>NW_026522057.1:10000000-14800000 GCF_021234435.1 Artibeus jamaicensis
AAACGTTCCCCCTATGTTTTCTTCTAGGAGTGTCATGGTTTCATGCCTTTCATTTAGAGCTTTCATCCATTTTCAGTTAATTTTTGTACGTGGTGGCAGAGAAGGGTCCAGGTCCATTCATAGAGTTTTGCACGTTGAACTGTTCTTACATTCCAGGAATGGATTCCACTTGGCCATGATGATAACCCTTTTAATGTGTTACTGAATTCAGTTCGCTAATGTTGAGTTGAGCACTTTTCATCAATATTCATTAGGGATTTTGGTCTGTAGTTTTTTTTTTAATAGTATCTTTGTCTGATTTTGATGTCAAATAAAAATTATAATGCTGGCCTCATAAAATGAGTTTGGACATGTTCCTTCTTTAGTTTTTTGGAAGAAATTGAGAAGGATTGTTGTTAATTATTATTTGAATGTTCGGTAGAATTCTCTAGGGAAGCCATCTGGTACTGGGCTTTACTTTGTTGGCAGGGTCTTGATTACTAATTCAGTCTTCTTACTAGTTATAAGTCTATTGCAATTTTGTATTCATGGTTCAGTCTTGGCGGGAAGTTTTTAGAGATTTATTTCTAAATCTCTATTTCTAAATCTCTTTATTCATTTCTTCTAAGTTATTTAATATGCTGACATATAATTGCTAATAATAGTCTCATGATCTTTATTTCTGTGGCATCAGTTTTAATATCTCCTATTCCACTTCTCATTTTTGTTACTTGAGTCTTGCTTTATTTCTTAGTTATTCTACTAAAGTTTTGTCAATTTTTACCATCTACCTTAAGTGAGTCCCATAGCAAGCACATAGTTAGGTTTTATTTTAACTATTCAGCCACTCCATTCTTTGACTGAAGAGTTTAATCCATTTATATTTAAAGTAATCGCTGATAGAGAAGGACTTACTATTGCCATTTTGTTAATTTTTTATGTATGTGTTATATTTTGTTCTTCTTTTCCTGTCTTGCTACTTTTCTTTGTGTTTCATCGATTGTTTTGTAGTGACTATTTTTGATTCCTTTCTTACTTTCTTTTGTGAATTTCTCTACATAGTTAGAACAATCTGTTTCAAGCCAATAACAGCTTAACTTTAACACATACAGAAACTCTATTCCTTTATATCTCTGTCCCCCCAAATTTATGTTATTAGTGTCACAAGTCATATCTATTTATATTGTGTATTCATTAACATAGTTTTTTAAAAGATTTTATTTAGTTAGTTTAGACAAAGGGGAAGGGAGGGAGAAAGAGAGGGAGAGAAACATCAATGTGTGGTTGCCTCTCATGCGCCCTCTACTGGGGACCTGGCTTGTAACCCAGGCATGTGCCCTGACTGGGAATCGAACCTGTGACCATTTGGTTTGCAGGCCAGTGTCCAATCCCCTGAGCCGCACCAACCAGAGCCATTAACATAGTTTTATGATAGTTACTTTTTATATTTATTTTTCAAATTTCATACCAGATTTAAGAGTTACTTTTAAATTATGTTAATGTTAAAATACTTTTAACATTAACGTTGTAATCTTAATGTTAAGATATTGTAATGTTAAATACTTTTAACATTACAATATTACAAGATTTTCTATTTTCTGTATATTTAGCATATATATATATACACACATGCTTTTACGTTGCTTTGGAGTGTCCTTTGATTTCAACTCGAAGAACTCTTCAACAGTTTCTTGTAAGGCAGGTCTAGCGGTAATGAACTTCTTCAACTTTTACTGATCTGCGAAGGTCCTTATTTCTCCTTAAATTTTTTGAAGGACAGTTTTGCTAGTTATAATATTCTTGATTGGCAGTTTTTTTTCCCCCTTTCAGCACTTGGAATGTATACTCCTACTCTCTACAGGCCTGCAAGGTTTCCGCTGAGAAATCCACTGATAACTTTATGACAACTCCGCTGTATGTGACAAATCGATTTTCCTGTTTCTTTGGAGCCTCTCTTTAGGTATTGGACTTTTGACAGCTTCATTGTGGTGTGTCTCAGCGTGGGGCTCTTTGGTTTCATTCTAGGTGGGGGCTTTTGAGGTTCTTGAGTTTGGATATGCATTTCCTTCCTCAGATTTGGGGAGTTTTTGCCATTATTTCCTTAAATAAGCTCTGCTCGCTCCTCTCTCTTCCTTCCTGGACTCCTGTAGTGTGTACGTTGGTCCTCTAGGGGGCGTTCCCTAATAAGTCCCTTAGGTTTTCTGGACTGTCTTCATGTTTTTTTCCTCTGACTTGGTCATTTAAAAGGACCGGTATTTGAGCTCACTGATTCTTGCTTGATCAAGCCTGCTGCTGGACCCTCCTAGTGAGTTTTTCAGTTCAGTTATTATAGTCCTCAGATTTAAAGTTTCTACTTGACTCTTTTTTTGTAATTTCTCTCTCTTTGTTGATATTCTTGTTTTGTTATTCATTGTTTTCTGATTTTGTTTAGTTGTCTATATTCTCTTGTAGTGCATCGTTTCTTTAACATGATTATTTTGAATTCTTTGTTAATAATTCATGGAATTCCATTTCTTTAGTGTTGGTTTCTTGAGAGTTATTTTGTTCCTTTGATTGGGCCATGCTTCTCTGTTCCTTCATGCGCCTTACTATTTTTTGCTGTGATTTGTGCATTTGAAAAAAAAAAAAAGCCACCTCTCTTAGAATAGCTAAGAAATAAAAAAACAGCCAGTCTTTATGGACTGGCTTCATAGACGGGAAGACTTCCCTCAACTAGCCTGGCTAGAGCTTCCAGGGGCTCTCAAACCTTGTCCAGGAATGTGTTTTCTCTGGGGTTGTTAACAGTTTGTTAGTCAGTTTTGCCTTTTCTTCCCAGAAGTTTGAATTTTTTTGCTCCCTCTGGTGTCTGTCTGTGGTACTGCAGGCATTCGGGTGCTGCAGCAGGCACTGAGCTCTCCTGCTCCTTGCGGCTCCTGTGCACCCAGTGTGCGCCGACTTCCTGTTTGTACTAGTAAGTCCAGAGACAAAAAGGCAGACCCTTGGGTAGTTCTCCGAAAAGCAGGATTATTGGACTTGCATCCCATTCTTCTCTTTCTTTGCCAAGGGTGAAGCTGCTGGCTGGGATATTCCTCCCAGTCTTGCTGAGCTGTGCTGGCTTGGGGCAAACACTATAGTGATGGCTGTGAAATGGGGTCCTTTGCTCTCCTTTTTCAATGTGACTGCTTTTGACTTTGAGCTTGCCTGGTACACTGCCACTTCTTAAATGGCTATGGAGTTCTCACGAAAAGTTTGGACTGTATGTTGTGATTGAGTCTGTTGGGGAACGGAGTCTGGGGCTGCCTTTTTTGCCATCTTGCTGACGTGACTTCCCAAGCGCCTTTTGAGTGGCACCTCACCCGGTTGCCCTTCGTCACCTTCTCCGAGCAGAGGCCACTGGACTGAAAGGGGCTGGATGGGTACCAGGCCTTACCTGTAAAGGGCTTGCTGAACCGTAATAAATTCTCTCCCATCCCACAGGTGACCCTGGGGGCAGGGGATGGTTAAGTGCAAGCGTATTTCTACTTTGTCCGCCCAGGTGGAGCCTGTACATCTCCGTGCTACAGGGCAGCGTGGTGTCTCAGCCTCTTCAGGGACATAGGTGATTTGAGAGGACATTGGATCTGTGGGGTCTGTCAGGTGCCAGAGGTTTTGTGTCCCAGTTCTGTCACCCCACTAGATGTAACACCTTCGACTTCTCTAGTTGTGTGTGATCAGACCCACACTGCCCTCTCGGGCAGCACAAGAAGATGGGAACCTCTGGATCCTAACAATTTACATGGGAAGCATCACCGGGAGAGAACAAGGAAGTAGGGACAGGACAGGTTCCCCAGCCTCCGAGAAGTTGCGGCCCAGCTGGTGGCAGTGCTTAGCTCACTGGGGTGGAGATGCACTGGGTTTCCCTCTCCCTCTTGTTTGTCCCTCTTCTCCTTCCTTCTGCAAATTCCCTGCCCTTCCCTGTTGCACACCTGCTTCCCAGCTGCCCCTCTACCACAAGCATTGTCAGGGTAGGGTCCTGCTGTTTTGTGAGAGACCCCAGGAAATATCCATTGAATTGGCTTGACTTCTGTTCTTTCCATAGCTCTATGCTACTTCCCAAGCTGGTGTTTTATTTTTTATTCCAGAAATCCCCAGCATTGGGACTAACTAGATTTAAGAGGCCCCTAGTAGACTTTCCTCTGTATAGGTTCTCCCTCTGGAAGGCCAATGCATTCATTCTTTCACTCATTCATTCATTTGACATATACGTTTCATTTTCCCCAGGCCACCCAGCAGATGGCCCTGGTGTTTCCTGCCCTAGTCTTGGCATGGTGACACCAACTTGCTGTGCCCCCAGGAGAAAGGAGGGGGCATCGGCAGGATTTCTGGAGTCCCTGAAGGATCTCCAACACTTTCATCTGTAGAACTCTGCAGAATAGTTCTCCCAGAAGCCCTTGGAGTAACTTCATGTGCTGACCGCCTGTGGGCTGGGCTCTCTGCTGGACCGAGCAGGCTACCCGGCCATCAGGCAGGTGTGTAGGCTGTGGCTTTGACTGACCAGGTCAGTCAGGAAACCAAGGGGAATGAAGGCCCCTAGGGCCAGTACTGGGTTTCAGAGGAAGTGGCCAGCGGCATGTTCTAAGGGCAGGTCAGGTGATTGGAGCGGGTTCTGAAGCAGTTCCTGCACATGCCCAGCCTAGTTGCCTTGTCCCCCACAACCTGCACATGTGCGGGTGGGGGCAGCGATGGGGCTGCGATGGTTTCTTTTTATAGGGGTTTTAAGAGGAAGTACATTTCTCACTACTCCCTGACACAATTTTTAGATTCTCTACCCACTCAAATTTATTTTTCCCTTAGTTCATTCAAGCTTGCGAGAGAGAGAGATTGAAAAGAATTAATTGGAATAAAGTCTATTCTGGGGTAAGAGGTGCCGTCTCTGTGCCTGCTCTGGGCGAGGAGGAAGGGGCGGAGCTGGTGGGTGCCTGTCCATCCAGGGCTCTGTCAGCTCTCCCGGACCTCTCTGCTCCATCTGGTGTGCGGCCCGCCCGCCCTCCTCTCCTCTTGCTTTCTCGTACCCTTCCTCCTTCCCCCCTTCCTGTTGGTCTCCCCCTCCCTGTCTTTCATCCCACTGCTGGGGTAGAACACACACTTTCAGATCTCCGTCTGGGGAGTCAGGCAAGCCTGGGTTGGAACCCCTGCATTGCCATCTGTTATGTATGTGAGCTTGGACAGGTTACTCAGCCTAAATCTCATTTGTTAAACAGGGTTAAAACTAATACCTGCCTTTTAGGAAGCCTTGGAAGGAAGAATGTGAATAAGGAGCTCAGCATTGTGCAGGCACGCAGACAGTACTTGATAAATGATGGCGAAATTCCTTCATCTTTTGCTTCCCCAGTCTGCTTGGGCAGCCCTGTGCCAGGCCCTCAAGGACGTACGGGTGAAGGAGACAGACCTCGCTGTCTGCCCTCCGGGAGGTCAGTCTGGTGGGGAGACAGCCGTGAAAGTGTCACATGTGGGCACAAGTGGGTTCTTGGTGATCGGGACAAAGAATTGAACCGAACACCCAGAGCTATAGCAGAGAACATGGGAGCAGGCCACCTCCAAGCAGAGATGGACCTCAGGGACTGGAGGTCAATCCTCTGTTCTTACAAGGCGGATCCTTCCTGGCTAGTTTTGGCGGGCTTTTACTGCGCATGTACAAGAAGTTATATTACTTCAAAGCTACTGCACATATGGTCTCCCATGGTTTCCCCTGATTGGCCACCAGGGAAGGGGGTCTCACAATGTTACCGAATTGACCCCCCTTCTCCTGGGGTCCTACTGTACTAGGTTCGCCTTTCTCTTCACCAGAGAATTGTGGCTCTCCATGTAAGAGATTGGTAAAAAGGAAAGGAGTTATTTATTCAAGTTATACAGACTTAAGAATAGTGACTTAATGTCTTCATCAAGATCCCAAAGTCCCTTAAAACACCCACAAACACACAGTCCTTCTTTCCCCCCTTTGCCCAGTCTGGGGTACCATATGTCGGGAAAGGAAATAGAAAGCCGCATGGTGATTCTCTGCTAAAGCTGCCTGATTCTCTCTGCCACATGGTGATTCTCCCTCACATGGCTGCGGGGGTCCCCACCCTGCCAAGAGCACGTGGTCCTCTCCTCAATGGCTGCCGCATCTGGGTTTAAATCCCCCAGCCAGTCCTCCTGTGCAGCCCCATTTCCGACTCCTCCCACAATCAGCTACGCTGGCCAGCACTCCTGTATCCTTCCAGCTTTACTGGGCTGCCATCCTGGGTCTGGGCAGGCGTGGCCCCATGGCGTGGAGCCAGCCGTCTCCCAACTCTCACGCAGGCTCTGTAACCAGGGGGAGTTGCCTCCCAGTTACATCTTGGGTGGAAGTCACTCCCACACCCCTGGCTCAAAGTGTGGCCACAGCTATTTAACTTATAAACTAGTTAAAGGTTTATAGATATGTTAAATGATCATTCTAGAGGTTAGTTGCAAAGCTGTTGCTATGCAAAACAGCTCTCAATGGCCCTGCTCCACGTGTCCCATGCCCCCAGCTCAGGCTTGTGGGAGTGAGGACATCCCATGTTTTTAATATGTCCTGGACAGCCTGAGTTCTGGACCCCATCACAAATCCTTCTTTTGGGGGCCCCCTGGCTGCACCCTCTTCCAGTAGCAGTGGGCAGTGGCACCAAGGGACCTCCTCCTCAGGTCTGACCCCTGGGGTCTGGATCGGTACTTTCTTCACAGACGGCCCTTGGGCTGTAGTGGCTGGTTTGGCATCTTAGGTCTTTAAGGAGATGGGCCTACAGGAGTTGCATGTGAGTGTACCAGATTATAGTTCATCCATTCAGTGACTGTTCACTAAGTGCCTACTGTGTGCCGGGCACAGTTCTGAGCACTTGGGATTTACCAGTGACTGATACAAAGGCCTTGCTCTTGTGATTGAATATTTGAGCAGGAAGAACCAGATCATTGACAGTAAGCAAGACATACAGGTAAACTACATAACAGGGTTCTATCTATAGAGCAGCGATTTTCAACCTTCTTCAGCTCCTGGCACGCATGAACTAATTACTAAAACTCTGCAGCGCATCCACAAATACGTGTTTTGCCGATCTGACAAAAAGGAATGAGTTCGATCCACTCACACTGGATGGCTATTGTCGTGTTGGCTGTTGTCATTTTTTAATTTGACACTGTAAGGGATAAGAGGTCCGTGCCCCTGACTACATTCTCGTTGCACACCAGCTGAGGACCGCTACTGCACAGCGGCACAGGAGTGGAAGAAAGGAACTCCAGAAGGGGCAGAGATCGGAGGTGCCAGGGATGGAGGGAGCAGTAGGGTTGCGGTTTCATAGAGGGTAGTCAGGGTAGACCTCATGGAGGAGGCCAGGTTGACCAAAGACTTAAAGGAGGAGAAGAACTTGGCGGTATGTGGGGTGGGGTGGGGTGGAGAAATTTGCAGAAGAAAAGAGAGCAAGTGCGAAGGTCCTGAGGCAAGAGCGTGGACTGCTTGTGAGAGGACAAGGAGTAGTACCTGAGAGGTTGTGGGTGCTCAGTGCTAATTTTTAAACAAATCAGTGCATGAATCAAGCGTGTGCTAAGCCCTGAACTTTTCTGGGGCAGGCCCTGTGCTCAGCTAGGGCCCTGGACCAAAGCCACGGCGCAGACGTGTTCTCGGCTGAGGGGAACGCAGTGATAACTCCTTATGTTCATTCTGCAAGACCCAGCCAGGAGCAGGACCAGCCTGGCAGAGGCAGCTGTCCCCAGACACCTGGCCCCTTCTCTCAGTGCTGATCCAGGGCTGTGTGGCGTGACTCAGGGAATAAGAGGCTCTGCCATCAGCAATGCCAAGATACCTCTGCCGGTCCAGGATTCCCCCGTCAACATAATAAATGACCCCTGGCTGCTGTTGGCTCAAAACAATGACAGATGAGCTGTGTCTGTATCACCAGGCAGAGAACATCATATCTGGTCCACAGTAGCGGCTTCTGTGTTCAGCGCATGCAGCAGAATCAGAGAGCCTGGAGTCAGAAGTAGCAAGCTGAGCAGCCTGCACTTGTTTCCGCCGAGTGACTGGATGTGGTACAGGGATAGGTCCGCTGCCTCACCCTGCCCGTCACGCATTGTTTTGGGCCTTTGCTGTGTGCATCCCTGGCCGGAGAGGAGGAGACCCTGCTTTGTGTCCAGTCCCTGAGGCACAGCAACAGCATGAAGCTCTTTTCAGTAAACCCCGGACTTGGCCCCCCGTGTGGGGTACAGAGTCCCTAAGCTTTGAAAGGATGTCCCCAATGGTATGTGGTGGAATCCTTAGGCACGAGTGTCCAACCTGCAGCCTGCAGGCCACAAGCAGCCTACGGTGGCTATGAATACAGCCCAACATGAAATCATAAATTTACTTAAAACCTCTTTTTTTCTTTGATCAGTTTTCATTAGTGTTTGTGCATTTAACATGCGGCCCGAGACAACTCTTCTTCCAGTGTGGCCCAGGGACGTCAAGAGGTTGGACGCCCCTGATAGAGCCTCACAGGGGGAGGGGTCCGTGCTTTCACACAGATCTGGGTTGGAATCCCAGGTCTCCCACCGCTGCCTGTCTGACCTTGAGCACGTTCGGTGGGGTCACTGCAAGGGTTAGGGAGATAATGGTAGTGAAGCACGTGGGTATGTGCTGGTTTCCTTCTCAGACCTGCACAAAAGCTCCAGTCTTTCCTGGGTGGGTGCGTACGTGCTGCTACTTCCCTGGGATCCAACAGCGGGGTCTCCCTGAACCACTGGTCCGGCGGAGACGCCATCTGTCCGTCTGTCTGTGTACTCCTCTGCTAACTCCTCCGGGCGCAGACCATGTGCCGAATTCACCCCTCTCATCGCTTCGCCCCCGTGCTCGTGGGGCCTGGAGCCAAGCAGGCCTCCTCCGACCTGCCAAGTGGGAGATCGAATTTGGCCTTGCACCTCTTGGCTCTTGATAGAATCTAGGGGGGAGGTCTCTAACTTAAATGGAATTCCATCTTTTTTTGTGTTCATCTCCTGTTGAAACTTAGCATTTCTATCAGTTGTGAGTAAAGGCCACAGAGTGCAGCAGTGTTGGCAGGACCTGTGAACCTGCTGCTGATGTGATCGCAGCTGCTGCCGTGGGACAGTGCGGTGGCCACCGCCGTCCAGACGTGGCACCGATGCTTCAAACCGCAGTGTCTGCTGGCCCAGTGCCAGATCTTGTTGCTAATGCACTCATAAAGCAGTACCTGTCTTACTACCTTTTCAGAATAACTTTTCAGAATATTTTGAAAACTATATATCAATATAATTCTATATATTTTGTATTGTGCATTGAAAAACATCGTTTGAAAAGGTTTCCCTAGGCTGGAGGGAAACTGACCCTGTACCAGACAGGGTCACGGCACAACAAAGGGGAGGAAGCTCCTGTCTGGGGACCCCAGGGACAGGCTTCTTCGGTCTGGGGACCCCCTGAAATGAATGAAAAAGGTGGCAGGTTAGATTCCCGCGTATGTTATTCTGGAAAGATTATTTCTAGCTTTCATTAAAAACTCCAAAATAGCTAAGAATTAGACCACTGATTCTCAACTAGGGGTAATTTTTCCCTTCTAGTAGACACTTGGCCATGTCTGTCGTCACTTTGGTTGTCACAACAGGGAGGCGCTACTCGGCATTCACTGGGTAGAGGCCAGGGTGCTGCTCAACATCTTATATGCACAGGGCTGGCCCTCACAGAAAATTATTCTGCCCAAAACGTCAGCGCTGAGGTTCAGAAACCCTGGACCAAATGGTCACATATTACTGGAAATTTCTGATTGTTAAGACTGCTAGGAAACAAGAAACACTGCAAAAACACCGTGGTCATTCAGTCACCCAAAACTCAATGCACGTGGGCAGTCTGCACCAGGCCTTGAGCTTGGCACCAGGAGCGGGACTGTGGGGGGCCCTGGGTCTGCAGTTCGGCAGGATCAGTGAACCTGGCGGAGCTGTGTGCGAGGAGCAGTCATTGTGCACATCTGCACGGGGCACTGTTGTGCAAGCAGCCTGCTGGGGGTCAGGGTGAGCGTGACAGAATGTGGCTTCTGTCCAAGGAATCCGCCCTTCTTAAGGAAGACAGAGGCCGAGCGGTGCCGTGTGTGCTGTGTGTGGGGTGGAGGAGCGGGGCGTGGGGAGGACGCGCAGCAGCATGTATACTTGGGTGTGCGTTGTGATGAGGACAGTACACCTTAGCGTAGCGGGCAGTACGTTCTCTTGAGGGTGGCGAAGTTCCAGCACCGATTGGGAGGGGAGGGCCTGGAATTTGGTGGTTGGCTGTTGAGGGAGAGGGAGAACCTAGCGGCCTGCGAAACCACGAGGAGGCCCCTCAGAGGAGGTGCTGTGCGAGCTGGATCTGGGACAGTGAGTGAGGTTTTCTAGGCTGGGGAGGCAGGAAAGGGCAGGCCAGGAGAAGGGCCAGGCACTGGGGGGCCCGGAAGGGCCCGGGGTGTTTTCCTGTTTTCCCGATGATGAGCTGTTTGGTGTGACGGAAGCGTGACGTGTCAGGGAGATGGGCTTCGAGGCTCGATGCCAGCTTCTCTGCAGCTGTGACGTCACCTCTGATCCACTCCTAAAGGATAATTGACCCCTTCTCCTCCCATCTGTGCCGACGAGGTGCCCCTGGCCAAAGGCATGCACGGAGCTGGGCCAGAGTCCCGCCGGAGACTCGAGGGGTCTGGCCGGTTCTCCATGCGCCAGGTGAGACACCTGTGGTTGGTGTGATTACCTGCCCACATCTGCAGCTCTCCTCCGCATTTCCTCTTGGGCCGGTCTCCCTCACCGCACATCTCCAACCAACCCACGCCTCCAGCCCAGGCTGTGCCCCCAAACCCCAGTCTGCTGACCTAATTGCCTTCTGCCCATCTCCATCTGGGTGTCCCACTGGCACCTAAGACTAAATTTGTCCAAAATTGACCTTACCAGTCAATAAATATTTGCAGAATCCAATTGGATTTTCCTGCCAAACTAGTCAAAAGAGTTATGTCCTCAAAATTATCATTATTTGTCGACAACATGATTGTGTACCTAAACCACCCAAGGGAGTCAACTGTGAAATCTTTAGAATTAATAAGAGTTCAGAAACCCAGCTGGATGCAAGACGAATGTATAAAAATCAATAGGTTTTCTGTATACAGTAATAACCAGCTAGGACAAAAAAATATGGGAAAAATGTCCTTCGCTAGAGCAGCAAAAAGAGCATAAAATGTTTGAGAATAACCTTAACAAGAAGTGACTGGGACTGTATACAATGAAAAGTCTGAACCTTTATTGAAAGATTAGCTGGTATTTGTTGATCACTTACAGTGTATCAGGTACAGATATCGTCACATTAATCTGTAAAAGTGGGTGCTAATTGTAAAGGTATCGAATTTAAGGTTGAAAGAGTTTTGTACAAGGTATTAGGTTGACATAATGGAGATTGGAACCCAAGACCTTTCCGTGACCTCTGCACGAAGACACTTACAGAACCATAAATACACAGACAAGTGAAGTTGGTAGGTGTTCTCTGAGCATTACTTTTAAAAATAATTCATTCTGGAAATATGTACCGAGTGTCTGCTGTGGGCAAATGCTGAGCGAGGTGCTGGAGACAAAAAGAAAAGAAAATCTCAAGGAGGCTGCTAGAGAAGAAGCGGAGTAAACATGTCACGATGTCACCATCAGTGAAGGCAGTGAGATTCCCTCATTCATTCACTCCCAAGGAGCAGACAAAGGAAGAACACTGGCCCTTGACTTGAGGGCTCCCAGAAGGCTTCCTGGAGGAGGCAGCCAGTGTTAAAGTGCCTGGGGTTAGCTGGGTGAAGGAACTAGAGAGAGAGCATTCCAAGCACAGAGAGCCGGATGGGCGGTTAATATCCACGATGCGTTCATTTAACCAACAGCTCCTCTGTGAGCATCTGCTCTGTGTAGGCACAGGTCTGAGTGCTGGAGAGAGATCAGGGAACAAACTAGACCCCTGTCCTGGAGGTTGCATTCTGGTGGCGGGTCGGGGGGGACAGAACATAAGGAGGAACATGCATGTCAGAGGGTGCTCAGTGCTGTGGAGCCGTGGTTTGAGAGGAGGGAGGCCAGGGCTTTATTTAGGGTGGTTCCTAAGGAGGTGGTATTTGAGTCCCACTGCAGGAAGTGGGGGAGTGGATCACACTGCATTGGGGGGAGAGCTGTCTGGGCTGAACACTGAGCAAATGCAAGTGTCCCAGGTGGGCATGGGAGGGGCTTAAGGAGCAGCCAGGAGGCAGCATGGCGGTCACAGCGAGGAGCAGATGGGAGACGGGAGAAGGGGGCAAGGCCAGTGGGTGTCCATTCAGATCGGGCTTTCAAGGCACAGTAAAGACTTTGCCTTTTCCACTGAGTGAGACGAGAAGCCAGAGTGAAATCTTTCCAAACCTCGCCAGAGGAAATAGATTACCAAGAAAAAGACGGGTAATGGTGACTGCCCGCACAAAGTGAGCATTCTGATCTGCATGGACCATCCAGGGCAAAACAGAAGCAAGCGCACAGCCAGAGAGAAAACAGTGTTTGCAGCAAAGATGACAAGGGCGAAATCCTGATTCTGTAAGGAGTTGGTACGAGTTGATAACAAACAGGATAAGAGCTTGTAGAGGGTTTAAGTGTATAAAACCGAGAAAGCTCTATGTGAAGCACCATAAAAAGGCCAAAATCACCACAGAAGGTACATATGTACTGCGTGCGTTTGACACACAGAGGATGTAATGTGTAAGTCGCTAAGGAAAAACCAACTTCACATGGAAAAACGAGCCAAAGAGTTTATCAGATAGTTTCCAAAAGGAGGAATTGAAATCACTAGGAAAGGTTAAGAAAAAATGTTGAATCTGAGTCACAAAGAGATGCTAAATAAAATAAGATAGGATTTTTCTTTCTGCACCTGTCACGTGGGCAAAAACTTCTCAGTGAGGTAATAGGCAGTGTTGTGAATACGCCTTGAGGTGGGCATTCCTGCACATGGCTGTTGAGAATGTAGCTGGTGCACATTTTCTGGAAAGAAAGAAACCAAACGGGAGATCCAGAGCCAAAACCTCAGAAAGATCATATCCTTTGACCCAGAAATCTGCGCTTCTGGAGGTCTGTCCCAGGGAGGTCACCCAAAGTCAAACACATGGACAACAACCCAAAGAGTCTGGTTCTTCTCCAGGATTGTCCTTGAGCCTGCAGTGGGTCTTGGCCACGTTCGGTGGCTGCGCTGACTGAGAGGCGTGGGTGAGAGAAGGCAGACCCCACCCATCCTGGGTACTGAGAAAGGAATGCAAGCCGCCCCCAGAGGAAAGTCGACAGCAGCCTTTCTGTCTGCAGGGCAGCAAGCTGGTCACTAGATGTGAGGAACAGGTAGGCTTTTCCTTGGAAGAAACTCAGCATTTCGTAGGCATGAGAGGACATTTCGCCATTTTGGCGTGGGCTCCCGCTCCACGAGCTTTTCAGTCCGGAGTGGCTGCTCAGCGTTGTATAACTTTCTCAGCTCCCTGACACAGTGGCTCCCAACCTTTTTGGCACCAGGGACAGGTTCTTCACAGGGTGGGGAGGGAGGGTAAGAGGTGGAGCTCAGGTAAGGGGCTGGTGGGGTCAGAAGGTAGAGCTCAGGGGAGCTTCCCTCGCAGCCCAGCTCCCAGCAGGACACCGAGTGGTACGTGTCCCTGGCCCAGGGCTTGGAGACCCCTGCACTAACATGCTTTTGATTTCAGGGAGACTTTCAGACAAGTCAGGCTTCTGGCCCAATCTAACCGCCTCCAACAATGCCTGTCACAGAGGTCAGCCAACCCAGTGTGGACAGCACCGCCCCTCCCCCGAAGCCAAAGCTGGAGGCCACTTCTGCAAAAGCGAACATTGGTTCTGGGACTCTGGCCGTGGGAAAGTCTTTTCCATGGCACTGACCAGCATGCTGTCCCTGGACTGTACTAAGAGTCCAGGTCTTACTTATAAATAACAGGGGGAAAAATCCAGAAACAATTGAATTGTTTGACAATAGGAGAATGGCTGAGTAAATTCCAGTGTAACCGCATATTGGAATGTTGCGCATTCATTTAAAATGCTGTTTATGAGCAGATTCAATATCTCGGAGGAAAAGTGCATGTTACAATGTTTACTGAGTTGTTGCAAAAGAAAACCAAGAAATGACCCGAATGGCCATCAGCAGGGGGGTGGTTCAGTACATTGAGATACATCCGTGCCATGGAATATTACTCATTTATATACAAAACAAGTTAGAGATGTATCTGCTGACCTGGAAGGGGTCCCTGATGGATTAAGTGAGAAAGCAAGTTGCAGAGAAATGAGCTAAAACTCCAATTACATCTTTGAAACAAAATAATAAAAATTCACCCATACTGTGTCCGTTTGATTGCATGAGAGAGGAGGAGGTTGGAGGAGGGCACACACCTGCCTGTCAGCTTCGGTTCCTGCATAGTGGGTGGACGGGAGACCAGCCTCTGTGTTCCATGTCTGCCTGTCTGCGCCCGTTACAGGGGCCCACGGCCTTTTGTAATTTGAAGAATAATTTGCTGAGAAAAGAGAACACAAATTAAATATACATTATCTCACCGGTGTGAAATGTGGCATTAAAAATTAGAAAAAATAAATGAAAATATTCACAGCAGTTGCCTCTGGAAGGTGAGATTATAATGTTTCCTCTTTTTTATTCTTGCCATTATTTTGCAAATTTTCTAAAGTGAAAAAAACATATAAATTGCTATTGAAAGTATAATGGCCTCCACCTTCTCAGCAGCTGATCTTGCCTTTACCTGCTATAATCTGGCCCCTGGCCACCTCCCCACCTGCCTCTGCTAAGATTCGTGTATCCATTCGGCGAAGTTATTGAATCCTAGGCACTGGGGATGAAGTAGGGACCAGGGCAAAGCTCCCCTCGCAGTGTCCTTACATCCACAGGGGCCCTTTAGACCTCAGACTGAGAGACTGCCAAGACCCTCATCTCCGCCTCTCTGTAGTGCTTGCATCAGGTCACTTTCTGCTGCATCAAACAGCCCTCTGGGTCTCTTCCCACCGTTCTGCTGGCCTTCCTGCCCCCTACTCTTGTCATCTTGTCCTTTGTCCTTCATATGCGGAAGGTGTTCCCTGGGGCTCTGTTCTGAGCCCCCTTCAACCTGTTTCCTCATCGTTCACACCCAGGTGCTGAGTCAGAAACTGCAGAACTGAGCCAGTCTGAGCCCAGGTGCTGGGATGGTGGCGAATGTCAGCATCAGTGGCTGTCCAGGACACGAATGAGAGTAGCCCTGAAAGTGGGGCTCTTGTGGGACCTGCTTCGGAAGTACTTGGTGCATCCCTTTAACAGGGAACTGCCGTTGTGGGTGTATTTGCTCACGTCTCGCCTGTGGTCTGAGCGAACGAATGATGTGATACAGAGGCGTCACCAGGCAGGGGTTAGAGTGGGAGCCAAGAAGATGAGGGGTCCTTCGCAGTGAGGGAAGTGAGCTGGGGGGGCTCCGTTGGAAGTATTGGAAATTCAAGTCTTATTTCATGGTTACTGTGGCTGACTATTTCTAGTTTCTGGGCTACTCACATCTTCTTTTGTGAACTCACTTGTTCAAGACTCTGGTCTTTCGGTGACAGTGCTTGCCGTTCTCCTATTGATTAGAGTCCTTTTTACATCAAGGATATTACATTCTACCTCCCATCTTTGTGTGCCTTTTGATTTTGATTCTGTTTTTCACATACTACCATGAATACTTTGTGGATAAAACTATCAACCTTATATAGTATCTTCCACAGCTTTTATGTTCAGAAAATTACAGTTGCAGAATTATTTGCCTATATTTCCTTCTAATTATTTTTTTGGCTTCATTGCTTTTAAACTTCTATCTCTTTATTGCATCTGGAATTTACTTTAGTGTGTGACGTGAGTTGCGGAGATAATTCTTCTCTCAACATTTTTTTCTCATTGATTTTTAGATATTGCCTTACACATATTTCAGTTTCTGTGTGTATTGAGGCTATTCCTGCGATACTGTTTCATGTTCTGCCACTCTGGACCATGGCCACAGTCCTTCTGTAAACGTCATTCGATGGTTCTGTTCAGTGTCTTGTAGGATAAGACTACCACAGTTACTACCTTTAAAATTTTTGTGTGTAACTCTATTTTTCCAGTTAAACTTAGGTATAATTTGACTAAATTTAAAACAAGCCATCGGGCTTTTGATCAGAATTGCATTAAGCTTATAAATTAACTTTTCGATACCTTTTCAGAAGGTTAATATTCTAAATTAACCTTTCAGCATTCTTTCCCCTCAAGATCATGCTGTGTCTCTCCAACTATTCAAAAGCCTTTATCCCTCAATGAAAGTTATTTTACGCAGTGCCTACACACTCCTTATTGAGTTTTTTCTATTTATCGTATGCATTTTGTAGTTATCGTACACAATATTTTTTCATTGTATTTTCATCTGTCTTTGGCATACAGAAATGTCTTTGATTTTGTGTATTTATTTTGCATTTTGCTACTTGACTGAAAGTTCTTACTAGTTCCAGCAACATTGTAATTGATCCTCCTGGGTTTTCTGGGAATGTTGACAAGCCGCCTGCAAACCGTGTGCGTGCTTCCCTCCCGTCGCCCGTCCTTGTGTTGCGTGGGCTCTTCCAACAGGATTGACGTCTCAGAGGTGATGGCGGCATTTCTCTCTCATTCCTGATCATAATCAGGTGTTTCACTAGAAGCACGATGTAGGTAATTGTTCTAAAGTGATGTGTTATCACGGTGGAGGAAATAGTCTTTCTCCCGGTTCTGAATGCTTATTTTAATCAGGTTTACGTGCCTTATTTTACTAAATGCCCATTTAGCATTTGCTCAGAAGACCTTGACTTTTTTCTCTTTTACTGGGGTACTTTGTGTTAAGGCTTTTCCCCCCTCAATATTGCTCATTTTAGAGATTAATTGTCCTTTCTAGGTTAATCCCTAACTTTTAAAAAGGGGCTTGAACAGATTAGGTTGAGTCAGTTTATCAGCATCATGGTTAAGAAGCTGGGTCTGAAGTGGGCTGCTTACATGCAAATCCCACCTGTAAGTAACAGTGTGCCTGGGCCCCCTAATTTCTCTTTGTTTCTCAGTTTCTCACCTGTAAAATAGAGGTGACATTGATAGTATCCACCTTATAGGGCTTTGTGAGGATTAAACAAGCCAACATATGGAAAGCCGTTAAGAGTGTCTAACCAAACACTCATCAAATACAAACAATATGTTAAATTATTGAAAACGTATCGTATGCCTGGTACTGATCTTGATGTGTGGCTATAAAAATGGGAAAACTCACTCACACATAAACTCCCTGCTTTCTCAGGGAATGTGCATCCTGGCAAGGAGACAGGTATTTGTGAAATAATGACATGGAGGCATGGAAATTTGCTTCTGTAACAAGTGCTACCAAGGAGAGGTTATGGTGTCACGAGAGCATATAATAGGGGGTTTGACTTGTCATCTGGAAGATGAATATGCCGAGAAGGGAGGGGAGAGTGTTCCAGGCAGAGAAAACACAGCATATGCAGAAGTCCTGTGGTCGTGCAGGGAGAGTGTGGCCAGTACAAAGGGCCGAGAAGGGCGGGGTTTGTCTGGAAACGAGTGGACACGGGACTAAGAGGTCTCTAGGGGCCTGAGGACCTTCAGTGATTTTATTCTTATTGAAGAGCAAAGATGATGTTCCTGCCAGCAGCTTCCCTGCAGGACCAGGGAGGGAGGGAGAGCCCCACCCACATGCTGTTCATGGGTCAGAATCTACAGGTCAGCCTTTCCCCTGGGCAGTGTGCCTTCACAGAGCTGCCCGAGACCTCTGGCCCGGGAGAAATGTTTCCAGAAGAAGGGTGTTGGTGAACAACAGTGTTAGAGGCAGCCGAGAGAGAACTCCGTTAAAAGGAGACTGAAAAATACCCGCTGGACCCATCAGTGACCTTAGTAGACCTGTTTGGGTAGGTCCCTGGGACCCGGCCGTGGAAGCAACAGGGCTGGAGAGTG
Organism: Artibeus jamaicensis; assembly: GCF_021234435.1. Taxonomy (NCBI): domain Eukaryota; kingdom Metazoa; phylum Chordata; class Mammalia; order Chiroptera; family Phyllostomidae; genus Artibeus; species Artibeus jamaicensis. The sequence continues at coordinate 10,017,933 of NW_026522057.1, forward strand.
AATGTGAAGGAAGGAAGTGGAAACAAAAATTACAGAGAGGTTGTTTCCTGGTCACTGGCTGTAAAGAGGAAGGCAGAGATAAGGCTGGAGGGAGATGAAGAGTGGAGTGGGGAATTGTTTTCTTTTCTTTTTTATTTTTTTTATTGATTATGCTGTTACAGTTGTTCTATTCCCCCCCTTCATTCCCCTCCACCCTACCCCCTGTCCCCACCATTACCCCCCCTTTAGTTTATGACCACGTGTCTCAAGTTCTTTAGATTCTATATTTCCCATACTATTCTTGCCCCCCATCTGTTTTCTATCTACTGTCTATGCTACTTATTTTCTGTGCCTTCTCCCCCCTTCTCCTCTTCCCACTCCCCTTTTGCTAACCCTCCTTGAGATCTTCATTTCTATGTTTCCACTCCTGATCTAGCTGTCCTTTTAGTTTGCTTTTGTTTTAGGTGTGGTTGTTAATAACTGTGAGTTTGTTGTCCTTTCACTGTTCATGTTTCTTTAACTTCTTTTTCTTCGATAAGTCCCTTTAACATTTCATATAATAAGGGCTTGGTGATGATGAACTCCTTGAATTTGATCTTATCTGAGAAGCACTTTATCTGTCCTTCCATTCTAAATGAAAGTTTTGCTGGATAGAGCAATCTTGGTTGTAGGTCTTTGGATTTCATGACTTGGAATACCTCTTTCCAGTCCCTTCTTGCCTGTAAGGTCTCTTTTGAGAAATCAGCTGACAGTCTGATGGGGACTCCTTTGTAGGTGACTGTCCCCTTAGCTCTTGCTGCTTCTAGGATTCTCTCTCATTTTAATTTTGGCTAATGTAATTATGATGTGCCTTGGTGTGTTCCTTCTTGGGTCCAAGTTCTTGGGGACTCTCTGAGCTTCCTGGATTTCCTGGAAGTCTATTTGCTTTGCTAGATTGGGGAAATTCTCCTTTATTATTTGTTCAAATAAGTTTTCCACTGGTGGCTGTTCCTTTCCCCCTTCTGGTACCCCTATAATTCGGATGTTGGAGCATTTAAAGATGTCCTGGAGGTTCCTAAGACTCTCCTCATTTCTTTGAATTCTTACTTCTTGACTCTTTTCTGTTTGGCCATTATTTGCTTTCTTCTGGTCCACTCCATTGATTTGAGTCCCAGTTTCCTTTTCATTGCTATTGGTTTCCTGTGCAATTCCATTCATTTCAATTAGTTTCGCCTTCATATATTTGTCTAATTTGTCGGCTATAATCAACCAGTTCTGTGAGGATCCTGATCACCAGTGTTTTAAACTGTGCGTCTGAGAGTTTTGCTATTTCTTCATTGCTTAGATTTATAGGCTCTGGGGCTTTGAGATCTTCTTGAGCCATTTTTGGTCTGTTCGTGTCCTTTAAGTGTGAGGAGCGGAGCCTTGGACTCCCAGGTCGCTGGGTTGTGACTCTGTATGTGGGGGCGTGGTCAGAGCGGGGAAATGGCGACCCCCTCTGCCGTTTTGTGCCGCTGGGTGAGGAGCAGAGCCTTAGGTGGTTCACCGGGGCCGGGCCACTCAGAGTCGCTGGGTTATGACGCTGTATGTGGAGGTGGGGTCAGAGCAGGGAGATGGCGGCGCCCTCCCAGCTGCTTGCCGCGGGGACCCGCTGGGTCCCGGTCTAATGGCCCACTCCCTCGCTTGTCTATCCGCACACCAATGCGCGACCACAGTCAACACACAGCCCTGCTCCCTCACTGTTTCCCCGTGGTCTCTCGCTTGGTGGCTCGCTCGGTCGCTCACTAGGTCCAACCCTGCTCCTGGATTTCGCGCGCCTGAATTTCGCGCGCCTGAGTCCATCTGACCGAGTTTTCCTGTGCCACCCTGCTCCACCAGCTGCTGGTTTCGCCCCTTACCAGTCAGACTGAAGAATTTGTTGTTAACAGACTTCCGAAAAGTTCAATTTTCTGTGTCCTGGCTGTGTTTTCTGTTGCTAATATTTAGTTGTCTCTAAACTTGGTTGTGTGAGAAGGCATGGCATGTCCACCTATGCCTCCATCTTGGCAGAAGTCTGAATTGTTTTCTTAATGATGGAGTCTTGAGCACATTACAGTGGGAAGGTTCTTGCAGAGAGGAAATGTGTAAGCATGGGCTTTTATCATATCGAAGACAGAAGCACATAGGAGGCTCAGGAGAAGAGGGGGGAACTGGATCTGAAAGGCACATGGAAAGATTAAGTTGTCGATATAAGCATGTCCAGACCTATAGATAATTCTTTAAATTTTTTATTTGAGCCAGAGGATATGCCTTGAAGCGAGATCTCAGCAGTCTTACAAGTGCTTCCTAGAAGGACAGTTTGAAGCTTCTTTTATGCATTTGGAATTAGGGAACATGAGGAAGATTCCAGGAAGGCAGGAGAAAGCAAGGCAGGGATGGGATTTCTGGGCGATGAGAATATGGGCTCTCTTGAGGGTGGTTTTTCTTCAGAGGGGCCTGAAAAGAGGCATTTCAGAGGTGTCTTCAGCACAGAAAGAAGGCACAGGGCTTGCTTAAGGCAAAGATAAAAACCTTTCACTAAAGAAATTATAGGCCTGAAGCATGGCTACCCAGCGTTTAGAAGTTTTTGATCAGATTGCCCTGTGAGGTTACTTTCCATAGAACCCCCCCATTTTTGTTGTCCTTACTGTCTAGATCAAAGGAGAGGTGTTCCTCTGTAGGAGGAAGGAAGACAGCATGGGGCAGGCTGGATGGCTTTGGATTTGGGGATCCCCAGGGGTGGCTTTTCTTTTCTATGGAGAGTGAGAGGAGAGGCCAGGAGCTGAGATGAAGGGCCTGAGAGTCAGCAGGCTGCGGAAGATGGGGAAGGTTTGAAATCGTCGGTCTGGCATCGAACGTAAAGGGGAAGTCCACATTCTGCCTGTCCTGGTTGCCTTTTACTTCACTGTCTCTGAGCCTCGGTGTCCTGCCTCGCAGGCTCTCATGAGGCTTGGCTACAATGTTGCAGGTTCATGATCGGCACAACCTGCTCGCACTCCATGTCGGCCGCTCACCTTCCCCCGCCTCTGTGACGAGCGCAGAGCTGGCCCAGGGGAGGCGCGTGGACAAGCGGGTTTATGAATCTCTGACGCAGGGCCCCAGTCCTGCAGGAAGCTTGTCGGAGTGCTTCGGCCTCCCTGAACTGCTCCTTTTCTCTCTCTCAGGCCAGAACTGCACGTTCCAACTGCAGGGTCCCAACGGGACAGTCGAGAGCCCAGGGTTCCCATATGGCTACCCCAACTATGCCAACTGCACGTGGACCATCACGGCGGAGGACCAGCACAGGATCCAGCTCGTCTTCCAGTCCTTCGCCCTGGAAGAGGACTTTGACGTCCTGTCGGTGTTTGATGGCCCACCGCAGCCAGAGAACCTGCGAACCAGGTACCACCTGCCCTCTTCCCCATAGCAGGCAGAGCCAAGCTGGCTGAGAGGGGGAGCCCACTGGGGTGGAAGATCTGTGGCCATCAGCAAAGACCTCTGTTTTGATGAGGCCCGCCCTCCAACTCCTCTGCTTTCTTTACGTTTCCCTGCTCCTTTCTCCTGCTCAGAGGGTTGATGAGTCGGATATTGGGGAGGACGTGACAGGACACATAAAAGGGTTATAGAGAAATTCAAGTTTTTTTATTGAAAAGCGGTTTTGTGTACATATGGGTGTGTGTCTGTATATACTGGTGTATATTCTTTGCACACACAGAAATTAATTTTCTCCCTTTGAACCCATCAGGTATGAGTTGAAGTGTGTTTTAATAATAACAGTGGCTATGTCTTGCATCCTGCTACACTTGGAAACTATTCATGCTTTGTCAGAATTTGCTTTGCATTGTGTAGCCTTGGTTGGGGGTGTGCAGTCAGAAATTTGGGGAAGATCCCACTCTTTCAAACCCCATTGCAGTTGATGGAAGAGTAAAAAACACCAGAGAAGGTGCTGTCCTGTAACCCTGAGCCACCTCCCAAGCAGGGGCCGGGGTCACGGGGAGGAGGGAGCCGGAGGTGGAAGCTACCACCTTTGCAGGAAGGGCAGACTTTTCTGGGGCAAAGGTAAAGGCTCCAGAGTCATGGCTCTCAGGTTTTGTTGACTCTGGCCTGCCCCTGCTCCATTGCAAGCCTTGTTCTAGTCCTGCCAGCCAGACTTTGCGCTCCTCAGGAAGCCAAAGGGTTAATGGCTTACTGGCCATATCCTGAGGAGCTTGGGGCGCTAATTAATGATATACTAATGAGAGGTTCCCTGCCAAATCCTTAACCTCAGGCTTGGTTTAAGATGCCTGGAGCAGGGTCACAAGCAACACTTACAACTCAGCCCCACCCCTCCTCTCTCAGGTGAGCTGCCCTCTCTGCACAGTGCAGAGGTGAGACTGCCAAGTCTGCAGCAGAGGTGGGGGCGTCCGGGCCTCCTGTCCCCCAGGTAGGAGTTTCTTTCAGACAAGACTGGATTTATCTGTACTCCTTGACGCTCAGCTGGGTTGGCACACAGCAGGTGTTCAGTGAAACTTGGGTGAAGGGACTGGAGTCGCCTTCCCTCATTCATTCCACAAATATTTCTCCAAGGAGCACCTATTGTGTTCCAGACAGTAGCCCGGGTACTGGGGATGTAGCAGTGAGCAAGTCAAAGCCTCTGTGTCCATAGAGGTTATAGGCTAATGGAGAGACAGGCCTGGGCTCGAGTTTATGTGAGTTTAGAGTTCAAGGACGAGGGGCCGGAGATTAAATCGGGAGATTGGGACTGAGGGATAGCGCCTAAAACCATGAGATGGGATGAGGTCACAGGGGAGAAAGCCCTCACATCAGATGTTGAGCTTCGGTGACACCGTGGAGGGCACCTTCATTGACTTTGATGACTGTGGAATGACTGTTAAAAGATACAACATCCGATCAGGCTGATGAGGTGCTTGGTTGGGGTATGGGCAGCTGGGGGCAGACTTTCCAACTCCGCCTACTGGGTGGGAGTCCACGCGTGGGTGGTCAGACCTCTCTGACCGAGGGTTTGCTGGCTCTGAGTCAAGTGTTGGAAGACTCGCCAGAGGTGGGGCTTGCCCGGAAGGGTGGGTTTCATGACCAAGGGAGGTGGTCCTGGTGGGGAAGGCCCTGGCTTGTGTACGTGGCCCCCACGCAGCCCCCTCTGGTCAACCAGCCATGTTTGGGGGGGGCTCCCCGCGTTTGTACCTTCACCAGGTCACCCTTGCTTGGGTTCCACCTCTGTCACCTTCCCAATCGGCTCACTTTGGTCTATTTCAGAAGTAGCCCAGGGCATTCAGGCTCAGCCAGAGCAGGGCCGGAGAGAGCGCTCTGCCTCTTGGCAGCCCTGGGGCCAAGGAGCTCACACCCTGGCGGACTGGTCCAGGGGAAATGACCCCGAGCATAATCCAAACAGCAAGGAGAATGTGCTCTGGAAGGTTTTTGGAATGACACTCTTTGGGGTTTGTACAGGGGATATCGCGTGTGTGTGGTGGGGCCCCCTGGGTTTTCATGAAAGCTTTTGTTCACGAATCAGTTTCTTTATGTACGTTTGTCTGGGAAGTCATCCATTTTATGGCTATTGGCAAGAGTATCGGTACAGAATTGTCCCCCGAAACGCTTCTCTCTCCACCGTGTCTGGGATTGCATCCCTGTTCTCGCACCTGCTCCTGTGAGTTGGTGTGAATTCTTCCAGCCAGAAGTTCGCTTATTTACTTGGTCTTTCAAAAGCTCCAACTCTGGGGCTATCAGCTTTATTCTTTCCCTTTTATCTAACTTACTGATTTCTGTTTTTTATCTTTATTCATTCTTTCCTTCCACTCACCCGAGGCTGATATTGCTCTTCTGCTGATTTTGTGGATTGAATTAGTTTCATTATTTCTTGTTTGATAATAAAAGCGTTAAGAAGCACTTCCCCCTAAGTACAACTCCGACCATGTCCCATTAATTTTGATGGATAGTCAGTATTGTAGAAAGAGTCTCTAATTGCAGTTTTGTTCCTTCCTTGACTGTAGGGGTTTTTTTTTCCACAAAGTTCCCAGTAATTTTTTTATGCTTAAAAAATTATTATCTATTTGTATTGCATCGTGATTAGGTTATGGTTTCTACTTTGGAGAATTTGTTGACTTTATTTTCACAGTGTAAGATTATTTTTATGTAACTATTCTATGAGTATTTGAAAAGAACATAGATTCTTTGGTTGAAGGGGAAAATTTTTGTTAGTATAATTTAATTCTCCTAATTTTTATTGTCTAAACGATGTTTGCTGAGGATAAGCCGTGGGTTTTCACTATTGTTTTTTCTTCTTTTATTTCTAGGTTGTTATTTTGTGTGTATATATATAGTTTAAAGATTCTATTTATTTATTTTTAGAGAGGGGAAGGGAGAAAGAGAGGGAGAAAAACATCAGTCAGTTGCCTCTTGTGTACCCCCCACTGGGGACCCCTCCCGCAACCCAGGCATGTGCCCTGACTGGGAATCGAACTGTCGGCCTCTTGATTCGAAGGCCCTGCTCAATCCACTGAGCCACACCAGCCAGGGCTATTTTATGTATTTTGATGCTATACTGTTCTGCATGTATTTTTAAACTTTAGATCTCCGGAGTGTATTATATATATTTTTAATATAAAAATCATGTTTATCCCAATTTTTTTTCCTGAACTTCTACTTTTATACTAATAGTCCTACCTTTGTTTTCTTTTGGGTTTGTATTCACTGAGTCCCTCTTTGCCAGTTTCTCTATTTTTAGTATTTCTATGTCATTGTTTTAGATGTATCTCCTACTACAAGATAGAGTGGACTTTTCTTTTTAAATCTTTCCTGAGAGTCTTGACTCTTTAACAGGAATGTTTAATTCTGTCACATTTTTTGGTGATGACTGGTATATTTTCTCTTTTGTGTAATATTTGTATAATATTTAATGCTTTGTGTTTTTAAACTATTATTTTCTCTGTTTTCAAGTACAAGTTTTCTTTGCTTTTCCTGTGATTTTTATTCTAGAGGGTAAAGTGACTTCTTCGGAACACATTTTAAACTGTTTCTCTGTCAACCTCTTGTCTAATTAGCCTTTTTCTCAATCGGGTTTCCTGGCATTGCACCTTCCAGAAATTCCTTAGGGATTGTAGCTTGTGGGTGTCTCTCTTTTTCCTAGTTTCCATCATGGACAGGTATAGTCTTTCTTTTTGTATACTTTAGGTTATTTCCATGAGAATTTAGGGGGTTAGTTTGAAGGGGAGCTTAACATATTGTCTTGCCTCTCCATCCTGAACTAGACATTTCTTTTAAGATTTTTATTCTTTTTGATGCTATTGTGAGTAGAATTATCTTTAATTTTATTTTATTTTCGAATTATTTATTGATAATATTTAATAATATCTAGAAATACCATTTATTTTTTAAGATTTTATTTATTTATTTTCAGAGAGAGAAGGGAAGGAGAGAGGGAGAGAAGCATCAATGTGTGGTTGCCTCTCATGCGCCTCCCACTGGGGACCTGGCCTGCAACCCAGGCATGTGCCCTGACTGGGAATCAAACCAGAACCCTTTGGTTGTCAGATCTGCGCTCAGTCCACTAAGCCACACCAGCCAGGACCATTTATTTTTGTATATTGATCTTATATCCCATGACCTAGCTGCATTTATTATTAACAGTTCTAATGGTTTTTTTTTAATATCTGTGAATAAAAACAGTTCTAGTTCTTTTCCGATCTAGTTGCATTTATTAAAAAAACAATTTTTGTACTAGGTGGAACCTTCAGTACAAGAGCGAACGGAAGTGGTAAGAGTGGACATTCTCGTCTTGTTCACGATCTGAAAACACTCAGTCTTTTCCACAATGTCGGGTGTCCACTGAAGGGGGTGGTAGGTGCCCTTCGAAGGCAGGTGTTTAATTAAGCGGAGACGTTTGGCACGGTCTGGCTGCAGTGTGGAGCGTGCTCTGGGGTGCGGGCCAGACTGGCGACTGCCAGGCCAGGCAGGAGACAGTGGTGGCCTGCCCGGGAACGATGCGGATGACGGATGAGGAGATGAGGATCTGTGCAGTGGGGATCTGTTGTCCCTGGAGTCAAGGGTGGATTTATACCAGTGAGGAGAGGAGATGCTGTGGAGTGGGAATAAAAGAAAGGAAGGGGTGGAGGATGACTCCACAGTGTCTGATTTAGAAGCAGAAACCAAGCCAGATCAGCATGCAGCGAATTCCAGTTTCCAGCAAAATATGTTCTCACAGCCTACCGGCATGTTTCCTGCACTGACATTACCCTTCCATCATCTAGCAGAACAGGTAGGTCACCTCCCCTCACGGTGTTTTGGGGGAGACAGTGGTGTGCAGTGCAGACAGGCCAGGCTCTCTTCTGCATTTATTTGCGCTGTGACCTGTGCAGGTTTGGCTGCTCTGAGCCTCATCGATAGGATGGAGGTGACACCAACCTGCCTTCCAGAGTTGCTGCGTGTGAGCCACCTGTGACAGACCCCTTAGTGCTCCGTAAACACGATTCACATTTCCCCCCGCCCTTCTGTTCCTAGGCCCTAGATGCTCGGACTATTCTTCGGACTGTCAAGTGCCTGTCTTGACACTTCATCTGTGGCTCAACCATTTAGACTGGGGAACTGCAGCAGTGGAGGACAGACCCTGAAGAGGGTGTTGGGGTCAGGGGCAGCCATTCCCTGTGGGCACCATTGCTGAGCCCATGGCAGCCCTGCAGTGGGGCAGAACCACCCAGGAGGCCACAGTGGGTTTTTGTCTGTTTGCATCACTCAGTGCTTTCTCTGTTTATTGCCGACAACTGGACGGGCATAGGTTTTGCAGTTCTGCTCTTTGTATATTTTTAATGCATTTCTCTTTTCCTGTATTTCTAATACTGACCATTTTTACTTAATTTGGGGAGGCATTCCAGCATGGGGAAGAGTTACCTCCCACCTCATTTCCCAACCCCGTCAACTCACCTTTCTCCAGCTGCTTGCTCACAGGTTGTGTTGTGAGCAATAAGCTTCCCTCCTGGTTGGACTCTCAGCTCCTTGAGGCCAGGAGTCAAGGCTTCTCCCATGTTTTGCTGTGGCAGAGCCGTGAGCAGAATAGACACCTTGCAGGAGGATGACATGAGTTTGAGTCCCACCTCCTCCCCAGACACTTGCCATTGGCAGGTCACTCTGACTCTTATCCTCAGTTTCCTCCTCTAAGAAAGGGAGGACTCTCAGTGCTGCTAGGTACTGGAAGCTGCACCCGGCATCGTTCACAAAGAGGTGCCAATGGCCACACTGCGCACAGCTTGTTGCATATGCAGATGCCATTCATCTCCCAGCGACTCCCTTTCTCCACCAGGAGTTTGCAGCCATGTTCTTGAAAGCATCTCACATTTCATCTAGAGCTATTCACAAGCAGCAGCGTCCCAGGGTGCCAGGAGGCAGCGTCTGGCTGGTTGAAATTAAATTTACAATAGGAGCTGATCAGATTCTTCTCATAATGGATCAGAGTGGGAAGTGGGAGTACGAGCTGGTCCTGGAGGCCAGGAAGGCCGTAGGAGTTTGGAAATCTGCAAGGAAAGAACAAAGAGCCTTCCCAGAGAATGCAGTGTCAGCCCTGCCTGGATGAACTGCTGAAACAACCCGTGCGTCTCTGCTTTCGCACAATCAGATGGCCCTTCCGTGCTGGCAGATGTCCGGCTGCATTGCAGTTTCACGTGGAATGAAGTTTTCTGATGGGACACAAGCGAACGTAGTCTAGGAAGACATTGCTAATGAACTGCGCCGCTGTGTATTGGAAGGTTTCTGCGCTGGTGGTGACTGCACCAGTTAAGCACAGCTAAGCCTCCCTTAATGTAGACATTTGGGCTCCAGTTGTGGGAAACACTAGGACTTGCTCCCTCCATTACTGGCAATGCACATTCTGTCGTCAGCCTGAGGTGCAACGCAGTTAGTCATTTGGAGCTGGTTGCAGATTCCATACAACGGGAGTTAGACACCTGTTTGGAAGTTGTAAAAATTCACCAATTTGCCAGATTTACCGCCTTCTCATGAATATGTGTCACCGCGGAAGCCCCTAAAGGGCCTGTCTTTTAGGTTCCTTAGGAAGCCTGCCTCGTACATCAGTGGGATTGTCCTTGGAGGGCCCTCTCCCCAGAGTTCCTGGAGAAGGAGCTCTTGTGGGCAGGAGGGGGCAGGAAGGACCCATGGGGATGAGGGAGCCTGCTCGTTTAGGACTGAAGCAGAGAAAGGACACTGGAAAGGACAAAGAAGAAACAATGACACAAGACACCTGTAATGGGTCAGCCGTCATGCTAGACACAGTCATTCACTCCTAATTATTCAGCCTTTATTGGATGCCTGCCAGGAACACCACGTGTTGGGGAAACAACAGTTAACCAGACAGCCTCTGATGTTAAGGAGCTTTCGATCTCTTAAAGGGGACAGGCAAACAGAGGCAAAGATAGTCCACGATGCCGTGACTGGGGAACCTGGCCTAACCTTGAGCAGATCTCCGCAGGTTCTGATCTGGGGACCTGGAACCTCTTCCCTCCGCCTGCCCCTTTGTATCATCCTTCATATCTTAACTCACTTGTCACTCCATCACCCGGGGATTCCTCTGAGACACCCCGACTTTTCCCCCCGGTCAACCCCCCCGGCGATGATAGCTCCTCAGGTCACCTCCAGCCACGCTTTATGGTTTTACACATGTGTGCGTGTGATAATTTGATTTGTGCATATTTCCCACAAGGCTGTAAGCTTTTTGACTGCAGGGGTGGTTTCTGTTTTCCTCTGTGCTCTGTCTCGAGGGCCTGGTCCAGAGTAGGTGCTCAGCAAACGTGTATGGAGCGAATGAACGAATGCTCGCTGGAGGAAGGGATCCCTGATAGGGCATGGGAAGAGGAATGGCAAGAGCGTTTCAGGCCAAGAGAATAGTATGTGCACAGGCCCAGGCAGAAAAACAAGAGAAAGGCCAGGTGCTCAATGACAGTGGGTTTGTCGTAGGTGGGGGCGTAGTGGGGAGTGGGGGCGTGGCTGGGCCAGATCACCTGGGGTCCTCTGTGCCGTGCTCGGGAGCTTGTGATATATCCTAAGGGAAGTAGAGGCACACCAGAAGTCCTTAACCAGGCATTACAAGTGTTATCTAATAATCCAACAACACACCCACGAGATGGATGGTATTAATTTTCTTTACGGGGTTTAGTGTGTTAAGTTCTCTAAGCTGCTAAGCGGCTAATGGGTCTCCTACAGCCTGAAACCAGCCTCTCCCCCTTCCACCAAGGAGCCTGCTCACTGCTTGGGACTCGTTTGTGTTGATTCTATTTCCTTTTTAAAAATTCATTCCATTTTCCTTGTTGAGCAGTTTCTTTAAAACAGTGAAAGTGAGAGGAACTCACTACTTTTACAAAGTAAAGCCAGCGCAGTTGGGTTTCGTGTGGAAAAAACACAAGTGTCTTCTCGTGCCAGCCCGCTCCCTGGAGGTAACCGCTGCTAACAGTTTGGTGTGTGTCCAATTTCTTTTTAACTACAGATTCATTAAACTGCCCACGAGGCTTATTGGGACATCCATCAGCCCTTTAAAAATTGTTCTGATGAATTAAGTGTAAACTAATTAGAAACATGGATTCAATTACCCTCGAAACACACAAGGGTTTAATAATTAATAGGAAGAGAGCTCGAGGCCAAAGGCATTATGGATTTTATCAAACCCCTAACATCTGAAAAGTAAATATGTTTGATTCATCCTAAACGCTGGCAGATTTGCCATCCGGAGGCAAACCTGTTGGTAGGAGCTTTGTATTTAATCAGGAAAGTTATCTCTGATTAATAAGAAGTGGCGTCAGCGGGAGAGTGGAGAGGCTGGAGCCTGCCGGACAGGGCTGCCTGGGACTGGGCAGGAGCCCGTCTGTCTGGATCACCGCCGCTGGCTTTATTCACGGTCTTTCACCAGGCAAAGTGTCGGGTGCTCCCCAAGGTTCCCCGTGAGGTCACTGGCGCCTGCCCTGGGTCCACAGCCTCCAAGGAGCAGTGCTGGGCCTAGGAACACGGCAGGACCAGGGTAGACATTCTGCTTACCCCCTCGAACCATGAGCTGTGATGACTTAGATGGACCTAGAGGAGGGTTGGGGAGTTGGAATAAACATTTACCTGTTGTGCACCAGGTGCTTTCTGGGCCATGTCTCCTGTAATCCTCACAATTTTCTCAGAGGTAGGAAGGATTATCTCCATTTGGTTGGCTGAGAAAACCGAGTCCAGGGTTCATCCATCTTTGTAGCTCGTGTCTCCTTAGGCATTTAGCCATTGCAAACTCTGATTCTGCCTGACACCCAGGTTCACACAGGTTGGCGTAGCCATACCAGGGATGAGGGAGGTTGCAGAAGGGGCGGGAGAAAGGTCTGCCTGGCTTGGGACTTGGGACACCAACTGCTGTGACCTAGGGGGCTGCCATATGTCCTGTCACCTGATGCCAAAGGGTGGGTGTGGGCAGACCTGGTGGGGGTGGGCATTGGCAGCCGGTGATATACAAAGCCAGGTGGGCAGCAGTGTTGGGGTCCTGAGCAAGCTCTCCATTCACAGTAGGATCCTGTGGTTCAAGGTCAAAGTCTGTTTTTGTAACAAAATCTTACCGTGATAATTTACCAAGTATGCTAGTTACTAGCAGCCAAAATGTAAAGCCCCTTGGAGCCTGAGTCTCAGGCTGAAAGGCTGTGCTGCCCACCACCCTCCCCACAATGGTTCTTGCCCACAGTGTCACCAGGTGTTGGCCAGAGACGTGACTTCCTCCCAGAATAGAGTGGGCCGCTCCTTGACCCCCCTGTGCCCCTTTGTTGCAGGTGGCAGCCGAGGGGGCTGCTGCTGAGGTTAAGAAAGCATCAGCTTCTTTATTCTCAGCCCTTATTCCTCGAACCTTTGGGACGTCAGAAAGCACCGTGCAGGGCCCCTGGTGGTCCAGGCAGGTTTGGACCTGTCGTTCTAGACTTTACTCTGTTTCTTCATCAGGAGAAATGGTACCCAAATAACACCTCCGAGGTGTTGACCTCCTCCTTCCCTTAGCATTAAAAAGAAAAGAAGAACAATTCTCGATTTTTAAGTGAACGAAGAGCCAATGTATTTCTTCCTTGGATGGGTCGGAACTGCCACGAGAGGCAGTGCCCAGCACCAGGCCCAGCGCAAGGAGCCCCGGGTTCCATCCCAGCTCAGCCACTGGTTTGCTGGTGATCGGCACCAAATTCTGTGCCTTTTGGGGCCAGTTCATCTCCTGACTTCTAAATTGAAGACTTAAGTTTCGCGGCACTCCAGAGCTCCCTCCAGCTCTGAGACTGTGGGATGGAGCGATGCCGGAGAGGAATGCAGACGGGCTACAAAATGCTCCTGATCTTCTCGGATTACGTCTGCCCTGGGCAGTTACCACCCTCGGCTCTTCCAACAGTTCACTATTTGTCTTTAGCATCAGGGTTTATTTCCCGATGGCCTGTGAAGCAGTGCGGCCCAGAAAGCTAACTGTCCACCATCATCCTTGCTTCCGCTCCACAGCGCAGAGTTGCCTGAGGGAAGCAGCTGCCGAGCCAGGGATGCTGTTTCCCAGCCCCTTACTCCCCTGCATCTAGGCAGCTTAGTGAGCAGTAGAGGGGACAGAATAGACACCCTCCCAGGCCCGGCCCGGAAAAGGTCCCCTGTGAACTTCTGCTCTGCTTTCCCCGGAGACAGGAAATGGAAGAAACCTGGATGCCCCGTGACTTCATGAAGTAGAGCCCACCTGCCACTGATTGGCTGGATTTTACAGAAGTGAGACATGAACTTGTGCACAAACTTAGACTTCTGAGAGTCCAGGGTTCATCCATCTTTGTAGGTCGTGTCTCCTTAGGCATTTAGCCATTGCAAACTCTGAGTCTCGGTATCTGGAATTTATTTCGGATCCGAGGATAGGTGCGGATTCCATAGAGTCCTTCAACTTTCTGGAGTCGATGACACTTGGTCTTGTTTGCTTTGGGGGAGAGGAAGCTCCTGGGTGGTCTGTTCTTTGCGCCTACAACTCAGGCCACCGCCCTAGAGGTGTGATATATTTTAAAGCAGTTTTTGTGCTCCTGACTTTCGGTGTGTGACTTTGGGGAAGTCACTTCTGTCTGAGTCACAGTTTCTATACCACGAAGTTGGAAATAAAGTAACACCCACCTTGTAGGGAAGTTGTAAAGATTCGACTACCTTACAAGACGTAAGATATGTGAAGATGCTGGGCATGGGGCGAGCACTCAGTAAGTGTTAGTTTTTTAAATCATTATTGTCCTACCCAAAGCCCACCTCCTCCAAGGACCTCCGCTCCGGTCCAAGCCAGTGTCCCCTCTTGCCTGGGCTGTCACAGCAGCCTCCTCCCTGGTCTCCCTGCTATTGCCTTTGTCACTTTCTGTCTGTTCTTAATCCTGGAACTACAGGGATCTTTGACTTCCTCACTTGTTAAGCAATACACTTTCAATTAAACTGAGCAGACATTGTTTTAGATTTACGGGGAAGTCGTGAAGGTGGCACAAGAGAGTGGCTAACGTGCCCTCTTCCGGACTCCCCTGCCATTGCTGTCCTACCTCGGTACGGCGTGTCTACCACAGTCCCTGAACCCACGTGGACGTCTTATTCCGGTGGCCTTCGTTGCTACCTGCTGCCTCTCTTCTGCGCTGGCATCCCATCCAGTTCCCTGTCGTGTTCCGTGGTCCTGTCTCCTCGGGCTCCTTTTGGCTGTGGCAGTATCTCCAACTGTCCTCGTTCTAGATGACTGATGGGCGCCGGTCAGGTGTTTTGAGTAATGTCCTTTCGTTTGGGACGTCTGATGTTTTTCCTCCAATTAGACTGGAGTGCAGTGCTTCCGGAAGGAGGACCACATTGTCATCACGTCCTATCAAGGATACGTACTATCCACGTGACTCATGCCTCTTGATGTTGACCTTGATCACCTGGCCGAGGCTGGGTTGGCCAGCCTTCTCCACTGTAAAGTTACCCCCACTCCTCACTGTCGTCTCTGGAAGGAAGTCACTGTGCAGCTCTCTCTTGTGGGGAGAGTCACGCTTCATCTTCAGGATAGAGTAGCTACATTAATCACTTGGAATTCTTCTGGAGGAGAGACCTGTCGATTTCCCTCCACTTATTAATTTATTTATGTCAGTATGGGTTCGTGGGTATTTACGTTACGCTCTGGGTTATAATCCAGCACTACTTTGTTTGTCTTGTCACTCAGCTGGCAGCAGCTTTGGCCACTGGGAACTCTTGGCACAGCTCCTGTTTCCCTTGACGTTTCTCTGTTACTGGTTTTTGTTATCGATGTTCCTGCTGCTACTGCTGCTGCTGTTTTACCAAAGCTCGTTGGACACGTGAGCTTTGGTTCCTTTAGTGGGGAAATAGTCTTAGAAACCAAGATCTGGCTCTGGGTGTTCTCATTATTGTTGGGGTGTCATTGTTTCTAGACCCTCTCGGCTGACAGAGCAAGGAGGCAGATGTGTGCGTACTCACCCGTGTGTCTGCGCAGACCTGCAAGGTTTTACTTGCGCCCACTGTATCCATTTTCAGCTAAACACGAGTTTATACTAAAGCTCGCAGCTCTGATCCCGACCACGTGAACCGTTCCAGCTTCCTCCCCTTGCTTACCTGCAGCTTTTCTCTCCGACGGTGAGGAACCTGGCTCCCACCACCCACCATCCATTTACCAACTGTTCATGTCCAGGATACATTTATAGTAGTTAAGCTATAACCCAGTGGGAAACGACATTTTTAAGTGGAAAACAGTGATTATGTGCAGTTCCTTTTGCCTTCGGTCTGACATTTTTCACTCGTGGGGAAAGGCGCTTAGATAAGCGCTATGAGAAAATACGCGTCAGAGAGCCGGCGTGATGTACAAGGGGCGAGATTGTAATAGGGTGGCCAAGAAGCTGTCGCAAAGAAGGTGACCTTTGAGTAAAAACGGGAAACCAGTTGGGTTTGCTGTCTCCACCTACCACCAGGCAAGCCCAGGACACCTGCTGCACTGGGCTGCAGGTCTTACAGGTGTTTTCTTTCTCTGGGCCCAGCGGGGAAACATACCCGTTGGTAACTTCGGGCACACGTATGGCACCTGTCACCCAGGAGCTGGGCTCACAGGGGTTCCCGGGGTAACTTGATGAAGCAGTGAAGATATACGAGCACAGACCTGTCTGGGCGGTGAGGCCACAGCACTGATTCCCGGCCTCACGATGCCCCTCCTCACCCTGAAGCCTGGCCAGACAGTGTCTTCATCCTGCTCGAAGGAGGAAACGTTTTCGCGGGGTTTATGGAGGCGAGCTTCTCTGCACCTGCCGAGGGCTTTCCCTGTCCCTCCCGATTCCCTCCTCCCCATCACCACTGCCACTTTCGTCCCTTAATTAGGGTCGCGGCTTTATCGGGCAGCCTTAACAAGGAGGGAATCTGTAGGTTTGTTCCCACCTTCCCTATTGGCTTTTGTCCCAGAGGGCGCTCCACTAGTGATGCCCTGGCCGGTGGTAGAGGCACATCCAGCCTCTGCCTTCTCTAGGGTCCTGCAGCCCCGTCACAGACGCCGCGGGCCTTAGACCTGTAAGCTGGACACAGCAAAGGGCAAAGGTGACAGACCCTGGCTCCAGCAGCCCAGCTGTATGGCCCTATTCCAGTCATCACAGGACTTCATCATGGTCCATAGATAAATCCAGAAAGCGAAAAATCTGTGAGGGCCCTTGGAAGGTGGGAGAAGGGAGAGGAGAGGAGTTTTTGCAGACCAGGGTGGGTTTGGAACATCCGCCAGCTCCAGGGCTCCGCCCTTTAGGTGCCCACTGTTGCTCCTCCCAGTGTGGTTCGATCGTTTAAGCTTCCCAGACACATCGTGTGATTCACCTCTGTGAGGAATCCAACAGGTGTTTTTTCCTCTGCCCCATTCTGCAGAGGACAGAGCCGAGGTTCAGCACTAGGAGTAAGCACAGTTAATGAGAGGTGGCCCAGTTCTCAGGGTCCCTTCTCCGAGCGGTGCTCTCCAGCCACCTGGCCCCTCCCGCGGTGCGACACTCAGCCCCCCCGCACTGGAAATGACCTGAACTTGGGCAAAAGGGAGAGGAGGGTGCACTGACCGCCTTCTCTCCACTGTGCTGCTCCTTCCACTTCAGCAGGTAAAGACCTCAACACGGCAGATGATGTACAGAACCCTGAAGGAGTGGATTCCTTCTATTTCGGAGTATGTAGAAGAGTAAAGATTTTCTTTAATTAGATAGTGCTGGATAGATTTAATTAAAGCTTCAAACCTGCAATTTTCTTTGTTTGATTGATCAGTTGGTGCTGATTGCCGGGAGTAATTACGAAAGGGGAGGTGGCGTTTTCAAAGTCTGGTGGCGATGGGAAGCAGATTGAGTCACCTCCTGGATACTCGGTTGTCTGCACGGATTCTGAAGAGGCTTCAGTCACACCGTGTTCGTCAGCTGGTCAAGTGAAAAACACGGCATCTTGATTATGCTTTTGTCTGACGCTCCTGGAGGATCTGCTTCTGAGGGGAAGCTCCCTCGTCCCTCTTCCCTCCAAATGGGATCACGCCCCTGGGAACAGGGGATATTCTGTTATTTTTATCTTTCTTTTGTGAAACAGTTGAAGCACAGTGTTGGGAGTGGCCACTAACGGCCTTTGAAAATTCCTGGAGCCCACGGAGGGTCAGGAGGGAAAGACGGCCTCTCCCAGGCCCAGCGCGAGGTTAGGAAACTCGGGAGTGTGTTTGTTTGTTTTAATTACAGTGGACGTACAACATTCTATGAGTTTCAGGTGTACAACGTGGGGGTTAGACACTTACAGACCTTATGAAGGCATCGCCCCAGCAGGTCCAGGGCCCATATGACATCATAGACAGCTGTCACAACATTATTGACTGTTTCCCTTGTGCTGTACTTCCCCTCCCCGTGACTGTTTTTATAACCGGCAATTTTTATGCCTTCGTTCCTCCCACCCACTTCACCCGTTTCCCCCAAGCCCTTTCCCTCTGTCGAGCCCCAATTTGTTCTCTGTAGTAAACAAACAAACTCGGAAGGGGTTTTGAAGTCTTGGCTTTGAATCCTAGCTCTGTGACCTGGGGCAGCCACCTGTTCCTTTTCTTTACCTGCAAAGGGGGAGACTTGTCCAGAGGACACCATGAGCTGCTGTGTGTATGCCTGGTGTCCAGCCCTCACCAAACGTCCGCCCCCCCCTCCCCGCACTCTGTTGCTGCGTGGAGACCACCGCCACCACGGAAGTTCCAGGCACTCAGGAGACCATCTCGCTCACCACTGCGGAACAGCCCCAGTTGCACTGCTGGGTGTGTGTCAGGTCTCAGCAAATAGTTGTCCAGGGGCCAAATGAATGAATGAGCAAATGCCATGTGTGTTTACGCCCCCTTCCCCAAACGGGGTGACATCAGGACAGGGTGGAAGAGGTGGCTCCAGTCATGAAGAGCTGAGGGCACAGGATGAACAGTGTGGCAGGGTCTGCCCTTTGAAAGCACCGGTGGAAGAAACTGCTCTTTTCTCAACTGGCCAGACCACGCCAGGGGACTGCGTTAACCTCTCAGTTGTTCACTGGGCGGGGATGCCGCCCAGACTGTTACAGCATAGAAAACGTTTGCGTTACAAAACAAAGCTTTGAGTTCACACGCACACACAGTTATGCGTGTCACGGTGTAAGCACATATACTCAGCACGTGGAAAGACTGCCACGTGCTGATTAGACAGGTATTAAGACGGCTGGATTGTAAATGACTTTTTAATCTTCTTTATTGGAAAACATTTTGTCACATAGTTGCATTATTTTTGCAATGAGAGTGCGTTTTTAATGGATGCAAAGGTAAAGGAAAGGAAGAGGCCTTAAATGTTTCCCTCCCCATGCAGACCCCCAGAGCGACACCAACAGACTGACTCGTCTGAAGGAGAACGACCAGGATGAAGGGGAGTTCATTTAGTTTATATTGCAGGATGGACTTTGGGGTTTACTTGGGGAGAGGGGACCCTTAAGAGACATGTCAGGGGCCTGGGGAGAGGACATCAGATGGTAGTACTCGGGCTGTGAAATGGAAGTGATGAGGGGCACATTTTAAGTTGTTTCTAACCCTTGCATCTGTCTAGAGTTGGGGCTCACCCGCTGAGGAGGCACCGAACTTCCTGCTTCTGGAAGAATCGGTGCGGAAGTTGGTCATAGGGGCACCCCTCTCTGGGCCACAGACACCCCATCTGTACGGTGGGGGCTGTTCTCGTGGATCTGTGATTCTTCCCCTGGGGAGTACCTCCTTTCCCCCTGACCCCTGGGGTTGGGGCAGTGGCCTCCGATCAAATAGTCTAGGTTGGTGGGGGGGGGGGGTGGCATGGGCAGTTCAAAAACATCTCACAACAACCATGGCTTGGATTAGCTTTTATTTACTATTTGGAAATTTTAAACCACATTGAAGAAGAAAGTATTCATTTTATGTGAGCCACAGGTACCCTGGGGTTTGGGAAGATTGACAGCTGTCTAGATGAGTGCTTGGCAAACTTGAGTGTGCATGCAGGTCCCCTGGGGACTTTGTGGAGGTGCCAGTTCAGATTCCACAGGTCGGGGCTGGGGCCCAACATCATGCAATTGCAATGAGCTACCTGCTGATGCCCCCACCACCGGTCTGGGCCGACGCCCTTCCCACAGCTCCTGGGGCCCTGGCTCTCTAGAACTGCAGGATATTGGTTGCTTACATCCAAGTCCTTGGCCCCTCCTTTGTAGAGTCTGTTAAATGGAGAGGAACCCAGTAAGAATGAAGACCCAGGCATGAATGAATCCAGGCAGGACTTAAGAGCTGTATATTCATAGAAATGGAACTAGGCATTCATTGTTCAGATTTATATCTTCTGCACATGTTTATCTCTATGCCCAGGACTGTTGATCATTTGCAAATAATGCTCTGTTGTCTGTATCCTACTTTTCTGGCTAATGATGTGTTTTTCATTCTGGTCAAGCATGTAGTTGAATAAACACACATTTCTCAATGTTTTCCCCGTAATTGCTACGCAGGGCTGTGAGCCATTGAGGGAAATCATGTGTGAGGGAGGAGGGTCACGTCTGGAGTCTGTCCCCTGAGGCAGCCTTCTCTCCTGCCCATGCGGAGCCTGGCGGGGTGGGCCCGTCATCCCCGATGTGTCTGCTCTGCTGGCGGAGGGAGCCAGCACGACTTTCTCCATAAATCTGCACGGGCACGATGGGCCCGCCAATACCATCGATCGCCGCCCCTTCAGAGCAGAGTCGTTTCACTCTCTTTTCCAGGAATTTGTGATGTTTCTAATTTGATTATTGAATATCACTCTTTACCGCCCAGTGGCAGGCAGTGGTATCCCTCAGATCCCACGCTCGCCCTGCCCAGCCTGACTGTGCAGAGGGTGGCTCAGGGCTTTGCGTCCTGGGCCCAGGGCCTGGGCACCCCGGGCACAAAGGCAGGCTCCTGCTGTGCTGTGCTGTGCCGTGCCCAGCCCTTGGCTGGTCCATGCCCCGCTGGGCCCCAGCGGCCCTGAGCCCAGGGTCCGCAGGCCAGGCCTAGACTCCACTTGAGTCTCACTAGCCAGCTTCTCCCAGCAGCTGACCCTGCTTCTGACCCCTGACTCCACATCAGACTCGGCCCTGGGCCCCTGCAACCTTTCAGACTTGAGCCCACAGCCTCACTGCACACCCCACTCTGCCAGGCCGGATGCTGAACCCCAGACTTTGATTCTTTCTCCCTCCCTTCCATCCTCTGCCCCTTCCCTCCTCTGACTCAGAGGGTGTTTCATGAAGCCAGCGGGCAGGAGTGCTGAGGAGAGGCAGCTCCAAAGCAGAGAAGGGGAAACAGGAGGGAGGGAGCGAGGGGGAGGGCGGGGCAGATCAAAAGCAGGCTTGGGAGCAGTGGTTCCTGATAACAAAAATCAGTACATGCAATTACACATGTGATTTGGCATGCATGTGTGTGTTTTATATCACATGCACACACATCACATCACATATATGTGCCTGGCAGTTTCTAACGCCTGTGAATATACATCATTGTCATTTAGTGCTCTCAACAGCCCTGCGAGGTGGGTGTCATCATTATCTCCTGAATAATGGAAACCCATGTGACGAGTAGTGAAGTGACAGCCAAGGTCACATGGCTAGCAAGTGGCCGAGGCAGAGTCTAGACCCAGGAGTCAGACTTCAAACTCAGTCTCAGCCACTGTGCAGTGTTGTCCCAAGTCCTCAGTTCGGCAGGCGCAGGTGGGGACCCGTCTGAACTTCTGGAGATCACCACGGACTCTCTCCTGCAAATATCTACCCAACCGTTTTCAAATGAGCCCAGGCTCAGAGCTCCTGCCTTAGAGGCTGTGCACGTGGGTGGCCATAGGTGAGCACTGACTGTGTCCTGGGCAGAGCACTAAGACTGTCTGTGAATTATCTCGTCTCCTCCTCATAATTCCATGAGTCAGGCGTCATCCCCTCATTGTACAGATGTGTGCACTGAGGTTTAGGGAGATCAAGTCACTTTCTCAAGCTCAAGCAGCTAGTGAGCCCCAGGGATGGGCTGAAACCTAGGTCTGCTGACCCCGAAGCCCCGCGCCCTGTGTGCTCCGCGGCCACCCAGCAGAGCACGGGATGGCACCCTTGAACCTGAGCGGACTGAAGGACAAAAGCAGAGATGTGGGGGATGGTTTCTATTGGGCACTCCTTGGAGATTTTGACCCTAGCCCAGGCCGGATGGTGTCCGCCGTTTGGCATTGAGGGCTCTCTGTCCGTCCGACAGGGTCGCCCCATCTTTGAGAGCAGGGTAGCAGGGGAAAGGAAGGAAAGGGTTGGGAGACCCAAAGGCAGAGCCACGCATGGGAAGGTGTGTTCTGGAAAACTAAAAGGCGCTCTCAGAGGAAAGAGAACACCACGGCGGAGGGAGGAAGAGGAGACTCCTGGGAAAGAGGAGTGTTTTGGGAGAGTGTTTTCGGGAGTAGCCTCATGCAGAGTAGGGTTGGGCACTGTTTTTGTAGTCCGTTTTGTCTCTTTGCTTCTCCAGGGACTGTCAGTTGTGGGTCCACAGAACAGGGCATTAGAGACCTGCGGAAGCAGGGGAGAGGCAGGGGCCATCGAGCAGGCTGGGCCATCGAGCAGGGTGGGCCGCAGCAGAGCCGGAGCGGGACACAGACGCCCCGGGGCTGTCCTCCCTGCCGGCTGCCCGCCCTCCTGGGTGGTCCTCACGCTCTGTCCTGCTCCCTGCGCCCCTCCTTGTCCACCCCTCCCCTCTCTTCTGCATTCCACATGTCCAGTGCAGCCTGCTCAGACATCCGTCCTGACACGTGGCCCCAGCAGGACTCCCTGGCTTGGCCATTTCGAAGCACCCACATTACAGTGACAGCGTCGGGATGCACAGGCCACTCTTCTGTTGCCAGGCGTGTATGCCATGGACACCCCCAAGATACCACTTACACGTATTACTTGGTAATAAAATAGCTGAAGGTTTAAGGGTTTACTTTTCGTCTGGGTCCAACTGCTGCTGTCCAACTCTTGCTGTCCCAGAGGGTCTGTTGGGTTCTAAGTGAGTCCCAGCTCCCGGGTCCCAGTGAGGGAGGGAGGGCCCCGGTAGGGTGCTCTGGTTGATTGCAGATTCATCAAGGTCGGGAATTGAAGGCCCTAAGAGCTGCATCTGTCCAGCTTGACAGCCCAGTGAAGGAGAATCGCCAACCTGATCCCATTCCCAGATGTGGAGGGGCTTGAAGCAAGTCCCCTTGCCCAGCTGAGCCAACAAGCTCCTCACTGGGAAAATGGGGATGACAGTTCTGATCCATTGGCTGTGCACATGGGTGACAATAGCAACAGGTTGACGGGACTCAAAGAGGTCCTCTGGGGGCCAGCACTGAAGTGTGCCTGCCCCCGTGTGTGGTGGTGGGGGTGTAGAGCAGTCATGGGGGGGTGCACAATGATCCATTTCACGCACCTGGGAAATACTAATGGCTCCTATTTATTGAGCACTTACTATGTGCCAGGCTCTGCTCTACATGTCCAAACTCCTTGAAGTCTTATATCAAACCCTTTGAAGTAGGTGTCCCCATTTTACAGATAAGGAAGCTGAGGCACAAGGAGATTAAGTGACTCATAAGTGGTAGTGCTGAGATTGGATTTCAGGAAGTTAGGCTCCTGAGCCCCACTCTTAACAGCAACATGGGCCAAAGCGATGAGTTGGTCCTCGGTGCAGAGGAGAAGCCAGGGTGTTGTCTTTCGCTGTGAGAGAGCCTTGGTGAGTGCCCAGGTAACTGGAGGATGGGTCAGGATCGAGGGTCACTTTGCTACCAGCATGAGAATCTGTAGGACAGGCTTTCTCACAGGGGAACTGCTGATATTTGGGGTTGGGTAATTTTTCATTGAGGGGGCTGTCCTCCACATGCTGGGATATTTTTAGCAGCATCTCTGGCCCAGTAGTACCCCACTGCTTTGCAGAAGTAAAAAAAAAATGTCCAGACGTTGCCACATGTCCCTGGGTGGGGGGGAGGGGAGTGAAATCGGTCCAGGCCAGCGGGGAGTGGCCCTGGCTGAGGACCACTGCTGCACTGGTAGCAGATGTGCACTTCCCTCTGCCACTGCCTCCCCCCCACCCCACCCCATCTCTTCCTTACCTACTGCTTACAGTTTCCTGTGCAATTAGCTGCCTCCAACTGCAGCAAAAAGCTGGTGTTTCCAGCCCTTGGGGATGCAGGTGGGTGGGGCCTTTGTGCATCTCAGCTTCCTGGCAGAAGCAGAGGTGGGGGCAGGTGGGGGGCAGAAGGTGATGCCTGGCCAATGGGGACTGGCCGGCAGCTGCTTGCCAAGCCTTCAAGGCCTTTTTATCCCGTCCCATTAACAAGAGACACTGCACTTCTGTTATTCTATTTCCACAAAGAATCAATTGAAGAGATCAAAAATATGTCATCTGGAGAGTTTAAAATTAGATTCTTACGAAATACGACATGGAAGGGAGAGGAAGAAAATAGAATCTGGGAGCCCATGACTTGCACACGTCCTACACTTGTTGCTGGGAGCCGAGCGCTGTGGCTTCTGGAGGGGAAGGCCTCCAGGGTGCCGGCTGCTGGGGTGCCTGGGGAGCCTGGGGAGCAGGGAGCAGCACCCCGCCCGGACTCCTCCAGTGCCCCTGCTGCTCAGCCTCCTAGTCCCTCCCCTTCCCTTTCTTTGGTATGTGCTTTCATTGTATAAATATATCCTAATTATAGAAAACTTGGAAAATCAGACTATTTCAAAGGACAATTCTACAAAAAAATAATCCTTTGTAATATAGCCACTCCAAAAGAACCAGTGATGAGACACCCCATACACTTACACATTGGATTTACCAAAACTGGATCATACTATAGATCTGGCCTTATCACTGCATTTCCCCCTGCCCCCCCCCCCCCATTTGTCCTGGCCCAGTGGAGGAATGAGGCCTTCCTGGAGCCCTTCCTGCCCCTCATCCTTTCAGCCAGGAAATGGCTGCATGGGTGTCCAGATGCTCGGCGTTGTGGGGGCAGACAGGGACAAGGGCAGACCCCCCCTATCCCCTCCCTTTGAGTGCTCAGAAGCTCTCAAGGGACACGGAGCCCCTGATAGCCTGAGAGTTGTCACAAGGCAGCATCTTACCTGTGAAGACTTCCTGGAAGGACCTAAACTGGGCTTCAAATTATCCATCTGATTTGGCTGGAAGGTGGGACTAGGGAAGGGCCTTCCGGGGAGGGGCACAGTGTGAGCCACGGCTGGGAGGAGGGGCCGCCCAGGCGTGTTTGGGGGGATCTTGAGAAGTGAGGCTTGGCGCCTGCAGGAGATAATCACTTGATCCTGCGGAGCACATAGAGGATGAACAGTTGTTGGAAAGATGGATTTAAAGCCAGCTGGCGGAGGAATTAGATTTTCATGGAGGCACCGGGAAGCTGTAGAAAGCCTTGATCAGGGACATGGTGTGGAGCTGGTCAAGGTGGACTGAACTGGAAAGGCTTTGATCCAATTCCTGGATGACGCCCACCATGCACCTCAGGCTGCCTGGAGCTGCAGGTGTGCGCCAGGCGGTGCCGTTTCCGAGTCTCGCACCCGCTGACATGGCTCTCCCTGTGCTCTGGACCGCCCTGGTTCCTCTGCCCTGCATCCGGGGTCACATGCCTCTTCTGCCTCCCCAAACCTCTCAGGCTCCTGACATCTTCTCCTCCTTGTTCTTGTGCACAGTGAGGGCCTATGCAGCCAGTCACACAGGGTCCTGTGCTTGGAAAGGGCCCACACTTGGTTTAATACTCTGCTGTCACCATCATAAAATTTCTGATAATTCTGAACAAGGAGCCTACATTTTCGTGTTGCCTGGGGCCGTACCCGTCATGTGGCTGGTCCCACATGCAGTAGAAGGCCTCGCTTCTCATCTTACTGAGGTCTTTGTGGGGGCCCCTCCTGCCTCAGACACCTGCCAGACCTCCATCTGCCCCTCTTTCTTTGAGGCCTCGCTTCTCCCTGGCTCTCAGGTCTGTTCCCACTTGGACTCTTCCCCAGCGACTGTGTGTGTGTCTCTCTCTGCACCTCTCTCCCCTGCTCCTTTACCCCGTACCTCATGCCAAGGCTTTGTTACTTTGATTCTTCAAAAGCAAGTGAAAAAAATCACTGTTCTGCACACCTACCCGTCCATCCCTGCCCTCCCCTCCCCTGCCCTCCCCTCCGCCCACACTCTCTCCTCCCTCCATTTCCCTCGAACATCTCTGATTTCTTCGTCAGTATGTCCCGCAGTCTTGTTTCGGAGCGCCCCACTGGAGATCCTCTTCACAGGACGTTCACGCACCTGGCCAGGGGCCTTTGCCTGGCTCACTGTCCTTGCCCTCCACGCATCACCTCAGGTGGGCCGTCCTATCCTGGTCCTCACCCTCAGCTCCTGGCCCCTGTGCTCCCCTGCCTTTCTTCTCCCCATCTCTTCTTCATGGCGCGGCTGTTGTGAAATCCGAAGGGCCTGTTCCAGCCGTGTCTGTGGCTTCTGGCAGCCCAGAGGTGGCCCCACAAAGGTGACCTGACGGTCCAGCATGGCGGAGGGATGGAGGGGTGGGCGTCTGAACAGACACAGAGGAGATGGGACCAGCCAGGACAGAGTCCAGAGCCTGGTGACTAAGGAGCATTCAGCCCACAGGGATCCGGGCCAGGGGGTTAGGAGAGCAAGGACTGGGCTGAGCTGCACCCGCCAGGGCAGCATTCCACTGCCTGTGTTCGGGCCGCCATTCATTCCCCGAACAGTCACCAGGCACCTCCCCGGCCAGGCACTGGGGGCCACTGTGTAACGTGTTAATTATACTGGGCCACGTGGTCCCCCTGCAGGGGTGACGAAGGCATCGGGAAAACTGAGGGAACAAAGCACACACATTTCCGTCCCTCCCCAGTGTGGCCTCTTGTAGGAGAGAAGAGTAAGTAAATGAAGAAAGAAACTAAACAAATTGAACAAATTGACATAGGTTTTGATAAGGTTTCGGATGAAAATAAAATAGGGTGCTAGAAGAGAGACTGCCAGTGAGGGGTGGGGGGTGGCAGGTAGAGCTGAGGAGAGGGCGTGGGGCAGAGCAGGTTGGGGGGGGAGGGTGCGGGGCAGAGGCCCAGCTGGCACTCGGTGTTGGGCCAGGAAGCCGGTGGCCTCTGCCGGGCACTGAGGAGGTCCCCGCTTGCCCAGGCTCAGCCATTGCTGGTGGCTGGAAGCACCTTGACTCCTGCTGATGCTCACAGCTCCCGTCCCTTTTCTCCTTTGTCATGTTAGCAGTGACCTTATGGTTATAAAGTCACAGGTCCTTGATCCTTTGTATCTCAAGCAGAGCCCATCTCTCTGATCACTGCTCATTTCTTCCTGTCCTGCTGTGACCCTGTATGCTTCTGTCCCACAAGACATAGCAACGGGCCCAGTCTCCAGATTTGCAGGGGTCTCAAATGTGGGACAGGGTGGAAGCAGCGGGGGACGGGGCTGGGTTTCATTACCTGGCATGTTCACTGACCAGTGCCTAAGGGGCAGAGGGTCCTGAAGCTGGTTCAGGGTGGAGTCAAAATGCAGTTTAGGGGTGAGGTGTGGGGAGCAGGGTCCATACTTCTGGGGAAGAAGCCTGAGCACAGGTTAATAAGGCAGGATGAGCAGGGCCGAAGGCCAGGGGCCGGGGAACCAGGGCAGGGCGGCCGCTCGGGCGCTGACTCTCACCCGGCACCAGCCTGCCAGCCGTCAGACAGCAGGCGTGGCACTGGCACTGAAGCCCACCTGCTCCGTGTCCCACCGGCCTCTCTGGGAGTCCGCCTGCTGCCGTGGGTGTGCGTCTGCCACATGTTTCTGTTTCTGTCTCACAGCCTTTCAGACTGTGGCCTGGTGGCGAATGCCTTCTCTGTGCTCCAAGCAGGACTTGGTTTATTTTCTTCATAAATTTTTTTGATAGCTACAGGAACAGAATGTAGAGGATTTGTTTTTATAGCATCATCATCATCTTATCAGCTGCGTGTGGTGTGCTGGCATCATACTAAGCGCCTTTCCTGTATTAACCCTCTGGATCCTCACAGATGTCTTCCAGGGCAGATACTATCATTCTCTCCACTTTGCAGATGAGGAAACGAGGATCAGAGAGGGGAAGTGGGCTGCTTAGAGTCTCACAGGGAGTGAGTAGCAGAGCCACATTCTGATTCAAGTGTGCGAGCGCTCTGCTCAGACCAGCTCCCAGGTGATGTAGGACCCTGGAGAGGGGAGGTCTTCCTGCTCTCCCCACACAAAGGCTGTTCTTGGCAGAGGGACATCTTAGAGTTACCACCTCCCACTGCAGCTGTGTCCACCTCTGCTCCTGACCGAGGACCTGTGCCTGACTTCCCCTCCTCCCACTCCCCGGTCTCCACACTGGCTCCCTCTCCGCTGAGTTCCGGACAAGCGTGCCAGACACTCTGGTTAGAGGAGGAAATTGGAAGCTTCTCTGGTCAATGTCATGGCCAGTCTAGAACAGGGCTCCTCATGCCCCAGCCGCCCAGCTCCAATGTGTGGTGCTATAAAAAGCCCAGTATTAAGATGCAAATCGCCCTGATTATTTATGGCCAAGTTAGTAAATAAGCAGGAGAGACAAGGCGGGATGTTGTTTTTACGATCTCTGCAGTCCTCGCAGGAAAATCGACGGTAAGCGGAGTCCAGGTGAGCAGAGCCGGAGCCCACGGTTTGATAAACAGCCTAATTGCCAGACGCCAGGGACAAACAAGCGAGGGGCTGTGGAAGGGAGTAATGAGAAGCCAGCAGCAGGAGCCAGAGGTGGGGGGCCGAGTGGGCAGCCGGATCCTCTCTCGCCCACCTCTCTTTGGCCCAGCCTCTAAGCTGCCTGCTGGGAGCAGGCAGGGACCAGCCACACATCGCCTCAGTGGGCTGCATGTGTTGCCACGGGTCCTGCCAGTGTGCCAGGATGCCACGTTGCCATCAGCCACTAAAGCTGAAAATAATGTCAGAAGGGGACTGGGTGAGGGAGGCTAGGGGGTTGGGGGCCTCAGAGAGGGTGAAGGGACGCTTTCTGCCAGGCATCGGCTTGGTGCTGAGGATGGCACGGCCTGCTGACTAGTTACCCCTGGCACTTTTCAGCGCTGCTGCATCTCTGCAGTGCCCGCCCAGGGGAGGCTGCGATCAGGGTGGAGTCAAGGAGAGGATGAGGGCAGGGGCCAGCGGCATTCAAGGGACTAGAGGAAAGCAGGAAGCCAGGGCCATTGTCGGAAGTCCTGCTGGGCGTTTGCCCCCGACTCTCCATCCAGGTCGTGTGCTCAAGTATCAAATGGGAGTGGGGAGGAGACCCAGCAGACCCCGCAGATGCCTGAGCATGGCTCATTGGTTAGAGCTGATCGCCCCAGGAGCAACCAAGGAACAGCACAGAGAGGCCTCCTCTGTCTCCAGCTGAGTCCCACCTTCCGTTCCTACTCCCAGAATGCGGAAGTGGGATTCGACTCCATTCACTCACAACTCCATTCACTTTCCTAGCGACCAGAGCCCGTAGGGGCCGCCTTCCCTTTGCTGTTTTATTTCCTCTCCCTCTCACTGTGTTTCATGGGGTCAATTCACAAATAAACACATTTTGCACCCAAATCTTTAACCCAGGTCCTGCTTTTATAGAACCCCAATCCAGGTGACTATAGCTACCAGGTACTAAACACGTTCATAGAACTAATAATAATAGCTCCTAAGTGTTTACAATGTGCCAAACACCATTCTAAATGCTTTACCTATATAAACTTGTTGAATCATCCCAGCACTCTGTGGGGGGGACACCTTTCCTAATCCCCATGTAGGCAGGGGAGACTGAGGTGCAGAGCCATTAAGGAACCTGATCAAGGTCACACGGCTAGTAAGTAGCAGAGCCAGGACACAAGCCCAAGGACTACTCGTGTTAGGCCCTGCTTTCTTAATCGTGGCACTGAACTGCAGGCCTCGTATCCCCCAAGCACCTCTTCATTCCAGGCCTTATGCCTGGACCTTGGGGTCTAGACTAGACATGGGCCCTGACCTGGGAGAGCTTGACATGTCCAGGCAGAAACATAAAGGAAATAGACAAGTCAGTTCAGTTTGGAGAGATGTGTCCCGAGCAACAAGAGTTTGGAGGTAGTACGCTGGAGGAATCCGGACAGACGCTGCTAGGGAGGTGCCCCTGGGACCGTCTTAGAGCAGAAACTGACTGGAAGGTGGGTGGGTGGAGGGGCAGGAGGAGAGCAGGCCGGGGGAACAGTGAGTGTGAAGGGGCTGGAGTGAGCGTATGATGTTCAGGGAATCTCTTGAGATCCCACATGGCTGGAGAGCTGGGGGTGAGTTGGATTTTTACTGGTTCGTTTGTCGTTCTTGTTGTTTGGGGTGGGGGCTGATGACTGATGGGAGAAGAGGCAGAGGCTAGATCCGGAAGGGTCTTGTTACCGTGCCACAGGGAGGGGGGGGAGCCCTCCGGAGGGACTCTGCCTGTGTTTACAATGCTTTATTTCCTTAGCAGGTGTTGCGTACACGGGTGCTCATTATATTCTTCTCTAGCCTTCCTTGTGTTTCTGAAAGATTCTTATTTTAAAAACGATTTACAAAAATGAAAGCAGTTAGGAGGTAAACAAACCCACACAGATAAACCAGAATCATCGCCCTCTCCCTACAGACACTCTGGCCCTGGGGAGGTGTCCCCACGTCTCACGAGCTTTCCTGGCACCGAGGCACACAGTCTGACTCAGCTGCGAGCTTCAGGAACGGGTGGCAACTACCTTTACGGTGTGGGTCTAGGGCCCAAGGACAGAAGTTCACGCTCGTCCGTCTGCAATGCTAGTCCTAGAGGAACCTTTTGGATTTGGGTCTTGGTTACACCAGTCATCAGTTGACCAGTGCGCCATCTCTGTTCCCATACGAGACATTAAAATTTACAGCACTAAATACAACGTGGCCTGCTAGATTGGGTCTTGGAACAGAAAAAGGGCATTTGTGGAAAAACTGATTAAATCTGAATAAAGGTCATAATTTAGTTAATCGCAAAATGCCAATGTTCATCTCTTCATTTTGACTAGTTACCATGGTTATGGAAGGTGTTCACCCCAGGTGAAATTGGTTGGAAGGTACATAGGAACTCCCTGTAGTAACTCCGAAACTTTTCTATCCATATCAAATTATTCCAGCATAAGGAATTTATTAACCAGCGATGGTAGACAGGGCAGGCCTGAGGACTGGGCTCTGTTGCAGAGCCAGTTGACATCTGAGTGTGGCTGCTGAGCCAGTGAGGAGTCTGTCTCACTGTGGTGATGACTAAGTCCGCCTTTCCTCCTCTTGTGCGTTCATAAATGCCTTGCTGAAGCCTGCGTGCTCCAGCCCTGTCACATTTCCCCGATCTCTCCACCACCCAGTAACTCTTTTCAAAAGGGACTGGAGGTGATGATAATTCACTTTGCACAGAGCATTCTTTTTTGACCAAAAGATTCACCAGAGGTTTTCTCGAAATGGCCTGCTTTCTGAGTACATTTGAAGAAGCTCATCCACCAAAGTTGTATTTTTCTTTATTCTTTTGGAAATCTCTAGAGCAATGCGGACCTCTGTTCCCACAAGGACAAAGACAGGATGAGGGCTGCAGGGTGGCAGAGCCCAGCAACGACAGTGGGGCCACGTTGAACCTACATGTGCCACTGAATTTCAAACTTCCTTGGGGATTCCTTGTCTCCACTTTGCCTGGAAGGACCCAAGAAGGAGGACGAATGAGGAGTCGGGGACCCATGGAAGTGTCCCATTCTGACCTAGACATAGTGGGGACCTTTCAGTCTTTCCTAGACAGGCGACACGGCCAATTGTCCTCTGCATACGTCATTCTAATTGTCCCTGCTGATTAATGAGGTCATTTAAGGTATCAATTATTATCCTGCCAAGAGAATGAATGTCATACTGAAACAAATGCCCATGAACTTGCTTATTCTATTAAAAAATAAAGTAATGAGAGATGATGAATGGTGTGTGCCCCGAGAGAAGCAACCGGAAGGGGCGGGCGGGAGAGAAAGGTAGAAATTAGCATTTTCTGATTAGGGGGCAAAAGAGGCTTTGGTTTAAAAGCAGCTTTTAAAAAAATGATCTTCTTCCTTTCAACACTGAGGTCTAGACTCTGTCTCTACTTCCTCCCTTCTTATTAACAGTTCAACTCACTGTTACCCAGCGTCAGTCTTACCACTCCCCAGTCTGCTCAGGAGAAGGTCACCACTGGTCCCCTCATTGCCACACCCGTTCACCTTCTTATCCTGCTTACCAGTTCCTTTGAAAGTGTTTGCTGCTGTTGAGTTGACCTCATTCTTCTTGAAACACTTTCTCTTTCTAGCTTCTTTGATACCACCAACTCCTCACTCGTTCATTCTATTTCACATGTATTTATTGAGCATCTACCGTGTGCTAGGTAGGCATCGTGCTAGACACTGAATATATGAAGTCTGTCTGGAAAAAGTCCAGCCATTGTTAATATAACAAGAATGGTTTGCACTACGTTGATGTAACCTGGCAGCCAAGGAGAGTGGATAGGAATGCACATGGGTGAACAATGACGACTTCATTGTCCTCATCAGTGGGGGTGGTGGACAGCACTGAGTGAGCATGTGCACTGTGTGGCCATCCCGTTCAAAATGACTGAGCGAGTAGAGCAATGAATCAGCATTAAATTTTGCATTAAGCTTGAACATTCCTCTGTGGAAACTATTCGGATGATTCAGAAGGCTGCAGCCATGGGCAACTGGTGATTGGCAGCTTCATCACAACAGTGTACCTGCTCATGCATCATGTCTCATGCAGAGTTTTTTTGCAAAACATCAAATCACTCTAGTGACTCAGCCCTGCTACAGCCCAGATTTGATGCCCTGTGACTTTTGGCTTTTCCAAGACTAAAATCCCCTTTGAAAGGGAAGAGATTTCAGACTCTCTTAATTTCCTGAAGAAATTCAGGAAAATATGACAGGGCAGCAGATGGCGATTGGGAGAACTGTGTGAGGTACCAAGGTGCCTACTTTGAAGGGGACGGAGGTGCCATTGTCCTATGTACAGTGTTTCTTGTATCCTGGATTTTCTTCAATAAATGTCTCTATTTTTCACAGTACATGGCTGGATACCTTCTGAACAGACATTGTGTAAAGGTAATCAAGGTGGACAAAGACCTTACTCTAAATGGAGCTTACAGTCGAGCAGAAGGATATAGGCAGTTAACAAATAGGAACATCAGAGTAAGCCATTCAGTGTTGTAGGAAACAGAGCGGAGTCACCGACAGGGTGATGACTGGGTGTGATCAGATGGGAGCTGTGGCCAGTGCGAGCCTGCCCGTGAGCCGGACACCTCCATGGCTTCCACGTCAGTTCCTGGAAGCTCGCTGTCTCCAGGCTTCCATGCCGCCCTCTGCGTC
Organism: Artibeus jamaicensis; assembly: GCF_021234435.1. NCBI lineage: Eukaryota > Metazoa > Chordata > Mammalia > Chiroptera > Phyllostomidae > Artibeus > Artibeus jamaicensis. The sequence continues at coordinate 10,050,663 of NW_026522057.1, forward strand.
ACCTCGTAGAATGACACAGACCTGAGCAGGATTCGCGGGGACTGAGGGATTTAGCCGCATCTGTCCCTGCTTGGCAGAGTGCAGCATTAAAGGTGACTGAGAAGGTGGCATCTGAGGGGCAAACCCCAGTTCTAAATTCAGGCTGATGGTTGTTTGATTCTGAGGCTTCAGACAGCGAGATGGAATCTGGGAATAAGATGACACACCCGGGGCCATCGACTGCAGTTGGTTGACACCCCTGAGCTGTGCGACGTGGTGGCCCCGAACACTCCTGGAAGCCAGGCCAGAGTCAGAGGTTCAGACACTGGGAAACAGAGCCTGAGGGACCCCCAACCCCCAGCAGAAAATCCCCCCCAGGTGACCAAACTGCCTCACTGCCCCCGTGGCTCCTTCCCGTGAGGTCTGCAGGTGAGGGTGCAGAGAAGGGCCCTTTACTGTCACCTGCACATATCACTTGTTTGGATGTGACCATTCAGGTTGACCCTCTGCTGCTCACCACTACTGTCACCGGTCACCCGTGACCTGGCCTCTGAAGTCCTGCTTCATGCTGCACAGTTACGGGCCCCGCTGGTCCTGTTTCCACGGCCCAGCCTGGCCCTGGAAACCCAGCCTGAGCTGAACCCCTCAGTTCTTTTGCTCAGAGGGGAGTCTGTACATTGCCTCCCTAAGACCATGGTTCTGGACACTTCCATTCATCCTGGTTCCCTGGAGCATGGGAAAGCTGTGGGCATGTTGCTCCATGTGTCCTGGGCCTGGCTCTGCCCTCCAACTGTGTCCAGAGGCACGGCCGTCTTGTTCCCAAGCACAGGGCCTGCGCTCTGCTGCTTCGAATGCAGCACCTTCTGGAGGCAGGTGCGCAACTGCTGATGGTGATGGTAGTGGTCATCCACCTGGGCACAGGTGCCTCACACTGCAAAGTGATATGGAGACCCAGACTCTTCAGACCAGGTACCAGGCTTGGAACAGGCTCTGGTGGCCAACAGGAAGGGGATATGGGTATAAGGGCAGGTAGGGGCGGGCCACCCCATTCTCTTGGCACAGCCTCCCCACTCCCTTGAACACACTGTCAGCATCTTGAGGCTCCCAGAGCTCTCAGGGGCTCCGCGGCTCCCCGGCCAGGGTGGCCTCAGCAGCAGTCAGAGGCTCAGTAGGCACAAGTCCTCAGGATAGGGAATCTCCAGGGAGAGACACCATTGGCTACTTGCTCACTTTTGGACAAGTGTTATTGTTTGTTTTCCTGGCACGAGAAGAACAGAAAATGCAAAGTTCTTCCAGGCAGTGCCAATCCTAGAATGGCAGCATCTGAGGGTCCCGGCAGGTCCCAGCTGCTCCATGGAGACTCTTACGGTGTGGTTCAGGCTTTCAGGGCAAACTTAACAGAAGGTGAATGGCTCTAATTCCCAAATGTGGGGTGTCGCTGGCCTGATTTGGGGGAGGTGGGTACAGAGGCAGAAGTCTCCTGGAACCTGATGACCTGTCTTCCTCAAAGTCCCGCCTCCCCAATCCCATTAACCCTCCCGACCCACGGTGCTGGAGGCCTCAGCCTCCGTCACGGACGACCAGACTAGGTTAGGGTTTTCCAGGACCCAATGGAAACAAATCCAGTCTGCATCTGCTAGAAGGCTGAGCAGCCTCCAAAAACAATTCCCTCTCTTGGGGAAACTGGTAATTAAGCAGTCATGGCAAACACATGGAGGATGAACAGCTGGTTGCTTCCATTTGTCCTTCTGTCATTGGTTGGAGAACAATTTCATAAACTACATGTAAAGTTGGATTTTGTCTTTCCTCTGCTCATGCCATCCCCTTTGCTTGGAATGATCTCCCTGTCTTCCTACGACCTCCCATGCCCCGTGGATGATTGGCTAAGGGTTTATCCTTTAAGATCAGCCCAGGCTGGTGTGTCAAATTTCCTGGGCAGATCACCATCACTGCACGTACTGTATTGCATTATCATCGTGTCTTTAGCAACCATAAAGTTAGTTATCAACTTCTATTGTGTGCCTAGTGCCGTTCTCCAAGGCTAGGCCTAGCCCAGGGAACCAAATGGATAAAAATCCTGCCCTCGTGGAATTCACACACCTGTGGGGGCAGGTAGACTTAGTAAACACGGGTGATTCAGATACATAGTACGTTAGATGGTGGTGGGTGTTATGGAGGAAATGCAGGACAGAGAGTTCAGGAGCCAGGCAGTGAGGCCGGAGTGGGAAGGGGGTTGCAGCTTTCCATAGAGTGGTCGTTGGAGTCCGCGGTGTAAAGGCGATGTGAAAGCCTGAGGATGAGGGGTCACTCATGCACTTGTGGGGGAAGAGGCGGGATAGCCGGGGAAACTGAGGGAAGGCAAGAGCAGAGGCCCTGTGTCGGGACTTGCCAGGTGTGTTTGAGGGATGTCACGGGGCCATTGAGGCTGGCGTGAGTGAGCAGGGGGAGGCTGGTGGGTGATAGAAAGAGAGGTGGAGGCAGCGGAGTGGGAGTAGGCAGTGGTGGCGGAGGATTGCCCGGGGCATTTAGGTCATTATGAGGACTTCAGCTTTGCCCTAAATCAAGTGGGATGACTTTAGAAGGCTTCTCAGAGAGAAGTGACATAATCTGGCTTAAATTCATCCTGCCAGCTTCTGTGTAAGGAAGACAAGGGGGAAGAAGGGAGAGCAGTAAGGAGGTTAGTGCAATAACCGAGTCAAGAGGTGGAGACGGCCAGAACCAGGAAGGCGGTGATGAGCGTGGGGAGGGACGGCTGAATCCAGAGAAATTAATGTAAATGCCTCCTTTTGAGGTTGAACTCCTTGGGGGCCAGGTCCGTGTCTCAAAATTTTTGTCCTCAGAACCAAGCATAGTACATGACATTTAATAGGGCACACAATTAGTATGTGTTGAATAAATGATGGATGAGATATAATGTTTAAACGTTGATAATACAAATAAGTCAGCCTCTGGTCTCATTTTTGAACTTATCAGATGATAGAGCAAATCCTGGGGGATACCCACTCCTAGGCCACACTCTGGTGTCAGAAAGGACGCTGCTCACGGGCGTGCTGAGTCGAGGGGCGTGGAGCCCGTGGGCTTCGCTGTGTCTTCCCTGCTGCCGCACTTCTCAGAGTCTTCGCCGCACTCACGCACAGGTTCCCACCATTGCTGAGCCTTGGGTGCCAGTCCGTGCTTCAGTAATTTTTTCACAATGCTCCATTGGATAAAAGAAGTGCCGATCAGCCCCGCTGAAGTAGTAAGGTCTGAGTCACTGAGTACGTGTTTATACCTTAGCAACATTGTAGCTGTTTGAAAAGACAATGACCATAAATTGAAAGGAAAAGATCCTGTTTATTTTATCGCCACGTAACCACAATCACTTACTAATGGATGTGTCTACGTGCTGGCCTCCACACAGCTTTCAAACTTTGGAATCAGAGTGGACGCCACCACCCTCAAAACTCGTTCCACACTGATTTCCACACGGTGCCACTTTATTATTATTTTATTATTTATTTAATTTGTTGAGAGAAAGGGGAAGGGAGGGAGAAAGAGAAGGAGAGAAGCATCAGTATGAGAGAGAAACTGACTGGTTGCCTTCTGTATACACCCTGACTGGGGATCGAACCTGCAACCCAGGCATGTGCCCTAATGGGGAGTTGAACCGGTGACCTTTCAGTGGGCGGGACGACACCCAACCAGCTTAGCCACGCTGATCAGGGCACCAGTGCCATTTTATGTCAGTCACACCAGCCAACAAACCCCCAGCTCTGTAAAGATATGATGTCATTTAATGAACGTAGCTTCACGCAGACACTCGACTACCTTGACCTCATATTTTGTGTGTCCAGCAGAGGCTGACCGTCCCAGTCTCCCTTGACCATTTGAAATATCCCTCAGTGCTCTTATAAATTCCTTGTAGCCCCCTAGGGCACCATGATACACAGACTGGGAACTAGGGTTCCATTATGTATGTGGCGTTTCCCAAAATCATGTGTGTGTTTTCTCAGGCAGACCTAACACTGAGCGGGGTCCTCTGGACCCTGTTTGGGGAACTGCCGGGAGAGAGCATGAGGTGAGAATGCCCAGGACTCCTGGCCACAGTTCCGTGGGAAATACTGCCTGGCGGTGAGAGTGAGTGTGTTAGAGGATTTGCATTCTGAGCATGGAGCGCTGCTTCTCTATTTTTAGACCTCAGCAGGTGGGTCTGCTCTGACTCCAGACCTTGCTTCTGGAGCCCGCATGCCTCCTAGAAAGCATGTGTGGAGCTCTTGGGGCAGCACAAGAACCATCTCGATGAGCCTCAGGGCTCTAGAGACCGGGAACGTCATTCATCTCAGGTCCAAGGTAGCACCCGCGAGAGCTCCGTGACCTGCCTTCTCTGGGCCTTTCATTTCCCGGAGAGTGTTCCACAGAACCCCCGCCCACAGGAGGCTCTAAGAAAAGGAGTTTATGGGACACAGATGTTCTTAAAATCACAGAAAGCCCCATGTTTCCGAGTTCCCCAGTTTCAGAAGCCCTTGACGCAATACAAATGAGAATTACCAGAGAGCCAGAGAGAATATGTGTTTGTAGGGTGTATGTGTGTTTCTGTGTATTATGTGTGATTATGACTAATGCCCATCAATTACCTGCAAATTACTAGATGTTGCCTGTAATGATAGTTCTGTTTTTAGCTTAATGGTTTATGTATCTAACTAGTGGTTGCTGTCTGGAGTAGGGCTGCTGGCAAATCAAAACACTATTTGCCAAGCCTGTCAGTATGACAAATGTTGCTTACATTGACTCTTTTATTTCCAAGGTCAATTGACATGTCTTTTTAAATATCACTGTTTGATGTGCTAAGAGCCTTAAATGAGAGCCATTCAATAAAGGTCCAATTTGCTATATTACTGTTTATTCCCGGGTAATTCTACATTAGGTGGGCTCTTTAAGATTGCAAAGAAGAAACAGACATGGATTACTCTCAGAAATGGGGATTTAGCTCAAGAATTTCCGGATCACGGGGCAGCACCGGAACCACCCCTTAAGCCTTTTGGTTAATGCAGGTTTCCGGGCTTCTGAGACTGGGAGCGTCAGCAGCCTCGTGGCCAACACAGCAAGAGCCTGAGCTCTGTGACCTGCCTTCTCTGGGCCTGCTGTTTCCCAGAGAAGGTTCCCTGGGACCCCGGCCCATACGCTGCTCTAAAAATAAAAGGGTCTGTGAGGAAATGGGCTGGGGAGCTGTTACACAATCTATTCCTGCATTGGAAATTTATTATCTTATTAAAAGCCCCCATAAGCACTTTTTTATTTTCTGAAAATTTCTTTTTTGACCTTGTTTAACATAGCATTTCTCAATTCTGTTTAACCACAAACACATCCTTTGGGGAATAATCTAGTACCTGCACTTTCCAGAAGAATCCGGTTGTGTTCATTTGCCACCTCTGTGTTGGGCTCCCCACAGCCTCCCCCAGGTTCAGGGATTCGCTAGGACTCACAGGATTCCTCATCGGCCGCACTCATTGCTATGGGTTCTTACAGCGAGAGGGTACAGAGCAAAACAGCAACGGAAACCCGGCGTGGGATGAAGTGTGGGCAGACCAGGCCCAGGCTTCCAGTGGACTCGCAGGACCCGCTGCGCCCCCAGCAGTGGGAAACGTTGCCACTCAGAGAAGCCCAGTTACACCTGGTGCCCAGAGCTGTACCCAGGGGCAGGTTACACTGCCCTCTGCCTCCCATCTGCCGGTGTTCCAGACGCCAAGAGGGACCAAGCAGGTGTTCTGTGCAAACCAGTATGTGTGCAGACAGTTCAGGCCGCTCTTCTCGGTTCTGGGAGTGGTGGGGTCCCTCCTGAAATTTACATTCCCAGATGCCAGCCAAGGGTCCACCCCGTAAGCCGGTCTTTCAGAGGACAACAGTCAGGCCTTTTCTGTCCACTCTCTAAGAGTTGAATCTTCACTCATTCGTTCATTCTGTATTTGCCTTGGTCGCTTTGGGCTGCTGTAACAAACATCCCCTGGACTGGGTGGCTTATCCACAACAGAGCTTTATTTCCCACAGTTCTGGAGACTCCAAATCCAGGATTGGGGAGCCAGCACAGTGAGGGTCTGGCGAGAGCCGTCTTCTGGGGTTCCGGGTTGTAAACTGCCCTCCAACGGAGGGTTGCAGGGGGCGGAAGCACGCTCTCTGGCCGCTCCTAAGGGGACAGCAGTCCCACCCAGGGGACTCCACCGCACAGCCACCGCTTCCAGGGAGCTCTCAGTCGGGCTTCATTGCATCACCACAAAACTAATAACAACATTTACCCCAATACACACCTAATTAGGAACCAGGATGAATGCAGACAATGGAAAAAGGGATGTTCATCAGGAAGGGCCATGTTATGCTGGATGTATTAATCATGTTTTTATTTTCTATAGTTGCTGATGCTTTGACATCTCAGAACCTTGCTGGACGAGGAGAGACAGCCCCTCCCAGGGTTAGCTGATTCCGAGAAAGAAAACTCCTCTCCAGGGAGTGAGCCTTTCATATGCAAACCAACTGATCCAGAGCGCACCAACCTCCTTTATTGATCTTTACTTATTAAATTACTATGCTCTTACCCTAATCACCCCAGGGCTGGGGAGTCAGACAATGCAGGGCAGTTTCTACACCCCGGAGCCCCATGAAATTATTCAAACTAGTCAATGCTAAACTCTGGTCCTGCCTCCGCCTTTCCTTCCCCTGTGAAAACCCAGTAAAGGCTCTTACCCACATTTTTCTGCTCCTTCCAGTTCCTGAATTACCCTGGTCCTTACCCATGTGGCTCAGGGCATTGAAGCCTGTCCCCTCAAGTTGGGAACTGCCAGTAATGGAAGTTCCCAACTGCCATTGGTAAGACAGTGGCCATTGTCTTTTTATCTGTGGGCCTCACCATAAAATCTACATTTGAAAACACCGGGTAACAAACACCCCTCAAATCTCAATGGCTTAACTCACCACAATTTTATTTCTTGGGATATTACATGTTCAAAAACGGCTTGCAGGGTCCCCCTGCTAAGTACAGCCAATCAGGAACCCCGCTAACAGACACCCAGAATCGCTGAAGCAGGGGGAAGGGGGAGGGAATGGGCAAAAAGGTGTACAGGTGCCTCAGGGCGCCCTCCCAGAAACAGCACACCCCGCTGCTCCCCACTGTCCTGGCAAAGCCAGCGCCAGACCTCAGCAGGGAGGGGGAGGGGCCGCCTCACCCTGTGTCTGGAAGGAGAGCTACATGCGCACCAGTGACCCCCACAGGGATCTGAGAGAACGCAACACAGATAGACTGGTCTGGGCCGTCTGGAACGGGTCTTTCTGAAAATACTGTTGAGATGTTTGCGATGTGATTTGAATGATGAGAAGGAGTTAATTGGGCAAACAGGTGGAGGGGAAGCAAGAAGGTGGTTCTAAAAAGGAAGCAGTACGTGCAAAGACCCTGCGGATGGGGTTGGGGATGGCGGATGGAGGGAACTGAAGCCACCAGCGCACCAGGCAGCAGGGAGAGGAAAAAGGCGGGAAGGAGTATCTGGGCAGATATTTTTGGAGTACATACAGAATAACGGTGATAATAAACAGTGGACTTTTCAAGTCCATTTTATTATTGCTTACAAATTTCACAGGAAATTCACCCCTTATGCCCTGGCTGGTGTGGCTCAGTGGATTGAGTACCGGACTACTAAGCAGAGGGTCACTGGTTCAATTCCCAGTCAGGGCGCATGCCTGGGTTGTGAGCCAGGTCCCCAGTAGGGGGTGTGCAAGAGGCAACCACACATTGATGCTTCTTTCCCTCTCTTTTTCCCACCCTTTCCCCCCTTCCCCTCTGTCTAAAAATTAATAAATAAAATCTAAAAAAAAAACCCCTTATTATGTGGACTCGGGGTTGACCACTGCTCCTGCCTTTGGCCAAAGAAGACAAAGGCAGGAGCCAGGCAGGATATAGGGCGGAGAATTGCACAGGGCCAGGTCGTCCAGGCTTTGTGGAGCCCATTGCGGATTTTGGCCTTGATCCTGAGAACAGTGGGAGGCCATGGGTGGATTCTGAACTGGGAGAGGGAGAAGTCTGGGGTCCCGGACTTCACCAGTTCCCAAGACCCTGGGGTACTCTAGGCACAGGGGCAGAAGCAACAGGAAGGTTCTAGAAGACGTAGGAAAGACAATAGCCTTGATGAAGTGGAAGATGAGTATTAGCTTACACTGTGGCCATGATACCTGTTTGTGAAAGTTGTTCTCTGCACATTTGAGATTCATCTGGGAGGTGACCAACAGCAGTGCCAGGCTCTCGCCTTTCTTGCCATCCTTCTCTCTCATTTCCCTCATAAATCTGGATTCTGCTATTGAAGGACCCCTCGCTCTTTCCAGTGTGGTATTTTAAACTGCTCAAGTAAAGGATGGGGTGGTCTGAAAGTTTTATTTGCTCCTTCCGACAGGCAACGCAATAACTCCTCCTGACGTGTGGGTCATCACTGTGCCTGCAATTGATTCCGTGATAATGAATGGGTGAGGGAAGAGCGGGCAGTGGAATGGGAGAATGGTGATTCACATATTCAGATGAAGACATCAAGGCTGCACCCCCCCCCCTCACTTTAGCAGCTTTGAGGAAACCTCCATGTTAGAATTTATCTGCCAAGCCTGGGACGTAGCAGACCAGTGGTAAATAGTGACTAGACAAGATGCCTAGTAAGCTGCAATTCCATATATTGTAAGTGGTAAAAGTGTAATTGTTGACAGCATACATTAGCTATTCACAGCTTATGTCAATGTAGTACCAAGAAACTAGAGTTTAGAAGTCTACTGGCAGCTCAGAATGTCATGCAACCAACGAGGGAATAAACTCAGCAAGTCCCACTCCCTGGGAAGAGTGGCATATCCAGGGTGACTTCACGGGGGAAGCCTTGGTGAAGTGTGAGAGTCCTCCATGAAGCTGTGTGAGGTCGGAGGGAAAGCCATGCCTCAGACTGAGGGTTTGGGAAGGGCACTCAAGGGAATGTTCTAGAAGACCTGGGTGAGAGGCAGAGACAACAGAAGTCAGCTAGGACAGGACCTAGAAATCAGATGCAGGTAGAGGTCTGGCCCCACTGGGACAATTTGATATTTTAATGGCAGGATCTGTTGGGGGCAGCAATCTGCCATCAGCAGATGTGAATTTCTGGGGGTGGGGGAAGGTATCTGGTGCATGGCCAAGTCAACAGAAAGCCAAGGTGACAGGTGACTGGTGATCTTGGGGCCAGGGTTATGCTTCTAGTGGTCAGTCCATTTCCAAGGACCCAGCCAATGCTGTGTGTATGTGGGAGGCGGGGGCAGTGTAGAGGTTGGAACGAACAGGAGGCAGCTGAAGGGAGGGGCACAGCAAGGGCCAAGTGGGAGGTCAAGGCTCAACCCGGGTAGACTGAGTTTAGGTCAGATCTAATGGAGGACTGAGGTGCTGTCCAATAGAAACAGAGTATAGGTCACATATATAATTTAAAAAAACTCTTCATTTTGAAATAATTATAGATTCACAGAAAGTTGCAAGGATAGTACGGAGGGGTTCCATGTCCTCTTCCTAGTTTCCCCCAATTGGTTATATCTGATGTCACTGGAGTTCAGTATCGAAACCAGGACATTGACTTCGTTGCAGTGCGTGTGTGTATGTCCATGTGGTTTTATCACAGGTGTGGATTCACATCACCACCACTGCCAGCAAGATACAGAACTGTACTATCACCACCAAAGTCTCTCTGGTGCCCCTCCTTTTAGTCACCCCACTTCCCTTCCTCTCACCATGCCTAACCCCTGGCAACCATGAATCTATATTCCATCTCTTTAACATTATCATTTCAAAAATGTTATACAAATGGAATCATCTGGCATGTCATTCTTTTGAGATGAGCTTTTTCCACTCAGCTTAATGCCTCCGAGATCCATCCAAGTTGTTACATGTATCAACTGCCCATTCCTCTTTATTGCTGAGTACTATTCCATGGTATGGACATACCACAGTTTGTTTAGTCATTCACCTATTATTATAGGACATGGTGGTCATTCTGGTTTTTGACTATTACAAAAAATAAAAAAGCCTGCTGTGAACAACCATGTCCAGGCTTTCGTGTGAATGTGAGTTTTCATTTCTTTGGGATAAATGGCCAGGAGTGTGATTACTGAGTTGTATTATTGGTATATATGTAGACCATTTTTTTTTAAAGAGACTGCCTATTTTTCCGAGTGTCTGTGCCATTTCACACTCCTTTGGCGATGTGTGAGAGACCCAGTTGCCCTGCACCGTGGCCAGCACTCGATGTCACTGTATTCATTTGACCTCTTCTAACGGCGTGTCCTGCTGCTTCATCCTGGTCTTTGCATTGCCCTAATGGCTAACAATGTTCATTGTTTTTCAGGTACTTATTTGCCCACCTTCTATCATTAGTAAAATGTCTTTTGTTTTTTGCTGATTTTCTAATTGGATTGTTGGATCCTTTCCTCATCATCAATCTTAGGGGACAAGTATAGTTTTTCACCATTAATTGCAGTATTAGCTAGGATTTTTGTAGGTGCTCTTTATCAAGTTGAAGAAGTTTTTATTCTTAGTTTTCTGAAAGCTTTTGTTACATTATACAATTTTTATTTATCCTATTTTATTTTATTTTAATTTACTTTTATTTAATCTTTATTGTATTTTTTCATTACCATTTAGTCCCTTTTCAGCCCCTCACCACACTTTTCAGCAATCACCACACTGTTGGGGAGAGAGAGAGACAGACAGACACTGATTTGTTTCATTTATTTGTATTTTCATTGGTTGAGTCTTGCGTGTCCCCTGCCCAAGGATCAAACCCACAATCTTGGTTCATGGGGACGACACTTCAACCCACTTCATCCCTGAGCTACCCAGCCAGGGATGAAAAGTTTTGTTTTTTTTTCTAATCATGAGAGAGCATTGAATTTTGTCAAGTGCTTTTTCTAATCTGGTCATGTGATTTCTTTTTACTTTCGGCCTGTTGATACAGTGGATTACACTGACTGAGTTTTAAATAACAAGCCAGCCTTGCATCTTCAGAATAATGCCCACTTGGCCATAGTATATGTTTTTACATATTGGTAAATACTCATCGTTAATATTTTGTTGAAGATGTTTGGGCTTGCTTATATGTATGTAGGATGTTGGTCTTCAGTTTTCTTGTACAGTCTTTGGTTTTGGTGTTAGGGTAAGAGTGATCTCATAGAAAGCATTTGGGAAGTATCCCTCCTCTATTTTGTGGAAGAGATTATGTAGAATTAGTATTAATTCTTTTTTGATAGAATTTGGTAGAATTCTCCAGTGAAACCATCTGGGCCTGTGTATTTTGGGGGGTGAGAGGGAGGACACTTTAAATTACTAATTCAATTTTCTTAATAGTTACAGCACTACCCAAATGATCTGTTTCACATGGGGAAAATGGCGATAGTTTGTGTTCATGAAACTGGTTGGTCTCATCTAAGTTGTCAAATGCATGTGTGTAACTTTTACTATTTCTTGATCACCTTTTTGATAACTGCAGGGTCAGTTATCTTTAACCCTGGAGACCTGCCAGTCCGAGTCTTGTGGACTCAGTTTCCATCCTTTTATGTTAATTAGCTGGACCACCTTTCCATTGTTGTTTGTGCCTTTGCTCTTTTCCCCCTTACCTGTGTATCCTTTTCAGATCGATTGGAAAGGATTCTCTATAGATTATGAATACTAACTCTCTTCCTGTCATATATAATATATAATCTTCCCAGTTTGCTTTTTCCTTTTTATTTTTTTAGTTTCTTTTGATCCCCAAACATGCTTTTAATTTTCATGTAACAAAATCAATATTTTCCCATAGAGCCTCTGGGATTTCATGCCGTATTAATTAGTACTCAGTCAATTTCAAGAGATAGAACCCAAATTAAACAAGCTTGAACAAAAAAAAGGAAGGAAAGAAAGAAAGAATGTTGACTCATGTAACTGGGGACTGTAGATAGAGATTGATCAAGCATCTCAACAGAAAATCACTGGCCTCTGTGTCTCCCCTTCTTTCACCATTCTGCTTTGTCTACATGTATGCGGGACATCATTTTCTCTGAAGAGGATAGGCTCTGTCGTGATAGAAAGGCTGCTGGCAGCCCCAACCTTTCATTCTAATGATTTAGAATCCAAAAATAAGACCCTTAAAGCCTGTAAGGCTTATCCTGTGGAAGAACTCAGAATGATCCTGCTTGGGTGATGTGCCCTCCTCCCTCCTTTTCACCGCTTGAGCCGGTGCATGAAGATGAGCGATGTGCCACAATTGGCCACTTGCCCAGGTCTGTGGCTCATGAGCAGGAGGGTTCCTCTCAGAACCCCAGGCAACAGATAGCTTCCCAGAAGAGTGATAGGCAGGTAGCAACCAAAGCAGTCATCTAAATATGTCACCCTTAGAAAGACCTTCTCCAGTGCAAGAGGATTAAAAAATTGTTTGTTCCCTTCCAATAGGTATGATTTCACTATTTTAAATATAAATTTTGCCTCATGTGAGAAAGTGAGGGAGAGGGGTGAGAACATGGTGTGAGGTAGGGATCCTTTTTGCTGCATGTTTTTTATACCTGAAGAGAAGATGGCCTTGAAACTTACTGGGTCACCCATTTCACAGTTTGATCACTTTTTCTTCCCTTTTCCTTGAGTTTATTCGGCATTAACACAAGTCCTATAAAATTAGGGTGGCGGCAAGGGCACAGACTTTATCTAGCGCATGGCTTTTCACAGTGGACATTAATAAATAATTGATTTAACTTGTCTGAACCCAATACTCATGCTTTCCAGGGGACATCTGGGCACCCAGATATTGTGTAGCAATGGAGGTATGGAGAGGGGACCATGAACACCACAGATTCCCAAACTACATAAAAATGGGGGTAAAGGTAAAACTCAGTTTCCCTCCCAGAGCCCTCAAGGGGGTTAGGGGAGGTAGGGTAGGGAACAAAGGACCCAGGTGGACAGGAGACTGCTACCTGTTTACCACCTGTGTCACCTGTAGGGGTCAGCTCATGTGGACACCCAGCAGTGCATAACTTCTTTCCTACAATATGTTCCCAAGTGTTCATGGAAACCTTCGTGATTTTATCTCTTTTTTTTTTAATTTATTTTTTATTGATTATGCTGTTACAGTTGTTCTATTCCCCCCTTCATTCCCCTCCACCCTACCCCCTGTCCCCACCATTACCCCCCTTTAGTTTATGACCATGTGTCTCAAGTTCTTTAGATTCTATATTTCCCATACTATTCTTTGCCCCCCCATCTATTTCCTATCTACTGTCTATGTTACTTATTTTCTGTACCTTCTCCCCCCTTCTCCTCCTCCCACTCCCCTGTTGCTAATCCTCCTTGAGATCTTCATTTCTATGTTTCCACTCCTGATCTAGCTGTCCTTTTAGTTTGCTTTTGTTTTAGGTGTGGTTGTTAATAACTGTGAGTTTGCTGTCCTTTCACTGTTCATGTTTTTTTAACTTCTTTTTCTTCGATAAGTCCCTTTAACATTTCATATAATAAGGGCTTGGTGATGATGAACTCCTTGAATTTGATCTTATCTGAGAAGCACTTTATCTGCTCTTCCATTCTAAATGAAAGTTTTGCTGGATAGAGCAATCTTGGTTGTAGGTCTTTGGATTTCATGACTTGGAATACCTCTTTCCAGCCCCTTCTTGCCTGTAAGGTCTCTTTTGTGAAATCCGCTGACAGTCTAATGGGGACTCCTTTGTAGGTGACTGTCCCCTTAGCTCTTGCTGCTTCTAGGATTCTCTCCTTCATTTTAATCTTGGCTAATATAACAATGATGTGCCTTGGTGTATTTCTTCTTGGGTCCAACTTCTTTGATACTCTCTGAGCTTCCTGGATTTCCTGGAAGTCTATTTCCTTTGCCAGATTGAGGGAATTCTCCTTTATTATTTGCTCAAATAAGTTTTCCACTGGTGGCTGTTCCTTTCCCCCTTCTGGTAACCCTATAATTCGGATGTTGGAACGTTTAAAGATGTCCTGGAGGTTCCTAAGCCGCTCCTCATTTTTTTGAATTCTTGTTTCTTGACTCTTTTCTGTTTGGCCATTATTTGCTTTCTTCTGGTCCACTCCATTGATTTGAGTCCCAGTTTCCTTTTCATTGCTATTGGTTTCCTGTGCAATTCCATTCATTTCAATTAGTTTCGCCTTCATATGTTTGTCTAATTTGTGGCTATAATCAACCAGTTCTGTGAGGATCCTGATGACCAGTGTTTTAAACTGTGCATCTGAGAGTTTTGCTATTTCTTCATTGCTTAGATTTATAGGCTCTGGGGCTTTGAGATCTTCTTGAGCCATTTTTGGTCTGTTCATGCCCTTTAAGTGTGAGGAGCGGAGCCTTGGACTCCCAGGTCACTGGGCTGTGACGCTGTATGTGGAGGCGGGGTCAGAGCGGGGAAATGGAGGCCCCCTCTGCTGTTTCTAGCAGCTGGGTGAAGAGCAGAGCCCTAGGTTGTTCACCGGGGCAGGGCCACTTAGGTCGCTGGTTTATGACGCTGTATGTGGAGGCGGGGTTAGAGCGGGGAAATGGCGGTGCCCTCTGCTGCCCCTTGCCGCGGGGACACGCTGGGTCCCGGTCTAATGGCCCACTCCCTCGCTTGTCTATCCACACATGAATGCGCGACCACAGTCAACCCGCAGCCCTGCTCCCTCGCTGTTTCCCCGCGATTGCTTGCTGAGTTGCCCACCAGGTCCAACCCTGTGCCTGGATTCCGTGCGCCTGAGTCCGTCTGACCAAGTTTTCCTGTGCTACCCTGCTCTGCCAGCTGCTGCGTTTGCCCCTCTTACCGGTCAGGCTGAAGAATTTGTTGTTATCAGACTTCTGAAAAGTTCAATTTTCTGTGTTCTGGCTGTGTTTTCTGTTGCTAATATGTAGTTGTCTCTAAACTTGGTTGTGTGAGGAAGCATGGCGTTTCCACTTATGCCGCCATCTTGGCGGAAGTCCTGATTTTATCTCTTTAACATTAGGAGAATCTTTTTAAAATGATTCTCTTATGCTAAAAAAAGTATCTCAGGTTCAATAATTCCTTCCATTTCACCCATTTCTTTTCCCTCACTTGACTTGCAGGGGGAAAAATTAAGCATTTTAAGTTAAAAAGCAAGTACAGTATGATCCCATTTGTATGAAATTATTTCTCTGACTGTGATCCCATCTATTGATCCTTCCATCTCTTTGTCTGCCAGCTGTCAAGGATGATTATTTCTAGATTGCACTGGGTTTTTATATTTTGCTTTCATCTTTTAAAAATAATAGGCACTTATCATTTCTATAAAAGCAGTAGACTTATTCCTTTTAAAGAGTAAAGTGTATGATAAGAAGTATCCACAGTCTGCTACTTAGAGTTAGAAATATCTTTCTCAATACATGACTAAATATTGTCTATTGGCAATCATTAGTTGAGCATTTGTGGGGAAATCTACCCAGGCCTCAGTGGCTCTCAGTCAGAAAAGGAGCAGATAGGTAGAGTACAGCCAAAGAGGAGAAAAAAAGGAGACATACACAAGGGAGGTCTCCAGCTCAGGGATAGCCCATGGCTTCAGGGGAGTAGCTCCCCATGTTTCTGGAACTGAGGACCCCTCATTGCTATCACTACTTTGTCTTTGAACACTTTACATTTGACTGGTGTGAGGTTTCTTTTATATTCCTCCCCATGCCTAGGTGAGCATTGTGCATCCAACAGGCACTCAATAAATGCTTAACAGATGAGCAGTTCCCCAGGAGGTCACTCTCCCTAAATCACACCTCTTTGTCTTTCAGGCTCACGGGCTTTCAGCTGCCAGCCACCATCGTCAGCGCGGCCACCACCCTCTCCCTGCATCTTATCAGCGACTACGCAGTCAGCGCACAGGGCTTCCACGCCAGCTATGAAGGTAGGTGCCCCCCAGCCCTGGCCGCAGGGGTCTGATGGGACGTTGTACTAGCCACAGGCAGGGTTGTAATGCTCTGGGCTGCAGGGAAGGGCTGCTGCAGGTTCAGAGCTTGGCCTGTCCTGAAAAGGGTGGTTATTGACCAGGTAACTCAGTTATGTGAATTGCCTGCGCTGCGTTTCCAGGAAGCTGAGAGTTGAATTCAGAGCTCAGCTATGGTAGTTTGTCCTGAGGGCCTGGTAATATCTCCTTCTCTGTACCCTTAACTGGGTTTTGTTGTGTTTTTATTTTTTAATTCTGTTTTCTATTGGGCTTAATTGTATAAGTCACCTCAGCTTGGTTTTAGAAATAAGAGTAATCTAAAACCCTAAGTAAAAGAAATAAAATAAGTCACTGAAAAAATTTTCTGCTCAGTATAGTGACTGCAGAGTCAGTTTTATATCATTCAGAGAAGAACAATTACTACTTTTTCCTTAATAACGTGGATTAGGGTTTCTTGGTTTGAGTTATGCAAATAATTTCCACTTCTCTCAGCCTGTTTAAATGTGGTGTTAGCATTCAAATTAACACTAATATCTTCAGATTATACACTATTATTATTATTATTAATTTTATTATGTTAGTTCAGAAGGTGGTACTTCTGGATCTCTGTCATTTCCCTGGGAAATTTACATCTCATTAATAGGCAATTAGGCTGCTCTTGGCTAAGACCCACACTGCTATTTTGTGTTGAGATCATTAATAGACATATTTTAAGACTGTTAATGATAATTAATAACAGTAATGACACAATACCGTACTACAGCATGCCAATTACTCTAAAGCTTTCTTTTTCTTGCCTCCAAGAACTTGAAAAATAAGTGATGCCAGGACGCTCTCCCTCTGGGGAACACGCCCACACCTTTCCCTCCCCTGCCCTCCTCCCGGCATAAACAGTTCCTTTCTCTCTTCTAAGCTCCAAGGCCCTTCTGCCTCTGTCACTTCTTTCCTGAGCCTATGCAGCTCAGCTGGCTCACTTCTACTACCTCTGTAACTTTCTAAATCAACATTCTCTTAAATTTGAGAAAAAATAAATGATGCTTTCTTGAATAGCATCTCTATTCTGTAGCAATATATGAGGTCTGTCCAGAAAAAGCCTGGCCATTGTTAATATAATGAGAATGGTTGGTGTGGCATCCATGTAACCTGGCAGCCAAGGAGAGCGGACTGGAATGCACATGTGTGAACAATGATGACTTCACTGTGCTAGTCAGTGGGGGTGGTAGATGCTGGTGAGTGAGCACGTATGCTGTGTGGCCGTCACGTTCAAAGTGACTGAGTGAGTAGAGCAACGAATCTGCATCAGATTTTTGTGTTAAGCTTGAACATTCCTCTGTGGAAACTACTTGGGAGATTCAGAAGGCTTTCGGGGATGATGCAGTGAGTGCAGTGCAAATAAAAGTGTGGCACAAACACTTCAAAGATGGTTGAGAATCTCTTGAAAGTGACCCACCTTCTGGAAGGCCAGCAACAAGCAGAACAGCTGAGAATGTTGACTGTGTACAGGCTGCAATCAGCAAAAATGTGTGAGGTCTCAAGGTGCCTACTTTGAAGAGGACGGAGACATCATTGTCTTTTTTTTAAGATTTTATTGACTCATTTTTAGGGAGAGGGGAAGGGAAGGAGAAAGAGAGGGACAGGAATATCAGTGTGTGGTTACCTCTCATACGCCCCTTACTGGAGTCCTGACCTGGCCCGCAACCCAGGCATGTGCCCTGACTGGGAATCGACCAGTGACCCTTTAATTTGCAGGCCAGCTCTCAATTCACTGAGCTACACCAGCCAGAGTGAGGCATCACTATCTTATGTACAATGTTTCTTGTGTCTTGTACTTTCTTCAATAAATGTCTCTCTCTTTTCATAGTACATGGCTGGATACTTTTTGGACAGGCCTAACAGAAAAGGATTACACCTTTGTCTCGTCTTGATTTGCACCAGAAGGGGGCAAAGCCTACCTTCTTGGCAAATCCACCCTTTGTGGTGTGTGGGACACAACTTGATGCTTTAACCTGGGCAACAGAGGGATCCTGCAGAGGCTTAGGCTATTGTTAACTAACACTTCCTGAGAAGGCTCCAGAGAAGGTTCCACCTGCCTTTCACTGGGGGCTCTCGACATCATTCCAGGCGCCTTGAACTGAGGGCTGCTAGAAAGACCTACCTGTCTTTAAAGTGAGGTCTGCTGAGAAAGCCCAATTTCTTTTGCAAATATAATCAGTTCCTCCCAATATCAAGCCTGCGATCTTGGTCCTCCTGGTTACATCTTTCCCCTGAACCTTTGGCCTTGAACCCAAACTAATTCTCCCTAAGGCGGAGCTACCAGTTCCTTACTAAGAGAGGCCACTCCAGAAGCTCCGAACAGCCTGTCTGACCATGAGCAACCTCCACGCTGTGTGGGCCTTGAGGGGCTGGCTGTGCTCGGGGGCGGCTGGGGCAGTGGGTCAGTGGCACGTGAGTTGGCACCTGCAGAGACCCTGCGTGCTGACACACAGGGGGACGCAGCCAGACCCTCGTGGTGTCTGCCGTCAGCATTCCTTGCAGGTACTTATCTGAGGTCTCGACTCTGATGAGGCTTAAGAAAGAAGTGTCCTATCGATCACCAGCCACACTGTCCCCCTCTGGGGAACAGTGCCAACACTTATCTAGCAAGCAGAGCAGATTTGTGGGTGTACTCTTAGAGCCCTTCTCAGTCAGAGGTTCTAGCCTGCTACTCACGGGCAGGGCCTACATTTGGACATCAGAGGTCTGCAGACCCCTGGTAAATAGAGACACAATTCAGAAGAAATGAGGATATATGTATTTTTTTCCTAGGAAAGCTCTAGAACAGGGATCAACAAACTAGACCCCCCCCCCATACACACACAGGGCTTCATCCAGACCCTGGCTCGTTTTCATAAATAAACTTTTATTAGAACACAGACTAGCCCATTTGTTGACATATTGTCTATGGCTTTTTGCAACGCACTACAACTTCAGCGTTGAGTTATTGCCACAGACGCCATATGGCCTGCAGAATCGAAAGTATGTCCTCTCTGGCCCTTTACTGACCCCTCGTCTGGAGCTGTGTGCTGCAGCACGATAGCCATTAACCCCACGAGACGAGTTACATTTAAATTAGTCAAAGTTAAATAAAATGTAAAATCCTGTTTCCCACTCAAACTACCTTCATATCGTGTTCAATAGCTACATGAGGCCGCAGCTACCATATTAGCGCAGATGGGGAACATTTCTGTCATTACAGAACGTTCTCCTGGACAGAGCTGAGCCAGGGCTTCCACCAGATTTGTAAAGGCTCTGAGACTCAAACAAGGTTACAGGACATCAGGACAAAGTAGAAGCTGATGGTTCCCGTCACCTTCCTCCCACCTGCCCGGCACAGCCGAGGAAGAGTGCTCAGCATTCCCCGGCAGGACCCAGGGCAGAAGGAGGGGCTTCTCCTACCTCAGCCTCATTTTGGTGTCGGGTCTCTGAGGCATCAGCACTAAGGTGACCAAGCCTTGAGGGAAAGGCCCAGAGAAACCCAGGGCTGGTGGACTGGTGCAGACAGGTAGCAGTAGCTGAGTGAGCCCCTGTGTGGTCACCCAGGCAGGGTTTCTGCCGACTCCGCAGCCTGCCGGCTGCTGTCTTTGTGCTGACCGGCAGACTGGGTCACAGATGTCTGCTGACACCAGAGCCCGGCGCAGAGGAGCCAAGGCTGCGGTTAACACCAAGCTCCATGAATCTGGCTTAAGACCGCACCATGGGTCAGTTTGTGCATCGGGAAAAGTGTGAGTTGCACGACTTTTGGAACACCCGCAGCGGAGGGGCAAGGAGGGAAGGTGGGAGGAAGCAGGAAGAGCAGCCACTGCTGGGAGTATAGCACGCAGTACCTCGCCCACAGCGGGGGCCTGGACCCTCTCCATCATTGCACTTACCAGCAAGATGCCGGATAATCCCATATTTGGGGATTTACTGATAAACGCTAGCTTGTTGAGCCTATAACTGACTAACTGACCTTGGGCAGATTTTTAAAAACAGTCTGGACCTTAACGTGGATGCACAGGGAGATCCAGTGGTCAAATGGACTGTGAAGCCTTGGCTCTCAGGGAAGGAAGCCAGCCCTGCCCTCCATCGCAGGGTTCACCTTATTCATTGGTGCCCAACAGCAGGAGACAAAACAGACAGGTTGGCAGGCAGGGTCCATAGAAGGGGCCCCTACTGGCGGGGGGTTCCTCAGCTCAGGACAGCCTCCTTAGAGTGTATTCAGGAGGTCACTGTACCCATTCAGAATGACACCAGGCCTTGCTGTCCGTGATGTCCTTTTGGCTCCATGCCCCACCCGGTCAGCATCGCTGAGACTCCTCCATCAAAGTGAATTTGATCCTCCTCCAGCTTCTTGGGAGAGTGAAACGTGCAGATAAGGGACTGAACTACTGCTGGGATTTTGGAGAAAGGTGAAGGCAGGTGAAGAGTGTCAGCTCCCAGCTGCTGCTGCTTCAAGGAAGAGATCAGAAAGGCCAGTCGTGGAACACTGAGACCATGGAGCTGCCCGACTGGTAATCCCCGGGGGTCAAGAGCCGGGGCTGCAGCCCTGGACAAGGGGCTCGGCTTGTGTTAAGCACTGACTGTGTGCCAGTCACTTTACGTACATTATCTCACTTAATCCCCACGACAGTAGTGGACAGACACTGCTATCTCCTTCTTACAGATGTCCGAGCTGGGACTCGGGAGTTCTGCAGTTCAGCGTTCAGGCTGCTTGGTGGCCAGGAGTGGCTTATCGGGCACTAAAAACCATGCTTCTCTTATACTGCTCTTCTTGCAAAACTCCTGGAGTAAGGTAGAGACTGGTGACTCTGTTTCACAGGCCAGTAAACTGGAGCTAAGTGAGAGGCCGGGGAAGGACACCAGAGGGCATGGGTCATCCCAGGGAGGCTGTGAGGGGTGTGTTCTGGAAATTCCCAGTTAGGGTTGCTGCATAAAATACAGGGTGCACTGCACAATTTAGAATGATTCAAATTTTTATATTTGATTTTTTTTTTAATGTAAGTATATCCCAAATATTTGGGATAAGTATATCCCATTTACTGGGACATGCTTGTATACTAAAAAATATCTATTGTTTATTTGGAATTTAAATTTAACAGATGACTTTGTATTTTTATTCGTTAGATCTGGTAACCACATTCTCAGCACTGAGGAGCCCTCAGCCCACTCAAGCCCCTCCTCCTGACTCCCAGATCTGCCCCTGTCCTGCTTTGCCCCAGCTGGGGCTGCCGGCTACTGCAGAGGGCCTGGCCACACACCTCCGCCATGCCAGGGGATGCACCCCTAGACAGCTCTGTGCCGACGCACGCCCATGTGCACACGGGCTCAGGTCCACGTGCACTTGGTGTGAGGCTATGCATGCAATTCTGTAATCCAGTTAATGAGGCCGATGTTCTTCTGTGTTAATAAAAGTAGTCCTGCCTTGTCCTTCCTAATGACTACCAGGGAGGGAGCATTGTGGTTTGTATACACCGCAATTATTTAGCCAGTCATCTTCGGTGGACATTTAGGGGAAGAATAGCCTTGTACATACAACTTAAACCCTCATCTAATTATCTTCTTGGAATACATTCTCGGAAGTGCAGCTGCTGAGTCAAAGACCGCACGCGTTTTATGTTGTGATACGTGGTTCCAGTGTTGTTTGAAAGGCTGTGCCGATGCGCCCGAGAGGGCCCATTTCCCCCACTTGACCTACCTTGCATGTTGGTGAGTTTCAAATCAGTCTCATTGATTAAAGTGGGTGAAAAACGTAGTCTCATTCGTGGTTATAATTTGCATGTCTTTGATGGTAGAGAAGGTTTAGCACCTGTCATCACTTACAGGCCATTTGTAGATCATTCTGGAAACTGTCTGTGCCTGTCTCAGCCTGCTTTTCTTCGGAGGTGTTAGGGTTTTCGTCTCATCTTTTTTGCAACTGGGTTTGCATGGGAAGGATATTACTGTTATGAGTTCCCTTTTGACGTGCAGCAGTTTTAATTTTTATGCCAGTAATTTAAAATTTTTCATTTGTCTTTTATAGTCTACCTTTGGTGTCATGCTTGAAAGGCCTTTTCTATGCCAAGATCAGATAAATATTCATTTAAATGTTCATCTTATTATTTCAGAGTTTTATTGTTCCACTTCCCTTTTAAGTCCCTTTGGAACTGTGTGTGTCCAGGTTTCCGTGCGTGTCTTTCCGTCTCTGACTCCCTAACGCTCGCTGCGTGTCCTTCTTTCTCTCTCTTTGCGTGTGCCGGAGCCTCTTCCCAACCCGCCCTTCCTGTGCCTCTTCCCGACGTTTCTAGTCTTTCTGCTGTTTGGACGCGATTCCTCCCACCCTAGCCCCTAGGCTTCCCCTCCTCCACACACAACTCGCAGTGATCGAATTGGATGGTTTCTGTCCATTCCAGACTGATCCGCAGATAAACAAGAATCATAAGATCAGGAAATCTCGACTAGATTAAGAGTCTCTGTAGGTTTCTAAGGCCCAGTCCTTGTTGCAGCTTTGCATTTGAGCAGCATTAGACTTGAGCCCGCTCTCTGACGCTGCCGTGGGGGGACCTGTGTCCAAGTGCTGGGCCTCAGTCAGTCAGAACTACGTCATCGCCTAGACCTAAAAACAGGTGTTTCTGTTTAGCTAAGTCTGTCGTCTTGGCATCTAACTACCAGAATACAGGAGGCTTCCTTAAATATCAGACTTGTTCTAGTTCACATAGAATCTAGAAGGATGAAGAACCTTATTTTTGCTAACTCCCTGGTAGCCTTAAGGGGAGAGGCGGCAGAATGCCATGACTAAGACCTCAGTGTCTGGGTTCCAACATATCCAGAATGAAGTCCCATCTCTGCCATACATGTGCTGTGTGATGTTGGGGAAGTTACTTTATGTCTCTGAGCTCTGGCCGCCACCTGTGTAAAATCGGGGTGAGAATAATGCTTTGTAGAGTTGGTGTGATGGAAGAGAACACACAGTTCACATGATGTGCAAGTTCGGGGTCTGGCAGATTGTCAGATCTGTAAATGTCACCTAGTTAATGAAGTCACCCTCATCCTGACCTTCCTTGACTGAGCTTCTTCAGGAGATGGAAGGAAAGATCTATCAAGTCCCTGGGTCACAACCCCAGTCCCACCACCGGACCCTGGCTCCTGAGTCTGCATAAAGTCCTGACCCCCGTTATTCATGGTGTGTCCGATCTTCCCAACAGACTGTGGCTTCTTGGAGGAAGGACCAGAGAATCCTCCATATTCATGAGCCCCAGCACTGCCTGATGGGGCTGAGGTCTCAGGCCCTGTCACCTGGTGGGTTGGAGCTGATGAGGTCAAGGCCAGACCCTTCATCTTGTCATGGCCTCTTTTCTTTGTATTACAGAGATGTTGGCGTTAGAGCTAAGGGTGCTAGTAACACGTTCAGGAGGCCCTAGGCTTTGGCGCTCTAGACAGAGACAGAGACATGCGCACTCACACAAGCACGGGGACACACTTTTCGTGTTGTTTTCATATAATTCAGATGCTCTGAAGCCCAGCCACGATCCCCTAGTCCATCCGAAAATCCAAGCCCAAAGAGGCTGACGTCACACATAACGTTCATGGGGAGATTCTTTCATTCATGAAGCCAATGTTTGCCGAGCGCGTACTGTGCGCCTTCCCTGATTTTTCATCCCGGTCTCATTGTCCTAGTCACGATTAGTCCCCTCTGCCCCTATCTTCCTACATCTCTGAGGAGGAACAGGACAGGGAAGGAAGAAGTAGGGCTGGATTCAGTGTCCCTTCTGAAAAAGCCCCTTGGTGTGCTTTTGCTCCTGGTGCAAGGTCAGTGATGCCACCTCTGTGTGGTCAGGGGACCACAGCATGGTGAAACAGGGCCCGACAGACATATCTGCGAGGGACAGACAGATGAAAATGGAGCTCCCGTTGTTGCTCTGCGGGGAGAGGCAGTCCGGAGCAGGCTCAGGACAGAGTGTGCTCTCCTGGCTCTTGCAGGTGGGAGCGGGGTTGCAGGTGAGCATGCCACTGCGCACACATGGAAATTGGGGTTCAGAAATGGTCCCCTTCTGACTTATTTCATCCCATAATTAGACCTGCTGATTCCCCTCTTCCAGTCTCAGCCTCAGATAATTTCCTCATTCTAAAAGAGTTCCCCAATTCTGGGGCATTATGCAGACATCTCAAAATTGGGCTAATGGAAGCTATTCGACTATATATATACTGAATATGCAATTTGCACCATTCAGGCCACTGCGGGCCAGAACAGCAGGCCTAGCAAGACCTCCTCGAGGGCGGGAGGCGGTGAAGATCCTTCCCCTCTGCCCAGGAGGGGTGGTGCGCGCTTCCTGAGTGAATTTGTTCCATTTCCGATGGCTCTGCCTTGGGAGTTGGAGAATATTCCTCTTAATCAGTACTGTGGAGTAGCAAATTAATACATAGAGATGTGACATTTGAGACAAATTGGGCAGCACTTCTCAATAAGTGGGGAATCAGGATGAATTTCATATCACGTCTTTAACAATCCCACAAACAGTTCATCATGCACAGTGATACTTTCCCCTTTGGGGAAGGGTATTAGCATACCTTGAATATGGTATCATACCAAACTCCAGGGCCCTGAACCTGCGCACATCAGGCTGACAAAAGACATAACAATGATTGGGAAGGAACGTTTTCAAGTAAGGTGTACCTCTACTTCTTTTGTTCTCTGTTCCTGTTCATTCATTCATTCATTCAACAAATATTTACTGCGCACCTGTTCTACGCCAGGTCCCAACGCAGACTCTGAGGAATATGAATGCGTGAGAAATGGTGCCTAACTTCAGGGAGCTGTGAGACCTAAAGCGGTTGGACAGGAATAAGAGCACAGGAGCAGGGGTCGGAAATAGCTGGGTTCAAACCCTGGCTAGCTCTGAGAACTGGGCAAGTCTCCCAACCTCCCTGAGCTGATTTTTTTGCAAAAGAGGAATGGTAACTCCCACTTCAATGGGCTGGAATGAGGACTAAAAGGGTTTACTCGTGGGTACGCCTGGCCAGAGTCTCTACTCAATAAATACCCATTCTTCAACCACGAGAAGAAAGTTCTTGCCCTGCCTCGTCAGGTCTCTGCAGATTGAGTCTGAGCTCTGCCACACCCCTGCTGCGGGAGCCTGGGCAAGGCGCGGAACCTGTCAGCTTCCTTCTGGGGAAAATGGAGTAACCCTCTCCTCCTTTTAAGAGGGGTGTGGACGTCCGTGATGGGGTATAGAAAGCACCTGGCATGACATTTGGCACATAGTAGGCACTCAGTAAAAGGAAGCTATTATAGTAGGGCCTGATACATTTTGTGGGAGTGAAAAGCAAACTCTTTTCCATGACAAAATCTTTGGTTGAGACTCGTGGCTCCCCAAGAGCAGGGGAAGCCACCCATTTTGTTTTTGTTTTCTTTCACCGTGGTGCCTTAGTCCAGGGCTTGGCACACGGTGGGCACGTGGGCAGCAGCAGGGACACTGCAATAGTAGCTAGCCTCTCTAGTAGCTAGGCCAGTAGTGCTGGCCTCTCCTAACCTGGATCCCTGCTAGTTCATACTGGGCTTTTGGGCACATTGGCACCCGTGGGCACTCTGAGGGCACACAGCCCTGTGAGCACATGGCTTCCTGGTTGCAGCACAGGCTGGGATTCAATTCTCATTCTCCCTCTGCACAGGCACCCCTTCGCTGTGCTCAACCTGAACAACCATCCGGAGGGGCCTTGCCCCAGAGCCTTCCCCCAGAGCCTTCCTCTGAGCAGTGAACAAAAGATTCAGAGTCATTGGATGCTCAGTGCAAGGATGTTGAATAGCATTCACTGAAAACCTCCTGATTGCCTTTAGGGTTGAGTACAAACCCCTTACCTGGCCATCAAGCCCTGGCCATGAGCCCTATTTCTAACCCTCCCTCCTACAGCCACACAGGACTTTGTCCGGTCTCCAGACCGCACTCTGGGTCCCCACTCGAACCTTAGACACTCCGAGTCCCCTCTCCTGAAGCCCCTCCCACCTCACCACTCTTCTCTTTCTGTTTTTTCCTTTCCAGTCTCTACTTACACTAAATCCAGGCACCTGCCCTCGTGTACAGCACCCGCTTTATGTTCTCAGCCTCCTGCACGTCTCCTTCCCTCGAGAGCATCCCTTGTGCATTTCCTGTCCCCCGTGTGCATTCCTGACTCCTGTGTGTGGTTCTGGACAGCTGGCGTGCACTGAAACACACCGAGATTATGAGCTCAGGGCCTGGAGGGAGAATCGACTCCCAGGCCGGCCAGTTATTAGCCAGCGTTAGACTTTGAGCAGGTCACTTAACCTCCTTCAACCTCCCCTGTCAGAGGAGGACAGTAAGGCCAACAATCTCTACGCCATGGGATTATCACTGGGAACATATAAGGCAACATGTGTCCGAGGTTCCTAGCAGTGCCTGGTATGGAATAAATGTCAAAAAGCAGCCATTTAGGCTCTAGCGCAGGATCTGACACATGGTAGATGCTCCATAAAAATGGTTCAGTAAGTGAGTGGATAAGTGATCATCTCCAATGTAGAAGACCAAGATGAGGAAAGAGATTGGCTCAGGGTCCCTGGCACCATCTCCTCAATGACTCTCACATGCCCTCAGTGACAAGATGCACCACTGTATTTGATGTGCCACTAAGAAAAAAAAATGCTGCCAATTAAAGTATGACCTGCCATCGCTTGTAAGACACATCCTAATTTCAAAGGTATGAAGTTATGGAAAAGTGTGCACCCCAGAACCAGTGAAATATGGCAACTGCTTGATTGCTTTTGACCACTCCTCAGCCTCATTCGGGCTGGGCCCATCAGTCTGACCTCTGTTCGGACCCAGGGCTCTCCAACTGTCAGGGCTCCTTTTCAGCATTCATGCCGCGGCTCAGGCCGGCCACGTGATCACCTCTTAATTTATTCTTTCAGCCCCAAGTCTCATTAGTTCTCAATTTTCTGCGTTGAACTCTGTTTAACACCTATTAGCACAGGTCTTCATCTGATAAATGCTCTTTTCATGGGAGGCAGCAGGATGCCCAGTCCTGACCCTCCCTTCTGCTTCTGTGACTGAGGCAGGGGAACGCACAGAACCCAAACATGACTTACTCAGGACCACTGCCTCCCGCTCCCAGCCCCTCCCACACAGTGGTCCCCAAGGCTCTGGGAACACCACTGGGTGGGGACCAGAATATGATTCTTCCCATTTGTATGGGGGTGTGTGGGAGGGTCAGTTTTAACCACTGCTCTGGCGGTGGCTATAGCTGGACACATATCTGCCTCCCTCCTGTGGACATGGTAACCCACGGTCTTCAGCCCTGGAGGTTCAGGGGACATGCCTTTCTTCTTGGGGTGACTTTATCTTCCACATGAGCTGAGCATCAGCGGCCTGGAAAACACTTCCAAATAGAATTATCAGATCGAATATTCCAATCCCTGCTCTTCCCACTAACTGATAATTTGGGGTACCTTTTGGATTATTCTTTCCAGCCCTTTCCTTCATTAGTGTGGATGATTGAGGGCTGAGGCCATTGACATTTCATTTTAGCAGCGGGAGAGAGAAGCACTTGCTGCCTTAGGAGGGAGATTCTGATTTGGAGATCTGGTGGAGGACAGACGACATCTCTGTCCTTCCCCTGTAGGTGATCTCATTAAAGGACCGGAGGGGTTCTGCAGTCCCATGTCCTCACACAAACCACAGGACCCTAAGCCCAGGGCCTCTGCGGTGAGGAAAGCAAAGGAGCCCGCCCTTGTTGAGCACCTTCGGCAGGCCCAGCAGTCCGCTCAGAGCTTTGCAGACACCCACATATCACCGCCCCCTGAGAAGGCCTCAGGATCCCCGTTTTACAGATAAGGAAGTCAAGGCTCATGGCGTTTAGCTACTGAGGTTACATGGCACCTGAGGGTCATGCACAGTGTGAAGGTCTGTTTCCAAAGCCCACCTCTGTCCATTCTGTGCCGCCCCTCAGAATAAATCCTACAGGCACTTCTCTAAGCCCCGCCCCCCACCTTTCCCAACTCCACAGAAAGGAAGGGACAGGAGAGTCAGGTGGGCCAGCACGCACTGGGGCACCTCCCAGGGCCTGCCGTTCCCCACGTGGCCTTGCTGCCTGAGTCCCTGTCTTGTGGACGATGGCTTTGCTTCCCTGCTTTTCAACCAACGCTTCCTTCCAGCTTTTTCTTCCCACCCCTCCCTCAAGGCCTTTATCCCTCGGTATTTCAGGGGTAACACATACTGGGTTTGGGAGTGAGTTAATTCCCAGGACTTAGGTCTTGTGAAGTGGAGGGCTCTGGAGGAATGGGGCAGCTGAGCACATTTCAGCCTCAGGGTCTCTGTATGCGCTGTTCCCTTTGCCTGCACCGCCCTGCCCTGGCGGCCCCCCAGCTGTCTCCCTCATTTGGTTCAGGTCTCTGCTCAAACATCCTCTTATCAGAGAGGCCTTTGCCGTCATTGTATGAAAGAGCCCCCGACCCCTTCACTCCCTCTTACCCTCTGACACATAGTATGATTATTGCTCATTTGCTTATCGTCCGTCCCCCTCCACTCCCACCAGGATATGAGCTTCCTGGGAGCAGGGCCTTTTGTTTTTTTTGGGGGGGAGGGGGTTTGCACTGTTATTGTTATTCTTTGA
Source organism: Artibeus jamaicensis (assembly GCF_021234435.1). Lineage (NCBI taxonomy): Eukaryota > Metazoa > Chordata > Mammalia > Chiroptera > Phyllostomidae > Artibeus > Artibeus jamaicensis. Next base: position 10,079,155 of record NW_026522057.1, read on the forward strand.
TGAGTCCTTGGTTCTTAGAATAGGTCCTGGCATGTGTTAGGTGCTCAATAAATATTTGGTGAATAAATGAAATCGAGGGCCAGAAAACAGAATGAGCATACAAATTTGCACATCGGCAGCAAATCCTGCAGGGTGGAATGTAGAGGATGAGAAGGGGGAGGAGCAGGAGCTGAGCCAGAAGAAGGGCCAGGGGCCGGCCTCAGGCAGGGCCTGGGAGGCTTTATTTGCAGAGAGAGGCCATCACCAAGGGGTCTTAGACAGGGAAGTGACACAGTGAGATTTGTGCTTTGGAAATGGTGAGGAGGGCAGGGGGCAGCCTAGAGTCTGCCAGGGGATCAGTTGCGGGAGGGAACTGTTGCCCAGGCCAGAACGTTCCAGGACCTTCACTAGCACCAGAGGAGGCGTGAGGACAAGGGGAGACTTAGCCCGGGGCCTACACCACACTGCCCACATGCCCTGTGGATGGGTGGCTCAGCTGCTGGCACGGAAGGGTTGCCCTACATACACGTGGGGCAGCTTGGCTTTCCCAGCGGCTGGAACAAAATGTTCATGTTATTGTCTCTTCTGCAGACATTCATGGTGTGACCGTAACTGACTATAAACTCACCTTCAGGGTTCCGAGAAACTGGTGAATGTTCCAGTGCTGGGGTGTCCAGTTACAAGTGATGTGGATGAAGCCCTAGAGATCACACTTGGAAATTTTGCAGGGGATTCCAGAATAAATACATTGGACAGTGATTGTAAGGATGATAATGAAAGCTGATGTTGCTTCAGCGCTTACCAGATGCCAGACGCTCTTCATAGTGCTTTACGTGTTGACATGCTGTCCTCTCAACAATCCTGCAAAGCAGGCACTGCTACGATCCCCGTTTTACTGACGAGGTACAGAGAGGTTAAGTAACTTGCTTGAGGTCACACAGCTAGTGAGAGGGTTTGAACCCAGGTGTTTTGAACTAAGCTGCAAGAAGAGAATAAAACAACTTCACATAGCCGGGGCTACTGAGCCCAAATAAAATATTCCACTGTAACGGAGAGCAATGCCTGGCTTTGTATTTTAAAGACTCTAACAAAAGGAAAAGGTACACTAATCTGACTATATTCAAATGTAAAAAGTTCTGTACAAGAAAAACCATGTAGAATGGAAAGAAGAACTGACTGTTGAATGCTTTTGCGCCAGGTACAGCAGAAAAGGGGGTAGCCTCTGTGTCCCACAAGGAGCCCACACAAGGTAGTAAGAAGGGTCCCTGGAGTTCACACTGGAGGGAACAGAGTCAGAAACTAAACACACAGCAAAGCCATTCCGCCTCTCTGGTGATCAGAGCAACATTAATTAAAACAAGGAGAGGACACTTTATCCCTGGTAAATTAGCTGGAAGAGCCTGGGGTCGGGGGCCGGGGGGGGTTCGTGGGAGTGCTGGAGCATGTGCAGAAAAATGGGCACGGTCGCACATTTCTGGTGGCGTGCAGAGCGGTCCTTTGGGACTCCAACTTGATAACATGTACTCAGAGTCATAAAGTGCTCGTGTCATTTGACCCAGTTATTCCCATCCTGGGAATATAATTCAACAGCGGAGAAAGTTATAGCGTGAAAGTGTTGATTTCAGCATTATTTACAGCGATGAGAAATTGCTAGCTGTAAAAATGTCCAACAATAGGGGAATGACTAGGAAAATTACAGTACATCTACCTAATGGATTTATGCAACCATTTAAAATGATAAAAGCATTATTTAGTAATATAGGAGCATGTTTATGATATTTTCAGTAAAAAATGCAGAATGTCAGATTGTGTCCCCGTATTTATGACAACCACGTAAAGTAGGTCTTGCAGGGACAAGAACTGCATAGAAATAAAAAAGGTAACAGTTCATGCGAGAGGGCAATGAGAGGGTGTGAGATTGAAGTTTCTCTCCATTCCTGCCTGAGGGTCGATTGTTTGGTAAGGAACAGATAGGAGAAAAATCCGAAATCAAAGACTTCACTAAGGTCAACAACGGTGAAATCCTGGCTTATGTGAAAGCTATACTTGAGAGGTGTCAGTTGACTGTCAGACAGAGGTCAGATGGCTCTATTAATAGAGGTATACACTCCAGATCTTGGGAGGTAGGTGCATTCAGAGGAAGGAAACCCAATTAACAGAGCAATCATCAGTAGCAAGGTATTTTCGAGGGCCCTGGATTGTATCTCCAGCATAAGACCTAGAACAGAGTAAGTGTTTGGGACAAAGAATAAGCGAAGTAATGATCTCACAAAGAACAGTTCAAGAGAAGGGCTGGAAGTAACTTGAGGATTTGTTCCAAAGAAGACAAGTAAATGTTTGTTCTGTATCGCTCCAGAAAGCAGAATGATGTCCAGTGGGTGGATGTGAGATGTAGGCAGGTTTCAACCAAGGATCAAGAAGAAACTTTGCATGGTGTTAACTGTCATTCGATGAAGCAGGCTGCCTCCTGGGGCAGAGTGCTCAAGCAAGGCTCCGACTGGCCAGCCTCAGCCACTGGTGCCACCGGCGTACTGCTCACAGTGGTGTACGTGCCGGATTTCACCCATGGGCCATCCCTCGGTTGTAAGAAGCACCATCATTTGAGGTACTGCAGAGAAAGAAAAAACACTGCCGGTTAAATGAGGACACCTTCTTGATGGCAGGACTCATCTCTGTTTCTGAGCTATTTAATATTCAATGTGAAAAAAAGTCAGTGAAATAAAATATATATAGCCTGGGGAGGGGTACATGGAACGATTTGAATGTGCAAATTTATAGGGTAAATGTGGTGCATTTTTCAGTCTTAACACAGTTATAATATGAAGACAAATACACACCCAGACAGGGAGAAAGAGGGAGAGAGAGAGAGACATGCAAATGGGCACTTTTCAAACGACGGAGCAGGAGCCCTCAGAGACTGGTCCGGCTGGCGGCCGCCACGCGAGCCTGAGCCTGTAGACCCCGGGCGCCCTCAGTCCTCTTTTTCCACTGAGGATGTCTTCGGTGTGAGAAGATGGGCCTAACTGGTTGGGGGAGGAGTTCTGTAAGTGCCTCCTAAAATTCACGACAGTTCTCAGTTGCTAATTCAGTGGCTCTGTGATTCTGTAACTCACTACTTTAAATCAGTAACTCCCCATTCATTAATTTGATTAACTTTGATTCTGAAGTGGTTTTCTAATCACTAGTATTGGTCTAAGTCCTGACTGTCAAGCTTTGTTAACACCATGGTGGGCCACGGCTACTTCCTAGCCTCCCTCCCCCATCCCAGAGCTCTCTTCCTACTCACGTTCAGCCCTTTTGTGACCCAAACAGAGAGCTGGGAAGGGTCTGAGAAGGTATGGTGGCCTCACCTGGGACATCAGCCTCCCTCGGGCACAGGTAAGCCTAGACTCAGTGCCCGCAGAGCCCCCCTCATGCCTCTTATTTAGCTAGACTCTCATCTGCTTTTGGTGGCGGGGTGGGGGGAAGCAGGAAGCAGCCAAGGCAGGAGCATGAACTTGTATTTTGGGACCAAACGGCCCCTGGGTTAATCTGCTACTCACTGTGTGTTGTCTGGAGAATACACTGCACTGTTCCTGCACCTCCTCTCTCTCAGCTCTGACATGGAGGTGGGGCCTGAGCACAGGGAGATAACAGCAGCTCACTCATGGTCATGCCCAACGGGACCGAGCTTGCTTCCTCTTCCAAGATCCCTTCTTGCTCTGGGACCACAGGAGACTCTTCCTAAACTTCCATGTCTGTCTCAAGTGGAGGGTGACCTGTGACATGCCCTTCCTTTCTTGGGAAATAACATCTTGAAGGCTCTGGAGCTCGCAGCTCCACCTCACGAGCCGGGGAGAATGTTGTCTCTCCAGGGCTGTGCGCCAGCTGTCTCGGAGGCAGCGCACAGACCGCCGGCTTCTGGGAAGGCTTCTTGGGACACAGAGTATATTCCTAGGTTTCTCGCTGTCCAATCAAGCACAACAGGGGAAAATGTCCTAAACATGGCAAGGCTCATGAGAACCTTGCTTTTTGGTCAGCCATCTAGTCATCTTTCCATTCATCCATCCATCCATAAACACGTCTTGAAAACCTACCCTGAACAGGGCCAGGGAAAACATGATGATCATGATACTGTCCTTGACCTTGGACAGTCATGATCTGGCTGGGAAGACAGATAAGAAATTCAGTAGCTGTGATGCAGTGTGGTAACTGCTGGAGAGAGGAAGGCATGGGGCCTGGTGGTCGCTTGCTTAGGCTCAAGGAGAAGAGCTTCCTGGGTGAACTTTGGGGCCTACACCCACCATCTACTGTGGAATCTCCAGGTGAGTGAGCACCACCCCTTGTCCCTGCAAGGTGAGAGTTTGCTGGGCACATTGGAAGGGCAGAGATGAGCCAATGTGGTTGGAATGGTGAGCAATGGGAGGGTGTGGGAGGTAATAAAATCAGAGAGGGAAAAAGGGATGACCAAGTCAGACGCAGCCTTTACATTATGGAAGGGCTTTGGCTCTGAGTGAGGTGGCCCCCATTGGTAGAGTCTGAGCAGAGGGTGGCCTGACCTGATCTTCCGTGAAACAGCTGCTATGTTCGTGCTGATAGTAAAGCAGGGCCAAGTGGGGGCAGAGAGAGCCTGGCCAGGAGTCTACTGCAGTGATGCAGGTCAGTGATGAGGAGGCTGAGACCATCAGACCAAGGAGTAGCTGTGGAGAGGCTGAGAAATGGGTCTGTTCCAGGTAGATCTCAAAGCTGGAGCCAACAGAATCAGCAGACAGATTGGATGTGCAGTGTTAGAGGGAAATTGAGGGTAGTTCCAAGGATGGAAAAGTAGCAGCATGGAGCTGCCGTTAGCTGTGACAGGAAAGCTGCTGGGTGGAGCAGGGTTGGGAAGGGAGTTCAGAAATGGAGAGCTCATTTGGGACTGTTAGGTGTGAGGCGCCTCCCAGGCATCAGGAGGACCTGGTCGGGAGGTAGTTGCATAAAGAACTTAGATGAGATGACTTTGAACGAGAGGAGAGATAGAGAAGAAATTCTTTTTACTCCCAAAAGCTGCGTTCAGAGAAGGCTCTTCACCCTTTTTTGCAGGTGTGCCTTTGGGGACCAGTTATGCCTGTTCCCCAGTTCTTGCAGCAGCTGTAGCTTCATTCTCTGCCAGAGGTCTAGGAGAAGTCAGGTCAGTCTGCAAGGACAGTGCCAGCCCTGGCAAGAGATCGGTCCCTGCCCCAGGGGCTTACCAGCTCCCTTCCTGTCTTCCTGAAGCAGGAGCTCAGGAAACGCTGGCTCAGCAGAGAGATGCAAGGTTTCAGGAGAGTGGGAGAGCTGGTGGATTCTACCCCAAGGTCCTCAGAGAGCAAGAGAAGGCCCGTGTTGCTGAGAAACGCCCCTCTGAGCAGGGAGGCAGGTGGCACCTGCGTGGGTGCCGAGAGGCTGAAGGCAGCAAAGGCGGAGGACCGCCTGCAGCACAGGGAGCAGAAGCTCCTCTGCCTGGCAAGCACTGACTGCTCGGGGAACTAGGGACTGAAAAATCCATAACGGGCATAGCACTGAGTGATAAGACTTGAAAGGAAACACAGGATGTCTGCTTTAGCAGTGAACAAAATAAATGCCCTTATGGATCTTATATTCTAGTATATGGAGCAGCTGACAGACAAACTAAGTGAGTAAAATACACAGTATATAGATACTAATGAGTGCAAAGCAAACTAAAAGGCAGAGAAAGGGAATAGGATGAGTTCAGGACATGGAGGCTACAATTTTAGATTAGATAGCCAGGGGAGCCTCCTTGAGAAGGTGACGGTTGTATGCAACCCTGAAGGAGGTGAAGGAGTGAGCCAAGAGGATGTCTGGGGAAAGACTGTCTAGGCCACAGGAATAGCACATGCAAAGGCCCTGAGGTGGGCTGACGTGTTCAGGGAACCATGGGGAGTCAGGATGGCTGGAGGAGAGAAGTGGGCGGCATCAGCGAGGCCACGGGCCAGGTGGCATAGGCCCTGATAGACTGTTCTTACAACGGGATGGAAACTGTGGAGCGTTCAGCCTGCGTCCTCTGTCTCTCGGATGGAGAAACTGACCCAGCCAGGCAAAGGCCCACAATCAGTAACTGACCCGGTTCTAACACTCAGGTCCCCGACCTCCAGGTTATTCCTCCTTTTCGTTCAACTCATTTAGTCTTTCGGGAAATGTTATAGGCAGTTCACTCACTATTGGAACTAAAAAGTAAAACAGGTAGGTAGGCCCAGAGAACTAGAGTGGAGAAAGAATGGACTCTTATGAGGTGTTCATGGACAATCCTTTTATTTTTTTTATCTTGATGAAGGCATTTGAAAACAGCCCCTCTCCCACCCCACCCCAGAGCAGCGGAAATTGGGACTTCTAACAGCCCATTCACTAAGCTGATTTTAGGACTTTGGCCAGTGTTGACATCAGTCCTCTTCGCCCTCCTTTACATCTAGGAGTTACGGCACTGGGTTGTCAGATCGGGGCTCAGCCTCGGGGAAAGAGGGGAAAGAGGCGAAGCATGCGGTAATCTGATCAGGTATTGCTGGCATGGTGCAAGGCCATGGTGCAAGGGGACTGGTGACTGAAAGTAGCCTTTGCCTGAGCCCTCATGGAGCTCCTGGCCCTGCTGGGGGACAGGCCAGCACTCACGGCACAGTGACCAGGGCTAGCACTGATAGCTAATACTAGCAGAATGGGATTAATACTAATGGTGCCCATGGTTCTTCACCCCGAACTTGGCTGGGAAGGTTCTGTGGAAAACGGTGGTGAAAGGAAGCTGCTGCACAGGACTGTGGTTTGCAGGTCTCACCGGCGCCGTCTGGGAGCAGGAGCCACTGACTGATGACTGCAGAGAGCCGGCAGCACATTCCGGAATTCTGACTGGGTTGTGCCTGCTTTACAAAGCATAACTATTTGTTGGTTTAAGTGAGATCTCGAGGTTTTTTCAAAGAGTCAAACAATTTATACTCACACGGCGCTTGACAGCCAGACTTGCAGATGCTCCTGTCTTTTTCAAGACCACATGTCTTACTTTTACAGATTATAAAAGTATTACATGTTCTTGGGAGAATGGGCAAAGTGCAGGAAAGCACCAAGAAAACTCCAATCAACTGCGATCCAGCTCTCTAGAAATGACTGCAGTTAATATCTTGGTATTTATCCTTCCAGACACCATGTGTGTGTGCATAAACTTGGAATGATGTATAATAGTGCTTATATTGCTATAATTATTTAACCAATCCCCTGTGTTTTGTTTCCACCCTTCCCCTATGATAGATAATACTGCAATGAAAAATTCCTGTACATAAATCACTGGGTGCATCCGATTATTTCTTTAGAATAAATCTATAAGGGCACGACCATTTCGAAGACGTTTGGTGGGTGGTTTCATATTGCCTTCCAGAAAGATTTATATTCTTGCCAGCATTGTATACCCATCTCCTCATACCCTCCCAACACTGAATATTAACAGTATTAAATAATGCTTTACCAATTCGACAGGGAAAAGATGGTTTACCAACAGAGGTCAGAGGAGGCCAGTCCTGGGGGGTTGCCCGTAACCCAGCAACTATAAGAATCAGAGCAGAACTTGTTTCTAAGAGGCTTGTCCCATGGCCAGGGCCCGGGCATGACCCCCATTCAGTGCAGCCCGGTGAGGGTCTCTCTGTGCTTGTCTCAGAGTGGGGAACTCCCAGGAGGCTGAAGGTGGGAGAGAGCATGTCAGGTCCGGCAGACCAGTCTCTTGCATTTCATCTGGGTTGTACTTCTGAGCGCAGAGGCTAGGGCCCTTCTTTGAGCTCCAGCTGTATTCCAGAATGCTCTGTTATTCTTGTGGTCTTTCTCTTGGCAGATTAGATGCAGACCTTCTGGAGGCAGTGAGCTAGTGGAATGTTCCTAGTGTCCGTACTTGAGCCAACCTGTCCAGCCTGCTCCCTGGAGGGTGCTCACTCCCCTCCTCATCAGTGCTTTCTTATTATTCCCACTCTGGGGGGCTCCCACTCTGTCAAACCTGGAGCAGTGCCCTGCTCTCCCTAGGAGTCATGTCTCCACCCTGCATGTGGCTGGGGGCTCATGGGAGAAGAGGAAGTAGAGAGCATAAACTTCCTGAGTTGGGTGCCCAAGAACGAACTGTGGCTCATTCATTTAATATCCCAGCTTGCATCTTTCCGTCAGGAGAAAAATGAAGCTGAATAAGACCAGGTCCTTTGGTACCCACAAGACCTCACACCCCAGTCAGACAGACAAGCCCATAAAGCAGCAATCACACCGAGCGGGTGAGGGAAAGGCCCAGAACAATTGCTTCCTGAGACTCTGGAAGCCTGGGCTGCTTGTCCATCTTCACACGCTTTTTGCACTTCATAAGAAATTCCTCAGTAAGCAGTGTGGGATGGTGAGCTGGAGTCAGGTAATGAGAACTGGGGTGGAATAGGTGGGGTATAAGCATGTGACCTATCAGCAACCCTTGCTTAAAGCTCCTGGAATAATAAGAGCAGGTGTGCATAGGGTCTAGAAGCCACAGAATCATGCCAGTGCAGTGTGTAGGGTTCCCTCCTGGGAGGCAGTGTATTTGTCTCGGAGTTAGGGATCGAGGGAATCAGGTGCATCTTGGGAGTATTGCCTCAAAGGTGTCTGGTTTTATGATGGTGTGGAGCTACAAGGGGAGGGAGCCATGCGTGGACTGATGGCAGCATCTAGCGGAATGTGCAAATGTGTTCACCGGGAATGCCAGTATCAATCTCTTGGTTGTAGCTGCCAACAACTGTGTGTGGAAGCCACATCTAGATTCACTGAGAAGAGTGCAGAGATCAGTTAGTGATGTCTACCTGGCAGTGGACAAGAACAATGTTTGCGATTTCTGTCATTGCTGATCTGCGGCAGCCCAGAGGGCATTGCACAGTGGCAGACAGGGCAGCGATGTGGGGGCGACTTTCCTCGCAAGTCCCCCCGAGTGCCACGGATGAGGGTAAATATGACTGAGACATGATGTGATCTGCTTAGGGAGGAGAAGTGGCCATTTTCCCAGAGGAAAATGAGCAGTGGCCAGTTTCTCAGGGGAGACAAAGGCCAGCAGCGGCCAGTTTCTCCGAGGAGAAAAAGACCTTGAGCCCCCTCCTCCAGGGCCTTTTATTGGGTTCTAATACACAGGAATACAGGGCAGCAAGGATCAAACAGTAGATAACATTTCAAAGAAATCCGAGGGCTTCAGAGTCTGTCAGGAACAGAGTTTTAGGGTTTCCTGCTCAAACCTTTAACATATGAATGAAAGCACTCTCAGCAGAGCAGATTTCACAGGTTTATCAGGAAGTCTTTGTGATGCCAGATTTCCCCCAGGACATGCTCTAGGAAGGCAAGGAGCTGCACCTTCCCCAACAGGTTTTCAGGCTTAAGGGGATTAGAGCCAGGAAGCACTTCTCCCAGAGAACATGGGGACTCAGGCTATGTCAAAGCCAGGGGGCGAGAGTCCATTGCTCTTTGTTGCAGCCCCTGAGTCCTTCCATGAAGGCCTCCCAAGTGATCAAGTCTGGCTTAGGTTGCCCCCAACTGTGAGGGGTCTTACCTGTCACTGACTTCCAACCAAGCTTTGGGGGCAGGGAGAGGAAACTGAGGTAGCGCATTCCAGAGGTCATCCCTAGCCCTTAGCCGCAAGGGGTCGAGATACAATTCCCAGAACCAGGCAGAGAGGTCTACAACACAGCATCAGGATGGCGTGCCTGATTTCTGCTTCTCCCTGGGAAGAGGGGCCTCCTGGACTACCACTCTGAGGTGCCGGAGGAGCGGGAGCCATCCGTAGAAGAAAGACTCAGTCTTGGTGACCAGATTCAGTTAAGGTTCCAGTCTTAGGGGAGCTGTCAGGGAAACTGAGGCAGGAACCTAGTCATATTCACCAAGGCACCTGGTGAGTGCAAGGGAGGCTCCAGCTCAGTGGGCTCCCCTTGATTCATGATATTGGGCTGGCGATTACATAGCTCATTTGTACTTGGCCTTCTAATGATCTGCCTGCCCTACTTAAGACCAAATCGGACCAGGGCAAGATCGAGCCTACAGAGGCTGTATGGGCCACACGTAATCATAAACACATCATGGATCAGCCATATAGATGGGGAGTGGGATTCCTGGCAAGTGAGGTTTTTAGGAGCATTTAAAAGTCTTCTTTTCTTCCTTCGTGATATCCTCTCCTACATGGATTTCCACCATCAGAGGGTGGCCCCATCAAATGCCCAAGCCAAAGATGAGCACATGACCCATCACTATGTAGGAAGCAGGTTGCTCACCCTCCCTCAGCCTCTTGGCCAAGGCAGAAAGGGGAACCCCTAGCTGAGAGTACTTCTGTCTGGGCTCTTTGTCTTCATCTCAGATCTCATTAGCTTCCCTCTTGAGAGACTATTTTCCCTAAACAGAGACCCGCTCATGGATGGTCCACGGCAGTAGGAGGAGCCACTGATGGGAAGTGGGAAGAGATCGCGCCCCTGCTGCAGCCTCTCATGTGCCCTGTCCTCAGTGGTAATTGGTGAATGACCGATGATACAGGACCTGAGCTGCCCAGCCCAGCCCAGCCAGGATGGAGGCCAAAGTATTTGTTGGGGAAGAGGGAGGGAGGGTCAGGGTTGGTGAGCCCAGAAACAGATAGGGAACCCTCTCTCAGAATGACATCAAGTTCCCAGATGTAAGAGAGAGTTAGAAATGATAGAGTTCAATGGGATGAAGATGGTATTTGCGCCGGTCACAATACCTGGACCTTACCTTCAGACTATCCCTTCTAGGAAAAAAGCCCCCCGGGAAAGCTCCTGTAGCCTTGGTTCTAAGGTGCACTGTCTGCCTTGCTCCACTCAACCCAATAGTTTAACTCCCTGAAAGAGACAAAGCTTAAAACAATCAACAAATGCCGTTCATACTGAATTTTTTCTTTTTCCAAAGCTGTAATCACATTGGCAGCACGTGTCATTACTGATGACATGTTTAAATCAAGGAAATGTGGTACATTTACAAAGAGTGAAGCTGACAGAGGAACCCCTGGTTACCAGATGAAGCCGTGGTTCCAAATGTTCTGGGGAGCTGGCTGGCTTCCGATGAGAATGTCTTTAATTCACCTACTTCTGTGACTCTTACAATGGCACATGAGACAAAGCCACCTCAAAGATACTTGAGCCCGGAAGGTGACTTACTGGCTTGGGTTCCAAGGAAGTCCAAAGTGTGGACGGCTTGAGGAACCGCTGGACCCAGTTTCCAGGGGGCCATCCTCATCCTTGAGCCTCTGCTTTATCCCTCTTGTGTGACAGCAAGATGGCTTCTGGGAGTTTGGGGCTTACATGATCCTGGAGAAGGTGAAGGTCCTATTTCTCCCAACGTTCAAATGGAATTCACATGGAAAACTGTTATTGGCCGTGCCTGGGTCATGTACTGCCCCCGAGAAAAGTCACAGTGGGCTGGGAGAAAATGCCCTATTGATGAGCTGGAAGACGGGCAGGGCTCTGTGGTTTGATTGACAGTCTGCAGAGCCACGTGGGATGGAAGTAGGGCGGTCCTCCCAGGGGAAGGCTGGGCAGATAAAAGCTGTAGCCACCCTGAGCCAGCCTGAAGGACTAGCTTCAGAGTTCTTCCACTCAAAGTTCAATTCGAGACTGTTCAAGGAAAGGCCAGTCTGGAAGAGCCCATAGGAGGGACAGAGGACAAGGAGAAGGAGGAAGCACAGTGTGGCACTGTTTCACTGCCTGGTCAGTGCCGCAGAGCTCCTCCCAGCTCAGGGGGCTGCCTCTGGGCATTTCCCCACAGAGGGGACCTGACTGTCAACAGAGAAGCAGCCAACTAGCTGGAGAGGCTTAGGGCAGCCTGAGCCTCACCGACAAGGAAGGCAGAAGCGAAGGAGAGATCGCGTCCTTTGTGAAGGAAGATAATGCACGGGGATGCTTAGCTCGGTGCCTGGCACCCGGCGCCCAATCAATAAATGGTAGCTATTATTATTGGCCATTAGGGATCATCCCTCAGCTCCTGCCGTCTGGGCGTGATGGATGCAGGCTGTGTGTGTGTAATGGGGATTATTTATTCGTCACCTTGTAAAAAGCAATGACAGAAAGGCACAAAACTATGCTACCACAGAGGGATCTTATCTCATGGAAATCAAAAGCTTCTGTTTTTCCACTAGGAAACAAGAGCACTTGTTCTCAGAGATTAAATCCAATTCCTCTGTTGCATCTAAAGGGGAAGAAGGAGATGTAATTCCCACAGGTCCCAATGCTGCTTTTAGGATGATTCACCTCCAGTCCCCAAGTCCCCTCCAGTCCTCCCTGGGAGGAGTGTGGGTATGTGCGTGCATGCGCCCCTGTACTTACGTTTTGGGGGAGAGGTCGGGGGAGTGGGAGTTGCAGAAGGGAGGGAGGAGTTGGTGTGGAAAGTCAGGAGTGTCCCCTTGGAGCTCACTTAAGTCTTGGCCTCAACTCTTCTGCCTTCACAAGCTCAGGGCCAAGACCCAGCGGTGGTGTTGCTCTTGGTTGGGAGAGGCTGGACCACCCTGACCATTCCCCACTTCCCTTTCACCCCCCTCCCAGCCACGCCTGTTTTCAGCTTCCTTGCCCTGTCCCCTGCTGGCCCGGGACCCATTTTGCAAAACTGTGGTTTGTTACCCATTGCCATCTAGGGTCATACACTATTTTAGGACTGCTTAAATATTTTAAACAATATTTAAATTTTTTTCCAGCTAACAGATGTAGCAAGAACATATTTCTGTGGCCAGTGCTCATATAACAATTCAGAGTGGCCACAGAATCCCCGTGCATAAGATTAGGTCCTTTGCTAATTACTTGTTTAATAACAGCTCTGCCTCACAACTGTTGAAGACCTAAAGACAGCAATCAGCCACTGTTCCCCAAAGAACATGGAGACATTTTAAATTTATGTGGAGGATAAGAGGGAGCATACAAATCACTTCTTATTAGCATGCAGTGAGACTCTGCGGCCGCTCTGAATATAACATTTATTAAGCACTTCCATTACCAGGCACTTTATGATCATTATCTTCCTCACTCCTTCAGCCTATTCTCGAGGGTAGATGCTGCCAAGTATTATTGTCCCCATATTACAGGAGAGGAAACTGAGGCCCCTGGGGGGACGCTGAACCCAGATAGTCCGGCAGGGCTGGTGCCCACCACTACAGTAAGGTTGGGCCCGGTATGGAGCCACTGCATCGGTGGGTAAAAAGCAATCATGATTTTATTCTTTTAAAACAATTTGTGTCTATTGTAAAGATTAAAGAGATACAGCACAATTGTAAATACAAAACATTTTGTGGTCATACAAAATTTCGCCGATCCCCAAGTGAATCATTGTTAACACTTTGAGAGCATCAACTTTTAACGTCTAGCTGCCTAGGGAGATAATAAGCGGACGAGACTGCCAGGAAGAAAGAATTTTAGGGAAAAAAATGGATCTGCTGTGTTATTCCATTGCAAATGGAATAAAACTCTCCGTTTTATTTTTACCTCTTGGAAATTTTACTTAAATTTGGAGAAAAACTGAACAGATTAATAAACTTCAGATAAATACACATTTGTTCCTAAAATATTTCTCTGAAGCTAAAAACAAAGATTAAAAACACACATTGAGAAATTGCAGTCATTATTATTATTCTTTCTATTGTTACTGTTTTGGGCATTATTTGTTAACCTTGAAAGATGAGGAGGTTAGTGTATTTATTGTTCTCATTTCCTCAACCTCTTTTCCCTGGTTAAAAAATTGTTAATTTTTTTTCTACCTGGCAAAGTTTATAACATTATATTATGTTCTGTGCACTCACTTTCACAGTTGTTATATTGGCTTCCTATTTATAAAGGGATTTACTACTCACCGCCAAACCAAAATAGTATCTTCCAGAGTTCTGTATTTTGATTGATCTCTTGGTTTGCTGAAGTCCACCGTCAAATAGTAATAACGCAGAGGGCTCACGGGTACTGTGTTGCCTGAATTCCTACATGCGCAAGCGTGGCTGCTCATTGTCCAAATACTTAAGTGAGAACTTCACTGCGTGTATAATTCTTCAGCTGCAGTTCTTCTCAGAGCTCGACTGGATTTATTGAGAGCTGAGCAGCCCCCTTCTCTGTTGTTTAGCTTGGGCTTTCTGCTAGATGCCCACGTGATTCATCCTTTTTCCTGACATTGTGTAACTTCACCAGAATGTCTCTCAGGTGGTTGCTGTGTGCAAAAGTTTTACAGACACCAGGTGCCCTGTTGATCCTCAGCTTCAACTTTCTCTGTTTCGGGATATTTTCATTGCTTATATCTTTGGGTATTTTTCCTATGGATGTGTTTGGGCTTTTTGGTTAATATTCTATGATCTTCTCTATAATCATGTTTATGTTTTTTATCTTTTTCCATTAGGTGATTGAAATTTCTCCAACTTGCCTGCCAAGTTTTTCATGTGGGTTTTCAGGCTTAATTCATTCCTCGCCCTGCATCCCTTCCTCCTCCTCCTTCCTCCTCCGTCTCCTCTTCCTCCTTTAATTGCTTTCACTATGATCTTTCCTTTTTGTTTCCCTTGCTCTGCAGGCTCACCTTTTATGTCTTTAATCTTAAAATTTCCCTTATATATTCTCAAAACTTTCTTCGAATTCCCTTTTAAAAAGATCTATAATTTCTACAGTGAGACCAGAGATCCATAGTAAGACTAGAGAACCATGATTTTTCTGAACTCATTCTTTCCTTTGATAATTTCTCCTGAAATGTATGTTTTCCATAGCCTGTGACTTCATGAATTTCTTTCTTTCTTTTTTGTTTGTGATTTATTTTGTCATTCTACTTGTACTTCACTTCTGATTATCTGGTTTTTTTTTTTTTAATCAGATCAAATATTTGCTGAAAGAATACTGTGCAGAAGTCTGGGGCCTGGGAAGTGAGGGATCAGAACTAGGCCGTTTTGCATTGCAGGTCAGGTCTCATGGTTCAGACACCCTCTTGCTAAACCCAGTGTTTCTGTTCCCTCTGTGCCAACGTGGTTTGGGGATGGATGCCTCACTCACCCACTGCCTTACTCTGTGGCTTCCCTGGGACACAGGCAGGGCCACAGATCCCTCAAGCAGAAAGGCGGATGGCCGCCTCTTCATCCTCCTCCCTACCTTCCCACCTGCAGTGCCGATGGGCGTCTGCAGTTCTCTCATGACTGGTCCCTGGTTCATGTTCTCATACCTTGTCACTCTTATCAGAAGTTCATTGGCACTTTTCAGGGGCTTAGATACTTTATTTTAAGAAAACCTGCATTTTGCTGAAGGTCTGAGGATGCTGTCCACATTCCTCCCCACTGAGGTCCAAATTCTGCAGTATTTGATGAATGTGCTTAAAGACTGTTTTCTTGTTTCACTGAAGATGCAGCTTTTACTTCTTTATGTTTTTGTTCCTTTTGTTGTTGTTGTCAGTGGATTTCAAGAGAAATAAAAAGTGTAATTTTACTCGATTTCTTAAAAAAGCTTTTGCGGCATTGTGGTCGAATGGTTGCATTGTACTGATAGCATTTAACTTCCTAAAATTCTCTGTTGAAGGACAGTTATGTTGCCTTCTCTTTTTTTTTCTGAATATAAACGATGCTGTAATGAATATTCTCGGATATTTGTCCAGTTGCCCTAACCCTCATTTTAAAGACCTGAGGGGAAGTCTCAGAGAAGGTATGGGGCTTGCTCAAGGTCAAGGATCCAGTCATTCGTAGACCTGTATGTGCAAGCCCGGCTATGAGACCCCATTTCAAAGCCATCTAGCCCATCACAAGCCCTCATCTCTGTTCGTCCCAGGAAAGATCCGTCCTGCCCCATCCTCTCTAAATTGACTGTCTCCTCCTTCAAAATTGACTGTCTCCTCCTCTGGCTTTGCATTCTTGTAGATTTAGCCCTATTCTCGGAGGGATTAACTGTAAGAGGATTTTTGTGCTGCTTTTCTCTTGGATTCACACAAAAGGACTTAGATAAGTCTTGGCTTATGGGTCCTTAAAGGGCCTTTAGGGAAAACTGGAGCATCTGGGGCCAGTCATACCCAGAGGGAGGCGTCAGAGAGGCTGGGACAAGCCTGGGGAGAGCCTTCCAAAGCCTCTTCTTCAGTGTCCTCTTGAAAGACAAATTCCGGGAGTCTGGGCTGTTTATTCAACCCAGATATTTGGACTTTCTTAAATTGAGGATCAACTCTTTGGGGGTATTCACACACAAATGACAAATAACTGAGTACTTAGCATGTACCCAGCCAGGGCTGGCTCCATAGGCCTGTGTCCTGTCCATTGCCCAGGGCCCTGCACTCGGAAGGACCCGAGTTTGCTTTAATGTTCTGCTGCTGCCCTCTTGAAATTCTTAATCATGTTGAAACAAGGGGCCCTGCATTTTCTTTTTGTAGTGGATGTTGATTATGTAGCTGGTCCTTCATGTGCCAGATACAGTACTGAGCTCTTTCACCTGGGTGAGGTGAGGCTGTCGGAGGTAGAAGCCCAGAACTGGATCTGAGAGCTGTCAGGCTGAGTCTTCGAATTCTGCAAGCTGCAGTCAGTTTGGCATGAGAGCAGCCACCAGGCTAATGGAGCTGTGCAGACAGAGGGACACCTGGGCAAGGTGACTGTCCTCTGGGCCTGTAGCCACAACTAGTCATTACTGCAAAGACCAGCCGCTGGGGGTCTCCAGGCTGCATCTCAGGGGCCGATGAGATGCCTGTCCTGCCTTCCCGGACTGCAGCCCGCTGATTGATGGCGGCTGCTAGAAAAGAAGGCGTTCATTAGATTTTCACTCCATTTTCCTCCTGTGACCAGCAGCGTCACCAATGCGAAGGAGACCAGTTCCAGTAATCGTGCAGACAGATTTCAGCATTCCATCCTAACAGTGGCTGGAAGACGGCCTTCCTCTTTCTCCCTGTCCAAGTCTCTCCCTTTCTTCCTTTTCTTTCTTCTGTTTTATTAGTGCACACACAAAAAAGATTTTTATTACCCAAATGAGCTCTCAGCACGTCTGCTAATACACTCCTAATGGGTTTTAAGACTTAAAAGCAACAGCACGGATCACCATTTGCCTGCTCAGCAAGAATTTGCCTGGTGGGAGGGCAGGATGAGGGAGGGGAGGAAGGCAGAGAACAGGAGATACCTCTGTTGGCCAGACCCACCATGCAAATGAGCTGGGATGCGGTCCCAACATATTAAATGGATCAGACTAGCTTCTCGTTCACATGTGCAAATTAGATTAATCAGAGCAGACGCAAAAAGCGGAGAATAATAATGCCGTTACTAAGGACACGAAGGCACCCGCAGGGACACGCAGGAACTGCGTTTGGACTGGAAATCATCTTTGGGCGATGGGTGACCTGACTTCTCGCACCCAGCCATCCAGCCGGGTCCCAATTTATTAAATGGTCCCTGCTTTGCCAGCCGCCCAGGTCCTTCCTGTTGGGCCCGAAACCAAGGAGCAGGAAATCCAACTGCAAATCTTCGCTGCCCCTTTGGTGTCTGAGGGGAGCCCTGCACACATCCAGGCTGGCCTGAGGGTTCAGAGCACAGAACAGGAGTCTGATGAACTGGCACTGTTACTGACCTAGTACCTGACCTTGGGAAAGTGACTTGATCACTCTGAATTCTGGTTTCTGCAGGTGGGAATGATAACTCTCTCAAAGGGGTGTTCTGTGGATTCAATGAGTTAATACGCGAAAAGCACGGTGCCAGATACGATAAATATTAGCTGTGACTGCCTTTCTCCCCCTTCCTCCTGCCCTCAGTCCTTCCCTCCTTATTTCCCTTCCTTGTTTCTTTTGTGATTCATGGAATCAGTTCTGGTTTTCTCTAAGTTGATTCATATAATTGACTCCATGATTTCTCTAATTTGATCTTCCCGGAGAGGTGCACAGACCCATTCTACCCAGAGATGGCACCCTTGGGAGCTCCAGGCTTCTTGCTGGAGCCTTCCCTCCCGTGTGTACAAGTGCCTCTGTTTTCCTTCATCAGTCGGGGGTGGGAGGTAGGGGGAGTGTTCCGCCCTCTTCCCTGCCTGGTCGTCAGCAGCCCCAGGACAATTGGGACTCTCTGCCAAGACATTGTGTTTGCTCCCTGCAAGTTGTGCCCTGAGAGTTGATCTGTACAGAATTTACACACCTGTGCCAGGATCTGTGGTCAAAGAGAGGTCTATGGAAAAGCCACAAGCTAGGAAGAGAGGAAGTCAGAGCTTGACAGAATGTGGCTTCTCAGCATCTTTCAACACTCCTTCATCCCTCTGTGCCAAGTTTTATGTGGGCAAGTACCATGTGGCCTGGATGGGGTGGGCGGAAAGGTGGCAGCCTCGCCAGAGGGCTTGGTCATTGCACATCACTCTGATTACCAGAGAACCTGAGCATCTTCCCACCGTTACTGGCCATTTGTATGTCCTTTCTTGTGAGTTTTCTGTGCATATCCCTCACCTATTTTCTTGGGCCATTTGAAGTTCTTTTCCTTTTCCAGCAATTTGCAGGAGCTCTTAATAATATTTGAGCATCCATTCTTTGTTATATAATTGTACATATTTTGTCCCAAAGCGAGGCTAATAGTCCTCGCTTTGTCAGTTCTGTTTTTCACCACGCGCCTCACCCCAGCTGACCTGCACGAGGTAGGCACCGGCCCCAGGGCATGCACAGTCACAGATGGCTGGGGTTACGGCTGGGGTTACACCTGGGAATACGAGCTGGCAGGTGTGCGTCAACAGAAACCTCCAGATGAGCCTTTGCTCTAGGATCTTGGATATTAGCCTCTGTCCACAACTGGACTTTGGGATTTTTAAAGCATTGCTTTAACTTTTTGTAGTAAGTCATTTTTTCCCCTCGTGAAAAGCCAGCTGAGACATGATGGACTCACTCTCACAGCCGTGTTGATACTGGGAACTGAGTTTGAACAACATCGTTAGAGATTAAAATAATCCAAGAGTCGGGGCTGGGGAGACACCTCCGTGTTTTTCTATTTCCCGAGAGCTAAGCTTGACCAAAGTAAGTGAGGGCTTTGGGGGATGTGAAGGTTCTATGTAGGCCCGAAGTTCTGACCAGGAGGCCGATTCCAGACATAAATACCCACAACAGGCAGTGGCTTTTGGTTCTAGATTGCCAAGCTGGTGAGAAGGGGTGTCCAAGGGGCCTGGGGCTGGTCCTGGAACACAGCCCTAGAGCTGCCAGCCCCGCCCGAGTCAGCCACTTTTCACGGATGATTCCAGCCTCGGAAAAGCCAAAAGCCCCTCCGTGTGTTGCCATTGGGGTGCTGGTTCTGTGATAAGCCCAGACAGCACAGAGTTGTCCAGGTATGAACTTCTGGGGAGTGTACAGAGATCCATGGTGAGAACTTCCCTGTCCTTGAGAATGTTTCTGCCCTTTCTCTTCATTATCGAGAAACACACGTACCAGGTGCCTCGTGTGTTCAGGGTTGATGAGAAATCATAGAACTATTTCCTAGTTGCATGTCTATACATACACAGATGTAGTTGTACTTTTTAGGCAATTAGCATAAAAGTGTACTCTTATGAAACTTTGCTCTTACCATGTATCTTTTGAGCTCCTTCCCATGTTCAGGAAGGTGACTGTGGATTTCCAGGCCACATTACCTGTTCTACTGACGGACATTAAAGTCACTTGCAGGGATCCCTGTTAAAAGCGATGTTCTGGCGAGTGCTGTTGTCCATGCCTGTCTGTGTGTGTGTGTGTGTGTGTGTGTGTGTGTGTGTGAGAATGTCTGTCTGTCAGGTCGGAGCTCGAAGCGGGATCGCTGTCAAAGAACTTGCGGACTGTCATCTTTATGTTGTTCGTCATCCTCCCCAAAAGCCATACTAACTTGCATTCCCACTACTAACCTCAGTTGCTTTTCTTACCCACTTTCCACACTGTGCTTTGTCAGTCTTTTTCATTTCTGCCAACCTGATGGTCAAGTAATGCTGTCTCATTGCTTTGATTTGCATTTCCCTGGTTATTAATGAGGTGCCCCTTTTCAGATATTTATCCTCCATTTGTACTTTTTTTAGAGTCCCAGTGAACTACTGGCTTATATTCCCTACCCATTTTATTCCTCTTGGGTTATTTACCTTTTTCTTATTAACTTAAGAGCTCTTAATATATTCTGGGCATCACTGTTTTGTCCATTATCCACGTGTGACTTCTCTCTCCTACCTTCCTGTAACTCGTATTTGAACTCTGTTTTGAGGTCCATTTCAGAGATGAAGAAACTGAGTCAGAGAGAGAGTCTAAATGGGTGGCCCAGAGCTGTGTTCCTCTGCAGAACAGCAAGGCTGTGTCCTCCTCTGGCTCCCGTTCGGGAACGACGAGCACACAGCCAGGACTGAGCCCCGTTGTCCCCAGCTGCGGAGCTGAATAAGGCAGACGATGGTGGTGGTGCCTGCTCGGTGCCGCTCCGCCCCCCACAGCCCTCCTCTGCATTCCCTTGGAAGAATTTCAAAGAGTCCCCAGCCCAGCTCCTGTTGGCTTAGGACCTAGGGTTTCAAACTGTGTTCTCTGGAGCCCGGAAGGTTCTAGGTTTGTGTATCAAGGCCTCCTGTAATAGGGTGGCCAGGTTTCACATATATCTGTCCTTAATAGGACACCTATTAAGTTTGAATTTCAGATTAATGACAAAATGTTTAGTATAAGTATATCCTGTGTAATATTCCAGTATCACTGTGTCCCATGCAATATGTATCTATACTAGGAGCCCCTTCGTTGCTTATCTGAAGTCACATTCCTGGGATCATGCATTTTACCCTGCAGCCCTACCCTGGGGGATGTTGGAAAGGTGGAGGCACCTGGGTCAGCTCAGGACCCTTTCCCAGCCCACCCAGCCTGAACTAAAGGGGGGGGGGGCGCTTTCGAATGTCTTAGATTTTTAGAGTCAGGAAATTAGAAGTACAAAGAGAGCAAGTGGCTGTGCAGAGCTGGGATTTGGATCAAGATGTTTTTGAGAGCAGAGCCCGTGACTTTTCCCGCGTGCCCCGAAAGCAGGGAGGCTGACTCCCCTCCTCTGGCTCTGCACCTGGCTGGGGAAGGCCTGGGGACAGTGGGGGGCAGGAGGAGGCAGGCCCCTTATAGCAGGGGCTTCTCATGTACCATAGGCTGAGGGGACCAATGCAGAGAGAGTGATGTGTGTTTTCTGCAAGACTCTCATCACCTTAAATGGAGTGAATCCACATTAATTCAAATTAAGTAACTGTTTAATTGGCTTTAACTCCATCTCCAGGAGAGAGTTCACAGCCCGCATACACATCTTGGAGCCTCTGATTATTAAATATCTTCCATTACTGCACATCCTATCCCTCTCTTTGATCCCTATTCTGTGCCTTTTAAATCACCTTCATTGAAATCCGTGAACACAGTAGAGCGCAGCCATCTGAAGTGCTCCGCTGGATGGGTTTGCCAAGTGGACGCGTCTGCCCAGGCACCACTGCAGTCAGACAAAAACACTTCTGTGACTCCTAACAGCTCCTCGCATCCCTTCCTTGTCATCCGGACAATAGATCTGCATTCTGTCACTGCATGTTAGGTCCGTCTTTCCTGGAGCTTCACGTGACAGAGTCCTGCGGGGTCACCGTGCAGTGCATGCTGTCCCGTGTCTGGCTTCCTTCACTATGACGCCTGTGGAGTTCATCCATGTTGTGGCATGTGCCCGTAGTTTATGCATTTTTACTGAGAGAGCAATACCCAGTTGTGTTAATGTGCCCTAATTTGTTTATCCATTCACCTGTTGATGGGAATATGGCTTATTTCAAGTTTGGGGCTGTTATAAAGCAAACTGCTATGTATGAAAATTTATACACAAGTCTTTGTGTGGCATATGTTTTCATTTCTCCTGGATGAATACCTAGGAATGAGATTGCTAGGCATGTGATAAGAGTACATTTAACTTTATGAAAAATTGCTCAACTATTTTCCAAAGTGGTTGCACCATATCTGACATTCCCAACAGCAATGCATGATGGACATACCCTTGCTAAAACCTGATGTCCTCAATGTTTTTTAATTTTAAGCATTTTGATAGGTATGTAGCAGTACGCAGTTGTAATTTTGATTTGCATCTACCTGATGGCCAGTGGTGATAAACATCTTTTCATGTGTTCATTGGCCATTTGGATATTGTCTTTTCAAGCCTTCTTTGTATTTTTTAATTGAGTTGTTGAGTTGCTTGTCTTCTAATGAGTTACAAGGTTTTATGTATATATATTATGTATAAGTTTACATATGCATATACATATACAAATATGTGTGTGTATAAATTATAGAGAAAAAGAGAGAGAGCCATGTTTCATTTTTGCCTATATGGATATGCAGTTATTCTAGCACCAGTGGTTGAAAAGATTATTAGCTCATATTTTGATCAAGATGCAATATGATTGCTTCCCTACCGGTCCTTTTATTTTTCTCCTTTTCTTCATCAACAAATATTCGTTGAGTTCCTGTTACGTGTCATGTTTTTTTAAGTGCCGAGCATCAGCAGAAGGTAGAACAACCCCCTGCTCTCGTGGAGGTCGTAGTCTAGCGGCAGGAGGCAGACCATCAAGAACTTACTCAAAAGTAACAATAGTAGGCCAGGCACTAGAAAGAGAAAGAAAACAGGGATAGAGAACAGGGAGAGGCAGGACATGCTGGTGGAGACATGGAGGGCGGAGACCTGAAGGATGGAGGGGGTAGGGACTCCGTCCTCTGCAGATGGGCATTTAAGGAGAAAGCCCCAGTCTAGAGTCTAGACTAGACACATGCCCCATTGCCAGCTCGGCTTCTCAGAAACCCTTTTAGGTTCCATTGTCAGAGCAGGGACACTCTGCAGAGTCCTTTGTACTGTCATCTGCCAGGTGATCCCTCTCTGTGCCCTGGCTGCTCCAGCCACTCGGCTGTATTTCACAGCAGTGATGTTGCTGCAAGTCCATTGGGAACGGCCAGAGCAGGCTTCACTCCTTCATTCATTTCTTCAAAGGCTATAAATTAGGGACACTAAGTGTGCTTGGCATTGTACTTGTCTCTGGGGAGACAGAGATGAACCAGTAAATGGGAGAGGGCTGAGAAATGGGCCTGAGTTATGGCATCGGCGGGAGCCAGGGCGGGAAGACTGTTAAACGCACTTAGTCCATTAGGCCCGTCCTCTGCAGCAGGGAGCTCCGCGAAATGGCTCGGGCAACGACTGCTCCTGCTGTCGTGCAGCTTCTGGAGGATGAGTCAGGCTGTGCCCAGGAGACGTGGCAACAGGTCAGGCAGGGCGTACTGAGGTGTGAATTAAAGCGGTGGGGGTGCAGGTGGAGGGCAGGAAGACTCTCAGGTGACTCCAGGTTTCTGGTTCGAACAAGGGGACTGTTGGTGCCATTGACTGCCTTAGGGGACACAGGAGGAGGAGCAGGTGTGGAATGGGTGGGTGCTGGGTGGGGTGGTGTTGAGCTCATTGGGGGGCATGTTAGCAGTGGGGTGCGCCAGGTAGGAATGTGTAGGACTTAACTGCACCTGACGGTCTGAAGGTCAGGACTTGAGAGTCATCTGCAGAGGGATCATGGGTGATGCCAGAGGTGGACGAGATGCTCCTGGGAAGCAGCTAACAAATACTTGTGTGTGTCAGGCTTTGCAGCCAGCATGAGGTTGAATGGATAGTATAGTGGTTATGACATTGGGTTCTGACACTCAGCTCTCTTGGTTCAAATCTCAGCTACCCACTTATTAACCACTCACTTCACCGCTCTATGCCTCTGCTGCGTTTTCTACAAAATGGTGACAATTCTAAATTTACCTTGTGGAGGGGGGTGTTAGGATTAAATTCAAAACATGTGTTGCACTCCAGATAGTACTATATTTGCTGATCAATAAATGTTAGTTAATTATAATGCCCTTCAATTCTCACAGCACACCTGTAAAATAGGAATTATCATAACCCATTCTACACATGGGCATGACAGGTCCATGGCCAAGGTCATCGGTTCAGGAAGTGGAAGAACCAGAACTTGAACCCAGGTCTGTGTGTCCCCAGAGGCTACCATGCAAGGCTACCATGTAGTAAAAGGCCTGAGCATCCACTGGCTTCCTGACTAACTCAGCCCCTCCTGGCGGAGGGATCCTGACGCTTGCTGGAGCCCTAACCACCACTGTGCCCTCCTCGGTCATTGCCAGCTTCTTCCCACTCCCATCTTGGGCCAGAATACCTAGCAGACCAGCCTGCAGGCCTTATGCATGCTTGAGTATGACACTGTCTTTCTGACCTCTCTGGCTGCTCCTGTTCTCAAGATCCAGATCCTGCCACCTCTCCCAGGAAGCCTTCCCTGACCACCTCGGTTCCCTGGAGCCCTTTTCCTCTGGGTACTCTTAGCTCTGATGGCCCGACCTGCTCGCTTGAGGCTTGTTGGCACACTGCCCTGGGCAATTTTCGGCATTTTGTGGCATTCTGTACCTACTGTGCTGCGTCTGAGGCAGGTACTGTTAGTACCCTGCCTCAGAGTCAGGGCAGAGGGAAAGAGGAGGCTCTGAGTCAGCACCGAAAAAGTCTATTTAACACGCCCAGGGCCCTGCCTTAAGCTCCAGCTGCCCCATTTGGAGAAAAGAGCTAGTCAGGGCCCTGGCTAAGAGGGTGCGCAGCTCAGGGTTGAAGCCAGGAGTGTGGACTTGGAAGGACTTCAGGCTATTAGCAAATAAAGTGCAGATAGAGGCCAGGCCTTCTGACGGGAGCCAGGGTTGGAGAGTGGCTGAGTCACGGCCGGCAGGGAAGCAGGAAGGGAGCTGGCTCTGGGGAGGGCACTGAGAGCCAGCAGACCCAGGGCTGGAAGACTGGCTCTACTTGCTTGCTCAGTGACAAGATGCCCTGCGGCCCTCAGTCTTCTCAACTCTAAAATGAGTGTGACATTGGTGTATCCTTTTGGGGGTTGTTGGGAGAGCTCTTTGCAGTGCCAGTGGAGTTAGATGGAAGCGTCCCTTCCTTGCCCCCGCCTCCTCCGGGAGAGAAGGCGTCCTGCAGAGGGCAGGCCTCCGCAGGACTTGGGAGGCAAGGGAGGACGTGGCCTGGAAGGACAGAGAGATGAGGGTGTGAGCCTTGACGTGAGCTATGTGCAGGGCTCTAGGATGGAGGGATTTATGGGCCTTCTGTACAAAGAGGGAAGGCATTGGCAGCTGTCCTTCCGTAAGTCCTAGCTGGTGGCACCTCTGCCCTCAAGGAAGTCCCTGGTGGTGGGATGGTCAGACTCATTAATGGGGGCATCTCCGGCCAGGGTGTTACGTAATGGTCGGGGCCCAGAGTGAGAGAGCAGTTGTTTCCGCCTGGTCCTTCCATCGGAGCACTGCCAGCGGTGGCCCGGCGGCCTGCCAGTGCGCTGGGACCCCTGTGTCCCTCTAAGGGTGGGGGCGTCAGAAAGGCCGTGTGGACTGGGTGTTGGAAGGGAGCACAGGTTCACACCAGCGGACTACGCTGGGCTGTGCCTTGAGAACCTTGACCTCCAGCTGGGGAAAAAAGGGTGTCAGGTCTACTGGGGAGCAGGGACTCTTACAAACATTATCCCCCTAGTATACAGTGTCCCTTTTTTTGTCTGAAGCCCAGAGAGGTCAAACAACTTACCTAGTGCTACACAGTGAGCGAATAATGCCACTGACATTCCCACTGGGGTCCTTCCGGCTCCCACAGCCTGGTCTTTCCCACAGGCCCCCTCCTGCCAGCCTCATGCCTTCCAACAGATGGCCACTTCCAGGGCTCTGCCAAGCCTTGCAGATGCCACTATGTCCTGCCTTCATGCAGAAGAGCCCAGGAAGCCGTGGGGCCTGGCCCGCCGCAGTCACTCCTATCCTCCCCAGCTGCCAAACCACTAATTAGTGGGCCCGGCATTGTGGTTTCCAGCGTGCGGGTGATTGTTCCTTCCAGCTTCCCTCTCACTGGCGCCTCCCCGAGAAAGCCTGGCCGCCAGCTACAGTAGCTATATTTAACTACGGCTACTGGGCAGGGAGGGGCTGGGAGAGCGGAGAGGGGAGGGAAGGCTAAGTCGGAACAGCGAGTCTGCCCTGAGAGGGGGCAGCCAGAGCAGCCTCTCCTCCGTCACCCGCAGGCACAGCCTCGCCGCCCTGGCACTGGGGCTGCTGTACAAGTGGGGCTTGACGGATGCTCAGGTTTATGTAGAATAGCCATGGAAGTCTTCACCACCAGACTTCTGTATTCACCACGGCTGCCTGGTTTTCACTGACCGGTTTTGCAGTAAGCAATCACCACACATTTGCATGGGTACGATACTTTTATATTAATGTCATCTGTTTCATACATTGGGATTCTTTGGAGAGGAGTTTGTTCCCTTGAAAAAAAATTGGAAATCAGAAGCTTCGCCCTTTGGTGCCCTGCTGCTCAGAGTGCTGTCTGTGGACCAGCAGCCTGGGCATCACCTGGGAGCTTGTTAAAATGTAGAATCTTGGGCCCCATCCCAGACGCAGTGAACCAGAACCTTTGCTTTATCAGATTCACAGGGGTTCCTCTGCGGTTGAAAAGCACAGTGATTCCCCTGCCTTAGCACAGACCAGGATCACTGGGGAAGTGTGTAATATTCACACGCCTGGCCTCCTGGGTGAGATTCTGACACAGGATGAGAGGAGGGCCCAGGCCACCCACGTGTTTCCGAGCACCCTGACTCTGGGGAGCCCTCAGTCTGCCCCCAGAGATGGTCATGTCTGCACTCTGCTGACAGCATCCTGCAGGCGTACTGGCGAGCAAATGGCCAGAAACAAGCTCTCCTGTGAAACTCCTTTCTCTCCTCCCAGGGACACTGTCCCTGCAGGTTCCTGACCCAAGGGCAGAGGGGTGGGTGACAGCTTCTAAAGGCTCAGTCTGGGAAGAAACCCATGGAGTCACCAGTTCTCCCTTTGGTCTCGACCCTGGAGACATCCTTAAGCTGGCGGGAGGGAGGAACTAAGGCAGCCAAGAGGAGGCAGCCACGGCCCCAGACTAGATCTGTAGACCTTCCCGGTCACTTTCTTCATAACCACTCACCAGGGAGTTGATGCCCTCCTGTCCTGCCCAGACCTTCCCATGCAGAAAGTCCCCAAGGAGAGAGACAATGCCCTGAGAGAGGCGGCAGGGAGGAGAGGGACGGGCCAGCTGGATTATCCATAGCCAGTCCATAGCCTATGCTGAGGATGAGGCCTTGAATGACTTCTTGGCACCTGCTAAGAGCTCAAAAAGACTCATGGAGTTAAAAAAAAAACAGACTATCTCTCACCAGGATTGTTGCTGCAGGAGCCTTCTAACAAGTGCCTCCCCCTCCCTGTGTCCCCAGTCTTTCCTCTTCCAATTCATCCTTTTCAGAGCCCCTAGTCCCTGCTTTTCCTTGAGCTGAGTCCTCTCTGGCTCCCCAGGACTCTCAGAGTTTGTTCTGAACACTTCAGCAGGACTTAAAAGGCCTTGTAACATAGGCCCCGCCTACCCCCAACCTGTCTGTCTCTGTGCCGCCATGTGTCTTGTGCTCCAGCAGAACTATGTTATGTCTAAGACCTTGAGTGTGCCGTGTCCTTTTGGGCCTCTCTGCTCGGGCACCTGCTCTTTCCTCAGCCAGGGACACCCTTTCCTCCACCCACTGGCAGGTCTCCTACAGCGCATCCCCGGAGCCACCTCCCTGGCTCCTCATTCATTCAGTTATTCAACAAGAGTTCAGGAAATCCCTCCCCTCAGTGCCAGGGACTGAGCTGGAGTCTGGGGTCTAAGCCAGAGTCAATTAATTTAAAGTACTCAGACCAACAGCTTTAGGACAATCTCTCCACCCCCCCTACGTTACCAGTGAGGAAGCTGGGGTGCAGAATGGTTAAGTGACTTGTACAGAAGAAAGACCTAGAAGGAAGAGAACGAAGATTTGAATGCAGAGTCCATGTTGGAGCCTGAGGCTTAGGCACCATGCCACTGTACAGCCTTGTTCCAAAGGCCTCTTCCCAATGTCACCCCCTGTCCTGCCCCCCTCTCCTCCGGCCCTGGCCCTCCTCCCCTGCTCCCAGCTCCCAGGATGGAACCAGTGGTCCTCCAGTAGCCACATCAGAAACTGCAAATTGTCTTGCTCTCTGCCTGCTCTACCACCCAGTCCTGTCTGTCTGCCTCCTCAAATCTCTCACATCGGTCCCCTTCTCTTGAGTCTCCTGCCACCTCCTACTCTGGGGTCCCCTCGTCTCTCACCTGGACTGCAATATTGCTGTTGCTGCTTTTACTCCTGTCCCCCACCATCCATTCTTCACAGAAACCAACAGACGTTCCCAGCCAGTCTGACCGGGTCACCCCAGCCTGGCTCCCACTGGCCTCACGTGCCATTCACACTGTTCAAGTTTTTGCCACTTGGTCATTTCTCAGCCCTGTCTCCTGAGCATGTCAGCACATGTCACTCCATCTGCCTGGAGGCTCTTCGTATCCCTGGCCCCACCCCCTCCCCAGCCACACCTAACTGTGCCCATTCTTCAGCTCTCGGCCCGAGACTGCTCACCCCAGAGGACCTCCTCTGATCACCTGTCCAGCTCAAACACCCTTGCTGTCTTCATAGAACTGTCTCACTTTGTGGTTTCACACTTACTAGCATTGTTGCCTTATTAACACCTGCCTCCCTTATGAGACTGAGAATTCCAGGGCAGTGACATGTCCAGTTCTGGTCTTCACAGTACACCCAGCACCTGGCGTTGCCCAATGTAGAGCAGGCATGGCAGAACTACTTCGTGAACAAATGAAGGGGTTACTGCGAGAGCAAATCAGAGTACATGTAAACACATGTGGCACAGTTTCTGGCATAAAACAGTCACTCAATTATTAGCTAATAGTAATCATTGTTGTTAGAACTAATCTTGAGCAAGCCTTACCTGATGTCCAAAGGGGGGGATGGAAATTGCACCTGACTCGGGTGGTGACTGCAGACAGCTGTAGAGAGGTCATAGAGAGCAGAGGGTTGTGGCTCCAGACAGCTGGGAAGGTGATCCGGAGCAGCTGGGCGGCGGCTGCAAGTATCTGTATGACTGTGAACAGCTGGGGCGGTGATTGCACACTCCTGAGGATAAGGCTGCAAATAAGTGGGTAGTGACTGCAAATAGCTTGAGTGTTGAACTGCAAACAACTGGGAGTAAGAACGGCAAACAACTGGAGAGGAGGCTGCAAATAGCTGGGGAGCAGAACAGCATACGGACAGGCACATATGCGTGTGGGTGCAGCCTGCTCCCCTCCCACACCGGTCCCAGATCCCATCTGCCACTGCAGCACCCTGGCCCCAGCACGTCCTCCTCTCCCCCAACACAGTGGGCCAAGGAGACCCAGACGGTGTCTGTCTGAGGCCACAAACAAATCTGGTCCACCATCTGTGTCAGGTCACCTGGGTGACGTCTTTCTCCTCCTCCCCTGCTCCAGGCAAGCCTCCTTCTCTCAGTCTCTCAGATGCTGTGCTTCCTCCCACCCCCTGGCCTTTGCACGAGCCAGTCTGTCTTCCCTGGAGCCCACACCCCATCCTTCAGAGCCTTGTTCCAACATCGCTTCACCGAAGAACAAGATCAGGTTCCAGATCTCCATCTTCCTTTAGTTCTTCTTCCTCAACGAGGACAGTCGTCACTGCTCCTTGGTTTGCATCTGCCCGTGGGGAGTTCTGATCAGTGCCTGTCTCCCCTACTAGACCGTGAGTGTCCAGAGAGCACAGGCCATGACGATACTCATCACTGAGTGCTCGGTGCCTGGCCCTGAGCCTGGCACACAGTAGGTGCTCATATCAGTGTGAGATGGTGTACGGATGGGTGGGGGAACCAAAGGAGCGACTGAGAGGGGCTGGAGAGTTCCCAGAAGGCATGGGCAAAGAAAATGCGTAGCTGTCATGTGCTGAGTGCCTACCGGATACCTGGCCCTGGGCTAAGTTATCCTGTTCTTGTTAGTGTGTTTGGGTGCATGTGAATGCATGAGTTTATGTTTGTCCAGAGTCGGGAGACCTCGGTCTCCACCTCGGCTCGGCTACTGCTTGACAGTGGGGCCTGTGACTGTGACAAAATCTATCAGGAAAGAACAAAATAGTCCCACCTGCACTGCACACAGCTACCCACTCCGATGCCCTGCTTCGGACACAGCAAGGAAGGGAGCAGCCACCCGGGCCTCAGTTTCCCCACCTTTAACAGAGGGCTCCTAGGTGATAGCTGAGGACTGTGCCAGGTGTGGCAGTCTGAGTCTGGGACCCATTTCTCAGGGAGATCCGTATATTTTTATTCCAGAACCAGCCAGGCCCTCCCACCTGGTGTTAACCCCCTGACCAGCGTCAAGGGGTCTGGCCGCCAATACCCCTGCCTTGGCCAGAAAAGCATCCCTCCAGGTCACGTGGTCCACCCACTGCACTGCCTACAAGGGTCTCACAGACCCATAAGCAGGCAGAGAACCCAGACCTGCAAGGACACATGAAACCACTAAGACCCTGAATACTAATAATAGCCAACCCTTAAAGCATTGGCTCAATGCTCTGAACTGAAGCTCAGAGAGGTTAAGGAACTTGCTGGAGGTCACATAGTTAGTATGGGACAGGGCTGGGCTTTGGCCTGAGGCAAGTGGGCTCCAGGGGCCCTGGACTCTCGACCCCTGCATCATAGTCCGACACACCCATCACCCGACTCCCAGGCTCACAAAAGGCTGCGCACACACAAAACACACACGGGCTTTTGCAGGGAAGGCAACACAATGGCTCTTGTTCTCTTCCTCTCTCCTCTCCTGAAGCACACATGGCCTCTGCTGGCTGACACCTCCACACAAGCCCGGAAAAGGCCTCTCGCTCCCAGTAGGGCTCGCTCTCAAGAAGGACTGGCATTCCGGTCTCTCTGCCAGCCAAGCTTCAGGCTCAGGAAGCACTGAGCCTGGCTCCCTTGGATACTGGCGCCCACCCTGCAGAGGACGGGGCTGTTTCTCTGTGGGCCCCTGGCCTGGCTTGACAGCTGCTTTGGACGGTAGCCTAAATGCCTCCTTAACTGTGACCCATTAATTCAAGGATACCATATGAAACCTGTTAGGGGGAAACAAAATAGGTCTGCCGCTGCTCTGCATCAGCGGCCACCCCTCCTCCATCTGGAATCTGACACATCAAGGAAGGGAGCTCAGACAGCCATGCGGGGGCCGGCACCTGCTGGGCACAGCAGACCTGGGCATCTCACCTGCAGAAGACATGTGGGACGGACAGAGCAAACTGAGCAGAACTGAGAAGCTTCAGAGCAAACCAGCAGGAAGGAGGGGGGCATCACAAATGGTGCAGAGAGCAACATAAATGTGGGGGGATGTCTAGGAGCGTCTAGAAAAGGGTGTGTACCTGTGGTGATGGAGCAGAGAGGGAAGATGGGAGGGTGAGGATGGCCGATGTTGACCCTGACTCTGCTCCTGTGTGCCTGTGTGGCTTGGGGCAACTCACCTCCCTGTGCTTCAGCTCCTTGGACGTGCTGTCCTCTCCTGGTCTTTGCATATATGCTGATCCCTCTACGTAAAGCACTCTTCCCCCCATTCTCTGGAGTAATTCCTACAGTGGCTGCTAAATAACTATATTGGGAATGAATGAAAGGACTAGTCGTGTTAGACATTAAATCTTGTTCTGTCAAAGCCGAGTGCTTCTTTAAGACCAAATTTGACACTTAGCGCCTTGAAGGTGCACTGAGATGCTGAACTTGATGTGGTCCAGAGCGCAGGCTCTGGTCTTAGACATCCTGAGCTTTAATTCATCTCCTTCTTTAGTAACCACGTGACCTTGGTTACTAGAGTCACTTAACCCTTCTGTTCATCAAGCTCCTCCTCCAAAAATGGGAAAAATAAGAGTTCTTGGGGAAAAGGAGAAGCTAATACACTTACATGACATAGAATGAACTCCGAGTAAGCCTTCGGCAGCTCGGACTCGGTGCTCCCTCAGTGCCCTGCCCTGCCCTGCCCTGCCTTGGGACTCGAGTCTGCTCCCAGCTGGCCCCCTTCACTCTTCTGTCCTTCCTGCCTGTCTCTGCACCCCCAGCACGCTGGACGGGGCCTGGCCCAGAGCAGGCGTGCCTGTGCGCTTCTGTCCTCCTTACCTTCTTTCTTTAGAACTTCCCGATTCCTCTTCTCCTAACTCCTAACTCAACCTCCTTCCTTCCTCCCTCTCTACCTTTTCCCTTGAATAATGGACTGGGCTATGAAATGAATTCTCTCTTGTTTCCCCTGCCTCCCCCCCTCCCATCATCAGTCAGTTATTTTCTTTTATTGGAAAAGCCCTCTACAGAAGGTAAAGGAAGGGGTTGAAAGAACCGGTGTTCATCTTTTATATGCCAAGAACTATGCCAGGAGCTTTACATGGATTAATTCATTTAATGTTCAAATTAACCCAAAGAGGGAGATACTAATGTCTACATCTGTATAACTGAGGATCAGAGCAGTTCAAAGCTGCTGAATAGCATGTTAGGGCGGAGTCAGGCCTCATCAAAAGAGTCTACAGTGGTAGAACTGCAGGCATAATGATGGGGCTGTGGGAGAGAGATTCCAGAGCAGAGAGACCTTCCGAGACCACTCCCGTCACACCCCCATGGCGCCTGCATTCCTCTGCCATGGGTCAGGGATACCTTCGTGCAGCCCTGCCCTGGGCCTGGAGCAGACATCACCGGCTCCCCTGGGTTGGACGGCACCCCAGGAGGCAGGATGAGCGTCCCGCCCTGGCAGAGCTGTGAAGGTGGTACTGCAGCCAGGGTAGAAATGAGGCAAGAGGCCGGGTCCCAGAGATGTGCCATGGGGCTGAGGCTACATACACCTTACACCCGGAGACCCCTGGTGGGTCCTGAGACCCTCTTCCACCAGCCCCTCCACTTTGGTCCCTGTCGGCATGTCCTCAGTCATCTTCTGCCTCTGCCCCTCTGCGTGTCTCCATGCCCCATTACAGCCCTGGGCCAGAATAGATACGCTTTTGTTCCAGGCCTCGCCACAGTCCATGGAAACCTTGAGCCGTCCCCATCCCGAGCTTCCCCTGAAAGTTCAATCAGTCCATTCTACTCAAGGGAGCTTGGTCCCTTGGCTCGGCATCAAAAGGTCCAGATTATCAGCAAGTTGCTTTTGAAAGAGTCAAGAAATGAAATGTGTGAGGATATAACTTTTAATTTAAAACACTGTGCCCTCTGCATTGGGATGTCAGGAGGGATCCCGAGTGACATTTGCGGAGCCTCGGGGGTGAGTGTGCGCGGTCAAGCCTCCTCGTTAGCCATGCTTGGAGGCAGCGCAGGGGGAGGGGAGGTGCATGGTTCCGCCAGCTGGTTTCTCCCTGTCAGGAAGGAAGCAGGGCTCAAACGCACCTCAGTATCCCCCAGCCAGGGCCAGGCCAGGCACCAGAGCACCATAGACAGGGGTCACTGTGGAGCATGGGGAGGGAATCCAAATAGCTTTAAAGTGTCCCTGCCCCACTAGGGAGGAGAGACCCACAGGTGGCTCCTTTAGCAGTGGCATCATCTCTGTGAAAAGAAAACCAGACTTTGGCCACCAGGAATTTTATCAGGAAGGAACCTGGATGACAAGACATTGTGTGAAATTCCCTAACTCATGGACCTTAGGTAGGAACAGTGTGTGTGTGTGTGTGCGTGTGTGCGCGCGCGCGCGCGCGCGCGCGTGCGCAACTGATGAGGGGGGTCCATAGATCTATGGAATTTTTTCAAATTCTAAGAGGGATCCATTGATTGATTGATTGATTGAGTTTAAATCTGTTGCACAGCGACTCTGTCCCCGACACTGTCCTAGGTCAGCCCTGGGGACAGCAGCGGGAGGAACAAAGTCTGTTTATACTCTGACCCAGTAGACGGAAAGTGAACACGTGACCAAACATCAGTGCCATATTTGGGGCTTCTGTGTGATGTGAAGAGTAAAGCTTAAGAAGGAGAACAGAGAAGGGTGGGCCATGGTGGTGTTGGGTACATGACCCTGTCACCCTCGGAAGGCCTTGGTGCAGCAGTAAGCGGATTCCAGGTCATGGGAAGGGTGTCCTTGGACCCACCAAACCTTGCAGGACAAGTCTGAGGTGTGAGCTGGAGGCCACTGGAAGCCAGGCCCCCTGGGGAAGGGGTGGACCCCAGAGCAACAGAGACACCAGCCCCCTCTTTCCTGCCCTGAGGGAGGGGCAGAGCTTGCCCAGCAGGCCCTGGTGAGTGGAGCTCCATGCAGTGGAACATACCTGGCTTCAGAGTCTCATGAGCTGGGCCAGCCCACACCCCTCCCCCAATAGAGGTGAGGTGGGAGGATGCATCAGGCTCTTGGCATCATGCCTGGCTCATGGCGCCGGCTCTGTCCACAGAGTGCTCTCTGCCTTCGGCTTCTTAGGGACGCTCAGAGATAAAAAATGTGCCTATATCCAAGTATGCAAGTATGAAGAAAGGGCCAGGAGGCTCCAGTCCCAATGTCGATCCTTAGAGAAGTCCCTTCTGCTCTTGGGACTTGGTGGCTTCCCTGTGCAAAGTTGGAGTTGGGCTCTCAGATGGGCATGTGGGCCCTTCTGACTCTAAGTTTGTGCTCATCTCTTTGCCAGTATTTTACCAGAGGCTGCTTTGCACTAAACCCTGTGCTGAAATGATCAATGCTCAGCTTTGACCTTGGGATGCTCACAGTGCAGTGGAGGAAATGCTCCAGCAAGGACACTCAGCCACTGACCAGCCCTGGGACCTTGAGCAAGTTACTTAAACTTCCTTGGGTCTGTTTCCTCATCTGTAAACTGGGGCTATGTTGGGTACCTCCCGGTACTTTTGCAAGCATGAAACAAGTTACAACATACTGAGCACAGAGGGTGGCACGCAGTACATCCTTTGAGACAAGCTGCCTAACTTGCTAATGTCTGTGTCCCTGGTGCTCAGCCCAGTGCCTGGCCCAGAGAAGTGTTTCCAGAAGAGAGGCCTAATGAGCCAACAGCAGGAGGGCTCTCTTGTGCATGCAAGGTTATCACATTCTGGAGCCCCGAGATTTGTGGGTGCTGAAGAGACGCCCT
Organism: Artibeus jamaicensis; assembly: GCF_021234435.1. Classification (NCBI taxonomy): domain Eukaryota; kingdom Metazoa; phylum Chordata; class Mammalia; order Chiroptera; family Phyllostomidae; genus Artibeus; species Artibeus jamaicensis. The sequence goes on from NW_026522057.1 coordinate 10,113,984, forward strand.
CCCCAACAGCTCCCCCAGGCCGCTGTAAAACTTCCACCAACACCTGTTCCTGTGAGCCTCTGCATTGTGATCCTGAGCCTTTGATATATGGGGGACGTTTGCCAAGGGAGAGAAATGTTATTGGACATTTTTTGTGGTTGTAAAGATTACTTCTCGATGAAAACACACACAAAGCAAGACTTACAAGCCGCCCTTAAGGTGGGCCAATGAATAATGCGTGTTTGCGGCATCCCAGCCATTGCTCAGGGCTGTTGGCTCCGAGTACCCCGCACAGGGCTGTGGGCGCAGGAGGGGAGGTGGCGTGGAGGCCACAGGCACAGGCATGGGTGACTCTGCGCTCTAGCACAGCAGCCCATTATTCTGAGCCATCTTCTGACTCTTGTAGCTCCTCTCAGCTTGTACAAGTTTTTCCTATTAAAGGCCCAGCCTTTTCCTCGAAGCCTGGCCTGGTCGCTACCCCCATCCCCAAACAAGAGGGGCCCCTGTGCTGGGTACATCTGTCTGAGGATGTACCCCCGTTCTGACATTGCAGGCGAGTCCTATCTATCCAGCCAGACCCCACCTCCGGAAGGACGGGGTGCATGGCCGTGGCTCTAGGACCCTGGGCACAGTTTCTTGCCTGCAATAGGCCGGCAAGGAAGGGCTGTGGCTGAGCAGGAGACGGGAGTGGTCCTCAGGCTTCACCTCCTCGCTGTACTTCACAAGCCCACTGGCTACCTCCTCAACTGACCTGGGAGTGTCTGGGGGGCAGGAACCTTGTCTATTTCAGTCTAGGACCCCCTCGGGCCTGCGCAGCCTGGGGAAGTTTGGGATTGGTGAGGGGGGGGAGTGAATGAATGAGCGAGAGAACAATGAGACATTTTCTGCCTCCTTCCTGAGCCCCCAGGCCACTGTAGGCTCCACCTCTTTTGCCAGGAAGCCCTCAGCCTGGCAGTGAGACGGCCTGGCTGGCTGCACTTCCTCCTCTGGGCCTGCCGCCTGCCTGGCATTGCAAGTTCTCCTTCCTGCTGCAGAGACAGGTTGGTGCAACGCCAGGGTGACAGGCAGTCGACCCTGAGGCAGACAGTGTGGCCAGGGTACAGCCAGCAGGGCTGGATCTGGCTGGGCAAGGCCTGGCGTCTCTTTGGGAAGAGAGAGGCAGACATGGCCTGGGTTGGGATGCATGCTGGCTGGGAGCTGGACCTCCGGCCAGAGGACGTAACGGCCAGATGGACGTAACGGCTCTGCAATCTTGGATGGATGGCTTCCCTTCTCTAAACCTCAGCTTTTGCTCCATGTTTGAGGTAAAAGCCTCAATGGAGACTCCTAGCCTACTACCCTGTCCTCCTGTCCCACATAGGTCCCTGTGCCTGTGTATCAGCTTCCTGTTGCCACTGTGACAAACAAGTACAAATCTAGTGGCTTAAGATAACACAAGTTTGTCCCCATACAGTTCTAGAGGTCATAAATCCAAAACAAGTCTCACTGGGCTAAGGTCAAGGCTCAGGCAGGGCTGGTTTCTTCCGGAGACCCAAGGGGAGATTCTGTTTCCTTGCCTTTTTTTTTTTTAACCTTCTAGACACCACCCACATTGCTTGATAGGCAGCCTCTTCCATGAGTCCTCCCGGCCTGCTGCTTCCTTGTCACATTTCCTGTGCTGACTCCGGCCCTCTGGCCTCCTCTTACGAGGATCTTCGCGATTTCATCAGTGCTGCCTGGATCATCAGGATAACGTCCCATCTCAAATCCTTAACTTAAATCACAACTGCAGAGTCCCTCTCACCCTGACAGGTAGCACGTTCACAGGTTCTAGAAACTAGGATAGGGACATCTTTGGACAGGGATGGGGGCATTATTAAGCCTACCACAGTAAGATAGAATATAAAGCTATTAATCAAACCATCATCAAATAAATGCATTATTAGGTGCTCAGGAGGCACCATGCCAAAAAGCAGCACTGTGTTGTGAGAGATAAAACAGGGGCCTGGCTTGGCCAGGTGGGGGCGGGGGAGGCAGTGAGGGCCAAGCCATATCCCTCCTTTTTTTTCAGGTTTTATCTGTCCTCACTGTCTCTTCTGCCATCCAGAAGTCCCCTTAGAGCCCCGAATGAAAGGAGGGGTCTCTTAAACCCCTGACCTCTTATTATTCATCTTTAGTTTTTCATAAACCCCAGGAGCCCAAGGTGACCCCCCCAAACTTTCCTGCCTTCTGGTGTTTATGCTTCTGTGTAATCCTATCCCCTGGGGGATAGGTTCAGACCCTGTGACTTGCTTCTAGCCCCTGAACATGGCAAAGGCGATGAATGTCTCTCTCATGATTATGTCACGTATCTAAGCCTCCCTCTTAAAAGGATGGAGAGAGACTCCCCTTTTAGGCTTCATGAACTGAGTGGCCCTGTTGGAGCCGCCCATGTGCTAAGGAACTGGAGGTGGCCTCTAGGACCCAAGGGCTCCCTCCAGATCCTGAGGGCAGCATCCACCTGACACCTCTCAGCAAGCTGGGGCCTTTGGGAACAACCGAAAGGAAACAAACAGCATCCCTCCTCAGTCCAGCCTCCTGATGAGGATGCAGCCCGGGCAACACTTCACTGCCACCGTGGGGGCCTTCACAGAGGGTCCAGCTAGCCTGCACCCAGGCTCCTGACCCACAAGATAACTGTCATTACTTGTTGTGAGATAGTAAATGTGTGCTGCTTTAGGCTGCTAATTTGTCATCCTCTTATAATTGCGATCATCTGTGTTGCGACCATTGATACCTGTGTTGATAACACGAAGCTTCTGCTGGGACCTTCTTACGCTCAGGCCACTTTCTTTGGCCTCAGCTAACCCTAGGCTTTGGTGGCCATGTGTCCCTCTTGGCATGTTCTGTGCACATCCTGTTTGCTCCCTAGTTCCCTAGAGAAGGCCCAGGAAGGCACTTCTGTCACCGTTCACTTACACGTGATCATTGAAACTGTGGGAGTCGATGATATCGTAGAAGAAAGAGCAGGGAAAGGAGAAGGATGCAGGGGCCACGCCTAAGAAACGCAACGCTCACAAGCGCAGGCGGCCGGTCGGAGCCAAGAAGTGCTGTTAGCGTGCCTAACTCAGAGACGCAGTGTGAAAGGCAGGATGTAAAATGGCTCGTTAATATGCTGTACGGGGATGACATGTTTAAACAACAATATGTTGGATGTGTTGAGTAAAAGACACTAACTTTACTCTACCTGTTTCTTTTTACTCGTTTAATGTGGCCACCACAAATTTACAACTGCACATTTGGATCGCGTTTGAGGTTTGCATGGTATTTCTACTAAAAAGAGACACAGAGAGATAGAGATGGAGATTTGGAAATTATTTCTGGAGCACTTGCTGGTGCCAGGCACTGCGCTCACTGATGTGTGACACTGAGTCATCTGGTCCTCGTCGTGACCCCCTAAGTTAGGGGTTGAGATTTTCATTTTACAGATGAGAAAATTGAGGTTCCGAGAGGTTAAGTGACTTTGCCCAAGATCACACTAAGAATTCACAAAGGGGCAAGAATTCAAAGTCAAGTCCATCAGACTCCGGAGCCTGTGCTGGTAGCCACTGTGCCGCCGCCGACTGCTCAGATAAGTGGGTGAGCAGACACGGCACTTCTGGGGGCGATGAAGGGTGGCAGGATTCCAGCTCCCACCTAGGTTCTCAGGGCAGAGGCTGCAGAAATGGCCCCCAGGCCTCCCTCCTCCCTCCCAATAGCTGTAGCCATTGATCAGCCATCATTCCAGCTCTCCCCCTGCCCTCTCCTCCCAGGAGGCCGGGTTTGTATAATAGAATCACAAGGTGACGTCTGATGGCATCTGAGACTAAACTGAGACTCGGCACTTGGGGGCAGGCAGCTCTACAGAAGCTCAGCTGGCACATTCCCACTCCCTGCCCTGGCTGGTAGGGGACAGCAGGTGTCCCCTTGTCAGGGCAGCCTTGTCTGCCAGCCGGGGCCTTTGTAGGAGGGAGGTGGCTTCCCCTGAGGCTCTTCTCTGCCCCCAAATGCAGGTGCATGGCTGGGCCACAGGGGAGGCGGGCCCGCAGGTGCCCACTCCCTCTCTCCTGATCTTCCTGAGACTCAGAGCAGGCACATGACTTGCCAGGCCAATGCTAATCCAGATCCATTTAACTCCAAAATGCAGGCTCCTCTTTCCTAACCAACCAACGCCGCCTTCCTCCCGAACCAACTGTCTGCACTCTAAGCCTCAGTTTCCTCGTCAGCAAAATCGGGACGATAATAATCAGTCTACTGGAAGGATTAATTGGGGTAATTCGTGTAAGGAGCTCAGCACAGTGCCTGGCGCAGCATAAACACTCTGCAAATGAGCGCAATTATCAGAATCATTATCATTATCATTATGGCAGCCCTTGTGGTGTCTGCGAAGGGGACTATTTGGAAGTCGCTGGTGGTTAAGAGGATCTTCTTCAAGGCTTCTAGCACAGCCAAGGACACTTTTTTGGAGAGTAGGACTTCAGATTAGCATGCAGAGGATAAGTATCAGCAACCATCCTCCCTGAAGGCTCCACCGGGGCCCCGGCACTGGCAGCCTCCAGGGTCTGCAGGGTTCAGTGCGCAGGGGTGAACCAGCAGAGGTGGCCCCATGGACTGGGGCACTCATGACCATTCCTCCTCCAAGCTGAGGACGTGACATCCGCCAAGCCAGCCCTGATGCCACTTGCAGAGGGAAGGCCTGTGGAGCCCCTGGGGGCAGTGTGCCTGCCTCCTTCCTGACTCCAGACCCCCGTCACTTCAGCTTTTTGACACCAGCTGTTGTCCACTGCCCTTTCTGCTGTGTGCGTGGGTGGACAGCAGGGTCACCAGCGTCCAAGCAGCTCCACGAGACACATTTATGTGACATGGTCTCCCCATGAAGCCTGGCGGATTGCTCCTTCACCTTTTCTGGAGGCTTTGAGAAGGCCAAGTGAGATCCTTCAAGTGCCCTCAGCGGGGCCGGTGGGTGACTCACTGGGGAGAAGGAGAGGGAGAGTGTTCCCAAGGAGGTCACCCCAACCTTCTCATCTTCCCGCCTGGCTCTCAGAGGGCTCAGGAGCCCTTGTGGTTGTCAGGGACTTTCCTTCGCCAATGATTTGGGTGGACTGGAGAGAGGCAGTACAACTGACGAAATCAATCACAGCTTCATACTTCTTCCAGCCTGGGAGACACTCTCTGGGAAAGCCGGTCTGTACAGGACCACATGATGCTTAGAAGAGAAGAGCATTTTAAAAGTCCCAATGGCCACTTATGGCTTGGAGGCTCCTTTGGCTGCCCCAGCGGCAGGGGAGGGGGATGGACAGAGGGTGGCAGCAGAAAGAGAAAGACGGGATGCAAAGATAACCTGCTAAGTAGCAACCAAGGAACCAGCTTTATTCATTTCTGGACAAGGCCCCCAAAGTGTGGGATTTTGATAGGTCTGGATCGGAAGAAAAGGGAGTGCTGTCCATCTTCCCAAAGAGAAAGGAAGACAGCCGGGGCCAGGGGCCAGGGGCCAGGCTGACCAGATTTCCCCGTCTGGCCACACATGGAAGAGGGGCCTGAAGATGATGGTGTGCTCTCCTCTAGAAGGCAGACTGATTCGGAGCAAGAGACAGGAGGCAACCCTTTGGCTGTTTAATGGGGTGGCCCTGCCCCTAGCAAAATATGGCCTGATAGGTGTTAGGCTGTCGGTCATCAGTTGTGCTACTCCTCCTTTCTCGAGGGGGAAGAGGCCAGAAGAGTCCTCTCCTCTGCAGGAGGGAGATAAGGGCCTGCTCTTGACAGGCATGGGAGGAATTTACAATGCTGTCGAAGCCAGAGGACATGCCAGGCCCACTGCGAGGTGATAACGCCAAACACTCACTGGGACTCACCAGTGCGACTCCAGCGCACCTTCACAGCCACGGGCCCCCCGGATCTGGACGGCAGCAGTCAGGCCAGGGGCTGTGGCACCCATTTCAGAAGCAAGGCGAGCAGAAGCTCTGAGTGGTGGAGTGGTTTTGCTGACAAGTGTCATGTGTCATGGCTGGGCCTTAAATCCGTGTTTTCCAGTTCCCCAGGAAGCCCTCCTCCTACTCAGTTATACTGGCCACCGAATGAAGACAACCCAGGGCAACCGACTCCCTCACTCTCTGCTCTCGTTCCACATCAGCCTAAGGGAAAGTTGAGCAAAGGCTGTTACCTTAACAGCGGGAGAGCATCCAGATGCTGACCCACGCAGGTGCACTGACAACGTGTCCCCATCGAATGTGCCTTGCTGGTGGCAGCAGGCCAGGGGTCCAGAAAATACCAGATGTGGGCTGTTCCCATGCCTTGGCTCCAATAGGCCCCTCCCCTGGGGCTTCTGACGTCCTCCTGGGAAACCACCCGGGGAAGACTTGGTGTCCTGAGTCTCTGTGATCCTTGAGAACGGAATCCGTCAAGTCAGCCTTCCTTCTTCTTCTTGAGGTTTATTCTGTTCCACAAAGGCCCATCTTCACAGACCAGAGGTCCGACAGTGGAACAGAAATGCAACAGAGCATGATCTGGGGTCTCCTAAGAGTCCCGTTGCCCCTAGTAAAGCATTTGCCTTGAGTTGCTCCAAACCAATAGGCTCTGCTCGGGCTGGGTAGGCTCCACAGGGGCATTGCTTCCCAATACGGAAGCTCTGACTTCTCGGTTGGTATGTCATCTGTGTGTGTTGGGGTGGGGGGGAGTCACAAAGAGTTCACGCATTTTCCCTGTCTCTCTAGAATACCCTTCTGAGTGACTTTTGTGGACCTTTGGCCAGGATTTGACCTGGGGAATATTGAGAGGCGGAGGTGAGAGTACCGTAGGAAGAGAAAGAAGTCAGTAGAGACTTCTGTGGTATAAGGGAGGGAGGTGTGCACTCGTGAGCCCCTGTGCACCTGGGAGTGCGGGTGTGCCGAGCAGTCAAGCAAGTGCATGTCTGTGTGTGCTTGCACGAGGGTGAGCGTGCGTACCTGTGTGTGTGGAGATCCTTGAAATTTGGTATATCCTGAAAGTTGACATTCCCAAATTCTCAAATATCTTTAGGGCGTATTTTCTCTATTGAAAAAAATCAATTAAATGTGTACTTAGAACAAAAGTATTTTGGTGACCAGTTCAGACTTCTAGTGTTTCTACAAATAGAAGACCAATGGCATTTATAAAATATTAAAATCAATTCTTTTAGAAAATAAACCCCCTCTATTCCACTAACGTTCATGCAAGGTTTAGACAAAGCTTCTCAGTTGAAATGGGATCTGGATGAATAACGATGCCACGCCCCTATTAACTTTTCTCTCCTCGAGGGAAAACACTTCACAAAGTGTGTAAACCTCTTCTTGTGCTGAAAGGTCAGTCGGGGCAGCCACAGTGCTGCCTCCGCCACCTGGTACTTCAGGGAAACATTCAAGGGGCTCCCAGCTGCAGTTCCAGCGCCTTTCTGCGGAGAGTGGCGGGTTCCCTGGGCGAGTTCTCACAACGCTCTCCAGCGCCTTTCGAGCTGTCACCAAAGTATTCATTCGGCTCAATGAGCAATTTTTGCCTTGGCTGGAGCACTTACTGAAACGATTTCATAAATCATCTCTTTCTTGTTTTCAAACACTCGCAAATCAGAGCCACCATCAGATTCAACATCCACTCCTTAGTTCACCCACAGCTTCTATTTTCTCACTAAACATCGTTACTTCCTTAGAGTCCCTTGCTTACTTTTCACGTCCATTACCACCCCAGACAGTTAGCTCTATTTTGGAAAGTGATTTTTCACAATAAAATCAGGATTTTTCAGCACTTCAGAGAAACCCCACAGAACCAGAGACGTCGAGTGGTCGTCAAGTGGTGCGCGAGGTTTCCTCACTGGCTGAGGGTCTGCCTCCCATGCCAGCTTCCCAGTGCAGGTGATTCCGAGAGAAGCCTCAGCATAGTTAGGAGATGGGGCCTGGACCAAAGGTCCACCTGATATCAACTCGGCCTTTGAGGATTTATGACCATAAAGGCACAAAACTTGCCTGGCTGCAGTGTGAGATGCACAGGTAGGTAGGTTCGGAGCTGGCCTTGAATAGTGGTCAAGAAAGGGCTCCTGCTGGCGGGCTGGTGGAGTCCGGGGTCCAGACCAGAGGCTCAAGGCTGGATTCCATGGATCAGTGGACTCCCTGGGAGTTCGGGGAACCTCACAGGTTTCCTGTCCTATAAAACTCAGATCTTGAATAATTTCTTCTTAGAAGCCATCCCTGACCTCCCCCCTGCCCTGCAGAGCAGGACAGCTGATTCCATGAAGTTCATGTCCCTTTGCCATCATGGACATACTGCTCTACGCCGTACTCACCTGCTGACCTCTGTTTGCGTCCTCCCTTAGACTGCGAACTCCTGAAGGCGTGGACTGTCCTCCCTGTCCTCCTTAGTGCACCTTCGCTCTGTTTCTCCATGATTGTTGGAGAGGATGTGCCCTGTATGTAGATCCCTGCACTAGGGCCAGCTTTCCGGGTGCACGACCTCTGTGGTCCCAGAGGGTGCTGAGGGCCCAGCGCATGGGTTTTTGTTCTGCTGCTGCTACTTTGAAATTCTTAACTGATTTTTTAACACAGGGCCCTGCTTTTTCCATGTGTATTGGGCCCTGCAAATCAGGTGGCTGTTTAATGCCCATGGTTGATGCACTGATGATCAGGCAGTATTCTTGGAGGGTTGGTGTGCCTAGGTCTCTAATGCTGGTGTGAGATTAGATGAGGCAGGGCAAGAACCGCAGTCATCCAGCACTTTCTGGCAGCTCCCAGCATCAGCTCAGGCAGAGGAGCATCCTCAACCATCACCCTCACCCCAGACCTTGGCCGGGGCAAGTGGAAGAGCAGCAGAAACTCTGCACCCAAGAAGACTTCTCAGCAAGGACCCTGGGCCTGCTCCTCGAGACTCTGTGTTGGTGGCACTCAGCATGGGAGGCATTTGTCCTCTGACAAAATTTCAAAGCCAGACGGTGATAAAGCCAGAGATGACGGGCTCTGATGAGGCCTCACAAATCAAGGAGGACACAGCACTGTGAGCCAGAGCTATCTACCAGGCCTCATCCCAGGAGGCCTTCTGTTGGAAGCGGGAAGCAGGGAACCCTTAGCTCTATGGTCACGGGGAAGAGGATGAGTGGAGAGAAGCCTACCTCCAACCTGGGTGACTTCGAGTGCAACTCCATGAGGTTCACCAAGAAGAAGTTTGCTGAGTAGTAATGACGGAGAAGGACAGAGACCCCGGCACAGGTGCCAGGGCCAAGCAGCCCTCTGCCTCCGCCTCTCCGAGGTGTAAAGAATAACAATGAACGTTTCCCCGGTGCTTTCCATGTGCTCTTGTCACAGTGCTGAACACATTACATGCCAGTTCTCATTCCATCCTCTACAGCCCTGTGAAGGAGGTGCTGAGATCACCGTTATGAAGGAGCAAAGAGAGGTCTGATGACTTGTCACCCAGCTAGTAGGATCAGAACTTGGTGCTGAAATCCGAACCCCTAGTACTGCAACTCACCGTCCCATCCCCATGGCCCCAGGGCGTTGGGAGGAGGGGCTTTCCTGTGAGGGGAGGGGGTTCTGCACCAGTCCCTCTGGACAGAGCCAAAGTAGAGAGAAGATTCGGGGTCCCATCCTCAGGAACAAAAACAGAAAAGCAGGAGTCTAAATGGGAGCAGGAGGGGTGAATTCTAGAGTTATCTCCAAGGGTATTGGGAACCTGGAACGGGACAGCCTTGAGGGTTCTGGAACCGTTGCCACTGGCCCACTCCAGGTGCGTATTTGTCCATCCAGCAGCCATTTCCAGAGGGCCCACCATGTGCCAGGCCAACTCTACTAGGTACCAGGAATGCAGAGATTAAAAGAGAATTGCAAATATTTATGAAGTGCTATATGCTCCAGGGTCCATTTTAAGCACATTACTTGGATGTCTTCACAATAACCTTATGAAGCAGGTGCTGTGATTTTTATTTCATAAGTGAACAAATTGGGGCATAGAAAGGGTAAGAACCATACCTAGTGAGTGGCAGAGCTGGGACCTAACCCCCAGGCAGTCTTGCTCCAGAGCTGTCTCTCAGTCACTGTGTGGCAGCACTTCAGTCTCAAACATCTTTCTGATCTGCTAAGAGAGCAGATCAGAATCACCCAGGGAGAGCTTTTTAAACCCCGTGCTCCTGAAACTCACACACTGTGGGTGGGAATGCAAAATGCTGCAATCATCCCGGAAGAAAGTATTTAGCAGTTTCTTAGAAAGTTAAATATCCACCTCCCCTATGACCCAGCCATGCCCCTCCCAGGTGTCACCCCAAGGAAAAGCAAAAGCATGTGTTGACGCAAAAACTTGTGCCCAGATGTCAATAGCAGCTTTATTTCTAAGAACCCCAAACTGGGAATAATACAGATGCCCATCACTGGGTGAAGGGATCAACAAACTTTGGGGTACCCATCTCATGGAATACTTGTCACCGATAAACAAGAATGAACCAAGACATACAGTAGGGATGACTCTCATGTGAATTCCCTCACAGAGCCTGGCTGGTGTGGCTCAGTGGCTCGAGTGTCGGCCTGTGAACCCGAGGGTTGCTGGTAGATTCCCAGTCAGGGCACATGCCTGGGTTGCAGGCCAGGTCCCCAGTGGGGGCTACGTGAGAAGCAACCACACATTGATGTATGTTTCTTTCTCTCTTTCTCCCTCCCTTCCCTTCTCTCTAAAAATAAACAGATAAAATCTTAAAAAAAAAAAAAGAATCTGAAAAAAAACAGCATATGCTGTATAATTCCATTTACAGAAAATTTTAGGAATTGTAAACTGATTTAGAGCTAGGGAAAGCAGATCAGTGATGGCCGGGGGAGGGGCACAAAGGGGTGGAGAGAGACTGCAGAGGGTCCCAGGGGACCCTCAAGGATCACGGAGCCTCTCCTTGTCCTGATTGTGGCGATGATTTCACAGGAGGATACATGGATCAAAATGGACCAAAGTGTGTGCTTTCAGTGTGTGCAGCTTCCTATGTGTCAGTTACATCTCCAGGAGGCTGTGAAAAAGACAAAACACACACCCACCCTGCTCAGACAAGACCTCAGAAGGAATGCATCAGGCTTTGGGAATAGATCCCGACACCAGTGTTTTTAAAGCTTCCCAGAGGTTCCAGTGGGCTTCTAAGGCTCAGAAGGACCAACGCTGAGGGAAGACAGGTGCATGCATGGATGGCAGGTGCTCTGAGAGAGGTATGCTCTGGGCAGGGCCACCAGCCCAGCCTGGGCACACGGAGATGCCTCAGCAAGGTGACAGCTGAAGCGCACACAAAGTACCAGCCTTTTGAAGTCTGAGTAGGAGTTTTTCAGGGTAGGGAGGGTGGAAGAGGCCAGGGAGGTGGCTTCAGGCTGAATGGGCAGCACCAAGGTCAGAGGCACAGAAGGTGGACAGAATGGTCTCAGACTGGGAATGGCAGTGGTGGTCTGGTTGCCTGCTGCTCAGGCGTGTAAGGCAAAGAATGCAGGAAGGGGCAGGCCATGGTCCCTGTGGACATCCGTGGCAGGCAGTGGGGAAGGGGTGAAATTTGGGACCAGGCTGGACTTGAACTGGGGGAACTAGCTAGACTGCAGCCCCTAATGAAGGTGCCCAGGAACAGAGCTACAGCCCCAAAGCTCCCCTGAGCAGTCTGAGAGACAGCAGGGGAGACCAGTCAGGCAGGCTTTTTAAGCTGTGAAGTCCTGGGTGCTCTGTCCTTTGGAAGTGGGACTCCAGCTGGCCAGTGTGGGGTTGGCAGGGGAGGGGCCGATGCTCTGTGTCACACTGGTAGACTGGGTTTAGTTCAGGGTTTAGTGCAAGCTGAGAATGGCTGGAGGTGGGATCAAGAACACTAACCCAGGGTTGTCTGGGCCAACACAGAGGTCAGAGAAAGTATGGGAGGTACAGCCCACTCTACGCAGGGTTTCGCAAAGCTCTCATCCAGGTGTCAGGTGAGGCTGGGGTCCGGTCACAAGCGTGGGGTCCTCTCTCACGCTTACGAGACTGTTGGGAGAAATCATTTCTTTGCAGCTGTAGAGTCATGGCTGTTTGCTTCTTCCAGGTCAGTGGAAGCATTTCTGTAGCTTCAAGTTCTCTGACTGCCAAACCCTCAGAATCACCTGATTTGGTCAGGCCCACCCAGAATAATTTCCTGATAGTAACTGATTCAACATCAACTGATTTGTACTTTGATTACACCTGCAAAAAAACAAATCTTTCACTTTTGCCAAATAACTTTATCTAATCATGGCAGTGACGTCCCATCATACTCATGGGTCCTACCCACATCCAAAGGGCAGGGATGGTGGAGCTGAGACCAGGGAGTGGGACCACTCGGGGCCGTCTTCAGATCTGCCTTACTGTAGTGGCCATGTAAGAAGTGCGTTACACACACCAACTCATTTAGTTCAAAACCAGTCCTGTGAGTCAGATCCTGTTATTGTCCCCATTTTATAAATGAGTAAACTGAGGCAGAGAGAGGGTAAGTCGTAAATCCAAGGTCCCATGGCCAGGAGGAGCTGGCGCTCAGCAGGGCACAGGCATTTGGAGCCAGGATCCCTGTGGCGGTCAGGAAAGGAGGAAAGGAGGGGAGCCCACTGAAGTTCCCACTGCTGTTTCATAAAGCGTTGCCATGGAAACCTTGCATGAAGCATTGCTTAAAGGGCTGTTTGATTGTTTTTTCAGTGTGGCATCTACAGGCACATGGCAGCAGTACCAGCACCCGTATGCACCATGAAAGAGTTAATGGATCTAGCGGAGGGCATGTGGCAGGAGGTCTGGAAGGTCTGATGAAAAATGAGTGTGCTCATTGGCACCCTTAGGGCCTGGCCAGGGTCCCAGGTGCAGGGAACCCAGATGGGGCGAACTCCAGATCCTGTTGGTCACAGTGCTTGCAGCTGTCACTCTCTGTGGGCTCAGAGGTACTGTCTCCCAGTTACCCATCTCTCTCCTCCCAACAGGCCTTCTCTCCTGGTCCTCCCAGCTCTCCCCTTCCTGGGTCTGCTCTTGGTGTCTCTGCCCAAGGAAAAAAAGGGCTAGGACAGTGCAGAATTCATGGAAATCAAGCCTGGAGCACAGACTTGGGAAGGTCTGAAGCCCGCTCACTAAGCCCCTTGGATGAATTCCAGCTCCCATCATGACACAGAAGGTCCTGGACACTTAGTAATCTTGTCCCAAATCTTAAAGCCAGGGCCGGGCTTGCAGATCATTGAAGCAGGAGGTCCAGGGTAATAATTATGATGACAATGATGATCATAATGACTGCCATCCAGTGTGACTTCTTGCCAGGCCCCATGCAAAGTGCTTTGTATACATTACGCCTAATGGCTCATTTGTCAATTCATGCAACACACACTATGGAACAATGCCTCCGTGCCAGGCTCTGGGTGTGCACGAGTGAAGCAGTTAGACATGGAGCTCACGTTCTGGTGTGGAGGTGCGGGGGGAAGACAGACAATAAACAAAAAGGGAAAAGCTATTCAGTCATGGTAAGTGCCATGCAAAGAATTAGACTAGAACAGCGTAGTGAGGCCCAGGGGACGTCTTCTGTTTGTGTGGAGCATAAAGCAGACATTGGAATAACAAGCTGTTCCAGGGAGAAGGTGCAGCAGATGCAAAGGTCCTGAGGTAGGAACAGGCTTTGTGAGTTGAAGGAACGGAAAGAAGAGCCAGCACAGCCGGGAAGGAGTGGAGGGTATGGGCAGAGGCTGGCCGAGCAGACTTTGTGGTTCAGTAAGGAGAATGGGTTTCATGTGAAGGGAGATGAGGAGCCATGACAGTGTCCTCATCGGGGAGGTACATCTCTGACCTGTGTTGGAAACGGCTGCTCTGGCTGCTGTGTGCAGGATGCCTGTGCAGGCGGTAAGAGTAGCGTCAGGGAGTCCAGTTAGTAGACATGTACGGGGACTGGGTGAAGGTGCTGGGGGTCAAGGCCACGGAGGTGGCACTGCAGCCGCAGTGAAGCACCTGGATTCAGGCGTGGTCGGCAGGGCTGGCGGATGATTTGGATATGGGGGTGGGGAAAAGATTCTGAAACACTCCTTGGTGTTCGGTCTGAGCAGCAGGGGAGACGGAGAGAGTCTGTCCTCACAGCAGCTCTGTGCTGCATCTGCCACCTGCATCCTGTAAGTTAAAAGGCAGGCCCACGCCCCACTGGTGAGGCTACCACACGAATGAGCCTTACAGACATTGTGCTGAGTCATAATAAGTAGTCGAGTCCGTAGAGACAGAGAGTAGGGTGGCAGTAGCCAGGGGCCGCGGGGAGGAGGGTGCGAGTTGGGGTGCAAAGGCCACGAGGTTTCCATTTTGCAAGATGAAGGGACCTCTGGGGATGGACGATGAGGAGACGGCACAGTGGGGATGCACCTAACACCACGGGATTATGCACTTAAAAATAGTGAAGGTGGTAAATTTTGTCTTGTGTGCAATTTAGCATAATTTTAAGGAAAACAGGCCCAGGATCATACCGTTGTTAAGAGGTGAAGCCAGGTTTTTACTGAGCCCAGTGAGCTCCAGAAATGGGGACTAACTACGTATCACCTGCCTCCAGGAGCCCAGGGCCCCAGGCTGCCTGTGAGCTCACCAACCCAGGTGTGGCTGCTGTAGCACCTGCGGGGGGGGGCTTTCGAATAGAAAAGGGGACAATAGAAAGCAGACTGAACCCCAGTGTTGCCATGTACAAAGCTGCTCTTCAGAAATGATGATGACGATGACGATGATGACGATGATGGACAAAGTGATGACACTGGCAGCTCCCACCAGTCCCCACACAAGGGCCTGTGTGTGCTGAGTCCTTTGCACATAATATTTTATCAGTCTTCACTGTCACCCCACAATGTAGGCACTTCCGTTGTCCCTGGTCTACAGGTGAGAAGACGGAGGCTAAGTGACATTGAGAGACAGGTCCACGGCCCCCTGTCAGTAAGTGGACTACACTGTCCAGGCCTGGCCTGCCTGCCCCAGACATCTTTCCAGTAATGGCCCAGTTAAATGAGGGAGCTGATTAAAGGCATAGATAGCTGTGGGGCTTCTCGGTTCTGCCTTTCGGGCCAACTGGAAGGGACACTAATTATTTCCTGGAACGAGCAGCTTCAGCACAGGCCCCAGAATGCTCCACACTCAGCCTCCTGCGTGGAAGCTGCCACCGCCCTTGCTTGGCAACAAGTCACAGCAAGGCTCTGCGCACTCCCGTCCCGCCCCACGCAGGCGGTACCTCGCAGGGGGAAAACAAGATAAAACAAAATCAAGCTGAGCTCCTCATTCACATTCCATCTCCGGCAGCTCCTTGATGATAAATAATTCTGGAATTGGAAATGAGGCGGGAGGGAGGGGGATGGTGGACCGAGCAGCGGGCAGTGCGGCCTCAAACGGTTTCCACCGCGGCTCCGCCTCTCCGGGGGCAGCCAGGGACGCAGAGCCCGCGGGGTGAGTGCGGGGGGCGGAGAGGGGTGCCTCCTCCTCCTTTGTTTTTAATGTTTTTAATCCTAGTAACCCAGGCGTAGCAAAGTTTGCCATCTTAGTCGATTTAAGGGTGCATTTCCAAGGCAGTAAGCATGTCCATTCACACTGTTGTACACCCACCAGCGCCGCCCAGCTCCAGAACTTCTTCATCTGCGCTGACTGAAACTCTGTGCCCCTTGAGTGCCGTTGCCATCCTCCTACTTCCTGTCTCGGTGGATTTGACTGTTCTGGGTACCTCATTGGTGGAATCGTACAATGTTTATGTTTTTGTGTATGACTTAGCACAGTGTGCTCCGGTTCATCTGCATTATAGCGTGAGTCGGAATTGCCTTCCTTTCCACACACATTGTATGGCTGTGCGTGTCATCTTTATCCATTTCTTCATTGTGGCACTTGGGTCACTTCCCTTCTTTGGTCGCTGTGCACGATCCTGCTAGGAGTGTGACCTGTTCTCTAGCCAGGCCTGACCATGATGGTGTACAGTCAGGGAACGCAGGTGGCTGGGTGACATTGGCACCTCCCACGGGGCCGCCACCCTGCCCAGTGCCCCCACATGCCCCTCACCGCACTTCGCCAGGTCTCACTGCAGGCCCCACAGGTTTCCCTAGCAACCCTGGGTCAGTCCGCTGTGAAAGGTCACGTATAGTGGTTTGAGTCCAGTGAGTTATTTCACATCCATGGTCTCAGTTTCTTCACCTGCAGACCAGTATCCTGTGAGTACCAGCTAAGAGGAGGGGTTGCAGGAGGTGATACAAGCCCACTTAGCATGATGCTTGGCACAGATTGTCCAACTTGGTCCTCACAACGACCCCAAGAAGCAGTTATCCCCTTAGTTGGTATAAAGTTAGTATAACTTTATAAAGTTATATGAGGAAACTGAGTCTCAGGGAGGTGAAGGGCTGGCTTGGGGCCCCTCATCCATAAGTGGTGATGCTGGGGTTCTGAGGGCTGGACTGG
This sequence comes from Artibeus jamaicensis, assembly GCF_021234435.1. Lineage (NCBI taxonomy): Eukaryota > Metazoa > Chordata > Mammalia > Chiroptera > Phyllostomidae > Artibeus > Artibeus jamaicensis. Next base: position 10,130,331 of record NW_026522057.1, read on the forward strand.
CACCCCGTCTAACTCCTTGTTCTTCCTCCCATGTGTGGAAGATGCTTAGCATGGGGTCCGGTCCCCAGGAGGTGCCCAACGAATGGGCACCAGTTTAGTGAATTTGGGTTTATTTTTTATAATCCTTTTTTAAAAATTTTACTTATTTAGTTTTAGAGAGAAGGGAAGGGAGGGATAAGGAGAGAAACATCAATGTGTGGTTGCCTCTCACATGGCTTCCCACTGGGGACCAGGCCTGCAAGCCAGGCATGTGCCCTGACTGGGAATTGAACTGGCGACCCTTTGATCCGCAGCCCACGCTTAGTCCACTGAGCTACACCAGCCAGGGCTCTGTTCAATGAATTTTGAACATGGTGAGAGCCAGCTCCGGGGCTGATGAAATCCATCCATCTCCCCCAGGGAGCGGAGCGGCTTTAACAGGCAAGTTCTTTGCTGGGCTTAGACAGTTTGAACTTGCGGCCAGGCTGACAGGTGTGCCGTGCTTGCAAGCACACTGGGAATGCAGGCCTGGTTTTCGGATCTGTGACTCCCGTCTTCCCAGGAGGAGGGTCCACGTGTTTTATCATTTCTCAAAAGGTCCCTGATCCCAAAATAATAAAGACCGACCTGGATTCTGAACCTGTGGATCTCAGAAAGAGTCACGGGCTCTAAGGCCTGTGAGCAGCAGAGACGGTGTTACACCAAAAGCTCCGAGAGGGGGAAGCTCCCAGGTCAGGCAGCCTGCAGTCATCGAGAGACAAGGCACAACAGCACAGGTCACTCAGGACCACAGGCCAGTCCCAGTTGCAGGGAACCCAGGAGGAGGGCCACGTTAGGGCAAAGGTGGGAGTTCAGCTGGGCCACAGACATTCGTAAAACTCCTATGCGGAGAACCCTGAAGGTAGAAAGACTTGGAGGAAGTTCTGAGCTGGCTCTGGCTGCAGACGGATTTAAGAGTCAGAAACACAAGGGACAACACTTAAAAAACAAGAACACATGTGGGGGCTGCATGATCCTGGGTAAGTGCCAGCCACCCTACCTGGAATGTTCTCCCTTCTCTGCCAAGACTATATCGAATGCTTCTTCCAGGAAACATCTTCAAATTATCCCTTCCCGTCATCCGCGAGGCTGTGTGCCACTGACCGGTGGGCCCGGGCAGTGCAGGGCAGCTGAGGGGAAGAGTGGACAGAGGACAGGGTCCTGGGCCACGGTGTCGTCTGCATTTTCCTAGTTACTCTGGGGATGGGTAGGACCGTTTGCGAATTATTCTTATTAGATGCAGGGGAGGCCGTTCAGACTGGAGATAGCAGGCTCCTGCCTGCCTCTGTGAGAGGGACATGAGTCCACATGGTGCCACCTGCCTGGCAGACCCAGGGGCGGCTCCTTGTGTCCCCTGGGGCCCATCAGCTCTCCCCAGCTACGGTTCCCAGCTTCTTCTCTTTATTTATTTCTGTGCTGGCCTCTCTCACTGTCCTGGCATCTTCTTCCAGGGAGCTCCAGGGACTTACATGCAACCACATCCCAAATTTATTGAGCACGTACTGTGTGCCAGACACTGAGTTGAGTGTTTTGCCCTGTTGATCTTTCTTAATCCCCTCAACAGCACTCTGAGCAGGTTGGAGTCATTACTCCCATTTTATTGGCGAGGGAACAGATGTGGGTAGGTGAAGCAGCTTGAGAGTTAAGTAACAAAGCTGGGATTGAACCCGGGCCCTCAGTTTCCAGAGTTTACTCCCCTAACCAGTGTGCTATGGTACGTGTTCTGTCAATATCATAATGGCTAACCCACAGCTGGGCGAGGCATGGGAAGAACTTGAACTTAGGCCTGTGGGACACCAGAGCCCCTCTCTGAACTGTGATGCTCTGTGCCTCCCAGACCCCGATAGCCCTCGCTGCCCACCTCCTAGATTACTGAGCCAACAGCGGCTTGAAGCATCCCCAGGGTCAGATCTTCATCCCGGCCCCCTCCCTGCACCCCCTGCTGTGTCTGGGATGACACCAGCTTAAACAAGATGCCAGGCAGACCCTGTGAGTGTTCGCGATAGTGACGCTGGCTTCCAGGAGGTGCTCTGGTGGTAGAAGGAGCTATCTGAGAGGAAGGGTCATTAACCCATAAGAGGACTGTTACTGTGACACACAAACAAGTGTAGTTTATTTGTAGGTATGGAAGACTGTGCCTGTTGTCGTACATGTATGAACGCAAGAGCTTCTGGATTTCTCTGTTTTTGTATATGGTGAGAGTGTATGAGAGACGAGGGCAAGCACATGCGTGTAAGTGGGTGGGCCTGTGCACATTGGATGCGCATGCTGTGGAGAGCATGTGGAAGTATGTCGGTATGTATGTCCGTGATATGTGTAAGAGACGGTGGGGTCCCCCAAGCGTGGAGCTTCTCCAGGGCAGAGCCAGCTCCGTCTCCTGACTCTGGACCCTGGAGGACCTAGACAGATGCTTTCCACCTGCACGGGGGCCTCCATGAGGAAGCCTTGGACTTTGGGCTCCAGAGGTGAGTAAAACTGAACGACAGGCAAGAGGCAGGACCTACCTTCCCTACTGTTCCTGATTCTCGAGCTGCAGAATGCTCACGGGGCGCATCTCTGGCTGAGTTGGGGGGACCTGAGGGAAATGGAGCCTCAGAACCCGCGTCGCGGCCGGGGAGATATGCTTCTGCCTCACCAGCCTGTCCTGCGCCTCTCCTCTGCAAGGCAGTAGCTAAGAAGGCACCAAGTCAGGCCGACTGGGTGTACGCTCCAGCTTCCCCAGTTCCTAGTCGTGTGACTGTGCCCACTTAACCTCTCTGAGCCTCAGTTACCTTACTATAAAATGGGGACAGTGCCCGCCTCACAGCATTGGATGGCATGAGACAGGATGCAGCATAAAGTTGGCCCTGCAAGTGGTCAGCAAGCAGTGGAGCTGATGGTGAAGAAGGTGAGGAGCAGGAGGATTCAGAGATCCTACTTGGGTGCACTTTTTAATCGGCATCTTTTGTAGTCACTGAATCCACCATCCTTTGCAGAAGGTACAAGAAAGAAAGGGCTGGTGCTGGCAGCAGACCCAACTTCTCACTTCTGCTCCAGACCTTCTCTCTAATTCTGCTAGAGAGAGGGAGCCAAGGGGTCTGGAGCCTATGGAATAGTGTGCTGCTTCCAGTGGGGTGCAGGCTGAACTGTCTGCTGCTTTCAGAAGGGAGGTGGCTGTGAGGAACACAGGGGCTTCTGGGTCCCAGACTGGGAGCCAGGTGGAGGAAATTGGGGCTCTGGGGCTCCATTGTCCACAGGGCTGCAGTTGGCAGGTGGGTGTCCCCACTGGCATCCCCAGTGGTGCTGGTGCTCAGAGGCAGCACTTCCCCACTCACCAGCGGGACAGAAGGGACTCAGGCCCAGCCTCGAGGATGGGGCTGCAAAGCCCGGGCTGGGTGCAGAGCAGCGCTCCCAGCCAGGGAGAGGTTAAGGGGGACGCAAGGTCAGTGATGGAACCTGGTGGGACAGCCCCAGCAAAAGACAGGAGGACTTCCCTTGTGGGCACCCTCCCTCAGGGTTAGAAGTTCCAGCCTCAGGTCAGGAACCCCTGCAGAGCCAGGTGGGGGACTCCGACTCCTCCCTGGCCAGTATTGGTTCCAGGTGCGTGACTCCTGTCTGCAGCTGGGCAGGGATGAGGGCCAAACATGGCTGGTCCAGGACACACACCCCTGGAAGTCCAGGCCCACCAGGCCAGGGGTCGTTCTGCCCAGCCAGACAGGAAATGTACCTGCTGTGAAAGTCGTCAGATGAAAAGAGAGAACAATGCCTTTGCCCTTCTATACCACGTGCTGCGTCCACCAGAAAGTGCTAAGTTTACTTATTTGGGGATCCCACTCCCCAAAGCTACTGACCAGCAGTGGCCGCAGGCCACCACAGCCCCCAGAAAAACACAGGTTTGGATGTGCCAGGGGGTTGTGTTTGTAAAAACAGTACAAGTCAACCTGGAATGTTCTCTGCAAATGTCAGCTGTCATTGCTCTTGTTGTTTTACAGTGATGGTGATTAACAAGGAGAACAAAGCAACTCGGGTTTATCTTATCTTGGGACCTAGCAAGTCCCCAAATGTGTTCCACAGAACAATTCAGAACTTTATAGTTATTTCTAAGGGGAAAAAGGTAGTGGGGAGATCTCGTAGTTAAATTTTTGGAGCTTCCGGATTAAGCAGAGTTAAATGGGTTTCTCTCCTGCAGAAACTCTCAGATAAACTAACCTCCGGAGTATTGGTTTTCTCGAGAGGAGAACATTTCTTCGGTGTTTTCCAAAATTACTTGACCCAGTGAACGTTTTCCTCGTGGAATTTATTTCTCAGCCAGTATCTGTGGACATCACCTGGAAAACCTTTCCAGGTTCCATTCTGCAGTTGCTCAGATTTCTCCCCCAAAGGCGTGTTTAGCTCTTCCAAGCTTAGCACTGACAGCGTCTCCCCTCTGGGCTCCAGGGGTTCTCCAGGCATCGCTCTGTCTACACAAGTGGGAGAACCCCTGTGCTAGGGTGGAGGGCGAGGCAGGGAGGGCTGAGCCAGAGAGGGGAGCAGAGACTGCGCCGTGGAGAGGGAGGGGCAAGCTGGCCCCGAAAACCCTGCGGAGCTTCCCTTGGAGAGGGCTTGGAGGAGGGCGGTGGGAGGAGACAGCACAATCTACCGCTGGCCCCCCGAGTTCCGCTGCACCCTAAGGCTCCACAGGCCGTACCCTGGGGTGCTCTGAGGCTTCCCTCGCTGAAGCCTCTCCCCTGCCTCAAGGTTGTGCTCCTTAAAGCCAGGGCCAGCTCTCCCCTTTTCTCCAGAGAAATCCCCAGTTTTTTCAGAAGCTGAAGTCATTGGCAAAAAGGAGATTTCTGTCTGGGGCGGGGTTGCCAAAATTGGCAGATTAGAATACAAAATGCCCACTTAAATTTAAATTTCAAATCACACACAATTTTTTAGTGTGAGTATATCCCAAATATTGCATGGGATATAGTTATGCTAAAAAAAAAAAAAAGAGTATTTGTGCCCCGGCCAGCTGGCTCAGTTTGTTGGAGTGTCATCCGTACACTAAAGTTTGCAGGTTCAATTCCCATTTGGGGCACATGCAAAGTGTGTGCAGTGGATTGATGTTTCTCTTTCACATTGATGTGTGTGTGTCTCTCTCTCATATCAATAAAAACACCTCCTTGGGTGAGGATTAGAAAAAGTATTTGTATTTCTCTGAAATTCAAATTTAGCAGGTAACCTGTATTTTCCCTGACAACTCTATTCTGGGTCCTAGGATGCTAGTTAGCTTTCGGGTGTTGCTTCTACAGAATCACAGGTGGAAGAGAGGAGGCCAAGGGGCACTGTGGTTCTGAAGCATCGAGGAGGAGCCTGCACTGGCAGCCCCGGCCAGTCAGGGTGAGGGAGAGGGGCCCACAAGGGGGCCGATTGGGTGTGGGCTGGGCAGGCTCTAGTCTGGCCGGGAGAGGGGCCGTGCAGGGGCCGGAGCACTGACTCCATGCCGGGCAAGCAGCGAAACAGACTCAGACTTCGGACCGTGGGCGATCAAGGCTTCCACCTGGTACGGGACCTGGGCAGTGTGGTCAAATGGCTTGGTTTTCCACCTATCCCTGATCCCAGCAGTGGTGTGACCTTGGGTTGGAGTTAACGCCTTGCTGTGCCTTAGTCCCCATCCCGGTCCCATGTGAAGGGGACGGTCATAGTAGCTCTGTCAGGGTGGATGAAATAGAAGAGTCCAGATGAAGTGCTGAGTGGGTGCCTGGCTCGTACTAAACATCCCAGAGATGACTCTTATTATCAAAACTACTGGCTGTATGACCCTTCAGGTCTCTAAATTCAGCTCTTTTTGGTAAAATGGGGTTCATAAGTACCAACCTGGAGAGTGGCTATGAGGACTAGAATAAATATTATTTCAGTGGTAAAGTATCAAGACTGAACGTGCACGAGCCTTTCCCTGCAGACGGCAGCCCCACCTGAACGAGGGCCAAACCTCCGGGGAAGGGAAGTCTGGTTTCGATCTCAGCCCTCAGGCGCCAACTCCCTGTCCTTCCCCCGCCCCCTCCTCCCAGTTCCCTTCCGGCCAGAACCCTCCCCTGTGCCGCCCCCTCTCCCCACAGCCCCTTCCCATCCCTGACTTCCAGCGGAGACAGTGTCTCTGTGCGGTGGGGACGTGGGAGCTCCCTGAGGTCTGAGTCACACACCACAGCAAATACGTGACCGCACACGCACTAATTCGGAGCCGCCCGACTAGGGCCCGTGAGCCGGCTGCCTGTTTGATAAGTGAGGTTTTACTGGGACCTGTGTTGTCTGGAGCTGCTTTAACATGACAGTTGAGTCACTGGAAAAGTTGAGTCCCCGGAACGGAGACTAAGTGGCCCATGAGGCCAAAAGTACTCAGTACCCGTCCTTTTTTTAGAGACTGTTTGCTGACCCTGTGCTAGTTAATTGTGTGCATGCATTTCATTTACCACGTTCACACAGGGCGCTCACTTCCTGCCAGGATTTAAATCAAACACTAGATGGGCAAGCAGCGCAGTGTCATTCCTGCCCCTTGGGGGAGTGCAGAGATGAAAACAGACACCTGAACAAACAGTTTCGAGCAGGTTCGGCTCCTGTGTGAAAGGCAGGGTGGTACAAAGTAATGGATGAGTGGATCGTGATGCCGTGTGTCAAGAGCAGGAATTGAAGTGCAAGTGAAACCCCAACAGGACTCCATGAGTGGGTCCCCAAAATCCGGTGTGAGACACAGGATTGTGAGACTGTAAAATTAATGGAATGGCCAGAGTGAGCCCCTGTGTAAGTTCATGGGCTGGGAGTTCCAGGATTCTGGGGCCCAATTGTCAATCCCGTTATTCCCAAACTTCCATTCTTTCAGAATGTGTTATTGTGGGATTTTACAGTTTCCACAAGACACCAGGGGTGTCAAGGAGGGCTTCACAGAGATGATGACATATAAGTGTGGCCTTGAGTGACGAATAGGAGTTTGCCAGGTGGAGGATGTCAGAGAAAGGCAAGGTGTGCTTGGGGAGTCTGTGGCTTGGAATACCAGTGTGGGGGGGTGGCAAATGGGGAGGCAGGAGATGAAACAGAACACGTCAGCAGGGTCAGATCACAGGCGATGGACCCTGTGAGCCTAACATTTGGTCCTCATGGCAGTGGGTAGGTCCTCATGGTTTTCTTTTTCTTCCCTTTTGTCTTTATTCATCTTTCAAGTCATTATTTATTCTTGTATGAATCATGCAGAAGATCAGAGGGCCTGCCTCTGTGTGTGCCTTGGTGATAGGGAACCCACTTCTGGCATGAATGTGACTGGCAGGTGAACAGAGCAGGGCCATGGTGCATTTATCATTCTGGAACCCTGGCTGTGGCATCGATGGGGCAATGCATGGGGCAGGGCAAGGCCAGCAGCAGGGAAGTCAGAGTTGGGTGCAGAAGTCCACGAGAGAGGTGAGCAGGGTCTTCAAATGAGGGAGAAGGATGGGGCAAGTGTGAATTATGGAGGACAGGCAAGTTCAAGGGAGAGGCTAGCCCTGCCCCTAGCAGCCAAAGCCTCTGCCGCAAGAACGTCCCTGTGTGAACAGTACACAGCGCAGAGAGATAAAACCGACCGAGCTAATGGAATGACTTACCCGTGCCGGTTGCCGCAAGTTGCCCCCAGTGTCAGCTCTGCTTTGCAGTCACCTAGAGGATCCCAGGCTCAACCTCAGAAATTCTGATTCAGTGGGTTTGGGGACAGGGTCTAGGCGTCAGTATCCTTATAAAACTCCCCACGTGACCCCGATGCAACATTGCAAACATGCGCTGAGAGGACAGGCTCACAGTGGAGAGCTTATGCCCTGTGATGGCAGGGAGAGGCCTGGCAGGACAGGACCTTGAGACTCGTGGGCGGCACACCCCAGCTGAAGCCCAAGTGCCTCTGTTTGATTGACAAGTGGAAGGAAATGTACAGGACCAGGCTAGTGTCAAGTTGCCTGGTTGTCACCCTAAGTCATCGCCCCAGGGAGAATGAGTGTGAATCCCTTATGGGGGTGTTTTAAGGTACTTCAGTCACCACAGACTCTATGTGCAACAGTCAGTGTGGCCCAGTGCCAGTGGAAAATGCATGCGTTGCAGGCTCAGCATCCAGGCAGAGCTGTGGAAACCCAGCTGCAATTCCCCCCCGCCGCCCCAAGGAGCTGTGCAGCCTTAGGTAAATGTCCCAACCTCTCTGGCAATCAATCATGCTTCTCTCAACAAGGGATAACAATGGCTCCTCTCTCAATAAGTTGTTGGGAGGATTAAATAAGATCATTAAGACACTTAATAAACTTTAATCAAGATATTTTTATACAGCAGGTACTGTTCTAGGAACTGGGACACAGAAGTGAACAAAATAGACCAAAAATATATCTGTTCTCATGAAGCTTCCATTGTAACAGGGTGAGAAAAACCATAAACTAGAAAATGTATCAAAAATATGTCAGGTGAGAGGAGAAGAAGTGGAGACAAGAAGTAGAGCCAGTTCCTTGGGGATGGATGTAGATACAAAGCACTTGACACTGAGGACGTGCCATGAATCATGTTGACAAGGCCAAACAGCGGCAAGTCAGGGGTTGATAAAGACTAAGGTCACGTGTGAGGCAGAAGTGCCTGTCACAGTGCAGGTCCTCAAAAGAGTGGTCTTTGTTCCTTTCTCCCGTGACCATGCCCACTACCCCTCAATCACACGCATGCACATACATGTACACACTCCACCTACACAGTTAGCACCATCCCCTTGTTCCACGTTCAGGGTTGTGGCAGGCTAAATCCTCCTCCCTGAATCCTTCTTCCCAGCCATCCTGCAACTTAGTATCAACTGTATGGCCAAGGAGATGAAACAAGTTACTTGATGGAGACAAGAAATCAAAACATATGGAGGGTGCTTGTCCAGAGAGCATAAATGGCTCTTCATTATAATACGGGAACTAAAGTCTCGAATTAAAAATAAAAGACAGGATGTAGCTTCTACCACACTCCAACCACAGAGGAGCTTCATTGTCATACAATCACTGAGAATATTATGTTGATTGGCAAGAGCCTGGCTTTGTGGAAGGGACAGAATTCCCCACTGCTAATCTACAATGGAATTGTTCAGTGTCGGGCACAGCTTTAATAATATTGTTCTGGGCTGCGCTGGATGTAAATATCCCGCTCTTCATTTTGTAAGCAATCAAAGAGAAGTTTTATAGATGGGAGAGCATGAACAGTTATAATATCTGTGCCAAGAAGCACACGGGCAAAATCGAAAAATCAAAGAACACTGTGCCTTAGAAAGGCTTCGCTTTGTGGCTTATCTCCCATCTCCTCTGTCTGTCCAGCAAGTCACACGTCAGACACATTACAAAAGACCACACTTTAAATGTTGCCCTTGACATTATTAAAAACTGCAGGATTGGTGAATCGAACCGGAGGCAAAAAAACAGACTGATAAATCTGGACAGTCAGATAATCGCCCTTCATCTTGCCGCAGTGCCCAGAATGGAAAAGGAACGAAAGGAACTCTTGCTTATTAAGCACCCACTATGTGCTGGGCACTTTGCCTCTTCAGAAGCAGCTTCGCATGGCAGTTAGAACACTGACTGATGGAGCCAGAAAGACCTGGAATCTCAACCTAGCTCTTGTGTTTTCTAGCTGCGTGGCCTTGGGCAAGTTCCGTCAGCTCTCTGTGCCTCAGTGTTTCCATCTGTCAAATGAGGATAACAGGTATCTCACAGGATGATTTGGAGGATTAAGTAAAATAAACTTGTATCCCAGCACCCAAAACATACCAGGCACTCGATAGTGGATGTTATACATCGAACTTTATTCAGTCTTCATGATAGGTGGATCTGTGTTCCCCCCAAAATATGTTGAAGTCCGAACCCCCAGTACCTATGGGATGTGACCTTATTTGGAAATAAGGTGTTTCCAGGTGCTGAAGGTACGGTGAGGGGAATAGGGTGTGTTCCGATCCAATATGATCGGTGTCCTTATAAAAAGGTGCCATCAATACCAGAAGCTAAGAAGAGACAAGGAAGGGTTTCCTTGTAAGTTTCAGAGAGATCACGGCCCTACCACCACCTGTGTCTTGGATTTGCAGCCTCCGTGACGGTGACACAAGAAGTAGCTGTTGTTTTATGCCAGTTTGTGGTGCTTTGTTACGGCAGCCCCAGCAAAGGGATACACCCCTCCCATTGCAATAAAGATATCCTCATTTTTGGATGAAGGATTGAAGCTCAGAGAAGTAAAGTTTTTTTTAAGCTTTTATTTATCTATTTATTTATTTATTTATAGACAGAAGAGAAAGGAAGGAGTAACAGAGGGGGAGAAACATCAAATTTGCCTCTTGAACACCCCCTACTGGGGACCTGGCCCAATAGCCAGGCATGTGCCGTGACTGGGAATTGAACCCTTGACTCTTTGGTTTGCAGGCCAGAGCCCAATCCACTGAGCTGTACCAGCCAGGGCATAAAGTTTGTGTCTCAAGATCACTCAGGTAGAGGTGGGCAAGCTTAGACTTGAATCCAGGCCACTCTGAGCCCAGTGTCCACCCTCTCTCTGACCGCTGTGTGGCCTCTCGGGAGCAGAGCTCAAGAAGAAAAGGGCAGTGGTGTTGGAAATGAGCTCCTGTTCAGCACACCCAAGCCCCGGTGGAGGTGCCAGGTTCGAGTGGTCTGATTATGAACAGTTCATTAAGTAAAGAGCAGTGAGTGTTTGAGAGTGACTCTTATAAAAAGAATCGACTTTTATTTATAGTGACGTTCCAGTCATTAATTTTGAAGGAAGAAAGCCCACAGCAGAAGCAGGTTCATTAAAGATGTGACATTAGTAATTTAATTAAATTGGGTTTTTGCGTCCCGTTGCAGAAAATGAAACGTTAGTTCTACACCAGTTCTCGGCCCATTTCCCCAGGTTGGCTCACTCCCCTCACCTTAGCTTGCTTTCTTCTCCGAATGTTTACCTGACCCGGCCCTCCCACCCCCAGCTCGCGCCACGGTCACTGCCTCTGCTGCAAGCCAGCAGCACAGGATCATGGGCAATGCTGTGGAAGCCAACAGGAGGATCATGGGAAATGCCAAGGATGATAGCAGTGTGGGATTATGGGCCATGCCAAGTAGGCCAGGATCATGGGAAACATTAAGGAAGCCAGCAGCCAATCATGGGGCATGCCAAGAAAACCAGCAGTGTGGGATTATGGGAAATGATAAACTGGGCTAATGGCTGATGCGGGTAGATTCTTTGATCTGGGTCATCTCACTTGTCAGGGGTAGAGAATGGGCAAGGAAGAGCTCTTCCTTCCTTAAGATAACTCACAAAAACATAAGCCTCTTGAGGACAGGGAACCGCTCTGTCACCACTAGAGTCCCAGCTCCACACACAGTTTGCCCAAAATAAATTTTGTTTACATGAAGGAATTCATGTATGGATGAGTAACCCTCCCAGACAGCTAATTAATGAACATGGAAATATGTCCCTACAAGGGTCTGGCACTGTGTTAGACTCCCAGGATATACCCTGGGGCCAGGACAGGCCCCTGTCCTCAGGCCCTATAGCTCAGGGGAATGGCATCTGCCATTTTTTGAGCATCTGCCGTGGGCTGGGCTTGGTGCCAGGCACACATCGTTTGTGATCGGTAGCCTTCTCAACCACTAGATAGTACTGTCCTCCTCTCAGGGGAGGAAGCTGGGGCTCAGGGAGGCCACACGACTGGAGAGTGATGGCCCCTGGTTTTAGACACAGGTCAAGCTGGATCCAAAGTCTGTCCTTTCTCTCCACACCCAGCTGTCTCCTGGAAGGAGAAGGGGAGTGGGGGAAGCCTCCTTTCTGGGGGTTCTGAGACCACCCTGGCAGGCAGAAGGGTCCTGCCAGGGCGTTCCTGGCAACATGGGCAGGAGGAGGGCACTGCAAGAGCCTGGGAAGCTCCGCGTCCGGGCCGGCCATGTCCACTTCATCTTTATTCCTCCTCATTGTCCCCTACCCCGTCTCTCACCACTGGCTCCCTGAGCGTGCAGGCTTATCTCTAGCCTCAAGGCCTGTGCACATTCCATTTCCTCTTCCTAGAGCAATTCTCTGTCCCAGTAATTCTTACTAATCTCCCAGGGTTCTGCACAGATGCCACCTCCCCCAGGAAGCCATCTCTGACTTGCCCACGCTGGGCGCGGTCCCCTGCCTGGCCCCCCATCTCACCATCACGCAGAGCAAACCTTGAATCATGCTTCCACTGAGCTGGGAGTACCATCCACTTATGTTGTATGTATTGGACACCAGACTCTGTCCCAGGCACTTCACTCACCTTAACTCATCTAATTGTCACCACAACCCCGCGAGGCAGGAAAGTACTATTGTGATCGCTGTCTTACACATGAGGAGACTGAGGCTCAGAGGAGCTGAGAGACTTGCTCAAGGCCACACAGGTGGAAAGCCGGCAGGCAGGGTGCAAACCGAGGCACTGCGGCCCTCGCACCCGTATGCCCCCCGCCCTGTTCTCCAGCCTCAGCACCTCAGCTCCGGGTAGATTCAGAGGAAGTATTTGGAGGGGAGTCTGGATGCAGCTTGATACCTTGTCCTCACCCTTTGGGGACATCCTGGAATGGTGGGAGGTGTGACCTTCAGGGCACAGGCAGTTCCAACTCTGGGGAGAAAAGCAGAGGGTGGGGGGAGCGCGGTCAAGTTGAACAGCGACTCGGGCACAGAGGAGCTGCGCCCTCCCTCCCTCCTGATTGGTGGGTCAGGATGTTCTCACACCCTCACGGAGTGTATTTTCCCGGATAATGAGAACACTGCAGCTGCCTCCATGCCGCTGTCTCGGGCCGCACACTGTATGTAGACTATACTCTCCGGCTCCCCATTTCCTCCTTTAAACAGCTCAGTCGGATCGGAGCTCCAAGGCTCTTGTCTTCCCACCTCACTGTCTATTCCAGCACTAACAGCCCCTTCGCCTCCCCCAGACCTACTGGGCCTAAGTGTCCCTCTGGCAGGACACACAGGGAAGAAAGCGCGTTGGGTTTAATGAGCACCCACCTACGCCATGTCATGCTCTGTGTCCCTTCCCTGGTGTTGATGAGAAAGAGTGTCCGACACCTGAGCAACCAAACCCAAGGGGTTAAAAGGATTTCCCTGGAACACCTTGAGTGATGGGGCGGATGTATTCCATGCCCAGGGCTGTGCAGGTGAAAAGGCAGGAAGCCTGGACATTCTGTTATAAATCACAAGCGTGACGCCTCCTCAGCACGCGACCATCGAGCGTATTCGAGGACTGGGCAGACCTGAGAGGGCCCAGCGTCGGGGGGTGGGCCCAGCTCACAGCTGCGTGTCTCTTCCTCTCTTCACAGTGCTCCCGAGCCACACCTGTGGGAACCCTGGGCGGTTGCCCAACGGCGTCCAGCAGGGCTCAACCTTCAACCTGGGAGACAAGGTCCGCTATAGCTGCAACCCCGGCTTCTTCCTGGAGGGCCACGCCGTGCTCACCTGCCACGCTGGCTCCGAGAACAGTGCCACGTGGGACTTCCCCCTGCCCTCCTGCCGAGGTAGGTGACCAGACAGGGTCCTCCAGGTGGGTGGCGATTAGGAGGGAATGCGGAGCTTTCAGTGGTACCTAGTCTCCAGTGCGGAAGCTGCACCATCCACTCCAGCAAGGCATGGGGCACTCACTCTGGGGAGCCCATGCCTGGGGGTCACCAAGGGTCCTCAGGGTCCTCAGGCACCCGAGGGTCTTCTCGACCTCACTTGACTTCGTTCTTGGACGTGAATTCTCTCCATCTCCTTCCCACACATCAGCAAACATGCTTTTAGTCAGTCTGCGCTCACCTTCCGCCCTCCAGCCTCAGAAGAAGCATGGTTTCTCTCCTGTCTCGGACGGCCTCCTCTTGTGTGCAGTCTGTCTCCCAGCGGCTCTCCTACTGGCACTTACACTCTTCTCTTTCCTGTAAACCCAACCTCTCTTCCTATTTAAGGAAGAGAGGTGTCCTCCTCTCAGTCTGCAGAATTGCTCAGAACCTCTTTACGCCAAAGCCCACCCCCCTTCAGAGCTACACTGGTCTCAGCCACCAGCTAGGATGACCAACGTGTCCTGGTTTCCTTGGGACTTTCCCATTTTTAACTCTTACATGCTTCTTATGTGATGATAAAAATAACACATGATCACTTTTAAATGATCTTAGAAAATACAGGCCCTGGCCGGGTAGCTCAGTTGGTTAGAACATCATTCTTGATAGGCCAAGGTCGAGAGTTCGATCTCCATCCAGTCAGGACACATACAAGAGACAACCTGTGTGAATGCATAAATAAGTGGAACAACGAATTAATGTTTCTCTCTCTCTAAAAATCAATTAAAAATACAGAAAAGAATAAAGAGGAAACAAAATGTGCCTGTTCTAACCACAATTTTCGTGTATTTCCTCCCCACTTTCTTTTAGTACATGTTGCATATAAGCATATATTATGAACAGGCACATAATTAAGATTATAATGCATGCACACATCTTTAGCCACCTTTTTTGAAAGCTGATCGCGCACCATGGGGCTCCCTGTACCACCGGAGTACCCAGCGTCCAGAGAGCTCCGTGCAGCCTCTACTCCTCCCTGCCATCCCCTGCTCTGCAGGCTGACCTCTGCCCCTCGTGCTCTGCACCTGGGTTCCAACGCAGGTGGAAATGATCTTGGCCCTTACAGCCTTTGACTTCTCAACAGCCTTTGCAATGTTGATCACTTTTTTCTTCTTGAAATTCTCTTTACATTCTGTGGCTCCCAGAACACCCAGATACAGGTCTAGGAAGACCATTGCAAGGAGCTGAGGAATGATTGAAAGAACAGCTTAGGGGATTGAAAGAAGTAGCTCTCCTTGGGTTCAGCTTCTGTCTTCCTCTTAGAGGAAGGGTCTCGGTGGTCGCTCCCCCCACCTGCCCACACCCGTTTCACTGTCTGCACCTGGGATGGGAAGTGGGTGGCCCATCCGCCTCTTCCCATTCTCCCCAGTTCAATGGCAGACAGAACTAATTGGTTGCAGCACCCTTTCTGCGGGAGTCCAGACACAGCTGTGAATTCCTTCCCCACAGGCAAGCCACGACCAGTCGATCTGAGCCGTCACTCCTCTCCTTGTTTGTCTAGCCCTCCTCAACCAAGAATATCAGTGTCCACCACACTGGCCCTTCTCCGTGGAGCCCAAGGGCACTGGAGTCTCCTTTCTCGCCTCCTAAGTCCCTTCCTCTTGGGCCCCATTTCTCCTGTGGGACACGCCTCTCTTCATGTGATTTGCATCAGGATTGACCAAATCAGTTACGTGACTGACACCAGGAACGGCCAAACCACGCGGGCCCCAGCACACAGGTGCATGGCCCTGAGTGTGCTGACCGTGGCTCAGGGCTGCTGCAGCCACCCTTCTGTCCAGCATTCGTACCCACCCCCGCCCACAGAGGTCACTCTTTAACAGACTGGCCTTCCTTGAAGGAGGGGTGTCTGAGTTGTGACTTGATAATAGAAAACATGATAGTAAATGAATACTTAAGTTGTGGAAAAAACCAACAGTTCTCTTTCTTTTTACGGCAACAGAGAGTGAACACAGCACAAGCATCAGGACAAGCCTCAGCGGCAGAGCGGCTGCTGCCTGTCCCGTCAAGTGTGACTCCCATTGACACCCCATCCCAGTGCGGTGCCAACCACTGTCCCTCTCAGAATCTTCTGGAAGCTTTGTCAGCTTTAGTTTTCTGTCAGCCTGGAACTCGCCTGGGTTCCGCTTTGCCAACATAGGTCAGGAACTTGGCCCATTTTTTTTACTGCCCCCCCCCAAAAGCGCAAAACAAAAATGAAAACAGAAAACAAAACCACTAACAAAGGTGTCTGCCTGCAGCACAGCCTTCAGTGAGGGTTTGTGGCAGGGCAGGCAGTTCACCTCTCAGCACTGCACGTGGCTCGTAAAGGAGTCTGGGCGATCAGCCGCCTCCCCATCCCTCGGTCCCTTCTCCCCAGAAGCTGCTCCCTGGCTTCCCCTGTGGCGTGCATGGTACCGGCTCTTCTTTCTCCAGCTTCCTCTACATGGCTGCCTCCAACCTCCGCCCTCTGCCCTCCGCCCCCTGCCCCATTGGGGACGTCTGTTGACTTGGGCACAGGAGCCCTGCTGGCTCTCGGCTCTGCCATCTCCTTACAGGCTGATGTCTCCCTTCCCCACCCAAACTATTTAGGTACAGGGTGGTATTTTCCCGCATGAAGAGGGCTTTCACCTGAACTCTGCGGGCTGTTAAAATACCCTTTTTTTTGTTACCTCGCTAGTAAAAGACAGTGATGCGGGCCACCTCTCAGAGGCCTTCACTCACCAGGTTGAATTGGGGTGTAGTGTCTGTGAGCCCAGGTGTGGGGGGCAGTGAGGACTGGCCTCTCGGTGGGATGGAGTGGGCTGGGGTGACGTCGGTCCCCGGACATTGACCTCACAACAGCCATCTGTGGGCCTGGGGCACCTTTTGGTGACATGACTTTCTTCCAAGTCTCTCCTGATTCTCTTTTGGACTCTCAGACCATAATGATTCTTCTCCTTAAACATGTCATTCCTCTACAGACACTCTGTCTCTTGGAATTTCTCATCCACTGCATGGCTTCTGATTATTGCTTGGAGGTGACTTTGACTTCTACCTCCAACCCCGCCCCCTGTCCTAAGCTCTGGGCCCACATGGGGATCCAATGTTGCTGAACTCCTCCCCAGAGGGTGCCTCAAATGGGGCATGTCCCAGATCTGCTCTTTGTGCTGCCTTCCCCAACTCGGGGAAGGGTGTCACCACCCAGGGCGGCCCAGCCAGACACCCCAGTGGCTTCTTACACTCCTCACCTTTGCTTCCTGCATCGTCAGTCACCATGCCCTGGCGAGTGGTTCTCTGCACCTGCCCTCTCCTTCCCGACTCTGCCATTGTGCAGGGGGCTGCTTAGAGTCCTACCAGCGGGTCTTCATCACTGACAGGGTCAAGTTCACATTCCTTAGTGTGGAGCACAAGGCCCTTCCAGAAAGAGTCCCAAGCCAACCAACGTCTCTCAGTCCTCTCTGAGTAGCTTTGGTTGCAGCAGAGAACGCTCCCTCCTGGAACACAGCAGGAAAGCCAGCCAAAGATGTCAAGTCTTGCTTTCAGAAGGGCTTCTATTCAAATGCCAGAAACTCCTGGGTGCCTGAGGGGACTGAGCTGTAGCTCTCCCACTCCCTGAGCCCCCAGTGCCCCCCTCCCGCCCCTGTGCTTCACCCACTTACTCTAATTCACTAGAAGCTGCAAGAACAGCCTGAGAAGCACACTCAGTACTGTCAGGGATTTCCTGAAAGTGACTGTGTGAACTGTCCTTCCCTAGGAGGCCGAGCTAAACAAGGGCAGAGGACGCTCACTGGGTGCCGTGCTGTGCCAGGCGCTGCGGTCTTGCCAGAGTTAACGGGTTCATACTCAGGGAGGATTAAAGCCTTTTTGGCCTTCCTTCCTCTCGTGTAGAACTCTCAAGGGCTGGCATCTATGAGTGGGTAAACCTCATTCACTGGGCAGTCATCCGTAAATGTTTGCTGAATGGAGGGACGGCTGGATGGGTCTGGTTCACCAGCAGGACCGTGTGGGCATACTGGCCCCAAAGGGAAACCACTGGCCTGGCTTCGCCCACCTGCCCGGCGGCTCTGAGCAACACGAAGTCTTTGAGTCCAAAGCTTTCAGGAGCAGGCTGAAGGGCTGTGTATAGAGATAGACACAGGAAATGCCATCTGCTCAGCTGAAAGGTGGGCTTGGTCCAGGGACAGAACTTAGGGGAAATAGAGACGAGCTGGAGTCAGGGGGCAGAGCAAGTGTGAAGCTGACCCATGCCAAGTGTGAAGGAGGCCCATGCCAAGGCCTGAGGAGGCTTGGTCCAGCTGGCAGAGGGAAGGGCCTACGACCTCCGTCCGTTTGTGTCACTCTGTGTCCCTTTTCAAAGGCAGAGGTCCCTGGGAGGCCCCGTGCTCTGTGGAACCTCTTCGATCACAAGAAAGAAAAACACATTTCAGCAACCAGGCTCTTGACTTGTGCAGGGCGTTGGCCCTGGATCAAAGAAGACCTCGTGGGGAAGGAACGGGGTTCAGATGTGCTGGGGGCTGAGGGGCTGGTGGTAGGAAGGAAGCCTGAGCAAGAAATGCTTGGCCTCTTGAGGTTCAAGCCAAACACTGCAGGCTGCCACCAGTCCCGGGGAAACGGGCGTTCGGTCTGCAGAAGCTGGGGCTGCAAGAGCTGAGCTGCATTCCAAATTCCCTGGCCCCGGGGGAGGAACCTGTGGACTGTGAAGCAGAAGCAGTGTGTCGGGCATGAAAGAGCAGGTAGTCAGGCTAAGTTCAACCTTGGTTATGCCAGCTCGGAGCTGGGGTTGCCGGTGTGTTTTTAAAGTGGGGACACGAGTCACAGCCTTACAGGGTTGGTTGTTTACTCATTCATTCACTTGAGAGTCAGCAACATTTTATTGAGTGCCTACTATGCGCCAGACAGTCATTGCTTTGCTGATTATGTGCTGACTGCCTATTAGGTGCCAGGTATTGTTCAAGACGCAGAGGCTCGCGGTACTCAGCCAGGCAGACCACGTTCCGTGGAGTTTACACTGTGGCAGCAACAAGGCAGAAGGCAGACAAAAGCCAAGTAGACATTTTTCAGACCATGATAGGAGCTAGTGATGAGGAAGCCTGCTTTAGATGACATTGTCAGGAGAGGACTCTCTGAGGAGGTTTGAACTGATTTCTGAATGACAGGAAGGAGGTGTATTATGTGAAGACCTTGGGAAGGGCATTCCTGACAAGAGGAACAGCAGGTGCAAAGACCTTGAGGCAGGAGAGGGCCTGATACATTAGAGGAATAAACAACAAGCCCATATGGTAAAGAAGAGCAGGGGGAGGGGTGGAGAGGGCAGGGCTGTGGTGAAGCAGGGCAAGAAGTTCGGATTTGGTTCTACATTCCGAGGAGCCAGGGAGGAATTTTAAGCAGAGCTGTGGTATGATTTCACTTAATTTTTTAACAGCTCACTCTGGATGCTAGAAGGGAGGGTGATTATCTTTGGCAAGAGGCACAGCCGGGAGACCAGTTAGGAGACAGCTACTGTGGGCAGGTGGGATGGAAGTGGTGCATCTTGGTGGGGGGTGGCCATGGTAGAGATGGACAAGAAGGGGGACAAATTGAGGCCGTAGTTTGGGGGCACAGCTGGCAGTCTTGCTGGTGAACTAGATGTAGGCGCTGATGGAACAAAGGGTCAAGGTTGACTCCTAGGCTCTTTCTGGAGCGCTGGCCACATGGGGATGCTCATGACCAAGGTGGGAGGACCAGGCCAGGGAGCGGGAAGTGGGTGCCCGAAGGAAAATAAAGAGAGCTCCTTTTGTCCAGCTGAGGTTTGCCTGTGAGCACCTGAGCAGGGGTATTCATACTGTGGCTTGGGGCGGTTCTGAGCTAGAGAGAGATTGGGAGGGGGCTTGAAGACCCAGGGTGGTGATGGAGAAAGCGAGGAGGGTCCGGGTATCACACGCTGGGCTCCACTCTGTTGATTGAATGAAACAGGGTGCAGAAAGCACTAAATACCACGCCAGGGGCGGTGTGCCGTGAGCATGGGGCCTTGGGATGGACCACAGCTCCCAGACACTCCCGCTGGGATCACTAGTCCCTCTCTCACCTTTGCCTTCACCATCCCTGCAGTAGAACCATCCAGAACCTGGCTCTGGAGTCCGATCACCTGTATTCAAATCCTGGCCTTGCCACTCACACCCCCTAGCTGAGTGACTTTGGGCTAGTAGCTCAACCTCTCTGTGCTCCATTTTTCCTCTGTAAATGAGAATAATGAGAGTACCTAACTCATAATGTGGCAGTGAGGCTTGAGTAGATAAATGCCAAGCACACAGCAGAGGGCCTTGTTCATAGCAATGGCTCCCTGAGAGCAAGCTGTCATATGTGACTGGGACTGCCACAGCCACTGGTGGCCGGCATTGTCGAGCACCAGCTCTGTGTCAGACCTTGCATTACCTAATTTAATTCTTATAGAAGCCATAGGAGATTAAGATGTTGTTATCCCCTATGACAGGTGAGGAAACTGAGGCCCAGAGAGGTGAGGTTTCTGCCTGTGGTCACATAGCTAGAGGCTCATGGAGCCAGGATTCCACCCAAGTCCATGTGCCTATCAGCCGTGATCTTGACTGACCGCCACTGTTTACTGCAGGCAGGGACAGTGACCGGTGGCCCATGGCAGGAGGCTCACAATGACACCAGTGCCTCTGGAGCTCCTCCTGTTTGTTGGTCTGAGGCCCAAGAACTTGGTGCTTTTGTAGGTGCATCCCCTGCATGGGTCCACCAGGTCAGGGACTCGCTGGTCTCCTGTGGTTTCTTTCCCCCTTGACCTTCTCATTAACTTGCCCCCTGAGCTATTTGGAGAGAAGCCTCAGAGAAAGGGCCAGAAGAGATTCCACTGGGCAGATGCAGCTTCACGGTGGGGCCAGGCTCTGCCAGGGGCTCCTTTCCTTCTTAGAGTGAATTCTGACCCAGGATCCGGCCACCTCTGTGTGAGCGTGGGGAGCCGGCCTGCACTGTGGGGGCGGCACAGAGCCCCTGCCTCAGGCCCCTCAGGCAGAGGAGAGAGGGGCAGGAGGGGACTGCTCACACCTAGAAAGCCCTCTCCCGGGCCTGGGCTCCCGGGAGCCAGCCCTAGTTCATGTCAAGGACAGCAGTGCAGTGGCCAAGGCCCTAGTGGCTGGAAGTGGGTAGGCGACAGTGTGGTCTGGAGGCAGCGTCCTGGCTTCGGAAGCCGGCTGACCACACTGAAGTTTCCCCGTGTGTCAGGTGTGGGCGATATAATAATACCTCTCTGAGAGCAGTTTGAGGAGGTGCAGGTGAAGTCTTCCGCGCAAAGCCTGGCCTGTAAGGAAAGCCCAACAAGGAACCGTGATGTGACCAAACACCATGTCTCGTCTCCGGTCATCCCCTCCGGAGGTCACCTGGGTGGCGAGGGCGTGGTCCCCCCTCATCCGCTGCTCGGCTTCCCCTGTTTCAGTTACCTGTGGCCAACTGCAGTCTGAAAACAGTGAATGGAAAATTCCAGAAGTAAACAACTCGTAAGTTTTAAATTGCACACGTTCCGAGTGCCTCGCTGAGTCTCATCACGCAGGCACCGACCGTCTCACGTCTCCCGGGGCGTGTATGTACACAGACATTTTGAGGGGAGAGAGACCCCATTGACATAACTTTCATTACAGTAGACTGTGAGAAGTGTTCCATTTTACTATTAATTAGCGCTATTAATCTCTCACTGTGCCTAATTTATAAATTAAACTTCATCATAGGTGTGTATGTATAGGAAAAGAAGTAGAGCATGTATAGGGTTCAGTACTGTTCATGGTTTCAGGCACCCACCGGGGTCCTGGAACATACCCCCATGGATACGGGGGGTGGGGACGGCTGTATCTTCTGTGGTGGCAGAAATAGTGATGCTGTCACACAATTGGCAGTTTCTTAATTTTTTAAGAAGGGAGGTCCTTGATAGGACTATGGATAAAGAGACAGAATCCTGAGCCCCCAGAAGAGGGGACGGACAAGGTTGAGCAGGAGGGACACCGAGCCACACAGGACAAGAAAAGCGGGAGCACGGTGGCTTTGGGGCCTCATGCTCTGGCTCACTTGCAGTTGAGCTGTCGGGTGGCTTCTTACAAAAATACCCAGGGCCTGATGGGGCGTGTGTCTCCTCAGAGGCCGAGTAGCCCTGGGCCGGGGGATGTGGACGGAAGCCCAGGGTGAGGACCCAGGAGCTTCTAGGCATCCCCGAGTGTGTGCTGGAGCTGGAGGTGGGGGAAGGGGATGCAGGTTCCTCCACCCCTGCCCGAAATTTGTGAGGCTTTAGAGAGTCCACAGACATCAAATGGTGCGGAGGGATAGTTGTCTAAAATTATGGTTCATTGAAGACATTTCAATGAAACTTAAAGTTGACCATAAATAAACGTGGAAAGGAAACTGTCAGCCTGACACACATGCACCGTCGAATGTCTGTGACTCCATAGTCGTGCAGAAGGCCCATAGCCAGAGAAGGAGAAAGTATGAATTACTATTTTAGGACTGTGGTGTCAGCCGAAGGTTATAGTTTACGACTCCAAAGTTGTAACCATGAAATACAATGTCTTATTTAAAGTGTGAGTAAATCCCCAAACAACTTTTCCAGCATCTCCCATCAGTAGAGGGCAGGGCAGGAACGAGGGTGCCAGAGGAGCTCGAGAGCAGGTGTGAGTCAGCGTGGCCCCGGCCAGAGGGTCTCATTTCCCGAGGCCACGGCTCCAGCATCACTCCAGCATCACAGCATTACATGCTCAGGAGTCATTACCAAAGCTGGGACCTTTGAAGATCTGAGGATGACGTACCAAGCAGGGACTGGGACCTTAAGGCTGATGAGGGGCCAGCCAGGCCCCACGAGGTAGGGAAGATGGTCCCAGAAAGAGAAAATGGCACTTTCAAAGGTCCTGGAGCAGGGAGATGCTTGGTGCATCAGAAAAGTCAGGAGGAGTGGGAGGGTGGTCGCAGGAGTCCGGGGGCGAGGCCTGTACAAGGTGAGGCCTCGTAAGGTTCTTGTCCAGCCACGGGATGTTCTGCTGTACCCTGAGCAACAGTGGGAGCTATGGAAGGTTTGTACAGCAGGTCTGTGCTGTTGAGCCTCTGGGTGAATGAAGAATGGCAGCTGGAGCAGGAGAGAGGCTTCCTGGCGGCATGACTTGGAGCTCAGCTGGCTGAGAGTGGAGCAGCAGTGAAGACAGGTGACTGAGTCGAGAGCCATTTAGAAGGACAGACAGGATTGGTTGCTGGTTGGACGTGGGGTGCGAGAGGAGTTGAGGATGTCCCCCAGCTCCGGCACAAAGGCCCTGGATGAATAGTGCTGCCGTTTTTCAACACAGGAAGAAGGTTGGGTTTAGTGGGAGGAGGGGACAAAGACATCTCGTTTGTGTATGTGCTGCAGAGCCAGCACAAAGACGTCTTAGTTGGGTTGAGAACAATGTGGGACGCCCAGCGAGGTTTCTAGGACCAGAAATGGGCAGGAGACTGTATGGCCATTATCTTCTCCCCGGGACCTGCTTTCCCTCTGGCGTTCCCTGCCTTGTCCACCTAGGTGCCATGTGCAGACGTCCAGCCTGGTTGGTGACTTCTTCGTGCACGAGGCTGGGGCCAGCGCATGTCCAGCAGCTCTGTGTCCCTGCCCTCCTGACACCACGCCCTGTCCTCCTCCTCTCAGGGAGTCCCTCCCTGCCTGCTCTTTCTCAGCCTCCTCTCGGGCGCCCTGGCTTCTGCCCTCTGCCCATGAAGTGTCACTTCTATCCCAGTGTTCTCTACTCCCAGGGGGCCGGTTCCCTCTTCGTCCTGCTGACCCCCTGCCTGACAGGCTCCAGGCCCTCTTGACTTGCCCCCAGGCCCATAGACAAGGCTGTCCCTCGGGAACTCACAGCCAGCACGGGAAGGGCAGAGACTGGGCCATCACTGTCCGGCACCATCATCGTCATTGTCATCATCAGCCCTGTCACCCTGTTAGAGACCTCACCACCCTCCCTCCTTCCCTCCCTCCCTCCACCTCTCCTTCACTGCCCCCTCCGGGCTGGAGACCACATCCTCTAGCTTCTCCCCCGGCGCCCCCCCCCCCCAGCACTTGAATGTCTCCTGTCCCTTCTCCTTCCTCCCACTGCCATTGCCATTCCTTCAGGCTTCGATGACTGGAACACCCTCTTCACTCTCCTCCTCACTGCTGTCTCCCCACCAGCCACCCTCATCACCCCAGGCCACGGCACCCATTCGTCAGGTGGGGAACAGAGCCACCTCCCCAAAGCAGGGCTGGGCTCTCACGCCCTGCGATGGCTCTGACACCTGCAGGGAAGGATTCAAACCTCGACCAGATCACCAGGCCTTTCCTTCCCCTGCTGACCCAGCTCACTGCCTGCGTCCTGCACTTCCACGGCGGTGGGAAGCTGGCCATCCCCCAAGCACACCACACCCCTCAGGCCTCCTTGCCTCTGAATGTCCATGTCCTCTGCCAGGAACCCCCTTTTTTCTCCCTCCAGCACACTCTGACTCCTTTCTCAAGGTCCAGGCTAAGCATCCCTTCCTTCACCACGACTTTCCTAATGTCCAGTGCAGTCAAGGTCAAGCCACTGTGGCTAGGGCTGTAGGCGGTTTCACCTGGTGTAGACCAGGCCTGTGCAGGACTGCTGGGGACCAGCAAGGCTGTGCTTGCTCAAACAGCACTGACAAATGGGCTCGCTGCCTGGCTCCTGTAGCTTATCTCCTCAGTAATGGTCATGGCGAAGTTATTACATCAAGGGGAGACGCTGAGACTCTGCCTCGGATGTCAGACTTCATAGCCTCGTGCTAGTGAGGTACCCAGGGTGGAAATACCATGTTTCTTCATACAACAGGTAAACAGCATCAGCACACTGGATTGAAAGCCAGGCGAGGCAAAGCCGCCCCCCTCCTCTCTCTGCCTCCTTCCTGGGTTCTGGGCATCTAGGTTAGCGGGTAGCTAAGGTGGAGGGAGGAGGAGAAGGAGAATTGAATCACAGCTCCTTGGGCGCTGCAGGCCCTTCACAGAGCAGCCCATAACTTCCTGCCCAGCAGCGCTGCCCTCGCTGCCTTTCCATCTGAGTTCAGACGGGGCGGACCGAGGAGTCCCCGAGCGCACTCCACACACCCACTTCGGCCGCCTTGCTCTGGCTGTTTCCTCTGCCCAGGACACCCACTCCCCGGCCTGCCAGGCAGCCAGATCTCAGAGGAAGTGCATCCCGCCAGGTTGGCGTTCAGAACATAGCCAGACTCTGACTATGTCTCAGTGGTACCACCTGGGCCAAGACGCCATCCTCTGTCACCCGGCTCGTCACAGTAGCCTCTAGAGGCCCCGCCTTCTGCCCTGCGCCTCTCTGGTCTCTGTCCACATTGGCAGCTCAAGGGGTCCTCTTAGTACACAAATCAGACATGTCACTCTCCGCTCGGAACCCTCACTGGCTTCTCATGTCTCTGAATTCAGAGCCCACTCCCTACACTCTCCTGCTTACCTGCGCTACTCCGGCCCCTCGGGTCCCGGTGCTCTTCAGCGGTGCCTCTCTGCACAGTGGCCTCTGCATGTGCTGCTCCGTCTGGAATGCTGTCCCCGCCCCCATTGCCACTTGCCTTCCTCTCTCTCTCCTCCCTCCCCCCCGGAAGGCCCGGGTCCCCACTCCCCTCCTGCGCCCCCTCGTTCGCACAGGGTCTGTTCTTTGTCCTGAGTATTGCCTGTTTCTCTCTGACTAAAATGTAACCTCCGTGAAGGTAGGATTTTTGTTTTAATAAATTTTTAAATTGGTTTTTGGGCCAAGGGTGGGCATTGATTTGTTTGTCCATTTATTTTGCATTCGTTGTTTGATTCTTGTATGTGCCCTGACTGGGGATTGAACCTGAAACTTTGGTGAATCGGGATGACCAGGATGGTGAATCTAACTGAGCTACCCAGGCAAGCTTAGTTTGTTTATTTGCAGATAAGTCCCCAGCACCTAGACTATTGCCTGATACGCAGTAGACGCTCCATAAACGTTTGTTGAGTGAATGTGTCAGCACAAATGTCACTTCCTCCGTGAAGTCTTTCCTGAGTGCGATGTGCTGTCACTGTGCTTTGACACCTCAGCCGTCACAGTTCTGGGGATCCGCTGTGTGTTTGCCGGGCGCCCCCGCTCTGAGAAATGCTTGGGGCAGGGATGAAATTGAGTTTTTCATAAGGTAGTACTGGCCCTGGCCCAGCGTTTGGCACACAGTAGGTGCTCTGTTTATAGGTGCGAGAGGGAAACATTCATGAGCACCTGCTGAGTGAGGCCCCTTCATGTCTGTGCTCAGACATACCTAAGAGTTGGAATTTAGAACTGAGTTCATGCTCCTGAAATAGACCTTGACCTTGTAGAATGATATTCCTAAAAATTCAGGGCCACTGAATAAACTCATTTTTGTCTCCGTCTCACACCACTCCTGTATATCCAGCTGTCACCTCAATCTCTCCACCAGGACATCCCACAGACACACCCAGCCCTGGTGTCCAATACTACCCTCCCTCCTGGTGGCCGTCCACACCATGGGGTGCTCCCCTTCTGGTGTCCCTGTGACAGCAAATGAGACCTTCTGTCCACCCATCCACACTCATGATGGAAGCCTGGAACCCATCCGTCCCAGGTGCTAAGTCCTGTAGATTTCACTTCCTGAATATCTCGCAGATAAGCCCTTCCCACCCTCCCCATGACCCCAGCTCAAATCTCATCCAGCCTCGCGTGGACTTGGGTAACTATGGCCTACCCAGAGCATCCTGTGGGCCTCCCCAGCTCAGGCCTCCTCTGTGCCACAGCCACAGGGACCTTTCTCAGATGCCAGTGCAGTCATATTCTTCACTAGCTTTGATCCTTAAGATAAAGTGGAAGGAAAAGGAGAACTTAGCATTTGCTGGGCACGCCAGTCACTGGTGAATGCTGGGTCCTGTCCCATTAATTATCCCATTGAGTTATTGCAATAAACCATTGTGTAGAGAAGCAAAATGCCTTAGGGAAATAAATCACCCAGGGGCACATGGCTGGGAAGTTGTGGACCCTGGATTCAGATCTAGCGCTCTTGGCCTTGAAATCCATCTTCTTTCCAACATACTCCTCTGCGTCCAAATCCTTTTGGCCCAGAGCTGTCTGTCATGTTGCTCCTTCTACATTTTCAGCACCGTGGCCCATCATTCTTCTCTTTCTTCTCTGTGATAAGCCTTCTGGAGCTGCTGATCTTAGACACGCCTTGTGCTTTCATGCTTCTTGCTTATATTTCGTTCCCTCTTCTCTTAAATACCTTTCCCTTTCATCTCTCGCTAGTGAACTCCTCCTATTCATCCTTCAAAACCCAACTCTCATAGCACCTCCCCAATTAAGCTTTCCCAGATTGACTTACCCAAGCAAAGTAATTGTTGCTTTATTTGTGTCCTCAAAATGTGAATTGCACTCCCAGGAGACAGAATGGTATGTTGGTTAAGAGCATAAGCCCCGGAATCAGACTGTGGGGTTTAGAACTCCAGCTCCTTTTATCACTGTGAACTGTGTCACCTCTGACAAATCAGTGAATTTCTTTGTGCCCTAGTGTTCTTACCTGTAAAATGGGAATGATACTTTATAGGGTCATAGTAAGGATTAGTATTAAATACATCGAGTAGTTACACTAGTACCTGCTATGGTAAAAGCACTCAGTAAATATTCCTTTTATTAATATTACTCCGCCCCCTCTGTTCCCCTTGTGAACCCTGATACTGTGTTTTTCCTTTTCTTCCGGCTCAGTCTGTATCTCTAACGCGGCACGTGCTGCGTGTATTATAGTCCCTTTCATACAGGCTCTGGGAGGGCAGGTGGCCCGGCCCATAAGCAGTAGGGGAAGGACTGAAACTGAGGTCAGAAATAACTCAGAAGCCAGTGTTATTAACTATTATATATGAGCACATGGTCCTCCGGTCATTTTTCCCGAATGTCAGGTTTCAGCTGGGAATGGAGAGACGACATCAGCTATGCTGCAGGGACGCATAAAACACTGTCCCCGCCCTCGGGGACTCCCAGCGGAGCTCAATCCCCGAGTGGAAGACAGATGTGTGAACAGGTCACTCAGACAGTGTGAAGGCCATGTCCAAAGTCAGACACGTTGCCAAGGGAGCCCAGAGGAGAGAGCGGTTTCTAAAAGCGTGGGGAAACGAGGCTTTCCTGGGAGGTGGCATTGGAGCTGGGTCTCAGAGCATAAGAAGAGCGACTCCAGATAAAGGGCCCCCAGGCAGAAGGAATGGGTGAGCGCAGGCAGGGGGTCTGAGTGTGCGCGGTGCTAGCGCCGAGCTGGCCTGGGGCCAAGGGGCAGGAGGAACGATGGCAGAGGTCTGGCCAGGCTGTGATGGGCCTGGGGTGCCCTCTGACTTCTGCCCCGGGGAGCAGAGCTGAGTTTTTGTTTTGCTCCATGCGTCTGAGGTTTACTAAGACCTGAGGGAAGAATCATCTGATTCACCACAGTCGTGAATGGGGAAATCACCGTAACTGCCGCCTCTGCCAACCTCCCGGCCATCACAGAGCATTGTGGTGCCGTTGTTAAGAACGACATGTGCTCTGATGGGCAGACTTCAAATCGCAGCTTACTGGCTCTGTGACCACAGACAGGGCACTTAACCTCTTTGTGCCTCGGTTTCTTCACCTGTTCAGGAAGAACAATAATATCTAAAGTTCTCTGAATAGGGCCTGGCAGGTGGTAAGGCCCATGGAAGCATTGGTCTCATTATCATTAGGCCAGTCCAGACTAGGGTCTGGTCCATCCAGTCCATGCAGGTTTCAAGATCCTCTCTGCCTCTCGTGGGTGAAATGCACAGTGAGCCGCTGCAAACAGGACCCACTCACGGGAGCCTCTTGTCTCTTGCCCGCAGCGGACGACGCCTGTGGAGGGACCCTGCGGGGCCAGAGTGGCATCATCTCCAGCCCCCACTTCCCCTTGGAGTACCATAACAACGCCGACTGCACGTGGACCATCCTGGCCGAGCTGGGAGACACCATCGCTCTGGTCTTCATTGACTTCCAGCTGGAGGACGGGTACGACTTTCTGGAAGTCACTGGGACCGAAGGCTCCTCCCTCTGGTAAGCTCTGTCCCTGCCCCTCCCTGGTGCCTTGTGGCTGCGTCTCCCTGGGATGCAGTGTCCTCATCGCCCAAGGCCCCTTTGCCGCTTTCTGTACCCGCCGCTGGAAGTTTCTTTCTCGTCACAGTGAGACGTCCCTGCATATTTTTAGAGCCCCGGTGAATTTTTACAGTGATTTTGGTATCTTATTTGAAGCGTGTCCTTGCTGAAGAATTTCATGGTGGGTTTTGGTCGAGTAACTTGCATTAAGACTGGAAATGTTCTGGTCTTAGGATGTCGACAGGGTCTCAGTGAAATGACGTGAAATATTGTCCCATTTCTGGAAGACATTCATAGCACTCAACAAAGGGAATAGAACCTTGAGTGGCAGTTGCTTTCCCACTCTCGGGGTCGAGACAGGAAAGGCAGTGGGTTCCTGAAGGGAAGGACCCATCTGCTGCCGTGGCCCTGGTCGCACCGGAAGGCAGGCTCTCCTGTGCTGTGCTCCGCCACCATGCGGACCCTCCAGGCTGACAGGCTCAGGAGGGGAGGGGCCGTGAGGGCTCACCGGCCTTAGCTGCTCGTCGTCCTCCAAATCTGGACCCACAGGGCGTACTTAGTCTGACGTTGCCTTCGGGAACTGTCCAGCTTCCTGTTTGGACAACAAGGCTTGGTTGGGGTGAGAGTGTGGCATTTCGAGTGCCCTCTCATGCTGTCCTGGTCACTGTGTTATCCGCGTGTTGGGGCGACCTGTATCAGCACATCAGGAGTCAGTAGAATAGTGTGTCCAGATGTGCTTCGGACAAGATGGGCATCCTTGCAGCCTTCATGGCCACACCGTATCAGGGAAGGCAGGGCGTGGTGCCCACAACGACGGCAGAAGGTGTGTCTCGGGGACTCCGAGTGAAGCAGGAAGTGGGTCACTGCCACGCACAGGGATCAGCGGGGCTGAGGAGGAAGGGGTGCAGGAAGGAAGGGAGAGGAAGGAGACAGCAGGCAGGGGCACGTCTGTTGGGCACCTGTTTTATCCCAGCTTTTGTGCCGCCGTGGTAGAAACACCAATTGAGTGAGACGTGGTCCTTTGAGGGTGAGAAAATCAGACAAGCCTGCGGTGGGAGCCACGTGTGAGTGGAAGGGAGCATGTGGAAATGGACCCCTCCCGGATACGGACTCTAACGTTTGGGGACCAGCGTAGCCCAGAGAACTTCCTGGTGCAGTGGAAGGCAAACCGACCAGGGAGGGCGTGAGAAGACCTGGGTGTCGCACGCTTGTCTGTCAGCTTCGCCAGGCCATTGACCACCCTGGACGGGTGCTGAGAGAAGCACATGTGACATGTGAGCCCCCAAGATAAATCCCTGTGAGGAGGCTGGTGTTCTGTCGGGGGGCAACTGCTGGACACAGGAGTGGGAGTTGGGGTGAAAATCTAGATGACCCTTCACTGAATGGCAACCCCTGTGACTTGCCTCGTCTGAAGACCATCTGTCCGCCTGCATCTTTTCGTAAAATGCCTGTTTTACGGTTTATAAATGTATTACATATGTTCCTTATAGAAAACAGGAAAAATATAAAAAGTTATATAGAGAAATGAACAACTAGTATTAAAATGTTTATGTATTCTCCTTTGGCTTTTTGCTTTGCCTAGATCAAGCTAGCTGGCTACTTAAATATATTTTAATATTACAAAATTAGGACCTTAGTATATCAGTAGTTATATATTTTACCTTAGCATTAGATCATGCAAATCTTCCAATATCATTGCGTATACTTATAAAATATAATAGATGTGATAATATCATACAATATATTGAGCATTTATTATCAACAAGTGGCAGGCTGGTTCTAAGCTCTTAAACCTGTAATTTCGTTTCATCTTTGTAAACATTTTAGGAAGTGGAGAACATACTTGTCTTCCTTTTACAGAGGAGGAAAATGAGGCCCAGAGAGGTTATGTGACACGCTTGAAGTCACACAGCTAGGAAAGGGAAGAGCTAGGATTCAACCCCAGGTTAGTCTGCCTTGAAAGCCCATCTTCTTAGCTCGGATGATAGGAAGGATTATCTTTGCAGGCACGCCCTCATCAGACCGTGCGTGCTTCACGTGTCAGATCTCATGTTAGGTTGTTCCCAAGTTTTCACTTCTATACACAGATGCCGAGAGGAGCATCCCGGCCAGTGCCCTCCCTTCCAGTCCGCAGGCCTCTCGGACTTGCTTGTTTACCCGCAGACCCTACGGTCTCCCATAGCTTCTGCTCCCCAGGTGTGGGCCTACGTGTTGTCTAAACTTCTGGAGTGAAACAAGTCTGAAAGACTATTCCTTTTCCTATTAAGTCACTCAGTGGGGAAGGAATTAAGCAGAGGAAATCGTTAGGGGAGTCATTCAGAACTCTTTGCTGTGAGATTAAATTATAATTATTTACAGGGTTGGTATCACCACTGCCAGGCAGGATGCATTTTTGGTTCTGATTTATCCTTGCGCAGCACTTACGGATAAATAAACTGGAAGGTGCAGGACGTATGTGCAAAGAACCCGGGCTCTCCCCTGCCCATCCCTTTATGGATCCCTGGATTCTTGTGAAAGTGTAATGCTCCTGGTTTATGAGTGTACTGCTTTTATCCTCTCACATTAAGATTTTAGGATGTTCTCTCGAGTTCTGCACCAAGGCACGGCGAGGCAGCAGATCCCGTTAGAAAAGATGGATGTGAACAACTCACCTAGTGAGAAGACAGAGGGGCCTTTGAGAGAAAAAATCCCCTCCCTCCCTCACTGGATAGTTGGTCCCCACTGATTCGGAAAGGGCAGGTGGCCTGGCATGTCCTGACTCAGTTTCCACAAGCCTCTCCTCTCCCAGGTGGGGTAACAGCGAGAGAGTTTTAATTAGGGTTCCGGTTGTTTGAATTTCAGGGACCAGTAACATTTCCAAACAGCTGGGGAAACATAGGGTTGATAATTTTTTATTTTGCCAAGTAAGGATTAGAGAAAAACCTGCCAACTCCTCACTCAGAACATTATTTCATAAAACAAAGGCGAGTTTAAAGCCAGAACTGTGGCAGGATCTAATCCGTGGGCAGCCGAGCGCTGACGTGGTGGCAGCCGGGTTGGAGGAGCTCCCCGAGGTAGCGGTGTGCGTGCAACTGCACGGCCGCACGATGTATACGCATCGGTCAGTGGGCAGCTGCTCCTTCCTGTCTCGGGGCCGCCGGCAGGCCTCTGGGAATCAGACAGCACGTGTTTTCCATAGGAAAAGGCTGCGGTGGTGGGCACTGAGCCCTGCCCTCGACGTGTTCAGAGATTCCCAAGTATTTCTGACCAGCAGTCCCCAACCTTTTTGGCACTAGCGACAAGTTTCGTGGAAGCAATTTTTTCATGGACCAGGGTTGGGGGATGGTTTTGGGATGATTCCAATGTGTTACATTTTAGCTCATCTCCTGCTTCCTAACAGATCTGGGCTGGTACCAGTCCACTGCCCAGAGACTGGAGACCTGTTTTAGACTTACTCTCCCTTAAGTTAATTGCTTCTTTTAATGATTGATCATGAGCGAAAAGCTGGGTTTGGATTGACAGAAATATTATCAGTCCAGACAGTATATTCGGTGTTATTCCCTCACCACACACACAGCCTAATCAGCCCTGACATACATCCTTCCAAGTCCCTGCCGTACACTCGTCACCAAGTCAACCCCCTGCACACACGCGCTTCTGTCTTTGTTCCCTGAACTCAGTTCAGGGGCCCGGTTTCCTCTCACTGACCCTTGGAGGGGTGGTGGGTCTTTGTTCTGCTCTGACCCATTCAGTTGGCTATGACCTTTGAGGAGCCCCATCATTCCCCTCAGATTCTAGGAAAATACCTTAT
This sequence comes from Artibeus jamaicensis, assembly GCF_021234435.1. NCBI lineage: Eukaryota > Metazoa > Chordata > Mammalia > Chiroptera > Phyllostomidae > Artibeus > Artibeus jamaicensis. Next base: position 10,162,733 of record NW_026522057.1, read on the forward strand.
TCCTTGTGAGGCCTCTAGACTTTTCAGAGGGCTGGGACTGAGGGATGCAGAGAACTCCATTTAAACCCAGAGTTCTGGGCATCTGGAACCTAGCGGTCTCTGGAGGGCATCAGGATCGTGTTACTGTGATTGCCAGTCCATTACAGAGCCAGCCTCTCCACCGTGGAAAAAAATCAATGAAAGGCAGTCCAGTGAGAAGCCATTAGACCCAGAATCTCTCCTCCCCTTCCTCTGCTTCGTGCCCGACACTCTCCATTTGAGTCTCTCCAGAATCCTCTGGGATCTAAGGAAGAAGAGAAAGTCAGACATCCTCTCTGAGAACAGGGCGTGGTCCACATAGTCCCTCCAGTGTTAGGCATTGAGCCTGGGTCTTGGTACCTAACTAGGGAGAGAGCCAGCTTGGGAGTCAGATGGACTTGAGCTCAAAACCCAGGTCTACCTCTTAATAATTGTGTGATCTCGGGATAGTTACTAGCTTTTCTGAGCTTCAGTTACCACATTTGAGAAATGGGCTCATCGTTCCAACCCATAAAGCATGTTAAAAGGGCCAAACACCCACACTGCTTACCTGGCTCATGGTAAGTATGGCATAACACTCCTGGGGTGGGGACCAGAGCCAGGGACTTGCTCTCGGAGGAGAAAAGGGTAAGATGAGGCATCTCCAGCAACTCAGAACCTCATCCGCCCTGTTCCCGGGGCCTCCACTGAGACCCACTGCCCAGCCTGCCAGCCCAGCAGCATCAAACCATCAGCAGGGCACGGTCCGGTCACTCTGACTCAGCCCCCAAGGGAACTACCTATAAATGGATGTGAGGTGGACTGGTAGAGGGCCCCTGAGCCAGACTAGAGGACACTGGTTCAGAGGTCAGAAGGGACAGTGACTTTGTTGAAACTGTCTTCTCAGAGTTGCACTCTGTGAGCACACAGTGGGCAGCATCGTCCCTTCTCTTCCTGGACCCACGCCAGAGTGGCCAGTTGGCTGCTTTGTTAGGAAAACAGAAGATTCAGCTCATTCAGCCTGCACTGGATGCTCTGTGCAGGGCTAGGTGCTGGGGGGAGACTCCTCTGGGAGTCAGGCACAGCCCCTGCCCTGGGGGGCCCATGCAGTAGGGGAGAAGGGGCCAAGAATATGGAGAGACATTCAAGGAGACCACTATCCAAGACAAAGAGGGGAGGACATCTCAGTCTGGGACCCCTCACTGTCTCTGGTCCGTGAGGCTGCAGAGCTCAGTTGCTCCTCCCTCCCTCCCTCCCTCCCTCCCTTTCTTTCTCCCTTTCTCCCTCTCTCCCTCCCTTCCTCCCTTCCTCCTTTTCTTTTGCTATTTCTCTCCTCCCTCCAGTGTCAGTTTCTTCCCAAAGCAGGGTGGGCAGGCCAAGCAGCCACACTTGTCCTGGGGGCCAGTGGAAGTGCTTTTGCTTGTCTGTGGGGGTGCATATGGTACAGGGGGTTCAGAGTCCTTCCCACCACACCCATCTCCCTCGCCACCTCTGTGAGTCAGTCCCTGCCAGTGATGCCTGGCCTGTCCTCCTTGCCTCCTTCACTTTGATCTTCATTCTTTATTTGTTTCACTTTGGTCATTTGCAGTCCGTCTGCCCATTTCTCTGTGTCCCATACCCCCGAACCGAGCCTCCACAGACCCGTGTGTGACCAGCCTGCCCCCACCAAACATTTAAAGTAGGAAAAGGAAGGAGAGCCCTCTCCAGGTTTTCAGAACAGGACACTGTCCTAGGGCCGAGACCAGGGCCTCAAGACAGAGGGACACCGCATCTGAGACAGGCCTTGAAGGTACCATGTCCTGTGTGAGATGATGGCCCGGGAGGGCATCATTCTAGGGCTGCTGACAGGACCTGTTGACCAAAGTGGGAGCTCCCCTGGTCCCTCAGACACAGGTGCAAGCAGTGGGCCCAGGATTCTCTAGGGCAGATTCTCTCCACGATGCCCTCCCCACACCATGACCACAACCAGGGCTCTGCCAGCTATGCCTCGGCTGCCCCTCCACCTGGAGATGAAGAGAGGTCCTCTCCGCTCTCTGGATTTCCCTGGTCCTGCCCGCAGAGGCCACCCAGCAGACTTTCGCTGCTTTTGGAAAGAGAATCTCCCTAGAAAGCAGCCTCAATCTCTTCTCTGGATCCAGCTCTGTGGGGTTTCTATACTTTGTTCCCCTTCATTTGCTTGCTTTTGTTTTTATAGGCGGGGGCACCTTACAGAAGACATTCATTTCGAGAATTTTGCAAGCAACACTCTTTCTCCTCATTTTAATTATTAAGCATTTTGCACATGGAATTGGAGCAGCTAGAACCATTTGATCTCAGTGACTTTTAACTAGATATTTCATCAGGAGCCATTAGATTCGGATGTAATTAGAGTAAGAAAAGCACGCCAGTGGGGATTTGTTAATAACAACTATTCACTTATTTTTTTCATTCACATATACTTTATCAAACCATTGGTTTAGATCATCCACGTTCTTCGTTACTTGTCCCCTATTTATTTTCAGTAATCATTTATTGAGAGACTGCCGTGAACTAAGCTCTCCTAGGTGCTAAGGAGACAAAGACTCAGTCCCGTTCCCAGGTAGTTACGTATTCACTCCACAGATGTTCATGTAATAGCCACGCACCATCCTGGACCCTGATGCTCACAGGGCGAAAGGGCAGAATATAATGAACTGCTTTACAGTGTCTTGTGCTCGGTGCTTTCTAAGAGGCATAAAGAAGTTCCCATTGGGACTGAAAAGGGAAATGTAGTAGCTAGGATTCTTGTGGTTCAAGAAAGAGGAAATCACCTCCAGCTGACTCAGACTCAAAAGAGAATGTGTCAGCTTCTGTAACTGGAAAGTCTAGGGTTGCCTTCAGGCACCGCTGGATCCAGGTGTGCAGCTAATGTCATCTGACACTCTCTCTCTCTCTCTCTCTCTCTCTCTCTCTCTCTCTCTCTCTCTCTCTCTCTCTCGGCTTTGCTGTCCTGTGTGCTGGCTTCATTTCCAGGCAGGTTTTCCCCATGTGGTAGCAATGGTGACCACCATCAGCTCCCTCCATCCTACTGGTTTAGCAATCCCAAAAGGAAAAAACCATTCTCTTACCTAGTGGTCCCTGCAAAAGCCCCCAGATAAATTTTCATTGGACTAAATTGAGTCATGGGCCCAGCCCTCAATACCAATGTAGCCAGAGGCTATTCTCATGGGCCAGGCCCAGGCCATGTGGCTATCTGCCCTGGCCAAACCTAATGCCCAGGAGTGAAGGGGGGTTGGTTCACCAAAGGAAAACTGGGTCACTGGGAGAAAAAAAGCAAAGGATGTCCTCTGAAAAAAATTATCAGTCTTCCTGGCATGATGGAAGGGGGGACCCAGATAAATGAGTCCCAAACGAGGTGACTTTTGAGTTGAACTGGGGGTGGTGAATAAGAGCCTGCCACTGGCATGGAGCAGAAAAGAGCCTCCCTGTGTTTGAAGAACTCACTGCACGTGGGGTTCAGGGTGAAGAGCATAAGGGCAGGATGTGAGGCCTGAAATGAGCACAGGAAGAGCATGGGTCATGGAGAAACCTGTTCCCCTGTTCATAAGTGGGGAGAGGATTCCATAGACTTTAGGAAGCTATTGAAATGTTTTAAGCAGAGAAGTAACATAATCCCTCTGAATTTTAATTGGGTCAAAATAGAAGACTGAGAAACCAGCTGTAAAACTTTTCTGTGACCACTCAGGCAAGAGCTAATCTGGCCTTGAACTGTGGCAGCTGTGAAGGGATGGAGCGGAGGGGGTGACATCAAAAAAACATCTTGGGCAGAATCAGCTGCTCTGGGGGCTGTATTGGGAAGGAGGGGCAAAGGCAGGGAAGGAATCTGGGATGATTTCCAAGTTTCTGTGTGAACGACTGCGGTAGAGTCTTTTATCAAACAGAGGAAGGAGCCGGGCTGGGGTAGAGTGGGGGACAGTGCACTCACTGGCCGCCCCAGGACAGAAAGAGCACAAGGAGAGAAGTCAAGGTCACAGCAAGGTCTAGGCAGGGTGCCTAGATGCAGGAACACAGGTTCCCTTGATTATTGATACACAGTCTTTCAGATAAGGTGGTAGAGATAGTCAGAGAAATCAGTAGGTATGCCCGAAAAGTTTGGCGTTCAGGTAAATACTCTGGCAGGGCCTTGAGAAGTCATCTTCAGGATCAGCACCAGCATCATCTCTCTCAGCAGTATCTCCACCGTTACAGCCAGCCTTGCCATTCCTATCTTTATCACCAACATTTTCCATTATAATTCATTCATTCAAACAAACTGCTTCTATTGTCTGACATTGAGCTTGGCACTGGGAATACAATGGCAGAGGAGACAGTCAAACATCTGCCTTTGTGGGGCTTCTGGCCTGTTTGGGGGGACTGACATTAAAAAATAACCACAAAGTAAACGTAACATTCACTTGTGATGACTGCCATGAAGAAAATGAACAGGGTGGGGAACAATAGCAATGGGGTCCCAATTAAGATAAAGGGGCCAGGAAGGCCTCTCTGAGGGTGTAGAATTTAATCTGAGATCTGATTATTGAGCAGAGTTGCCATGGGAAGCACTTGGGGGGATCCGCATTTCAGGCCGAGGAAATCTCACATGTAAAGCCCTCATATCACAATGTCCCTATTTGCCCTTAAACTTCATACACGGAAGCGGCATAGGCTGAACGCCTGTCCTCTGGGATTTCAGCCTGTTCGAATGTCAGGAGCAAGGCAGGGTGAGCTGAGATTGGTGCAGGACTGAGGCCGCTGGACCCAGTGGCACCTTGAACTGATAAAAGGGGGGATCTCTTCCAGCCAAGACTCAGAGCCTCCTGCCTTCCTAGGGGTTTTTGATGCTCTTGCTCCCCACCCCCTTCCCTGCCGCATCACAAAGAAGCTCTTCTGATGGAGTCCATGAAATTGCATCTGTTGTAGCCATCAGGAGCCAGGCCATAAATAATGAGCCCTTTAAAATCTCATCTCCCCTGTCTCTCCGAGTTGGAAATAGCATTAAAACTCTGAAGCTGAGCAGTAGGAAAGGATTAGTGTCCTAGCATGTGGCTGGTACAAACATGTCTGGAGAGCCCGGGCAGGAACTCCTGTACACTCTGCAGAGTATCAGCATGGCTTCCTGGCTTCCACCTGTGAGAACTTGTTCTCAGAAAGAGAACAAAAGCCTCAGCAGGAAGGAGTAGGAAGTGAGCCTGGTTGTCCGCTGTCCGCACAGCGGCTCTGCTGAGAGCTTGTGGTTTGGCAAAGTCCTGTGCCTGGGAAGCTGAGGCCGGGCAGCTGGCCTGCCCCCCGTGTGTCTGACTGCATGCAACAGGTTTGTACTAAGTGTGTCATTTGCGCAGGGGCCCACGCCAGGACCATGAAGGGCAGCAGACAACAAGATGCTCTCCCCAACTTCTCTCGAGGAGCTGCCAGGTGCCTGATGGCACCACTAAGACAGATGGAGAGCGCTGTTCTGGGCTCCTCATTCCGAGATCTCTCGTTCTGGCAAGACCTGCCTTCCCGGATGATTTTAGTCCATTCAGGATGCTTGAGACCCCTATCCTGGTCTTCATTTTTTACTCTTGGCCATGAACATTTGTTCTGCTCACTCTTGGCTTTACCTGTTCCATGTTTCACACTGGTTTTGCCTACCTCTTGCTCCTACAACCTCTTCTGGCTTCCTAAGACTGACCTAAGTCCTTGGTTCTAACGCTGAGCGATACTTCTTTTAATCCCAGCTTCTCCTCATTCCGTGGCTGGCATGTGACACCTACTGACTCACCAAGGAAGTGGGATTCACATAGAAAAGTCGCATTTAACAGTCTGATGAAATAGCAAGATGATCACTGTTGAACTCAACAGATTTCGCCATTTGGGAAGCTGGAGGGCAGGGTTGGTTTGAACAAAACAGGGAGGCTTCACGGAGGAATGGGACGCCTCCATTCCTCCTCCACGTAGCATCTCTGTGAAGTCTTCATCTGAGCTCTTAGAAGGGTGGTCTACACTGGCTGCCTCTCAGTCTTCTGTCCTCCTTAGTTCTTCACCTGCTTCACCATGTCTCCTACCCCAGCCTTCCCCTGAAACCATTCACTTTAAAATCATCCTCAGAGAACCATCCCCAACCCCAAACACTGCCACTCCCAATGCCAAGCACAGTCTCCTCTTACTGGACACTTCTGCACTCTTCTACATTGTTGGCTATTTTCTCCTTTTGGGTCTCTCCTTTCTCTTGGCCCTCATGCTACTCTCTCTGATCTTCTTGGACCTCTCTGGCCAATCCTTCTCTGTTTCCTGTGATGTCTGCTCTTGCCTTCCTGCTGTACCCACTCTATACCCCATCCCTTGGTTATTTACCCACTTTCTTGGTTTAAGACATGCCCTTTTTGCTTGTCATTCCCAAGTCTGGCTCCCTAGCCTCACCTCTCCACTGAACATCCAACTGTAGAGGCAACTACTTGTTGGACACCACCCAGGTATCCCACCAATATTTCCAGCTCAACGTGTCCCAACTTCATTCATAATTGATTCCTAAATTGGTCGGTTTGTTTCCTTTCTTAGTTTATGGCACCTCCCTCTACTTAGTTCTCCAAAAATCTAGGAGTCATCTCTGTTTAATCTTGCTCTCTCACCAGCCACATTCAATCAATTGCTAAGTTCTTCCAATGTGCCTCCTATAACATATCTTTGCATCTTTACTACCACTCCCCCTGCTCAGCCCATCATCTTTCCTTCTTAGTGGGTTGTAATAGCCTCTTTACTGATCTCCCAGCTTCTTGGCACTCTCCAACTCATCCTCCCCACTGCTACCAGAATGGTTTAATTAAAATGCAGGTCTAGCCCACTAAGCCCCAGGCAAAAGCTTTCAATCATCTTTCATTGCCTACAGAATAAAGTTCCAGCCCTTCACAGGTGAGGAGAGGTTCTTTTTGATCTAACCCTTGCCCGCCACCCCAGCCTCAGCTCTCTCCACTTCCTTCTTTGAACTCTCATTAACCCTAAAACTCAATGGCATAACACAACAATGGTTTACTTCTTCCTCCTGCTACATGTCTGTGATGGGACATTGGAAGTGGCTCCAATTAACATAGTTATACAGGTGGATATCCGGGCACAAGGAGGTTTCACCATCTTGTACCTGCACCATGGGGAGTGTGTGGCCTTCTCCAGTACAATGACAGGGACGTGGAATGAAGAATCTAGCGTGGGCTTTTCACTGCTGTGGCCCAGATATGGTACACATCACATCCAACTCACAGTTCATTGGGCACTAATAGTCACATGGTCCAGCAGAGCCACAAGAGAACCAGCAAATGCAGTGAGCAGATGAAATGCCTGATGAGCCAATATCTCATCTATGCCTCATGTTTCAACAGACAAGGTGTCCTGGTTCCTTTCAAAGGCCAGTTCATCATCCCCCTGCTTTATGGTCCTGATGTCATTGTCCCCAAAGACTTCCCACTAAATTCATCTTTCTTTACATTCATTCATTTTTATTCTCTCTTGAGCATTGTTAACAACATAAAAGCATGTCCTGATATATACCATCTAAAACCAAAATTAAAACAGCATGCACCAGATACATGCCCCGCCCCATTCCTTAGCCCCATTCGGCTACCACCAGTTGCTGAGACAGGTCCCATTCTCAGTTCTGCCCTGCCCACCACTATAACTGACCTTGCCAAGATTGCCAGTGACCTCCAGGTTGCCAAATCCAGTGTCACTTCTCTATCTTGATGTGAGTTGACCCCTTGGCAATACGTGACACTGTTCATCTAGCCTTCTTGGACTCTCCTTCTCTTGACCAACTTGAAGCTGCACAGCTAGCTCCCCACGGTCATTCCTTCTCAGTCTACTCCACCACTCACCTCTGTCCTGCTTTTACCTGTGGACTTCCCCGGGGGTCCTGGGACTCTCCTCTTCCCCTTCTGCCTTCTTTCCAAGTGACCTCAACCCATCCCAGGTTGACTTTTAGTATCATCTGTGTGCCAGTGGCTCTCAACTTCAATGTTCAACACTGATGGATTTGGGGGATCCATGTATATTAACAGGAATCTCAAAATGAAATCTTCTGAGCACACTTTTTAAAAAAATTGTGGTAAAATGCACATAATGTCACGTTACCATTTGAACCACTTTTAAGTGTACAGTTCAGCGGTACTGAGCACATTTATGTTGTGCAGCAAACACCACCCTTATCGCCAGGACTGTTTGCAGCCCCCCAAACTGACACTCCTTACCTGTCAAGCAATAACTCCTCATCCCCTCCCAGCCTCTGGTAGCCACTACTCTACCTTCTGTCTCTGTGAATTTGATTACCATAGGTGCCTCATGTAAGTGGAATCATGCAGTATTTGTTCTCTGTGTTTGGCTTATTTCACTCAGCATAATGTTTTCAGGGTCCATCCATATAATGGCATGTATCAGAATTCCCTTGTGTGGCTGAATAATGTTCCATCGTATGTATATACCGCACTGTTTTATTCACTCACGTGTCCTTGGGCACTCCCTCCTCCCTCTTAATCTCCTCCTCCCCCAGCCTTCTCCACTTCTGTTCACTCCCAAGAGGAAGCTGCTTCCACCCATTCGATGCCACCAACATCTCTAGCTGCTCAGTGGCCTTGTCTCCCCGCTCCCACCCTTCCTGCAACTCATTCTCCATATAGTACAGCAACTGGACTGACTGATATTCATATGTCAAGTCATGTCTCCCCAATGTAAGGCTTGACAGCAGCTTTCCATCACACTTACAATAAAAGCCCACAGCCAGACCACATGGTCGGGTCGCTGTCCGCCTCTCTGACCTCCCTCCAGCGCTCAGGCCCACTCTGTGTGCCTCTGCGATGCTCGTCTTGCTCCTGTCCCTTAGATGGACTGAGCAGGCTCCCTCCTAGGGCCACTGCACTAGCTGCTCCCAGGGCTTAAGAGCCTCTTCCTTCGAAGTTAAAAACAAAAATCCACAAGCAACACCACCACCAAAACAAACCCAGGCTTTTTGAAACGCAGAGTTCAACTTAAATTTCCTGTCCTTAGAAAGGCCGTCTTTGTCCTTGCAATCTAAAGTCACCCCTCACTCTCCATCACAGCATCCTGTTTTACTTTTAGGCATTTGTCAGTACCCACGTTCTCTTGCTTACTTACGTATTTGTCTTTTTTCTCTGCCTTTCCCGTCTCCCGCCACTGCCCACAGAAGCTTGCACAGCCCCCAGTGCAGGGCAGCCACCTGGCAGCAGGTGCCTGGGGTTGGTTTGTTTGCAGGAGAGACCTGCCTCTGCCACAACAGTGACAATGGCCTGTGGCTAATTGCAAAGGTTAAGGTGGAGCCTCTCCACCAAGTATTTTAAGTAATAACCTTCCTGGGGGACATTTGCAAATTAGCCCTGACTCTTGCTGATTACTCATCTTCAACTCATTCTGATTAATAATTAATCAGCAAACTGTGTGGCCAGAGCAGGCTGATCAGTGCTAGAAAGGATCTGAAATTATGCAAGTCACTTGGCCAGTCCTAAAAAATAAATAGCTCGGCAGTCGACAGAACTGGAGAGGTTTGATTGCAGCGTGAGTGAGGTGAGGCCTCACAGTTGTTTGTTTTTCTCTTTTGCCCTTTCTTTTCTTTTGACTAAGAAATCAATTAGGCTCCAACTTGCAACCTCAGAGAGAGACTGTGTAGCACAGAAATAGAAATGTGTTAAATATCACTTTCTTTTTTGTTTCTTCCCTTCAGAAGAGTTTTGGTCTGGGAGACAGAGGTTAAAATTAGCCAATTTGTTAAGCAAATGCCTGTCTGGCACCCGATGTCGATTTCCACAGCCGCATCAGCCTCAGCTACCCCTTTGCTTCTTCGAAGCAGCACATGGTCCTGGCAATACAGAGGTGAGAGATTTGACGGGCACTGCTCACTCCGCCCACCCCACCACTGGGGGGAATCAATTTGCCGGCAACCTGCACCACCAGTAGTCCTTAGAGTGCTCTTTGTCTCCTACCTACGGATTCCAGGGAGACAGGAGAAAAGGCAATCAGAGGGTGATGAACAGGCTTCCTACTGCTGGGAGTGAACTCAGTGACCACCTGGGGCCCCTTTTAATGCTCGGGCTGCAGCCTCCACCCTCACAGGCTGGTCCTGCATGACTTTCATCTTTCCTTCCCAGATTCTTCCTAGTCACTGGAGGTACAGCTGATGGGGAGACTCTGAGAGAGCAGAGGTGTCCGTAGACATCGACCTCTGGGCGGGGGTGGGGAGTGTAGGATTCAGTGCAGTTAGTGCAACCCCGACGCCCCTTAGATTCACAGAGATGGGAAGGTGATACCCCGGACCAACTACATCAGACCGCCCCGGGATGGGGCCAGCCATCAGTACTTTCCGAAGCTCCCCATCAGGTCCCAGTGTGCCCCCAAGTGGAGAACCATAAACTGATGGAGTATGGCAGGTTTTCAAGAAAGAGATAGTGAAGGACATCAAAGAGTGGAGGAGGAAATGGGCTTTTCTGGAGATGACTGTCTCCTCCAGAAATGATGGATGTCTGTCTGTCTGTCTTGTGACAGGCAGGGTGAAGGGAAGAGACACAGCTATCTATATCTCAGTCATATCTCCCGCTTTCAAAAACTGCTCTCTGGAACTCAGCCCTTGTTTCTCAAATTGTGATGCGTGGACCAGCTTCTTGCTTCAGAAGACTTGCCTGAAGGTGGTCCAGTCTTAGATTACGAACTCTGACATTTCTGAGGATTGGGTCCAAATTCAGTACTTTAAACCAGTTTCCCAGGTGTTCTAAAGCAGATTAAAGTGTGGACCCTAACAGAACTCTTTCCAGAGCAATAACGTGGAGGGGGTGGATTTTTGTCCGTTACGAAATGGTCCGTTTTCTTATAAATGGATCCATTATTGAATTTCTTGGCACAGAAATTCCCCGGGTGTATTTGACTTGTATGTTTGGTTATGGCTCGTGCACAAGCACATCTATTACGTAAAATGAAGCGTACTGAAGTCCTAACAGACTTTATTAGTTTATTTAGCAAATGTTTTTGCCTGCCTGCTCTGTGCCAGGTTCTGTGACCCTCCCTGGGACCACAATGCTGAATGGGAATGTCTCAACCCTGGGTTTTAAATTCTAGCCTCACTCGTCTACTCGGGCTAGACCTATGAAAACCTCTTTTATGAAGCCTTGAGATGTGGCGGCATCTTTGCCCTCCTTCATACCACTCACCCCTTCCCATGCCCCCACCCCCAGGTTCCTCCTGCACTGGCCCAAGCTGCTTAGCTGCTCTAGCATCCTTCTCCCAACACGAAATCTTAAAGAGCATGAACTTGTCCGTCCTCTCTGAATCCTCAGTGCTCAGCCGAGTCCTGGCAATACACAGGCGTAAAGATTTGCTGGTGATTTGTTGACTGAGCAAAGCCTCTGAAGTCTTGGAGTCTCAGTGCCCTCCTTGCAGCTGCATCTCCCACCCCGAAAAAGAAAGGCATAAGGTACTTTGTTTCACTGTGCCTGGTCTCAAAGCGCTCTGGCAACAGGACAGGTGCCAGGATAAATAAACAAATAAGCATGGCTCCCGAGTGCCCAAGCCAGGCATCTGGACTCTAAACCTCGGCCTGTCCCCTCCCTCTTCTGCTCCCTGAGCGCTCTGATTTCAGTTTCTGCCCTGAGACCATTGTTCACGTGACTCTTTGGTTCTCTCTTCCGGAGTTACAGGTCCTCTCTATTCTTTATCCATGGGCCATGGCGAGTCACTCCTGGGTCCCATCCCACCGAGAGTGACCCCTGCCCACCACGCACCAGCATGTCTCTAGGATTACATCTCCCACCCAGTCCTCCTCATGTCCCAGGATAGTCTGAACTGCAGCGAGTCCCGAGCCCTTGAATCAAAGCATTTAGTTTTGCCTAGAATTCTATTAGAGTCTGTCTTCACTCCTGTGATAGGTCATTGAAACTCTCAGGCTGCTTCTCATGTAGGGGTTGGTCACACAGCTCCCACCTGACACTTCTCCCTCCTCCCAGTTTTCCCCCCTGGCATTCTGTAATGCCAGCTCTGTGAAATAGATGTGAAACCACTTTGGAGAATGTGTGTTGGCAGGAAACCAGGGCTGCTAGCTCCCAAGCTGGATGCCGACCACCCCCAGTGCTGGCTGGGTCCCCAGAGCCATGTGGACGGACCGTGATGCCACAGCTCCAGGTTCCGTGACCAAGAGAGGCGGTAGCAAGGGCCCAGCCTGTTCTGCTTCCAGGTCTGGTCCCTGAGCCCAGATCTGCAGACCTTTCTGAGAGAGGGACCACATATGAGGGTCTCCCCTCCAGCATCCTGGGAAAGATCCCCAGGACACTTACTCATCTCTGAACCTCATGGAAGGCAGTGTGGAGTGTGGGAAAGAACATGGCTTTAGGAGTTAAAGTTGGGTTCAGATATCATCCCCAAGCCAACTAATTGTGTGACCTCAGTTAACTTACCTTCCAAGCCTTACGTGGAGTTTACAAGAAATGTTTGGTGTGAAAGACTTTGACTAGGTGCCGCTGCCCCACTCTTACATCATCCGCGCATGTCCTTCCTCAGACCTTGCCTGGCTGAAGCACCTGGAAGGGCTGCCCCACTGGTCCCCAGCCGGCCCCGTCTGCCCAGCCCCTCTTGCCGAGCCTCCCAGCATGTGCTCTGTGCAGACAGCTGCACACACCTCCCTTCAGAGGCTCGCAGGTGCTGTGGGTCTCAGCCTCTGCAGCTGATCAGTCAGGGAGGTAGCTTCGGGCTGGCCCCCAGTGGGAGGCCACAGCAGGAGGTTGTCATGACCCTCTGGGTCAGGCAGCCCTGAGATGCCAGCGCCATTTGACTTTACCCTCAAGGGCACATAGAGAGAGAGACGGGGATGAACAATATGGCATTGACTCTTCTGTCTGAGCAAGACACTCAGCTTCCTGAACTTCGGTGGCCCCAGTTTTATAAGGAAAGTGGTGGGTCCCCCTTCTCCTCCCACCTCCCAATCAGCTTTGAACATCTGGCTTGAGCGCACAGAGACTTCCTAATTTTACACATGGGAACACAGCATCACAGATGCCCCTCCAGCAGGACCTGCCTACGGTGGCTTTCCTGGAACTGGAAACATTTGAGAAAGAAATGACAAGTACAGTTGATCCCTGAACAAGGTGGGGGTGGGGAGCAGGTGGGGTGCACCAACCTCCTCGCAGTCTGAAATTCGAGTATAACATAAGTTGATCCTCCGCATATACAGATTCCCAACCGTGGACAGAAAATATTGCTTCCGGTCATTGTTTGGTTGATTCCACAGATGGGAAACCCAGGGATACAGAGGGCCAACTGTGTTTATTGGAAAAAAAACCCACATACACACAGGCCTGTGCAGTTCAAACCCGTGTTGTTTCAGGGTCAGTTGTACCTTTGCAGAGGCCAGGCAGTTATATTTATTATTTCCTTTGCACCCATAAGAAACAGGCTCAGTGAGGTCACATGCCAAGATCACAGAGCTAGGAAGTTGCAGACTGAAGCCAGGAAGGACCTTTTGCCTTCCAGCCGTTTTGCTCTTTCTGCCCCACAAAACTGGGGTGGGAACCCAGGCTGGGAAGAGACGCTGGGTGTCCTGGAGGATGGCCCTGGGCCTACACCCTCCACTCTCGTTCTCTCCACCGTCTGTTGTTTTGTCCTCTGAACTGCGTTTGGTTGGAGCTGCGGGCTGCCTTCCCAGGCAGCCAGTCTCACGGAGGCCTCATCTGCCACCCCACGCTGCCAGCTCCCCAGAAGACACCCAGTGCCTGCGGGACAGACTGCCAGCAGCCTCCCCCTGCAGGAGAGCCCTGTCGTTGCAGGCCAGTGGCCCAGGTCGTGCAGCCCCGTCCTTGTCCTCACTGGTCTGTGGCCTGCGTTGTGCCGATGATCCTGTTCACTGAGGGTCATCTTTATGGGTGACGTGAAGGTGCCCAGGCCGAGGCAGCCCAGCCTGCACCCCAGCCAAGAGGAGACACCGGCAGGCCTGCCTCCTGCCTTCTGTGTGCTGCCTGTCCCGTTCTCACAGTTCTTGCAATTACCAGAATCTGTCAAGCTCTGTCAGGTGACCTTTTTCTCATAAAGGCAAGTGTCCCTTAGGCCTCGCTGTGAGCAGAGGATGACATCACATGGATGCTAACGTGGCCTCCGTCCTTCCACCAGCAACTTCCTTCACAGCTGCCCATCTTATCCCACACCTAGCCCGGCCTTTCCTCCCAAGCTCCCCTCCCAAGTCCCCAGTCTCTCTGCTTGTAACCGCACTCCCCAGGCTCCACCCCCTGCTGGTGCCTGGGCAGGTAATTACCTTCACAAGGAAGTTGACAAGTCTCTGGCGACTTCTAACCCGGCTGGAAAAGATTCATTATTCTGTATCTAGAAATAACCAGGCCCATCAGCACAGGACTGAGATAACAGCAGTGTGAAAGTTCTCTATTCAGGGGAATTAATTAGGATTCCTTATTAAAGATCCAATTAGGCAAAAGGGCATTTTTATCTGTGATAGTCAGCTGCTCCTGTTTTTCTAAAGCTATAACTCCAAGTTCAAAAAGAAAAAGGAGAAAACCAGGGGCTGTGTTTTTCTTCTAAAACAATTTACTCTTTCAGTGTCTGTTATGTCTTCATCAGGACGTGAAAATAGATTTTTCTCATTCAATTTGCAATGCTTTATCTCTTCAGAGTCTGGTAATGATTCCACTCTCCCCTTAGCAAGAACCACAGTCCCAGGTAGGTGTCGGGGAACAGGATGTTTGGTTAGAAGGACTGCACAAGAAATGGCAATTTTTAGCAACCTGATCCGTGGGCTGGCAGGAAAGGCTGGCCCTGAGCAAGGCGCTTAGCCACCCTGAGCCTCAGTTTCCTCCTCTCTAAATCCGTCTCCAGGGCTGCAGTGAGAAATAGGAGGAGGTTGGTGCAGCGCAGGAAAGTGGCGAAGAGCCCCGGCTCCTGATGGACCTGACCTTACGTTGCCGTGTGTCATACAAGCCCCCAGTCCTTGGGCCGGTGAACCTCTCTGAGCATTGACGGATGTCACGTGGGAGGGGAATGCCTCCTCCAAGGCTCTGGGTGCATTAAACAGGAGGACAGTGAAAGCACCCTGCCTGTGGGGGCATTTAATACATGTTTGTCAAACCTGAATCAACCCCTCTTGGGTTTCCCCCGAAAAGCCCAGGTGGGGTCCTTGGAGAGAGCTATTCCTGCTCCCCGCCCTGAGAGAACTGAGCTCATTTTGTGTCGGCGGGGCCTGGTGTTAAGTTCCCTGGGTGGTTATAAAGTACAGGTGAGTCTGAGACTGCGACCAGTTCTCCATCAGCTGAGCTCCATCGATTGACATGCGGTGTCTCCCGTGGTTTCAGGAAGCAGTGCAGGAGGGTGGGGTCACCTTTGGCTGCCACGATTTTCCCTGGGACCCAATGCTCAGAAACCCATATGACCATATGAGCGGACACACCCGGTGTAAACCCCACAGATTTTTATTGGCATTGTTAAAGAGAGCGGCCGCAGCTCCTGTATCCCAGGGAAGAGAAGACTGGGAGAAATACCAGAATCAGAGGTTTCCAGAAAGTTCTGCAGAAAGCGTGTTGTTGTCCCACTGCCTCATTCCGTGGCTAAGGACACTGGGTCCCCGCATCCCCCAGCAAGTGTGGGCATAGCCGGGGTGGAATCGAGTTCTTCCGAGTCTGACCCGGACCTTTCCCTACACCTTGGATGTTCCCGGACTGCCTAACCCAGTCCAGCCTTTGCCGGGTCTCACGTGGGAGAGTCAGAGCAGCATCGTCTTCTGAAGATCTGCATCCACACAAACCCTCCCTCACGTCATGTTCCTCTCCTGTCTGCTTGTCTGGACTGCCCCATTGCCAGTGCCTCAGTTTACCCCATGGAGGAGCCGGTTTGTCTTCTGGGGCCTCCGCTCACCTTTCCTTAATACTGTTTTGGTTTCAACACTCTCTCTTGAAGCCCCTACCCCCATTGACCCTGCTCCCTCCCCCATTACCTCCGATCTTACCTCCTCCTGTTCTCTCTCTCATCCACTTCCTTGCTGATTCTTAGACGCCAGACACGCTCATAGTACCTCAGGGCCTTTGCATTTGCTGTCCCCTCCACCTCAAATGCTGTTCCAGGCATCCACGTAACCCACTTGCTCACCTTTTTTAGGTGTTACCTCTAACTAAGGTCACAGTCACAGCAAAGACTTCCCTGACCACGTATTATTTTAAATAACTCTGTTGTCATTTTAGACAACTGCCTCTTTCATTCTTTAGAATGTCCACATCTGTCTGTTTTTTCTCAGCTGGATCCTCACACCTAAGGGTGCCTCATACACAAGAGGCCTGAAATTTGGGGTTCCAACCGCACCCTTGGTTTTATCCTGGAAGTTTTGTTGCTTATCAGCCATCCTGTTATTCTCCAGATGAGGAAACTGAGGCACAGAGGGTGCCATGTGGCTGCCCAAAGACACCCAGGGTTGGTGTCACAGAACTGACTGTGCTGGGTGGTCTTAAACCAACCGTAAAGGTCATCGTGCTGTCAGGTTGGGGCTGTCTGCGTGGTGAGTGATGGGCCTCAGGGTCTGGCTTCACTAGGGCATGCCCTGGACTCGGCCTTCACTGAGGCCTCCGTGATGCGGCCATGTTCAAGATCCACATCAAGGAAACAAATTGTTCTGCTACAAAATTGAGTTGCTGGAAGAGAACTCAGTCTGGGCTGAGAACCAAGAAATCCTCTCCCCTTGGCACTGCTCTCCGCAGCCCCCATCCCTCCTGCCAATTCCCCCATCAAATAATTCCTAATAATGAAGTTAGGATGATTCATTGGTTTTCTGATGAGCGTGAATTCATCTTCAAAATCTACATATTTCAATCCCCTGATATGTGTTCTCAGATTCCTAACCTGATTAGTATGTAAAGTGCTCTACCCAGTGACTTAACAAGAAAAAACCCAGCTTGGTTTTGGGGGCCCACATGTCTCCTAACCTCTGGGATTCTAGAGAGCGTGGGGGATGCTGCTGGCTCTGGGTTGGGAACAGCCAAGTCGCTCACCAGGGATGGGACTAAGTGCCAGTAGGCACCTCGGCTGAGAGGAGAGTGGCCTCCCAGCAGCAGGCTCTGGGATGCCAAGGGCTGCAGCTTCAGACCCGCTGTCTCTTAACCCAGGAAGCCTTGGGCACGGGGCTATGCAACAGTCACAGACCCGCAAATGTGTGGGGGCTGGGACTAGCCCACACCCTGTGTCTGGGGACCTGCAGGAGAGGCAGCAGCTTCCTTCTGAGCCTCTCTGGAGGGGAGCCACCTTTCAGCCGAAGCCATGTAAGCCTGATCCCTGCACGTATCCCCATGCCTCTGTGGAAGGACTCAAGTTCAAAAGCAGCCTGGAGCATGCCTTCCACAGCCCCAGCCCCTGCCCTGACGCTGGCCCTGCTGCTCACCTCTTGTGGTCTAGAAGTTGCCTTCCATTTCAGATCCAGCTACCCAACCCCTCTCACCTCGCCCACTAGACATTCCCCCCCCCCTCCTCCATCACCAGATTCTGCTGGGGGCCCAGACTGGACCAGTTTGGGTCCATGCTTCCTTGGCCCCAGACTGTGGCCTCATACTCCTGGGTAAGGCCCGCTTGCCTCTCTCAGCCTCCCTCCTCCTGGACCCACGAACCCATACCTACCCCCACACACCCCACAGGATCATCCGCCAGGTGCCTCTATGAGAGCACTCTAGAGTCAGACATGGCTTCAGACCTCAGAGCCAGGATTCGGGCAAGGTGTCTCACCTCTCTGAGCCTCCAGTTCTTTACCCGTAAAAGGGGGCTGTTGGGAATAATAATCTGTGCTGTTTGGGGCTGTTGTGAATTTCACACTGGCTCTAAGCAGCATGCCTAGCATGTAGGTGACACTCAACATCAATGTAGCCAGCATTGCTACTTATTCTCATAGCCACTGACTGAGGTGGGATGCTACCCCCGTTTTTCTGATGTGGAGATGGAAGCGCAAAGACATTGAGATTGGGATCTGGTTGAGAGGAGCGAGGTGACACCTCTGTTGCACAGAAGTACCTGAAGCTTCTTGAGAGAAAAGAGTTTGGGACCCTGTGGAAGATGGGGACTCCCAAGGGGAGACCTGCAGGAGATGGGGACCCGGTCAGTGACATGGGCAGCCCAAGAAGACAGAGGTCCCAGCGGAGGAGGGCTGCTTCTTGGCCACCACATGTCTGACGCTGGAATCCTTTCCTGTTCTGATACCAGGTTGTTGTCCTACTTTGGGGCTTCCCAAAAGCAGACCTGAGACAAGGGTTCAAGGGCAAGTATCTTATTGGGAGATGCAGGGAACACCAGTAGAGAAGAGGGACGTGATACAGGGAAGGGACAGCAGCTGGTCACACCAGCTACCACAGTGGTGGCCTGGAATATCCCAGGTTACAGAATTATGCCATGGAAAGAATGAGGGAGCTGGGGTATTTATATTGGGTTGGCCAAAAAGTTCATTTGGTTTTTTTTTCTAAGATGAGTCTAGTAGTGCTTAGTTGTCCTTAACTTCACTCAAAACAATTTTGTTAGTTGTATTGTGATAGCTATCACATCAGTGTGCATATAGAAAAGCATCAAAATTCGTGAATTTTTGTGTAGCCATTTTAATATTGAAGGTGGAAGAAAATAAGCAACATTTTGGGCATATTATGCTGTCTTATTTCATGAAAGATGAAAATGCAACTGAAATGCAAAAAAAAAATTTGTGCAGTGTATGGAGACGGGGCTGTGACGGATCAAACGTGTCAAATGTGGTTTGTGAAGTTTCATGCTCCAGATTTCCCGCCGGACGATGCTCCACAGTCGGGTAGACCAGCTGAAGATGCTAGCTATCAAATCGAGGCATTAACTGAGAACAATTCAGCATTATACCATGTGGGAGATGGGCTGACATACTCAAAATATCCAAATCAATTAAGTTACTAGTAAAAATGAAAAATGTGGCTTTTATTTCGTGGGAAAAGCCATACAGACTTTTTGGCCAATGCAAAACACCTGTTCCCGAAAGTCACTGAACCTGGGCTCCTCCTGGCGGGTCCGCGGTTTCCTGGTCCTTCCGGCCTGCTGTGTGGTGGGTGTGGCCCTCCAGGGGCGCCGGTGCCGGCAGATGGCAGTTAGGCAGCCCACTCTGAAAGGTCAGGGCACTGAGAGCGTCTGCTCCAGGTTGGAATGGGCAGTGGGGTGGCAGTGTAGAGGTGAGCTGTGAGAGCTGTGACGCTGAGGCCAGGGCAGCTTTGTGGCGGGACCCAGCTCACTGGGTGTGATTTTGGGGAAGGAGTGTCTTCCCTCAAGTCTTGAGGAGCCGCTGAGACTCTGGTGAGCAGGCGCGGAGGACAGCAGGACTTCATTGTCCAGGGAGCCCCATTGCTATGACACTGAACCCCTGCCCTCCCCACTGGCAGAGAACAGCATGGAGACCTGCCAGGACAGGAAGAGGTATAGACCCAATGGGTGGATGTGCTTGGATCTTCCGCCCTTCAGCGTGCTGAAGCCAGCAGGCAAGGGGACCACTTCAGGGATCACTCTCAACCACCCTGAGGGTCCTGGGTAAAGGCCAGGCCGCCTGCCAGTTTAGCAAATAGCCTTTGTTTTGACATTTGGAAAATCAGAGGCACGAAACATCTTTTGTAGCTGCAGGATGGGAAGTTCTGTGGATTTAGGTCACATGCACGGGCACACATACACAGTTGCGCACACCAATTATTCACTGGATTGCAGGAGTCTGCTGTCAACATTCAAGTATTTTTGGAAAGTTCTGCTTTTTCTGGCTGTGCATTGAGTGAAGTCATGCTTATTCCTGAAGTTGTAGGCATCAGGGGTGAAGTCACAGAGCTCATGCATAGTTGAGCAGGTACGCCCACTCGGAGCTTTATTTAGACACACCCCCACACAGATTCTGGAGCCATCATGAGAGGCTTCAGAACTCAGCTGGGGGAGGCGGGGGGAGGGGAAAGGGGCTTGAGTGCAGACACATTCATGACCCATTTATTCTTGTTTTCTAAAGTACGTGGGTGAAAGCTCCTGTGTGCTTCATTTCCACACCCTTCCTCCTCTCCTGTCTGGGAGGCCAACGGGAAGAGCGCGGGACCGAGTCAGAACAGTGAGCTCCACTGGGCAGCCTCTGCCGAGTTCCCACCTGGAGGCGGGCACTGGGGCGCCACGAATGGTGCTCAGGACAAACGTGGGCTGGAATAGATGCCCAGTGAGTGCTACTGGCCCTCCTTCCTTTCTTACAATTTTAGTTCTCTCTCTGCTTTAATTTCCTCTCCCTTCCTCAGCCATCCAAGTTGCACAAGGCAAAGATGTGACCCAGATGGTTCTATTGATGTGGGGAGTGTAAGGATGAATAGTGTGATGATCTATTCATAATCATAGTGTACTTTATCAGCTTATTACACACCTACCACTATCCTTGGAACATCCCATTAATCATTTTTTAATTTGTTGATTTTAGAAAGAGGAGGGGGAGATCATCTTGTTATTCCACTTATTGTTGCATTCACTGTTTGATTCTTGTATGTGCCCTGCTGGGGATCGAACCGATAACCTTCACATGTCAAGTCAACACTCTAACAAAATGAGCTGCCCCATAGGGACTATGAATCATTTTAAGGGAAAAACATTGACCTTCTTACCAGACCCGTTTTCTCTTGTTCCCATTTGATTTTGGTCATTCACCTCCTACAGATGCTTTCAAGTCTGCCCTTGGGGCTCAGGAATGCTGAGCCCCCCACCTTTCTTTTATTCCTTTTTAATTAAAATTATGGAGTTGACATTGGTTAATAAAATTATATAGGATCCAAGTGTACAATGGTGTGATACATCATCTGTATATTGCACTGTGGCATTGACTCAAGGTCAAACCTTCGTTCATCACCGTCACCACATATTCAACCCCCTTTACCCTCGACTACCCCTCAACTCCCTCCCCTTGGTAACCACCGTATTGCCTGCTCCTGTGAGTTTTTGTTTGCTTTTCTTGTTTGTTCACTTGTTGCTTTCAGTTTGATATCCCACATACAAGTGAAGTCATATGATTGTCGATATTTTCTGTCTTATTTCGCTCGCATGATAGTCTCAAGACCCATCCAGCTTGTCACAAATGGCAGCATTTCATGTTTCCTCCCGACTGAGTAGTATTCCGTTGTATGTGCGCGTCACATCTTCTTTACCCAGTCCTCTAGTGAAGCACACATTGGTCGTTTCCATCTCTTTGTCACCGTGAATAATGCTGCAGTGAACATAGGGGTGCATACATCTTTGCAAATATTTTCAAATTTTTCAGGTAGGTACCCAGAAGAGGGGTTGCTGGGTCATGGTGACTGCTCTCAATTACTCAAGGAACGCCGATACTGTTTTCCACAGTGGCTGCACCAGTTTACATTCCTACCAGCAGTGAGCGAGGGCTTCTTTTTCTCCACAGACTCTCTGACACTTGTGGTTACCTGTCTTGTTGATGATGGCCATTCCAAACAGGCGTAAGGTGGTACCTCCCTGTAGTTTTGATTTGCATCTCCCTGGCAGCTAGTGAAGTTGAGCATCTTCTCATATATCTGTTGGCCATTTGTATGACTTCTTGGGAGAACTGTCTGTTCAGGTTCTCTGCCCATTTTTTAATTGGATTGTTTGTTTACTGTTAAGTTGTATGAGTTCTTTATATATTTTGGATATTAACCACTTTCTGTTTCAAAATCACCCAATTGGCCTCAGTGGAAAAGAGGGAAAAAGCAATTATTTTACTGAATTGCTTTTCAGCAAAAAGGAAACAATTTAGAAAGAGACTATTAGTTTTTTTTTATTTCTGTTATAAATGTACATGTTGGTCATTAAAGAAAATTTAGAAAATGGAGAAATGCTAGATAAATAAAAATTCTTACGCATGAACACTTTGATGTATTCCCTTCCATTTTTTCCTAGGCATGGCTTTGTTTTTAATTTAAAGAGCCATGTTCTTGGAGTTTATATCCTTTTTCATTATTTACTAAAGCAATTTATGTTCATTGTGAAAAATTCAAAACATACCCAAGAGTATAGAAATAAAATGTTCAAGTCTGCTGTTTGTCAGCCCCTCCCCTAATCCTACTCTCCTCCCCAGAGGCAAACGTTATTAACACATCGGCGTGTAGCTTTGTAACCTGACCCTGTGAATTTGCGCACACACACACACACACACTCCAGAGTTAAACATAAACATGTTGTTTTACAGCTTGTTTTTATTCTCTTAAGCATAGATATTAAATATGTTTCCATGTCAGTATCTATATCTGCCTCAATTTTTTTAGACAGTTGCCTAATACTGCATTTTTTAAACAATGCTACAGTTAACACTTTTGTGCCTGTTTCCTCGGCGTGTGCACTGGAGCATTTATAAGAGGTAGCATCCTTCAAGTGGAATTTTGGGGTCAAAGCATTTTTTGTTGTTTTGTTTTTTAATTTATGTTGTGCCAAAGTGTACTCCAGAGAATCCGTGCCAATTTAATGTTTCCGTCAGCCACATACGACTGGTTGTCAGAATGTGGTTGTTTCCCTGAGTTCTTCTCCAATTAAAGTTTTGTTATTTTTTATCTATCTCGGTATATGAAAAATATCATCTCATTCTTCTTCTGGTTTCCATTCCTTTGATTATTTGTAGTTGATTGTCTTTGCTGGAGTTTGTCATCATTTTCATTTTATTTTCTGAATTACCTATTTATATTGTCTGCCCATTTCTTTATTGAGTTGTATGCATTTTTCCCATTGACCTTCAGGAGCTGTTCGTGTGTTTTGAATATTAATTCTGTGTCTGTGTCAGAGTCCATTCGGGCTGTTATAACATAGGTACCATAGGCTACGTGGCTTATAAACAACAGAAATTCCACCTCTCACCGTTCCAGAGGCTGACAAGTCCAAGATCAAGGTGCAGGCAGACTCAGTGTCTGGTAGGAGCCTGATTCCTGGTTCACAGCCAGCGGTCTCGGTGCTGTGTGCTCACGTGGCAGAAAGGGCAGGGACCTCTCCGGGGTCTTTTTTGCACGGGCTCTGGTCCCAGTCAGGAGGGCTTCAGCCTGACGACCTGGTTGCTTCTCGAAGGCCCTGCCCCCAGCACTGTGACACTGGGATAAAGGTTTCAACGTCGCCCTTCTGGGGGGTGCAGGCATTCAGTAGCAGTCAGTCCCAGGTGCGGTGAAAATCTTCTGTCCCTCTGTGCCTTGTCTTTTACCCTCGTTTTGTTCTTCCTCACAGCAATTTTACATGTTGATCTGATCGATTCAGTTGGTCTTTTCCTCTGTGACGCCTGAGTTTTGTGTCAGCTCAGAATAGCTCTCCACTTGGAGATTATAAAAACAGTCTTCCCTGTTTCTCCGAGAACTCTCAGGGAGTTCTGTTTCACAGTTCGCGCTTTAATGTATCTGAGTTGTGCTGTGTGCCAGGTGTGAGGTGTGGAACTCACTGTGAGTTCCAAATGAATAATGAGTTCTCCCCACACCTGCCCTTTCTGAGTTGACATGGCTGTTTTGTCGTAAACTAAATTTACATCTAGTTGTGGATCTACATCCGGACTTTTTTTTTCTTCTGTTTTACTTATTTACCAGTTACTCTATTAATGTGCCAGAGTCACATAGTTTCAGTTAACTTAGCTTTACGGTCATTTTTGCTTCCTAGTACAAAACGTCCTCCCTCATTATTACTTTTCAAATATTTTATGGCCGACTCTTGTCCATTTACTTTTCCAGATAAACTTTAGAATAAGACTTTCAGATTTCCCCCAGAAGTTCCACTGTGATTTCAGTTATATCACTGACTTTGTAAGTCAATTTGGAGAGAACTGGCCTTTTTACAACAGGGAGTCTTCTTTCATTTTTCCTATCGTTGTTTTTTAAATAAAACTTTATCGTTTTCATCATGTAGGCCTAGTAAATTTCCTGTTAGGCTTAGTTCTAAGTAGTTTTATGGTCATTATTGTTATTGTGAATAGTATCATTTTGCCATTACATTTTCTAATTGTTTCTGGCTGATAAATAAGAATGTTACTGATTTTTATATATTTCTTTAGTAACCGGCCATCTTTTTGAACTCTCTCATTAGCTCTAATAGTTTTAAAAGTTGATTACTTTCGATTTCCTAGGTGAGACGATCATGTTAACTGCAAGGAATGTAATTTGGTTTCTTCCTTTTCCATACGTACACACTTTTTCGTTTCATTTTTGGCCTCGTGCAGCGCTAGTGCTTCCAGAACTGCATTACGGAGGAGCTACGGGGCAGGCGGAGCGGTCCCGCAATTCCCACACAGGGGAGGCTTTGGGGCAAGCACAGTCGTCACTAAAGTCTGTGTGACAGATCAGTAAAAATGACAGAATTGCCAAAGATGTTCATTCCCCTCTTAGATGAGATTGAGGAATCATGTGTTGTCCGTATTAAGTAATCTTATTTTTAAAAATCTGGAGTGGTTTAGAAGGGGCCGATGGCAACTGGAGGAGGAAGTGCCGAAAACTAGAACCCCACGTGGCTCTACAGCGCCATCACTAGGTGGCCTTGTGTATGATCTTGTGTCCTGATCACTCTGCACTTACAGTGTTAGTTTTCCCCTTCATAAGCCTTGGCCCCCGAATGTTCCATTTAGTGGAGGTATCACCATTCCTTTAACCACTCCCCTTTCCACTGGCGTTTCCACCGACTCCAGTTGCTCCCATTATAAATGCTGCTGTGAAGAGCATTGTGTGTGAAGCTTTTTTTCCCTCTGAATTTATGATTATTTCTTTAGGAGCGTTTCCCAGAATGAATATTTTTTAAGACTCTTGATTCTCATTGCCAAAATGCTTTCCGAAAGCATTCCATCATTTTACACTGCCACCGGCAGTATGTGAATGTCTGAAGAAATGGGACTTTTAAAATTAAAAATTATGAAATATGTTGTAGAGGGAAGAGAATGGGCTTTGGAGTCAGACAGTTGGATTTGAATCCTCGTTCCTCTACTAACAGAGGTAAGGTTTTTTTTTAAAAAGAAGAAAACAAGAAGATTCTGAGCCTCCGTTTCCCTGTCTGTAAAATGAGTAGCTATTTCTTTCTGCAGTCATGCTGAAGGCTGAATGAAAACCAATAGTTGTTTGTCTTTCACCTCCTGGCTTATTTCACTTAGCATACATACTGCTCTCAAATACCATGTGATCTCACCTGTAAGTGGAACCTAGTCAACAAAACAAACAAGTGAGCTAAATAGAACCAGAGACTTGGACATAAAGAACAATCTGACAGTGACCAGCAGGGCCGGGGCAGGAAGATAATGGCAGAAAGAAAGGGGAGGGTCAAGCCAAGGAACACGTATAAGTGACGCATGGACAAGGACAGTGGGAGGGGAGATTGAACACAGGAGAGGGGGCATGGGCAGAGCAGGGGTGATCACTAGGGGAAATGCAGACAACTGTAATTGAACAACAATAAAAAAAATGTTTTTTTTTAAAACCCAACAGGTGATGGCACTTGGCACAAAGTAGCTATAAACCAATGAGAGTCACCTTCCTTTCACTTGGACTGTTTTCAGAGGATTTTACTTTCTAACCAACTTTGGAGACTTCCTCTGAAAAGCGCACTGTAAAATCAGGGGAGTGACCTCAGCCAGTGCCTGCCTGCCTAGGGGGAAACTCTTTCCCAGGGCTGGCTGCGGCCCCAGCGGTGAGCTCCAAGGCCTGCTCTGCAGAAGCACTTACTCCGGGCCTCCGGTGTGCCCCGCCTAGTGAACGGGCCACTCATAAGCCTCCTGAGCCCGGGGACAAGATAAAGCAAGGCCAGCCTTCCTGGCGGCAACAGTGACCAGGGCTTCTCCCCAGTTCACACTAACTATGTCCTCCCTCTCATGGCTCTTGCACAGAGCAGGGCTGTTGTCATCTGCTCTCATATCTCAGTCACCGACTCTGTCATTCTTCCTCCTGAACGTCTTTCTAGTCCGTGTCTCTGCAATGCCAGTGTCCCCGACCTCGCACAGGTGCTCTCACCTGCGGAGCACTGGAGCAGCCTCCTCTTGGTCTCCGCCGTTCCCCCTTCCCACTGGCCCCGTATTCTGGCCCAGGGAGCTCCTTCTGAAAGCCCACATCTGGCCTTCTCTCTTCTCTGCCGAAACCTCTTCGCTGATTGTTGTCACCCATAATGCAGACTCCTCACCTAGCACCCAGAGCACCCTGCAGTCGGCAGGCACTCCTTAGATGTGCATTCCACTTATGCATCTGTTTATTCGGGAGATTTATTAAGTATCAGGGACCTGGCAAGGCATTGGAGCTGTACATTCATGCACCGCATAACCACATTCAGTCAACAAAGGCCTGCATATGCAGTGGTGGTCCCCCGCGATAATGATGGAGCGGACAGATTCTCATTGCCTAGTGATAATGTAGCACCATAATGTCATAGTGCAAGTCATTACTCACATGTTTGTGGTGTTGCTGGTGTAAACAAATCTACTGCACAGCCAGTCATATAAAAATAAAGCACACACAATTATGTGCAGTACATAATACCTGCTAATGATAATCAATGACTACGTATTTACTGCTCTATGTGTCTACTACACTATACTCGTCATCGTCATTTTAAAGTGTACTTTTTCTACTCATCATAAAACGAGTTTGCTGTCAGACAGTTACTGTTACGCCGGCAGCAGCCTCATACGTCTCATGCTTCCTGTGCCTCTTGATCGCACCATTTTCTCTTGTGCCTGATTTCATCTCGTGTTGTTCTGTGCGGTAACGTGCTGTGTACGCTGGTAGCCCAGGAGCAGTGGGCTGTTCCCTCTAGGTTGGTGGAGTCACTCTGTGATGTTCACACAACAATTGGGAGAGTGTCCAATGGCACACTCCCCAGAACACATCCCCATCCTTACGCAGTGTGTCTCTGGGATTATGGCTGTTCCAGGCTAACCAGTCTGGATTACGAATCCTATCAGCAGGCACTTTTGCACCCTTTCTGGGCACTTGGCACCGTGCTAAGCACTTTATATGCATCATCTCTTAACTCTTTCAATAACCCTTTAAGGCAGGTGTTATTTTCATTCCAGTTTTTATAAATAAGGAAACAGGCTCAGGGAGTTAACACAGGGCACTCTAGGTGGCTCTGCTAGGAAGTACCTGAGCCGAGCTCTCTGTCACCAGAGCCCACGCCCTCAGCCACTCAGCAATCCCATTCTTCTTTCATGTGTCTTATGCCTGAGAATCCCTATTAGACTGAACCAGTGGCTTTCTGTATATAGTTCTCATAGGAAATATGGACAGAAAATTCACAATTTGAATCAGCAAAATTATAAGACTCACCACTGACCAGGGACCAGCACAAGAACTTGGCAATTCCCTCTGTCCTAAGTGCTCCAGCACTTAGATTCCTGCTTTGAATCTTGGTTCCCAGCACCCCGATTCCTGCCTCCTCAGGGGTACCCCGTGCCTCAGTTAGTCGTGATTTCCTGGGAGGGGCCTCTGCCTTTCTCTCTGGACCTTCCATAGGCAGGCCTTGCAAGGTTCACAGTGGCACTTGAAACTGCACTGAATTCATTGAATTGGAAGGAACCGAATTGAATTCAGAAGCAGATATTCTCCAGCAGGGTCTGGGATTGCAGTTTGTTGCTGTCCTGGTCATCTTGTGGTAGATCCATTGCCTCCTCCCTAGGTCAGGCTAAGCACCAGGGTGTTTGAGAATAAAGTGTCAGTTCAGACAGGGAAGCGTTTTCTGCATAGACCATTGGAAATACGAGTAGATCTGAGTTGTTTGTGTTCTTTGATGTCATTTTTTGATATACCTTGGCAACGAGACAATGTGGGCTTAAGAATCCTGTGTACCACTTACCTGCTGTATGACCTTGGGCAAGTTACTTAACTTCTCTGAGCCTCTGTTTTCCCATTGGTCTCTGTGCTGCAGCAGATTGGGGGCAGTAGCAATAAAGAAAGGGCAGACGCAGGTCATCAGAAGCCTGATCTTCAGGGAGACTGGTCAGCCCAGGGACCTCAGACGCAGGTGGAGATCCCAGGACTCACTGGGGGGCCCTGCTCCATCGGAGAGTGGGACTTGAGTTCATTACATTGCCTTCACTGTGTCAGGGAAAAGCCTGTGAACTCCATTGTCCACCGTGTGTCTGCTCTCATCACAGGTGGCCCCACAGGGAGTTAGAGTGTGCCCTGAATATGAATGTGTTGAGATGACCCGTGAGCCCCTGCCCTGCCTGGCCTCTTCCCACTCTTTCTAGCTATGTTAAGATTATAGAAATAGTTTGAGCTCTGGTCTAGAGGGTAGCGTCTTTCCCAATACCCTCCCATTTCCATCTTCCAAAGCCCATAATACAGAGGGAAAGCGTGTATCTGAGAGTGAGCAAAAGAGTAAAACACCCTGAAAATGCAGGTGTCCTCCAGTGCAGAGGTCTGTGTCCTCTTTGGGGCATCTCACCTAGGGGTCCAACAGCTCTTGAATATGGACAGCTCTTGAATAAGCTCCAAGAAGCTTTGGGGAGTTCTTATATTTTAAGGCCTTCCAACTTCATGGCATATGGATACAACTGGGCAAATGGAAGTTTCTAGTCTTCACTCTCACAGAATATGACTTAGAAGATTACGGCTATGCCCTAGAAATCTATCATTTAAATACCCACCCCAGGCCATCTTGATGCAACAGATCAGAGAAGACCTTTGAGAAATTCTGACTTAGAAAAGGACAGTTATGAGGGGACCCAACATCTAACAGCCACCCGTCATTTGTCATACTATTGACATTTTATTTATTCTTCACTACTCTCCAGTGAGGTAAATGCACCATCATTTATGGCCCATGAGCTAATTTGAGTCTCAGAGATGCTTAGCAACTTCCCACAGCTGGTCACTAGCAGAGTCAGAAGTGGAACCCTGGGATTATGTGACCCTTTCCTTTATTCTTCAACACATCACCTCCTAAGAGGAAGTGGCACCTGTTTTCAGGTACTTAAATGTCTGTCCATCATATGGAAGAAGGTTTAGATAATTGGCACAAACTGAAACAGTCGGTAGTAGCAAGAGTCACACCTTGACTTTAGTGCAAAATCTAACAGACAAGAATAGCTTTCTGCAGGACACCACTGGAGTTAAGTAGGTGCTGAACAAACACTGGAGGCATTATAGAGGGGATTTATGGAGTAGGCTGGAGTGTGGCTTTGAATGCCTTTCAAGCCTGTAATTTGTAAAATACGGTGTTTTGATGAGATAACTCCTTGAGTTTGGTCCTCAGTTTCGCCCTTGACTTATATTATTACCTTTGTGGCCATGAAGGGAGGGGAGACGAGGGAGGTGGGGAGGCAGGGGCAGAAAGAGGGGAAAAAAGTAAGCTAGTAGTCCAAGGTATGAGGACTAAGAGAGCTAAGGATGCTGAATCTTTTATTGCTTATTGAGTCATTTAATTACGAGACAACTGAGAAAACACATTGTTATGGCCCCAGAGCAGTTCTGATTTCCTTTCAGCTGATGGAAGGGTATTTCTGTCATTGTCTTGTTTGGTACCCGAGGCTTTAATGAGGAATCCTCTTTGAATCAACCTTCAGATGACCAGGCAAGCAAGCACATGTACCATTCCCCCTAATGCTGGCACAAGGCCTGTGGAGAGAATACCAGTGCAGAGAAAGGTAGATATATTTCATTTCTCTTTGTTCTGAACCCCTCAAGTGGGAAAAGCCATGACATAGGCCCCTCTGGAGCATGGAATTTAAAGTGTTGTCCATTGAACAGCTCATCCTTTGAAACATCTCATTAAACCATCTTCATCCGAGTCGATTTCAACCCTCCAGACTCAATTAGCTCGGACCACCCTTCCCCATCTCCCTGCCAAAGCTCTGCCACAGGCCTGTGGATACCAGGGCCCCCATTTGATCCCCAGCTGTCCACTCACCAGCTGTTTAATCTCAGGCAAGTCATTTAACCTCCATGAGCCTTGTGCCCTGTTGGAGGGACTGGAAATTGGCACCACCTTTTTGGAAGGCAGTTTGACAGTAGTGATTAAAATGTAAAAGGCATATGCCTCTTTCAGGAATGTATCCTGAGGAAATAGTGAGAGGTTGGTGTAAGACAATGTATACAAGGATGTTCATTGCAGTGTTATTTATTATAGTGGGGAAAAAAGAAACAATGTGGGTTCAACATACCTGGCTCAACAAACCATGGCCAATAAAACAGGTAGCAGTTACCTTCAAAGAGCATTCAAAGAAATTGGAAACTGCTTACTATATTAAGGGACAAAAATCAGCATGCAAACTAAACGTGTAGTATGATCTGGAATTTTCACACACAGACATATATTATAGTCAGTAAAAAAGACAAGAAAAATGCTAACACCATGAGTTCTGAATGAAGTGTTAATGTACTTTTGCATTCTCTAAAAGTTTTACAACAAGCACATGTGACTTTCTGGATGCAGAAAAACAAGTAAGAGTTCAGCTACATTTTAACAGCTCCCATCACACACGGGATGAAGAACAAATCTGTTAACAGAGGATTTGCATAATCTGACCCCATCTCAATGTGGCAGCTTCCTCTCCCCACCATTACCAGCTCCCACACCACTCCCACGTGCCATTCTGTACATATATCATAACTACTCATCCCCTCACACCTCTGTTTGCCCTGTTCTCCATCTGGAGTGACTGTCTCCACACCAATTCAAGCATCTTTCCCCCTTCCTTGACAGTTATCTCCTGCTCATTGTCCCTGTAGAACTTGATATGCACTTAATAGGTACTATGTAGTGTTTGCCATCACTTTCCCTTTCTTTAAAATTGTCTGGGAACCCCAAGTGGGGAAGGCTAACTCTGTCTTGGAGCGTTAGGAAAGAATTCACAGAGGAGAGGACATTTGATTGGGTTCTTGAAGAATGAATAGGGGTTTATTGATTAGACAAAAGACAATAGACACCCCCACACAATTCTGGAACAAGCTCCCAGCTGTCAAGTTCTTGTGCCTATTTCTGCCGTAACCCTTATCTCTCACTGAAGAGTGTGCTGCACGGGGATGCCATTCTCTCAAGCAGATCCTTGAGGGCAGAAAATGCACCTTGTTTTCCTTGCGGTGTTCAGCACAGCCACTGACACATGCTGGGCATCATAAATACATTTTGTCCCAACCTATCAAGGTTTGAAATTACGGACTCAGTAATTACCTTTCTCCTTGTCTTGATGCAAACTGGGAAAGGATCATTTTCTTGTCTCCTACCACTGGTTACAAGTACAGGCTCAGAGACACTGAAAATGCTCTATAAATTGTCTGCTGATTTGAATGAAATTGAAGAAGTTGCTCACCTGGTGGGCATTAAGAAGATTTCCTGCAACATTTGGACTTCATTTAAGTATAAAAATTCCACCAATATGAGCTTTGCCTCCCCTTTAAAAAACATGCCACAGTTTCAGAATGATGCCTTTGAAACAAATCCTGTTTGAGTAATGTTTCTCTTGGACTCATAAAATCTTTATGGCAATCTTTTCTCATCTCATAGACTCTGAGAAGGAGGGGAGAGAGCTTGAAGTGGAATGCAGTATTTTCTCCTCCTATGTGGGTCACACTCTAAGGTAAATGGTTTTTAAATGCAAATCCCACACTGACTAGACATTAGCTCTGTCCAACGTGCTGAATCCGTGAGTACTCTCTGATTAAAAAGTAGGTGATTTGGAAATTATGTATTTATTCGGATAGAAGGTTTGAATGTCTTAAAACATTCAGTAATAGCCATATTGGGGATAAGAACACAAACAATGGCAGAAATGAAACACAGATGAACAGCTTAGTGCCCGCCTCCCATACTGCAAAGAGAGAGAGAGAGAATAAGTTGATAGGGCTGAGCTCTCAACCCAGCTATGCAAAGGAGCACTGACTTGGGAGCCATGTATTGATTCAACAGACATTTTTGAGTGCCTATTGTATACGAGGCATTGTACTAAGACAGTACATATAAATCCTAACCTCTGGTCTTCACTGTATTACAGTCAGTGCTTGCTCAACCACTGGCCAGCTGTTGACCTTGGATAATTTATTTAACCCGTCAAGCCTGTGATTCCTCATTTAAAAATTTGGAATAATAGGATCTCACAAGATTACTGTGCAAATTTTTTTAAATAGATTTTATTGACTATGCCATTACAGTTCTATTTCCCCCCTTCATTCCCCTCCACCCTGCACACCTCTCCTCTACCATTCCCCCCTTTAGTTCATGAACACGTTTCTCAAGTTCTTTAGATTCTGTATTTCCCATACTATTCTTGCCCTCCCCCTATCTATTTTCTACCTACCATCTATGCTACTTATTTTCTGTACCTTCTCCCCCCTTCTCCTCCTCCCACTCCCCTGTTGCTAACCCTCCACGTGATCTTCATTTCTATGGTTCACTTCTGATCTAGCTGTCCTCTTAATTTGCTTTTGTTTTAGGTGTGGTTGTTAATAACTGTGAGTTTGCTGTCCTTTCACTGTTCATCTTTTTTATCTTCTTTTTCTTAGATAAGTCCCTTTAACATTTCATATAATAAGGGCTTGGTGATGATGAACTCCTTGAATTTGATCTTATCTGAGAAGCACTTTATCTGTCCTTCCATTCTAAGTGAAAACTTTGCTGGATAGAGCAATCTTGGTTGTAGGTCTTTGGTTTTCATGACTTGGAATACTTCTTTCCAGCCCCTTCTTGCCTCTAAGGTCTCTTTTGAGAAATCTGTTGACAGTCTGATGGGAACTCCTTTGTAGGTGACTGTCCCCTTATCTCTTGCTGCTTCTAGGATTCTCTCCTTCATTTTAATCTTGGCTAATGTAATTATGATGTGTCTTGGTGTGTTCCTTCTTGGGTCCAAGTTCTTTGGGACTCTCTGAGCTTCCTGGATTTCCTGGAAGTCTATTTCCTTTGCCAGATTGGGGAAATTTTCCTTTATTATTTGTTCAAATAAGTTTTCCACTCGTGGTTGTTCCTCTCCCCCTTCTGGTACCCCTATAATTCGGATATTGGAATGTTTAGAGATGTCCTGGAGGTTCCTAAGCCTCTTCTCATTTTTTTTGAATTCTTATTTCTTCATATTTTTCTGTTTGGTCATTTTTTTTCCTCTTTCTGATCCACTCCTTTGATTTGAGTCCCAGTTTTTTTTTTTGCATTACTATTGGTTTCCTGTGCATTTCCATTCATTTCAATTAGTTTAGCCTTCATATGTTCCTCTAATTTGTGACTATAATCAACCAGTTCTGTGAGCATCCTGATCACCAGTGTTTTGAACTGTGCATCTGAAAGTTTGGCTATTTCTTCATCACTTAGATTTATCAGCTCTGGGGCTCTGAGTTGTTCTTGAGCCATGTTTTGTATCTGTTCATGCCTGTTACGTACGAGGAGGTGTTCCCCAGGGCGGGGCCACCCAGGTCACTGGTTTGTGACGCTGTATGTGGGGGCAGGGTCAGAGAGGGACAATGGCGGTCCCCTCTGCCACTTTCCGCCACTGGGGCCTGCACGGTCTGTCTCACCACTTCTCTCCTTCACCGGTTTATCTGCACTCGACTGTGTGACTTTGGTCAGCCCTCAGTGAGTCCACTGCCTTGTGCCCTCAGTGGGTCCGCCTACTTCTCCACAGCTGAGATCTGCCCACGGCTGCTGGCGCACATGGGTTGTGCACCCAGGTTGTTCCAGTGGATCTTTTCTGCCCGACCCCGCTCTGCTGCTGGCTCTGCCCCTCTTACCGGTTTGGCTGAAGGGTTCGTTGTCAGACTTCCATGTAGTTCAGTTTTCTGTGGTTTGGCTGCGTTTTTGTTGCTAAAACTTTGTTGTTTTTAAACTTGGTTACGTGAGAAGGCGCAGTGCTTCCACCTACACCTCCATCTTGGCGGAAGTCCTCTACTGTACAAATTAAGGCAATGTTTGCAAAGTACTTTGCACAGAATTGAACATATTATAAGCCTTCAATGAACGTTATATTTTAGTACAGTGGTACCTTGGCATTGGTCGTTAATTCATTCCAGAACCCGTGACAAGTGCTGGAATTGATGAGTACTGAACAATGAAGCATTTCTCTTGCATGGTGGGGTTGTGACTCATAAAAGTTCTAGCAAGTGTGACGAGTCCTGAATAAGCACCAGGTGCTGAAACATTTTTTTCTCATCAAAATGCGACAACTACAGGGTTTGATGAGTTCTGAAGCCGATGAGTACCAAGGTGTGACTATATTTTGTGTGGCACATTATGCTCAGTTCTTTACATCCATTGTTTTATTTATGCTCTCATTTACTCTGCACCAGTCACATAGAATCCATAGGTGAGGGCAGTGAGGCTCAGAAGGATACAGTTAGCTAACCTGCCCGAGTTCATACAGTTGGTCAGTAGTGTGGACAGAATCCAGGGCCGGCTGTTTTTATACTAAAAGCCAGTGCTCAGAATGATGGCGATGCCACTTAGAGCAGGGTTTGAAAGCAGACCAACTGTCCAGATCAGCAACCAAGGAAGCAAGGCAAATTCCATCCTCAGCTGGCTGGCATTTTTGAAAAGGCCAACACTAAGGTAACAGGATGGGCACACGACCCAGGTGCTTGTACAAATTTTGGGTTGACGGAGATGGTGAGATAAATCCCAACCCTCAGGAGAATGGGGCCAAACCCCAGCCACCCCGAGCACACCAGGCTCCTAGCCTATGAGGGAGCCAGTGCGGGGACCAGAGACCAAGCACACCAGCCCGCAGATGGGCCACACATAGGTGGAGTGGTTGACCACAAAGGCCGCAGGGGCTACGCTGGTTAAGCCCCAGAGGGCACATGGCACCCAGGGGTGGGGGAGGGGTGGACCAAGGACTAACGCCAGAATCCACTAGACAAAAGGGAAGGGGCTCGTGATGATTTGTAAGCTGGAAACTCACTGCAGGGACAGGGGTTGATCCCAAATATGTGGCTCAGCCTAGGCCGGGCAAAAGCTGGCATCACAGAAGCCACTGTCTCACATATTCCATTTGGAGCCTCCAGCCCAGAAAACCTGACTGTGCTGGTCTGCATCCCATGGAGCCGGGGTGACTGGGGCTTCTGAATTAGCGACAGCACAGCGCGAAGTGGTAAGAAGGTGCTTTTTCTCTTAGTCCAAGAGCTTACGATTCAGTCCTACAGACTCCACACAGGTATATATTCTCTTTGCTTTCCTCCCTGTGGGAAACACAGGGCTGCAAAACACAATAATACCCGACTCCTACCCCCAAAACCACCCGGGAAACAGTGGGAGCTGTTTGGATTCCTTTGATGGAAAGCAGAAAGATCACATCTCAGCAGTGTTATTTGGGCCTGGCTTTTCCCATTTGTGACAATCCCCAGCTGTCCTGGGCCCCCCACTTCTGTGGGGGGCCCAGGTGTCTTTTAAACATAGAATCTATAGGTGTCTTTTAAACATAGAATTTGGCCAGCCATCAGGCAGGTAAGCGGATCAGTAAGGGCTGTTCATGGAATCGTGCCCCCAGGGTTCCTGTGTCTGCTGCCTTCCACCCCTGCTGTCACCATCAGATCAGTGGTGGGGACCAGATGGCTGTGTTGTGTCACAACAATGTCCCCCTTGCTGAGACTTTTCTCAATCCTTTTCCTTTAAACTGGAGAGGTCAGGGGCAGCTCCCCCATCCCAGAAGCTCTGGGGAGGCCTGTGTTAGCTTTAATGAAAGTCAGCATGGGTCTTCAGTGTGGACCATGTGCTGGTGTCCCACCCCCCTGTGTGCCGTCTGCTCCCTGTCACACGGAACGTGCGGTCGCTCCTATCTCGTGTGCGTGGAGCCCATGGAGCTTGGCCTCGTGTTCTGCTGAGGCTGATGGGAAGGCATGCTCTGTTGGAGAAAACAAAGCAGGAGTGTCAAGTCCTTTCCATCACCTGACCTTCATGCAAGGATGGCCTCATGGGATGTCTCCTGGCTTGGGAATCCAAAGGGTTATTGAACAAATCTGGAAAGTGCCGGAGAGCAGCTTTCTCCAGCGCTGCATAATTTATTTCCCTTCTCACCCCTGGGAGTACACATGGTTCCAAACCTTTGAATCTGCCTGATCTTCTAGCTCTAGAGACCCAACTAACTCCCAGTGTCTACATCTCTTATTTCAAATTATTAGGAGAGAGAATCTGATTGGCTCAGCTCTTTAGTCAAGCATCAACCCCTTGTCCAATCAGCTGATACTAAGAAGGAGCACACCCCACTGCTACAAGCTAGCCTGCAAGGGCCCATCATCCCTCCAGTGGTTGCAGGGGGTGGGAGGGCGAGGACAGTTCAGAGAGGAGGGTATGAGCTGAGCAAGTGACATAAGGCATGCAGCATTCTACAGTGGGTTAACCTTTCCATCTTCTCTTTGCTCTCTCTCAAGAGGTAGTAGATGAAACCACTCTTTTGATCCACCTCCTTGAGCAAAACAAAATAAGTTAGGCTAAGGGCCTGGCACTCTCTGAAGAGAACTCAAGAGCAATTTCAGGGTGTCCTCACCACTACAATAGTGTCTGTCTGGGTCTCAGTCTGCAAAAGGAAGCTCTGTAAATGCCAGGGATTACTGCGATTATTACAAATCCTCTAAGCAGCTGAATTTCCCAAATTCTCAGAGTCGTACTGGCTTGGGATTTAGAGATATAATTAAGAACAGATGCGCCTCTGGAAGGTGGAAGACAGTGATCTGGGGTTGTATCAAACGGCACTGAGACTGTTGCTGCGGGTTCCAGTACTTCATCTCCCCCAGGGGGTAGTGGAACATGACCTTGTGTATGTGTGGATGTGTATGGGGGGGTGGTCAGTGGCTGGAGGACCTCTGTTCCTGGAGTCACTGGGCCCAGGAGTCCTTGCCTTCCAGTCTCCCAGGATTGGTGTCACAACCTATAAACCCATTCGTCAGGTGAGGACTGGGCAGCACTGGGGCAGCCTTGGCCATGGCACCGTGGCCGACTTGAACAGCCTTCTGTTGTGACAGGACTGAAGGGGACTGGCCGCGTCTGGTCCATTTTTCCTGGGCAGCCATTTGCCTTCTGCCCACACCCCCATCTTGCCACAAGAGGGCCTTGGCTGCAGCAGTGGGTCATTCCCCCACCCCCTTTAGTTTCCCCTCACTGCCCAGTGTTTCCCTCTGACTTCAGTGCTTACTAAAAGGTGCAGAAATACCAACACAACAACACTGCGTTTTATTTGATCTATCGACCACAGTGACCTGGATCTGTATTATCTGTCATGCCAAGAACGTTTTAACCTTCTGAAAGGAAGTGAGTCCTTTCTAAACCAGAGCCAAGCAAGCAGCTTAGACCCATCCTCAATCAAAGTTCTGGGACCAAGGAGTTCCAGGCCATCATCAAGTTGCCATCAGAATATAGCTGGGCTTGAAATCCTTGCAGCAAGGGAAGGGAAGGAGCGGCATCCAACAGCTGTCACAAGAGGCAGTACAGGGAGGGTGCTGGAGCCAGAATGCCTGAGTTCTGCTACTTGATAGCTGTGTGACCTTAAATCTACTGCTTAACCTCTCTCTGCCTCCGTCTTCTTACCTGCTAAGTGGGGGTTATAAGAGAATCTGCCTCATGGGGTGGCGGTCTTGGATGAGTCAGTGCATGTGAGATACTTAGAACAGTGGCTGGCACACAGGAAGTGCTCCGTGAGCTATCTGTTGTTCCCAGGTGTTTTATAACTGTGTATTTTAACGTTATGCTCACCATAACCTGGGGCAACCAATTTCCGTGTCCCTATTATGCAGAAGAAGAAATTACATCTGTGATATACAGTGCATCATCCAGCACCTTAGAGCTAGTAAGTAAGCGGCAGGGACAGATTTCTCTCTGGCTCCGAATCCCATGTCGTCTCTATTTGGAGATTCAGGCCAGTCCCCCTCAAGGCCAGCCTGGCATCCTGGAACCATGCCCCCTGGGCAGAGTCCCTCAGTACCCCGCCTGAGTGTCACCCTGGAATCACAGCACCACTTCCTGACTGTGACAACTCTTCTCTGAGTCTCAGTTGTGTTACTTCTGTCTGCTGTCACAATGAAGGGGGCTACTGAAAAAGAGAGCAGTGGCCCCCGAGGGCTGGAACCAGGCCGAGCACTCTCAGGTCGGCCACCGCGCTGCTGGGAGCTGGCCCGGCACCCACACCTCAACCGCAGTGCTGTCCTGTTGAGCAGAAGCCTCAGCCCCAGACGAGACCGCTTCATAATCATGTCTGAACTCAGACGAAAACAAGAACGTTGCCAAAATACAGAAGCACCTGAACATTCCCACCTCTGCGTCTTGGCTAATACGAGCGACAAGTGTTCTTTTCCAATGACGACTGTAGTCTTGCTTTATTCCTCCTGCCTTCTGGATGAAATTTGTTAAGCACCCAATCCTAGGGTTACACCTCCTTCCTGACAGCAACCAATCCAGAGCCAAGTTCCTCTTCCTCGAACCCTCCCCCAAATCACCTAACACAGGCCCCACTCCTGCAGTCAGTTCTCTCTGGCACCCTCCAAGCCGCCCCAGGTTCCTGCAGCATGCAGCCGCCCCTGTTGCCACCAGCCAGTAATCCCAGCTTGGTTCAGCTACAGCTGGATTCCTGGCCGTCTTTGGCTGTGAGGGGATGGGTGGCTGTCAGCCCTGCCTTCTGGAATTAGATGTGATGCTGGCTGCACAGCGCTTGCAAATAGAGCCTGGTGCACAGTAAATGCCCAAGGTGGGCTAGTTGTTAGCATTATATTTATTACAAAAAAAAAAAAGAAAAGGTCCCCATCCTTCCGCCAGAGCTGATAACACACCCACCAACTCTCACTGACGAGCCCCTTCCTTTCCGAAGTCTGTGCAGCGCCCCTCAGGTGCGCCCAGGTACTGCAGCGTGCCCCTTTTGTGCTTCACAGACATTTGCTCCTCACTGCCGACCCCACGGCTATGAAGAGCTCTATGGCTCGTGATATTCAGGGCTGCGGTGTGCCCGTTAGCACACCCCTTGCAGGACATCCTCTCAGGGTGGGAGAGAGGCCAGGCCAGCAGAGGAGTGACAGCCCCAGGCTCAGCACCTCCTTTCCCTTCCTTGGCAGAGCAGACACTCTGCAAATGGAAGTTCCCTCACCCACTTGCCAGATTCTTCCCCACAAATGTACTCGCAGCTGCGCTCTCGAGGGGCAGCCCCAGGGACGGCAGAATTCCTCCATGCCCACTGCTGCTAATTGCAGATAATGCATTAAAAAATACGGAGCCGCATCTGTTCACTGCAACATGAGTATCGAGGAATTTACGTGGCTCATAATGACAGGGTGTTCAGGGAGGAAAACGCTCGTTCTGTCTGCGGGCCAGAGGCACAGATGTGAGCAGAGAGCTGGAGGTGTGGTTTCTGGCACCCAGTAAATTCTCTGGGTGCCAGCCAGGCCCTTCCTTGAGGTGCCAAGGGATACGTCCAGGTGTTTCTCTGGAAATACCCAGTTACATGAGCAGTCAAGCACAGAGTGTGTGTCTAGGCGCCCAGGGGTCCTTCCGGCCCAACTCTGCAGAGTCCCTGACAGAAGGGGGACCGACTGCTGCGAGGTGCGGGGCAGGGGGAGCAGGTGCCTCTCCCTTCCCAGCAAGCACGCGCTGGGCACCTAGCACCCCGCCCAGGGTCTCAGCTCCTCTTCTGTAAAATGGGGGTGTTCGAAATCCATGCCTTGTTGGGCTTTTTTTATTAAACAAGACAAGTATATGCAAATCCCCTCAAGCCACACCAGGCAAGGCATAGGCATCCAATCGGAGTTTGCTACAGCAGCCTCTCTTTATCCACGGTTTTGCTTTCTATGGTTTCACTTACACACAGTCCACCCACAGTCCACCGGGGTCTAAAAATATTAAATGGTAGATTCCAGAAATAAGCAATTCATAGGTTTTAAACTGCACACTGTGCTGAGCCATGTGACGAACCCTCACGGTGTCCTGCTCCCGCCCGAGATGGGCACCATCCCTTTGTCCAGCTTCAGCACGGCTGTGCCCACTACCTGCCTGCCAGCCACGTAGCACCCTCGTGGTGATGGGTCAACTGCCACAGCATCGCAGTGCTCGTGTTCAGGTCACCCTTGTATCTGAGCTAATAGTGGCCCCGAAGTGCAAGGCTGGCTATGCTGGCAACTCGGGTATGCCGAAGAGACGCCGTAAAGTGCATGTTGGCTATGTGAGAAGGTCACAGTGGCCGGACACTGCGTCACCATTCCTGCGTCATTTGCCTCGCTTCGTCTCACCGTGTGGGCACCTTATCTTACGTCATCACAGGAAGCGCAAATTCAGTTCCACACGATGTCTTGGGAGAGAGAGACCACATTCACGTAACTTTTAGTACAGTATGTTGCTGTAGTTGTTCTGTTTTCCTGTTAGTTACTATTGGTAATCTCTCACTGTGCTTATTCATAAATTGAACGTTCTTATGGTTCCGTGCATGTAGTACATATAGATCAGGCTCGGCACTATCTGCTGTTTCTGGTGTCCACCAGGGTTCCTAGAACGCATCCCCTGTGGAAAAGTGACAGGGGTGCAGCTGCGTTATTGCTTTACTTCATGTCAAGCATGTATTTTACTCTAAGGCTTCTGGGATGAATGAGGCCAGGTCCTTGCCCTACTCAAGTCGGGTGATGAATGACAGTGTGATGTTCAGCTGGATGGTGAGGTCTTATGGGAGCACAGAGGGGGGCAGGAGGAGGAAGGAGGGCTTCCTGGAGGAAGGGACACTGGACCTGGGTGCAGTAGGACAGGTGGAAGTTTGTGAAACCTAAAAAGTAGGAAGTTTGATTCCAGCCTGGAGTAGCAAGTGCAAAGGCCCTGAGGACAGTGTCAGATACGGTGTTTTGGGGCAGTGAAGGGGCAATACTGTATAGCAAGATCTTAGGATGAGTATACTAAGAATCTATTGCTGTGTAATAAACTACCCCAAAATGAGTACCTTGAACTATCTTATTACCTTATGTTTGCTGTGTGTTGGGAGCCTATGTGGAGCTTAGCCGGATTCTCTGGCTTAGGGTTTTTCCTTCAAGACTGCAGCCAAGGTGTCTGCCAGGGCCGCCCCCACCTCAGAGCTCCACTGGGAGAAAGGGGTCCCTCCCCGCTCGTTCACACGGTCGTTGCAGGACTGAGCGCTATGGCCTAGTTCCTCTCCACGGGGCCCCTTCCAGCACGGCCGTTCACGTCGGCAGAGCAGGCCAGGGAGAGACAGCAAGACAAGAGTCGCAGTCTTGTCGAACCTCATCTCGGAGTGACAGCCCGTCACTTCTGCTGCACTCTCTTTGTGAGGAGCAAGTCACTAAATGCAGCCCACACACGAGGGGAGAGGGTGTGCAGGGCCGTGACTCTCAGGAGACAAAGATCACTTAGTCATTTCTGAAGGTGCCTACCACGGTTTGCCCTCAGGCCCCTGTGATTAATGTCCCTTCAACATGCAAAACACAGGAATCCCTTCCCAAGGTCCCCCAAAGCCTCATCCTGTGGTAGCATCAGCTCAGCGTGCAGAGTCTCATGATCTCAGTCAGGTTCGGGGCAGGTGAGGCTCTTGGGTGTAGTTTTTTAAGCGCCGGTTCTGGAACACTCCCTCTGGATCTGCGGACCTAAGGAGGCCAGTTACGTGCCCGGACGCACCTGCAACACAGAGCAGGGATGGGCATCGGGCAACACTATGGATGCTCGTACTCAAAAGGAGGTGGGGGTTGGGGGGGCCAGTGTGAGGCCTGGAGGAGTCCCCAGGATTTTACCCTGGAAGACAGTGGAAGTTTTTTATTTGTTTCAAAATCTGGGAGGAATTCTCTTGAGTCTTAGCTCCACCTCCTGAGCTCTTGCCTCCTCCCTGAGTCACCCTTCTTTTTCCACGAACACAAATGCTCGTGTGAAGTTTTTCCTCAGTCTGCTTTCTACCGACAATTCTGGGTGTCCACTAACCTCCTTTCATTTTGTGTCACCTCCGTCCCTGTCAGGCCAAAGACAACAGTGTTTGCTTCTATGAATAGGTTTTCTCAAAACTTCATGGGTCTTCTAGACATCTCATTGAGATTCGTTGTTACACAAAAGCGGCACCCATAAACTTCTTTGAACTAAACCCGTGTCTCCCTTGGGCTTCTGCTGAGGTGGCCAAGGGGCGACGCTCCCACGCCCCCCAGAGGCCCTGCTGTTTGGCCCAGAGGATGTGCAGGCCCACTCTCATCTCCTTAAGGGGCCTCTGGGTGACTGATTAATACTGTGAGCCCTCAACCTGCCTGAGGTCTTAACCAAAGGCCGCACAGCCACCCCTCAGCTTTCTCTGCAGACCACCTTTTCCTGCTAGTGCTTGAAAACCAGTTTTTAAATGTTAGGAAACGGAGGATTTTCAAAACAATCAAGCCCTCGCTCCTTTTTATTTACCCATCTTTCCTTCACTTTATCTCTCTTCCCACACTGAGCATCGGGAAGAAATGGGCAGCGCACCTTCAGCCCTCAGCTCGGGCGTCTCCTCAGCTGGACGGCTGAGTTCACGGGGCGCAGGCCTGCCCTCCACGTCACCAAGCTTTCTGCTGCCACGCACCCAGGGCCCCCTCCCTCCAGTTTCCAGGAACACGGTCCTTGTTTCCTGCGATCCTTCACTCGCAGCGGGCTTGACACCCGGCTTTCTCTAACAAGCCCCTCAGTATACTCCCAGCCTCTCCCCGCTGCCTGGCTCCAAAGCCATCTCATATTTTTAGATATTTTTCATGACACCATCCTTCTCTTGGTACCAAAATGTGCATTCATTATCTATTTTGGTTTGTAACGAATTACCCCAAGCCTTAGTTTGGCGTGAACGACAGCTCTGTTGGGCTGGGGATCAGGCACGGCTTAGCTGGGCCCTCACAGGGCTGCAGGAGGGGTGTCCACCGGAACGAAGGAACGGTCCGCCTCCAAGCTTACTCGTGGTCGTTGGCGAGATTCGCGTCCTCGGAGACTCTCTGACTGAGGGCCTAAGTTCCTTGCTGGGTGTCGGCCCGAAGCCACTCTCGGTTCCTTGCCATGTGAGCCCCTCCGCAGGGCAGCTTTCAACTTGTCAGATTGCTTAGAGCGAGCAAGCGAAAATGGGAAGAGAGTATCTTACAGCCTAGTCATTTCTGAAGAAGACATCCTATTGCTTTTGCCCTATTCTGCCCATTAAAAGTAAGTCACTAGGTCCAGCCCTCACTCTCTAAAGGGAGCGAACACCAGGAACTGGGGGTCACTGGGAGCCATTTTGGAAGCGCCGTGTGGGCAACGATGTAAGTGGCGAGGCAGCAATGGCCCGATTATGCCATGTCAGACTCCCATAGGTGACGGCAGCCATGGAAACATTTCACTGCCCAAGGGGAGGAGTCTCAAAACGTCCCTCACCAAGACGGAGCAGAGACAGGGTCAGAAAGGGAGTGATGGGGAGGGGCAGCTGTTGCAAGGAGGTCATCGCCAGGGAATGGCCACAGGAGAACGCTCATTGTGTCACTGCTAATCTGACCCGGAGCTCAAGGCCAGCCCTCTGGAGGGTCACATGGCCCCCTCTGGGCCTTTGGCCGTGCTCTTTCTCCTGTTTCAGCCACTTTTGGAGTGCTGTGCTTGCCTTCTGTAAATCATCCTTGAAATCCAGGGCAGGCACCGCCACTCATGGGCTGCTTCTTGCACACCAGACCTCATTCACAATGATGTCCCAGGCATTTCGGTTATTCTCTCATACACAGGGGAGCGTGATTAGAGGTACGTGACAGGGCCAAAGGGTGCCCTTGCCTTTGTGACTTCACCCTGATGACCTCACCCTCTCCATGGACATGATCCTCAGCCTTAAAGGTTCAGGAGCTGGGCTTCTTTGTTTTCAAACAATTGATGATGCACTGGAGGCTGGGATCAGCTGCAGGACCCCAGCACTGCTGTGTGGCCCAGCGCCAACTGATTGTATGCAACTGGGATCAACTTCTCCTTTGGGATTTGAGGGAACCCCGATAAATCAATAGACCTCTTCCCCTGTCAAGTTCAGAATCAATTGGCAGGTTCAGGAGAAAGGCAGATGAGGAGCCAATTGGAGAGCAGACCTGAACACACTCTCTAGCCAGGAGGGAGCGGGGAGGCAGAAGAGCGTGGTCAGCTCCTCCTCCCAAACTCACCAGGCAGTTGAGTAGGGGCCCTCTTCATAGCAAACAGCCAGATGGCAAGAGGGAGAGAACTCCACGGAGCATCAGGATCACCTGGGCACTTTGGGAAATGCAAAGTGTGGGTGCCACTCCCAGAAAAATGGAATCAGACTAGGCATGGGGCCCAGCAATCTGTGTTTGACTAAGCTCAAAGGTGATTCTCATGCAGGCTCAAGCAGTCAAGTGGTAGCAGTTCCACATGGAAAGTGAGACCTAAGAGAAATGGTCCCCTGGAATATTCTGCATCCAATGCCCACTTTGCCCTCCAATTCTTGGGAAGTTGAATCACAGGGCCAGAAGTTCCCACATTTGATTTTTAGGGAACAGCTGCCCCAAGGAGAACCAGGGAGAGTCTCCTCTCCAAAAGGGAAAAATGCCATGGGTTTGGTTTGTGCCAGCCACGCCTCTCTCTCACAGACCATAGAGGGACCAGTATCTCCCTGTTGGCATTTGATAGCCTCTGAAGAATCGAGAATGACCAGTAT
Organism: Artibeus jamaicensis; assembly: GCF_021234435.1. Lineage (NCBI taxonomy): Eukaryota > Metazoa > Chordata > Mammalia > Chiroptera > Phyllostomidae > Artibeus > Artibeus jamaicensis. Next base: position 10,207,209 of record NW_026522057.1, read on the forward strand.
CTGGAAGTCAGGATGGAAACATCTGCTTTCGTGCTCTGGGGCCCCCCAATGCACTTAGATTTCCAAATGAGCTCCTTGACAAGGCCCACCCCTCTCCAGCCTCATCTCACCAGCACACTCACACCTCCAGTGTCTCTGGCCTTCTGCCCCTTTAATATGTCAAGCTTGCTCCTGCCTCAGGACCTTTGCACGTGTTGTTCTGCTGCTTGAAGAACTCTTTTCTTAGACCCTGACATGCCTGGCTCCTTCTCGTCCTCTCAATCCAAACCCAAATGTCATCTTCTCTGACCACCCACTTGAAGGTACCCTCAACCCCTCACCACTATCTAGCTCATTGCCCTGGTTTATTTTCTTCAAAACAGTTGATACTATCAAAAAATGACCTGGTGTGTTTATTTGTTGCCTTATTTATTTGTCTCTCCCTCACTGGAATGTAAGAGATCAGGAACCTTGCTGTATCTGTAGCATCAAAACAGTTCCTGGTATATTGCAGGCCTAATATTTAGATAAATATTTGTTGAATAAATGAATAGATGAATGAATTAACGGGCACAGGAAAAGGCTCTAGGTGGGAAGGATCAGCGTGGAGGGAGTCAGTCATCAACAGGAGGGCGATGAACCCAAAGACTCTGCCTTCTTCGTCCCAAGGGCAGGGCCCCGAGCCCAGCTGCAGCCCCAGGTCTGCAGTTCCGGCACCACACCAGGTTTTCCACCTGCTCTTCCCGTCCCCCATTATCTCAAGCCTAGGCCCCCCCTCCTCTTCCCCGCCTCCCCCTTCACTGTCATCACATTACAGTCATTAGAAGCCGGCAGATTCACACCCTCCTGTCGGCTTTTTCATAAAGAAATATTAATGGAGTTATTTTTCAGCAGGGGCGCTGCAAACTGTTGTCGCAACTCTGACTTGGCCACCCACATTCCCATAATTAATCACACAGGAAACCAGGAAGAGGTGGACTGAGGGCTGGGGCCCAGCTGCCTGGGGGCCTCTTCCCAGAGAAGAGTGTGGGGCAGCACACAGCCGCCACCCACCGAGAGCCCACTGAGAGCCCACCAAGAGCCCACGGGTCAGGGTGCAAAGGAGACGACCCACCCAGAACCACTTCCAAGCAATTCAAGTCAAGATCGAATGAGCACAGGGTGGTGGAGGGCGGAGAGCTCCGCCAACTTCAGGCAGTTGGTAACGAAGGAAAGGTAATTAAACAGGTAGGGTCGAGGCCGGAGGGAGAAATACAGTTAAAGACAGTCTCTTCTAGAATCATAAGGAAGCCGGCATTTTCTGAGCATTGTATGAGTTATGTGTGGCTGGGTAACAGATGACCCCAAACTTACTGGCTTCAAACAACACGTGTGATCTCACTGTTTCTGAGGGGCCAAAGCTCCAGTGACAGCTTATCTGGGTCCAATGCTTGAGGTGTCACAAGCTGAAATCAAGGTGTCAGCCTGGGCTAAGTCCTCATCCGGACTTCCCCGGGGAAGGACCTACTTCCCCACTCGTGTGGGTAGCTGCAGTAGTCATTTCCTCCGTTGGTTGCAGGCTGTTGGTTTGAGGCCCCCCTCAGCTCCTAGAGTCCTGCCACAATTCCTTGCCATGTGGCCTTCCCCAGCTTGGCTGCTTAATTTGTCAAGCCAACAAGGAGAATCTCTAGAGCAAATCAATCAGCAAGAAGGAGTTTTCTGTATTATCACATAACCTCAGAGGTCATGTCTCATCGTCCTTGCTTTGCTCTGTTTGTCAGAAGCAACTCACCGGTTCCACCCACGTTTAACGGGAGGGGGTCCTACAGTGAGGGGGAACCACGGGGCAGACACCCTAGAGTGTGTCTGCCACAGTCCCTGATACATGTTAAGGACTGTGGCGAATGCTTTTGCATGTGTTACATCATTTAACTGCTAAAGCAATCTGTAAGGCAGGCATCACCCTCATTGGCTAGATGAGAAATTCAACACAGAGGAATGAAAACTTGACCAAGGTCCTGTGAAGGTTAAGACGGGAACCACTTGTGTCAAGACACCAAGCTAACCTGTGCAAGCTTAGACTGAAGGGTCAGCATCTTTACAGTGAGGAACAGGGCCTGAGGGAGGCAGGGGAAGGGGTAGCAAGAAGGTTATAGCTCTCATGAGACCAGGAAGAAAGGGTGTGGGTTACATGCTAAGAAAGAAAACTGGGAAGGCTTATGTCTAATGATTTGTTTTCTCAATGAAACAGAAAATGAGGGTGTCTCCTGAGAGGGGCTAGGCTAGAGAGAAGCAGAGCTGAGTTGGAACAGCAGCCATGGGGAATGAGGGACCCAAACCTTTTCAGCATAAGGACAGGTTGCCAAGTAGCGTAGAGCTGCTTCCTCCAGGAAGACTTCAATGGTTGCCTTGGGGGTGGTACCCATCCCACCCCCAGCATCTTGTGTAGTCTTCACTTTCCTCCTTGTGCCTCGCAGGGCTGTGGTTCATGCCTATGTCCACCGTTGTCATCGGAAGGAAAGTTCTTATTTATTTATTTATTTATTTATTTATTTATTTATTTATTTATTTATCTTTAGAAGAGAAGGGAAGGAGAGAAGGAGAGGAATATCAATGTATGGTTGCTTCTGGTGCATCCCCTGCTGGGAACTGGCCCCTGCTGGGAACTGGCCTGCAACCCAGGCATGTACCCTGACGTGGAATCGAACCATGATCTTTTGGTTCACAGGCCCGTGCTCAATCCACTGAGCTACACCAGCCAGGGCTGGAAGGAAAGTTCTTGCTGGGCAGGAACCTAACAGGAGTCCCAGTCGGACCCCCTGGCACCTAGAACAGAGTCTGGCCTCATGGGAGTCCTCCATAATCCAGAGTCCTGCCGGATTCTAGACCCTGTATTTGTGACTTTGCCTTATTACCTCTCATCTTCTAAAGGTTTACCCAGTTCCAAAAGACTTCAAAAATAGGTACTTTTACTTTTGAAAGTGAAAGTGCATTTCAAACAGTAGAGTACAGAATTTAAGTCCGTCATGGAAGAAGGGTTCAAGGTACAACTAGGGGAGTCTTACATGCATAATCTGGTGACCAAAGGGAAAAAAAGGAGTTTTACATGTTGGCCCAGTCTGTTTGATGTCAAGAAGTCAAGAGCCGTTTCAAAATATTCCTCACGAATCTATATTGATTGGTATGAAACGTTGCCTGCCTGAATTGCTGCCTGAAATATAGTTACAGTACAGACACAGAATAATCCCACTGGTATAAAATTTTCAGTTTTGACTCATTTTAAGTAAATGGCAGAAAACCTAACTCAAACCATCTTAGTCAAAAACTGCAACATGCAGGCCCATCTTAAGTGAAAAGTTCAAGAACATCCCATGATGCCAAAGGGACTAACATTTTGGCCTCAGAATCAACCAAATGGCTGTCATCAGCCACCAGGGCAGCCTGTACCCTAGGACTCCTTGCATATGTCCTGAGATCCGCTCTGATTGGACCATCTTGGGTCATATGTTCATCACTGAACCAATCACTGAGGCCAAGGGGATTCCATCTCATCAACTCTCTGTTGGGGTGGAGTCCGGGCAGAGGAAAAGGGATGGATGCCGGGTGGTGAGAGAGGCAACAAATCTGTTCTGTGCCTATATCCGCAGAAAAATGACTGTGTGAGTGCCCACCAAAATGTCGACAACTTCTAGGACTTGGGGCCGAGTCAGGTACCTGGTTTTGTAAAATCAGCCCTGAGCTCCATGCTGACTAGCATAGGGAGCACCACTGGAGTTTCACCCCCTAAGGCCCACCTGCACTCCAGGCCTCCCACCTCTTGGTGAGGGTGGCAGGACTAGTGTTCACATACCTGGCCTTGAGTAGGGTCGTGACCCTGAGCAGGGCCTTCCAACCTGGACAAGCACTTGGAACTGGATGGTCCTGCCTTCCTGACTCTTAGCTTCTTTACACCCAGAGACTGCCACCCCAGCCACCCACAACAAGCCTTGTAGGTGCTGACCACACACCCTCTGGTGGACACTGTCGCCACTTCTCTCAAAGCCATCCCCTCTCCAGGATCATTTTCCAAACCCCCATCGCCACTCTCCCATGCCACTCCCCCAAAGCAGCAGCAGTGGCCACACACGAGACCTGGGACAGGCAGTACAGTTGAGTGGCACTTTATTTCTAATCAGATCCACCAGCTGTAGCTGACTCAGCTTGCCTACACCCTCTGCGCTGGCGCTTCACCGACCCTCGGAGACTCTTCTTCCTGGCCTTGTACTGTGCGCGGTAGGCTTTCAGTTCCTCTTGGTACTGCGCTCTCAGGAGAGCTGCTCGTTGCTCATAGGGCTGCTTCTCTGCATCAGTCGTGACAGCCCACATCTTCCCCGAGGCCTTTGCCACCTGCACCACCGACCAGGTCGGGTTCTCCTTCTTCAGCTGGGCATAGTGGTCTTTGCAGAAGAGTAGGAAGGATGATGGAGGCCGCCTGGGTGCCTGGGGGTCCCGCTTTCTCCGCTTCTTCTTCTTGCCAACATAATTCATCATCTCTTCCTGGTATCGAGCTTTGTCGAGCTTGGCCAGGGCTTCATATTTGGACTTCTCATGCTTTGAGATGGACCTCCATTTTTCTGAACACTTTCTAGAGAACTCTTTAAAGCCAAGGAAGGTATTTGGCTGCTGCTCCTTAAACTTGTTTCTGTAATTCAGTAAAAAGTGGATGTAAGAAGAGACATTAACCTTGGGCCTGAGCTGGATTTCTTTTGCCATGTTCATAAGATCATTTTTTTTTTCTGGATCCAGTAACTTGGGCAGCAGAGACTTTTGTCCCCGCACTCCAGGAGCAATCTAGAAGGTGCTCTACTTGCGGTGAATTTTTCCCTCTGCAAGAGCTGCAGTCAAGGGTTGGCCTTTTCAGTGGCAGTGAAATTATTGGGTCAGAGGAGGGGATTGTGACATCACTCACAAGCAGGCCACTCCTCGCATCTGCATACAAGTACTCTTATTGGTTGGTTACTTGATGGCCAGTTTTTGCTTCTTGTGAAAGATGACAGTTCTTCTGGAGGAAGCTACAGAGCAGCTACTTCTCCTGGAATACTCCTCCTGGGCTTCCTGGAGGCAGCGGGCTTTGCTCAGCTACAGGAGCCTTCAGCTCCTCAGATGCAGTAACAGACCTCAGGGTCTGCCTTCCTTGCCATAAAATTGCCAAGATGCCGCATCATCCCTTCCAGAGACAGGCTGGAAATGATGAACGTGAGGGGGTGGATGGCTCCCGAGCTATTGTGATAAAGTGAGAAGTCTTTCTGTTTCCCTTGAACGGTGGCAGCTAGTACCGTACAGAGAGTTTAGTAGTAACTCTAAAAATAGTCAGGTGTGACAGCTGGGACTGTGTTCCCATCAGGACAAAGTTGTCTGATTTAAAAACCCAAGCACTTGGTCTGTAAGTCCAAATTCTTCATTTCACTGAAGGAATTTGAGCCGGGGAGGTGAAAGCAGGGAAAACCTTGAGATTCTGCTGATGGCACTTGAGCCCATGAAGAGGAAATCTAATTCTTGGTGTACCAGGAGGCCTCATCTCAGGGGGCCCCCATTTCTCAGGGTTAGAGACAAAGGTCTAACTAGCATCCACACTCAAACGAGTTGGCTTCCGGTCCTCTGTAAGAGCAGTTGCAAATGTCCCAGCAGTCTTCCAACTGGAAGAAAAGGGAAAAGAAGTGTCCTTTAGTGACCTTTGGACATGGGGGCACTCGTATGGTAAAGGAGTTAATACAAGTCAGTCGGTGATGATAGCTACAAATTTGCAGGACTAGGAGATGGAGCCTCATTAACATGAACATTAACCTGTTTAAGGTAAAACAGCCACCAAGAGGTGGGAGTATGGATTTGGACTCATCTGCCCGACTGGAGCCTCTGCTTCCCCCTGAGGGCCCAGCCGTGTGGCCTCAGGCAGCTGAGCTCGACAAGGAAGCCTAGACTAGAGCACGTTTAGAATTTTCACCCAGTCCCTTCCCCAGGCTCCAAGATCGACATTGACTTTCATCTTATGTGAGAGGTGGAAACTGATTAGAGTCCCAGGCTCCCCGGAATTCTAGGCCTGGATCGGCTGAGAGGTGGCCAGGCTACCCAAGCCAGCCCCTATCTTGCCATGAGCCTGATTTCTCTGTGAAACCAGTGCTGCGGTCTGGCCAGGAAAGACCCTCCAGGCGACAGGCTGCAGTTCTGTGGCTAGATTTGGGGGCCTCTGAGGTGTCAGATGCCTACCAGGGAGGTCTGGGCTTAATGGAGGGGGAAGAAGGGTCTGGCCATTGAGAATGGCTTACTCTGAGGACATTTGTCATCCCAGACAGCTATTCCCACCTGGTTCTTTTTCCCCAAGGGGCCAGAGGTTGGCTCACCTGTGTGTTAGGCCTGAGCTGGACTGCAAAGATGAATGGGACACAGCTTCTCCCTGAGAAAAACAGAGGGGCTAAGAGGAAGAGCTTGGCTAACCATCTCTGTGTATTAATCAGACCCTGCTCAGACTCCCAGAGAAACCCAGCAGCTGATCTGGGCCTCTGTTCATGTCCTTCACCCCTCTCACAGTGATGAGACCTAGGAAGAGTAACCCCGAGATAACCACTTGGAGTACAACAGATCTAGGAAGAGAAGGAGTAAAAGATAGGAGCCACCATAGCCCTTTGTTGTTCAGGCCACATTGCTTACCTGGAGGGATGAAGCCAGGCAGTTCTTTGTCTGAAGCTGCAAGAAAGTAAATATACCTGGCTTTGCATATCAGTGCTGTGTGCGCTGGTATCCAAGATATGCCCCCCGCCCCCTCCCCTTTCCAATCCTGCTGTCAGCGCGGGAGCTGAACCACATGGGCCACATCAGTGGATCCTGTGTCCTCTGACTTCCATTTGTTTGGCCAGCGGGGACCCCCAACAGGAGATGAGGGAGGGAGGGAGGTGAGGTCAAGGTGTCCTGGCTCTCTCCCCACAAGCTCAGCTGGAGCTGGTTCGCCAACCCTGGAGCCAAAGCCTCGGCTTCCTCTTAAACCATCCTCTCTAAATGCCTGGCTTCTTGGGGTTCAGGAGTGGCTCCCACCCCTTGCCCCTCCTGCCGAGGGTAGTAAGAGCTCTTACTGGCCTCGGAGGACTCTGCTCTCCCTTGTGTCTTTCCCACACCTTCTCCTTCCCTTTGTAAATAGCCTCTTTATTAAATACTTCTTGAATTCATTTAATCTGAGTGGCCATCTGTTTTCTGCTGGGACCCTCATCAGCGTGTCCTGTTTCTAGCCTTCCACTGTGAACAGCCGTGGAGGTGGATAAACGATGTGTGGTGTCAGTCCAAGCCAGGCAGGAGGGTACTGTGCTTCTGGGTACCTAAGAACTGGGCAGTCACACCACCTGGAGTGGCCTGCGTGGGCAAGGAGGCGGGACAAGGCCCCAGGGCTCGGGAGCTGTCTGATATCCTCTGCCTTGCGAGACGACCTCTAGGCAGGGGCACTGGTCTCAAGGGCCGGGTAGTAAATAGGTTTTGCAGGCTGCACAGTTTCAGTTGCAAGTGCTGAACTCTGCCATTATAGCTCAAAAATAGGCATAGATAATGTTAACAGATGAGTGTGGCAGCATCCCAGTAAAGCTTTGCAAAAACAGGCAATAGGCGGGAGTTCATAGATCTGCCAACCCCGTCCAGAGATGAGGGTTCCGCATTTTCAAACTTGCTGATTGCAGCCTACAATGAGAAACACATTTTACGTCATGACCCTTTTGGGCACATGCATACTGCATAGTAGTATTTCTGTAACACTTCATTTACATCAGCCTGTGTTCTAAGCACGTCACCTATGCCAATTGGTTCTGTCCTCCTAAGAGCCCTGGGTATGGGGGTGGGACTGCTATTTTCCACTCCATTGTAAAGATAAAGGTCTCTCAGCACCGCGATCTTAAAGAAACAAAGGTTTTTGCGAAACCTCCATTCTCCTTTCTATTCCGATATAGTCTCCTCTATTCTGTTATTTAAAATAACAACCCACAGACTGATCTCCTGGATTAATTTGAAAACCACTGTCTAGACAAGCTGGGAGGGCGCTCCCCTTTACTTGGTGATGAAGTGAAAATCAGAACATGGCTGTTGGAGCCCGACAGACATGACTTCAAATTCTAGCTTCACCACATACTCACTGGGTAACTTTGAGCAAGTCTACCTGATTACAACCTTGTCTGAACAAAACAGTGAAGTGAGGATTAACTGATTGAAATTATGGGAATAAAGACCCCTGTCACTCCCCCTCTCCCTGCAGTGTAGGTGGATTAGGGAGGGACTTGCTGCTAAGGAATGGAGAATGGAGAATGGAGACAGGCAAATCATATCTTTTCAGTAGAGAAGCCCAGGGACCAAAGTGAACAGCAGTAATAGGCCACGTCAACATGACATCTCCCCTTTCTGTGATGTCATGGACAAGAGCATCTCACCTCTGTGGTATTCTTCCCCCAAATCCATAACCCCAGTCTAATGAGAAAATACTAGACAAACCCAAATTAAGGGACGTTCTAGAAAATACTAGATCAGTGCTCTTTAAAAGTGTCAAGGTCTTGAGAAAACAAGGAGAGCCTGAGACATGCACATAGTTAGAGGAGACAAAGTAGACACAGTAACTGAATGCAATGAGAGATACTGGAATGGATCCTGAAACAAGAGGGGCGGGGCGGGGGGGCGTGTGCATGGAAAACCCAGGGAAATCTGCATGAAGTCTTCCATGGAGCTAATAGGACTGTACCAATATTGATACCTTAGTTTTGATACATGTGCCCAGGTTATATAAGATGCTAATATTAGGGGAAGTCGGGTGAGCATTCTTCAGGAAATTTCTGTACTATCTTTGCAACTCTATTCTCATTTCAAAATTAAAAGTTGTTTTTTTTTTTAATCTCCCCAGCCAGCAGTACTGTGCCCCCAGGGTAAGACAGCATGCTCTTGCCCTTTCTCCTTCAAGAGGCACAGGGCAAATTTCACCCTCAACTGCAGTGACAAATGCTCTGGGCATCTCTTCTGCCGCAGTGCTTCCCAAATGTGGAGGCAGGCTGGAACCACCTGAGAAGCTTGTAAAAATCCCAGTGCTCAGGTCACAGCAACCACAGGAGCAAAAGTACCTGGCATAGGCGTGTAATAAATGCTTCAAGCCTTCCTCCCTCCTGCGCCTCCTGTGGGGTAGGAATCGATGGCCACATGTGCCCTCTGAGCCCAGGGTCTTGCTTAGGGAGAATGTTGGCTCCACAAAGACATCCACATCCTGAGCCCCGGCGTCTATGGATATGTTACCTTCCAAGGCCAAAGGAACTTTGCAGATGTGATTATGCTAAATTAGATTTTGAGATGGGAAGATTATCCTGGATTATCCAGGTGGGCCTGGTGTAATCTCCTCAGTCCTTGTAAAAGGAAGCAGGTGAAAGATGGTGATGTTATCAGTGTTAAAGATGGGGAGTCTGGAAGAGATTTGAAGGTGTTGCACTGCTGGCTTTGATAATGAAAAGACAAGCCAAAAAGTGAGATGGCCACTGGAAGCTGGGAAAGGCCAGCAAATGGATTCTCCATGACAGCCTCCAGAGGAAGTACTGCCCCGCCAACACATTGACCTTGGCCTAGTGATACCAGTCTTGGACTTCTGACCCCCAGAATTGTAAAATAGTAAATCTATGTTGTATCAAGCCACTAAATTTGTAGTAATTTGTTAAGTGGCCATAGGAAGTGAACACGGTATCTTTCTCATCCAACTAGTAGTCCGTAACCTGTGCTATTCTGAATTGCTGCTTGTGTTAATAAAGCTGAGAGATTTACACCACTGCTTACTGGATTAGTTGAGGGGTAAGGGAGCATGACATATTCAAATTTACACACTCTTCTTCACTCATTGACTCACCATGTCACTAACTCACTCTTGTTTGCCAATTAATTCATGTACATATTCTTTCTGTTCATTCATTCACCCATTCACCACTTATTTACACACATACATACACCCCTTAATAATAGCTAGCTGTGAGTTCCTGGAACAGTGTGGCTGATTTTTGGATGACTGATAATAAGCAGTGTTTAAGGGATGGATATGTCCTAGAAAAGAAGGTGGCTCTAGAGAGAGGTATCGGAAATTTCCTGGAAGCCAAACTGGGGGGCGGAGGGTGGGGAGACAGGGTCATAAAGAGCTAGACTTAGGCTCTGTGGCACTGACCTCACACCAAGCACTGAATTCCATCCGATGTGACCGTGATGTTGTAATAAAAATGATGATAATGCTTTAGTTTATCATCTTTAGAAGCCTAGAGAGAGATTAACTTGTGTAAAGTCACACAGCAGTGAGTGGCAGAGACAGGCCTCAAATGTAGGCTGGTTTGACTCCTACGGCCATGTATTCAGCCTCTGCTTGTAGTCTAGGAGCCTTTCCCTTGGCTGGGGTCAGGGAAAGGAGGAAGCTGGAAAGGAACAAGGCCACATAGTGCAGGAAGAAGCACTAGAGTGAGTGCTTCTCTTCATATAGTGAGTGTGCAGTCCCATTGGCTGACTGGCCCAGCCTGGGTCACATGCCCCCTGACTCCAGTCAAACTGCTGTGTCCTAAGGGTTTCCGAGCTATGGATTGAAGTAGAGGGAGACTGATCTTCTAAACCTTCTAGCACCCAGAAAACAGTGGAAGTGCCTGATTTAGTCCCACAGGCATAAGAGGAGAGTGTCAGGTATCCCCTGAAAGGTTGGTGGAGATCCACCTCAAGCCTCCTCGCCCAGAGCGTGGCACCTGCCACAAGACCCAACACCTTCTGTTCGCTTCAGCACCATGGACAGAGCCTCTCACGGAGTCAGTCAGATGCCCCACCCAGAGCAGTCCTGTGGGGAGAGCAGCTGAGCTGGGGAATGGAGGGAACTAGCACCCCAAGCCGCACCCCAAGCCACTCCCCAGGCCTTCTCAATGTGATATTCCTAGGACATCAGTGATGACACCCTCATCCCACCTGACAGCAAACAGAGCCTGGCACCCTGACTCTCAGCATGCGCAGCTCAGACACGTGTCTCCAGGGTGCAGTGCATGGAGGGGGAAAAGCTTTCACCATGGAGCTGACAATTAGCTGCACAGGGAAAAGCCCTGCTAATTTGTTGAGTTTATTGAGTTGCTGCTGGGGAAGGAACATTTGCTCATGTTGATTACCAAACTCCACTGGTGCTGTATAAGGGATATGTCATCATGAGAAGAGTCCCTCCCGAAAGGTACCAACAGCTGCCACATGAATGGGAAGCACCACAAAGGCTGAGGGACCAAGGAGGTGTGGCGGTATATCTTCATGGGAAACCCATATGAAACCCAGCGTGGCCTTCGAGGCCCTGCCTCCTGTCTCCAGGCTCACTTACTCATCTGTCTCCTCCTCTGCTTTTCCCACCAGCAAGATCCCATCCACTTGTTCATTCATTCAAGCATTCCTCCTTCCAGTGAGCAGTATTTACTGAGCCCTTTCTTTGTATCAGGCACTGTGCAAGGTACTAAGAAAGAACTGAGCAAGAAAGAAATAGCTCCTGTCTTCAGGGAGCTCACACTTTGGCGGGTGAGGCATACCCCTGAACAATGCTTGGTGAGCCAAGCACTATGGTAGAGAAAGGACAGGGAGTCCAGAGGTACACAGAAGAAGCCAACTTGGAGCCAAAGGCTATAAGATCACACCTGAAGGATGAACAGGGAGTAGCTAGAAACAGGGTAGGTGTGGATCAAAGTGGAAAGGGAAGATTTGGCAAGGAGGTAAGTTCTTGATCTTTGGAGACATTCATACAGATCTTGACTGACCATGTGTCAAGAATGCTGTAGTTGGGATTCATACATAGCTGCGCATTAGACCTAGAAGACCTCTGAAGGCCTTCTCAAATAAAATTTTAGAGTTAGCTGCTTTCTTCTCTCCTGATGGCAAATGAGAACAGGTGCCCCACTATTGAAAGCAAGAAAATGCTATTCATTTGTTTATTCATTCATTTATTCAAAAGCACGTGTATGCTTTACCATCGCCACCAAAGCAGCTCCTTGGAGTAGCTGGCAACTCCCATGGCCTACGTCCAGCTCCCTAACCGGCGCCTGTGGTACTCTGAGCCCAGCTGCCTGCAGGCTGCTCCCACACCCACCCCCAATGCCTGTGCACTCCCTGCTCCCACCAGCTGAGTCTCGCTCTTTCTGAGAATCAAATGGGTTTGTTGCCAGCTCTCTTGGTGCCAGTCATACTTGTTATTGCAATTATGTGATTTAAATTAAAACATCACATAAACTGATGAAATATGAGTGTGAAAGGAAATATAGTTGCATCTATGGAAACTAAATTGACTGCTTTGAAATGGCTCCATGAAGGGGAAGCTCTGAAAAGAATTTCTTCCTAAATATTAGTTATGAGTGAGTGAGACAGCTGCACCCACTAAGTCAGTGACATCGGGACAGGGCCCAGGGCTGTCCTGTTCACCGCCATATCCCTTGTGCCTGGTACAATCTCTGGCATATTGTCAGTGCTCAATAAGTATTTGACTGGACGAGCTGTAGCAAAACTGGGAAAGGTAAACAATGCATTATGGGTGTAGTTTGTGTAAGATACACAATGCAGAGAATGAACCCATGGCAAATATATGTACATGTAAGTATTTTATAGTGAAATGATTAAGCTATGTATCCATATTTGTATTATTCCTGCCTTACAAAAAATTATATCTCACCAACAAACTACATCTGCATCATCAGAAAGGCTTCTATGGTGTCAGTAAAATCTTTCCGTAAAGGACAAGATAAATATTTTTGGCTTTGTAAGTTGTAGTTTCTGTGACAACTACTCGGCTCTGCCACTGTAGCATGAAAGCAGACAATATGCAAACGCATGAGTGTGGTCGTGAACCAATGAGACTTCACTTACGAACAGCCAGCACCTGCAGTTGGTGGCCCCTGTTCTGCGGAAGTGCCTTGTTCTGTGTGCCAGGCACTGTACTGTGTTGCTGGACATGGCAGAAAGAAGGTCCTGACCCTGCTCTTACAGAGCTCGCCTTCCAGACAAGACAATGGTCAAGTCCAAAGGTGGTTACGCTTTGATGTGCTCAGTACAATGTCAGGAGTGTGTCTGTGCCGCACAGGAGACACCGTGGAGGGAGCTGTTCTCGGGGGGGTAGGGGAGGCGATGGAAGGGAAAGGTGGAGAAAAGGAGACTTTGGTGAGGTTTATGGGATCAGTGGTATTATCCCAGGTAGTCAGGTGGGGTAACAGGAAGGGGCATTCCAGGGGGGGGAATAGCAAGTGCAAAGGCATGGAGACGTGCAAGTAGCAGGAGTCAGAGTGGGTGTCATTGCAGAGGGAAGGTATTAAGTTGGACTTGATCCTGGAGCCCAAGGGCCTGCACTGCTGGGTTCCCAACAAGGCAGGGACTTGGTCGAATCTCCCACAGAGTATGGAGGTGGGATTGGAGGTGCAGGGCAGATCAGGAGGCCGTCGCTGTAGTCCAGGTGAGAAATGATGAGGCATGATGAGGGGGAGAGGACTTGGCCACAGGGGGCAAGCGGAGGAAGGGCGGCGGGGGAAGGGCGGGGAGGAGTTCAGGATGATGCCTGGGTTGGGTGACCGGGAGGAAGGTGAGGATTAGGGGCCAGGGAGCACTAGCAGCAGGAATGGCTGCAGGATGGCAGGGAGGAGCTTTAGTTTGTTCAGAGCAGAGCAAACAACCCCAAACACACAGAATAGGCAGGTGGCCGGGAGTTGAATCTTCATAGGCTGCTCAGGTCTCTGGAGCTGTCTGCACCAGTGAGGTGGGCAGGCACTTTCGGGAACAAGAACCTCGGGGGCCAAAAGGCCTCTTTCCAAAGACAAAGCCCGAGACTGGGAGACTCCAGCAGCCCATACTCCAAAAAGACTTGCTTTCATCTGAGGCTTTCACCCACTGCCTGAAACATATGTACCATCATGGGTTTGTTTTGGGAAACAAAGGTTTTACCTTGACATAAGAGTCCTAGGGATTTGGCTAAATGAAAACAGATACAGAAATCATTTGTGATTAACTCAGGGCTGAGTTAATAAAAGCTCACTTCAGGGATGAGAGGTAGCATGGGTGACAAGGAGCAGACGTTGGCCTCCAACCAGGGCCTTGAGGCCCTTTGGCCACACCTAGGGCATTTCCAGAAGGTTTCCCTGGCTGCGTCATGGTGTCCTTTCCATCCCCCTGGGAGGAGCTCAGTGGGCAGGTGGGAAGGAAGGAGGGTGTGGGAGTGGGGATAGGGTGGCAAATACCTTCTGTATTTCGTATTCTCCCACGAGCCTTATGGAGGGAGGGCTGGTCTGTGCTTGGCCCTGGGATGTGGAGATGCTTCAACTCTGAACCATATCCAGGCAGCAAATGCAAGTCAAACAAGAGATAAAGATCACAGGAGGAGATCTGGGAGCACCGAGGCCAGATGCTGTTGACTGAGAGTGGAGGCTGCAGAGAGAGGGGAACATCGAGCTGAACCCTCCTATAGGTTACGGGCCTAGCAGGGACTCCCCAGATCCAGGGGACCACAGTGGGAGTGGCCCACACCAGCAAGCGCAGGGCCTGGTACATAACGGAGGCTTCGTGAGGAAGCACGTGAACGAATGTTCTCCTAAGGATGTCAGTTTTCAGGAATGCTGCGGTTTCAACCAAGATTCCCTAACATCCCTCTCCCTGAGCTCACAATTAGGCAGCAGTGCTCTGCAGTCACTCTGGTCATCTCGTGGCGGTGGCTGTCAGCACCCCAGTGCGCTGAGTCTAGGTCACTTCTTCAGAGGAAGTGCCTTCCGCGGAGTCTGCTCTGCTGTTACCGAGAGAAGAGCTTGGAGCTTTCTGCAGAGGAACTCAAGGCCACTTTTCCCGTAATCAGCTCCATGCATTAAAGGGAGTGATTTTTTTTTTTAATCCTCCCCAAGCCAGATTCCATTAATGAAGCCCCATTTAACAGAAGTCAATTTACCAAAAAGGAAAAAAAATGGAGTGTAATTGCTTAAATACATTTTATGTTGTACTGCAGTAGCAATTTTCTGGGTGAACTTGGAATTCCCCAGGCCCCCTGTCGTTAAATTAATGTGGACAGAAAGGTTTGAAGGGGAGACTCTCTCTTTGTGTCTCTCTCCTTTAATTATGATTCTAAGAGGGAACAAAATTAAAGAGGGTCCTGCGGGGAGAAGGCGGGGCACAGCGGGAACAGAATGGAAGTCAGCCTAAACTTCACGCCTGCCTGTATGTGCCAGTATAACGCAGTGGCTGAGTACATAGGCTCTGAGTGCAATGGCCTGGGTTTGAATCCCACCTCTGCCAATTAATAACTGTGGGATCTAGCAAGTTACCTAACCTCCCTGTGCAGCCAGGTGGTACAGTGGGGAAGGGTATAAAAAGCAAGTGCAGAAGCAGAAAAGCAAAAACACAATGTGTGCTCCGGCTCCCACGACTGGAGAATGGGATGTGTGTGGTGTGTGTGCACGGGCCCGTGCATGCCTGAGCATTCAGGGTGCACAGACGGGTGGGAGTCGGACCAGGAAGGCCTTACCAAGAAGGTGGCATGTGGTCAAAGGCTCGGAGGAAGTGAGGGGTGGGGGTCTGGGAGAAGAGCCAGGTAGCAGGCAGAGGGAATGTCAAGTACAAAGGCCCTGAAGCAGGAGCAGGCCCCACCAGTTTGAACAGCAAGGAGACCATGTGACTGGGCATAAAGAAGGCAGAGATGAGAGGAGGGGAGGCACACTGCTTTTTTAAGGTCTGTTGGTCATAGTAAGGTCTTTTACTCTGAGGGCTGGAGCCTCAGAGTGAAAGATTTGTTTGTTTTTACTTAGGTCTGTTAAAGTACAATGTGCATAAAATAAAATTACCCGTCGTTCTCAGAGCTTTGTCCAATGTGCACATTTCATGTCACTTCCGTCCTGTTCAAGACAGCAAGCATTGTCATTACCCCAGAAGGTCCCATGCTCTTCCTTCCCAGGCAGCCGCCACCTGTAACTCTCACCCCCAGCTCCGGCCACCATGATCTGCTTTCTCTCCCTGCAGATTAGCCTTTCAGATCTTTCTGGAGTTCGATACAAATGGAGTTGTCCAGGGTGTACTCTTTTATCACCCAGCACAATGCTTGCTTCATGTGCCGGGGCTTTTCATTGGAGGGCTTTGAGGAAGTCAGGGCACCCTCCCCACTCCAACAAGGAAGCTCCCAGTTTTTCCACAGATGCAAAAAAAAAAAAAAAAAAAACTCTGTTAAATGTGCAATATTTATGTCCAAGGATGCAGGAGCAGAGCAAAGATTGAACCCTACAAGGTTAAGTCTTAGGAATTAACCGGATTCCTGGCAGCAGGCAAAGGTGTGGGAGAAGGCAGAGGAGGGAGATGACCCTTGGGGCTCTGCCAGGCTGTACAACAGGGTTTTCAAGCAGATCCAAGGGCAGGGGAGCCTCTCTGACTCTGGCTGCCATCTTGACCGTTACTTCCATCCTGCCCCTGGGACCCCAGCACCCACCCTGCATTCCAGTTCCCAATAAACAGCTTTTGGTTTTGAGTTATTCAGGTAATTTCTTCTTTTTACTTCCCTTATGTAAATAGCCTCTAAGTTTTGTCATTGAGATAGAATTGCATTTGGCCTGGGGAAAAAAAAAAAACAACCCACAATACTGTTTGTGGCTCCTTAGAAAACGTAAGTGACTCAGCCTGTAATAAACTATTTTAAATGGAATCTGGTAAAATACAGTAATTGGTTTCTATAATAGCTCTTACCATAACAATATGGGTTATATTCCTGGAGTTTAGTGTGTGTCAGCATTTTCATTACAGTAAAAATTCAGCAGTGCAGGGTGTGGAACCCACTGGGTGGTGTCTTTGTTTAGTTCATATCGATGGAGACCTAGCACGCGGATCTATTCCACTTGTTCCCCCAGCTCCTCTTCCCTCCCTTCTCCACCCTCTTCCATGCCTAGAAAGACTTACCTGTGGGCCCACTTCAGTGCGCTCCCTTGCCCTGTGGCTGTCCATTGGGCAGGATCAACAGAAGCATTAGCAGGAGATTGGAGGAGAGGAGGGAGAAGAGCGAGTCCCAAGTATCCATTCCCTGCTCCCTCCGGGTATGATTTGCGCACACTGGCTGTAGTCCGGACGGCAGATCTGTGTCCACACAGCTCTTTCCTCCAGAGATAACCATTTCCTCTGTGGAAAGTGGTTTCCCCCTTTGTAAAGAATCCATTAAACTCCTGGAATCGTTCTCCTGCAACCTTGCCAGCTGCTTTGTGCTGGAATCCTGACACTCCGGCCTTGTGCCCAGCATTCTATCAGGAGCTCAGTGCAATGATGAGAAAGGCAAGAGCAGCTGCCATTTACCAAGAGGTCTCTGTTTGCCAGGGGCTGTGCTAAGGTCCTTCTGTGTATGATCTTTAATCTATGCAGCCTTTGAGGGAGGGGTCATAATGGTCCTCATTTTATAGATAACGTCACAGGACGCGTAAGTAATTTGTGTAAGATCACGCAGCTGATCCCTCCAGAGTCCGAGCATCTTCACCAAGAAGCTACACTGCCCTCTTTGAGGAGTTTTCTGAGGGAGGCACGCACCCAGGATAAATGCATTATGATTGGAATAAAACGCTGGGGCGTCACAGAGGAGAGGCAAGGGTAATTATATTGACTGAGCAAATACACATCAGGTACTGGGCTGGGGTCTTTACTCCATAAGGCCTCTCAGTCCCACCAACTCTTCAGGGGCTGATGTTACTATCCTCATTCTCAGAAAGGCTAAGTACTTGGTCTTAGGACACGTTGGTAGTTAGTGGTGAACCTGGATCTGAACCAAAAATCAGTGTGGCTGCGGAACCAGGGAGAGGAGAAAAGGCTTTCCTGGGGAGGCGATGTCTGAGGGCTTCCCAGAGTCACCTCGGTGACATGGGTGGTGCAGGGGTGAGGGTGACAGAAGGGCATATTCCAGGCAAAGAAGGCAAAGACCTAGAAAAGGAAACACATGGAATGCTTAGAAGATGTAAGCAGAGCGTCTGGGGAGTGGGAGCAGACAGGAGTGATGGTGCCCAACAGGAAGCATCAGAGGTTTGTGCCCGATTCGTAAGCGGGAAGAAGCAGGGGGCAGACGCTGAGCACCTGGCCTGCTAGGGGCTGTGGAGTAGAGGAGGGAAGGTGGAGGGGACTTCTGGGGAACAGGGAAATGGGCAGAGCAGGGAGGGCTGCAGCCCAGTGTGGTGGCGAGGGCCAGCACTGAGCAGAGGGCCAGGTGTAAAGTTTGGAAGGCCAGTCTTGTGTAGGCACTGGGGAGCCACCGAAGGTTCTCGTGCTCTGAGTGACTCTAGGAGGAAAGATCTGGGTGACCTGGAAGTGGGCCCAGGACGGCAGTTGGTCAAGAGGATGACGACGCAGTGACCAGTGGCAGTGGGAGATATCCTGGCACACCCCACCCCCCACAGAGCTGGACCGGCTAGAACTCAGAAGAAGCTAACCTGAGGGGGGAGGGGCAGGCCGTCGGGGCCAGGGAGGAGCTGGAGGAGGCCCAGGGCCCGAGTGGAGCCAGAGTGGGCTCTCCCACGTGAGGGGCCACACTGCCTGTGGGGTTTGCCCACGTCCCTTCTCCTCACTCCCTGGAGGTCCCGGGGCAGGGTCTTGCTAGGGTAGCTGACCCTCTGCCTGGGACTGGGGCACTGAACCTCTGCTGGAGAGCCAGATGCCGGGCCTCTACATGCGGGCTGGACCTTGCACTGGGTGTCTGGGCCTGTCCTGGGGGTGGGTATGTGGACATCTGCTGGGAAGGGGCCTGTGCTCAGAGGCCTGGACCTCTCTCCTGAGGGAACTAGACCTCTACTCCAGACGTGAGGGTCCTGTTTCACCCCCGAAATGTTTCAGGAAAACCCAGCGGTGGGAAGGGTTTCTGGAGTAGCCACCCCGAGCTGCTCAGACCCTGAGCTGCTGGAGGGTGCAGGCCGCACGGCCCGTCCGTCCCTCTCACTCCAGGCTCCGGCAGAGGCCCTGGCATGCATGGGAAGTGGGGGGCCTCCCAGACGCCCATTCTCCTGCCCCAGCCATCTGTGGTCCCTGACCCTGCCCCCTTCCTGTCCCCCACAGGTTCACTGGAGCCAGCCTCCCAGCCCCCGTCATCAGCAGCAAGAACTGGCTGCGGCTGCACTTCACCTCGGATGGCAACCACCGGCAGCGCGGCTTCAGCGCCCAGTACCAAGGTAGGCAGGCCCAGGGCTCCTGTGCTTCCTCGGTGGACGGCTGAGGCGGCTCCTTGGGGGAGCTCATTCTGTCTCAGACTGGGTGTCCCGTGGCTTCAGGGTACACTCGTCTGCGAGGTCCTGCTCTTAGTTACAGACCCAGAGACCTGCCTCTCTGCATCTCTGACCTGCTATCGTGGTCTGGGGCCCAGGGAGTGAATCGCGCAGGCCAGGCTACCCCTCTGCAGGCCAGGCTGATCGTAACCATTAATACCGTGCTGGGCACTTGATAAGCATCATCACACTGAATCCTCGTCATTACCCTGTGAAGCAAATGCCATCATCATTCCCATTTTATGGTCAAGGAAACTGAGGCACAGAGAAATGAGTCCAGTTTCCCAAGGCCATCTGAACTCCTGCCTTTTGTGTGATTTTTTTTTTGCATTTTATTTTTAAAAAGTTTTTTTTATTAATTATGTTATTACAGTTGTCCCAGTTTTTCCCCCGTTGCTCCCCCTCCACCCAGCCTCCACTCCTTCAGGCCATCTCTCACCTTTGCTCCCCCACGGGTCCTGCATATATAAGTTCTCTGGCTCCTCCATTTCCTATACAGTACTTCACATCCCCGTGGCTATTCTGTAACTACCTATGTGTACTTCTTAATCCCCTCACCTCTTCATCCATTCCCCCACACCCCTCCCATCTGGCAACCGTCAAAACACTCTCTGTATCCATGATTCCGTCTCTGTTCTTCTTGTTTGCTTAGTTTGTTTTTTAATCTAGAGTTCACCGTCTTACCCACCAGAGACTAGCCTGTCCCTTATAAAGCAGAACAGAGACATGTCAACCCTCTCATTTGCACTACAAACACCAGGCAAAGTATCGTAGGGAGCAGGGAGCGCTAGGGCGGAGAGGCTGCAGTCTGCGAGGAGCTGCCCGGGGCTGAGAGATCAGACCAGGAAGGGCAGGGGGCAAGTGCAGGTGAGCAGGTCTCTGCGCCCATCGTGAAGAACGTCCTAACCCCCAGAACTGCCTCTAGAGAGGGGTGGGTGAGCCCCAAAGCGGGGATCTCTCCAGGACCCCAGGAGCTGCAAACTCCAAGGGGTAGACTACGACATTCCTTTTCAACCTTGAGTTTATTCGAAGTACACAAACTTTACAGAGATAAACACCAGTGGTTTGCTTTATAACTCGCTCATTAAGCCTGTAACTGTTACCAATTACAAATTAATGCTGGTTCTAATTGATTTGATGATGAACTTGGATTGCGCACCTATTAAGTCTCAGGCCCTCTATGAGGCTCTGGGGAGGAAAATGAGGAGTGGGCTTACCTTGTACTGAGTGAGTGAGTGACGGAGGGAGGGAGGGACTGAGGGAGGGAGCGAGGGAGGGAACTCGGCGCTCACAAAATCATGGCACCCGGCCGGCCTGCTAGAAGAGTGAAAGTGAGTGCTAGTCAGTGCCCCGCCCCCGCCAAGGGCGTACATACAAGGAGGGAGCCACTGATTCCAAGTGGAGCTCTTGGCAGCTGGCCCCTCCCAGCCCCACCGCGGAGGCCCGATGGCTCAGCCACAACAGCGCAGAGCACAGCCCACCCCAGAGGTGGCCCTGGCACTGTGGAGCTGAGCCCCGGCCACGAGGCCCCAGGCCAGGCTTTCTGGCCGTTTGAAAGCAGCACTGGCGACAGAAGCATTACCTTGAAAATCCAAACCTTTTATGAGCAGCTTCATTCTCTCAGCCTTGGGTAGCAGGACACCTTTGAAATATTTGAAAAATAAACAGGCAACCCACCTGTTCTGAGGAGCTTCACAAAACCTCGCTCAGAGAGCCGTCCTGGAGACACCTCCCCGCTGCTGAGGCTGGGCCTTTGTGGAAATGAGCGCCTGTCTGGGCCCTTCTGTGTGTTTTCCAAAATAGGAAAGTGATGGAGGCTGTTGTGCCATCTGATTAAGTAGGTCCGGGTGCTTCTCGCGTTTTGTGTGCTGAGAGCCTGTTTGTCTTGGTCATACGTTAAGGCTGGGTGCCGGACAATGGACTGAGAAAACCCAGACCGGGAAGGCTCTAGAAGGTCGGGAGCACACGTGCATTGCACACCTACTGTGCGCCAGACCCTGGATTATGCACTGCATGCCCATGTGGCCTCTTTTGAGCTTCCCCCAGGCACAGTGGCAAACGTGCTGATTCCCATTTCCCACTGGGGAGGCTGAGGCTCAGAGAGGCTGTGTAACCAGCCCGACGCACACAGGTCGCACAGCCTGCGGGTGGCGAAGCTGCCTTCGCAGGCCTGTGTGAGTTCTCTGCAACATCACAGGGCCTTCTCTTCCGGTGCTTTGGGTGTCTTACCTTTCCTATTTGACTGGGAGCTTTTAAACTTTGTTTTGTTAATCTCACCCCACTGTAAAAAAAAAATACATTTTCCATCCCAACCCAGTACACACATATATCTGTAGAACTAAAAGGGAAATGTCAGCAAGTGGTATTTACCCTGACTTAACGTGCTGTACCCTGAAAATTTCTCTTCCGGTTTTTAATGTTAGCTGCAACCTCTGAAAGAATTTCACAAGTCTGTAGCGGGGAACAGCCCAAAGTCTGGAAAACGGTGTCACCTACGAGACCCACAGAAGCGGCCCTGCCTCGTCCTCTCCGTCTCCCCTGCTCTCTCTCCCTCGGCACAGCCCAGAGCAGGCTTCCCACGCTTGAACGTGTCGGTGTTTACGAAGGGCTTTCTCCCCAGGTTTCAGGCACGTAGCATGTACGGCTTCACTCAGCCCTGACAGCAACTGCGCGAAGTAGGTGCTCCCATCAGCCCCGTTTCCCAAGTGAGGGAGGAGAGTTGCAGAAAGGGAATGGGGCTGGCTTAAGGTCTCGTCGATAGTGTTGGAGTGGGGATTTGAACCCCGGCCAGCGCTGTTCCTCTGGATCTGGCACGCTGATGTACTGAGGTGTGTGCTCGCTGTGGTAATAAAGGATTCCTCCCTGGGACCTTCTCTTCCTGGGGTTCTCCAGACTGAGTGTACATAGTGAAAGGCTGTCCCCTAATCACTTAGTAACGCAGTCAGTGCCTCCATCAAGCAGGGTCTCTCAGCCTCAGCACTGTTGGCTTCGTGGCCTGGAGGATTCTGTTGTGGGGACCGTTCTTGCATTGTAGGCTGTCTAGCACCATCCCTGGCCTCTACCCACTGGAAGCCAGATGCTACTGGCACCTCAGACATTGCCAACTGTCTCCTCTGTGCAAACTCACCCCTGACTGAGAACCACTGCTGTAAAGGATGAAAGCTTACAAACTCCTAAAGACCAGTCGAAGTTTTTCTGCCTGCAAATTCAGTCCGAAAGAGCAGCGAAGATAGTTTTCGGCCAGGGCTGCAGCAGGAGACAGAAGGCACACTGCGTGGCTTAAGCTGAAGGTTTAGTGAAGGGACCCATTCGAGACGTAAGGGTGGGTTCAAGGAATCCGTGGGATGGGGAGCCTTTAGCCTTTCCCATGCTGGGGAAAGGGTCAGGGGAGGGAATAGTGAGGGCTGGAGCCATTGAAAAGGGGCTGCCTGGCAGAACGCAGGAGCCTGGCCACTGCCAGCCCACGGTGCAGGAGGGAGCCCTGGAATCAGTAATCAGATTCCCCCTCCCTCCCTCATATCTGCTGTGCCTCCCACCTGCCAATGCGACAGGAAGCCAGGAACAGGGCACAGACTCCTGCTCTGGCCTGCTCTGTGCCCTGGGAGACTAACCTGCTGTACTGACGAGCTCCCTGGTCCTCCGGCAGTCTGCAGAGGTCAGCCTCTGGGGGGACAGAGCAGGACACAGGAATCTGAAGCATGAACTTGGGGACTCACCAGCACAGGGTCAGTTTCACCTGAGCTCAGGTTAATGGCATTAGAGTCCCAGTGATTCATGACACCTCTGAGCTAATAATTACCAACTCCTAATTGTGTGGATGCGTATGTTATCCCAGAGAAACAAAAAATAAATTAAATTCATAAATAAGCTGCAATGTAGCCCACTCCATTCTTGTCTCAGCCAATCAGAATTTAGAGTTGTTCATGGCTAGACACAATTTTAACTAACACCATGGCGTATCAGAGGGTCTGAGTTATAGTCTGGCTTCTGCTTCCAGCTGGCTGTCGGAAGGTGGGCAGTGGTGTGTAATTTAACAAGCGTTTTCTGTGTGACACCACCATGTGACAGCATAGGAAGGTGAACACTGCCAGACTGGTATCTGCTCTTAAGGAGAACAGGTTAAGTAAAGAGAGGAATAGACACAGATCTATGACTTGAGGTACAGGATGATAAAAGCTGTAATTGAAGCCCCATAAAGGGCTAGGACTAGAGATAAAGGAGCAATTAGTTTTGCTGGAGGCACTTAAGAGAAGCCACCAAAAAAAAAAAAAAAACATGAAAAAGTGGCAATGACTTCAACATAGGTCTCAAAAAAAAAAATACCAGAGACAATAGAAAGAAACATTCCAGGCATGGGAAGGCAAGAAAGCACGAAATTGTTTCGTCTAAAGAACCACAAGTATTTATGTGTCTCTGGAGCAGAGACTGGCAAACTGCAGCCTGCAGGCCACGTCTGGCCCTCTGCCTGTCTGTGTGGTCCTCCAGCTAAGAGTAGGTTTTACATTTTTAAGCAGTTAAAGAAGTAACATCGAAAGAAAAAGATTTTGTGACACGTGAAAATTGTATAAGATTTAAATTTTCAGTGACCATAAATAAGGGTTCATTGGAACGCAGGTTCTGATTTATGAATTGTCTACGGCTGCTTTAGAGCTGCCTGGGCTGAGCCAAGCAGTTCACAGCTGAGATGGATGGCCACAGCCTGAGATACTCACTCCCAGGCCTCTTACAGGAAACACTGAGTCAGGACAGAGTCTGCAGGCCAGAGCAGAGGTGAGCGGCGAGGGGCAGCGAGGCCTGAGGCCAGAAAGTCAGGGAGGGTCACCTTGTCCAAAGCTGTGTCAAAATTGGGCTTGATTCCATGGGTGATGAGGTGGTCGGAAGTTTCTAACAAGAAGGGAGGTGGGATCACGTTTTCACTTTACAGAGCTCTTGATTGCTGTAGAAGGAAAATAGGGGGCTGGCAAGGAGTCTTTGAGAATCAGAAGATGACGAGGACCAGGGCAGGGTGCCCGGCCGGTAGCCAGGGCGCATGCGGCCCAGGATGGCTGTGAATGTGGCCCAACGAAAATCGTAAATTTACCTGAAACATGAGATTTTGTGTGTGTGTGTGTATGTGTGTGTGTGTGATTATGTGTCGTAATGTGTTTACTGTGTGGCCCAGGACAGGTCGTCTTCCTCCACTCTGGCCCAGAGACACGGGAAGGTCGGGGCCCCCAGGTTTAGGCCGAAGCAGTGGAGACGGAGAAAACGGAGGAGAGAGGGTCTTCCATGGCCCACCCCACTGGACTGGTGACTAGTTAGATTTGGGGGTGAGAGGGGGTGAGGTCAGGGGTGAATCTTAGGTTTCTGGCTTGAGTAAGTGAGTAAAAAGTGATTGTATTAACCAGGATGGTCTCAGGCAGAGGTAGATGGGGGATGAATTTTGCTTGAGACACATTGATTCTTGGGCAGTGTTGGGGTATCAGGGGTTGGGGGACTAAGTAGGCAGGTGGCTCTTCTGCCAGTCTGCAGCCCAGAGAAGGATTAGAGACGTGCAAGATTCAAAGCAAAACGGAGGCTCGGGCCACCAAACCCCCTTCGGCAGGAGTCCTCCCCAGGTACGTAGTAGCATGAGAGAAGGGGCCAAAAGAGTGGGTTTGCAAAGTGGGTTCCTTGGAGGCCAAGGGGTTCTCCCAGCAGCTGATTTAGTAGCGGCCGAGTGGGTGGGACTCCAGGTTTCCACCCCAGCTTCAACCAGAGCAGTTGCCCCTTGACCTGCTTTGGGGAGCGGGCATTATTTGCCTGAGAGGATTAAAATGATAGGTTCCTGTGCCCAGCGGTGGGAAGCCAGGCATGGACGTTCCCTAAGGTGCCTTCCAGAGCTGGAGACGGGGAAGTGTGCAATCAGTCCCTCTGCCTCCAGGGTCGTTTCCAGGTCCTCTCAGTGTTCATTACTTCCTTGTGTTTGGGGGTTGTTGTTTTTCCCAAGACTTCAAGGAATCAGAGTGAGAATAATCTTTCTTAAATGCTCCCAGGCGGTGAATGATCACCACTAAAATCGAACAGCACCCCTCACTGCCACCCTCCTCACCTGAGAGGGAATAATGTTAACCCCCCAGGGCTATTGGAAATTGAAAGAGATCCTGATGAAATATCTGGGACATGACGGATGCTCAGGAAATGGGACTTGGAAGCCTCACACCCCACCCTTGACTTTGTTGTACAGGGAAACCATGTGCGACCAGAGCGAGCTGGCGGCTCTGGCTCCTCCTTGGGGGTGCTCCCATTGCCTGCCACTCTGCCCTGTGGACCATCATCGGGTGCCCATCCCTCCCTTCGGCCAAATCCTAGCCTGGCCCTGCTGCCCCTCTCACTGCCTCTCTTGTCCATTCAATTGACAAGACCAATGCTGGTGACCAGGAGATGGAAGATACTCTGCAGTGAAAGCCAGCGGCTCCTCGGCTTTCTGGAAGTCCTGTAAACTCAGTTGTCTGCAGAATGAAAAAGTTCATTCAACTAAGATTGAACTTTTTCATTCTGCAGACAACAGTTTGCATTCCCGGAGATGCTTGAGGCTGTTTATAGTAACAAGCTAAAGCTTCTGTTTTTTACTTGAATACCTTGTGTTCTTGCTTGTGACTGATTTGCAGTCTCCGACCAGCTCGGAAAGTGCCTCAGGCATCCCGTGGTCCAAGCTCTGACTCTTTTGTCCTCTTCTGTGGGCCTGCTGAGCTGCCAAACTCTTGCCAGCCTCATTTCCAGGTGCTGGGCCTCCAGGGTCCTTTGCACAAATTGCAGGGTTGTTGCTGCCTGGCTCAGGAGCCTGCAAAGCCAGGCTTCTGAATTTAAGAGTGAGCCTGAGCCGCAAAGTGAGTTTCAACACAAAACATGGCACTCCTCACGTCACCAGTGAGTAGGACCCATTCCTTTTGCAGGAAATAAATTCAAAGCACATATCCTTCTAAACAGTGATCATTCATCCGCTTGGTCATCAGGCTAGTATCGGAAACCTTCTCTGTACCTGGCTGTGCATCAGCCGTAGGATACACACATCGGAGCTCGCTGGACAAATTGGTAGGAGACCAAGACATGACATTGCATTAAGGGGTTCAGTGGTCCAAATGCATTGCGTTAAGGGGTTCAGTGGTCAGTCTTGAGGGGGCACTGACTTCTCCCTGAGATGCAGAGACTCCACAGAGAGCAGGGCTTCTTTGAGTGGGGCCTTCACCAACAAGAGGTAGCCCAGAGAAGAGGAGCGGGGACGTTTCAGGGAGAGAGAACATCATTGCCAAGGCAACCGGAACCAGTAACCCATGGCCACAGTGGTTCCTGGAAACATCTTTCCTCCAGTCCTTTTTTCCAGCTGACTTCCTGGAAGTCATTTGTGGACCACCGCACAGTCCACTAATAATGGCAAAGCACATTCTAGACATTAGAACCTTCTGCCCCCATGCTGCCTCCCATCTACCGTACGAGGGTCCTTCTCTTCTTTAGGAACTCCAGTAGCTGTCAGTTTTGCTGTGGTTAAGCAAGAAGGCATACCAGCAGCATCCAACAGGACACTTCTTGCCACCTAAGCCTGGCTGATGGTTCCTTTTTCCACTCTATTAACAACAACAACAAAAAAAACTAGCCAGCACTGTACGTAACCAGCTTCCAAGGACCTTTGTATAATTTTCTTAACTATCGAGTCTTTCAACACCTGCATTCTAAGCAATGGTCATTGCCAGAATGTGGAGTGATCCCTGAATGGTTCCCACATCCGTTTTTTGCTCTGCATTGGCTGGGCAATGAATATGACCCCGGAGTGTACCAGAGCAGAGCACCCAGACAAGCCTCTTTCACCAGCAGTTTTTATAGCATTTGGTTCATCTATGCCTCTTTCTCCACATTGTCTTCCACACCATTTGTCCCAGTAATCTTCAGCACAATGACTGTCGGATGTTCATTTAGTTGTTTTTTTGTCACCGTCAGCAGTAGTAACGTTCTGACTGCTCAGTGGTTTCTTGAATATGTTTCTCAACTTGAATCTTGTCACCTTTTCCTTGCGAGAGTGTGACATCATCCCGGGTCACAATAACCTCTCCAACTTTTTCTGAGTCATGAAGTGAAACATGTTAAAGATTTAGAGCCCAGCTCTCATTTCCAAGCCCCATGCACCGTCAGTAGCACCGGCTTTGCTGGTTCTTTCTGTGACGCTGGCACCTGGAGCTTGGACTTTGGGAGCCAGAAAGCCAGCTTTTATCCTACTCACAATGAAGCCACCGAGAGCATCTTTAGCAATTATAACGGAAGACTTTTGGCCTTGGGCAATTTCAAGAGTGGGTACAGTGGACTGGACACTGTATCATAAGTATCCTGGAATTCCCATTTCTGCACTTTTGATGGATTATTCAACTTGGGGGACATGCAATCTTAGTCGAATTTTGTGCCTTCCATTCCTCATTCACCATTCGGTGATTTTTCTGCCCAGTGCTGGGAGGACACTCTTCAGGCCTTTGTGATTCCATTAGAAATGATGTGGCTGGTTTCTCCGTCTCCATTTGCAGAAACGGCAGCAAAGGAAGCAATCTCTTTAGGTCTATCGTGGGTTTCGGCTGCTTCCTGCAGTCACAGTTACAGCATCAACAGGCAACATCACGCTTCCCTGATTTCCCCTGGATGAACTCTTCCGGTGCCTTAAAGGTCTCCCAGGGCCACCACACATTCCAGTGCACAGCCGCGGGGGGCCGCCGCAGCCTCTTCACTCATGTGTTGGCAATATCCTGATCGAATCTGGTGCGATGGTTTTCTATTTATCCTGTAGGTCAACTGATACCTCGTCTTCTGTTGGTGTGCGCCTTCCCGGTTCTGTTCTACCATCAGTGTCCTCCCCACTGTTCTTCCCCACAGTAAGGGCTTCGGCGTCTGCTAGAACCTTTGGACCTGGAAGCATTCGGTCCTGGGCATCTGCATCAAATGTTATATCTTTGGCGTAAATCTGAGTGAGATGAGAAGCTGGCCTGCGAGACACTGGCTTTGTCTAGCAAAGGCCTGTGAGTCATGAAAACATTTCTCCAGGCTGGTGGCCAAGCGGCGAGGCAGGCCCTCGGGGACGCGGTGTGAGGGACGGAGAACAGGATGCACATCCAACAAGTTTTCAGAGGGGAGATCAGATCTCCATTTTTAAAAGACCGTGCTCTGCAACGTTTGAAAAGATGGGCCAGAGAGAGTGAATCAGTGAACAAAATCCAAGCAAAAAAGATGCGTTTAGGGCAGGAGTGGCTTAGAACATTGAAAGAAGGTTCACATTGGAAGATTTGTTTCAGGTCGAGTGAATTGGATTTGTTGAAAGAGTAGGTGTGGATGGAGATGAAGGGGCGCTGCAGCCAGCAGGACAGGCAGGTGGTAGGAAAAGCAGATGATCAAGGGTAGGGCAGGGGCTCCCCCTCGTGGGGGGAGTCTGAATCAATTGGGATAAACAGAAGCAGCAGGGTCCACTACTCGTGGTTCCCAGAGCCTCGGAGACAGGTCGCACCTCCCTGTCCTCTACTAACAAGTCCTTGTCTCCTAGCAGCCCAGCCCAGTAACTCCTGCTGCAGGCTGGAGAGGCACTTGTATTGCCAGATTCTTCTAGCTAAATGTGTACCGTGTGTCCCGCTAACCTTTACAACAGCGGAGAAATGTCTCGTAATTAACCAGAATATAAAGGATGAATGGAGCAGCCTGGCAGTCTCTTATAGTCATTATCATGCAGAAGAGATGAATGTATCTACTGAGATTCCCATCAACCAGTTAAAGCCGCAACTCTTCTCTTGGGAGCCCTGACTTGGTTCATATACAGTACAAAAGCATGAATAAGTGTGAGTTATATTTTGCATGCGAGTATGGACAGGCAGGTGTACCCAGGTGCACAAATGTGTCTCGTGGTTGTGCTTCTTGTAGACACGAACGTGTATGTACGGATGGGTACGTGCAGGTGTGTACGTGCATTGGGGAGGTGCCTCTGTGTGGGTCCAGAACGGCGGAGCCAGCCCCAGGCTCCCTCTGCTGCGTCAGCAGTTTCAGCATCGCCTTTGGAGGCCAGCGCTCCAGTGTAATGTTGTTGGCGCCACGCTCCACGCATGAACGAACGTCCAAACGGCATGAACGAACACCCCCCTGGAATTCTCTAGGCCCTTGCCATTATGTTCTTCCTTCGGACTAGGCCTGTCTGTGGTGGTCTGTGGCGGTCTGTGGCGATCTGGAGGGAGACATGCCCTTGTTCTCTGAGCCTTCACACTCCTTCTGCCCTGGTCCGTCCAGCTTGCTTTGCAAGGAGCTCATCTTGTGGCTGATTTCCCATGGTGCTCCATGTTCCATGATTGCTTCCTACCCACTTGGTCACATGGTTTAAAAGATAAATTAACTACGTATTTTTACTCAGAGCGTGACCACTTCCCTGGAGTTACTCAGAAACCCAGGCTCCAGCACGTGGAGGGTTGTCTTGATGCCAATGTCCTTGGTGCTCAGAGCTTCCCTCCCAGCTCGGGACACTTTCTTGACCCCCCTCATCAGCAGTGGCAATGGTGTGGGCCCGCTGTGGGCTCCATCTCCCCCAGCGTGGGCCTGGGCCAGTGAGGCCTGGATACGCATCTTTTAGAGATGTGTCGTCAGTGTGAGGAACTCCTGCCCATAAAGCTAGCCCTGCACTCCCCAGGCTGACCTGTGATGCTCACAGACAACATGGCAGCACGACCCTCCCGACCCAGCTCACAGGGGAAAATGGTCACAAACTTGGTGTGTCATTACCAAGCGTCAGCTCCTCTCCAGTGCCTTCCTGTGGTAACTGGCAGGAAGAAAAGGAAGAGGAATAGGAGTTACCTTATTTTGCTGTGTATAAGGCACACTTTTTGCCCAAATTTTTGAGGGAAAAATAAGCATTAAACATAGGTAATACTAATTCTGCATCTATATAAATGTTTTAATTCTTTATTTATACTTTATGCATTAAAAGTATAACTGCAGAAAGCAAAAACGATATCCATATGCAAAATAATACCCTGAAAATATGTTTCTAAATATAAATAAATAATTGATTTTGAAAATTAAAATAAAGATTTTTTCCTCTAGAACTTTGGGCTAAAACCATTGGTGTGTGTTACACACAGCAAAATGCACTACTCCCTGTTGGGCGGTATGATGATGTCATGTGCTAAAAGGTAGTCCAAGGCATTCTAGAGGGGAGGATGCACAGACAAGAGGGACCCAGAAACTAGAAGGACTCTTTCTGGGGTCCTGAAAGAGGAGAAGAGCAGGGGCTTCTTCCTTAATGCAACCTTGAGAAGATAAGAAGTAGGGGTCCCTCTTAGCCACCCCCTCCTGTCCACCAGCACCTCATAGTCCCCTTTCAGCAGCCTTTGCCCCAGGAATGGCCCCCATGGTGCACTGGCCCCCTTCCCCATCCCTCTTCTGCAGTGGACATGGCAACCAGAAAACATGGCAATTGGAAAGACTGACGCTGCCTCCTTCTTGGCTAGGTGCCGTGGGCCATCTCCACAGGCCTGACCCCCAACGGGCCATGCTGGGTGGCAGAGGGCCCTCTCCCCACCCCTGCCCCAATGCCGGGGCATCCAGGAGACAAGCTCCAAGTGTTCTCACTGTGCTGAGAACACTCTTGTTCCCTTAGGATGATCAAATCAGAGGAAATGTTTCCCTGCCGCATTGTATTAGCTGGGCTTGAATAATGCATGCTCCCCTACTAACACCCTCTGTTTCATAATGGGCCCATGTTGGTGTTCATTGGAAATTTTCCTGCTGGATACGCATGAAGAGTAGCGCACGTTTATAAAGCACATTTATAAAAAGGGTTTGAATGCACATTGGAAAGCAGTGACTCTGTGGTGGTAACTGAATTCTATCAAGTATTCAGCACAGACAGCCGCTGGTGGGGAGCAAATCCTTGGGGAGCTTTCTGGTGTAGGCAGAGAGGGGTGGGGTGCCCGGAGATGGTCCCCTGGCATGCTGGTCATGCTGGGCTTCAGTTTCAGGGTTGGCGTGTCACCTCCAGTGCGGGGCGAGTACTTGAGTTTCGGGGGCCTGGGCCAGGAAGGGGGAGATGCAGCAGAAGGTTCACGGTGCCTCTGGGGTCGCTTTGGGAGCAGGTTGCTGCCAGTGGCCTACAGAAAATCCCCTTAATTACTTCAAACCCTGATTTTGTTATCTATGAAATAGGTATGATAACTACTGGCCAAGGTTGTTGAGTGTGTAAGGACCAAATGACATGTTTATTGAGGGCCCACTGTGTACCAGGCACTATTCTAGGCATTGAGGAGACAGCAGTGAAAAAAATAGACAAAAACCCCTGCTTTCACAGAGCTCATGTTTCAGTGCGGGGTGACAAACATCACTAAGTTAATGACATACAGGTTAGGAAGTCAGGGAGCTAACAGGGAAGGGGTGGGAGAACTCAGGTTGGAGGTATAGTTTTAAACGGAGTGGTCGGAGAAGGCCTCCACCAGGAGGTGGTGTTCGCACAAACACTTCAGGAGGAAAAGGAGCGAGTCGTGAAGATTTCTGGGAGGAGAGCATTCCGGGGAGCTGGCGGGCCGGAGCGGGCACATGCCTGCATGTTGTAGGAACAACCGGGAGGCTCGTGGCTGGAGGAGAATGATTGAGGTCATGGGCAGGGCAGATCGGGCTGTGCAGGCCATTTTAAACACTTTGGCTTTTACTCTAGGAGACGTGGGTTGCCCCTGAAGGGTTCTGAGCGGAAATGTAATACGGTCTGACTTATGTTTTGAAAGGATCCCTTTGGCTCTTGCGTCAAGTGCAGATTATAACAGGGGCAAGGAGGGAAGACGGGAGGCCACGGCAGCAAAGGAGAGCAGCAGTGCAGAGCTGGACCGGGCTGATGGACATGGACATTACATTTGGATACATTGGAAGGATGTGCTGATGCAGCATGTGTGGGCGAGAGAGAAAATAGCAGTCAAGGACGCTGTTGGAAATAGAGGACTTGGAAGGCACTCAGCCCAGGGCCTGGCACACAGGCTACCACACTGGGTACCAGTCTGAGTGCGCTTGAGTCACCCTGCCGGGGCCAACTGTGAGATGCCACAGTGGTCTGGGACTGGAGAGATTCCCCAAACCAAATAACCAGAGACAGGATGAAGCCCCTGGAGTAGCCCAGCAGAGTGTTCTTGGGAACGGGGGTAGTCAGACACAAGAAGGTTGATGGAGTCAGAGGAATGGCCTTCGGAATTGTGGAGTTCTGGCTCTGGTGCCCTTGCTGTGTTATTTGACAAAGTCCTAAAGAGCTATAGACTGGACCTAGTGATTGAATCAAAACCCAGTTTAGTCCATCAGGCCCCCACTGAGCCAGACACCATCCCCCAAAGGCCTCCAGGGCTCAGCTTCTCCTGCTCACAAGAGGTCAGCTGATGTCGGCTGCGCTGGTTGGCTCCACAGGTTCCTAATCTCCCTGGGACCAGCTGTGTCTTCTCCCAATGACGGCAGAGATGCGAGCGGCTAAGTCTAATCTGACAAGCACTTTTAAAGCATTGGGACTTGTGCAAGCCCTCAAATTCCAGTGCCCAAACCCAAAGTCAGGGGTGAGGAAATAGATTCCACCTCTTTAATGGGAAGGAGTACAGTCACGTTGCAGAGGGTGTAGGTTCAGGGAGGGTGACAGTTTGGGGCCAGAATCCAATCTCACACACCTGGTCAGGAACGGCCAGGGGTCAGGGCTGTGGACTGAATCTGCAGGGAACCAGAAAGGCAGGGCCTCGCATGTGGACAGGAGCTCACCTGTCTGCCTCCCCAAGAGGACCCTCCTCTTTCCAAATGTCTGAGAGCCTGCTGCACTTGAATGCTACCCTTGGTATATCCTCGCCCAGAGGGGCTACTGGCGTTCACCCACCATGGAATGTCCCAAGCCAAGACAGGGAGCAATCCAAAGGGACCCTACCTGCAGTCACAGACAATAACTTAAACCTTTTTCCCTCTTACCTCCTCTCTAGTCAAGAAGCAGATTGAGTTGAAGTCTCGAGGTGTGAAGCTGATGCCCAGCAAAGATAACAACCAGAAGACATCAGTGTGTAAGTGTCCACCTGCTGGCCCACCCGCCGGGCCTCTCGCTTAAGGTCACACCTGCCGGTGCTGTGACCATGGGGGAGCCAGATGATGCTGGAATGATTTCCCTTCAATCCTGCCCCCCTATTCCAGGCTCTGAGCAGGATGCACTGACCTAGTGGCCAGTGAGCAGCCCAAGGGCCTGACCTTGGCCTTCCCCAACTTCCCTTCCCCCCATTTCCCTCCTTGCTCCTCTTTCCCCCCTCACTTCCCATTCTAACTACAGTCCAGGGAGTCATTACTGCTCCATTTCTCTCTTTATTTTTCCTTTTGAATCACTTCCACCTGCTAAGACAGTCCTTGTTCTGGCTCCTCCTCGAGGAGTCGGCAACCTCCACTGGGACCTCAGAGGCCGCAGGGCCCCGATTCCAGCCCCCCGGGGCCCCCACCAGGGTCCCTGGACCTAGCTGGGCAAACATGGACTAGAGGGTGCAGGTCCTGCCTCTCGAGCCAGTGGGGCGGTGCTGGGCTCTCTGCGTGGGCACGGGCATGATTATGTTTATGGAATGTATTCCTGCTATTGGCGTCTGAAAGATTTAGAGGGGGGCAGCCAGTGCTTTGGGGAGCAGGCTGGAATGTCACAGAAACAGCTGGTTGGAACCTGCTCTGTGGGGCTCCTGGGCTGGGGCACAGGAAGGGGCTTGGGAAGGTTCTGGGCCACCCTGGAAGGCTGGTCTTGAGAGCAGAGGAGATTTTTTCTGAGAATCTCTCTGTTCTCATTCTGGAGGTGAGTGTGGGGCACCTTCCTTGGTTCCAACTGACTGGCCTTTGGGTTACATTTCCTCCCTTTCCTTCCTTTGCCTTCCATCCGTCCGCCTCTCCCTCCATGTTCCCCTCCCTCCTTCTTCCTCCCCTTCTCTGCTTTCTCCCTTTCTGTCTCTCTCCTCCCTCCTGACCCTCTCCTTTCATCTCGCCTCCACGTGCTCACTTCTCTTGAGGTGCTGGAAGCATTTCCCAAGAGAGACGGAGGCCCCCATCGGTGGTTCCCAAGCCCTGTGCTGTGTGTGGCGGGAGCGGGGCTGGGGGAGGGGCAGTTGGGTCCTGAAACCCCAACGGAACTGAGCCTGGGTGTGGGATTGTCTCTGGTCTTCCAAGTCCTCCAGTCACTGCACCCTGGGCGGGGGGCGCGTCTGGATGGCAGAGGGCAGCCAGGAGGCCCCACATCTGTGCTTGACTAGGGACCAGGGGAAGAAGCAGGGGGCAAGGAGAGCTGAAGGTTAGGCCAGGAGCCTGCGGAGAGGGCTCAAACTGAACCATAAGCCTGGCCCTTGCAGGCTTGCTCTTTCTGTAGCCACAGGAGACAGATGAATGGAGGCGGACTCACTTCAGAGCTGGCCCTGGGGCCAGCCACGGGCAAATGTTAGGGAAATAGTCCCGATTTGGGAGGGCAAGTTTTTTAACCCAGAGTGTCTTCAGGCAAACCGTTGTTACCCCAGGCACTGATGTCTCAGTTTCCACATCTGTAAAAAGGGGCTACAAGACTATACCCTTTCTCCCTTCCAAGGATGCTGTTGAATCTAAGATGGGCCTTCCTGGCCCAGGACTTCAGGAGGCCCATGAACTGGCTAAAGGTTACACATGATGCTGTGGGCTCATTCTGTGTGCGAGAAGGCCCATGGTTTTCATCAGCTACTCAGAGGTGCCCAGAACTCCCTTAGAAAGATGAATAAGCCTTATTCTAATGAAACAATGCAAAAGTTCTTCGTAAAAGATGTATCTCTATAACAAGGTCCTGCTCTTTGTTCTGAGATGCTCTCAAAGAGGGATGAGTGTGTGGTGCAAGCCACCTTTGGAGGCAGGCGACCAAATGCCTGCAGGTGTCTGGCCCTTTGCATTCTGCCCCAGTTCCCTACGGACAGAAGTTGTGAACTTCAGAGGAGGGGAGCCCTACACTCACGTACCCGGAACCCCACTCATATGCTCGTCACACAGACCACGGGTACCATGGACCCCCCGTCGCCAATCGATTCTGACCACCCACATGTTCCTGCCTCCCTCCACTTCGGGTAGAAGGTGCTGCCCTTCCAAGCATGTTATAGCTTCTTCCTCACTATGAGGGTCCTTCTGGGGTGGGGGTGAGGTTCACCTTCCCTTCTCTTTCTTCCTTCCCTCTGCAGCCAATAGCAAATCAGTGCTAAAAACATAAGCAGCTTGTTTTGATGAGGCAGGGAGGTTGGAATTAAAGAAAGAGAGGGGAAAGCCTCATACCTCCATAATTCAGGCAGTTATCTGCTCCCTGCAACTTAAGTTTTCTTGTTGCCGAGCAGCCTTTCAGTCCACACGGGGCTGCTGTCATCTGCTCGGTCCTCCCAGCAAGACAGGGCACCATTCGGGTGTGAGCGGCTCACTGCTGGGTTTGTAACCTCCGGGATGGGGTCTGGGCCTTACCTCGGGCTGGCTGATTAAAGGGGAGGCAGGTGGTTTGCTCTGTAGGACAGGAACTGTGCTTCGGTAGGTGGGCTATGCCGTGGTCACTTGACTCCGGTCCAGAAACATCTTCATCTGTTAGCCTTCTGCTCTTCTGCTTACTGGGTGGTGTCAGTACTCAATCAGATGGCAAAAAGAGGAGGCAGGACACTGCTGTCCATTGTTAACGTGCTACCAGATGGCTGTGTGGTTCCCACGTGGTGGTCGGCAAGGACTTTGGGGTGGGCGTGGTTGGTGGGCAGGGTTGAGTAGGCAG
This sequence comes from Artibeus jamaicensis, assembly GCF_021234435.1. NCBI lineage: Eukaryota > Metazoa > Chordata > Mammalia > Chiroptera > Phyllostomidae > Artibeus > Artibeus jamaicensis. The sequence goes on from NW_026522057.1 coordinate 10,243,176, forward strand.
AGCGTAAAGAAGGTGGGAGCTTAGTGGAGAAGGTCCTCAGGAGGGATGGACCATGTGAGGCTGGCTGACCACCAGATGAACCACAAGTAGAGATCAGGACTGACTTCCTCCTCTTCTTAGAACAGAGCCTTCTCTCCTTCCCACACCCTGGGGGATCCTGGAGACCTTACTTATCTCCTTCCTGTTGCTGCAAAATACTGAGGCTCCAGGAGGCAGGAGCTTGCTCTGCTTTTGTAGGTGGTGCTTCCATCACATCACCCAGCCTGGAGGGTCCTGGACTGGTAAGGATGGGAATGCTGCTAAGTTTAGGATGTGAAAGTTCTGGAAGTAGAGGTTTGGCAAGCAAGGGGAGGTGAGAAGGGGATAAGATTCCAGTGGGAGCGCCTGGATTTAACCTGGTGATGCAGAACGTTCCAGAAAGGAAGGCTGCCAAGAAGCCTTGTGCTCATGGCCCCACAGCCCAGAGGACACCAGGCGCCTGGCTTGAGCATGCAGTCTGTCCAAACCCCCAGGACCCTTGGCCATCTACGCCCTGAGGTATCTGGAGATTTGAACAGGGTCTACACCAGGCTTCTCACTGTGGAAATGAGCTTCAGACTCAGTGAGTCGAAAATGCAACTTGTCACAGGTCTCTCGGCTGGTCTCCCCGTCCCCACTCACTGGTCTTCCACGAGCCCAGGCGATTCTTGGCTACGTCCGTTCTCACTACTTTAGGTCCGTCCCTGCCACCAGGCTCTTGTCCTTTACCTAAGCAGTCACAAAACTTCCCAGCTCATCATGCGAGAACTGACTACCTCGTGAGCAACCAGATCTTCCCCCACTCGGGACCGTTCAGGGCCCCCATTATGTTCAGGATGAGACTGGAACTCCTTTAAGTCTGACCTCTAAAATCTCACCTTTCCCTCGTTCACGTCACTCATCACCCCGCTCCTGTTCCAGTCACACTGGGGACCCCAGTTCTGCTGCTGTGTTTGCACCTCGCTCCCCAGGCCTGTCTGTCTGCCTGAACTGCCACTCCTCTGTCACTGTGTATCCCCGTCCTGCTCTCTTTGAAGGTCCGTGTTAAATGCGACCTCCTCCAGGCAGCCTTTCGTGCTTCTCTCAGCAATAGAACACGGGTCCTCCCTCCTAGTCTCCCTGCAACTGCACCTCTCCTCAGTTCCCCATGAAACCCATGAACTGTGGTTTCATGGTTAGTTTCCGCGTTTCATGTCTTCACTTGACTGAAATCTCCTTGAGGACAAAGGTCATATATGACATCTGACATTGACATTTCCCATGGTGTATAAAATAGGGTCGTGCACACAGTAGGTGCTCAATTAATGACTTTTGTGTACTCAGATGGGTGAGTCAGTGAGTGAGGGAGTAAGTGCATGATGGAGCACGTTGCTCATGTTGTGGGACCTGGAGGGGGTGGGACAGAAATGGGCCCACTCGGGGAACCTTGTTCCAGACTTCCTGTCATCCCTGGTTTCCAGGGCGGTGTGGGGACTGTGGGGCTGTCTGCCTGGCCCCAGCGCCTAGTCCACCCCAAGGCCAAGAATCTAGAGGTTCCAGCCTCATGAGTATCAGCATCATGGGAGCAGTGAACTGGGCAGGGGTGGGGGGCAGAGGGTTTGCACTGGAAACAGGAGAAAACGACCTCTGTGTGTGTCCGCCGCCCCCGATCAAGCATCTCCTTCAGTCCAGACAACTGTGCACGTGGTTTTTGTAAACAGGACTCTGGTGTTGGCGAGTGTGAGAGCGTCACACTGCTGGCCAGGACCCCCACAGGTGCCATCTCCGCTCGGCGCCCTTGGCCAGAGGCACTGGGCGGCAGGGGCGGGGGTGCTCTGGCCGCTGCTCACTCCGGCTTGAGGGGTGTCTGAAGGGGAGAGGTTCCTCAGCAGAGAGATCTGTGTTTGAGCTAAAGTCCCTGCTTTGAACGTCAGACTACTGCTTCCTCTTACATTCTTTACCGTTTCTGATCACACATCCACCTTTTATTTAACTTTCTTTGAGCCATTTCTCCATTTGGGGCTGAGGTTGGGCGGGGGTGGGGGGCTCATCTCATCTAGAGTCGCCACCCCCAGATCCAGAGCTCAGGGTGGGAAGATCACTGGGGGCTGTGGACCCTCCACCTCTGGCCGCTGGCGTGGGACAAGGGAACGGGGTGGTTGCTGGTTTGGGGCGCCTGCCTCCGGACCTCCATGCTCTTGATGAATTTCACTTGGACTTTGCTCACAAAGGAATTTGTCAACAGCAGCTCCCCACCTCGCACACTCAGGAAACCCCCGCCCAGTGGACCCCAGCAACCTCACACAGCCCCACCGGAACAGGGCCTTGTTCCGTCTCTGCGTCCACCTACCCCCCCACCCAAGACACTGCCCCAGCCAGTGCCTTCCTGTGGTTATCCATCTCTGTATGTGCTGTTTTTTGCCTTGTAGTAACTCAGATTGGTGTGTCCCAAGGGCATAATATGTGTCCAGACCCTGGCATACCCGAAAGGGGCAAAAGACTAGGCTCGGATTTCAGGTAAGATCTGTTTGGGAACTTTCTGCTCGCAAGAAGGGTGGGATGGACAGCAGGGGGAAGAGCGGGGCTGGCCGGCCTTCCTGGAGGGGGTACGGAGGGTGGCTGGCTGCAGCAACAGACACTTTTTGGAGAAGAGCTATGGCCTCTGGCAGTCTTTCCTGCTGCGGTTCTGGGGATACCGCTATGACTGAAGGGGAAGGGGAGAGTTGTACACTGCCAGCGTCACCCCACAAACCTGCACCTAGGGTACAGAGGACAGTTGTCATCAGTAGGGACGTGCCAGCAGGCAGCTCATATCTCTGATACTCTGGGAGACCCTAGGGCCCTAAGATGGTGCATTTTGCAAAGTTTCTCTCGAGGCATCTTTCTATAGCTCTCCATTTCTATTAAACTTTTATGTATCATCCACCCCCTCTTAGCTGTTCCCATGGATACTTAGAAGATAGCTGCTTTGCTCATAGTCCTACCTTTTAACTTAATCCCCAAACCATTCAGTGGTCAAGAAGTGGAGATTTTTAAGTGATACAGTTGTAGCAATTACCTGCCAGAGGAGAAATAAGGTTGGTGCGGTACTTCTTTATGGAGCCAGGAAGCACTCGGGCGTGGGCCTGGAAGGGCCAGGGATTGAGCTCACAGGCTTACCTTGTCTCCCAGGTTAGGATCCAGCGTCCAGTTCACCTGCAACGAGGGCTATGACCTGCAAGGATCCAAGCGGATCACCTGTATGAAAGTGAGCGACATGTTTGCAGCCTGGAGCGACCACAGGCCGGTCTGCCGAGGTGAGGGTCCCCTGGGAAAGGGGGGCTGGCTAGAAAGCTGTGTTGGGCGCGGAAGACAGAGCCCAGCTCCTGGCCCCCGAGGTTTGGGCTCTCATCCAGACCGGCCGGCCCTACCCTCGCCGATCCCCAGGCCTCAGATTCTGCATTCATTTACTAACTCACATTTATTTAGCCCCTCTCTGTGTCAAGGTCTCCACTAGGATGAGGAGATCCAGAAATGGGGAAGAGAACACGGGCCCTGCCCTGCATGGGCCTTTTGGTCTCCTAGAGCCATAGACGGAGCAGGTGTCTAGCTCATTGCACAGGTGTTACACCTACACCTAGATAGGAAGGGGAGTCATCTTTATGGTTCACCTTTGATCACTTCCTTATAATACATGTGCATCCTGAACCCTGAGTCTCAGTGCCCTTGTTTCTTTCCTCGTATTTGGCGATAAACAGACCTGTGCCTCTGAAGATGCTCTCTGCTAAGCGAAGTATGTGGATCATGGTCTCAAAGGCTCCTTTTTTCTAACTCTGCACCTGGGCATCTTGTTCCCCAGGGCCAGGCCACTCATGCTCCCAGATAACACGTGCACTGAGGTTGAGCTGGCCGAGCCCTCAACCCCCGACCCCAAATAATCTTAAGGTAGCAGACCTGAGTGCCTTCCGTTGTGAGGACAGACAGCAGTGCTTCCGTGGGAGAGAAGCCCCAGCCCCACCCCACAGGGCACCATGAGACAGCTTTCCTTTCCCTGCACTCTGTGCACATCTCTCTTCTTCCCCCGTGTACCCACATGACCAGGACTCAGCTTCGGTGCAAGAGTAAGCGCACGCTCCAGAGTTTGTAAACAAAGCAAACAGCTGCTCTTTTGAGCTCCCGTTTGGGAGGTACATTCTGGATTCTCCTGGTTTAAGAAGGAGAATCAGAGGCTTGTTTGCCTCTCTGTAGGCACATGCATCTCGGTGAACTGCGTGCAGAGAAGAGGTCCAGGAAAAAGAATTCCGGTCATGGCCACAGGGAGGAGGGGATGAGGCTGGAGCTGAGACCCACTCCGTGTTTTCATTGTGCTGATCAGTAATCTGGAAGAGGGTGCTGAGCAGTTTTCAAATGAGCCTTAGATTTATTCATTCTCACTGAACTTTGCGGTGGCCATGATCCACAATTCATAATGTACTTTGAGTCCCACTCATTTTAGCTATGTTATTTCAAAGGTTCCACTTAGCTAATATTTTTTAAAGATCAAACAAAAGAAGAATTCTTGGGTAGAACCCTTAGCTTTGCTACCAGCTGGCCATGGGCAATTTGGCAAATCTCCACTTCCCCCTGGGCTTATTTTTCTTACCTGTAAAGGTACAAGGGTGCCTACCTACCCCATCTTGTGTTGATGTGAAGGCCAAGTGGAGTTGCGGATATGGTCACACTTTAAAATTGGAAAGTGCTAGACAAGCAGACAAATATTCTCAGGCTAGATTATAAAGTGTATAGGGCAAGGACTTCTGTTCACAAAACACGGCCTGACACTTCGTAGGTGTTCAGCAATATGTCTCAGATGGACAACTAAATGAATGAATGGTTGAATAGCACACGCCTCCCGTTCTAGGAAGCCACAAACCAGCTGTGTAGAGAGACATAGAATTATCCAATCTGAAGACCAAGGGACCCTGTACCCATCTGTTGTTTTCAAATTCCTTTTGAGGAGCCAGAAAAAGGATCCCTTTAGGCAGTGGTGAGACCTGATCTCTCAACAAGATCTTTTCATTCCTGGGAGGAAGGCTGTTCTGTTGTCAGTAATGGCGACCCCTTACACAAACTGGCCCAGGCTGGGGAAGGGCTGCTGTTTCGGAAGGAAGTTCACAGTTGAGGACTAAGCTCATCTTTTCCTCCAGACGTGCTGTGTTGCCCCACGGAAGCCCCCCCAGTGATTTCACCCAGTGGACTCTGAATTACCCGCCACACTGTTGGCTAAGCCTCGGGCTAAGCTTTTCCACATCCATCCTGATTTTATCCTCAGCCTTATCCCTGTACGAAGCTTGGGAAAATCACGGAAAACAGAGCCAGGCAGAATTGGGTTCGAATGCAACCATCACCACTTTTTAGCTGTCCTTGGGCCCACTCAAGCTCTCCTGCCCCACGCAAAGGCAGGTCGTGGAGCATTACTTCGTGACCTTACGGCAAGGACTAGATGAGACAGCGGGCCTGAGAGCACTCATGTAGAAACATCCTAGTGTGTCTGTGAGGCCTTTGTGCACACACGCCTGGTGGGAACTACACAGCATTGCCAGGATATAGCTCCCCCCAAGCCTGGAGCCTACCACAGCCTCCAGCGACCACAGGTTCTTGTCAAAGCCTGTCCCTCGCTGTCTGCTCAGTCACTGCAGCTGCACAGTTCGGGAGGCACACGGGCTTTGATCTAGATCACAGCTCGGTCCCCTCTTAGTTTGCTGGCCCTGGGCGGGTTCCTTCATCTCTTTTTAGCCACAGGCCCTCATTGTGAACTGGGAAAACAAAACTTCCCCTGCTCAGTGATTGCAAATTTAAATGAGTCCTGTCACAGACAGCAGCCGGCCAGCCCGGCGCTGACTGCCGTGGAGAGGGGATTCTCAGCACAGATGGGTTCACCTTTCCGCCGCTCCCCCTCCCTCTTTCTCTCCCATAGGTCATTGGGAGGGAGGAAGAGAGAAGGCAAAGTCTCCTGGGTTTGAACTTGGACCATCTGTCCTGGACAACCATGAAGGCCAAGGGCTGAGACATATATATTTGATTCAAGGATCCTTTCATTTGGGCAGTGGTGAAGGGTTTTCTTTTAAAACCCCGTGCTTTGAGTTGAAGTGAACCTCACTTTAAGAATAAAAAGGGACAACACTCTTTGAATTCCAGGACGGCTCCCCTAATAAGCTGGTGGCCAAAAGATCACTTTCGGAAAAGCATTCACCGCCACACACATAGTGGTCTTATTTTTCCTCTAATGCATTTAAATTATGATTTGATTTTCAATATTCATTTTCCCACACAGTTAATTACACTAAAACAGGAGGCCTGGCAAATAATAGGTTCTCCACAAATGCTTCCCGACGACCTGAATGAATCGGTGATTGAAATGAATCAACACTGTGCCCTCGTTTGGAATCGGAAACCAGGGCCTTTCACGGGCCTTTCTTTCGTTTTCCTTCCGCCCGAAGAAATCAGCCTCTAATTTGACTCCTAGAAAATTTTGATCGTCCACAAGGGATCGAAACAACTGAAGCATTGTTCTACGAATTCTATGCAGCCCCAGACAGAGGCAGAACAGTGAAATATAAGGCTTTTAGGATTGAGTTTGTATATAGAGCCTAATATTTTAAAATAAGCTTTCACAGAAGCCCAATACATAAAAGAGACACAAGTGGAAGGTCTCTCCCTGAAACAGGGGCAGGGGGCTTGGAGTGGCTCCCCTGTCACCCTCTCTGCAGCCCGGAGCCACCCCCGAGGGACCCCGAGGCTCCAGGGAACTTCGTTTATAAGCCACTGATAGAATAAGAGGACCAAAGTGACAACCAGGAAACCTAGTTTCCTGTGACCACAAATTGGGGTTGACAGAGAATAGGGACAGAGTACCAGCCCCAGTGAGGTACTTACAGTTACTGAGTCACAGGATAGATAATCAACAACACACTGATTTTGTTCCTTTGTGGAGAAACCCACTATTTCCTATATAAATATATATGTATATATATTTACTTATACATATTACATATATGCATATTTATATGGAATAAAGTTACACCTGCCTGTCCAGAAAAAGTCCAGCTGTTGTTAGTATAATGAGAATGTTGACATCGATGTAACCTGGCAGCCAAGGAAAATGAACTGGAATGCACATGCATGAACAATGATGACTTCACTGTTCCAGCCAGTGGGGGCAGCAGGTGCCATTGAGTGAGCCTGCGTACTGTGTGGTTGTCACATTCAAAATGACTGAGAGAGTAGAGCCACAAATCTGGTTCAAATTTTGCATTAAGCTTGGATGTTCCTCCAGCAGAGCTATTCAAATGATTCAGAAGGCCACAGCTGTGGGCAGCTTGTGATTGGCAGCTTCATCACAACACACCTGCTCATGCATCATGTCTCATATAAAGTATTTTAGCAAAATATCAAATCACCCAAATGACTCAGCCCCCACTACAGCCCAGATTTGGTCCCCTGCGACTTCTGGCTTTTCCCAAGATTAAAATCGTCTTTGAAAGGAAAGAGATTTCAGACCTGCAGGGAGATTCAGGACAATACGACAGGGCAGTTGGTGGCAGTTGGGAGAACTGTGTGAGGTCCCAAGGTGCCTGCTCTGAAGGGGACTGAGGTATCATTGCTGTATGTACAATATTTCTTGTATCTCCTTTAAGAAATGTCTCTCTTGCTCATAGTACATGGCTGAATACTTTCTAGATAGGCCTCATATATCCATTTAGAATAAAGGCCTTTTTTATGGCTAGAACACCAAGCTTAGGACTCAGAAACCTAAGTTCAAGTCCCAACCTTGCTTTTAACATACCATTATAGCACAGGAAAAATTACTGAAATGTTCAGCATCCTCTCCCTCATTCTCATAAAATGGGAGTGAAATGTGGAAAATATGGCACAGACCAGCAAAATTAAAGGCCATGACAAATTACAGGTGACTGTTGTCCTTGGTGGACTTCACTGGATCCGTTTCCTGGGCCTACTGCTTACACTGATGTTCAGAGTTTTGTCTCAACCTCTCCGCCTCCCCTCCCCCACTCTTACACCTGCCTCCTCCCCTCCCCTCCCCTCCCCTCCCCTCCCCTCCTCTGTAGTTATCCTCTTGTGTGACTCACTGACTGTGCTAGAGTACACACCCCATTGCTCCCAAGTTCCTTACCTACATATATATAGATACTTATGATAAAGCTCACATTTACTGAGCTATTTATACTTGTATAAAGCATCGCACTGGGCATTTTTCATAAGCTCTTTATGAAGAAAGTGCCCGTATTTTACATTTATCTCAGGCTTGGTGTGGCCAGCCAACCTGCCTGCGGGCGCAGAGCTGAGCGGCTGAGCCAGAATTCAAACCCGTACTGCAAACGCTCTGCTACACACTTCTCTGAAATTGCTCCTGCACGCCCTTCAGAGTCAGTATACTCCATGGAACTGCGTAGAACAGCTCTCCCCCACTTTCTTGTAACTTCTACTTGGATTTAAAATTGTAAACTCACAGACACTTTGCAAGAAGTGTGCAGAGAACTCCCGTATGCTTTGTACCCAGATCTAAACAACACTTTTAAGGAGTTAAGAGCCAAGTCAGAAGCTGAGAAGGGTCAGTTAGAGAGGTAGGAGGAGAGCCAAGAGGCATCGCAGTGATGATGAATGCCAGTTTCACCAAGAGAGAAGGGTCAGTGCGGTCAGATCCTCCACAGAGAGGTCAGCTGGGTGGCTCAACTGATTGGCAAATGGTTGAAGATTTCCTTGTAAGGAATTGTGGAGGAAACTGGACAAAGACCAGGGAAAGGACTAATTTGGGCTGAAGCTTCAATTACAATGGCAAACGCCGAACCTGTGGTGGCGCCATGGTCTGCGGGCAGCACTGCGGCACCCAGGGTTGAGTAGAGAAGGTAGAGGGTAGAATCAATCAAAGGCAGATCTGAGAGCATCGAGGGAGCCATTGGTAACGGTGCTGAGGTCCAGACTAGTGAAAGAAGAAGGGTCGATGGAGCATTGATGGATGAGTCGGCATGAGGGAGTGAGAGGCTGGAGGGTCCTGTGACTTAGGAGAACAGATACATCAAGATCAAGTCGCTCTGCTAGGTGCACAGGTGGCAGGGGAAAGAATGGGATGATGGAGGTTAAGATCTCACAGATGGACTCTCACGGAGTTCAGAACAGCAAATCCAAGGTATGGCCATGGTCGCGGTTGACTTTGGGCAGGGGCACCAGAGCTCGTGAGGAGGGAGGCTGGGCTCTAAAAGGCAAAGGAACTGGAGGGAAGGAGATGAGCATGTAAGCAGACAGAATCGCGGAGTGGGCTATGGGAGAGGGTGCGTGCCTGCCAGACGTCATCTGTCCATTCACAAATACTGAAACAGGGTCACCAACTGACAGTAAGGGGGATGAGGGGAGGGCCAGAGTTCTGAGGAGCATGTAGGGAGGCATGAAAGGATCTTTGAGCAGAGCAGGAGGATGAGCTTAATAGTTGCTGGGCAATATCTGGGATTTTTTTCTGAGGTGAGTAATCATGAATTTACAGTGCTATCAATCTTTCACTCATGTGATTTTTTTTCTCCAGAAAAGCTTAACTGTATGAGGTTAAGTCTAGAGAATGTAGATGGAGAGGTTCATTCACAGCCGATGTCTTCCAGGCAACTGATTAAAGGAAAAGGGAGCAAGGAACTTGGGTGGATTTGCAAGAAAATGATCATGGGTGGACCTTGGGCTCTACGTTGGGTAAGGACAGAAGAGAAAACAGGGTAGAGAGAAAATGCTGGTGCCAGTGGAATGAGCCCTAGATGAAGGCCAATGGAGAGTTCCTCCAGGGGTTCAGCAGATGTCTGTGGGCAACATACAGGAGGGTGGGAGGAAGCTACAGAGGAAGCAGTGGGCTGGGCAGGGGGGAGACAGGCTTCCATCCACGCAGGAGCTGGAGCAGGAGGTGATGAAAGAGGCTGCAGATGCAGGTCAGGTTTGTTTGCCTTGGAGTTGGCGGTGGGGCCATGGTTCCAGAAGACTGTGGCAAGGATGCGGAGGCAGGTCAGTAGAAGCAGCAGCATGGGAGGGCAGCAAGGAGTAGTGTTCGAATCAGATTGGGGGGGAGGTAGAAGGCCAGAGGCATTTGTATCTGAAGCAGTTTCCTTTTCGGTGCCAAGTCGTCTCAGTGCCAGAACCGGCTGTGGGTACAGAAGCTGCCCGGCTGTGGCCCCTGGAATACTGATCCTGTCACGTGGAGTAGTGGTGTCCAGAGGAAGAGAGGGAGTAGCTGCAGAGCTTTTGCCTGCGAGGTCCCCGGGAGGTCTCCTGACAGCTACCCAGCAGAAAAGTTCATGAGAAAAGGCAAAAAGAGAAACATAAACATGTGTTTGTTTGTGTATTCAGAACTTGTCTGAGCATCTACCGTCTTGCCAGCCCATGTGGGGTGCAGGCATGGACTCTCCATCTGTTGGTGGGCTCCCAGGGGCTGGCTGTCCAGGAGGAAGTCTGTCTGTCCACAGACCCCCTGACCTTACCGAGGCAGCAGAGGGGAAAAGGAGCTGATGCTCCATTCAGAACCTATTTCAAGGTGCTCCGTGCTAAATATCTGCAGATTGTAATATTGTAGTTAATTCCTTCTAAGCTCTTAAAGTGGTAAATGCCTTTTTGACCTGCTCCCTCTAATTACCTTCAGCATATTTCAACAGATTGCAAATACCATCTAATTTTTGGAAACAAGCACAGGATAAATTGAGCCTGAAGCTGAGGGCTTTTAAGGTAGCACGGCCTGGCTTTCCAGACAAGGGATGAGATGATGCTGGGGAGGTTTGCAAGGGTTCCCTGCAGGGCTAGGGCTCCGAATGCACGGGCTCTCCTCACAGAGGCGGGCTGAGATCGTGGCCTTGCTTCTGATGATCTTATTCCCACTCGTTTAATGATGTTGTAGCCTCAAGTGTGGTCACAGGAAGAAAAACAAACCCATCTAAAGAGACTTCAGGAACGGTAGAAAAACGCACTTGAGCCTTGAGAGAAATCTGGGGCCCAGTGAAATGGAATGGACATGGCATCGGAGCCCAGCCATGAGCTCCCCTTTGCTGGACGCAGACAGTGCCCCATGCCCAGGGTGAGCCTTCACACCTGCCACCTCACGTAACTGCCTCCTCACTGTGCCTTGGCGGGGGCACGATATCACGGCCCCCTTTTACAGGCGAACAACAGAATCAGTCGGAGAGCTTTTTTGACATATCCCAGCTTAAACAAGCAGTGAGCCCATTTCAAACCCAGAAGGCTAAGTTGGTAAACCCACAGCCCGCACTCTGCTCACCCGGGCCGCTGCCTTCAGGCCCAGTTGTTTCAAGCACAAGCTATGAATCCAAGTGTTTCTCCGAAGAGAATCACAGAAGCGATTGGGCACACAGTAGGGGAGCAGAGGGCTCCCCTAGGGCTCTGTGCAAGCTTGCTTCACCTGACATTTGAGCTCAGGGCGAGGGGGAAGGTCCTTTAGGTGCATCTGGGTGAGCTACCAGGAGTGTCCTCAGTGAAGGTGATGAGCTAGAATAGAAGAAGGAGCAAATCTGACCCAGCGGCTTCTGGCAAATAACCCTGGGACAGCACCGGCTCCCCCAGATTCCGTTTCCTGCCTATTTCCTCCACTCATCACTGGCCCTTCAGGGCGGAGGGGCTGTGTCTTTGGGGGTTTGTTCCTCCCCGCTGTCTGCTTGGCCCGTAATGGGCACTCAGTAAATGGTGGAATGAGTGAGTGCAGGAATGAGCGCTTGAAATGAGACAAGATGAATTATGTCTGAGAGCGGCAGCAACTGCTTCCCCGCCGCTCGCAGGAAGGGTCTATGTGGCCACCCCCCCCCCCCCCCCCCCGGGCCGCACGGACAGCAGCTCCAGGATACTTCGCCCCAGCAGAGGAAACCAGGCTTGACACTACTTTCATTTTATATACTTAGGCTTGTTGCGTTGGCTCACTATTTCTTTACTCTTAGGCTCTTTGCCTACAATTAGGATAAATTGCCATGCAGACAGCCACGGAACAGGCTCTTAGAACTCTTTTTAATAAAACCACTGAGCGCTAACATTGAAGAATGAAGTGGCAAGGGCCAAAGAACATGTTTTTAAAGAAGGCAAACACCTAGGTACAATGTAGTACCTTAACGGTTATCCATCACTACTTAATCTAATTAGTTTGGAAGCTATTTTAAAGAGCTTAATTAGATTAAGCCGTGATTGATAACACTTTATATCTACTTGAGTGGAGCACTTCTGATTCACCTTGAATCTTTATGCTTCCAGTCAAAAGCCAGTTTTGGGCACGTGCTCAGGGTGGGGAGGGGTCGGGAAGTCCAGGACTGGCATTGCGATCTCTCGGGTCCCTGGTCCTGAGCTGGGGGCCTTGGCAGAGGCCTCGGGCACAGATATTCTAGACCTAATGAGATAGCCTTGATGGGGACCTCCTGAGGTTCTACTTCAGGAGGCCTGAGAGCCCATGGGGATGCACAGGCAGGTCAGCAGAGCAAGGAGTGGGCACCTCAGCAGGCCCATAGGTGTCCGGTGCCCATCTAGACTGAGGTGGACAGGAGGAGTACTGGGCCACACCCTCTCGGTGGCCTTGCTGATCAGTGAGGAGGGGAGGTGGTAGCGGGCTGGCTTAGCCTCACCGTGGAAGTCCATCATTGCACACAGAGCGGGAGGCCAGGCGGGGCACGTGGGGCCTGCCCTACCCCAGTGCTCCAGACACTGGGACTTCCCCTTGAACCTGCTGAGAACTATGAGGGAAGAAGGCAGAAGGTCACGTCTGGGTTGAGCCCGCACAGACTTCAGTCTCTCCTGGGCTGGGGGTGAGAGGTGGGGATGGGAACCGGACCTGGTCTAAACTAAATTTCATCTTCTTTCCGCAGCCCGCATGTGTGATGCCCACCTCCGGGGCCCCTCGGGCATCATCACGTCCCCCAATTTCCCTATTCAGTACGACAACAACGCACACTGCGTGTGGGTCATCACGGCTCTCAACCCTGCCAAGGTAGGGCTTTTGGGGAGTGTGGGGGTGGGGTGGGGTGTCCTGTGGGCGGGGCTGCGTTGGGGACACTTGGTCTGCAAGGGTTTCAAACCCAGAACTTGGTTGTGGTAGCTTGGTAGGCAGTTCTTTAAAACTGTTTTCATTAAGCATCACATAGATACAAAGTGTATTTATAAAATACAAGCTATAAAAACATCAGTATAATAGACGCCTGCATAGCTGAGTCAGTTACCGTAGTGATTGACATGTGTCTGTCACCAGTTCCTTCCCATTCCCTGTCCCTCAGGTGAGCACTGCCTTGATCATGTGCTTATCATTCCAGCTCACACGTAAATTGGATCCTTAAAAATGCATTGTTTAGTAAGCCAGGGTGTGAACTCCATATAAATGTAATCGTGTTGTGTATAGTCTTAATCAACTTCACTCAGTTATGGCCCTAAGATTTTTCTGTTGTGTGCGTTTCATGTGTTATTTTTACATCTAGTTCTTGTGTGTGTGTATGTGTGTGTGTGTGTGTGCGCGCGCATGTGTGTATGACATGCCCTTTGTCTAGCCTGCTGGAATCTTTACACCGAAAGTACAGGTCACCTAGAGAACAGTTGTGTCTGGAACACTGAGCCCTCCCATCCATGAGCATGGTATATCTTCCTACTGACTTAGGGCTTCTTTTTAACAGCTTTCAATAAGCTTTTGGATTTTTCCATTACAGATCTTATACATTTCTTAATATGGTCACTTGTAGATATCTTATATTTGTTGTTGCTCTTGTAAATCATATCTTTTAAAATTTTATTTTCTACCCATGTCTCCCTGGTATTTAGAAATGCAGTTATTTTTTATTCTTTGATTTTTGTGTATAGCAACTGTCTTGTAGTAATTTGTCTGTGAATTATTTGAAGTTGTCTACATAGGACAATCATCTTCCCAAATGGTGGTTTTATTTATTTCTTTCCAGTCCTTATACCTTCTCTTCATTCTTGTTCTTGTCCAGTGTTCTAGCTTTATCCTCAAATATCACACCAAGCCACCGTGATGACGGTGGGCCCTCTTGTCCTTGTTGGATGTTAAATAGAACATTTTTACTTCGTCATTATGGTGTTTGCTGAAGCTTTTTAAAAATCTCTTTCTAATCTTAGTTTGCTAAGAACTTTAATTGTGAGGAGATGCTGTTTTATCAAGCACCTTTCTGTATCAATACAATCATAGCATCTGCTCCTTCATTTTGCGACTGTGGTGAGTTACATGCATTCGCTGATTGTTCTAATGTTAAACCAACCTCCCATTCCTGGTATAAACCCAACTTGGTCATTTAGTATTATCATTTTTATACATACCTGAAATGGATTTGCCAGAATTTCACTTAGTCATTTGCTTCTATTTTGTTACCGGGATTGGCCTTTTTTTTTTTTTCCATATTACCCTTGTCAGGTATTGTTGCCAAGATACCGCTAACCTCATGAAACAATGTGGCAAGGGTTGCCTCCCCTTGCGTTTGTTCTGTGGAGTTACAAGTGAAGGCTGGCACACCTTTCACTTTGAAAGTTTTGCAGAACTGTTTAGCAAAGCCACGTGGCTCTACTGCTCCTTTGCTGGAAGATTTTAAACTATAGATTAACCTTTTTATGACTAAAGGATGATTTAAATTGTCTGCTTTTGTCTTGAGGCCATTTTATTTTCAAATTTACTAAGTGTAAAGTTGTGCATACTATTTTTGTTGTGTATTTTATTCCCCTTTTCCTTTCTTATTTTGTATCTTGTTTAGCAAAATTGCCATAGGTTTTACCTGTTTCCAGGCTTTGCGAAGAACCAACTTTGATCTTCTTAGTACTTCTTTTGATATACTTATTTCCTATTTTATCAGTTACGCTCATCTTTATTTTCTTCTTTCTATTTTATTTGGATTTATGATGTTACTTCTTCTACCATCTCAATTTGATGCATAATTTATTATTTTTCTGTCTGATTTAAGCATTTAATGCTATAAGTGCCCCTCCAGGGACTATTATGACTATATTCCCATGGGTTTTTGTATGTGGTCTATCTGTTACAGTTCAGTTCTGAATATTATCCAACTTCTATTATTCTTTCATCCTTCAGCCACAACTTTAGAAGTATTTTTTAATGTTCAAACAAAGGATTTTTCTAGCTGCCTTTTTGTTATTGGTTCTAAAGCTTGTGGTCCAAGAGCATTGTCTATGTATGAATCATTTGAAATTTGTCGAGACTTTCTTTTTGGACCAGAAATGGTCATTTTTTACAAATACTCTGCATGTGCTTGGAAAAGTAATGTGTATTTTGTAGTTTTTATGTTCCATTACATCAAGCTTCAGTCTTTTCTATCGGCATTGATTTTGTTTTCTTGATCCGTCAATTGGAGAGAGAGGCCTATTAAACCTCCCACTCTGGGGGTGGTTGTGTCTATTTTTCCTGGAAGTTCTCTTGATTTTTGCTTTAAAATTTTGGGGATTGTGTTATTAGAGCATGCAACTTGAGAACTATGTACCTTGCTGGTGAGCTGAAATTTTTCAAAAATAGTTAGCAACAACTCTCTTTATCTGTAGTGATGTATCGATCTGGAAGTTTTTCCCCGGCGGTTACGTCAGTGCTCTTTTCGTTTTACTTTAATGAGTCTTTTCTTGCTTTCAGCCATTCTGCTCCCCAGTGCTGTGTGTGTGTCCTGTGTGTAGCTTCTCACAGTCTGTCTTGTAACTGGAAAATTTGGACCGTTAAAACTGCAGTCATTTCGGTTCTTTTGGGGTTACCCTGAAATGCTCATATGCACACTTAATAAAGTCTAATGTAAATAGTCTTTACATTTACATTCTACATTCAGGAGGTTTGTCTACATTCAGGAGGTTTATGTCCCTCCTGAAAAATCAGAGGTCTTAGCACATGTTTGCCCACAAGTCACGATTGCTACTGTTTAATCAAACCAAGGTCCATTTGGATTTACTGACATATTTACTGTTACTTTGTTTATTATTCTTTCTTACATATCAGTTCTTCTCTTTGAAACCACTTTGTGTCTAAAATACATGCTTTAAAATTTGTTTTCCTCTTAATGACAAACTTTTCCAGGTTTTTTTGGTCTTAAAATGTCTGTTTTTCTCTTTCTTCTTGAAAGAATGTTGATATTCACGAGGTGTCTGATTCTTGGTTGATAATGATATGGTCTGCGCACACAGAAATATTATCCCATTGTCTTCAAGCTGCCAGTGTTGCTATAAGTTTACTCTCATTCCTTTGTGTGATAGTCTTCTGGCTGCTCTTATGGTCTGTCACTTATCTTCAGTGTTCTGTAAAAGTTGCACAATCATGTTGGTATTTCGGTATTTATCCTGCTGGATTTCATTAAGCTTCATGAACCTCTGAATTGTGTTTTGCATTAGTTTGAGAAAATTTTTAGCCATTATCTTTTCAGCTGTTGCCTCTCCTTATTCTGGAAGTCTGGCACGGCATATTAATGATTCCCACTGTCTTCTGTGTCTCTTAAGTCCTGTCATATATTCTGTGTTTCATTGTATTTACTCACTCCGTTTGGCTATGTCTAACTTCTGTCCAATGCATTCACTGAAGACTTGTCTTAATTTCAAGTATTTCCTTTTATAAAGTTCTGTTTGGCCCTTTTTCAGACGTTCCTGACTACGTCTTACAGTGCCTCACTCCTTACTCCTGTTTAGATCCTAATTCTTTAAATGTATCAGACATGTTTATTTTATACATTGTGTCTGTTGGCCCCAGCATCTGAGCCTTTGCAGGTCTGACATTGTTGTTTGTGGTTTCTCTTCGTTTCGTAGCTTTGACGAGGTGGTTAGACTTGCCTGTGGGGTTCCGTGGGACCTGAGTGGAAGGCAGCTTCTTCCACAGGGAGTTAACATTCGCTTCTGCCTGGTGCCTGGTGGCACACAGAAGCATCTTCGGAATAAATTCTCAGTATGAAGATTCCAAACAACCCAAGTCATCTGGAGGCAAAAAACTGTAAAAGTGGACTTACCGTGATGGACTCTCGGGGGACGTTTCAGTTTGCTGTCCACGCAGCCAGGCTCTGAGATAAACAGCCTCCAGATCCACCCAGAGGGGGGTGGTGGCTGATAAGAAGGAAGACAGGCTTATTTCTAGCTCTCCCTAAGGGAGCAGCTTGAAGTAGCCTAGCTTTGCTCAGGGGTGTCTTGTTAGAGCCCCCCACCCCGTGAGCTCTGACCTTTGCTTCTAGTTTTCTCTTTTCCACCAGGCCCTGACAACCAAAGCTCTATTTTACCAGTCTTTTAAAAATGCCCTCAAGGCCAAAGCCAGCTTCGTGCTGAGTCACGGTCTGGGCCCCTGCAGTCACCTCGCTTTGGGCTCCGAGTATTCCGACCGTATTTGTCTTCTCGTGTTGCCACAACAAATTATCAGAGACTGAGGGGCTTCAACAAGAGATGTTTATTTTCTCACAGTCCTAGAAGTGAGAAGTTTACCGTCAAGAGGCCAGAAAGTTCACTTTCTGGGGAGGACTCTCCTCCTGGCTTGTACATGTCTCCCTTCTCACTGTGTCCTCACATGGCCTTTCCTCTGCCCACCTGCAGAGAGACTCCCTGGTGGCTCCCCTTCCTCTGGTATGGACAGGAACCCCGTTGGATTAGGGCCCCACCCTCATGACCTCGTTTAACCTTAATTATCTCCCTAAAGGCCTCGTCTCCAACTGCCATCACACTGGGGGTTAGAACTTCAACACAGGAGTTTTGGGCAGATCTAATTCAATTATAACACTTCCTAACTAGTAACAAGGTTGGGGTGGGTTTTTTGGGGGGTTTTTTTAACTTTTAGAAGGAAGGAAGGAGAGAGGAGAGAAACATCAATGTACCCCTTAGGACCCCGCCGACAGGCTTTTTGTTTTTTTTTTACATTTTATTTAAAATTTTTTAATTGTTTGGTCAAGGAGCCTAGGACCACACTGCTGTAAATGCTGGAAATAGATTTCCTCCGCAGAGCATTTTACAAGGAAGTCCCACATTTCCTCAAACTGTTTGAAGACGAATGGAATCAGTGGGGAGGGCGCTCCAGCCACGTGGGGCTGAGGGTGGAGGCTGAACAGGAAGGACTTACTCCCATGAGGTTATTAAGTTGGTGCCTGGAATGCTGTCTCTCAGGCATTGTTAAAGATGCTCATTTCTATTTTCCTTTGAACATGAAAGTGGGGTACAGGGGGACTTGTCAGTAGGACCTGATAATTTTCTGAGAAGCAATTCGATTCACCCCCAGAAGGCCTACCCTTGGCTGGTGTGTGGGAGCCAGTGGCCCCATGTCTGTCAGTCTCCGACACGTTCTGCAGGAGGTCCCTCCAGCCTGGGTTTCTGAAGCCAGACCCCTCTGAAAGGCACTCCCTCAGGGTCAGGCTGTGCCAAAGGGTAAGGGTGTTCCTAGCATCCTCACACGTTCCCAGGGAGCTCCAGGGAGTCCCGGGGAAGCCCAGGAAGGCTGCAGGGCATCTCTTCCCAGTGGCTTGTGGGAGAAGAGCCACAGAGCCACAGTGCAGGAAGTAGGGTGTGAGTGTGCAAACTCAAGTCTATGACTGAAGAATCAGAGCTGCCTTCCTACAACAAGCAGGGAAAGTGGAGAGTGTGTTCCTAACTCTGGTCACCAGCCCACAGGAGAGAAGCGCAGGTCTTCAAGGACTGCCTGTCCAAGTCACCTGGAGACATCCCCTTCCGCCAAAAGCCTAGCCCCTCCAGGTCCACAGTGTGTTTCTGAAATGAGCATTCTTTCACTCATTGGTGGTAGATATAATACCTGCCCCGGGGCACATGCACACAAGGAGAGAAGATATGCATGTAAATAAAAAACCAGAGTACAGACAAATGCTAATGGAGGTGTGTCTGGATGCAATGGGAAAACCTAGGAAGACACTGCTAACTGGAAAGTCAGGGAGTTTTCACAAAGGATATGACATTGGAGCAGGGTGTTGAAGAATGCATAGGCTTGGAAATCAATAGCTCAGAGTGGACGCATGTGCAAAGGCCCTGAGGTTTGGAACCGCCTTTTAGAACTGAAAGGCAGCTAGGGGGCCGTGCCCAGATCAAGATGAGGATGGAAAGAGCAGTGGGATCCAGACCACTGTGAGCCTACATCTTGCCAGAGAGGCTTGGGTTTTTCCTGAAACAGGTTTCTAAGGGCAGATGTGTTAGACTGTTGTTAATAATAATGATAGCTCTCTCATTGCATGCCTGTTATGTGCCAAGCACTGAGCTAAGCCCTGTATGCAAATGGTTTTATTTCATTTGCATAATAGCACCATTGATTAGGTTTTGATAGACCCATTTGATGGATGAAGAAACTGAATCATAATAGGTTAAAGGTTAGTATTTTTTTTTTTGTAGCAGTAAGCTGCAGCACTGGGATTTAAACCCAGTCTTTCTGGTTCTATTGCCCACACACTCGCTGTGCTGCTGGATGGAGGGAACGAGGCCTCAGACTGGATGGGAGCTGGTAGGACTGGCAGCGCTGGGATCAGCCTTGGGAAGGATGAGGGCCACTCCTCTCCTGAACCAGAGCAGTGGCAGGAGGTTTGAGTTTCTGAAGGATTGCTCTGGTAGGAGTGGAGAGGAAACTGGAGGGGGTGAGACCAGTTAGGAGGCTGAAGCAGCTACCCAAGTAAAAAAGAAAAATGAGGGCATCAACCAAAATTTGGAAATGTGGAGGAAGAAAGATATTTGAGAGATATATAGGGGAGGGGATGGGGCTTGGCGACTGATTGGATGTGAGGACCGAGGGAGAAGCAGGGACCTTTTTCAACATGGTATTTCATGTGACATATCCCAAGTGACCAGCACAGCGCCTGGCTCATAGTAGGCACTCAGTAAACATTCATTCAATGGACGAAGGCATGATGACCCAGTGCTCTCTGACTTGGACCAGTGGGAGGCTTTGAAATGAAAATACAAGGGGAGAAACAAGCATCGCAGCAGTCAAGAGGGGAATATGGTGCATTTGAAGTGCCTGCAGTTCATCTGAGGGTATGTGGGTACACTGGTTGGAAACCGGATAAATCTGCGTTCATCAGCACCTGGGCGGGAGAAGAAGCCCAAGGAATGGACAACCCTTCTTAGAAAGAGCAAAGAGAATTCGAAGACTCAGAATGGATCTGGGAACATCTTCCTTGCAGATGAAAGACGTCCAGTGAAGGAAACTGAGAAATATCAATCTAAAAGGCACGAGGAGAGTCATGCTGCAAAAGCTGGAATTGTTTCCAACCAGGATATGATGATGATGGCAATGGTGAGAAAGGTCTTGTGGGAAAAGAACTGAAGAGGCTGTTGGCTTTGGCCTTGGAAGAAGACCTTTTAGTGGAGCTCTGGGGGCAGACATGGTAGTGGGGTGAGGGGTGAATGGATGGGAGGAGAGGCTCCAGAGGGCAGTAGTGTAGACAGTCCTTTTGACAGGATTCATGGTGAAGTGAAGGAAGGAGTAAAGGATGTATAAGGGAGGTCGGGTGGGGAGAAGGAGTTGGGTTACTTAGGGTGTTTGGAAATTTGCATGTGTTTATAGGCTGAGGGCAGAGCAAGAGGAAGACTGAAGATGTAGGAGAAAGAGGATGGTGAGTGGAGGGAGGTTCTGGAGTACGTGACGGGCGGATGGGATTGAGAACACAGAGGCTGCCTTTGCAAGGAATGAAGGAAAATGCTGTTCCGAGAAAGGGCTGAGAGTTTTGCCAGAACACATGTCCCTTGGTCTCCTCATAATCATGGGTGATTATGCATCCCAGGTACCTGTATATGGGTGGAACTAAGGACCCTTCCTGGAATCCCATCCCCCCAGTAGGACCTCGGCCGCCTGAGCTCGAGTGGGAGCTGAGAGTGTTGCATTGAGAGTGAGGCTGGCCTGCTCTGGATGCAGCCTCGCGTTCTCTCATTGATTGGGATTTCCTTGGGAAGTGTGAACCCCTCCTTGGCCATTCGGGCTGTCTTAGTCTTAAAGACACAAATTTCAAAGCTTTTTCCTCCAAGATCTGATTCAGTGGATCGGGACAGGTGCCCCAAACCTATATTTTTAAAACACAACCTGGTGATCTGACCAGTTAAACGTATGTGATAAACAACAACTCTCTCCCTGCCCCAGCAGAGGACACAGGGCCCAGACCTACCCCTGGTCAGGCAGCCCCAGCTTCCGGACCGAACTCCTGGTGCATAGACACACCTGGCCCTTTAAGTCCTCCGTCCAGGCACAGCCTGTCCCAGGGTGCCTTCCCTTTTCCTTCAGGCGAATTCCTTATCCCCCTTGGAGACAGAGTCCAAAACCCTCCTCTTCTGAGGAGCCTTCCTAGCTGCACCAAGTCTTGATCCTTCCTCTGTTCCTGCATCTCCTCCTTTGTGTGCGTATCACGTTGAGCTGGTTTCGAATCTCCCGTAGCTCGGAAGTGCCCTGAAAGCAGAGTGGAATTTCGGATAGTGTTTCTCCTGCAGCTGCCACAGTGCCCCGTAGGGTACGGAGGTAGGGCTCTGTGCTAGTCGGGCAGCTGGTCGGAAGGCCCTGCCCATGTGGGCCCCAGGGCCACCTTCTGTGAGGACTTTTCAGTTCAGCCTCCTGGAAGCTGTGGCTGATGAAATTTCCGTGGCCAGGACTGAAACCCAGACCTGCGTCAGTGCCCCCTACCCGCGCACGCATCTGCCTCTCTCACAGCTTCTCAGTAGGAACTCAAGACACAGGATTCAATTTGCATATGAACTTCAGTGGATTTGGTCAGGCAAGTTAATGTACCTTTGCTAAGAAGGAAGTAAAGTGAGGCTGGAGAGGGAGAGAGGCAGGAGAGGGAGGGAAGGGGGGAGGCTGGGAGGGAGAAGGAGGGGGCCTGCCAGGGAAGGGAAAGGCAAGCTCATTTCCTGAACTTCAAAGCCAAAGATAATAGCGTTTTGATTATGCACTCCTTGAGGATTATCAGTGTCACTGTTCCCTTTGCAGACTGAGAATTAAGAAACAGCTCCCCAGGCCAGTGATCACTCAGCAGTGCAGGTGTCAGGAACACCTTTGCTGGCCCATTTGTCACTCATGCAACAAGCATCTGCTCATGCGCGCTCTGTGCCTGGCTCTGTGCCAGGTGCTGGCTGACCCGCAGAGAGGTCAGGGGTCCCCAGAGGCCATTTTTAATGGCCTTCTCCAACCCCTAAACTTGATCCCTTTTTCTTTTTACAGTTTCTTGACTTTGACTCCTGCCCCAGCATACCTCTCCCTCTGGAACTGGCTGTGGCTTTGGTGTTCCCCTGTACCCCGCCCCCTAGTCTTAAAGGAAAGCCCTGCCCCTCATCCAGCCAGGGTTTTGTGCTCCCACCTATTTGCCCACGCCCCTGCTTCTCTGATCTCAGCACTCCTCACGTTTTCCACATACTAGGGTGTCTCTCCGAGACCCTGAGCTCACCCAGGGTGTGGCCATGTTGATCTTATATATTATAGCCTGTCTAAAACACAGCATTTGGCCAGTGCATATGAACTGTTGAGTGGATGTGTGAGTGAAAGAATCCATCAATCAATGAATGAATGAGTCACAAATGGGTGAAAGGGTTTACTACATTTTTTTTTTTTGGCGGTTACTTTTAGAGCCACCAAAATTTCACAGAGGTGGTGACCAAAGTTCCAGAACCTCTAAAAGTTCTCAGTCTCTGCCCCTGGGTCATCTTGCCCCACCTCCTCAAAAGGCTTCCTCATCGGAAATATATTTAAAAATTTATACAACTCAGTTACAAAACAAACATAATGATCCAATTTAAAAACGGACAGAGGATCTGAGTAGACATTTTTCCGAAGAAGACATGCAGAGGGTCAAAAGACAGGCCAAGTTGCTCACCTGATCATCAGGAAATACAGATCAAAGCCACAGCGAGACATCACCTCATACCTGCCAGAGTGGCTTTTATCAAAAAGAAGAGGCGCGAGTGTTGGAGAGGCTGTGGAGAGAAGGGAAGCCGCACGCGCTGCTGGTGGGAATGGAAATTGATGCAGCCACTGTGGAAGACAGTGTGGAGGTGCCTCAGAAAACTAAAAATAGAACTGCCTTATGATCCAGCAATTCCACTTCTGGGTATTTGTCTGAAGAACACAAAAACACTAATTCAAAAAATACATGCACTCAGTGTGCATTGCAACATTATCCACGGTGGCCGAGATATGGAAGCAACCTAAGTGCCCATGTATAGGTGAATGGGTAAGGAAGGTGTGGTGTGTCATATGGAATACTATTCAGCCATAAAAAAGATGAAATCATGCCATTTACAACAACACGGATGGACCTCGAGGGTATTGTGCTGAAGGAAGCTAGTCAGAGAAAGACAAATGTCATGTGATTTCACTTACATGTAGACTCTAAAGAACAAAATGAATAGGCAAAGCAAAAAAAAGTATAGGTATAAAGATCAGGCTACTGGCCATCAGAGGGGAGGGGGCTTGGGTGGGCATAAGGGGTGAAGGGGGTCAAGTGGTACAAGCCTCCAGTCACAGAATCAGCATCACAGGGCTGGACTGTACAGCATGGTGACTATGAGCAGCAATGTCGTGTTGCCTCCTTTGCAGCTTTCTATGGTAGCGAGGAAACTGGACGTACTGGGCTGACCACTTCACAGTACCTGCACATACTGGATCATGTTGCACACCTGAACTAATACAATGCTGTTTGTCAGTTATACTCAGTTTTTTTTACAAAGCCTTTCTCAAAGGTGCCAGAGGCCTATCTGCTTGAACCCCTGAGGGTTCAGATCAGCCATTCCACCAGCCTCCCCACCTACCCCACAGAGCCAGTTCTGGAGCCCTACCCCAGACTCTCAGCAAGCCTGAGCAGGGGTCACTGCGCCTGCGTGCCCAGGAAGGGGGCGCTCCCTTCCCTTCCTGAGCTGATAGTCAAACTGGCAGCAGCATCAGTAAACCAAGGCTGGGTGGGGGCTGAGGCCCGCCCTCAGGAGCTCAGAGAAGTGCTGTGAGGAGGACGGGGGAGCTGGGGCTGGGCAGGCCATTGTGGAGAGGGCTCTAACTAGCCCAGAGGGGGCAAGGGCATTGGCTGTGAGTTGCAGAAAATGCCACAGAAGTGTAAACAGAAGACAGTTTATTTTCCCCCACGTACCAGAGGTCCAGAGGTGGAGAGTCCAGGGCTGGTTTAGTAGTTTCCTCAGGCGAGTCGAGCGCCTTCTGTTTTCCCCTGTGTCAGTCTTTGCATGTGACTCTTGTCCTCATGATCATAAGAAGGCTGCCCTACCTCTGTTCTCACATCTGTATTCCAGGAAAGCAAGAAGAAAGGCAGGAAAATGCTCTGAGGATGCCTTAGCTCATATCTCATTGCCCAGAATCCTGTCATACAGCCAGCCATCCTTCACTCTGAGGTTAGCTAGGTACATGGCCACACTTCAGACAAAGCCAAGGTTCTGTTACGAGTGGGTAAAGGGAGGGAGGGACATTTGGTAAACCACTGTCCATGTCTGTTGCAGGCTCCCAAAACATGAACTAGTGCAAAAGGAGCTGCTTTGGTTGGAGCGGAGCCCTGCCCACTCCAGCTCCCTCTCCACCTTTACTGGTGGCCCCCACAGTATCTCTATGGGACTCTGAGGTACCTGGGAACCCAGTTTGGAAGCCACTGCTCTAGGCCAGAGGTCAGCAAGCTTTGTCTGTAAAGAGCCAGATAATAAATATTCTAGACTTTGAGGACCATGTAAGGTTTTTGTTGTACATTCTTCTTTGTAGTGCTAACTTTTTTAACCCTTTAAAAGTAAAAGAACACTTGTTAACTTAAGGGGCCACGGGCCCAGTTTGGCCTGAGAGCCACCATCATCCAGCGCATGCTCTGCAGGGTCGTGGGGCACAGAGTTCTCGGTACCGGGTGGAGGTCGGGAGGCAGAGCAGGGGCCCAGCTGGGCGGCGGCTGCAGGAATGTGGTCATCGGACAAAACAGCCTCAGTCTAGACCTCGGGGGCTTCAGCTTCCCTGCAAATGCCTGTGAACTGTTGGGTCCTCTGTTGCCCTCCTCCAAGACACTGGGCACATCTGGTGAGACTGGGACCCCCATCCTTTGGCTCGTCCTGAACTGTGCTCAGGAAGCACAGAGTGTCCTCTAGGACCAAGGGTGGGCATCCTCTGGGTCCCGCCTACCGCGGTTCTCAGGAACAGCAGCCATGTGCTGAGGGGTGCCCTCCCCACCTCCCACCCTCTACAGTGAACTCAGATTCAGGCTCCCCTAAGCCCTCCTCTCACTCTGCCCCCCCCACCCCGTACCTGCTGCTGGCAGGCCTCTCTGCCTCCAGCCCTTCATGCAGAGTCACAGCTTCCTGCTTCTTCACATCAAGTCCACACTGCCTGCCCTGACCTGCCAGGTGAAGCCACCTGCAGACGCAGCCGGGCTGCTCTTCCTCCCCTCCCACCCCGGCCTCTGCTGCCTGCCCTGCTCTTTGCCATCCCCTGGCACTCCCCATCTGCACCACACCCTGGGCAGTTCGATTCTGCTCCCCATTGTCAGGCAAGTGAGATAGCGTAGGGGAAGCAGCAAGCTCGGTGCTCGGCACATAGCAGGTGCTCACCAATAGATCGTAGGTGCCGGATTCATTTATTCATTTATCTAGTGGGTGTGAAGTGTGTGTCTGAGCTGTATACAAATGTGCCTTTTTAATCATGACTATTTCATGGGCTGCCACTCCCCTGCCTCAGAAAGGCATTTGGTAAGCTTAATTGATCTGCATGTTAGTTAAACATTATAGGATCCTGTCTTTCAACAAAGGTCAAGGGGGTGGGGATGAAAGCGCCCGTACGCGGTGCACTGGGACCCGTCCCAAGGCCGCAGTGCTGTGTGCACGGTAGTGGCCGCTCAGTGTCGTTAGCTGCTCTGTTAGGGCCAGAGGCTCTGAACTGCAGTTCACATCGATGGCTGTTCTAACCGGCAGTGTGAATCATTCTGTGGCTCCGGGTTCTGGCCTTCACAGCGATGGTTTCCCATGAGAGACCAACTCATCAGATGCTGCCCTGTTTGGAGGCGGCATGGTGAGGTGGTGCCTTCCACCCTGGAGCTCGCCAGGAGTGGGTGACGGTGGCTAGAAAGCGCAGCCTGGACCCTCAGTCCCTGTGGAGGTCGGGCCCCTCCTGCAGAACGCACTGACGGCCTCGCAGGGTTCCATGTGCAACGAGGCTTTGCCGAGTTCCAGGTAGAAAGTGGGCTTCAGGAAGGTTGGAGAGGATGAGTCTTGCTCCCCACCTCATGGGCCCAAGACCTCGCCAGGACACTGTGAGGCATAGAGCAGAGTGGCAAGGAGCCTGGCCTCTGGCTGCCTGGTGAGTCCCAGGCCACTCAGCTGTGTGACCTTTGGCGAGTTGCCTGAGGCCTCCTGAGCCTAAGTGCCGAGCTTCCTCAGGTGCAAAGTGGAGGTGTTCACAGTAGCTTCGGTAGTGCTTGCTGTCTGGCCCTGTGCAAGAACAGTTTGCTGTCTAGATGGTGACTCCCGTGAGTGGTCCAAGAACCTAACACTCAGTCCATGCTGGGGGGCCAGGAAAGGTTTGGGAAGTGTTCTCCCACTCAACACTGTCTGAGCCCCTGGCACGTGCCTGGCATGCCAATGGGCACTGGTAGAGACAGCGAGACGTGGTCCCTGTCCTCTAGCAAGTTCATGGTGTAGTGCAGGACCAGGTGAACAGATTAGCCACAGCCTAGCAGGTAAGTGCTGACCCAGAGCAGAGAGGAAGGATCTTCAGGGGGCACGTGGAGAACAGAGGGCTCAAGGACAAGGAGACAGTGTGGGGGTGGGGGCAGAAGCATAGAGAGGACCCGACCTAAGGGGGTGCCCAGGAGGCTGTTTGGTGAGGAGGACAGCAGGGCGCAGGTGCCAACACCAGGCTGCTCCTTGAGTGTTGGGCTAGGAAATGGTGGCGTCATTCTGCAGGGCAGGATGGGAGGGCGAGAGGTGAGAAGGATCTCATGCTGATGGCATTGGCCAGCAGCGAACACGGGAGGCACATTGGCCTGCTCAGTGGGAAAGCCAGGAGGGCCACAGTGTCCCCACTCACTGGGGACAGGTACACTTCACCCCCTTTCCAACGACCCCAGCTGCTGCCAGCCTTGAGCCCACCCTGCCCTCACCTGCAGTACTGCTGTGGCCCTGGGACCAGTCTCCTGGTTTCCCAACACCCCTCAGTGCTGTTGCTCCGAAAACACAAGTGTCCCATCGCACCCTTGCCTGCGATTCTTCCTGACTCTCCCTTGTCTTTAGGGCAAAGCACGAGCCCTTAGCATGACAGACAGCCCTTCCTAATCTGGCTCCTCCTGCTTCTCTCGCATCACCCACCCCCGACCCCTCCGGTAAACAACTCCAGAGCGGCCAGGGGTCTGGATAAGTCCAGCGTCCCAGGCCTTTGCCAGGTCACCTGCCCCCTACCCCACCTGGGTGCTTTCCTTTCCCAAACTCACCTCCCCAACTCGGCCTGGGTTTCCTTTCCTCCAGGAAGCGAGCTCTAGTCGTCCTCCCAGCCAGTGTCCCTCACCTCCTGGGTCCTCTCTGGCCCTGCTCAGGGACATTCTCACACAGAAATGCTTCTCTCCATGAACCCCACGCCGGTGCCAGGCCCCCGCACAAATGGCACCCAGGCTCACAAGTGCGCGCAGCAGCCATTTGCTTCGGAGGCACCTGGAGGCACCTTGGGGTGAGGCTGTGCTGGCACCCTGGCAGCACGTGGGTGCTGGGCCGTTTGGTCAGGACAGAGGACACCTGCGCAACTAAGAGAAACTGTCCACAGGAATTTCTCTGCTCCGTGGTTCACGGAACAGAGGACAAAGGGGCACCTTCAGCCTCCCCACCGGGAGAGTGAAGGTAGGTCTTCACCAGATTGAAGCCAGATTGCCACGGACAGAAAGGACAGAAAGAGGCCGAGATTCGACACCAGGAGGGGCGCCTCCGTGTGGCCTGACTTCCTGAGTGACACCCCCACCGATGCACCCAGGTGCCCAACCAGAAACCCGCGAGTCACCCTAAATCCCTCCCTGTCCCTCAGCCGACAGTCGCATCCAGTCACTGCGCCCTCCTCGCCGTTGCCAGGGCCCGAGTCTCTGTCCCGTCCCCATTCTCCTCCCCCATCACTCACCTCAACCAGCAGCAATGCCTGCCGTGGTCCTCACCATCTCTGGCCTCACTCCAGCCACATCGGTCTCCACACCAGACTGATGTTCTCTCAAACACCTCTATGCCCCCACCACCCATTCT
The DNA here is from genome assembly GCF_021234435.1 of Artibeus jamaicensis. Lineage (NCBI taxonomy): Eukaryota > Metazoa > Chordata > Mammalia > Chiroptera > Phyllostomidae > Artibeus > Artibeus jamaicensis. The sequence goes on from NW_026522057.1 coordinate 10,271,340, forward strand.
TCAAAACTCTCCTACCGCCCCTCCCTCAGAATGAAGGAGTCACCTCCTCTTCACGAAGGCTCAACTACATTGTCCCTGCTCCCAAGCGAGGCAGCTACAGTTGCACTCAGTGTGTGGACCTGCAGTTGACAGACACTGAACACTTGTGCTGGAATGTTCCATGGCTGTCACAGCCCAGGCTGTGTGCCCCTGACTCCTGAGAACATTCCCCTCCCGCTCCCCGCATCCCCTGTCGGCTGCCGGTCTTCCAGAGCCTCCTGAGTCCTCGGACACCCCTCATCTCGAAGCCCCCTCCTCCTGCTGACCCACAGGGCCCCCAGCCCTCACCGTAGTGTCCGTCACCCCGTGTCGTGGTCACCAGTTTGCTTTTCTGTCTCCGCTGCTCACTGAGGGCCAGGACCAAGCTGAAACCCTATCTCCTAGCCGGGCAGAGGGTGAGTGCTCAGTAAATATTTGTGGAAGGCAGAACTAAAGCAAGTTAAGAGAGAGGAATCTTGTCGAAATCTCCTTCCTGGAACATTTATTCAACAAATAAGCAAACAAAGAGGATGAAGAAAAGCAGGCAGAGGAGAGACTGAGAGAGACGTCTGCAGGTCCCTGGAGGCAAGAGAGCTGAGATTCCATGTGAGGCCTGAAAAATTGCCACCAAACCCGTGGGGATTTCTATGCACTAGAGCATGAAGGAAGAGTCTAATCATCTCAGAGTCGGCCAGATGTGCCTGGTGTTGCCATGACAGCCCCTGGAATCCGGCAGATGTGCCATGAACATCTTTGGAAAACATCAGGGCACCCCAGAGACTGTATGGCCTGGAGGGAAATAGTTCATACTCAAAAAGCTGCCACGGAGATGCTCAGTTTGGATTAAGGGTCGTGTAGCACGGCGTCTGGGGAACTCTGGGCGTCGGGATAGAACAAGGGAGCTTCTTCCTGTCCTCAGGGCTCTGGGACCCTCTCCAGGCCGCCCCTGCCTGCTCCCTAACCTGGTGCTCCCTCCCCAGGTGATCAAGCTGGCCTTCGAGGAGTTTGACCTGGAGAGGGGCTACGACACCCTGACCGTCGGGGATGGCGGGCAGGACGGGGACCAGAAAACGGTCCTCTACGTGTAAGTGAAGCGGACTGTCCGGTCGGGAGAGCGGGAGCCCGTGTGCTTTGGCTGAGGGTGGCGGGTGGGCTTGCCAGGTCCTGCCTGAGCCCCCAGACCAGGACAGGTGTCCGGGAGCGCACCACGCCCCATCAGTAGCCTCTCCGCCGCCTTCTACTCCACCTGAGGGGAAATTTGGCCCTGGGCCAAACTCTCAGGAGGAATTTGCAGGAAAAGTGTAAAACGAGTGTACAGAAGGAGCAGCCTCTTCAGGAGCAGGGAAACAGAGGTTCCGTGTGGCTCTCCACCTGCACCCAGACCCTCCTGCTGCCACCCACCCATTTTGCCCAAGGCCAGGTACATGCATGGCAGGCAGACAGTGGGAGTGTTTTGCTAACCTCCGTGCAGGTTCTTAACTATCTGGGAAATGGGCGGTTGCAGCGCATTAGGTGGGACCACGTGCACCTAGTGGCCAGAAAGGCCAGTACGGCGGGGTCTGGTCAAGGGGGAGGATAATGTGCGGCTGTCCTGGGAGTCCAGGGCACCGGCTCCAGGGCCATTTAGCCCCTCCTGGGCCCACCTCCACTGTCCGACATGAAGCGGGAAAAGGTTCTTGTTTGATGCACGTGGCCCGGCTTCAGGCCCGACAGGCAGGCAGGCCCAACCTCATCCATCTCCCCTGCCAAGAAGGAGGGGGGATTCACATACACTGAGCACCTACTATGTGCCCCTACTGTCACATCACTTACCTCATGTAGTTCCCACACAGCCCTGGGAAGAAGGTGTTAGGATCCCATTTAACAGGTGGAGAAACGTAGGCCCAGTGGGTACAAAGATCAGCACTTGGTGGCAGGATCAGCACTTGAGTTCGTGTCTTTTGATTTCGGTGAGGGATAGCGTCCCAGGCCATACCTCCTCCCAGCCAGGCTAGCTCCAAGCTAACACCCTCCGATTTTAATGATGAATGAAAGATAGCTATTCGGTAATAACTGACCTGTCCAGGAGCTGCTGTGCCCTGGGAACTTCCCATGCCTTCCTTATACCTTCCTGGAGAAGATCCTATCAGGGCAGTTAAGGACTCATGATGTTACCCACTGGGTCAGGTGACATGGCCAGACTTGGGGTGTCTCGGGAGAAAGGCCTGGAATCTGAGCCCAAAGGACATCCACTCCCTGCCCAGCCCACTGTACTAGTCAGAGTTCTCCAGATAAACTGAACCAATAGGATGTATAGAGAGAGGAAAGGATCTATTATAAGAAATTGGCTCACACGGTTGTGGAGGCTGATGGTCTCAAGATCTACTGGATGAGCCAGCAAGCTGTGGCCCCAGGAGATCAGTGATGTAACTCTGGTGCGTCCCAGCTGGAATTCAGGCAGACAGGAAGAATTCTCTTTTACTCAGGGGACATTCACTTCAGGCCTTCTACTGATGAAGCCAGGCCCACCCACACTGGGGAGAGCAGTCTGCTTAGTCCGTCTGCCAATTTAAATGTTAATCTCACCCCCAAACACTAGCACACCCAGAATGTTTGGCCAGGGCCTAGGCAAGTTGACACATCAGATCGGCCGTCACACCCAGCCCTCCCTCCTCCTGGTGCCTCCCCATCGCTCACCTTCCCCGGATTGCTGACCTACACGGTGCATCAGCTCAGTGTGCCCAAGAGGCGAGGAGGCCGTCCTGTCTCCTCCATGACCCCAGTGTGCTTTTCCATAGAGAGAACCTTGGAACAGCAGAGCTGAAAAGACTCTCGGGGACCATACAACCCAAGCACCTCATTTAACATGGAGTGGAAAGAAAGGCCCAGAGAGGCCCGGCCGCTTGGCCCAGGTCTCACAGCAAAGAATGGCAGGGCCAGGGCGTATTCCCAGATCTCTGGGCCAGTCTAGCATGTCTGAGCTCCCAGCAGGCTCTCACCCACCCGCACCCCCATCTCTTTAGGCCAATATCAGTCTCAAACCTTTAAGGAAGCACATGCGAAATAGGTGCCTTTGTTGTTCCATTTGGGTCAGACAGGAAAAGCAGAGGCCTTGGCCTTGTCTCTTGCTTCCTGCCACCACGGAGGCAGAAGCCAGCCCCAACCTGGCCTCCACCTTCACTCGTTACAGCATGTCAAGAGCCCCCAGATCAGGGGTGTACCCCAGGTGGACAGTCTCACCTCCACCCCTTCCCCCCAGTACTCATGCGGTGCTCACCCACTCTCTGTGGCCAACTCAACACCCCCGCCCCAGCTCTGAGACCCCAGGGTGGAGCAGACCCACTAATCCGATCGCCCCCTCCATAACCCCCTGGTCCCCATCTGTGCCAGTGGGTTGCCTGGTCCCTGTGGTAAGAAGAAGCCAGAATTCTGGAAGCCCCAGCTTGGGCAGTGGACTCTGCCACTCTCCAGCAAGTCTCCAGCTGACCTCAGGAAAGTCCCTGCCCGCTTTGCACCTTTGTCTCCTCATCTGTACAGTGAGGACAGAATAACCCGGACCTCATGGGGCTCCGGAGGGTACTAAATGAGATATTGGTCGGGAGGTAACTGAAGTTGTCTCCCCTGGGCAGGTGCCTGGTAGGTGTGAGTTGAACCAGAAGCTTCCCCACACCACACTCTTCTGAAAAGCAGGGCCCTGGGGAGATGGCTCTGCTCTCACTTGCCGCTTGCGCTGGCCGGGAAGGACACGTCTCCTTGAGAGGAAGGGCTGGGTTCTGAGCAGGGCATGGGGTTCCTGTCTGTCTCCCCCACAGCACAGTTCACACACGAGATCAGAGGTTGCGGGAGTGTCGACAGCCCTCGATTAGATCTTGCTCCAGCTAGTCCTGTCCCCTGAGCCAGTGAGGACACAGATTTCTGTCATGAGCCCAGTTCTGCCTGTGGCCAGGGTGAGGTGCCGGGTCTCCCAGCAAGTGGGGCTGGTGCCCCCGGACTCCGTGTCCGGGATGTGTCGTGGAGCTCAGCATTTGCCCGAGAGGGCCAGGCCCCCAGATATTCCTTCAGGTGCCGTGGGTCAGGCGGCGATTCTGCTGGGGTGCCGTGCCGGGGCCCGCACCTCTGACGCTCTCTCTCCCGACAGCCTGACCGGCACGTCGGTCCCAGATCTCATCGTGAGCACCCACCACCAAATGTGGCTCCTCTTCCAGACCGATGGCAGCGGCAGCTCCCTGGGATTCAAGGCTTCTTACGAAGGTAACTGCTCTTGGGGAACCGGTGAACTCTCCCTGGAGTCAGACCCTTGACGTCCATATTTGTAGTCAGCAAGCCCTGGGTTTGAACCCGGTTCTGCTCTGCACCTGCGTCCTCTCCTTAGGCCCATTGGAGCCCTTGACCTCTCTGAGCCCCAGCCTCCTCCTTGGTCCAGTGGGTCTCCAGCTCGTTTTGAGGACTGTCTGAGATAAACCACTTGTAATACAGCACACACAGCACCAGGCACACACGTCAGCTCCATCCCCAGTTCATACTGAGCTTGTGCACACTTTCAAAAGGCCCTGTGAGCTTGCTGAGACTCAGTTGTTTCTGTCTTTAGACTGGAGATAGGGCTTCCCAAGCTGCCCTATTGGGGTGTCACAGTGACGAGGGACTACGCACAGGGCTAGGGATGGACACACGCCATTGGTGACCAGAGGAGGATGCAGATAAGGGTGACCGTCATCTCTGGATGGAAACAAGCATTAAGAGAATGGCAGACTCTGGAGCCCCAGAGATGCTACCCCGTCACCCTCCCACGCACATCCTACTCCCGTTGGCCAATGACTGCTAATGCTGACTCCCACCAAAAGGGGAGCGGGAGCCGTCCCCCACGTGTTCGTTAAGGCCCTGGTGGGTGTCAGACCCCAGGCCAGCTCTAGGGAGCAGAGGCATCGGCTCTAGGCTCTTCCCACAGGGGGTGGCACTCGAGCGGGGAGACAGAGCGGAAACAAATGAGCTGGTGCAGTCAGGGAGAAGTGGCGGACACAGTTCTGGAGCCCGGAGCAGGGCGGGCATCCCCCACGCCAGCCCCGAGGGCAGGGGCTGGCTAGCAGGGAGGTCTGACCCTGCCTCCGTTTCCTCCCTGTTCTCTATTCCTTGTGAGCCTCCTTATAAGAGAAGATTTGCATGTGAACTCTAGTTGGAGAAGCACCACTTCACCGCGTCCAGTGCTCACAGCTGTAGGATAGCTGCTCCTTCCCAGGGGAGGCATTGCAGATAGAAGGGTGACGCCGCCCGCCCAGGTCACACTGAAGTCTGGGCCCTGGTGGAGCCCAGGTTCGACCCCAGGTGTGCCTGAGAGCCTCTCAGTGACAGCATTTCATTTTCCATAAGAGCTTCAGAGACGTCAAAGCTTTGCCCCAATCAGATGGGCCGTATGTCATGGCCCCAGATTCCTTGTTACTACAGGTCGGAGTTCAGTGGTTCTTGTCCACCTCACACGGCCAGTACTGATTCAGCTCCTGTGCGGTGACCAGTGCGGTACAGCGACAAATTGGGGAGGGCGCCTGGGCGCTGGAAGGCATCGCTCACCTGCAGGGGCTACATACACAGGCTCTGGGCACTCAGGCAGCAGGTTCCGTGCAGATAAAACGGACCCAAAATTAAACCCCACCTGCTGGACCTCAGCTTGGTCCCAGCTGTGTGACCTTGGGTGAGTCGTATGGTGTCTCTGAGCCTCAGTTTCCCCACTCATAGAGCAGAGATAATAATGACAACCTCATGGCATTGTTACCAAAGAAAATGAGATCTCAGAAAGCTCCCTGCAGGGTGCCCAGCACCGAGCACCTTCCCCAGGAACCAGTGGAGCTCCTCTCCGCCCAAACCTCCCATGGTTACCCGTGCTCTTCATCGGGCGTCCTCCTCTGCCTGGGAACTCGTGGCTCCTTGCCAGTCCTCGATGGCCGGTGCCTGCTCTGACAGGCCCGGGTTCTAGGTCCCCGCCCCACATCTGCTCTCCCCACCTAGGGCCCTCCCCATGACCCAAGTCATGGGGAGCCTTGAGGCCTCACTAAGGGCTTGCACCTTGTCCGGTGGGAAAAGGAACCTGTGAAGGACCAAATGTCAGAATGGGCCTGCCTTTCCCTTCTTGTCCCTTCTGCCACTGACCTTTTGTTTGAGGGATGAAGCCCATCGGTCTCCCACTTTCATGGTGAGGAGCCCCCTCTACTGTAAAAAAGGGGGTGACCGAGTCCCTGGCAGCTGACACAACCGTGCCCCCTCACGCTGCTCTCCAGGCCTCTCCCTCCCACCTGCAGCCTTCGGCTCCCCACTGCCCTGGCCGCTCCCTCCCAGCTCCCCCACTGCTCCTCCCGGCCACCGAAGTGGTTCCTCGCTTCAGGGCACGTCCCTCTCAGTGTCTGTGCTTAGCCTTCTGTCCTCTTTTTCTAGAACCTTCCATGGTTGATCACATCCACTCTCATGGCTCCAACCTCAGCCTAAGCACTGATCACTTCCAAATCTGCTCCCCATTTGCACTTCAGCCCACCAGCGACACTTAGTATATAGCTTCTCCTTCCGAACCCACCTGGATCAGTCCGCTCACAACGAAGCACCACAGGCTGGGTGGCTTAAACAGACATTGATTTTCTCACAATTCCAGGCCAGGAGTCCAAGATCAAGGGCCTGGCAGACTGTGGGCCTGGCGGACTGTTTCGGTCTCAGCTCTCTGTCTGGTGTGCAGATGGCTGCCTTTCCACCTGGACTCTCCTCGGTGCCTGCACATGGAAAGAGAGCAAGCACTCTGTGCTCTTCTTATAAAGGCACGGATCCCATGGGATCAGGGCCCCACCCTTTTGACCTCACTTAACCTTTATTCCTTCCTGAGGGACCCCGTCCCCAAATACCGCTTTATTGGGGGCCAGGGCTTCAACAAAGTAATGGGGGGGGCACGAACATTCAGTATAACACCATCCAAAACAAAGCTTTTTCTCTCCACCCCCACACCCTCTGCCTTCCTGTCCCCATTGTGGTGAGCAGTGCCACCATCCAGGCCATCACTTGGTCTCCTTCCCTCCTCTTCCTTCTCCCCCTCCCACCGCTGACCCCGTCCCAGGCTCTGTCAGTTCTTTCTCTGCAGCGCCCCAGCTCCCCTGTCCCTGCCGTGGCTGAGGTCCCTAGCGCCTGGCACTTGAATGACAGTGCAGCCCTCCCTCCAGGACCCCAGGCCTCCCCCGCACCCCCGACATCTGCCACACACAGCACAGCGGTCTCCCCAGAACCCCAATCTGGCACAGTTTTCCCTCTTGAAAAAAACTCAAGACAGCTTCGCGTTGCTTTAGGGTGAAGTACAGTCACTCACTTGGCATCCAGGGCTCTCCAGGGTGGTAATTCCAAGCCACATTCTGTTTTTTATGAGCCCATTCTAGGCAGAGCTCCAGTGTATTAACCTCTATAGTGCAAAGGGACCAGCCCAGTGCCTGGCACCCGACAGGCGCACTCAGAAAAGCTCGCAGGATTGAATTGTGATGCTGTTCTGCACAGGCTCACCAGGGCGCCCTTCCTCCCACCCTTTCAACCCCTTTCACCCGCTTTACCATCTCCCAGATCAGGCGCCGAGAGCCCCCGCCTTCTCCACTGGGCCCTAGGCTTTGGGGTCACAGAAAGCCACCAGCTGTGTGTGTGACCTTCAGCCAGCCTCTCCTCATTGCTGAGCCTGAGTTTTCTCATCGACAAAGAGGGGCCGATAAACGTTTATGTCCCAGGGGCCTTACAAGGACTCAGCGTAGTGACCAGCGGGCAGAGGGTCTGTCATTTGGCAAATACCCAGTCGAAAGCCCGCTTCCCTCCCCTGCTCCCCTAGTCCTGCATCTCCTCTCCCACCCTGCACTCAAGGCCCACGGCCTCGGAATTACCTCTGCCTCTTCTTGGCCCTCCTTTTATCCCGGCTTCTGACGAATTCTATACTGCATAGCCATCTTGGCTCAGAGATGGGAGGGCAGTGGGGGTGCAGGGATCCCCCAGGTGGCATGAAGCCACGAGGGCAGAGACCTGCCCCAGGCATACCTGAGAAGCTTCCTTGAGGGCAGGCGAGGATCACTGCAATATTACCCCTCCCCCCTTGTTGAAAGCATGAGCCCCCACGTGGGAAAATTGGGAGATTTATTTCCCCGAAATTCTTCCAGCTCTGCTTGTCACAGTCCCAAGGTGGGGTGGGGGAGGGGACTCATCAATATCTAAGGACTCTGAGCCTAGAAACTCAGTCCCCCTTCATAGGGACAGCCAGCTGTAGGAAATGCATTCATAGTTGCAATTGCTTTGCTTCCCTGTAGAACAAGAAATATTTAAGGAACAGGCAATTAGCACTTACCAGAAACATTGTAAAATTACATACAACTTGCTAACAAGTTTTAGCATCAGTCTGGGAGTCTCCTTGCTTCCTGACTTGGAGCCTGGAATCTGGCAGTCTCGGGCCAGAGCTGGGAGACTGGCCCGAGGGAGGAAGGAGCCGGGGCCCTGGCCCTGGAGACAGGGAGGCGTGGGGGAGTAGAGGTCATGCAGAAAGGTTGCCCAAGATCCAGGGGACTCCTGTTGGAAGCGAGGTCCCCCGGGTACTGAATACTGTCTGAGCCCCTATTACGTGTTGCAGACTCTGTTCTGGACACTGGGGCCCAAAGACAACAAGACAGTCTGTGCCTTTGCCTGAGTCTTAGTCCATCCTCACCAACATGGAGGAAGTGCAAGAAGCTGGGAAGTACCAAGAAGGGGCAGCTACTCCTACCCTGAGGGCGTCCGTGAGGGCTTCCTGAAGGGGCTGGTGTCTCAAATGGAGGCCTGCTTGAAGGATGAAAAGGAGGCGGTCAGACGTCCCTGAGAAAGAGAACAGATTGGCTTAGAGAGCTGATGTGTGCATAGGGTTGCAGCTAGAACTTACGCAGACCCAAATTTTAGAGCAAGGAGGAAGACTCGGGGCAAGACTAACCGTCCACCAGCAGTGCCTCCATCCCCTCCTGTAGAACTTGGCCCTGCTGGGGGACACAGGTGAGCCCCCAAGGGATGGCTGGACAGGAGGCCAAGGGCAGCTGCCCAGCACCCTTGACTCCCCTTCTTTCCAGTCACTGCCTTTCCTCCTGTTGGAATACCAGGCACGTGACCATTTTCAGCTCCAAGCTGCTATTGCGGGACACCTCTGCCTCCTATTTCCCCTCCACAGGCATGCAGGACCCGTCTTTCTAACTGCAGCCAAGAAGGGCACCAGGCATGTTTCTAAGACGCTCACTGAGTTTTTATGACACCCTTAAAGCTGTCCCAGGCACTGGGAGCTAGGGCGCACCTACAGCCAGGCAGCCACTGCCTCCTCTCGGGGAGGCCCACTGGCACCCACGCTGGGGGAGGGACACTCACGGCCGAGAGAGAACGCTGCAGCGTTAAAATTTGACAGGAAGTAATTTGTCAATGGGATGGACTCGCCAGCTGCATGGGCTTTGCACATGGCAGGCTCCGGTGTGGGGCAAACGCAGACAGCTTTGAGGCAGCCTGGATAGTCTACATGTCCTTATTCCCCCCTTTTCTCAACCTCCTTCCGCCTGTCACACGCGCACAGGACAGTGCGGCGGAGGACGGAGGTGGGGAGGGAAGAATGTCAGCCACTTCATCTACCCACACCTCCATCCTATTCGTGAAAACTGTGTGCAGAAAGAGGTTTTCAACCGCCTCAAAATGCACGTACAGGTGCTAGTGTCTCCTGCCTGCTTGGCCCCTTCCCGTCACCAGGAGGGCAAGAGTGGAGTGGGAGGTATGCCCATAGGTCATCCTAGTGCACCAGAGATGCGCTGGTCACTCTGCAGGAGCTGGTGCTGATTGAACAACGGCTCTGTGGCGCTTGGTTCTAGGGGCACATCTCTTCTGCTCTCCAGAGAGCATCCTCAAACCCCCGGCTTTGACGAACTGACAACGTACGAGATTCAAAAAAGCATGAACGACTTTTCAGTCCTTGAACCAGCCCCCCATGGTCTCCCTCAGACCATCCGACCCCATCTTTCTTCACCGCCACTTCCCGCCGCGTTGAAGTGCTAACTCTTCTCCAGACACTACACTTTCCTCCTCCATTTCTGCTTCCCTGCCTTTCCTTCCAGCCCCCCTCTCACCCCTTAAACATTTATAGAATGTCTCCCCTGTGCCTTCGCCCTACCAGAAGCCGGAAGTAGACATTTCGAAAGCATTGTCTGGGTCCTGAAGGAAGTTCCCATTTGGAGGGAGAACCGCGTGCCCAAGCTGCAGCTGTAAAGTTTTCCACGGGGCCGGGAGTGAGAGACAGGGAGGCCCCGGCTCGGCCTGGACAATGCGAGGGAGGAGCTCAGGTTGGGAAGCTCTCAGGCTGAGGCTGAGAGGTGGTGCTGTCGGGCGGACACCAGGGGGTGTTCCCGCAGGATCAGAGGGACAGCGGTGCACCCGAGAGCCGGCTGGGCCACGTGCCAACAACAGGACGAATGTGGCACTGACCAAACACCTACCGGTTACTGGTCACATGCCACGTGCCAGACATTCTGACAGTTGTCTTACATACACAAAGCTCAGTGACTCCTCAAAACAACCCTGGAAGGTGGGTGTTGTTACTGCCACTTCATTTTACAGGTGACAAAACCAGGGCTCAGGGAGAATGAGACATGTGTTCCAGGTCTCCTTACTGCTTAGCGCAGAGCCAGGATTTAGGTCCAGGACTTGCCGACACCAGAGCCCTTGCTCGTCACCATCGCGCTGTCTTGTCTTCCTACACACAGGTCATTCAGTTCCGTGGTGTGTAAATCTCGAGGTCAGTGAGGGCTAGCAGTGAGGCTGGGGTCGGTGAGGGTGGACACGCCAAGGAGTTAGGGTTCTACTCTGTGGATCTGAGGAAGCTAGAAAGGAATCAATGAGCAGGGCACAGTGATAAATGGATTTTTATATCTCAGCGATCTCATGCTGCTTCCCTCATACAGAACAGAGGGAAGAGGCAGGGGACCTGCTCTTGCCTGATGCCACCATCCAGGTGAGAAATTAGGAGGGGTAGACCAAAGCAGCGAGAGGAATGATGGAGAGCAGAAGGGGGCCCATGAAGTGCTTTATGAGGACTGGGGGTGGGGAGGGGAAGGCGGAATCCCAGCTGGTTCCACGTCTGGCTTGGGCAGCTTCGGGAGGGAAGCCTCTCCTAGCCCAGGCCTCGGCCGCCTCCTCTGCTCCCCCAGAGGCTGCGTGGTCAGGTGCACACTTCCTCCCTTGCCCTCATCGTTAATGTTGTAGCTGTTTCCAGACGCACCTGACTGGGGGTTCTCCGAAGGCAGGGCCACGTGCCAGGCTGCTGGGTGTCTTCAGTGCCGACTGTGGCCCTGGGCAAGGTTTCCATGCAGTGAACACTGGCTGAGCTCACACGCCACACCGAGTGGATGCCCTGCGTTCCACGCAGCATGTTACATGCCGGGTGCACAGTGATCCACAGCATCCTCGGCACCTGCCTTCGGAGGACACTCGTTGGGTGGGGAAACGCACAAGCCAGCCTGGCAGCTGGACGGCAGCAAAAGGAGCCCAGTAGGTGAATGGAGACCTTGGTCCTTTTTTCCCCACCGCGGTAACCCCAGTAACTAATGCAATAAACAGATGAACTCTTACAAAGGACAATCAGATTTAAGAAGGAAAAAAGGGGGCACTGAGAGAGGAAAGAAAAGGGGAATTACCTAAGATGCTTGGTCAGGGAAAGCATCTTCGAGGAGGGACCTCGTACACCACGGTCTGCAGTGTGAGGAGTCTGCAGTGAGGGGCGTAGGAAGCCACGGCCCAGGCTGAGGAAACAGTGAATAATGAAGGAACAAAAGGCAGAAAATCGCAGCCCAAGCGTGGGCACACCCCCTCCCCCACTTCCTCCACGGGGTGCTGCCCTTCCCGGAGCATGTCAGGTAGTGAATTTATAAGGACATGATGCAGGTCCCCCTGTGCAGACATTATCATGAAGGAGGATTCCAATTTGGAATTAGAAATTGAAAAACCCGGGGGGAAGGCGGTGAGGTTGATCACAGCTGATAGGACGGCACAGTCAAGAAGGGGAAGCAAATAGGCTGAAGGGCAGAGCCCGTTGGGATGGAACTCGCGGGCATCTTTGAAGCGCTCTGCTCCTGCTTCCCGGCTTGCTTTCGGTAGGCAAAAGGAGAGAGAGAAAGAGAAACATTATAAAAGGGAATTATGTTAGACTGGGTAACGGAATCACAGGCGTGATTTTCTCCAAGTCAGAATTTGTTTTATCCATTTGCAGTTCCGGGCCCTGATATCAGACTTGGTCAGCACCTGACCAGGAGGGTCAAGGTCAAGCGTCCTTCAGGCAGGGCGGAAAGGCAGGGGGACCTGGTCCCTGTGTTCCCAGCAGGGGTTGACGCTGGGCTTGGAGGGGAGGCCCAGACGAGGATAAGGCGTGTTGGGGGGACAGAAGCCATGCGCCAGCCCCCTGCGCCTTCCTGGAAGGAGCTCCCGACTGCTCTGTTCCTCCCCCTCCACTCACCCCTGCCTCTGTGGTCTTCGCATCCCCCTCTCCAGGGCCATGGCCTTCTCTGCCCAATGCTCCCTTAAAGGTGACTTCCCCCTGAGATCACCATTGCCATAGCCCTCGGCAGTGTAAGCAACTCACGTCCCAGACCCCCCGAACTTCCCTTTGATGGGGGGCTCCCGTGCCCACGCTCCAGTGTGTTCTACCTGCGTGAAACCTCTGCTGCTTTCTACCCTCTGTATCAATGTCATTGTCATCAGTCTCTTCCTCTCTACCCTCAAAAAAAGTTCTTTTCTATCCTGACCTGAGGATGTTTTGTTTTTTTTTCCCATTGCTTTTAGAGAACTAGGAAGTGAGAAAGGAGCAGGGAGGGAGAAAGAGGGAGAAAAACATCGAGTCATTGCCTCTCATATGCACCCCAGCCTGGGACCAAACCTGCAACACAGGCCCTGACCGGAGATCAAACCCTTCAGTTTGCAGGATGAAGCCCAACCGACGGAGCCACACCGACAAGGGCCTCCTCTCCACTCCTTATCATCTCGCCTCTCAGTTTCTTGACCCTCCCCCCCTCTCTGTGCACTCCTCTCTGGCTGCAGCTGAACTTGATCTCCAGCACCTCTGAACCCCAGCATCTCCCATCTGCTCTGGGACCTTTGTCCCTTCAGCTTTTCACTCGTTGCTCACCCTACTCCTGTTCGTCATCCTTCCCTGATCTCTCGATTCTCCATCCGTCCAGTTGTCACTCCTTTCCTTTTTTAGCCCTTGGGTAATACTTCAGCCATTCTTTTAACAATGCCCTCACTTCCTTGTCCTGTTGTCCGAAATAAAACTGGAATTACCTTCTAGAGGGTGGGCCCCATGTAGCACAGGCGTCTCCCACTAGGTGAGTGTTCTAGGAACCCATCTGTATCAGTGTACCAGCTGGTGTTGTTGTGAGAGGCTGCATTCAGCTTCAGTGAATTTTTTTTTTTTGAAGACTCTTTCAGGGCGTTTGCCCATTTCATGATGGGCGATCGATGAACGCACCCACCCACACCGTGCTGACCAAAACCAGCATGACCCCTGTGCCCCACCCTCCTGTTCACCCAATCTTGTCCCAAGCAACAATTTTTTTGTTTCCCCGGGTGAAAAAAGTCCTCCAAGGAAAATGTTTGGAGGAAGAAGTGAAACAAAACACAGCAGAAGCACCAAAAAGCATCAAAATCAGTGACTTTAAAAACTGTTTTGAGCAGTGGGAAAAAAGTCTCAATATTGTGTATTGCATCAAATGGAGAGTCCTTTGAAGGTGCCTAAAGTTTAAACGCATAAGAATGAATACACAATTTTTTATAAATAAATTCCATTTGGGGGGGCACCTCCCCTCATATTTCTCCAAACCCAACCGCATCCCTCAGTCCTGCTGCCCCTCCCTCCACGTCCACATGAGCCACGGTGCTGGTGGCTTCTGGGACAAGCCACACAAGCCCTGCCCGCGGGGTCCTTGGAGACAAGTCCTCCCACCCTCCAGGAGCCCCGCAGGTGCGTGGCAATGATTTCCGCTTCTCCAGAGCGAGTGCGTCAGACATTCTAGTCAACAGCACATCCTTCTCCCCAGGACTGGTCCCTCACTTTCAGCAGAAACCATGCCTTCCTCCTCTACTTAGAGCACGGGACCCATGTCATCACAGGGTCCCCTCAGCCTTCTGTAGTCCTGCCTCGAAGTTCACTGTCACCACTGTTCCCTCTCCCCTCCTAGAGGGCGTCCAGGTCTCAGCCCAGCCCGCCAGCAAGCTCAGGGTCCCACGCCTCCTGCCTCCTCTAGAGCTTCGTGCTGTTCGTCCCCATTTCTCCTCCAGTCTCCCGTTAACCACGTAAGGTCTCTCCTTCTCTCTATCTCTCTCTTTTCCTCTCTGTCTCTTTCCCTACCTCTATTTCTATGTCTCTCTCTCCTTCCCTATCATGTAAACATGATTAGGTTTCTCCCATCTTAAAATGATTTTTAAACTGCCCCCCAAGGCCATATACCTCATGCGTCATTCCCTAACTTCTCTCTTCTAAGAAAGAAAGGGGCACTTCCAAGAAATGCCCTCTTCAAGTGGCCTCTCTCCACTTCCTGTCTCCTCTTCCTCTTCTCCCACCGGGCGTTGGCCCTTTGTTACTGTCAGTCTGCTCCCGCCAGTTCCAGCACCGATCTTCCCCAGCCTGCTTCTCAATCCTGTTTAAACTTCCCCGCAGTGTCAATGCCATCGTCTCCTTGAAGCTCGTTCTTTGCTGAGCTTCTGCAACCCCCTCTCCCCAGGACTCGGATCCAGCAGCATCGCGCTGGTCCCTGCAGTGTCCCTAAGTGTTCTGTCCAGGACTGACAACGCTTCTCACTGTCTTTGGGTGGTCTCATCCTTCTTATGGCTTCTTCCATCACCTAAGAGTTGAATCCCGAACTCTATATTTCTAGACCAGAATTTTCTCCTGAACTTAAGACCCATGTAGCCACTTTCTACTAGTCGTGCCCACTTGGGGGTACCACGGGCACCTCAAAACTCAGCATGCCTTCCTGATGGCCCCCCAGATCAGCTCTTCCTCCTGCATTCTAGTGCTCTCACATGCAGGGCTCACAGCCAGACCCCGCAGTCACTGTCATCTCTCCCTTATTCCCTGGATCCTCTCTCTCGGTGCGGACTATGGCTTCTTCCTGCCCAGACTTCCCAGATCACTGGGTTTCTCCCCACCCCTCTGCCTGCGCCCAGCCCAGGGAGCCACCAAAACATCTCCTAGGTGACTGTGAGCCTCCTGCCAGAATAGAAGCCCCACAGAGACAGGGCTCATGTCTGCCTTGCTCCCTGTCCTACCTCCCATGCTCCGCACTGTGGCTCACTTAGCAGACACTCAGATGTTTGTTCAGTGAACAAATGTTCTCTCTGCCCCCAGAACTGCTGGCCCCGACCATTCTCCAGACAACAGTCAGGGGGTGATCTTGAAAAACACACAACGCGAAATGCTAAACAGAATGAAACCCTCGGTTGGCCCCCTGTCGGCTGTTATCCACCGCCCCCTCTTCTTCGCAGCCTGCACAGCCCGCTCCAGCCCCACCCCTCACCCCTAGTCCATCGGGCCTGGGCCTGGGAGAGGCAGTGCTGCCCGGTGGTTAAGAGCCCATACAGCCCTCGTCTGGATCTCCAGCCCGCCACGTCCTCGCCCTGTGACCTTGGCCAACAACCTGATCTCTCTGTGCCTCGGTTTCCTCCACTGTAACATGGCTGTAATAGTGCCTCGCTCTCAGGGTCACCGTCAGGGTGAAGTGAGTGCCCGGAGTGGCCGCTGTCCCGTCATCGGCACTGGAGTCATGGGCTACGTAACTGGAGGTGGTTAGTTATTCGCTGTCACCACCGTCCCACAGTCTCAGCTCAGAGCTTTGCGTGGGTTCCTCCCCACCCACAGGTTCTTCTCCCCTCTCTCCCACGTGTCCCTTTCCCGGCTTTGTGGAAATATAATTACCAGTAACACTGTGGAAGTTCAGGTGTGCGGGCGTATGTTGTGGAAGGACCACCACGGCGTGGTTGGCTCACACAACCATCACCTCACATGGTTGCAGTTTTGCGTGTGTGTGATGAGAACTTGGAGGATCACCTCTTTCAGCAGCTTTCAGACATACGACCCAGTCTTGTTAACGATTGTCACCGTGCTGCGCGTCACATCCCCAGGACCTCCCCCAGCCCTGGCAGCTGCTGTGCCACGCTCTGCTGCTGAGTTCGCCTTTGTTGGATTCGACATGTAAGTGAGACCGTACAGTGTCGATCTTCCTCTCTCTGGCTGACGCCACTCAGTGTGAGGACCTTGAATTTCTTCCATGTCATCACAAATGACACAGTTGCCTCCTTGTTTATGGCTGAATGATATTCCTCTCTGTGTGTGGGGGTGTGTACACTGCATTTTCTTTATTCATTCATCCATGGACAGACACTTGGGTTGTTTTCACATCTTGGCTCTTGTCAGCAATGCTGCGATGAGCCCCCCTTGTCCTCCCACCCGCTCTCTCCTGCACAGGCTTCAGGCCGCGGCCCAGACGTTGCCGACTCCAAGCAGCCTACCCTGTGGTCAGGGCTGGGAGTGGAGTGAGGAGAGCCAGGCACGCACCTTGGGCATAAAATTTAAAGGAGGTAGAGAATGCCCCCCCAAAAAACCCTCAGTAATTAAGATAAATATTTGAATGTAATTTTAAAAGTCAAGATTAATGAAAAATGTCTATGATTTAAAATATCAACATTTGAACTAACAACCAGCCCTGATGGCCAGGACCAGGGTGAGCCACTGAGGTGCGTCATGCAAGTGCAAGGTCAGCCCTGGTCTTCGTGTTAAATTGTGGTGCTTTTTTTCCATGTTGGTTTCAGTTTATAGGCATTAATATTGATTTTCTTACAAAATATATTGCACTAAGGTATTATCTGTGTTGATTCCTGAGTTCTGGGTGGCCCCCTAAAATTTTGTGCCCAAGGTCAGGGCCTCACTCCGCACTCCCTACTTTCAGCCCCACCCTCCATGTTGCAGTTAGGTGTCCTTCCGGGCGCTTCCCCAGCCCTGGTCACCCCGAGCCACACACGCCTCTTTCCTTGCCGCGTCACAACTGGACTGCTCAGCCTTTGACAGCTGAGCCCCCGTCCAGATCTCAAGTCTCTAGCACAGGGTCTGGCCCCTGGCAGGTGCTCATGGTAGGCTTCTGGTCACATTGACGGTGGAGAAATAGGGTGGACGTGGGTATGTGGGGGGGCCCAGGGCCCACACCAGGGCAGGGCGGGGCTGGACAGGTTCCTCCCTCCCTCTGAGGACACTGGTTCCCTTCAGCTGACCACAGCCTTGGACAAACTGGTGCTGGCAGGGACATGGGGTGCGTACCCACGATTAGATCTTCCGCAATGTGCTGAGACCTCCTCACTAGGGAACCGTAAACCAGGGTCCTCTCCTGGGGAGTAGGATTCAGCTCTGTCTTCAGATGCCAGGCAACTTTCATCAGGGCTCAGAATGCTGCAGTAACAGACCTTGCCAGGGTCTCACATACCAGAGACAGGGGACCTGGAGCTCTGAGGCCTGGAGCAAAGGGCTCCCCTTCCCAGGAATGCCTCGATGTGTCCGTCCCCCTGCCCTGGCAGAGGAAAGCCAGTGACAAAGAGGAGTCAGTGGTACTTTCAGCAGGTGCCTGTGCAGGAGGTGAGGCTAAGAGGACATGTGCAATGAGAAGCAGGTGAGCCGACCTGTACTTGAGTCCTTAGACCTGGCATGAGGCATGGGCACAGCGACCCCATGCCCTCCTTCCCCTCACACCCTCACATGGACCCTAGGTCTTTGAGTGGGATCCTTGTGCACACAATTCCAGCCACAGAATGCCTGGCTCCGCCAGCTCTGGGAAGAGAGGGGGCCCTGGGGTCGGGGTGGGTGGTAACATGAGTGGGATGTGTTCGGCCCACATGAGTGTTCGGCCCACGGAAGCCCAACAGCTGTGGTAAGAAAGTTTTTGCAGAATCATTCCCGGTAGTTCACACATGGCAACTTCAGGGACTGTGGCTCCCGACAGCCCGTAATGGTGTCTACAGAAGAGCTAGGGTCCCTTTGGCCTGACAAGCCTGGGAAGGTATCCAAAAACCTCCCATTACTCCAGCCCCTTCTCTCCAAATCATGGGACTCTTCCAGTCCTCCCCACCATCTGTCACTTCATTCATCGCCCCCTGTCATTCCACAGGATGCCTTCTTCCCTGGGAACAGAGCTCCTCCTCCTGCTTCCACCGCCCTCCCCGCCCTCCCTCCTGCCTCCTCCGCCCTCCTCTCTCACGGCACCCAGCACGAGGCTGGTGGAACTGGGGGTGAATCCTCCGAGGAAATGCCAAGGACTTGGCCAGGGCAGATTACTTTACTGCAGCCGGGCACCGCCCCCAGAGCTTTCGCAGGGAACCCACTTCTTGTCTGACTCACCGCTGCTGCATCAAACGAACTTAAAAGCATACCTAACGAGCCATTTGTTTCATTTTACCTGCTACTATCACCAATTGAATTTTAAGAAAATATCTTCATGGAAGTGCTTCCATATCAGAAAGCAGCCAATATTGATTCTCACTTAATCTCTGGTTGAGGGGAAGGCAGGCAGCCAAGCATCTGCTGCCGCCTTCTCATCCTGTGCTCGCGTCGGCCGCCCAGGGATGGGCCACACTCAAGACCTGTCAAGTGGCATTAGTAATACAAATGCGGAGTCAAGTTCAGGAGGGAAGTCTCCCAACTCCGGGGCTCGTTGGCTGGTGGGGCGGGCACCCCACGGAGCACGCACACACACCTGCCCAGGATAAAAAACACCCAAGCCCCCAAGAACACTTTGCATGGACATGAGGCTTGGGCACTCGGCGGCCGGAAGGCCCAGGATGCAGGACAGCTCATAGAGATCCTCCCCGCGTCGCTCCGAGCGCCAACTCGGGGCGGTACAGCTGCAGGTCGTAGGGACCTCCAGCTCCACGAGAGGCATGAAGTCACCTTTTGTCTCTGTTTTCTGGTCTTTCTGTCTTTCAGAGATCGAGCAGGGCAGCTGCGGCGATCCCGGCGTTCCTGCCTATGGCCGGAGGGAAGGCTCTCGCTTTCACCACGGTGACACACTCAAGTTTGAGTGCCAGCCCGCCTTTGAGCTGGTGGGGCAGAAGGCAATCACGTGCCAAAAGAATAACCAGTGGTCGGCTA
Organism: Artibeus jamaicensis; assembly: GCF_021234435.1. Classification (NCBI taxonomy): domain Eukaryota; kingdom Metazoa; phylum Chordata; class Mammalia; order Chiroptera; family Phyllostomidae; genus Artibeus; species Artibeus jamaicensis. Next base: position 10,290,502 of record NW_026522057.1, read on the forward strand.
AGAAGCCAGGCTGCGTGTGTAAGTGAGCAGGAGGGGGCCACGTTGGGGTCTCTGCCGAGAGAGAGACAGGGGCCCCGTCCTCAGTGACCTTGCAGATGGTTAACTGCTTCACTCCTGTTGGTTTCTTCTGCTCCTCACAACGCTGCTGTTGGGCCCCTCCTTTCCGGCAGTGCCATAGACTGTAGCACTCAGAGTGGTTGCTCTTGACATTAGGGACCTTCTTCAGTGCCGTCTTACCCTCACGGGTGATCCTGAGAACAAGATAGAGGCCACTGGGGCTTGGTCCCCCCAGGCTCAGACCCAGGCATTTTCTCCTCACCCACGTTGCCACCAGTGACGCCAGATGGCCACGCCAGGGCAGAAAGGACTGGCACGTCTGTAAGGCTGTAGACCCTGCACCATCCTCTGTGCACTGCAGGAAGCTATGGCCTTGCCAGGGTGTGAGATTTCTCCGCTGCTTCCTCTTGGATTGGCCTTGGGGAGGTGCGGGGATCAAGCTCTCTTTGGGTTGTTGATCTTCTGGCAGAAAGGTTGGAGTCGAACCCTCTGTTCTACAGACATTACCCAGAGGCCTGTCTTCCTTCCTCTTAGGTGGTATGGCCATTCTTTCGTCGAAAATAATACATTCAGCCCAAGGTCTGGGTGGGTTTGGCAAGCATGAGGGGGCTGTGTGTGGTGCAGGGCGGTGCAGGCTTGGTCTCTATTGGGAAGTCCGAGGATCCAGCCTCTCTGGGTCATCACCTCTTCTTTGCCCAGCCCTCATCCCCGACCTTCACCACCTCTTTTGGTCTGTGCTCTCTCAGGGGGCACAGACAGCCTGGGCCTCGGCTCATCTCTCCCCCCTCAGCGGGCTTCTCGGGGCCTCCGAGTGCTGGGTACTCGGGAACGGTGTCCCCTCGGGGCTGGGGGAGGGAGTGACCTGGCTGGCCATGCCGACTGAGAGTGTGGTGTGTGAGTTGGATCACACTGGGCGATTATACTTTTCAAACAAAAAAAAAAAGTCACTTTGTTTGGTTTAGCAATGCATTTTTGATGACTTGTGAGTTTATGTAAAAATTCTTGCAGAGGTTTAAAGATCAAATCTCTCTTAGATACACATTCAGCAAATCACTCTTATAGAAAATCATAAAATTGCGTGAAATCTGCCCATCTCTGTGGCCTGGCATGGTTAGCATATAGTGCCTGACGGTGTTAGCCTCGTGGCACGCAGCAAGCCAAGGGGACCTGGAGGGGCAGAGAGGTTAGCAGGAAGCAAGCAGCTCAAAGCATCCAGAAGCAGGGGGTCTGATAGTCATAGAGACCACATTCAGGCAGGAGCAGGTGAACGGGGCAGAGATCCGAAGGGCAGGTTGGAGGCAGGGCCTCAGAAGATAAAGGCACAGGCTATGGGAGTCCCGGATGCAATGGGGCTTCATCTCTGAAACCCAGCTATGTAAAACAAGGCAGGGAGAACTGGGAAGGGCCAGGCCTCGGGGGCAGAGAGCCGGTAGGGATGAAGCAGGTGGCGGAGCCAGCCAGCTGCTTGGGAGCAGGTTAAATTTCCCTGCCCCACCAACTGAGAGGTGCAGGTAGCGGAATGCCACAGTGGGGTGGGGGCTCTCACTCAAGTCCCCTCAGAATTTATGACCCTTTAGCTCTTAGGAGTAGTTTTAGGGGATTTTTCTAGAAGCTTCAGTGAGGGCAGAGGACCAGCAGGCTCTTCCTGTCCAGGGTCAAGGCTGGCAGCTTCCCCAGAGCTGGGCGCTGCTTCGAAACAGCTGGGGAGGAGAGGGCAGAGCCGCCCCAGTGAGCACCAGCCAGGGCTCCCTCCGGTTTCCAACAAGGAAGGAGCCGGAGGCGTGTTGGTGAGAACTGTGAAGCGGGCGGGCCGGCACTCTGGGGGCCAGCGTGGCATTTCTTCTTCTGCGTGATTCTGGGATGTAGGGGCGCCATCCCCAAGGCACTCCCATCTCTCCGGCTTTCCTGGTCACTTGAATGTACCAGGGCACAGCTTCAGTCTCAGGGCCCCAGGCTTCCATGGAGGAGGCCAGAGAGCACCAGCTGGCCCCACGCCTTCATGCCACACGGCCAAGTCACAAGTGCATGTCATGGAGGTGAGGGAGCACCACCTGGCGGCTCTACTGGTTTGGTGCCCCCCCCACCCAGGTTCTAGGCGCTGACCTCAGGGAGCTCCGGTCAGTGAGAGGGTGGTGATGAGACCATCTTGGGAAAACTGTGGATTCAAACTCTGGAGACTTGTTTCTTCATCCCAGCTCAGCTCAGCATCCTGACTGGGGCCGGGACATACCCCTCTGTGTTTTGGTTCACTCCTCTGCCCACGAGGGTAGCACTCCCTCCTGGCTCTAAAAAGTCTTAAGCCTCCTCGATTACATTTACAGCACAAGAGAACCGTGACATGAACAGTTCTCACGTCCTCCACGATAACGCTCAGAAACCACTTCCTAAAATGGGTCATTCGCGCAGCGGGTCGCACTTTGATTAAGGGATGATGTTAAACTTTGGTGTTCTGCTCCTGACCCCAGATCAAACATGTGATAGCGTGAGGCCAGTGGAAAGGGGACAGCATCTGTAAGCACCTACAAAAGTACAGAATAGTGCGGTCTCTGTGTTTTATAAAGTGGACATAAATGGATACAAAAGCACCTCCAGCAGAAGGCGGCTTAAGTGGCCTAAATTTTACCGTGTGTCAGCCACAATAAATATTAATGCAATGCTTAGCAAACAGCACCGCTTTTTCCTCCTGAAAATTAAGAAAGGGGTTGGGGAAACATTTCAATGGCTCAAATTTCTTTGAACAATTGTCCCCAAAAGTGCAAAGCAGTGCCTTGTTCTTCTCTTGAAACCTTTTCTTCAAAGCATCTCCTTCCCAGGGAGTTGCCCTGCCGAGACTACACAAACGCACTCCTTCCCCGCGTCTCAGAGCCTTTTCCGCGGCCGGCAGAGACTTCAGAATAATTGTGTTGGCTTTTGAGCTGCCCTCACAGTAGTAGATGCTCAGTGGATGGTCTTTTTCATCCAGGTTTGAAAGAAGATGACGTTCTTGTAGTGGAAAGCATTTTTGAAAGGAAAGATGGAGCCAGCTTTTTACCTCTTACTCTCTCTTCCTCCCTGGTTAGTTCACATCTCCAGGGATCACTGCTCAGCATCAGTGGGAACTGGTACCACTCTCCATCCGCTCAACAGCGTGAGTGATTATCCATCTGGTGCCCAGTACCGTGCACCAGGGTACAGCCCTTGAGTCTCCACCTAGGAAATGGGCTCAGCTTGGTGCCCCAGGGAGAAATCTCTGACCGGGTTGCCCTCCCTCTTCACCTTCCCCAAGCTCTGACAGGTCACCCCCTCTCTCACATAAGAATAGAGAGCCTTTCCCCTACTTCCCATGTCCCCTGACTCCTCCACAACTACAGATACAACAAGGAAGATACAAATTACTCTGATGGGGAGTAGTTTGCACAATACTTGATGCTTCAGTTGACGGGCTAGCAGAAAGCTTCACACTTCATAAAAAAGCCAGGAAACCAATTATCAGTCCATTAGCAGCCACTTTCAAAAGAAGTTACAACACAGCGCTTTACCGCAGATATGCCAAGACTGCACAAACCGCAAGCCCGCTTTCACCATGTCGTAAACCTCCACCAGAAGGTGTGAATCCTAATTGCTGGGTCCCTAATGTATATGGCATATGTGCGAAATGTGAAGGCAGGGCCTCCCGGGTGGGTGCAGTGAAAGTGGCGAGTCAGCGGCTGAACTCTGAGAGACCTGGGAGGGAGAGGCGGGCCCTGGGGTGCGCCAAGAAAATGTCTCCAGAGACACAGGACTTGAGCTGGGCCTTGAAGAGTTGGGGGATGGGGCGGGGCAGAGGAAGATGTTCTACCCAGGGATGCTGTGGGGCATGGTCCTCTCCCAGTACCCCCCAGACTACTCCTCTCTGAGAGCCTCTCCAGCACTTCCTCTGGACACACACACACACACACACACACACACACACACACCCCACCCCACCCCCCGCTGGACAGAGCAGTGGATTGGGCTGTAGGGAGGACTCTTAACCTCACCACTACTGGCATTTGGGACCAGATGACGCTTTGGGGGCAGGCTTGTGCACTCTAACAGGTTCAGGAGCATCCCTATCCTCTACCCACTAGGAGGTAGTGGCATACCCATGCCTTTCCAACAGTTGTGACCGCCCTCGGGAAAACACCCCCCAAGATTAGGGACCATGGGCCTGGGGTGCTTTAGTCGTATCGAACTCTAAATATGAGGGAATTGGGGCATTTGCATTTCTCACTGAGGCTACCACTGAACTCAAGGGCATACAGATTCAGGACAGGGAGAAAGCACAGCATTAGGGAGGGTGTTTATTAAATGTTTTCCATCACAGAGAAGAATGCCTCTTTTCTACAACTGAGAGGAATATTTATTCTTGCCTTTTATGGATGAAGACAAAGTTCAAGGAGACCAGATCACAGGCTCAGAGGTGACAGAGCCATGAAGTGCTGGGCTTGAACTTGAACTGTTAAGGACAGAGCAGCCTCCTACTCCAGATTCTTTCCTCTCTCCATTGCATCCAATTTCCAAAATCCATGGGGTCCTCTGCAGCAGCAAGGACAGGGAAGCCTGAGGGCAACGCTCGCACAGAACACGGAACCTAGTTTTTTGGCCCTTACTCCCATGAAGTACCAGGGATGAAAGGACTTAAACAAATCCATGAGGGCTTCGACCATGACCTTCATCAGAACTATACCAGTGCTGGATACCTACCAATGTGTCCTGTAGCCGTGTAGAAGCCTTTTCCTCATTTTTCCTCACTCCTTCTACCCCTCCATTCATCTGTCCATCTTTGATTTATTGAGCACCTACTCTGTACAAAGTCAACTGCGTAAGGGTGTCTGACGCTTCCTGGTCAAATTCTAAAGTGGAGGGCCTCTGGGGGGGCCCCTGCCCAGGCATAATGAAGGGGGTTTCTCAGTGCCATGCCCTGTATAAGGGGGGTACTCTTTTTCACGAAATATCTGGAGCTCAAGGCCAGTACCCAACACAGGCTTCTGGTACTCTCTGTTATTTAAAACTTCAAATAAATTTAAAGGGTTCAATAAATAAAATACTCTTAATTTCACTTCCTTATACCAAAACCAATCAAATTTGGACATTCTATTTTGATTCTTACCCAGGTACATACATATTTCATGTGGTTTTAATCAAAGTGAACATACCATCTCGTATTGTGGGTTTTAAGGGTCACATTATGTTTGCCTGTCTTGCCAGGCTACCAGGTGTCTGCCATAGTTATCATTCTTAATTAGCCGTGGCACGGTCTGTCCAGTGAGTGGGCCACGACTCAGGCAGCCCATTACGCGCAGTTGTGTTCCGTGGGGCGGTCATGACCGTCCTCGTGCATGTGGCTGGGTTTTTTTCTTTCTCTTCAATCACTTCCTTAGGATAAATTCCTAGGAGTGAGGTTTGCTGGGCCAGGGTTGGAACATTGTTATAACTCCTGAGGTGTGTACTCTTTTTTACTCTCTAGAATGGTTGCTCTGGTTTTATCTTTTTTCATTTTTATTGAGTTGATTGGGGTGACATTGGTTAATGAAACTACATAGGTTTCAGGTATATAATTCTATAGTACTCATACGTCATCTGTATAGTGTGTTATGTATTCACCACCTAAACCCAGGTCTCCTTCCATCACCATTTATTCCCCCTTTACCCTGTTCTGCCTCCCCCACACCTCTTTCCCTCTGGTAAACACCATATTATTGTCTGTGTCTTTGAGTTTTGTTTTGGCTTATTTATTTATTTATTTATTTATTTATTTATTTATTTATTTTGCTTAATTCCTTTACCTTCTTCTCTCCACTTCCCACCCCCCCAATAGCTATCAGTCTTATATTGCTCCCCAAAAATACTGTGCCAGTTCGTAATGCCAGCAACAGAAGCTCTAAGGTTGGGAATAAGATTCATGTAACACACGCCCCCCCCCCATTCAGAAACGTGGCCTATTTCTGTTTTATGTCCGTCTACTTTCTAAATGTAGCAACTTTGTGGTTGTCTTCAGAGAGTCCGCATAGATCACTTGTAGCCTTGATCAGCATCACCAAACCTCGAGTATTTGTATGGTCTTTTAGAAATTGCGATTTTAGTAGATACAAGTTGGATAGAGCCCTACAGCATGCCCTTGTCAACTTCTGCAAAGCGCCAAATGTTATGATAAGTGCCGCAAATTCAGAGATGATTTGGGCAGCCCTTGACCCCAAAGAGCTCACTCCAACATGAAGAAAGACGTAATTATGCAAATTAAAGTGAGCTCTTGTGGTTCAAAATGTACTTTTTTCGAGTAGAAAGCACTGGTCCCGCCGACGCGTTTAGGATCACCCCCATGAAGATTCATCCTTTTATTGAACGCGTCTTCGTTGAGTGCTCGGGAGGCGGCAGCCCCTCCGCTCAGAGCGTGGACGTATGTCACCGCCGTTGCAACAATTGGCCTGAAAGACGATGGCAGGGCAGCGTTCGGTCCCTGGTGAAAATGGGGCCCCACGAGGGGCAGTGTTGGGTTCTGAGAGGAAACTTGGGGTCTGGGCCTGCACCAAAGGGGGGTGTGTGTTGACGCACACAGACACACGCACATGCACACATGTGCACACACGTGCACTGCCATTCCAGATACTTGGTTTGCAGTAGTTGGCAAACAACTAAAGGGCTTTGGCTGGCGTGAAATGTCTGTGATAAAACAAGGGAGGCAATGTTCGTGGAAGGGGTCCCTGGAGAGAGAGAGGCCACTGGGTGCCCGTGGGCCAGAGGTATGAGAGGGTGTCAGGGTCTCGATCACAGGGCCCTGGACAGAGACTCCAGTCCTGGCCCTTCTCCGGACCCGGGTCCCCCTCTGTCTGGCAGTCCCCGTGTCCCTGTGTCATGACCGTGTGTATCGACACGCGGCTGTGAAACTGTGGTGTCGGCATTTTCCTTTCCAACTTGAAGGTGCTCTTACCTCTGCATTGTGGATAGAAACTCTTTGTGGTAGCTAATATTCATATTCTCCCAATCTCTTGTTTCCCCCTTTTCCCCTTTGCTAGCTTGCATTATACAGTCTTTTGCCTTTTTATATAGACAAATCTCTCGATATTTTTTTTATCTTTTCATGGCTGACAAAGTTATCACTCTGCCACAGATCTGAGAAACAGTTTGTTCTATTTTGGGTTCTTTCTCGGCAACTCGATTTTTAAAAAATATAATTTGTTAATCCATCTGGAGTTTATTTAGATGAATGTATAATATTGTGCAAACTATTATGTGGATTTCCAACACAATTTATTAAGTAATTCATTTCCCTTTTGATTTGAGGGAAATGGATGGCCTTATCACGGCCTGGATCCTCAAATGGAGTTAAGTCTATTTCCTGAGCCACCCTTTGTTCTGCTGCTCTATTTCTGTCGTAGCCTTGGTATTGAAAAATTTTAATTGTTGTTTTATAATATGTTCTAATATCTGGAAACTACTCCTTCCTCCCTTAATTATTTTCTCTCTCAGAACATTCATTGTGATTCTCATCTATTTGTTGTTCAAGATGAATTTTAGAATTTTGTCAGGGGGGGAAAAAAGTCCTACTGGGATTTTGTATGTGCACTCCTATTAAGCTATAAATTAACTGGAGGAAAATAGACATTGTATAAGACACATCCTTCCACCCAGAACATGGCATGTCGGTCTTTGTTCATCTACTTTCATTTTTCTAAATATAGCGGCTTTGTGCTTTCCTTCATATAGGTCACAGACATTGCTTGCTACCTTTATTTTTAAATAGGCAGGTGCTTTGTTCGCCCCCCTCCCACCCCGACCTCAGTGCCCCGTGCACTGGGGGAGCGTGTCCCGTTTTCCCTCCTCCCGGCGGCTGGAGCCTGGCATTCCCCATAAATACATAAGCCCAGATTTTGGGGACAAATGCAACTTCAAGCAGCCTTTCTTTTGGCCCAGAAAATAGGATCACAATAGCTAGAGCCCTTGGAATTGCCTTTTTCAAATATTTGGAGCCAGAACCGGGATCAGCTGAGGTTTGAAAGCATCAGCCTCAGTGGGGGGAGGAGGAAGATTCATGGGAGCCCCGTGTGATCAGGGCTGGGGCCATCATAGAGGTCGTGTGCGCCTCCTCTGCCGATCTTACAGTCTCCTCACTGCCCTAGGTTTCCTTAAAGGCCCGGTTATTCCACAGGTGGCCCCAGGACAGAAACAGGGAACCTGGGCATTGCTTTGGTGCAAACCTGTGTTTCAGGCCAATTCATGGAGACGGAAAACCAGCCTGTGTAGTTCTGTAGTCCCCTTCCTGTAACGCAGCCCTTGAGGACTTGGACTCAGAGGAGCTGTGGTCTCACTGTGCCAGGGACATGCAGAGCTGGCGGGCACAGTCCTCTGTAGAAGGGCCCCCAGGAACCCAGAAGAGTCATCTCTTTGAGCAGAAAGTCCACAGTGGTAGCTGGAGGTGCAGAGAGTGTGATTCTGCCCCTGTACTGGAGACTGGGCACTGCAGGCGTGGCTGGGAAGGGTAAGCCCAGCTGAGGAAGGCATGGCTGGGAGAGCCGCCCCTGGATGAAGGGGTGGCTCGTAATGGTGGCTGTCATCCTTTCCGAACAGAATAGCTAAGGAGGGAGAGACAGCATTTGCCCTACCAGGCCCATGGGGTTCGTGCATCACTTGTTGTATTTCTTCTTAAATAGGCACACACCCGATGGGGGAAGGTGGCTTCTGAGTTGAATCTGGCCCTCCCCCCGGGGAATGGGGTCCACCCCTGCAGGGGATCCCTGCCTAGCCAGAGACTGCAGTTTCGGAAGGAGCTTCACTCACAGTACGGGGTGGGGAGGAAACTGAGAAACAGGGCAGAAGCCGCATCCCTGGGCTGGGCCACGCGGGGTGGGGCGGGGGGGGGGCAGACAGGGACGCCCCGAAGTTCTGCGGGCCTGTGGTGCGCTGGGCTCCTCTGGAGCCCACCAGATGTTGGCTCTACAGAGTCCTGCCCACACCCCCTACCACGCCAGTTTGAGGGGTGGGACTTAGCTGGCTTTGGCTCAGGATCTGGCCGTGGGAAGGGAGCCCATGGCATAAAGGTCTTCAGTGTAGCTGGACAGGGCTGGCCAGGCAGAGACCGGACAAGGGGCCGGCTCACAGGGGAGGCCACCAGCCTGTCCAAGGAAGTGGGCCCAACACGGGCCCTATGAGGCCAGTATGGGAACCACACATTGGTCATCTTCAGTTTTCAACTGGTGGGAACTTCACAGGGGAGGGGGGTGTCTTTGGTGGTCATGCCCGGTCCCAAATGGACCCAAATGGACCCAAATGCAGCTAATCATTAGCAACATTCTTCCGCTTTTTAAAATATAGGATTCTGACCTCATCCCCAGAAACTCTGATGCAGCAGGTGTGGGATCAGGCCCAGGAACTGTGATTCTGAGATCTTCCTAGGTGATTTAGCTGCGAGGTCACACCTGTGAACAGCTCCTATGTGTGCCCGTTTGTTGTAGGGGAGTTGGGGTCATCCCTGAGGGGTTTCGTCCCCTGACAGAGGCGTGCGGCAGCGATGCATATGGAGACATGTCACTGCCGTGAGGCTGGCCAGGCAGTGGCTGCCACAGCACAGTTGCGTCACAGTGGCAGCCTCCTGGAGTCTGAGCGATGTTGGCCCTGGCGCTGACGACCTGGCCTTGGGATGCCAGGCCTTGGACTGACATTCTAACGACGCTGCGATCGCCTGGAACGTGACAGTCTGTGGAAGGGAGGGGCTGCTGTACACCTGGCCCCATTGGCCTCAGCACTGGGAGAGTGACAGACGTAATTCGAACATGGCTCTTGCGTAATCTAGTGAGTGTGACAAGCACATGCTTCTCTCATAAAGCAGTCTTTGAATTACTGCAGTAATAGAGGTGGCCACAAAGCGCTACCAGAATATAGAAGAAGGAAAGTGTGTCCCAGCTGGAAGATTCTCAGATTTCTTGGAGGATCATAGCACAGGCAACATTTCAGCCCATTGCAACCCAGGAATCTGTCCAGAACTAAACTACAAACACAGTGTAGCCCAGGACCCAGTGCAAAGGCCCTGCTCCTACAGCTGAGTCCGCTCTGAGGACCGCAGCTACTTAGGTGGAGCGGGGGCTGGAAAAGCTGACCAAGCCTCGGGGGTCTGATCCAGGGCTGTGACCCGTGCTGGCGGGGCAGTGGGATACAGCTGACCTTCTCACTTCAGCTTTCACCTTCAGGATCAGAGTGAACAGCTCCTTTTCTCTGTAAAATTTTCGAAATTGTGCGTATGCCAAGTGTGTTCCCAGGGCCTCAACGCAGACGGCACCCTCTCCACTGGGCCGTGCAGTCTGACTCAGAGAGCTATCAAGGCGACACAGAGTGTCAGCAGCTGCGATCTGTTTACACAGCTTCTGGCTCAGGCGCTGAGGCTTGTCAGACCACGAAGGCCCATCCCCCGCCGGGAGCCCTGAGCAAATTCATCATCTCACCAGATCAGATCAGTGCTGGCTGCCGCGGGTTCCTTTCTTGGACTCCGTGGTTCCTGAAGGAGGCGCTGCTCCCCTTTTCTAGGGTTGGACTTTCTACGAGGGCCTTGGGCGGCCCCTCTTGGGATTAGAGACTCTTCCTCCAGGCCCTTTGTACAAAGGCAGTTTTCGGGGGGGGGGGGGGGCTCAGGAGGAGGGGTGCTGCCTTAGGCTACCTGGGTAACTCCCCTCTTGCTCTGGGAGTCAGGTGAGGCCCCACTGACCTGGAAGGTAGCGCTTTCCAGCTGTCCCCTCCCCTGGATCACTGGGGTGCCCCGGAAGGAAATCCAGACATTCTCCCTTATAATCATGGTGAGCAGCCACGAAGGGCTGTCTTTCAGTCCAGGAGAAAAGAACGCTCTAGAGAGAGAAATAGCTTCTCCAAGACGCGGGGTTACCCTTGCACATTTGTAGAGCTGTGCATAGTCTAATATGGCTGCAAGGGGGCAAAACGGGGTGGAAAAAAAGATTAAAGAGATTGGCAGGGGCCTTGGGTTTTTGAGGGTCTTTCGTGCCCTTTGGAGGAGTTCGGGCTTTACCCTCTGTACAATAGGGAGTCTTTAAAGAGTTCCAAGCAAGGATGTAACATTTGTGATATACAAAATTCACTCTAAAGCCAATATGGAGGGTGGATTCAAAAGGAGTGAGATTTAAGGCCAGAAAACCAGGCAGAGACAGTTGCAGCGGGAAGAGGGACTTGGCTTAACAGGAGCAGTAATGAGGATGTGACAAGTCCAAAAGACGTGGAAGAGACAGAATCAACAGAAGTTACTGATTGGATATGGGATTGAGGGAGAAGGAGCTGATACATCTTGCTTAGGCAACTGGGTATTGTCATTCATGAAGATAAGGAATGAAAGAGGCCCAGGAAAATGGATCAAGCATTCAATTTTGGACTTGCATTTGAGATGCCTGAGGGATCGCCAGGAGAGATGTCAATCAGTTTCATTCCAAGTCTGGAATATGCAGGGTCTGGGCTGCTGGCAGTTATTTGCAAGGCAATGGTGTACAGGAGGGAGGCTTAGGTGAGGAGGGAGAGGAGGAATAAGGGAAGGCGTGCAACTCAGCGACGGCAGGTCTGAATCGTGTGCTGAAGCCAGGGAACGTCCCCAGTCCTAGACTCTAGGAGAACCCGGTTTAGGGAAGAAGACTAGGAGTTCAGTTTCGGACATAATTTAGTTTAATCGCTGTAATAAAATCCAAACTCCTCATTGTCTAAAAGACTTCCGCCATCCTCTCCAGTTCATCTCTTGTTCCTGGCACCGTGGCTCACCTGGCTCATCTTGGTCACATTGGCCTCCCTTCTACCTCCTCCAGGCTCAGGTCCACCTCGGGGCCTTTGCACCTGCAGCGCCCTCCACCTGCAGCGATATTCCCATGGGACAGCTGGCCCCTCACCAACCCCACTCCCTTCACTTTGTTTTCCCTTTGCCCTGTCTTGTATTCTTTGTCTCCTGCCGGAATGTAAACTTCACAAGGGCCGAGGACTTGCTTATCTCCTTGTCAATGTCCCACCTGTACCTAGAGCCGGGTCCTCCGGGTCAGTGGGTCCTCCATTAATACTTGAGCTGGGCAGTGATGTTTCAGAGTTTCAAAGACCACTGGACATATAAGTCTGGAGCCCGGAAAAGGAAGTCTGTACACAAGGAGTCATGTGTGGGGTGGGGTACGCTAGAGAGTGTGCAAGTGTGCGAAGGTGACCCTGAAATAGATCCTTTCATACCCCCACATATAAACGTCGGGTAGAAGAGGAAAGCTTTCACATGACTGGGCAGGGGCAGCCAGGAGGGACAGACCGAATTCTGGAACGTGTTTTGGGAACGTGGGAGAGGTCAGCTCTGATGAATGAATGCCCTGCTGTTCTAACCCAGGACCCCAGCCCCCAGCTTGCGCCTGCCTGGGTGGTGGGAATTGCCCCCCCCCCAAAAAAAAGAAAAGAGAGGAATGTCAAAACTTGAACACACCATGAGTTTTGTAATCCAATAAAAGGACATACATACTGTGTGCTTAGGAAATACATGGTCAGCATAGTCCATTTATCCCTGATGCTGCTTTTGGAATGTGTATGAGTTTCTAGAAGGCATCCTCAGTATGTTCCTTAAAGAGAAGCCTTAATGTGGTCTGATTTACAAGGATGAGCGCTGCTGGGTGATCACTTTCACCCCTTATGCGTGTGACCTTGGGACCCTCGCACAGCTTCTGTGGGCCCAGTGAAGTCAAATGATAACTTTCAAGAGCTCCAGGGCCAGAGATGATGTTAAAATAACACAGATGAAAATTAACACACACTGAGTTTCTGAGCAGAAAGAAGCATCAGAAATTCCAGGGTGGGTTTGTGAAGCCTTTGCTTCCAGCTCAGCTACAGCATTCAGAGCAGAGCTGCCTCAGTTTACTTGTCCAGAAACACAAGTGAGGCAAAAATAATCTCACTGGCTCTCTCCTGCTTGAGTGAGCACTGCTGGAGAAAAGCACCCAACCAGGCAAATTGGTTCTGCTACAAATTCATGGTCACCAATCTCAATCAAGCCTGCAGCAGCGCCTGGCAATCCATCCATCTGTGTTTCTGAAGTCAGCCTATTCTCCTCTTCCTATGGAAGCTAGTTCAAGCATCATCTACCCTCCAGCCCATGAACAGCCCCCTCTCCTCACCTTGCATTGGAGAATGACCTTGGCTCCCACCTTGAAGGCAACATCAACTTCCAAACAGCAAAGACACCAAGCCTGAAGGTCATCCCCATCCCCACCCTTCCTCTCACCTTTCCACCTTTTACAACAGAGATGCTCACTCTTCTCTCCCTGAAGGTTGTGCATCCCATTTAGGCTTTAGATCAGGGACCATCAAACACCTTAAAATTCACTCCAGGATGAAGTGCAACACAGTAGACACTCACACACACGCTCGCACAGCACCGAAACATGGGATTCACAATCAGTACTTACCTCTCGCTACCTGTGATGCACTCAGATGTTTTCCACTCTCCTTCTTTTGTTTTCTGAGCATCCAGCTCACGACCCATGACATCTCTCCCATACCCTGTTGCTAATGGGCTGCAACCCACTATTTCAAAAGGTTTGCTATAGATTCTCCTGCTTAGAACCTCATGCCCGTGTCTGTCACCCTCCTTCTGTCTCTGCAGCCTCTCCCTTTCTGCCAAGCCCTTCTCGTCAACATTTAAATTTTCTCAGGTCTCTCTTACCTTAAAAGTGAAGATCTTCACACCCCACGTCTCCTTGACCATTCTCTGAGACTCTTTCACACCCAGACTTTTTTGACAGGATGTCTTCCCTTGCTACTTCCGTTCCTCACCTCCCGGTCCTTTGTCACCCCATCCATTTTGATCTCAGTGTCAGCCTCCCCAGAAATTGTCGTCACCAAGATCACCAACAAGCCTCTTGTTGCAAGAAAGCCAGTGGGTTGTTTTCCATCCTCATCGTACTCAGATGCTCAGTTGTATTTCAGAACAAATAGCCATTCCTCCTTCTGGAAACCGCTCTCCAGTTTCTCCTCCTACCTCTTGGCTGCCTCGCCTCCATCTGCCCCGCCAGCTTCTCTCCATTCTTTACCAAGTTTCCACGCGGTGTTGTTGCCAAGCCCGCATGGAAACTTGCAATGGTAGCTCTGTTGTTTGAGGTTTTTGTTTTGTCATATACTGTACATTTTCCCGCATCTTTATTGACCAACTTTATTCTTTCGTTGGTCGCCTGTTAATTTTCTTGGCCCAAATTTCTGCTTTGAGGGTTTATCTTTTTACTGAATTGTAGTTTGTTATATGTTAAGCATAGTAAATATTTCATTATAATTACTTGCAAATACTTTCTCTTCCAAAGTGTTTCATTTCTGTAATTAAAAATATTGTTTTCCTTACGATGTCTAACTTGGATATAATGCTAAGAAAGTCCTTTTTCTACTCTGAAATTATACAAATATTTCTCGTTTTCTTCCACTACTTCGGTAGTGCATTGAGCCAGGTGTGGATCTAATTTTTCTACAACTTGCTAGCCCTCTGTCCAGACATCTTTTGTTAATCAGTCAACCTCTACCCCGCAGTTGAAAAGCCCCCTTTATTGTACACTAAAATTTGAGATATCGGTATTTGTTTCTGAACTTTCTTTTTTGGTTCCATTGATCTCTCATATGAAGTTATTACAATACAGATTGTATTATTACAGCTTCGTAATATGTTTCTATAGCTGAACTGGCAAGCCCTCCTGTCACTGGAAGAGGGTAGGTCTTGGCGTTGAGAGCTTGGGCTCTGGAACCAGCTGGACTGGTTTCATGTCCCAGCCCCATCACTCACATGCTTTGTGACTGTGGGCAGTTTACTGAACCTGGACTCAGCTTCTGCATCTGTAAAATGGGGATAATAATGCTGTCCACCTCAGAGAGCTGCTGTGAGGGTTAATGAGCTCAGGCATACAACATTCTTGGATGCCAACTAGCACTTTATATGTTGTTATTTCTCATCTCTCTGAAAGGGAGCTTGACTATTTTCACCTCTTTATTCCAACAGGTAGAGCTCAATGATTGCTTTAAGTTCCAGGATGGCTGGGGGAGGGAGGGAGGAAGGCATGAGTCTTGCCTGGAATTATGTTAAATTGTTTGAGGATAATTGTCATCTTAACCATATAAAGTCATCCACAAAAATAGTTTATGTCTCATTTAAAATTTTTTCCACCTGTCAAAATGTTATTCACCACCCAAAGTCAAGTCATCTTCCATCACTGTATACAGTGGTGTCGACTGGGCACACAATCGACATACAGATCATGTATCATAGAAATGTACGCTTGAAAACTATATGATCTTGCCCTGGCTGGGTGGCTCAGTTCATTGGAGCATCATCCTATGCACCAAAAATGTGGCAGTTTCCATCCCAGGTCAGGGCACACACCTAGGTTATGGGTTTGATCCCTCGTTGGGGTGTATATGGGAGGCAACCAATGGATGTTTCTCTCTCATATCAGTGTTTCTCTATCTCTCTCTCCTCACCTCCTTTCTCTCTAAAGTTAGTAAACATATCCTTGGGCAAGGATTAGAAAAAGGGGAAGAGAACCACATGATTTTATTAATCAATATCACCCCAATAAATTTAATTAAAAAATAGTGTTGTTTCCATCATAAGGTCATGTTAGTTTAATGTTTTAGGGCTGAATTTGATCTAGTACTTCGCAGATTGGATTTTATTTTTTTACACTGGGTGTGTTGGTGTGTGACTATGTGGGTGTGAATATGTGTATTATATATACTTTTTATAGGGGTATTTGTATCAAAATTAACTTTAATGACATGGCTGTTATAGTTTGTTTAACATTTTAAAGCTGTAGCCATGAAACCACTTCTTCCCCAAGGATGTCCCAGCTGTCTCAGGTGCTCCTCTTCTCACGGTTTTGATGATTCAGAATTTCCTGAGAAGTTCCCCATTTTGTAAATATTTCACATGTTTTCATATACTATTATTATATTCTTTTATAATTGACTTATAGCCTTAATTTCTTATTTTTTCTGTGTTTCCATATTCTTTCTCTTTTTATTTCTCGAGTAGACCAATGAAAAGTTTATTTTTTATTGATCTCTTTAGTTATTTTTTTCTGCTTTTATCTTTATTAAGTTCGTTCTCCCTTCTCTCCTTAATGTTGGTTAGCTGTTCTCTTTGTTACTTGTTGAGTTTAAACACTCATTTTACTTATTTTAATTATTATTTAATCATGAATAGGGCTATGAATTGGCCTTTAAATATGGCTTTGGCTTAGTATCATCATCATCATCATTAAAGTTGTCTGTATTGGTATCTTTTGTTTCCTCTTTGAACTCAAGACCTTATTTAGGAAGAGGTTTTATGAATTTTCAAGTGATTATAACTTTTCCTTATTATTTTATTATTGGTTTCTAGTTTATTTGCACTGTGAACAGAAAATATGCCCCAACAGTTTTTGTTTTGTGGAGGAATTTTTTGAGATTTCCTTGCAGCCTAATATAAAGCCTTTTTCTGTAGTATTTTATGGGCACTTGTTAAATAAGATAATGTTTCTGGCTTGAAGTTACACAGTCTCATATACCACATACACACTCATAGTATTTTATAGATCCTCTCTGTCTTTATTTACTTTTTACTTCAGATGAACATATTTTTTTCTATTCTTATATATTTTTAAATAGTTCATTTTGTTTGCTTCAGTGCTTTTGGGCATAATGTACCATAACTGTCATATCTTTATTTTGAATGTGAGCATCATCCATTTTTAAAATACCATCTTTGGATTTTGTTTTGCTTTGCCGGTCCTCTAGAAATTGAATCATCATTTTGAAAGCAGGGAGGCTAGCAGTGACAACACCAGAAGAAAAGATGGTTAAAGAGCGTTTTCCAAAGAGCTCCTTTTATTTGAGGGCCTTTTCATTTGCTTTTTCGAGAGAGAGGGGGGAAGGGAGAGAGAGAAACATCGATGCAAGGGAAGCATTGATTGGTTGTCTTCCTCCACTCCCAGACCAGGACACCCAGACCAGGGATCCGCACCAGGACAGGGAATTGTAGACATCCGGACCAGGAGTCACCCATGCCTGCGCCCAGACCAGGGGCAAACCTGCAATCTGGGACATGCCCTGACTAGGAATCGACCCGCAATCGTTTGGTTAAGGGAAAGTGCTCCAACCAATGAGCCACACTGGCCAGGGCTAAAACAAGCAAACAAACAAAAACCCTCCTTTGATTTTCTACTCAAGATTATGTTAAATAATAACCTGATATTATGCACAGTTGTACTTCACTTGCTATCAAATTTTCTACCTTTATTATTTTTCAAAAGTCTGAGTCATGTAATGAGAGCTCCCTAAGTTAAAGGCTTATCCAAGGTCAAGATCCATTTGCACAACCTGATAACTACTTCCAAAGGGAGAACGCACCTCATTTTCCTTCTTTTGAACTGGGTGATGGATGGTGATGAGATCCAGTCACAACACGTTTTGTTTTCCTTGCACCAAGAAGTAAACTCTGCTCTCTCATAGAAACACCTCAGTGTAACGTGTAGGCCTATTTTCCCAGTGCAAGACCTTTGTCACACATGCACACGCCCTTCCCCTGCCCTTGCTGCTGCAGGTTTGAGCTCTCTCTTGGGTGGGAGATCCAGCTGTAGGGACCTGCTCCTCCACTGTTAGTGTCAGTTTATCAGCTCTGTTTCTTTCTAGGTGCAAAAATAAACGTTTCTTGGTATCTATCTAGAGGACTCGGCCTGAAAAAAGGATCATCCAAGAGTCTGATCTACCCAAGGGTCTGATATATGACAACTCCTTTTTTAATATATATAGTTTGTACTTGCCCCCATCAGTAGTTCTCAAACCCTGGCTGTGCAGTAGAGTCACCTGGGAAGGTTGTAGACCCTGTGATGGCCTGGGTGTTGGCCAATTTTAAGCCTCTCCTGAGGTCTCTTGGCCCATTCCCTTATTTTCCTTAAGCCTTGTGTCCTGTCTCCAAATGAGGGTTATGTTTTACTAGGATAGATTAACCTATAAACATTTATTGTTATAAATAATTTGAGGGTTTTGTTTTTTTAGCATTTCACTTTATACTTTCCCTCTTCATACTTCTTTGGTGTTTCCTTTCAATTCCTTTTTATTTTATTTTTTAACTTTTTAATTGTTGCTACATCGACTGCTATACTTTTTCCCCCTTTGATAATTTTTAAGATAAGCTACCTTAAAAGTCTATTACTAATTGTGTTTAATATCTTTTAAACCATGCTTTAACCTATAGTTCTCAAGTGGAACCACAGAAAGTATGTAACAGAATTTTATTCTAAGTTGGGGAAATTAGCATATCTCCTCGCTCCCACTTTATTCTATATATCTGCATAATCTACAATATTTTACCCTGGGGTTTGGGCAGGAGTGATAGCCTGTATCTTCTCTTCCAAAGAATAAATGTTAAATTTGCATTCTGTTTTATAACTATGTTTATAGCAATTATTTAGATACTTTACTATATGGTTTATTTGCCAGTTTCCAATGCATTCTAAAATTTTTATTAACCACAACTTTCCCATACTTGAGTTCTTTGTTTTGATTCATCTCTGGGTTCAGTAGAAAACATCTTCAAGTGGCTTTTTATGACTGTTGTGTGAATAATACATTCTTGAGGTCTTTAACATTGGGAGCTATTATCTCTATTGTTTAATGGCTTGGCCGGGTCATACTCTTTCCTGCTCTAAATTACATAGGGAGAGATCTGTACTACATCTAAGAGAAATGCATGGAGGAGCACACCACTGTATTTCTCCCTAGTTTCCAGAGCCGATACAAGTATCCATCCACCACCTCTTTATACAGACCTTGGTCCATTCTGGCATTTGGGTCTTGGAATGCAATGGAGACATGAGACATGTGTATTCATGTCGCCATCTCTTCAGACATCATCACCCATTAAATACTCATTGATTCATTCAGCAAATGTTGATTGAGCTCCTATGATGTGGCAGGCATTGCGGGAGCCATTCAGGACTCAGGGGAATCATAAGATTTCTGCTCTCCGGGAGCATGTGTGTGAGTGTGGGAGAAGAAGGGACAGGCCATAAACAAGTGAACAAGATCATTTCAGAGAGTGATAGGTGGAGCTGCCGTGTAGCTGCTCAGAATGGTACCCCTGGAGCTGTGCAGCACGCAAGCCCCATGGCTGTGAAGTAAAGAAGAATGAAGTGATAGATGGAGGCTCAAGGACTGTTAATTAAATTCTCCGCTGCAGCAAATCCGTTTGTTCACGTGCTTACGGTTCCCCTGATGATATTCCCTCCAACATTGTGGTCCTTCTTTGTCTTCAGTTCACAATGTTGCTGTTCTTCAGAGGAGGCCACGTGGTTTTTTCCTTCTGTCTTGAAGGTGTTTGTTGTCTCTGTTAGGTCAGGACTCCATGTTGTTTGCATTATGCTTGCAGCTGCATGTCCACAAAGCTGGTGGTGGGACAGCCGTGTGAGGGCATCCGTGTCCGGCCTAGAGCCCCCAGTGCAGTGCAGATGTAATGGTTGGGGTTGGTACCCAGATCTTCAGCAGATTCTAAGAACAAGCTGTGACCCCACCGTTAGACCGAAGCCCAGTGGGCAGTACAGTTCCCTTACTGGGAGACAGTGTTGAAGGACCGCTAAGAGCTTCGCCCCTGGAGTCAGATGGCTTTCAATTTGCCCGGATTTGCATGAACTCGAATTTGCTGTTACCATTTATCAGATGCCCAGCCCTGGCCAGGTACCTAACCTCTGTGTATCTCAGTGTCTTCATCTTCAAAGGGGGTTAATGACAGTACCTACTTTGCAGTGTCATTGTGGTAAATCCAGGAACTGACGGAAGTGCTTAGCACAGGGCCTGCGCTTAGTAAACCCCCAGTGACATAGCATCATCATCATAATTGAATTACTATTAACTGTGTCTCGTGTTGGCTTAAAGCTTTTCCATGTCCTACCTTCCCCTGGACTCCAACTCTGTCTATACTTAATAATAGACGGAGAGAACAAGGGTAAGGCCGAATGTGCCCAGGTCTCGGCTTCCCTTTGCTGAATCCCCAGGGAGGGCTCTGTATGACCTTGTGAACCCAACGCAGGAAGGGGGGGCGTTGGCGTCGGGGAGGGAAGGAGGAACCCACCAGAGGAGCCACACTGCTCCCTTGTTTTGTGTTTTTCCTATTTTACAAACATGATTTTGTTATTTTTTTCACCTTACCTGTATTATCATTAATAAGTCAAATATTTAATTTACTTGTTTTAATATTATTAACACCAGCCATCAGTATAAATGTTATAAAGGGATTTCAATGTTTGTCCACATTAGTTTTTACCTTCTTTATATACTTTTATTTATATGTTAAAGATGTTTAGAATGAGCCTCTATCATTTTGACAGTCAGAAAAATTAAATATTGTTTCATTTTGATAAAATATCACCCACAAACATATTACTGTAATACAGTTTTTATTTGGGGTTCATGTCTAACCTTTACCCATAGAGAAATAAATATTCAAGAGCTATAATCAAAAGTATACATATAATTTTATGATCTACCGTTTTACTTAGAGTGATGTTTAATATTCTCCTTCCTACAGGGTCATATTTATCACTTTAATAATTGTGTTCAAACCGCATCACATTAAATGTTACAATATACCTCGCATTATAGGACTGACACATAGGCTGTTCACAGTTTTTCTCTGTAATGAAATTATGTCATTATAAACCTCTTCGTCCATGTGGCTCTTTCTCTTTTGAATTAATTCCTAGAGATTACTGAGGCAGAATATTGAATAGGTTTTTGGCTGTTGATGAGAATTCATATACTCCCTTCCAAAAGGATTATATCAACTTTACACTCCAACTGGCAATAAATACATATGAGTTTCCATGAAGCCTCAGCAATATTGGGTTGTATATTTTTTATTTATTTTTTTCTACTGAAATGGACTGTGTTTACATAGTAATTCTTTTTTTTTTTTTTCATATGAATCCTCCGAGCATATTCTTTGCCCATCTTGGTGATACTCTTAGACAATTAAAAAATTCCAACTCAATACTGGTATTTGCCTTTGGCATAGTTGTCACAATTACTTTTTTTCATTTTCCTTTAACATTTCGGTTCAGTGTAATAGTTTGTTTTTCCATGTGTAGCACTTCCCTCGCCTCAGCTTCATTCTAGGGTCTGTTAGTTACTGGCATGAACAGGGTTTACAGTAAGGGTCTTCAGGGGTGTAGATCCTTAGGGCAAAACAGGAGGGATAACAGGAAGTGGGCGGGGCCTCAAGGGGGAGACACCGTCCCCTTTCTCCCCGGGTTCCTCCCAAAGCTTCCGGTGGCTGAAAGGCGGGGCTTACCTGGCACCTCCGTAGCACAGTTCTGTAGCTTTGAGGTTGTCAGAATCCCCAGGGCACGCCTGTCAGTTCCCCACCAGAGTGTTAAAGGAGAGCTATGCACTTGGACTGTGTCCACTCTGGCTACCACCTGGGGGGGTCCCCCAGCTAAGGAGCTGGGCACTGTGACTACACTTGAGCTTGAGTGACGGTTTTTCCCCAACATGAGGGACCAGGAGCATGAGACGCTTCCTGAGGTGAGCACTGATGGAGAGAGAGGGGCCATGAGAACAGTGACTGTGCCACGTCTGCCCTTTGCCAGAGAGACCCCTCCCGGCGCCACACGCAGCACGGAACCCAGCACGCCCCCTGCCCAGAGCTCAGAGCCCAGCCAGTCCAGCCTTCTTGTCACCCTGTCTTTTGGTTGCTCTTTAGACTAAGAGCACTCCCCCCTTTGGAGTGCCCCCCTGACAGCCCTCAGCGGCCCAGGCAGAGTGCAGGGACACCTCCTGACCTCCCCTGCTCTTCTCTTGCAGTTTCCTGCTTCTTCAACTTCACCAGCCCCTCTGGGGTCGTCCTGTCGCCCAACTACCCGGAGGACTACGGCAACCACCTCCACTGCGTCTGGCTCATCCTGGCCCGGCCCGAGAGCCGCATCCACCTGGCCTTCAATGACATTGACGTGGAGCCTCAGTTCGACTTCCTGGTCATCAAGGATGGGGCCACCGCCGAGGCCCCTGTCCTGGGCACCTTCTCAGGAAACCAGCTCCCCTCCTCCATCACCAGCAGCGGCCACGTGGCCCGTCTTGAGTTCCAGACTGACCACTCCACAGGGAAGAGGGGCTTCAACATCACCTTTACCAGTGAGTCCTCTCTCTGCCCCCAGCAGACCATCCCTCTGAGTGCCAGCCTCTGAGGATGGTGGAGGCGTGTCAGTGTGGGTGGGCCAGTTCCAAGGGCTCCAGCAGGACCAGGAAAAGCATAAAGCGCTGGCTGCCAGCAGGGTGCTCTTTGCCATGGAGTCCCTCTCTTTTCAGCATTGATTTCCTATACATAATGTAAAAAGAGCCTGGAACCTCATTTCTCCCACCCCCTGCCTCCTAGAAATAGCAGGTACAGCTAGAACCGTGAAGGGCCCAAGGGAGAGCAAGCCTCTGTCATCCCCTCAGTAGTGACTGATCCCTCTCCGATCTGCTCCCTGTGGTCTTGAACGCCCACTCACTGCTGACTGCAGGTATCCCAGGGACCCACTCACACTGGGTTTCGCCCAGTTCCCACTCCCACACTCAAATCAGGAACAAAAGTCCGGAGCACTGTGTCTGTCTCGCTCCGACACTGCATCAGAGCCGACTGCTGGGGCATTTCCTCATCGCCCCTCTCAGGGCCACAGTCCAGAGTCTGTCACTTCCAGCTTCAATCCCAGGCCCCTTCTAGAAGCAACCTGAAGCTCGGCAGTGATTATTTTCATTTCTGTGTCTCCTGGGATTATAGTGGGGGCGGGGGTGGGGGCAGAACCCTGGAGACTGGAAATAACGAGCCACCAAAGGCAGCAAGAAGTACGTATCAGGCTCTAATGAGCTGTAGACCCATGACCTTGACTGATGACATATCATCCAGTGGGGCTACAGTCGGGTGTGCCTGGAGAATTACCCAGATCCTTCCCAGAGGCTGCTTATGAAATGCCAGTGCCCAACTCAAGCACCACCTCACACGCACACGTATACACACACACACAGAGCTGGTCCCTCTGGTGATTCTGACAGAACTGATCTCCGCCCAGCCCCCCACACTCATCCGTGGCACACAGATCCTACTTCCTTGTTTCACTGGTCCCTGGGGTAGAATTAAGCTGAAGACAATAGGTGCCAAATGGCCAGCCACTGAGGACCCCAGATTCCAGGGGAAACCCAAGCTAAAGCATTTCCCTGCCATTCCCCTCGGCACCTTCCTCGGACACCAGACTCACTAGGGACAGCCTCCTCGGAGCACGCCTCATCCAGGCCGTCCCTGCCCCCGTCGTCCACGGGCAGGAGGAGGCAGAGCCCAGTCTGTCTTCCCCGATCCTCCCTGTCTATCGGTGCAGCTTAGCGTTTAGGTCAGCCTGCTTTCCCATGAGGCCGTGAGCTCTGGACAGATAGGGGATGTATTACTCCCTGCCCATCTGGTATGTGGTAAGGATCAGTAAATGTTTACTGAGTGGAAAGATCCATGAATGACTCAACGCTCCTTCTCCCCTGGGGAAGTGGGACAAAGAACAGTAAGAGGTCTCCAGGAAAACCCCATTTGTCCAGGATGGTGACAGCTGAGAACTTGGCAGGGCCAGTGGCAGTGTGGACACAGTGGGGCACCTGCAGCAGAAACTCACGCTCATGATCTCCCAGGAAAACCAAACCCTAGCGAGTCCCTGTTTTCCAGGAAAGGAGCCAATGCTGGGCCCTTGGGAGGAAGAAAGAGGCACGGGGTGGTGGGCCCAACCCGGGGACCAAGGTCCTGCCTCACATTCCTGCCCCAGGCTTCTCCGCCACTGTAAAAGTGATACACACTCAGTAGGTACACACTCAAAACACAGGGCAGGTCACAGGAGAAATGGTAACCACCACCCCAAACCCCCACCCAGAAACAATTCTCGCCAGTGTTTGGTGAACACTCTTACAGACATCAGGTATTTTTCTGTGCATCCATACAGATGGGCAGTTGGGTGGTTAGGTAGAAATAATTTTTTTAGAATCTGGACCCCACCCCAGATCTGCTGAATCAGAATCTCCAAGGGGCTGAGGCCACAGGATCTACTTCTTAAGAGGCTTCTGAGGCGGTTCTGAGGAAGCTGGTGAACAACAATCCATGGCCAAGTGTTTGGGAAGATCTGTAGCATGGTCTCCCCTGCAGGACAGCCATCTCCTGGGGCACAGCCCAGCTGACGACCATCCAGGCTGAGCTGGAGTCTGGCCGGTGTCGGGAGCTCCTCTCCCCAGACAGCTGTCTCCATGGCTTCCCCTTAGCGTGACTTGAAACCTGTGTCCTTATGACTAGGACCCGTGACTCTTTCCCACCCCTCGAGCTCCTTGGACTGAACCCAGTCCTTCCCCGCCAGCTCTGGAATATCTTCAACAATGTTGAAGGAGCCACTATTTCCTGAGCACCTACTGTGTGAGCACTCTGCTGACCTACTGTGTGACACTCACTCCGCAGTCACCATGGTGGACCCCACACCAAAAACGTCACAGGCTGAGAGCTGTTCCTTCTTACACAGCAGGAGGCAGGTTGGAGAAGACACGCAGGTAGAACTGGGCAGTGCTGAAATTCCGGACGTAGAGCTTTTGGTCCCGGATATTGAAAATTGCTTCATAGTCAGATGAATGTGTGTGTGGCGGGGCAATCTTATGGTCCTAGTTCCTAATAAAGAAAGTGTGGGAGACTGAGGTCCGGGCTGACCTCAGTTTTGCATCTCAAAGGGGTGCAAAGGGGGTTGCAACCCACACAAGGAAAGGAGGGAAGGGAGTTGGGGACCCCGCGGAGGCTCTGGGAGGGACCATCACACTCCTCTCCGTGCCAGATCCCCCCACAGCTCCCCTTCAGTTAGAAGGATTCCCCAGGTCTACAGGCCTCTTGCCTCCAGCAAGATCCATCAGTCCCCAGGGCGAGCTGCATCTGTTTCTGACCACACCAGGGTTCCCATCTTCAGAGGATTCCAGAGACGTGCGAATCAAGTTTTTTAAAGTGGTACTTGCCCAGGCAGCCATGGAGCCTGGTTCCCACTGCAAAGCCACTGTCCTTAAAACAGCAGGGGGGCAACCAGGGTGTGGCTTCAGCCCCTTGAGTGCTGGGACGGTGGCGCCCCTGAGGGAGGCAGCCAGGGAGAATGCTTGGAGGAGATGGAGGGGAACGGGAAGAAGGGATGGGACTCATTCTTCAGCAGCCCTTGCCATCCATCAGCAGCTGTACCAAGTATTCTCCACTTTCCTATTTGTATCAACTTGCATTTTATTTCTATCCCAGAATGACCCTGCAAGGGAAGTACGACCTCATTTTATAGGTCAGGAAACAGAGGTTCAGCAAGATTACATAAGTTGCCCAGAACTGAGTAGCTAACGAGAGGCAAAGCTTGATTAAACCCAGAAGTGTCCTGACTCTGTCCTCCCCCATCCCCGACTGCATTATCAGTTGCCTGGGAGAGTACCAGGCCGCCTGACAGCGGCTCGGGGACGAAGGAAATGGGTTCGGACAGCGCTGATTCCAGGGCACCTACTTCCCGATGCTTAGTGTCTATTAACGTCACAGGGGTTGGAGCCCAGCTCACCTGCAACATAAGTGGTCCATCACTGTCTGAAGTTAGGGAAGCACGGAATGGACTTGACAGAGAGGAGACAGATCTGTTCCTTACGCCTCAGTTTCCTCATTTGCAAACTGGGATAATAATAGCTGCTTTGTGGAATCATTATATGATGTAAATGAGCGAATATGAGAAATACGGAGCCCACCACTGATCTGTGAATGTTCATTAGAGTGAAATTGGATGAGGTGCTCGGGAAGGCAGGAGATGAGGCTTAACAATCCCCTGCTCTATGCCCAGTGCAGCACATCGCTCCCTGGTTTTAGGGCATCTGGCTCTCCCTCCAGCACGGTGGGTTCTCCCAGAAGTGGACAAGGTCTGGGGGGGGACATCCTAATGAAGCTGATTTTCTTTGGGGGGGGTCCATCCGCACACCAGCTCAGCCTAATCACACCCTTGACCCCCATCCATACAGCCTTCCGGCACAACGAGTGCCCGGATCCCGGCGTCCCGGTGAATGGCAAACGGTTCGGTGACAGCCTCCAGCTGGGGAGCTCCATCTCATTCCTCTGTGACGAAGGCTTCCTCGGGACGCAGGGCTCGGAGACCATCACCTGCATCCTGAAGGAGGGCAGCGTGGTCTGGAACAGCGCCGTGCTGCGGTGCGAAGGTATGTGCCTGCGGGCCGGGGGCCGTGGCTGTCACCGGAGAGGCTGAGGAGGGGACCAAGGGGCCTGAGCCACGGTGGTGCCTTCCCATGGCACCCTGCCTCTTCTCCCAGGACTCAGGGCCACCCTCCCACCCTCACACCAGAATGACAGGGGTTCAAAGGACCACTTGGCCTAGAAGTTTTCATTGTAACCAGAGAGTAGACTGGAGAAAACACCGGTTTTAGACTGCCAGGCCTCAAACGCCGGTTTCAACTGGGGATGCTCAAAGTCACAGCCATCAGGAGTCCAGCTTCCTGCTCCTACCCAAGGCAGCTGCATCTGCCACTCTTTCCTCCTCCAGACACTGATTTCCCCGATGCCCGGGGACATCTCCCAGGCTTGGCCTTTGTGTGCCCATTCAGACCTGCCTTGTTAGCCTTGTTAGCCTTATTATCCTGTGGTCAGTCTCCAGGAGACTAAGGGCAGACCAGCCAGCAGAAGCACAGCTTGACACAAGCACGAGGGTTACCATGGCGTCTCCCGAGTCCTGCCTTACCCCCTCAGAGCAGGCTTTGACGCCACTGCAGAGATGAGCCATCTGTTCATCAAACTGCAGGCATTCAAAACACAAACGAAGCTTCTTGAGGGCAGCATCACATCAAATCTGTGTACCACACACGCTGCCTGGCACAGAATTGGCCCTTGACAAAGATTTGTAAACAGTGGGTGAGTGACGTGTATCCTGTGGGCCTTTGGTGCCATGCCCGTGTCCAAGGAGACGGGGGCTGTGGTCCCGCCGCTGGGGGCCAGAAAGCCTCTTCCTCTCATCCCACGTGTGGGTGGTAGGTAGTGACCTGGGAGACCTCTCTGTATACCCCGTCCCCAAACCCAAATCTGAGCACACAGGCCAGCAGGCGGGAAGGACAGGAGAACAAAGCGGGGTGTGCTTAGTGGGAGCACCGCCCCAGAGATGACAGGTGGGGGAGGAGGGGAGACCACGGAGAGCACAGTGCATGTGCCAGGGTCTGGGCTGGAATCCTGGCAGGCCCCTTCTCCCCTCCAAGCCTCTTGTTTTTTTCAGCTTAAAAGGGTAGGGAGGTGATAACAGTAAGACGCAAATGAAAAGGGCAGTTCCCAGCATGAAGTAAGTACCCCAAAGTGTTAGCTGTGCTCTTACTGGTTTATAAACTCCATGAGGTCAGAGAATCACCTTTGGCCTCGTATTCCCACAACTGATGTGTTGTTTGGCACCTAGATGCGGGCGATACTGCTTGATGAATCAATGAATGAATGAATGAATGAATGAATGAACTGTTAACTCGGTTAGAGCCTCTCTAATGGCCCCCAGAGCAGGGGTGAGGGGGCCGTTCTCAGCAGACCACCTTTTGCCTCCACCCTGAAACTTACCAGCTGAGTCACGCTAGGCGAGCAACTCGGCCTCTCTGTGCCTCAGTTGCCCCATCTGTAAAGCGTGGGTAGTGATGGGAGCCTCCTCGCGGGGCTGTCGTGAGCAGGCACCGTCCTTGGAGCAGCGCCCTGCAAAGGCAGCACTCAGTGAGCGTCGGCTGTGAGCATTATCTTCCCCTGATTTTCGCTGTGTTTTCCTCAGACCAGTCAGATGAGTGTCACTGCCCTTGGGGGCGTCAGAGAGTACATTTCCATCCCTCCCAGCGCCTGCCCCAGTCAGGAGGTGAGCAGACTGCTCTCTGCTCTCCAAAGTCCCACAGCGAGGTCCCCACAGCCTCCTCTGCCACTTCCCCCGGAAGAGCGAGCCCTTTTGGAAACCACATGAGCTCTAACATCAGAGAAACAGCACGGAGCTCGCGGCTCCACCCGCTCCCAGCTGTGGAGCTGGCGGAGGAGGGAATTCCCACGTTGGCAGCAGGGGATGGTCATGCATGTCTGATGGGATTGTTTGCGGGTGAAGCTGATGGCCCTGTGGAGCAGCCAAGCGGAGCCCAGGGTCTGGGGACTGTCAGTCAGTGGTCATTCACCTTTCCCCAGGCTGGCCCCTCGTTCTTCCTGGTGCTTGGTGCTCTCCTTCAACCTTGGTGGTTTCCCTCGCGTTGGTCCATCGGGTCCAGGATGTCCTGCTGTCTCTTGCTCACCCGAGCACCCTGATTCCTTTCACTCTTCATGGACGAACACCAGGCCACTCAGTTGGACACTTGGTCTCACCACTATTATATTTTTCTGTACCGACCCCACCTCGGTCCTATCTTCCCACCCAGACCCTCCTCACTTCTGGGCCAGAAGCCCACGTCCCAGTGCCTCTGAGCCTATGGGGGCTCAGCCCCAGCCAAGCCGACCCTTCTGCAGAACCCTCCTCATCTCTGCACTGCTGCCCCTGGGGTCAGGTGCTCCTCGGCCATCGTCCTGCCCGATGGCCATCAAGTGCTGTGAAATACTCGAGACCACGCAAGATGCAGGAGACGGTCTGACCCATGCTCATAGACCTTAACACACCCCGCTGTTTCATAGGCAAAGTCCTGACTTTGAAATTAGAACCATTCCATTTATTCTGACCCTGAGGGACCAAAAACACGGGGCAGCCTATTACAGAGACCCTGACGTGGCAGAGGGAGGAAGAGCCCGCTCATTTTTCTCTGAGTAAAAGGGGTGTTGGCTGCCACCCTGGTTTCCGGGGGCCTGGGGAGCAGCACATCAGAGGGGCAGAGTGAGAGATGCCGCGTCCAGTGGCCAATCCCAGACCTAAAACCGTAGGGCAGGGCAGGTGGAGAAGCCCCTGGGAAGCCAGCCCCTGGTGGCCGCTTTGACCTCTGGTGTCCCAGCCTTGGGAGAACCCTGCTTTGTAATCAGCAGCTTTGTCTTTTTCAATTTTCCCAGTTTTGTTTTTGATTAAGCATCCCCACCTTGTGGACAATTAAATGCAGATGCTAATGGTCTTTTAAA
Source organism: Artibeus jamaicensis (assembly GCF_021234435.1). Lineage (NCBI taxonomy): Eukaryota > Metazoa > Chordata > Mammalia > Chiroptera > Phyllostomidae > Artibeus > Artibeus jamaicensis. The sequence continues at coordinate 10,319,672 of NW_026522057.1, forward strand.
AAATCTTTTAATATATGCTAAGAGCCACTTAGTTTTTGAGAGGCTGTAATGGGACAAGGGAGAAAATGGCTGCTTCTCCTAAATTTAGAAAGAAGGATGATTATCTGGCTGCAAAGCAGAGGTTGACAAAGTTTTCTTAAAGGGCCAGCTAGGAAGTGTTCGGGGCTTGGTGAACCACCACCAGCCATCGCTCTATGGAAACAGCCTGACACATGAGTACAGGGGCTGGATTTGGTTCCTGGGCTGGACTTCGATGACCCCTGATCCAGAGAACATAAGTGCTTGTAATGTTTAAAGTGGGGAATTTCCTAAGAAAGACTTCCAGGTAGCGAAGGCATCTACAGAGGACTGCCTGGCTAGCGCCCTGCACGTTCCTCGCTTCCACCTCTTAAAGAAGAATCATCAGCTAAGTGTATCCCACTGGGATAAGTGTTTTCCTTACTCATTTCAGCCATGCGCCAGTCTAGGAAGTAGGTGTAGTTACTGTTTTCACTGAGGCACAGAGAGGTTAAGTCACCTGCCTGGGTTCTCCCAACTTATAAGTGACGGGCAGAATTTGAACCCAGACTCCTGGCTACACTGTTACTGGATTCATTCTTCCTCAATTATGTCACCAGAGCACAGGTGGCAAACACAGGGCCCACGGGCCGAACCCGGCCCTCTACCTTGTTTTATCCACCCCACACCTTGTTTCTACCCAGTAGCAGCACCAAGCTCTCGCTTGACTGTTAAGGAGTAGTTATGTTTATACAGTCCTAAAATGACATTCAGCCCTTCGAACAGGGGCAACCGTGAGGCTGATGTGGCCCCTGTTGACCTGTGACACCCCTGCACTAGAGAGAATGTAATTTCAAACGTGTTTCTGAAGGACTTAGCATCAGCCACTAACGGGATGAAAAGCAGCTTTTCTACTTCCCATGTCCCAGTGGAAAATTAAAACAGAGACACGTCTGACACAAAAGACAAAGACAGGACCCCCCACGGAAGCGGCAGACATTAACATCGTAAAACAAAATGATAGTCGTAAGACAGACGGGTCATAAAGGTCATTAAACTCCTGATGAAAAGACAAAGACTCCAACCGACTTTTTTTAAAATGTCACTTACAAGAAATATGTGAAAAAACAGGAGATGATCTGCGGTGAGTGTGTATTTTCACTTTTAAAGTAATACTTGGTGGTTGTAAAACGTGTAAATAATGCACGCGTGAGATAAAGTTCAAAGTGAAAACACATTTCTCGATCTCACTCCCCAGAGAGAAATACTTAAACAATCTCGTATAAACACACGCAGTTTTTTTTCCTCTGTGTTTTCTGAATGTGTTACTTTTATAATCAGAAACTTGTTCAAGTTCTGTACAAAAGAAAGAAGGTCAATTCTCCCCACTCCCACGAGAAGATTCTAAGTGATGGTTATAGCTCGCTTGGGCCTCCGAGGAAGAAGTAGGGGTAGTTATTGCATTTCTAACATTATCTTATTCAATCTTCTTGTCACTCTTGAGAGAAAGATATCATTATGCTCTCTCTGTGCATGAGAATCCTGGAAGGCAGGAAGATGATTGACTTGCCTGAGCTCACCAATCCAGTGGTGCCTGAGCTGTAACAGGTGCTGGACGCCAGGCCAAGGGCTTTACATACTCTGTCCAACTGCATCCTCCCAACGGCAGGTGGGGCAGGTGCCGTTACTACCCTCACTTCACAGATGAGGAGACTGAAGCAACAGAGCCGTTCGATAACGTGCCGAATATCACACAAATGAGCAAATGGGAGGAGAGTCAGGATTCAAATCCAAATATTCTGGTTCCAGAACCTTCCCTCGATCACCAAATGAGGTCTGTCTCACTCCAAAGTTCGTTTCATTCTACATGAATGGGGAGGGGTGGAGAAGGGTGCCGGTGGGCTGGACAAAGTAGAAGACAGAGGAAAAGGCTTTCACTGCCCCGGTCATTCACAGTGGACACTCAGTGAACAAACAGCCCTTGGAGGGCAGTAATCAGGCTGGGCGTTCCCGAGCCCGCCCACAGTGGGTAGAAATGCAGTTGCTGGAGTCAGACCCGAGCTTAAACCCGGCCTCTGCCGCTTCTTAGCTGCGTGTTTCCGGGCCGCGTGCCTCACTTCTCTGCACCTGCTTCCTCAGCTGTGATGTGAGGCTGACACCAGTGGCCACCGTGCAGGTCACTGCAAGACGAACACGCAGGAAAGACAGGGCTCTCGCACATGAGCAGTTCTCTGTATCGTTCTGTTGTACCATCACTGCCTTGCACGGCTTCAGCCTCAGAGGGCCGGAGGGCTGGGTCATCCCTCACGAGGACACCAGCCGCTCATCAGAAGCCCAGGGCATTCGTCATCTCATGCTGCCGTGACCAAGTATCACAGACCAGGTGGCTTAAACAGCAGACATTTGTTTATCACAGTTCTCGAGGCTCGAGGTCCAAGACCAAGGTGCCAGCAGGGTTGGCTTCCCCCGAAGCCTCTCTTCGTGGCAGCGGAGGGCTGCCTTCTTACCTGGCCTCTCCTCTGGATGCGCAGGCTCTCCTGGTGTCCCCCCTCTTCTAGTGAGGACCCCAGTCCACCCTTGTGGCCTCATTTAGCCTTCACTACCTCCATAAAGGCACCAGCTCCACAAACAGCCTCACTGGGGTTAAGACTTCAGCCTATGAACTTGGAGGGATGCATTTCAGTCATGACCCCAGTATCTCTACTTTCAACCAGTATTTCATTCCCTCAAAAACAAATATTTATGGAGCACCTACTGTGTTCCATAGGTGCCTGTGTTCAGGCACTAGGTTAGGCATGTCTCAGACACTAGATTAGGCACGGGTCTTTCTTTTTTATTCTTCTTTTTTTCTTCTTTGTGTGTGCATGTGTGTGTATGTTTCCTTTTTTCACCCCAGCATCATTCTCTTCCATTTTTTTAATTAGTAGGTGCTCATAAAATACACATAACAAAATTTACCCTCTTAACCAATTTAGTGCATTCCTGCTGTGCAGTCATCACCACCATCCATCTCCAGACTTCATCTCGCGAGACCGAAGAACCCCATGCTCCATTCAACACTAACTCCTCCTTCCCTCCTTCCCTCCTTCCCTCCTTCCCTCCTCCCCCGGCCCCTGGCAACCACCATCCCCTTCCTGTGAATCTGACTCGAAGTTCCTCCTAGAAGTGGCATCGTACAGTCTTTATCCTCCTGTGACTGGCTTATTTCTCTTAGCATGTTCTCAAGGTCCATCTACACTGTTGCATTAGGTCAGATTTTTTCATTTCCTTTTTAAGGCTGAAAATTTTCCACTGTACGTGCACACCACATTTTGTTATGCATCCATCCACCAGCGGTCATTCCGGGCTCTTTTCCCCTTTTGTAAATAGCTGTTGTAAATAACGCCGCTATGACCGAGCTGCACAAATGTCTGCTCGAGTGACCGCTTTCACTTCTCTCGTTTGCCCCAACGTTGGCCATGGAAATTCCCAACAGAGCGAGCCGTGTGGTGAGCCCCCATGCAGCCATCTCCCGGCTCCAACAATCACAAACTCCTGGTCCCTTTATTTCCTTTTACGCCACCACCCACCACCACCCTGCTCGGGGATTACTGTGAAGCAAATTTCAGGCAAAATGTTTCATCCATAACATTTTAATGTGCATTCCTAACAGATGAAAAAAAGCACTCCTTAAAACAAAACCATAATACCCTTATCTTAAAAAATAAAGTAATGACTTCATACAATCAAATTCCCATGATTATCTAATCCTTTCTTGTATAGTGTTTTTTCTTTTAAGTCAGAATCCTAGTTAGGCTTGCACGTTACAATTGGCCTACAGTCTCGGGTCTTCTGTGGCTCCCCGCCCCTTGCGATGTTGGGTTGGAGGAACCAGGTCACACTTATCCTGAGCAGTGTCTTGCCCTCTGAGTTTTGGTGACTGCATCCCTCAGAGGTTGGTTAACATGAGCTTATCTATTTTATATTTCCTCTAATTGGCAGTAATATCTAGAAACCTAATTAGATTTAGGTTCCTTTTTTGTTTTTTTGTGGTTTTTTTTGCCAGAATATTTTATAAGCAGGGCTCTAGGCCTCCATCAGAGGCACGTAATGTCTGGTTTTCCCCCTTCGGGGACCATCGGGAACCATCCATGACCCTAGTCAAGGGACCGCAGAGTGGGGATGTGCTTGCTATTGTTTCCTCCTCTTGCACCAGCTGCCATCCTGAAAGAGAACTTGCCTGCATCAACGGTTTGGTTACCCTGAGGTATGATGCCTGAAGAAAAGGCAGGAGAAATACTTAATTGTTTCTCTTTATTTACCAGTTCTCATTTTAATGAGTTGATTCCCTAACACCTTCCACCGTTGAATATTTTTAAATACTATTAAAGTCCCACGTATCTAAACATATTGTATGTATTTAAACCCATTGCTGTTATTACTCTGATCGACTCGCCAATTGTCCCAGTGGGGGCCTTTTGAAATTAGCCCAACCTCATCTTGTACATTTTTTGTCCCTGACCTAGAATCCACTGTTTCTCCAAAGGGCCCTGGTTTTTTTTTGTTAAGTGAAAAATGGTATTTAGAATCTGGGTTCTGGAGGTGCTTATTATTATTGATTAGGTACTTGTTTTTAAGTCTTTTCAATGAACAGAGAGCAAAGAAGGATTTTTTAAAGATAAAATGCATCATGGGTTCACTTCATTTCCATGCGAGAACACTTTCCTTGCCTTCCCTGATAATCACAGCTGTATCTCCTTCCACTCTTGCTGAAACTCCCAGTTCCCGTCAACACCAGCCTCCATACCCAAGAGTCTCAGCACTGCAACGCCAGTCCTACGCAGAGCAATGCGACTACTGAAAATAGTTGAAGTTATGTTTCTTTCCGGTCTTTTTCCCTGTATTGTACTGGGGGGTGGGGTATCAAATTACCATGTTTTTAAATTGCTTTGACTGGTTTCTCCATGTGTGATTATGCCACCAACTGATACAGTATTTTATTCATTTATTTACTCTGCTGTATGAGTTTTGAGGGGTGGCTTATCAAATTTCAATATTTCTTTCTAATTGTGCAAAATATTTCCAGTTCCAAATCGAAACCTCTAAGAGAAGGTATGTACTGAGTAGGTCCAGCTACCATAACTGTGTCCTCTCTGTCCTATTCACTCCCTCTTTCCACAGGTAATCTTCAGATTTGGGGTTACTCTCTCATTGATTGTTAATATGAGCAAATGCGTGTGTGCGTCTCCCACCTGTTTTTTAGATACGGAATTATAGAATGGAATTCTTTTTTTACTTCTCTACCTTGCCTTTACTCACTTCATGTATTCTAGGGACCCCTCCCGGACATTCTATAGCCTATTCCTCATTCGTATTGTATAGTTGCCTAGTGTGTGTTGTTGATTGCCCCAGTTTATTCGCTTAGCTCCCCATTGCTAAACATGTGGGCTGTTTTCAATTTTTTTTTATTATGGATAGCGCTGCCTTGTATAGCCTTGGAGATATATATGTGTATGCGTGCATGTTTTGTTCCATGTTTTGCTAGTACATCTTGAAGATAGAGTTCGGCAAACAGAATTGCTGGGTTGTAGAGTAAATACATATGAATTTTCCTGGCTATGACCCAATTTTTCTTCATAGGGGTTGTATCATCTTGCATTTCCACCAGCAAGGTCCTGGAATACCTGCCTTCCCCCAGCGTCACAGGGCACCAGACTCTGGGTTTTCCCTACCTGATGAGAAGTAGTTTCTCATTGTAGTTTTAATCTGTATTTTATTAGTGAGAGTGAGGTTGAGCCTCCTTTTAGGAATCCTTCCCTCCTTCTCCCTGCCTGGCCACTGCCACCTGCAACGTGAAGCTGAGCTAATAGAGGGAAGGGCTGAAAGATGAAAGAGGTCATTGGACCATCACGTGAGCGGAAGAGATGAGGTGGCCAAGGTGATAAAGTGACACGGCAGAGAGAGAAGATGAAGACTAGCAAAGCCAGGAGTTGGGCTTCCCTTGCTGCAGATTTTAGGGAGGGTTCTGTTGATAAACAGGCACTGAATGGAGAGGAGCCGAGGCAGGCCAGCAACTGTGTGATCGATGGCTTCCTGGAAAGCGAGTGAGCAGATCGGAGTCCGGCCACCAAAGAGGCTGGGCCTGTGTTGCACTAGAGCCGAGAGAGAGTCCTCACTGCTACTGAGGTTCGGTACCTGCAAGGGGACCTAGGGACGGATCGGTTGGCACGTCCCTCCCCACCTACAAGATCTCCTGTGCCCATTGGAGAAATAGAGCAAAGAAAGCTTTAGTAGTTTCAGAGAGATGGATGGATGGCTTTTGAAAACTAGGTTCACCCTGGAAGTGATAATACCCATTTGCTATTTACTCTCAATGTTTGATGTAGGCACTATGTAATTACTTAGTTTCTACAAGCCCCAGCTTACTGAAAATGGTGATAATCCCTGCCTATGAAGTGAGGATAATAATAGTGTCTGCCTTTTAGTGTTGCAGTTGTCACAAGGCTAATCCATAAGCCCTGACGTGTAGTAAGCTCTCAGTGCCCACGAGCTCCTGGCTGTCGGCTGCGGTTGCAGAGGTGTTATGTGCTGCCGGGGAATCTGGAGTCAGAGGTCTTGGGGTTAAATCTCAGCTCTGACTCCATTAGCTCTCGATCTCATCTCTGCCTGTTTAGCCTTAGTTTTCTCCTCTGTGAAATGGGGATAATAAAGCAGGCATTGTCTTATCATTGGTAAGAGTTGTCTTCTATGATCTTTACCATTATTATTATTATTATTGATCTTCTTAATTAAACTCCCAAATAAAACTGTCTTTCAAGAGTGTTTGACAGTTACTTTAGATATTTCCAGGAATTCAGAGAGGCATTTGGCTATACTTTATGAAACGAATTATCTGGAGGAATTTACAAAAACTTGCAGACGCAGAAATGCAGCTCTTTATCCCCCTTCCAGTCTTGTTCAGGCCACTTTTGGTATCTGGTGGCCCCGTGGTAAGGAAATCCCGAGGGGCAGGGGCTCCTCGAACACCGGGCGGCCACTGGAGCCAAGACCTCTAAGTTCATGCCGCCTTCCCAGGTGCGAGTCCGAGCGCTCCCACCCACTGCCCCGGGACTTGTTACCCACCGTCCGCTGGGGTCAGCTCACTTAGCTGTGAGATAGAATAACAGCAACCCCCTCCCTGGGCTTGAGTTTTGTGAAGAGTGAACGTGATTACTGACATGAAGCTAAATGCCTGGCGTGAGTGGGCTCCTGGGCCACGGTGGGGTGGGGAACACGGCAGCTGCTTTGGGCCTGGGGAGGGCGGTGCACTGGTCAGGGTGGCCGAGGTTAGGCAGTGCTGACAACAGCCCCCAAGTCTCAGTGGCCTCCAAACAGAAGCATGATGTAACCCAGACAGGAGGGTAAATAACAGGGTCATCAGGGCCTCTACTCCTCAGAGTCACTGAGCGGTCCGACCGCCATCTCCACTCTCGTGCCACAGTCACCAAGGCAGGAAACTTCACAGGCCTCACCTGGCACCTAAGGTTTCCACGTGGATGTGACTCGTATCACTTCTCTCATTTTATTGGTCAAGGCAGTCTCATGGCCTAGCATGACTTCAACAGTGAAGTCGGACCCAGTGCCCTGAGGAGGAGCCGGAAGGGCTCTCGTGACCTCCACCGAGGCCACGGGTCCAGGTGCAGGAAGAGACAAGAATGATGGGCAAGATGTGTTGCCATGGGAAACCGAGGGATGGGAAGATCGAGCAGAGAGACCGAGGGCCTGGGAAGCAGGCTTGGCAAGGTCAGAGGGCGCCTAGACCACCCAGGCGCGCATGGCATTTGCCTACCCGTCCATCCACTCACTGATTCATCCAAGCAATACGCTCCGATTTTTGGTACAGAGGGGCAACTGTGCCAAGCTCTAGGCTGAATGCTGGGGATTCCAAGTTGTGTGAGACAAATACCGTGGTCTCTCCCCTCACAGAGCTCCAAGCTGAGCATGGGGTCCCTGCCCCTCTCCAATGCCAGAGCACCGGGTGCAGGGGCTGGGGGGACCTCTCCCTCTGCCGTAGGCCTGACAAATGAGTGAGGAACAAAGAAAATGCCAGTGTGACCCAACCATTAGCTGTACTTCAGCCCTTCTCAAATGGCAAAGGACTTCGTTTAAAGGATTCTTTTCATTTCTTCCCTCTGGCCTTTAATAAAACTCCAAATGATGCCATTGAAAATATCTGTAAGGGTCCCAGTAGACAGAACTCACAGTTTATACAGTTTATGTAATTTTCCACAAAAACAAAAACAATTCTTGTTGGCAGACACATTTTTTTACAGAGGATTTTTTTTTTTTTTGCTTGCTTGTTCATTTATCCACCCAAGAAAGCTACTTCTCTCCCTTCTGTCCCCCAGCTCCCTGCGGTGGTCACCTGACTTCACCCAGCGGCACCATCCTGTCTCCCGGCTGGCCTGGCTTCTACAAGGATTCCCTGAGCTGTGCCTGGGTGATCGAAGCCCAGCCAGGCTACCCTATCAAAATCACCTTTGACAGGTGCGTATGACCAGAGCCACAGGGGTATGAGGCGAGAGGTGACCTCTGCGCAGTGGTGTGGAAGGGCCCCTGGGCTGCGCGGAGACCAGCACTGACTCTGAAATGTCAGCAAGGTCAGAGAACACTGGAGCCGACTGCCCTGGGTGGGGCAGACAGCGCTGGCTTTGCCCTTGGCCTTGGTCCCACCTCAGTAGTGGGGTTTATGCTGTTGAAGGGACTCTGACTAGAGAGGTAAGGAGAAGCCTGGGATGTCAGAGGTGAGAGAGTGGGCAGATAGATGTTGAAAAGGGCATCGGCATGTGCAGAGCCTAACCCTGAAATGTCCAAATGGGCAGGCGGCCTTCCTGACCTCTGACCCAAACCCTGCTCCCACCCTGGTCATGCTCCTTGGGTGGGGAAAGAAGCCATTAAAGATGAACATAAAACTCTAGACAAAGGATTCATGATGTAGCATAGCAGTCTACAAGCTTTTCCGTGAAGGGCCAGATATAAATATCTTAAGTTTTTGTGAACACTTGTGGATAGCTGTTACATGGTCTTTGCTTTAAATATATATATATACATATAATGTGTGTATCTATATAATAATACATGTAATTATATAATGCTTTTGTACAGTCTGAGAGCAAAGAGTGCTTTAATAATGTAAAAAGCATTCCTTGTTCTCAGACTGTACAAAAATGGGCTATAGACCAGGTTTGGCCCTGGCCTGTAGTTTTGCTGACCCCGGTCTGGAACATTCTATCCCCCGTGAAGCTATTAGTCGTTGTGCCTCCAGGTGTTAGGACAGGTCATGGCCCAGGCCACAGAGAGGACTGAGAGAGCTGTGTCCACCGTGGGAGGAGACAGGCTTAGATGCGGGAGAGAAGGTCCTTCCACTTGGCTCGTGAATGTGTGCACATTGTATTGAAGTACCCGGCCTGCCAAAATCCAATTGTTCCAAAGCCCTGGGTCAGATGGGGCCTTTTGTCATTTGCAAATTCATAAGCTTTGGGTTTCTCACAAAGTCTTCCTGTCTGTCTTCGGCAGATTTAAAACCGAGGTGAACTACGATACTCTGGAAGTACGAGATGGACGGACATACTCAGCGCCCTTGATCGGGGTTTACCACGGGACCCAGGTGCCCCAGTTCCTCATCAGCACCAGCAACTACCTCTACCTCCTCTTCTCCACCGACAAGAGTCACTCGGACATCGGCTTCCAGCTCCGCTATGAGAGTGAGTCTCGGGGAGGCAGGCGGCAGGGTCGGCGCCGGTGGGTGAGAGGACCCAGGACTGTGCTCCCCCAGTGGCTCCCCGCTTGGCCCTGTCCCCTTGGCATTGTCAAGGCTGTGCTCCTTGGATGGACACCCTTCCTCGCTCTCAGGGTCTCTCAGAGCTCAACCTTTACAAGAATGAAAGTTTCTTTCTAAAGAACCTTTAGAAAGAGTCGAAACTTTAGAAGCAGTGGCCCGCACTGATGGCCCGCGCATGGGCTCCTCGTCTGCAGACACTTGGGTGGTGCCAGGTCAGGCACTCTGGGGACAGAGTATTGGACAGATCATGAAGTTAAAGTGAGGTGGCATCTCCCACTCGCCCACCCTCTCTCGTCACCGTCTGCGTTCATTGCTGGTGCCTCGATTTAAAGAGACCGACATCAGAGCAGCTGTACAGACCACTGTAGAAAGTTATGGCTGAGAGCACCACTGAGACACAGTCATTTTCTTCCTTAGGTTTGTATCCATTAGCCGCAGCGTGGTGTCTAAGCCTAGATGCTCAGCTAATGTTCATTGAATGAATGAAGGCATGAATGAGCAAATGATCAAGCCAACTCATTTGCTCTGATCAGCCTTCAGATACTTTCTCAGCGGATGCTGAGAGGCACATCTCATGGGTGGGTAGATGACAACTTAGTCCTTCTGTAAAGCAGGGCTCTCGCCTCCCTCCCTTTGTGAGTCAGCCAGGGTCCCTCTCTGGTGGTGAGCAGTTCTTTCCAGCCATGGGCTCTCTTTTCCAGCCATAACACTGCAGTTGGACCACTGTCTGGATCCAGGGATCCCTGTCAACGGGCAGCGTCATGGAAATGACTTCTATGTGGGCGCCCTGGTGACTTTCAGCTGCGATTCGGGCTACACATTAAGTGACGGGGAACCCCTGGAGTGTGAGCCCAATTTCCAGTGGAGCCGGGCGCTGCCCAGCTGTGAAGGTGAGGCACACCCTCAGGGGGCGCTCCAGCAGCGATTCCTTTCCTGGCATGAAAAACCAGGAGCTCAAAGGGGCACTGACTCTTCCACCAACATCCGTGAAGGTTGTGGGTTTGGAAGGAGGAGGTGGGGGCAGGTCCCCGGGAGGATTGGGGGAAGCTTCTTGAGCCATGCCAGCCTTTCCCTGCTCTCTTCACTCCCGCAGCACTCTGCGGCGGCTTCATTCAAGGCTCCAGTGGGACCATCTTGTCGCCAGGGTTCCCTGACTTCTACCCCAACAACTTGAACTGCACCTGGGTTATTGAAACATCGCATGGCAAGGGTGAGTGTTTTAGGCCCCTGGCAGTTATTGGGGTGCACCATGGTCAGGACCCCACCTTCCCCGGGGTCAAAGCGACCACAACAGACATTTACCTATACCGTGTGCTCTGAGCTTAGTCCACCTTTTTATCACCAACAAGAAAGGACCCAGAACCTTCCTCTTTGATCTCAGAACTCCCGAACAGAATATTTAAAAGTAAGTATTTTTGAATGCTGGAAGAGACCTTGGAGATTGCCAAATCTCAAATCTTTAATGCAGGAGTGCCCCCTGAATCTGCCCCCACAAGACGATGGCAGGCCTTCTGTCTAAACACTCCCAGTGGTGGGGAGCTGGCCAACTGGTCCCACCAGTGGGCACCTGTTCTCATTTTCTGATAGATCCCACCCCTCCCCAAAGCCTATCCAGTGTCCCTGAAACTCCCTTCCTTGTTCAGCGTCCTCGGAGAACACAGGTGCCTCTGCTCCCCCTTCCTCCTGTCCTTCCTGCCGATACTGGGCAGAGCAGTCCTCCTCATGCATGACTCGGCTGTTCTTTACCAAGGACCAAGTCAGAGTTGCTGGTGACAAAACAAACATTAATTAAAATTGGCACCTGTGTGGCAGATCCCAGGCCTGGGAACAAACAGTAACCAGGCCGACGTGGCCTGTACCCTCGGAAGCTTATTCTGAAGGTCATCTCAAGTCATGGTTCTCACTCCATCTGCACTTCGGCAAATTCCTTAATGCTTAGCTCATACCCCGGAGGCTTTGATTTTTCACGCTGGAGGTGGAGACCCGTCATCCGTGTCTGCAGAACACCTCACCATCAGTTCTGATGCATGCCCTTAAATGAGAGCCTCTGAGCTAGAAAAATTAACATGTGCAAAAGCCAAGAAAAACAATTTTATAGAAAAGTAGTTCTTCCAGATGTTATCAAAAAAATGTTGTTATGGGCTAAAATAGGAGTGGACGTGCAAATCAGTGGGGAACAATAAAAGTCCGGAAATAGATTCCTCCGTGTGTGTGTGTGTGTGTGTGTGTGTGTGTGTGTGTGTGTATGAGAGGGAAAATGTCTTTAATATGTGATTAAAGTGTCATTTCCAATCTAGTGAAGAGAGGATGGATTATTTAAGAGATGGTTTTAAAATAGTGAGCTTAAACATTTGGAGGTGGGGAAGGGAGAAAAAAATCATACCTCATACATTGAACCATGTAAATTCCAGTGCTAGAACATGGAAATCTAAGCTCGTGGGGATATCCTTAAAAGCGTGACACCAAAATTAGAATCCATAAAAGCAAAGACTATTAGACATGACTCAATAAAACTTTGAATGGAATTATTTTCTTCAAAGCCATAAAAGATTCAAGTAGTAAATGGACAACAATATTTGCAACATGTCTACCAAGGGTTACCAACCTGATGCATGAGAAGCTCTTCTAATCCTTAAGAAAAATATTCCTGTTCTACAGGCCTGTAAAATGAACAGATCTACAAACCAACACTTCATAATGTAGGAAATACACAAATGAAGAGACATGAGCCCCACTGATAATGAAAGAAACGCATGTCCCCCAGGAATGAGATACATTTCGCTCTTGGAGTCAGCCAGGGACATTACAACCGCGTGGGGGAGCGCGTGGAGCTGCGAGCACTCGTCCTGCTGACATTGTGCCGTGGCTGAAACTTCCCGGCGGGTGACTTGGCAATATGGGTCAAAAGCTAAAAACACATGGGCCATTGGACCCAGTGGTGTCACTTGAAATTACCTGACGACAATGACTAAAGTTGTACATTAAGATTTAGCTATAAGGATATCTCCTCAAACGCTTTTTCAATTGAAAAATTAGAAACTCTTTAATGTCTGTCAGTAAGGACATGGTTAGCAAACATGTGGCACAGCTCTGGCCAGTGGGCCTCGGTTGGTTAGAGCATCATCCTGTCACTGCAACATTGGGGGTTCGATTCCCGGAAGGGCACATGCCTAGGTTGCAGGTCTGATCCCCGGTCTGGATGCTACGGCAGGCCATTGGGAGATAATTCTCTCTCACAGTGATGTTTCTCTCTCTCCATTCCTTTCTCCCTAAAAGCAATTAAAAAATGAGGCTAAACTGATAGTATAGCCGTGTATTATGTGTAAAGTGTACTATTTGTATATAAAAAAAGACAACTTGAAAGAAAAGTCAACGTGTAGTCCCATCTATGCACTGAAGCGCCCAGCCGAGACTAGGATGGCCTGGAGCTTCTTGGGCAGGGCAGGTCTGTCCAGGCTGCCAGGGCGAGGCCAGTGTACCCTTCTCCCCACTGTGTTGTTCTTGAGAAGAGAGGGATCGTGACGGTGTCTTTGTTCATCCCGCACAGCTGTTTCCACCAAGCCTGGGCCAGAGGTGGCCGCTTGCAAGAGCTCGAAGCCGCTGTGTGGCACCCAGAGGGAAAGAGGGGCAGCCCTTTCAGTCCCTAGAGGAACGGCCCCTCCAGGCAGGATTTCCTCCGAGTCTGGGCCGCTGGCATTCATCACGGGGAGGGGAGGTGCATCTTCATGCCTTTCTACGCATCTTGGTCTAGAAGTCAGTGCAGTTCAACAAATATTTAACAAATATTTTATATTTGCACTTCTTCTGGGTGCTAGGAAAACACAGCCACTGTGCATCGCCTGCCTTCAGGAAGTTTGTAGTCTGGTGGTAGAGATAGAAAGGCCAAAGAGATCTCTCAATGTGGCATGGCCGGTGCTGAGATGGAGCAGGTGAGGACATTCCAGAGGCCAGCCCAAGGGTGGAGCAGGGGTCCTGGAGACTTAAACCATTCTTCAAAGATGAGTGGGAATTAGCCAGACGACAGGTGTTCCGGGCAGAATCAACAAGTGGTCAGTCAGTGACGCACAACCAGGTCCCTTGTTCCCTGGAACCATTCAAAGGCTTCACCTAACCTGGACGAAACTGTGAAAGCGTCATGGTAGAAAGAGCTAGCATGGCCCTTGATTACCTTTCTCAGCCTCATTCTGCGCCCTGCAAACACTGAACTCCAACTGTACCGAACCTTCAGTTCCAAGAACTTCCTGGGCTTTCTTTGCCTCTAGAGCTCGGCCCATCGGGATGAATTGCTTCTCCCCATGACACTTCCTCCTCCGTACCGTCTTCACCATTCCCTTGCGTGGCCAGCTCTTCATCCTTCTGAACTCGCTTCCACGACTGAGCTTTCCCAGCCCCCTCTCCCCAGCCTGGGGTTTGGGTTGGACTCCCCTCTGTGGGCCCCCACACGATCCTGCCCCTTCCCAAGTCCCGAGTCTGCCCCACTGCACGGAACTCGGGTTCTCATCACCTATCTCCCCCACTGACCCTCAGCTGTTCGAGAAGCCTGTCTGCCTTTTCTCCTGCAGTTTCCCCAGCTCTGGCTCTGTGTCCGGCACCTGGGGAACTCAAGAAATATTTATATGAATTGAATTAAACTGAACTCGACCCTTCTCCAGAGGGCACTGCTTGTGAACAGAGCAGTTGTTAGGCTTCTGATTCCGTTCGCTCCCTACCAGGCAGGAGGGCACCAGGACAAACTCGAAACTCTGGGAAGTGCAGAACTACTCAGTTTGCCACACACCCAGCCCAACGGCCAGGTCAGAAGCCCAGAAAATCAGTCCCCAGGAACTGATGTCTTAATAAAGCCCACAGGGCTGTCTGGGAGTTAGATGAGCTTAGCAAAGAAAGCACCTTCTGTGTGCCTGGTGTGTGCACACCAGGCCCTGTGCTGTGCACCTTGCATATGCCCTCCCAGTTCGTCCTCCCTCCAGGGAGTCAAGGTCACCTGAGAGGGTGATCCTGTCATCCACACATTGCAGTGGAGGACACTCAAACTCAAGGTGTGCTAGGCCACTGTGGCCCAGACCCTTCCGCAGGTAGATGGGCTTCTGACCCATGTCTGTCTCCCTCTAAAGCCCCGCCTTTCCCACAGCCCAGCCCCACCCTGGGGCCTGTCCATTTCTGTAATAATGTCTTCATTTTTTCACAATGGACAGAAAAGCCCCAAGCAATCAGCACAGCTGGGAACCGCAGGGGTTTCATCTTGGTTGTTTACTCATCCTTAGAATCCCAGACAAATGTTTCCTCCTTTGGAGGGGCTCTGTTTGCATGCAGAAGAATAGAGTGCAGAGCGAAATGCCCAGTCAATTCTGTTTCCCCTGTTATTTCCTGCCTCCAGCCCTGGGCTCCAGCGAGGAGATGCCACAGAGCCTTTTCCCAAGCTCTGTAGACTGAGAACCGTTTTCTCATTTGCGCACGTGTTTGTGTGTTGGAGGACAGGATATGTGTGAGCACACGTACCCCTGATCTGTAGGCAAGCCCACACTCATCACATCAAGGACTGTGGCCCCCTGTGAAGCCTCCCCAGCCCTGGCAGCATCTTGCTCGCTCTTCCTGTGCCCCCACCCTGGATTCTCACTATCGATGGTCTGTCTCCTCCACTAAACCGCACAATTTTTCTCTGTGCTTAGCACAGGCCTGGCGCTTAGTATGTGCTTAGGATCTGTTTGGTCAAATAGATAAGTGGATGCATCTCGGTTGGCTGGGCACAGGACATGTACCAGCTGCATCCCTGGTGCCACCACCTCTTTGTTCACCCCCCCACCCCCATAGAATCGCAGCTACACCAGGCTTACTGGCTTCTACCAACAGAGTGGTGAGAATAGAAAAACATCTCAAATGCTTTAGTGTTAAGAGCTTGAATCCAACCATCATTTATCAAAAATGTGTCAGTAATTATCTAGAGAAGTATTTCTCAAACTTTTATGGGCCTGCAGATCACCTGGGGATCTTGTTAGCATGCAGATTCTGACTCAGAGGTCTATGGTGGAGGCTGAGATTTTGCATTTCTGACAAGCTCCCAGGTGACGCCTGCGCTGCTGGTTCATGGACTTTGGATGGTAATCGGGTCCAGCACTCACCCCTGGTCTAGCCACATTCCTGCCCTAGCAATGCACGGCATATACTCCCATGTACACACGCACTCGTGGGTGGGCATGCATTTACATGTATGTACACAAACACAACAGCTGTCTGGACAAGTTTAAGGGTTGCTTTGGGTGTTGAGCTCCTGCTGCTTCATAACCTTTTGCACCCCTTGACCCTTCTTACTACCTGGTGTCTTTGTGTAGTGAGAAACGCATCGTTGTGTCAGAAGTTCATGGTACAGACACTGCAGTCACATGGCCTCAGTTCAGACCTCAGCTCTACCACCTGCCAGCTGGGCGACCTTGGACAAGTCACTTGACCTCTTTGTGCCTCAGTCTCCTCAGACATAAAATGTGGATGGGAGTAATCGTTCCCATGTTTTAAGGTTATTGGCAGGATTGAATGAGTTCTCATATCTTCCCTTCCAATGGACAGGGGCTTGTTGCAGAGTAACAGAACACACTGGACAGTGATGCACAAATATTTAGTGCTCCGATATTAGTGAATATTACTGTTTTCATTCAGTGCCCTCAACCCTTTCCCCACAGGGGAGCGCTCGCTTTCTCTTCCTCTCACTGCTCCTCCTTCTCCCAGTCTCCTTAATGCCACCCCTCCCCAAGCCTCCATCCTGCCCCTTCCCCGATGCTCTCCCAGCCCTCCTCTGGCTCTCTGCTCCATGCTTATGCCTTCAAATAGCTCCTCTTGTCTGGTACTCCCAGATCTACTGCTGTAGTCCGGCCTTAACCCTGAACCCCAAACCTGTACTCCCAGATGCCCACTACCTATCAGTGCTTGGATGCTGAAAACACAGGGTATTCAAAGCTAAGTCCATTACCCTTCTGCCACCTTCCTCTTCTATGTCGAACCCTCAGGTAGCAAAAGACATCACCTTCTTTCAGCTCAGGATGCTCTTAGTCACCCTTTCATTCCTCCTTTGCACTATGGCTGCTGGTTCCTGTCCATTCTCCCTCGCCGAGGTCTTGTGTCCATTTCCTGCTCTCAGCCCCTCTACCTGGCCCCAGCCTCTCTTGCCCAACGCATGGCTGCCCCCGTTCTAACTGTTCTCCCTGCCTCCTCACAGCCATCAACATCTTACTAAATCTGAAATCTGATCCACTCTGGGTAGAATGGCTGATTGCCCCCAGGAAAAATAGCTGGTCTAGCCCCAGTCTGCCTTTCCAGCAGCTGAGTGTGCCCAGCCACACCGTGGGCTTCCCTGAGCCCCAGAACACAAGCTCCTGCACCCGCACCAGTCCCCCGCCTGGGACGCCCTTTCCCCTCCGACCTGGTTAATCCCTGTGCATCCTTTTAAGACCCAAATCAAATGAGCACGCCTTAGTGAGGCACGCCTACACACCCCTCTTTCTGCTGCAAACTGCTTCTCATTCTGCACCCCCCACCCCCATGGCATTCCGATCCACTTTCATTACAGCAGTCATCACCCTACTGTAGCTATTTGTTTAATGTCTGGTGTATCTTCTTGCATCTACCTGGCCCTGGATCCTAGCCCTTAGGAAGTGCGTACTCAACAGATATGCTAAATCTTGTTGGTTGAATGAATGAATGAATAGCTATGAAGTATTCCCATAGAACTAGCCATAAATCTTCCTTCCAGATTTTGACAACTCTAAAGCAATATGCTTCTCCCTGGCCGGACCCGTGGGCAGTGGTGTGATGCAGTTCATTCTGGTTCATTCATTCAGGTTTGCCCATATGGATTTCTCAGTGCAAGGGGTTGTACTTCTGCACACCCACAGACCTTTACAGATGGAAACGTCTGTGCAGATCCCTTCTTGCAGCTGGGCTGCTCCAGGCTTCTCATCGTCAACACCCTGACCCTTCTGGTCTCTTGGCAGGTGTGTTCTTTACTTTCCATACCTTCCACCTGGAGAGTGGCCATGACTACCTCCTCATCACCGAAAATGGCAGCTTCACCCAGCCCCTGAGGCAGCTGACCGGCTCGCGGTTGCCAGCCCCCATCAGCGCTGGTCTCTACGGCAACTTCACGGCCCAGGTCCGCTTCATCTCTGACTTCTCCATGTCCTATGAAGGATTCAACATCACCTTCTCAGGTAAAGCCTGTGAGGGCCCCTTGGGAGAAGGGTACCCCGTCTCCCCCTCAGCTGCCAGCCCCTGGTCTTCCTAGCAGATGGACAGTATTCCACTCTCCAATCTCTGGGAGAATGACCTCCCTGCCGCAGAAAAGGATTACTGGGTCAGACACAAGGAAGAACTTCCCTATAATGGACTTGGAAGGAATTAGCAGGATTCGGAAGGAATCTCCTTCTCTGAAGGTGACTAGGTTTCCCTCCAAACATGACTGGCCAACTGGCTGAACCAGAGGAGTGCACAGAGTCCCTTCCCATCCTAGCAATTCCAGATACTTCTCCTGATTCCCCTTCTGCTATTCACAACCCCAGCAATTTAAAAAAAAAAAAAAAAAGAGAAAGAAGGGGGGTTGAAGTTAACATATGAGAATACTTCTGTCTTATTTGAGGCTTCTTCATCCGTGCCAACTTAGCAGAAATAGATATCTGTCTGTGATTAGGAATCCTGACAAGAAAAAACTCTTTAATTTGGCATTTAGGGAGAAAAGAGGACCCTTCGCTCCTCTAGTACCGAGTCTTCTTGCTGTTCTTGTCCTCTTGCTCCTCAGGGTCCCCTCCTCTTCCCAGCAAAAGGTGGAGATATCAGAGGAACCCTGCCGGGATGGGCCGGCCTGTGGGAATTGGACCCAATTCCTGACCAGGGCCCAGGTCAGCCCCCTGCTGTCTCTCTAGCAGAGGCCGCCTGCCATGGGCCTCGTCTGTCTGAGGCAGACCCTCCTCTTCCTCACCACAGAGCCTCCAGGAACTGTGTCCCAGAGGGAAATGCCCTTGGGGACAAGGGGTGGTCACATCTATGCCATTACCAGAAGTACCAGGCAGGTCCCTGGCCCATAAATGCCAGCCATCACACTCGCCATCTGCTTCAAGTGCCAGCATCACCAAGACAGCTTCAAGTGAAGCATTTGGATTCTTCTTCCGTGTGGCGGTTCCCCTCAGCTGGGTCACACATTCTGACCCTCCAGAACCAGGCCGATTGGATCGATCTGGTTCGGTGCCCCAGAGAAAAAGGCAGGAGAGTCTGTGAGCCCTGAGGCTTGGGGTTAATAGGAAGGAAAGGAGCGAGGAGGGAAGGGTCAAGTCACAAGGAACCTCAAAATACTCACGGGTAGTGTGTTTCCCTTGGTCACGGCCCCGAGGCACCAAGACCACCCAGAGCCCGGCTCGCCCCGCTCCTCCCCGCACCGCGTGTCTCCCAGCCTCTCTTTCAATTAGGCCCTCTCCTCTCTCTTCTTTGCTGTTTGTGGATCACGTGTGCATGCTCATGCCCCCGTCTATCTCTGTCTCAGGTTCTTTTCCCCCTGTTATCTCAGCCTGTGTTCCCATGTTGTCTCTGACCCCGGCTCTCTTGCCCCCTTTCCAGAGTATGACCTGGAGCCCTGCGAGGAGCCCGAGGTCCCCGCCTACAGCATCCGGAAGGGCTTGCAGTTTGGTGTAGGCGACACCTTGACCTTCTCCTGCTTCCCCGGGTACCGTCTGGAGGGCACGGCCCGCATCACGTGCCTGGGGGGCAGACGGCGCCTGTGGAGTTCGCCTCTGCCAAGGTGTGTTGGTAGGTGGTCACGTGCTTTCATTTTGCTTCACTAATGGGGTGGGCCAGGCTTTAGTCAATTGGAGTGAGGTGGTGGAAGGCACACGGGCCAGGGGCCCAGCAGGCCTGGGTGAGGACTGCTTTAGCGCACAGTTACCTGCAGTGCAACCTTGGGTGGTCTAACCTGCTTCTGCTCCAGCCTCCTTATCAGTATGGAGATGGCAATACCTGCTTCGTGGGCTGATCTGGAGCCTGACCTGGCCTTTGTAAAGTGGATTCAAAGTAGGCATTCTAATGAAATTGACCTCCATACTCTTCCCTTGCACCCCTAACATATCCCAGTGGCTTAGAGTGCCTCTTACAGAGAAATCTGGGTACAGCATTGGTGGGGGGAGGGGATGGACCTATAGGGAGGAGGTATGACCTTTGCCCACGGACAGACCCAATCTGGTGGAGTAGAGAGAACTTGCACTAGTCTGGTGGGGTGCTAGCTTTTCAGGATCCCCAGAAGGACTTTCTCCATCTAGCTGGTGAGAAGAGAAGAAGCAAGAATTGGGTTCATTTACAGACCACTCACTGCATGTCAGTCAGGCATCTGGGTGCTAAGGATACAAAGGCGAACAAAACAGAGAAAGTCTCCGCTCCTGGTCTCACATCCTAGTGGGAAAGATAAGCTATAAATCCATAAATAGCTAGTATGTCGGGCAGTGCTGAGAGGTATAGAGATAAACGTCAGCTTAGGAAGTGCTGGAGGTAGGGTTGTCCTTTTAAAAAGAGTGGTCAGCAAAGGCCTCCCTGATGGGTTGTCATTTTAGAAGCTCAGAAGGGATTCAAGAAGCTGATCGCTCAGATAGCTGGGAGAAGTTGGCATGCAGTGTCGAGGCCCTGAGCCTAGAGGAACAGCGTGCTGGCCAGTCTGGGGCAAGCAACAGGGAGAGCAGCAGATGACGAGGTTAGAGTGGGAGCTGGGAGCCCTCTGACCCGAGGCTCTGCCTTCCTCCCTGCCAGAGCTCTGGGCCCAGAAAGTAGGGAGGAATAGGTTGGTCAAAGACAACAGGGACAGTTGCTGCTGTCCCTCATTTATAAGGTCAATGGTTCTGCCTGCTCCATACTTGCAAGGCTGGATGCAACACAGGCAGGATGACTGCAGTACTTACCAGGCTGGCTATTAGCCATGGAACTCATACTTGGAGTGAAATAGTATGTAAAACCCCAATACATCAGCAGATAAAGGCAGCACTGCAGTGACTGACACGGGCCAGCATCTTGAGGGCCCATAAGGTCATCCTTGCTGGAGACAACTCCGTGAAGCCCTGAGGCTCTGCAGAGGACAGCTGTAAGAAGGCTGGCAAGATGGGCTGGGTTCAGGCTGCTCGGTTTCCAGGCTCAAGGTCAAGTCTTTGCCTCCTACCAGCTCTTAGATCTTGGACAGGCCGTCTAGTCCCAGCCCCAACTGGAGATAACAATATCCAACTCACAGGCTTTATTCCAGCTTAGATAACAATATCCAGCTCACAGGCTTTATTCCAGCTTAGATGGCATAATTTATTTAAGCCATGAGTGCCCTATAATTACTGTCATTTTGCCAATAACCTTCGTATCATTTATTGATAAGTAATATCCAATAACCTTTTCTAATCTCAGAAAGGAAACATGAATACAAATTGATGCAGAAGTCCAATGTTGACCAATTAAATAATCCCAGAGTTTATCCTTTCTCTCGTAACTGTCCCTTAGGACACCCGCCCCCCCTGACCCGGGCGCACATTCAGACGCACATGCCTCTCCCCAGTGTCGGTTCGGTTCATGTCTGTCTGTTAGCGCCTCTTGTCTTCTCTGGGGGGATATCCTCAGCTACGTGGTCCTGGGGCAAATTTTTTCTTGAGTGGGATTTTCCAGGACCACAAATGCACATACTCCTCAAGCTTTTGCTGTCCATCGCATTGCATAAATTCATCCTTTACCTTATTATTCCAATGACTGTTTGTTCGTGACACCTCACAGTATTTGGATTGTGACACTTTTCTTCTCTTTCACATGTTGGTAATAGCACACAGCAATGGTAATCACCTCTAGACACCCCCAGCCCTGCCGTAGAACCTCAGGCTGGGGGAGGCTCCCATTGCCACACGCACCGTAGGTGTACATTGAATGATTTAGCCCACACTGTGTTTCCAGGAAAGTGCCCAGATGAGATGGAGATTAACAGCCCGGGGCTCTAACTTATGGCTTGATAGGGTGACGGACCCCTGACCTCAGGGACCCCTGAGCTTGATGTGGAAGAGACACACCTGTCCCCAGGGGGCCCGAGTCTACCGCGGGGAACGTGGCCCTGTCCTTGGAAGCCCCCGAGTGATTGAGAAGACCTGACCCTCTGCCTCAGGAGCCTCAGACTGATGGATAAGACACAGTCCCTGCCCTTAAGGAGGCCTCTTCTGATGGGGACGACAGAAGTCACATGTGCCTGAACCAGCAGCAGCACTTTCCTGGGAATATATTTGACTGTTTATTTCTCTGCAACATTTATTTGTCTCGACTTTACGCTCATGTTTGGCTTTCCACCGCATCTGCTCATTCACCTCCCCTGTTACTTTCGAAACTCCCAGAAGCAAGTGCCATGTCCCTCTCTCCTCCTACACCCTCTCTGGTGCCCAGGACATGGCCCTGGAAGGAGATCGGGACCTAGGGATTGGCCAAGGGCTGGCCCCATCTGAGGCTGTCAACCCCGTTTCCTTCCTCATGAAGGTGTAGGACACTTCAGGAGGAGGAGGTCATGCTGGCAGTGATGGGCAAACAGCTGTGCTGGAGACCAGGGGCAGGAAAAGGTCCAGAAAGATGCCAAAGCCCATGTTTAAGGGAGGCCAACTTTTAGGAACTAGGTAGAAGGCAAGAGGCATCAGAAACAGTGAGGCTGCTGCAATGGTCAGGCAGCGAACGCACGCTTCCCAAGGAATTTCCCGGGGTTTCTGCCAGCCCAGAGCACGGGCAGAGCATGGGCAGAGCACGGGCAGTCAGGCCTGCAGGTGGGAGCTGGTAAGCTGCATAGATTCAACTGGGATCCATGAGAAAAGGGAGGAGAAATAACATTTGTTGAGAGCCTACTATATGCTACCTACTTTGCCATCGAATATCATGCATTTTTTTCTCTGTACTCATAAGGATGCTATTATTACACAGATGAAGGCAGATGAAGAGACTGAACCTTGGAGGGCTGATATAAATTGTCTGTCTGCCTCCAGACTCCATGCTAATCTGTACCACATGCCTCTCCCTAGATGGAGGGAAATGGTGCGTGTCCCCAGAGATGATGGAGAGCTGCTCTGGAGAGCCACCCATGTGGTGTGACTGAGTGATGAATGTCTCAGTGTGCATAGCCCTCATCACTCCCTCCTCAAGCACCCACCTCCACCTGCCGGCACCCAGAAAATCTACACACACTAGGAATATCTGCCTAAATCGTCAGCAGCCCCCACGGTACCTGTCTGCTTCTGTTCACCGGGTTTCATGCCCCAGCTCACACATTCCTCACACACTTTGGTCCCTCTGCACACAGGCTGAGTTTAGGGTCCTGGGAAGCTAGGTTTCTGCTCTAACACACGTGACTGCTGCTTCAGTCCATCTGGGCTACTCTAAGAAAACACTGTGGAGTAGGCAGTTTAAACAGCAAACATGTCTTTCTCCCAGTTCTGGAGACTGGGAAGTCCAAGGTCAAGGTGCCAGCAGATTTGGTGTCTGGTAAAGGCCCTCTTCTGGGACTGTGGGTGGCAGGCAGCCTTCTCGCTATGTCCTCACAGAGCACAGAGGTCTCTGGGCTCTTCCTCTGCTCGTAAGGACACTAACCCCATCGTGAAGGCTCCACCCTCAGGACCTCATCTAAACCTAATTACCCCCAAATATCATCACATTGGGGATTGGGGCTTCAACATGTGGATTTGGGGTGGAACACAGACCTTCAGCCCAGAGGAATGATTTACATAAAGGCTTAGGACACTGAAGGAAGCAGGTCCTGAACTGTAGAGAGCCCAGGGAGGAGGGCCCACTGAAGCAGTGGGGATTTGGGGGTGGCACAGGGTCGCTGTCTTCAAAGGTCTCGGCAGCAGCCTCAGGGACCAGAGAACACGTAAGGGTATAACTAAGCCCGTGACAGGCTCAACTCTGAATGTTCCCGTATCACATGCTCCATCTGCATTGCCTTAACTGACTGCTCCAGGCTTAGGGTGATTAAGGCTGACTATACGCTCAAATCAGTGGTCCATTGGTTGACCTTACCGTGTTTCCTGCCAAGGATTATGCCTAGAAGAGGGACATTGGGAGGTGATTTAGAGAAAGCAGAGTTGTTACATCAGCCTCAGAGATTCAACACGTGCTCCAGATTCCCCATATGTCCAGACAGAAAGAAATGGACCTGCCATCTGGACTTGTATTTTCACATCCTTCCGAACCTAATTATTTTTGTACATCTTCTGAGGTCAAGGTACTCCGTGTGCACTCATTCATTCATTTGGAAAATATTTAGTTTAGAGATGATCTGGGCTAAGAATTGGACATTCGTAGACTCATTAAGCATGACCCTAGCTCTCAAGCAACTCAGTCGGGGTAGGGGAGCCAGGCCAGTAACAAGCAACCAGGGTGCAGTATTGTAGATCCTGTGATGAGGGGAGAACAGGGAGGGGCTTCACAATTACTGAGCACTCTAGAAAGCCCCGCGGGGTTCTTCAGCACACACCCTGCCTCCAAGCTGCGTCCTCCCTCTCCTTCGTCTGCCGATGGCCACCCTGCCCAAGTGCTGAGTGGGTGGTGGGGATGTAGAGCTATGGCCAAGCCCTAAAAGATCCTCAGTGCCGTGGAGGCGATAGATATATGTCAAGTGAAAGGTGATAACTGCTCTAAATAAATGGTGGGGGCAGTGAAATAATGACTGATCCTAGAAGGAAAGAAAGAGTTTTTGAGAAGAGGGTGTGAATTCTCTGGCGTCCAAACAAATAGGGTTTCAGTGGGTCAGTGCTAAACCTTTCCCCAGAGCTTCTGGGGCCCTAAATTCCAGGACCAATGGAGCTGAGTTCTCAGCCCCCTCCTTTTCATGACTTGAGAAACTTGATCTAAATTGTGAGATAGCAGCTTCTTCGTCTTTAAAGCAGGGATGGTAAATGTGCCTACCTTCCGGGCTGGCTTGTTGTGACCAATGACAGAGATGATCCTTGTGAAGCTAGGAAGATGCTAGCAACTGTTACTCAGTTTTGTCCTCTCTTAGTTTCTGTCCTCCAACACAGAGAGGCCTCGTCTCTCCTCATTTAGCTGCCACCACCCTTCCCCGACGCCCCCTCAGTCATTTCTATTGCTGCGGTACAGTGTGAACAGGTGTGGGGAATGGCTGCTTCTTAACGCCGTGAAAGCGAAGGGTGCTTAGTGGGCTTGTTTCTGTTTCTGCAAAAGAGAGACAGACAAACAGAATGAGGGAGATAAAGAAACCAAGCAGAACCGTAGGTATTGAAAAGAAACTTGATAAGCAGTCCTCTATACAAGCAGACAAATGGACCGATGAATAGGCATTTTGGCAGGGAGTGAGGCGAACAACTTGTCATCTTGGTGAGGTTCTGCAGCACGGTGAGTTGTGTTCTGGGTATAGCTGATGGGAGTTAATCTGTGGTTATTATGATTCTCTTTCCAGCCGAATGTGGGAATTCGGTCACGGGCACTCAGGGCACCTTGCTGTCCCCCAACTTCCCTGTGAACTACAACAACAACCACGAATGCATCTATTCCATCCAGACCCAGCCGGGGAAGGGGATTCAGCTGAAAGCCAGGGCATTCGAGCTCTCTGAGGGAGACGTCCTCAAGGTAACACTGATCGACTTCTCACAGCGAGTGTGTTACCGTGTCGGAAGTGTGGTCCGCACTCACTCATCCCTCCACCCCTATGTGGATGACCCAGGCTATTCTCCCCCCCCCCGAGTCCCAAGGTATTATCCTCACTCAGCTGGGAGAAAGTGAGAACCTAGGAGAGAAGGGGTGTGTGAGTGTCCAAGAGTGTGGCTGTAGAGCTTGCTTGAGCTGACTGCTCTCAAATACACTTGTGCCTGATTATGGTTAGATCACATGATAAGAAGAAATTCGGTTGGAGTGGCCAGTGGGTCATGTTTTCCACTGCGAGCTCTGACCATAAAGTGTGTGCGTGCACGCACGTGTGTGCACTTGTGGAGACATGTTTGTGGATAGAAATACATTTCTACATATGTTCCCACGTGTGTGTGAATCTGCTTGTGTATTTGCTGGGTTGGAGGAATCTGTGCATACTTGGCTCAGTGTGTTGTGTGCATGTGCTTAGTATGTGTTTGGTATGTGTGTATATGTTTAGTATGTGTTTGGTTCACTAGTGGGCTATTTCAGTAGCTTCATTGTGTCATGATGGTGGCCTCTGTGTGGCAGTGAGGTCAAAGAAAGTGGATTTAAGAAATGTGTAGGAGAAAGAGATGACCATACTGGGGTTATAGAGAGGCTTATAGAGAGGAAGTTGAGACACTGACCATTTGTATGGCTTGTATGTGTGTGTGATTAAGAGCATATCTTCAGTAACATATGGCGCGCGTGTGAATGATTGAAGAGTTGACTGGCGAATTTATCAAAGAGCTGCCTTAATTAAAGTAGACTATTAAGAAAATCTCACACAGAGTCTCTGATTTCATCCTAGGCCAATACACATTTTTAGCTCACTCTACTATGGTTTATTGCCTACAGTCAGAGAAGTCTTAGCATTAGAAACAACTAGAGGTTACTCCTCAGGAAAATATGAAGAGTAACCATTAAATAGTGCCCCTCCCTTGGGGTTCTGACCAGGTGTGATGAACGAACTGTTGTTTCTACACACAGGTGATGCTCGACCCGCCCCCCGGGGCGTGTGTTCTCCGGGAGCGTGTGTGTGTGCGTGTGTGTGTGAGACATGTCTCACTTTTACCTAGTTCTCCTTGAACCTGAGGGGATGTGCCCATGAGATGATCACGCGGGCCCGGGTATGCTGGAGATGGAACTGATTATGGCGAAGTGGCCCAGCAGGGACGGGAGCCCTGTCTTTACTTCCCAAGCTCTTCACTGTCTGACTCTCTGAGTGCCTGAGACACAGACACACAGGGCGCATCTCCCCGTAGGCTTGCGGGGCTTCGTGTTTTCCCGGGGCCACGTCGTCAGGCCTCCCCCTTGGCCTCACTTTTCTCCATCTGTTTGTTCATTATCGACGGCAGAGCCACAGAGGGTACAAATGGGGACAGCGGGGCCAACGTGACCTCCCTGTTTAGTGCTACTGACGGAATTGGTGAAGCTGGACAGTGCAGAGGCCTTCTGGGATGAAGGCTATAGTTAACCCTGCAGGAAAAAAAGGCATTTTGAAGCATAACTTGTCATTTTTCAGGCTGTGACGGGAGTATGAGCAGCGGTTCTGTGTGTGTGCCGACAGGACATGCCTTTGTACTGGTGCAGTTGGTCCATCTGCCAGGACATTGGTGTGTCCCCAACCCCGAGGACTTGCCTGTCCCTCTGAAGAAGCCCCAGTGCACACCTGATATGCTGACCATGCAGA
Organism: Artibeus jamaicensis; assembly: GCF_021234435.1. Taxonomy (NCBI): domain Eukaryota; kingdom Metazoa; phylum Chordata; class Mammalia; order Chiroptera; family Phyllostomidae; genus Artibeus; species Artibeus jamaicensis. The sequence continues at coordinate 10,346,797 of NW_026522057.1, forward strand.
CCTGCCACCTCTGTGTTGCCAAGATACAGTGTTTGGTGTATCTGACCACCCCTTCGTAACTTCTACATAGTCTTCTCTTTTCTCATCCGTGAAATGACAGTCCCCTCACATTTGTGACCCCTGATCTGTCCCTTACTCCCTTACTTTTGATAACTACAAATGTCTTAAACCCCACCCCCACATACGCTCTCGCTTGTCTCCCAGTACCAGCTGATCCCTTTCATTTCAGCCCCCAGCTTCAGCCAGACAGGAAGGACCTCTCGGTGCACTAGGGTGGAATGGCCCCGACGTGCGTGTGCCAACGAAGCAGTGTATGTAGCTGCAGCTTCTACAGGCCGCTAGGCACGGGTGCCATTCACACTCAACGGAAGGGAATTCCTGGCCAGAGAAACAGCCAAAAAGGGATCTAGACTGAAAAAGGGCCTGATCAGACAGACGGCAGTTCACACACATGACGTGAAACTCAGCCTGTGGATTGGGATGACAAACCTGGAGGGAAAAGACATCTAAGACCACCTAGCTTAGAGGACACACTGCAGCCCTGTAGCGGGGACCGGATCTCAAGCCCACCAGCCCCTCTGGAGGTGCACACAGTCTGAGAGACCACACAGAGCCGATGGCCTCTCAACGTGATGTCCAGTGTGTCATTTGTCTTTTGTTGACAGGCCAGTGCTGTGCTGGTGCCTAACAAGAGGGATCAGGCGCTGCCATGGACTCTCTGTCTGTCTCTCTGTCTGTCTGTCTCTCTCTGTCTCACACTCACACTCATAAACTCACGTATTTTAGCCCCAAGAGCTGGAGAAGCTCCTGCCACGGCCTCTTTTGCTTAACCCCTCTGCCCCCCCTTAGAGACTGCTGGGTATGTCGGTTCTCCATTGTCACTCTCCCTCGGCAGCGATGCACCAACGAGACAATTAGCTGGGTGTGTGTAAATATTCAATAGACCAGAGAAGAGGACCTGTCTGAGGAGTCAGAGCTAATTGCTCCTCTGTAAGCAACAAGGGGGAAAAAAACTTATTAAAAGCTCCTAATTTGTATTCTTAACAAGATTTGAGAGAATATTGTATTTATGACACACAAAAAAATAGGCAATAATGAAAACAGAGCACTCCGAGATGAGGGAAGATTGAATGGAGATGGAAAACATGATCACCCAATTAAAAAGTGGAATGGAAGCAATGCGCAGAAGATGGTAAACCACAGAGAAATGAAATCAGTTTATTAGAAAATAAATTAGAGACTCTTCCACATCTCATAAGGAAATGAAAAAGAAGGTTCTTTTATATTAATAAATTGTACAGTCATCCACAGTAAAACTTTATGTGCCAAGTAACATAGCATGAATAAATTAAATAAAAGCTGCAGAAATGTAAAAAAAATTAATAAAGTCACAGCCACCACGGAAGAGTTTAATATACCTCTGTTACTCTCCAGCATATCACCTGGGCTACAAATAATGAGGGTTTGGGTAGCTTGAATAATGTAACAGTAAATCAAAGAAAGTAGGAGAAAAATACTTTTAAAGATAAAAGCAAAAGGACTAAAAACATTTTTTTAAATAGCAATTATCAGCAAAACCAACAGTTTCTTTGAAAACTTTAATAAAGTAGACAAATGTGGCAGGACTGATGAAGGAATAAAGAAGTCACAGTATATAATGTTACAGATGAATAAAGGAACGTGGTCACAGACACAGTAGAGATTATGAAAATAATAAGAAAACATTTAGGAACAACTGTAAGCCAAGATATCTGAAAGCTTAGCTAAAATGGAATTTTTTAATAGATAAAAGTACTAACATCAAAAAAAATCATGAATAAACCAATAAATTGGAATTCCCTCATGTCCTCTCTCAAAGGCCCTGGGCCTGGACCATTTTGCAGCCAACTTCAAGGAGCAATTTAATCCCTGCAAGGACCAGACTGCCTCAGAAAAGAGCAACACTGGGACCCAGCTCCCAAAGCATCTTAAAGGAGGAACAAGTGGGGACGTGGACATCGAACTGCGTGAGGGCAGCATAGGGACAGGAGCCGTGAGACGGTGCCACCTGTAACCGTAGACCTAAAAATCCTAAATGCAGTACACCGAATCTGACTGTGTATTAAGTGGAATTGATTCCAGAGATGTGAGGATGTGTCACTAGAAAAGCTCCTAATGTTATTTATTGGGTGAACCCTATGAAATTGCCATTTTTATAGGCCAACACTGATTGAGTGTTGGCAATTTCATGCGTGTGGCTCAATCCAATATCCTATACACAGAAAAAAAAAGAAAAACGTGATCCTGCCCATCATTGTACCCCTAAGCATCATGTAATGAAATCATATATCATCCATGATTTTTAAAAACATCTCACCATGGACAGAACTTTCTTAATCTATTAAAAGGCTTCTACCAACACTTACAGCAAACATTATTCTCAATGACAAAATCTCCCCCAGTTGCCAAGTAAAGGTAGGACTGAGGCTAATACTTCTGCTATCGCCAATAGTATTCATCATTATACTGGCTTCCCAGCCACTATAATTATACCCTCACCCCACCCTCAAAAGAAGAAACTATAAAAATTAGAAAGAAGTATGTAAAAGGTCTATTATTCCACAAATACAAAAGAATCAACTGATAAATTATCAGAACCAATAAGAAAATTCAGCAAAACTGCTGGTGTTTGTAAACTGGGGTGGGGAGGTCTCCCTCATAATACAAAAAAACCCTATAAGGTACCTAGGAATAAGCCTAATAAAAATGTGCATAATCTTTACTGGGAAAATCAAACTTTAATTTGAAGGACATTAAAATAAATGTGGGGAGGTTCCGTGTTCACGGATGAACATAAGGCATGAACAGGCAATTCGCAGGAGAGGAAAGTAGAATTGTTGATAAACTTATGAAAAGATGCTCAACCTCAGTGGTAATCAGGGACGTAATTAAAACGAGGTACCATTTCACACCCATGAAATTGGGAATAAATTAGAATGCCAGAAAACACTAAATGTTGGCAAGGAGAGAAAGCAATGAAAACTGCCATACGTTGTCAGCACGACTAAATTGGCATATTACTCTTCGGAAAGCAATCTGGCAATAACTGACACAGCGGAAGATGCGCCGTCCCCGCAGCCAGCTTCCCCGCGCTAGACGGGCGTCCTGGAGAGACTGCAGTGCCCGGGTGCAGGCAGACGTCTGCAGGTTCACCTTGCCCATCACCGTGGGTAAAAAGCTATCCGTTCAGCGTAGTTATTTCTTGCTGAACCGTCAGATGTAATGATATATGTACATCAAAACATCGAGTTATATACCTTAATTATATACAGTATTTATTTGTCAGTTACACCTCAAGAAAGCTGAAAAATAAAAACATCTGGCAGAGAGAAGAAAAGAAGGCGAGATGGAACAGATGTGCACAGATTCTCCCAGATTTCTCAGGGGACAGTCCCGTCACCGGCACATAACGATGAACTGGACTGGAGAAGCACTTTTCTTACAGAGAAGCAATGTCCTGTTAGGAAGTGACTGCATACGGAGACCCAGTTCCCAATGGCAATCACAGAGCAAACACAGAATTGTACCAAGAGATAACAGACAACTTGATTAAAGGGAGACAGACACTGTGTACATGGGCAGGAAGATTTAATATCGTATAACGGTATTTTTTCCTCTAGTCAGTTCATACATTTAAATGTTAGTCAGAATTACTCAAGTTGTGGTTTTCTTTTCTTTTGCAGGGAGAGTTTTCTTGGTGTTTTAATTTGTGAAAATTCTTTTTCGAGTGTATGTAGAAGAGCAAATATAGGAGAATATATATTTTTTAATTTTATTTATTTATCTTTAGAAGGGAAGGGAAGAAGAGAAATAACAATGTATGGTTGCTTCTGGTGCATCTCCTGCTGGGATCTGGTCCCTGCTGGGAACTGGCCTGCAACCCAGGCATGTGCCCTGACGGGGAATCGAACCACGATCTTTTGGTTCTCAGGCCCGTGCTCAATCCACTGAGCTACACCAGCCAGGGCCTGAGAATAGGTTTTTTAAGTTTAAAGGAAACAAGTGAGGGCCACTTACCCTACCAAACATTTGTGTTATAACGCCACAGTAATTGGAACAGCATAGGTTGTGCACGGGAATAGACAAACCGAGGAATGCAGTAGACAAGAAAGTTGACAGACAAAATCAAGTTTACATAACCATGTGCAACAGCGAGAGATTTAAAATTGGTGGGGGATGAAATACTTACAAGCAGCGTTTGGTTAAATGGCTGATCAACCAGGGAAAAACAGTGGAACCTTATGTCACATGCCAAGATAAATGCAAGTGGGTTTAAGAGCAAAAGTATTAAAAGACAACAGTGGTTTATTTATGTATTTGTTTTTATTATTGGTCAAGAACAGTTGTCTCCATTTTCACCCCACCGCACCCGCCGTCCCACCCTCAAACCTACCCCTTTTGGTTTTGTCCTTTTTATCACACGTTTATTGAGTGCCTCTTGTGTGCCAGGGCACACTTGCAGACAGTGATGTGGGAATAATTCTGTTGGGGGTTGGGTTAATTTTATGATGGAAATTCCTGCAGCTATTTAAATGCTGCTGGGAAAAAAATATTTAATGATTTGAAAAATATGTACATTACGTTAAGTGAAAAAGCTGTTACCATATGGCATCCATGGTTTGATCTTGTATTTATAAAGAAAGTCAAGAAATAAATATGCACAAGGAAAGAGACGCGCAGAACAAAGCCTGTAAAGATAGTCACTGAAATGTAACGGGTGCCGAAAGCTGCTTTTATTTTCTTTGTGTTTTTCTGTTTTTAAGTTTTCTGCAATGAATATTTTATCATAATAACACTTAGTAAGACCATTTTCATTCTTAATGAAGTAGGATGAATTATGTTTTGACATTAAGGAAAAACCCTATTCTGTTATACTTTGATTAACTAACGACAATTTCTTGATACCGTCATACATCCAGTGAGGGCTCAGTTTCCAATTATCTTGTAAGTGTCTTAATGTTTTTTAAATTTACAGTTCATTTGAATCAGGATCCAAATAAAGTCCACACACTGGACCAGTTTCCTCCTGTGTGTTTTAATCCCTAGGTTTCTGCCTCCATCTCTTTCCCCTACTTGTAATCTGTTTGTTGAGGGGGTGGGATCCTTTGTCCAGCAGAATGGTTCACATTCTGGATTGTACTGACCACATTCCCGGAGCATCACTTCTCGTGTTCCTCCATCCTCTGTATTTCCTGTAAGTTAGAAATTGGAACCAGTGACTTGATCTGATTCAGATCTGATTCAGTTTTTTTTCTTTCCAGCAAAGTGACCGTATAGGTAGTGGTGTGTCTGCCATCAGGAAGTGCCTGATATCTGGTTGTCTCTTCTGTTGTGATGTTAGCAAGAATTGACGACAGATGCCTTGATCAATTAATTCCAATATATGCTTTCCTGGGTAACAATACTTTTTATAGCACTTCGGCTGAACTGGTACATTCTGTATGTCTGTTAGAATGCTGGAATTCTCTTAGTCTGTTGCTATTATAAAGCCACGTCACATAGGATCTGGAAACAGACTTGAGTCTCCTGGGGGCCTAAACAAATCTTTGTAACATACAGCACTGTTAGCTTGAAGGATAGCTTCTTTTAGAAAGCTCTGCTTCATAAAGGATAGAATGGAAATGTTGTTCCAATTTGCTGGCAGCTGGCACCACATCCTGCGCCATGCACAAATATTCATCGCCCACCCATAGATCCCATCTTTGATATTTACCAAAACACCAGGAGGTCCTTCACTCAATCACAACTGCTGTTGTTATTTGTACAATTATCTGGAAAGGAGCAGCAACCTCAAAACCTGGGAAGCCAGTTCATTACTCAGATGATTGTTGACTTCGCTGGTACTCAGAAGTTCAGGGGACAGATGGGACTCAGGGAAGCCAGCTGCTAGCACGATTCCACCCCTGGCAAGCCCAGCAGGCCCTCGCTGGAGCCCTTATTTTAGGAGAGAAGGGGCAAAGGCTGAACTTGGGGAAGGGAAAGGCACCATGGCATACTGGTCATCTTAACTCCATCCTGATAGGGTCTCAGGGGCCATGTCCAGCAAAGCGATCAAAACTGAGGCCGCCACCACAGTGGGAGGACAGTTGTCAGGCAGGAGGACAGTTGTCTCCTCTCCTGAAAGGACAGAATTGAGTGCCTGGTTGTGCGGAGATGTCAAATGCTTTCAGCATGCATGTCTGCAGAAACAGATGGCTTGGGCGGTCAGCCAGCCCCAACCCGGCCTCCCCAGGCTGCTGAAGAGGAAGCTGGTGCCATATGGGGTTTGGGGAAACAGGAGCAGATCACCACTGGAAAGGTTAGAGCAGAAATCAGTGCCTAGAGACCGGATTCACACGGAGGTAGCCTGGGCCCAGAACTGGCATCCGGCAGAGTCAGAAGGGGCCCGGGGCTCGCTCAGTTACTCGCTCCACTCTGCCATCTTTCTTGCGTCTGGTGACTCCCTGCCCCTCTAACAGTTGTTATCGATGCCAGACTCTGGGAATGTGGGCTGTGGGGTGAGAAGCTGTTCTTGGAAATAAGGTCATGCTGATGCTTTTGGGCTGGGGTCTCTCCTGTGTCCAGGTCTATGATGGCACCAACAACTCCGCCCGTTTGCTGGGGGTGTTCAGCCGCTCTGAGATGCTGGGGGTGACTTTGAACAGCACATCCAGCAGCCTGTGGCTCGATTTCGTCACTGACGCCGAGAACACCAGCAAGGGCTTTGAGCTCCAGTTTTCCAGTAAGTCCTCCTTGCACCTGCGTGGACAGTGAGTCAGGCTTTGCCTGCTTGGGAGGTTGGACTTGGCGTCATCCTCCATCACCTACAGGTTCGGTTTTCTCTCACTGGCACGTGCTTGGTTGTTTCCTCTTAGTAACACGTTGTGCTTACCATTTGGAAAAACTGCCACTTTTTAAACCACAGCTCTGTGGGTTAAACTGGTGGATAACCGAGTGGAGAGCATACCTTTTAGTCACTAACACTTTAAAAATAATAAACACCGAGACTTAATGAAAGTCACCAAAGAGAGCCTTTGCTACTCATGGTGTTTATAAGATAATACGCAACTGTACCTGGGTGTAAAAAGATGCAAACATTCATGGATAATTATTTTTGTTTTAACTATTTCCTAAAAAGTTTATTCTTGATTATTTCCCTCTTTTTTTCCCCATGCTTTTAACTTTTTTCTTTATTCCTGGAAATTTGACAATGGAAAGCACCCAGGTTTGTATTCAGCCCAAGTACTTGGGGGTCACAGACCCATTCTTCAGAGTCACCACCATTTTATTCATTTATGTGAGCTTCTACTTGCCCAAGAGAGACAAAGAAATGTGCTTTTACAGACTATGTTAAAATCCAGTGAGTATCCATCAGATGATGAGTGAGTGAAAAAAATGGAGAATATATGGCCACCAAAAAGAAGGAGGTACTGACTTATGCCTCCACAGGGGTGAACCTTGAAAACATTAGGCCAAGGAAAAGTAGCCAGTCACAAAAGGCCATGGGTTATATGATCCATTCCTATGAACCATCCAGACCAGACAAAGCCACAGAGACCAAAAGACAGCTGGGGTTGCCCAGGGCGGAGGGGAGTGCGGATGAGGCTTCTCTCTGAGCTCATGAGCGTGTCCTGACTTTCACTGTCTCTCGAGTGAACGACCCTGCAAACGGACCGAAGACACTCAGCCGTGCACTTCAGATGGGCAAATGTTCAATATGTGAATGGTTTCCCAGTGGATCTATTAGAGAAAACCCACCCAGTGAGTCTACTCAGGACCCCTCGCACCCGAGCTGGGAGAGGGCAGAGGGGCCTGGCCTGGGGCAGCAGGCGGATCCGTGGAAGACGACTCCATACAGTCATATTTGAATTCCATCTCTATCATCTGAGACTCCGACTTCGGAACAATTTATTTAACCTTTCTAAGTCAACGTGCTCAGTGGTGAAATGCACATAATTATACTTCCTGTAAGACTCCTGTTCATAACAAACAAGAGAGAACCCGTGAGATGCCGTATAGTAGGAGCTCCGCAGGGGCCTCCTTCTCCAGCCCGTTCTGGTAGAGCGTAGTTAAGCAGGACGTAACGGAGGTTTGACACATGCACTTAAAGTGACTTTTCCACATTACACCATCCCCTCAAAATGGAAAGAACAGTTCCCACTGGCAAAATGCTAGGGGGTCAAACATAAGAAATAGAAAATTCAAACCTTATATGTGAAAACTATTTAAAGAGCTATCCTGGGAAAAGCAACGGAAACCATTTACATATAGCGACGGGAAGGCACGCTCCAGGACACACGCTCGCCTGGGCACAGCCACGAGGTGGCCCGGAGCAGTGAGTCCATCGGAACCCACACACACGTGCCGCGCAGCTTCCTCGAGGAAGTGGGCTTGCAGGAGTGCGCTCCCGGCCACGACAGAGCTCGCTCACCCTGTCTCTTCTCTCTTCACCAGGCTTTGAACTCATCAGATGTGAGGACCCAGGAATCCCCCAGTTTGGCTACAAGGTCCACGACGGAGGCCACTTTGCAGGGAGCTCTGTGTCCTTCAGCTGTGACCCTGGATACAGCCTGCGGGGCAGCGAGGAACTGCTGTGTCTGAGTGGAGAGCGCAGGACCTGGGACCGGCCTCTCCCCACTTGTGTCGGTAGGAGGCCTTCTGCTTGCTGTTGTCACACGTGTAGCAAGGGGGACCACAGCCAAGTATGCCCTTCTCTGACACTGGTGTCAGAGAAGAGGCAGGAGAGCCAGTTAGAAATGAAGAGGTGGAGCTTTTACTCAGGCCCCAGGGGCTCCTGCAACACCGAGACTCAAATGAGTCTCCAGCTCATACTGGGCCTCAGTTTCTTTGTGGGCAAGATGGTGCTCTGGCTCCCTTTTCTGGGGAATGTTGAAAGAAAAAGGAAAGACCATGGACCGTCATCCACCTCACCCTGAAGAAAGACTAGAACAACAAACTAGCATCTTCAGAAGCCTGTGGTGCCCCCAGAGCATCCACAGAGGCTCCCTGGAAGCTTTGTCCCTGTGCCCCAGGGTGAGAAAAGTCCAATACAAGGCAGACGTGTGAAATGGACCGTTCTCTGTCTGGCTTTTCACCGTCCCCACCCAGCTCACTGCAAGCATTAACCGCCGGCCCCCCGCATTCCCACACAAGGCAGGCCTGGCTTCCCCACCCCAAACGCCAGGTCTGCCTCTCTTTCTGTCCCTGTCCCCATGTCCCACAGCCTCAGGGTATCCGCAGCACTGGGTGATCATAGAAGAACAAAGCACCCACTGGGAAAACATGTAAGTGCCCACCAAGTGCTACGTGGCAGTATTGGTGCCAGTGTGTGTTTGGGTGTGAGCAGAGGCAGAAAAAGACAAAAAGAAAAGAAAAAAGCATTTTCCCTGCCCTTGGGGAGCCCGTAACCCAGGAAGGAGAACAGACTTACAAACAGATCATTAATCATGCAAGACAGACACTGAAATAAGAGTTAGGGGCAAAGTGTCGGAGGATATCAGAGAGTTCGGCTCAGGAGGTGGTATTTCAATGGAGACTTTGAAAGATGGGTAAGAATTCGTCACCAGGAGGAGCGGGGTGGGGAGGTGGCCATTCGAGGCCAGCAAGGCGGGAAGTGTTAGCAGCCAACGTTCTTCCCCTGGGACAGCTGCATTGTCACAGGGTCTCTGGCACTGTCAGCAGCATCTGCAGGCGAGGATTTAAGTCTGGGAGACCGGGGTAGTGGCCTCTGAGTGGCCTCTAGTCTCCCTCTGTTTTTGTGGTTGAGGTCGACTCGGTCTGCACTCACGCCCCATCCCTTTCTTCCTGCATCCCTGTTTTCATTTCCTTCTTCCACGCATGTGCCAGGCCCTCTGCGGGGCCCCAGGAAGACAGAGATGAGCAGGTCCCAGGCCAGCGAGGGAGACACACACATACACAGACATGGGTACCATGCCATTGGCAAGCCAGGCAAGCGAGTAGGCAGCGGAGAGGATGATTCCCATTGTAAGACAATGATTTTCTTTGCAGAAAGGGTTCACTGTAATGTATTTTGAATATCAAATTTGCCAGTTGGACTGAACTTCGAGGATCCACTGAAGCAGTGTTAGGAAGAATATTTATGCTTTGAAACTGGGAGGCCTTCCCCACTGAGACTCCCGCCGGCCCCACTCGGGAGAGAGAGGTTGTGTACTTGGGATTATGTGTGTGTATTTGTACATATGTCATGTTGTCGCGGGCTTTATCGCAGCCTGCCAGAAATGACTGGTGTCACTTACAGCATCCAGGCAGTTTCCTCATTGATGAAATGAGGACTGGATGCCACAGTCCAAACCTCTAGGGTGGGAAGAAGGGGGGGGGGGACCAGCAAGAGTAGAGTGTCATGGTCTTGTTGGTGAAGCTGCCGCAGGCTGGCCACATGACCCCCGCTGCCCACCCACCGTCCTCAGACAGAGTGGCCCCTGTGGAGAGCAGCTGTGTCTTTAGGAATTGCTCCCAGGGCTGCTCCTCCAAACACTCACTGCCTGGGAAGCAGAGGGGCTTCTCCATCTGGACACAGAAATAAACTCCAACCAAGGACATGGGTAATGTCTTGCTGCCTTTCTAGCTGCCTCCTCTATTTGGGGGAGCAGGTGGGCTTCCTCTCCACTACTTACAGTTCATCCTTTCTCCCCCACCCTGCTTTCTGCTACGGGCCCATTCAACCCTGCATCTCTCAGTGGGGTTGGTACCTCCCGTTTCAACAGCAGCACAGGGGGAAAACTCAAAGTGAGTCTTGAGCAAAGAATCGGGTCTGCTGAGCAGCCACACTGGCAGAGAGCCCCTTGCCCTGCCCTGGCTGAGTGGTCCCAGGTCGAGCCGTGATGCCCTAGAGATGCTTCATGAGTCCTTTACAGCAACAAGTGAATTTGTGACTTTGTGACTTTGATCCCATTCTCTCCCGTTTCTTCCAGAATCTTGTTCATCGATCAGCCCCCTTCATAAAAAGCTTTGCAATAAACCTCTTCCTCCTCATTGCCATGCTCCCTTGTCCAGAGTGTTATAATAATTTGCCTGGGAAGCAATATGCTCTTTTCATTCATTGGATCATCCACCTGTCTATTCATTTGCTAAATATTTATTAAAACATCTATCATGTGCCAAGCACTCTACTATACTTGGCACTTGTGCAAACGTGAGTCAGACGAGGTTTCTGCTGCCACGGAGCTTACAGACTTGGGAAGGAGACAGACATGGTGAGAGCATGTCGCACATGCTCCGATGACACCCATTCATGCACCGTGTGCATGCCCCACATTTGTTTATCCATGGACTTAATGGACATGTGGGTTGTTTCCGCTGTTTGGTTATTATGAATAACGCTGCTGTGATCATTTGTGTGCAAGGTTTTGTGTGAACGAATGTATTCATTTCTCTTGGGTGTATACCTAAGAGCCCAGCGGCTGGGGTCACATGGTAACCATGTTTAACATTTTGAAGAACTGTGAAACTGTTTTCCAAAGCGGCCGCCCCATTTTGTATTCTCACCAGCAGCGTATGAGGGTTCCAGCTTCTCCTCATCCTCACCCGCACCTGTTAGTGGCAGTCTTTTCTATTTTAGCCGTCTTTGTACCTGTAAAGTGTTATCTCACTGTGATTTAATTCACCTTTCCCTCGTGACTGCTGACGACAGACACCTCCCCATGTGCTTGTTTCTAGAAATGTCTATTCAAATCCTTGGCTCATTTTTAAATCGGGCTTTTCATCTTTTCAGTGTTGAGGCATAGAAGTTCTTTGTAAATTCCGAATACATCCGGGGCATTTCATATGCTGTGCTCAGTCACCTGGAATGCATGAGAGGGACACAGGGACACAGACAAGAGGAAGCACCGAGTTGTTGCTGGCACCCAGGCCACCCCGTGAAGCTCACGCTTTTGGGATTTCTTTCAGCCGAGTGTGGAGGGACAATCAAAGGAGAGGCGTCGGGGCAGGTGCTGTCCCCCGGGTATCCAGCTCCCTACGAGCACAACCTCAACTGCATCTGGACCATCGAGGCTGACGCTGGCTGCACCATCGGGTAAGTGTCCATCCAGCACAGCTACCCTTGCCAGTTGTTCAGGACACACCTGGCTGGGAGCTGGTCCTGCCCACCCCAGCTGAAGGCCCTCATCATCGACAGTGGTGGTTAGGACCCCAGGCTTGGGCGGGGCCCAGGAGGACCTGGAAAGGCCCATCTCAGCACAGTAGCTGAGGACATAGGCTTGTCGTCCTACGAGCCCCAGTTTGAATCCCAGCCCGACCACGTACTGGTTGCAGGACCTCGTGTAAGGCCTTTATCGTTCGAGTCTTATGGCCTCCTTCTGCATTGCGGGTACAATACCAGCTTCTCAGGATAAAGCCCTGAAATGAGACATGGTGTGCACTGTGCTCAGCATAGTGCTTGGAACGCGGTAAATATTGAATAATGGTTCTGTGGCTGTTTCTCTGAGAGGAGCAGGGTCAGCATACAGCTCCACGAGCCCGGGCTGCTTCCCTTTCTCAGTCCGAGTTTCTGGGTCTGTAAAACGAGGACAAAAATTCTTACGGTTTAGGACTGTAGAGAGAATAATTACAGAAGTCCAGCAGTGTCTGGTGCTTGTAGGTACTCACTCGGAATATAACTGTCTTTCCAACTACGCGCCTGAGTAACAGGAAGTACTTCTGGAGTCCCCAGGAGTCGGAGAAGAAGGAGCGTCACCTTTAGCAAGCACAGGGGCTGGCACATATGTTGTTTTATTGGCTTTTCACCGCAGCCCTATTACTACGAATAGTGAGCCCTAATAGCAAAGATTACTACTGATTTATTTATCAGTAGTAATAAATAACAGAGTCTCCCCTTATCTGAGGTTTGTCCTTCGCAGTTTCAGATACCCATGGTCAACTGCAGTACAAAAACATTAAACTGATACTTCCAGAAATAAACAATGAGTTTTAAATCGTGCACCACCCAGAGTAGCTGATAAGCTCACACACCGTCCAGCTGTCTCCCACTCGGGATGTGACTCCTTCCTTTGTCCAGCGTGTCCACGCTGTATCTGCCACCTACCGTTCGTCACTTGGTGGCGGCCTCAGTTATCGGACCGTCACGGCATCACAGGGCTTGTGCCCCCGTCGCCCTTATGTTGCTTACTAATGGCCCCTAAGTGCACGAGCAGTGATGCAAGCAGTTTGCCTATGCCAAAGGGAACTCCTGACGTGCTTCTTTTAAGTGAAAAGGTGGACGTTCTCAACTTAATAAGGAAAGAAAATCGCATGCTCAGGTTGCTGAGATTTACAGTCTCACGAATCTCCTATCTGTGAGATTGTAAAGAAGGAAACAGAAATCCGTGCTGGTGTTGGTGTGTGCTCAAGCCGCACACGGTGCGGCCTCAGCTCATCAAGGAGCTTAGTGCAGGTGGGAAGGGCACCACCGCTGTGGCCGGGAGGCACGACGGCGTCATGGCTGGGCGGTCCTCCTCCTGCCAGAGGGTCAGCAGCAGCCTGGCGCTGTGTCCCAGGGCCCGCGTCACCCGCCCACCTCGCTGCCCCTCCTCACGTCCGCATCGCGTCATCTCACGTCATCACAGGGAGAAGGAGGGCGCGTGCAGTATGGTGAGATATTTTGAATCAGAAAGAGACAGTAGTCTCCGCATAGTGTCATATTGTTCTATTTTATTATTCTTGTTAATCTTTTGCTGTGCCTAATTTATAAATTAAGCTTTATCATAGGTAGGTATGTGTATATGTATATATATATATATATATATATATATATATACGCACACACACATATATATATGTAAGGTCTGGTGCATGTGTGTGTGTATATATGTATATAAGGTCTGGCGCTATATGTTGTTTCAGGCATGCACTGGTGGGGGGGTGGTCTTGGACTGTACCCTGTGGATAGGGGCCACCAGGCAGTCTGCTGTATTATTATTCCTACTTTATGGGTGAAAAAACTGAGGCTCCAAAAGAAGGCGCACTGCGTCCAGGTTGCCACAGTGCATCAGGGAGCTGGGACTCTTCGTGCTCTATCACACCGCTGGCACTGCGCGGCCTTGAGCTGTTGTTCGGATGAACTGCGAGGAAAAGAGCGGGTCGGGGAGGCAGGCCCAAAGGAGGTGTGGAAGGAGGACCGCACAAGTCTGGCTGGAGCGGGGGCTGCATGTGCACAAGGAGTGGGAAATAGAGTGAGTGAGCGTGGACCTGGTCATGGGGGCTCTTCAGTGCCAGTTAGCAAGAGGAAGCCATGACAGGTTAGAGAGCAGAGGTGCCCCCACCCTGGGTTGTTTACAGTGGAACCAGTCGGGAGTCTGTAGCAGTGACAAGAAGGAAGTGCTGAGGCTTTGGAACAGCAGGAAGCCGAGACGAGGAGCAGAAGCGTGGCCAGGGGACCATATCTGCCGGGGAGAGTTCTCAATGAAAGGGAACCGAGAGAGATACGGATGTCTATATATTCACTGATGTACGCATGACCTTAGATTCAGTTCAAGTACAACTAAAGAAATGTGTTAAATGTTTGCTATACAGAAGTTTTGGAGCTAAGCCCTGTGCAGAATAAAGTCCACAAAGCTCTTGGGGGTTTGGCACTGTTAAGGGGACAGTTTAAATATACAGATTCTTGCTGCACACTCCTGCCAGAAGATCCTTCTGGAAGCACACACCCACCTGATCAACTCACCCTCGAATCAGAACCCCCCCCCCGTGGCACCCCACACTCGCAGGAGCTAAACATCTCCTCCTGGTTCGCAAGGCTGTCGTGACCTCAACCCACCTCCTCAGTGACACCACCGCTTCAGTGACACTCCGGCAAAGCCAAATTTCTGCTGGCCCTGCACCTAAGCCCCCAGCCTCACCCTGTGCCTTCTGCTCTCCCTGGGACATCCTTCTGCCTCCAAAAGCTTAATCCTGAAATTCCCCGTCCCTCAAAGTCAAGTGCAGGTGTCAGCTCGCCCAGGAAGCCTTCCCCCATCCCCTCTCTGGGGTCACCTAGGTGTCATGTCTCCTCTTCTGAACTCCCACTGCCCATGGCCTGTATTTCCCATATGACACTGACCACTCTCTCCCTTTGTTTACGCTCCTGCCTCACCTCCCCCACCAGAGCTGTGGTCTCTGCACAGTTCACCTTCCCATGTTTCCCAGCTCTCAACACAGGGCCCCCAGCACCTGGCAGAGGTTCAGGAAGGGTCAGGTGTTGAAGGAATGAAGGAAGGAGGGAAGGAAGGGGATTGGTTCAGGTATGAAGGTATTAATAGTTATGTGACTCATAGTATGTCCATGATAGTCTCTTAGTAAATATTAAAGGGACAATGAGTGAATCGAGAGCGTAATGACTTTTTAGTGTTCAGGTATGCAAATCAGGAGGAGGTCCTTCCCCCTTTTCTACCTTAGAGGATCACTCATTCATTCATTCAATTCGTTCATTCCTGTAGCAGCTACCTGTCTAATACACGGTGACTGTGTGAGGCGCTGGCTTTGTACAGATGAGAGAAGGTGACGTGTGCACACAGTGAGTTGGTGGCATAAGGAGGAGGGGGAATGAAAGGTGGGATGGGAGGAGACCGGAGGTGCTGTCCTGGAAAAGGAGGCACTGGAGCTGAGATAGCAGGGAGAAGGGTGAAGGGGGGTTGCCAGGTGGCCAAGGGGGGAGACAGGCAGAGCAGTTGACCCAGGTGGTCAGGCTCGAGCTGGAAATGGGCCCGCGTGGCGGGAGGATCACCTGCAGTCTGGTGGAGGGGTGGGCAGCAGCAGGAAAGCTGGTGGAGCCCACGGCGGCGGAGCGTGAGAGCATTGGGGACTGTGGTGCCGGGTGCGGACCCACCGGGTGGGCCTGGGGGAGGAGAATGGGGCCGCCTGGTCTGGGAGCGCGGTGAGGAAACTGCCTCCAGGGTGTGGTCGGCAGTGGCAGTGCGGGTGGACGAGGAGGCACAGGCTCGGGAGAGATCTAACAGCCCCACCAGCCGGTCTCACTGTCCTCTGATCGTGGGAGCAAGGTTTCTCCTGTTTCCCCACCTTGCGCTGTGTGACACATGACGTGTAAAATACGCAGACAGGTGAAGAGAACCGCACACCAAACCCTGCGTGCCGACCACACTGACTCCGCTGTGGCGGGGATTTCGCCATATTTGCTTCCTCTCTTTTCCTTTTCTGTTCATCCTTTTTATTTCTGAATCACTCAAAAGGACACTGTGGCATTGTGACACTTCTTCCCTAAGTACTCGGCCTGCATCTTCCAAAGACAAGACTGCGCTCCTGCGAGACACAGCGGCATTAGCAGGCCCAAGACAGGCAGGCGCTTCCTGTAATTAAGGTTCAGGACGAGGGTTGGGGGGGAGCAGGCAGATCGGAGCAGCTGACAGGGCCAGCCCAGGAAATGGGACGGGGTTTCTGGGCAGGACGAGCACCATTATCACTTACCAGAACAGTGGGCTTGGGGGGTGAGCTGCTGGGGGCCAGAGGATCCCTTCCTAGCTGTCAGGACCAGAGAATCCAGGCACAGACAGGAACCGCCCTCCCCTGGGTGCCGCAGCAGGGACTCTAAAGTCCTGGGTGTGCTGAGTGTGTGTGTGAGGACCCCAAGATGGGGATAGTGGGGAGAAGGTGAAGACAATTCAGTCCTCCACCTGGAACCCTCGTGAGGCCAGTGCCAAGGCAGCAGAGGGCTTCCCAGCTCTACTGAGCACCAACGAAAGGTGCAGACAGCAGCAGGGCGCTGTTCCCTTCCTCATTCTGCGCCCCCACCCCAGCTCGCCATTCGCCATTCGTCATTCGCCATTCGGTACATGCAGCATCTTAGGTTGGCTCTTTGGTACTCAGGGTGCTCTCTCCCTCCCTCCCCCTCCCCCCCACTCTCCCTCTCACCCCCTCTGTCCCCCTGTGGCCTCCTCTTTCTCTCTCCCTCGCTAATAACCAGCAGCAAATTGTTAAGGGGATTCATAATTAGACTCGATTAAGGCAAACACAAAAAGCCCCTTTTGTGTTTGAGTCCTTCTTCAGAGTCAGGTTTAGCTATTATTTTTAAATGTGAAAGTCTTTATAGATTTTTATAGAAAAATCAATACTCTTTTTAAAAATTCAAAATGCAAACAAGAAAGCAGTTTAAAAAAATAGGTATCAAAGGGCCCCATAATCTTACTTTGTTCCTCTCCACACACCGTCGATATTCATTCTACTTTGTATGCCAATATTCCGTGAAGCAGATGCGAGACACGTGGTTTCCAAAACAAGAGCATCCGCCTGCGTGGCTCACTAACTCTCCTTTTGTGTCACTGTGGAATCGTACGTTACCCTCTTATCGTGTCGATATATATAGATCACCTGCCTCTTCCTGTCTGGTGGCCACGGGGAATTCTAGTGTATGCACAACCGTAATTTATTTAACTACTCCCCTGGTGACAAAGCCTGAATATTTTCAGGTTTTTCACTCCTGTAAACATCCTTATGCATGAATCTTCAAACAGCCGTCCAATTATTTTCTTAGGATATTTTGTTAGAAGACATGTACAAGGTACATGACGTCAAATTTCCCCCTAGAGAATGCAACAATGGACACCCCCAAAAAGCCTGCTTCCCCACGCAGCGTCTGTAACGTAGCCAGTCCTGCTAAAGTCACCAGTTTGATGGACAAAATGATACTAAGTTGTCTTTGCTCCTTCCAGTTCTTTGTACATTTTCCTCTGGGGAGTTTGTTTGCTCATGTAGGATGTTCCACTGGTTCATTTCTAAATAGTCTCTCATTTCAGTGTAGATTTCTTTTTAACCTGAGTACTTCATGGATTTTTTCAGAAGTTATTACACAGTTATACACTTTCTATGATCTTTTTGTTATTTTTATTTTCAGTGCATGTGCCCTTTTGACTTCTTGAATTTTTGTCTTATTTATGTTCTATGAATGTCTGAAGAAAGTGAAAAGAATGCAGGCTTTTACATATTTCTTTTACATCAAGTGCACTATGCTTTCTTCCGCACAGACATAGTATGTTTTTTTTTAATTGTTTTTCTTTATTTTCAGCTCTTCCTGTCGTTAGCTGACTTGATTTAATTGGCTTCGTTTTTCCTCTAGTGATTTACAAGTTCTGTATCCTATTTTTATTCTGCCAGTGATCTTGTGTTTTCCTTACTTTCATTTTCAACAGTATTTACCCTGTTTTTCTCCCTCCTTATTTTGGAAGTCTTGTTTTTGTTTCTTTCAAGGAAACTGCATTGTGTGTGCATGTGTGCTTTTGACAGCCCCCTGGCTTTTCTCGGTGCAGGGGCATCTTGCCCCTTCCCGGGAACACCGGTTATGTTCTGCTCGACAGCGCCCCCTGCCTCTCCCTGCACTAACTGCACTTCAAATTGCCAGAATGGTCTGACACTTTGGTCAGACTATTCAGCGGGACTCCTTTGAAAGGCTAATTTTCTTGGCATCCCAGGACTTTTGTCATTCCTTCGGTATCCGTTTGTATTGGAGACCTGGGCTCTGGCACCAGCCCACCTGCCCTAGCTCTGTAGCTTGGGAAGCCCCTCGAGCACGCACTCCGCATGTCAGTTCTCACATCTGCAAAACGGTGCCTTCACATCGCACCCGCCACCTCCGTTCACTAGGAGGGTTAAGTGAGTTAACGTATCTTAGAACATCACGTGGGCATGTAATTCCCACATGATGAGAGGATGCACCAGCAGC
Organism: Artibeus jamaicensis; assembly: GCF_021234435.1. Lineage (NCBI taxonomy): Eukaryota > Metazoa > Chordata > Mammalia > Chiroptera > Phyllostomidae > Artibeus > Artibeus jamaicensis. Next base: position 10,365,458 of record NW_026522057.1, read on the forward strand.
CAGACAGGTGGCTGTGGAGACACCCCTCGCGCCCCCAGGACATCAGGCTGTGGTTTACCACTTAGCCACAGGTGGTGGGTACCAGGCCCTTGGTGGGAGCAGGTGTCAAGCACTCTTCCCCGTGGGTGTGCTGGATGGGAAGATACAAGACAGCCCACGGGCCAGTCCACAAGACTGTTCCCAGGGGCACAGACCAGAGAAAGCCTGTGGATGCCTCCCTCCATTCTGACCCAGCCCCGACCAAGTGCTGGAGGTGACCAGAGGGATCTGTGGTCAAGCTCAGCCCAGCAGTCTGGGCAAGGACAGTCCCCTTCCAGGGATGCCCTGGAGGGATAGTGGTGGCTGCCAGGATCAGTGGTCAGGCTGACCCCTGGGTGGGCTTCAAGCAGGAATGTCGACCCTTCCTGGGTGTGTGTGACCAGAACGGGCTGGCAGTCAGACCCTGCCCTTGAACACAGGGCGCATCTGCAGCGTTTTGTCTCTGACTGCCAAGAGCGGGACGGGCGGGCCGGTCAACACTGCCCAGACCTGGCAGCTGATAACAGGAGGGCAGGCCAGCAGGCTACGCCTTCCACATCGCTCTTTCCTGTGTTGTCAGCACCTGGAGCATGGAAGTTTCATCGCACGTGGGTGGGACCTCTTTTCAATGCCCAAAGCCAGGCCAGAGTTTCCCTTTTTATAATCAGTGGACCAGCTCAGATGAAAATTGAAGAAGAGAGGAAGACAAAGCCTTCTCCTCGTGGGCCTGCCCTCGCCCTAACATTTGTCAGATACCTACGGCATACCGGGTTCCAGATCAGTTACTGTTGTCCCCACTTTATAAATGAGCTCATTGAGGCCCGGAAAGGATGACTGTCACTCAACTACCCAGTGAGGTGGGTTTCATTCCCGTTCCGTCTGGCTCGTCTCCTCCCGCCCTGGGCAGCCATTCTGACCCTGGTTATTACCACTTAACAGACCACGAACACCTCGGACACCGCTCTGGGCCACACTGTGTACACATGCGGCGGAAACATGCAGGTCAGCCAAGGCCAGTCCTTGTCTCCCAGGGTCTCACTGGTAGGGGCAAGTAGTCACACATGTGCTCCAAGACCAGGCTGATGCTGTAAGCAAGTGCAAATCAAGGTCAGTAACAGAAGAGAGAGAGAAGTTCCGCCTGGAGGTGTGAGGCGAACATTCAGGTGGAGGAGGATGAAGGCATGAACACGGGGGAAAGATACGGTTTGTCCTAGAGCGAGTCCTCCCGTGATGTGGGGGAGGAGGGAGGATAAGGTTTCTCGGGTGCAAAGGGGTCTCCGAATGGATTTCTCACTATAATGAGGATCCATGGGAGTATTTAGAAGACAAAAATGACATTCGGTTCAATTAAAAATCCTGGAGCATGTAGGTACAAAGAAGAAACCATCTTTTCCCTTGAAGACCTCAGTCGTACAGATAGATGTGTTCGGACTTAAGAACGGAAATAGAAAAACTGACTGAAGTGGCTCCGGCAGGCGGAGGTTCGCTCTCCTCCCGGAACAGTGTCTGGGGTTTCCCTCCAGACCTTGTGCTCAGGACGCCATCACCTTCCTCCCTCTCTGCCACCCTTGGGCTTTCCTCCTCCTGGCTGCCAGTCAGCTGCTCCAGCTCCGGGATTTACACGCGTGTTCCAGTTTCAAAGAAGAGGGGACAGGAGTGAGCACACAGCTTTCTTCCACTGAGAGTTGGCGTCTTTATTTGGGACGTCTTTAACCTTAGAGACATCATCCCACGTTCCATTAGATGGCACTTGCTGTGCCTGGCTGAGGGAAAGTGGGAAGTCAGTTTTGTTTTGCTTCTAGAGCTCCAATAGTAAAGACAGACGAGAGTTTTGGAAGTGGGAGCACCGATAAGCCAGCCAGTGGTGTCTTACAGATTCTAACAGGATGTGATAAATGCTACGGTGGACATATGTTTTGAACACAATAAAGAAGCATTTGCAAGGATGGTTCATAATTCCAGGTGGCATCTGGGGGCAGGGTGTTAGGAAGAGGAAGCCCTGCTCTCTCGGCCCTTTAAATGACAACAGCGGTTCACCACGCAGGGTGGAGGTGAGGACCTTGCAAACGTGGGAGAGAAAGGACGGCATGAGCCTACACAGGTGCTTGTGGAAGAGCTCGTTGTATGGCATGACGTGGTGTCTCTGCTTCACGGAGAGCCATGGCAGCAACGCAGAGGCTGAATTGGCTACAAAACCCGAGGAGCATCTCCTATAACTGTTTGAGGGTCCTGGTTACATTCGGAAGAACAAAGTTTTGTGTCTTGAACTCAGGTTTTGTTGGGGTTGAAAGCGCTGCATGTCTGCCTACCTGGGGAGAAAGGGAGGAAGGGTGGCGGGGGGTCCTCAGTGCTTCCGCTGCAGAGGTCCGAGGCCCACGAAGGCTGGAGAACTTACTGTTCCTGGAAGCTCTGACTTTTGCTCCTAATGCCCATGTGGTCATAAACTCATATTTAGCTAATAGTCCTAGTTTGTTGATTTTTAATCATAGGGATTAATGCCGGGAGCAACCTGGAAGCTCCATCTTTGGCTTTTGGTCACACAGCAGTAGGGTTACCAGGAAGGCGGGGCACGGTTTTGATTAACCAGAACCCCTGCCCAGTGGCGCTCATCTTCCCGGGAGGATGCTGGACTAGACACAACATCTGGCTGTGCCTGAAGCCCAGATCCCCCCGCTGCAGCGTCCTGTCAGTCATCGGGCAGCAATCCCCCACGGCGATCAGCACAGCTCCCCTCTAACCCGCAAGCGGGCAGTTGGCCCAGAGGAGGCAGAAGGCACCAGAAGTGAAGCTTCTGTTCACAGCTCTTGCCAGGAATCGGGGCTGCGGGTTTAGCAGCTTCCCAAAGGTTTCTTTTTGAGCAGTGACAGGAAAGCTAAACCTTAAACAGAGAAGGTCCGTGTACTTGCACTGTTAGAGGTGACCTCCTGAAGGAACCGAACAGATAAGCACATACACAGTGTGGGGGGGGGGGTTCCTTTGTCAGATTTCAGGTTTCAGCAAATCGGGGAACAGTCCAAAAGAGCTCAAAAGGTTTTTGAAGGAGAGGATGTAGAGAACCTGGTAGGTATAGATGCAGCTTTCAAAGTGGTGGTGCTGTCTGGCAACTTAGTTTTTCATAGACGGCCTCTAGAAAGAGAAACACAAACTGCTGCGAATTATCCCAGAATAATAATCCAGCCGAGCTACACTGGATGGCGGCACCAACCACACGTCAGCTCTGCCACCATCTTGCAGTCCCACAGCTGAATCCTGATATCTCTTAGGGGGAGATAAACAGCTCAGCCAAAGAAATGCAGAATGTTGGTTGGCCACCCTGGACTAGTATGGATCTCCCTCCCTTTCAAAAGGTAAGTACACAAATAAGCAAAATATAAAATAAAATGTGGCGGCACTTAAAACATACCATTCTCAAAAAAGAGAGCCATTTCTCTAAAGAAATAGGAATGTTTTTCTGAAAGGATTTTACAGTAGTAGACAGAAGAACATTTAAACGAGTATATAGGTAATAATCTCATTTGAAGACAAGCAGTGGTGATAATAAGTAGCAGAAGACGGATGATGAAAGGGGGAGCTCCTGAGATGGAAGGACCGCGATGGACGCCAGTGCGAGATGTGGAGAAGTTCGATAGGCAGTAACAGTTAAAATCCACAATAGCAGCACTTGCCTTGTAAGAAATATAAGCATCGAAGTAGAAAATACGCTGGAGAATCTTTCTGAGACTATGGGGGAAAATTATGAAAGTGTGGAAAAAATGAAAGAAAAGTTGCCAACTGGGGAAGACAGAGTACCAGTCCAGGCAGATCAATGAAGGGGAACAGTGAGCAAATGGAGCAGGTGTAATATAATACAAAGTGTCAGCTCCCTGTCCTGAGAAGAGGGGGTAGGGTGCAGAAGGACGGAAGGACGGAAGGACGGAGGGAACAGAGCCGAAACTCCCTTGGTGAACTGAAAGGAATCCCTGAGTTCCAGGCAAAATGATTTAGACGCACTGCAATGAAAAACAAAACTGTTCCAAGGATAATTTTAAGAAATCCCTAAAAGCATTTGGCAAAATGTACTCATACAGCTAAACACAATTAGCCCTAATCAAACAAAATAGTCATTTATGAAAAACAGGAAGCACGACTAATCCAACTCTCCTGAAATTTCTCCGTGATATCAAAAGCCAAAGCCAGCGGTGTGATGAGACTCAACCATGGTTGATCCAGCCAGGACACGACATGCACAAAAGCCACAGGAAACGGTCCCACAGGCCCCTTGAACTCTAGGCCAAATGACAGCCCCCGAAGATAGCAGGTCCCAATGCCTAGAACCTATAGATGTTACTTTGTAGCATTTATAAAAGGGTCTTTGCGAGTGTGATGAAGGATTTTTTTAGAGCGTTTGGGTGGGCCCTAGATGGAGTCACACCTGTCCTTACAAGAGGGAAGCTGAGGAAAGTTTCATATACACGGTGGAGAAGATGACAGGAGAACAACATAGAGACTGGAATGATGCAGCCGCAAGCCAAGGAATGCCCACAGCCACCAGCAGCTGGAAGAGGCAGAGGACAGACTCTCCCCGAGAGCTCGGCTGCAGTGTGGCAGCACTGATTTCAGACACCTGGCCTCCAGAACGGTGAAGAGTAAATTTCTGTCACTTTAAGTCACCAAGCTTATGGTACTTTGCTGGAGCAGCCACAGAGAACTGAAACAGATGTGTGATGTTAGCCTCTCGAGACGTTCAGGAGAAGACTACACTGAGAACAATGAGCCTGAAAGATGATATTTAATGAGTCTGCGTGGGGGCGACTTTCCTCGCAAGTCCCCCCAGCCGCCATGGATAAGAGTAATCATGACTGAGACATGATGTGATCTGCTTGGGGAGGAGAAGTGGCCATTTTCCCAGAGGAAAAAGGCCGTGAGCAGTGGCCAGTTTCTCAGGGGAGAAGGTGTTGAGCTCCCTCCTCCAGGGCCTTTTATTGGGTTCTAATACACAGGAATACAGGGCAGCAAGGATCAAACAGTAGATAACATTTCAAAGAAATCTGAGGGTTTCAGAGTCTGTCAGGAACAGAGTTTTAGGGTTTCCTGCTAGAACCCTTAACATATGAATGAAAGCACTCTTAGCAGAGCAGATTTCACAGGTTTATCAGGAAGTCTTTGTGATGCCAGATTTCCCCCAAGACATGCTCTAGCAAGGCAAGGAGCTGCACCTCTCCCCATCAGGTATTCAGGCTTAAGGGGATTAGAGCCAGGAAGCACTTCTCCCAGAGAACATGGGGACTCAGGCTTTGTCAAAACTGGGAGGCGAGAGTCCATTGCTCTTTGTTGCAGCCCCCCGAGTCCTTCCATGAAGGCCTCCCAAGTGATCGAGTCTGGCTTAGGTTGCCCCCAACTGTGAGGGGTCTTACCTGTCATTGACTTCCAACCAAGCTTTGGGGGCAGGGAGAGGAAACTGAGGCAGCATTTACTACCAGAGACAAGCTTTGTCTCCTTTGGCTCGCATTCCAGAAGTAGTCTCTAGCCCTTAGCCACAGGGAGTCGAGATACAATTTCTAGAACCAGGCACAGCAGTCCACAACAAGTCTGTACTTCCTGACTATATTGTCAGTGGTTCGATACTAGGGAAAGTCAAATGGTTTCAGCTTTCCTGTCTTACATATGCTGGGAGTGAAGTGGTATGTTATTTTTCTTAAATTCGATAATTAGAGAAAACTCAAGTTCAGGAGTATTTTTGAGAATGTTCAAAGATGCTTAAAGTAGAATTAGAAACAAAATGTGTAGTTTGCAATCACTGGAGAAAATGTGAAAACTAAGAAATATTACGGAAAAGGGAAATAGCAAATATACGAAACAAAAGCATAAAGCAGGATGATGGAAATTAGCTTGCGTTAGCAATAATCACTAACTGAGATAACAAATAACCCCGAATCTTGTGTTTTAACTTAGCAAAGGTTAATTCTTCACTCGTTGTACAAGTTGTGAGCCCATCTGCAGTGGGCCAGGACTCCGGGCCAGAAGGTGGGCGCCTCTTCCACTAAGTAACTCAAGGTTCCAGGCCCCGTCCACGTGAGCGCCTCACCCGTCATCCAGGGCTTCCTCACATCCGACCAGCTGAGGAGGGAAGAGAAAGCATGGGAGAGTGGTACAGAGCCGTTTAAGAGTCAGGCCTTCCCCCCACCTCCCACTGACCAGAGCGTGTTTTACAGCTCACCTGGCTCTAAGGCAGGTGTGCCTAGGAGGGAGAGGAAATAAGAGTCAGTGAACACGAAACATCATGGCTGCCACCAAGAACGAACATGTCTCTCTGGGGAGAAGTCACCCCAGAGAGAAGCCCCAGGATGATGGTGTACAGGAAGAGGAAGCCTCTGTTGTTACATGTGGAGCGATTACTTACCAGCCTGCGGGCAGGGAGGAAGCTGTAAGGAGCCGCGAGCTGGCGCCCACAGGAAAAACTTCCATATTGCAAGGAAAAGATTCTCCAGTTAAGAAAAATGCTACTAAACAGAAGAATAATAAAATATTCAAAGTAAAAGTTCGGGACAAAGGAATAGCATGAGAACACAGAAAAGCAGCAGGAATCACAATAATCACAATATTTTACCTTTCTTTAAAAAGGTAAAATTCAAGGTAAAAAGAAAACATTAAGTGGGACAGAGGGAATTAGTTCACGTAATGAGATTCACAGTCCATAGCAATGCTAAAGGTCATGAATCTTTATGCTACAAATAACATAGCTAAAAAACGTGAAACAAAAATCTGTTGGAAATACGTGGAGAAATTGACAGACTTTAACACATCTCTCTTAGTCAAGTAAAAACAAAGAAATAGAGCAAAAATAGAATTTGTTTTAGGTGATTTTACCATTTATTGATTCCACACTACGTACAAAGTATGTACATAGTATAAAAGTACTCTGTGCTAGGCACTTTATATATGATTCCATTTGCAATAATCCCCTTGGTCTGACTAGAAGACATTACTGCCATCTTTCAGAGGAATACACTGAGGCTCTGCAAGGTCCCCCGATCAACTCTCGCAGACCTAGTATTTGAACCCAGACCTTTGCCTCCAGAGCCACCGTTTTTCCCACTTTGTTATAAAGACTCTTCAGGAGCCACGGAGCCTTTCATTTTATAGAAAACATTTCTTCCATGAAGGACAGAGACGCATGTGCCTCCCACAGAATCCCTGACACTTCAGGGCAGGTTCCGGCTAATGATAGGCAGCCACAGAGTTTTCGTGTGCAGGGTGATGATGAAGAAAAGGCAAGCGGTCCAGGCTCACCCAGCACGTCAGAGCGCCACACGAGGCAGTAGCCAGAGTCTGGCGTTTGCGCTCTGCCCCAACCTCCCAGAACAACGGCCGCTTCAACTTCCCGAGTGCCTGAAGCCCGGGTCCGTTCTTCCACTTATGAAAATAACAAAAGAATCTTTTTTTTCTATCGAATAGCAGCTGGCCTCAGGAAGGAAGAGCCTCCAATTTTGCTCTAGACACAAACGCTTGCTTTGGGCTTTGGTCCGTCTTCTCTGTTTTTGTTCTTTGGGTAGCATGACGCTTTAATTATTATTGTCTGCTATTACAATCTGGTTTAATTGTTGGTTTGCGGCTCTGGGGCTCAGAGGGGGGCATTTTATAAAATAAGGATTATTTTCTTACTGTCATTTCCAGTGTCACTAAGGACAATTTAAGCCGCCTTCTCATTTTGGGACAGGAATGATTGCTGACCCTCTACCCCCTACAGCAGATGGTCGTCCAACATGCCATTTTCTCTTTCACCTGTCACTTCCCCTGATGTAAAGATCCACTGTGACGACTCGTGCCGGTGGTCATGCAGTGGTGACAGTTGCTTGGAGCACCCCCAGTCCTTTCATATTCTGGGGCCCATTCAGAAGGCAAGGGGAATCGACATGGCAAGATGCTGTAGGTTTCTTTTCCTCGTATTGTTTTTCCATCTCTTTTGCAAGAGAGGCAAAAGAGATGCAGGATGCAGATGAGCCACCTGTAAGCCATGAGGGGGGCAGACTCCAAAAAATGCCCAATGTGTTCAACTTTCCTTCAGAACAAGAGAACTGAGGACCTGAACCCCGGAAGCAAGTTTTGCCTGTGGACAGCCCTGGGGAGGTGCCAGCCCTACAACGAGAATCTGGTGCTCGCCTCACTTGTCAGAGTTAGCCCGGTGGTGTGTCAGTTCAGGTGGTGTTTGCTGGTGGATCAGTTTAGGGCTGCTGCACACTCGCAACAAACTGAATGGCTTAAAATCAATTTCTGTTCCCAGAGTTCTAGAGTCTGGAAGTCCAAAGTCTAAGTGTCAGGAGGGCCGTGCTCCCTCTGAAGACTCTGTAGAAGAATCTGTCTCATGTCTCTCTCCTGGCTTTCGGGGGGCGGCCAGCAATCCTCGGTGTTCTTTGTCTTGTGAACACATCACTCCAGTCTCTGCCTCCGCCTTCATAGGGTCTTCTCCCCTTGTCTCCTCAGTGTCTCCGCATCCAAATCTCATGCTCCTTTCTCTTATAGAGACATCAGTCCTTCAGTTTAGGGTCCACCCCAATCCAGTATGACCTCATCTTAACTTCATTTCATCTGCACATTCAGAAGTACTGGGGGGTTAGGGCTCGCACTTATCTTTTGGGGGGAGATAATTCAACCTACTGTAGGTGGTAGGGGGGCATGTGCAGGGTAGGAGACTTCCAGGCAGAGGGGAGCCCCCAAAGCCAGAGAATAAGAAGGAGCTGGGTGAAGGGGGAGAGGAATGGGAGAAGGCGGCTAGAGCTGCTCCTCAAGGACTCGAGGTGTCCCCTAGAACGTCTGACGTTCGTCTGTTGGGAAAGAGGAACAATGACTGGGGTGGGTGTGTGGTTCAGAAAGGTCACCTGGCCCTGGTGGGAACGATGGACTGACCAGGTGGCAGGGAGTCTGGATCCAAGGAGGCCAGTTACACTCCTTCTGTCTCTGCGTATGCAGGTCCCTGTCTTGCAAGCTCCTTCCTCTCAATGTCCTCATTCTTTTCTTCAAAACTGCTTCAGACACTTGCCTCCCTCGAGAAGAAGATGTAATCAAGGAAAGGCCTTTGGCCCTGGCTGGTGGGGCTCAGTTGGTTGGAATGTTATCTCATAGACCAAAAGGTTGTGGGTCTGATTCCTAGTAAGGGCATGTACCCAGGTTGTGGGCTTGAACCCCCGGTCAGGGCCTGTACGAGAGGCAACCAATCAGTGTTTCTCTCTGCCCTATGTACCCCTTCCACTTTGGAACCAGACAAACGTGGTTTGAATACGGCCTCTGACCCTTACTAGCTGTTGACCACCCCCCAACCCGTTCTCTTCAAGCTGCCTGTGTTAGCCCTTGGAGATTTCACTTCCCCATCAGCAAGATGGGGAAAACCGACTCTAACCTGCAGGGTTTTTTTAAGGATACAAGTACAACATACATGAAGTACTTGGCATATAGACATTTCCACAAATGCTTAGTTTTCTTCCTCCCCCAGTTATTTGGATAGCACTTTATTCAGCCCACGCTTTTAGTGCCTATTGTGCATATTATTATGTTCTGTTTGTCTCTTTCAATCAGCAGCAGCAGCCTCCAGGGCAAAGACAGAGCCTCCGCATTCCCACAGCTCTCCACGCAGCGCTGGCACACTCCAGCCCTCTCCCCTGGCCTGTGTTGTGTCTGTGGCTCAGAAACAAACACACATGCACACACGAGGCATCTACGGGAAGGAACGCCTCGCCACGGGTGGTGGGGGCGGGGGTCCTCCAACTGTGCTCACTATTTCGAAAGCCAAAAGAAGACCCAGATGTTTACCGCAGGGGAGCGGCTCGGGCACACCCAGACGTCTGTTTGGGCTCAGAATTATCCCTATCGATCAGAACCTCTCATTAGCATTTTATACACTGATTTTTCTAAGATAATGAAAGTCCTCAGTAAGAGTTCTCATAAATGTGGTTGGTTTGCCAAAGTGTCTTCATGGGCCATCATCAAGGATTTAATCATGCAAGGGGTCGCTAGACCCTGCTGCAGCCCCCTAGCTAATTTTCCTGCAACACACTCTTGACCTCGCCAATCTATTCTACCTGGGCGGTGAGTGATGTTAAAATGTAAATCAGCTCCTGTCAGGCCCCAGCGTAAAATTCCTTAACGACTCACTTCCCTTAGCCTGTAGAAGGAAGTCCAAACTTTTCCCTGACCCACAGGGCCCTGCCTAACTGGCCTCTGCCTGCCTCTCTTGGCCCAGCAACAGCCTCAGTGGCCTTTCCTTTGCTCAGACACTCCCGGCTGGTTCCCTTTCGGGGCCTTTGCACATGCCGCCCTTTATCCACAGAAAGCTTCCTCCCCCCTCTTCCCCTGCCCTGCTCCTCCCTGGGCTGGCTCCCTTTGAGCTTCACCTCTTGCTTGAATGTCACCTCCTTGCTGACGTCTTCCCTGGCCACTCTCCACACTGCATTTGCCACAGCTGATCATCTCTTCACAGGCTTGTGTACAGGGCCCATCTCCAGAAACAAGTGGAAATGACGCCCTATCTGTCATCTTCACCATTATCTCCCAGCGTCCAGCACTTAGGAGGCGTGGGAGTAAATGAGTGCACTCAGAGGTCTGGACCCGCAGCCCCTAGCCTTTCGGTTGCCTGCTCGAATCGTTTCTATGCTCAGAGGACCTTGGTCTCCCTGCTCTTCCTCCTCCTGCCACTTCTCCTGTCCTCATCCATGCCAAGCCTTTGACTTTGATTATCAGATCAACCAGGCTGAATGCAATGGACTGGTGCTTTTAATTCATGGTCTTGAATGTCAGCCCTTTACCCTCCTGTATGATTCACATGTGAACTGTTGATTGCTGATGGGGCCTCTCCGGCGCACGCCTGGCTCTCGGCCACAGGCGCCTCCTTGTGGAGGTGTGAGCAGCATTCTCGGGGGGGGGGGGGGGGGAGCCTTATTTACAGTCTGACCTGCACCATAATTTTACCATGTAATTCTGGCCTGCTTTCTAACCAGCCCTGACCTCGGGCAAGGTAGTTAACCTCTCTGAACCTCATATTCTCATTTCTTAAGACACAAGTGATGCTACCTACAAAATAAAGATGTTGTGAGGATTTAATGGGATAATGCGTAAGTGCCTTGTACATGGTGCTCATTTCATAAAATGTTTTCTTCCATTTCTCCTTAGCCGCCACAGTCTTTCTCTTCACAACTTCCCATCAGACTGGTCCTCCTGGGATATCGCTCATTGATTCATTCACTCACTCATTTTTTCAGTTATTCACCTCTAGGGACTCCAGTCTATCTCTAACTAGAGGAAGATAAAACCCAGAATCTTCTAATTCTGAGGTCCTCATCATCTTTCCTCTCAGTCAGCTCTGTTCCCTGTGACATCCTAACCCACCCAAATTTTGGCGTGGGGTCATCTTTATTTCCAGGCATCTTAACCTCCCCTCAGCCTCTGGGTGTCTCTGGGTGTTATTCAATCCAAAGAACACATTCTCCTCCATGCCACCCAGACTTCAAGCCTCATTTCCTGTTCCCTCCCCGGACCAGTGCAGTCCCCATGAACCTCTGTTTTCTGAGAGCGAGCACAGCAGCACCACAGAGCTTCCCGCTCGCTCTGCTCCCAGGGCTGGCTGCCCATCTGGGTGCATCCCAGCGTGAAGGAAGCAGGGGAGGAAGGGGGGGCACTGGGACAGCAGTGAGTGCTCGTGTTGGCTCTGCCTCCTGGGGAGCCCCCCCCCCCCGCAGTGGGGCTCAGTCTGCCTGTCTATTCCCTGGAAGCACCTTGAGGAGCAGCTCATCTGTCTGCACTCCCTCGGAAGCCCCCAGAAGGGAGGCCTGCCAGGGGAATGAGAGCACAGCCATGGAGAAAACCCACACAGCTTCTGGTACCCAGGAATCTCCATCTATGTCTGGAACAGGGTCCGTCTAGGAAACCCAAGAGTTTCCCTTAAATCCCATTAGAACTAACAAGGCTGAAAAGACACACATCATACATATGTTCAACAACAAATATGTAACAAAAATTAAATCCCATTCACAATAAAGCCAAAGCAAAAGAAAAAAAATGAATTTCATAAGAAGTATAACAAAGAAGAAAACCATGAAACTACCAAAATACCTAAACTAAGCCCCAAATAAGTTAAAGTATCTGCGATGTTCCTGACTGGGGAAAATAAGCAACACAAAGATAGAAATTTGCCCCAATTGACCAATCAGTGTGTTCAGTTCCAATTAAAACATCAATGGGACATTTTGGAACTTGATAACGATGAAGTTGTCTGAAGAAATAAAGTTGGGAAATTAACTAAGAAACTTTGGGAGAAAATGGGAAGGGGAACTTGCCCCGTAACAATATCAAATTATGAGAATAGGAAAAGCAAAGTCAGCTGGGCTGCCGTGCTCATGGTATCACAACTACAACCCAGCACAGGCCAAACTGGGGGTCCTGGGGCTGAGGAGAGGAAAATTGGCCAGGGCAACATTTCAAACCAGTGGGAGAACCCGGATTATTCCATTAAGAGGGTCTGCCTTCCACAGCTACTCGTGTGCACCACCCAAGAGCTCGGGCATGTCTAGACACTGGGGCTACAGTAGCGAACAAGACCTGGCCCAGCACCCGTGAAAATTATCTTCCAGTTGTGGAGGCGAGTAGCAAGTAAATGAATAAAGGAAGTGTAGGCTGTAATAAATGCTAAGGAGGAAGTAAACAGCATTTTATGGTCAAAGTGTGGAAGAGGCAACTTTACATAGGTGTTGGGACAATTGAGTGTCCATTGGAACAATAATGAACCTGTAAACCTCCAAAATATAAAACTACAAGTTCTGGGAAAATATTAAAGTTTTACTTTTTAATCATTTGGGTGAGAAGAGGGTTTGCCCAAGCATGATATGACACTGAGTATCCCAAGAGGAAAAGATTAACATGGTTGATTATGTACAATAAGTAGCTATGCCAACAATAAACAAAATTTAAAAGGAAAGGATACAGGCTACTAAGATAAAATACTAATAAATATACTGTTCAGTAAGAATGTAAATTGATACAGTCACTTAAGAGAATAATTTAGCTATATTTACCCATCTTTTTAAAGTATATTTTATTGATTATGCTGTTACAGCTGTCCCAATTTTTTTACCTTTTCCCCTAACTGCTCAGTACCCTCTTCCCTCCAGCAGTCCCCCCGCGTTAGTTCATGTCTATGGGTCATGCGTGTAAGTTCTTTGGCCACTCCCTTTCTTATACTGTTCTTAACTTCCCCCTATTTTGTGCCTACCAAGTGTGCTTCTTTACCCCGGCATCACTTCTTCCTTTCTCCCCCTTCTCCCTTTCGGCTGCTATCCCTCCAAATGATCCCCATATCTAAAATTCTGTTCCTGTTCGGGTTGTTTGCTTAGTTTGTTATTTTGTTTTTATTTTTATTTTGAGATTCAATTGATAGTGGTGAGTTGTTGTCATTTTAATGTTCATAGTTTTGATCTTCTTTTTCTTAAATAAGTCTCTTTAACATTTCGTGTAATAATGGCTAGGTGATGATGAATTCCTTTAGCTTTACTTTATCTGAAAGCACTTTATCTGCCCATCAATTCTAAATGAAAGCTTTGCTGAATAGAGTAATCTTGGTTGTAGGTCCTTGCTTTTTATCACTTTAAATTCTTCTTGCCAATCCCTTCTTGTCTGCAAAGTTTCTTTTCAGAAATTAGCAGACAGTTTTATGGGAACTCCTTTGTAAGTAACTATCTGCTTTCCTACTGCTGCTTGTAAGATTCTCTCTTTATCTTTAACCTTTAACACTTTCATTGTGACGTGCCTTGGAGTGGGCCTCTCTGCATCCATCTTGTTTGGGACTCTCTGTGCTTCCTGGACTTGTATGTCTATTTCCTTTCCCAAATTAGGGAACTTTCCTTTCATTATTTTTTTCAAATAGATTCCCAATTTCTTGATCTTCCTCTTATCCTTTTGACACCCCTGTGATGCAAATGTTGGACCTCTTGAAGTTGTCTCAAAAGCTATCCTCATTTTTTAAATCTTTTATTCTTCTCGTTGTTCTGATTGGTTTGTTTTAGCTTCCTTATATTCAAATCATTGATCTGATTCTCAACTTCATGTACTCTACTGTCGTTTCCCTGTAAATTGTTCTTTATTTCAAGTAATGGATCCTTTGTTCCTGACTGGATCCCTTTTAAACTACTGAAGTCCTCACGAAGTCCCTTAAGCATCCTCATAATCAGTGTTTTGAACTCTGCATCTGATTGATTACTACCACCATTTCATTTAGCTCTTTTTCTGGAATTTTGATCTGTTCTTTTATTTGGGTCATGATTCTTTGTCTCCTCATTTTGGCAGCCTCCCTGTGTTTGTTTCTGTGAATTAAGTAGTAGAGCTGCTTTGACTCCTTGTCTTGGTAGTGTGGTCTAAAATAGTTTAAGTGTCCCATAGGGTCCAATGGCATAGCCTCCCCTATCACCCAATCTTGGTATCTGAGATGTGCCCTTCATGTGGGCTGAGTATACCCTCCTTTTGTAGTTGAGCATAGGTTGTTGTTGGCAAATCAATGGGAGGGATTTACCCAAGCCAGTCAGTTGCAAGAATTGGCTCTGACCACTTACCACCAACCTCCACCCTCTGTGGAGGATCAGCTGTGCAGGGGCGGATTGAGGTGCTTGAGGTGGTCTGTAGCTGACCACTGGGTGTACAGGCTCTAGGGTTCCTGGGTGGTGCAAGCTAAGGTCAGCCCCAACCTGTGTTTTGCCTGGAGCTGCCCTTCCTGAGCTATAAACCAATTTTAAAAGGCTGTTACTTGTGCTGGGCTTGGAGATTCCCAGGAGAAGCCAAGCTGTGAAACTAATCTGGCTGCTGCTAGTGCCAGGCCTGGAGCTCACTGAGGCCAGCTGTTGCTTGTTTGATAGAATTTAACAAGTTGTGAAGCAGGAGCCAAGAGCAGCCATTCGTGTGGAAAAGCAGTTGGGTGGGCCTGTAAGTTGGGTGTGCCAGTGTCTCTGGGGATCTCCAAGGTAGATGAAACAGTGTTAGCCAGGTTGATGGAGTCTCAAATATGGCACCAGCCTGCAGGCTCTGTGCCTCTACAGGCAGGGAGCAGGGTGCTCAGAAAAGGGATAATGGCCTCCCCTCGCCTTGATGCCAGACACTTCAGTTTCTCCCCATATGCCACCAGTGCTCTTCAGGCCGCCACCCCAGTGCTGGAGCTCAGAGGGGGTGAGTCTGAGTAGGTGAGTCCCCATGTGGGTTCTTTAAGGGGAACTGCCCGGGGCTCCAGCAGTTTCTTCAACAAACTCGATCCCCGTTGGTTTTTGCAGCCAAAAGCTGTGGGAACTTCCTCGCACTGGAACCATGGGCGGGGGCCTGGTGTGGAGCTGGGCCTGCTCGCTCCTGAAATATCCCTCCCAAATTTTTATCCACCACACATGGGTGAGAGACCAGCCTGTTCTGCTTCTGCACCCCTCCTGCCAGTCTGAGTGGACATGGTTTCTTTAATTCCATAGTTGTCAGGCTTCCATTCAACTTGATTTCTGATGGTTCTGAGTGATGGTTGTTACATATTTTAGTTGTAATTTTGATGTGTGAAGAGGCGAGCCATGTCTGCCTACACTGTGATCTTGACCAGGACCAACCTTTTAAAAATAGATTCACGTCACCCCCCAAAAAAGCATTTCTACCAGTCAACTTAAATAGTAACAGAAATCCGCTGTTTCAGGAAGCAAAACAGTAGTGACACATACCAATGTACTTTGCTGCAGAAAAAATAAACACGCATGTCCACAATATAGTATTAAGTGAGAAGGAAAGTTGTTTTAAAAACGATGTGAAAACGTGGCTCCATTTGCAGGGAGAGCGTGTTGGAGCCCACGGAGGGGAGTCTGGAAGGGTGTGCCCCACGCTAATGCCAAGTGAAAGCTCTGAAAAAGAGACTAGTTCCTGTGAGAGACACTAAAAATTCAGTACGTCTGTCTATTGTTCGCCTTTTTCTGCCCGGAGCATGTCTTATTTTTATAATTAAAAAAATATATATTTTTAAAAGGAGGTTGGAGCCTGGAGTAGAAAAAGGATGTCAGTGGAAAAACTGGAGAAATCCAGATAAAGTCCGGAGTTGAGTTCAAAGTCATGTACCAAGGTTGGTTTCTTAGCCGTACAAAAGTACCAGGGAAACATAAGATGTTAACAATGGAAGAAAAGGTGAGGGGTCTATAGGCGTTCTCCGTTATTATCTTTGCAACCTTTATGGAAGTCTAAAATTATTCTAAAATACAAACTGATTAGGAGAGAGAGGGTCGCACGGGCTCATCACCAAGGCAGCTTTGGCAGTCAGAACCATTTTGTTCTGGAAGATTTCCGATTTCTGCTGAGCTCTGCGGCCAGTGGGCACCCTGCCCGCAGAGAGCCCTGACTCCTCAGGTTGTTGGGGATTAGCTGGGGCAAGCCCGTGCACAGCTAATATCCCACGTTCTGCTCTGGGGAAACCGAGGGGTAGGCTCACCCCTGCCCCCACCACGGCTGGGTCAGACTGTGTTTCAGAGCAGATAGAGGTTCACGGCTAAATGGAGAGGAAGACGCAGAGATTTCCCAGATGCCCCCTGCCCTCCCGCATGCACAGCCTCCCCCGCTATCAGCATCCCCACAAAAGTGGGACATTTAGTACAATTGACGAGCCTGCCCTGACACGTCATTATCACCCAAAGTCCGTAGTTTACATGAGGGTTCGCTCTTGATGTTGTAGGTTCTATAGATTTGGACACATGTGTAATAACATGTCTTCACCATTACAGTACCGTAAGAGTATTTCCACTCCGTAAAAATCCTTCGTGTTCCACCTGTTCATCCCTCCCACTCACTCAGGCCCTGGACCACCCAGGCTAATCTTCTCACTGTCCCCATAGTTTTGTCTTTTCCGAGGGCCATGCAGCTGGAATCGTGCAGTGAGTAGCCTTTTCAGAATGCCTTCTTTTACTTGGCAATGTGCACTGAAGCGTCCTCTATGTCTTTCATGGCTTGATAAGTTATTTCTTTTTAGAGCCAAATAATATTGCATTTGGATGTGCCACAGTGTATTTATTCATTTACTTACTAGAGGACATCTTGATTGTTTCCAAGTTTTGCAATTAGGAATAAAACCTAAATATCCAAGTGCAAATTTGTGTGTGGACATAGTTTTCAATTCATTTAACTAATACCAAGGAGTATCATTGCTAAATTGTATGTTAAAAGTATGTTTAGTTTGTAACGTGCTGCCAGACCATCTTCCAAAGTGGCAGTATCATTTCACACCAGCACAAACAAGAGCCCCCATCGGCATTTGGTGTCCATGTTTCTGATTTGTGCTTTTCTAATAAGTGTGTCGTGGTTCCTCATTGCTATTTTAATTGGCATCTTCCTGGTAACATATGATGCGGGGCATCTTTTTATAAGCTTATTTGCTAT
Source organism: Artibeus jamaicensis (assembly GCF_021234435.1). Classification (NCBI taxonomy): domain Eukaryota; kingdom Metazoa; phylum Chordata; class Mammalia; order Chiroptera; family Phyllostomidae; genus Artibeus; species Artibeus jamaicensis. Next base: position 10,382,870 of record NW_026522057.1, read on the forward strand.
TTGCATATCTGCTTTGGTGACATGTCTGGCAAAATTTTTGTGCCATTTTTTTTATTGGGTTGTTTGTTTTCCTATTGTTGAGTCTGAAGAGTTCTTTTTATGTTTTGGATAACAGCCCCTTATCAGATGTGTCTTTTGCAGGCAATTTCTCCCAGTCTGCGGCTTCCTCTTTATTCCCTTGGCGTTATCTTTTGCAGAGCAGAAATTCTTAATTTTAATGCCTTCCAGCTTATCGGTTATTTTCTCAGAGATCATGTATTTGGTGTCGTATCTACCAAGTCATACCGTACCCAAGGTCATCTAGGTTTTCCCCCATGCTATTATCTGGGAGTTTTAGTTATAGGTTTACATTTAGATCTGTGATCTGTTTGGTTAATTGAGGGTGTAAGGTCTGTATCGAGATTCAGATTTTGGCGTGCTGTTCCAGCACTACTTGCTGAAGAAATTATTTTGGTTCCATGGTACAGCCTGTGCTCCTTTGTCAAAGATCAATTGGCTGTATTTCTGTGCATCTATTTCTGTGCTGTCTATTCTGTCCCAGCGACCTGTGTGTCGTTATTTCGCTGACACCACGCAGCTTGATTACTGTGGCTTTATGGCGCGTCCTCCTGTCACGAAGTGTCCGTCTTCCACCTTTACCTCCCTTCAGCACTGTGTTGGCCGTTCCGGGTCTCCTGCCCCTCCATTTAGGCTTCAGAATCAGTGCGTCAATATCCAGAAAACAACTTGCTGGAATTTTGATTCTGTGGTTTTTATCTATATCCTTTACCCCACTGAGACCTGACCCTCTCAGCATCCCCCTCACAATCTAGAATGTTGTGGGCAGGGACTGCGGAGTGGGACCAGGGGGCTGTCGTGTAGAACTGAGGAGACAGGTGGAGTTTGACAATGGCCACGTGAAGCTCATAGGAACAAACAAGATGCATCAAACCTACACCCCTCACCCTTGTCCTGTTGCTAGTGACTCTGTGGGCAGGGCAAGCTCCGTGGGAATTAGGACACCGCCTGGTCTCTTTTCCTGCAAGTCTTCGGTGCATGGCCTTCCCTCACCGGAAGCCCTGGACAGAGCAGCTGAGCCCCCTCTGACCCCTGCCCCCTCTCGCCATGCAGGCTGCACTTCCTGGTGTTCGACACGGAGGAGGTCCACGACGTGCTGCGCATCTGGGACGGGCCTGTGGAGAGTGGGGTCCTGCTCAAGGAGCTCAGCGGCCCGGCCCTGCCCAGGGACCTGCACAGCACCTTCAACTCGGTCGTCCTGCAATTCAGCACCGACTTCTTCACCAGCAAGCAGGGCTTTGCCATTCAGTTCTCAGGTCTGTGCCCGCCTCCCACCAGCCCCTCTCCTTTTGTTCTGCTGCCCAACACCAACCTCCCTTCCTCCACCCTGGAGCCCCTCCTTCCCCCTCATCTTTCCACTCATGTAATGGTATTTATCGAACATCTGCTATGTGCCTGATGCAAGGTTAGCTCTTGGTCACATATACATGCTGTGCTTACTCAGTACAGGGAGTGGGGGAGACAGGCAGGTTGACACTCACGTGCAAATTGCTAGGTATCTGGAGAAGAAATATAAGCTCTGATGCTCATCTTGGCGCATCCAAGAAGGTGTTCCAGGAAAGATAATGCCCAGGCTCACACCTGAAGACGAATTACAGGAGAAAAGACAGCGTTTCAATCATGGAGTAGTCAGTGGTCACATGCGGTTGGTCTTGCCACTGAGCTGGGCGTGGGAGCACCGTGGAGCCCCATGAGATGGACAGGAGAGAAAGGCCTCCTCGGTGTGAAAGCTCGTGACCCAGTGCGGAGGCAGGAGCGCAGGCCCTGAAGCAGAGGCGTGTCCACTGTGGCCAAAACACGGGAGCGTGGGGGGACACAGAGGAGGTCGGGGCGCCAGTGGTTTGGGGTGTGGTTCTGGGAGAACTGATCTGACGTGGCTCACGCTCTGGTTCTTAGTTTAGTAAAGGTCTGGAAGCCATCTGTGAATAATCTACACTCAATTAATTATGTACTGCCATAGCCAATTATGGACGAGCATGACAAAGAGCTACCCAAAATGGGCAGTGCTCAAACATCAAGTCTCAGTATTAGATAATTTGTATGATTGGCCCTGCCTCTTGCTGTGATGCACCATCTCATCTCCTCTGAAGTACCTCTCTCATCACTCATCTCCCTGCACAAGTGACTCCACCTCCGTTGCCGCTTGTGTTTATTATACAGCAGCTGTCTTCATTACCATCTCCTTACTCCACTGTCTGGGTGAGGGGGGTTGCCATGGTGATTCTGGAGCGAGTCTGTGTGGCACCTGGGCTGTGTCCTTGCCTCCACATTCTCACTCCACTGGTGTATCAGCTAAGTGTGGTTGGAGATATCTCTGGTCCCCATGCGGCTGTGATGGGGTTACAGACCCTGCTCCTAGCTCTTTTATGGTCCATCTTCTCTACAGAGACGAGCATTTAGCTGTGTGGGGGGCAGATGAGCGTCTCCAGCATCAAGTTCCTTTGTACTCATTAATTTGCCCACTTAGCACTAATGCAGGCTTCCAGCCTAGTGAGGAACAGCTCCTTGCAGGGTTCATTGGGGGTCTTCTCCTTGGAAATCATGGCACCCATTCACCCATGGAGAGAGTCCCTGGGGGCCACTGAGTAACACTGAACTCGTCTACAATTAGGGTCCCAGCATGGGACAACAAGGGAGTCACTTTAGATAAGCATTTCCCAACATCTGTTCCCTGGAGTTCCAGGGCCTATTAATTGGTACTGTGGGAAAAGGAAGTTTGCACAATCAAGTCCTGTTGGGAAGGTGCAGACCTGAGGAGGTTATCTGTAATCTGGGACCTCTCTGGATTTGGCAGTTTGCTAATGCAGATACATTCAGAAGGTGCTGGTAAGTCACCATTCCCAAATATATTTGGCCATGGATGACTTCTTTCTAAGTTATCGCAAGCGACTAGCATTTTCTGAAACAAACTTTGCAAATTGCTGGAAGAAGCAATAGAAGGATCTCGCAGCAGCAAGGAGGGTAGAATGCTAAAGAGACGGCTCGGTGCACTCTCTGAGAAAAGGAGTACTATGAATAATTAAACAAGTCATGTATTTTCTCTGACTCTGCTCAAGCCAATGAGTTTGGCTTTAAAGCCCGTCATTATACAGACAAATCCCCCCCTGGAGCTGCATTATCTGACCTCCACTCCGTCCTCAGCATCACCACGTGAGACAGAGTCCCTGGACGCGCTGACGAGCCGTGCCTCCCCCCCCCCCCCCCCGGCTGCGTCGGCTGCATTCTCGCACATCGCCCAGCTCGTGGAAATGCTGTTCCTCCTTCAGGGTTCATCTCGGAGGCCACTTCTTCTCCTCTCCCCGCTCTGGACCAGTTGCTGTGGACGGTGCCACTTTCAGCCTGCACTTCTTCTTCTTCAGCCCATTGTCAGTTCCAGACGCTGCTTCGCGTTGGAGCTGCCCGCCTCCCTGCCATGGCACCGAACGCCCTTAGAGCAGGGGTGTCGAACTCATTTTCACTGGGGGCCACATCAGCCTTGTGTGTGCCTTCAAAGAGCTCAAATAATTTTAGGACTGTATAACTGGAACTACTCCTTAACTATTAAGCAGTTGAAATTACATTCAGCCCTGTGAAGAGCCAATTTATACCGCCCCAGGTGAAAATGAGTTTGACACCCCTGCCTTAGAGGCTGGGGCGGGGGGGGGGGCACAGCCTGCCAATCGGACCCCTCCAAAGGGAGCCCAGACAGCAGGTGCCCGCCCACTCGCTGCTTGCTGACCAGTTGGCACGTGAAGACATAAATAAATGGATCGTTTTCTCACATTGCAAGGGTCCCCTTGGTAGAGCAAGCCGCCCTGGGCAAAGCTGCCTAGCCCGGACTCCAGGAAGGCAGTGACAGCCATGTTCTGGGTGTAACTGAGGTTCGGGAAAGGTCACCTTCCCTATTGCTGTCATTGGTTTGCAAATGCCAGGACAACCCCAGGGAAGAGAGGATGGCTCGCCCCGTGTTAACTTTGTAGTGTGTGTTTGACAGGGGATTTACAGAAATGCCAGGGAGGACTGGTGCCGGCTCAGCTTTATTGAGTAAACATGACTGTGTAACATCTAACATCCTGTCTGGACCACGTGACCCAACCTTTCCCCCGGGGCTGCGCCGAGCAGCTCAAGTTCAGGAGCAGTGGAGAGTGAGAGCGAGAACAAAAAAAGGCGAGGGGCGCACTGACGGGGAGGGAAGCGCAGTCTCTGCCGTCTGTGAGGCAGACACCGCACTGTGCCCTCTCCCACACTCCCTCTTGTCATGCCCACAGGAACCCTAAGGTTTGGGCACCACTATTAATCCAAGGTGTAGATGCAGCTCTGAGGACCAGACGAGTTTCTCGTGCAAGGTCATCTAGCCCGGATCAATACCCTGGTGTCTGATTCCCAAAGCCAGGCTCATAATCATTGCATTCTGTCGCTTCCCATGTAAATAATCTTCCTGAGTATGGCCAGAACAGTAAGGGTTTTTTCCATCACCGTCCCCCGCCCCCCTACCAAGGAATCATTCACATGTGTCCAGTGACTGAAAAGATAGGGATGAAAGCCAAGTCTGTTTTCACTGAGCACCACTTGGTGCTGGGTGCTGTTCTAGGCTCTGGGGATACAGCTGGAAACGAGACAGCCAAGGTCTCTGTTTCCATAGAGATGTATGAGTGATAGGCAATAAAGAGAGCAACAAATAAATTAGCAAGATGACTACAAACTGTGCTATAAAATGAACAAAGTGGGATAATGCAGTAAAGTTGATGGAAGGCAGTTTAAGGATGAGCCCAGAGAAAGGTGACCAACGAGACCTGTCTGCAGAGGTGAGGTTGGAGCTGACACCTGAATGACAGGATGGAGCAAGGTCTATGGCAGGGTCATTCCAGGCGGGAGGACCAGCCGTGCAAAGGCCCTGGGGACAGTAGGGGAGGGGACCAAGCCGACAGCGTTGGAAGAAGATTTTACAACTATGGCTGGAGCACTGTGATAGCAGATCACCAATGGTATTCACAATGAAAACTGGATAAAAGCAAAAGATGGTTTTTAAAGTCCAAAAGGGGAGGACTTGAGATAGGATACCATCTTCCAGGAGTCAGCAAGCTTTTTCTGTAAAAAAAAAAAAAAGCAGGCAGTAAATAGTTCAGGCTCTGTGGGCCATATGACAGGACAACTCAGCTCTGCCAGAGACCAGAAGCCGCCGCAGACCAGGTGTAAACCAACGAGCACGCCTGTGCCCCAGCAGAACTGCGTTTACAAGAACAGGCAAAGAGCCAGATCGGGCTGTGGGGCTAGTTGCTTACTGTCGTGGGTATTGTTGGGTACAAGGGATTAGATTCTATAACTGCAGGCTCATCCGCACAATCCTAGGTCTTAATAACTAGTGACATGAGAGTGGGCGGTGCCCTAGGCTGGTGCTTCTGGAACTTTTCCACCAAAGTCCCAGTAGCCGAAGAGAGTGAATGCCTACTTCTGGAAGATCTGGAGGGTGTAGGAAGCATAAAATCTCCTTGAAACTTCCAGTCTTACCTCTTTTGCTTAAGAGCTAAGACGAATTTTACAGCCCACTCCATGATGACTTACTTCACTTGTTTGAGTGTAAAAGTTATTTTCCCCAAAGTTTTAAAGGAAAACTGACCCTCCAAGCAAATGAATGTTATTGACCCTGTGACCTCCGGAACCTCCTGTCTCCAGGGCCTGCCAACAACCCATGTGTGAACGATGACACAGGTGGGAGCTGGGGAGGCGGCTGGGGTCATCGCAGCCGCCTCGGGAGCCTCTCTCGGGAGAAAGTGCGACTTTCTCTCGCACCGCATCCTCCGGCGCCTCTTCTCATGCTTCCTTCATCCTCTCACTCACTCGTTCATGCATTTATCCCTCTTTCTGCCATTCATTTGGCTTTCACTTTGAAAACATCTGCTTTGTACTGCACTTCATAGGTATCAGACTGCACACAGCTCCCAAATTTCTGAGTTTAATTTTTAATACTTCTCAGTTACTTATGTTTGTCTTGGACCTCTCCGTCATTGCAAACATCAGGTTTTTCTTTGGTTCCACTCTGATGAGCCTTTGGTTGTTTGCCGTGCAAGAGAGAGTGGCTTTTAGCCGACTCCATAATTCCAGGCGACATCACAGCCACTGCTCAACGCTCAGGCAGCCAGCCCCCAAACTCCTCGGCACCCCCTTCTGATTGAATTGGGAGTTTAAACTGAATTATCCTGTCACTCCCTCATACTGATCCACGTCACCTACATTAGACAAAATTGCAAAGCTTATCTGTGTAACAGTCTTGCATCATTAAATCAAACTGAACTCAGTTCTGCAGTCATAGCACTGTGATCACGCTTGACTCTGATTCTCACGATGGGGATGACGGTGATGGTGAAGATGATGGGAGGATGGGTGGCGGTCCCAGCGGTGGTGGAGGGAGTGACAGAAACGGGGGTGAGAACGAAGATGGTGGCACTGTTGTCACAGCGACGACGCTGTCGGGAGGCGAAGGAGATCACAGCAGTGGCACTGCTGATGGCCACGGTGATGCCTGTGCGGGTGATGCACTGGGAGCCTGCATGTCCGGCTCATGGCAAGGCAACCCCACTTCCTCTTCTGTGTTCTTGTCCCAGTGTCCACAGCCACGTCCTGCAACGACCCTGGGGTCCCACAGAACGGGAGCCGGAGCGGCGACAGTTGGGAAGCTGGCGACTCCACGGTGTTCCAGTGTGACCCTGGCTACGCCCTGCAGGGGAGCGCGGAGATCAGCTGTGTGAAGATCGAGAACAGGTTCTTCTGGCAGCCCACCCCACCCACGTGCATCGGTACGCACCCTGCCCTCTTGTCCCAGCACTGGGGTGCTCCAGACCCCCCTCTCTCCACATAAGTGGCAGCTGCATTTTGAGCCTGGCCAGGAGACTCGAACAGCAAAAAGTTGCAGAAAACTCAGTTTGCTTTGTGTGCACATGTGCACGTATGCAATTATACACACACATGTTCACACAGTCACGCTGTACACGCTACCAATTCTTCACCAAAATGGCCCGAAGGTTTCTAGGCCAGGCACATTGTTCCTTTTCTCCTGGCTCAGGATGTATAGGTCAGAAGTAGACAGTGGATCACATTGGGCAGTGGGGTCAGCAGGTTCCACAGTGACCCTTTATTACCCTTTCATTACCCATGTTTACTAGAAGGACACCCACAGGCTTGGCGTATAAAGGAAAGGACCCTGCTCTTCCTCTTCCCAAGGAAACTATGGGTCACCTGGGTTTCGGTTCTGTAGATCTACCCTTTAGTCTTAAAAATCTCTCCATGTGACAAACGCAGAACGGGAGGTTCTGAGACGTGTGCAAGGTCATGTAGCTTGCAGGGGCTGGGCTGAAATAATCCCACTCCCCGGCAACTCGAGACTGGGAGAAGGGGGCAAACTGAAGGGCAAGGAGCACAGGAAAGAGAGATACAGGCAAACATTCCAGGTGTGCACTTCCGCTTGGCTCTTTTTCTCAGGCCAGAAACTGAATGTATTTCCTGTGTCAACAGTGGGTGTTAGAAGAGACCCAGTAGTCACTGAGTCCTCACTGTGGGCTGACCACACACTGGACACTTATTTATGCGGCCTCATTTCACTGTCCCTGCAGTGCTCGGTAGCGAGCACCTTCCCTCATTTCACAGTCGAGGAGACAGACCCGGATCAGTCTGAAGGCAGAGCCTTTCCTGTTCCTCCCGTCCACACGGGCCCGTGCTAGAGATGCGTACGGGGACTTGCGGAGACTTGCAGGGCCCGCACTGCACCCCCTTCCACACACGCTCCCCCCGCCTCTGCTGGTCATGCGCTGAGGCCTGGCCTTGAGGATGGGCCCCAAATCCTGTCCCTCAGCAGTTACTAGGAGTCCCCTGGGTGTGTGTGTCAGGGACATGGTGCCTGGACAGCGGACAGGATGGTGAGATCTGTGTTCCAGAGTCAGCTCAGTTCTCACTCACATGGTGTGACGTGTCGGGAGAGTATGGGTAGTGAAGGACACATCTAGGCTCAGTTCCCAGCTCTGTCACTTACTAGCTCGGTGGCTCTGGGAAAATTGCTTCAACTCTCTGAGCCTCAGTTTCCTCATCTGTAAAGTGAAGGTAAATATACTTCCTCATGGCCTTCTGGGGTGAGCATGCAGCTAACCCCAATCTTAAGAAATACTCATTTCTCTCCTTCCCTCCTTCCTCCCTCTGTCCTTCCATCTTTCCCAGTTTCCCTCTTCCCAGCTTGTGGATTCACTTCCCTCCCCCCACCCAGAACTCCTTCCGGTCAAGGGGGTTCCGGGAAGTCTCTGGAAGGAATCAGATGATCTCTGGTTTCTCTTCCAAACTCAGCATCCTAGACAGAGGCGATTCCGTAGGCTTACCCTGCAGAAACACGGGTCCTGAGGCCAGGCCATCCCAAGTGGAGAAGGAAGGCTGCTCCGTGAGCAGTAGACGGGCAGCAAGCAGGGCAGAGAGTTTAATTCAGCCTCCGTGACCCGTTCTTCTGCACCCTGGAGCCTGGGGAGTATTTCTCGGGCAACGAAGTGAGTGTCTTTACCTCTTCTCTCAAACAATCTGGCAATCCCAGCGACAAGCCCATAATTTGCAGCTCCCTTAGCCAGCTGCCAGCTCTGGCCTGACTGGCCTTGGCATCCCTTCCTCATTGGAAGGAAGCAAAGGAAGAAAACAAGTGTTTACTGAGAGTCATCCCCACGGTACGCCCTGGGCTGGACATTGCAGCTATGTGATTGCAAACAGAATCACCATATGGCAAGATGAGAGCTCAGGTTCTGGATTGCGGCCACCTGGGTTCCGATCTGGCTTTACCGCAACGAGCTGTGTGGCCTTAGACAAATCACTTCCTCTCCCTGTGCCTTGTTTCCCTCCCTGTGCAGTGGGGGAAATGAAAGTACCTGCCTCACAGGGTTAAATGAGATAATACTGTGAAGCCCGTCAATTTAGTCCCTGGTTCACAGTAAGCACTACATACATTAGAAGCCATGATCATCATCGTTCTTTTTTGTTTGTTTCATAGGTGAGGAAATGGAGGCTCAGAGAGGTGGGTAACTTGTCCAAACTCACAGCTAGTGAGTGGCATACTCAGAATTTGAACCCAGGACTGCATACCTTCCAAATCAATGGTCTTTTTCATAGCTCTCACTCCTTAATACATACAACCTGCCACTTCTCAGCCATCTTGGAACGATCAGCCAAAGTTGGGGGTTGGCAAGGGGAAAAAAAGCAGTTTCAGGAACCCCCAGGATCACCCCACCTGTGGCAAACATAAGGGAAGCCACCCCTGAGCCGCGAAGGAAGGCCAGGCCTGGTAGCCCTTGCCCGGATGGAGGCATCATTGTGCCCCCTTGGGAAGACCCCCCAGGGAGCGGGGCAGCCAACATGACAAGGGTTTCCCCCTCTCACTGACTGTGTCACGCTGTGTTTCTGGGCAGGGCCAGTCTCTGGCCCTGGGCTGGGCAGCAGGGTCTGGCCTTGGTGAGGGCAGAGTCACGCTGGTCACGCAGGCCTCTGGTCTGTCCCACCCACCCAGCCACCTTCTCCAGGGAAGGCTCAGTGGAGAAGAAGCAAGTGAGATGCAGGGCAGACCTGACTCAGGGAACCAGCCTCATCCACAGAAGCTCTTGTACCCAGGGCTGTCCACTGCCGGCCTGTGGGGAGGGACACTCCCACTGCCATCACCGGTTCCGAGGGGGTGGAGAAGAATGGGGAAATGACGGGCTTCAGAGCCGGATACATGGGGGTTTTGAGTCTCAGAGGGATTCTGGGCAAGTGACGTAACCTCTCTGAGCCTCAGTTCCTCCTTTCTATATCAGGAAGGGTAACCCCTAGCTCTCCAAGTTGCTAGGAGACTGAAAGGAGGTAAGGTATCTAAAACGCTGAAGCTCACACGTCTGACATTTAACGGGAGCCCACTTGAGTGTTCCTGGTACTCAAGTCGGTATTGGAGATATATTTTCCACAGGAAAAAAAAAACACACACTACTTATGACCACTCAGGTTTTATGTTCAACCATGTCGGGGCTTTTATGGCCTGGCTTGAAGACCTACCATTTTTTAAAGAGAGCCTGCTGGGGGTTGGTCCAGCCCTGTGAGCACTGCTCGGCTGCACTGCATGGCCGTAAAGCTCAGCTCTGTGACAAGGAGCGGCTGCTGTTCACTTCAGTCTTCTAGGGCGCACCCTTGGCTCCTACCCCACGTCTAGTTTTGGGTTGTCTGGGCCTCTGGCACAGCTCTCTGTGCTCCTGAGGGCTCACTGTTTGCCTCCTTCACTGCCAGTCACCGACGGTGCGTTGTTTTCAAACCAAGCTGCCATATTTATAGTCTTGGCTGTCTTTTCCTCCACTTTGTCAAACCTTCATGCTACAGTGCAATAACCCAGCCAATTACTGCAGAAGCTGATTCAGGATCGGGGGGCCCTGGGGGACTCTGAGTGAGCAGCCTGCTATATCACTGGCCGCCTTCTCTCTCCCCACCAGCTGGGAAGGCCTGTTGTCTCAGGGGAGGGAGACCGCCATGGACTAATTGTGTATTTGTGGTACCTCCTTACTACTAAGGCGTCCATGCCCTTGGACAAGGTCTTTGGGAAAGTTGGGAGGTACCTGCAGCCCCCACACAGACGCCAAGAGCACCAGCAGTGTAGGAGGCTGGCACGCTTGGCTGGTGACCTTGATAATGACTGCCACTCCTCCTGACCTCTACTGCACCAGAACTCTTGGTAAATACCCACAATGCTCCCCTGGAATGTGGATGCAAGGGAGAGGGAGGAGACCAGGTTTTCCATGTGTCCGGAAGACGCATGGTGTCTCCAGGTACTGACTGCTTACAGCATGCCCAGTGCTTGAACAGACATCTCCAAAACCTTTGCAGCCAACCCGTGAAGGAGGGACTGTCTCCCTTTGCAGTAGAAGGGCACTGAGGTAGGTCCAGAGGGGTTAGGTCAGCTCTCTAAGGTCACACAGCCAGGAACTGGCAGAGCCAGGGATTTTAGTTTTGAATAATTCTTTGAGGTGAAACTCAATTAGTCATTTCGAAATGAACAATTCAGTTGCAGTCAGTACATACACAGTGTTGTACAATCCCTGCCTCCAGTGCCAAAACATGTCTGTCACTTCGGGGTAAAACCGCATACCCGCCACACTCCACCCCTGGCCTCCAGAGCCAAGTGTTAACGTAAGTGTGTCAAACTCAATCCTTCCTACCATGCCTACGAATGCCCATTCGACTATGACCCGGTAAAGGGGACGGTCTTACCCTTGTCATCTTCTCTCCTCAGCTCCCTGCGGCGGAGACCTGACGGGACCTTCAGGGGTCATCTTGTCCCCAAATTACCCAGAACCCTACCCACCAGGCAAGGAGTGTGACTGGAAAGTGACCGTCTCACCAGACTACGTCATCGCCCTGGTATTTAACATGTATGTACCTTTCCCCCGGGTGGGAGACCGAGGGGTCAGAGCAGCTGCGGGTTTCAGACCGGGTCTCTAGGTGAGTGTGCACAGGTCTCCTGGAGCGGAGTCCCCATCCGTGGGAGGTGTCGGAGTCCCAGAAAGGAGAGAGTGTCTGTCAGTGTCCGGAGTGTCTGTCAGTGCCCACTGCGGTGCTCAGTGGCTTCACGCATGCTCTCATGTCATCTTACTGTAATTTATGAACTAGCTGTTACCCTTTCTTTTTTTTTAACCTCTGAAGCTGTTGAGGTTCAGGAGTAGGGCCTGTCCGGATTCCCGTCTTCTGCTCTGCTGCTTTTCCTCTCACTCGGCCCCTTCCAACACGCTCAGCAGTCTACGAACAGGCTCCGGTTTTTCCCAGGAGCTCCCCCACTATCTCCTTTATTCCTCTTAATTTTTTTATTTATTGATTTTTAGAAAGAGGGAGAGAAACGTCAGTTGTTGGTCCACTTATCTGTGCATTCATCGGTTGCTTCTTGCATGTGCCCTGACCTGGGATAAACCCGCTACCTTGGTGTAACGGGACGACACTCTAATCAACTGGGCTACCCGGCCAGGGCTCTTTATTTCTTCTAGAGGCAAGCTCTTCCCAGGAATGGTCTCTGCTTTCTCTCCTTCCTCTCCTCTGTTCACTCCAAAACCATTCAAAGGTGTTCTGTGCTTCCGCAGTATAAATGTACCCATTAACTCCTCTGATTAAAGCACCGGCAAACTGGTTGCTAAAGAAAACGGGACTTCCCATGTTTTATCCTCTTGATCACTCCCTGCACCCCTACCCTGCTTCTTCCCCTTGGGTTTTATGAAGATCCGCTCCGCCCCCCACCCCAGCCTGCTCTGGTTCTCCACCTTCTGTGATTGGCTGCTTCCATGTCACGCCCCTTTTCCTTGGCTGGACAATAACTCAACTCAGGCCTTTTCTCTTCTCATCCACACCTCCTCCTGGACAAGCGCATCCAGTCCTGTGACTTTCCGCTCATAAACCACGAACTCCTTCTGCCACCCGCCTAGACTCCCTCCCGAGCTGCAGGCTCCTGTCTCCAACTGCTGGGTGTCTCTGTCTGGGGCTGCGGGAGCCTGAGCTGCAGCACAGCAGCATGTTCTCCCCAGACGAGCTCTATTCTGAACACTCGGGATTGGCACCATCGTCTGCCTTCACCGCTTCTTCTAGGAGTGACCAAGGCGTGGAGCTCTGGCTGCCTTTACACTCCTCATATCTTCCCCTCCTGTCCATCCTCCCCGCTACTACCTTGGTTGAAGCCCTGTGATTTCCAGTCTCAATGACTACCATAGTCTCCTAACTGGTTCTCTGCCCCGACCTGCCTTTCATGCCAATCTCTTCTTCAGCTAACTAGCAGAGTGATCTTGTCCCATGAAAAATGCTGCGATAACCACCCTATTTTCCATTTCAATGTATGATAATACTTCTCAGCAATCAGGAATATGCTACCGATACATGCAGTGCAGACAAGTCTCAAAAACATCACTGAACCAAGGAAGACAGACACACAAAAACAGACATAATGTATGATTCCACTTATATAAAGTTTGGAGGTCGGCAAAACTAATGAATGGTGATTACAACAAATCTGTTCAGTGGTGGTTTCTGGGCGTGGGGAAGACTGACTGGGAAGGGACACCTGGGAACTTGGGATGGCAGAAGTATTCTGGGTCTTGCTCTGCATATGTCAAAATAGGTAAAGTATGAACCAATGCCACCCTGATAAATTCAACACATTACATAGATAAACACACTGGCAGAGTGATATATTTAAGAGATGGTCCTTTCATGGTGTATAAATTACATTTACTTTAAGAACAAAGAAACAACAAATAGATCCTTTACTTTAAAATCCTAAGTGCCTCCTTCTTCCCTGTAAAGTCCGAACTTTTGGGTTTCATTCTGAGATCTGGCCCCTGCCCGCCTCCCCATTCGGTCCCCCCACTGCATTCCAGTCCTGCCGGTCCTCAGCCACAAGCTCCAGCCAGACTGAAGCCCTAGCAGTTTCCAAGACCATTCCTTGCCCTTGTGACTTTGCCTCTGCTTCTCCCTTCACAGCGACTCCCTTTCCCTTCTCTGTCCCACCGCTGAGGGTCTTTTCTTCTCCCCGGACCCAACGCCAGCTTGGCCCCCCGAAAAGCCTCATCTCCTCCTCCCCTAGGAACTTTGTGTTGTGTGACCCCATATGCCTGGACAGACCTCAGACTTGGCTGTGTCATCTTCAAGTCCATTGTCTCCTTCAGCCCCATCACTGTCTTGAAGAAGGGGTGGTGTCTGACACACCCCATGTCCTGGGCACCTTGCATAGTGCCTGGCATATTGAGGGTACTCAGAAAAGATCCAACGATTGGAGGAAGGCACTTAAGGAGTGGTGGAGCCATAATCTGTGACTGAGACTGGCCCACTCCAAATCCCTCCCCTGGTGGCTTTTAGGAGAGCCCATGGGTAGAAGCTGAGTTACGGGACAAGAAGACCATCCCTCCCAGCAATGATGGGGTGAGCCTGCAGCCGATGCCAGTGTGAGAAGGTGACATGTAGGAAGGAGGCCGGGCACATCTGCCCCTCATCCCGTCTCTCTGCCGCTCCTACCCCTTTGTCCTAGAGATGCCATGGCCCCCTCACTCCACCACGTGTCTTAGCTAAAGGGCGGAACTGCACTGCACTCTCAGTCCAGACAAATGGGGTCTCTGGGTATCTCAGTCCATGGCTGGACTGTAAGTGAGTTTGCGTCAGAAGTTTGTTCTCTGAAAACTCAGTTCCTCTCACTCTGTCGTTTTCACCTGTACATGCTTGATTAGTACCAGTTGCCTCTGGTACTAGGTTGCCTTAGGTTGAACAGGTACCTAAGAGTGGAATCACAGCTTCTTAAGGCATGTGTTCAGATCGAGTAGATATTGTGAAACAGTTTTCCAAAGTGGTTGAGCCGTGGGGTAGGAGAGCTCCAGTGGCCCCACATTCTTGCCAGTCCTTGGAATGTTCTGTCATTTTTCACTCTCTCCATTCCGGGGGGGATAAATTACCAATACATTCAAGGACTCTAATACTCAACTTACTAAACTAAGACAGTTTTAAAAATAGATGTTTTTCCCACACTATGGCCAGGATAGCTAAGAAAGAGGCAAGCTGTTGGGGCCAGGAATGGGGTAGTAGCAGATCCTCAAGAGAGCTGAGAAGCAGCTCAAGGGTGTGGGAGAGAAGCTGGGGTCCTCCGTGACACGGGCCCCTTCCTACCTCGAAGTGGCTCCCTGGGTGGCTCCTTCCCCCTTGGAAAAGAAGGTGCAGCCTAGCAGAGTATAAAGAACATCAGAGGAAGGAAGAGACCTGGGCTCTGGACCTGCCCTGCTGAGCCCTGGGCCTGCAGAGTTGTAACTCATCTTCCCTCCGTGCACAGTGCAGTGGGTACAGACCACATTGCATTATAATCACCAAACTGTTAGGAGGCTCGAACTCAATTATTCCAACCACTAAAAAGGGATGATAATTATGTGAGGCGATAAAGATGCTAATTATCACTACAGTGCGTATATAAATGTATCCAGTCAACTTGTATACTTGAAACTTACACAGTGGTATACGTCAAATACATTTCCGTTTTAAAATAATTTTTTAAAAGGAGTTGTTAAGTTTCAGCTCCAGCTTTCTGGGTACTGTCTCTGGAATCTGCCTCCTTGGCCCTGAACCCACTTCCGCCATCTTCTCCACTGACAGGGAGGTCACTGGGGCTTCATCCTTCCCCCCACCGTGGAAACCTCAGGGGTTGGGCACCAGTGGGATGGGGGGCTTGCTGTCTGGGAGGCTCCCCCACAGATACCAAGGGACAACTGTACTGAAATGATCATATAGTTTTGTCTTTTATTCTATGATAGGGTATATACAGTCATTGAATTTTAGGTGTTAGACCGACTCTGTGCCCAGTTCAAGCCTTTCTTTGACCTTAGTCGGGTGGGGTGGGATGTTTTTGTTTCCCAGCTTTAACTTGGAGCCTGGCTACGACTTCCTCCACATCTACGATGGACGGGACTCTCTCAGCCCCCTCATAGGAAGCTTCTACGGCTCCCAGCTCCCGAGCCGCATCGAGAGCAGCAGCAACAGCCTCTTCCTCGCCTTCCGCAGTGACGCGTCCGTGAGCAACGCAGGCTTCGTCATCGACTACACAGGTAAGGGCAGCTCATCCCATCCCCGGCGTCACGGTGCGTGGACCTCTGCCCCAAGGACACCCCTGGCCATACTCTGGTACCTTGTCGTGGACTGGATGCTTTCTGATACTTGGTGGTCACATGCTCTCATCCCTCCAGTTTTCCCATTCTTTTATTCTCATTGTACTTCTGAATTAATGAAGACAAGTTCAGTTGTGTCAGGGTCAAGAGCAGGGATCAGAAAGTTTTTTCTTAAAAAACTAAATAGTAAACACATCATCTCTATCACGACTGCTCACCTCTACCAGGGCAGCACTAAAGGAGCCAAAGACAGAACACAGAGGGTTGGGCGTGGCTCCGTCCCAGTAAAAGCCCACTCACAAAACAATGCCCGTCACTGTCTGCTCACGTCTGTTGGGTTCATTGGGTTCAGGGTGCATCAGCAGGTCTGAGGTTGTGTGGACCTGGGCAAGTTCATTTAACATCTGAAAACTCCCTTTGCTCATCTACAAAATGAGGCTAGAGTACTTCCCATCTCACAGAATTGCGAAGATCAATGAGCATCAAAGTGCAGTGCCCGGCATGCACTAAGTATTCCGTAATATCGAACGGGAGCAGTCGTAGTCGTGAGAGTAGTTCCAGGCTCCGGAGCCCCCTGCCTTCTTCTACTCTCTCCTTGACCTTTTCTTCTTCCCTAATCATCCCAGACCCCATTATCCAAATCCGAACTCCATTTCTTGCTTGATGGGTGAGCTTAACAAGTTGTTATCGCTTGGAACCCATTTCTCCATCTTTATCTAATTATGTTTCGGGAGGTTAAAATTAAAAGGTATTGTATGCTTACATATACTGTGTCTGAGTGTAATAGCCAGTGTGTGCTACAGACACTCAAGAGATGATCGATTTTGTTAGTGTAACTGTGACCCAGGTTCACCCCAGCTTCATCAGCCCACGCGAACAAATGGAGTCCCATTACCCGTTAAAAATAAAAGGCTTCTGGCTCATGTCCCCCACTTGCATAAAAGGTTGCTGGGAGGACCTCAGCAACCTTTTAAAGTGCTCTTTAATTAAATATTTTTGGCAACTCCTGCGAATATCTCACATGAGCTTGCGAATACTATCAATCATAAAAATGGCTAACCAAGCACTTTACACCCATTGATTCATCAAAATCCTCGTAACTACCATTTGTCTGCTCTCTGTCAGAGCCTGTTCTAGAAGACACTGGGTGCTCAGATGAGAGAGTGTTTCACTGTGGCCTCCTCTCCTCATGTGGCTGGCCTGGGGAAGAGATTTTGCAGCTGTCTCTTCCTCCAGACACCCACCATTCGACAACCCTCCTGCACACCCGCAAACCCTGCTCCCCATGCTGATACCACAGCAGCACCGTCGCCTCGGGGTTCTGGCAGAAGACACAGTTTAGAGCAGCCCCGGCCACCCATCACCATCCCCGCTGGCCCGTCATCACCACCACCATCCTTTACCTTCTCAGTCACCTCTCTGATTGTGCCCCCTCAGTACCCTCAGTTTTCCTGGCCTGAGGTCCTTCTATTGCATAAACCCTGCAAAAGCTCACCCTTCATTGTACCCACCTCCAAATGGTTGAACACAGCCAGAAAAAGTCACATAAACGTGGCACTTGGAGCCACCGCAGGTAATATCCTTTAACCCAGGCAAGCCTTACCAGACACCTGAGTGACTTCTGACTTGTCCCACCTGAGTCTTCTTCTCGGTGGACAATCCAAAATTTCACCCCAAAGGTTACCACTTCCAGCCTCTTTACAAGATGACTTCATTTCACCATCCCTGAGTGTAGTAAATTACTGGGTACAAACTCCCTTAGATTCTTTCCTAGTCACCTTGTTCATGGTGTTCTGGCTGTGGCCACCTCTCCCCTAGATGGCCCCTAGTCAGTGGCCATCTTCTCCACTGACTCCGTGGGTTAGAGGCACACCTCCTGGTCCTCTTTCCCCCAAAAATGTCCTTTCCATTTTTCTCTGTTGACCCAAAATCATATATAGAGGAGTCCTCAGGTCCAAATCACAGTCCCAGGAAATAAGGCCTACCTAAATGCCGTTCTGCTGGGGAGAGGGGAGCAGGGAGGCACAGCACCCCCATGCACCCTTCACCACCTTATTAGGATCTGTAGCACCAGTACCAAGATAAATGTGTCTGTTTGGGGGGGGGCCTGGTGAGACCTGGAGCAGCCCTCCATCTTTCTCAGATTGCACACACCCTAGTATTAGCCACCCCTGCTACTCTGTCTCCCAGTCTCTGCTTAGGTAGCCCATTTGCTGGGATGCAGGGACTCCTGCCTTGTTCTCCTTCTCCCTATCCCAGGATGCCTGGATTCCCAGAACGGGTCTACTGCGCCGCCAGACCCCATGGCCTCAGTGACACTCACCCGTGCTCAATGTGTTTAGAGGTGGCCTCTGTCACCTATTGACTAGTAGGCATTAAACAAGCTGCACAACTTCTCCAAGCATCGCTTCCAAATCTTTCAAAGAGGGACAGTGGTACCACGTGAAAGAGGGGTCCTGAGGGATGGTAAAGGGTCACAGCACCCAGCAGGGCGCCAATGCCCGCAGGTGCCTGGTGCATATTGATCCACCCACCTCCATCGCGGTGCCTTTTCCCTGTGTGATGAATATTTCATTTGCTCTGCACTGGTTTGGAAGGGAGAACGGTCTGTACCCCTCTTCGTGGGGTTAGCCCAGTGGAACAAGTACATTTTCTTTTCTGATTACTGAAAATTATAAAGTGCGATTATGATGTTGAATACAGGAGACCTTGTGGGCTTGGGTCCAGACCACCACAAGAAAGTAGATGTCACAGTAAAGCTAGTCACACGAATTCTTTTTGTTTCCTAGTACATAAAAAGTTGTATTTATGCTGTACTGTAGTCTACTGAGTGGGCAATAGCATTATGTTTAAAAAAAAGAGCAATGTACATACATTAATTTAAAAATACTTTATTGCTAAAAACGCTAACCATTATATGAGCCTTCAGCAGATCAGAATCTTTTTCCTGGTGGAAGGTCTGGCCCCTCTGCTGGCGGCTGCCGACTGGTCAGGGCGGGGCTGCCGAGGGCTGGGGTGGCTGTAACAATTTTGTAAAAATAAGACTACTTCGTAAAAAATAAGTTTACTTCGTTGTCCCTTTCTTTCTCTTGAATACTTAGAGGCTGTGTTAGAGTTTTTAACTGGACTTGTCCTGTCTCAGGAACAGGGAGGGCCTGAGAGAGGGAGAGAGATGGGGAAGTGGTGGAGAAGGTAGAACACACACTGTCTTCATGGGTACAGCTGTGGCACCCCCCCAAATTACAACAGTGCCATCAGAGATCACTGATCATGGGCAGCCACAGCAGATGTGATCATAATGAAAAGGTCTGGTGAGAATCACCAAAATGTGGCAGAGACATGGAGGGAGCAAATGCTGTTGGAAAAATGGCACTGGTAGACTTGCTTGGCACAAGGCTGCCACAAACCTTCAATTTGTCAAAAGCACAGTATGAGCAAATCATAATAAAGGAAGGGCAATCAAATGTGATAGATGTATATACATGACATGAATGTCAGTGATAAGTATGTGTGTCCTGGATACCTCTCCGGTCCTTAGCACAGAACTGAGACACACTGCGCTCTGGGAGCCCGCAGCGCGCTCAGGGTGGAGGTGTGGTCCGGCGAGGACCTGCTGGGTCAGGCCTGGATCCCAGGGAGAGAAGAAGCGGCTTCACTCATCTAGAAGCCATCATCTGTCCAAAGACAGATGACTGTCTTGTCGAGAGATCCAGGGCTCTGCTAATGCCGAGCATCCCGGGTCTCCTGGGAGTTGTGGCTTCGAGGGTCCTGCTTTGGGAAGTGGGAGGAGCCACATGGAGAGCTGCTGCAGACTCAGCTGGGTGGGGCCTGATGAAAACCCCTCTCTGGGTCCAACCCCACCCAGGGCAGACAGACCAGAAGTCTTCCCGTGTCCTGCCAGCTCCCAAGTGGAAGGAAGGCAGGAACAGTTTGGTTGCATCTTGGGGACCATTTACGTTCAAATCAAGAAATCCATTCAGACTAACTTAAAGCAAAAGAAAAGGGCAGAATAATCCATTACTTTAAAAATGCAAAAAAAAAAAAAAAAAAACCCAGAAATTCAAACTAACTCAAGACCAAAAAAAAAAAAAAAGAGTATTACAAGAAAAACAGCTAACAGCCAAACTAATTTAAGCTAAAAGGAGTTCTGTGTTTTAATACTACAGATAACAAAGACTCACCACGGAAAGAGAATGCATTTTTAGAATACAAGAGCCCAAGGGCAGGAAGTATAAGGGATTGAGGTCAGTGTGGGAGGGTCAGAGGGTGAGATCACCCGCCTCTGCTCCTGACCGCTCAGTTATGAGCGGTCCTTTGCTCCTTTCTGAATTATTTGCTGCATTCTCCTCTGTCTGCAGATTAATTCCCATCACATCTCCATTGTCCTAAAGGGTGGCTCCCTCACTCTGGACTTTGAATCACGTCCTATTTTGTATCCCGATTCTGCATCCCAAAGGACGTGTCAGGAGTCCATCAGCTTGGCCAGGCTTAAGTCAAGAGTCCACCAAGCAGTGTCATGGGAGTCAGCTCTTTCATAAGGGGCTGGGGCAGACCAGGCATTCTTACCATTTGTTCACTCAGCACATATTTAGTGAGAACCTACTAAGTGCCAGACACTGTTAAGGGCTGAGAACAGAGCAAGGAGCAAAACAAAGCCCCTGCCTTTGTGGAGGTCTCATCCTGGACCACCGACATCTCTATTATGGACAAGGAGTTGGCACCGGCAACCCAGCTCACCACAAGGCCAAGGTGGGCGGTTCCTTGGTGTCTCTGTTCAGCTGCTCCTGGAAGGTGGCTGTGGTGTCTCATCGTCTTTGGACAGGCCTCCCAGGAAATGATTCTGAAGGGCAATCAATCCTGTCATTCGTGGGATTCTGTGAGACCACACTCTGAGGCACTTGTCATCTGAATTCACACTCCTGGGTAGATTTACCTTTTGCTAGAAGGAAACAAAGGGGATGAGGAGGGTTCTGTCTTTGCGAGATAGTTATTAAAAATGAAGCCCTGGCTGGGATAGCTCAGTGGATTGAGCACAGGCCTGTGAACCAAAGGATGGAGGTTCGATTCCCAGTCACGGCACATGCCTGGGCTGCAGGCCAGTTCCCAGTAGGGGATGCACAAGAGGGAACCATACATTGATATTTCTCTCCCTCCCTCCTTCCCTTTCCCTCCCCTCTAATGATAAATAAAGTTTTAAAATATTTTTTAAAAAACAAGTCCCAGGGAGGTTATCGTCTCTTACCAGGCCAGACAAATCAGCAGAATAGACAGGTAGGGACCTTCATTCTCATCTTCCAACAGGTGCAGTGGCCTCTTCCTGGGCAAGGACAGGCTAGGACAGCCATGTAGAGACCATCCGTTCAGCTGACCAATGTTTATTGAGCTGCTTCTTCCCGCCATGCCCTGTGCTGGCTTTAGAGAATACAACAGTGAGCAGGACGGTCATGTTTCCTGCTCTAAGGTGGAGTGAGTGAGGGAAGTAGACAAACAAGAAGTGAGAAGCATAAGACATTAGGGAAGAACAGGCTACTCTGAAAAAGAGAAATGAGGAACCCAGTTTAGCATGGTAGTCGGTCAAGGTGAAGGGTTTGCGGAGCAGGAGACATTGAAACAAGAGACATGAATGTTGAGAAGAACCCGCTGTGCGAGAGCAGGGGTGAGCTGGTGTCCAGACAGAGGGCAGAGAGTTCAAAGCATGTGTTAGAGAATCCGAAACAGCTCGGGAAAGGCCAAGGCGACCTTTACTGGAAGGTACTAAAAAGCACCTATTTTCTCTTTCAAGCCCTTGCTGGTAACACTGAGCCAAGGAGTTGCAGCCAGATTCCCACGCCTGCTCCTACCATTGCACCCACCGCTGCCGTAGGTCTTACTTTGTAAATTCAAAATGCCAGTCTCTTTACTGCTGCCTGTTTTAAAAAGTAACACCTGTTTGTGGGAGAAATTCAAACAGAAGCATATAGGATGTACTCCAGAAACTTAACACCTTCTGTTATTCCCATCCCCTGAGTACCATTATTAATAGTTTGTTATCTCATTCCATATATTTTATATAAATATAAAGTAATGTAAACTCTAGGCCAGGGTTGGCAAACTTTCTGGAAAAGGCAAGATAGTAAATATTTTAGGCTTCGCAGGCCAGATGGCCTCTGTTGTATCTGCTCAACTCTACTGTTATAATGTTAAAACAGCTGTGGGTGGTATGTAAACACACAGGCATGGCTGTGTACCAGTAAAACTTTATTTATAAAAGCAGGCAGGGAGCCCATGAATTAGAGCTTTCTGACCCCAGTTCTGTATGAATGGAATCACACCATATGTGCTAATCTGTAATATGGATGATTTTCTTTTGCTTTGTTTTATTTTTCTGCCCAGCAATATAGATCTTAGACCCCTTTCCACATCAGTATTCAAAGATTTCCACTATTGTTTTATAAAGGCTGCTTACATTTCAGTGCATGGTTCTAATTCAGACTTTTTTAAAGAGTTCTGTTTTGGTTGTTTGCTTTTCTTTCTCTTTTTTATTACAGTGTTTGAAAATGGCTCTTATCTATTAGAGAGTTAAAAAAGCTAATTCTTTTATTTTATTTATTTTTTTTAAATCCTCACTCCAGAATAGGTTTATTGATTTTGGAGAGAGGAAAAGAGAAAAAAGAAAGGAACATTGATGTGAGAAGTATCCATTAGTCAAACCCACAACCTAGGTATGTGCCCTGACCAGGAATCAAACCTGCAACTTTTTGGTGTCTGGAATAATGCTCCAGCCAACTGAGCCACCCGGCCAGGGTGAAGGTGGTTCTTTTAATTGTCCCTTCTTGGAGGGCTTAGGTTTCATTTATCTTCATGATGTTGTAGTCATTTAGTTTTATCATTCATGGCTGAGCTCTGGTTTGGCAGGCAGAGGACCTAATCTTGACTCAATTCTACTTCTTAACAGTTGAATGACTTGAAACCTTGTTTAGCCTGTCTGATGGCCACATCCCCCATCCAGAACTGGACAGGGGCGTGCCTGGTCCAGCCCACTGCAGAGGCCACGCGATACATAGATGAAATAACAGATCGCGGCGTGCTTTGAAAATTACAAAGTGATATTCCCATGTAAACGGCTATCATCGTCACCATGATCCCTATCATTATTATTAACGTGATAATGTTAGCAGATAAGCTTTTCTTGTTCTAACAGATGACTAACTGTAGAACAGGGTCTGCATCATTAATGTGGTTGTTGGTTTTCCCAGCCCTGAGGTATTCAGCCGATCAATTCAGCATCCATTTATCAAGCCCCTATTATGTATCAAATACGGCCCCCACCAGTGCCCAAGTTCTGTGCCAGTTGTCAGGGTTAAAAGAAGATTAGCTGTTGCCGTCTGTCCTCTATGAGTTCAGAATCCACTGAAAAGAAATACACTTGCCCAAATTACAAGGTAATGCCAAACATGCTGTAGTAGAGAAAAAAAAACAGAATTTTGCAGACAGAAGACAATGTTCAGAAAGCTGCCGAAGAGAAGGTAGCATTGGAAAGCTTAGGAGTTTGCGGTACAGAGGAGAGAAGGAGGGACGTCCTGACACAGGACATAGCTCTGGGGCAGTCACACCCCTCTGGGGTGCCAATGCCAGGACAGCAGTGACCTAAACACGCAGTTTTTTATATGAGGTAGAGTTTATGTTCCTTCCTATGAAAGAAATCCTGGACACTGTCACCTAGGTCCAGTGAAGCGGCCTCACCTCGGTTCCTTTTGTCTCTCTGCTGTGCCACGCACGCTACTGCGCGGTTCCCATCCCCAAGGTCATCTCAGGGTCAGATGGTGCCTGGAGGTCAAAAAGCACTGTCGGAATTCCAGACTGCGGGAAGGAGGAGGAAAGAATGAAGGAAGGGCCAAAACGCGCTCTCTCACTTGTTACCTTCCTTTAAGCAGCTTTTCTAGAAATCCCACACTTACCCACTTACAAAATATTTACTGAGTGCTACCCTGTGCCAGGCACTGGACTGCAGCAGCTAAGAAAACGGGCAGTCTGTCCTCATGAAACCTACACTCCAGTGGAGAGAGATAGAAAAAAAAATAAGGTAAATGTAGCACCTGAGACAGTGTTGCTCTCGGTGCAGGGAAAAAAGCCGAGGATGGCGGGGAGTGTTGGGGAAAGGAACGCTGAAGTTTTAGGTAGCTGGTCCCAGAGGTGTCACTCTCTGACATGATTTCCAGCCCCCAATTTCTAACCAAACTTAGACAGTGAGTTAAGTCCTTAAAGTGGTGAGAGAGGGAGCCGGGTGGGCAAGGGGGACATTCTGTACTCAGAGGCCAGTGTGGTTGGAACAAAGGTAGTAAAGGAACAGTAGGAGTTGAGGTCATGGAGGATTAGAGGCACAATATGCAGGACGCTGAAGGCCTGTAAGGATATAGGCTTTTGCTCTTAGTGAGGCAGTGTCTGTTATTTGACTGCAGTTTATATCTTTTTGGCCAGATCTAGCTGTGCAAGAGCCTGGAAGGTGTAGATTTTAGCTGGTGCCTTGATACTCTGCATAAAATTGGGGGCGGGGGGGAGGGTTTAATTTAAGGATGAAGGTGGAGAATGGCTATAGGATGCCACTGCCAGTTTCTCCTCGAACGAACTGTGTGAATTTGGTCCCAAGTTACTTAATTTCTCTGAACTCCAAATAAGATCTGACCCACTCTGAATTTATAAAAAGGACAGAGGACATACAAGACCCGGTGACAGTTCCTGCATCTCTGTGGTTCACCTGTGAATCACCCAGTGGCCAGGTGTATCCTTACCGAGAGCCGCCCAAGTTTACAGGGAGGACAGGGTTGATGTGGGAGACAAGGGGACATGTCACAGAGCACCCAAGGGACCCTCGGAGGAGCCCTCTGCTAAGTGAGAGACTATTTTCTGGGTGTCGCTTGAGTTTGAAGTCAGTGGTGTCCTCCACGCCTGGGTGTGGCAGAGACGAAGCGCGGGCCCGCCTGGGGGGCCCACCGCAACGGCAGCTGCACGGCGCAGGATGGATCGCAGACTCAGAGCCGCCTTCCGTCACTCAGCAGTCCCGCGGCAACAGAGCAACACGCTCCCGAGCCATGGCTGCCCTTGCATAAGTAGCTTAAATGGCACCCAGGTGACAGTGACAACCATCAGCATATTTCCTCCTGAGCCATTCTTCTCCAAAGTCTGATCCCTTCTCTTCTGACTCTTTCCTCCTCCTGTCTGCTCTTTGAATTTCTGAGTGCCTCTCTGTGAACCCTCTATCTCTAGACCCCTTGCTAGCCCAGCCTCCCAGACTCCAGGGGAGCCCTGATATGCGGTGGCATCTCCCTGATACCGACCTGCCTCAGCTGTGCCCTGACCCTGCCCGGCCCTGACCACAGGCCTCCTGACCATCAGTGGTCCCGGACCAAAGAGGGTGAGGAGGCCTGTGGAGATTCAGGAGCCTGACTGTCCCTGTAATTCCTCAGGCAGCCTCACATCCACTCTTGTCCCATGCAGAGGGACAGAATGGATGCCCGTGAGGCATGTCCGTAGTACGAGTGGTTGGGAAGACACATAAGCACAGCATCCAAATGGAAAAGTTCTGCTCCTTTAAGGAACTAGCAAGCACCCAATGCCCCAGTGCAAAGGCCTGGGAAACTGTATTGGAGACCTGGACATATCCCAGAGGCTAAAGTGGAGTTTTCTACTTCCTTCCTAAATCTAAGGAAGGCTGAGGTGTGACCCGGGACGCTCAGCTCCTGCCAGTCAGAGCACCACGTGCCTCCCGGGGAGAGTGGGCTAAGGGAGGACGACTTGCTCAGAGGTTTACCTGTGTTCCCTCCCTTGTGGATCAGGGCAGGATGCAGGGTGAGGAGGTGGAACTTCACTCTCCAAGGCGACTTCCAGCCCTGCACTTCCAACCAGATTCGGAGGGTTCGAGACCTGAGGGACTAGGGCCAGCAATCCCAAGTCTCCACATGGTCTGTGGCCAGTTAGGGTCCGGGCTTCCTTTTGGGTGCTGCACCCTATAATTAGGCCACTAATGAGTCCTGTGTCCATGTTCATCTTTCTGTTTTCCAGAAAACCCACGAGAGTCATGTTTCGATCCTGGTTCAATCAAGAACGGCACGCGAGTGGGGTCTGACCTCAAGCTGGGCTCCTCCATCACCTACTACTGCCACAGCGGCTATGAAGTCGAGGGCTCCTCCACGCTCACCTGCGTTCTGGGGCCCGACGGGAAGCCCGCGTGGAACAACCCCCAGCCAGTGTGCACAGGTGGCGGGACTGGGGAGGGGAGGGCGGGGGAGGGGCTGGGCGTGCGCCAGAGGCAGGAGGGGCTCTGGGCAAGGGGAAGAGGCCCGGAAAGCAGGGAGCTCCTTGGGTTCGCTGTGGATGAGAAAGGCTGATGATTCACCAGGTGGACTCGTCCCTGTCAGTGTGTCATAGTGTCCCCACACACACTCAGCCACGGAAACCTAGCAGATGGGATGGAGTGTCAGAACTTCAGGAGCATGGTGGCCACCCTAGTTGAGAAACAAGACCCTGTGCCCAGGTGGAAGAGCCTGGCTCTGAGGTCCACCCCCTGTGAAACAGGTGCCATGGGTGGGAACAGAAGGTGGCTGGCCTCTCCTCGTGAGGCCAGTCTGGGGAAGCCACAGCTCCCTACTTATGCAGGTACTACCCAGATGCAGCCTCAGCCGTGGGAGCAGCAGACTAGCTCTGGTTCTGCTTGTAAGCAAAAGAGGTTCCCAAAATGCTCCTCAGGGCCGTGCCTCCAGGGACCAATGTCATGTTAATAGTGAGAGGGCCAGGATTGACGTGGCACAGGAGGGCCCATGATAGAATCAGGGTGGGTTTGGGGCCACGTGCCAGGTCAGGGATGGATGCCCCGGGCAAGGCGGGGCAGTGTCCTCAGAACTCCCTGTGGTGGTGGACACTCACATCAGTGGTGGTGCACCTCCCAGCAACCCTGCCAGGAAGAAGCCCAAGCTGGGAGCGAGCAGAGCAGAGGGTGGACAGCTGACGGGAGGCCCCCAAGGTCACCTGCCCTCTGTCCGATTTCTCCTGCAGCCCCCTGTGGAGGACAGTATGTGGGTTCAGATGGAGTGGTCTTGTCCCCCAGCTACCCCCAGAACTACACCAGTGGACAGATCTGCCTGTATTTTGTCACCGTGCCTAAGGATTATGGTATGGGGTTTTATTGAATATTTGTTTATATGTTTTCTGACTCCTTCCAGCCCCTTGGGCCCTTCCCAATAGTATCCCAATTCCACCCTCAATTGTACCTACTCCCATCGTGGGAACAGGCAAAACTGTGTCCCATACTGGACAACTGAGTGTGGACACCGTGAAGCGGGCTGCAGAATGCACTCCTGACACATGACCAACTGACACGATGGCAGAACCAAGGGGTGGGCGTGGTGAGGAACTGGGCAGGGCTGAGGGAAGGCAGGGGCGCTGGGCTGCCCAGCACAGCCCACGTCTGAACAGATAGATGTGCTGCAGATCCAGGCCAACTGGGAAGCCAGGGACGGGTAGCCGAGGGGCAGGAGGAGGTGAGGAGTGGGGTGGAGCCAAGCTTACAAACACAGGTGAGGGAGCCGGGAGCCATATCATCCCACTGTTCTGTCTGAGACCCAAAGCCCAGCCCAGCAGCGATGACGGCCACGAGCAGGAAAAATGTCCTGAGAAGACAGAGAAACCTCCAGGTTCCAAGACCCTGAGGTAGAAAGGAGCTAGGCTTGTCACCTGGTTGGCAGTGGGGACAGTCGAGAGTCCTGCCAGCCCTGGAGGACTCAGGAAGTTCCTGAGGAGCACAGGCCAGTTGTGGCTGGGCAATAGGCTCGCCAGCCCAGCTGCTCTCTCCCCGGGTCTCCTCTTTGTAGGAGGAGTAAGAACTATTTCTAAACACAGTTGGTGCTGGATGGGGCAAAGGGCGTCAACAGATCCTGACCACCTAGGAGAGGGACGGGGCAGCCTGCTGAGAGCTGGCTGCTTAGTCCCAGAACACAGCGTAGAGCAGGTGCAAGGCAAGAACACCACCCATCAGGGACATGGTCCTGAGCTCACGTGGAAAATGGGGGATGTTACCCAGAGCCCTTCAATGTCCTGGAGCAGCCGCTGCGGCTGCTGTCTGGGAAAGGAGTAAGACTGGCTCAGTGCCAGGGCCACCAACCTGATGGCTGGGTGCACTCCTCAATGTCATTTGAGGGAGCATGCCAGCCAGCCCTTCTCAGCCTCTGCATCCTCAGGGCCTGGGCAGGTGTGCTAATCAGCCAGCAGAAAGGCTCAGCCAGGAGTTAGGCCCTGAACCGGCCACTTCCTCTGAGGTTTCTCTCTCCTGGCCACTCCTCGCCCCCAACATGGCCGCGCAGGCTTCCACACTGAGATCTCCACCCCATGTCTCCTCCACAGTGGTGTTCGGACAGTTCGCCTTCTTCCACACGGCCCTCAACGACGTGGTGGAGGTGCATGACGGCCACAGCCAGCACTCCCGTCTCCTCAGCTCGCTGTCGGGCACCCACACAGGTACCCCAGGCTAGGCCAGGGATGGGATGCGGTGGGTCTGGGTCCTGGGTGTCGCGGGCGGCTCAGAGGGAAGAGGCCCTGTAAGCCTGGCTCCAGGTGGCGCCCCGCGGTTCTGTGTGTCGTGCGCCCTGCTCTGTCACTCGGCAGCCAGCTCCCAGGCCCGTCCCCAGAGGGGGTCTTCAGAAACCACTCCCATCCCAGGCTGCGCCCGCCCCGCCCCGCCCCGCCCCGTGGGGTGTAGCAGTCCCGTTGTTTTGTATTTAGCCTCCACATGTTTTTCTAATTATAAACATATTGCATTTTCATTGCAGAAAACTCAGAGCCAACACAAAAATAATTATATAGGGAATTAAAATAAATAAAGGCCACCCAGAAAGTACCATTGGAAAGATGGAGTGTATTTCCTTCCAGTCTTTATATCTACTTAGACTTAATCGCTTACATATTTTATCGAACACTGTAATGTACATATTTTAATTGAAATATTCATTGTGAATGTTTCTCTGTCATGACTTTATTCTGTAATAGGATTTTTAAATGCTGCATAATAGTCTATCATACAGTTATTTAAAATGTATGTAATGAATTTAAAATCTGTGTAATGAACACAGATTGTATCTAATTTCTCACTTTTATGAATAGTAATTCAGTGTGTTATGCACGTCATTCTTCACATCTGCACCACCTTAGAACATGTAGAAGAATTGCCGAGGTAAAGGATGTGTGAGACCCTTCGTTCTTTTTTAACAGATTGTCAGATTTGCCCCTAGAAAGTTCTCGCCACTTTGCTCACCAGGGATGAAAAAGAGGGCATATTTTACCCTCCCCAAATTAGTAATTAAAAAACACAAAAGCATCATCAGTTTGAAAAGTGAAAATGGCATCTCATTTTCCAATCTGCCCTTTTTACTACTAATTAGGTTAACCTTTTTATAATGAAATTAGCAGCCCGTGCATTTCTTATTTGGAATCTACTTGTGACTTAGTATTGATTTTTCTATTAGCATTCAGTTTCTTATTTATGTGGCAAAGCACCATATGGTTGTAACACATATATATATCATATATTATAAAAGCCTTTTGCCTGTATGATGTGCTATATAAAGCCTTCCCCTATAGTCTGTTATCTGCCATGGAATTTTCTTCGGGGTGTGCTTTAATGTCAGAAAATTTAAATTTCCCGTGATAGCAAATCTATCAATGTTTTTCTTT
This sequence comes from Artibeus jamaicensis, assembly GCF_021234435.1. Lineage (NCBI taxonomy): Eukaryota > Metazoa > Chordata > Mammalia > Chiroptera > Phyllostomidae > Artibeus > Artibeus jamaicensis. Next base: position 10,412,257 of record NW_026522057.1, read on the forward strand.
TATGGTTTTCTTCTTTACTTTCATACTAATGAAATAAAAATTCCTGGGTTTTTTTACTTCATTTTAGCTCCATTGTTTTTGCTTTAATAACTTTGGAATTTATTTTGATATATTATTTGATTTAGGGAATGTGATCATATTCTTTCAAATTTAATCAGTTGTCCTATCAGAATTTTCAAAATGCCAGATTTACATATATGAAATTTTTGTGAAGGAAAGGTTATGATTCTAGACTTTTTATCCATTTCCTCTGTCGGTTTATTCTTGTATCAAAAAGCTTTAATTATTGTAACATTATAACCTTAATTTTAAACATATGATAAGGTAAGTCCCCATAGACATTCTTTGTTTTGAATTTTTATTGGCTTTTCTTGCTTAACTTTTGCCTCCAGATAAACTTTAGAAATATGTTTTCAAGTTTTTAAAAATTGCTTTGGAATTTTCACTGGAACCCATTAAACTGACACAGTGGATTGACTCGGGGAGAACACACGGCTTTATAACAGGGACTCTCCCCGTCCAGGGGCAAGGTGTGTCTCGGCATTTACTTACCATGTGTGACCTGAGGGAGGCGCTGTGATTTTCATTTAGGCAGTGTGCATTCTCAGTCCACTGCATTCCTGGGTGTGTCATGGCACTTTCTGTTGCTCCCGTAAATGGGCCTCCCCACGTTACATTTTCTGATTGGTCTTTGCCAGTATGTTGGAAGACTGGTATCTTCAGTGTATTCATTTTATAAAGTCATAGAACCTTCCGTAACAATGTGAACACTGCCAGCCGATTCCCCCGGGTCCTTTAATATCCTCTCCAGATAACTTTGTCTTGCTATTTTATCTCTTCCTTTTCACTGGTTTTTCTCTTAGTTTCTTCCATTGTTATCGATCTGTTCAGGTATCTTACTGTGTTATGAATGCTGGTGTTTTATGTTTTAGTAAAAAGTTCATTTTGTAGTTATTTTAACTTTAGCAGCCTTGTTTATATAATATGCTACCCTGGCACTATTTCATTTCCTTCCTATTAGTGGTTGTATCTCCTGCCTTTACAATGTCAAATGCTGTAGGCATAGTTCCCCTTGTCACTCAGCTCGACCGGAGGTGTTTGCTGTTCGTTTCGTTTTGAGTTATTTTTTACTGCATCTACTTACCAGTTCTTGTGGATTTTGTTGTTATATTCTAATGAATTAACCTCTGCCTTTTTTTTTCATAACACCTCTCCCCATTTCTTTTCTCTCCAGACTATTGTGTTCTTCTCATTCTAACATATTGAGTTGAGAGCTTTGTCTGTTATTTTCTCTATGTAACGAAGAGCATGTTTACAGCAACATATTCCCCTCTAAGCATAGTTTGGGCTTCCAATCACAAATTTTGATATGTACTATTTGCATCATCTTTACTTTCTAAATAACTCACGGTCAAATTTTGCTCTTTTTTCCCAGAGGTTGTTTAAGAACATCTCTTCCCTCTCTTCCCCCCCCACCCCTCCCCCCACCAAGAACTTGTTCCTATTGCATTTGTGTGGTCTTCTGTTTTTATGGCCACGGGGTTAGAGAGCGCAGTTCGTGCCATTCTGCTTTGGGGTTTAAGTGAGGCCCTCTCACGAGGCGAGGACATTTTTTTTAATTCCCCAGGTATCTGAGAAGAGTGCGGGTTCTCTGCAGGGTCGCGATGCCGCAGCGAGAGGAGGGGTGAGCGAAGCCCTGTGGACTCGCTGCCTTAGATGCCTGGGTTCCTTGCGAGGTGCCTGCAGGCACAACACTTGACCACTGACCATCAGTCTCCTCATCTGTAAGAGGCAGGGAGTAAAAGTGCCACCTCCCAGAGTTACCGCTGGGATCCAGTGAGCTTTGTGTCGGCCATTAGATCAGTCTTGCTCAGTTTTGTTATTCAGATCCATTACAGCAACGGGTCTCAGTCAAGTGATTTCTCCCACCACCACCCCACACATTCACACCCAGACGGAAGTGGGATCAGGATCTCTCAGGGTAGGATGCTTTTCCAAAGTCTTGATAGATAGGGAGATAGATAGATAGATAGATAGATAGATAGATAGATAGATAGATAGATAGACAGACAGACAGATAGATGTGTAGGACCTATAGACATCGGCATCAATATACTCAGATCTTATCTCACTCCTCATTTGGAGAGACCCTGCTGACCACTGGTACCGATGGGAGTGACGTGTGCCTGTCTGTACCGAGTGCTGGGCGGCGGGGACGGTTGAGGACCACCGCTCGGCACGCTTCACTGTGATTTTCTAGTTGATACGTCAGTGGTAGGGAATGCAGTGTGAGAGTATCTGCCACTACAACTGTGATATTTTGTTGTCTTCTTGTGTTTCTAACAATTGTGGTATCTGTTTGCCTCATATGTCCTCCTCATTTTCTCTGAGAGTTGCTTCCTTTTAGGAGGAAGTTTACTCACTGATTTTCCAAGTGAAACATCTGGTCTGCTATCAGTCTGCTTGCTTTGTTTTGTTTGCTTTGGTTTTGCTTTGGTTTCGCCTCCTCACCTTCCTAATCACACCTGACCCTTGTCTAATGTCCATAATTTTTTTATATATATTTGGACTCTGAAGGTTATTGTAATTATTTTTAAAGGATGGGCTTCTTCCCCAACAACAAGTTTTCACATTTGCATTTAGTGTTGTTACCTGTTCACAATAATTATTTGGGTTTGACTATACTTTCCAGGTTGTCTTTATCCCTAAAAGTTTTTTATTTCCCTACTTTCACTCATTTTTTAAAAGATTTTATTTATTTTTATTTGTCTACAGAGGGGAAGGGAGGGAGAAAGAGAGACAGAAACATCAATGTGTGGTTGCGTCTCACGTGGCCCCCACTGGGGACCTGGCCTGCAACCCAGGCATGTGCCCTGACTGGGAATCGAACTGGCGACCCTTCGGTTCGCAGCCCATGCTCAATCCCCTGAGCTACACCAGCCAGGGCTCACTCATTTTTTAGTAAGGACTTATTATAACTGCAGTACTGTCTGTCACCTTGCATGTGGGAGAATGCATTTCCTTGGACATATGATATAAGTGACAACTTGATTGTAAATCAAGTTATGGGTCACAAACTTTTTGTTTCAAAACTGCAGTGTTTGTGCCACCCTACTTCAACAGCAAGTGTTACAGACAGGAGTCCCGCCCGAGTCTTTATCTTGTAGGTAACCTCTGCTTTTCTTTCTAAACACCTTTCATAGTCTTCTTAATTTTTAAAGTCAAAAAGCTGGGCAGGATGTGTTGCGGCAGAAATCATTCCTCATTTAATTAGATCTGGCACTTGGTGAACAGTGTCGGTCTGCACCTCAACTCTTTCTTAAGCTTAAGAAAGTTATTGTCTTTCTTATTTTCCTTCAATTTCTCTTGTCTTCACTCTCTCTAGAATGCTTGATATATGTATATTGAATTTTTTCATCTATCTTCCATGTCACTTACAGTTTCTCTCTTTACTTTAATCTCTTTATCCTTTTTCTGCGGATCCTGGGAGAGTCTCCCAAATTTAATCTCCATGTCGCTGTTCAGCTTCTGCAGAACCCAGCTGCCCTGCACCAGCATTTCTCATCTCTTTGCAGCGCTGCTAACCTCAGACCTCCCTTTGGCGTGTCTCCCTCCCCCGACCTCACAGGGGCAGTGCTAGATGCTTGTGACAGTCGTGACTGACAGTCTTCGGAGAGTTTGCCTGCTCTTCATGGGAGTTCCTACAGAAATATTTGCTTTGGTTTCTCAGGGTAGTTTGCTCCCGTAAAACTCTGGAATATTCGCGTGCATCCAGTGGTCTTGCTGCGTCCTTGCTGAGCCAGGGAGAGGGAGGGTGCACATGTCCAGGAATGGGAGTGCAGATGGCCTCTGTCAGAGGTTACCAGGGTCCTAATCCATGCCTGTCAAGCCACATGGTGGGAGGGTGGAAAAGTTGAGTTTTGTTCCACTCGCATGCATTGAGAGGAGGAGGTAGAGATAATGAGGAGCTACTTTGCCTTCATGAGTTTTGTTTTTGTTTTCCACCTTGGCAGCCAGGAGTCAGCTGGGGCGATGACTCCTAGCCAGGCTCAGCCATCTGGGTCACATGCAAGTCTTGGTGTGCTGTGCAAAAGGCCACCCACTCCCTGTGGCCAGTAGCATCCCGTCAGCCTCCTGCAAGCACTGGTGACCCCAGATGAGCTTCCCAGTGGCCTCTCGGCTGATGCCAACTCCAGCTCTCACTGCCATGGAACTGCAGCCTGGCTTTCTGTAACCCCTACTTCTGTTCTGCTGGTGGAGTCAGCAGCCGTTCTCAGGGGTCCCTAAGGCTTCAAAGGGGCATCACGCAAAGTGGCCATGCCACTGCCCCCCCCCATGGTCCCTCCGCTTCCATGGGAAGGCGATGTGCATCCTGGCTGCACATCACCGAGCCATCTGTCCCCCGACCCGTCTATACCACACCAAGCCGAAGACACACCTTACTCTCCTGATATATAAAGTTAGGGAGGCCAGGCTCCCCTAACTTCCTGGGCTCATAGGTTTTCGTTAGTTTGTGTGTTACGGGCTGGGGGACAAGCTGTCCTGCTTTGCCTGGGACAGTCCCAGCTTTCACCAGGTTGCCCCAGTATAATTATTAATAGCATGTCCTTTTACTCTCAAAAGTGTCCTTGTAGGGGCAATAAATTACACATTTGCTCTGGTTATTGATCATTTCACAGAGAATCTGGGAAAGGCCAGTTACTCTCAAACGATGCCAGCACCCTCCCTCCCAGAGCTGGTGCTTTTCTTGCATCAGACTGACGACACCTTTCCCCACAGTCCGCCAGGCAGCTTGGCAGTGGCCTTATCCTCGTGCCGGTGGGTCACCAGCTCTTTAGAAGCTTTCTCCTCTCCAGGCAGGTCATTTCATCCCTCCGAACCTCACCTTCTTGATATGTTAGCCGAGGGAACTGAACCCTTGTCATGCCAACTTCACATGGACTGTGGGTCACAATAAGACCATGGAAACTACAGCCTCCTGCGAACTTTAAACTGAAAAGTGCGGTGAAGACGTGAGGTTTCGTGTCCGGAAGAGCTGGGATGGGGAAGGAAATAGTGTGAAGGGCACGGGCAGCCCCTCCTTCCCGGCCAGGGTCTCACCTGCTGGACTCACCGTCCTCCTCTCCTCCTCACCTCTTATCTCGGCAGGAGAGTCACTGCCCTTGGCCACCTCCAATCAAGTTCTCATTAAGTTCAGTGCCAAAGGCCAAGCACCCGCCAGAGGTTTCCACTTTGTCTACCAAGGTATGCAGGACGTGGATATGGGAGGGAGGGAGGGAGGAAGGCGGGCTCCATTTCTCAGTGACTTAGTGACCTTTGCCCCTTAGTCTGTGCCTTATTATTAGGGTATCAATGACGCTAACAGTTTGCCAGGTAGTTCCTTGAAATTCAGTTGAATTTTGTACATTCATTTATTCAACAGACAATTCTTGGACCAAACTCCATGTCGAAGGAGGGGAGAGATCAGACAGGAGAAGCTAATTCTGCCCCCCACACTATCTGGCACAGCCCCAATGGCACTGGGAAGACCATCTCAGGCCTCTTTCCTAGACTCTGTCCCGTGGGGCTTGGTTTTGTCCACAAGGCCCAGGCTGCGGGAAAAACACAGGCTTGGCAGTGAGGCGGACATGGACCTGAACCCCAGCCCTGCAGCTTTCTCACTGGGCGCCCGTGACTCCTGCTCTTGGAGCCCCAGGTTGCTCCCCTGTGCACTGAGAGTAATAACATCACCTCACTGATAGGATTAAGAGAGGGTTCACAGAGCTGGCACCAGGCGGTCATCAGTGTTTGCTCCCTCTCCTACTGGCCCTGAAAGGCAAAGGCTGGCAGTGTCCTGGTGTGCACTGCAGGCCCGGCCTGTCCCTGCCCAGAAGGAGTTGCACTGTTGAGGGCCTGGCGTCAGTGCACAGGCCGAGCTGCGTTTCAAGGTGCAGGGGGACCCTGCCATGGGGGACGCTGTATCTGCACTGGGTTAAAACGTCCTACCTGCCATTGTGGGTAGGGAGAGAGGAGATTCAGGTGACGGAGATCAGAGCCCTGGGCAGGTCTTAAGGCACATGGCAGAAGAGGCCAAAAGCAGAGTGACGGCACTGAAGTGGGGAGGAAGGGCCATCCTCCCTGTGAGGAAGTATGGGACCGTGACCGGTAAGGGGCATCATGGGGAAGCAAGGAACACAAGTGTCCCTGAAGCCTGGCTGGGGACTCACACTGCCTCCCATGGCTTCCAGAGTTGTGCTGCGGCACTTCACGTCCATCTTCATTTTGGTACACGGGCCTCATCCTAATAAGCCCCCTACCCCTGCTCTAAGAGTAAGTGCCCAGAGTCTGGCTGGGTCCCATTCAGGACATTCCAGTCCAGTTGTGAATCCATCCCCAGGCCAGTTTCCACAGGGGAGAGGCCTGCCCTTCAGTGTCCTTGTCCCCTGCAGCGGTGCCCCGAACCAGCGCCACGCAGTGCAGCTCTGTGCCGGAACCCCGCTATGGCAAGAGACTGGGCAGTGACTTCTCTGTGGGGGCCATCGTCCGCTTCGAATGCAATTCCGGCTATGCCCTGCAGGGGTCCCCAGAAATCGAGTGCCTCCCTGTTCCAGGGGCCTTGGCCCAGTGGAACGTCTCAGCGCCAACATGTGTGGGTGAGTACCTAGATACCCAGGACTCGGGACGGGTGGCCAGCAAACAGTTTTTTCTCCCTGGGGGAGGCAGCAAGACCCAGCAGCTACCCCAAGACATACGGCAGCCCCTGCCTGCCACATAACTCAGGCCACTAGTCCTGTGGAGTAAATGAGAAAACAGCAAGGAGGAGGAGCTGGGGAATTGGGGTGGAGGGACAGGTGTGAAGGGAGGTTCATGGGTCTGGGCCCCTGAAGAGGGCTGCATGGGGAGGAGTCATGGGAGAGGGTGGGACCGAGGCCCAACTGGAGAAGCCAGCAGGGTGGGGGTGGGAATCACAAGCAGGCTGGGGGGCCCTGAGAAAAGCCGGTTTGGGGAGGTTCCCATGGGGGACCCGCAAAGACCACAGCTGCCTCCTCCCAGTGCCATGTGGAGGCAACCTCACAGAGCGCAGGGGCACCATCCTGTCCCCCGGCTTCCCGGAGCCCTACCTCAACAGCCTCAACTGCGTGTGGAAGATCGTGGTCCCCGAAGGTGCTGGCATCCAGGTAGGGGCGAGGAGACAGGCAGGTGGCCGGGGGAGACATAGTCCTGTCCCTGCCCTTCGGGCCAAGGGGGAGTTGGGGCCCACACACCGAAAAACACCACAGCTCATGGCCCAGGGGCTGCGGGGGGCATGAGGAGAGAGCCGGGTGAGACTGGGAGGAGGAGGGGTGGGCTCGGGCCACCAGGGACCGCCAGGAGAAGGAAGTGAGCCTGCAGCTGTAACGTGGGAATTGGGAGGATTCATGGCAAATATTTTTCAAATGGCTTGAAGGGTGTTTTTGTTTGTTTGTTTGTTTCTTAAGATTGTGAGGGATAAAAGCAGGGATATTGCAGGTAAAGGGAAGGAGCAAACTAAGAAGCAGAGATAAGACACCCGGCACACACCTAGGGTTCCACACCTGCAGCCTGAACCGCAGGAATGGAATTAGGGCCCTAACAGGTGCCCGGTGGTTAAAGCCACGTGGGGGAGGCCAGTGGGGCGGCAGTGAGCGGGGACCGAGGGCAGAGAGTCCGGCAAGGAGGGGGCAACCAGCTCTTTGCTGCAGGCCGTCCGACACGGGCCCGACCAGAAAGCGGGCAAACCTGAGGAACGTTCTAGAGGCAGAGGGAAGGCCAGTCAGCCTAGAGCGTTCCCACTGACTGGATTGCCTTCCCTCGTTCACTGCCTTCTCATCGTTCATTTCTCATGTGTCCCCCCCACTGGTCACACAGAGGTCCTCGAGGGTAGAGTCCGGGTCTTACTTTTACTGGAAGGACCTCGCGCAGTGCCAGGCCCAGAGCCGGTGCCCGGGAATTGAATTAGTTCCACAAAGAGAGGGGGAGGGTGGGTAGCAAGCTGTCTAACCAATAGTTCGTTTCCTCCGCCTTCCCAGATTCAAGTCATCAGCTTTGTCACGGAGCAGAACTGGGACTCCTTGGAAGTGTTCGACGGAGCGGACAACACAGTGACGATGTTGGGGAGCTTCTCAGGTGGGACGGGGCTTCCGGGGACCTCGGCGCAGAGGGCAGTGGTGGACTTTATCATTACTAATTTTATTGTTGTTATTATTAAGATACAATTCACATGACCATAAAATTCACCGTTGTAAAGTGTACGGTTCAGTGAGTTTTAGAATAGTCACAAAGTTCTACAACCATCAGCACTACCCCAGGACATTCTCCTCACTCCAGAAAGAAGCCAGGTCCCCATCCGCACCCACTCGCCATTGACCCTGACTTCTGTCCCCTAACAACCACTAACCCACTTGCCATCTCTGTGGCTTTTCTTGTCCCGGACATTTACACGGAGCCTTCCATGTCTGGCTTCTTTCACTCTGCAGAACGTTTTCGGGGGGCAGCGCGTCTTAGCACGTGGAGCACTTCATTGCACGGACAGGCCCCGTGCATTTGCTGTTCTTCAGTTCACGGGCAGTTGGCTCTTCCCACTTGTTAGTGTGTCGTGAATAGTGCAGTTATGAACCTTCCCAGACCAGTTTCTTTGGGGACACGCGTTTTCCGTCCCCTGGGGTGTACGCCGAGGAGCGGAATCCCTGGTCCTGTGGGAGTTCTACGTTTAACTTACTTCCGTCGCAGTGGTGGACTTCGGGTCACAGGTGGTGTGTGTTTTAGCCCAGTGACCAGGTTCATTACTGGGGTCTTCTAGGCCCCAGAACCCGTGTCCCCAAGATATAAAAAGGGCTCCTGTGCCCCAGATAAACCGTCTACGCTGCTCACATTGCCCAGATAAGGAGACATGTCCGAGTCATTTTGAAGGTGGCTGGGAGGGACCCAAACTCGTGGGCCACCTGAGGCTCTCGCCCTGCTGCTGGCATAAGGCTCCGCCACTGCCCGGTCTGCAGAAAGCTGTCTGCGGTCTCCGCCTCCTTTGGACCTTGGGACCCAGCACCCTGAGAGGTGCTGGTTTGTCTTTCAACCAGCGTGGTAGTGGGGACTTGTGGGGGCCTTGGGAGCAGAACATCATCAGGTAGCAGAAGCGGGACACAAGGGGAGAGCTCGGGGGCCCGGGAGACTAAGCCTGAGTGGTGCCTCTTTCCTGCCCCAGGAACGACCGTGCCTGCCCTTCTGAACAGCACCTCCAACCAGCTCTACCTTCATTTCTACTCCGATATCAGCGTGTCGGCAGCCGGCTTCCACCTGGAATACAAAAGTGAGAATCCGGAGTCTCGTCCGTGTACAGGGTTCGGGGTGGGAGCTGGCAGGCGCAGAGTCCCCGGGGAGGAGTAGGAGTCGCAATGGGGCTGTGTTGTCTCCATCCCCCTCGCCTCATCCCAGGCCTAGGTGAGGTCGCTAAAGCCCAGAGGAGGTCCGAAACCTCCCCCAGCCTACACAGCCAGTAAGCAGTGGAGGCAGGATTCTCACCCAAATGTCAGTTACTCAGAACCCAGTGCACTCCCTCGGGGTGCACACCGGAGTGGGAAGGGGGCCTGGTCATCGGCCTGGGCGCCGTATATAATTTGGGCTATGAGAAAACAGAGGCGATCTTCTCCTCCAGTCTTAAAAACTGTCCTCTCCGACTTCTGCTTCTGGGATACAAATTGTCTTTGGAAATGGAGAAAGGCGTGACCGGCTTGGCTCTCTTCGACAGCATGGGCCTGCGCAGATGGAGCCCCAGTGGGTGCTAGAGGCCTGACAGGGTCAGCACTGGGTGGAGGCAGATGCCCAGCTAGTCTTCAAAACGAGTGTGCTTTAACCAGGCAGTTGGGAGAGAATCCCCAGATCCCGGGATGCCCATGGCCTTGCAGGAAGTGAAGAGTACACCTAGGAGGACAGACCTGGCCTCTGAGGCCTCAGCTTGAAGCAGAGAACCCTCGGGGCAGAGGGCAGGCGGGGCGCCCCTGAGACCCTCCTCTGCACACCTAGAGGCTCCACCCCACTGGTGGTCTGAAATAGCCACAATTTTTTCTTTTACCCTCTCTCCTCTGTTCTTTGCAGTTTTGTGCCCTTATCCAATATTTTAATTTGAGTCCTTAAATGTTTCCAAGGATCTTCTCTTTATTTTATGTTTCCAAAGACATACCTTCTTCCTAAATCTCTTTGTCATTCTGCTGCCTCATTTCCAGGAAAAAAAAATTGCCACCTCTCAATTTTTCTTCCAGGGGACTGGTAGTTTTCCCGGTAGCTGGTGTTTGCCGTGCACTGTGCTCTCACGGTGGGAGAAAGCTAGGGGAAAACAGAAGTCCCTGTTAGTATTTGGAGACTGAAATTCCTAGGAACCAAACCCTGTAGTTATACTTTTGTTTTGTAGATAATCTATAAAGAGCTATAGCAAGGGAGACTTAATTGCTATTGTACAGGCAAATGGTATTGAAGGGCGCTGAAAAGTCGTATCTACTGCTATGACTCATATTTAATGTTTATTTAATTAAAATGGAAGTGGAACAATGAAGCTTTCAAAAGTACAAAATTACGTATCATAAAAAGTAATTCTTCCTTCATTGCCAGCATGGCTTAAATAAAATCAAGATGTGCCATCTAAGAGAAATTAGAATGGACTTTTCTCTGTCTCCCCCCTTCTTTCTCTCTCAAGTCCCACTTTTCTCCCCATTCCAGTTTTCTCTCCCACCACACTCTCTTGCTCTGGCTTTCTGTCTTTTTCTTGCTGCCTCTCCTCCTTCGGTCTGTGCCTGCCTTTCCAGTGAGAAGGTCTTAGGTTACTAAGTTGGGACCGCCCCCTTTACTTACCAAGTTGCATTCCACTTGGAGTGCAGGGAGGAGTCGGGAGAAATAGACAAGATGACGACCAAGAAGAGGCGCTTCAAATTCAGTGTAATTATGGTTTTAACTCTACCCTTCAGGTCTTTTGTCCCAGCTGCTCAGACTTGCGGTCATAGGTCCCAGCAGCGTTCACCTCAAGCATCACGCTCACTCCTTTGAAAGCCCTGGCGGGACAAGAGCTGGCTGGGAAGAGCATGAGAGACCTTTCTAGAGCGACAGTAATGTTGTGTAGTTTTGTAGGGGTTTGGACTGTATAGGCACACGCAGTTGTCAAAACCCAGCAAATATACACCTGGGTCAGACCCAACCGCAGTGTCTGATCGCGTGTACCCTCCTCTCCTCTCTGCCACCCTCGGTGAACATTTGGGGGCAGGCCAGGAACTCAGCTCACCGCAACCTCTTTGCTTCCTCATGGTTATTCCAACCCGCGTCCCCAGAGAGGCACACTCCAAGTCCCAGCCATCAGCAAATGCACAGGGGTTTATTTCACGCATCACAAATGTCCGCATTTGCAGATGGGACCCTGCAGGGAACAGGGGGGACATGAAGCCCAACATGGAGGAGATGCTACACTCCTTTTGCTGCCAGGAAGGGATTCAAAGAGGATAAGGATGATTTTCAGGATGGGAGGTGGAGAGTGAAGGCCTGGCCGATGTGAGCTCATGTGGCCTCAGAGTGTGGCCCCCACTTGGGCAGACCTGGAGTCATACTGTGTTTGACTTGCACCCAGCAATGTGGCTTCATAAGGACAGGCCTCTGGGCCTTCACCCTCACCAGTGAAAAGGGGAGGTAAGACCTGCACCAAGAGGATGGGGAGATGTGTGTGACCCACTCCCTGCAGCCTTGCTCATGGGACGTGCTCAGGGAGTGAGGATGGTGGGGTTGGGCGGGGAGGGTCCGTGAGGAGGAAGACTACGAAGGATGCCCTAGCAAAGCTCTGTGCACATTGCTGGGTGTATGATAAGGACCAAATGAACGCAGACTACATTTGAAAAGTCAAAAAAGGAGAGTGACGGAGGAGTATTTGGGCACCTGTGGAAGGGATTCAGAAACCAGGCCAGAATCATGAAAGTCACAGAATGTCAGGATGAGAGGGGAGATCCCATACAATAGGTGACGGGGACCCACTTCAAATTGCTGAACAAGGAAGTCTCGTGGTCCAAGGACAGATGTTGAGAACACAAACTGCCCGTGAGCACAGGATGGACAGGAACAGGGGGTGGGAGGGAGGCTCACAGCTGGCTGTGGGAGCCCCAGCGCTGCTCCCAGAAGGGAACTGGCCTGACTTTAAAATGCAGCAGGAGGAAGAAGGCAGTGAAGTGTCCCATTTGCTGGCAGACTTTCCCCCAACAGTCTGTCCCACAGAGGGGACTTGGAGGCCCTGAGCACCCCTGAGACGTCCCTCTGATAACTGCTTTCTCTCCTTCTTGCTTTCCATTCGCCTCTCTCCCAACTTCTTAGCCTACTGGCGTTATCTTCTAAGAGCAGGGAGAGTGGAGGGGAGTTAGGAGTCTGGGGCAGGGGTGATGTGGGAGGAGCTCATGCAGAGGGTCGGAGGCTTAGAGCCAGGGCTGGGCAGCTTCCTGGCTTTCCCGTTCTGAACTCCCTCTGGGGAGCCCTGGGGCAGGTGGGCAGCCAGAGTTCCTAGAGGGCACCTGCCAGCCCCAAGGAGCTGTGGTCTGTGGAGCCACTGTGCTATATAAACACTGATTTTTCTCTGTGCACAAGGGCTGGGAGCCCTAGCCTACAGTCCAAGAGCAGACAAAGCCCAATTTGAAAGTACCCTCCTCCCCGCTGCCGCCAGCATCGCCCTCAGTCTCCAATCCCATTGACCTGCTGGGCTGGTCCATTCTCCTTTCCGTCTGTCTCTGTCCTGTTTAGCGGTGGGCCTGAGCAGTTGTCCAGAACCTGCTGTGCCCAGTAACGGGGTGAAGACTGGCGAGCGCTACCTGGTGAATGATGTGGTCTCTTTCCAGTGTGAGCCGGGCTATGCCCTTCAGGTACCTCCCCTTGACCCCCAGGGCAGGAGACAGGTGTCCCCTGACATGTGCTTGGCCGGCCTTGCCCCAGCAGAGCTGCAGGCACTGGAGAACAGGGAGCAGACCCCCAACCCTCCGTGGGGACCACGATGCCCTCCTGGAGCTGTCCATGCAGAAGAGACAAACTTTGCTGCCTTTAGCAATTTGGCACCAGCCAGCCTCGAATGTGTTCCTGCAAGGTTTTGGTTTGATTAGATGTTAGGAAAATTTAATTTTCTTCTGAAGGCCATGAGGGAGTCTAGTAATTAAAGGAGACTCACCAGGAAGCTTGAGTAATGAGAATTCTATAGTCATGGATGTTATAAGCTTCCTTCCCCAAAACCTCTCTCTCTCTGCCTCACACCCTGTCCCACAGTGGGCCTCTGTATCTTGTTCCCTAACACAAGCCCCTGAACAGGCCCCCTGTCCTGGGTTGTGCTGACTATTGGGCCGGTGGGGGCAGCTGGCCCACCCCTGTTCCTGATTCCTCCAGGGCCACGCCCACATCTCCTGCATGCCCGGAACAGTGCGACGCTGGAACTACCCGCCTCCTCTGTGTATTGGTAAGAGAGCCGGACTCTTCCAGCTCATTCAGATCCATCGTCCCCCGGGGATTAGAGCTCAGGGACACACCAACAGGCGGTTTTGTATTCCGGGTTTGTTCAAAGGCTGCAGTGTTAGCTGGACGTTTCTGTGACCCTTTAACTCCCATTCAAGGCTGTCACGACTGTTGAAAACATTCACCCACCAACTGAAAAATGGCAGGAGCCTTGCCCATTTGAGAAATTAACGATGTCCATTCGGGTTCCAGATGACCAAACTTCTAGGCACTTTGGACTTTATGACTTTAGGCACTCTAGGCACTTCCCTTATGACTTTTCACGGGACAGACAGATAAAATCCACCAACGGAGACATCCTGAGGGTTACAGGTGGAATGAGGACTGAGCTTGGTTTGGTCTCTTACCCGTGCGGAGCGCTGATAGAAGCAAGGATACAAGAAAGGATGGGGTCTTTGCCCTTTGGCCTCAGGAACGTCTTGCCGTCTAGTCAGGTGGGAGCATGGAAGAACTAGCCCCACCTGTCCAGGGGCTGCTGTGTGCAAGGCACAGCGCCACGCATGTCTTCCGAGTGGACGGCATTGTTCTCGTCTTTGCAAATAGGGAAACTAAGGCTGTTAGGATTAAAAAGAAAGTGGTGAGGTCCGGGATGGAAACCTAGGTTTTTTCTGATGCCCAAGCAACTGTGAAGTGCCCTTCAAAGCTGACCTTGGGAGGGGAAGCAAGGTGAGCTGAAGGAGCATCACTAGGGCACAGTGGTGCTTCCCTTCTGGGCTCTCACCAGGTACAGTGCCCGGTAGTCCACAGAGACGCCCAAACCGCGACTGGCCAGCCCGAGGCTCTTCCCTCGGTGACACGGCACAGAAGCCCCGTCAAGGAGGGCACTCCCCTAAAAACAGCTGCCACTGGTTGAGGCTGTATCACTGTGTGTGCCAGCTCCTTCCCCAAGTGAAGTTCAGCATTTCTGTTGTAACCTCCTAAAAGCCCTCTGCCATAGCAGCCGTTGTTAGCTCCATTTCACAGTTTGGGGAAACTGAGGTGTGGGGGGTATGGAACTTCCCCGAAGTCACCCAGGAAGTGAAAGCGTTGGGATCTCGACCTAAGTGATCCGGGCCGGAGCTCCCTCTCTGAACCTGGGCACTGTTCTGTTCAGGGCCAGACCAACTGTCTCCCTGGAAAGCCTCTGCCTGGGGACGGCGATCCCGTCCTCCGCTTTTCCCTGGGCTCCCGTGGCTGGCAGCCCCATTCTGCTCACACCACCTTTTCCTAATAAAACATGAAAGGAGAGAATGGATGTCAATGGATGAGGCTGCTGTGCGTCCTCAGATGACTCTGCAGTCCCTCAGCTGCCATTTCAGACGCCCCAGCCCCTGTGGCTGGCTCCCCCTGCGATGCCAATCACAGGCCCTTTGGCTGAGGGCACGTGTCAACGTTCAGAGGGCGGCTCGTGGCACAGCCCATCTGTTGACCACCAGCCGCACAGAGGGTAAATTTGTGAAGAGCCTGGCGTGGTGCCCGGCACAGAGTGGGGACTCAATGCACACCAGTCCCCTTCCTTCATCCTCTTTCTTCAGTTCTGGCAGAGTTGACTGGACGATGAGGAGAGGGAGATTTAGAGGATAATGTGAAAAATGCGAGTATTTCTGTTGGAGTGACTGCTCTGCTGTAGGAGCTCACAAAGGGAACTGACCTGCAGAAGATGTGCTCAGGGTCATCTTAACTTGGGTTTATGGGCAGACCGCCGGAAGGCCCGAGGAAAGCGGGCCTTCCTGAATTCACTCTGTTCCGCCCACGAGTGCAGTTATTTAGGGGGGTAGGTTAAGGGTCCCTTTAGGTTCTCCAAGGGGTTGATGACTTGGGAAAGGTTAAAACCACTGCTCCAAGGGAGTGTCCAAGCATTGGCGTGGCCCATGCTCTTCTCGACGCTGTCCCAACCCTCTGGTCTCATTGTCACAGCACAGTGTGGGGGAACAGTGGAGGAGATGGAGGGAGTGATCCTGAGCCCCGGCTTCCCTGGCAACTACCCCAGCAACATGGACTGCTCGTGGAAGATCGCGCTACCCGTGGGCTTCGGTAAGTTTTCACACCCAGATCTCGGCTTACAGCAGCTCTCAGCTGTGATCACTCCACATGGCCTTGGCTCAGGCCATTAGTTCTCCGCCTCTCCATTTGCTCCTCTGTTGGCCCCTCGTCGGGTCATGAAGGTCAGTTAAGAATGGTAGAGACGCATGTTTTGGAAACATCAAATGTAGTGAGAGAGGGGGAAATCCTAAAAATTGCCCTTATTATTATTATTTAAGTAGCAAGCTAAAATCCAGGACTGTGAAATGAGAAATTACTCAGCGGTGGTTAAAAAAGAAAAAGGAAAAAAAAAGCAATCTATTTTACAGAGATCGAATCTCCAGTTGTGCTTTTAACTGTAATATCCAATTTATTACCCGCATTCAGTGGAGCCAAGGTCAACGTAAAACTGAATTTGCATTCTGCGTGGGCACTTTCTGGCCAGCTTCAGAGATCGGGAGGTGGCTTTGTGTGGAGACAGACTGTGCCAGTAGGGAGGACAGTGCTCTGAGTGCAGAAGTTAATTGCTGTGGATTCATCAGATATTGTGCACTGGGAATTAACTTACTCCCAAGTATCTCTGTTAAAGAGAAAAGGACGTGTGTCGGCATGGAACTGAGGGGCTGTCCACGTGGGTCACCCTGCCCAAGTCATCGCTCTGCTCCCAGGGACAACACGTCCCGGGCTGGGGTGTCCCAGTCTGCGACCTCAGGAATGAAGACCACCTATTTCATCCTCACTTCAGCCTCGAGGAGGTCTTTTGATGGTGCTTTCAGCAGAAGGTAGTCTGAACTGGCCTTCTTTAAATCGGTTCTGAGGGGAGGAGAGAGGTTGGCGAGCCTCCGAAGGATGGAGTCTTATATTTCATGCCATCTCCTAAGGACACCAGGGACAGATGATCGGGTTGCAAAATGAGGATGACTTGGGCAGCCTTGGGAAGTTCCCAGATTTGGAGACATAGCGGAAAGAGGAGCCAGGGTGTCCTGCCACTCTACCTCCAGACATGGGCCAGAAGAAATTCAGATGATACAGGGATGGTGGGGGAGGGCAACATTCAAAGGAAAACGAGTTTAAATGGGAAGCATACCCCTGTTCTCTCTAACTCCTGATTCAGCCACCAGAGTTCTCCATCTCTAAGATACCTACCTATTCATTCCCCTGGGGAATAAGCCTGTCGCAAGGTCCAGTTGCAAAATACCAGGATACCTCACTCCAAGTAAATGTTGGACTCCCAGATAGTCCCTAATAGGGCTTCAGTGTGTAAAGAGCCACCGCATTTACAAGCAGCTGCCACTAGATGGCAGTGGTCACAGCCCATTCTTCCCAAGCAGCTCATTTCAGAAACCCTGCATCCCTGTAGAGCTCCTTTGAGGGGAGCATGGCCCAGGGTGGGGAGGATGCTTGGACAGGGGACTGGAAAGCACAAGCGACATGTGCAAAAGTGCTCATTGCAAAATCATCCACAATTTGGAAACAATCCACATGTTCATTAGCAGGGGAATGAATAGTGTTGTTGGATAATTCATAAAATGCAATTTATTAACATGCCATTGAAATCCATGAATTGCCAGGGCAATTCATGGATTTCTGGTGTGGCTCAGTGGATTGAGCCCCGGTCTGCAAACTGAAAGGTCACCGATTTGATTCCTGGGCTGCGGGCTAGGTCCCCGGTTGGGGATGTACAAGAGGCAACCAATTGATGTTTCTCTTACACATCAGTGTTTCTCCTTCCCTTCCCCTTTCTCTAAAAACAAATAAAAATGAAATCTTTTTTTTGAAAAAATCAATGAACTCTATCTTTGTAGATCAAGGATAGGCTTGAAAAATATGAAAACATGATACTGAATAAACATAAGTTTACAAAACTGTATGTAAAGTATAATATCCCTTATGTAAGTGTTTAAAACAAACCCACATGTCTATTTAACAATCTGAAAACAGGAGCTGAAAGGCCTCTTCCAACTCTGTGATAGTGACCGCCTCTGCGGAGGGCGGTGGGGGAGGGGGTAGGGCCGGGGACTCGAAGGCTCTTCAGCATTACACGTCGGGTCTTATTTTATTCTTTAAACAATGAGATGCAAAAAATCACACATCTGAGCTCATCCTAAGCAAATTAGACAGAAAGTACATGAGAGCACACTTTTTAAGAAATCACACATCTGAGCTCATCCTAAGCAAATTAGACAGAAAGTACAGTGAGCACACTGTAATCCCACCATGCCGTCCCCAACAGCTTGGTCCTCGCCATCGAAAAGTAGCGCCCACGAAGACACGGCCTTGTGGGTCTCATTCATCCCTGTACGGGGCCTGCTGCAGGCCTGGTGCAGGGCACATGTTCAGCAAATATTGTTAGTCCAGAACTATTCTTCTAGCTTTTCACCACAAAAATGAGAATTATAGAAAACCTACTCTGTTGCAGTCAGATTGTCACAATTAACTTGGTGGACAATTCTCTATGTTCAGTAAATGTATTTCCTTAGTTTTTAACAATAATCTAATTTTGAGAAATCTTATCATGAGCAAATATCACCAGTACCACCTCCATTCTCCAAAGAATATGTTATGTAAGTTAAGGATTTAATTAGCTATTTTACCTGTTTCCAGGAGAACTGGATTAATCCAATTAGATCCCAAAGTATAAATGTCACGTGACTTCTTAGTGGAATAGACAGGATAACATACCCTCCTATTTCTGAGTTATCATTGGTGTTGAAGAAAATACCGGTCTTGAAGTTCATGTCTTTCAGTGGGGGTGGGGGCATTATTTTTAAGTAAAATGTTTATTTTTGCAAAGCTATCTTTATTCTTATATAAGACATAAGAACCCCAAATGAAATTAAGTGTTGATCTTGAACTTCATTTTCAATGAAATAAAATGAACTGGAGGCGGAGCTCTGAAATGACTGATTGCTTCCCTCTGAGTGAATAGTAGTCATTTGAGTTCAGTCCTGCCTGAAGACAAGAGACCAGGCTGGCAGCTCCCCCAGTCTGTCCTCACTGGAGAGGGAGCCAGGAGCTGGGATGCCTGGGCTCTGGCGGGAAGGGCTTTCCCAAGGCAGCACACTGGAAGCAGGACTGGATTGCTTTGGGCACTGTCTGCCTCTGTCTTGCTCCCAGGAGCTCACATCCAGTTCCTGAACTTCTCCACCGAGCCCAACCATGACTTCATAGAAATCCGCAACGGCCCCCACGAGACCAGCCGCATGATGGGCAGATTCAGTGGAAGCGAGCTTCCAAGCTCCCTGCTCTCCACGTCCCACGAGACCACTGTGTATTTCCACAGCGACCACTCCCAGAACCGGCCGGGATTCAAGCTGGAGTATCAAGGTAAGGACGAGGAGGGCCCCGTGTGCTCCTCCGTCCATCCCCATCTCTTGCCCAGAACCACCCATGTGCCCAGCCTCCCACGTAGGAGAAGAGAGAACACAGGAAGGGCCGAGGGCATGCCGGACAGGCCTGTTATCCATGGAGGCTTCTTTTTGGTGGCATGTCTCTCTGACCCAGCTGACAAGCCTTATCCAAGGTGGCAGGGCCAACCATACCCGCAGAGGTCAACCTCTGTCCAGGCCAATAGCCAACCGCTTTCCCTGAGCAAGTGGCCCATTGATTCCTCTCGATGAGTGGGCAGCCAGCCACTTCCCTTGGTCTTGATAGACTTACTTACTCCCTCTGGGTCCTCCCCTGTGTGAGGCCCCATGATGGTCGGCAGAGCTAAGACATGATGGAGGATTCTGGTAACAATCCCAGGAGAGTCCTCAGAGCCTTCACAGTGAGACAGGCCCACGCACTGCCCCTGAGGGTTGCCCCCCTGAGGCCCCACCACCCCATCTCACCGAGCTGAGGTCCTTTGACAGACCCCACCCACCCCACCTGGCTCGCCTCCCCTGAAACCAGCCTCGCTGCTCCAGCCCCAGCTTCCCCCGTGTGAAGCACCACGACCCGTGTCCGGGCAGCTTTTGCCTGACATGCGCAGCTGTGCACGGCAGCCCCAGACTGGCCCCGCTCCTCTCGGATGCTTCCCTGAGCCACCAGTTCTAACCTGTTTTCTCCAGACTCTTCCACTGATTTTTTTCCACATTTTTGGATGCTCTTTCCCCAAACGAATACACACTTATTTAAAACATTGAAACACGAGAGGTGTTTTTGTGAGGGTGCCGTAGAAAGTCAAGCTCCTCCACACCCCCATTCCCAACCCCACCTTGTGCAGAAAATCAACTTCCAGCAGTTTGATTTCCCCAGTTTTTTCTTTTCATATATTAATTATATTACTATATCTTAACCAATTTGGATCATACTATAAATACTGTGTTTGCAATTTGCTTTTTTAAAGTAATTTTTAATTATGCAATTTACAAACACACTCATCTTGTTTAAAAAGAGAGAAAGAAATTAAGAAATTAAACTATTACAAGTAAAGCCAAGATCTCTTCATCTGCAGCCTGCAAACACAGTTTATTCCCCAGCAAGAGCCACTCTTGATTTGGTGTGATCATCCCAGATCTTTCTCCACGTGTTGACATGCATCTTTCTCCCCATGCATGTTATATGTACCTGTGAAGAAGTGTGTAATGTTTCATGAAGTTTTGGGCTGTGTTTTCCACATGCATATAGACTATTCTGTATACGTAGGGTTCTGACACTTGGCTTTCTCATCCCTGTTGAGATGAATAAGGCGTGGGTTTGGGCTTGTCGGTTAAGGAAGAGAAGGCCCAGCGGGTGTTCGGCCAGGCGGGCAGTCGGACCGGTCACCAGGCCTGCCCCCTCGGGGCACTGCATCTCAGAGGGCACTTCAGTGAGCACGGTTAGGCTCGTCACCTCTGGGGAAGCCTCAGGAGGGGCAGCCAGGCCCCTCACACTGAGGAAGGGGGTTTGAGGAGAAGCTGTGCTCTTACCCAAAGGCAACACGTCATATTCATCGGTGGGAAGGAAGCCACCACACTCCGTGAAGTTGTGTGGGGGCCAGTCACAGAGGCCAGCCTTGGCTGCACCTGTGCCTGTGAAGGCCACTCAGCCTTGGCGGGCGGAGCAGCGGGACACTGTCAAATGGTCCTGATGCATCAGACAGCCGGCCGTGGCCTGTCACTGGAGAGACTCAGGCCCAAACGTGTGGTCTGCATTCCTCCCTGGGGCGGACACGTGCCTCTCTCGTGCCTCTCGGGCTGCCCCCGTGTATTGGTTTGCTCGGTCTGCTCTGGCCAAGTGCCACATGGCGAGTGGCCTAAACGGCAGACGCTTATTCTCTCGGGTCTGGGAGCTGGAAGTCTCGAGATCAGAGCTCCTTCCAGGGCAGTGAGGGGCGCCTGTCCCGTGCCTCTCTCCTGGCCCCTGCTGGTCTGCGAGGCTTTGGTGCTCCTTGGCTTGTAGAAGCATTGCCCCCATCTCTGGCTTCAGTGTAGCATGGTTTGCTCCCTGTTTGTCTGTCTCCAAAATTCCCTGTCTCATAAGGACACCAGTCGTTCTGGATTAGGACCCACGCTAAGGACCTCATTGTAATTTAGGTGAAGATGAGTAAAGCCCCGGTCTCCAAATATGGTCACCTTCTGAGGTACCAGGGTTAGGACTTCAACAGAGAGATTTGGGAGGCCAGGGTTCAACCATTACACCCTCTGAGAGCCCGGTGCTTCCCTCGAGGTGCCTCCTGTCTGATAAACGCAAGTGCTGATGACGCCACCATTGCCATGGGAACACCTACCGTGCCTTCACCCCTGTGATGGCCACAGCCCGGCCCACTGAGTCCACGTGGCCCTGGTCAGGCCATTGGTTTGAGTGGCTCAGACTCCATCAACTCCCTCCTATCAAAGAGCCCCACCTGCTCCCACGGAGCCCTGGTCTCGGGCTGAGCCCCTCCCACGCTCACCAAGCCCTCCCCTGTGAGACACAGCCCCACTGAGGCTCCCCCGCACAAGCGCCCTGCACGGAGGTGGCCGGGGCTACAGGCCCCCACTCTGGGTTGGCGATCATCTCTGTGGCTGCTCCTTATGCCCACTGAGGCTCCGCATGTTCAGAGCCCAGTCGTCTGTGGATTTCTCCTGGGGAGGGGTGAGTGGGGGAGGGAAGCACAGAAAAAGGCAGGGTCTGTATATGCTTTCAGAGGCCCAACCGTGTGAGATGCCCGGCAACAGCCCCGGGGGTGTCCACTCTGTGGGCCTGCCTTCTCCCACTCGCGCTTCACCTTCATGACTTGCCTGGGCGTTTTCAGGCTCAGCCGTGCCGTCCCCACCCACCCATGTGCCACAGACCTGCTGACACTTGTGGAGCCACCCTTGGTGTCGAGGCAGCTGCTTCCTCTTAGACTTGACCTCGGCTTCCACTGAGGCCCCAACCTCTCGGACTGGGTCGTCTCTGGGCTGGGGCCCAGGTATTCCTGCCGAGGCCTCGCAGTTTGTCACAGACCCAAGTCACTCTTCCTGCCCAGTGGGCCCACACTCTCCACGGGCACCTTCCTTAGCCCTGGGGACCTACCTGTGCCTTGTAAACAAGCCCCAACCGCTCACACCAGGTGTTCTCTTTGTGAAGAGACCTGCTTCACGGAAGAACCACCTGTCACCGGGGAGGCTGCTTCTTTGAAGCAGGCTCAGTGCTCCGGGGTCCCTTGAGTTTCTTTGGGGGAGATCCACCTCCTTACTTTTTCTCAAAATTCTTTCTGAATTTCCCAGGCTGGAGTTTTCCTTTCCCTTCTTCAGGCAAATACCACCCCGCAACCTTAAAATTCTTGGTAACAGCATCTCTTCCTACCCAGGTCCCCCAGTCTGACAGGCTTAACTTAATTCCATTAAAGCTTCTTCGAAGGCTGTGCTTATAAAGAATTTAGTACAGTAGCAAGATATGTAATTATCCCAAAACATTAGGCATCATGATAATTAATATTTTTAATCATGGCACTTTGTTGGAAATTGTATCTGTTCCTGCCGTAGCATCTCCCTTTGGGACAAACCCAGCTACTCACCCACCAAATCGCCCAGAGCCCCGCTGCCGACAGGCCACATCGCCCCTTTGCCCAACCATCCTGCCCACTCCCGCTATAGCTGCTCGATGTTTGGACATCAATTACCTGGATGACTTTTTAGTGAAACCTGCCCGATTCTCCCTGCTAAGACTTCTTTGTACATGTTGAATGGGGACGCATCGTGCGGCCACCATCACAGAGGGAACGTGCTTAGGGAATGTCAGCTGCATGATCAGTGTCGTTTATATTGTGATGACATGTGACACATGCATCCACTTCCATGGAACATTCATTAGGTTTCCTCTGCTTCCACTGAGAATTTCCACTACAGCAATGTTTTGTCTACTTCCACTGCTGATTTCCTATGTAGCGTGGGCCCAATTACTGCCACAAAGGCTACTTCTTATCCTGTGACTCTGATTAACGGAAGGCTGTGCTCCATAGCACATGCCCAGCAAATGCCTCTATAGCCCCTCCCTACTGGGCAGGCCTCAACGGCGTCCAGCAAGGTGTCTGGTCCTGAGTCGGGCCCTCCCATGCTCCTAGAAGCCACTTTCCTGCTCTTTGCAGGTACTTCCTTGTATGACAGTCACACATTCCTGTTAACCCAGCTATTCCCTCTGAAAAGTGTCTGGTCTCCCACCAAGTTACTTCCTTCCTGATAAATTTCTTAGAGTTGGAGAGATCCCACCCAAGTCCTCACCTGACTACTTCCTGTGTTTGTGATCTTGATCCTGGTTAAATGAGATGAGCAGCAAGAAAGAACTGAAGTCAACCCCTGGCCCCAAGGACATGCTCACAAATAATGACTCAGTGTAGCATGCCCTTCCTTGAGCCTCCTTTTTACGTGGAAACAATATCTTGCACATCCCAGTACTGTGCAAAGAGCTATGTATACACCCACTGAGGTCTGTCTAGAAGGTATCCAACCATATAACATGAAAATAGAGATATTAATTGAAGAAGATGCAACATATAAGAAACATTGTACATAGGACAATGATGCTTTAGTTCCCTTCAAAGTAGGCACCTTGGGACCTACCACAGCACAGTTCTCCTGATCACCATCAGCTGCCCCGTTGTATGCTCCTGAATCTCATCGATGGACTCAAATCTCTTCCCTTTCAAAAGTGACTTTAGTTTTGGAAAAAGCCAGAAGTTGCAGGGTGCCAAATCTGGCCTGTAATGGGGCTGAGTCACCTGGGTGATTTGATGTTTCACAAAAAAAAACTCTGCATGAGATATGATGCATGAGCAGGTGCATTGTCATGATAAAGCTGCCAATCACCACTTGCCCATAGCCATGGCCTTCTGAATCATCAAAATAGTTTCTGCAAAGTAATGTTTGAGCCTAACGCAAAATTTGATGCATATTTGTTGCTCTACTCACTCAGTCATTTTTAATACGATGGCCACACAGTGCACATGCTCACCCAACAGCGTCTACCGCCCCCACTGACTAGTACAGTGAAGTCGTCATGGTTCACACATGCCCATTCTAGTCCGCTCCCCTTAGCTGCCAGGTTATATCAATGTTGCACAAATCATTCTCGTATATTAACAATGGTTGGACTTTTTCTGGACAGACCTCATATAATCCTACTCAATCCTCACAATAACCATTTTTCTAACGAAGAAAGCTAAGGCACAGAGAAGTTAAATAATTTTCCCAAAGCCAGTGAGTAAAAAAATGAGTTTTTCCTGAGTCCCAATCTTGGTGCTTCAGCACTACAGTAACTCTGCCACTGCTGATTTCCTTGCTGGGGAGAACATGCTCAGAGAGAGCAAAGTAACCTTCCCTCCTGATCTTTTCCAGCCTATGAACTTCAAGAGTGCCCAGACCCAGAACCCTTTGCCAACGGCATCGTGAGGGGAGCTGGCTACAATGTCGGGCAATCAGTGACCTTTGAGTGCCTCTCAGGATATCAGCTGATGGGCCAACCTGTCCTTACATGTCAGCATGGTGCCAACCGGAACTGGGACCACCCCCTGCCCAGGTGTGAAGGTATGACCCTCTCTCATCCCTTGGGATTTTTCTTAGGGAGACTGACCCAGAGCAGCCCTATAGCCCAAGTAGTTTACTTGCCTACTCCATAGGATCACCCAGGCTGGGAGGTTCTGGCAAACCTTATTCACCCTGTTTTCCTATGGGTGGGACCTAGCCTATCCGGGGAGGGATTCTGGGGACAGAGCCCTGAACCAGCTCTAGGGAGGACCCGAAGAAGATGTGGACCACACCCAGGGAAAACATACTCAGCCACTGGGAATATCCAACCTGGTGAAAAGATGTCTCCTGTCAGAAGGGAGGACTCTGCATGAGAGTGTAGGAGCAGATGGTGAGCTGAGGGGTAGAGAGGTAATCACAGTATCTTCCCAAAGGAAGAAGAGAATAAAGCCTAGAAAGAAGAAATTTCTTGTCCCCCTCATCACCTGTCCCCCTACTTATGCTCTTTCTCTTACCTGCACCTGAGAAGTCCGAATGGATAGTATAAGGAACCTAGAGGTGACATGTGCCGAGTCTTCATTAATCAGAGCCAGAATGGGAGCAGACCTGGAGTTCGTGCTGATTCTACCACCATCTGCTCACCTCAACTGACCTCACCACGTTTTTCCTTCATTTTTCACTCCTGGGGCTCAGCACTCTTCTGCAGGAAAAGCTGGGATTTGTCTTGAAGGGGAAAGCATGGTAGGAGGACAGCATGGTCCAGGGGAAGTGCCCCGGCTCCAGGGTCAGATCTCCCTGGGCTTCATCGCTGCACCACTCCAGCTCCCCGCACTTCATTTTCTTCCCTAGTACAATGGGCTTCTCATCTCAGCTGGGAGGGTTTCAAGAGGAAGTGCACTGCACAGTCAGTCCCTGGCTCACAGACAGTGAGCTTGAAGTATTAACTCTCTGAAGAGAACAGACATTGTTTGCAGAACTGAGCTGTGTTGGTGTTGGAGTGTAAGGTTGTCATTTTCAAAACTGCAGTCCCCTGGTTTGTTTTCAGACTTTCAAAACTATCCCAATGCAAAACCAGTTCGTCATTCTGGAATTGTTTGTTGATCATGTGCTACGTGACAAGTTTCATTGTGGATTCTCTTCCTTTTATTTCTTTTTACACCTCATTCATCTTTTTTATGGCATCACAGGAGAGAGAAAAGAACAGGGCTCAGTCAGACTTCTTGAACCAGAGCCCTCCTTCCTCCTGAAAAAGTTCTTTCTTGATTTTATTGATGCCATGTTCTCTTGCTCTTGCAATTACCCTTCTGTCTGTGCCAACTCTTTAGTCATCTTTCTCTTCACATATCCTGAGGCATCTCAATCCCAACACATTCACAATTGAACTCATCACCTTTCTGCCATCAAACTGAAATTCTCATCTAGTGAAGGTCACCTGGTTACTCACTCAGCTGTTGATACGGATGGGCACCTTCCCTCTCACTTGTCTACCACATTCACCAGGTCTCCCTAATTCTATGTATCCTCTTTCCTATGCATCCACTTCTCTGTCCACTGCCTCTACCTCAGTCCAGGCCACCACTGAGCAAGGCTCCTCACTGGCCTCTCAGCCTCCAGTCTTGCGTGCCTCAATCCATTTTTCACAGCGTAGCTAGAGCAAGTCTTCAAACCCATCAGTACACTCCTGACATTCCCCTACTCAGAAGCCATCAAGGTGCCTCATCTCCTGAGGGGTAAATTCCATACCCCTGAATGTAGTACACCGTGTCCCTTGAGGCCTGCTCTCTGTTTACCTTCTAGTGCTCTCCACTCTCACAGACTTCACATTCCAACTAAGCTGAAAAATTTTCAGTCTTCCCATATACTCTGACCTCTGAGCACATGGTGTTCCTTCCTCAGAGAACGTTGCTCTCCTCTCTTGCTTTGCCTGCTTAGCTCTTTGTCATCCCTCAGGTCTGAGTCTTCTAAATGTGAATTCTACCAGGAATCCTTCCCTGCACTCACAAGACCAGGTGAGGGGCTCCCCTAAATGCCGCTGTGGAATTCCACCCAATGGCGTGCTCCCCGTTGCTGCAGATGCTGGTGTCCATGGCTATAGCCCAGTGCACTGTGAGTGCCATGGGACAGGACCACGTGCTCTGCCATCCTTGCTCCCTTTTGTCTCCCCAGGCTGTGCCAGGACCAAGTGTGTGTTCAGCGTGTGTAGGAGGAATGGTGTGTCCACGCCCCACTTGCAGGATACATTTGCATTCCCAAGGCCATGTCCCCTGCTTGGAAGTGGTAGGATAGGGTCTGTCCGCGTGTCTGTTTGACATCCCGTGCCAGCCAGATGTGTTGGACTCATGACACTGGACCAGTTTTCTTTGCCCAGAATCACTCTTTCATTCTCCTCCTTGGTCACCGAATCTGAACTCAGCAGAGACCTCAGGGACTCTTCATCCCCCTACCAAAGCCTAGGTCACAGTGAGTCTAAAACTGGGTATCACATTTGGGAGATGGGAAGATAGGGAGAGAGATTCATATATGGGCAGCAAATGCCTTCTCTGTTATCTAGGGCCTGGGTTGGACATTTTACATTTTTCAGTTCACATCACCATACAATCCTATGAGGGGGTCTATTTTTAATCCCATTTTACAGGTGGAGAAAAAACTAAACTTCTTTTCTAAGTTCATCTAGTCAATAAATAGTCTAGCCATCATTGGAACCCAACCTTAGCTTCACCACAAGAGTCCTCAACTCTTAAGTCAAGACCAAAATTACCATTCTAAAAGTCTTAGAGCAAGTAAAAAGGGAAAATTCCACTTTCATAATTTTCAAGTTCTTCTCAGCAAAAGTACTGCAGCTCTAACATCTGCCTTCCATTTCTAGGAAAGGAGAGGGGAGAGCTTTATTTAGTGGGTCCCTTTCTCCTGGACAGGTGGCATCCGTGAGAAAGAGAAAGAGGGAGGTGGGAGGCGGGAGGCAGGAGGCGGAAGCAGGCCCACCGAGGCACCTGCACTGAAGATCGGGGCCGGGTGGGCAGGGGTGTGCTGGGGCTGATGGGGGAAGCCAGGCCAGACCGTCTACAGCCCATCACCTCTCCCTGTCCCACCCGATCTGTTTGAACAGAATGACTTATGCTGGGAGCTGGGACTTCATTAGGAAGACATTTGAATTCTCAGCTGGGAGGTGACCTCCTGCACTCACCTGTATTCATGTTCCCTCTCTGCAGTCCCCTGCGGTGGGAACATCACCTCTCCCAATGGCACTGTGTACTCCCCTGGCTTCCCCAGCCCATACTCCAGCTCCCAGGACTGTGTCTGGCTGATCACCGTGCCCATTGGCCATGGCATCCACCTCAACCTCAGCATGCTGCAGACAGAGCCCTCTGGAGACTACATCACCGTCTGGTAGGGCCAGTTGCCATGGAAACAGCCAATAAGGAAAGGGCATTGATTGGGCTCTAAGCTGGATTACCCATCTGTTTATTTAGCACAGCGAATGAGGGGTCTACTTCCTTAGCCCTTAATGGCTCCTCGAAGGGAGAGTAATGGGAGGGCAGTGGTTCCCAATCTGGAGTCCTGCTGGGGGCCCTGAAAGTAGCAGTGAGTGGGTGAATGGGAGTGGGTGTAGACAGTCAGAGTCTCTCAGTATTTCCAGAGTCTCAGCAAAAATTCTCCATTTACCTGTAATAATTTACCTGGACGAAAGAAAGAACTTTGGAGTGGAGCTGTGAGAAGTCTCGTGCTGAGCCAGCACTGTCCAACAGAACTTTCTGTGGTGATGGACATGTCCCAGGACTGTGCCATCTCACGTGGCAGCCACCAGCTACCAGCGGCTGTTGAGGACTTGAATGTGACGAGAGTGCCAGAGGAGCTGATTTTTCAACTTCATTTAATTTTAATTAATTTAAATGTAAATAGCCATGTGTTGCCTAGCGGTTACCAAATTGAATGTCTCTGCTTTGAGTTGTATAGTTAGACTGTCTCAAGTTAATTTTAAAATAGGAACGTGAATTATTAGTTGATAGGTATAGTTTCCTAGACGAGTTTTTCCAAACCACTTGATCTTTGGACAAAGATATGATTGTAAAATTCTTTTTTGCTTGAAGGTTACTGCCATTTTGAGAATCAATAGGGGACAGTGGGATTCTCTTCCCCAAATTCCCAGGGAGAGGGAGCTGCAACCAGACCGCCCTGGATTCATTGCCAGCTTCGTTTCCAGGCAGTGGCTAAGAACAAATGGAAGGGACTAGATAAGTTTCCAGGGAAGAAATCCTTTGCCCAGAAAGGTGACATAGTTCTGTCTCTGCCTGGGGGACAGGGAATGGGGGCTGGCACAGACAGCAGCCTGAGCCTCCTGCACCCTCTGCCACCCTGTTCCAGTGCTGCCTGGCACCGAGAGAGCCTGCTCCGTGGCTCCCGCTTCTCAGGTGGGAGTATTGTTCCAGGAGGCTGGGCTGGTGAAGGGTCAGGTAAATAAGGAACCAGTGTGCACTTCACCAACTCTGTCAGCTTTCTTGGGAGACCACATCGGGAGAGATTGAAGAGAGGTATTTAGAACTTTGGGGAAAGACAATAAGTCACAGCCACCCACCCCTGGCCTCTCTTAAGGCCACTGATGGCACCAGGTAGAGTAGGCAGCCATAGGGACTTGTGACATGCCAGGACCTTCTTTCCTACTGCAGGGATGGGCCCCAGCAGACAGCTTCAAAGCTTGGAGTTTTCACCAGGAGCTTGGCCAAGAAAACATTGCATAGCTCAACCAACCAGGTTCTGCTCAAGTTCCACCGAGATGCAGCCACGGGTGGGATCTTCGCCATAGCCTTCTCTGGTCAGTATGGAAGCCTGGCCTGCTGGGAAGGCCCAGGCTCTCAAGGCGAGGCTGGCCCTGAGCCCTGGCTTTGCCATGCCCGGTTGTGTGACTGTGAATGACTTACATATCTTCTTAGCCTCAGTGTCTTCAAAGTTATGAGAATTAAATGTGTTAGCCTGTGTGAACCCTCCCAGCACAGGGCTCTCTAAATGTAAGTTGACCTCCTCCTCCACACTACTAGGGCAGAGAGGCACATGACATTGACCGCTGGTGCCGAGTTCAAGATGAGAGCGGCAGAGGGAGGCTTCTCATCCCACTTGTTCACATCAACTCATTGGCCAGTTAACCACCTGCCTGTGCCACAGCTGGTCCCTCAGCACCTTCTGGGGGTCATCCCACTCCAGAGGAGCCCAGGGCCTCTGTTGACTTCACAGGACATTCTGTGCATCAATGAAGTCACGGAGAATTTAAGCAGGAGGAGAATGAATGATTCAGGATGGGTTTGTTCTTACTGACAGCCAGTTTTCTTCTAAGATTTCAAAGTTATGGATTCAAATATTTCCTCATTTTTGTCATAGTGGACACAGCACAGAGAAAGTTACAGAAAGTTTTTTTGTGGCCTTTCATCTATCTATGGAATAATCCTCTGTGTTTATAACTTTCAGAGCATCACATATATTTGAACTGAAAATCAGGAAAGCTTGACTTTATACCTCAAGCCAGGTGTGTGATCTCATGCAGGTCTCTCTCCAACTTGAAAGCTTGGATTCTTCACCTGTACAATGAGGGGCTTGGAGTTTGTGGTTTGTAAGAATTCCATGGGGTAGTGAGGCGGATAAGATATTGTTACCCTCTTTTTGTGAATGAAGATGTGAAGGCCAAGGAAGGCCGGAAGACGTGCCCAAAACCACACCCTGGAAACAGTTCTGTCCCCAGTTCTTTGAGTTCTCGCCGTGGGCTGCGCCGGGACTAAATGGTGTTACTACGTCACCTGTGTACGTAGAGAGACTTGACCGCGTTTAGCCCCAGGCCCTGGGGAGAGGTAGGGGTGGAGAAACAGAGAGAGACAGAGAAACAACCACGTGGAGGGCACAGCCCACCACAGCCACAGCAGAACTCCAACCGCCATTCCCAGAGAGCCGCATCCCAAGGTGAGCGCGCCGCAGGTCCTGGAAACCATTTTCTGCAAAAATGAACCAGCGCTCCTTGGGGAAATGGCTGATTCCAGGACTAAAGCCGAGAAAGTACAAGACGAGCCTGGAACATTCTATGGCAGAAAGCAAGGAGGTGCTCAAAAAATGAGGGAGGCATGCCAGAAGGACTAGAGCCAGCCAGGAGGGGCTCCCTCCCACTGACCGCGAAGGGGATGATCCAAGCATCAAAGTAATTCATGTCAGTGACAAGCAAGTAACCTGTCCCATCAACCAGGACACCATGTGTATCCATACAGGCGTTAACTAACCAACAACTTAATGAAGGGTTTATGAGGAACAGGGTGTTTTGCCTCAAACCGTCTCCTCACACAATGACTACAAAGGGAAGAAGAATAGCCCTGCAGTGGGGAGGGCTGGAGGGCACCACCTCCTCAGGTCACTCGAGTGAGTGTCATCAGGAATGGGACAAACCGAAGTCACGCCCTGCCTGACAGGACGCAGCGAGAAGAGCCTGCACCGCCTCGGTGGCTGTCCCGTTAAAGACGCACACCCCGAATCTAATCGTGGGAATCAGACAAACCTAAATTGAGGGAAAGTGTCCTGGTTCCTGCTGGCCCTTCAGTCCCTTGTCCTCTTCCTTTAAATGACATCTGGCTACGCTTCCTCCCCAGCTTCTCGGCCCTGTGAGCCTTTTTTTGCTTGTTCTACCCCGAGCTGATTTGTGTTACTTTCAGCCAAGGTTCCTAATGAACAAGGGTCTAGGACCCACGAATCCTACTTCTGGGGATTGTGTATAAAGATCATCCTTGAAATTATATTTATAACAGGTAAATTAGAATCAATCCACATGTAAGATAATAGGGGATTGGGTGTGCAAATGAGGAGATACAAAAAAAGGGGAAATATAGCCATTTAAAATCATTCATGTAGGATATAACTTATTGCTCAAGAGAAATGTTTATATTCTGTGAAAAAAGTCAAATGATGTCGAGGGGCTCAGATGATGCCATAACCAAAGGATGTAATGATTGTGGACTCCTAACCTAGACCGCAGCCACCCCTTTTAGAGAGAGAGATGGAGAGAGAGGGGAGGGGGGAGAGAGATGCAGGAACAATGGTAAAGGAAGCCATTTACTGCTGCCTGAACTTGGACCACAAAGCAGAATACAGAGCCTTGAGTCATCTGATAAAGTCAACCAGTGAACCACATTCTTTCCCTAAGCTAATTTGGCTTTAAAAGCTGCAGCTGAAAGGTCAGCTCTGCACACAGCCACCCGCATGAGAAAGAACAAACCTGGAAAGAGCAGTAAGAAGAATACGAACTGCACTGACCTGTGAGGGCTCCTGTTGTGCCGACTGCTGCTTGGTGCACAGCAGTGACCGGTCCCCATCAGTTAGGATGGGAACCTGTACCGGCCTTGACTGGGCTGTACCAGCGCCTCCCCCTGCTCCTGTGCAGGGGGAGGGACAAAATGAAACGGAGGAGCCTTGACCACCTCCTTGCCCATGAGTTCTGCAGCAATAACGTGGCAGGTACACTGTGTGTCTGGGGGGAGGGGTTGACTGCAAGAGATCCATGGTCACTCACCAAAACACTAACAATGGTTATGCCCGGGTGGTGGGATTTAGGGAACTTTTGTCTTATTTCTTCTCCCAAAGGGCCCTAAATTCCTCAAGGGCAAGGCCTGTGTCTGTTCACTCTTGCATCCTCAACAGCTAACACAGCGTCTGACCGGGGTGGGCCCTCAGGAGAGGACCATGAAATGAATAGGGGGGAAGAAGAATGAGCGTGCCCAGCGCTGGGGAAACTCGCGCTCTGTGGACAGTGTCTGTTGGAGCGATTCTCCTGCAGAGAAAAAGGGTAGCATTCATCCAGCGCGGCCACTGTGCTCCCTGGTTTACGTTAAGTCCAGGTTAAACCACTTGGTCACCCCGAGGGCGCCACTTGGTCTCCGTGCCCACACTTCATAAAGCTTCTGTACCGCTCAGCACCACATTTTTCAACAGACACGTCTGTAGAAAAAATTAAAGTTAAACCCGAGAACATAATATGACAGTTTTTTGTTTAAAAAAAAACTATAGTTCAGGAAAAGTCTTAAGTTACATTCCACCTACTTTTGGTAAAATGTCACAATCCCACATGAGGTTTGGAATGTGTGCTCCCGGGCCGCTCACTGGCTCTGAGAGTCAGCACAGCGTGGTGGTCACCGTGAGCTGCGCCCCACCAGCTGGTGCTGTCCTGAGTCCGCCCCCACCGGGTCTTTCATATTTACCCTGGTTCTGCCCCAGGTTTTACAGAGTCTCAGGTGAGAACCTCTGCAGGATGCACTGAACTTTTAGGGGGGTTTGCCAACTGTCCACATTGCAGTGCGCAGAACTGCTCTTCTGTTACCACTGTGTTCGTCGTTGGGTGATCTGAAGTGATGTTTTAAGAATTTAGCTTCTAGCATAATGGTTTGTTGCATGTGTGAGTGTGTGTGTGTGTGTGTGTGTGTGTGTGTGTGTGTGTGTGTTTAGTTTTAAGTACTTTTTGGATTTTGGGTTATGCATTGTAGTTTTTTCCCACTACAGTAATGGGAAATAGACTCCTAGTTAGCATCTTTGCACAGAACATCTGATTTCCAGGCACGGATGGCTGACATTCAACAGGAGATGCCTGTACTTCAAAAAGGTCATACAATTTAATCATTCTTAGGTTTAAAAAAATCCATAAAAGATGCATATATGGAAGGAAGTTCATCACAGCTTTATTTTACATGGCAAAACTTTGAAAACCTAAATGGTTAACAATAGAGTATCTCTTAAATAAATTCTAGTAGGTTATACAATTAAATACTGTGAAATCATTTTAATCACACTTTTGAAGTGTAATTACATGGGGATATTCTTGTAATACAGTAAGTACACAAAGACCGACACCCAGTACATATCATGATGCAAATTTTGTAAGTGAACAATACTTCCATATGCAGAGAATGAACACCCTAGGAACTTACAGTAAAGGGTTGGCGGTGGTTACCTCTGAGAGAGCAGTGGGTGTGTTTAATTTTCCTCCTACTGTTTTCATAGATCTCCTATCTTCTTCAATGACAATGTATTACATTTGTGATTCTTTTTTAACAAGTAGAATTTTAAGGAAACCATGGGTTGAGGTGACTTTGGAAGTAACAGCAGCGGCGGCGGCCACAGCTGACACTCACATAGCGCTTAACCACCTGGCAGGTAGCGAATGAGAAACAAGTTGTGAGCCCACGTTGAACTTGCCTCAGTGACACCATCCACGCACAATCCAGTCTCTGCCCAGAGGGTTGGGTTCCAGTTTACAAAATCCACTGGAGCCAGAGGTGTTTGGGCAGAGGCCAGAAGGTAAACAAGCTGACTTCAGCAGTCACTCACCTAAGCCACACCCACACTGCGTATGGTGGAAAGAATATGAGACTTGGAGCAGCCAGACCTAGGTTCAGATCCTGTCTGTGCCACTGGCTTCCTGTGTCACCTTGGAGGAGTACCTGAGCAGCTTGCAGGGGGATCAGCTATCCTGGGAATCAAAGGTGACAGCGTGTGAAAGCACCTGGCATGTAGTTGGTGCTCAGCACCTGCTTCTCTCCCCTTCCCTTCACTGCTAGGTGCTGTCTGCAGCTTCCTGGACTCTCTGTCCTTTGCCATTACTCTTAACAGCAGATAAGGAAAACTGCTCGGTTAAACTTACCCTGTATAGAGATACACATTAGTATCTGCTTGTAAGTGAAGAAGGAGTGAGAAAGTGAAGCCCTGAATGCCTAAGTGCTCCAAGGGTGATGTCCTCACACTGACTGGTCTGCTGTTGTCTTTTCAGCTTATCCACTCACCAAGTGCCCTCCTCCCACCATCCTCCCCAACGCTGAGGTCGTCACAGAGAACGAAGAATTCAACATAGGTACCGCACCTCCCACACCATCCACGGGGGGCCAGGTGTCGGAGGGGGCCAGCCAGCGGTTATCTCTCCCTCCTGTCCGTGGAGAGAAACAATAGGCCCCGTGCAAAGGGTTGTTACTCCATCAACTGGGTTTGCACCAAGTATACCCCCTCTTCCTTTTAGCCACACCTGAGAATAGGAGCTAGGAAAGCTCAGGGTGGGAGGGTTCTTTTTCTGTGATTTAAGTCATTGTGTTTTTGAGAAAAAAATCCCTGTAAGACACTGTAAAAAGTTCCCGGAACGTTAAATCATCCTCAGGCTCAGCAAGGAGAGCTGGGAGAGGGGAGCGGCGGTTGTTTGGGTTATCCGACTGGAGCTGAGCTAGTTACTTAAGCCTGAACAGAACACGACCCTCCACTGATCACCTTGCCTAGAAGTGAGTTCTAGGTACCAAGGGGTGCTGACAGGACCAGACCTCTCCAGGACACCCACGTGTTACTCTCCCTTTGACAGGTGACATCGTGCGCTACAGGTGCCTCCCTGGCTTTACCTTGGTGGGGAGTGAAATCCTGACCTGCAAACTTGGAACTTATCTGCAGTTTGAAGGCCCGCCCCCAATATGTGAAGGTAATCACATTGAGCCACGCCTTTCTGGGTCTGGAGTTCCTCCGAACCCCAGCCCTCTGTATCCCGGTCCCCGCCCAGGGAGGAAGAGGTCACCTGGTGAATGTTTGAATTAGCAAGTGAGTAGACGAGTGATTGTTCTAGTTACGGTCTCTGCCCTGCTCCTAGGTCCAAGGCAAGGAATTGGCCATAGTGGCCACGTCTGTTTCTGTCTTCTTTTTGTCTAACTGACATTCCCTGGAAATGGCATAATGATCACTGGAAGGGGGAAGTTCTGGGACCTGGGGAAGGGCTGTGTCCTACTGGAGTGCGGATGTGCTCAGGGTCCTGTGGGCTGAACTCGGCAACCGAGAGACCATAGCTGACTTCACTGCCGCGTGATGCCTTGACAGAGGATGGATCCACTTCACTAACTTACCCCAGCTAAGGCCAGGAATAAAACTCCAAACTCATTTGCATATAGTAACTGCTCAGTGTTGGCTATTATTATAATTACTAGTACTATTTCTACTAACAAATATTTAGTAGCTTATAGAGAAAAAAGTCAGCTTCTCCCCTAGTCTCAGAAAGTAAGGGAAAGGAAAAAGTGTAATGTGGATTATTTGTGAGGAAGAGAGGAACCACACACCCCAGAATTAGGCCACCCTGATACTAAATGGAGAAATCCAGTAGCTCTTTACTGTAGTTGAGCCAACCCGCCCCCCACCAAAACAGCCAGCCCCCAATAAGAGGGAACCTCAGCCTTCATCCTGTTCCAGAACTTCCTTGATTCGCTCTGACTGGCCAGGCCTGAGTCTCAGCAATTTGATGACATTGACACAGCATCTCAGGTCACCCTGTGCTGGTGCAGTGACAGGCGTTGGGGTCTTGTTTGTGCTCAAATACTGGCTCTCTGGTGGTTGTCTTTTGCACCAGGGACAAGCACACGTGTTGGTCTGGTTCCTTCTCTGTCCGATGTACCTGGTATTTCTCTTTCTTTCTGCAAGTGCACTGCCCCACGAATGAGCTGCTGACAGACTCCACAGGTGTGATCCTGAGTCAGAGCTACCCCGGCAGCTACCCCCAGTTCCAGACCTGCTCTTGGCTGGTGAGAGTGGAGCCCGGCTATAACATCTCCGTCACGGTGGAGTACTTCCTCAGCGAGAAGCAGTATGATGAGTTTGAGATCTTTGATGGTGAGTCACATGCTGTGTCCCTCACCCTGCTGCAGATGGCACAGACTCGCTTTGGGGCCCTGCGAGCCTAATGCTGCAAACTCCCAATTAGAGCTTTCCAGAGGCTCCACGTACTGTCTTCTCTCCCACAGAAGCCCCAGCACATGGGAGCTGACGGGTGCATGGTCCCAGCAGCAAGCTGCTTACACTGCAGCCTGGACCTGCCCCTGCAGAACCCTTTCTTAATCTTGCCCCCACTCAAAGCCAGCACCTTGAATGTCACCCAATGAGTGGGTCACAGCAGTGTCACCAGGGCAAGAATGTGCTACCTGCAAATCCCCCCAAGAAATTTACCAAACATGATGCTTTTTTCTGAGTGGTGGGAGGAAAAAAGATGCAATAACTTTCTCTTTCATTTGGAGGAAATAGCTCAGCATGTCCTGGACCCCTAAATCCTAAAAATTGTACCTGAAATGTTGTAGGATTTAGCTCTCACCCTCTATGGCATATGCGTCTTGCAAATACATCTGCACTAATTGTCCCTTCTGGCTCATCAGATCCGATTAATACTATGTCATCAGTATAGAGAACCAATATGTTCTATTCTACAGGACGTCCAGA
This sequence comes from Artibeus jamaicensis, assembly GCF_021234435.1. NCBI lineage: Eukaryota > Metazoa > Chordata > Mammalia > Chiroptera > Phyllostomidae > Artibeus > Artibeus jamaicensis. Next base: position 10,448,895 of record NW_026522057.1, read on the forward strand.
TGGTCCACATCTCCTCCCGCTGTATTATGTCCGAGAGCAGGAGAATTAGCATAATTCTGAGGCAAGACCACGAATGTATAGTCTTGTCTGCTGCACAGGGATGCAAATTGCCCACGATCCTTCTTTCTGGTGGGTGTGGAAAAGAATGCATTGCGAGATCAATAATTACATTCCATGGAACCAAGCCTGTGTTAACCTGCTCTAATGAAGCTAGCACATCCGGCACAGCTACTGCAATTGACGCTGCTAATTGGTTAGGTCTGTGCTGTGAGGTGCACTGGGGCCAGGACTCCATGCATCGCCGACCCCAACCCCCAGACCCCCCGCTCTGCAGAGGAGCCCTGAGGGCGCTCTGAGTCCCCGGGTAACGGCATCAGTTCAAACTCTGCCCAGAAGTCTTTGAAATATCTTGGCATTCCCCTTTCTTCAGTATTCAGTTACCTGGTAAATAGTGGTAGGTATTTTGGGGGGAAGAACTGAGGGAATCACTACTCTACACAACTGATGTTTTATGGGGTCCTATCTCACAGGCACCCAGCCTCACCTTCTGTCAACATGTTCTATAGAAAGAACTGAAACCTGGCTCAAGTCTCCAAATTGGCAAACAGTAACCTCCCACTGGGATTAGCTTTTCTCGCCCTTTGATTGTATGGCCATGATCTGTTTTGGTTTTGTATTCACTTATTCTGGCCTCCCGCCCATCTTCCCTGAGGTCTGGGAGCATCTCCATAGACCCTCAGGCTCAGGCCCTCCCGCTGCCATGCCATCCCCTGCTGTCCACTTTGGTAACTGTGCCAACCTTGCTTCTGACTGTCAGGTGCCTCCGGCTGGCCTCTGTGTTCTAGAATCTCCTCACCCTCGTCAATACAAGGAAGTCGAGTTCTGTGATAGCATCTCCTCCCTTCAGTGTGGCTGACAGAGGACAGCCATCACTCAGGGTGTCCATGAGGCTGGTGCTCACCCTCACCAGTGTGTTCCATGTGGCATTAGGACCTAGCATGTCCCCCAGGTCCTCCTGAGGAACACAGTCAGCTAGGGGTATTCTGGTCGAATGCAGTGGGCCTCTCCTGGCATGCCAGTTCTAGGAGCCTTCGCCCTGTCCTCTCAGGGTTCATCCCAGCAGTACTGATGGCTCTGCTTTGTTTAATGTGGTCTGTTACTTACGCCAAGCTCCCCACAGCTGTCTCAGCAGCACATTAGAACCGCCACTCAGGGCTCTTCCAGGGTGCCAAGGCCTGTGTTTTGGATTATCCGGCTTTATATTCTGCATTCCTGAACCAGCCCCCTCAGAATACACTCCCAGGCATTTAAGGTGGGAAAAGAGCAGGGGGAGACTTTTCTGGGAAAGTCTTGGAAACGAAGGTGGGGAACTATGTTATTTATGACATTGAGACTTGATGGTTTTCTCTAGCTTTATTGTTATCTACTCATCCATAAGTATTTTTCCTATATGGCAGGCACTGAGCTATTTTTATTGCTTGGCCAAAAAATGTCATTCATTTTTTTTCTGTAAACTGGTTCTACTAGCACTTAGTTGTCTTTAACTTCATTCAAAATTTTTTGTTAGGTTGCATTGTGACAGCTGTCACATCCGCATGCATTTAAAAAACTTCTCAAAATTGCTGAATTTTTGTGTAGCCATTTTAATATTGAAGATGAAAGAAGAAAGCAACATTTTTTGCATATTAGGCTTTATTACTGCAAGATAGGTAAAAACAAAACTGTAATGCAAAAAAAAAAAAATTTTGTGCAGCGAATGGAGAAGGTGCTGTGACTGATCCAACGTGTCCAAAGTGGTATGTGAAGTTTTGTGCTGGAGATTTCTCCCTGGACAATGCTCCAGGGCCAGGTAGACCAGTTGAAGTTAATAACAGTCAAACTGAGACATTACCTGAGAGCAATCAATGCTGTCCCATGTGAGAGACAGCCGACAAACTCAAAATATCCAAATCAATATAGTTATTGGTGAAAATGGAAAAGGCGTCTTTTATTTTTCAGAAAAAAAAATTAAACAAACTTTTTGCCAGCTCAGTAGCACACGCCAGAGAAGTAGGGTGGCAAGGTGGAAGTTCCCAGGTTGAAAACCAGCTTTTCCATTAACCGGCTGCTTGACCTTGGGCAAGTTCCGAGACGGCAAATAGGTTACATGTCAACTGCCAGCTGCGCTGGACTGGCGGCGGCCTCCTGGAACACTGCTTCAGGGCTCAGGAGGAAAGAGCACCTAGAGCAAGACCTGTGGGTGCAGAGAGGGGGGCGGGAGGACAGATGAGCATGCTAACTCCGACCAGGTTACCAACCACTCCCAGCCTTTGTGCCTTCACCTGAGTGGGGAGGAAACAGGTGGTTCCATTGAAGTGATCGACTCCATATCTTTGGTGGCTGTGATGGTCTGTAATCCTGTGTCCTGGGCTCTCATCCCAGGTCCCTCTGGACAAAGTCCTCTGCTGAAAGCTCTCAGTGGGAATTACTCAGCTCCCCTGGTTGTCACCAGCACCAGCAACTCGGTGTACCTGCGCTGGTCGTCGGACCATGCCTACAATCGGAAGGGATTTAAGATTCGGTATTCAGGTGCGTAAAACATAAGGACTCATGAGAAGGGCCGAAGGCCATGAGCCCCTTGAGTTCCTCTCCCCAGACAGCCCTATAGCCGCAGTCTGTGTCTTCATCAGTGGCACAGCGCCCGCGTGGGGCTCGGCAGCCTTCTCCTCCTCTAAGTCTCCCTGACCTGTAACTGCGCGGGCGTCTTGGACATTTCCCACCTCCCCTGCTTCTACCCCTTTCCCCACTTTTAACCTCTTCCCTCTCGTCTGCCCACCCAGAGCCTGAGTCTCTGGATAAGCTTAGTATATGTATGTGCTCTGAGAATGCCTAAAGGTGAACCCATCTCTCCCCCGGTTGAAATATTAATAAAATTTCCTTAACACTGAAAAACCCTAGGCCCTGGCCAGTATGGCTCAGTTGGCTGGAGCGTTGTCCCATAACCAAAAAGTTGTGGGTTTGATTCCCCATCGGGGCGCATACGTAAGGTTCTGGGTTTGGTCCCCAGTTCGGGCACATGAGATCCCAGGTCCAAGCACATGGGGAAGGCAACCAGTCAGTGCTTCTCTCTCTCATCACTGTTTCTCTCTTTCTCTCCCTTCCTCTCCCCCTCTCTCTAAAAAGCAATGAAAAATGTTCTCAGGTGAGGATTTAAAAAAATTAAACTGAAAAACCCTGAAATGCAGGTCTCCAACTAGCAAGTATTAGATAGGCAGCCAATAAATGGGCTGTATTTTAAGTCCAGGAGCCTCTTCCTGGCCTGCAAGCCTTCTGGGTGGAGTCAGGGCCAAGGCCAAGCAGTCAGGCTTCCAACCCGGGCAACAGTCTTCAAGGAGCACAGAAACATCCCTAGAAATGTAAGGAGACGGGGAAAAGAGAATTTATCTGAACTCCGTCACAGGGATCACTGTGTGTAGCTGGAAAGAAAACTTGGTAAGCTGCCTGACCCCATTCTGCAGGGGAGTGGGCCCAGTGACCTGTGGCTGGGTGCTCATGAACTTGGAGGCAGAGATGAATGAGTTAAGACCAGGGGAGCTCCACCAGGTCCCCTCAGCACGCTTCCCCGCCTGCATGTGGCCTGCACCCCAAATAAACATTGGACAGATTTTTTAAGAATATTGCTTAGAAATGTTGTCAAAGTATAGCCTGCTTGAGTTGCCACTTGTCTTTGTCCATCTCTTTTCATTGGCCACTTACTTGGAAGACCAGCCTGGACTAAGTGGGCCATTGGAAGTCTTAAGGAGCTCTGGGGCGTGGCTTTGGGGATGAGCAGGCCAGGTGAAGCTGAGGGACTTGTGGGAGCCAGGGAGGAGAAGGGTCTTTACTATCTGAGTCCATTTCCTCTGCAAAGTTGACCCTAAGCTCCTTCCCCCCATGTATGCAAGAGGTGGGGGGTGGGGGGGCACTCCATAACCCCCAGGCTCGGTGATCAGCTCTGTCACTAACTAGTCAAATGATTATCAGACAAGTCACTTTACCTCTCCAGGCCTGAGTTTCCTCATGATGAAAACAAAACCTTAAGATATGTCTCAAGAGAGATTCAGGCTGAGTTCCTAGGAGCTACTCACGCAAAAGGGAAACGCAGCCATTCAGTAGCATTGCACTACGCTGTTGCTAAACTAGGAACTAGAAGCCATTAAGGAGTTGCCCTTTCCATGATGTCTTTAAAGACTAACCACATGTTTGGGGGTAATGAGTCAGTTGTAATTACAATACATAGGCCAAGTCGAAAATGAATTAATCACACAGTGAAGCAGTTAGCACCTAATTAAAATACAGTAGACTTGTGTAATTTGCAAGTGCCTCTATCACTGTGATTAAGTCTATTTTATAACTGAGCATCTTGGTCTCGACTGAGGTAGACGCGTCAATACAATGTACGCAGGGCGCAGGTGGCAGAGCAGGAGCGAGGAAACACATCTGGCTGGGAAGGCGGGCATTTAAAACACTTCTCAGCAGCAGAGGCACGTGGGAGGATGCAGGAAGGACCTGACGCCCTCATTCTGCCTTAGCCTGTGCCAGCCTAGGACACTCAGCCAGGGACTCTCCGAGGAAGCGAGGGGCACGCCTTGCACGTTCCTTTGCTCACCCTTCTTTCCCGGCCTCACAGAACTCTCTAAGGATCCATTGGCAGGGTTTCTTATTGCAAATTCTCTGTGGCTGGGATATCTCTCTGTTTTCTTCATTGCCATGTTCCCAGCCAGGCGCATAATAGACACTCCATGCACACTAATTGCATAAGTGAATGAAGTAAGTGAAAGCCATTCATTGAGGGGGACTTAGGACTGTGGATTCTATGTCCTGTATTGCCACAGTTCCCTCTCCCTCCGCCCTCTACAGGACAGAAAGGAGAAGGACCGTTTGTTGAGCACTGAGTGCCCCGGGCTGGGTTGGGGGCTTGACAAACACAGCCCTATTTAAGTGGTCCAAAAACCCATGAGGTAAACATTACCAGTCCCAGTAGGCAGGTGAGGAGACTGGAGCTGAATGAGCTTCAGAGATTGGTCAGAGTCACTCACCAGACAGGTCAGAAACAGGACCTGAGTGTGACCCCGACTCCATTGCTTCTGGTTTTCGTGTCTCTTTTTGGAGCGGACGGGATTCGAGAGCCTGTGCTTATCTGCACAGCTAGAGCAGCAAAGGGGCCCAGTGCTTCACGTTGGTTTCTTTACTTCCCTTTCCCTTGGCTTTACCAAACTGTCTGGTCGTTTTTCTTTCTTTCTTTCCTTTTCAAATTTATTTTTAGAGAGAGGGGAAGAGAGGGAGAAAGAGAGGGAGAGAAACATTGATGTGCAAGAGATACATTGATAGGCTGCCTCTCCCACACCCCAGCTGGGGACCTGGCCCGCAGTCCAGGCATGTGTCCTGACTGGGAATTGAACCAGCAGCCTTTTGGGTTGCAGGATGACATCCAACCCACTAAGCCACACCAGTCAGTCTGGCCATTTTTCAATATCAACCATTCAGACTTTTCTAAATAGCAATGGACCTGGCCACTGTGAAGACAAGGAAATGGGGAGAGAATGGGGGCAGAGTGTGCAGGAAGGAGCATGTCTGTCTGTCTCCCCACCTGTGCGTGGTCCCCTGACCGCATCTTGTCGTTCAGCTCCCTACTGCAGCCTGCCCAGGGCTCCGCTCCACGGCTTCCTTCTGGGCCAGACCAGCACCCAGCCCGGAGGCTCCATCCACTTTGGCTGCAATGCTGGCTACCGCTTGGTGGGACAGAGCATGGCCATTTGTACGCGGCATCCCCAGGGCTACTACCTGTGGAGCGAGGCCATTCCTCTCTGTCAAGGTGAGAAGCAGGTGGGAAGGGGGTGACAGGTGGCTCAGATCCCACTCACATCTTGGGTTTGCCTCAGGACCAGTCACTTCCAAATACGGCTTTCCTCATTGATCCTTCACCCTTTCAGAAAGCATATGTTGAGGATCCACAATGTCTTTAGCCCCGGAGAGATACACACATAAAACACGGTGTCAAACACAGCGTCAGTGTCTTCAGAGCAGTGAGGGGATGCACATCAGCCACGTACATGCAGAACGACAGAGGAAGGACGTGCTGTGTCAGGAGAGTGAACCACGTTGCTGGGCCCAGGGGAAAGAAGGGACCTCCCTCCTTTCGGACAGCTAAGGAAGCTTCCAGAAGCGCATGCTTGGGCTCGGGCTCATAGAGCAAGCAGGGTGTGGGACCAGGCGTTGGCAAGGAAACATTCCAGACAGCAGCCAGGGCATTTGGAAAAGCACAGAATTGAGAGGGGCAAGACACAGGCTGGTGGAAGCACCAGGTCAGAGGAGAAGAGGGCGGACGGCGACCATCCCCATCCTCGGGCACCAGCTCAGGCCCGCGATAGGCCCCAGGCAGTTCCCCTGCATTGCCTTTGATCACTTACAGGATGTTTTTAACTTAAAGTAATATACCTTCTGACTAGTAGTCTGAAACTATAGATAATACCAAAGAAAAGAGTTAAAATGACCTATAATGCCATCAGTTGAGATCACCACTGTTAACACTTTACAATCGTCCTTCAGCCTTTTATGTATTGTTTACCAAAATGACATCATCGACACCCCAAACTCTCCGTGTTAGCATGTGTATACACTTAAATACATTCCTCATCATTATTTTCCGTGGTTACAGAACATTATGGAAAAACTGAGTTATTCAAGTCTTGTCCTATTGTTGGTCACTTGAATTTCTATATTTTTTGTTACTGTTAATGGTGCCGCTATTAAAATTTTTATAATGTCATTGTTAAGAACATCCATATGTATTTCTTAAAATAAATTCCCAAGAATGAGATTGTTGAATCATAACCTATTCAAAATCTATAGCTTTTGAAACTTACTTCCCTTCCACATTCTCAACATTATGTACTGCACTGACAAAAGCAAAGAACCTTGCTGATTATAGATGCAAAAACAGGACACCACACTGGTGTTTTATGTCCTTGCTCTTCCGTCCCCAGTGGGGTGCCACCCTTTTTAATGACACCTGCCATCTCCAACCCCCACCACCTTCCGGCCTGTGCCTGCACTTTCTCAAAGATCAGAAGCTGCGTGTCATTAGGATTCTGTTCAATTTTCTGAGCAAAGGTCAGGGAGAACTGACTGTCACAAATGGCAAGTGTCATTTGGCTTTGATCTTGGTGTCTAACTCTATCAACAGAGACACTATGTGTCTCACCCCCCCCCAGCTCCTATTGAAACCTACAAGTGCCTCTCATCTCTTTCATCTTTTGTCACTTTCCCAAAGTAAGCCCTGTAGGCTCTGACCGCCGTCCTCATACTGATCCTCACACTGCTCTCTGCCTCTCCTCCCCAGCCCTCCCCAAGCTTCCCTCCGACCCTCTCTTTCCCAGCCATTCCCCCTCTGCTCTCTGGATTCCTGGGCCCGTGGCCAACAACAAACGCCCTGGCTCCCAACCCAGAGGGGCTCTCTGCCCTTCCTCCCTCCGCAGAGTCTGTGGCTCTCCTCTGAGAACAGGCACTCTGTGGCCCTTTCAAGCGAAGAGTGTTAATCGCCCCTTTCCCACACAGCCCTGGGGCCAGGAGAGCCCTGGTATTCCCCCAGTTCCCCACTGATGCTTCCAAGCCGTGACCTCTGCACCAACAAAGCATCCCATGTAGAGTCGGCATCTCCTAAAGCTTTCTCCCTCCTTCCCCAGCTCACCCCCTCCCAGATATCCTCTCCTCGGAGATACCATTCCACCACGTGTTTCAAATACCTCGTGGTTCTCTCCCCACGTCTCCAACCCACAGAAAGGGTCTCTCTTATGTGGGTTTTGGGGGACCATGTTTTGACACGGAGATCAGGAGACAGGCTTGTAGTCTCTTAGGCTGGAAAGTTATGTTTTGTCTTCTTAGTTATCCACAAGAGGAGGGGCAGGCCAGGGCCATGAGAAGGGGCTGCTGCCCACTTCCTTCACCTGCTGCCTGATTGACTCCCCACGCAGAATGTCATGGGGATCTAAATATTTCTTCCCAAGGGTTTAAGGAAACGAGGTAGTTAGGTCATCAGATACGACAAGTTAGCTAACCTGGTACCACTGAAGAAGCTCAAAGCCTTGCCGTACAGGCATTAAAAGAGCGTCACGTTCAAATGCTCCCTTATTATATTGCTGATGAACAAATCCCCATTGCCCAGGCTCGCCTTGTCCACAGTGGCCAAGTCTCATCCTGGGTGACGCCAGCTTAGGGCAGACAGGACAGGTGAGAGGTAGAACTCAAAAAGAGAGCACCCAGTTTGGAATACTGGCATGGAAAAGGGCAGATGTTGCCAAGTTTTTAGGTCTTAGTGGAGTCAGGAAAACCCAACCCAGTGTGTAGAATTAGATAGACTCACTGTTTGGAACTTGCATATATATTTTTTAAATGCTCTCTGTCCTGACTGGTGTGAATCAGTTGGTTGGATGTCCAACAAAACAAAAGGTCGCTGCTTCGATTCCTAGTCAGGGCACGTGCCTGGGTTGCGGGTTCAGTCTGCAGTCGGGGCACGTGCCAGAGGCAACTGATCAATGTTTCTCCCCCATCAGTGTGTCCTTCCCTCTCTTTGACCACCCCCCTCCCCTCTCTGTAAAATATAAATTTAAAAAATCTTTTATAAATAAATAAACAATGCTCCCTCATTCCCTCACTCCTTCCATTCCTGATCCTCCTCTTTCGGGCCCACGTCTGGTCTTGGGATCTTCCTTCCATCTTCCCTCGGGACAGTCCCTCCTTCTCCACCTCATTGTCATAATGGAGTCCCAGCCCTATTTCTCTTCTTGCTCCTGGACATCCTTGTCCCATCACGCATCCCTGTTAGCCCGAGCTTCTCCTGACTCTGAGGGACAGAGGTCCGAGCTCCAGCCTCGTTCACAGAGGCGGCAGATGAGGGACGGCAGTGGGCACTCTGACTGGTGTCACGTCCGTCAGAGCTCCGGAACGAGGGAGCAGGTGCAGGCGTGGCTGGTAAGCGCTGATTTCTTTCCGAGACCACACAGGCCCCTCCTGCCTACGTAATGTACGCTCCTCCGATAAACCTGGTGTGGGCCCTGCTCCTCCTGAAATCTGACCCTGGCCGGGTCGCTGTACACCTCTCTCTCCTGAGCTGTCAGTGTGAGATCTCTTTTCATATTCCTGAGTTCTCTCATTGTCTATATCTCATATCGTGCCTTTTCTTGGTTTTTATACTCTTTTTTTGATGAAGTAGATAGTAAATTCTTTGACAAGGGTTCATGAGAGATCAATTTAACGAGTCTTTAAATGTCTGAAAATTACTGTTATTTTTGCCTTCACACTTGCGGGGCAGGTTGACTAAGTAAAATTCTAGGGTACAAATCATGTCCTTCAGAAATTCAAAGGCATCGTTCTGTTATCCTCGAACACCATTGTTGCTGATGGGAAGTCCGATGCTGGTCTGACTCTCATTCCTTCACAGGGAAGTCACTTTTCTCCTCTCCCTCCGGGGAGGTATAGGACTCTCTGCGTGTCTTTGGTCTTCCGAACGTCCGTGATGGCGAATCTAAGAGTGCTTCTCTGCGTCCCTTTGGCTTCCTTTCATTCTGGAGACTGTGCCTCTCTCCGAAGTGGGAAATTTTTCCTGTGATCATTCCGTCCCCGCCTTTTGCTCTGTTGTCTCCTTCCGGAACCCTGACCCTTAGAGGCCGGACCTCCAGGACTGACCCCTGTGCCATCAGCCCTTTGTAATCGTTCTCATTCTTTGTCCTCTTGATCGATATTCTTGGAAATTCCTTTCCACTGTAATCTCCAAACCTTCTATTGAATGCTAACTTCAGCAATCATGTTTTTAAATTAAAAGAGCTCTTGATCTCTTTTTGTTTTTCTTTTGTCAAAGCACTCTGTTCTCACTGTATGAATATAATACGTTACCTTGATTTTCTCAGGATACTACTTACTAATCAGAAGCGTAAAGATTATTACGTATCTTCAGTGTAATGAGTTAGCTCCGTCTCCTAAAGGAGACACTTTTTCTTGTTTTTAATCTTTATGTCTTTCGTGCTGCTGTTTCTAAAACATCTCATGATCCTCGACTGTGCACATTTTGAAGTAAAAGCGAGGCTGATGCTTTTCAGGTAGCAGACGTGAGTTAGCTCTGTTGTTACTACACACAGACACCTGTGCCCGCGGGGCCTCCCCCGTGGAAAGCAGTGGAGGTGAGCGCGAGCCGCCGAGCAGGCGGAGGGGCGGCCTGCAGGCCGTGAGCGCATGTCGGTGCTAGAATAAAAGAGCTTCACTCAGCGATGCCGGCTCGAGCCTCAGCAGCCTTAATTCTCTCAAGGGATTTTTTGTTTTTTTGGTGTTCTGTGTTTGGTTTTCCCTCAAATGGGAAAGAAGACCCTCTCTATTTCATTTGAAGAACGTGGGCCCGAATGCCTCCACACTGGGAGCAGGGACAAACTGGTCTCACCCCGGCTCCCTCCCGTGTATTTATTTTGGTCTGTGGCTTCTTGGCACCATTTAATCTGTCAACACCCTTCCATCTACACTTTATCTCCCGAAGTTTTTTTTTAACTCTCTCTGGTGATCCTCATTTTTTGTTGTTAAGAAGATTTTTCCTTTCATTGGTATTTACTGTCATTTTATTAGGGTATCGGGTTAGAGGAAAGGTAAAAAGTATATCCTCAGAACACCATCTGGAAGCAGACACGCTCACGACTTTCCTCCCTTTGCCAGCTCTCTCCTGTGGGCTTCCTGAGGCTCCTAAGAATGGAATGGTGTTTGGCAAAGAGTACACGGTGGGGACCAAAGCCGTGTACAGCTGCAATGAAGGCTACCACCTGCAGGCAGGCGCCGAAGCCACAGCAGAGTGTCTGGAAACCGGCCTGTGGAGCAACCGCAACGTCCCTCCCCAGTGTGTCCGTGAGTCCTTGGGCAGCGGAGGCGGGTGCCAGGAGGGGCTGGGTAAGCAGATGGAAAGATTCCCGCAGGGAGTGGGGGGAAAGCAGGTTCGTGGAGGCTGAGGGTTCAAGAGAGCAGAGACAGATGAGCAGCAGCATCTACCCGCTTAGGTTCCTGTTTGAAACTGCTCCCAAATCATCAATGATCATCGCACCCTGAGTTGTCACCATAAAGCATCACAGAACTTGGGGATGACCTGCCCCACCTCCTCTTAGATGGAGAAACTGCCAGAACATTTGCACAAGTGTCCTTTGATCACAAAACTCCAAAATGACAGAGGTACAGTTCAGCTTTAAGGTCAAAGTCACAAACTGGCAGCCTAATGGACCGTACGTATCCAATCCAAAAATAAGGGTTTTGTATTGTTTTGTTTTGTTTCTTTGACCTACAGTGTAACTTATAAAAATTCATAATTGCCTTCTAGCATCTTAAAACCAGGACATTTTACATAAATATCCATATTTCTAGCTTTTCTTGAACATGATTATCTGGCCCCTTTGGATCCAGGTAGTAAATGATGATGATGACTTTTCCTAGTACATTAAGGTTAAACATGATTTTTTATCCCCTACAAAAGACAGAAAGAAAGAAAATGAAGATCTGACCAAACAGAACTTGCAGCCTCACATCCAACGACCAGCATTGACTGAGCAGCACTGCCCTTTTTTTGGTGGGGGTGCAGATCTGCCCCCTCCCGTTTGGCCACATTCCCCACCCCGCCCACCTCATTCATTACCAGACTTGCACGGGGACGGAAGACTCTTGGATGCACCATTACTGTCTGCCAGGCCCCAGCTCTGGACTTCCGCCCGTCTCTCCCATAATTAACCGATGCTCCTCTCTGCCCCTGTCCACCCAGCCGTGACCTGTCCCGACATCAGCGGCGTCAGTGTGGAGCACGGCCGGTGGAGGCTCATCTTTGAGACGCAGTACCAGTTCCAGGCGCAGCTGATGCTCATCTGCGACGCTGGCTACTATTACACTGGCCAAAGGGTCATCCGCTGTCAGGCCAACGGCAAATGGAGCCTCGGAAACTCTATGCCCACCTGCCAAAGTAAGCCCAGGAGGGGAGGGTGGGCAAGTTTCGGCTCAGTGCCTGCTACCTGAACTCCTACATGGGGAGGGAGAGAAGAGGGGTATTACCTGGGATTCCAGTGCATCCCTCCTTTAATACACACCTAGAATCTGGAGCTGGGGAGATGCTTACTTCTTTAAGGAAGTACTTCTTAGTATCTTGTCATCTTCTTAAAAAGCTGCCTTTGTCCAGGTGAGCACCCACTAACCCATTTACTCAACATTCATGCCAGGTACTGTAGAGTTATGAAAAAGTTTGTGACTCCTGCCTGCCAGGAGTGCAGAATCTACTGGAGAGGCAGACAACTAAGGACACAGTGACAGTGGTGTGTGATAAGGCCTGTCACAGGAGTGCAGACAGGAAGAATGGGCACGGCACGAGGGCCACGCCACCTAAGGGTGTCAGCCTTTCCTTCTTCATTGCAAATTGTTCTTCCTTGGTTCTTCAAGAGAGTTTCAAAATCCAGGGTTCCTGGGAAGCCACTCTAAGACAGAGGTTATTAGAGAGTTGTCCTGGGATCACTACCCATGGAAGGAAAGGGAAGGACACAAGACTGGGGAGAGGGAGAAGCTGGTTCTGAGGCAGCAGCTGTGAAGGCCTCGGTCGACCCCCCAAGGGGCTCTTACCCCTCCGTACTGACCAAACATTGGGTACAGGCTGCCCCGGCAGGACAGCGGGTCTTTAGACGGGAGAACTTGTCAACCAAGACAACCGGAAGAGGGCTAGCTGCCCAGGGTTCCTTTCCAGCCACTGGGGAAATAAATCCTGCGGGCCTAGATGGGGGTCTGAGTGGCTCACCGCGGCATCCACTACACAGGAGATACACACAGTCTTCACCTAATCAGTAAGGCTGTGGAGGAGGAAGGAAGTGCTCGTGCAGGGGCAGAAGAAGACAGCTTGTCAGTGAGCCGTGGGCAGTGAGACTGCAGGAGTGGGGGCTTCCCAGCACCTGTGATCCAAGACACTGTTGTCTGGTCACCCACATGCAGAGTCCACAGAGGAATGTAATCCTGCCGGTGGCAGAGTAGGGGACACGAGCTCAGGCCAACGAAGCGGCTCACGTTCCTGTGCGGCCTGGGCTGGGGGGCCTCACCCCTGTGTCAGCCAGTGGCCTTCTGCAATGCTCTGTGGGACAGTGCGAGGCTGCTGCGCTGCTCGGCAGAAATCACAAGGGAATGGATTTGCAGTGTCTGCCCTGAGCGCCAAGGAGCACACACCACTGAATCACCATTTCTCCAGTCCGGAGCTTCTGACCTGGGCGCACCTCTGAGCCACCTGAGTTGTTTAAAAACGCATGCGCCTGGGCCAGAGATGGTGCGCCAGGGATCCAGAGTGCAGCCTGGACAGTTTTAAAGCTCCTCGGGTGCTTCTAGCAACACCTCCAGTTGAGATACACTGCTCCCGTGTAACGTCACCCGGGTCGCCATCACAACCCGTGTTATGGTCATGAGTCCCATCAGAGTAAGGCCAGACAGACCCTGTTTCAGTCATGTTGTAGCTAACCAGAAGCAGCACATGTCTGACTGAGCCCTTTGTCACCTTTGTAGTCATCTCCTGCGGCGAGCTCCCCATCCCGCCCAGCGGGCACCGCATCGGAACGCTGTCCATCTACGGGGCCACAGCCATCTTCTCCTGCAACTCCGGGTACACGCTGGTGGGCTCCCGGGTGAGGGAGTGCATGGCCAACGGACTCTGGAGTGGCGCTGAGGTCCGCTGCCTCGGTAGGTGACCTCCTGAGGCCCAGCCTGCCCGTTCTCCCCTCCTCGGGGCAAGTTAGATCTTTCCAAAGCAGGATCCTGGTCTCAGGACAGTATTATTTTACCCACTTTCACCAGTTATGGGGCATCTGCCATGACTAAAACCCTAAAATGGCTCCTCTTGGGGCACCCAAAAGAAAGAGAACCTCTTACAGTGGGACGAGACAAACCTTCTGAGGGGTTGTCTTTCTGATCAGAAAGACGGCCTCTTCTTATTGGCCCCTGAATGATGGGTGGAGCCCCAGGCTCCACCTTCAGGGCAAAGCACAGACACCTTCCTGTGGCATGTCTAAAACACCTTTTGTATTTCTATCGGCGAGTTTTGCATGTGGTGGATTTTACATATGCTATATGATACAGAAATATATTTTTGTTGCTTGCTTATTCTATACAGTTGATATACATACACACACATACATATACTTCATAAGCTATGATAAACTCATTTTTTTTAATCAGGCTTACAAAAAGTAAAGTTATTATTTCCTCCATGGTTAATCCACCCCCTACCTAAGCCTTAGATGCTAAGGTTCTCTGTGCTCTCACTCCTTTCTTGGACCCCCTCGAGCACAAAGGAGGGTCCCAACTACACAAAAGTAACAGCACACATAGGACGGTCCATTCCACAGTCAACAGTACGGCCCTCCCACTGTCTCAGGCCCCTGTTGAGTGCACACAGGGCCAGAGGATGCTGCTGGAAATGCTAGGCACATGCTCTTCCCAAATGCCATTTAATAAAATAATGCACCTGGGTTTCCATTGTCTGTGTGCCTTGCCTCTCAAAAAGGAAGGATGAATTTAGCTAGACCACCTGCTTTTACATGGTTATTTTTAACACAACGAGACATCGGCTGCCTTACTGTACACCGTGGTGCCCTCCAGTAAATGCTCAGTAAACGCTTGCTGCTGAGAACGGGGCCCGGGAGAGGGGTGCAGGGAGGTAGCAGAGACCATTTCTCACCGGCGTGTAGACAGACACACACTGAAGGTCAGTGGTAGAGGCCACATGGGATGCAGCCTTGGGATTTGGGGTTGCCACGTGAGCAACACCGCTGCTATCACGTCTCAGATTCCTGAAGTCACTCCTGGATGGATGGCTACTTTCCAGGGCAGGTGGGAACACAATGGGTGGGGGGCCCTTGGTCCTCTTCCCCACCATCCCTGTCTCCTCCTACCCTGACCAAGCCCCGCCTCACTTTGGCAAGCTCCCCTTTGATTCACACTCTTTTCTCATTCCCCCCAAAGCTGGACACTGCGGGACTCCTGAGCCCATTGTCAATGGGCACATTAATGGGGAGAACTACAGTTACCGGGGCAGCGTGGTGTATCAGTGCAACGCCGGCTTCCGCCTGATCGGCATGTCCGTGCGCATCTGCCAGCAGGATCATCACTGGTCGGGCAAGACCCCTTTCTGTGTGCGTAAGTATGTTGCCCGCTCTCCCTAGTCACGGGCCCAGATCCGACACAGACCAACTCCCTTGTTCTCTTGATTAGGTTTAGCTAGAGGCCTTCACACACTTTTTCCAATGATGCGATTATTACATCTGTTTTTAGTTTTCTTCATGTCACTAATTATTGCTTTTACCTTTATTATTTCTTTCCTTGTGATTTCTTTTGGTTAACTTTTTGGTTCATTTTCTGTCTGTTGAGATTGGAATTTAATTCACCTAATTTCATTGACTATCATGATATATGTGTTTAGGACTATGAAATTTCTTCTGATCGCTACTCTAATTGTATCACATAGACTACACTAATTCATGTTTTATTATTAAGCAGAAATTTGGCAATTTTGGTATTCATTTCCCCTTTCACCCAGAAGTTTTTTTTAAGATTTTTTAAGTTATTTTTCTTTAGAGAGGAAGGGAAGGAGAGAGGGAGAGAAATATCAATGTGTGGCTGCCTCTCGTGGGTCCCCTGCTAGGAACTGGCCTGCAACCCAGGCATGTGCCCTGACTGGGAATTGAACCATGATCCTTTGGTTTGCAGACCCGTGCTCAATCCACTGAGCTACACCAGCCAGGGCCAGAAGTTTTTAAATAGAAGAGTATTTTTTAAATTCCAGGTGAAGGACCTTTTTCATTTTTATTTTGTTGTTTATTTCTAATGTTATTGCATTATACATAATATTTCTACTTCATTGGCTTTATTGATCTCTCTTTGAGTCTTACTATATTATCAGTTGTTATGAATGTTCCAGGTACATTTGCAAAGAAAGGGTATTAGAGCATGAAGTTCTGTATATAGTCATGAGGTGCCCCTTATTGATTCTGTTGTTTATGCCTTTGTACACTTATTTATTTTTTGTCCATTTGACTTGTTTTGTTCTGAGAGGTTTTTTTTTAAGTTTTCTATTATTAGTGTGCTTCTCTTTACTTTCCCCTGCACTTCCTGCAGCTTCTGCTACATAAAGGTAGTTGCTGTGTTATTTGGTGTGTGGATATTCATAACTATTAGAGCCACATGGCAGATTGTGGTTTTAGCCTTTAAAAATATCTTCCCTATCACTCTTAATATTTTTGACTTGAATTGCCCTGTGCCTGATATTAGGCTCAATTCTTACTTTCATCCTTAACATCATAAACAACATTTTGTTCATATCACATTTTAATGCCATTAGCCACCCCCCTCCCATTTTCTTATGTAACCATTTGGTACCTAGCTTATCAATTTTTAATAGTGCCCTTTGACTTTCCCTATTGACTGCACAGCAATCAACGAGCCTATTCTGCTTTTCTTCTCCCACCCCTTTCTCCTTCCACCTTTGGTTGCATTATTTCTACTTTGTGAGAATATACACTCTTTGTTATTGTGTTTATGTAATATCATTCTACCCTTTTCCCTACCTTTATTTTACTCCCAGATCTACCATTAAATATACCAAAAGCTCACCAGCACTGCCGAAGTCTTCCCATTCACCTCCTGGCTGGGTCAAGCTCAGTCACTAGGATAATACATTCTTTTATTAACACCTCCTTTGCACAGTGTTCCCCAGGTTCTTGCATGTTTACTATTGTTTATCCAGCCTTAAAACATTGAGGAAAACTGGATTGTACATAAAATTGTTGATCACTCTTTCTTTCTTTGACTTCCTTAAAAATGTTCTTTGATGATTACTTAGCTTTGTGTGTTACTCTGAAGAATGCAGATATTAGTTTGTTTCTGTTGCTCTTGTGAGTTACTTGCTGGTTTTTCTCGGGGCCTGATGATTGCTTTTCCTTTATCCTTGAAGGATAATATTTCACCTGGATGCGCCCCTGTTTACTGTTCAAAGACATGCCTGTGTGTCAATATTTAATTCAGTTTAGACTGTTGTTACAGTTTCCTTAGGTTTCATGTGTTTCATTTTCGATGAGATTCTCATCAGCTGAGATGCTTTGATTCCTTTTTATTTCCTTTTGTTATTGCTTTAGACATGTTTAGGCTGATGGTTTCTGTTCATTTTGTGGCTTGAGGGTGGTTCACAAGAGCACCCCCTTCCGTCAATGTAGCAAAACATGATTGTTTTGGTTTTGTTTTAAATTTATTTTTCATTTAAATATAGTTGGTGTAAGTCTTTTATTGGTTATATTAGTTTCAGATGTATAATATGGTGATTCAACATTTTTATACTTTACAATGTGATCGCCCCACTAATTCTAGTAATTACCTGTCACCATATAAACTTACCACAATATTACTGAGCCTTTCCACCCATACTCTTCTTCCTTCTGATAACCATCCCTTTGATTTCTGTTTCTGTGAGTCTGTTTCTATTTTGTTTTGCCTATTTTTTTTTGTTTTGGCTTGTTTTTATTTATTTTTATTTAGATTTCATGTACAAGTGAAACCATATGGTACTTCTCTTTCTCTACCTTACTTATTTCATTCAGCATAATACCCTCTAGATTCATTTATGTTGTCACAAATGGCAAGATTTCATTCTTTTTTACTGCTACATAATATTCCATGGCATATATATGGCGTGGCATATATCCCACATCTTCTTTATCCATTGATCTATCAATGGGCACCTAGGTTGTTTTCATATATCAATGCAGTTCCTATCAAAATACCAATATCATTCTTCTAGGAACTAGAACAAATAATCTTAAAATTTATATAGAACTACAAAAGACCCCAACTATCCAAAACAATCTTGAGAAAGAAGAACAAAGTTAGAGGTATCGTTCTCCCTCATCTCAAACTATACTACAAAGCTATAACCATCAAAACAGTATGGTACTGACACAGAAGCAGACACCTAGATCAATGAACAGAATAGAGAGCCCAGAAATAAAAACCTTAGTTATATGGCCAACTAATGTATAACAAAGAAGGTAAAGATATACCCTGGGAGTAATGACAGGATCTTCAATAAGTGCTGTTGGATAAGCTGAACAGATACATGTTTCGTTTGCTAATAGAAGGCTTTCTTGTGTGTGGTAAGGAAGGGTTGCACCTCCTCCATTTTGTCTGTCTGTTTCTCGTTTGTCATTGCAGGACCCTAAATTCTCTTCCTTTTGCTTCTTTCTCCCAGTGCTACCCAGTCTCCAGAGGATATCTTTTCTCTATGTCTACCTCCCCCACTCCATCCTTCTCACATTCCCTGTATCTCTTTACCTTTCCTTTTGTCTAGAAACATCGAGGAGAATCACACCCACTTTTAGGTGCCTTCCCTGTAGCTGTTGCATCCCAATGTACCCGAATCTCTCTTCAATATGCTCCGCCTTCAGATGAACATTCTCTCTCCAGCAGTGACTTGAAATCAGTATGCAGTCTTCCCCGGCTTCTCTCTTCTCTTTCCGTGCAGTCTTGCTCTCCACGAAGGCTTGCATCAGAAGCATGAGAAATGGTTCAGCCTGGCTTTAGTGTTGGTTTTTCTCCCTACCCATAATTTAAAGTTTATAGCATTCTCTGTCTTCTAGTTTTGCTGCAGGCCCAGGCTTTCTACTGTTTTATTTGTTCTTCTTGTTAAACTGCATTTTGAAAATTTAGGTGGCCACCCTATTCTCAGCTGCCTGCAAGTAATTTGGAAAATTCTTCACTTTTTAACACTCCCTAAAGTAAGCCTTTGTGTAAATTGCAGGGTTTTGTTCTTAATTTTTGTAAGGCTGGATTTTATTTTTAATTCTTTTTCTTCATGTGGCTTCTGTACATGAGATGGAACAATAAAATAATGAAACTTACTCAATAAGCAGCCCATGAAAATAGGTCTCAATAACTACTAAAGTATCACGGACGTAGACAACAGAGTGGTGATTGCTGGGGCGGGGGGAAGGGGGGTATAAAGGGACTAAGTGGTCATGGAAAAAACACAATAAAGATTAAATTAAAAAAACTAGAAAATAACTTGACAGATTAGAAAAATAAAAGACAAAATATTAAAGTTCCTTCTGGAAGCAAGCCCGTCTATATTCAGTTTGTCTTCCAGATGCATATAAAGAAGATGTATTTGGTTTCCTCCAGGAGACAAAAATTCATATGCCTTGAGGAACTTGGCACAGAATGTGTGTGAATAGATTGGGTTATAAAGAAAAGGGAAGGATGGAGTCTAGAATTAAATGCAGACTGTCAGCCTAGGAGATATTCTAGGCCTGGTCCACACTGAAGGGCTGTGTAGTAAAGCATTCAGACAGGCGGACCCGGGACCTAGGTGGCCAGCATTCAAATCCCAGATCCATGGCTGTATGACTTGGGATGAGTTCAGTTATCTCGCAGGGTCTCAGTGTTCTTGTCTATGAAATGCAGACACTTCAAAGAGTATTATGAGGATGAAATCAATTAATTCACATAAAATGGCCAGAACAATAAACACTGAAATAATGTGACAATCGGATGATCTGTGATGCAGATGTTGAGCAGATGCTGCTATTGTTATTGTTGCTGTGATGATGACAAGAATGGGGGTGGGGGTGGGGTTGCATGGGACAGAGGGCTCAGCTGAGTACTCTGGGACCATTCTGTGAGCACCAGGTCCTCTTCTTCCTCCCTGCCCGTGGCTGAACAAATTATAAAATAAAACAGAGCCATTGGTGGGTGTCAAGATATCACCTTTGCTGCTGATAAAGGATACATTGGAGACCATAGCTTCATGCAAGAGCCCAATGGAGCCTGCTAAATGAACCCCAGAGCAGGGTGGGTTCGCACACAAAAACAGAGGCAACGCCACCCTGGCGGGGCGGAGGGGGGGACAGGTGCCCCTTCGTTGTTGGAGAGAGCAGTGCCCCCTGCGGGCAGCTGGGTCCCTAAAGGAAGAGGCAGAGCTGAGCCAGATTGCACAGATGGGCCACCCGGTATTGCCTGGGGCAGGGTCGGTAAAAGAGAGCAGAGACAGGCCAGGAATCACACCAGCTGAACTCCGTTCACGTGGAAGGAGGGGTTGTGCTCTGCCAACAACGCTGGCTCCCTGGGGTTGGCCTTGGCCTTGGCCCCTGGTCTGGCAGGGTGACCAATCCCTCCATCCGAGCTTGGCTAGCATTGACTCTGGCTCTGTCAGGACTGGCCCAGGAATGAGGACGGCTCTCCATCAGCTGAGGGTGGTTGTCAGGGTATCTAGCAATGAGGAGTGGAGTGGGGGGGGCCACAGGGACCAGAGGCAGGACTGTGTCACTGGATGACAACAACTGCAGTCCAGGCCTGAGTTGTCCAAGCTATGGACGCGCCTTCAAGGAAGAAATGTCCCCGTGAGGATTTCAGGAAATAAGGTTTTGCAGCAGAAGAGACTAAAGTTAGACTTACAGCTGAACTTTACTGATGGGCATGAGACATACCAGGTGAGAGGAGGATGGACATTTTGGGGTGTGGACCAACAGGAGGGCTTACCCATCTCCTGTTTCGGTTACAGCAATTACCTGTGGACACCCAGGCAATCCAATCAATGGCCTCACTCAGGGCAACCAGTTTAACCTCAACGATGTGGTCAAGTTCGTTTGCAACCCTGGATATGTGTCTGAGGGCGCCGCCAGGTCCCAGTGCCTGGCCAGCGGGCAGTGGAGCGACATGCTGCCTACCTGCAGGAGTGAGTCTTCCTTCTTCTCCCACTCCCCTCCCCAGCACCCCTCCCATCAGTGGCCCAGGAACCCATGAGCAGAAGCCATGGATCCAATCCTGGAGTTATTTTGACTCAGGGAAGACTTGAGACAGAGAAGGGTCACAAATGGGGACTTTCTAGACACAGCCATGTAAAATTTCATCATGGTAACATCAAAAAAGCAAATGAAGTTTCATACATGAAAGTAGAAGTAAAAAGTATATTTTTGTTTATATTTCATAAACCAATAATCCATCATATAGAGCTCCATTGTTGATGAAAGAAAAAAAAAGCAGAAGTGTTCAAATGAAAAATAAACAGCCGATGGGGGTTGGGTTGAAGGGACAGAGGACAGAGAAGAAACCGAGGACTCGAGAGGCAGATTCTGCACAGAGGACATTCCGGCCCCACCTGGATCCTTCGGGAGACAGTAGCTGCTGAAACTTTCGGGGGTCCGTTCACAGCAGCAAAGGGCAGGCGGAGCTGTCTGCCCCTCACCAAGCAAGGCCAGGTGGGCTCAGTGACATTTATGCGGAGAGTCAGAGTGGGCGGAACAGAGAGAGCCGGCCCTGACCTGGGAGGTTAATCCGTTCTTCCGGGTAACGAGGGCTGAGATTCCCTGGGACAGGGCCCCGTGTCAGCATTTGCGGGGCGTGGTGATTGGCTGTGTGGTACATCACGGCTCATTTATTACTGATATCAAAGAACCAAAATTTTCAAGTGATTTTTAAAAAATAAGTCACATTCACCACTAATCCTCAAATCGCATGCCTCTCTTAACGTTTCAAAGACGCTGTTTTGAGTGAGAGGGGGTCCCACAGAACACAGGGAGGATCGCCAAGACCTTGCTTTGTGCCTTGCTTATCCATACCGGCAGGAAGAGTCGAGAACTGCTGCTTTGGGGGGTTATCCCATGTTCCCTTCTCCCCAAGAACTGTGCTCCCAACACAAGATGCAAACTCTCCCAGGCCTTCAGCCAACCCACTGCTGCCCACGGCCGCCAGCCTGGAAGTCAGAGGGCAGGGCTAACATCCTTAGAAACCCTGGCCTCCGGTTTCTACCGGAGAACGGACTAAGTGTCCTACTCCCCTCTAGTCCGTTCTCCACCCTGACAGGGTAATCTGTTTAAAATGCAAACCTGATCAAGTCACTCCCTGTTCCAACCGCCTTCCCAGACTTCCCCCACCCTTGGGAGAAAGTACCCCCCAGGTTTACAGCCCCCCCCCCAACCTGGTCCAGCCTCACTCTCCTTCACCTTGTCTGCTCCCTGCCTGGCTCTCCACTGGGTTCCAGCCACACGGAACCTCTTGCATTTCCTGCACGTGCCCCGCGTGTCCTGCACCCACAGGGCACTCCCAAACGAGGTCTTCCTCCTCAGTCCCCCCTCGCCACTCCCTCTTTGTCACCAGGAGCCTGTTGAAATGTTGCTTTCTCCTGGGAAGCCTTTCCTGCTCCACCCCCTGCTGTGATGCTTCGCTCTGTGCTCCCAGAACATTCTCTGCTGCCCCTATCAGAGCACTTATCAAACAGCATAGTTGCCTGTTTGTTCTTCTCTCTCAGTTCTCCACAGGGAATGACTATAGCTGTCCCCCTGACCCAGCAGGGGACAGATGTCTGGAGACACTTTGGATTGTCACACTGGAGGATTTTGTTGGCATCTGGTGGGTGGAGGCCGGGGATCCTGTTAAACATCCCACAGGACCACCCCCCTGGCAACAAAGACCTATCAGCCCAGACGTCCACGGTGCAGAGGTAGAGAAACTCTAGGTTGTAAGTTCTGTGCTGTCCTCACTGCCCAGCACCCAGCTTGGCACTCGGTACAGCACAGTGAATACCATGAATGAATGAATGAATGCCACTCACTTCTTCTGAGACGCCGGCCTCTCTGAACCTCAGAGACACACATCAAAGTGAAAATACCTTATACTTTAAAAGCTTGTCAAAATTTTGAAATACCTGCCCTGTTGCCTGAGATTCAGGCAAGATAATGAATGTGAAAGTGTTTTGAAAGCAAAACATTCATGAGTTATGAATGATATCGTCATTATTCTAAAACTGCTCTCTGATTTTGAGTTAAGCTGCTTTGGAAACACTCGAACATTTAAAAGTCAAATGTAGCCCCCAGGACATTAATCTCTCCCTGGAATACACGTAAAAGTGATTAAAAGCGTTTGCAGCCGAGGCCAGCCCCTGTTCAAGTCAGCTCTGATGCATGGGCCTTACAGCTGATGAGCTCGCTACAGGGGGCTCCTGTGCCGGGACCAGCCCCACGGATCCAGGCGGCCATGCCTGTGCGGGACTCGGGTGTGCAAACACATCCCAGTCCTGGCTGACACCGTCTGCAGTAGACGTGTGCAAGGGAGCACTGAGGAGGGAGAGGTAACCAGTCAGAGAGGAGGCAGGAAGGTTTCTTGAAGGGGGTCATGTCTCTTTGGACAAGCAAGAATGTGTCCCTTAACTGGGGGACGAAGGGGCGGGAGAAGGACCAGCCGCTGGACCAGCTCACCCTCCTGGGCAGGATCTGCTCCGTGTTGCCAGTTTTGGTCTGGAAACGTTGCTGTACTGGAATGCTGCCTGGTTGGGCTTCTGAGTTCCCGTTTAGAAGGCTGTGAGGGTGCGTGCGGTGAGTCCGCATCTAACTGTCCCCTTCCATTGCAGTCACCAACTGCACAGACCCCGGGCACCAAGAAAACAGCATTCGCCAGGTCCATGCCAGCGGCCCGCACAGGTTCAGCTACGGCACCATGGTGTCTTACCAATGCAGCCACGGCTTCTACCTCCTGGGCACCCCCGTGCTCAGCTGCCAGGGCGACGGCACCTGGGACCGTCCCCGCCCCCAGTGTCTCTGTAAGTAGATGTCGTCTAGTCCAGGTGGTCACCTGTGCAGGCTGACGGGATGGTTCATGTTAGAGAACTGTCCTGTGTGTGTGTGTGTGTGCACGTGCATGTGTGTGTTTTTGTGTGTGTGTGTGTGACTTCACAATGGTGGCCACTCTGGCTCCTCCTTGGATGTCAGAGCCCTCCTCGGCCCCTGTTGGGTTAGTTGCCATACCCCTTCCCACGCTCCCTTTCTTCCTGGCTGGGGGCCTGGTCCCTTGCTGCTACCACCACCAGCCTCTACAGCCTTCAGGGTTCTCTTTCTCTCCAACCGGCCGCCTGGCGGAACCCTGTCTCCCATTGTCTCTCCCATTGTCCCCCCTCCTCGCCTCCTGGGAAAGGCAGCACAGCCCTTCCCTTGACGGCCTGGAGCAGGAAAGCCACGGACTCTCCGGCAGGCCGACCCGGAGCTGAACCCTGGCTTTGCCACGCAACAGGCTGCGTGGTTTGAGAGAAGCCCGTTGACCTCTCAGAGCCTCCGTGTCTTCGGCTGCAAAAGTGACAAT
This sequence comes from Artibeus jamaicensis, assembly GCF_021234435.1. Classification (NCBI taxonomy): domain Eukaryota; kingdom Metazoa; phylum Chordata; class Mammalia; order Chiroptera; family Phyllostomidae; genus Artibeus; species Artibeus jamaicensis. Next base: position 10,473,060 of record NW_026522057.1, read on the forward strand.
AGTCCCCTATTCAGTGGGGCTCCTAGAGGATTAAATAAGAAGTCCATGCAGGTGCCCGGTATACTATCTAGCACTCAATAGACAATAACTGCTTTAACTATTATTAGGAAAAAGTATGGGGGCAACGTGTTTAAACAACAGGGGGGAGGGAGCATGGTCAGAATCTTGCCATGTGGGTATAGCCTCATATATCCTCATGAGGAGAAGCCCCTCGGTGTCCTGCCCTTTCCTCTAGTTCCTGAGGTTGAATCCTGTGCATCACTCCCTCCCCAGTCTCCCTGGTAGTGGAGGTGAAGCTGCAGTCCAGGGGATTGATGAGCGGTGCATGGTAGCCCTCGGTCAGCCCCCTCAGCTTCGTCGCATCCCCCACACCTGCCGCCCCCGTCTGCAGGACTCCACCTCGTCAGGCCCCCGTGCTTCTAGGAGTGAGAAGAGACTGGGGCAGCTCCTCCCTGCCCACCATTCTCTTGTTCGAGGACCCCAACCTGGCCGTCCAGCCCCTTCCATGACTGATACATTTGACTGACAAATTTGGGGGAGGTTGGAAATGGGCTGCCCGCCACCTGCTTTACATTGGTGCCAGCTGCGGTTCAGAGCCCATGGTGGTTTCAGATTAATCTTCTGGTGAAAGGAAGCTTTTATCATATTAAAATTACTCATCTATATGAATTTCTTGCCCAAAGCTTGTTTTACCGGATGTTAATATTGATATTGAAATAATTAGTTAATATACAATGACACTAATATAATGAATGACCAGCTTCTTCTGGGAGATTTAGTTCATTTGCATTTTTCCTTCTTTGGTGAAGGATAATTCACAGGCCGTAAAATTCACTCTTTCAAAGTCTATAATTGAATGACTTCAGTGTGGTCACAGAGTGGCTCAGTCTCACCACGATCTAATTCCAGGGCGTGTTCCTCCCACACCAGGAGCCCTTTGAGCCGTCACTTCCCGTTCACCACCACTACTCTGTCCACCAGCAGTCATTTGTCTGCTCTCTGTCCATGAGCACGCCCATCCTGGACCTTGTATGCAAATGGAATATTACACGTGGCCTTCTGAGACCGGCTTCCTTTACTCTGTATGAGGTTTTCAAAGTTCATTCATGTTGCAGTGCTTATCAGTCCTTCATTCTTTTTTATGGCCAAATCCCATTCCGTTGCATGAACGCATCCATCACATTTTGTTTATCCACCCTCGGCTGGTAGACATCCGAGCTCTTTCCACTTCCTGGCTGTTTTGATCAATGCTGCTCTGAATGTTTACATACAAGTTTTTGTGTGAATTGTTGGTTCTCTTGGGTATATACCTAGGAGTGGAATTGCTGGGTCACACGGGAACTTTATTTTTTAATGTTCGGAAGATAACTATTCTCCAAAGTGTCTGTGCCATTTTACTTGCTCACCAGTGACACATGAGGTTGCAGTTTCTCCACATTCCTCACTGTTCATTGTAGTGAAGACTTCACTGGAACACACCGTTCCAGTGGGTGTGAAGCGGTATCTCAGTGTGGTGGTGACTTCCATTTCCCCGGTGACTTATGACACTGAGCATCTTCTTGTGTGCTTCCTGGCCATTAGTATCTCTTCTTTAGAGAAATGTCTGTTCAAGTCCTCTGCCCACTTTTTGAGTCATTTGTCTTTGTACTGTGGAGTTTTAACAGTTCTCTACATATTCTGAATATTGTACTCCTACTTGCAGATACATGATTTGCTAACATTTTCTCCCATTTTGTGGATGATCTTTTCACTTTCTGAATAGTGTCCTTTGATCCATGAATGTTTTTTTCATTTTTAATGAGATTCAACTTATTTACTCTTTCTTTTGTTGCTTGTGCTTTTGGTGGAATATTTAAGAAACCATTGCCTAATCCGATGCCACCAAGATCACCTCCTCTATGAACAGGCATAGTTTTACTTATTGCTCCAAACTGGATGCTTGTTACATCTTTCTCTGACCGGATTGCCTGGCTGGAGCTTCCAGTACACCGTGGAGTAGAACTGGCAAGAACAGACATTCTTGTCATGTACTTGGCCGTGGGGAGAAAGCTTTCGGTCTTTAATCATTAGGTATGATGTCAGCTGTGAGTTTGTCATGGATCCCCTTGACCACCTTGAGGGAAGTTGCCCTCTATTCCTAGCCTGTTAAACATTTTCATCACAAAAAGGTGCTGGGTTTTTGTCAAATGATCTGAATCTACTGGGATTATCGCCTGGGGATTTTTTTCCCCTCATTCCATTAATATGGTGTATTATACTGATTGATTTTTCCTATGTTGAACACTCTTGTGTTCCTGGAACAAATCACATTTGGTCACGGTGTATAATCCTTCTCTCATGCTGCTGGATTTGGTTTGCTAGCATTGTACTGAGGATTTTTACAACTATATTCGTAAAGGATATTGGTCTGTAGTCTTCCTTCCCGGTAATGTCTTTGGCTTTGGTTTCAGGGTTATACGAACATGGTAGAATGAGTTTGAAAGTGTTCTCTCTTCTGGTTTTAGGAATAGTTTGAGAAAAATTAGTGTTATTTCTTCTTTAAATGTTGGTAGAATTCAGCAGGAAGTCAGCTGGTCCTCTGCTGTTCTTCGATAAAAGTTTTTGATTATTGATAGATTCTATTTATTTGCTATAATTCTATTTAGATATTCCATCTCTTCTTGAGTCAGTTTTGGTAGTTTGTGTGTTTCTAGGAATTTTTGGCCATTTCATCTTGGTTATCTAATTCATTGGCATACAATTGTTCATGTTCATAGTATTCTCCTTAATCCTTTTCATTTCTCGAAGGTTTGCTGGTAGTAATGTTCCCACTTTTATTCCCAATTTTAGTAATTTTAATTTTTTTCTTTCTCCCTCTCATCAAACTTGCAACACATTTGTCAATTTTGTCGATCTTTTCAAAGAACAAACTTTTGGTTTTATTTTGTCTACTGCTTTTCTACTTTCTATTTTACTTATCTATCATTATTATTATTTCCTTCCCTCTATTTGCTTTGGGTTTAGTCTGCTCCTCTTTTTCCAGTTTCTTAAAGAGGAACATTAGGTTTTGGATTTGAGATCTTTTTAATGCAGGCATTTACAGCTATGAATTTTCCCCAGAACACTGCTTTCTCTGCATCTCACAAGTGCTGGTATGTTATGTCTTCATTTTTTACCTCAAATATTTTCTAATTTCTTTTTTGATCTCTTCTTTAACCTCTTGGTTATTTCAGAGTCTGTTGTTTAATTTCCATATATCTGTGAATTTTCCTAATTCCCTTCTGTTACTGATTTCTAATTTATTGCACTGTAGTTGGAGAATATAGTCTGTGTGATTTCGATCTTCTCGAATTTTATGGTGACTTATTTTATGGCCTAACATGAGGTCCATCCTGAAGGATGTTCCATGTACACCTGAGAAAAAGGTGAATTCTGCTGTTCCTAAGCAAAGCGTTCCATAGCTGATAGTTAGGTCTAGTTGGCTCATCGTCCTGTTCATTATATTTCCATGTTCATCTTCCGTCTGGATGTTCTATCCATCATTTAAAGTGAGGTGTTGAAATCTCGTACTACAGTTGTTGGCTTGTCTGTCTCTCCTTTCAGTTCTGTTAGCTTTTTGCTCCATGTGGGTGGTGGATCTGTTGTTAGATGCGTATATGTTTATAGTTGTTATATCTTCTTAATGGATTGATCCTTTTATCTTTATGAAATGTCCTTCTTCTGGCCTGTAACAATTTTTGGTCTTAAAGTTTATCTTGTCTGATATTAGGAGAGCCATCCAGCTCTTGTTTTGGTTATCATATGTATAGTATATCTTTTCCATGTTTTACTTTCAATCCATTTGGGTCTTTGAATCTAAGGTGTGTCTCTTTTAGATAGTATATAATTGGATCATATTTTTATTCATTTTTCTAATATCTGGATTTTATGTGTTTAGTTCTCATTTAATCACTGATAAGAAAGCTCATGGAAACAGGGATCATGTGAAGAACAATTACGATGTCTCAGTTAACAGTGAGAGCCAAGTCATTGCAGAAGCAAGTCAATTATAGTGCTTTAAGGGTGCGTTCTCTTGGAATCAACCTACCTGGTGTGAAGAACTAATTCTACTATTGACTAGGTCTGTGATCTTGGGGAAGTTACTTTTTCTCACCATGCCTCATTTTCCTCCTCAGCAAGATGGAGAGGAAAATAGTGCCTACCTCACAGGGTTATCTTAGGAAATAAACAATGTAATGCTTGAAACTCACTCTGTCAGTTTCCTGTTGCTGTATAACAAGCCATCTCAAAACTTAGTGGCTTAAAATAGCAACTGCTTTTGTTTGCCCACAATTAGGTCAGGAATTCAGGTAGGGCTTAGCAGGTATATTAGTTGGCTACACCAGAGAAACAGAATAACATATCTATACATAAAATAAGGAATTGGATCATACAATTATGCAGTCTTAGAAGTCCTGAGAACTGCATTTGGCCAGCTGGAGACCTAGGAGAGCAGATGGCTTAGTTTCAGTCTGGCTCATAAGCCTGAGAAGCAGGAGAGTCGACAGTTTAAGTTCCAGTCCAAGCCCTAGTCCAAGGGCAGAAGAAAACTGATATTGCAACTCAAAGATAGACCGGCAGAGAGGAGAAATCTGTCTTACTCAGCCTTCTGTTCTATTCAGTCCTTCAAGAGATGAGATAAGACCCACCCACACTGGAGAGAGCAAACTTCTTTACTCAGTCTACCTATTCAAATGTTAATCTTGTTAAGAACAGCACTGACAGAATAGTGTTTGACCAGCTCTCTGGGCATCCTTCCGGCCCAGTCAAGTTGACACATAAAATAAGCATCACAGCAGGGAGAGCCCACGTGTGCCTCCTGCAGCTCAGCTGGGACCAGAGGAGCCAGGATGGCCTCACCTACATGTCTGAGCCCTGGGAACCACCTGTTCTCCTCCACGTGGCCTCTCTCTGTGTGACCACTCTAGCAGAACAGCTTGGTCATGTTTACTTGGAGGCTGAGTTCCTAAAGCCAAAGAGGAAGCTATAAGTTTTTTGAAGGCCAGAGCTCAGAATTCCCAAAACCTCATTCCACCAGTCTGTTCACCCAGAAAGTCATAGGACCACCCCAGATTCAAGGGGAAGGGAAATAGTAGACCCCACCTCCTAGAATGGGAAGAATGGCATACTCGTACAGGGATGGGAATGGTCGTGGGGACCGTCTTTGCAGACAGTGTACCACGGTCGGCCCTTCGGAGACCACAGTTCATATTCTTCCACATGTACCACATGACCCCTCTCCATCAAGACCTCCAAAATCATAGTCATCTTGTTTTAGTAATCTACTGTGTAGCACATCACCCCAAGTGTAGCAGCTTAATGTAACCACCATTTTCTTATAGTTGGTTTAGTGAAGACACTGCATCTCTACTTCACATGTCGTTGGCTGTTGTGACTTGACTGGGACTAGACAACCCAAGATGGTCTCACTCACGTCAGGGAACTTGGTTCTGGCTGTCAGCTGGGGGCGCTGTGGTTGCTGTCCACCTGCTCATTGCCTCCATGTGATTTATTACCATTCAGTCGTCCAGGCCAGACTTCCTTACATGGTGGCAACAATATTCTAAGAAAATAAAGGCAGAAGCCACCATGTCACTTAGGCCACAACCAGTCAAATGTCACTTTCACCACATTCCAGTGGCCAAAGCAAGTTGCAAGGCCAGTTCAGATTCAAAGGGGAGGGGAAATGGACTCCACACCTTGATGGGAAGAAACATTAGCAGCAGACTCTGCAGCTAATCTACCGCAAACACTTAGAAAAGTGTTTGACGTAGATTAAGGCCACAGCGAGAAGTGGAGATACTGAGGGCCTGTGCGTGCCATTCCTGTGCCTGGCCAAAACTCCATCATCGGGACAGATTTCATCCCTCTGGTCACTTCTCCGGGTCAGCATCCATCCCATGTCCTGTCCTCTTTCTGGGTAGAAGCAATGACTACAAGTATCTCTTACCAGACCCCAAGGCTTAATCCACCCAAGTCATTGTCATCTTTTCTCAAACTGCAGCACCCCCCTGATTCTTGCCCCTCTCTGGAATGTTCTCCACACGGTATCCAGAATGTTCTTGTTAAAGTCTGTATCAGATCACATCACTCTGGTAGCACCCCCTCGTGCTTATAATAAAATCAAATTCTGTGCCATCATCTGGCTCCCAGCACCCTCTCCCCCCTTGTCTCCTTCCATTCTTTTCTTTCCTTTCCCTTTCTATTCCATCAGCCCTGACCTTCTTGCTGTTCCTCAAGCACACCCAGTTCATCCTGGCCCCAAAGCCTTTGTGCTTCATGTTCCTTCCCTCAGAATAATCTTCACCCAGACCCTAAATGGCTGGCCTCCTCACATCACCCAAATCACTGCTCAAGTGTCACCTCCAAAGAGAGCTCATCCCTGACCACCCTACTCAAAAATATCCCACCCTGACACCCTTTTCCTGACACAACTTTTTTTTTCTTCGTAGCACCCCCAAGAATTACCTATTTATTTTGTTATATACGATCTCTCTTCCCCACTAGAATATGAGCTCCACAAGAGCACAGACTCTATTCTCCCAAACACATACAACAGTGCCTGGCATCCAGTGGGCACTCAGTAAATATGTGTTGAGTAAATGAAAAAACCTGAGGTCAAGCTGTGGAAAGAACAATGGGAAGGCAAAGCGTGGTGACCTTGACAGCATCACCCTGCCCTGGCCTGTACGCTTCATCTTAAATCTTTTTTACCACTCTTTTTTCCTTTTTTTAAATGTTTTATTGATTATGCTATTACATTTGTCCCATTTCCCCCACTTCATTCCCCTCTACCCTGCACACCCCCTCCCACTCACATTCTCTTTAGTTCATGTTCATGTGTCATAAGTTCTTTAGCTTCTACATCTCCCATACTATTCTTGCCCTCCCCCTATTTTGTACCTACCATCTATGCTACTTATTCTCTGTACCTTTTCCCCCTCTCTTCATCTCCCATTCCCCTGTTGCTAACCCTTCATGTGATCTCCATTTCTGTGGTTCTGTTCCTGTTCTAGTTGTTTGCTTAGTTTGCTTTTGTTTTAGTTGTTGTTAATAACTGTTAGTTTGCTGTCATTTTACTGTTCATATTTTTCATCTTCTTTTTCTTAGGTAAGTCCCTTTAACATTTCATATAATAAGGGCTTGGTAATGATGAACTCCTTGAACTTGACCTTATCTGAGAAGCACTTTTATCTGCCCTTCCATTCTAAATGAAAGCTTTGCTGGATAGAGCAATCTTGGATGTAGGTCCTTGCCTTTCATGACTTGGAATACTTCTTTCCAGCCCTCTCTTGACTGTGAGGTCTCTTTTCAGAAATCAGCTGACATTCTGATGGGAACGTCATTATAGGTGACTGTCCCTTTATCTCTTGCTTCGTCTTTAATCTTACCACTGATTTTCAGTTACACTCTGGCGATTCAGGAAATGGAACTTACAGACTTAAGGTGCCAAGTTGAGGACAATGGATGTGGGCCACTACAAGATGCAGCTGGGAAAGGACTATAACTAGCCCTCCTTCTGGAACCTGTGGCCCGTGCACAGTCCTAGAATCACAATTGCCCATTTTGTCTTACTTTTTGTATATGTATATACTATATGTACCACCTTTGGGCCAGATGCCTTGGGTACGTCCTACAGCAGTGAGGAAATTGGGAGAGGAGACCATAAAAGGCAAGAAAGAAAAGGAACAAAGGAGGTTGCAGAGCTGCTACCTGCTGAGCAATTTCACACACATCATCTCTGCAACTCTTAAAACAGAGGTGTCGCTCTTCCATTCACTGATACGGAAACTGTACAGCGAGATGGGTAGGCCCCGTCTGCTGATGTCAGGGGGGTGTGCCCCCAGGAAGTGTGCTCCAACAGACACCCAGGGCTTCTCTTCCTCGCTGCCTATCACCACAAAAAGCCTAGTATGTGTCCTGTGATGCCAGTCTCTCCTGAGGCAGAATCACTAAGATGTTTGCTTTTCCCCGCAGTGGTGTCCTGTGGCCATCCCGGCTCCCCACCCTATTCCCAGATGTCCGGGGACAACTATACCGTGGGAGCGGTTGTGCGTTACAGTTGCACCGGCAAGCGGACTCTGGTGGGAAACGCCACCCGCATGTGTGGGCTGGACGGGCACTGGACAGGCTCCCTGCCTCACTGCTCAGGTATGGGGCCTGGCCTGGGGGACGGGTCCCAAGGGAACACTTCGCTAGTAGGAGGTGGACAAGGTCCCAGGATGTGAGCGTGATAGAAGGACAGGAGGAAATCAGACCTTTTCAACCCTCGTCTCATCCCTAATAGGAGGGAGAGCACAGCTGTCAGAGGTACCAGCTGGACTTCTACCCACGGTGACCTTGGATCAGACTCCAAGCTCTGTGCCCTTAGTCAGTTCTGGCCAAGTTCTTGCAGCCAAGAGACTGCAAACTCGGGAGGGTACAGCAATCCTTGCAGTTTGAGATTCCCAGGTGATCCTGTCACCCAAGATGTAGGGCATTTTCTGAACATGGAACTAGATATTAGTTAGGTTTCTCAAAAAAGGAGAAATTCTCAAAGCACTAGCCACTGTTTCAAAGGGCTATTGGCTGCCTGGACAGTCCCAGACACATCATTCTATTACCTTCCAGGACTTTGGCCTCTCACCCCTAGAAGTCTCACTAATCACCCAGTTTATGACCTTGGCAGGACTAGGTATGAGCCATGGGGACTCCTTTGCCCTGGACTAGAGGAAGGCCAAGTCTCTGGGTTCCTCCGGAACTTCATTCTGCTTGGACTTCTGGTGGCAGTGATTTGGGGAGAATGGCTTGGGGAGGACGAGGGTCAGATATATTGAGGCCACCTGAGTTGTCCACAGAACAAGTTCCAGGAGGAGGAAGAGGCTTTCCAAAGAGGAAAGACACACATTTCCTGTCCAATGCCCTTCCAAGCCGGCATTTGCCCCATCTCTTCTGTGAATTCTGTTTGCGTAAAGCTTCTCCCTGTGGAAACTGCTCCAGCACATTGGGTTAAGGGTGCTCTTCGAGTCTGTTTGATCTATTTGGGGGATCTTTGTTTCCATGGAAAAGGGAAGTGCGGGGTAGAGGAGACAAAAACCAGACAAGCAAGCCCAGAGCATCATCTCCCCATTAGCATGGGTAATACACACATGCGCACGCGCACGGCATTTTCCCGGCCCATGCACGGAACCCAAGTCTTTTCACCTAAACTCTTATTTCTCTCCTTTGGAGTTGTGTTAGCAGAGGCTGGAAAGTGACCTCTTGGAAATATTACAGAAACAATTCTTGGCTGGAGTTGAAAACTGAGCTAGAAAACCTCTAAACCTTGTTCAACCCTGAGATGTCCTAGTTTTGTGACTTCCTCTGTACTGGTCCTGTGTGTGGAAGAAGGGCCTCTTCCTTGGCCATGTCAAAGTGGACAGCAGAGACTCAGAAACGCACTGACACCTTGGGAGCATGAAATAGTAAAGAGCAAGAACAGACCCTTCGGAGGACGTGGACCGCACCCTGGGGGATGTCTGCCTTCAGCTGTTTGAGTTCTGATCCTGAATGTTCAGAGGCAGTTAGCAGTCTCATTTCTCCTATGTACCCATCAAGGATGACAGACACTCAGGAGACCAGAATCATGGGCAAGGCTTTCCTGGAGCCCTCCAAGGGCAGGATTAGGAGGGATTCTATAAATGCCAAGGCTGAGGAGTGCATGCCTTAGATAAGAAAATAAGGGATGAGAACAGGAGATCAGGAAGCAATGCAAGGTGTGGTGTGCACTAGAGAGAAGAATGTTACGCCTCCCTTCCTGAAACTTACAGATGGCATCTTTTGCAACAGCGTCTCTTGCCAGGCCTAAGAAATACATAGTCGAGAGTTCAGAGGCAAATTTTTGAATCTCATTCTATACAATCAGTGCATAACAATGCGCTGATGATGTATAACAGAAAGTCCTGAGTCCTTGAATCCTAAGTCCCCAGTCCATCAAGGACATGCAAAGATTTCCAGCACCAGGACAAACTTTGGGAAGGTCATCACCCACCTCTGCAGTGCTGTCATCTTGTGGATATACCTCTTCAGTGAAAGAGTTAACAGTTGCCATCTGTCCCCAGTATTCTGTCCCACACTCCCTTATGTCATTGACACGGAAGCTCCAAACAGTGCAGTGGGGACCATTCCATCAAATGAGCCCCCAGGACTGGAGAGCTGCACCCTTGGCCTATGGCGGGACAGCGCCGGCTCCAGCTGAGGCCAGCTGGCCAGTGCGGGAGTACGAGGATGCACCATCTGGGCTGCCTTCCAGGGGACGCACTGCTGCCTGTTGCATGAGCTACATCCTGGGAAACTTCAAAAGATAAGAAAACCTGGCCAAATGCAATGGGCTCTCTTTTTTCAAATGTTTGACTTGAAGATTGAATGAATCCCCCTTCCTTGGTTGGGAGCAGAATGAGGAACATGGTATTCCCATAGTCTGAGACATCCTTCCTCATGCTAACCGTGGCCTGTTCTGATCCAGTGATGTCCCTACACATCTCTGTAGTATGAAGTGTGTTGACTTCTACAGGCGCACAATCTTACGACTTTGTCTCCTAGTCTTTACCCTCCTCCACTCCTTGGGTAGGTTTTCATAATATCGGAAGCCAGATAAATGCAGGAATGTAGCAGGGTGCAAAGACAGCATGAGACAAGAGGGTCTGAAACATTTAATCCAGAGCCCACCTGTATTTCGTAATTTGTGAACAGGAAATCCTCAGTTGAGGGATCGGGATTCAAGCTGGGCTGCTGAGGAGGTGAAGGTATGCCATGGAGTTTGGACTTTATCCTGTAGGCAATGGGAAGCCAGCCGGTACAGATGTTTCAGCAGAAAAGAAACAAGAGCCAGATGATGGGTGCTTGTTCCTTATTAACAGTTGAGGATACATGGAAGATGCATTAGAGAATTTAAGAGGAAGAGACATCAGTAAATGAGTGTATAAAAAAGTGTACATTTACACAATGGAATGCTACGTGGCAGAAAGAAAGAAGGAGCTCCTACCCTTCGCTACAGCATGGATGGAACTGGAGAGCATTATGCTAAGTGAAATAAGCCAGGCGGTAAAAGACAAATACCATATGGTCTCACCTTTAAGTGGAACTTAATCAGTAAAGCAAATAATTAAACGTAATAGAACCAAGGACATGGAAATAAAGAACAAACTGACAGTGACCAGAGTAGAGGGGGTGGGGGGTAATGGGGGAAAGAAGGGGAAGGGTCAAGTCTAGGAACATGTATAAAGGACCCATGGACAAGGACAGTGTGGGGGACAGTTGAATGTGGAAGATGGTAGTGAGCAGGGCAGAGGGGAGCAATGGGGGGGGGGGAAGGGGGACGACTATAATTAAACAACAATAAAAATGTTTTTAAAAGAGGAGGAAACATTCATTAGAAGGCTCTTGCAATAGTTCGGGCAAGAGAATGCTGAGAGACTGAACTAAGACAGTGGAATGAGGAATTCTGGAACCAGTAGATGTTGGTGGAAAAGAGGTTGAAGGGAGAAGGAGGGGAGGCGGCCAGCTTGGACCACCGCCCTTCCGCGCTGGCACAGACCAAGGAGCGAAGGCAGGATCCACCCAAGAGCCTTCCCCCTGCCTCCTTTCTTCCCTTGCTGTGTGGTCTCCAGCGGTTCACGCATGACCTCAGACCTTTCCGTTCTTTGACCACTGGGTAGTAAGGCAGAAGCCTGCTCAGATAACTTGGGCTGGACACGGTCCATTTTCTCCCCCCTCACTCGTGGGGCCCACCGCCTCCCCTTAACCCTGGCCTAGTAGCTTTCCCTCCCAGTCCTCCTCTCCCTTTTCTTCCATGCTACAAACAACAGCATGTGTTGGGTTCTGGTCCTTAGGCACCAGCATGGGACTCTGTGGTGACCCTGGGATTCCGGCGCACGGCATCCGTTTGGGGGATAGCTTTGCCCCAGGAAGTCTGATGCGCTTCAGCTGCGAAGCTGGCTACGCACTCCGCGGATCCTCAGAGCGGACCTGTCAGGCCGACGGCTCGTGGAGCGGGACGCAGCCTGAGTGTGGAGGTAATGTATGTGACCTTCTGCTTTTCCCCTCTGCCCGCCCCTGTGTTCCCACTGCCAGCACCTGCTCTCACACCCACAGAGGAAACCCACAGCCCCGTTCGAACCCTTGGCCTCGTGGATAGCGGACACCAACAGATAGTTCACACCCAGTCTCACTTGTAATCCAAAGACAAACATTTTCCACCCTCACCTAAGAAGGGAAGAAACCAGAATACACTGAGGTTAGCCCATTTTCTCACTTATTTCCCCTATAGTCTCATTCAACAACTATGTGTCAAATACCGTCACATGTGCTAGGGACACGAGGTGGCCGAGACAGATGCACATTGTCCTCCTGGAGCTTACAGTTGAAGGGAAGAGACCGTGTGGAACAAGCATGCCAAGTGCCAAAAGAACTAGAAATCCAAACTTTAAAACCCTCTACAAGTAATAAAAACTCTTATTATTGTTTCCTGAGGCAGCCCTGGTGGGGCCAATTATATTTCTCCACAGGCTCCTAAATTTCTGGAAAAACTCGTTCTTAAAACCTCACCTCCCAGAGTCCAGCTTCCTGCAGCTGCTCCCCCAGCGCCCGTGTCTATAAAGCACAGCCCGCACAGCACTCTCCGGGTTAGGAAGCTGTTTAACTGCAGAAAGCGAGGTTGACTGAGATGTGGTTGGAAGAGGAAGGAGACGATATGAAACCGTCTAGCCAGGGAGGCGTGCGGGTGGAACAGGGAGTTACATGACTGCCAGGTAGCACCGGGGCTCACGTAAGCTGGGAGGCCGTTAACTTAAAGTGAGTGTAGTCAGCATCGGTCAGGGTTTTTCCTCCACGACATATTGCTACACAGGTGCAGGTACAGTGTAGGTGAACATCAGGTGTAGGGTTAGGGTTTTATCGGGCAACTAAGATGTCAGCAGAAGTGGCAAGGAAGATGAGGGTATACGCAACTCGGTGGCTATGACTGATCTTGGCCTCTAAGCTGAGTCAGGGGAAGCATGTTTGTGAGCGGAATAAGAGGCGGTGAAAGCCTAGACCCTACATAGGCCATAGTAGGATCTATGCATTATACGTCCAATGGGACAAAGAAATCACCAGAGAAGGCAGTGAGCTGAAGAGACAAGAGACAGTGGTTGGAGAACAGGCTGTTTGAAGCCGAGATTCTGCAGAGCACAGGGAGGGACTTCTGGCCGAGGTCAGAGGGCACCTGCCCAGGACATGAGGCAGATGGAGCCAGCGCCCTCCCACTGTCTGCAGGAGTCCTGCCTTTCTGGGGTGTAATTTGGCTTTTATGGGATGTTTTTAGGCATAGTAAGAAAGGTTTGTGGTAGTCAGAGAGTGTGTTGTTAAGGGGAGAATTCAGCATGTTCTCGAATACTCACTGTGACCCAGGCCCCCTTCCATGCCACTCAGATCCCAGGATGGAGCTAGTCATTGTGCCAGGAGTACTCCGGGCACAGGAAGTTAGTGGCTAAGAGAAGGGACATGGCAGTGGACATCCAGTGAGTGTCTGTGCGGCCGTGGCACACAGCTCTCTGTGCCCTCCTTCCCCTGGTGGGCTTCCACCCGCCCTTCACGGCCCCACACACGTTCTTACCTCCTGCACCACGTGATGTGCCCTCACTGGTGCTTGTCTTTCCATCAACTAGAGCACTTACTGTATCACATTTTAGTTCACCTGTTTACAGGTAGTTCCTTGAGATACACTGAGCTCCTTGGGGCAGAGGACATAACTTGCTCATGGCCGCGTTCCTGGCCGCAGGCAGCACAGACGCTGCTGAATAAATGGATGGCAGGGCCTATCTGTTGTGCTGGCTGTGGAGGGACCAGCTCGTAGGTCTGACTTTGGGGCCACATAAATGTTGTGTGTATTTACAAAATAAGATTAAATCAAAGATTAGAAACAAGTGATCTCTAAATATCAAAATCAAAGTGGAAACAAATGCATTTAACTGTGTATCAAGTTGGTAAGTTAATAATACAGAGAATTATTTCAACCAACTTGAAAAAAATGAAACTTGACTACGGTGTATATATCTCCATTCCACAGACAAAAAGAACTGCAGTGAAATCTTAAACTGTTTGTAGCAATCATATTGTTAAGGAATAATGTTGGTATTACTATTCCGAAACTATTATATATATATAATAGCATAATATATATGGATAAAACAAATTAAAATTCTTTATTGTCATTAAGAATCAAAATTTTCAGCACAAAAGAGATATAATATAAAAATTTTTAAGTTAAGGAAAACTCTTAATCCTAAATGTGGATTGGTAATAATCAGTATAAACTCTTAATGTATTTTCAGTTTGAAAAGTTATTTTCCCAGCTGTGACCACCCTAAAAGTCCAGAATCAATGGGTACCCTTAATGCCAAGACTGTGCTTTCTAAATCCATTCTCCAGTGAAAGCAGCCAGAGCTCTTTGGAGAAATGACGAGTTCCAGGACTGGGGCAGGAAATATAAAGATGAACCTGGAACATCTTGTCACTCTAGCAAGTGAACCAAAGACAATGGGGTCATGAAAAGGCCCCCACTAACCAAAGATGGGATAATTTGAGCATCAGTAAGAATAATAGTGGCAATGGATGGCAACATAATAAATAAGTTTAAATCCATGAGTTCAAATGACCGACTGTAGGTCACCTTGGGAGTTTGCTAGGGAACCAACTTATTGTCCTGATGTCTAATTAAAAAAAATTGTCAAGCATCACCCAGCCTTCTTGCATGAATTATATTTCAGGGTAAGCAAATATTTGGTGATGGGCATGTTCTTTATTTTCAAATTCTGTTGAATACAGAACTACAGGATTAGAGCATCACCACTTTCTATCCCCTGGTAACATAATGAATCTAGTCAGCCGTCATCAATTGCTGCTAAAACTATTAAGTGAGGAAAATGGGAGCTTTATGATGCCAGAAACCACTGATCAGCCCCAACATCAGGAACAAGGAGACAACCAGACGTTCTGCGCCTCCTGATGTGACGCAATAGAAAAGGCCCAAAACCCGCCGTTGAAGCACCCCGGCCACAGCGTGGGCCCTGCAGGGCCACAGGACCCGCAGGGCAGGGGCACGTGTCAAACGAGGCCTCGTGGGTACAGTTAGCAAAATCCAGACAGTGTGACGTTCGCCAGATGAACGCCCTGGTTTCTGTAATTGATGAATGGTAGGAGAGGGAGCCGTCCTGTCTGGATCCCAAAATCCTGGGGACACGCCAACCAAATGTCATGTGTGGATCTTACTTGGATTGTGATTCAAGAAAATAACTACAAAAGGGAGAAGGAGAGAGAATGGGGAAAATTAAGCCTGGATTGGATATTTGGAGATATTGTGGAATTATTTAAATTTTTAGGTAGGTTAATAAAACAGATATAGTCCTTATGTTTCAGAAATTAGAAAACAAAAGTGATACGGGTCTCTTCCCTTCCGAGGGTGATGGTCACACGGGACAGTAGCGTGGCGGCATCTCAATCCCCGGGTCCTTCTGTAGCTCGTGGTTTCCCCGCTGGGCGGTTCTCGGTCCCCGGGTGACGCCTGCCCTTGCTCCGGTGAATAATGTGCTCTTTCGGCTCCTAGTGATCTCCTGTGGGAACCCTGGGACTCCGAGCAATGCCCGAGTGGTGTTCAGTGATGGCCTGGTTTTCTCCAGCTCCGTGGTCTATGAGTGTCGGGAAGGTTACTACGCCACAGGCCTGCTCAGCCGGCACTGCTCGGTCAACGGCACCTGGACAGGCAGTGACCCGGAGTGCACAGGTGAGAGCCCAGGCCCTCTGGGCTCTGTGCCAAATGGTGGCCGAGGGGGTTGGGCTCCCCCACGTCCACGGGAGATTGGGGAGGCTGGCTGGAAGGGTGGGACTTGCCCCTGAATGAGATTCATAGAAACTGAGCACGTGCTTTGTGGCAGCCACTGAGCTAAGTGCTCTTTTTTATGTGCATTGTGTCATCCAATACCACAGCCCCAGGAAGTAACTACTATTAACCCCACTTGACAGGAGATTCCCGAGGCTCAGAGAGGCTGACATAAGTGTTGCTGCTCTCTCTCGGCTCTGGCCAGTTCCTCGGGCTTCCTTTTTCTCTTTTAGCATGAACCCCAGTGCTCAGCCTGACCCCTCTGCACTTCAGTTCTGCCCCATCCACCATCTGGGTCAGTTCCGCTCCCCCTTGCACCCACCCATCCCCACCCCGGCCTGGCTCTCCAGCACCATGTAGCCCCACTGCTCCCCTTTCTTGCTTTTCTGAAGAGCAGCCCTGACCCTTTATGTGTGGGGTGCAGACAGAGGGGAGTGATGAGATAAGGAATCTGACAACACTCTCCCTTTCTGAGTCCTAGTCTTTGATTTCAGGCTCCATCTGAAATCCCACGTCAAGTTCACTTTTGTTCTGTGGCCAGAGCTCACCAACCCCCACCCTCACTTGATACGAAAACCAGGCCAGAGCATCGCTCATTCACCAGACCCTGCTTTGGGGCCTGGGGGCCTGCAGAGGCCTCCTGGGCAGAACAATAAGGGATAGACAACTGTCTGTGTGTTTCAAAGTGGCAAACCTCCCTGCCCCTGGGTCCCAGCCTCACGTAGGAGCTGAGCCCTCTGGGCACTTCCTCTCAGAGGACTGGGCTTTGAATAAGAAGAACAGTCTTCATAGCCCAAGTTTCTGGGGTACATAAGGATGGTGTGGGCAAGAAGAGCAGGGTGCAGGAGGACCCTTGCAGAGAGCTGGGCAGTGCCCACCTGGCAGCCCATGTGGGGCAGAGCGCTCTTGATCTGACAGTTTTTTCTCCTGAACGTGTGCGCGGAGCGATGGGGGTGGGATGCAGGGAGAGGGGGTGTGGGCTTGCAGCGGACGGCTCTGTGTCTCCCTATCCTAGTCATAAACTGTGGCGACCCCGGGATTCCGGCCAGTGGCCTCCGGCTGGGCAACGACTTCAGGTACAACAAAACCGTGACGTACCAGTGCATCCCTGGCTACACGATGGAGTCTCACAGGGTGTCCGTGCTGAGCTGCACCAAGGACCGGACGTGGAACGGTACCAAGCCCGTCTGCAAAGGTGAGTCTGAGGGTGGCAGACCTGGACAGAGGGCCAAAGAAAATACAGAAGTGAGACTTGGGCCTCGGACATCCCCCAGCAAGGGTGACAAGGCAGAGCCCTGACATCTTAACCGGAAGTGTGTGGGATGAGGTCCCTGAACATCTGCAAGGAGGGAGTAGGAAGGTACCAAGGCAAGGCTTGGGCTTTGAGCATCGAGGAGAGAGAAAGCCATGCAAAGAGGTGCGGCTTGCAACACCTGAGAGAGGACGTCTTAAGGAACAAAAAGACCAGAGCTCCTCCTGCTCAGCCCAGAGTCCTGCCAGGTGCGGGGTAGCCAGTGGCTGGGCCTGGTTTCCCCAGAAGCACCAGCACTCAGCCCGCTGTGGTCTCTCCCCAGCCATCATGTGCAAACCGCCGCAGCTCATCCCCAACGGGAAGGTGGTGGGGTCCGACTTCAAGTGGGGCTCAAGCGTGACGTACGCCTGCCTGGAGGGGTACCAGCTGTCCCTGCCCGCGGTGCTCACCTGCGAGGGCAACGGATCCTGGACCGGAGAAATGCCTCAGTGTTTCCGTAAGTTGCTCACGGGGTCTTTAGTGCTTCCTGTCTGCCGGCTCCTTCCCCTTCCCTCTGAGCTCTGCCGCTGGAAGTTCTAGGAGAGACACCCCATCCCCAAACCAGGGAGGACCTTTGTCAGCGTTAAAGAAGGAAGGAAGTTTAAAGGGAGAGAAATGAGGCTATCTTAACTGAGCCCTGGCTGCAGACTTTGTGTGGAGTCCCAGTGAAAGAAATTAAGCCAGAGATGAGGAGAGGGTTTCTTAACCTGAAAGGTGGTTAACTGGATCAAGTGGTCCCCAAGGTCAGTGGACCTTTCGGGGGATCCACTGCTGGGAACATGCCCATCTTCGTGGAAAATACCCTGCACAGGAAAGACCCCTGGGAACTCATGATATTCTGGTGACATTATTTCTGGCCCTGTTGTGTCCCAAAGGGCCCCAGGTCCATTTCAGGGCTCATGGGTTTTTTTGTTGTTGTTTTTTTATTAAGATTTTTAAAGGTATTTTTAGAGAGAAGGGAAGTAAAGGAGAAAGAGAGGGAGAGAAACATCAATGTGTGGTTGCCTCTCATATGTCCCCAACTGGGGACCTGGCTTACAACCCAGGCATGTGCCCTGACTAGGAATCGAACCAGCAACCCTTTGGTTTGCAGGCCAGCACTCAATCCACTGAGCCACACCAGCCAGGGCACAGGGCTCATTTCTTACCAATGCCCCACAGAGGCAGGGCCCAGGTCGCTCATTCTTGTCGTAGCCCATGCATTAGCTCTGGAAGCCTTACTCAGGGCATGTGCTCTGGACAAAGGGCAGGACCTATTTTTCCTTCCTACTTGACATTTGTCTAATGCTGCAAAAAAACCTGTCGACACACAATTACACTTGTCTGGGTACCGCTGACCGATTGCTTCCACTGGGGAAATCTCAGCAGAGACAAGGACCAGCAGCTCCAAAGTGGACCCAGCAAAGGCAGCCTCTGGTGCGTGGTTAGCCCCTCAGACCTTCCCATACCTTCCCATACCTTCAGGGCAAACTGAGGGGCACAGCAAGTCTCAGGGTTGACCTCGATTTTCTTCATGAATTGCTTTTTAGACAGGAATTGCGGTTATCACCGAAAAAATTTGTGCGAGAGCTGCAAATACAAAGAGTGTAACACTCTCCCGGATCCCCAGACCCCAGAGGCAGCCTGGGCTGGGCCTCCACGCTGGTCCTCTGTGGCTTTGCATTTCCAGCAACAGGAACACAATTTCCTACCTATGGGCGCGCTGGTTCATGGCTTGTGTTCCAGCCGCCTGCCACACCTTTCTCTCTCGGTGCATCCCCACCTACGCATCACTTTTAATGGTTTAAGGAATTTCCTTGGTGTAGGTGCCACAATTTGCCTAAACTGGTGATATGTAGACAGATGGGTGACAACTGTGGGTTTCTCTAATTGAATCATGTGAGAATCAGTTCAGTAAGAAATAACCCTGGAAATGGCTTGTCTTTACCCTTGTGATGAAGCCCTAGGCAGGCAGGGGTGAGAGCGCGCTGGGCCAAGGGACGTGCGCGCTGTGTGTCTGGTGCGCGCGGCCAAACTGTCTCCTAGAGCGTCCCAACTTGCACTCCTCCAGCAGCTTACAAGAATATTTCTTGACTTACAGCCTCATTAACAATGGATTTTCCCAATTTTTTAAAATATCTACCAGACTGAGGAGTTTTTAAAAGATATCTCATTATTTTCATTGGAACTACATTACTTAGTAGCAAGATCAAGTTGCTCTTCGTCGTCCACGAGTATTTCTTACCTTTTGAGTTGCCTTTTTCTAGATACAGTGGCTTCCAATCAACTCGGCCTTTGAGCGACTTTAGATTGGTTGGGTCTAGACTCCCCAGCTTCAGGGCCCAAGCTTCCATTTTATTTGAAAATGATTACGAACCCCGTGACTCTGTGTATACACACACATACCCACATCATAGCCTAAGGAATGTCCTTCATGCTTGAAGTGATGTCTGGGGGAACTCCGCCTTCCATAGTCCATTTTTAATGGTCCTCTGAAGATCGAATAAGAGGAGCACACTCCTTGCCCAGCCCCCCGCGGGGTAAACGCATACCTTTTGCAAAGGCAGTTGACAGTCCATTGACTGACATCGGGAGCCGTGAACACACTCCAACCTGGACAGAGAAGTCCACTCCTAGAGAACTTCCCCTACAAAAGTAACCCAAGTAAAAGAAAGGCCATATGTAACTTATAACAAGGGCCTAATATAAAAGTTATAATAAACTGTAATTATGGTACAGTCCCTCACTGCAAAATTATGTACCCAGTAAACGATAAAGATGTCAAAAGTGCTTCCCAGATAAGGTAAAATTAACAGAGTTCATCATCGCCAAGCCCTTATTATATGAAATGTTAAAGGGACTTGTCTAAGAAAAGAAGATCAAAAATGTGAACAGTAAAATGACAACAAACAACTATCATCAACTGAACCAAAAAAAAAAACTAAAACAACTAGAACAGAAACAATCACAGAAATGGAGATCCCATGGAAGGTAATCAGCAGGGAGGGGGAGGGAGGAGAAAGGGGGAAAAGGTACAGGGAGTAAGAAGCATAAATGGTCAGTACAAAATAAACAGGGGGAGGTTAAGAATAGTATGGGAAGTGGAGAAGCCAAAGAATTTACATGCACACCCCATGGACGTGAACTAAGTGGGGCGGGGGGGTGCTGGAGGGCAGGGGATGCAGGGTGGAGGGGAATAAATGGGAGGAAAAATGGGACAACTGTAATAGTATAATCAATAAAATGTACTTTCTTTTAAAAATGATGAGGACATCGTAAACCTAGGAAATGTGCACAGAATATTGAATGAGCAAAGCCAGGTCACCGACGTTTGGACACCAGGGTTTGCAGCCACACACAAATTTACCTACCACTGAACAAAGAAGGAATTTAAGAAATGGGAAATAAGAAACAGTTTTGGGTTGTGGCTGATAGTTTATTTTATTCTCAATGTTCTAAACTCCCTGTAACGTTCCTCCATTACTTGGACAATGATCGATAAGCATTTGGAACGTGGAAAGGACAGAGACCCGGCAGCAGCAGGGAGGCAGGCGTTATGGCTCACCCCGGGCTGCCCATGTTTCCAGAGCTCAAGCGGAACCCAGAGGACAGCCGTACAAAGAGCAAAGGCCGGGGTAGGGGTGGGGACCACGGAATCGCAGGCTGGGTTCTGGAAAGCAACTTGGACCTGCCTTTGCCCCTTCGTCTTCCCAGCCGTGTTCTGCGGAGACCCTGGTGTCCCGCCCCGTGGGAGGAGAGAGGACCGAGGCTTCTCCTACAGGTCGTCTGTGTCCTTCTCCTGCCAGCCCCCTCTGGTGCTGGTGGGCTCTCCACGAAGGTTCTGCCAGTCAGACGGGACGTGGAGTGGCACCCAGCCCAGCTGCATAGGTGAGAGGTGATCTGGGGCAGAGCGTCCCAGCCGCGGGCCCAAGATGATGACTTTCCTTCCCTGTAGTCAGTCAGGGGTGTGACTAGGGGGCAGGGTGGGGAGGACACCAAGAGGCAGGGAAATCAGGATGTGGCCCCATTTTCTTTTCTACGCCTATTTCCCGGAGTGAGCAGGGGCAATGAAATCTCCGGTGACCGTGTGGTCTGTTTCTTTGTTTTGCGTTCCAGACCCAACCCTGACCGTGTGCGCAGACCCCGGCATGCCACAGTTTGGGATACAGAACAGCTCCCAGGGCTACCAGGTAATAATGAGGCGGGCCGAGATCGGGCCTCCCGGTCTACCGCCCCTTCCGGCCACTGTCAGCCTCGGAAGGCCAGGGCACCTTCCTTGGAACAGCACTAGTGGAAGACGAGACCTTAGCAGCCGGAGAAAAGCTCTCTGCCTGTTTGAACTGAGCACAGGAGCCCCTTCATAAATGGCAGGGGTTCACAGCAGTCCTGAGGAGCTGAGGCAAAAGAAAGATCCACAAGGATCTTCGCAAGCACTTTCACAGCAACCCGTGTAGTTGGGGCGGGGCACGTGCCGAAGTACAGAAATGAGTGAGACAGGCAGACCTTGTGTCCCAAAGGTGCCCGCACCCACCGACAGACACAGGGCTCAGTCAGGACAATGAGAAGGAGCAGTGCTGAACGGGAGACGGGTCCCCGCCCCGTGGGCTTGTCCCAGTGGGATGCTGGCTCTGTGGACACAGCTCAGAATGAGCTTCAGGGCAAGGAAGGGATCTGGACAGCCTGGGATGGGACACTTTGAACAGGAAGCTGGAAAGTGGGGGAGGGGTTCACGGCAGGACTATTGACTGGAGAAGGGGAAGAAGGGTGTTGCGGGCTGAGACAAGGGTGGGGGTAGGAGTTGAGTCATGGGAAAGTAGCAATCAAGTGACAGGTATGAAGCATCGCTGGGTGGAAGGTGACCGTGGGACCTTTTATCCTCGCCACAGGTTGGGAGCACAGTGCTCTTCCGCTGTCAGAAAGGTTACCTGCTTCAGGGCTCCACCACCAGGACCTGCCTCCCCAACCTCACCTGGAGCGGAACCCTGCCCGACTGTGTCCGTGAGTGCAGATGCGCCTGGGCCCCCACACAGCGCCCCAACACAGCACCACCGGGCAGCAGGTGGCCTCCCCTAGCTGGGCAGCCAGGACACGCTGGATGCTCTGAGTGACAGGGAGCTCACACTTCTCCCTGGGACCAACAGTGGTCTCTGTCATCGGCACTCCTTGGGGACTTGCAGAGAACACTTTCACACAAAAGCCTTTCTGATCTTCGAAGGCGATTCCTATGCCTGAACAAAATAAAAAGAGAGTTTTCCGGTGGCTGTGAAAACTAACAACTACCAAAGCCAGCCCTGGAGATGAAAGATTCCGGGTTTTGACCACGATGACTCCCATCCCCTCAGGATAAGTGCCGCAGGCTTCAGTTCCCCCAGGGCCGAGAGGCCAGTATCCCTGTGGTCTCCATCTTGGCCATTCCTATGACATCAGGGCTGGGATGCAGGGGAGACGTGAGCAGGGGATGCTGCAGGTGAGAGAGGCCCGCAGGGGAAAGGAAGGGGCTGTTCCTTCTGGGGACGGGGAATGGTCGAAGGCCCTACTCTCCTAAGGTCCAACAGTGTCTTTCTTCTCGCCCAGCCCACCACTGCCGGCAGCCAGAGACACCGACCCATGCCAACGTCGGGGCTCTGGACTTGCCCTCCATGGGCTACACTCTCATCTACTCCTGCCAGGAGGGCTTCTCCCTCAAGGGAGGCTCCGAGCACCGCACCTGCAAAGCAGATGGCAGCTGGACCGGCAAACCGCCCATCTGCCTGGGTGAGTGTGCCCCCCGGTGAGCCTCTCCAGGGAGGGAGGCCAGAGGTGACAGCTGAGCCTGAGTGAGGGAAGAGGGGCAGAGGAGAAGGAAGAAATATGACCTCCAGAAGCTGGATCCTGCCTCTGATTTTCTGGGGTGTTGAGTTTCTAGGAGGTAAAATCAGCACAGTCTGAAGAGGCAGGTAGTAACACCATCCCAAGTTTTGTTTTGCTGCCTTCTACCTGAGCTTTAACACTCTCCCAGGATTATACTGAGTCACCAGACAGAGAAAATCTCTTTGTTTCAGCAAAGCAGAATAATAATGCATATTATAACCTTGATTAAATGGTACCTACCCACAGGTCCCTTGGGGTTACCAAGAGTTCACAAACTCCCCTCCCTCTTTTTTGAGTTTATTCGTTTTCTATTTCTTGATCATTATCCCTGTGCATACCTGTGCTAGCATGGAGAATTTGGGGGTAAAAGACAGAAACCTTGCCCTAAAGGAGCCCCCATTTAGCCACAGAAGACAAACACATTGTCAGATGTAACAGTGCCTTCAGGAACATAGAGATGGGCTGGATGCTGCAGGGAAAGGCGCTAATTTGGCCTAAGAGGGGGAGGGGAGAAGTCAGGGCAGGCTTCCTGGAGAAGGTGGTCTGGGTCCAGTCCTAAAAGTCCAGCAAGAAAAACTGCTCAGCTTGGTACTGGAATGGCAGGGAACTCTGTCTTACAGGTGATGAGCTCGCCATATGGGAGGTGTTATTCTAAGTACTTTGTGTGCACTAACTCATTCACTCCTCATAGTCACCCTATGGGGCAGGTTCTATTCATATCCCCATTTAATATATAAATACAATCTGTAAAGAAACTGAAGCACAGAGAGGCTAAGTAACATGCCTGAGGTCACCAGCTGGTAAAGGGAAGGAGCCAAGATTCAAACCCTGAAGGTCTGAGTTTAGAATCTGAGCTCTTAAATACTTGGTCATTGTTCTTCTCAGAGAGAGGCTTCAAGTTCAGAGGCTTTATCAGGGCTAGAATTTAATAACCATCATATGAATTGTTATAAATGTCTTTTATTTATAGAAAGTAATGATTTTTCCATGTATGGTAATAATATAAGGTTTCTCCCTAACTGGTGTGGCTCAGTAGATTGAGTGCTAGTCTGGGAACCAAAGGGTCACCAGTTTGATTCCCAGTCAGGGCACATGCCTGGGTTGTAGGCCAGGTCCCCAGTAGGGGGTGCTAGAGAGACAACCACACATCGATGTTCTTCTCCCTCTCTTTCTTCCTCCCTTCCCCTCTCTCTAAAAATACATAAATAAAATCGTTAAAAAGTAATAAAATAAGGTCTTGTTTTTAGAGTACATTTATTTAAGCTTTTCATGTGGAAGAATATACATAATGTAAAATTTACCATTTTGACTACGGTTAGGTTGGGAGTTCCCTCCCGATTCCATGGCCTAGGCCGGGAGTGGGGTGCGGAGCAAGAGTGTGTCTCCGCCTTTCCCGCCCGTTTCACGGGGGTGTTTCGTCAGGCAGCCAATGCGTAGGAGTCGCCGCTCCTTTCTCTCAGAGGGAGCCGACCGTCCATGGGGCCGTGCCCACGGGAGGAGGGAAACTCAGGAGCCTCCCATGCTGTCTCTTTGGCCTGGAGTCCCTTCCGTTGTTCTTTATATATTGAGAACATAAGACCCTTATCAGATACATGATTTGTAAAGATCTCCCAGTTCGTGAGATGTCTTTTTCTTTTCTTTTTTTTTTAATTTAATAGTGCATTCCCCTTTATTTCATTTATCACCTAAAATGAAACTAGATCGTCACATTTTAAACTCCACTTTTGTCCTGCGTTACATTTGTTTTCAGATGTTTTCGCAGCCTTACTGAGATATAATTGATGCACATAAACAACACATTTAATGTACACAATTTGAAGAGTTTTGATCTGTTCACTTCCGTGTTGGTGCCCCTTTTAAGCACAAAAGTGTTTCATCCTGATGAATTCCAATTTACACACATTTTCTTCGCTTGCTTTGCTTTCACTGTCGTCACTAAGAAACCATCGCCTGACCCAAGGTCACAAGGATTTGTTCTCTTCTCGGAGTTTTATAGTTTTAGCTCTTTCTTTTAGGTCTTTGATTCATTTTGACTTCTTCTTAATTGTGTTCTTTTGGGGTCCAAACTTACGTTTTTGCACGTAGCTATTTGGTTGCCCTAGTACGGTTCCTTGAAAAGACAGATCCTCCCTCATTGAACGGTCTTGGCGGCCTCGGACCGTCTGACCCTGTGCGCATGCGTTTATATCCGGCCCCCAACTTGGTCCCATCCGGTTTCTGTGACTGTCTTTATGCCACACGCCCCCGAGTACTAGAGCTTTGTAAGAAGTTTTAAGTTGGAAAGTATCAGTTTTCCTTTTTGTCCTTCTTTTACATGATTGTTTTGGCTATTCGGGGCCCCTTTTGTTTCTACGTGAATTTTAGGGTTAGACCATCAATTTCTGCAAAGCGAACACATGGCGTTTTGGCGAGGACGGTGCTGGATCCGCAGATCGATTCTGGAATCGTTGCTCTCAGAACGATGCCAGGTCTTCCAACCCACGGGTGTGGGATGTCTTCCCCTTTCTTTAGAGCTCTCGTTTATTTAAACAGCTGTTTCTCGGTTTCAGTGCACAGGCCTTGAACTTCCTCGTTTGCATTTATTTTTAAGCATTTTATTCTTTTTGATGCTATCCTAGGCACTTATATTTAAAAACACTGTATGCTATAAATGCAGTTAAATCTCAATTCAACCCCTTACTGTCTGATCTTGGGCAAGGCCCTTCACCTCTCTGCCTCCCAATGAGTTTTTCTTCTATAAAGTGGAGAAAGTGCTCTCCACCTCACAGTTTTGAGAGGAAGTGTACATGCAATTGCATGAATGAAGAGCCTAGGATAGCACCTGGGACATAAAAGACTGTCTCCCTCTTCGTTCCCTTCATCTTACACAGCCTAAGACAATAAAGGCACTATGTTCAGAAGTTGCGCCTTCACTGAGTCACTGTGGAAGGTTTCCCTGCAGCTTTCTGGAAGCCCAAATTAATTAATAAGTTGACCTCCAGAACTGGAAGAATTGTGCTAAAACTCTGTGACCCTCCCGAGGAGACAGTAGGGGCAGTCTGTCCTCACTGGGTGTCAAGGCAGATTTTTCTGTTGCTCCTCTGCAAAGGAAGGAGAGACACTAACATTTGTTGACCATGACTTTCCTGGACATAGCCTCATTTATCCAGCACAGAACTGTGAGATATGTTCTAGCAGGAGACGAAGACCCTGGTGAATTGACTAGTCAAGGTCGCACAGTCATTAAGCAGCACTGCTGGAACCTGAACCTGGGCTGTCTGGCTCAGGCCCAAGGCCATGGCCTTGCCTTTGCTGGGAAGCGCTGCTCAGTCTCATGTCTGCTCCAAGGGAGGAAGTGCTCCACGGAAAGCCCTCAGGGCTCCCGAAACTTACCTTTAATAAGAGGAAGGTGCTCCCTCGTGCCAGGTATCTGGGAGGAGAGAATCCAGGACAGGGCTTTCCAGCCCTGGGTTAGGGGCATTCAGGGGATCTGTGCATAGGGTGGGAAAATAGACACCATTGTTTTCCTTTACCACTTACTGAAGCGTAGCATGTCCTCTAATTCTGAATGCAGACAAAAACCCATAGCAGTGTTAGCAACACTTAGGACGTTGTCACCAGTAGAAATTGCCAATTTTCATATTATATTACAGCTGTTACTGATATCATGAAATGTTGTTTATGTGTGGTAATTACTGGGCCCGCTGCTAGATCCTGTCATTCAATACAGTAATAAAGAATTATGTATAGTTACATCCCTTGTTTAATGTAACCGTAACCGATATGGGAGAGTTCCTTCGTAACTCGTCATATTTTGTCCTTCTGAGGGGGGCCCCTGCCATCACAGACCATCAAAGCAGCCTACTCCGCACTAAGGGGATAAATCCAAGCAAGACCCCTGAGAACCCACTGACCTAATGTCGGAGAGGTGGACACTGTTTTTCCAACAGAATGTAGGCCGGAGGCTGATCCCGTTTCCCCCCATTCTCTTTCCCAGCAGAGGTCCGGCCCAGTGGGAGGCCCATCCACACTGCCCGGGAGCCGCCACTCACCCAAGCCTCAGGTGTGTACGGACCAGCTCTTTGGCTCAGGAAACATGTTGGTCCCTTCACCCAGTTACCCAGAACCATGCACATGAGCTTCTGAGTATCCAGTAGAAGGGCATGAAAACTATCTGTACAGACAGACGGATTTCGCCTCCCACCTCCCAACCCCAGGCTGACTTCAGGAGGAAGTGGGCTTGAAGGAAGCAAAACTCTCATCCAGAACAAGGAGCCAGGGTTTTCCAAGAGCATGTCCAGAGCCTCGAGCTCCAGAGCCAGATTCCCACACCCCTCCAGACACCAGACCCACGGACCCGGTGCTGCCCAGGAGCTTCCTGGGAATGGCCCAAGTCTAAGACAGGATTGGTCCTTTCAAAGTGTAGTGGCCAGAACCGGACACGGAACTAACTGCAGGTCTGCCTGACCGATGCACAAGTGCTACACACTATCACATCCTTTTTTGACCCCTTCCGTTTTATTGGTATGTGCATTGTACAGGGATACCATAAACTCAGGGCGAACTCCAGTTTGGCCATTGATCAGCCCTGGCCTGAAGCAAGTGAACCTTCCTTCCTGGGCTTCAGTTCACCTTCCGTAAACAGGGATTTAACACTTGCCTTAGAGAATTATTATGAGGATAAGTAGCAGTTTTAGTAGCTCTCACCCTGTGGGTGCGTTCATGTGCCCGACATCGTGCAAAACACAATCTGCAACATTAGACCATGTCGCCCCTGCAGTAACTCTGATGCAGCAGGTGGACGGCCCCCATTTCCGGGTGAGGAAGTTGAGAGTCTTGCACTTGACCGAACGGTAGATAAGTTAACAGCCATCATGAGCCCAAGTCCTGTCAGCCACACGATGCTGACGTGCTGGTTTTTTTCTCCCTTCCCTTTCCCTGTTCTTCATCTTTTCATCCTCCTTCCTTCTTCTCTTCTTTCTCTCTCCTTTCTGTTGTAGTTCCCCCCTCCTTTTCTGAGGTGTTTTCTCCTTTTTGCTATCCATCCCCTCTCTCTTTCCCTCCGTTCACTCACCCTGACAGCCAGCCAAGAGGATCTCCAGACGGCCAGAGCACCGTGCCGCCTGGCCGGTGTGAAGGCGGCTGGGAGAACAGCCTCGCGACTGAACTGGGACGGGTCGTCC
This sequence comes from Artibeus jamaicensis, assembly GCF_021234435.1. NCBI lineage: Eukaryota > Metazoa > Chordata > Mammalia > Chiroptera > Phyllostomidae > Artibeus > Artibeus jamaicensis. The sequence continues at coordinate 10,501,234 of NW_026522057.1, forward strand.
GGGGGCCTGCGCTCCCTCAGCACACATTAAGTCCCTCTCGTGTCTGTTCCTAAATTCCTCTAGTGCCTGGGGATGTCTTTGCCAAGAACTCCCTCTGGAAAGGGGCCTACGAGTACCAGGGGAAGAAGCAGCCGGCCATGCTCAAAGTGACGGGCTTCCAGGCTGTCCACAGCAAGGTCAACGCCACCATGATTGACCACAGCGGCGTGGAGCTGCACTTGGCTGGTGAGGAGCAGGCCACCTCCGTGCAAGCCAGGGGGGACTGGGGGGGACGGGCACATGCCCTTTGCCAAGATGAATCTACTGTCATTACATTGTCCTGTTGTGGGAGGGTCAGACCTCTCCGGTGGGCGGGGGGACAGAAAGTGTCCATGCGTCTCTGTTCACATGAAAAAAATGCCAAAAGGGACGAAAGGAAAATAGCTAGACAACAAATATCTATGACTTGAACGTAGGCAGGACTCTGAAAAACAAAGAGAAAGACTCATATCCCTAAAACTGAACCAGAAATGGGGCCTGAGAACCCCAGAAGCCACAGTAAAGGCAGTCAATAAGCAAGAGAAAAATCTGTTTCATCAGCAATCGAGAAAATCAAAGTAAACACAAACCATCATTTTCCACTCTTCCCACTAAAATTTTCTTGACGATTTTATTTCTTTGTTTTTAGAGAGAAGGGAAGGGAGGGAAAAAGAGAGAGAGAGAAACATCACTTGACTCTCTCACACCCCCAGCCAGGGAGCCGGCCCCTAACTCCGTCATTGCGCCCTGACCAGGAATTGAATTGGTGACCTTTTGCTTGGCAGGAAGCTGCCCAACTCACCGAGCCACACTAGTCAGGGCCCCACTAAGATTTTTTTAACAAACTTCAGTACTGGTCAGGATCCAGTGAGGACACTGGTACAGTGCTGGTCAAGGCAGGAAGCAGCAGTTCTAGAGCACAGTTTGGCAGTTTGTATCAAGATCCTTGAAAATGACTGGACTCGTTAATTAAGAATTTTGATCGTAAGAAGTAATTATGGATGGAGTCAAACACTCATGAATAAAGGATGTTCATATTACAGGGCTACTCATATTACATAAATGCAAATACCTAAAAATAAAGAAATGGATACATCAGTTACAGGATATCTGCTGGATAAAATACAATGTCAATTTTGGAAGAAATACATCCACCATCACACATTTAGAATGTGACTCCAAGTTTTTAAAAGAAAAAAAATACATTTATAAGAAAGGAAACTGGAAATAATTCCACCAAAATGTTAATAGTGGGCATTTCTCAGTAGTGAGATCGAGTGATTTTTTTCCTTCATGCATCTCTGCATCTTCCAGAATCCCCTCCGTCTTCCATTCTTTTTTTTTTAATTTTTAAAAATTTTTTTATTGATTATGCTGTTACAGTTGTTCTATTCCCCCCTTCATTCCCCTCCACCCTACCGCCCTGTCCCCACCATTACCCCCCCCTTTAGTTTATGACCATGTGTCTCAAGTCCTTTAGATTCTATATTTCCCATGCTATTCTTGCCCCTCCTTCTGTTTTCTATCTACTGTCTATGCTACTTATTTTCTGTACCTTCTCCCCCCTTCTCCTCCTCCCACTCCCCTGTTGCTAACCGTCCTTGAGATCTTCATTTCTATGTTTCCACTCCTGATCTAGCTGTCCTTTTAGTTTGCTTTTGTTTTAGGTGTGGTTATTAATAACTGTGAGTTTGTTGTCCTTTCACTGTTCATGTTTCTTTAACTTCTTTTTCTTCGATAAGTCCCTTTAACATTTCATATAATAAGGGCTTGGTGATGATGAACTCCTTGAATTTGATCTTATCTGAGAAGCACTTTATCTGTCCTTCCATTCTAAATGAAAGTTTTGCTGGATAGAGTAATCTTGGTTGTAGGTCTTTGGATTTCATGACTTGGAATACTTCTTTCCAGCCCCTTCTTGCCTGTAAGGTCTCTTTTGAGAAATCTGCTGACAATCTGATGGGGACTCCTTTGTAGGTGACTATCCCCTTAGCTCTTGTTGCTTCTAGGATTCTCTCCTTCATTTTAATTTTGGCTAATTTAATTATGACGTGCCTTGGTGTGTTCCTTCTTGGGTCCAACTTCTTGGGGACTCTCTGAGCTTCCTGGATTTCCTGGAAGTCTATTTCCTTTGCCAGATTGGGGAAATTCTCCTTTATTATTTGCTCAAATGAGTTTTCCACTGGTGGCTGTTCCTTTCCCCCTTCTGGTACCCCTATAATTCAGATGTTGGAGTGTTTAAAGATTTCCCGGAGGTTCCTAAGACTCTCCTCATTTCTTTGAATTCTTGCTTCTTGACTCTTTTCTGTTTGGCCATTATTTGCTTTCTTCTGGTCCACTCCATTGATTTGATTCCCAGTTTCCTTTTCATTGCTATTGGTTTCCTGTGCAATTCCATTCATTTCAATTAGTTTTGCCTTCATATATTGGTCTAATTTGTGGCTATAATCAACCAGTTCTGTGAGGATCCTGATCACCAGTGTTTTAAACTGTGCGTCTGAGAGTTTTGCTATTTCTTCATCGCTTAGATTTATAGGTTCCAGGGCTTTGAGCTCTTCTTGAGCCATTTTTGGTCTGTTCACGCCCTTTAAGTGTGAGGAACAGAGCCTTGGACTCCCAGGTCGCTGGGTTGTGAGTCTGTATGTGGGGGCGTGGTCAGAGCGGGGAAATGGCGGCCCCCTCTGCTGTTTTGCACCACTGGGTAGGAGCAGAGCTTTAAGTGGTTCACCAGGGCTGGGCCACTCAGAGTCGCTGGGTTATGATGCTGTATGTGGCGGTGGGGTCAGAGCAGGGAAATGGCAGCGCTCTCCCTGTCGCCCTCCCTGCAGCTTGCCGCGGGGACCCGCTGGGTCCTGGTCCAATCGCCAGCTCCCTCGCTTGTCTAGCGACCACAGTCAACCCGCAGCCCTGCTCCCGTGCTGTTTCCCCACGGTTGCTCACTTGGTCGCTCGCTGGGTCGCTCACTAGGTCCAACCCTGCGCCTGAATTCCGCGCGCCGGAGTCTGTCTGACCGAGTTTTCTGGTGCAACCCCGCTCCACCAGCTGCTGGTTTCGTCCCTTACCGGTCAGGCTGAAGAATTTGTTGTTAACGGACTTCCGAAAAGTTCAATTTTCCGTGTTCTGGCTGTGTTTTCTGTTGCTAATATTTAGTTGTCTCTAAACTTGGTTGTGTGAGAAGGCACGGCACATCCACCTATGCCTCCATCTTGGCGGAAGTGCTTTGTCTTCCATTCTTGTACAATCAGAGAGACTAAGTGCCGCAGAAAGAAGTGTTTGTTGGCCAGATGAGCAGTGCGTGAGTGAGGAAATGCACACATTGACACAATACACTCGCACCCACACAGACACAAGTGAATGTGCACATCCACACTCTCATCTAAGGGAGCCCTGAACACACTCACATACACCCAGACACATTGCTCGTGCATTCCTGTGCACATTGCATTGCAGGCACACCACGGACTGACACACTCACACGTACAAAACCATTTACTTTATTCTCACACATGCGTGTATACACCGGGTCACAGGCACAGGCCAGCAACCCACTGTGTGTGAACACGCGTGCACCTCTGGCGTGTTCTCACAATCAGCCTTCGCAGACTCGCCCAGCACTGTACCCGTCTGCGTGCCATTGGCTGTGCGTGGGGTGTTTGTATCAACTCCCACCCCCATCTACCTACAAATTTGGGTGGTGAAATTTCCCCAGGCCTTTCAAATGTACCCTCTGAACTTTCTTTTCCCAGGAATTTACAAGAAAGAAGACTTCCACCTCCTACTCCAGGTTTACCAGATTACAGGGCCGGTGGAGATCTTTGTGAATAAGTTCAGAGATGATCACTGGGCCCTGGATGGGCATGTAAGTTCAGCAGTTCACACTCAGTCCTTGAACTCCCCGTGCCTTGGCCCATCCCAATTTCCAGATTACTGGCGAGGAAGAGGAGGAGAGAAGGAGGAAACTCCTTGGATCCACATGGATACTTGGGAGGAGGTTTTCTGTAGAGCCAGAACTGGGAGCAAGGGAGTCCTCACCTGCTGGAGAAGTGGGCAAGGAAAAGACAAAACGTGCTGGGAGGGTGAGAGTCCAGGGGGTCGGCACATCTGAGCAGGATGGAGTGGGTTCCAATGTAAGAGCCAAAGGCAAGGAATCGGAGGTGAGCAGTGTGCGTTTGAATCCAAGCAAGCGGAAGGTCATGGTGTGGCCGTGGGAGCTGAGAGAAGGTGGTGAGTCCCAGATGACTATGAACGAGCACTCACATTTGAGGATGGGGATTGGGGCCGATTCGGCGTAGCTCAGGAGGCTAAAACAGAGGAGAAGGGACACCACTTCCTTGCATTCCCTGTGGGAACATTCTAGGGCATTCTTGAGATGGAAGCCAGGTCCCCTGGGGCACTCCTGCCCAAACCTTCCAATTCATGGGCAGCGGAGTTGAGCACAGTGTCACCTGTCACATTCTCAGCTTCCCTGTCTTGGCTTGTTGAGGCCAGAAGAAGAGTGGAAAGGAGGGAGAGGTCCTGGGGCCTGGAGGAGCAGAGAGCTGAGGGGTCAGGGTACACCCCCCAGGCAAGACTAGTTGGTGGAGGGCTGTGCTTTGTAAACGCAGAAGGGGAAGCGAGGGGCCTCTCCAGGGGTGGGCACAAACCACTCGGTCCCTGGTGTGCTCGAGCGTATCCCGTGGACCCCCTTGGCAGGCCAGGCCTGGCTGGCTTCCGTAGTCACAATCCAACAGCCTGCCAGGGCAGCAGACCGCCATGCTGGGGGGGTTGCTGGAGGTGAGAGCACAAGGGACAGTGTTGGGAGGGGAAGCCAGGTGTGCAGGTCAAGGTCCAGACACAAATGGGGCTCTGGAGGGCCCAGAGCAGCTGGAGCTCTGCCTGGGGTGACAGCCAACCATTGGGCCAGCATGTGTTTGAGGGGACTGGGGAAGGAGCATGCGCTGGCAGAGACAGCAGGAGCACTGGTGTTCTCGGGCAAGTCCACGGCCAGCACGGGTGAGTCTCTGAACCTGTTACACAAGCATCGTGGAGGCAAGTGGCTGAGGGAGCAAGAAGGAGTTATGTCCCCAATTACCACCCCCCACGAAAGAATTACAGCCAATAGAACTGGGAGGAACTCTCCAAAGTGCATTCAGTCCGCTAGGTACATGCTCATCGCAGTTCGGTTTGTTCAGCGGCACTCTAAAAGGCAGTGTTTCATGGCAGTAATAATAGCTAATGCTTCTCCAGGGCCTGTTACGTGTTGTAAGTGCTTCATCTATACATATTAATTCATTTAATCTTCACAACCACCTAAGACTTAGATACTGTTATCATTCTGGTTTTACAAATGAGAAACTGTAGCCCAGAGTAAAGGATTTGACCAATGGGAAATACAAATGTCTCCCTACCTCCTACAAGCAGTCGGGGTGGGGGCGTGGGGGGCCTGCCCCTCCCCCAGCAGGGCAGTTAGCTCCACCCATTCCTGGGTGTGGGCAGAGCTGCAGTCTGCGGGTCAGCGCAAGGGGCTGGAGGGTGAAACCGGTGGGTCTGGCCTGGCTGGCAGGACTCCCATCTCCTTCCTCTCTCTGCTCCTCACCTCCCCAGGTCTCCTCAGAGTCTTCTGGAGGCACCTTCATCTACCAAGGCTCTGTCAAGGGCCATGGCTTTGGGCAGTTCGGCTTTCAAAGACTTGGTAACTAGTATTTGTCCCCTGGAAGCATGAGCTCACGGGTGTGGAGGAGAAACATGTACATTGAGGTGGAGGGTAGGGGCTTGGTGACCATCAGTAGCCTCAGACAAGGGTTCTTAACCTTTTCAGATCAGGGATGCCTCTGAGACTCTGATAAAAGTTAGGGAATGCCTCTCCAGAAATAAGTGCAATGCACAGTACACTCTGCCTTTGCCAGTTTCATGCTCAGCCTTTGAGCTGAAAGGCCCCAGCTCCAGGGACGTTGGGTCTCAGATACAGCCCCCTACAGTACCGCCTGGCCAGCCCCCGGGCATCACCCGGACATCCCAAAGCACTGAGACACGGGGCTCTTTATCCACATCGAGCTTTCCTCCCTGCGTGTCCCAGGGGTTGGCATCACTGTCCTTGACTTGCAGAGGAGAAAGCTGAGTATCCAGGAGGCTTCCCTCCCTTGCTCTCCCATCATTTTACCCTGCAGACTCCACACCATCAGTGGCCAGCATCCTCACTCCAGAGACTGGCCTTGACCTGGAGCCTCCAGGTGCCAAGCCTGGAGCTGTAATGTGGGGGAAGGGTCCTGGCTTCTTAGGAGTAGTGCAAGGGGAGACATGAAGCCTTAACGGTGCTCTAGAGCCAGCTCTGGGTACCCGGGTGCTGACACCACCAGTCTCCAGGGCCCCCTGCTGGCCAAGGTAGTTATTGCATGTCCTTACAGCTCTGAACGGAAAGTTTCTTGTCTCAAGTAGAAATCATGCCCGGGACGTGCCCACTCCAGCCTGCCCCTGCCCCAGAGCTGTTCTTAGCTCTGCCCCGTGAGCTACATGGAGTAAGACCCTCTCTCTTCCACACAGCAGCCCTTCAAACACCTGACCCCTCCGCCTACTAGAACGCGGGCTAGACCTCAGCAAACCCGGGTTCTTGCTCTGGCTTCACAGCTGACTCCCTGTCTCCTGAGAAGGGCCCACGCCTCTCAGAGCCTCAGCCCCTCAGTTAGGTGGGACACTTAACAGGGGCATAGGTGCCCCACTGTGTTCTTCTGAGCCCCAGACTTGTGGGGGGAGGGGCAGGCGAAGGAGGGGAGACCCACCAGAGGCAGAGACTTCAGTGTGCCCTCTCCCACGTCCACCAGAGCAGGTCCACGTGCATCTGTGTCATATTTTGTCTTCCTTGTAAGGTTCCATCTGATAAAAAGTTTCTATGGCCCAAAGAAGTTTTCAAAACTTTTAAAGGGCTGCACCCTTTTAAGATTTTATTCTACAACATAGTTTCAGGTTATCGAAAAGACTGGCTTCCCCAGATCTAAACTCTGCCCTCTGCATACGATCTGACAAGCGCCTGTGGGCCCCTTCTCCCGGGAAAGGCTTGGGTGTGTGGAAGGCAGGCTGGTGGGCTCTGAGCGCACAGGCCCCTCCCAGCCCAGCTGGAGGAGGTGACGGCCCAAGCTGCAGCAGCACTTCCCAATAGTGACCGCTAGGGGCCGCACTCTCTAACTGTCCCTCACTTGAGGTTTCTGCTTTGGGACTTGCAGACCTCAGGCTGCTGGAGTCAGACCCTGAGTCCATCGGCCGCCACTTTGCTTCCAACAGCAGCTCGGTGGCAGCCGCGATCCTGGTGCCTTTCATCGCCCTCATCATTGCAGGCTTTGTGCTCTATCTCTACAAACACAGGTACAGTGAAAGACCAAGGCACGGGCTGGGAGGGTGACAAGACAGTGCCAGGCCCTGCCCCTGACCCAGCCCACCCAGAGCTCAGGAGAGCTGTAACCTTCTGCAACCTCCCTCCCTCTGTCTTACTTACTTTCCGCCCTTGTGTCTCTCCTCTTATGTCTTGGTCATTCTCTTATTCCCAGGAGAAGACCCAAAGTTCCATTCAATGGCTATGCTGGCCATGAGAACACAAATGTTCGGGCCACCTTTGAGAACCCCATGTACGACCGCAACATCCAGCCCACGGACATCATGGCCACCGAGGCGGAGTTCACAGTCAGCACGGTGTGCACCGCGGTATAGCCCCCAGGCCCGGCTGCCCCCACCACCGCCACCGAGAGCCCCGCCTCCAGCCACCGGTGAGAGGGGCCATGAGCGCAAACACATACCTGTGTGTGCATGCTTTAACATCGTCCTAAACGAGTATTTAACGAAGGAGGGGCGATTACTCCTGTGGGATCGTTTCAACAGGCCAGAATCGTGCTGAGGTTCCATGTTTAAGCTCCAGCTTGACTTTGTTCACTCAGCACTCACTCTTACATATGGAAGGAGGCAAAAAGGAAAAAGGAAAAGCCCTGATGACATCAGTCAGGCCTTACAGGTGATCAGTAATGAGTCTGGACTTTGAGCTGCAGGATTATTGAACAGGAAAGGAGAAAAATAACCACCTCCCCCATACCTGCACACACCCCCACCGCCACTCCACGTCTGGGGTTCCACAGGGTCTCAGGTGTCTGTGTGCCATCTGGGTCATCTGGGGGGGGCTGGCTCCCAGGCCAGGCAGCCCTCAGCGCTGCCCCTGACCACCATCCCGCCCTGGAACACTCTGCGGGCCCTGCTCTCCAGCCGGCCCCCCCGCCCACGCCGGGCCTGCCCAGCACTGGGACCGGGAAGGTGCTGCGTGGCCCAGGGACGCGATGCCCAAAACAGACACGTGTACGTTTAAAGTGAACAACAAGGTCGTACATCCAAGTGATACCGAACCAGCACCACTGGGTTGAAATAAAAAGCCCCACACGGGGAGTCGCTGAGGCCTGTGGGGTCAGTGGGTTCGGGGCGGGCAGAGCTGGGCCAGGACTTCCGTGGACGGTTTCCTCCATTAAAAAACACGTCTGTGAAAAATGATACTTTGTCACTGCTACAAAGATGGATGCAATCTAAGCAGGATTCATTATTACATAGTTGTTAGTATTATAATTCACTTTTCCTTCTGATTTTGAAAGAAACTAAAATGGAAACATTTTCCTGGGCCCCTAAAAGCACAGTAGCCACTAGCCCTTGGGTCTCCTGTGCCAAATAGGTAAGTCGGCCCCGCCCAGGAAAAGACACAGCGGGAAACACATGTTCTGCTACGGGTAGGCAGGGAGCCCGCACCCCACCCTCAGTCTAGGAAGATTAAAAATCAAAGACAAGGATCAAGGCAACTCATTTTCTTTCGTTCTCTCCCCTTCATTCCTCCTTTGATTTGCTCTTGCTTTCTTTCGTCCCCCCATCCCCGTGCCTCTCTGGCTTGACAGACTCTGGTGTGATCTGTTTGTTCCCAGTTCTCCAGGGGACAGGAAGTAGCTCCCCTGAGCACAGTGCCCGTCATCACCCGTCCCTCCGCCCACCTGTGTCTGCTACTGCCGGGACTCGGGCCCTCGCCCTGCTGCCCTCTGCACCCACCGCCCTGGAGGGGACTCCCACTGTGCCCTGCCGGAGGCAGTAAAGGAAAGGGGCTGAGACGGAGGAAGGACCTCATGGATTTCAAACAGCAGAGCAGCTTGTGGACGTGCGCGTGTGTGTGGGCCTGAGCGTGTGCACGCGGGTGCACCCACCCACCTCCTTCCTTTGTGTCTATGGAAGAGACCACGGAAGCTTCAAAGAGAGAAATGGTGTGAAAGGTGGCTCATGCCCTGCTGCCCACAAACACAAAGAAGAGGTGGAAAGGAGGCGGCACCGCAGCACTGACACCGACGCGCCCGCCCCGTCTGTCAGAGCTCAGTGACTGTGCTGCCCGCATGCATCGTGGCGGTCAGCACGCAGAGACCAGCCGGCCGTGGGCGAACGGCCCCAGTGCAGAGCGACAGCCAGGATTCCCCCAAGGACAGAAAATCAGCTTAAGAGATAGTCTGGAAATCAGTCTATTTTTTCCAACATAATTTTACTGTGTTCTAACCCCAGTGAATGAAAAAGTCATTCTGGGATCTGAGCCCTGCTGGGAAAGAAAGGCAGGGAGTCTGGCCACAGCCCAAGGTCAAGTCTGGCTGTCAGTTGACAAAAAAAGAGAAACAAGTCTGTGGCCCAGACGGGTGCCAAGTCCACAGGCATGGGGGGCGGTGCCGAAAGGGAGTGGGCAACAGGCCTACCCCAGTGGCCGGAACAGTAATGGCTACATTAGTGTTTCAGCTCTGTGCCTGGCACTTAAGGTATCTCGTTCTTAGGCTTACAACAACCCAAAACATGAGTGATTATTCCCCTTTCATAGATGAGAAAACGGAAGTCCAGAAAGGTAGAGATGTAAGCCACAGTAAAGTGTGCAGCCAGGACGCAGACCCACACGGCTCCAACACCGAAGTCCACTACGCTGGCAGCCAAGAGCCCAGGTCTGGGAGAAGCGCCAAAGACGGAGTGGTAGGCGAGCAGAACCACGGCCGGCACTGACGGGCCAGGCGGGGAGCCCGTGTGTCCTCTCCGGGTTCCGTTCTCTCCACTCGGGCAGCCTCAGGGCAAGGACCAGCCCCAGCCTCCTGGAGCTGGTGCTGGCCCCTTGGCTCCCAGCAGCCCCTCGCCACAGCAGACAGAGGACCTGGGCGCCCCTGAATCACAGCGATGGAGTGGCTGAAAGTCAAATTCTCTTCAGCTCCTTGCCAGTGGGTTTGATTTATTTTGAGTTTCATTGTGCCTGGATCGTTAATGAATTCCAAACAAGTATTGTTGGGAATCTAACAAGTTTGGGAAGCAAACTGTAACATTTAGAGCCACTTTCTCTGTCCTTGGGAAGGTCCCCATGGGCTTGAGCCATGAGCATGTATGACATGCTGGCCTCAGATGTTCGTGTCACAGTTTGAAGTGACAAATAGCAACGGATGGGAGTGGCGTGGCAGGCACACCCAGTTCTTAAGCAATTCTGAGTTGAAACAATGAAAAATCTGACCAACATAAAGACTGGCTGGAGTGAAGTGAGAAGCGAATTTCCAGCAGACGACCGGGACTGGCAATGGCGGGGCCCCCGTGCGCCCACACTGTCTCTGGGTCCCAGCATCCCGGGCTTGGCCGGACAGGACCAGTCCAGACAGACACACACGCTCACCTCTGTTCCCCTGGAAACGAGTGCAGGGAGCTCTTTGGCTGCTCCCTTTCCCCGCCTTACACTCCCCTCAGACCTGCCTCCTCCAGCCCTGCCTCTGCCCCCCCCCTCCTGGGTCACCTGGTAAAGTCCCAGGTGATGTCCAGGGGCACCTGCTGCGGAGGCGCCCAGCACCCTGCTGTGCGTCGCCCTGCCCACCTCCGGCATTTTTCTCTCTGCCCCCAGAGGCTCGGAAGGGACCAGGGCAGACTAGACCCTTCACCCACCACTCACACTGCATACCCCTCACCATCCCATGGGGGGAAAAAGTAAAAAAAAAAAAAATCTTTTGTACAGAGATATATTTTTATTATACAAAGTTTGTACAGTACCAAAAAATGAAAGAAAAAAGGTGTAAATTTTTTTTCATTATTGTAGGTAAACAGTAGTGGAAGCCTTTTTTGTAAATGTAATAAAATGTATAAATATGGTTTTCAGGAAACACCAAGCGCTGTAAATATGTAATCTACACACCTCCTCGGCTTGTCTGCAGTGTATACATTTAATTTATCTGTCTCTGTATATGAGGCTTCCCCCCGGGGTCCTGCACTATGGTACTTTCCTGAATTTGAAAGCAATTTTAAATTTTTTGAATTCAAATAAAATATAAATTTTTGCATTTGTTTTCTTATATGTTTGTGTCTTTTTTTATGGCTAGGGACAAGTGTTTGTTGGGGAAGGAGTGGGGAGACATATTTGGGACTCAAAGCCAACTGTGGGACTCTCTTTGTTAAACTGCTTTGTGTTGCCTCTGTGATGTGTCGGGAACTCCTGGCAGAAATGATAGTGGACTCACCAGAGACAAAAATTAACTCAAATTGGGTCAAGCACCTAAATGTGTCAAGCTCCAAAATCAATCAATCCCCTCCGACCCCGATTCACAATCAGAATTCAAAGATAACAGACTCTAAAAAGCAAAGCGTTACCTACACCCCACTTAACAAGGATAAAGAGTCAAAGTGTGTTAGAAAAGTTCACCCTTGAGCTACCAAGTCTTCTGGGTGTTACCTGAAGGGAATGGATGAAGGGAGGGAGGGAGGGAGGGAGAGTCAGTCTCCATGAAGGTCCCCCTCCCCACTTTCTCAGGTACGATATACCGGCTCTGTTCCCGAACTGGGAGGCAAACGAGAAGAGCCAGGGAAGGTTCAGCCCACCGGGCACACCTTCCCTTCTTTTCATCCAGGACCATCCTCGCCTTGTTTGGGGCCCAGATGACTCAGCTTTCCTGGCACAGAGATCCAGCCAGGGCATATCAGAGCAGCTGTGTGGCGGTCAGCAGACCGAAGAGCCACCAGCCACAGGCAAAAAGCAATGACACCTGGGTCATAGACATCCAACCACGTCTGAAGAACTAAGGGAACAGGGAAAGGCATGTGGCAATGACACCAGGGGCGCCGTCCTCCCTGGCAGCCTCCCCAGGTCTCATCGACTGGCTGTCTCTTCCTCCATGGTCTTGGTGTAACCAGAAAGATGCCAGGGGATCCAAAACAAGTTGTTTTGTTTTGTTTTGTTTTGTTTTGTTTTGTTTTTGGCAGTTTAATCAGTGTAATTTAATTATCAGTTCACTTCATCCCAAAATAGGATTTGACTAGCTTTAAGAGATGTGTATAACATTATAGGAAAGTAAGGGATAAGGAAGTGAGAAGAAAGCCAAATAAACAGGCCTGGATGGGTGCACAAATTGCAAAGCTCAAAAGCCTTATCTGCTTTTAGAATTGGACCTTCGACCTCTGGGCCCCCTGGTGGCCAAACCTGAATCCACTTGAATTCCACGGTCAGAAGCCAAAACCAATCACAAAGGTCTGGCTTCCCTGGGTTTTCTCCTCCCCCCAGGGTTTCCCTCCGCCCAGCCGGCCTTACCACTGCCGTCCGTTGCTGGGAAACCAGGAGTGGGGTGGGGCGGGGTTAGGGACCTCACTTCACACGCGGTCGTGAGCAAGGTGCTGTCTGTCTAGTTGCTCTCCTGCCCTGATCCCCAAGGACAATTCGCGAGGAGAAAGCCTCTCACCTTGGACTCTAGGGCACCGCCTTGCCCACCTCTGGCTGGTCTCCGCTGCCTCTAAAACGCAGAAACCTCTCTGGCCCATGAATTCCCCAGACACGGAAGCCAGGCCACGTCCTATAAGGAGGGAGGGAGAAGAGGCCTCCCCCTCTGCGTCTCCAGTCACCGTGCACCTAAGCAGGGCTCCTGAGCCCGAGTCTCAGGGGAGTCCTGTGACCACGGCTCGGTCAGCCCTGCCTGTGGCTCCCTCCTCCGTGGACTCAGATGAACCGCAGTACACGTGTGGAACCAGAACCAGAACCAGCTGGGAGGCAGACTAGTTTCCTTACTCTTCCTTCCCATGGCCTCACCCCCCCAGGTGTTTGCCCCCAAAGAAGGCACCAAAACAAATGCGACTCTGGGACTGCGTGCTTCGTAAGGGCAGACAGGATCAGAATCATCTTCACAGGCAGAGAGAACCGCTGAGTGTGCCCTGACGCGAAGATCGGCGTCCACTCGGACCCCCGCTCTACTTGTACAGCAGATTCCGGCAAAATCTTTCACAGGACTCTGCCCTTGGCTGTTCTGATGCTCTTGACATAACCAAGTGACTCTGGCTCGGCCTTGAGAAATGGGAGAACTGACGGCACAGAGGAGGGGGCCTCTTAAACTCTCTGCCTGCTCCCCCAAGCAGCACAGGACGGGGTCACGGGGGCGCAGGCTCCTTTGAGCTCCTGACCCGGACCAGGTGGAAGATGCACCAGAAGGAAATGAGGGATCACCACTTGGCCTGCGCGCAGGGTGGTGGGAGGGATCGGGTGAGGAAGCACGTGTCTCTGCACCTGGTAGGGCCCAACCTGCGGGCTGCGGGCTGCATGCAGGCTAGAGTGGCTGTGAACGCGGCCCAACACAAGTCATAAATTTACTTAAAACATTATGAGATTTTTTTTGTGATTACATGTCGCAATGTACTTAATGTGTGGCCCAAGACAGCTCGCCATCTTCCAGTGTAGCCGAGACGGCAAAAGGTTGGACACCCCCACACCCAGAATGTGCATTTGAAGGTAACTCCAGATTTGCCTAAGATCAGAGCAGGGGGGTGGGGGGGGGTGCTGCCATGGGCACGCTAGTGGTGATACAGGGGATGCAGGGTGGAAACAGCGGGGAGCTGTGGGGGAGACTGTCAGTCACCCCAGGGTCCGGGGCCCAGATGGAACCCCACCTCCCCCGCCAAGCTTCCCTGGCCACCCACCAAACGCAGCGCCGACCCCCAGCAGCAGACTGTAGCAGGCGCTTCAAGACTGGCGTTTGCTACTGGAAGGGGACTCAGGGAGGTACACAGAGGATGGAGTCAAAAATGAGGTAAGCGGGAGTTTCACAGGACTAAGCCTGCCTGTGGGTGCCGGTCCATTCAGAAGCAGCCTTTCCTGGGCAGCTGGGCAGCTGGACAGCTGCAGCCTGACTGGAAAGTGCCCTTAGGAGGGAGCACTGTGTCTGAGGGACAGGGGACAGGGTCTGAGACGGGTCTGGATGTACAAGGCTCCCTGGGCTGTGTGAGGAATGTTTGTGAGTTCCCGAGTGTGCGTGTAAACATGCTGGACGTTGGCTGACGATGGCAGCAGGTGACCATGCGCCTGGAGGGGCCCGGGAGTCACCTAAGCAGGGCTGGCCGACAGGCAACCAGGCTCCTAACTGGGGTGCCCAGGGCGGGAGACGGGTCTGGAGGTCGTCGGCATCCGCACAGCGGTAGGGACACACAGGGAACGGAGTGGATGGAGTGATGGAGAAGCGGGGCTGGGGCGGAAGTCTGGAGCAGATGCCGGGCAGCCTGGGTTGCGTGAGGCCACCCCCAACACCACAGCCCCTCTGGCCACCGCTGCCTTCAGGACTCCAGGAGCTCTGTGTCCCTGTCACCAAGGGGAGACGCTCTCCACAAAGTGACTAAACTTTTCTGAGGCCTGAAGGTGGAGAGCTATTCCCATTGGTAGTGGGGGGCGGGCAGGGGCCCCAGAACAGAATGGGGCAGAGGGAACCCAGGGACCCAGACTGCTGTTTCCCAGCATGGAGGGACCCCGGTTGCCTTGCGTGCCTTCACGCAGGGGGACATGGGAGACACTGAGGCTGAGGCAGCCACGACCATGAGCCCAGCACCTGGGGCCACAGCCGCAGAAAAACTGGACATCCATCTAAAGCACCTCTCCCTGCCTTCAGAGGTGCCAACGTCCATCTCGGGGTGCAGGGCCAAAGCTGAGTAAGGGGATGTGCGCCCAGGGCACACCCTCCTGGGGCAGCGGTCACCGCCACGCTCTGCCATGACCAGGTCTGGCCTGTGGCCATGCAGGCCGAGAAAAGTGCCCACACACTCTGCATCTGGAGTCCACGTCCCAAGAGCAGACGCACGTTAACAAGCTCAGGACGTGCTAAACCAGAAACCAGTTTATTCGAGCAGCAGAGGCCTGCTGGAGGATGTCTGGGGGCCCTGGCAAAGGGACGGGTCCCGAACCCGGAAGCCACCGGAGAGACCCCTTCCTAAGGCAGCAGGTACGCAGGGAGGCAGGGCCCACGCTGCCCTCGCTTTCACAGCTGAACCCACAATTAAGAGATAGGTGAGAAACATCAAAACCGTTCCCCGGAATCTGGGCACACTCCCAAGGCAGGGGGACAGCGACAGCCGAGGGGCAGGGCGGCCCTCTTCTCCCCCACAGAGCTCCATGCGGCCTCCACAGTGAGGGCTCCGGGGACATGGGGATACCCTGAGAACTGGGGCATGGGCAGCGATGGAAGAGGGGTCCAGGAGGCGACAGGGGTGCGCAGGAGGAGGCAGCAGGGAAGCGCGCTCTGCATCTCCTGGGGGGCGTCTTCCTCTCCACCTGGTGCTTCCCAAATTCTGTCCCGGCCCCGCACCCCGTTTTGGTGAGCGAGCCCACTCCCTTTTTCACAAGTCTGACCACCGCTTGGACCAGGTAACTCCTATCGTCCCCCCGGCTTCAGGCCCAGATAAACCAAGGCCAACCACACACTGCTGCACGGGTGTCCCCCGGGCCCGTTAGGTTAGGTTAGGGTTAGGTTAGGCCGGAATTAGATAAAATTAGCAGGGAGGACGAGGCAGGCACCAGACTGTCTCAGCAAGGGAGATAGAAAAGTAAAAAAAAGTACGACCCGCCCGTGTATGACCTTGTCTTTGCATTGCCTTGTCTTTGCAGAAAAGTATCCATTGTAGTAAGCAGAGATGTGTGTGTGTCCTCTCAAAATAGCCAATTGCTAACAGCTATGTCTGCTTCTGTATTTGCTGCTTGCTTGCTTGTTTGCTCACCCCAATAAAAACCCCAGGCTGTAAGCGCCAGGCGCGACTCTCATCTGCAGCCATTTTGGCACCGTGTCTCCGGAGACGCCCCGAGAGCTCGCCCCTGCGCAGGTAAAACTTTGAAACTTTGGCCAATAAAGTTCCATCTTAAACTCCTGAAGGCTTCCGACATTTGCTCGCGTTGGGGTATGTTACACCCCCAAGTTCAAAATGCCACAAACCAGACTTACCCTCTCCTGCCCATCTCTCTCCCCTCCTCATGTTCCCAGCTCTGAATGTCATGCTGTACGCTGTCACCGAGGCCTTCTAGCGTCCCTCTGCTGTCAGCTCTGCCTCGGGAACCCCTGGAACCCATCCCCTCTCACACCCAGCCCCTCCCTAGTCCAGACCTCCCCACAACTGGAATGTCATCTCACTGCTGTCCCTACAGAGCGTCCTGGCTGCAGCACACCCAGTCCCTTCAGCTGTCAGGTTCTGACGTCACTCTGACCACACTGCCCTCAGCCTGGGGTCCAAGCTCCACTCAGACAGGAACTCCTCCAGGACCCTGACCCAGCACCCCCTCCACCTCAGCTCCCCCCTCCTCCCATCGACACCCAGCAGTGCTAGGAACTGCGGTCCCCACCCTCGCCTTGAATCCTGTCACTTCACACCACTGTGCTTTCCCTACAAGGCCCGCCCCCTCCTTCAGGACCTTCCTTTTAGCTCACTCGGCTGGCTCTCTGTTTGGCGCTATCACTGCGGCTTCTGACATCTGCTGGTTCTGATCCAGGGCTCGCCCACCTCCCCATCCTCAGAGACAGTGTGAGCCGAGAAAGGTAGGCTGGGAAGGGGCCGACGGACCGTGGTCCCGGGCTACCCGACTCCCGAGACACCAAGGACGGGGCAGAGAAGGGACCTCCACAGAACGGGAGAGCGAGTCTCTCCAATGACTTCCTCCAATGTGAACAGAAAGTCCCCTCGTGGAGGCTCCATCACGCCCACTGTGGGATGGGTCCTTCCCAAGTCCATGAGATAGCCAGGGCATGAACGGCACCCATGTCACAGGCGGATGTCAGAAGGACTTTCCTTTAAAATCCAGTGGAAACCAAAGTCCTCGGTCCACACACCTAAACCCCCCAAGGAGAAACCCGAGGCCGAAATGCTGCAAAGCAGAAAACCGTCCTGTGTGAGTGCACCTTTCAGGTTTGACCTGTCCGCCTGGCAGGCTGGCCCTAGCGGCCAACATCCCGAAAGCACAGGGTAGGCCTGGGAAGGGCGGTACCCACTGCTCCCACCTCCCTCCCGCCTCCGGCAGGCCTGGCAGCCAGAAACAAAAGGGCCTGGGAGACAATGACACAGGGACCAGTGAGCAAGGGTGAGGAAGGCCGTGTCTCTGGGAGGATCACCTTAGCAACTCACCCAGAGGTAAGGAGAGGCAGGACCCACTCCCCGAGAAAAGGGGAGTTCTTAACCCGGCTCCCAGCCCAAACAGTCTCTCATCGGAGGAGGGGCTACTTGGGCTGCCAGTTTCCAGTCTCCACCCACCTGCACCTCTCACCCACCTGACAGTAATGACAGAAATTCGCATCAAGCGCTTCAGTAAACATCCTTGCTCAAAACACACTGCCAGTTCTGAATATCCCAAGCCCTTTAATCTTTAGAATCATACAGGAGTTTTAACAGGACATAGTCTACAAAGCACCTTGGGATCCTGGCTCCCGAGTCACCTGCCCTAAGGCCGGAGGGGATTCACTGCGGATGGCGGGAGCCTCAGGCTCCGGACAGGCAGAGCTGGCCGAGTCCTGCCTCCGCCGTCTTCGGACATGTGACCCAAGCAAGTCACCCACGCTTCCCGAGCCTAGCTTTTCTCTCGTGGGCAATGGGGAGACTAGGAGCAGCTCCCTCCCAGGGCTGTTGTGAGGATTGAGACCGAGTCTGTCACGTGCTCAGCACAGAGCCTGCTGAACAGCAGACGCTCAGGAAGTACCGGCCATTTCCCTGTTGTGAACAGCGACTCAGTAATGTGAGCAGCACGTAACTGTGGCTCCTATGTTCTGCTGCGCCCACCGCGGCCCCCCCAGTCCGGATTCTCCGTTATGCCCCGCTCTCACCATAGTCCCGCTCTCCTCGGGGGGACACACCGCACCAAACACCGCCAGGCAGGAGACCGTGCGCCGGCCGCGGGCTGCGCGTGCCGCGCGTGCTGATGGGCCGCGCATGCGCGTGGACGGAGCGGAGGCACAGGGAGGTTTGGAATCACCGCTCAGCACCACTGAACTGCCTCTGACCCCTACGGGGTCGGTTTGGCTCAAACGCGGATAAAACCCTTGTAGCAACAAACGTGAGGACGGCCTGAGGACTGAGTGTAGATTTTTAACAGGAGAAAAACAAATCACACTTAAGAAAAGTGCCTTCAAGTCTGGATCCTTAGCATTTGTAATTCACTTCCGAATAACCTGGCTCATACCAAGGTAACGCCCCTGGGTACACACAAAGCTTAGGAACTGGGCATGTCTCTTTCTACCCTACATCTCAAAACCTTGGGAGATTCAAGTACACATTTCTCTCCTCTGCCATGGGGGGCGCTGTCTCCTACGCCACCTTCCCCCCTGTGTGGGTTCTCCGGTGGGCACTGAAGTGCGAGCTGTTGTTGAAGTCTTTGCCGCACTCCAGACACTTGTAGGGCTTCTCCCCGGTGTGGATCCTCTGGTGGATAATAAGACTGGAGCTCTGGTTGAAGCATTTCCCGCACTCTCTGCACCTGTAAGGCTTCTCCCCCGTGTGAATCCTCTGGTGAGTAATGAGATTGGAACGGTCACGGAAGAACTTCCCACACTCGAGGCACTTGTAGGGCTTCTCCCCCGTGTGCACTCTCTGGTGCGTGATGAGCTTAGAGCGCTCGCCGAAGCACTTGCCGCAGTCCGAGCACTGGTAGGGCTTCTCCCCGGTGTGGGTTCGCTGGTGGTTGGCCAACGTGGAGCTCTTGCTGAAGCTTTTCCCACACTCCGCACACTCATATGGTCTCTCCCCCGTGTGGATCCTTTGGTGACTGATGAGGGCAGAGCTCTTGGAGAAGGTTCTTCCGCATTCACAACACTGATAGAGTTTCTCCCCTGAGTTGGCGCTGCGCAGTGCAGGGGAGTTCAAGTTCTTCCTGGCACTTGGAGGTTGTTCCGGGGCTGTCTCCTCCGCCAGGTTCCTCCAGGGAGCGCCAAAGGGCCTACTCCGGCAGAAGTTCTCACCAGGCTCACTAGGGCAGTGAGGACTTCCGCCCACGTGGGCTCTCTGACGTTGCAGAAGGTCTGTGCTCCAGCCAAAGCTTTCCCAGCACGCCCCACACACACAGGGGTCTCCCCCTGTGTGGACTGTCTGCTGAGCTGCAAGACTGGAGGGGTCACTGCAGCTCTTCCCACTCCCGAGGCATCTGTAGGGCTTCTCTCCAGCGTGAATTGTCTGGTGGGTGTGGAGGTCAGAGGGGTCCCTGAAGCCCTTCTCACACTGGAGGCACTGGCAGGGCCCCTCGC
The DNA here is from genome assembly GCF_021234435.1 of Artibeus jamaicensis. NCBI lineage: Eukaryota > Metazoa > Chordata > Mammalia > Chiroptera > Phyllostomidae > Artibeus > Artibeus jamaicensis. The sequence continues at coordinate 10,520,745 of NW_026522057.1, forward strand.
CTACATGTGTCCGCTGGCGGGCGATGAAGGGGGTGGGCTGACTGCAGCACCTCATGCGTGGGTTGCACTGGTGGGGTTTCTCTGCAAGGTACAGGCCTTGGTGGTCAATAAGCCTTTCTAAGTCATCTTCAGAGGAACCCTCTTCCTGCTGGTCCCGTGGCTGACTTCCCGACTGCTCTTCCCCTCCGTCTTCACTCTCGCTGTCCTCCCCCAAACGGGCAGGGGGGCGGGCCACCTCTGTAGCACGTGTTGATAACGTACCAGGCAAATCCTCAAAAATGTCTTGCTCTGAACTCTGGTCGTCGTCCTCATGCCTCATCTCAAAACCTGAAAGAGCGAACAGAAATGTAGTTTTTCATTCATTAGTCAGTGTCAAATTATTTATGTATCTGTATCTTGTGCCTTACAAATTTGGCTACCATGAATTTGCATCTTGTATTTGCCCTCATCCCGCTGCGTACACCTCCTCCTTCTGGGAGTCAGTACGTCCTATGGCAGGTGAGACTGAATAAACTCTGTAACTGCACAAACAAATCCCAGCAGAACCCAGATCTGACTGCTTGTACCATTTAGGGACTACACTATGCCAGACACAGTCTGAGCAAAGCACAAACACTTTTCCTGTTCCTTTCCTTTCTGGTTTAGTCCAGAGACAAGATAAGAGCCTGCTCCCTCACTGTCGGTGTGCTTGCAGATTTTGTGGACATCCCAACACTCCATGCTTACCGATGTCTGGGGTTCTCGGACGCGGGGTTGGAGGTTTGCCGGCATCTTCACCTGCCACCTCACCCCAGGCCTCCAGATCAGCAGCCTCTGTACTGCTCCGCCCAGACGCAGGGAGGCCCGCTGCCTCCCTGACGGTTCCCACGGCTCTGACCGCAGTCCGTGCCCTCACCAGTGAGTCCAGCTCCTCATAGAAGGGGCAGGTCCCCGGTGGGTGGCTGCTCTTGGCTTTCCGGTAGCTTCGAAGGAGGTTTTTGAACCTGTAGCGACACTGCTCCAGTGTCCGCAGGAAGCCCTGTGCACACAGCCGCTCTGCAATGGCCCGGTACACCTGGCTGTTCTGGTGACAGGTGCGAAGCTTTTCGGGAAATGGGGACTCACTGAGGATGGTCAGGAAGGCCTTGGTTTCCTCGTAGCCCCAGTGCACACCTGCTGTCAGGAGTGAAGTTCAGAACTGTGAGACTTAAAGAGACTTGCCTGGGTCATCAGGGATCGGGGTCACCTGCCTGTTAAATGCCTAGAACACGGGCACCTCAGACATTGTCTGGGTACCTGGGGCACCAACAAAGAACCTACCCTGGCCTCTCAGGGCTCTGCCAGAGCTCTCCAAGCCCCACTCCTTCAAAGAGATTCTACGAGTCTTGGCTAAAGGGAAGGACTTACATGTCCACATTACAGCAGGTGACTACACTCCCCTGGCTTCAGCTGACTGGTTCAGGGAAAGGCCTGCAACTGGGATACAAGAGACTCTCTCTATCCATTCAATACACATGCTCAACTTATATCCATGAACTTTCCTTGTAACAAATATGGGAACTGAGAATCCCTCAAGACATGAAGTTCAAATAATCACATTAAGAGTCCAACTGAGAGCCCTGGCTGGTGTAGCTCAGTGGGTTGAGCACGGGCCTGCGAACCAGACGAACACAGTTCGATTCCCAGTCAGGGCACATGCCTTGCAGGCCAGCCCCCAGCAGGGGAGACACGAGAGGCAACCAAACATCGATATTTCTCTTCCTCTCTCCTTCCCTTCCCCTCTAAAGATAAATGAATAAAATCTTAAAAAAAAAAAGTCCATCTGAGGATGCGCCTCCTCTGTGGGAGGAAGAAAAGAAAGCGGCGAATAAAAGCAAGAGGCCTGTTCTCAGTTCCTCTGCAGGTACGTGATGCAGCCAGGGAGGCAGCTGGACGGAAAACCGCAGAGAAGGAAGCCAGAGCCCAGCCTCTACCCGACAGCCCTGCCTCCCTTCGACCTTGAGCTAAGACGCCCCACCTCTCAGGCTGCAGTGCTCCCGCGCTGACGGTGGCTCGGGCACGTCCCAAACACTGACTGCTCGGCTACGCGCTGCCATGACCTCTGCTCTGCTGAGTATTTCACTCAGTACTTTCTTCAACTAACCTGACGACCTGTGACAACTTGTGAAATCATGGCTGATGTGCTTGTACACATTAAAGGTTTCCTTATGCAACACCTACAATCATCCTCATATGCACTTTGAGAAACACCAAATTAGCTAAGGTCCCTCAGGACTTTAAAAAGGGCTGTGTCTATAGCTCAGGAAGCTGAGAGCTGGTCACAGAAGAGAGCAGAAGTCTGCGGGTGACTGAAGGAACTCAGCGCCTCACTCCAGCAGCATCAGTCCAGACTTCTGTGCCCTGGGCTCAGGGAGCGGAGGCCTGGCTGGTAGGAGGGTTGGAATCTGGACCTGATTAAATGCCTGTGTTCTTACCAATACGACTCTGGAACAGAGCCGGACCCCCCGGAACCCTGGGCCCCGGGACGGACTCATCAATGGCCAGGTCATCACCGTTACAGTCCTCTGCTGCTTCCTCTGGCTCCCAGCTCCCTTCCTCTTGCTCCTCCATCTCTGCATCACTATCCCCCAGCCTGGGGAGGGCCGCAGCCTTGCCTGGGCCGTCTGTGGCTCTGATGGCTGTCCGCGCCCTCACCAGGGCCTCCAGCTCCTCGTAGAAGGGGCAGGTCCCCGGTGGGTGGCTGCTCTTGGCTTTCCGGTAATTCCGCAGGAGGTTTTTGACCCTGTAGCGACACTGCTCCAGTGTCCGCAGGAAGCCCCGTGCCCTCAGCCGCTCTGCAATGGCCCGGTACACCTGGCGGTTCTGGTGACAAGTCCGGAGCTTTTCCGAGAAAGGGGACTCACTCAAAATTGCCAGGAAGGTCTTGGTCTCCTCGTAGCCCCAGTGCACGCCTGACACCTTCGAGTCCTCCACGTCCCACTGGCACTGTTCTTCCCAGGCCTTCGAGTCCCTCCAGGCCAATGCTGGAGCTGCTTTTATCCGCTCACTAACCAGGCCACAATCCGCAGTGTTCCTTTTTCCAGCACTTTTAAGACTTGGACCCCGAAATTCTAGTCCTTGCTCTTGCTGGGAGATGACATTTGGTTTTGAAACTAGAACCCCTATATAAAAAGAAATGGTAGAAATGATTCGTTGAGCAGAGTGCTTGTCCAAAACGTCACTGAAACATGTTTCCCTGTGAAAGGTCGATGGGAAACCCCCACGCTGATCCCATCCAATGTGCGGAGGGTTAGAGAAAGGTAACAGGAGCCCTTCACCGGAAATGCTCATCCGCCTGTTTGCTCGGTTCATTTGCTTTTTGGCTGTTGTGAAACAGAGCACACCAGAAGGAAGTCACTGCAGTTGGTCCGCAGATGGGCACGTGACTTAAACTGGCCCAATCAGAATGAATGCAATGGCTGGAGCGAAAGTCTCCATCTCTCTCTGTATGTATGTGTGTGGTGTGTGTCCTCTCTTACTAGGAAACTTGTGGCCTCAATTGCCATTGGCATCTATCTCTCTCTCGACTTTGACACACAGTGGCTTGAATATAAAACTGAGACAGAGGACGGCAGAGCAGAGAGAAAGGAAGAACCAGGCTGCTGCTGAGCCCATCTGCACTGTGATTGGAGCACGCCCTCCTGTGCACTTCCAATAATATGAGAAAGTCAAATTCTCATTTTCTACAACAGTTCGCTATATTTATAGGACTGCTGTCCCAACAGTACCCAATCATAACAAAATAGCAAGTCTTTAATTACATAAATATTTAAAGAATGCTAGAAAAAGAGCTTAGAGCTAAAAGAGGCCTCAAGGTTATCTAGTTCAGCATTTTGCAAAGTTTGCCCCTTTGAACGCGATTTTCACCAGATACCACATGTAAGGGGGGGGGTTCACGCTGCTAAGCGAGTGGCCAGCAAGCTTCTAGTGTCTGACACGGGTGAGTGAGACCTGTCCCCCACTATGCCCGGCCCAGGGAAGCAGAGCACCACTATTCGGCTTCCTGTGCAGAGGTGCCCGCGGGAGAGGCGTCTGTGGGGGTCACGTGGGCCTCAAGTGTGTCGAGCCCTGTGACCTGCATTTCTCACTGCAGTTCAGCACATCAGTCCCATGGGCTTAGCTCACTAGTGTGCCCCGAGAGATGGATCCTGTTTGATGCTGAGTGGCCTGGACTTCTGAGACGGCAGGCAGGACCCACCCTTGCACCCGGTGAACATACTGAGGAAAGGAAGGGACCAAGCCCTGGGAGGGCAGGCTCTCAGGAAGGCCAGCCCACCAGCCTCCGTCCAGGCCGACTGCACTCCCCACACTCCAACCCTGCCCCCACAGTGCTGGCTACAAAAAGCTTGTCCTCCCCCTATGTCTGAAGTTCCACAGATTCACAGAGGCATGAATCTTAGGGGAGTGATAAAGGCTCCTTGGGAACTGAGTGCACCAGAAACCCAGAGTCTTCTTCAGCGGCCACTATTCCTTACCCAGGGACACGCCGTTTGCACAGCTGTCTCCAGGGGGGTCCTTGTGAAACTCCTTCTCAGCATGTCTGCCAGGGCCCAAGGTCTCCTGTGAGATGTACAAAAGAAAGACCTCAAATGTCACAGCCCGGGAACCCCACGGGGTCCCAGGAAAGGTAATGGGAATACAGAGGAACTGGGTGTGAGTCCAGCACCGTAAGCAGCAGCATGACCACGGAGAGGCCCGGCGGACGGCGGGGGGAGGGGCAGAGGCTGACACCCCGTGCCCTGTTGCTGAGGGAGGCCACAGAGAAGGACTATGGCAGACAGACGCGGCACAGGAGAAGTAATGACAGGAAAGGAAACACAGAGAGCCGCTTACCTGGGACTCGGCTGTCACCTCCCAACCTCCAGTGCTCCCCATCTTTGGGAGAGTAGGGACTCGGGGAGTGAGGGCAGCTAAGGAGAAGAAAAAGTCTCTGAAGCCCAAGCTCTGGCAGCCAGAGAACCACCCCCTGTCCAGCTTTCCAAACGCCCCGCTCGCGTCCGACTGAGATGATCTCTGAGCCAGGGCAAACTTCCCCTTCTCCCTCCCTCCGAGGGAATCTAGTGCCCAAGCTGCCTCGAGTGGTGTGCCACGTGGGAGGTGCCAGCCCCAGCTCCCAGAGCACCACCTCGCCCCAGTGCCAGCGCGGACCCGCTTCGTGACTCAGCACAGAGGGGACGAGCTGACATCACTGGGAGCTGCATCTCCTTTAACATAAACGCTGCCGTGCCTCGCTTCTCAGTGTGTCCGAGAGACACTACTCCACCCCTTGCCTTGAATTCAGTACATCCCTCCTCCCCACGTACCCTTCCTCCGCACCCCTCCTTCTTGAGGTGCCCTGATTTTTGGTACTCACCACTCTCTTTCAAGGCCGGGGGCGCCATCTCGGTGTCTAGATGCTTGGGGCGGCCAGGGCACGGACTCCTCTCCCACTGCCTCCGGGTCTGTCTCTCAGGCCAGTGACCCACTGAATGTGGCCGAAAGCCCCGAGGTTCTGGCATTGCCTTCAAGGACCTGGCCTCTTCTCCACACAATTTCAGTTCCTACACAGACAGTCAAAATTCCCAATCATCAGTTAAGACCCAATTTTGGCAGGTAGGAAATGTTCTTTGGAGCACAACTATGACCCAGAGGTCAAAAGGCTCTTTTTTTAAGACCCGAAGATGATTCAAAGTGTGACAACGAAGCCGTCAGCCCAACGTCGGTAACAGACCCGCATTCACGCCCACTGTCTCGGCACAGGGCGCTGGCTGTCCAAGTGTCTCGATGAGGCCGCACTGCTCAAGGCACTTCTGTGTTGTAAAGAGATGAGTTAAGTAAACACTGTAGATAATTTCAAAGATAATCTCTAAGCATCTAAAACAGGCTGTTTAATTTTTAAGTTGCCCAAAAAGAAAAAAGAAAGAAAAAAAGGTACCAGGTATGCATTAAAAAGCAAAGAAATGCATAAAAGCAGATACAACTGTAACTCTAAATAACGTACTTATTCTAACTATTCCTGCCGAAGGCAAAGAAAATCCAAAACTAAACATACGAAAAAAGGAGGGACAAAGAATTACAAGTGGGATTTTAAGATGAGAGAGAAGTTTCAGAAAGGCGCACCTCTCTTAAAACGGAAGGACAGGGACTCGACCTCCAACGAAAACCAAAGAGGCAATTTTAATTTCAGTGTGGAAGTTCGGGTAAAAAAGTGCTCAGAGATACAGAGAACATATACAAAACCAAAGGAATAGTCAGTTAAGAGGGGACATCACCCAATTCAGCACTATCAACCATACAACTAATTTCTTCTCTCTCTGTTGGTTGCAAATTCAGAGGTAGAGGCCCAGATGTTATTTCCTGGCCCTAAACCCCCCAGACATAACAAGTTCAATTGCCTTAGAGACACACTCCACTTTTAAAAATGTATTACAGCCCTGGCTGGTGTGGCTCAGTGAATTGAGAGCTGGCCTGCAAACAGAAAGCACCGGTTCGATTCCCAGTCAGGGCACGTGCCTGGGTTGTGGGCCAGGTCCCCAGTGGGGGGTGTGCAAGAGGCAACCATTCTTTGACGTTTCTCTCTCTCTCCTTCTCCCTCCCTTCTCCTCTCTCTAAAAATAATAAATAAAACCTACAAATAAAAAAATGTAGTTCAATGTCTTCAATAGGTATTTCCAACACTCACATGGTTCAGAAACAGAAAGCAGACATAAAGGTATATTCAGTGAAACAGCCCAGCCCCTCCTCCGCCCCACCCCTCCCCACCGGTCCGCACTCTTTTCCTGCCCCTCTCAGAGACTCCCTACGTACAAGCAACTGTATAATGCACACTCCCATCCCTTCCCCGTTTTGACAGCAACAGCACGTACTGCAGGTCTGTGGACAGTAACAAACGCACCACTCCCGTGGGGGGTGCTTATCCATAACGAGGGAGGCTATGGGAGTTACCAGCCTTGCAACGTAAGATCGTAAACAAGATCGTAAACTACAACGTACGTACGCTTCTGGGGGTGGGGGAACAAGCTACCTATTTATCCATTCGTTTTGACACTTGTGAGCCTCAGGAGCAAGTGGGAAAGTTAAAAACCAGAAGTCACAGGACAAAATGCATTACAGAGAAGGTTTCTTCACCCTATTATTTTTTAGTCTTCAGCTCACAATGGGTATGATTTGAGAATTTTTGGTATAGTCCAACCCTCTCACCTCACAGATGCAGAATCATAAAGACCTTGATTTAAGTCAGTTCTCATCTCTGGGTCTCACGTTCTTCTGCTTCCAGCCCTGAAGTCCTAAGACTTCCATCTGTCTCCTCACCGCCACGAGACAAATAACTGCGGGGCACACTAACGTAAGGTGTGTTCCCTCACACTTGTTCTGTTAAAGCTGGATAACAGTACCTGTCTCGTGAAATTGTGGAAGGAGTAAGTGAGTTAATACACAGAAACCACTCAGAACAACGTCTGGTACGTAGTCACGCTCAAGAAATGGCAGTTGTTCAATAGCAATTATTATTTTAGCAACCATTAACCTTGTCACGGCCCCACGGCCGTGCCTGGCCCACTTCTGGAGAACAGACTGTTTGCCTCACCCGCTGTCCTGCAGCCCGGGCCTCCCGGTGCCAATCCTCCACCAGGGCCACCGCCTCCTCGCCGCTCTCAGGGTGGCGGGCCTGCACCCAGGCCCGGGCCTCCCTGGGTAAGATAGTCAGGAACTGCTCCAGCACCAGCAGCTCCAGGATCTGCTCTTTGAGACGGATCTCTGGCCGCAGCCAGCGACAGCAGAGCGCCCAGAGCTGGCTGAAGGCCTCATGGGGTCCGGATGCATCCCTGTACTGGAACTGCCTGAAGCGCTGGCGGGAGACCTCAGGGCCAGGGACAGGGTCTCGGTCCTTCGCCTGAGGTCTGGATTCTGATCTCCAAGCGTCCTCCTCCAATTTCACAATCAGGAGTTCTTCCAGATCTGGTGGGGGAGAGACCTGGGCCTGGGATTCCAGGGCTACAGCCATGCTCCGTCCTGGACGCCTCCCTTCAGCTGGGCTGTCCTCACCCGACGTCTTCCTGCATCTACGGTGTGTCCTTCAGGAGGGTCCTGGGAGAGGAAGTGCTTTCCACGGCTCTGAACACAGAAGGACAAAGGACAGTGAGCAAGAGGACCCAGGAGCCGCACCTCCCTCACTTTCCCCACACTCGCCACTGCCACTGAAGGGGGCGGTGGTGCTAAAGGATGTTGTGTTCCACGAACAAGAAGTTAGGCCACAGTCTGGCCCCAAACCAGAGCCAGCAGTGTTAGACCCTCCAGGGCACGCTGCACACCTCAGCCTGGCATCAGGCCTCCATGATCTAGTCCCAGAGAAGCCTTCCCCCCTCTACACACGTCCCAAGTCTGCCCTTCCCTCCAGCTGGGATCCAAACGCCACCCCTCCGGAAGGCCTTTCTCCCTGGGCCGTGAGGCTTCAGTCTTCCTCCAAGAGTACTCTCCTTGCAAAGTCCCTCGCTCACGCTGTACTCCCCCTGGTCATCCTACTCGCCTGGCAGTTTTCACCACCTCTAGGACTCCTCAAAACTGTGACCAGGACCCAGCTGCAGACCTCCAGACCCCCAAACCTAACCACCTACAAGACACTTCCACTTGACTGTCTCTTAGGCACTTCAAACTCATTGGGTCAAAAACTGAATGCATCGTTTTCTCTGGCAAGCCTGTCTCTTTCCTGGAGCTGCCCGTCCAACACAGGCACCCCTTCCGTCAGCTCAGCCAGGCCGGAAACCTGGTCGTCATCATTCTCCAAGACCCTCCTCATCCAGCTCACCACCAAACCGTGTCCGCAGGGCCTTCTAACCACTTACATCCCCGGTGCCACCCCCTCAGTCCAGAGACTCACCACGCTCATCACTAGATCAGCATCTTCTCTCTCGTCCCTGCCTCCACTCCCCTCACCCAACCCCTGGCCCCTTCTTTTCGCAACAACCAGACTAGACCAAAATATGACCGTGTCACTTCCTGCTCAGCACCCTTCAGTGGCCTCCCATTTCCCTCAGGATCAAGTACGAACCTTGCCCAGACCTCGCTGCTTCACCGTGCTCCTGCCAGTCACGGTGTTTCAGCTGCACAGGCTGCAGCTCCTGCATGGCGCTGCCCTCTGATCGGGCCACACGCTGGGGTCTCCATTGGGAACAGCCTCTGCCCTTTCTTCTCCTTGCCCGGCCTCAGCTTAAATTGTACTTTCCCAAGATCCAGTCCTCAGACTCAAGCTCCCACGCCCCCGTGTGTTTTCTGTGTCGTCACCCAGATCATATGTGACAATCACCTACCCTCCAGATCACAGGCTGCCCTCAGGGGCCTGGCCCAGTGCTTCGCACACACAGGAAGCACTCAGGGGACAGCAACTCAGCTACTGACAGCCCTGTGTCACGGAGCAAGGATTATAATCAGGCCTTCCTAGGCAAACTAGATGAAAGAACCATGACCTTCCTCAGGCCAGAAGGAATCCTTTTCTCCTCTTTATTTCCATCGCTGTGACACTGGCCACTTGCTAGGCTGTATCACAGGGATGTGTGTACATATGTGTGTCCCCAGAGAGGTTACAGCCTCACTGAGGGCAAGGGACAGAGCTGACCTCTCGTTTTCACACCTCCCCGCCCCACAGCCACAGCAGTGCGGTGCACACTGAATACACTTGGAGACGTCGGAGGCTGCGACCTTCACACAGCCGAGACCCCAACAACACTCACGCTCGGTCATCTGGGAAAACGAGCTCTCTGTGTCACTCCCGACAAATCCAGATGACGTAAACCATGCCTGCTCAGAGGCTCTCAGCAGCGCCCACGTGGGAATGACCCAGCTGAGCTAAGTGGAGGGAGGATGGTGCTTTGGTTTTAGGCCATCTGACTGGACTGTCTAGAAACAAGGCAAGGACGATGAAAAAACAAAGGCCCGTCCTAAAGTCCTCTACATACTTAGGGACACAACTCATGACCACCTGGCAACTTCCTACATGTCCTTCACCTCTCAGCTCAATGTCGTCTCACCGGTTAAGACCTCCTTGACATGCTCTTACCATGCCCTTCCCCCTGCCTGCTCTCCAAGAATCGCCTCCCCAAGCCTGCATTCCCTAAGCAAAGGGCACATACCTCGAATACATGCGTTTCCTACACAACTGCAGTTCATGTTCTTACACCTGACAGCCCCGTTAGGTTGTGTTACCAGGGTCAGCACTAAATCCTACTCATTTCTGTGTCCACAGTGCCCATCCCAGTGTCCGATAAATAGCAGGGCCCTCGGAAGTTTTGCTGCCTTTTATTAAAACAGTAAAGGTGGTACACTAAAAACCTAACGGGCTATGAAGATCCATAATTTATATCACGCTAAAGAAATTAACCTTTCATGAAATCTCTTCTTTAACCACAGCCCCTTAATCATGCACTAATCTAAACACATTTGTGTTCCTGCCATCTGCAGAATCCCGCTATGTCCCCTGCACAGTACTGTGAGCTGGAGAGCGGCGGTAACTGGGGCAGACAGTCTCTGCCTTCACAGAAGTTACAGTCTAATAAGAGACAGTGAATGAGCAAAATCAGCACCCTCTACAGAGAGAGCCCTTCAGCAACACGGGCAGTGGGTACTCCCACCAGCCCGAAGCCCAGGGTCACAGATAACAGGTATTTTCTTCTGGAACGACTTGAAAGTCCCAAAGGTTATTTTCAAATACAAACCTGAGGATTATTCTCCTACTCTCTTTCATATGAACAGCAGCTTACCCACAAGGGGCAGTCAATGCAGCCAGCCAACATCAGGGTGGCTTCACACAGGGAAAAAATGGACACGGGCATTCCTGTGCTGAGACTGCCAGGAATCTCTGGGTTGTCACTAGAAGCAGCAACCTCCAAGAGACCCTATTTACTGAGTGCCCACGGTGCCAGGCCTGGTGCTAAGTGCCCCTAGTCATCATCTCACCGAATCCCCCAGCCAAGGGAGTGCTGGTGCTGGGCTGACACTGATGTGTAACTCACACGTGTTAACTGCACACAAACATCAGGAAAGGGAAGAAAGGCCAGGATTTAAACAGTGCACCAGTCCCATTCACTATGTGTCTCTTCCAGAGTGAGCAGCGGTGACGTGATGACGCCCATGACTCTGCTGGTCCCTGGGCTGGTCCCAGTTCCCTCGAGTATCCCTCCCACCGACTGTGAGCAGCGTCCTTCTACAGCACCACCTGTATACACAAGCCAACTCTTTCATCTAGTGTTCAACCAAGAAAACCCAGCTGTCTGGTTAGCTTATCGAAAGACTGCGTGTTGGTTTCTACATGGCTCCTTGCCCAAGGCTATTCAAGCTGTGGTTTTGGGCTAAATGTGATTATCACCTTCCATGCTGCCTTTAGAAAATCATTATCCTGTGAGGTCTGTATGACCCTACTATATCTTTAATGTACACATATGGAATTTTTTCTATGGAAAAAATTCACTTAAGGTTATACAACCATCAAGTGGAACAGTCGAAATATAAGCCCAGATTCGTCTTCTCCAGTCATTTTTTTATCCACACCATGCTGCCTCCTCTAGGTCTGCCAGTCCTGCAAAGTCCCGAGAAGACGGCATGGAGAGTGGGAAGGACACGGAGGCAGGAGGGAACAAATCCGGGCTCTAGCTCCACTCCTGCCATTTACCAGCTGTGTGACTTTGGGCAGGTCATGTGGCTTCTGGACTGCAGCCTCTCTGGACTGCAGCGGACAGCCCGACACTACTCACAGTTGCCCAGGTTCCCCACTTAGTACAATGGGAGTAGAGCAAAGGGACGGGGAGACTAAAATCAGTGGCTACGAATTTCAATGGCTAGAGGCCAGGCAATGTCAGTGAGTAAATGAGTGGAGTGGGGACTGTGCTCCTAGGGAACACCAGAGGGACCGCTGGCTCAGTGTCCACAGGCCACCTAATTTTTCTAGATCAGAGCTCTAGATTTTTAAATGGTGGCAACCTACTCAAACTTGTTTCAAACACCCTGAAGATTAAATTAGCATGATGGAAGGCTTCTTTCAGCATGGGCTGTCATTTTGGCAGCTTTCAGCTGAGTGATCTAAAAGGTCTCCTCCAATCTCCAGGAAGCCCTAAAAAAAGGGTACAGATTCTCCTAAGTAATGAAGATTGGTGTTGGCTGCTGTCAGAATCAGGATACCTTTACAAACACAGCGAAGCTCAGAGGCATCCTGGCTCCTGGGGTCGTGAGTATGGATGTGGACAAGAACCCACCCAGTGAACAGTGGGGTAGGAAGAGATCTGCTCCAGTCTCATGGGAAAAGCCAAGACTGGTCTGTGACCTCCAAAGGAAAAAAAAACTGGGAGTTCCACGAAGGCTTTCAAGCTCATTTGGATGATGGTCCAAGCTATTGCTTAAGTAGCCTGACCTCCCATTTAAAGACATAAACCAGGGAAAGCAAATAGGTTCCATTTAAAGCACCAATTGCATTCAACTGTGCTGAGGACTCGAAATCCCACATGAATGTGTTGTGACCAATTAGCTACGTCTGCCAGGCACAGGAAACGGAAATGGCAGCACACGTTCCACGTATTTGCCACCCATGGCTTAAACTCCCAGAGGCACCATAGGCAATGAAACAGCTTCCAGCAAAAACAGCCTTCACAGGCAGAAGACTAAACTCATGCCCCTAGAAACCCACCGGAAGTAGCACCTTTCAAGCCTGGTATAGCAAAGCTCACCCGGGATTGTCTTTAGTTACACATTCATCAAGTATTTACTAGGCAGTGGGGAAACAGAGGTGACTCAGAAACTGTCCCTGTCCTAGAGATGCTGACAGTCTAGTCAAAGAGAAAAAGGAAAAAAAAAAAAAGCACAGATAATGATGGTCAAAATGTGGGAAAGAGTTCTGTGGGAGCTAGGGGTGAGAGGAAACTTTATCTGCTTAAGGCAACTGAACAAAGTAACATTTGAGTTGGTTCTTGAAGGAAGAATAGCTCCCTTGACAGAGAATAGGGAGGGGAGGGAGTGTATCTGAAAGAGACAACAGCATACATAAGGGTGGGAAACCAAACAGCCTTCTCAAGAAATGGGGAAAACCTTGGGAGCCCTGGAGTGTGAGGTACACGAAGATTAGGCAGCGAAGTAGTTTATGAAGGATCTTCAATATCAAACTGAGGTGTTTGGACTCAGTTCTATCAATGATGAGTGGGTGTCAAGGAAGGTTTTTAAAGTCAAAGGCATAATCAGATTTGTGGATTAAACGGATCGCACTAGGTACAATGTGTTTGTCCAAGCTGGGAGGTGAAAAGATAGAGGCTTCAGTAAAAACCCGACAAAGAAAGAGCAGATTCAAGACACATTAAGGAAACTGAAGGATCTGAAGATCCCTGGATGTGGAAGAATGCAAGAGAATTCAGAAGGCCCCTGGGTAAAGCAGATGATGGTGCCATTCACTTCCATCAGTCCCAAGGAAAGAGGTGCAGGTTTGCACAATAGCCAGTCCCACCCACTGGGTTCCAGGAGTCACAACTACTAGAGAACATGTAAGGGGGTATCAATTGAGATGTCTGTTCTAGGTGGGCAGGTAAAGACTTGTACGATATTTTTAAGGTTGGGCTTCAAGCTCAGGCCATCTTATTTTCACTTCTTGCCAGGGCCCTAGAACTCTCTCTCCTTCCCTCTGTGGTCTCCTGGCCCTTCTACGACGCTCCCACCTCTAGACCCTCTCTCGGTGGCCTCACCTACAGATCTAAGACGGTCCTCAGTCCCAGGGGTGCTCTATCTCCCTCCTCATCCCCAACCCCCTCTATGACCCTTCTTCCCATCTCCGGAGGCTTCATCCTCTGACCACTCCTCACACTCCCCCCACCCACCCACCCACCAAAGCTTTTCTCCCCTCTCACCTTCCCCGGTCCCCTCTTACACCACCACCTCCTAAGTCTCCAGCCCAGAGCCTGAGTCTCAACTGCCCCCGCCCCGCCACCCGGACTCACCAACCGAGCTACCCACTTCACAACGGGGCGGAAGTGCTCCAGAGCTCGCGCAGGGAATGCTGGGACGCGGAGTCCAAACGACACCTCCCCGGAATGGACCGTCAGAGACTACAACTCCCAGAAAGTACCGCGTGAACTCCGTTTACTGCCCGGGAGAAGTCGTTAGCCAATAGATGTGGCACTTTCTCCCGTCCCCGGCACCGGAACAAATCGGAACAGGATCTAAGCGGGAGGGTGGGGCCTGTTGTGATCCTGGGTCCTTTCCACAGGTTCTGGAAAATGACACTGCCCAGTAGGCGGGCATTCAAGCTGAGGGGGCGGGGCCTGTTGAAGGGGCAAACCGGGAGCCTTAGGCCCGAGAGAGATCAAAGCAGAAACAATACGAAATGAGGGAAAAAAAGAAAAAGAAATAAGGAGAGAGGGTGTCTAGAGGTGACCGGACTGGTGGGCAGGAGAGAGTTGGACAATTGTAGTTCAATTTCCAGCTTATACTTAAGCTGAATGACTTTGGCTCAACTGTGAATCGCGCTTGCTTTACTTGTAAAACAAGGATAATAACAACATCAGAGTCTACAGGTTTTTGTGAGGCTTCAGTGAATGATACAACTAAAACGATTAGCTCAGGGCCTGACTCCTGAAAATACACAGCGAATATTAGCTATTATTATGTAAATCAGTTAGTACAGAGCTTGCAACTTGGTGTGTATTAGAAGAATGTTAATCATCGTTAGAATAATAATAATCTGAATACTTTTAATGTAAAATCAGTTGTTTTGTACTTTGGGGTATTAGCAATCTAATATGAGGTTGAGAATGTGGTTTTGAAGTCAGACATGGATCCAAATTCCAGCCTAACTATTTCCTAGCTGTGTGGCCTTAAACAAATCACTGCATCTCTTCTGTCTTTGGTTTTTGCATCCTTAAAATGCAGGTGATACAACAGAACCTACGTTGCAGGTGTTGTGAAGATTAAATGAGATAATGCAAGTAAAGCATGGACTTTGGAGTCAAGCTACTTGTGTCTGAAACTTATTTTCAAACGCAAGATGCAGGCCTTGCCACTCACTAGCTGTGAAACATTGGGCAAATTAATTCACCTCTTTATGCCTCAGTTTTCTCATCTGTAACACGGGAATTAAAATAATGGCATCTACCTGATAGAGTTGGTGAGAAATAAATGGAGAAAAGTACGTAAAGAACTTGACACATGGCTAGCAGAAGGAGTCTAATAATTATTAGCTATTATTATTTTACTAATAGTTATGAGACTTCAGGGAAATTGACAGTACCTGGTACATGGCCCAGTGCTCCATACATGTTGGCTATTGTTAAAATTGGTGGAATTCTATATCTTAGTTTTAAAGACTCAGTTCAAAGTCCTTCTCTGTGAAACATGTTCCAACCTACTTGTATTAACAACTCCTGTGGTTTTACCCAGTGAAAGGAGCAGCAACCCGTAAGCACTCCTTGTTACTGAAGTATCACAGCACTATGAGGTGGATATTATTACCTCCAATTTACAAGGAGGAAATGGGGGCTTGGACAGGTGTAGTGACCGCTCAAGGTCACATAGCCAATAAGTGCAAGGCCTGGGATTTGAACCTGGGCATGTGACCTGAAAGGTTTCTTCTCAGCCTCATGCTGCATAAAGAAAATTTCACCAGTGGAGGGGCTGGTGTGATGTGAGTGGAGAGAGAGACAGTTCTGCAGTGTGAGGTGCTGAGAGGGCTGGAGACGTTGGAGAGAGTGTCCAGATCTGAAGCTGGAAAGTCAACTTTGCAGGGTCAGGTAAGGACATTCATTTCAGGATCATCAGCCCTGAAGAGGAGGAATGGAGGTAAGAACACAGAGAGAGAGAGAGAGAAAAACACCATTAGGACCCTAGAGGGCGCCCCTCACCCAAAATCCAGCCTAGAATTGTTTTATGGTGTGCTTTAGCCTTTGTCTATTTAAAGCCTGGCATTCTACAAAAGAGGAAAAGTAAAGCTGAAAGAGGCCCAGTTTCCTGGCCCAATATCATATAGAAATAAACAGACCCCAGTTCTCTGGTTCAGCATCCACCAAGATTTTTTTTCTGTCCATAGTTGTCTGGGCCAGCACTAGGCTCTAAGATGCATCAAACCTGGCCCCTGGCCCCAGGGTCTGATCTCCAAACTCTCCTGATCAAGTTTTCTATTAGTAAGTTAGTAATGCTCCCTACTAGTAAGACATTTTTGAGCACACACTCCCAACATACGTGTATTTATTTACTTATATATGATATGCATGTAGTACATACATAATTGTATTAAAAAGTTAAGTTTTGTTGAATATTGACAATGCATTACTAGGTCTTGCTCTCAGGGCTTTATACCTACTAACTCATTTAATTCTCACAAAACCCTCCGAGGGAGGGTGTAAGACTATCCCATAGGACAGAAGAGAAAACTGATATACAGAGGTTAAGTAGCATAGCTAAAAAGTAGGCAGGCCAGCTTCAGAATAAAGCGAGACATGAAAAAATGCAAATAGAAGTTTTTTTTAAATTTTCTCCCTAAACCCCAGTGGCTCACCTTGTGTACTCCCTTTGCAGACCACTGTTCTGGGGGCTCCCAGACTTGTGAGGGCTGGTACAGTGTGATCGGTACTTTAAGAAAGGAAAGTGTGGGAAGTCATGGGAACCGAGAGGCTGGCAGGTGGGGTATGGCTTCTGGAGAAAATGATGGCTGCGCTGAATCTTAAAGGATACACAGTACTTCCCCAGAAGAAATTAATTAGGAGGGAGAAGAGTCTATGCAAAGGCCCAGAGGCGGGAGTACATGGGGTCCTGGGAGCTACAGGTAGTTTAGCTTGGCTGAAGTCAGAGTGCCATGGAGGCGGGTTCCCCCTCCCAGTATTGCAATGAGGTTCGAACAAGACGACAGATGTGATCGTGCTTTCATGTGTTCATTGAGGGTGTAGGTGATCAGTCCTCTGCCTCCTGGGTAGCATCCCAGCTTTTTAGGTCCTCAGCTGCCAATACCTCTATAATACAGATGGCAAAAGGGGACTCTCTGCCCCTTGATGATCTGGTTGAACTTGGCCTAGACCTCATTCCATAACTTAGGAGTACTCAGAGTCTTCCCTTCATTCCCACACTCTCCCTGAATTCCCCCACTTTATTTCCTCCCGGCTACAGTTTCTGTGACCCCTGCCCCTTCACCCTCTTTCTCATGTGCATTTCCATCAAACAAGTCCAATTATGCCAATCATTTCATGTATTTAGTAAATTTACTGAGGATCTGGTCATCTTGAGATCACATCGCACACCTCATGGCCACCTGCCATCCCCCAAGTTACCAGTTGATCCTCGCCATACACGCAGCACCCCCACCTCCCAGCTCAGTTCAGTCTCACACACTAACACTTACCCACTCTCTCCCTGCCAGACTGGCTTTCCTCTCCCATCCCCACCCTCCAAAATACATGCATTCACTCTAGCCCAACCCAGCTTGCCCCAGTCTGCTTTCTAGCCAAGCCCAGAAGTCACCTTTTCTCTCATCTTCCTTAGGCCACACATAATAGTCTCCTCTGCGGAGCAGCTGGGCCAATCTGTGGTAGCGGGGAAGCTGGTGGCGGGAGACTGGCTCCAGGAAGACCATCAGCAGCACTGGGGGGCGAGGGGCAGCCAGCAGAAGGGAAGTGGCCAGGTGGAGCTCCAGGCAGCAGCGTGGTGTGCCCAGAGCCTGGCAACTCAGCACACAGAGCATGACCCGGCTGCCTCCCATGCTCTCTGCCACATTATCAGCCACGTCATTGCCTGGCTCAAAATCCCGCTCAGGGAGGCAGAGGTGCAGCCCCCAGCTGCCCTCCAAAGTAGGCAGGAGCTCCTGTACCACCCAGGCCTGGTCTTGCCTACAGTGGGACACAAAGACATCATACAGGAACCTCTTGCCTTCACCCTTCCGACCCCTCAGATCCTGAAGCCAAGCTCTGAACAGGGCCTGTAGGTAGAGGATCCAGGAATTCCTGGCTTCTTGTAGGAAAGGCAAGGAGATCAGCAGAAATAGCAGGGCAGAGCTGCCCAAAAAGAGTTCCAACTCCAAAGTCTTGGGACAGTGACTCCAGAGGAAGGGGAAAAGGGGATTCTTAGGGTGGCCCCCAGCTTCTGGCTGGCACAGCTGGCGTGGTTCTATATGTACATATGTTCTGGGGGACCGCTTAAGCCAGGGCTCCAGCCAGGCATTGGCACACTGGCAGGCCAAGGACGAACTCAAAACATACATGTACTGTGGCATCTGGGGACTGTGCTCCTGGAGACTGCCATCCAGCACAATGCCTGTCTCCGTGTCCAACACTAAGACCTGGAGACTTCCCAGACCCTGAAAAGCAGCAGCAGACAATGTCTCCAAGCCAGTTTGGGACAGACGCAGCACCTGCAGCCTGGGCAGCTCACCCACCAGCTCCTCCAACCGCACTGAGTGGGGCCGTGCTCGGGACTGCAGTCTTTGCAGCTCCAGCTCCTGGAGGTTGGGCAGCCCAGTGATGCAACAGGGCCTGGGGCTGTGCCCATCACCCCGGACCCTTAGATACTGGAGTCTGGGAAGCTGCCAGAGGAAGAAGCTGGAGGTGCCCTGGGAGCAGAGGGCCTCCAAGCTGTTGCCAAGCAAGAAGAGTTGGCGAAGGGCAGGGAAGATCTTGGTGATATTCTGGGCCTCCAGCTGCAGTCCCCAGCCATTTAGAGTCAGGGTCTGCAAGACTGGAAAGATGGGGGAAGCCAGCTTCCAAAGCTTCCTGCCTGGTGCTGCACGAAGCTCCAAGCTAGTCAGTCTCGTGGGCACGGACAGCACTACCCCGAAAGGGCCCGAGGGGAACTGCAGTCTCAGGTCATGCAGATTCTCTGGGCCCCAGAAGTCCCAGGTTGGGCTCAGCATGATGCTGGTACCCAGCAGGTTCAGGGTGGTCAGTTCTGGCAGATGAGCCAACCAGGCCTCGCCCAGCGTCACCAGTGGATTGTTACTCAAGTCCAACCTCTCCAGCCTCCTGAGGCCCTGGAATACCTGGCCCTCCAGCCAATCCAGCTGGTTTCCCTGAAGTAGCAGCTCCTGCATGTGGGGCAAGCAGGAGAATGCGCCTGGGGGCAGGCTCTGCAGCGCATTGCAGGACAGATCCAGGGCCCCCAGTCCCGACACAGCCCCCGTCTCTTTTGTACACAGCATGGCACTCCGCAGTTTATTGCTTCTCAAGTTCAGTCTCTGAAGCCTGGGCAGGGCAGCCAGGAAACCTGGTGGCAGGTCAGTCAGTCTACTGCTCTGAAGACCCAAGCTCTTCAGGCTTCGGCAGGAAGCCAGGTCTTCTGGAGTTATGCGCCCTATCCGTGTGAATCCCACATTCAGCTCTTGCAGCTCAAAGTGGGCAACTGTCTCAGCAGGCAGCTCAGTCAGGTCAGTATGCATCACAGACAGGGCATCCAGCCTCTGCAGCCCCAGTCCCTTCACTGCAGCTGCCTTCATCATTGTGTGGTCCAGATTCAGAGTCCCCACCTGGAGGCCCTAGAGGGCCCCAGGGCTGGCCCTCATCAGCTTTCTGTTAAATGACAGGTCCAGGACATCCAGAGTCCAGGCATCACCAGAGGAAGGACCGAGCACCAGGTCTGGGAAGATGTCTGCCAACTTCCCCACATCCTGAAGGCAACGACTGCTGATGCCAAGTCGCCGTAGAGTGGGAGGCAACCGGACACCCGAGTTCCTATCCAGGCAGCACTGGAAATGTAGGTGCTGGAGGGAGCTCAGGTTGCCAAAGGCATCAGGGGGTAGGAAGAAGTCTTCCAAGTGATGGCACGTGAGAGACAGCTGTCGCAGCTGCCCCAGGCCCCCGAAGGCTCCTGGCAAGACCTTGGTGAGACTCAGAGACAGTTTCAAGATCTTGAGGCCAGGGAAGAGGGAGAAGGCATCCGATGGCAGAACTGAAGTGGAACCACTGAGACAGAGCCCCTCTACACCCTGTGGCACAGCCTCCAAGGCCTGAGTCAGGTTGCTCACCCCAGAGCACAATGCGAGGAGATGCAGGCTGGAGTCCAGGCTGCACAGGAAGAAACGGGAGAGCAGATGCAGCCGGTAGCCTTCGGTCACTAAGCAATTTGAAGCGGTCCAGCCCGTGGTCAGAGGAAGGAACAGGAGCAATCCAGGCAGCAGCAAATGTCCAGCCATCTCAGCCCCAAGCCTGGTCTAGAGACAAGCACAATCAGAACCTCACTCTCCACTCCCCTCTTCTTCAGACCCCTTCCTCCCCAAGCACACACACACACACACACACACACACACACACACACACACACACACACACACAGCGCTGACAAGATACACAGCCCCCAGTGTGCCCAGGAGGGTCTAGAAACAGCCTGGGGCCCGCAATGTCTCCGCACTGCCGAACTGGCAGGAGGGTGGGCCTCTACACTGCACGGCTTAGCCTCCTGAGGCCCTGGAACACCTGGCCCTCCAGCCACTCCAGCTGGTTTCCCTGAAGTAGCAGCGCCTGCAGGTGGGGCAAGCAGGAGAATGCGCCTGGGGGCAGGCTCCGCAGCCCACTGCAGGACAGATCCAGGACCCTCAGCCCCGACACAGCCCCTGTCTCATTTGTGCACCGCATGACAGGACAGACAAGGAGATGCTTAGAGCCGAGAATCCAAGGGTCAGAGAAAGCAGAAGTACCCTCTCGAGAAGAAGGGCCCAGGTCTTACTTCTCTGTTGTGAGGCAGCAAACATTTCTTACTGCCTCACAACAGAGAGAGCCCCAACTTGGGGCCACAAACTCCAGGCCAGAACTCCAGAATCCCACTCGGCCATGGTCCTGGGCAGTGCACTTCCCCTCTCTGAGCTTCTGTTTCCTGGTCTGTAAACCGAGCACACTAATACCTGCTCCACAGGATTGTTGCAAATTACATGTAAGTGTCAGAACGAGGTTTCTCTCCCCGTCATCCCCTTTACTACTTGCTCTCCTTATTTTTTATTTTAGACTTTATTTCTTTATTTTTAGAGAGAGGGGAAGGGAGGGGGAAAGAGACGGAGAGAAACATTGATGTGTGAGAGAAACATCCATCAGTTGCTTCTCACATGCCCCCAAACGGGGACCTGGCCTGCAACCCAGGCTGGCATTCAATCCACTGAGCCACACCAGCCTAGGCTTCTCTCCTTACTTTAGAAAGGAGGTCTTGAGTAAATCAGAACTTATAAGAAGCAGATGTTTTATAAGCAAAACAGTATATCAAAATGATGCCTTAATGAACATCTTGTAATATCCCACAGGAAATATTCCAAAAACCCCACATTTACCCAAGAGGACTATAAAGTTCCAATCGTGCCCTTCAAGGCTGGAGATAGAAAGAATGATCTCCACGGCCTTGACCTTGACGATCAGGTCACGATCAGGATGGAGCCAGGACCCCAGGGAAGAGCAGAAAGAGAAAGAGAAGAAAGGGGCTTTATGATGACCCCAAACAATGGAGTAAACTATTCAAAACAACTCAATATCCGATTATGATTTTTAAAAAAATAATAATAAATTCAGAGAGTAAAATTCTTGATGGTGAATCATTCAATGCATTTAATTTAAAGCCTGGAGTGAGACAACTATAAATTACTTTTGTTCAACATCACAATGGAGGTGTTAGCCAGGAAAATAAGAAAAGAAACAGAAATTAAAATCGTAAGTATTTTAAGAAACAAAAGGGTTGCCATTGATAAGATGCTATGATTGTTTACATAGGAATTCCCATAATTTCTAGAAACGAACTATTAAAACTAAAGAGTGTTTAGCAAAGATGCTGGATACTGAATATTTTTTTAAAAACTTTCTAATATACCAACACATTAGTCAGAGTCTGGAGGGGAAAGGGCACATGCAAATCAGTATTCCCCTGGGAGGTTTGCGCCTAATCACAGAGAGGTGAGAAGAGTCTGTCCTAGCAGGGACAGGCGCTGTCGCTGCTCCTGGAACTAAAGGAATCAGGACTCACAGGAGTGATCCAAACACAGAAAGGTGAGAACCTCACAAGGCCGGCTGCCTCGAGAGAAGCAATGGCATTTGGTCAAGTCACAAATCCAACCTCAAGGGACCTCACAGAAAGGAAAGCAGGGATATGATTCCCTGACCCCCTCCGCCTCCCTCCGATCTCTTGCCAACAAAACAGAGCCAACAGACAAGAGTAACCACAGCTAGTCACCTGATATAAAAAGACATGGTTCCATTTATCTTCGCAAAAGATCATTCAAAATGCGTCATAAGCCTTAGCACGAAAAACAAACAATAAATCATTTAGAAGAAATCTTAGAAATATATCTTCATAGTCTTGGGATAAGCAAAAGTTTGCTAACTGGGCCACAGAAATAATTAGCCATATTTTTTTCTTCATAAATTTGACTCCACCAAAGCTAAGGAATTCTGTTCACTGAAAGATAGCCATACTCCAAGAGAAGTTATTTGCAATACATATGTCAAAAAAAACCCACTCATAATTGTGGGACATAATTAATATTATTTGGAATAACCCTTGGGACAAAGAAGGAATTATAATAAAAATTAGAAAATATTTTAATCAAACAATAACAAAATACTATACATTAAAACTTGTGGAATAAAGCTAAAGCAATATGTATGGGGGACATACAGCCTCAAATGTGTGTTAGGAAATAAACAACAAAATCTGAAAAGCAATGAGTCAGGCAATGACTTCAAAAAGTTAGAAAAGGAACTTTGCTAAAAGGAACTTAGAAAAGTTGAAAAAAATTTTTATCTTCTTTTTCTTAGATAAGTCCCTTTAACATTTCATATAATAAGGGCTTGGTGATGATGAACTCCTTGAACTTGACCTTATCTGAGAAGCACTTTATCTGTCCTTCCATTCTAAATGAAAGCTTTGCTGGATAGAGCAATCTTGGATGTAGGTCTTTGGATTTCATGACTTGGAAAACTTCTTTCCAGCCCCTTCTTGCCTGTAAGGTCTCTTTTGAGAAATCAGCTGACAGTCTGATGGGAACTCCTTTGTAGGTAGAGACTTATATAAGAAAAAGAAGATAAAAAATATGAACAGTGAAAGGACAGCAAACTCAGTTATTAACAACCATATCTAAAACAAAAGCAAACTAAGAGGACAGCTAGAGCAGGAGCAGAACCATAGAAATGGAGATTACATGGAGGGTTAGCAACAGGGGAGTAAGAGGAGGAGAATGGGGGAGAAGGTACAGAAAATAAGTAGCATAGACGGTAGGTAGAAAATAGGGGGGAGGACAAGAACAGTATGGGAAATATAGAATCTAAAGAACTTGTGACACATGGACATAAATTAAAGGGGGGGAATGGTGGGGGAGGGAGTGTGCGGGGTGGAGGGGAATGAAGGGGGAAATGGGACAACTGTAATGGCATAATCAGTAAATATATTAAAAAGAAAAGTTGAAAAAAAAACTTGCACTTCTCCCATTATGGGAAAACTGGTACCAGATTAGCTCTTCCATCAAGAACAACACACACACACACACACACACACACGATGTGTCTGGAAAGTATCCATCCACGCATGATGAAAAATACAGATGTTTGTTGAAGAAGATACAAGCTACAAGAAACATTGTACCTGAGACGATGACACGTCAGTCCCCTCAAAGTAGGCACCTTGGGACCTCACACAGTTTTCCCAGCATTATGACCTTCTTGAGGAAATCTAATTCATTAGTAGCTGTTTGAATCAAGTCATTAGCAACTGCAGCATGATGTTCCATTTGCAGCAGAAGCCGCAGCATGAATTTTGCAATGACACATTTCATGCGTGAATCCTGTGTCAAAATCTCGGACACGGTAGTTTCGGAATCCCCAGATCAGCTCCTAGTTCCCACACTGTCAGTCGCCCATCTTTGCTGATTGCAGCCTGTACACTTTCAACACTCTCAGCTGTTCTGCTTGTCGCAGGCCTTCCAGAAGGTGGGTCACTTTCAACTATTCTCAACCATCTTTGAAGCGTTTGTGCCTCACTCTTATTTGCACTGCACTCATTCCATCGTCCCCAAAAGTCTTCTGAATCATCCAAATGATTTCCATGGAGGAATGTTAAGCATAATACAAAATTTGATGCAGACTAGTTGCTCTACTCAGTCATTTTAAATGCAACAGCCACACAGTACACATGCTCACTCAACGGTGTCTACCACCCCACTGACTACTACAGTGAAGTCATCATTGTTCACACATGCGCATTCCAGTCCACTCTCCTTGGCTGCCAGATTACATCGATGTAGCACAAACCATTCTCGTTGTATTGACAGTGCCTGGACTTTTTCAGGGCAGATTATATAAATACACATAAAACTGGACCAAATATATGAATCAACTGTTTTCAGATATTAGGAAATCGGCCAGACAGGGTGGTGATCCCCGTGAGAAGGGAAACAAGGCAAACTCCGAAGTTGTCCTGACTTTGCACCTGCAGGCACTCACTGAGCCGCGGCACAGAGAGGAAGAGGGAACCCAGCTTCTGCCTAGGCGTTCTTAGAGAGCAGAGAAAACAGAAGGTCAAGATGACCAATTTGTGAGACAGACTACACAGGGTGTACAGGAGAGAACCAGCCGAGGCACACCTCAGTAACAGGGTTCAATCAGCCTAAAGCACAGGCTTGAAAGCAAGTCCTGGAACCATCAAGGTGACCCAAAAATAGTGGCCCCAACATATTCAGTACAGTCTGAAAGTCTGTTGCTCCCTCCTTGGCCTAGCACCCTCAGCGAAGATTTCCACATGAATTCTCCAGATTTTGCCAACAAAAATGAGCAAAACTGTACCCTTATTTGCCTTTCCTCTTGGGTTCAACTTTCTAATTGCCTTCTAGCTATCCTGGAATTGGATGATAGTTTGATATCTCTAGACTCTGGGGAAGACGGTTTGCCATTCACACCAGTTCTGGGCCTGTCTCTCAGATCCATTCTACTCTTTCCCCTCCTCTGTCCGTATCACAGGTAAGCTGCTACCCGCAAGTCATCATTTCTGCCTTCTGTGTGAGGTGGGAGGTCAGGAGGAAGGGAGAAGCCCACACAGGCTTTCCCTTCCTTCTCTGCTGTGGCAGGAGCTCCAACAGCAGCTGCAGTTCCTCCGTGGTTCTAAGTCCTGCGAAGCCAGCCTGCCATAGTCTGGCCTCCACTGGTTGACTCCAGGCCCTGGGCTCCTGTAACCATCTCTTCCCTCTGCTCCTGCCTCTATAAGAAATGCAAGATTCTTCTATCCCATTCATAAAAGGTCAGCTTTTAGGTGGACACTTGAGCCAAGCCCTTAGGATATGAGCTCGAAGTCTCAGTGGCCTTTATACTGCTTTGTCGTCACATAGCCACTCCGCCTCTTAGGGCTTTGCTTTCGGTGGGCACTTCAACCCAGGTGACTAGAAGTTTGCATTAAACGCACCAGTCAGGGTTTGGTTGTAGGCAACAGAAATCGAGCAGACAAGGAACTTCTAAAGCGGATGTTTGGTAGCTCATGGGCCCTTCAAGGGGGCCAGAGGACCGGAACGCAGTCAGGAACAGCACCCCAAACCATGCTGCAGAACTGCTCCCTTTGGGGACACCATTTCGGCTGCTGCTAGGGCTAGCTTGCACTGCCAGCCCCCCAGAAATTAGATGCTGGAGCTGCTGCCCCCACTACTATCCCATTACCAATAATGGGCTCTGCTTGGTCCCTATGTTTTACTGTCACTATCTTATCATTCGAAGTCAGAGTTATGGGATTGGTAAACACTAGCCCATGGGGTTTTTTCATCCTCTCTAGGGAGAAGCAGACCCCACCTCCCTATTGGTGGGTGAATTCTCTACCCTAAAAGGAGATACAGAAAAAGGCTCGGATGGTGGACAAAGAGATGGTGCACAGCCACAGCCTGTGTGAAACATGAGTGCCTGACATGTGCCTGCATCCTGTGGTGTTATGCCCTCAGGATGTATTTTCCCATATTGCAGAACCTCCAGAATTGTCTTCGGCCCTTCACACCTGCTGAGAGAAGAAGTAGGACTTGTGTTATTTATGATTTAGGAGAGAACGTGGGATGTGGAAGTCTGTGCCTTCCTCTTTCTTTCTTTGGGAGTACACATTTTTATCTGCTTCATGCACCAAGTTTTGCAAGAACAGACCTCACGAACTCTGCACCGTCTGTAAATGGATGCACAAAGCTGATTTCGGGTTCACTGCAGCCCAGCCCACTGCAGCCCACACACTCGGAAGACCGAGGTCTCACCAGGCCCTCGCTGCACTGTGATGGGAGGAGTCTAGGGAAGGAAACCGACGTCAGATCAGATCTCCGGTGCTCTAGTCAGGGCTGCCCAGAGAACTGCTCTGGGAAGCAAAACAACAGAGAAACCAGCTCTGCAAAGAACGAAAAGAATAAATGGAATGAAATAGAAGCCTTCGCTTTGGTCAGGGGGCTCCTTTCTGGAGGGGCTCTCTCCTTCCTCTGTCTCTTCACCCCTCTCTCCTGCCTCCACACCCCCAGAGGCTTTCTCCCTACATTTTCTCTTGCTCTCCTGTCTCCACCACCTCCTTTTCCTCCCCGAGCCCAGTGATCACCTTCTCCGTGAGTTCTTAGTTGGTCAGCAAATAACAATCTTTAATCAACAAGCCATCCATGATTTCACTGCAGAAGAGTATTCGGGTAACCTCACTAGAACACTCAGTAAAAAGCAGGAACATTCGACCCGCAGCTCCGCCTTCACAAAAGCAGTGGCTCAGAGGGCATAATTCCTCTGAGCCCCTTGTCCCAGCACTAAATATTTTTCATGTAACTCATTTCTTACACCTTTGTATGTACCAGGCATCCTGAGAAGCACTTCAAACAGTATAAGCCCAGAAATGTTGCATTTCCCAGAATCCCTTTTTTTGGCTACCCAGAACTCCTTAAAACAAAGAAAAAGATTTTATTTATTTATTTTTAGAGAGAGGGGAAGGGAGGGAGAAAGAGAGGGAGAGAAACATCAATGTGTGGTTGCCTCTCATGCGCCCGCCACTGAGATTCTGGCCTGCAAACCAGCATGTGCCCTGACTGGGAATCAAACCAATGACCCTTTGGTTCACAGGCCAGCGCTCAACCCACTGAGCCACACCAGCCAGGGCCAGAACTCCTTTTAATAATAAAAGTAACTGTCATTCGTTGAGAACGTATCATGTGCCGGGCACAGGCTCTCTCTCCACTCCGATGACCCAGGGCCTGTGTGTCCCCCTCACCACCCACACATGTTCTCCAGATGAAGACCTGTGGCCCGAGGAAGTTCACCGGCCTGTCCAAGGTCCCCGAGGTCATTAGGTTCCTCCTGTAAAAGTTGAGAATGTCCTAGCTATTACTTCCCCATTTGGGTTTCCAGGGGACCCTTGGGGTTTGACTGTGAGTTTCTTTGTTGTTACTGCTTTTCCGGCTTTGGTGTTTCAGGTGTAATTCACAGACAGGCCTGAGCAAAAGATGCCCTTGTTTCCTGATTTGTCAGACATCACAGGGATGGCGAGAGGGGTCTACACAGGGATACAGGATGAGGACATACTTTCACTGACACACAGAACAAGTGGGGACCCGGCGGAGCAGCAGGGCCAAACTTTCTGGGACAAGCTCCCGGTGGTCCCACAGAGGCAGCGGCAGCGGCCCTCCTGGAGAAGTGAAAGAGGCCCAGACAACAGAGGCTTGGGCCTCTCTGTTGTTTTCATTGAGGTTCCTTTCATGATGAGGAACAGAAGTCAGCCCAGGCTCTCCTGGGGCATAATTTGTGGGGAAGACGTGTTAAGGGGTCTCCTGGGACCCCCCTGTCCACTGGGCCTGGGGCAGGACTGGAGCCAGGGAGTAGAGCAGGCAGAGACCTGCCAGCAGCTCCCCTCTCCTGCCTCTGCTTCGACTTTCTCCTCTGGCTTGAACAGCCATCTCTGCTTCTACAATACATTTGCATGGCGGACTATGGCCACCCCAACACCAGGCCAGCTTTGGAGGGTGCACAAGGTGCCCCCTCCCTGCTCTAGTCACATGTACCCCCTCTCACCTACTCCTACCACCCACGACATCTGCCCGAGTCCCTTCCTGCCCTGCTGGTTTTGATGCTCTTTCTAGGCCCCCACCAGGGATGGATGCACTGCGGGAGCTCCGAGGGAAGGAGCAGGCAGCATCCTCCTGCCTTGGGGACTTCTCAGAAATCCCTCTCCATATGGCCCCCCATCTGCGCTGTGACCTTGCCGGGATGCTCTGCTTGGGGATGAACGAGTTCTGGGGACAGAAGCAAAATGTTCTCTTGCTCCGGGCAGCAGCTGGCACACCCTGCACATGATCAGGAGCCATTTGGTCCTGGTTCCTCAGTGTCCCCTTTCCTTTTGGCTTACAGATCTTATTATTTAGACTATCTTTTTTTTTTTAAACAATGTGTACAAGGCCTGTTAGATATTCACTCTCTTTCCTCACTCATGCCACAGCTAGCCTGAGCTGGGCACAGGGGCCAAGGAGGCAGAGTCCCTGCCTCATGGTAGGTGGGGAGACCAACCCGTGGAAAGAGGAGTGACCCGGATGTCCCCTTGTTTCTCCTGCAGCAGGCCACACTTCTTTTCAACAATATGCAGCACTAATCCAAACCCTCACTCTCCGAGACTTCAGGAAACCCTCCTGCCAGGTTTCCTTTCCCAAGGATTTCTGAGAATTTCTATATGCTCTACCTATTCCTGGTTGTGACTTGTCACCTGTGTCTGCCCCACTGGATTCCTGGTCTGGACCTCAGCAGGGGCTGCTGACTCCTTCCTCCCGTACAACTTTATCTAACAAAGCCACATTCCCAGGGAACCCCAAGCTCCCGTCCGTCCTCTGTACTCTCTCCCTAGGAGATCTCATTGGTCTCGTGGCTTTGAAATACCATCTGTTTGCCAGTGACTTTACAAATCTGCATCATCACCACTGACTTCTCCCCTGAGCTCCAGATTCTTTATACCCAACTGCCTGTTTGTTACATTCACACGAAGGTCAAATAGACAATGGAAACTGGGCCAAAACAGACTCCTAGTTTCCTGCCCCGTCACGCCCATTCCAACCTTCTCTCCTCCAAGTGTCTCCATTTTAGAGGGCATTTCAGCACACAGCACGACATTATCCACTTTGTCGCTCCATCAACACACCTGAAAGCCACTCCCACTCTTCTCTTCGGTCCCCCACAGAGCTCGCCCCGATGCCACATCAGAACCCATCCCAAATCGGCCCGCTCCTCTCCGCCTCCATCAGTGGGCTCCTAGATCATCTTCTCTTGCCTCGTGATGGTAATGGTATCCTGGCTTGTCTCGCTGCTGGCATCTTGCCCTTTGCAATCCATTTCCCACACAGAATCCAGAGTGAGCTTTTAAATATAAAGTAGATCCTATCATTCTCATGCTTAAGGCTTTCAGTGGCTTCCCATCACCTTCAGAATAAAAACTTAATTTCTTACTCTGACCTACAAGGCCCTCCCTGAGTTGGTCCCTGCCTGCCTCTCTGCCATCACTGAATACTACCCATAGCTATTTCTCTCTCTCCCTCTTTCCCTCCTTCTCGCTTTCTCTCTCTTACCCTCCCAAACACACCTGGCCTTCTCTGTTCATCAGAAGGGCCCACCCAACTTCCACCCAAAGGCCACTGCAATAGCTGTTCCTTTGCCTTATAAGCTCTAACAAGCATTTGAGAAGTGTGCGTGTTTTGGAAGGCTATTTGGTTTGTGGATATGTGTGTGTGTCTATTTTTGTTAGTCATGAGTTAATGTGCTAGAATACTAATGGCTTTGCATATGGGTCACCAATTTAGGAAGCTTTTGCCTGAGACAAATAATTTTCCCAGGCCATTTAGAGGTTCTGTTCCCCCATCCTAACGTCTTAGAAGATAATATGACTTTGAACCTACAACAAAACAAAATACTTTGTAATTTTTCCAATAATGTAACAAAAAGGACTGACATCAAAATTACAACTAAACTATAGAACAACTATCACACGCAATTGTCAGAAATCGAGTTAATTGGAAGTCTGACAACTACAGAATTAAAGAAACCACATCCATCCAGACTGGTAGGAGGGGCACAGTCATGGAACAGGCTGGTTCCACACCCACATGTGGTGAATAGAAATTAGGGGGAGAGATCTGGGGAGTGAGGAGTCCCAGCCCCACACCAGGCCTACCAGTCCAGG
The DNA here is from genome assembly GCF_021234435.1 of Artibeus jamaicensis. Taxonomy (NCBI): domain Eukaryota; kingdom Metazoa; phylum Chordata; class Mammalia; order Chiroptera; family Phyllostomidae; genus Artibeus; species Artibeus jamaicensis. The sequence goes on from NW_026522057.1 coordinate 10,550,847, forward strand.
GTTCCAGTGCCAGGAACCAGATAAGTCCCCACAACTTCTGGCTGCAAAAAGCAGTGGGATTGAGTCAGTGGAAGAAGCTGCTTGAGCTCCAAGCAGTTCCTCTTAAAGATAAAGAGCTTCCCGGATGAGAAAAAAATCACCAAATGATTATTATATGAAATGTTAAAGGGACTTATTTAAGAAAAAGAAGAAGATCAAAACTATGAACAAGGAAATGGCAAAAATACATATCTATCAACAGTTGAATCTAAAAAACAAACTAAAGAAACAAGTCGAGCAGAGATAGAATCATGGATACAGAGAGCATTTTGATGGTTGCCAGGTGGGAGGGTGGTGTGGTGGAATGGGTGAAGAGGTGAGGGGATTAACAAGTACAAATAGGTAGTTACACAATAGCCATGGGGGTGTAAAGTACAGTATAGGAAATGGAGCAGCCAAAGAACTTATACACATGACCCATGGACATGAACAATGGGGGGGGGCAGTGCTGGGTGGAGGAGAGCAAAGGGGGAAAAATCAGGGCAACTGTAATAGCATGATCAATAAAGTATAATTTAAAAATAAAAATAAAGAAAAAAAGAAAAGAGACCATAACTGGGTAAGAAGAAATAAAAGAAAGAGGAGGAAGAAGAAAATAAAATAGAATATAAGACATAATCTGATACACAAGACATTATGTCAGATTAAAGAGGACATGTTGAAATAATAAAAGCTATATTACCAGAGCAACAAAGCACACCAACCATGGCTCCTAGAAAGATAAAGATAAGAAAATAAATAAAAAATGAAAAAGAAAGATGAAGAGAAGTTGCTAGAAGCACAACGGAAGTTTTCATTTACTCACGTGACAAACGATAGCCTCCTACGTGCAGCGTTGTACCAGGTGGTAGAGAACAAGCAGAAATGCAACGCGCAAAATCTCTGAGCTGTGGAACTCATTTCTAATGAGAGACAAAAGATTCTTTTAAGTAAGTATATGATGTGTATCCTAATGATGGGTTCTATGGAGAAAATAAAGGAATCAATGAGATTGGAGAGAACCAGGAGTGGGAATGGAGTTGCAATTTTAAATAGTGTGGTCCAGGAAGACCCTTCTATTGAGGCGACCTTTGAGCAGAAGGCTGGAGAATATGCACGAGAACCACACAGCCCTCTGGAGAAGAGCATTCAAGGCAGAAGAAAGAGCAAGTGCGAGGCCCCGAGGTGAGAGCATGCCTGGTCTGTTAGAAGAAAAGCCAGGGGGCTGTACTGGAACAAGCCATGTGACCCAGGACCTGACTTAATCTATCTCTGGGTTCCTTCTTTCCTGATTTGCCAATACCTCTCCTGTGCCAAGAACACTCTCCCCCTGGTTTTCTGAGAAAATGGAGCCACGGGACAGGGATCATATGACTCCTCACCCCACTTCACACCCACAAATATAACCCACCTCACCAGTCATCCTTCCTGCCTTCCTCTCATCTCAGAAGAGATCGCTCCCTTTCTGTTCAAGGTTCATCTCAAGGGCACCTCCGCCCTGGGTCCCCCACACCCATCTGCTCTGGGCGCTGTCTGTATCTAGCACAGGGTGCTAACTCCTCTCCCCCACATCTTCAAACTCTTCCTCCTAAAATAGTTCTTTCTGCTTGTAAATATTTTCAAAGTTCTACCAACTTAAAAAAAGACTCTCTTTTATTCTAGATTTGGCTGTTTCTGCCTCTTTTGTTCCCTCCTCCTCCAAGTAACTCTAAAGTGTCGTCTTACACTCCCAGCCCCAGATGCTCACTTCAAATCCTCAACCCGCTGTAGTGCAGCTCCGGCCCCCGGGGACCACAGGGACTTTTAAAACGTCAAACCAGCGGGCCCCCTTTGTCCTCCTCTTGGACTTCTCTACCGCACTGAACTGCTTAGTGCCACCTGAGTCCTCCATCTCCTCCCCCAGGGTCGGGGTACCCGAGCAGAGACTTTGACTTGCCCTCAGTGAGCTCCTTTCCCTCTTTCTTTCTCTTTTTTAGCACGCTCCAGAGTTGTAACAGAAAACACGGCTGCCCAGCCGGCCTCCCCTGCCCCAGCCTCCCCTGCAGCTAGGCGTGGCACTGTGCGTTCTTGCCAATAGGATGTGCTCAGAAGTGACGTGGCAACGTCTTGATCTCACCCTTGGTGCTGGGGACCCCAAAGTGGGAGCCAGGTTTTAAGACAGTAGGGTCCGCCCACCAGCCCAGGGCCCAGATGAATCCTTGGAAGAAAGCTGATCTGGTTAGCCAACGACTACTCATGTGTGGGCCTTTCACATGAGAAAACGTAAACTGGCATCTCGTTTAAGCAGTCGTATTTTGGAACTTTTCGTTACGGCAGCTTAGTCTGTACTCTAAATAATACAGCATTGACTTAACAGCAGACAGTCCAATGGCCTTTTAAAAGTTACCCTGCCCTCAACCTGACTTCAGTCCTTCTGTTACACCCTCTTAGCCCCTGTACTTCTCCTTCAAAGCATGTATCACAACCTGTGATTAAGTACATATTCATGCAATGCAGTGGTCACTATTGGTTGCCTTCCTAACAACTGTATCCATCTCCCCTCCTTCGTTCTTATTGCACAGGATCCTGAGTTTATTAAGGAGTTCATGCCTTCCTCATTCACATTCATGCTGTATAAAAAGATAAGCTTGACCCTGGCTGGCACAGCACTGTGGATTGAGTGTGGGCTGCAAATCAAAAAGTCACTGGTTCAATTCCCAGTCAGGGTACATGCCTGGGTTGCAGGCCAGGTCCCCAGTAGCGGATGTGTGAGAGGCAACTACATATTGATATTTCTCTCCCTCTCTTTCTCCTTCCCTTCCCATCTCTCTAAAAATAAATAAATAAAAGCCTTTAAAAAATAAAAAATAGACCCCCCCTCCAAAAAAAAAACACCTGGGCCAGATTCTCTCTTGTATATTTTAAACTAAGAAACAAATAATTAGCCCCTTATCAAAGGGTATAAGGTGGAAAATTCACAATGTAGAGAGACCCAGTGAGGCTACAATGGACCACATTGCAAATCAAAGTGCTTGGGAAACCAAAACAGAGAATTAGAGGGACCAGCAGGTGGGAAAGAAGCAGGTGTGTGAGATGCAGGCAAATTGCACCTGCGCGTGGTGTCTGATGAAGGCCTGGGGCTCTCTGGATCCAGGATTGTCTCCTAAGTCCAGTTTTTGCTCCTGGCTTTCTGTACACAACACCCACAATTACGTGTCCCTAAAATGCATCCTCTCTGCACAGGCCAGCAAGAGTGTTTCCCATAATCAAGCAGGCCTGGATAAAACAGTAACTTTGGGCAAACTCATTCCGTGAATACTTCTGAACACCTACTAACTATTTCCTGGGCCGTTATATGCACTGGGGTTCTAGGGAAGAACAAGACAGGCAGCCTAAAGCGTCTCTCTGAGAAACAGAACTTCAATATATCACTCCTCTACCTGTTTATAACTCTTCAACGGCTTCTAATTGACTTCTTTTTAAAAATTTTTAAATTTTTATTTATTTACCTTTAGAGGGGAAGGGAAGGAGAGAAGGAAAGAAACATCAATGTGTGGTTGCCTCTCATGCATCCCCTGCTGGGAACTGGCCTGCAACCCAGGCACGTGCCCAGACTGGGAATCGAACTGCGATCCTTCAGCCCTCGCTCAATCCACTGAGCTACACCAGCCAGGGCTCTAACTGACTTCTGAATAAAGCCCTAAATCCTTACCATGGTTCACAAGGCAACCTTGCATGATCCAGCCTCTGCCTGCTTTTTGAACCTCAATTCTTAGTTATTTTGCCCCTCCCTTTACTTTAAACTGTATCAGATCACTTTCAGGCCTCCCAACAGGCTGCCTCTGTGAGCCTTTGCCCACACAGCCCCTGTCCACTTGAACTTGGTACATAAAGTAAGAGGCAACAATGAGGACGGAGATGATGATGGTGATAATAACACCACCACTTAGTGGGCATTTATTTACACTTTATATACGAGTACATTAATCTCTCACAAGGTATATTCTGTTTTCCCCATTCAATAGATGAGAAAACCAAAGAAGGCTTCAGAGGTTTAGTCACTTGCTTCAGATCACACAGGACACGACAGAGCCAAGATCTGAATCCAAGCCTGCTCAACTCTAAGGAGCAGGCTGTCTCTCTGCCATTCTTTGGAACCCATCTTCTGAGTTCAGGGGCATCAACCGGTCCTCAGTGGGTGGCCTTGAGCAGATCACTGAGCCTCATTTTTAAAATGAGGCCAGCAATGGACCCCACCTCAGACAGTTCTGGTGAGGTTAAGAATGAACAAACGTATGTGCTTCTCCCAATGCCTGGCCCATGCACTCAGTGGAGGTAGATGTTGTTTCATCAGCAGCAGCATTACCTCCTTCAAACAGCTCTCTCACCTTTGCCTTGTCCAGGTTCAAGCTCTGCGTCTTGTCACAGACACAGCCTAAGAGCTGCTTCTCCGAAGGGCCCCTGGGGACCAGGCCTGCATGAGTCTGTGGAAGGAAGCTCGGGCCGACAGAGGAATGGCCTGTAATTGATCCCAGTCAGGACTGGGCAGGCCCTGTCTTCCTCTGCGGGGGCCTCAGGAAGCAGGCCACTGGCTGATTTATGTCCCCGCTGCACCAAGGATGACCTGGTGCCCTCTCTACGTGTTCCAGCATCAGACAAGGCCATAAAACAGAATTGGTGCTGCACAGTTGTTCCTATCAGGGCCAACACGTACACTGTTGCACCCAGCTCAGGTCAATCCCTGCCGGGACCCTTCCTGGGAAAGGTGGGCGTGTGTGGCCACCCAGCGCGGTCAGGCCACTGGGGGTTCAGGGACAGCGTATGGAAGGAAAATCACATTCTCATGTGCTCTCAGGCTTTGGCGATCATCTACTGAGAATGACCCCCAATCCACGTCCTAAACCTACTGCTCGCCCCACCCTCAGACCCGGCCAACCAGGGGCCTCCTGGGTGTTCCCTCCTGCAGGTCCCCCCGTCTGAATTCCTCGGGCTCACCTCTCTGCCGCTTCCTCCCTGGCCTGGCGCGGCATCCTCGTACACCTTCTTTAGAGCTCGGACCACCCTGTTTTCTAATCAGGACAACTTCCCACAAGTTTTATCATCATCTGTATCTCTGTCTCCTCCAATGGACCAGGACTCCTAGAGACAAACGCTGGACCTGATTCATCTCAGCATCCCCAGTGCCTAGAGCAGAGCCTGGTTCCAAGGACATGCCATAAACCTTCGGTGAATGAATGAGTTTAATGGAAGGATAGGTGGATGGATGGATGGATGGATGGATGGATGGATGGATGGATGGATGGATGAGTTCTTTCATGTGCAGGCAGCTGAAACTGAAGGAGGTTAGATAACTTTCTGAAGTTGAACAGTGATTTAGTGGCAGGGCCTCTGGACTGGCCCCCGAACCTCCTAATGTTTTAGTCCACAGTCTTTTCCCCTCTTTCTACATGCTGAGCGTAAGCAAGCTCCTCACAGATTCCTGAGCTTGGCTTCTAAAAATAGACTATAGTAGGAAGAGGGCATTCTAGACAGTATCTACAAGATTTTGTTAACAATAATGTGATTCATAGAAAAACTGAGTTCTGCACGGTCCTTGTCTTCTCCAAGCCTCAGTTTCCTCACCTGCAAAGTGAGAATAGTAGTAACACCTGCCCTGACATGATGCATGTTTTTCTCTGTAGGCTCCTGTGGTAACTCGTAGTATTACTCCCAGCCATTTATCGGACTCTCAGTAAAAGGGTTCCTCATCTCCGCCCACTGCAACGGGACTTGCAGTGCCTCTCGGGGAAGGCGCTGCTCCCTTGGTGTCAGCTCAGGTCATTGTTTTCCTTTGGCCAGTGCGATGTAAGTAGAAGTGACATATGCCACATCACAACAGAAGCTTTAAGAGTCATTGCAAGGTCCAACTATAGCATTTTCCCTCCTGTGACTAAGCTGATGTAAGGGCTACTCCTCTTGTCTGAGACAGAGTGTGAAGACAGTGTGAACCTCAAATGACCTGAAGCTCTCATAGAAGGTAACTGAGACACATGCCTTAGTTGCTCGCATTGTTGGCAGCTGCCAAGATTATAGGGGTGATTTCTGCTGCACACCCTAGCCTATGCTGACTAATAATCTTTTGCTTATAATATAGACAGGCTCATTTGGGACCCCCTAAAGGGAAGGATGGGTTTTGTGGTAAGGATATCCACAAAAGGCATCAAACTTCAGGCCATCTTAGGGCTAAGTGTTAGTTAGTGGTCAGGGGAAGCTGCCATAATAAAGAGACTCCAAAATAAAAGTCTTAAAGAAGGTACACATTTACTTCTCCCATGAAACAGTACAGATCTCTACCTGTAGAGAGGTACGTGGCTGCCCAGGCTGTTAGGCAGCTCATCCCCATGAGGTTGCCCAAAGGTCCAGGTTCCTTCTTCCAACTTGCTGCTCCTGCTTTCCTCTATGGTGTTATGTTCATCTGCACGATGTTCACCTTCCAGCCTGCAGGGGCAAGGAGAGAGGAAGGACAACCAATGCTCCTTTTAAGGGTGTGCAGAGAACATGCCCACACTACTCACAGTCCATTGACCAGATCTTCCTTAAATGGCCATACCTAATACAAGGAGGCAGGGAAAGTAGTTTCCAGCCAGGTGGCCATGTGCCCTGATGAAATGCAAAGGGAACTTCCTACCCACATTTATTGATGTGGCTTGAAATTGGCCTTTGTGGGAGTATTTACACCACAGAAACTGGCAAATGCTGCAGATCTGGAGTCCCCCGTGTCCCTATCCCAACCAGCCAGAGAGCCAGTTATTATTAAACATGGGCCAGCGCTCAGGGTAATGGACTCTGGGGGGCCATCTGCAGTCTCTGGCACTGTCGGGCCGCACTTTCTTGGTGTCTCTGCTCTTTTCTCTCCCTCCTGAGCAGCATCCTCGCCTTCTGCTCTTTGAGGAGTCCTCCTTGGCTTAAATTTGTGAACGCAGCTCATCTGTCCTCACCCTAGATTTCGAGGCCTGGGGCCAGATGCCCACACTTGGGCTGCTCAGCTACATCCAGGGGTGGAGAAGCTGCATAGAGACCATGCACAAAGCTGCCTTCAGAGGGGCTGTGAGCAGGACTGGCACCTGAGGTGGACAACGTGTGCCGAGCTGAGGAGTGAAAGCTCTTCCTTTAGTTTAGAAAATATTTTATTGTGGTAAAATACACATAACATAAAATTTACCATCTTAACCATTTTTAAGTGTGCCCTGCAGCAGGACCGAACGTATTCATAATGTTAGGTACCCACTGCCACATCTCTGGTGTCCTTTTTGTGCCACTTGTGTTCAGATGGCCCAGTTTAATGGAAGATGTACTTGCCGAGTCTCCGCTATGCCCTATATCACAAAGATGATGTTTTATGGACTTCTGCCAAGATGGAGGCATAGGTGGAAGCACTGTACCTTCTCACACAACCAAGTTTAAAAACAACAAAGTTATAACAACAAAAACACAGGCAAACCACAGAAAATTGAACTATACGTAAGTCTGACAACAACAAACCCTTCAGCCAAACCGATAAACCGGTGAAAAAGCAAGTGGTGAGACAGACCCTGCAGATCCCAGAAGCAGGAAACAGCAGAGGGGACCGCCATTGTTCCTCTCTGACCCCGCCCCCACATACCATGTCACAAACCAGCGACCTAGTTGGCCCCACCCTGGTGAACACTTAAGGCTCCGCTCCTCATACCTAACAGGCACAAACAGATCAAAACATGGCTCAAGAAGAACTTAGAGCCCCAGAGCTGATAAATCTAAGCGATGAAGAAATAGCCAAACTTTCAGATGCACAGTTCAAAACACTGGTGATCAGGACGCTCACAGAACTGGTTGATTTTAGTCACAAATTAGAGGAACATATGAAGGCTAAACTAATTGAAATGAATGGAAATGCACAGGAAACCAATAGTAATGGAAAGGAACTGGGACTCAAATCAAAGTAGTGGATCAGAAAGAGGAAAAAAGTGACCAAACAGAAAAGGATGAAGAAACAAGAATTCAAAAAAATGAGGAGAGGCTTAGGAACCTCCAGGACATCTTTAAACGCTTCCAACATCCGAATTATAGGGGTACCAGAAGGGGAAGAGGAACAGGCACCAGTGGAAAACTTATTTGAACAAATAATAAAGGAGAACTTCCCCAATCTGGCAAAGGAAATAGACTTCCAGGAAATCCGGGAAGCTCAGAGAGTCCCAAAGAAGTTGGACCCAAGAAGGAACACACCAAGACACAGCATCATTACATTAGCCAAGATTAAAATGAAGGACAGAATCCTGGAAGCAGCAAGAAATAAGGAGACAGTCACCTACAAAGGAGTTCCCATCAGACTGTCAGCTGATTTCTCAAAAGAGACCTTCCAGGCAAGAAGGGGCTGGAAAGAAGTATTCCAAGTCATGAAATCCAAAGACCTACATCCAAGATTGATCTATCCAGCAAAGCTTTCATTTAGAATGGAAGGACAGATAAAGTGCTTCTCAGATAAGATCAAATTCAAGGAGTGCATCATCACCAAGCCCTTATTACATGAAATGTTAAAGGGATTTACCTAAGAAAAAGAAGATAAAAAAGATGAACAGTGAAAAGACAGCAAACTCACAGTTATTAACAACCATACCTAAAACAAAAGCAAACTAAGAGGACAGCTAGATTAGGATCAGAACCATAGAAATGGAGATCACATGGAGGGTTAGCAACAGGAGAGTGGGAGAAGAAGGGGAGAGAAGGTACAGAAAATAAGTAGCATAGGAAGTAGGCAGAAAATAGATAGGGGGGAGGGAAAGAACAGTATGGGAAATATAGAAGCTAAAGAACTTCGGACACATGGTCATAAACTAAAGGGGAGGAAGGGTGGAGGAGGGGGTATGCAGGGTGGAGGGGAATGAAGGGGGGAAATAGAACAACTGTAATGGCATAATCAATAAAATATATATTTTTAAAAAATGATGTTTTATGGTATAGACAGGGCAGCAGTGATTTGTAGGAGAACCTGAGGTCCGCACCCAAGATCTAAGAAAGGTGGCTGGGTGAATGAGGGCAAGACAATCAAGGAGGAGAGAAAGGACACAGACTTCAGAGTAGGATGGGACCCAGAACCCAGCCCTGTTCCTTGGTGACGCTGGGCAATTCACTTAATACCACATTCTTCATAAACACTGCGCCTTCTGTGCTTGAACAGTTCTTCTCTCACTTCATGTGATTAACATCTGACGTCCTTCCAGGCCTCCCATCTAAAAGTGGGTCTCTGCATGATTCTCCATCACAGCACCTGGGTCTTCCTTTTTGTAGCACCAGTCGGGTTTTTGTTACATATTTATCTACTTACCTCCTACTTTCTCAGGTCTCTGCACTAACCTGGACACCCTGTGTTAGTTTTGCTCAGCGTTGCATCCTCAGCACTGAGCCCAGGCGAGGCACAAAGCTGCCACTCAATAAAAATGTGTTAAATGAATGAAGGAAGGAAGGAATAAATGAAGATAGTTAACTTTTCTAAACCTTAAACAAGAAAAAGGAGGGCATTTAAAACGTCTAACTAGTGAGGCGCGGGTGGGAACAAATCAGAAAAGACGCCAGGTGTTCAAGCCAGCGTTCTCAGGCAGTGAGAGTGCTGGAGGCCCCTCCTGTGCCCGGTGTTAACCCTTCAGTTGCTGGATGGTGCAGAGGTCTGGGGTGGGCGGGGATGGGGGTGTCCCAGGGGAGAAACTAGAGCAAAGGGGAGCTGGAGGGACACTTAGTGGACTTGAAGCAATAATTGATTTTTTAATATATTTTATTGATTATGCCATTACAGTTGTTCTATTACCCCCCTTCATTCCCCTCCACCCTGGACACCCCCTCCCCCACCCTTCCCTTTAGTTTATGACCACGTGTCTCAAGTTCTTTAGATTCTATGTCTCCCCTACTATTCTTGCCCTCCTCCCTATCTATTTTCTACCTACTTCCTATGCTACTTATTTTCTGTACCTTCTCCCCCCTTCTTCTCCTACTCTCCTGTTGCTAACCCTCCATGTGATCTCCATTTCTATGGTTCTGATCCTGATCTAGCTGTCCTCTTAGTTTGCTTTTGTTTTAGGTATGGTTGTTAATAACTGTGAGTTTGCTGTCCTTTCACTGTTCATCTTTTTTATCTTCTTTTTCTTAGGTAAGTCCCTTTAACATTTCATATAATAAGGGCTTGGTGATGATGCACTCCTTGAATTTGATCTTATCTGAGAAGCACTTTATCTGTCCTTCCATTCTAAATGAAAGCTTTGCTGGATAGATCAATCTTGGATGTAGGTCTTTGGATTTCATGACTTGGAATACTTCTTTCCAGCCCCTTCTTGCCTGGAAGGTCTCTTTTGAGAAATCAGCTGACAGTCTGATGGGAACTCCTTTGTAGGTGACTGTCCCCTTATTTCTTGCTGCTTCCAGGATTCTGTCCTTCATTTTAATCTTGGCTAATGTAATGATGATGTGCCTTGGTGTGTTCCTTCTTGGGTCCAACTTCTCTGGGACTCTCTGAGCTTCCTGGATTTCCTGGAAGTCTATTTCCTTTGCCAGATTGGGGAAGTTCTCCCTTATTATTTGTTCAAATAAGTTTTCCACTGGTGCCTGTTCCTCTTCCCCTTCTTGTACCCCTATAATTCGGATGTTGGAACGTTTAAAGATGTCCTGGAGGTTCCTAAGCCTCTCCTCATTTTTTTGAATTCTTGTTTCTTCATCCTTTTCTGTTTGGTCAATTTTTTCCCTCTTTCTGGTCCACTCCTTTGATTTGAGTCCCAGCTTCCTTTGCATTACTTTTGGTTTCCTGTGCATTTCCATTCATTTCAATTAGTTTAGCCTTCATATGTTCCTCTAATTTGTGACTAAAATCAACCAGTTCTGTGAGCATCCTGATCACCAGTGTTTTGAACTGTGCATCTGAAAGTTTGGCTATTTCTTCATCACTTAGATTTATCAGCTCTGGGGCTCTAAGTTCTTCTTGAGCCATGTTTTGATCTGTGCCTGTTAGGTATGAGGAGGGGAGCCTTAATTGTTTATCAGGGTGGGGCCACCCAGGTCACTGGTTTGTGACGCTGTATGTGGGGGCAGGTCAGAGAGAGGCCACCCAGGTCGCTGGTTTGTGATGCGGCAGGTGGGGACAGGGTCAAAGAGGGACAATGGTAGTCCCCTCTGCCGCTTCCTGCCATGGGGGCCTGCACGGTCTGTCTCACCGCTCCCTCATTCACTGGTTTATCTGCACGCAAATGTGTGACCACCTGCTTCTCCACACCTGGGATCCGCCTACGGCTGCTGGCGTGCCTGGTTCGCGGGCCCGTGTAGGTCCAGTGGATCTTTCCTGCCTGACCCCACTCTGTTGCTGGCTCTGCCCCTCTTACTGGTTTGGCTGAAGGGTTCATTGTTGTCAGACTTCCGTGAAGTTCAATTGTCTGTGGTTTTGGCTGCGTTTTTGTTGCTAAAACTTTGTTGTTTTTAAACTTGGTTGTGGGAGGAGGCACAGTGCTTCCACCTATGCCTCCATCTTGGTGGAAGTCTCTGATTTTTAAAAAATCACTGCATGAACAGGCATTTGAGGTTTTACTGGTGTAAACCAGCTAAAGGTCATCCCTGTCTATAAATGGAGGAACTGATGCATAGCTGACCAAAGGGATGCTGGGGTATCACATCAATCAGCTCTGTGACAAGAAGTAAAGAAAGCACCAGAAGCTTAAAAAATACTAGGACAGAAATGGCTGTACTTCGCCCTCCTGCTCCCCACCTCAACTCCCATCCCTAAGAGATATAGACAAGTCCTAATAACCAGTTCCAGGTGCGTGGTGGAAATCCAGTCCAATTTAGAAAGGCTGTCAGTATCAGGGGAATTGTGAAAACAAAAGAACTGAGCCAACCCAGGAGATTCCTCCTCAATTAAGGAAAGGTAGAAATAGGGGCCCCTACCATGAAAAGGGCCAGGCTCCTACTGGTGTTCAGGACCCTAGGCCCTTTTTCCTTCTCTGTGCTCCTAAAGTTTTCTGACCCAAAAGCTCATTCAAAGTAAGGGCAGGGGCTCCAGAGCTAAACTAGGGGTCTTTAGTCTTGAGACTGCAGATCAGAACACTTGAACTTGCTTCTGCCTTGAGCAGCCCTTGGGAAAAGGACCTCTTGAGCATGGGAGAGCCAGCTGCTGGTTTACAGCCTGCCTTCCAGGCACCAGGTGAAAATGAAAGATGCCTTACATCTGACTTCAACACAAAGAGGAGTGTACTGCAAAAACAGGGGATGTGTACAGAATCCAAAGCTGGGGATGGCTATAGGGAGGCAATCAGGAACCTCAGTACCCTGCAAAATGGTGCCACTAAGAGGACAGTTCAAGAATTGGTTTTGCTTTTCTTTCTTGCTGCAGACTGACTGGCTCTTTTTCTGGTATGCTCAGTGGGAAATGTCCACTGCCGGCTGCTTCTGCATTTATATCCCCATTCAAGACAGCAGCCAGAGTCAAGCATCCAGGCTTCAGCTCCCTCCATTCCAGGATCCCAGAGATGAGATGTGATTGGCTCAGCTTGGGTTAGGTGCCTGCCCTGACCAATAATCTATGGCCTGGTGGGGCTGGGGAGGGAGGAGCAAAATCACAGGTGTGTTCAGCTCTTCAGCTGGCCCTGTGGATATAGGAGGGGTGGGGCCATCCCTTGAACTGAGACACTGGGCAAGCAGCAGAAAGAAGATACCCTCTACATGTGGTTTGTCCAGTCACACTCAGGTAGAAAATGGCATGCCAAGTCCAAATAACTCCTGTGTGCTTTCCATTTTGCTCCATTTCGGGATCATAAAATTGTGGTCAGTGTGTCCCGAGGAAGGCCAGAGGAGAAGCACAGAGCCTCAGACTCCAGTGACTGTTCAGAGAGCTGAAAGCAGAGAGCAGCAGAACAGTTTCCCAATCCTGGCCTCCCTGCTAGACTGTAAGCTGGGGAGGACCACGTGTGGCTAGTATGGGTCCCAGCAGACGGAGTACCTGGTAAATAAATTACTTGTAGAGCTTGATAAAAAGAAAGATAATAATAGTAAGTAACATTAATTGGGCACTTAGTATTGTAAGACTTTGCATATATTAAATCACTAATCAAATCACTGAGCTGAATATTACTATTCCCTTTTATAGGCGAGATACTAAAGCTCAGAAAAGTTAAAACAATTGTCCAAGTTCACTGGCAAAACTATGGCAAATCTAAGCAGCCTGGCTCCATGCAGGGTACCATACAGCCTCTGACACCAGCAGCCCGCCTCAGACTTGGCAAATTGGAATCTCTGCAGGTGGGACCTGAGAATCTATAGTTGAACAAGTTTCACAGGTGATTCTGATGCATAGCCAGAATTAGATCTAAAACCGTGAATCCAAAAACTAACAAAAAGCCTGGGACCATTCGACTAGAATAAGGCTGCTTCCAGGATTTTAAAATTTACCAGATCATGTGAACGTAAGGCCCGCCCTACAATACTGACTAATTGCATCCCCTTTGTGAGGAGAGAACCCAGACTCAGATCAATTACAAAGAATCCCCTAGGGACCTGCAAGCAGAAAGCCAGCTCAGGGGACTTGCCTCCTAAGGGGCTCAGCCACAGGCCCCCCCTTCTCAGGAGAGCCTGGAGTGACTGTGTACCTGCCTAGCTCCTGCACTTTGATCTCCCATCTGACCTCCTTCTCACCCCTGCTCTGATCTGACAACTCCTGCTGGGTTGACCCCATCTCTGACCCCAGCCTGCCTCAGTTTTCAGCCTCCTTGTTACAAACTGATATCTCACGCGATGACAGCTCGAGGCAGGACAATATTTGTATCAGCCAGTGATAATAGGAGCAAGACATCTCTTCCAATAATGGAGTGACAAATGTACATGTCAAAAGAACTGTGACTTTCAGAGTAGAATTCAGGTATCTTAAACCAACTCTGCAATCATCGTGAGTGTGGGATTTAGAAACAGTGAGAAATAAATAGCCCCCTTGGTACTAACTGGAGCAACGCTCTTTCATCCGTTGAACAAATGGTTATTGAGAGCCATTTCCCTGACTGTTCCTGTGTTAGCAGGGAGGGCACAGAAGATGAACAGGACATTGTCTCTGCCCCCAGGGAGTTCCCTTATGCCCAATTCTGCTGGGCATAAACCTAGCCAATGAACTGCACCAAAGAGGAGAAAGGCTGCAGGATTGTACTTTCGAAGAGGGAGTGATTCTAGCTTTGTCCAACATTCCAAAGTCCCTCAAATACTGGGCTGGCCTGTGGAAGCTGGGGGAGTTGATACTGAGCCTCGAGACACAAGCACCTTTAAAAAATCTGTCTCTGTCTGCACACCAGCGCGCCAGGCCCAGGCCTTCCAGGTAGGCATCAGAAGGGCACAGGGTTGGGACTTAGGATGTCTCCATTCCCCGGTCTGTCCCTGCCTGTATTCTCATTTGATGTCATTTTAGACAATTTACATTCTCTCTTTGGGCCTCAGTGTCCTCAGACCATTTTTTCTCTCTGGAAGCCCAGCGTCTCAAAGAGTGTTCGATGCATGTTTGTTGAATGAGTGAATAAACCTCTGACGTCCCTTCTAGCTTTAATATTGTGAGTCTATGTGCTGGAGACATGTTTGGGAAAGGATGGGATTGGCCAGAAAGAAGACGTTTAGTTCCACTCCCGAGGGACCCTGGGTCACACTCCACTATGCAAGCATGACCTGCCTTTTAGAGACCGCCTCTCCTCTCTCTTCACCCCCTTCCTCATTTCTCATCTCCTCTGTACTCCCCTCTACCCTGAAAAATATTGCTGTGGGCTGACTTGTGTCCCCCAGAAAAGACATGGTTGAGCCCTAACCCCAAGGAGTTGTGAATGTGACCTTATTTGGAAATAGGGTCTTTGTAGATGTGATCACGTTAAGAAAACGTCATACTGGATCAGGGTGGGTCCCACTCTAACAGGACTTCTGTCCCTATAAGGAGAGGGAACTTTGGACAATGGATCTGTTCAAATGTATGTGTATCACAGGGAGGATGCCATGGGGTGATGGAGACAGAGATGGAGCGATGCTGCCACAAGCCAAGGAATGCCGAGGACTGCTGGCCACTGGAAGCTGGAGGAGACTCTGAAGAGAGTCTTCCTCTGAGCCCCCAAGAAGGAACGAACCCTGCTGATACTTTGGTTTTATATTTCAAGTCCCCTGAATTGTGAGAGAATAAACTGGTGTTGTTTTAAGCCACCCGGTTTGTGGTGTTTTGTTATAGCAGCCCTTGGAAACTGCTACAGTGGAAACCTGACACTGCTGGATTAAGGGCACTCGCCACCCTCACAGATGAAAATCCATGAATAACTTAAGTCATGTCTCCACATATGCGGATTCCCCATGGAGGATGGAAAGTGCAGTTGACCTTTCAACTTATTTATACATGGAAATAGTGGACCAACATGGTTCAAACCCGCATTGTTCAAGGGTCGACTGTACACCTATCTAAGGCCATTATTTGGAAATCACCCCCATGGATGCATGTTAACAGAGCCCTAAAAACACCAGGGGCCTTGACATCTCTCCAAATGTTCATTGAAGATGAGTCATCACTGTGGGTCTCTGAGGCCAAGAAGATTGACTCCCTGGGAGGCCTTCCAAGTGATCATTTAGCAGGAAGAGGATGCAAGGGGGTGGGGAAGAGGGTGGCCAGCTGCCTTTATTCCCCATTGGGGACAGCCCAAGGGAAAAAAGGAGCTTTCACACTATAAAAGAATATCACAGTCATTTACTTTCACTCGTCGGGTAAATACTTGTGCAGCATTTACTGTGCTGGGTGCTGCTGGGTACTGGTGGAGAGCATGGGCGTCTGGATGGGGGCAGAATGCTAAAGAAATGTAACACGCATTCCCTGAGTTCTGTGAGCCCAGCTGGAGTTCGAGACGTGTGGTGAGTTATTAGCATGGACTTGGGAATCAGATGGTCATGGTTTGAATCCTGGTTTTACCACTGACTTCCACTGTGATCTCAGCCAAGTTACTTAATTAATCCCTTGGGGCATTCATCTAATTTCGAGTGTTGAAATAAGATGATGCACGCAGCACAGGGCCAGAGTAAGTGTTCAATAAATGTTAGTTATTTTCATTATTAGAGAACAAAAGTGTTCACCAGAAAGTGCTCAGTAAAAGAGTAAGGTGATTATGATCAAACAGGACCCCTGTCCAGCTCAGGTCCCCATCACCTCTTGCTGGACACTGGTTAAAAACAGAACAACCCCAGGAGGAAGTTTGCCTCATTTTACCAGGAACATACCTGTGGTTCAGGGGTGTAAAATAGCTTGGCCAAGCTCACAGAACAAGGAATGCGACAGAGGCAGGGTCCACACAAGAGCTCCCAGGCACATTTTCTTCCTATTTCTGAGCAATGCTTATTTGCAGGTCAGAGTGGGGGGCAGCATAAGGTTGGGAGAGGACCTAGAACACTACACTTAAGGCTGTGTTTGCCCCTCTAGGAAGTACATTGTATTGGACTTAACATGTGTGTTTTTGTTTAATTAGCAAATACATATCTAGGGCTTACTATAAGGTTTTCTAAGCACTTTATGTTAGTAATTCATTTATCTTCACAGGAGCCTGTAAGACGGGCACCATTTTATTCCCATGCTGCAGATGTGAAAATTGAGACACAGAGAGGTTAAGCAACTTTCCAGAGGTCACACAGATAGTGAGTAGTGGAAGCAGGATTCACACTTGCTTCTTCTGCTCCAGAGACAATGCTCCTAACTGCTGTTCTGTGCTGTATTATCTCTGGGAGTGGTGGTAGGCTGGCTGTTGAAGTGTGTACATGGGGTGGGGGAAGGAGGGAATTAACACCCCACATGCAAGCCACCCTTTGGTGCTACTGCTGCAATAAGACCACGAGGAATTTGACCGTATAAGGAGAATGGCAGGATTAGGGCTGTTTAGCCCTGAGATTCTCTGAGTCAATAGCTTCACATCCCTGGCCCACTTCCTGAAAGCTCTTTGCGCCTCAGCTTTGGAAACTCTTTGAGCACAAAGAGCTCATTTCCTGTGGCCAGGAAGGACGGGAGGAGTTCCTGATGACAGCTCATCTCCCTCATTAAGACACTCATAAAAGTGTTTCAAGGAGCCTGACTTATGGCTCCGCTGTTTGTCAGGAACCCCTTCTGCAAGGAGCCACTCTGGTAATTTGGTGTGAGGAGATGTGCAGGGGAAACTAACTCCTTTGAGTCCAGGAATTATTTATGATCCTAAGAAGAGCGAATGTCATTTGGAGAGATAACAAGCCTTCGCCAGCACAACAGGCTGTTTAATATGCCAGGAGGAATGGGAAGCAGCTTCAGCATTCCAAAGCCAGCTAGGAAACCTTAAGAGATTCTGTGCATGTGGGTTGTCTGTTCCTATGAAAGCCCCCTAGCCAAGAACAGCTAACCAGGATGGAGGTTTTACCTCTGAGCCAAGGCTTGTGCTAAATGCTTTGCATACGTTGATTAATTTAACTCTCACACTATTCCTATTCTATTTTACAAAAAAAGGAAACTGAAGCACAGAGTGGTTAACTTGCCCAGGGCCACACATTAGTCAGTAGTCAGGTCAGGATGGTAACCCACGTGATCTTGAGCACTAAACAGTCAGAGCTTAGGAGAAAATTAGATGTTAAATTAACCCGACAAATTAAAATGTACATATATTCAAAACTACTTTTGGTAATCTCTTAAAATATCTATAAAATTTAGGTATTTGCTTTGAGGCATACGTCCAATAATCAGTGAGAGCCAAACTAAAGAAAGGAAAGTCTGTATGCAGATGGTTATGCTTTTAACCCGCCTTCAGGAGCACTGTCGAATCCCCTGAGGTTTAAAGAAAAGGCTATAGGATGTCCTCATCCACCTGCACGGACGACTATTCTGTTTTTAATAGGCAGCCTCTGTGACCTTAACACATATCACCCGTTACGTGGTATTTTGCTAGATTAAGAGAAAACATATTTTTACATCTTAAGAGGAAGAGAGAGAAACTTCTGTTACAGAAAGGGTTCTCAATTCCAAGCCTAAATTAAATGAACCTGGTACAATGAGATGCCATGAGACTAGCTTTGGAGCCAGATAAAGCTACATTTGAACCCTAAATCTGCTACTTGCTAGCTGTGTAACCTTGGACCATTTGCCGAACTTCTCAAAACCTTGGTTTCTTAACCTGGAAAATGGTCATAGCAATGCCACCATGTTAACATTAATTTTGAAAGTTTCTAAAGTATCGAGCTTGAGTATACATAAATAATAGTTATTAAGCACTAGCTCTTGATTGCTGTTTGACCTAAGGCAGGTCACATCATTTCTCTGAGCCTCATTTCTCCTCATCGGCAGTATGAGCATACTTTTTCTGCCTACTAACCTCACAGATTATTGTAAAGAAACACTAACGAACTGGACAAAGTTTGTATGTGGCTTTTCTCAGCTGCTTGGTACACCTGGAATTGGGAGGAGGTGCTGGGAGACCTCTGCTGGAGAAAATAACTCAGGGGAGACCTCAGCCTAAATTCAGAAATGGGCTGAGATTTCCACATTGCCTTTTAGCGTGGCTGTGTGGCTTTGGATGAGAGACCTAACCTCTCTGAGCCTCTTTCCCTTTCTATCAAATGGGGTTAACAGTTCCGACACCACTGTGTTATCCCAAGAATCATATTCTGAAGAAAAATGTTAGGCACGTGGTGAGCGCTAAATAAATGTTTGCTGAAACTAAATATTTTTGAGCTCAGCCTAACTCAGTTCCTCTTCTTCTGCGGGACGGGAAAGCGCGCAATATCGGCCAGGAGCCCAGTCAGGTAGAGAAGAGGCTCCAGTGCCTCCCTCTCCTCCGCCCATCCACTCCCTCAGCCGTTGTCATGGACACCGGTTCAGGCCCGGAGCAGCACCTAGGCGTGTTCAGCCCATTCCCCGCCTTTCCAGAGTGACCATTGGCTGGGGAAGCCACGTGACACTCGCTGGTATGCTAATATATGGTAATTGCCCCCACGCCCCTCCTCACCGGGCAGTGTCCGAATAGCCGGCAGGGTGCGCGGCGCGGAGCCGAGGGGGCGGGCTGAGGGGCGGCCCCCGAGAGAGAGCGGCCAGGTGGAGGAGGAGCGCGATCGCGACCGCAGGTAACGGGCGGGCGCGTGCGCGCTGGGGCCGGCCCGCGGCGGACCGGCTGCGCGAGGGACTCGGGCCGCCGAGCTGCCGGCTTAACCCTTTAGGCACCCAGCTGTCACGGCCGGGCCGGGGCGGACGGCGCGGCCGGGCCGCGCGGGGCGGAGCGTTGCCGTGGGCACGGACAAGTAGGGGGCGGCGGCCGGTCCCAGGAGCCGTGGCGTGCGTCTCGCGGGGAACCGAGCAGTCCGGGCCGGCGATCCGCCTGGCAGCGCGGAGCCCAGGGTGGGGACCCAGCCGCGGAGGGGGTGCGGGCTTAGCTATGGTGCCGAGACTTGCGGGAGGCTGCGGGGAACCGGCCGAAGTACCAGTACTCACACGGTTTCTCGGGTGGATAGTGAGCCGGTCTCGCAGAGGCCCGCGCCTAAGCAGCCCGTGGCCTGGCGCGGCCTGCGTCTCCTCCGCTCGTCCCGCAGAGTGCGAGGAGACCCGGGAGTCAGGCCTGACCTCGGCAGCCTTGGTCTGACAGTCCTGCCGCTGGCACTTTTGACCCCAAATCAAGCTGGGGCCCCCTGTGGGACGAAGACAACGCTGGTGCGAGGGGCGGGGGGCGGTCGCACCAGCCTAGGGACCTGGGGGTTGTCGTTGCTGGGAGGAGAGGACAATCTCCTAAAGGAAGAGCAGGCCCCAAGATTTGCCGGGTTTGAGAAGGAAGGATGCCCAAGAAAAGGGTACTGGCCCCTTGTTTTCTGTGTTGGGTGATGACCTGACACTCACGGGCAAAGGTCGCGCTGCTGGACACCTGGATTTGGTCTGTCATGTCCAGAGGAAGCATCTGTTTTGCGTGAGTTTCTAACATTTTTTATAAGGCAAGATTTAAATTCATCTTCCCCCCTC
This sequence comes from Artibeus jamaicensis, assembly GCF_021234435.1. Classification (NCBI taxonomy): domain Eukaryota; kingdom Metazoa; phylum Chordata; class Mammalia; order Chiroptera; family Phyllostomidae; genus Artibeus; species Artibeus jamaicensis. Next base: position 10,570,837 of record NW_026522057.1, read on the forward strand.
ACCCTCCTCCTAGGGTCTGCTGCAGAAGTGCGTTCTTTCAATTATCCCCTCCTCCGCCCACCGCGCTGCCGCCACCACCACCAGTTCGCTAAGGATGGTGGCAGCTTTAGACGCACAGTGTAATTTAGCTTTCTCTACAATAGAAATGCTGGGGTGGGTGATGTGCCACTAATATTAAGCTTGCTCTGAGAGCTTGTTGGAAGTGGGGGGATGAAATGTTTCTCTCACCACTGCGGATGAAAAACTGGCTAATGTACCGGCGCTAGAATTTCCTTTTTGAGTCTAAAGTCATTTCTTCTAAATCAAGAAAAGACGTGGTCACACATGAGAAGGACCAGGAACCAATCTGATTTTTGCAAGCGAAGTGCAAATTGCACTTTCCTGCTGTTCTTCTTTCACACTACAAACACTACAGAAATGCCAGGCACTCTGTGTCTTGGGGGTGCAAAGATGAATAACATAATATATCCTTGTCTTCAAAGAAATAGTGGGAGAGACAAAAATGCCAATAAAAGCAATACCAACAGAATAGACATGTATATAAAGAGCTGTGGGGACACAGAGGAGGGAGCTGTCAAAGAGGGTCCAGGAAGGCTTTCCACAGAAAAATATGATTAAGCAAGGTCTTGAAGGATGAATAGGAGTTTGCCTTGCAGAGAAGATTGGGAAGCGCAGGAAGGGCAGCCAGAGCGGTGGAAACAGTGAATGCAGACACCTGGAGAGTATGGTGTCTCCAGGCAATGGCGTTATATTGCAGCCATAGCCTTTTTCCTTTCTCAATAGAGTAACTCCCCAAAGGTGACCTAGAATTTCTAATTCTCAGTGGTATTTCCTTCCTATTGTTCTTTTCCCCAGCATCAGTTTTTCTGAGCCTCACTCCTCCTGGTCTTTGTCACTCCTGTCTTTCCAAGTCAGGGGCCACATATGGACATGGGAAAGAAATGGGTTGCAGCAGATCCAAGGTTGAGGGCCTGAAAACTGAGCAGGGTGTGTGGCACGACAGCTGTCATCTGGGAGGGCAATCTAAATCATGTAAGAGGAAAATAATGGTCATAACCAGGGAGGCAGTGCTGACCATGAAATCTGCATCTGGTCAAATTACCTGGGGAAATGAGTAATTAGATCAGAAGCAACAAGGATCTGCAGCAAGACAAGGTTTGGACTGTGACGTGGGTCAGGGCGAGCAGTTGGGAACAGGCACCATGAATCAGGCAGAAATGACAGAGCTGACTGTTAAGTGGTGCCAGCCGCTCGGGGCTGGGCTGGATCTGACAGAGTTGGCAACGGGACAAAAGAGGACAGCACCATCCTGTCATCCAGTACTGCCTACTTTCTGGTCTCTCTCCCTCCTCACTATTATTTTCTTTTGATCTGTTTCTACCCATGATCCACTTTTCTAGGCTTCATTTACTAAGGTCTTTCACTACCAGAGCCAAGAAAATCCTGTTCTGCTGCCTTAGTATCCACCTCTAGAACTGTAAATAGTCCATTTTACCCATTAGTCGTCAACTAGCCAGCCTATTTTTATCCCCTGATCATTTGCAAGCAGCTTGAATGGGTCCAGAGGTAGTAAGGTGAACCTCATCTACCAAACTCACCTAATGTTTGGAACAGATAAAAGCCTTTTAGCTTTGCTTAAACCAAAATTTATTTTTAAAATGGATTGTGGCAAATTTTTGGCAGATCTCCTGTCTTGAACTATATTACAGATAAAGCCATGTAAAGAAGGTGACACGGTGTGACAGCACCTACTGGGCACTGCCAAGATCAATAATGCTGAAGTGCGAGAGAATCGGAGGTGCTGCTTAGTCTTCTCGATCACATACTTACTGAGCACCTGCATGTGTCAATCCCCGTTCTACCAGTTACCTGTTCTGTGGCTTGGGCAAGATGTTTGATTTCGTTTTTCCCCCTATGTCCTAATGCTACCTACCTCTCATATAGTTCTGAAGATTGAACGACATCACAACTGTAAAGCTTGTAATTCAGTAACTTTTCAAAGTGCTACATGTGCTATTATAAGAGTTCAAAAAAAAAAAAAAAGAAAGAAAGAAAGGTCGTTATGGGCTATGATTATCATGAGAGGATTTTTCCAGAGACATGGTGAAATTTATTATCTAAAGACAATGAAGGTGGAAAAGATTTCCAAACAGGGAAAAAATGTTAATAAAGCCAGAACATGGATGGAAATTTTCAGGGATCCATTGATCAGACTGACCAATCTGACAAGACCAGAAGGTTTAAGTAGAGAAGCCGTGGGATTGCAAGGGCTGGTGGAAGCCAGATTTTAACAGGCAGCGGTGCTGAACTAAAGAGTTAGGACTTTATCCCGCATGATGGAAAGTCTGAAGATGCTTGTTTAGGGAGGTGTGGGGTCAATAAGTAGTATTTTAAGGAGATTCTCAACAACAATGTGGAGAATGAACTTTAGGAGGGATGAAAAGAGAACTGTGCAAGTAGTTGGTAAGTTATCAAAATAGTCTAGGTGTGAGGGGATATGAAATTGAATCAGGGAGATGGCAGTGAAAATAAAAAGGGATGGGTTCAGTAAGCACAAAGGAAACATGACTAACGATATGGAAGATAAGAAATAAAGGAAGACTCTAACATAGCCTTGAACATGGGTGACAAGATGAGCAGAAGCAGGACAGACAGGAAGGAAAGCCAGTTTGGGGCAGAAGAGAAGCTAAGTGCTAGATATCTTGAGGTGGTGACAGGAACTTGTAAGTGAATACATCCCATAAGTATTTGGAAGTGGGGGCTAAGGTTCAAAGGAGAGAAGTCAGGGAGTCTTATGTATAGAAGGTGATAATTGAAACCATGTGATTAGCTTCATTCATCAGTGGTAACGGCGTAGGAATAAAAGTCTAAGAGAACCAAGGGCTGAGGCTTGGAGATTGCCCACATTTATTTAGGGCATTAGGGGGAGGATGTGGCATCAGTACATTGAAAAATAAGGAATCAGAGAAGCAAAAGAATCAGCTAATTTATTCACCCAGCAAGTACATTCTGTTCACAACTGTTTGTGTTAGGTACCTGGCTATACTTGCTGCTGGCCATGAAGGTGTATCTCAGCAGTCAAGTAAAGAGGTTTCAAGCTGGAGGGATTGGTCAGCGGCATGAAATTGTACAGACAAAGTGAGAAATGTTGGTTGTATTTAGTAAACGGGGTCATTAGTAACTTTTTGAAAATAATAGCTTCAACTCAGCAGGGGATAGCCATGGGGATATTAAAGGCCAGATTAAAGAGGATTGCATCAGGGGGTGCTGATAACAAACAGAGACAGCATGGAGATCACGCTGTGTGTGTGTGTGTGTGGCAGTGAAATGAAGACAAGAAATAGGGGAGTGGTCAGAGAAGGCAGAAGAGTCGAGCAAAAGATTTGATCTTCCCTGTCTGCTTCATTATGTTGGTTGTCCTAAAAAATCAGTCTCATTCTTTCATCCTGAAGAGCAGTACAGCAGTTCATTTCTTAAACTTACTGCATTGATAATCATTTCATTGAACAATAGTAATAATACAGCTACCATTTATTGAGTGCTTACTATGTGGCAAGCACTTTCTGTACATCTCTTCTCCTGTACCATTTAATCCTCACAAAACTGGATTACAATCACACACCCTCCTAGAAGCATGGAGAGACTAAATAAAGTGCCTAAAATCAATCACATGATTAATGAGTGGCAACGATGGGATTTGGACCCAGCTTTGACTCTAAAGACCTTCTAAAGCACCAAGCTATACTGTCCCCTAGAATAGGACCAGCTGCATGGGTGTGTGGCCTACCCAGTCTCCCAGAGCCCTGCATTTAGAAGTACCCTGTGTTTGGTTTAATGCTCCATTATTGCTGTCTTGAAATTCTTAATATTTTTTTAAAACAAGGGCTCTGTATTTTCATTTTGTACTTGCCCCCACAAATTATGGAACTGGTTACGCCCAAAGGTGTCTCCTGACACCGAGAGAACATTCTGTGCTGTATCCTTTGTTTGGTGGCAAAGCCTTATGTCCTTGCTGTGTCACGGTCACATTTTCCTGTGGCCTCACTTTGGACTCCTGGTATAAAGGGCAAACGGGAGATATTTGGAGGGTAAGTAGATAGCCGGTATGAAGGGAACAGATAAAGAGGCAAGGAATTATTTACCCAGAATGGCTTCTAGAAATTGACACATCATATCTTGAGAGTATTATTGGGTAGAATTACAATCCTGATGCCATTGTTATTCCCAATTTAAATAAGAAATTCGTTTATTTCTATGCCTATGGAATCGTATATTCCCGTGTGCCTGTGGGAAGCTGTGGAGACCATGCTCAGCCCACTGAAACAGAACTTGGGGTTGGACAGGCACGACAGGGCCCGTCGCCCTGCACTGATGCCTTTGCAGCAGGCTCACGCCACCCCTTCACCCCACTCTGGGGACTGCCCAGCAGCTTTGAATCACGTGGCCTCTTTACCACGTTTGTCTCGAATGCTCAGGTTCCACTCTTGCCTTTGTTCCCCTATATGAATTATGAAAACCAGAAAAAAATAGCTTTTTATACTATCTCTCATTTTTTGGCTTTACAACCACTACTTGTAACTGACCAAAAAAAAAAAAAAATCAAGTTTTTCTAGTTTTCATGGTTATTGCTCTCTCTTCTCAAAAACAACAATACAAAACCTTTTACTTGTCCTCTTGCTCCCCTCACTCTGGGTCTCTCTGAGTAACCCTTTGACCAGTGCTGACCAAAACCTGACACCGCCTGATACTAGTTGTCCCCCTGACCAAGTCCTGACACCAGCCGACCCAGATTCCTCTGTGGAGGATATGAGACGTGACTGAGACTGGGTCGCTTGCTCCCGCCGTCTGTGTCATTCCCACTCAGAATGCTGGTTTTCACTTCCTGTTCCACACGTGGACCAGGTGAGCCTAAGCGTATGTGAGATTAGACATATGAAGAGATTCAGAGTGGCCCTGACTGGCGTGGCTTAGTGGGTTGGGTGTTGTCCTGCAAAGCAAAAGGTCACTAGTTGGATTCCCAGTCAGGGCACGTGCCTGGGTTGCGGGCCAGGTCTCTGGTTGAGGGCATGCGAGAAGCAACTGATCTGTTTCTCTCCCTCCTTCTCCTTCCCTTCCCCTCTCTCTAAAAAAAATCTTAAAAAAAAAGATTTTAAGTATAACCTATGGTATATGTCACCAAACAAAGTTCAGATGGCCGGTGTTCTCCATAGTCTCTCCTATTGTGCCGGCAGCGTAGTCTCCGTGGGCACTGTAGCCATCTCCCGCTGTGTAACAAATTACCCCAAATGCATCAGCTTAAAACAACAAAATTCTCTCTTTTAAGATTCAAGTCAAGCATTACATCTCAGAGGCATTTCCCAACTTGCTTTTAATTAATTAGAATCTTCCCTCTCTGATCTCCCTTTGTACTGTAACATCTCATTGTAGCCTTTACCACATAGTCGTAACTGAAAGGAACTATGTGTTTTTTATATCCATACCTTCAATTCCCAAAGCCCCTCCTGAAACCTACATAGTAGGTGCTCTTTAATGGTTGTTGGATATACATGAGAATAGCCTGTACCTTTACACACTTTATGCTCTATTCTTTAGAAAACTCACATACACTGAAAAGTTACTAGCCTTGCACCCTATGGTAGATACGCCCTTCTCCACCTCCCTATCTAGAGGGTCGTGTATCATCGCTGTGAAGATGTAAAGAAGCCATTGTGTTGACCTGCCAACTCATCTCCTCCAGGGGGACTTCTTGAACTTGTTTCTATCTATAAGTTTCTGCTTCGCCCATTCTCTCTGAAACCGGTTCTGGCCCTCTTAGGATATCATATAATGAGCCCCCAGCCCAAAGATACTCGGCTTACTAGCAAAGCCAACATTGGTTCCCTATTTAAATATTTGACTATAATCTTTATGAAGGGAGGGTCTGGGTCTGGCTCGTACACTGCCGTACTCCCAGCACCAGGCACCATTGGGTGCTTAATAAATATTTGGTGAATTAATTGATGGCACTCCCTTCTGGAGATTCACACCCCTCTTCCGTTTTCCAGGTCCTGAGCTCTGATCACCCAGAATCTCAGGCCTGAGTTCCTCGTTTCATGCCGCTCAGGTTTTTGACTCTTCTAGCTTCTTGTCATATCTCATCTTTGGGAACTTGACCCCTTGCTTACTCAGAACTAAGGTACCTCCTTCCTCTTGATCTTCCTAACTAATAAGGCCAGATTTCCTTAAGAGAATGTTTTTTCTCTACCTATAGCCAGAAACATCCAGCATACATATTAAATGTGTCTTAAAACATTTCAACTGAAGAGAATTACATTCAAATCACAAGTGAAAGAGGACAAGCCCTTTAAGAAGCAAGTTTCTGCCAGAAACCAAGTTCTAAAATTTTGTGAGTCTGTTGAACTGATTAACTAGTAATCTTTAGCAATACAATACAAATTAATTTTTATACCAACCAGCAAATCAAAGCAGGGAGATGACTGATAGTCTAAATATGGTTGCCAGGGAAACTTTTCCAGACAGAAGAGAGAACCTCGCAGGAATTCATACAGGCCCAAGAAAGCAGTGCAACCTGATCTTTCTCTGTTCTCCTGATGGGGGATGAAACGATGTATTGTGGGAACCACGGGTACAGATGAGGGCGGCTCCAGGCTTTCTCATAGACTGTTGGAGTGAGTTCTCCCTCCGGGAGCGAGACTGAGGAGTAGAGTTCTCCAGAGCCAATGGGAGGCATCATTCCATCTAAGGCAACATCTAGAAACATGGAGCTTCTCTGAATCCACCTCTGAAAGTGTATTCATCCACTCAACAAAGTTATTCAGCACTTTCTAAATGGAACATTGCCCAGAAGAAAATATGATTATTTTTTCATATTTTTGAACATACCATATTATACCTAGTGGCTGTCCCTTAAATTTTATCTATTAATATTTTGAATACAGGGTGATATGGACTTAAATATTCAATCCTTTTTAAAAAAAATACAATGTTTCTATAGAAAAAGCATAAACTCAAGTGTATAGCCTGCCCTATTTCTATTTTTAGGTCCTTACCCCTGAGAAAAACTGAACTCATTGGTCCATATACAGCCACACCCCAGGGTGGGTGTTCATTTAGTGACAGTGTCATCTAAATTGTAGATGTAGTACCAGTGAAGGACAAGGACAAATCCATGCCATTGATGGCCAAAAATCGTACAAGACCCTTCGTATTTTAGCTATAACTGATGGACGATTTGTGATCTAAATCTTGGCTGTAAAATACGTTGGGATTGAAATGTATTACACATCCCCTTATCTGAGACCGACTATTCAGTGTCCCCTTTCAGCTCTCACATGCCGGAAGTTGTTACCGTGCACGGTGACTTCCCCCAGCCTGCAGAGAGACAGCAGAAGGTCACGTTAACAGCATGAACACTCGAGCCAGACTGCTCGAGTTCCAGCCCTGCCTCTACCACTCATTAACTGTGACCTTCACGGCCTCTGCCATGTGCTCAGGTCTTCTTTGCATAATTGGGATAATACAGTAACCACCTCAGAGAATTACAGAATTAGCCATGTTAATACATGGGAAGCGCATACTAAGCACTGTACACATTTTACCTTTTATTTTACGTTTTACTTCCTGTAACCTTCTAGACAGTAGGGCTGGTTCCACTGGAGGGAACCCTGCCGAACTTTGCGAAGGTATAATGACTTCCCTAAAGCTGCACCCTACGTTTGCCCTCCCTCCTTTGTTTAGCAGCAGAGCTGTCCATTCTACCTCGTGAAAGAGGAAAAGTGAGAGTTAGAGTAAGAGAGAGGAACTTGACTTCTCATGGGTGGAGCATTTTGAATTAGGGGCTACTGCACAAAAGACGGCGACAGTAAAGCACATGAAAATGAAATTGCTTTCTTAAAGCCAACACGGTTGGGAGTCATATAAGATAGGGAATGTCATACCGGCTCAGGCCAGTGGCGTATGGAGCCCAGCATTCTGTCTCTGATCACGACAACAAGGGACAGTTGGGGGGCAGTGTTGTAGCTGCCGTCTGTGACAAAATCTTCTAGTTATAGGAATGGGCCTGCTGGGTCTTATTCACCCAAGTATTTAAGCTTCACTTCAGCTTTGGCTTTTAAATCTGTTCACTTACTAAAAACATTTTAAGGCTTCTGTACCCCATGTTAGTAGCTAGGGATGCAAAGATAAGTAGCAGAAGTTTATAAAGGAGGACAGACATGGAAACATCGATTATGCTGTTGCAGTTAGTGCCATCATAGAAGTAGGGACATGGTGTTTTGAAAGCTTAGAGGAGAAATGGATTATGCTTAGCAATGTCACCTTCTGGAGAGAGTGACGTCTGAGATGACAACAGAAGGATAAGGAGGTGCTGCTCAGTGAAGTACCTCAGACAGAAGCAGCCAAGGTGCTAAGGCAGGGTGTCTGCCTGCGAGCACGGCACTCGCAGGGAGGTCTGTGTAATCTGATGCGACTGGAGGACAATATGCGAGTGGAGCAGGGGCAGAAATGGGGCTAAAAAGCAGGCCAGATGCCCACGCAAAAGGCTCGGTGTGTCATGCGGAGAATTCGGGCTTTACGTTGGAGGCCATGGGGAACTGTTGAAGCACTTTCGGGGTAATGGGATCAAATCCGCCTTTTAAGAGGATCGAGTCAGCGATGTGGAGGCTGGTTGAACAGCAGTGAGAGTAGAGACAAACCATGGAGTTAGAAGGGGAGCCTCTAGTCTGACTTCTCATCCACTGCCACTATTTTTACTATGGAATACGTACAGGGTGGGGCAAAAGTGGGTCCACAGTTGCTCATGTGGAAAATAATACAATAATTGATAAATAATAACGCAAGAATAAACTCTGTGTTTTGCACGCTCCCAGCTGTAAACCCACTTTTGCCACCCCCTGCACATCTGTTCGTTGAAACCAGGTTTACCGATGGCACCCAGAGTGCAGGGCTGTCTGCGGAACGCTGAAACAACGCACCAGCCACAACTCGGAGTCCCCTGCAGTGCTTCATTTGCCCTAAACAAAAACTATCTTGAGTTTGCAGCTTTCCTCATCCATCTTCCGCTTCCTCTCAGTCCTAGCCCTGTGTTCTGACATGTGAAAATGAGCTAGCTTGTGCTTACCTTGTCTGTCGCTCCGTCACCTTACTGTCCCTGTCACGGCCTCCTTCCCCTCTGCCTCCATCTGTCCAGAGTGCAAAGTTCTGATGACTTACTGAATTCCTGTAGAGAAGGAGGCTATTACATCCCTGTTGTAGACTTCAACTACTTAAATTCTTAATTTACTCTCTCGTTTCCCCCAACCCTCAAGGGCTATGGGTTAGCACTCTTAGTCACCCATTAAACTCTTTGGACCCTCCTTCCTGTCCTTTGCTAGCTTACAAAGGCCTTACTTTCCTCATTCTTTTTTTCTTATTTCCCCAAAGATCTGCGGGCTGCATTATTTTCTTTGCTTTTCCTATGTGGTTTTAATGCCCTTCACCCATGAGATCACAGTCCCCAAAGGAAAACTGCCACCTCGAAAAATAAAGAAATTGAAGATGAGACAATAGTTCTACTGCAATAGAAGACAGAATTTTGTTAGAAATAGTAGTATTTAGTAGATAATAATAATTTGTGATTCCAGTTTGTTGAGCACTTATTATATACGCCAAATGTCGTGCTGAAACATTCAGTGAGTTCTTATTTAATCCTCACAGAGTCTCTGTGAGGTAAGTACTCTGATTACTCCTGTTGCACAGACGAAGAAACAAGCTCAAAGGCATGAAAGGATTTGTCCAAGGTCATGTCCCTAAAACACAGTACAGCCAGATCCCCGACCCAGCCCTGACTCCAGGAGTGACATTCGTCACTACTGTGCAATTCGGGGCCCAGACGCAGGGTCTGAGCACAGGAAGCTGTGCTCGTTAGGACCGAGCCAGGTGTTTTCAACCCTCCTTTGCTCACAACTGCCATTATTAACTCCAGTTTCTCCCATTAGTCTTTTTAATAAGCTATTTCATTTGTATCACAAGAAGTCACAGTAAGACCCTAGTAACACGGCCCCCAAAGTCTGTGATGTTTGTCTAATTTTATAGAGTTGAGATTGCATGTTAGCCCTGTAGAGTGCTATAGTTCGTTGTGAATGCTGTGCTTACGGTTTGGGGACCTACCTCCAAGTGACTAGATTGTGTCTTGGAATGTGGTTGCATGTCTTAACAGGTGTGTTATGGAAAAAGCTAAATGTCCTTTATAAAAATGTTCTTCAGCCCTGAGTGGCGTGGCTCAGTTGGTTGGACGTCACTCCACAAAGTGAAAAGTCACCGGTTCAGTCCTGGCCAGAATACATGCCTAGGTTGTGGGTTTGGCCCCCAGTCAGGGTGCATGCAAAAGGCAAGTGATCGATGTTTCTCTCCCTCTCGCCATGTCTTCTCCTCTCTCTTAAGGAAAAAAGTTGTTCATGTTGTAATTTCCACATAAGATCAATCTATTCCTAGTGATAAGTGTGGTAGGTGGAATAATGGCTACCCACATTGGGTCCTAATCCCTGGAACCTGTCAATGTTACTTTATAAGGAAAAAAGGTCTTTGGAGATGTGTTAAAGTTAAGAATCTTGACATAGGGAGATTATCGTGGATATCTGAGTGGGCCCTAAATCTGATCACAAATGTCTTTATAAGAGAGAAGCAGAGGGCCCTGGCTGGTATAGCTCAATGGCTGGAGCATGGGCCTGTAAGCCACAGGATTGCCAGTTTGATTCCCAGTCAGGGCACATGCCTGAGTTGTGGGCCAGGTCCCCAGTGGGGGACACATGAGAGGCAACCACACATTGATGTTTCTCTCTCTCTCTTTCTCCCTCCCTTCCCCTCTCTAAAAACAAATAAATAATTTTTTTTTTAGAAAGAGAGAGCCCTGCCTGGTGTAGCTCAGTGGATTGAGCACAGGCCTGTGAAGCAAAGGGTCGCTGGTTCAATTCCTGGTCAAGGCACAGGCCTGGGTTGCAGGCCAGGTCCTCAGTGAAGAACACATGAGAGGCAACCACACATTGATGTTTCTCTCCCACTCTTTCTCCTTCCCTCTCCCTCTCTCTAAAAATAAACAAATAAAATAAAAAGAGCGAGGAAAGCAGAGGAAGATTTGATACATGCAGACAAGAAGGCAGTGTGACCACAGAGCAGAGATTAGAGTAGCCACAAGCAAAGGAATGTCGGCAGCCACCAGGACACAGAGGGGTCCAGAGAGTAAACTCTCCCCAGAAGCTCCAGAGGGAATGCAGCCCAGTGAACCTGATAGTGAACTTCCCGGCTTCCAAGACTGTGAGAGAATAAATTCTGTTGTTTTAAGCCGTGAAGTTTGTGGTAATTTGTTATGACAGCCATAGACTAATAGAATGAGAACAGTCACTTCTTATACTCATTTTGAGGGCAAATATCATGACTTAATAAAGGTGACAACCAACTAATATAACATGTACAAGAAATAATCATTTCAGACTGTACTTGAACAACAATAAAAAAGTTACAATGAAAAAAATAATAATAATTTCAGCAAACACTCGTGAAGTGCTTACAATGTACCAGGCAGTACTAAGCATTTGAAATGTATTTACTCATTCAGTCTTCGTAACAACCATGGAGAGGGTTCTATTAGATCCATTTATAAGTGGGAACTTTGAAGCACAGAGAAATTAGGTAACTTGGCCAAAGTTATGTAACTAGTAAGTAGTGAGGCCAGGACCTGAACCCATACAGTCTGGCTTCAGAAATTCACACTATTAAATACTACACCGCACAGGGCTTTGCACTGGGAGAAATTCAACAAAGAACACTGTGACAGCATCTAAATGTTTTTTAAGCTTCCTGGCTACTTCCTCTTCCCTATATTTTCCGCTGTGTTCACTGAATTTGTCTTCTTCTATTTGACAGAAGAAGTTGTCCTTTATCTTTAATATCTTTTTTTAAATATCCAAGGATATTTAATCATTACTCTGATTTTGGTATCAGAGTAATTCTTGCCTCATAAAATGTCTAGGTAAAAGTTTCCTTTTTTATTTTCTGGAAGATTTTATATAGCATTGGTATTATTTCTTTCTTGAATCTTTAGTAGTATTCACCAATAAAGTCATCTGAGCCTGGAGTTTTCTCTGTGGAAAAGTTTTAAAGCAAGAATTCAGGTTATTTAATAGATAACGGGCTATTCAGATTATCTGTTTTGTCTTGAGTGAGCTCAGATAGTGGTGTCTTTCAAGGAATTTGTTCCATTTCATCTGTTATTTACCTTATTAGCATAAAATGACTCATAATATTGCCTTACCCTTTTAACGTCTGTAGGATCTCTTTCATTCCTATTATTGGTCATTTGTGTCTTCTCCCTTTTTTTCTGATCAGTGTGACTGGAGCTTTATCAATTTTGTTGATATTTTCAAAGAACAGGCTTTTTATTTCATTGCTTAGTTTTTCTCTTTTCTATTTTGTTATTATTTTCTTCCTTATATTTACTTGCACTTCATTTGCTTGTCTTTCTCTAGGTTCTCAAGGTAGTCTCTGAGGTTAATGATTTGGGTTTTTTATTTACTTTTTCTTCTAATATAGGTGTTTTAGTGCTATAAATTTTCCTCTAAATATTGCTTTAGCTGTAGCCCATAAATTTTGATATGTAATACTTTTGTTTTCACTCAGCTCAAAATAATTTTTAATATCCCCTATGATTTCTTCTTTGACCCATGAGCTATTTTGAAGTGTGCTGTTTTAAAATATTAGGATTTCCCCAGTAGCTTTCTGTAATGATTTCAAGTCTAAGTCTGCTCTGCTTTGTAGGATCTAGATCCTTTTAAATGTATTGAGACTTATTTTGTGGTCTAGAATATGTATTCTATTGTCCTTTATGTATTTTTATGTAATGTAAGTTATGTATATAACTTCCTTTAACATATACATGTAGTGTTGTTCAAGTGTTTTATATCTTTATTAATTTTCCTGTCTACTTGTTTCATCCATTACTAAGAAAAGAGAATTGGAATCTCTATAACAGTAAATTGTCTTTTCCTCATCTTAGTTCTATTAGTTTTTGCTTTAAGTGTTTTCAAGCTCTGGTGCTGGGTGTATTCGCATTCAGGATTGTGTCTTTGATGAACTGACCCTTTTCTCACTGTGGAATGATCTTTTTCTCTGGCATTATTTCTTGTTCTGAAGTATACTTTGCCTGATATTGATATCATTACTACAGTTTTCTTATGGCTATTGTTTGCATGGTATAGCTTTCCATTCTTTTAGTTTTAACTAATATACATCTTTATTTTTAATAAATAAAGATGGTTTCTTATAGAAAGCATATAGTTGGGTCTTGCTTTTTAATCCATTATGAAATTTTCTGCTTTTTGATAGGGATGTTTAAACAATTTACATTTATTATAATTATTGATATGGTTGGGTTTAAATGGCCTGTCTTGCTCTTTGTTTTCTGTTTTTTCCTATCTGTTCCTTGTTCCTTTTTTCTCTTTTTGCCCAATTTTGGATTAAGTTTCTTATTTGTCATTTTATTTTATGTTTATTATTGGCTTCTCACCTATATGTCTTTGTTTTATCTTTTTTTAGTAATTTCTTCCATGTTTATAATATACATATTTAACTTATCCTTGTTTGTCTCTGAATAGTATTTATCACTTTGTGCATAGTTGCTGGTTCACACCTCCTTAGGATTTTCCCAGGTGTAATCTGAAACCTGCCCCCGTACAGAGGGCAAGGAGAGACTGGAGGAAGAGGCAGACCATTTCAGACTGGTGGGTGGCAGTTTTAATGAGCAAGAGAATTTAGTTAAAAGGCTTGCCTTGAGCAGCCACAAGAGGAGTAGTTTTTCACACCTGCCTGCTAAATCTTAAGTTTATATAGAGCCTTTAGCTGGATTCAATCACATATACCATCCAGGTAGTCTCAATACCGCATTTCTATGTCAAGGCTGTATCTTTGGGGCAGCTTCTGGGAATGCAAGAAGGCAAGTGGAACACGAATTATAAAGATAGGGGTGGGTGGGGTGGGGAGCCTCCAGTTGCCCAAGTCCAGGTTATGGGTCAATCAGCAGGCATGTCTTTTCCATGACCTCCCCCAAGGATAATATAAGAACTTTAAAACTATATACTTCTATTTCTCCCCTCTTATCCTCTGTGCTAGTATCATGTATATTATTTAATAATATACATGATATTATTTTTAATAGTCAATTAAAATGGTCAATTTTAAATAGTCAATTATCTTTTTTAAATAGTTGTTTTTTAAGTAGTCAATTATCTTTTGAAAGATATTTTAATAAGAAATCATGACTTTTATATTTACCAATTTATTTACTGTTTAGACATTTTTATTCCTTTGTGTTTTGATCTTTTTTTTTTTTCAATTTCCTTTAGCCTAAAGAACTTTCTTTAACATTTTTGCTAGTTCATGTATGCTGGAATTAATTCTTTCAATTTTTTTCTGTTTGGAAAGTTCTAGTCTACCTTCATTTTGAGAAAAATTTTACTAGATAAAGAATTCTAGGTTGACAGAGTTGTTTTTTATTTCTAGTATTATAAAGATGTCTATTCATTGCCCACTGGCTTAAATAGTTTATAATTTAAAAAATCTGCTCTAATTTTTGCCTTTGGTCCTCTGTAATGTCTGTTGTTTTCTCTGGCTGATTTTAAGAGCTTCTTTTATCAGTTGAACAATTTCATTATTATGTTCCTTGGAATCATTTTCTTTATATTTATTCTGCTTGGATTTGAGCTCCTTGGAGCTATGGATTTATAGATTTCATCCAATTTGGAAAATGTTTCAGCCATAGTTTTTTTCAAATTTTTTTCCATCCCCTTCCTCCACAGATTTTCCTTCAACTCCAAATTCATGAATGCTTGATATTGTCCCACAGGTCACTGATGCTCTGTTCATTTTTATTCCAGTCCATCCTCTGTCTCTCTGTGCTTCGTTTTGGATAGTTTCTAATGCTGTGTCTTCGAGTTCCCTGATCTTTTCTTCTGAAGTTTCTAATCTATTGTTAGTCTAATGCAGTTCAGTTTCAATTTCAGATGTTATATTTTAGTCTCTAGATGTTTATGGTTTTCTTACATCTCCTTTCTCTTGTTCTCACATTTATGTTTTCCTCTACTTCTTGAATATGTGCATTGTATTTATTAAAGGTATTTTAATATCCTTGTTGCTAATTACTTCATGTCCATCATTTCTGGGGATTTCTTTAACAAAATTTTTTTAATCATCATCTGAGGATATGCTTAGGGAGGGAGAGTGGAAGGGAGGGAAAGAGGGGGAGAGGGTGAGAAACAAGCTGTAAGAGAGAAACATCACTAGGTTGCTTCTCATACGCACCCCTTCAGGGGATCATACCCACAACCCAGGTATGTGCCATGACTGGGAATCAAATCCACAATCTTTGTTATGCAGGACAACACTCCAGTAAACTGAGCTGCACAACCAGGGCTCTGGACATGTTTTTATTTATATTGTTTTCTCCTGGTTAATGAAATTCTTTGCTTGCCTGGTAATTTTTTTATTGAATACTGGTCATTGTTAATTTTATGTTCTTGGTTGCTAGGTTTTCCTTTGGAATATAGTTAAATAACCTGGAATAAGTTTGATTCTTTCAGGGATTATTTTTAGGCTTTATTATGGAATAAACACAGTAGCATTTATTCTAGGAGTAGCTTAGCCCTCCACTACTATGACAATACCCTTCTGAGGATTGTTATCTAATTTCTCATGTGTTACAAGGTCTTGCTACTCTGACTTATGTGAAAACAAACTGTTCCCAGCCCTGTATGAACTCTAGGAATTTTTCCACTTACTCCTTTTCAGTAGCCTTGAGTAGGCTCCTCTCATGCATGTACAAATCCGTACTCGGCCAAAGACTCCAAGGTGGCATGCCTGTTGATAGGACTGTATAGTGTGTCTTGTCTGTCTGTCTGTCTGCCTGTCTCACTGCAGCACCTTTCCTACTGTTTCCCTGTCCCACAAGCTCTAGCCACTTTGCTCTTCTGGATCCGTAATCTCATTCTCCTCAACTCAGTGAAACCAGTGAGCTCTGGTTGGGTCCCCATCCCCACACTGTACCTTGGAGACTGCCTCCAGGCAGTCAGCTGGTACATGTAGGGCTTACTTTGTTTTTTTCTCTTTTCTCAGAGATCATAGGCCTGCATTGTCTGTGAACCAATGTCTGAAAAACATTGCTTTATGCATGATGTCCGATTCCTTAGTTCTTTAACGCAAGAGGGTAAATCTGGTCCCTACTTCTCCATTTTTAAGTGGAAGTCTCTAATATCTTTTCTAGGGACCTTCCATGTTAAGAGTAGATTCCTAGGTTCCTTTCTTTAAAGAAACTATATCATTTCAGACATGGCTTGGTTCTTCACCTGGTGATAAAGAAAAGGAGGAACCCCGTAGTTGGTACCTTGCTTTATCATGCTTGCTAGTCAACCATAATTATGATGACTATAATACGATGTTCATTTTCTTTATAGGTACATATTTTTATTGTTTGTTACTAGGAATTACTGGTCCTGCTAGACTGACTGCATTTTTGTAAAGAGGCATTTAAATATAGTCAGAATGATTCGTCCTCCCTATTGCCCGTTCCAGCCCTACAAAGGGAAACAGCACTGAGGGGGACATCAGCGGGTTTAATCTTCCATTAAGGTTCTATTTGCATAGCCTGTGATCTCTCAAGGCTTCATCTGCCTCAACAGACCTTTTGTACAAATAAAATTGAATCAGCAGATGAGTGAATAAGTGTGTCTGGATAGCAGCCTTGGAATCTCACTACCCTTCTTATGTGCAAAGCTGCATTTTCCAGCCTTTTCTCAGTATACACAGCCTGTGGGGTCAAGCCCAATTAGGTGCTCTCATCTACTGTCTTACAGAGTTGGCCTTTTCAGCTTCGAGAAGAAGCACGACCCGCTCCATTCAGCTGCCGCTCTCAGCCCATTCTTTATCTTCTTCTCTTATGTTCCCACGGAGTGAGGCTCTGGGTTTGTCCTGCACATGCTCCCTGAGTGAGTCATTCACAAAGACAGCCTGCTCTCTAAGGAAAAGCAGTGAACCAGTGAGGAAGGATAGGACGAATGGTGCCAGACGGACGGGAAGAGTGCGGCATATTAAAAATGACATCAGTGCAGGAATCCCACAGGGACTTAAATTGAGCTGCTGTGCTTTTCCTGGAAATTCCAGCTCGTTCTCGGACATTAAATTTTTTTCTGTAAAGGAGTGGGGGCAGGTTGGATTCTCTCCATGCAACAGAGGCAATTCAGCAGCAGACGCAATTAAGCCTTATTGACCATAACTGCACAGAGCTACTAAATACACAACAGACAGACCTTCCAGGAAAATACATGGAGTCGATAATAATAACTTTCCCTTTGGGTATTCTCTCAGAACACTTTTATTTAGTTTGGTTCTGAGAGATACCATAATGTCAGAAGGATAGTTTAAAATTGAGATTATTATTTAATAGAAAACAATCACATTTTAAGTATGTGACATTCTGCTGCTGTTAAATTTCTGGCTTATAGCAATCAGTTCAGTTCAACAGATATATATCATAAACCACCTACCCACCACTGATGGATGAATGTTGCTCCATTCAGGCCAAAAAAGCTGAGACAAGCTGTGTATGGACCAGGCGGGGTGAGACAGGTGGGATTAGGAGAATATAGAGTTATCTGCTAATCAGTGATTGATGGATTGAAACTAGACGGATCCATAGGGGAAGGAACTCTATGTTATAATAATCTATTTTTTCTACTATACAAATAATATATTTTCATTATAGAAGATTTGGGGGTGGACAGGAAGTATTAAAGCCAAGGGGGGGATAACCATTATCCCACCACCCCAAAGTTATGCTGTTGACATTTTGTTTTAAATGCTCCTAGTTTTCATGAGCACATATATTTTTTAAAGGGATCTTGCCATGTATGTTCTTTCATAAACTGCGTTTATCACTATATTGTGAAGATTTTTTGTGTCATTAAATAGATTATTCTAATAGCCCTGGCTGGCGTAGCTCAGTGGATTGAGTGCGGGCCTGCGAACCAGACTATCGCGGTTCGATTCCCCATCAGGGCACGTGCCTGGGCTGCAGGCCAGTTCCCTGCAGGGGCCAGTTCCCAGCAGGGGATGCACCAGAAGCAACCATACATTGATATTTCTCTCCTTCTCTCCTTTCCTTCTCTTCTAAAAATTAAATAAAATTTTTTTTAAAAGTATGTATAAATAAACAATAGCTCTTAAAAAATAGATTATTCTACTACATAACAGTATACTAACTATGATGGGATCCCTTCTGATGGGATTTTAAGTTTTCGATTTTCCCTCTCATGCTGATTCAGGTAGCTGAATCTTTGGGAACATGCATGACTATTTTTAAGGCCAATTCATAAATAAGTCCAATTCACCAGATCAAAAGGTATACAAAAAAACTGTGGTTCTCGATGCATATTTTTTGTATTCCCCCCTAGTTCATACATCTGTCAACAGCAGGTGGATGAGGAAAGTCTGACTTCTGAGCTGGACGTTATAGAACAGTATTGTACTCTGTGTTAGTATTTACCTGCTTAGACATCCTCGCACTCTGATTAAACCCTCAGACTTGATGTAAAGTAGTTTTCACTGCTCTCAGTATTCAGCCACTGTCCTTCCGCAGATAAGTGGGAGATGAGGGAAGGGGTGGACTCCTGAGAACCTAGTTCTCAGGTGCCCAGAAGCCCCGGCTCTGACAGACAAGGGAAGCCTGGCATCTTGTCTCTTTGGCCCGGGCCCTGGGGCCAAAAGGGTGGGTTCTCAGGCAAAGCAGGAAGGCTCTCTAACCTTCCAGAGCGTCCTGTCTCCTCACGAGACAGCAAACACACACCCATGTACGGCGAACACCGTGCAAAACAACAAATTCACATGATTCAAACTGTTCCTTTCTTTTTGCTCAGTGTTTTCAATATGTTATCCCTTTGCTTATAAACAGAGCTGACAGAATGTGACCAAAATAGACTAGTTGATTACTTCTCTCCCCGGTTGAAACATCTTCTATTGGCTCAACATCACACTTGATCCCTAAACTTTCATTTCTGGTCAGAGTGAGCTAAGCAGGACCCCTGAGGACAGCCGGAAAAATGGAGAGAAAAATTCTTTTTACATGTCTTACATTTGCGGAAGAGCTGACAAGAGAGTAAGATAGCACTGGGCTGAAGTCCAGGGTGAAGCAAAACCCAGAGTGGAGGCTGAGCGCTCAAATCCTTCTTTCCTCTAAGGATATTTGCTAGTCCGGAAGAAACACCTGTGAAATCAGGCTGAGTTCTTAGTGGCCTTGCAGGGCAGAGGAGACAGGAATCAAAACCTGGACCCCGACCTAGGTGAGAAACCAAAGAAACCGTCCCCTTCTCTAAGCTGGGACCCCAAAAGGCCACACCTTCAAAGTGAGAGTAAACGGGGAGTGAACCCACCCCTGGGGGCTCACACTGGTGTCACTTAGGTGGCACAGGGACTATCACACTGCTAACTCAGACCAGAACGGTTCCAAGCCACCAGTGTCCCCTGGTGCCTGGCAGACACAAAGGAAAATCCTTTCTGGAGGACAGTGCCATTATCCCAGCACTCAGATTAATCTTTAAAATGAGTCTTTTGAAGAATAGTGTCTAGTAGTCAAAGATAAGCAGTTCTACAAAATAACAAGACAACCTGAGTGATAACCAACAGATGCAACAGACAACACAAAGTCTCACAAAAAGGTCAGATATTGTGATTATTAGACTATAAATCAGGTGCTGACTACATGCAATGAGATTTTTTTTAATGAGCTTGAAAATACCTGCAGGAACGGGAATCCATAAAAAGTATTGTAACAGATTTCAAAGAGAACTTCTAAAGCTGAGACATAACTCAACATAAGAACTCAGTGAACATACTTATTAACAGAATGTGCACAGCTGGGAGAGATCTGCAAGATGGAGCTGAAGAAACTGCCCCAAATGCAGCAGAGGGCGTAACCGGAGAGCACATCCGTAACACAGGGTAAGGGACAGAAGGACAGAATGAAAGGCCTAACTAACATGTTTTTCATGGGAGTCCCAGAGGGTGAGGAAGAGCAGTTTGAGACAGACGCATCTTTGACAAGTTCATGGCTGAGAATTCTTTTCAAACAAAACCACCAGTCCACAGACTCAAGAAGCCTAATGAGTCCTAAGATGACGCATGAAAAGAAATCCACACATCATAGGGAAACTGCACATAAATCTTCAACAAATCAATAAATAAACCGATTACCTTGAAAGGAGTAGCATGCAGGCTGATGGCTAACCTCCCAGTGGCAGCAAGGGAAGCCAGAAGAGGAAGCCTTCCACAAATACTTTTCTGCAAAGTATTTGTTTTACAAGGAGCCCCTGCCAAGGGGTAAGTGGAGCCATACCCGGTCCTCACTCCGGTCCCAACCCATGCCTGGCTCGGGGCTGTGTCTGCCTAGGGAAAGCACTGCCTCTTCCCAAATCCCGCAGAGGTATCTTCCACTTGTGCCAGTGGGCAGCAGCTGCCAGGGAAGGTGCCCTGTGTTCATTTGGTTGAAATAATCAGACAAGCTAGTAACAGTTATGTAGAAGAGAGTAAAATGACTTCCGTGTGTCTCTGCCAGTTTTGAAGTTTTACTTATTTCTGTTCTCCCCATCAGTGGGCCTAGTCAGAGGAAAACTGAGCTTACGTGGATATCCCAGAAGGAAATTTAAAGCCACTTTGAGGCAAGCAAAAACTGAGAGTTTGTCATGACTATCTAAAATATAAATAGATGTAATCTTTCCATTAACAGACAGAAATTGTCACAATGCATAATAATTCAATGGGGGTGATTTTACCCCCAGTAACATTTAGAGGTTTACCCCAAGGAACATTTGGAGATTGCCATGACCTGGGGTGAAGGAGGATCTGTTGGCATCCGGTAGCCTGGGGAGCTCCTAAACTATAAGGCACAGGACTGCCCCCTATAACAGAGAATTATCAGGCCCAAAATGTCAATAATGCCAAGGTTGAGAAACTCTGATGTAAGTGAACGGAACACTTGAAAACTCAGTAATGGTAAAAAAGAAATACCATGAAAATCCACACCAAAGGAAAGCTGATTTAGCTCTGTTACCGACAGGCAAAACTATCTTAATTCAGAAAATATTTCTAGAGACAAAAAGTATTACTTCAAAAGAATAAAAGTCTCTTTATCAGGAAGATATTAGAATTTTAAAATTATATGCACCCAATACAATGGCATCAAAATACATGAAACAAAATTTTTCAGAACTCTGGAGACAAAGACAACTTTTCAAAGTGTTTTATGTTCACATTTCTCTCAGTATTGGATATTACAAGCAGTCAAGAAAAACCCCAGTAAGACTTCCGCCAAGATGGAGGCATAGGTGGAGATACCGTGCTTTCTCACACAACCAAGTTTAGAGACAACATAATATTAGCAACAGAAAACACAACCAGAACACAGAAAATTGAACTTTTCGGAAGTCTGATAACAACGAATGCTTCAGCCTGACCAGTAAGAGGGGGGAAACCAGCAGCTGGCAGAGCGGGGTTGCACAGGAAAACTCGGTCAGACTGACTCAGGCGCGCAGATCCCAGGCGTGGGGTTGCAAAGGGCAGACCCAGTGAGCGACCCAGTGAGCAACCCAGTGAGTGACCCAGTGAGCGACCCGCAGATCTGGCGAGGGCACAGGGCGGCGCGTTGACTGTGGTGGCTCATTCCTGAGCAGATAGACCAGCAAGGGAGTGGGCAGTGAGAGGGGACCCAGTAGGCCCCCGTGGCAGGAGGCAGCAGAGGAGGCCGCCATTTCCCCACTCTGACCCTGCCCCCACATACAGCGTCACAACCCAGCGACCTCGCCCTGGTGGTCCCACCCCGCTCCTAAGGCTCACTCCTCATACTTAACGGGTGCAAACAGACCAAAAATGGCTCAAGAAGATCTCAAAGCCCCAGAGCCCATAACTCTAAGTGACAAAGAAATAGCAAAACTTTCAGATGCACAGTTCAAAACACTGGTGATCAGGATGCTCACAGAACTGGTTGATTTTAGTCACAAATTAGAGGAACATATGAAGGCTAAACTAATTGAAATGAAGGGAATTGCACAGGAAACCAATAGTGATGAAAAGGAAACTGGGAATCAAATCAATGGAGTGGACCAGAAAGAAGGAAACAATGACCAAACAGGAAAATATGAAGAAACAAGAATTAAAAAAAAAAATGAGGAGAGACTTAGGAACCTCCAGGACATCTTTAAACGCTCCAACATCTGAATTATAGGGGTACCAGAAGGGGGAAAGGAACAGCCACCAGTGGAAAACTTATTTGAACAAATAATAAAGGAGAACTTCCCCAATCTGGCAAAGGAAATAGACTTCCAGGAAATCCAGGAAGCTCAGAGAGTCCCAAAGAAGTTGGACCCAAGAAGAAACACACCAAGGCACATCATCATTACATTAACCAAGATTACAATGAAGGAGAGAATCCTAGAAGCAGCAAGAGATAAGGGGACAGTCACCTACAAAGGAGTTCCCATCAGACTGTCAGCTGATTTCTCAAAAGAGACCTTCCAGGCAAGAAGGGGCTGGAAAGAAGTATTCCAAGTCATGAAATCCAAAGACCTACATCCAAGATTACTCTATCCAGCAAAGCTTTCATTTAGAATGGAAGGACAAATAAAGTGCTTCTCAGATAAGATCAAATTCAAGGAGTTCATCATCACCAAGCCCTTATTATATGAAATGTTAAAGGGACTTACCTAAGAAAAAGAAGATAAGAAAGATGAACAGTGAAAGGACAGCAAACTCACAGTTATTAACAACCACACCTAAAACAAAAGCAAACTAAAAGGACAGCTAGATCAGGAGTGGAACCATAGAAATGAAGATCACATGGAGGGTTAGCAACAGGGGAGTAGGAGGAGGAGAAGGGGGGAGAAGGTACAGAAAATAAGTAGCATAGACAGTAGATAGAAAATAGATGGGGGGGCAAGAATAGTATGGGAAATATAGAATCTAAAGAACTTGAGACACATGGTCATAAACTAAAAGGGGGAATGGTGGGGGGTGGAGGGGAATGAAGGGAGGGAATAGAACAACTGTAATGGCATAATCAATAAAAATAATTTTTTTAGAAAAATCATTTTAAGATTAAAAAAAAAGAAAAACCCCAGTAAGAATACATAAGATTTGAATAGTAATTAACAAATTTCACCGATAGGCATACAGAGAACCCAGTACCGGACAGCTACCAAATGCACAGTCTCTCCAAGCACGCACGGAGCATTTATAAAAGCTGACCATAGACCAGACCATACAGCTGGTCTCAACAAATTCCACAGGATTAAAACCACATAATTATGCTCCCTGACTACAGGGTAATTTTGTAATTATGTTACTGAGATAAAGACTGGAGACACACACTATGCCTTAAGTATATAAAAATTAAGCAATACAAGGGTCTGTATAACCCTTCTGTTCAACCCAAAGAAAGTAAAGACAAGAACAGAAATTAATTCAAAGATCAGCAAAACCAAAAGTGGATTCTTGGTGAAGACTAATAAGATTATAAGTCCTTATGAAGACTGATGAAGAAAAAAAGACCGAGATAACAAATACCAAGAATAAAAAAGAAGACGCACCTGTGGGTCCTACAGACATTAAAAAGGATACACTTCTAAATGGATGAGCTCCAGCTTCTTACCCCAGGTGATCCATGCCCTTCATTCTTCTCATCTCATACCACTTGTTTCATTTCTACTATGCGCCCATCAAACATGCCAAGTTTTTTTAACGTGGGGACTTTGCACTCAGTACTCATTTTTTTCTGAGATGTGATGCCTGTCTCCTTGTAGTTCAGTCTCAGTTTTAACCATAGCACCCTCAGCAGGGCCTTTTCTGACCGCCAGTCCAAAGTAGCCACCAGTCATTGTCCAATGGAGTAGGAACTTTATCTTGCTCAACACTGTGTCCCAGAGTGCATACAGTAGGTGCTCACAAATACTGGTTGATTGAAATACCATCTTCTATGTGAGTCATGGAGATGTGAGCTGATGAAAATAAGGAGAGCAGCAGGAACAAATGAAGAAAAATTAAGAACATATGGTGTACAAAAATATAGTATAAAGAAAAAGAAAAAAGAAACCAGGAAATGTGTACAATGGGCTAAAAGGAAGAGAGAGGAAAATAATTATATAGTAATACTGTTGTGGTTCAGCAAAAATCTTAATTAGAGGGAAAGGAACTAACTTTATTGAGCTCCTTCTATGCCAAATGATGTTGGGCGTTTTGAAAGGTTTTATTCGTACTTAGGGCTATAATCAAAATAGTTTCCTTGTTTTCAGCCCTTTCCTAGGAAGAAAAGAGAGTGAGCTCTTTCATCCTGTAAAAGGGGGCAGGGAGGCCATTGGCTTTCATGGAGTAATGTTTGTCCAGGACTACTGGTAGTGCCATCCACTGAGAGAAAACATCGGAAAACCCATTTCAGAGGAAAATCATAAGTTTCACTTCCAATAGGTTAATGTTTAGAGGCTTTTGAAAATTCAAGTAGACATGTTGACTAGATAAGGGGGTACATCAGCCTCTCCAGCCCAGAGGGGAGGTCTGAGCTGGAGACTTAAATCGTTGACATACAGACGGTAATCGAAGTCATGGGCATGGGCATCAGCATCTAAAAAGGGAGGACAGAGCAGGAAGAAACAAGGTTCCAGGGATGAACCTTGGGAAACTCCAGCCCTTAATGGTTAGGTGGTGGGAGTCAAGACTTTGAAGGAGGTCGAGAAGGAATGGCCAGGAGAAAACACGGTTTCATGAAAGCCAAAGGAGAAGGACGGTCAGCGGTGTTGAACGCTGCTGAGATGTCAGGGGAAATAAGGCGTTAAAGTGTTTATTAGAGTTAGTGACATGACAGCCTCTGACCTTGGTGTAAGAGATTTTAGCAGAGTGGGAACAGAAGCGGAGTCCGTCTCAGCTTTGCACCTACAGTGCCTTTGTGTAGGTAGACACTCGGTCTATTTTTTCATTGGTTTTACTGTGGAATGTTTAAGCAGAAGAGTGTATAATATGTATATGTAGAGTTTAAGGGATAATTATGAAGTGAACAATGTTTACTGATCACCCAAGTTAACAGAACCTTAGAAGATACCTCCCGGGTTGCATCTACCTGCTTTGTCCACCAAGGGCTGTCTTTCTGGCAACTGTTGAAATAAATATTCCCTTGCTTTTCTCTATAGTTTTACCAGATATGAGTGATTCCCTAAACTATGATTTTTATAATATACTTTTCCATTTTGACTGGTTTTGAATTCTATGTGAATGGAATCATACTGCATCCATTGCTCTGGGTCTTTCTGCTATTGCTCAACGTTCTGTTCTCCAGAGCTGTCTGCAGTGATACATGAGATGATACACCATTTGTTATCACCATTGTATAGTATTCCACTGAATTGCAGCACCATTTATTTTTGCCTTCTGCTTTGTATAGACATTTGCTCATTTTTGCTTTAACAAGCGGCACCACCGTGACATTATTGTACATGCTGCTTTATGCAGTTGTGTAAGAGTGTTCCAGGATGGGTACGTACATAGGAGTAGAACTGCTGGGCCATTGGACATGGGTGTGCTCAACTTTACTTGAAGTGCCAGGCTGTTTCCTAAAGTGGTTGTCTGAGTTTACACTCCTACCCTCTCTTATGAGAGTTACCATGGCTCCAGATCCTCCCCCATGTTTGAAACTGTCTAAAACGGCTGCCAATCTGATGAGTATGGAATTTTATCTTGTTGTAGTTTTAATTTGTGAATATTAATAAGGTGAAATTTTTTGTATGCTTATGGGCCATATTGTATTTTACAAAAGAGAAAATGCAATTCTGTTTTTCTGTTGTACCTTTCTCTTGCCAATTCTCCTGCCATCCAAGCAGCACTCAGGAAGGCTGGCAAGGCGAACTGGGTTTCATGAATTGCTCCAAGAACACTCCATAGTCAGTATCAGGAGGTGAACTCTGCTGGGAGATGATCCTAGGAATTGGTGCCCCCATCTTTGTGTGCTTGCTAGCTCTGAAAAATACCAAAGAGTCCCTGGATCCATTGGACTGTGTGTTTGGGAAACCAGGAATGCCCCCAGCCCTGGTTAGCAGATGTCAAGATGCTGTGGACAGACCAGCACCACCAGCTTCTAATGACCAGGAGCTGTTCAGCAGTAACCATACCACCCAGAGCAACCATTATAACCACTTTGGAGTTATCATTTTCTCATGTTTGCTTTTCTTTATTTTCCAAATTGTCTATATGTGGAAAAGCATGTGGGTTAAACACCACAATATTCTTAGCACAAAACGCAAGTGAAAAGTTAAACTCTCAGAGAAAAGATGCTCATCCTTCACCTGAGCAACTTCTCTGCCAGGGACTGGCTCTAAGAGAGTGGCCTAACCTTTCTGAGACTCCGTTTTCAACTAGGCGATCTCCAAGCCCCTTCTAACCATGTGAGATTTTAATGAAGGGGACGTCTTAGCTTGGGCTGCTACAACAAAATACCATAAACTGGTGGCTTATAAACAAAGATTTATTGATCATGGTTTGGAGGCTGGAAGTCTGAGATCAGGGTGCCGGCATAGTTGTGTTCTGATGAGGGTTGCTGACTGCTGACTTCCTGTCCTGTCCTCACGTGGGGACAAGCAGAGAGAGTCAGCTCTCCCATAGCGCTAGTAAGGGTGCTAATCCCATGCACAAGGGCTCCACACTATGGCTTCATCAAATCCTAAACACCTCCCAAAGGCCCGCTTCTTTATACCATCACTCTGTGGGGTAGGGTTTCAACATAAGAATTTGGGGAACATGTACATTCACCCCATAGCAGAAGATAATTTAAGTGCTTCTCAAGTTACTTTGCATTCCATCACTCAGGAACCTTGTTACCATGCAGATTTTGATTCAGCAGACCTAGGGTGGGCCCAAGTTTCTTCATCTCCAACCTGCTCCCAGCTAATGTGATCAGGCTGGTCTGACGGCTATGTCTTGAGAGGCAAGGGCCAAGCTGGCTTCACTACTGGCCTGCGACCTGTTCTAGGAACTAAGCACCTGGGAGTTTGGAGTAGTGATCACTTTAAAGCCGAGCAGCTCCCACTGGAGAACCCTGGCATCCTGATTCCTAAGTGTCTTCTGTGCTGAAGAATGCTGCTATCTGTGTGCCAGGCACCATGCTAAGCACTTTGAAACATTCTCTCTAATGCTCCCTCCTACCAATGAAGTCAGTGCTGTGATCGGTCCCATTTTACACTGAGGTTAAAGTGCGCCCTGGACCACATAACTGCTAGGAGACAGTGCAGGCATTCCAGCCCAGCTCATCTGATTGCAGATCCCTCACCTCACCGCTAAGCCAAAGAGCGGAAAGGCATTCTCAGTCCTGGCCTCAGAAGAGAACACTCCAGGGACTGCTGCATCGCAGAGCTTCCTTGTATGTGCATGCGGGAGGGGACGCTGCTGCCCCTCAGCTCAGAGTGTCTCCCCCAGGGACCACGCCCCAGCTGGCAGGCCTATCCTCTGCTTCAAATTTTCTTGATAACTCTGAAGGGGTCTGACCGCAGCAATATCAGTCATGGGTAGGACGGCTTCTTCCATGAGCCTTCTCTGTCCCTCGACATGAGGGTTTGGAGGCACTTAGATTGTGTCAGAGAAAGGCCATGGGCCTTAACAGACCACATCCATTTTCATTTACCTTCTGAAAGAAGATTAAGGAGAAAATTCAATTTTGCCTAATGCTTCCCCCAAATGGCTAATTTATATGCTAATTAGCAAGATAAGAATCGATGAAACTGGTAATCAATATGATATCCAAGGCACCAGTAATGAAACTCATTTTGAGATGTACTGCCAGTGGAAATGAAGCAATTACGCAGAATAAATGGGGCAGCTTGGGGACTAGGGGCTCCATATTGCACTTGACTGCATTAGTTCCCCTTTTACTCCTTCCCTCACTTTCCCCACCCCTCTGAAATCAGCTGTCCATTCAGATCCATCTGCTCTGGCACGGCACACCAGCCTCTCTCTCTGTGTACGTAGAGACTTGCATTGTCCCTGTGGATGTGGGGTCCGCCGGGGGAGAATGGAGCTAGGAAACTTACAGTGCCTGCGAAGACTTGATTTAAGGTTTTCCGGTTCTAGAGCATAAGCAAAATTACCACATTGCCCAGATTTTCCATAACTGTCCTGATTTCAAACATTTTGTCCCATCAGGCCATGTGTCAGATGAAGTGTCCTCTGTAAATCCAGTGCAAAGTAGGCCATCGTGTGGCCACGAGATGTAGCCTAACTCCAGGAAGTTTTGCTTCTACCTGAACATTTATTCCAGGGTTTCGGATTGTTGCCTTCTCTGTGTGTGTGTGTGTGTGTGTGTGTTGGGGTAGTGGTTGCGAGCATCTCTGAGGATTAAGGGCACAGCATTATTCATGTCATACTTTCCAACTGAGATAACTGAAAGGTATCTTTTCTCCCAGAGTCTGCTCATTGGAATCACCTGGAGAGCTCTTCCCCAAAATTTTGTTCTAAAAATTTTAAACATACTAAAAGTTGAAAAAATTATGCAGTGAATATGGTATCTTATCTAGACTTTACAATTAACACTTTACCATACTTGTCTCATCAGATTCTTCCAGCTGTCCATCCCTCTATCTATTCATCAGTCCATCTTCCATCCCTCTATCTATTCACCAGTCCATCTTCCCTCTTTTCCATGCGTTTCAAAGAAAATTGCAGGCATTGGTATATTTCACCCCTACACACATCAGCATGCGTGTCATTAACTAGAGTTCAATATTTTTCAGGTGAAAGTTACGTACAATGAAATGCAAAAATCTGAAGAACCCCATTCTCTAAGTTTTGACAGATGCATACACCAACGTAATACAAACCCCTGTCAACACTTAGAGCATCGCCATTACCCCAGACCAGCCCTCATGCCCTCTTCCAACTCACTCCCCACCCCCACTCCGCACTGCCAGGGGCAGCCATCGCTCTGACTTTTTCCACCAGAGAGTAACCTTTTCCGTCCCTAGACCACCATGTAAGCAGAACCATTCAGTCTGTGCTCTGTGCAAGGCTTTCTCGTCCAGCGGAGCATTTCTGAGACCAACCCATATCGCTGCCATATCAGTGGTTTGTTCCTTTTTACTGGGGAGTAGCATTCCATAGTACAGATGTGCCACTTTTTTAGCTGCTGTGAATGAAGCTGGAACATGTGTGTACGAGACTTTTTAGGGACCTAAGTTTTCATTGCACTTGAAGAAATTCCTAGCAATGGGATTTTGAAGTTATCGGGTAGGTAGGTGTATGTCTAGCTTTATAAGAAACTGCCAGATTGTACACCAAAGTTGTTGTGCTCTTTCTGGGAAGCTTCTAAAAAGCACTGCCTCCCTGCTCACCTCCAGGAATTACTAATCAGTCCATTGGTCTGGAGGGGGCCGAACATGGATGTTTCCAACACGCTCGTCTGGTGGCTGTCGTGTGCCACCAGAGGTAAGAGTCACTCGAGGTTTAACATTTAACTCCAGGTGAAGGGCCTTTGGGCAAAAGGTTGAGATACAATAAATAATATATATATATATATATATATATATATATATATATATATTTTTTTTTTTTTTTAACTGCAAAGTGGCTTTCTGCTGCTGTCCCCTTTTTTCTTTTTACTACTCTAAAGACTTGGTCACAGTCTAGGATGATCTAGACATCACTGTGCAGGCTTTAGAGTAAAAACACTTGCTTTTTAATTCCAGTTTTGCGACTTTGTAACTACATAACCTGAGCAAGTTACTCGCCATTTTCTCTTCTGTGGAAGGGTGTGTACAGTATGCATTCCAAAGGTATGAAGATAAAAGCGCCTAACTCAAAGAATTGTCTGAATTTACTCTAGGGCCAGGGTGGGAATGGAGTTCTCTACCGAACCCTCCCGATGAGTGGGGTTCCTTGACTCTGCCTCTCCGAACAAAGGCAGACTGACAGTTCCTTCCTCAGTTTCCATAATGTGGCTCCAGGGGGCGAGGCTGTGCAGGGCAGAGGCTGAGGAGTGGTCCCCACCCTCCTGTAATGATTGCACTGTAATTGTCTCGTCTTACAACTATTTGAAAACGACAAGTCAGTAGGCTGGGAGTCCACTCGCTGTCCCTGCGTCAGCAACCACGCACCTTTGGAAAACTGCCACCTGGAGTCCGTGTTGGAGAACAGTAAAGAGCAATCCAGCGGCCGGGGCCACGGTTTTTTCTTTCCTTCTTGCTGGATTCCTTACTGAGCAAGGATGTTGTCCTGACTGAACAACAGAAAGCACTGAAATCTGACCCCTCTCATCTGAAGCCTGGCCACACTCCTGGAGGAGACAGACCTGGACCCTCTGTCTGCCGAGTCCACCTTTCATGGTACCAGTCCAGATCCCAGTGAACTGCCCCTGGGCCCTGCAGAATATCCATACGTGTGGCTCCTGACGGTGTTTACACTAGATGCTCAGTGCGTGTTGGGAAAACAACAACCACCGAGGATCCTTAAGGATCTTAAAGAGTGAGGTGGCCTCTCTCATTGTTCAACCATTTGCATGAGGATTTGCCAATTGGCCCCAGGAAGAATGCAGCTGTAAACAGTGGGTTTCCCCATGTAAGACAGGGCAGCATGGGCACAGATGAGGCTCTTAAATCAGGCTAGAAATGCCAGGTTTTAGCTTCTTGCAGAACAGAATGGTTGTGGAGGATTCTCCCCCATGTCCTCCACAGACAGCTACTGAGAATACAGAGGCTTGGCCCTGCTGGGAAGGTAGGTTTTCCAGAGTATCAGAGATCGTTGTGGGCTCCAGTCCTCAGTACGGAGATCCTGGGTAAATAATGGCAGCCAATGAGCCTGTTTTCAACTTTTTGGCCTCCCTAAGTATCTGGGGAACCTTCATGCCTTTGTTAGGGGGGTACAGGACGGAGAGGATAAGGGAAGGAGATTAGACAGCTGCTATCTGAGGCACGTGCAAGGCCTCAATACTTCCCTTTTGGGTTGGTTTTATTTTGTAATGTGTCCCCTGAGAAGACAGACTGAGCAGCCTGGGTTACCCTGCAATTTCTCCAAACTATTTGCATGAAATACTGCAGGCAAAAAGGCCAGCCCCTGATTGGCTGTTGCTAGGTAACAACATAATCATCAGGAAATTAGGCTGTCCTTTTTTTTTTCCAACCCAGAGTACGTGTGTGATTGCAGCATTGTGCGGGAAGAGAGAGGGAGTGGAACAAAGAGAGATAAATGAGATGGTCTTGAAGGCAGGGACGCCACAGCCACAAACCTGCATCCCACGGTAGGACAATCTGCTTCGGGTTGGGCTTTTTACTCAGTCAAGCCAATATGGGTATAGCTTCCTTTTTATAAGAATGACAAAGCTGTTCCTGCAGACAGCAGGAGCAGAAGCTATGGAAGCAACTTTGACATTTGAAGTGATTTTTAGAAGCAGAAGGCAGTGCGTAATATATGAGAATGACTCCAAGAGAGGATGAATAAGTTAGTGCGTCTGGAAAACCTGTATAGGCAGATAAAGACCCATGAGCATGTCTGTACAGTTTCTGAGAGGAACAGAATGTGAGAATGCGCATGTGAATGAGGCGTGTGACAGAAAGCAAACAAGCGTGCTTTAAAATGTGGAAGGAAGCCCTGTAAACTGAAGTTCAGAATTGTGTCTGCTAAAACTCTGCCAGTGTTGAGGCATGTGGTCCCACTGTTACTCAGCCAGAGAATCCTCAGCCTGCCTTTCTGCTTGGTTAGACCTGGCAGATGGGTGAAGAGTGAAAGTCATGTGAGAGGGCGTGTGTGTGTGTGTGTGTGTGTGTGTGTGTGCATGGGTGCATACACACTGAAGTACCTAGCTCATTTTCAAAACTGTACATGGAGCCCCAACAAGTGCAGGGTTACACCTGGACGCTCCCACTGGGTAATTAATATCCATGGACCATGACTTTCCTTTCCCTTCCCACTAGACCCAGATGGCTTTCCCACCTCTAACCTTTATCTTGTCCTCCTTTTGAGTTCCCTAGCAATGACCCTGCCCTTACACTAGACCCTCAGTTACCATACTGCATACTTCATTGGCTTGCTCCAACCCCAGGCAAGCTAATTGCCTTTTCCATTCATTGTCTGCCAGATTAATGACTTCTCCTACGTCTGGTTGCCCATAGCCTCCTCTGAGATTCCTCTGTCTACTCTCTCCCTTCTACCGCCTCCGCCTCAGCCCCTCTGAGCTCCACATCTGAGTGTTTAGAAGTCATTTAATTCAGATGCTAACGTAGAAACACTGCCTTTTTTCTTTTTTCTCATCAAAGGAGATAGTCCCCGGCATACTGCAGCAGGGACCATTTCACAGCACTGGTAAAAATACACGCCAGGAGCAAGCCATACTAATTAATACATGAGAATGACTCCAAATGGGGATGAATAAACGAATGCGTCTGGAGGTATCCGGAGTGAGACAGAATGTGTGCCAGTAACCAAGACTCAGAAGGGAACATCCTCCCAACCATACAGTCCCCCACAGTGACTTGCTGCCTCCAGTGCGGGAGCCTAACAAGCTCTCCCCCTGGAGGTAAAAGTCGTCAGCAACTTACAGTGGCTCGAAGCCCCTTTCTGAGCGTGGGCACCAAATGGAATGAACCTGGTGCTCTGCAAAGCACCCACGCCCTGTGTACAGATGTAACAGATTCCGCAAGCCAGGGCTCTCAGAGAGTAGTCCCTGGACCAGCATCAGGAGTCAGCAGCGGGGTGGGGCCCAGCAATCTGTTTTGCCAACCCTCCAAGTGATTCCCATGTATGCTGACATTTGAGAACCACTGTAGACCTGGAAAATTGCATCTTTGATAAGTTCCCAGGTGATACCAGTCTTTGAAAACCTCTGCTCTAAGAATAGAAAATGGGGGGCAATGTATAATTGTCCTCCTTCCACCTGGAATGCCCCCTCCCCAT
Source organism: Artibeus jamaicensis (assembly GCF_021234435.1). Lineage (NCBI taxonomy): Eukaryota > Metazoa > Chordata > Mammalia > Chiroptera > Phyllostomidae > Artibeus > Artibeus jamaicensis. The sequence continues at coordinate 10,603,813 of NW_026522057.1, forward strand.
TTCCAAAGTCCCAGTCAAACCTGTCTTTAAGGACTCACCCTAAATGAATCTTCTGATTCAATCAAAAGTTATCACTTTAGGCCCTATTATGTTTTCAGGGGTCAGTGAACTCAGGCCCACAGGCCAAATCCAGGCCACAACCTGTTTGTGTAAAGTCCTGGGACTGACGGCTTCTACATTTTCAAATGATTGGGAAGGGGAGGATCAAATAAGAATGTGCAACAAAGACCATATGCGGTCCACAAAGCCTGATTGACTTACTGTCAGGCTCATTACAGAAAAAGTTTGCCAGCTTCTATGATATTTATTTATTTATTTATTTATTTATGTATGTATATTGTTGTTCAAATACAGTTTTCTGCCTTTCCCCATCACCCCTCCCCTTCTATTATATTTCTTTATGTACTTTTCTTATTTCTCCTCTTAAACTGTTAACTCCTTAAAAGCAGAGTTAATATCTGAATCATTTTTGTATTCTCTTCAGTGCCAAGCACATAATAATTGTACAAGAGAGAAAGGATAGACGGATGGATGGATGGATGGATGGACAGGCAGATGCGTGGGCTATTTGGGTGGTTAACCAGTGTCCTGGGAGTCCAAAAGAGATCCACTTTTCCACTTAGCCACTTTGTGGCTGACTCTTTCAGGAAGTAAGGAATAGTTTCCTCCACTGTGAGTAAGTGGTAAGAATCAGGAAGGTCATACTAATGGAATTTATTCTTCATTAGTAACTAGAATGATGAAGACATTAGGAACTGTTCTACAGCTTAAAAAACAAGTTTAGCATTTAGAATATCTAAATATGTCAGTTTAAAAATAAGCAAAACGCTTAAAATCCCAGCTGGGTTTCTGGCATCCAGTAAGAGATTTTCATGGAACCACCAGTGTTTAAGACATGTGAGAGGTACCACCGTGTGAGGGATACCACGGTGGTACAAGAGAACACTTGTACCAAGAGTACAAGAGCACGCGGCTGCTCAGCCTCTGCTCAGATGCTTCCACTGACATGAAACCACTTCACAAAGCAGCCCACTCCACTTCTCAACAACTCCAATGGTTAGGAAGGACATCTTCTTTTTTAGTTGAAATCTATCTCCGTACAATTTCCACTCTTTCCCACTTTCGCCTATTCTAGCTATCAAAACAAGCTACCTAAGTTTTATAAATATAAGCAAATAAATAGGGTAAAGTTAGAGTTGACTGGAAAGAGTGGAAGATTAAAGGGAATCAACCCCATTTAGGTGGTTTTCCCCTACAAACAGTAAGAGAATGTGTTAGAAATACAAGAAGTTAAAAGGCAACAGGTAATGCTAAAAGACAAAAAGCAAACAGGGGTATAAATGAAATCCAACATAGCATTCCAAATTCAACAGGAAGCAAAAGACTGCTGGTCACAGCAGATCATAGGCTGACCACAGACTTGCAGTATATTTCTAGAGAGGAATGTTAGTAGCAATTAGAGGTCATTATTTGGGACAACTAAGGGAAATAAGGCCCCAGAGCTGGGCCCAGGGGACCCTGGAATTGCCTTGTGATTCCAAAGCTCTGAAACAGCTGCCTTAACAAGTTGCTAAGGCAGAAGCAGAGCAAGAAAAAGCCCCTTAGGAATGGCTGAGTCCTCTAAGTGGTGGACTCAGCTGGGCCAAAGCAATGAGGGTCCGTGGAGGGAACTGCCCCAAGGAAGGTGGGAGGAGGGGTTAGGGAAAGGAAGCTGAAATCTCAAGCTGTATGCCTGTTCACAATGTAATATGGTCTTAATTTGATTCCAAATACTTTGAGAACTGATAAATCAATCATTGCATGAAAAATAGCTCCAGCAAAAAGGTTTGTTGATCACTTACTTTCTGGACTTCTAAAGGAGTTTTACTGCACAGACTTGGAGTTAAATGGGGAATTTAATCTAGTAATAGCAGTCACTGACTAGCTTCTAGTCTCTTGCTTTACCCCTTCCTTCCCAACACACGTGAGTACAAGAGTACACACATGAAGATCCCCTGCCCACACTCATACACCATGGCTGAGTCCACTCTGGTTATTACTTCTTCCAATAATACCTGAAGGTGGGTTTTTTTTTCTTTTCTTAGGAAGAAAATTCCTAAGATCTGAGAATGGGGCATTTTGAACTGTGGTGAAAAGTTTATAAACAAGCCTGGACTAAGAGTATGTTCAATAATTGTAGAGGATTAAAAGCCCAAATTTCTGAGGCTTCCCTTCTCCACACTCAAGGCACTCCCGTATTACAACTGGGACACGGGCTCTAGATTCAGACTCTTCTGGTATATGGCACTTAATAGCTTTTGATCTGGGGCGGCTTACCACCTAGGACCTGCTTTCTCACCAGTACTTACTACTCCAAAACAATGCTGGAAGGGTTGATCGGGCAAAGGGAGGTTGATAATTCTTCAGTGCTGTTCTGTGCCACACATCATGCCAGGTATTGCGCTTACATTTTCTTATTTGCTATTTCCAATAACTCTTAAAAATCAGCAGTATTAATTGTTTACAGATAGGGAAACTGAGGCACACAGAAGTTAAGTGACTTGCCTAAGATTTTCCAACTGGGGCAGAGGAAGGAGTCTCTGAGAAGTGTGAGAAATCTCTGAGAAAACATTCAGAGAAGTCTGAATACAAAGCTCCTCTTCTTCCCTCTACGTTGTGCTACCTCCCGGAGACTGTACCCAGCACACAGAGGGCTTCGGGAAAGCTAGGAATCCTTCATACCTTCCCTCCAAAGGACTCTGGGGCAGTTGCTTTTGTCTTGTATTACTTTTCAACTAGACAGTTAAAAATGATTTTATAAACCCTGCTGACAGGGCCAACTTTAAATTTAGATAAGATGTGTGAAAGTACTAGGGATTGATATCCAAAATGTACAAATAACTCATACTACGCAACACCAAAAAAAAAACAACCCAAAAACAATCAAGCTAAAAAATGGGCAGAGGACCTGAATAGACACTTCTCCAAAGAAGACATGCAGATGCCCAATAGACATACAAAAAGATGCTCAATGTCATGAATCATCAGAGAAATGCAAGCTAAAACCACAATGAGATACCACCTCACACCTGTCAGAAAGGCCACCATTAATAAATCCACAAATGCCAAGTGTTGGTGAGGATGCAGAGAAAAGGGAACGTCTGCACCGTTGCAGGAAATGCAGATTGGTGCAGCCACTATGGCAGAGTACGACGGTTCCTCAAAAAATTAGAAATAGAACTGCCTTATGAACCAGCAATTCAGCTTCTGGGGTTTATCCAAAGAAACCCAAAACACTAATTCAAAAGAATATATGCACCCCTATTCCACTGCAGCACCATTTACAGTAGCCAAGACATGGAAGCAGCCCAAATGTCCGTCAACAGACAAGTGGACAAAAAAAGTGGAGGTACTTATAAGTATACACAATGGCATACTACTCAGTCAAAACAAAGAATGAAATCTTATTTGGTCAAGATAGTGGCATAGGCAGATGTGGCTTGCCTCCTTGCACAACCACATCAAAATTACAACTAAAATACAGAACAACCATCACTCAGAAACGTCAGAAACCGAGTTGAATGGAAGTCTGACAACTATGGAATTAAAGAAACCACATCCATCCAGACTGGTAGGAGTGGCACACATGGTAGTGGTGGTCCCTCACCCACGTGTACTGAATAAAATTTTGTGAGGAATATCTTGGGAGCAAGGAGTCCCAAACCCACACCAGACCCCCCAGCCCAGGGTTCTAGTGCCAGGAAGATAAGTCCCCACAACTTCTGGCTGCAAAAAGCAGTGGGATTGAGTCAATGGAAGAAGCTGCTGGAGCCCCGAGTATTTCCTCTTAAAGAATCCATACACAAACTCCCTCCCTCTGAGCTCCAGCACTCGAGTAGCAGCTTAAAAAGCAACAGTGGCATACAGGGAGAAACTGAAGTGTCTGGCATCAAGGCCAGCAAAGGCCATTGTCCCTTTTCTAAACCCTCCCCTCACAGGTTGATAGAGTCTCAGATATGGCAAGCTGGTGCCATATCTGAGACTCCATCAAGTTGGGTAACACTGACCTCCCTTGGAGATCCCCAGAGACTCTGCCCCACATGACTTGCAGGCCCACCCAAGCTGCTTTTCCATTTGAATGGCTGGTCTTGGCTGAAACTGCACAACTTCCTAAATCCTATCAAACAAGCAACGACTGGCCTCAGTGAGTCCCAGACCCAGCCTTAGCAGCATCCAACCTAGATTCACACCTTGGCTTCTCCTGGAAATCTCCAAGCCCAGCACAAGTAACAGCCATCTCAGATTGCTATATAGCTCAGGCAGGGTGGCCTGAGGCAAACCATATGTGGGAGCTGACCTTGGCCTGCACCACCCAGGAAACCCCATGGCCAGCACACCCAGTGGACAGCTACAGACCACATCAGAGCACCACCACCCCCCTGCCCCTGCACAGTTGATCCTCCACAGAAGGCAGAGGTTGGTGATAAGTGGTCACAGCTAACTCTTGCAGCTGGCTTGCCTGGGTAAATCCTTCCCATTGATCTGCCAATAGCAACCAAGTCTTAACTATAAGAGGAGGGTGTACTCAGCCCACACGAAGGGCACACCTCAAGTACCCAGCTTGGGTGATAAGGGAGGCTGTACCACTGGACCCTACAGGATACCTACTAAATAGGTCATACTACCAAGACAAGGAGTCAAAGCAACTCTGCATAATTCATAGAAACAAACACAGGGTGGCTGCCAAAATGAAGAGATAAAGAACTATGGCCTAAATGAAACAATAGATTAAAACTCCAAAGAAAGACCGAAATGAAATGGAGATAAGCAACCTATCAGATGGAGAGTTCAAAACACTGGTTGTAAGGATGCTCAAAGAACTTAGTGAGGACCTCAACAGCCTGAAAAAGATTCAGTCAGAAATGAAGCCTACAGTAATGGAAACAAAGAACAATTTACAGGAAAACAACAGTAGAGTGGATGAAGTCGAGAATAAAATCAATGATTTCGAACACAATGAAGCAAAAACACCAATAAGAACAACAAGATGAAAAAAATTTTTTTAAATTAGGATAGTATAAGCAGCCTCTGGGACAACTTCAAGAGTTCCAACATTCACATCATAGGAGTGCTAGAAGGAGAAGAGAAAGAGAAAGATATTAGAAATCTATTTGAAAATGTAATGAAAACTTCCCTAATTTGGTGAAGGAAACAGACATGCAAGTCTAGGAAGCGCAGAGTCTTAAACAAGATGGATGCTGAGAGGCCTACTCCAAGACACCATATAAGTAAAATGCCAACAGTTAAAGATAAAGAGAGAATCTTAAAAGCAGCAAGAGAAAAGCAGTTAGTTACCTGCAGGGGAGTTCCCATAAGACTATCAGCTGATTTCTCAAAAGAAACTTTGCAGGCTAGAAGGGTCGGCAAGAAATATTCAGTCATGAAAAGCAGGGACCTACAGCCAAGTTTGTTCTACTCTACAAATATTTCATTTAGAATTTTAGGGCAGATAAAGAGCTTCCCAAAGAAGAAAAAACTAAAGGAGTTCATCATTTCCATTATTATATGAAATGTTAAAGGGACTTATTAAGAAGAAGAAGATCAAAACTGTGAATAATAAAATGGCACAAAATACAAATCTATCAACAATTGAATCTTAAAAAACCAAAGAAACAAACTAAGCAAATAAGAACAGAGACAGAATCATGGATACAGAGAGCACTGTGATGGTTGCCAGATGGGAGAGGGTCAGGGAGTGGGTGAGGAGGTGAGGGGATTAAGAAGTACAAATAGGTAGTTATAGAATAGCCACGGGGATGTAAACTATGGTGTAGCCAAAGAATTTATATGCATGAGCCATGGACATGAACAATGGTAGGGGTATTGCCTGAGGGAGTAGGGGTTGCTGGGTGGAGGGGAGGCAAAGGGGGGGAAATCAGGACAACTATAATAGCATAATCAATAAAATGTAATAAAAACGAGACACCTTATTTGCAATAGCATGGATGAACCTAAAGGGTATTATCCTAAGTGAAATAATAGAGAAAGACAAATAACATATGATTTCACTTACATGTAAAATCTAAAGAAGAAATAAATGAAAAAACAAAATTGTAACAGACTCATAGACACAAAGAAAAGACTGGTGATTGCCAGAGGGGGGTGGGAAGGGGGTGTTGGGGGACTGGGTGAAAGAGGAGAAGGGATTAAGAAGTACAGATCGATAGTTACAATATAGTCATGGGGATGTACAGTACAGCATAGGGGCTGTAGTCAATAATATTATAATAACTATGTGTGGTACCAGGTGGGTACTGGAATTATCCAGGGTACCCTTTGTTAAAGTATATGATTGTCTGACCACTGTGCTGTATACCTGAAACCAATACAAAATAATACTGAAGAAAAGAAGATATGTGAAAATACTAATAAACTGGAAGGACCTACAAATATTAGACATGTGCCAATAAATACATCAAGTGTGGTTTCTAGAATACAAGGCAGGCCCTGGGAGAGTAAAAGTTGACAGGTTTGCCATGGATTGACCCCTGCTTGAGGTCACTCTTGTGAGACAGTCCACCAGACTAAAGGCAATAGGAGCCAAGTGACCTTCATAAAAACTCACCAGCCCAGAGAGGCCTGGACCAGAGTGAGCACTAGTCATTCTGCCTCTTGTGCCCATACTTGCTGGCCTGGTTTCGGATCCCACACCTGCCATCTGCTAGCTCCGTGGCCTCAGGTAAATTATTGGGCCTCTCTGAACCGCAGTTTTCTTGTGGGAAAAATAAGAAAATAATTCTTGTATCATAGGGTTGTTTTGAGAAACAAACGAGACTGTGATATGAAACACCCTTGCCCTTGAGCAAGTGCCCAGTAAATGGAGAGAACTATCATTTGCCAGCAGCAGGCCTTTTAATGGCCAAAGGATCACTCGCATACGGAACAGAAGTCTTCGCGACGGGAGGCATCTATCCCAGGCCATCTCGCTCTTTCTAATCTACCAACGTCTGAAAGGCCCCATTCCCTAATCCCCTCCAAGGGGAAGGAAAAGAGACTCTCATGGAGGAAAGCCACCCTCTTGGAATACGCTTGCGGGGAGCATGCTCAGGTGGGAGCAGGAAGCAGGGCACCCAGTGTCACCCCTGCTTCTCCAAGGCAGTCTCGTCAAGTGCCATTAAAGTGAGCAAACTTTTTAACCCCAAGTGCTACAAAGAGTTACGTGATACGTGCAGAGCCCCTGGTGGGTCCGAGGTCTAGCCCAGTTTGAGGGGGTTGAACAAGAAAGAAGAGAAAAGAAGGCTGGTGAAGAATTTATAGATGCAGTGCTGTGCTCTGGAACAGTGATTTTGAAACCTGGCTGTTTCCTGTGATCCCCTGGTTCAGTTATGCTTGTCAGGAAGTGGTGGTGGCAGACAGACTAGCCTACCGTGCTAGAGAGCAGTATCGGGCCAGGTCAAGGCTGAGACGGAGAGGCAGTAATGCTGAGCTCCAGGAAGAGTGAAGGTGCGTGAGTGTGTGCATGCATGCGCATTGACGTGCTTTGTGGAGAGACTTAGTGTCGAGAGATTATTTTTATTGATGTATAATAATATATATTAGGTTACGTTAGTTTCAGCTATAAAACATAACAACTCATTATTTGTATATATTGCAAAATAATCACAACAGTAAGTGTGGTTAACAAACATCACCACACATCATTACAAATTTTTTTTCTCGTGAGAAATTTTAAGATCTACTCTCTTGCCAACTTTCAAATATGCAATGCAGTATTATTAATCGTACTCACCATACATTCCCAGGACCTATTTTTCTTATAACCTAAAGTTTGAAGATCTCTCCAATCTACCTTTGAATAGGTTTTTATAGATCTTTTTTGTGGCCTTGGCTACTAAGATTACTCTGTACAAATCTCAGGAATACATAGCTCTACTAAAAACAAACAAGAATTGACTGAAACCATAGCATGAAGAATTTACTGCCACTAGATACAAAAAAAATAATTTTTCTACCTTTGAGGTCATCAGTGGGAATAAAGGCATCTTTGCCACAGTCCGTGCCACACAGTGGGCAGTTGAAGAAGTGTTCTAGAGACCCGAAGTCCAAAATGAAGGTGTGAGCAGGGCCCTGCCCGCTCAGAAATCCTTCCCTGTCTCTCCCTGGCCTCCGACACCAGGTGTTCCCTGGCTGATGAAAACACAGCTGCAGCCCCTGCCCATCTGCACACAGCTGCCTGCCCCCATGGGGGTCTGCCTCTTCACATGCCTCTCTTATGTAAGGATATCAGTCCTATCGGATTAGGGGTCCTCCCCACTCCAGTACGACTGATCTTGACTGATCACATCTGCAGTATCCACATGAGGCCACGTTCTGAGGTACTGGGGGTTTGGACTTTAACATCTTTTTCGAGGGGACACAGTTCATTCGGGAACAGGCAGCACTGAAGTGGGAGAGAAAAGGAGGTGGACCTAGTGTGTGGAGACTGTCCAGGAAATCAGAGCGACGGGCGTCCTCAAGCTGGGTGCCAGCCCAAAGTGATGATGGTCCGTGTCTGTGCGGGTGTCTGTCTCCTGGGGAACCAGTAGAACAGCACCCTCTTTAAGCCCCAAAGTAAAAGTTCTTTCTAAAGAACCCCTAGTAATGTCAATGATGATGATGAGGGTGGCCATGATGACAGCAGCTAACGGTTACTCTTTGCCAAGTGCCTGGCACAGGTCTACCTGCTTTACGTCTATTAACTCGCCTGCTACAACGACCCTACAAGATGGTACTGTTGTCCCAGTTTTACAGTTACGGAGATGGAAGCCTTGAGATTTTGTGACTTGCTTGGAGTCACCAAACCAGGAAACTGAAGTTGGAGCCCAGACAGTGCGGCTCTAGCACATCTCCTCTTAATTGCTGTCTAGAGACCGGCTCTCTTTAAATCTTATGTTCCTAAAGGGTCTTCTGGAAAAGCTGCCCTTAAAAAAAAAAAAAAGACCAAGACTGAGATAAGTAAAATGGGCCATGGCTCTTTATAAAGAGATTTTTTAAGTGTGACTGTGACCTGTGACCAATGAGGAAAAATAACTTACGGGATCCTCACTACTTCCTGTGGTTAAAGAGACTATTTTCCAAACCCCAAATCAGACTCACATGTATCACATGCTTCCTATTTGCTAAGCATTGTCTTTGGTGCTTGATGGACACCTCACTGCATCCACCCACCCAACCACCCCAGGAGGGAAGGGTGATCTCATTTTACTGCTGAAGAAACTGGGGCCCCGAAAAGGATGTTCCTGGCTCAAGGATACCCGACTAGCAGTCAGAATTTGAAACCAGGTCTCTCTAACACAAACGCCCGTGCTGCTAACCAGTAAGCTACAGGTATACTGTCAGCCACACGGTGACACATGGAAATGGGCTGGCCACAGACTGGGGTCCTGTAAACCACAGACCACGGGCCAGAACCAGCCACCACGATTTTTGGTAACTCATGTTCTGTTGACATACAGCCACACCCCACTGAGGCCTTGTCTATGGCTGTGTGTGCACAGCGGAGTCGGGCAGTCACGGCAGAGACTGGGTGCATGCATAGCCTGAATGAAGTGTTCATCACCTCGCCCTTTCCAGGTGAAGACACGGGCTGCACAGGTGCCTGGTCTCGGGGCAGTGAGACTGCAGCTGCCGGCGTCTCAGTCCCTAAACATTCTGCATTTGCATAACGTCACTTTAACCCTGTGTTCCTTCCAAAGGGGACCAAATCCTCCTGTATTTTCCTCTCCATGTTCTTCAACCAATTAGCAACCAGCTTATAGAAACACTCCATATAGTCTGCCTTCTCTAAATTATGGAAGAAAACAGCGAGGTTTCAGAAAAAGTTTGTCCGTTTAAACATATGGGTTCTACTTCACAATGAATTCAACCTGTTGTGAGGCTGGGACTGTGTGGCGGGTTCCAACTCCTCGCCCTTCGCTTCCATCTCCATTGGCCCTCATTTGTTTACTTCGCTTTCTAGAGAACTGTTCAGTCTAAAGGAGGCAACAAGCAGAGGACTGGGGAAAGGGGGAACTTTGAGGGGGGTTGAACTGAATGCACTGGGACTGTTTGCCGTGTGTCAGTAGCCTCAGCACCAAAGTCACAGTTAGACTGGTGCGCGTCAGAATACTTAACGTCTGTGCTGCACGTGGGGGTGTAAGAAGGTCTCCGCTCTGGCCCCTAGGTCTAGAGCCTGAACACTGCTTTTATTGCCCTATACCGCAGACAGAGAGGCAACCAAAGAGGAGAGGCAGAGCCACAGCAAAGGGACCCCATCACTCTACCTCCTCAGAGACTCCGCACTCGAGCCACTACAGGAATGATAACGCCAGCAGCCTTCGTGGGGCAGACTAGACCTCTCATTTCCTGGCAGTCTCCGATTGCATTAGGAGAAACCCCACCCCGCTCCAAGGCTTTAAGCTCCATTTGGAGAGCTTGATCCCCTCTACTTCCCTGGAACCTCTGTCACAGCCGTAATCCGCAGCAAATGGATTTCCCTGACCCTGGGACAAAGGCTTAGTGTTCCCTAGACTTGGCGGCTCCTGGGGGGGCAGAACCATCAGCATTTCTCCAGCTGCTGGTCACAGACCCTGCGGGCCGCAGAGACGGTAGTAAGATCGCTAGCCAAGCCAGTTACAGGCAGCACATCACTCAGAGCGGTCCCTTGCTGCTGGGAGGGGAAAATGGACTACAGGAAGATATACGCAGCCTCAGATCTTGGGCTTACACAAGAGCACACAGCGAGTTGGAACCCAGAGAAAAGCAGACTTCCCCTTCTGGATGTCGGCCACTGGTTTGCTCTGGCTGCGGTTCACAGCGGCAGTCCACCAGGCTGGGTGGCCTTGGGGAAGAAATACGAAATTAGTCAGAAGGAGGAGAAGGGAGGAATAAGAGTAGGAATTAAAAGGAAATTGAAAAGGGATGTGAAAAATGCTTGAAGGCTAGATACTAAGAAACTTTAAGAGCTCAGATTTTCTGACGTGGCACCGGGACTGGAGCGAAGCGAGAGGCAAAGGACACCGCAGGCCCCTCCACTCCCCACGGACCAGAGCTTTGAGCAGGCGGGAGGTGGGAGTGGGGCGGCCCTAAAAGCTCAGGTTCAAAGAGGGGAACTGCAGCAAAAAAAATGTGAAAGCTACTATTAATATATAGATTCATGGTTCCTAATTTTTTTTTCCTATTCAAGTTCCCTTCCCCTGGGAGACCAATGGGAATGTGACACAGCAGCTTCAGATTTCCCCACAGGGCGGACTTCAGCCCTGTGGCTGACTAACTCACCACCACGGGCCCTGCAGCTCTTCTGAGGCTGCCTGCCAGGGCCACGCTGCTGGGGGAGAGTCAAAGGGGCCCTTCTCCTCCAGTGAGTCACTTTCCCCGAAATGGGACAGCGTGGGGGGCACTTGCTGTCCTTGCCCGTGGAGCTGTTTTGGACAGGAATGCCATTCTCTCTTTAGAATTTTGTGTTGTTTTATTTCTCAACAAGGATCTGCCCTAGCTGCTGTAAAAGAAAAAAAAAAAAATTAGAGCTGAGGCTTGATCATCCAGAATGGAGAGTCCCCCACCCTTGATTTGCTGTGGCTGCCACCCTGTTTTCCCATTTTATTTTTAATGTTGACAAGTGCTTCAGCTGAGATTTCCTGGGGTGAGATGAAAGGGAGAACTGAACCCCAATTCTGGTCAGTGTTTTGGGCAACAGAGGCAAGGCATCTGAGAGGAGACCTTGGGGATTCCATGTTTGAACATAGCTCTCATTTACTGACTTGTTGCTTGGTGCTACTTAAAATTTCAGTTGAGCTTTATCTCTCCAACTGGCTTGTCCATTCTATAAGATCAGGAGTTATCCCTTCTACCACTTTCTATCCATCCTACCCTTCCATCTCTAGAACATAAGATAAGGTGGATTTTAGGTTGTTTCATCATCATCATCATCGAGCACCTTAACAAGTGAGTAGCCATAACGAGGCCCAGAACTGCATGCGTTCCAGGACAAAGGCCTTGCCCTATGGCAGTAAAAGCAGACTTACAAACACTGGTGAAACCACACTGAAGGACCCAGGTCATGAACACTGTTTACAGGCCAGTACACTGCCTTGGAAGCCATATGCCTCTGAACTTCAACTTGCTGACTGCCAGCTGGGAGCGGCCCAGATTGCCTCACCCACAATATTTCTGTCTTTTGGTCTTCACCCACACTTTTTTTAGCTCAAGCTGAAATCCACCCAGTCTGAAAAAGGCAGCCTTGAGGGATGGTGACAACCCCGACCCAGGCAGCGTGGGAGTGATGACAACAGAACGTTGACAGTTTAGTGCTTTGTGTTCATCCAGACTCTCGTTTATGTCAAGAATCCTGTTCCTTTCTCCGTTTGTTGAATTGGTTTAACCTGCAAGCAGAGAATCGAATGTGCGTGATAGGATAACAAGTGTTGTTTTTTGATGTAGGAAGGAATAAGGTAGAAGGAAAAGCTAGTATATAGAAATGAGGATTTCAGGAATCGCATGAAAGATGAAAAAGAGAGGAACTTGAACTCAGAGCTGGGTGTGCCTTTCTCACCACCCCTGCCTTCCCTCCCAGCCCTCTTCAATGCCAAACACATTGCCTCAAGGGGATGGGTGATTTCCAGTTCTGAATCCAGATCACAGACGGTCCCGGAAGAATTCCTGGCACTCTTTAATGACTGCAGTAGAAGGTTCCAAGGGGCTGTGCCACTGCCACACTGGAAGAGGATTGATCTGTTAGAACCAGTGGGAATGAGGCTGGGGGAGATTTTAATAACCACACAACAGCCAACGCTCACGGAGCACTCAGTATATATCCGACACTCTGCTGAGCACTTCCTATCGTTATTTTACTTAATCCTCCCAACAAGCCATATACTCTTACATCTGACAGTTAAGAGACAGAAGCTTAGAGAAGTCCGACGTGCTAAGATTTCCCAGCTAGTAAGTGGCAGAGCCCGGGCACAAACCCAGGTCCTTCTGATCCCAAATCTGTGATTTTAACTGAATTGCTCAACCTAGTGCCCTCCTCAGCATTAGGCCAGAGAGCACTCAGCAAGCACTTCACAAAGGAAACAGAGACTCCAAACACACTCAGAGCCCTTGCAGCTTTCAAAACAAAATACACACTTCAGTTTGTTTTACTGCCTCTTTATTTGCCTCTTTCTCTCATTCTGTTCTCTCTAGATTTTTAATCCCATTTCTTTCAATAACTGAATGTATAAATATGAATAAATAGTTCTCTGACGTTCAGTCTCTCCATCCCTAGGAGAAACGGGTAGAGGCCGTGAGAGACGACCCCTGAGATCACTCCCAGCAGCACCGTTCCAGGAAATCTGCCTCCTTTGCTGAGGCAGAATGAGTAGGTCATAGACTTTAGAATCAAGTGGACCTCATTGCAGATCCCACCAGGTGAACCCACCTGGCCCTGTGCTTGTGCTGACAGGTGTGTCTCGGGACCTCAGTGCAGTTCCCCCGACCCAGTCTGATGGGAAGCCCATGTGTATGTGTGCCTGCTCTGGTAAGTGTTTTAACGTTTTGCTTCTGCCTTTTTCCTCCTAGCACCTGCCTGCTGCTCTGCCATCGGAACCCCCTGACTCTGCCATCCTACAGGCCATGGAGAATGAGCTGCCAGTCCCCCGTACATCCAGCAGTGCCAGCGTCCCCAGCAGTGCCGGCGGGGTCAGTAGCAGCAGTGGAGGAAGTGGACGCCCCACTGGGCCCCAGATTTCTGTGTACAGTGGCATTCCTGATCGGCAGACCGTGCAGGTGAGATTCCGGCTGACCTCGGATTGAAGTGCTTGGTCGCCTCCAGGGCTAGCCAAGAGGATGTGTCCGTGTGGCCTGGTGGGACAGCCAGCGCATGGCATCTGTGCGTAGTCGGAGGAGAAGTGAAGCTAGACGGGTCCAATCAAGGAAGTTAGGGAAGGGTGGGAATCCTGGGGTGAATAGGTCTGTGAGAGCGTAAGGAACAGACACGCAAACGTCACAGCCAGAAGAAAATGACTGCAAGGCACTCAGCCACGAGCTGGGCCCATTATCTAAAAGACCATTTCCCTGTAACAAATACTAATTCCTGAAGGACAGAGGACCAAAAATGGACCCCAAAACAATCCTCTGTCTTTGCAACTTTTTACCTTCTTCTCCGAAGCAGCAGTTTGCAAAGTGTGGAACCCAAAGCCTTCCAGATGGCGACATACTGTTCTGAAATGCAGTTGCAACCGTGTATCGCCTCCTGCTATGTGCCCAGCACTGCATGAAGCACTTTACATACTTGCTTTCTCCAGCCGTGAGAATGGTTATTATTAGGTGCAAGTCTATAGTTCAGAAAGTAGAACCTCAGAGAAGGCAGAAACTTGATCCAGTCGTTCAGGTGAAGACAAAAATGCCGAACCTGATTCTCCCCCCACCCCCAAACCTATGTTCTTAATCAGTACAATGCCTCTTCAATTCCTGGATAAAATAGGCAGAAGTGAGAAACCACAGCCATGAAGTGTTTGCTCTAAGTACCTTCGCTGTTACAGCTTGGACGTACTAGACAAGTGGGCTCATCCTGCTTTGGCCCAAGGCCCAAGCTAGGGGATGGAGGAGAAGCCACAGCAGACAGTGAGAGGGCCTGAAAAATCCTGTTAAAGAAAGTGGCGTCAGATACTCAGGGATCTTGCCCTCCCGGTTAGCTCTGCCTCACACTCAAAACCAGGTTTCCTGCACCCATCTTTGCTGCTCCTCCCCGACCCAGCCTCTGCCACTGCACGCAGGGTTTTAGCTCTCGTCTCTAGCAGCTACCATTAGGACGTGCCCTCCTTCTTTCCCTCAGCACAACTCGGAGCGACAGAGATGCGGGGTGTCTGCTCTGGCAGATGGCATGGCCCACAGCGCTGTTCAGGTCAAAGCTACTTCCCCACCCGCATGCTCCCTTGGACGCTCTAGTGAGGAGGAGCTGCGGTATCTCTCTGGCCACTGTCGGGACTGCTGGGAGGCACTTTTCGGAGTTGAGGAAAATAAAGAGGTTTAGGTAAAGGGAATAAGGAGACCGGATTCTGGGGAGAACAGGAATAAAAAGAACTGAGCTCATATACACCGGGCCCTTCAGAGGGGAGGCTACTCAGAAGGAAGGGTGTGGAAGCTCTGGGGTGGGGTTGGGGGATCTAGGGGGATCCCAGAGCCCAGCCTGTGGGTCAGCCTGTTTTCGCAGCACCCCAAACCTGAGGCCACTGGCTGTTTGGTCCTAGACCACTAGCCCTGGAAACCACACTAAGCTGGAGAGATGTGGACTGGAGGCTCCCTTGCTGCGGGGCAGCACCCAGGATTGGGGGCAGCCCTGTGGCCAGGGGTTCAGCAGAGCTAAGGGCAGGAAGTGGGCCGAGGCCTGGCCAGGGCTCACCAAGTTGGGAAGAGATGGTGGGAGGGTGACCAGGTGAGGAGAGGGAGGAGAAATGTCTCTGGGGCTCAGGAGAAAAGACAGAGGCCTCAGGGCTGGGGAAAGCATTGCTTTTCTTGGAGGGTTCAGAGTGAAGAGCAGGCACCAAGAGCAGTCTTTGGTCATTGAGACTGTGGCTCATCCAGTCCCATCAGGAAAGTGAGAATGGCAGTAAGGCCAGGGAATAGGAGTTGGTGGCTCAAAAGAGAGAGCAATAGAGAGAAGAAGGGAAAGAATATGAGAGAAATGCATCATCCCTGTTGGCATTGGCCTGCTCTACAAGCCCCAGGGGGCCTTCTTCAAAGGGGCTGGTACGACTCTCCGGGAAGCTGCTTTCCAGGAGACCCTGGGAAGTAGCCCAGGTCTGCCCTGGAGGCCCCAGGGGGAAGGTGTCACCCTTGGGTAAGTTTTAGTTGGCTGGCGTGTTGCCTGGGCTACAGTAGGCTCTCCTCCCCCCACCTTTCCTTCTCTCTGCCTTGTTGAGCTTTGGTTCCCTTTGTCATCATCTTCCCCGTGTTCCAGTCACCCTAGTCTGAGGCTGAAGAATGGCAGGGCAGGGGAGTATCACTGGCATGGGACCCAGGGTCACTGGAGGCTCAAAGGACTTCTATCTCCCTCAGTCTCCCCGCCGCCCTGAGAGTGAGTCAGAGCAGTGGTGGGCTGCCTTGGAGGCAAGGGGGGAGGCTGACACAGGGCAGACTGTCCCGGGAAGCATGTGTGCCACAGGGATGCAGGTGAGACAAGGGACAGCTGGCTTCCCCTCCTTCCCGAGAAGTGATTGGTTGTGGCGGTCGCAGACCTGGTGTCCTTCTCTGAGCAGCTGGGGAGAGACTGGGTTGACAGGTGTTGTTGCAGAAGGGGCAGGTCTGCAGAGGTGAGTACACACCTGTGGAGACTGCTGTCTGCCCCACCCCCGCCCTTACAGGTGATCCAGCAGGCCCTGCACAGGCAGCCCAGCACTGCGGCTCAGTACCTGCAGCAGATGTACGCGGCGCAGCAGCAGCACCTCATGCTGCAGACGGCGGCACTGCAGCAGCAGCACCTCAGCAGCGCCCAGCTCCAGAGCCTGGCGGCTGTGCAGCAGGTAGGAACAGAGGCGTGCTGGCTGCAGAAATAAGAGGGGAAGCGGGCCCGGCACAGTGCTCCGCGTCCGCTCTCCCTGGACGCTCACAGACGTAGGTGTGGTTGTCCTCCGCATCCTCTGACAGACGAGGAAAGAGGCGCTGGGAGGCCAAGCACCTGGCCCAAGGTCACGCAGCACTTGAGGGGAGAGGCTGGAGCTCCCAGCCGGCGCAGCCCGAGGAGGAGGACGGGAGGCCTTCCTCACCATGTCACCGCACCACAGGGACAGGACAGAGGGTCAAGGATGCCCACAAGAGAAGACCATTGCCCACGATGCTTGCCTGTCTGCCATTAGTGGCTGAGAAAAACTCTTCATTCATTCATTTCTTCAACAAAATTTTTATTCACCTACTGTATGCTAAAGCGCATGTCAGACCCTGAGCATACTGTGCACCCTGTCTTCTCGGACCTTACAGTGGGGAGACGGCCAGTAAACAGAAACCCAACGAGAAGGAGACAAAGTATATAAATATCTCAGCTGTGATACGCTCTGTGAGAGAGCGGGCCGCTGCGAGTGACTAACAGGGAAGGCCTCTCTGCTGACACCTGAAGGGTGACGAGAAGCGGGCCACGGGGACAGGGTAGGCTGGCAGCCCAGACAGCGTGTGCCGCTCTACATGTTGGGGCCCAGACATGACAGAGTGGGGAGCAGCAGGGGACCCAGAGGGCTGGAAACCTTGCTAACAACCATAGCTGACAGTCTGATGCTTACGTGGCAGTGCTTTGCCTCACACTGTCCTACGAGGTGGACACTTTCACTCTCCCCACTTTACAGAAGAGGAAACTGGGGCACTTGTTTAAGGTCACGCAGATGAGGCAGGATGGGGCTCTGACCCCTCACCACTGCCCCGTAGCACTTCTGTGGGAGCTGAGAGCCTAGAGTGTGATTGGGGGAGGCCTAGGACTTAGGTGATTAGAACTCTTCTTTCCTAGGCGAGCCTGGTGGCCAACAGACCGGGAAGCACTTCCGGCAGCAGCGTGTCTGCACAGGCCCCCGCCCAGTCGTCCTCGGTGAGTGGGGTAGGGAGCCGTAGGCAGACCCCACCGCTCTGGAACCAGCCCCTTCCTCCTTGCCCAACACCCAGTGGAGGGGAATCCTCAGCCAGGTGTAATCTATTACTGACCAGAAAAAAAGTTTGCGCCGCTTCCTATGGCTTACTTTGATTACTCCCTGTCATCTTTCCAATGTCAAGGCTCTCTGCTCATAGCTCAGTTCTCTCACCATTGGATCCTCCCTGCAGGTGTCCCTGCAGGCCAGAGCTGGGGAAGATCAGAGATGGGGCGGTGCTGGGGAGGACCTGGGGCCCAAGGACCAGAGATGGTTCTAAAGGAGGCTGAATCCACCAAGGGACAGAAGGGGGGGAGAGGAAGAAATGGATGCGGGGCATGGAGTTAACCAAAAGAACCCCCTGTCTCCTACTGCATGTGTCTCTCTCCTCAGATCAACCTGGCGGCCTCCCCAGCAGCAGCCCAGTTCATCAACCGGGCTCAGAGCGTCAACTCAGCCACAGCCTCCGGCATCGCCCAGCAGGCTGTGCTCTTGGGCAACACCTCCTCTCCAGCTCTGACTGCGAGCCAAGCACAGATGTATCTGAGGGCGCAGATGGTGAGTTCCCAGCCCGGGCCACGGCTCAGGTGGGCCAGGGGAAACAAGCAGAGGATTCAAGAGCTGGGGGATTAGAAAAGGGTGGGAGTTAGAAAAGGGACGGGAAGAAGCACTGGGGGACACTTGGCAAGAGATAAGGGTGGAATAAAGAAGGGGGACCCGGAAGGCCGAGTGGGAGCTTTGGTATAGGCCCAGTGATGCAAGAACAGGCTGAAACGAAGTCCCCGTGCCGCCTCCTTTCCTTCCCCTCCTAGAGTGAAACAGAAGTGTCCTCTTCTTACCAGAAAACACTTCCTAAAATGGATTAGACTAGAAAATGCGGGAGCCAGGGCGTGTGTCACTCACCATGTGGGACAAGCAAGCACACAAGCACCCGTGTGCCCCACAGAAGTGGCGATGGCCCTTGCTAGTGCTCGCGGGCCAAAGGGGCATCCGGCTCAGCTGGTGAAAGTGGCAGCCAGCTTCAGGATGTGCTGCTGCCTCCGCTGCCCTCCCAGCTGGGCCCCCATTCTAATCAGGGTCCCCCTGTCAGTTGTTAATCAGGTGGGCTTGTTTGGGCTGTGCTCAGGACGGCATCAGCCCTGGAGTGCATACTTAAAATCTCTCCTTTACGCCTGTCCCCAAGGGTTGCAGAGGTCCTTAAGAAATTTAGAGGTTCCTAAGATTTAGAAGAATTTCCTGGGGAAATAGCAGTGTGCCCCCTAGAAGGCAGTGGCATTTCATGCCCTACCCTGGGCTCAGCCCAGCCTCACGCCTCCCATTCTAAAGGTTTCTCCCCTGAGCTCCTTGACACGCTGTCCTGAAGACAAACAGTCCTACTCCTCCCCTTGCTCCTGTGCCCAGAATCGGGCACCTGGATCTCTTCCGGTCTTGCCCCTGCACTTCTGTTCCTGACTGAGTTCCTTGTTTGAGGTGCAGCTGCAGTCCCAGGCACTAGCTTAGACACACAGCACGGAACAGACTTCCATTTCTCTAGGAGCCAGCCGCACAGCCGCACCGGGACGCTGCCCAGACCCGCCTTTGCCGTCAGTTTACCCATTGCTGTGCCCTGTTCCACTGCCCCAGCCAGAGGCCCAGAGCCTGTCTGCCTCCTTCCCCAAAGCAGAGCACCCGCTCACAGGGTTCTGGGGAAAGCCAGCATGTCCACACCGACACCAAGCTAGACTCACGGGGTCACATAGCCTGTACCCCATGGAAGGAGCTGCAGACACAAGCGAAGCTCTAGGCATTCTGCTTCCTCTACCACTGTTGTCTGTGCACATGCACACACACACACACACACACACACACACACCCCTAAGCACAACTGAAAAATGACTGAGTCATCCCTTCCTCAGCTGAGCCCTGTTCTCACCCCAGCCTGGAGTCGGAAGTGGGTTTGCCCTACACAGAGGTCCTAGAGCATCCGTCTCAGCCCAGGATCCCTGCTCCCCAGGGACGCGGCAGAGACAGTGACTCTAGGATGTCCTCCTCACACAGGCTCCTGCAGTACAGCTGACCTGGGGACAGCCCCAGAGAGGATCTCCCTCACCACCCCCTTCTCTGCCCAGCCTGGGTCCTCATGCCACAAGCCTCTTGAGATTTTCAGGGGATCCCCTTGGACTCCTTCCCTTTCTTGCCTCCCTCTGTCCCCGTATCTGTTCCCTGGCTAAACTGGTCTGTCCTGTGGCTGAGCCCACATTGGGCAGGTAAAAGGCGCCTCGTTTCCTGTGATTCCAGGCCCAGCCAGGTAACCTGGTGCAGGTAGCTAGGAGCCTAGGCGGCACTGTTCCTTTGTCCCCTCAGCTCATCTTCACGCCCACGGCCACCGTCGCTACTGTGCAGCCTGAGCTCGGCACTGGCTCCCCCGCCCGGCCCCCTACCCCTGCCCAGGTGAGGATTCCATGCTTGTGGGAGGGCAGGGGGGTGGGCACCCCCATAGAGGGGAACTGATACGGGGTATGGGCCCACACCCTGGTGGAGCTTTGAACCTTTGGCAAGGCTGGGATCTTCTAGGGAAGCCGGTGGGAGACAGGACAGCCCAGTGCTCTCAGGCTTGCTCCTTCACTCCCCGTTGGGAAGGCCTCACCTGCACCTGACTCTCTTCCCGCAACAGAGGTCAGGAGCCAGAGAGCAGCATGCTGAGGCGAGCGTGATTGCCAGTGATGGGCAGGTGGTCTTTGCTACCTTCGTACCTTACACTGTCCCTCCCCAGTGTACTTCTGCTGCTGTTGTTGCTTTTTTTTTCTTTAAGATTTTATTTAGTTATTTTAGGCAGAGGGGGAGAAAGAGGGAAAGAAACATCAATGTGTGGTTGCCTCTCCCACTCCCCCTACTGGGGCCCTGGCCCCCAAGGACAACCCAGGCATGTACCCTGACTGGGAATTGAACCTGTGACTCTGTGGTTTGCAAGCCTTCGCTCAGTCCACTGAGCCACACCAGCCAGGGCTGTCGTTGCTTTTTAAATGGAAAATCCCACTCAGGTTACACAAACTAGCCCCTCTAGGAATCAGGGAAATGGCGTGGAAGGGGGAGGAAAGATGAGTCCGGGGTCCCTACCTTCTGTTGGGAGTCTACAGATACCACTGCGGCGGTAAAGGTCCTATGGGCAGCGGGGACGAGGAACACCCCCACACCCCTCTCCCCCAGCCCCAGTTGCAGAATGGGGACACAGAAAGTGGCGAGATGTTTCTCAGATGGGAGTCTGGCACAGCCTCTGTGTGTCCAGCAGAGGGCACCGGGGACCGGGTGAATGAGCAGGCCCAACGAGGTCTAAACCTTACTCTGAGGATAATCCTCTGCCTGGTGGCCTTGTTGGCCTTTCACTTTTTCTTTGGCCTTATCTAGTGTGGCAAGCCCCATGCCCTGCTGTATCTGGGAATTCTTCCTAAGCACTGTGCATCCCGTCCTCATGGTTTAGGAGGCAGGGATGAACTGAAGGGAGAGAGCTGCCCCATGCCCAGGCCCGCCCCAGCCTGGGCAGTCTTTCCCTCTCAGAATTCCATTTCTGCTGCTGATGGGTCCAGTCCCTAGCACTCTTTCTTGTCCTCTGTGAACCTCTGCTCCTGGTTTCTCTTTCAGCCCCTGACTCGTTCTCCCTCCCTCTCTCTCTCTCTCTCTCTCTGTTTTTATAACCCACTGTCCTGTTCAGCTATTGCTGGCTCCATGCCTCACTCCTTCCCCATCTTAGTTGGGTGTCGGCATTGCTCCTACCCACATTCTCTGGACTCCTATAGACCCCTCTCTTCCAGGTACAGAACCTGACCCTCCGAACACAGCAGACACCAGCAACAGCGGCCTCGGGCCCTGCCCCAACTCAGCCTGTCCTGCCCAGCTTGGCCCTGAAGCCCACGGCAGGCGGCAGCCAGCCTCTGCCCACCCCATCACAGGGCAGAAATACTGCTCAGGGTTCCCCCGCAGGTGCCAAGTCTGGCCTCACTGACAGTGTGATGGAGCCACTCAAGAAAGGAGATGGCAACAGCAGTGTGCCAGCGAGCTTGGAGGGCCGAGCTGGGCTCAGCCGGATGGTGCCCGCTGTGGCTGCCCATCCCCCCCTCATTACACCAGGTAAGGGCCCCAGGAGGAAGGACCCTGTCCCAGAAAAGTCAGGAGGACTATGGGTCAGGGAAGACTCAATTTCCCCTTTTCCCATGGACATGCTAAGATACCAGCCAAGTGTCTCTGTCTCCCCCCTCTTCCAACCTTTGGAAGATGTTCATTGGCTCCTGATTCTGTTTCATGCTTCTAACCCAGCTTTAAAGAAGGAAGGCATGTCAGCTGGAATAAAGGAGTCCTTCTCCACAGTGGACACAATGGCGAACCGCAGAGTATGCAATCATAGCTCTGAACCTTGAGTGAGTGGAGCTAGGCACTGGGGCTATTTTGCAGTTCTCTGAGAATCAGCAAAAAGGACCGGGCTAGCCAGATGCGTGTAAGGACCACACAGGGAGACGAGGAAGTGGGAGGTTCGTTTTCTCATCGTTCCAGAGACATTCATTGACTAATGTTTTCCAGTTACATTGCCAGTTCTGAGTCCGACATGCTAAATAGGACGGGGGCCCTGCCAGCCAGGAGAGTGCATTTTGGAGGGGCAGACACGTGTGATGAGTGCTAAAAGGCACGTGAGCTCCATGTGCCGCAGGGACACCAAGGCACTGCCTGCCCTTGGCAACAAGAGCCGAGAAAGACTGCCAGGGAGGGTCACACTTCAGAATTAATGCAGCAGGCTTAAAAAAAGTAATAATCCAGCAGGTTACTTGTGAGGCCAGTTCTCTGAAGGTGGCGGATCAGCCTTCCCTGGGGCCAGACTCCTTTCCCTGCCTGCTGAGATTCTCCCAGCGCTGCCTCCTACTGGCCATCGGTAGTGAGAAAAATCTGCCAGGAGCCCTAGAAGCCTGGCCTGTGAGTCCAGAGAACAAGACCGCACTATCATAGCAGAGAAATGAATAAGAGTGGTGGACCACGTGGCTTCGCGTTGAAGGCAGACTCACCCTGGTCACATCCCTGACCAGCCGCTGACCCTGTCCTCATCCAGGCTGTGTTACTATCTAATCTGCTATTTTCTTGAGAACCTACCGCATGCTTGTTACTAATTAACCAAAATGGTGAAAATATAATTCTGTACCTAACGGAGTGTGCAGTCCAAGGGAGGGAGCCAGATATATAAGCAAACCATTTAACGTCATAAATCCTATTATAGGAATAAGTACAGGATAGGTGGTCACCTCAGCTCCGGGCAGGATGGGTCAGAGACAGGTCCCTCCGAAGAAATGGCACATGGCTCTTGAAGCACAAGCAGTTTACCCAGCAGGCCAAGTGCACAAAATATTCAAGACAGAGGGAAGCACAAGTCATGCATTATGACAGTGAGCTGGGAAGAATCTGAATTAAAGTCCTTTATTTGCCCTTTTGAGGTTTCAAGGCCAAAGCATTAGTCTCTGCCGTCCGGTGGCCGCTGCAGAGCCTGTCGAGGCCTTGCTGCCCTGTGGCCCCACGTGTTTCTCTCTGGCTCTGCTTGCTCCAGAGATTAGCCCAGTCTCTGCCTTTTATGGAGAAAGAAACTGAGGCTCAGAAGGGTAAAGACGGCTCCTTACAATGCGTGGGCGGCAGCTTGGACTAGAGCAGGAGCCCCCAGTTGGCACTGCTTCCAGGTACTCATTCAGTGTTCCAACCCTAGAGCAGAACTGGGAACCAGTTCCGTGTCTGGCTGAGTCAGACCCTGGTTCTTAATCACCAAGCCCCATTTACCTCCCTCGGTTCTTACAAGTAATGTGGGGCTTCCTAGGCCTTTCTTCTTTCTGACCCAAAGCTCACAGAGCCTAGCCGCTCTAAGATTGTTCTGGGGTTTACAGAGTCAGTGAAAGGCTCTTTTCTCTTGAGCCTGGTCAGGGTGAACACAGGCGAGTTACAGGCTGAGGTCCAGGGCCCCAAGTGTGACCTGCAACTGACAGTATGTGGTGATACACAGCACAGAGACCAGTGGTTCCACAGAACTTTCTAGGGAGCAGCTGTGAGCTGCAGACCACAAAGACCCTCTCACCAGAGACAGGAATCAGTAGGCTTTGCATTGTTCCTGCCTCCCACTGTCCTTCCCTTTCTTCCTTTCTTCTCCCACCCCTTCCTCTCTGTAAACCCTATGGTTCCACTCCCCCCCCCCCCCCGCCCAAATGGATGTGGGGAGGTTTAGGATGCTGCAGATCCTCTCGGGGCATAGGGAACAACAAAAAGACTGAAATAACCCTTCTGACCTGAGAGGGGAGTGGGGCTGCCTGGCGCAGCACCTGCCCTGGGCCGCACAGTTCCCCGGGCAGAGGTAACTCCTGGCCTGCTGCCCAGCCAGCCCACTGTGAATGGAGTGCTCGGAGCATGCGTGCACACGTGGGTGTGGGGGCAGAGAGCACAGAGCATTTTTTGTCGGCTGTTGGAGCATTTTTTGAGCTGGCTGGCTGGCTGCCCCCAGGGAAAGTAACCGGTGGAGACTTGTAGTGGGGGGCGGGGGCGTGGGGGGAGCACTGCAGAGGGCGCGTGTTGTCCTGGGGGCTGTTTCCTCCCAGAGCAGGCAAACGCTAGTCCCAGCTGGGACTGCTCCCACTGACAGCTGTTTGGGGGCAAAGCCCCTCCCCCATGGCAAGCTCCCTGCTGTTCCTGCTCCTGTCACCTTGGCAACGGGCCTCTTTAGGCTCTGCAAATAGAAAAGGTCCCTTAAGCCCTGAAAAGGGGTGGGTTGGTGGGTGGGGGAGGGGAGTAAGGGGCGGAGAGCAGAGCCCTAAGAGGTTGGGCTTCTCAGTGACAAGAGGACTGAACTAGGGCAGGCAGAAGAGAGGCAGGCAGTGAGGTCCTGTGGGCCTGGCCTCCAGGGAAGCCCAGTCCTAAGGGAGCGGGCCACAGCTCCTGTAGGAGGCTCGGGTTCTGGAGTCCTCGTTCTAGTGGATAGAGGCCTTGGGCGCACACTCAGGCCCAAAGGTGAAGAGAAAGTCGCTGACCGGGAGGGAGATACTGCAACAAAAGGCAACTGTCTGGGTCTTTGAAAATCCTGGGCCCTTTACACACAATTGTGCCGCAGATGCCAGGGCTTTGTTCTGTCCCCTCATCCCTCCTCAGGTCTCCTGGAGGAGAGAGAATTCTCTGTCGGAAAGGCCTGCCACACAGCGGCTTTGTTTTTATCACAGAGAGGGTTTTGTGTCAGGGGGCAGTGATTTCTCTCTGTGATAGGCTAGACAATGGGATGCTTGCTGATTCCAGGGATCCTGGGTACCGTATTTCCCTCCCAAAGCAGCTGCTGAACTGTGGGGGTGCACACATTTTTACTTAGAAAATCCAATTTAAAGGAACCAAAACCTGCAGGTGGGCCTGTTGTCTAGCTGGAATCAAAATTCCACAGGATATCAGTGGAGTTTTACATTTTGCTTAATAACATCCCTCACCACTGGTGCACAAGACAGAGAGAGAGAGACTGATACACAAAGGACCTGGGAACTGTTGAGCATATTCCTTCATTCCTCAAGTGCTGCACCCTAGGCTCCTTTTGTATGTATCACTTCCATCGTTGCTGCCAGCCAATAAGAGCAATTACAGTTAAAGAACAATCATATTCCAGGCACTGTACTAAGTGCCTTACCTGTATATATACCTCATGGAACCCTAACAATGATCGTGTCATCTCACAAATGAAGAAGCTGTGGCTCAGAAAGAGTAACTGTTGTCCCAGATAGTTTTTCTCTTCTTAATTGTTCAGTTCAGCTCAACAAATATTCACTTAGCATCTAGTATGTGCCAAACAGAATGCTAACCATATGGGAGTTACAGAGATGAGCATGTTTAAATTCCAACAGGGGTTGTGGAAATTTGAGTTGCACCTTGACAGATGAGTACTTTTCAGAACTAAACAGAAGGAGGATTATCTCCATGGTCCCCGGGAAGGCCCCCACCCAGAGGGGCCTGTGTGCCTGTGACCATCTGCTCATGCAGGCAGGACCTGCTCCTCCTTCCCTGCCCCTGCCCCACTGCTATTAGCTGTGGGACCCCCCAAAAGACTTTGTTTCCTAGCCCCCTTATGTTTTATTCCACCACTTACTTAGCCCCCAGAGAAGCTTGTTCTGTCTTACATTTCAAAGTCTAGCCACCTGTCCACAGATGACTTTTCCCAGCATGCATGCTCCCTGACCTTGTCCTCTCTCCCCACAGACTGCCAGCGTTGATGGGGTGTCCCCAGTTGGGTACCACCCCACCTGAATACACATGTTTAAAAGCTGAACAATTCGTAAACCAAACAAAAGCAAAAACCCAGAAGTCTCCCTCCATGGACAGGTCCCCTTCGCTAGTTCCTGACTGAGGCCCACAGTCGGCAGGAATTCCTGTGCCTCGGCTCAGTCTCAGACTCGTTTGGACCTAGTTTTCCTTCAGTGTCAGAGAGTGTTCCAAGGGGGAAAGCACAAGCTTTGGACTTAGAACTGGTTTCAGACCCCAGCTTTATCACTTGCTAGTTTTATGGCCATCATCAAGTTACTCCATCTCTGTGAGCATCAGTTTCTTCATTTATAAAACAAAGATGACCATGTTTCCCGCCGCTGTACAGATGAATGAGCCTGCAGAGACGACCCTCACAGGGCGTGCTCATGATAGGCTTCGCTGACTGCTGGGACAGTCTGTTCACAGCTGCTGGGCTCATCTTCCTCAGGCACAGTCTTCCTTGGTTAGAAGCCCCTCGCTGTGTCTTTCTTTCCTACTTGATCAGCTGCGGTGCCCAGTCTAGAGGAGGGGCTTCAACAAACAGCACATAATAGCTTCTGATAAACTGACTGGCTCTGGGCGGCCCTTCACAATGCTCCGCATGTGGCCCACAGAACCGCTCTCATTGCCCCTGGCTTCCTCCTGCAGATCTTCGGCCTCTTCTTCCCAATTCCCGCTCCTTTATGACTTATTCAACCAGTCACATACCTTTTACCTCTTACCTTCTGGCCTAATACTCCCCTTTCATCGTTCATCCTGCCAGGATTACCTCTAAAGTTCTCAGCAGCCTCCAACTAATCCTCCAGGGCTCGCCCTTTCCATTTGTGCTTATGGACATGTATTGTCTGTTCACCCGGCAGCATTTTTTGAGTGTTTGTCACAGACGAGGCGACACGCCTCATCCGTCCAATGCAGCTGGTCTTCCCTTCACTGACTGGGTTGCAGAAGTCACTTGGAAACACTCTCAGTTTTCACTTGCAAAATGGGAACACTGCCTGTTTGCCTCAGAGGCTTATTGTAAGGAATACATGGAACTCAAATGATAAAAATGCTTTCAGGAGCTCAAAGCACCATGCAAATGGCAGTATTTTAAGAATAGCTACCATTTAAATAAAATCTTAAAAAAAAAAAAGAATAGCTACCATTTAGTGAGCATCTACTAGGTATAAAAAAGGCAATAAACATCTTTGTGGCTTAAACGCCATATTCCATTTGATTCTAGCAATTTTTCTACATGGGACGTATCACCATTGCCAGGGTGGGAAATTAACATTCAGAGAGGTTAAGTGTTTTGTCTAAGGCTGCACAGGCTACAGGCGGCAGAACCAAGATTCAAAGCAGATCTGACTGACTCTGAAACGCATGCCTTTAGCCACTTCTGCTGCACCGCCTATCACCCCTCTGCCGAGGATGCGGTGGCTTCTTTTTTAATGCTCCAGGCTGCCTGATAAGGAACCCTGCTCACAGGGGGCGTTGGCAGTTTTGCCAGGTGGCTGCAAGGCAGCCCCAGAGACATAAATGTGTAGGCAGACCACCACAGAGAGCCCTGGAGCTGGAAACCCCGTTTCTGTGGCCCGCTTTGCTCTTACAGAGACTTCTCTTCACCCTGCTTCCCTCTCGGATTCCTCCCAACCCTCAGCCCAGAGGGACTGCATCCCAGAAATGTATGTGGCCGCGGCTTCTGGTTTTTCCAGAAGGAGCTTCCGTGTCTACATAGACTGGATTCCGACTTCTCGAGGTGACCTCCGTCTCAGTCCCTTCCTGAGGCCTGATGACATGAGACATCTTTGCAGATGAGCGGCTCCCCGAGGGTGCCAGCATCAGTTAGACTTAACCTAAAATTGCCTCTTCTTCTAGCTTTTCTCCTTTAGACACCCTTGGTCCAGCTGTCAGGATGCCCGAGGGGTTCCTGAATGCATGGTGGTGACTTATACCTCCGAGTCTTCCCACCTGCTGTTCCTCTTGTCACCTTCCTAACTCCGGATGGCGCCAAACACGTCATCTGGGCAGCCTTCTCTGCTCTCCCTCCCAAGCTGAATCCCCTTTTCTGTGTTCTCAGTACTCTGTGCTTATCTCCTATCATAACGTCCACCAAGTTATTCGGAGAGAATCTGTGTACCAGCTGTCTCTTTTTCTAAACTGTTA
Source organism: Artibeus jamaicensis (assembly GCF_021234435.1). NCBI lineage: Eukaryota > Metazoa > Chordata > Mammalia > Chiroptera > Phyllostomidae > Artibeus > Artibeus jamaicensis. Next base: position 10,631,805 of record NW_026522057.1, read on the forward strand.
TCTATTCTAGGGACCACATTTTAGTCAGCACCGAACATGGCACTTGGTCTGTAGTGGGTGCTTATTAATGTTTGTTGAGTGAGTGGTTAAAAGTATCTCTTCACTTCACTCTCTAAACCCCGAGCAATAGTGGGTCATAACAAGTAGGAGGCAGTAATGTTCCTGCGAGAGAGGAATGCCATTCCTCTCGCGATATTCCTTCTGGTAGCTCCAAAGTCTCGTCGGTCACTGACTGGGATGCTTACAGCTCCCATATGCTCTGGCACCAGAGTCCCAGCATGTCAGGGACAGTGCGCTGTTTCCTGCCCACTTGGACTGAGACCAGGAGAGATCCAGTATTGATAAACTGCCAGTGGGTGTGGTGAAGGGGCGTGTCAGCAACCCCTCGCAGTCAGCCCTCCCGCCTGCAGGACCTTAATCCTCTTGTTGCTGCCAACCAGCGGTTTGGGAACAGTGAATTGGCCTCTTCAGATTCTAAGGAGGCTGTTCAAGGTTAGAGCCCCAGACCAATTCATTCCCTGGAGTGTCTCCTTTTAGCTGGGCCCTGATTCATGCAGTCCCCAGGCCTGTCCCTCCCCGACTCCATAGCAGAAGAGGCTGGTGACGCCTTCCAAAGCTGTGGCTCAGGTCCTGTGGGACCAACCCTTTGATCCTGAGGAGTAATGAACTTTTTAGCAACAGGGGTAAGGACCTAAAATGGGTCCAGGAGAAAAAGTATTGGACCTTAGGGAAAAAGGAGGAAGGTCCAGAGACATTCCTGTGGACCTTAATTCCATACACAGATACGCCCCCCCTGTAGCTGTAGGGGAGAGGGGTGAGGCCCCCCAAGAATCATGGCTTCGGTGGGAAGTGCCTCCCTTCACCAGCCCAGACTGAGCTGGCGGGGTGGGGGCGGGAGAGAATCCACGAGTCTTACCATGATCAGCAGCTAACATTTGCTAAGCACCTGCAGACTTGCAGGGTGTTGTGTTGGACAGTGCGGAAGAGAAAAGGAACATAAAAACCTTCCAGCTGAATTAAAGCCACTTTGATTTTTTAAAAAAAGAAGCGCAAGTCATCTTTGACTGAAAAACCACGCAGGCTGGTTGGATGAATAGGGAATAAACACGCAAAAGAAAGTATTTCTAATTTAATCTAAGACACCACTGATTGTAAGATGTACCATCGTTTTTTTAATTCCAAGAAAGAAAAGCACGGCCGATAAAACCAACACCGTCAACTGTGTACGTGCCCAGTTCCAAAGATGGTAAAAAGGGAGGTGGGGGAGACAAGACTGTATCTTTAAGAATCAGTGAACTACATATACAAGATGGTACACATTAGATCACAAGTGAAAAAAAAACGAAACAATAAAAGCATTTAGGAATTCTGAGGGGAAACTCACAACTGAGAGTTAAGGCCACGAGGAAGAAAGCAGGAGCTGAGGCGAGGCCAAAGCAGCTGATGCCGTGGATCAGGGGAGCGGAGGAGGGCACTCCGGAAAATGGAAGCACGGAAACCGAAGCCAAAAGGCACCAGGGAATGTGACGTTTACGGACAATGGGCAGAGCCAGTAGTGTGGGCTGAAGGTCAGGCAGGAAAGCAGTGAGCAGAGGTCGGACAGAAGGAAGGTCTGCAGTAAACCAGGACGCTGAGAAAATTAAAGCAGTCTGTAGAGTGACACTCATTAACCCGCGTCCTGACTCTGGAGGGGACAAGGTTTGTGGGACAGACAAGCTGGAGCCCCACCCTGTTTGTCATTCATTCATTCATACATTCAACAATACTAATTGAGCATCTACTAAATTCGAGGTGCTTTGAAGGAGACAAATGAATCCCATTAAGTCTGCTGACTAAGGGAGAAAAGGGAAATGACTGGAGACAGGTATTGTCATTTTAAAGACGATGACACAGGCACAGAGAGGCCTCGTGACTCACCAGCATCCCACTGCTGGTGAGTGGTGGCGGAACTAGGATTCAGTCCAAGCGTCCTGACCCTAGAGCCCACGTTGCTGGGAATGCGGCGTCTCTGAGGGCGCTGCAAAGCAGAGAGACCCCGAGCAGCAGCTCAGAGAAAGGAAAGAGTCCAGTTGTCTGCAAAGGCAGGGAAAGAATGACAAGAACTTGATTTGTGGCACTCTAGACAGTATGAGGCAAGACATAAACTCCATACAGGGGACAGTGAGCAGTTAAGATTGCTTGGATCAAAGAAATGATAAAAATTGAAAGGTTAAGTTTGTGTTGTAAAAAGATCTTAAACGGTAGGGGCTTTAGGCAGCTGCAGACAAATGGGAATCCCTGACAGCTTCTCATCAGGGACCAGATCTGTGCACTAGGAAGATTAATTTGCAATCATCTGTAAGGTGGGATGTAGAGAGGAGAAACTAGAATCAGGAAGAACCATTAGAAAGTTATTGCCAAACTTTGTATCTAAGGATTTTTGACCCAGCATAATGCTGGAGTTAATTTGTAGCATTTGCTTTTGACCAACGTCAAATGTTAAGGATGTATACTTTACCCAAAATACTTTGGGATCTTTGAACTATGAACTTATCTAAGCCTTCGTGAGCTTTGTTTACAGCCTTGGCATATACTAGCGTCATTTGTTCTAAGACAATTGCCTCTAGCTTTTCATGAGCAGCAGGGGATGGGGGAGAGGAAGGGAGGCCCAGGGACGGAGGCCTCTCTAACCTGTTTTTTTTTTTTTCACCTTACAAATCCTGAATTTTCAACTATTTTCCTGTGGTAGCCACCCCCATCAAATTGTAAAACTGGAAGAGATGTATGTGATCACTGAGCCTCTCGTTCCACAGATAAAAACTGAAGCCCTGAGGAGGAAAGGGCCGTGCCAGGCCACCGGTTCTCTCAGCTTCTCTGATCCGCACCGTCTCTGGCTCTCACCTCTGAGGGGCAGTGCCTGGACTGACTCTGTTCCCGGCCCCGGACTGCATGATTTTGTAATAAGGGAGGAGGTGTCCTTGAGTTTTCAGTGAGGCTAAGCGTCATTCTTCCGATCTTTTGGGCTTCCAGAGCTTAACAGGGCAGGGCACGGCATCCACAATATCTCAGGTGCCTTATCAACAGTCACCTTAAACACTGCTGTCTGTGACATTTGCCTGATTAACAGTCTCTCCCTGATGGTTACGTTTTGTGCTATTCAGTGTGGAATTAGGAGACAAGGCTTAGGCTGGGGCCAGGGGCAACTTAGAATCACCAAATGCCTGCTGGCAACTTCCATTTGAATTTTCTATCATCACCTCAAACCCAACACCCCCACCATCGAGTCTCTCTCTTTCGTCACTGACTGCCATCCCCACTGCAACCCTGTGGGCATCCTTGTTCCCTCCCTCTCTGCCTCCAACAGTCAGTCACCAAGGATCACTTTCTTTTTCTCTCTTTCCCATTCCTACTGGCGTTCTGCTTGGAGCTCCATGCTGGGCTGTGATGAGGTAGTTGGAAACTTGCATGTAAGTCGACAAAATTCAAGAAGGAAGGTACCTCCCCTAACTCAGTTTGACATCTGCTTCCTTTGCACCTGTAAGCATCGCAAGATTCTTTCACATGTTAGCTCAGGACCCAGGCTTTGCCTTCATCCTCATTGGCTGGGAGCCTTTGGTTGTAAAACTCTATTTGTGAGCACCCAGCTGTGGCCCCCCATGCTGGCACGGCACCACCCATCTCTGCTGGCTCTGCCGCTGCGGCAGTCTGCGCAGGGCCACTTCCAGGTGGGGCAGATTCAGCTGAACTGCCCTCATGCTAGGCTGGCCTGGAAGCCACCAGATCAAGAGTAAGCAATGTGAGGACAACCGATTTCTGAGCTGAATTTCCTGCAACCCTACTGTGTACGAGGCATGAGCTAGACACTGAAGGGATTCCTAAAAAGTATAAGAATTCTCACCTCAAAGAGTCGGCCTGGTTAAAATGGAGGAGGAAAAGGCTAGCGACAAATGGCAATGTGTGAATTCCACTCCAGCGCAATCAGTTTGCTTAGCACCCATCTAGTGCCAGGCACTAAGCGAGGTTCTGGGTAAAGAGATACATGATAGTTTCGACTCCGAGGGGTTCTTGATCTGGAAGGGAAGAAAGCTAAGGCACAATTAGAGCTCACTGTAATACACCTTATTGTCACAGAGTTAGTAAGCCCAAGACACTCTCAGAACCCAGTCATTTTAATTACAGCCAGAAATGACTGAACAGGACTGTGTCCCAGGCTCTGCACTGTGTGCATGTCGTCATTTTCTCTCATTCTATTCACATGGTTTCCACCCTACCCCACAGCCCCATAATATGTAACAGAAGGGCCTGGTAGTTGAGCCCTGGTCCACCTCCAGCCTCAGTCTGAGGACCGCTGGTGCTTCCTGGAGGAGGCCAGCCTGAGCAGAGCCAGAAGGGCGGATACGAACTAGCCAGACAGAGCAGGGCTGGGCAGCGGGAGGCTGCATGTACTGAAGCCGTGGGGAAACACAGGGGAAGGGCATGGAGGGGAGAGAGAACATGGCACACTAGAGAACCCAGTGTTTCTCTGCACAGCCGGAGTGATCAAAGCCTTCACAGAAGAGGTGAGTTTGCTTTGGGCTTTGAGGAACAACCAAAGGTCCAGGGTTTCAGCATAGGACAAAAGCAAGATCAGAGAGAGAGAAAGCAGGCCATGGCAAGGACCAAGCCCGGCTCTAGGTGAGAGCAATAGACACCGAGTTTGGGAATCCACCTTTATGTGGGTGTGGGAGGAGGCACAGCTGGGGGACATAGCAGAAGACAAGGTCAAGCCACGCCACCTACCCTGGTTTTTCCCCTTCAGCCTACACCCAACTGCAGCCACACCAGCTCCTCCCGCAGCCATCTTCAAAGCACCTGCAGCCCCAGTTTGTGATCCAGCAGCAGCAGCAGCCACAACCGCTGCAGCAGCAGCCCCAGCAGTCACGGCCCGTGCTCCAAGCCCAGTCCCACCCCCAGCTCGCCTCAGTCCCTCCGAGCGTGGCCCTGCAGCCCGGCCCCGAAGGCCACGCTGCGCCTCTAGGCCCAGTCACACCCACCCTACCTCTCCAGTGCCCCGCTGCCAACCTGCACAAGCCTGGCAGCACCCAGCATTGTCACCCTCCCACGCCTGACGCTGGGCCTCACAATGGATATCCTGAGGGCCTGTCCCACACCCCTCAACGCAGGTTCCAGCACGCCTCAGCTGTCATCTTACAACTACAGCCGGCTTCACCCGTGGTGAGTGAGACGGTGCCAAGGCTCAGGGGACAAACGAGGGGCGGGGTGAGTACTCAGCCCAGGTAATCCCACAGCCCCCGTTTGGGTGCGTTTCTGGGTGGGCTGAATGGTGAAGTCCTTTGGGTATTCCAAGAAAGAAAAGGGGCCTCTCTCTCATTTGGGGCTGGCTAAATCTTCACGTCCTTGCCTTCTTCCCAAGCTCCACAGAAACAGGGGAAATGTCCAGCACGTAAAAGCAATTCATGGGAAGATCATCTCTGTCCTGTCCCCTAACAGCCCCCGCAGTGCACCCCCGATGACTGGAAGGAAGTGGTGCCTGGGGAGAAGAGTGTGCCTGAGACCCGGTCTGGCCCATCACCACATCAGCAAGCCATCGTCACTGCCATGCCTGGTGGCCTGCCTGTGCCCAAGAGCCCGAACATCCGGCAGTCCCCAGCTCACGGTATGAAGTGCAATGGGGCCCTTGGGGGCATGGAGAGCATTAGCCCTCCTTGTCATCCCTGGCGCATTGCCCTGGGCATCAGTAACGGAAGGGACACCATCGCAAGCCCAAAGAGGCCACAAGGAAGCTGGGTAGGTGAAACCGGGGGATGCGGGGGTCCAGGAAGAGAAAAGTGAACCAAGGCTATAATGAAAGGGGTCCCAGCAAGTATAAGGGTAAGAGGACAGAGAAGGAGAAGGGTAGTTGAAAACTCTGGATGCATACTTTGGGGCCCGCACATCACTGCCGTCAGACATGTCTGCATATCCGCTGCCCGTGTGAGAGTTCAGGCAGGTATCTGGCTACCTCAGTTCTCTGCTTCACTTGGAATGACAGGGAGTTCTTGAAATTGGGAGCATGGCAAGATGTCTGTGTAGCTCAAAGATAAGAGAAATAAATGCCTAGGGGGAGCTTGAAGGGGATTCAGAATGAGTTCAGCTCATGGGAAGCATCTTCGAAGGAACAGTGCTCAGCTCTTGGATCCCCATCTGCCTGCCTGCAAGTGCCCAGTGACCAGTGGACTTTTCCATGGCCTGGGTTTCAGGAGGCTCTGCTGGGTCCCTCTACCCTGATGGGAGAGGCACAGCAGTAGCTCTGCTCTTGCAGTAATCCATTTGCCTGCCTTCCCCTCTCTGCCAGTGTGCACAGCAATCTCGGCCCAGATCTCAGTGACATTCTGAACCATTTGCTGCCTACAACTCAGGGAGGTATATCCGGTGTATTGGACTGTGCACTGGGGTGGGGGTGAAGAGAGCCAACGGAAAACAGTATGGAAACTGGAGGAGAAATTAGAAGAATAATACTTTAGGAAAAAGTAGGGGGTAAAGGTTATAATGAATGGAGGACAGGGTCAAAGAAAAGGAAAGCAAAAGAACTGGAGAAAGAACATTAGAAAACTCAAAAGACAGGAAAGAGGTCATCATTCTCTTGGCACACTTGCAAGATAAGGGGTTCATCGTTTTTGAAAAACAGCCCATTCCACTGTGGAATTGCTCCAATTATCAGAAAGTCCCTCTTCAAATGAAGCCCAAATCTGTTCCCCAGAACTTCCACCACTGGCTGGGATTCTGCCTTGTAAATTGTAACAGGGTCCATCTCCTGCAGCGTTGCAGACAGTTATCATTCTCTTTCCTCTTCCTCCCATTAAAGAAAGAGAGAGACAGACAGAGAGAGAGAGAATCTCCAGGCTAAATATCTGACACTTCTTTTCTTTTTTACCTACCATATGTCGAGACCTCCCATTCCCCACCATTCTGGTCATCCTTGCCTATGCACTTTCCACCTTTTCATTAGTTCTCTCGAAGTGTAACCCCCAAAATTAACCACCTTAATTCCAAATGTAAAAAGCCACTAGCCACCATAGGTTGGCACCTGGACTTCACTGTATAAGCCCTTCAAGGAGCAGGACTGCTTCCTCCATCTGCACGGGATGGTAAGGAGGCACCTCCTCTGTGCCAAGTACTGTTCAAAGTTTTCCTTTCCTACAATCACAACCCCAAGAAGGAGATATTATTGCCCCCATTATTTAGAGGAGGAAACAAAAAGCTTAAAGAGGCTCTAGGTCACACAGCCATGAAGAGGCAGCATTGAGACCAGCTCCAAATGTGACCCCCTCACTGCCCTTCATCAGGACATTGCACGTGTGGCCCCACATTAGCTGCTCCGCCCAGGGGGGTGACACTGTTGGGGCACAGAGTGCTGTGCCATCTGAATTCCAGAGGCCTGGGTCTGGGTTGGTTTTTTTTTTCGGTTTTTGTTTTCGAGGTTTCTCTTTACATGGACCACTATCATCCCAGGTCCCCCCAGTCTCAAACTCGTACCACTTACATTTTGAGCCAAAATAGGGTTAATTATGTGTGTTAAATGTTACTTTATGAACTTAGCCCCTAGTTCTAGCCTAACAAGAAAATGGTAATAGTTAATAGCTAACATTTACTGGGCCCTCTCTGCGGGGCTTCACGTGTATTTCCTCATTTAATCCTGACAGTAACCTTCTGAGGCAGAAACTTTTATCACCCCCATTTTAAAGATTAAAAAACTGAGGCACAGAAAGAATATGTGGTAGGGCAGGAAAGTTTCATATCTGAAGTCTGTTATTCGTTATACTAACTCCTCTGCTTAACTTTGCTATATGTAAATCATGTGGCATGTTTGCTTTGTCTTTAACCAATTTGCTGATAGAAATACTGCATAGGATCTAACTGAGGACACATGCCCTGTCTGAAGGTTGGTGATAATCAACATTCTTTATTCAAGTCTTTGTTCTCCAGCAACCCCTAAGTGAACTGATATTTGCCTACCTTTCTCCCTCTTGTCTATAAAGCCCCCCACAATCTCTTTCTGTAATCTAATCAAGATAATATACACATAATAAACAGCCTGCTCCAGAGGTACTACCTAATGAGAGAAGTAAGCTTTGCTTACAGTGGAAACTTGTCAGCCACCCGACATTTAACTCATATTTAGTCTGTGTGCATTTGAATGCCTGCTCTGTGCAAGGCCCTGTGGGATGGGACGTAAGACATAGAGAAAAAAGTCTGCACCCTACCTTCAAGGAGCTTGAGGTCTACTGGAAAAGGTGAGAAATGCACAGGAAAAAATATACACAATAAAAAGTAAAATGTGATAAATGCCATAGAAGGCTTATAAGTAAGTGCTATAAGAGGGAAAAGTTACTGCCAGGTGCAGAATACCAAGTTGGATTTGCAGAGAGGAAATGGCATGGTTCCAGAGCAGGGGCTGGCAAATGACACCCCAGGGACCAAATCTGCCACATCGCCAGTTTTTGTACAGCCCACAGGAGAGTGACATTTTTTTACATTTTAAGATATTTAAGAATAAAAAGAAAAATAGTACTTTATGGTACATTAAAATTACATGAAATCCAAACTTCAGTGTCCATAAATAAAGTTTTATGGGAACACAACCGCATGTACTCACAGACATGTTGTCTGTGTTTGCTTTCTCCTGCTACAACAACAGAGTAGTTGCAGCAGAGACAGTGTGGTCTTCAAAGTCTAAAATATTTACTCTCTGGCCCCTTACAAAAGAAGTTTGTCCACAACTGTTCAAGAGTCTAGACTTTGAAGGGCAGGCAAGACCTGGGTGTGCAGAGTTGGGGAAAGGACATTCCAGGAGGGAGCAGAGGAGGTAAAGGCAGGGAGTCAGGAAAGTGTGGGCATGTGTGGAGAATAGAGAGGAAGGGAGAGGAAATATGAATATTAATAAAGAAAGGCTTTGAAATTTAAAAAAATACTAGAGGGGAAAAAGGGGAATGGGGAAAAGAGAAAGGAAGTGAAGTAAACAGTCAGGGACATAAAATAAATGTAAACGTGCAAACAAAGAAAAAGAGATGAGGGAGACCTGAAGGGAAAAGAGGGAGAATATGAATACTAAAAAAGGCAAGAATGGGAAAATGTTGGGAATAGAGACAAATAAATTATGCAGAGACTCATGTTATCTACTCAGCACAAAGCTGGGGGTAAGATTTGTGAGTCAAGTATGTCTTGTATCCCCCACAGCTCCTAGCATATCTACTCAATGAATGTACTTCACCACGACAGTTCAGTTTAAACCAGTGCGGCTTAGGAAAAGAGGTTAACATATATTGGGCTCCAACTGTGTGCCAGGCTCTGCTGGCAATTTATTTAAATGTCCTCAGTTAACCTTCACGGTAAGTCTAAGAGTAGGCATTATCCCCATTTATGGAGGTGTAGCTGGATCACTTTGATCATTACTTGACCTCTCTGATCCTTAGTTCCCAGTGGGGAGGATAATGACCACTTTGTCAAGGTTATTGTGAACATTGAGAGTGCGTGCATGTACCGCTTGACCACGCAATTACTGATAGTTGTTATTATTGCCGCCGCATTGGTCGAGACGGGAGTCCCAGTTCCCCCTACGCTAGTGGGGAATTTTGACCCGGCTAAGGCGGAGGTCCCTACGGTGTCGCGTTAGCCTCCTCAAGACAAAATCCTACATCCCTAACCCACCGCAGGCCCCGCTGTCTCTTCCGGAGGCCGCGGGGCGGGGCCCTGGCGACCGCACAAAGGAAGCGCGCGGCCCAGCTTCCGCGCTGGCGCCCCGCCTCCCAGAGTCCCCGCCCCTGCAGCCCAAGCCCCGCCCCGCGCCTCACCCCGCCCCCGGCAGAGGCAGCCGCGGGAGCCCTGTCGGGACGCGCCGCATTGTCTCCGCGGCGGTTGCAGTCCTCAAGCGCCCGCCGCGCGCGCGCGCGCAATTCGGCCGCCGCTCGTGCCCCCGCCCCGGCCTCGCGCCCCCACCGCCCTTTGTTGACGCCGGCCAGGCCGGTGCGGTCGGATGCGCCGCGGCAGCCCCGGGCCCCGGCTCGGAGGCTCCCGGCGGAAAGGAGGCGGCCCGCCCGGGCCCGGGACCCCGCGCGAGGCGGCGCCCGGCCAAGGGGCTGTGTAGGCCCCGCCCGGCCAGGCCCAGCCGGGCCCTGGACAGGTCAGTGCCCGTGCGGGGGAGGGGTTCTTGCCAGAAAGGGTCCTTCCTCGGCCCGCGCTTGTCGCGCTGGAAACCAGGCACCGCCCTCCGGTGCCACTCCAGGCCCGGGCCTACTCGGTTGCCAGGCCGTGCCAGCCGGCGACTCTCGCCCTCTCGGCGCTTGGGCGGTGTCCTGCGACTCCCTACCTCGTCCGGGACCCTGCCTATCCCTCCCTCCCTTGGAAGCTTCAGTGTCAACCTTGGCGTGCCAAACGCTTCCGTATGCCTCCGTCCTTACGAGTCCCCGCACACCCCCACCCCCGCGGGACGGCGATTTATCCGGGGGTGAATGGTCCGTTTAAGGGCCAAGGCTGCTGGCACCAGCTGTACTCCATCGATAGGGTACTTCTATCTTGCAGGGGCCGAGGCTTCGCTGGAGAGTTTTGTTTTTAATCTAGTTCAGTCTCCCGAGGTTTTTAATTGGATGGAAAGGGACAAGCTGTTCTGTATCTGTCCTCTCTTCCATTTTTAGAAGAGCGTTTTCTCTTTCCCATGCCAAATGAAGGTATAGTAATATGTGTTAATCCTTTACATGAAAATCGGGATTTGTGAGATTTTTCTATTTAAGTGCACAGAGGGAATATTTTCCCAAGGTCAGGTTGCAAACTAATGGTGAAGCTACAGTCTGAACTCATATCAGTCTGTGCCAGTGATACCCTCACCATCCCTCCCCCACCCCCTTATGATTTCACTGGCATGACTGACACACTTCCAGTTCTTCTGATCAACTTTCCTTTTCTTCCTACTCCATACTTAGAACGTTTACCTTCTCTCTGTGCTGCCTACACACTCTTATTCCTTCTCCTGCTTTACAAATCAGCTTTCCTCTTCAGTATCTCCCACCCTAGATTTTTAATCCTATTAGCATATTGGGCCCAGAGGGTCCCTTGTAGTGACAGAAGCTACCGACCTAAATCCACCATATGTCCTCGATTTTTCTAGGACAGCCACAATTTAAAATATTCCACCTATTGTCTATCAGCCTATGTGTCTCAATTTTTCTTTTAGAAAATAGTCTCTTTAACTGTGTCTACCCTGCTGTCCGGGCCTTTTCCAGCCATTTGGCTCTGGGGCATATGACTGGGTAATCCAATTATCATTCACCTGGGATTTTTCTTCCCCTTCTGAGTCAACTAAAGGTCGGAACTGCCAGGATTTCTAGGTGAGTCTGAAATAAGAGTAATGAGGCAAGAAAATTCCTTGTTACTCCCTCATTTCTGCCCTGCCCCCCACCCTCCCCATCTTTTGTACCAGTACAGGGCAGCAGACCTGTAGCAGTGGCCACTGAGTATGCTTAGGTTTAGGTCACAAGGGATGTAGGTTTTATATCAGTTTGACTAGAATAGAAAGTAACTTACTGTACCGGTGATATAGCAAGAGATTGTCTTGAGCCTTCCTTAAAACACCTGCACAGCTGAGTAGTTTTGGTTTCATTCAGTTAGATTTAATCCACCTCTGCGAGGCTTCTGCTTCATAGAAAGAAAGCGTTGTCCTGGGCACTGTGGAAGATATAAAAGTGATTTCCCCACACAGCCCCCAAACATCTGGATCTGTATTTGGAAATATGCACACTTTTGAATCAGCTGATAAACTGTGTTTTCCACTGTTTCTGTACCTAAGTTCCAGCCCCTGCAAGTTGGGAACAAGAGCTTCTGGTTTGGCTCATTCACAAGGGCTGGCTTGTTTTACGGAGGGTCCAGCAGATGGGTAGTGGTGCTCTTTTGGCACCTGCCCCTTCCAGGCTCTCTCCATCATGTGAGCTCTGCCCCTCGGCCCACCCAAGATCTGTTTCCATACACACTGGGAAAACAGATGCCTTTTTTCTCCAGCCTTAATCTTGAGAAAGTAGGCAGTTTTCTTAGTCCACTTTTCTGTTGTTCTTGAATTGGTTGCTCAGTTGTCCAGCTGCATTTTCATGAGCAGTCTCCCGTTCTCGCCCTCTACTTTTTTATTTTTTAAAGCTGTTTTAATAAATATTGGTGTTTCATCATGTAATCACCTCCCAGCCCTTTCCACTTCTCTTCCAGGTCCTGGCTTAATTTCTAACTTAATCTTGTCAGGGACACTCAATATGTAATATATTATTTCCACTTTCCTTAAAGTAAAGAGGAAAGGAAACTCCAAGTCTTCTTCCTTCTGTCCCCATAATAATCCTCTTCAGCCATCTTTTCTCTGCATTTCAGCGGCGGATAAACTTGTAAAAAGGTGTTTGTAATGCTTCACGTCCTCTCCCACTAGCTTTCTGGTTTGAGCCAGCTGACCCCAGGACTTCTCTTCCTGCCACCAAGCCCCCTTCCCCCATCTGTGACCCTGTGCCTGTTCCTCGCTCTGGCACAGCCCCAGAATCCACTTTTTCAGACCACATCCTTTTTCCTGCCTTACTCATTTCCTGTCTCGGACACTTTGGATCCCTCGGTTCTGATTTTTCAGAGGGAGAGAGAATAGACTAAAAGGAATAAATAGATGAGTTGTCTCGTAAAATTAAACTCTTACCTCCAGTCTTGCTGTCACATAGCTTGTCCCTTCCCTAGGTTTTCTTATTTAAAAAACAAAACAAAACAACGAAACAGTTACTGTCTCAGAATCAGGAACTTCTATCTGTGAGTTCATACATGCCCCCCCCCCTTTTGCAAATGTATACAGAGGATAACTTGACTGCCTTAGACTCTTCCTAGCCTTTGCTGTTCTTTGGTCTGTGGACCTCATGCTAGGCATTCGGTAACCACTTCCTATGAAAGCCCTTTATTTATAGATAGCATGGAGCAGTAAGTCAAAATAAGACTAAAATTTAAAAAACGAGAGAATAGGATGGTGGTTCCAGGTCTGGTAATACTGCTCCATGTTGATATGCTGTTTACTAAGGGGTTTCTTCCCTCCTCATTTTAGTCCCAGTGTATATTAAAGCTCTCCCAGCTGTTCAACACCACTTAATCTCCAGACAGATCTGGTCTCACCCACAAAAAGAATCTCTTCTGGAAATATACATCTAAAATGAGAGAAGGGAAGTGAGTCTTCATAAATGATAGTTCGCTTTTATTCTTTTTAGGCTGTTTTGCAACTGGAAGAGGAAGATGATTTTCTGTGGTCAGGAGGAATCTTACAAAAGTGGTTGTAGCGAGATGCTTTTGTGTTTTCCACCCCCATGGAAAAGCAGGGTGAGGACTGGCTACCTTATGCAATCAACTCTGATGAGTCCTTTGTGCCAGTAACAGAAATGACTTTCTCCGCAGAGATTTAGCAACGTGTTTGATGATGATGTCAAAGCCAGACTGCCCCTCAAGGGAGAGGTCTGAACATGTGTAGATTGATGCTTTAAATATTTTTATGGAATGGTTTAAACTACAGTATGAGTCACCAGTTGAGAAGACTGTGTTTTCTGTTAAATTTAAAAGTGTGCCTGTTTAAGATAACTATTTAAAATTTAAATAGGTGCAGGCCCTGGCTGGTGTGGCTCAGTGGATTGAGTGCTGGCCTGAGGACTGAAAGGTCGCCAGTTCGATTCCCAGTCAGGGGACATGCCTGGGTTGCCGTCCAGGTCCCCAACTGAGGGTGTGTGAGAGGCTACTGTTTCCCTACCTCTTTCTTCCTTCCCCTCTCCCTAAAAATAAGTAAAATTAAAAAAAAATAGGCACAGGTTTCATTTTAAGCACTGACTTATTTTAAAATTTCAATTTGAATTACATTATATTAAAATTTTCAATTTGAGCTACATTAGATCACTGATTTGATATGTAAAAATACTCAGAAGCAAATCTTTCATTCAGCCTTCTGACATTTCGGGAATTGTTAGGAGAATAATCATTTGTTTATCCAAGACAGCAGCCTTACGGATCCTGGACACTCCCCTCATCGATATAGTTCATCAATAGTCATGTAACTAACAATGGTCAGGTTTTAAAGGTAAAAAGTGTAGTTAAGAAACATAGCGTTAATTCACATAATATAATAAACTGTTGCTCTGTGATTAAATGTAAGACCATCTAGGCCAGCATAGTAAACTTAATATTTTTTTGTCCCCTTCCAAATTATTTATAGTTAGTGAAAAAGAATGTGCTTTCTTATACTTTGAAGTCAGATGATTTTTTTTAGTTCAGACAAGTCCAACGCAAGAGAACGCTCTCCCTACCCCCGCTGCAGGAATGCCCGCAGTTCCACACGCTCGGCCAGTCTCCCAAGCCAGGTCCAGGTGTGTAAAGAGTCCCAGTTTGCTATGATGTATAATGATTTTCTTTAAAGTGAACACCTGTTTCTTGAATGATCTGCTTCTTTGCAGTGAAAGTTACTATATCGTCTCTCAAAAAACTATGTGTTTTAGATACTATATCATAACCAGTTCTTCTCCAGTGCATTAGGAGAACCAGGCCTGATACTGAATATTGAGACTGTTGGCAGGAAAATGAGAGCCCATGACTTCTTTGAGCTATTTTTAAAGCTTTAGTTACAGGGCCATTATGTCTCAAATACTGTATAATTATCCCTAATTAGTGATATCTTTAGCATATTTGAAATCATCCATATGTGGTCTAAACCCACACCAGTTATATTAAGACATTTTTAGACAATCAAATGATACTTCAAATCAATACAAAATTAATGCAAATCAAGTATTTCTAAGATGAATTAAGTCCACATTTCTAGGACTCCAGTCATCACTATTAATCTTTCTATCAGTTGATTGGTAGCAAAGTAGGGTCACGGAAAGTTTATACCGTTGTTACAGGAAGGTGGGGGAGAGGCAGTGTTCTGGGAGAGCGGGCGTTATCGACAGGGTTGATTTACAAGGTAAGTATCACCCAGCCCACTACACAGACAGACAGCCAGGACTCAGTGTCTCCCTCTGCTCCCACTCCACCACCATTTATGGAAGAATTCTAGTGATCCTCAGGGTGGTGATTAAATAAATAAATGAGGTATCGTGCCTTTCCATGTTGTCATTCTGAAAGTAATTAGGGAATTTACTAAGTAGATTTCTTTTGGTAAACTGTTATAAATTCATCTTCCATGATTTTATCTTCAGCTGTAAGAGACTGATTTCCTGATCTCTCAGATCTCCGTGATGTTAATTAACCCTCCTATGTCCAAGTCAGGCCCGTTCCACTGTGTTGTGCCTGCGTTATCTTAATCCTCATTGAAGCCATGTGAGACGGGGATTAGTGCCCCATTTTACAGGTGAGAAAACTGAGGCCTAGAGTAACTGGCTCAGGATTACAAACTGTAGGATTTCAGCCTAGTGCCTTTCTGATCCCAAAGTCTTAACTGCCAGTGTGGCACTGCTTCTAAATGCAGCCACTGCCCAGGATTTCCTTTACTACATAATCTCACAAGACAGGCAGTATGGTTCGCACTGGCATGAGTGATCCAAGATAGAACCAGAAAATGAATCCAAGTCTGACCCAGAGCCCATGCTTTTTCCACTCTGCCTTTCATCTCTGCAGTGGGGATGCCTATCCTGTTGGTTGCAGGCATTTTCCTGTGAAATCAGAGCATCTGCTAGAGCACTGACACAGAGAATATGCGGGGCCCTCCACCTCCCCTTAGGACCATCCCCACTTAAGTAGAATTCTGAAAACTCTCCCTGACTGCCTGCACATAGCTGTTATTCCTGATGGCCTGTCCTGTTGGTCATCCTGTGGTCCTGCAGATGCTGCTGCTGAGCCAGATGTGGTTGTGGAGCCGCAGTGCCCGCCTTGCTTCTGCAGCTGCTTGGAAATCTCCCACTGCTCCAGCAGTCCCGAACCGCCTGGGGGAGGGTGGCTGTTCGCTCCATTGATTCCTTCCTTCATAGCTGGGGGTGGCAGCTTGGAAAACATTCAGCTGTTTACAATTTGGCTTATGTACACTTTAGCTGGGGATCGTGGGTGAGTCAGTAGGGCTGCTCCCTTTGCCCGTGTCCTAAGAGACAGCATGAAAGTCAGCTGTATGGTAATGGCTTCCAGTGCGGAGGAGGAGCCCTCCCCAACAGATGCCTTAACCAGAGTTGCTCAGCCAGATGCTTAAGATCCGAGAAGCAGGTCTACTCTCCAATCCTCTTCACCCAGACTCATCAAGGCCATTTTGCAGTGACACTGAGGGCAGGTCTGGGGCCACTGTCCTCTCATAATGCTGGCTGGCTCCATGACTGGATAGCTCAGCCCTTTGCTCAGTGAAGTGCCCCAGAGGGAGCCTCCTATCCCAGCCGTTACTTCTCCTCTCGGAGAGGCACTCGGATCAGGCTGCTGCTGTTTGCAGATCTGGAGAAAGTGCCCAGGGGAGCAGGACGGTGATGGCATCTGTGTGTGTGGGGAGCTTGCTGTGTATCCTCGAGGCAAGGACGGCTTCCTTGGCTGACAGCAGAATTGAAAAAGTCATGAACATTTGGCCTCGTCTCCTGCCTTCTGGCACTCAGGGCGCCCCTGAGGGTGGGATGGGGCCTGCAGTTTTTCCCAAGAGCTCCTTTTCTGTGTTTTAGAAGGTAACTGCCTTTCTAATGAATTGCATCTAGTCTTGCCTCGTTTCTAAAATGCACAGTAAACTGTGCACACTTTTCCTCATCTGGAAAATTAAGATGTTACACTGAGGCCATTCTAACTCTCATCACTGGGGATCTAGCACCCAGGGTCCACAATGATTACTCCCCACCCCACCCCTCCCACTGAACCCTGTCTCTAAACTGAGAAGAAAGCTGTCAGCTTATCTGAGTGATTCACAGTAAGGTGTGAGTGACCACAGGTGTAATTTGCATTTTAAAGAAGTGTGTTAACCAAATCCATCTCTTTAATTGATAGACTCTGTCAGGATCCCAGGATAGAGCCCCCACTCCTTCCCTCCCTCCCCGCTTTCTCCCTCCTCCCCCTGCTCCCCACCTTTCACTAGTACTGGCCCCCCCACTTCATTTTCCTACCCTCCCCCTAGGGAGTGGGGGAGAGATGCCAACCAACTGGTGCTTGTGAAATAGCTTGCCCCCCCTTCACCTTCAGAGTGGGTTCGATTTCTTTAGTGGCCCGGACATAACTGAGCTCCAGAGGGTGGCCCACAGACATTTCCACAAGGACTGTGCTGCCTGCCCTGAGCTTCCCACGCTGGGGTCCTGCCCACCGCCCAGCCCAGTGCAGTCTCCATCAGCTGCTCTCCACTTCCAGGTGTGGTTTCCCTGGGGCTCACTTTGCTCAGGCTCTCCCTCGAGCAAGTGGTCCTTAGGGGTCCTGCTCTCCCCCACCCTGGGCACATGTCTGGCCTGCTAAGCTGAGGCACGGTGAGCAGGGCTTCGGAGCCGGGGAGGGGCCTGGAGGGGACGCTCTGTGTGATTCAGGGAGCCTCGCTTTCCCATTTACCCAGCAGAATTTGCTGCAGGCCCATGGCCCATGTTACCGCCTACTCTGCTTCCTTAAACCCTCTAAGTCCACTAGCTCTAGCTTATTCCTGCTACAGCCAAGCAAGGGTAGTTAGAAGTCTTGTAGGTTAAAATACCGCCTCTCCTCAGGTCTAGAGAAAGTAGGAATAAGCGGAGGCCATGCTGAGGGGGTGGAAGGAGAAGTTCTGCTTGGCTCCCATTTCCTCTGAAGTCAGGTCTTCAAGGCAGATAGAATGAGCAGCCAGGCCATCTGGCCGTTCATTTAGTAGTAGTAAATACTAGTACTAAATGTGTTCCGGAATAACTGGTGATCTTTGTCTTACTGTGCATGTGCAAAACATCAGACCTGGTTCTGAAGTGGTCCGGGTTTTGCATAGCTGGGGCCGGCATGAGCTCTGTTTTCCCAGGACAGGAGA
Source organism: Artibeus jamaicensis (assembly GCF_021234435.1). Taxonomy (NCBI): domain Eukaryota; kingdom Metazoa; phylum Chordata; class Mammalia; order Chiroptera; family Phyllostomidae; genus Artibeus; species Artibeus jamaicensis. The sequence goes on from NW_026522057.1 coordinate 10,649,728, forward strand.
GCTCATCCTCCCCAGACACCTGCCCATGGTTCCTGAAGGCCTGGCCATTTTTATAGGCATCTCCTGGCCTCAGCTCCTAGGGGTCATCCTTTCCAAGTGCCTGGAGTTGGTGTAAATGTTTCCCTGCCTTAACGGGAAGAAATGGGCCAGGGAATCTCTTACACTTCTTCATATTCATGTACCCAGAAATGCCACTCTTACAGACAGTTAGCAGCCTAGCTGCTCTCCAGTCATTATAGCCTCAGAAAGCAATCAAATCTCAGCTGTTGGCAAGTTGCTTGTTTTGAGACCAGGGAGACCTGAACGCTCTACCGCAGCAGCACAGACTGAGATCAAGGGTTCCACATGTTCCAGCCTAACAGACATTACGAATCTGTCGTGTATTGGATGCTGGGTTAGCCCCTGATTGTAGACGTGGCGAAGCCATAGCCCCTGCCTGAAGATACCCGCTCTGCTAGAGATGGGGACCCACTCCGATGCACACCACTTCACAACAGGGCCGTGGGGCCCTGTTTTATCGTGCCCCACAAGGGCGGTTTCTGCCAGAACCTCTGAATGAGACCTGAACTGAGAAGCAACCTAGAGGATGAGACATACATTACGTAATGATTCCCCCAGAACATACTGTTCTCTTCATTCTGCTCTGAATACTTGGGCCTTTGTGGTCAGCTTCAGTTATAAGGCTAGATTCTACCTCCCCCCCAGCACTACCATCACTGAAGCCTGGCTTTGCTGGCGTCCTGCCGTCACCCTCCAGATTTCCAAGTGCCTAACTCTGTATAAAGGCATTTGAGACCCCTGGGGATCCCAGGCATCCTTTTTAGCCCAGGACTGGTCAAGAGACTTGAATAAGGAAGAATCCCAAAAGAAAAAGTATTGCCTTGTCTCTCTTATCTGGCCTCCAGGACAGCAGGGCGGGTTTCTGCAAGTTTCCCTGTTAAGTGCTTTCCTCCAGCCCAGCCGCAGAGCAGCCTGGGAGCACAGGGAAAGAGATTAAGTTAATCACAGTGTGCTGAACTTGGTAGGGGTGAGATTGTGTTTGGTCATTCCAGAAATAGCCCAAACGCCTTTGTTATTAAAGCAGATGATGAGGCATTGGCTACAAGATGAATGTGAAACACAGTATCCGAAAACTCATAGGTCATAAAACTTTTTGGTCCTGTGGGCCCAGTCTCCCCTGTAACCTGCTTCAGTCATGATGGAGTGACAGTTCCTAATGTGAGGGTGAAAGTGTGTATCCGTTCGTTGACTCTGGCCGAGCTGGTGAACGTATCTATTCACTGACGTATTTGGTATGTGAGAAGAATCTGACCTCAAAGGTGGTTTCCCGCCTGACAGTGTGCACTAGTAGGCACACGTCTGAGAGACTGGAGGGAAGGGATGAAAGGGGCAGGAGAGAAATCAGGCAGGGACAGGGACCCTGTGAAAGGAGACAAGGGATCAGAGCCTGTTCACTGATGAGCCCCAGTTGCAAAGAGCAGGAGGTGGGAGTGACCCCAGAATTTAGGGAAGAATGGATTAGTTCCATAAAGGAATTATAAACTGTAACAAGGAAGTCACTCATTCCCCTGCACCTGTCTACAAAAACAAAAACCTTACTAGCCTGACCTCTTAGATAAACACACTTGATTATTACATTAGCACCGACTGGGTAGACTTTAAAAGACACAGGCAAAGAGACCTCGGATGTTGATGAATTTTCATATAAGAAACAGTTGAAAGAGCAGAAGGAGTTTTGCCGGGCAGGGGGAGAGATTCCGGGGACACGAGTGACACTTTGTGGCACCCTGAGCAGTTCCTGGTGTGCGAGCTCCACACCGCTGTTCCCTGTCTCATTTACAGCACCCACAGCAACACTGTCGGGTAAGTAGTATTGTCTTCGTTACAGCCAGTGAAACCGAGGCTCAGAGAACAGTGAGGATTTGCCACTAATTCACTTTAGTGACAGAACGCGGACTCTGAGATAGGTGTAAGCTTGTGTTTTTGCCTGTTGCACAAATGTGACTAGCCTTGTTCTGTGGGGCGTGAAGGAACAGAGCCAGGGTGAGTGGGCAGAAATGAACAGAAGATAAATTTTGGGCTCATTTTAAGGAAGAACTTTTTCACTGAACTGCCCAAGGTGGGGAACACCTGCTGCTTCAGAGGCAGTGAGTTCCTTTGTCACAAAAGTTAAACAAATGCCAGAAAACCACTGGGTGGGGGTATTACAGGGCAGATTCAAGCATCAGTAAGGGGTTGGACCAGACTTTCTACACTATGATCTGTAGTTCATTAGAGTAACCAGGGAGTATTTTACTGTGCTCTAATTAGAAAGAAATAGCCATTATCTAAAAATAAAATTTTAACTTGCATTATAAGCTTCCTATTTAATATTTATTCATTACTTTAAATAAACTATATTAAATTTGAATTTTTAAAGCATTTCAAAGCAGAGAAAATGTAATTATGTCAATGCAGACTTCCATATTTAAAACTTAAAGGCAGAGAAAGGCAACTTGATTGATTATGTAACTAACCCTGTCCACCTAGTCACTCATGGTTTGTTAAGGAAAGATTTTTTTTTCAGTTTCCAAACACCCTTACAATTTAGAAAGACTCCAAAAGAGGGAAATTTTTCTATCTTTACAAAAAAGCCAAAGCTGTAAATACTTAAGGGTTTTTTCCGACTTGCTGGTGTGATTGTCAGCACCAAGAATAATTGTTTAAATCTCATCAGTTCCGTCCGTCGGCTGCCTCCTGGCCATCGTGAAGCTGACGCAGTTGGGGTGTGGAGGCCTGCGTATGGCAGGCAGGTGCCGCAGCTCTGCTCCTGTTCCCCACGAAAGCTCTTCCCTGACTCACTGAGCATTAGTACTGCTGGGCAGTAAAATGAGCTATTACAAACCTTTCCTAAAATGAGTTTATTGTTATTTCTCCATGCTGCATAATTAGACACCATGAATTCCTATGGTGGGATTTTGAATCTTTAACCTTAAATAAGAGCATGTTCATATAAAGTTTTGTGCAAAAATTATTTGACTAATAAATGCACTGAAATCATTTTTAAAGTGTGTAACAGACACAAACACACACTGGGTTACACCGATATTAATAGCTGTTGCAATAAAGAAATGGCTTTTTCACTCCCCACCACACCCCCACTTTTTTAGGAAGTTCCAGATTAAAGCAACTTCGGCTCCCTGGGCAGCAGTGGTGGTAGAGAATGGCCCTGGGGGCAGGGAGGGTGTCTGTCAGAAGTGAAATGACAAAGTCTTGCACCTCTGAACCAACTCCCAAGGGACGGCTCCTAAGATGTGCTGTTGGCAGTGGAGAAGAGGAGGCCCATTGTAGTGTGGTTCTGCCTCGTCACACTTTTCGGGGTACCATTAGGTCTTTCAGAGAAAGCCTAGTGGTCCACTGAGAACTTGGGAAAGGTTGTCCACGGAGGGGAGAGGGAGGAGTCTGGTTGGCTGAGCACCAGACTGGACCTGGAACTGAGAACAGGGCGAGAGGCTGGACTGAGGTGAGCACGGGGCCAGCAGAAACAGCAAACACAGCTGCAGCTCTGCCTAGCAGCCTCCTTGGTAGAGGAACGGAATGCGTGTGTATCTTAATGCAGTGACCCCAAGTAAGCATTCTCTGAACAGTCAGGTCTGCGTTGCCGTGTTGACTTGGGGCTCAGCCTCCCCAGTTCCTTTTGCATCGATTTCTGAGACTTAGTGCTTTGCATTTCACAGGACACTTTAAATCTAATCCTTTTCTAAGGAACCTCATAGAAGTTTCACTTACCCTCTCTCCCCCAAACTCTGTTATCAGCCCTAGCCCTCTCCCTAGTTCAGCCTTTCCCCCTGGTTTCAGGTATCAGCTTTAATACATTTTCTCCCTTGAACTAAATGTCACTTGGCCATATCAGTATTGACCAAGTTCTTAACACAGTTGGGAAATTTAAAAAACAGGGCTAGCTGATTAGATTACTTGCACTGTACAACTAATTCAAGTCTCACCTGGTGGTGTGTCCCTTGACACCACATCCTTGTTAAATAGGTAGTTGAGGGCGGAGGCTGCTAGGTTTGTGTTGTCATTTGGCTCCACAGAAAACGCCAGGGGCACACTGAGCCCTGCTCTCCTTCTGGCCTGGGCCTGGGCCTGACCTCCCTGCTTGTGTTTCCCTACTTTCTTTGTGCAGAGACAGGGCAGGGCATTGTTCATGCACTGACCGACCTCAGCAGCCCCGGCATGACCTCAGGGAACGGAAATCCTGCCTCCAGCATCGCCGGCACTGCCCCCCAGAATGGTGAGAATAAACCACCACAGGCCATTGTGAAACCCCAAATCCTGACGCATGTTATCGAAGGGTTTGTGATCCAGGAGGGGGCGGAGCCTTTCCCGGTACGGACTACTTCTTTTCCCCTCTTTTTTCTTTCTTTTCTTTCTTTCTTGTTTTTTTTTAAAGTATATTTTGGATGTGTATTAGAGTATTTTACATTTCCATGTAAAATTTCCAAAAATGTGAAAAAGTTGTTCTTTCCCTGCTAATTTTCCCCCAAAGGAATGTCAGAGCCAGTTTCTTCCTAGGATTATCTTCCTAAGGCTCACAAGGGGTTGGTGATCAGGAATAATTGGCAAAACCCCTTGTTTAGAAGTTTCTACACACAGACTCAGCTGTGTCCCGCCTGGTGACATGTGACCCCCACTTGGCTAAGAGAGAGTTCACCTTCTGGTGTTTGGTGGACTTTGGGAAATGAGACCCTGTTCAGTTTGGAATACCAAAGCCTCTGAATGGCAAAATTTTGGCCAGTTAAAGAACAAAAGAAGAGAATTCTTAACATACATCTGAAATGAAGAGAATAGGATTGTAGCCTGTGGACGGAGCCTTGAAAGGGGAGTGAATGAGAGTGAGGGGCATCTGAGAAAGGGCACAGTCAGGTGTCTCCAACTAAAGCATAAGACCAAAGGGAAATATAAAAGAATCAAGAAAATGGCTCATTGGAACAAAGCAGCCAGAGCCAGTTCTGCTCCTGCAGACTGGTGAGGACAGGTGGTACTGCTCTGTGGGTGGGAGGAGCCTGGAGCCAGGTGCACAGAGGCCCTCTTGTGATAGAATGAGCTGACTGTTGGAGACATACGATCCTCACGGGGTGCCATCTGCCTTTTGCTCATTCTTCGGAGCCATGAGTAATTTGAATAGTCAGCAGAAGACTCTTAAGCTTGATTAACTGAGCCGGGTGACCTGCCCTTCTGAAATGCCAAAAGACACGCGGGTTCTTGTCCTCTTTCCCTCTGGAGGGCATGCACAGCCTGTGGCAAAGTGACCCCCTGGAGCCCGAGCTGGGAGTCGCTCTAGGCCTGTCACAATCCCTTCCCTCACTGGGCTCTGTCTCCCCCTTGGCCTCCTGGAGAAACACCAGGAACCAGCTGACCCCTCGGTGTAGATGTAGCAGCAGCAACACCCTGCTCTGCATCTACATCACCCCAGTGATCGGCCATAGAGCTGCCCAGGCAGAGGCAACGAGGGCGGGAACGACTGGGCCAGCCTGGGATCCTTGCAGCCACAGACGGCATTTGCTCTGTAGCCCAGAGTCCTTTTTTTTTTTTTTTTCTGCTCTCTTCCATGGCTGTGTACAGCTCTGGCTTGTGTGGGGCTGTGGTAAGCTAGAGAACAGTAAGACATCTAAAATTGGTTGCTGAGTTGCCCCGCCTCACTCGCACACTCACACACGCAGCCTCGGCCGTGCTCCCGCCCGGTGACTGTGTGAGCCCTGGGTCTGGGAGCCCGCTCTGGCAGCGTGGGAGCCTGCACTCAGCCTTCATCTCTGCCCCGAGATACTTGGAAGAGTAGATATTTTCCCAGCCTCCTGAGCCGTCCATTATTTCCTGGGTTGAAGCCATCCCTATATCCCTATAGTTCATTGTCTACTGGTGTCTTGCCTCATGAGCTAACGGCAAAATGGGCCTTGAGCAGGGGATAGTTGGGTGATGATGTCGGGCTGGCATGCTTTATATATGTGATTTTGATGAGGCTGGATAGCAAGGAAGCATCTCCCCCCCTAACCCTCGTGGCCTCCATGTCACCATGTCCTCTAGGTGGGACGCTCGTCCCTGCTGGTGGGGAATCTGAAGAAGAAGTATGCACAGGGGTTCTTGCCTGAGAAGCTTCCACAGCAGGATCATACCACCACCACTGACTCCGAGATGGAGGAGCCCTATCTGCAAGGTAAGCATCTCAGACCCTGAACGCTAAGGCCTCCTGCTTTGGCCAAACAGGACGTAGGAGAGTCTGCAAGAGCAGGCCCTGCACACTTTCTTGGAGTCTGTGGAGGAACTAAATGGTTTGGTTTGGTTCCTAGTTGGGCTGCATATGAGAAGGCAGCCAGTCAGTGTCTGTCTGTCTGTCTGTCTGTCTGTCTGTCTCTCTCTGTGTATGTGTGTGTATCTCTCCCTCTCTTTCTTTCCCTCCCTCCCTCAGCCTCTCCCTCTGCCTCTCCCCCTAAAGGCAATTTTTTTATCCTCAGATGAGGATAAAAAATTTTTTTTGTTTAAAAAGGGAAAGCAAAACACGTCAGGTGTCCCAGAGGCATCATCAGACACCTTTGGGTGGTTTCCAGGGAGGGAGATAGTCATTCCAAAAACAGTGACGAGGGAGGTTTGGCGTTTTCGAGCTACACTGCTGCTACGTGTCACACTCTGGGGACACGAGGAGGCAGAACAGCAGGGAGGCCCCTGCGATGGGCTGTCGACAGTCCTGTGGGAAGTGCTCATCCTCCACATTTTGTACTTCTTCCTCAGAATCCAAAGAGGAGGGTACTCCCCTCAAACTCAAGTGTGAGCTCTGTGGCCGGGTGGATTTTGCCTACAAGTTCAAGCGTTCCAAGCGCTTCTGTTCCATGGCTTGTGCAAAAAGGTGAGTGGCCTCGGCCCCCCACACCGCAGTGGTGGGCCCAGCCCCTTCCCTTTCCTCAGGATGCCCCTTTGTACCCTGCTCCTGTGTCCCACCCCCTGCAGTAATAGTGGAGGCCCTGGCTGTGGCTTATCCAGCTGCTTCCTTGGCCTGCCTGGAAGCAGCACCATGTCACTAATTCACCAAAGAACTCCCAGGAGCAGAGCAGAGAGACAGCAGCAGAGTCGAGGAAAGGAGGCAGTGCCTTAGCTTGGCCGGCCTTCCTGGGTCCCCCGGCACCCAGCCTCTTTTCCTGCCCACACCATAGGGTGCACCTTCCACTAGCAGCTCTGCCCAGAGGCAGCTGTTCCCCTCATGAGCCTTTGCCCAGCTTGCAAGGCTAACAGTCACAGTAAAAACCAGCACGTTGTACTGAGAGCCGACCGTGTGCGCGGACATCGGTGTACATTGTGTCATCTAACCTTCCCAACGACTCTGAGGCAGGGACCCCTGTTGTCGTCTTGATGCCCATTTGGGAACCGAGGCACAAAGGATAAGCAATTGCGCCTGGAGTCATGGAGCTGGGGGTATAGACTTGTCCGACCTGGACGCCCTGAGCACCCCCAGGCACCGAGCTCTGAGGGCCGACCAGAGTAAGCCTGTCCTCCGCCCCCCTCCCCTCAGGTGGGGCCGGAGGTCATGAGGGCACCTTTGTGAAGCTCTGCCAAGCTACTCTCTGCAGGACGGTAGACAGTAGTGTCTCGGCCCAGGTGGCGTTTGTAGTAGGGTGCGTCTGCAGCGAGTTCTCCCCCCCCCCCCCCCCGTCCCAGTCCCCGTGTCAGGTGAGGGAGTCGGGGTGAGAGTGGCTGCACCGACAGCCGGTGTGGCTGCTCTTCCTCTGCCCAAGGCCCACACGCGGTACGACGGCTCTGACTGTTTTCGTTCCCTCCGACTCTGGCAGATACAATGTGGGGTGCACCAAACGAGTGGGGCTTTTCCACTCAGACCGGAGCAAGCTGCAGAAGGCAGGGACCACAACCCACAACCGCCGCCGGGCCAGCAAAGCCAGTCTGCCAACACTTACCAAGGACACCAAGAAGCAGGTGAGAGGGCTGGCAGAGCCTGGAGCTCCATCCTCCTAAGGCCCCGCCAACTCCCCTTCTTCCCGCACCCTGAGACACCCACCTTCCTGTCCCCTGCTGACGTCAGCATGCTGTCATTTCCTGTTTCTCAGTCTACCAGGTCCAGCCTTCCTCGTGTCCCTTCATTTAGACCCATGGATGCTTACGAGGTAACTTAGTGACCTTGCCCCACCATTACCCCTCCCCTTCCAGTTTGCCTCCCTCTGTGACTTCTGGGGCCGTGGAAGCAGGCTCTCCCCTGCCTGGCTGTTCTGGTCACCTCCTCTTTTGCACAGAGGGCTAGGGGAGAAGGCAGCATCTGCATTACCCTGTCCCCACCAACCATGTTGCCTCCTTGCACTTGAGAGCACTGAGTTCTTGAAGGTCTCTACCAGGAACATGGGTGTTCATTCATTAACTTTTTTTTAGCGTCAGCCCCATGCCAGGAGCTCGGTTAGGCACCAAGGCTCCAGGTGCCCTGGAAGAGCTCACAGCCTAGTGTGCTGCTCCAGAACCTGAGGCGTATATTGCTTCTTGTTATTACTTGGTCATAAACTTCCTTAAGAATCTGATGAGAGCCATGTCCAAAATGTATATATGCAAGAAATTTTGCATGCTGTTCAAGGTGGCTCACCGACTGCCCTGAGGCCCACAGAGCCCTGGTTAAAAGCCCACAGCTTGGGGGCACAGGCACGCAGTCCGATGACGGCCCTGACGTGTGGTGCGTGCTGCGGTACTGGGAGGGGCCGGCTCTGCTCCGGCTCAGGGGGGACAGGAGAGGCTTTTTGGATTCAAAGACAGGTGGGAGTGTAGACCGAGTGGAGAGGGAAGGCAGACACACCTGCCTTCGCGAGCTGCTGTGCTGGAGACGCCAGTCCCCTGTCCTGAAGGCAGCCTCCTGTCTGCTCCCAGCCCACAGGCGCGGTACCCCTTTCAGTTACCGCCGCCCTGCAGCTCACGCACAGCCAGGAAGACTCCAGCCGCTGCTCGGATAACTCAAGCTACGAGGAACCCCTGTCACCCATCTCAGCCAGCTCGTCCACCTCCCGCCGGCGACAAGGCCAGCGGGACCTGGAGCTCCCTGACATGCACATGCGGGACCTGGTGGGCATGGGACACCACTTCCTGCCAAGCGAGCCCACCAAGTGGAATGTAGAAGATGTCTACGAATTCATCCGCTCTCTGCCAGGTAGGGCCCTGGGAAGCCCCATGCCTGCTGCAGCAGCAAGGGGTGAGGAGAAGTGAGAGACCCGCTGGGAAAGATAGGCAGTTCGGTTAATGACGTGGGTTCAGGAACAGGGGTGCAGAGGTGACACGTAAGATGGGGTTCTGCCTGTAAGAGCTCACGTTCTAGCACGGAACATGAACTATAAATAACCTTTTATAGCTGTACTTCAGTGTGTTTACTGGCACAGTACGTAGTGCGTGTGAAACGCAGAGGTGACAATGTGATTAGCCTGGCGCCCCTGCAGCAGGTTGGGGGGGCAGTCGAGTGGGAGTGTGGGAAATCTGTCAGGAACACCAGTGATGAGGAAATTTAAACTGACAGAGGACCAGGAGGCCCCTGACGGGGGAAGTGACCGCCTCGGGGAGCAGTTCAGGGCGTTCATCCATGTGAGCACGCAGTGCAGCCGGGATCGCTATGTGCCGCTGTGGCGGAGAGCAGGGGTTTAAGGGCCGGACCCCAGGGCACCATGTCGAAGCGCTCTTCTGCTTTTCCTGTCACTCTCGCCCAGCCACTGGCCGGTCCAGGTATTGGTGGCAGCCACAGCTGTCACTCAGAGATGGAGTGGGGTGCGGTGGTGACGAGCACAGACTTCTGAGTCAAGCAGCTCAGCCAAATCCCGGCTCTGCCAGTCACCCAGTGCATTCTCTGTTGCTGCACCCCAAGTATGTTACTGCAGTCACCGTGGGTCACTGTGAGGAATTAGTGAGTGGCACTGCAGGGCAGTTCTGCCACAGGGTCCCTTATGAGATTCTGATTAACGTGTTGGCCAAGGCGAGGGTCATCTAAAGGCTTGACTGGGGCTTGGGACCCTCTTCCACAGCGGCTCACTCACACGAGGCTCAGCCAGGGCATGGCCATTAGCGAGAGGCCCCCGGGTCTGCACACGGGCCTCCTCGGGGCTCTCACGCATGGACCTTCCCAAGCTGTTGTTTGCATGGGTGTTGGTCCAGGAGAGCAGGCTGGAAGCCTCTGTGTCCTCTGGGAGCTAGGCTCAGCTGTCAAATACAGTGCTGTCACTTCCACGGCATCTTACTGGTCACCCAGGTCAACCCTGTGCACTTTATGAGGGAACTCACGAGGGCATGAAAGGGAAGCAAGGATTACTGGGAGCTGTTCGGAGGCTGCTGATGTAGTTCACCTCCGGCCCTGGAGCTTCGGGAGCCTGCCTTATGCAGACACACTCGCAGCCCCACCAGCTCCTTTCCAGTCTCGTCCCATTGCAGCAGCCCTTGGAAATCCAGATCCCGTCTTCTAACTTAGGTCCAGGCACAGGTGAACCTGTTTGGGTCCAATCCCTCCAGTACACAATTCCTCAGTTTGAAGACCTGAGAGTGAACTGCTGTCAGGTTATCCTCTTCTCTCCATGAATTCCAAGGTGTGGTGGGTGGGACAGGTACAGGATAACCACTGTAGATGTGCCCGTTCACAAAGGGAAGCAACAGGGAGGACACAGCAGCCACCAAGCCACAGCAGTTCTGAAACCCAACAGGGCGTGTGGTTGCATTTCCTTGGTTAGGACTCTTCAGCCTGCAAGTGGCTCTTGGTCCCAGCCCCGGGTCATTCTTCCTGTCCTGTGAAAGCCAACCCGAGTCTACAGTGGAGCAGTGCTCTCAGCCTGCTTCCTGCTGCTTTCTGCTGCTTTTCAGGTCAAGCTACCTCTGACCCCTTCAGTTCAAGCAAGCAGCACTTCTACTAGTGCGATTCTCTTAAAACCTTTGTGGGCTTCTCATGTATCTTGTCGGGGGTTCACTTCATTAGACTAAACCAGGATTCACATATGTCTTCAAGAGAAACCTTTCTCTCCATGGGGCTTCTGCAGCTGAGGGACAGTGCCCATGGCAGTCGGGGGAGCCCTGCTGCTGACTGGAAAGGACCTATGGGCGCGTCCCTAAAACCCCTAGAGTGCCTTCTGACCAAACAGTTCTTGGAGTCTGAACAGGAGATCTGAGTGTGTCCTCAGTTCCATCTGTGGGCCGTGTTTCTGTGACCCTTGTTGCCTAGAGACCGTTCCTCAATGTTAGTATCATTTGCCATCGGCAGAGGCTGGGGACTCTCACAGAGCCAGCAGACCCTGCCTCCTCTGTGTGTAGCAGTTTTCTTGTACTTCACCTCTCCCTCTGCTTTTGTCAGAAGCGGCAGCAAGAAGCCAGGCAGCACAGTCAACGTGTTGCTAAAAGCATTAGCTGGGGCACTCAGGTCAGTAGGTACGGGAAGCTTACATGCTACCTCCAACAACAGGTTGCCGAGTTTCTCAAAGGCCATCAGAGAGAGCACCTTAGGCACTCAACTCACGCTCCCCTCACAGGCCTTCCAGCTCCCACCAGGGGTGCTCCCAAGGCCACACCCACACTTTTAGGGTTTCGTTATGGCAGCAGCCCTCTTCTAGGTACCAAAATCCACATCAGTGATCTTTATTGTGAAACAAGTCACCCTGAAACTTAATGACTTAAAACAGTAACTATCTCAGGGTTCCTGTGGGTCAGGAACGGAGAGTGGCTTAGGGGGACAGTGCTGGGCAGGGTCTCTCACGAGATCCCAGTGACGGTGTCAGCCGGGGGCTGGCTGTGCGCAGGAGGCCTCAGCCCCTCTCCACACGGGTCCCCCCGCCCCCAGAGCCTGCTTGAGTGTCCTCCCCACACAGTAGCTGGCTTCCTCCAGAATAAAAGCAAGGTGGAAGCTGCTGTGCCCTTCCTGATCTAGCCTCGTAGTCACGTGCGATCACCTCCAAAACACCTTATTGCTCCCAGGTCAGCCAGTTCGTGGAGGGGAGGGGGCCCTGAACAACTCCATGCGTGAATGAGGAGGCGGGGTATCTGGGGTCCATCCCGCAGTCCCGCTGTGTTGGACAAGCCACAAGTCATAGGGGGCGGTTGTGAGGATTAAGCAAACCAACGTGTCTGCAGTTCAGTGACTGCCGAGAGTGCAGACGGGTAGCTCTGGACGACCCTGTCTCTGGTGGTGTCTCGGCAGGCTGCCAGGAGATAGCCGAGGAGTTCCGTGCCCAGGAGATCGACGGCCAGGCTCTGCTGCTGCTCAAGGAAGACCACCTGATGAGCGCCATGAACATCAAACTGGGGCCAGCCCTCAAGATCTATGCTCGCATCAACATGCTCAAGGACTCCTAGGGCTGGCCAGGGCAGCCAGGGTTCCGGCCCAGGACGCCTCCTCCCAGCTGGACAGAGCCAGACTGACATTCCTAAGGGGCCCAGGCACGGGCCACTGGAGGGCAGGGGCTCTCCCTGCGGGGCGTGGCTGGTGAGGAGGTGTTGCCACCTCCCAATGGCTCTCAGGGGCCTTTCTTTCTGTGGGAGGGGCAGAGAGGTAGGTGGTGCAGACGATGGGGCTTTATGCTTGTAAATAATGATAGCACTGGCTTCTTCCAAAGTCCCAATACTCTAGCCCCGCTCTCTTCCCCTCTCCGTCCCCCATTTTCCCGGGGGTATATGGTCAGGGCTCCCCAACCTGAGTTGGGTTACTTCCAAGGAGAGCCGTCAAGCCTGGACCGAGGCTTTGAAAGCCCTTGCCTTCCACGTGCCTCTCCAGGCCCGGCTCACCTCCTGCTGCCAGCTTCTCCCCCTTCGGCTTGTTTCTGAAGCAGCCAGGTGTTTTCCCCCAAGCCCCCTGCAGGTGGAGAGAGAGAAGCTGGGCCCGGTTTGGCCATGCCTGCTGGCACAGACGCCTTAAACGCTGTGTGTGTGACTGTGTGACTGTGTGGGAGCCTGGACTGACAGACGGGCCCAGAGCCACCCTCTGGCATCTCCAGGTGTTTTGTAGCAGCCACTAGTGCTTTGTCCTGGACTCCACTCGGCCTTGGGATGGGGATAGAGAAGGGCCACCCCAGTGCAGAGAGGCGAGGGCAGGAAGAGGCGGCGGCTGGCGGTTCCTCTCCCGACTGGTCACGATGTCTCCGAAGCCCCTTCCCCACACTGTGAAGTCCCCCTGACTGCCCTGCTGTGTCACAAACAACATTAAGGAAGCTGCCGGTGCGAGGCCTGGTTCAGGCTGAGCCCCCTGCCCGACGGGCCCTGGGAGCCCCAGTGGTGAGGCCCAGAGAACCTCTGAGGGGAGGGGCGCGCTGGAGCTGGAGAGCCCACGACATGAAGAAGACAGCCTTCGGCCTCCCACTCCTACCCTCGGCCTCTCGAACTTGTTCGCAGCAATCAGAGCTACTGCTGAGAGGGCGGGGCAGGAAGGGCGGGGCCTGCCTCTGACCCGCCCTGCCTGTCCCCCGTAGGCTCCCGGGGGGAGAGTGGGCCTCTCCCCCGAAGAGGGTGGCCGCCTTCCTCGGCTTGTTCTATTCCCCGCTCACACCCCAGGCAGGGTTGGAAATGAAGGACTTTTTTTAACCTTTTGTTTTTGTTTTTTAAAAATAAATCTGTAAAATCTGTTTCTTCTGTGCTTTTCTTTCGGGGGGATGCCTCCTGTCCCTGCAGGTATGGGTCCCAAATGGCTCCTTCTCACCCATCAGGAGAGGGCTGGGCCTTTGGCTTGGGATAGTGTATCTTCTGCACTCCACTGGGGCCAGGCCTCTCGAGGGCTCCGAGTCCCGGCTCTCACAGGAGCAGCATGTTCTGCGTCTGTTCCTCACGTGGGTGTCTCTGGAGCGGAAGGCCCAGAGCCCCTTCAGCTCGGAGGCCCCCTTCCCAGCATCCCACTGGGGAGACAAGACACTCCGGGGCCTGGAACATCTGGACATCAAGGCAGAACCCAGGTTCTCGCCCCTAGCAGACACTTTTGGTTGGTGCTGCTCAGTGTCCAGAATGGCCCCTGGAACGGCTTTGGTTCACTCAGCACTTTCCTGCACATTTTTGGATGCTGGAATAGCAAATTATTAAAAAAGGTAACGTTGTCCCTGAAGAGGTAACACTGAAGCCATACCACGGGAGGGAAAGGGCGTTCCAGCCCCGGGCAGCTCATGCAAAGGCAGCTGTAGGAAGCCGAGGCACAGAGCAGCCAGAGGTGAGTTGGTGGGACAGGTGTGTGCGGCCAACAGTGGATTCTGTTGACTGGGCCTTGTGCTGGAAACAAGGCCTTGGTGGGGAGCAAGACGCCGCTGTACCTGCCTGCACAGAGCTTAAAATCTCCCTGCGTCTATCGGTCTACCCCAGGGGCAAGGAAGAGGGGGGCAGCTTGGCCTCCTGCTCCTTGTCTTCTCTAGGATTTTCCTTAAGACAGTGTTTCCACTTGTTTAAAACACAGGTGATAAGCCCAGGCTTCGACCCACTGAATCAGAATCTAAGAGCCAGGGTGGTGGCCCTGGAAGATCAAGTCACAGAAAGAGCCAATCCCCACATCCTGATAAGGTCTTTCCAGAAAGCCTGTTAAAATGTAATTAATACCTGGAAGGGGAGGAGAAACAAACTGCTTTATTGCAGTTCACAGATACTGTACTTTTTACAAATTAAAGGCTGGTGGCAACTTTGCCTCCAGCAAGCATTTTTCCAGCAGCACTGGCTCCCGTGCGGTCTCTGTGTCCACTCCTGGGGCGGGGATGGTGGAAGATGCTGATACGACAGCAAAGGGTTTAGAATATGACATAAACTAGTTTGAAAGTTGTGTTGTGGGTTTCAAATGCTACCCAACAGCCTTACCTGCTGGAGAGAAATTGTTTGTGAAGGGAAGAGTCATTCAGTAGGGTCTGTCAGACGGTCAAGCGTCTTATTTTAAGAAGCTGCCACCCTGATCATTTGGCAGCCATCCACCTGGGGCCAGACCCTCCACCAGCAGAGATCACAGCTCGCTGAAGGCTCAGGTGACAGTGTTTTTAGCAATATTGTCAAACCAAAGTAACAGGGTATTTTAGACACAATGGTATTGCACACTCACTAGGCTACAGTATAAACATGAATTTTCCATACACTGGGAAACCAAAAAATGCACACGACTCACTTTCGTGAGACACTGGCTTCTGTGAGAAACTCGTTCCGTGAGATACTCCCTTTCCTGCAGCGGTCAGTGCCCCCAAACCTGCCGCGTCTCCCAGGTGTCCCTGCAGCTGACAACCCAGAGGGGTGGAGCCAGGACTGGAAGGTCTGGTTTTTCCAGGACACAGGGTATGGCCGGCAGGTTGTGGGGGCCAAATGCAGAGGGCACCCGGGGAGCACTGTGGACCTCGGTTTTCCCCTTCCGGCGAGACGACGAGAGCCAGGCCCCACCTGAGGTGTGTCTGTGGACGGTGGAGAAGGAGAGGACCAAGCCTCCCGAAGGGGGACACGGTGCGGAACTGACTTAAATGGATAAACACTGGCACTGTTTCCTTACTTCAGGGGACAGGCCCCAACCTATCGTAAGTTTGAAGGGTGCATTTGTAAATATCTATTTGCTCCTGTTTACACATCACACAGAATTTTTCAAGCCTTTTTTGATGAATATTCAGAGTGTTTAATGAAATGTTTCCGACCTTCATATACATACTTCAATATGTATAACCAAAATAAAAATATCACAAAACAATGCCTACCTCTATGTCCAATATATTTTGATATTTTCTTTTCCGTTTTCTTCCTGTTCTTCCTTTCTAAATCTCGATCACAATCCACAAAACTGACTGCACAGCCCACGGATGGATCACAACCTACACTTAGAAAACCCCGCCCAGCGCCCACGTTCCAGACTGATGCCGTACCACTCTCTCGTGCGGCTCTGACATTTGCCTGGGTGACTACACCCCATTTTCCTGATGGGGGTAAAGGACTCCCCAGGGTGACCTGTCCGAGATCACAGTCGGACGGCCAGCGCCCTGTCCAGAGCTCCATGCAGACCTGGGGTCTCACCCCGACCAAACCAGAAGGAAGGGGAAGTCAGTGCAAACCAGCACCAAGCCTCTGCCAATCAGAGCCGGCCTCACCCTGGGCCACTCTCCAGGTGATTGGCCCCAAGGGGGTTCCCAGCCCCCACCCCACCCTGGGGCCAGCTTACTCCAGCAGGTGCCACTCCTAAGCAAGTCCCACTAAAGGCAGGTCATCCCTGCCAGCTCCCGTGGGTGTGGTTCCAGGTGGCCTGTGACCGCTTTGTCCTGGTCACCAGAAACAGGTTGTTTCCGGCTCTGAGCCGAGCGAGCTCTTGGAAGGCTGTCCCGCTGGCCTCTCGACATGGCTCTCAAAGAGGGACCTAGGTGAGTGGGGGCACTGCCGCTGGGGTGGGGAAGCTGGGTGGGGTCACCAAGACGGTCCGGGGAGAAGGAGACTCTGAGAAGCAACATGGCCAAAGGGCAGGGATAGCAGGGAAGATCTGGGAGAACGTGCAGCCTGTGGGGTGCTGGGTAAAGCGTCTTTTTGCTTTAACTCTGAGCCCCTTGATGAGCCAGAGAAAGAAGACCTTGGGGCTGCACCCCCCACTGTAACTGAGAGGTCTCTATACTCCCCTGGGAGTAACTGTCCAAAATGGAAATTTGTTCCCATTTAAGACCTGATGACTGATCTTTAATGCCTTCTTGAAAGGAAGGAGGGAACAGGGCAAGGGGGTGAAGGGGCGTCCTTTAGAAAATACCTGAGAAAACTACGTGGAGGGACAGATGAGGCAGAGGCCTTGTGCACTAAGGGCTGCCAGCCCAGGGCATGGAAAGGGCGGCAGGAGCTGGCCGGTGCCTGCTGCAGACTTGGGTCTCAAAGCCCTCCCGGACCTGACAGTGTGAGCCCACTGGGGCCAGCTCTGCCTGGCTGCCCCAGTGGAGGCCCAGTGCCCACGATAAGCATCGGCTTGTCCTACCCTGGTTGGCAGGGTCCTGACGGCAGTGAGAGCAGAGAGAAGCCCGCTCCACCCTTTTCCTGCCCCACAGCACAAATGGACTCCCCTCCCAGGCAGCTGTGCTTCTGAGCCGGGGAGGCCCTGGTGCGGCCAGACCCGCAGGAGCCCAGCGTGCAGCTGGGGAGTGAGGAGGGAGAGAGGCTTTTGCAGGAGAGATGCTGACCTGCAGAGAACATGCGGAGCCTTGGGAGGAGCCACGCCTGTGGGGGAATAACAACAGGACCCTTGGAAGACGAGCCTCATGGCTGAGTTGAGGCCAGGTCATCGGTAGCCCCAAATGCCAATACTCTGGCTTGGGAGTTGGATCTAAGTTCAACCCTCAGCTCCAACACTTAATACCATATTTTGCCGTGTATAATGAGCACTGTTTTGCCCAAATTTTTTAAGGAAAAATAAGGATGCACATTATGCGTGGGTATAATGATTACGTATCATGGGTATATAATCCCGTGTATAATGCGCACAAAAACGTGAGTGCACACTACATGGTGAAATATGGTCGCTGTGTGACCCTGAGCAACTGATTAACCTCTCTGAGCCACAGTTCCCTCCTTCATAAAGTGGAGGTAACCACAGCATCTTCTTCAAGGGGTCATGGTCCAACTTCCACAGGAGAGGGATGTAAAACTGTCGGCCAAGACAGTGGAGTTTTAAGTGCAAAGGTGAAACTCTCAGTTGAGGAAAGGGAATGAAGAAAAAGAACCCAATGATTACCTCATTACTTTACTGAACAAATAATTATTAATACCACCAAACCATGAGGCTGCAGGCTGCAGATCTGGCACCGAGAATCCAAAGTCTAATACAGCAGAAAACACATGGCCTAGCAGGGCAGCCAGTCACAGGCCAGTCTGGAAAGTGCCACAGCAGAGGTCTGCACAGGGGGGGCCCTGGAGAGAGCAGGTGTTGGCCGGGAAGGTCAAGGAAGGCGTCTGAAGGGAGAAGCCGGGTATTGGGGAATGATCGGGAGCTTGGTGGTGGCCGACGAAAAGAGCAATCTGGGCAAAGATGTGGAGGTGAGAGGCCACAGAGTCAAAGCAAGTCCAGGACGCTTCACAGGATGCAGGCCGGGAGGACAGCTGCAGGAATCTACTTGGATGAGAAATGACGAGGCAGGAAGAGCTCAGTGGGGTGAACAGGAGGGAGCTTAGGTCTCTACGGAGGAGACAAATGCAATGGAGCTTGGTGAGGTGGCTATAAGGACAGGGAGAATGGGTCCCACTTGAGTAACAGTCATGGAGAACGCAGAAGGAAGAAGACATCAGGGGAAATGCAAAATGCAGTTTGGGAAGCCCTGAGTCTGAGGTGTCCGCAGGACACCCACATTGTTCCAGGACACACGATGCCCAAGTCCAGTGCTCAGCAAGGGGCTGCACCAGACACAAAGACTTCGGAGTCACTGGTGGAGAGAAGCCAAGGGGTGAGAAAAGGCGCCTAGAGAATCCTAGCTGAGTTGCAAATGACAAGAAGGGCAAGCCATGCACAGGTGAGCCAGGAGGCTTGGACTGGAACACAGCGGGGAGCACAAGAGAGATGGCAGGAGCCAGATAGAGGGAGCTTCGCAGCCCAGGCCCCAGGTTTCCTTCTAACAGCAGTGAGAAGTCACTGGAGAATGGAGTGTTGGGGGGCAAGAGCAGAAGCAGGGAGGGTGGAAGGGGTGCTACGAAGGGTATCCGGACAGTGGCCTGGGGTGCAATGAGAGGGGTGAGGTCACACGTGTTTGCGCCGGTGTTTGTGGTCGAGTCCACGGGGCTTGCTGGTGGACTGCATGTGGGGCGCGAGAGACAGGAGGAATCAAGGCTCCCGGGCCCTCGGTGTGAGAAATGGGGCACATCACTGCAACGGCCCTTCCCAGGATGCAGGAGACCCCAGTGGGGAGCAGGTTTCTGAGGAAAATCAAGAGTCCCCCTCTGGCTGACTTTGAGATGCTTGCAAGATATCCAAGTGGAGAGATCGGGGGCACCGACCCCCCACGTGTCCTCTGTGGCTATACCAGTGAGGCCCAGATCAGCCCACCAGAGGCCCCAGGCCGTGATTAGGCCCCCAGAGCCCTTCCCAGAGGGAAGTCTGATGTGGGGCATGGACCTCACAGGAGACGTTTGGTCACTTTTGCACACTTGTTTCCTTTTCATGGACCTCCATCCCCACTCCCCTATCTTCTTTGCTTGGATTCCTTCTAATTCCTCAGGCCCTAGCTTAGAGGTCACCTCCTCCAGGAAGCTTCCCTGACTTCCCACCTGCCAGGGTGCAGGTGACAGGTGACACTCTCCAATTTGCCCTCAGAGCATCTCGTATTGTATCCATCACAGCCTTCATTGGGCGGTGTTCCTTCCATTCACCCGTCTGCTGCTGACGACTGACCCGTCCCCTCCCCCCTCAGCCACCCCCCTTCCTCACACCGCTCCCTGAAGGCAGGCCCGTGTGTGACTCCCCCCTGACACCCGGACCCAGCACAGCACTTGATTGTGAGCTCGTACCCCACAAATGTGGTCGAGTGCACGAGTGAACAGAAACCGGGGAAAGCCTGGACGCGTAACCCTCTTCCACACTGAAGACGCCCCCTCCGCACAGACCCCCAGAAGCAGGAGTCGCTGGCTGACACGGGAGGGTCAGGGAAAGCTTCCGCTCTCAGAGCCAGGCAGCTTTCCGAAGGACGGCGGCGGCACACCGCACCGGGCGGGCCGGCCTGAGCGCGCCTGTCTCACTGCACTCCTGTGCTGTGGCCGGTGCTGTTCCTTGTTAAAATGTGCACATTTTATAGGCAAAACATGCCACCTCGTTCTAATTGGTAGGTCTTTGATGACTCGGGAGGGTGGACGTTTTTCCATGTGCGATCACTAAATGCACTTCTTTGAGGATTTGCCTGGTCGTGTGACGTGGAAACTGTGGAGGCGGGTTGGCATTTCGTGAGAGGTTCTCGGGGGCTCTTTGGGGGGTAAGCGTAAGCACAGGATGGTCCTGGTGAAGGACGGGCAGACGGGGTTCCTGTGGGGGCCGGAGGCACAGGGGGCAGGGAGGGAATAATAATATTATCATCACTAACTCTCTGTTCAGGGACAGTGATAATTTACTGAGCTATCTCTATGTGCGTGGCCTTGTTCAAACCAGTTAGCGCATAGTAACTCCATCACCGTGACAGCCCTCTGAGGTGGGTGTTCTTGTTATATCTGCATTTTACGGATGAGGAGATGAAAGGGCGGATATCAAAAACCTTGCTGGTGCCCAGACAACTAATAAGTGGGGGAACTGGGATTCGAACCCAAAGGCCTGGCCCCAGTGTCCATGCTTCTCACCACACGGGCCCAGCCTCTCCAGAGACAGGGGTGCACAGCAGGGGTGGGGAGAGCTGGATGAGACCCCCAGAACTTACTAAGATTCTCAACTTTTGAGGCTCTTCCTGGATACCAACCAGCCATCAACCAATCCCAGAGTCCACCTCCCCTGAGCCGAGCCCTGCTGGAAGAACCCAGCCCGGTGACCAGAGCCATGACAGACACACAGTCCCTGACCACAGCTGCCCTCCATGCGGCCCAGCAACTCATCCTTAGGTCCCAGACAGCTGTCACCCTCCAGCCACCAAGCCACAGACCGCCCTGCCGCCCCTCCCACACTCTTCCCCCATCCAAGTCAGCCCCAGCCCCTTCCCCGAGTGAGCACCCCACACCTGATGTGACCGACCCCAAACCTGCTTGGGGCCATGCACCCCAGCACTACTGGGGAAAGCAAACAATATGCACCAAAATGCTCATCAGAAGAGACCTGGTCAGGTAAACTACACTATTGCCAATCACTGTAAAAAAGGGTAAGGCTGCACTTTAAGTACTCAGATGGAATAACCTTGAAGACGTAACACTCGGCAGAAAATGCAAGGTGCAAAATGGCATGGCATGTCTACAGAGCTGTCATTGCGGGGAGGAGGAGGAGGCAAAGACCATTACAGAGCAAGGAGAGAAAAAGAAAGGGGGAGGGCTGGGATGGGGGAGAGCATCCGCTACTGTGTTTGCCACATTGCTTGTCGGTGCACAGACTGTCTGGGAGGACACACAGGACACTGGTGACACTGGCTGCCTCTGCGCAGAGAAAAGACCCTGCCCTGCACATATCCGTGTGTCTGCACCAGGTGAAGATAATATGTTTGATTGCAAAAAAAAGTAAAACGAAACATTAAATTGCACAAATAATTTCTCATATGTACATATAGATATCTTTGTGTATATAAATATAAACATAGGTATAAAGAGTATGTTGCCGATGCCCCTCCCCACCCCCCCAGGGCCTGGAAGAGAATCTTCTGGAGGCTGATCCTACTTGCAGTTGGCTTCTCAGGGCTGCTCCTGTACGGGTTCCCTTCAGTCAGGTACAGCCCTTCCCCCAGCACTCCAGGTGGGTCCCCCGGGGCAGGATTAACGGGAATCTTTCCAAGTGCTTCCCTGAGGGATGGAGGGTGGCGGCCATCCCAGCCCCTACGTGTTCCGTGGACTCTCCCTCCTTGTAAGGAGCAGAGCAACAGGCTCCTGAGCAGGCTGGCACACCCCTCACCACTGCCCCTGCCCAACAGGTATCTGGAAACCTTCATCCCCATGGGCACCTGCCCTCTGTCCAGAATGTCCCTGCTGAGGGACAACTTCTCGGGTCTCCTGCGTCTCTGGTAAGGAGATACTGTCCCTCCCACTCCAAGATTGCCCATATTCCCTACAGTACGAGCTCCAGAGTCGCTGCCCTCCTCACAGCCCCCACCCTGGCAGAGCCAGGTGGTCCACCCAGCAGCCCAGCAGGTCACACATCTCTCCACCCTGTGTATTAGTTCTGGACTAGGAACAGGGTATGCCCCACCTGCAGGTCCCTAGGGCCCAGCATGGGGAGATGGCAGTGAGCTTCACCAGGTGGGTGGGTGAATGGACCTATCTCTCATCCCTGCCCTGGCCAGGGCCCGACCGGAAGTCCTGACCTGTACCTCCTGGGGGGCCCCCATTATTTGGGATGGCACTTTCGATCCAGATGTGGCCCAGCAACAGGCTATACAGCAGAACCTCACCATTGGGCTGACTGTCTTTGCCGTAGGCAGGTAAGGCCTTGGGAGGAGAGCACTGCTGTCCCAGCAGGGCGTGGGAGGGCGTGCATGTGGTACGGGTGAGGTGGCGCCCTGTTCCCTCTGCCGAAGGGCCCCAAGGTGATTCGGAAGGCAAAGACAGCACCCTGGTCCCAGGGTGAGAACAGGACCACCCTTCTCCTTTCTGTCCTTCCTGGACACCAACACTGTGAGGCCACCACCCCCCCACCCCCCAGTGCAGGCAGCCAGGGGCTCAGAACCACGTCCTAGAAAAACCCTGCCCAGGGGCTGGTGGTCCATCTGGAAGCATCGGGTCTGTGGTGAGAAAACGATGGCGTCTTTCAGGTGAGGATGGTGAGACGAGGGGGCAACTGAGTGAATAGAGGAAAGGGCCCACCTGCGGAAAGTGCCCACTGGAGGTCAGTGGCTAGATGCAGGAACAAAGTAAGGGGAGCAGGAAGGCTTGGCAACAAGACTGATGGAGGAAAAGGGGCTGGGAGCCGAGTGGTTCCGCAAGGCAGTGAATCTGAGCTGGGCAGGAGGTGAAGAAAGGAGGGGACACTGAGAAAGGGATCCAGACCTGAGCACTCAGTGGGGCAGGACTGCTAGGGAGGGCATCGCCGAAGTGGGCTGGAAGGGTGGGGGGCACTCAGAATGGGGCAGACTGGTGATGGTGACCAGGCCAAGGGAGCAGACACGGGGGCAGGTGACCGAGGCGGGCAGAGGACAGAATCACTGCAGGAGAAGAGGCCAAATGGGGACTGGGGGACCCCAGACATGGAAAAGGAGCTGGAGAGCTAGGTGGAGAAGAAATCCCAGGGACACTGTCATCCCCACTGGGGATGGCAGGGCTGTCCGAGCCAGATGTCCACCTTCCAGATGCAAAGGGGACTCCTGGATGAGAGTGGAGATCAGATCCTGTGGCCCTAAGCATGGTGCACAGAGGTAGAATGCAGGGCAGTTAAAGGAAAAGTCTGTAACAACGGAAGAGACTGCTTTGGGAATAGAGAGTTCTGCATCCAGGAAGAGGTATCAAAATTGTGGGAAGGAATTCTGTCATCAGGTACCCCAGAGTTCCTTCAGCTCCTACCCCCACACTGCAGAAGGGACAGAAAGCCAGGAGGGCTCCCAAGGGGGCAGGGGGGCAAACAGGACCAAGGGCTGACCCATGGGCCAGGTGGGCAGCACTGCTGGCCTCTCCCAGCGCATTGGTGCCCCTACTTCTGTTCTCGATACTAAGTTGGGTGTTCTGCACCAGCCCTAGGGGTCATCCCGAAAATCCAGGGCCTTGGGATCCTGAATTCTGAGATTTTGTGAGTATAACACCCTGGGATGCTGAGGCTTCCAAGGTCTCTGATTCCAATCCCTCATACACCTACCAGGAACAGAGTAAGTACAGGTGAAGGTTCAAGCTCCAAGGCCAGTCTGAGTTCAAATCAAAGCTCTGTGACTCACCAATGCTTGCAGCAGCTCCCCAGTTACTACAGCTCTTCATTGCTGTTTCCTCCCCTGAAAAAATAGAGATGATAAACGGTGAGGACTAAATGCAACAATGTACATGGACTTAGAACACTGTCTACCACATGCTGCACGTTCAGAGACATTAGACATTATCACTCTTCTTTCAGAACCCTGGGATGCCAAAGTCTGTTAATACAAAGTTTCTGATAGTACAAACTTTCTGGTTATCTATGCAAGGAATGACCACAACCTTGGGGACTTAAAGCAACAACATATTAGCCTCATAGCTCATGATTTTGTGTGCCAGGAATTCCAATGGGGCTCCACAGAAGTGCTCCTCACTGCTCCCCACTGTCTGGGTCTCCACGAGGGCAGCCCACTGCTAACGACCGGAGGAGCACCTCTCCCCACATGGCCTCTCCGCATGGCTAATTTGGGCTTCCTCACATCGCTGCCACATCCAAATTCGGCGGTTTACATAAGCAAAGGCCCTGAGCCCTAAAGAGACAGAGGCTAACGCTGCCAGCCCTTCCAGGGCCAGCACAGCACCACTTCCTTGGGAGAGCTGAGTTCCAGGGAGGGAAGGCAGGGCCCTGAGGGCAGGGGTGGCCAACCCTTTCCAGTCATCTTTAATTTGTTTGCATGATTCTGGGATTGCAGTTTTCAAGAGCTCCAGTCCCACTGGAGGTTGCAGGATTACTAGAACCGAGGGGCTGAATGAGGAGGAGCAGGAAGTCCGAGTCGGGGAGGGGAGGCCGAGGGAGCGGAGGGGCTTCGGAGGGCGGCCCCTACCCCTGAGGCACCCCGGCCAGGGTGACTCCCAGCCCGCCCCGCCCCGCAGGTACCTGGACAAGTACCTGGCGCGCTTCCTGGAGACGGCAGAGCGGCACTTCATGGTGGGCCAGCGTGTGGTCTACTACGTGTTCACTGAGCGCCCGGCCGCCGTGCCCCGCCTGCCGCTGGGCCCAGGCCGCCGGCTGCGCGTGGAGCGTGTGTCCCGCGAGCGGCGCTGGCAGGACGTGTCGATGGAGCGCATGCGCACGCTGCACGCGGCGCTGGGCGGCCGGCTGGGCCGCGAGGCGGACTTCGTGTTCTGCATGGACGTGGACCAGCACTTCAGCGGCGCCTTCGGGCCCGAGGCGCTGGCCGACTCGGTGGCGCAGCTGCACGCCTGGCACTACCGCTGGCCGCGGCCAATACTGCCCTACGAGCGCGACGCGCGCTCGGCCGCAGCACTGGCGTCGGGCGAGGGCGACTTCTACTACCACGGCGCCCTGTTTGGGGGCACAGTGGAGGCGGTGCGCGGGATGACGGCGCACTGCGCGCGCGCCCAGGAGCAGGACCGCATGCGCGGCCTGGAGGCGCGCTGGCACGACGAGAGCCACCTCAACAAGTACTTCTGGCTGCACAAGCCCGCCAAGGTGCTCTCGCCTGAGTTCTGCTGGAGCCTGGAAATAGGCCGGCGGGCCGAGATCCACCACCCGCGCCTGCTCTGGGCGCCCAAGGAATATGCTCTGGTGCGCGACTAGGAACCAGGGCCAAGCCTCGCCCCGCCTGCAGGATGGACACTTTGGGCCCTGGGAGGATGTGGAGTGGCCAGAGCAGCAAGGATAGACCCTGAAGCCATCAGGGATCCTTCTGGAAGCAGTATGGCACTCTGGAGGACAAGGAGAGACGGGACAGAAACAGCTCTGCCACCTCCTGCATGTGGAAGGAGGCCGCCCTGGCCTTTGAGAGTTTTGTGTTGGTCCCAGCCTCTGAGCAAGGTAGTGGTTGGACCTGCGCATGTGGTTCTTTCGTGATTGCAAGATGCCCTTCGGCAAAAACCCATCAGGACACTAAAGAGAATAAAGGTTCATTATTTACAGGACCCAGAAATTACACAGCACACCTGGGGCCACACGGCAAGGTCTAAGGGGAGAGGGTGAGCCCGGGGTTCCGCTTTTATCGGGATCCAAGCCAGGCTTCTAGGGTTTCGTGGACTCTTTTGGTGAATTCAAAATATGAGAGCAGAAATGTAAAGCTCAGGAAGAGAAAAAAACCAGGTGGCCAGAGGTGTCTAGTTACTGTAATCAACCGAGATCTCTCAAACAAAGGATCCTCAAGTGGGGGGTGGGGGGTGGCCTGGTTCTCTGTAGTCGGGAGGCTGGCAGTGTATTTATTGGAGATAACTCTCTTTGAAGTGACTTCGTTGGCAGTCAAAGCTTAAATCAGGCACTACAAAAAAGGAAAAGAAAAAAAAATAGGCAGGGAGCTTCTCACTTGGAAGATCTCCTTTTCCTCATTTTCAACCGGGACTGGGGCATACAGACCATTCACCTCTGACCTTCCTGACTTCAAGGGATGCCTCCTAAGGAGACGTTTTAGCAACTACACCCTCCCCCTTGTCAGGAGGAGACTGAGGCACAGAAGGGAACGTAACTGCCTGAAGCCACAGAATCTACAGGAGCTTGTGAGGTTAGCCCATCAGACCAAATAAAACTGCCTGGGGGCACGAGCCACAGAGGGAGAAACACGGGTGGCTTTGACTGTCACCTCCCCCACGCTCAAGCATCGCTTGCACATATTTAAGTAATACTATTGCAAATGAAAAGGGGCTGTGCAATAAGCAGCGGGCACATGGCAGGCCTGACAAGCTCAGCAGCCACATACATGCCTGACCGGGCGGTCCCTGGTGGGCAGTCACAGCCCAGGCCTAAGGCTTCTTCAGCAAAGTCAGTCTTTACCTCCAGTGAGCCCTGTCCACTGCTCTTAGGTATCTAGGGCAATGTACCTTCGAGCTGTCAGAGCGCTTTTCGTTTCTGTTCCCCTCAAAGGCACAGCCGCGGGCACCGAGCACAGAACGCCACCAGAAGCCCCCTGTGTCATCTTGTTCCGTGCACACCATCTCCCTGTGCTGTCCACGCTCAGTACTAACTCTCCTGCGCCCACCGATGTACAGTTCTGTGTTTCCCCACTTTGCTTGTTATCCAGTCCCAGAGATGTCCTCACCTTGCGTTCTCCCACCTCCCTAATCTCCCACCAATGGATTGCATGCACCCTCCTTCCATTTTTCCCCCTTGGATTCTAAATGCATAAAAGGAACCGAAAAACTGCCTTTCTTCAGAGTATTTTCTCAATCTTCTGAGATTCTGCTTTCAGGCATGTCTTTAAAATTGGGCTCAGATATACCTTTATAAGACTTTTCTATAGGCCGGGAGTTCCTTCTGTTGGTATTATAATAAAATAATTATTCCAACATATCCTTGTGGCCCTTTTCTCTGGAGAGTCAAAGTCCACGAAAACGTCATTTCCTTGTTGCTGGGGTTCATGGTTCTGTTTGGCCACAGTATCTAGGAGAGAACTTTTCTCATCCATGACTCCTGGCCAGACTCCTCATCCTCAACAGGTGAAAATGCAGGCTCCCAGTAGGAGCATGAAGTCAGCAGGTCCTCCAGGAAAGGTGGTCACAGAGCCAAGGAGACGGGAAAGGTGCCTGCTGGGAGCCCCCAGCCCCTGTCTGACAGCTGGGAACACCAAGACCGGGGAGGGTGGGACCTCACACCAGGCCTCCTGAGTCCTGTGTGTGCTGTTCTCACAGACTTGCATTTTTACAGCCTCCACTCTTCCCAGGTAGGATAGCAGCGCCGCCTGGACACCAATCCTGATGATGTTTACAATTGAGTCATTTTTACAAGCAAGTTCCAATAATGTGAAATAAAATCTATCTCCCCCCTCAACATCGCTGCAAGTTTCCCTAGTGCCTCCTACCTGAACTAGAGAAGCAAAACCCAGAAGGCCTTTTGACCTCTGGAGTGTGCCCAGGAACAGGTCACTGCGTGATGACTGTGATCTGGCACCTCCCTTCCCCTGAGACCTGCCCCCATCTTACCCTAGGACGTCCCCTAAGGGTCACACACTCGACCCTAGGGCACTAGAGACTTGAGCATGCGCAGGTAAGGCCTGGGTGGGAATTAGCTGCCCTTCTAACTGTGTGTGCCTACAGGCAGATTCCTCACCTTTGCAGGGTCTGTTTCCTCCCACACAATGGGGATGCCGGGCGCCCCGCCTGCAGGGGTTGTGGGGCTCCAGGAAACGACTTTTCTTCTCCCCCTCCCATTCTTCTCCCCCCCCCCCCCCAGCCTGCCCTTCGCTGGCAGGTTCATGGAGTCAGAGCTGCACTTACTGGGTACTTTCTAAGTTCTCCGCACAGTTCTAAGCATTACACATGTATCAATTCATTTAATTCTCACATCCTCCCTATAAACTGGTGACTATTACATCCCTCATTTAAGCATGAGAAAATCAGCACAGAAGGATTAAGTACCTGCCCAAGGTTACACCACTAGCAACCAAATTCACTGATGTGAGAACAAGCAGGAAATTAAACCTGGCCAGAAGGTAAGAGACTGAAAGCTGGGAGCCAAGGTGCCACTGGCTCTTGGTGTCCTCTGGCCATCACTGTTGGGCTCTGCCTGCTGCATCCTCCTCCCTATGTCTGGCCCCACACAGCCACCCAACCCCTAGTCCACAGGGTTTGCCCGTGCAGGTGCCCACCATCTCCTGACTCGTTCTTAATTCACGGAACCTCCAGGAATGGAGGATCTGACTGAAGAGTCCGCCAGGGCTGTGCTGGTAAATGTTTTGGCAACTGGCTCTGGGGAAAAAGCAAGCCCCAACCTGCAGGGATTTACACCAGCATGTAAATCCCACCGTGGTGGGTCTCCAGCTCTCACCAAGTGCAGAGTTCAGAAGAGGTGCGCACAGCCCACTCCCTGGGGCCAGTGCTGCCAGCACAGCAGGTCCCTGAATGACACTTCGGCCCACGTCACTACCATGTAATGCTGATGAGAACGCAGTGTGAACTAAACTTGTTTTTCTATCAGTTAGTCTCTAGTAAAATTAGTTTTGTTATATGTTGTTTCACTTAAAGTCACAGAACCTAGCACGATGTTAAATGAGGACTTCACTGTACACACCACGGGCACCACTGGGGCCACTGGTCCAGGAGTCAAGGTGCTGAGTCAGGTGGCCACCCCTGGCCCACGGGCTGTGCCTGGGAGTCACGTGATGGAAGATGGCCAGAGCCCGCCCCCTGGCCACGCAGGCTGTGGGAGGTCAGTTTCGGAGAGAAAGGTGAGTCCTATGAGAAGTGAGGGTACTTCACACGTGTTCTTGGCTGCTCCTGTGTGGCCCACTGTGACAATAACACATCCTGGTGTCCTCCGGGGAGATGGTCCTCAGATGCGGGCTTTGCCCTCTGCTCCAGGTGCAGAGCACCGGCGCTAGGCCCAAGCCAATCACGGACAGACATTCTGGTCACGTGACAGATTCAGGGCTGCTGCCTAACCCCGTGCAAACCAGGAAGACCCAAGTGGGCTTTTGCTGGGACTTCTGGGAGAGACAGAGGCTTGACTTTGGGAACCTGGGGGCAGTGAGGCTGGAGCTGCTGACTCCACAGAAGCCGGAGGGTAAAGCTGACTGGGGACAAAGTCAAGTGGAGCCCTGAAGCTGACCTGACCCTGCAATGTCATTAAGCCAATAAATCCTCATTTGCATTGAGCTTTCTATACCTTGCAGCTATGAGTCTCCCACACACAAGGACTTCAAGGGCTGGGAGGAGTTCCCAATGGTGAACCCAGTGACTCAGGACTAAGTCACTCCTACCTCTTCCATATCGCCTAGCACGGGGTCAACCTTGATAAACTTTGAGTGAATTAATTCCTGCATCTCTCTCCTAAGCAATCAAAACATTGACCTCCGTGGGGTAAAGCACACCAAAGGGACTTCTTGGCCCCTCAATCACAGGAATAGCCTCACGAGTCAGGGCATCCGTGATGGTCCCCCAAAGAGGGGCAGGGCACCTGGACACAGCTGCCCTTCTGGAAGAGGGGGCAGTGATCCTCACTGGTGAACCCCATGTGTCTAAAAAGGCTTCCGAATCAGGCAGACCTGGGCTAAATTTATGTCCCTTAACTGCAGCATTCGGCAAAATACCTCTCTTGGTTTGCTGCCCTCTTCATAGAGGGCTGGGAGGGCACCAAGCGCTCAGCTGGGCAGGCTGGAGTGAGACCAGCCCACAGGGAGCTGCTCTTTCCCTTCCTGCCTGAGTCTGGGGGCAGGGGAGGGGGAGGGGAGCCGTGGAAAGGCGCCCCCCCAGCACAGAGCACACCACACATGGCCGCCGCCCGGGTGCAGGTACAGTTTATTCTTCACAACAGAGAAATACAAAGAGCAGAGGGTTCGGAATTCCTTTGTGTCTTGCCCCCTTTAGTGTTTTCCCCCACGTTTGATTTTTTTTTACTCCCCACCCCTTTTCTTAAATATAATGCAAACTTCTTTCCTGAAGCGTTGAGGGGCGCCTGCACTCACCTCCCTGCCACCCAGATGCAGACTGAGAAGCCAACAGACTGTTTTCTCTTTTTTAATAAGGTAACTAGTTCTAAATACGGTGGCCTGCAGGTCCCGCAGAAAAAGCAAAGGGTGTTGACAGTATGTATAACAGCGTATTTACAGGGTAGTAACATGCGGACAAAAGCTACAATACTGAGTATCAGACGACGCAAGTCAAACAAAGGGGTGGGGGCGGGGGCAGAGAACCCCGTGGGAAAAGAAACCCCAGGAAACGTTAAACTGGTAAATCAATGGTGAGTTAAGGCTTAAAAAGTGTATAAAAATAACACAGTTAATATTCAAAACGGAACTCCAGATACAGAATATATAGATGAGTTTCTGTCTAGTTTTCTTTTTTTTTTCCCGGGGGAGGGAGGGGACTTCTCCGGGCTCTGTACATGGTTCCTATATACACGGACACGCATGGCTTTCAGATTGGGGTGTGCCTGTGGGGGCTGAGGGCAGGGGCTGCTCCTGGGGACCCTCCTTTTTGAGGATCCCTTCCCTGCCCAGGGGCCTAGGGCCTGGGCTGGGGGTTCCCCCTCCATGGCAGGGAAGACAACCCCTCCCTGGGAAGTACCCCATCTGGAGGGAATTATGGAGGGGGTGCTAGTCCCAGACCCACTCCCTCCCCATCCCCTGGCCCACAGTCTGGGACGGCAGGAGAGGTAGGCAATAGGTTTCCTGGCCAGCACCGAGGTAGACTGGGGTGGTCCGAAGGGCAGCGGGGGGCCAGGTCTTACCCAGCCCACCCCCACTCCGTTTCCCTGGGCCGGCGCCCAGCCCAGCCCAAGCTGCACCCTTTGGTCCTTCGGCTCTCCCGGCGGCCCGTCTCTCGTTTCGCCTCCTGAGGCCTGGGTAGCTGCTGCCTCCCTCTGGTCAGTGTTGCCCAGGGTGCAGCTCAGGGCCCCAGCTGGGCACCCAAGACGAGTGGCTCACTCTAGCTGCCTCCTGCCCCTCCCAGTAGGGGCCCCCTTTGCAGTCCAGAAACCCAGGCCCGGGCCTTCCCTCCAGACTAAGGCCATGGCAAGAGAAGTTCCCACGCTGCCCTCTGGTTCTCTGTGTCCATCTGTCCGACTCTTTTCATTTCTCGGTCTTAGCAGCACCAACTTCTTGGCCAATAAATATCTTTTTTGTTATTTCCAAAACAAACTAAAAATAAAAAATAAAACAGTGAAGCAAGTGAAGGGTGGGGGAGAAAAAGAAAACCCAACACAGAGGTTCAAAGTGCTCTGAGATTGTCTTTGGATGCCACCAAACAGTCCAGAATCTTGCAGTTGGCCTGGCCACCCCCGGAGCTAGACCGGGCAGGGCTTCTGCGGCCCAGGCTTTCTGGAAGGTCAGGAAGGTCATGAGAGAGCTCGGCTGTTCCTGGAGGGCCCTGGAGGGGGGCGGGGCCTGGTGCTGCCTGGGTCTGTGTCTGCCAGAGGGCAGGGCGGCGCCTGGGTCGGCTCAGATGAGGGAAATTCGCACCGGGATGCCGGGGGACTCCGTCCTCTGGGGCGAGTGATGGCTCACCAGATGCTCCACCACCGTGTGTTTGGACATGTGCTTCATCAGGTAGGTCTCCTGTGGGCGGGGGTGAGACTCAGAACATAAAACCAACAGAAGGTGGCAAGGGAGGCAGAAGAGGCTGCAGTTCCCCCAAGTGGCCACTGGAGGGCTCCTTGGCAGGTGGGCCAGCTAGTAGTGAGCAGCCACAGCTGTGGGGGGCAGATAGGCATCTATCTATCTGCATGGGTTCCAGGGATGCTGCATGGCAGGCCTGGGGGCTGGCTCACTGACCAGGGTCTGAGCCCATGGAGTGTTAGCTGTCGAGCCAGCAGGTCAGGATCGCCCTCAGCTGTGCCTACCTGGAACTCCATAGGACCAGGCCAGCTGCCATTTACTGGCTGGCTGGTGCTCCCCGTGAAGGTGGAGTAGCAGGCCTGGATTTGAGCCTAGTTCTGGACAAGTCATCTCACCTCTCCAAGCCTCAGCTTCCTCTGCAAGCAGGACTGGGGCAGAAACAATCTCGAAGCGTTGCTAGGGTGATGTGGCTAAAGCTCTTAGTATGCAGAGTTGAGGGACCCCAGCCTCTGTACCCCCACATTCTGTCCTCCCTGGGAGAGAAGTGGGGCCTGATCTGATTGGTGACTTTGGAAGCATAAACTGGTCATGCTCCGCTTGTTCCTTTTAGTGCCCCAACAGGCTCTACTAAATCTGACCTGAGACACCCAAGAATGGGTGGGCAAGGTGACCCAAGGCTCACCTGCAGGCCCACAGGCCCTCACACTAGGCTGCAGGGTGGTGCTCTGGTTCCCACCTGCCACTCGTTGGCCTCATGCCTCAATCTGCTCAGAATCCGGCAGAGGAAGCCCTCAAATGTGGTGGCCACATGCTATCAAACAACATCAGAGGGAAGCAATCAGCAAAGTCCACACTACGGAACTACTCTTCATGAATAAATTGCACAGGAAAAAGAAGGCGGGGTGGGGGGCGCCCACAGATTAAAATATGCACTGACCCAGTGCAGTGCAGAAATCTTATTTAGACCTTGATTAATTACTAAAAGTCTAAGTAAATAGAATTATGGCGTTCGTGGGACAAATGAAATGTGAACGCTGACCGGGTTGTTGGGTGACATGAAGGACTTTGGGTGAATTATTTTCTATTATTATAAAAGTTTCGTGCATATGTTTTAAAGAGGACTTGCATTTAGACACATTACGTGAAAACTTTAAGATGAAACAATATTATGTTGGTTTTACTTCAGAAAACAGAAATAGGGATGAAGCAGGATTGATTGATGGTTCTGGGGGCTGACGGGAACATGCAGGTTCACTATTCTGAAATGTTTCTTTTACATGTTAAAATATTGGTTTCAAAACCAATGCATTAAAATGTTTTTTTTTAAAGGTAACTCTTCATGTTCTATCGAGTCCATTCAGGCCCAGTTCAGGGTGGCAGCCTCGGGCCAGCAAGTGCTGACCCGCTTTGCCCCCCAAGTTCAGAGAGATCCCCTTGGAGAACCACAGCTATGAGCGCTGAGGCCCCTCCTCTGAGTGTGGGGGTATAGAGGACGGTGGGTCAAGAGCTTGGGGCTGGACCTAACTGAAGGTCAGGTGACCGGGGCTCCTCGGTTTCTGGGCCCCCCACATAGATCCTTGGGGCCCTGGTCTCTGCGGGTTCTGTCTTTGCGGCCTCTCAACTCTCCTCTGCCTTCTGAACTCCAGGGAAGGGCGAGCACCACGTACTCAGCACTCAGCAAGCTGCAGCCCTGGCTGGCAGCTGACCTGTGCTCTGCCGGGAACCGGGCCTGCAATCCTTGCACCCCTTCCAGCCACAGTGACCACTCAAAAATACCCTCCCAGACAGTCCCCTCCCGACGGCCTCCCATCCCCCCTCACAGGCCCCACAGCCCCCATGGGGCCTAATTTTCTTTCAGTTCCTGGAAGACACCAAGTTTGTTCTACCTCAGGGGTTTGCACTTGCCATTCCCCTGCATGAAAATGTTTCTCCCCTCCTCCTCTTCCTCTCCTGGCCCACTGTCCTTCAAGGCTTCGTCTAAATGTCACTTCCTCAGACAGCCCACCGGGACCCGTCTCTCCTTCCCAGCTCCGCTGTGTGCTCCCTGCTGCCGTCTTTCAAAACCCATTTCCCTTCGTAGCAGTGGTTCTCCATCGGGGTGACTTTGCTCCCCCACCCCCAGACATCTGTCAAAGTCTGAAAGCATCCCGATTGTCACAACTTGGGGAGGGGGCTGCTATTGGGCAGAAATCAAAATCAGTGCTATACTGCACAGGACAGCTCCCCGGGAAACTGGCACCTGCCCGCACTCCAACGTGGGCGGAGACTGGGAAGCCCTGCCTGGAGCAATCACCACAGTTTGCCGTTACACATTTATTTGCGTGGTTACTTGTTTAATATGCCTCTAGCCTCCCTGGGGGCCAAGGATCTCTCTGTCTGGTTCGTCCTCCCGAGTGCTGGCACCAGCATTCGGTAAACACTGAGTGGGTAAACACGTCAGCCAAGGTGGCCTAGGCACCAACGCTGCCAGCCAGCAGCCCTGTGAGTTAAGAACTGTCACCTCCTCCACTGACAGATGAGGAAACAGGCTCAATGATCTCTATCACTGATGGGGTGCACTCGGGTGATCTCTACCCAGTGATCTCTGGGTGCACTCGGGGCCTGTTACCCAGAATGTTTGATTAGGCAGAAGCACACACACAGGTGACTCACCTGGACTCCCTCTCCTGAGTTCTGAAAGGCCCTTGTTTAGAGAAGTTCAAACCCAGAAACGGGGACTGGATACAATGACCTTTCTAGCACCGTTGGGACCTTTCCTGAGACCTGAGGGTGGCTCTGGGCAAAGTCACTATGCCACCTTGTGGCCATGAGGGGCGCTGCAGCTTCCCCAGAGGAGGAAGGCCTCTCTCCTGGCACGACTAGGGAAAGCAGGGTACTGAGCCCTCCTCCACTGCTTGGAGCATCCCGGGTCCCCTGCCTCCGAACCCTAAAGGCCGCCAGGGGGCTCAGAGCTTGGACTGGGGCGGCCTAGAAGACAACCGGAAGCAGCAGCCCTGGCTCCGCCGCTCACTGTGATCTTAAGGAGCCACTTCCCCTCTCTGGGCCTCAGTTTTCTTGTCTGGAAAGTGGACTCAGTACAGATCTGAGGAGAAGGCGGCAGCAGAGGAAGCTGAGGCCCGGGGAGAGAGGCACTCACCGAGGTGTAGGCCCGCCCGCACATGCTGCAGCAGTAGGCCTTGGCGTGCTTGATGGCGTGGGCGGACAGGTGGATCTGCAGGGAGGCGGAGTCCGAGTAGGCGCGGTAGCAGTTGGGACACTTGTAGGGCTTATCCTTGTTGTGCTGACGCTGGTGAGACTGTAGGAGCACAGGAGGGAGTCAGGGGCCAGCAGGCTGCCCCCCAGCCCTACCCGCTTCCTATGCTCCCTTTTCAGGGAGGCAGCTCTTGCACCTGGTGGGCGGGAAGCAGGCGGCCACTCACCTGGAGGTTGGAGAGCTGAGTGAAAGCCTTTTCACAGCCAGGATGCGGGCACTTGTAGGGTCTGTCGCCTGTGTGGATTCTGCAACAGGCAGCCCAGTGAGGTGGGGTCCCTGGCACACACCCCTGGGCCAGCTCCAGCCCCCAAGCCCTGGCTGGCCTGCACCACACCTCTGGCCCCCAAGCCTCCCAGGCTCTACTGCATACACTCTCCCCAGGTGAGCCCCAGGTGAGCCCCAGGTGAGAAGCGGAGTTTCCAACGGCCACCTCTCTCTTTTTCTCTCACCTCCCAAGGCCGGTCTGTGACTAAAGCCCCCCTGTTCCCCAGGGTCCCTGCTGACCCAACCTTCAACCAGCACCCACTCAGAGGCCTGGCCCAGACCTCCAGCTAACCACAGAGAGCTTGCTTTGACCGCAGTCTTCCCTTCTTAAAAACCCACCTGCAGACCACCCGCTGAAACAGGCAGAGACTCACAGCTTTGCCAGGACCTTCCCTGCCTACTGGCCTCTTTGCCCCAGAAAAAGAAGTCATCTCCCTCTGGTTGGCCCCCAATTTCTATTTCCTGGTACCTCCCCACATCAGGCACATGTCCATATGGCTACGTGGTCACCCCAGCTACTGAGAATGCAGGACAGGGTGGCCCTGAAGCTCGGCCCCTCCGTGTCCTTCCTGTGAGTCCCTTCTGTCCCCCCCCATTCCTGGGTTCTCGTCCTGGCACCACTACTTACTAGCTGAGTGACCTTGGGCAAATCACTGAATCTCAATTTCCTCGCCTGATATAAAATACAGCCCCTCCCTCACTGGGCCTTGTGAAGACAGACCGGACAACACATATAAGGGCTTAGCCAGGTATCTGGCACAAGTGAGCACTCCATAAACACTTGTACTAATATTATCCATTCATTTAACATCAGGTACCCAAGTGGCAGGCACCATGTTACATACATGGAATGTCTCCACGAACAAAACAGACAAACCCATTGCCTTGTGGGAAAATCAGCCCAACGTAAGTCACATGTGGGAGGAAAGAAGCGCAGTGAGAACGAGGTGAGGGGACCGTGAGTGCCAGGGGCAGGGGGTGGTTTTAAATATAGTAGCTAGGGTGAGCCTCATCAAGAAGCTGACTTTGGAGCAGTGACTCGAAGGCTGATGGCTGTGTATTCAGTTCACGTTCAGCCAGGCGAGCACGGAGGTGGATGGGATGAGGTGCATCCGCCGTGGGGATCAAGGGCCCGGCACTGACAGACGAGAGGCCCTCCCTGCTCTCCACACTCGAGCCTTCTCATAACACCCTGGATTTGTCTTTAATCATCTGTTCTAGCAAAGCCTCTGTGCCAGCCGGGCGGGGAGTGAAATGATGCTGGGCCTGCACCTCGTCTGCCTACTTTGCAGATGAGCATTAGGTGGAAGGAGAATCCAGCTCGGGCTGCCGGCTGTTTGCTCCTTCCCCTAAGTCCCAGCCCACCTTGCTGCCTGGGTTTGCTCTGCCCATCAACACTCATCAAACAAGCTGAGGCCCCTCTGGCCAGGCCCCGTGCTGGATGGGCTTGAATAAGGGAACTTCTCTGCCTTCAATCAGCCCGTGACACAGACGGCCCACTACCAACACCAGTGGAGTCCTAACTCCTTAGTCACTCAAGGCCCTTTGCCGTGAGGTCGGGTCTCAGCCCCCTGCTCCTATGCACCTACATCCTGGTCAGAGAACTTCTCACCTGGCATCCGTGTCTCATTGATGCTGCTGCTGGCCCACCCCTATGTCCTGGCTGCATCCTCAGCAGGGTAGGCTGCCCTTCTGGTCCTCTGGATTAGACTGGGACCCGAAGGGCAGCAACAGCCCAGTATCAGTTGCAAGGCCAAGTGGAGCTGGGCTGGCCCAGTTCTGCGAACCTCTATTCTGCCCACACGCTGCCGGGTGTCACATGTTTCGGGACATTAACCCAGGCTACTGCACTCTGTCTCTACCATGGAAGGACCCTAAGGGTCGTCATCTGGACTGAGTCCGCCTGATGCCAGAGTCCCCGCCATTTCACCCTGCCCTCACTCCGCTCCAGGGCTGTGCGAGTCCTTCAGCTAGTGGTCCGGTGGCAGAGGGAACGGGGGAACAGGGCCTGACTTTGCTTTAAACCCCACAATCCCCACCCCAGAGTCCTGCCTCTCCCTTGCCCCGAGGCTTCAGCCCCATAGGCTTCGCTTGCATTCAAACTTCCTCCCTACCTCCAGTGCTTTACCCAGGCTGTTCCCTCTTCCACAAACACTGTTCCCTCAGCTAATAACTGCTAACACCCACACTCCTGTTCTTGGTATAAAACTGCTCTGTTCAGGGCAGCCTTCCCCGACCCCCCAACCAGCCTGGCCCCACAGCCCACCCCTCTGTGCTGTCACTTTCCAGTCACTCATTTCTTGGTTGCCTCCTGAGAGCAAGAGTCCCCTTTGCCACTCCCACTCCAGGGCCTGGCAGAGGCTCAGCAGAGAGCATGCACCAGACGCGGCCCATCCAGAAGTATCCGGCCATGTACTGTGAAAATAAGACCTTTACTGAAGAAGATACCAGACACAAGAAACACTGTACATAGGACACTGACACCTCAGTCCCTTCAAACCAGGCACCTACGGATCTCTCACAGTTCTCCCAGCATCTCGTCCCCTGTTCAAAACACTGCAAAATGCTTTGTTGGACTCCCCGTCAGCTGCCCGGTTGTATTTCCCTGAATCTCACTGATGGTCTGAAACCTCTCCCCTTTCAAAGGTGACTATAGTTTGGGGAAAAGCC
This sequence comes from Artibeus jamaicensis, assembly GCF_021234435.1. NCBI lineage: Eukaryota > Metazoa > Chordata > Mammalia > Chiroptera > Phyllostomidae > Artibeus > Artibeus jamaicensis. The sequence continues at coordinate 10,687,318 of NW_026522057.1, forward strand.
AGAAGTCACAAGGTGCCAAATCTGGGCTCTAAGGGGTGATGAGTCACCTGCGTGATTCGATGTTGTGCAAAAAAACTCTGCACAGGACATGATGCGTGAACAGGCACGTGCGTTGTTGTGATGAAGCTGCCAATAACCGGTTGCCCACAGCTGTGGCCGTTTTTGGCACATTGCACCTCTCAGCTGATGAAGGATGCCAAGGCCGTGCTCCTTGTTAACTGTTGGTCTGGAGGGGCATAGTCATGATGGACAATGCCTTCCCAGTCAAGAAACACAGTTCACATGGTCTTGATCTTGCTGCGACTCTGCCGCCCGTTCTTTGGTGTGGAGAACCAGGCGACTTCCATCGGGATGACTGGGCCTTGGTTGCTGGATTCATCTCCAGTTACGACCGTCTGGAGGAAATCTCGGTCACTGGTAGCAGTTTGAGTCAAGTCATTGGCACCTGCAGCACGATGTTCCTTCTGCTCTGGTAGCAGAAGCTGCAGAGTGAATCATGCCATGACACGTTTCATGCCAAGATCCTGCGTTAAACTCGGACACAATGGTTTTGGGAATCCCCAGATCGGCTCCTAGTTCCCACGCTGTCAGTCACCCATGTTTATTGATTGCAGCCTGTACAAGTTCAACATTCTCAGGTATTCTGCCTGTCGCAGGCCTTCCAGAACATGGATCACTTTCAACTATTCTCGAGCGTCTTTGAAGCATTTGTGCCTCACTCGTATTTGCGTTGCACTCACTGTATCATCCCTGAAACCTCTCTGAATCATCAAATAGTTTCCATGGAGGAACGTTCTAGCTCAACACAAAATCTGATGCAGATCCATTGCTCTCCTCACTCAGTCATTTCGAATGGGACGACCACACAGTACACATGGTCACTCAACGGCATCTACCACCACCACTGACTAGTACAGTGAAGTCGTCATTGTTCACATATGCGCATTCCAGTCCACTCTCCTTGGCTGCCAGGTTACACGGATGTCATGCAAACTGTTCTCATTATAGTAACAATGGCTGGACCTCTTCTGGACAGGCCTCATATAGTCACTGACTGAATGAAGGGAAATGAGTTCTTTCTCTGAATTCAGTCACTGACAACAGAAATATGCTCACTGTACCCAACACCCATTCTCGGGTGCATTTCACAGGTGTTTGTTGACCAACCAATCAGTGGTCCTCTGGGGACCCAACCAAGAACCTCCTGACCAGGAAAGTCCCGTGTGGCACAGGCGGCAAACACAAGGCCCCGGCCGAGTCCAGCCTCCACCTTGTTTTATCCAGCCCAGCCCCTTGTTTCTACCCGGCAGCAGCGCCCAGCTCTCACTTAACTGTTATGGAGTAATTACCTTTATATGGTCCTAAAATTACATTTGGCCCTTTGAAGGCAACCAGGAGGCTAAAGAGGCCCCCTGCCGTATGGCCTTCTCCCCGAGTGCCCCAGCCGCCCAGCCGCCTGCCTGGGTCCCCAGCCTCTGCCCCTCCCCTCTGACTGCCACAAAGCAGCAGCACAGGGATCTGACCTTGTCACATCCCTGCCTGCCTTCCTCCACTCTCTCTCCTCTGTCTAGGACAGAGGCCAGCCCCCCTGCTCCAGCATTCAAGGCTTCAGTTTCTAAAGCCTCCCCCTCTGCCCCTGCTCTCCCCAGAGGGGCATCTTACCAACCTCCCCCACACGTGCAGACACACTCCCCAACAAGCCTCTGAGCCTTTGCTCATGCTGTTCCCCCTGCCGGGAACACCCTGCCCCTCTCTCACTAGGGAAGGCTATGGGCCCTTCAATACCTGACCCAGCTGATCCGCCCCAACCTCCACCACGTACTTCCCCCTCATGGAGCTTCCACATCCACCAGCCCCCCAGGTTGCAGTGGAGGTTCTCTAAGACAGAACCTGCCTCCGACCGCTGATCTGTCCCTGTGTGTGGCACCCAGCCCTGGGCTGGCTCAGAAGGGGCTTCATCCAACTGTTGGGTGAATGAAGGACCAGGCTGCCTGTTCTCACTCATAACTGGCCCCAAAGTTCTTCAGTCCCTGAGTTTCAATTCAGGGCCAAACCTTCGATTCCAATGCCAGAACCCTCTCTTTGTGGGGCACCTGCCCACCAAGGGAGCACCCAGCACTGGCTCCTTTACTTGTAGCAATGGAGAGCTCAGCGCCGACTCCAGGCATAGGTATCACAGTGAAGCTGAGCTGAAATGGGTGCCCCTCGACTGCCCTTGCAGCCCCACTGCCCCAGCCCCATCCTGGGCTGCAAAGACTCACTCTGCTCTCGTGCCTGGTGCATCCACCCCCATGTGAGCTGCTTCTGCAGCCTGACATCCCTGCCCCTTCTTTGCTCCAAGGAATGGGCTGCTCCTCGGTGCTCTGGGCTGGGCTCGAATCTCACTTCTGCCTCCTCTTAGCTGGGTGACTAAGTAACCTTGACCTTTGGCAAGTGACTCTGCATCCCTGAGCCTGCTTCCTCATCTCAAAAACAGGGATGATGATAAGGACCAAGAAGACTGGAAGAATACTTATATAAAGGGTGTTCATAAAATAGTTTTGTAGTGCTAGTTTTCAATATGTCCATTTTTATTGAAGATAAACAACAAAAGGGAATTTGTTCAATGTTTCCATACAGTTATTAAGGACTCATTGGTTATCATGTATCTTTTATTTCCCAGGTAATAAATGGCACACTATTCGGAAGGAACGGCTTCAGCCATGTTGTGATTTGTAACTGAAATAGTGGCAGCAAAAGTGAAAGTTAACCTTCCCTGTTGTGGCATTTCTCAGATCTGTGATGTCTTACCAGGAAACACAAACTCACACAGTGTTGGGATGTTACGGGCACCTCGTGTGCGAACACCTGCACCGAGCCAGGCACAGAGGGACTTTCTGATGAGGAATATGGGGGTGGGGGATGGGGGGGCAAAAGTGGGTTTACGGTTGTTCACACGGAATGTAATACCATAATTAGTACATGATAATACGAGAATCAGCTGTGTCCATTGTTGGTATGAAAATAATGGAATAATACATAACAACGGGAGAATAAACTGCCGTGTGCACTCACGACCGCAAGCCTACCTTTGTCCCACCCTGTGGCCCTGGCGACTTGGTGACTGTTACCACCATCAGACAAAGCAACAGCTGCCGCCCTCACGAACTATTGCTACACACGCACAAAACATCACACGGCTGGGAAAAGGGAGAAGGCAAAAACCCGTGCAACCTGAACAAACAAACAAACAAACCCAGAGTCGCTCTGCGCGGCGTGAGTGCCCCCAAAGTAAAACATGGAGCCTCCTCGGTACCTAAGTCCCCAGCAAAACAATGTTCTCCCTGACCACGGCATGGTGAAATCTGATCGTACAAGCTGATAACTGCTGGAGACCCCTGCCATATATATATTTTTACCTTGAACAGACTTGCCACAAAATTGTTTACTCTCTCTTTAAATGCACGTGGTCGTTCCTCTTTACTGAGCTGAGCCCCCCGAGACTGGCCTTCTGCAACACTCTGCAAGTCACCTGCTTTCTATACTTGTGCTTTTCTTGCAGATGGAGGTCCCACCAGGACGCGTCCGTGTCCCCAGCGCCACTAAACCGTATCAGCCCACGAGTGCTCCCAGGCACATCTTTCTCAACAAGCAGGGAGAGTCCTCTCAACCTTTTCTAACTGCACTTCCACTGCTGGACCAGGGCTGGCTTGGGTTTGGACACGACCTTCTTTTCCTATTCCCTTCATGATCGGCAATAACATTGGGAAGATGGGTCTGATTATACGCCCGGGTTGTTGGGTTCTCCATCAAGGGGGAAAAACCGGGAATGGTAGAAAACAGGGAAGCTGGAATCTGGTCACTTCTTTACATTTGGCTTTGTTTGTTCAAAGGATTCTGGGATGAGTGGGCATTTGAGACCCCAGCCTCTTGGTCACTGGGTAAGGACACACTGGTTTAATTATATGTGCTACTGCCTAATGACTAATTATTTGTCCCTAAATGTCATTACAACCCTCATGTTGCTTGTTTGGCTTTTCACCATTAAGAACTCAAATCAGCCCGGGCCGGGTGGCTCAGCTGGCTGGAACGTCATCCCACACACCGGAGACGTGGTGGGTTTGATCCCCAGTTGGGGCAAATATGGGAGGCAGCGGATGGAAGTTCCTCTCTCACACCGATGTCTCTCTCTTCCCCACTTCTTCTCCCTTCCTCTCTCTCTAAAATCCATAAGCATCTCCTCACACGCATGCACACACAGGCACATACAAGTTGTGCCCTGAGGAATGGAAAGCAATGGCCTGTCAAGGAACATTCTGGTGAAATACTCTCCTTCGGGGCCTGCTCATTGCTTGTTGCTCGCTTTGTTGCAGTCTCAAGTCATATTTGTAAACAAAAGTCTACTTCTGAAAAAACTAGGATTCTTAGTAGCTACCACTGCTGACTACTGTGTGCATTTCCCACCGCACTGCCATGCCCAGGGCGCCTGCTCGGCCGACTCTGTGCTTCTGTCCTTCCTCAAACCCAGAACGGCAACACGGCCGAGGGGTCTTTCATGCCCGGAGGCTCTGGAGCGTCCAGATGGCCGCGGGGCGGCACCAGAGGTTTCCTCCTGCGCTTTATAAAAAGCGGGGCGATCCAAATAAATTGGGTATGTCTTAAATTCTCCGTACTTTTAATCAGCAGAACACCGGAGTGAGGGCCAACCTAGGAAGTTCCCAGCACACAGAAGTTGGCAAAGCAAAAGAGAGCTCAATCTCTGAGTTAGTTTTATGAATATGTGTAATTACATATAATTTATATAAATATTAAATGTAGTCATAGCATATATAATATAATCATATACCATAATATAATTATATATATATACGCCATATAATTATACAGAATATAAATATATTTATATAGTTGTATATTTTTTAAGATGGAGAAAAAAGCAACCACTTTTCATGTACAGAGGGTTGCACACTAAGTATCAACAGAGAGCTACCTTAAAAACATTTTTTCTAGCTTTAACTACACTTACCAATTAGTGCCAATCATAACACACGGTTTATGAGACGAAAAGACCCCAAAGATGGGGGTCAGTGCCCTTGCTGCCTACGTTTTTAACCTCAAAAACTGACCACCTGTTACATTTTTTTTAAAGTATTGATTTTAGGTAAACTTTATTTTATTATTTTTTAAAGATTTTATTTATTCATTTTTATAGAGAGGGGAAGAGAAGGAGAAAGAAAGGGAGAGAAATACCAATGTGTGGCTGCCTCTCACGTGGCCCCCACTGAGGGACCTGGTCTGCAACGCAGGCGTGTGCCCTGACTGGGAATCGAACTGGTGACCCTTTGGTTTACAGCCCGAGCTCAACTCACTGAGCTACACCAGCCAGGCACCTGTTACATTTTTAATAGAGGACTCCATTCTCCTCCATTCTCATATTGCTGGTTATTACGATAAACAAGCCAGAGTCCTTTCACTAGCCACAGGTCTGCCTTCCCCCCTCGCACTTGCCTAAAGGCCTCTGCTTCGGGCTGTGGGTCAGAAATCGAGCCTCGTGACAGAAACCTCAAGAGAGAGAGGACAGACAGCCTCACCGTCTCCACGACCAGACGCTGCTCAAGGGCAAGGTGGCATCCAGGAGTCTCGAGTCCAGAAGAAAACAACTTTTCAAAGCAGACTAAGTGCCCCAGATCAGCGGAACAGGAGTTATGACGTTGCACTGGATGGAAGTGATTTAATTCTGATGTTCTTTTCTAAAGGGCATATGAGAAACATCCCTTTTTTCTTTGATTTATCTCTAATCCTCAATTGTGCACACTGGAATAAAATATTCCTTAAATGGAATTCCAACTAACCCTTCAGAATTCTGGAGGGGAAACCCTATAAAAATGTAACATAGAAACTAATGAACCACCAGAGAAATTTAAAAATGATAGTTCTATTGAAAACCACATAGGTAACTGGCCTTGTCTACAATGCTACTCAGAACAACTACTAGAAAACGTTCCAAGCGCCTTCACTGAGACCCTTCTCTTCTTCTGATCATTACCGGTTCTGGAAGTAGGTTCAGTAAGAATCTGTCCTCCTTCCTAATAGGATATAACTGGGTAAATCAAATTGGTAACCATGACCATGCCAGAAATGTCACATTTGAGACAAATTCCATTTAATTGGGCATGACAAGCCTGATAGTAAGAAACAAGGACTGGACTTTATGGGGGAAACCGGGCTGCACCTGCTCCCTGGCCGTGGAGTGGCAGGTGTTCAGGTTGTACAGAGTCATCCCTGCTAGCCCAGGAAATCGACAAACCCAGGACGCTCCAAAAAGGCAGCGCCCGGCTATTACAGGTTGCAGAGGCAGCCCTGACGGGGGAAGTGGACGGTTTAGGTTCCTGACTTTAGACAATGAGAACGTTTTACACACACACACTCACACTCATACGCACATAAAAATTATGACCCCAGGGGCTTTACAGAGTCTCCTGACAGAAGTTAACTCTCAAACCCTAGCATCATGTGCTCTAATTTTAATAACACAACCAGGGGACTTGCTTGACCAACGCCTAATTACATATACCTCCATGTACACAAAACTGGCCAAAGTTTTTAAAAAAAAATCAAAGTAACAACCACAATCCGAAAATTGCTGAAACATAGCCCTGGCTGGTATAGCTCGGTGGACTGAGCGCGGGCCTGCGAACCAGACAATCGCGGTTCGATTCCCAGTCAGGGCTGTGAACTGCGATCTTGGTAACCTTGGGTTTGGTTCTTTAAATTTCCATGGTATTTTTATTTCGCAAGCCAGGTTTTTTGATGTCTGTACTCCCCTGCAAAAACTTTTCATTCCTTAACCCATTCTGATCTCTGAGTCTCCTTTCTGCACACTGGCCTGCAGTGTAAGCCCCCTGAGGAGGCAGGGATTTTGTCTGTTTTGCTCACAGCTGCACTTCTAGCACCAAGAACCACATCTAGTTTATAGGAGAAGCTCTGTAATTATTTGTTAAATGAAAGCTAGTTCCATTTATCCCACAAACATTAGACAAATGCGTAGAGGCTTGTGAACACCCTGGGTGTGGAAATGGAAGGGATGGAGCCCTGGCCTGCAAGAACCCCCAACATATTGCGGGTGGTGGGCAAACAGCCAGGCAAGTACAAGACAGCCTACTACTGCTGTGGTGGGGAGGCACAGGGCCTGTCGAACCAGCTCAGGGAGGCCCGAGAGGACTTCCTGGAGGAAGCTGGACTGAGAGATGGGTAGGAGGGGCCCAGGGAAACAGGGTAGAAGAGGGGAGGGTTTCAGGTACAGGATGCAGCATGAGCAAAGACCTGCAGCTGAGAAGCAATGGGAAGGATGGTGCAGGAGTGTGAGCTGAGGCCAGTGAGGTCCACGAAGGCCACACCATAAAAGGCCTCAAATGCCAAGCAAAGGAATTTTGTCTTGACCCTGAGGGCCATGGGCACCCAGAGAAGGTTGCGGGCCCTCCTTTTAGCGGGTCTGTGCATGGGCACAGGTGCTGAGCTGGAACAGGCTGCAGCAGTCAGCACCGAGCAGGCCACTCACCTGGTGTGCTGCTGGAGGTGGGAGAGCTGTCGGAAGGACTTATCACAGTAGGAGCAGTGGTAGGGCTTGACGCCCAGGTGGATGCGCAGGTGCTGGGCCAGGTAGGAGGCGTTGGCAAAGGACTTGGAGCAGTGCGGGCACTTGTGGGGCTTGGCCTCTGTGTGCGACTTGGAGTGGATCTGCATCTCGGACTTGGTGAAAAAGGTCAGCGGGCAGACCTTACACCTGTGGGGCAAGAGGCAGGTTCACACCTGGGAAGATCCCTGCACCCCCCCCCCCGCCTGGACAGCTCAGGGGGGACCTTCTGCATCAGAGACCACGCATCAGGGACAGAGCTTTCCTGTGAGGAGTCCCCAGGGCATGCTCAGGCCCTAGACAATCTGCTACCTGGAGGAGAAAGCCCCTCCACCTGGGGGCACATTTCCGGCAGCAGGGGGAGCAGGTTGACCCCTCACAGGGAAGAGAGGCCTCCTGTTCCTGGTGAAGGTTTGCCCAGAGCCACACCCCACAGTTTGGGGGGAGGGGCTCAACTAAGCTGCACCCAGAATCATTGGGGCAGATGGGGGAGGTTCAAGAAAAACTGACACCTGGCCTTCCACAAGACCCTCCCCACCACCCAGCAAATTAAATCAGGACTTTTGTAGGTGCTGCTACTTTTGCAGGTACTGGCATTTTTTGAACTCTGCCCCAGTGAGTCTAATGTTCGGGGTTGAACTCACTGCTTGAAGTGAGGAGGGGCAGCCCCCAGCTTCACACTGCCTCTGTAAGAACATGGGTGCAGCCTGTCAGGTGACCCCACCTGGACCTTAGCCCCCACCCTCAGCCCCTGGGTCCCTTCTTTCCAGCTCCTATTTCTGTGCTCCTGGGGGCAGCCCTAGGTGTGAAGCCCACCAGACCCCCACCTGTATGTCTTGCCCTCCTTGGCAGTCTCGCCTGAGGCCAGGATGGGGTAGGGGACTACAAGGACAGGCGGGCCCCCTGGGTTCTCCGCCTTGATCTTTTTTCGGCCACGCTCGGACTTGGGGGGGCCAAGCAGGCCATGGCCCTGGATTGTCTTGATGGAGTCCAGGAGGGGGGGGCTGGTGATCCCTGAGATGAGGGTGGGGGACGAGGCGATGAGGCGGCTCTGGCTGGTGGTGGTGGGTGTGGACGGGGTGCTGGTGCCCGTGCCCGCGCTGGACTCGGATGTGCTCACAGCCGGGGTCCGGGAGGAGAGCCCCAGACCTGCGAAGACAGGGCGGAGGGGGCAGGGGTGAGGGGCGGCAGCAGGGGCCAGCTCAGCCCTGGCCACCCGGCTGTGTGACTCTGGCAAGGTACCCGCCTTTTGGAGCCTCCCCTTCCCGCTGTATGTTATCACCCAGGCGTGACAAAAATCAAAGCTTGTGTGTGTGTAAGAGGCCTTAGACACCTAAGAGCTAAGCCGAGTTGGATAACAGGCACTTCAGAAATCATTCAAACCACAGAAAAAACCTGAGGCACAAAGACGTCCACTACTGTGTTTGTTATAATAGTAAAAGCCAGAGGTAACTGAAATACGCAGCATCAGAGAGGGAAGGAGTCGCGAACTTTGATCAATTCCCTCTATTGAACATTAGTGCCCATTAAAAAGAAGGTTGTGCTTGTAAAAAATATTTTTCAAAGGCATATGTACACACAGGAAAAGTAAGTAGGAGAACAGACGTACCAAAATGTGATATGGATGGTAAAATTAGGAGCAATTTAAATTTTTTTTAGTTTAACTATATTTTCTAACTCTTTGAAAATAAACTTCTTTTTAACTTCTATACTAAAAGTTACTCTTTTAAGAATGAGGGGACCAGAAACATTTAGAGTATCAGGTTAAGAAAACAAAAAGATTCAAGTGGTTTCTATAATGTGGTGAAAACTGTGCTTTTTAAAATCTTTTTGTGCATGGAAAACGACGGTCTGTTTTGAGTCACACATGCTGGTGAGTGTGCCTTTATCAGCTTGAACGGAGGGGCTGCTTGGCCATAGCCCTTAGAAGGTTAAATGGGCCCGACTTTTGACCAAGCAAATGTACCTTTAAAAACCGCCGTAAAGAAACATCTGCACATGAACACAAACATGTATAATGGACCTTCCATAAAAACTGTGGTCAGACACGCTAAATACAACCCGCCGGTCTTCAGCAGGGGTGTGGGAAGGGACGCGGCCCACCTCTGATGGGGGACTGGCGGCCACGGCCACCAGACAGATGGCGCTCGGTGACACAGAAGGCCGAACTGCCACTGGGCGAGAAAGGAAACCACAGACAGTACGAACCCACCTATTTCAAAAACACACCCCAACTACATATGTGTGCGCAGACAACACATATGTGGGTAAGTGCCCAGAACGGATGTGAGCAGAGACACACCAAAGTAAATCACGTATGAATTTTCGTCTACAAGGGAGGGAGAATTTACTGGTAAAAGGAGATTTTTCATACTTTTGTCTATTTGCTTTTATATTATTTGAATTTTTTACCTGGTGAATTCATCCACTTTTTACATCTGTGATTAAAGGATAAAATAAAATAAATTATAGAGAAAACAATGAAAATGCCAACAACAGTAGGACTAGGACTTTTTCTCCTTTCAGCTCGGCTTCAATTTCTAAACTTTCTATAATGACTGTGTATTACCTTTATAACAAAAAATGCACTAAATATGTTTATGATAGGAAGGCAAGGAGGAACAGCAAGTTCAAGTCGTGGGTACAGCCCTACCACAAGCTCAGCAAAACACATGCACACATTAAAAGGCAAACCAAAAAGATGAAAAAGGAAGGAAAGACACCAAAAGCCGCTGTGTAAACTGCTGGGTTAGCAGCTGGGGGATTATGAGTAATATTTTTTTCTTAGTTTCTCTGTTTTCCAAATTTCCCTTAATATGTTTATATTGCTTTTTTAATATTACTTCTATAATGAAAAAATAAATTTAATAAAATCATACCAACGGGGAATGTGCAGAGTGTGGCTGGGGCCTGGGGGAGGCTCACAGGGCCCCATAGTTCTTGGGTGTCTGTGAAAGGAGGAGGGAGAAGGGAAGAGAGGCGGGGGATCCTCGCTGGTGGCAGGGGTGAGCCAGGGAAGAACAGAGACCCGGCTGCAGCGGCCACCAGAGAAAGCCTGTCCACCAGGCACCCCCACCCCTGTAACACTGCGCCAGGATGTCTCCCAGTCAGAGACTGAGCTTACGACCCGCTCTCCCCGACTCCTATGGCTCCGCCTCACTGGCAGCACCTGAGTACCTCCCTCACCTCCTCCCACTCTGCGCCCCTGCATCGGATCCAGCAACCAGCCCTGTCCATCCTTCTCAATGTAACTCAGATCTGCCCACTTCTCTCCATCCCCACTGCCTTGTCGGGGCCCCGCCCTCTCCCAAATCTCTCTCCACTTCCAAGTTTGTCTTCTACTAAACCAGTTTCCATCTTGCAACCACACCTAGCTTTCTAAGCCAAATCTGAGCATTTTCCTCCCCTACTTTAAAACCTTCCATGGCTCCCAGGTGCCCGAGGGTAAATGCCAACTACACGGAGTGGCCCACAGCGCCCTTCACACAGTCTGCTGCCTGCTTCCTCTCTAGCCTCTGCAGAACCGGGTAAAGCCAAAGGGTTAGCACGCGGGCTCTAGGACCACGCTTCCTGCCTCTGCCTCTTCCTGACTGTGAAACTGGGCCTCAGTTTCTTCATCTGTCGAAAAGATGTTAAGTGAATGCACAAAACTGCCGTTTTTGTACATCAAAAATGATCTACTGCTCAACCTAATACTAACAGTACCCACCTTGCAGGACGGCTGGGAGCGATCAAAGGAATGCTAAGTGAGCATGCTCCGCTGGAGCTGCCTGGGTCAACACCGGCATCCTCCAGGGCCCCTCCCCCAGACAGTACTCCCCTTGCTTTCTCACACAGACTCGCTTTGCACATGCTGTTCCCTCCTGCTGCTCCATTCCCTATCTGCCCCTCCAATAAAATCTCCACTCCCCACAACCTCTCCACTCTGTCCCAGATCTGGTCAGGGTTCTTCTCGATTTCTAAATTTTTTAAACTCACTTTGCTTCCCTGAGGAGCCCCCGGTGGGCTCCTCCTCCTCCTATCCATTTAGTAGGGTAGATAACTCCCAGAACAGGGTCGGAGTTAGTCTGGTGGCTGTGGCTGGTCGGACACACCCCGCAGCCCGGAGCCCCACCTCCGCTAGGCCCCACCCATCCCGCCCACACCAAGCCTCCGGCCACCCTAGCCACGCCCCGGGCAGGTCTCCGCCCCGCCCACCCAGGCCTAGCCCGCAGTACCTGTGACAGTGCTGGTGGCTGGCCGCGCGTGCAGCGCCACGTCGGGCTGCGGCACGGACTGCGGGTGCAGCCCCGGCACCTGCTGCAGCTTGGGCAGCGACATGACCGCCTGGCTGCTCTCGGCCGGCGCCGGCGGCACTAGCAGCGGCTGCTGCGATGAGGCCGACGTGGGTGGCAGGTGAGGCGGCCGGATCTTCTCCGCCATCAACTGCTCCTTGATCTTGTTAATCAGGACCAGGTTGTCCAGCTGTGGGTGGGAGAGGAGAGGGACTGAAGGGGCTTGGGCAGTATCTGGCCCCTTCCATAGCTGCCAGTCCACCGGCAAGCCCCTGCCCCTCTCCCCTGGTCCTGCAGACCGCAGCCAAAAACCCCAGGCAAAGCAAAGCAACAAGAGAGGGAGACTGGCCAGAGGGGTGACGGACGCTAGTCTTACCTGGCTGGGCATGGTGGGAGGAGGGGGCCAGAAGTAGGGGTTGTTAAATCGAGGCTCAGCCATCCTGCAGGAGAGAGCGACTGTCTCAGGGAAGAGGCCCCTCCCTCCCCACCAGCCTGGGGCCAGCCGCCCTCAGCTGTGCCCACTGGAGCTAGGCCAGCATCTGGGATCCCTGCCCCAGTGGGACCGTCACCCCGCAGCAGAGCAGGCCTCCTACCAGGACCAGGGAAGGACAGCTCAATACCGAAAAGTCTGGAATCCACCTCTCCCTCAGTGAGCCCAGAGGGCAAAGGTCATACCCAGACCAGAGTGCTCCCAGCACCACCACCGCAAACTGGCAGACCAATGCCCATCCCCCAGAAGGGCGTTAGGTTGCAAAGCCACCCCCATGGGCCCATGAATTCCCCACAGAAGCCCCCCACCCCAATCCACAGCCAAACAGGAGTCCTGGGGTAACTTTGCAAATGGCCACAGAGCAGAGGCAACTGCACCTCCCCAATCCCTGCCCTTACAACCAAGGACCCCTCTAGTGCAGACGGCCTCATCAGAACACACCCCTGCGTCACCAGACACTGTCTTTCTGAAAGGCAGTTTGGCAGAGTGGCTTACAAAGGCCCAAACGATTATTGGCCTTTGGCCCAAGAAATTGTACCTCTGGAAAGTTCTCTTTAAAGCAACAAGCATGGCCACAAGCAACACTTCACCTACAAGAATGTATCAGAAAACTGTGCGCAGGAGGGGACTGAGGGGCCCTGAGACTAGGGCAGGGTGGGGCTCTTCCGTAGGAGTTTGTGACAATTTGGTGGCCCTCGCCTCACAGGTCCCACAGCAGGCCTGGGCAGTTAGTTAGAAGGCCTTTTCCACCAGGGATGTATGAAGAACAGGCCTTCAAAGCTGTCTTAGTTTTCCAGAGGGTCTGAGCCTTCCAGTGACCCTAGAGTAAGTGAGTGACTTACAGGCACAGGCTGGACAGGGGTATTCCACTGTCCCGCTTCCTATCCAGTATCTCTTATCTATCTCTCTCTCACAGAAATGATTAAGTACCTAACTCATATTACTGCTTAAATGAACTTGTTTCTGTTGGTTAGGTGAGGCCAAAATGAAGTGTCTTCCACCTCTTTTCCCAGCCTGGGAAGCCCCTCCGGGACTTACAGACAGAGGGCTTCAGGAGAAAAATCTTCAATAAGGTTGTCATCTAATCTCAACACACTAACAAGGACCTTTCAGATGAATTCTCTCCTGCGATCTTTACGTGAGAGGAGGGAACAGGCAGTGTTATGACCCCGTGTTAGATGAAGAAACTGAGTCTTGGAGAGGGGGAAGAGGGCGCTCAGCACCGCAGGGCTAGGGTGCCAGAGTCAAGCCTCGCGATCAGATTTGTGCAGGTGGGTTCCTCCAGGGAATTTGCTTTGCAAACTCCAGACTTCTGTGGGGCAAGTATCCACATGTTAGTAATACCTATATGCAAACCGCCCTGTCCCTCACTTCCAGCCTGGGGCGTTTTGGGTCTGAGCCTGGCCAGGCAGGGGATCCAGGTATCTTCCTCTGGGGTGGTCAGGGCAGCCCCTGCCTCCAGTGGCCCTCCTGGTCCCCCCGCCCACGGGCACCAAGCTGCCCTTCCCTCTCCCCATCCCTCAGAGTCCCACACAAGCACTTCCCACCTGGAGTTCTCCGTGCCTGCCCCAGATCCCTGAAACTTCCTGCCCAGAAGGACCTCAAAATAGTAATAACTGAGGAGGCTACCAGTCAGCAGGTGCCTACCTGTGCCAGGCACACTGACACTCTCATTCTCTACGTTTTACAAATGAGGAAACTGACATTCAAAGGGGTGGAATGACTTGGTCAAGGTCACACAGCAAGAAAGCAGAGAGCTGAGATTCCCACCCTAAACCGCCTGTCCCCCAAGGACAGCTCATCAGTCCCTTAGCTGTTCTGGCCCAGAGGTTATCAAAAACATAAGCCTCATGACAGGATGAATAAATAGAAGAATAACAACCATTAAAGACAATCCTAGACAATTATCTGACCCTGGCCATTTGTGAAGCTCTTCTGTACCCACTGGCGTTCTCGGCAGAGCCCCGGGAAGTGGGGAAGGACTCTCAGTCCCATTTCACAGAGGAAGACACTAGAGCACCAGGAGGAAGCACTCTGCTCCAGGCCACGTGGGTGGCGAAACAGGAGGGAGCGCTGGGCTGCGATGTGGGGCGTTAGCTCTCTGAGCATCAGTCTTCCTCATCAGTAAACGCAGTCAGACAGTCCCGGTCCATGACTCTGCCCACTGCACCCAGCTGTTCCTCAGCTAGTTCTGGGAAAGCTGTCCTCTCCTCCTCCTCCTCCTCAATTCAATGCCAAGGTAAGGCTTACCAAAGCCCGACTCCTGTCAGAAAGGCATGGGGAAGAGGGTGGCTTGCCCAGGGTCCCATAGCTGCAAGAGGGCATCTTCTCTGCCATTGATCAGGCCCCTGACCAGGCAGGGACCACACCTTGCCCCTGGTTGGGCAAGCGGGCCCGCGGGGGGTAAGGCTCTGCCCTGAGTCATGTAGTCTGATCCACAGAGCCTCTGCCTAATGTCCGCATCCTTCTCTGGCCTGTCTGAAAAAACTTAATGATTCAGTCAGTGACCCTGGCCCTGGTATGTACCTACTGTGTGTCAGATGCAGGAAGGCCAGTGGGGGCAGGGCAGAAGTAACACTTGCTGAGCTCCTACTGAGTGTCAGGTGCACTCAGAAATATCTCCTGTGAGCCCCCCAGAAGGCCTGAGAGGTGGGTGTCCACCTAGGCAACCCTGGGACCTGCACAACATCGGGAGCTGTGGCAAGGGGGTGGGGGGAAGGTGGCCAGGGCCAAGCTAAGCTGCTCAGACCTTGTCACAAGGGAGGGTTTTAAGCAGGAGAAACTGGTCGGATGTGTGTTTAGGACAGGCAGATGAGGCAGAGGGCATTCTCAGCAGAGACAACAGCCTGAGCAGAGGCACGGAGGTGTGACAGTACACGGCAGGTTTGGGACAGTGAGCAGCCACCACCCGCATCAGAGAGCTGGGGCGTGGTGAGGGGGCGAGAGGCACAGGCCAGCTGGCAAGGCCTTGGATGCTATGCTCAGGAGTTGGGATGGATGCCGGCCGGGGGTGAGGAGGCATCGGGAAGTGTGTTGGGTCAGGTGAGCAATGAATCCAAGGGGACCGAGGTCAGAGGGAGAAGCCTGAGGGCGGTGCCGAGGCCCCAGGGGGCCGGGGAGACTGGGTGGGCGGGCCCTGAACGCCCACGGCAGATCAGGCAGAGGAGACAAGCTGGTGGTCAGGCAGGACATGTGGGCGGGGCTTCAAGCCCCAGACAGAAGCCTGGGCTCTGCGCCGTGGGTGCTGAGACACACCGCACTCACCGATCCTTGCAAGGGGCAGGGGTTGGGGGTTTTGCTCTAAAAGGGAGAAAAAGCCGGATGGGTAGACGAATGAAACACCTCCTAGAGCTGCCTCTGGACTTGGCATCTCGATGGCCAAGGGCCCTTCCACCCGACCGTCCATCAACACATCCACTTGCTCCAAGCACACCCGGGGGCCAAACAGGGAGCCGGTGCAGGGGAACCTGAGGCAAGCCAGAAAACCCTGCCCTCCAGGAATCCCAAGCTAAGTGAAGGAAGGAGAGAAATGACCCAAGTTTCTGCAAAAAACAGAACTTTTGCCTATGAAACCTACTATGTACCCCCAAGGACCTCCTTGTGGTCACAGCCCACAGGCCACCTTCCAGTCCTGCATGGCCTCCCTGCCAGCTGAGCCCTTCGGAAACATCTGTGTGTGGTGACCACTGGGTCCCTCATCTGTCTCTTTCACAGCGCCCCCGCTGGGCTGCTGCGGGAAGGGCAGGAGCTTTCTCTTTCCCACTGACCTCAGTACTTGGGTGGCCCATCCACCCTAGGACTTTAAATACCAGCCAACCCCCAATGCTCCCTCTGCCTGCAGCCCGGGCCTCTCCCTGGAGCTCCAGGCCCAGCCTTGCAGCTTCTTCCCCGACATATACCTCTGGCTGTCTCCCTAACATGGGCACCTCCTGTAGACATTCACTCCCAGCTCCAAGTGGGCAACCCCATCTGCCCCGATGTGCCTGCCACACACACACACATCGATCCACAGCGCGCCCCCTCCCTCCCCGCCCAGTTCAGACCACCACGTCTGAAGGAGAGCGGCGTCCTCAGGACCCCTCTCCTTTCCACAAGCCCCGGCTACAATCACCTCACCTGGACCGTGGAACAGCCTGCTCTGCATGGGGCCCCACGCACCAGGGTTCAAATTTTGGCTCCAACTCACCAGCTGTATGATCTTGGGCAAGGCACTTGCTTCTCCTCCCCCAAGTAAGGGATGAGTAGCCCAGAGTCAGAGTGGAAAGAGAGGATCAGGGAGGACTTCCCAGGGGAGGTGATGCCTGCTTTGGGTCTTAAAGGATGAGTGGGAGTCAGCCAGGCAAAGGAGTGGGGAGCACTCCTGGCAGAAACAGCAGCCTGAGCAAAGGCCCAGAGGTGAGAAGCAACACGGCACGTGAGGGAGGCTAAAGCATCCCGGTGCAGACGAGCAGACCGGGCTCGAGGCCAGAGCCACCGGCCAGGCCCAAACCCAGAAGGCCAACTCCTGAATCCTGGGCCCGGAGTCCAGGCTGGAAGCAGTGGGTGAAAGGGCGGACTCCGTCGTTTAGAAAGCCCCCTCTGACCACTGAGTGCAGACAGAACCAGAAAGGCCAGAGGTGGAGGCGGTGGGAGGACATCTTTTAGGAGGCCCCCCGGGAAAGGAGGGGACAGGCAGAGGCCAAACCTGGGCCAGGCAGGACAGTGACCAAGGAGGCCTGGCTTGCTACCCACAGGGTGGTCTGGGAGGTCCTCTGGCGCGTAACACGGACAAACATGGCCACAGGAGCATGCAGACAGACAGCACCAAACTGAGACACACAGGACAGACATGGACTTGCAGCCCCAAACACAGACATATGGGGACACATACAGCCACTCCCATGAGCAGGAACCCACAGCCACCAGGACACAAAGTCACAGGCAGGTGCTGTTAAGTGGGTGCGTGCATAGGGCCCTCGGCGCAGGCCCAGAGGGAGGCCGCGAGGGGTGCTCGGGGAGGCTGGGGCGAACACAATGGCTTAATCCCCCAAAGAACAAACCCCTCATCGACAGATTTCAACCTGCAGTCACAGGCTGCTTACCTAGGGTGTCCTTTCCCACTTGGTGAACTTCTACTCATCCTTCAAGACCCAGCTCAAGTGTTCCCTCTTCTACGGAGCTTTCCCTGAACCCCCAGCCAGTCACTTCCTCTGTGTTCCCAACAGCACCTTGTATACGAGAATAACAATAACAATAATGACCATAAAATGGCAGCCTCTGGCGACTTCAACACCTATTATGTGCCAGGCACTGTGCTGACTGTGTCACATGCATCGTGTCACTGAATCTTCCCAGTGACCCTGCGAAATCTGTGTTTCACAGAAAGGAAACAGCGGCTCAGAGAAGTTGAACAACTTGCCCAAAGTCACACAGCTAGCAAGTGATGGAGTTAGGGTGCCACCCAGCACTGCAGGGACAGTCACACCCTGGTGCCGTGATCTGCTTCCCTGGGTGGCTCCCCACCAGACTCAGCTCTTCCCAGGTTGGGCCGGTGCTCATTCACCTCTGCCATTCCAGCATGTAGCCCATGGCGGCATCAGAAACTCTTTACAGAATGAAAAAGCATATTAATGTCAACCGCCTTTTCGGGAGCACTTACAATGGGCCAGAGACTGTGTTATAGCACTTTGCAGCCATTATTTTACTGTTACAATGGACCCATTGTAAGAAAACTGAGGCCCGGAGAGGTTAATGAACTTGTCTGAGGTCACAGAGCCCCGTCTGGATTTGAAACCCAGTCTGTCTATCACCCTGTCCCAGGAGGGTGGCCTCTGAGGCCAGCCTAGCAAAGCTCCACAAGGGGGAGCTGGGGGGAGGGGCACTGCAGAGGGGGCACACCAGGTGCCAGGCCCTGCCACCCGGGAAGTTTGAGGCCTAGACAAACAGACACAAAGAGGACGGACAGCCCAGGGTAAAATGTGCCTAGCCTTGCCCACTGCAGAGCAGGGGGGTGTGGTTAAGCAATTCATGTCTCACCCCCAGCCCCAGCCCATCCCATAGACATTAAAAAATGAGAATTGCCTAGACCCTGAGGCCACAAAGCCAATGGGAGGGAGCAGAACCCAAAACCGTCCGGACACTATGATTACAAGGAGGCAAAAATAAAGACCTGCGTCAGAAAAAGCAAGCGGCAGGGAACCACGCCCAGAGAGAGGCTGGGAGTGCTGCGGGAGGCGGCTGGGACTGATCGGGTTTTTTCTCTTTGTTTCTCTGATTTCCAGATTTTCTGTAATATTGTTTGGTTGCTTTTATGTTGAAAACAATAAATTCATTCTTTAAGAATTTAATGAAAGAAGGAAGGGAGGGAGGGAGGGAGGGAGGGAGGGAGGGAGGGAGGGAAGGAAGGAAAGAAGGAAGGAAGGAAGGAAGGAAGGAAGGAAGGAAGGAAGGAAGGAAGGAAGGAAGGAAGGAAGGAAGGAAGGAAGGAAGGGAGGGGAAGGAGGGAGGGTGATTAAGGAGTGGGGGAGGGGAGGGGAGGGGGAGGGTCTGGAGGCGAAGAGGAGCGGCAAGAGGTCAAGGTGAGCTACTGGTGGACACCGAATTGACAGCTACTCGCCAGGTCCTGTACAGCCCCATCCGGGCGCACGTGACCCGGGTAGACGGTAGTAAATGTCGGTAAGGGCTACCTGACAGAGGTGACATGCCATCTGCACTTTGAAGCTGGTCAGGATTCCACCTGGTGGGGAATGAGTGTCTGTACCCCCTCTCCTACCTTGTCCAGCCCCCCTTCGGCTATCGCAAGAGTCTCCTCACAGGTTTCCCCACCTCTGCCCACACCCCCTATTCCATTCTCCTACAGTAGGCACTCTGATATTTCTAAAATATAAAACACAAATCAGACCACAACACTCTCCTCAGAACCTTCCCTGGCTCCCTACTTCCCTCCAGAGAGGGTTAGGATTCCTTAGTCCTTACATATTCGGCCCCTGCTGACCTCTCTGGCCTCCCCTGCCCCACCAGACGGAGTCCTCCCACCCCTTCCCGTCTCACTTCCCCCTGGAGCCCTGTACCCTCCCCATTTCTCCCCCGGCCCCAGCTCACAGGCCGTGACCTCCTGAAAGCCTTCTGGAACCCTCCGCCTCCACCCCAGGCTGTGTTGCGGGGCCTCTTCTCTGTTCCCTCCGTGCCTTCCAGTTCCATCATCAGACACCGAGAACCCCGTTTTCTGCCCGTTTTCCCATCTGCCTCTGCTGCGGGGCAGGTTCTCTATGAGGGCAGAAGAACTGCTGTCACGTACCTTTACGGCCCACACAGTGTCTGCTAAACGTCTGAATAAATGAATTGTCTGGGTGGAGGGAACTGAAAGTGCCGTGGCCTGGGTAGAGGAAAGTCCCTTCTCCCTCTTGTGGGTCCCTTCCACTCACCCTGGCACTGTGCTGTCCCCGGCGTTACACCGTTTCCTATTTCCTGTATCTCAGCCCTATCTGCCTAAGTGATCTGAGAAGGGGCCGTGCACTATAAGGGTTAGCGGACCAAAAACGGTGTTAACAGCTAATAGCCACAGAAAATGGTTCTGCTTCCCAAACGGTGAAAATGAACCCGTGTCACTTGTTAAAATAGCAAAAAGAAATAAAATGATAATGCCAATGCTGGTGCGCTTAGGGTGAAACTGTCACTCTCATTATTGTTGGGAGTATAAATTGGAGCGATCTTTCTTAAAGGCAACCTGGCAATAATATGTCCTACGTTCTAAAAATGTTCAGATTCCCTGGCCTACTGATCTCATTCTTGGCCACCTATCCCTAGAAAATACCCCAAATGGAGACAAAGTTTTGGGTACAAAGCTGTTCGTTTTGGTGGTTTCTTACAAGAGCAAAAACCTGGGACATTCGAAGTTTTAAACAACAGGGGAATGGCCCTGTAAATCATGTGCAACAGTGATATGGTCTCCAGTCATAAATAGCAGACAATGTTTACTGGCATGGTGACGACTTATTTAATATTCATACCAGCCCTACAAGGAGCCAAAGCGCAGAGAGGTTAGGTAACCTGCTCAAAGTCAAGCAGCCCGCGTCTACTCTGGAACTAGAAAGTTGGGTGCCAGAGCCCACACTTTCCACCCTGACACTGGATCCATTAGAAAGAAGGCTCAAAGCCGCCCTGCAGTCATTTAGAAAATACACGTGATACGATGTTAGTTAGGGGTGGGGGAAGGGAAGTTTTGAAAATCGTGTTAAGAGCAGTGACATCAACATAAAAACTAGCTGCTGAGAGAAAAGAGGGGAAGGAAACACGAAAATGCTAATAGCGATGATATTTCAGGCTTCTCTGATTTTTCTAGAGGGTGGTTACGTGACTTTGATTTAGGGGCTATTTTTAATAGAACTAGAAGTTCAGCAGGCTTTGGCCAAGCAAAGGCGCCCCAAGCCACCCACAGCCCCATGTGGACTCTGGCCTCACGCCCCCTGGGTTCACCCAGGGGCAGAGAGGGGCTCAGAGAGGCCAGGGGCTTGCCCAAAGTCCCACAGTGACCCTCATACCCAACCCAGACCCCAATCAGGGAGTCTCCTTCTTATCTGGAGGCTTCAGGAAGGAGGACCAGACCAAACAAAGGAAAGCCTGCCCAGGGCACTCTCCTGCTTAAACCCTTCCTGTGTTCCCATCACTTTGGAGCACACTTCAAACTCCCAGCATGGCACCCAGGGGCCTCTGCCCAGGAAGCCCTGCTGGCCATGTGCAGCCCGATAGGTACCTTCCTCTCCAGCCTCACTACCTGCAGTTTCCTGCAAAATTAGTTGCTCTTGCTCCACTGTGCCTTTGCACAGGCTGTGTCCTTCCATTCGGAGGCTGTCACCCAGCTGAAACCCTGCCAGGTTCCCATCAACCATCAAAAGTCAGCTACGCGTCACTGCCTTGGGAACCCTTCCTGGTCGCTGTCCCTCCAGGCTGTGGCTGCAGCTCTTCCCCGGAGCTCCCACAGCTGCCTGGGTTTCCCCCACCAAAGCGCTGACCCCACTGTCCTAGAATTGCCTGGTTACATGACAGCCCAGTCCCCACACAGAGGGGAGCTCTCCAGGGGAGCCTGGGTCTGCTTCTTGGTTACAACCCCGTGCCCTGCCTCAGCCCCACTGCTCCCTCACTCTTCCTTAAAAGTCACTTTCCGACCTTCTTCCCAACAGGAACTGGGCTCTGCCCTGTTAGGCACATCCACTGCGCCCTGCATTCTCCCTGCCCCACCTTGGTATCATGCCTCTAAATACTCCCTCCAGTCCTGGCCCACAAGGATGGAGCCACAGGCGCAGGCTGTGGTCAAGTGCTGGCCACAGAGTAGGTGCTCAAGTGCCTAGTGCACGCTAGGTGCCTAATAAACGTTCACTGAGAGAATCAATGAGAGGAGGTCTGTCCCTGCGGGCCTGGAAGACTGAGAAGTTTGCCAGGAGAGTGAGCAGAGGGGCAGCAGATGCAAAGGCATGGAACACTGCAACCTTGCTAGGACGGGAAGGGATCTCAAACACGCTCCCCGACCCACAGGAACAACAAGCTACTGCTGGGGGTGCGGCTGGGCTGGGGGCGGGGAGCACGGTATTCCAACAGGGAGAAGGGAGATGTCAAGAGACACCAGGGAAGAGCCGGCCAGGTGGAAGGAGCTGAATGTGCAGAGGCTCAGAGGCAGGGAAGCACAGAGCATCACGTGGGGTCTGCTGTGGGTTTGGTGCAGAAATTCGCAGGCGAAAGAGGGAAAGGTGCCAGGGCAGTTGATAAAGGACCAGAGTTCCAGGCTAAGGGGCTTGGATGAAAGACTGGGGAGAGCGGGGTGAACGGGCAGTCCCTGAGCAGGGAAGGCCGAGGTCAAGGTTTTCAATGAAGAGGTCATTACGGGGCCAGAATGATGCCCTGGAAGGGACAAGCAAGAGGTGATCTAGCAGAGACAAGCTGAGGTTTGCGATCTTCCCAGCACCTTGAAACCCCCTCGTGCTCCAAGGTTTCCGCCCACGACCCCTCTGCCCTCCATGTGCCCCACTGGGTGCGGCCCAGAGCCCTGCGCCCCAGCTGCTGCGCCCCGCCCCACCCCCAAGACCCAGGCCAGCCTCAGAGGCTTGCTCCTGGGAGCTTCCTGTGAGGAACGGGCTCCCAAGGGTCCTAGATCCAATTTGGGCTTCCAAAGCCCTGCGGGGCTGGGAAGGGCTGTTTCCATTGTGACTGATGGAGGGGGGGGGGACCTGCTGTCTGTGCCCTGGTCCGTGGGAACAGGGGTGCTGCCTCTCCCATCCCACTGCCAGCCACCCAGGGCCACCCAGAGCTACCCAGCACAGTGACCCTCACCCTCGCTTGGGAGCCCGAGTGCCCTCACTGAGGAAATGGGTCACAACACTCCCCTCAAGGCTGCGAGAACCGTCTACAAGCTTTGAACACATGCCCTTCCCTGCTTCCATTTCCCCTCGGGATCCCCAGCGCCCATGCCCACAGGGAACGCCTTCTGCCATGAAATGGCAACAACAATAATAATCGTCCCTGAGCAGTTCTTCCATGTCAGGCGCTATTAGATGCTTTACAAGGATTTCTCCCTCAGCCTCCTAGTGACCCTGTGAGGTAGATGCTGTGCCCTTTTAGAAACATAACACGTTCAGGAAGATGCCTGCAACATAAACAGCTTAGTGACTTATTACAAAGCCCCCACCTGCGTCCCTTCGCAACTGCAGTCCCCTTGCATCCCCCAAAGTTCCCACCCTCCTGACATCTGTGGTAACAACTTCTTCCTTGTTTGGGGGCAAGACTCAAGCTCAGGGAAGTATGGAAGCTGCCCAAGGCCATGCAGCTGCTGAGGGCCGAGGGTGCTGGAACCCCCTGCCAAGGGCAAGTCCATTTCCTTTCTGGGCCTTTGCTCCTTCCTCTACAGAACAGATTCAACTACATCACAGCCCCAGTTCCTGGGTCCTCTGAGGGGCGGTGTGGCAACTGACGGGTCAACAGTACAGATTCGGGAATAAGACAGTGGGGGGTGGAAGCCCCGGAGACGGTTTCCAAACTTGGGGGTGACAGCAGCATCTCCACCGTGTTACTTGTGAAGGTTAAATGAGTGAGTCTTTAGAAGAGTGCCTGGTCCCCAGTTCGGACTCTGAATTAGCCACGGTGTTTATTATGTTATTAGGTTCTCTAAGGCGCCCACATTCCGAGGACCCACCTGGAAATCTGGTCAAACAGAGCGGTTACCCCAGCAGGGGGTGGAGAAAGTCAAGTCTGGGGTTAACTCAAAGCAGGACCACCCACTGCTGAACCCCAGCTATGGCCTGGACCCCCAGGAACACTCTAGACAGGGTTGTGGGCAGGGAACCCGGGCAGAGGGTCACAGCCTGTTCTCATGCTGAATCTTAAGACCCCCAGGGGCAGGCAGCTTGTGGGGCAGGTCGGACAGGGCTCGGGACTGCCGGGTGGAGGCTCGCAGACAGCAGGCCCTGAGCAGCAGGGCAAGTCGGCAAAGGGGGAGTCCGGCTGGCCAGACACCGGGCAGGGAGTACCTGGGGTGGACACACGGGGAGGGGTCAAGAGGCGGGAGGAGACCTACCACCGGCCCTGCCAGACCAGGCCCTGCCTGCCCCCACCGGTCTCTTCCACCCTCTCCCAGGTATTGTCTGGGAGCCACCCCTCCTCGCGGTGCCTGACTTCCCACCCCAGGGCCTACGCTCGGGCTGCTCCCTCTGCCTATACGCCCTCAGCTGGAAACCTTCTGGCCACGTTCAGCTACCACTTCCTCCCAGAAGCACCTCTCCCCCACGTACACTGTGACCATCACGCACTACACTGCAGTACATCGACACGTATGAAGCTATGGGGAAGTTGTCGTCATGGAAAAGCAGTTCCTTCCCGGCCAAAATCTAAAACCACATCATCATCCACGTGCTCCTCTGTTCAAGGTCTGTCTCCCCGACCCGGAGAGGAACTATGTCACCCCTCCTCACCTCTATCCCCTGCATGTAGCACGTGGCCTGGTATATAGTAAATGCTCAAGAAACGCTGCTGAATGACGGTGGGAGAGGGAAACGAGCAGCCGGCTCCTCCCTGCACGCAGATCCAGGTCGAGTCTGGGCACAGACCTGAGCGGGGAGGGATCATGTGCACAGCCCAGGACGTGAGGCTACACCCTCACAGTGTAAATGGATGTGCACGCAAAATACGCCAACATGTAAAAACACACATGTATACGAGTGCGTGTACAGGAGATAAACATAACATGTACCATGCATGTGAGAAAGTACATGAGGAGCGGCAGGTGTGCAGTTATTTGTCATTTCCTAGGAGGGGACACACAGGTGTCTGCACGGCAGCCCTGTGCGTCCGGAATGTTCCCCTGGTTGTAGAGGTGAGGAGGCTGGTGCCGAGGGAACTTCCCCGAAGAGGCCTGTCCCTGCCTTTGAACCCCAGGCACACGCTGCGGCAGCCTATTGGCACCAGGCGGGGGGCAGAAAGCCCACTGGGCCAAGCATCTCGAGACATGAGTGTCCTTGGACAAGGCCCACTCCTCCCCCTTCCCACTGTCATCGCCATAATGGACCAAATGAGGTTCGACTGGCTAATCTATGAGGTCCACCTCTCTCCAATTACTGTGTGACTTTAGATCTCAGATGGCTCTCCAAGGATGGGGTGTGTAAACATCATTGATGCAGACCTTCTTGGGGCTACATGGAGCAGTAACTGTCCTCTTTCCCTAAGCACACCAAGCCTGCCCAGTGCCCTGGGACAAGTGCCCAGCATGGCGCTACAGAGAGGGGAGGAGCTCAGGATGCGCTCTTTGTACTACTATTCATTCATTCATTCATTCATTCATTCATATACTCAACACCATGCACCACAGCTGTCTGCCTTCCAGGAGCTCACAACCCAGTGGGGAGAAAGAAGCTTCTAAAGTCACAAAAGCGTGAGGACAAGAGCACTGGAAACCATGACCCTCTCATCACTCCGCACTTTATAAAGGAAGCCTTTCCGGCAATGACAACTGTCCAACAGGGGAGAATGGGGAACCTGGTGAGAAGGGAGCCCCCTGCCACTCTGGCCCTTTTCTCCAAGATGTGGGAAGGGGACTCCAGCTGTGTGCAGGGGCTGGCGAAGCTGGGCTTCTCCTCAACAGCTGTGGGAGTCTGAGCAGGAGCCCCAGAATGCTCGGTTCAAACCCAACCAGGGCCTCGCCGAGCTCTGTGGGCCCTGGCAAGTTACCTAATCTGCACCTCGATTTCCTCATCTGCAAAATGAGGGTAATGACAATTAGGATTATGCCCATTAACACTTATAAAGCCTATTAGGACCGGACCTGACACGCAGTGAGAGTGAGGCAGTGAGAGTCCCCTTTGTAAGATTCTAAATCCCAGATCTGAGCCTGCGAACACTCCAAGTGTCAGAGTTTCTGAGGAGGAAAGCTTCTCGATGCTAAGATTCTGAGGTTGGAGGAGACGGGGATTCTTAGATCCTGTGATTTAATCATCTCATTATTTCCTAACAACAGCCCGGAGCCTCCCGGGGGAGGACAGGACAGAGTTTGGTGTCACTTCATCTCCCAGGCGCTGCCAAGGCAGCCGCCACGGCAGCCGCCACACCTGGGCTCCCAGCACTTCCTCGCCTGCATGACAGGCCGGGGCCACTGCGCTGGAACCGCCCACCCGCTTGCCTGCATGGGGCAGACGCGCGTTCCCGCAGAGCAGACAGACAAGCAGTGCAAATGAACAAATAAATGAGAAAGTTTCAGACACTGATTTCACAGCCACAAGAAACATAAAAAGGGGCAGACCTGACCGAGAGTGGCCGTGGGGAGTTATTACAGAACAGGCGGTCAGGGAAGCCCCTCTGAGGAGGTGGCATTTGAGTGGGAACCTGTAAAACAAGAAGGTGCTGGCCACGCAAATGTTCAGGTGGGGGATGTGCAAGGCCCCTGCCAACAGGCTTTGCAAACTCGAGGTACAGAAAGGAGCCAGTGTGGCTGGAGGTGCTGAGGCTGGGGGTGGGAGGGGGTGGGCAGGGGAGCTGGGTCTGAGGGGTGGGCAGGCCCAGACCTGACAGGCCTTGTAGGACTTGGGGTTTTTGTTTTTCTGAATGCCTAGAAACCATCAGAAGTTTCCGCAGTGGAATGACAAGGCAGAGCAGGGCTTTCAGGGTCCCTGGACATCATCTGGATCATTCTGAAAACACTCCAAGAGTTTTCAAAATCAAGGTAGAACCTAGGCCAGCAATCGACACTCCTCATAAATCAGTCGGTGTATTCTGAGTTCCCACCGCACGCCTGGCTAGGGCTGGGAGACCTTGCAGAGATTCTTGTTATATCACTCCCACCACCCATGAGAGCCTCACAGAGAATACTCCATCTTACGTGTAAGAAACCGAGGTTCAGGGAGGGGAAGAATGTGCCCCAAGTCATGCAAACCACACACCACACTGTGCCAACTGCAAAGTTCAGCACACAAATGGGACTTGGTCCCAGGCCCCCACTCCACCTCTGTGGCGGTCTGTGGAACTGCTCTGGTATTTTTAAGCCTCCTCTTTTCCGAGACCTTCCCTGGGGACTCGTGCGGACACTCGTCAACACTGCCCTGGCTAGTGTTACATAGCGCTGCAGCCTTACACCCTTTCCCTGTTGGCTTTGGAGCCCAAAGGACCGCACTCCCATCTCACATGGCTGTCCAGCCTGCGCTAGGCATGCTGGGGACTGGATGGATGGATGGACAGACGGATGGATAGATGGATGGATGGATGGATGGACAGACGGATGGATGAATGAACAGAGAGAGAAACAGATGGACGACAGACGGACTACTGAAATGACTAACCAATAAACTAATGAATAAATGAAAGAATAAAGAATAAAAAGAATAAAAGATCTAGCAGACCAATAAATGAATAACTAATGAATGGCAGATGAATGAAGGAAGGAACAAGTCTTACTTTACCGAGAAGCAGGGCAGAGAAGTGCCTACCCAGGGAAGGGCTGGAGCCAGCCTATCTTCAGCCCCAGTTCCCACCTCACCCACACACCAGCTTCTCCTCCAGCGACAGCCATTTGCCTCCATTCCTCAAGAAGTCAGACAGCCTATTCCTCAGTCCCGGGACAGACCTGTGTCTCCACGTGTTGGCCACTCCAGTGCCCACCAGCACCACCAGCAATCACAGCTGTCCTGAGCCCAGTGGAGCCTGGTAGTGGGAAAGCAGCTCACTGTTCCTGAGTGTCTCACAGAGGCAAGGAAACAAAAGCCCAGGGCTCTGGTCCCGGTGGGGCCTGGCATGGCTGGGTGACTTCAAAACAGTGGCTTCCCCTCTCTGAGCCCAGATGATTTCTCAGGGCCTTTTTAGCTCTGACAGTCTTTAGGGGGTGGGCCTCTAGATTTTTACAGTCGCTGGGTCAGCAGAAGTTAAGAGATCAAAAACTGGAAGATAGGAAATAGTCCTGTTGATGAGCACCAAAGTCCACCCAGGAAAAGGCCCCCCAGACAAGAAGCCTGGAAGCTGGGGTTTAAGCCTTTCTCTGCCACTGCTCAACCTCTCCAGACCTCAGTTTCCCAAATTTTAAGATGGGGTTAAGTATCCCCACCTTGACAATTTCATCCTAACGGAGTTCCTGAGAAAGCCTGTTGTGATACCAACCATGCACTACACTGTACAAACTGTAAAGTTCCATTCACCCAGGAAGGATTATTATGGTGGAGGGGGTAGGGGGTGGAGGGAGCCATATTGTCCCATTCTAATCTAGCTCTTTCTAAATGGCCCTCTCAGGGGTCACAGCCAGAGAACAGTAGAGAGAGCCCAGAAATAGGAGCAAGAACATCTGGGCCACTGATTCAGCTACCCTAACAGAGGCAATGTGACTTTGGGCAAGTCACTTCCCCTCTCTGGACTTGTTTCTTCATCTGAAAAATGCCTGGCTTGGTACCTCTGGCTCAGGCTTGCCAAGTTTACAGCCGTGAACCCCTGTACCCCAACCTTCAACCCCTGACTCTGCCCTCAGGGAGCTCACACCGCCCCATGGGGCCCGACACAGACCAGGAGTGAGATAAGAGGCGTCACTCCCCCAGGAGTTCCTAGGGCAGGGCCAGAAGGGCGCGGGATCCTCCCAGGACAGACACTTTCCCAAGCCAGGAGAGACCTGACCCAGCCGCCCGGGTGGCCCGGGTGCCTCGGACAGCGCCAACCACCTCAGATCCAGCCTTCAGACCCTCGGCAGCCTGCAGAGCCAGCAGGTCCTGACCTGTCTAGCAAGATACCTCAGGAACTCCACTGCCTCCAACGGAAGAGCCCTCCAGGGCGCTGGCAGGGGTGGCAGAAGGGGGTAGGAGCCAACGCAGGGGAGAGTCTCAGATGACCCCCACTAACAAACCAGAGGAGGCCCCCCCACACCAGACAGCCTCCCAGACAGGACCCACTGGGGCTGCCAGCTTGCACCCAGCCAAGAGCCCACCCCTGGGGGCATTTACCACCAGATGCCACCTCCTGCAGCCAGGAGGCCCACCAGGTTGGGGAAGGGGGTCTCCAACTGCCAACAAAGCACACTTGCCAGAGGGCTTCCTGAGCCACTCTGGTACCCGGGGCTGCCCCCACCCCGGGGTGGGGGGGGCCACCCATGAAGGAGACAGGCCCACTCCCCACACACGCTGCTGGAGGGCAGGGTGAGGGAGAGGTTTATTTCCTCTTGCCAGAAGTCTCCCTTGGAAACCCCGAGCCCACTCCAGCCCCTAGTGCCAGCCCTCTCCCCCAAACCTGAGAATATAGTTCCTTAAAATACCATTTGCATAGAGCCTCTTCCAAAAGGCATTTCCCGGTCCCCTCAAACCCCCATCCCCAACCCCGCACATGCCTCCCGCAGCTCTGAGGAAACCGGCAGTTAACTTTTTCCCAAAATTCCTGCAAAGGCGACTGGCTGGGGGGAGAAATGGACCCCGAGATCCTTTCGCGGCATTTCACAGCCTTCCGAAAAAAAAGAGACAGACAGAGACAGAGAGAGAGAGAGCTTTAAAAAAAGAAGAAGAAAAGAAAACTTTCGGAGTTAACTTTAAATTCCCAGCCCTACCCCCCAAATCGCCCAGCGGCTTCCTTTTTTTTCTTTAAAGTGCAATTGCATTGTGTCTCACCTCCCCGAAAGGCTCGCGGCTCTCGCCAAAGAAAAAGAAAAAAAGCCAACCCTTCGGGTGCCCCCTCTGCTTCCAGCCGCCTCTCCCACATTCTCAGACAGTTTTATTAAAATTTTCAGACAAAAGAAAAACAAAAATGGCAGCCTGGCTTATTTTTAAAACAGGACAGGGACGCCATATTCTGCAGATCTGCAAAAAAAGGGAGAAATCCGGCACTGGCCGCTGCACCGGGCCGGCTGCAAAGTGCGCGAACCGCGCCGTTTGCAATCCGTTTATTTGCATTAAGTCCCATGAATCATTGTTTACCGGAGAATTGCAGCAGGTTTGAATAGCCCGGCTTAAGAAAACACACACACACGCACACACACACACACTCGGAGCAGACCCAGACACGCCGCCGGAGACACTTCCTACCCCGCGCGACGCCGCCGCTCCGGGCCCGGCCGCAGGCGCTGGCGGCCCCGGGCCTCGGAGCTCCCGGCCCGCGCTGACAGCGCCCGAGTCCGGGCCCGCACCCCGGCCCGCAACTCCGCGCAACTTTCCCGCGGGCGGGCACTCGGGCGGGCACCCACCGCCACCGAGCCCGCTCCCCCCGCGCCCCGGGCCCGCACGGACCTGGCTGTGCTGGCGGCGGCTCCGGGACGCGGCCGCAGCCCCGCGCCCGGCGGCCCGAGCAGGGCCGGGCTGGGGCTCCGGCTCCGGGCTCCGGCTCGGTGCGGAGCCGCGCGCAAACCTTCCGGGTCGCCTGCTGTTCACTTCTGGGTTCTGCAAGCGCCGAGGCGGCGGCGGCGGCGGCGGGAGGCTGGGTCTGCAGCGCCGCGCGGCCCCCCGTGCGCTCGGCGAGCCCCCGCGCCAGGCGCCCGGCTCCGGGGGGGCCGCGTCGGGCCCCCGCCTCTCCGACTGCGCAGCCCCTCCGGCCCCGGGGGCTCCCGCGAGTGGGCAGCGCCGGGCGCGGGCTACGGCGCGCGAAGGGAGGGGGACGGGCAGGGGGCGGGGGCGGGCCGCGCGCTGGGGGCCCCGCTCGGGCCCCGGGGCCTCGTCTCGCGCTCGCCGCCGCTGCCGCAGCCACAGCCTCGCAAAGTTGCGCGGCGCCCACCGTCCGCGCCGCGCCGGAGGCAGAGCCACAAAGGAACTCCTCGCCCCCCTCCGCCCGCCCGAGCCACGCGGGGAGGGCACCGACGCCCGGCCCTAGGCCAGCCCCTTCCCCAGCGCGGGGGCTCCCGGGGCCCCGGCGGCCGCGGCCATTGTCCCGCCCTGGCTGGGCTGCCGCCTCGCTGCCCGCTCACCGGTGATGGCGGGCTGGGGACCTGGGCCTGGCGGGCCGTGGCCCTGACCATGGCAACCCTGCTGGGGGCCAGGCTGCCCATGGGGGGGGGTCTCCTTCGCAGACGCAGGCAGGAGAGGACCCCCAGAATGGGCCCCCACACCTGAGAACTAACGATCGTGCTCAAACTCCAGGCTGAGATTTTTTTTAGGCGAGGACATGGGGATGGGGGTCAGAAGTTTGGACAGGACAGGCCACCCCTCCCTCCGCAGGCTTCGTCCCTCCCTGGTTCTAGGCCAGAGCCCCCAAAGGGTGGGGCCGCCGGACTCTGTCAGCGGCTCTTCTGCAGAATCTATCAGAGGTGGCACCGGCTGTCCCCAGCTCCAGACCTCAGAGCCATCTGTGTATGACTCCTCCTCCCGCCTCACCCTCCCCAGCCAATCAGTCACCAAGTCCTCCGGATTCGGCCTCCCGGGCCGTGTCAGCTTCCAAACTTCACTTTCTACCTGAGTTGGCCGATCCTTAGGTCCTTTCCCTAGCTCAGACTTCTAACACTGACTGCCACCCAGCCTCTGGGCCACCATGAATCAAGGTCGGCCCTGCCCTCAGGGAACACCCATTCCCCAGGGAGAGGGCAGGCACATGTACAATCACCTGCCACAGGTTTGCCATCCTCCAGGAAGCATTTCCCAGTTTCTGCGCAGTGTTGAGGGCCTGCTGTCAGGTGCTCTGCCACTGGCTGGGAACAGCTGCGAACAAGTTGGACCAAGTGCCTGTCCTCATGGCGCTTGCAGTCGGGCACAGACGCCAAGGCTGTGAGCAGCTAGAGGACGGGACACACAAAGTCACCATTATTAGTTTGTCACCACTTGAAAACACACCATTTGTTTTCAAGCCCAAGTCCCGAGCACGGTGCCTGGCACAGAGCTGAGCACAATACACGTATGTGGCATGAAGTCGTTGGGACTGCAACGCACCGGGAGGACACAGAGGAGGCCACTCTTTCTCAGAGTGAGTCGTCCTACACTCTGAGGTGGGAGTCTTCAGAAATTGGATCTGGTGTGAGCTGGCAGGGGGGAAAAGGCGGGGCCTTTGGTTTCCAGAAAAATGGGGGTGATAAATGTCAACCCATTGTTGGGAAGTTCAGTAAGACAATACATTAAGAAATGGAGAGACGAGACCATCTCTCGTGCAAAAGAATTCAAAATCACTTATGTAGATAGTCAAGGAGTTGGAGCATAAATCTCCACTCTTTAAGTGTGCGCTTTGCCTTGCGACATCCACAGTGCATAGCATGAAATAGGAGGGAGAAGGTAACTTCGCAGTGGAAACACTAAACAACTACAACCTCAGCCAGGGGATCACGGCCAACACCCACAGCCACAGATGGTTCTGACAGTACATGCATCACACAGCAGACGAAAGTGACACTTTACCTCTGTGGATTTCCTCCCAATAACCTGTAACCCCAGCCTTGTCATAAGAAAAACACCAGACAAACCTGAATAGTGGGGCCTCCTGAAGATATCTCAGCAGGACTCCTCAAAACTGTCAAGCTCATCAAAAACAAGGAACATTTGAGAAATCGTCACTGTCCAGAGGAGCCTAAAGAGCAAAAACAAATGTCATGTGGTGTCCTAGACAGGGTCCTGGGACAGAAACAAGACAAGAGGTAAAAACTGAGAAAATCTTAATAAACTGGAATTCAGTTCATAATGTATTAGTGAAAGTATTCATTAGTAAATAAGTGTAACATTTTGTAACAAATATATTAACAAAAGGTGTTACTAATAGGGAAAACGTGGGGGGAGTGTGGAAACTCTGTTACAGCTTCTCAATTTTTTGTAAATCTAAAACCGTTTTAGAAAAATAAGTTCCAACAACAAAAAATCCTTCAAAAGGTGTAACAATTTGTGTCATTGTTGATGTCATCATTAGTTGTTGAAATAATGCTTGACATGGCACCTAATAAATATATTGTAAAGGGCCCAACAGATGTTACTGTGTTGTTACTATCATCGTCATCATTGTAAGTCTAGGCACTTACAAGAGCACGTGCAAAGATGCCAGAGTTTAGGGAAGAAAGGGAGATGAGACAGATTCCAGAAGGCTGTGACTGCTGAGATGAGGCCTCGATAGCAGAGTTAGGCGGGGAGGGTACCATGACCTGGCCCATCTGCCTCACCAGTCTCCTGCATAACGACCCGGAAAGCTGCTCCAGCCAGACAGAGCGCACTGCCTTCTCAGGCCTTGCCGTCCCCCTTCTCAGGTCTTTGAACCTGCCGTTTCCTCTGCCTGGAACACCCTCCCTTGTCCTTTCATCCCACCCTTCCTGGTCACCTTTAAGGCATCCTTCAGATCTTAACTTAGATGCCCTCTGAGTGGCCTTCTCTCACTAGCCAAGATGCTTTCAATATGGTCTGAATGGAGTCAGTGTGAGCTGAGATGCAAGAAGCCAGAGATGCAGTGACTGAGTTCACTGGCACCCAGACTCCTCTCCTCAAATGCAGCCACACCAGATGCTGCCCCTTCCCTGAACACACTCTGTGTCTCCAAGCCTCTGCTCACGCCGATCCCTCTGCTGGGGAATGTTAGCCTTTTTGCTGCATCTCTTATCTCTGGCAAACACCTATTGTACTTCCTAAGGCTCGGCTTAAACATCTCCTTCTCTGAAGAGCCATCCCATGTCCTCACATGGAAAGAGGCACTTCCCTCTGACTCCCGAGAGCACCTGTTCCTCTGACCGCACTGCTGGCATGTGCATTAGAATAAGTGTTTGGCCCTGACCAGTGTGGCTCAGTCGGTTGGGCGTCATTCCTCGAAGTGAAGGTCACCGGGTCCATCCCCAGTCAGGACACATGTCTGGGTCGTGGGCCCAGTCCCCAGTCAGGCACGTGGTTGGGACGGTCTCCGACAGGCAACTCACTGATGTTTCTCTCCCTCTCTTCCCCCCTCCCTATCCTCGCTCTAAAAATAAATAAATAAAATCTTTTTTAAAAAAAGAAGTGCTGAATGGATGAACGAATGCTGGGGCAGACAGCAAGCCCACTCTCACTCTCTCCAATTCCTCACATCTCCCTTACTCTCTTCCAGGAAGCCCTCCATGACTGCTCCAAAGCACTGTTTCCCTCCCTCTTTTTAACGTTTACAATTTAGCCCCTGATTATATTCTGCTGTATCTATAAGTATTTATCCTTTGGATTATAGTAAATTCCTTTAGGAAGGAACTATGTGACATATGTTCTGGGTTGGTTTTTTTTTTTCACTCATTCAACAAGTATTTACCAAGCACCTCCTTCTATGTCGAAGGGAGGGTCTCAGGCTCTGGAGAGGCTCTGCTCTGACAAGAGCTTTGGTTAAGATACACAGTTAGTCAGGATAAGCCAGACCATGCTGCAGTAACAAAGAACTCCGAAACCTCGTGACATAACACCAGAGGAGTTTATATCTCGCTGTGCCACATGCCCATCCTATGTCCTCTGCTCCAGTCACCCAGAGATACTTAGACTCAGGGGTCCTTACTGTCTTGAAGCTGCGTCCACTGGAATGTGTGACTTTCTTCGTTACCTCGGCAGGAGAAGAGAAACTGGAGGCTCGTGTGTGGATTTGACACTGCTTCAGATGGAAAGGTACACATAGCACTTCTCCTCACTATCCATTGGCCAAGAGTAGTCACATGGTCCTGCCCAAATGCCAGGGAAGTTGAGAAGCACAGCGTTCCTCCGGGAGAGAAAGACAAGTAGACATCGGGGAGTTCTCCCCAGTCTGTTCCAAGAGACAGAATTTAACACATAATCAAGGGACTAATCAAAGACGAATGGTTGAGCATGTGAATCCTCTGCCCAGGTGCCCCCTTCGCCTTTCCCCATTGTGTTTCCCTCCAGAAGGGCTTAGAGCTCAGAGTGAATAGATTTGGTTTAGGAGTCCAGCAGAGCTGTGTTTGAAGCCTGGCTTTGTCACTTACAGGCTAATGATTTTAGGCAAGTTTCTCCCTTTCCCTGGGCCCCAGTTTTCTCCTGAGCAAACTGAGCATAATACCTACTTCATAGGACACGTATTAAGTAAGATCGCATATGGGCTCAGCCACTGCAGGGACGGTTGCCTGTAATTCGGGAACCCACTCCCACCTCCCCTCCCCTGGAAAATCTTCCCTGAGAACACCAGCCCAGGTTTCCCCTCGCCCCCACGGCAACTTCTCAAGCCCTTCCCATCTGTATCATCCAAGTTATAAGAAGAGAAAAAGTGTCATTTAAATCGCAAACTGGCCTCTCTGCCTTCTTAAGGTGGTGGCACAACTCATATCAGCGTGAAACCGAATCTGTCTGTGCTCTCCTTTCCATTTTGGGGGGTGGGGGTAAGAAGGGAAAAACGCTACTGCCTCCTCTGTGAATACTGAGCGCTTGGTGGGCCCTCTGTTAGGCAGAGATCAGTGGAGCTTGGGATATGGGTTGCCCCGTATCAAGGGTTGTCCATGAGCTGAGCAGGAAATGGGGCCTAAACTGCTTTGTGTGATAAAATCATGGGGACCATGTGCCCTGAGTCTCCGCATGGTCTGGCCCCTGCCCAGATCCTCCACCCCCAGCCAGGGCCGCTGTCCCCCTTGGCCGCTGTGCTCTGGCCGCATGGCCCTCCTCTGAGTTCTGGAAGGCATGCTGCTTTCCTTGGCTACGTGGCCTCTGCAGTCCCCTCCCCTTGGCAGGTGCTCCCCCACCTGAGCACACCTGCCACGCCCCACCGCCACCGCACGAGCGTTCACCCAGCCCGTCCTGGTTCGTACCCGCATCCTGAGGGCAGCGGCCTGCTATTGTCCTCAGGGCGATAGACTCAGGGCTCCGCGGACTTCTCCTTGTCTTCACCCTCACCCCAGCTGTAATTCCGCATCCAGATTTCTAATCCCATGATTCAACATCCAACTGTAAAGTGGGTGCTCAATACATATTTGTTCATTCACTCATCCGATAAAAAGTGGTGGGGATTGAATATTCGAAGGCGAGGGGACTCAGCGAATGAGCTGGATGAAACATGTGAGCTCTGTCTTGAAATGTGGGCCCCATCAGCGCAATGGGAGAGCTTGAGGAGAGCGGTGGCCGGCGGACAGGTGGCAGGAGGAGGTAAAAACGGGATAATATTGTTCATCTTTCTGCCTTTTGCATTGCTATGATACAACCCTCACTCTGTTTCTTAAGCCTGCAGTAAAAGGAGCTGCATGCCAAAGGCCGGGATTGGCACTGGGTGGAGAGGAGGGATGGACAGAAGAGAGTAAAGGTGCATCAGGAGTAGACAGTTGGAGCTGGAAGTGATCAGGACTTTGCAAGTCACTGGATGTCTTTGGAACATCGATGGATTTCTGCAAAACGTGAAGTAGAACATTCCAGTCAGTTTTTATTTAAATCTCAAAGGACTAGGAATCTGGATTTTCAGTACGAAGACTGTTGGGACTGATTAGCGATGTCTGCCGTGGACGGGCACAGCTGGTTACCAAGGCCAGCCTTATTCAGGGGCTCCCGGCTCTGCAATTTAGCATTTGCCTAACCAGAGGGTCAAGACTACGTCTTAGTCATCTTCTGAGTCTCTACAATTAGCAGTGAGCTGGGGGTGTGAGGTGCAAGGAGGTGGCAGAGGGAAGGGCAGGGGAGCAGACCAGAGCCAGCAGCGACGTCAGAGCCCCAGACAGGCGGCACGTGTGGATCCAGGTCCCGACTCTGTGAAGTGGCCTCACTGACCTAGGGTCTGTCACGCTGCATCTCCAGGCCTCAATTTCTTCAACTGTGAAATGGGCCAAGAATGGTACCTGGTCGCAAGTTACAAGTGAAAAGCATGAGCGTTTTGAGATGAGACGTGCAAGGTTCAAATACTGGTTCCCACTAGTTTTAAAACCTCAGGGCATCTCAGCCTTCTCATTTATAGAATGAGGGTAGTAATTATTTCACAGGATTGGCAATTGTCTACACCACATTTACCAAGCGTTTACTATAAGGCAACTTGCCGGGCTTTTCAGGGGCACGGTCTTACCTGGAGAAGGTGCAGCGCCCAGCACGGTGCCCAGAATCTGGCCCGTGCTCTGGGATGTCCATTCCTCTTTTCCTACAGGATCCAAGGAGTTCATGGGTGTGGAAGGGCTTGATCACCCACAAACCACCTTCAGAAATTGAAGGCAGTGACTATTTACGAGGAGGATCGGCCAGTGCTCAGCGGGTCACAACAGATCTGGACCTAGCTCTCCTTTATGACTGGCCCTGGGGACTGCCAGGGAAGAGGGCAGAAGTGCTATAATGAAAGGGCAGACAATTACCTTCCCTTATAATTACCATTTGCAGTAATTAAATAATAATAGCCTTTTGTAGGCCCCGAGAACCTAAAGCAGCCCACGTAGATAACATCTGGTTCCCGTTCTCTTCTGCCAGGAATTGTGTGCCCACAGGGACAGAATGGGGAAATTGAGGCAAGGAAAGGAATAAGGCCTGGTGGCTAAGGTAGTTCCGGACACTCAATAAATACTTGTGGAATGAATGAATGAATGGATTCAGTTGCCTAGAGCATTCCTGTGGTTAGTGCCTCGGAGGACAGATGACGTGATAACACAGATAAAAAAACAACTCCCGTTCTGTTCTTTTGGTAATCTGCGTGGTGCAGGTAGGGAGGAAATACCTGCAGAGGTGTCTAGACGTACACCTGAGACGGCCTCAGGACTACCACCGCGCCATCAGGTGGGCAGCGGAACTTGACTAGAAAGGGCTGGGAGGACTAGGGGCACTGGCTGGGCTGGGAGGCAGGCCTTACTGAGGCTCGGAGCCCACAGGCGCTGCAGAGCGGCCGTGGAGCCACCCTGGCCACCCTAGCTGAGTTCGAATCCCAGTTCTGGGTGACGCTGGGTGAGTCTCCTAACCTTTCTGTGCCACGGTTTTCTCATCTATAACATGAAGAGACTTAATCAGATTTCCCAATTCATAGCACTAGCGTGAGGAGGAGCTGCTGGCTAGGCACGTCGGCCACTTAAGTGGTTATTGTCATAAATACATGAGCTGGGTTGCAGCCACTACGGAGCCAGTTGTGAAGACTTGTAGAGAGAGAGGGTTCTTACAGGAAGGGGCTCCCTCGGTCACCCTCCTCCCAGCACAGCAGGGGGCTTGTCAGAAGCTGGGAGACCCCCAAGGGAGGTGTCCCCTGTGCTATAGTGTTGAGTTCATGACTCTGGGCCCCATCCAACCTTT
Source organism: Artibeus jamaicensis (assembly GCF_021234435.1). Classification (NCBI taxonomy): domain Eukaryota; kingdom Metazoa; phylum Chordata; class Mammalia; order Chiroptera; family Phyllostomidae; genus Artibeus; species Artibeus jamaicensis. The sequence goes on from NW_026522057.1 coordinate 10,725,250, forward strand.
GAACCCTGCAAAATGAGATAATGTTTGTAAAAGCACTTTGCAAAACAGAAAGTGCTCTAGAATTTCAGCGATCATTCGCAGGAACTGCATTCCTACTTCCCGCATCCCATCCTTCTTTCTTTCACTGACAATGTCTTTGCCAGCCTCCAAATGCGTGGACACCTTTTTCATCTTTCTTTTCTTTCTTCTTTTTTAAGTGTACTTACTTTTTCTATTATAAAAGCCATACATGCTTATGCTAGAAACATTAAAAAATATATAAAAGTCAAAGAAAATGGGGGAAAATGTCCTTTGGGCCCATGACCTAGTGATAACTAATAGTTTAATGTATCCCCTTCTATTGGGGTTGAGGGAGGCGTTTTTACAATGGCATGTTTACCAAATGTGCTCATCTAGTAATATGCAAACTTACATATAATTATTTTGAGTATCTTTTTTTCCTTATTATAACAAATGGATAAAATTAGTACATAAAGCAAAAGAAGGAAAAAAGGGGAATACTAACTGGGATCCCCCAGCTCAGATGCAGTGCAGCCCCAGGTGCCTCCCTCCATGTCCTGCCTGGTCATTTTCCAAAAAACTTGCAGCTTTGGGCCCTGGCCAGGTGGCTCAGATGGTTGGGGTGTTGTCTGTTACACCAAAAGATTGCAGGTTCGATCCCTGGTCAGGGCACATGCCTGGTTGCAGGTTCGATCCCCGGTGGGAAGTCTGGATTCTGAATTCTCAGCCCTAGTTTTCAATGTTCTAATGGATTTTTGTCTTTTTCTGAGTCTTCATAGGTCTGTTGGTGGGTGTATCACTATGAGCTTGCTGGATTCCACTTTAAAAGTTTGTCTCCAGCCTCTTTGACCTTTTGTGCCATTTCTCCCCAGTGACACTTTCTCCTGCTTGAAATTCTCACCTCCCTTGACTTCTGTGATGCCGCTTGTCACTGAACTCTCCTTTCGCCTCTCTGATCCTTCCTCTCCTGACTTCCCTTCCTCCCCAGCTCTTAAATCTGGGTCTCCCTATGGCTCATCCTTCTCTCTTTTTTGTGTAATTTCTTCTATTCTTCCCCTCACTTGCTCAAGGTTAATTCTCTCACCCCGATCTGTCCCTCCCGCCCCAGAATCACAAACCCAGTGGCTTCTGTACCCTCCCCGTGATTATCCTTCAGGAATGTGAGATTAAACCCACCCACAGCCTCCGTGTTTTCTTTTCTTCCCCAAAATTATTCTTGTTGGATCCATATATTTTCATATTCATTTTCCCTCTTTCGCTTTCCGCCTCCTGCCCCCTCTCTCCCTCCTCAGTCCCCTACAACAGGTGGCTCGGTGTCACCCCCTCTCCTTGGCCCCACCCACCGCTGGGTCCATCTTAAACTGGTTGAAGTTTTGTGGTTTGGGGTTTTTTTTGTGTGTACATTTTCATTGTGAAATAATTTCAAATTTTCAGAGAAGTTGCAACAATAACACCAGAAACTCTCGAGTATTCTTTACCCAGGTTCACCAATTGTTTACATTTTGCTTCATTCACTCTGATTTTCTCTCTACATACATACGTCTTCTCGCACACACGTAAACTTCCACTAAGTATTTCAGAGTATATTTTGTAAGTAGTCTATTAGAGAACAATAACACAATCACCGACAGTAGGAAATTTAATATTGATACAACTCTGTTGTTTAATGCACTGCCCATGTCCAAATTTTGTCGACTGTTCCGATAATAATGTCCTTTATAACTATTTTCCCCAGTCCACGATCCAATGCAGGATGGCACATCGCATTTAATTGTCAAAGCTCGTTAGTCTCTTTCATCTGAAACGATTCCTGAGCCTTTCTTTGTCTCTCTTGACCTTGACATTTTTGAAGATTCACGGACAAATTATTTTGTAAAATGCCTTTCAATTTCTGTTTGACTGAGGTTTCCTCATTTCAGAGTCAGATTACACACCTTTGGCAGGAACGCTGTCCAAGGTTGCATCATTCTCAATGTCTTACCTAGGGCATTCAACACCGGAACGGGTTTGTTTTTCTTTAGAGAGGGGAAGGGAGGGAGAAAGCAAGGGAGAGAAACATCAATGTGTGGTTGCTTCTCACACATCCCCCCACTGGAAATCTGGCCCACAACCCAGGCATGTGCCCTGACTGGGAATCAAACTGCTGACCTTTTGGTTCATAGGCCTGCACTCAATCCACTGACCCACGCCAGTCAAGGCCAGATTTTTTTCTAATTAAAACTTTTTCTTCTATGTGGCAAAATTAGTTTTCAAAAATAATCATGAAATGATATGAATGATAATAATGGCCCAGAAGAGAAACACAGAAATGCCAATAACAATTGTGAGAAAATCCAATATTAAAAAAAGTAAGACACACAAAGAAAAAATAATGAATGAGTGATTTTTTTCCTTACATGAGTGTAGTGTTAGAGGACAGGAGAAAAATCCTGCACCTACACACTGGTCCGTGTCACAGAAATGCATCATGACTACACACTTCCTATTTTTGTGTGCCTTAACTGCTGTGATTTCTCATGCCCTTCATCAGAATTTATTTTATTCTTATGTTCCTGCTCAATAGAAAATGTAGCCACATTTGTAAACCAGTCTTCCCTCAATAGTTGATCAAAGAATACTTTTTCTTCATTTTAATTTAGAGAAGTCTCTTTCGTATGAATCCACAGATACACGCACAGTTAAAGAAAGGTCGCCAAGGCAGGGGCAGGTGTGGAAGGGGCTCGCAGAAATCCCCTCTCACGGCGAGTCCGGGAAGCTGTTCCTGGCTGTGTGTCCCTGGGATGCATACTGATTCAAACATCTCCACAGTCCAAAACTTTCCACTAAATTATTTTCACCGGCAAATTCATCAAATATCTCTAACAGACTTGGTTAAGAAAAAAAAGTTCCAAAATTTTTCTTCTCTTGCAAAAACAGACAAAAGGCCTGAAAATCGACATTATTTGATCCAGTGTCATTCAGGAGCGCCCAGTTCTGGGAGAAAAGGGCCCTGGCCCTGGCCTTCCCATCTTTCCCTTTGATTTCTTCCCGCGGAGGAAGACCAGCATCTTCTGGGGTTCGTCTCCCTCCTTCCAAACGTGCCTATTTTTCCTGTGTAAATGCCCACTTCCCGACCCGTGTTGTTGCCGAGTCAATGGTCTTCTCCACGATTCTCTTCACCAACCTGCAAGGCGCAATTGGAAAGCTTGATGTTTTACTGTTCCGGCATCGAGGCTGGTTCCGGCTGGTTCAAGTGCCTTTGCTCGGATGGACCTCACCTGAAACCTCACACCTGATAAGCGATAACTCGGGAAAAGCGCCGCGTGCAGCGGACCGCACAGTCTGCCCGGATGCCCCTTCCGATCACACAGCACTTCACAGGTCGGGGTTAAAGTTTCAAACACTGTCCCCATGTCACCAGCTCCACTGCGGGTGGGGCAACGGTTTTTTCGGGGGGAGACTCTTCACTGTGCCGCCCCCCCCCCCCATCAACAAAGCGACCCTGCAAAGAATGACTACATTTTTCCAAAGTTCCAAGAAAAGTCACACGTGGGGGAGAAGCTCCAGGTGGTCACACAGAATGTCAGAATTAAATTCGCTCAAGTTCAATTTTCTTTGCCACCACTCTGCTGTTATTGCTTCTTTTGAGTCCACTATTTCAACACAAGCACGAATTGCACCAAAATTAGTTTTAACAGTTAAGAACTGAAATTAACTGATTCTAGGGGAAAGAAAAAACCACAACATTTTTTAGAGTCCACATATGCCAGGGCCAACTGGAATACTGGAAATTTTCCAAATAAATATTCACCTTGAACCCATCATTTATTAAAGAATAAGTATAAATAAATATGCTAATGTGAAACACATGTGTATGGGTTTATATATGTATATATATACACAGATATAATTGAATATATACTAAATAAATAATTAAAGATAAAATTAAAACTCAGCCATGGTCAAGTAGCTCATCTGGTTAGAGCATCAAGGTTTGGGGTTCAATCCCCCATCAGGGCACATACAAGAATCAACCAATGAATGCATCAAAGGGCAGAACAAAAAATTGACGTTTCTCTCTCTCTCCTTCCCCTCCTTCCCTTCTTCTCTCTCTAAAGTTCATAAACCAATAAATATATCCTCAGGTGAGAATATAAACAAACAAATAAAAGGCTAGACAATGAACATTTTAGCCTTGGGGGAAAGGGAGACGTGATCTCTTTCCCAACTCTCACTTCTGTACTAAACCCCGCCCTTGCGGGCAAAAGCAGCCAAAGACAGTGCATAAAGGAATGGTCCTGGCTGGATCTGGCCTGTGGTAGGCTGGAGTCTGCTGACCCTGATCTCCAGCATAGAATAGTAGGGAAAATGTGGGCTTATTATGTCACTTTCCCCATTAAAACCCTGGCTTCATCACCTGCTAGCTTCAGAATAAAATGTATGATATTTAACATCTTGGTGCCTCAGCTTCCTTATCCATAAAATATGGACAAAAGGTAATTTTGTGCTAATGATGCCGAGCAATGCTCGCTGCTGTAACAGCCCTAATATCTCAGAGGCTCGGCACAACAAAGTCACTTCTTACTCAGTCACACTCCACTCCTGGCTGTCAGAGGCGAGCGGCATAGCTGGTGTCAGCTCTGCTCTGTGGGCTCGTTCAGAGATCCACACTCATTCTACCACGTGGTTTCACCGTCTTTAACACATGGCTTCAAGGTTGCCCTGTCCTCTGCCAACTGGCGGGTCAAAGAAAGAGAGGAGTATTCACTCTTAACTGCCTTGGACCATCAGTCACTTCTACTTACATTCCATTGGCAAGAACTAGTCACACGGCCAAACCCAGATGCATGGGGTCCAGGAAATGTAGTTCGCTTGTGGGTCCAGAAGCAAATGGATCTGATGAGCAGCCAGCCAGCCTCTGTCACAGACTCCAGGTTATCATGAGAACTGTGTGAGAGAAAAACTGTGAAGACATAGAACAGTGTCTGGTCCTCACCAGCACCCCATAAACCTTAGCCGTGATTATTAGGGAAGCTGGAGGGGAGAGAGGAAAGTGCTCTTTTCCTTTTGGACCGTGAAGCCACACCGACGTCACCTTGGAGCAGCAGGCTGCTATGGCTTCTGCTGAGCGGCAAAGCCCAGCGTAAGGAAGAGACGCTGGCACAGGGAAAGGGAAGCCTGGGTGGAAGGCGGAGGCCAGCGAGAGGTCCCCGATTGCACCAAAGTGCCTGCCGGGGTCACACTTGTTTTCCTCTAGTCTTGGACGGTCTGTGGTCTGCAGTTAATAGCAACAACAGTGATGGCAGCTAACAGTCACTGAGGTCTTATTATGTGCTGATGCTTTGCTAAGCTCTTAATAGACATCAACAATTTTTATTTTTATTTTTTAAAGATTTTATTTATTCATTTTTTGAGGGGAAGGGAGGGAGAGAGGGAGAGAAGCATCAATGCGTGGTTGCCTCTTATGCGCCCAGTACTGGGGACCTGGCCTGCAACTTAGGTGTGTGCCCTGGCTGGGAATCGAACCACCAACCCATTGGTTCTCAGGCCGGCGCTCAATCCACTGAGCCATACCAGCCAGGGCAGACATTAAGAACTTTTAAACTCAAACCTTAAACTACAGCAGGGGAGTGGGTCACAAAATCATCTTACAAAGTTCACATGCACGGGCACAGTCTTTCCAGAAGGTATCCAGCCATGTAGTGTGGAAAAATAGAAACATTTCTTGTAGAAGATACAAGAAACACTGTACATAGGACAATGACACCCCAGTCTCCTTCAAAGTAGGCACTTGGGGACCTCACGCAGTTCTCTCAGTGGCCATCAGCTGCCCTGTCATATTTTCCTGACTCTCACTGATGGTCTGAAATCTCTTCCTTTTCAAAGGTGATTTTAGTTTTGGGAAAAGCCAGAAGTCGTAAGGTGCCAAATCTGGGCTGTAGTGGGGCTCAGTCACCTGGGTGATTTGCTGTTTTGCCAAAAACCCTCTGCATGGGATGTAATGTATGAGCGGGCATATGGTCGTGATGAAGCTTCCAATCACCAGTTGCCCACAGCTGCAGCCTTCTGAAGCATAGAATAATCTCCATGGATAAATGTTCAAGTTTAACGTAAAATGTGGTGCAGATTTGTTGCTCTACTTGCTCATCATTTTCAATGCGATGGCCACACAGCACACATTCTTACTCAACAGCATATACTGCCCCCACTGACTGGTACAGTGAAGTCATCATTGTTCACACACGCGCATTCCAGTCCACTCTCCTTGGCTGCCAGGTTACACCGATGTTGTTCAAACCATTCTTGCTATATTAACAATGGCTGGAGTTTTTCCGGACAGACCGTGTGTGTGTGTGTGTGTGTGTGTGTGTGTGTACACACACGTACATACATATCTTTACCCTCACCTAAGGACATGCTTATTGGTTTTAGAAAAATGAGAAGGGAGGAGAAAAACATCAATGTGAGAGAAAAACGTTGATCAGTTGCCTCTCACACACGCCCTGACCAGAGACTGGACCCACAACCCGGTCATGTACCCTGACCAAAAATCCAACCAGCAACCTTTCAGTTTATGAGACGACATAACTGAGTCACACTGACCAGGGCCGCACCATATATTTTAATGAACAAAATAAACTAGACTAAACTAGGACTAGACTAAACTACAACAGAAAACATCAGAGTACATCACACACAATAAGAGCCAATTTTCTTTTACGGACTTGTTTTAGGTTATGTGTGTTATATTCTGTGTGTCACAATATAAAATGCCCTGTTCACTGCAGTCATTGTCCTAATTCACTGACCCTTCCCAACAGTCCACTGAAGGCAGTATTGTTACTCAAAGCTCCATCCCATAGGTAAGGACACTGAGGCCCCAGCAAGTGACCTCGCTTCCTGTAGGCTGCACAGTTGGGAAGATGGCACTTGCACCTCCATGATTTGGCTGTTAAGTCCCACCCTAAAATCTATCTTAATGTCCCTCTAATAAATTATTCACTTCCTTTTGGGCTTAAGTGTCTTCAGGTTGGATTTCTGTGTTGTGCAAACCCAAGAGTCCTAGTCAATGGAAGCAGGAGCAGAGAGCGCGGACAGAGCACGGGATGTGAAGAAAGGAAGGGGGCTCAGTCTTGGACTGGGCGCCACCTGGAGCTGCCCAGACACCTTCAACTGGGCGTTTCACCTTTCTGAGTCTGTTTCCTGCCCCTGGTAAGCAAAGATGGCAGTAATGTCTCCCTCACAGGTTTTGCCAGAAAGAAGAGAGATGACGTAGGGAAGTACCAGGGATGGGCGAGGGGATGGGCAGAGACAGCACCTGTAAAGGTATAGAGATAGCATTGGGCAGAGCAAGGACAAGCAGACAGAACCAGGGGTTGGAAGGTAAGGCAAAGCAGGTGTCACCAGCTGCAAAGGCTGTATAATGAGTGCAGACAGAGTCAATTAACCATGCAGAATCCTGGGAGGTCCTCGGGGGAAGGGCCAAGTGGGAAGTTTCCCAGTGTCCTAAGGCATAATCATTTCCTGTGAATTAAACTTGAAGAATACACAGCATGGTGCTCTTTCATCCCAGGTGGCCTCCATTCCAGGTGGCTAACAGAGGAAAATGGAGTCAAGTATCTCAAACCTATGACTCAGGACCCGGGAGGGGAGGGGGTGGTACCAGGAGGCCCAGCATCTGACCTTGGCTGGGGCTCCACTGTTCCCAGAGCTGCACAGGAGGCTCCATGCAGAGCAGGAAGCCCAGAGCTGCTCCAGAGGGCAGGCAGCTGCAAGGCCTCCTCTGGGAAGCTACCCTTTGATCTTCCTGGCAGCCCAGGGGTCCCACTTCCTGCATCCCAGAATGCCTGCTCCAGAAGGACCTCAGAGGTCACAGAGCCCAACCCCATTGGACGGATGGGGCCAATGGAGCCCTGAGAGGCACAGGGCCTGGTCAAGGTCAGACAGGGAACCCGTGGGCAAGTCAGGACCAGTATCCAGGCAGCAGTGCTGTCCCAGGGCCCCCTCCACTCCTCAACTCAATGCTCCTCCTGTTCCCTTCACTCAGTAGGAAGCGAGCAGGGAGGGTCTGCTCTTTCCGATTTCTCTGCTGTGGGGGATCCATTTCCTGCCAAAGCCCAGTAAGTTCAAAGGCCCTGGAATGGGGGGGGGGGGGGAGACCTGGACAGCACAGTGTAGGGAGCGGGTCTTTAAATCACAAAGACGACTTTATCCTTTGAGATTTTAAGTGGACTGAAGCCAATTTTCTAACATCCTTTCTTCAGATGTGGCCCTTGGCAAAAAATTATGACATGGGGTGGGGCTAAGGAAACGTAAGGTATCTGAGCCCCTACTATACGCTGGGCTCTGTGCCAGGCGAATCTTTTGTAGACACAACAGTCTTTCCTGGTAGGGACTGGTTTCCTTGGTGTACAGATGAGGAATGGAGGCACAGGAGGTAACTTGTTCCAGGTCACACAGCCAGGATTTGAGCCCAAGTGTGTCTGACTCAAGAGCCTTATCAGTGTTGAACCTCAGGCCACCTCAGTACCCGAGGGTTGTGTGGTGGGGAACCAGAGTCCCACTGCTGGACAAGTCAGGGTTCTCCTGTAGCCGCTACATAAGATAAGACAAGATGAGATAAAAGATAAGCTAGCAATCAGACTCTTTATGGGATTGGGGGTGCTGACATGTTCCAAGATCTGCTGGAGACCCAGAAAGCTGATGGTGTCATGCTAGTCCAAGCTCAAAGGTCCAAGATCCAGGACAGCCGGTGGTGTCTGTCCCAGTCCGAGTGCTGGAGGCACAGAGCGGATTCACCCATGTCTGCCTTTTTGCTCCATTCAGGTCCTCCGAGGACTGGGTGATACTCACACTGGAGAGGCGAGTGTGCTTTACTGAGTCCAACAATTAAAATCCTAATCTACTCATCTCTTCCCAGTAGGGCCTCGCAGACACTCCCAGAAATAATGTTTAACTAGTTATCTGGGCATTTGGTGGCCCAGTCAAGTTAACACAAAATTAACCATCACAGCTGCGCCATTAGTCCATCTAACGAACACTTGCCGAATGCAGATGCCGAGGGCTTTGAATACGGAGATAATAAAAATAGAGAAGATTAATTGAGTATTCACTTTGTGTCAAGCACCGTTCTAAGAGCTTTTCTTGAATGAGCTCATTTAACCCTCACAACAATCGTGCAAGGTAGAAACTATTAAATACCCCAATCTTATGGGGAGTGAAATCGGGGCACAGAGAGAGGAAAGGGTGCGCCGTAGTCCCGTGGCTGGGAGGTGATGAAGCCGGCAGTCAGTCTGGAGCCAGAGACATGCTCTGGATCACTGCACCACACTGCCCTGTTAAACCTGCAGAACCTCACGGCAGGGCTCCACAACAAAACGCAACAGGTGACGGGTGAGGGAGGTCCGGGACTTTGCAGGGGTGCAGAGAGGGCAGGCCAAAGCCAGCTTGAGTGGTGAGGAAAAGCTTCAGAGAGCAAAGAGTCAGGCAGAAAGGAAATGGACTGCCCCGGGCAGCGGGAGCAACACGTACAAAGGGCAGAGCAGGGGAACTAAAGGAAGTTTTTGTCTGGCTAGAGCTTGGAGTGAGGTGAGGAGTGTTGAGGAGGGAGACTTGAAGCTGCAGAAGGTGGAAGGAACCACGGGTCCTGAAGGGCACTGAATGCCATGGTTAGAAGTTCGGGTTTTATCCCGTGGACATTGGGGAGCCTAGATGCGGGCCTCTGGACAGGTCTCTTTACTTGACTCAAGTGCACTTCAGTTTCCTTATCAGTAAATTAGGAGTAAAAGAACCTACTTTACATGCCTGTTGTTATTTTGTGGAAGAAATGAGACAATGCACTTGTAGTAGAAAGCTCACAAATGTTAGTTTCCGGCATCCTTTCAAAAAATGAGAAACCAAAGTGCAGAAAGTCAGAGGAACAGCTAGGCAAACGCTGCGGGAGCCAGAGGCTCCCCGCGTGCCAAGCAGGAGGCTTAAAGCAACAGGGTACAGAAACTCCAACTAAATATGGCTTAAGCCATAAGGACTTCATTTTCTTACAAACAAAGGCGAGATGTTCTAGAATTTGGAAATTCAGTGGCTCAATGATATCTTGAAAGAGGCGTCAGCCTCCTTCCCATGTTGGCAATGGCTCGCCTCATGGTCACGAGATGGATGCAGCAGGGCCTGCCATTATCCATGGACTCAACAACATTCAGTGGAGAAGGCATTTCCTCTTATACATCTTGCAAAGAAGAAAACCAGATTTCCTCTCAGGTCTCATTGACCAGGATTGGATCGCAAAGCTTTCACTAAGCCCTGGATGGTGTGGCTCAGTGGGTTGAGCACCAGCCTGTGACCTAAGGGGCCACCAGTTTGATTTCCAGTCAGGGCACACGGCTGGGCTGTGAGCCAGGTCCCCAGCTGGGGAGCGTGTGAGAGGCAGCCCAGGGACGTTTCTCTTGCACATTGATATTTCTCTCCCTCTCCTTCTCCCTCCTTCCCTCTCTAAAAGAATAAATAAAATCTAAAACAAAACAAAACAAACAAACCTTTCACTCAACCAATACTGGCAAAGGGGATATACTTACAGTGACTTGCTTAGGTCAATCATGATTCATTTCCCAGGGCTAAGGATGGACTTGTCCCCTGATTGCCGGGCTCCAAGGGACAGGACCCAAATAAAACCAGTCGTCCCAGCAAGGAAGAAGGGGGAATGGATTTGTCTAGGCCATTAGCATTATCTGTGACTCCAAGGACCTGAATTCAAGCTCGGACAATAAAGGCAATTCTATTCCTACCTGCTGCTGGGCTCAGGGGCTGAAGTCATTCTATGACCCTGGAGGTCAGGAATGGCTGAGCCCAAAGCCCAGAGCCTTAAGAATCACCTTAATGGAGCTGAGGGAGCTGGAGTGTGTCCCCTGTGCCGCCTGGGCCTAGCTCGGTTTCTCTGACAGAATCCATCCTTCACTCATTCAATCCACAGATATTAATTGGGCACTTTTGGCAGAAACAAACAATGGACAAAACCCAACATGGACCCCGACCTCATGGAGCTTACCTGATAGTTGGGGAGAAAATCAATAACCACAAAGGTATGTGTCAAATAACAACCGTGGGCTGTTGTGGACTGGTGGGCACCTGATGCTGTAAGGGGAAATAGCACGGGTACTTGACCCAGGCAGGGAGGTCAAGGACTTGGGATTTGGCATTTGGCATTTTGAATACTGCCTATGTGACTTTTCAAAAGCAATTTGCTTGACATTTCTGTCTACATTGGAAAACAGCAAAAACAGTAGTAAGTGTCTCTGGGATTAGCAGGCAACCTAAATGAGATAAAGTGGCCCATTTGACCGTTGTGCAAGAACTAGGACAGGGCACACCATCAGTAGCCCAGCAGCACAGCACAGCTCTGCTTTTAGGGCTTCTGGCTGGAGCTGGACGATATGTGTTTGAAGCCCAGCTCTGCCTCCTAGCTGTGTAACGCTGAGCAGATGCTTCATCGCTCTATGCCTCAGTTTCCACATCGGTAAAATGGAGCCAGTAACAAATAGAGTTGTTGTAAAGATTAAAATAGATCGTGCGTATAAAAAGCTCCTACACAGTAAGCTCAATAAAGGTTAACAAGGATTATTATTGTGCGTTGTTGTTTTGAAATTAATCATAAAAACAAACATGAAAACAGGGCTGGATTTACAGACGTTCAGTGTCCCAGTTGCAAACTCATTTTTCTTGCTGATATTTTGATAATAAAGGTGTTTGTCAGAGCAATATATGTACAGCTACGAATGTTAAACATCCCTGAGCAGTCCTGGGTTTTGATTACAGCCAGATTTTCCTCTGGCTGGACTACTGGCCTGCCCATTTCTATCATCTCCAGCACCATCAGTAACGCAACTCGAGAAGCAACCATTGTTAGGATAAACAAAGCAAGACCCAGCCAGCAGCCACACCGCAGCCCAGCCTCCGCTTCCGGCTGCTTCCAGCTTGCAGTGGTGTCTAACCAATCAGCGAGCCGCAGGATGCAAATTGTGTTCCCTAATTGATCCATCAAGCTATGCACGGTTCAGGTTATGAAAACTGGCACCGTGGGAGGAATGCCTGCGCATGCAAACGCTCAGCACTGGGCCCAACGGATGTGAAGGGTTTGGGGGAAGACCAGCTATTGTCAGAGGATGGGGCATCGGACTCCTGCGAACGGGAGAGAGCCACTGCTAGCTCTGCTTTTCCTTCCCTTTGTGAAACCGCTAAAGCCTGTTTAGGTTATAGCGTTTAGTTCTAACCTCACCTACTTCGCAGGGTGGTGGTGAGGACGTGAGCGCGTTGGGAATGGTGCCTGGTTAGTGTAAGCGCTCAGAAACAGCAGCGATTACAGTGACCTCTGACACAGGGAGCACTTCCCACGTTCACCTTTCAGATTTAATCCCACAGCCTGCTAATGAGGTAGGTATTAATAGCATCCCCATATTACAGGTGAGGAAGCAAAGGCCCAGAGAAGTCGAATGACATGCTTTAAGTTACACAGTAAATTGAAACATTAGCTGCTATGATTATAGGTTTCTCTTTCAGAGTAGAGCATTAATCTGGAGAGTCAGTAGCACATCTACATGCAATAACCGTAACAGCTTGTGCACAGGGGAAAAAGCTGGCAGGAAAACACTTCAAAATGTAAATAGTGCTTATCTCCATCTAAACGGTGGTAGTATGGGTGGAGTTCACACCCTTTTTAACCATTGATCTGTGTTTTTCCCTTTTTCATTAGCAACATGCATTACTCTTATACTGGGGAAAACAATCGAAATTGATGTTTTCAATGTCTGTGGCAAGAGCCTAAATAGATGAGGAGCAGAGGGACGGACACTGGGAACAGACCACTGCTAGAGTCTAGGAGGGAGATGGTGAGGTCTGAGCCAGGCCACTGACCCAGGGGTGTGAAGGAGGCAGTAGGGACAAGTAAGAACAGAAATGACTTGTGACTGATTGGACCGGAGGGAGGGATCCATTCGGATCCATTTCTTCATTCCACAGATGACTATGATGGCACCTCCTGTGTTCTAGAAGCTGTTCTGGGAGCTAGGGTTGTACCAAACAGGCAGATCCTCAGGTTCATGGAGCTTCCACTCACCTGGGAGGCAATAAACAAGTCAGTGCATGATGAGCTGGGTGTTCGTGTTACAGAGAAAAGCAAAGCCAAGTGAGGGGGACGGAGAGTGCCAGCCGCCCAGTGGAGGGTGGCATCGGAAGGGCTCTCCGTGAGAAACATTCGAGCAGAGATGGAAGGAAAGGGGAGAAGAAGCCCTGCGTGTATCTTGAAGAAAACCATTCTTTGCACAGGGAAGAGCAATCGCCAAGGCTTTGTGACAAAAACATCCTGGGTGTTTGTGAACAAGCAAGGAAGCCAGGGTGGCTGAAGCGGGGGTGGAGGGACCCAGCAGAGAGATAGAATTAGAGAGGCAAGGGGGGCAGTGCCAAGTGATGCCGGCCATCGCCAGTACTTGGACTCTTATCCTGAGTGAGATGGGAAGCCAGCGGGGGTTTCAAGCATAAGAGGGACAGGCTTGACCTTCATTTTAAAGATTTTTTTTAATTTTATTTTTTATAGAGAGGGGAAGGGAGGGAGAAAGAGAGAGAGAGACACATCCATATGTGAGAGAAACATCCATTGGCTTCCTCTCACACGCCCCCAGCTGGGGATCTGGTCTACCACCCAGGCGTGTGCCCTGACTGAGAACTGAACTGGTGAATTTTCGGTTTGCCGGCCAGCACTCAACCCACTGAGCCACACCAGCCGGGGCTCGGCCTTCATTTCAAGAAGATCACTGAGGCCAGTATGAAGCAAATAGACATAGGCAAAACTGGAAGCCAAGGACCAGTTAGGACATCTTTTCAACAATCCAGGAGAGAGATGACAATGGTTTCCAGCGTGGTAGAGTCACACTGAGCAGTGTTGGGTTCTGAATGTACTTGGAATAGACCCAGCATCAAAGGAGTCAAGGTTAAGTCCCAAATGTGTGGCTTGTACGACTGGGAGAATGGAGCTGGCATTCCCTGGGAAAGGGAAGACTAACCAAGAGCCACGCTTGTGGAAGGGACACCAGGAGTTGGTGCTGAATACATTAAGTCTGAGATCCATTTTAGACACCCATGTGGAGATGTCAAGTTCATGGTTGGACTTACTGGAAAGAAGTTCACAGGAGAGGTCTGGGATGGAGACAAAAATGTAGGAGTCATCTCACAGACACAAACTGAGGGTTACCAGGTGACAGGGAGTTGGGGGGCTGGGTGAAAAAAGTAAGGGGATAAGAAGTAAAAGTTGGTAGTAACAAAATAGTCACAAGGACGTAAAGGACAGCGAGGGGAATACAGTTAATAATACTGTAAGAACTATGCGTGGTGCCAGGTGGGTGTTGGAATTACTGGGGGGTCAATTTGTAAATTATATAATTGTTTTCTAACCACTATGCTGACACCTGAAACTAATATAAAATAACATTGGAATGTCCACTGTAATCAAAAAGATTCTGTTGTAGTCAATGTACAGATGATATTTACAGCCCATGTACTAGATGAGAAGGTCCAGGAATGAGTGTAGAAAAGGCAGGGAGAGTCCTGGGTTTCAGGCCTGGGCTACTGGAAGGATGGTTTTCCTTCTGCAGAGGAGGAAGAGTGGGTTTGAAGGGAAGATGGTGGGTTTGCTTACAGACACACTGTGTTTGACATGCTGCAGTACATCACAGGGGGACAGGGAGTGGCCTGGCAGGCAGTCGGTTCCCAAGGGGGAAGAGACATGGGGAACAGACAGAGACACAGGGTAACTGAGGTCCCAGTGAATTTGTGTAAAAGAGACGCAAATCTATACGAACCTAAGCCCTCTCCCCTTTCAACAATCCAGGAGAGAGATGACGCTGGCAGTGTAAGCAGGTGTCAATGCAGGTGTTCCACAGATTAAAACAGGAATTTGAACCTGCAGGTAAGCTATTCAACTACACACAAGTCTGTCCAGAAAGTATCCATCCATGTAATATGAAAAATAGAGGCATTTATCGAAGAAGGCACAAGAAACATTGTACATAGGACAATGATGCTTCAGTCCCCTTCACAGTTCTCCCAGCATCTCTTCAACTGTTCAAAACACTCTGCAAAGTCATTTGTTGGAATTGCCATCAGCTGCTCCATCATATTTTCCTGAATCTCATTGACAGTCTGAAATCTCTTCCCTTTCAAAGGTGATTTTAGTTTTGGGAAAAGCTAGTAGTTTTTGGAATCCCCAGGTCGGCTCCTAGTTCCCACACTGTCAGTCGCCAATCTTTGCTGATTGCAGCCTGTACACGTTCAACATTCTCAAGTGTTCTGCTTGTTGCAGGTCTTCCAGATGCAGATCAATTTCAACAGATTCTTGACCCTCTTTGAAGCATTTGTGCCACACTTTCCTTTGTTCTGCACCCATTGCATCATCCCCGAAAGACTTCTGAATCATGCAAATGATTCCTAAGGAGAAATGTTCAAGCTTAATGCGAAATTTAATGCATATCTATTCTACTCGCTCACTCATTTTGAATGGGTTGGCCACACAGTAGACATGCTTGCTCAACAGCATCTACCGCCCCTACTGACTAGTACAGTGAAGTCACCATTGTTCACGCATGCACATTCCTGTCCACTCTCCTTGGCTTCCCAGGTTTTATCGTTGTCATGCAAACTGTTCTTATTATGCTAACAGTGGTTGGACTTTTTCCGGACCAATCCTGTCTAACGTGAGGGAAACACCCTCAGAGAAGAGCAGGGTGAGGGGGGAAGAAAGACCTTTGCCCTCCCCAGTTCTGAGCACCATTTGCACCTCCGGGGAACCTGGAGGAGGGACTTTTGAGAGAACCTGGGAAGGTGTCAAGATGGGACAGAGAGAAGAGCTAAAAAGCCAGGAGTGGGAGGACGGCTCTCTGGTTATCTGTTGCTGTGTAACAAACCACCCCAACTTGGTAGAGTGTAACAACATTGTTATTAAGCTAATAGATTCTGGGGTCAGGAATTTGGACAGGGCACCGAGGGAATGGTTCATCTCCTCTGCTCCATGATGTGTCAGCTGGGGACACTCCAAAGGCTGGGGACTGGACTCATAGGGAGGGCTCTTCACTCCCATCTCTGGCTCCTGGCCTTGGGATGGCTAAAGCCTGGCCTTCACTGACTGGGATTAACCCTGGAGGGGCTATTCGTGGCCTCTCCATGTGATTTGGGCTCCTCACAGCATGGCAGTTGGGTTCGGAGGGAGAACGTTCCAAGAACCAGCATCTAGAGAAAGCCAGACAGAAGCTACTAAAAGACACAGTGCCAAAAGTAACGTGTCACTTCCATTACACTCTGTTGGGCAAAGCAGTCACAAGCCCACTCATATCTATGAAAGGGGACATAGATGCCACCTTTCCACAGGAGGACTTTTAAAATAATTTGCAGTCATATTCGGTGACATTTTATTGAAATGTAATGTACATATCATACAATTGATTCATTTAAAGCAGACAATTCAATGGTTCTAGTCAAAGAATTGTACAGCCTACCACTGCAATATGTTTTAGAACATTTAGAGCACTCCCCCACAAACCCCTGCACCCTACAGTTACTGCCGTCCCCAATATCCCCACCCCTCCACCCAGCCCCTGGCAACCACTAAGCCACTTCTCATCTCTCTGGATTTGCTTTTTCTAGATATTTTATATAACTAGAATCATGTATGTGGTCTTCTGTGACTGACTTCTTTCACTTAGTATAATGCTTTCAAAGTTCATCCAGTTAAAGCATGAATCAGAACTTCATTTCTTCATATGGCCTAATAATATTTAATTGTGTGAATATGCCATATTCTGTCTTCCCATTATTAATTGAGGGCTGTTTGGGTTGTTTCTACCTTTTGACTCTCATGCATAATATTGCTATGAACGTTCATGTACAACTTGTGTGGCTGGTTTTTTAAGCCATCGCTGATCTATAGGCAGGACACCCAAGGATGGTGGATCCCAGACAGGACCTTAGCTCTTTGACCTTCAGCAAGTCACCCAACGTGTCGGAGCTTCGTCTGCAAAATAGGATGTAAAATACCTGTGGACAAGTGAGGATCAGTGAGCTCGAGAATATAAGTGACTTTTAAAAAGAAAAGCTGAGAAACGCCGTGTAAGAGACGCTGAGCATTGCCTGCCCAAGAGCATTCCTTTTCTTGGTAACAGAACCTTGGTTTGGGTCAGGTATCAAGCAGCGTGTGCTTCGTGGGTCTGGGCCCCTCCCACCACAGCACACAAATCAGGATCACTATGAGCCAATCCCAAGAATCTGTTGTCCTTTCCTGCGGAGGGTTTTGGATCAGCGCAGTGATATAACCCTGGTCAATGAGGTAGGAAGGAGGTCCTCTGGGTGTACTACAGAAAATGAGTTTCTTTCTTGGCCCTTAAAAAGAGGTGCAAAGAAGAAAACATCTCTCTTTAGCCAGATATTTTCGTGTCTTCCTGTGAAACTGCACAGCTAAGTGTGATGAAATGTGAAAAAGGAAAGCAAATTGATGTCAGTGTTGAGCTAACGCTGGGGAAGCCCTGCCTCAGGACGACTTCCTATGTGAGATGATACATTCCCTGATTCTTGAAGCCACTTTGGTTGGCTCTCCTATAAAGTACAATTGAAAACGTCCATACTTAAACACATATTGGTTCCTCTCTCTGCCATACACTTCCAGGGAGGATTAGGTTGGTCCCACGATAAATTACACAGGGAAAAAAATCGAAGATAAACAAGTATGACATCCTGGCACACTAAATACTCTTAATAACCTTCCTGCTAAAAAAAACAGCTGAAGTTATTTTAAATACATATATTTTAAATCAGTTACACTTACCAGCTTATATTTGCATCAAGGAAAACAAAAAATAATAAATAACATGTATAATGTGCCAGCAGGGGATGATAATGTACTGGGAAAACTGATTTGGAGAAGAGGAGTCGGGGGATTCCAGTTTTAAACAAGGTGCTCAGGGTGGACTTTGCCGAGATGGTAACATTTGGGAAAAGACTCAAAGGGATGAGAACAGCCATATGAACACCTACAAGAAGAATGGATCAAGGAGAAGACCCAACCAGTGCGGAAAGACCCTACTGCGTGCACATATCTGAAATGTACAAGGAATGACAAAGACAACGACGTGACTGGAACAAGACGAGTGAGTGGGAGAGAAGGAGACGAGGTGAAAGTGTTAACGGATGGAGCGTTCTGGGTCTGCAGCATTTTCTTTCAGCGACTTGAGATGATCACTCACGCCCGGGTCTTCTGGCTTCCGTGGGGCCGGAGCAGGAGTCCGCTGCCAGACCCATTACATATTCATTGACGATAATACACCTTTTCTCCTCTGGATGCTTTTAATATTTTCTCTGTCTCTGGTTCTCAGAAGTTTTTGCTACCCTGTGTCCATATTTGGTTTTCTTTGCATTCATTCTGTCTCAGCTTCATAATGCTTCGTATTTCCTGTGACAATGGCGTTGGTTTTAGAAATTCTCAACCATCGACTCTTTGAATGTTGCATCTGCCCTATTTTCGCTTTCCTCTCATTCTGAGACTCAATTACACATAATTTAGACATTTTCACTGTGGCTCATACATTCTCTTCTATATTTTTTCATCCTTTAATTTTTCTTACTTTGGTCTGGGTGTTTTCTTTTGGCCTGTGTCCAGCCTACTAATTTTCTGTTCAGCTGCATCTCATCTGCCGTAAACTCACCTACTGAGTTCTAACTTCAACTTTCATATTTTTCAATTATAGAATTTATTTTTAATAATTTAATAGTTCCCAGTTCTGTTGAAATTCTCCATCTTTTTATTTAATTTGTTGAGCGCATGAATGACTGCATTGAAAAGCCTGATAATGCCAACAGCTGGGTCTCTCGCGGGTTCTCTGTTTGCGATGTACTTTTCCTTTTTGGTTTTTTTGGTCAATTCATGTCTTTTTGTATGCTTGGTAACTTTTTGTTAAATTTTAGCATTGTGTATGAAAAACGTAGAGATAATTTGAAGCTCTGGCTTGTGTTCTCGTCCTTAAGAAAGGATGTACTTGGCCTTCTGACAGGTAGTACAGGAAGATCATCCTAATGCAACCAGGGATTAAACCGACCCAAAGCTGGTTTTTCTTTAGTGTTTATGATGGCGAGTCTAATTCTGACTCACTCAAAATTGCAAACTGTGAAAAGCGCTATGAAAGAGACAGAGTGGCAGAACAGAGAGTAATATGGGGTGGGAGTGCGACAAGCAGATGCTGCTTTAGTTAAGGTGCTCAGGGAAGACCCTGCGAATGATGGCCCAGGGCATTTTAAGGCCCAACCCGAATGATGAGAAGCCAGCAGCTGTGTGAAAATGTAGATTCTTCCAGTACGTGCAAATGCCCTGAGGTAGAAATGGGCCTGGCAGCTTTGCAGAATAGAAAGAATACAGGCTTCCCTGGCTGGTGTGGTTCAGTGGATTGAGGGCCAGCCTGTGAACGAAAGGGTAGCTGGTTGGATTCCCATTCAGGGCACATGTCTGGGTTGCAGGCCAGGTCCCTGGTACAGGGCGCTCAATAGGCAACCACACATTGATATTTGTCTCCCTCCCTCCCCCTCTCTAGAAGTAAATAAATAAAATCTTTTTTTAAAAGAAAGAAAGAAGACAGACTGGCATTACAAATAGATGAGAGTCGGATATTAGAAACCCTGGCAAAGAGTGTAGCTTTCATTCCAAGTGCAGTGGGAAATTATTGAAGACTTTTATGCAAGGAAGTGACATGATCTCTGATGGTTTTCAAAAATTACTCTGACTGCTCTGTGAAGAAATATGTATTGGGGGTCACAAGAATTGAAGTAGAGAGATGAGGTGGGAGATGATGGTGGCCTGGACTAGGGGGGCTGTGCCGATGAAGAAAGGTGGGTCTGAGGTACCTTTTGGAGTGGGATGGACAGAGCTTACCGCTGGATTAGATATGGGGCGGGGAGAGGGGGCTTGAGCATTCGGATGGCTGCCCTCCCCCCCAAGGAAAGTATTTACAGCAAGAGAAAAGGCAGCCCTCCCACGGCCAGAGTTCTTATCACGGCCTCCTACTGCCCCATCACGCATGCCACGTGCGATTATCTGTTTGTCCTTCTAGGAACACACTGGACAGATCTCAGTCCCTCTGAACCCCCAGCTTAGTGAAATGAAGTCAATTGGCTTTGGAGTCAGACACCTGGATTCTGACAGGCTCTGACATTTAGTAGCTGTGTGGCCTTGGACAAGTCACTGAACCTCTAGAGACTTATTCTCCCTCATCTAGAAATGAGTGGTTAGAAATACGTTATGAGGGTTAACTAAGATCTTGAAGAGAAATGCCTGGTGTGGTTCAGGTACTCTGCTTTGAAAAATGAGGCCGTCCCAAAGGCTGGGTTTGCTCTGGGAGAAATGGGTGGGGAGGCGTAAAACGGGAGTGGAGCCTGGCAGTCGAGAGGGAAGCGGCTCGGGGCAGCTCCGTGGATCGCGGTGTAGTCTCCTTGGCCCGGCCCCACCCCAAGCCTGGCCTCGGCCCAAGCCTGTCTGGTGGGGCCCTCCGCAGGGTCCGCACCCACAGCCAGGACGGGCCCTGGCCTGTACCCCACTCCTCTGCCTGCAATGGGGTTTGCTAAAGACACATTCCTGAGGGACTGATAAGATTCCAGAGGCCACGCCTACCACCCGTGGGCCTACCTGGGGCTGGATAGGAGGGGAGCACCAGGCCTTCCCCCTCCACACAGCAGGGGCTGACGGCCAGCGCCCCACCCCATATACACACACCCCTGTTCCTTCTTACAGAATCACCGAACGGCACAGCTGTAATGAACTCTGAACAGTCCCCCGCACCCTCCCTCAAATGACCCTGGCCCTGCCCATCTGGTGGGGGCCCAGCATATCCCCACTGAGCAAGAACCAGCGTCATTCCTTTCCTGAGTGAATGAAGCCCACAATTTATTTAAAATGGAAGTTCATAGCCTCAGCCGGTGTGGCTCAGTGGATTGAGTGCCAGCCTGTGAACTGAAAGGTTGCTGGTTCGATTCCCAGTCAGGGCACATACAAAGGTTGCGAGCTGTGTGCAAGAGGCAACTGAACTATGCTTCTCTCACACATCAACTTTTCTCTTCCTCACCTTCTCCCTCCCTTCCCCTCTTTCTGAAAATAAATAAATAAACTCTTTCTTTAATAAAGTGCTTAAAATCCTTTGGTGTCAGGGAAACGGTGGCCAGGGTAACCTGATGGCGCGTGAATGAACGCCCCTGTCGTCCTCTGCGCATCTGCACCTTGATTCCAGCTCCAAGGACTCTGTGTGTCTGGGACCCCTGGGGGAAACCGCCGACCTTACTGGGTGCAGGACACAGTCCAGCCACAAGCGTGACGGGCAGGGAGAACGAGGAGGGGAGTCCTCAGGTTCTGGAGGCAAACGAACGGAAGGCTCTGTTCTGACTCCCTGACTTCTCAGTGTGACCTGGGGCAAGTGGCTTAACCTCTCTGAACTCTTGTGACCTCATCTATAAGACGGGGATCGACTTAGATGAAGTAATGCTTGTAAAGGGTTTAGCAGGAGGCCTGGCCATATAGTAAGCAGTCTATACAGACCTGTCATTGCCCTCATCGTTACTACAAACAAAGGAATAAAAGTCTGTAATCCTGCCTTCGCCCTGGAACCAGGCTGGAGATTGCAGGAAAACCAGAGACACCCCCCACACACATACACACACATACACACACATTGTGGAATCCCAGGACCTTGCCCCCTTTCATCTGCCCGCCTCGCCTTCCTCCGAAGCCCACAGCCTGGAGCCCGGGCCCAGCCCTCTCCCTTTCCTGCTCCTTGCCCTCTCCGCCTGCTTCACTCTAATGATTCACCGGCTTCCGGGCCACAGCCATGCCTATCAGAAACCCATTTTTCCAGTTTCCCCTCCCGAGCCAGGGGCCCCTTGTACTCTGCCCTGCTCCTGGCATAAAGGAATAGAATGGGGCCTAGTGTTGGGGGAAAAATGGTCTTCCCCATGTCCCTCTCTCCAAACCTGGGACCTAGGGGATGCTGGGGGAGCAAGGGAGAAGATTGGAGAGGAAACAAGAAAAATTCAAGGAAGCAAAAGGAATCCGCTCTCCTGGCCTGAATTAGGTCTATAGCAGCTCTGTTCCCTGAACAGTGATGGACCCAGGAGCTGTAGGGCTGGAAGAAGGGACAAGGGCAGAGAGGGGACTAGGACCACGATTTCCCACTGCTGGGAGGGTCCAAATGCCCCTCAAATTCAGCACAGTGCAAACAGAATTTGTCTCCTCCATGGCCAAACTGCATCTCCCTGGTGGTCCGGGCAGTCCTTCAGCTAGAAAACCTGGGAGCTCCCCACCCCTCTGTCCAGTGCATCGCATTAGTCACCAGGTACTGGCCTTTTTTACATCTCTGTCCTTGGTCCCTCCTGCCCATAAGTCTTTCTCCACACCCTGGTGTGGGTCTTCATCAGCTCCCTCCCTCTCTCCTGCCCAAAAGGGTTCTTGCTTAGACCCAGAACTGATCAAACACAGGGCAGGCTGGGGAGGAGCCAGGCTGTGATAGCAGGAGCCAGTGCTTCCCTCCATTCAGGGGTGAGCACATGCGGTGGGGGGGCAGCGCGAGGGGTGCCCAGTCCAGGGCTCACAATCACTGAGCACCTACCATGCCAGCCTAGGACCCTCCTCAGCTCCCTTTCCCTTCACCACGCCCTGTGAAAGTGGGTTTCACTGGGCCCATTTTACAGATGAGAAAACCGAGAGGTAGGGTGGTCATGAAGGGTACAGCAGACCAGCAGCTGGGAGGTAACAGAGTTGGATTTTGAAATCCAGACTGACTTTAGAGCCTGGTTCTCTTCACTGTTCACAGATTTTTCTAGAGACGATGAGGAAATAATAGGTGCTGGGAAGCCCTTAGAGTGGGGAAGCAACTGGTTTCCTGAGAGGCTTTCTGGAAGGGTCTTTGTGGGAGGGGTGTGTGTGTGTGTGTGTGTGTGTGTGTGTGTGTGTGTGTGTGTGTGGGTGTGTGTGTGTGTGTGTGTCCCGCTCCTGGTGGGCCTGAGCTTCCTACCTGAAAGTGAATCTTGCCCACTGCTGCCCTCCACTGACCAGAGGCAGAACTGCTCTAGTCTCTTGGGAATCTCATGTCCAGAGGACCAGGTGCCCATCTGCAGAGACCCTGAGAAACCTGGTGGTCTGAGGTTATATCCCTAATATACAAAGAGCTCTTAAAAAGCAATAAGACACTAGCAAACATACTCAACATAAAAATAGACAAAGGATATAAACAGGCCGTGTCATGAAAGAGAACATCTCAATACCCAATAAGCAGATGATCAACTTCACTAACAACCAAAGAAATGACAATAACACGTTTAGCTTTTAGATTAGAAGTTGATCTGCTTTCTGTTTGAAACGGTGTTGAGAATAGGCACTCAGATTGTTGGTAGAAGTGAAGTTTGGCACTAACTTTTTTGGAGGAGAGTTAGCAGTACCTATAGAACATGTTAACATTCACATTCTTGACCCCAAAACTCCACATCTGGAATGTTATCCTAAAAATGTGAAAGGATGTATGTTTCAAGATGTCCATTGAAGTGGTGTTTATGGTTCATTTATTCACAGAGCAAAATAGGGGGCCATTAAAAAGAAAGCAGTGGTCAGGGCTCCCTGGTGTTCACGTTGACCACATTTATACTGTTGTGTAAATGGTAAGTTTGTGAGTATGCAATAAAACTGTCTTTAAATAACAAGGTACATATTTTTACACAGATGTCCATGACATATCATTAAGTAAAAAACTTGGACTGGGACACAATTAAAATACTACAATTTCCTTTACACAAGTCGTATGTGAGGGTTTGGCGTGTGTGTGTGCACGTGTGTGTGTGTGTGTGTGTGTGTGTGTGTGTGTAAGAGCGTAGGGAGTTGTCTGGAAGACTGTAGCCAAAATCTTAACAGTGAAGACCTTTGTATAATAGAATGGCACTTGAATTTTACTTTTTCTTTTACACTTCTCTTATGGTTTACATTTTCAGCAATGAGCTCATATTATGTTTATAATGAAAACAATAGCGCTATTTTCGTTTGGAAGAAAGAGAGAAATCAGAAGGTCTTGTTTCCCCAAGTGGTGGAGCTCAGTGGTGGGGATTAAGGGGCGACCCTACCCAGAGGTCATGCTAGCAGGCTGGGACTTTTGGGGGGAGGGTCCAGAGAACCGGGGTCGGATCTGCTAGCCCAGCGATTTTCAACTTTTTCATCCCACGGCACACATAAACTAATTACTGAAATTCTGCAACACACAAAAAGAGACACTTTTTGCTGATCTGACAAAAATACAGGTATGATTCTGATTCATTCACACCAGACAGCTATTGTTGTCTTCGCTATTGTCTTTTTTATTTGACACTCTAAGGGGAAAGAGGTCAGTGACCCTGACTACATAGTCAGGTGTTGCATGTTTTAAAAATTCTTGCAGGGCGCCAGGTGAAAATCGCCGGGCTAGCCCACAGTGCAGTTGTCGGGTCCCGGGAGCGAGCCCTGGGCCATCCGAGATGGGAGGGCCTGCTGGTCTAACGAGGCAGGAGTGACCGATGAGGTGGTGGCTCAGAGGGCGAGGAACCTGGCTGAGGTTGCGCACTGAGCCAAGGCTGAGGCCGCCCCAGAACCCGGGTCTCCACACCCAAGGCCAGGGCTCTTTCCTCACTGCTCTTTTTTCCTAATGAGGGGGACCTGAAGGTCAGGAGGTCGCTTTTAAACAGCGCCATGTCATGTTTCCACAGATGGTGCTGCTGCTGATTCGTTGTGAGAACAGTTCTGTCTGACTCAGTCTCCCCATCTCTGAGCCAGAAGTCACAGCTCCCAGAGAACAGCTTTGTGCTGACTGGCCCGTCACTGAGGCTGACCAGGAAGCCGAGGTGAGGGAGGTTAAGAATACACAATGCACATTTAACATCTAGAATTGAGTGAAACCCTCACCTCCACTCCACCAGTCAGTACAAAGTCAGATGTTTTCCATCCATCCTGTAATTATTATTATTACCACTGTGAATAACCACCACTTATCTAGACTCACCAATGCATTTGCCAGGGTTTTTTTTGTTTGTTTGTTTACTATTATCTCTTGTTTC
Organism: Artibeus jamaicensis; assembly: GCF_021234435.1. Taxonomy (NCBI): domain Eukaryota; kingdom Metazoa; phylum Chordata; class Mammalia; order Chiroptera; family Phyllostomidae; genus Artibeus; species Artibeus jamaicensis. Next base: position 10,750,360 of record NW_026522057.1, read on the forward strand.
TCACTCTTTTCTTCTGGGATTTTTTTCCCTAACAGCTTTACTGAGCTATAATCAGCATACAAAAAACTGCACATGTTGAAAGGAACACTTTTGACAATTTTTGACATATGGACACACCTGCGAAATCATCACCACAATAGAGATAATGAACATGGCCCCCGAGAGCTTCTCTGAGACTCTGTCATTTCTCCCTCCCTCCCTCCCTTCACTGCTCCCACACCCCATCCCCCCGGAAGCCCCCGATCTGCTCTCACTACAAATTACTTTTCTAGAATTTTATACGACTGGAATCCTATGATAGGTCTTCTTTTCAAGTCTGTCTTCATTCACTAAGCAAAGTTATTTTTGGACTCAGCCATGTTGTCGCATATATAAATAGTTTATTCATTCTTTTATTGCTAAGTAGTACAACATTATATTTATTCATTTACCTGTTGATTTGGAACATTTGGGTTATTTCCAGTTTGAGCTATTATAAATAAAGCAGCAATGAACGTTGGTGTACAAATCTCTTTGTACGACATTTCTTTTTAAGATTTTATTTATGAATTTTTAGAGAGGGGGAAGGGAGGGAGAAAGAGAGGGAGAGAAACATCAATGTGTGATTGCCTCTCACACGCCTCCTACTGGGGACCTCACTCACAACCCCGGCATGTACCCTGACCGGGAATCGAACTGGTGACCCTTCACAGGCAGGCTCTCAATCCACTGAGCCACCACCAGCCAGGGCTAAATGCTTTCATTTCTGTTGGGTACCTGGGAGTGGAATGGCTGGGTTATGTGGTGGGTGTATGTTTAACTTTTCAGAAACTGCTAGACTGTTTTCCAACATGGTTGTACATTTGACACTTTGACCAGCAATGCAAGAAGCTTTAGTGACGCTTCACATCCTTGACTTGGTGTGGACTTGCAGGGTCATATCTTACTGTAGTTTCGGTTTGCATTTTAAGTGATGACCAATGATTTTGAATATCTTTCACACACTCACTTGCCATCCACACACGTCCTTCAGTGAAGTGGCGATGCAGATCCTCTGCCCATTTCGGAGGGAGCTGCGTCTCATCTCCGAGTTTTCACGGTTCTGTACATTTTGGATACAAATCTTTTATCGGACATGTAATCTGCAAATATTTTCTCCCAGTCCCATGGCTTGACTTTTCATTTTTGTAACGGTGTCTTTCAAAGAGTAGATTTTTCTTAATTTTGATAAAATTCAGCTTATCAATTTTTTTGTGCATTGTATCCAATTTTAAAATTGTACTGTGGAATCCAAGAAGTCTTTGCCTAACCCAGTCCCACAGAGAATCTCTTCTCTGTTTTCTTCTACAAGTTAATCATTTAAGGTTGTACGTTTAAGCCATTTTGAGTCTTGCTTTTGCTTTTTGTCTAAGGAGATCTAATTGTTCTGCTACTATTTCTCAAAAAGATCATGCTGTCTCAACTGAACTGCCTTCATGTTTTTGTCAAAAACCAATAGACTGTGTAAGCATGGCCTATTAGTCTATCTTGAAGTCCATTGACCTATTAGTCTATCCGTTGACCTATTAGTCTATCTTGAAGTCAATACCACACTTACTATCTTTCTTTAAATTTATTTTTCTGTTACATTTGACATACAGTGTTATATCAGTTTCAGGTATACAGCATCGTGGTTTATAAACCACTATGACAGGGGTGTCAGACTCATTGTCACCAGGGGCCACATCAGCCTTGAGGTTGCCTTCAAAGGGCTGGATGTAATTTCAGGACTGTACAAGTGTAACTACTCCTTAACAGTTAAGTGAGAGCTTGGCACCACTGCTGGGAAGGAACAAGGTGCCGGGCGGATAAAACAAGGTGGAGGGCGGGATTCAGCCCGAGGGCCTTGTGTTTGCCACCTGTGTTACAGGTGATTCCCTCAATTAGTCGAGAACCCATCTGGCATCGTACGTACTTATTACAATGCTATTGACTACATTTCCTATGCTGTACTTTACATCCCTGTGACTATGTTTGTAACTGGTAATTTGTACTTCTTAATCTCTTTCTCCTTTTTTACCCCTCCTTCTAACCTTTTTCTATTTGGCTACCATCAATTTGTTCTCTGTATCTATATGCTGGTTTCTGTTTTGTTTGTTCATTTTTGTTTGTTCATTTTGTTTTAGATTTCACATACAAGTGAAGTTATCTGAATACCACACTGTCTTGATTACTGTAGCTTCATGTGTCTTGAAGTCAATTAGTGTAAGTCCTTCAACTTTCTTCTTCTTTTCTGAAGCTGTTTTTGCTATTTTAGGTTCTCTACGTTTTCATATACATTTCAAAATTAGCTCGTCAATGTCCACACACACATGTGCACACACATGCAAACACACACACACAGAAGAGCCTGCCAGGGTTACCATTAGGATTTTCTTGAATCTATAGATGAATTTTGGGAAAACTAATATCTTCACAATATTGCACCTTCTGATCTGAGAACATGGTTTGCCTTCCCATTTATCAAGGTATTCTTTAACTTCTCTCAGCAATTTTTTTGTCATGCTCAGTGGATAGATCTTACGCATCTTTCCCCAGATTCATCCCTAAGTACCTCGTGTATTTCATGTTATTGTAAATGATGTTTTTAATTTTAATTTATGATTACTTGTTGCTAGTAGATAAAAACATTCTCAAATATAATCTTGTATCCTGAAACTGTGCTAAACTCACATATTAGCCCCAGTAGCCCTGGCACTGTCGAATCAGCAGGATGAGTCTGGAATCCCTGCGCTGGTTCTGACCCCAGGGGGAAGCATCCTGTCTCTCACCACGAAGTGGGATGTGAAGTGTAGCTTTCTCATAAGTGCCTTTCACTGAGTTGAGGAAGTGCCCTGCTATTCTTAGTGTGTTGGCTTTTGTGAAAATGTCATTCTGTTCTATTAAGATGTCATATTTTCTTCCTCAGTCTGTTAATATGAAGAATTATATGGATTCCATCCCTGGGGCGTGTTGTCCTTTTGACCATGATGTCGAATTAACATTGATGGCTTCATAGGATGAATCTGTAAGTATTTCCTCCTCTTCAATTTTATGAAAATGTCTGCGTAGAACTGATATTATATCTTCCTTATATGTTTGGAAGAATCTTTCAGTAAAGCCATCTGAACCTGGGCTTTTTTTCTTCGTGGAAAGGTTTTAAACTGCAAATTCAATTTATTTAATATCAGTAGGACTGTTCAGGTTATCTATTTCTTCTTGAGTGAACTTTGGTAGTTTGTATCTTTTAAGAAATTAGTCCATTTCATCAAAATTATTAAAGTTATTGGCATAAAGTTGTTCCTTTATTCCTTTACTATTCCTTTATTATTCTTTTGATACATTTAGAATCTGTAATATATTTAGAATTACCGATGTCACCTCTATCATTCCTAGAGTTGATAATTTGTGACTTCTCTCTTTTTTTCTCCCATCAGTCTGGAAAGAAGTTTCTTGGTTTTATTGATCTTCTCAATGAACTAGTTTCTGGTTTCATTAATTTTCTATATATTTTTCTCTATTTCACTGAATTTTGCTCTCATCTTTATTATTTCCTTTCTTCTGGGTACTTTGGCTTAATTTCCCCTTTTTCTAGTTTCTTAAGAAACTGAGCCATTTGACCAATGTCTTTTTTTCTTGTCTAAAGTAGGCATTTAGTGCTATAACTTTCCCTTTCTATCCTACTTTAGCAGCATCCTACAAATTTTAATATGTTGTATCATCCTTTTAATTCCATTTAAAATAGTTTTCACGCTGGTTCGATTCTCAGTCAGGGCACATGCCTGAGTTTTGGGCCAGGTCACCAGTGGGGGACACATAAGAGGCAACCACACAATGATGTTTCGCTCCCTCTCTTTCTCCCTCCCTTCCCCTCTCTCTAAAAAATAAATAAATAAAATATTTTAAAAAATAATTTTCAACTTGCCTTGTGATTTCTTCTTTAGCCTATAGGTTGTTTAAAAATGTGTTACTTGGTTTCTAACTAAGATTTAGAAACTACATCTGGATTTTGAAGATTTTTCCAGAGATCTTCCTATTATTGACTTTTATTGTCCTATTATTGTCAAAAATATGCTTTATATAAATCAAATCCATTTAAATTTATTTTTAAAGATATTATTTAGTAAGTTTTAGAGAGAAGGGAAGGGAGAGAAAGAGGGAGAGAAACATCAATGTGTGGTTACCTCTCACACACCCCCCACTGAGGACCTGACCCACAACCCAGGCATGTGCCCTGACTGGGAATTGAACCAGCGATCCTTTGGTTCACAGGCTGGTGCTCAATCCACCAAGCCACACCAGCCAGGGCCCATTTAAATTTATTGACACTTGTTAGATAACCCAGACTATGATCTAATTTGGTAAATGTTCTATATAAGCTGAAAAGAGTGTACATTCCACTGATGTTGGATGAAGTATTATATAAATGCCTATTATGTCAAGTTAGTCGATCGTATTGTTCAAATCCTCTATATTCTTACTGATGTGTGTTTCTTTTTTCTGTCAAGTTTTTATTAAACTATGTTGGAATATCTTGCTATAATTCTAGATTTGTCTATTTCTGTTTGCAGTTCTAGCAGTTTTTGCTTCATGAGTGTGTTAGTTTGCTAGGGCTGACAAAACAAAATACCACAGACTGGATAGCTTAAACTACAGCTATTTACTTCCATGTAGTTTGGAGTCTGGAAGTTTAAGATCAGGGTGTCAGAGGGTCGGAGGTTAGGCCTTCAACATATACATTTTGGGGTAACACAACTCATCCCATAAAAATGCATTTCAAAGCAATGTTGTTAAGTGCAGAAATGTTTAGGATGGCTATGTCCTTCTGATGAAGTGACCCCTTCATCGTTATGAAATAACTCACCTTATCCCAAGTAGTATTCCTTACTCTGAAACCTACTTTATTTTGCTTGGCTATAACACGGCACAGGCATATCTCAGGAACATTGTGGTTTAGTTCCTAACCACTGCAATAAATGACTAGTGCAATAAAATGAACCGCAGGAATATTTGGGTTTCCCAGTGTATATAAAAGTAGGTTTACACTATACTGTAGTCTATTAAGTGTGTAATACCAGTATGTCTTTAAAAATGTACATACCTTTATTTAAAATAGCTTATTGCTAAAAAAATGAGCCTTCAGTGAGCTGTGATCTTTCTGCTGCTGGCAGGTCTGGCCCCAGGTGGATGGCTGCCGACTGATCAGGGTGGGGGCTGCTGAAGGTCGGGTGCCTGTGGCGGCTTCTTAAAATAAGACAATGAAGTTTGCCTTATGAACTGATCCCTCCTTTCATGAATAATTTCTCTGTGGTACGTGGTGCTGTTCAATAGCATTTTGCCTACAGGAGAACGTCTTTCAAAAGTGGAAATCTCAGGTCCTCTCAAACCCTGCTGCTGCTTTGTCAACTCAGTTGGTGTCATATTCTAAATGCTCTGTGGTCATTTCAATGGCTTTCACAGCATCTTCACCAGGAGGAGACATGGAGGCATGAAGTGAGCCAATGCCACCGATAGGCCTGCTCGGTGCAGGGTTGCCACAAATCTTCAACTTGTAAAAAAAACAAAACAAAAAAAGCCCACATTATCCGTGAAGCACAATGAAATAAGGTATGTCTGTATATGTTTTTCCACCTTTTGGCTTTTAATCTGTGTCCTAACATTTAAAGTGAGTTTCTTAGAGGCAGCGTATAGCAATGCCTTGCTTTTTGATTCAAACTGAAGATCTCTGCTTCTTTGTTGGGGTAGTTGGACCATTTACATTTAATGTGATTATTAGTACTATTGGGTTTAAGTACGGCTATTTGGTTTCTGTTTGTCTCCTTGTTATAACAATGTATTGTGCTATTTTAGTAGTTACTTTAGCATTCATAGTACACATCTCTAACTTGCTACAGTCTGCCTTCAGATGGTATTACCCCACTTTACTACGCAGAGTATAGTTTCACTTAGCCCTTTCTGGTCCTTGTACTATTGTCGTCATATATTTTGTTTCTACTTATGTTACAATCTCACAGCAATGCATTTCATCAGATTTGGAAACCTTTTTCAAATTCCCTTCTGTTCCTCTGTCTCGTCTCTCCTTCAGAGACTTCAGACACATAGAGATTAGGCTGTGTTGAGTTATGCTGTGGCTCAGCGATGCTCTTTTCATTTGTTTCCGGCACTTTTTTCAGTGCTTTATTTCAGATGGTTCTATTGCTCTGTCTTCAAGTTCACAACTCTTTTCTTCTACATCGTCAAAACTGCCATTAATTCCATCCAGCATATTTTTTTATCTCAAACATTGTAACTTTTTAAAACAGATTTTATTTATTTATATTTTTAGAGAGAAGGGTAGGGAGGGAGAGAGCAAGGGAGAGAAACATCAGTCTGAGAGAGAAACATCAGTCGGTTGCCTCTCTTATGCACTCCATCTGAGGATGGAACCAGCAACCCAGGCATGTGCACTAGTCAGGAATTGAACCAGTGACCTTTCCCTTTGTTGGAATGATGCCCAACCAACTGAGCCACACTGGTTAGGGCTCAAACATTGTAACTTTTACCTCTAGAAGTTTTATTTGGGTCTTTTTAAATGTCTTCCATGACCGTACTTAACATATTTAATCTTTCTACTAGCTTCTTGAACATACGGAATTTAGTTAATGATAGGTGCTTTAATATATCTCCCAATTCCGCTATGTATCATTCCTGAATTAGTTTTGATTGATTGATTTTTCTCTTCCTTATAAGTAGTATTTTCCTTCTTCTTTACTTACATGCTTGGTAATTTTTTATTGGATGCCAGACATTATGAATTTTACTTTGTTGGGTGCTGGATAATTTTTGTGTTTCTATAAATATTCTTTAGTTTGGTTGTGGATATGGTTAAATTACTTGAAAATAATTTGATCCTTTCAGGTCTTGCTTTTAAAATATTGTGGCAGTGTTAGAATAACATTTAGTCTAAAAATCATTTTCCCTATTACAGAGGTAAAACCCCTTTGAGTATTCAATGCCCCAAGAATTCTATTTTTCATTCTAGCTGGTTGGAACAGCACTATTCCTGGCTCTATGTGAACTCCGGGACTTTTCCCGTTTAACACCTTGAGAGGTTCTTTCCCCAGCCTTGGGGTCTTTCCCTCACACACATGCATCGATCGGTTCTCAGTACAGTGTAGCTGTTCCTTCGCTGGTGTTCTGTCCTGCAAACTCCAGCTTCTTTCATCTGCTTGGACTCCCAGCATTGTCTTGCTGTCTCAGAAAGCTCTCTAGTGTTCGCCTGGGTTCCCCTTGCCTTCCCCGTGACCTGCAAACCTTCTCTGGGTGGTAAGCTGGGGCTCCCTTTGTTCATTTCCCATCACTCAAGATTACTGTGCTTTGCTGCCTGAAGCCCAGTGCCTGAGGCACCACTGTTTTATCTATTTTGTCCCGTTTTTAGTTGTTCCAGGTAGGAAACTAAATCTGGTTCTTGTTGTTTCATCCTTCATAAATTCTTCCAGCAAAAAAAATCTGAGCTAAGATTGCCTTATCTCTGTCTGTGTGCATCTGAAAATTCCTTTATTTTGTATTTACCCTTAAATGTTGGTTCGCTCGTTGTAGGATTCTGATTGTTTTTCTCATCAGCTATTATTCCTCTGGCATCTGTTGTTGCTGCTGAAAAATTGGCTTCAGGCAAAATGTCATTCATTTGTGGATAATCTGTTTCCTCTCTGGTAGCTTTTCAATTTTTTTTATTTATCTTTATTGTTTTTTAATTTCTCTATAACATGTCTAGGAATGGAAATTTTTTATCCTCCTTAGAAGTCAGTGTGCTTTCTCATTTTAGGGGCTCATTTTTCTTTATTTATTAAAAATTCTCTGCCATTACTTCTTTCAATGCTACTTCTTCCCTATTTTCTCCTTCTGGAACCACTATTAATGTTGGAACTTCCCATTTTCTCCTTATCAATTTTTTATTTATCTTTGATATCTTCCTTCCCACTGTAATACTGCCTAATACTTCCCGCACTCTTCCTGTGTGCTGTAAGAACTTCGACTCACTGATGAGAACTGTTAACTCATCTGACCCTAACGCAACATCACGAGGTAGCTCCTAGCACATCTCCGTTTTATAGATGAGAAAACCGAGGCACAGAGAAGTTCAAAAACGTGCCCGAGGCCTTGTGCCTAGTAAGAAGCGCAGCTGAAATGGAACCGCAGGTGTGCGGCTGCGAGCCCCCGAGCCCCGCCAGGTGTGCGGCTGCGAGCCCCCGCGCCTGCGCCGTCCGCCACGGTCGCAGCTCCCCGCGCCTGCACGTTTTGCGGTCCAGGTGGTTTCTAAGGATCAATGTGAGTTTAGTGATTCCCTCTCCTGCCTGGGTCTAGTCGACTCCTCAAAACATCTACGGGGTTTTAAATAGTTCATTTCCACGCATTCTATTTGGTTCTTTTTTCATAAGTGCTTCTCCTTGCCTTATGCTTTCTATTCCTAATTGTATTGCCTTTAAAACCGTTACATTACAATCTTTGATATCGTTCTATACTAATTTTTGGCATATGTGCCACTCAGATCTCCCTTTAAGTTTTTTTTTTAAGTTGCCATTCAGCCACAGGAGTGCAGTTAGCTGTCAATCACCCGCTGTGTTAGGGCCTCCCGGAGCCTCTCCAGCGCGAGGGGAGGCCGGGCTCTTCTCGGCGGGTCCCTAAGCGACGATGGGCTTATGAATGGGTACCGACCGCAGTCTTGCAATTGCTGCTCCACACCAGACCCTCTGACCAGCGGTATTTGCTGCACCTTCCCCTTGGGTTCGCCAGGACTTTGTCCGTCCGATCTGCCTCAGACCCGGGGCTCTCCCGCCCCTCTCCTTGTACTGCGTCTCCATCTTCACACTCAGTTTCCGGAGCACCCAGCTGACCCACCAGTCCACGTAAGCAAGTTGTCTCTGACTTTACCTCTTGGAAGTCTTTCTCTTCCCACTTTGTCGTGTGTTTACTAGTGGGAGTTGTTTTCTCCCGAAGTCCCATGTGCCCTAGACTGTGGACGGGGCCACGGGTAGTGTCACAGAAAGTTCTGTTACTTCAACAAGTTCCAAGACAAATTCTGCTTCAGTTTCTCGGCTAAGATGCCCCCCAGCCGCCACCACTCCCACTGTGTTGTTCAGGCAAACGTCCTCTTCACACCCACCACACGGGTTCTGGCTGCGGTCACAACCGCTCCGGTGACTCCCCTACCTACACTTCGGAGCTCAGCTGTGTACTAGAAGTACACTTGTTATATTTCACCCTCATTTATACTTGTTTAGAGCAGGAGATGGGAGGAGCCACTGAGCTCTCGTAGTACCCCACACTTACTGAAAGTGAGCCCAAAAACCTACGTTAAGTGTGTGGACATATATATATATTCACACTCATACTTCAGCTTCATACCTTTGGTTTCCTTGATCACTCCTGGATCAGACTTTTAATTTAAAAATAATTATAGATTGTCAGGAAGTTGCAGTTTCCCCCAAAGAGAAACCTGCCTTTTAAGTAAGTAATCAGGTGACTCAGATACAGGCGGAGTCGGTTGCAGATGCTATCAGCTCCTCACCCACATCCCGTGGACCTGCCTGCCAAATGCTGGCATCCGCCCCTACCCGGTGACTCTGGGCTGTCATGTGAACACTGCAGCTCCCTCACCTTTCACGTGGTGATTTCTGAGACATGTGTCACGTCGTGTACCCATTCTGACAGCTCCCCTTCCGGGTTAAGCTTTGCTGGCTTCATAGTGCACTCTTCTTGGCTGCCTGTCTTCTGTTTATCAATTCCTACTTCTCTGCCAGTGTAACAGATACTTCCCAAACAAGCTAATTGAGCTCAAGCCCTTGTCTCAGAGTCTGCTTCGGAGACGGCTTGTCCAGAGGTGGTGTTAGGAAGCAGATCCTGAGGACAGAATTCCGGGATTGGACTGCTTGCTAGTCAATGGCAACAAGACCCCATCGCCGGTGTCCTTGACCTGTTGTAGCTGCTCCGCTGTACAGACTCTCTCCTGTGGTGAATTGGGGGCTACAGTATGAGTATAAGAGGATATCGGGGTTCGCACAGTGCCTCTAACACTTGACGGAGGTATAGACAATGGTAATTAAAAGAACTTGCGGAGTCTGTTGGTTGTTCAGTATCACTGATGTGATGGCAAAAGACGACGACATGCTCAAACTGGCCGACTCAGTCCAGGGCGCGGCATGAAAACAGACAAGCCCCGTGACAGCATTTGAAACGCTGATCTCCCGCAGCTGGAGGGAAGATAGGCCTGAAAATCTGCTCCAGGACCCAGAGACGAGGGTGGCGGAACTGTCTCACCCCCCTCTGTAGAGCATGGTAGGCCCCCCTCCTCACCGCGAGACCATGCACAGCCCTCCCCTTTGGCAGACACCTTGCAAGAGGATATTTGCCCTCTTTAAAACCTGCTCCTGCTTCCGCTTGAGTCTTCTAGGCCAATCACCACAGTCAAGTCTCAGCCTGGCCCCACTGAGGAAGTACTATCTCTGCTTATAGAAATGGGATTTTCACAGAAAGAACTGCAGGATCTGGCCAGTAGCTGCCAACAGAAAGCTGGACAGCATCCCCAGGAACCGGTTCGAGGGAGGTGAGCCGGGACGGGAAATGGAACAGCAGGCTGGATTAGAGAGGAGTTCCTTGATAGGGAGGAACTCCCCTGGTGCCGATCTCTGGGTTTTACCTCCTGGCAAGAGCACCTGGAGCTCGGATGGCTCCTTGAAACTTGAAGAAAAAATAATGGTCAGGGTTCAATCAGGAGACAGAAACCATAGCACTAATTTAAATAAAATCTAATGTGATGTATCATTAAGTAGGTATACCATTATTAACTAGGTAATTGAAAATGTTTATAAAAAAGCACTAAGTTGTCACAAGGTAACACTTGCAGGAGCAGGCGCGATGTCCAGGGCTGGCGAAAGAAGGTAAAAGGGTGGAATGACCAAAGTTGAAAAGCTTAGAGGAGGGATCACAACAAACTAAAACTCAGGCACCAAAGTGCTAGAAAAACTGCAAACCAGATTCGGCTGCTGCCCAGGGTGAAGAAGCCCTGCCAGGGGGACGCTGGCAGGAGCTGGAAGCCCAGGGGGAGCCAATAGGAAGAAGCGAGTCCCTCCTTCCTGCTTCAGCCGGTCAGCCTGCTTCCCCTGCACTCCTTAGTGGCCCGGCAAAACAGGAGCAACGATAAAAGGTCATTTTTCTGAGTCCTGGCTCTAGAATTAAACAACAGCGTGTGGAGGGGTGGCTTTGGCACTAAGAGAAAATAACGAATAGAAAGAATGGCTATAATGAACGATGTAGAAATGCATGAACTGCAGGAAGCAATCGGCAGGTTCAGAGAGGTGGGCCCGCTAGGAGAAATGTGTTACCTAAAACCAGCGGGGCCTCCAGCGGAGCGAGCGTGTTCCCGCGATGCTCCCTTCAGCCCTTCACCGGAGCAGTAAGAGACAGGCTTGTGGAGGGGGCCCTGCACCACGGAGCAGCTCGGCAGTGGCTGTCCTTTCCTTTCTTGTTTTTTGGTTTTTGTTTTTCTTTTTTCAATTGGGTATTAAAAACCTGAAGAAGCAGCTATTTTTTAAAACCATTTTTTTTTTTTACATTTGAAGACTTCGCTGGCTTTATCAAGCTGGTCATTGAATCAGGGAGCATTCCATCTAGGAACTAGAAGGAGCTCCCCTTTTTTTAAACTATTTTTATTCATTGAGAACATGAATAAAAATAATGCTATCAATTAAATCTCATCCTAAATTTCCGCTATGATACCAGGATTCTCCCTGTCTAGAGAAGCGAGGCTTACAGCTGAATTTACATTTCACAGAGAACCCCACAGGTTATTCTTCACGGTCAAAGTGAAGCATAAATCTGGGGGAAAATACCCTCTTTGCGTGAGTTATGAGATACTTGCTTCAATTTTATTCATTTACTTTTTTGCCCCCCCCAAGTTTTACTGAGATATAATTGACACGCTGCACTGTATAAGGTTCCGGTGCACAGCATAGTGACTTGAGATCCATATATTGTGAAGTGGTGGCCACAGCAGGGTCAGTGGCTGTCCTTGCTAGGGGCACTAGGGGAGGTTGCTGTGGGACTGCACTCCCTGGCGTTTGTTAATGGTGACAAGAGAATTCTGGAACAGCAGAGGCCAGGTGGCAGCACTTAACCACCAGAGGAAGGTGGATGGAAAGCCAACCGAATGGCCCTTACCCACAGGGACCCGAGGAATAGCTAGCAGACCTCGGAGATCTTAGGGGCGAAATTGACAGGCAAGCAGCAACGGTATTACTGACCAATATAATCAAAACAAATCAAGGGCACGTGGTCTGAAGGCTGACGTAGCCGTCACAATGGAAAATCACTATCCCCCACCTATTTTCTGTGCGTAAGCCAGTCCTCAGACCCAGAGCCCACTGTGTGAAGGAAAGACTGGGTTCCTTTGGGAAAGGACTGTGCCACGCGGCAGTAAGGACATGCAGAATCGATTCCCTGACTCTTTCCCCAAAGGGACAGGACACTGGGGAGTGAAGAATCTCCAAATGTTTCTATGTCTGTTGGATTCGGGGTCTGGGCTGACATTAATATCAAGGCATCCAAAATGCCACTATAGTCCTGGTTGCTGTGGCTCAATGGACTGGCCTGCAAACCGAAACGTCACAGGTTCGATTTGCCTGGGCACACACCTGGGTTTCCGGCCAGGTCCCCAATTGGGGGCGTGCGAGAGGCAACCAACTGATGTGTCTCTTGCACATTGGTGTTTTTCTCCCTCCCTTCCCATCTCTCTAAAACAAATAAATAAAATCTCTTTTAAAAAAATGTCACTATGATCCCTCCTGTAAAAGTAGGATCACATTGGACAAGATGAGAGAGTCTCGGCCAAAGCCCATCTCACGGTGGATCCATCGGATCTTCAGACCCTCTTGTCATCATTTCTCCATCTCTAAATACTTAATTGGGATGAATAAACTTGGCAGCTGGTAGAAACCTCACACTGGTTTCTTAATCTACACAGAAAGAGCCATAAAGGCAGGAAGGCCACGTGGAAGCATCTGAAATCTTGCACGCATACCCCACAAGAGTAAGTTAGAAGTAATACTGCACCCCGTGGTGAGTGGCAAAGGTCATCACCGCCCTCAAAGACCTAGAGAATGCAGGATTGATGGTCCCCATGCTATGCTCATTTAATTCACCAGACTGGCCACCACAAAACTTAAAATTTGTTTTAAAAAGATAGGTCATTGTAGGTGATGATGTACTACCCTAAACTTAACCAAGCAGTAGCCTCTATTGCAGTTTCTGTGCCAGCTGTGGTGTCTTTACTAAAACAGACCAAGAGAACCTCTGGAACTCGGTATGTAGCAACTGTCCTAGCAAATGCATTTGCCACCCCCCACCCCTCCCCCAGTCACTTTCAGGAAGAATGATCAGGAGCAGTTTGCATTCACCTGGAACAAGCAGCAGTATTTGTTCATGGGCTATCCCCAGAGCTATGCTAATGTCCTTCGTACACCTGCCATCCCTCAGAACCTCAGACGGGTTTCGCAGAATACTGTCTCGGTGATATCATGTTAACCGGACCTGGGGAAGAGGAAGTGGCAAGTAGTCTGGGTCCCCTTTCAGACACACACACAAGGGAATGGGAGATAAAAAGATTCTGGGATCTAACACAACAGTTAAAATTTTAAGGACATGGTCTAAGAAATAAGACATCTCCCTCCAAAGTAATGGGCAAGTAATTGTACCTTGTGTCTCTTACCACCAAGAAAGAGGCACTCAGTAGACCTCCAGATTTTGGAGACAGCACGTATCTCATGGGCGGAACCTGCCCCAATCCAATGTTCAGATGCCCTGGTGATAGAAGTATTCATACCAGCTAAGGGTGCACATGGAACCTTTGGCAAGCCCCAACAGGAGGATTTTGGTGCAGACCTCTAGGATTCTGTAGCCAGGGCATGCTTTCTCCGACAGGAAAGCATTCAGTGTCTGAAAACCAACACCTGGTGAGCTACTGCGTTCTAACAGAGATTGAGTAGTTGACCATAGGAAATCTACTGACTGTGTAACAAGCTTCCCATCATAAGCCGTGTACTACCAGATCCACCAAGTCAAAGTGAGACAGATGCGACAGGATAGAAACGAGACCTTCAAGATCAGGCCTGAACAGAACCAGAGGTCACAGACAAATTACCCAAGCCAGGCCAGGCCCCATGTTATCACCCAGTTTGCACTGGAGCCTCTCCCTCAGCTCGCACCTGTGAACTCATGGGGGCTTCCTTATGACCGGCTGCCAAAGAGGAAGAAGCTTGGGCCTGGTTTATAGACAGGTTAGCACAATAGGAGTGTCCTGCATGACAGTGGAAAGGGGAAATTCTCCCAGGAGGTGGAGCTGCAAGCAGTGCATTAAGACCTCAATTGGTTCAAAAGGAGAAGTGGCCTAAGAAAAGGCTCCTGGGTAGTGAGAATAGTCTGGCTGGTTAATCAGGAACTTGCAAAGGGCAGGACGGACAAATCAGAGTTAAGGAAGTCTGGAGAAGAAGCTTGTTGATTGACCTCAGAGAGAAGATATAAAATGGATGGATCTCTGTCTCATTTCAATGGCCACCAGAGAGTTCCCACTGCAGAGAAGGCACTGAGTGACCAGGCAGACAGGATGATTCATTCAACTGAAAGGAGACACCCTGTTACCTCAGCCTACTCTAAGCACGCACCAAGGGCCAGTGAACCAAGTAGCCATGGATGCAAGGGTGGAAGCCATGCATGTCCAACAGCAGGGCTCCCTCTCATCCAAGGTGGTCTAGGTATTACTACAACTCAGTGCCCAGTCTATCAGAGCAAAGACTGATGCTGAGCGATGGACATGGTACCATCCCTCAAGGAGAGCACCCAGGCACATGGTGACAGGTTGATTACAATGGACCCAACCATCCTAGAGGGGCCAGGATTCCTCCACGAGATCGTGGGATTGATACAGGATTGCTTTCTCAGTCTACGCTGTCTCAGCTAGCATTGCTAGCTGAAGACTCCCAGAGAACCTAATTCATTACCATGGGATTCTCCCATGGCACGACCATGGAGAAAACGTGGACATAACCATACTACCCACTGGTCCAACTATGTGTCTCACATCAACCAAAAGCTGCCATTCTGAGAAAATGTGGTAATCATCACTTGGAGGTATAACTAAAGTATCAGCTTGAAGATAAGGTTGGGGTGCTCTTCTTAAGATGTATTTATGTACCTTAAGCAAATAGTCATTATATATGTACTATATCCATGATCAGGAAAATACACGGGTCTGGGAACCAGGGAAGTAGTTCCTCTTACTTTATTCCCCATGACTCACCTGGTAAATTTATGCTCTTTGTCCCCAAAGCCTCAGGCTCTGCTGGACTAGAGAGACTCGTTCCCAGAGGGTAGGGAGAAAACACTTCTACCAGAGGACACAGTAGTAGTTTTACTAAAGTTAAAATTATGTACGCCCCCTGACAATTTTGATTTCTTCATATGAGTAGACCAGGAGGCAAAGGAAGGAGTCACCAAGCTGGCAGGGGTAAGTGACGCCAGCTGGCCCAGGCAAGGGGCATCTGGAATGGATGTAGAGAAGAGAGGGTGAGCATCAGTTAGCCTCAGGACCAACTACAGCAGTGGGGTCTGTAGCTTGTTCCACCGCCCCTCCTATTGTCTTCTTCCTCTTCTATTAAAAATGAACTGTGACTGGCCACCACCTCGAGGGAGTGGTGACAGGATACAAAACTTACAGTGGCGTGCAAGTTGGTCTGAGTGGCGGCCAGGGATGCACTGTAACTCACACTGCCGTTGCCCTGCCCTCGTCCCTCAGGCCGGTCGTGCGCTCCCAGTGCTTCCAGCCACCAGTATCTGCATCATGGCTGAGGGGGCTTTTCCCCAGAACTGCAGAAACGTGACTGTACGCGTCACATTCATAAGGGCTGCAGGACAGACTCAACACTCAGAGATGGTGTGTGAATGAACGCTCAGCTCCCTCACCGTTTGGGTGGGATCATTCAGAGGCACGTGTTTTGCACCATTTTCTGGAGTTTCCCTGCATGAGAAATCTCCAGGTGCCACCTGGGCTAGCTGGCTCACTAGTGCAGCCTTATGGAGCTGCCTCCAATCCCCTGTGTCACCTTCCCAGTAGCCTAGTAGTATTACTTACACCTCCCAAATAAACTATTTTAAACCCCAGTCCTTATCTCAAGGTCAGCCCTTGGAAGAACCTATGCTAAGACACATGTGGTTCAAGGACCGTGCTTTGAGAAGCAATGATTTAGAGAGTGAACTCATTTCTACCTTTAGAAAATATTCCCCTCTCCCTCTCCCCTTCCTCCTTCCCCTCGTCCCCCGTGTGTGTCAGTGTGTGTGTGTGTGTGCGCGCGCGCGCGCGAACATGTATAATATGTAAAAAAGGTCTGTAAGAATATAAACCAAGTATTAACAGTAGTTCTCTCCAGGCAGTGGAATCATGAATATTTCAAATTTCCTTTGAATGTTTCTCCGTATTTTGTTTTTCCGCAGCAGCAACTGTGCATTAGCAGTATCTTTAATTGGCAATTAGGAGATTATTAGAGAGTGCGGTGAAACAGAGCCAGATTGCGGTGGCTGATGAACGGCGGGGGGGTGTGCAGACCATTCTTTCGAGAGGCCAGGCTAGAGAAAGGGAGGAATGAGGTGGTAGCTAAAGATGGAGGCACTGGAAGGAGTGCTGTGTTCAGAGAAACTTGAGCAGGTTCATAGGTGGAGGGAAAGTAACTATTGCTGGCGAAGGAGGTGAAAATACAGAGGAGAGGTGGGGGTAAAAGTCGAGTCCCAGAGGAGACCAGTGCCCAGGTGGAGGAATGAGTTTGGAACGGAAGGCACGCTTCACCTTCAGACTAGAGGACAGGGGGTGAGGAGGATGGATAAAGGCATAAATGCGCTGACTTCATGCATAGGTTTATTTTACGCTGCCTCATTTCACAAAGGACTGGAGGCGTTTCTATGGATAAGTTGATAGGTTGAAGGGGCCTGGAACTTGAGAACTCCCCCTGGAGGAGCTCTGCTGTCTCCAGAAGCGGGAGGCAAGGCCCCTCGCGGAGGAAGGAGCAGGGTGTGCCTCTGGCGCTTCAGGAGACAGGCAAAGGACTGCAAAGGAGAGGGAGCCCAGCCGGACCGTTTACAAAGACCGCTGGATGAAATGAGGGCCCGGATATGGCCCTCCCACAACTGTGGAATCTTCTCCAGCAGCTTGGCGGGGAGAAGCCTTGTGCCGGTTTGCAAGTCAAGTCATTGCTCTGAGCTGCAGTTTCCTCACCTGCAAACAGGGAGGAAAAAAAAGGTCTAGAGGGCTGTTGGGAGGATGAAACAAAAGGACCACCATGAAGCACCTGGCCCAGTGCCTGGCACACGGGAGTGGCTCACTGTTCTCCCTGCCCCACTCCCCTTGAGCAGACCTGAGATAATGTGACCTGGATGGAAAGAGATGTGGGCGTTGGTACCTTTTACCTGTGGATGCTGTTGGGCATGACAGTTTTAAATGTAGTCGGACCTCATTATTATTCACAGTAGTTCTGTTCCATAAAGTTGCCCTAAAGACCGAAATAGCAAATACTGAATCATTGGCCCTTAAGGAAAGACAGGGTTCCTGTGAGCCTCTGGCCACGTTTTCACCAGCCTATCAATACACAACCTTGTTTTATGCACATTTCTGTTTTAAAAAACACCTTATTTAATATATACTGTTGATTCATTAACATTGAATTCGTGGCCAACAGCACGATACTTCATGCCTGAATGAAGGTTATCCAAAACATATCTTTTCTCCCCAAGGCACCTCACAGCCTTCTCATGCTTAGATACACTGGGCAGGGTTTCAGCACTGCAGTTGGGGGCCATTTTAAATAGCAAAATCACCACAAGAAAGCACAAAAATGAGAAAAGCATGACACTGAATAGACCACAGAAAGGACACTTGTTTACAGCCTGAGAGCTGAGGGCAGAGGCCACCTGGCTCGACCTCAGCTGGGAACGTGTGTGCTTGGCAACTGTAAATTTTCACCACTCTGTGCATGCGCACATCCCCAAATGCCTGCAAAAACACCTCAGACATCGGTGTGGGGGCTGCAAGTAGATTTTAGCAGTAAGGGAGTTTGCAAATGCAGAATCCATAAATAATAAGAACCTACTGTCTTTTTTTCTGAATACAAAATCACATAATAAACAGAGATATACAATGTAAACATTGAAGCCCTCCTCCATAATCCTAGCCCATATAGAAACACATTTAAAATTGCTAGTGTTCTACAGATTCTGGCTCCATGTATAACGCACATGTGCGTGACTGGGTGTGTTCATGTGTGAGTACGCATCTGTGTGTTTGGGTCTTCCCTTTTTTTTTTTTCACTCAACAATATCTCTTGGATTGTTTTTCCAAAAACACCTCCATGATGTTACCGGTTTAAGCATGTGAATGGGGGCGGAGACATTTACGGCAGGCAGGATCTCCGAGTGTTAGGCCCCTCAACCGCGGGCTGGGGGGCAGATCCAGAAAGAGCAATGACTTGGCAAACTTAACTATAGCCAATAGTTTGAGTGCAGTGCTATGCATCTTAATTGGGTTAAAATAGAAATTCAGCTGAGTACCTGTGAGCAGCTAATTGGCTTCATTAGACAATTCGTGAGCTGGGCAGCATCCCATTGAGCAGCCGGAAGGAGCTG
This sequence comes from Artibeus jamaicensis, assembly GCF_021234435.1. NCBI lineage: Eukaryota > Metazoa > Chordata > Mammalia > Chiroptera > Phyllostomidae > Artibeus > Artibeus jamaicensis. Next base: position 10,769,053 of record NW_026522057.1, read on the forward strand.
CACAGAATGGAGGGTTTCATAGGAAGGAGCGGAGGAAAACGGGGATTTTTTTCTATTAGTGAAAGAAAGAGGATTATTTGGGGGCCTGGATGTCTTTTCTTTGAAGGGAGGGAGGGGAAAGGTTTTGGTTGTGTTGATTGCCTCTTCTTTATATGGGGGGATGGAGAGGGCCGTGGAGCACATTGCCTTACTGGTGCTTGACCAGAAAATTCCGGATTGATTGATTATGTTTCTGGGAGCAGTTGGAGCTGCAATTAAACTGGGTATTAAAGTTAGGTCTGGTATCCTGGGCTTTTAGCATGAGTGACGCCATTTTGGGCCTGTGGTTGTTTGGTTGTTGTCGTTTTTTGGTTTTTCTTTCACAACTGAGATGGTCAGGAGAAGAACGGTTTGAAGGGTGGAAAGGCGAAAAGCTGGAAAGTATTATGAAAAGTCAAATAGGCTGCGACTTTCAGCCTGAGGAAACCATATTCCATACGCCTTGGAGGAGACTGGAGCTAGATATTAAGAAGAACTCAGCTACTGAGAGGTTTTTACACCACACCATTAAACAGTACCACAGCCTCTCTCAAAACAGATAGAGAATAACACACACAGGAATGCTAACGTGCTGCAACAAAGACCTCAAACACAATGACTCCAATGGAAGCCATTGTAGAAAATGGAAGTTTATTTCTCACACTCTAGTCCATACTGGTAGGTGGCTCCACACCATGTAGTCACTCGGAAACCCAACTCCTTTCATATCTTTGCTCTGTCGGCCCCAGTGAAGCAGTATTGAAACCAGGCCCCTGGCAGATCTGTGTTCCAACTGAAGGGAAGAGGAAATGGAGCAGGGAAAAGCAAAAACCTAATGCCTTAAGGACTATTTTATTTACATTCTACTGAAAAGGGCTTAGTCAGGAAGCCACACGCAACTGCAAGAGCATCTGGAAAGTGAAGTCCCTAGCTGCCCAGCCATTTTTCCCGCTACTATGTTGCTATAGAAGAGATGGATGGATTACATGTTGGGTAAATGAAGCCTTTTCTCTTTATTTCACTTCAAATAATTCAATAATTTAGACTCTGCCCTCTTTACAAAAAAAATGGAGGTACGTATCAGTATGTCACTTGGAATTCTTGTGGTTGCTAAGTGACAGCACACAGCTATTAAACTTGTTAAGCGACAAGATGGACCATCTCACAGACCCAAAAGTCGAGGCTCCGCATCAGAGCACCAGCTCCTCCTCCTTAGGGCTCTCTTGGACTCAGTCACGTGGTGGCCGCATCCTCAGACTGGGAGCGAGATGGCTGTTGCAGTTCCAAGCATCACCACCAACCATATCCACGTGCAGCAAAGGGGGTAGACAGACTTTTTTAAAGTGAAGAGATCCTTTCCAGAAGCTCCTTCCCCAGCACAGGCTTCCCCTCTGGTTTTTCAGGCCAGACCTGCCTCATGTCCAAGCCCAAAGCATCACTGACAAGAGGCATGTGACCTTCACAATGGACTTGGACCAAATGGGACTCACTCCTGGAATGGGCTGGGGTCAGCCTTCCCTTAGCCACATGGAAAAGGGAACCACCTGAACGGAATTGGGCCTTCCTTCGACTGCAAGGAAAAGATGAGGCATCACTGCTGCATGAGCAACCAAATGTTTCTGGCAATGACAGAGACACGGGACCAGGTGACAGTGTGCTGGAGGACACATGAACAGTAGAGACATACGCTTCCAGCTGTTTGTTAAATTGTAACTTAACAAAGTTGCATTCCAGTGAAGGCCTGGCTGTAGAAGTCAGAAGCCAGGGAGCAACGCTCCATACCTCCCTCTCTCTCACCTCCATATCCAATTTATTACAAGTGCCATAGTGTCTACACTTTCAGTACCCTAACTTTCTTTCCTTACCCACTGCCATGCCCCAGTCCAGGTCTCTTCCTGCAGTCCACACCTCTGCTGCATTTATTCAGCCACATACCTGTACTGTGTAAGGAACACTGCATACAGACAGGCAGACACAGCAGAAGGGGTCTCAGCTCTCACCTTTCTGATGAGCATCTCCTTGACTTCCTGAAACCCACAACACACCAGGTCATGTCCCTACTCGAAAGCCCCATGCTTTCAGGAAATCTGGTACAGTGACCCTCAACACCCTCTACCTCACCCAAGCCCCTCCCCAAACCACCCCCAATAGTTACAGAACTACTTGCACTTCTCCCTAATGTGCCCTCCCCTTTCATGCTTCTATGCTTCTGCACATGTTGTCCCTTCTACCTCAAATCCCCTCTCCATCTGGCATAGAAGACAAGGTCTCCTATTACTCTTTCTCCTGCTCTCCTGCTCCACCTCCCACCCCACCCCCACCCCACGCTTACACAAATATGGCACTCCAGAAATGTTTGCTGAATGGAGGCGATTTCTTGGGTCAGACATTAGCCAGGGCCAGGGCTTTCCAAACTTCTCCTCCTAGCACTCTTTAAGAAAGGGAAAAGAAAATGGGACCCCAGGGCTTAGAAATGTGAGGGTATTGAACTTGCTTTAAGCAAGTAGGGCATTTCTTGAGTTTTATCTTTATATGTTATGCAAAAGTTGTATTCTATGCAGATCACACGCATATTATTGTTTGTTTTAATACAAAATATTATTTTTCCCAAATCTTCAAATTGATGATCCATAAAGATGTTCCTCCTTTACTCGTTAGGCTTTCAAATTAGCTGCTCCCCGCCCCCACCCGCCTCAGGGATCCTCAGCAAGACTTGGATGTTGTTCCAAGTGCAAACCCTGAAGGAACAGCTGGGTTTCGCTCCCCCGGGAGTTGGAGAATGGTTGCGGCGGGGAGGGGGTCCACCAGCTAGAGACTGGGCCCCGCCCCTTCCATCCCCAGCCTGCTGGGAGGGCGGAGTCGGTTGGGTCCCGCCCCCGGGGGCGGGGACGGAGTCACAGCTGCTTGGCGCTCCCGCTTGGCTGGTTCCGGGTTGAGAGGCTGCGCTGGGACCAGAGCAGTGACTGCTGAGCCGGCGGGGGTAAGGATATGCGCCGAGCCGGGTCTTGAGCCCGGGATCGGGCTGCTGAGCGTGCTTGCACCCCTTCTTTCCTCTGCCTGGCACAGCCGCGGTGCGGTTCCGCTTGGCTTCTCCCTCCCCCAGAATTCCGTATCCCCAGTTTCTCCCCTCCCCCCATCGCACCTATCCCGGGATTTCAGCCCCCCTCGAGGCCTCCGTCCCCCTCTTGGATTCCCTTCTCCAGCACCCATTCCTTCGGGCTGTCCCTTCCCCTAGAACCTTCTTGCCAGGAGTCCCTTCCCTCAGACCCCCTCCCTCCAGCACCCGTCGCTCCAGGTCATCCACTGCCTTGAGACCACCTTCCTAAGCTCTCATCTCGGGTAGTCCCTACTCCTTACCCCTTCCTCACGTTACCCGCCTTCCGGACCACTCTCCTTCCTCCTGTAGCGCCTACTCCTTTCTCTCCCTGCCTGCTCCCGCACGCATCACTCCCTGCTGCCCCCAACAACGCCGTGCTCTCGCAGCAGACCCCCTGCATCTCAGGCCCCCATCTCCGTCGCCCCCGGAGCCATGGCCTGCAGCCTCAAGGACGAGCTGCTCTGCTCCATCTGTCTGAGCATCTACCAGGACCCTGTGAGTCTGGGCTGCGAGCACTACTTCTGCCGCCGCTGCATCACCGAGCATTGGGTGCGGCAGGAGGCGCAGGGCGCCCGCGACTGCCCCGAGTGCCGGCGGACGTTCGCCGAGCCGGCGTTCGCCCCCAGCCTCAAGCTGGCCAACATCGTGGAGCGCTACAGCGCCTTCCCGCTGGACGCCATCCTCAATGCGCGCCGCGCGGCACGACCCTGCCAGGCGCACGACAAGGTCAAGCTCTTCTGCCTCACGGATCGTGCACTGCTCTGCTTTTTCTGCGACGAGCCCGCTCTGCACGAGCAGCACCAAGTCACCGGCATAGACGATGCCTTCGAGGAGTTGCAGGTGGGCACCACAACAGGCCCGGAGCCGGGGGGCGGGGCCGGCCCGGGGGCGGGGTCAGGGCTGGCCCGCAGGCGGGGCCCAGTTAGAATTGTCACGGGGCGGGGTCCCTGGCAGGGTTCTGGCCCTATCAGAACTCGTACGGGGCGGAGCCGGTGCAGGGCTGTGGTGAGGGGCGGGGCTTGGGGTGAGGCCTGAGGTAGACCTGAAGTTGGGGTAGGTCCATGGTTGGGGAGAGGTCAGCAATGCAGTGAGGGAAGGACAAATAAGACCAGAACTGGACCAGGTACAGGCTGGGACAGGGTTGGGGATGGGCTGAATCAGAGCTGGGCAAGGATAGGGCCACTGTCAAGTGTCAGGAGGGACTGGACCTGGCCACAGACGAATTGTTCAGGACAGTTTGGGACAAATACAGATTGGTATGGGAACACAGTGAAGGCTAGACATGGGGTGGAACTGCCTCCCAGGATGGGCCAGGACTATATGGAGTAGCTGGGCAGCGGGCGTGGGAGCCCAGAGGGGCCAGGCTCAGTCAGGTGTGCGTCAGGAGCATGGGACAGTGCTCGAATGATTAAATCTGAAAGAGTCCAATTTAGACTCGGCGAACCACTGAGAGGGTAGGTTCGGGTGCCAACGGCTAGGCCGAGGTGTGTGAGGGGTTAAGGCTGGGATCTAGTCCGGACACTGTAGGAACCGTTTGGGGTTTAAGGTCAGGACTTGAGGACTCAGGGTTTGGAGAATGAGGCTCTGAGGTAAGGTGATTTGAGAAGGCAGGGTGTGGACCTGCAGGAGTCTCCAGGGGCTTTTGATGACCTCCTTGGCTCTGTCACTCACATCAGGACCTTTGAGGACTGAACGAAACAGTACATGCACAGTAACCTGAGCACAGTCAGCCTAGGACTGTAAACATTCTCCCTAAACCTTCCTGTCCTCACTAACCAACTCCTACTGAATTCTAAAAGCCCCGCTCAAACATTTTCTCTGTGTAAGCATCCCCAAGATCCACTGGCAAAAAAAAATTGCACTAGAGCTGCATTTCCCCTAATAGTCTCTGTTAATAAGTATGATGTTTTAAAAAGTGCTGTTCCAGAAAGCTATGTGTGGGAAATATAGTATATTCTCTATTCATCACCCCTTGGAGGATTCTCAGTGTACATCTTCATATTGAAGGCTTGGAGAAATCTTACAGCAAGAAACTCATTTTACTATATTTAATAAAATTATTCCCAAGCTTCCTGGAGCCTAGAATCTTTTTCTCAAGTGAAATCATTTAAATCCAGCCCCTCATGTCTCAGGCCTTGGCATACCAGTCCAGCACACAGTTCCCCAAGACCAGGCACAGTCTGTTATTCATCTTAGCTGTGGCCCCAAAGCCTGGCACAAGGCCTGGTCGACAGCACATATCAGTAAAGGCTGAATGAACGAATGAATGAATGACCAACCTTGGCCAGAGCTGACCCAGACTTATGGAGACTTGGAAGCAGAAGGTTTTTGATGCAAACATTTTATGAACATGCAGTGGGCTAACTTGGGAGACAGTGAGCTCTCTGAACCTCAAGATGCTTATTCAGGAGATAAATAACTACTTTGTCCCATGTTGTAGGGACGTCCCCCCACCCTTCTACATGACTTCCTACAAGTCAGCCTGCACCTGGCAGATGCTCGTGGAGATGAGTGTGGAACCCAGGAGAAATGGCCTCATGTTCACCATTACCCACGCTCTGTCCCTTTCATCTCCAAACCGTGACTGGCTCTCTTCCAGTCCAGCTCTTTAAGGATAAAGAGCAAAAGTTCGGGGCTCTGAGGGCTTGTAAAAGGCTAGTATTGGCCCTCCACCTTCCTTGTCCCAGGCACACAAACTAGGAAGAGGAGGAAAGAGCCTTTGACAGAATTGGGCACAGGTTGTAAGGGTTTGAAGGGACTCTGTCTGAAACCATCTGTCCATCCTCTCCATTATGTAGCTGTGGAGGCTGAGGTCCAGCCAGGTGATGTGACATACCCAAAGCCACACACCAGACAACGAGAGTTCTGGACTAGAAATCACAGCTGGACCCGGGCCGGATCCCTGAGTCCCCTCCTCTCCCTGTGCAACTTTCTAGTTGGAAAATCTTCTCCCTGAACCTTGGTTTCCCTTTCTGTAAACCAGAAACTCAGAATTACTATGTTTTGGTCCATTCTGTGTCCTGGGGAATATAGGAGAGACTGAACATACGTTTTCTGCAGACATTATTGAAACCCTGTTCATTCTTAGGGGAAACGACAAGCAGGACTACCACTCACTACCTTGTGGTTATTGTCCTGGGGTCAGACACACTTGCTTTCCAAACCTTCCTTCAACATGACCTGTGTAACTTAGCCAAGCCACTGCTCGTAAGCCTTGATGTTCCCGTCTGTAAAGTGGGGTCAAGATGATTCTTTCCTATGAGGGTTTTCATGAGGCTGATCTGAGATGGACCTGCTTTTAGGGATACCTGGCACATGGCAGGGGGCTAGGTCAGCACGCACTCCCATTCTTTCTCCTCCCACCTGTGAGAACTCACATGCCCAGATGGGGGAATGCCCAGACCTGCCTCTCTTGCCTGAGAATGCCTGGCGTTGGTGCCTCTTTGGGCTTGGCAAGAAGGTGACAGAGAAACATGCCTCCCTAATGGAGAGGTAAGCTCCTGGGTGAGGTTCAAGGCACTCCCAACCTCTACCTGCATCTGTCTCCTTGTGGGGAAGCCAGCTCGTTAGCTCTTTAGGCACTGGGAATGAGGCTGAGTCTACTCACCACACCCCTCTCCTCCCAGATGCAGGCTCCTGATGCCTGGGACTGGGCCCCTCTCCTAAAGATAACAGGGCCTTGGAGATCATCTGGTGCAACCTTCAGTTGACAGATGGGGGCTTTGCCCAAGGTCTTGAGGCCGGAGGAAGCTGGACCCAGGCTCAGTCGGAGACCTGTGCCCCCCCTTCCAGTTGGCCTGGAGCTTGTACATTTATTACAAATCCTGGAGGCGGCAGAGCAGAAAGGTGGAGAGCTCTCTGGCTGTGTATTCAGACAGCTCCAACCCTGGCACTGCCATTTTCTGGCTGTGTGACCTTAGAAAAGTTACTTATCCTCTGTGAGCCTTACATTCTTCATTGACAGCATGGACTGATGGGGTCGGATTAAATTAGAGGACATGTGCAAGAACTTAGTACTGTACTTGGCCCATAGTAAGCACTCAATAAATAATAACAGCTCTAGGATATCACATCGTACTCTGCTGTCAAATGTCAAATGTCTATTGACATTTCAGGCCAAAGAAGGCTTTGTTTTGTGCAAGGCACAAACGCAATCCTGTGCCCTGTATATTTAGCAGCATCCCCAGCCTCTGTCTACCCACTAGATGCCAGTAGCACCCCTGTCCCCCAAGCTGTGACCACCCACAATGTCTCTAGACTTCACCACATGTGCCCCGGGGTCAAAGTCACCCCTGGTTGAAAACCCAGGCCTAAAGAAGACCTACTCAGCTTTCCAGGCTCAGCTCACATGTCACCTGCTCCACGAAGCCTTTCCTGACCTGCCAAGCAGAACTGCCTGACACTCTCCAGATTCTAACACGGGGTCAGACCCTGGTGTCAGCATGAGAAGCTGTGTGTCCTTGGTCAGGTTACTTCACTTCTCTAGGGTTCCACCTGTCCATCTATAACAGGGGTCAAAGACAGCGTAAAGGTGAGGGATGCTGCTTCCGAAGTGCCTGCTACTGCCCTGGCCGCTGTGGCTCAGTTGGTTGGGTGTTGTCTCGCAAAGCCAAGGGTCACCGGTTCAATCCCTGGTCAGGGGACATGCCTGAGCTGCAGGTTTGGTCTCTAGGCGGGGTGCTTAAAAGAGGCAACCACCTGATACTTCTCTCTTACAGTAATGTTGCTCTCCCTGTCTATCTCCCTCCCTTTCTCTCTCTAAAATAAGTAAGTAAACAAAATCTGTTTTTAAAAAGTGCCTGATACTGTACCTGGCACACAACAATTTTTAAGTATCTTTTTTTTTCAGATTATAGGATTAGTATAATAAACAGAGCCTTGTGATGTAAAAGTTAAAGTCTCCTAGTAGTGCCACCCCATAGGAAAACTTGCTTAGAATTGCTTTCTAGTTCTACAGAACTTTTGTTGTGTAAATAACACGTGAATATGTGTGTGTGTGTGTGTAGGCAGGGGGATGCATTGTTTTTCTTTTCCTTTTTTCACTGCTGAGCACTAGACCACAGAGCAAAGGGGAGGGAGGGAGCCCCATCTCAGCAGGATTGGGGATTTCTCAGGCAACACTTATTGAGCTCTAGCCTAATAATGTCTGGGGCTGTACTAAGCGCATTTATGGTATTACCTCATTTAATCTTCATAACGCCCTACCCAGTGGGTACTGTAATTTAATTCTTTTACAGATAAGTAAACAGAGGCTCAGGAATGCAGTGACTTGTTTGGTCGCCCAGCTAGTAAATGGCACAGGCGGGATTTGAGGCCAGTCTGACAGGGCCACGTATGGCCTTGGAGCTGCCTCCAAAGGCCGAGCGGTTGTCTTCCCACCTCCCCACCCGCTTCCTGCCTGTCTTTGTATTTCAAGTACTCAGCACAGGGTCAGGCTAAGGACACTGTCTGTATCCGCTGATGCACCAGGGGCAGGTGGCTGGATGTCGTGTCTTGGTCAGGCAGGGTATCCGGCTCTGTGGCCAGCTCAGCTTCCTGACCTCCAGGGAAAGGATCGGGTTCAGGCCCAGCCACCCCCTCCGGGCTCATGTGACCGCTGGAGCCTTTCCCAAGGCCTCCTTCATGCCACAGGAGACAGCAGTGTGTCAGCCTTGGATGTGCGCCTGAAATACTCGGTGTAGGGATCCAGGGACACCGGGGCAACCACATGGGGAAGGAGCTTAAAGGGTTAGGGGGACCGGGTTTGAATCCTGCCTCCGGCTTCCCCTACCTGAATGGAAGGTAATGCCTTCTCTGCACCCTTTCCCAGTCTGGGAAATGGAAGTAGGAACAAGACTGTCCACTTGATGTATAAAGAGGGAGAGAGAGACTTTCTGCCTATTCAAAGAAATGACAGATACAAAGAACAGGGAGGCAGCCAGGTTGCCTGTGTCCTGAGAAGCTGCCTCTGCTGTGACTTTCATGTGCAGGCAGCGGCCTCCGTGGGGGTGAGGCTGGCGGTGAGTCGAAGCCAGGACCAGCTGCTGGCCTCTTACTTCCCTTGTCATAGGTGTCCTGTCCATTCAGGCTGCCTTGGCTAAGTACAGGCTACTGTGTAGAAACCTGGAGTTGAAGTTTACTTCATAGAGAGAAAAGGACGTGGTAGGGAGTGACAACGGAAGTAGTAACAACTCTAAAAAAGACACTGGCCGAAGTTTACTGGCTACGTGCTGTGTGCCAGGTGCTGTTACAGGCATTGAATCCTCACAGCAGCCCCGCCTCCCTTCCCTAATCTGAGTGGGACTAGGATCAGCCCATTGCACAGATGAAGACACTGAGGCCAAGAGGCTCAGTAACTTGCCTGAGGTCACACTGCAAGGGTGAGGCGGAGCTGGGATGATGCAGACTAGGGTCTGTCTGCCTAGAGCTTAGCCTCCCCACCAATATTCTAACTGCCTCAGGGAGCATCCGAATGGGGAGGGAGCTCAGAAACCACCAGTTCCACCCTCTCCCCACTTTCCACACGGGAAGTGGACACCCGCAGTTACACCGGAACCCAGCTCAGTGGACTCTCATCCACTGGTGTTTTCACAACATCATTGACCTTCAGGACCTTGAGATCTGCTTGGACACTTGGGGCGGGGGAGGGGTACAGAGGACTTGGAGGTGGGTTCCACTCTGCACTCAGATTCATTCAGTAACGTCTCCAGTTGACACCCCTGCTAACAGGTACTGAGGCCACGGCCTGTGAGGAGAGAATGAATGAGCCCCGGCCTTGCTGTGGTTCTCTGTCCCTCTCTCTCTTGATTAATCTTAATGGCAACCTTATGAATTGGGTCTCATTGCTACATTTTTAAATGAGGAAACTGAGGCTCAGAAACTGTGCCTTAGTACAACTACCATCACTGAAGCTGGAACTCGGACTCGGGTTATCTGAGTCTGCCCAGGGACAGGCGTGGAGGTGAGCACCACCTGCTGTGTTGTGTCTGGAAGGGAGGCTGTATGGGAGGAGGCGAGAATGGGAGAGTGAGGTCTGACCAGCTCAGGAAGGACCTTGAATACACTCTTTGCCAGCCCAAGGAGCTTGGACTTGATCCTGGAGATGCTGGGCAGCCAGGAACGGGTTTGAGCAGGCGTGCGTGGCCTGGGCTGATCTGCTCAGGGTGGACTGGTGGGAGCAGCCTGGAGGCTGGGGGAGCAGCCAGGATGCGTGGCCAGAGGCAGCAAAGCTCAGAGATAGACAAGATAAACCAGAGTCCGTATCTGCTGGGAGGAGCGGGAGCATCAGGAGTCTGGACCTTGAAGAGGGATTGGGAGGAAAGGAAAAAGGAGACGCAAGTTCAGTTTGCCCTGTTAAGATTTCAGCATCCTTGGGTCAGAGAAGGGAAGAGAGAGCAGTACCAGGGCACAGAGGACGGGAGAGGGCCTCGAGCACCTTCAACGTGCCAGCACCGTGCTGGGCCCTTACATGGGTACCGGCTCGTTTAATCTTCATCACAACCTCATGGTGGCTCTTATCCCCATTTGATGATAAGGCTCTGAGAGGTGGACACTAAGAAAGGAAAGAAGTGCCACTGGGATTTGAACCCAGACTTTTCTGATGCCAGAATGCATGCTGTCTCCACTGGGCTGCACTGATCGGTGAGAGGGCAGAGTCCCTGAAGTCAAGGGGAGGTGGCTTCCTGAGGCAGCCTTGTCCTCTGGGCTGGGAGAGGGCGGCCTCTCAGGAGGGGAGGTCTGGCTTCCCGTCTGCCCCAGCCGCTATCCCAGCCCTGGCCTCTCCAAAGGAGCCCCAGAGCCTCTCAGCTGACATTTTTGCGTAACTGTGTGCTCAGGTCTGCACCAGCCCTGACTCCATCCCCTCTCTAGGGCAAGGGGTGGAGAGCCGGGGCTCTGCCCTCTGCCGGTGCCTCCTCCTCTCCCCTCCTCCTGCCCCGCCTCAGCTCTGATTGGCCCCTGCGGAGGCCAGCTCCCCCAGGCTGACCTTCAAGGCCTTCTCCACACCCACAACGCTCACCTGAGCCGGCCTGGTGACCTTTCAGCTTGTGACTGTCCCTGGCCACATACTTGGCTCCAGCCATCCCTTACTGCCCCCATGCCAGGTAGGTGTGCCCCTGCCTGACTAGTTCTGTCTGCCAAAATGCTTGGGCCCCACCCTGGAGACTAGAAGGAACCCTGCCCACCTTTTTCCCTGATCCTTCCACCAAAAATAAACTCTCTCCTGGAAGCTCCCCAGGTCTGAGTCCCTACTTTCTATATTATTGTAATTACTGTGATGATAATGACAACTGTTAAGAGCGACAGAGCACATCCTGGGCATCGTGGCGGGTCGTGAATTAGGTCGTCATGTAATCCGCACAACCCTGTGGAGCCTGCGCCGTTATTAGCTGCGCTTCACAGATTTGGCAACTGAGGTGGAGGGAGGGTGTCGGATGGTGGCAGCCAGCTGGGTTGGTTCCTAGGTGGTCCCACCATGTTTATTCTGTTCCCCTGTGGAGTCTCACATTCACATTTCTGCCTCCCCAACCAACCGCAGCCTCCTCAAGGGCAAGGACTGTGTCCATAGCTCCCGGAGTGGCTGACCCAAGGCCTGACTGTGGGTGACCAGGCATGATGCTGTGTTGAATTGGGTGGGAGACAGAGCAGCCAAGGGTTTCCAGCACGGATTTGGAGACACTCAGAGCCCCTTATAGCTGAGTGACCTTAGGCCAGCCGCACGGCCTCTCTGAGCCTCCGTTTCTCCCTCTGTGAGATGGAGGTGATAAGGCACTAACCTCCTGAGCTTGTGAGAATTAGACAACATGACGCCTGTGAAATTCAAACCCCAATCACGCCACCTCCACCCCTTCTTGTCCCCAGCTCTGGCAGTGCCAGCATCCATCCTCCCATTTAGCCTTGTCACTTAGGAGTTTATCGATAGCTTCATGTTTCCTGTCTGACCTCTGCTAGGGGTAAATTACCTGGTTGGTCCTCCTGTGTCAGTCCGTGTGGCTGTGGGCCACCCGGTCCCTCTTCTTGGACTTTAATTTCCTGTTTTAGAAATCCAGGGGGTTGGACCAGATGGTCCTGGGAGCTCCTTCCTGTTCTGGCTGCCCGAGGATGCAGGGAGGCACCTGGACACAGCAAGGGGTGAGGACGTGGAGAAGTGACTCAAAGCCTCACATGGGACACGGTGCCCACTCCATCTCCCGAGTGCTCAGTGTAAGCCAAGCTCTGGCCTGTGAGGCTATACACTTCCTACTATTAATCTCATTTCTCCCTCCCAACCCTGGGAGGTACTGTTATCCCCACTTCACAGATGAGGGACTGGGGCACAGAGAGTTGGGGTACATGCCCAAGGTCACACAGGGAGCCTGTGGCAGAGCCAGCTTCCTGACCAGGTCTGATCCCAGGCCTAGAAGGAGACGAAGGGGGCGGGGAGCAGGGGAGGCAAAGCTCAGGGTGCCTCCTAGTCCTGCCCTGTGAGTTCCACGGTTTGGTTTTCCTAAGTTATCTATTCCCTCAGTCCAGGTAGTCCTCCTGGGGTGAACTGCCTGCCTGGGGCCCTCTCTCCCCTCCCACCCTTCAGGAGGTGAACTCAGGTCTGGGCAGCCTCTTCCCTGGACATATTCACACCAGAGTCACTCTGTGGTTGGCCCTGTCCTAGGTACTGAGAGTGCAAATCCATCAGATGCAGTCCCTGCCTCCAGAGCCCACAGTCTCGTGGGGGAGATGGACAGGTGACTCTGTAATGGATGTGCCATGTGTGCCACCGTGGTGCCAGCGAAGGAGGGTCTGGGACAGTGTAGACAGTGTGAGATGACGTTTACTCTAGGTCTTAAGAGATGGGCATGTAGTATAATAAGTGAAGGACAATGTGGGCGAGCACTCCAAACAGAGGGAACAACAGACACACAGACCCGAGGACAGCACGCACGGTGCTTAGTGCACCTGAAGCAGCACCGTCCAGGAGTTTCTACAATGAAGGGAGTGTTGTGGGTCTGTGCTGATACAGACGCCACAAGCTACGTGTGACTTTTGAGCACTCGAAGAGCGCACTCCAGTGCAAGTGGTGCAACTGAGGAACATAAGTTTTAATTTCATTTAGTTTTTATTTCATTTTAACTTAAACACACACATGTGGCTAGTGGCTACCATATTGCACAGTGCAAGTCTAGACCAAGAGTTAAGGCTGGAAAAGAAATCTGGGGCCGGTGGTGAGGGGCCTTGAATACCTTGTTCCGATTTGTGCCATTCTTCCCAGACAATGTGGGAATCTTGGAGAAGGCGTGGGGGGAGGAACGTGGACATACCTGCCCTTTACAACAATCACTGCAGCTGCAGGGTGGGGAGTGGGGGGACTTGGAGAGTGCAGGGCCAGGGAGGGGCCTGGGACCACAGCCCAGGAGTCTGGAGTGGGGGCTGAGGGGTGGGGGGTGGTGATGGCAGAAGCATGGAGAGGAGGGAACACATTTCAGGGCAAACTGAAGACTGGATTGGTAGGTGAACAGTGTCAAAGATGACTCCCCAATTTCTGGCTTCGCTGGCAGTGGGGGGTGGGGTGCCCTTCACTGAGGTGGGGAACATGGCGGGAGTAGGTTGGGAGTCCCCTAATATTGTACTTCCAGCATTCACTGCAATGGTAATGTCTGTGTCTCTGTCCTCCCCCCAACTCATCTGCACCCCTCCTGAGGCATCATCGGTTGGAACTTGTCCCTCATCATTCTCCCTGCCGCTGACACAGCACCATGTGGGGCCCAATTCAATTGCTGCTGGGGTCCAAGAGGAAGGGACAAGCCTGCTGTCCCTATTCCCTGGCATGAAAGCAGGAAGGAAATGTGTCCAAGTCCCTCAGGGGCCCTGTTCAGAACATGGCCTCCAGGGCAGTTTTCTCAGGGACTCTGAAGAGCGGCCTGGGGGGCTGTGTCCTTTGTGGACCCACGAGGACCACCAGTGGGGAGGATTGCAGCGCTGGGCCCACCTCCTCCAACATTATCTCCGCCAGACCTTGTCCTGAGCTGGCAGGGCCTGAGGAGCAGTCACTCTGCACTCTTATGAGATCCACCTGCTCCAACGGCTCAGCTGCACGGGAATCAATCAGGAATGACTTTCAGCTGTTAGTAATCCTGACTCAAAGGAGCTGAAATTAGGTGGGGGTGTATTTCTCCTCCATGTAAAAATAATAAGTCTAAAGGAAAAGACCCCAGGCAGTGGTGTGCTGGAGCCAGTTTGCACCGGTTCCGGAGAGTGACAGTGCAAACCTCCTCGCAGCCCTGCAGTGTCCTGTGACCTCTCCCATTGAGAGCTTGAAACCGGCTTGGGTGGGATCGTTCACATCACAGAAACTGGCAAACCCTGTAAACTGGGACTTTTTTCCCCCCAGAGGGAGCTGAAGGAGCAGCTTCAGGCCCTTCAGGACAGCGAGCGAGAGCACACAGAGGCGCTGCAGCTGCTCAAACGACAGCTGGCGGAGACTAAGGTGAGCTAGGCCTGGGCAAAGAGGTGGAGCCGGCCCGATGGGGCGGGACCCCGTGGGGGCGGAGCCAACAGGGAATGAGATGGGCAGAGGCTCGGGGATGCTGTGGGGCTTTGAGGGGCCAAACTCCAAGTGGAAGGGCAGGGGCTATGGGGGTGAAACCGAGGTTGAGGGGTCGGCAAAGATTAATGGGATGGGTCTCACTCCAGCGTGACTGAGGACAAGGATTTGGTTTAGTGCCTGGGTTAAGAGTGGGTCCTCTTCTCCCTTCTTTGGGTAGAAGTTGAGGTAGGACCGGGGACCCTGGGGAAAATCCTGGCTCCCTGCAGGGGTCTTTTCCCCTCTTGAACTATTAAACACATCTTCCCTTGAAGCTCTGTCCATGGGCTTATGGGAGCAAACTCTGCAGTCTCTGGCTACCATGTTTAAAAAAAAAGTCTTTTCTCTTGACCCAAGAGAGGGGCTGTGAGTTCTGAGGCAGCCACTCCCTCACCTTATGACTTGCAGTAAACTGCGTACTTTTCTGGGGATCCTATCTGGACAGTGGGGATTCTGCCAGGCTCCTCGCAGCTCACTTCCGGATCCCGGCGCAGGTCTGAGGTGCTCCCTCTAAGTTCCCCTCACAGACAGCTCACTAACTGGGCAAGGCTTGTTTTGATTTCTGCCCCGGCTTTCTGGGACCAAGAACTGGGGACCCTAAGCTCTCGGGTGATTTCACTGTGGCTCCGCGTCATCAGCAGGAGTGCCTCGGCCAGCAGGGGCTGGAGCGGAGCATTAAGAATGCTCTGGGCCTGGGGAGGCCACACTGGGGCACCGGGAGGCCATTGCAGATCCAGATCTGTCATTGCAGCGTGGCAACCTGCTGTGGGGTCTCACACATTTCTCCAGAGAATATTCCAGAGGGACCCCTGGGTGGGACCCTCTGCAGACAGCAGGTGAGAGACAGTGCCAGGACTCTGGCCTATCTGCTTCTCACGGCCTCTTTCCCCATCTGCCTGGTGATTCTATACCTTCCTTGAAAAGAGAAGCAAATGGAAGCCTCTGTCTGGATGAGGTGGGAACATTATGGTCTGTTTCTTCTCCCCGGCATTCTCCTCTCTCCATCCCCCTCATTGTTTTTCTCCACTGACCTCTTCCTCCTCTGATTTCCTGTCCATCTGTCTACCTCTGGGGGGTCCTGTGGGGCCACCTTCCCCTCCAGCTCCCCCAGCCCTGCTTCCTGTCTGGACTAGGGTGTTTATACAAGAAATGCTATGGATGCTTTGGAGGTCATATTTCACCTGGTGCCTGACTCCGCTTTCCTGCGGCGCCTGCTCCCCCAGCGGCCCAGCCTGAGGGTCTGTCTGACCTCCCCAGGCCCAGTGTTTTCCTTGGTCGGCTCTGACTGAGTGATGCATTCTTGGCAGGGTGTTTTTCTGTAGTGGCCCAGCTCCTCCAAGCCCCACTGTGTTCCCAGGGAGGTGGTGGGCTGGGCGGGGGCTTCTTTCCCAGCCACAGCACCAAAGGGACTGGGGGTGAGGCTGGGATAGCTCTGCCATGGACAGAACTAAAGTAACTGGGACACACCCATTAGGATAAACCTTTCTCTGCTAGAAACCGTTTCCCATTCATTGTCTCGCTGAGCCCCCCCCGCATGCCACCTCCAGGACAGCAGGACTCCCCAGACCCAGCACCAGGTGCTTCCCACACAGTGAACAGTTGTCAAACAAATGAGTAAGGGGGGCAGGTGGGAACACCCTTTGAGGTAGAAACTATTGTGGCCATTCTATCAGCAAGGAGACTGAGACACAGAGAGGTCGAGGGACTGGCCTGAGGTCCCAGAGCTATCAGGTGGCCTTATTTTCCAATTCTGTCAGAACCTAGTACCTATCCCAGCCTGGTGCTGGGAGACCCTCAGCCAGGTCCCTGGCTTTGTGATCAGCAAACCGGGCAGGTCAGGGAACATGCTTGGGTCTCCTGGGGTGGCTGTCACCCAGATGTTCAAGTTCTAAGCTGCCTCTGCCACTTTCCCTACCCATCCCCTCTTCTTCTAGGAAGCCCTGGGTTCCCACCCTAAAAATGAGATGGAGTTTGCACCCACCTTTGTAGAGTAATCTTGAGCGAGACCCTTCACTCCTTCACCTCTCAGGCAGGTACTGACTGCTACCAGCCTTGTGTCAGGCCCTGGGATGGACGGGGGGCGGGGGGTCATTGAGGGGTAGAGCTGAGAAAGACATCATTACCATAGGGCAGGGGGGTTGATCTCCTAGCTGGGAGCCATGAACTGTGGGTCAGTGCATTAAGCATTTATAAAATGCCCTGGAAACCTTTAAGTAACTGCTTGAAAAAGTAAAGGAAGGTATCACAGAGGAGATAGCTTTTGCATAAATGATTGTTGGGGCGTCCATTCTAGGCAGGTAGAATCCAAATGCTGTGGCACTGGCGAGGTAAGCTAGGATTAATGAAGGACTCTAAATGCCAGGCTAAGGAATTCGGAATGTAACGAGTCGTCAAGGCGCCAAGAAGGGCCCCCAAACGCAGAGTTGGCTGTCGCCCAGTTTGCGCATTAGAAGGATCACTCTGGCAGTGAGTTTGTTGGCTGACACACAGAGTTGACTTTGGACCGAGTGAGCTGGAGGGCCTCGGGATCCCAGGTTACGTGTGGAAGAGGCAGGTGGAAAGATGAACGTGTGCTCAGGGGAGGTGGAAGGCCAACGGTAAGGACGTGGGAGCCATCCTCAAAGCACGGAGAGCCGGAGGTGAGAGGACACATGGGATGAGAACGGGAGGAGTTCTCTGCCGCTCATCACCCCACCCTGAGGAACATGAGTGGCAGAGAGGGAGCAGCCACAGAGGTGGGAGGCAAAACAGAACTTTCAATTAGTAGAGGGGGCCCAGTGGGCCAAAGGCTGCTTCACAGAGGTTGAGGAGGAAGTAGAAGGGGTGGCCATGGGACTGGGGGACCTTTGGAGGGCAGCGGCAGATGGTGCAGGAAGGGCAGGCCCGTCTTCTCTGTCTGCGACCTGCCACCGCAGAAGCCTCTACCCTCCCTGAGTGAGGGGCTCAGGAAGGCCACAGGCAGCCTGGTTGTTCTTCCCCAGCCTCCCCTCCACCCCTTTGTCTGCCTGGCGCTCTGGGTGGGCATGCGCAGGGAGGCTGGCCCACTGCCAGCTGTTCTTCCTGCAGGCCGGCGGCCCAGACAGGGAGGGAACTGGCCCTAATTGAGCCTTTGTGGAGCCTCCCACAGAGCCCTGGACACTGCACACGGCAGGACGCCTGACTCTGTGAACTCCCAGCCAAAACCCCACAAAGTGAGATTGCAGAGGCAGGCCCCACACACCGCTGCGGCCGGGCCACACGCCCGTGCCCTGTGTGTGTCATCCTGACTCTCGCTGGCCCCTCTTCCTGTGTCCCTGGCCCGCAGTTGCCATCCCGTTCATCCGCCAGGCTGCAGCTCAGAAGCCAGCTCCCAGTGAAGACTTCTAGGACGCGTTAGAACTGATGCCTTTTAAATAAGTAGGCCCTTTCTCTGAACCTGAACAATGCCGTGCATGTGGCGAATGTTCCCTCACTTAACCCGCACCATAACCCTGCAGTGTGGTCGTGCTCCCTCTTTCATGGATAAGAGAACTAAAGCTCAGATACCAGGCCCAGAGCTGGGGGCTTCCCAGCCTGACGAGCGCAGAAACCCATGCCCTGCCCCGCTCTTCCTCGGCCAGCGGGTCTCAGGGGTGGTGGGACAGGTGGGGCGAGTGACCACCAAGGTGTGCCCAGCGTATTGCAGTTTCTAAAGCATCTGGTATCTGCCATCTGTTTGTCATCTTTGAGCCCCGCTGGCCGAGACTTAGAAAGTAAAGACTTAACTGTATTCCAGGTTACACTCACAACCTTCTCCCTGCCCCCCCACCCCAGCTTCAGCTTCCCATCCCTCTGACCCCTAAGCCAGAAATCTGGCCTCATCCTCACACCTTTCTCACTGCAGCCTGAAACCTGGCCACCAGGGCCAAAGATGTCTTTGACACCCTAAATGTCTTTCAAGACATATATGTCCCTTTGCTGATCCCGTCGTTCATGCCTCATTGTCCCACCTGGACCACCCCATTAGTTTCCTAATGGGGCGCACAGAATCATTGGCTGCACCTGGCTGAGTGGGTCATTTTGTACCACGACACTTTCTCCTGCGCCACTCCCCGCACCAAGGGTGTCCTCTCCCCCTTTCCTCTCTACGTGCCAAGGCTCTCAGTGTCCTCCTCTCACCCAGGGACCGCCCCACCTGCTTTCCCTAACCTACTCCCAATGGCTGTCCCCACAGTCTTCCACCAAAAGCCTGCGGACCACCATCGGCGAGGCCTTCGAGCGGCTGCACCGGCTGCTGCGGGAGCGGCAGAAGGCCATGCTGGAGGAGCTGGAGGCCGACACGGCGCGCACACTGACCGACATTGAGCAGAAAGTCCAGCGCTACAGCCAGCAGCTGCGCAAGGTGCAAGAAGGGGCCCAGATCCTGCAGGAGCGGCTGGCCGAGACCGACCGACACACCTTCCTGGCTGGGGTGGCCTCACTGTCAGAGAGGTAACTGCCCACCTGTCAGGGACCTTCCCCAGATGGGTATCCCCTCCCTAGCCCATGCGGGGTGGTGGGCATGGGGCAGATGGGGCAGTTAGCAGAGAATTCATTCATTCAAATCTTTATCAAATATATTGGACATTTTTTGTGTGCCAGAGACTATGCTGAAGGCTTTATGTATTTATATATACACAATATAGTATATATTACTTGTATTACAATATGTATGTCACAGTACATAGTGATGTACTATTTATAACATCGATATTGTATCATAGCCCCCCCGAAGGTAGTTACCACCATCATCCCCATCACACATGTGGACACTGAGGCACAGAGAAGCTGCATCAGTGGGCTGAGACTCCTCACGTGGTATGTCGGGAGAGCCAGGATGCACCCCAGGTCTCTCTGGTGCCATAGCCACCTTTAATGACAGGAACACTTACTCATGGATTTGTTGATGATCTACACTGATAACTACCATCACGTATTTGGTGTTGACCATGGCTGTGTCAAACATTCTGTATACGTTATGCCGTGTAATCTGTACAGCCTAGAAGGCAGGTGCTATCACAGGACCCATTTTAAAGATGAGGAAACTGAGGCTGATTGCTAAGAGATAGAAGGTGCCACAAGCAGGCACTTGAATCTGGGTCCGGCAGACTTCACACACGTGACCTCACCCTCTGTTAGCTACCGTGAAGGTGGCTGGTTGTAGGGCCCCAGCGTTGGGACAGGAATCCAGCCCCCAAGGCAACCTGCTCTCCTGCTCTCCTTCCAGGCTCAAAGGCAAAATCCATGAGACCAATCTGACATATGAAGACTTTCCAACCTCCAAGTACACAGGCCCCCTGCAGTACACCATCTGGAAGTCCCTGTTTCAAGACATCCACCCAGGTAAAGGCCCTGCCTGCCTCTCAATAAGAGCGCCCAGGGAGAAGCAAGGATTATCATGGGCTGAGGCTAGATGGGGCACATCCCCACCCAGCTCCCCTCTCTAAACACAACAAGGGGGCAGGCCCAAGGGACAAAAAGAGTGCCTTGCTGAATACCTACTGTGTTCTAGAGCCTATGCCGAGTACATATGTAATCGCTTAGCTCAAGGAATTTTCATATAACCCTAGGAGGTAAGTTCTATTAGTATACCCATTCTCCAGATGAAGAGACCGAGGCCCTGGGCAGTTTACAATATAAAGCACCTCCCTCACACCAGGCACTACTCTAGGTACTAGAGATACAGCAGTAAGCAAAACAGGCAAAAATCTCTACCCTTGCAGATCTTATGTCCTAGGTGTGAGAGACAAAGAAAGAAAAAGTAAATAAGTAAAACGCAGAGTTGATTAGGTAATGATAAAGGATAAGGAAGGGGGCTTGGGGATGCTGAGGTAGGACAGAAATTTTGGGTCAGGGATCCAGTTAGGAGACCACACTGAGAACGAGGCACGGGAGTAAAGACCTGAAGGAAGGAGAGTGACCTGTGTAGCCGTCCCAGGGAGGAGCGTTCCTGGCAACAGAAATAGCACGTGCAAAGGCCCTGAGGTGGGAGCAAGCCTGGAGTGTTCAAAGAACAGTAAAGAGGCTGGTGTGGCTGGAGTGGCAGGAGTGAGAAGGAAAGCTGGTGCAAGGAGGTGAGGGACGGATTAGTGGTCAGACCACGAGGGCCTGTAGGCCAGTTTGAGAACTTTACATTTTATGCTGAGTGAGAGGGGGGCCATTGGAAGGTTTGGGGCAGTGAAGCGACTTGAGCTGGCTGGAGTTTGTAAAGAATTTCTCTGGCTGCGGGGTTGAGAACAGACTGAACAGGGTAAAGGATGGAGGCTGGGAAAAGGGTTAGGAGACTGCTACTGTAATCCAGATGAGAGATGTGGGCAGCCTGGAGCCAGGCGGTGACAGCGGAGGTGGTGAGGAGTGATCAGATTTAGGACCTACTTTGAAAGGAGAGGGACAGGATTTGCTAATGGACTGGATCTCACGAGTGAGAGAAAGAAGACAAGGAAGCGGGCGACAGTTTTGGCAGAGGTTATGGAAGGATGGGACTGAGGTTCGCAGTGCCAGTTGGGTGTCTCAGTGCTGATGTGGAGGAGGTGGTTGTCATGGCAAATCTGCAGTATAGGAGAAAGGTCACGGCCAGCGTCCTCAGCATGGAGACTGTGTTGAATGAGCCTGGATGAGATCACCTAGGAAGTGAAGGCAGGTGGGAGAGAGAGGGGGCCACTCTAATATCTGGAGCCCCAAGACATTCAGGAACAGGACCAGCCAAGGAAGCAGAGAAGGAGCCGCCAGAGAAGTCGGAGGGAACCCCCCTCCTGGGTTGTCCTGGAGGCCTAGCGGAGAAAGTGGTTCCGGCAGGAGAGTGGCTCGTGGTGACAAAGGCTGCTAGTCCAAGGGTGGGAAAACCCGAAACTGACTGTTCTCCAGGTCCAGTGACATGAAGGTCTTTGCTGACTTTAACAAGATCTATCTCGGGAGAGCAGCAGGAGCAAAGAGGCTGACTGGAGGTGGTCCAAGAGAGACGGGAGGAGAGCAAGTGGGGACAGTGTGTGGAGACAACGCTTTCAAGGAGTTTTCTTTCGGGGGAGGAGAGGGAGTGCGGCAGCAGCTGCTTGTTTAAGGCACAAGAAATAACAGCGTATCTGTGGGATGATGGGAAAGACCCAGGAGGAGAAGGCAGAATTGAAGGTGAAGGAGGGAGACAGTGGCTGGAGAGACAGCCAAGGAGCGGGACCTGCTGGGAGCCCCGAGAAGGCAGAATGACGGGCACTGAGCAGAGCGGCCATGTGGGACTCTGGGAGTCCTCCGCTGGAGGCCTCACCTCCCTCGGGGAGGCAGGGAAGCCTCATCAGAGTGAGGATGGGCACGAGGAGGGAGCAGAGGTTTGCCAAGAGGGCAGAAGGTCTGCGTAGTTTTCCAGCAGAGTTAGCAGGCCCTGGGGCTCAATGCCTTCCTGAAATCACACGACCCACAGGGGCCGCAGATTCCAGCCTTTTGACAGCAGAGAACCTTGTGTGTTCCTGAGTCTGGCGCAATGTCCTTTACAGGCAAGACACGGATATACCAGGGAGTTCTCCCTGAGAATAGGCAGGCGCTATTGTTATCCTCATTTTTTCAGGTGAGGAAACTGAGGCACAGAGCTATTAGGAACTTTTCCATGGTCACAACCTTGTCCAGCAAGACAAGGACTATGTAAGAAAGGGACTTACCCAGCGCTGTGGGGGCCCAGAGCAGGTAACGGGGGGCTCTGATGGAGCAGCAAGGGGAGCCAGGGGACGTCGAACATCACTGGATAGATAATGTTTGAACTGAGCGCCAAAGCTGAGGGCTGTGCCACTCAGGGGAGGACGGAGCCTGCAAGTATCTTCGGACAGTCCCTGGTGGGGAGGGCATGGGCATGGGCATGAATGATCCCAGGGTGTTTGCAACTGGGCCTCCTGGGTAGGGATGGAGAGGGGCTAAGGCCAATCACCGAGCACATAAATGCCAGAGTTGGGGCTCCCCCGTAGGTGACGGAAGGCCTCATTTGATGCACCATTACCGATTTCACAGAAGTGAAGACACCCCTCCTAGTGCTCTATGCCCTTGTTCAGAAAAGGGGCAGTAACTGGGGGAAGGCCCGTTTTCCAGCAGACAGGGTGGGACTCTGGGTTATCCTCCTGGGCCTGGGGTCTCCGCGTGCTCCGACCCTCGGAGGGACCTCGCAGTGGGCCACTCGTGGCTGATGCAGCAGAACGCAAGGAGGCAGGCAGCACATCCAAGGGTCCTAGTCCCTCCCCAGCCACTGACCCAGGGAGGCCCCTCAGGGAGAGGGTCTCAGAGCTCTCTTTGCTTTGGGTGCCACCTGTTGCATCCCTGTCACAGCTCACAGAGGCAGTCCAGGCACCTCAGCCCGAGAGGCCCTGTGAGGCACATTCTCCCTCCTCCATACTCTTACACATGCGGCTCCCTTTGCCTGGAACCCTCTACACAAACCTCAGTCATTGATGCCTAACTCCTATCTCCTATCTTAGTTTATAAACACCCCTGTGGGGAAGCCTTCCTGGATTTCTCCAGGCAGCCCTAGGCTTTCCTGGTCTCACTGGTTTATCAGTGTCCCCGTGGCTGTCTCCTTCACTAGACTGTGAGCTCCGAGGGGTCAGGAGCTGGGTCTGATTCATCACTACATACCCCCAGCAACCAACACAGTAAATGTCTATTGATGAATGAATAAAAAAAAAAAAATGAGCCCTCGTCTCAGTTCTGCAGTTAGAACAGTAACTGGCATAAAGTAGGGACTTCATAAATATTAGTGGACTGAAAGAACTTGCCACATCTTCTTGAACAAGTTGCTTCCTTCCTTTGAGCCTCTGCCCTCCTCTGTGAAACAGGGATGCTTGTTTGTGTTCCCGTCTTGACTCCCCCACAAGAGAGCTAGTGGATGTGGGAACTCACTGCTTGCCCCAGAGCGGGTTTCTTAGCCTCAGCACTACTGACATTTGGGGTTGGATAAGGCCTTGTTGTAGGGGGCTGTTCTGTGCACGGTAGGGCATTTGGCAGCTTCTCTGGTCTCACACAGCTGGATGCCGCACCCTCCCCCTCCCCAGACTGCCCGAGGTGCCCTGCAAGGCACATTACCCCAGTTGAGAGCCACTGCCCCAGGGAAAGCTCCCCAGTGTGTGAGGAGAAGGGCTGAGGGAGCAGAGTGACATGTGCCCTGAACATCCTGCCAGAACAGAGGCCCCTGGGGAGTTCAGAGAACAGTGATCTGGTCAGTGAGGCTGGTTCTTTTGTCAGTAGGGCCTGTGAAGTCATTCTGGCCCCTCTGCCGGCACCAAGGCCCTTTATGTCCAGATGGGAGGGGCGGGCGCCCCCAGGGACCTAGCCCTCGGATTCTAGCAGCTTCCTGCATGCCCCCTTTGCAGCTCAGGCTTCCAGTTGGCTCCTCTGAGAGCTCACCTGTCACTCCCCCCAAACCCTCACCCCCTGCTCTGGAACCTCTCCTACCACCCACCCCTCGTCCCACCCCTCAGCGACATTGGAAACCCTCCTCCAACTGCCTGGCCTGCTTGTCCCAGCTCTCAAGCATCAAATTCTTCCCCAGCCAGGCCAGGTGGCCATTGTCCCAGGGACACGAAACACTACTCCCTTTTTTCCTACCACCTCCCTCTCCGGCCTGTTCTCCACTACCCCTGCTTATCTGGATCCAGTCATTTTGGGTTTCGTCGTGCTCGCTGCCCCCCTAGCTGTGCAAGCAGGGCCAGTCGCTGCCCTCTCTGAGCCTGTCTCTTTGTCTGTGGAACAGGCATCAGGAAAGTGTGATCTCCCTTCCACGCCACGGTACGTGTGAAAGTTACCTAAAACCATTTATCTGTGATAATAACTTGGCACTTAGTAGGTACGTGATACCTGTTTGTCATTATTACCGTGAATGTCAGATGGGTCGTCAGTCTTGCTGAACATGCTTTTTGGGGCCACAAAAGGCATGCGAGAAAAGACCTTAAATCATGTTCCAGTGCTACTTCCACCCCCAGTGACAACTTGAGCAAGGCACTGAACTTAGAGAATTCTCCTTGGAGCCTCAGTTTCCGAGTCTGAAAAATGGGTATGGTAATTTGTGCTCCAGGGGCCTCTGGGGTATTCCCGCCAGCTAGTGGGTAGGAAAATGCTTTTCAAATGCCAGCACTATGCAGCTGAGGGCCTGAGCGGGTGCAAGGCCTGAGGGAACAGAGTTTTTAAAGGACAGGCCTGAGCATGCTCAAAGTCACAGTCCTTGAGAACACAGAGGACTGTGCAGTTTCTGTGCTGCTGGGACTGCTGGAGAGTCCTTGTTGTGTGCTTAACGATGGCCCGGAGACATTCCTGGGGCCTCCACAGTCCACTTTCCTTCCCAAATGCCTTTGACCTCGAGGTCTCAGAGAGGCTTAAATGGACCAAGAACCCTCCTGAAGACCAGACGGGCTGCCTGCTTTTTGTTTTATAAAAACAGTGTCTTGGGGCCTAGGAAAGAGCTCTGACCTGTCAAGTAGTCAACCCCAGGGGACTGGACTTGCTTCCCTGGGGCTATCACCTCTCCTGAGGATAAAGGATTCGTGGAGGGGTCCCCTGACCTCTAAAAGGGAGAAAAAGTGCCTCATGTCCTCTTCTGAGTCTCTCTCTGATCTGAAGGCTGTTAACTGCTCTCAGCCCGAGCCTCAGGGAGGGTAAGTGGGTGGCCCAGAAGACAGGACCCTCTGTTTAAGATGAAGTGGGAGGCCCTAGAGGTGGCCCTCAGCTCACCCTTTGGGGTATAAAAGCCTCCCAAGAGTCAGGCCACGCCTTCTGCCCAATAACACCAGGCCCCACCCTAGCCCCGCCCCCAAGATGTGGGGTCCTGCCCTTGCTATGAGGACTCCCTCTCCCACCTCTAGTCCCACCTCCACTGCCAGCAGTATGCAGTGAGTGCCAGCAGACCCAGCCCCTAGGCCCACCTAATGAGTGGTGGGCCCTGCCCTCATCCAGCCCCCCTGGCTTCTGTGCCCAGGACCTGGCACTCAGGGCAGGATTTCCTCCTCGTGGACTCAGTGGTATTGGCCCCATCTCAGAACGACTGGCAGCCCACTTGGCCGCCTCCTAGATGAGCCTCCCAACTCTCAGCAGCACTGGAAGTGGCCGCTGCTACCTCAGCTCAAGAGTCTGGGGCTGAGCCCTCCTGCCCGTGTGCTGGTCTCCCCCCCCCAGTCCTTCTGCCCCAAGTTGCAATTTTGCTGGTCTCCTCCAATCATCCCGTGCACCTCGGATAAAAGGCCCAGGTGCCTGCAGGGCACTCGGAACTGCTGCTGCCCGCCGCTGGGCACTGTGCCTGCTCTGACCCTATGCCGCAGACACCTGAGTGCGGCCCACATTCCACAGCCAGTACAAGTGGCCCCATCTGTGTCTGATTAGATTCTTCTTCCCTTATCTCCTCCCCCTCAACACACACACTCTCTCTCTCTCTCTCTCCATCTTTCTCCACCTCTTACCTCCTGACCCCACTGTGGGAATCCCCACATTCCACGTGACAGGAGCCTTCTAGTCCCGACAGGCCGCAGACAGGGTGACACATTCATACTCGGACCCAGTGTCTTCCTTCCCGTGGCCCCCCCTCTTCAATATCCCAGGGTAGAGAATCATGTTTCCATCGACCCCTCTGTTCACAGGGCTAATTGTTTCCATGCAGCCCTCTGAATTCTAAGAACAGGAAAGGAAAGTGTAAAATGCAAAACCAAATTTACCCCTGACAGCCCTGACTGGTGTGGCTCGGCTGGGCAATGTTCCTCAAAGTGGAAGGTCGCTGGTTTGATTCCCAGGTGGGGTGCATGCCCGGGTTGCAGGTTCGATCGCTGGTGGGGGACCGTGTGAGAGGCAGCCTATCAATGTTTCTCTCCCCTTCTTTCTACCTCCCCTCCCCTCTCTTTAAAACTAAATAAAATCTTTAAGAAAAATTTACTGCTGACAGAGCTCATGGAGGAGCTTGCTGTGTCAAACAGGCAGCTTCGTTAGTGGGTACGTGGACAGGAGCAGGGTTCAGGGCCGTCTGTTGCTCCCTGTTGGGGACAGTTGCCATCACCGAGGCACTTTATTTCTGTGCACGTACACAGCCAATAGGAGTGGCTGAAGTAGGGGTCACGCTCCAGCCAAGTGTAACCATGCCCTGTTCACTGGTAAGGAAAGTGCCAGAAAGCCGGATGAAGTCCTTTCTTTACTCCAAAAAGTGGTGACAGGATTTCTTCTTGCTGCCTGTCCTCCCCTCCATCTTGCTCTGTCCTGGAAATGGTCATCGGCACTGAGGAGGATCGCTTCCACGTTCCCCCATCTCCCTGCTGGGCATCAGCTCCCTCAGAGGGTACACAGACAAGAGTTCATGGGACTTTGAGAGGCAAATCTGCTAAGCCAGCGTGGCCAGCCCAGGGCCAGGTGACGTAGCCCGCGCTGCCTGCTCAGAAAGCAACACAGACTGGGTCAGTTTGGTTTGTGAGCCCTTCCAGATCTGCCGCATGCACTAGGCACACGAGGGAGAGGCAGGCTGCACAGCACACAGTCCTTCCCTCCTGGGAAAGTGTGGGCCCAGAACACTGTACCCTGTACTGGGAGAGGCACAAATGAAGGTAAAGCATCTCAGAGGAAAGAGTGGGCGCACCTACTGGATAACCAGGAAGGCCTCCTAGAGACCAGCCTTGGAACCGAGCCGTACAGGGGGAGATTACAATAAGCAGAGG
The DNA here is from genome assembly GCF_021234435.1 of Artibeus jamaicensis. Taxonomy (NCBI): domain Eukaryota; kingdom Metazoa; phylum Chordata; class Mammalia; order Chiroptera; family Phyllostomidae; genus Artibeus; species Artibeus jamaicensis. Next base: position 10,796,351 of record NW_026522057.1, read on the forward strand.
CGAGGTGGCAGAGAGGACAGTCTGAGTGAAGGCCTTGGGCCTGAGCGGGACGGAGACAGCAACTGAGAGGCAGACTGGAAGAGGGGGCCAGGCTGCGCTGCGCCTGGCCACGACTGGGCCTGGCTCTGCCGGTGTTTGCTGAGATACCTGAGACCAGTCTTGTCTCCTCTCTGGGTTTCCGTCTCCCCATCTGTCAAATGGGAGAATTGGCCTAGAATCAGTGGCTTTCAGCTTTTTCAGACTCATTATCTACCTTCATAACAAATAACTTGTAATGTCTCAAAGATAGAATGACCTTTTAACAATTTCAAGTATATATATAATATATGCACATATGCATACATATGTACTTGTACATCCTCTGAAAATAATGTAAAGGAAAAGCAGAAATAGTTTGTAATAATACTGTGCACATTGCCGTGTAGGTGTTCACTCACATCCACACTAGAAATCAATGAAGTAGTCAGGTAAAACACACCATCCTACCCCCAATGCAGCCCAAAACAGGTAGCTTATATCAATCAACTGCATTGTTCTTAGAAATGAAGTTTCCAGAGATGTGAACAATTCTCAGTGAAGTTTCAAACAGGACAAATTAGTCTTTCCTCAGTTGCATTCCAAAATACTCAGTTTATATTAAAACTGTATAAAGAGTATCATAATTTGGAAGTTATTGGTGGGGTGGCCCAGGACTGCCCAGTGGGTTTCCTTCGGGGCATTTAACATCCCTGTATCCTTGTATCTTTGAGACAGTCCAAACTCCCCACACAAATTTCCAAATCACCCCCAAAGGGGATTATCCAGCCCTCGAATAATCTTTAAGCTCCATCCCAGCTCTGAATTTGTTCACTAAACTTTTGTGAAGTGCCCACTATGTGCCGTGCCCCAGGCATCAGCAGTGAACAAGCAGCCGGAGCCCCTGCTTGCTGAGCCGAGCTGAAATCTGGAAGGACCTTAGCCTTCACTCTGCCCTTTTAAAGAAGAGAAAGCTGAGGCCCGAGAGGCTTGTATTCAGCATCACACATCCTCCTGTGGCCCAACCAGAACCCGACCCTCAGGCAGGTTCCACAGGGTGAGTCCACAGCCTTCCCTCCACTCATGTCTCCCTCCTCCATCCCCTGTAGTGCCAGCTGCCCTGACCCTGGACCCAGGCACCGCCCACCAGCGCCTGATTTTGTCCGACGACTGCACCATCGTGGCCTATGGCAACCTGCACCCACAGCCTCTGCAGGACTCGCCAAAGCGCTTCGATGTGGAGGTGTCAGTGCTGGGCTCTGAGGCCTTCAGTGGCGGCGTCCACTACTGGGAGGTGGTGGTGGCAGAGAAGACCCAGTGGGTGATCGGGCTGGCACACGAGGCCGCAAGCCGCAAGGGCAGCATCCAGATCCAGCCCAGCCGAGGTTTCTACTGCATTGTCATGCACGACGGCAACCAGTACAGCGCCTGCACGGAGCCCTGGACGCGGCTCAACGTCCGAGATAAGCTTGACAAGGTAGGCGTCTTCCTGGACTACGACCAAGGCCTGCTCATCTTCTACAACGCCGACGACATGTCCTGGCTCTACACCTTCCGTGAGAAGTTCCCTGGCAAGCTCTGCTCCTACTTCAGCCCCGGGCAGAGCCACGCCAATGGCAAGAATGTACAGCCCTTGAGGATCAACACCGTCCGCATCTAATGCACCGGAAGGAAACCGGCACTGGAAGGAAACTGAAAACACCAAGGCCATGGCCGCCAGAAGAGCCCTGCCCAGGGGACGGGAGGCCTGACTCCGTGGCCCAGCTCCTCCAGCCTGAGATCTCAGGCCAGTTGTTTACCCTTCAGCCTCCCTTGTCTGTAAAATAGAGGATGTGCTCCACAATTCCCAAGCCCTCTTCCAGCACTGATGTTCTGTAGCTCTGACCTTGATGGGGATGTACCTTTGGTCCAAGAATGTTACATGGCTTCTCCTCAGGGCAGCCCTTGCCTGACCCTCATCCCCATCCTCCAAGGGGCAAGGGACTGTCTCCCTGTATCTCCCTCCTGCCCACATGCCCTAACCTCAGGATATGTCAGAGTGTTGTTGCCAGCAGTTGGCAGCTCAGAAGATACTCAGAACCCTTAGGCTCCCAGGCCTAAGACTGCCCCTGACCAAGCTAGTGATGGCCCAGTGTACCCTTGACCCCAGCCCACAGTGAGCACAGGCAGTATCTGGACCTAGTGTGGCCTGAGAAGTGCCCTCTCCTTCCACCTCTGGACCAAGAACTTTAGTGTTCCTGCTTCCCCCCCTCCTCTGCAGGTAGAGATGGTGCTGTGACCTGTGGAAGGCACCCAGTAGTTGAGCTCATGTTTGTTACTGTACCACCACTGTCCTGCCCACGGGTCTAATGGTGGGACAGTGGCACACCTCAAGGCTGATTAGAGCCCAGCAGCCCAAAGGCAGCTACAGGACAAGCATCATCGGATGATGAGGCGTGGATACGGGTCCGGCCAGACCTCCAGACCTCCAGACCTCTGTGACCAGGGGAGGGTGTGGGGGAGGCTGCGGAAAGCAGGTGTTTTAATCACAACCTGAGAACTGGAAAGGGCTGTTGGGTGGGAAGTCTCATCAGGCTTCTATCTCCATTAAGATCCCGTTGTGGCAAACAAGAGCTGCTCTAGCTGGTTTAATTAGACAGGATTTATTACTGGGTCCCTGATGGCTTTGCAAAATCATTGCAAGGGCTGGAGGAGCAGACTCTTTGCTGAATTTCCAGGAATTGCTCCCAGCTGCCAGATTCATCATGTCTCCTGACCAGGAACACTGCTTCCGTGTGCAGGAAGCCATGGCTTCAGGAAGCTGCTGACTACGGAATTGTGCTCCCTCTGCTACTCGTCATGCCAGCAAATGAATGTCCTGAGGCCTGCCTCTCACTCAATTCAGTTCCCAAACTCAGGTCTCTCATGAAGGATTCTGTTTGGGGGATTGTAAAGCAGATCCAGCACCTTGGTTGCAAGGGAGTCTGGGAAATGTAGTTCTCTTTTTTCCAACCTCAGCCATTTAAAAAAAAAAAAAACACTACTAGAAGGAAGTTCAAATAGATGTTGAACAAATCCACCCATGGTTTTTGCCACTGGAGTCTACCTCCAGGCCTTGGCTTTGAAGCAGCAGAGCCTCTGGGTCTCCTGCTCCCAGGCTCTGGCTCTGTCCCTGCCCAGGGGCAGGAGCCCAAAGCATGGGCCTGCAGGGCCCTGCTGAAGTGTCTCCAGCCTTGGCTTTTCTTTCTAGTCTTTGGGCCTAGATTCTGAACTTGGGATCTCTGACCAAATCCATCCCAAAGAAGCCAGACTAGCTGAACTTGGGGGTCTCTAACCTCACAATGCTGCCCACTGGGGCCCACCTTGGGCAGGAGAAATCCTCAGTTTTACCCCACCCCTTCATTTCCTGGAATATGGGCCACCCCCAGCAATATTTTAAATGTAGCCCATTTTGTGAGTTATGATAAATTTATATTAAATTAAGGTTATAGGATATCAATGGTCAGTTTCATTCATTTTGACAAAAAGGCCTGCCCAGTATGTCTCAGGCAGTCTACATACATTAGCATGGGTAATCCACAAAGCACCTTATTGGGTAGATAGTATTATGCCCATTTACAGAAGTGGAAAAATGAGGTTAAAAATGAAGACATGACTTAATCACACAAAGAGAAGAGGCAAAGGCAGCCTGACCTTGGGGAGGAAGAAGGGGTCAGCAAAGATCTTACCCAGGATAATGGCTAAGGCTACAGGAACCCCATTCAGATCTCCATTTGTGGTCAGCAGGCAAAACACTAGTACTTTTTGTCCTGGCTGGTGTGGCCCAGTGAATCGAGCATCACCCTGTAAACTGCAAAGCTGTCAGTTCAGTTCCCAGCCAGGGCACATGCCTGGGTTGTGGGCCAGGTTGCTGGTTGTTGGGAGCGTGCTGATCAACATCTCTCTCCTTCCTCCCTCCCTTCCCCTCTCTCTAAAAATGAATAAATCTTTTTTTTAAGTGCTGGTACTTTTTAAGGCAAGCCCATGAAGTTGCTATCATCTCAGTGTTTGAGTGGAGGCACATTACTTCCCAGGGGACCCACAGCCAGTATCATCCAAAGCTAGAGCCAGACTCTTCACTGGACCTCCCTGGGCACGCTTCTCAACTTGGAGGACAGTTTCAGTGGCAGGAAGTGGCCCCCGGAACTGTGATCTCCCTGGGATTCAAAGTGGAAGCTTGACCCAGGCTGCACACCATTGTGGAACGGTGCGATTGTGAGTCAAGACTCAACTGCAGCCAAGCCTCACGTGTCTCCTGGGGTCAGGGGTGGACTCATGAAAACACTGTGTGAAGCAGAGCAGGTCCCTTCTCTCCCTGGGCCTCAGGTTTCCCATCTCTACTGGGGAGGGGCTAGAGATCTAGGTAAATGTTAGCCAAAGTCTGGCTCTGATGGTTCAGGATTCTGTGAGTCTAATGTTTGTCTCAGGGCTTGGCCTGCTCAGCACCTAACAAGGCCATTAACCCTGGATCCTTCTCTCTGGGGTGGAGCAGGAACAGAAAACAACAGAGATAAGGTCTCTTGGCAGCACAGAGCTTGGCTCAGGGGCTCTGGGGATGAGCCTTCCCTCCTGCCAGAGAGAGCATCCCTGGAGGCTGACTGCTCACACCCGAGCAGCATTCCCAGCTTCCTCCCCTCCTGTCCGGGTCCAGGCTTTGTTTGCTGCCCCCAAAAGCTGCACCAGGAGATCAGTTGCAGAGGGCCATGTCACAGGTGTAAATACAGGGGGCTGGGGATGGGGGGGGGGGGGGTGCTGGCCAAGGTGCTGAATCATCATTGCCCACCAGGGCATATGGTTATTTCTCCTTACCCATGATTCCCCCCAGTTCCCTGGGAATCTGAACTACATAAGGGATGAGGGAGTGATGGGAAGAGGGAGTGATGAGAAGTAGAGCAGAAACCCTAGCAGGGGCAGGGTAGGGCCATGGAGAATGTGGTCAGGAGGCACAAACGCCAAAATAATAGCAGGAGAAGAGGAAAACTTTTATTTTGAAATGTGCTCGTTTTTCTTTATTTTTCCTTTTACCTGGATGAACTTCTGTGGGGTTTTTTTTTTACCCTGAATACAGCTATCTTATTTCAAAATTTTGGCAGTTCTCTCATATTTACTAGTAAAAAATGTTCTCCACTCACCCTAGGAATTAGATGAAGTAGAGGAAGAAGTGACACTTGGGACCAGAGGCCCAGGGGCTTCCTACTCCAATGTCATGACAACAGAGAACCTTTCAAAGATGGAACCAGAGGCACAAAGCCCAGGTTCTCATGAGCTCCCCCAAACTGTGAGTCTGGATGTGATCACGTCTGAAGGCTGGAGAAGCCTGGTGGACCTTCCAGCCCAATTCAGAGGCTCAGAGAGAGTTGGTTTCTAGCTCAAGGTCATACAGCACATGGCAGAGCTGAGGGCCAAAAGCCCAGGTTTCCTGGTTCCCAGTTAGCACACAGGGGAGGGAGAATGGCCAGTGGAGAGGGCCCCTGCCCAGGGAAGGAAAAGGAGCACAGAGGGGCAGCTGCAGATTGGCAGGGGCAGGGTTGAGGAAGGAGGTACTCAGAGGGGAACCCCCATTCTCCTCGAAGCAGGTCTGAGCAGGTCTAAGAAGGTCTGTGAGGGCTGCAGCTCAAAGGTCATAGAGCCGGGAAGTTCTCTCTAAGGTGGAGACAGACCAGCTGAGCATTCGGGTCAGCATCACAGCCCCCAGGAGGGCTGCTGAGAGACCACGGATCTCACCTCTGTCATTTTACAGACAAGAAAATGGAGACCCAAATGGGAGGACACCAGCCTGTGGGGCAGAGCCAGGCCCAACCCAGGGCTCCCAACTCCGAGCCATCCGCTCTTTTCGCGCAACCTTTAATCTCCCCACTGTGGATTCTGGTGCCTCCTCCCACCCCCTGGGAATGCTGATCGTGAGCAGAAGGAGAAGGGGAGTGGCCAGGGCCCCCACAACCCCAGGTACCAAGAGCTGGGTTCCTTCCTCCATCCTCACTCCTAAGGAGAAAGGAGAATTGGTGGGGCCCCACCTGCCCCTCCTCCAGGTCAGAGCCCTTTGGTTCCTGCCCGCACCTGGTGCCTCTGTTGCCGGCAGCAGAGCCCAGAGCCAGAGCCAGCCACAGCAGGGGCAAAGCCACCAGGGCAGCTACTGGAGCCACAGGGAGTCACAGGTAAGTAAGGGCATAGGGAACGGTGGCCCCAGTGGGTCACCTGATTCCATGGCACCTTATTCCAGCCCTGGGGCCTGGAGTGGTTTGGGGGTTTTGAGATCTTTTTTTTTTTTTTTTTCCCAGAGAAGGGGCTTTTGCCCACTCACTCCCCGGGCCCAATTCCTCACTCCCACCCCTTGCCAACCCGATGCTAGAGCCCTTCCCTGGCTGAACTGCTAGACTACAAGCAGGAACAGGGAAGTGGGTCCAGCGGCAATGTTTCTGCCCCTGGAAGGTGATGCAGATCAGAGGCCAGGGAGGTCCCAAGAACAACAGAGACTGGCTGAAGGTGTGTGCCTCCCACAGGTGCGAGGCTGTGGGTCTATCCTGGGCGAACCCTGCTAAACCTGGGTGGGTCCCAGCTCCATCCCTGACTCTCCAGTGGCCCCGGATCTCTCCCTTATGGGTGTCCACTCCTCACTGGTTCAGCAAGAAGAATGGTGACCTTGGACTCTGGGGCAACCACCAGTTCTAAGGTTCTAGCTCGGGGAGGTCTCTCAGAGTTTGCACAGCTGTACTCCCCACCCCACCCCTCCGTCTGTCACAGTTCTGAAATGCCCTCCTCCATCCCTTTCATTCCTCCATCCAAACCTACCCTCCGGTGTTCCTCAGGGTAACTGGCTTACGGTTCGAGGTGCCACCCCCTTCCTGACCTGTGAGCACATACAACAGGAGCCACTCCAAAAGAATGGCTAGTGGTGGGATTGCAGGCACCACACCAAGCAGATGTAGGAAAGATTATAGGGGGACAGGAAGGGGGAGGGGACTTCTTATGACTCCACACAGGCAGCACCACAGCAGCTGTTACTGTGTGGGCACAGACCCAGCTAGAAATGACAGTGGCTCTGTGGACCTGGCCCATCCAAGCCTTACTCTTGGCTCAGCCTTTAGCTCTCACTCCCCTCACCAGCACCCGCCCAGCACAGGCCAGTGTTGACACAACACAGCCTCGCTGTTCCCAGGGGCTTCTGGTGGAGGCAGAAAAGACTGTACGTCACGCTGGAATCAGAGCACCCAAAAATACAAGGCTCCTGCCCTGGCTGGTGTGTGTCAGTGGGTTGGAGCGTCACCCCGTAGACTGAAGAGTCACTGGTTTGATTCTCCATCAGGGTGACTGCATAGGTTACAGGTTCAGCCCCCTTTCTGGTGAGTCTAAAGGCAACCAATTGATGCTTCTCTCTCATATTAATGTTTCTCTCCCTCCCTTCCCCCTCTTTAAAATCAATGAGCATGTCCTTCGGGAAGGATTAAAAAGAAGAGGAGCATTAGGACCCCAAACGGAGAGTGTTAACCATATTCTAGCCCTCAGAACCCCTGCTTTTGTAATACTCACTCCCTGCCCAGAATGCCCTTGCCCTCCTTTTTCTTCTGTTGAAATAGTAATCATCCTTCACATCCTACTCAAGGCCAAGCTGCCCCCGTCATTCCAGTCCAGCAGAACACAGTGCTCTGGGCCCCAGCAGCACGTTGGGACCCCCCCTACCACTAGAACGTGAGCACACCGAGGCAGGGACCATGTCCTGGCTCTGTCTGATGGGCGCAGAAAGGGCCCCAGAAAATGTTTACTGGTTGGTGTCAAAGCCGGAATCACAAGAGCCCCCCATTTCCAAGTTGGGAGGATTCTTAGAGACTGGAGACAGTGCCCCCTGAAGATGCTGGGACGGCTGCTGAGTGCCCAGGGTGAGCCCGCGGGTCGCCCCAGCCCGGTTTTGCACGGGGAGACCCAGGGAGTTGGTGATGGCTAGGAAAGTCGTTCGGCTGTTTGCCTTTTTAAAAATTATAAAATAACTTATGCTCATTGTTTTAAAAATTCAAATAAATATAAGACTATCAAGCTCAGAGTCCCCTCATTCGGCTCCCAGAAATCAACAGCTGTTAACGGTCTGGTGCAGGTCCTTCCGGGCCTGTTTGCCCGTTATGCACAAACATAAACAGAATTTTCTGTTACAAAAATATGCTCACTTATCATCTTTCTACACGCTCTGTGGAATAAACTTCTACAAAGGGGATTGTTGGCCAAAAGGTGTGTCATTTAAAAATGTGTTGCTTCCCTTCGTAAATTTCTTTTCTCACAACATGCTCATTGTACAAACTTTGGAAAACACAGTCAAGCCACACAAAGGATAAGTGACCGTCGTCACTGCCCAGAGAAACCACCGCTAGCGATTTCTTTGGTGGAAAGTTTTACAGCCTTTTCTCCCCACTCGAGTGTGTTTAGTTACAAATATCAGAACACGCTCTGCTACTGTCCCAGGGCTTGCTTTTTGTCCTCATTGTTTTGTCACTTAATAACACATCATGAGCCTCTTTTCATGTTCCTAAATGTCTTCTGCGGCATCAATTTAGTATGATAAGGAATGTCTGACCTCAGGGCCCCCAGAAGCCTGCTCGTCCTGACTGACCCCCATTCTGAGTAAGGAGCCTGCAAGGACACTGGGCTGGATGCCACTGCCCCAGGGTGTGACCTCACTCTGCCCTCTTCCTTTCAGAAAGGGAAGCGCCCTTGCCCTTGGGAGGCCTTGAGCACCCGCCGCCTGGACCCCCCCCCCCCCCCCGAGCTGAGGCCCGAACACCCCGCTGATGGGCATCCAGCGCCCCTGCAACTTCTCCACTGCTCCCCACTGGAGCGGTAAGTAGACACCTGGCCCTTTCTTCTGCCCCCCCCCCCCGGGGCCAACCCAAGGCCCAGAATGTGACAGGTGTGTTTGCTTAGGTGGTCTTCACTGTGAAGCAAGGGAGGGCTCAGTGACCCGAGTTGAGGGGTGGAGAACGCCACTTGCCCTTGTACTTCAGCCAGCTCTTCTGTCAGCTCTGCCTCATACCGATGGCACCGAGGAAGGAGCTGGGCAGGGAGGAACCAGGGGTGGCTGGGAGGGGGCTGAGCTACTTGAAAGTTTTCTGGCCCCCAAAGCAAATACCCAGCTTCTTGGTCTAAGTCAGTGCTCTGCCTCACGAATTTACTAGTCAAATAGTGTGGAATTAAGTGTAATCTTGGACAGGACCTTTCTCCTCTCTCGGGCGGGAGTCTCAATACCAAGTGGTTCCTAAGGCACCTCCCCAAGCTCTGGAATTCTATAGCCCAATTTGGACCCAAGTTTTCAAATGTTCTCCTTTCTTTCAAAAAGAGCTTGGGGATTTGCTGACTTCAATTGTGCACCAGACCTTGTTTGGGCATTATTAACATAATTATTCTTATGAGCTATCATCTCATTTAATCCTCCCAGCAAGCCTGAGAGGCGGTACCACCTTTATCCTCCTTTTCCAGATGAGAACACTAAATCTGGAGAGTTAAGATGGTTTTCCAGTTAAGTGGTAGAGCTCGAATTTCGACCCAGGGCTGTGACTCCCAAACCCCTGCTCCTTTCCACCCATCCCCATGCAGGGATCGTTCCTCCCTTGCTACAGTTGAAGAAACTGAGGACAGAGAAGAGAGGCAAATTCCTCAAGGCCGCGTAGCAAGTTCATGGCAGAGCAGTGCTGGTTAGGTTTCAAAGACAGAAGGTTGTGAACCAGAAGCAGCCTTTGAACTGTATTCCAGAGCCCAGAACTGAACAGGAGTGGGGTGGTCAAGTGGGAAAGGCTGTGTTTGTTCAGCCCAGCCTGGGTCCGCCCTCCCCCGGCTCAGTCCAGAGAAGTGCTGACTTTGGGCAAGTCCTATAGGGAGAAAAGGTCACATGACCTGTAGGATGGGGGAGGGCTGGGCCAAAGGAACTACCTTTTCTGACCATGACCTGAATTTATTTTTTTAACTTTATTTTTACTGTTGACACTATTATAGATGTCCTAATTCCTCCCCCTTGCCCACTTTCACCTGGCCCCACCCCCTCTTCCCTCAGGACACCATCACACTGTGGTCTGTGTCTACGGTCATGCGTATGTGTTCTTCCGCTAACCCCGTCACCTTCTTTCACCCCGTCCCCCTCCCCGTCTCCTCTGACAGCTGTCAGTCTCTTCCATGCATCATGCCTTTGTTTTTCTTTTGCAATACCCCCCTTCTTCTCCAGCCTCCTCCGAGACAGCCCCACTGTGCTTACTCTCTCATTTAATCACTTACCCAACAAGTCACTTAGATAAGCAATAACAGGCGCACCCAGGTCTCTATCAAGGAATTGACAGTAACCAGGCGGCCACAGCACATGTGCCGTGGCCTAGGCTAGGACAAGAGGGGAGTCACAGGGACTGAGAGAATAGAGGCCAGCTGGGGGAGATACGGCAGAAGCTGAGACCTGCATGCAAGGTGAGTAAGAGTCGGGCAAAGTATTCCAGGGAGAGGGAACAGTACGTGCAAGGGAGAGAGGCTAGGAATGAGGTCATGGGGCTGAGGGTTGAATGGGAGGCAGGGGGGCAGAGTGATGAAGCTGGAGAGGAAAGCAGGAGCGGGTCATGCCATGCCGTGGGCTCTCTGAGGGCGACGGGGACTCACCACAAGGACTGAAGCAGGGAATAGGGTATGATCGTATTTGTACGGGGCAGGGCAAGGCTGGAGGTAGGGAGTCCAGAGAGAAGGCTGAAAGGCTGGTAAGGCTGAAGCATGGGGCGGAGTGAAAGATGGATGGGAAAAGTGAAAGAGGGCAGAACTGAGGACCCAGTGATTCTCCTAGGAACACTAGGGGCTGTTTCAGAGCTGGGTCACTCAGCCACCCTCCCCTTCGTCAGGAAAGACAGGCGCAGCAAGCTGGCGACCCTGTAGAACCAGACCCAGAGGCCCCCCAGTGTTCCCAGCAGCAGCGGAACCTCAGAATCTGATTCTTGCAGGCTCCGCAGCATCCCTCGGTAAACACCTGTGGTGACAGGGATCCCGGCCCATCCCAGTACTGGACAATAATGATTAGGAGCTCTTCCTTTACATGGGTCCCCTTGCGTCCCACCGTTCCTAGCTCTGTCTTCCTCTCCCCCCACCCCCAGACAAGACTGGCCTCCTTTCCGTTGGACAGTCTTTTACAGATCTCTTTGTTTATTCCTTTACCAAGGACTTATTGAGGAACTGTTATGTGCCATGGGTTGTCTTACTGGTCTGGGCCACCTGCCTGGCCATTGGTGAGTGTTTAGAACATGCTTGTTGGGAAGCACGTGGACAGCATGAATCCTGGCAGCATGCAGACCTGGGTTCAAATCCTGTCCATATCCCTACTCTTTAACCTCAGACAAACCAGCCTCTGTACTGCAGCTTCTCCATCTGATAAATAGTAATAGCAATGGCAGCTTGCCAGACTGGATAAGCCAAGGCCTATAAAGCACCTGGAGTTACTAATATCACTCCTCTCCCATGTACCAAGCATCTTCTAAGTGCCAAACACCATCACTCGATCTTTGCCTACAAGCACGGTCTTGCCCTGCACCATGCCACCTCCAGACCTGGGACCCCAGTGTTGTGTGAGCCATGTCTGTGGAGGACAGGGACAGCCTGCCCCAGGGAAATGGTCCTCTGCCCCTACCCTGACGCCTCCATCCCTTTGCCAGACGTGAGCCGCTTACAGGCTCCCGTGATCATCATTCCAACCCTGCTCTCCTCGTCCACCCTGCTGGTCGTCAGCTGCATCTTATGGAAGACATGCCGTCGGGCTCGGGTCACCAGCCCCAGCCCTCAATCCGAATGAGGGGCCCAGGTAAGCCACTCAAGGACCACACGGACAGAGAGTTCCATTTCTGTTTTACTCTTAGTGTCCTTGTGCACAACACTCGAGAAAAGGCCTGTTCTGTCTGTATTGCCCAAAGGTGTGACACATAACCCCTCAGTCAAAAGGAGAAACTCCTTACCCTCTTGAGGCAAGAAAAGATGACATGCTGCCCTGAATAAAGCCTCACAGTGGCAAGAGCCACCTTGTGTGACCTCAGAGTCCCCTGTACCCGTGTCCAGGGTCTGCTGAGTGAGCAGCCAGAGTTTGGTAACTCTGTTTGGTGAGTTACCAAACTCACCACCCCCTTATTTCAAGGAAGCCCATTCTGCACCCCTGTAATTGTGGCCCTGAGTGACCGTGGATCAAGGCTGTCCTTGGCCACACACTGCCCCCCACCTCTCTAGGCCCACCACCCCCAGCCCGATGGGGCCTCTGCAGGGAATCTTACTAAGAAGCAAGACATCCTCCTCCAGGAACTGTATGAGAGCCCTTCTGGTTTTACCCCAGTTCAGGCGGGGCTCATCACATTATCCAGAACTTACAGTCCTTAGAATTTTCCACTTCTCATATCTTAAAACACTCATATTACCTGTGCATTCCTGAGGTCTGGAGTTTCAGCTTAGCACATGTTCTTGTGGGGAACATGGTCCTAGAGCCCCTGGCAGGCAAAGTCCGGCTGATAGGGAAACTGCCAGGGCCCTGGACTCCTGTCCAGCCTGGAGCCTCCCTTCTCCCTGATCTACTGCCTGAGCTCTGGGATTCAGAAGGAGAAAGTGGGTCTCACACAGCTACTACAAAGCCGAGAATCCTCACCACTGCCCTAAGATCTCAGGTCATCTGCTCCATCTGCCAGCCACAGGTTCATGCCTCCTTCCACTCATCCAACGACACCCAAGTATGTACCATGAGCCAGGCATGCCAGGTGCTGGGTTTACAACAAATGAGACCCAGACTAGTAATGTAATAGTTGAAACACAATAATGACAGAGTATAAGAAGCACTTGGATGGGGTACAGAAGTCTGTGCAGCATGAAGAGGCCACTAAACAGCCAGGAGAGGAGGGTTGAGGCAAGCTTTCAAAAAGAGGCATCTAAACCTAGACCTGAAAGTTGACTTGGAGCCTGCTCGAAGGAAGGTGGGAAAGACAGTCCAGTGAGAGAGAACAAAAAGTACAGTACAGGGGCTGGCAAACTCTGGTCCAGTTCCTGGCTTCATAAAGTTTTATTGAAACATAGGCATGTCGATACATAAGTCACTACATTCAGTTATATATTGTTTCTGGCAGCTTTTGCTCTACATAACAGAGTGGAATCATTTTGATAAAAATGCTATGGCTTGCAAAGTATAAAATATTTACTATCTGGCCCTTGACAGAAAAAGTTTGCTGGCTCCTAGAGGTTAGAGAGCTTATGCTGCCTTTTAGGATCCCCGTGGCTGGAGCAGTGGGAAATGTGCAGCAGGCAGCTCACAATGAGCTCTTCTTCCCACAGCCATAGTGGGTCAACCCAGGAGAAGACATACCTGATTTGAACATTTTACTCCTTTACTTTAGGAGGGGAAGGGAAGGAGGCAGAGAGGGAGAGAAACATCAGTAGGTTGCCTATCACAGGCTCCCAACTGGGGACCTGGCCCACAATCTAGGCATGTGCCCTGACTAGAAATTGAACCAGTGACCTTTTGGTTCACAGGCCAGCACTCAAGCCACTGAGCCACACCAGCAAGGGCTAGACATACCTGATTTAAACAGACCTGATAGAGGGACTTCCAGCCAAGATGGAGGTATAGGTAGACAGACTGTGCCTCCTCACACAACCAAACTAAGGCCAACAACAATTAAGAAACAAAATAACAACCAGAACTGACAGAAAATTGAACCCTATGGAAGACGGACAACCAAGGAGTTAAAATAGACACATTCATCCAGACCATTAGGAGGGGCAGAGTCGAGCTGCTGGGAGAAGAAGGGTCGCAGCAAAGAAATCAGTGACACCAGATGTGTGAGGCAGCAGCTGACAAACCTTGGGCGAGCAAGACAGCAGTGGGTGGACCCTGGGTGCACAGGTAGTGGCTGATAGACTCCAGGCACAGGGTGGCAACCGGCAGAGCCAGTGAGGTGATGATTGTGAAGCAGGATACTGCACGCAAGGCGGCTGGCTGACCGGGTGGTCCCACACTTGTGTGCAGATAAACCAGGCAAAATTGGAGAGGGAGAAAGACTGAGCAACCCAGGGTCCCAGCTCGGGGAAATAAAGCCTCAAAATACCAACTGAAAACACCTATGGGGGTTGAGGCACAGGGAGAGACTCCCAGCCTCATGGGAGAGTTTGTTGGAGAGACGCACAGGGTCCTAGAATGTACACAAACCCACCCATATGGGAATCCACACCAGAAGGGCCCGATTTGCTTGGGGGAAGCAGCAGAAGGGACTGAAATCCAAGAGAGAACAGAGCAAGTGCCATTATTTCCTCTCTGACCCTGCCCCCACATTTAGCATCACAACTCAGCCACTGGGTTACCCCGTCCTGGTGAACAACTAAGGCTCTGCCCCTTATACATAACAGGCACAAGACAAAAAAAAAAAAATGGCCGAAACAGAAGAACAGATCAAAGCTCCAGAAATAATGCAACTAAGCGACCAAGAGAAGCCAACCTATCAGATGCACAGTTTAAAGCACTGGTGATCCAGATGCTTACAGAATTGGTTGAATTTGGTTGTAAATTAGATGAAAAAATGAAGGCTATGCTAAGTGAAGTGAAGGAAAATGCACAGGGAACCAATAGTGATGGAAAGGAAACTGAGAATCAAATCAATGGAGTGAACCAGAAGGAAGAAACAACCAAATAGAAAAGGATGAAGAAACAAGAATTCAAAAAAATGAGGAGAGGCTTAGGAACCTCCAGGACATCTTTAAACATTCCAACATCTGAATTATAGGGGTACCAGAAGGAGAAGAGGAACAGCAGCAAGTGGAAAACTTATTTCAACAAATAATAAAGGAGAACTTCCCCAATCTGGCAAAGGAAATAGACTTCCAGGAAATCCAGGAAGCTCAGAGAGTCCCAAAGAAGTTAGACCCAAGGAGGAACACACCAAGGCACATCATAATTACATTAACCAAGATTAAAATGAAGGAGAGAATCCTAGAAGCAGCAAGAGATAACAGGACAGTCACCTACAAAGGAGTTCCCATCAGACTGTCACCTGATTTCTCAAAAGAGACCTTACAGGCAAGAAGGGGCTGGAAAGAAGTATTCCAAGTCATGAAATCCAAAGACCTACAACCAAGATTGCTCTATCCAGCAAAGCTTTCATTTAGAATGGAAGGGCAGATAAAGTGCTTCTCAGATAAGGTCAAGTTCAAGGAGTTCATCACCAAGCCCTTCTTATATGAAATGTTAAAGGGACTTATCTAAGAAAAAGAAGATAAAAAAACATATATAGTAAAATGACAGCAAACTCACAATTATTAACAACCACACCTAAAACAAAAACAAACTAAGCAAACAACTAGAACAGGAACAGAACCACAAAAAAAGAGATCACATGGAGGATTAGCAACAGGGGAGTGGGAGGAGGAGAGGTGGGGAGAGAGTACAGAGAATAAGTAGCATAGATGATAGGTAGAAAATAGGGGGAGGGCAAGAATGGTATGGGAAATGTAGAAGCTAAAGAACTTATGACACATGGACATCAACTAAAGGGGGGAATGTGGGTGTGCAGGGTGGAGAGCAATGAAGGGGGGGAGTGGGACAACTGTAATAGCATAATCAATAAAATATATTTTAAAAATAAAAATAAACAGACCTGATAGATTCCTTCTTCTTAGGAATTTGAAATATGGAACAGAAGGCCCAGAAATGGAGCCAAGTCACATTAGTGTCTGTGAACCTCTGCTGCTTAGGCCCCCAGTCTGGTTTATCGACAACTCCTTTGATTCAGAAGGCCCTTGCAATCAATCCCCCAAACTTCTAATTTTCATTTTCCTGTTACTTTTCATGAAAAAACTTTAAAGGAATGGAGATGAATTTGGCAGAATATATAGGTTTAGTCAGCATGGTCCAATTTAAGTATAATGTGAACCATATATAATTCTACATTTTCTTTTTTTTTAAGATTTTATTTACTTATCTTTAGAGGGGAAGGGAAGGAGAGAGGGAGAGAAATATCAATGTACAGTTGCCTCTTGTGCATCCCCTGCTGAGAACTGGCCTGCAACCCAGGCATGTGCCCTGACTGGGAATTGAACTACGATCCTTTGGTTCGCAGGCCCGAGCTCAATCCACTGATCTACACCAGCCAGGGCATAATTTTACATTTTCTAGTGGCCAAGTAAGTAGCCACATTTTAAACAGTAAAATGAAATGAGTGAAATTAATTTAATAATATATTTTATTTCACCCAGTATATACAAAATATTATAACTTCAATATGTAATCAATATTTTTAAATTGTTAATGTGATATTTATATTCTTCTCTTTGGGCCATATCTTTGAAGTCTGGAGGGATTTTACACTTCTAGCACATCCCAAATCATGCCACATTTCAAATGCTCCGTAGCCAAATGAGCTTGTAGTGAATATCATGAACAGCACAGGTGTAGACACTCAGGACCTGGCTAAAAAGTCGGGGCTTCATTCTGAAAAATGTGGGAGTTCCCTGAACAGACTCGCTCCAGGAAGTAACATGATAAAAACTTCACTGCAGTTGGATCACTCTGACTTCCACTTAAAGAATTGGGCTGGACTACAGCTGAGACTAGATATGGGGAGATCAGTCAGGAGGAGTTGAAATAACCCAAACAGAAGATGAGACACCATGATGATGGAGTTTGCCAGTGGCAGCAGGGATGGAGAGAAGCACTTAAAATCAAGAGATGTTTGAGGCAGAAACAACATGCCTCATTGCCATTGTTGCTCCTCACCACGCCACACTAAAGCCATTTCCCACCTACATCTCCTTCCCACCACTCAATTCCAAATAACCTTCACCTCCCTCTGGGGCTACCAAAAAAGCAACCCGCCTCCACTGTTTACTGTCTGTTCTAGGTTAAGACACTTCACATTTAAGCCTGTTTCCTAATATTTAAATAGAAACAATTTAAGTGGTTACTATGGGTAGCATGTGTCACATGCTGTTCTAACCTCTCTAAATATAACTCATTTAATCCTTAGAACAACAGTATGAGGTAGGTACTATTATTCCATTTTACAAATGCAGAAAGTGTAACAGTCTTGCAGCAGGAAACACAGGATTCCACCACGGGCAGGGAGGGATCGGAATTTGTGCGATAATATCCCCTTCACAGACTCGTGTGAATTAAGTGACATAATTCGAGTGAAGGGCGATTGCAGGGCATGGCGCACAGCAAGTACTCTATTTTTTAATGTAACACATCTTGGCCTCCAGGTAAAAAGAATTCACTAAAAGACCCTGACTTTTTGCGTGAAATCAGGTGTCTCCTCTCAGGAATGACACGGATGGGTGACGGGGACCCCAGAGACGAGACACCCTAGAAACTCACAGCTGTGCTTTTAAACTGGGATCCCCCGGCTACGTTAAATTGAAGCGGAAGTACCTGGTGAGCAAGGGTCCGACTTCCGGTGTTACACTGGGGCCCTTGTTGCCGCGGGAAGCCGCTCCCTTTCCCACGCTACCGCATTGTGAGTTCTCCTAGTTCCCGTGGGAGTCCCGCCCTCGGCGAAAGTCCGGTTTTCCACTGGCGGAGTCTGAGAGCTGCTTCTCCGTCTTTCAACCAATGGATTCTGCTGCCTTTTTTCACTGTTTGGTAAAGTCAGACCCTCCCCCTGGCCTGCAGAGGGCGCGAGAGCTTGTGGCTCGAAACCCAGGAAACTCGAACACCACGGAAGTGACGTCACATCACCGGAAATCCTCCGCTGTGGAGTCTGAGCGAGGATTCTGAAGTCTGGGAAGCGGTAGCTGAGAGTACCGTTTCCAGCCCTCACCTTCTCAAATAGTCAAATGAGAAAACTGAGGTCCTAGAGAGAGGGGTTTGCTCATATTCACTCAGACCAGCGTGCCTGCACACGACTCCTTGGAGCAGAGGGACAGCCCCTTGAGGGGTTTTGAAGTCAGAAATATTCATAGTAAACAGATGGGCAAACCGAAACCCGGAGACAGGGGCTTGCAGGGTAGGCAAGGTTGCCAGATTTAGCAACTACAGGATGAATAGTTGAAGTTGAATTTAGTAAACAACAATGGTTTACTATAAGAATATTCCAAATATTGCATAACTCATATATGCGTCCTGTATTTTACATGGCATTTTTAGGTCAAGATCACCCAGCTGAGTGGAAGAGCAGAAAGAGGTATTGAGACGTCCTCCATGCCCCCCCACACACACACACTTCAGGCTCACTAGTATGTAGACCTGTGCTTTTCCTAGGTGTAATCCTGAGGTGGCCTGAAGGGACCACAGCCCCTTTAAGTCAGTGGTCTTCCTTCTGCAGGATCTATCTAGGCTGCTGTTCAGGAGCTAAGAGGGGGCCAGATACCCACTCCCAAGGATTCAGGGGTACCCCTCCCCCCACCTCCACCCTCCAAGACTAGTTTATTCAGGACAATAAGTACTTATTTTGTGCCAAGCACAAACCCAGGCAAGTAGGAGAAACTCCGTCTTTTTTTTAATTAATAGATTTGCAGGAAAGCAAGTATAGAGGAAAATTGTAATACTTTGTAGTAACAGTTCTTTAATGTGAGTAAATGCAGAATGCTATGAAAGCTCAGAGAAGTAATAAATACTAACCAAAAGGAAAGGGAGAGATACCCCAGCTGAGACCTGAAAGATTTAGTCAACAGTTACTTACTGTGTGCAGGGTGGTGTTCTAGACACGGGGGGGACACAGAACAAAATAAATTTATACCCTTAAGAGCTTAATTCTAAAAATGTATGTCAAGTACTGATCTGTTGAGAGGGGGAATTAAGGCTGCTAAGGGGATTATGGAGTGCCAGGATGGGAGTGGGACAGTCATAAAGAGGGTGGTGGGGAAAGCCTGAGGACACCTGAGCCGACTTGAAGGGTAGGGGGAAGAAATGAGGGTATTTGGGGTTATAAGGAAATGTGTCTGGCTTGTTAGAGGAGCAGAAAGTG
This sequence comes from Artibeus jamaicensis, assembly GCF_021234435.1. Classification (NCBI taxonomy): domain Eukaryota; kingdom Metazoa; phylum Chordata; class Mammalia; order Chiroptera; family Phyllostomidae; genus Artibeus; species Artibeus jamaicensis. The sequence goes on from NW_026522057.1 coordinate 10,815,307, forward strand.
ATGTACTGACTCCAATGTAATAGCTTTCTAAGGGGTGTTTAGTGATACCATTGACAATGTGTTTCTTTGTCTTCAGAATCCCATTCCTGTTCAGTGTAACTCCACATACCTAGGCGGGGAACCGCTTTGAATAGGGTGTTCAGTAAAGACCTTCCCAAGAAGGGGACATTTAAGCTGTGGCCTTTATGATGAAAACGAGCCACCCCTGGAGAAGCTGGAAGAAGAGCTACCTAGGCGGAGGGAACAACCAGGGCAAAGGTCTGGAGACAGGAAAGAGCTGGTTAAGTGTGAGGAGCTGAAGAGAGGCCATGGGCTGGAGCACGGTGAGCAAAAAGGTAGCACGAGATAAGACAGGAGAGGTGGGCAGAAGTCCTAGACAGTTCAGCCTTTATTGGCATCCCAGTAGGAATTAGCTTAAGGGTCTTCAGCAGAAGACTGACAAGACAGGATTCATGTGTCATGAAGATTCCTCTGACTGCTAGGAGGCTGCGCTGGATGATTTTGCTGGTTGAATTTTTTCAGGCTTCGCTACTCATTCCAGAGATGCCAGGAAGAGGGTTTAAAATGGAGTAAAGGGTTGAGTGGGAAGTGCCGTCCTTGTGCCTCCTCCATGGTCCCTTTATAAAAGCTGGAGTGAGCTAACTTGGGCAGCTGGGTTTCCAAGGGGAAGGAGGACACTGAGCCACAGAGCCACCATCCTCCTCCTGAGTAGGGGTGGATAGAGAGGACTTGTGTCCCTCAGAGCCCCAGACTCCCGTCAGGCTCCCTAGCCAGCCCCTTCCTAACCAGGAATGGGATGAAGGAAGTGCATGCTACCATCAGCCTCCCAGGTCTCCTCCCTCTGCCCATTTGGAATACACTCTCAATGATCTCCTCAAGGGTTCTGTCGTGCTTCTGCTCTAGAAGCAATAGGCCTCCCTACTGTCTGCAGAATTTAGTCCAGATTCCTGGCTGTTATTTAAGGCCCTCGGTGTGTGCTCTGCAGTGTGAGTTTCTTGAGAACTCAACTCCTCTCTGCATCACCTTGCCTACCACGGAGCATGGCCTCAGTAAGGGATCAACAGGTGCTCAAGGAATTACCTTTCGAGATCCATAGAGATGGAAAGTAGATTAGTGGTTGCTGGGGGCTTAGGGGAGGGAAAACGGGGAGTGACTATTGATGAGTTTCTTTTTGAGGTGATAAAACATCTAGAATTAAATAGTGGTAAAGTTTGTACAAACTGTATACTAAAAACCGCCAAGTTTTATACTTCGAAAGGTGAATTCTAAGGTATGTGAGTTACATCTCAATTTTTTTTAACACAGAAGAAAAATCTTCTGGGTCTCCTGTTGCAGCTGGGGGAACACTAAAATCTGAACTCCTTTGCTTAACCTGAGACCCTTGCAGCATGAAGGAGCCTTTGTCCTGACAAAAAACTTCTAGTCTGAGGAGATGTCAGCATCAGGGCCCTTGCACTGGACGTGGCAATATCCGTGGCCAGCCCTGTTCTAACAGGGACTGCGTCAGTTACCAACCAACCACCCCATGTTGCCATTACTCTTACTGCCTTGCAGACCTGCAAGGAGGGTGAGGGTGCAGGGTCTCCTCAAAACCCATCTCTTTGCTCTTTATCTTTGGTGTAAACTTCCAAAACTGTGTCAAATACTCCATTGCCCCCACTGGCACCCATAGGTTGGGTGCCAGGTTCACCCAGAGGCCCCTCTCAGTCATGAGCTGAGCCCCAGGGCTGAAGGGAAGCAACTCTGACCCCACCTCAGCCCCTGACAGCCCAGCCTTCCTCATGCCGCCAGGCACAGAGGCCTGTGGAGAGGAGAGAGATGAGTCCGAGAAACCGGTGCCAGCAGGAGATACCCACATTGCAGCCAGGTCAGGACGGAGACACAGGCCAGGGGTCCTCAGTGCAGGGTGGGGAATCTCACTGCTGGCCTAGCCCAGGCTAAATTGAACTTCCGGATTCCACTGGAGTATTAAAAAACCTAAATATTTATTTGTTTCATATTTACAAAGGTGGGAAGGAGACCAAGGTAGACCCCAAGAACACCCCTCACCTGGCTGACCAGGCCCTTTGCACTGCAGAGGAGGCAGACACAGCTGGAAGGAACAGGATTTATGTTGCATACTTGAACTACAGCGTGTGTAAGACTGGTCCTATGTACAGGGCAGAAACACTGCAGGTGGACTGTAGGGGGCAGCAGAGCGAGCACCAGAGTCCGGGCCAGAGGGTGCCCTGCTTGCCACCTTCCCCACCTCTCCCAGAGGCATCTTTGTGGCCCTGCTGGAGTTCTCCCAGGGGAGTGGGGCCCTCTCACATGATGCTCGCCGGCGTGAAGACAGGGGCCACACACAAGGTGTCTGTGATCTCCCAGCCGCAGGACAGAGGCTTGCACACGCCCTCAGCGTCCCCGTCCTGTTCTGCTGGCAGCAGCTGCTCTCGCAGTGCTTCCCTGTGGGTGAGAGATGGGCACCAAAGGCCACCAGCGTGGGACCCACAGGCTGGGACTCCTGATGACCCTGCACTGGAAGACCTGGCCCCATCAGGTGTAGGGGTTGCACATGGGCCCCCGAGCCCAGCCTCAGGCAGGGGAAGACCTGCTGACCCCTCTTTCCCAAACCTTCTTCTAGTCCAACCCCCAAAAAGGAAAGGAACCCATGTTTACTGAGCACTCACTATGTGCCAGGCACTTCACTTACGCTATCTAATTTCATCCTCCCCCAGACCTGTAAGGGCAGCATTATCATCCCCATTTTACTGATGAGGAGGAAGTTCAGACAGACAGAGACCTGCCCAAGGTAGTAGAACTAGGATTCCACCCAACTCTCTCCCACATTCTTTATACTCTAAGCTTGAAACTTAAAAAAAAAAAAAAATCATCTCCTTCCCCATTCAAAAAATCCCACTCCTACCCACCCATGTTGATACATAGCTCCACCCTCTGATCAGCCACAAGCTGGCAGTCTTGTCCCCACACCCAGATGATCCCTGCGGAGCCCAGCTCCTGAACATCCTCATGGGCGCACACCTCTCTCCATTCCCACTGCCACCACCATCTCTAGCCGGGAACACACAGCCTCCCCGATCTGCTCCTGCCTCCTGCGGACATTTCTGGTCCGGGACCATCTTTCCAAACAGCAAATGCCTGCTCTTGAGTTGCCAGTAGCTTCCCTCCGCTCAGGCCCCATGCGGTCTGGCCCAGTGGCCCCTCCACCCACTCCCATCCTCACCTGCTGGGTGCCACCACAGCACTGCCTTTCAGGCGTGCACGCGCCCCAGGCCTGTGCACACAGTAGTGCCTCCGCCTGCATCGTCACCCCTCACTAATTCCTCCTCAGTCTTCAGGTCCCAGCTTCAGCAACTGAACAAACCTCAGGGAAGACTTTGCTGAATCCCATAGCACAATGTACTTCTCCTTGGTAACAACAGGGTTCAGTACCTGCTCCTGTGACATTCCTTCAACTACAGCAGGGCAGGGAGTCAGTGCCTGGGCCCCCAGCGATAACGCTGGCACAGAGTGAGCACTTACTCCGTGGAGAGGGCAGATGCCTCTGCCCTCCACAGCCACCTCCCCAGCCCCAGAAGCGGGCTGTGGGGCTTCTCACTGCCCACCACCTGTGTGACCTCAACCAAGTGACCTGTTTGTGATAACGCTGATCCCACAGAGTTTGTGTGGTTAGAAGGAAATAATTATCAATCCTGATAGAACTGTTTAACAAACTCAGCTTTCCTCCCATCTCATTCACCTTCTTGCCTCACTAGATCCCAGCGCTGGCCTGGTGAGGCAAGCAGGGCCAGCGTCAGGCTCATTTTCTAGGTGGGAAGACGGAGGCTGAGCGAGCACACATCTTCCCGGGGCCACAGAGCAGCCACTCCACTGGGCAGCTCCATGCGCACTCACCCTGAATCCACATGGGTAGCTAGAGCGGCCTCTCTAAAACCCAAGTCAGACCATGCCACTCCCCTGCTTCAAGCCAGTCCGTGCTTCCGCTCACTGCTGAAAACCCTCCATCAGTCTCCAAGGCCCTTCTCAGACCCAGCCCTGCCCCTTCCCCAGCCACGACCGCCTCACATAGTATCAAGAAGGCAGAACGCCCGCTCCTCGTTCCCTCTCCCTGGAACCCCCTTCTGCCTCCTGCTGCCCAACCCCCTCGTCTCCCAGGCTTTACTTCCTCGGGAATGCAGATCCGGGCCCCAGGAAGGAATCTAAGCTTCTACAACCTGCCCTCGCCACCCAGCACAGAATTAGGAGTCCTGCCTGTTTCTCTGTGTCTCTCACTGGCTTTGAGCTCCTCGAGAGAAGTTCGGCCTCATTCATGGCCACAGCCCAGTGCCAAGCACAGGCCTCTCTTGGAATCAGCAGCCAAGAGCTACTTTCAAGGTGGATGTCACAGAAGCAGGGTCTCAAATGTCAGGTTTTCCTCATAGCTTCTGTCCCGCCTGCTCCTGCTCCTCCCCTCACTCCATGTCCCAGCAGGGCCCCCTTACCAGGCCAACCGGGACATGGCATAGGTGATGCGGCAGGTCTGGGACCCTCCAAAGAGGGAACCCATGCCCACGGTGTAGGCGCCCATGTTCTCAAAGACCAGCCAGTCCCCTACGTGTAGTTGCGGCAGCCACAGGCCCTCAGCTACGCAGTCGCAGCCATCGAGCGCCGGGCCCCACAGGCTGCTGCTGTGCAGGGGCTGCTCCGTGGATGGTTTCTGCAAGATAGAGGGGTGACCACATTCACTCTCCTGGGCACACTGTTTCACAGCTTATCACTACCGCCCTCCCGAGCCTCCAGTGGCTCCCACAGCCAATAGGATAAGAACTGGACGGGCCTCTTAACCTAACATTTAAAGCCTTCCCACTTCTCTGCTGCTGTGGCCTCTTAGCCTCTGAAGCCACAATGCCTCTTAAATCCAGGCTCCAACACTTACTAGCTGTGTGACCTTTGGCAAGATTCTTCATCCATCTGTGCCTCAGTTTGCTCATTTGTAAAATGGGAATGATAATGGTATCACCTCATAGGTTAGTGGAAGGATATATCAGCATACATAAAGCATTTAGAACAGTGTCTGATGCACTGTAAGGACCAGCAAGATAGTGCTATCATTGTTATTGCTACCTCCTCTCTGCCTCAATCTTTCCCGGCAAATCTGCCACTTTCCAGACCCTAGGTGCGTCCGCACCTCTGCAGCCTCTCCTGTTGCTCAAATCCAGCTTGTCCCCTGGGCCCCACCCTGGGGCATCCTGTTCCATGAGGCCTCCCAGAACCCCTCATTCCGTACCAGGCCCGGTCACAAGAGCCGGAAGTACCCATGTGAGTAAGACTCATCATGTGAGTGACACCCAGCCTCCCTCGGGCCCTCAGTCTGGTCACAGAGTGGCCTGGCAGAGGTCACGGAGGGCCCGTGGGTGGACGTAATTATTCCCATTTCAGGGAAACTGAGGCTCTGAGAGGTTAAGTGACTTGCCCAAAGACACAACGACCAGTCACATTAAATTTTCATATATTTCTTAAATTAATTCCAAATCCAGAAAAGAAATGTGGTTACACAGAGCACCTGCAGACAAGCAGGATGCCAAAGCCATTCGTCTCCGTGTGGGGGACCCTGCCGGGAAGGTCCCACAGGAGGAGTCGTGACTGAAAGATGGACTTGAGGGAATCCTGACCGTGCCCTTCACGGCCCTCACACCGCTTTCCACTGCACTCACTGTTCTAGTCATTCTGGTTACTCTGGACTCCCCAAGTGAACCCTGCTTCTCTTCCCCAACCCCAGCCTTCCCCTTGCTATTCCCCAAGGCCCCAAACCCGCCAATCCCCAATTTCCCTTTGGAGCAGCAGTCCTCAACATTTGTGGCACCAGGGACCAGTTTTGGTTTCCTGGAAGACAATTTTTCCACGGTTGGTAAGGGGTGGGGGACGTGGCCAGGGTGGCGTGGGCGGGGAACGGAAAGGAGGTAGAGCTCAGGCCTGGGATTGGGGTGGGAGGCAGGAGGCGGAGCTTAGGTGGTAATGCAAGCAGCGTCCACGGATGGGGAGGAGGAAGGTTGGGGACCCCTGCTTTAGATCTGAGTTAACACAGCCTCATGGAAGCCTTTCCTAAAACGTTATGCACCCCCAGGCTTTGCCTCCATAGCATTAACCTCAATTTATAATTAGGCATTTGTGAAACGTGTCTGCTCAGCTTGCAGACTACAAATCCATGAGCCCAGGGATCCTGACAGTCTCGTTCCCCCATCCTTTCCATGCCCTGCAGTTTGGCACACAGCACGGGCTTTTTGAATAATACCTTTTAAATGTATGAATGGGAAATGCGTGAGTAAAAAAAAAAAGACAAAGAGCAAGAAAAAGAAAAAAGACATGAACAGAAGCCATCCAAAGAGCCCAGAAGGAAGCAGCGGAGAAGATGAACAGAGGAAAATGGAAAGGCATTTTGATACCTTAGCCAGCAGCAGAGATGGGTAAAATTGAGAAAGAAAAGCCACAGGTTCCATAAGCAAGTGTCACATACTTGCCCAAAAAATTAAAAAGCCCTAGTCTCATTAATTTAAAAAAATGTACATCTTATTAACATCAAGAATGAGACCCTGCCCAGCATGGCTCAGGTGGTTCAGGATCATCCCACAAAGCTAAAGGTTACTGGTTCAACTCCCAGTCACCGCACATGGCTGGGTTGCAAGCACAGTCCCAGCTTGGGGCACATGAGAGAGGCAACCAATTGATGTTTCTCTTCCTCTCTTTCTCCCTCCCCTCCCCCTCCCTAAAAATAGTTTTTTAAAAAAGGATGAGAGTTATCCTATATTCATTCATTCAACAAATACTTATTGAGCAACTACTATGTGCCAGGCTCTGATTCGGAGTCAGGGATGTAGCAGTAAACACACACACACACACACACAAGTTCCCATGCTCAGGAAGCTCACACGCTAGAAAGACAAACATATAGCCTTGTTCATGTAACTTAATATTCTTGTTTATAAACTTTCTGATAATAAGTAAAATTAATCTTGGTTTCTCTGAATTATTTCCCTTAGCTCTAATGAATAAAAAATGTTAAGCTAGCTTTTAAAGATGGCATTGGGAACTGGGAGGAATGCTACATAAATGCACCAACAAGAATCCTTGAAAAAAGAGATTTCAAAGGCTCTTCTACAATAAAGTATTAAAAAAACAACAACTTTGAGTTATGTTAGAGTTCTCTCACTTCTTACTAGTGGCATAAATTTTTTAAATAAGTGGGGAAAAGATTTTACAACTTTACAAGAAATAATGCAAAGCTACCCTCTTGCTATTTAAAGCCTTTTTTTTGTTTGTTTGTTTTACAGTTGTGAGTACATGAAAGACACAGTGACAAAAAGCTTGAAAATCTCCACTCCCTTTATGAGTCCGGAAACTGAATGGAAATGAACAAATACCTGTAAAAATACAAGACACCTAGTCAACTACTGAGAGGGCAGGGGGGTTTTCTAGTTTACAAACCACGCCCACCACTACTTCACACTTCCTCTGGAAGCCTTTTGCAATTCCCCTTTTACAGATGAAACAAGTCAGAGAGAGGGAAGGACCCCTCTAGGTCCTGGAGGGAGTTAGGAACAGAACACTGAGGAATCCCAGACACAGGGCCTGCTACCTGCACCCCACTGGCTGCCAGTATCTGGGTGAATCCATGGAAGAAACAAGGTCAAACATTTGAAATGGCCCGGGGCCCTGATGTAATTTGCCAACTTTTAAAGAAGAAGTTGATTCTTATTCCTGGACTACATAAAGCATACAAAAATATTTAAAATGGAAAAATGAGATGAATAAAGGCAGCACATAAAAAGGAAAGAAAACAGCAAGCAACTAGTAAGTCTGAAGTTTGCTTTTTCTCTAGAGCACCCTGTACTGAGGCAGCTTTGGGCATGTTTCTTTCCTGCTTCGCTGATCCGTGAAGAATTCCTGCAGGAACTTCTTAGCACTTAACAACTAAACACCCCAGGACCCTTAATCAGCTGAAATTCTTCGGCTGCCAAATAAATGCTGGTAGGTAGATACAACTGAGAGATAACATTATGGGGTTTCCTTGCTTGTTCTAAAACAGTGCAAGAGAATTAGATGGACTTTTTAAAAATCTTGTATTTCACACGACTGAGGACTGGTTGATCTCAGGTCACTTCTATCTCCAGTTACTGGTTTGTTTGTTTTTTTTTTAATCCCTCAACAGAGTTCTCTCTGCAAGCTCTTCCACTTTTTACAATTAAAGCACTCTGAGCAGCCCTTGCCACTCCACTGAAACTGCCCGGCACGGCCAGCCACGGTAACCTGAGTGAGCAGTCCAGTCCTCTTCCCACTTGACCTCCAGAACCGTTTGACAGGGCTGACTTTGCCTTCTGGAACCTCTGTCTCAGCTTCTGCAGTGAGGCCTTGCTTCTCGGTCTTTGCTGCTTCCTCCTCTTCTTTGCCCAAGGAGTCGTTCATGGATCCTCCACACTAATTCCCTCACTGAGAAGACCGTCTACATTCTATGGCTTTAAATACCATCTCTAACGAAGACAGAGTTGTATCTCCAACTTATCTCTCCTAAACCCTAGAGTTCTCAAATTGCTTATTTGCTATTTTGATTTGGATATCTCAAAAACATCTCCATCTCAAAAAAAAAAAAGAATGAAATCTATAGTCAAAATCTCACTTGTGAACATAGAGGAAAAGTCCAGAATGAGTCCCTGGCTAACCAAGTCCACACTCGTATTCCTCACGTGGTAGGCGGGGACAGGATGAACAAGTCAATCACTGGCTTCATTACAATGTGGAAAAGAAAGACTCACAGTTCAAATGTAATTTTCTCTGTACATATCAACACGGCATTCATTGGCCGGTAGCATCTATTCTTGATTAAAACTACACATAAAACAAAACCCCACAATGAAGAGTATTTTTTTAAATATTTTATTTATTTGTCTTTAGAGGGGAAGGGAAGGAGAGAGGGAGAGAAACATCAATGTATGGTTGCCTTTCGTGCATCCCCTGCTGGGAACTAGCCTGCAGGAAACTGGTCTGCAACCTAGGCATGTGCCCTGACTGGGAATCGAACCGCGATTGTCTGGTTCGCAGGCCCGTGCTCAATCCACTGAGCTACACCAGCCAGGGCCGATGAAGAGTATTTAAAAGGAGATAATGCTAACTTAATGGAGATACACTAGAATGGCCTCATTTCAGACCCAGAAGCAACCTTAGTAATTAAAATTCGACTCCCTCATTTTTCAGATGAAGAAACAAGAGAAACAAGGCTCAGAGAGATTAAGTAACTTGCCTAATGTTATTCAGCTAACATATGGCAGAGCCAGGACTCAAACCCACGTCTTCTAACTCCAAGTCTGAGGCTTTCTGTCATCATTACTATTTTATATATCGTGAGACATTCTGGCAATTGCTATTAGGGGGAAAAGAAACAAAGAAGGTATCATGCATAGAAAATGAAGAAATACAATGTCACACTGCAGAACACATCTGCCCCTCTGGCAGGTTCGAAGGTGAGAGGCGTGGTTGTCAGAGGAAACCAACCCGCACCCTCATGTGTGCCAGAGTCTCAGCTCAAACCACGGGCAACATCTCCACTCACAACAGTGATGAAAGCACTAAGTTATCGAGTCCTTGGATGTTCTGGGGCCACAATAATTCTTATTCAAAGGAAATAAAACTTTAATGGGAGAAATAAAATACAAGACCTCTACCTCTCCTAGCTGGACTTAGTAAAATAAAAAGGAGAATTCTTTCCAAGTTAATAAATAGATGAAATAAACTACTGCTAGTTAAAATCCCTGAGATATTTTTCTAAATGTTAGAAACACTGCGATAAGAGAAAAATGGGACTATCAAAGAATATTAATGAGAAATGATGACAGATTCAAGTTTTTGTTAAATATTTAACCCATACAAAAGAACATCAGTATCATGGGTAAGATAGAGGAAATAACAATAAAATGAATATTGATGTACTCACTACCCAGCTGAAGAAATATACAATTGCCGGTATCTCTGAAACCCCCGTGTGGCCCACCCAGTGAACACGCCCCTTACCCGAGCCCTCCAGAGATCGCCAGTATCCCGAATTTTGTTTTCATCGTTCTCTCGCTTTACTTTGTTTCCCAAGAGTATAGCCAACCTTGAACAATACAGTGTAACTATATAATGAGGGCCCACCCAGTTTGGGTGCCTGGAGGAGGGAGAGGGACTCCCTCGACCCGCCGCAGATGAGGGGCGGGAAGTGCTACAGAGAGGAGCTAATGTTTGACTGGGCCTTGAAACACCAGACAGATCTGACAGGAAAAGAAAAAAACACATGCATATTGAAAGCTCGCAATGGTCTAGGTGCTGGCTAGGCACTTAAGTGTCCTTCCAGAAGAGGGACCACACAAAGCCCCAGAGATGTGAAAATACAAGGGTGTGTCTGACTTTCTTTCCCCTTAGAAATGCCCACTGGCGCCGTGGGAGACCCTGGGCCGGATCCACCGACAAGGAAGAAGGTTCGTCAATTCCTGTTCCCTTATTCACATGGGAAAACCCATTAAAGAGGAACTGTTTCCTTTACTTTTAGGAATCTCCGTCCGAGCAACGATCAGAGACGGATGTCAAGATGCACTCACAGGGCTCACAGACAGGAAGCTAATGGCCGACCACCGCAGCTGGGTCGGTGACCACTCTGCAGTGGTCAGGAGCAGGCTGTCGGAGGTCAGTGAACGGCATGGGGAGAACCACACCCACATTAAGTGAGGAAGAGCAGGTTACAAAACAATATGACCCCAACCTTATGGGAAAAAAGCAAAACATATTTTCTGAAGACTGAAAAAGAAATCTAATGTTCAAGAACTCTGTATGGACTGGGATTATGGGTGATAACCTTTGTCCTTGTTGTCTATTTTCTACAGTGAATATGCTTTACTCTTCAGCAATTAGATAGCAGCCCTGGACGATGTGGCTGCGTTGGATGGAGCATCGGTCCATTAACCAAAAGGTCTCGGGTTGAACTTCCGGTTGGGGCACTGGCCTAGGCCGTGGGTTCGGTCCCCAGTGGGGCCACGTACAAGAGGCAACCAATGAATGTTTCCCTCTCACATGGCTGCTTCTCTCCCTCTTTCTCACCCTCCCTTTCTCTCTCTCTCAAATCAATAAGCATGTCCTTGGGTAAGGCTTAATAATAAATAAACAAACAAACAAATAAATGTTAGACTACCGCACACCAAGAGATGTTATTTAAACACGCCCACGGGATGGAACACAGGCCCCGGTGGCTCACCTTTGGCAGGGTGGGGGTGGGGCAGGTGTTCTCAAACAGCACTGAGTTGAAGAGCCCGTAGATTCCCTCATCCAGGTGGTACACGATGGTCTTGGGGACAGAACCGGTCTCATCTGCAGGGAGGAAGGGGCCCGTGACAAGCAGCAAGACAAAGGGGTGAGAGTGGGGAGCTGGCGCAATGGTGGGCTCCACGGGGACAATGGGCTGCTGAAGCGAAAGGGCTGCCTCTGCCTCAGCTATGGGCCGGCGTCTGCCCCCTCCTGTGACTCGAGGGTCACTGCCTTCTTGGAGACAATCACGCTTGTAGCCAAGCAACCCTGCCCAAGACACATGCCTCGCCTGCAACTGAGCCTCTTGAGACCCCAGTAAAGGCAGAAGAGCAGTCCACCCAAACTCAGGCTCCCCCCAGAGGTTAAGCCACGTACTCAGAGGCCAACACTGGGGCAGAGCATGAATGAGGAGCCAGGTCTGCTGCTGGGACTAGAGAGGACAATTCCCCAGATCCATAAAGGAGGCCAGAAGAACGCCATTCACACACACACACACACACACACACACACACACACACACACACACATTCTACCTTAAGCCCGCCACCCCTCCACACGGATTCTCTTGTGGGACTGCTGAGAGGACTGATCTAGCCAGAAGGGCAGGGAAGAGTGATGATTTTAGCAGTGTGGGCACAGACATCAGAGTCAGACCAGCCTGAACTTGCATCCTAGCACTGCCCCTCATCAGCTGTGTAACCTTGGGCAAGTGACTCAACCTCTCCATGCCTACATCTGTCATCTGTAAAGTAGGCTTAGACAAACAGACGTTGTCATTCATTATTTTCCCTATGTCATGAGATGCAGTGGGGTGAGCACAAGGCGGTGCACAGGAGAAGAGACAAACATGGGATCAAGTGCAGGCTTTGCTTCCTACTAGCTTTTAAGTAATTCACTTGTATTTGCTTTGGTTCTCAGTTTCCTCATCCATATAATACAGTTAATAAAGTATCCATTCTACCTAAGGTTGTTTTTATTTTAATCTTCATAAAATATGAGCATGCAGAGGAAAAATGATGTTAAATAAGTGTCTCAGGGTGCGGCAACTTGATTGTAAGTTTCCCTACAGCAAGGACACAGTTTCTAGACTCCCTACTCCCTAAAGCCAGACCCTGCTCAGCCAGCCAGTCCCTACCTTCAGGGGAGAATGGGGCTCTGCGCTGCCCACCTGGCACCTACCCTCCCTGCCAGGCTGCTCCAGGAGAACCTCCTTCTTGGCGATGATGCTGACTGCCAAGGTGAAGGCCGAGCTCACGTAGTAACGACCCAGCTGGGCCAGGATATCCACACCACAGCCCTCCGGGAAGTACAGGTCCAAGGCTGAGTTGATCACAGAAGCGATCTGGTGGTAGGAGGGCAGGGGGTGGACAGTTACATGTTTGAAGTGTGGGGTTTATGCCGAAGACCTACTACAACTCCAAGTCTATTTTTTGAGAGCTGCTTGAATTTCAGAAAGAAGGACTTGGCAGCTAGGCGCTAAGGCCCCAGCTGGTAACCAGGGACGGCTGGCCAAGAAGGTGGGTGGGAGGCAGAGTGGGTTCAGGCCCCTCCCCCTGTGTCCCTCCCCCTTCTCAATGCCCCCCAGTGAGAAGAGGTACTCTCAAATAACTCTTGGTGCTAAGATTCCAGAAGCCCTGGTGTGGATTTTTCTTTCATAAAAAACTAATCTGTTAAATGCCATATTTTTTACAGAAAACACTGACAAGAAAAAAGAAGATCAAACCACCCCTAATTTCAGCATGGACGGACCTAGAGGGTATTATGCTAAGTGCAATAAATCAGAGAAAGACAAATACCGCATGGTTTCACTTAGATGTGGAATCTAAAGAACAAAATAAACAAACGAACAAACTTGAAACAGACTCATAAACACAGAAAACGGACTGATGGTCGCCAGAGGGGAAGGGGCTGGGGGACTGGGAAGGAGGGAAAGGGATTAAGAAGGACAGATGGGCAGTTACAAACCAGTCACAGGATGTAAAGTACAGCACAGAGAATATGGTCAATGATATTGTGGTAACACATTGCAAAGTATAATCATGTACTTTATACTACTCTGAAACTAATACAAAATAATGTTGAATGTAAACTGTAATTGAAAAAAAACTTTAAAGTTTTTTCAAAAAAAAAAATCACTCCTTCCCTGGCTGGTGTGGCTCCGTTGGCTGGAGCATTGTCCTGTAAACGGGAAGGTTGAGTGCAGGTTCAATTCCCAGCTGGGGGCACATGCCTAGGTTGTGGGTTTGGTCCCAGGCAGAGCATGTGTGAAAGGCAACTGATGGATGTTTCTCTCCCTCTCTCTCTCCCTCCCTTCCCTTCTCTCTAAAATCAATGAGCATGTCCTTGGATGAGAAGAAAAAAAATCACTCCTCCTTCTATTATCCAGATAAACCTAATCATTGTTAACTTTTTGGAGTAGCTCCTTTAATTCTTTTTTCATGCAAACACTGTTTTTTATAGTAAAAAAGCTAGAGCTATACACATATGTTTTTTATAACCTGTTTTACTCAGGAGACTGTGAATGGCCTTTACATGTAAGTAAATGTCTCCACCATAAGAATGTTTCATCATTTCACCGGTCCCCGAGAGTTAGATGGACCAAGGAAGTGCAGTGGAATTCTGTGACGTACAAGGCTGCAGTGCTCATCTGTGAGGCTAGTTCTTTGTGTCTATAGTGAATTATTTTCTCAGGGACAGCACTTTGATGTAGATATTCCAAGATGAAGCTCTTACTACTAAGGAGAAGCGTCCCCTAGTGGTTGGAGTGGAGATTGCGATGACACATTTTTCTGCATTTCATCTCGTAGATGGGGGAGGTGGACAGGTTTGCTTTCCTTTTCCTGCCTTCTTCCCATTTGATTTCTTATCAGCCCAGACCTTCAGAGAGCTTTATGACTTATGGAAATATGGCCTGGTTGAGCCTCAAATATGTGCGTGAGCTGGAGTCAGGCAGAGCTGCGTGTGCAGCCAGCTCTACCGTGGACTCAGGCAGTGACATGACACCTACGAGCCTCCTTTGCTCAGCAGTAACACAAGGTTAATAAGATCCAGGCAAAGCACCAAGCGCAGCACTTAGCACATAGGACTCTCGCAGAGGCTTCCTATCTTCATTATAACCTTCCCGCCCCGCCCCCACCCCCATCCCCACGGAGCTCAACACGTGCTTGCAGCCCCAGCGTTACCTCTTCGAATCTCACTTTGGCCCCCTCCACTCCAGGAAAGCCACCACCAAGGTCCAGGATATGCATCCTGTGGCCCAGCTGGGCGCCCATTTCAAACACAACTCGGGCGTCTGCGATGGACTGAGCATAGGCCTGAGGGTCAGCACAGCCACTGCCGAGGTGAAAGCTGGGAAAGGAGGAAAAGCCTCGGCTTACAAGCAGAGCCGCAGGTGCCACCACCTCAGCCCCAGCCAGGAAAGGCACACTAGGCTCAGTGCCCACGTGGCAGATGTGATGACTGAGGGCCTAAAAGGTTAAATGGGTTGCCGTGGGCCATGTGGCAAGTGAGGAATGGGCATTCTGCCACTAAGGCAGGGAATTCTGGGATGAGGGCCAGGACCCCAGGCTGGGGTCCCCTCCATCAGCAGTGTGGCCTGCCTGGGCTTCGGTTTCCCCATCTGTAAAGTGGGGAGAAGACCCCACAAGGCTGTGAGATAATGTATATGGAACGTTTAGCACAGGGCCTGGCATGTCGTAAGTACAGATAAATGAGAGCTATGTTGTTAGGTCATTGCCACTACTTATTCCATGCCCCTCCAAGGAGAGAAGCAGAGCAAAGGTGTGGCCTACAGGCTGGTAAAACTCCTGCAAAGCCAGGTCCCTCCTGGGACCTCCTGGGACACCTGGGGACTGTGGGGTTGGGGCAGCAGGATTCACCAAACCTTTCCAGAGAGAGGAAACTCTCACATGGCAGAATCCCATGCCCAGGGGCAGGCCCTCCCTGGAGGACCTCAGGGAGTGCTCATAGAGTTGATTAACTCCCAGGAAAGAGGCAATGAGCCTGGTGTGGGTGGAGGGGGTGGGGCTTCCAGGCACTCACCTCACACCTACCACCTCCACATGGCTCTCCTTAGCCTTTTGAAGCAGGTGTCTGCAGGATTTTAGCAATGCTCCAAACTTGAGGCTGAGGTGGCTCAGGGACTGGGAGTCATCAGTGGCGATGCACAGAACCATTCTGGGGAGACACGCAGCGTACCTCCGCCAGGTAGACCCCACCTCCCCCACCCCAACCACTTTTCTGAGTCAAGAGATGTGAAGCCAGCAGCTCAGAGCCGCCCAACCCCACGAGTCCTGGGCCCCCTTCTCTTCCTACGCAGCCCATCAGCCTCTGAGCCCCATTCCATCCAGTCCGTAAATGTCCCCGGGTCCTTCCTGCAGTCCCTGCCCTGGTCAGACACCACCTGTTCTCCCTGGCAGCTCCACTTCCTCTAAACCAGCCACCACACCAGCTAGGCTTTCCCAGCTTTCTTTGTAAGAGGAGAACTATTTTATTTTTCAAACACAGTCTTATCTAGAACCCCAAGATCATGTGTAACAGACAAAACAGAAGCTGCGGTGGGTGAAGCAGAGCGCCCACCACCTGGCCTCCTCTTCGCCCCCAGGTCCCTCCCTGGAATCTCCAGGGTGCTAAGTGACCGTGTGAGGGCCTCAGCCTGAGCAAAACACCCAGCAAGGCCCATTTGCATCAGGTCTCTGCCCCATGACCAGCATCATTCACTGTCCCCGTCACCTCTCACCCCTCACCCATGATGTCTTCCAGTCTCACCAGATTTCTGCTTATCCCACAGACGGCCCATGCTATGTCAACCTCCATGCATTTGCTTATGCAGCTCTCTCTGACACACTGTTTGTGCCCTCCCCAAACTGGGTTCAGTACTCAAGGCCCACCTCCAACACAAGCTCTTTCATGAAGCTTTCCCAACCACCCTCTCCAGTTCTCTCAGCCATGCCTCTGACAGAGTCAGGCCCTGGCACCCTGGGTCCAGTCCAAGGGTGCTTGCCCCAACCTCCTGTGACCCTGGCTGGGTCCAAGGCAGGGTCCCTGGCTCCAGCTCCACCCCTCCCACCCTCTCTGCCTCCCCACACGAGTGGCTCTCAGCTTACTTGGCAGTGGCGTGGCTCTTCACCACCTTTGCCAGCTCCATCTCATTGTCGAAGCTCAGCAGCCGGACCCCGTGCTTGGCAGCATACTTGATCTGCGCAATTTGCTTACAGGGATGGGCGTAGATGATCTTACTGGCAGGGATGCCAATACGCTGGACCAGCTCCATCTCTGTCTGTGGGGTCCCAAAGGTGGAGGTGAGGAGGCAGCAGGGCCTGCTGGGCCCGCAGAAGCCAAGGAAACACAGATGAGAGGCAAAGTCATAGCTATGCACGCAGAGGTCCATAAGAAGTGGGCCTCACTGTTAAACAACAGACACACATGCAAAAGTCAGGGTCATGTTGCTTCACCATTCGTGGCCAGGCAGGGCTGCCACGCCCAGCTGCGCAGGCAAGGCACCGCGCGGGCCCAGGGTGTCCATTCACGGAGGACATGTGGTAAGTTTGTGTACTTAGTGCAGCCTCCTGACAATATAGCACCCCCTTCTTACAAAATCAGTATATTTATTGTAACAGTTGAGTGTTTCAAGGAAGGGGTACATTTTTTTTAATGGCTTTAGAGAGAAAGACACTGATTTATTGTTCCACTTATTTAGTCATTCATGTAGTTGATTCTGCTTATGTGCCCTGACCAGAGATCTAACCTGCAAGCTTGGCATACAGGGATGACACTAACCCACTGAGCTAACCAGCCAGGGAAGGGTGCATTTTCTAATCCACACAAAGGCATTGTAAGGACTCATGGTGGCCCTAACTACAGACTTCTGATACATTTTCCTGGCAGATGTAAATGCTTAGAGGATATTAGCTGACGTGTTAGAAAGTTCACAAGACCAGGAGTCTTTATGACACAGGCCTGCTTGCCTGCATGGCGCTGTGCAGGTGACTCCTGTGAGCTCCACCCCCACAGGGCTGCCTCCCCCTCACCCCTACAGAACACTGCTGGTGATTACAATGACAGCCACCATGGGCATGGAGCGCCTACCTCGAGCAGGCACCCAGTGCGACACCTCCTACATCCGGTGACGGCAAACTCTTTCTACACAGGACCAGAGAGTAAATAGTGGAGGCTCTGTAGGCCACACAGCTTCTGTCACAACTACTCCGCTGCCACTGCAGCACCCAACTAGCCATAGACACTGTAAAGTGATGAGCTGGATGGGGATCCAATAAAACTTTACAAAAGCAGCAACTGGCTGGATTTGGCTCACCGTGCGGTTTGGCACCCCTTACTGTGCATTAACTCTGTCACGTGCTCCTTACGATAACCCCACCAAACGGGTATTCGCTCCCTTCTACAGAGCAGGAAGCTGAGGCTCAGAGAGGCCATGCAGCAAGTGGGCAGCAGAACCAGCTTTCAAACTCAGGCCTGACTCTCTGTGACTGAGGGTGGGAGGTCAGTTTAGAAACAGGAAAGGAGGCACAGGGCCATCCCGAGTTTGTAATAAGACTCTAATTTTAATTTAGTCACTTTTCAGCACAAGGTATTTATGTGCATTATCTCTGGTGATGCCTATAACTGTCCTATGAAATATTTACTGAGGACAGAGAGGTCCCCCTGCCTGTGGCAGCACAGCCAGGAAGTCAGTGAGGCAGGACACAAAGGTCCGGCTGCAGAGCCGGAGTAGCCGCCCTGAGTCTGGGTGGATACGAAGCGGTTCCCCTCCCAGCTTCAGCATGTGAGGCGAGAAGCAGTGCTAGCACCTTGGGGGCCTGACGTTTAGCTTTGCTTATAAATATTTAAATAATAATCACTGCAATCATGGAGAAATGCAAGTCAAAACCACAATGAGATTGCACACGTGTCAGAATGGCTATCGCTGGAAATACCAGGCACAGGCAAGGATGTGGCAGAAAGGGACTCCTCACACACTGTTGGAGGGAATGCAAACTGGCGCGGCCACTATGGAAAACAATACGAAGATTTCCCAACAAAATTAAAAATAGAACTGCCATATGACCCAGGAGTCCCTCTTCTGGATGTTTATCAGAAGAAACCAAAAACATTAATTCAAAAAGATATATGCACCCCTGTGTTCACTGCAGCATATTTGCAACAGCCAAAATATGGAAGCAACCTAGTGGTCCATCGGTAGACGAATGGATGCAAAAGATGCAGCATACAGACACAGTGGAATATTACACAGCCATCAAAAAGAATGAAATCTTGCCATTTGTGACACAATGGATGGACCTAGAGCAATTTATGCTAAATAAAATTATTCTGAGAAAGACAAATACCATATCGTTTCACTTATATGTGGAATCTAAAAGACAAACAAAATAAAATACAAACAGCTTCATGGATATGGAGAACAAACTGATAATTACCAGAGAGAAAGGGAGTAGAGGGAGGAAAAAAATGGTGAAGGGGAGTAAGAGATGAAATTTCCAGTTATATAACACATTAGTATGGGAATGTAGTGTCCAGCACAGAGAATACAGTCAACACCACTGTAACTCTCTGTGGTGACTGCTGGGTGGTGGCCATCACTGAGAGAGGTGCACTGATGTCTAATCACAGTATGATAGACCTGAACCAGCATAATATTTCCATCCTGCCAGTGATGAAAACGGTTTCAAGGGTTTCAGGAAGGGAAATTACATGCTCAGGTCTGCATTTTAAATGCAAGTCTAAATGCACATCTGTGTGGCCTTGACTGGTGTGGCTTAGTCGGTTGGGCATTATCCTGCAAAGCAAAATGTCACTGGTTTGATTCCCAATCAAAGTACATGCCTGGGTTGCTGGTTCAGTCCCTGGTCAGGGCGTGCACGAGAGGCAGTTGATTGATGTTTCTGTCTCACATCAATGTCTCACTCTTTCTCTTTCTCCCTCCCTTCCCTCCCTCTGAAAATAAATAAGTAAAATGTAAAAATAACCTTAAATGCATGTCACTCTGGCCACCCAGAAGGTCCCGAGGGCACTGTGGGGAGACTATCACAGTCACCATGGCAGAGATAACAGAGTCTGCACTAGGAAGGCAGGGCTGGTGAGCCTGGTGGTGGAGTACGTGTGGGGAAGCAGGGTGAGGACGTCTCAGTGGACTCCATGCACAGCAGACCAAGCGAGGCTTCCGGATGGGAGGATCATGAGTACATTTGAAAACACTGGATGCCAGGCACCCTGGTACATTATCGAGCCAGCAGCTTGTTATATAGGTCTGGGGAGTAGAATCAAAACATGGGAAGCGGCATATCAATGGCATTTAAAGCCACAGGAAGAGATGAAATTCCCTAAGCAGAGAGGGAGTTTACAAGAGAAGGGAGCCTGAGCCAGAATCCACAGGAACCCTCCCACTGACAGAGCAGAAGAGAATGAGGAAAGCTGGCTCCCAGGACCTGCATAGAAATGAAAGGAGAGAGAACGCCTCCACAAGAGGCAGAACGCTACAGAGATTCCAGTGCCATTTCTGTCCAAGCAAAGCCTGTCCTACAAGTTGCGTCCGTATGGAAGGTGGTGTCTCCATTATCGAGGCACCAGTGAGGGTGGGGCAGGGCCAGAGCAGCATTCGATTTCATCTGACACACGTCAGAGGTCTTTAAAAGTAGGAGCATCTGTTATTGTTGAGTGTGGGGTTTTTTTTCATTTTTATTTTAGAGAGGGGAAGGGAGGGAGAAAGAGAGGGAGAGAAACATCAATGTGCGGTTGCCTCTCACATGGCCCCCACTGGGGACCTGGCCTGCAGCCCAGGCATGTGCCCTGACTGGGAATCGAACCTGCAACCCTCTGGTTTGCAGGCCTGCGCTCAATCCACTGAGCTATACCAGCCAGGCTTGAGTGTGTTTTTTTAAGAGACTACGTGGTTAATGGGGGAGTTGCTACTCAACGGGCATCAGGTCTCAGTTCTGTAAGATGAGTAGTTCTAGAGATCTGCTGTCCCACATTGTGCCTACTGGACTTCAAAAAAAAAAGCCCCCTGTGTTGAATATTGTTGAGGCCAAACAGTAAGAGAATCAAGGAGTGTCCCCAACAAGGTCAAAAGCACCAACATAGGCGGCTCGCCAACACCTGCCAAATGGCAGGCTACCGCCGAACAACGCATGCCACGTGACCACCTCTTCTATTTTATTACAAAATCACAAGATACGTTTTCTATAAATCACATTTGCAAGTATTTTTAAAATATGAGTATACCCACCAAACTCAAATTCATAGTGGCAATCATCTCCAGAGACACAAAGCTGATGTCCTACGCGTGTGTGTGTGAATGAATAAACACATATATTAATTGAATGACTCAAAATGAAGATTTAAAATAAAGTGTTCACTGAATCCAGATCACTGGGGACATCTGTAAGAGGAGGTACCTTGGAGCAGTGAGAGTGGAGGCCAGGAAGCAATGGTGTAAGGATTGGGTGCTAAGGGAGAGTGACAAGTGAGTGCAGACACGCGAGTGCAGACAACTCATTTTGGCTATGAAGAAAGAGCAAGGGATCAGGGTGAGAAACGATGGTGTGTTCGGGGAAACGCTTTTGAAGATAAAAGCACACTAGGGGAGACAGCAGGAGACGGCAAGCGATGGGGTCAGGGGAGATGACATGAGCTCTTTGGGAAGGTGGGTAGACCAGAGCTCTGTGCAGGGTGTGGTCTGTGCCCTTGACCCCCAGGCCCTCTGACACCAATTGCTACACCCAGCCCCAGCTCACTGCCAAGCCCTCCATCACTGTGCTAAGCACAGACACCGGCTATGGCTGACCAGAAGAGGGCAGCCTCGGACTTCCAAAAAAACCTGGGTGTCCCACAGCCAATTCTTAGCAAATGCAACCAAAGGTCTGCGTGATCCCACCCACCAGGAGGGGTACTTGGCCTCTCCCAGGCCTAGTAGCATCTGTCACCAGCCTCATCCCAGCTCAGCCCTCCCCTCTCTAGGATCCTGGAAAAGAGCCGCTCTAGCATCGGAGCCCATTGCCATACACCAGCAGCCGCTTCCCAGCAAGTCACTCAGCCTCTGCCGCTTTCTTTATACATTAAATGTGTCCTCAGAGGACTGTTGTCAGAGCCATGGTAATAGTAATTACCTCATGGGGTTGTTTCGAGAATAAGATGAGATCATGTACAGAAAATGCCTGGCAAAGCCCCTGGCACTTCAGAAGCACTCAGCAAATGGTAGATGCTTTTAAAGCCCCCACTGACTTCAAGGCCTTTCTAAGCCCAACACACCCTTTGGAGGCAGCCCCTGAGCCTGGCAGGCCAAGAGCGCCCACTCTGGGTTTCCAGAAGCAGACGACTTGAGTCGGTGGGGTTCGGTCCTGTTCTTCACCCCTAGACCAAGGGGCCCAGAAATGGATCTCCCTCCTCTTTGCCCAGAGCAGAGGCCCAGTGTATGCAGGGCAGAGTCCTGGCTCTGCTACTGGTTGGCCCCCAGTTTGCTCAACTGTAAAATGGCAATCTCTCTTCCCACGCCCCTCACAGGGCTTTATGTGACAGACGCACAACTGGGCGTGCAAAGCAAGAGCTAATGCAATGGGGCTTTGTGGGTGAGAGAGACTCATCTATCAGAAGCAGCATTTCCATTATTCCCTGAAAAAGATCAAGCTACTCCCGACAGTCCCACCCTGGTGCACACCTGTCTCCCACTGGAATCCCACCAGCCCTGTCGTCCTGGCCAGGCTAGCCCTTCTCCCTCCCCCCCCAGGACCCCCTTCTAAAGCCCTCCTCACAACACCCAGTCACACTGCTGCCTTTAAGAGGGGTTTTTTAAAGGATTCCCCTCAAAATAATCATTACTAGCCATTACAAAAAATAACAGTAATGACAATAACACAAACCAGTGCCCACCAGGCACCTCAGGGCCTTTGTACGTGTTGTTCCCTCTGCCTAGAATGTCCTTCCCCTCGTTATCCACCCACCGTGATCCTTTGCTTCCTTCAGGTCTGTATTCAAATTTCAGCAAAGCCTTCCTTAGCCAAACTATCTAAAAGTGCCATCTTCTCTCCAAACATGCCTTACTTCCCTTTCCCACTTTAATTTTCTCCATCTAAAATACTATACACTTTCTTTTTAAAAAAAATATATGTTTATTGGTTAGAGAGAAAGGGAGAGAGAGAGAAACATTGATGCAGGAGAGAAGCATTGATCAGTTGCCTTCCTGTGCTCCCTGGCTGGACTGAACCTCCAACCTAGGCATATGCCCTGACCAGGAATTGAACCTGCAGCCTCCACAGCCTTCTGGTGCATAGGACGATGCTCCCACCCACTGAGCCACACCGGCCAGGGCAATACTATGCATTTTCACTGTTTAAATTATTTAACTTATTTTAGAAAGGAAGCTCCAGGAAGAAAGGGCTTCTTTGCTGTTTTGTGCACTTGCTAAGTCCCCATCCAGACAGTTAGCTTCTCGGCAAATGTCTGCTGAATTCACAAATGTATCCAAAGCTGGGCTCTGAGGAAGCCTTATAGCTGAAAGGGCTTTTTTCAAGTAAGAACAGAATTAAAATAGATAAGCTAGTGTGGTGATGAAAAATAGGTGAGCTCAGCTTTCAACTAAAGGACAGCAGAGTCTGTCTTCCTCTGTGGCCAGCCCTGCCTATCATAGTGACCAGCACTGTGACCAGCGCATCACAGGAGCTCAATGAATAAAGAATGATAGTAAATAAATAAAGTAAGTCTAAACTGAGCAGTAGAGAATTGAGACAACAGCATTAATAACATTAGAAAGGTGGAAGAATTGGCACCGAACGACAAAACTCTAAAAGGATTGGTCAAGAAAATGCAGTCACCTATTATTAAGATTATAAAAGAAAACAAAACCAACAGTAGAAGGGTGTTTTTGCTTTTAGTTAAAAGCCATATGTATAGTGTCATTTATAGCTCTATGCTGAGAAGTTTGAAAACCTCTATTTAAAAAGATGACCCAAAAATAAAAATTAAAAAATGACCCCGCGACCCCAGGGACACACATGGTTCCGATTTGCACCTTCAAGGCTGGCAAATGCCATGCTTCTTTCTCCCTCCCTCATCCCTTAAACCCCCTTCCAAGCCAATGGCCATTCCAGAGGGCAGAGGCCAACTGCAGGTCACTCCTGCCTCCCCAGGGCCCACCCACAGCAGCCCAGCAGCCATGCGTGTGCTGAGCAGGCAGCGAGGGTCAGTGTGCTGGTGGGGGCAGCGGCTCACCTTGTTGGCACAGCTGAAGCCCAGCCCCAGCTCAGCCAGGACCTTCAGCACGCCCAGGCTGCTGTTGCACTTGACAGTGTAAAAGGGCCGGACTCTAGGCAGGCACTTCAGAAAGCGGAAGTGCTTCCTCACTACCGCACCCAGGTCAGCCACGAAGAAGGCAGTGACCTCCCCCTGCACAACAAGACGGGTGAATGTAAGACCCTATGCAGCTCCCTCCTGCATGCCATCCCTCATCCTCACAAGCATCTGCCCCAAGCTTGGCTGTGGCCACAAAGCACCTTGCTCTAAATTCTCTAGGGCTTTCCAAGTCTACAGGACAAAAGGCAAACTCCCCAGCCTGGCATCTGAGGATCTGTAATCCAGCCCTTGTCCCTCCCCTCGCTGCAGCTCAAACTCCAGCTGCAGGCTGGAGTCTTTATTTTCCCACCTCCAAGTCTCTGTTCCCAGCATGCCCTCCACAGAGAATACCCTTCCCCAACTTGTGTTTGGCAAATTCCTAGTCTACCTTCGGGTTTCATCTCCAACGCCACCTCCCCCAGACCAAGAAAGCAACCCTGCTTTTAAGGTTCCCACTGCATTTTGCTCTTGCTCCCAAAGTATCAGAACTCTGTATGCATCTATCTTCTCCAGAAAAAGATCAATTCCTTGAAGGTCAAAGCTGTGGTGGCCTACAACCCACTGCTTTTTACATATCGGTGCCCAGTGAAGCCTTGAGGTAGTTCCACTGCCACTGCAACCCATGCCTGTGAACAAGGGGCCTTAAAGGATTTGCTGAGCATGGAACACGAGGCTATGGGTGAGTCCACGTAACTGAAACCTTCCCTGGGACTCAGTTTTCCTTTATGCAACACTTTTTTTTTTAAACTGATGCCCACTTGATGTTGGACGTTATGCTAGGGGACAGAAATTACCACATGGGAGTTTTTATGCAATGCAGTGGGGGCCATGGAGAAAGAAAATACAAAAGCTTCCTGGGCAATCAGGGAAAGGGGATTCCGAGGAGTAATAAGGAAAGAGTAGCAATAGGTAAGAGGGAGAAAGGCCAGGAGAAGGGTGTTCTAAGCAAAGGGGTGATAATAGAGCGCATGGCATCATTGAGACTATGACATATACGGGGGAGAAGCTGGAAATTAGGCTAGGAAGGCGGAGGGGTTCTGATTTAACCCTGTAAGCAGTTGGGACCCAGGAAAAGAATTCTAATTTTGAGCAGGGCTGTGCTCAAGTTGGGGTGGGGGATGAGGCAGGGAAGAGGTTGGGGGGCCTTTTGAGAGATGAGGCCAGGACTACATAGAGAGGTTCTGGAGAAGCACACTAGGGGCATTTTAAGGAGGCTGAATTCACAGAGCTTGGTGATGCCTCGATTGGGGGGAGGGGTGTGAGGAGGGGGGAAGAAGGGGCTGCCAGGTTTCTGACCTAGATCTAGGGCTAGGTAGATGATAGTGGTGCTCTCATCAAGGCAGGGAACAGGAGGGGCAGGTTTGGGAGCCGGGACCAGGAACTTGGGATAAATGAACCTGTCTCTTGAAAATAGCAAGGCCCGAATACCAAATAAGTGAAAGAGTAAGAGGAGAACCCCATCAGAGGAGGCAGCTGGGCCTGCATAGGGACAGGGGACCCACCCCCACTCGCAGCCCCTCACCGTGGTGGCCTGTGAGGCCCCCAGAGTGAGTTCCTCCAGTAGGTCTCGGGTGCTGAAGCCCTCCTCCACCATCACAAAGTCCGTTTCACTCAGGTAGCCAGCCATGCCGAGGAGGAGAGGCCGACGGGCTGGATGGAGCCGCCGCTGCCGCACTGCCGCTGTCGCCGCCGCCTTAGAAAGTATGCAACACACTGCCAGGGGGAGAGTGAGGAGGCTGCTGGGCGGGCGTGGATGGGGGAGGGGGCCCCCCTCCGCCGGTCCCCTCACTTCCCCAGGCCCGGGAGCCCAGTCCTGCCACACTGCGCCGCAGCCCTAGCACAGGTCTGGGGAGCTGAGGTTCACTGGGATAGGATTCCACGGAGAATCCTGGACTGGGACAAGGCATTAGACGCCTAGATGTAACTGCCTCCCGAGCCTCAGTATTCCCATCTCTAAATTGATTGGTTGTTTTGAAGATCCTTTCCAATTCTGGAATTCGGATTTTAGTAAAAAAAAAAAAAAGAAAGAAAGAAAGAAAAGAAAAGAAAAGAAAGAGCAAAGGAGCAGGGAAGCCCAGAACCGCGGGTGGCCAAGTTTCCGGCGTGCCCCTGGTCCTGACCACGCCCACCTACACAAGCCTTGGGTGTCTCCCCGCCCCGCCCCCAGCCCCGGGATTCTCCGCGCCAGAGCCAGAGCTTAAGTTCGGGTCCACTCTCTGTTGAGTGACCCTGTGTGCACCCCACCCCCTCTCAGAGCTTCAGTTTCACCGTTTGTAAACGAGGGCTGGCTGATCCAGGAGTGCTAGGATTCTAAGCGTGCATGGGGGCGCCAGGCGGTCTCCAGGGCGAGAACCAAAAGCAGCGGTTCTGTCCTGGGGAGCCCTCCGGAAAGCAGGGCCAAGGTCCCGCTCTACACAACACACACACACACACACACTCACACACCCTTACCAAGCCCCGTCCTCCTTCGCGGGGGCCAGAGCCAGGCGCGCTGCTAGGGGGGATCGCCGGTGACCTCGAAACTTGTGCAACACCCCGAGAAGGAGTGGCAGTTGAGGAGCCGAGGCCCCTGCTGAAAAGAGGCAAGAGGGGCCAGGGGCATATCAGCACCGGAGCAAAGGGCTCCGGCATCCCGAGGCTCTGAGAGGCACTCCCACACTCGCCTTAAAACGCATTTACACGGCTTTTTCCCATAGATCTTCCCAGCAAGTGAACTGGATCCACCGCGCCTCCGCTAGCTCGCTCCCCCGGGATCCGACCCCGCGGCCAGCGACCGCCCGCTCAGCAGCCACGGACTCCAAGCCCCGCCTTCCTCCCGCCACCCACTTATATAAACCCCGCCCAGACTCCGCCCATGTCGCTCAGGCCCCGCCTCCGGTAGCCCCGGCAACCGGGTGCTGCCACCCCATTGGCCAATTCTGACAAAAAGCATTCAACTCTGCCAGCCGGCTCCGCAAACCTGATCCTTAGTTCCCCAGGCTGGTCCCTGCCCACGCTTGGAAATCGGAACTGCAGAGTCGCCACTTCGGCATCTCCGGCTTCTACGCGGTGAGACGCTTAGATCCTGGATTTGGAATTTTAAAGAGTGGGCAGGAAGCCAGATTTCCTATTTGCCTTTTCTGTGACTACCTCCTTTCCTGTGTCGCTCCTCCCTCGAAGTCCAGGTCAAAAGTTACCTTGTATTAATTTCCTAATAAAATCCTTTTCACCTAATTGCCTCTTCCAACATCTTCTCTGATTCCTCCAACTCAAACCCAGCCGGAATGTCTTCAGGGAGCCTTCTTGTTATTTTCCCAGCCCCAGGCAATCCCTCCTTTCATTCCATCCTCTGAATCTGACAAACACCTATCACCTATCAAATGAAATGTGTCTGACTTCCCTATTCACAGCATTTCTTCTTTTCTATACCTGAGAAACTCCTGCTCATCCTTCTAAGTCCTGTCAGGGGAAGGACTATCCTAGTCTGGAGGAGCAATGGAACTCAACGCATGTCTATGCCATGCCGACTCCTCGCTCCTTCAGCTCTGGTTACCCACAAGGTGAGACTCCTGATGTTGTTTTACACTTCTCATTTAGTTGCACTGCTCAGCGAGTTTGTGAGCTCCCAAGATCAGGAACTGAGTGCCTGGCATACACAAGAGTCCAGAAGAAGATTCAATACCTGTGTTACTCAAAGGCTCATTTAAAAGTTCATCTGGAATAGTAATTATATGAGAACAACTAAGACATTCTGAAAAAAGAAGAAAGAGAACTTTCTCCACCAGATAGCAAAGGCTTTTATAAAGCTATAATCTTTGAAACAGCATAGTGGTGGTGCAGGAAGAGACAGTGGTAGAACAGAACAGACTAGAATAGTTTTTTTTTTTAAGATTTATTTATTTTAGAGAGAGGGGGATGGGAGAGAGAAAGAAAGAGAGAAACATCAATGTGAGAAAGAAACATCCTGCCCTGGCTGGTGTGTAGCTCAGTGGACTGAGTGCGGGCCAGTGAACCAAACAACCGTGGTTCGATTCCCAGTCAGGGCACATACCTGGGTTGCAGGCCAGTTCCCAGCAGGGGACGCTCGAGGGGCAACCACACATTGATGTTTCTATCCCTCTCTCCTTTCCTTCCCCTCTAAAGATAAAAATCTTAAAAAGAAAGAAAGAAACATCCATCAGTTGCCTCTCACACACCATCAACCTGAAGCCATCAACCTGGCCCTCAACACAGGCATATGCCCTGACTGGGAATTGAACCAGCGCCCTTTCGATTTGAAGAATGGCGCCAAACCCACTGAGCCACACCAGGGCTAGAATAGTCTCGTGCGTATTGGAGAATGTGGTACATAATAAAGGCAGTACTTCAAATCAGTGGGGCGAAAAGGCATTCAGTCTAACATACTTGTTCATGTCCCTGGTCAGGCTGCAGGCTTCTTGAAAGGCATAGGCACTTCTAGTCCTACCTTAGTATCTGCCTAGGGCACCCTGCACAACCTAATCAGATAATGTAGAGCAGTCACCATTGACTCTGGAAGAGCTATTTTCTGCTCCCCTCTCGGTCTGACTGCTGGTGTCTTTGGGTAAGTCATTTTGCTTAGAGTCATTTCTCCCTGGCTTGAGCTCAGACTGAATGATATCTCCGGGCCCTTCTACCTGGAACCTTCTTGCTTTCTATGCATAGGAACAGTGTTCAGAATGCAGTCAGCTTTACAGGAAAAGGGTAATTTTCAGGCCCATTCTCTGAGAGATTTGTAATCATGTGTACCATAGTATGAATTAGTACTGTGGTCCTCCCGAGAACAAGGAACTACTTACTGGGAGTAGGTAGACCAGAACAGCCATGAATGCATTGTCCAATGGAGCCCTCAAGAAAAGATAACAGTAATAGGAGGGGAGGGGCACCCAAACAAAGTTTGGATCAATTTTTTTTAATCCTCACCTGAGGATATGTTCATTGATTTCAGAGAGAAGGGAAGGGAGGGAGAGAAACATTGATCAGCTGCTTTCCATACACCCCCAACTACGGACCAAACCTGCAATCTAGGCATGTGCCCCAACCGGGAACAAACCCATGACCTTTCAGTTTATAGGATGACCCTTCAACCAACTGAGCCACACTGTCCAGGGTTCTAGTTTTTTTTTTTTAACCATTTTTTAAACCTGGCTGTATTTGGATGCCATGATCTAAGTTCCCCTCGCTAGTTCTTTTCATCCCCTGGTACTGAGGAGGCGCACAGTAGGCACATTCAGTAGGTCGACTGAATTAATCAATGAAGGTAAGAAGAAACAAACCAGAATCTAGTCTGTTCATTTGTTATCTGTCAAGAGTTAGTGGACAGGACACAGACAAACTGGATTTATCTTGTTCCCTACTGGGTGTTATATCACTAAATCTCCATGACAACCCTATGTCACAGGAGCTATCATTGTTCCCATTTTACAAATCAAAAGTCTGAGACCTGGAGTTCAGTAACTTGCCAAGGGTCACACAGCAAGTAAGGATGGAACTAGATTTAAACTTGTGTCTCTGACTCTTAATCTTTATGATTCACTGTCAACCAGTGGCTGAACGTTCTGGCCCCAGCTCAACAAAAATCACCCAGTCATCCTGCTGGCCGCCAGCCCAAAGGTTGGCGGCCCCTCTCCTGCCAGCTTCTCATGCCACTGTTACCCATGGATGCTGTGCAGAGCTCTCTGTAATAAGTCGTTGAAGCGGGACAAGGAGGCTCTGATCTCTGGCCAGGATCATGTCCATCAATTTTAAGCTATTCTCCCTAAACCAATCATAATGAAAGTCATAAACACTGCAAAAAGAAAAATGTCTTATGTGTGTGCCTAGAGCTAGAAAGTTTGCAAAATACTTTTCTGTTGATCATTTTGGGATTCCCAATACTTCATGGGGTTGGCTGTCAGCTAAATTTAGTTTTGGCGGAGGAAAATAGAAAAGGCAAAAATAACCAAGCTGTAAACACATGTTGGTTTATTCTGTGAAGTATGTAGTATATAACACTGGAGGTAAGCAGTCCAAGTCGGTGTGTCAGCTCCACAAAGCCATCAGAAAAACCAGGGGACCTCCTCTCACCTCTGCCATCTTCAGCTCCTCCTTTCTAGCCTCCTGGTCCAAAATGGCTGCTGGAGCTCCAGCCACATTCCCAGGGCTAATATTTAACCAGTATACACAAGCATGACCAGACAAATTGTTCATGGTCCATGTCCTATTTGATTGATGAGTGCCCATCTCCATACTGATTGTTAAATATTTTAAACACCAACCCTATACATTCCAAGCATTAGGAAGCCTCCCTTTAAGCAGCCAACCTCAAATTCTACCTGTGTTAATTTCCTACAGTAGCTGTAAAAAAAAAAAAGTACCAAAAACTGGGTTGCCCCAAAACAGATATTTATTGTCTCACAGTTATGGAAGCTAGAAGTCCAAAATCAATGTATCAGCAGTGCCATGCTCTTTCTGATGGTTCTAGGGGAAATCTTTGCCACTTCTGGCTTCTGGTGTTTGCTGATAATCCCTGGTGTTCCTTGGCATGCTCAGGGTTGGAGGAGCATCACTCCAGTACATGAAGAAAGGGGTATCTTCTCCCTTTGTGTCTTCACATTATCTTCCCTGTGTACATGTCAGTCTCTGTGTCCAATTTTCCCCTCAAATAAGGACTCCAGTCATTCTGAATTAGAACCTACCCAAATGACCTTAGAGATCCCTTGGGTAGAGACCATTTGGATCAATTTTAACTTCATTGTGTAAAAACCCTGTTTTCAAATAAGGTCACATGCTGTGGTACTAGAGTTAGAAATTTACCATATCTTTGGGGGGGCACAATTCAACCCCTAACAACATCCAAAACTTCCTTTCATATAGTTGGCCAAAACATAGATACATGGTGCCACCTAGCTGCAAGGGAGGCAGGAAGATGTAGTCAATAGTTGGATACACTGATGCTTTCTTGCACCCCCAATAAAGTCCAAATAATAAAAAGAAATGGAGACTGGATATTGTGTGAAGACTGGCAGTCTCTGCCACAAGTAGGAAAGGTTATTTCCCCTTTTTACAGATCAGCATACCAGTTAGGATAATTGTAGGATTTATGCCATAGGGAGAGGTAGACGGAAAAGTAAATAAACATTCATTAAGCACCTATCATATGACAGGCCCCACAATGATTATTAACAAATACATGATTGCATTTAATCTTTATACAACCCTGCAAGATAAGCATTATTAGCCCAATTTCACAGATGAGAAAGGTGGTGTTAAATCTTTTGTCCAAGATGACACAGCTAGTAAGCAACAGAACTAGAATTTAACTGTAGTCCGAAACTTTATGCCTGTGAGATGGGCCCTGGGAATGGGGCATAGAGCCAGAACAAAGAATGCTGAGGTCAGGCCAACAGCAAATAGTGGGAGACCTGAGAGAGACTGATACTCAGAGGGAGACACTAGATGAGCTGGCAGAAAGGGCATCAACCTGAAGTCAGTACAGTAAACTGCCTGAAGGCATGAGTGGGATGGAGACCCTGAAGTGAGCAATGCCAGAAGCTGAAAGCGGCCTTAGGCATTGTAAGGTCAGGGCTGTCTTCAAGTATGGAAACTGATAACAACAATAGCGGCTATTTATTGAGCATCTACTACACTCAGGCACTGAATTATATGGTTAACATTAATAATAGGTTACATTACCACAGTACTTATAGTACTTACTGTCATGCAACCTTATAAGACTTGTATAACCTTTAATCTCACAACAATCCTACAAGGTTTGTGCTATTAATATTACAAGGGAGGAAATAAGCTATAGAGGCTAACCGACCTGCTCAAGGTCACACAGCTAGTAAATGGCACCTCTAAGCTGCACGCATTTCCTCCATCCTCACAACTAGCCTGAAAGGTCAGAATTATTACTCTCATTTCACAATTCAAGAATCTGAGGCCCAGAAAGGCCAAATTATTTGCCCAAGATCACACAGCTGGCAAGTGACAGAGCCAGGCCTCAAACTCAGGGCTGTGCACTGGTGAGAAACTTGAAATGCTGCAGCCCAGGATTATGTTGAGTAGATTCTAGACTCCAACCCTTGAACCCAGAATTGTCTGTCCCCTGACACACAGGCAGGCAGGTCAGAGGCCTGGTCTGTGCCTCCAAACCCAGCCCAGGACCTGGCCCCAAGCTGGACCTCTTTCTAAGCTCAAGTGTGTTGACTGAATGTGGAATTTTAGTCACAACCCTTCCCTAAACAGACAAGATGCTAAGTTGCTGAATTGGGTAGTTTGGATTTCTTTATGTTTATTTTCACTCTCTTTTAGGCTGAATGCAAATGTGAAAAAATAATGGTGTGCAACAATTAAGCATTCCACACATTTTTTCTCAAGCCAGACCTGAGTCATTTCTGACAAATGTGATGAGACTACGACCCCCAACAGCAAATTAAAAAAATCCTCAGCTGGAAACTCTCACTTTCTCCAGCTGCTGTCTCCAGAGCCACCTGGGAGTAGAATGGAAAAGGCTGTTGACTCTTCTGTATTCTCCAATGGTTCTCAGTTGGGTGGGCATCAGAATCACCAGGAAGGCTAGTTAAAACAGATTTCTGGGCCCCACCCCAGAGCTTCTGACTCAGCAAGCCTAAGAACATACATTTCTGACAAATGCCCTGATAATGCAGATGTTCCTGGCTCAGGAACCATACTTTGAGAACCCCTAACCTCAATGAACTTGAAGCACAGCAGACAAAGAGGTCAAAGCCATGTACCCTTGAAAGAAAGCATCTGGCTCTCACCCAGCCCCTCTCTGGCAGGGAGGAAAGGTGGGGCAAAAACCAACCTGGGCTGGATGGCTGTACTGTCTCTGGATAAGAAGAGAGAACAGACTTCAGGGTTATATGAACTTCAAGTCATCTCCTGGGGCAGCCATCACTGGCTGTGTGACTTTGGCAGAGTTACTTATCTTGTGTGAGCCTTGTTTTATGCATCTGTACGATGGGCATAAAAGAGTGTCTGCTTTCTAGAACTGGTGTAAGGAGTTCATGAGCATGTAAAAACTCTTGCCTAGTGCCTAATAAATGCATTCTAAGTAATAGCTCTTGGTATTATTACCCGAAGCCAGAGGTACAGGGACCCAGTGGGAAAAACCCAACAACAGGTCAGGGATACTGCTGAAGAAGGATGGGAGAAGCAGGCCCACAAGGTTTGGGAACCGGAGCTGAGGAACACCCAGCAGGGGTCAGAGGCTCAGAAAGAGGGTCAGTGACACATGACACTCTGGGTGATGCAATACCATTCCTTTCCCCGTGGGATTTCACAGGGGCAGAGGCCAGTGTGCTGAGCAGAGTCATTCAAGCCTGACTTAAGCTGGACCTGTTTCCAGACTGCTATAGTAGTCATGTTCTCCTGTTGAAAACTGCTCACTCACCCCAAGGTAAAGCGGAGCCAGACAGCCATGTCTGCACCTCTGGGTTCTCCTCTCCCTTCCCCCACCCCCGTCCCCAACTGCTGACTGAACCATGTGCCTCCAGTTAGCTGACCAATCAGAGACACAGAGACTGTGTTTGGGTGATAAGTCAGAGCCAGGGTGAGTGGAACCCACCTCAGAGGAAGCCAAAGAGTGTCTGCCTCTGTGTCTGAGGTTCCTGGCCATTCCTGATGTCTGCAAGACCCAAGTCCTTTGGGTAACCCCTTCACACATCGTCATATAGCAGAATCCTCAATAACATGGACACCAGACCTCCTGCCTTTGGAAGGCACAGCATCACTTCCTCCGAATTCTATTGGTTAAAGCAGTCACAGAGCGGTCCCAGATTCAATGTGAGATGTGACCACACAAGGCATGAACGTTGGGAGCCATGGCTCATTGGAGGCCATCATTGGAAACTAGCTGCCACAAAATCCATTCAGTCTCCACACATCCGCTGTGCCCACTCTGTCTAAATCACCATTATTATCTCTAACCCAGAAGTCTGAAATAATCTTCTAAGTAGTCTCCATCCACTATCCTTACTCCTAGAAGATCTAGTTCCCGCACTATCACCACTGTTCTTATTAAAATGTAAATAATTTTTAAATGCAAATTAAGTTGATCCCTATTAAAAATCCTGCAATGACTTCGCATTGTCCTTGGGATGAAGTCCAGAGTCTTTTGTTTTGTTTAATTATATTTTATTGATTATTCTATTACAGTTATTTCAGTTTTTCCCCCTTTGCCCCTCAGCAACCCCCACTCCCTCAGGCATTCCCCACACCATTGCTCGTGTCCCTAGGTCACCTGTACTGTGTTTTACATCCCATGGCTATTCTGCAACTACCTGTTTGTACTTCTTAATCTCCTCATCTCTTCATCCATCCCCCACACTCCCCTCCCATCTAGCAACCATCAAAACATTCTCTGTATCCATGATTCTGTCCCTGTTTTTGTTTGCTTAGTTTGTTTTTTAGATTTAATTGTTGATAGATATGTATTTTTTGCCATTTCATTGTTCATAGTTTTGATCTTTTTCTTAAATAATCCCTTTAACATTTCATATCATAATGGTTTGGTGATGATGAACTCCTTTAGCTTTTTCTCGTCTAGGAAGTTCTTTATCTGCCCTTTGATTCTTAATGATATCTCTGCTGGGTAGAGCAATCTTGGCTGTGGGTCCCTGTTTTTCATGACTTTGAATATTTCTTGCCAATCCCTTCTACTCTGAAAATTTTTTTTGAGAAATCAGCTGACAGTTTTATAGGAATTCCCCTGTAGCTAACTAACTGCTTTTCTCTTTCTACTTTTAAGAGTCTCTCTTTATCTTTAACCTTTGGCATTTTATTTATGTTGTATCTTGGAGTGAGCCTCTCTGCATCCATCTTATTTGGGACTCTGTGCTTCCTAAACTTGCATGTCTATTTTCTTCACCAATTTGGGAAAGTTTTCCTTCATTATTTCTTCAAATAGATTTCCAGTTTTGTTCTCTTTCTCTTTTCCTTCTGTCACCCCTACGATGCAAACATTGGAACACTTGAAGTTGTCCCAGAGGCTGCTTACACTATCCTCATTTTTTTAATTCTTTTTTCTTCTTGTGTTCTGATTGGTTGTTTTTCGCTTCCTTATGTTCCGTATCATTGATTTGAACTTCATTCACTCCACTGTTTTTTTCCCTGTAAATTGTTCTTTATTTTAATGACTTAGCTTTCATTTCTGACTGAATCCTTTTTATGCTGTCAAGGTCTCACTAAGTTTCTTGATCATCCTTATAACCAGTATTTTGAACTCTATATCTGATAGATTGCTTATTTCTATTTTGTTTAGTTCTTTTTCTCAAGTTTTGATATGTTCTTTTATTAGGGCCATGTTTCTTTGTCTTCTCAATTTGGCGGCCTCCCTGTGTTTGTTTCTATGTATTAGGGAGAGCTTCTATGATTCCCTGTCTTGGTAGCATGGCCTAATGTAGTAGGTGTCCCATAGGTTCCAGTGGCACAGCCTCCCCATCACCCGAGCTGGGTACATGAGGTGCCCACCCTTCATGTGGGCTGAGTACACCTTCCTCTTGTAGCTGATCCTTGATTGCTGCTGGCAGGTCAATGGGAGGGATTTACCCAGGCCAGTCAGCTGCAAAGTCTAACTGTGAACACTACTACCACCCTCCACCCTCCATGGAGGATCAGCTATTCAGGAGCAGGGTGATGGTGTTCTGATGTGCTCTATAGCTATCCACTGGATGCATAGGCTCTGGGGTTCCCAGGTGGTGCAGAACAAGATCAGCACCCACCTGTGTTTTACCAAGGGTCGCCCTCCTGAGTTACCAAGCAATCTGAGATGGCTGCTTCTTGTGCTGGTTTGGGAGATTCTCAGGTGAAGCCAAGCTGTAAATCTAGGCTAGCTGCTTTTAGTGTCAGGTCTGGGACAATCTAGCAAGGGGTACAGGGGCTGGGGACTCACCGAGGCTGGCTGTTGCTTGTTTGAGAGAGTTTAGGAAGTTGTGAAGCATGAGCCAAGGCCAGTCATTCATATGGAAAAGCAGGTTGTGTGGGCCTGTAAGCTGGATGAGACAGAGTCTCTGGGGATCTCCAGGGCAAAGTAAGCAATGTTAGCCAGGTTGATGGAGTCTCAGATATGGCACCCACCTGCTGGCTCTGTGGTTCTGTGGGGAAGGTCTGAGAAAAGGGACAGCGACTTTTGCCCACCTTTGTGTTTGGGAGAAAGCTGTCCCCCACCTTTCACCTTGATGCCAGACACTTCAGTTCCTTGCTGTATGACACTGGTGCCTTTCAAGCTACTACCCCAGTGCTGGAGCTCAGAGGGAATAAGTCTGAGTAAGTCTGTGTAAGGGTTTTCTAAGAGGAACTGCTTGTGACTCTAGAAGTTTCTTCCACTGACTCAATACCTACTGGCTTTTGCAGCCAGAATTTGTGGGAACTTATCTTCCTGGCACTGGAATCTTGGGCTGGGGGTTGTGGTGTGGGGTTGAGACTCCTCACTCCCGAGATATCCCTCTCAAATTTTTATCCATCACACCTGGGTGAGGGACCAGTCTGTTTTGCATCTGCACCTCTCCTAACAGTCTGAATGGCTGTGGTTTCTTTAATTCTGGACTTGTCAGACTTCCATTCAACTTGATTTCTGATGGTTCTAAGTGATGGTTGTTCTCTATTTTAGTTGCAGTTTTGATGTGGTTGTGTGAGGTGAGCCATGTTTACCTATGCCCCCCATCTTGACCAGAAGTCCCAGATTTTTAAAAAGCCTGTGAGGCCCTCCATCAGGGACCCCAGTCCAGCTTTATCTCTGTGGGCTCCACATTCACCCTGCCACCACCATCAGGCCTCCCAGCAGCTCCTGGAACCTGCCATACTCTTTCCTTCCCTGGGAGCTTCCCATTTACTGGTCCCTTGGTTTCTTCACCTGACCTGACTTCTGTTCATCTTTCAGGTCTCTGCTTATGTACTTTTTTCAGAGAGGCTGACCTGATGCTTTGAATCAGTCAACACATTTCCTTTTTTTTTTCTTTTTTTCTTTTTTTGCTGAAAGTAAGAGAAAATTCCAGTCAAACTGGCTCTAGAGCAAAGGGAATTTATTGCCCCATGTAAAGAAGTCACTGAGGAGTCAAACTCCAGACACAGACTTTGCTTCAAGTCTTAGCTCTACATTCCACGGGGTTGGCTTTCTCCTCAGACAGCCTTGGGGTTGTCTTCCTGGCCTTGTTGCTTGACGTGAATGTCTGTGATTGGCCAGGCCTGGGTCTCTGGCCACTCACTCCCTACCTGCCAAATGGGATCAGTATGGAACAAGAGTGGGGGAACGTGCATTGTAGGCAGGTAAACAACACCAAAGCAGTCCTCTATTCTCTTTGCCAGCACCCTGAACATTTCCTCACACACCGGGCACTCTCTTGCCTAAGAATCTTTGCACAGGCTGCTGTATTTGCCTGGAATGCTTCAATAATAATAATAATAATAATAATAATAATAATACTCTCAAAAACCTTATTTTGAAATTTCATACAGAAAAGTTTTAAAAATAGTACATGCCCTTCACCCAGATTCCCCAAATGTTAACATTTAAATACTACTTGCTTTATCACTCATTTTCTCTCTATACATATGTCTATATGGATTTCATCAATGGATTTACATATGTCTATATACACATACATAATATCTCCCTATCTCTATCTGTCCATATAATTTATTTTTCTTGAACTGTTAGAGTAAGTTGCAGACATAATTCCCCCTCACTCCTAAAACATACATCAGCGTGCGATCTGCCCCGGAATGTCTTTCTCTGGATATCCGTGTGGCTCACTCTGGGCACGGGCCTCTCGCCTTCTTCAGAGGAAACATTCTCAACCCCCCGCCCTTCACACTCATTGCTGTCACTCTTGGTCCTCCTATCCCACTTTACTCTTTCTTATCTTATAGTACCTTTGACTTTCTAAGATACTTTAGAACTTACATATGTGAAATCTGTGTATTTTAAGCTTTGTAAAGATAAGGATCTTGTGTTCATGGAAATAGCCCAAGTTTCTAAAACAGCACATAGCAGATGGTCAATAAGAATGAATGAATGAATGGATGAGACAACCCAAGGTCATGGCAAATGAATGGCACAGTGCTTTTCATCAGACCCTCCCATAGGCCAGGCACTGCCCTCAGAGCCTTTCTGTGATGGCCCTGGGGCTGCCTAGGCTCTCACCGGGACCATCTGTGTGACACTGGTTTATGGAGACCCTCCCGTTGAGGAGTTGACCCAAATTATGAGATCTCAAGTTCATTATTGCTGCCTTCGAATTCCCTTTTTCTCTCCTTGCCTTATGCCAAAGTCGCCCCCGGATGGGAGTCCTTGGAAAAGTCACTTCCCCTCCTGGGTCTGTTCCCCCTTCTGTGACTCCCATGATTTCTGAGACTCTTGGTAGCTTGGATATCATCCTCCAGTCCCTTCATATCATCACCCTAGGGAATCCGGGTTGAGACTGTGGCTTTTCTCTAATGGCAGAAGGTGTGGCTTGTTCTCACAGGGAAAAGTATTCTCAGGTCTGGGATTGCCGCTTGCCTGCCTCTTCCTTTGGGGGTCAGACAAATCTGGATTTGAATCTGAAGCTGCCACACCCTGGCAGCTCTATGATCTTGGCAGTTTGCCCCAGTGTTCTGAGTCTCAGTTTTCTGCCCTGGAAAATAGGTATAGTAATATCTTCTTCAGAAGCTTGTTGGAAAGAATTAAATCACTCTGCATATCACCCGACACACAGAAAGTGTTCTCAAAATAGTAGCAGTCATTAAGTTCTGAGCCCTGGGTGGGTGCTTGCAGGTACACAGGGGTGGGGAGGGGGGCATTTCTGGAGTCCCCTCTGCACAGTAGGTATGGGCCTGGGCGCTGTGTGTGGCTGTTGTGGGGCTGTGGCTATTTAGGAGACCCCAGCTCCTGACTTTTAGACAGAGCTCCAGGCCCCTCTTTTTCCCACCGTGGAGATGGAGCCCAGAAGTCTGAGTCACAGAAAGCACTTGAAGGTTCCTGGGAAAGCCATCTGGGCCAGGGGCACTTAGAAGATGTTTTCCCCGCAACTTTAGTTTATTGAAATATTGCATTTTTCATTTATAATTGCCAAAGAAATAACTCCCATGAGTTAATGGCTTCAAACAACAAATGTATCATCTCACATAGTGTCTGAAGATCAGGAATCAGGAAGCAGCTCAGCTGGGTGGCCTGGCTCAAGGTCTCTCGTGAGTTTGCAGTCAAGCAGTGTGCCAAGGCTGCAGACCGCTGAAGGCGTTCGCTGGAACTGAAGGCTCCACTTACCGTAAGCTCACTCAGGTCGCTGTTGGCAGGAGGCCCCAGTTCCTTGCCGTGTGCCGTTC
Source organism: Artibeus jamaicensis (assembly GCF_021234435.1). NCBI lineage: Eukaryota > Metazoa > Chordata > Mammalia > Chiroptera > Phyllostomidae > Artibeus > Artibeus jamaicensis. Next base: position 10,854,253 of record NW_026522057.1, read on the forward strand.
TCCATAGGGAAGTTCAACACGTGGCCTCTTCCGGAACAAGCCATCCGACAGAAGGAGAGAAAGCAAGACCAAGACAGAACAGTACCCTTTCTACCTAATCTCGGCAGTGACATACCATCACTGCTGCCACATTCTTCTACCACGCAGACCAACCTGACACACTGTATGTGGGGGGTTGGGGCGGGGGTGCTGCACCAGGGTGAGCACACCAGGGGTCAGAGGTAGGTGGGGACTAATTTCATTTTTATTTTTTTAGAGAGAGAGAGATATTGATCAGCTGCCTCTCACATGCAGCCCAACCAGGGCCCAAACCAGCCACCCAGGCACGTGCCCTGACCGGGAATCTAACCTGCAAGCTCTTGTTCCACAGAACGACACCCATCCGAGTCACACCAGCCAGGGCACGGAGGGCTATTTTGAATACTGCCCATCACAGATGTGATTTACATATGGTCAAAGTCACAGATCTTCCATATACGGTCTGGTCAGTTTTAACTATCAAATACTCTCCTATAACTCACACCCCCACCTGCATTCAGAACATCTTCATCACCGCAGAATATTCCTCATCCTCAGAATACCCATCACTTCATGTCCCTTCCCAGGTCATCCCCCTCATCCCAAGCAACTACATAGCTTATTTCTATCTACACATGATCTACAGTCTAGCCCGGTCTATAACTCCATAAAAATGGGTTCGCACAGTCTGTGTTCTTTTATGTCTGGCTTCTTTGCTCTGCATGGTGATTCTGAGATCCATCCATGCTGTTACTGGTATCAGTGGTTCATTCCTTGTTATTGCTGAGTTAGGCCCTCCCACTTCTATGCAACTCTGACCCTCATTCAATGTGCCCTTAACCCGCCATCTCCAGGTTAATGCCTCCTGTTTCCCCTTCTGCGGGACTGTGACCTGCTTCAGGACAGAGGCTGTATCTCATTTATTTCTGGGTCTCCAACATGAACTCGGTGCCTGGCAGGCAACAGGTGCTGGGAGCTGTCGCATCTGATCCTTGGAAGTGCAGCACGATGGGAAGCAGAGGTGGGTAGGAAGGTGGGGGCTGGGCAGGGCAGGCTGGACCTGTTCACCGGGGCTGGAAATCACTCCAAGACTCAGCGTCCACAGTCCTCAGAGCTCAGAGGGCTCTCCAATCAGACATTCTAGGACAGAGACAGGGTTTTGTTCTGACAAACGCCGAGGACAGTGAGTCCAGCGCTGTTACCCTGAAGGTCACCCCCCACCACTGGAAAACTCATTGACTGGGGACAAGCTGAAAAGAAAGTAAAAATGGATTCTCCCTCTCTCGTTTCTCCTCCCCTTTCACCCATACCCCTGACAACTAACCTGACCCTCAGGCAGGGGTTGGCAGCCCAGGCCTCATGTGAGCACCTCCCCCCAGCCCCTGCCACTCACACAGAGCCTTGGCAGGCTCTGAGAAGACCAGGGCTTAGGCTCCAGCATCCTCTAGAGGCTTTCTGGAATCCCAGGGCCCCTAGAGCATAACCTGAGAGGTCAGAGTGCTGAGTCCCTGTTCTGCCACCTCTGGCTGTGTGACCTTGGTCAGGTGACTTCCTCCCCTGTAAAAAGGGATCATAATTTTTAGCTACTGGGGTGAATGCAGGACTGACTGAGGTCAAGTGCTTAGTACAGTGGCTGGCAGAGAAAGAGTGATGTGCCTTGGTAGGACAAGGTGTTGGGCCTTTCCTTTTTACCCAGAAAAGCAGAATTAGCACCAGAATCTGGAGCTGAGGACAAAAAGCATGAAGTGCTTCACCTTCTGAGCTCAGAGGACAGCTGTCTCCCCTCAGGGCAAGATGTGACATTGCGGTAGAACCAGAGTCACTCCCTGAGCCGGAGGCTGAAAAGGAGCCACCTGTCCCTCTCTCCCTGAGGGGCAGAGCAGGGAGCAATGGATGGTTTCCTCTCCCTGAGGCAGGGCAGGTGAATCCAACTGTATTTTGCAAAGATAGCCACCCTCCCCCAACTTGCTCCTCTCCAGTGCGACCCTATCACTCCCTCAGCAAGAGGACCAATCAGCCCTTGCTGCTGTGCCTCAGTGGATTGAGTACTAGCCTTCAGACTACAGGGTCGCTGGTTTGATTCCCAGTCAGGGCATAAGCCTGGGTTGCAGGCCAGGTCCCCAGTGGGGGGCATGTGAGAGGCAGCCATACGTTGATGTTTCTCTCCCTCTCCTTCTCCCTCCCTTCTCCTTTCTCTAAAAATAAATAAAATCTTTTGAAAAATAAAAATATCATTACTACTCAATATAAAAAAAAAGAGGACCAATCAAATCCCTTCCCCTTGAACCTGGGCCAGTCTTGGTGACTCATGTCTAACAACAGATACCCCATGTGACTTCGGAAAAATTCACTTTACAGACACTGTCCCTCGAGGCGCTCCGTCTCAGAGCCCAGCTGCTGCGAGAAGCCAAGCCACACGCGGACAGGCCACGTGCAGGTGCTGCCGGTGACAGCGCCGGCTCAGGGACCAGCCATGTGAACGAAGCAGCCTCCCAGGTGATTCTAGCCCCAGCCACTCGAGTCTTTCCAGCTAAGCACGCAGACGTCATGGAGCAGTGTATTAGTTATCTGTTGCTGCATAACACATTACTCCTTAAATCAACAAATAGAACCACTTAAATCAACAAACGTTTATCATCTCACACCACTTCTGAAGGTCAGGAACCCGAGGGCAGCATATCTGGGTGATTCTGACGCAGGGTCCGTCTCTTATGAAATTGTAGTCACGCTGTCGGCCAGGGCTGCAGCGATCTAAGACTCTGGGGCTAGAGGAAGCTCATGAATGAGCTTAAAAGCTCATTCATGTGGCTGCTGGAAGGAGGCCTCAGTGCCTTTCAAGATGGGCTGCCCCATACGTGAGTATCCTCAAGACAGGGCAGCTGGCTTTCCCCAGAGTGGGAGGTCCAAAAACATCAAGGCAAAAGCACATCTTTTCTAACCTACTTGGAATTACATACTATCGCTTCTACCATATTCTATTGGCCACTCAGACCAACCCTGATACAAAGCAGGAAGGGACTGCACAAGGGCATGAGTGGTGGGAGGCTCGGGTCATTGGACACTGTCTTGGAGGCTGCCCACCGCAAGCAGAGCCCAGCCATGCCCCCTGTGCCCTGTCAAATTCCTGATCCACGGAGTCCGTGAGCATGATAAAATGGTGGTTGTTTTAGGTGGTTTAATTTGGGGTGATCTGCTTCACAGACATGGATAACTGCAACAGAGCCAAGGGAATAGTTCACCCAGTTTGCCACCAGAGGCCGTCTGACCTCTCATTCCTGGTGGATGTCAGCTGAGCCACTGACTGCACCTGCCGGCCCACCCAGGTGCTACTGATATAAGGGGAAGGGCACTGGAGAGAGAAGGCCAAGGATGTGACCAGGTGACGAGGGAGAAAGAAGAAGAAGAAAGACAGAGCCTGCCCATGTCCACAGGCCCTGGGAATGGGGCTGCAGAGGGTAGAAGTGATGAAGGCAGCAGGCCTGCTGGGGGCACAGATATGAGCCGTGAAAGGTGAGCCCACCGCCGCCAACAGAGGAGAGCTCTTCACCACAAAGCCCTTCATCAGCATGGCCTGTAGGACCCGTTGCCCACACACACCACGTCTATAGATAATGAGCCGAACAGCCTCCATGACAAGAGGACAGGAGCATGGCCACATTATAAGCAGTAAAAAGGGGGTCAGCCAAGGGCCAGCAGGGGCTTCCTAAGGAAGCAAGTCCTTTTTTTCCTCTTTGTTCCTCCCCACTAGCGAGAGGAAAGCAGACCACGTCCATTTTCTCTGCCACAAGTCCGCCTGCTGGGACTTTGAATCCAATAGCAACTGACCTTTGAAAAGGGAAGCCCTGGCTGGTGTGGTTCAGTGGACCAAGTGTGGCCTGCAAACCAAAGAGTCGCCAGTTCGATTCCCAGTCAGGGCAAATGCCTGGGTTGCAGGCCAGGTTGCCAGTAGGGGGCGCAGGAGAGGCAACCACACATTAATTTTTCTCTCCCTTTCTTTCCCCCTCCCTTCCCCTCTAAAAATTAATACATAAAATCTTTTAAAATATAAAAAGGGAAAGGCCAAGTAAATGCCCAAAACAAGAGACTTCATTAATAACTAAAAGTGACTCAGTTTTGGAACAAGGTGGAGGTGTCATCAAGGGGACCAGAGGGAGAATGACAGATTACAGTCGGTAGAAGTTATGTTTTTAAAGAATATTTGATCTACCTTTGAGCGTTGATATTTCTCAATCAAACTAGTTCCAGGAGCCATTATTAGTATTATCCTGGACTCCTCTTTCACCTCATTCATTCACCCACTCATTCATTCCTCTTTCAAATCACGCACTCACTTACTCATAAGCACTTCCTGTATGCCAGGCACTCTGCTAAGCACAGTATTTTGATAAGTACAGTAATTAGAAGAACAGTCAATTAGTCATCATGTCCTGGCCATTCACCTTCCAAATATGTCCTAAGCCTTTGCCCACTTCCCCCATTCCAAACGTCTCTGCCTTGGTTCAGGCCTCGGTATCTCTCATTTGAATGATTTCCTTGGCTCTGATCTCTTACCAGTCCATTCTCCAACCTTTCCAAGAAGGAGCTTTCCGAAATGCAAGCAGTATGGTCACTTCCTGCTGAAGATGACTAGTTGTCCCCCAGCATCCATCTTTCCTTTAGTAATAGAGCCTCTACACTTAAGCATATGTCTGTCCAGAATAAAAATTACCCTTTCCAGCAGCCTGGCTGCTAGTGATGGCCATGTGACTAAATTCTGGACAGTGCAATGTTAATGAAAGTGATGCGTGCAAGTTCTAGGTTATGCCTTTAAAGGGTAGAGGTGTGTTTTCCATGACCCCTTTCCTCCTCCTTGCTGGCTGGAATGCAGAAGTGATGAAAGAAGCTGCAGCCGCCCTCCTGGACCACAAGAAGGAAGTGATATATTGAGGATGTCACAGCAACATGCCAGAAGGACCCAGGGTTCCTGATGAATGTGGAGCTGCCACGCCCACTCCAGCTTGGAGATGGAGACTTCTATCATGTTTAAGCCATTGTTATTTTGGAGTCTTTGTTACAGTAGTTGAACGTGTTTTCTAACTAATAAATACTATAACTCCAAACTCTTTCAATGGCTCCTACTGTCTTCAATTAAGTCAAAGCACCTAAACTCAGTACCTAAGACTCTTTAAGATTTAGCCCTGTCAACCTGGTCTCTTGTCCCTCTGTCATTTAAACTCCATGCTTTAGTCCTACCAAACTGCTTGCACTTACCAAATGCACCCAGCTCATCATGCTTCCAGACGGTCGCTTAAACTATTTCCTCTGCCTGGAATACCCCCTCCCCCTTCTTCTTTGCTGTTTCCCTCCTGCTCACCCTTCCAGGACTCAGTTCTGGAGTCACGTCTTTATAAAGGTAACCCAAAACCCCATGCCCCTCCACCCCAGATTAAGTGATGTGCCCCTGCTAAATGCCTGCATAGCATCTTGTGTTCCTGCCTTGTGACACTCTACTTCCAGTCCCTAGCTTATCAGGAGAGCTCAACAAATATGCATCAGCTGAATGAATGACTGAATTAACCAACCTCATTTATCACACTGTACTCTCACCCACTGCTCACTCAGTCATCTGCCTCCACAACCACCTGATTTCCCTGACACAGGGACCACAGAGTCCTGACGGCCAGGCACAGTAGGTGCTCGATAAATGTTGTTCTAGGAGCACTGCCAACCCAGTGCCCTCTGCTCTGCATCACCATTTTCCAATAGAACTTCTGGTTCATTTCACAAGGGTACTCTCACAGTGTCCAGTGTGCAACATTTTCCAACGAAGCGTGTGTTTGTTGTTGTTAACACCATAAGCCTTTTCTTAGAAGGCCAGTAGCATTTATGAAAATCAGCATTTGCCCACAGTGACCTCAAAACAGTAGCTGAGAGGATCTATTTATTGAGATGGATTGGACTTAGCCAGTTCTTCAGAAAACCACATCTCAGTGTTGCGGCTTGGGTGTCAAAGGGACAGGAAGCCTGTCACAGAGATTGGGAAGTGGGTTCTGGGTCAGGTGGGATTGTGAAGCCCCAGAAGGGCACAGAAAGAGGGGTGTGTTCCACAGGTGGGAAGTGGCTGAGCTGTGTAAGAATCTGGACCTCAAAGTCCGTAGTAAGTAGGTCAGCCCACTTGGTAAGAGCCTCCTATCCAGTTTCTTTATTCTGACCCCACAGTGGGGTATATCAGTTAGGATGAGCGAGGTTTTGCTACAAGAGGAAAACACTTGGGTTCCATCTCCAGTCGGGGAGTGTATGGGAGGCCACGGATAGATAGATGTTGCTCTCACATTGATATCTCTCTCTTTCCCCCTTTTCCTTTTTTTTTTCTTTGACTGTGAACCCTTTATTCCCAAACTATAAATACGCCTGCTCTCTGAGAAAAGACTGTCCAGGTGAAAAGTCCAGAGCCTCTGCATCTTCCCATTCCAATTGCTCCTCAGTCCAAACAAGTCTCCTTAGAAATGCTCCCTATGATCTGGAATCATAACCCTGGCAAGCAGTTGAGAAACAGCCTTCCCTTCTTCTGCTGTGACTGCAGCACCGCTTGGGCCCTGCTTCCCCGGCCAGGCCCACGGCTGGCCTGGTGCTCAGCCCTCTGTTTGACCAACTCCCTGACCCAGCCCCACCAGGTGGTTGCCTGCTACCAAGGCCCCGGCCGGGACACTCCTGTCTCGTTGCCACCAGCTACTGTGAGGAACCACCAGGTCTCTACACTGCCATTTGGCATGAAGGCTGGGGAAGGCCTGCTTCCAAGCCGCTTCCCTGGCAGGTCACTGCTATCCCTGGGCCACAACGTACTCTTCCTTCTCCACCGCTTCACTGCCATCTTCCTCCGTCTGGCTGCTCTGAAGCAGCAGCAGCTCCAGGTCAGGGTTGGAACCCAGCCCCTTGGAGGGTTTAGGCCGCCACCCCCTTTGGAGGACAGGTCCTTGAGGATGACATGCAGGGATATTCCTGAGAGGCAGAGGAAGCCCAGCCAGTCCAGGAGGCTGATCTGACCACCCAGCAGATGAGCTGCCAACAGCAAAGTGCAGACTTCCTTAAAAATGCTGGCAATGGAGAGAGTGAGGCTGGAGGTTCTGGAAACCAGGAGGAACTCAGAGAAGCCCAAATCAAAGGCAAGAATCCCACCAAGGACGAGGCTCCCAAGTATCCACAGAAGCAGCCCTGTGTCCTGCAAACGGAAGATATTCTCAGATGTGAACAAATGGAGACCTTGAAATATGGACCTTCCCGCAAAGAGCGGGAAGAGCCCAAGAATCATGGGTAGCTGCAGGCGGAATATGGTGTCAGTGGGGTTCCGGAGCCCAAGCTCCACCTTCTGCAGGAGTATCTGTCTGGGTGAGGGTCCAGAGAAGGTCACCGACAAAAGTCACCCCCAGCACCAAGGCAAAGCCCTCCGCGTTGAACTGGGTGGACTTGCAGGTGAACGTGAAGAGGCCCCCAGCCATGAGGGAGACTGCCAGGAGCAGTGCCGCACACAGCTCCTCCAGCTCGCAGAGCAGAGAGAAGGTCGAGGTGAAGAGGACGGCGGAGGATTTGGCCATCGCGTACAGTGAGGCGGTGATGCAGAGGGAGCTCCAGCTGGACACGCCCACGTCAAGCGCCATCACGAGTGCTGTTGGGGCTGCTCTTCTGAGGCAGTAAGTCCAGCTCAGCATCACGCAGGCCCTGTGGCTGGAGTGTGTGCTGACCCAGTGCCTGGGACAGGGTGAAGAACCGGAAGCCCACGGCCAGGGGTGGCATCGTCGTGAACGGGGAAAGTGGAGGCTCTATGTCCGCCATTTGTTGTAGAAAGTGATGCTGATGGAGAAGCAGTGCGAGAGAAGGACCGGCAGCAGACTCAACACTGCCTTCCACACAAAGGCCTCGTCGAGGGCCCACCTCGACATCTGGGGAAGTGGCAACTCCCTAGCTGGGGCTGGTGGGGGGAGGCACCTCTCCTGAAGACGGGCTGCAGGAAGAGCTCCTTGGCCTGCTTCACAGCTTTCCACCTGGATGTCTCCTGATTAGAGTTCCCTTCGCCTCCGTGACTCAGGACGGTTAACAGAGCCTGAGTCAGAGCCTGAGTCAGAGCCCTCGGCAGAGAGGCTGGGGGCCAAGCCACACTCCTCCATGATCAACCATTTGCAGGGCTACCGGGTCTCCAGGTCTGAGGCTCGGCGGAGGTGCTCCTGCCAGGATCCTCCTGCCACAGGATCTCTCTCAAAAATCCATAAAAATATATCCTCAGGTGAGAGTCAAAAGTAAAAAAGAAACAACTTGGAAAATCTCAGTTGCTTAAAACATCAAAATAAATTTCTTATTCATACGATGTGCTCATCTGAGTGGACGGGGGCCTCTGACAGAGGAGGCTCTCAGGGGCCTGGGTCAGTGGGGGCTGCATCGCAACACAAGCTTCTGTGGCTGCAGATACAGAGAAAAAGGAAAGAATCGTGCACTGCCTGTCAAAAGCTTCTGGCTGGAAGTGACATATGTGTCATTTCTGTTCACATTCCATCAGCCAAAGCAAGTCATGTCCTCTTGCCTAAGTTTAACAGGGCTGGGGCATGTAATAGGAAAGGACACCAAACGTCTGTGAGAAAACAGTATGGCCAACCACAAAAGACAGTGTAACAGGGGGCAGCCAGGGGGCCCCCAAATAGGGGTTTGTAATGGGGTTAGGAACTCAGGAAATATTAAAAAATTATAGATGCCCTCACCCCCACAAGTCTGAACTGGGGGATGGGACACACATTGAGAGTCGTAACTTTTAACTGGTTTCACGGATATGTTAAATAGCTGTGGCCATGCTTTGAGCCAGGGAGATGGGAGTGACTTCCACCCAGTATGTAACTGGAAGCAACTTCCCCTGGTTACAGTGCCTGTGTGAGAGCTTTGGCAGCCGAGAAAAGCTGGAAAAACATGGGGATGCTGGCAGGGATAGCCGATTGTGGGAGGAGTCGTAAATGGGGCTGCAGAGGAAGATTGGTGCTGGGATTTAAACCCAGGCGCAGCTTCCATGCTAGGAGGGACCACATGGCTTTGCAGCTCCCTTGGCCGTGCAGCTTAGGAAGCTGGAAAATGAGATGTAGCAGCCATGCAGCTCTCTCTTAGCAGTTTAGAAGAATGCAGGAGAGACGCTGCAGGAAGGACAGGGGTGAAAGGACTCTCAGTCATTACTCTTAAGTCTGTATAACTTTTGAATAAATAATTCCTTTCCTTTTCACCAGTCTCTGTCATAATTCCCTGGTGGCAGGCAAGGCAAACCTAGTACGGGGGACCCTGGGGAAAAGGGGGTCCATTTGATAATAGTATCTTATCCCCACCACAGGTCTGTTTGGTAACAACAGTACTGTGTGGTGGGAGCTTTCACTAACTGTATGCTTTCAAGCAAGCCAGTTAACCATGATGGACTCGGTTTCCCATCCAGAACATATGGCTAATAAGCAGTTCTGGAACAGCAAGGATATTGTTATGACTCGAGATCGTATGCAGAAAGCTGAACACAGGGCCTCGAATAAACAGTTGATCAATAAATGGTAAGTTTTAAAAAGATCTTATTTATTTGTTTATTTATTTTTAGAGAGAGGGGAAAGGAGAGAGAAAGAGAGGGAGAGAAACATCAATGTGAGAGAGAGACATCGATTGGTTGCCTCTCATTTGTGCCTTCAGTGGGAAGTAAACCCACAACCCGGGCGTGTGCCCTGACCAGGGACCAAACTGGTGGTTCTTCACTTTGCAGGACAATGCCCACCAACTGAGCCACACTGGTCAAGGCAAAGTGGTAACTTTTTAAAAATTAAATTGTGAATCAGCTCGATTACCAAAATGCAAGAGTAAAATGGAAGCCCTTTGGCTGTTTTCTTCATTGAGTCTAAAACAGCCAGAACCCTGGAGCTACCATTTCTCTCTCCTACATGCAGGAGCTGAGACCAGGGCTGCTTCACTTGCTTCTCAGGCCAGGGATTTTGTCGGGCACAAATAGACAGAGCTGACCTCCTGGCCTGCTTTGGTTCTTGACTGCCAAGTCCAATGCAGCCTATGAAACAGGGCCATGAACATGGCCAGCCAAACTCTCCGGAGGCCAGCTTTGGATTTTGGGGTTTTAGGGAGAGCTCTCAGGCAGACTGATGCCTGGTCTTCCCACACTAAGAAACTGACTCTGGGATGTGTGTTTTTTGCTAGTTACTTGTACCCCATGAGCAGGCAGGCACCTAACCAGCTCCTGCCTGAGCACTCAGAAGGAGCCACGAGGGAAACATACTCCTGAAAATGGGAGGTGGGAGCTTCTCATGCTCAAGAGCATCTTCCATCTGTGGGTGGCAGCAGCATACCTCTCCATATGGGACTTTGGGAGAAGGCCTGAGCCACCTGTACCTCCACCTGGGAGCATACACATTGTCACCTGCTTATCCAGATGGGTAAGTACAGGGCCATCCTTTAATTCTGCTGGCATTTTTCAGTTAACCACACCAGCAACCCGCTGGGACACCCATGAGGTTTGTATTGTAGAGTAACTCCTCTGGGGGCAGTCGGGAACAGAAACCTGAGGCTGCAGGCCGGCCAGGAGACCGCTGTGATAACCCTGGGCAGAGGGGAAGGTGGCCTGAGGCAGTGCTGCAGCAGGAGAGATGGAAGCAGGAGATGGACCTGAAAGGAACTAAGGTGGGCGGAACTTGCTGACCGAGTGGGTCTGTGGGACAGCGAATCGGGAAAAGGAGAAGTCACGCTGACTCCCAGGACTGATCTAGGAAAGATTTTTTTTTTTAATTTGACACCAAAAGTAACTTGTCAGCAAATCTGACCAGAAAGACATTCAGTTTGAAAGATAAAGACTCTATTAATGTCTTTCATTACCTGGGGCTGCCCCAATACTAAGGGGCAATACTAAGCGGTGTTGCCTAACGCAGCATGCAGCTTCCCTGTATCACCTTTGTCCAAAGTCCAACAGAATTCCCAGTTCTGAATTACACTTTTCGATAAGGGACTGTGGGCCTGGGGCGAAGGCAGCAGCTCTGCACGAGCCTCCCCCCAAGAGGGCCTGAAAGGATATCTTGGGTCCCACATGCTGTCCAGTCGTCACGTTACCAGACAGGGGACCTGGCCTCGTGTGGGTCTGCCTAGGGCCAGCCGGTAGTGTGGGGGTTCTTGACTTCGTGTAGAAAAGATGTTACAACATGAGCCCAGGTGACTATGAGGATGTTTATTAAAGCTGAGGACTGTGAAACAAGGAAAAGCCTCATACAGAAGGAACAAGAAGAGAGCCGGGGCTGGGCTGCCTTAGCTCGCTGGGAGGTCAGAGATGAGGGTGCCGTGGAGACGGGTTCAGGGGTTAGCCTGGGACGAGCTGTCACTGCCCATTGCTCCTCTGAGTCTCGGGGTCCCTTAGAGATGTGTGTTTACGTGGGAAGAAGAGGGGAAAGGGAATGGCACAGCTGCTCCCCAGAGGGAAAGAAAGAGCACAGGTCCTTTGTCTGGACACTTTTATCTCTTGCAGGCAGGAATCTTAGGGGAGGTCTCAGGGGAGGGTTTCAGTAGAACATTCATCAGTTTTCCAGGTGTGGTCTCCAGGGTCATGGTCTCCACTGATCAGTCAGTGACAGGGCAGGGAGTCTTTGGTCATTGTGTTAGTCCTTGCAACTGGTCCTGGCGTTGCCCACCTGGTTTCGCTGGCTTTCTGGCATGAAGCCTAAATACAACTGAGGCCTAGATGTTATCTCTAGGGAGGGGACCTTCTGCATCTGGCTGTAAATTGCTCAGCCAGTTTGTTCAGCTACCCATCTCAGCTTCCCTACTCCACTTGCCAAGGAATTTTCCTAGCTTCTCACTATCCTGCCTCAGTCAGTCCACAGGCACCCCCTTCAAGGCCTCTTTTACTACACAGGTTGCTGGTCTCCACTGTCCTCCAACCCACAATGGGCAGGAACACCTTCTGCTATGCCCTGCAGCACACTGGGACACAAGGGGACCCCGGGTGTCTCAGGCACTTGCTCTGCATCAAGGGGTGGGGATGGGTCTCTGAGGGCCTGTGCTTTCTTGGGCCCTCACACTGCCCACCCCACCCTCTGGCCTCCAGAAAAGGGATAGGTCCTCTTCTCTTCTAGGATGTCCCACACCTGTCTGAGAATCCTGTCGTTGCCACTCCACATGCCACCCACCCTCAGGGCAGGGAGAGGCCAGTCCCAAGACCCACTTCTCATTCACCTGTAATAGTTCAGCACTTTGCTTTCTCTTCTTCCCTCTGAGCAAAGGAGTTTCATTTCTGGCAGCTGGGAACTGGCTGTTTCTTCTGTTTTTCTTGTCCTTAGGTCAGGGCCTTGGCCTTGAGAACCCTCAAATGAGACTCTTTCTCTTTCCTTCTTTGCCTTTTCTAGTGTCATCCTTGGCACGAAGGTAGGAAAACAGCGTTTGCAGAAAGAGGTTAGTTAATACTAAAAATGACACTCCAGTCCACCCATAAGCAGGCTGCTTCTTTCTCGAAGATTCCTTGCCTTCCACCTGGCTACCCCTTAGGTTACCAGCTCCTCTGACCTGTCTCCCTCCTTCCCCTGAATAGCCTCAAGAACAAGGGATCTCAATTCATACTTCACCCACCTCAATCCACCCCTCACCCCAACCTCCAACTGAAGCAGCTCCCTCGTTAAAGGCCACAGACAAACCCTTTGAGGCCAAATCTGAGGTGCTTTCCTCAGTCCTCGTCTCTGTGCTCTAAACTGTACTATTGTTCAGAAATATCCACCGCTCCTTCCCCCGGGCCCCTCCCAGGGGTTGAAGTATATTCCTGAGCCCCTTGGTTACAGTTTGGCCATGAGACTTGCTTTGGCATTTCCGTGACTTGTGACATTTGACATTTCTGGGCAGACACTTTAAAGGCTAATATCATTGTCCTTTTCCAGTGCTGTGCTGGTAAATGTTTAACAAAACATTCTCCAATTCACCGATTCCTACAATATGAACACTCCCACCATAACTGATTTCAAGCTGCTAACATAACATCATTGAGCACGGAGTTGGGAAAAGATGCGCACCACCCGCTCTCACTAGTGCAAGCAGACGCTATCCCCATGCCTCTCTTCCCTGAGAACAGCACTGTCCTAGCCCAGAGCTGCTCCTTCAGCCAGCATCCCTGATGCTGTAGCTGACCTGCCATGGATATGGGACCTATTCACGCCTACTGATGTTTTAGGGGTTGTCTGTCACCGCAGCATGACTTAGCTGAAGCCGACTAACATACTCCTTGAAACTCTGTTTTTGGCTTTGGTAACACTTCTTATCATTCCAATCAACAAGTGTTTATCAGTGCCCGCTACATATGAGAGACAATGTAGTGTAGTGGTTACAGCACAGGCTAGAGAGCCAGACCATCTGGGTTTTCAGCCCCGCTCTGCCATTTACTAGCAATAACCTTGGGCAAATTAATTATCTTCTGGGTTCTTCCATTTCTTCATCCCTTAAATAGAACTAATAATAGCACCTACCTCATAAAGTTATCATCAGGATTAAATTATTTACTACGTGTAAAGCACTCAGCACAGTGCCTGGTACAGGATGATTGACCATCGAATGCTAGCTTTGTTTTATTACCACTAGTTGCCTGGCCCACTCTAGGAGCAGAAGATCCAGTCAGGACACCCCTACTCTCAGGGTTCGTTCACAGTCTGGGGCAGGAGACAGACACAAAAGCAGAAAATCACAATAAATGGTGACAAGTGCAAAAGAAGAAGGCTGTGCTGTGGGGGCCTGGGCATCAGGACAGCTAACTCGGAGTGTGAGGCTGCGGGTCAAGTGCCCAGGAAGGCTCCACAGAGAAGGGGATCTTTAAACTGGGCTTTAAAGGATGAGTAGGAGTTTTCCAGATAAAAAAGGGTGTGGTGGATAGCATGAAATTTCAAGTTTTCCTCTTATCTCTCTAATCATTCTCTGAGTCCTTGGCTAACGACCCATTCCCCCTCAAGTGTTCATTCCCCAGATTAGTCTTCATTCTCCTCCTCTTCTCTCTACCCTCTCCTAGGCCAAACTCGTTTTCTCCATGGTTTTGACGCAGGTGGCAAGAGTGACCATTTGCTGAGCATTTGCCATAAGTAAGGCATTGTGCTAAATGCTTTATATCTATTACCTCATTCGCTATTGAAATATGATCTTGTGTGGCAGATATTACTGTCCTCGCTTTGCAAAGAGAAACTGAGGCCCAGAGGGGTTAGGTGACTTGCAGCATCACATAAGGTGCTTTCAGCGACAGGTCCCGGGATACCCAAATTAATGTGGCTTGAACATTAGGTGTTTACTTCCCATCACAAAAACTCTACGGGAAGGTGATACACCGGTTAGCTCAGCAGCTCAGTGAAGCCAGACTCGGGGTCAACCTCTCTGCTCTGCCCTCATGGCCCCAGATGGCTGTTACGTGCAATGACTAAACATTGCATCCTCCCTCAACATCCAAAGGCAGGCAGGAAGGGGGCTTATTCCCCTGGGCAGCCCTCCTTTTGTTGGAGGGGAAGCCCCCAGGAAAATTACCATGGCCCTTGCCTCCTCGGCCTCTTTTTTCTCCCCTTACCTTCCTGAGCTGTAACTGCAGCCAGGCTGACTGCACTCGGTGCCAATAAAGGTTCTCAGTGAGGTCCACTGAGTAGAGGCATCCTTCACTTTTTGAAAGTTCACATCCCACCCCTTAACTTTGATGAAAGTACCTGCTTTGCCAACTAAAAGAGCTCCAAAAGAGGATCTGTGCTTTTATGGGGGGAAAAGGTGAAAAGTAGAAATAGTGTTGAGAGTTTGTTTTGCAGCCAGCTCCGAGAGAGGCATCCTGCAGCCCACACGGTCCGCCAAGCTCCTCCCCAGGCACTACGCTCTGCATCCCGCTGTCAGGGCATCGAACAGTGTCTGCAAGCATCTCTGAGACCCATCTCTCAGAGTCTCTGAGACTCCCATCTCTGGGAATGCTCAACAATTTGTTTCCATATATTGAACATTATATACTAATCAGAAGCGTTTCTTTGCTTTATGCCATTTTGGCTCACAAAAGTTTTCCTATGAAGTTAACTTTCAGGTAGCTGGGAAATCTGTAATGTGGGGAGCTCACCAATCTCAAACATGGGTAGGAACCAAAAGCAATGAGGCACCAGAGGAGCTTTGTTGGACAACCACTAATGACCACTGGCCACCCACTGCTGCTGGAC
Organism: Artibeus jamaicensis; assembly: GCF_021234435.1. Lineage (NCBI taxonomy): Eukaryota > Metazoa > Chordata > Mammalia > Chiroptera > Phyllostomidae > Artibeus > Artibeus jamaicensis. Next base: position 10,869,453 of record NW_026522057.1, read on the forward strand.
TCTCCCCTCCCCCCAAGAACAGGTCCTACCCCTTCACCTCTCTCCCTCAAAGGACAAATTCCGGGGCAGGAACATCCCCCTGGTCGGGCCTGGTCTGCACTCCCTCCTCAGTTTCCAGGAAGACAGGCAGGATTCTGTCCTTTCAGCTTCTGGAGGATGCAGTGTGGCTGCTTCCCCCACACACACGCCCTTTGCAGTATAATATTCACACAACATAAGAGAGGCGTTCCTCTGTTGAGTGCAGTGGTTTCTCCGGACTTGCCAGCCTCCCTCGCCTGCAGGCCTTTACACACATAGTCAGTCCCCTTTGTACAGAATTCCCTTCCCCTCCCTCTTCTCTGGGCAAATCCTCCTCATCCCTTTTAGATGTCACTTCCCCTCAAATCTGGGCTGGGTGCCCCTCCACTGTGTTCCCACTGCAGCACGGTCTCCATCACTGCATTGCGATCGCCTAAGTTCTTGACTGTAAGTTCTTAAAGGGTGGACACACTCTGACTCCTTGTTCACCATGGGGTCCCTAGCACCAAGCACAATAAGCTCACGAAATGTATATTGAATGAATCAATTAAAGAGTGAATATTAATGGTACCGCCCCCCACACTCCCAGTCACCTGGCCCTAAGACTCAGATATCCTTATCCCCGTCTGGTCTGGTGTCAGGTTTCATTAATTCTACCTCCATAGTCCAGGCCCTCATTACCTTTCTCCTGGACCTTTGTAATAGTTTCCTGCGGTGGACATCTGTCATTTCTTCCTGCTCATTAGCTCTTCTCTCTTATTTTGGAAACTCATTTGCTTCTAGGGAACTACTTCCCATTCCAAGCAGTCTTGGGGGAATTCTACTCGTGCCAAGGGGTGAACACGGGATCCCAAGCCAAGCCAAGACTTTGAATCTTGAGAAGGATGACACAGTGATAGAAAAACAGTTGAGCTGAGTCATTCCAATCAGAGCATCCATTAGGAATTGTTTGTTGGGTTTTAGGGTAGCCTCACTCAAATGAGAGACAGCTATAGAAGTAACACAAAGGGAAATCATGTCACCTCTGTTTTTAATAAAGCAGCTGGAGATATAGCTTTAGGTCTGATAGGTAAGTGAGCTTACTTGCACTGAACCCCAAAGTTAATCTTCTCCACCTGGTCCCAGGAAGCACTGGTAAATCTTCTCTTTAAGGATCCTTGGAAATTTAGAGCATGGAAGAAGAGGGGAAAAAAACCGTGGTTCTTGTGACCAGGCAGATCTAAAGGAGAAAGAGGGAAGAAAAGCTGAGTTGCGCTCCATTCATTGTCCCCAAACTCACCAATCAAATAAGTCATTCCTCTTCTTCTCTGGGGAGGATAGATGGGTGGTGGGTGAGGCAAGAGCGTTACTCTAAAAGAGGTCTCTCCGTATGAAAAAAGCTGATGGAGAGAACAAAAATTCCCTTTACACCATCCTGATGTCTGGATTATGGAAGCATCTCTGGCTCCGATCATTGCTAAGGCCGCTAGTTGTACAACTGTGAATTCCTAGCTTGCTTGCAACCAAACAACATGTATTAGTTTCTTACTGCTGCTGTAACAAATTACTACAAATCTGGTGGCTTAGAACAACACAATTTTATCTTACAATTCCAGAGGTCAAAAGTCCAAAATGGGTTCTTTGGGGCTGAAATCAAGGCGTGTTCCTTCTGGAGGCTTTATCGGAGAATGTTTCCTAGGCTTTCCTGCTGCAGAAGCTGCCATCATTACTTGATTTGTGGTCCCCAGCCAGCAATCCCACCACTCTGAGCTCTGCTTCTGTCACTCTATCTCCTTCTCTGGCTCTCCTGTTTCCCTCACATCCTTATGGGACCTTTGTGATTATAATGGGCCCATCCAGATAATGTAGGATAATCTGTCCACCTCCAAATCCTTACTTAATCATATCTGCGAAGTCCCTTTTGCCATGTAAGGTAACATGGCCACAAATTCCAGGGATTGAGATGTGGATATCGTTGGGGGAGGGGTATCTAACAGAAATAGTTCTTTTCTTTTTTTATTCATTGATTTGAGAGAGAGATAGAAATATCTGTTCTTCCATCCATTTACACATTCATTGGTTGATTCTTGTATGCGTCCTGACTGGGGATTGGACCCACAACCTTTGTGTACCGGAATGATGCCCTAACCAATTGAGCTACCCGGCCAGGGCTAACACAAATATTTCTTAGCTTGCCTTGCATTCATCTCTTTCTCTCCTCTCCAGCCTGTCCTGCACGTGATCTTTATAAAATGTGAATCTGGTCATTACTGTCCAACTAAGAAACCTCCCTATTCCCAAAGCCCCCTGAATACAAACCACAGCACACTCTACTCTCTCTCACCTCTAAGGGTTTGCTCCCAGTGTTCTTTCAGCCTGGATGTCCCCCACCCCAAAGCCCAATCCTCTGTATCCTTCAAGCTCCTTCTCTTTCACAGAAGCCTCCCTCATCCTTCTAGCTGGAACCCAGCTGCACTGTGAGTCCTATACGTGCAGAAACTACCTTTTTTTTTTTTTTACTGGTTCTGCTGGGCACCAGCCAGTCAGACAGACCTAAGCTCAAATCTGCTCAGCCCCAGGCTAACCAATCTGTGCCTATCGTTTCTCTCTTTAAAAAAAAATGCAGATAATAAAGAAGTCTCATGTTTAGTTAGTTTGCTGTGAGAATTAGGCGAGACAATACATGTAAAGTGCTTGGCACAGTGCTGGCAGGCAGTACCCGACGATAGGTAAGATGGTAGCAATTATTATTAAAAAGTAATAGTTGAGCCCTGGCTGGTCTGGCTCAGTGGACTGAGCGCTGGCCTGTGAACCAAAAGGTTGCTGGTTTGATTCCTGATCAATGTACGTGCCCGTGTTGTGGGTCAGGTCCCTGGTTGGGAATGTATGAGAGGCAACAGATTGAGATTGTTCCTCTTGCACATCAACGTGTCTCTCCTTCTCTTTCTCCTTCCCTTCCCCTGTCTCTCTAGAAATGAATAAATAAAAGCTTTTTAAAAAATAGTTGAACCCTGACTGATGTGGCTCAGTTGGTTGGGCACCATCCCACAAAGCGAAAGGTCACTTGTTCAATTCCTGGTCAGGGCACATGCCTGGACTGGCACGTACAAGCGGCAACTGATTGATGTTTCTCTCTCATAGCAATATTTCTCACCCTTTCTTGCTCCTTCCCTCCCCCTTTAATTAATTTTAATCAATTATTTTAATTAATTAATTAATTAGATCTTTCAAACATTAGTAGTTGAGTGGAAGATGAAGGTGATACTCCCTTCTTCCCCTGGACTCAATATTCTTCTTATGTTCCTTAGTATGCCCCAAAGCCTAGAACATTTTTAAAACCTGAAGAAATAAACCTTACACTGTGTATATTTATGTGTAGTCTTAGTTGCTTTGCTCCTCCGGAGTCCATACTTGGTAAGTATCACTGCAGGGATCGCTGGTGGAAAGGATAGGCTGCTCCTATACCCCTTGCCTGGTGCCCTGGGAAAGCCTTGATAAACTCTGGTCTTCTTGGATTGAAGTGAATTTTGGCCACATAGCAGCTTCCTTCAGCTGCTATGCCTGCTTTCCCACCCTCACCCTCACCCCCATGAACCCTGTGCTTGCCGGGGTTCCCAGGCTTGTGACTCTGCTACTGTGTGGCTTTGGGCTGATCACTGCATATCTTCCTGAAAAATGAGCATAACAAGTCCTGTCTCCTTCAAGGTCAGGCACACCTTATACAGGTCTAGGGTGGAGATGAAGAATGAAGTTAACTGCTTTTGTGAGGTAAAATAGAAGAGATCAAGCTAAAGGGCTAGCAAATGCATTACCAGGATGTGGGAGCTGAGTTACTCTGAGGCTGTGAGGAAACACAATTGTTTCATCATCACACTCTGGACCGGAGGTCCAAAGGGGCCCTTGGGGCCAGAGTTCCAGGGCTTGCTTCATAGAGGGAGTGGATGAAACTATCACACACCAGAAAGCTGTAGGAATTCTTTCCCTGTCCAAGAAAAGTCATCTCTTTTGAGAAAAACTACCTTTTCCTGACTTAAAAAAGTCATTTGCTTGTTACAAAAGTAATATCCGCTTATTATAGAATTCACTGGAGAACTTTTTGGAAATATAAACATGCACTAAGAAGGGGAAAGCTCATGTAATGATGCTGTGCAGAGACTATCACTTGTAGCTATCGGACACAATTGGGGTTTTGTTGTAACTGCAATCATATATCCTGTTTTGTGAACACCTTCCAATATGATTAAATATCTTGGCAGGGGCTGGCGAGGGGGAACTCGAGTATACACATTTTTTACCATTTATTTAAACAAACTCTTATCGTTGAACATTTGGGATATTACCTTTTCTTTCTTTTCTTTTTTTGGTTTGTTTGTTTTGGGTTTTGGGGCTGTTATAAATGCTACGGTTAATATCTTTGTTACACAAATCTTCACACATATCCTTGGTTATGTCCTTTAAATTCTTGGAAGTGGAATTGCCAGACCAAAGGATATTTGATACATATTGCCAATTTGTTACGAAAACTGATTTCACCTATTTACACTCTCACGGGCAATTTCAGCGGGATGGCCGGAGTTGTCGGTATCATTAACTGTCAAAAAGTGTAAGTAGAACTCCCAGAGGGCCTCTAGCAGGCCTTCACCTTTTCCCGCCCACTCAGCCCACCCCGCCCACCCCGCCCACTCCGCACACCCGCCGGGAGCCCCACCCCCACTACAGTTTACGTTGACCCACCCCTTCCTTACTCCCGCCTCGTGGTTGGTAAGTTAAGGTGTCCATCGCGCTCAGGGGCGGGAAAAGGGGACTGACAGACGTTGCGAGGAACCAGTGTGAGCCGAGAGCGGGGCTAGCGTACGTGCGTGGCGCGGTGGCCTGGAAGCTTGGACCTGAAAGGTGTGCTGGCGGCTTAAGCAGTGAGGGGCTTCGGCAGTCATGGCTCCCAACGTACCCGTGGCCGAACCTGCCCCAGAGAATCCTAAAGGCATCCGGGCCGTGCTGCTGGGCCCGCCCGGGGCCGGAAAGGGTACCCAGGTGAGCTGTAGGGTCGGGCGTGACGGCGGAGCCCACGGAACTCCAAGGTCAGGGCGGCCGGAGGTCCCGACCGCCCCAGAGCGGCGCCGCGGGCTGTTTCCTGCGGTGCCCTGGCCGGCGTGTGGGGTTCTGGCCGGGCGTTTGGGGAAGAGTCGAAATTGGAGGTTGTGGAGGTGTGAGTCAGGATTACAGTTCTTGAGGGATCCAAGCTTGAAGAGTCGTGTTAGGAGATCTAAGAACTGGTTAGATCTCTTAAGAAGTTAGAAGCTGAGAGTTTGGAAGGGTAGGGTGGGCACTGGGCTGAGACATACAAATTACAGCTTGGGTGACGGAAGGAATCCCAGATTCTGTGCGATTTGGAAGAGAACTGCCCAAGGTTTCATTCCAGGCACTCAGGGTAGGGGAGCGTTTCTTACAATGATTAATGACTGAAAGAGGGGAGTGTCTCCAGCGCGTGGAGCAGAGTGGAAGCTGGCATGTGCTGATTAGTACAGTACTGCTAAGATAAACTACTGCTAAGAGAAGAGAAGTATGACCTGCGTGAGCCAGTTAAGCTGGGGAGGGTTGCGGTGTGGGTACCTAAATCTATACAGTTCAAAAAACAGGCCCAGGAAGTCAGGTGGCTTTCCCAAGTTATCCAAATTGACTCAGTGGATCCTGAAACCTCAAGAGCCACGGGCTCCAAGCAATTGGAGTCTGAAGTTACCTTCTTCACTAGCAGACTGTGGGGCCTCGCTTGGTGTCTGGGATGGAATGGGCCCATAGATTAAGGCTGGGATTTGGAAATTCGCAGGTTGGATCATCAACCCTTCCTGCCTTGGGCCTGGCATTGTCCCCAGGCCCCAGGCTCCTGCCTGTTAGACTCCAAAAAGGGAATTCTTGAAAGTCTGGGCTGCCAAGTGGATGGGGTTCTGGGGACTGCCTACTCTGCTCTTCCTACACTTGCAAAGACTGCAAAGTGTTAGCAAACAGACCATCTTAGGGCACCCAGCAAATCGCTCGGCACCTGATGGGATTACCGGAAATGGATGGATACAGATTCATGTGGATGGTGGGAAAGGATGTCTGGAAGATTCAGTTCATTCCTGATGATTTTGCTTTTTAGTTCTGGGCACGAGGTCAAGAAGGACCTCTTACCCTTTATTCTCTTTAGCCTGAGCTGATTCTTTGGAGCTCACTGTTACCCAATCCCCCTGTCCTCAGTAACACTGAGTCTCTTTCCTGTTGCTACCACCCTCAGTTATTAGGTAACTATAGCCTTCCTTAGCCTTGGCAGACCTCTGCTGTGAGTGTAAATGGGGTAGCTCAAAGGCATTGATTATTTTTCCTTAGTTCATAGTGAAGTTAATACTATCAGTAATTGGGAAATGAACAAGCCACCCAGTGCTGGGACAGTGGCTTTATACAGTCTAGCAAACTTTGTGACTTCCAAGCCTCAGTGTTCTCACCTGAAAAATAGGTCCCCTACCTTACTCATGCAAGGTAAAGTAGTCCCCCACCTTACGCATTCAGATAAAGCAGTGCCCATGTAGACCAAAAGTTCACCAGCTTTTGGAAGATAATATCATATATGTGTGTAAAGCACCTATAGGTATATAGGTGACGACCTGGCACATAGTAGGTGTTCAGTAATTATTGATTTCCTCATCTTAGTAATACAGCTCTATCTCCCATCACCCCCACACCAACTGATATCTATTTCAGTGTAAAGGATGATGTAGTCAGCAAGATTTGAAGAAAATTATCCACTGATTTATAAAATTGTGGGTATGGTAGGAGCTGGTCAGAGGCTTTGTGGAAGTGAAGGAGATGTAATTAGAGCTGGGACTTGAAGAAAGGGTAAGATTTATACAAGTCACTTAAACTCAGTACAGCTTTTAATACTGGGGACAATGGGAATACTAAAGGTTGCAGTTTTATGGAGTTAAATAAAGAAAGAAGTGTTCGTAAATCAGGTTACAAAGTCGTAGCCTTTGCTTGCAAAGGCTCCCCCACTTTATTATGAAGAGTTTGAACACACGAAAGAAGGTGGGCTGGTGTGAGGAGCCTCGCATACCTGCTGTCCAGCCCCAACCAGCGTCAGCTTGTCTCCGTTTCTTTCTCTTTCACTCCCCCTTCACAAATTACTTTAAAGCAGCACCCAGACATTATAACATTTCATTGGTAAATATTTCAGTGGGTATCACTCAATAAAAGATAAATTCTTTGTTTGTAAACAGCACAATATCCCCTAAAAATTAACAATTTATAATGGGGTTCATATTTCCCTTTGTCTCACAAGTGTGATTGCTGCAGGTCTCTTAATTTACAGCTGTCCCGTAGCTTGTGTGTGTGTGTGTGCATCTGTGTGACTGGGTTATTTGTCCTGGTATTGTCCTTCTTTCTGGGAATTTTTTATTGTATCTCCATGGCATATTGAACATCTTCCCCTTTCCTCTCTGTTTCCTATAAACTGGGAGACCGATCAGACACTTAAGAGGGCTGAGTTCAGTTCCATGGCCAGTGTCGCAGGTGGCACCGTGCTGTCCATGGGGAGGCACATCAGGCCTCCTTGTCTTGGGTGTTCAGCGCCTGGTCCAGGAGTTCATGGTGGGTAGCACAGTGGTGGTGTTCTAATTATATCATTCTTTTTGTTTATTAGCTGAACCATTTCTATAAAGAGAAATTTTTGCCTTCTGTTTGGCATGGTTTGTGTAGAAAAGGCAGGGTAAATGCTTGCTTTGTTCCTTTTATTTGTCAGCTTTCAAAATAATAAGGTGGCCACACAGTTTTCAGTTGTGAAATTTCACTTACACATGCTGAGCTCCAGTTTCTCTTGAGAAGTCACATCCGCAGCTCTGGGCCTCCATTCTGGCCTGTCGTGCCACTGAATGGCAAGGCCACTTTAGATGTGCCCTCCTGTACCCTGCACAGTGCTCTTGGGTGCCTGCTGCTTACATTTGACCAACTTCATTCATTTGCATTGCCCGTCTACCCCTATTGGTAAATGTTTGCAATCTTTGATGTAAAATCCCTAACCTAGGTTTGTGTCTAGTACCTGCTCAGTGATGTTGGATTTCTTCCCACTAGTATGTCCTTTTTTTAACCTGCATAACTCAGTATTTTATGTTCGTGTTACTAAAATAAAATGTTTCCTATTAAAACTTCTCATTATTAACAAAAAATGTTTAAACCTTTTAAAACCCCTTTTTCATCAGCATAATGATGTTTACAATGTTCAGAATTGGGGGGGGGGGTTCTGCCTGCAGAGCTCCCCTGACCGCAGTGCATGAGAAGAAGTTTACTAAGACATGATCTGCTTGGAGAGGAAAGGTGGCCAGTCTCTCAGAGGAGAAGGACCTTGAGCCTATTCGTCAATGGGCTTTTACTGGGTTTAATTTGCATAGGAATACAGGGCATAAAGTTCATCAGTCATTGTCAGGCAATAATGATCAAACAGTATATAACCTTCAAAGAACTATAAGGGCTTATTCTGAGTCAGGGTCAAATACAAAGCGCCATGAAACTTTGGGAAACAAATTCATTTTATGCTTGGACCCTTTTCATTTAAATTGAGGACATTCTTAGCAAAGCAGGTTTCATAGGATTTTATGCATTCTTTCTTAGGCCTGATGCCCCCGGAAAACCACCCTTTCCAGCACAGGGCTGCACCCACCTTCTGCATTGTTTTAAGCTTAAGTCAGGTGGGGGATTCGGGCAGCCAAGAGATTAGTAGGAAGCTTTGTACAGGTAGAATGAGGACTCAGGCTATGTCAAAGCCGAGGGGTGAGGGTCCATCACCTCTTTTCTTAGTCCCCTAAGCCCTTCCCTAATGGCTCAGTCATGACCATGCCTGTCTTAAGTTGTCCCTCCCTTGAGGAATCTCACCCATCATTGCCTAATCAGTCTAACCAGCCATCCTCCAGGGCCAAGCAGGGTCAAGTAAAGGGGGCAGAGGCTATACCCCTGCTGGGAGGATAAGCTTTGTGTCCTTAGTGGCTTATGTTCCCAAGGTCTTTTTACTCAGCCTTAGCCATGGGGGGCGTTACAGCTTCTGAAAACAGGCAGAGCGGTTCCCAACACAATATAAATACATGGGTTTGTTATTTTATTTAAATGGCCTTACTTCCTTCTCCCTTTTGGGGTTGGATGTTCCTATAGTGTGGCCAAAACATAGGTTTGCTTCTGTGTTTTATCTGCCAGCCCCTTCACGTTTCCTTGTGTCCAGTCTGTACCAACTCAAGACCAGGCACCCACAGGCAGTCACTGCTGTCCTGCAGGTCGGGCTCTGTCAGCTATGTCAGTGCAGTGACTCTCAGCATAGTGAGACCCACATTCTCATTCCCCCTTTTACAGCTACAAACTCAAGTTCAGAGGGCTTCTTCTCTAGGTTACATAGCAAAAAAATTGGCAGACCTTGCACCCAAATGACTCCGAAGCTCCCGCTCTTCCTGCTGCCCTAGGTTAGGCTTTTCTCCTGCCATGTGTGCGTTTTGCTGGACAAGTTAAGGTGCTGGAGATGCAGAGGGCAGCCCTGGCCCTCGAGGAGGGGATGTAATGTGCAAAATAGTTACCCTTTGCTCAATTATGTAATAGACGCCCAGCCAGAGACTTTACATGTGTCCTCCTATTGGAGCCTAGAGTCCCAGACGGTAAGGTCCTGTTGTTATCTTTGCCTTTTTACTGGGAAATTGAAGCCCAGAGGCTGTATCTTGCCCCAGAATTCACATGGAGTAGCAAAGGCAAGATTTGAACTCATGACTGATTCTTGAGTAGCAGTCACCATCTGACATTGTTGCTATTAATCTAGGTATAGAGGCAGAAATCAACGTGAACAGAAACAATACATAAAAGTGCCAAGTGGGAAAGTGGCCAGTGAGTGACTCTGACAGATGCTAGGGTTTTCACGATTAGATCAAGAATGCTAATTTGTTAACAGCCTTTGGTTCTTCCTCCTACCCACCCAGTGATTTTGGTAATAATATCCCTAATTTATAGATGAGGAAACAGTCTCAAGGAGTTCATGGTGTAAGGTTACAATGGTAAGTTAAGAGGCATTTTATCCTCACAATAACTCTAAGAAGTAGAGGTTATCTCATAATCCCACTTGGCTGGCGTGAAAACTGAGATTCTCAGAAGTTGAGTAGTTAGCTCAAGGTCACACATCTATTGAGGGCTTCAGCCAGGAGGTATATGGGCAAATCTGTCTGACTCCAAAGTCTGAGCTCTTTGCAGCCTATCACACTGACTCCCTTGCAGCCAGCAGGGAATGAAGAGTTAGTCTTCTGCCTTGCCAGGTAGTCTCTGTTGGAGCATTCTTCCACCTAGCTATAGAATCCAGTCACCTGGAGGTGAGCACAGGGGTTTGGTGGGGATTCAAACAGAATACCTAGGTTCTGTGCTGCTAACAGCTCTTCTCTGGTGCTTTGGCCAGCCTTTCCCCTTGAACAAGCGTGACCTCCAAATCTTTCGCCCAAGTTAATTTCACCAATCAAGGAGAAGGACTGGCAGAAAAGCACAGTTCTCTGGGGGTGTGGCCCCTCAGCCAGTCTGCAGAGCCGGAAGGTTTGCCAATGCCAGAGTCCTGACCTTCATTGGTTCTCCAAAGTTTTTAAGGCTTTCTTGTATGTATGCTGTTTTGTTATGAAGTCATTTCTTTGCTTGAACTGAATCATTCCATGGATCACAAACCAGAATTTGCTGAACTGAGCCCCATCTATTAAGTTTTTACTGTGTGTACCTAAGGAAACTCCCAAAGAACTGGTTTGAACAAGGATTCAAACCTTTTTTTTTTTTTTTTTTTTAATAAAACAAGTGAGCCAGGAAGCTAAGTTTTAAGGTCCTTGAACTGATTCTGTTCCTTGAGTTCTACAGTCTTTTTGTTTGTTTGGGGGGTAGGAGACTGCAGGTACAAAGCCATTGTTGAGCTGCCCAGGGTTTCTTCCTCTAGTCTTCATTCCGATGTGTAGTCCACCGGAGAATGAGCTCAGAGAGGACAGGGTCTCCGTCTCCTGTTCATCTGTTCGCCTGGCTCCCAGAGGGTTCTCAGAAGAGACATCAGTATGATGAATGAGTAAATTCATTTCTGTGTGAGTGAATGTGGACTTAGGGCAGGGCTTACAGCAACAGCTAGTGTTCACTGAGCACTTCCTACGTACCTGGCCCTGCCCATGCGGAATTCTCTGTAATCAGATCAGCTCAGTGGTGTAGCTGCTGTTAGTATCTCCATGTTACTAAGAGGAAATTTGAAACTTAGAAAGGTAATACAATTTTTCTCAAGTCATATATCTATCTAGTCATTGGTAGACCTGAAGTCTGAAACCCAGGCTGTTTGATTCTCAAGTCTGATGCTCTTAATGAAAAGGCTATACTGCTTCTTAAAACTAATAGTAAGTGCTTACTGTTTGCCAAGTGCTCTTCCCATACATCCCAACGGATCCTCATGGCTATCTTCCTTGATGGAGGGAGGCTTTTTACCTTCTTTTGAAACAGATGAGGAAACTGAGCTTCTTCGTGGTTAAGGGATTTGGCAAAGATAATGCAGCTACTGAGAGACAGGGAAGAAGAACTGTCTGCCAGGGGGAAACCTCTTTCCTTCACCTTGCCCCTTCTGCCTCTCAGGCCACTGGCCACAGCACTTGACAATCTCACATTCAATTCTTTTGCAAATATTCATTCAACACATTACATGCCAGGCATTGTGCTTTACGTACATGAGCTCACTTCAAGTTCACAGCAACCGTATGAAGTATTGATACTGCTTTTTTGATTTGTCCTTTTTATAATGGGGAAACTGAGGCTCGTGTGTCACCAATGTGTGTAGTGGAAGTAAGGAAAACAGCTAATATGGCTTCCTGCATGCTAGGTGCTTTACATGTATATGTCATTATAACTGTGTAATTGTTATATGTTAGAATATAACGTAAAGTACTTTTATCCCTGTTACAGGTAAGGAAATAGGCATTTGCCAAAATTCCCACAGCCAGTAAGCAGCAGCGCCAGGCTCATAACCGGGGAGTCTGACTCCAGGGCCTGCAGCGATAACTGTATTTTGGGGTTTTTTCCTCCCCCCACAGGCACCCAAGTTGGCAAAAAACTTCTGTGTCTGCCATCTGGCCACCGGGGACATGCTGAGGGCCATGGTGGCCTCTGGCTCAGAGCTGGGGAAGAAGCTGAAGGCAACCATGGATGCCGGGAAACTGGTAGGTGTGGTGCTGCCAGAGCGTGTTGACGTTTCTCGGAGTCTAGACGCGCACTGCCTAGAATGTAGCCACTAGCCACGTGGAGCTACTAGAAAGCATTTCAGTTCCTCGGTCGCACTTGCCACATTTCAAATGTATGCCCGCTGGGTCAGACATAGCACATTCCCCTCCTCGGAGGAAGTTCTGTTGGCTGGCCCTGTGCTACAGGGTGTCTTAACAAACCGGCACATGACATGAACTTCAGAATGGCAGGTTACTTGGTTCGTTCTGAATTTATGGCACGTATTTTATTCATAGTATTCTTGAGATCCCTTTGTGTTGATGCATTGAGTATCATACCCAATTTTTAGGGTCAAAAATGAAACTGCCTTCGTGAGGCAAAAACTCAAGGATGTGTTGAAGAGAGAACTCAAGGAGCCACAGAGTGTTTTCGAACTACTTTTGTGACTGTTCTTTGTCTCTAACAATTGCTTTTGACAGATGTAATCCTTCCTATTGGGGGGATATAATAGTATTTTCTCTAGTTCCTAGTCTAGTTAATCTGATTAAACAAATGCAATCTATTATCTTCTAAATCTTCTTTGATTAGTGCCAGAACTTAATTGTAACTGAGTTATTCTGGGACTTGGCCTCTGCAAATCACCTTTGGAAGTCATTTTTTGTTTGGCCCTCTGGCCTTGTTATAACTTACTTAGCATGCTGGTTGGGGAAGCAGCTGGGCTTGCCTCCATTCCTGAATTAACCCTTCCCGTCAGGCTTTGCCTTCAGTGCCTACATGGAACAGTGCCCCTGCCTGTCCACCCACCTGCCCTTTTCCTCCAGCTTTCCCTTCATGTCAGCGAGGCCTCGAGTCAGGCTAGAAAGCTAGATATTCTGGACTTTGGATCTTGGCAAACTGAGAAAAAGTTGGGATGTGACAATGAGATTACTTATCTCCAGTCTTCACTTAGTTGCAGAGCTTATACTTTGCCCCCATATTTTCAGCTGGTCCTAGGAGATAAAAACATTAGCTGCTGAGAGGGCAGCCTTCCCTGCAGTACTAGCAGGGGACTTTTTTTTTTATCTGAAGGCCCAGGAGGAAACCAGTTTTTGAAAGCTGGGGAGGGCCCTCATGTGGGATTTTCAAAGAGGTTCCTGAGTTCTGTGGTTCTAATGCTATCTTGCCTGTTCAGTGAACTGCTCTGTTGCCTCCTGTCCAGGGTGGCCTGGGTCCCTCTACTGTGAGCCTGATCAAAATCAGTAAACAGGGAACATGGGAAGGTTTCTGCATTCTGGTCAACCACCACTGTCCCCTGCAGCAGTCACATTGTATGTGTGTGGACACCAACTTGTGACCAGGGAGTTGGGTTAAATGTCACCTAGTTCATGTATTTAAACCCAAGGCCATTTTGTTCTTGACTTTCAGGTGAGTGACGAAATGGTAGTGGAGCTCATTGAGAAGAATTTGGACACCCCTCCGTGCAAAAATGGTTTTCTCCTAGATGGCTTCCCTCGGACTGTGAGGCAGGCAGAAATGGTTAGTGGGTCGGTTTTGTGTCCCCTTGGCTGGATAAAGAACTCTGGCCTTTAATCTCTTAATTCCTTTGAGGGAAATGGGTCTGGTCAAGCTCCGGTAGCTTAGGTAGGACACACACTCTTTTACAGCTTGACAGCCTTATGGAGAAGAGGAAAGAGAAGCTGGATTCTGTGATCGAGTTCTGCATCCCAGACTCACTGCTGATCCGGAGAATCACAGGAAGGTATTTGTCCCCAGAAGGTCCCTTCTTTTCATGCTTCTTCAGAGATTAGTCAGACCATGCTCTTGCCTAGTCCTCATCGTGAGGCTTAGTGCCATTTCAACATGGATTGATCTTACTGGTGACATCTGCTGAAGTGGTGACACCTGCTGAAGTGGTGACATGGATGGGGATGTGGAAAGAAGAGCAACGGATTTGGAGTCAGCATGGCAGGCCCGTCACCCTTTGACTCTGACTCTTGGCAAGTGCTGGTTCCTCGTAATTGGAGGAGGGTTATAACACCTGTGTGTGGAGCGATTCTGCAGGTTAGACAACACCTGCGTAGTTCAGAGCCTTGGGTGTGTATGTGCCCAAGAAATGGTAACTTCTTTACATGCGTACCACTATTTTTTTTTAATATTTTATTTATCTTTAGAGGGGAAGGGAAGGAGAGAGGGAGAGAAATATCAATGTATGGTTGCCTCCCATGTGTCCCCTGCTGGGAATTACCCTGCAACCCAGGCATGTGCCCTGACTGGGAATCGAACCGTGGTTACTTGGTTTCCAGGCCCGCACTCAATCCACTGAGCTACGCCAGCCAGGGCGTGCTGCAAACCAAAAAAGGTTGCCAGTTCGATTTCCGGTCAGGACACATGCCTGGGCTGCAGGCCAGGTCCCCTGTTGGGGAGTGTGAGAGACAACCAATCAATGTTTCTCTTGTACATCAATGTTTCGCTCCCTCTTTCTTCCTCCCTTCCCCTCTTTCTAAAAATAAACAAATAAAATCTTAAAAAAAAAAAAAAATAGGCTGGTGTACTTCGGTGGATTGAGGGTGGGCCTGTGAACCAAAAGGTTGCAAGTTCAATTCCCAGTCAGGACACATGCCTGGGTTGCGGGCCAGGTCCCCACTAGGGGATTCATGAGAAACAACCACACATTAATGTTTCTCTCCCTGTCTTTTAAAAAAATAATAATAAATAAAATAAAGTGCTTGTTTCTCTATAGTAGTCAACATCGAACACAGAAACGCTTCTGCATCTGAACAAGTGTGTTCCGAGAGATCACCACTGCTTCCAGCGTGTTTCCCCACCCTCTTCTACCCCTCGCTCTGCATCTGTGCCTTTCAGGACTGTGTTGAAAGCGCTCAGCCACTAATAGCGCCCCACAATCTCCTTTTCACTGTGTGCTTTAGCTTTCTTTATTCCCACGTCATTTTCATGGATCTCGTGGAGGTGGTCAGCCTCCGTCAGGGACCCAGACCTCTGTGACCGCGGTATTTAATCGCTGTATCACAGATGAACCGTCGTGCACTTAATTGTTCCACTATTGTTGTGCATCCGTGTTTCCCCAGTTTATCACTGTCAGATGGATGCTGCAACCATCACAGTAAATGTAAACTTTTGGATTTAATTAGGGGAAAATTGCTTTCTTATTGTAAATTGTAGTGCTTTAATTTCCTGATGAGGTTGAACATTTTTTCCGTGTCCGCCATCCATATCTTCAGGAAGAGCGGCAGGCTTGTCAACAGACAAAAGAGGGAGTGGCAGAGGCGTTTTCCTATATGGCATCTATTAGATGCAGTGTGATCATCTTACATTAATTTTCTTTTCAAATGTCCAGGTGTCGTGTTTCTAGCTCCTTCAGTGCAGAAACTGTTATTTCTTTGCATCCCCATTGGCACAGGTGGATAGACAAAGTCGATGTGGGCCAAGAAGCAGTAGGATTGACAGGGCAGTAGAATTGAAAGGAGAAACAGACAAGGACCCCACCTGGCAGCCTGGCTGACCCCCGTGTGGAGTGATGGAGACCTTAACTGGGACTGGCTGGTAGGGAACAGAGATTCTGAAGAACGAAGTGCAGGACTGCTGTGGAGGGCGGAACAGAGAGGACCCAGTCTCGTTTTAGGAGTGAGTGGTTTAGTGTGACCCCCTTCCCTCGCAATGGAGGAAATGAGACAGCCAGACTGGTGTTTTCCAAGTTCACTCTGCAGGTCAGCAACAGAACCGACACCAGAAACCAGTGCTTTCCACCTCCTGGCCCACAGTACTGGCAGTAAAAGTCAAGAACCAGCAGTGTAACGTGGACCTTATTTAAATCTGACACGGTGAGGCCCCCACTGTAGACACCTTCTGAATTAGCTCAGCTGTCACTTCTGATAATTCGGGGTCATTGTTTTATTTCTTGAATAAGTATGGTTGGTGGTTTGGGGTTTTAACTTATTCCGTGTTGGCTCTCTAGCATCCTAATTATCTTACCAGTTGGTTCTCTGGTATCATTAGCCTGATGTCTCATCCCCGTTTTGTGGGTAAGGATACAGGTGTCTGAAGCGTCTCAGTCCAGGTAGCAGTGGCTGTGGATTCCCAGCCACATCTTCACCTCCGCCTCCAGGCCAGGCTCAGTGACTCATCGAGCTGTTTTGGTTGGTACTGAAGACCAATTCCATTTTGAGAACTTGGAGACTGGGCTTTCTTTCTTTTCCTTTCCTTTTAAGGAATGAGCCTTGCATTCCTCTTAAAATGATGTGTGTGAGCAGGGAAAGGAGCACTCATATGTAACTGGAGGGCTGAGGGAATCTGGGAGTGAGCAAGAGCTGTAGAGAAGTGAAGAGGAGGGAGTCAAGTTGATTGCCATCTGGCTGCTGTGTGCACTGTGCTCTCCATAAAGTGAAGAACAGAGCCCCATCTCATGGCCCCACCATTCCCAAAGGGAAAGCTAAAGTTGAACGGCCTTCACTCTTCCTGTCCCTGGGTCTCCCAGCGGTGCAGCAGATGAGCGCCCCCAACAGCCTGAAGTAAAGGAGGGCCCATCCTCACGTTACACGCGTACAGTCGCAGGCCCACTCAGTGCAGCTAGTTCGCCATCACCTCACCCCTCTCTCCAGGGCTGTAATGAACCCACCTTTGCTATAAACGGACCACTTCACCCCTAAAAATGCACTGTCATTAAAACACATCACATTTTACTCAGTTGTGGCTTTGATAGTCTAACACAGACTTTCCTAACTGATGAGCTGAAATATTGATTCCTCCAGCCATCCCAGCAGCTGAGCAGGCCTGGAGGAACAAGGACCTTGAGCATTGTGTTTCTGTGCTTACAAAGAGGTGAAAATGTTGGAACACTCTGGCCTAATAGACCCTGAGAGCTCTGCTGTCAATTAAATAGGCAGGCCTTGGTTGGCACGGGATTGGGAAACCACATAAACCTGAGCAAGTGAGCCCTGGCTGCTGAGCTGTGTTCGGCCTGCCTCCTTCCCTTCTTATGTATCTGGTCTCCCGTGGCATGGCCTCGTCCAGTCAGGAACGCAGGCTTGTTGCCAAAGCGGTCACAGCACCAATGCAGCTACCAGCTATGTATTCAAGTAACAGATAAGTGCTTCTTACTGGGCTCCTTGTTCCATGACCTTCCCATCACCTTGAGTATTGCCCTTTAGTGGTTGGGCTCTCCTTATCTCAGGAGTGTCAAACTCGTTTTCCCTAGGGTCCACCTCAGCCTCCTGGTTGCCTTCAAAGGGCCGGGTGTAATTTTAGGACTGTGTAAACGTATAAACTGTACTTACATTTACACAGTTAAGCAAGAGCTCAGCACTGCAGATGAGTAGAGACAAGGTGGCGCCGAGTTCAACTCGCAGGCCCTGTGTTTGCCACCTGTGCTCCACACGGTCACAGACGGGTGCTGCGTTGTCTGGTGGTGTTTACATCCATTGGACGTGTTTTTCCAATAGCATCTTTCTGGATTTATAACCAAGTGAAGTTAAAAAATCAGGTTGGTTTCTCTGTCCTCTGTCCCCGGTAGCATTTTGTACAAACCTCTGTTAAAGGATTATCAGGTTTATTGTGGTTGTTTATCTCCACATGTGTCCCCCCCACTGAATTAAGCACTGCTGTGAGCAGGGAATTCGACTCATTGCTCTGTAGCTCCTGGGCTCAGTTTAAGGCCTGAACCAGACTAGGCACGTAGTAAATGCTTGTTGAATGAATGGGTGAGTAGAATGAATGGCTGCGTGAGACCAGTACCAGAGATCCTCTTTGAAGTCCTGAATTAGGTAGTTATGCCAGTCTCTTCAGCCAGACCTGTATTTTAATGGGTCAAAATAGAAAACATACTCATACATAAGCCCAGTCATCTTAAGCTCAAGGTGTCTATAGCTACGTTCTCTGCTAGGTTAAGGTCATTGCGTCCAGCTTCTCTGTCTCTGCTAGTCAGCTTGGAAACTGCTGCAGTTGGGGGTACGTTCAGGCCACCTGACTTGTGTTCATTTGCTGTCTTTCAGGCTGATTCACCCCCTGAGTGGCCGTTCCTACCACGAGGAGTTCAACCCCCCAAAGGAGCCCATGAAAGACGACGTACGTAGAATCAGGCCAGGAAATTGCCTTTTCTTTCCTTCCCCTTTCTTCTTTTTGCTTTCTTTGTTTTTCCATCTTCCCTTTATCCTGCCAGTATTACTAACTTAACCACGGGAGATAAAACTATCATGTAAATCACATGGGCTGTGGCTCATCTCGTGTCTCTCCAGGTGGCTTATTGCTTGACCTTGAGGTGGCTACCAGTGCCACCTATGTCCCATTGCCCAGGCTGTACCTGTCTTTTGTCCAGAGCAGCACCTTGCTGACGACGTGGTGACCTTAACGGTCAGCTGATCAGGAGAAGAGTGCCAGAAGCAGGGAATTAGAGCCAGGGGGCAGGAGACAGTGCTAAAGAGAAGTTTGTTGACCTGCCTCAGAAGAATGTCCTCTCTCTCCAGTGACTCTACTGTGCCCTACAAATTCAGAATATTTTGGCTAGATTAACATCGCCAAGTTTTATGACAGTCTTCAGTAGTTTGCAGGTGTGAAAGGGAGGGGCTCATACATTTCACTGTAACATTTGCCATAAATAGTCTTTCATATGTTTAGAGCATGCCGGCAATGATGAGAATTTCCTGGATTTGCCTTTGCCTATGAGACAAGTCCATCAGGTCACACAGGTTCCAAAGCCATCGTGTTAATTTAGTCCCATGTCACGAAATGAGCAGTTCTACCATTCGGAGTTCCTCTGCACTTCACTTGTACTTTGAGAATGTCGATGGCTGACGCCCCAGTGAAAACACAGTGTCCTCAGACAGCTACAGTTACAATTGCTGATGCAGCTCTGATTTCGATGTGTTGTCCTGGTCGGAGGGCCTCTAGCATTCTTGCTTCTGAACCTAGAAATGTTCATCTTAGAAGCTGAAGAGTCTGAGCAACAGCTGAGAGGAGTGTTGCCTGTCCCCATCTCACAGGCCCCTTCCCTCAGCGTTGCTGTTCTGGGTGCCCTGGCTTCCCTGGGCCCGGTGGTCCGCCCCCGGGACCAGCTTGCTGGGGGTGGTAAAGCTCTGTATAGTTCTTTACCGGAGAGGGTCTAGACTGGCGATGTCTTTCCCCCGATGGACTTGGGGATCAGATAGCGTCTCGGATCTGCATCTGGCATTGGCTAAGGAAACCTTTGCTAACAGTCCTGGCCTTTCCTTGTCCTCTTCCTATTCTCAGGTCACTGGGGAGCCCTTGGTCCGCCGGTCTGATGATAATGAGAAGGCCTTGAAAATCCGCCTGGAGGCCTACCACACTCAGACCACCCCGCTGGTGGAGTACTACAGGAAACGGGGGATCCACTCTGCCATCGACGCGTCCCAGACCCCTGACGTCGTGTTTGCCAGCATCCTGGCAGCCTTCTCCAAAGCCACATGTAAAGACCTGGTTATGTTTATCTAGTGTTGGGTCTAAAAAGGCATTTCTTTCTTCCTCCTGTCCTTGTCGAGGGAGTGGGAGGGAATGGCAGGCCAGGCAGAAGGGAGCTTCTTCAGGCCAGCAAGAATATGGTTTGATGTACTGATTAAAGAGCACTTGCCTGACGTATCTTTGGTGTGTGTGCAGCTCTCATCTCCTCTGTGTGCGTGGTTGGTGTAAGTGTACACGTTCCTACTTTCTACGTTATGGGCGAGGTTGCTTTACCAGCTGTTTACTTCTTTAGATATACCCTTGACTTTATTTTTTGACCAAAATAAACTAACTCAGGGATCTGGCAGGTGCCCCAACCCCCTGGTATTTTTTCTGTCTCCAGCAGCTGGTTAGAAATCCAGGATCAAGTGTAGTCAGGCAGGACCAAAGTTCCTGATGGCAGATTGTTGGCAAGAAATTCCACTTGTGTCCTAACCCACAATGAAAAGCCACGTGAGTCAGTATGTGGACAGGGAACATGGATTTTTTTTTTTTTTTGCCCTAAATGGGAGTCAAAGGGTACTTAAATTTCAGATCCCAGAAATTACTGGAAGAGGGTATCATAGCCAAGAGGGTATCTGAAATGCCAAGCCAATTCAGAGTATTTTTGTGATCTGCATCACGTTTCTGTAATGTATGAATCATTTGGGACCTGTGTTTGAAAACTGAATTGTGGCCAAAGAATTAAACCAGATGAGAGATCCTTTTCAATCCAGGCTGGGCATCGGAGAGCAGCCAGTCCGCATCCCCAAAGTGGATTTTGTTTTTATTTTTAACTTTGTCTCTGTTTGCAAGGATGACCGAAACAGATTTGAAGGAAGCTTGTTCCTGGATCCGTTTTGATTAGAATGTATTCAAACCCAGCCCCTCTCCAGGATATGAAACTCCGATGAGTCACAGAGACCTTTTAAACCCAAACCCCCTCCCTCCCCTGCAGACCCAGTCCTTCACCTGTTACTTCATGATGATGGTGGCCACAGAGTCCCCAAGAAAAGATCACCCAAATATAAAATGAACTGTGACAGTACTCACCTCCTATGCCTAACCTCCACTCCCCAGCTGTAAAGCATCCCCCAGGTTCTATGCTGTGCCTTTTGGTCTCGGTTTGATTTGTGGCAGATGGATGAATTAAGTAGACTGCTGTGAGGGGCCGCAAAAGCAACAGCCTCTGGAGAAACCATTAGAAAATCTGTGGCAGGTCCAGTAAATAATGCTCCTGCCCTGGCGTAATCTGCTGACTCAATGCAGTGACTCTAAAGTGCCCCGTCTCTGCCTGACCTGAGCTCTCCTGCTGTCTGTGGGACTACCAGCGGGCTTGTCCTCTGTCCACGTGGAAGCTGGGCATGGGTACGTGGCCATCTTGCTTCTCTCTTTGTCTGGTTCAAGTGTCTGCCGGCTCTGCTCTGCCTTCTTTCCCTGGCTGTAAACTAACTCCACCCTGTCTGCTGTGGGGTGTTTCTGGGAAGCACATGACTTCTGGGAATGGACACGGGAAAGGAGTGAAACCAAAACCGTCAGTTCTGTCTGCAGGGATCTGGGATTCTTCTCTGGATGAGGGTAGCCTCATGAATCTTTGAGTCTACTCCCCTTTGACCGGGGACAGTTACAGGCATTTGACCTCAAATTTGAGGGCCTCCAGTGTTTGCTAATTGAATGTGCACGATCCTTGTGTAAATATTTGTCATCCGGCCACATACATTCACGTGTGCATACCCACACACACGTGCATGTGATACTTGGACTGCGGGTGAAAACTAGATCGTGGGGTATGCATATGCCTTTTGGGGGTCTGGTTAGAGGTTGATTTTTGCTTCATTTAATTCCACAGCCTCAACCTCAGCAAGCATGAGAGCTTTCACCTGGCAGAGACGTGTCCAGTGTTTAATGCATTTGGTTGCTGGGGCGAGCATGCCAGCCTTCTCTGATATTTACTTGGTTTTTAAAAACCCATTTTGTTCTCTCTTGTTTTCCTCTCTATTACAGCCTAGTAACAGAAGGCCAGGCGAGACCGCACCACTGCTCATCACCCTGCGGCGTGATCCCTGCTCTTAGGTGCTGGGCAGAGGGGGGCGGGGGGTGGTCAGGGTAAGGACGGAGAGTCAAGAGTGGTGAAGGGCTCAAGAAAAATACTGGAAGAACAGTGTTGTAGGGAAGCGATTTCTTTTCTATATAGTAGGAGTCTTAAAAAAGTATGAGGAATTAATTTTTTAAAGACTGATTGGATGGTGTGAGTAGAAATAGGGAGGTGTAGTACTATTTCTGAGAAATCAGGTTCTCATTTACTCTGGACTGGTGACAGTATTTTTTCAAGCCAGAGTCCTCAGCCTTGGTCTCAGAACCTCATGGGTTGCCAGCCCAGGGAAGCTGGAAGTCAGACTGTCCTCCCGTCTGTGCTGCAGCTTGGGATAGAGGGGTTGGACTGCTGACTCTGGCTCCCCTCACCGTGAGATCAAAAACCATCTCTGAATTAGAAAGAGATACAGGGTGTGCTCACGGGGGCAGTGGCCCCTCAAATCAAGTTTACAGGAGTGACAGGGAGGGTGGGACAGGCTGGTCCCACTCCCTTCCCGACTTACCAGTGATTTACCAGTCCACCTGACCTCATGGGCAAGCGCTCAGCAGCCACCAGCATGTGCCACAGCCCCACGCTCTTGCCTTCATCTGTGATGTGTGACGGGACCCTTTAAATAAATGAGCAAGTGTTCTACGCAACATCATCCAGAGATTGCCTTTCTTGTCCTCAAATCCTGTGACTGGGATCACTCGACAGCACTGTGATGTATTTTCAATGAGGTGCCTTTCTTAACTGACCAAATGCTGCCTTGTTAGTCCCCTGAATCAATAAAGCATATAAAAGTTTGTATCCCCTGTTGTGGCATTTTCTGAGGGGATCTGGGCAAGTGAAATGACTTCGAATTCGGGATCTGGCTTGGAAGCCCGTTCTTGTGGTCACTAGAAGCGGTAAAGTAGGAAGGTCCAAGCATGTGCTCCTAAGATGAGCATGCGCCCTCTTGACTTCAGCTCATGTGCAGGCTTTTCTGGAGCCTAAGGACAAGGCAGCTGGGGCTAGTGGAGGCAGCGTCGTGCTTGGAGTTCAGGCTCTGGAACAGATCCCAGCCAGTGGTCGACTCTTCTCCTGTTCCGTCTGAGAAGAGGTCGGTGATGCTGCCTTCTCAGGCAGCACCTCCTGACAAATGAATTTTATAAAGAACCTTGCCCTGGCCGGTGTGGCTCAGTTGATTGAAGCGTCATCCCATAATCGACGGGTCGCGGGTTCAATTCCAGGTCAGGACACATGCCCAGGATGGAGTTTGGTTTCCGGTCTGGGCACATGTGATCCCCCGTCCAAGCATGTACAAGAGTCAAACTAGTCTGGATGCTTCTCTCTTGCATCGATGTTTCCCTTCCTCTCTCTAAATGCAATGAAAAAATGTTCTCAGGTGAGGACAAAAATATATAAAATAATAAAATTTTTAAAAGGAGAAGCTTTTTGCCTGGCACACAACAGACACATGATAACTGTTGGTTTGGTCCAAATACGCAGAAAAACATGGGCTTCCTGTTGGGCTGGGTGATGAGCGGACAGTTGTCTGCAGCCTAGAAAGCGGTGCTTCTTGCCCCCAGGCCAGGTTTTTGGCTGCCTTCTCAGATGACTAACACCCTTGATTGCTTCTTCGTAAATCCATTTCTTCCCCTGGCAAAAACGGGCTTCAATTGTTTGTCCAAACTGAAGCTCTCATGCACTTTGGAAGGACTGCCTGTGCCAGTGAGGTTTCTGGGCAATGATGGCGCTCCCTGAAACCAGGGGGGCTGGGCCGGTCACGCCACCACGCCTCTCTCAGCCTTCCGTTCTAGGGAGAGGCCGAGCTGTTACCGGCATACTAAGTTCTGCTCCCCAAGCCAGCTCCTCTCCCTCTTGCGTCGCACTACTTCCCTGCCTCTACAGACACTTTCAGGTGACAACATGACCTACTTGCCTTACCCTTTTCATTCCCTGAGCTATTTGATTGATTGGTTTTGAGAGAGAGAGAGAAAAACATCGATCTGTCACTCCACCTGTCCATGCAATCACTGGTTGATTTCTGCACGTGCCCCAACCAGGGATTAAACTCACAACCCTGGCACATTGGGACAACACTCCAACCAACTGAGCCACCTGGCCTGAGCTTCCTGAGCTATTTAAATGCCCCATGAAAATTTTCTTCCCTTCCTTGATCAGCATGCAAGAAACAGGGAAATCTTTGTCAAAGCAGCCTGGGAGCCCTCATGGTATGATGAAAGTATAACCTGAAGACCCACTGGGCTGTTACTCATTCATTTCTTTGGGCTTGGTTTCTGCATCTGGAAACCAAGACTGGGTGAGCTAAGAACTGCTATCAATCCTGCAGGACCGATGTGCCAGCAACTGCGATGGCTTCACACCCACGACCTCGCTTGACCCTCACAAAGCACACTAGGCAGTTGGAACTGTCGACTCCTTTTTTACAGGTGAGGAAACTAAGACTCAGAGCAGCGAAGTGATTCCTGAGGCCACACACAAAGGGCAGAGTCAGGACTGAAACTGTCCCCTTAATTTCGTTGCTGAAGCGATTTAGTGACCTGCATGGCTCTACAGCAGAAAGGGCCCCTCTGAATGAGAGTTCTTTCTTGTGAGCACTCACACTCTGCCGGAACTGATTTTGAGGACGTCACCGGCAGTCTGAGGACCCAGGGTGTGCATCTTAGGGCCTGGTGTGCACAGAGTGTCCCAGACAGAGCAGAGCCGGATGAAGAGCAGCCTTGGTCCTCGGGGGGCCTCACCAGTCTTCAGAAGACAGATTCCAGCAGCAACTCCCCCACCCTGAAACCTCAGCCACATCATCTCACCTCACCAGTGCCATGGAAATGGCCTCGGCCCCTCAAGTGTGCTGACCACACTGGTGACCCATCTCGTGAGGGCCAGGGTGCCTTGTACACAGCTGGTGCTCAGCATACGCTGCTGGAGTTCACAGGGAAAAGGTAGACATTGGCAAGACGTCTTGTCTCACTGATGAAGAACTGGGCCAAGGATCCTTAACCTGCAGGTCCCCTAGAAGTCCACGGACCTCTGAAACTGTGTGCAGAGTTCTAGTTTTTTGTATTCATAATTAATAACAGTTTAACGTATTTAATGCCTGCGGTGCAGCAGGTTCTGCAGTAAGTTGTCTCAGTTATTCTCAGTTATTCTGCAGCTGGTGGGAGTAAGAACTACCACCAGCTCCTTGTGGTGTGTGTGCGTTTGGGGGTCCATACACGGGGGATGGCAGGGCCAGAGTGGCCCGGTCTGTGGCTCCACACTCCAGCCTCCTACCTCTGTGCCAGCTGCTTCGACACTTTGCTGAGGGGAGAAAGATTCTCAAGCACTTGTGACACAGAGACGTCTCTGAGCTGTGGGTCTGAGCGAGAGAAGAAATTGGAGTAGGTTTGCTCTGTCCCCACCACGGCCCTGCATGGGGCATGCAGCCTCAGGTAAGGCCTTTTCCTGTTTCGGCATTCATTCTTGCTGTGGGCGCCAAAGCCCCCGTGTGCTGGGTTTGCAAAGCTCTTGGAACCAGCCCTACCCCAGGAGGGGCAGAGGGGCAGATGCCTGTGGGAGAGAGGAGAGGAGTCGGTTCCCCCTACCTCCCCACCCCTGGCCTGGTTCCAGAACGGGTGACAAAAGGAGGGTGTGTGCGCTGGCTCCGAGTCACCACGCGCCTCATGGCATGGCATCACTCAAGCCCCAGAGGCGACGCTGTCCTGCTCACATGGAAGTGTGGCTGCTGTGTGTTCAGAGTCGTCCTGGGCGATGGACGGTGAGCGTCTCTCGCAGACGGCCCCTTTCAGGTTCCCAGTCCAGGTGAGGCGCCCCCAGCAGAGAACAAGTGGGCGGAGAAAGGTACGCATCAGAGAGTGAGGGCTGGACAAGACGGGCCCAGGTGCTGTCCGGGTCACCCTCCAGTCACACAGATCTGCTCTTTCGGGTAGAATTGCTGTAGAGCAAATCATTCCATTGTATGGTGTCCCTTAGATAAAGACTTTGGGGACACATCTCGCTGAGTTACCCGCTAGGAGATAATTTTGCTTATTTATCTGGTCTGCATTCTTAGCCTCAGTAAGAAACCCTCCATTTTCTACCGCTTTCCTTCTCGCCCTGGCGGTGAGGAACCGCCCCGTGTTCAGTCACTATGCTTCCCTCTGCGGGGGTTCTTAATGAAACCCCACCTCGGCTCGCCTGGGCTCATCTGTGTTCTGTTTAGTGTTTTCGTGTTTTCATGTGGGTTGTAAACTGCCTTGAGTCTATTTTGGAAAACGAACAGTGTAAAGAAAGGGCTCATTATGTGGTGCAGAGGCTCAGACTGCGGAGCAGAGGGTGGAGGAGGCGGGGCCTGGGGGGCTCCATGAGCAGGGTGGGGTGTTCCAGGCCGAGGGCACGCCCCAGGGGGAAGGGGCAGAGGCCTGGGGCACTCAGGGCTGCTTTAATCCACATCTGGTCGGAAATAGTGTTTTTCAAACCAAGCCCAGGGACCATAGAAGAGCAGGGTACAAGGATGTGAACACAGACGGCCCATGTGCCATCCTTCCCGCCTCCCCAGCACACCGCATCAGTGCTTCGACCTTGAACTGGGTGACCCTCTTCTGTGAGACTCAGGAAAGGAAGCCCTCGGTGTTTTTGTCAGCTCTGTGTTCAGTCACACGCTTAGCGATGTAGGCATGCGTCCTGGGGTGACAAAGACTGATTAGGTCTTGGCGCTGATAGTAGAGGACACACGTAACTCTAGGCCTCAGTGAACTCATCTGTAAACTGAGGGTCACAGCACCCACCTGTGGGTGATAGAGTGACGGCCAGGGGCACGCAGTCTGTGTTCCCCAGCTGGCATCGCTGGCTCAGCGGCTCCACTTTGTTCATCTGTCCTAAGGAAATGACTAAGTCCATGCAGCATTTTCTGTTACAGGATGAGAATTGGAAACAACCTAAACTTCCAACAGCGGGGTTAGCTATGATTCATTCACGGGATGGGAAGGTATGCGAGCCTGAAACACTGTCAATCATTTCAAGACGGCAGGGTTTCGTGTTTAACTGCTGCCTGAATAAACAGGCTATAAAACAATGGAGAATGGGTCCATTTTGAAAAGTTAACTTTTTATTTTGGAATTATTTTAAGTTTACCAAAAAAGCACCAGGGATGGTACAGAGAGATTCTGTATACATCTAGCTTCCCCTAAGGTTAATATCTTACATAACTATGTACACTGGTCAACACTGAGATTAACTTGGGTATATTACTAGACTCTATTTGTTTTTTACCAGTTCTTCCGTTAATATGCTTCTTTCTATTCCAAGACCCACCCCACACTGAGGTTAATATTTTTAAGGTTTTTAAGGTTGTGTGCATAGAAAAGCATCTGGAAGATTGTAGATGAAGCTGTGAGCTGGGATCATAGCTGAGCCGTGAAACTAAGGGAGATTTTATTTCAAATTTGTCTTGGGTCTTCTAGTTTTTCTATGTTTGATGTGTCACGTAATTAAACAGACAAAAAGAAGCTAATGTTTTCAGGCTGAGCTCGTGCCCTCCGTGATTGCCCCCAGAATGGCTGCACCGCCTGGCGACTATTTATTCATTTGTCGTCTCAGCCAGAAGGAGGAGCCATGTCTGCCCCCTGTCTCCTTCCCCGTCTTGAAGCACAGGGTCAGGAGGAGGCACTGACATCTGACAGAGTGAATGAGTGAAGTCAGAGAAGTTCACTGCCACCAACTCTCCGGGAGACTAGCAGCATTCCTTCAGTTCAAAAACACCGAACTCCCTGCCACCACCGCCCCCAACTTCTAGGAACTCTTGGCCAGGGGATGGGTTTCTAGGGCATTTCTTTGTTTCCCACAGGAAGAGGAGGATTCCGGTAGTAGCCCAGCAGGTAAAGGCAGCCCCGTTTTTAAAACATTTATTTGACACAAAAACTATCCCCAGTGACTTGCCTTGGTTACTTGGATGTTCTCCCCTCTGAAACCTTCCCCTGCCTGAGCTAAGGTGATCGCTCCCTGCTCTGTTCTTACTGCTCTCCGCGTGTCTCTGATTTTACGTGCCTGCCCCGCGACAGTGGAGGTCCTTGAAGGCAGGCGCTGTCTCATTCATCTTTGTTCCTGGGTCCCTAGGGCCCGGGACACCCACAAGAATAAGTGTGTCGAATCAGTAAAATGTGGTGGGTTTCGTGTGCCTAGTTTGCAGAGGAGAAACAGGCTGATAGGATGTGAGCGACACATAATAGGCTGCCTGGGAAGGGGCGGAACCAGGACTGAGTCCAGGTTTTGGGAGTCCCGGTGGAAATGGAAGGCCTGACTTCTGTCGTAGACGGCTAAGGTCAGAGCTTAGCAAACTTCCAAAGGAATCATACCTTAGTCCTGACCCCTGCTGCCCTGGCGATGATGGTCCAGCCGAGAGAGCACCTACTGGGTAAAGAGCTGACGTGTGGTACAGGATTTGGCTAATTCTGAAGAAGGCATCATCGTCCCCACTGCGAAGACGAGAAAGCTGCTCAAAGGAGTGGAGTGGCTTAGCCACCTCCTCCTGGGCAGGCTGGGTCTGAACACCGGCCTGGGTGCCTTCATACCTGGGGGTCAGGGGCTCGCCGGAGCGGGGGGCTGGGCGGGGACTCCGGAAAGGGGACAACATGGTAAGGCTTCTGGATGGCACTGCGGGCCCAGACCTGGAGTTGCACCCTCTGGCCCTGGAGCATCTCCACCCCAAGGACAAAGGACTTTGCATTCAGGGTGTCTGCTGCGCACTGTCATCCCTGCCGGTGTCCTGGCCTGGCCCCGGGGCTGTGAGGGACTGTAAGGGACTGCACTGCTGCCCTCAAGGCTGTGGCCCTGGCCCGGCTCCAGCCCGAGCCCTCCCAGGTCTGCAATTTCCCCACACCTGTACCAGCAGGAGCCACAAACGGGCAACTCAGAGTCTGGCCTTGGTGGCTTCAGGCCAGTGGGGCACCAGGGTGAGAGTGGGTGTACCCTAACCTGCAAAGGAGTCCTATTAGCCCAAGCCAGGACCCCAAAGGAGGGCATTCTTGCTTACCCCCACCCCAAGATCAGTGACTTCCTTTTTGTCTCAGCTACTCTGAAGGGAAAGCATGTGGATGGGGATGTGGAAGTGGAGGGGACCCCAGTGGCCCTACTGGGCATGGCCGGCATCACTGTGTCTCACGGGTCATAACTGACAGGATTCCTGAAGAACCATCAGGTGCCAGGTTCTATTCTGGGAGCTCTAGCAGGACTGATTCAAGTATTTCTCAAAACAGTCCTGGGAGGTAGGCTCCCTTACCACCCCTCTACCCAACTGAGGGAACGAAGCTCAGAGAGGTTAAGTCACTTGCCCAGGTCACACAGCCAGAGCATAGGGAAGCTGGGATTTGAACTCACCCTGGTGGTAGCGCTAACAATGTTGTAGCCACATTATTTTGGGAGTCCGGACGCCTGGGCTCTAGGCTCCACTACTTCCTTGAACAAGTGTCAGCCTCTCTGGGCCTCAATTTCTCCTCCCGGAAAGTGAGAAGATTAGACCAGGTAAATCTCTGAGGGCTCTGACATTCTGTGTTCATGCTGTTCCTCCAGCCCTCTGAGGAGGTCACCATGGCAACTGTAAAGGGAAGTTCACTGTGTCAGGCCCCAAAGGTACCAAGAAGAAGTACAATATGTAAGGAGCTCACGGAAGTGTAGTGGGAAGACAGTCCCATCTGCCCTTCAGTACTGCTGGGTGTTACCATGTGCTGTGGGGCTCAGGCCTTGTGCTGGGCCAGGAAGAGGCAGGATTTGGATTTGGTGGGTAGAAAAGGAGTTCCAGGTAGAGGAGACAGCATGAACACAGGCTGGGTGCTGAGGCTCTGGAACCAGGCTTCACACTCGACTACCTGGTGGTGACCTTTGAGGTCAGGCCACTCCACTAGTGCACAAGCTTCCCAGGCAACCCCGCTTCACTCACCAGCACCAGAGTCCAGAGCCGGGCCAGCGGGGTCCAAGTCTCCAACACTTCTGGGCCAGGTCTCAGTTTCTCATCTGCCAGATGGAGATGATGACATTAACCTCACAAGCCGCTGGAAGGATTCACTGAGGTCACACATACAGAAGGTTTGGCATGAAGCTTGGCACGTGGACCATGCTCAGTGCATCATGGGATGTCCTCTCACTGTCCCCATGCACCCAAACTCCCCACGGCCTAAATCCGTTATCTCCTCAAGCTTTAGTTCAGACTCTTGTCCTCCTCCATGAAGCCTCCCTTCCCTGGCTGCTGCTGCAACTCTTACTCAGGGCCTTCTCCTCTTAACTCCTGCAGCCCTTGTCTATACTACACAGTTCAGGGGATGCAAGGAGTAAGATTCCTATGGGTCACCTCCCCAGGATCTAGACTGTTTTTCCTTAAGGACTCCCAAGTCTCATTTCCCACTGGGAATCCGCATGCTTTCAGGGAAGCTGCTTCTAATCCCTCCTGTCCCCCATTTGGAGGGTGAGGCACATGATGTAAGCAGAGCCAGTAAACTCCCCTGCCACTACTACTCGGTTCACAGATGGGCAGATGACCTCACTCAGTCCACAGTGAATCTCAGGACTTGGGGATTCTGAAATACAGACTCTCTCTATTCTCCCTCCAGCTTCAAATAGTATAGCATGTAGATGTGAGGTCTGGAGCTGCTGCAGCCATTTTGCTACCCTGAGGAAAGCCAACCTGAGGATGATACTGAAGACACAGAGCTAGGAGACCAGCAGAGGAATGGAGTCCAATGTGCCCAACTGCCAGGGTCCACCAGACGTTTCAGTTGTATGAACCAAAAAATTTCCTTTATTTAAGCCGGTTTTCTATTATTTGCAACCAAAATCATCCTGATTCAAACTATATAGTTAAACTATTTTGTTTACCAAGACATGTATTTATTCACTTGAATATTGATTAGGCCCCTGCTACATACCAAGCACTATACTAGGTGTTAGGGATTTATCAATAAATAGTATTGATATGGTCCTACCCTCCTCAAGTTAATAGTCTGGTAGAAAGAATCAGAGAGTAAAATGCCTGCTTTGGGTGCTGGCTCTGATTTGTATTTAACCTGCTCAGCATCTGTCCCTCCTCCTTTGGATATCAGAACCCTGACTCCCCTTTGGACACCAACTAAAGGGCTGGTCAATTGACCTAGGCCTTACCAATTAGCATATTCCATGTGCCCAGCCACAGCGGCCCATTCAGTGACGGGCATGAGAGTCAGGCCTGAGACTACAAACTTTAAAAACAGGTGCTGCAGGGCTAAGTCCAGCTCTCACCCCACCACACATCGCCCTGTCCAGCTTCGTCTCCTCCTTGCATTTTATGCCCTGGCGTAGCAACCACCCTACTTCTCCTCCCTGTCTCCTCTTCGTGCCCGCCTGGCAACCTCCAGTTCGTCTCCTAGAAACGTGACTGGGCCCATATGCCACTCGAGCCACCTGGGCACCTTTTTATTTGTAACTACATGGACTCGCACTACTTCCCCAAATGACTGGGACTTCTTCAACGACAAAGAGTAGGTCCCAGTCTCCTCTGCTCCCCAGTGCCTAGCTGAGGGACCGCCCAGAGCTGCGTGACGGCCCAGAGCTACCTGTCTGGACGGACCGTTGGAAGGCCCTCACTGCTTCAGCAAACATCAGGCTCCTGCCTCTGGCCTGCTGGCACTGAACCAGACACCAAGCGCACGAGAAGTGCGGGGGACAGTCCGGAGAGACTCCCATGCTGACAGGTAATTGCAGTGTTGGGTGACATGGTGGGAATGCAGGAAAGAGTGACTACTTCTGGTGCCCTGGGAAAAGCTTGCTCGAGTCACCACCCAAACTGGGCTTTGAAAGTTGAGCAGGCCATTGCCAGATGGTGAAAGGAGGAAAGTCTCTAGCTTGTACAAGGCACAGAAGCCTGAAAATGCAAACGTGGTCCAGGGATGGCAAGTACTCGTCACGGCCTGAGCATGGGAGGAATGGTAGGGGCTGGGAGATGAGGCTGGGCAGCTGGCAGGGCCAAGAAGGGGCCGGCTTCACTCTCATGCCAAGGTGGTAGACGCACATCTTAGAGCCAGTGATGGAAGCTTTGCAAACAGGGAAGAAATGATGTGGTCAGTTTGTGTTTCAATGTTTTCACAGGAGAGCTGGGATAGAGAGAGGCCAGGGCAGAGGCTGCTCATGAGTCCTTAGATTTGTGCTACTTAGTAGTAGTAACAACAGCTTGACTGGCATGACTCAGTGGATTGAGTGCTGGACTGCGAAGCAAAGGGTCGAGGGTTCGATTCCCAGTCGGGGCACATGCCTGGGTTGCAGACCAGGTCCCCCGTGAGGAATGTACATGAATGAGACAACCACACATTGATGTTTCTCTCCCTCTCTTTCTCTCTCTCATGCCCTCTCTCTAAAAATAAATAAATAAATAAATTTAAAAAATAGTAATAACAACAATTAACACCCAGTGATGACTCTGGGCCCCATTCTAATCTCCTTG
This sequence comes from Artibeus jamaicensis, assembly GCF_021234435.1. Taxonomy (NCBI): domain Eukaryota; kingdom Metazoa; phylum Chordata; class Mammalia; order Chiroptera; family Phyllostomidae; genus Artibeus; species Artibeus jamaicensis. The sequence continues at coordinate 10,901,606 of NW_026522057.1, forward strand.
TACACACTAACTGACTTAATTCTCCCAGGACCCTATCTTAAATCCTCAGAAACTGAGGCAGGAAGAAGTTAAGTACCTTGCTTTACTTGGTAAGTGGTGGAGCCTGGATTTGCACCCTGACTGGCCCACCTCAGGGCCTGTGCTTTCAGTTACTGTGCTAACATGTGTTATCCTCCTCCTCATCATGATAATAATAATGATGTTATGCTAATGACTGTTTGTTGAGTGCATATTCCACGCCGGGCCTTGCTCTGTGTGCTTCATATTGTTACTCAGGTTTATTAGGGATCTGATCAGGTTGACAAGGACCTGTCACCGAGCAAATGCAGAAGACATTCGTCACTTACTGGTGGGGAGAAGGAGATAGGTTGCTTGCGCTACAACAGACACATCAATCATTTTTTTAGCTAAAGCCAGTTAAGGTTCCCAACATCTGTCCAGCTGGAAGGCCAGTTCCACAGCCCATAGCCCAGTGGAGACGCTGCTCCGGGCCATGCTGTGTGTGAACCACCAACAGGGAAGTGGTCTGGCCACCTCCACAAACTGCTGACGGTGACCTTTAGAGGTGGCAGCCAGAGCCTCGTGCTACAGTTGGCTGAGCGCCCAGTCAGAAGGACTGAGCCAGCGTGGAGTGAGCAGCTGCAGGGCCTGGGCCCCTGGGGCCTCCGGGTACCCTGGCTTAATGCAGGGACACTGTGCAAGGCTACTACATCCCAGAGCTGGGGACCAAGCATCAGGACTGGGGTTTGGGTCCAGCTTGGTCGCTGAAGTGCTATGGGATCTTGGGCAAATCCCTACCCCTCTATGGGCCTCAGTTACCTGGAAGGTGAGTGTCCTGGTCTTTGATGGTTCTTCCTCATAGTGCTTGGGATAGGTGGGGCACTGTGCAAACCACAACGCAGTCTCTCTTGCCAGGAAAACCAGGCCCCAGGCTGTCTAGCATCTCTCCTTGGTGCCAGGCCCTGTGCTGTACACTGGGGCCCCAGAGCGGGGGCTGAGCTGACCCCTGCCTTCAAGTAGTTCCCAGTCAGTTGTGGGGTTGGGGGACAGACAGGAAGATTAATCACAGCCTAGTGGTAGGTGCTGCTCTGCATAAAGAGAAGGATACCCAAGAGGGCGTTGTGGGATCCAAGGAGGGAGCAACTGATGGCCTGCTGTGGCCTGGAGGCTTCTGGGTAGGAAGAACATGGAGCTGAACTGTGTCTTGCGTCTTCCAGGTAGAGAATGGGTGTGCATTACCACTGAGGGAACGACCTGTGCGAAGGCCTGGAGGCAGAAAAGACCAGGCCTGTTGAAAAAAAAGGTGAATTCCACATGGCAGATAGCAGGGAGGAGAGGGTGTGTGTGAGTGCAATGAGTAGGGCTGCAGAGGCAGACGGGAGACAAGGGTCTGAGTTGAGCACCAGGTTGCCCAGCCACAGCTGAAGACTCCTAGGCTGAAAAGAGCAGGTTCCATGCAACAGGCCACACAGGCACCTGGGAGGGCCCAGAACCTCCCAAGTCCCCAGTGGGCCCACCTCACCTCCAATCTCAGGTAAAGCCCTTCACAAAAAACAGCCCATTTACTGCAGACGCCTCACAGTTGTAAACCTCATCCTCTGTCTTCAGGAGAATCAGTAACCAGGGAGGCAGCTGAGACTCCAGAGAACTTTCCGGGTGATGCAGAAGCAGTTATTGAGGCTTCTGGAGAACAGACCAGGCGGGGTTCCTACAAGGAGCCCACAGTCTGGCTGAGAGGACAGACGCCAAACACTTGAGCATGCCAATAACTGCCCATCTAGCCATAAGGGGGATCTGACTCCAGACTTGCTGCTTCAGGCCTCCCCGCCCTTCAGTGTTTTTCACCCATCATTCAAACGTCAACAGCAAAGAATTTCAACACCTTTGATCTTGCTGGAACCCCTGTGAGGTAGAGCCCTTGCTCCCATTCAGAAGCAAACAGGAAACCCAGGAAGTCCAAATGAGTCACCCATGGCCACACAGCAAGTCAGATACAAACCAGAACCCATCTTTGGACTCAGCTATCTGGTGAGATCATGGAGGAAAACTGCCAGTGTCTTTCCCAGCTTTGCTGTGGGCCAGACCATCCCCGGGATATCAGAAACCCAAGGGACTTTCCTGGGAAACAACTTCCTGGAGGAACATGAGAATGGTCCAAGAGATATTTTCAACTTGGGGATGTTGAACCCCATGCTGAACTTGAGGGTGCCCAAGAGCCCCAAGCAGTTTTGCCAGCTCTGCTGGTAGTTCCGAGCCCTTGAGGCTGCAAGCAGGACTGTTGTTGAATGAAATGGAGCATAAGCCCCACACAAGGGCTGGGCCAGCCTCTCCAGGGCATGTGGGTACCACCATCAGGAAGACCTGTAACCTGTAGGAAGCTCCAAGCCCTGAGCACTGGGCTTGCACGCCCCGAAGTAGGGTGGGTATCTTTTGACCCTCAGGGGCTCTCAACCCCATTCAGGGGTTTCTGGGTCCCAGTGGAAGGTTCTCTAGGTCCTTTGGAGAGCATCTTTGGATTCTGATGAGGAGTCTTTGGGTACTATAGACCCAGGGAGGGAGTTCTAACAACAGATCACTCATCAGAAAGGTGGGAAGAGTTGAAGTGTTTGCATATATTTAGGTTCATATATTTGCTGTATCTACAGAGTTTCTTCAGTCCATTTCGTTCCCAGAGCACTCACCCCTTATGTGTTTCACATTGGCCCTCAGAGCTGCATTTTATGGAGCTAAAGAGATTACAGATGGAGAAGGGAGGAGAGCTGCCCAAAACCCCACAGAACATCTGGAATCAGGCCTGGCCCTTTCCTGTGGCCTCCATCTGCCCTTGAACCCTCTGCCAGCCTGGGCTCCACCCTCTCCAAACCCAGCTGGCCTTGCCTTTTCCGCCCTTGCTGAGCTGCGGGCCACTGAAGCCAAAAAAACAAGAACTATTTTCCACCTGAGCTCTCCTTCCTGAAAAAGCCCTGTGTTGGGGAACGTAGGAGGGCGGTGAACTGGGGGCTTTAATCCTGGCTCTGTTTCTTTCCTGTGCACTTACATGAAATCATGAGTCTGAAAGCACTTTATAAACTGAAAGATGCTGAACCAACACAAAGACAGGGAAACCACCACTCTGGTTTTTCAGTCCTCACACAAGAATGCCTTCATTAATTCTACAGAGAGAGGGAGGGAGAGATAGAAACATCAATGTGAAAGAGATACATCGATCGCCTGCCTCCCACATGCCCCCCACCAGCGATCAAACCCACAACCTCAGTATGTGCCCTGACTGGGAACTGAACCCGCAATCTTTTGGTATACAGGACAATGCTCCAACCAACTGAATCACCCAGCCAGGGCAAACTACCACTCTTACGGACAGAGACAAGTGACTGGAGCCAGGCCTTCTAGGGGTGTACAGTTTGGGAATTCAGATGCCCAGGCCCCAACCCCAACATGGTACGGAAAACATGACAGCCCAGGGGTGTGCCAGGCACTGTGAGGGCACAGACCTCTCCTAAGGGAGTCAGGGGAGGCCCTGCGAGGAGGACCCCTTGGAGATGGCCCTGGGCTGTGTGACGGTTTACCAAGCAGACGAAAGAGAAGGCATGTAGTTCAAAGGAGGGGCAGCTGTGTGAAGGTGTGGGCTTGGAAAGGGAGCTGTCCAGCTGGAGCACCTACTAAGCTGTGGGCTTGGAAAGGGAGCTGTCCAGCCGGAGCACCCACTAAGCTATGGGCTTGGAAAGGGAGTGGTGCAGCTGGAGCACCTACTAAGCTGTGGGCTTGGAAAGGGAGCGGTCCAGCCAGAGCACCTACTAAGCTGTGAGCTTGGAAAGGGAGCTGTCCAGCTGGAGCACCTACTAAGCTGTGAGCTTGGAAAGGGAGTGGTACAGCTGGAGCACCTACTAAGCTGTGGGCTTGGAAAGGGAGCTGTCCAGCTGGAGCACCTACTAAGCTGTGGGCTTGGAAAGGGAGCGGTGCAGCTGGAGCACCTACTAAGCTGTGGGCTTGGAAAGGGAGCGGTCCAGCCGGAGCACCTACTAAGCTGTGGGCTTGGAAAGGGAGCAGTCCAGCCGGAGCACCCACTAAGCGACGGGGAAAACGAGGTTCAGTGCTCTCCTCCCCCGGGCCGGGCCAGGGCAGAGGAGAGCACTGAACTGCTTGCAAAGAAGGTTTCGATTTCTTTTCAGTAAATAATGAGAATTCTAAAGCAGGGAAGTGGGACTTATGCAATAAATTATCATTTCTATTTTTTACAAATTTCAAAATAGAGGCTCAGAGTAAGCAAGCAAATTGCCCAAAGCCTCTGTTTTAGTCAGGAAAACAGAACTAATAGAGTGGAGATGGTTTATATATACACGCCCACACATTTATATGAGTGTACATATAAATTATATCTCCATACATATATTTACATATATACTTATATTTTACACACTGACATTTAATATTCCATCGACAAGAGATTCATTATTACGAATCGACTTACACGATTGTGAAGGCCAGCAAGCCGCAAGATCTGCAGGGTGAGTCAGCAGGCTGGAAACCAGGCAAAGCCGACAGTTTAGTTTCCAGTCCAAGTCCAAAACTACGTAGGAAAGCTGTGGACCAGTCAAATTGGTATATAAAACTCACTGCCACAGCCTCACCACTGAAAAGTGGCAGATCTGGGGTTCGAACCCAGGTCTGTCTAACATGAGAACCCTCTGCTGCAGCAGCCACTGGGCAGAGGTCCAGAGCCCTCCTTTCCCAGCCTGGACGCCAGCTTCCTCGCCAACTGTAGAGAAGCAACCAGTGCCCAGCCAGGTCAGGCTGTGGGCCAGTCGGGAGTCCCAGCAGGACTCAGGGATGGAGCGAACCAGCAGCCTCTCTGTTTTACACAAGGCTTTATTTACAAAGGGGTGTACCCCTCTCTCAGGAGGGGAGAGGAAGGCAAGGGAGTTGGAGCTGGCCCCAGCAGAAGCCGGACCTCCTCCTCCTTCGGCATCTGAACAGCTGTGCTTCTGTCTCCCTTCTCCCCCTGCTTCCTGGCCCGGAGAAACACTGCTTTCAAGATTGCTGGAACTGGAAAAGCCCCGAACTTTCCCTTCTTCAAATCAATTTCATATCATTATGCAGAAGGCAATACAGAGCTTCCTATGCAGAAGGCAATACAGAAAGGGCTTCCCCGCGGTGACTCAGCCAGGCCGGTTCTCTTCAGCCTATGTTTACAGGTCTCACTGTGTTATACTGTGTAAAGGCTTACAATGTAAAGGGATTGAATAGGCAAGTCCAGGCGTGCGGTTACAGGAGCCTCTGCTCGCCAGCCTGGCGCGCCCCAGGGAATACAGACCGCCCCGCCCCTGTGCGTCCAGTGCCAGAACAGGGCCCAGAACAGAAGGTGAGTGGCTGTTTCATAACGTCCCCGCGTGTTCCACACGGTCCCGAGGTACAGACTAGGGACACGGAGGACAGTTTCTCAGAGATCGGAACCTCACGACACGGGGGTAGTATAAAGGTGGGCAGTGAGGGAAAAGGAGGTGGGCATAATGCATCCCAGTTTCCAGGCTTTGGCTTCTGGGTACACGGGCGATATCCTTCTGGAACCTTGAGAACAGTTTTAAGAAGAGCAGATCTGGAGGGACGATGGCAAATGCAGCTGGGACTGAGAAATCACTGAAGGTCTGAGGAGGAAAAGCAGGAGTCTTGTTTGAAGAAGGTTGTTGGTGTGTCTTGGAGAGTGAGAAGAATTACATACGAGTGGTAGAGGGTTTAAATGGGAGCTGAGGTTGGTCCCTCATCCCTTTTCCTCCGTGGAGCGCCGCTGAAGGCCTTTAAGCAGGTCCCCAGGGAGGTGATTCCAAAGGCCACGCCCAGCACGCCACGCGGGACCCCCCACACCGACTCCTCAGGGAGCCGGGGGAGACGAAGCTGGGCCAGGCCCGCACCTTCTTCCCCGTTCACCCCCGTCTGAGCTCAGCAGCGCTGAGGATGGAGAGGAGCACAATGCCCCCGGGGCAGATGGAGAAACTAAGACGCAGAGAGCTGACGTGGCTTGCCCAGAGTCACAGCTGGGAAGCAGAATCACCGGCTCAGAGCCCAGCCTCCTGTTTCACAGAGAGAAGGAGAAGCCCAAAGGGGAACGTCCCCATTTTGCCGACGAGGAAATAGAAACACAGTGAGGCTGGGTCTTCTCCACGTCCTTCAGTAAACATGACCAAGTCCTCCGACTGTCCTGGCTGTTTTCACTCATCTCTCCACAGGACTAGGTCTTTTGACCAACCCCAGAGTTCACAAAACACTTGTCTTGGTCACAGTATCTTGCTGTCAAGGTCATGCCACTGCAGGGCCAGACACAACTTCACTCTCACTCCAGGTGGAGACCCCCGGAGGGGAAATAACCTCCCGTGATGCACAGCGCGTCAGGCGCTAACCCCAAAGGCTATTTCCCTGCGCTGTCACTCGAAGTAGCAGAATAGAGACGTAACTGGTGAGAATCAACCCCCGGGTGACCCTGGGAAACCTTTCTGGGGAAAGGGAGGTTCTGCGACCCAGAAGTGGTGAGCGGCTGGCTTGAGGCTCACAAGCTAAGACTTGGTGAAACCAGGTGCTTTCTGATGCCGATGGAGGGCGGGCCAGGCCCCAGCACCAGCCCCACATCCCGCCACAAGAACACACCAGGAGCGAGGGGCTTTCCACCCAGATCCCCGAGAAGTTGCTCCATCATTCTGTCTCACCACAACCATTTCCTTCTCTAAAAACTCCCTTCCCAGAAGGCCCTGAGACAGGCCAGGCTCTCAGCACAGAGAACCCAGATTAGTTCACCAGGCTCAGGAATGTCCCTGGAGGCCCTCTTACCTCTGCCACAACCGCAAGCTGAGGGTGTATGTGGGGTTGGCAGGACCGGGTCTGAAACCACCTACCGGCTCTGAGAGTAAGAGTAACATACTCCCAATATTTATCCAAAACAGTTCCCTTAATCCTCCCAGCCGTCCTGTGGGGGTGGGAACAGTTGTTGTCAATGGTCATTTTACAGGTAAGGAAGCTGGTAGCAGGGAAGGAGGATAACACGACTGCTGGTCCAGTTCTGGACTCTCCGCCTTCCTAAGGGTCTGCTCAGTGGTGTCGAGTACCAGGTTTTTGGTTTTGTTTTGCTTTTGGAGATTTCTTTGGAGGTCGCCTGGGGAAGAGTTAAGATCCCAATCGTGCCGAAGAGAGAATAGTCCCCGGGATGCGGAAATGAGATAAAAGGAGATCTGTCTTAGTGAAGGTCACATAGCAAGAGAGATAACTGGGGTTCAGACTTGGTGGGGGGAAGCACCTGCCAGTCTTGCATCCTGACACCCGTGCTGTCGCCGCCTCCCATCCCTAAGGTCTCCGTTTCTCCTCTATGTAGGCGGAAGTGAGAGAGGTTTTCCAGAACTCACACCTCGGGTGGAGCTGTAGACTGTGGAAGTTGCCTTACCGGAAACTGATTTGGTTGTGTGGGTGCAGAGATTCCAGTCCTGCAGCCCCGCCCCAGTCCCACCCCTAACACCTTACACCCAAGACCTTGAGAGACTCCGCCCACAGCAACGCTCCCTCAGTGAGGGGCGGGGTCTGTCCCAGGACCCCTGCCTCCCCTTGACCCCTGTCGAGGCCCACCTTGGGAGATGGAGGGTTGGCTCCCTAGGAGAGAGAGACTTGGGCTGGGACACCTACTACTGACTCATTCACGCATTCATCCATTCACTCTTGAAACCTCCCTGTGATTAGTCATCTATCTCTTCAGCACAGTCTTATCCAGAACCTTATAATTCTCTCACTCAACACTTTCCAACAGCCACAGCGGTCACACCTACTGCTGGATCCTGGGGCCCAAAACTGAACCAGGTGGGCATGCTGTCTGCTCTAGAAGAGTGTAGGGGACACAGCAGCAGCACGTGTCTGATGCTCTACACAAGTTTGGACTTGGGACAGCAGCAAGACAGCCAGAAAGTTGCAGTGTGGGAGCAGCCAGGGAAGGGCATCTGACCTGGATCCGCCAGGGAGCAGCAGTTGGACGAGGGGAGAGTAACAATAGTGACAACCCCAACATGAGCTCTTTGCAGGCTCTATTCCCATTGGTTTTCATCTTTACCACAATCCTGGGATGGACTGGATGGAAGGATATTATCACCCCCATTTTATAGATGAGAAAACTGAGGCTCCAGGAGGTTACATAAATTGCCCAAAATGATACAACAAGTAAACAAGGAAGCCAGAGTTTGAACCAGATCTATCTCCAAATCCAGTGCTAAGTTTAGACCTAGATTTAAATTTTTAAACACAGGATGTTAACTGTAAAGGCCTGGAGGCTATACCCAAAATATTAGCACTAGTAGTCTCTGAGAGCTGTGTTTAAATTGCTATACATTCACATGCATTTGAATCCTCTATGAGATGAGAGATCTATGTATGTTAGAATTTACAATTATCCCTATGGTACATTAACATTGCTTTCTCCTCTTCTTCCAAAAATGGAAATTGCTTGAGGATGAGTTTTTTTCTTTTTTTTTTTTTGAATTTTTTTTCTTGATCACAAAAATATGAGCTCATTTTTTGAAAATCAGTCCATTTAAAAGTGACCATTACTAGTGATTTTTCCCCTTTGTGTTTTTCTAACGTACTGCATCGAGCATGTAATAATCTTTGTAATTTGAAAATAAATGTTATTTTTAAGAAATGAATTGCCCACATCAAGGACCAGGGTGACCCAACTAACCAGAGCTTGGGCACTTCCCAAGAAAGAGGCCTGGGGGTTTTGGTCGACTTCAGACCAGAGTGAGTCAGCAGGATGAAGTAGCTGCCAAGCAGACAAATAGAGATATGAGTCCCAGATTAGAGAAGAAAAACCTTGCTGCACCTCAGTGCTGGTCAGGTCTCATCTGAGGCTCAGGCATGCTGGAGAGCTGCCCTGCAGCTGCAGAGAGACCTACACACAGCTGACGGGCCCTGCAGAAGAGCTCTCTGGGTGGAGGCCTTCACAATGCATGCGCGATTGGCAGGCAGATATGAGCAGTGTTTGGCCAGGGGGTGTGACCTGCCTGCCTGAGGAAATAGTGAGCAAGGAGAAGCTGGGAGACCACCTCATGAAAGAGCACTTTCGTAGGTAATAGATTGTAATAGGACAACTCCCTAATATGTAGTGTTTAAAGGATATGATGAGAGGAGAGATACACACCCAACTCAACCTCTCAAAGGGAATGTGCTAGAAGTGTCAAGAGTAAACAATGGCAATAACAGCAATGAGAGTCGTATATTGAGTGCTTATTGTGTGCCAGGCTCTTTATGCCCAGTATATTATGTTATATAATATATAATTATATTAGGTTAAATATTATACGTAATACATGATGTTATATACTTATGTTATGCTATACATACTGTGAGAGTCTTAAGCTGGTCGTGACAAACAAGATAATATATGTACATTGGGGTCTCACATTGTGGTTTATATATATGATACTAGGCATAAAGGACCTGATATGTGTATCAGTGGCTTTCAAACTTGAGCTACTCCAGAATCTTCTGAAAGGCTCATTGCAAAATGGATCACTGGGCGCCCTCCTGATTCAGGATGTCAGGAGTCAGGCTAATTCACAGGTGATATTAACGCAGCTGGCCTGGGAACCACACTTTTTGACAGCCACAATGTACATGGTCTCATTTATTAATCACGACCACCATAAGAAAGGGGTTCTGTCATTATTTCCATTTTATAGATCAAAAAACAAACGAAACAAAACATCACCTGGGGCACCTCACGGAGGTAAACTGACTGTTGACATCCAGTGCCCCGCAGAGCCTCGGTGTGAATCCAGGTCTTTCTGACTCCAAAGTTTGTGCGTAACCAAAACAATCAGTTTTTGTTTTCAGTTCATTGATAACTAGAAATCAAGGTTTTTGTGTTTGACAACAAACATGTACATTGTTTCTTCAAGATATAAAATAAGAACAGAAACATTGCTCCCTCGAAGAGGCTTCGGCAGGAGTGATTCCAGGGGTAGAGAAACAGCAATGCAAGGTGGCGATGACTCAGCTCCCCGTGTTAGGAGGAGCTCTGCGTAATATTATGCCCAGTACCTCTCAGCTCTTCCAGCTTCAGGATCTCATGTTGTGGGGCTTGCTGCTGGGAAAGAAATGTTTCTTATCATGCAATTCACCAAACACGTATTGAGCATCTTGCTCACTGGAGCGAGGTAGGCTGAATAATACCCAGGCAAAGATACCAGGTCCTAATCCCCAGAACTATGAAGACTACCTTAGGTGGTAAAAGAGATTTTACAAATGTGATTAGATTGAATACTTTAAAATGGAGAGATCATCCTGGATTATCAGAGTGGGCCCGACAGAATCACAAGGGTCCTTGTAAGCGAGAAGGCAGTGTGTGAAGACAGAAGCAGAGAGAGAGAAATTTGAAGATGCTATCTATGCTGCTGGCTTTGAACTTGGAGGAAAGGCCACAAGGAGTGCAGCTACAGAAGCTGAAAAATCAAGGAGCCCTGTGTGGTGTAGCTCAGTGAATTGAACACGGGCCTGTGAAGCAAAGAGTCACTGGTTCAATTCCCAGTTAGGGCACATGCCTGGGTTGCAGGCCAGGTCCCCAGCAGGGGACACGAGAGGCAACCACACATTGATGTTTCTCTCCCTCTCTTTCTCCTTCCCTTCCCCTCTCTCTAAAAATAAATAAATAAAATATTTTTTCAAAAAAAAAAGAAGCTGAGCCCTGGCTGGTGTAGCTCAGTGGATTGAGCACGGGCCTGCGAACCAGAGGATCAAGGTTTGATTCCCAGTCAAGGCACATGCCTGGGTTGCAGGCCAGTTCCCAGTGGGGGACACATGAGAGGCACCATACATTGATATTTCTCTCACTCTCTCCTTCCCTTCCCCTCTAAAGATAAATAAAATCTTAAAAAAAAAAAAAAAAAAGAAGCTGAAAAGTCAAGGAAAACAATCCTTCCCTAGAACTTCCAGAAAAACTGCAAGCAAGCCCAGTGAACCTCTTGATTTTAGCCCCTGAAGATGCATTTGGGACTTGTGACTTCCAATTTCGAGATAATAAAGTTGTCTTGTTTTAAGCCACTAAATTCATAGTAATTTGTTACAGACAATATAGGAAACTGATAGGAGAGTAACTGCCAAAAATAGAAAACTGCCTCTGGCCATCACATTAGTGTGTCAAAAATAAAACACCCACACATCCACACTCACACTGCTTCTGGCCTTGTGCAGTGTGGAGCAGACGCATACAGATGCATAAGTGGCTTCTGCCTGGAAGAGGAAGAGCATCTGTAGCCACCTACACCCACACGGACCACTTCTGGTCCTGTTTCCACAAGTAAGCGAATGTGATTTATTCCCTTAATTAACATCGACTAAGCACTCTGCTCTATCTATGCCCAGCATGGTGCTGGGTGGGGATACACAAAGATGAGCCAAACAGATCCTCATGGGGCTTCTGGGGAGGAAGGGTCAGAAATTCAATACTTCTCCGCATCTGTAATTATGGGGAGTGTGTCTCTGAAGGAGGTTTGGCTTCAACGCCAGCAGTCAGCTGGAAAGGGCCCATTATTCGAAATTACACCTGAAAGTCCTTAAATTACTTCCAATGCACAATAGTGCTTTTGCATGCTGAGGTCTGAGAACTAGGCTGAAGGAATTTACTCAAAAAAACACTATCTTGGCCCTGGCTGGTGTAGCTCAGTGGATTGAGCACGGGCCTGTGAAGCTAAGTGTCGCTGGTTCAATTCCCAGTCAGGGCACATGCCTGGGTTGCAGGCCAGGTCCCCAGTAGGGGACAAATGAGAGGCAAACACACATTGATGTTTCTCTCCCTCTCTTTCTCCTTCCCTTCCCCTCTCTCTAAAAATAAATAAATAAAATACTTTAAAAAAAACCCACTATCTTGCCCTGGCTGGTGTGGCTCAATGGACTGAGTGCCGGGCTGTGAACCTGAAGGTCACTGGTTTGATTCCCAATCAGGACGCGTGCCTGGGTTGCAGCCCAGATCCCTGGTTGGGGGCACGGGAAAGGCAGCCAACTGATGTTTTTCTCTCACTTCAATGTTTCTCTCCCTCTCTTTCTCCCTCCCTTCCCCTCTCCTTAAAAATAAATAACTAAATAAACCTTTTTTTTTAAAGAGCCCTGGCTGGTGTAGCTCAGTGGATTGAGCACGGGCCTGCGAACCAAAGGATCGCCATTTGATTCCCAGTCAGGGCACACGCCTGGGTTGCCGGCCAGACCCCCAGTGGGGGGTGTGCAAGAGGCAGCCATATATTGATATTCCTCTCCCTCTCTCCTTCCCTTCCCCTCTAAAGATAAATAAAATCTTTAAAAAAGAAAGAGAGAGAAAGGAAGGAAGAGAAAGAAAGAAAGAGAAAGAAAGAAAGAAAGAAAGAAAGAAAGAAAGAAAGAAAGAAAGAAAGAAAGAAAGAAAGAAAGAAAGAAAGAAAGAAAGAAAGAAAGAAAGAAAGAAAGAAAGAAAGCAAGCTATCTTAAGATACCTGGACATCGAAGCTGCTCTGCCTTTGAGGAAAAGACCCCACCAGCCTCTAGGCGTGAACTGGCACTGGGCCAAGAATTGGGGAATGCTCCTGGCAGCTGTAGGGGTGACCCCGACCTGCTTTTACGTGAAGCATCTGTCATCTCAGTGCATGTTAAAAGGTTAGTTTGTTTTTTTGAGGGTAACACCAAATTCTGGAGTCGCATCTTTGGAGGCCAGTGGTTGGAGGGTAAGTTCTAAAGTTTGTGCTAGTTAAATATGCCTGTGACGGGAGCCCACAGGGCAAACTGTGGTCAGTGCTGTTACAGAAAAGGGCAGGACCCTGGGACTCTGGTTGGAGGAACGAACGCTGGGGCTCACAGAGGCCTTCCCGGAGGAAGTGATATTGAACCGTTACCTGAGGTGCAGGCAGGCATGAACCGGGCAAGGTGACCTTGGGGGAGAATATTCTGAGCACACAAACCACCTCAGCGAGCATCAGGAGCCGAGGCCTCCTCTGGAAGCCCAAGCAAGTGACACCCGCAGCCCCACCGCTGCCCAGGGGACCGCTGGGACTCTATCTTAACCCAGAGACCTCCAGGAGATCCTTGTTTGTGCACCCGGTTCCTCTTCCCAGTAAATGCAGGGGATTTCTTATGACAGTTTCTTGTTTATGCCCAGGACTCTTTGTTTCCTGGAATGTATGCTGAGGTTTGCAGGGCAAATGGTCCTAGAATCTGCTGTCACAATGACTTGCTGTATGACTTCAGGCCAAACATCGCTCTCTGGGCCTTGATTTATCCATCTGTAAAGTGACAGATACTGAGCCCTTCCAGCTCTGGGACTCAGGGAAATAGCAGTTTGAAACTCCAGGCTGTGGCGCTAGCTTTGAATGTGAGTCCTGACTCCACCATTTACTGGGATCTCGGGCAAATCCTCTTACCCCTCAGAGGTTCCATTTTCTCATTTGTAAAACAGGGGCCTTCGACACATTCCTCTGGGTCATATTGTATGAGGACTGAACGAGATCACATACATAAAGCAGCTGTTGCGACACCAAGCCCAGCCAATGGCAACTACAGTCATTTTTCGTAATGGTCGTGAAATGGAATGTGTTGACTCCACCGATGGCTGTGAAACACGCGCCCTCAGGGTTTGCCATTAGTGCAGTCTTTACAAACAGCCTCAGAAAGGCCTCTGATGGGTGTTCAGGGAAACACCCAGAGCGGTGTAGCTGCATTTTGGTAGGAACTGAGGAAACTCCCCGTAGGAAAGAATCTGCTGGGAAGACTGTGGCTAGTGGGTTACACTGAACTGTGAAAGCAGGCCCAGAATGGAGTCTGGGTGGTCCGAATCAGCTCAGGGTTGGAAAGAACCCATGTCTCTGCCCACAGCTAGTAACCAGGGTCAGGGCAGGCTGGGGTGGAATGAGAGGAGGATACTATTCTTCCCTCGCCCGTGACCAGCCCCTGGGTCTCTGGCCCTGCTGCACCATCACTGTGATTCTGGCCATCGGGTATCTACTCATTCTGCAACTTAGACAGTCCCATTGCTTTTTGTACAAGGGAAATGAATTCCAGAAAGGGGTGGGGACTTGCCGAAATCCCTCCCAAATCAGAACCAGAATCGGGGTTTCCAGGCCTCAGGTCCAAGAATCTCTGACATCAGGCAGCCTGCTGGACTCTGTCAAATGAGCGAGTAGCTGCTTGTTGCCTGGCAACCACAGCAGCCCCACATGTTTTCTATCTGCACATTTCCATGGGAATCAGGCCACCCAGTGACAGTCGGCCTCCAACCTCAGAGAGTAAATGTGTCTGGCTTGAGGGGCAGCAGGAAGGAGGGCTTCTCTTGTGGAAGCGCTGACCCAGGCAAGGCGCAGTCTGTTCCCCTCTGGGTCTCCGAGTTCCTCCCAGGCGGCTCAGATCATCACTCTTTCTGGCTTAGGGAAGAGACTCACATGATTCTTCTTCCCTCCACGAAGAGCTAAGCTGTGGGCTGTTGTCAGACACACAACAAGTGCTGGGGGAGAAGGCCCTGCCAGAGCCTTTCAGTCACCACGGACAGGCACCTTAAGAGAGCAGTCTGGAGCCACACCTTGGCCTGGACCCTGGCTCTACCACTCATCGGCTACGTGACCTTAGTCAAGTCACTCCACCTCTCTGAGTTGGTTCCATCACCTGTAAAATGGGGTTAATTGAACCTACCCCTCAGGTCTGTGTAAGGAATACATGAAATAATGAATATAAAATACCACGCATAGAACTGGGGTAGGTACTCAGAACAGGCAGACATCATTTTATTGCACTTCACTTTATTGAGCTTCACAGATGTTGAGTTTTTTACAAATTGAAGGCAAGACCCTCTACCAGCAAAAAGTTTCCGACTCGCTTTATCGTAGTGCTCCGGAACGGAACCTGCAGTATGTCCGCGGGGTGCCTGTGTTGCTATCCGTATCTGTTAGCTTCCTCAATTGTAAACAAGAGTCCACTCTAAGTCGTGTAGCAAGAAAAGGTTAGAGAACCAGGCTGGGAGGATACGCGGCAAAAACACTGTCCCCAGAATGCTAGTGCAGGAGAGACCCTACCTACAGTCTCTCCCGCCTCGCCCCTGCCCCGCGCCCCATACTTCCCCCCAGCTGCGGGCACTCAGCGCAGGCACTCAGCACAGACGCGGCAGCACGCACCAGGAATGCTCTGCAGGCCCACTTCCTCCATGGCTCCCCTGTCCTCCTCACTTCCCTTTTAGAATCTGGTGTCAGAGGAAAGGAGCAGAGTCCTGGCTCCTGCGAGGGAGCTGCAGAGAGAAAACAATAATCACCAGCACACACGTAAGCATTATACACCTGGCGCTGCTCTGGGTGCTGACGGCCCTTGGAGAGGGATACTATTATGAAGCCAGTTTATAGATTTGGAAACTGAGGCACAGAGAGGTTTTTTTCCCCACACACACACCCTAAATTGCCTGAGATGACGCACCTAATAAGTAGAAGAACAGGACTGGCCATGCCGTGTGGCTCCAGAACCTGGTCTCTTAACTACAGTCTGTGTTTTTTATTATCCTGAGCTGGCACTCAGAATGAGCTCACTACCTGAGAAACAGTGTTGTATGTGATGGGGCAGTTCTATCCTAAATATGATTAGACAGATGGACGAATAGATTTAATTCATTCATCAACTAATATTAAGTATTTCCTATGTCCTCTGTGGTCAGCACTGAATAAGACTCATGTGGTTTCTGCCTATAAGAAGCTTAGGGAGAGTGGAGGAAACAAATAAGAAATAGGCAAGCACCCAAATAGATAAAACAATCACCAATTACGATCAGAGTGATGAAGGAAGCACAAAGCATGGTAGGAGAAAGAAGGACTGGGGCAGCGTCTGGGGCAGGGAGGACTCTTCTCCTGCCTCATTCTCTGAACCAGCCTCTGCGGCCTCCGAGCTGTTCTTTGAAGCCACCAGGCAAGCACAGTAGGGCCCTTGCCCTGGCTGTTCCTTCAGCTTAGAAAAGGTTCCCCCCAGTCACCTACGGGGCTACTCCGTCGCCTCCTCAGGGCTTTGTATAACCGAGGCTTTACAATTTGTCTGCTTCTCCTTGTGAAGCCACCGGAGCAATGATCTTTGCTCTGTTCACCGATCCGTGTGTGGCACAGCGCAGGGGCTCAAAAATATTTGTTGAATGAGTGAAATAACTTTCCCAAGGTCACACAACTGGAAGGCAGAATGGCTATGACTCAAATCCAAATTTATTTGGCTCCAAAGCTATAGAATCTCCTTCCCAGGGCTGTGATGAAGCACCAGGGAGTTCACATGTGTCAGCTGCTTAACCCAGTGCCTAGTCCAGAGGTCAATGCACCTAAATGTATTATTATTATTATTATTATTATTATTATTATTATCAGCCCCTCTCTCCCTCTGGGCTCATTTTTCTATATTCCATAATAGTTCAGGCAGGACTCTTTGGGGGCAGGACTTCAAGCCTGACTGGGCAGACACAGTGATGTAACTCAGGAAGGAAAAACGCAGGTGCTTCTGAATGGCGGTGGTTGTGCTGCTCCCTGGACAACCCACTCCTTTATGTGGCCCCAGCCACTTTGCAACTGACCTGAAATTGTTCTCCCACAACTGCAAACAACACAGACTTCCCTTCTTATGAGAAAGAGGAAGTCAGTCAGCGATTTACCTTGAGTCATTTGTTTCGAGAAGGAAGCCTGAGCAATTGGCAGAAGGTGGCGGAAGGAGCAGGGTTGCTGGAAGAGAGAAAGAAGGCCTGGATTCCAGGAGTACTACCACTTCTCAGTGCCTACAGTGAACAAGTCCCCGCCCTAGCCTTGCTTTTCTCACTCGGAAAGTGGAGTACTGACCTTCACCTCGCCTGCTTCTCTGTATAGAACTAGTATGTGGATGGGTGTGTTTGTGAAGAGCTGGGAAAACATGAGCACATTTAACTGGGAGGGGTGGGAATGGCCTCTGGGTCCACGAGGTAAACATAACAGATCTGGATTTAAATCCTCTCCCCAGCTTTCTAGTTGTGTGTCCCTGGGCAAGTAATGGAAACTCTGAGTCCTGGTTTCTTTTCCTATAAATGGATGCTTGGTTTTCCCAGCTGTGAAATAATAGCTTATCTCCTAAACCGGTTTTTGATTGTTAACTGAAATATGCACATCAAGGGCTAGGAAGAACCTGGGCTCAGAGCAAGTTCTCAGGAACCATGGCTCATTTTCAATCCTCGATGACGTCTCACTTCCTCACCTCTCCCATGTACTGTCTCCCAGAAGCAGCCGTGCCCAGGACAAAGCCCCGAGAGTGCTTCTAATACACCTTCTCTCACATCTGTGAGGCCACAAATAATTGCTAAAATAGAGGGTAATTTTATTTATATTTTTACTCTTTGTAAAAGTAACACGTTCATGGTAGAAAAAAATTTAAGTGCAAGAGTAAAAAGAAGAAAATAGAGATTACAGATAATGTCATCACCCAGAGATAATCACTATTGGCAGTTGGGTGACTTTCCTTCCTGATTTCTCTCTAATGCGTGTGTAACAGGATATTCAATGCAGGTTTCCTTTGGTCTTGGCCGTAGGGCAGAGGCCATGAATGCCAGGGACCACCCAAGAAGGGTCTGCGGAAGGACGGATAAACCAGCTGGACCAGCATTAACGCGTTACCCATCTCTGGTCATCACAGAGTGTGTGTGTGTGTGTGTGTGTGTGTGTGTGTGTGTGTGAGAGAGAGAGAGACAGACAGACAGACAGAGAGAGACACACAGAAAGACAGAGAGAGGAGGGGCTGGTTGGGAGGGATTCTCTTGGAGAGGACTGTCTGTTATGATTTGGTCCCCACTGCAACACCCCAGAAAGGAGGGCTGAGGGTGTCTCCTTCATTTTAGAGTGGGGGGGTTTAAAGGGAACTTGACAAGTGTGCAGTGTGCCTCAAGGGTCCCAACCAAGGAGAAAGGGAAGTCTAAGGCAACGACCCACTCTTCTATCACCCACACTTCCGCCGACAGAAAGCTTATGGTGCTGAGTTGTAAATGTCCATTGAGTTGTCTGCCTCCCCAGCGTGACTTAAAATAATCTCTTAGATAGTCTGGGTCTTGTATACACTGACCCTGCAGAAGACCCAGCACTTACTCGATGCTTGATGTTTTGGTAAATAAAGGGAAGACTTAAAACGCTGTAGAAGAGAAAACAGAAAGAACAAGTATGGGGTTGAAATTCTAAATTCTTCTGCCTGGGCTAGTAATCAAATTAACATGAGACCTTGTTAGGGTGGTGGGTCTGTGACACGGGTTGTGAAAGAATTCACAAAGAGAGGAAAGTGCAGAGAGTAAACATTTTATTTTCACTTTCCCAAGGGAGGCAAAGGGCTCAGTGCAGAGATGTGCACCAGCACCAGCACTGAGGGGTCGGGGCTGGGTTTTTAATCAATTAATGGGGTGTTTGTAGGGCAGGATGTTTCAGTTGGGCTGCAACCTGTTCCGATGTTATCTTTGGGTGCAGGGTCCGGTGGTCTTTGTGGTCTGGTGTGTCCTGTTTCATAAGTTCCCGGAGCCTCTGAGCCTTCAGGGTGCTTCCAGCGATTTCCTAGTCCTGAGGATAAAGGCTCATAAAACAATTAAGGTCAGTCATGCTTTGTGGGGTCCAGCCAGCTCTGGGAGAGAGGGCCTGAGAAAGGGGCTTTTGTCCTATTACAGATGAGCAGAAAACTGCCCGACATGTATTGAGGATGTACATGGGGGGTAGCGTAGGAATGAGATCCCAGGGTGCATTGGACAGTAGAGATTTATATGTCAATCCAGACTAAGCAGAGGAAAGCAGAGGCTGGGATTTGAAAGGGAAAGCAGGCAATTTACAGGTAGATGGAAAGAGCAAACATGTGATAAACAAATTCCTGCCGGGCCACCCAGGAACAGAAGGAAACAGGTTTTGCTAGATTTCTCCTTGTCTGCCACGCTCCCCGTTTATATTCTGATGTGAAGGTGACGCTTCCTTCCTTCAAGCAGGTTTTTCTATTCGACTTCCTTTAAACAAGTAAGGGAGAGGATCCAAGTTTCTTCCTGAGTCGTTTATTTCTCAATAACCAGCTGAAAGTCAATATCCCAAAAGACATGTTTGGGGGTGGCAAACTTTGGTCCCCTTCACGAGGATTTTAGAACCATAAAGATCTCAGTTCAAATCCTGCCTCTGCCTCTTTGCATCTGTGTTTCCCTTGGGGAAGTCACGTCATCTCATTTTCCTCACTCATTTTCCTCTAACCTCATTTTCCTCACTCGTAAAATAAAGATAATTTGGGTGTCTGTTCTACAGAGTTTTGAATGAAATGAGATCATGCACTGGCACATAGTAGGTGTTCCAGCAATCATTACTGGATGCAGACAGTAGTCTTGGAAACTGGAAGCTGGCTGGGCCTCCTGAGGATTTCCTGTCTGAATTAGTTGTGGAGTTTCCAGATCCTGTCTTTCTCCTCTGTTCCTTCCTCAGTCCCTGCTACCACTATCGCCTTTACAGCAGCAACAACAGCTGCAGCTGGTGGGCATTTTACAGAAATTCCATGGCCTAGAGTCACTGAACTCTCACAATAATCCTGTGAGGTCTAGATTATAATCTTCATTTCACAGCTGAGGAAATTGAGGCCCGAAGAGGGTGGATGACTTGCCCAGAGGCACAAAGATCTGAGATTTGAGGGCACTGCTTTTTGACTTTCCTTAAAGTAATTGATTTAACATGTACCAGCACCCGCTGTGTGCCAGGCACTTAAAATTAGTAGTTTAAAAAAAAAACAACTTCCACAGTTGAAAGCCTTTTTAAAAGAAAGGGTTTATTATGCCATTGCTAGCAAAAAAGAAGACAGGTCTTGGAGCATGGAGTTTGGTGGTGTGGCCGGGTAGGAGAGAACACACGCCCGTGGTCCTGGAATGCCGCCAGCATTTCTGTGCGTCAGGTAGGGCGGGGGAGGGGTAAACTAGTCTGAAAGAGTCTGCATTAGCTGCAGACAAAGGGGATGGCTGGAGGTGAAGTGGGGCTAGTGCTGGCACAGGCCCAGCAGAGTCCACAGCTGAGTCTGTAAAGCTCTAGAATAAACAAGAAGCGGAGGCTCCTGGAGTTCAAGGGCACCTGACTATTCTCTTTTTAGATAATCTGGAAAATAGCCACCCGGAAGTTCATTTAATTCCAACATACACTAAGCAGTGCAAGCAGTCCTTCGTTGGTTTTACTCTGTAGTTATTAACTGATTAACCCCTTTCTGTCTCTTCCTGCTACCCTCTGGCCTGCTGTAATTTAATTTAGGATGGCTCAGAATGTTCTTTGCCAGAGGCACGGGGCCTGTCCCCTTATAAATGAGTGGGAAGAACAGATGTGCATGTCAAAACAATACCTATAACTCTGCACACTAAGTGCTGTCTATGAAAACCCCAGACAAGATGACAATTTCTTCCACTGGGGGCGGTCAGCTGGAGAGCAGTTCCAGCCCACTGTTTTCTGTGTGGCTTTGGGCAAGTCACTTCACCTCTCTGGGCCTTAATTTCTTCATCTGTAAAATGGGGGTTATAATAGTACCTCTCTTATACAATCACTGTGGGGATAATAGAGATAACACATATGTAGCACAGTGTTTGGTACAAGTCAGCACTAAGTAAATTCTTACTGTAGCCCAGACATCAGTCAGGGGCCCTGCCCCCTTGAGATCATGGGATTGCTACCAAAGAGGGGGCCTGGGCCTGAGCAGGTTTGCCTAGGGCCAGCTGTCCTGCGTGGCTTCTTGACTTCATGGAGAAAAGATTTCACAATGGGAGCCCAGGTGACTATGAGGAAACATTTATTAGAGCTGGGGACGGTGAAACAAGGAAGGGCTTAGCATAGAGGAGAGCCTGGACTGGGCTGCCTTGGCTCCCTGGGGACAGGTTTAGGGGATCAGCCTGGGACAAGAGGCCAGGTGCCCATTGCCCTGCGTTTAGGAGACGTGTGCCCATGGGGAAAGAAGTCAGGAAAGAAATGAGGAAAGAAGAAGGGAAAGGAAATGGCATGGGCTGCTCCCCAGAAAGAGAGCAAGAGCACGGGTCCTTTGTCTTGAGGCTTTTCTCCCTCTCTTGCAAGTGGGAGCCTCAGAGCAGGTGTCAGGGAAGGGTTTCAGTAAACGAATCATCAGTTGTCCAGGTGTGCCCTTTCAGGGATATCGTCTCCGCTGATTGGTCAGTGGCGGGGCAGGGGGTGTTTGGTCATTGCAGTTGGCTCTGGAGTCTCCCACCCGGTTTAGTTGCTTTTCTGGGCCTGGAGCTGAAACACAACTGAGGCCTGGATGTTATTATCTCCAGTGAAGAAAGGCTGGGAGAGGAGAGGTTACCCTGGGGGCAAGGCCCTCATTTTCCCAGTTTTCCCCCCTGCCGGGCACAGGGGCCTTCCGCCCTGGTGACCACCTGCACCTGGCTGTAAACTGCTGCGTTCGGCTCTCAGTTTCCCTGTTCCACTAGCCAAGGACTTTTCCTGTCTTCTCACTATCCTGTCTCAGGATGAACCCAAGCGCCCAGTCCAAAACCCTCTCCAAGATTACTTCAAATTCCTGGGAGGTTGTATTAATCCTGGCTCAGCTTCTGCTTCAGGCTGTACTGTCTTTGGTCAGCACTCCACCAACTCAAATGTAAAATCTGGCCCCTCCAGCCATTTTCACAAACACCCCATTTTTACAAAGTCAGGGCAGCTTCAGTCCATGTAGGAGAATTTTTTAAAGATTTCTAGGGATGGGAGGCAGAAGGAGATAACATCGTGGCTACAAAAAACCTCAGGGTGAACTAAAAATACCCTGGCTCCCAAAGCAGCCTCAGCTGGCTCTTCTGTTTGTACACTGCCCCCAGCCTCTCAGCCCTGGGCCAGCTCCTGTCTCCTGATAACGGACACCTGCCTTTGTTTGGCTACTGTCTCCACAATCACTTCCTAAGGAGCTCTCCAATAGCCACTGCAGGTATTATCCCATTTTGGTGTTGGCTTCCCTTCCTATCTTACCCTACCTCTGCCACCCCCCAGCAAGGCAAAGCACTAGAGGTCCCCTCTCAGGCCTTCCTGAAACC
Source organism: Artibeus jamaicensis (assembly GCF_021234435.1). Lineage (NCBI taxonomy): Eukaryota > Metazoa > Chordata > Mammalia > Chiroptera > Phyllostomidae > Artibeus > Artibeus jamaicensis. Next base: position 10,923,627 of record NW_026522057.1, read on the forward strand.
CCTACACGGATGGGGAGATATGTTTGCTGTCATTTATGGTAGTTGATGCTGTTGGGTGAGCCGCACTGTCTAGCTTCCTGAACCCTCCCCCAGCCTCCCTACCCCCACCCCTCAGCCTCCAGCCTTCTTCCCCGCCCATTTCCCAAATCCAGTCCTCCAATTTCTGGTAAGATTCTCCAGTCCGTGGTAGCTTAAAACATCCAAATCCGAATCTTCTTCCTTGTTGCCTCCACAAAAGATGCCTTTCAGAGCCTTAAGACATACCTTCCCCTTAAATAGTTTTTCAGAGTTATTTTCTCAATGAAAGTCATCCTCTCCTTTAAGAGAGGTGATCACGCCCTGAGGATTTCTGACCTGTATCTGGTCTGTGGGGATGTTTTAAAACTCACATCAACATTTGAAAACTGAGAGATTACACAGAAAAATCTGGAGTTGGCATCATGGGACCCACATTCCCCTCAGGGGCGTGTTGGCCTGTGTGCAGAGTGGGGTCCCTGTCTTTACGCCTCTACACACTGGCCTTATTTATTTCTCCGGCTTGACTCCTGTAGGCTTTCAGTTTTGTGACCTTTGCTAGGAGACATTTCAGTGCCAGTTTTCACCCTCCATTGCATTATTTTAAAGTTGGGTCTATAAATTCGCTAAGTTCACAAAGAGCACGGTAGGCAGGTACGGCAAGAGTAGTCACTTAAGCCCTGGTTGAAAGGTCGCAGGTTCAAGTCCTGGTCAGGGCACAAGCCTAGGTTGCGTGCTCCATGTGATCATCTTGGTCGGGTCACCTAGAAGAGGCAACCCATGGCTGTTTCTCCCACATCGATGTTTTTGTCCCTCTCTCTTCCTCCGTTTCCTCTTCTCTAAAATCAACAAGCATGTCCACGGGTGAGGATTTTAAAAAATGTAATCACTTAAGGTATCAAGTGATGGGTGTTCTTGAAAGGGAAAGGGGTCCAGAGGGACCGGACGGCTGGTGCCAGGGGGCGGTGGGGCTAGAAAGGGTTAAGATGGGACTTGGTTATGAAATCCATGAACGCTCTCATGGGGCACTGGGAGGCAGTGTGGGGTTTAAAGCATGAGAAAAGCAGCTGGGAAGCTCATGGGGAAGGATAGATTGTAATCTTCCCATCTTCTGCCTCCCCCACCCTCGCCCCCGCCGCCCGCCCCCGCCCCAGCCCCAGCCCCAGCCTTATCCTCGCAGGAAGCCCAAAGAGAGAGGCTAGGTCAGTGGTCCAGAAGGCCAGGGATGCTGCAGCCGGAAGCGTAGTATAGGCCGTGGGAATGGCTGGGAGAACAGCAAGGGAGGGATTAGGAGGCAACCTTGCCTGGGAGTTGGTTTGTTTGACCTTGCCGCAAAATGCTGTGGGTGCTGCCGCTGCAACTCGCTTGCCTCCCTTTCCCTCCCCTCCCCGCGCGCTGCAGCGGACTGCGGCGGAATCCCGGCCATTCGCGAAAAGCCCTTAGGAAGGCTGGCGCACTCGAAGGGCGGGGGCGGGATCGCGGGGATGCCGGTCTTCCCTGGAAGACAGAGGGTGGGAGACAAGGGGAGGCTGGTCACGTGGTGCAGCCACCGGGCGCAGCTGGATTGGCGAGTCACACAGCGGGGGCTGCGGAGGCTGCTCGGATTTCCCGGCACAGAGCAGCCCCCTTCTCCCTGGTTCGGTGCCCTCGGCTGAGTGCACTGGCGCAGTGCAGAGAGGGGAGGGGGCTGGCTCTCTCTGCAACCTGTAGCCTTGTCCCTGGCTGCCCGCCATGGTCCTCACTGCAGCTTGGGAGGTCTGATTGTCTCCACGTTCATATCCCTTCCCCGCTTCTCCCCTGCATTCCTCCACCTGCTCCTTTTCCTACAGTGCTACCGGAGGCCAGCTTTGTTCGAGCTGCCTGAAGGAGGTTTCTGTTACACGCCACGACTCTGCAGTGTAGAACAAATCAATTAACCTGGCTGGAGGTGGGAAAGATTAAAGCAGAAATCCCACAGATACCTCAAGCCCCACACATCCAAATCGACATTATTAATCCCTCAACTGCTTTCTCTTTGTGTCCCCATCTGTTTTAAGTAGAAACCCAAGTCATCACCATCTCACTGTCGGCTTTCAAATCTATGCCCAAAACCTATTAAATTTACCTCCAAAATATTTCTTAAAACTCAGTACTGTTTTTTCCCCCGTGGCATTTATCCTGATTTGTAACTGTGTGTATGATTGTTTTTTGTATGGCTTTCCCCCTGGGCTGTAAGTTCATTGAAAAAAGACCTTGTCTATTTTGTTCACCAACACACTAGCAGGTACATAATAGGTGCTTAATAAACATTAATGAATAATAAATAGATGCATAGTAAGTCCTGTGCTAGGCATTAGGTGCAGAAGGGGGGGTGCACAGATTTTAAGACGAAACACACAGTTCTGTCCTCACAAAGGTGTCTGTCCAACAAACATGCCCTGAGCCTTTTCTGCAGGAGGCCCTGGGAGCGGCCCATGAGCAAAACAAGTAAGGCCCCCTTTCAATTTTCCCCCTTCCTCCAGGGGGAGGGGGACCACACATGGCTACCTGGACAATAAGACTCTGCAGCACTGGACAGGTTAGGTGTGGTGGTCACACCAACATCTAGAGTCAGAGGAGTCCAAGATCTGGGACCCCGTCATTTGGCTTCCCAGGCCAGCCTCGCCACCTTTTGGCTGTGGGACCACAAGTCTCCACTGTCCTTCAGAGGCTCCACTTTTCATCTTAAAAATGGGAATAATGATACTATCTTAAAGGGCTGAAACAGGAATGAAATAAATGAAATTACCAAGTGCCAGGTTTTGGTAATTTCAAAACCTGATGTAGGTGGTTGACCGTACCTTCTAGTTTTCCTGGAACAGATCAGTTGGTAGCTTTTGAACCAGAACCACTGATAATAGCATTTACTTTCATTCTCAAATGTGTCCTGGGTTTGGGCAGTAAATTACGTAGCCATCCTTGTAATAGGTGTGACAGTAGAGTTATCTACACAGTACCCTGAGAACACAAAAGAGGCCAAGAGGTGGATCTGACTGTAAAAAAGAGGGCATTGACCATGGAAATGAGCCTGAAAGTATGCATGGATTCCACCAAGTAGAATGGGATAGGAAGGGCATCACAGGCAGAGAAACCAGCATTTACAAAGAATCAGGCTTGATCACTGTGAGCATGGTTAGACAACATCAAGCAGCTCAAATGGCTCAATTCCAGGATGCATGGAAGGAGATGAGGCCAGGAGTGGGAACTGTAGAAAGTTTTAAAGTAGGAGTTCACATTGACACAGGACAGTAAGAAGGTAGGAAAATTCCTTGGCAAGTGGAAGAGGGAAACTGAGACAGATAGCTGGGCAATCTAGCCAAAGAGATTTACAGCCAGATACACACGATCATCTCCCCAGAGGTAACATAAAGGCCTCGGTTGTATTTCAGCTCCAGGACCAGAAAAGCAGAAAAATCAGGTGGGCAATGCTATGGAGACCAGGACCCTGAAAGAGCAGGGTTTGTGGGACACTGATGGACACTGATGAATCTTCTGCTGAAACCCTCCCCTGAGACCTCCCCCAAGATTCCTGCCTGCAAGAAAAAGATAAAAGCCTCAAGACAAAGGACCGATGTTCTTGGTCTCCGTCTGGGGAGCAGCTGCACCATTCCCTTTCCCCTCTTCTTCCCTCTCTTCTCCCCTCACAGACACACATCTCCTAAACTCTAAGGGACCCTGAGACTTGCAATCTAGGGAGCAATGGGCAGCAGCAGCTCCTCCCAGGCTAGCCCCTGAACCTGTCTCCATGGCCCCTTCATCTCTGACTTCCCAGTGAGCTAAGGCAGCCCAGCCTGGGCTGTCTCTTGCTTATTCTGTGCAAGGCCCTTCCCTGTTTCACAGTCCCCAGCTTTAATAAACATCCTCATAGTCACTTGGGCTCATGTTGTAACATCTTTTCTACAAGAAATGAAGAACCCACACACTGTTGGCTGGCTCCAGACAGACCCGCTCAGGGTCAGGCTCCCTGTCTGGTAATAACATGAACTGATGTTTTAACAAAAGAAACCAACTGAGGAGCTGGGGCCAAGTCCAGACAAAAGAGGCAATGAGGCCTGAACCAGGGAAAGGTTCTATAAGCACCTTGGAGGTTTCATAAACACTGGAGAAAAGTAAGACTTGGACTTGGGTGTCAGAGGCAGGAGTACTTCCAGGTGGACGAGGAGGCCGTTCACTGAGTCAGGCAGCCAGGAGAGAGCGCCTGGAGACCCAGGAGACAGGAACTCAGAGGGGAATGCCTGGTCTCGGGGACATTCACTGCTCCTGATCCAGGGGGGAAAAGCAGGGGGCACACAGGTAGAGATCACTCATTCTTCAGGTGCCATCTGATTAAAATTAGCTTTCGGAGCTACCTTGAAAAGCAAGAGAAAACTCAAAAGTAGAGCCTCAAGTAAAGAAAGACAGGTTCTGCAGGCCGACTTCATTGTACATATGGCTCTCTGTGAGCAAGTGTTCCCACAATGCCCACCACCTAACAGAACAAAGGCTGAGATCTTCAGCCTGGTGTTCCAGGCACCCGGTGACCTGCTTCCAACCGGTCCCCGGTGAACATTTCATGTTTCACCTGTTCAGGTTTGGCCCTTCCCTTCCTGTGACAACACAAAAATTGCTCCTGCCCTGCTCCAGCCACATGGTCCAGGCAGGGACTGTCAATTGCGGCATCCCACGCCTGTGACCAAGAGCCTAGTTGCCATAGTACTTGTCTTAGAGGTAACATGAGCCAAAACTCATGCTTTTGTCTCAGGCTAGTGTGGGAAGGTTAAAAAAAAAAAAAAAAAAACTTTCCTCCCACCTTCTGAGTTCTTGTAGCTAAACTAATAAATTAATATGAGACAGATTAACAGGAATAAAATGTCCAAAACTTATTATGATTATGTAGAAATGTCACAAGAATATGAGACCCACAGAGTCATTGGGCAGTTCTGTTTATATGCTATCCTGGACAAAGGAAGGGGGTCTGAGATTTCAATAATAAAGCAAGTACTTTACAGGTACATGAGAAAGAGCAAACATTTTAAATTCTTGGCGGCCCACCTAGAAACGATGGGCCACGGAGCAAAACAGACCTTGCTGGATTTCTCTCTGTCTGCCACATCTAGTTTACGGTAGGATGCTAAGCTGACACTTCCTTCCTTTGAGCAGTTTTTTCTATCTGAATTCCTTTATGCGGGGAAGGGGGAGGGTCCAGGGGTTTTCTGAGTCTTTTGTTTCTTTATAACTGGCGTAAAATCAATATCCCAAAAGGCATATTTTGGTCTCCTTCATTAGTTCATGTCTGGGCTTCTTTTTCTTGTATCCAATGGCGTCATAACAGAGAACCATTCTATTCTCTCCTCTCTTGTGCATCCTTCCAGACATTCTCTCCCCCGTCACACCCTGCCGTTCACATTTCTTCAGACTGATCCTGTGTTCGTACCCCTTTGCCTTCCCTCCAGACTCCCGGAGTTTGGAACAACTTGTCCGCTCCTACTCATCCTTCGAAGAGCTCTTCCTCAGGAAAGCCATCCCTGACCACCCTGAGCAAGGCTTGCCATGCCCTCCTCTGGCCTGTCACAGTTTTTTGTACATGTCCCCATCACCTAGTATTCCAGTGACCTGCTTTCTTGTCTGTCATCCCCCATAAACTATGTTATCCCCATGACCCCACTGCCTGGCAAAGGGCCTAGCACAAAATATAATAAATCTTTACTGAGTGAGTGAATAGACGAGTAAGAATCTTTCCCTCTTTCTCTCCTGCCGGTTCCCCGAGTCACTACTTGGTTTCCATCAAGTGGAGACACAGAAGAAGAACTAGGAGGAACTGCTTTAGTCCCTTGATTCAAGAGTGATGGATTCAGGAGAGGAAAAAGAAAAACAAACAGTAGAAGTGCAGCACTGCCAAGTCCAGTGGCATTTATCAGAGGTCAGTTTTCTTCCAAAGCACTGATGGTGGCAGCTTTGAGCCGAGCAGTTTGTTTGGGAGCCAGAGCCAAAACTAACATTTAGTATGTTGAGCTTTTCAGCAAGCTAGGAAGGATTCTGACAGCTATTTCTGTCAGCTGCCCATGGAAAGCATCTAAAAGCCATCTAGGTCTGCCTAGAGCCAGGGGTCCCCATCCCCTCTGGCACAATATGGCCCAAGCAACAAGGCAGCCCTCTCCTCAACTCTTCGCCACGAGCACACACCTCCTCAGAGGCCCTTCAATTGATGATTGGGCGCTAAGAACAGAGTCAAAAATGGCTACAGGGAACTTGGGCCTGTATGACAAGTTCTGGCCAACAGTCTGTGAGAAGTAACAGGTCATTTCCATGCTGAAGTATTTAATTGTTGGCACACGACTCTCCAGCTCTCTTTCCACTATTGAGCCAGTCCTGAAAGTCTCATGTTGAGGTGGTGGAGCCGGGGATGGAAGTGGTTTGGATCTGAGTTACCCAGCGGTGTGGAGGAGAGCTGTCCTGGGAAGTGTCTGAACCCACAGCAGATTTTGTGCGTGTAGGCAAAAATATACCACTGTTGTCTTAAGCCATGAGATTTTGGGTTGCTCATTACTACCACAGAGACTAGCCTACTTGGGGCAATGTACAGAAATTCTTTGTTTTAGCCATCCAACATCAGACCTCCTTCCTCCTTGAGGAGAAATATCCCTTCTTACATAAACCTCTATGTTATTGCCAAAGTCAGTGGTCCCTTCTTTGTTCTTATCTTTCTGGAATTCTCAGAATCTTTTGTCACAACTGACAACTCCAAGCCTGGAAACATTTTTTGTTGGTGTCTATGGCATCATCCCTGATTCAGTTTTTTCCTATTTCACAGACTCTGCTTCTTGGTTTTGTTGGCTGCTCCTTCTGTTTCACCTTAAAATTTTTAAGTTTTTCAGGGCTTATTCCTAGGGACCTATTTAAAATTATTTTATTTTAATTTATTGATGACAGAGAGATCAACTTGTTGTTCCACTTATTCATGCATTCATTGGTTGATTCTTGTTTATGCCCTGACCAGGGATAGAACCTGCAAACTTGATGTATCAAGACATTGCTCTAACCAACTGAACTAACCTGCCAGGGCCCTAGGGACCTTTCTCATGGTTTTAAATAGCACCCATGAAAAAGACAGCTGGTTCCCTTCCAATATTCATTCTACTATTCTTCATTCATAACAAAGCCCCTATTTTGGGGGGCACGTTGTGCCCAGTTAGAAGACTACATTTCCCAGTATGGCCCATGTGACTGTGTTTTCTTAAAAGGAAAAAGGTGGACCTTTCTTTCCTTTTTTCCTCTATACTGTCTGGAATGGGAACTATATAGGTCACCTTTAGATTGGAAACCAAGTGCAGAGGACGCCTACCTTTGGACTTATTTTTCATGAAGAGAGACATAAAGATCTATCATAAGTTTTTTTTTCCTTTTGTTGCTTGCTTGCCTCCCATTTGGAAGCTGGAGTCCAGAGCCTCCCGCAGCCAGGAGAGTAGGGAACCCGCATAAGAAATGCACTTCCAGTTGACATCCGCCAAGATGGAGGCGTAGGTGGAAACACTTTGGTTCCTCGCACAACCAAATCTAAAAACAACAAAGTTTTAACAATAATAAACGCAACCAAACCACACAGAAAACCGACAATACAGAGTCTGAAAATAACGACCTGCTCAGCTAAACCAGTGAGAGGGGCGAAGCCAGCAGCGGAGTGGGTTGGGCAAAAAAGATCCCCTGACCCGGGCGGCGAGCAAGCAGCCGAGGGCATGGATCCCAGGTGCAGGGTAGCTACGGACGGACCCAGGGAAGGTGCAGCAACAGCCAGCCTCGCATTTGCGTGCAGATAAACCAATGAAGAGATGCGCATTGAGACAGACCACGCAGGCCCCAGCCCAGGGCGGGGTCTTGCACATTTGCGCTCAGATAAACAGGTGGGGGTGAGCAGTGAGGCGGACTGGGTGAGTGGAGAGGACCACCATTGTTCCCTCTCTGACCCTGCCCCCACATACAGCATCACAAACCAGCGACCTGGGTAGCCCCGCCCTGGTGAACATCTAAGGCTCCTCTTCTCATACCTAACAGGCACAAACAGATCAAAACATGGCTCAAGAACAACTCAGCGCCCCAGAGCCGATAAATCTAAGCAATGAAGAAATAGCCAAACTTTCAGATGCACAGTTCAAAACACTGGTGATCAGGATGCTCACAGAACTGGTTGATTTTAGTCACAAATCAGAGAAACATATGAAGGCTAAACTAATTGAAATGAATGGAAATGCACAGGAAACCAATAGTAATGGAAAGGAAACTGGGACTCAAATCAAGGGAGCAGACCAGAAGGAAGGAAAAAATGACCAAACAGAAAAATATGAAGAAACAAGAATTCAAAAAAATGAGGAGAGGCTTAGGAACCTCCAGGACATCTTTAAACGCTCCAACATCCGAATTATAGGAGTACCAGAAGAGGAAGAGGAACAGTCACGAGTGGAAACCTTATTTGAACAAATAATAAAAGAGAACTTCCCCATTCTGGCAAAGGAAATAGTCTTCCAGGAAATCCAAGAAGCTCAGAGAGTCCCAAAGAAGTCAGACCCAAGAAGAAACACACCAAGGCACATCATCATTATATTAGCCAAGATTAAAATGAAGGAGAGAATCCTAGAAGCAGCAAGAGATAAGGGGACAGTCACCTACAAAGGAGTTCCCATCAGACTGTCAGCTCATTTCTCAAAAGAGACCTTACAAGCAAGAAGGGGCTGGAAAGAAGTATTTCAAGTCATGAAAACCAAAAACCTAAACCAAGATTGCTCTATCCAGCAAAGCTTTCATTTAGAATGGAAGGACAGATAAAGTGCTTCTCAGATAAGATTATATTCAAGGAATTCATCATCACCAAGCCCTTATTATATGAAATGTTAAAAGGACTTACCTAAGAAAAAGAAGATAAAAAAGATGAACAGTGAAAGGACGGCAAACTCACAGTTATTAACAACCACACCTAAAACAAAAGCAAATTAAGAGGACAGCTAGATCAGGAGTGAACCATAGAAATGAAGATCATGTGGAGGGTTAGCAACAGGGGAGTGGGAGAAGAAGAAGGAGGGAGAAGGTACAGAAAATAAGTAGCATAGACAGTAGATAGAAAATAGATAGGGGGAGAATAAGAATAGTAGGGGAAATATAGAATCTAAAGAACTTGAGACACCTGTTCATGAACTAAAGGCGGGGGGAATGGTGGGGGAGGGGTGTGCAGGGTAGAGGGGAATGAAGGGGGGAAAATAGAACAAATGTAATGGCATAATCAATAAAATAAAAAAATATACTTAAAAAATGCACTTCCAAACCCCGCCACTCATGCTAAAAATGCTGGGTCTCCTCACACAAATTCTAAATAACCATGCTACCAGGAAGATAGAATGGGAGGTGGACCTAGGAATAAAGTTTATTAGCTCACAGAGAGCATTAAATGCTAGATTAAGGAATTTATACTTTATTCTGCACATCCCTTGCCAATAGGGAGACCCTGTCTGTCTCATCTAGTAATGCCTCTGCTTTTTAGATGCTCAGAGAATGACTATATTTTTAAGTAATGGTGTTTAATAAACAACAAAAATATTGGAAGATAGACCAGTAGGGAATCACCATCTGATCTACGCTTGCCTGCTTTTTACAGACGAAATAACTGAAGCATCAGTTGCTAGAAGAAACAAATTATCCACGAGGTGGGGTGACCTGGACATGGGTGACAGAATTGGGGGGAAAAGGCCAAGAAAAGCCATTGGATTAGTATCTGTTCAAGATGGCTGTCCTGGAACCACATGACCAGGTGGCGGTGAAGCTCCGCCCCAGCACGCCCGGCTCCTCCCCATTTGACCGCACCCAGCGCCCCTCCGCCCTCGCGGTGCGGTTTGTGAGGTGTCTCAGTAAAGCGCCTGCGCAGTGGGCAGCGGCGCGAGGGGCGGAGGCTTTATAACTGCTGGGTTGACGCTTCTCGGTTTCTATCTTGGGGAGGGCGGCGGCGGCGGCGGCCGGGGCTCCGGCAGAGGGGGCGCTGAGGGGGGCGCTGAGGAGGGACCTGTGGCGGCGCTGGGCGCCGCTCGCCCCTCGGCCTCTGGGGGCCATGGGCTCCGAGAAGGACTCCGAGTCGCCGCGCTCTACATCCCTACACGCGGCTGCGCCAGACCCCAAGTGCCGCAGCGGCGGCCGGCGCCGGCGCCTCACCTTCCACAGCGTCTTCTCTGCCTCGGCCCGTGGCCGCCGCGCGCGGGCCAAGCCGCAGGCCGAGCCACCGCCCCCGGCAGCTCCGCCGCCGCCGCCCGCCCCAGTCCCGGCCGCGGCCCAGGCCCCCCTGCCCGAGGCGCTGCCCGCCGAGCCGGCCGCTGAGGCCGAGGAAGAGGCCGAGGCGCCGGCGGCGGGGCCCGGGTTCGATGATGAGGAGGCGGCGGAGGGCGGCAGCTCGGGCCCGGAGGAGGTGGAGTGTCCGCTGTGCCTGGTGCGGCTGCCGCCCGAGCGGGCCCCGCGCCTGCTCAGCTGTCCACACCGCTCGTGCAGGGACTGCCTCCGCCACTACCTGCGCCTGGAGATCAGCGAGAGCCGGGTACCCATCAGCTGCCCCGAGTGCAGCGAGCGTCTCAACCCGCACGACATCCGTCTGCTGCTCGCGGACCCACCTCTCATGCACAAGTACGAGGAGTTCATGCTGCGCCGCTACCTGGCTTCGGACCCCGACTGCCGCTGGTGCCCGGCCCCGGACTGCGGGTGAGCGCGGGGGCGTGGCCGCCGGGGGTGGCAGGCTGCGGCCAAAGGGATCCCGGCCGGTGCCTGGGCACTGGACCCGCCCGTGACCCGCCCCTAAAGGCGCAGTGTTGTGCGTGTGTGTCCGTGTCCAGACGTGGAGGGAGAGGTGAGGGATGAGCCATGGGAGGGAGAAGGAGGCGGCAACTGCGGTGGCTTGGTAACTGGTAACCCTCCGGAAGCTCAGCTGAGTACTGTGGACGCACCCAGCACCCCACCCCTGCCCTAGAGCTTGAGGTGGAGGCTGAGTAGTGTTTGAGGGAGGGAGCTATCCATCAAGCCAGGAGGCAGGACAGTTTTTGTCGGGTGAATGCCCCTCTGTCCAGAGGCAAGGAGTGTCTCTCAGTGAGAGGATATATGGCAAAAGACAAAATGAGAATGTCCTCTGAGGGGGCAACGCTTCGGAGGGGTGTGTCCATTTGGCTAGGGTCAGACTTAGTAGCATTGCAGGAGAAGGTGTGTTCTTCCTGACCACTCCTGGTGAAAGTTGGGATGGAGGTGACAGAGAATGGCACTAGGGGGAGAGGACTGCTGGCCGGCAGAGCTCTGGGGGCACCGTGGGCATTGTGTGTCCTCTGTGCCAAGCTCTTGGGAAGCCCCCTGTGGTTCTTAAACTGCTGCCTTGGGCAGGGTGAGGAGTGGACCCTTTGTCTGAGAAGCAGTGGGTCACTCAGAAGAAGGATGCCTAGAGGATTGGTACGTTAGGAGAAAATGTGTCTCCCAGCCCGTCTGATCTTGAGTTTTGATGATGGTCTTTTAAATGCACCGCGTACGTTAAGTTGTTAAGGTCGGTGAGAAAATGTGCTGTGACTGCAGAGACATACCACCACCAGGTTTAGCAGTCTGGAGCATTCAGTGGAGACCCTCCTGCCCCCACTTTTTAAAATTTGATTGTGTGTCACCGTCAGTACCTCCCATGCAGCAAAGGAGGGGCTCCTCTAAGTGGTTGGGAGTCAGACTGTGCCCTTACCTGCAGATCATTTTATTCTTGTGTGCCACGTTTTGGGAACAAAAAGGTGCTAGGGACTCTCTGCAGTGGGTAATGTAATGCTAGTAAAAAGCTTCATGATCTTTGCTTCAAAGGGGCTAAGAAGGGCTTTTAATTGTAGCCTGTATATCAAGGCTGTTTTAAGATTTCCATGGTGCTTATGTGTGTCTCCTTCAAAAGAAGCCTACACAGACTGTCTAGGAGAGTAAGAAGAGTAAGCTTCTTCTATTTATCTATTCTGCCAAACTTGTTTAGAGACCGGTGTGTTATTTAACCTAACTCAGATGGGGTTTCTAAATTACTTTGAAGTGTTGTTGTCAAAGGAACTGCGTTTATCTATAGTAGATCACTTTCACTTTCAGTTAATAAGTATCAGAAACACCCACTGCAGGCTCAATAGAAGTTTTTGCTTGTATCTGGTGATCCAGCGGGCCTGAAGAGGTTAATTTATATGGTATTCACATTTTTACAGACACTATCGATCTGTTTTCTGAACCAAAGGAATTAAGTGAATATTTAATTTTGGAATGGCATATTATCTCCTCCTTTGAGATGTGAGTTTCCTTGAATTTTAACTGAGAAATGTGGGACCACTGATTATCTTTCTGGAAAAGCTCCCTTTTGGTCTTTTATTCATCTGAGATCAATCTCTGAATTTGCTCCATCAATAAAAAGGGGCAGGAGTTAATTTACAATCTTGATGACAACTCCAAACCATCACTGATTTCGGAGTTATTAAAGAATTAGGCCATTTTCTATTTTAGCCAAGTACTGCATGAGTTATCATCCAGAGGGTTTTTCTTCTCAATTAGTTAAAAGAATTATAACAATCTTACATACATATTTTTTAAATGTGTTATTATTGGGTTTAAAGAAGGTGAAGTCTGGGAAAAGAAAGCAAGCTGGCATCTGAGTATCCATGTGCCAGGCATATATAATTTAATTTGACCCTTGCAACATGGTAAGATAAATTTGATCTAGTTTTATAGATGAGGGGACCAAAGTTTAAATAAATTGAGTGACTTGTTCAGAGTCATGTAACTAGTGGAAACACTGGCCTAAACTCCAAGTTCAATATTTTTTCCTCACCCTCTGTTTTTAAAAGCATGGGCTTGTCAGCATTATTGTGAATGCTACTGTTTGTGGCCTAAGGACAGCATTGAGAGAGCCAGGTGTGCTAGAATAATTCATTTTCTTTTCTGATTCTTATAGTTAACAGCCTCTTACCTACTTTATTTTTATCAGAAATAGGCCTAACCCTTTCCTGACCTGAGAGGCTTAATTAATGTTTGCAAAGTGTTTTGAGATCTTCAGTTGAAGGTGTTAGATAAATAAACAGGGAGTAACTTTAAAATTCTGTCACCTCCCAAACAGGTGTCTGAGTTCCCTGGGGATTTGGCCAATGGTTTTTTCTCTTTCTAATGCCAGGACAAAAAAAATGGCTTGTTTTGTTTTACTATAACCAAACTGGTCTGCTCTTCTGGGTCTGGTAAAAGTCATGGGTGAGCACTAGAGCAGAAGCCTAAGCCCCAGTTATCTCTTCTCGTACGTGACCATATTTACTATCCACAGATCAAGTTCCTACCAGTCAAAGTTATCAAGTCTTCCCTTTGCTCTCTGTGTGTCTATGTGTGTATTTGGCAGGGTGAGGGGAGTATGTGAGTGATCCTACTGAGTTCCAATCACTAGTTTTACTGTGATTACTCATGATAATGAGAACACTATATATTAAAAGATTCATTAAATTATTTTATTGATTTTTTTTTTAGAGAGAAAGAGAAAGGGAAGGGGGGAAGAAACAGAAATATCAGTTTGTTGTTCTACCTATCCATGTATTCGTGGGTTGATTCTTGTGTGTGTGCTCAAACTCGTAACCTAGGTGCATCAGAACGTCACTCCAGCCAACTGAGCTACCTGGCCAGGGCAAGATTCATTATTTGTTTACAAAATACTTGGAGAACAGAGCAAAGAGTTTTGAGGTTTTTCTTTTCCCATACTTGAAATAATTTTATTTTACTTGTAAATAAGGGAACCGATTTTAGGAGGGAAACATTTGTATTATTTAATATGAAATAAAATACCACCAAATATAAATGAGATAAAATTAACTCAAAATAGAAATAACTGTACATTTTTATAGTTCTGTATAATTTTCAGACTCCAGCCTGAAATTATTCAGAAATCATTTCATTTTAGGTTCATACAGGTAGATGGTGGTAGACTCATTTTGTAAGGGAGAAACGAGGGCAGAGAAGTTTGTATGGAACCCAATGTCTCATGGCTAATAAACCATGCAGTGGATCTGTTAACCCTTGGAATCTGCTTAAATATGAAGTGTTTTCAGAAATCCACAACTCCTGAAAATATTTAATGTTTTCTTCTCAAATGCCTTGTTGTCAATCTTTAAACCCTTTCAGAATCTCTAGGAGACTGAGGGGTGAGCAAAGGAGGTAACAGGGCAGATCTTCCCTACAAATTATTAGGAGGTAAGGCTGTCTTGACCTAAATTCTTTGTACAAGTCCACCACTGCAGCCCCTCATTGGAGAGTCCCCCTGCAGAGTGCCCCTCCTGCCTGACTACAGCAGGTAGTATCAGTTATTGGCCTTCCTGGACAATTGGACTAGACCATCTCATAAACAGGAAGCTTCTGCTTGTCTCTAGCATGTTTATGAGGGAAGAGCAAGCTCCCTGAGCAAGACAAATCTTTCGGTGAAGGAGTTTTCCTCTCTGAAGCCTTCCTGGAACTCTTAGTTTATACCGTACCTTCTATATCAGAACTCTTCACTCTATCTCCTCCCGCAACCTGGCCATCTACATCATCCTTCAGCCCAATGCACCTTTCTCATATTTGCCAAAGTAGTCATTCTAAAGCGGAACATTTTATAGTACTCCTCTGCTTAAAACTGCTCATACCTGACCTATAAGATGACTTCTTTTTTTTTCCAATTTTTAAATTTTATTTTTTTATTTTTAAGAAATAAAAACATTGGCCCTGGCTGGTGTAGCTCAGTGGATTGAGCGCGGGCCTGTGAACCAGACAATTGCGGTTCGATTCCCAGTCAGGGCACATACCAGGGTTGCAGGCTGGTTCCCTGCAGGCCAGTTCCCAGCAGGGGATGCATGAAAGGCAACCATACATTGATGTTTCTCTCCCTCTCTCCTTCTCCCCTTACCCTCTAAAAGATAAATAAATAAAAATCTTTAAAAAAAAAAACAAACATTGATTTGTTGTTCCACTTATTTATGCATTCATTGGTTGTTTCTTGTATGTTCCCTGACCAGGGATAGAGCATCCCTGACAAACTTGGAGCATCCAGACAGTGCTCCAACCAACTGAGCTGCCAGACCAGGGCAATATGATTTCTTATGTCTTTAATAACTTAGTATTTATATGACAGCTTTATAATTTAAGCCCCTTTTCAGTATCCAACAATCTTTTGATCTTACTTTCTGTTTTTCATATATATAAATATTTTCCAAAGTATATTATAGGTATTTATGGAAAGAGAAATGTTTAGTGATCAGATAAGATTGGGAAATACTAGACTGAACAAAATAAAGCAAATTTATTTCAGAGATTTCATGAGCTTCTTAAATCCTTTAGGCATGCTAATATTCACTGTAAGTCTTGTTAATGTTAATAATACAGTGACTCTTTAGTCTGGTATAATCTTCCCAAACTTAGATCAGCAGGAAATATACTGTATATTCTATGGCATCTTTAGGTGTAGCTGAAACTTTCCCTATTTGTAGTTTTGCAAACTCCTTTAATAGTTATTCTGGCCTGCCTTCTGTCAGTGTTCCTTTTTTTTTTTTTTTGGAGGGAGAGAGAATCATCAATTTATTGTTCCACTTAGGCATTCTTTGGTTGCTTCTTGTAATGCCCTGACCTGGGACCAAACCGCAATCTTCTTGTATTGGATGATGCTCTAACCAACTGGGCTTTGGCTTTGATAGTGACCTTATTTAACAATAAGTCTTGATCTCTGAGTAGGCAGAGCTCCTCTAGACTAGGATAACTATAGTCCAACTCTTTCTACAGCACTGTGAACAACTCATTCAATTAGCTCCCAGAAGAATAGAATGATTAGTTGAATTTTGATGAGAAAGATAAAGGATACAAACAGCACAATTTTGGGAAGAGAAACATAAGAGGGTGGGTGAGAAGAGGACAGACAGGTGATTATTCAACAGACCTTAGGTGAGTACTGGGTATTACAGAAAGTACTTAAATGTAGACCTCTTGACAGGGAGGTTGACCTGGTAGAGGAGATAGGTAGTTAGGTAGATGAATAGGTAGATAGATAGGTAGGTAGATAGATAGATAATTATAAACGCAATGTAACAGATACTAAAGAAAATACAAATCCTCTTAAAGGATAGATGAAAGGCTTTGCAAAGAGGTGTCAAGAAGGACTTCACAGAGGTGGAAATATTTGATATGGGCCTTGAAAAATATGAGTAGAAATTCGTATAAGGCAAACAAAGACATGGGTAGACAAACAAGGATCTTAAAAATGTTATGAGCAAATGCCTGGAGGTGTAAAAATAAAAGATATGTCTCGAGTCTAATTTGGTTAGCTTCTGAATGTGCAGTATGGGGAGCATGATCTGGCAGTGACTAGAGATCAGTCTGAAAAGGTAGACTGAATTCAGTTGATAGGCCAGTCTTATGCCATGCAAAGACTTTTAGGTTTGAAGGACTTTTTTCTTTTTGGTTGCAGGGTTTTAAGCAAAAGAATAACACGATAGATCACCTTTTAGAATTGGAATTTGGATTGGAGTGGAGAATAAGGATACCAGATAGTAATCTCTTGCAGTTGTCTGGCCAGGAGGTAACATGGGTTTAAACAAGGGCAGGAAAAAGAAAGATGATAAGGCTACAGCTCATTGTGACAACTTGGCCCATGTTTACCACCCTTTTATGTACTCAAGGTTGATTTCTGAATGAAGTTACATGTCCTGGAGCTGGGAAGTATAGACATAATATAGGAATACATTTCTTTAACTACCAGGGCCTGTTGGAACATAATCAAATTCATACTGAAGGGATTTTCCCCCCAGGGCTGAAGTTAGATAATGCTGTGGTCTAGCCTGTCGCACATTATGATGTTTTTGAAGACTAGGAAATTAACAAAATTAGTAAAGGTTGTATGAATTTAAAGGGGAAAAAGTATGCATCTGTATTCTTAGCAACATGGAATTTCCTGCATCTTCTATTTAGCTTCTAATTAAGCAAACCTGAACACTTAGCTAAGCTAAGAGAGCACGGTAGAGGAGCGGTTCCAGCATGAGACAAGAGACAGAAAACACAAGGTGGTTCTGGCGGATTTGGTCTCTCAAGGATGAGGTTTTTCCCAAGTACATGGGGAGTGAGATCACCCTCTTTTTTACTCTTTTTAAAGATTTTGTTTATTTAGTTTTTAGAGAAGAGGGGGCGGAAAAAGAGAGGGAGAGAACCATCGGTGTGTGAGACAAACGTTGATTGGTTGCCTCTTGCATGCCCCCAACTGAGGACCTAGCCTGCAACCCAGGCTTGTGCCCTGATGGGGTGGGCAGTGCTCAGTCTACTGAGCCACACCAGCCAGACCACATTGCCCTATTTAGAATTTAGAAGTTTACACCTAAAGTGGTCTTACACAAAAATTAGGATTAAGTTATAATACCTGACATAGTAAGCCAGTTGGCACACGAATAAGTTTAAAGGATTGCTTTAGGGCAAATAACGGCTCAGGAGAAGAGCTAGAATGCCCTGGAGAAAAGTAAAAAAATCTAAGTAGGAGCCCTGGCTGGTGTAGCTCAGGGGACTGAGTGCGGGCCTGTGAAGCAAAGGGTCGCCACTTCAATTTCCAGTCAGGGCACATGCCTGGGTTGTAGGGCAGGTCCCCAGTAGGGGACACATGAGAGGCAACCACACATTGATGTTTCTCTCCCACTCTTTCTCCTTCCCTTCCCCTCTCTCTAAAAATAAATAAATAAAATATTTTTTTAAATCTAAGTAGGAGAAAGTCTCTATCATTCAGTCAACACAGGTATTTTAAATGTAAACTAGCATGCCAAACCCTGGGGATTTAAAAATGGATACTTTTCCTTGAGTATAGTCTGGTTAGTGTAATATGCATATAAACAAATAATTACTATATAATGTGATAAGTATTAAAAAGTAGTATATGATAAGTATTTAAGTATCATAAATTGTGCACAGGCATGAAATAGGCAAACAGTTGTTTGGAGAGGTTAAGTAGATTTTGTAGAGATGATGACATCTGAGCTGGTTGTTACCTGGATAAATATTCGTCAGGACAAGAAGTAAGGAAAGGACATTTCTAGGCAGAAGGAATAGAGTATGCAAAGGCCAGGAAGTCAGACAAAAAAAAATGTTCTGTCATTTTTATACCACTCCTGTCAGAGCAAGACCTCATATGCAGTTTCAGAACATATTTAGTAGCACTTGAAAGTAGCAAGCACCAGTACCTTCATTTTCAGAATAGGAGCTAAGGTTCAGAGGTTTTCATTAGCACAGTGTCATGCAGCGTGAGTCAGGGGCCAGAAGCCCAGACCAGGCGCCCAAAAACAGGAATGCCAGGTCTCATGCCCTGAGTAATTTTGTGTCATGGCAATAGATTGCTTTGGGCTCCTGAGTATTTGGGTTTATTTTACTTCTTTTAACTAAATTCCACACCCAGAATTGACACTGCCAATTCCTATCACAAGTTTTTATTTTTAAAGAAGGGGGGTTGAAGAAATCTGTTAATAAATATTTATTCCCACCACATAAGGTAAAAATGGATCATGAGATGTTCAAGGCTTACTGACTGGTAGTCTATCTAATTTGTATCATCAGAAGTTGACTTAATATTTTTCTGAGATCATCCAGTATCTTTCCCATTTAATACACAATAGCAAACATTTCACTTTCTTTAGAAAAAATGTTTATCTTTAGTAGTTATTTTGCAGTTATATTTGCTCAGAACTCCTACAGAATATGAATCATTTGCATTCATATATTGATCTAACTTTGCTTTTTCTGAGAAGAGTTTAATAGAGCACATATTATATAATAGATGATACCTTGTCATCAGTATTTTCAGATTCATTGTCAAACCAACCTGCAGAGTCTACGATAAACCTGAGAACTTGAGATGTTTTTGTGAACATCTCATGTACATTCAGATAAACAGCAAACCATAGGATAAATCCCAGAAAACCTTATTTGGCTGTTGGAAGAGAATGTGGAATAGGGAACAGCAACACCCAGACCCTAACACCTAACCCTGCAGTCATCACCCTGTCTGAAAATTGTGTGAAATTTCACAACTGCTGTCTCCCCTTTTTTGTTTGTTTCTTTAAATGACTTTAATTTGTTTAATTTTAAATAAGTATCTACTTGCTGGTGTAATCTGAACACTTAATTAACATATTTAGAATTAGTCAGAAAGACTAATAGTTGTAAATATATAAGATTGTTTGTGGGGGAGTAATTCTTGGTAAATAAACTTGAATTATAAGAAGCAGTTTGGTGCTGGTGCTGATAGATTCTGAATTGTCCATCTTTACTGAGAATATGGGTCAGAAGAGAGAGGAGGAGATGTGGCCTTAATTCTATATTAATTAATGAGGTAAATGAGTGGTATTCTTGGAATCTGGAGCCTGTCAAGAAAGAAGATATTTCAAGGTAAAGATTTGAATTGAGAGATAGAAGGAGAGAGAGAAGGGGGAAAAAAGGCTATTATTTTTCTGAGGCTGTGATCGGACCAACTTCCCTGTAGAACTTAAAAATGAAAAAGTACACATACTTGCTTTAGTTTTTGCTCTAGTTCTTTATATTACAAATGTTCTGTCCCTTAATGTAAACAAATTCTAATCTCTCTAAATTTAGCAAACCATCAAAAGGAAATCAGTTTGTACCTTGTTGTTTACGAAACTTGCCGTGGCAAACTGCTTCTAAAGCAACTTAAATTATGACTGAATACATGCTAGAAATTCAGGCTAAATATGATATTTCTTGCTATTTCTTCAGGAAATAAATGATTTGTGATTTTAGAATCTCAAGAAGAAATTTACTGTCTCACAGCATATGTTTGACAGTTCATTAGACACGCTTATGCATATGTGTTATGTGCGTGTTCTTTTCTCTACATCATATGTGGTGGGGGGAGTGCCAAATAGTGTTTCCCCGCTGGAATTGATGAATGTCTGTCTGTCTGTCTGTCTGGGTTAGATCATTCTTACCTTACCAATATTGCTTTCTGTCTCCTTACCCAGTTATGCTGTTATTGCCTATGGCTGTGCAAGCTGCCCAAAGCTGACCTGTGAAAGGGAAGGCTGCCAGACTGAGTTCTGCTACCACTGCAAGCAAATATGGCATCCAAATCAGACATGCGATATGGCCCGTCAGCAGAGGGCACAGACTTTGCGAGTACGGACCAAGCACACTTCAGGTCTCAGTTATGGGCAGGAATCTGGACCAGGTATAAATTGGCACTGCTTCATTTAACTCTTTATGTGAGCCCAAAGCTGAGAGGGATTACATTACTGTATAACCAAGTATTTCTTGGAATCAGAAATCAGAAACTATTTGACAATACTTCCAATATTATAATTGATATATATAGCTTCCCTCTCTGACGTATAACATATTCATTATATGTTATCCAACTCCAGTAAAATCAGGATACAAGAAATTGCATTTTCTAGTTTCTTTTTTTTTTTTTTTTTACTGAGTTTCCATAGAGAGAGAGACACATCAATTTGTTGTTCCACTAATTTGTGCATTCATTGGTTGCTTGGTTGCTCCCTTGTATGTACCCTGAGCTGAGATCAACCCTACAACCTTGGCATATTAGGACAACACTCTAACCAAGTGAGCTATCTGGCCGGTGCTAAATTCTCTCATTTCTACCTTCTTAGTAATATATCTCAGGTTGGCAAGCAATTGTGTTCTTTTGCTAGGGGCTTTTTAAAAACTTTAATTGTGAGCAGAATTAAATTAAGACATTTAATTAGTGTCTTAACCTGTATTGTTTATCTACTATCTTTAAGTGCATTATCACTTTTGGAAATAGGGTGTAAATTTAAGGAGGAAATATTAGTATGGATTAATGATTAACCTTAAAAGTAGGAACAGCACACATTCAGTTCCAACCTCTAAAGTCAGAGAAACATATTTTAAAATGCCAGTAGATTTATTACCTTGTATAAGTGTACTTATTTCACTGATACCATTTGGGAGAGGCTAGTAGGAAAGATTTTTACCCTTCACCTTTTCCTGGCATAGCATAATTTCCTAAAATTGTCATTTAATAAGATAGTTCCTATCTTGCTGCGAAGATTACCAGGTGTATGCTACATATTGTACCCAATTGTTTTTAGGTTTTGAATTTGAAAGAATCTTGGGAAGGGACTCTGGTTTGCAGTAGAGAGTGTCACAATGATACTTGCTGAGCCTGAGAAATGAATTTTCTGAACTAAATTTTCTCAAAACTTAAAGCCAGTTCCAGTCTACAGACTATTCTTCCTGCTGATCTATGCTTTTAATTCTGCTAGCCTATTAGCTGGTGAAATTCCATTATTCTTGGAACCATTTTTCTCTAGGGAAGCCTTCCTGCTCAGAGTGTGGTTCGAGTGGTGAGTACACTGTGAGTTTTTGAGATAGGCAGCTTGATCTATACAAGCAGGACTCATTTTATGAATTTTCCTGAGGTCTAGACATAGCCAGCCTTCCAGGGAAGTGGGTTGCACGATTTGGAATTCTTAGTCAAGAGTTCTTTACTGCCTCTTCATTTTTTATACGTACTTCTAGGAATAGTAAAGTCTAACTAAGGTATACTGGAGTTTTTCTGCTTATTCTTCCTTCCTCTCTCTTAGCAGATGACATTAAGCCATGCCCACGATGCAGTGCTTATATTATCAAGATGAATGATGGAAGCTGTAATCATATGACCTGTGCAGTATGTGGCTGTGAGTTTTGTTGGCTTTGTATGAAAGAGATCTCAGACTTGCATTACCTCAGGTGAGTTGGAGAAAGTGTCCATTGCCCTTATAGTCTTGTTCTCTTACTGATTTAGGGGCAAGGATGTCAGAGAGACATAGTTGTCTGTCTTGTCATTATAGGATGAGGAAACTGTAAAAAAGTTCCTCTGTAGCACCCTTCTAATCATGATGTTTTCCAGCTCAGCAGTTTCTAGGGACTGTTTCCATAACCTTGCAGATAGAGCTCAGTTTCCTTACAAGTTTGGCTTGTAAGGCTTTCCACAGCCTGGCCCTAATTTACTTCTCTAACCTTTTCCATTTTGCTTTCATACATGGTATATTTCAAATACATAAGCTAGGCTTGCTGTTCCCTGGGTCTCTTCTGTGCTATCTTACCCCTCCATGCTTGTTCACAAGTCCTTCACTTTGCTCGAATGATTTCTAATCACCTCATCCTCCTGGCAACCCCATTTTATCTCAGCCTGTTCAGTTCTTACCCACCCTTCAAGGGCCACTTAAATGCTATTTCATCTGTTATGCCTTCCCCTGCCTCATTCTTCTCCATTGACATTCCTTAAATGCATCTTTATAAATGTGATCATTTTACTTCATGCATATGGCTAATTTTGCTAGACTATATGAGTTTCTTAAGGCTAGAATTACTTTTTCAAGTTCCTTATACATGGTGAGTTTCCAAAGAATTTATTGAGTGAATATTAAACTATTGTCTTGAAGGAATCAATATTTATAAACTTAATATTTGTTGTATAGATAAAACACTTTAATTTCCAATTTAGCAGACATTTGAGTACTTACAGTCTACCTATTAATGGGGGCACAAGTGTGCATAAGCCATGATCCCTACTTTAAACATTGCTTATCCCATCTGGTGAGGGGGCAGGACAAACAGTGAGCAAAAATGGTTGGACTCAAAAGGGCTGAGTGTAAAAGTAGCCAAACTAAGCATGAAACTGACATAAAGGCTGAGACAAGTCTTTTTATATCCTTTCCCAGGAACACGGTTTGCAGTATCTATTAGATGTGGTAGGACATATACTGAGAAAACTGCAAATCAGAGTGTGCATCAGCTGCAAAGCACCATGCAGTTGGTTGAGATGTCAAGTCTGCAGGCTATGCAGGGTCCCGAGTAGTATCAGTCAAGGAAGCTAGATCAGTGTTGGTGGCCTAGGGAGGACACAGTTCAGCAGAAAAGAATAGAAAAGAGGTTTCAAGTCTTTACAAAAAAGAAAGACCCCAGAGCTCCAGTAGCCTGGCATTGGCCTTTGCTCCCCTTGTGCAGTATATTCATTTCCTGTAACTTCTTGTAACTGTTAACCACTCCTAATTGAAAAGAAGACTCTTGCTCTTATCAAGCTCTCTGGTGACAACTACTTTTATTTATAATATTGACATTAACTTCATGTTTCCTCTGCAGCCCCTCTGGCTGCACATTCTGGGGCAAGAAGCCATGGAGCCGTAAGAAGAAAATTCTCTGGCAGCTGGGCACATTGATTGGTGCCCCAGTGGGGATTTCCCTCATTGCTGGCATTGCCATTCCAGCCATGGTCATTGGCATTCCTGTTTATGTTGGCAGGAAGGTAAGATTACTGAGTTCTGTGCCTGTTCCATTTTCAGGTTGCTTGGTAAAGATTTGAAGGAAATGGGGAGGAGCTTATGTTTCAGAGCTGCCTGAAAACCAGGTGGTTGTTGGGTAAAAATAACCTTAATTTCTTAAATGGATTTTCATAAACCCCCAAGAGATCTGAAAGTTATTAACATCCTGGACTTAGTTTGTCTCAGCCAGTGACTTAAAGGTGAAACGCTTACTTTACCCTCCTGAGTTATTTTGTCTGTTTAACTTTCCCTGTATTAGTTTAGATCATCCTGGTCTGATGAGGTTAGTTTAAGAAAGATACTTTCTGGGGGTGGAGGGTATGTTTTACTCCCTTGGCAAAAAATTGATATTCTAACCTGCTGGCTGGGATTTTTTTCTTATTTTATAGATTCATAGCAGGTATGAAGGAAGGAAAACCTCCAAACATAAGAGGAATTTGGCTATCACAGGAGGAGTGACTCTGTCGGTCATCGCATCCCCAGTTATTGCTGCAGTTAGTGTTGGTAAGAAACTGGCCAGGACCACGACTTCATTCCTGCCTCGCTCCCCTTTTCCCCCCTGCAACTGGCTTTCTGACTATAGCAGTTAGCCAGCTGGCCAGATGTTTCATCCTGGAAACCCCTACATTTTATACCAAACCCACCTTGGGTGTTAACTCTCTTAGGTACTGTTGTTATTATTATTATCAACCACACTAAATTATCAGAGGGAATCTGTCAGAGAAGGTTAAATTAAAGAATATTACTTTAAGGCCTAGTTTTTCTTTCACCTTTTATCTTTTTTTGCCATTTGCAATGGAACCCACAAAACAAAATTATTTTTATTTTGATTTGTTTAGTGCATCCCACTATTTTGAGGAAGCATGAGGGTTTGTTTCAGAATAATAGTTCTATAATATTTATTGAGGCTCTCCATGTGCCAGGAGCAGTTCTGTGTGTTTCTTACGCATTAATTTATTTAATGTTTACAACAGCATTATTGTAACAGAAAGGTGTAGTAATTTGCCCAGAGTCACTTAGCTGGGACATGAATCAAGGCAAACTGACCTGAAGCCTGTGGTCTTAACAATGAAGCCATCTGTCTCATGTGGAATAAGATTTTGGAATCAACACTCTGGGAGGATCCTAACCCCAAGAGTCATTCGTTATTTGGTTATTGATTTGTTTTTGGATTAGCACTTCAGCAATGAGTAGAAGGGAAAAAATGAAAGATACACACACACACACACACACACTAGACACTATATATATCACAGATGGCAAACACATGGCCCGCAAGCCAAATCCAGCCCTCTGCCTTGTTTTATCCGGCCCAACACCTTGTTTCTGCCCGGCAGCAGTGCTGAGCTTCTTGCCCCTAGTTAAGGAGTAGTTACATTTATACAGTCCTAAAATTATATTCAGCCCTTTGAAGGCAACCGTGAGGCTGACGTGGCCCCCATTGAAAACGAGTTTGACACCCCTGGTATATATGTTCTCTTTTGATCATTGACAACTCTGGGAAGGTATGTCTAAGGTCATATGGTTAGTAAATTGGAGCCAAGATTCTAATACAGCCTTTCTAAGGCCAGTGGCCACTGTTAAGACTGGCCTTCCTCTTTAGGATAGCCATCTTCTGCCTTTCCTTGCCCTTTATAAAAGTGGTTTGTCTGTACTCAGGCTGGGAAGGAAATTCAGGGCAGTTGCAGCCTGATGGCCTGCTGACATACCTCCTCCTTTCCCCCCAGGTATTGGTGTCCCCATTATGCTGGCTTACGTCTATGGGGTTGTGCCCATTTCTCTCTGTCGTGGAGGCGGCTGTGGAGTTAGCACAGCCAATGGAAAGGGAGTGAAAATTGAGTTTGATGAAGATGATGGCCCAATCACAGGTAAAAGGAGGTTTTTAATTTCCTTTTGAGTTTATAGAACACAAAATAAAAATCAGTAAAATTTAGCTCATTTTAGAGAGAGATTGCCATTGGATTACTTTGGATAATGAGCTTTGTAGAGGGTAAAGTATTTTTAGCTTTTCATTTCTTTGTTCCAGAGTTACTAGGTTAATTCCTGTGGTACCTGCCTCTGTGTGGCAGGTACAAACTTGTAGGATTCCAAGTATGCTGGTAATAGTAGTGATTATAATAAAGTCAAATCTGCACAGTACTTTATAATTTTCAGAGGACTTTACACAGCCATTATCTCACTTGGTCTTTTCATAACAGCTCTCTGGAGAGGAAGGGTGAGACTTATCACTATTCCCCATTTAATGGCAACTTCTTTAAGCTTTTGTCTCAACATCTGTGAAATGGGTTTAAGAGCTTCTGCAGAACTGGGACTAGAACAAGTCTTCTGACTTCTACTTAGATGTTATTTCCACTTTATTGTATTAACTCATCTGGGGCACAGAGATTTCCAAAGGTTTTTCAAGCTTCCTGTTAGGTTTAGCACATAGATCATATTTTGAAATCTTTGTGTTTGATTAGATGGCATCTATGGTGTATTGGAAAGAACAGTGGACTTGGAATCAGAATTTTTGTTTTCATGTGACTAACCATGATTTGGACAAGTCATTTAGTTCTAAGCTTTTGTGTCCTCATCTAAAATTGGACAGATTATAATACAGATAAATTTGTGGTAAATCCCCTGATGTGTGGTGGCTGCGCATAGTAGCTATTCATTAACTGAATAGATGGCTATTTTGCTACATGAATATTTTCCACTCAGAAGAGTCATTGCAGGAAAATGCCAGACTGTTTTGATGCTGTGTTCTCTTGAATTGAGATGTTTGGTTCCATTCCCAGTGGCGGATGCCTGGCGAGCCCTCAAGAATCCCAGCATTGGAGAAAGTAGCATTGAAGGTCTGACGAGTGTCCTAAGCACCAGTGGAAGCCCAACAGATGGACTCAGTGTTATGCAGGGTCCATACAGTGAAACAGCCAGCTTTGCAGCCCTCTCTGGGGGCACGCTGAGTGGCGGCATTCTTTCCAGTGGCAAGGGAAAATACAGCAGGTGAGCAAATAGGTCATTACTGAAAGAACCCCTTGGAACCATTTCTCTGTGCCAGGCATGTCCTACCTGTCGTTTCATTTTGATTTAACCATCAATCAGTGGTTGTTCTGAATTTTTTTTTAAGATTTTATTTATTTTTAGAGAGAGGGGAAGGGAGGGAGAGAAACACTGATCAGTTGCCTCTCACGCACTCCTAGCCAGGGACCTGACCCACAACCCAAGCATGTGCCCTGACCAGGAATCAGACTGGTGACCTTTTGACTTGGAAGATGACACTCCACCCACTGAGCCACACCAGTCAGGGCTTCAGTGGTTTGTTTGTGTTTTTCCTACTTGTACAATTTGAAAACAGGCCCATGAACGTTATGTGTTCTTTATACTGTTCCACATAAAGGATAATGTTTAGGTCCTCCTTCTACTGTATTAGGCTGCTTCTTCAGAAAGGGAAAGCACGTATTTCTGTAGGGTTTCCAAGGCTGTGCTCTCCGTTAGGCTTGTCACTAGCCTTCCATCGAACAGCATTTATGCTGTATCTTATCAGTTGGCTTATCAGTACTGTCATCTGCATTAGCTTCCTATTCCCATTTGGTAGAAGAAAGTCAATTCCATGAACTTGTGTTGAGAGTATGTAAAGGTTTATTACTAAAGAGGTTGTGACTTACTTGGGTCATTTTACCAACTGGTGAAACGAGAAGCAGTTAGTTTAATGCACTAGAGGCAGAGGCCTGGGAAGATGGGGCGGGGCGGGGTGGGGGGGTGGGCAAGTTAGGGAGGTAGGGAAGGTGGTTGCCTTCAGATACCTGAAGAGTCTTGAACTAGAAAAAAAGAATTAAACATCTGAGTCATGCCAAGAGGTAGATTAAGATGACTTGGCAGAAGCTAGAGGGAAACTTATTTTGATTCATTATAGAGAATATAGGGAAAATCTATATAAAAGTCCAAAGAAGGGACGTATTACCTCAGTAAATATTTAGCTACCTATCCTTGGAAGTGTTTAAAGTAAGACCAGATGGCCATTTGGCTATTAGGAGTCAATCCACAGATGGCAGCTGGACTGGATGCCACACCTGAGTGCTTGTCAGTCACCTGGGAGCCTCTTACAAAGTAGATTTCAGGGCCCTATCCCACTATTAGTAAGTTAGAATCTGGGAGTGGGATTTAGGAATCTGTATTTTGAAAAGACTTTCCAAGTGATTCGGTCATAGTACAAGAACGAGCATCTGGGAACCACTTAAGTAAATGGTGTTTATGAAAGGCCTCTTCTGATTCTGAGAGTGATCCTGTGGTGGAGCTGAAACTAGAACCCTGGTCTCTGACGTGATGCACTTTTCCGTTGCACTGCCTCATTTTCCTGGGCTGTGGCACATTCTTGAAGGGCATCTGAGGCTGGAGCAGCACAGCAAAGGTATAGGTAGAGGGCTGGAGGTTGTTAGGGTGTGCAGCTGGAGGCTGCTGCTGTCCCGTCTGCATCTCATGACTCTGGGTGTTTATTAGGGGATCTCACCCCCACATTCTGGAGAATTCACTGCTGTGCTTTTTTAAAACCAACACTCTTGTAAATAAGCAGACAGACATAATTGGAGACTGACTTGCTGAAACTGCAGTTTAGCCAGTTCAGCTGTTCCAGTTCTGTGGAAGCCTTCTTTCTATAGGCTTGCTTCTGAATGGAAATTCCTTTTATAGGAAGTGAATGAGTCAGATGGGTTTGACTGTGAAACCCATTATGAGGAACTATTTAAGTGTAAATAAAATGGTGTTAGAGCCAAGAAGGGAAATAGTTACAGGTTCTTAGCTCTGAGACACCATTGGAAAAGTTTGCTGCCCTTATAGGAGATTGGCTTCTGCATGTCCTTCGATCTCATAGCTTGGAGGTAATTTGATTTCTAAATGTATGAGTTCCTAGTATGTGCAAGACATGGAGGATAGAGTGAATGAGATGTCTTTCCTTTTTTGGAGCTCAGATGAGTAGAAGAGAAATGTGTACATTGATTAATAAATAAACAGGTGCTATAGAAGCACTTAGGAAGCAACTGGTGTGCTGGAAGGTTGAGGGGAAGTGATCATTTCTTTGTTAAGGATTGAATACGAGTTTGCCATCTAGAGAAAGGAAACTTCTAGAGAGCGGGAATACCATATCCAAAGTTATGGAGGTATAAAATGTGTATAAGTGTGTAAGGAAAGGAAAAGTTGAGAATGATTATGATTTAGGACCTATGGTGAGAGAGGAACTGGAGCGTGAGCTTGGAGGCAGATCAGTAAGACCTTAAATGCCAGTTGTCAATTGGGAGCAGAGAGAGGACTATTAGAGTGATCACGTCGTCATTCACATTGGCAGTGGTCTGGAAATGCTTTAACTTGGAGTTGGGACCACTGCAGAGAGAGCCCAGTTGTGGTTATCTAGGCAGGAGATCTGGAGAGCCTGAAGTTAAGCAGTAACAATGGGGATAGAAAGGAGGGGACGATTTCATTAAATACTTAAGAGAAAAACTGTGTGGGCATCTACTTGAGCTGCTTGACAATTGGAGATCAGATCAACTCAGTTTGCAAGAGAATAATGGAAGAGATGTGTGCCAGGAAGCAGACTGTCTCGGAATACCCAGGTCTCATATTAACTTGAACGTCCCCTCTTTACACAGGTTAGAAGTCCAAGCCGATGTCCAAAAGGAAATTTTTCCCAAAGACACAGCCAGTCTTGGTGCAATTAGTGACAACGCAAGTACTCGCGCTATGGCCGGTTCCATAATCAGTTCCTACAACCCACAGGACAGGTATGTGACCAGTCAGATGCCCAGGAGAGGTTGCATTTTTTGGTCAGGTACTAGACCTTCAGAAACTCAATGCCTTCTATTAGAGCTCTGCGTACCATCTAGTGGGATATGTAGTGTGTGTGCCCTGTGACTTCATTGAGCAAGTTCTTGGCAGCTCTCGATTTAGTCTTTGTTAGCACTTGATTTTTAGAGGATTTTTTCTTTCTTTCTTTTCTTTTTTCCTTTTTTTTTTTCTTCTTGGCTTTTGCAACAGTAATTATTTACATGGAACTTTGAGAGCTAGATTGGTATTCATTGACATCTGTGGATCTATGGCTTCTGCTCTCATGTTGCCCTTTGGTTGGTGTGGCTCCTGTACCTTATTTCTCTTTATTTTCGAGAACTAGTGTGTCTGGTATTGTGTGAGTGCAGCACTTCCTTCTGGAGAGTTCCTGGTTTCTTCTGATTGTAGCACAGCAGTAAAAAGCTTTGAATCTTCTTTCACTTTCATAGGGTAAGATAGTGTGAGGCCCTGACACTAGTGGAATTTTGGAAGTTCTTTTTTAGTTTAAAGAAATTGGCAGAGGTGTATGTGTTTGTTTAAATGAACAAAAAGATCTAATTGTTCTCCATCCTATTTGAGTGTTAGGCTAAATTTTTGTTTTCACTAAAAATGAACTCTAGTCTATTTACCTATGTTTTGGGGCTTTCTATTCCTGAGCCCACAAACTGCTTTTACCAACAGGTATTGCATGACCCATGCATGACTCAGCATAGTGGATTTTGTCTCCACAGAGAATGTAACAATATGGAAATCCAAGTGGACATTGAAGCTAAGCCAAGCCACTATCAGCTGGTGAGTGGAAGCAGCACGGAGGACTCACTCCATGTTCATGCTCAGATGGCGGGGAATGAAGAGGAAAGTGGTGGTGGCAGCAGCGGCAGCAATGAAGAGGATCCCCCCTGCAAACACCAAAGCTGTGAACAGAAAGACTGCCTGGCCAGCAAACCTTGGGACATCAGCCTGGCCCAGCCCGAGAGCATCCGTAGTGACCTAGAGAGCTCAGACACACAGTCAGATGACGTGCCAGACATCACTTCAGATGAGTGTGGCTCCCCTCACTCCCATACTGCAGCCTGCCCCTCGACTCCCAGAGCCCAAGGTGCGCCCAGCCCAAGTGCCCATATGAACCTCTCTGCCCCAGCTGAGGGGAAGACTGTCTTGAATCCAGAAGGTGCAGAAGCCAGAGTATGAAGGGGAATGAATGCTCCTGTTCTGAGAAGCACACTTGTTGTAACTGCATCTTTTGGAATCTTTTTTTTGTGGGGGTGGGGGTGGGAGTGGAGATTTATGTATTTTACTTCAAAGATTCTCTGGTCACAGGTTTCCTCAGGGAAACTGAGAAATTTGCAATTTCTTACAGATAAAACATGGGAAATTTTGCCCTTAGTCCCACACCCCATCCTCCTCCCCCCTTTTTTAAGTTTTAATTTATTGGTTAAACTGATGGTGGCAATTGTGAGGTGTGTCAAAGAGTGTACAGATGTATGTGTGTATATTGTATGTATGCTAACATTATCGAAGGACACATTTTAATAAAGATTTCTGTTGTAATTCAACTCCTGTCATTTTCCTTGGCTTGGGTAGTCCTACAGAGCCAAGGGTTTGAAACAGACCGCTATGTCCTTAACATTCTATAGATCTGAGGTTCCTGATCCCAGGGGAGAAGGATTGTATTCTGATCTGACTGCATTGGAGTCATCTATGAACCAGGGATTTCTAGCATAAAAGGAAGTAAAGCCAGGCTCGTTTGGGACTGTGTAGTCAAACTGAAGAATTAGCTGAATCAGCCGAATCGAGAAGCTGTAGATTAAAATGGACCTTGTTTGCCCTCTAGAGGTAGCAGCTGTGCAGTTTTCCTGTTAAAGTTGTATTTAACCTTTTCTGTATTGTAGTCACTTCTAGAAATGTGTTCCCAGAGGAGGAAAGGAAGGGGTGGCAGTTCAGTGGCTCTTTGGAGTGATCCCAGTGAATGCTGCAGAATTGTAAATTGGGGAACATAATATTCTTACTGGTGGAAGACATGTACTGATTCTGCATAACCTAATCACTAAGCAATAACCTGGGTGTATGTTAGGCTCTCAGGTACATATTCCCTGTTCAAAAAGTATTCTCAGTTTTGCCTATTTAGTTTAAGAGTGACTAAGGAATCTTACTAAAATTTGTAATGAAAAGAGAGAAGAAATGCAGTTAAAATCTCAATATACTTAATTTTATCTGATCTTACAAATTTGTCAGAATTGAGCTGAATTAATACTGCTTGAGATTTTGGCTCTGTCTAGGATAACAGTCTAAGAAATGAATGCTCATACACAGTGTATCAGAAAAAGTAAAAGATATATGAGACGTGATGTAAGATTTCAAATCTGGTGGTAACTTACTTTGAAACTGGGTGAATTAATGACTTTTCTGCCACCTGATTTCTCCAGCTCAGACAGTATCTAGGAAGCTTCCAGTGCCAAACGTCTCTTACCACCTCAGCCCCAAGGCCCAGAGGCAGCATTGAAAACATCCTTTTCCCGAGGACCAGATGGCTTTCTGTACCCTTTCACAGGTGCACCTGCTCTTTGTCTGCTTGGCCTGTGCTTTTCTACAATGAGGATGATGAGTCTGGGCAACTGCAGACTTGGAAGATTCTTATCTCTTGGGCACTGCAGCCAGACTTAGCACATTTCCCTGCACCTGGGACAGGAAATGCTGATAGTGAACTCTGGGTCTCTGGAAAAAGGCATCCTCGAGGGTGTCCATGTGTGGAAAGGGAGCCTGTTGGGAAAAGGGGCAGACAGTCTGGAAATCGCTGAAATGCAAATTATCAACTCTAGACCTGTAATTCTCTTGAAGCCTCAAGAGAGCAGTTAACTTAGACAAAATCAAGTAGGAGTATTAAGGGACAGGAGTTTGCAGCCAAACCTGTATTCTTCCATCCGAGTACTAGCCAGGCCTGACCCTGCTTAGCTTCCAAGATCAGATGAGATCGGGTGCATTCAGGGTGGTATGGTGAAGACCAAACCTGTGTTCTTCTCTAGATTCTACTTCTTAGTGCTGTGAGACTTAGGCACCTTATTCTGAGTCCATTTTCACTTAGCTGAAGTGGGGATGATAATCCTAATGATGGGACTGTAAAAATTGAGATGGTGCACTAAAAATGCTTTCAGTGAAGGCCCTTGTTTTTTCCTCTTGCAGGAACAAGGGCTAAGGAAAGGGAATTATGGGTGTCACCTAAGAAAAGTCCAGAACTCTAGACCAGAGGCCTTGAAAAACTAAATTTAGCCCCGGCTGGTGTAGCTCAGTGGATTGAGTGCAGACCTGCGAACTAATGGATCCCGGTTCGATTCCCAGTCAGGGCACATGCCTGGGTTGCAGGCCAGTTCCCAGCAGGGGACATATAAGAGTCAACCATACATTGATATTTCTCTCTCTCTCTCCTTCCCTTCTCTAAAGATAAATAAATAAAATCTTTTAAAAAAAACCTAAATTTATTTTAATCCTTTGCAACACTACTGTTGTGTCTCCTAGACGTTAGCAAATGAAAGGCCCTTCACCACCACCTGGAGGTCATAATGTATCAGAAAAGTTGGTCAGTGTAGAATTTGGGAACATTTCCTCTTGGTAGAGCTTTCATTTATTCTAAAATACCTACTATGTTTCAGGTATAGGATGCGCTAATAAGGAAAACAGAAGTTCTGTCTGCATGGAAGTAAAGTAACATCGTAGTGGGGAAAGGTGACCAGGTACATAATCGGGATGAGGGTAAGTGCACTAAAGAAAGCAAAGCAGGAAAAGTAAAGAGTTGGCGATGTTGCTGTTTTAGATGGATAGTATAAGTCTCTTTGGTAAGGTCACATTTTATCAGAATCCTGAGTGCAGTGAGAATCATGTGATACCAGGCACGAGGAATAAAGTACAAAGACCCTTTGGTAAAGCATCCTTAGTCTGCTTAAACAAACACACACACATACCATACAGGCCCATATGGCTGGAACAAATGGACCAAGGAGGGGAGTAGTAGATTAGGTTGAAGAGGTGGCTGCGATAAAGATTGTATAGATTAGCAAAACAACTCTGACGACAAGGAATTTTAGGTGCCTCTCAGGCCAGTAAGAGATCATCTCCGAAGCCAAACAGATGGGTGCTTGTAAAACTTTGAAAGGGGCTAAAACTGAAAGGGCGTGTCTGGTCACAAGTCCTCCTTGGGCTGGAATGCCCAAGGAATGTTAGATATGATAAATAGGTACTTACTCATTCCAACCTCTTTCTAATGTGCTTTCTTGTACTCCATAGGCTAGAAAGCTAGAAACTGCAATATATATCTTAAACTTCCTTGAAACCAGGGTTCTGAGTGTAATCAGTTTTGCCAATTAGATGCACAAACAAAATATGGAAAGAAAAAGTGATTAGGGTTATCTTCAGCTGCTATGATTTGCTCCTTGCAAGGATGTGGAGACCTTGGGTTTCTCTTCAGTGGTATTCCACTCTCCACCAGGAGTTTCATGGGTGTTGAGAGGCTTCCTGATCCATATATAACAGTGATATGTGTTCTTGTAGTCAATCTGTGGCGGTCTCTTGGTTCCTCATGTCCTGATTGTGGCGGAGGTAGCAGCTTCCACGGTGGATCAATGCAGGGGTCTTTCCTAGACGCCCAGCCTAGAGACTGCTCACCCAGTCTTTTCCAACTCTGGTGAGCATCTAATTTACCTGTATTGAATCCTGTTGTACTTAAAATAGAGAGAAGGGACTTGTTTCCTTCAACTACTGAACCCTTACCAATAAAGGATTTGGTTCCAAAAGTGGTTACAGGTAATAGGTCCTCAAAGATGGAACTCAGATTAGTTATGACTGAGTTGGATTTGAATGAGAAAGGAATCTAATCGCCACTGGAAAATGATGACCTAGTAGGCAAAGATTACTTACAGCTGTGGTCACTTGAGATGAAACGTCTTAAAAGAGCCCTGGCTGGTATAGCTTAGTGGATTGAGCATGAGCCTGTGAACCAAACAACCACAGTTCGATTCTTGGTCAGGGCACATGCCTAGGTTGCAGGCCAGTTCCCAGCAGGGGACACACGAGAGGCAACCATACATTGATATTTCTCTCCCTCTCTCCTTCCCTTCCCCTCTAAAGATAGATAAATAAAATCTTTTTAAAATGTCTTAGAAGAAATGTTAGCAGACTTAGATGATAGTGGCTATGCTAGAGAGGTTAAAGAAAATGAAAGGCTTAGTAGTTTTACATTTTCAGCTCCAGGCAAGTATGGGAGAGTCCCCAAAGAATTTTGTCTCCTGTAGCCACAAGGCTGATGTGTGTGAAACTCAGGTGGAGATTCTCGGTTACTGAATTGCAACATAAGTTAAAATCACAGCCTTACCTGTTATGTGAAAATTAGGGCATTAGGGAAGAGTGGGGTTCTGAAATAAGCTATGGGAATATTTGAATGGATTTCAGTAAATCTTACTGTTCTGAATCCACAGGCTTCAGTTAACTTTTTCCTCTCAGTCTTACCTGGAGACCAATGGGTAGTTGCCTTGGAAACGAACGCTAATACTTTTCATCGCCCCTAGTACTTCTCAGGTGCTGATACTACTTCTCATTGCCCACTACCCCTTATTACCACCAGACCTGTAATTACGGTCAGACCTCAGTATGCATCTTGAAGGCAAACACAGTCTGATCTAAGAGGCTTACGGAAAAACTGTAAGATTTGGTTCATTTGAATCAGCAGAAACCTGAGGAATGTTTGAAAACTAGATTCAAAAGGTATTAGACCAGGAGGAAAAGAGCATAATTTTATTTTCATTTGGGTAGAATTTACTAATCCGGACATTCTAGAGATTCTGGCTTTAGCAGCTAGGAGTGCCTCTTAGCTGGTTGGTTGGATGAAACTTGGATTTAACAATGCTCTGGACTCGAATTGAACTGCCAGAAATTACTTAGTATAGCATTGGAAGACAAATCCAAAAACATGAAAATAGAAATGTTGATGCAGATTTTTAAAAAGATTTTATTTATTTTTAGAGATAGTGGGAGGGAGGGAGAAAGAGAGGGAGAGGAACATCAATGTGTGGTTGCTTCTTGCAGGCCCCCCACTGGGGGCCTGGCCCAAAATCCAGGCACGTGTCCTGACTGGGAATCAAACCGGTGACCCTTTGGTTTGCAGGCCAGCACTCAATCCACTGAGCCACACCAGCCAGGGCTGTTGATGCAGATTTATAATGTGTGACCTCCTTTCCTAATTTTGCCCTTCAAAATTGCCCAGAAGATATTCCATTCACTAAGGAATTAGAAAGTACATAAATAATGGGAACACCTTATCTTGAAAAGCACTGGAGTGTCTATTCTCCTGGGCCAGAAATGAAGCTACGAGATGCTGCCATT
Organism: Artibeus jamaicensis; assembly: GCF_021234435.1. NCBI lineage: Eukaryota > Metazoa > Chordata > Mammalia > Chiroptera > Phyllostomidae > Artibeus > Artibeus jamaicensis. The sequence goes on from NW_026522057.1 coordinate 10,959,140, forward strand.
GAGAAGGAATCCCTGGTATCAGTAGGGATGACAGGATCCTGGAGAGACGGGCCAAGGGGCAGAACCAAGGCAACAGAGCTGGAGTGGTGAAAAACAACCCACTGAGTTTCTCTTGGGTCTGTGTAACACTAAGCAAAACTCTGGGTCTGGCACAGAAGCCTGCTTTGAATCACCAAAACAGAGAGTTACTGACACTCAGTTCTCGGACCCAAGGCTCTTGAATAAAGGGATGCTGGGTACCCTGAAGGGAGCACCCGGTATCTCATCATAACTGAACTGTAGATCTTCTGGTCTTCCCCCCAAAATCTCATTAACCTATGTTCCTGCACTCAGGAAAATGGAAGTACCCAGGCCTTTACGGAATATTTGGAAACTGACGCTAAGCCAGCACTACTCCTAAGGAACCTAAAAGGTCTCTGTGGTCCACTGATTAGAATAGAGGCATAAGGGGTATTGTGGGTTGAATCGTGTCCCCCAAAGTTCATATGTTGGAGTCCTAACCCCTAGTACCTCTGAATGTGAGCTTATTTGGAAATAGAGTTGTTGCAGATGTAATTAAGATGAGGTACTACTAGAGTAGGGTGGGCCCCCAATCTGATATAATTGGTGCCATATGAAAAGGGAGGATTTGGACACAGAAACACTCTCAGGGAGAACACCATGCGAAGATGAAGGCAGAGACGGGGCTGATACAGCAGAAGCCAAGACAAGCCAGAGATTGCTGCAAAACGTCCAGAAGCTAGGAGAGAGGCAGGGGACAGGTTCTCCTGTGTGGCTCTCAGAAGGAACCAGCCCTGAAGAGACACCTTGACTTCGAGCCTCCAGAACTGTGAGAATAAAGTAGTGTTTAAGCCACCTAGTTTGTGGTGCTTGTGAGGGCACACCTACCAAACCAATATGTGGGGCCAGGTAATTTAAAAGGGAGCTTTGGCCTGGGTATACCCTACATGCCCATCCTGGGGTTATTTCCCAGTTTCTGTAGTTACAGTTGTAATAACCATACTTGGCAACTGGCAGAGTCTTCACATTGACTACAGCGTGAGAGCTATTTAAGAAGAATAAAGGAAAGTCCCTGGAACTGTTTTTCCCCACCGAATTCTAAGCTGGAAGCAGCAGTGCCTCCCTGAGGGAATGGTGGGTATTACCACCACCATTAAAGACTGACATTCAGGAGTCGTGACCCCCATGTAGATACATTTAGGGCATTTACCCTGTACAGGACTTGACTTACAGATGTTATTTCAGGTATCTCATTATAAAGCAAATAAAACCTGCCCCTGGCACCTGCAGCCAGGCCACTATTGACTGGAATATGCTTCTTTCCCCTTTAGCCTAAGTAGCAGAAAACATGCGAAGTATTCACCTGTCCAGGTCAACGGTCCATCTTGCTGTCCTACATCTGGGTTATATCAGCTCTCCAGCTCTGTTGAAATCTCATCCGAGGCACTTTAACCATCTCACCTTTCCCAGCGGAACATCACTTGACATGTGTTTACATCATGTTTTTGGACCTAATAAGCAAGGAGTAGCAGGTAGGTATCCAAATGCTTTGAGTAAAAAATAATACATACATACATACATACAATGTGTTTTAGAGGATAAGCAAAAATCCTGTGGAAATTAAGGGCACTTTCATCTCTGTGAAGTTCTTAAGGATCCAGAGGAGTAGTCAGGAGCACAGCAGCTAGTCTAAAGTGAGCTGTTACACTGTACACTCCCCACCACTAAGAAAACATCTGAACATTTGACGGATTACTTTTGGTCTTAGAAGTAGCATGCTGCACTAACCTATTTACCAAGTAGCCCATTAAGACTAGCAGCTTTGATGGGCCTCCAGAAAGAGAATGGTCGGCAGTGGGTGCAGGCTGCAATGTAAACCAGTCTGGTTGAAGACCGTGGACTCCAGTGGTGCGCAGAGCCCCCTGGCGAATGAGGATACAGAGTATACACTGTGACGAGCTTCCACGAGGGAATCGCAGCACAGGGCCTTATGATTTTGGAGTGAAGCCATGCCATCTGTGGCAATGACTAGTCTCTTCCTCCTGAGCCCTGCTCCATGATCTGGGGGGACCAGCTGGGCACGTGTAGTGGTTAGATTGCATCGGATCCCTTCCATCACAGAGAAAGCAGCCATTTGTCCTCAATGGAAAAGACATTCATTCATTCAAGATATGGATTGTTTCCACGCATGCCAAGTCTAAAATACTCACAGAGAAATTTTAAACTGAGAAAAAAACCCAATTATTGTAAAGCCAGACATTTCCCCCATTCCCTATTATTCTGAATTTGATGATATGTTCACGTTGAGAAGCCTAGTGGCTAAGAGGGTGGACTCCAGAGCCAGAAAGCCTGCGTAGGAATTCTGACTCCATCATTTTGTATCTTATGACCTTGGTTAAATTATTTGACCTCTCTATTTCAATTCTTTACTGGGGACTGTGAGCGCTAAATGAATACGTATGATAGTGCCTTGCCTGTAATAAGTGCTGTTCATATTAGCTAGTGTCATTTTCACTTAGTATCCGGATCATCATCGTTCTTACTGTCTATAAACTTACTAAACGCCTTATTCATCATGGGGTATTCCACACAACACTGCCTCTCATCAAGTAGGCAATGGGCCAAGACCCACGGAATCATCCCGCAGCAGCTGGCCTTACAGAATAGTCAAATGGCTTACAAATGGTTTACAATTCTCAACACCCACAAGAAAAATACTTCCACCAGGGCACATAATCAGTCCATTGACTAGAAATTTTCTCGCCAATGTGGGTGGTTCATCCACTGAACCAATAGCCTAAAAGGGACAACAGTGTTAGGTGGAGTGATTGGTCCTGATTACCGGGGAACGTAGTTTACTGTTGCACGGTGGGGGATGGGAAGAGGTATGCCTGGAACCTAAAGGACTGTCTGCAGGTACTTCTAGTACTACCATATTTAGGAGTAAAAGTTTTAAAAGGCGAAACCACTAAGGGCTCAAATCTTTTAGGAATTAAGATTTGGGTCACCACCCCAGAGGAAAATCCTCATCCAGATGAGGTACTGGCTAGGAGAAAAGGAACTTAGAATGGGTAGTGGAGAAAGTTATGAATCCAAATAGTTCATGAAAACTTGAGAAATGAGGACTACATTAGTATTTCAGTTTGTGCTGTACTGTGTATATGTTTTATAGCTATTAACCAGTTTTTTCCCCACTTCCCACATTTTCCCTAGAATTATAAGGTGTGTTATTATTGGTAACTTTTTTTAAAGAGGATTTTATTTATTTTGAGAAAGATGGGAAGGGAGGGAGGAAGAGAGGGAGAGAAACATCGACGTGCAGGACATACATCCAATTGGTTGCCTCTCGCACGCCCCCAACCTGCAACCCAGGCACATGCCCTGACTGGGAATTGAACTGAGGAATTTTCCGTTCGAAGGCCAGTACTCAGTCCACTGAGCCTCTCCAGCCAGGGCTGTTGTTGGTAATTTGATAATGTAGTTCTTCGGCTACAGCTGTTGAGGCAAAATTGTGACTCAGCCAGAATGGACATCACCTATAGGTGGATTCATAACTAATAGGATTTTTAGTCTTTCCTCTTAGGGAAGGGAGTAGATCCCTGAAAAGCCAGAGGATGAATTGATGTAGATAGGGTGAGTTGGCTGTCAGCATCCATTCTACTCTCTTTCTCATACTGCCAAGGCTGTGGAATTAAACACTACATTTCCCAGACTCCCTTGTAGCTAATATTCTGCATAAAAATTAGTGTCTGTAAACTGCATCTATTTATATAAGAGTTGGGAGGGAGAACTGGCTGGTGTAGCTCAATGGATTGAGCGCAGGCCTGTGAAGCAGGTTCGGTTCCTGGTCAGGGCACATGCCTGGGTTGTGGGCCAGGTCCCTGGTAGGGGACACATGAGAGGCAACCACACATTGGTGTTTCTCCCTCACTCTTTCTCCTTCCCGTCCTCTCTCTCTAAAAAATAAATAAAATATTTAAAAAAAAAAAGAATTGGGAGGGAAAAGTGAGACCAGGGCCATCTCCCTCCGGGCAGTATTCCAATGTCCAATCATTAGCTCCATGCTGTTTAAAAGCAGTGGTGACAGCAGCAGAGATGGCTCTCTGACCCTTAGATTGCAGCTGCAATGCTGTATTTTTTTTTATTGATTTTGAGAGAGAGACATCAGTGTGATGCTCTACCCATCCATGCACTCATTGGTTGCCTTCTGCATGTGCCCTGACTGGGAATTGAACCTGCAACTCTGTTGCACCAGGACAATGCTCCAACCAACTGAGCCACCCGGGCAGGGCATGCTGTGTGTAGTTTCTAACCATTCCCATTTTTTTATTGAGATGTAATTCACATAACAAAATTCATCACTTTTAAATATACAGCTCAGTAGATTTTAAATATATTCGCAAAGTTGTGCAACTCTCACCACTAATTCCACAACATTTGCATTACCTGCAAAGAAATGTGTTAGCAGTCAATCTCAATTCCCTCTCCCCTCAGCCCTGGCAGCCACTAGTCTAATTTCTGTCCCCATGCATTTGCCTATTCTGGACATTTTACATGTGTGGAACCACACACTGTGTAGCCTTTTGTGCCTGACCTGTTCACTTAGCAGAAGGTTTCCAGGATCGGTCCTTATTGTGCCCTGTAACGATGCTTCACTCCATTTCATGGCTGAAGAACATTCCGTGAGGTACTGTATGGCTATACCACATTTTGTTTATATAATCACTAATTGATGGGCATTTAGGTTATTTCCATTTTTGGTTATTGTGAATAATGCCATATGAATATTGGTATACAAATATCTGTTCAAGTTCCTGCTTTCAATTATTTTGGGTATATATCCAAAAATGGAATTGCTGGATTATATAGAAATTCTGTGTTTGATTTTTTTTTTTGAAGAACCACCATCCTTTTCCACAAAGGTTATACCATTTTACTCACCAGCAATGCACAAGAGTTCCACTTTCTCCAAATCCTTGCCAATACTTGTTATTGTCTGTCTTTATCATTATGGCCATCTTAGTGAGCATGAAATGGTATTTCACTGTGGCTTCAATTGCATTCCCCTAACACCTGATGATGCTGAGCGTCTTTTCATGTACTCCTTGGCTGTATGTGTGTGTTCTTTGAAGAAATATCTATTCAAGCACTTTGCTTCTTTTTAAATTAGTCTATTTGTCTTTTTTATGGTTGAGCGATAAGACATCTTTATATAGCCCTGGCTGGTGTAGCTCAGAGGATTGAGTGCAGGCCTGCAGACCAAAGAACCGTGGTTCAATTCCCAGTCAGGGCACATGCCTGGGGTTGTGGGCCAGGTCCTCAGTAGGAGGCGCATGAGAGGCAACCACACATTGATATTTCTCTCCCTCTCTCCTTCCCTTCCCCTCTGAAGATAAATAAATAAAAAATCTTTTAAAAAATGAGCTAAAAAAAGACTTCTTTATATATTCTGGTTACAAGTTGCTTAACAGATATGTGATTTGCAAACATGTTCTCCCATTCTATGGGTCATCTCTTCACTTGCTGTGCTGTTCGGTGCTGAGTTCCAGTCGCGGCCTCCTGACTCATGGTGGTGTCAGAGTTAGCGGCTACTCCATAGCCTTGTTCTGAGAGTCTTTCTTGGAGGCTTATCCTAGAGCCTCCTCCTTTAGCCCTTCCAACTTTTTTTAAACACCTAATTCCTTGTATTAAATCCTTTTGTACTTAAAAATAGAGTGCTTTCTCTTTCCTGCAACTGACCTCTGACTCAGAAATAGCACAACTTGAAACCTTCAAGCTGGGATACGACATGTCATTTCGCTAGAGCTGACGCACAGCCAAACAATAATAACAATAAATTCCTGGAAAGTCAGATTTGGAAGCACCTTTGGAGACCAACTGGTCCAACTCCTTCATTTGTGAAATGAGGGGGGGAAATTGAGACATGGTTAGAAAGACCAAAAAAAATCATGAAGCTGAGTGCATGCAACTCCCTGAGCCTCCTCCCAAGGCCAGCAAACATGAACTGATGTGCAGGAAATCACTGTGATCTAGAGCATGTAAATCCAAGGAGGCCGCCCTGCCAACCTTACTGCAGCTGATTGGACACAGAGTTTGGGCCCAAGCCAAACGCTGCCGTGAACGACCTAGATGTGAGGGAGGCCACCCACCAGTATGAGACTGTCTGGTATGGCAGACATGAGTGCTGGGAGCACACCCAGAGCGTGTCAACAGAATGTCACCGGATCACTGTTCCTGTTCTCCAGGGACCTGCTTGGGCAGCCAAGGTGGCTTCCCCTGATAATCTCACTTCCTCTGTGTCCCTATCATAGCCCCCATCACCAAAAGTCCTCTGAACATAGCTGCATTGGAGATGCTGCCTAACTTGACCTCTGTGGCCTGCCTTTGTGAGTAGCTTGGGATATAGTTCCACATCTGGACACTGCTTGGAAAAAATTCATCCATTGCTCACTGTACATAGACAGCTGCTCTCTTTGGGCTCGGTGCAGGGGCACAGAAACTGACACCCAGAGACAGACCCAGGCCGTGGAGATGCAGAACCACCAATGGAAAAGTGGCACTTGAAACCACAGATGTGAATGAAAGGAGAAATGGCTTCCTCTTCTCATAAACCTTTAACCAAAGAGTGCCAGGAAAGGAGCAACCAGAAAAGGGAGCAGGGGAACCAGGAATAAACAAACTGGAAGCCAAGTGAGGTGAGAATTCATGAAGGAAAGTGTAATTGTGCTACCAGAATGGGGACAGGGCCCAGAGCTGGCCTGCCTAAGGTCAGCCAGTGGCATGGGTTCTTGACTTTGCATAAGAAAGATTTCACAATGGGTCCAGGTGACTTTGAGAGTATGTTTGTTTATTAAAGCTGGGGACAGTGAGACAAGGAAGGGCTTAGGACAGAAGAAGCAACAGTAGAGAGCCCAGGCGGGGCTGCTGTGGCTCTCTAGAAAGGAAAGAAGTGAACCAAGGTAGGGCTGCTGTCAGCTCACTGGAGAACCAATGACAAATCGTGCAAAGAGAATAATGAAAGCTAACATTTCTGAGGCATTCATCACATGCCTGGTTCTAATTGCTTTACACATATTAATCCATTGAATATTCACAATAACACAAAGACATGGATGCTGTTGTTATTCCCCAGTTTACACTTTAGGAACTAAGGTGCGGAATAATTTGCCCAAGATCACAAAGCTAGACGGGTAGAACTATAACACGAATCAGGCAGCCTGGCTACTATACCTTTGCTGGGAGAAAAACTGCCTGTAGGCTGCAATCCAAGCTGATGTGGAGTCTGATGGTCAAGGCAGGCATGGCAGCATCTCCTGTATAAAAGCTAAAGTAAGAGAGGCAGCAAACAGCCCCTCCCAAGCTCTTTCTACTTGGCCCCACTAAAAAGACGGTTACCCTATGTAAAGAGCCTTCTACCGGTGCAGCCTAGTGGTCGGGGCAGCCAGCTGTGCCTCCCCCACATGCCTGGCGTTCACAGTTGTTCTGAGAGGTGGAGGTGGAGGCCCTGAGCCGAGGACTGGGATGTCCTGTTGCCACAAGAGACTCCTTCCCTTTCCCTGGCACACCAACATCAAGGTCTGGATTCAAGGACCCGTAATTCACAATTCTGACTTAGTTAATGGCCCATGGATTATCCAAATGTGAATAGTCAGAAAACTTACACATCTATGAAGGGAATGGTTTCGTCAAAGAAACCCCAATCCTGGTACAAGGAACCTGCGATTGATCAAGCCCTAAGACAATGTTTTGACTTCAAACAATACCAGCAGGAAAACCGCAAATTTTTTCTTCTTGTTATTCCTCTTCTCCTTCTCTCTTCTCCTCCCCCTCCTTCTTCTGAAATTTTATTTATTTACTTTTAGAGAGAGGGGAAGGGAGAGAGAAAGAGGGAAACATCAACTCGAGGGAGAAACATCGATCTGCTGCCCCTTGTGTGCGTCCTGACTGGGAACCGAACCCACAACTCCGGGGTGTGCCAGACCAGGAATCAAGCTGGCCTCGGTCTACTGAGGCAGGGACTCCTTGCTGTTCTTGATCTACCAGATGCAATCCACACTGGAGACCATTGGGCATCATTTCAACGCCTCTCCTTCTCCAAATGGGGTTGCTTGTTTATAATTACTTATCTTTCTTTTCCCTTCACCAGTGCACCAAAATATTAGAGGCTGATTAACTTTGTTGCTGATTTATAGCAGTATTTCCTAACCTTTTAGTCTCAGGTCCCCTTTATACTCTAAAAAATTGAAGACCTAAAAAATCTTTTGTTTATGTGGGTTACATTATCAATACTTACAATATTAGAAGTTGACATTAAGAATTTAAAAAATAGACTAGCTGGTATAGCTCAATGGATTGAACACGGACTGCAAACCAAAGGGTTTCCAGTTCAATTCCCAGTCAGGTCACATGCCTGGGTTGCAGGCCAGGTCCCCAGTGGGGGCCACGTGAGAGGCAACCACACATTGATGTTTCTCTCCCTCTCTTTCTCCCTCCCTTCCTCTTTCTCTAAAAATAAATAATTAAAAAAAGAACTTAAGAAACATTTAAAATTAATAAACCCATTAATGTTAACATAAATAACACATTTTTCAATGAAAAATAACTCCATTTTCCAAATCAAAGTAGTAAAAAGAATGACATTGTTTGAGATTTTTATCATCTAGGTTCCTATCTGCTTCTTTATTTAATCTGTTGAAAATTATGAAGTATATGAAGAAAAATATGAAGTTTATGAAGCCTCACACAAATACATAATTGGAAAAAAATATGAGCATTTTAAATCCCTTTGCAGATAATTGTGGGTATTCCACCTCGATACTATACCAAAACTTGACAACTGATAGTTTGTAAAATCTAGTTTCAGTATGCAACCTGAATCCATATCAATCAACTTTTCATTAAATTAAAATTCACTGGTCTATCTTTCACTTTGAATGCATCCATTATTCATTCATGATTTTGTAACATCATGTATTGGTCACTTGGAAAATGTTACCTCACTAAGTTGTATAGATCTTCCAAATGTTGAATTTTTCAAAAATCTATTTTGGCTCAAAGCTCCAATTTTGTCATTGGCAGCAAATATTTTCTCTTTTAAAATTTATTGATTTGAGAGAGAGAGAAACATCAATTTTGTTGTTCCCCTTATTATTCACTCACTGGGGTCCTTCTATGTGCTCTGACTGGGGATTGAACCTACAATCTTGGTGTACCAGGACAAAGCTCTAAACAACTAGGCTGCCAGGCCAGGATGGCAGCAAGTATTTTCAGTTTTTTCCCTTGAATTGACAGGCTTACTTCCTTCATTTTAAGAAAAATGTCTGCAAAAACCCACATTTGCATAACCCTAGTATGTCTTTCAATCAGGAGAAATGGCGTTCACAAAAAAAAAAATGCAGCTACTTCAGCTTGCAACTCAAACAATGGCACTGGTACAGTGCTTTTCCCGGAGACAACCACGGTACTTAAGCATCCAGCAGAATGCTTTTCATTCTGTCAAAATATTTAAAAGAAGTATGCTCAAGGGGAGAGATTTAATAAAGTTAATAATTTTTACTGTTCTATCAAGTCATGCTTAAGTGATGTCTCTCACCGCATGTGCCTGGCGGTGGCAATGCAGTGACTGGAAGTATAGCTTGTGCTCAGGGGCCAGCTGTTTTGCCCACCGGTACCTTTTCTCTACAAAAAAAGCAAAATAATATCTAGACATGATTATGAAAATACTTTTGACTGCGGAGACCTTCTGAAAGGGTCTTGAGGAACCCTCGTGTGGTCCCAGACCATACTTTGAGAACCACTGACTTGACGCTTTATTCATCAGTTAATGCCTGCTGTGTGGCAGCTCCAGGCACCGAGTAGTCAGTGGTGAGCTACATAGAGATACTTAAGGCCTCTGCTCTCAATGCTCTTGGTATGGTATCTGAAGCACAAAAGGTTTTCATTTTGATGAAATAAAATTTATCTATGGTCGGTTGTTTTTGGTTGTCATACCTAAGAAGCCATTGCTTAATCCAAGGTTACAAGGATCTGTGCCTATGTTTTTGGTTTTGTAGTTTAGTTCTCACATTTAGGTTTGTGGTCCATTTTGAGTTAATTTTTGTATACGGTGTGAGGTAGGGGTCCATCTTCATTCTTTCGCCTGTGGATACCCAGTTGTCCCAGCAACATTTGTTGAAAAGACTATTTTTTCTCCCTTCAATCATCTTGATACCCTTGTCAAAAATCGGTTAACCACACATGTACTTTTACTTCTGGTTTATTCCTGGTTTCTTTACTTTTAGACTCATAATTCTGTTCCATTGATCTATATGTCTGTCCTTATGCCAGTACCACACTGTCCTGATTACTGAAGTGTGATTGATTCTTTTTAAGGTTGTTTTGGCTATTCTGGATCTTTTGCATTTCCATATAAATTTTAGGATCAACTCAGCAATTTCTGCAAAAAAAAGAAAAGGACAAAAACCAGACATGTCAGCATTTGGTAGGGTTACACTGTATTTGTAGATCAGTTTGGGGAGAATTGTCATCCTAACAACATTAAGCCTTACAATCCATGAACCCAGGATACTTTTTCATTTGTTTATTTTCTTTAATATATTGTGGGCTACTTTCAATGTTAAGCTGAAAAGTAATGTGATCTGATTTATGCTTTAGAAAGATTACTTAGTGTAGAAAAACAACGGAGGTGGCAAGAGCTCTTACATGAACAAGGGCAGTAAGAGCGGGGACACAGGGTAAGGTACTTGTCATAGAAAGACTTATTATGTAAATCAGCAGGACTTGCTCATTGGCTTTATAGAGAAAGACAGGGAAGACTAAAGAATAAGTCCCAGATTTTGGCCTGAGAACATCATGAAGCCACCCATTGAGACAGAAGCAGTTTGGGAGAAAAGATGAAGCTGTCAACTGGTATGTGTTGAACTTGAGATACTGTGAGAGACACAGGTGGAGGGAGAAGGTGATTGGCTTGTTGAGTCTGATGCTCAAGGGAGCCATCTAGTCTGGGGACAGTGATTTGAGAATCATCATATAAAAGGGGAACTGTGACAATGCACGCACCAACCAATGGGAACAATAAAAGAAGCAGACAGGATGCCAAGGAATACTAATGTTTGAAGGTTTAGTTGATGACAATGGAGACTGAGAAGGAACAACCAGAGAGGCAGGAGGAAACACCAGGACAGAGTGTGCAGGGGAGTGGGTTGCACTTCCATGGGACTCATGGGAAGACCCTAGACAAGGGCCCTCCCAGCAGAGGCTGAACCATGCACACTGCTGCGGACCGAGGAGGTGGGGTCAAGAAGACAGAGACAGCATGTAAAGATAATCCCCTCTGGAAGCTTGGAAGGCAATGGAAAGGAAGTGAAAAAGGAGTAACTAAAAATGTAAAGGGAGTCAAGAGGAGAGTGTGTTTTTGTAGGATGAAGAGACTCAGGCGTGTTCACAGGCTGGTGGGAAGGACTTAGCAGAAAGGGGGAGCGTGCGGAATAGAGGGTGTCCGTGTGGGGCTGGGGGAGCGACTGGGAGAAGTAAGGAAGTGCATAGGTTATGAATAGTGGTTTCCAATTTTAATGTGCATTCGAATCACAAATCTCAAATCTCCCTTCTGCTGTCCATCTCCATAGCCACTATCCTGGTCCAAGTCTAAGGCCCCAGACTTCTCATCTCCCTTAAACAACTGAACTGGCCTTTAGATGTTCAACCTTGTGGTGCAGATTTGGTGCTGGAGAGGCCAGCAGGGTGCTAACTGAACAACAGGAAATGGAACCGGGCCAGTGGCCTCCGTGAAGTCAGAGGATGAGGCACTGGGAGTCTGGAGATGGGCATGCTACAGGAGAGGCCTTTAGGGATGTTGGGGTTGGGATATCGGCGTGGGGGTGTTCGAGACATGGCCCCGGAGAGGATGGCTGGGGTCATGATGGAGGTCACTGAGGAGGTCAAGAAAGAGTATTGGAGGGTTGTTCACATGGATGAGTAGAACTGTGGCACAGATTGCCTGATGGAGATCTGGAAACCCAAGCCTCTGATGGATGGAAGTGGGTGACAGGGAGGGAGACCGACCGGTAAGGTGACGAGAAGGGGTGGCAGAGCAGAGCCAGGTGGCAGGAGTCTAAGAAGAGTAATATGATAGACCCGCACAGGAACAACCTTCCAAATGCGAATGGCGGTTTTCTGTGCTGGCAGAGAGGGCTGCGGCAGTTCTGACTTTTTTCTTTGTACTTTCCTGTTTGCCCCTCAAATTTTCTACAATGAGTCTTTTTTAGAAATGTAAAAGATAGAAAAATACAAAGAATAACAAACACCCCCATTTACACCATCTAGAACGTGTCATTGTTAATACACAAAGCCGCCCCTCGTCTCAGACAAGCATGGTCAGTTGGCTTTAGTTTCATGGACAGGTGTGCATATACCTACATGAGATCATGCAGGGTCTGTGTGTGATTGTTTTGTTCAGCTGGAGGAACTGCTCTTGTAATTGGGGGTAGTGGGGGTTTAGGTGAGGAGGGGTTGCACAGCCAGAGGACAGGAGCCCCAACCGCCATCCCCAGCTGGGTAGCCCTGGGAAGACCCAGTGTCCAGTTTAGCACAATACTTTGTTGTAAAAGTGTCACACCAAGTACATTTAACAGGAAGAGAGAGAATTACTACCCGTATTTCTCTGGCTGTGTTTCAGCCAGCTCTCACCTCCCTCAAGTCGGTTGTGCCTCAGAAATCTGGGAAGTGGGGAAGACTACCATTATCCCTATTTGCCAGATGGAGAAACTGAGGCCCTGGGAATGACAGTGAGCTGGTGGATGACAAGTGACTAGAGCTTTGGCCTGAGACTCTTCCTGGAACCTAAGGCCCGTGTGCAGAGGGGTGGGGCAGAGGCAAGGGACACTGAGTGGCTTGGACTAATGGACTTTGGCCGATTAGCAATAAGGAAAAGAAACAGCTGTAACTTCAGGTTGCTAAGGCTGGGCCCTGGCCAGGAAACTGTGGCTGGGGAGAAATAGGTAGGCAGTTCCCCCTCTTCAGAGACCCCAGAAAGCAGGCCCACTCCCTGAGGGCTACGGCTCCCCACTGTCCCCAACCACACTCAGAAGTCAGGGGCAGCAGCCTCCAGTTACATGGGCCTGATTCAATGCTCAGCTCCCCCACTGACAACATGCTGTGTGATCTTTGAGGGGCCCTTTACCATCCGCCTCAATTTTCACATCTGCAAAACCAGGTGATGATCTTTCACTCTCAGTATTGTTCCAAGGATAAAAAGAGAGAACCCTCATCTGTGCCCCTTAAAGCAGAGAAATCTAAAAGGTCTGGTCCTCAACCTGTTGCCAGAAGGCCCTGGATGGGCTCAGTGTCAAGGGGACCACCTGGCACTGACTGACGGAGAAGCCACATGCATATACACACGTGAGATTTGAAACCAGCTTTGCAGTGACCACATGTACTCTCCAGGGCAGCCCCTGTAGGTGGCCTTTGTCATCGCAAAGTTGTTGGTGGAGTGGGGGCAGGGTAGCGGTGACAAGAAGGGCTTTTTTCCTTGCTTTCTTACAAAAGCAGGACATGAATAAATGTTCATTGTCAGACTTCAGCAATATAGCTACATGTGAAACAAAAACCATTCCCCCGGCTCCCCGCCAGCCCACACCTCCCTTGGTTGCCAGTTTGGCGCTACTGCTTGCTATTAGAAACAGCTTGTCCTTAAACGCCATTAAAGGCGGGTGCACGTCTGCGCTCTTTGGTGTGCACGGGGGGTGCAGGCCCAGAAATGGAATTGCTGGGTCACAAATGCAAGTGTTTGACCATTCACAGTATGGATGCCCAGTTGCCCCACTAAAGGCTGCCCACATGGACATCCACATTCATATGGCAGCTGATGGCTTGAGGAACTGTCCCCACCTTGCCTTTTACCTCACAAGTTTTTCTTCCCGCCCTGCACCTGTCACCCACTGCCTCCCTTCAGAAAGCATATGACAGGGAAGCGTGTCTGCCCAGGACTTACTAGACCCGTCTGCCTAACAGTGGTAGCAGAGAGGACTGTGGGTAGTCCGGTTCCAGATGGCTCCACCTCCTCCTCTGGTGGAAGTGTGCTCTCCATTAACACTTCAGAGGCCCTGCATGTGCTGACCCAGGCGCCCAAAACATGGTAGGCACAGGTACAGTTGTGCAGAAAGCCACACATTCAGTGGACATCCAGTATGCCAGTCTAGACTGAGCACCCAGGGACCACAGACACCAGCTCCTGCCCCCCAGAGCACTAGCCAGGGAGGTGAACGGGGCACCCACTGAAGAACATGGGCACGAAGACCTGGGTGGGAATCTCTACCACTCCTAGCTGGCCACTCGGGCAAGTCCAGCTCTGGATTCTGAGGTTGGAACAAGGGAGGGCGCTGGTCCATCCTGGAACACTAAAGGGGCTCAGGAACCAATAGCCAGAATTAGTAAAGCTCCTACTATGTGCTCCTGCCAGATCTACACTTTATAAAGATACTCTAGAGAGTTTTCAATGCATTTTCTTATCTTTTTATCTCACCACGATCTTAGGGGACAGAAATTATTATCCCCCATTTTCCAACCAGGGAGCAGAGACCCGCCCCTCCCCCACCAAGGCAGTGGTAAATCTCAGGCCCGGAACAGGAGAGAAAACAGCTTGCCTGAGGTGGCACAGCAGCTAAGGACAGACCCTGGTTCCCAGGCAGTGCTGCTTCACCACCCACTGCTGCGTCTCCACGTCCTCTAGAAAGAAGTGACTTCTCAGCCTTCAACCTGGAGATTTCCGGCCAGTTACCCGCCAGGTCCGTAGCTAATGCGCATACAACACCCCCACCACCACCACTGCAACTCCACCATACTCCCTAGCCTGGAGGGTCGGCTCCTCTGAACCTCAGTTTCCATTTGTAAAATGGGCATCACTGAAGTGGGGGTGGGCTAGGAGTGTGTAGGCAGGGGCCAGGTGCCAGCCAGGATCCGAGCAGGGAGCGGGAGGGTGGGACCAGCGCTCTGACTCAGCTGGTCTGACCAGGAAGGGCTGCCCAGCCGGTTGGACCGGCTCCGGATGCAAGCAAGCCGCCTGGGCCCTCCCGGGGCAGGGCCGCCCGGGGGGTGACGGGAAGGGAGGCCGGCCGAGTGCCCGCGAGTCCGGGCTCCAGGCGGGAAGTGGGTGCGACGCGGCTGCGGGGCGCGCGGCGGAGGCGGCGGTGGACCAGGATGGGAGCGGGTCCCCCATGCTGCCCTCCGCCTCTGGAGCCCCACTGAGCTGGCCTCGGAGACCCTGAACGGGAAAACAAGATGTGTCTGCGCCTTGGTGAGCCGCGGGGGTATGCCCCGGGAGGCATGAACCCACCCAACTCCGCCGGCAGGGGGCGGAACGCTGTGGTGGGAGCCCAGGCTGCCTTCTCTGCAGGTCACTTTCCTCCATAGGCCTCAGTTTCCCCAGCAGTGATATGGAGGGAGGAGGGCTGCTGGTGTCTTATCCATGCCCCTCCCCACTCTTCTCCACTTTCCTTCTTGCGGAGGTGGGACCCCCAGGCCTGGGGGAAAAATGCGGGAGAGACTAGCATTTTCCCCACCTCACCCAGAACAAAAAGCAGAGGAGGGCTCCAGGGCCCAAGGGAGTTGTGAGCTAGAGGTTGCCCCTTTATGCTTCCTCAGCCTTGTAGAAGGTTCCCATTTCCACACCCTCCACTCTCCCAAACAGGCCAGGAGAGAAGGACCATTGGCAAACAGGATCCAGACAGAGGAGTGCCCTGCTCCCTGGGCACAGTGGTGCTACTCTTGGGCATCAGACCTGGGGAGTCTCTGCTCTCTAGCGAGGAGACTTTGCAAGCCTCAGTTTCCTCATCCGTAAAATGGGGATGGTAGCCCCACCGCCTTAGGACTACTGTGAGGATGAAGTGAGCTCTAAGAGTAGAGTGCTTACCACAGGGCCAACCACACTACTAAGTGCTCCAAGAACGGCAACTTGGAAACAGAGAAGTCAGAGGCTGCCCTCCCTCTCTGCCCAGTGCTCCAGGCACAGCCCTGCCATGGAGCAGCCCCTCCAGTCTGACCACCCTGAGCCTGGGATGCTGCTGTTTTTTGTGAGCCCAGTCAACCCTGAGCGGTTGGTGTCTGGGTTGCCAGGTGGGTGGGCGGATGGGTGCAATGGGTTGGAGCCCTGGGACGAAGCTGCTGTGCCCCTTCCGGTTGGGCTGGCGCCAGTCCAGTCCCACATGCCTGGCCAGCCTGTCATCTGACCTCGACTCTCCTACATCCAGTCCAGCTCTAGTTCCAGAAGGTCCTGTAGGGTCCGGGTCCTCAGAAGAACCAGACCAAACCCTCCCCATTTTCCATCAGAGGACCCTGGACCTCAGAAAGGAAAGGACACCTGGCACAGGTCACACAGAGTATCTGTGACTGGATGCCCCCCCCCCCCGCCAACCCAATTCCCAGGTTGGCACAAGGTCCTCAAGAACATTTAATCTACTGATTTCTTTTTTTTTTTTTTAGCTGTAAAGTTTCATATATGAAATATGATCTACAGATGGGGAGACTGAGGTCTAGAAAGGGAGTCAGGTCCCACCAGGTGCATAAGGGAGGAAGAGGCTGTTTAGTTCTGGGACCCTGGCCTTCCAGCATCACAGAGCTGGCTAGAATAAGGGGTCCAGCAGGGCCAGGGGACCAGCATGGTGTGTCTGTGAGGGAACAGCCAGGACCCATGGGGAGGTTCCAGAGAGCAGATCTGGAACAGCCTGCGCTGCCCAAACAGGAGGGTGCCCTGCTCCTGGGGGTGTGCAGAGACGGGCTTCACAGCCACTTGGCCGCTGGGAAGTAGCTCGAGTCCCTGATGTTCTTTTGACCCCAGCACCCCACCACCACGTGCCAGTCCCTGCCCAGTGCCTCTGTGGCAAGAGCTTGTTTTTCCCAGCACCCCCAGGGTATGCCCCCCTTCCCTATCCATCTCCCCAGAGTATGCCCCTCCCTTCCCACCAGGAGACAAGTTTTTTTCCTTTCCTCTTTACAGATCAGGAAATAGAGACTCAGAGGCTTGAGTTTCCGGCCCTGAATCACCCACCTCTAGGTAGTTCAGTTCAGCAGTTGTGAGCTGGGTACCTACTGTGTGCCAGGCCCAGTCCACCAGACTGAATCCCGAGCAGGACCTGCTCCCTGCCCGATGATCCAGGACAGTGCCTGTCAAGCTCACTGTCCTACCTCACGGTGCCTGGCACAGAGCAGGCACTCCGTGGGCATCTGTGTAAATGTGTGTAATGAGCATAGGAAAAAAAATAAGTCAGCGAATGGGCGCTGAATGGAAGCATTACGGAACCAGCCAGTGGGGTTTGATGCCCGCCGTCAGGAAGCATGACTCCCAATGGGAGAGTCTGATGAAAAAGGAAAGGGGCCGTTTATTTAAAGGTTATATGGATTTGGAGTAATGGCAGGTTTCTGCTGGTAAGTCCCACTCTCTTTAAAAACACCCAGCAATACATGTTCCTGCCTCCCTCTGCCAAACCAGGCCAGTTTCAGAGTACGCCACTCAGAGGTTCCATCTTTCAGAAAAGCAGAAGTCTGCAGCCCAGCATCCCCAGTCACAGTTCAGCTCCAAGCATGTCTCACGAGTCTGGGGGGCCAGGCAGGCCCCCCGCAGCATTGCCAGCTCTGCCATTGCCTTCCCGGCAGACTTCCAGGTGGACGCCCCTGACCTGGTGTCTCCCACTGCCCTCCAGACCTCCCGGCAGACCTCTCTGGCCTCGTGTTTCTCTCTCTTGGACCTCCAGGCCTCCTGCTCCAATTTTAAATGCTCAGCTCAGAACTTCCTGTGTGATCTAATATCCAGCCCTTCCTGTGGTGCATTAGTGTCCACCATTTTTGTCCACCCTCTTTTGGCTGCCCTGGGCAGCAGCCCTCTTCCCTTCAGGAAGGCATGGCTATTAATTTGCCTTTTGTTATGCAATGTTATCTTTAAAGCTGTACCATGCGCTCTCCCTGCCTCCAATCATGCCTCACATCCTGCCTGAATGAAGGCAGGATTGTGAGTGTGTCCCTCTGTTATCAGGGGACCCATGCTCTGTGCCCTGTCACAGAAGGATCATGGAACCTAGAGCTAGAGAGCTAGGTTCAAATCCTAGCCTGGCCACTCATGACCTTGAGAACTGACAAGGACAACCATTTTTTATTAAGTACCACCTGGTGCTTTTCCGACCTTAGATTCCAAGGATTCTCACGAAGGCATTTCAAACCCCTTTTCTGGATGAGGAAACTGAGGCTCAGAGAAGACAAGTTAATCATCCCAAATTCTCCAGAAATATGTAGAACCCAATGTCCATCACTCCTGCCAGGGCCTTGGTTTTCTGCTCTGCCCAGCAGACTGAGCCCTGACACAGCTGTCCCCCACAGGTGGCCTGAGTGTGGGTGACTTCCGGAAGGTGCTGATGAAGACGGGGCTGGTGCTGGTGGTACTGGGCCACGTGAACTTCATCGCAGCCGCTTTGCTCCATGGCACCGTGCTGCGCTACGTGGCTGCCCCCCACGATGCTGTGGCTCTGCAGTACTGCGTGGTCAACATCCTCTCTGTCACTTCTGCCATCGTGGTATGACCAGGCTGGGAGGGGGCTTGAAAGGTCTTTGATGAGTCTCCACCCAGAGCCTGGAATGGGCAAGTAGAGAGCTGGAGCACTGGCCCCTGTGCCATACTGACCAGCCACACGAGCCACTCAACCTCACTGCCTCAGCTTCCTCGTCTGTAAAGTGGGGATCCTAAGTGTTCCCCTCAGAGGGTCCTGATGAGTGCTGAATGAGATCACCCACATAAAGTGCCTGGCACCGTGTCTGGCGCATGCTCAGTGCCCACTACTGTGAGCCAGGATTGTTACTGTAATATGGAAATAGGCTGGGCTCCATTGGACAAAGGAAGGAGCACCAGTTCTTCCTGGGAGGGCCCAGGAGGGCTCACGGAGGTAGAGCCCCTGAGCTGGGCCTTGACAGATGAGTAGAAACTCAAAGGTTGGCTGCAATAAGCATAACCCAGGTATGTGCCATGCTGGGGCCACAGCTAGTAGAGGAAGCTGGGAAAGCATTCCAGGTACAGAGTGGTAGGTGCAAAGGTGTGGAGCAGGGAGTGGCTAATATCTGTTCTGGAGATATTGAAAAAAAAAACAGTTTATCAGGAACTTAGCATTAGGCGTGGTCTACATTGAGAACTGAATAAATGGTAGCCATGGTTCGGGCTTGATGTCAGTACCTATTAGATGAATACATGAACGAAAGGGCTCGATATTCTCAAGTTCATAAAGTTTTTTCCCACCTGGTAGCAGAGGTGACCGCAGCCTTGGGGCAAGGACATCTGCACACCGGTGTCTGAGTTCCTTTCCTGCCACCACCTCTGGCTAAGGGACTTGTTTCTCTCTCTGAGCCTGTTCCCTGCCCTCATAATGAAGCTCGGTCAGCCTGCTGGTCTCCAAGGCTTGGATGAAGAGGAGCAGGCCCAGCAAGTTCGGGAGCCTCAGTCAGTGGGACGGCCGGGCCATGCCGATGTGCGTGGTGTCCCTTAGAGTTACTGTTGTTTGTTCCTCTCACCAGCCTGGGTAGAAGGCAGGGAAGGCAGGGAGCCCAGGGTTAGGAGGTCTGCCAGGGACGGGCTTCAGGCGGGACCCCTTCTGCTTTACCCTCATGTCCTCATTTAACTCCCACCGTTCGCAGCAACACGGGGCCACTGTTACCCCTACTTTACAGAGGGAAACCAAGACTCGGGGACTCAGCCTCCTGCAGTACAAAGAAGCCAAGCTGGATTTGAAATGCCCGTGTCCGACACCAAAGCCAGTGTCTTTTCCATAAGCTCGTCCTGCAGAGCGGCACTTGGCCCAGAGAGGCAGAGGCACCTACTTGTGGCTGCACAGTGAATTAAAGACGTCGAGAGCCTCCTGTCGCAGAGCCTGCCCCTATGGGTCCAGCCTGAGCCTGATAGCGTGAGGGAGCTCAGGGAGGAAGCATGGCTGAATGGAGCCCAGAAGATCCAAGGGACAACTGGGGGGGCTAGATGCCCACCTCTTGGGGCTGAGAGTGGTTAGGGGGTCCTGCAGGAGGATGAACCCCAGCGGGTGAAGAGGAGCAGGGCGGTGTTCCTGAGAGGGCACTGCATGGGCAGCTCCGTGGGCAGGCTGTGTGTGGGTGTCCATGTCCAGGGCAGAGAGGGAAGGGGCTGGCCAGGGTGGGGTTGAGGAGCTGATGGGACTGAGGCCAGGTCACGGAGAGCCTGAGATGATTTACTCCTAAGATTCTGAATTCTCCATAAAGGGTCCTGATTTGTTTGTTTGTTTGTTTGTTTGTTTGTTTGTTTGTTTGAGTTCCTTGCCAGGTGAGTTAGTTTCTTCCCAAATCGCTTCCACTCCAGGGAGGCAAGTCATATATATCCTGGTCCATGCCCCTGTGGTCCTGGGACACAAAGTCATTGTTTGAGATGCACAGCTGTAGGCAGTGGGGAGTCATGGCAGGCTATAGGCAGGAAGTGGTTGTGTTTTACAAACATCATTCGGGGCTGACCAGGAAGAGGCAGTGCCTCCCTGCAGGTCAAGGTAACCCGAGGCTACGCCGGGGAGGAGGACGTGGTCTGCAGAGCTCCTGCTGGCGCTGGTGGAATCCTTATCCCATAGTGGCCCTGACCCCCTTGCCCCCTGTCCCCCACAGGTCATCACCTCGGGCATTGCAGCCATCGTGTTGTCACGCTACCTCCCCAGCATCCCCCTGGTATGTGGGACCTCCTGGGATGGGCTTAGGGGTAGGAAGGGCCTGGCCTGCTCGGAGGGGGTGAGCTGCCCCCATGGGGGCCAGAGCTGCCCATGGGGGTCAAGTCTGACATCCGTTGACCAGTGGCCTCTCCTATCCAGCGCTGGGCAGTGTTTAGCTCGAGTGTGGCCTGTGCCCTTCTCTCTCTGACCTGTGCTCTTGGCCTCTTGGCCTCGATCGCCGTGACCTTTGCCACCCAGGGCCAGGCACTGCTGGCTACCTGCACTTTTGAGAGCCCTGAACTGCTGGCCCTGGCACCTGACTGTCCCTTCGACCCCACACGCATTTATGTGAGTGCTTAGGCCTGGGATAGGGTGGGGGTCATCCAGGTGCTCATCAGAGGTGGGAAGGGTGCTCCGAGTCAGTCCTGCCCTCCACCCCCAATGCCTGCAGCCATCTCTGCCTCTTGTGCCCCTGCAGAGCTCCAGCCTGTGCCTCTGGGGCATCTCACTTCTGTTCTGCGTGGCAGAAAGTGTGTTCGCTGTGCGATGTGCCCAGCTTGCCCACCAGCTGCTGGAACTGAGGCCCTGGTGGGGGAAAAGCAGCCACCACATGGTAAGACCTATCACTCCCTCCACAGCCTTGACTCCCCAAATTTTCTGGGAACCCCTGCCAGACAGCCCCCATCCCTCTGCATGGGACTTCCACTTGAGAACTAGGACAATAGTTTTCTCCCCAGGACCAAGGGAGAGACTTGGAAGCTGAGAGGTCAGATCTCCCAGCTAAGTCACACAGCTGACACCTGGTTCCCCCAAGGCCCAGGACTTGAGGGGGGGAGGGAGGTATTTGGGCTCCAACTGTAGGGCACTCCAAAGCTATGGCCTGGCGCTTGCCTGGTGGGAGGATGAAGGGATGCCTTTGCCTCAGAGATCCTCCCAGCTGTCCCCTCCTTCCATTTCCTGGGGTGTCCTGGAGGAGGAGACCCAGACACAGATCCCACAGCCTGGCAAGCCGCCTGTCTCTACCGATGCAGGAGATCCTACAGCCTGTGGAGGGCCAGGACCTGCTGAGCTGCTCCAGCTCTGGGCCGCTGACACTCTGATGGCTGACGCCACACCCAAACCACTGGGGCCCTGCAACCAAGTCTGCACTGTGACCAGGCCAGGAGTCCTGGAGCCAGCCCAGGAGGACTCAGTGGCCATTCCTGGACCTGAGTGGGGATTTTAACCTCCCCGCTCCCGGTCCACCCAGCCCATGCACTGAAACGAGACTTTATTCTGAAGTTATTAAAAAGAACAGAGATGCTCCACAAGGATGCATGCAGCGGGGGAGGGACTCGGCCAGGGGTTCTGTGCTTCTTTCCCACTCAGGATGCTGGGGGGGGGGGCAGGGCTCCAGGGTGTGTCTGCCCATCTAACTGTGGGCTTGTGTGTGTGTGTGTGTCTGAGGGAGGCAAACTGCACAGAGGGGTCCATGGGTCTGTGTTCATCCAAGTGCTGAAAGACAGGCCGGCAGGGGGGGCGGGGGGGGGCGGTGCAGAGGACTCAGGGCTGGCTGCGGGGATCAGGAGGTTTTCCTTTGGCAGCATAACCTCCAGGCCAACAGAAGCTGAGCAGGAAGGGCCGAGCCCCTCCTGCAGGAAAGGGTGACTCAAGCTTTTCCCTTACCCCTCCCCGCCAATCCTCTCCCCTCCAAATAAAAAGACCTCTCCTCACCTGTGCTTGGTTTCTCCCCTCTCCACCCAGGCTGAGATGCACGGGGGTGGGGGAGCTTGCCTGGTAGTGAGGGAGGGAAGTCTGGACTCGGGGCTGTGCGTGTGGTAGGGAGGGAGGCTGGCTGAAATTCTGACATCTAGAAAGGGGAAGGCTGAGGAGGATCAAGCCAGAGCCTGCGTGTCTCCCTATCATCGCTGAAGGCAGATGCTGCTTTCTTGGCCTGGAGGGTACTAACCGCTTGCTTGGGTGTTGGGGAGACTGAGGGGTTCCCTTTTCCATAGGCTCCCCGCAGAGTGCAGACGCTGGGGGGAGGTCCTGTCTGCCCCTAGCCTGGATGGACACAAGGGAGAGGAAGCTGAGGGCCGGAAGAGGACCAGTGAACGCAGGGAGGAGGGGGGAACCTGGCTCCTCACTCAGAACTGGGAGGCGCTGCTGGGGTCGCACTGCAGCAGACGCACGATGGACGGGTCGCTTTTGGCTCCGCGGATGAACTCCTCCAAGGACAGCTTGCCTGCAGGACGAGGGCAACAGTGATTGGGGAGAAGGCAGCCCGGAAGTAAGGGGAGGCAAAGCCGAGCAGCTGGAGGAAAAGGGGTGTGGCGGCCCCGCCCCGTCCCCGCCCCTCACCATCGTTGTTAGTGTCCATTTGGCGGAAGATTTTCTCAGTCCTCTTTTCAGGGGTCGACTCGTCCTCCGGCATCTTCATCACCGACGAAACCATTTTGTAAATGGCCTGGGGATCGGGAATGGAAGGCAGGGGGTGAGAGGAGACTGCCTGGGCCACCCCCCAACCCCCACTCTTCAAATACGCCCCCAGCTACACTGATGATTATCGTTCCCGCCAGGGTGAGGTGGGGAGGGGGGCACGGAGGCGTAGGGAACCGGAGGGTTCACGAAAGAGTGTCTGGGAAAGCTTCCCAGAAGAGGGGGGCGCTATTGGAGTGAGCCCTGACCAAGTTCCCTCGGAGCGCTAAGTGGAAAAGAATTGCTGATCGAGAGACCTGCGTATGCAAAGACCCACAGCGGGAAGCTCTTGAGAGGGCGCCGGAAATTTGGGGGTGGCTGAGTGCAGGGGATATGTAGAGATGTTGGAGGACATCGAGGCCGAAGGTTCCGAGGATCAGTACGGAGTTAGCACTGCTTCTCAGAAACTCGAGGCCGCGGGCGCTCGTGGAGGGACAGGAGGCGTTTGCGCTGCGGTATCGCTGTGGCCGGCAGGGGGCGCTGGGCAGCACCCCAGGCTGGAAGGCGGGAGGCAGCTGGGCCCAGAGAGGGCGGGGATCATTATGCAAATAAACGCAAATGAGCATCTGCCAGGGGCGGGGACAGCCTGGGCCCAGAGCTGCAGTCGCCACTAGCTGGAGCTCTGGAGGCCACACTAAGGGAGGTTTTTGCGCTAAATGTATACAGAGCACGTAGGAATAGACTGAGTCCTGGAGCTCAAGGACCGGACCGACCCATCATATCAATCTTCCAGCTTTTTGCTACTGAAACCATCTCCAAGGAGCCTGCCTCTCTTCTCCCATACCAAAATTGACCCTGCCTCAGATCCAGCTTTAGCCTTCACACTGGTCTCTCCCAACCTCATTTCTTTGGTTCTGTCCCCCACTCTCTGCCTCTGAAAGCTCTTTCCAAACACAGATCTCCACCACCACGTCCCCCGCCCAGCAGACCGCCCCCTTTTTCCAGTTATACACAAGCCTCCCCCCCCCCCCCAGGCCTGCCATGCACTCAGCTCCTTCTGGATGCTGCCCCACGCTTCTTCTGCTGCCTCCCACTCCTCCTTGTGGCTCAGCTTACATAGCGCTTTCTTAGGGAGTCCTTCTCTGATCCAAGCTGGGTCAGGGCCCATGTGCTGGCACAGAGCCTCCTGGGCTTTTCCTTTGGGGACACCTCTCTGGAAATAATTACGCCTTTGTTGGATTGTTCCTAGTCTCCAGCATACAAATAAGGACCGTGGACATCTAGCTAGTGCGCATATCCCCAAAACTGAGCACAGTGCTGGGCACCTGGCAGGAAGGTCCCTTTTGAAAGCAGTTGGCACCTCCCACTGTCCACTGTACCAAGTCCAAACTGTTTGGCCCTTAGCATTCAAAGTACTTCACACTGTGGTCCCTTAACCTCTCTACCATCAGGTCTCTCCTGGTAGGTGATTCTGCCACAACCAATATGACTGCACATTTCAGATTTCCTAGCATTTACAGCCTTTGCCTGGGACAATAATACCAGCTACCATTTACCAGGCACCTACTATGTGCCAGGTACTTTACATGCATTATTTCTAAGCCTCACAACAGCCCTGAAAAGTAGGTATCATGATCCCCATTTTCCAGATAAGAAATAGAGGCTCAGAAAGGGAGTTGATGGCAAAGACAAGATTAGAACCTGCTCCCTCTTAGTTGCTGGATAGATGCTTGTGGAGTGGACCTGGAGTGGCATCCTGGTTCCAACGATCACTTGCTGTGTAGCCTTGGACAAGTACTTAACCTCTGTGAACCTCAGGTTCCTCATCTGCAAAATGGGAGCAGTATTGTCTAGAGGATTAAGTGAGATCCTATGTGTAGCACAGTGACTGGCTAAAGTAAGTGGTCAGTAAACGGCAGCTTGTATATAATAATTACTCATCCACCACATCCTCAGTTCTTCCCTGTCACACTTATACCCCTGTCATCAAGCTGGTCAGTGAGCTGGTCCTGCTCTCCCACCAGAGCAGGAGCCCCAGGATGCAATTTCTTCCCTTCTCGTGGACTCCCCTCTTGGCCACAGGGCAGGGTCCTGAGAAGGACTGTGCGAGTGACTTAAAGAGTAAATGCTCCCCTTGTGACAACTCTACTCCCAGGCCTCCTAATTAATTGTCTGGAATTGCTGCTCATTCATTGTTTCACTGGAGCTGACTTGTAATTAATTGGTCACGGGGGTTAGTAGAGCTCTGTCTGCACTGACCGGCTGGGACTGACTGATGGGCTGAGGTGAGGAAACCAGGGCCCAGAGAGCAGGGGCCAGCCAGGGAGTCCCGAGAACGCCCAAGGAATGGGACCCACTGGCGCCTCCAGCAGGCCAAAGTCGATACCAGTGCAGCCACACTAAGTGGTGAAACATGAACGCCCTGTTCCCACTGGTTGGTATCCAGCTGCTGCCCAATCCCTGAATAATCTGCCACCACCCTGGCTACCCCAACCCTTCCACCAGGACCCCCAGGACTCCCCACTGTCCATCAACTACGGATTTAATGCCTGGCCCACGGGAGTCATTGACAAACATAAAGGCTTTCCCCTAGTGATAGGCATAGGGAGGGGACCACATCCCAAGGCAGCCCATTCTACTCCAGCTGGAGAGAACAGACCAATGCCCTTAGTAACAGAGAAGCCAAGAGTCCAGTAGGGGCTGGATGAGTTGGAAGTGGAGAGCAGTCAGCAGAGCCGAGGGACGAAAAGAGAAAGGATTCAGAGAGGCAGAAGGACAGGGCGCAAGAGCTTGTGCAAAGCTGCGCAACAGGATTACTCAGGGCACGTTCCAAGGACGTGGAAAAGGCCATTCTGGCTACAGCAGAGAGTGTGCAGAGGGGAAAATAAGGTTTACCAAGTGCCAATTGCACACTGGGCCTTCTGCCAAAGTGCCTACCTCACTTTATACCTATAGTGGCCTTGAGGGTTAGTTAACATCCTCACTTTGCAGAAGGTCAGGAAAGCAGTGAACGAGAAATTGGATGGGTAAAAATAGGACCAGAGCCTTGAGGGTCTCTAAAGCTGGCCTGCGGGGCTGGATGCTTTAGAAGGTTTTTGAGATAAAGCTGACAGGTCACACTTAAATTTGTATTCAAATGGTGTTTGTTTCAGATCTTTAAACCTGTGAGATCAGAATCACCATCCCTATTTTTCAGGGCGGGGGGCGCACCATCTAATGGTTGAGGCCAGCTCCAGAACTGGAAGCCAGACCTCTTTCAAGAGGCAACTCTGCCCTGGCTGGTGTGGCTCCGTGGACTGAGCATGGGCTGTGAACTAAGGGGTTGCTGGTTCAATTCCCAGTCAGGGCACATGCCTGGGTTGCATGCCAGGTCCCCACTCAGGGGTGGACAAGAGGTAACCACACATTGATGTTTCTCTCCCTCTCTCCCTTCCCCGCTATCTAAAAATAAAGTAAATAAAATCTTAAAAAAAACACAAAAAACAAAGAGGCAGCTCTGAGTGGTGGTCAGCTTGAGCCTGACCCCACTTATTTGCTGTGTGACCTTGGACAAGTCACTTCACCTCTCTGAGCTTGACAAGGTTGTTGTAAAGATGCTCCGAGCTTACGGCTCTAAGCATCTCACCCAGCACAAGGTTATTAGCGGGCCCTCAACTGGTTGGGATGTGGCTCAGTAACCAGATGGAACGTGGCCCATGGATCCAGGCGGCCCACTCAGAGGCTGTGTGACCTCAGCAAAATGTCTTTACCTCTCTGAGAATTTGTTTTCTCTTGAGTAAACAAGGAGTGATAAAAACACAACTAGCCTGTACCCTGCAGAAATGTCAAACCTTGCAAGACAAAGAAAGGCTGAAGAACTGTTACAGACTGAAAGGGACTAATGAGACATGGAAACGAAATGCAGTGCGTGATCCCAGATCGGGCGAAAAAGAACATTGCAGAGACAGTTGGCAAAATTAGAATATGGTCTGTAAGTTAGACAACAACATGGTTTCTATGTTAAATGTCCTGACTTTGACAACCATACTAGGGGTTACATAAGGGAACATCTCTGTTCTCAGGAAATATATCCTGACAGACTCAGGGATAAAATGGGCTGCTCAGAACAACAACAAAACATCACACGCACACTCACACACGGCAGAACAAAAGTGGTCCAATGTTTATGGGTGAATCTGGGTGAAGTGTACACGGGAGTTTACTCAACTTTTCTTTAGATCAGAAAGTATTTCCCGGTAAAAAGTGTGATGAATGGACCGTGAGAGTAGCACCCGCCGCCACCTACCCACAAGGGAGGGCTGTCAAGAGGCTAAAGAGAGTTGGTGGGGCAGCTGCTGGGCCCCGCGCCTGGCATTCCGAGGGGCCCGGGGGCCCACCTGCACGATCTCGAGCATCTCCTCGCGGCTGATGTAGCCGTTGCCGTCCAGGTCGTACATGCTGAAGGCCCACATGAGCTTCTGCTCCAGGCGGCCACGCGAGGTCACACTCAGCGCGATGATGAACTCCCGGAAGTCGATGGTGCCGTCACTGTTGGTGTCGAAGGTGCGGAAGACGTGCTCAGCGAACTTGGAGGCGTCACCGTAGGGGAAGAAGTTGGCGTAGATCTTCTTGAACTCGTCCACGTTGAGGATGCCTGTGGGGCAGTCCTTGAGGAAGCCCTTGTACCACTCCTGCAGCTCCAGCTCCGAGAACTCCGTGTTCTCCCGCAGGTCCTGCAGCATCTCCGGCCGCAGCTTGCTGTTCTGCTTGCCCATGGCCACTGAGCCGATCCCACCTGGGTTCCCAAGAAAGTCAAGGAATGGAGAGGAGGAGTCAGGCCCTCCTGGTCCCTTGACACCACTCCAGGAGGGGCCCCAGTCACCAGCGCCCCCAGCCTCTCTTTGGACCCAGTGAGAGAAGGAGCTGGCCCGAGATCACACACCCTGCACCGAGGTGTCCTGCCTGTGACAGGCTCCACACCATTCCCCAGAACTTCACTTCCCCAGGGCACAGGCATGGGGACAGCGGGAGGGAAGGGGGCTCATGTTCCCTAAGGTCCCTCTCGGGGGCAGCCGCTGAGCCTTTACCGGGAGACACGATTTCACCCTCACAAAGCGAAGCCTGGGGACTAGTCCCATTTTACAGATGAGGAGACAGGATCAAGGACGTGAGGTGACTGGGTTCAAGTTACACAGCCATGGAGTGACAGGGCTGACTCCGAGAGCTGTCCCGGGAGGTGAAGAAAGGCTTCCGGTCCTCCTCCCTCCTGTGCACTGCCCCTTCACTGTCTCACATATGTCAGTACCACGAAACACCTGCAGCCCAGACGCAGGCCTGCTCGCACCTGCACCTGCCAACAGGTGGCGTAAGGCAGGTGTTAGCCTGGGTCCCAGAACCAGAACAGCGGAGTTGGAATCCCAGGTCTGCGTCTTCCCAGCTACCTGACCTGGGGCGATTTCCTTAAACTCTCTCTGCCTCATCTGTAAAGTGAGGGTCACAGTACCTACCTCATTATAGTGGTGGAGTTAAATTAGTTAATACATAGAAAGCATTTCAAACGATGTTTGCACATATAGTGCTTCATAGGTATTAAATAAACAGTTGCCACAAGACTCCTGCACAACAATACACAGACAAATACACACTGACACATAGGCTACACAGCCCCCCACTCCACACATCGGTGCCCATGCCACTTACATGCCAGCCCACGCCTACCGTGGGTTGCCATGCCTCCACACGAGACAACATTCCTTCTGCTGTACAACTCACATGTACTGACACAGGGCACCACACATGCACAACTCCCATGCCCTCTGCATCAAGACACACCAGCCCACGACCCCACATGTCCCACATATGCCATCACGCTCCCATGCTGACACCTCTCACATGGCCATCTGCCAGTGGGACCCCCAGGCACCCTTGCCATCTTTCTCTTCCAGAGGGGGCTGCAGCCCTTCTCAGACCTACAAGGGGCCCATTTTCCAGGGAGACCTGTGGCCAGCCAACCCTCCCCCAACACTTACCTTTCCTCTAGTCCACCCAGAAAGGTCCCCTCAGTGCAGGAGCTTAGAGTGTGGAGGGCAAAGGGGATGGCAATGGAGAGGAGACAGCCGGATAGCTCTGGGCAAGGATGTGGGAGTGTGTGCAGGCAGATCTTCCCTCAGCTTGGGTCTCTGACACTGGGCAAGGTGGCTCCTTGTGTGTGCATTTGCACAAAGCTCAGTGCACATGTAGGTGAGTGTGTGCGTGCGCTCACGGATGCTCACTGCATTTGTCTCCCCGTATGTTTCAGTGCCCCGAATGGGTGACTAGGTATGCACCCAATTACAGTGTGAGGGGGCTGTGCCTGTGTGTGTCCTCAGCAATATCTCATATGCGTGTTTCTGCAAGTTGGTCACCCTCCTTTCTAAATCAGCCCCTTTGGACCCAAGCTGAGCACCCACAGAACAAATGTGTGGGAGGGGGCTGAGAAATGCATGGGGCTGGGGTGGCGGAGTGGGTCTCTTAGTCCCTTCCTCAAGGTCCTAGGAACTGGGTCATCCGGGAGGGGGCAGATGGATGTGCTGGGCAGGAGAGATCTTCCAGTGCCCCTTCTTCCCTGCCACCCTCAGAGTTGCCCCCCCCAGTGGAAGACGTGGAAACCAGGGTGGTAGAAAATTCTGTTGTCTTGCAAAACATCCCCCTCCCAATCCCCCAAATGGCAAGGACCCACTGCTCCACCTCAGAAACCCGCCTCCAGGACCTTCCCTGAACCTCTTCCCAGCTCTCGCCCTGAGCTTCTGCCTCAATCCTTTCAGCACTGGAAGAGCTCCGGGCTAGTGGCCCCTCCTGGAGGGGGCGCTCTGAGCGGCCGAAGCAAGACTCCTGCGGGCTGTCCACTCGAAGGTCAGGACCCTGGAGAGCTCCACGGGTTTTCCCCAGAGAGCCCCCTCTCCCTGCGCACCCGGAGGGAAGATTCCTGCGAGGCGCAGAGCGGCGGGGTTGGGGAGCCCTGGACGTGGCCCCCTACCCCCGGCATGCCCCCTCCCCGCATCCCCCAGCCCCGGCTAGAGCGGCCCCCACTCACCCAGCGACGCGGAGACACCGACTGCGCAGGGAAGGCGGCGCTGCTGCAGCGCGCGGCGGCAGAGGCGGCCGGAGGGGCGGGCGGGGGGCCGGGGGGAGGGACTGCTAAGGAGACGCCCCGCAGCGTTCGCCCCGAGTCCCTCCTCTGGGGGGGGCGGGCCCCGCTTCCTCCCTTTCCCCTCCAGCTCTGGGGGTGGAGGGAGCGATGACTAGGCTCCGCCCCGCCCCTGCCCGGGAGAAGGAAGGGGATGCCCTCACTTCCCCGCCCCCCTCGCCGGGGAGCACCCGCCGCAGGAGCGGGGGGGCGGCGGGCCGCGGTCTCCACGTCTTCAGCCTCTCGACTCAGGTGGCTCGAGCGGGATGGCGGGGCTCAGTGCCCAAACACCTCTTTCCGAAGCCGAGGCCAGCAACACCCGGCCGCTTCAACGCCTGCCTCCCCCACCCCTACCTGGGCGCTGAGCCGCACGTCGGATCCGGATCCCGGCGGTGCGCTAATTGCCCTCGCTGCCCCCGCGCCTCAGCTGGGAAACATAACCCGGGGCTCTTCGGGGAGAAGGCAGCGCCCACTCCTCCACCCTTGAGGTTCTCTGGGACCAGGCACGCCCCCACCCCACCTCCGCCCTAGAGAGCGGAGCGCACCCCCGTATCCTGACCGCCCTTCAGGGTCTGCCTCGAGCCACCCCTCTCGAAATGGACCCCACCTCCCGACATGGATCTAACGTGCTCCTCCCCCACCCCATCCAGGAGCCCCCGCCCCCGCCGCCTCCCTCCCTGGTCTCCGCCGAGTGGGTTGGGGAGCATCTCTCTGCAGCCGGGGAGGAGGATTCTGAGCGGCGTCGAGGTCCGGCCTCAGCAGCAACCCCCTATCCTGAGCTCGAATTTTGCCCGTGCTCCATCTCTTAGAGGTGGTCCTTATTGTCCCCACCTCACAGATGAGGAGCCAAGTTCAGAGGGGTGACATGATCTTTCTGGGGTCCGACAGCTGGCGAGTAAAAGGCTTGGACTTTAGTCCACGTGCCGGCAGCCATCCATGGCGCACGCGTCCGTCCAGCACGAGCTGCGCGCCCAGCAGGGTTTTTGGCAGCGAGGTTACGGGAGCAGGCAGTAAACCCTGGACACGGAATACGAGTCCAATCTATTATAGGGCGCTGGACAGGTGTTTTTGGAAAAGCTGAGACCCGTCTGCCGAGGCTGGGATGGTGGCGGTGCTCAGGGCCATGCTGAGGACTGAGTTCCTTCCAGGTGAGACGGGAAGTTCTGGGGGCTTTGAGCAGAGTGAGGGGGTCTGACTTCCAGGTCAAGCTTACTCAGGCATTCTGTCAAAAGCAAACTTTGAGGACTGGGGACCAGGGTGGGACCAGGGGACCATCTTAGAGTGCGACATGACCGGGGCCTCGTTTCCGGAGGTCTTGAAGGCGGGCCGACTCCATTCGTCCTCTGACCGGGAGCTACCCTCCTCCCAATTCCGTGGCAGCAGCTGGGACCCTCCTGGCTCCCGGGGCTCATACCAAAGCTCCACCTCCAGGCTCCCAGACCAAGCTGCTTAGGCCGTTCGAGTGCCGGGCCTGAAGCCCCTCTTGCTTGAGGACAAGCAGGGAAGGGAGGTCCCAGCTGGAGGAGCTGGGGGGGCCAGGCTGTGGGGGACTGGGAGGCAGCTGGGCCCTCCAGAACATCCGTTCCGATGTGCGCCTTGGCGCTGGTGTTGGGACCCCCGATGGAGGCGTGAGAGACGCCAGACATGCGTGGGTGGTTCCCAGCTGCCTCCTGCGCCAGGACCTGGGGGTGGGGAGAGACTTGCTGCTTAGCCTGCACCTCAGGCCCTTTGAGCGACAAGCTCTCTCCCCTCTCCCCAGTAAGCGGGGAGGACCTTCTGTGCTTGGGCAGGGAGAGCGGCCTGCCCTGCAGTCATCGCTTCAGGCCCTCCTCCCCCTCCCCCCCTTCTGCCACCCACCGGAAGCCAGGATGCTCCCAGTCCGTTCTAGGTCCTCTCGCCCATCCTGTGGGTCTCAGTTTACCCTCCCGCGGGCTGCGCAGCCCCTCCCTCTGCTTCCCCCACTTTGCCACCCCAGCTCCATCTCCTCCAGGCTGACTCCTCCGCTCAGCCTGGCAGGAGGCCACTTCTGCTAGCCCCACGGGTTTTCTTCTCTGTGAGGGGGCTCTGATGCCCCAGCCCTCAGGACCCCCAGTCTTCATCCTGCCTCTTCTCTCCAGAGGGGGCTTCTGAAGGCAGAACCACAGCTCGTCCTCAGTCTGGGTGCCTCACCTCCCTTTGACTCTCCCTGCCCCTCAAGTGAGTAGGTGGGTCTGGAGGTAGAGTCTGGGCCCCGGGGGAAGGCTCTGCTGGGTGCTTCCCATCAGCCACCTCTCCTCTCCCAGGAGCCTAAGAAGCTCTGGGAGACCCCTGTGAGCAGAATGGGGAGGCTTGGGGTTCCCTACGCCGCACATCAAGGTTCTTGGCTCAAGACCTTGTGCCTTGAGAGTCAGCTCAGAAAGGGGGGTGGACAGGGGGCAGTTGTCAGGAGGCCTGGTCCCTCACTTCTGGATGACATGCAGCAAGTATCTTCCCCATCTGAACAGAAGGTTTAGACAGGGGACCTGGGTGCCTTAAGGTTTTCCAAGATCCGAGCAGGGACAAGACAGACCTCATTCACTGCCTCAGCGTCCCCCTCGGGCCTGAAATTCTGGACAGGAGCATACACAGATGAGGCCCCAGGGGCCCTGGGACCCTGCCCATGTGCCTCCCTCAAAGCTCTTTTGCACAGGTGGGAGTGTCCTTGCTGATGATATTCAGCCCTTCCCACCCCAGACTGGGGCGCCTAGAAGGAAGAAAAGGCCTGTCTTAGGGAAGATGTAGAGGGTGGCTGGGAAAAGAACGGAGCAGTGGGCAGGGGGCGATGGGAGGTGGAGGAGAGGGCAAGTCCGCAGGGAGGGGACGTCTCCAGCACCTGACGAGGGAGGAGAGGGCTGGCCACCTTCCCCTCACACCTAGAGAGGAACACAGCTGGAAGGATGCCGGAGAGAACAGTAGGGCCCAGGAGAGAGGGCGCCACTCGGCTCCCGAGCACCTACTGGATGC
The DNA here is from genome assembly GCF_021234435.1 of Artibeus jamaicensis. Taxonomy (NCBI): domain Eukaryota; kingdom Metazoa; phylum Chordata; class Mammalia; order Chiroptera; family Phyllostomidae; genus Artibeus; species Artibeus jamaicensis. The sequence goes on from NW_026522057.1 coordinate 10,992,350, forward strand.
AGAGCGCTTTGCATGTATCACCGCATTTGACCGGCACTCATCCTGAGGAGTTAATAGTATTATTGCCATTTTATAGATGTGGAGACTGAGGCTTCAGAGAAGTGGAGTACCCTGCCCTAGGTAACACAGCAAGAAAGTAACAGCGTCAGCATTTGAACCAGTTCTATCTGACTCAGGAGCCCTTGCCCCTGCCTAGAAGGCTGGCAGGGAGGTAGGGGGAGGAAGCCCCTCCCCAACCCCTCAGAGGCCCAGCCCTCACCCTCCTCTTTTTGGTCCCAAATGATTTGGAAAATCCTGATGGGAGCAGATGGTGGGGACAGATGGAGGGAAAATCATCTCAGGTCTGAATTACACAAACAAACATTGATAAAGTGATTAAAACCTCAAGCCACCCTTTTCCAAAGGGCCCTGCCTACCCCAGCCTGGAGCACAGTGGACCCTCAGTGGAGGCCTGGGGGTCTCCGAATGCCCAACACCTTAGCCCAATGGATCCCGGCTTTCTGCCTGCCCCCCTCACCGCCAGGGACCACCCCCGGACCAGAGCCCAGGGCGACAGAGCTGCCAGGAGCACAGCCTGGGCCTGACTGTTCCCGAGAAAGTGGGGCCAGGAGGAACATAGTGAGGCGGCAGCTGGGGGTGTGTGGGAAAGTCCTGCGAGCCGCGACTGTGGAACTGGAGTCCGCAGCGGGAGGGGCGTCACGGTGGGGCCAGGGCCCCTGAGTAAACTTACTTTATAAGTGGGGTTTGGAGAGATGACTTGTCCACCCAGGTCACTTAGCAGCCTTGTAGCTCCCACAGAGGGGGGCAAACCCTGACCCACCCCCCACCCCACCCCCAGGGGACGGGGCAAGGTCCTGGAAGCTGCAGTTGGTTCCTTCATCTATAAAATTGAAAGAGTAGTAATACAATAATAGCGCCCCCACCCAAGGGGCATTGTGAGGATGGAGAGAAAACCTGTGCAGTTTGGGCACTGGGCCTGCACAGTCTGCGCCCAGTAAATGTGAATTCCAATCAGAGAATAGGGACTGCTTGGTGTGGGGGATGGGGAGATGGTTGGAGGTGGTCCCTCTACAGAGCAGAAGTTTGGGCTTGCAGACCCCCCCGGGGCTGCCAGGCTCTGCAGCAGAGAGATGCCTGCGATGCCCCCCAAGAACAGCACTGATCCCCAAGAAGGCAGCTGATCTCTCAGCCAAGCCCAGAAGCTGAGAGAGAGAAAGGGGCTGCATCTTTGCTGGTCCCTTGATACGAGAGCACAGACTTCATAGGACGACAGACCCCATGAAGATCCTGGGGTGGCCCCTTCCCAGCTTGGCGAACGCTGGCAGGAACACCCCCTAACCCTCCAGCTCCTCAGCAAAACCTGCGTTTCCAGCTGCCTCCTGGACTTGCTCCCAGAAGCCCACGGACACCTTGCACCCAAGCCAGCCGGTATCAAACACATCACCTTCCATCCCAGGCTGCCCTGTGCCTGGGGCCCTCCGCATCCATTAAACAAGCCGAAGCTCCACCCCATCAGGGACCCCTCACCTCCACACCTCCTTCTTTCCCAAGTCAGCCCTTCTTACTGGAGAATGTCTCTCGGGCCAGCCCTGTCCTCACCCCAGGGCCTCCTCTGCCCCTCTGCCTTGTCAGATGGCCCTACATGATCACTCTGGCCCTTTCACAGCTCTCTCCACCTTCCATTTCTCTAAATCAAGTCTCCTTCCGCTCTGCTTAATAACCTTCCATGGCTCCCCGTGGCTGACCCGAGTGAACAGACAGGCAAGCCTCTCTGTGAGTGACATGCCCCAGCCCTCACCTCCCACCTCAGTCTTACCGGCCTTTAAGTCCCTCACCAGTCCAGCACCTCCTGGACCAGACGGCCAGGACCTTCCCTACACCGAAAGAAGGGACCTGGAGTCAAGGCCGGGGAAGGGGCTTACTGCCCCCCCCCATGCCTGCATGTGGGCTTTAAACTGGAGGGGGCAGTGAGGTGGCACGGGCAGCTGGAGTCACATCCCACCGACCCTTGCTGCACCAACAGTCCCTCTCAGCCTCTGCTGGTGAACGAACTCTTGGCTGGAAGGGCCTCAGGCTCCGTCATAGAAGGGCGGTGACTTGCTTGAGGTCCTCCGGCCAGGCTCACCCATCTGCACGCCCCCCAAATCAGAAGTGACCCCTTCACATCTCTTTTGACAGATAAGCATTTGGGTCTTTTTTCCACATCCCCCGTGCTGGGCAGTGTGCTCCAGCCACTCCCCCTGGTCTGTCTGTGACCCTCTGAAAGTTCCCAGGTCCACAGCACATGGAAGTGGGGCAAAGGGCAGGAGGCTGTGCGTTCACTGGTGACCTCATACACGGTTCTGTCTGATGTGTCACAGCCTGCATATGGAACACTGAAGACTTGAGTCAAAATCTGGAAGCCTCTGGCAGCCCAGCTCTGCCCTGGGGGGTTGCCCATGGCCTCAGGGTGACTCTCCTCCCAAACCAGAAGAGCGGTTGGAATCCCCAGGCCCCTCTGTGCTCATGCAGTGCAGGGCTGGGCCGGGGCTGGGGCCGCAGGCCTGGCCCACCCACCACGTGCCATCTGTGTCCTCCTGGAGCTTCAGTTCTTCTGTGAAATGCCTCCTTCCCAGGACCGCTGTGAGGAGCCCTGGAAGACTCTGTGGAGGGCAATACACACAAAGGAGGCTGCTCTGGGACCCTCTAGGGCGCAGGGGGGCGCTCATACAGCCCCGAGGCAGGTGCACAGAGCAAAGGTAATATCCCAGCTCAAGGCTTCTACTGGCACCTGCTATTGTCCCTATTTTACAGAAGGGGAAACTGAGGCAAAGAGTGAACAAGTGCCCTGCCTGAGACTGCATGGGGTTAGAGCCGGATCCAAGATGCAACCCAGCTGTGCTTCTCAAACCCTCTCCCGGGGGCCAGGTTGCCTTGCAGACAGGAAGGCTTCCCTGAGAGTTCAGAGGGACCCAGACTCCCAGAACCCAACCCCTGGAGGCTGAGGTTGCCATATTCCAGGGGCCTCATGCTCCGATCTGTCTCCCTTGCTGGGAAGACTGACTGGGTCAGCTTCTCATTTCTGGAACCTTAGGTTCTCCCTGAGGCTGGGGATTGCCTTTTTGTTTCCATAGTAACAGTGAATAGAGGGGCCTCCAGAATCAGTGCAGAAATACTGCACAGAGACCTGCAAGCATGCATGTGCCCCGGGAATCCCTGGATGGGCAGCCTTGGGTGGGTGCACACATGCACACACATTGCTCACACACACTTTTGCACATGCACACGCCCAGTGCGTATGTGTGCACCCATGCCCCTTGTGAGCACAAGTGACCAAGCCGAGATTTGAGCCCAGGACCGTCTGGCTCCCGCCCTGTCCACCAGATCCTTTAATGCCAGACCCACAGATGCAGATGGGGAGGCCTGGCACGGGGCAGGGCCAGAGCTGAGGCCTCCCGACTGGAACGTGTGGGATCCCGGGGGTGTGATGGGGTCCTCAGGTTCCCTCTCAGGCCTCCTACCACTCCTGAGACTGAGGAGTGCGGGGAGCTCCAGAGGACAGCAGGGGGCTTTCCTTCCAATTATTTTTTCCCAGTTAGCAGGAGAGGAACTTTGAAGAGCAAGAACGAAGTCCGCTGGGAATTTCCTGCTGGTGAAGTCACCTGGGTTCTCTTGTGAGCTCCCTGCCCTTCTTGCAAAAGCAGGAACCCAGCTGCTGGGGGCCTGGCTCTCTGACCTCGTGGGCCTCTCAGGCAGGCCCTGGGGAAACAAGGGGATTGAAGGCCGAAGCTAGGCCAGGGGTCACCCTGAGCCAGGAGTATGTCTTCCAGGAGGCAGCTTTCAGCAAGAGGATGACCTGAGACTGAAAACATGCTGCTGCGAGGTAGTGAACTTCCCACCCTTGGAGGCGCCCCAGGGGAACAGACCCTGGATGCTTCTGGGTTAGAAAATTCAAAATAAGCAATGACCGAGTCCTGCACCCTTATCATAGTCATTGCCGTCGTTATAGCTACCACGGATTGGACACCCTTTGTGTCAGGCACTTTAAGATATATTACAACTGCCACCCCTGCTATTAAAAATAGCAGCTCCAGCCCTGGCCAGGTGGTTTATTTGGTTGAAGCGTCATCCTTTATGCCAGACGGTGGAGGTGTTTTCCCCGGTGGGAGCACATAGCTAGGCGGTGGGTCCAATCCCCAGCTGAGACGCACGCAGGAGGCAGCCAATTGATGTTTCTCTCCCTTCCTCTCTCTCTAATGTCAATACATATGTTCTCGGGTGAGGGTTAAAAAACAATAGCAGTTCCTGTGCGTTCGGCCCGTATGTGGCTGATCTTCATTGTCTCCTCACGGAACTATTGGGCATGAGCCCATTTACAGGTGAGGGAACTGAGGCTCAGAGGTTCAGTGACTTGTGCTCAGTGCAGCAGCAGCAGCAAGATTCAGGCTCCGCCTGGCTGCTGAGTCTGTGGTCTGCGCACGTGTGGACGGGCCAAGGGAGCAAAGCAGGAGGCTGGGCGACCTCTCCCAGCCAGGTGCTCTGTCCCCTTCCCTGTTCTGGGCTAGAGTGGCTTCACAATGACCAAGGTGGACGCCCTCTGCTGGCCGCGTCCTGGCTCTGCAGAGCCTGTTCTTTCAGATCAGGGGAGATCCTCCTGTACCTGGGATGCTGGAGCCCTGGAGGCTTGGACCCTGCCTTCAGATGGTGATACCTGAGGCCACCCAGCCACTCAGGGGCTGAGCTGAGGCTTGAGCCTAATAGCTGACCAATTCCCAGGTTCTTGGCCTTCCACCCTCCCTGGTGAGGAAGAGACATTACTTCAGTTGCCTTCCCTTCCTGCCGCACGCCCCTCCACGTCTTAGAGGCTATGGTTTGTAGCTGAGAATTTGTCTCCAAAAGCAAACCTGGGTCCAGGGCTTGAGGCAGTTTGAGACATGGAGCTGCCACTGACAGGCTGAGTGACGTTGGGAGACATTGTCACCCTTTCTGAGCACTGTCAGATGGGAGTCAGCTCCTGCCAGACTCTGAGGAGGTCCCCTTCTCCCAGTCGGAAAGATCCCCTCCTCCCCCTTCTGGTTCCTCCCTCCTCTCTCCTCTCTCCACCCCCTTTCTTCCTCTCTTCCTCCTCTTTTCCAGCCCCCATCACCACTCCCACCCCTCCGTGGTATGGGTGTTACTATTATCTTCGTTTTCAACAGGCAGCACCTGAGGCTCAGAGAGGCAGAGGAACTAGCCAGAGACACTCAGCCATGTGTTTCTGGTTTAGAAGGCAGACTTTGGAGAGCTGACCCCTGCCCCGTTTGCTCTCCACCTCCTCTCTCCTCACTCCCCGCATCTCATCCCTCAGCTCCTCCTACAGAAAGTGTCCTGAAGCCTCTGTCAACGTCTCTCCCTCTCCTTTGCCACGCCCCCCCCAGGCCAGGATCCATCATTTCTAGCCAGGCGACTGTAGCAGCCCCCTCGCCTCCTCACCGGTCACCTGGCCCAGTTTTCCACAGTCCCGTCTATGCACTGCAGCAGGTATTGTGAACCTTTTATTTTATGTAAACGGGATCACACCACGTCTCTCTTTAAGGCTCCCATTGCAAGCGGAATTAACCTAAACTTTTTCACAGCCCTCCCCGCCCCAGGCCCTATGCCCTTATCTCTTCCTTCCTGCTCAAGCAGCCCCAGTCTCATGGCTTCAAGTTTTCTTAACATACCAAGCTGGCCCCTGCCCCAGGGCCTTTGCACTTGTGGTTCCTGTGGCTGGAGCACCTTTCCTGTGATGTGTGCTATACCTGCCTGCTTCTCCTTCCTCAGTCTTAGCTCATCTGGCACCTCCTCAGGCCACACACTACCTCACATTACCCCACCCATTCTCTACCACAGTTAGCGTGGTTTTTTTTTTTTTTCTAGCCCCTGTGAGTCCCTGAAGATACTGTATTTAGTTAGTGGCTCACTTTTATTGCCTGTCTCTCCCACTAGAAGTCCATAGGGGTGGGTGGCCCTGGTTCACAGCTATGGCCCCAGGACCTAGCATAGCGCCCGACACTTCATAAGTGCTCCATAAGTATTTGTTAAATGAGAAAAGCCCTCCAGAGCCCTGACTTCTTTTGCCAGCTTGGAACAGTCTTTCAAATCAGCCCTATTTTCCCACTGTCATTGTCACGGCCCAGAGCCTGTCAGAACCCCTCCCACCCACCTGCCCACCCTACTCTGTTTCCCTTCCACAGAAACACAGCAATCCCAGGCCTCGGGACCAAATATTCTTTTTCCCCTCTGTCCTTTCCCCCTCATTTGACTAATCCTCACCTGTCAGTAGTAATTTAGCTCAAGCATCACCTCCTCCCAGCAGCCTTCCATGTTTTTCCTTTCAAGTTAATGCTTACTTCTGGCCCCTGTAGATTATTGGTGCCTCCTGGTCCCGAGAGTAGTCTGCTGTCTGTATTTTAAGAATGTGTTTCTCCTTCTCTACCATGGGAGCCCCTCTCAAAGGCAAGGACCAATCTGGCTCATCACCAGTCTGCCTCAGCACTCAGCACTCAACACCAGGCTGGCCTGGTGCAGGAGGTCCTCGGGAAATGCAGGGCTGGGCTGGTCTCATCACTGCTGCAGTAGGGGTGTTGGGGGTAAGACAGGTCAAACCAGTATCTCCCAGCCATGTGACTTCCTCTCTTTGAGCCTCGTTTTCCTCATCTGTAAAATGGGTGTAACAATCCCGACTTCTTGGGGTTGAGAGGGTTCCAAAGAAGTTTCTCTTGTGTATGTAACGTGTTGGCACATGGATGGGGTCGGGGCAGTGGCGGGGCCCTTCCCAGGTGTGGTCTGGACCCTGAGCTTAGCAACTGTCTCTTTGAGTTGCAAGCCTCCTCAAGCCCTCCAGGGTTGGAGAATGTGTGTCTTCTAGAATGTATGTCTTTCCTGGCCCGGGGCCTCTGCCTTGAGACACCCTCGGAGGTGAAGGCAGGAGGTAGGCAGACTGGATCAAACCCTAAACTTGGGGCCGAATGAACGAATTTGAGTCTTGGCTCTATAATTCACTGGCTGTGTGACTCAGAGCAAGTCCCCACATATCCGGAAGCCTCGGCTGCCCTATCTGGAATGGGAGCTAATGAGACACAGCCTAAGACTCAACATTACCTGGACAAACAGGCACGTCGTTAGTGGGAGTTTGATTATTATATCCCCAAAGCAATGTCCTGCTCTTCTGATTCTTCATATGGTTTGGGGTGTTGTGCATCGAGGGGCCTTCTACACCGGGCCACGGCCGTTCTGTGCGGCAACCAGGAGCCTTCCCATGGTTACCTGGGATCTGGCTGTGGTACCTGCAGCCTAGGTTAGGTGCCAGGACTCTGGGAAGCTCTAGATGCTCAGGGGCACCCAAGTGCTCCTGACCCCCCAGGTGCCAATGTGTAAGTGGCCAGCCAGCCCCCTAGGAGGGGCCTGGGGAACCTTCCCAATGGACCCACATCAGTGTGGCTCGGGAGGGCAGAGGCCCGCCCGCCAACCCCTGCTCAGATCCTCATTTGTGCACAGATTCATCTTTCCACTGCGGTATTTCCAGAATAGATGTTAAATAAATGTGCGCTGAGAGAACAGAATCATTCCATGCATTCAACAAACACTATGAGCACCTGCCGCACTTAGCTCTGCGTTAAGAGATTTGCATGGAGTGGATGGCCTTGGGGACTCCTCCCCGAGACCAGCCAGGGTGCCTTTGGGTCTTCCCAGTTCTTCCAGCCTCCAACCCAGCTTCCCAGGGTTGCCACACTCTGAGCGTCACGACTTTTCCCAGCATCAAGGTCATGCCCAAGCACCCCATGTGTCATGAGGTCTGGGAAGGTTGTGCCCCTACATTCTCCCCATCTTTCCGGCCCAACTTCAGCAATCCTTCCCCGTCCCTCTCAAACTCTCAGACACAGCCAATGCTGTGTGCTCCCCCCTCCCAATGCCCTACATCTACCTGGGGTTATACCGAGAGCGACCAGCAGGTGGTGCTGAGGCTCCTTTTTCCCCAGCGCTGGACCGGACTCCAGACCCCACTAGGACCCTGTCCCTCCCTCCTTTCCTCCCCAGCAGGAACAGGAGTGGGCTCTGTGCCCTCCAGATGACCCCTCTCTTTCCTGCTGGCTCCTGAAAGGAGACCTAAGAAAACGCCAGTTGCTCCAGCAGGCCCTGGGTTGTCCTTTCCTGCCTGGTGGGTGAGGGAGTCCCTAGGGGCCAAGCTGCAGCTGGCGGGGCGGGGCCGGGTAGGGTGGGGCAGAAAGCAGCTGCCGGAGAGAGAAAGAGAAAAGAGAAAGGAGAGAGAGAAGAAGAAAAAGAAAAAGAAAAAGAGGAAGAAAAGATAAAGGACAGAGAGAGGAGCTCTGGTTCCCAGGCTCCTATCCCAAACAGGCGGCTAGGGGCCTGCCCTCTGGACCAGGGCCACAACTGAGACCCACTCCAGAACCAGGTATGTGGCTGAGGACGCACATGGGGCTGGGGGAGTGTCAGCCTGCCCAGCAGAGCAGGCCTGGGGGTACTGAGGGGCTGGCCAATGAAATTTTGCTGCTCAGCAAGACCCCCTGCGTCCTCTCCCTTCTCACCCCTCCCAAGGTGATCAAGTAGAAACTCTGCGAGCATTAGGAGATGAGGGCTCTATGGTTGCTCTCCACTCATGGTGTGAATTTGCACCAAGCTCTTTCCATCTCTGGACCCGGGTTTATCAATATAAAAGGGGGAGTGGGGAACCATCTTGAAGATGGTTCTATGGGGTAACTTTGCAAGGGGTCCCCTCACAAAGGATTAGCCCTCCCAGGGGCGTCTGGAAGACCAGGAGGCCTTTAAGATCCAAAGGAATGCCTTTCTAATGGTGGAATTTCGGACGGTGGGGAGAGGGGCTCATTTGGAGAGATGGGCCGCCCCTCCAAGCTGCAGGCCCTGGGGCCTGGTCTATGCCTCTCTCCGCAGCCTGTTCCTCAGGGACTTGTGGGGGAGCGTGTCGCAGGGTGGGGGAAGGGAGTTTCCCTAGCTGTTCAGAGATCCTCCTTTGGAGGAGGATACAGTGGGTGCGGGGTGAAGACATTTTTCTTGCACTCCAAGGTGTGAAAAGAAGTGGATTGGGTAGAATGGGGTGTGGGACTGAGGTAGAGAGAGTGGTAGGCATATGGATGTCCCAATGTAATGAGGGAGGGGTCACCCAAGCCCTGTTATTAACGGTGGCTGCTTGCCCTGGCTCCAAAGCCTCTGCTCTTTAGAGTCATTAGCTCATTCACTGTTCACAGCAATCAGCCCTGTGGGTATGGGAGGGGTGGGGGCACTGGAACCGCTCCTCCCTCCCCCTGCTCTTGGGGAAAGGTTGCTCCAGATTGCTCCCTGGGTGGGAAGGGCTGGCACAGTGTTCTAGGCTCTCAGGGATCCCAGTGTGACCAAGCTCACTTTAAGTGGGTGGCGGTCGTGTGGAGCACAGGTTCCAGAATTGGATCAGCCTGTGTTCAAATTCTGGCTCTGCGGTGGGTCCTTGGGCAAGTCCAGGAACCTCTGCAGTCTCCTGTGCAAAATCTGAACAGCAGAGCAGGGCCTTATTGGTGAGAAGTCAGCAACATATTGCAAGTAAAGCTCTTCGCACAGTATGTGCCACCTAGTAGAGGCTCACTGTCACTCTCCTTATGGAGATAGAAAGGGAGGCCCCAAAAGGGGAAGGACTGGCCAGAGGTCACAGAGCCTGGGGTCACAGAACTAGGCCCTCCAGTGAGCCAGAGCCCCTACTGTGTGCACCCAGCACCTACCCTGCACTCCACAGTCACCCCATCCTTACTGTGATTAGGCCCGCCAGCTCACTCCTGCCTTAACCTGCAAGGCCTAGGGTCTGGGGTAGAGTGAGGAGTGAGTACCTCCAAAAGCCAAAGGATGGAAGAGGCAGAGAGAAGCATCTCCGTAACACTTGTTCTCCTTCTCCCTTGGTAAAGAGCAGAGATGGGGTTCGTGTGCGGGCTCTGTGCGGGGAGAGGGGCAGCGAGGTTGGGGCTGAGCACGGCGGGAGTGGAGAACCCCGTTTGCGCTCCTGCACCGGCGAGAGGGTGGGAGCGACCAGTTGTGGAGCTCCAGTTGTCGAGCTCTGTGGACCCAGTGGCCGGCCGAGTGGGGGGCGGGGTGGGTGGGGGCGCCCTCGGCCCTCGGCCCTCACTCCGCCCCGCGCCTCTCCCAGCAGCGGGGGTGCCCCCCTCCCCCCAGGCGCCCGACGTGGACGCGGCTGCCGCCGCCGCCACCGCCGCCGCCGCGCGGGAGTCGCTGTCCGCGGAGCCGACATGCAAGCGGCGCGGGGCGGCGTGGGGCGGCCGGGCCGCGGGCCCAAGTGCGAGCGCCAGCGGTCGCCGGGCACCGGAGCCGCGTCCCCCTGCGCCGCCCCAGACCGGCTGGCCGGAGCCGCGGCCATGCACCTCGGGCCGCCCCGCGCCACACTCCGCCTGTGGCTGGGCTGCGTCTGCCTCGCGCTCGTGCAGGCGGGTAAGGGGGCCCGGGCTGGGGCTCGGCGCGGGCTGGGCGGCGGGAGCCCTCAGTTCCTTCCCCCCCGCTCTCCCCGCTCCCTGGGAACCCGTCTCTACCCCCTCACTGCTGCTCCCTAACACCACCCTCAGCCTCTTCCCTGCCATCTTAACCCCCAATCCCATCCTCCAGCCCCTCCCCATCCTTTCCAGCCACCCCAGCCCTGGGATGTGGACCTTGTGATCCTCAGTCCCCTCATTCCATTGCCCTGAGCCTAGGCCTTTGCCTCAGTTGTCCTGGCTCCCTTCTCTGGCCCCGGGAGCATCTGAGGACACCAGTCCCCCCACCGTGGGCCTCCCTCCCTGTCCCCAAAGGCTGCAGGCCAACTCCACAGGTCAGAGAGGAACGGGGTCCCAGTAGGGTCCCAGTGTGCGTGAGCATGTGTGTGAGGACATGTATGAGGACTGGCCCCGGTGGCACCTGGTGGGTGAGGGTGGCCCCCTTAGCCTGGTGCAGTCGGTGTCTGGCCTGTCCCGTGAGGCCTGGCCTCATCCTCGCCCAGCCTCCCTGAGGCTCGCTCTCTCTCTCTGTCCCTTCTGGCTGCCGCTCCCTCCTTCATGTCTCCCTGTGCATCTCTCCGTGGCCCAGCACTGCCTCTCTCACTGCTTCCATCAGTGTGTCTGTCTCTGACACCCCACTGGACCGCTGTCTGGTCTGTGTGCCCCCACCCGCCTGTGTCCCTCTGGCTCCCAGTCCACGTCTGGCTTTGTCTCCTCTTGGATCTCAGACCCACTCATCTGTGGGGTGAGGGTGCGGCTCAGGCCCAGGTCTTCCCCCGTCAGCTCCTGCCCATCGTGAGATAGAGGCTGTGTGACTCCACTGACCTCCTAGAAGGTTCTTCCTTCCCCGACCCCCGGTGCCCCACCACTTCCTCCTGCTCCCTTCTCAGCTGACCCCCTTCCACCCTCTTCCCACATCCAGAAGGCGCCACCTACCCTGTGTTCTTGATTCCTGCTCTGAGTGACCCGGTCCCCCTGCCACCCCCACCTGGCCCTCAAGCTCACAGAGGCCCTCCCACTTCGCTCTGCCTGGATCGCGGCGGCAGTCCGGGGGACCCTCTCTCCGTCCTCACCCAATGCCAGGGCTCCCCCCAGCCTGCCGTTTCTCGGCCCACGCATCTTACCCCTTTCCTCAAGGTCACTCAGTTGACAGTGCAGAACTGTGGAAAGAGCACTGGGCTGGGATTCCTTTGACTGCTTTCCATCAGACTACCCTTCAGCTCCTGCAGCCCTGGCTAGCTGTGTCCCCCCAGCCAGCCCCCCCCTTCACGCCCCCCCCATTAGAGCTAGCTGGGGCCCAGGCCCCTCAGTTTCAGCTTGGACCCCGAGTAGGGCCACTTGTGGCCATCTGAACACAGGGAGCCTGGGCCCTCTCTGGCCTGGCCCTGCCGCCCTCCAAGGGACTGAGGCCCAAGTGCCACGCCATGGAGGCCTTGGTTCTTCCTCCCCCCACTGCATGGCCTGCCCCAGGTTTCCACCCCTGAGGCAGAGGGCCTGGGCCTCCCAGCAGGGGGGGCTCAGGCTCAGGTGCCTTCCTGTCCCCAGACAGCCCCTCTGCCCCAGTGAATGTCACTGTCAGGCACCTCAAGGCCAACTCCGCGGTGGTGAGCTGGGATGTCCTGGAGGATGAAGTTGTCATTGGATTTGCCATCTCTCAGCAGGTAACCCTCCGGGAGGGAAGAGCACATCCAGACAGCAGGGGTCGATGGGGCAGGAGAAAGGAAGAGGACTGAGGAGCAAGGCGAACGGGTAGAGAGTTGTACATAAGGCTTGAAAGGGGGGGCTCCAGAGGGGCTCAGTCAGTGAAGGGGGCTCCGGAGCCTTTGTTTGGAGCCTGAGAACTAAGAGTGTGGTTTGGATCTTAAACAGACCTGAGGTTTGGACCTGGCTCTGGTCCTCACGAAATGTGTGGCTGTGGGCCGCTTCCCTGCCCTCTCTGACCTGTCTCCCCATCTATAAATGGCGATGGTGATACCTGCAGAGATGAGGGGATGCAGAAGTCAGGTCCTGTATGCAGAGGGCTTAGCACGGTAGCCGGGTGAGCCTGTTATCGCCACCAGGGAGGCGCAGAGTAGGGCGGCGACTGAGCCCTGAAACAGGTGGCTCTTGCCTTGGCAGAAGAAGGACGTGCGGATGCTGCGCTTCATCCAGGAGGTGAACACCACCACCCGCTCGTGCGCCCTCTGGGACCTGGAAGAGGACACAGAGTACATCGTGCACGTGCAAGCCATCTCCATTCAGGGCCAGAGTCCGGCCAGCGAGCCAGTGCTCTTCAAGACCCCGCGAGAGGCGGAGAAGATGACCTCCAAGAACAAAGGCAGGCCCCTTTGCTGTTTGGGGGTGGAGGGTGGGGAAGGGCTGGTCAGGGCCACAGCAGTAGGAGATTGGGTACATAAACGCTTAGTTCTGGACTGTCTTATTGCTGCGACTCCAAGTAACCATCAACACATTCCAGAACCTTTTTTTAAAAGATGTATTTATTTACTTTTAGAGAGGAAGGGAGAGAAAAAGAGGGAGAGAAATGATGTGTGAAACATACATCAATCGGTTGCCTCTTGCACACCCCCAACTGGGGACCTGGACCACAACCCAGGCATGTGCCCTGACCGGGAATCGAACCAGTGACCTTTTGGTTTGCAGGTCAACGCTCAGTCCACTGAGCCACACCAGCCAGGGCTACAACTCCCTTTTTTTTTTTTAAAGATTTTATTTATTTATTTTAGAGAGGAAGGGAAGGAGAGAAATATCAATGTATGGTTACCTCTCGTGAGTCCCCTGCTGGGAACTGGCCTGAAACCCAGGCATGTGCCCTGACTGGGAATTGAACCGCGATCGTGTGGTTCACAGGCCTGCGCTCGATCCACTGAGCCACACCAGCCAGGGCTACAACTTCCTTTTGATAGATGTGTGGGCACCTATAGAAACAAGCACTCAGTGTCAGGCTCGGCCGCAGAGAAATGGCTGGCGGAGGACAGGAGCCCAGCCCTGTTTTCTCTCTCCCCACAGACGAGGTGACCATGAAGGAGATGGGGAGGAGCCAGCAGCTGCAGACGGGCGAGGTGCTGATCATCGTCGTGGTCCTGTTCATGTGGGCCGGTGAGTCTGACCTCCGGGCCCTTCTCCACCCCACCTCGGGGCTGGGGAGGACCCTCACCAGACCCTTCTCTCACAAAAACAAAGGGTGAGGGGTTTGGAGAGGGCTACGAGGTCAGAAGTTCCAACTCCTGCCTGGGACAGCTCTGGGGACCAGATCTGCGCCCTTCTCTAACTCAGCCCTCACCAAAAAAAAAAAAACAGCGGAGGGGGAACTGCCTTGCGGTGACATCCGCAGCCCCTCTGGCCGCTGCGCTGCGGGTCCCTGGGCCTCCGGGAGCAACTCAGGCTCGGGACACGCGCTCACCTCCTCATCCTTCTGCACTGGCTCAGAGACGCCTCCGTAAAACCTCCCCAGTCCGAGCACCAGAATGTCACTCCTGCCTCAGTGCCTCCGCAGCGCAGTTTGCCCCTCCTCCCACTTTTAAACCCCACTCAAGGATATGTTCACTGATTTTAGAGAAAGAGGGAGAGAGAGAAACATCGATGTGAGAGCAGCGTGGGTCAGTTGCCTCCCATGTGCACCCCACCCAGGCATCGAACCCACAACCTTTTGGTGTGTGGGACAGTGCTCCACCCAGGTGCGCCACCTGGCCAGGGATGTTTGTCCCTCTCTTCAGCCCATCTTAGATAAGTTAGTTGGACTTATATCTCTTTTCCCATTTATCTGTGAGCTCCCTGAGGATCAAGATCAAGTCTCATTTTTGTCCTTGGCCAGCGTGGCCGGCACAGCCACCCCATATGTACAGCGCTGCCCTCCAGGTAGCGCTACGGCTGTGACGGAGGAGAGGCAGCCTCGGGTTCCCAAGCAGCTCGGTCTGGGAGCAGCCAGGCCCCTCCTTACCTGTGACTCAGTGGGACGAGTGCCGAATAGGACCTTGTGTGGGAGCAGAGGAGGGGAATCAAAACAGGAAAGGCACGAAGAGCGGTAACGTGGATTTGAGCATGGCAGGGTGAATAGGAGTTCGCCAGGCAGCCAAAAAGAGGAAGGAAGGGTGTTCTGGGCACTGTGTGTTCAAGAAACAAATGAAGTTCACTCTGGCTCAGTGCAGCTGGGAGCCAAGGAAAAGGGTGAGAAGTGGGGGAGTCAAGGATGGTGAGGCCGTGCAGCGGACTGGAGTCTGTTCTGAGGGACCTGGCCGCCGTGCCGAAGCTGCGTTAGCATGGCGGGTGGGAGGGCCGGCTCTCTCAGGTAGAAGAATTTGGAAAACAATGTCCCACAGGCACATAGAAAAGCAGGCACTTGGGAAAAAGCAGGCAAAAACAAAGGTTTATACAAAAGAGGAGGTTTGCTTATGGTGCATTATTAGACTTGGCACAGATAGTATTACATCATCACAACAATATAAACAGTGAATTAACCCACAGTTGTCACGTGATTCTGTTAGGGTGGCAGGGAAGGAAGCAGGGGGAGTTGTGAGGCTTTATACACATTCAGCAGGGTACAGGCACTGGGGCGCACATCCCAGCTCTGCCCCTGGGCGGCCTTGCGTGGCAGCATCCCCTCTCCTAACCCGGGCGAGGTGAGGGACCCTCGCGGTGCTGTGAGGGGCGAGTCGGCTAGAGTGGGTCAGTGCCCAACACGGGGCTTGCCGCGTGTTTCTGTTCTCCCCTAAAAGATAAGAGGATTCAGAGATTTAAAAGGGGGGAAGGGAGGAGACACAATCACATGCATGTTGTAGAGGCCAACCCAGCGGCAGCGAAGGGGACGGTTGGCAAGGTCACAGGTTGGACGCAGGAGCCGGAGGCCAGAGGCAGACTGTTGCAGTTGTGCAGGTGAGAGACCATCTGGAGCTCGGCACCTGACAGGAGCTCAGCACCTGACAGGAGCTCAGCAAGTGCTCATGGGAGCGAGGCAGGTGGCGAGGACTCTGACTGCTCTCCCTTGTCCCCCCAGGCGTCATTGTTCTCTTCTGCCGCCAGTACGACATTATCAAGGACAACGAACCCAATAACAACAAGGAGAAAGCCAAGAGTGCGTCAGAAACCAGCACACCTGAGCACCAGGGCGGGGGTCTTCTCCGCAGCAAGGTGAGGGCTGGACTGGGACCTGAGTGGGTGGCCCCAGGTCTCCTGCACTGGGAGTCCCTGGATGGCAGAAGGGGTCAGCTCTGGGCCTGGCATGCCTGCAGCCAGGCTGAGCCAAGCCTGGCTGCTGCCTGTGTAACCCAGGGGATACTGCAAATTGATTTTGGATCCTGTCCTTCTGCAGGGAGCCAGGGGCCGGTCGGGGTTAAGAGTGGGGGCCCGGGAAGCGAATGGGGAGGACAGAACTCCTGACTGGTGTGGGACAAGAAGAGAAGGGCTTCCGAGCTCATCTCTGCTCCGGCTGTGCTGTGTGACCTTGGGCAGGTGCTTCATTACTCTGCATCTTCATTCCCTCTTGTGTAAAACAGATATGAAACCTTTCCAGTGCTGGCTCTGAGCAGCGCCGAAGACAGACAGTAGAGGATGTGAGAGGATCTCATGGTTCTGATGATGATTATCCAACAAACACCTGGCCCTCTCTACATTTCCTCCTCCCTGCACCCTAAACCCTCTGGCGTTCCGTCCTGTCTCTTGGCTTCTCTCTTTCTGGCACATTTTCCTGAAGCCTCTTATTAACCCCCATCTCCAGAAGCACCTCAACAACGTCTGTGGCTGAGGCTGTACTGAGAGGCAGATCTGCAGGATGTGAGAACCAGCCAGCAGGATGGCTCTGCGGGGGTGGACTTGGTACCAGGGACGGTGGGTCCAGGACCCGGGCTTGGCCATTTGCTGAGTGCAGCTGAAGGCTGGGTTTGGAAAGGCCGAGACGAGACACCAGGCAGGGCTGCTTCCTTCTCATACTCTCTCTGCTTCCAACCTCACAAGAAGTCTGTTCAGTTAGCCCTGGCCACTTCTCTCATCTTCCCCTCCCAGTTTTCAAACAAGCTCTCGGTGAACATCATCGAAGCGTGACCCCCTGTCTGCAGGGAGAAGGATTTTTCTTCTCTGCTGGTCCCCAGGTCCACAGGCACAGGGAGAGGGAGGGCCGCGGTGGGGGGAGGTGCAGCCAGCTGCACCCTTGTCTCTCCCGCCATGTCCAAGTCTGGTGAAGGAGGCTGAACTACAAACCCAAATTCTGCAAAAAATAAACAAGCCGCACCACTCAAAGGCCTGGCCCCATTCTGTAAAAGGCAAAGCTGCATGAGACACGGCCTCCTTTCTGCCTCTTCTCGTCTCCTGGACTGGATTTCTTCCTGAGAAGATGCACAGACTTCTGGGAGATGACGGGAACCTAGACTGACCGAAGCTGTTGTTCAGACCAAGGACCCCCAGGGAAGCCACGGGGCCACCCGCCGGCAGGGTCACGGCTGCCATCAAGCCTTCTCTGGATCCAGCCATCAAGGACTCGTTTGTGGTGTGAGGCGCAACTTTGTGAGTGTGACATGTTACCTGATTTGTCTCTTGGAAAACACGACCGAAGGGCTCCACTCCAGGGAAGAGAAGGGCTGCCCGAGCTGGCTGCCTGCATCCTGGCTTCTCTGGCCCTTCCTTTGACTGTAGAACCGTCAGTCTGGGCCTCTAAGAAGGAAAAGTTGAAAGACACCTGGAAGGTATGGGCCCCATTTCTTCTTGAGGAAAATCTCTCAGAGTTGTTTCAACGCTAGCTTGGACAACAGAAAAGGAACATTCCCACGGGTCATCCTGAGGACCGCTGGACCACGAACACTAGTGGGAGCTGCTGGAAGGCAGGCCTGGCCTCTGGGGTCTCCATATCTTGCCATCTCATCCAGGGTTCTGTGAAAGCTAGCCAGGGTCCTCATGTCCTTCCCTAGAGCCTGTGTGGTGTGAGGTGACAGGTGTCTCTCTCCACTGCCCCTTTCCGGTTAAAAAAAAAAAATGGTGCTTGATGAGGGAAGACAGACTCTTCTCTAGACAAGTTACAGCTGCTGAGTGCCTGCACGGGGAGAGACGGACCTCTGCATCTTCCTGCAGTGGCTACAGGCAGGAGTGTGGGAGGACTGCGCCTAGCACAAGCGTGGCACACAGTAGGTGCTCTGTGAATACCTGTTGAACTGAATAAGAGCAATAGCCCCCAAGCCAGAGAGCTGCAAGCCATCACCCAGTGACCACCCCTTGCTTCCGGTCTATAAAAGCTCTCCTGGCCGGGCCAGCCACCAGTCTGCAATGCCCGAGTGTGAAGCAGAGGGAGGGAGGAGGGACAGGGGAAAAGGCAGATGTTGGCAATACTAAGGGCTTCCTCATGGGAGGGCATGAGGCTTCACTCATTGTCTTGTGACTTCCATCCCTGCTGAATGGGGCTGCAAGGCCAAGGCTCCTTAGGGGAGAGGTCCTTACCTCTGATCCAGTTCGAGCAATAACCACTTTTTAAATGTAAAATAAAGAGACAAATGAAAAGGCACATCCTTGTCGTCTGGTAAATGCCCAAACGTTGCCCTCTTTTTCTGGCGGTTGGCAGCCAGTCAGTTCTCTCTCCATTTTGGCCTGCAGCTTCCCAGGGACACGCCTGCCAGCCAAGCTGGAGTTGGAAGGCAAATCTTGAACAGATGGGGGTGCACGTGTAGGAGGAGAAAATAGCTGCTCCATCCCCGCCCCCCAAACCAAGCTTAGGCTGCCTCACCACATAGGTATGCAGGCTGGTGCTGTTTTTAAAACAAAGGGCTTTCCCCTCGGCTGGGGCTGGTGCTCTCCATGGCCGAAGGAATGCTGTTCCATCTCTCCCAGGGGTGAGGAGGGAAGTGAAGGGCACTGCCAAAGCTGCCTGCTGCGAGCAGCACAGTGGGCGCAGCGCGCTGTTCGGGGCCGGGAAAGGAACATCACTCGGATCCGAACGGCAGACTGCAAGGTAGAGCGATGGTGCCTTTAGCTAAGGAGCAAACCGTGTTCGGGGCACCTCGCACATTTTGATCAGAACCAGCAGGAGCTCAGGCAGCAAATGTCTGAGCTCAGGGAAGGCTGTTCTGAGAGCAGAAGGGAGCAGGTCTCAGAGGCTGAGTGGGAAATTCATTAGCACACGGAGCTCTAAGCCAAATCCCAGAGCGCTACTTCCCAGGTCCTCGGTCTGCGTCGCCGAATGCTGGAGGAGCCCCCGAGTCAGCGTCAGGCGGAGGCAGCCGTGGGTGGGATTCAGGAAGCACTGCTCACGGCAGTTTCCTGTCTCCCCCTAGTCTGTATGCAGTGCATCAGCCGAGGGGACGAGGGGAGACGAGCGAACACACTCCTGGCTCAAACTCCACTGCCTTTTAATTAGCTCCCTACACCCCTGAGTTCTTTTAACAATTGAGCTTTTCCTGAATCAACATAATGGCACAGAACCCCACAGCTATGACTTGGGAAGTGGTCCTTTCTGCACCGCTCACTTAGCTCCACAGACTCCTCACAGTGTGGGCGGGGCCCAGGCCAATTCTGAGACTGAGCTCGGACTTGCAGACCACACAGAAGCCTGTGGAGAGGATGCAGGACTGACCGGCAGGGATGCGTGCGGCTCAGTGTGTTGATCGCCTTGGGATGCACCTAACACCTCAGGCCAGTTACTGGGGAGGAGGGCGGTTTCATCTGCCAAAACAAAGCGGTAAGGACAGAGGACTCCCAGGTGCCCCCCACCACACCTGGACTGGGCACTTGGGTCTGTTCCTCCTCAGTCCAGCTCCCTCAAGCACTAGCTTTTCAGGATGGGTGACCTCTAGAATCCACTCCTAAGATCTCTAATTCAGCTCTTTACAGAAATACATAAATTCAGACCTCCCCTTTACTTCTCACCTCCTTTAAACCTATTCCAGTTTTTGGATTTTGCTTTCAACAAGTGGCCACCAAGAACAAATTGTGTATATAAACAGGACGCCACACCTCCCCCAGCCCCAGCTCCAACCCCACCGAGTCCCCAAAATATTTCCAGACCCTCAAATGTCACTGGAAGCTGCATCGAAGAGCTTGCAAACAGTGCCTTCATGATACATTTCAGGACGAACACATGGACTGTTTTGAAGATTATCCAAATGATTACACTCCACCCCCTTCTTAATGGATGCTAGGGAGGGTCAGGTTTTCTTTCTGTCTACGGAATGTTCCAGCTGTCACGGGGGATGACAGGTGGGGAGGCAGGGGCTGGTTCACTGAGGAATTCCACCACTGACCAGCTGACACTTCTGGTGACAAGGGGCAATTCCCCTCACCCCGCCCCCCCACCCCCACCCCCGCCCCAACAGGTGCTCTGGCATACAGTGCAGGCCTGCTTTGAATCAGCCCCGGGAATAACCCGTTCTCTCTTAGAAAAGCAGAACACCACTCAGAAGAGCAGGGGACTGTTTTTCTAGTTTTAGGTGCCTGTTTTTGTCCCCACCCCACCCCACCGTAAAAGCTCAAAACAGGAGAATGCTTTAAAGAATGGTTACAGAATGAGCCCATTCCTTTTAGAGAAGGTCGGTTTCTCCTCCCCTTCCCATAACATGGAACAAACAAAGGATAAGAGAGGGACACACCATTTCAGAAAATCCAGCCCGGTCTCTGAAGCCCGCAATCCCATATTGGTAAAAAGGAAATAAGCAATTAGCGGACACAGGCTCATCTACCTGACTGGGTTAAAGCAGAGGTGTACGGGCCAGACAGCCCTCATATCCGGGCGAGAATATCAAACAGTATTTAGCAAATTTAAACTGAACCTTTTGCTTGGACTGTAAAATATATACTAGATAAAATTTATAGAGCAGCAGCACAGAAAGCCTGTCCAAACATGTCGCCACTTATTTTCTCAGTAAGAGCTGAGATTTGAAAAGCACTGGCTGACATAGGTGCTGAGCTATTACTGCCGTCCCTTTCATCCTTGCCCCTGGGGGGTAAGTCTAAGAAGCTCAGGTTCACAAAAGGATCTAAGGAACACTGTCTACCCGTACTTATCCAACCTTCAGCCCAGATTCTAGGAGCAGTCAATTTCCAAAGAACCGTCAATTTTGTACTATCAATTCTGACTTCACAACCCTTTCAAAGGGAGAATGTCCCAGGAGAGGGTCTTCCTTAATCAGGGCTAACTCTGGAGAGTAGACACGAAGGCCGGCCACACAAACATGGGAAGAAGGCAAGGTGACGCCTATCTGATTGGGCTGAGCCCTCCCCCCTCCGCAGGAACGGCAGCGCAGTGGTATTTCGGGCTCTCCCCACGTCAGGCTCCTGACATGCCCTATATGCAGCTGCAAATCCCAATCACTTCCAACCTCCCTTCACTGCTGGAACGCCGTTCTCAACACTGTAATTTACCCTCCAAAGAACAGGGAGCACGCACCCTTGCCTCCCCAGTACCACATTCTACTAATTGCCGCCCCCTCCCATATCCCACTAACCTGCCTACGCAAAGGAGGAAGGACCCTCCCTTCCAAGCCTGCAGCAGACGGTCCCAGAGCATATGCCACTAACGAGAACTTTTATTTCTTTTTAATGACATTAAACACAACTGCTACAAGAGAAGAAAACATGATAAAGAGGAGGCACCAAACTTGTTTCATAATTGATCCTGACAACAACTCAAGTAGCACAGGGTCCGCATTAGAGGCAAAACTACAAATAAACCACATAAACAGCACGTTTTTACTCTGCTTTATCAATCCCCCTGTGGTGAGAATGTCTTCATGGATGAAGGAAGCTGGTCAGGCAGTTAAATGTACATAACGTGAAATACAGCAAGAATTCCACATGAAATACTAGGCTTAGAGGCCAACACCAAACATGAGATGCATCTTTAAAAATATTAAAACTCCAGATTTCACCCACTACCACCTTTAAGGCGAGCATGCCTGATAATGAGTTTTCTTTAGCTTTTTTCCTCCTTAAAGAATATCATGTGAACTGCTCGAGAACAGTTTCTCCTCCTCCAGTCCAACAGATTTAATTAAGCTGCTAAAGCTTTGGAAAAACAGAATTATGTGAGCAGAGAGGAAATGTGATTGTCACATTTTATAGTTAACCCGTCAGTCATTTGATTGGCAAAGGTGATGCTCCCATTACACATTCAGACTTAAACCCTTTTGCACCGAGAAAGCAGAAACATGAGTCTTAGATTTTTGCCAAAGCGAAGCACTGTCCCTTTAATGGGCTATCTATGGGGAACCAGCACGCTATTCCAGCTATAATTATAATGGAATGTAACTATATAATTGTAACAGCCATGCTGTGCTCCCAAAGGTAGATGTTTGCTCGTCTCACTCTCTCAAGCTAATTTCGGGAAACCTGGAGAAGTGACTCATGACTGACAACAAAAACAGATTTGACCCTTGCCTTTGAACAGAACTTTTTAGCATTTTGGTCTCAGAATTAAACCAAATGTCCAAAGAGCAAGAATCCTTAACTGGATAAAAACAGTAAATACTTAGGGGCATCCATCTACATTTATTGGTGGCTGAACGACCAAGCTTTTCCCAAGTCCGTTTCTGAAGCAGGGAAGGATGTTCCGGATAGGTCACTCACAACAGAGACGGGGCTGGTGAAGCCACCAAACCAGACAGAGGCAGCTGGCCCGGTGTCACAGGCTGCACTTCAACGACTAGGTACGACCTCCACAGACAGGGAGCAGCAGCACGAATGCCGGACTGCACCATCACCCACACGACGCCTTGGGCTGTCCGTCCGCAAAGAAACAGCAAATGGCTAAGACAGGCGTGAAGAGGGCTGCACAAAGCCTGTCACTCGGGTTTGCAGCCTGATAAGGGACCTCTTCCTCAGACATGAAGAAGATGAATTTTGGGCACCAGTAAACTTTACTCCTGCATGAAGGCGTGGGTTTGCTTAGGCCAGGGGCGTTTTGGCTTAATGTTGGCTTTCAGGAGGCAGCCACCTTCAATTTAAAGAAAATAAAAACTGTATCAACTGAACACTGCTTACACACCACACACACACATACACACACACATGAACTTTATACAAAAAATTCAAGTCAGCAATGGGCATTTCCAAAAGGTGACAAGTTCTTTAAATAAAAATATTGTGAAAAATAAAACTCAAACTCTCCGAAGCACAAAAGAGCAGGAGATGAGCGGCTGCTCGGGACAGGACGCCACACAGGGACGTCCACTGTGGGTGGGACGTGGCGAGCGAGCTGCACGGGAGGTCGTCTCAAAGACTCTGGAACCGCTGGTGGCTTCGCTGATTCCTGTCCACCCACTCGGTCAGACTGTACCTCTCCAGAGGTTTCGGTCGGAACCGGGCATAGTTTCTATCAGGAGAGAGGGAAGGAAAACCAGAGAAGATGAAGGCTCCGGCTGGCATGGCCATGTGTATACCACCATTTTAAGAATATCATTACTTAAAGAAATCAAGTATGAATTTTTATATTTTAATTCTCACAACCATTACAGAAGTTTTATATGAAACTTACATTAGAACTGCTGTTTCCTTCCACATTCCAAAGCTATCCAATTCCCCTCAGACAGGCAATATGGTGTAAGTGGCACATGCACAAATGTTCCAAGAAAGCCCCATGTACAATGCGCGCTAATGATTAAGTGGGGAACACTCCTCCCCCCAGAAACATTTAGAACAGGATCTACATCTCAATGCTTGCATCGGAGTTGTACTTCCGGCTATGCCGGCCTCACTGTCTGGCACAGCTCAAGGTTGCTCAGGACACAGCAGTTAAAATTAGAATAAAATTCCCAGAGAAGGTAAATTGTCATGTGAGTATCACACTCCAAGTTTGGAGACTGAACAATTAATAGCAGACTTAAGGGTTTCTTGAGAGCCTCTTCAGTCGTGTGCTGGGCTGGGCTCTGGACATGACCCACTGAGCTGATGGAAGTCCAGTCTCAACTCCAGCCGCTCCTAACGACCACCTGGGAGGCTTTTTAAAGATAGTGATTCTTAGCCCCCGTCTCACCACCAGACTTACTGATTTATAATCCTCGTAGTCAGAGCCTGGACATCTGTATTTTTAGACACCCCACAAGTGATTACAAGGAATAGCCAGGATTGAAAATAATTCTAACAGTACCTGGCGTTTACCTGGCCCTATATGTAAGCACTTGCTGAATTCTTGAAGCACCTCATCTCATTCAATGCTAATGGCAATCCTGTGAGAAAAGCACTCTCATTAACAACTTGTACACAAAGGAAACTGATCTTCAGGTGAAACAACTTGCTCAAGGTCATAGAGGTCATATAGTGAAGTAGAAGGGCCAGGATGTGAATGCACGCCTGACTCCAGAATTTACCTAATAACCATTATACTACACTGTCTGACAGCCACAGAGGAAACAACGAGTGTACAGGCTGAAGTAAAGAGTGTCTAAAATGCTTGAAAAATAGCAAGTTCGCCAGTGTGACTGGAGCAGAGTGAACAAAGCACAGGCAGCAGGAGATGAGGTTGGCGAGCTGACTGTGTCGCCAGAGGCTGCCATCCTTACAGGAGACGTAGGGGTCAGGGAGACGGGAAGATGCGAGGTGAAAAGCCGCCGGGAAATTCTGAGCGAACACGAGGATCTGAGTCATGACTTGTGCTCTGAAGACCTCTCTGCCTGCAGAGCTGAGAACGAAGGCGAGGGCAACAGCAGGAGCGGGGAGGCCATTTCAGGAGACGTGCAATAATCCAGGGGACAATGGTATAAAATGGGTAGGTTTTAGATGTACTTTGTATGTACAGCTTATAGGATTTTCGAATGGACTGAATATAGGTAAGAGAGAAAGGAGTCAAAGATGACTCCAAGGTCTCTGGGTAACGGGATCAAAGAAACTGAATAAATCTGTAAAATAACACTGCATCAAGAATCCAGATTTCACAACTAGAAAGGCCCTTTGACATCCATTAGTCCAACACCTTAATTTTACTGATGCGAGGACCAGAGAAGTAAAGTAATTAGATCAAAATCATATAGCTAAGCCTTGGCTGGTGTAACTCAGTGAGCTGGCTGTCATCCAACAAAATGAAAGGTTGCCGGTTCAATTCCCAGTCAGGGCACATATGCCTGGGTTGCAGGCCAGGTCCCTGCTTGGGGGCATGCGAGGGGCTACCAGTCGATGCTTCTCTCATGCACCAATGTTTCTGTTCTCCCTCTTACTCCCTCCCTTCCCCTCTCTAAAAATAAATTAAAAAAAAATCATACAGCTAATTAAAAACTGCAAGGCTAGTATTAGAACTAGGTTTCCTGAATTTCAGTCCAGTTCTTATTCCATTATACTGTATTGTTTCTTGTTCCAGCTCTGGAATTAAAGAACAATTATAACCCAACTCCCCACCACATTCCTCCT
Source organism: Artibeus jamaicensis (assembly GCF_021234435.1). Classification (NCBI taxonomy): domain Eukaryota; kingdom Metazoa; phylum Chordata; class Mammalia; order Chiroptera; family Phyllostomidae; genus Artibeus; species Artibeus jamaicensis. Next base: position 11,017,138 of record NW_026522057.1, read on the forward strand.
GTGGCTAAATCCACCCTCTCCTCCTTCTTTCTAATCCCCCACTCACCGAATGGTGAGGTCCGAAGGATGCGAATGGTTATGCATATGATGAACTTGATCCATCAAAGAATACAGTTCCACCAAGGCACCTGTGAGACAGAGCAGTGGTTAGGAAGCCACTCAGCGAACTTCCATGTCAGCCTAGGTCAAAGCTTCGGAGAAGGAGAAAACAGGCGCTGGCCCTAACCCTGTCTGTTTATGACTATTACAAGCACTCGGCACAAAAACTACAAACTAGTGAGGAAAGCTTGTTCTTGGATGGTGATGATGATGATAATGAAGAATAACAATAACGATAGCCACCATTCATTCATTCTTTCATTCAGTAGTTATTAGCTCCTACAATGTGTGAAGAACTTTACTGGCCCCTAGAATATGGTGGTATATAAGACACTGTACCTGCCCTCAGGTGATTCCAAAATTTGTAATATGTACAGCGACAAAAAATATAGGCTGCAATGTGAGCAGAGAATGGGGGCTGGGGGCTAAGACAAAGTCCCCTCCAAGGGAAGTAAACTATAAGCAAGGATCTAAAGAATGTAAGAAGTTAGTGAGATAAAGGATAGAAGGTGGGAGTGTCCAAGAGAAATTGCTAATACAAAGGCCTAGAGACAGGAGACAGCAAAACACATTCAAGAAAGAAGAAACTGAGAAGTGAAGGGGGATGGGGGCTTTTTGCTCAACAAGAAAAATTGCTGAAGGCAATTTCTCAAGTACCCGGGAGTCTAGCAAGGTGCTAGTATGCATTTTACATGCTACCTTAATTCTAAAAATGCCTTAATATGGAGATAAATGCTATCACTACCATTTTAGGGATGGAAAACCATAGCTCAGGGAGGTAGACTTGCCTTAAGTGCTTATTAAACTGGACTCTAAACTAGCTCCTGTTGGAGTCCAGCTCTGCCACTATTCCATGACATTAATTTTGCAATTAAGGGCTGAAATGTAGGCTGAAGCTCACAAGAGCAGAAATTATCATCAGATGGAGGTATTATAAAACAGATGGCTGGGCCCTAACCCCAGAGTTTCTGATTCTGAAGGTCCAGGTGGGACCTGAGACTTTGCATTTCTAACAGATGCCCAAGTGATGCTGACGCTGCTGGTTTGGGAATGACACTTTGAAACCCACTGCCCTGGACAGTGGAGATTTTTCCCTCAGCCAGTTTACATATTTCTCATTATCACATCTACTGTGCTCTCAGGAACCAACAGCACTCTAACTAGGCTACAGACCCTCTTTTCAAGTTCTGGTAAAAAATATTAGCCCTGGCTGGTGTAGCTCAGTGGATTGAGCGTGGGTCTGCAAACCAAAGAGTCACCAGTTCGATTCCCAGTCAGGGCACATGCATGGGTTATGGGCCAGGTCCCCAGTAGGGGGCTCACAAAACACAACCACACACTGATGTTTCTCTTCCTCTCTTCCCCCTCCTTTCTCCCCTATAAACAAACAAATAAATAAATTTACTTAACTTTTAGGACCAATTTAATTTATCTGAAGCCTCAAGGAGCTGAACTTTGTACAAAAAGTATATACTTTGGAGTCAGGCATATGAATTAAAATTCCAATCCAGTCACTAACTAACTTTAACCCTAAGCAAATGATTTCATTTCTTCTAGCCCTACTTTATTCATCAAGGAACAGTGGACAATGATATTTACTTGAAGCTGAGCACTGAGAACAGAGTCCACAAGAGACCTAGCACAGTGCCCGGCACACAGCCCGTGTGCAGTGAGTAGCAGCCGCCAATTACTGCGGTGTTGTGGCCTCGGCACTGTGTTGGTTTATAACGAGCCTTTAAATGCTACGACAGTCCATCGCGACTTGTAAGGAAAAATGCCTAATAAATGCATCAGTCTACATATGAACTATGATACGCAGCAGCACTCAGCAAAACTTCTAACCATAATGAGATAATACTTTTCAGGAAAAATTTATAGATCCATTACATTAAAAGTTTTTGTGCAGTTAAAATAAAAAAGCACAACCAAGCCCTGGCTGGCGTAGCTCAGTGGATTGAGCGCGGGCCTGCGAACCAGAGTATCGCGGTTCGATTCCCAGTCAGGGCACATGCCTGGGTTGCAGGCCAGTTCCCCACAGAGGACGCATGAGAGGCAACCATACATTGATATTTCTCTCCCATTCTTTCTCCTTCCCTTCCCCTCTCTCGAAAATAAATAAATAAAATATTTAAAAAAAAAAAGCACAACCAAGGACAAAAGATGACAATTGACAAAATGAAAATATATCTGAAACATATTTGGCAAGGGTTTAATGTCCCTTTTCTAGAAAAATAATCACAAGCACAACAAACATAACACAAATAGGTCAAGGATATGAACAGGCAATTTACAAAAGTAACATGTGCACAATAAACAATAAAAACATGCTCAATATCACTAGATGGAAAGAAAACATATTAGTCTCATGTTGTAAGTTAATATAAATTGGGAACAAATTTCCCCTTTAAAAAGGGAAGTAACATTTTACTTTTAAAGATTTTATTTATTTATTTTTAGAGAGAAGGGGAGGGAGAGAGAAACATCCACGTGTGGTTGCCTCTCGAGTGCCCCGCTACTGGGGACCTGGCCCACAACCCAGCCATGCGTTCTGACAGAATCGAACCTGCAACCCTTTGCTTTGCAGCCCGCGCTCCATTCACTGAACTACACCAGCCTGGACTACACCCTACTTGTACGTCACTGACATCCATTCCCTCTTGCCCCCACAAAAGGACACTGTACTGGGGCAAAAATCAGCTTTGAATCATCAAAGGAGGGCTAGCAAGATACGCCCTGGCTGGTGTGTGGCTCAGTGGACTGAGCACCACACTGTGAAGCAACGGGCCACTGGTTTGATTCCCAGTCAGGGCATGTGCTTGGGTTGTAGGCCAGGTCCCCAGTGGAAAGCCACTGAGTGACAACCACACATTGATGTTTCTTTCTCTTTCTCCCTCCCTTCCCCCTCTCTAAAAATAAGAAAATAAAAATTTTAAAACAATTAAAAACAAACAAAACAAAACAGAAATGGAGATTCTGGTGTCCAATCTTAAAATGAAACAAGATTATCTATAGGCCGTGCCCTTCAGTTCACTCTTTTCTTACCACCTAGATTCTATAAAATTGCCCAGAAACCTATACACTTTAAACTAAAAGAAGAAAAAGATTAGTCAGTTAGGCCATGGAGGCTTCACGTATTCAACTGTTAGGTATCATAATATAGCAGCAGCAATTTACCTATCAGGCACTGTCCTATATGTATTAACACATTTATTCCTTGTAACAATCATATGTGGTATTTCCATTTTAGAGATGCAGAAAATGAGACACGGAGAAGTAATCTGTTCAAAGTTAAACAGCTACTGACAGAGTCCGAATTTCAACAATACCATGTTTCGAATGTTCTTTAAAATTTTTCTGGGACTGCCCTGATTAGTGTGACTCAGTTGGTCATACTGCAAAGCAAAAGGTCGCTGTTTGATTCCCAGTCAGGGCACATGTCTGGGTTGCAGACTTGGTGCCTGGATGGGGCATGTGAGGCAACCACCTGATGTCTCTCTCTCATACTGGCATTTTTCTCCCCCACTTTCCCATTCCCTTCTTCTTAAAAATAAATAAAATAATTAAAAAAAAAACAACCAAGGAAGGAAGGAGCACTTGTTTACACAGTGCTATGCCTTATTTACCTGGCACAGCACTATGTAAACAAGGACTCAGTAATTAGGTCCCAGCTCATGCACAAAAAATGTTAGTTTCCATTAGCACTTAGAACTTAATGATGAACTATGGTAACCTTTCTTATTAATAAGACTTAATGCTCTAGAGATAATAAGAGCTAACATTTACCAAGCATTTATTTTGTGCCAGGCACTTTGCTGACTGCTTTGCATGTATGCTATCATTTAATCCTAAAAATCACATACCATGTGGAGGCAAATACCACAATCTCCATTTAATTCATGAGTAAATGGAAGCTTATAAAAGATACTCTTCTCTCTTCTAGTAAATGGGAAAGCCAGGATTCAAACCCATCTGGAGCTAATAATCCAAAGACCTTATTCCAGCTCACTGCTTGACTCTCTTCTTCCTCCAAATTTAGAGATGCTAACAAGAATGGAAACATCATTTTTGTTTTGAATTTTCTCTTCCCTTCATAGTCTCCAACAGATGGGCTTCCTTAGACCAACAATCAGTACCATGAGCTTATTTTAAATCGTGGCTAAAAGGTAGTGAAGGCTGTCTTGTTTTGTAGCTAAGAATGAAATTCACCTAAGAATGAAATTAGGAGGAAAACCCCCTCAACATTCAGAAACGAGATCAGCAATTCTTCTAAACCTTAATCCAGAAATATGTAGCTGACTAGTTTGGGGGAAAATTCAGTCTAATAACTGTCCTTAATAAGTTAAAAGTGAATCAATTGTTATAAAGGACAGGTTTTATACAGCACCACACTTTGTACCACAGGGCTCAAGAACAGAGAATCTCTCAGCTGGAAAATCGAGCTGGCCTGGCACCAACAAGTCATCAAGTGCATCAGTCAGATACTCTCCTTTGTAATGCGGAAGTGAGCTTTAGTGATGGGAATGAGGGAGAGCAGTGCACAGGCAGGAAGCTAGGGAACAGACGCTTGAGACGGCTAATAGAGAGCAGAAGCAATCAATCAGCAGGGAGAACCCGGGTGGGGAGCAAAGGCACCTGTTTCTAGGATACCACGCTCTGTGGCTGATTCTTTCTACTACGAGGTCTGGCTATGTCGTTGAGCATCTAATAATCCTCATTTTTTCCCTATAAATCCTTAAACTTAGTTACTTAAAGGCAATCACAATGTCTCTATGCCATGCAACAAAAAAAATACCAAGCAGGGGGGGAGGGGGGGAAGGAAAGAAAAAAATGCGCTACAGGGGTGTAGGCTGCTCCTTTCCTGAATAGATTAATAAAATGGGAATAAAAAGGGAAAAAAAGATTAAGTAGAAAGTAAGAATGTAAACGTGTCGCCTATAGGTCAACAAAACTGCTGTGATCTAGCACAAATCTTGACTGATCTTCCTTGTAGACAAGGCAAAATGCAAAAGAAACAGTAATTATTATAAAACTCATTTGTGAAGTGACATCTAGGGGATACTGAATGATTTATGTGAGTTCTCAACAGTAATGCAGAGTAAGAATTTACGTAACTATTACTGATTTTGATCTTCAGGAAAAGTCGAAGGAGGGACTTCCACTCCCAGTCCCGATGAATGGGCTTACGTCCCATTGTAAGTTACTAGAAAATGGACAAAATATATGAAACTCTTTTCAGACTACTCAGAATTGTGTGCTCCCTGAGGAAAGGGAAAAACTGCAGGTGAGCCCTGAAAGTTCTTATGAGCCTGTTGGTCTATAAATTTTCAAAATAATTCTTTTAAACGAAGGGAAAAAACACCCACTTAATAAATAAACAAGAGCAGCCCTGGTTGGTATCACGCAGTAGATTGAGCACCAGCCTGCAAATCAAAGGTTTGATTCCCAGTCAGGGCACATGGCTGGGTTGCAGGCCAGACTCCCGGTTGGTGGCGTGCAAAAGTTTAGTTTCTCTCTTCTTCCCTTTCCCTCTCTCTAAAAGTAAATAACTAAAATCTTTTTTTGAAGTGTTGATAAACTTTTAGTCAGACTGATTAGAAGAGAAAAAACAAACTGCCATACCAAGAATGGGAAAGATGACATCACTATAGATACTATATAAAAGGATAATAAGGGAATATTAACTTTATGCCAATGCATTTAACAGCCTAGATGAAATGAACAAATTTTTTGAAAGAGTACCAAAGATTGCTCACTCAAGAAAAGATACTGATTCTTCTACTCTTCCAGAAAATTGAAAAGGTAGGGATACTTTTCAATTAATTCTGTGAGGCCAATATTACTTTGATACTAAGACCAGATGAAATACTTGTAAGAAAAGTATAGACCAACTTCCCTTATGAAGACAGATGCAAAAATTCATTAACAAAATTTTAACCAAATCAGCCTAATTCTTTTATTGCAGGATAATACTTTTAGTTTAGCACAGAATGCACAAGATCAGGAATGCAGAATTGGTTAACATGGGAAAATCAAATAGCATGCCATATTCTACCATGTATAATGTGCACCCATATTTCTGACCCAAACTCAGGGAAAATTTTTTTATTTTAATTTTTAAATCATTCATTCAATCATTTATTTATTCATATTTAGATACTTATTTTTTGACTTCTGCCAAGATGGAGGCATAGGTGGATGTGCCGTGCCTTCTCACACAACCAAGTTTAGAGACGACTAAATATTAGCAACAGAAAAACACAGCCAGAACATGGAAAATTGAACTTTTCGGAAGTCTGTTAACAACAAATTCTTCAGCCTGACCGTTAAGGGGCAAAACCAGCGGCTGGTGAAGCGGGATTGCACAGGTCTCGGTCAGCCGGACTCAGGCGGGAATCCAGACACGCGGAATCCAGGCGCAGGGTTGGACCTAGTGAGCGACCGCGGGGGAGACAGCGGGGGAGCGGTGCTGCGTGTTGACTGTGGTTGCGCATTTGTGCGCGGGTGGACAGGCGAGGGAGTGGGCGGTTGGACCGGGGCCGGCGGGTCCCCGCAGCAAACAGCAGTGAAGGGCGCCGCCATTTCCCCGCTCTGACCCCACCTCCACATACAGCGTCATAACCCAGCGACTCTGAGTGGCCTGGCCCAGGTGAACCACCTAAGACGCTAATCCTCACCCAGCTGTGAGAAACAGCAGAGGGGGTCGCCATTTCCTCACTCTGACCACGCCCCCACATACAGCGTCACAACCCAGCGACCTGGGAGTCCAAGGCGCCGCTTCTCACACTTAAAGGGCCAGAACAGACCAAAAATGTCGCAAGAAGATCTCAAAGCCCCAGAGCCCATAGATCTAAGCAATGAAGAAATAGCAAAACTCTCAGACGCACAGTTTAAAACACTGGTCATCAGGATCCTCACAGAACTGGTTGATTATACCCACAAATTAGACAAATATATGAAGGCGAAACTAATTGAAATGAATGGAATTGCACAGGACACCAATAGCAATGAAAAGGAAACTGGGACTCAGATCAATGGAGTGGACCAGAAGAAAGCAAATAATGGCCAAACAGAAAAGAGTCAAGAAGCAAGAATTCAAAGAAATGAGGAGAGTCTTAGGAACCTCCAGGACATCTTTAAATGCTCCAACATCCGAATTATAGGGGTACCAGAAGGGGGAAAGGCACAGCCACCAGTGGAAAACTTATTTGAACAAATAATAAAGGAGAATTTCCCCAATCTGGCAAAGGAAATAGACTTCCAAGAAATCCAGAAAGCTCAGAGAGTCCCAAAGAAGTTGGACCCAAGAAGGAACACACCAAGGCACATCATAATTACATTAGCCAAAATTAAAATGAAGGAGAGAATCCTAGAAGCAGCAAGAGCTAAGGGGACAGTCACCTACAAAGGAGTCCCCATCAGACTGTCAGCAGATTTCTCAAAAGAGACCTTACAGGCAAGAAGGGGCTGGAAAGAGGTATTCCAAGTCATGAAAACCAAAGACCTACAACCAAGATTACTCTATCCAGCAAAACTTTCATTTAGAATGGAAGGACAGATAAGGTGCTTCTCAGATAAGATCAAATTCAAGGAGTTCATCATCACCAAGCCCTTATTATATAAAATGTTAAAGGGACTTATCTAAGAAAAAGAAGTTAAAGAAACATGAACAGTGAAAGGACAACAAACTCACAGTTATTAACAACCACACCTAAAACAAAAGCAAACTAAAAGGACAGCTAGATCAGGAGTGGAAACATAGAAATGAAGATCTCAAGGAGGGTTAGCAACAGGGGAGTGGGAGGAGGAGAAGGGGGGAGAAGGTACAGAAAATAAGTAGCATAGACAGTAGATAGAAAATAGATGGGGGGGGGCAAGAATAGCATGGGAAATATAGAATCTAAAGGAATTGAGACACATGGTCATAAACTAAAGGGGGGGTAATGGTGGGGATGGGGGGTAGGGTAGAGGGGAATGAAGGGGGGAATAGAACAACTGTAACAGCATAATCAATAAAAAATTTTAAAAAAATACTTATTTTTTGTATTAAAAGAAATTTTAGCATTTACTTTTGAACATATTATGATACAAGAAATTTTATGTAACAAATAATTACAAAACACAAGAACAAATACAAGATACTAGAAATTTGATACGACAATCCAATTATCGTTTTCCAGGGCATTATTTTGCATACAGATATCATTATTGCTTTCTAGAGTCATGCTTTTAATGCATAAGCATAAGTAAAAGAATTAAAAACATTTCTATAAATACAAAATTAGGAATATTTTATTTTTCCCTCAAAAATTTGGGCAAAAAAGTGCACATTAAACTTGGCAAAATACAGTAATTCTCTAATTAACAGACTTATGAAATAAAACTGTATAATTTCAGCAGATGCAAAGAAAGTATTTAACAAAATCCAAAATCCATTTGTAATAAAAACTCTCAACAAACTATAAATAGGAGGAACCATCCTCAAGCTGATCAAAGGGTATCCAAAAGAAACCTACAACATAATAGTTAATGGTGAAAGACTACTGTTTTCTTCCTAAGACCAGCAACAAGTTACTCATTATTACCTGTTGGAACATACTGGATGTTCTAACTAGTACAATAAGACAATAAAAGTAAATAAAAGACATCCAAATAAGAAAGGAACAAGTAAAAGTGCACCTATTTACCTTTTTTTTTTTAAAGGAACTTCTCAGAGGCCGTGTGTCACTAAAACAAAAGATGGAAAGAGAGGAAGAAATGGCATCCCGAAAAGAGGGCCCACCCCAGGAGGGCAGCAACAGCACGTACAGGGAGGTTAGTTCTGGGGCAGGCCGAGAGGACAAGCATTGCCACCGGAGCAAAAAAGAACAGAAGACTCTAGAAAGAAGATCTCCAGAAAAAACTAAAGAGGAACTGATTGATTACTATGTATGTTTAAGCATTTAACGGGTAGAAGGAGGAACAATGATAAGGATATAAGTTGAATTTGTAAAAAACTTAAAGATAAATTCATTTGTAGTTTAAAGAAAAAGTGAGGTAATTTGCCCTGGCTGGTGTAGCTCAGTGGATTGAGCTCGGGCCTGCGAACCAAACAACCGCGGTTCAATTCTCAGTCAGGGCACATGCCTGGGTTGCAGGCCAGTTCCCAGCAGGGGACTCATGAGAGGCAACCACACACTGATATTTTTCTCCCTCTCTCCTCCCCTTACCCTGTAAAGATAAATAAATAAAATCTAAAAGTGAGGTAATTAAAAACTTCAGAAAAACAAGTAATTCAAGAAAGAGACCAGAACCACAGTATACCACTGAGATTGTACTGAACGGTATTCACTTGGCTGTATTACCAACAATGAATATTGATTTAACAACCATAGTATAACTACCAGAAAACAGAAAATAACAAGTATTGGCAGGAATGTAGATACTAGAACCTCTGTTCACTGTTACTGGGGTTCACTGTTACTGGGGTAGTAAAATAGTGCAACCAATGTTAAACTGTATGGAGTCTCCTCAAAAAATAAAAAATAGAGCCTTGGCCAGGTAGGCTCAATAGGTTAGAGCGTCATCCCAACACGCCAAGGTTGTGGGTTCAATCCTTGGTCTGGGCACATATAAGAACCAACCAATGAATGCATAAATAAATGGAACAACAAATTGGTGTTTCTCTCACTCTCTTCTTTCCTGTCTCTCTAAAATCAACTAAATAAAAATTTTAAAAAATATCCATATTAAAAAAAAATTTATTTTTTTAAAGGTTTCATTTGAGAGAGGGGAAGGGAAAGAGAGAGAGAGGGAGAGACATCAATGTGTGAATGCCCCTCACGTGTCCCTAACTAGGGACCTGGCCTGCAACCCAGGCATGTGCCCTGACTGAGAATCGAACTGGCAACCCTTTGGTTGGCAGGCCCATGCTCAGTCCACTGAGCTACACCAGCCAGGGCTGACTGTATTAGAAATTAAAAAAAAAAAAATTAACAGTAGAACTACCATATGATCCAGCAACCCCACTTCTGGTTACACAGCCAAAAAGTTAACAGCAGGGTCTTTAAGAGGTATCTGCACGCCTTGTTCCCAGCGGCGCTATTGAAAGAGCAGTAGCCATGGCTCGGCACTACCCCATGGCTGTGAGCCTCAAAAAGCCACAAGGTGGTTGTTTTAAAATTATGCCCTGGCTGGTGCGGCTCACTGGACTGAGTGCCGGCCTGTGAGCCAAGGGGTCACTGGTTTGATTCCCAGTCAGGGCACGTGCCTGGGTTGTGGGCCAGGTCCCCAGTGGTGGGGCGTGTGTGAGAGGCAACCATACATTGATGTTTCTCTCTTTCTCCTTTCTAAAAATAAATTTTAAAAAAAAAGCCACAAGATCACCAAGAACATAAGCACGCTGAGGCACAGCAGTCGCAGTGATCGCCTCACTGAACACAAGGTCCACGGGACATAATCTGAGAGGTGTGTGCTCTGCCCCTACAAACAATCCACCACGAAGCTGCTCAAGTTCTCCAAGGACAAGCGGGTGCTGCAGTTCATTGAGAAAACGGTGGGGACACACAACCACGCCGAGAGGAAGAGAGAGGAGCTCAGTAGTAGTATCCTTGCAGCCACGAGGAAGGCAGCAGCCAAGGACTGAACCTCGTCCCCTCTGTGTGTAGTAAAACCTTTTCAGGAAAAAAAAAATTTCATGAGGTAATAGTGATACTAATTAAAAAATCTATATAGAGGAGTATTAGCTAATAATTGCAGAAAAAGTGATACATTTATTTAGAAAATGAACATTTTTCTATCCAACTCTGAGTAGTAGCTGATTCAGGCAAGGATCATCAATGAATGCTTGAACCATCAGGTGAATAATTGCTGTGGGCAAAAGGCTGAATGGTCACCTGGCAAAGATACACATAACAGAATTACGTGTTTAGAAATTAAAGAGATCTTAGTGGTCTTTTTTACTCTAAGAACTTAAAAGAGACTATACCTATATTAGAATAATGGAGTTGAAGGGTGATTTATATTATATTATGTATCAATATGTACATTATTGATAAAATGAAATACGAGGATTAACCTGATGGAGAGGATTCAAAGTGAACTGGCAGGAACTGCATTAGAACCTGCCCTACTAATTTCTGTGCCTAAGAAAGAACCTAAGACACACTTTTCCAAGGTGAAATACCACTAAACATCTCACAAAGAAAGACAGGAGGCACTACACTCCCTCTTTATGCTCTGGCTGTTCTGTAATTCACATATAAACACAGAAGAAATGTACACTATGCCCCTGCACCCCTACAACGCGGTACAGAAAGTCTTTAAGTTTGGATGTATGACTACCGGACAGTGGGAAGCGACAAAGGAACTCAGTATCACACTGGGCTCCCGGAAGGCAGAAGCAAGTGTTGAAGGCCTGCGAAATTTTAACTGTTAATGTTAAATATTCTTAGATATCAAAGAGGAATTTCCTAAAAGATGCATTTTTTAAAAAGATTTTATTTATTGTTTTAGAGAGAAGGGAAGGGAGAGAGAAAGAGAGGGAGAAGCATCAACGTGAGAAATGCTGATCGGCTGCTTCTTGAACACGTGCCAATGGGAGACCAAATCTGCAACCTGGGCACATGCCCTGACCAGGAATCTAAGCCGAGATGCTTCACTTTGTGGGACAGCACCCAATCAACTAAGCCACACTGGTCAGGGCAAAAGATGAACTTTTTAAAAAACAACTTTTTATTATGGAATTTCTCAAATACATACCAAAGTATATGCTGCATAATGAAACCCCACAAACCCATCACTCAGCTAGCATCATTCATCAACATTTTATTAAAGCTATTTTAACTTTCCATACTGTTTTTTTCTTTTTTTTGAGATTTAAAAACCAACACCTGAGATCATATTATTTTACCTATAAAAACTTCAGCATGAAAAAAAATACACTTTCTTGCTAATACCAAGTATGCAATAAATGATGTTAGTTGCTATGGCTAGGTACTGTTCTGTGCATCATACTTTTACTTACGTGTAACATAATTTTTACACAAGTTAAGCCTCACTATCATCCCCATTTTACAAATGAGAAAACTAAGTTTTTGTTGGTTCAAGGTCACAAAGCCAGTAAGCAATGGTGCTAAGACATGAACCCAGAAGTTAACTTCGGAGTAGACTTTACTCTCCGAACCACTAAAGCACGCTGTCTTTCCTCTGTGCCAGTTATTCGAGCGGATTCTGACAGGATATAGTTGTTGATAAACTGCGAGAGGGACTGCTGAATGGGGGAGGAGACTGGAAAGGATGCTGTAAAATGAGCAGCTGCTCATTGCTTTTTTGGGGAAATTTCTTTTCTAAATGCTCCGACTGAGAAAGGAAAATGTATATCTGAATATATCAATGTCAGCTGCCTAGAATAGAAAAGTCATCTCGCCCTGACCAATGTGGCTCAGTTGGGTGTCATCCTGCAAAGTGAAAAGGTCGCCAGTTCAATTCCCAGGCAGAGAACATGCCGGGTCACAGGTTCATTCCCTGGTTGGGACACGTTCAACCGGTTGGTGTTTCTCTCTCACATTGAAGCTTCTCTCCCTTTCTCCCTCCCTTTGTCTCTCCCTAAAAAACAAATAAATAAAATCTGTAAAAAAAAAATAAGGAAGAAAAGTTGCCTCAGGGAGGGAAAAGCAATGATGGAGCCTCCTCCACAGAGGCTGAATACTGACAAAGGTCCTTTAATCCGTGGCTGCAGTGACTTGGGGCGGGGGGCCGGAGGGTTTTCCCAGTCCCACCAGACCTTTAAGGATAGCTCAAGCAAAGGGATCTCACAGTCGCAGGGCTGAGCAATCAGTATTAGTAATATTTGATTTCATGAAATCTTTGAGTCAAAAAATAGAAGGACCTGGAATAAAAAATTCTTCCAACGGATGTGTCAAGAGTTCTAAACCTTTTCACACATAGTCTTATAAAACAAAAAAAGAAAAAACCCACTAATTAATTCAAGATTTGTCAAAGAAAGGGGAGACTCCTCTGATCTTTGGCCCAAAATTCTTCTAAAACCCTCTCTGGTAATTTTAGAGTAACTGAACTACTTATCTTCTCTGTGGAGCCCACGTAAGGGCGTCCTCCTTCCGCACCCTCCGTGTTGCGCACGTACAGACAGACGGGCGCTCTGCCTGCCCCCACTGCACTTGGCCGTAATTCTGCTAGAGCACTGAGCAACAGTGCAGGGCAGTCCTCCTTCCTTCTCTGGGCTGTCCATTCCCAAAGGGCCAAGGCTCTCCCTCACTTCTCTTCACGTTTACAATCCCTAATATTCAAACCTAGCACCAGTGAAAGTACTTGAAAAAGATTTGCTGCATAAAGACACCGAAGGTGACGGAATATGGAGTTATCTTCATGAGAAGGCATTCTCTTACCAATATCTCTCTAACCTCTGCACCTTCAGTACAGCCCACAAGTTTCCTTTGAAAGGTTTTCCCATCAGCCAGCAGTTCAGGATGAACAACATCAACTCAGTCTCTTGAGGGCTACAGAAGGAGTGTAGCGATTTTGGTTTGCAACAGGTTTTAACAAACTAGGAATAATTCGGCTGAAAGGATCTGGAAGGTGGTCAAAGCCTTTCCAGAGTTTTTATACAGATAGCAAGATGCAGGAGGAAATCTGAAATGCTTGGTTTTTTATATTTAAATGCTAAAGGCAATAGGGAAAATAAATATTTCAAATAAAAATCAATGATTACTAAACAGTGCCCGGGCATCCACTTCTACCATTTTTCAGACAAAGAAAATCCTTGCAAAAAGTACAGGTCTAGTTACAGCGTCCGCCACGGGGACGATACTCCCCATGTACTGGTATGACTCTCTGGATCCCTCACTAACATGATTAGCCCAGCCACGTTGAGGATTATCTGGTTAGGCAATCCCTTTGAATGAACATTTTGGGGTAAGAAAGTTATCTTTCTCACTAACTTAAGAAAATTCAAAACCACCTCCCAATTGAAGCTATATTACATTGGAAAAAAAAGACCCGTTACATGGTCACATGCCATTCTTTGGTTACCGTGTTACCTTGGTTCGAGTCCACTGAGTCTTTTATATGAGCAAAGACATTCCTGACATAAGTCTGTTTCTTCCGTTCTAGATCTGATGGTGAAAATGTCGGAACACTAGTCCTGGAACAAAGCAAAGCAGGAGAAAAACAGTCTATTAGCAACGTGGTAAGTTTTATGGACAGAAGTCAAATACCACTAAACAATTAGAACAACTAGCTTTCGGAAATCAAGTGTGGAGTTGGGAGTAAAAAGAATATATACAACTATTTAGTAACAAGGCACAGGAAAGTGAAGACTACCTAGTTCCTAGAGAAGAATCTGTTGAGTAATTCAAGGTCAGTCAGGAAATAGCTAACTTCCTTCATAGAGCCACAGAAAAATTAAATGAGATAAAGACAGAGAAGAACCAGACGGATCTGGCAATTAGAACACTGGTGACCTTGGCAAGAACAATGTCTGGCCTCTGCTCACACTGACTGCACTACACTGAGGAGTCTGCGGGTGACAGTATGGAGGTAAGTCAATTCATTACTGTTCCAAAGCCTGACTTATGTTCTCTGGTGTAACTTCCATTCCAAGAAATTCACAAAGTTTCCAAGTTATGTAAACAAAAGAAAAAAAAAAGGAAAGGGACTTTAATCTTATTTGTAATATTTTACATTTTCAAAAGCAGAATAAATCTGTGTAATAAAACAATTGGGGAGAGGGGGTATAAGGGGATTAAATGTAATGGAAAAAATACAACAAAGACTAAACAAATAAATGGAAAGACAAATAAAAAACGTTTCAATATCACTGTAAAAAAGTCAACGTGACTCAACCTAAAAAAAAAAAAAACGGCCTAACGCAAAGGCCCACGTGCAGACACTGCCATCTCCTGGCAACGCGAGCACGGACTGAGCAGGCGACCCAAACCTGCCACCTCGGAGAATTTTCCCCCAGAACAGTTGTATGCAAGTTGGGAGAGATGACTACATGATTCTCTATGTTGTTACACAATTATTCTAACCTCCTATCATATGTGACCAGGCTCGCCCATACTGAGGAAAAGAAATCTTACATTTATACATTGCTTTCACTAATGTCTCTTTTTTTTTTCACTGCTTTTAGAGAGAGGGAGAGAGAGAAACTTTGATGTGACAGAGAAGCATCAATTGGCTGCCTCCCGTATGTGCCCAGACCCAGGATCGAACCTGTAACCTAGATATGCATCCTGACCAAGAACTGAAATTGCAACTTTTCAGTTATGGGATGACACTCCAACCGAGCCACACCAGCCAGGACACTAGTATGTCGTTTTAACTCTTCCAAAATAATCCTGTGAGGCAGCAGAGAAGGCATCATTAGCCTTTTATTGACAGACTAAGGTCAGAGATTATTCGATTTGCCCAGAACTTCAAGTATGCTCACTCCTGGGGCAGGGTTTCCGCTCCCCCCGCCCCCTGGGGAAAAAACAGGGGAACTGAGAAGATAAACCAAAGAAGAAAGCAGAATATTTCCTTAGACAGTTACCTGGCTTTGGCTTGCAGAACAGGAATGACTTTGCCTATTCTCTCAGGGACTTTCAGCTTCCCAGAATCCTTGTCAAGAACATCCTTTTTTTCAGAGTGGAAGAAATGCAGAAAGAAAGATGGTTCTTAGTTGTAAGAACATAACTGAACACACTATGGAAATATTCTTGAACTGAAGGCCTCAGAGGCCTATCCTTGATCCTCACCGTGTACCAGGCGCTATGCTAGTTCTTTAAATGAGTATAATCTTAAGGAAGAAAAGAACCCTAAGCAGTAGGGATTATTAAATTTATTTGGAACAAAGGGAACCAGGTTTAAAGTGGTTAAGTAAATTGCCCAAGACTTTTCAGCTCTCCCGAGGCTGATTCAGAGCTGTGCTGTACCTAATACAATATAACCAATGATGGCGATTTAGGCTGAAGCAAAAAGGGAAAAATAATAATAGTGAAATCATCAACAGAGTAATCATTCAATATATGGTAATTTAACCATGCATGCTTGTGTGAATATACTTTTTATTAATCTTCACCATGAAATATTACTCCAATTTATAAATAAGAAACGTGAGGAAACAGAGGCTACACAATCTGTCCAGGGTCTCGCTGCTCGATAGGGTTCAAACCCCAATGCGTTTGAAGACAAAGCTTTGCTATACAGCTTCTGAATGAAAATAATTTCCTTTTCTCTCCACCTTGAAAAAACATACTTACTTTGTCTGAGGAACTGGAAACGACTGGCACCCTCATCTCACTACTGGACTTATGGGGTCCGTTTCTCCAGGACGCCCCTGTGCGAGGAGTCTCTGAGTGGTCCGAGACCTGAGCGCAGGCAGGCGTGGGTTTCTTACTATCAGGCGTATTTTCATCAGGGACAGTCTGTGTAAAGCTATTATTCGAAGGAGAAGGGGGCGGGGGCCCATCCCAGGCGGAGTCGTTGGGACCGATCCCTTCGGAGTAAGTGCAAAGTCTGCTCCTATCCGGGCTAACAGCATCTTCTCTCAGGTCTTCTCCGAGGGAGGAGGGCTGTTCAACACCCGTGGGTGAATCAGTCTTGTCCTTATCAAACACGGCATCGCAAACCGTTGGATTAAATGGTGCAACCACTGTTAACTTTGCGTGGTTCTTTTCTAGTGCAAAGGGTCTATTTAATGGTTTTGTAGGCGTCGGTCCCTGACCAACTGATGTGTTCAGCTGAGGCAACCTGGAGAGGCCAGGAGTCTCCACTACTGGTCCACTGCTATCCAGTACATTTTCCTCGGCCTTATCTGCCTGCAGAAACTTCTCTTCCTCGTCGTCTGACTTCAGTAACTCCTCCTCCTCTTCCTCAGTGACACTGAAAAGGCCATCATCTTCTTCTCCTTCACTTGGGTCCAGCAAGGCATCATCCAGTGCATCCTCATCCAAGGAAGCCCGCGAGGGCACGAGTGAGCACATCATATCTGGAGAAGTAAGAGGCGGTTTTGCTGAGGAACAGGAACCTTATACCAACTCTGATCCGCTCTGTAGTGGGGTGGGTCCCAACATCTCTAATTCTTTACACTGTGACTTGTAACATGAAAAATAACCAAAATATTTAACTTTATCAGAATCATGGAAATACATATTAGAACAATGAGATACTTTTTTTCCCCCTTATCAAAATGATAAACATTAAGATGACAGTAATCCAGGCTGGTGAGGATGTGAGACAAAAGTACGCTCACACTGTCAGTGAGAGTGGAAGTCTGCACACTATTTGTGGGTAATAATTCCGCAATGCCATTTGACCCAGATATTTCACTTCTAGAAGTTTATCCTACAGAAATACCAACACAAACCACACACATGGATATATTTACAAGCATGTACAAAACACTATTATCCAAAACAGCCAAATACCGGAGACCACGGAAATGTCCATCACCAGGATAAGTTAAGTAAAATCGTGGCGCATTCATGCTATGAAATCGTTTACAACTACAGGAGTCCCCCTTACCTGCAGTTTCACGTCCCAGTTTCAGTCACCTGCAGTTTCAGTTACCTGAGGTCAACCGAGGTTCAAAAATATTAAATGGAAAATTCCAGAAATAATTCCTACATTTTAAAACACAGACTATTCTGAGTAGTGCAGTGAAATCTCACGCCTCCCCACTCTGTCCTGTCCAGGACGTGATGTACCCCTTTGCCCAGCGTATCCAAACTGCACATGCCACCAGTCACCTAGTAGCCATCTCAGTATTCAGGACAGCTGTCACAGTACTGCAGTACTTGTGTTTAAGTGACCCTTATTCTACTTAATGGTCCCAAAGTGCAGTGCAAGAGTAGTGATGCTGGCAATTCGAATATGCCAGAGAGAAGCTATACATTGCTTCCCATTAAGTTGAAATTATGTATGTAGAGAAAAAAACAGAGTATACGTAGAATTCATTAATATCTACAATTTCAGGCATCCACTGGGGGTCATGGAACATATCTCCTGCAGACATGTGGGGACTACTGTATTAAAAAAAAAATGACCCAGTCAGGGCACCTGCCTGGGTCGTAGGCCAGTTCCCACAGGGGACACATGAGAGGCAACCATACACTGATGTTTCTCTCCTTCGCCTCTAATAAGAAATAAATAAAATCTTTAAAAAAAGAGAGAGATCTGGATGTACTACCATGGAATAATATCCACAACATACAAACAAAACAAATATATATTATATACAATGTTTGCGTTTTCACAAATGTGTTCCTGTTGAAGTTAAAACACACAACTTTAAGAAATGTCTTCCACACTGTGTGGAGCTGCTGGTGTGAGCTCTGCCTCTGCCAGGAGCCCAACTGGCAGCAGTCTCAGCCCCTGTGAGCTACGCCTTTCAGGAGACTTGTCAAAATGATCGACTCCCACCTTCCTGCAGGCACAAAGGAAATTCAAGATCTTCTCATCCTTTCAGCTCTGCTAATTACAAAGTCAACTGTATTATGCTTTTAAGGTGCTCCATCTATTAATTTTCATCTTGATTTTTTTTAAATACCAGAAAGTTGGATTTTGACTCAAGAACACCAAAGAGAAACCTTTAAAGGAAAAATTATGCAACCAAGAAACTAGTTTTGCTCAACAGTTTATACTTTAAGGGTATCGCACGCTCTAGTAGGATAAATACTGGCTTAAAGTCCAAAGCCCTGAATTACAGTCTTGGTTCTGTCACTAACCAGTTGTTAACAATTTGGGCAAACCGCTTAACCATTTGGACTTGCTTCCTCATTTATTAAACGCAGAAGAGATGGAAAGGGGGGGCGGGCAGGCAATGTCTAAGCTAGTATTTTACATATTTCACGTCCACATCTGAGAAGCCGTAAGAAATTATTAAACACCAAACTCTGGAAAACTCATTGTAGCCTTTTGACTGTGAATTCTGCCTACCCCACTTGCCTGCACACCATGCCTGGAATTTGAGCTTTAGTTCCTGCATTCTTACAGAAAACACTTTCTGTGCTCTCCTATCATCACCCAGCACTGAGCTAGATAATATATGTAATTTCTAAGAAATAAAGATGTGACTTTCGCCCTCAAAGAATGTATACTCTTGCCAAGGAGGCAACAATTTAAAATTACACACCACTATGAGAAAATACTAAATGGTATGGTCAATAGAGTACTACAGAAAGAGTCAGAAGGGAAGGGATGACAGAATTTTAGAATTATGGTAAAAGGGGCCTATGTAGTAAACAGCATGGTGATTATAGTTAACAATACGGTATTTTATTCTTGAAAGTTGCTAAGAAAATAGATCCTAGAATTTTCGTCACAACAAAAAAATTTTAACTGTGAGGTAATATAGTCATACAGCAACATGTACATATATCAAATCACTATGTTGAACACCTTACACTAATAGTGTTATGTGTCAATAAAACTGGGAGGGTAGTAAGAGAAAGAAGGAAGTCAGACTTACTCATCTTAGAAGTGAGGTGGGAGAGAAAGGGAAGAAGTATTAACTATTATAAATCGGGCACTGTGAGACACTTTACAACTCTAATTTAACACTTCAACTTATCCCTGTAACACAGATCTTATCAAAGAAACTACATTTTCTGTTGTATTTAATCTTAAGAGTTGCTAAGACTTTTTCTCTTATTTTACCAGCAATTGAGAGTTCCAGGCACTGAAGCAGGTTCCTCTAAGAGAAAAGCAATTTCTCTGCCCAATGACCGAGTTTTTTCTTTTTTTAATTATCTTTAGAGGGGAAGGAAAGGAGAGAGGGAGAGAAATATGAATGTATGGTTGCCTCTTGTGGGTCTCCTGCTGGGAACTGGCCTGCAACCCAGGCATGTGTCCTGACTGGGAATCGAACCGTGACACTCTGGTTCGCAGGCCCAAGCTCAATCCACGGAGCCACGCCAGCCAGGGCCTGAGTTTTTTAAAAGTTATTTCTTTAGGCAGAAGAAAATTTTACTTTTGGAAATTTCTTTTTCACTTAAAGTTTGTGGCTGTCAATCACAAGTACCTCAGACACTGGGTTTAAGCAACTCCATTTCAGAGAAGCCCCTTCTGGGCCCCTACCCCTACTTTCACTCCAACTCCTTCCAAAAGGTCTAGTTCAAGCACCTGCTTGACCAAATTAGGAGTTCAATAGATTTTCACTCTTGGGAAACCAAAGTTCAGAAGCATACTGTAACTTAACCAAATACACGGAAGTAATAATGCTAGAACAAGGACCCAAACTCAAGACTAATTCCAAAGGCAATGTTTTTTCTTCTTTTACCCTTGTGGCAGACTTGCCTAGGGTTAGTCAGCAAATGGCTGAGCCTTCTAAATCCACTACACCCTCTAACATACATGAAAGATGGGGACACCAGTGAGGGCTTCTGTGCCTTGGCAAAACTAATTTAAGCCATTTTATTATGCAGAGGCTTCCCTTGGCTTCCCAGTGGAAAGGAAGAACATGAGAAATACCCTTGAATGGGGCCAAAACTCACTGGAAGAAACACATCATTACTTCACTGTGCACACTCAAGAACAACATCCTTCACAACCACTGGAAACATCAATTCCTATGCCACGCTGACATCCAGAGCCGCAGAGCTGGCTCTTTTGAGCTTCGCTCCCAGAATGTTCCAACGGGGCTGGAAGCAAAACCATGCACTACAATACCATATACATACAATTTTTAAGTTGCACAAATCATTCTCCTAATTTTACTTCCCCATTTAAAAACATACTCATAATTTAAAACATATGCAAAAATAACATAATTATATAATGTAATCCCCCACATACCCATCACCCAACCTGAACAACTATCATCCACATATTGCTAGTCTTACCCCATCCACCTCCTCGCTCGACCAGATTATTTTGAAGCAAATCCCAGGCATCACATCATTTTATTTGTAAATAACAAGAAGTCCTTATCATAAAGTATCTGGTTTAGATTTCTAATCATTCTATAAATGTCATATATTTTTAAAGATTCTTAAAAATCAATATCCAAATACAGCCCATACATCGCAATTGGCTGATGTCTTGTATTTTAATCTATAGATTCCCCATTTTTCTTGTAAGTTGTTAAAGAAACAATGCCACAAATTGTGTATGCATAGATACATATATATCACTAAATTATAAAAACATGCATACAAATAAGAAACGCCAAATTCAGGACAGTGGCTGTTTCTGGTCATGGGGAGGGAAGAGGAATGGCTGGGGACATAAGAGCTACCTGTTTTCTTAAACAAAACAAAACAAAACAAAGCCCTAAAACAAATGTGGCAATGGAAGATAAAGCTAAATGGTGGGTATCATGGTATTCATTTCTATAATGTTATATGCTTTAAATAAATATTTAATAATAAAAACATTTTTAAATGAGAAGTCAGTGGGGAATACAATGACTACCTTTTGAAGTTTCAAATGTCCTCCCTAGTAAAATGGGGTTGTTGGGGGAATTAAATGCGATCATGAACACAAAACACTTAGCACACCACAGGCACAATGTAAAGGCTGAGTTAAGTAGTGGCTATCGATGATACTACTTCCCTCCATGCACATCACCTCTCTGACCCCTTAAGGGTCTTAAGAGAAGCATACCAATGACAGGAAAAAGAATGCTAAACTGGTACAGAACTTCTAGTCCTTGCTTGTTGAGAAACTACCCAGTATGCTCTAGCATGGTGTCCAACCCACGGCTGCTAGCTGCATGCGGCCCAACAGTCGCAAATTTACTTAAAACCTATTTTTCTGCTCATCATTTTTTGTTAGTGTTTGTGTATTTCACATGTGGCCCAAGACAGCTAGCTCTTCTTTCAGTGTGGCCCAGTGATGCCAGAAGGTTAGACACCTCATCTCTTCTAGTTTAACCCAGCATTCAACCATTCTGTCACTAAATTAAAGGCCAGGTTGTGAGGACATCTAAACTGCGGGCAGATTCTGCAAACTAACAAATGAAGACTGTTAGATCTTCAATTGTTCAATCTAATAGAGCGGAGCTCAACTAAAATTCAGAAACATCAGCAATTCACTTGAAGTCTCTGAACCTTAATACAGATGAGAATACACATCTGAAAAAGTGGGAATTATTCACTGTTAACTTCATTCGCAGGCCATCATGAGATTCAAATGAGGACAAGTTTATGAAAGCAGTCTAACCCTAAAAGCCCTATACTAACGTAAGTTGGTATTTCATGAATTTGCAAGCGGGGGGGGGGGGGGAATCTCACATAAAACTGAAGTTCTGAAGTAAAGTTCCACAAGACTGCCTGCCTTAGTGCTTTTGTCTGCCACTGCACCAGCACCTGCCCTTCTTGGTACTTACTTTATAAGCTCCACCAAAAATATGAGAATCTCTTTATTTTTAAAGGAAGAATATTTTCCCCACCTCCCAACTCTCTCAATTCCTCTGCTCCCCACCCCTTCTGTGACCCTATTCTGTCCCTCCACGTCTCTCACTTGTCCACCCCCTTCTTCTTCACACTTCAGTTTACCACGCCCACCCTGCCTGTTCTCTAACCTCCCGGTTGCAACCTCAGAAACTGGTTCCCTTCCTATTTTTATCATACCTAAGAAACCTACTGCCTTAAAGCACAAAGCTTTGTTTTATTCAGGCCACTAAAACTGCAACACCAGCCACGACCCCATATCCCTCTTTCAAGGCTCTAAAACTAAGAGCATTGCCAAGGTGGATTTGACAGATATGAGCAAGGATTGTTTCCAAGGGACAGGACTTCCCCACTGGCCTTTCATTCCCAGTGCATATGCCTTGCACTCCGTAGGTTTTACTACCCTATAAAAGGGACAGATATAAAGTTTAAACAAGATCAAAGGGAGCTGCAATCATCTGTAAGAATTGCGCAACTCCCTTTGAGGTATCTGAAAAAGCTCTAGGACAGAAAAACAACCCAGAGTTGGAAATCTCTGCTGAGGGCCCCAGGCACTCCTCCCACGCAGACATGGAAGACCAATCTCTAAGCCGCAGCAACAGGTTTCTTTTTAAGAAAATTAAAAAATTTAATTTAGACATGTTTGCTAAAGCCTGGAGCCTGTAACACATCCACAAGAAACTTAAAGTCGGGGGGGGGGTACCAGGTGGGCAATTCAATCACTTTCTGGGCCCACCCTGCGTTCCAACTGCCCTCCCTCCGGCCCAGGAAGGAAATGGTGGACACCTCCAGTTCTTGAGAGCCAGGAGGAAGAGTGGCCCAAATACACCCTTTGGAGGTTGCCGCTTGACCTCCTCCAGCACTGCCTTAGAAATGCCACAGCCGCCAGAACAGCATCGCCCCGGGACATGGCCTTGGCACTTCCCTCCTCCCAGCTCCGTGGAGACCGGTAATTCCCGCCTCCCCGTGGAAGGCGGGAGAAGCTCTGGCTTGATCTCCGCCCCTCCCCCAACAGGGGCAAAAGCGGACCGTCGGCGAGCCAGCGCCAGCACCCCTGTTCCTGAGGATGGCTACCCGCTTACACATCGCGGCGGGACCAAGGCCCCCGCCCCCCGGAGTGGCAGGTCATCCTCTCCTTCCCCCACCCAGCAGGCGCGGCAGAAAGACCACTATCTCCTCCCCAGCTACAACCATCCCGCAGTGGTCCAGGGGGGCAGCGGCATAGCGGCATCACCCACCCGCTTACACTTCCATCCCTCCCCATCCCGCCTAGGCTGGGAGAACCGACGTCACTCCCCGCCTCTCAGGCCGCCGAACAACCTCCCTTTTCCTCTGCAGGGTGAGGGGCACCTATAGCCCGCCGACGTGGAGGTGGGGGCAGGGACACTCCCCTCCTCTTCCCTCCCGCCGCCATCACCTCAAGAACGAAAACGAGCCCTTCTCCCAGCAGAGTGAGAGACTCCCAACCCCCTTAATGGGGCGGACAGCGTACGCGGTCCCCAGAAGAAGCAACAGGCGCCCCCATCCTCCTTCCAGCCAGGGAATGCCGACCCCTCGCCCCTCCCACTCTTCACCTCCGGAAGCCGGGCCGAAGCCTGGGCGAAAGACCTCGCCTCACTCCGCCCCCTGCGCCATTTTATCGCCCCTCTCCCCGACCTCCCCCACCCTAAGGCAGCCCCGGCAGCTCCAGGGGGTGGGCAAACAGGCAGTGATTGGCAGGGAGACGCCCCGCCTCCCAGAGGGTGGAGCCCCGCAGGCTCCGTAATCCCGCCCTCCGCACCGCCTACCCCTCTACAAGCTCCGCCTCTTCTCGTCCCATCGAGCCACTCGACTTTCTTCTGCTCTTGACTTCGGACCACTTCCAGGCGGAAGGTCCAAGCCTAGCAAGCCGAGAAACGAGCTCAGCTGATGCAACCTTACTAGACCTGCAGAACGTTTCCCGGCACGCGGCGGCGGCGGCGGCGGCGGCGGCGGCGGTAACGACTGAGGAAAAGGGTGCGGGGTGCTGGACGGAGACATGGGGGATGCTCCGAGCCCAGAAGAGAAGCTGCACCTTATCACACGGAACCTGCAGGTTGGGCCTTAGAATTGAAAACGTGTCGCTGGGGACCTAAGATTTAGAGATCCTGAACCCCACTACTAAGTCTCTGGGGCCCGGGATCCACGCCAAGGCAGCAGTGAGACAGCCTGCAGTTCTCAATGTTGATCGGTCATTCACTCAGTCAAGTATCTGGGTACCACAAAAATCACATAGGCTTAACTCCCATCCCACCTACTATTACGTGCTAGGCGCTGGGGATGGGGATATGCCAAGGCCCTGCCTTCCCAGAGCTTGTCCGTAAAGAATGAGACGTTAAAAATGACCTGTAACCCATACAATTAATTACAACCAAAGAAAGTACTGGAAGTTACTACATGGGACTTTGAAATGAAATTAAGGTGAAGGGCTGGTCAGGGAAGGTTGAGGAAGTGTCCTCCAAACTGCGCCCCAAAAGCCCTGAAGGATGCGCATCCCTCTTCACTCCACAAAGTTCCTACTGTTTCCAGGAACAGCAGGAGTAGAAGTTAACCAGCGAAAGAATGGGGTGCAGGGATACATTTCAGGTAGAAGGAACCCAAATCAAGACTCAGAGGAGGGAAAGAACACTGATTCAGAGAGAAGGCTAACTGGACTGGAGTAGAGAGCAAATATAAGTATTTCCATGTATTGCTCATACTGCTCATTCCATTGCCTCCTTCAGGCCTCTGACTATTGTCACCTCTATCTGGAAGGCCTTTCCTGAACCACATGTTTTCATAACAAATTCCCTGCCACCAGAACTGCCTCATCCCCTGTTCTGCCTTTTTTGTTGTTGTTGTTTCTTCATAGAACTTGTCGCCATACTTGGTACTTGTTTATTTGGGAGAGGTAGCAGGGGCCAGGTCACGAGAGCCTTGTGGGCCTGTGTAAAATTGGGGTTTTATTCTAAGAGCGATGATTAGGACACAGCTTTTTTCGAGATACAATTCAGATACCATAAAATTCACCCTTTTAAAGTGTAAAATTCAGTGAGTTTTATTGTAGTTACAAGGTTGTGTAATTATCACTATTATCTAATTCCAGAACATTTTCGTCACTCTCAAAAAACCTATATCCCTTAGCAATCCCTTTCCATTTCTCTCCTCCCCCCAAAACTAGGGAAACACTAATCTACTTTGTCTCTATGTGTTGTTTGCCTATTCTGGACATTTTGTATAAATGGAATCATGCAAAATGTGGTCTTTGTGTTTGGCATCTCTTATTTAGCGTATTATTTCCAAAGTTCTACCATGCTCTTATCCCTATGAGAACCTCATTCCTTTTTAATGGCTGAATAATATTCCATTATATGGGTTAACTGTGTTTTGTTTATCCATTCACCAGTTGATGGACATGTGGGTTATTTCCACTCATAACTTGATCTTAACCAGAGATTCTTGCATGCTTCCCCTTAGTCAGTTCCTTTGTTTCCTAGCCTTTCTCCATAAAATAGTGTTGGTTAGGAATAGAGGATACACAAAGCTAAGGGCATTGACTCACTCGGATTTTAAAGGGTGAGTGATACGACCTTTCCTTGGGTGGCAAGAACCTCCAAGTGTCCAAAGAGGGGCTTGGAGGATGCAGGATCAATCTCCAACCAGCTTGGAGCACAGAATTTTAATAAGTCCTGCTAATATCCTTGGATTTGTTACCATGAGTCCAACAGCCTCCCCAGTCG
Organism: Artibeus jamaicensis; assembly: GCF_021234435.1. NCBI lineage: Eukaryota > Metazoa > Chordata > Mammalia > Chiroptera > Phyllostomidae > Artibeus > Artibeus jamaicensis. Next base: position 11,043,344 of record NW_026522057.1, read on the forward strand.
TCCTTGAAGAAACACTAAAATCTCTTTTTATCTGCAGCGTACTGGACTGTTAGGAGTATCTCAGCATGTCGTAGGGCAAATGGGAATTATTAAAGAATTTAAACAGGTAAATGAGTTCATCAGATTTGGGGTGTTAGAGAGCTCTTTGGCTGCCTTTTGGAGCATGGATTGCAGAGAACAAGAGTAGATGTGGGAACCCTGGCTGGTGTAGCTCAGTGGATTGAGCGCAGGTCTGTGAACCAGAGGATCTCGGTTCAATTCCCAGTCAGGGCACATGTCTGGGTTGCAGGCCAGTTCCCAGCACGGGATGCACTAGAGGCAACCATACATTGATGTTTCTCTCCCTCTCTCCTTCCCCTCTAAAGATAAATAAAATCTTAAAAAAAAAAAAAAAAAAAGAGTAGATGTGGGAGACCTGTAAGGAAGCTGCTACAGTATCTTGGTGTAAGCTGATGGTGGCCCAGACTAGGTTGGTGGAATAGAGGAAGAGAGAAGCAGGAGGGTGTAAGAGCTCTTTCGGAGTAACTTGTGCAGCTGAGTGAGTGATAGTACCATTTACTGAACGAGGGGGAAACCGTAAGAGAAAGGGGTGGTTGGGGGGTAAGGCAGAAAGGTGAGAGCATGAGTTTAATTTTGAGCACACTGAGTTTGAATTAACTGGATTACTGACAGGTGTGAGGGTAGACCCCCCCAAAATAGAATTTATTTATTTAAAAATGTGTATTTATTCTTACATGTTTAAATTTCAGTCACCTTCAGAGTGCTCTTCATTTGATGCAATCCACCCATCCAGATGGTTTTTCCACTGCTCAAAACAGTTTTCTTTTTATTATATTTGATTGATTATATTTCTTATTGTTCTGCTTGGTTGGGGTGTTTTTTTTTTTGCTTCTTTATGTTCCAAGTGATTGGTTTGGTTCTCAGCTTCCTCCACTCTACTGTTGTTTCCCTGTAAATTGTTCTTTATTTCAATTAGTGTATCCTTCACTTCTGACTGAATCTTTTTTTATGCTGTTGAGGTCCCAACTAAGTTTCTTTTTTTTTTAATTTTATTTAAATTTATTTATTTATCTTTAGAGGGGAAGGGAGGGAGAGAAACATCAATGTATGGTTGCCTCTCCTGCGTCCCCTGCCGGGAACTGGCCTGCAACCCAGGCATGTGCCCCGACTGGGAATCGAACCGTGATCCTCTGGTTCGCAGGCCTGAGCTCAATCCACTGAGGCACACTAGCCAGGGCCCAACTAAGTTTCTTGATACTCTGGTTTCTCTTCATATTGCATAAATCTTTCACCTTTTACCAACTAAGTTTCTTGAGCATCCTTATAATCAGTGTTTTGAACTCTGCATCTGACAGATTGCTAATCTCTATTTTATTTAGTTCATTTTCTGTAGTTTTGACCTGTTATTCCCTTGGGCCATGTTTCTTTGTCTCCTCCCTGTGTTTGTCTCCTCCCTGTGTTTGTCTCCATGCTGTTATTCCCTGTCTTGGTGGCATGGCCTAATGTAGCAGATGTCCTGTAGGGTCCAGTGGCACAGCCTCCCTTATCACCCAAGCTGGGTACTTGAGGTACACCCTTCATGTGGGCTGAGTACACCCTCCTCTTGTAGCTGAGCGTTGGTTGCTGTTGGCAGGTCAATGCCCGGGGCATTGCCCGAGGGATTTACCCAGGCCCGTCAGCTGCAAGAACTGGCTGTGGCCACTGACCACTAACCTCTGCCCTCTGGAGGATCAGCTGTGCAGGGGCACGATGATGGTGCTCCAGTGTGGTTTGTAGCTGCCCACTAGATGTGCTGGCTCTGGGGTTTCTCGGGTGGTACAGGCCAAAGATGGCCCTGACCTGTGTTCTGCCCAGGGCCACCCTGCATGAGCTACAAAACAATCTGCAGATGGCCGCTACTTGTGTGGGGCTTGGAGGTTCCCAGGCAAAGCCAAGTTGTGAACCTAAGCTGGCTGCTGCTAGTGCTGTGCCTGGGGCCACTTAGCAAGAGGTTCAGGGGCTGGGAGCTCTCTGAGGCCAACTGTTGCTTATTTGATAGGATTTAGAAAGTTGTGAAATATGAGCCAAGACCAGCCATTCATATGGAAAAGCAGCTTGGGTGGGCCTGTAGTTGGGTGGGAGGAAACCTCTGTGGATCTCTAGTGCTGGGCAAACAGTGTTAGCCAGGTTGATGGAGTCTCAGCTATGGAACCCACCTGCTGGCTCTGTGGCTTTGTTGGGGGAGGGTTCAGAAAAGGAACAATGGCTTCTGCCAGCCTTTCTCTCTGGAAGAAAGCTGTCACCCAGCTCTCATCTTGATGCCAAACCCTTCAGTTCCTCTCCATGTGCCACTGGTGCCTTTCAAGTTGCTGCCTCAGTGCCAGATCTTAGAGGGAGTGAGTCCAAGTCTGCGAGGATTCTTTAAGAGGAATTGCTTGGGATTCCTAGTTACTTTCACCAGCTGAATCCCTGCTGGGTTTTGCAGCCAAAAGTTATGGGGGCTTCACTTCCCGGCACTGGAACACCCTGGGCTGGAGGGCCTGGTGTGGGGCAGGACTCCTCGCTCCCAAGGTAGCCCTCCTGAATCTGTATCCACCACATGTGGGTGTGGGACCAGCCCATTCAGCGTCTCTGCATCTGCATCCCTCCTACCAGTCTGGATAGATGTAGTTTCTTTAATTCCATAGTTGTCAGACTTCCATTCGACTCGATTTCTTTGTTTATATATATTTTATTTATTTGTTTTTAGAGAGGGGAAGGGAAGGAGAGAAACATCAATGTGTGGTTGCTTCTCATGTACCCCCTACTGGGGGCACAACTTGGGTCACAACCCAGGCATGTGCCATGACTGGGAATCAAACCAGTGACCCTTTGGTTCACAGGGTGGTGCTCAATCCACTGAGCCACACCAGCCAGGGCTTTCGATTTCTGATGGTTCTGAGTGATGGTTAGTCTATAGTTTAGTTATAATTTTGATGTGATTGTACAGGGCGGCGAGCCATGTTTACCTATGCCTCCATCTTGACCAGAACTTCCTCTACTGCTCAAAACAGTTTCTGAATTCTTCATTTTGTGCCTTTTAGTGCTTCCGCCATTTCTGTTTCACCTCATCCACATCAGCAAAATGTTTCCCTGTGAGGACTTTTTTCATCCGGGGAAACAAAAAAAAGTCGCTTGGGGTGAGATCGAGTGAATAGGTAGAAGGGAGCGTGGGGACCGTGTTGGTTTTTTGGTCAGAAACTGCTGAACACTCAAGTATGGTGTGGGCAGGTGCACCCACTCATAAATCACTCATCATGAAATGGGCAAACACATTGAAAGAGTCTTCAAAAAAATTTACTAGAGCTGAATGCAGCCTCTCACAATGCCAGCTGGTTTCCTAGAACACTTACGTAGGAGGGGAAGCCTGTACTACAGGAGGCCCACCCTCCAGAAGATGATTCTGGTTTTTGGGGGGGTGCCTCCTCGGACACAGTTCTACGTACGGGCGTGAGCAGGAGATTTGGGAGATACTAGCTCTTGAGTAGTCACTGAAGCCACTGAAGGGCATCAAGGAGAATGCAGAGTAAGAAGAGGTAGGGATGCAAGAATTGCTGATATTTAATGATTAGGGAGAAGAACAGATGCGAAAAAATCTTAAGTTCCAGCAGCCAGAGAAATAGGAAGAAAACTGATAATGAAATAGAGGAAGAAAGAAGAAAGTGTCTCGGGAAGGGAGTAAAAATTCAGAAGTCTTCATTGAATTAGCAACTCGGAGACCAGGTGTGACCTTAGCAAGAGCGTTGTCAGTGGTGTGCTGCTGTATGGAATTCAGACTCAAGTGGAAGATAAGGAATGGAGACCCAACAAAGAGGTAACTATTTCAAGAAGTTGGCTTTGAAAGGATGGAGCGTGTGTTAGAGGTAGTTGGTCAGGAAGACGTAATTGGAGAAATATCCCATTTCCCTAATTTCCGTGTCGTTTCACTGGAGTGGTTCAAGCAACAACGCCAACTTAGACTGGCTGTCACTCTGCACTAAGCATGGCTGGACGCCCTGCTGCTGGCTCTGAGCCTGGCCCCCCAGTGACACACGCCTTTGTTTTCCTTGTCACAGGGTAATGGATGAGCAAGGTGGGGCACCAGCATTAAACCAGTTCTTCTGCTTCCACAACAGGAGGTTCTGGGGGAAGAGAAGCTGAAGGAGATACTGAAGGAGCGGGAACTTAAAGTTTACTGGGGAACAGCGACCACAGGCAAGCCACACGTGGCTTACTTCGTGCCTATGTCCAAGATCGCAGACTTCCTGAAAGCAGGGTGTGAGGTAAGAAGTAATGTTTTAAACCAAGCAGTTGCCCTTGGGAAATGGCCAAAAGAAAGACTTGATAAGGGTAGGGCAGGGAGGAGGGTTGGGAGGTGCTTGGACAAATTCACTTTCGGGTGGTCCCTTATCTCTTATGTCCAGGTAACAATTCTGTTTGCGGACCTTCATGCGTACCTGGATAACATGAAAGCCCCTTGGGAACTCCTAGAACTCCGAACCAGCTACTATGAGAATGTGATCAAGGCAATGCTGGACAGCATTGGGGTGCCCTTGGAGAAGCTCAAGTTCATCAAAGGCACTGATTACCAGCTCAGCAAGTAAGTGCTTGATCCTCCACCCTCCTCGCGGCTCCAAGGCTCCTAGCTAATTACAGGCCTGTGAAGTCTAGGCATTCTCCCATTTGGATTAGAAGCTGTTTGGCTCTGCCTGTTAACCATTTAAAAATGTATACCCTTTGTCCTTTTAATTCATCCATCAAAAATATACGGACTAGTAAATGCCTAGGTACTCACTCTCCTGTTTGCTGGAGATGTAGATGTAACCAAAACAGAGTCCTTGGCTCTTGTAGAGCTCACAGCATCTGGGAGAAGAGTGATGAGCAATGCAGCCTCCCTTCCTCCTTCCAGCCTCAGCAAATACTGATCAAAGGAATGTGAAAGAAAAATAGTTCACTTGTTTTTCACCTTCCGAGCAACTTTTGTGGCTTCTTATCTTTGTCAGTTTTATTCATGTTTGTAATTATCATACATATAATTGTGTCCTACTTTTTTTTAACTTGACAGTTTTCTGTTGCCTTATAGCCTCCACATTTTTTTTAATTTTTAAAATCTCTCAAATAAGCATGTATCACTCTCCTAGTCACTTTCCTTAAGAACAACTTTTCAGGGTAAGCGTTGTTTCATCCCATTTCACAGGTAAGGAAATAAATTTCGTCTTCAGTTCACACAGCCAGCAAGTAGAAGAGCCAGGATATGAACTCACATCTCTCACTTACAAGTTAATGTCTCCTTTTACTTCATCTAACACAGTATTCTTTACTGTTCCCCACTGTTGGTCATTTAGAGTTTTAAATAAAGCATATAAACACCCTTATGTTAACAAATATTTGAATCTACAGCCTCGATAGAGTGCCTGAGATTTCACTCATTTTTACATTTATTCTGCAGATATTTAGGGAGCGCTCACGATATGGTGACAGGTGCTAGAAAGCAGGCAGAAGGGCGGGGTTTTCTGTTTAAACAGAACGGTTAGAGATCGCTGTGATGATACCAGACAAGGCCTGACAAAGGTGAGAGCAAGTCGAGCAAACATTTTATTGAGTTCTTAGTATATGCCAGACACTGTTATCTGCAAACTCAGGCAAGGTTTTTATTCTCCTAGAATAAAGGTGGGATACATAAAACTATCTTGCCACAAAGTCACTTGATTTTTTCCTATATAGAAAAGTGACTTCAAAGGAAGTCGGCTTTGTCAGTGCACGCCTTGACGCACTCCTCTATTCCAAACACGGCAGTGACAGTTAAAAATAAACCAAACCTCATAGCCAGGTTCAAAAACAAGCTGACCAGCTCTATGGTAAGAGAAAGGATGGAAATGCAACTCGGTGAATTGGGCAGAAGTTACGGGTCTGCTGGGGTCTTCTGGAAGTGGGCAGTGGGGATAAACCGGCTTCCGCTCCAATGCAGAGGATAAAGTAGGGCTTTCCCCCCTTTTCCGTTCTCGTTCCTACTCCTCAAAGAAAGTAGAGCTGGTATATGGGGCACTTCTGGCCACCTGCCTGGGTCTTTGAGGACTTTTATCAAGAATTGAACCAGCCCTGACTGGTTTGGTTTGCGGGCATGATCGCACAAATCAAAAGGTCTCAGACTTGATTCCGGGTCAGGTCACATACCTGCGTTGCGGGCCAGGTCCCCAGTTGGGGGTGTGCAAGAGGCAACCAACTGAGTTTTCGTTTCTCTCCGTTTCTCCCTCCCTTCTCCTTTCTCTAAAAATAAATAAATAAAGTCTTTTAAAAGTAAAATAAAATTATAATATTAAGAAAAATTGATAAAAACCACTTTGGAAAATAGTTTAGTATTACCTACTAAGTTCAAGATGCAAATCCCCTGTGATCCAGCAATTCTACGTCTAGGCATGATATAAAGGAACTTGTACATGTACACTTGTACATGTATACATGTACATCACATGTGCATGATATAAAGGAACTTGCACAGGATACACATATAAGAATGTTTACAACATCATTTAGAGATGTAAATACTATAAAATTGGAAAGAGACAGAAGTTGAGGGTAGTGGTTACTGTGGAAGAGGAGACAGTGGAATAGGGTTGTGGAGCGGTGCACGGGGTGGGGGTGGAAAGAAGGGGCAAAGAGCATGTGTGAGTGACCCACGGACATGGACAATGGTGTGGGCACTGACTGTGGGAACGGGGTGGGCTGGGTGGAGGGGAGGGCAAAGGGGGGGAAATTGGGACAACTGTGACATGATAAACAAACAAAAAAAGAAGCATGTAGGTTCTTTTTCCTAAACTAAGTAATGGGTACACTGTCCTTAAGACATTAAAGATAGACTGAGAAATTCTGATGTTCAGTTAATAGGTGTTCCAGAAGACAATGGAGGGGAATGGCAGAAAAGCAGTATTTTAAAAGATAAGTGAAGAAAAAGATGAATTAAAGCCATCTTTTAAAAAGAAGACATAAAAAGGGAATAGTATTTTGAATGAGAGGTTGGGTCACTCACATTTCAGAGCTCTCCTGAAGTGTGTTAAGATTAGGAGAGTGAATTCATGAGCTTTAGGATTAAACCAAGTCCTGGGCCCATTCTTAGCTGTCCCCCTTCCTCTCCTCATCAGAGAATACACACTCGATGTGTACAGACTCTCCTCTGTGGTCACGCAGCATGACGCCAAGAAAGCGGGAGCTGAGGTGGTGAAGCAGGTGGAGCACCCTTTGCTGAGTGGTCTGCTGTACCCCGGACTCCAGGTACTTGCGAGGGATGGAGTTGCCCAGTGACCCTTTCTGTTCTGTTTCTAACCACCGGTCAAAGCCTGGTTAAACTGGTGCACTTGCTGCTCCTTCACCGTGCTGTAGGCCAGGGGGGTCAAGTTCATTTTTACTGGGGGCCACATCAGCCTCGCGGTTGCCTTCAAAGGGCCGAATGTAATTGTAGGACTGTATAAATGGAACTACTCCTTAACAGTCAGGTGGGAGCTTGGCACTGCCACCAGGTAGAAACAAGGTGCCGGGCCGGATGAAACAAGGTGGAGGGTGGGATTCAGCCCTCGATCCTTGTGTTTGCCACCGGTGCTGTAGGCCCTCTTTGTCTCCCCCCTTCTCCCCATGCCTCCATTTCCTAGAAGAACCCTCTTTGACTTTTTCAGCTGTGAGTCTCCCCTACCTGTCTCTCCTTTAAAACACTGCTTATCCTGTGAACCTTCTTTAAGTTGATCAGTCTCTTCATTGAAAATTAATTTCTAGCCTCCCTGGCTAGTTTGGTTCAGTGGATTGAGTGCCAGCCTGGGAACCCCAAAGGGTCACGGTTGGATTCCATTTAGGGCACATGCCTGGGTTGTGGGCCAGGTCCCCAGTAAGGGGCACACAAGAGGCAAGCACGCTGATGTTTCTCTCCCTCTCTTTCTCCCTCCCCCTGAAAAAATTAATTTCAGAGCAATGTGTGAAAAGTACATTTTAGGCATGATCCTATTTTCTATTAAATAAAACAAGCACATCCTATTTTGAATGTGTGTAGTGAGTAAGGAGAATGATGGGAAAATACAAATCCGCTGGTAATACTGGTTACTTGAGGGAAGCAGGATGAAAATGTAGATAGACTTAACTTTTTCTTTGCATATTTCTGTAATGTTTGGCAGAAGGAAATCATTCTTCCCTTTTCACTGCCACTTGATCTTTCCACAAGTTAAACCTGGAGACATTCTAGATCTGCACTGTCTGCTGTGGTAGCCTCTAGTCTTAGCCAGAAGTGGCTGTTAAATGTTTAAAGTTAAAAATTTAGTTTTTAGTCACGTTGGCTAAATGTCAGTCACTCGCAAGTCACGTGTGGTTAGTGGCTACAGTGTTGGGCAGCACAGATATAGAACATGCTCATTATCACAGGAAGATCTATTGGACAGTGCTGTTCTAGACTCTTCCTGCCTGCCCATCTTTCTCTAGCTCTCCTTCCTCTTCCCTCCATCCAGCCAGACACTGAATTATATCAGTTCTACTTCGTTTTTTGAAAAATTTTATTTATTTACTTTTAGAGGGCAAGGGAGTGAGAAGGAGGGAGAGAAACATGTGAGAGATACATCGATTGATTGCCTTCCACACACCCCCAACTGCGCAACCCAGTTATGTGCCCTGACCGGAAATCGAATCAGCAGCCTTTCAATTCACAGGCCGGGTTGATGTGGATTCCGGCCAGCGGTGTCCATGGTGTTGTGGATGTAACAAACAAAATCACATGGTCTGCAGAAGTCCTGTGGAGAAAAGGGATGGCATGACCATTCTCTGAGTGAGCGAGCACCCTTACCCTGGCCTGGACAGGCTTTTATTGCTTTTCTGAGAGCATTACCTCAAGGAAAGTCTTCATTTATCATTGTCAGGCAGTAATGATCAAGTAACAGGTAACATTCCAGGAACTGTAAGGATTTATTCTGAGTCAGGGTCAGTTAGCTAAAGGGCCATAAAACTTTAGGAAACAAACTCATGTCATGCTTGGACCCTTATCAGAAAATTGAGGGCATTCTTAGCAAAGCCGGTTTCACAGGATTTCTTATATTCTTTCTTGGGCCTGATGGCCCCTGGGGAACCATGCATTCCTGCCCAAGGCTACACCGCCCTCTGGCATTGTTTCGGGCTCAAGTCAGGCTGGGGAAGTAAGGCAACCAAGAGATTAGGAGACTTCTTGCAGACAGAATGAGGACTCAGGCTATGTCAAAGCCAAGGGTTGAGGGCCCATCACCCCCTTTTTCTGTAGCCCCCCCCCCAGTCCTTCCCTGAGAGCAGCCTCTTTATGACCATGCCTGTCTTAGGTCATCCCTCCCTTAAGGAATCTTACCCGTCATTGGCTAACCAGTCATCCGTCTGGGGCCGAGCTGGGTGAAGTAAAAGGGGGCAGAGGCAGTGCCCCTGCTGGGAGGATAAGCTTTGTCTCCTTAGTGGTTTGTGGTCCCAAGGTCTCTTTGCTCAGCCTTAGCCGTGGGGGGTTATAGCTTCTGAAACCAGTCAGGGCAGTTCCCAACATGGGGGCTCAATCCGCTGAGCCACGCCAGCCAAGCTACCAATTCTACTTCTTAAAAATGTCAAGCCCCAACCCCCCTCTCCTTCCCTTCCCCTCTAAAGATAAATAAATTTAAAAAATTAAAAAAAAAAATGTCTTAAATTCAGCCTTGCTTTGTGTCCCCACTGACCAACTTTATCATTATTTGTCACCTGGACTCTCACAGCAGCTTTCCAGATACTTGCTTTGTCTCCAGCTCATAGGCCTCCACTCCAAGCTCTGCCATCTCACTGGTGTGATCTTTCTACAGTGCAGGTCATGTTTCTCCCTTCCTTAAACCCACTCACCAGCTGGGACAATGCTAGGCACCCTAACTTGACATTCAGGGTCCTTACCTACTTTTTCTGATGTCATTATCACTAACCACTTCCCACATCCCTTGGAAATTGTGCTTTCGCAGACTGAATCTCTCACAGTTTCCCTAAACACTTCACACCTCTGTGCCGTCTCACATTCTGTTTCCGCTGCGTGGTGAAAACCACCTAGAGGTTCTTCTAAGCCAAGTTCAGCCCACAGTCTGATTCTAGGAAGCCTTTACCACCACCTGTCTGACCAGATCCAGATAGTCATTTCTTTCTTTGTGTTAGCACTGTTCTTGAAATGAACATCTAGGTTAGCCCTCAGCACACTGTACTGAAGTTATCTGTTTACATGTCTCTCTCCTCAACTGGGTAACTGGCTTCTTGAAGGCGTAGTCTGGGTTTGATTCATCTCTGCATCGTGCACAGGGCTGGCACCAGGCCTGGCACGCAGTAAGTGACAGTGACTCTTTGTTTACAAGCTCAGCCTTGCCTTTTTCCCTGAGCTCGCTCAGCACCTTTTTCTGCCACTTACTTACCATTTTTCATAGGCTGCATTATTCAGGGAGTACCTTGACATGACCGTAGTTTGTCGTCTCTACCTCTCTCCCCCGCTGGACGGTGAGCTTCCTGTGGGCAGAGACTTGTTTCACCCCAGGGCCTCCGTGTGGAGCACTGCTCACTGAAGGCGCTCAGCAAGGGTTGATGCGGCTCTGGAGGCCGACACGGAGCCTGGTCGCTGCTCAGTTGCTTCCTGCCTCTACCTTCTGAAAAGCGTAGTGATTTTCAGAAGTTTCCAATTGCTCAGATACGTGCAGAAGAAATACAGTAGGAGTTCATGCTCCCGTGTTTCTGTCCACAGGCCTTGGATGAAGAGTATTTGAAAGTAGATGCGCAATTTGGAGGCATTGATCAGAGAAAGATTTTCACCTTTGCAGAGAAGGTTAGTATCCTTTTTCCCATCTTTTTTTCTCTTGAGCCTCAGAGGTGTGCAATTAAAAGTTACTGAAAATGCCAGTCCCACCACTCATAATCATATTGTATGGTAAGTATTATTTCCCTTTCTTTTACAGATGAGAAAACTAAGGATAGAAAGTTGTCCCGTGTATCAGTTAGTGACCAAGCAGGAATTAGCACCCAGATCTGTGGGACACACAAGTTTATGCTTTTGCTTCTAGCGGAAAGCTGCCCCAGACCTATTTGATGTTCCTCTTTCCTAATAGCTCAGTGTCCGGGGAAGGGCACTGGTCTCCTTTCCCACAGCATTTGGCCTGTTTGCTCTGGATCTTACGTAAACCACTCATCTCTCAGATGAGGTTTAGCAGGGCTTAAAGGAGGAAATTAGCACAAGCCCATAGTATTTTTTTTCCCTGGGAAAGAACTTGAGTGAGTTGAAAAGGGCTTTTGAGAAGTGGTTAGTATTTTTGAAAACATCTCAAAACCTCACACTGGCAGGCGTGGAGAGCAAACACTGCTGGCAAAAATTCCTGGACAGGGGTTGGACGGCGCAACTTGAATTATGTATGCAAGTGTATGTCATTATCAATTTAAAGCCAAAGTCTGGAAATAATCTTATATCAAATGACAAAGAGTTGGATCAAATGACAAAGAATTGGTTAAAAACATTATGATAAAGCCTTACAATGGAATATTATGTAATATTTGTATGTGGTTTTTGGATATATTTAGTGAATGGGGAAATGTTTCCAGTGTAAACATTTTTGATTAATCAAGTATTCTTTGTTCCATTTCATCTTCTCTATTAACTTTTTAGTTCAACCTTCTTTTATTATTCTAGCAGACATACAGCCCAGGTCTTATTTATGTATTACTCAGATGCTCTAAGATTGGTTTTTACATTTTTTAAGGGGTATAAAACAAACAAGGTTTGCAGGAAAGACCATATGTGTGGCCCACAAAACTTCAAATATTTACTATCTTGCCCTTTACAGAAAAGTTTTGCTCACCCTGCCCTGGAGGGGACACGCATCTTGTCGTTTAGCACAGTTTCAGTTGGGTATTTTTACCACTTCCCAACAATGCAAGGACACACTGTTCTATTCCATTTAATGCCTTCCTGCCCCTTCTGCAGTTGCAGTCATATATTTCACTGCTGTATGTATATTGTAAATCCTGAAGACTATTATAATTGCATTTAAACAATTTTCTTGAATACTTAGCATTACCCACCCTTTCTCTTACTCTTGATTTCTTCCTGCAGTTCTGTGTTTCTGTGCTTCCATCTGGGATCATCTTCCTTCAGCCTAAAAAGCCTCCCCTAGTATTTTGTGTTTGTAGTGCAGGTCTCTTGGTAAGGAGTGTTTTCCACTCGCTTTCGTCTGAAAACATCTTTCCTTTGCTTTCACTGGGTGTGAAACTCTAGGTTGGCAGTTATTTTCCTTTTATCACTTTGAAGAGTTGTCCCATCGCTTCTAGTTTCCATTGCAAAGTCACTTGTTGGTTTCTCCTTTGTGGATAATACATCTTCTCTCGGGCTGTTTTTAAGGTTATCTGTTTGTCTTTTTTTTTTTTTTAATCTTTAGAGGGGACGGGAAGGAGAGCAATATCAGTGTATGGTTGCCTTTCGTGCATCCCCCGCTGGGAATTGGCCTGCAACCCAGGCATGTGCCCTGATGGGGAATCGAACCACAATCCTCTGGTTCTCAGGCCCATGCTCAGTCCACTGAGCTACACCAGCCAGGGTTTCAACAATTTGACTATGATATTTTTTGCTATATGTTTCTTTGTATTTATCCTGCTTGGATTTTGCTGAGCTTCTTCAATCTGTGGGTTGATGTTTTCATCAGATTTGGTTAATTGTCCTCTGTTACTTCCTTAAATATTGCTTCTGTCCTATTCTCTCTCCCTTCTCCCAGGGTCCTAATTATATATAGGTTAGACCTCTTAATTGTGCCCCACACGTCTCTTGCATTCTGTTCTTTTCCTTTCATTGTTCCCTCTGTGTTTTAGCTTGGATATTCTCTTTTGACTTTTTTTTTTTTAAGATTGTATTTCTTTATCTTTATAGGGGCATGTGCCCTGACTGGGAATCGAACCGTGGTTGTTTGGTTCACAGGTCCGCCCTCAATCCACTGAGCTGTACCAGCCAGGGCTCTTTTGACTTTTCTCAAGTTTTTTGTCAAGTTTGACTGCCTTCTGTTGGATCCATTTCATATTGTATTGTGCCATTTTAGAACTTCCATTTGATTCTTTTTGTAGATTCTTATTCTTGGGTACAGTTCTCTGTCTTTTATCCATCTTGTCTATCTTTCCTCTATTCCCGTTAACAGACCAATCATAATTATTGAGACACCCTGATCTGCTTATTCTAATATCTGGATGGTTTCTAGCTCTGCTTTTGTTTTAATAATCAGTCACTTTTTTCTGCTTTCCATCTCTAGTACTTATTTTTCCTTTTTATTGAATTTATTGGGGTAACACTGGTTAACAAAATTATACAGATTTCAGGCGTACAATTCCACAAACACATCATCTGCACAGTGTACGGAGTGTTCACCACCCCAAGTCAAGTCTCCTTCCATCGCCATTGATCCCCCTCCCCTGGCAGTCCCCATCTGATACTTACAAACGTATCACAGTCGTTGTAGATACATTATAGAGGCTCTGGATTGTGTTTATTATATAGAGCGCTGTGTTTTCTGTAGACTATTCAGTTACTTACATATCATTACTTACTTACCTATCGTTAAATTACTTACATACCTTGATCCTGCCAGGGGTTGATTTCAGGCTTTGTGAGTACGGGTCTGTTGCAGTTTTGCCCTATTCTCACAATGTGGTTTTTATTCTTAGGCTGGGGTGTTTTTGGAGTCTCATACTGAAACTCGAAGGTGTTCACGAAACCCCTTCTGCTTTGATTGGACCTGAATTTACACATCTCCCTAGCACTGCGCAGCCCAAGAAATCTCTGCTCAGGTCCCCAGCCTCCCAGAGCCCGCTCTCGGCTGGGCTCCCTGGGTTCTCTCCCTATGCGTACACGGCTGTGAGTCAGTTGTTAAGTCAATGGGGAAGTTTGACTTAGATTTTTAGAGAGGGGGAGCCCTTTTCTCTAGAACCCTTCCCAAATCCTAGCCTCCTGAGAGCCCTAAACTTCACTCTCTGTCTTTTCTGTGCAGTCAGCCCGCTGCTTTCGGCCTAGTCTCTTTTTCTCAGCTCCTGGCTTGGGAAGATGTCCTCAAGGAGAACACCAGGGAAAAGGTGTGATCACCTTTGCTTTCCCTTCTCTCAAGACACGTAGCTGTACGCCTGTTGCTGTCAGTACCTGCAAAGTTATTTTACGTATTGCCGTACTTTACAGCTGTTTATGATGGGAGGGCCTATCCAATGGCCTCACAATATAATGCTAATAGAAAAGCTTTAGGGGAAAAACAACTTTGTTTACATTGTGATTGATATCAAAAGTTATATAATCGGTAGAAAAAAACAAAGATTAGAAGGAATATATGAAACAGTTAAGTTGCCAGCCAGCTTCTATGAGATCAGGGAACTGAGGAGGAATTCATAGTAATAGCTGCTTGGTGTGTTTCTTTCTCCCCCCTCAGTATCTCCCTGCACTTGGCTACTCAAAGCGGATCCATTTGATGAATCCCATGGTTCCAGGATTAACTGGTAGCAAAATGAGTTCTTCAGAAGAGGTAGGTTGCCAACTCCGACTTGAGTTTAGAGATCTTCAGCAGGAGATAGATTAAGGACTCAAAAGAAGAACTTAGCTAACTGGAATTCTCAAAAATTTAAGTTATAAGTAATCTGAAGTCATTCAATGAATTCCAGGGATTCTTGAGTAGTACCAAAGGACCCAGAAGCAGTCCTGAGAGTTTTCAGAGTTTTGCTACTACTGATAAAAATAACAAGCAAAAGTAATTTCTCTATTCATAGAACTGTGATAAAATTCAGCCGTGTTAATGAGAAGGCTGTGCTTGCATTTCACCAGCTAGCATCTTGATGCTTAGGGTAATGTTTCATATAACTAATATGGCATGTATACACTGTCTTATAACACTTAAAAGTTTAAGGAATGCACACTTTTGTTTTGTTCACTAAGAGTACAGAATAGAGGACTCAGTAGAGCCCAAAGTAGTAAAAGTTTGAGTTCAGAGTTCCCAAGCATGGCTTATCTTCAGAATCACTAGCAATTAAAAAAAAAGTTAGACCCTGTCCTTAGTTAGGTTCTGATAAAATGGTTCTGGGTAAACAACTCAGGAATCTATATTTTCTTTCAAATCCTGCTAGGTGATTCTGTTTAAAGTCACATTGGGATACTCATCTGGTTCTTTAAGTTTGACTTCTTGATCTTAAGTCAGAGATTAATGAATATATGCATGGAAACTGTTACTATTCTTTTTAAGAGAATATACTCATCACTTTTTGTCTCAAATTAAAATGCTCCTTGTGCCAGTTACGTCTCTGACAAAGTATCATATTACTCATCCTATTTGGTGACAGGCACCAGATTTCGATCCTGAGAATGTGTCAGAACTACTCGGGAAGCTTTGTGAAAATGCAGTACCTGGCCTGACCCCAGGAGATTTCCATCCATGAGTTTTGGGTGGGGCCCAGTAATTTATATTTTTTTGAAATGGTCCCAGGTGATTCATACACGGGCACATGTGGACCAGAATTTGGTAACCACTGAACTCAAATGAACATGAGCTTACTGGCTCCAAAATATGAAACAAATTCTACGCCCCCAAAATGGAGAAACGGCTCTAGGTAATTTGTGATACCTGGCGCTGGCCAGTGCCCTGAAACAAGTGCCCTCCCACACTGCCGGGGGCAGTGTTAATCTGCATGCCCCTCTCAGGGGTCTGGCGATTTTTTTTGGTAGTTTAAGGAAATAATCCTAAAGAAAGTAAAAAAAAACAACCAAAAAACCTCTGCTAGGCTGTGCATGGTAAAATGGTCTTATTTATTGGGTGGCGGTAATGTGAGTGGTCCTTCACTCTGATTAATTATACTTTTGTTAAAGTTATTTAATGTTTAAATCTTTCATTTAAAAAATTAAAATACAGAAAAAAATAAAATGAAAAATAGTAATAAAATAGAAAAAGTAAAATTAAATTTAAAAGATACATAAATAAAAAGGAGATATTAAAATACAGTTGGCCCTTGAACACGCATGGGTTAGGGGCACTGACCTCCCACACACACAGTGGAAAATCTAAACGTAACTTTTGACTCCCCAGACGCTTAACCACCAATGGTCTCCTGTTGATCAGGAGCGGTACCAGTAACATAAACAGTCTATTAACACATATTTTGTGTTATGTGCAGTGTATATTGTATTCTTATAATAAGGTAGAAAAAAGAAAATATTATTAAGAAAACAAGGAAGAGAAACTATATGTACAGGACTGTATGTATTGAAAAAAATATCACATATAACAACCACTCATTTCAAACCTGTGCTGTTCAAGGATCCTCTATGCAGAGATGAGTTGAGCATATTCTCACTTTCAACCACAAGAGGTCCTCTTCCCCTCCTTGGCTTCCAGGAATCCAAGATCGATCTCCTTGACTCGAAGGAGGATGTGAAGAAAAAGCTGAAGAAGGCCTTCTGTGAGCCGGGGAATGTGGAGAACAACGGGGTGCTGTCCTTCATTAAGCACGTCCTCTTCCCCCTCAAGTCGGGTGAGACATGCCCTGCTTTCTTCTCAGAGGCCGGGGGAGATGGCAGGGCCAGTGGTGGGAGTATGTACCGTCACGTGTCGTTTCACATGTGCGATTGTCACCGTCTTCCTCCAGGGCTGGCTTCCCTGATTCTCTGCTCTGAACTCTCATGTATTGCTGTACGGCTGCAGTAGAACTAACTACTTTTAACTGTGATTGGGTTGTCGCTGGGTTAGATTCTAAGTGGGGTGTCAGGGTGGGCAGGGGTGGTGGGAATGAGGGTGGGGGCAGGCAGAAGTAGAGGAAAAAAATAAACGTAAGGCACGATCCTTGCCCCTTGAGTTTGGGTGCTGGCCGGGCGTATAAAAGGGCCACACATCCAATTAAAAAAGTAATCAAACCACATAATAAAGTTCAAAGTACATGTATGGCAGAAACAACAGGCACCCACATATTGGGCCAGGAACGCCGGCTCTGCCATTGGCAGTGAGTTCGTTGGTGTGGCTCCTTCTCATTACAGAGTTTGTGATCCTTCGAGATGAAAAATGGGGTGGAAATAAAACCTACACAGCCTACGTGGACCTGGAAAAGGACTTTGCTGACGAGGTAACACCAGAGGAGGCGTAATCCCCACTGAACTCGCTCCAACAAACCCGCGTCTTACCCTGGCCGGGATTCTGGTTACGTGCCCCCGGGCTCTCTGTCCCGGTGCTCTCCGGGGATATTTTAATGGGTAAGATGAGGACTCTGATGGTTCACGGATCAGATGGGCAGACGGCACAAAGCTCGCCATTCTCCAAAGGGCTTCACCTGGAATGAAGGACCAAACCCAACCCAAAAGGAAACATTTCAGAGATGGGTACAAAATCAGGGTTTGAAAAAGAGACACAAAAAAGGACAAAATAGAGAGCCCTGGCCAGGTGGCTCGATTATTTGGACCATCGTCCCAGGCACCAAAAGGTTATGGGTTTGATTCCCAGTCAGTGCACATACCGAGGTTGTAGGTTCGATCCCCAGCATACAGGAGCCAACCAGTAGATGTTTTTATCTTTCCCGATGTCTCTCTTTCTCCCCCTCCTCCCGTCTTCTCTCTCTAAAATCAATAAAAACATACACTTAGGTGAGGATTAAAAAAAATCTTTTAAAAAAGATTTTATTTCTTTATCTTTAGAGGGGATGAGAAGGAGAGAGGGAGAGAAATATCAGTGTATGGTTGCTTCTCGTGGGTCCCCTGCTGGGAACTGGCCTGCAACCCAGGCATGTGCCCTGACTGGGAATTGAACCGCGATCCTTTGGTTTGCAGGCCTGCACTCAATCCACTGAGCTACACCAGCTGGGGGGGGGGGAGCTTTAAATAAATAAAGTGTTAATGACAGGGACAGAATAGAGGGTACTCTTCATTCAGCAGTCAGTCTTAACAGGACTTACCGGTGCGCATGCGTTAGGCACCGTGTTGGGCGCTGGCAGCACCAAGAGCACCGTATCCTCTTGAGGCTCACAGCGCAGTAGGAGAAGCCGACATATAAACAGGTATTTCCTGTCTTACCACCACACAACGAAGACACGTGCGTGGTCCAGACATCAGGTGGGAGGAAGTGATTAACCTGCTGTTGGGGGAGCCTTGCACAGGGGGTGGTATCCAGCATTTCACTTGAGTAGGAGTCCATGAGGGAGTGAACCATGCCGCGGGTCAGTGAGGTGAAACAGCGTGGTGTACCAGGGACCCTACATGGCTTGGTCTAAGTCTGAAAGGTGAGGTGGGGCGTTGTGGGATGTGCAGGCAGGGCCAGATCATACGGGGAGGACTTAATAATAGTGTGTCTGGGGAATGAAATGGGGAGTTGGGACGGACTCTGAATTTGAGTTGAGTCAGCAGTGTGATAGGGCTGTCAGAGATGCTAATGAAGTCCTGGCCCAAGTCATCAGAAACGTAGGTCCTAGAACCAGGGAGTCCGTGGTTCATTCAGTTCTCCATTGTGCTGCGTCCATTTGGGGTTGTGCGTGGCACCCCGGACTTTGATTGTATGAGGGTGGTTTGCCATCCGGGAGTGTTGGCGGCTGGAGGAGAGATGCCCCTACAGGCCACAGGCTCAACAGCATGTCACAGAAGCACAGGTGGAAGAACTGGGCGTGTTGGGCTGAGGAGCAAGCGTGGGCCCAGTCACCCTTGAGTGCACGAAGGACCCTCATAAGGGCACGGTTAGGTTTCTTCCTGGGGCACCAGAGGGCCAAACCCAGACCGAGGCTGGGGGCCACAGGGAGGCCTGCTTAGGTTCAGCCTCAGGAAGAACTTTCTAATGACCACAGGTACGTGGGCACGGACAAGGCTGCGCCACTTGACCCTGTGTTCCCCACCACTGAAGTGTCAGAGGCCAGAGGACCACAGGAGACAATGTCATATGAGGTTAGGGCACCAAATGGAGGAAAAGACACAGTGACCTCTGAGGTCTGTGGGCCCTCAGGGCCCACTTTTGGGGTATTTGAAAGTCACTGCTGTGAAACCTCGCTGCAGCTGCAGCCTGAGGTAGACCACAGAACCCGCCCTCCGCTCCCCAGCCCTGTGAACCGTCCTCTGTGGGAATAATGGGAAGAAAGAAGAAATGAGTTTGAATGAAGGGCCTGGAGCAACTGAGAGCCCTTTCTGTGCAGGTAGACTGCTCTGCCTGCACTGTCTCACCGCCACCACTGGTCACATTTGCCTGTAGATCCTTTCCTGTGGCCACTCAGCTGAGTACCTGAAGCTTAATGTACATTTAAATGTCCCCATGAAGCTAGTGGCTGCCACGTTGGACAGTGCAGGCCTAAAGCTTCTGTGTCATTAAAAATTCAGCATTTGCAAGGAAATGCAGGAATAGCCTCAGAAAACAAAACTGTAGGTGTTGTGTTACAGGTATTCATACCTAAGGGATATCCCCTCAGTCGCTGGAGGATCACTGCTGGCCAGATGTGGAATATAAAAGCAAATTACATCCCAGTTCATTGAAATTAAGTTAGGAGCTCCCCTCCAGCCCTTAGCAGCACTACTCACCATTTTCACCCCGTTGGTGATTTGATCCTGACTTTGACTCTGTGAGATAAAGGTATTATCTTCATTTTTCAAGCGCTTAGAGAATGCCTGGTTCGGGGTCATACAGCTACCTGGAACTTGAACCCCACGGCCCTTGTTCTTTCTTCTCACTCAGCTCCCGTTTGGGCTTTCAGCCCTGCCGTTGCCTGTATGAGTGTTTCTCTACCTGTGAATGACACCTGGTTAATGCCAGCACCCTAAGTGTAAATGGGGGAACCAGAAGATATTGGCTAATAAAAACACGTGGCCTCTAAAAACCTTCAAATTGGCATCAAATTCAGAGTCAAAAGACCTGCAGCCCGTGCGCCTGAGATTCGTAGGTTCAGCTGTCCTGCGCCCCATTCTGGTGCCTTACCTCACCAGGCTCGTGCGCTTTTCCAGGTTGTGCACCCTGGAGACCTAAAGAATTCTGTTGAAGTCGCCCTGAACAAGTTGTTGGATCCCATCCGGGAGAAGTTTAATACCCCGGCCCTGAAGAAACTGTCCAGCGCTGCCTACCCAGATCCTTCGAAGCAGAGTAAGGCCCAGGGGAAGGGGGGGGGGGGGCAGGGCCAGGGAGGGAGTGACGTCACCGGAACAGCCCGCCTATTTGTGGGCCTCTGAAAAGTCTGTCCTGTCCCAAGGGCCGAGGAAGCCTGGGGGTCAGGAGTGGGAGAATGTTGACTCCTGGGAGGAACTCGCGCCCTCTCGATTCTGGTTTGGTGGGTGCTGTGCGGAGCTCGTGTCCTGTTGCACCAGCACGGCCGGGCAGGAGGTGCTGGTGGAAGACGTGTGCGTGGTTCCTTTCTCGAAATCCTCTTCAGTCACGGAGACCAGCGGGGTCAGCCCGTGAGAGCAATGTGGCCGCTCGGGCAGAGCCCGCACAGCTTCTTGGAGGCTCATCTTTAGATTCTCGCAGTCCCTTCCACGTGTCTGACTGGCCCTTACTGGCCGTCCACCCCACCCAGAAAAGACTCAGCAAATATGTGTGGAATGCAGGAATGGGAGCACCTACTGGTGGCAGAGCTACCGTCCCCTCCCCTCCAGCCTAGTAACTGCGGGAAAGAGTAGACAGAAATCTAGTCCAGCCCTTCTCAAAGTTTCCAACCCTGTTTTAAGGAGGGTGTAACTCAGAAGTAGCATTCACGGTAATGTAAACTTTAATTGATCCATAAAAGTCCGAACCTCTAAAATAGAGGCCAGGATTCCCACGGTCCCTAAAATTTAATAATATTAATGGTGTTTCCTATTCAGGTTCTCAGCTACTTTGATGATGACATCCTACATGACTAATATATAAGTCTGTAAATCTTTTCAGTAAAGTTAAATAAGGAGGAAGGATTGGGTGATAGGTAGATGAAGGAAGGCGTAGTCAGTGGGTGGAGTCTGGGGACCCTGCATGAAACCTGCTGGCGTCCTCTTTGGTGGCATCAGCAGTTGATCTCTCATGGGGAGGAGGACCGTTCTGACCCCTCGGGGTCCTTCTCATTCCCAGAGCCAGTTGCCAGAGGCCCTGCCAAGAATTCAGAACCAGAGGAGGTCATCCCATCCCGGCTGGACATCCGTGTGGGGAGAGTCATCAGTGTGGACAAGGTAGGTGTTGTCACCACATCCCAGAGAGGCAGGTAGGGGTCAAGTTTGTCTGTTTCCATCTGGAGGAAACCTGGCCTGGGCTAGGAAGTAACATCCCTGAGGTCATATTGCAAGTCAGAACCCAGGCGTCTAATTCCAGGCCTCAGGCTTTTCCCTTTGCTGTCTCTGGGCCTTATGCAACCACACACAGCCAGGAACTCCGAGTGGGGGCGGGTGTTAGTTGGAGGGCACTTGTGTATTTGTTAAAGCCCGTGTGGTGGGTTCACCTGGTCTCCGGCAGCTTGCCCGGACTAGCTGCAGGCCTTATCCTGGGCCTGCGCCGTGTCTCGCGGACCCCCCACCCGGTACATACACAGGGAAGATGGTGAAGGGGGAGGGCTCTTCCTCAGAGACAGAAGGCTGTGCAACCAGTGGCCCGGACCACAGTCGTGGGCTTTCTCTCTCTTGCTCACTCTTTTTTTTTTTTTTTTAAGATCATATTTATTTTTATAGAGAGGGGAAGTGGGGAGAAAGAGAGGGAGAGAAACATCAATGTGCAGTTGCCTCTTTCATGCCCCCAACTAGAGACCTGTCTCATATCCCAGGCACGTGTCCTGACCCGAATCAAACCTGCAACCCCTCCATCTGTGGGACAGTGTCCGACCCACAGAGCCACACCCGTCAGGGCGCTGTGGGCTTTTTCTGCTCCCAGCTTTGATTGGCCTTTCACTGTATAGACCCAGCCGCCACCACGACCTTGAGAACTGCTGGCGCTCTCAGGTGGCGACACCAGCCATCGTCCGCTTCCATCTGTCTTGCATCCAGGACTGATCTGGAGTGGCCATGGTCGTCATGGTAACCCCCAGATAGTCTGGGCCGTTACTTCTCTCTTATTAGAGATTACCTCCACTTCTTACACAAGTAATTGGGCTCATTTTACTTAAATCCCACCTCTTGGTTGAGAGTAGAATGTACCTTCAAAGCCCAGTCTCCTGTGCGCTGAGACATGGAAAGTAAGTTCTAGAGGGTCCCTTGGGGGCTTCTGTAGGGAGATGTCCCTCCCTTTCCGGGGTCAGAGGGTTCTCCAGGTGCCATGATTTCTTCCATTATGACACTCTCTGGGTCTGGCGTCTCTTGCTGGCAGCACCCAGACGCAGACAGCCTGTATGTGGAGAAGATTGATGTGGGGGAGGCTCAGCCGCGGACCGTGGTGAGCGGCCTGGTGCAGTTTGTGCCCAAGGAGGAACTGCAGGACAGGCTGGTGGTGGTGCTGTGCAACCTGAAGCCGCAGAAGATGAGAGGGATCGAGTCTCAAGGCATGGTCCTGTGCGCTTCTGTGTGAGTGAGGGCTCGGGGCGGGGCACGGCCCTGGGAAGGCTGAGAGTGGGGGACTGGCCCAAGCAAGCGTTGGCCCTCCCCACGCCAGGTGGAAGCCCTGAGAACACTGGCCAAAAAGAGTGCATGAAGGAATTATTTCTTGTACGAGTACTCGGAATGAAGCGCTTTGCCCACAGCTAAAACAGAAAGGGGAGGTTCGAAGCAGTGTGTATGTGCCTGTCTCTCAACACTAACAAGAGGCGGAGCCGGGATTCAAACGCACTTCTCATGGGCTGTTAAGGCCTTGCTCTCGCTGTTGTCGTGCTCCCTCCCTCCCTCGAGAGCCAGGTTGTGGGTTTTCCTGACTCGGGATTTCGGATTTCGGTTTAGCCCTGGGTAGCCCCGCACTGATGAAGAGCAGGCGCGTCGTACAGCAGGGGCGGCCTCGGTCCCGGCGGGGCCTCCGCGGCAGCTGGAAGCCATCCATAACCTCACTCCTTGTCCTGTGTGTCCTCCCAGAGAAGGGGTCAGCCGCAGAGTCGAGCCGTTGGACCCTCCGGCGGACTCTGCTCCTGGCGAGCGCGTGTTTGTGAAGGGCTATGAGAAGGGCCAACCAGATGAGGAGCTCAAGCCCAAGAAGAAAATCTTTGAGAAGCTGCAGGTAAAAGGCTGTGGCGGTTCCTTTCTTGCCTGGGCTGAGTCCAGCCCTGCCTTTTCCCCAGCGGCCTTTCTGCGTCGCAGCCTCTCTCCCTTCCTCCTCCTGGACCTTTGCTGAAGGAGGCGCCTGAAGAGCAGGGGGCCCACCCGTACTGAGGGCCGACAGGCTACTTGAGGCACTGCCTGAGGGACTTCAGACAGTTCCTCGTTTGATCTGAAGTCTGTGATTAGGTGATCCCCATTTTACCTGGCAGGATACCTGCCAGGGCCACACAGGGTCACCAGAGGTGGGGGAGCCAGGATCAAAGCCCTGCCAGGGTCCCTGTCAGCCACCTTGATCTGGGAGAACTCGTTCTCTCCTGTCCCTCTGGGGCACTGGGCCACATATGGCCCGCCCCTGCGACCCCTGAATCCATTCACTCGACAAATACTGGGTCCCTCCTGTACCTCACACATGGTTGTGTGTCTGGGCTGCATCTGTGACTGAAGCAGCAAAAATTCATTCTCCTCGTGGAACACGACCTGTGTGACTTTTTCTAGGTAGTAACTCGTGCCTCCATCAGAGGGTTTCTGGAGTGAGTCCCGCCGCTCCGTGCCCCTTCGTGTGCCAAATGGCTTTGTCCCCTGCCTCCCTCCCCGGTTTTCCAGGATGGTTTTATGAGTCATTTTTTTGTTCTGGCTGTATAAAATAAATTTCCAGTGTAGATATGTGTAAGACATAAGACAAATTGAAAAAATAAAATATCCATAGTCCCATCACCTAGAGAGACTAAAGAATGTCACTAGTAGTATTTTCTTCTGGACTTCTATACATAGAAATACTTATAGTTTGAGTCATATCATATTGTTTTTTTTTCCTAAGGATTTTATTTATTTATCTTTAGAGAAGGGAAGGAGAGAAGAAAAGAAATATCAATGTATGGTTGCCTCTCGTGTGTCCCCCACTGGGAACTGGCCTGCAACCCAGACATGTGCCCTGACTGGGAATCGAACCGCAATCATATGGTTCGCAGGCCCGTGCTCAATCCACTGAGCTACACCAGCCAGGGCTTGAGTCATCATATTGTTTTTAAACTTTATGCCTGAAAAACTTTCTATCTTCTTAAATATTGAGGGGGGAATCTTAATGCGTTGTATTCTATCACTGTTACTATACCTAAGCAAATCGTTTACCCTACTGGACACTGAGGCCCTTCTCAGTTTTTCACCACGAGAAAGCCACGATGGATGTCCTGGTACATAGTTCTTTGCACATATTCGTGATTATTTTCTTAATTAGGCCCCTAAGATGAATTTTGTGCTATTGATTTGGCTCTGACTCCTGGTGACACTGTGAACGAATGACGTCTACAGTGTCCTGTCCTCCACAGCCTGCTCAGCTCCCGTAGACTCGGGCCCTCAGCTTCCTTTCGGAGTAAGCCCCGCTCGTATTTGGGCTTCCTCTTGTCCCGCTGCCCTCGCTTTCCCCACACGACTGTCTTGTCCAAGGAACCCTGCCTCTCGGATGGGCCCGAAGCAGGACAGCTTTTAGTTTTGTCATTTTGCCTCCAGCAATGTTTTGGGTTTACCTGAGTCAGAGGATGCGAGACTTTTTTTTTAATGGACTGAAAAAAAAAGATGTGAAGGCGGAAGCCTTTGGCAGCCTGCCCTCCAGGAGTGGAGTGCGTCAGTGTGCATGCTGGTGGTGTAGGCAGTCTGTTTTCTTGCAGGCCCGGCACCATCACTGTAATCACTTGTTTTGTTTGTTTGTTTCTTGCCCAGGCTGACTTTAAAGTCTCTGAGGAGTGCATTGCACAGTGGAAGCAAACCAACTTCATGACCAAGCTGGGTTACGTCTCCTGTAAATCGCTGAAAGGAGGGAACATCAGCTAGCTAACCCAGCACCCTCTACCCTTCTCTTATCATCCTGAGTCATCTGCTTGGTTTGCTCTGTCTTCTGTCTACCCATCCTCCAGGACACTGAAGCAAGAAGTTTGGGGCTCCATTAGGTACAGAACTTGGTAAGAGGCAGCGCAGTCTGCCCAGGCTCCAGGACCATCCCAGGCTGGCTGCAGTGGGAGGCCGACCTCCCAGGTAGTGATGAGGGCTGGGCGGCGGCAGCAGCAGCAGCGGGGAGTCCAGCTCTTCCTCCCTTGGCAGCTGACTTGAGAAACCTGGTTTTAATATAACGCACAGAAAAAAAATTTATGCCACAGTTCTTCTAATTGGAAAAATGCTGGTTTTCTGGTTTTCCTGGTTATCCCAGCAGCTGTGCTTCTCTGCCTGGGACCCGGTGCCTGAATTGGGTTAATTACAGCTTCTCCCCAACAGGAAATTGTGGGATTTGAAAAGGGAAGGGAAGGGAAAACAAGAGAACCTAGTGGTCTGCCACGTGGGTGGCAGCATTTGCCAAGGCCTGCCAGCCCTGAGGCTTGGCTTTGGAGGCAGGGTCTGCCCCGGGGCTCCTGGAATTTCCCAAGATTCTGCCAGGCCGGGACAGTCCCTAAAGCAGCTGTGTGGTTCACATCAGGAGTAGGTGGATCGCACGGCCTGGTTCATTCTCCGTAAGAGGCTGGGTACTTCTCCATGAGGCATCTCAATCAGTGTCATTAACCATCAGTGTCACGAACACAAATAAAATGTCTGAAAAGGTGTGTCTGGATGAGGCTTGTCTGTGAACTAGACCATCTCGGAAGAGAGCAACCCGAGTGTGCAGCAGCTGCCAAGCACCGCCCCCCACCGCAGTCCAGGGCTGCTTGTACCTTGTCCTCTTCACCCTGTGTTGGGTGGGGTGAGGGTCAATGGACACCTGACCTTCCCTCTGGCAGTGCTAAGCAGCAGAGGCCCCCCTAGGGGCCCGGTGCTTGCCATGAGACCGTTTTCCCTTCTAAATCTCGGCCCCACATACCACTCTACCCTCTCCCATTAAGCAGCAGCCACAGCCAAGTTTTAATCATTTAATTAACACTTGAAACACAGCTTCAGGGCAGAATGAATGGCTTGTTTATATAGTCATTATCAAAGACTCAAAAATTTAAAGAAATATATATATATACTTCTCTCTCTAACATTTCTGTGGAAATTAAAAATCAGAGGCTTTTGGTCTCTCCATCTGCACTAGATCAAGCTCATTTGCCCCAGAGGACAACGAGGGGATGTTTCTAGATCCTCCCTTTGTCCTCTGTCCCACCCGGTGGGGAAATAAAAGGTTCCAACTGAGGAAAAGGAGCTTGAGTAACATTTAGAGAATGGAGGGCAAGAGGGAATCTGGGCTCCCTCCCACCTCCAGCAGCTCCAAGGCTGCTGCCAGGACCTGGTTTCACGGAGGCCCTGGCCTGGTCCTGGTCCTGGTTCCCAGGGGCTTGGATCAGGAGCTCTGAGCAGAGCAGTGCTATTGACCATCTTCCTTCCTCAACTCCTGGGGCAGGCACAACACGTAACCGGCAGCAGCTCTCCATCAATTACCCAAAGGGCGATGGTTTACGGCTCCAGGAAGGAAGCAGTGAGAGGGCCAGAGGAACCTGGGCACTGGCACCACATCCCATGGTCCCAGCTCTCGTTCTGGGAGGAGGCCAAACTCCTCGGTGTAAGAGAAACAGCTAATGGGAAGCTTCCTTGCCAGACTCAAGCCTGAGTCACTGTGCAAGCCACAGGGGCCGGAAGGGAAGCCAGCTTACCTAGAGAGGTGGCACAGGCTAGAAATGGTCGCTAAAATTCCTGGAGGGCACATCAGTAGCAGAGATCAACTTCTTGGGGGGGGGGGGGGCAAACCACACATCCTGCTCCCTTAGAGCATGGAGTGACCTCCCCCCTCCCCCAATGATTACGGAAGAGCCTGGAATAGGATGTACCTCCCGCTTCTCATGCTCTCATCACTCAGTGCCAGCTCCCCCCAGTGGAGCCACCTGTGCTGAAAGGCAGCTGCACAAAGGCCATGAGCAGAGGCAAGGGAAGCCAGGTCAGGGGAGCAAACCTGTGGGGCTGGGCCGGGGCCACCGCCCACATGGGCTGTGCCTGTGGCAGTCTCCCCACCACCCACCTCTTTAGTGCTTCTGCCCGGCTGAGAGGGATGCAGCTTTGTCCCTGAAGAGCTGTGCCTGCCCACCCCAACCTGATCAGATGAAACAAGGGACAACTGCCAAGTGACCCCCAAGATGGCTCCCTATACTGTTCTGCCCTCTAAGGACAGAGCCTGTGAGCCCTTCCCCTCTGTTCTTTCCCCACCCATGGGACCAGGCAGCCTCCCACTTCCTGTTCCCAGCACGGAGCACCTAGCATAACTGGAAGGCAGGAGGGTGGTTGGTGGTAAGTTGAGGCACAGGAAGGCTAACCCTTGCTGCACCTTTTGTGCTTTGGAATTCCACGGCCTTGCTCCTGCCTCCAGCCTGTGGGAATGCAACGACTTGCCCACCTCCAAGAACTAAGGAGCAAACTGGATGAGAAGGATGGTCCCAGCTATGAGTTGGCTGCCAGGGATCGATGCTGCCGCCATGTAAACAGGCCCTTGGAATGTGGCTTCATGGGCCCTGGAGGGTGGACATGCAGTCTCCTTTTGAAAGTGCTTTGATTCCAGACTACAGGGTGTGCATGATTTGGACATTAAAAAAAACAGGAGCCCAAGGGAGGTGTTCTCCCAACTCTGACCTCAGGGCCAGCAGGGGGCGCAGCTGCCCACTCCCACCAGCTACCTCCTTCAAGATGAGGCTAAGGCCGAGACTCAAGTGGCAGCCGCTGGAGGTGACTCCATTAGGGAAAAGGCATGAGAGCTGGATGACTTGGAGGACAGGGTCAAGACCAGGCTTGCATAAATATTGAAGGCCGTGGAGGTTAAGGCTGCAGGCATCCTCTCTACTAGGTCAAGTCTCTGCCACATCCTCTCATCCTTGGAACTGCTCAGGTCCCTGAGATTGTATTCCTGGGAGGGGTCAGCAGTGCCAGTGAGATGCCTGGTGGTTAGACCAGCTCTTTCTGTGGGTCTGTGGGGGGAAAAAAAAGGAACACTCAGTAAAGGGCCTCCCCAGTTGGTTCTAGACATTAAAAGCCCAAGGCACATTCTTACCCCTCAGCTCACTGACCAGGCAACACATTAGACAATTCACCGACATTATCTGACACTGTGGTGGAGGCACCAACGTCCCCACCTGGCAGGCAGGCGCTTGAGGCCGGGGCGGGCAGACAAAATGGTGAAGCTGGAATTCAAACTCTGTACTTCTGATAACAAAGCCCCACACAAGAGGGATAATGAGGGAAAGAAGGGGAAGGGTCTAGTCCAGGAACATGTATAGAAGGCCCACAGGACCCATGGTAATGGACAACAGGGTGGAGACTGCGGGGAGGGGACGGGCAGGGCAGAGCAACAGAGAGAAACTTGGGACAACTGTAATTGAATTAAAAAATATACACACACATGGTATATGTGAAAAATAAAGCCACTGAAAAAACCAAGCCCCACATGCCATGCTTCTTCACAGCAGCTCAAGGCTGCCAGTCCGCCCTCCCCAGACATCCTGAGACCAGGGCAGTCAAAAGGTCCAAGAGCAACCCCTAGTGCAGACTCCGATACCCAGCCCCATCACCAGCAATGGGACCCACACCCTGCCACCGCCCACGGTACCTGAGCCAGGCCGATCCAGCTTCTCCGGCCGACCAGCTGCACCACACCTCCATTCTCCGCTGGCTCCCCCTTAGTCCTGCCCTCAGCATGAGGGAGCCCATTGGTCGGAGGAGCAGTGAGGGGCTCAGCCCGAGGAAAGCTGGGAGAGGCGGGTGGGGGCACTCCCACAGAGGGTTTGCGGGCCACAGGCGGGGGAGCCTTCGGTGACTTCTTTGAGGTCTGCGGCGATCGCTGCTCCGAGATGCTCCGAAGTTCAGCCACCAAATTTCGCTGGAGGTCAGCCTGGTTCTCGGGGGACACAGGCCGCTCCAACTGCAGCTTCTTAGTGCCCTTGGAGAAGATGAAGCTGGCCATAGAGGCGGGGGACTGGGGAGACCGTGGCTCTCCCTCAGGCGGCCCATTGGGCTGGGCACTCCCAGGATCTTCTTTGGCAGCCAGACTGGAGGCCTTGAGTCGGATGGCAGCTTGCAGCCCTGGGGAGGGGGCAGGCGCTGGACTGGCCCGCCCTGACAGGGCCCTTCGCAGTGGCTTCTGGGGGGCCAACGGCCCTGATGCTGGAGTTGGAGCCACTGTGGGAGCACCCACAGAACGCAGCCGAACCATCTGCAGGAGGGAGGGCGTGACCAGGGGGGCACCGGCCTCCTCTCTAGGAGCCCCACTGCCCTTGCTGCAGCCCACTGGTTCCTTCCGAGGAAGCTGGGCCACGTGCCCTGCGACAGGACTGTCAGGGAGGGCTGGCGGAGCTGGAGGGTCTGGGGTGCCGTGGGGCTGGCCCTGAGAAGAGATGGTAGCTGAGGGCGAAGCAGCCAGGGAGCTGAGAGGAGCCGGAGGGTCTGAGAGGCCTGCAGGCTCAGGGCCAGCCACGGAGAAAAAGGCCTCCTCTGGTGGGGGGAAGTCAGCCATGGACAGGTCCTGCTCCTCGGGCGCAGGAGGTGGGGGTGGGGGCCAGCTGGGGTCTTGGAGGGGCTCCTCAGCAGTCTCTGGGGCAGATGGGGCCTCCTCAACCACCTCTACCTTCTTATTGGGTGGTGGGGGTGGATGATAAGATGGGGGTGGGGATGGTGGCGGTGACTGGTCTTTGGGGGCAACAGGAGACTCCTGCGGTGGGGCCAGGGATGTCTGCAGGGTGGGACGGGACTCGGGACTGGCATCCATGGTAGCAATTGGCCCAGGGACCAGCGCAGGGGCAGCCAGAGCAGGGGCAGCTTGGTTAGGATTCTTGGGCTTGGAAGGAGGTGGGGAGAAGGGGGCCAGCACCTTGGGATGAGGAGGTATGACAAACCTGTCACCAAGGGTGGTTGACATCTGCGGACCAGAACGCTCTGAGGGGGCTGGGTCAGAGAAGGAGGAACACAGAGAGGTAAGGGAGGAGGAGACAGAGGCCCCAGGAGACCGGAGGGAAGTGACACGCTCTGGTTTAGGGGGTTGGACCTTGCCTGGGGAAGCAGGTGTCCCTGCTAGACCCTTGGGAGGGAGGGTAGGGGTACCACTTTGGCTCGAGTACCCACTGGAGGGTGACAGTGTCCGTTCTGGGGAGCGTGGCAGGTGCCGGGAGCCACCTGGAGACAAGCCAGGCACCCAACTGCCTGCTGCGTTGGATGAACAGGGGGCTGCCCCTGTCCCTTCGGACCCACCAGTGGTGGGCGGCCGAGGCAGCTGTGGCTGCTGCTTCCGCTCCGGCTTGGGAGGCAACCCCAAGGGCCCATCAGGAGCCGCTGAGCTCCGCTGACGGAGTGAGTAGGTCCGGCGGGGAGGTGGTGGGGGCCGCTTCAGCTTACGTAGGGACACGCTCCGGCTGGACAACTGCCCGCTGCTCCGAATACTGACAGTGTCCGAGGCCTCAGCAGTGCTGCCCCCACTGGGAGAGCCCCTCCCGCTGCCCCCCTGGGGCGGGGGTGCCACACTGTTGCTAGCTACAGAGCCCTCTGGCCGGCCCTCAGAGCCACCCTTAGAGGACAGGGTGGAGCCGTCCGACACGATGGTGTCAGAGGACTGAGAGTGGCTCCAGGTGTCACTGGAGGAGGACGGGTGGCGGCTGCGGGGCTGTGGGCTGGAGGCCGAGGAGAAGCGGCTCAGCGAGCGGACGGAGGCCGGGCTGGCCGAGTGCAGGCTGCAGCGGCTCAGGGTGCGCAGGCTGCAGCGGCCCAGGGCCACCACATCCACTGTGGGTGGTAGGACAGCATGTGGGATCAGTTTTGACAAGTAGGTGGCCTGGGGTGAGATGGACATGGCCGGGCTCAGAGGCTCAGGAGGCCCTGCCCCTCCTGTCAGTCCAGGCACTGCTAGGGACATGGGCCGGGTAATTGGTGGAGGCTGCGCCCCGGTAGACCGGCCAACAAAGGTGTCATCCCGATAGACACGGTCAATGTGGCGCTGCAGTATGGTCTCTGCCTTGGACTCAGCCTCCGCCTCTGCCTCCAGCGCCAGCAGGGACACCCGGACCCCTGCTCCTGAGGCCAGACCTGCTGGACGGCCATCCACCGTGGGGATTCGCACAGCGTCCCTCGGACCAGGAGGCCGAGGAGTGCCTGGTGCTTCGCGCTCACTCCGAAGGCCTGGAATGGACAGGAAGGACTTGGGAGTCAGCAGGCGGGTTGCCCAGGGCTCCCCACCCACCACTGCTACCCCCATAACCCAGGGCTCACCGAGTTCCTTCTGCACGTGCTGTGGCAGGCCCAGCACCGTGCTCCGCCGTTCCCGCCGCCGCCGCCCTGACTTCCCTGACGATCTGGAAAATGAGTCATGGGGTCGAAAGGTGGAGCCTGGGGGCCAGTACAGGGGAGAGAAACCATTAGAGCAGGTCTCGGGACATTCTGGAGACTATTAGTAACTCCGCAAAAAAAGATTTTCATAGGCAAGCAGGCGTGGGCAAAGCTAGGTCAGACAAAGCTAGGTACTTCTCTTCTGTAAGACTTCTGGAAGGCTTTCCCATTTTCCACTAGTGAATACCCACTACGGGTGTTAGCATGCTAAACACTTGGTATTCTTTCCAATACTATAAGTGCTCTTGTCTTCATTTTTGGAGAACATCAAACAGAAGCTCAGGGTGGTTAAAAGTTAGCCCAGGGCTACATAGCTAGTGAGTAGCGGTATCGGACTCGAACCCAACCCTCAACTGCCCTGCTCTGCAGTAAACGGGCATCTTGACTGCAGATACTCTGTTTCCTGAATTCACTGAATCACAGAGCCTCAAGAAATGCTAGATGAGAAGGAAAGCGGGATGCAAGCTGCAGGCGCTGGGACCCAGACGGTGCCTGCCCACCACCCGTCCACCCTGCCCAAGAATCCCAGCTGGTGGGCAGACACCTTTGCGCTGGATCATCTCAGAGCGGATGGAGAGAGCATCCTCTGCTGTGGAGCTCTCAGCCATGTACGATGTGGTCTGGCTGCAGAAGGAGATGCTATCTTCATCTGGCCCTGTCCTGGAGGACTGTTGAGGGAAAAAGGAGATCAGGTCCTGGCCTCAGACCAGGACAACCCCCAGAGGCCTGGATGGGGTTTACTGTTGCCTCTGCAGGGCCCTCCCTTAGAATGTCTGGCTCGGATTGCCCCCAGCATCACCCTGCACTGAGCAGACACTTCATGGTACAGGAAGCAGACAGATCCAAAAGGGTCCGGAGACAAGAGGGAAAAGGAGTCAGAATGAGCGGGGGGGGGGGGGCAAGGCTCACCTGGAGGCTCTGGGTGTCTCCTCGGTCCCAGCCACCCTTGTTCAGTTTCTGTTTCTCTGGAAGATACCAGAAAGGTGTGTTGGGCCAGGCCTCTCACCTCCAGAGCGGAGAGGAGTGCTGCACAGAGGAGGAAGGTTACCTTGGTGCTGCAGGGAGCGGAGCCCCTCCTGGGCCTGCGTGTGCAGCTCTTCCAGGTGAGGCAGTCGCCCGCTGGGGAAGAAGACATTGTCCTGGTGCTCGTCCACTGCAGACCCAGGCCCCTGGCCAGGCCCTACACTCAGACGCTTGTCATTCTCAGCCTTGGCTGAGCCTAGAGGGATGGGAGAGGAAGAGAAGTGAGGCCCAAAGGACAAGGGCACTCACAGCCGCACAGGGCCCCTGCACTCACATGCAGTGCCCACTCGGCCAACCTGTACACACAGCCCCAGGGCCATATACAAACAACATCCCCACGCATACCCAGATCTGAGTACCCACACCACACAAAAGGCCCCACACGGGACACCACACCGAGGGCTCACAAGCCCACCGCATATGCATACAACACCCACAGGCCTCGTTACGTACACAAAGCACCCAAGTATAAACATATCTGTGTGTACAAACTGCACATGAGGGGCCCCAACAGAACACACCCAGCTCCCACATATACACACAACATCCACAGTTCCAGTTCCACGCATAACAAACAATACCCAAACACACACACAACTGTGTACCCACACGTCACTCAGGGCCCCATGCAAAACACCAAGTACCCATACAGCCCACAACAACTACATTTCTCTGATCTCCAGACCCCAAGCTCCCCTTTACAGGAAAACAAAACAACACCCACCCTTTTCATAGACACCTTGGCCAGGGCCCAGACAGAAGAGACCACGGGACACTAGGAAGAGGTGGGAGCTAGCAGGAGTCATAACCAGATTACCAAGAAGTATCGGGGAGGAGGAATGAAGCAGGGATATGGCCTCTTGGGTCCCCTACTCACCCACGTGGCTGTCCTTTACAAGAAGAATAAGCAAGGTGGGGGAGAAAAAGGACCCAGGCCCCTACACCCCCCAGAAAGGAAGCTCCAGATGCTCTTGGGAAAACAGTCCCAGGTATTCCCCTCTCCTGCAGCTGCCCCTCACTCCCCCCCCACACACACACACAGAGGAGCCAGGGATCCATTACACAGGATCCTGTTACAGGCCCCGCCCACTGGGAAGTTGGTCATCTAATCCTGGGAATGGGGGACTGTGTCAGCACTCTGCAGCCCCAGCCCCGCTTTAAATGGAACCCACAACACAAGCAAAATAGCTGGGAGGGTCATGTGACCTTGGCAGTCAGTACCTTGAAGAGGAGCAAGAACAAAACACGCCATTAACGGGCCACGCCCACGGGTCAGGGGCTTCAGTGGCCCTTTCCTCCTCCCCCAGCCCAGGGAATGAATCCGCAGGAGTCCCACAAAGTCAGAGCTGGGAGGTCTCTCAGTGGTCCTTTCACCTAATCCCAATCTCAATTTTAAAAATCGGGAAAGGCTCAAGGAAGAAAGGAATTGCCTGAGGTCACCCAACAACTCAGTCAAACTGCACCACAGGACGAAATCCCAAGTTCCCAGAGGGACTTCCTGGGTCGCACGCAACCTGGGGACCCTCTGGCCCCCATGCCTTCATCCAGGCCTGAGAGTCCAGTTCCTGGGAGAAGTGGCCATCCGCCCACCCTCCAAACCTTCACCCCAGGGGGCTTCTAAACAGAATCCCACTGGTCATGCTCCCCAACTTCCAGAGGAATTGCTTTTTCCCTCTACTCTGCTCCCCATATTCCTTCCTTCCAGACACACCACCCAGGGAGGGGGTGCCCTTCCTTTCCGAACTGAGGTATTGGGAAGTACCCAGTAAAGTGTGGGTACTCCTTGGAGGCAGCCTCGCCCCAGGGCTGCAGGCTTCAAGGTCAGAGACACCTGGATCCATCCTCCCAAACACAAGCTGGGCCAGACAAAGGGAGCGGCAAAGCAGCTGGACAAAGGCGTGGCAGGGAACAGGGGAGTCTGGCCTCGTTACTGGACCCCATCCCCCATCGGTTACCCTTCCCCGGCCTCGATCACCCCATTCTACATCAGGGTCTGGCAAATGGAAATGTCGGGGATACCTCTTCTCCCCCAACCCAGCCACATCCACTCACCCTTCTTCTTAAAGAGCCCGAGGAGCGCGGGAAGGTGGCGGCCCAGGAATACCACCATGACAGCGGGCGCTACTCGGACCGTCACTATCCTGACCTCTCCAGAATGCCAGGCGAGGCGACGCCTTCCCCACAACCCCAGCACTAAGGGATACAGCCCAGCTGCGCTGCGCAGGTCCTGGCAGGGAAGGGGGAAGGGTTGCTCCCCAGGTCCTCCTCCCACCTTGGCTACTGGCCCCGCCCCTCTACCGACCCCGCCCCTCTACCGACCCCGCCCCTCAAGTGAAGCGAAGAGGCAGGAACCCTCTGTGTCTCACAGAGAAAGTGGCGGCCAGGGCCTGTGGGTGCTTGGCTCTGGTGGACAGTATGAGTAGAAGGGCTGAAGATACTCAATTCCAGGGTCAGACCACGAACCCTGTCCCCAAGTCCTTTTCTAAAGAGTCAGGAGCCAAAGCTAAGGCAGGGCTCCCAGCTGCCAGATGGTAGGTAGAAGAGCCACTCGCCTGGACTTGGCATGGTGCCCACCCCTGGCCCTCCTGGCTGGTGAGGGTGATTCCCTGGGGAAGGAGTTCAGAGCGTGGAGCGGCCAGGCAGAAGACCAGAATGCCTGTGGGGATGGCCAGGCCATCAGTGGAGAGGCCCCTGAAGAGATGGCGCCAGCCCAGGACACAGTACTGGGAAGCCAGGAAGCTGCCCGGAGTGGCAACCCTCATGTGTATGTTCAGCCCCACACTTTTCCAGTGACTTTCTTCCCACTTAGGTAACGAGACAGCAGCAACCCAGAGAAGCACTGTGAGCTCCCTGAGGTCACAGAGCAGAGACAGGCCTTCACTGTGACTCAGGGACTCTGCTGGATCACCAGGCAGAGAGAACAGAATTAGCCAAGAAACAGCTCTTAAGTGAGGGCAGGAGGGGAGCAGTACTTGGAGGGGAACGCAGGTCCAGGTTCAAATCCACACAAGTCATGACTTCATATAGAAACAAAGCCAACAACTCCTCTTTATGAGATTATTATATCCATTCATTCGATCAGCAAATACTTCTTAAGCTGGTCCTAAGGGGCTGTATCTAATGGAAAACTTTCTCCTGTTCACCAGCATATCCCCAGTGCCTACACCAGTGCCCAGTAATACTGTGAGCTCAGTAAATATTTGATGAATACATGAATGAGACAGACTAACAATATAATTTTAGATAGGGAAGACTCAAGAGCTGTGACAGGAAGAGGGTGCCTTCAAGGGACATCAAGGAAAGCCTCTCCAAGGAAAGAACGCTGGAACCCAGACCTGAAGAATGAGGACCAGCCAGCAAAAGCATGGAGCCTCCTATACAGAGGCATTCGGCAAGTACAAAGGCCTTGAGGCAGGAGCAGTGGGTTTTCCAGAACAGAGGCCAGTGTGGCTGGAACATGGTGAGCCAGAAAGAGAATGGTGGGAGGTAGGAGGCGAGGGCAGGAGCCGGATGTGGTAGGGCCCCGCAGGTCTCAGCAGAGCCTGAATTTCCCCCAGGAGGTTGGTCAGTAAAAATGAAGGTTAACCTGACTAATGACCATGTTAAAAAGAGATTCCCCCTAGCAACTCCAAAAGGTGTAACGAAGACTGTGGAAAAGAAAGCCCATGAACTATAAAGTGCCACCCCCACCAACTGGCCTGAGGATATCTGTCTCACAGCACCCTTCTCTCCAAGTCCCTAGGGACTGAAGAAGTCCCAAGGGCTCCCATGCTGCAAGACCCCTCTGCAGACCCTTCCCCCTTTGCTGCCCCACCTCTAAGAGACCAGTCAAGCAGATGGCAGAGCCCCTGCTCCCTGGAAAACAAACATCTGTGGAGCTGGATAGTGTATATGTCTGCAAATCACTGAATTCTAAACGCTTCTAAAAAATTGGCATTTAATCCCCATTTTACAGATGAGGAAATGGAGGCCAGAGAGGACAAGCATTATCAAGCTGGGAAATGGCGGCAGGGCAGCTTTTGCACTCAGAACAACTTGGCTCTGAAAGCCATCCTCTGTCCGCTGTGTCAGCTACAAACCTGATCTCCCCTCTGCAGAAGGGCCGAGGGGTCCCATACCCATAAATTCAAGGTTTCTTTTCTCTCTTTCTTTCTCTAAGATTATATTTAGTTAGAGAGATGGGAAGGGCGGGAGAAGGAGAGGGAGAGAAACTCCAATGTTGAGAAAGAAACATTGATAAATTTGTTGCCTCTTGTTCGTGCCCTGACCAGGGACCAAATCTACAACCCAGGCATTTGCCCTGACCAGGAATCAAACTGGCACCAACCAACTGAGCCACACCAGTCAAGGCAATTCACATCTTCCTGACCACTTACTTTCCTCTTCCCTCTCTCTTAGGTCAGGCCCATCCACCCCTCTTATTAGTCCCACTCAACCAGAAAAGAGCAGTAGACTAACACTTGCAGGGTGATTAATTCGTGCCAGGCACCGTGCCAGGTGCTGGTGGAAGGCAGTCTCTGCCCTCATGGATCTTACAGCAACAGCCCTTCGAGACAGGTACTCGAAGATACTCTCCTGGTAACTGGTCACTGACCTGTGAGGCTCAGAGAGCTGCCTTTAACCACGCAGGGTGCTGTCATCCTCGGCTTCCCCCTAACCAGGAAACAAAGGGCTGAGCTCCTACTAAGTCAGGGATGGGAGCACATCAGTTCCTCAAGGTCCCAAGTGCACAGCCGGAGAGTCAGGGTCACAGCTGCAAATTCCCAGCCAGATCCAAGGCTCTCACTCTTGATAACGCCTGGTTGCCCCAGCAACACCCCTGTCTTCTCCCACCCACAGTTTACCCAGAGCTTGAGGCTTCTCTGAGATACCCCACACACAGGTCTACACATCTGTGGCTTGCTAAGGGAGGGGCTCAGAAACCTGAATCTCAGATGGAGGGCAGGTACTGCACAAAGAAATCCAGGCCTTTACTGAAGGAAAAAAGAAGAAACAAAGAAATTCAGTCCTAGAGAGTGGAAGGACCCTTACCAAGGGCACACTTAAGAGCCCATGTTCTAGGACCTTCTTCTGCTCCAGGAGTCCAGAGGTGCAGCCTAAGCCTCCCCTTCTCCTCTACCTGCTTGAAAGAACAGGCTTCTGGATCTGAGAAGACACCTTACTTCTGGACATGCCCCCCACACATACACAAGGCACACAAGGAAGCACATATGCAAGTTCACGAGCTTAGGTCTGGTCTACCAGCAGAGGTGGGCGGGCACACACCTCCAAAATGTCCCACTGGGCCCAATCCCACAGGTGGGCGCTCTCAGGACCACATCCACAAAGCACAGCTAAGCCCCAAGTCTACATCCTCTTCACGCACAAGCTGGACTACAGACTCACACAGGGCCCTGCCAGGTGGCTGTGTGCATGGGAAGGCAGATGCACGTACCCCCCATTCTGGGGCTTTCCTGAGCCTGGAGACAGGGCAAAATGGGGGGGGGAGCCCCAGCCCCCAAGGCCATGCGCATGCGTCTGCACCGTCTTGGCAACGTCCTCCATGGGTGAGGCCTCAACCTGCCCTATTCCAGTGCAAGGGGCGGGGGTGGTGGCGGCGCACCCACAGCCAGGCAGACCTGACTCAGAGGACAGGAATGAGGGGGCGGGCACAACTGCCCAGGTGGCCTCTCTCGGGAACTGGAACCCTCCAGGCCTGACCTTGTCCCCACTCCACACCCCCCTCCACGTTCTGAGTGTGCCGCTGGACAGCTCAGGAGCCAGAACTCAGGGTGTTTGGAAGCTCTAGGCCTCAACCCCTGACTGGACCAGTGCAAAAACCAAAGCCCAAGAGGACTGGGGTTGGCCCATGGGAACTGAACCCAGAGCATATGTAGACTTCATTCTTTCAGAGGCAAGACAAAGAGAACTAAATATAACAAAAACTTTCAGGTGGAGACACTTTACACTTCTCAAAACACTTTCTCTTCTAGTCTTGTACACACCTAACAAGAAACCTGAAAGGTGCTTGTGACACTCCCTTTTTACGAAGGAACAAGAGGAGACATCAGGGAAAGTGACTTGCTCAAGGTCACCCAACCAGGAAGTGGCCCAGCCCTCGGTCGAACCTGGGAGTAGAACCTGGGTCTCACTCCAAAGGCCTAGCAGTTCTGAGTCTGAAGGAGTTAAGGGGTGAGGGGCCGCAGCCTGGGTCCTTGCCCAAAGAGGGGAGGCTCTGCACCCCACCTCTGCAGAGGGGGAATC
Organism: Artibeus jamaicensis; assembly: GCF_021234435.1. Lineage (NCBI taxonomy): Eukaryota > Metazoa > Chordata > Mammalia > Chiroptera > Phyllostomidae > Artibeus > Artibeus jamaicensis. The sequence goes on from NW_026522057.1 coordinate 11,082,045, forward strand.
CCCCTCCTTCCTTCCCTCAGTGGGAAGCCCCACCCAGCAGAGGCAGAGCTGACAGGCCGGTTCTAAGATAAACATTAGGGGGCAGGGAGTGCCCCGGACCGGGAGGAGAGGATCCCATCCTGAAGGTGCCTTGGGGAACGGCAGTAATACAGAGAGGAATTAGCTACAATAATATTAATAAATGTCATAATGAGTTTCCGGGTCAGTGTCTGCTCTCAACAATGATATAATAATCTCTTTCAGTAAGGGAGTAATTTTGACTTTCCAAAGCCCTTTCCTTTGTTCCTTCAAGGCACGATTATCCTCCTATAAATGCTGGAGAGGCAGGTATCAGTCACCATGAAGCCAGGGGAGGAAAAGGCTGAGAGTCAGAGGTCTGGACTCCAGGCCTTGGACAAATGAACCAGTCTCTCTGGGCCTCAGTCTCCTCATCTGTAAAGTGGGACTAACCCTCTTCACAGACTGCCTGGGAAAGTGAATGTCTCTTAGTGTGGGGTAGGTAAGGGGCCCTCTCAGACCCTTACCACACAAAGATAATAAGCTCGCCATTATAGAGTGCTGATTCATTGAAACACACATGGTCTCATTAAATCCCCGTCATCGTACAGAAGCACTCCCCAAGGGTCAGTGACTTGCCCAAGGTTACACAGCTGGAAACAGCAGAGTCAAGATGTGAGCCCTCTGACTGGCTGAAAAATCACGTTCTCACGCCACCAGAGGCTTCCTCTCCCACCCACTTCCAGAGCTCTCTTCAAATCTCAAGTGGACTTAAGGACCATTAAGATAGGGTTTGATAAGGGATACTTAACATAAGCTCCCTACCAGGTCCTCGGTGCCTTAGCCCCATCTGACAGCCCTGGCTCCAGTTTGGGAGGGAAGGGAATTGGAGCCCAGACCCAGATATCGCCCCTGCCCTGGGAGTCAGGAGTCCTAGGTTTGAACTCTCACCATCTCTCAGCTGCAACGTGACCCTGAGCCAGGCTCTGGCCTTTTCTGGGCCTCATTTTTTTTAGCTGTGAGGTGGGAGGGCTGGAAAATTCTTTCTCAAGAGCCTGCAGTATGTATGGCTTTGCTCCTAGAAGGAAGGCAGTGGTCCCTCACTTTGAGTCAGGGCCTGGGGCAGCAAGGAAGCTCAGCTTATCTCAGAGCCCTCAGACCAGAGGGGGAAGCCCAGGGCTCCTACACGCAAGTTCAGACATACAGTTGGTCACAAGCCTCTCTGCAGGAAAGGGGAGGAGACAGGGAGAAGCTGGGTGGAGGCATGGGGGTCAGGAGGAACAAGCCATCTCCTTGCTGAGGGACCTACCAAAGACCCCCGAGGTCCCCAGTCCAGCAGCAGAGATGAAAAGAATTTCAGGTGGTCTAATCCCACCAAAGACTTAGCCCTTCCCTCAGTCTCATCTGCAAGAGGGGGATGATAAACCTCCTACCAGGAGGAGGGCCATGTGGAAAGCTGACAGGACAATGCAGGGGACAAGGAGGCCAGTGGGAGTTGGGGGAAGTTCCCTGGGCTCCCAACTCCACTCCTCCAACAATCCCCCCAACTGTCCAGGACCAAGCACCCCCCCACCCACCCCCCACCACCCGAGGAGGTGAATAGAGTCATGGGCCCCACGATCCCAGCAGGTTAGAGTCTTTCCAGCAGTGAGGAGGCCTTGCCCCTCCACCCTCGCTCTCACCCTTCCCCAGGGTCCAAGGGCCTTTGATCCAAGGGAGCAATCCTTCCTGGAATCCCTCCCACTTTCCACCTGCTCCCTCTCTGAGCCCGAGGGGATTCCATGCTCAGTCCTGAACTGCCTCCCCTCCCTCACAGCGCACCCTCTAGTTGTGTTCCTCAGAGTTCAAACTCCCCGGAGCCTCAGGCTTTCTAGGCCCAGAGGACTCCCAGGCCCTTCAATCATAAGAGGAAACCATCTATCCCTAAACAGAGTGAAGACACAGCTTTAGAATCTGACAGACTTGGGTTTGAACCAAGATTCGGCCACGTCCTTCTTGAGTGGCCTTAGGAAAGTGACTTCACTTCTCTCAGATCCAACTTCCTCATCTGTAAAGTGGGGAGAATAACAGCTTCTAGATGGAGGACAAATGAATCGATGTAAACGTTTAGCATAGAGCCTCGTTTTTATCTTTGTGTTATTATTTCTGCTACAACCCCCGAGCCGAGCAGCCCTCTCTGGCCCTTACTCTCCACATCTGATTAATCCCAGGTCCTAGCACTCCTGTCACCTCCTCTGCAGTGTCCCTGCAGCTGCCACTCCTCTCCATCCCTACAGCCCCCACCCGGTCCCTAACCCTCACCCCATCACCTCTCCCCTGGATTACTGCAACAGCTCTGACTGCTCGCTCTAGCTTCCACTCTTACCACTCCACCCGCCAACCTGTCCTGCCTTGTACTTGCCTGCACACAGAGCCATCTCCCTCACACACAGCTTTCACAGGCTCCTCCCTTGCTCAAGCACCTTCACTGGCTCCCTATGGCTTGTAGACTCCAGCCCTACCTTGCTTGCCTTGCCTTCTTTCTTTTCCCTAATCCTCTCACAGACCAATCAAATGGATAAGTACTCGTCCCAGTCCCATACCTGGGCCTGAGACAGCAGAGGCTGAGGCCAGGGAGGCCTCAGAATCCTCTGCACAAGTAAAACCAAACGTACTGAAGTTTGCATTCACAACAGAACTTCTCCCAGGCGCCAGGAAAGGGCCTCAACTACTTTTCTCTCCAACCTCCACGCTGTCTCAACTTCATGCCTTCACTCACAACCACACCCCAGAGAAGAAATGTATCTCATTTAATCGACAACCTCATCCCAACCCTGCAGTCACTTCAAAGACCAAATTAAGACCATCTCCTTAGTTTTCGAAAACTGACCCCAACCCAAAAGCTTTCTGATACGTGGCCTAGAACACTCCCCAGCCGCCACACTCACTTCTCTGTTGCCTTGACATCACATTGGTTTTGGAGGAACACCTTAAAGCCTGGTTGACCCCTGAGTTACCGCAGGAACTGGAAGAGCAGGCTGCTAGAAGCCCCTGGCCTCTTCCTTCAGGGCCAGAGGGCAGCAAACTGTAAACACAGCCCTCCTAATCTCTCTTCCCACCACAAATGGTCACAAGTCTGGTCCTACAGTTGGTTCTCAGGAAACCATCAGTTCAGAGTAACCATGAAATGGCAGATGAAGAGCCCCAGCCCCACCCACTCCATGCAGATCCCAAGAGGAGAGACAGGTGGGCAGAGCCTGGGTTTCAGGAGTGCTGGGACAGGGAGTGTACCGGAAAGTCCTGGAGGCTCTCATCAACCCACCTGCTGAGGAATCCTTAGACCGCCTACCAGAACTTAACCCTTTTCCTACTGTTATTTTGATTATCATGATTAGTCTTCAAACCACAGCAGGCAAATGACCTTGGGCAAGTCCATCTTCTCTGGACCTCAGTCTCTTTATCCATGAAATGGCTAGCTACACCGTAAGGGTCCCAAGAAGTCACCTAAGCTAAGCCCCCCTAGACACTGCCATAGGAGCCAGGTAGGTCCAGAGAAGTGAGAGCAATCTGCTCAAGGTCACCAGAGCCCATACCACAGCCACACTGAGAGCCCAGACCCCCAACTTCCCAGCCCAGGCTTTTTTCATGGCCCCCTGCATGGACAGATGAGATCATCAGGTTCAGTTCAGAACCTGAGAATGTGGGCCATCCTGAGAAATTATGGGTAGATTTTCCCACCACAGCAGAGGGCGCCCCACCCCATCCACCCTCCTGGGGATTTCTCACTCCCAGTGGGGATTCTCTCACTCCCAAAGACCAGTTGATACCCACCCCTGTTGGAAAGCCCTTATCTTCCTAGGAGATTGGGTGGGGGGGGCAGTGAATCCCCTGTTCCGCCCCTACCCCATCTCTAGATTCACCAGGTGGGGGAACTAGGCACCCTCAACCACCCCTCCCGCAGCACCCCTTGGGACTCAGGGATACCCTGAACTGCCGCACCCCCTGGGGGAACCCAGGAATCCCACCTCCCAGCTCTGGGGTGGGAGGCCTTCCCCATTCTTCCCTCCTCCCCCCAACTTGGACGCTGGAATGTGACCCGAGGACGGATCCCGCAGCACGCTGGGAAAGGCTGTGTTCCAGCTCGGTGGCTGCACTGAAAGGGGGGAGATGCGGCAGCGACCACAGGGACAGCGGGTGGGGGTAGGGGGACCGAAAGGCTGCGGTGTTGCAAGTGGGGGTGGGGAGGGAGCCCAAAGAACCAGTCCGACTCCTGATTGCGCCAGATGGATGTGGCCCGGAGCCTCCAGCCCCTGGTTTCCAGCTTCTCCCCTTCACCTTTATCTCCCCTCCCTCCAGCAAACTTTCAGCCTGTTGGGGGCTAAAGCCTGGAAAACAAGAGTGTGTATGTGTGTGTGTCACGCAAGTGCCTTAGGGTCTGTCTTTAATCCTGAGTGTGAGTTTGGCTGGTTGTGCGGTTCTGAACCTGTGTGTACATCTGTGTCCCTAACGTGTTGGGCAACTGCATCTACATGACTAATGTGTGTGTACGACTGTGGGTCTGAATCTGTGTGTGTGATGTAGTTCGTGTGGCTATGTAAATCGTAAACATAGGTATATGTGTCTGTCTCGGGATCTTTGCTTCCTCCAGCGATGGTGTGGATAGAAATGTGTATGTGATTTTTATGTCTGCACATCCATACATCTGAGTGGGTGTTGTGTGTGTTTAAATTGTGAACATGTACATATGCCTGTCTGTGGGTATTCGTGTATACATGTGTCTGTGTCTCTGTGTGCATGTGAAGAATCGGGTTTGTATGCGGGGAATTCCCGGCCCCCCACACTTACACCCGCCAAGCCCCGGGAGGGGGCAGCAGCGGTGGCGGCTGTTGCAGCAGAGAGACCCTCCTCCCTGCCTGCCCCGCCCCCACCCCGGCCCCTACCTGCCGGCCGCTTCGCCAACCGCCCGAACCGCCAGAAGCTGCGGGCCCGGGGGCCGCTGGGGGCCTTCCTCTTGTGGTGTGAGTTGCCCATGGTGGTCACGGGAGCCAGCACAGGAAACCTAGCACAGCTCAACCAGCCGGGCCGCCGGGCCCGCAGCCCCGGGAGGCAGGCAGAGAGAGGCGCGCGGGCGGCCACCGCAAGCGCCCCCAGCCCCAGCTCAGCCACGCCCCCAGGCTCTGTGGCCAATGGCCGGATCAGGGGCGGGGCTGGTGGAGGGGTGGGGCCTGGAGCGCCCCATCGGCTCCGCCCCCCAGGACCTGGGAGACCAGCTGAGCCACCCCGCCCAGAGCGCTCTGGGAAAGGCATGGCCTGTCCAGGTGAGGCAGGCAGGTAGCTCGCTCTCCCAGCCCAGAGGCCGCCATTCTGAGGACTGCATTGGAACGGAGTTAATTAGGAACAGGGCTCCAGATAGGAGGGGTCTAGAACCCTCCTGCTGCTAAGGTCCAACAAACATCACAGGTGTCTGTATGTACAAATATCAATCTGACCATATCTCGGTAGTAATGGTGTTCAAAATAACAGTAGTACCTTGTTACAATAGTGTGTAGTATGTGTCAGGCACTGTGTAACTGTTTTCATACATTACTTCATTTCATCCACAAAACAATTATGTAAGGTAAGTACTTTTATCATTCCCATTTTACAGACGGGGAAATTGAGGTTCCATGAAATCAACTGACTAGTCCAGAGTCAAACAGCATTAAGCTACAGAGCTAGGACTCAAACCCAGACTGACTCCAATGCCCACTCCCTGTGACATCGCTCCTCCAGTTTATGCCTCTGCCTGACCTTGAAGAAGAGCATAGTAATTTGGAATCTGTAACTGTGTGCTTGAACATGGCTGTGTAGTTGTGTACCTGTGTACATACCTGTGACCCTGAACATATAGCTTCCTCTCCATGTAATCATCTGTATATGACTATATGCCTATATCAGTATAATTTATTCTATTTCCAAATGTTTCGATGTGTACTTTTGTGTCTCTGCCTATGTAATTGTGACTGTCTCTCTCAAGGTGGCTGGAATCATGGGCTTTATGTATTTCAGTGGGTAACAACCTGCCTGTGTACATGTCAGTATAAATATGTGTATCTATGAACTGTGTGATTACAGGTGCTTTTGTGTATCGGTATGACTGTGTATGTTTACTGAGTGTGTGCCCATATCTACATATGTGTGGGTGTGTAAGTTTAAGTAATAGAGATTATAGTAGATAGACATACGTGAAACTACCCATGTCTGTGTGCATCTCCCCTTGTTGAAAAAACAACTCTTTTTTTTTCAACCCCAGGCCAAGTTATCGCCTCTTCTGAAAGCCTTCCAGGCAGTCATGCTGCCCCTCCCCTCTGCGTCCTCATAAGCACCCTTGTGCCCAGGGACCTTCCCAGATGCCCACAGCCTGGGAAATGCCTCTCCTTTACCATCACTCTGCCCTGTCTCTCCAACTAGGGACGGCACAGTATAGCAGAGAGAACACTGGGCTGGGAGTCCAGAGTCCTCAGTCCTAATCCCAAATGGCTCATCCTTTCTGCCACCTGGGCAAGCCCATCCAGTACACCACACTGCCTCTTATGCCCAGGTTCCAGAACACCCTGTTCCTTCTCTGCAAAATGAGAAAGTCAGAGATGTTCTCCCCACCTCCCCTGATGCTCATCTCTTGTTAAGAGTCTGAGGCGGATAACAGTGCAGTCTCTGTGGAGCTGTGTTTTACTCATCTATTCAGAAAATACTCGTTCACTGTATAGCAAACTGTGTGCACAGGACTCCCTGCTGGGCACAGAGAAGAGGGTCCTAGTGTCTTAGCTGGAAGAGACCTCAGACATCTGCTAGCCCAATTCCCTTGACTTACAGAAGGGAAGCTGAGGCCCACAAGGGGAAAGGTAGTATGGGGGAGCATAAACTGAGTGGGGGCAGATGTGCAAAGAGCCTTGAAGAATGCCTGTGAACCACGTACCATGGCTCTCACAGGAGCCCGTGCAAGAGCTGCCCACACGCACCAGTTCAGCCTCTTCTCCAACCTCACCCCTCTCATTCTCAGAACTCCAGCTACACAAAGTTGCTTGCCACTCACCACGACACACCTCACATAGGCCTTCACATATCTCCTTTCTCTTCCACCTTTGCCTGGAAGATTCCCCATTATCCTCTAGGCCCTGCTCCACAGTCTACTCCTCCGTACAGTTTTCCTTGCATGCTCTCCTCCCCCAGCTCAGTGCTCTGTGCTCCTACAGGCATTAGTGCTGCCCACTGATAGAAATCTGATCGTAGCTCAAGACTCCCCAGCACTGTCTCAACCAGATGACAAGTCCCTCAAGGGCAGTGATGGTCCTGGCAGTTACTTCTCTTAGTAACTCCAGGCCCAGCCTAGCGTCTGGAACACAGTAGGTGTGCCATACGTGTTGAACAGAAACTGGTGGAGGTGGAGATGGTAGGGCTTGCATACTGGTGGAGGTGGTGATGATGGCGATTAAGTACTGGTGGAGGTGAGGAGGTACGGGCAGAAGAGTCCAGGGCACTCTCCCAGCTTTACATTCTTTCACAACAAAGGCTGCGCTTGCTCCATAGCCAAGAGCATGGGAAGAAGTAGGTGGTACGGAAGGAGTGTGCACCAGAACTCCTGGAAGCACAACACTCAGCCTGAGTGTCCCATGACCCTGTGACCCTCTTGGACAATGTTGGGGAAGGCCTGTCCCAGGGAAAGGCCTGGAGAAGAGGGTGACAAGCGGCCCTACTTAAAGCAGACCCCACCAGTAGCCTCCTGGGAATCACTTTGCTGAAAGATATGGGGTTTAAACCTCCCTGTAAGCTACTTCCCATCCGTACCAAGCACAGAGCTGGGCACCTTGTGAGTGGAACTGATGGCCCTTGAGGAACGGGCCCCAAGGACAGTGGACACAAGGGCATAGAGTGCAGTAGAATGTAATAAACAGGGAGGTGGACAGTGATTTTCCCCTCCTGCCCAAGGAATGTTTCCACCTGCTTCCTTCCCCAAGTGAGCCAAAGGGCTAGAGATGGCCAAGGGGTCTGCGGCTGGAAAGGAGAGGTGTGCATACCTGCCCTCCCCACCCACCACGTTCACCGTTCACCGGGCCCACGTAACAGACAGCGCCTCCTCTCCTTAGTCTTCAGCGGCGTGCTCAGGCCAGGAGCAGCTGAGACGGCTTTTAGAGTTTGGGGAGAGGGGGATTTCCGAGGGGCAGGGAGGCGGGTAAGAGGAAGCTCAGTGCAGATTTTCTAGTCTCAGGATTTAGCCACCCCAGTTTAGCAAACCTTGCTGGCAGACTTGATTCAGGGGCAGGAGAAGAAGAGAATAGTGGGGGGTCCCCCCCCCACCTGAGGGGATTTCCAGGAGAATGCTGGGATGTGTGCCATGGATGCAGATTCAGGGCCTCCGCAAGGAGGGAGAGGCAGCTGGAACTGCGCACCCCCAGGTGTCGGAGGTAAGAGAGGGGATGGCGGCCGTCTTGGCCTCGGCTTCCTGCTTACCTTACCCCACCCCTGCTAGAGGTGCCTCTCTGGGACGGGAGTTTCCACGTGAAGTCTGACGCAGGAGTGGGAAAGCTGAGGCAAGTCTGGCAGGTGTGGGCCCCTTTTGAACCTCTAATGCTGGCTGGCTCTGTGACCTAGACCTCTCGGCCTCAGCTTCCCACCTGCATGTGCTACGTGGGCTCCCTGTGACATCTTGGGCCATCAATTCTGAGCATCTAGGATCCGGAGATGCTCATACACCAGGGGCTCATATCAGATCACCCACCTGTCACCCAAAGCCACTTAGTGCCAGGCCCTGTGCTGGGCACAGGGGAAAAGACAGTCACCGCAGCTCCTGCCCTCAGAGTATTCAGGACAGTGAGGTATGGTGACTTCTGCACCCCACAGGGCTCAGACCGCCAGCTGGTCCCATCCCCAGCAGGTGCCCCACCTGATTCTAGGGTTGCAAATCCCTGAACCCCAGCTTCTCCTCATCCTTTCATTGGAGTTCACATGTCACCTCCACAGGGAACCCATCCCCAAGCTCCCCCTGGGATCACCGTGCTCCCTCTTGTATCACATTATTTGACCCTTAATTACCTCCTTGATCTTGGTTCCTGGCCCCCTTGGATTGTGAAGTTCATGAGGACTGGGACCTTGTCTCTCATTCATCTCTCCCCAAGACAGTGGCTTATAGTAGGTACTTATACCTAATATTAAATACTGAGTAAGTATTTGTGAAATACACTAGTGGGGCTGCCTCTCTTGTCTGCACCCAAGGCAGACAATGTGCATCCCTTCTCAGGGGCCTGCAGGAAATGAACCCAGACTCCTCTATGGAAGTCACTGCCCCACTGAGTGACACACAGGCCCTTTCCTCAACAGGGAGGCATGGCATTATTAGGCTGTACTCTCCTCCTCCACCTTCCTGTGATATCCAGGCCCTTGGGTCCCCATGACTTGTCCGTGACCAATGGGAGGCCCTCCTCTTCTGGGTGCAGTTGCCACCCCTCTATCCCCAGCCCCTACCAGCTTGCTCCTTCAGCCCATTCTCAAAGCCACAGAATTCTAGAACTAAAAGGGATCTCAGAGGCCAGAAAACCCTATCTTTGTCAAGACAGGCCATGTCTGGCCCAGAGTTGGGCAGGACTTGCCCAGGTCATAGAGCAGAGCAGACCACAACCCAGGAGTCTCTCCACAACCCCACGCCAAGGGCAGTTCTCCCTGAGTGCGTGGCCAGAGTTCCTCTGGTTAAATCCACTGGGCCTGGCAAGACAGCACCTGAATTCTCACTATGGGTATAGGAGCCGCCCACACGCCCTCCCCCCGGCCCCGCCCTCGCCCTCTGCCCATTCCCCAAGAGAAACCTTCGGAGGGCTACAGACTCCTTTCCCCAAAGCTGGTCCCAAGATGCTACAAGGGTTATTCCTCTCCAGAATCAGAAACACGTGCAACCTCATATTGTTTTGTTAGGAGAGTGGAGCATCTGGTAGCAGACTGAGTGCTTCTGTCACTGCCATGCTGTGAACATCACTTCCATGCAGGCGGGGACCTTGCCTGTCACGGCCCAGGTATTCACATTACCTTGAACAGCGCTGAACACTACATAGTGCAGAGTGTGTCTTTTTCAGATGAATGAAGCTGAGTAACCTTGACCAACTTACTTTCCCCCTTGGGGCCTGTTTCCTCACCTACAAATGGTAGTCAATGCCTGTCTCCCAGGCTGTTTCGAGGACAGGGAAAACACTCACAAAGAAGCCTAGCCAGGGCCTGGCACGTAGAACCTTCATGTTACTTCTCTTCAAATCAGCCAGCTCCCTGTCCTTCTTCCACACCCTGCTCACCTCCTCCTGAAAGCCTCCCCTGATTATTGGGCTCCAGGCCTGGCATCTGGCCCAGAAACACTTCCTTCCCACACGCATTTGTCTAGAGACCAAATGACATTTCTGGAAAATATGGATCCCTGTTTGTTTGCCTTTTCTCCTGCCTGTACCCTCCCATTGGACAAAGGTAAGACTCCACCTTCTGTGGGTTCTCGGTAACCATCACCACCCCCAGTATGCAAGGTGTCACCAAGTGAGTTGTTTTCCAAACATGCATCGGGATGAAATTAGCCAATTCCAAGAACCTGCTACTGTCTGGACCACCCTCTACAGTTCAACGCACTCAGTCTGTTATCTAATTTGATCCTTGAAACAGCCCTGTAGACCCTGGGTTTAATGTCTCTGTTTCACAGATAGGAAAACTGAGGCTTGGAGGAGTTACTAACTTGCTGGTATCTTGGTGTCTTGTGGCCTGAGGGGGGCAGACCAAGGCAGCACAGTTATCCAATCGGCCCCAGAGCCCATCCTTTCAAACTGGGTCCTCAAATCACAGGTAGTTAATCTTAAAAACACAATAATAGCAATCCCTTGCATTTCTGTGCTGACTTCACTTTCATGTAATTTTCCCATCCTCTCTTATGAGAATCTTGGAGAAACAGAAAAGTTATAGATCCATCAACAGAGACAGTAATGGACTCAGTGAGGCCACAGAGGCGTTGCCTGCCCCCCGTCATGGGGCCTACCGTAAGCCACTGGGCCAGAACTTGAACTCTCATTTGCCCGACTCTTCCCATTCTACCAAGTTCCCTCACTTCTCTCTGGGCCTTTCCCATCTGTGAAATGGGTTGAGTGAGAAGACCTTTACGCCTTACCCAGGAGTCCATGTCCTTGGGAGCATGATGGAAACAGAACCAGTTCAGGAGGCAGATGATTTAAGTTCAAATCCCAGTTTAGGTGAGAAATTTTTCAACCTTTTTCATCGCATGGCACACATAAACTGATTACTGAAATTCTGTGGCACATAAGCCCTGGCTGGTGTGGCTCAGTGGACTGAGCACGGGCCTGTGAATCACAAGGTTGCTGGTTCCATCCCTAGTTAGGGCACATGCCTGGGTTGTGCGTCAGTCCCCAGTAGGGGGTACATGAGAGGCAACCACACATTGGTGTTTATCTCTTTCTCCTTCCCTTCCCTCCTCTATGAGTAAATTAAAAAACTCTGTGGCACATCAGAAAATATATTTTTTGCCTATCTGACAAAGAAAAAAAGGTATGATTTTGATTCAGTCACACCAGAAAGCTATTGCTGTGTTGGCCGTTGTCTTTTTTTATTTTGCAACCTAAGGGGAAAGAGGTCAGTGCCCCTGACTAAACAGTCAGGTATCACATGTTTTTTAAATTCTTGCGACACACCGGTTGAAAATCACTGGTTTGGGCAAATCACTCACTCACTGTCCCTGAGCCTCAATTTCTTCATCTACAAATGGGTTCAAATGAGATCATGGACATGGGGCTCCTGGCACATTCAGAATAATCAGTAAATGTCAGGTTACCTCTCTTGTCTCTGTAGGTCTGTGCAGGGAATTGGGGGGAGCAGGGGGATTCCAGAAGACCAGTGCTCCAAGTTCTATGTCAAACTCAGCCTTCCCATCTCACAGCAGGGACCCAGGTTAGAGGAGCCAAGACCTGCACCTCCGGGCCTTTGGTTCAGAGAACGGGAGAGGGGACATAATGGCCTTCCTGGCAAAAGCCGACCTCCCAGGAATTTTCTGTGCACCTGTCCTTCCCATCTCCCCCAAATCCCATCTGAACATTTTCCCCAGAAAGAGTTAAACCCTCTTTGGGCTTCCCCCTTCCGGACCAACGGTGCCAGTGGAGATTAGAGAGATCGGATTTATTTTTCTTAATAAACAGAAAAGAAGTAGAGCCAGGCAGGTGACAAGGAAAAGACCGAATAATAGGAGGTTGGAGCAAAAGGGAGCAGGACTTGCTCCAGCTGTACCTGGGGCCACCCCCAGAGCTGAGGAAACAACAGCCAGGGGCAGGGAGGTGTTTCCTACACGTGGGCTCAGTCAACTGACCTGCTGCCCAGAAAGCCCCGTGCTACCTGATACCAAAACCTAAGGCGAGGGGAGGCCTGACCACTGACCCCATGACCTCTAACCCAGGCTGTTGGAGCAGGGACCCACGGGTGGGCTTTCCCAGCCTCTGCCTCCAGCCTGGTCCATTGCTGCGGGGCGCACCACTAGCCTCCAGTCCCCAATCCTGCGGTCTCACTGCAATCCATCCTGTTGCAGTTCTGACCCAGCGCTTCTTGAGTGAGACAGGGACGACTTTAGATGGAATCCCGGCCAGGCAGCCCCGGACAAACCCCAGGTCCTGTTGGGACTGTAGAGCCCTGGGTAACACCCCTTACCAAATCCTCCCTCAGAACCTCGCTCGCCATTCAGGGTGCTGGGGCTGGGAAGTCAGCCCCAGCACCCTGACTTCCGTTTGTGGCAGCGCTGCAGGGGAGCAGGGCCCTCATCCAAAAGGAAGATCAGGTCGGATGGCATCACACAAGAGTCTTTTCACCCTCTTCCTGATCCCTGAAGTGTTCCTTTAATTCTCCTCCAGAGGAGACGGCTGAAGGACACGGGGAGGGTAAATACGGGCGGAATGGGATGGGCCGAACACGCTGCCATTTCCTCACCTCTGGTGCAGCGGCAGAAGTGAAGTAAAGGTAGGTAGACGTGGGAGCATGGCAAGCCCCAAGGGAGCCCCACCCTTTTGCAGAGACGCCTGACCTCCCCCTCAAATGAGAGACAAAAACAGGGAGAAATGAGGGAACAGCCAAGCAAGTAGCCAAAAGAGAAGTGACCCCAGCAGGGATGGGCCAAGTCAGCCTCCTCCCCTTTGGACTGCCCGTCCTCAGGCCAGAGGGAACCCAGAGGCAGGAAATTAGTGATTGTATTTTAAGCACTCGCCCCAGCCCAGATACAGCCTCTCAATTAACTTGGGCCTCAGTTTCCCCCATCTGTAAGCACAGGTCCAACACAGGCACATTTCTAACAGGGGTGGGGGAAGGAGTGAAGGGGAGGGCGGGGTGGTTCCCATGGGTGAGCTCACCACACCAGGAGGTGGATGTTTGCAGTCTGGCCCAGGTGAGTGGTGAGAGCGACCAGGTGGGAAAAGCTAACACTGCCAGATTTTTTTTAAGTCTTTATTTTATTTGATTGATTGATTGATTGATTGATTTGAGAGAGAGAAGGGGGGAGGAAGGGAGAGAAAGAGAGAGAAACATTGATTTATTGTTCCACTTATTTGTGCATTCATTGTTTGCTTCTTATGTATGCCCTAACCAGAGGTCGAACCCACAACCTTGGCTGGCGTATGGGGACAAAGCTCTAACCAACTGAGCAACCCTGCTAGGCAACTCTGTTAGTTTTTAAAAACTTAAAGCATATGGGGCTGGCAACCCAGATCCACCCAGCCAGCTGAAGCACCTTTTGAAAGCAGGTGACCTTCCAGACCCAGGAGGACCCCCTCAACACCACCACCAAAGCCACAGGCCACTAGCCTCTCCCATTGGCTCCAGACCAGGTTCAATCCCTGACCCCCTGACTCAGCAGAGGGCAGAATCTGGATGAGTCTAGGGGATGGGGGATTGCCTTACCGTCCCAAGAGCCAGACTGCCAGCACTTCCTGCTTAGGTCAGGGATCCCAGATCTAGCCGAGGGCCCCCCCCCCTTCCTCAACGTAGAGTGTAGGCTGAGTGTAGGAAAAGCTGAGGGTCGGCGGAGAATGGGGTTGCCTGGGCTGAGCCCTAGGCCTTTCCACCTCCCCAGCACCGACGCCTAGCCTCAGCCCCCTCCAACAGCCGCGGACCCCCAGCGGAGCCACCCTGGCCGCAACCTGGGCGCCGCCCGCCGCGCAGCCCAGGTGTCCGGCGCCTTACCTCGGCCTTTGCCCTTGGCTCTCCTGGCCTTGTCATCCGCCTTCTTGGCCCGGGGGGCGGCTGCTTCGGCGCTCTCAACCCCCGCCGCCTTCTTCTTGCGCCGCTTGCCCCGCAGCCAGTTGAAGGCTCGGCGGAAGCCGGACGTGCCCGAGCGGGACTTCTTCTTGCGCGGGGGGTCTCCCGGGCCCCCAGGCTCGTCCGCCGCAGGTGCGGCGGGGGGCGCGCGGGCCGCCATGGCGCAGCGGGCGGACCTGGCGGCGGGGTCAGGCCCCCTGCGGCGGGGCGCCCATGCGTGGGTCGCACGGCCGGCTACCACGGGAGACGCGCCCGGAGAAAAGTTTGGGCGGCGGAGGCCGAGCCAGCTAGCGGCAGGAGGGGCGGACCAGCAGCGGGCGGGGCGCGGGGGGACGCCCGGAGGGACGGAGCCCGGAGAGGGAGCGGCCGCGGAGTGGGAGCGGCGCTGCCTGCTGCTGCCCCTCCCCGCCGCCCAGGCCTGGGCGCAGCGGGGTTGGAGGAGGGCGAGGTTCGGGGCCGACAGCCGGCGGCCCAGAGTCCCCGGAGTCGCGCGGATTGCCGGGGACCGAGAAGGCGGGGTCGCGGGGTGGGTCCGGGGGGGCGGTACTGAGGTTCTGTCCCGGCGGGGCCGCTAAAGGGTGTTCAGTTCTCTAAAGGGAGGCATTGATGGTGGTTGGAGGATTTGGGGAAAGGAAGACGGTACTCAGGGAAGGGGGAAGAGAAATGCTGGGGCTGGACCCCAGAGAGCTTGGTGTTCTGTGTTTGGTCTGCAAAGAGATGAGAGATTCTGGAATTTTTTTACCTGGAATAAGGGGATTCTGAGAATTCTTTCTAGGACCGGACAGTATTGAAAGTTTTGTTCTACAGATTGAAGATTCAGAAGCGCTTGAGGCCACTTTACTCCCTTCCCTTCCCTCATCTCGTCTTCCCTCAGCTTCCTACTATCCCCAGTGTGGAGGTGGGGCCTAAGCCTCGGGAGCGAGGGGGATGAGAACGGTGCCTCAGTTTACCCCACTGCTAGGCTGTGAGGCCCCCAAGGTAGCCCGGCCTGGGTCTGGATTTCCCACTGAGATGCTCAAAACTGATGGGGGCTGATTTGGGGCTCTATAAACGCACAGTTTATAAAGTGCTTTCAGATCCTCTGCCGGTGAGAAGTGACTGAGGAATGTGGTAGGGAACTATGAAAAGGTTGCGCTCATTCCCTCCAGGCCTCTGGCTCTTTACTATAGCTGACCAAGCTCTTTTATATCTTTTCATCCCACAGCAGGCCCTGACCGGGTAGCTCAGGTGGTTAGAGCTCCTTCCCAATGCACCAAGGTTGCACTGAATGCATAAATTAGCGGACCGACAAAATCTCAATCTCTCACCCCACCCTCAGATCAATCAATAAGTATTTTCTTTTTAAAAATATTTTATTTATTTATTTTTAGAGAGAGGGAATGGGAAGGAGAAAGAGTGGGAGAGAAACATCAGTGTGTGGTTGCCTCTCACATACCCCCTACTGGGGACCTGGCCTGCAACCCAGGTGTGTGCCCTGACTGGGAATTGAATGAGTGACCCTTTGCTTCACAGGCCCGTGCTCAATCCACTGAGCTACACCAGCCAGGGCAATCAATAAGTATTTTCAAAAAATAATTCCACAACAAGCTAGGAGGGAAGCAGAACAGGGAGCGTTATCCCCAGAGTACAAGAGGGAAACTGAAGCCATCAGGAGACAATGACTGGGGACACAGAGTGGTCAGCAGTGGAGGAGCCAAGGCCAGCAATCTCCATCTGGTCTAGGTCTGGTCCCAGCGGCTAGAAATTGCCCCAGGGGCCAGTTGCTGGTTCAGAAGTCTTGGAATCCCCTTCTGGGTCCCCATGACCCAGAAGGGCATCACGAACACCCCACCAGGAAGAGTTTGTCTTAGTCACCCAAGCTGACCCTGGCCAGGTGGCTTTCTCCTGGTCCTGGCCATGTCTGGTGGTGCCCATGTCTGCCATGGCACAATGTAGACAGCACTCACTATAATATTGTGGGATGAGGAGAGTATAGAGTGTAACCTCTTTAACCTGCCTTAGCTCCTGAGTGTCCCCAGAGCTCAGCCCTGACAAACCTGGGCCATTGCTGACACTCTCCCTGCCTGGAGGGTCTGGGGCAGATCACTGTCTTTGCCAGGTCTCAGTTTTCCATCTCATAACCATTCATCCTGGGCCAGCCCACAAGCCCAGAGCACCCATTCTGGCTCAAGCACTGTCACACACAGGAATCACACTGGACCCTGTCCTTATGCCCTCTGCCCGGCCCTGTACTAGCCCTAAGGACCCTGCCTCTCCCTCAGCTGGTGAGCATCAAAGGACAAGTGTCACAGGTAGGGCTGAGACTGGGAAAGAGAGCGGCATGCAGGGCCTCGGCCTGTTGGACAGTCTGGATGCACTGGGTAGGGAAGAGAGAGGAAGGTCCTTGGGAGGGGTGATCAGGAGAGGAATATTGGTTAGACTTGTCCCCCATCCACCCTTCTGTACCCTCTTCTTCCCAGTGGTGAAGACACCTATGTGGTTTGCAGAGCCCAGTACAAAATGAAAATGCAAGGCCTTTGTTCAAAAATTATTAAAAGTTTCAAGAGGGCAGTAGCAGAGCATTCAGCCAAACGCGGACCATTCCAAGAACAGGTCAATGTGTGGCAACATCCCTGAAGCTGACCCTTCCAGTGGCTCTCATACTGTTTCACTGAAGGCTCCCCTCAAACCAGAATGCCCAGAAGTTAACCCGTATATTAGGTCCCCTGGTTTGGAGGTGAGGAGAGGACAGTAGGGAGTGGACAGCGGACAGCATTACATTCCCTTCACCGTTCCTAACTACAGCACCCAGACATTCTCACCTCCACCGCCATCCTGGACCAACTCCAGGCCGGCGTCCCCCAGCTTTGCCTTTGGTCCCCTGACCTAATGGGCAGACATGCTTCTGAGATGCCAGAGAGAGCCAGCCTGGGGAGAGCTGGCCTGCAACCTTGCTCTCTGGATTCGTGAATGCTCAGCTCAGCTGCATGTCCTTGTTGGCCCCACGAGCCACCGATGAAACTAACCTCCCAGCATCCCCATGAGCAGGGCCCAAAGTCCATTCTAGAGCCAGGCTGTCACCTGATCAGAAAGGAAGTACCAGCTCGTCCCCAGGGTGGAAGCAGCAACAACCAATTCGGGGGTGGCAGCCCCCTCCCCCTGCTCTCTAGCTTTGCCCCCTCTGTTTTTGGAAAACCCAGATACTGCCCTCACAGCCATGCAACCTTCCCTCACCCTCCACCTTGGGAGACCTGCCTTCCACAAGCTCTGGCTTTGTCCCTTACAGGGGCCTGGCCTCCTCCCTACAGACTCCAGCCTGGGCAGCCAGGCCAAGGCGTGGCTGAGCCTCCCTCATTTTATAGGGACACCAGGGAGGAAAAGAGCCTGCAAATCACACAGCCAGGGGTGGGAGCACCTGTGGCTTCCCTCAGTGCTCAGACCAATGAGAGGGCCTGGAATCGCAGTGGAGGGCGGGGCAGCTCTGCAAAATTGAAGATGTTGAGAGTAATAGTGTTCCTGTTCCATGGACAAGAAAACAGAAGGAGGGGGGAGGGACCGGCCAGCAGTCACACAGCCACCTCGGGCAGAGGTGGAATTTAAAGCTGATTTGTGTTTGTATGTGTGTGTTTGTACATATGTGTGTGTCTCCTAACTGAGCGCCTGCTTTGTACCAGGCACTCCCCCACCCAGCACAAGCTGTTTTCAAGAGTTAGCAGTTAAGACCCTGGAAAAGGGGAGTATTTATCACGGGGCCACATCTGGGCCTTCAGAAACCTTCTGAAATGTTCTTGATTCACTTGGAATGCACCTTCATGTGTTTATCTGGGAAAGGGGTCTGCACCTTTAACCAGCTTCTCCAAAGGGGTTCTATTTCAGAATGAATTCCAAGAATTTATCCTTTGATCCTTTTTCACGAGCAGAGGAGAGAGAAAGGGGCTCCTGGCCTCAGATGCACCTCTCCCGTCTGCCTAGCCCAAGGGTGATGGGAGAGCCCCGCAGGTCCCATCTCTCCAGTGGCCATTCCTGCGTCCCCGGTCCCCTACTGCGTGGCTCCCGGCATCTGTGGCAGCATGTTAATATCAAACAACCTGCCTGCTGAGGTCTTCTTTGATCCTCCCAGCCTCTCTTGGAATCAGCCCCCAGTCTAATTCCACCCACTTTCCCTGCTGGGCTGAGAGGTGGAATAACCCCAAGGTGTTCGGGGTGTGTGGCTGGAATCAGTGTAGTGTTGTGGACTCCCAGCTCTGAGTTAGTGCCAGCTCCTGGGAGGCCGAGGGAGGGAAGGTCTGAGAGAGGTGGGGGAAGAGGTGAGAGAGCAGGGGGGAGACAAGGGAGAAGGGAAAAGTAGCTGTTGCCACTGCCCGGACCCCAGTACAGCGTGAATCCTCCCCTCCCCTCCCCTCCCCTCCCCTCCCCTCCCTCCCCTCCCCTCCCCCTCCCCTCCCTCCCCTCCCCTCCCTCCCCTCCCCTCCCCTCCCCTCCCCTCCCCTCCCAGGTATCACCTCAGCACCAGCTCTGTGCTCCAGGGTCCAGACCAACCATATTCTGTGATCAGATCATCTCTCTCCTAGTGTAGAACAGTGGTTTTCAAACTTTTTCTTTTTGTGTTGGGAATTTTATCTTTCCCCTCAAACAAAAGCTACCCGAATTTTATCTCCTTAGATAAAGGGGAGAAAAGCACTGTTTTATAGGTACAAACTCATTTTACAGCTCAGAACATATAACCTTTACTCATCACAAAGTAAACCAGCAGGAACAAGGATGACATTTTGATGGACTGAAAATTTGCAACCCCGAGTTGCAGGTGATGGTTATGGTTTGACCTGAGAGCCGGCACGCCATTCATTTCCGCGTCAGTCTGTTTTGGTCCGTAATTAGAAAAGACTGAGCTTCATCGACAAGCAGGGGCAGACAGCGAGTTGTAACAACTTGGTAAAAATGTGAGGAGAAGCTTCAGTCTGAAGTCTGCACAGAAATGAGTTACCCAGCTTAAGGGCTTGTCAAAAGTTAGCCTAAGCTAGTTGTCACCTCAGCCACTAACTCTCAGGGTGTCCTTGGGCAGGACAGTTGCCCGCCCCGGATACCAGTTTTCACGGTGGAACATGGATCAGTTTACCCAGGAAGAGGACGTGTGTGGAGGTATCTGAGTGTGCGGCAGGGTGGTGTTGGGGGCGGGGTGCAATGCACACACGCAGAAGCCCCATTACTCATCCTCACCATCCACCCCCATCCGAGCTCTGGCCTGAAGAAGGGGCCACAAAACCACTGAACTACCCAAGTTCTCAGGCAAAGATAGGTTTCCATGGAGACGTGCTTTGTTTCCCAACTGTCTGGCTGCATCTGACAAGGACAGAAAAAGCCGAAAAGCTCAGCCAGATGGACACTGACCTTGGCAGAGACAGCAGGGATTTCCTGACCCCAAGAACCACAGGGCTCACTGCTCTCTAAGGCGAGGGGTTCAGTGCTCCGTTCTCACCCCCAAAATAGGGGGATGACCAGTCTGGCCTGCAAGCTGATACGACTTCATGTAGGGTTGCTGGGTGGAGCCCCCAAGGTGTCTGCAGACACCCACCCCGCCAGTCATGGGCAATAGGACTGGCCCTGTGCCCAAGGGCAGGACTGGAGGGAAACGCCCACACTCAGGGCCTTTGGGAAGCTGGAGGAGGGGTGAAGACCCGTGGAGCAGAGCTCCCTGCCCATGACCAGAGGGAAACAGCGGGATGCGGATTCTCAAAAACAGCCTGCCCACCATCCTGCACAAACCCAACGAGGGTCCCACACAAACCCAGGGAGCCGCAAACAGGTTGCCTCCCCACATGCACACTCGAATACACAGACACACACAGCAAAACAAACCCAGATACACACTGATACGCAGAGACGACCGTAAAGACTAAGGTACGTAACACTAGACGAGCTGGTATCTAAACACAGGCACAGAGACATAAGAACATACTGACACCAAACCCAGGCACAGACGCACCCCCCCACACACACAGAGGCACACACAGGCTGACACCCAGATGTACACAGGAACACAAACGCACACGTTCCCAGATGCACACACCCTCATACACTGACAGCCACTGATACATAAACACACACAGCTACTCACTGGCCCATTAACCAGACAGAGATACACAGAAGTGCTGCGGTCCGGCCGCAGCGGGTCAAGGGGTCCCACAGGTGAGGGTAAGGCGTCGGCGCTGGGTAACAGGCGACATCACACCTCAAAGGACAGTGAAGCTCTGTTCCGTTTATTGCAAGTACAAGCAGGTTTTTATATTTTCATTTTAGGTAGTGATTAACATTTGCAGTATAACATGATCATTTAAGCAGAAAAAATCAATACAAAGGTAATCAGTAAAAGTACGAAAGTTCTCATAGATTTAGTTAAAGATTATTTTAACTAGGAGAGCCATTAATCAAACAATTAGAAGTATCTTATTGTATATTAAAGTTTCTCAGAATTTGGCATAGGGCAAAAGGATACGCTAGATTGAGTAGAGAAAATAGGAAATTTATTATAAGGCCCTTGTGATGTCTAACTTAGCTATCTACCTTTTTTTTTTGCTTAAAATGTTTTTCTGTGTACTATAAATTCTGACTCCCTAGTGACTGTTTAGTTTGTAATAACTAACTAGCTTTTGTTATTTCTTTGCCTGTCTAGTTGATATATATTCTTATTCAAAGTAAAGGAGGGGCTATTCCTATGTTGCAGGGGGCTTTTAAGGGTACTTCTTTTAAGTTTCTCTAGGAGTTCTTTTATAGACATGTTTTGTACTTTGATTCCCTCTAAGAAAGCAGTGAGGTCATCTCCTGATTTCCTAGAGTATTCTATCTTATCTTGGGTGTTTTTCCAATGATCTGTTATTGATTAAGCTTGAATTCTCAGATTGTTCTGGTTGTTTCCTTGTGCCTATATTCCCTGACGTTCTAGTATGATATTATTATTCTGTTCATTGAGCCGGGAAAGGTCTAGGCACACTATCTGAATCACTGCCAGGGTATTCATAATGATTAAAGCAGAAAAGGTCATGATCCCCAAAGCAAGCACAATCACAATAGGTATTGCAGGGCCTTCCATGCCACATCCACCAGGTTGGAAACTGCTTCCTTGAAGTCTTACACCCCCTCTCAGGACCTTGTCACGGAGAGAGGGATCCAACAGTGGACGCGGCAGTGGACATGGCACAGAAGGCCTTGTTCTATAAACATAAAGAATCAAAGAGTTGCAAGTAAAGACACAGATACACAAACCCCAGGCAGAAACCCAGGAAAGGGGAGGAGAAGAAAAGGAAACTGACACCCGGGTGAGGGTCGATGCTGCACAAGCAGCACCAAAGGCTTGTTATCTGTAGGGTCTTTGAAAGACCCTCCCAGCAACCTGTGAAGGTGGGAGCGCTATTAGCCCACTTTTCACCAGCGCGATCAGGCAGAAAACACACGCCTGTAAAAGGCCCGAATGGTGGGGAAGTTGCGTAAAATGTAAAAGCGCCTCTTTACACACCTTCCCCATCTCATTCCAACCACTATTATTAGTGGGCAGCGTACACTTTGTCTGTGCATGTACATACAAGCATTTAAAGATACTACAAGTTTGGACAAGTTTCCACAAAACCAACTCAGCTAGGTTAAGAAACGGGATCAAGGTCATGTAACTAGTTAGTAGCAGAATCAGGATTTGGATTTAGCCCCGGCTCACTTCCTCGGAAAGGACCTTTCTGCTGCCTCAGCCCACAGGCAGCCGAGGATGCAAGTTCACAAAGGGGAGGCCCAGGGGCAGGGGGAAGGGCTGCATCTCCCCACAGGGGAGGAAGGCAGTCCCGACAGGCTCTCTGCCTGATTGCTCTGCTCTGAGTCCCTTGGGTCACTCTTCTGGCTAAAGGCGTTGTCCCTGTAAATTCCTGTTAAAGGGCAGGCGTATTCCTAGGACTGGAACCTTTGAATCATTGACCTCAGCAGAGCACCTGGCAGGTGACTAAGTGATTCACACACTCAGAACTCCTCCCCCAGGACCGTCATATCAGCTTCCCCAAGTCCCCTAACCCCTAGTCCCTAATCAATCTTTTCTCTCCGTTCCCCAGAGGGGACCGACCTTTCCTAAGGCCAAATGGAGACCTTGTCCTTCCACTGCTTAAATCTCTTCCTGTTATCTCCAGATAAGTCCCAGCCCCAGGACACACAGAGCCCTTCTCTCTCTGTGACTTGACCTGCCTCTCTCCATTTTTCCATTTGGCAAAGCGCTTCTCCTTTATAACCAGCTCAACGGCTCCTCTGGTGGAATGTCCCTGACTGCCCCGGGCGGAATCCTCCCCTGCTCCCCCTCCCCACCACCCGCCCCACAGAGCTTGTCCAGGAGACACCCACCACAGGACTCGAACCATTTTCACCCTCCTGGCATCTTCACGGATAGACTGACCAGCTTCCAGGTCCTGCCCTAAGTGCATGACACAATTGCCTCCCTTAATCCTTACAACAGCCCCACTGAGATAAGTATTGCCCTAACTGGTATGGTTCAGCAGGCTGGGCATTGTCCTGCAAACCAGAAAGTGGCCAGTTTGATTCCCTATTTCGATATCCGATTCCAAGTCAGGGCACATGCCCGGACTGAAGGCCGGGTCCCTGGTTGGGGGCCTGATAGAGGCAACTGACTGGTGTTTCTCTCCCTCTCCTTCTCTCTCCCCTTCCCTCTCTCTAAAAATAAGTGAATAAAATCTTAAACACAAAGAGAGAGAGGAAAGAACTATTGTCCCCATTTTACAGATGGTATAATGGAAGCCCAGAGAAGTTAAGTCCCTTCCTCAAGGTCTGATTTTCTCAGAAATCAGCCCTTGGCCAAGCCACATACAATCATGCTTCCATCGTTCCCCCAGCAGCTAGAGCAGACACTCTGAGACTGGAAACTGGCACAGGCCTGGCATAGTGGGGAGAAGTCCAGTGAAGGACTGTCAGTTGGGGTACCCATCCATTTGCTGTACGCGTGAATGACAGAATCAGAGAAGATGGGAGAGACATTGGGAGGCTGGAGCACCCTGGGAGAGCCCCCGCTCACTGGGTGTCCCCAGGAAGTCACCGAAGGCTGAAGGGCCCCCATGTCTGGCTGCGGTGCCCCTGGAGCCTGGCAGACCCTGTCGGGAGAGCCGGTGTGCTCTGGCTCCTTCACGCGTCCCTTCAGTCAGGAGCTCTCAGCCGATCTGTTATTAAATATTTACAGTTTCCCACTCTGCTCAGCTTGGTGCCAGGCCCTGGAGGAGGAGACCAGAGGGCAGGGGACGTCGAGCTGTTTATAGTTAATGATCACTTGTCAGGTGTCACCAAAGCCTCCCAGTAGCCCTGCAGGTTGGATTCTCAGCCCTATTTTTGCAGCTGGAGAAATGAGGCTCAGAGTGGGGAACACACTTGGTCCCAGACCACACAGCCAGCGAGCCAGGATCCAGACTCAGGCATCCTTCCCCTGCATCCGGCACCCCACCCCCCCAGCCCGGGAGGATGTGGGCCCGGCAGCTCGCAAGAGACCCAAGGAGGCCATTTTTGAGGTGGGGCTGTGGCTAGAACACTGCCGCCCTGGCCAATTGTCTACAATAACAACAGCCTGCATTTGTCCAGCACTTTCCCTTCCATTAGCTCATTCGGCCCTCCCCAGCATCCCTGCGGGTGCCTATTATTATCTCCGTTTGACAGATGAGGGATGGACGCTCAGGGAGGTGAAGTGACTTCCCCAAGTTCGCACAGCCAGTGCACAGCGGAGCCGGAGAACATTTGGGGACCCTAATCCTCCTCCTGCGTCTCCCTGCTGCCTCGCCTTCTCACTTTCACTGCCTCCCAGTCTTCCACGGAGCTCCAGGGAGCTCTCTAAGACACACATGTCAGCCCGTGCCCTCCCAGCCCTCACACGGCCACGCCTTTGCCTGTGGCCAATTGCTCAGCTTTCCCCTGACTTGTTCACCTTTCAAGCTCCTACTCAGCCTACAAGTGCCAGCTCAAATGCTACTTTCTCTAGGAAGGCTTCCTGGGTTGGCTTTCTCCATACAAACCTCTAATATTTTATTTAAGTGTTTGTCTCTCGGCGCAAGACTGTGAGCTCCTTAAGGGCAAAGATAATGCTTTTTCAGCTCTGTCTTCGCTGCACGTGGCTTTGCATTCTCAGTACGTCCTTGTGGGACGAATGGACACCATCCCTGGGGGCTGGGGCTGCTGGAAGGTGATGGGGCAGTAGCAGAAATAGGGAGGGACATCAAGAAGAGAAACTAGTGTTTGGGAGGAAATTCTGGGAAGGGATTTTGCTTTTGGCCATTTGTAGTCTGAGGTACCCCTAGGACATCCGACTGGACACGCCCAGTAGGCAGGAGGTGGGGGTGGGGTGGGAGGAAAACTGGCCAGGCAGACAGGATAGTGACAGCAACTTACCATGTGCCAGACACAGCACTAAATGCTTTATGGACATTTTCCCATCTGATCACCAGGAGGTACATAACACCAGCCCATTTGATGGAGGAGGAAGTTGAGGCTCAGAGAAGTAAATTAAAGTATCCAAAGTTACACAGCTAGTCAATGGCAGAGTCAGGATTTGAACCCAGACCCATATGCTGTCAAAGTCCATCTCTGTCATCCCTTCCCTATACAGTAGACTAGAAAGGACTAGAGCACATACCTTTAAGGGGGAGAGAGGAAGCTGAGCTCAGAATGGGAACTATTTGTCCAAGACATAGAAGGGGAACCAGCAGGGTGGTGTTTGAAGCCAAGAAAAGAGCTCCAGGATGGGCCTGGGCAACAGTGCCCATTGTCCCTGAGAGATCAGACTGGGCCGGGTGAGGGCTCTGGCAGCTAAGAGGCCAACTTCCAGGGAGTCAGCAATGGGCCTTGCAGCGTGGGAGGTGAGGAAGTGGAGGTGATTGGCTGGGAAGAGGAGAAAACAGGGAAGGAAGGGAGCAGCCCAGAGGCATGGGTATGAGGCCCAGGAAGGTCGGGCAAGTGGGTTTGAGCTGACCTGGAAATACTGAGGAAGGGAAGCAAGCGGGCGGGAGGAGGAGGGGTGAGCGGTGAGCATTCTCTGTTGAGTCAGTGATGACAACTTGACTCAAGAACACCCTCAGTCTCTTCCTGGACAGCCCCAACCTTGTCCCTCCACTGTCCCACCCTACCTTGCAAGCCAACCCAGCCATGCTCATTCCTCTCTCCCGACCTCCCTCACCCAGCCCCCGTCATTCCCCAGAGGTTGTTTGGGACCAGCCACCCCCACCTCCAATCTGCTGTCTCACCCTCCCTGGCCCAGCCCGGTGAAGCAGGCAGGGAGGAGTTTCCAGGCAGGAAAGGGCTGAGTCACTCGGCCACACATCTGGTCTCAGATCTTGATACCCAGTTAGAAGGGGCAGGAAGGAAGAGGGCTCCTCCCCCACAGGGCTCCCCAGGCCAGTCCTCACGCTACCAGCTGGGTGAGACAGGCTGGGAGAGGAGCGTCCGTCTCATTAATGACCAGATTTTGCTGGGCTGCTTCACCCAGCCCAGCCAGGATTCTTTGCTTCTGTGATTGCCTTTAATGCTCAGAAAGCCCCGAAAAATAGTTTGTCACCTCTATGTCACAGGTGAGGGTACTCAGAGAAACAAAGTGGTGTAGGCAGGGCAACCAGGTTCGGGAGTTGGTCCAGAGGCGTCCCCATCCCATGCTGTGTGCACACAGGAGGGGGCGATGTTTGGAGACACTGGACAAAGGGATCGAGGAGCTTGGGCAGCGCGGCAGGTGATGAAGCTGGGTAGGGGGAAGCCCTCTGCCCACGTTGCTGCCGCTGCAGTGGTCCCTGCCCGAAGAACCCGTGAAGCCGGGCGCCCTCTCCTCCCCTCACCCCCTGTACTGTCCCTGCCGCTGTTGGCTGAACTAGAAGCTGTCTCTACTGCCTTCCTCAGCATCTTAAATCCTCTCCTCTCCCCTGTACGCTGAGAGGAATGGCAGGGGCCTTGGCAGGAAGTGGCCTGCCCTCCTGCGTGCTGCTGGGGCACAGTGTTCCCATTGTCCTGAGCGGAGGGAGGTGTGCAGGTCCCGGGGAGAGGAGGTGGCGGAGGTGGTGATGATGGTGGTGGATCATGCCAGGCCTCTGCTCTCTCCCAGGCTGTGCAGCAGGCTTCTCTGAGGCCCAGGCCCTTTCCTCAGACCATATCCAGGGTGACCGTGGCAGGTTACTTCCCCCTCCCAAATGCGGCTTCCCACGTGTACTGTACGGAAGAGCACACACATCAGCATCCTTCTGCAGGCCCAGGCCATCCCCGATATTAACTTCTGGTTGATTTGATTATATTCAGTGTGGTTACCGTCACAACCGTGCCACTTGATGCGTGACCTTGGGGCAAATTCCTGGACTTCCCTAAGTCTTGTTTTTTTGCCTGTTAATAATGGGAACAGCAATCATGCCACCCCCTCCCAGAGCGGTTGTAAGGGCGATTTAGACAACACCTAAAGAGGTACCACATAGTGTTTGTTTGTTTGTTTAAAATTTATTCAAGGACATTCTTTCATTGCCTTTAGAGAGACAAGGAGGGAGAGAGGAAGAGAGAAAGAAGCATTGATTGGTTGCTATCCCGTACGCACCCGGACTGGGGATCAAACCCACAACCCTTCAGTTAGGAGATGCTGCTCCAACCAGCTGAGCCGTACATCCAAGGCACACATAGTGGTTTGTTTTTTTTTTTTAAAAAAAAGCTAGTATTATTATTGAGGAATGTCTTTTTTTAAAGATTTTATTTATTTATTTTTTTAGAGAAGGGAAGGGAGAGAGAAAGAAACATCAATATTTGGTTGCCTACTGCACACCCCCTACTTGGGACCTGGCCCACAACCCAGGCATGTGCTCTGACTGGGAATCAAACCAACGACCCTTTGATTTGCAGGCTGGCACTCAAACACTGAGCCACACCAGCCAGGGCTTGAGGGATTTCCGATTACAAAATAAATTCATGCTCAAAGAGAATATGGGAAATGCAGGAATGCACAAAGTCATAAATAAAAATCACCTGTAATTCTGCTCAGAAGGACTTTTTTGTGATGATTTCTTACACAGAGTAGGACTACCCAACCGCACCCTCCAGGCACGGGTGTCCAGCCTGCAGTACCGACTGCAGGCGGCCCAGGACGGCTGTGAATGCAGCCCAACGCAAAATCACAAGTTTGCTTAAAACCTTTTCCTGCTCATCAGTGTTCATTTGTGTGTGTGTATTTAATGTGTGGCCCAAGACAACTCTTCTTCCAGTGCGGCCCAGGGACATGGAAAGGTTGGACGCTGCCGATTCAGGGGAATGACCCTCATGCTTCCGGGTGGGACAGGCAGAGTGGGGGTGGATACTCTTGGCGTCTGCTGCATCCTCTCTGGGCCTCACTTCCCAGTCTGTCTGCTGCATCCTCTCTGGGCCTCACTTCCCAGTCTGTCTGCTGCATCCTCTCTGGGCCTCACTTCCCAGTCTGTCTGCTGCATCCTCTCTGGGCCTCACTTCCCAGTCTGTCTGCTGCATCCTCTCTGGGCCTCACTTCCCAGTCTGTCTGCTGCATCCTCTCTGGGCCTCACTTCCCAGTCTGGGAAGGAAAGGGTTGAACTGATCAGGGAAGACAGACAGATTTAATTTTTCACGCTAACTGCTGCCTCAGCTGAAATGGCTCCAGGCTCAGAGTGCCAGGATCAATTAATCATGTCTGCAACGGATGCAGACAGGGGTAGTATGTGCATCCAGGGGAGCCACTGGCTAGAGTGTAAGAAATCCCTAAGAACCACTTCCGTTTTTAACTGAAAAATACTTCCCCCTTCTCATTCTACTCCCTGTTCCAGATCTCGGCTTCCTCTGAAAAATGGGGAGGATTCCTTGCCTCTTATCCCAACTCAGGCCTGTCCTCAGCAAACTTCTGAGGTCTAGGACCCGAAGTAGCTCCTATTTAACACATTATCATACCTTCTCTGCAGAGCCCTGAAGAGGGGAGCTGGGGACAGAGAAGGGTTTGCATGTTCTCCTCAGGAAAAAGGAAGCATGCAAATAGTATGCATACTCACAGTCATTTCTTACTCGCCCAAGCTAGCACATTTCAATACTAAATGCTCCCGTGCAAATGAATGCAAACCAGCACCTTCTCTCTCATTAGCAGTCATTGCAGTTCTTTGGGCAATAAGGCCATGTCCCAGCCTGAGTGGATGGGTCCAGGGTCAGGACAGCCCTCCCTACAGGTGAGAAAGTGGTCTGAGAGCTCTGTGAGGGGGACCTGGACTCAGTAAGGGACAGAGAATCTGACAGAGACAGGGACTTTGCAGGGATGGAGATGGGCTCGATCAAGGGGGAGGACCTCTGTAAAGAGACGGAACTCAGTGATGAGGAGGGTGCTGGCGAGGAGGGAAGAGAGAGATAGCTCACTGAGGGGATGAACTCTGAAGAATCTGAGGTGTGGTCCCACTGCTCAGCCCCTTCTCCCCGTCCCAGTCCTGGAGGCTTGCCAAGGAACAACTAGGGCATTCCCAAGATCTCTGCACAGGGCCGTCCTAAGATGCCTTTCTGGAAGCTGCCTCTGGCCTACAGGACCCCAGAGGTGGGAGGAAACTCCAGGGAAATAAGAAAACCTGGGGGGCTCTGGCTGGGTAGCTCAGTTGGTTAGAGCGTCATCCCAATACACCAAGGTTGCAGGTTTGATCCCTGGTCAGGGCACATGCAAGAATCAACCAATAGCCCTGGCTGGTGTAGCTCAGAGGATTGAGTGCCAGCCTGCTTGGTTCCTGGTCAGGGCAAAAGTCTGGGCTGGGAGCTGGGTCCCCAGTTGAGGGTGAGCAAGAGGCAACCCACTGATGTTTCTCTTACACATCAATATTTCTCTCCCTCTCTTCCTCCCTCCCTTCCCCTCTCTGTACAAATAAATGAATAACATCTTTTTTAAAAAATCAACCAATAAATGCATAAATAAGCAGAATGACAAAATCGATCTTATACTTCCGTTTCTAAAAATCAGTAAATAATTTTTTTAAATCTCTAATTCGAAGGAAGGAAGGAAGGAAGGAAGGAAGGAAGGAAGGAAGGAAGGAAGGAAGGAAGGAAGACAGATGCATACCCTGGCTGGTGTGACTCAGTGGATTGGGCATCAGCCTGGGAGCCAAAATGTTGCTGGTTTGATTCCCGGTCAGGGCACATACCTGGGCTGTGGGCCAGGTCCCCAGATGGGGGTGTGTGTCGCACATTGATGTTTCTCTCCTAGTCTTTCTCCCTTCCTCCCCCTCTCTCTGAAAGTAAATAAATAAAATCTTTAGAAAGAAAGAAAAAGAAAACCTGGAGAAGGTTCCCTCACCCTCCATGGCCACAGTCCAGACCGGGGTTTCAAACCCAGCAACCTTGGTGCATGGCAGCGGTCTCCAACCTTTTTGGCACCAGTGACCGGTTTCGTGGAAGATCATTTTCCACTGACCAGGAAGGGGGTGGGGATAGGAGGCGGAGCTCAGGCGAAATTCGAGGGAAGCTTCCCTGCTGGCCTGCCGCTCACCTCCTGCTGTGTGTCCTGGTTCCTAACAGGCCACCTGTGCTGGTCTGCAGCCCCAGGGGGTTGGGGAGCCCTGGTGTATGGGGACCACACTCTAACCAACTGAGCTACCCAGCCAGGGACAGACGTCCTTCTCACTGGCTCTTTGGAGCTCACTCCCAGCCCCCAGCCCTTTACTGAGCCCCATTCCCTTCACTGAGCCCCTGGGACCAGTGTTGTGTCCACCCAGTCTCTGGCCTTAACCATTCCAGTCACAGCCTCGTCTTCATCACGGCCCAGAGCACAGGGTGTGCGATAGAGGAGGCAGTGGCAAAGGGATCAGTGGTAGCCTGGAATGAGAGGTCAGCTACATGCCTCCTCAGTCAGCTGCCCCGGTGGCTCCGGGCCTGCTCTGTCAGTGGGACGAGTGCTGAGATGATGCCGCAAGCAGAGAGGCGGAGAGGCAGCTCCCCCTCTGGCCTGCCAAGGCTCAAGACAAGGGCTGGAACACAAGAGCAGGCATTGGTCCCACCCTGATCCCTTGAACAAGAGCTGCACTGTGTACACCCCTCCCATCCCCCCATCCCACCCCTCAGGCCAGGACAGGGTCAGGCAGGGCCACCCATGGAGGCCAGAAATAGGACACCGGGGCAGCAAGGGGCCAAGGGAGAGAGGCTGTGAGTTCCCGGGTCGGGGATATACAGTCAGACCAGCAGGCAGAGAGAGAGGCTGTGTGCTCACACCCGAGTCTGGAGTGACAGGGCGGCCACCAGGCATTCTAGGCATCTCCAGGACTCAGAGAAGCAAACCCATGTGAGGGAGACCTGAGCCCACAGCCATGGAGGCAGGGAGGGTCGAGCTGATGGTGACCCTGGAGCCTAGTACCCAAAGGACACAGGAATCACAGTCCCCTTTGCACGGCCATGGCCTTCATCAGAGCCCCCATGGCTCTTGGCTGACTCCGCTCACTTGCCCATCAACATAGTCACTGCAAGCCAATTCCGCCAGCCCTGCACAGGGCACAGGTGCAAAGAGATCAAGAGACACTGTCCCCAGCTTCATGAAAGTGGCTAAAATCAGGGTCTGCATTCTGGGGAGCTGTCTACGTTCTAAGTGCCTGCCTTGCCTACAGTCCTTTCTCCTGGTTTCTTGTCACCATACTCCGAACCAAGTGACCCAATTGCTCTGCCACTAACTGGACCAGAGGTGGGCCTGGCCCTCACTCAGTTGGCCAGAGGCCCATATGGTGGTCCAGCTGGAACCTGTCCTCCAGGAATCAGATTCACTAAACCACGCAGATCTTCTCTCAGGGAGGAAGGGAGCAACCCAGAGGAAGCTGTGAGCAGGAGAAAGAGGCCCCAGGAGCCAAGTACAGCCAGGCCGCTGGGCAGGCAGGCCATGCAGGGTGAACAGAAGTGGAGGCTCGGAATGATCTACAAGAAGAGCTTTAAGGGGGCAGAGGTCAGTGGGTAGTGGAATCTCAAATCCTTGTGACCAGCCGGTGAAGGGGGTGCTCCAGCCTGGGCCCACTTAGTCACACTGTCCCTCATCCCAGCACCTTGGTGCCCAGGAAGGGGCTCCAGGGCAGGAAGTGAGACTTCAACTAGAACAGGAAGTCCTGCCAGGCTGTTGGGCCTCACATGAGACTGTGTCACCTCGGGTCTGCAGTATCACGAGAACCGTCACAAGTCACAGTTTCTCATTTCTACCCACGTCTCATCATCTTTCCGCCTTTCTCTTGAAAACCCATGGCCAGTAAGCTCTGGGCTGACCCCACCTCGATCCCTGCCCCTGGTAGCACCAAGTCTGGGGCTATAGAGCTCAGGGTTCCAGGCCCGACTCAGCTGCCTTCTGACTGTGTGACACTGGACCAGCTGCCACACCTCTCCGAGCAAGACTGGAGTGAGTGAAATGACAACACAGGAAGGGCCAAGCAAATGGCCGGGGGTTCCTCAAATGTCAGCGTCCTTTCTCTGTCCCAGGTCCAGAGCCCTAACCTGGAGCCATTCAAGGGTCTGGAGGAAGCCAGAGGTCCTGTCCTGGGCCTTAGGAGCCATGGGATCAAACACACTCCTGTTGTGTGACTTGCACGATGACTTCTGGGGTGCTGGGGGCATCGAGCCTCCTGTTTTCATTGATCAAGTGGGGGTACAGTAGGGGCTTAGCTAATGTCAGGTCCTCTTTCTGGTCATAGAAGGCTGCCTGGAGTAAGGGCCTGAGACTCCCTTTCAATGGGAAGAGGGCAGACTGGGCAAGAGAGGGACTGCCCT
This sequence comes from Artibeus jamaicensis, assembly GCF_021234435.1. Classification (NCBI taxonomy): domain Eukaryota; kingdom Metazoa; phylum Chordata; class Mammalia; order Chiroptera; family Phyllostomidae; genus Artibeus; species Artibeus jamaicensis. Next base: position 11,114,043 of record NW_026522057.1, read on the forward strand.
TTAAGGCAGGAGGCTGGAGGAGGGGGCTGGCAGGAGGCGGGGCACAGGGCCGGCTTTTCTGACGGGTGGGGCAGGACTGGTGCCTCCCTTGGTCGGAGCAGTTGGAGGAGCTGCTCAGGGGACATGGGTTCTCGAAGGCTCAGACCTGTTCTGAGAGGACTCCGCCTGCAACACAGAGTCACACACACACACTTGTCTGTGTGGTCACACAAAGGCACTCTGCGCACACATATTCACATACTCTTTACACTCAGGGACATTCACACAGTCACCCACAGACACAAAGACACACTCAGAGACATTCACAAACTTATCCACAAGCATTTTTACAGCCAAGTACAGATACTCAAAGGCACATATTCACACACACGCTCCTGTATACAACATCCACACAGACAAGAGGGCAAACCCGCAGACACACACTTATTCACTCGAGTGCATTCACACAGACATCAACAGGAGCACAACTGTCCTCATTCCCACAAACCCAGGACATCTGCACAGACACAGAGGCCGACGCAAAGATGTGCTCAGACACATTCATGCATTCTTGCTCACAAGCTGCACACTTGAGTACATCCTTACATCAAAGGCACACACTCATTTTGTACACATTCCTGATACTCTGGAACATTGGCAGTGTTTGGTCAGATACACGCTCACACAATCTCCCTCGCCCAGCCCCGCAGGCATCCCCAGCTCTCCAGCTGTCCAGGCTCAACTCTTTCTCCCCACCCACTTCCCACCATCCTCTGGGGCCTCTGGGGCCTCCCTCTGGAGCTGGGGGAGGGAATGGGGCGGGTCTCACCCTGCTGATGTGGCAACACACGCACCTGCCTGGCCTCGCCCTCCTCTGGGAAAGGTTTAAAGGAGCAGGAATCCCAAACGCTGACCTCACCAGGTCTCTGCTTTTGTCTCTCACATGGGGAAAGTGAGGTTCAGAGAGAGGTTAGATGCTGAATGGGACTCGAACCCAGGACTCCAGTGCCAGGAGCAGAGTGGGGGGGGGGGCAGTGCTCGTTCCGTGAATGGGGATGATTGGGTTTCAGGATCACCTTCTGCCTGCCCTGGCCAGCTGCCTGTCCACCCAAACCTGCTCCTTTTCACTGTTCCCACTCTCCCTCACAGGCTCTCCCACCCTCTGGCAGGAGAGCATCACAGGGCCAGAGTCAGAAACCTGCCCATGCGATGCACACACACTCGCACGGCCATGACCAGTCACTGCCGAATCTGTCTCTGCGGGGCCTGTCTGACCCGGGTGGGGGGCAGCCGGTGCAGGGGGCAGCCCAGCTCTGCTACGTGACTTAGGGCAAGTCACTGCTTTTCTCTGAACCGCAGATTCCTCATCTGTAAATGGGGTGATCATCACACTTACCTTCCAAGATTGGACTGGTGAGAGAATGAAACAACATAGCAGAAGTAGAATACTACAGGGCCAGGCCCAGGGGCTCCAGACAGGTTTGGTGGGTGGTCAAAAACATGAATGAGTTTCCAGAACAGACTGAGTTGGGCCCGGCCCTACCCTCCTAGCGGATCCTACAGGACCAGCCTCTTGCGGAGTGGTTTGCTACTGGTCTTGCTGACGCTTCCGAAGCCCCGGCAGCCCAGCCCTAGTGGCTGTGCCATTTTAAGCTGAGGAGGGCCTGACTGCTGGGCAGGTGGCAGGGATGGAGAGGGGTCAGGGAGACACAGCCATGCCTGTGAGAATGGCCAGTCTAATGGGGGAGATCCAGGTCAGCTCTGCTCCTAGGGTACGCAGCCTAATCACACCCATTCTGTCCTCGGGGCCCCAGGACTAGTTTGTGGGGAAGCTGTGGCCCTGCCCCAAGGGCTCCGAGTCTGATGGGAGGCAGCCTAATCCAAGCACCCCCAGGCTGGTGGGGAAAACACTTCCTGGCCCAGCCCCTCACAGGAGTCGGGGAGACATAACACTCCCCCTGGGATTCCCAGTTTCAGGGGGTGATTCATCCTCTTCTATGGCCTCCAGACTCATAAAGGAGACAACACTTGTTCTCAGGACTCCAAGTCAAAAAAAGAAGAGAAAGCATACGCATGCCCAGGGCACGCAAGTACCCAGACGTGGAGACCCAGAAACGAGCACAGAATTTGCCTTTGTGTGTGTGCCTCCTGCACATGCCTATTTATGACTGTGCAAGTGTGACTCTGTGTGACTGTGCCTCTGACTGTGCCTCTGTTTCTGTGACTGTGCATGGGCCTCTGAGCTGAGGGCTGTTGCAAAAGATCGGTGAGTGAACCTGGCAGGGCTGACTCACTCATTCATTGGACATGTGCTCACTTTGTCCCAGTCATTGAGCCCTACAATGCCACAGGGCCCTCAGTGGGTGTGGTTCCTGCTCTTGGGGACATCGCTGTGTGATGGAGGTAGATGAAGCACCGAACAAGCATGAGGGCTGCAGGAACACAGGGGAGGGAGGCTTCCTGGAAGAGGTGATATTTAAGCTGCACTCCCAGACTTTAGAGTTGGGGGAAAGGGTGTTACAGGCAGAGGGAACAGCATGTGTAAAAACTGTGGACCTGAGGAGAGAGAACCCAGGACATGTTTTCTGAATTCACTGACTGGGTGGGGTTTTGGAAGAGGCAGGCAGGCAAGAAGAGGGGACATAGCTTCAGTTTTCTTTGTGTGTGTGTGTGTGTGTGTGGGAGCGTCGGGGGATAGTGGAAATAGCTGGTTTGCTTCCCTGAACCTGTACCTGGGGATGGAAGGACAGTGTCCACAGAAACCAGAGGGTCTTGAAGATGAAAGAGCAACTCCAGAGAGATGATACTGCTGGATGGTGGGGTTTAGAGGCTGAACTCTGGACTGACCTCTGGCCTGTTCTGGGGGCTGGGCAGGGTCAGGGGTGAGCGAAGAGAAGGGGAGGGAGAGGGAGAGGGAGAGGAGAAGGGGAGGGAGAGGGAGAGGAGAGAGAGACACACACTTAGGGAAGCTCCGGGGAGCCTGGGAGAAGGTCTGCAATAGATCCCAGCTGTAAAGGGAATTTAACAATAGCTCTCTCACGGGGTACGAATGAGAATTACACTACGTGCACTTTCCCAAGTTGCTCTCCCATGAGCCTCTAGGAGCTCATTTCTTCAAGAGCTATATTACTATGTTTCCCATTTTTTAGCTGAGGAAGCAAGTTCGGGGAGGCTAGAGGTTACAGAGCACGGCGTGAGAGTGAGGGGTCTGGACTGGAATCTGGTTTAAGACAGAGCTTAGCTCCTTCCCTTGAGTTCCTCAGCTTCTAGCATAGCCTTTTAAATTGGTTACCGGTGAATCTGGTGCTATTACTATTATCATTGTTTATTATTAGTAATCATTATGATCCGAAAGCATCCTTGATTCAGCTCCGGCTCCGATCTCCCTGCCTCCCGCGTGTAAAGCTCCGGGCCCAGGCGACCCCGCGCGGCCCCAGTCGGAACAACAATCCCTGGGACGCGGGGTCGATGTGGTGGCGCCCCTGGAGGCAGCGCTGGGTACTGCCACAAGAGCCCGCCAGCTGAGCGAGGTGGTCAGGACCCGCACATGGCCCCAGATAAGGGTCCCAGCTGGCGAAGAGGAAGGGGGAAAGAAAAAGAATAACACTTACCAGGAGACTCTTGTATACTGGCCAAAGTGGCCAGCATTTCCCTTACGTTTTCTCATTTAACACCCTGCTAACCTTATTTCCTGGAAGTGGAGCTGAGATTCACAGAGGTTAAGTAACTTAACCAGAGATGTAGACCTGGATTTGAACCCAACTCTGCCAAAGTTTGCTGCCATGCTCAGGACCCCTCCCAGCTAGGTCAAAAGGGGAAAAGTCCACCAAACCCTTACTAGACTATGAGCCCCAGGAGGTCAGGCATAAGAATAATGATGATGATTAAAAAATAATAATAATAAAATTAGTGGAGGCAGTGTACCGAATTCGAGCGTCACCACTTCCTGCATGTACGTCTTTGGTCAACTAGGTTGCTTAACCTCTCTGAGTCTCAATTTTACCAACAGTAAATGAGCTTTCTTAGATTAATATCATAAGGTTATAGCTGTTCTGAGGATTCATTGCAATAATGCAGATGAAACTCTTAGCTTAGCACCTGACATGTAGTAGGGGCTCAAGAAAACAGCCAATATCATTTACTTACCCAGATGCTATTTTTTTTGAAAACCAAGGAGCTAGGAATACAGCAATGAAGAAGTAAAGATATTGTTCTTGCTTTAGTGATTTCCTAGTCTCAGTGTTCCTCGGATCCAGCACATTGTTGGGTTAATAAATGTTGAAATGAATGCATAAAGGAATAAATGAATGAATAAATGGACAGACATACTGCAGTCGGTCAGTCCCTGGCTACAGTTTTGAGGAGAGTTAGAGGGAGAAAAGGGAGTTTTAAAAAATAATAATAACCCTGGCTGGTGTGACTCAGTGGATTAAGTGCAGACATGCTCATCAAAGGGTCGCAGGTTTGATTCCCAGACAGAGCACATGCTGGGTTGTGGGTCAGGTCCCCAGTAGGGGTTGCTCAAGAGGCAGCCACACATTGATGTTTCCCTCCTTTCCTTTCCCTCTCTAAAAAGAAATAAACAAAATCTTTTAAAAATAAAAAATAAGAGTTCATATTCCTTGGGCACTCACAAAGTATCAGTGCTTGACTGAATGCTTTTTGTATTCTCAGTTCATCCGCACCTGGAAGGTAAAGAGTGTTACCTGATTTCACAGAGAAGAAAATACTCTCTGGGAGGTAGAGTGACTTTCCTAAAGTCACACAGTGAGTAAGAGCAGAGGTAGGTTTTAGGCTTAAGCCTGCCGCCTTCAAATCTTGGATTCGAACTCTTGCTCCCTTGAAGCAGTGGGCTGGAGGGCCCTGCTGGGGCAACTTCCACCGTCTGCCTCCCACCTGTGGCTGGCTGGCTGGCTGGCCCTTCGGCACACAGAAACTCAGCGGAATGGCCTCCACCTGCACCAGTAATGATGGGGAATGTGCCCCTCTCAGCTTTCAGAGCAAGCTCGCTTCTACTGGCTCATGTGCTGAGCCTCACATTTGATTGTTTTTCACATCAGTCCTGTGAACACAGTATTCACTGCCCGTTCCATAGGCCGGGAGCTGCGGTTCAGAAAGGTTGGCTTTGCAAGGTCGGGCAGGTCAGGCTCCGGCCTGGGGTGGAAACAGCTATTCTCCCCTATGGCCCTACTTCCAAGCTTTCCCTCTGCTGGTCATCGCCTCATTCCTCCCTGCTCTCACAGCCCCCCCCCCCCAACCCTGTTCTCCTGGCCAGGGTGACTGTAGGCCTACGCCTGAGTAAGGTGAGCTAAGAGGGACCTCTGGGGACCGTGACTGGAGTGGTGACCAGGAGGTCACAGTTCACCCAGCATGGGATTTGATCTTTTCATGACTTCTCTGATTCTGGTTTTGGGTGGTGACCCTCTTTAGAAAGAGGGTCTCCCCCAAATTCTCTGCCAGGGGCTCATTTTCCCTGGGTGTCATTCTTACCTGAGGTGTCTCAGAGGAAAACAGGAACACACAAATAATGTGTCAGAAGAGGGTTTAATGAAGGAACTACTCACAGAGGTGTGGGCAGGAATGGTGAAGCGCCCTGGGGCTCAGGGCAATGGAATGAAGTCGCTCCCCACAGCCCCAAGGGGTCGAAGGGGGGGAGCCTCCTTAACGAACCTGGAGAGAGGTGCGTCCATGTGTGCAGACCAACCCACAGGACCTGAGGCTTTTGGGTGGAGGCGCCAAAGTCACAGGGGAAGGGGGGTTGTAAATATCTTGATCTCACTCTCTTCCTTCCTTCTGATCTCCTGCCAGTGTCTCCTATGGCCAAACTTCACCCGAAACCATAAGGCAAGGGGGCCCAGGAGAGACCGTCAGCAGGAGTCAGCCCCAGGACATGACCCATGACCCACGACAGGGCAGAGGAGTTGGCCCAGGGCTTCTGTTCCTGGGCTCTGCTTTTGTGGAAGGACAGAGAGACACTGGCTGTGCTTGTCTTTCAGAGCAGACTGTGCCTGCTACAGAGCATCCATCCTCATCTCTCCAGACCCAGGTTACTTTGTCCGCGAGGCTGTCCCCAGTCCCAGAGTCTCTCCCCTCCCTGGCTTCCCTGGTTCTCTGCCTACCACAGCACTCAGCTCAGTGATCTGGCATTATTCTCTGCACGGGTTCATCTCCCCAGGAGACAGTCCTACCATCCTCCACCCCGTGAGCTCTTTGCAGGCAGGGGTCTGGGCCAAGTAGAGCCATTCGTTCTGACACAGGGCCCGGCACAGTCCGAGTGCCAATATTTGCCTGGTGAGCTGAATCCTACAGCCTCATCACCCCTCTCCGCTTTGGGGTACACGGTTTGGGCCCATGTGTATGTCCGTTTCCCTGAGTACCCTGGGACTCCTTGGTGGTGTGTGTGCCCAGGCCTGGTACACAGCAAGCATCAAATGTTGCCTGAACTGGCCCAGGTAGGACCATCCTTCTTTCCTTCATTCATTCTACATTTTTATTTTTATTATTCTGAGATCCTACTATATGCTAAGCCCTGTCCTGGGCCATGAGAACACGGCAGTAAACAAGACCCACAGAATCCCTGTCCTCATGGGGCTTCCATCCCAGTGGGGGAAGCAAAGGGAGGAATTGGGAAGAAACAATACTATCGCAGGTTGTGCGTGATGAGCGCTGTACAGAAAACAAAGTGACGAGATAAACAGTAAGCGGGTGGACATGCATGGGGGGAGGGAACGTATCAGGGAAGGAGATGATGTGTAAACTGAGACCGGAAGGAGAGTGTAAACCGGGATGTGCAGAGCTGGAAAGGGTGTTCTAGGTAGAGGGAACAGCAAGAACAATGGCCTAGAGGTGGAGGAGTTTCTGGGACCCTGGGGAGTCAATGTTTTGGCTTAAAAAGGGCTTGGGCAGGGGACGAGGAAGGATTAAGGCATTCAGTCTTGGGGTCTGCTGGGGCCAGATCCTGAGCTAGGGGTTTGGAGAGGAAGGGATGACCTTCGTAATACCACCCTTGCTGCCTGTTGCCTAGCACCGACAGCAAACAGTGCTGCTGGCAGGCCTTACCCCCCCACCTCGCTCCCTGCCTCCCCGCTGACTGGCAGCAGCTGTCAAATGACCAGCAGCTGAGGCTCTGCCAGCCTCCTCCCCTGGAATATTTCAGGGGTAAGTCAGTAAATGACCAGCAGCCTCCAAAACCCAAGTTTTTCTTGTGTATACCTTATAAGGGTGTATTTGACTGCCCTGGGTGTTCATCTCCCACCCCCTTGCATTAGACAAAGAGATATAAATATACGGCCACAGGCAGCGCGCTCAGCTACGTGAATTAATGAACAGAGACACAGGCTCCACACACGCAGAAGACAGTCCTCACCTCTGCTTGTAAGCACCCATCCACACACACACATCAGCCCCCAGTCACTCAGGCACACAACCGCACACAAAACTACATACGTGCCCCACTGACGCCGTCCCAATAGTCAGTTCCACACACAGATACTCCACAACCAGCAGGGTCACCACACACACAATCACTTAGAATCGGACAGTCACACATCAGTGGGACCCCACGGTCACTGGTCACACACAGACACACCCAGTCCTACAGTCTCCTGCTCTGCACACCACACACAAAACCAGGGGATGAGCACACAGCCAGCCGTGGGCAGGTTGACACACAACCCACACACATCCAGCACACTGGCATGGTGCCCCCCTCTGCACCCCACTCGAGGCCTCGCTGATTAAACACACGTCCACAGCCAGGTACAGTGCGGGGGGCATTCTTCCACCATTGAGTCAAAGACCTCCCCAGACAGAGGGGCTAAGTGGGAAAAAGGCATCAGAAGGGAGAATGCTCTCCCCCAGAGAGAGACTTCAGTGTTGGAAGTTTGACCTGGACCCTGGTGGGCTAAGGACTTGCGGGAGGGGGCCTGCCTTGGAGTGGACAGAAGCAGCGCTGGGTGGGGGTGACAGGTGGAGCAGGCGAGAGACCCCGGGAAACCTCGCTGCCCGGAAATGAAAGCTGTGTTAAATATGGATTCAACCTCACAGGCTTAAACCCCTCCTATACAGTCCTTCCCTAACCCCGGCCACCGTCTCGCAGGGTCCCCACTGTCCCCACGCGCTTGGGGTGTGGCTGTTAGCCTCCTCTTCCAGCCGCTCAGAGCAGCTGCGGCCAGGGGCCTCCCCGCTGAGCGGGTGGGGGCCGCAAGGCGCTCCACTGCGGGCGACATCCCCAAACGCACGGGGTTGCTGGGACCCCCTCGCAGGGGAGGTGCTCTCCTGGGGTTGCAGACGCCCCCTCCTCTCCCGACTCCCCGCAGCTGGGACCCTTGGAAGGGAGGGGTGGAGAGAAAGAAGGTTCGGGAAGATCTTGAGGCTGGCTAGTTTCGGAGACGCCAATAAGGAACCCCCCAGCCCTCACCACACCCCACTCCACCCCCATCCTAGGCTGGTCTCGGGAGGGGCTGCCTCTCCCCGCCCCCCTGGCCGCGCGGCAGGCTCCCTCCTCCCGCTGGCAGGAGCCCGGGCCAAGTGGGCGCGCCCGCCCGGGGCCGGGATCCGGTGTCGGCTGCAGCTGTCAGTGCGGCGGGCGCGGAGCAGGCGGCCGGCGGGGCCGCCTATTAATAACGCGGCCACCCAGGCCGGGGTCGCGCAGCCATGGCCAGCCCGGAGCCCCGGCGCAGCGGGGACGGCGCCGCCCAGGCCGCGAGGTAGGACAGTCCAGGACCAGCGGGGCCGCCCCCGTGGGGACGGGAGACGGGGGCTGGAGGGACTCCCTTCCCCCACCCACCAGCTCCTTTCGCCTGGTGCGGGTAGTGGTCCTGCGGGGCGCCGCACGGGGCAGAGCCGCCCAGCCAGGGGAGGTGGGGGACCCCGCCCGGGGTCTTGGTATCGTTTGTCAGTGGCTTTTTATAATACCTCCATTCCCACGGGCCATGAAGAGTCAACCCTTTCAACTGTCGGGTGCCGTTTAGGCCGTAGTGGCCAAAGTTACTTGTTTCTTTCAGCCCTCGCCCCAAATACAACAGGAGGTGGAGGGCGCGGGTTGCTGAGTTCACTGTGTGGGAGACACTTGGTGCAAGGCTGGGCATCTGCCAGCCTGGAGTTAAAAGTCTGCTCAGGCAGCTTGCTCTCTGCTGTCTGGGGCCCGGAAAGGGGGGCAGAGTCTAGCGTCCCAGAGCAGCAGGAGGGCCCTGGAGCGGAGGCCGGCTGCATCCATCCACACTGTCAGCTAACCGCTGGCTGGGGGGAGGGACCTGTGGCTGAGGCATCTGGGGCAAGCAGGGAGCATTTCCGCCCCAGGCCAGGCTGTGGCCCTGGGCTTCCCAGCAGACCAAGAGGTGGAGGTGCAAATACACACCCGACACCCCTCACTGGCACACACAGCACAAAGCTGAGCATAGTCTTACACACACACGCACACCTGTACTGCCATACATACACCCAGTCCACAGTCAGACGCACATCAACTCACACCTGCACAGTGTCACAAACACTTCCAGCCACAGCCTTGATAGACTGAGCTGGGAGCTGCTGGCATCCTCTAGGGACAGAGACAGAATGGCAGAGGCAGGCTGTTTGGGGACCCAGGAAGCCTGAGGTCAAGGGCCCCAGCTGAGCTGGCCCCCTTACCCATGGGCCCCCCCATCACCTACTTTCCCCCCAGCTCCTTAGAGGGAGGCGGCTGTGGGAAGGCAGCATCTAGCCGAGGGTTGGCACCCAGGGCGGGGTGACTGAGACAACATGGTGTGTGGTAACAGCACCACCTGGAAGTCAGGAGGCCTGGGTTCTACGTCCAGCTTCGCCACTTGACCTTGGGCAAGTTTCCTCCTTGGATGTCAGTCGGTTTCTGCCTGCCTTCCTTTGACAGAGCCCCACCCTGGGGTACAGAGAGCATGAGAACTATACTCGTCCTTAGGAAATTGACTATCAGGGGAGACGAACGCTCCTATATGTCTGTCTCCCCAGGAGACAACATGCTTCCATAATACAAATACTAACTGCAGAGATGAGCTGCATACAAAGTGCTTTAAAAACACAAGAATGGGAAGATGGACTTTAGCAGGACCGGATGATGAATAGAAACTTGTTAGGCAAATAGACGCACATATGTTTTGAGTGCTACGAGCCAAGTTCTAGAATACCTGCCCTCAGTGTTTTTTACCTCTTTTAGGCCTCGTGCCTATTCTAAGGGAAGAATGGTCAACTGGGGCTCTGGCTCTGGAGCAGAAGCTCCAGTGAGTTCTTTGCTCTGCTCTATGCTTCAGTTACCGCATCTATAAAATGGGGATAACAGACGAGCATCATATACATGAGTGTTCATGAAAAATGCATAGAATACTGCCTTGAACGCAGTTACAACATATGGGGTGGAGGACCCAGCAGGAGGGTGATGTGGGGGCTGCCTGCTGGGAAAGCAGGGTCTCTCTTGAGGACCAGGGTGGGTTCTGGCTGGCTGAGCAGGTGCATCCTGCCCAGCAATAGGAGCGCCACCTTTCCAGGACTGTTCTCTAGTCAGGTGGTATACAATGAACTGTATTTTCTCAGCTGCATCCTTTAGACATTGCAGGCTAGGAGCAGGATGCGTAAAAATTAACTCATGTTCCAGATTGTCAAGCACCAGGTGGGCTCTGGGGGTGGCAACGCGAGATGAGGCTGAAAAGGTATGTTGGGGCCACATGTTTGAGGGCCTGACTCTCTGCTAAGCAGCTGGCTGTCTACGGGTGTGGTGGCTGACAGGGCTTGCTGTATATGCTACAGTCAGCTGAGCATTGTAGGGCACAGACGAGGAGGAGGCTTGTTGAAAGGCGGGATCAAACACGTAGGTGAGAAATGACGACTTGGACTGGGGCCCTGGCAGTGGATGCAAAGCGGGTGGGGCCTTGAGACTTTCAGAGACAGAAGGGTCAGTCCTGGTAAGTCGGCTGTACAGGGGAAGGAAAGAGCGGTTTGAAGATTTCCCGCCATATCATCCTGGTCTATGGTGCTGTGTTTCTCTGAGCTGGAGAATACAGGTGCAGCCAACTTGGGGAGAATAATTTTTTTCCTCACCCAAGGATATATTTTTGTTGATTTTAGAGAGAGAGAGGAAGGGATAGATAGAAATATCGATGTGAGAGGGAAACATCAGTCGGCTGTCTCCTGCATGTGTCCCAGGAGTCAGACCTACAACCTCCACAACCTGGGCAGTGCCCTGGCCGCGGACTGAACCCTGTGTATCTCTTTGATACACAGGATGATGCTCCAACCCACTGAGCCATCTGGCCAGGGTGGGAGAATAATAATTTAGGGCAGTTTGAGGTACCGAGTAACAGCTGGTAAAAATATCTAGGAAACACTTCCTCTCTGGTAAAGTGATGTGAGTGGCTGTGGGGTTGTCTTCAGATTTAGGTTCTGGTGTGGCTGCCAGGTTGAACGAAGCCGATGGTGCCTGGGGCCTGCTAAGCCAGACTTTCATAGTTTCCAGAGGGCCCACGTGAGAAAAGAGAAGGGGAGCCAGAGATTCCTGGGGTGTTAGAGAAGACAGAGTACAGGATATGTGGGACTTGTTTTATTTTTTAAAAAAGATTTTATTTATTTACTTTCAGAGAGGGGGGAAGGGAGGGAGAAAGACAGGGAGAGAAACATCGGTGCAAAGAGATATACCAGACGTTTGCCTCTCCCACGCCCCCAACTGGGGACCTGGCCCACAACCCAGGCAGGTGCCCTGGCCGGGAACTGAACCAGCGACCCTTTGGTTCCCGGGTCGGCATTCAATCTACTGAACCACACCAGCCAAGGGTCTTTTATACTTTATATCTTTTTAAAAAATGTTTCTTAGAAGCTATAGTCAAATTTAGTCTGTTTTATAACTAGTGTACTTTAAATACCTGAGTTTCCATGAGCAAATTTCTTTATCTCTTGTAGCCTGTTTTTTATCTGTAAAATGGGGACAAATGTAACCACCTCATAGAATTGCTACGAGGATTGCATGAGTTAATATACACTGAGCATTTAGAATAGGGCCTGTGGAACAAATAAGACCTAAGAACTGTAGGAGTATAAGAATTATTTCCATGTATTTTGTATTTTCAAATAATTGCTCAGAGATCCAAGGTAGATAAGATGCATTTGAAACAGAAAAGCCCAAAGCCACTTGAGGGCCAGAGAATCAGGGAGGCACTCTGGGAGGGTCAGCCCAGACCCACACCCGCAAGACTGCTAAGGACCCGGTCGGGCCGGTTTCCAACCCTCTGGACTGCCTGTCACTCAGTTGTCCCCACTTGCTTGCTAGCCCGAGGCTTAATCGAAACTTTCCCACCGTGCAAAATAGACACCTGGTGCTGGCCACAGTAGCCGGTGACTGGGACTGACTCTCCTGTACCTGGGAACAGCCAGGCCCTTTACTGAACCCGTTGCCCCAGTTCACATCCTGGAAGAACAAGAGACTAACGCGTCCCCTATCCCCTCACAAACCTGGCACTTTTTCTTTTAAAAACCCCACTCTTGCCTTCCCCTGGTGCTGAAGTCGACCTGACGCAGCCCGTAGCAGCATCAGATAAAGGCACTTGAATCAGATCACCTGGTTTCTCCTGCCTCTATTTCTTGCTCATTTCTAACACATTCATTGACAGGAACTGATTGAGCTAGCAGACAATGGGCAGCTGCGTTATGGGCCTCGTTTGTTAGAGCTACAGAATCTGTATTCAAGAGCCTTCACGGGTTAGAAGAATGGGCCAGTTCTAACAAAATGATTGAGCCCTGGCTGGTGCGGATCAGTGGACAGAGTGCCAGCCTGCAAACTAAAGGGTCGCAGATTTGATTCCCAGTCAGGACATGTTCCTGGGTTGCAGTCCAGGTCCCCAGTGGAGGGTGCGTGAGAGGCAACCACACATTGATGTTTCTCTCCCTCTCTTTCCCTCTCTCTAAAAACAAATAAAACCTTTTAAATGGAAAAAAATGAAATTTTACAGGAGCAAGCGATATGGTTTAAAGTCACTTGCTGTGAAAATGCCTTAAGGGTTTTAGTCAAACTCGGCATTCGTCAAGAGTATGATGGAACCTCTCTATATGCCAAGGGAATCTTGGCTGCATCAATAGGAGTTTAGTGTCCAGAGACCGACTGCTCAGAGCGCACCTGTGTATTGCTCCCATCCCCATCCCCAGGGGACAGTGACAATGTGGAGTCTGGTCAGAAAGAAGTGACCCAAGTGAGGAGGACACTTGGAACCTTGGCATGCATGGAACGATTAAAATATAAGTTCTTTCTCTGTAAGGGTTTAGAGAGCTTACATGGAAAAGAAGATTCGTCTGATTCTAGAAAGAAGAATCAAGCCCAGATAAAAATTGCAGGGAAGAAGGTTTTACTTCAACATCAGAGTGTGTGTTATGATAGTGAAACAAATAGTGGTGGCTCAGGCGTGAGCTTCCTGTCCTTGACGGTGTGTAAACGGAGGCTAGACATGGACATCATGGGTGTGTTGTCCGAGGGTCTGAGCAATGGGCTGTGTGGGGACAGGTCCGTGGAGGGAAGGGAGCGAACGAGTGCCCAGAAGTGAGAACGGGATGCCCCCTGCGCCTGGGTCTGATGGCTCCAGCCACGAACCACCTGGAATTGTGGCTGCCCGCTCACGTTTCCTCATTTCTCTTGCAGGGGAACAGGGGCAGAGGACAATTCTTTTCAAGAGGAGAAGCAGTCTGAATCCCTGGATGAGGAGAGGCCCTTGGACCCAGAAGTTGCTCTATCTTTGGAGGGGACCTTGGACTTGGAGGACATTCTCTACCTGGGGGCCACAGATGACTTTGATGACACACTGTACGTGGAAGAGACTGAGAATCCTGAGGAGACACTGCACATTGAGGAGATCAGGCAGCCAAAGGAGCCCCTGTGTGTGGAAGAACCCGTGAAGCCAGGGGAGACGCTGCACGCGGAGGAGACTGTGAAGCCGGAGGAGGAGGCGCTGTGTGCGGAGGAGACGCTGTGTGCGGAGGAGACTGTGAAGCCGGAGGAGGAGGCGCTGTGTGAGAAGGAGACGCTGTGTGCGGAGGAGACTGTGAAGCCGGAGGTCACAAGCCCAGAGCAGACAGCTTCTGGGGGAGAGACACTCACAGACGTGGAGAAACCTAACCCCGAGGAGAGCCTCGGAGCCGGGCCTACTCCCAGCCCAGAGGACAGCCTGAGCATAGAGGACCTGGAATTGCTGGAGGGGCGCTTCCAGCAATGTGTCCAAGCTGTGGCTCAGCTGGAAGAGGAGAGGGATCAGCTCATTCATGAGCTTGTGTTGCTCCGGGAGCCAGCCCTCCAGGAGGTGCAACAAGTCCATCAGGACATCCTGGCCGCCTACAAACTGCATGCTCAAGCAGAGCTGGAGAGGGACGGGCTGCGGGAGGAGATCCGGCTGGTCAAGCAGAAGCTCTTCAAGGTGACAAAGGAATGTGTGGCCTACCAATACCAGCTGGAGTGCCGCCGGCAGGATGTGGCCCAGTTTGCCGATTTCCGGGAAGTGCTGACCGCACGAGCAGCCCAGCTCTCGGAGGAACTGGCCCAGCTCCGGGATGCCTATCAGAAGCAGAAGGAGCAGTTAAGGCAACAACTAGAAGCACCTCCAAGCCAGGGGGATGGGCACTTCCTGCAGGAGAGCCGGCGGCTCTCCGCCCAGTTTGAGAATCTCATGGCAGAGAGCCGCCAGGGCCTGGAGGAGGAGTATGAGCCTCAGCTGCTGCGGCTCCTAGAGAGGAAAGAAGCTGCTGCCAAAGCCCTGCAGAAAACGCAGGCAGAGATCCAGGAGATGAAGGAGGCTCTGAGACCCCTGCAAGCAGAGGCGCGGCAGCTCCAGCTACAGAACAGGAACCTGGAGGACCAGATCACACTTGTGAGGCAGAAACGAGACGAGGAGGTGCAGCAGTACAGGGTAGGCCCATTGGACATGAGGGGGATTGCGGTCTTTTAGCCTGGGGAAGGAAAAGGTGCCAGGAGTCCAACGTCTTTGGGGATGAAGGATATTGAATAATTTATTCTTTGGGGCCATTCACTCACGTCCCTTCCACATTCTTCATTTAGTGCATTCAGGCCTGTCCTAGGGGCTGAAAATGATCTGCACTTTCAGTGATCATTGGTTCACCCCACTTTTACACCAATTATCTCATTTGATCCTCTCATCAATCCTCTAAGTCATATATATATATATATATATATATATATATATATATATATATATATATATATATATAATATATAGAGGAAACTGAGGCCCAGTGAGCCGAGTAACTTGAACCCTGGTCTGACCAACCGCAAATATCAGTGCTCTTTCCATGGCACGATTTTCCAATTCTAAGTGAATGACACCTTACAGAGAGCAAGAGGGTAGGAGGCGAGTTGAAATTCATTCACTTTCCCCTCCCCCGAAATGCAACCTCCAGTCCCGCTTATCTGATCTCTGCCTTGAAGTGTTCCAGTCTTAAAACTGGCATGAAACCTATAAATCTCTATTCCTTATTTTCCTTTTTTGTGCATTTGTCACCATCTCACTCATAGTCAAGTTGTTTCTGATTAATTGTGAGCCAGCTCTAATCCCTTTATGGAACAGTGGGATATAAATATTCATGAATGTCCCCCACAGGCTGGGAGCTCTTGGAAGGTAGGGAATTTGTTTTACTTACCTCTGACTCTCCCGCTCAGAGTGTGTGTCAGTTAAATCTTGATTTAAGTGCTGCTGGGTACTGTAAGAAGTTTACAGTGTGGTACCTTTTAGAGCAGTAGTTTTGTCTTTTGACAAAACTTAAACATCTCATCCCTGGCTGGTGTAGCTTAGTGGGTTGAGTGTTGGACTGCAACCCAAAAGGCTGCCAGTTTGATTCCCAGTCAGAGCACATGCCTGGGTTGCAGGCCAGGTCCCCCATTGGGATGGACGAGGGGCAACCGATGTTTTTTCCTTCTTCTCTCTTCCTTCCCCTCTCTCTGAAAATAAATAAATAAAACCTTAAAAAAAACACACGTAAACATCTTATGCCTTCCCAGACATCCTGATACATCCTTAAGGGAACGTGTCCTCTGTTAAAAATGGCTGCATTCGCTTTACTCAAGCTTTCTATGGCTCGTGTTATGAAAACAGTAGGGTTTTTTGGTGATAATACTGAATGTTTTCAAACTATGCATATGTGTAGTATCCTCACCCTGACCCCCACTGTTTTTTATGCATTCACAATGTAGTGAAAGGGCACTTATTTTACTAGCTTACACTCAAATGGACATTACATTAATTGTAATCCAGGACAGAAAGTAACATGTGATTTAAAAGAGGTGCCGGTAAGAGTGCTATGGAAAAATGAGATTATTTTTAGCCATGGGTTACATCAGAGAACCCTTTGTGGAAGAAGAGGTGTTATTTGAGCTAGGTATTGAAGTATAGGCAAGATTTAGACCAGTGCTGTCTAAAACAAATATTATGCAAGCCCCATATATAATTTAAAGGTCTCTGAAAGTGACATTAAAAAAGAGAAGTAGGTGAAGGTAATTTTAATATATTTTATTTAGCCCAATATATCCAAAATATAATTAGTAACTTGGCTGCATGTGAAAGGGGAAAAATTGAAAGGTAGGTTGAACCGTGAAGGTAGGTAGGGGCACATTGGACTTTGAAATCAAACTAGGGAGTTTGGACTTTATTCAGTTGCATCATTAAAGGTATTTAAATTAACCAATATTGTCCCAATAAATTTAATTTAGAAAATAAAAGCATAAAAGTATTTAACATGATTGTTCCTCTACTTTTAGAAAAAGTACTGGTGCCCTGGCTGGTGTAGCTCAGTGGATTGAGCGCGGGCCTGCGAACCAGACAATCGCGGTTCGATTCCCAGTCAGGGCACATGCCTGGGTTGCGGACCAGTTCCCTGCAGGCCAGTTCCCAGCAGGGGACGCACAAAAAGCAACCATACATTGATGTTTCTCTCCCTCTCTCCTTCCCTTCCCCTCTGAAGATAAATAAATAAAAAAATTAAAAAAAAAAAGAAAAAGTACTGGTGGCAGTGAGTAAAACGGGCTAGAGACCCAGAGGCAAAGGAGAGCAGCTGGGAAGCTGCTGTAGGGAAGAGGCAACAATGACGGAAGGAAGAGCATGAATGAGGAACAAGGGTGGTGCAAGCTGGGCCATTGCATGAAGAGGGCGGAGAGGGGAGAAGTCAAAGAGGATGCTGAGAAGGCAGGCAAGGGTGACTAGGATGGTGGTGTCATACACAGGGAATCATCTGGATTGGTTTTTGTTTTATTTTTTAAGATTTTATTTACTTATATTTAGAGAGATGGGGAGGGAGAGAGAGGGAGAAACATCGACTGGTTGCCTCTCACACCGGGGGACCTGGCCTGAAACCCAGGCATGTACCCTAACCCAGAATCAAACCAGTGACCCTCTGGTTCCCAGGCCAGTGCTCAGTCCACTGAGCCACACCAGCCAGAGCTTTGGATTCATTTCCTAGCGTAGTACTTGAGTTGTAGAATCTTTCTCCCCCGTGACTTTCATCACTGTACTGGATTTATTCAGATTTGATGGTTGCGCAACTTTCCCTAGTTCATTCTGTGAAGAACGCTCTTAATGTCTCCCATCACTTAACCACAGTTAAAGTAGAAATCAAGGCAGGAAGCAGCTAATTCTGTCTGAATGGCTTCCTATATTGTTTGCCAAAGGTCACTCACGGCACCCGATTCCTTTTCAAAGGTACACTTCACTCTTGCAATTGTGAGCACTGCCTCTTTCGTGTATCCACTCAACAGATACTGTCCCAGTGCTTACTCACTTGTGCCAACAGTCACCGTCTGTGTGCCGGGCGGGGGGCTATGTGCTGGCAGGAGAAGTGGGGAGGGGCCGGAGTCCCTGCCTTCCAACACTTGACAGTCCAGGAGGGACACCAGGTAACATGCACATACTTCATAGAACTGAAGACATTTTTAAAATTTTTATAAAATTCCTCACCCAAGGATATGTTGATTGATTTGAGAGAGAGAAACATGGACCAGTTGCCTCCTGTATGTGCCTCCACCGGGAAATCGAACCCACAACCTTTTGGTGGACAGGATGATGCTCCCAACCCACTGAGCCACCTGGCCAGGATCTTAAGATCCATTCTGACCTGTTAAAATGTCAAAGCTTTAGAATCAATGAAATAATAGACTTCAATGTGGTAAACACTGTAATAGTTACAGGAATAAAGGCATTGTATTGTACCAATGAAGCCGGTGTAATTACCCCTGCCTGCGGAGACAGGGTGAAATTTTGTAAGAGGACTGATTAATAGATGGCATGTACTTGAAGTTCTTTACATGTAATAATTCATTTAATCCTTACCTCTCTGAGGTAGGTATGTCCTACTGTCATCGTTTGAAAAATGAGAGCACAGGTGAGACAGAGACGTGAAGTCGTTTGTCCAGGGTTACACACCCAGGAAGTGAGGGGAGGATATATAACCCTGTGCTATAGCTCCAGTCCACTGTCGACCACTACAAGGTGTTTGTGTGAATGAATTCCTGGGGTAGACAGGGAAAGGCATTCCAAGCAGCGCGGAGAGCTTATACAAAAGCATGAAAACACACAGACACGCTACAGGAAGTTGGGGTGGCTGGATCATCCGGAATGTGAGTAGAGCGACAGGGCTGGAGAGAACCCACATGTAAAAGGGCTTTTTTATGCAATCTTTAGGGAAGTGGTTTTCAAAATGAGGTTTTCTTCAAAGCCACAGACCTTTTCCCCAAAAACAACTGTATAGGGAATGCCAGTATATAAAACAGGCAAAAGTGGAGCTACTGTCTAATTAAAGTGGCAGGGGCACCCCATTTTGGCTTTCTGGGGTATCATGGGAAAGTTTGAAAACCACTAAAGAGCCTACATATATGCAGGCAAAAAAAAAAAAAAAAAAGCATTAAGAATGTGAACTCTAACTCAATGGTGAGACCTAGTTCTACCACTTCCTAACCGGGTAACTTTGGACACATTTCTTAACCCACATGGCTCTGCTCCCACACATGTATAATACACATTATAGGCTTTTGCAAGGGATGAGCTAGTTAATATTTATAAAGTACTTGCAATGGTGCCTGGCACATAGGTATGTACTCTTCAAAGTGGTAGCGTGGTGGGTGGATTCGAAAAGCCTAATGGGCAATTTAGACCTTATGAGGGGAGATAGTGAGACTCGTGGAGTAAAACAGGTAGGATCTGGACTGGCTACAGTGGGAGGTGAAGAATTTGCTGGGGATGATCTGTTTTTGACCAGAAACTAGTAGGGTGCCAATGCTGAAATATTGAATATGCTCACTATCGGCAAGTTTTACATCAACAAGCATTATGTATAAGGTGCTAAGAATCGGGAACCTGTGATCTGATTGGGAGTTAGACATGCATTTGAAAGACAGATAACAGTGCAACAGCAGATGCTGTCTGGGTGGAAGGAAAGGCAGAGATCTGAGCTGGTCAGGCTGCATCAGCACTGTCCAATACAAGTCTCACACAAGACACAGGTGCCATTTAAAATTTCTAGTGGTCACACTAAAAAAAAAAAACGTAAGAAACTGGTGAAATTAATATTCTATGTAATCCAGCATATAAAAACATTAAAATTTCAACATACAATCAGTATCAAAATTTGAGGTAGTTATGTTTGTGCCAAGTCTTAGAAACCTGCTTTCTTACACTCACAGCATGTCTTACACTCACAGCATGTCTGAATTTGGGCGAGTCATGCGTCAAGTGCTGTAGCCACATGTGGTTGGTGACTTTCATACCAGACAGTGCCAGGGGGCAATGTTCACATGTAAGAGTAATGGAGGCTCCAGTGAGAGACGGGGGTCAAACCAGAGGGGGTCTGAAGGCCAAACTAAAAGAAGTGGGAAGCATTTGGAAGACTGTGATAAAGCAGTTTTTAAAAAATTAATCTAGTGGTGCTACATAGAATTAAGGCTAGAGATTAGTCCTTAGTGCCAGGGACTGTAGCCACAGGTCCTTCACTTGGTGACACCATTTCTCCCTGTCAAAGAACTGATGGTGCAGACTACCTTCTCAGGCAGGTAAAGGTACTTTGGTGTCTCGCCAAAATAACAGGTTTGCTAGTGGGGCTTGGGAAATTGGGGTACAGAGGTATGCAGGTGCTTCCCTTCAGACGACATGCTTAGACAGTGAGGCTGCACTGCTGTGTGGTCCAAAGCGTGGAGAGGCACTAAAAAAAGGCCTTTGATAGTGTTTGAGATTCAGCCAGAGTATCAACCATTGCAGACTGACACACCATAGGTAAATCAAGGATGACTCAGAGAACAAACTATTTAGATCCTTGCAATCCAAACTGGATTTCTCTTACTATTCTCCAAATTTGAGAAGTCACTGCCTCTTTAAAATATGCCTTCCAGGCCCTGGCTGGTGTAGCTCAGTGGATTGAGTGTGGGCCTGCGAACCAGAGTATCACGGTTCAATTCCCAGTCAGTGCACATGCCTGGGTTGCAGGCCAGTTCCCAGCAGTGGATGCACGAGAGGCAACCATACATTGATATTTCTCTCCTTCTCTCTTCCCCTTCCCCTCTAAAGATAAATAAAATCTTAAAAAAAAATGCTTTCCAACTCTGTTTCCTAAGGATGTCAGCTAGCAACTAAACACCAGACTGATTTGCTGACATCTTCCTTACCTCATTGTTCAGGTATTAACCCTCAGCAGTGACCATTTACAGAAGGCATCCTGCCTGGTGTGGGCAAAATGGGCAAAATTGGGGAGTGGAGTTATCTGAAAGCTCCAGGGGGCCCCCAGGGCATAGCATCATAGCATCTTCTTCTAAATTAACATTTCTCAGCTCACCAAGTAGAGGATCAAATTCTTCCCCAACCAACACTTCTTAAAATTGTTACACTAAAAATTCTGAGTACCTGTCTCCCCTTAATAGCAGGATGCTGTTAAGAAGTAAGCTGTAGTTAACAGACAAGACTCCTTTCAGGTCACCATCTTCAAATAGAGTATCACTTTGTCAAAACACCACCTTTTGAATCCGTTT
Source organism: Artibeus jamaicensis (assembly GCF_021234435.1). NCBI lineage: Eukaryota > Metazoa > Chordata > Mammalia > Chiroptera > Phyllostomidae > Artibeus > Artibeus jamaicensis. The sequence goes on from NW_026522057.1 coordinate 11,135,020, forward strand.
TAGTGTCAATGCTGTGAGGATTAAATGATAGACAAGGAAGTGCTTTGTAAACTACCAATGTTTATTGTTCGGCTCATCAGGTATGTTCTTGGCCCTCTAATGCAGGAACAGCTGGAGAAAATGGAAGAACGACAGAGGCAATTAAGAAGTGGGGTGCAACTCCAGCAACAGAAGAACAAAGAGATGGAGCAGCTAAGGATCAGCCTTGCTCAAGAGCTCTCAACTTATAAGTCAGTTTTTGCTGCTACCCCAATCTCAACTAATGCTGGCTGAGTGGCTGGGGGTGGGGGGAAAATGATTCCAAAAATTATTTCATCCATGAACAGATAAAAAGTGGCTCTTTTCTTTTTAAAGGGCTATGCTACCCAAGAGCGTGGAACAGGCAGGTGAAATCGAGACAGAGTCTCAAGGTGACCCTTGTGGGTGCAAGAGTGGTGTTTGCATTGCTTGCTTAACAATACTAATACCTGAAAAGAACTTAAGTGTGTGTCTAATGACAAACCATTTAGGGATAGACAGCACATACCTCCAATTTGCTTAGTTCAAGCATTCAGTTTATTGGAATGTTTCAGTTTCTGGTAGGACTCAAAAACATGCCCTCATTATCACCAGGAATTCTGTAACAGGACAAAACATCTAGGCGCTGTGCATTCACTTTTCTCCCCCCTTCCCCAACATGCTCTTCATCAAGTTTCCTTAGAATAGCAGAGGGGGCAGTTATGCTACCTTGTTCAGACTATGACAAAGAGAGACCAAGGCAGCTAAATTATTCTACATAAAAAGGCTGGAGAGGATGTTAAGGGCTGAGGGATAGGATTATTGCTTAGATTATGAAACATGCAACACACCTATCCGCTAATTCCTCTATGTACCAATTATGTTATTCGTTTTAGATTCTCTTGGGTAAAGAAACTAAGGATAAAAAAGGTCTCTGTCAAGTTGTATGCTAGTTCAATGCACATACATTTTATTAACTTCCTAGTTAACCTTACAGCTTACATACAGGCTCACAAATAACTATTGTAACTGATGCTTTTTCTAACTTTCTAGGATCTTCCTTCACTGTGCTTTATCCAGGCATAACTGATTACACTTCCTGTTTGGGAGATTACTAGAGCCTTGTAATTGAGGAAAATGATCTGTTAAACACCTTTGTGTGGATCAGATTAAAAGTACAATAGGGGAAAGGCAGTGGTTAATTCAAAGAAACGAAAACTACAGAATTTCAGGCACTGTTAAACTTAACCTGGACAGAAAGAAATTTTACCCAGCTCCTCCCATCACATCACACAGGTTACCATGTGTTATGGTAACCTTTGCAAATAGGAAGCAGCCAAGTATTTGCTAGGGGGAAAGTCATCCCTGGTCGTGAGTCACAGTCTAGCAATCTCTCCCCAACATAGCCTGCTCTAAATTTCTGAAGTTATCTGTTATAAACTTTATATTGTAACATTTCAAACTGCACGAAGTATAAACTCATTTTTTTTTTCAACCTTACAGGAGCTGTTTAGAAATGTATGGTGGAATCTGTAATCCTGAAACAACCAAAAAAGCTTCTTAGCACTAAGGATCACTAAGTACCCTTTGGACACTTTTTCCAGACAAGAGTGCCAGGGACTTGGCAAGCAATTCACCTTGGGAAATTTACAAATACTGACTGACCTGTTTTAAAAGATTCTGGGGCTGGCTGGAGGCAGAAGGCATCAGTCAGTTCCTACCTGGGTTCTATGTCATAGGGCTGCTGGTACTGATCAATGCACAGAAGATTGGAAAACACAAGCCTCCTGCCCTCCAGCAGCGACCTGCAGGCCGAGTAAAGGATCGGTGTATGCACACCTGCAGTCTGTCTGAAGAAGGCATCTTGCCTGGGGTTGACCTAAACCAAAAACATTATTTTGAAGCACAGGTGGGGTCAGCAGACAGCCAGTTTTCATGATATGGGTTTACAATTTGAATTCTTTTGTGCCATGCCTTGAGTATTAAGACTTTAAAATGAATCCTTTTTCAAAGTTTACTTTTCTTTCAGTCTATGCTGACTCACAGTTTACTGAATTGTGTCAAGATAACTTTCACTATTCTCTAAAAGAACTACTGACGTGAAAAAAAGGAGCTAATCCAGATTTCCTGAAAGATCGTACCTCATGACAATGATTTCTGGTCAGTGATCCAGTCAGCCAGACCTAGTGATTACACAGAACCAGGGACTTTATCTGGTCACAACACTCAGCTAGAAAGGCTTTCAAGAGCCCATTGTTTCTGACCTCTAAGTACAGACCCCAGTGAAAAACATACTGTGGAGATTCACCCTATGAGAAAAGGTTCAAGTACCTTTTCCGAACTTAATTTTTGCCTTACAATCTCTCTGCCTCACTGCCTTTGACATTCTTGCAAGTCCGCGTAGGATCCTCTAGGGATAGACTTCAGTAAGATGTTATTTTATCAAAGACTAATCTGTGCACCTGTGATCCAGTGTTTTGTATCTTTCACTTTCCAAGGGAAGGAGTGAAGCTCTTTTCTGTAGCTCTGGGTCTATTAAAATTAATTTTGCTCTTGATAGTCAAAGACCATAGAAAATAACTTTCATCTAAGAATTCTTCTAGAAGCCAGAGACTGGTGTTTGATAGATATTATATACTAAAGAAAACCCATCAGTGCATGGAGTTATGTAGAAAAGCAATTTATTCCATTATAAGCACTTACACAGTTAGTCATGGAGAATAACAGGCCTGCTAATGAAACAGGTCACCCAAAACAGATGGTATCAAACTAGTGGTCAAGGACTAACTCCTAAAAAAAAAAGGGCAACTCTTATCCGGGATTAATTTAATTTTAAAAACAAATACAAGCTATTGATTCACTCTTCTCAGCTGACAGTCTACCTGGAGTAAAACTGTCAGGTAAAAACATACATCTTTACAACTTGGTGGTCCCAAGTTTTTATTTTTTTAAAAAAACCATTTCACAGAAAGGAAAGAAATAATATGAAAACTGCTCAAGAAATACACTAACAAGCAAAAATATATGGGGAAAGAGGAACGTGTAGTTTTGACTTAACTCAAGAAACTCAGAGGAGACTGGCCTACAGAGGAAAATGTGCATCCTGGACAGACAGGTGTGAAGACTTTCGAGTAGCAATTTATGACTTGAATCTCCCCTAATTCCTGAATAAAAATGACATCTTGCAGTACTTGTACTTCATGGCTCAGACACCTATCTCACTTGGCTCTATTCCTTACTTCTAGCCTTTACTTAAATGAGTTTGAAAAACTTGGGGATATAGCATTAGAAGAAAAATAAAATAACCACACACAATAATCCCCTTTTGGTGGCTACTTTAGATTTTTGTTATTAGAAAATTCCTGAAGAAAATTTAAATATAAGTCTGTGGCTTTGCTGAATCAAGTCCCCCAGTTAACATTTAGAAAACACCCTCAGTTTGGGCTAATAGCATTGTTGATGGTACCTAATACAGAGGGATAGCTGAACAAAGTCTGGGTCTCAAAACCAGTGTTAAATCAGTATCATCAGGGTGGAAAGGAAAAAAGGGGAGTCTAAAATCACAAGAAGTGCAGATGTGTTTAAGACCCCTGTCCTTCTGGATCCACGCTTCCTTCAGGGTCTTCATCATTATAAATGTTCTCTGCCTGCCGGAAGAAAAAAAAAAGTATTCAGTAAACATGAAGGCAAGTTCAAAAACAGATTAGGCTGGATAAACAAATTACAGGCCATACAGTCTGTAACAGTCTCTGCAACTATTTGACTCTGCAGTTGTTAGAGGAAAACAGCCCAGACAATCTGCAAACAAAAGGGCATGTCTGTGTTCTAATAAGAACAGGCAGCTGGCCCACAGGCCAACACTCCTGGAATTAGGACATTCCCACAAAACTGAAGTATGGTTATTGTACGCCTTAATAATCAACCTTCTTTAGTCCTTCAGCCAGATATTATTCCTAACAGTCAAAAAGTAAAAACAGCCCTGGCTGATATAGCTCAGTGGATTGAGCACAGGCCTGCAAACCAAAGGTTGCTGGAACCAATTCCCAATCAGGGCACATGCCTGGGTTGCAGGCCAGGTCCCCAGTGGGGGGTGTGCAAGGACAACTATACATTCATGTTTCCCTCCCTCCCTAAAAAACAAATAAAATTTTTACAAATAAATACAATCTAAAAAAAAAGAAAGAAGTAAAAACACCACTAATGTCCACTGACTGATAAGTAAAATGAATGTTATATCCATAATGGACTACTATTAGGAAATAAAAACAGCCAGTCACATATTGTATGATTTTATTTATAGTAAATGTTCAGAATAGGCAAATCCACACAGAAAGTAGACTGGTGGCTGCCAAGTGCTGGGAGGACTGGAGGAAAATGAGAAGTGATGGGTAGTGGGTACGGGTAGTTATGGGGTTTCTTTTTGGCGTAACTGATGGTGGCAAAGGTCGCATAATTCTGTGAATACACTAAAAATCACTCAATTGTGTACTAAAAAAGAGAAACCTCACCAAAACTGTATGTTCCGAATCTCAACATAAATATTTTTAACTGAAAATTACTCTTGTGTAAAATAAACTCTGCTTCTATTTTTTGATTTATTACCTATATCCAAAGGCATGTTAAATACAGGAACCATTTTCATTTAGGCAAAATTCTTCTAACATGCACAAATCACTAGGCTAGGCACTACAGAGGATGAAACTGACCTGTCCTTAAACAACTTGTATCCTGACTGCAGGGAAATGTATAAAATTGTGTGATGTTTTCTGACAATGAATGTGTAATCTTTGTCCCAACATGAATTCTCTGATGCCAACTGGGTATCCACCATGTCAATTCAACCCTGACACTAACTACTTAGAGGTAGCACCACTCTACACATTTAAGGGATGTGACTAAGGGCTTGGTTGGTTGGAGATCGTCCTGAACAAAAGGTTGCCAGTTCAATTCCCGGTCCAGGTGTACACAAGAGGCAACACCAAGTGGTGTTTCTCGCTTTCTCCCTCCCTTCCCTTCTCTTAAAAAACAAAACAAACTCCACCGTCCTCATTCTAGAGGCCAGTGATAAGTCCTGAGTGCCCACGCTACCTGGGTACTTCCATCCGGCTTGTTGGCTATACATTTGGCGATTCCCATAACCCCCTCAGGGTTGATAATTTGCTAGAATGTCTCACAGAACTCAGGCAAGTGCTTTATTTACTTTTACTGGTTTATTATAAAAGCCAGAACTCAGGAAGAGCCAAATGGAAGAGCTGCACAGGGCAAAGTGGGCAACAGGCACAGAGCTCCAAGTCCTCTCTAGCTGGAATCCATATATTCACCAACCCAGAAGCTCATCAGATCAAGGGCTTTTCCAAGAGTTTCTCAGAGCTCAATCCCCCCATTTGCAGGTTAGTGGAACTGTAAGTTCCAACTCTCTAAGTGTTTGGTCATTCTGGAGACCAGACCCATGCTGAGGCTGCAGCAGAGGCCCCCCTTAAGTCCCTTCCTTAGCCTAAACAGACTTCTTATAAATAGCAAGAGACTCCCTGCAATAACTACGTATGGTGTCAGATACTAGACTTACCGGGCGATCATTTCTTAAGCCAGCAATTTTCAACCTTTTTCATCTTGTGGCACTCATATAAACTAATTTACTAAAATTCTGTGGCACACCAAACAATATATATTTTGCTGATCTGACCAAAAAATAGGTATAATTATACTTCCTTCACAACTGGACAGCTATTGTGTTGGCAGTAGTCATTTTTTATTTGACAATCTAAGGGAAAAGAGGCCCTGACTAAATAGGCAGATACTGAATGCTTTAAAAATTCTTGTGTCACACCAGTGTGCCTGCTGCGGCACGCTGGTTGAAAATTGCTGTCTTAAGTTACATAAAGTCTAATCACTATGTTGTACACCCAAAACTAATATATGTCAACTGCAACTGAAATTAAAAAAAAAAAAAACAACAATAATTTTGATGTTTCTCATGTCAATGTCTCTTTCCATCCCTCCCCCTCTCTTAGGGGGGGAAAAATCAGCCTGTTCTTTACTGGTGAAGATAAAAAAGGAAACAAAAAACCCAACTCACACCCCAGCAACTGAGTAAAACAACAACTTGGCCTGGAATTGATAGCCTTGAAGGCGATGAAGTTCAATATCCTATGGTGTTCTCATGGCAACCACTAAAAATCTTTAACAGAGATTATCCAAGGAAGCTCATTTCACCTTCCTGTTAGAACTTTTAAACTTTTCATATTAATTTTCTGTGGGTGAGGTGGACTTTCTATTACACACGTAACACATCCTTGAAGGATATAAAAATATCAAGAACTCCCTAAGTGTACAAACTACATTTTAGCAAACAGATTTCTAAAATGTATACCTACTACCTATATTTAAACATAAGCCTGATACACATAATTTTAATACGAGGGATTCCACCATGCTATTCTGCAACCTGCTTTTTTTCTCTGCTTAATAGTATGTCATGAATATTTCAGCAAACTAAGCATACTTCTTTGATACATATAATACCAAAGTATGGATGTAATATAATTTGTTAAAAAAATTAAGTCTCATAAGCTACAAATACTCTCATTAATAGTGCTGTAGGAAAGTTTTAAGACATTTTTCCTAATGTTGAGCCCCAACCTTTTCCCTTGGCGTTTATTCCTGCCTCTAGATCTACCCTGAGACACCAAAAAATTTTTGGAATTCTTTTCATTTCTCAGGGTACCATCAATGAAAAATTATGAAACTGTTTTTTTTTTAAATTGTGGGAACATACACACAAACATAAAATTTAACATTTTAACCATTTTTAAGGACACAGTTCAGTGGCATTAAGTCCATTCAACTTGTGTGCAATTATCATCACTGTCTGTCTGTAAAATGCAATTGTTTTCTTATGTTGCTATGTATTAGAAATCATAGCTATCTTTACCAAATTCTAAGTACTCTAAAAAATTCAAAGAAAGGCGATAAGCTCCAACTGGAGTATGAAGGCAGGGAATGTTTTTGAAATCTAGTGAAGTTTCATGGAGAAACCATAGTATCTGATGTTGGAACATTGTGGTAGGAACTGTCCTAGGCACATTCACAGGTGATTTCAAGGCAATGACTGTTCCTAGATATTCAACTGCTCACAAAGAGGGAGACACAGGAGGCAAGCTAACAATTATTAGGAGGCTACTGCAATAGTCGAACAAGTGGTAATGAGAACCTGAGCAAAAAACTAGGGTGTGGAATAGATAGGAAAGCTGGGTACGCATGTTTATATTTATAAGATGAGTACAGACGGGAGAAACATCGCAGAGACAAACAACATAAAGTCTGATAAGTGAACTAGACCTAGACGTGAATAGACAGTGAAGGAGAACTCTTGAATTTTCACGTGTGGTGAGCTAGGGAAACACGAGAGCCATATGGAAAACAGCAAAGTTGGGAGGAAAGGGGAGTGGGGAGAATGAGGAAAGAAGCAAATTTTGGTTTAACTGGGCAAAAGAAACTGGTGGGATAACCAGATAAAAGGTAAGGAGTAGGTAGCTGAAAATGATACAATGTATAATCAAACTCTAAAGTCATACTCAGGAGTAAACTGAACAGAGATGCCACTTCTATTCATGAAATACATAAATATAAGGGACACTATACCTCCTTTATTTAACTCCCCCCAAATAACTAAATACTTACCATTTGCCACACTTGCATGATATTGTCTTCTGACACAGAACAGATCACCCAGGGTTCATTGGGATTCCAGGAGAAATCAGATATCTTGGCAGTGTGACCACCATGAATAAACTGGAAGAAGGAAAACAGGATATGAAAAGCAGATAGAAGACATTAAATTACAGATGATTTCAACTGCTCGATGTTTGTAACATACCAACAACTCTGGTGGCCCATCTTCTGCATCTTCTGGAGATTGTTCCTCCCCAATTTTACTAGAACAAAAAGATTAATTGTTCAAGTACAGTTTTCTGCCTTCCCCCCAACCCAACCCCCAGTGCTCCCCACCTCCCTCCCATTTCCACCCCCCATTATTATTCATGTGTCCTCTATAATTGTTGAGATTTTAAAAAATTAACTAATTTTGTAGAATATAAATCAAGAAAATAATTCCACAAAGAGTAACTAATACAGCACTTACCTTAAATCCCAGACATTTAGTCTGCGATCAGTACCACTGGAAGCCAAAATAGTCTCATTATGAGGTGACCACTGAACCTACACAGAATAAAGAAAGCAGAAAAGTTTTCAATTATAAAATTGAGTAAAACATACCTAAAATTGTATTTAAACAATTTAAATTTTTGTCAACAAAAGGGCAGAAGTCAAAGTACTTTAGATAGTAAAGTTAAAATTGACAGATAAGCCCTGGCTGATGTGGTTCAGTGCACTGAGTGCCAATCTATGAACTGAAAGGTCAATGTTCGATTCTCAGTCAGGGCACATGCCTGGGTTGTGGGCCAGGTCCCTGGCTGGGGGTGTGTGAGAAGCAACTGACTGACGCATCTCTCATACGCTGATGTTTCTCTCCCTCTTTTCTTCCCTTCCCCCCTCTCTAAAAGTAACCTAGGATATCAGCTTTTATTTGCACATGCATATGTTTAAATATATATATATTTTAAAGACTTTATTTTTAGAGAGAGGGGGAGAGAAGGGAAGGGAGGGAGAAAGAGAGGGAGAAAGATCAATGTGTGGTTGCCTCTCATGTGGCCCCCACTGGGGACCTGGCCTGCAACCCAGGCATGTGCGCCCTGACTGGGAACTGAACTGGTAACCGTTTGGTTCACAGCCCGTGCTCAATCCACTGAGCTACACCAGCCAGGGCTGCTCTTATATTTTTGAAGACCTCAGTGTATTTAATCTCATCTAATTCTGACCTCTAGACAAATATTCTGACTTATGAATTCAATATTATACACAAGACTGATTAAAATGACCCTTACAACAATTTTTATTAAAGTTAGCTACTATACAGGCAATAACCTCCTAATTATTAAAACTGTTTGGTAAGAAAGTCCTAACTTCATGGTATAGATAAGAGGGCATTAACAAACAGTATTTAGGGAAGAACTTGGATATCCTCCAGGAAACGCTACCACAAAAAGCAAGGACAAAATGTTCCTTGGAGCAGGCTGAAGAGATGAAAGTAAGGCTGAGACTAGGTGTATAAGAGTATGGCTCACATAGAGTGAGTTTGGGTGCCAGTCACCTACCAAAATGAACTCTGACCACCCTTAGGGTCTTAACACTTGACAAAACAATATTTTATTATAGTGATACTAAATGGGCCTTTGCTCACTATAAAACTTTAAGTTTTTTGACAGCAAAGAAGACTGTGTTTCTCATAGTATCCTTGTAATAAACATTTCTTGAATTGTACCAGAGAACTTTACATGTTAAGGAAGGAGCTTAAGCCCTTGCCAGTGTGGCTTAGTTGGTTGAAGCGTTGTCCCATAAACTGAAAGGCTGCAGGTTTAATTCTTGGTCAGAGTACAAGCCTAGGTTGTAGGTTTGGTCCCAGTCAGGGTATGTATAAGAGGAAACGGATAGAAGTTTCTCTTCCCCTCGCCTTCACCCCCCACTTAAAAAGAAAGAAATAAAAAGGGAGCTTAATCCCTGGCAGGGTAACTTAATTGGTTAGAGCATTGTCCCAATACACCAAATTTACAAGTCCAATTCCTGGTCATGATACACACAGGAGTCAACCAATGAATGAATAAATACATAGAATAAAAGAAAAAAAAAATTAGTCTTGCCCTGACTGGTATGGCTCAGTGGACTGAGTGCCGACCTGCAAATCAAAGGGTTGCTGGTTTGATGCCTAGTCAGCGCACATGCCTGGATTGTGGACCTGGTCCCCAGTGGGGACTGCATGAGAGGCAACCAACACATTGATGTTTCTCCCTCTCTTTCTCACTCCCTTTCCCTCTCTAAAAATAAATAATAAATAAAATCTTAAAAACAAATCAGCCCTGGATGGTGTAGTTCAGTGGACTGAGCACCAGGCTGCAAACCAAAGAGGGTCGCTGGTTCGATTCCCAATCAGGGCACATGCCTGAGTTGCAGGCCAGGTCCCCAGTAAGGGGTGCGCAAGAGGCAATCACACACTGATGTCTGTCTCTCCCCCCCTTTCCCTCTCTCTAAAAATAAATAAATAAAATATTTTTAAAAACCAGTCTCTCTCCTTTCCTTTCTCTCTACAATCAGTAAGTTGAGGGAGGGAGGGAAGGAAAGGGAGACAGAGAAAGGGAGAGAGAGAAAGAAAGAAAAAGCATAAGCAGAAGAGGCAGAAAATATGGAGCCAGTACCTTAGGCTTGAATTACAAAATCAATACACATGGCAAGTTAGAAAGAATGAAGGAATGGGAATCAGGAAAGAGACAGAGTGTCAAGAACAAGGCTGATAAATAACCAGGCACGTCAACAATGTAGGTGACCAATGACCAGTTTGAGGAAGTTGAGAAATAGCAAGAGGAAAAACCAACCGCCTTCCTACAGAGATGAGCATAGACACATAGAACATTTTTATTATACATAGCAATGGAATAAAGCACGAGCATGCCCAGACACATATCAAAGTCTTCCTTTCAAAAAAATTATATCCTTAGTTTTCTTACCTGAAATATTTCATCCTTATGTGATTCAAAGGAATGCAATTTAAGTTTCAGGTTTCTCAGATCCCACAAGGCAACAGTCTATGTATAGAAAGCAAAGAAAGAGTAATCAATTTTTTTCTTATGAACAGAAAAAGAAAACCCCTATCTAAAAGATCTCTGTGCATTAAAAAAAATCAGAAAAAAAAAAAAAAAACCCCACAGAGAAATTCACCCTGTTTTCTTTTGAAATAAATCAAACTAACCTTGTCAGCTGATCCTGTGGCAAGAATGAACTCACTATAAGGATTGAAAGAAAGGCAGTTCACTTCGGCAGTGTGAGCATCAACTGAGTGACTTGGTTTGGAAGTGTTGTTTGAACGAGTATCCCAGCTTTAGCAAAAAAAAAAAAAAAAAAAAGAGAGAAATACAGAAAAAACACTTGAATAGGTAACTAAATATAAAACATAATTTATGAAAAAAATTAAATGTATTCTACTTACATCATAAGTTTCTGATCATCAGCAACTGACCCAAACAGAGACTCATGAAGCAGATGCCAGGAAACATCTTCCACTACTGCTGTGTGCCCTGTAAAGATGGTCTTCGCATCCACAACCTTTCCTTCCTTTGGAACAGCACTGATGTCCCATAAGCAGATGGTCTTAAATGTAAAATGAACTGTTATAAAAAAGGATGATTCTCTCACTTCCCCACATACCCCAGAAAAGAAACCAGCTGGTAACTAGCCCAGATTTGCTTCAAAATAGGAAGGATACACACATGGTCATCTGAAGCACTAAGTAAGTGCCCACTGAGATTTGGGTTCCAAGAAAGCCCATAGCCTTCCTTCTGATGTCCACGGAGACGCAAATCTGGGTTGCACTCTCCACAAGGATCTGCAAAGTAACAGACACATCAAGACCACCCATTTGCTTCTTTGGATCTATGAAGCATAATGAAATTTTTAACAAGAAGTCTAAAGTTCTTGACATTTATTAGCAATACAGACCCATTATTACCAAATATATAATGCTTAAGCTGCACCATCATTCTGTTCTATGTAAAGGAATATTTTTTGTCACCTAAAGAATGAAGAATATCCACATAAATCAATATAAATCACAAGACGTTAAATTATGCAAGGAATAACAAGGAACTAAAAGACTAAATGAAGGCAATGTATTCCCACAGTGACTCATTTGTTTTTGAACTGAAAAGGGCAGGTACCTGGTTTAGAAGGATGTTTTGTATAGTCAAAAACAAGAACATCGCTGGATGGAGTCTTTGTTGCAATGATGCAGGGGTTCTGCGGCATATAACGTGCCCTGTTTACTTCTCCTTCGTGGTTGATCTTGATTTCTATTTCAATTTTTCCACTAACAGAGCCAAAACCTCCAAATTCTGTAAATACGAAATTAACTGCAAATGAGGACAGAGCAAGAGCTACTCTATGTCATTCAAAACATTACACAGGCAAGGCAAGCTGGCATAATTTAGAAGTAATTTAGACATTTGTTAGCACCATAAAATGCTTTTACAGCCCTAGTTCACTTGATTACCATAACCTTACATAGTAGCAAAAAGTTATTATCTCCAAAAATTTTACATGGGAAAATAGAAATTCAAAGTATCTATAATTGTTCATGATGACATGGCCATGGCAGAACCTAAACTGGATCCCTAGTTGTCTGACTCTTAGCCTAGTACTCTTTCAGCTATGAAATGACTCTAGGCAGTTATATACCTATTTAGAGTATATTTCTAGCTAAAACTAAGGAACACTATGGACTCCACGTCAAAAGCAGGTTCTCAATAAGCAGTTTTCAAACCTCACTTTAAGTACCAAAGTAGTGTAAATTAAATAATTAAATAAATAAACACATAAATCCTAAGTTAACTACTTTCATTAAATACAATGTGCTAGGTACTAGAATCCCTCTTGTTTGAAGCTCCAGTCTGGGACAGCCTTTTGGGAACACCACCACACTGCATCTTCTCCCTACACTGTTTTTTACTTTGGTGAGGAAAAACAGAGCCACAAGGGCTAGTTCCCTTTTCCTAACCCCCACTTATACTTTCCAACTACAGTGCTTGGTTGAAATAAACCAGGTATGCAAGGACTAGACAAAAACATTTTTTAAATTCATATTTGACTGCTGTATGCTTTCAAGTTTTCTCAAGTACCATTATGAAATGTATAACACAATATAATTTGTGATTATGTAAATCTTGGCAAGCAATATGTAAACAAATATACTTAATGATTAGTCAAAGAATAATACAAGGCCACATGATAAGGAACGTAAGAGTGTAAGGTCAGACCTTAGCCTAAATGACTCTGCCCCTTACTAGCCTGGTGGTTTTGAGGAAGGCCCTCAATTTCTCTGAGCCCCAAATACTTTATCCAAAAGGAAGTTCTGGGAGTAAATGAAAATGCTGTCACTAGCACTGGTATACAAGTTTTATCCTTTAAAGGACAAAAAGCTTTTCGAAAAACAATGACATTAATGGTAATCTAGCTAGCAGATTAGGTAACTTTCAACTTTAAGTCTTACAAGTTAAAAACTGAATGTTTCAAAGAGGTTAAAAATCTAAAAATAAAAGTTCAAAATAGGCTCTAGAAGAGAAAAGCCCACATTAAACAATTTTCTCCCCAAGAACTCTAGATCTACAACATTAAAAGAAGGAATAATATGATCCATGATTTTTAGAAACTTTTAGTCCAAATACGGGGAGACAGGCATACAACTACAGATGTTTATGACAAAAAAAGTATAATGGCCAGAAAAGAGACACTGACAACAAGAGAAGAGAAACAGCTGGCATGGCACAGAGCAATAAGCAATCTTTACAAAATATGGGTTATTTTGAGTATTGAGTATATACTCAACAGAGAGCCTAATTGTAAAGTACATCAATAAGAAATCAGCCCAGGGGATTTATAATTGAAGCTCCCCAAGTTGAAGCTGATATGTCAAAGGTCAAATATGAAGCAGGAAAAACAGACTATGGAATTAATGTAGTCATGTGTCACTTAATGACTGCGAAATGTTCCAAGAAATGTGTTAGGTAATTTCATCACTGTGCGCGCTCACACAGACCTAGATCTAGCCCACTACATACTCAGGCTGGCTATTAATATAGCCTACTGTTCCCAGGCTACAAACCCATAGAGCATGTCACTGTACTGAACACTGCTGGCAACTGGAACACAATCTTAAGTATGTATGTATCTGAACATAGAAAAGGTACAGTAAAAAATATGGTTTAAGGCTAAAAAATTGTACGCCTGTATGAGGCATTTATCATAAATGGAATTTGTAGAAATGGAAGTTGCTCTCGATTGGTGAGTGGTTGAGTGAATGTAAAGGCCCAGGACATTACTGTACACCACTATATATTTTGTCAACACCACTGTCCCACAAGATCTCCCCCTGCTTTCCTCTGACTGGGCCAGAAACAGAACACTGAAGTTGTCAATGCTGCTTCACAGACAGGGATGTGGATTGCATTGAAAATACAGAGGAAAGCTCTGGTTGGTGTGGCTCAGTGGATTGGGCCAGTCCGCAGATTGGAGTTGCTAGCCTGATTCCCAGTCAGGGCGCATGCCTGGGCTGCAGGCCAGGACCTCCGTTGGGGGCGCATGTGAGTTTCTCTCATGCATTGAAATTTCTCCCCCTCTTTTTCCCTCCCCCTCTCTAAAAAATAAAATAAAATAAATACAGAGGAAAAACTGGCTAGGTAAAGTCTAAATGACCATTAATAGTGGTTGTCAGGCCCTGGCTGGGTGGCTCAGTTGGTTGGAGCATCACCCCATAACCCAAAAGGCTGTAGGTCCAATTCCCGGTCAGGGCACATACCTAGGTTGAGGGTTCCATAAATGTCTGTCTGTCTGTCTGTCTAATATCAATAAACATATCCCCTGATAAGAATTAAAAAAAAAAAAAAGTTTCTGAAGGGAGTGAAAGGTGGCCTGAGGATCTGCAGGAATAAGAATCAAGATGGGAGAGATAGACATGGGATTGTTGTGGCAAAGTGTTTTCACTACCAAATGCTGGAGCAGGGTTCAGATTAAAGAACTTTGTGGTATTTATAAAAAAAAGAGTATTTAATATGGAGAGAGTGTAGAACTGTGGACTCAGTTATCTGGACTTTGGAAATTTGTTCTCAGTTTCATTAAACCTACCTGGCACAAAGGGCTCTCTCTTGTATTGAATTGATTAAAGAAATAAAACTTTTTTATGCTTTAACATCATTACATCCTGAAAATACTTCCAAAGCACAGGGACAGAATGGCTCCGCGCTACCACAGGAAGCTTTTACTGAAGTGGCAGTGACACTTAATATTTGCTAAGGTACATCCTGTGGATCTGGGTCTTTGTACAGGATCTTAGGTCCTTGACAAAGAATGTACAGCAATGTCCTTCGAAGGCTATTCGAACTAGAACTGGAAGGGCTACAGTCCTCTGAACATACAGCGGTACCTCGGCACACATCGTTAATTCATCCCCGAACTCATGCTGAGTGCTGAAACCGACGAGTACCAAACGACAAAGCACTCTTTTTTGCCGGGTGGTGTAATGACTTATACCAGTTCTAGCAAGTATGCAGAGTGCTGAGACATTTTTTTTTCCTCATTAAAAAATGTGATGTGTTCTGAAGCCAACAAGTACTGGTGTATGACTGTATATACTGCTGAGAGAACAGGATCCTCTGTGCTAACACAGCTCAGTGCCTGGCTGATTGGGATGTAATCTGTACACTCACAATTGAGGTGCTATGAGAGGGACTCTACTGCCAAGTCCCACAGATATTGTTCCTGTCATAGTGAAATAAAATTCCTCCCAAACCATACATCCTTCCATTTCTTACAAGGAAATTCAGCCCCGCTGTATTCTTATGAAACCACTATCATACATGTAGTTCATCCCTCACTGAAATGTCATTAAGTGGCACATGACTGTACAGTAAATTGAATGACCATCAAGGTTTAACTGTATTCCTATTTTGTTTCTCTTTATATAAACATATTCCTATTTTGTTTCTCTTTATATAAACAAACACTATTTTTAAAAAGACTTTATTTATTTATTTTTAGAGAGAGGGGAAAGGAGGGAGAAAGAGAGAGAGGAACATCAATGTGTGGTTGCCTCTCACGTGGCCCCTACTAGGGACCTGGCCCACAACCCAGGCATGTGCCCTGCCTGGGAATCAAACTGGCGACCCTTTGGTTTGCAGCCCATGCTCAATCCATTGAGCTACACCAGCCAGGGCAATAAACACTACTTTTAAAATCTGACGTCTAAATAATACAGTAAAACTGCCAGCTTGACAAATTTTTTAAAGGAATTTAAAAAAAGACTTTTTACTTATTTATCTTTAGAGGAGAAGGGAAAGAGAGAGGGAGAGAAATATCAGTGTATGGTTGCCTCTAGTGCATCCCCTGCTGGGAACTGGCCTGCAACCCAGGCATGTGCCCTGACTGGGAATCGAACCGTGGTTCTTTGGTTAGCAGGCTTGCGCTCAATCCACTGAGCTACACCAGCCAGGGCCAGCCTGACAAATTTGTACATAAGTATAATACACCAGAACCACAACCCATCAAAAATAAAGCATAAAGCCCCCACAAGGCACAATGGTGTCCCTCCTAACCAATACCCAACCCCCACAAACAAGGTAACCAGCATTCTGATTTCTCCCATACTGAGCCACTTTTTGAGCTCCTAAACATTCTGAAACTAAGGATAAATTCTAACATCCTGAGTCAAATAGTTATTTCACCATGATTTAATAAAAGCTTATTATATATAATCGAGACAAAAGACTAAAGATATCTTTTTAAAATACACCAAGTCAATTCCCAAACAAGTTGCTAAAAATAAACTTGTTGATATTTGAAGATCTTGGTAACATGATCTGAGGTAAAATTTTACATCTAATCTATTTTCAGGGCTTAAACTATGACTATAGCCAGGCTAAACCTAATATAAACACACAAATTCTTTCTAATGTCAAAACAGGCTTAAGGCAGTTTTTAGGTCTTTTGCTTTGAAAGTTCAATGCAAACTATCTTTTGAAGCTATCTGCTATCAATTTCCTCAAATCAAATAGGGTCAAGGAGATGATAATCAATTACAGTAGTTCAATCCAAGAGTCTAGGACATTTTATCTGACCAAGGAGAGACGTTAGGAAGCTACCTACATAACAACCAACCACCACTGTTGAGACCATATGGAGAAAGGCCTCCACCCTTTAAGCATCAAGCATATCTAGTAATCTGAAGATCTGGGGGGACAGGCTAAATGGGAGTAAAAAGGAGAGAAGAGGAAGGAATAGGAGATAATATGTTGTGTAGCCTTATGGCAAGTTATAAAATTCTTGAGTATCTGTTCCCTTGAGGATTAATTAAAGTGACTTACATAGTCATACAGATATACCATACACATTACTAGTATTTTTCATTGCTCCTTTACTATTCACTAGTATGAGGGATACAGGTATCATTGGAACATAACAAGTGAATTGGTTTGATGCCACTCAACTCAGCAGAAAAAGATTTCAGTATCTATATTAAAAGATGCCATTTCAAAAACCAATGGAGAAAATGGATTAGTCAGCAAATGGTATTTAAAAAGTTGCTAACCACTTAGAAAAATGCTTGGATCCCTATTCCATACCTAAACCAGAAGATTAAAGTTTTAATGGTCAAAACATAAATGTACAAGAAAACTACATCTAACTACTTATAAATTTTGAAATGACAAGCCTTTCAAATACTTGAAGGACACTGGAAGAAAGCTGGACAATTACAAACTTATAGCTAAAAAAAAAAATAACATATAGCTTCTAAGGACTCATGGACATGGACAACATATGGTGATTGCTAGGAGAGGGGGGTATAGGGGACTAAATGGTAGTGAAAAAATATAAGGATTAAATTTAAAAAAAAAATTTAAAGCCCCTAACTTCTAAATAAGCCTTAAGATTATAAAATAACTTGGAAAAATTACCTGCAATCTATTTATTGGGGATAATCTACCTTATACATAAAAAGATAACCCAAAAGAAAAAAAATGAGCAAAGAACATAAATGGGCAGGTCAAGATAGGCAAGTATTTTAAAATAACTTCAACATCATGAATAACTTAAAAAGCAAAGTCAAATAAGATTGCAGCATTAAGGTTAATGCTGGTGAGGGCATGGAGTAACAGAAATACTTCTGCTATTGGTGGGACTGTGAATCTTTTTGGAGGGCAATTTAGCACCGTCCATTATACTTGAAAATGTTCTTGCCCTATGATGAACATTACACTAGGAAAACTTATTCTACAGCAAAACTATGCCAGTTGCATGTACCTGAATTGTTTTTAAAGCCAAAAGATTGGAAACCACTTAAATGTCCATAAATAAAAACTGTTAGCTATGACTTAGTATACCGCCATGAAAGGGAGGTAGGGTCCCGTGTGCTTACACAGAAATTTGTCCAAGATACACCAGGGCAGAATAGAATATTCCATACTGTATCCCTGCACCAAGAAACATGTCTGGCATACAGTAAGTACTTAACATATCTTTGGAATGAGTAATCCAATAAATAAATCATTCATAAACTATGTTATCAATTTTTTAGTAATTTATAGGGAATAGGTTTATGGAGGTTCCCACATTGTTTTATATTTGCTTTGATATTAAAAAAAATTTTTTAAATTTCTTTTTAGAGAGGGGAAATGAGGGAAAAGAAGAGGGAAAGAAACATAGACATCAGAGAGGAACTTTAACTGACTGCTTCTTGAACACCCCCAGCCGGGGACCCAGCCTGCAACCCAGCCATGTGCTGACTATGAACCAAATCAGCAGCTTTTCAGCCCACGGGTCAGTGCTCAATGCACTGAGGCACACCGGCCAGAACTGCTTTGGTATTTTAAAATAATTTATTATATTACCAGAGTATTTGTTTTGTGTGTAAATAACCAAAAATCCTATTTTAGAAAACTTATCTTCATTATTCTCATCTAATAAAAGGCTAAGTTCAGTGTCGTTCTCCCTATCCCCCCATCACTAATCCTACCCAGAAAATAACTTCATAGTAATCAACCCCACAGTTACACACTTGGGTCAGAAACACAAAATGTTTGCTGACCTTTATCCTAAGCACTTATTTTGCAATCTCCATCACCCCAAGCTAAATACGCAAGGATCAAAAGATCAACTGCAGCCCCGACCACGTGGCTCAGTTGGCTGGAGCATCATCTTGTGTGCCGAAGTGTTGTGGGTTCAATTCCTGGTCAGAGCACATATTGGAAGCGGCCAACTGATGCTCCTTTCGCTCCCTTCTCATCTCTTTAGATTTAGGGGACGTATCCTCAGGTGATGATTAGGGAGAAGGATGTCCCTTAGCTACCTGAGTCTCCCAAATACTGAGTTAAATGTGCTTAAGAATATACCTTAAAAATAAACAAACAAACAAATAAATAAAGATCAACTGCACATTATGATCCTGGAAAATAATTGAAACCCAAAATAATTTAGATAAAATAGATTCTGCCAATCAGGAAAAATCTAAGATGATAAACATTAAACACCCATTTTGTTGAAGCATAAATCTCAACAAGAGCTTCACTTCCACTTCTCAGTAATGAGTTCCAGGACAATAAGAAAACTCACTCATTTTATCTCTTCTGTAAGGGAAAGTATCTTTCACGAACAAGTAAACCCTTAGGTTATCTCCTATAACAGCATGCAATCAAATGGCTCATTTAATTTTTATATATGTAGCAAGTGCCATGGTTCAGTCATTTCTACTACAAACCTGGAAAAGGGCAATTTAAGCCAGTGTTTCTCAATCTCTTTCCCATTATTGCCCCTCTAAGAAACCTTGTAAGACATTTTCCTGACACCCATGATGAATTTTAATACCAGATACTGTGTATATCTATTTATATATGCTATGTATACCTTTGCTTCATCTATTCAAAGAGTAAAACTGTTTTCACACACACATTCTTCTAAAACCAATTTCAATTCTAGAAACCTTCCCAGTACAAATTTTAGAGGAAGGTTTACAGAAAAGGCGCTGAATCAAGTATGTGTTATGTATGTCTTCTGACATCTAATGTATGTACTATAAACTCAGGCTTTCCAAAGCTTAAAATCTTGTTTCTATCTTGAGGTTTGTTTTTTTTTTCTATCAACTGTATATTCTTTTTATGGTAATTCAAAGATGAAAAATATAACCCATAGATTCCTTCTTTCACTTTTAAGATTCCTACCTCCTTTCTCACTGTCGTAGTGTGAAGCATCAAACTGAGCATCATCATTAGGGAGCTGCACACTGGCTATCACAAGGTGGTTTTGTTCATCCGACGTGTGTGTCCCCAGGACAAGCCGATGAATGCTGAAATCTTTCCCTTCTGGTCTGTAAGAGGAATACATGGTCACTATTCAAATTAGTACTAAAACAGACTTCAACATCAGTGACACACTTCTATGCAAAAGGCACAATTACAACCAGGTCTTGAGGGGAGAAAGTCATTTTCTCCTTTCAATGTAACTTCCATAGAGCCAAGTACAAGGAAGACTACAGAGCACTTCCAGGGAGGATGGGGCAATTAGGTAGTCATGTACACAAATGAGTAAAACACAAGTCAATGTACACTATATAGAAGGTGCACAATACAGAAGAAAAAGATTATTCTGTAATGAAGGAAGTGTTCATCAAACAGGAGATACTTGAGCAGGTCTCAAAATGAGATAAAACCTGGCAGAGTGGAACACGGGCTCTGTTAAAGACAAGTAGGTATTTTGGGAAAAGGGAACTGACTCTGGCAGGTGTGGCTCAGTAGGTTGGAGCACTGTCCCGTAACCAAAAGGCCACAGGTTTGGTCCCCAGGTGGGGCACATACAATCAATGTTTCTTTCACATCGATGTTTCCCTTCCTCTCTTTCTAAAAGCAATTAAGAAAATGTCAAGTGTGGATTAAAAAAGAAAAAAAGAAAGAAACTGAGCAAAGGGGAAGGTTAACAAAAGCACCAGAAATCTTGTTAAGCACTGCACATACCTGTGTCATTTAAATACAGTAACACTGTAAAGATGAAGCAACCCGCCTTAGATCATAGAAGTAAAAGAACTAGAGCAAGTGCAAATCTGGCTTAGGGATGGGAAAACATAGTGGGAGAGAACGCTAAAAAACAGATTAAACTCAAACTCTAAGAGAAAGTTCTGATGGGACCTCCAGGTAAAAGAATATACTCAATTTGGAACGTGTCACATTTGAGAAGCCAATAGAATAACCAGAGAAGACACCAGTAAACATCTTAATATTGAGAAGAAACCAGAGATTGGGTCTAAAATAACCAATCAGAATTCCTCTGTACAGAGGTGATAGACATCTATTATCTTAAATAGAAAAAGTAGCCCTGGCTGGTGTAGCTCAGTGGATTGAATGCTGGCCTGTGAACTGAAATGTCACAGGTTCGATTCCTAGCCAAGACACATGCGTGGGTTGCTGGCCAGTCCCCAGTTGGGGACACACAAGAGGCAACTACACATTGATGTTTCCCTCTTTCTCCCTCTCTTCCTCTCTCTAAAAATAAATAAAATTTTTAAATCTTTTTTTTATTACATAAAAAAAATAGAGTTAAAAAGAGGGCTCTCAACACAAAATTGACATTTGTATTTGGAAAGTTAAAAGAATCAGTCCTGGCTAGTGTGGCTCAGTGGACTGAGCACCGGCCTGCAAACCAAAGGGTCACTGGTTTGATCCCCAGTCAAGGCACATGCCTGGGTTGCAGGGTTGGATCCCCAGTATCTTTTATACATTGGTGTTTTTCTTCATCTTATTCCCTCCCTTCCCCCTTTCTAAAAATAAATAAATAATATCTTTAAAAAAAGAAAAGAAAGTTGAAGAACCAGGGGAAGGGAGGGAGGGAAGAATATTATAGAACTGCAATTATTTTTTAAAGGATGTGAATTTCAAAATAAGAACACTGGCATTAAAGATGCTTGGTTATAAATAATCTGCATTCTAAAAAAAACTAACATTGTTATGAGTAGAATACAAAAAAAAAAAAAAAGGAAGAAAAAAGGCAGGGTATTTGGATATCAAGTATTAAAGGTTTATTTGCCTAGATCTGCTAAAGCATAAAGCCATTAAAATACACAGATTTCAGCCTTGGGGAATTTAGTCTAATTCACTGCTTCCCAAGCTTACCTAATCACATTATATGAAAAGCCTTCATGTTCCAGGATTTAGTAGGTATGGGGTAGCCAATATTTGGGACACACTGGTCCAATGTAATTTAGCAGGTAACCAGTAAATCTGTAATCATCAACTACAGTCTTTCTCATCAAGTACTCTACCATAAGTTTAAGGGTTTGAAGTACCACTAAAAATTCCTGACAGAAAAAAAATCCACTTCTACTGTACTCAACTTAAGGAAAAAAAAAAAGGGGGTTTTATTTAGTTTTAGATAGAGGAGAGAAAGAGAAGGAAACATCAATCTATGGTTGCCTCTCTCAAGCTGCCCCGCCAGGGACCCAGCCTGCAACCCAGGCATGACCTGATTGGGACTCGAACCAGTGACATTTGGTTTGCGGTCTGCCACTCAATCCACTGCGCCACACCAGCCAAAGCTGTTTTAGCTATTTTTTTTTTTTTTTTTTTTTTATAAATTATCTTTTTTTTTTTTTTTTTAAGATTTTATTTATTTATCTTTAGAGGGGAAGGGAAGGAGAGAGGGAGAGAAACATCCATGTATGGTTGCCTTTCATGCGTCCCCTGCTGGGAACTGGCCTGCAGGGAACCTGCCTGCAACCCTGGCATGTGCCCTGACTGGGAATCGAACCGCGATTGTCTGGTTCGCAGGCCCGTGCTCAATCCACTGAGCTACACCAGCCAGGGCTGTTTTAGCTATTTTTAACTAAAAACAATTTTTTAATTGACTGATTGAGAGGAAGGAAAGGAGAAGAGGGAGGGAGGGAGGGAGAAGCGGGGGAGAGGGGGAGGGAGAGAGAGAGAGAGAGAGACACACACACACACACATACACATCTATTTGTTGTTCCACTTACGTATGCATTCATAGGTTGATTCTTTTATGTGCCCTGATAGGGGGTCTGAATCCAGAACCTTAGCATACTGAACACTAACTGAGCTACCCAGCTAGCTAAATAATTTCTTTTTCAATTACAGTTGACGTATATTATATTAGTTTCAGGTGTACAACTAAGTGATCAAACTTTATATAACTTATGATCACCCCAATAAACCTAGTTACTCATTTGGTACTACAGTTATGTTACTTACTGACTGCATTCCCTATGCTGTACTTCATATCCCCATGACTATTCTGTAACTACGATTTGTACATAATCCCTTCGTCTTTTTTACCCATTCCCAACTCTTCTTCCATCTGGCAACCATCAAAATGTTCTCTGTATCTATGAGTCTGTTTCTGTTCTACTTGTTTATGTTATTTTCTAGATTCCACATAAGTGAAATCATATGTTATCTGTCTTTCTGACTTATTTCACTCAGCACAAAACTCTCTAGGCCCATCCATGTTGTTCTATGTGGTAAGAATTCGTTCTTTTTTCTGGCTGACTCTGATGATCAGTTGAACATGGAAACCTGATAAAGAAGTTTCCAACTCTAAATTTCTAGGTATTATGGTTTTGTTTAACTACCTTAAGACAGATTTCCCAATTTCTTTAATGCCACTGCAAAGGTAGCAGTCTCATTTTTTAAAAAATAAATATTTTATTCCTTTTTAGAAAGAGGGAAACATCAATGCGAGAGATAGACTCTGATCCGTTGCCTCTCACATGCACCCCGACTCAAGGCTGAACCCACAACCCAGGCATGTGCCCTGACTGGAATTCAAACCCGAGACCTTTCAGTTTGCAGGACAACACCCAACCAACCATGCCACACCACTGAGGGCTTATTCTTAATACAAATTTTATCAAATATCTATTATTTGCTGAGCTGAAACACAGACTTCTAAAGACGAAAGTTTGAAGAAATTTACTTTTCAGTACACATAGCTTTTAAATGTTACTCTGAATACCAAAACAGTTTTGTAATAGAAAATTCATTACTCCAATAGGCATACTGGTTTTGCTAAAACCTGAGCCTTTCTCATACTAAGTTGGATGTACTTTTTCTTTCCTCTCATCATTTTGTTTTCCATTCTCATGGTGTTAATTTTTTCACTGTTACAGGTTATACACGTAAGTCAAGGAAAGGAAGGTATTTAAGTTTGTCTTAAGTGGCACCTAGACCCTCAATACATGTAAGCGAAATTAAATAATATTTTTTATTTCCACTATTAGACATAAGCTACCCATGAGTAAGAAATACATGTGATTAATCTCTCACATGTGAACCATCCCACCTTCAGGTGTTAGTTCTAAGCATCCTAAGTATCTCTCTAAAACTGCTCTCAGCACATGCAACTCTAATTATTAGGTACAACTAGACCGTGCTCCTTGCAGACAAGCACCATGTCACACTCGTCTTTGTATTAGCAGCTACAACCAATGACTGTGAGATTAAAAGGACTGTTTTGAAAGCTGACAATTTCCCACTATTATTTGGTACACTATAGTTACAACATGACTATTCAACCCAGTAACAGAAAAAGAGAACAGCATGTTCTCTCTTATCAGAAAAAATTACAAAGTAATTTTACTTTTCGCCCTAGGAAAAAAATGTCACCAATAGGTTCCGATTAGGTGCCCCCTAAGGGTGACTGGAGAGAAAAAAAGGTAAATAGACGTGACAAATCTACACTGAGGTCACCCCAAAATGATGTTCAAGAAATTCGTATCACCTGGTTACATCTGGAAGCCACTGTGCAGTTAAGCTGGGCCACTCCAGAGCGTGGGTCATCACCAAATCGTAAAGAAAAGGGGTGTTCTTTTTCCATATTTTGTACTCTTCGTTGATCACACGTTCCTCTACTGCGTCATCGAAGGCTGCTAAAATATTAAAAACAAACTAAGTTAGCGAACACAATAGAAATCGAGTAAACACTTCCAAAGCCACCCGTGGGACTCCTGAGTCTTGATAAGGGGCAGGTCTGTCCCTGCGCGGAGGCACTAACACGCCTCCGCCTTCGCGGGTCGTAACTACTCCCGGGTCGCCCGGGCTAGACACCCCGCCAGCCGTGCGGGAGCGGGCGCCGGGCCCCGGAGCACTGTTTAAGTTTACGGGACCGACGAAAAGGCCCGAGGACCGAGCCCCGGGGTGTTGCGAACCGGCTCAGGGCGCACCGGGAGAGAAGCAAGTAGACCGACAGGGAGCGTGAGGAAGGTCGGAACACCCGCAGGGGCCCCCCACCGCCAGCTTCACCCCTTTGCGCCGGGCCTCCTCTCCAAAGGAACTAGAGCGCCGTTAACCCGCCTCGCGGGGCGATTTCGCCTTCACGCCTTCAACGGTGCGGGCAGCACTCAGCAGAACCGGGCCTGCCCTCAGGGTTAGGCCGTGTGGAGGCCGCGGCGAAAGCCCGACACGCCCCGTCCTCTTTGGGTGGGTTCGGCACCCTCACCTTCCTTGTCGGCCATGGCGGGCAGGCAAGCCGGGGGTATCCCGAGGTCTACCGTTGCGGGAGGGGCGGGGAGTCTACTGGCGCTCGCTCTCCGCGCGGCCTCTATTGTTTCCTGCGGCCCCTGCGTGAGGGCTGACTAGCGTACCTTCGCGCCAACACCGGCCAATCGGGGCACCCCAAACGGCGAAGTGGGCGGGCAGTCGGCGTCTACAGCCTATCCAGACGTTCAGAATCGCTCGCCCTGAACCGAGGCGCGCTCTCAGCTCCTGCCCCGACGCGTCCCCGAGCGACTTCCTTCGAAAGAGCGCGCGCGCGCGCGCGCGCGAGCTGTTGGTGGGCGAACGCCCGTCCAGGGTCACGTGAGTGGTTTAATCCTCACGCTCCTGGGGGCAGCCATTTTCTTAAAGACTGTTAGGCTAACACCTCTTCAAAGTTCTCAAATGAATAATCTAGGTCTAGTATACATTCTGGTGTAGTTACCGACTGGGGCAGGAAGAAAAGGCTTCTATCATTCAGACCTACAAGTGTCTAACTCAGGTATTACTTATTCCTAAATCCCCCAATTTGTTTCCTTAGTATTTAGAACCATTTGTGGAGCAAGACCAGGAAATGGGGTATTGACTTTTAAAAGATGTTCTAGAAGCGCCAAAGACTGGAACGGAAGTCTTAAGGGATGAAGTACGCCCGAGACGTCTTGGTGCTTTAAGGGTGCATGCCAAGGGGCGGGATCTAAATCGGAATTTGTAAATCAGGGCCGAAGTCCAACTGGTGAAGGGCGGAAGTAGAGTGTCTATAGCTGCAGTCATGGCGCAGGAAGAGGAAGATGTTAGAGACTACAATTTGACTGAGGAGCAGAAGGCGATCAAGGCCAAGTATCCTCCGGTTAATCGGAAGTACGAGTGTGAGTAGGTGGCTCACTTCTTTCATCTCCTCTCCTTGCCCGGAGCTTCCGGTCTCGTTTACCAGTTTTCCCCAAAAGGTGCTTCAGACATGATTCCATTTCGCCCGGTGTTGTGGTCTCATTCGTACCTGTTGGGGGAATGCTGAAAGACAAAGCCACCCGGTTTGTGAGAGTTCAGGAAACATGGTCTCCCGCTTTTACAGTCTCTTGATTTTTTCCTACATGTGCCTAATCGCATTTATTTTGTGGGAATCCAATGGGGTGTTAATTCTGAAGATGACCTTATTTGCAAGCGTTTGAGTGATTGTCACCCCTTGGTATCTCTAACAGTAGGATAGAGTGTGGCCAGGTTCTCCCTAACTCATGATTCTCTCACTTAGAAACAATTTTTTTAAAGTTACTTTTTGTAGGTCCTATATGTGATTAAAAGTTCAAAAAGCAAAGCAAATATGTATTGAAAAGTTTTCAGGGCTTATCCCAAGCAACCTAGTCTCCCTCACTAGATTCAGCCTGTTTACATCCAAAAGACGTTCTAGCATTTACTTTATTCATCCAGTATCCAGTTGAGGCACATTTATAATATTTTCACTATTTAGCTGTTAGACACAACACAGCTGGGAATACACTTGTACATCCATTGTTTTGCACATGTGCAAGATTATATGTAGGTTTCGGTTCTAAAAGGTACATTGCTTTGTCAAATGTGTGCATTTTTAACTTCAAAATTATTGCCAAATTGTTCTCCATTGAGGTTCTGCCCTTTTGTCCACTCAGTAGTATGGCACCAGTGTACCTCTTGCCTCCCAATTACAACATTCACTAAAATGCAGTGAGTAAGAATGAGAGGAAAAGTACAAAATAGTTTGTTTATTGTACAGAGAAAACCTGTTGCCTAAAAATCCTGGTAATATTTTTTTTATGTTATGCATCATGACTACATCTGAGAAGATGACTGTGCATTTATGTAAATTACTTTAATCTATTTACCCATAATTGTATCTTTGCTTTCCAGGAATAAATCCTACTTGGTCATACTGGATTTTAATTGCCAACATTTTGTACAGAATCCTTGTATTGATGAATAAATTTGAAGATTTACTTGGTTTTATTAGATGACTCATGCCTTGGGCAGCATCCCAACTAGCAAATAGAAGGAAGCTCTGAAAAGATGTATAAAAAAGAAGGTTTTTGCCTGGCTGGTATAGCTCAGTGGATTGAGAGCAGGCCTGCAATCCAGAGGGTCACAGGTTTGATTCCCAGTCAGGGCACATACCTGGGTTGCAGGCCAGGTACCCAGTGGGGGCCATGTAAGAGGCAACCACACCTTAATGTTTCTCTCCCCTTCTCCCTCCCTTCCCCTCTCTAAAAATAAATTTAAAAATAAATAAATAAAAATTATTTTTTTAAAGAAAGAAGGTTTTCATAGGCAGAAACTGGTTTGACAAACTTACTAACAAAAGACAACAAGAGATTGTTTCAGGCAAGGGCATCTTTCTTTGGGGCAAGGGCGGTAGGGTCTTGCCAGGCGGATTACCTCACCAGATTGAACAGGAAATTTCAGACTGATTGGTTTAAGGTCACATTCCTGGGTAGGGCTGAAATTAATCTTGGTTTGGGATCCTGAAGCCAAGGGACTTACTTCACCCTGGGCCTGTTTTCTGTTTCTTTCTTCGTCTTTGTTTTTTTTTTTTAAATATGCTGAGGCCTGTTTTTCCTCTGTGACTCAGTTTGGTTGTCATCTCGTTCATTCAGAAGTATTTTTGAGAACCAGTTGTGTATAAGGCACTGAGTAGAAATTGGGAATAAAAGAATGAACAAGCAAGTATAGATTACTCTTATTTTTCTGGTACTAAAGTGTTAAGTCTTGTTTCATTTAGAAAATCTTACCTGCACCCCTTAGTCTAGACTCCGTTATCTCTTATGTTCTCCTATCATACTGTTACCAGTATCACAAGGAGAAGAGTTTCCTGAGACCCCCCATGGGAAGATGAGACTCTGTGGTATGGTTTATCGATGATGTAAAATTAAGGGGATTGCCCTCCTGAATTTCCAATGTCCTGTCTCCATCTGTTTCTCCACGGAAGAAGTCCAATCTTGTCCTCAGCAAAGCCAAAACAAAAGCCAGTTTCCAGAGTTTCTGCTCCATACTCAAGTCCAGTCCAGTCCAGCATCTGGCCCCCTTAGCGTGTGTTTCCAGCTGCAGCCCACTGCTGTGCTGCAGTATTAAGGTTCCCTCTTGGAGCCTGCACGTGGAGGCCACACAGCCGCATGGCTACGAAGAGAGGACATGTGAACGCATGGGACAAACATGGATTTCCAAACAAGACAGAGCTTTGTCCCTTTGGAGCCTGCAGGTGGCTGCTAAGTGGTCTCAGTCCCCATCCAGGTAGCTTAGCTTGTTTCCAGCTGATCCATTGGAGTTCATGTGGCTGCCAGGCATGAGGCTGCTAAAGTCATGGCTATGGAGAGAGAAATGCACTGTGGGATGGTCAAGAGAGGAAGAAAGTTCTTTGTCCCCCTGGAGTTATAACCAGGAGCTTGGGTTTGGGATAGACCAGGTGCTTTCTCAAAGTAACCGACCAACTTCCCAAGTTTTCATGGGCTTTGGATGGGTTTACACCCCCTAGTTAGACTGACAGGCCTCTGTGGTTCAGCACCTCCTCTTGCCCCCCCCCCCCCCCAACAATCCAGTATCAGAGGCAGGGGTCTGGAGGACTGTTAATCCCCTCCCGTTTTAAATGGAGAAAGGAATTGAGGGAGAAGATGGAGCTCAGTAGACACCAAGAAGTGAAAATTTTTTAAAGTTTGGGTTAGTGTAAACTCAGTGTTTGCTAGCTGGCAGTTGCAAAGTTCGGATTGTGTCCTCCTGCTCCCCTCCCCAGACAGAGACCTTCCTGGTGATTACATTTCAAAGGAATGGCTCTGGAGTCCTTGAGAAAGACACTTCTGAGCTGTAAAAGATAAAATATTTACAACGTAAATCCTTTTTAGTCAATGCTCTAAGATAGGGAGGTCAAGGGCTTGTGGTCAGGTGCTGGCCAGAACAAACAGTGAATTCTTCTGGCTGTGTTGCAATTTCTCAGGCAGGCATTGTAATGCGGGGTATGGGTAGGGGTAAGCACTGCAGTCCTAGGAAGGTGGGTGGCTTTAGGCTGCTAGAAGCCGTGCTCAAGCCGTGCCACTCTCAGTGCAGAGGGGTTTGGATGGAGTCGTTAGGTGCTGAGACTTCTGTAGTTTTCACTTAAAATATTTTTTTCTTTTTTTAAAAAATTTTTTATTGATTATGCTGTTACAGTTGTTCTATTCCCCCTTTCATTCCCCTCCACCCTACCCCCCATCCCCACCATTACCCCCCCTTTAGTTTATGACCATGTGTCTCAAGTCCTTTAGATTCTATATTTCCCATGCTATTCTTGCCCCCCCTTCTGTTTTCTATCTGTGCTACTTATTTTCTGTACCTTCTCCCCCCTTCTCCTCCTCCCACTCCCCTGTTGCTAACTCTCCTTGAGATCTTCATTTCTATGTTTCCACTCCTGATCTAGCTGTCCTTTTAGTTTGCTTTTGTTTTAGGTGTGGTTGTTAATAACTGTGAGTTTGTTGTCCTTTCACTGTTCATGTTTCTTTAACTTCTTTTTCTTAGATAAGTCCCTTTAACATTTCATATAATAAGGGCTTGGTGATGATGAACTCCTTGAATTTGATCTTATCTGAGAAGCACTTTATCTGTCCTTCCATTCTAAATGAAAGTTTTGCTGGATAGAGCAATCTTGGTTGTAGGTCTTTGGATTTCATGACTTGGAATACCTCTTTCCAGCCCCTTCTTGCCTGTAAGGTCTCTTTTGAGAAATCCGCTGACAGTCTGATGGGGACTCCTTTGTAGGTGACTGTCCCCTTAGCTCTTGCTGCTTCTAGGATTCTCTCCTTCATTTTAATTTTGGCTAACGTAATTATGATGTGCCTTGGTGTGTTCTTTCTTGGGTCCAAGTTCTTTGGGACTCTCTGAGCTTCCTGGATTTCCTGGAAGTCTATTTCCTTTGCCAGATTGGGGAAATTCTCCTTTATTATTTGTTCAAATAAGTTTTCCACTGGTGGCTGTGCCTTTCCCCCTTCTGGTACCCCTATAATTCGGATGTTGGAGCATTTAAAGATGTCCTGGAGGTTCCTAAGACTCTCCTCATTTCTTTGAATTCTTGCTTCTTGACTCTTTTCTGTTTGGCCATTATTTGCTTTCTTCTGGTCCAATCCATTGATTTGAGTCCCAGTTTCCTTTTCTGTGCTATTGGTGTCCTGTGCAATTCCATTCATTTCAATTAGTTTCGCCTTCATATATTTGTCTAATTTGTGGGTATAATCAACAAGTTCTGTGAGGATCCTGATGACCAGTGTTTTAAACTGTGCATCTGAGAGTTTTGCTATTTCTTCATTGCTTAGATCTATAGGCTCTGGTGCTTTGAGATCTTCCTGCGCCATTTTTGGTCTGTTCTGCCCTTTAAGTGTGAGAAGCGGCGCCTTGGACTCCCAGGTCGCTGGGTTGTGACGCTGTATGTGGGGGCGTGGTCAAAGCGGGGAAATGGCGACCCCCTCTGCTGTTTCTCACAGCTGGGTGAAGATTAGCATCTTAGGTGGTTCACCTGGGCCGGGCCACTCAGAGTCGCTGGGTTATGACGCTGTATGTGGAGGTGGGGTCAGAGCAGGGAAATGGCGGCGCCCTCCACTGCCGCTTGCCACGGGACCCGCAGGGCCCCGGTCCAACCGCCCACTCCCTCGCCCGTCCACCTGCGCACAAATGCGCGACCACAGTCAACACGCAGCACCGCTCCTCCGTTGTCTCCCCCACGGTCGCTCGCTCGGTCGCTCACTAGGTCCAACCCTGCGCCTGGATTCCGCGTGCCTGGATTCCGTGCGCCTGACCGAGTCCTCCTGTGCAACCCCGCCTCACCAGCTGCTGGTTTCGCCCCTTACCAGTCAGGCTGAAGAATTTGTTAACGGACTTCCAAAAAGTTCAATTTTCCGTGTTCTGGCTGTGTTTTCTGTTGCTAATATTTAGTTGTCTCTAAACTTGGTTGTGTGAGAAGGCACGGCACATCCACTTATGCCTCCATCTTGGCGGAAGTCTCCTTCACTTAAAATATTTTTGAGATTCATGTTAATATAATATCAGTAGTTCACACTTTTTTTATTGCTGAGTAGTATCACATTATATTCATCAGGTTTGGGTTGTTTTTTTTTAGATTTTATTTATTTATTTTTAGAGAGGGGGCAGGGAGAGAGAAAGAAACATCAACGTGTGCTAGATACATTGATTGGTTGCTTCTCATATGCCCCATACTGGGGACCTGGTCCACAACCCAGGCATGTGCCCTAGACTGGGAATCGAACCAGTGACCTGTTGTTTTACAGGCTGGGACCCAATCCACTGAGCCACACCAGCCAGGGCATCCTCAGTTTGTTTTATCTATTCTCTCGACAGACATTGGGTTTTGTTTTTTTTTTAAAGTCTAATTCTTTTTAAATTTATTTTATTTATTTATTTTTCGAGAGAGGGGAAGGGAAGGAGAAAGAGTGGGAGAGAGATATCAATGTATGGTTGCCTCTCGTGCGTCCCCTGCTGGGAACTGGCCTGCAACCCAGGCATGTGCCCTGACTGGGAACTGAACCGCGATACTCTGGTTCGCAGGCCCGCGCTTAATCCACTGAGCTATGCCAGCCAGGCAGACATTGGGTTTTAATCTTGAGGAATAAAATTGCCATGAATATTCTTATATGTCTTTGTGGATACATGCTTTCATTTCTCTAGGGTTAATACTAGTCACTTTCTTTTAACTGGTTTGTCATCTCTGTTGGTCATGAGCCCCTTCGTGCCTGAAATGTTTGAAATCCTCAGTAATATAGCTGAGTAAATTAGCGATGAGTTTGAACCTCGAGTGCCACCACATGACAATGTGTTATGGTGGAAAGTGCATTCAGTTGGGAGTCAGAAAAATCTCAATTCCAGCCCTAACTCTACCTCTAATCC
Organism: Artibeus jamaicensis; assembly: GCF_021234435.1. Taxonomy (NCBI): domain Eukaryota; kingdom Metazoa; phylum Chordata; class Mammalia; order Chiroptera; family Phyllostomidae; genus Artibeus; species Artibeus jamaicensis. The sequence goes on from NW_026522057.1 coordinate 11,167,078, forward strand.
ACAGTGTAGTCCTGAACAAGTCACACAGTGTCTGGGTTTCGGGCTGCTTCTTGTAAGTAAAAGAATTATATTAAATGATCTCTAAGACTCACTTTCATCCTGAATATTCTGTGATTTGGAGTGGGAAGAATTGATGAAAGCTATACCACAGGTGAAGAGTAGACGGAAGTGTTGACATAACAGATCCAGGGGGAGCTTGCTATAGTAGCCGTTGTTACTTACCAGTATTCCTGGGAGACTATCAGGGAAAAGCTCCTAATACTTATCGTAGAGTTTACTTTCTAAAACCGTTTTATCAGCCAACTAGATCATCAAAGAGTTCGTCAAATGCTAGAAGTCGACAGGTAAAAAAACCTGGCTCTTGTTTTAAAAAACCCCAAAACTATTTTATCTAGGATTTGGCTAACCGTGCATGAAAAGGTGAAGCAGGGAAATCTGGAATTTCATATCTTTGATGGTGATATAGTTCCTAGAATTTTGATCATTCATACAGTAGATACCAGTTTTATGATTACATTCAAAAGGAAAAGTAACTATCAGGAAATGACATTTTTAAAAAAAGATTTTATTTATTTATTTATTTATTTTTAGAGCAAAGGGAAGGAGAGAGTTAGAGAACCATCAATGTGTGGTTGCCTCTCAGTGGTGAGAGGCACTGGGGGTGGTGGCCCCCACTGGGGACCTGGCCTGCAACCCAGGCATGTGCCCTGACTGGTAATCGAACTGGTTCGCAGCCCACGCTCAATCCACTGAGCTACATCAGCCAGGGAAGGAAATGACATTTTTTTAAATTGAGAAACTGATGTATTAGACACATTTTAGGTCACCTAGAAGACCAGCGCCTCATTGCTTTCTAGAACTTGTCATTCTTTTAAATGTAAATTTTGAGATTAAAAAATAACCTTTTAGCCCTGGCTGGTGTGGTTCAGTGGATTGAGCACAGGCCTGTGAACCAAAGGGTCCTGGTTCGATTCCCAGTCTAGGGCACATGCCTGGGTTGTGGGCTGGATCCCCAGTGCAGGATGTGCCAGAGGTAACCACACATTGGTGTTTCCCTCCCTTTCCCATTCTCTAAAAATAAATAAGTAAAATCTTTTTAAAAAATAACCTTTTAACATTAATATGCTAATATTTATTGTATCACTATTAGTTGTTTAGCCATTTGTTTAATTTATATTAACAGAATAATAACTGTAAATGCCTAGAAGAAATTTTAAAAATTAAAAAATAATCCTTAATAAAGCAGTTAACTTTTGTGTAAATGGATAGCATAAGGTGTGATCTACCCACATTTTCTTTCTCCAAGGTTGGTGTCAGCAATGAATGAGAGTTCTTTTCTTGTGATTAGCAAGTCCAGTTTAGTTGCTCATAGTGTTTTCCATTCTCTCCCTCAGATCTGGATCATACAGCGGATGTCCAGTGAGTATAGCTGGAATTGATGCCTTTGAAACCATGTGCTTAAATAAGAAGGCTGATGTTTTTGCCCTGGCTGGTGTGGTTCAGTGGATTGAGCACAGGCCTGTGAACCAAAGGGTCCTGGTTTGATTCCCAGTCACGGCACATGCCTGGGTTGCAGGCCGGTTCCCAGCAGGGGACTGATGGGAAGCAACCACACATTGATATTTCTTTCCTTCTCTCCTTCCCTTCTTCTCTAAAGATAAATAAATAAAATCTTTTTTAAAAAAAGGCTGATGTTTTCATCTTGATGTTCCCCATTTTAATTTTTCTTATTCATGTTCCTTTAGAACATGAAAATGATGGCTTAAAAGCACCCAGTTTCAGTGCCATTAAATTGACTGAAGGCCTTTGGTTTTGTATTTATCATACTGATTTTATTTTGACTTTCAGTCAGGTTTCCTCTCTTGCAGTGGGTTATATTACACAGGGCATGAATGTCTTTCTTCAGGTTACACGCATGGGGAGATACTCTGGAGGAAGCATTCGAGCAGTGTGCGATGGCCATGTTTGGTTACATGACAGATACGGGGACTGTGGAGCCCCTCCAAACAGTGGAAGTGGAAACACAAGGTAACCAGTTTATTTACAGGGAAGAATTATTATACAAGTGTGCAGTATTCTGCATAATTGCAGAATATTTTCACACTAAGGACAACAAAACTGATTATGAGCGTGTTCTTCCTCTTGCAACTTGCCTAAGAAATTCATTGTGCTTTTAAATTCAAACAAGTTTTTAGAGATGAGAATTATTAAACATCATACTATTATGGTTCTTTTTGATTCTGTGTAGGAGATGACTTGCAGTCTCTTCTGTTTCACTTTTTGGATGAGTGGCTTTATAAGTTCAGTGCTGATGACTTCTTCATACCCCGGGTAAGCAAGGATTTTTTTTTTTTACTGAGCATGTGGGTTCTTAGTTCATATTTTAAAATGGCACGAGTGATTTAAAGTAGAACATGTGGCGTAAAACCAAGCCATAGAGATACGTAACAGTGATACTGATAGGCAGAGATTGTAACGACCATAGGCTCTCTGTGGTTAACCTGAGTCTGCCCATGTATATGTCATTTGTATTTCAATCTCTTAGTGTATACTTGTCACCAGTCAGGATTCTGCAGTAAGAATGCATTTACTGTCTTTATCAACACTTTATGTCTCCCAAATTTGAGCTATATTTTTTTGTCCATTTACATGTTCCTTTTGTCCCATTTGAAATTTAGCAGCTCTGCCATGTTGGCCTAAGTCAAAAAATTGGTCCTTTTAGTTTTCCTTAATGTGAAAAAGAAAAAGCCATAAGGAGATTGCTTGTTGCCATCAACCTCTGGAAAGGAATACCTCTCCAGATTCACTGTTCTGGAGCTCACATGGCTCCTCCTTGCTCCCCTAATTCCTCGTTCTCTCCCTTTCCAGCTCCCTACACACACCCTTCCAGCTGGGTCATTCGTCTTACAGAGTTCAAGTGCCTGAAGTATTACATAAAAATGGGCTAAGAGTTCTGTCCATTATACCTCAATAAAGTTGAAAAACATAGGCTGAGAGTGTTTGAAATCCTAGGTCATCCTCTGTTTTACAGAAAAATTCTTTCGACTTGTTTTTAGATTGTACATTTTAAAGAATACCTCCCTTGAATATATAAGAACAAAACATTATTTCCTTGAAGTATATTTAATTTATTGTTCTATTTTTTTAAAATTTTATTTAGTTATTTTTCAAGTACAGTTTTCTACTATTTATTGTTCTATTTTAGTTAACGTTTTAATTTTCTTTGCATAATAGAAGTTGTATGCTGTTACCTAGAAAAGGTGATAACCTAGACACGTGTTTAGTAGATGGTCTGTAATGAACATTTCTTTTTAATTAAAATTTTTTTTCCTCTTTAGGAAGTAAAAGTACTTAATATTGATCAAAGAAGTTTCAAATTACGGTCAATTGGGTGAGTTTAAAAAATTTTTTACTAGCAGGTCATGAAAGATACTAAGTCACATTGGTCACTGAACTCAGCAGACAGAAAGTCAGAAGACCAAGTGCATGTCAGTAGTAGGGCTGTTCAGCTGGTTAAGTGGGTTAAGGTTTGTTAACACCGAGGAGGGAGAGCTCACAGGACCAGAAACTTGTCAGGACAGACTTGATTGGAGTTGTCAAAGCTAACCACCAATTTATTGATTTTTATCACAAAAAATACATAATTGCTAGTTCGCTTCGATATATGCATAAAGCCTAGCTTGGTGATGGGCACCACTGATTTGTCAGTTTTCACAGATCCTCACACCTGGACTCCATTCAGAGCAGTTTCTTCTATTATTCTTTTCTTCCAGAGTTCGTTAACACTTGATTAGGTCACTTCGATTGCGCTTGGTGTTTCCCAAGTCATTAGTTACTTGGTATCTTTTATGTTATTTTTTTTTAAGATTTTATTTATCTTTAGAGGGGAAGGAAAGGAGAGAGGGAGAGAAATATCAATGCGTGGTTGCCTCTCATGTGTCCCTTGCTGGGAACTGGCCTGCAACCCAGGCATGTACCCTGACTGGGAAATGAACCGTGATACTCTGGTTCGCAGGCCCGCGCTCTTTTATGTTATTTTTATGTAAAACCTATCTTTTCCATTTTATGTTGAATTTTATTTCATTTGCTTTTGTAAAGTGAGGTCTTTTATTAGCACCACTTTTTTGGGGGGTGGTGGGTGAAGAAATAGGCTTGTCCAGGGTACTTAGCTAATAAATGGTTGAACAAAGTTTTAAAATTTTCCTCTTTCTACTACTGCTTACTGCTTCTACTACTGTGATCTTCAGCCACATTAGTGTTGAAGGGAGAGAGGACACTTAGTTCTAGCCATGCTCTAGGAGAATGGGTGCCTTTGTAGGGCGTTCCACATACAGACATGGGCATTTTTTAAAAAGTTATAAAATGCAAACCAAGTTCAGACCATAGTATAGAATCTATTATTTTGCCTTATTTTGTCTTCTCCGGTGGGACATGGTATTTTATTAGTTCTGTATCCTTGAGTACAGAGAACATTTTGGACATGCTACCCTATTATGAAATAATATTCAAGAGTGTTTATTGAGAATCTGTCTATGCACACTATATTGGGGTACATTTTTTTTAAGATTATGACTTTGTTTAAATGGCTGTTGCACATAAGTCCCTCAGTAGCTGTATCCACTGGCAATTAAAATGAACTTTATAGCTTCTTACCCCTTCCATCTCTTGGCTTTTTGGTATCTTAACTACATTTGTAAGGCTTATTTTAAAATAGGTGAATAGGGGGAGGATGTGGAGGGAGTTGGAGGGTATGGGGGCACAAATGCTGACGGATAGAGAGTTGACTTAGGGTGGTAAACACACAGTACATTACACAGATGTCATGTTGTAGAACTGTGCACCTGAAAGCCTGTAAATTCTGTTAACCTGTGTCACCCCAATAAGCTTAATGAAAAGGAAAAAATCAAATGAAATCTGTGAAGAGAGACAAACAGCAACTCTTGGACATCTTAATTATGCTTTAATTTTCCTTCTCAAGGTGGGGAGAAGAATTCTCATTGTCCAAGCACCCTCAGGTACGTTTCTACTCCAGTCATTAAAAACATTTTGTACTTCCTTACCATAAAGTTTCGTGTATGTGACAGTAAACTTCAATGACTTTTAATAAATTGGTATAAAGTGGTAAGTTTTTCTCAACTGTCGTTGACCTCTTTGGGCACATTTTGTTAAAGCACTGTGATTTCACATACCTGGTTTGGTGGATTAAAAGTCAGCAATTAAGTATCGCGGTTCGATTCCCAGTCAGGGCACATGCCTGGGTTGCAGGCCAGTTCCCAGCAGGGGACACACGAGAGGCAACCATACATTGATGTTTCTCTCCCTCTCTCCTTCCCTTCCCCTCTGAAGATAACTAATTAAAATCTTTAAAAAAAAAAAAAACTTGTTTAAAAAAAAAGTCAGCAATTGAGTTTGAGGGTCAGGTTTGTTACTGGTCATTGTGGACTTGAAAAATAAGTCCCTTGCCTTTTGGAGCTTTGGTTTCTCCCTCTGTGAGGAAGGTTTTGGACTAGATGTTCTCTAAAGGACCTTCTACCACCTGGTCCTCTGTATCTGCCAGCTTGTATGGCTTCACTCTGTGTCATCAAATCTGTTGGAATCGGGGAGACAGAACTTTCCTGTAAAGGGCCAGATAATGTTTAAGCTTTTGTGGGTAGAGTGATGGAAGAGCCACCCCCACCTCACCTTTTGTGTTGTAACACAGTAGCCGCATAGACAATACACGAATGAATGAATGCAATCGTGTTCCGGTAAAACTTTATGGGCCTTGAAACTTGAATTTCATGTCATTTTCATATGTCATGGAATATTTTTTTTGGATTTTTTTCCCCAACCGTTTAGAAATGTAAAAACCATCCTTAGTTTGTGGGACTGTACAAAAACAGGTGGCAGGTTGGATTTGGCCTGTGATTAGTGGTTTCCTGACCCCTGCGTTCAGGTCAAGGAGATCTAAATTACCTGGAGGTGATTAGGAAATGCTGGTATCATTTCTTCAACTTGTCACTTCATATAAGATGAAATGAAGGCTGGTGCAGTATCTTCGAGAGAGAGAGAAGCATAGAATGAAAAGAAACCAGTAGTGGGGAGCATATGGATTGAAAACATTATTTTTGTAATACAAGTGACACATGGGGTTTTTTTGAACATGTTATAATTGAGAAGTTTATTAGACATCCAAATGGATATGTCAGATAATAGGCATTTATGTATAGAATGACTTGTTCGGGAGAGAGGTGTGTCTGGACATACAGACTTTCTGTGTCATCACTGAATAGATGGTTGTTCATAGTCACAGGACTAGATAAAGTTACCAGGGAGGCAGGGGAGCTGAGCGAGAGTAGGAGAGAGGACCGAACCCTGAAGGCATTAGGTTTGGGCCCAAAAAGGAAAAGAGGGAGAAGAAGGCCTAGTGAGGGGAGCAAGAGAAAGGGGCAGCCCGGGAAGCTAGATAGCTAATGCTCTTAAGGTTGCTCAAAGATTGAGTAAGGTAAGGACAGAGAATTGACCTTGGATTTACTAATCAGTGGAATAATGTAACTATTTGGGGTAGGTCAAAGAAGGACTCTGAGTTGGGAAAGTAGAGGCAGTATATTGAGACAGTTCTTTTGATGACTTTGCAGAAAGGGGGAACATGTAGTAGCTAGAGGGGTATGTGGCTGGTAGGGAAGTTTTGTGCTTTGCCTCGTATTAGCTGGAAGGTTTTGTAGCATGATTGCATGCCAAGTGGAAATAATCTAGTATATGGGGGGAAATTGATCATGCTGAAGAGGAAGAGTGATTTTAGAGCAAAGATTTAAGTTGTTAAGGGCTAGGGGTTGGGGGTCAGTAGAGTCTTGAAGTGAAGTTGGCCTTCTCATAGGAGCAGGGACTGGCCATTGCAACGGGACAAAAGGCTGATGGGAGTACAGATACAGCAGGGTGGCAGATTTGTGGTGGTGGTGGTGGGGGAGATGAATCACTTCTTACTGATTGTTCTTGTTTTTTCTGAGAAAGCCCAGGTGAGAGAGAGAGAAAATGAAAGACGGAGGCTAGAGGTAAAGATGTGAAATTTCAGTTGCCTCAGAGTGAGAAAGTGAATTTTGTGGTAAATGTACAATTGGATTACTGGTCAGCGCTGAGTACCCTTTTGAGAATTGTGGGAGACTTTTAAGGTGGTATCAGTCTGCATGGTGTGTGCTGCCGCAGGCAGAAAGTTGAATTTGATCGAAGTGCTTGTTCCCCCGGGGTTTATGGCAGAGGGGAAAAAGCAAAGGCAGGTGCCATTCAGACCTGTCTAAAATCCCTGGATTTCTTTGGTGCCACAGAGCTGGCACGTGCCAGCCCCCTAATTCTCTGGTGCATTTTGTGGTGAACAGGGTTATTATAAAAGGAACTAAGAGAACATCAAATACTGTGTTTCTGAACTGGAGCAGGTCATTGTCATGTATGAGAAACATGTGGAGAGAGAACCCTCCAAGGTACAGTGAATATTGGCAGCTGAAGGGAGACTAGACCGAGTTCCTAGGGCCCAGGTTAGACTGCAAGGAGGAAGTCTTCAGAAGGAACCCCAAGCAAATAGGAGGAAAGTTTGTGTTCTTCGATTTGTGGATTTGATAAATGGAAAAAGCCGATGCCCGGAGAGGTCGGACAGCTTCTGTACCCAGGTGGAAACAAAGGCAGGATTAGAGTTCCATCTCCTGACTGCAGTTCAGTGCTGTTTCTACTGTGCGCGTGTTGTTTTTGTTAGATCACTGTGTAATACTATATCAATTTGATAAGTAATTGTTCACTGAGTTTTTAGTTTCTCAAAATAATAAAATTTTGACTTTCTGCCAGTTGTTCTAGAGTTAATGATTCTGATTTCAATGTCCTTTTTTTTCCTATTTGTCTTTTTCTCTAACCCCAACTTTAGGGAACTGAAGTCAAGGCAATAACATATTCAGCAATGCAGGTCTATAATGAAGAGAAGCCAGAAGTTTTTGTGATCATTGACATTTAAGATACAAAAAACAAACAAAGCCTCCTATGAAGAACTGTGTTTTCTCTTCTTTTTGAGAAGATACCATGATATAAATTCTACAGTCTGATGATACATGATGATATGCACAACAAATTTTTGACTTAAAAGTGTAACTTTCACAAATGGAAAATCAAGGCATAGCCTTGGTTTGTGTTAACTAAATATTCAAATGCTAAAGAATTCTTCAGGTGGCAAGTATGGTTCCTCATTTGTTCCCTGCCATAGCAGCAGGTGCGCACATCCTTCCAGTGGAATGCCAGCACTCCAGCCTGGTCCAAAAGTGGATCGTATTGATGCTTTCTTGTTTTCCCATAAGAAAACTTAGTGCCCTTACAAATGGTTCCTTCCTTCTATTAAAGCCAGTATACTTATACAGTTAGAGAACACCACCAGTGTGTAAGATAAATGTCGATTGGTTGCCTCTTGCATACCCCCAACCAGGGACCTGGCTGCAACCCAGGCATGTGTCCTGACTGGGAACCTAACCAGCCACTTTTGCATTCACAGGTCGGCGCTCAACCCACTGAGCTACAGCAGCCGGGGTGGGAATTTTTAAAAATTTCTTTGTTCCCTGGCTGGTGTAGCTCAGTGAATTGAGCGCTGGCTGCGAACCAAAGGGACGAGGTTCGATTTCCAGTCAGGACACATGCGTGGGTTGTGGGCCAGGTCCCCAGTAGGGGGCATTCCAGAGACAGCCACACATTGATGTTTCCCTCCCTCTCTCCTTCCCCCCTCTCTAAAAATAAATAAATAAAATCTTTAAAAAAATTCTTTGTTTTTAAAAAATTACCTAAGCTCTTTATTTCTAAGGAGACAGGAATCAAGGAAAAGAACTTTAAAATGATCTGAACTTTCCAAAGTTGATGACTTTAAAAAAAATGAAACTGCTTTGGTTTGATTTGCAAAATTATTCTCTTCATTAATTGAGGTATTCTTTCTTGTGATACAAGAATTTGCAAAGTTGTTATTTATTCACACAAACATAAGAGATTGCCAGTGGTGGTGCTAAATATTATAGGAGGTTGAACTTGGCCTAAGAGGAAGAGATGGTGAGCTTTCTAAGTGTTCTCTCTGAGCACTGCAGAATTTTCCCGGGGCATTTAACAGAGTGGGGCTAATGAAGGCTAGGCAAAGAGCCTGTAGCTCTTCAAATTGATACCCAGCAGGGGTAGTGTGTCTTAACCTTCTTTAATCTTGCAAGTCTGGATTGTGGCTCTAAGCAAAGAAAATGTCTGGAGTCTCTGCCTTTTGTTAGGATGAATTTCCAGACTGTGTTGGGGCTGTCTTTCTTGGACCACTTTGCACATCATGGGCCGCTTGGGGGGTTGATTGTGAAAATAAACCAGAGGATACTGCGAGGGCAGTGGGAGAGCCACAACTAGAGTGAGACGTCTAGGGATGTGATAAGCCAGGTAGTGTATAAACCTGACGAGGAGGAAAGGCACAGCCATTTCTCTTACCAGCAATGCTATATGATGGAGTTCAGTAAAAGCAATACAAACTTTTTACTTATGATAGATGTATAATTTATCACAGTTTTGAACATTAGTATGTTAGTTTTAAAATTCACCAAGATGGTCCAGGCTGGTGTGGCTCTGTTGGAGCAATGTCCTATACATGGAAAGGTTGCAGGTTCGATTCCTGGCCAGGGCACATAGCTAGGTTGTGGGTTAGATTCCCAGTTGGTGTGCGTGTAGAAGACAACCAATTGATGTTCTCTCTCCCTCCCCGCTTCCTCTCTTTTTACAAGCAATAAAAAAATGCTCTCAGGTGAGGATTAAATAAGCAAATATGCCAAAATGAAGATTCTGCACGAAAGGAAAATAAGTATGTTACCCTTAATATGTGAAGTTGGCTTTGTTTTTGCCCATCACATAACTTTTTAATATTAAAGTATAGTTGGCATACACCTGTCCCCAGCTTTCCTAGGTTAAGAATCTTTTTTTAAAAATGTGTCCCAGTCAGGGCACATGCCTGGGTTGCAGGCCAGTTCCCAGCAGGGGATGCACAAGAAGCAACCATACATTGATACTTCTCTCTCTTCCTTCCCTTCCTCTCTAAAGATAAATAAACTTTTAAAAGTTTTAAAAAATGTGCATTAAGCACAAATTAGGGTGTTTTTAAAAAGATTTTATTTATTTACTTTTAGAAAGGAAGGGAGGGAGACAGGGAGAGAAACATCAATGTGTGGTCGCCTCTCACGTTGCCTCCACTGGGGACCTGGCCTGTAACCCACGCATGTGCCCTGGCTGGGAATCGAACCAGCAACCCTTTGGTTCACAGCCTGCACTCAATCCACTGAGCTATACCAGCCAGGGCTTTAAGAATTTTTTTTTTAGCCCTGGCTGGTGTGGCTCAATGGACTGAGTGCCAGCCTGCAAACCAAAGAATTTAAGTTTTTATTTTTTAGAATGGAAAAGAGGGAGAGAAACATCATGTGTGAGACAAACATGGACCAGTTGCCTCTCATACTCCCAATAGGGAACCTGGCCCACAGCCCAACCATGTGTCCTGACCAGGAATTGAACCCACAACCTTTTGGTTCACAGGCCAGCACTCGGCCCACTGAACCTCACCAGTCAGCGTGGAGCTGTGGAATTTAAACACTGCTGGGCTAACATTTTTATTTTGGGGTTATAGTGGTTAATAGCACAAACGAGCCAGATCACTGGGGTTTTTGTCTTTGCTTCCCCACTTAATAATTCTCCACTTTGAGCATGTTGTGTAACTTCCCTATGCATCAATTTTCTCATTTTAAGTGGTGATGTTAGTATTTGTAGGATCGTTGAGAGGACTAAATGAATATATACACATAAAGCTCTTACGACAGTTCCTGATAGAGTAAACGAGGGCTATTGTTATTGCAGCAGACATAAATGCTAACACCCTCCTTACTTTTCTCCTTAATTCTGAAAAACCCACGGTGCTTGGTTAGGTGGTGTGGCCACCCTAGAGACGACCCAGTGGCAGTGCCATTCTGCTAGAGTCTCCATTTATCAATAAGAGCAAACAAAGCCACTGATCTCTGCCCCTCCCTCTCCTGCTGTACTAGTCCTTCCAGGATTCATCAAGTTTTCTTTCTAACATATCCAGGTTGAACATCTATTTTCAAAAACTCTTTATCCCATTATGCCAAACCAATTCTTCCATTTATGGTCCCTAACTGATTCTGTTGATAGCCACAGAATTAAACATTCAAAGGCTGTGTATCACATTGAGAATAAAAATGAACAAATTATTGGGCAAATTTGTTTCTGCCTTTCTCATTGTCCCAATGGCAAGAGCAGCCTACCCAAATGTACCAGCAAAGGTCACACCACATAACCTTTGATGTTTTTGCCCAGATTCTCTTTATAACAATTTTATTGAGGTATAATTCACATACCGTACAACTACCATTTAAAGTACAACTCCATGGTTTTCACCATATTCACACTTATGCAACCATCACCACAATCAATTTTCAAACATTTTTCCTCCTAAAAAGACCTGGCTGGTGTAGCTCAGTGGATTGAGCTCAGGCTGCAAATCAAAGGGTCACGAGTTTGATTCCTGGTCAGGGCACATGCCTGGGTTGCAGGCCAGGTCCCTAACGTGGACAATGTGAGAGGCAACCACACATTGATATTTCTCTCCCTCTTCCCCCCTCCAACCAATCAATCAATCAATAAAATAAATAAATAAAATAAATAAATAAATGCATGAATAAAAAGATGAAGAAACCCACTGTTAAGCAGTCATCTCTCCCGTACCTCGAAGCCCTGGGCAACCACCAGTCTGTTGTGTTACGCAGATCTTGTCTTTTTTCTATAGAACTGGAAATGCACCTCTTGGAAGCTGTTTGGGCAGCCCCACTTTCCTGATCCCTGCTATACTGGGTCCTTTCTGTTCCAGTGAAATACTTCACATTTTAAATTTATGGATACATTGCTGCATCAAGTTTCTTAACATAGGTAGCAGTCCAACTCCCCTTTTAAGTAGCGAGCACTTTAAAAAGCAAAGGAAGTGGCTCCTGGTTATTTTATGTAACTTTGAACCTTTCATCTTATAGTCTGTTTTCAGTGATGTTTAATCCAGATCTTCCGGGTTCCAAGCCCCTGGTGACGTGCTCCTTAGGGGAGGTCTCTAATGTCATGTTTTCATGTCCACATTCCAGGTTTCTTGTTTTTTTAACATCATCCAACCCTCCCACAATCCCACACTGGAGTTTTCTTGAATTTCTCTTATATTTTCCATTCCCTGCACTCAGCTATTTGCTAATTTGTTAGTTATTGATCAACTCTGTGCCTTTCTCTTTTTTTTAAATTTATTTAGTTATTTTTCAAGTACAGTATTTTTTTTTATCTATTTCTCCCATCACAGCCCCCCCACCCCGTCTCCCCACCTCCCTCCTATCCCCCCCCAGTCCTCATCCCTGTGTCTTTCATACTTGTTCTTCAAAATCCCTCCCCGTTTTTCCCTTTAAATTCCCTTCCTTCTCCCCTCCGGTCGCTGCCCCCCTTTCTCTTTTTTTAAGATTTTATTTATTTATTTATTTTTAGAGAAAGGGGAAGGGAAGGAGAAAGAGAGGGAGAGAAACATCAGTGTGTGGTTGCCTCTCCCATGCCACCTACCAGGGACCCGGCCTGCACCCCAGGCATGTGCCCTGACTAGGAATCAAACTAGCAACCCCTTGCTTTGCAGTCTGGTGAGCCACACGAGCCAGGGCAACTCTGTTCCTTTCACTGTGTCTGAATTTTAGATGTCCTCTCCATTCTAAGAGGCATTATCTCAAAATTATCCTTAAAAATGTATCAGCAGAGCCCAGCATGTGTGGTTCACTTAGTTGGGTGTCCTGCAGACTGAGAAGTTGTTGGTTGGATTCTGGGTCAGTTCAGGGCACATGCTTGGGTTGCAGGTTCAGCCCCACAGCTGGGGTGCATAGGGAAGGCAGCCAATCCATGTTTCTCTCTCACATCAGTGTTTCTCTCCTTCTCCCCGCCTCCCCATCTCTCTAAAATAAATGTAAAAATGTTAAATATATGAGCATCTTGGATTAAGGACTATTTGTGTTACTTACATTCATTTTTATGCAAAAACAAATATGATATTCTCCTTGCCCAAATTGTCTGAATTTACTCTAGGGAACTGGGTAGTTAGAAGAGGGTGCAAATGAAGATACTAAGATATTTGTTGAAGAAATAAACGGATGTGCTTCTGGCACTTGGTACTTTCTACTTCATATTATTATTAGCTGTATGGAAGTCTCTCTACTTGGAATGTAAAGTTACTCCAGGACATCATTTCATTTCTCTGCCTTGCATGTGACTTCCCGAAGTCATTATCAGTGCCTCAACTTAAAATATGTGGAGGGATATATATATACCTGAAAGATTGGAGCCAAAGCCTCTGCTTCCAATTTCCTTCTTGAGACTTTCTCTCTGATCTTGGCCAAGTCTCTTCACCACTCTAACCCTGTTTCTTCATTCGCCAAAATAGTACCAACTTCACCTGGCTGTCAGGAAACTCTCATAAAACTTGTTGGTTAGTATCTTTTAAAGAGTTACTACTCCGGAAGAAACGAGGAAAGGCGGATACTCTGCAAACTTGAAAACAGTGCGGCAGAATCTGGCCAACGGACGGATGCAGAGTGGGGTTCGTTCTCCGCACCCGAGCACCAAAGGCGCTGATTGGCCGCGGGGGCCCACCTCTCTGGGCCGCGAGGCCAGGGGCATGGGCCCTGTGGGTTGTGTGAGAAGAGGGTTGGGGGTGCAGGCCATTTCAGGGATGCCTAGAGCGTTGAAATGCTTTGTCCCGCAGGTAACAATCTTGTAACCAAGAGGGGATAAAATAGACCAGCCCTCCCAGCAGCAGAGCGACGGTTTTAGGTAGTGGTAGGCGTTCCACACTGTGTGTGCTCGAATCCCCGTGAGGCAAGGAGTCACGGGTGGCTTTGGGGTCATTTCTTAAGCCTCAGTTTTCTCCTGCTTTAAATGGGAAAGGCGCGAGTGCCTACTTGAGTCTTGGCGTCTAGTAGATCCCTGGCAAACGTAGGCTCTTTATAGAGCTCCCAATAACGCCCTACAGAAAATTTGCTTTCAATACCCCCTGCTCCACTACCCAGACTCTGGTGTTAGGGGTGTCTGGTAGGTCCGGGGCTTCTCCGAGGGTCTAGCAGCCGTTATAGTCTTCTGGTCACACGCCTGAGCGTGAATAAACGTCGCTACGGCTTAGGGGGTAAAACCCGGGCTTTCACTTTTAAACGTGCCCTGAAACACTGGGGCGTCTAGGGCCAATGCTCACAGGCACCGTTTTCCACTGCTGTGTTCCTTGGGGATCTTTTCCTCCAAAGGGAAAAAAATTTAGATCAACTGACTCAACAAAAGGCACGATATTTTAATTTAATTTTAGCATTTAAACTTTTTGAATTATACAATAATGTGCCGCCTTTGTTATTGGATATGGTGTGTGTTCAGGCAGGGTGAGGAGACTAAGCAAGGGAGTGTCTGTATATACAATACTACTGAAGGGATATACTTGTTTGCATTGCGAACATAACCTTAAACATGGCAATAAGAACGGTACTCTACTTAGAAGATGTTATTTAAAAACAAAATTTAGCCCTGGCTGGTGTGGCTCGGTGGGCTGAGTGCCACCATGCCAATCAAAGGGTTGCTGGTTTGATTCTCAGTCAGGACATGTGCCTGGATTACAGGCCATGCCACCTGGTGAGGGGCATGGGAGAGGCAACCACACACTGATGTTTCTCTCCCTCTCTCTTTCTCTTCCCCTCTGTCTAAAAATAAATACTGTCTAAAAATAAATAAATAAAATCTTTAAAAATAATTTTAATAGTAATTCACGAAGTAAAGTTTTTTGTTTCCATATTTATCCCAAATCTCCTTTAAAAAACACATCTTAGTTTTGAGTACTATTTCTATATAGTGCAATGTTTAACTTAAATAAAAAATAATTTGATTCAGCCCTGACTGGTGGGGCTCAGTGGGTTGGGCGTGGCCCCATAAATGGAAAGGTCACCAGTTCCATTCCCAGTCAGGGGGCCTGCCTGGGTTGCCCGCCAGGTTCCTGGTTGGGAGTGTGTGAGAGGCAACCAATGGATGTTTTTCTCCCTCTCTTCCTGACTAAAAATAAGTAAAATCTTTTTTTTTTTTAAAGTAAAATCTTAAAAATTTATTTAATTCAATTCACTGATGGAATTCTAACATGTAGCAATTAAGCATCATAAGGCTTGGACGGTGTTCTGGTTCCTTTTTTAAAAGCAAAAACATTAAAAGCTCACAAAACTTCAGGATATCATATTTCAGTCACATGTTCCTAATAGTTTTTTATTAGTCTGAAGTACTATGTGCATTTCCAGAATGTAATACCCATAATCAAAATCCAAATACATCACAAAGTAAAAATGGGCTATTTTAAGACTACCTACTAGTTTAGTGTTCATATTATTTGTCCCTAACAAAAATGTTAAAGGAACATACATAGTATCTTGTAATTTCACAAAATTTATATATTTTTGAACTGGGCATCTGTATTTTAAAATTTTTCCTTAGTGACAGGATTCAGAACTAATAGACTGGAAGGTGAAATGGTCTGAGTGCCCATCTCTAGTACTTCCATGGGGAAGAAAGGGGGAACCTGGAATAGGAGATGTTGTGCATGTAAAATATGCTAGTAAGATTTGTTTTAAATACTTATACCAGGCTTCATCTGCCAGAGATTCTAATTTGCCTAAGCATCTATATATTTTTTAATATTTTATTTATTTTTAAAATAAATATAAATAAAAAGAAAATCTTATTTTTATAAGATTTTTAAAAGATTTAAAGTCTTATTTTCTCTCTAAAAATAAAATCTTAAAAAAAAGATTTTATTTATTTATCTTTGGGGAGGGAAGGAGAGAGAGAAATATCAATGTATGGTTGCCTCTCATGCATCCCCTACTGGGAACTGGCCTGCAACCCAGGCATGTGCCCTGACTGGGAATCAAACTGTGGTTGTTTGGTTTGCAGGCCTGTGCTCAATCTACACCAGCCAGGGCAAAATCTTTTTATAAAAGTTACTCTTTAATAAAGAGATTAAGTACTTGTGAATAATATCAACTAGGGATTAAAAGATCTCCCCAGTGGGAAAATCAAAAAACTATATAGCTGTGGCCCACATGGCTCAGTTGGAGTGCAGTCCCGCAAACTGAGAAGTTGTGGGTTTCACTCCTGCTCAGGGCACATACATACCTAGGCTGTACAAGAGACAACTGATATTTGTCTTTTTCTCTCTCCCTCCTCTCTCTAAAAGCAATGAAAAAAATGTCCTCAGGTGAAGCTTAAAAAAAAACAAACTATATAATGGATTTCTATATCTAGAAATCTGAAAGAACAAAGCAAATGTAGTAAAATCTTAGATGTACTTTACAAGCTGCATTTGATGTAATAATGTTTTCAAATGGTCTAGTCAATCCCAGAGGTAAAGTGGTGACTGGCATTAACCTGGTCACTGGTTTCCTTTCTAAAGGTGATAAAACATCCAATGACTTTTGCTGATGTGAAAAAAAGAAACGGGGTGGGGAAAAGTATTTATCATGCTACATAAGTAAGTACACTTCAAAATATTTTGCCTTGAAAAGAGTCCCTTGGTTTCTTTTGTGTGTGGTTTATTGCTTATTATTAACACACCTTTTTGTTAGCATTTATACAAGTTCTGCAGGGAGAAGACTGACATGTTAGAAAATGAAGTGCACAGATCCTTTGTGGATCCCATTTTTCTTAGTGTATTTGTGGCTCCATTAGTGTGAATACATAGTTAAGAAACTCCTGTATCAAAATAAAATATTAATTATACTTCACAAGATATACAGAAACTGGCTGAAGTGTCATTTTTGTGATAATCTGAATTTTATCATTAAAACTCTTGTAAATAAAGTCACATACTTTACATTAACATTTATTCTGTATAGAATTTAATCACATACAATGATGTCAGCTTTAAAACAATTGACTCTTATTTGTATAAAGTCATCTTATAAAATAGAGTAATACACAACACACTTCAATGAATTACACTGATATTCCAGGACTCAGAAGTTTGGATCATTCGAATTCCTATTTTTGCCTGTGTTTCATTGGGTTGTCTTAGGTAGGCTGCTTTACTGTTCTGTGCCTCAATTTCTTTACTTATGTGGAATAACTGTCCTATTTCCTAGATATGTAAAGAATAACAAAAGTTATTAGATACTTTGTGAATATAAAAGGCAATATAAATGATAAATAGTAATACTGATTCACTCATATAAAATAACATAGAACTTTCCATTTGTAATGTAAATTTTGGTCCTCTAGGATCTACTATTATCACCCTTCCCAGTTAAACACATCTTTTTATGCTGTATTGTTTTTAGTGATTTTCCACTGCATTAACTTTAGGCCCCCCCCCAAAAAAAATATATATATACATATACACAGACAAACGGGAATTTCGATATATCTTAGCATGACTTGGGAAAATAACTTTAATGAATTTAGTTCTTAGCTCATAAATAATTGAAAAAAGAAACTTTTGTAATACATTAAACAGTAGAATGGCCACAAAAAAAAGCAGTACCTGTTTTGATTTCATCACTCAACAATACAACACTGAAAAATGTGTTCTTAAAGTCCTATGATGTAACTACAGGAGGAACACTGAATAAGGATGATTGATTAGCAGCTTTAAGAGAACCTGTGGTTATCAGCTTAAAAGTGCAGTGAGTCATAGGAATAGTAAAGAAACTAACGCTCAAAGAGAAATGAAAAAGTTACCTAGTTCCAAGGTTTTCGGTGCTGCACTTCTGAGCTCTGCCAAGGCGCCAGGGGACAGGCTCATAGGGGGCTTTAACCAGAGCAACTCTGATTTTAGAGTTTCTTCCTTAAATGTTGGGCTTCTCTATGAAACAATTCACTAGCAGAAATGGTTTTCTAGGGTAAAAAAAAATCTTTTAAACCACTGATCTAGTCTATTTTGCTTCCCCCAGATACTAGGCACAACTGCAGTGATGCTTTTATTTTTGCAAAACTTCATCCCATCAACAAGACACTCCTCAAGACCATAGTTAGAAGGATGTTCAGAAGCTTATAAACAGCATTCCTGCAAGAGCAAACTGGTCTAATCAATTCCCATTATTTTCCAATTACTTTTTTAAAAAACCCTTTGCATAAATAGGCTTATATTAACCGATTATACACCTATGTAACATTTCCCCACATTTAAAAGCCAAAGAATTCAGTTTTCTCAGAAACCAATAATAAACAGTTTCATTCCAGAAAAGAGCTGGTCTCTATAAAGACTCAGAGACATAGGAGATGGTAACTGGAGTATTATTTACAACTTGCAAACATGTTATGAATGTTCTTCTTTTCTGATACTAAGATGATAGAATCGATGTGCTATTTGGGGAACCTGAGGGCTGTTCTGTGGGGATTCTTCAATACCTGTTAGAAACAATTACAAGAGAGCGTTATTCTGTTAAGGCTCTACAAGTGCTGGTGGCACTGTGTTCAGTGGGCTTTGCTGGCATTCATGCTGCTGTATGGTAAGGTTTGCATGCAGAAGAGCAGAGCATAAAAAAACATTTAGATCATAAAGTGCGTTAAGAGTATACACATGCAAGCACTACTTCATTTCTATGAATAAAGCTCAAATCAGTAGGTTTTTCCTATTGGCTCCAACAACTAAAAATCAGATTATAAATTTGAAAGATACTCTCATCATCTGGTGAGACTAGGTAGTGACATGACAACTGTCCCCTCCCTCACTGGGATACAAATTCATTGTTTAGACTCCTGATTCAGGACATGAATGTCAGGAGAACAGTGAACTCAATGCACCCCCTCTAGCCTGGAAGCAACTGGAAATTTACCATCAGAGGAGTCTTGAAAATGTCTCAGAATCTCAGAGCTAAGTACCATAAAACAAAGTGGTTATTCATCTACTTATAAAAATTTTTTTTTAAGAAATGAACCATTTTAGCCCACAAATTGGTATTAGAAATGATCACTAATTAAAGAATATAAGAAAATAATGATAAAAAAGTATCATCTTGAGGTATGTCAGGCTGTATTTAAAAATACCGTATAATACATGGAGCCTCTATCTAAATTCAACAATATCAAGCTTTATTGTGATAACCTGCAGAGACCTTTATGGAGGTCAGTTCTTTCCTTCTGGCATACAGATTTTATCTTTAGAACTAAAATAATGCTTCTTCAAATTAACTTAAGTTTGGAATGTTTCATTATTCACACAGGGTAAGAGTTTAAACTTAACTTTGTATCCCAGGAGAAAAGTTTACTCTGAAAAATTATCTATACAAGATAAGCAAAAAAAAATGTTTAAAGCGTTTAAGAGCGTAACTTGTTCAAATAGTTTTATATATAAAGTTTACATATAAATAACGACATAAAAACATGTCAATAGATACCATAGGGACATTACTTAGCACTATCTGAATAACTCTAGTTCAAGATATTATATGTTGTTGAAGATGATTAACTTCTTCCTTTCTCACACTTTCTAATTCTGATAGGCTTCTTTTATAATTACTGCAGCTCGGTAAAGTGCAACTTCAGTTCTTCGCCATTTCTGGGGACATTATGAGGAGAAATAGTTGAAAGAGGATTGTTTAAAATGAAAACCTGTCCAGATAGACACCTGTCCCGCCACTTACACTTTCTGACCTTAACTTCCTCATTTGTAAATCAGAGACAGTAATATTACCTTTATAAATAATATGTATAAATAATATTCATAAATGTTAGAAATTGCTCTCAGGAACTGGTAAGAACCTCCAGTTTTCTTGTTTTGGGTTAAGAACTATATTGACACATCTTCACAAACTGCCTTGACTTTTAGGAAGTATTAGTTTCCTGCTTTATGAAAATGATAGGTGGTTGTGGCCCCCAAGTTAATAGAATGACTTATTAGTTCAGTCAGGTTGGGTGTCTGACTCTTAAATGTGCTCTTACCTGGTTCCCTATGAAAATTCAATATGTGTTTTTGAAACGCCTTGAAATTATCTTACATAAAGTTTGGTTGTGGTCAATTTATTTAAAATATTTTCTTTGAAATAGATTTGCTAAGTAGAGCTTCTAATACTAAAAGAAGAAAGGTATCTCCTCTGTAATAAAAGAGGATTAATTGTCCATCTATCATGCCAACTCAATCTAGGTCTTTCTTTCCAGTGCAGCAACATATTTTAGGGCAACAAAGTTCAGAGTGGATACAACGGCCTGTTCAGAAAACATGCAAGTTTTATCAGGTGATTACTTTTAAGTCAGTCTGACAATGTGTTAACCAGTCTCTGATGATGGAAAAGAGGGAGAGATACAGGTGGTCACTATAAGCTGCAGAATGCCAACTCTGTTGGTTCACATTACCGCTACCTAATGTTGGGCTTTATTTCCTTTTCTTCTTCTTCTTCACTATCATCAACCTGTTGTATGACCAGATCAGCAGACCCATCCTCTACAATCTCCACATACGATCTATTCTCATCTTCACTCAAATGCCATCTGGAATCCTTATCTCCATCTGATGGGGACATAAGATGCTGTTCAGCTTCCAAATCAATGGGGAGGCTGTCTATGCCAACTTCAGCAAGGCACTCATTACAGAGTCTGTAGCGCCTGGTTCCTTCCTGTACCACTTGACCTGTCAGGTCAGTCACATGGCGTTTGCATTTTCTGCAGATTAGTTTGCATGCCTGGTGAATCTGTGTAGAGATGTAAATAGTGATAAAAAAGGATTTTTAAAAAGCAGGACAATTTGATATTCTAGGTACCAGTTTATAAATTTAAGATGTTCAAAGCCAAGCATTAACATTAGATTACCACCTAGTCATTAGAAAAAGATACAGGTTTTGGTGATAAATTGATGTCACAGAAATATTACACACTAGTTTTCTCGAAAGAATGACTCTAATGTTTTTATGAGTAACATTACATACTTAGTAATTTCAAATATCCCTTAATCCAAAAGTATTTTGATATCTGAGGTAATGCAGGACACCTTTTCAGAATAATAATAATTGCAAACACATATATGCCATGTACTATTCTAGTGACTTTACATATCTCAATTGAGGGGGAAAAACCCTCTCATTTTATATGAGTATTAATTTTTTTTGTTATTTTGCTAGAGAAAGAAAGAATATTGTCTCATTTAATTTTATAAAAATATTTTGGATAGATGATTACTTGCCACTATTATTAATGAAAGGTTGATCTAGTAGAAAGAGAATTGGACTAGGAATTTTAAGGCTTGGGTTCTAGTCCTGGTTTTGTCATTTACTAACATTATTGTTTGCTAATCATGTATCTTGAACCAAGTAAATTTAAAACACTGTAAACCTGCTTCCAGGTGAGAGTCAAACTATTTAACAACTGGTAAGTTGTAGGCACCGCCCAAACCAAACAGAAACCTGACTAATCAGAATGGACATGTTATAAACCATCTCTATGGTAGTTCTGCTGTCTATCAGCCTATATTATCTCCGTCTGCTTCTTTAGTACTAATGAGGATACAACCCAGGTTGTGAGGAACAAAGGAGTTAATGCGTGTGAAATGTTTGGGGGGAAAGCTGCACTTGATGAATAATTATATATTCTAGTTAGTAATAAACAACTTGGCTCAACAGCTCTCAGAGCAGCAGATTATAGGGTCTACTCTAAACACTATTACAATTAATTATATAATGCTGAATTAAGTAGAGTATGAAAGTGGGCCACAAAAAAAAAAAAGAAAGAAAAAGAAAACTAACACGCTCCAGTAAAAAATATCTAAGAAAGTGTATGGGACAATCACTCAGCAGTTATTACCTTCCGTTTAACCGCTGCCCTATTAAGCAGTAAAGACTGGAGGCACACAATTTGAGTGTGTCCTTATTTCTCCTGACACAGTAACATTACAGTTATCATACATGGCACTGTTTTTGTTACAAAGTTCTGACATGTTACATGTTCCTCCCCCATCCCAATACAGTTATGAAGTCAAAGAAATCAAGTGAAACACTGTAATGTTAAAATTGAAAAACATGAACACATGTAAAAATACATGTCCTCTAGCTCTGTTCACTGAAACAATTGAAAAAGAATGACAACATAATGACAATGAGCACCCAGGTGTCCAAATATTGGTTTCAAATTTTATTCCCCACTAAAAGGACACAGAGCTCCTTTGAGAAATGGCTGGTTCCAGTTTCGTGACAGGGAAAGTACAAGCTGAGCCCAGGGCTCTTTTGGAGCCAAAGAATAAGGACACTAAAATTCTAATGAGTTGTAACAAAAGGACACAAAAGCCATCTTCAAGATGTCCCCACTGGACAAAACTGAAAATGTGAGCATCAAGAAGAACAGTAATTGTTATGAATCCAAACACAATGAACCAATAAAAATTCCTGAGATCATGTGCTATTTAAAAAAAAGCAAAGCCAGATAAAATCTCAAATCACTTAAGATTACTATGAAATCAACTCTTCACTTTGAAAATTGTTAATTAAAGGGAAAGAATCAAAGATTTGTTGTGCTTCTACAGAAACCCTCTGTCAAATAACCTAATAGCCTTACACGACAAGGGAAAGCCTCACTTTGTAGAATTCCAGCTGATAATGTAGAAGGGAGCATAAAATTAGTAAATTAGTCCACCACTTCAAGTAAAATTAATAATTTCAATGAATGGGTGATGGGGAAATGGACAGTGACTTGGAACCAACACAGCTCCACACGGATTCCTTTCTAACCACAAGCGGCACCTTTAACTGGACAATGGTGGGATCACACTGCCATCACCCTAATCCAGCGATGGATCTGAATAACACCAACGATGGGTCCTCCAGATATGATGGGTCTCCTAATGTGACACAATATAAAATAAATAATTTCAGACTTCTGCCAAGATGGAGGTGTAGGTGGAAACACTGTGCCTTCCTGCACAACCAAATTTAAAAACAATAAAGTTTTAGCAACAAAAACGCAGCCAAACCACAGAACATTGAACTATACGGAAGTCTGACAACAACAAACCATTCAGCCAAACAGGTAAGAGGGGCAGAGCCAGCAGCAGAGCAGGGTTGAGCAGGAAAGATCCAACGGACCGACTGGGGCGTGCTACCCAGGCACGCCAGCAGCCATGGGCGGATCCCAGGTGTGGAGTAGTGGGCGGACCCACTGAGGGCGGACTGCGGTCACTCATTCGCACACAGATAAACTGGTGAAGGAGTGAGCAGTGAGATGAGACTGACTGAGCAGGCCCCAGCGGCGGGAAGCAGCAGAGGGGACCGCCATTGTCCCTCTGACCCCGCTCCCACATACAGCGTCACAAACCAGTGACCTGGGCAGCCCCGCCCTGGTGAACACCTAAGGCTCGCTCCTCATACATAACAGGCACAAGCAGATCAAAACATGGCTGAAGAACAACTCAGAGCCCCAGAGCCAATAAATCTAAGCAATGAAGAAATAGCCAAACTTTCAGATGCACAGTTCAAAACACTGGTGATCTGATGCTCACAGAACTGGTTGATTTTAGTCACAAATTAGAGGAACATGTGAAGGCTAAACTAATTGAAACGAAGGGAAATGCACAGGAAACCATTAGTGATGGAAAGGAAACTGGGACTCAAATCAAAGGAGTGGACCAGAAGGAAGAAAAAAATGACCAAACAGAAAAGGATGACGAAACAAGAATTCAAAAAAAGGAGGAGAGGCTTAGGAACCTTCAGGACATCTTTAAATGTTCCAACATCCGAATTATAGGGGTATCAGAAGGGGAAGAGGAATAGCCACGAGTGGAAAACTTATTCGAACAACTAATAAAGGAGAACTTCCCCAATCTGGCAAAGGAAATAGACTTCCAGGAAATCCAGGAAGCTCAGAGAGTCCCAAAGAACTTGGATCCAAGAAAGAACACACCAAGGCACATCATAATTACATTAGCCAAGATTAAAATGAAAGAGAGAATCCTAGAAGCAGCAAGAGAAAAGGAGGCAGTCACCTACAAAGGGGTTCCCATCAGACTGTCAACGGATTTCTCAAAAGAGACCTTACAGGCAAGAAGGGGCTGGAAAGAAGTATTCCAAGTCATGAAAGGCAAGGACCTACATCCAAGATTGCTCTATCTAGCAAAGCTTTCATTTAGAATGGAAGGGCAGATAAAGTGCCTCTCAGATAAGATCAAATTCAAGGAGTTCATCATCACCAAGCCCTTATTACATGAAATGTTAAAGGGACTTACCTAAGAAAAAGAAGATAAAAAAGATGAACAGTGAAAGGACAGCAAACTCAGTTATTAACAACCACACCTAAAACAAAAGCAAACTAAGAGGACAGCTAGATCAGGAGCAGAACCATAGAAATGAAGATCCCATGGAGGGTTAGCAACAGGGGAGTGGGAGGAGGAGAAGCGGGGAGAAGGTACAGAAAATAAGTAGCACAGATGGTAGGTAGAAAATAGATAGGGGGGAGGGCAAGAATAGTAGGGGAAATATAGAATCTAAAGAACTTGAGACACATGGTCATAAACTAAAGGGGGGGAATGGTGGGGGAGGGGTGTGCAGGGTGGAGGGGAATGAAGGGGGGAATAGAACAACTGTAATGGCATAATCAATAAAATATATATATAAAAAGAACAAAAAAATTTTCAGTCTTGAGGTGTTGTAGTCAGAAGTATTCAACTTGAATCCATTGAGGCTTTAGATAAAACTATTTTACAGAAAATGTTGGGGGGGGGGGTGAGAGGAATGACATCGTGTGGAAGCAGAAAAATCCAGAGGCAGAATACTGTGTAAAACAGTCGGCTCGGTGTCTTTTTTAAGTCAGTGCTATGAAAGAGAAGGGGAGGAGATATGACGAGAGCTTCAAAACACCCCAAAGGGAGCTAACAATGAGATGTAATACATGCTTCTGGATCAGAGTCTGGTGTGGACAGACAAGTGTAACAGGTGTTTAGAGAACTATGGGGAAATTTAAAATTGTACTGGGTGCTGGACAAAATGTTATTGAGATGTAAAGGTAGAGACTGTTCACTAAAGAAAGCAAGTTACAAAATAGCATGTGCAGTATCTCGTGTTAGTAAAAAAATACCATAAATGCACATGATTAAGTATTAAGAATGGTAATATCTGGGTGGTAAAAATATGCTGTTTTTATTTTCTTATTTTTACTTCTTTTTTCCTACTTTTTATAATAAATGTTTACTGCTTTTGTAATAACATTGGTTTTATTTTTATTTTTTTTTACCATTTTGTTTATTTATTTTTAGAGAGAGAAGAAGGAGAGAGGGAAAGAAACAACAGTGTGTGGTTGCCTCTCATGCGCCCCCTGCCGGGGACCTGGCACGCAACCCAGGCAGGTGCCCTGACTGAGAATCGAACCTGTGACCCTTTGTTTCACAGCCCAGCATTCAATCCACTGAGCCACACCAGGCAGGGCTAATTTTTAATAATCTAGTTCAGCAATTATCAACCAGAGTGCCGTAAAAAATTTTAAAACATGCAATACCTGACTATTCAGTGAGGAGCACTAACCTCTTTTCCCTTAGTATTGTCAAATAAAAAAATGATAACAGCCAACACAACAATAGCTGTCTGGCACGAATGAATCAAAATTATACCTATTTTTTTTGGTCAGACAGGCAAAAAAAAAAAATATATATATATAATGTCTTTTTTGGTGTGCTGCAGACTTAGTTTATGTTGTGACGTGACATGAAGGAAGCTGAAAATCAGTGATCTAGCTTCATGAGATTATTGAAGGAAGACATTTTGTCTGTTTTGCTCACTGCTGTATACCTAGCACTTAGAAAAGGGTCTGGCACATAATAGGTACTCAGTTATATTTGTTGGATAACTATAAAGCAATACATTAAGAAATTACCTTAAGGGCCCTGGCTAGTGTGGCTCGGAACTCAGATTGAGTGTCGGCCTGTGAACCGAGAGGTCGCTGGTTCAATTTCCGGTCAGGGCACACACCTGGGTTGTGGGCCAGGTCCCCGGTAGGGGGCATGGGAGAGGCAACCAATGTATCTCCTGCACATTCCGGTCAGGGCACACACCTGGGTTGTGGGCCAGGTCCCCGGTAGGGGGCATGGGAGAGGCAACCAATGTATCTCCTGCACATTGATATTTTTCTCCCTCTTTCTCCCTCCATTCCCCTCTCTAAAAATAAATAAATAAAATCTTTTTTTAAAAAGATACTATTCTCTTAAAAAACAAACTACTTTAACGGACCCAGTGTCCTTTAAAATTAAAAGGATGTCCTATGAATGGAATTGAAATACAAGCAAAGAACAGATTTTGAAAAAAAATTTTGTTGCAAGATGAAAAGTAAAACAATGTTCCTATATCAGTACGTTATTTTTTTTAAAGATTTTGTTTATTTTTAGAGAGAGGGGAAGAGAGAGAGAAAGAGAGGGAGAATAACATCAATCAGTTGCCTCTTTTGCACACCACACTGGGGACTCAGCCTGCAACCCAGGCCTGCGCCCTGACTGGGAATCAAACTGGCAACACCTTGGTTCTCAGGCCGGAGCTCAATCCACTGAGCCACCCCAGCCAGGCATCACTATGTTATTAAAGCACCAGAGCATCTGCTGGCAAATGGCCTGAGATTTTTCTGACTGTTGACCGTCTGGTCCCTTACTGGGAGTGGTTCTATTGCCCACCTTGCTGCCTCTCTGGAGGAGACCATAAGGAAAAGGGAGCAACACTAGAAAGGGGGTGTCGTGCAGACAGGTCAGACAGCAGAAACCAGACATCCTATCAGATGACTCAAGAATCACCATTAGATGTTGGGTATCTGAAGTGGTGGTTCTAACCCAGACATTTAAAACATTTTTACAGTTTACATTGTCTTTGGCTCCAAAAAGACCAGTATATATAAACCTATCAGATTTTAAATGCATTGAAATAAGCACTCAAAAAATATCTCCAGTTTCAAGGTCTCAAAGGGGAATAAATAAATATATAGAGAGACAATTATGTACTATGTGCAGAGTAAAAACATTAAGTTGGAAAATTTTTTAATATGGTAAAATTGTGTGAAAATATTTCCGTCACAAGTTAGATTCTCCTAAAGCAGATCAACGCACATATCTCTTTAAGAAGTAAAATGATGAAAAATCAAATACATACTGTTCGAAAGTGACTACTTAGATGGTCTAGCCTGCTGAACCTTTTCCCACAGGCCTGACAGGGGTAGGGCCGTTCTCCTGTGTGACAGCGAAGGTGGCGCTTTAGGTCTGCTTTCCGCTTCACCACGTGTGTGCAGTACGGGCACTTGAATCTCATCCTGGGCAGGTCATCTGTGAGGAGACAACTCGGTTAAATCCCTGGGAAGTTCACCGTAACAAGTCTAGTAACAAAAAGAATCCAGAAGGAGTTGGTGAGTCCAATCTTGAAAAGGAGAAAGGAGAAGAAATGTTATTAACAGTTGATTGTCAATGTAACCCTAAGTACAGAACTATAACTTTAGTATTAATATCTGACATATTTACAGTCTGGGTAAAGTTAGATGGTCACACTTACCTTTTTATTAAATGTCATAGAGTCAATACATATTGAATGTAAAAATGTAGTACTGATTTTTAAAACTGTAGATACAGCCCTGGCTGGTGTGGCTCAGTGGATTGAACACTGGCCTGTGAACCGAAGGGTTGCCAGTTTGATTCCCAATCAGGTTACCTGCCTGGGTTTCGGACCAGGTCCCCAGTGGGGGGCGTGCGAGAGGCAACAACACATTGATGTTTCCCTCCCCTTCTTCCTCCCTTCCCTTCTGTCTAAAAATAAAATAAATAAAATCTTAAAAAAAAAAAAAGTCCGGGATCCTATCATTTAAAAAATAATAAATAAAATAAAACTGCAGATACAATCCAAAAGTAAAATTATTTAATATTGAAGCTTTTAAGTAACTTGTTTCATTTACATGTTTTTCTTTCCCTTGCCTTTATTCTTTTTACACTTGTAATACTTTCACAGGTGAAAAAAGTTCAAGGATCTCTTGAAAGGATCTTCAAGGATCAATTGTTTTTCATTCTGAAATTCAGAGCTCTTTCTTTTTGTTTTCTTTTTAAATTTCTTTTTAGAGAGAGGAGAAGTGAGAGAGAAAGAGAGTGAGAAACATCAACTGGTTTCTTCTCGCAAGCCCCCAACTGGGAACCTGGCCCACAATCCACGCATGTGCCCTGACTGGGAATTGAACCCACGACCTTTCAGTTAGCAGGCCAGTACTCAATCTACTGAGCCACACCAGACAGGGCTATAAAGCTCTTAAAGTATAGCTGACTTAAGGGATCTTTAATTTTTTTATTTTAAAACTCACGTACTCAACATGGTAGTTGTGATTGAAAGCAAACCTCGTCAACTTAACTGCTGTTAATTCAGCTGTTCGTTCCTGAAGTTAGGATTTAATTAACCCTAATTAATCTCTCCAGATTTTATAAATCTGCCCAGATTTATGAAAGGGCAGAGCCCAAATACAAAAAGGATGACTTTATTGCTGTTTTAAAGTGAAACAAAGATGTCCTGTTTGTTGCACATGAATTACAGTATCAATGCTACAGAATGTACGTTGTTTTTTTTTAATTATGTTTTTATATCATAATAAATTCAGAGTTAGTCTAATTTCTTTCGGATAAAGGGTCTGAGAACTTTAGCAAATACGCATGGTTGCTCTATTTAACTTTTAAGTGTAAAAATACTCTTCCCAAGTAAGTACTCAGAAAAAAGTAAACTATTTAAAGTGAAAACATGTATCTTAGGAATTGAACCATTTAGAAAACAGCTTTAAACATTTAGTGGATCAACTACAGATACAAATTTGAAAATCATGGACTTTTAACACTCAGAACTTCATTGTTTTGACTTGTCATTAAATTTCCCAATATTACTTTAATTAAAAAATTTTAGCCTTGGCTGATGTGTCTCAATGTGTTGAGCACTGGCTTGCGAACCTGAAGGTCGCCGGTTGGATTCCCAGTCAGGGCACATGCCTGGGTTGTGGGCCAGGTCCCCAGTTACAGGCATGGAAGAGACAACCAGTTGATCTTTCACACATCAGTGTTTCTCTCCTTTCCACTCTCTCTAGAAATGAATAAATAAAATTTGGGGGAAAAATTCAATTTATGCCCTGACCAGTGTGGCTCAGTTGGCTGAGTGTCATTCACAATGCAAAAGTTCAATGGTTCAATTTCTGATCAGGGCACAAGCCTGGGTTACGGTCCCTGGTTGGTTGGAGAGCTTGAGAGGCAACTGAACGGAGTTTCTCTCTCACATCGATGTTTCCTCCCTCTCCTCCCCTCTTTCTAAAAATAAATAAATAAAATCTTACCAAAAATTTTTGAATTTATGTTTTATGAAATAAATTTTATTAGAGAAGTGATTTTAAAAAAATCACTTGGAGCCCTGGCTGGTGTAGCTCAATGGATTGAGCTCGGGCCTGCGAACCACACGATCGCAGTTCGATTCCCAGTCAGGGCACATGCCTGGGTTGCAGGCCAGTTCCCAGCAGGGGACTCACAAGAGGCAACCATACATTGATATTCTCTCTTTCTCTCCTTCCCTTCCCCTCTAGAGATAAATGAATAAAATCTTTAAAAAAAAATCACTTGGGCCCTGGCTGGTGTAGCTCAGTGGATTGAGCTCAGGCTGCAAACCAAAGAGTCACCAGTTCAATTCCCAGTCAGGGCACTTGCCTGGGTTGCAGGCCAGGTCCCCATGGGGGCCATGTGAGAGGCAACCACACATTGATGTTTCTCTCCCTCTCTTTCTCCTTCCTTTCCCCTGTCTCTAAATAAATAAATAAATAAATAAATAAATAAATAAATAAATAAAATCTTAAAAAAAAAAAATCACTTGGGCCCTCACCTGCATGGCTCAATTGGTCTTTGGAATTGAACCATTTAGAAAAGAAGTTTAAACATTTAGCGGTAATCTAAATCACCCAAGGATATGGGTTTAGAAAATCGGAAAATCATGGATTTTGACCCTCTCAGAACCAATTAATGTTTCTTTCGTACATGGATGTTTCTCTCCCTCTCTTTCTCCTTCCCTTCCCCTCTCTCTAAAAATAAATCTTAAAAAAAAAATCACTTGGTTCAACTACCCATAACACCTAAAAGTAAGGGCATGTGGGATAGGTTTGATTTATATTAGGGTACTGGAACCTGAGAGGGGACAGTCTCTTTTTGAGTACCTGGAAAACTTCTTGATGTGACTTCAGAGCCTTGACCGTACTGGAAGCCAACGGTAGAGTCCATTTCAGCATCAATTTGTGCTTGTTCTTCGGACTGGGAAACATGGCTGGAAGAATCAGATGTTCGCGCGTCTCGCTTGCTGGACTTACAATGAGCAATTTCAGAAGGCTGTGACAACCTCAAGTGCTTGGACTTTTTAATGGAATCTCTCCTTTGTTCATGCTTGGCCAAGGGTTGCTGAGTATTCCTCTGGGAAACCGGAGGGTAATTATACTTATTCCAAGATCTTCCACTTAGCACACCTGTTCCTTGTTCTGGGCTCAGGCGAGAATGTGGAGAACCGCTTTCTTCTTGCCAGCCACTGCTATAAAAAGAGGAACGTTCTATACCATTAGAACTGGCATCTTTATCGGAGAGACTGAAATAGCGATCTTTTTCTTTCTCACTAATGTCTAATGAAGATTTAATAAAGGTCTTACATACACTAATGACATCAGTCATCTGAAGGAAGCTAGCAGCTGACATCACTTCTATGACATTCTGACCAGTAAGAGAGAGTTTGCCGGAGTAGACGAAGTCCAGGATAACGGTAAAGGTGTCAGGGGAGAAAGCCTGAAATGTAGCTGTCGTCGGCTGACTTGTCTCCTTTGAATTCTGGGAAAGAAGCATTTTAAAGTAGCCACTGCTAGCAAATAATACATTTCGGTGTGCTTTGAAGACCTTCCCTTCAACGAGGATACTACAATCACAAAACACATCTTGCCGACGCTGCTCATTTAGTTGCTGCAAGAGTTGAGACTGATGAGAAGAGATCTCCATTCTGAAGAGGAGAAGACACATGTGATTACCAAACACAAAATGACACTGTTTTCTGAGATGAATGAACTAAAATTACAATCAGAAATCTCTATCTTTTTTTCCCCATGAAAACCACTTTGTTAGAGAATATAGTCTCTAGGACACAGAGAATAATAGGTTTTAGGATAGCGTGTAATACCATACTATTAGTTTTTAAATTTTCAGACAATTATTTGTATAGTCACCAAACTTCATTTAGCATCTTTTATAAATCGGGCCTTCTGCTGTATGATGAGCTGAACAGGCTTGATTTTTGCCTTCACATAGTTTTCAATCTGGCGTAGGTATCAGGCATTGAACAAATATTCCTATGAAGTTACAAATGACAGATTATTTGCTAAGACAGAAAGAAGGTGCTGTGGGAAGGATACAAATGTAAACTAGCTTAGACTGAGATGGAGAGGGTTAGGGAATACTTCTCTGAAAAGTAACATTTAAGCTGAGACCTCAAAGATGACCAGGAATTCGCCAGGTGAAGAATGAAGGGAGATTTCTGATTCAAGCAAAAACAGGGGTCTGGAAAGTGCTGAAACTTTCCTGCCACAGACCTCCAGAGATGCTGGCTAACATTAACCACAAATTTTTAAATGTGTGTGTTTGGGCTTGCAAGAAAGAATATGAAATGTCTGGGTGCCAGAAGGGGAGAGGGAGCAGAGCGTGAACAGCAACGTGGGCTTGGGTTTTTACCACCAGCAGAGGTTGGAATCCTCTAAGGACCACGCTCTTAATGAAGAAAGTTTGTCTTTGCAGGGCTTTGGGTGGGGAAAAATAACTGTCCCTAGGTACGCTATCAAACCCAAGGTTGTGTCTTTTTAGGTTCTGGAGTCCAGACTTATTTTACCTGCTTAGTGTGGGAGACTTTGAGCTAAAAATTTAACAAGAAAATCAGTCCTGGGCTGGTGGTGCCTGTAGGGCATCTTGCAGACGCAAATGCAAAACTGCTCAAGAAGGCCCTGGGTGGTGTGGGTCGGCTGGGCGTTGTCGCACAAACCAAAAGGTTGTGGGTTTGATTCCTGGTCAGGGCACATGGCTAGGTTGCAGGTTCGGTCCCCAGTCGGAGAGTGTACAAGACACAACCCAGCATCCAAGCCACGGGAAAAAAAGCTCTGCTTAAGCTGGACTCAGAATCACTCATCTCTAATATCGTACCACCATGGTGTCTAATCTCTCCTGCCGTAAAAACGAACAAGTAAGCAAACAAAACCTGCCCTTGATTTCACATCTACCTCTGGCTACTACTCCATTTCTCTGCTCCCTTTATACAAAATTCATCAAAAGAGTTTTTCTGTTTCGTATTTTTCATTTGCTGTCTTCACTTTCCTCTCGTTCTTTCTTGAACCTCTTCTAATCAGGGTTTCATCCCCATTCAGCAAAACAATTTTTTAAAAGATTAGCAACTTGCATGTTGTTAAATCCAACATTTAGTTCTTTGCCTGCATCTTACTGGCCCAGTCACGCCCTTTCTTCACCCTCAAACACTCTGCTTCACTGCCAGACGCCTCTCCTTCATGGTTCTTCTTCTGTTGGTCACTCTTTCTCAGTCTCCTTTGCTGGTTTTCCGTTTTCCAAACCTGGCAGTGCTGTGGGGTTCAGAACACGCTACCCCAAAATATGGCACCTAGGCACACTGAATATTTTGAACTGAAACAGGAAGGCCACTCTTTGACACTCACCTCCTTTCTTCCCTACAACAGATCATAAAATCCTCATGAGAGGTGCCCTCCCTACACCCAAAGGAAAGGTGCCGCCTCATCTCAAAGACAAAGGGGCACTGACAAGAAACCGAACCGACAGGCTTTGCTGAGTTTCCCCAGTTCACTAAACTCACCCCGTCCTCCTTACCCCACCGTGTTCCTCCAGGACTGTCCACTCTTCACTAACCTGGCATAAAAATACTCGGGTCCAGCTATTTCTTCCTTTCCTGTTGAAGGTTTCTGTGTCATATAAAACTTCCATTAAGTAAATTTGTTTGGATTAATCCTGTTAACCATCTTTGTCGGTTTAATTTTAGACCCAGCTAGGAAGAGGATCAAGGAAAACTTTTCCTCCCTTATAGCTGGAATGCCCCAGGCTGTGGGGCTCAGACCTTTTCTCCACCCATTATCATTCCCTAGGACAGCCTGCCCCATCTCATTGTGAAATACCGTCTTTGAGTCTATGCCTCACAGATTTAAATATCCAGCCCCCAACCTCTTCTCTGAACCTAAGTCTCTTATCTGTTTACCTGCATCTCCTCTCAGATGCTTAATAGGCAACCTAAGCTCGACACATCCAAAACCATATCCTTCATTCACCCTCATCTTAAACCTGTTTTTTACCTGGAGTAAGTACAGTCTTACTCCACCTCAGGATGGTAACTCCATTCCAGTTACTTAGGCCAAAACCATTCAGAGTCACCTTTGACTCCATGTTGTTGGCTTTACCTAAAAACCAAACCCAAAATCTTTACTACTTTTGTCCACTACTGATGTTACCACCTTTATCCAAGTCACTATCACCTATCACCCAGGCTTACAACTTCAGTCTAGTCTGAGTGCGGCAGGCAGAGTGACCCTTCTAAAACATATGTAAAATCATGGAACCCCTCTGTGCAAAACCCTCCGGTGGTCCCCCATCCAACTCCAACCCAAAAGGCTCAACCTGGTCTGCACCTTCCCACTCCTGGTACCTCTCTGCCCCCAACACTTTTGCTTTACCCTTATGCACTGCATTCCTGATACGACAATCTCTGCTCACTCCTGAACATTCGAGGCATATTCCTGCCAAGCAGCCTTTGTACTCACTATTCCCTCTGCCTGGCAATTCTTCCTCCAGATATACACATCGTTCACATTCTCATATCTTTAAGGTGTCTGATAATTTGTCACCTTATCAGAGATGCTTTCCTTTACCATCTCATATGAGCATCCCTCCCACCCTCCATTCCTTTATTTATTTGTTTATTGTCTGTTTTCTCCTGCTAGGTCCAAAAGAGCAGGAACTTTGCCTGTTTTGTTTACTTATGCACTCCCAGCTCCTCGAACAGCACTCGACTATACAGTGGATGCTCAATCAGTGTTGTGAAATAAATAAATCAAAACGTTAAAACATACAAGGAAGTAATTCTTTACAAAGAAGAATGAGTCCTGGCCAGGTAGCTCATTTGGTTAGAGCGGCGTCCCAATGTGCCAAGGTTGCAGGTTCCATCCCTGGTCAGGGTACACAGAAGAATCCACCACTGAATCCATAAATAAGTGGGACAACAAATTGATGTGTTTCTCATCTCTCTCCCCCCACCCCTTTCCTCTCTCTCTAAAATCAATAAATACATTTTAAAATAAAAATAAAAAAGAATGAGCAGGCATACAAACAGGAGAATCAGAACCCCAAGAGTTTCAGAAAATACTGAATAAAAACCCAAAAGACTCTTAATAATAAGTTTAAATTGGTCAAAGAGATAAAAGTTGATACAGACCAGCTTATAGGTATAAGCATGAACACCAGAGCCAGGTAGCTGGATTTGGAAGTCTAGCAGACAACTATTTTTCTTTGGAAAATGAGCTTTTGGAATGCTACCAGGCTCTCTTAGAGCTTGATGCTGACCATGGGACACTAAGTGGCTGTGCCTGAGTGGCCTATCAGTGAGTGTTACTAACACCCCAAATTACACATTTGGGCACATGCAGCAGCATTCCATCATCAAGAGCAAGTGTTATGTACAAGCTCAGACTGAACAGATCCTGAATCCACAAATAAGTTCATAAGCAAATGGCGCAGTTCCCACAGCACCTACCCCTAGTACCCTGCTGCCTTTCCTTGACTCGCACATATGGCCCATGGTGAGTCACCTCCAACTAGCTGACTGAGGAAGAAAAGGCTGAAGCCTCATTTAGAGGTGGTTCTGCACAATATAGAAGGACCAGCGGGAAGAGGATGACTGAAACATCACGGCTCCAATCAGGAGTGTCCCTGAAAGGCAATGGGAAGGGAAATACCCCATTGGGCATCTGGCTGTGCACTTGGCATGGACAGAGACACAAGGACAGATTTTTTACCCAATTCGTGGGCAGTGGCTAACAAGTGGGTCAAATGTTCAAGGATTTAGAAAGAAACAGAACTACTGGCAACTGAAAGGCATATGAAGAAAAAGTAGATGGATATACTTTTTGGAATGGGCATAAGGTATGAGGTTTCAGAGTGTTATGTGAATGTTTAATAAAAAGGTACCAGCTGCTGAGGAGGCTCTCAGAAATCAGGTGGACAAAATGCCCTGTTCTGTGGATGCTGGCTGGCCTTTTTCCCTCACCACCATGAAGCCTGCCACATACTCCATCACCCAGAAGCGGCTTGCCTGATAAAACAGTGGAATAAACAACTGACTATTCACTTATGACCCCATCCGACAGATGATACCCTGAGAGACTGGGGCGCGATCCATATGGATGTGGTATACACTTTTAACCGCCATAATATAATGCCATTTTTGCCACAGATAGGACACTCACTTCTAGAAAATAAAAAGTCCCTCCTTTCACTTTTACTATTTTTTAACTATTATTTTTCTAATAATCTACTAACAGAATTTTAAGACCTCTGCTTTCTGTCCCTGCAGAGGTCTTAACTCCCAAGACAGGAATGGAAGTTGCACCAGGGAAAGACTGCATGGCTCCATTAAAATCAGATTGTGACAGACCTAAAAGACGAGTTAACATTGCCCATTTCAGGGAGAACACGAGGGTGCCTTTGCATGACCCCCGATGATCTACTCTACTTGCTACTGATGGAATCGGAATTCTGCAAGTGATATTTCACAGGCTTCCTTCCTTGAAGCTGTCTTCCTGTTAGATTCTATCAATAGAAGGAACTGACAGGAGATCAGAAAGAGGAAAAGAAGTTTCCTGCTCTTGGGCAGTAGAAATACAGCAGTTTCTGGCTGCTGGTGCAGTAGCCCCAGGGCTGGGGGCCTTCTGGACTGTAGTAGCCTTTCCATCCTTTGGACTTCCCATCTCTGATACAAGTGACACTTCCTTGGCAGGTCCAGAACTGACTATGATGGCAATTCCAACTACACAGCAGCTGGGACAGACTTGTGGGCTCCAGCTCGGGGGCACAGAAGCTTCTGACCTATCAGAATACTTCTTCTGGCTCCCCCGGCCCCCCTTTTCCCTTTTGCTGTTCCAATCCTTCTTAGACATTTGGAACCAACTTCATACAGTAAATTTCCTCTCTTTGGAAATTACTCAAAGTGGTTTCTGTTTTCCTGAGTAGAATGTGACTGATACCATTTCCAGCACCAAAGAGAGATAAATCAGCTGAAAGGATCTATCACCCTGAGACCTGACCTTCTGGATAAATGATATATTCTTTCCTCTCAGCATCTCTCTTACCTTTTACTTCTTGCAGACAACCTTAGTCACTTAGAAACTGCACTGATTTTGCTGCTGTCATTGTTGGTATTTTGTTTTAATTGTTAACTTTTTAAGCAAAAATTTAAACACTCACCAAAACAAAGTAGATAATATAAGAAAGGCTCATGTACTTACTACCCACCTTGAACGTTCAACAATTTTGCCATTTTTGTGTCTTTGATCTGCCTCCACGTTTTTCCCCAGAATATTTAAGAATAAAATCAAAGGCATCAAGTCGTTTTACCTGTAATATTTCAGATGTGCTTTTTACACGAGCCTCCTTCCATTCTTGTTGTTACAGTTGAACCTCTGTTGTCTTTTGCCTGCACAGCATCCCTTTCTCTTCCTCAGGACAGGATTACTTTCTTACTTTTAGGAACTGCCTTCTACAATTTGATGATGCCATTCGTCCTTTGGCCTCCTCAACCCCATAGGCACGGACCCAGACTGATCGCCCTGAGTCTTTCAGTGGGGTACATGA
The DNA here is from genome assembly GCF_021234435.1 of Artibeus jamaicensis. NCBI lineage: Eukaryota > Metazoa > Chordata > Mammalia > Chiroptera > Phyllostomidae > Artibeus > Artibeus jamaicensis. Next base: position 11,204,009 of record NW_026522057.1, read on the forward strand.
TGGAAGCTAAGAATGATGGTCTCACTACGAGGGTGTGGGCCTTAAGGATCTTGTAAGACCAAAACTACAAAAAGTTCTCTTCCACAAGTGAGAAAGCCCACATAGGAATAATGCTAACACAAAAGAAAGCCAGACAAAAACTGTTTTAGAGAGAGTCCTAATGAGATTATTTTAATTCCCAGATCCAGCTGTGCCTACAGCCAATGCTCCCTCTGCATTTTTAGTTAAATAAACCAATAATTTTTTTCTATTTAAATTTAAGTGACCAGGAATCATTTATTCCTAATATGTATCATTTTCCAAGGCTGTAACTATGGTCCATTCAAGAATACTCTATTTAGCAGGGAGAACTCATTTTTATAAATAGGAATATTAATGGAATCAGTGCAATTAAGGCCATCATGTCGTTAAAACATAGTTACTAATGTTGCTACATTGCAGGTTTTTTCCTTCATAATACCTGAAGTTTTGGCGTGCCTCCAGGCCAAGTTTCTTTGAATTTTGTTCATTCAGATATAGTTGTGAGTCATTCCTTCTCAGGCTACGGTAACTTTTGTGGCACCTTTCATTATGTCGGGAGTCTGATCAATCTCTGCTTAACAGCTGATCAGTTATCTGAAGCTGTTTCCCTGGCTCAAGCCACTGTAGAATATTCATTTTAACATCCAAAATAATGTTTCTGTTTAGTATTCATACAGTAACTTTAACCTTAACCATTGTATACCTGTGATAAGGAGTTTTATCTGTAATGAAATTTCTTCCATGTTTAATGTAATCCAGTTTCTAGCTAATATTAGGCTTCAAAATCCCAAACCTCCTAGAAACTCTTATATGAGTAAGAATGTATCAGTTAGCCAGAGACTGGGGTCTTCACATTCCTATCATGTGCCCAAAGACCCAGATTTTTCTGCGTGCTAACATGACCATATCTCTGAGTACAAACTAGGGATACTATGTTGACAGAGAGAGAATATATTCAGGGTTATGTCATACAACACACCTGCCAAAACAACACACCTGGGGATACTGCCGGGGAACTATCAAATCAATACCCAATTCCTTACTAATACCTTGTTGGTTAAAACTTAATAATTCCTTATTTGAAATATACTAGTGGGTCATGACAATTTTTTGCTATTATAAATAATGCTGCAATGAGTACTTCTGCACACAAATCCTTGAGCACTTGTAAAATAATCTAATTTCTAGAAGTACAATTGCCAAGTAGGTACAGACAGATTACCTTCCCAAAACATTACATAAATTTGTATCTTGGCCCTGGCTGGTGTGGTTCAACGGACTGACTGAGCTCTAGCCTGTGAACCAAGAGGTTGCTGGTTCAATTCCCTGTCAGGACACATTCCTGGGTTTTGGGCCAGGTCCCCAGTAGGGGACAACTCAAGAAGTAACAACACATTGATATTTCTCTTCTTCTCCTTCTCTCTCTCTCTTCCCCTCTCTAAAAACAAACAAACAAACAAATAAAATAATAGCACTAAGCCCTGGACAGGTGGCTCAGTTTGTTCATTCCCAAGTTAGGGCACATGCCCAGGCTGTGAGTTCAGTCCCTAGTAGGGGTATGTTCGGGAGGCAGCTAATCAATGTTTCTCTCTCACATTGATGTCTCTCTCTCTCTCTGTTAAATCAATAAATATATCCTTGGATGAAAATTACAAATATTTTTTTAAATTATTTTAAACATTAATTCATTGTTCATTCATTCATGTATTTATTTATAGAGAGGGGAAGGGAGGGAAAAAGAGAGGGAGAGAAACATTGATGTGTGAGAGAAACACTGATCAGTTGCCTCTCACATGCCCCCAGCCAGGGACCTGGCCTGCAACCCAGGTATGTACCCTGACTGGGAATCAAACCCATAACCTTTTGCTTTTCCAGACGATGCCCAACCAATTGAGCCACACTGGTCAGGGATGGATGTATATGTATATGTATACATATATGTATACATATGTGTATATATGTGTGTATGTGTGTGTTTTTCTTTTGTAAGTACACCATGAAAACACTAACTGTAAGAGAGCTGGGATGGTTATGTTAAATATCAGACAAAGTAATGCCAGAGCTATAAAGGCACTTTATAATGATAACAGAATTAATTCATCAAGGAAATATAACAATCAAAAGTACCTATGCACCTAATAACAGAGCTTCGAAAGACATAAAGCAAAAAGCGGCATCTACCACGCACGGAGCTCACAGGATGGGAAGTTGCTCTGGGTGAGTCAGTGAGAGTAGTGAGTGAATGTGATGACTTGGGACATTAGCGTACACTACTGCAGATTTTATAAACACTGTACACTTAGGCTACACTAAACTTGGTAAAAAAATACAAGATTAAATCAAGCACCAGAGAAAATGATGCAATCAAAGGACACAGTGGCCCTGGCCAGTATGGCTCAGTTGGTTGGAGTGTTGTCCATAAACCAAAGCTCAGTGGTTTAATTCCTGGTCAGGACACAATCCCCGGTTGGGAGTGTATGAGAGGCAACCGACAGATGTTTCTCTCTCACATCAATGTTTCACTGCCTCTTTCTCTACCTCCCTTCTCCTCTCTCTAAATCAATAAGCATGTCCTCGGGTGAAGATTACAATAAAAAGAGAGACACACACAGTAAACCCAAGATCTATATGGCTGCTGCCTGCATAGCACAGCACACTCTTTGACAGCAAACTGTTTTTTTTAAAATAATTAGAAAGAGTACACTCTGAAATAATGATAGGCCCTGGATGGGTAGCTCAGTTGGTTAGAGCATCATCCCAGTATGTCAAGGTTGCAGGTTCTATCTATTCCCGGTCGGGGCAGATACAAGAATCAACCAATTAATGCATAAATAAGTAGAACAACAAATTGATATCTCTCTCATTCTCTCTCTCCCCCTTCCTCTTTTCCTAAAATCAATAAACAGATACTTGGGTGACAATTTCTTTAATTTTTTTAAAAGCAAGAATATGTATACATATTTAACAAAGAAAAAAATAAGTAGAAACTCTGGAAGGATGAACAAAAAAGTGGTTGTCAATTGGAGGTCAGGTGGCTGTTGGGAGACAGGAGACAAGGATGGAAGACGAACTATTTTAAAAATTGTCTTAAATTGATTAGAGAGAGAGAAACATCAATTTGTTGCCCCATTTCTTGATGTACTCATCGGTTGCTTCTTGTATGTTCTCTGACTGGACATGGAACCCACAACCGTGATGTACTGGAAGGATGCTTTAACCAACTAAGCTACCCAGCCAGGGCAACAAATTTTACATTGCATACTTTAAAATATTTTTTGAGTCTGGAGTCATAATAATACATTAAAAAATTAAAGTCTGTCTAATAAATGGGCAAAATATTAACCATCGGTCTCACATTTAGCCAGATGTAGGCTATAAATGAAAATTAAGATGTGATGACATTCTGCCCTGGCTGGTGGCTCAGTGGATTGAAAACCAGCCTGTGAGTCAAAGGGTCCCCAGTTAGATTCCCAATCAGGGCACATGCCTGGCTTGCGGGCCAGGTGCCCAGCAGGGGGGAGGGGGGAGGGGAGGGAAGGGGTGTGTGCGAGAGGCACCCACACATTGATGTTTCTCTCCCTTTCTCCCTCCTTTCCCCTCTGTTTAAAAATGGATGAATAAATTCTTTTAAAAAAGATATGATGCTATTCTGAGTAATGATATTCTGTCTTTAGTTAAATCAAGATTTACATGCTACATGAACAAGTGACATGTTAATACTCTACTATGGAAAGTCAAGAGGTTAGACTTCTTGGGAAAGAGAATACCAAGCAAGCTACTTCCAAGTGACAAAACAGCTACTCTACCCAAGTGTCAGTCTGGTTAATGGTCTGAACCTGGTGATTATGGCAGGAATGGAAAGAAATGATACAAAAGATTTGTATGGGAAATAAATTCATGAGTCTTAATGGCTGACTGGCTATGGAAGGCTAAAGGGACACAGTGATTTTCTTTAAAGATTTTATTTATTTACCTTAGATAAAGGGGAAAGTAGAGAGAAAGAGGGCAAGAAACATTTGTGTAAAAGAGAAACATTGGTCAGCTGTCTTTCCCATGTACCCCAACCAGGGACCAGGCCCACAGCCCACGCATCTGCCTGGACCAGGAATCAAATCAGCGAACTTTCACTTCATGGGACAACGCCCAACCAACTGAGCCACGCTGGTCAGGGCAAGACACAGTGATTTTTAAAACCTAGGTGTTTAGTAGTATCCCTAACAGAAATTAGAAAGACAGGAGAAAAAACTGGTTCAGAGGCATGACTTTGGTTCGAAATACACTGTGTCTGAGGAGAGTGAGAAATCGGGTAAAGTTGGCCAGAGGGCCACCGAAAATGCTGATCTGACATTCACAGAGAAAGTCAGACTTCAAGATAGAGATGTGGGAGATATCTGCGAATAGAGTGAAGGGGCCCCGAGGAAACAGGGGCTGAGGTGGTAGTCTTATTACCCCTATTTTACAGAAAAGGGTATTAACCCAGACAGCGACTCCCAAGCTATAGGCTGTAACCACTGAGCTACACTCCTTTACCACTGAGGGCGGGGGCGGGGGCAGTGGGAGATCAGAGTGCTGACAGTTGTTCTCCCACTGCATCAGCTGTATGTCCATGGACAAGCAACTTCACCTTTCTAGGCTTATTTCCTTCTCTGCAAATTGAGGGGACTGACCTAGACACTCTCCAGCCCCATGTGATATGAGTCTTTGATTAAGGTGGAATGGAAGACACGACAGAGGCAATGAATTAAAAACTTAGCAGTAAGCAAACAGGGAGACCTGGCCAAGAAGATCCAAATGTTGAATGTTTTATACACTGAATTTTCAAGCAATAAATCCATTCTCTGATTCATAAAATCTACAACTGCAAAGTCATACTTTTTCTCTATTTAAGTTAGGCATAATATCAAGAATTAAAATTTTTCCTACCTGGAAATTTACAAATGCTGCTCGTGAAATCCTGCTAAGTCAACTGAATAGCGTAAAAAAGGGAAGATTTCAAGTCAAACACAGTCTCTGTGTGAAGGATTGCCCTGCAGAGAGAAAATAATTACTTATAATGTATTTTTGTAATGAGACATAAACATCTGCTAAGATATATAATAAATATTTATTTAAATAAATTATGTAGGAGCATCTATCAGATATCATTTTTAACATGTAAAAATAGATAATCTGGCACAAATTATTAATGAGTAGAAATTTATTTATTACCTGAACCTGAATATATAAATCTGTAAAGTTTCTAATATTACAATATATTATGGCAAATTGAAAGCAAACACACTTTTTTTTAAGTGATTTTTTTAAAGATTTTATTTATTTATCTTTAGAGGGAAGGGAAGGAGAGAGGGGGAGAAATATCAATGTGTGGTTGCCTCTCATGCGTCTCCTGCTGGGAAGTAGCCTGCAACCCAGGTATGTGCCCTGACTGGGAATCGAACCATGATCCTTTGGTTCACGGGCCCGCGCTCAATCCACTGAGCTACACCAGCCAGAGCATAAACACACTTTTTAACTCTGACAATAAAACAAACTTCTGAAGAAAACATCTAGTCAAAGGCAGGCCAGCGGATGAGATACCAAGACAGCAACTTGTCCCTTTTGCTGCACATGACACAGATATGATTTGCAAGAAAACCAAACAGAAAGCATTCAAGATTCAACTTGAAAAATTCAACTTAAAAACTGTATGGTTAAGAGGGAAGTGGGGGGAAATGCTACAACCAAGGTTCGGAAAGTCCCACTGCAGTCACCCAGATCTTTTATACAACTCTTACCGACCTGCCCAAGTATGCCAGAGCACACCACAACTTCTAACAGCAGCTCTGACAACTCTGGCTACAAGAATGCTGCAGTTTTGCCCTGGCTGGTGTGGTTCAGTGGACTGAGGGCCAGCCTGCAAACCGAAAGGTTGCAGGTTCAATTCCCAGTCTGGGTTGTGGCCCAGGTCCCCAGGTGGGGGCATTTGAGATGCAACCTATCGATGTTTCTTTTTCTCCCTCCCTTCCTCTCCCTTGAAAAATAAATAAATAATATCTATATATATCTCTCTATCTATCTATCTATCTAACAGTTTCAGTTTCTACTGTATTCCAGACCGTTTCAATTACCACTCTAACAAAAACAAAATCTGTTCCACTAGTTTCTTCATTGACTATGAATTTTATTAATGTAGAGTGGTAAGACTCTATGTCCATAGGCAGTGGAAAAATGAATTTGATGCTTTTTAAACCAAGCCATTAAGCTGTCTAATGCCATACCACCCAGAACACGCCCAATCTCATATAATCTCAGAAGCTAAGCAGGGTCGGGCCTGGTTAGTACTTGGAGGGGAGACCAAACAATTAAGCTAAGAATTCCCGTCAAAATAATTTTGACTAAATCAATGAAATATTTTTTAACATAATATTTGTTTTTTCTGATTACACAAGTATTATATACTTACAGAAAATTTAGAATATACAAGCAAGTATAAAGAAAATAACATACGCATCAAGTACCCACTCATAAGGAGGTCTGAATTCTGGAAATTTAAACCATCCCAAACACTGCTGACCTAGAGGTTTACAAAACATTTTTTTGTTACATCAAACTAAAAAGTTTTTGCACAGCAAAGGAAACCATCAACAAAATGAAAAGGCAACCTACTGAATGGGAGAACATACTGGCCAATGATATATCTGATAAAGGCTTAATGTCCAAAATTTATAAAGAACTTACGAAACTCAACACCAAAAATGAGAAACCAATCCAATTAAAAAATGGGCAAAGGACCTGAATTGGCTCTTCGCTGAAGAGAACACACAGGTGGCCAATAAACATATGAAAAGATTATCAATGGCACTAATCATTAGAGAAATGCAAATTAAAACCACAATGAGATATCATCTCACACCTTTCAGAATGGCTGTCATCAATAAATCAATATCAATAAACAAGTTCTAGCGAGGATGTGGAGAACAAGGAACACTCTTGCACAATTGGTGATTAACAGATTGGTGCAGCCACTGTGGCAAGCAGTATGGACATACCTCAAAAAATTAAAAACACAATTGCCTTATGACCCAGTGATTCCACTCTGGGAATAAAACCAAATAAGCCCAAGACACTAATTTGGAAGAATATATGCACCCCTATGTTCACTGCAGCATTATTTACAACAGCCAAGATTTGGAAGCAGCACAAGTGCTCATCAGTAGATGAGTGGAGAAAAAGCTGTGGAATATTGATGCAATGGGCTACTATGCAGCTGTAAAAAAAAAAAAAAAAAATTCTACCTTTTGCAACAGCATGGAAGGACCTGAAAGAGTATTATGCTAAGTGAAATACTAGCCAGTCAGAGAAAGACAAATTCCATGTGATATCACTTATGTGTGGAATTTAATGAACAAAATAAACAAAACAGAAACAGACTCATAGATACAGAGAACAGAATGACAGCTGTCAGAGGTGAGTAGGGTTGGAGGGCTGGGTAAAGGTGAGGAGACTGAGCAAAAAAGAAAAAAAAAAACCCTCACAGACACAGACAACAGTATGGTGATTACCAGAGGGAAAGGGCGTGGGGGAAAATTGGTGATAAAAGGAGACTTGACCTGGGGTAGTGAACACATGATACAATATACGGATAATATATTATAGAACTGTACACCTGAAACCTATATAATTTTTAATCAATTGTCACCCCAATGAATTTACATTAAAGTTTTTTTTAAACAATTTTTTTAGCCATGGCTGGTGTAGCTCAGTGGATTGAGCACAGGCCTGCAAACCAAAGGATCACCGGGTTTGATTCCCAGTCAAGGCACACGCCTGGGCACATGTGGAGAACAAGGAACACTCTTGCACAATTGGTGATAATACAGATTGGTGCAGCCACTGTGGCAAGCAATACGGACATACCTCAAAAAATTAAAAACACAACTGCCTTATGATTCCACTCTGGGAATATAACCAAATAAGCCCAAGACACTAATTTCGAAGAATATATGCACCCCTATGTTCTTTGCAGCATTATTTACAACAGCCAAGATTTGGAAGCAGCACAAGTGCCCATCAGTAGATGAGTGGAGAAAAAGCTGTGGAATATTGATGCAATGGGCTACTATGCAGCTGTAAAAAAAAAAAGGAAATTCTACTGGGAAATTCTTACTGGGACCTGGGACCTCCAGGCCAGGTCCCAGTAAGGGGCACTCAAAAGGCAACCACACAATGATGTTTCTCCCCCTTTCTTTCTCCTTCCCTTCCTCTCTCTCTAAAAAATAAATAAACAAAATCTTTAAAGAAAAACTCATCGTTAAAACAGTGAGTTCAAATTGAGGGCTGAACTAGGATTTTGTAGTTGGGGGAACAAAATTAGTAACTTTTAAAAACAACTCCTTGCTACACCAAACACTCATCTACCTCCTAGCCTCAGTGAGCTAGGAAGGCACTCAGCAAAGGGTATTTACTCTGATAGCTTCAGAGTCACTATTTCAACAATGCTACTTAAGAGCACACTAATTAGACTTCCGGCCAAGGTGGAGGCATAGGTGGAAACACTGTACCTCCTTGCACAACAAAATTTAAGGACAACAAAGATTTAGAAACAAAAACACAACCAGAATAAACAGAAAATTGAACTGTACTGAAGTCCAACAACAACGAACCATTCATCCACACCTGTAAGAGGGGCAGCAACCGGCAGAGAGGGGTCCCAGCAGGAAAAGGCAGTGGTTGGTGGACCGGGAATGGGGAGGAAACCAGCAAACCCAGTAAGGCGCCCAAGATGGTTGGCTGACCAAGGACACACACTTGTGCACAGATAAACCAGGCAAAAAATGGGCAGTGAGACAATCCGTGCAACCCAGAGCCCCAGCGACAGGAAATAAAGCCTAAAAGCACCGAATGAAAAAACTTGTGGGGGTTGAGGTGCTGGGAGAGACTTCCAGCCTCACAGGAGAGTTCGTTGGAGAGACCCACGGGGCCCTACAAAGTACACAAGCCCACCCACCTGGGAACCAGCACCAGAAGAGCCCAATTTGCTTGTGGGAAGCGGCAGTGGGGACCAATATCTGGTGGGGAAACAAGCACCATTGCTCCCTCTGACTCTGCCCCCACATACAGTCACAACCCACACTGTGGGTTGCCCCACCCTAGTGAACACCTAAGATTCTGCCCCTCATACATAACAGGCTTGACCTGACCAAAATGGCTCAATCAGAAGAACAAATCAAAGTCCCAGAGCCAATACTTTTAAGCAACCAAGAGATAGCCAGCCTATCAGATGCACAGTTCAAAACACTGGTGATCAGGATGCTCACAAAACTGGTTGATTTTAGTCACAAATAAGATGAAAAAATGAAGGCTACACTAAGTGAAATGAAGGGAAATGCAAAGAGAACCAATAGTGATGGGAAGGAAACTGGGACTCAAATCAATGGAGTGGACCAGAAGGAAGAAAAAAAAACAAACAGAAAAGAATGAAGAAACAAGAATTCAAAAAAATGAGGAGAGGCTTAGGAACCTCCAGGACATCTTTAAATGTTCCAACATCCGAATTATAGGGGTATCAGAAGGGGAAGAGGAACAGCCACGAGTGGAAAACTTATTTGAACAAGTAATAAAGGAAAACTTCCCCAATCTGGCAAAGGAAATAGACTTCCAGGAAGTCCAGGAAGCTCAGAGAGTACCAAAGAAGGTGGACCCAAGGAGGAACACACCAAGGCACATCATGATTACATTAGCCAAGATTAAAATGAAGGAAAGAATTCTAGAAGCAGCAAGAGATAAGGGGACAGTCACCTACAAAGGAGTTCCCATCAGACTGTCAGCTGCTTTCTCAAAAGAGACCTTACAGGCAAGAAGGGGCTAGAAAGAAGTATTCCAAGTCATGAAAGGCAAGGACCTACATCCAAGATTGCTCTATCCAGCAAAGCTTTCATTTAGAATGGAAGGGCAGATAAAGCACTTCTCAGAGAAGGTCAAGTTCAAAAAGTTCATCATCACCAAGCCCTTATTATATGAAATGTTACAGGGACTTATCTAAGAAAAAGAAGATAAAAAATATGAACAGTGAAAGGACAGCAAACTCACAGTTATTAACAACTACACCTAAAACAAAAGCAAACTAAGTGAACTCCTAAAACAGGAGCAGAGCCACAGAAATGTAGATCACATGGAAGGTTAGCAACAGGGGAGTGGGAGGAGGAGATGGGGGGAGAAGGTACAGAGAATAAGTAGCATACATGGTGGGGAGAAAATAGGGGGAGGGCAAGAGCAGTGTGGGAAATGTAGAAGCTAAAGAACTTATGACACATGGACATGAACTAAAGGGGGGGAATATGGGGGGAAGGGGTGTGCAGGGGGGAGGGGAATGAAGGGTGGAAATGGGACAACTGTAATGGCATAATCAATAAAATATATATTTTTTAAAAAGAGTGCACTAACGAGTACTGTCCAGTGTACTGGGTCTTTACAGTGACAAGCAAAAGTTAATTTTGTGGCTTAAGAAAATTGATTTCTAAACCTAGTGTGTCCTAAACAGTTTTTACACTGTAATGAAATGTCATTTTTAAGAGACAACCATCAAGTTCTACCCTGGCAGATGTAAGTTAGAATAGGTTTCTGTGTTGAGCATCCTTTCTGACTTTCTAACTGGAAAACTAGAAGTACATTTCCCAGACTCCTTTCTAGTTAAGTTTCCCCATATGAGATGGGGTCCAGCTCCCAGAGGCTGTGCTGAGATCTGGAAAGCAGAAATGAGGCGGGACTGTCTTTCTGCTGTTCTGGCTGTTGATGCTGGCAGCACCCTTGTGGGAACATCGGCCTCTGCAGCAGCTTGCCAGTGTCCCAGAGCTTCATGGCTGTCAGGAGACAAGTTTGGTGAGAAAGCCTTCATTACTTGCTGGATGCTGAGGGACAGTTTCAGGGTAGCAATTTCTTGAACCTTGAATTGAGCAAGCAATGCCATCTGGAATTCAGCAGCGCCGGTAGCTCCCTCCCACCAGAGGGCCTGTTTGGCGGTCTGCTTCTGGGAATAATTTCTGAAGGCTCAGGCTGGAGCCCACTCCTTTCAGCCCTTCCAGTGATTTTGTAAGTACTCAGTTCCCTTTAGTAAACAAGTTGAAACACTGGAGCGGTTTCTCTTTTCTGAAACTGGGCTGAGATGACATGTTAGTACATCATTTGCCTCAAGACTTAAAAGCTGAAGGATGAGTAGTCTGTCTGTGAGCAGCAGTACTGGGCAGTGTGCTGGGGAACAGGCTGTAAAATCAGGCTGCCTGGTGCAAATTCTGGCTCTGCCACCCACTATCTGGACAACATGGGATGTTAACCCCCCTGTGCCTCAGTTTCTTCATCTATAAAATGGGAATAGTAATAGCACCTACACCTAGAGTTATGGGATAGAGTAAATGAGAAGATAATCTAAGTCAAGTGTTTACAATAGTATCTGCCTTAAGACAAGCCCTTGATGATGTTAGCTAACAGTAATAATAATTTTTACTACTACTAATTATGCAGATGACTTTAAAATACTGCTTTAACGAAGTAGAAAATGTAAACCTTATAAATTGTACTACTTCACATTTTTCTTGTGGCCTACACAATGCTAACTTACGCAAAGGTGGACACAAAAACGTGCCTGCTTCCATCATGTCTGCCCAGCCGGAGAACGTGATCGTCTCAAAGCTACAGTGGACCCAGCAGTATCCAAGGTCTACTCCAGTTACTGCACACCTCACCCTATGGCACAGTTCTTCGTTAGGAACTATTTGTGCCGTTTTCCATTTCAAATGTTACCTTATTACTAATGCTTTACAAACCAGGGTGTTTCTTATTGAGATTTTTTCCAGCTTAATTGAGATATAATTGGCAAATGAAATAGTAAAGTACTGAGTGTACATGACGGTGATTTAATATACCGTATGAATACATTGTGAAAGGATTCTTCCCACTAGTTGATTAATGTCCATCACCTTACATGTTTGTTTATTTTTTTGGTGAGAATATTTAAGTGCTATTCCCTTAGCAAATTTCAATTACACAAGAGTGTTCCCAGCTAGTCATCATGTTATACAGATCTTCAAAGCTTATTCATCTAATAGCTGCAAGTTTGTGTGTACTCTTTTACCAACCTCTCCATACTTCCCTCCCTGACCCCACCCCTGGCAACCACTTTTCTACTCTGTTTCTGTGAGTTTGACTTTTAGAGTCCACGTGTAAGTGGTAACATGCAGTATTTGCCTTTCTCTGACTGGATTTATTTCATTTAGCAGAATGCCCTCACAGGTCCATCCATGTTGTCTCAAATGACAGGACTTCATTCTTTCTAATGGCTGATTATTATTTGTGTGTGTGTATCTTACATTTGTAAATCACATCTTCATCTGTTAAAAGACAGTTTGTTTTGTTATTGATATTTTTTAAACGTTATTGCAGCTCTGGCTGGTGTGGCTCAGTGGATTGAGTGCTGGCCTGTGAACCGAAGGGTCCCTGGTTCAATTCCCAGTCAGGGCACATGCCTGGGTTGCAGGCCAGGTCCTCAGTTGGGAACGTGCGAGAGGCAACAATCGATGTTCCTCTCTCTCTTCCTCTCTACCTTCCTCTCTCTTTAAAACTAAATAAGTAAAATCTAAAGAAAAATATTATTGCAGAGATTTCATGAGAATGGAATCTGTATTCTGTAAGATTTGCAATCTGAAAGTATAAAACTTTAGTGTTTAGGTTTAAAATACTACTCTAATGTACATATTAAGATCTTAGATAAGCCCTGGCCAATGTGATTCAGTGGCTGAGTGCCAGCCTGCAAATCAAAGGGTCGTTGGTTCAATTCCCAGTCTAGGGTACCTGCCTGGGTTGCGGGCCAGGTCCCAGGTTGGGGGTGCATGAGAGGCAACCACACATTGATGCTTCTCTCCCTCTCTTTCTCTTTCCCTTCCTCTTTGTAATAAATAAATAAATAAAATCTTTAAACGAAATATCTTAGATAAAATGGCCTGGTTCAGTGTGCTAAAGTGTCTCCTGATGATGAAAAATACACTGAAGATTTTGGAATGAAGTTTCCCCCAAATGTTCTGAAATTCTGAGAACCTAATGGTGCACCTTATCCATCAGTGCCAGTTGAGATGAGGAAACTGAAGCCAATACACAGGTGTTTGTTCAACTCTCAAGGTTTCAGATGCTGCTGAGAACCAAGGACTCAAAGCAATGGAGACTTTTAAAATTTTTTTCAAAGCTTTGTCTCGTAGGGAGCTATTTTTATTTTTATTTTATTTATTGATTTGAGAGAGAGATTTGTTGTTCCACTTATTTATGCATTCATTGGTTGATTCTTGTATGTGCCCTAATGGGATAGAACCCACAACTTTGCCATTTAGGGAGGAGGCTCTAACCCAGCGGTCCCCCACCTTTCTGGCATCAGGGACCAGTTTCATGGAATACAATTTTTTCCACAGACCTGGCTGGTGGATGGTTTTGAGATGATTTAAGGGCATTGCACTCAAGCTCACCTCCTGCTGTGCAGCCCGGTTCCTGTCCACAGAGGTTGGGGACCCCTGCTCCAACCAACTTAGCTACCAGTTCCAGGTGGAGAGTTTTCTGAAGGGTTAGAAAAACAATGGAAAGAAAATAACTTCATCCTCTGATTCAGTAATTATTTTTATACTGTTCTGAACTCCATATAGCTATCCATGTTTTATTTTCCTACTTAAAGCAAAAATCTTCTATTTTCTTTTTATGAGAAGGGCAGATATTCAAACTGGAAGGTAAATGTATTCACTCAATACATATTTTTTGCACACCTATTCTATGCCAGGCTATACCTGGCCCTGGGAATACAAAGAGATGATGACATGTCAAAGGTCAGTCCTCTGGCACAATTCAACTTCTATCAGGGGAAAAGAGAGTCAGAGAAAGAGACAGAGAGGAAAAGAAAGAGAGGCTTTTAAAGTTACAATACAATGAAGAAAACACTCGAGGTAGAAGGGAAGTATAAAACCAAGGCAGCAAATGATTGTACCTGGGAGTGTCCAGAAAAGTTTCTAAAAGTTTCCAAAACGTTGGACCCCTCTGGCTCAGTTGTGTTTCAGCTCTAGGTCCAGAAAAGCAGAAAGCAGCAAAACCGGCCCCGACTGTAGCAATGCCAGGCTTAACCTCAGGACCAGATGCAATGACTAATGACCCCGTACCCTACACTTGGCACTGACCAATATGTGGAAACCACAACCCCGAGGTGACACACCTGGAAAGCTGATCCATATTCCACTGAGACCCTCCCTTGCCTGGGTTACCCCCCTCTCCCTTTCCCCTTTCCCCTTTCCTGAGCCCATTTCCTCTGCAGCTCACTTCTACCTCTTGTGACTTCGTAAATAAACTTTTGCTTGTATCTGAGTCTTTCCTCTGAATTCTTTCTTAGCCTGAAATCAAGTGCTGGTAATATGCGGGTGCTGTTTCACTGCCAACTGTAAGGAAGATTATATGATGGCGGGAGAAAGCGAGGCAGGGAAAGGATTACAAGAGAGTTAAAATTACTTGTTCTTTTCAGAGTGATCACCCTTTAGAAAGGGTCTGAAAAAGGCATTTCAAAGAGGCATAACCTAGACGCACAAAAACAATGGACAAAGTTTGCCTAAGGCAAAAAAAAAGCGCCCCCCCCTTTTAAAAAATTTTATTTACTTATTTTTAGACAGAGGGGAAAGGAGGGAGAAAGAGAGGGAGAGAAGTATCAATGTGTGGTTGCCTCCCACACACCCTCCACCCCTCCACCGGGAATACAACAAGAAATCCAGGCACAAGACCCAACTGGGAATCAAACCCGCAACCCTCCGGTTCTCAGGGCAGAGCTCATTCCATTGAGCCACAGTAGGTGGGGTATCCCTCTTTTTTTTTTTTTTTTTTTTAAAGACAAGCCTTTTAACTAAAGAAGTTATATACCTGGGGCATGAAGAGCTGATATAACCTGCCCATGTAGGAATTTATGATCATGTACTTTCCAGCAAACCCCTTCTGCATCCAATTTGAATGTTTACTGGGCACTGTGCTAAACACTTTACACCCTCTGCTGCTGTGATCCACATAGTAGAGATTAAAAAAAAAACAAAAACGAGGCATAAAGAAATCAGAAGAAAATGCCCAAGACTGCACAAGGAGCAAGTGAACAGAGACTGGAATTCAGGCCTCAAGCTGACACTCTGACACTCTTATTAAGTCTTGCGTTCTTCTGACCACAGTGTGTGCAAAATGCCTAGCACAATGCGTGGCATGCGGCTCAGGCTCCATAAAAAGCAGCTACTTACTGTTATGATGATCCAATTCACACACCCAGAAGAAAAACTGAGACAGCATGGAGGAAGAGAAATGGTGGGAGAGGCAGAGCCAGGGAGACCAAATTAAGGGCCAACTGCAAAGGTCAAAGCAAGAACTGGTGAGGAAGGTGCTGAGCTAAGGCAGTGGAGACAAAAGGAGCAAAACAGGCAGTTTTCCAAGGAAATGGGAATTGTCCTATAAATTGGGGTCGGTTATAACTTAGTAACATTTACTTCTGTATAAGGCATGAACACAATTTGCATTCATAATAGTACTCTTAAGTCATCAAAAAAGCTTTATTTTCAAAATGTGACTAAATCATGGAAATCAGTAATATGTTTTAAACTTTCTTACTTCAGTCAATTGACAATAAAAGTTGAAACAGCAAGTTATACTAATTTGTGTCAGACATCCAAAATTCAATGGGAAACATTTTAAATATCTGTGAGAGTTAAATACCTCTAATGATCCGGAGTACATTAAAGAATTCAAGATTCCCACTAAGTTCAAAGATCTTTAAAAAGATGGATTGAAAAAGTAATTTCGTATTTTGGAAACCATTAAGTTCAAAGGTCTTTGGAATAGAAGGGAAATATATGTATTTCTGTGAATAAACTGAAAATTTAGGTAATGAGTATAACTTGAATTAATGTTGTAGGCTAGAAGACTCTCTCCTTTAAGATATATAGTCATTAATCTAGAATTTAGAGTGTGCCATCAGAGTCACCAAAATAATTCTCATTAGCCTCCTTAGCAAAAATCCCTGGGTCATAAAGGAGTTCAGCCAACTGACATGGTAATTACATTCTTTAGTGGATAGACATCTTAACTCTGCAAAGATTTAGAAGTAGGAAAACACTTAAGAAAATCAAAACCATAGTTTGGAAAGTCTCACTGAGAAAATGGCATTTAAGTCCAAGAGCAGTGAGAGTCACACAGGTATCTGGGAGAAAAGCCTTCCATGCAGATGGAACAGCACCTGCAGCTCTGAGGTGGAGCAGGCAAGGAGGGATGGGGAGAGCAACGAGAAATGGAGTCAGAAAACGGGTGTAGCTCAGGGGATGGGGCGGAGTTCTGCAAACCAAAAGGTCCCCAGTTCCAGTGCCAGTCAGGGCAGATGCCTGGGGTTTGAGCCAGGCCCCCTGTGGATGTTTCTCTCCCTTTCTTTCTCCCTCTCTCTAAAAATAAATATTTTTCAAAAGAAAGGAAAAAGAAGGGCAGATCATCAGGCAGGTGAAACATCATGAGACCAGTCCCTGGAGGCCCTGGTAGCCTATGTGGGGGGTTTTGACTGTTAAACTGAATAAAATGAGCCACTGACCAATTTTGAGCAAAAAAAAAAAAAAAGACAAAATCTTCCCTCAGGGGGAATCAAATAAACTTACATTGAATCTTTTACTATACACATGTAAGTATGTCACTGAAAGGGTTAAGCCTATAGAGAAAAATTCTGTATGTAGAAAACACCATTTAAATTATATAAAATGAATTGTGTTACTTTATAAAGTTTTTTTTTTTCCTCTGGGCCCAAATCATTATCAACAGAAAGGCTGGTGATTTCTAGTTCAGAAGACCTAACAGGGTGCCGTTTACTGGCACCTGAAATTTACATGACCTAGAAGGAGCCCAGGGACTCAGGATGCCTCCTACTGACAGAGCCTAACCCATATGCGCCCATGTGGCCAAGGGTGGCAGATTAGATTCCCACTTCCCTTTTACCCCTCGTGAGACCACGTACATTCCCAGGAATAAAGATATTCGAGATCCCTGGTTATCAGCGAAGGGCTCTTGTTCCTAGGGTCCCACAAAACCACCCATAAGTGAGGCTCGGAAATTAGACTGGAGAGAACATTTGGCTCTTGATTCTTCCGCTGAGGATTTTGATTGAACTTTTTTCAGATAAGAATCAGTTAAGGATTTTAGACCTGGAGAGCGAAGTGACTGATTCGCTTTTTGGAAGACTCTGGAGGTGACTTTAGGAGGAAATAGCAAGAACAGGAGGCAAGGGCGCTGGGAGGCTGCCACCATTTACCTTAAAAGTGGCTTAAAGGTGAAACTCCGCGTTTAACTCCTTTGCTCATCTGGAAAGTGGAATAACCATCCGCCTGACTGTATGGTTGTTTTACGTGAAAATGAAGTGATTCAGTAAGTGAAAGTACTTAATTTGCTAAATAAAGTTCAGCAACTATAAACGTTTATTAAAAATAGCACAATCTACTGCTTGCAAACACAACCTAACATATAACATTGCAACTATTACAATGCTGCATGTCGATTATTATCTCATTTTTCAAAACTCCACTTTTTGAAAGATGTGGAGTCTAACTACTGGCACAATCAACGATATATCAGCGCATTTTAAAGGGAAGGAGCTTAAACCGCTCACTTACAAAAGTGGCTGTCTACATCAGTAGAACGTGCACACGTGTGATAATTAAAAAATAATCATAGATCAGTATTTGTTAGGTGAGCTCTGTTCTAAGCCTGGATCTGCATGTTATAAAAACCCAAGGATGTAGGAGTTACGGAAAAACTGGGACTACTGCCCAGCATGCCACCCTTCCGCGCAAGCAAGTGCCCGGAGCCGCGGAGAAGAGGCAGCCCCGACCCCCCCGCCGTCCCGTTTGCCCGGCGGTCAGTCACTCGCGCTGAGGGCAAGCCCGACCGGCTGCCGACCCTCCCGGAGTCCGCGGCGCCCGACGGCTCCAGACACGCCCGGCACCGTCCCCGCGCCGCCTTTCTGCCGCCGACAGGAGGCTCCGCGCGCCTTCCCGCCTTTCCCCGCGCCACCGCCGGGCCGGGAGGCGAAGCGGGCGCGGCGCTCCAGGGGGGCGACTGAGCGGGCGCAGGCGGCGACGGCGCGGCCATTGTCCCGCAACCCCTCCCGGGGGCGCAGGAAGGGCTGGCCGGGCGGGGCGGCCCGGTCAGGCGGGCGCGGAGTCTGGGAATCCGTGCGCCCCGGCGCCGCCTGCTTCTTCCCGCAGGCCACCGCCCCGAGGCCGCGTCCCCCGCCGCCGGCTGCCTCTTTGCGCCGCCTTTGTGACCATCTCCAGCCCGGTGGAGCCAGCGCGTTACCGCCGCTGAGCCCGGGGCTGCAAATGGCGCCCGCTCTCCTCAGCGCCTCCCGCCGTTCGCCGGCCGGGGACGCGAGGGGCACCGCGCCCCGGGCCGCGTCCCGCCGCCGCCCGGGTAGTCAGAGCCCGCGGCGCCGCCGCCCGCGCCTCCGCGCGTGGCGAGGCTCGCGAGCCGGTCCAGCCGGTCCCGGCAGCCCCGACGCCCCGCCCGCCCTCGCCGCCCGCAGCCTCTTACCGCGGGCCGCGGCGCACCGGCGGGTCGCGCACGCAGGCTTGGGGGCGAGATTCCTGGTCCTCCGCGGGGGAATACCCCTGTTCCGAGCCGGTCCTTTGCGCCCTAAAACAAGTAGCCCCAACGTGAGAGAAACAAAAGGTATTTGCTGACGTGGGCGTTGGACAGAAACGCCCGAGGGCTGAGGACACAATTAAAGGGGCAACGCACAGATTTCAGGCACCAACCAGCAGCTTCGCCCACTCCTCCAGCCCTTGCCTACACCCCGCTGCACCCTTCGGAGGCACTGGGGCGCCCGGATACTGTAGCAGTTACGGAATCATTTTTTAGTCAGGAGCTGAAATTTAAAATTGTACTTTACGTTGGGAAAAGCGCCTCCGGAGGGCAGAAGGGCTGGATTTCTAGGAAATGGGGAATTTGGTTTAGGAAAGAGGGAGGGACTTAGGCGTGTCTCACAATTGCTGTATAAGTACATGTGACAGTATTGTACTGAAGTTTAGCAACGTCAAATGTAAGAGATTTCCACATAATTTTTCCTTTTTTCGAAGCACTTATTTTAGTCGGAGGAACCTTTTCTAAATCTGTACAGGTCACAAGCATGGTATTAAGAGGAAAACCCAGAGAGGCTAAGATAAGAAAATAATTCTCGGTTAAGTTCAGACAAAATAGAAAACTAGTAAAAATAGTAGGTCTCGTGTTTTCAAATACAAAAGTTTTATTGTACTTCAAGTCTCTCTTCTGATATATGTATGTCCCTGGTATTTACAGTACAAACAGGTTATATATTTGCTAAAATCTTAAATCACTGACTTTTCACTGTTACTACAGAAACATTAATTCTATAAACAATTAATTTTCTAGTTCCTTATGGTGGGGGGTCAGGTACTGAAAAGTACTCTGATGTAGTTAAAGTGAAAAAAGACTAAAATTTTTTAATTTTGTTTTTCTATTTGTAGATTCCTGTCTTGTGTCATAGTCCTATTGGACAAAGTTTATCCCTTTGGTTTCATCAACAATTAGTTATGTATTTTGAGGATCACACAGCTCCATGAAAAGGACACAAAGTATTCACACCTATCTCTTAATGTCACTTCTCTATTACTGTAAGGGTGTTTTGCTATGTAGTCGCATTTCCTCACATTCAGAAAGGTAAATGGAAGGAAGGAAGGAAGGAAGGAAGGAAGGAAGGAAGGAAGGAAGGAAGGAAGGAAGGAAGGAAGGAAGGAAGGAAGGAAGGAAGGAAGGAAGGAAGGAAGGAAGGAAGGAAGGAAGGAAGGAAGGAAGGAAACGAAACAAAAAGAAAGAAAACAAGGAAGGTGAAAGGAAACATGTTTGAAAATCATTAGGTATTGGGATCAGGAGTGTTGCATGTCCAAAGCCCCGCTGAAAATTCTGATGGAAAGACCTGTCCATTATTATAGCAAAAGATTTTATTTTACACATTAAAACATGCAAAAGAGTTCTACAAATTTGTTCCTCAAGAGAGCATATTAGGTTGGTGATATACTCTGTTGAAAGGAGGAGGTCATGGAAGTCTTTTTCCTCACCTTCCCACTCCTAGCTTCTGAAACTCCTTTACATATTTGGAGAATTTTTTGCATTATAATTAATTGTGAAGTGGAAGAATCTGCCTTTTGCAAAGAACCTGGAAATGCCAGTGACTTGCTTTCCCAGAATCTCTTGCAGTAAGGACCGTGGTCAAGGTCTACATTTGATAATCAGATGCACCAGCCAGGAACTTTGGAGAGGAAGCTATAGCAGAAACCCCAAAGAATCTTTTCTGGTAGTGGTGACAGTTGCAACTGGTGACAGTGGAGATAAAGATATCTCCAAGTGCCATAGAGGCAGTGCTGCTGCTGGTGACAGCATTCGCTGTCCAGTGCTAGTGCCATCAATGGTGCCAGCTGCCATGTCTCTGTTTACTGAGAGCAATATTGGTATCCTCACCAGGCCAGTTCTGTGGTATGACTTGGCTGTTGTTCCTGCCTGTTTAGCATAGACTCAAACCCCTGTGCTCTGCTCTTCCTGTGATTCTATGAACTTTTAATACGTTCATTTCTGCTTAAATCAGCCAAAGCCAGTCTCTGTTCACCTAAGAACAGCGAATGGTACAAAACATTAAAAAGGCATCTAAACTTGTGACCTGGAGCTTAATAGATAAAATTGTTTGAGATAAAATGATGTTATCAATGTCATATAGATGGGAATTAAAACCATGGAAATGGATAAAATATGAAACGAGAAGGCTTAGAACCAGCCTTGAGCAGCTTCATCATCTAGTGGCTGGGAAGAGGAAGGTGAAATTGGAAATAAGACCGAGAAGTAACTAGAGATGGAGGAAGAGACCTGGGATAGTGTGGTGGTACAGAAACTAGAAGAAAGTATTCAAAATGGAAGAATTGGACAATAGTGTTAAATATTTCTCTTAGCAGTCTCAGAGAAAAATGTCTATCAGATTTAGCAACTTGGAGATCATGAACTTCACAGACCATTATTAAGCTTGAAAGTAGGGAGCAAGATTCAGATTAGGAGAATAAGTGGGGGGTGAAGAAATAGGGATGAAAATAGACAACTCTTAAGAGATTTGTTTGTAAAGGGGATGTTTAAATTACTATTGCTATGTAACAAACCAACCCAATCTTAATGGCGTAAAACCAGAACTATTTTATTGTGCTTATGGATTCCAAAGGTCAAGGATTTGATAGATCACAGCAGAGATGACTTCTCTCTGTTTTACAATGTCTGGAATCTCAGCTGGGGAGCTCCAATGGCTGGCAGGTAACTTGAACTGCTAGGAACAGGAACCACCTGGAGGCTTCTTCACTCACAGATCTGGTACCAAGGGTACCATCACTTGAAAAACAGGCTTAAGCGCCCTGGCCAGGTAGCTCTCAGTCGGGTGGAGCATCATCGCCTTGCACCAGCGTTGCAGGTTCCATCCTCCGTCTGAGGACAAATAGGAGGCAGTGGGATTATATTTCTTCCTCTCTCATTGATAAATTTAGGAAAAATCAATTTAAAAAAATGGCTCAGCAGTGACTGTTGCCTGGAATGCCTACACGTGGCCTCTCCATGTGGCTTGGGCTTTTTACAGCATGGTGCCTGGGTTCTCAGAGGGGGGCATCCCCAAGAGGCAGTATCGAGAACTGGGAAGGAGCCGCATGATCTTTTATAGCCACCTACAGAGGTTGCATTGCCTCACTGGCCATATTCTGTTGTGGAGTCACAAGCCCACTACGATTCAAGCAGAAGGGCACATAGCTGCTATCTCTTAATGGGAAGCATGTCAGAGAATTTTGAGTCATATTCAAAAACTACTACAGGCAAAGAGGATATTAGATAGAAAGGGATATGAGTAAAGACTTAAAAATGTTTAAATGCTCAGGGAAAGCATAAAGATGAGAAGGAGACATTGAATATACAGGAGGAATAATTAATAGTGGCTGACTTTTTAAAAAAGTCTCACCTGAGGGCATTTTTACTGGTTTTAGAGAGAGAGGAAGGGAG
Source organism: Artibeus jamaicensis (assembly GCF_021234435.1). NCBI lineage: Eukaryota > Metazoa > Chordata > Mammalia > Chiroptera > Phyllostomidae > Artibeus > Artibeus jamaicensis. The sequence continues at coordinate 11,226,122 of NW_026522057.1, forward strand.
AGAGAAACATCAGTTTCCTCCCGTACTTGTCCTGACCAGGAATTGAACCCACAACCTTTTGTTGTATGGGATGATGCTCCAACCAATTGAGCCTGAGAGGACAACAATGGCTAAATTTCTGGAAGTTCAGGGAGGAGATCAAAATCTCAAATAGAAGAACAGTTCTTGGATAGGAAAAGTGACAACTTCATTGCCCCCACTGAAACTGGAGGGCAGAAAGATAACCACAGATAGTTATGGGTGGTAATGCCTACATATCCCGAACTGGTGTAGCTCAGTGGATTGAGCACAGGCCTGCGAACCAAAGGGTCACCGGTTTGATTCCCAGTCAGGGCACATGCCTGGGTTGCACGCCAGGTTCCCAGTACGAAATGCATGAGAGGCAACCACACATTGATGTTTCTCTCCCTTTCTCCCTCCCTCCCCTTCTCTCTGTAAATAAATGAATAAATAAATAAATAAATAAAATCTTTAAAAATAATAAAATGCCTACTTATTCTTTGACCCTGTGCCCTCCAAGAGGTTGATCCTAATGAGTGTGAATTGGACCTAGTGTGACGTGCTTCTAAAGAACAGAATAAAGCAGAAATGAATAGTGTGATTTCAGAGTCTTTGTGATGAAGGTAAAGCAGCTTCCTGCTTCTTCTTCCTGTCTTGGGTCAGTTGTTCTGGGAGATGCTCTGTGGAAATGAGCTAAGGCTTTCTGCCAACAGCCATGTGAGTGAGCGAGTGAGCCACCTTGGAATGTATATTCCAGCTCCAGACAAGCCTTCAGCTGACGTGGCTGAAACCTCAGCAGGAACCCCAAGCCAGAACCAACCAGCTAAGATGCCCCCAAATTCCTGACCCTCAGAAATCTTGTGAAGTAATAAATGTTTTTTTGTTTTAAGCCATTATGTCATGGGTGTAATTTTTTTTAAGATTTTATTTATCTGTAGAGGGGAAGCGAAGGAGAGAGGGAGAGAAATATCAATATCAATGTATGGTTGCCTCATGTGTGTCCCCTGCTGAAAATTGGCCTGCAAGCCAGGCATGTGCCCTGACTGGGAATCGAACTCCGATCCTTTGGTTCATAAGCCTGCTCTCAGTCCACTGAGCTCCACCAGCCAGGGCTCATGGGTATAATTTGTTATGCAGAAATAAATTGTGGTACCTGAAAGTGCTACCATAACAATAGCCTAAACATATGACTTTGGAACACAGCAATGGGAAGATGCTGGAAGGACTTGGAGGTGAGCATTGGTGAAAACCTGAGCCTTTTAAAAAATAGACTCCTACCAGAAGACTGCGGTTCGATTCCCAGTCAGGGCACATGCCTGGGTTGCAGGCCAGTTCCCAGCAGGGGACTCATGAGAGGCAACCATACATTGATATTTCTCTCCCTTTCTCCTTCCCTTCCCCTCTAAAGATAAATAAATAAAATCTTAAAAAAAAAAAAAAAGACTCCCGATGGCCTTTCAGGAAGTTTCCAGTGAGAGGGCTTAAAGGAGAATAATAAAAATCTTTTTTCTTAAATAATATATTTTATTGATTATGTCATTACAGTTGTCCCATTCCCCCCTTCCTTCCCCTCCACCCTTCATACCCTCTCCCCCCATATTCCCCCCCTTTAGTTCATGTCCATGTGTCTCAAATTCTTTAGCTTCTGCATTTCCCACACTGCTCTTACCCTCCCCCACTATTTTCTACCCACCATGTCTATGCCACTTATTCTCTGTACCTTCTCCCCCCATCCCCTCCTCCCACTCCCCTGTTGCTAACCCTCCATGTGATCTCCATTTCTGTGGTTCTGCTCCTGATCTAGCGATCCACTTAGTTTGCTTTTGTTTTAGGTGTAGTTCTTAATAACTGTGAGTTTGCTGTCCTTTCACTGTTCATCTTTTTTATCTTCTTTTTCTTAGGTAAGTCCCTTTAACATTTCATATAGTAAGGGCTTGGTGATGATGAACTTTTTGAACTTGGCCTTCTCTGAGAAGCACTTTATCTGCCCTTCCATTCTAAATGAAAGCTTTGCTGGGTAGAGCAATCTTGGATGTAGGTCCTTGCCTTTCATGACTTGGAATACTTCTTTCTAGCCCCTTCTTGCCTGTAAGGTCTCTTTTGAGAAATCAGCTGACAGTCTGATGGGAACTCCTTTATAGGTGACAGTCCCCTTATCTCTTGCTGCTTCTAGAATTCTCTCCTTCATTTTAATCTTGGCTAATGTAATCATGATGTGCCTTGATGTGTTCCTCCTTGGGTCCACCTTCTTTGAGACTCTCTGAGCTTCCTGGACTTCCTGGAAGTCTATTTCCTTTGCCAGATTGGGGAAGTTTTCCTTTATTACTTGTTCAAATAAGTTTTCTACTCGTGGCTGTTCCTCTTCCCCTTCTGGTACCCCTATAATTCGGATGTTGGAACATTTAAAGATGTCCTGGAGGTTCCTAAGCCTCTCCTCATTTTTTTTGAATTCTTGTTTCTTCATTCTTTTCTGTTTGTTTTTTTTTTCTTCCTTCTGGTCCACTCCATTGATTTGAGTCCCAGTTTCCTTTCCATCATTATTGGCTCCCTGTGCATTTTCCTTCATTTCACTTAGTGTAGCCTTCATTTTTTCATTTAATTTGTGACCAAAATCAACCAGTTTTGTGAGCATCCTGATCACCAGTGTTTTGAACTGTGCATCTGATAGGCTGGCTATCTCTTGGTTGCTTAAAAGTATTGGCTCTGGGGCTTTCATTTGTTTTTCTGTTTGAGCCATAATTTTTTGGTCAGGTTGCAGATTGGTAAAAATCTTATCAGACACTGGAGGAAAGGGGGCCCTTGTTACGTATTGGCAGAAACTTAGCAACACTATTGCCTGCAGTAAGGTGAAGAGTAGAAAATGTACCTGGTGAATTGGGTGATCTAGTGAAGGAGATCTTCAACTGGAGCGTGGAAAGGGCCACCTGTAGTAAAATCTGAAAGGAGAGAGATAAGCTAAAGGAAGGACTAGTAAACAAAAGGAAGCCAGAACTTGATGGTTTTGAAAATAGATAGCCTTGCCCCAGTCCGGTAACTCAGTTGGTTAGAGCACTGTCGCTATGCACCAAAGTTTTGGGTTGACCCCCCTGTTGAGACACATACGAGGAGCAACCAATGAATGCATTAAGAGTGGATGAATATATTGATATTGCTTGCTCTGTCTCTCTCTCAAAGCAACAAATTAAAATTTTTTAAATGTCCTGGCCGGGTTGCTCAATTAGTTGGAGCATCAGCCCGTGCACCAAAAGGTGGTGGGTTCAAATCCCAGCCAGGGCACATACCTAGGTTGCAGGTTCGATTCCCAGTCAGGGTGCATACAAGAGGCAACTGATAAATGTTTTTCTCTCTCGTTCTTCCCCCTTCTTCTCTCTCTCTCTAAAATCAATCAATAAATATTTTTTAAAGAAATAAAGCATATTCAATGAGCCTTACAGCTTTGTCTTATTGCTCCTCCCCACTTTTGAAAGCAAAATTAGGAATATTAGAAGCACCAAATCTGAGGCTCTTGGAGCTTGAGACAGCTGACTTCTGTGTACATTGTTGGATGTCCCAGGCCTGAGCAGATTGGCAGATGAGGCTGCTGGCCCACAGACATGTCTCCCAAAATTGCTATCGTGGGAGAATCGTTTCTTTAGAGTGGTACAGACAGGGGTTTCCAAGGGAGGAGCCTATCAGGGAGCTTTCACCAGGGGACAAGGCTGCTGGAGAAGTACCCACAGTACAATATTAGTATGGGGGAAGGAGAGAGGGCGTCTAATCTCTGTGGTCACTCTCTCAGTGATCTCCAGTTGAGTGCCCCAATAAAACTCAAGGCCATGGCTGGCCGAGGCTGAGTAGCCCCGAGAACTCAGTACAAGGCCTGCCCTATACTACTTCCACAGTGGAAAGGAAAACAGGAAGGTACAACCTCAGAGGTCGTGCAGGAAAAGCTGGCTTCTCCACAACACTGTGCTTTGGGATTTAGCAAACTATATTAATGTGCCATTTGATTCTTAATTTCCACCAGACCATAAGATAGCTGGGGGGCAGGGCTGTAGCTCATTCACCCAGGTACCCTCAGCACCTGAAGGTCTTCACTGAAGATTAGAAGAAAGAACAGTGTTGAGAGCTCACTATGCAAAACAAAAGGCATGGTTCCTGCCCTCCTGGAGCAGGGATTTGGGGGAAGGAAGTTCGCTGAAACTGGGTCTTAAAAAGAAGTTTTCACCAGGGTGGAGAAGTGTACGTGGGTGTGTGCAGTGAGGAAGAGATAAGAAAGAGAGCAGAAGAAAATGCAAGCAAGCGCAGTATGGAAGGAAATGGCGTTTTTTAGGACGTATTCCAGAAGATGCAAATAAGGGCGGGAGGTCACCTTTGAAGATGATGCCAGTTTGGATGCATTTGTAGGACTATGACTCCCTTGAGTTGATATTTTTATAACTTTTCATTATGATTCTTTTTTTTGAAAGTATAGAGAGTAAAGATTTTATTCACTCTCCAAGAAAGGAGAGGGGCATGGTGTGGAGACACCAACCCATTATGATTCTTTTAAGATATTTTAAGTGATAACTTTAAGTAGTATATTTCCACATAGAGGAAATATTGAATGTATTTGGTTAGAGCTGCTCCAGGCTGGAAACACTTCCCTTTACTTTTTTTCATTTCATGATCGAGACCTGCACTGTCCAATATGGAAGTCTCTACCTGAAACCCGAAAAGACCAGAGTTTGTGCTGCTTGGGATCGAATCTTTATGGACATTTTCTTCAGATGGCTGGCGATCTAGGAAGACAGCAGGTTCATACCCTAACAGACCATCTTAAATTCCATTTTAAAATGGCCCTTTTTATAAGAAGAACAAAGTGTAGGTAAGGGGTTTGGAACTCAGGGAAAAAGTTAACCTGATAAAAGCTGCAGCATTCTTTCCTCTGGGGCCTGGGCAGTGGTCTTCATGTACTGTGCTCAGTCTGGGGGACAATGGCTCAGACACCACCTCAATGGCTTGCTGTCCCCCTGAGGCACAAAGGTGGGACTGCTTGTGGTCTCCTAGAGTCAGGGTGGGCCATACCTTCAGTTCCTGGAATGATAGTTTTTACATGCATTGATGACTAAGCTTATTAACTATTACTTAAACTAAAATTGTCCAACTCTAGAGTCCCCTATCATAACCACATGTGGCTATTGAACACTTGTTATGTTGCTAGTCTAAATTAACATAAGTGTAAGATATATACCAATTACTGAGACAGTACAAAGAAAAGAATGAAAAATAGCTTCTTAAATAATCTCTTATACTGATTACATGTTGAAATCAGTTTGAGTTTTCTGAGTTAAAGGAAATATAAAATACTATTAATTTTAATATTTATTTAATCTTTTATCTTTTTAAACGTGGCCACTAAATTTTTTTAATTAACATACAGTAAAACTTGCTCTTTTTAATGTATAGTTCTATAAGTTTTTTTTAAAGATTTTATTTATTTATCTTTAGAGGGGAAGGGAAGGAGAGAGGGCGAGAAATATCAATGTATGGTTGGTTGCCTCTCGTGCAGAACCCTGCTGGCAACTGGCCTGCAACCCAGGCATGTGCCCTGACTGGGAATCGAAATGCAGTTGTTTGGTTCACAGGCCTGCACTCAATCCACTGAGCTGCACCAGCCAGGGATTGTTCTATAAGTTTTGACAAAGGCATAGAGTCATATAACTAGTACGACAATTAAGATACAGGTCAGTTCTCTAAGCTCCCCCCAAAACTTTCTTTATGCTGAACCTTAGTAGTGTAAACCCTGAGGACTAAGAAGGGCTCCTGGTGGCTAACTGGGCTCAAATTATTAAAAAAAAAAAAGCAGAGCTCATCAGCCATTTCTGTACAGAGGGGCTCTCAACCAAACTACACTTTGCAGAGAAACCTCTGTGCTAAATTGCCTACCTGCGCTGTGTTTCTGCTGTCTAAGCCAACTCTTAAAAAGGGCTGTTTTTTTTCAACTAACAGGACTGAGGTTTTTCCCATCCAATTGGATCCCCACAGCTCTGACCAATCAGAGAGGCTCTCTGACCAATCAGGAACCAGAAGCGGGTACATCTCTCTATATAAGCCAGCTCCTCTCAGGCTCTGGTAGCACACTTGCCACCAATGACTGAACACTTTGATTCCCCAACGCAGGTAGGAGAAGAATGGAGCAGACCTGCGCAGAATGGGGTAGAGTGGAGCTGCCTAGGTGAGGACGGGCCTGGTTCACAGGAGAGCCTCAAGGCGGTGCTGTTTTCACAGTGGCACTATAGCACAATTAAGCTGTTCCTCAGTAGTGCTGTTTTCACAGCCATGCCGTATTACCTACTACTGAGCTGTTTGCACTAAAGAAAATTTCCTTCTTCACTGCTTCCTACTTCAAATTGGAGATTCCTGCCAGGGTTACATTGGCATGAACAACCATGGTTGACAGTAGTACTTCATCTCTCCCAGGTCCATGTCCTAGCAACCATTGGTCTGTTCTATGTCCCTATAGCTTTGTTTTTTTCCCAAAATAACACATAAATGAAATCCTACAGCCTGTAGTCCTTTGTTTATTGTGATAAAATATATGTAACAAAATTTGCTATTTTAACCATTAGTTCTTTGGCTTCTCTCACTTAATATGTTAGAGATTCATTTATGTCATTACACGTAACTCTAGTTTCTTCCTTTTTATTGATGAGTAATATTCCATTGTATGAATATACTCCTCATTTATCTGTTCACCAGTTGAAGAACATTTGGATTGTTTCCAGTTGCGGTATTTATGAAAAAAGTTGCCATAAACAATCATATATGGTGTGATTGTGTTTTCATTTCTCTTGGGTATAAACACTTAGGAGAATTTATGGGTCATATGCTAGGTGTGCATTTAACTTTATAAAAAACTGCCAAATTGTTTCCCACAATAGCTGTACCATTTTGCATTCCCATCAGCAACAAATGAGAATTCCAGTGATCTATGTCCTTGGCCAATGCTTGTTACTGTGAGGTTTGGTTTTTGTTTGTATCATTTCTAATTGATGTGCAGTGATTTTATCTTGTAGATTTAACTGATATTTCCCACATAAGTAATATTATTGAGCATCTTTCCCTTTGTTTATTTGCCATCCATATCTCTTCTTTGATGAAGTTCAAATCTTTTGCTCATTTTTAAAAATTGAGTTGCTTGTTTCTAATGAGTTTCAAGATTATTTTTGAAAGGAACTTTAGCCCTGCCTGTGGTCTATAGCCTCCCCCCAACACACACATGTTGACTGTAGGCATCACCACCTTTTTTTCCTTGTATTTTTTTTAAAGATTACAGAATAACATATAAATGGAATCCTACAGTCTGTAGTCCTTTGTTTATTGTGACAGAATATATATAACAAAATTTGCTATTTTAACCATTAGTTCTTTGGCTTCTCTCGCTTAATATGTTAGAGATTCATCCATGTCATTGCATGTAACTCTAATTCCCCTCAGGCTCCAGTAGTACACTCACCACTGTATTTATTTACTTATTTGTTTATTTACTTATTTATTTATTTATTAGAGAGAGGGGAAGGGAGAGGGAATGAGAGGAAGAGAAACATCCATGTGTGGTTGCCCTTCACACTCCCCATACTGGGGACCCAGCCTGCAACCCAAACATGTGCCCTGACTGGGAATCGAACCAGCAACCCTTTGGTTTGCAGGCTGGTGCTCAATCCACTGAGCCACACCAGCCAGGGCACCAGAAAACTTTTAAAAAATTAATTTTATAGAGAGAGGAGGGAAGAGAAAGAAATAAAAATTGACGTGACAGAATCATCAGTTGGTTGCCTCCCACATGGCCCTCAACTGGGGATTGAAGTAGCAACCTCAACGAACCTAGTCACCTGGCCTGAGCCCAGAAAACTTATTTTTTAATTAATTGGCTGATGATGAGTCCTTGATGAAAGCCTGTTGATACGATTGCTCAGAGGGTCAAAAGAATGTGCTAACTATTCATTCCTCTAGGTTTTACAAGCTGTGTCCCTGAATTAAACTACACTCAGACAATCTGAGTTTATGATTTAGTATTGTGTACTTGGAGTTTATTGATGGTCCATATTAGAAGCAGCCCTTATGAACTCTATAAAACTGCTGATAAAAATTTTGCCAATTATATTTTTCAATATCCCTTATGGAGGAAATGGTTTAATAAAGTCCTATTAGAGTTTAATGCCAGAAAAATTTCTTTTCTCCTGACAAATAATCATCTTTCTTACTGCTATAAAATGAGAACTATTACATTTGGCAATCTGTCTGCTTATAATTTTGGCCACTAGAAAACTTAGAACTATAGTTAATATTCAGATATACTGACTATTTTTAGCTTTAATTATCCCTCTGCTTTTTATAATTTATACTTATTTAATGGTATTGTATACAGTCCTTTATTTTTTTATTTTTTTAAGATTTTATTTATTTATCTTTAGAGGGGAAGGGAAGGAGAGAGGAAGAGAAATATCAATGTTTGGTTGCCTCTCATGCGTCCCCTGCTGGGAACTGGCCTGCAACCCAGGCATGTGCCCTGACTGGGAATCGAACCGCAGTTTTTTGGTTTGCAGGCCAGCACTCAATCCACTGAGCTATACCAGCCAGGTAAGGTGGTTTTCTTGCTCACGTGGCTGAGCTTGGGCTGGAAAGACTGAGGGCTGGGCTCAACTGGAATTGTCTGTCATGCCGGGTATATACAAAATCATGCAGCATATATATATTTAATATATTTTATATATATTTACATAATTGCCACTTAAAATCAATGATGTACATAACTGATTTTTGAGAGAGAGGGAGAGAAAAAAAACATGGGTTTTTGTTGTTCCACTTATTTAGGCATTATTCGTTTATTCGCCCTGACCAGGGATCTGACCCACAGCCTCAATGTATCTGCACGATGCACTACCCAACTGAGCTACAGGGCCAGGGCCAGACCACCTACCTGTGGCCTCTCCCCTGTGGCTTGGCTCTCCACCACAAGGTGTCTGAGTTCCGTGGTGGGGGGAGGGGGGAGCCAGAGGGAGTCTCCCAAAAGCCAGCATTGCAAGAAACCTGGGTGGAGAGGGCATGGCCTTTCCTAGCCTCAGAAAGCACACGTCATTCCACAGTACTCTACAGGGCATAGTACAAGCCCACCCAGATTCAAGGGGAGACTACACAGATGTCCACCTCTCCACAGCAGATTTATTAAAATAATTTACTGCCACTTAAAAAAAACACAGACATAAGTAATAAAAATGATAAACTCATAACTGTTCTTTGGCTGAAGAGAGCTAAAAAAAGGTGTCTCAGCATTTATTCCTGTGTAGCCCACATGTCTGTGATTGGGAGAGGGATAAACACAGGAAAGGCCTCTTTAGCTCCCCACCATCTTCCCAAGTTTGTTACAAACCCATTATAAAAAAATTTACCAAGCACGGGCCTGTGAAGTAAAGGGTTGCTGGTTTGATTCCCAGTCAGAGCACAAGCCTGGGTTGCAGGCCAGGTCCCCAGTAGGGGACACATGAGAGGCAACCACACAGTGATGTTTCTCTCCCACTCTTTCTCCTTCCTTTCCCCCTCTCTAAAGATAAATAAATAAAATATTTATTAATAAATAAATAAATAAATGAAAATGTACTGAAGTGCCCCTGGCTGGATGGCTCAGTTGGTTAGAGTGTCATCCCCATATACCTCCAGTCAGGGCACATACAAGGATCAGCCGATGAAATACATAAATAAGTGGAACAACACATCAATGTCTCTTTCTCTCCCCTGGCCCATTCCGCTCTCTTTCTAAAATCAATCAATAAAAAACTTTATAAACTTTTAAAAATAAATAAATACATAATTCACCAAAGCTTCCGCAAAGCTAAGTTAAAATTAGATATATTACTAATTCGGTAGTGACAAGATTATTTTGGTGCCAAATAACTTTTTAAAAGGACATTTAGGAAGCTATTATTTTAGCCATGAAAGTTTGATGAAACACATCTTTCTTCTTTTTTTTAAGATTTTATTTATTTATTTTAAGACAGAAGGGAACGGAGAGAGAAAGAAAGGGAGAGAAACATCAATGTGTGGTTGCCTCTTGCATGTCCCCTACTGGGGACCAGGCATAAGCCCTGACTGGGAACCAAACCAGCAACTCTTTGGTTCCCAGGCTGGCACTCAATCCACTGAGCTACACCAGCCGGGGCACATTGTTCTTCTTAATGACTAGTGAGAAGACATGTTTTTCCCACTGGGAATAAAAAATTCAACAGATGCTTGAAAAGAGACATGTCTAAAATTCATTATCTTTTTTCCTTTTTTTCCACCTAATCCTTTCCCTTCCTAAATTTGGAGGAAATTCCTTTATTAAACACCTAAAATGTGCTGAGTATTACTGTTGTCACTTCCCCAACATTTCAAAGAACAGATTTAGCAGCCAATTTAATAACATGATTCAGATGTTATTTCAGGAGTTGACAAACTTATTCTGTAAATGGCCAAATAGTATTTATGCTTTGCGGGCAGTAGAGCTTCTTTTACAACTCTTCGACACTGCTGTTAGCAAAACGCTGTCATAAACAATATGTAAATTAATATCCATGACTGTGTTCCAATGAAACAATTTATGAACACTTAAATTTGAAGTTCATATAATTTTCACATGTTAGCAAATATCATTCCTCTTTTGATTTTGTTTAAGCATTTAGAATTTAAAAACTAGCTTTAGTTCGTGGACAAAAACTAGTAACAGGCCAGGTTTGGCCTGTGGGCTGTCATTTGCCTACCCCTGCAATATTGACTGAGAAAACGAACAGTGTACAGAATCGTATTTACAGCATAATTTTTGTAACTCAAAAGAGATCTACACGTAAATAAAAGGCTAGACATAAATCTATAAAATGTAGTTGTACTGTTTTGCTGAGATTATGGTCAATTTATTCTCTTTTCGGTACTTTCCAATGTTATTGATGGTAATATTTTTCTTTAATGAGGGAAATAAATTTTTTTGAAAGAATAAATGTGGTAGTGTTCACTCTAACAGCACATATACCAGAAATCATGATGAGGGAGAAAATGAGAATGACTCCTGTGATATTGGATTGGACCTGGAGTTATTTCTATATGTCCACATCTAGATATAAATCTGTCACTCTATCTAGCTCTCTCTGTGGGAAATGTCCACTGAGAGGGCATGAAAGCAGAACACTTCAAAAGCAATGAGCACATCTCGAATCTGGATTTTGGTTTCTAAATAACTGCTCTCCACTAAAAAGAACCAAGCTCCTTGGAGAAGGATCTCATTCCAGGGCTGGCACAGGGATGAGGTACCACATCAGCCTGGAACATCTTGCGCAAGAAAGGAAGTGCTCAAGTGACAATAGGGACATGCCAAATGGACACAAAAACTGGCTGGAATGAGCCTCCATTTGCCAAATTAGAACAATTTTATTATTATACTAAATGATAGCACCATATTATAGCCAAATGAATAAAACAGGTAACCATGAGTCCATATGATATAAAAAATAAATGAATAAAATTGTAAAAGGTTTGATGAGAAATAGGTGATTTATGTAGTTTGAAAGTACCCCCATATATACTTTATAATTACAAAAGGAAAAGGTGTAACTTTATAGTGGAGAAGCATGGCAGACCGCATCTTAATCAAGGACCAAAGTATCATAAACAATGAGACAAACTGACTAGCTAAAATTTTGTTTCGCTTTATATCAGGTATGGAGAAGAATACGGCATCACTTCTGTGACAGTCCTGCCTGAAATGTATAACCTGAATCTCGTAAAGAGAAGAATACGGCATCACTTCTGTGACAGTCCTGCCTGAAATGTATAACCTGAATCTCGTAAAGAGTGAAAACACAAAACCAAGTACAGGAAGATTATCCAAACTAGCTGCCCCGCCCCCGTTTGCCCCAACGGGCGAGCAGTCGGTCACTCGCGCAGCAGCACAAGCCTGGCCGGCTGCCAGCCCTCCGGGAATCCCGGCGCCCATCGGCTCCAGACACGCCCGGCACCGTCCTGGCGCCCCTTTCCCGCCACCACCAGAGGCTCCGCGCGCGCCTTCCCGCCTTTCCCCAAGCCGCCACCAGACGGGGAGGCGAGATGTGCGCCAGCAACCTCGGCCAAGGCGCTGCCATTGTCCCGCAGATCCTCCCAGCACAGCCTTGAATGCCTTGAGGGGCGGGGCCAGGCTGCCAGCCCCGCAGGCGCCGTGTCCAAGAGCCAGTGCGTCTGGGCGGCTCCCCCCGCCCCCTCCCGCCTCGTCCTGCGCCACCTTTGTGACCGTCTCCAGCCCCTTGGAGCAAGCGCATCATGGTCGCTGCTCCCGGGGTTGGAAATAGTGCCCGCTCGCCTCTGCTCCTTCCGCTGCTGGCCCCGACGGAGACCCGTAGGGCCGCAGCCTGGGCAATCGCAGCCTGGGCAATCAAAGCCGGTGGCGCCTTTGCTCCCTTGCCCTCTAGTGAATCCACAAAATTCCAGAAACAGTATTGACTGAAAATGTAATCTGTTATTTTTAAAACATGTTAAAATACATGTAACAAAATTTACCCTTTTAAAGGATAATTCGGTAGTATTACTTTCACACTGTTATGCAACCGTCACCAAAATCTTGTTCTGAAACTTTTCCATCACCTGAAAGTGAAACTTGCGCCTATCGGCAGTCACTCCCTCCAGCCGGCCCAGCCCCTGGCAACTGCCACTCTGCTTTCTGTTCTAAGGCTTTGTCTACCCTGGATATTTTATATAAATGGAATTATACAATATGATGTCCTCTGTGACTAGCCTCTCTTGCCTAGCATAATGTTTTCAAGATACATCAGATAGCATGTATGAGAACTTCATTAGTTTTCGTGAATGAGTAACACTCTACTGTATGCGTATAGAACATTTTGTTTATTCATTCATCAGTTGACATTTGGGTGTTTCCAAATTTTGGCTATTGTGAATAATACTTATATGAATGTTTGTATTTGCATACAAGTTTTATTTGAATGTGTTTTCATATTCAATTCTTTTAAGTATATAACTAAATTAGACTTTTGCTCTGCTACTAATGGAAAACCCCATAACCACCTGCAGTTTTCCCCCCATTGATTCTGTGAACACCTGAAAGTGTATCATGCATGCTCGCGACAGAAAAATTTCATCTGCTTTAATCTTCTGGGTATAGGAGACATGTAGGTCAATATTCCTGCCCTCCTCAGGGGATCTGTTCCCTTTACCACCACCCAGCCCCAACTTCTAAATAACATTGCCTCAACCCCTACCACCCAGAGCCCTTGTTGTCCGACTTAAGGTGTGCCTTGTGACCCAAGAGAACCCAGTTTTTGCTGGGTGAAACAGATGTTTTCCTTGAAACAGATGGTTCCTTGAAACTTTACTTGCACGATACAGTCAGCAAGCAGGATTTGGCCCAACCTGTTTTAGATAGTCCTTTTTTTTTTTTCTCTCTCTCTTACTAAATGAAGTTAATGAGTCTTCAAAAGAATGGAAAGTATATTTAGTGTTAGTGGTTCTATATTGTTATAGGGGAATCTTTTAAAAACCTATAGGCTATAAATGCTTTTGTGAGGAGCTAAGTAAGCCCAGCCAATCTTAAATATACCCAACCTCAACATGTTTTCTAAATGTAAAATGATATCAACACATTGCTAAAATTGAACCTACCTCCTGTCTTCAAAAGATAAATATTTGAGCCCTGACTTGTGTGGGTCAGTGGATTGACTGCCAGCCTGCGATCTGAAAAGGTCACTGGTTCGATTCCCAGTCATGGCATATGCCTGGGTGGCAGGCCAGGTCCCCAGCTGGGGGCGTGCAAGAGGCAACCGATCAATGTATCTCTCCCTCTCTTTCTCCTTTCCTTCCTCTCTCTCTAAAAATAAATAAAATCCTTACAAAAAAAGATAAATATTTGAAACTGTTTAAGCAGAAAAAAATCTTTGAAATAAAAAATGCACATCTTTAAGATTTACATAAGCCCTGGCTGGTATAGCTCAGTGGATTGAGCACAGGCCTATGAAACAAAGGTTCTCCAGTTCGATTCCCAGTCAGGGCACATGCCTGGGTTACAGGCCAGGTCCCCAGTAGGGGACGCATGAGAAGCAACCACACACTGATGTTTCTCTCCCACTCTTTCTCCTTCCTTTCCCCTTCTCTAAAATAAATTTTTAAAACACTTTTTTTAAAGATTTATATAAAAAAATGGAATACCAAGACAACTGAAATGAGAAGTCAGATCTAGATTATATAGATTATATCCACTAAGTTATTACTTTATTTTATTTTTAGTTCTTTATATATAAAAAGTAAAAATAAGAAAACACCACACAACCGGGACATTATTGAACCACATAAACAGACTTGGTACATAGCCACTTTAACATAAAGACTGACTCAGTTCCAAAAAGTAGGAAGTTTCCCACTCCTTAGAAGAGGTATCAGTTGCTATTGTTTAAATGGCCAGGATCAGTTCCAACTTCATCTTCTCCTTTTTGGATAGCAGTTTTGGCAAGTGCCTTTGTAAGAGGAACTAATCCACTTGGCAACTTGGCAGCCAAAGATAGTCAGTTACTATTTTTCTTCTAAGACTTATGGGAAAGTGTGTGACTATAGAACTCGGAGTTTAGAATGGTTATGACTTTTCTGATTTTTGTGTTGTCTGACACTAGTTTTTGCTTATACTGCATCCCATGAATGATTACCTACTCATTCATCAAGCAGTGGTCAGTCGTCTTTTGTAAAATCTAAATCTGGGTTTGGGCTACTCTGCATAGAAAACATGTCGTATAAGGAAGGAAGTAATTGGTCCTAACACCATTGGTCTGAGAGGCGGGAAAAGACATTTGATGGAAGCTTCTATTGTTTGGAACTCTAATAGCTTGCTTCCCACCCACCCCCCTTAACTAATACCTTATTTGTAAAATTTCTCATTAGAAATTCTTGTAAAATAATTGCACTGTGAAAAACAGTTAACTAAATTTAAATTATGAGGGATTATTATGAACTCATCCATGTGAGGGAATCAAGCCTTAATTTGTTTCATCCATTCTGAAGAAACCGTTTCCATCATTTTGATCTTAGCCATTCTAAAATTTCCAGTTATCTAATTTAGGTCAATTTAAAAATTCTGGAAGGCACCGAAAACAGTTAAATTACATTTGTTTCTGAAGACAAAATAAGCAATAAGGGAACAAAAGTCTTTTCCTTGAATCCGGCTGAGGCTGTTCCTATTCTAAATTTGTCACTAGAGTGTCTCAATCCGACTTATATAAACCAAAACAAAAATCTATTTTGAGACTATTCCCTGTCTACCCCCCAAGGCTGGTTTAACCAAATTAAAGATGATTTGCATTAATTTAAATCCAAAACTTAATAAATATTTCATTAACAACCAGAAACCCTGCTTCTAGGTATTTTTTAGATCATAAAGTGGCTAATGTGTTTTGCTAATAACTGTTATATATTATCATGGACCTTTATATAAAATTACCTTTTGCAGTACACTTATTAAAATTTACTGAGTCAAGAAATATTTAAAATGGATAATATTATATGGGTTGCTGTCTTACATATATGTGAGGGTTTTTTTGTTGTTGTTATTTCAAATAAGATCATCCTTGTTAACTTTCATGAATCATGCCCAATTTATATTTCAAAAATCAGTCGGAGAGGTTGGCAACAGTAATTTCAAGATAATATTGTATATTTTTTAATTTTGAAAGTTTTTTACAAACAAAAGGAATATATTAAAATCAAATACATGATGCATATGAAATAAGTGGACAATAAAGATTTTTGTTTGCCGTGTGTTGATGGTGGTTTATGTTGTTTAAGATATGTGTGGGTATTATTGGCATGGAAATTAAATTAACACCCCCACGCTTAACATGTGAGTTCCCCCCTCCCTGTCTAAGCATTACAAGAACGCAGGCCATGAGTACACAGAGCTCCGTGAGGCTAACACAGCCTTTTCCTTTTCTGTGGTTTCAGTCTGACGGGTACCCCAAGGAAGCAAATGCTGTACCTACAGATGCTCTTTGTTCATCACCCAAACATGTCTGTCATCAGCATTGGCCTGGCAAGACCTGGCATCTGATCCCAGCCAGAGCTGTGGGAACTAAGGACCAGGCATTTCACCCCTTTATAAAATGAAGTTGGACTAGACTCTCTAACGTGGCTTCTACTTCCCAAATGCCTGACTTCATGGTCTTGTCCCGTATCTGTCCTAGGTTCTGGGGTATTAACTGGTTTTTGTGGCCAGCCAAGACCCAACCCAGGTGCCGTAGGGCCCCTCCACACCTGTCACAGTAACACTACCTTTGTTCTGTTTTACGACACTGCATACAGGTAATGGGAAGTTGTTTGTTTCTTCTTAATAAGAAAACCATAGCATCTAATGTATATTTTCTAAAGACTGGGATATTCTAAAATGTTTATACTAAATTTACATACCTAAATAAAGAGAGAAATTTAAACACTGTTAATGTCCCAAACCACCATGTTTGGAAAAGGCAGGAAATGCCCAAGACTGTTTGACTTGTTTATAAATTGTATACCAAAGCTAGAAGTTTACTGGATAGGAAAGATCACAGTAACAGTAGCTTAGACCAGAAAGCCTTCTATGGCCCTGACCAGTGTGGCTTAGTTAGCTGGGCCTTGTTCTGCAAGGCAAAGGGCTGCCGGCTCAGTTCTAAGTCAGGACACGTGCCTGGGTTGCAGGTTCAGTCCCGGCTGGTCGGCTGGGCAGTCGATGTTTCTCTGTCAGGTTGACGAGGCCCTACCCAAGCACTGCCAGTGCACTGTCCTCGCCCCTACTGTCACGCCCAAAACTGTGTTGCTTGGTTGCTAGTTTTCCTGATTATGCACTGCAGGTTCCTTGGGGGCAGAGAGCTTGATTATTCATTGATGTCCCCCTAGTGCCTGACACATAATACAGGACTACATAAATAACTGTTGGATAAAGAGCCCACTATCCTCACTTATGGGTCTGCCAAGGAGCAACAGAAGCAGGCAGGAGTGGCACCACATGACATAGCAGTAAGGGCACCATTACCAAGAGCCCAGTGTTTGGTGGTTGCGAGGTACACACAGGTTCCCCTCAAAGTGTGACTGATGGGATCCCCAGAAATTTCATTCAATGTCCTCATAACATGTCATACTGTACCTGCTCACTAGGAGTAGTGCCAAAGGATACTTGGCATTTTGGCAGGACCATTTTGACTATTTATCCAATTCTTACACATATCTCAGCAAAAGTTGCAAATGGTATGTTAATTACAAGCAGCTAAGCACAAAGATTGAACACTCTTCAAGAGAGGAAAAGTTAGCCCTGGCTGGTGTGGCTCGGTGGATTGAGCACCAGCCTGGGAACTGAAAGGCTGCTGGTTTGATTCCCAGTCAGGCACATGCCTGGGCTGTGGGCCAGGTCCCCAGTAGGGGGCATGAGAGGCAACCACATTTGATGTCTCTCCCACTCTCTTTCTCCCCTCCTTCTCCTCTTTCTAAAAAGTAAATAAAATCTTTAACAAAAAAAAAAAAGAGAGAGAGAGAGAGAGAAAGAGGGGAAAAGCTAGTTGGTGTTGGCTACATTTTTATAGGAAATTCCCCTAGCTGTATTTTAGAGAAATTAGGTAGAGTATCTATTGTATAATTGCTTAACATACTCTTTAGTAAAGGATTAACAGAATTTTTTATCCTTCACTATGAGAAAAAGCCCACTGGTTAACTCCTAGTTCTATTCCCCTGATAATCTACTAAAGAATAGTGTGTCTGCTATGTTGCTAGGCAACATTACATATGGTAGACATGAACCCCTAATCAGTAAATTGCATCCAAACTGGGAGAACAATAAACACCTAATAAGAAGCCACAGCTCTGGGCTTCCCTAAGTACAGTGACTCTTGGAACAGACATGTGTCTTGCAGGGACCCTAACAGCTATGTCCATTGGGTTACTATAAGAGATTGCCCCCAAGCCGGGACAGCTCCCATACTTGCCTGATATGGGTCATCTCCTTGTCCAAAACTCACATGATGGATTAAAAAATTGCTCCAAAAATCACAGTTGTCAATGAAGAGTTGACAGTGGTAAAATCATCCACCTGGAGGGTCAGAGCAGATGCTAAATGTCCTCCTTAAATCACAAAGCTTCTGTATCATCTGATCACAATGGCGTGAGTTACTGTCACCTTCGGAAAACTAGGACATGTTAGAAACCAACCAAACTATTTCTGACAAAGAAAAAACTTTTTATTCATTTCTACAGAAGCATTATTCAATGAAAAGAATTCAAATTTTCAGCACTATAATGAGGTTGGAGGAACACAGTAATAAGGGATGTTGTGGAAATACTGAATAAAAATCAATGAAAACACTGCCCATCAGAAGTAACTGAATCAAGTGCCCCCTTTTTTGGGTTAGAAGATAGTGTGATCACGTGGAAGCACAAGGTGAGCTATAAAGGACCCACAACAACAGGAAGTACAGGTAATGCTCAAAACAGAGCCCAACCAGCCCTCGGCCCCTCCCCACGCAGTTACGCTATACCTCACGAGGGACACACAATAAAAACCCAGAAGTCCAAGTGGAACAGCCCGAATCCCGTTGACCAATGGCCCCTCCAGTCTTCCCCACTGCCCTCAGAGTCAGTGCATGAAGTCCTTCCTACTTGTTGTTTTCCATGTGGTTTATCGCAACATCAACTAACAATAATGACAAAAAACCATCACAGCATTCTGAACCACCAGACTACACAGTTCCAAAATACTCTGCAGACCACAAGGTCAGTCATTTTCTTCGGGAGTATTTTAAGTCTCGTGGCCACCAAAATATTTACACCAGAATGGCATCTTTCTGCCAAGTGACCACAAATCATGTTGCTTTACATCATTTCTTAATGTATTACAATTTCAGGCCTTATTTATATTCCTCCCCAACCCTCACTGAGAAAGCCTGTCCCCTTCCCCCAAGTGAAACAACTTCCCAAGGACACCATTTTTAATTACATTATAAGTAAGAATCCTGTTCCCATTCATGCAATATATCTAAGATAAGGTAAAAGTATCCCTTCGCGAATGTGGACAGAATGTGCGAGAAAGATGCCAAAACATAACCTAAATCACCAATGGTCTGTGTTGGACCCAACTGTGAATTTACTTACTATAAAAATATCACCAACTTGCTCTGGCTGGCATAGCTCAGTGGATTGAATGCGGGCCTGTGAACCAAACAACCGCAGTTAAATTCCCAGTCAGGGCACATGCCTGGGTTGCAGGCCGGTTCCCAGCAGGGGATGCACAAGAGGCAACCATATACTGGTATTTCTCTCCCTCTCTCCTTCCCTTTCCCCCCTCTAAAGATAAATAAATAAAATCTTTAAAAAAATCACCAACTCCACAATTAAACCTCAAACACACTGCATGGATTATAAATACTGACCACTAAATATAAACATAAATTTAAAACAGGGCAGTTTATGGTCTGATATCCCAGACAAAGATCTCCATTAAAAGTGAGAGAATCCAGCGATTCAGTTACTACAAATACCAACACAAACTCTAAACAGCCAACCAGGAATGCAACAATCTGAAACATTATGGAAAAAGAGAATCACTTAAATATTAATCTTCATGTTCTGTTTTCCCTCCACAGATTCTGCTGCTTTAAAATTTAATACAATGATCAAATCCTAGAGTGGTTCTAGGGGTATGAGTCGGAGTTCAAATTTCCAAGTTTCTGCAACACAAACCTAATTAGCTTTGAGGGCAAGTTGTGAATAATTTGACCTCCACTCCCCATTTTACTATCCACTATTTTCTAAAACTTGTGGGAGCCTAAGAGTCTATTAAATATTCAGAAGGTAAAAGGTAGCCTAAAATATAACACAAAATTAAGTCACTCAAAGTCTTTTTTATATCCTACTTTTTAGTAGGGTTTCTTAACCTCAAACTCTTAACATTTGGGACTGCACAATGCTTTGTTAATGCTTTGTAAGAGGCCCTCCTACGAACTGCAGGATGGGTGGCAGCATCCCTTCCCGCACCCACTAGATAGATGTTAGCAGCCCCTGGCCAGATGTAACCATTCAGAACGTCTCCAGACATTGCCAAATCTCCCTGGGGGGCGAGATCACCCTCAGTTGAGAATCACTGTCTTACAATGATATCTCTAATGTAAAATTTTTTATTTTGCACCCAGTAATATGAATAGGTCATGAGGTCACTGAAGAGGCTCCTTGCTCTGCCTGAGAAAGTAGGCAGAGAAGTTAAAATGTGAGGTAGAAAAGTCGTAAGAAAACATCAAAAATACTTCATAAACAGAAAAGAGCAAATATACCAAACATAACTCCTTGCAAAGTACAGCTTCCACATATCCATTTAGGTTTGCCTTTTGCTAAGATTCCCTCTTTTAAAACAATAGCCAGCCCTGACTGGCGTGGCTCAGCTGGCTGGATGTTGTCCCGCAAAGCAAGAGGTCGCTAGTTTGATTGCAGGTTGGGACACATGCCTGGGTTGCCCTTCTGAGAAGTAAATGATTGATGATGTTCCTCACATCGATGTTTCTTTCCCTCTCCCTTACCCTCTCTCTAAAAATAAATAAATAAAATCTTAAAAAAATATACACTTATTTAAAAAAACACCCAAAAAGCAGCTAATATGTTCATTTCAGATTAAGAAAAGTGTTTCCGGTCCTTAGTAAGTTTCCATTTGTAACTCTTGACCTAGAACAATAATTTTCAAACTCCCTGTGGTAAAAGACCAGTTTTTAAATTTTCAGTCCACTGCAGACCAGCAGTAGGTGGTCCTACTGTGCGGCCTGGTGTCGACACCCCACAGGCCAGCACCTGTGGGTGGGCCGCAGCTTGAGTATTGACAGCTAGAGTTGAACTCCTGAGTACAGCTTAAACACTTTCTGAACTCTGCAATGACTAACATTGTTTATTTTTAGAGAAAGGGGAAGGGAGGAAGAGAGGGAGAGAAACATCAACGTGTGGTTGCCTCTCACATGCCCCCTATTGGGGACCCAGGCATGTGCCCTAACTGGGAATTGAATCGGTGACCCTTTGGTTTGCAGGCCAGCACTCAATCCACCGAACCGCACCAGCCAGGGTGCCTTGAATATTTTTAATCGCAACAGTTCCTGTTCTTCAGCCCTTTAAAGAAATGCAGCCTTTTGTGAGAGTAATTGTACAGCTGCTAAGTGGGTGAAAAGCAGACTTGTTTTAAAAACCTGTTCTACTCAACATCCCTTTCCTTCCAGAGGATCTTTTAAAAGATAAGAAATGTAGAAATATAACTTCTACATTTTTATATAGGCTTACACTTTTCCCTCCAATTAAAATTCTCTTCAGGAACTAAGTAAAAGAACGTCAGCAGTAGCTCCACTTCCAGGTTCCACAGCAATAGCCTTTGGAAATGGCTGGAAAAAGCAGGAGAGAATTTTTAGTTTTAACCAGAAAATACGCTTTATGATCACAAAACAGGTTCTTGATGTGTATAGAATCGTCAAATGCTGAACTAAGCAGGAAAACCATCCAGACCTGCGCTCCCAGGGCCTCCTCGCAGGGCTCACTTAAAATTTAATTCAATGGGGGAAGTCGAAGTGCCACGACGAGGCTTTTAGCTCATCTCCACGGTTGCCTGCACGTAAATACCCCCGGCTTTGAATACTGCAGTCTCAGATTTAGAAAGTGCTCTTAACAATCGTGTGTTAGGCAGCCCTGCCAGCCTCACGTCAATAAAGCTTTCTCGGAAATACTTCAGAAAATTAGAATATGGAAATCGATAGGTAGGCAGAGGCAAGACTGATCTCAAAACTTAACTATTTTCTTGCCCACCTGTCCAGAGGAAAGAGGAGGATGACGAAGGAATGCAGAAGACAGACAATGTAAAACAGGCATATGGAGGTTTTCTCCTCCTAACCAGGGTTCGGGTGCACAGCAGGAAGGGCGGGGAGCCTGAGGGCCAGCCCTGATTCACTCAGAATCTGGGACAGTCAGGCCATCAGCAAACCAAGGGCGCCGTACTAAAAAGTCATTTGTCCTTTGAGTCACAAAATCGAACCTCTGCTACATAGTCTAACAAAAATGCAAATATAGTAAAAGTGAAAAAGATGTTCCTCTCAGGGTTCCACAAAATTGGACAAATGGTGGCTTTCAACCACAGAATGAGTGATAACAAATTCTAAAATCTCTTCCCCACCACGGTACTGCTACATGAGTGTCTCTCGGTCTGTTAGGTTGGGCCGCATTCGTGGTCTGTCGTCCGAATCGTCTCCGGCAGGGTCGTTCTCCTCGCCCGACTCCACGTAGATGGGCCAGTCATTGTCCGTGTCACTCTTTCCTTGGCTCTCGGATGAAGCCTCCACCAGGCTAAGGTTGATGGGCATCAAATCGTCCTCGTCATCATGTGTGTCTGTGACGCAGGTGCAGCTGTCACACAGCCCAAAGCGCCTCAGGCCCTGTGACAGGTGACTCGTGAAGGTTCTTCTGCAGCCCTTACAGATGATTGGACGGTTGGATCTGTGGACCTAAAATTACAAGTAGACAAAGTAAATGTCACAGAAATGGAGTCGAATCGCGGCCTTCAAGGCCCCACCGATGTGGGCCCTGCTGGACCCTCCAGCCTCACTTCTCACCACTCTTCCAGCTGTTCCGTCAGCTGCGGCCGCAGCCTCACCAGGGTCCTTGCCACCCCAGCGCCCTTGGACATCCCTGGAAATTGCCCTCCTCCTCATTGCCAACCCCTCCCGTCTTTCAGGAAAGGCTTTTCTGATGCTCCAGGCCGGGTTAGCTCCCCCAGCTATATATTTTCACTTCTGCTTCTTCCTTGATTATACAGCAGTATCCCATTACCTGTGGGGAATATGTTCCAAAACCCGCTGGGAATGCCTGAACCTGCAGATAGTACTGAACCATACATACTAGTCTGTCTGGGAAAAGTGCAGCCATTCTTAATATGGTTAGAACAGTTTGTGTGGCATCGGACATCGATGTAATCAGGCACTCAAGGAGAGTGGACCGGAATGCGCATGCGTGAACAATGATGCCTTCACTGTACTAGTCAGTGGTGGCGGTACACGCAGTAAGTAAACACATGTACTATACAGCTGCTGCATTGAAAATGACTGAGCGAGACTTCCGCCAAGATGGAGGTATAGGTGGGTGTGCCGTGCCTTCTCACACAACCAAGTTTAGGGACAACTAAATATTAGCATCAGAAAACACAACCAGAACACGGAAAATTGAACTTTTCGGAAGTCCGTTAACAACAAATTCTTCAGCCCGACCGGTAAGGGGCGAAACCGGCATCTCGTGAGGGGTTGCACAGGAGGACTCCTGTCGGACGGACCCAGGCGCGGAATCCCGGCGCGCGAATCCAGACGCACGGGTTCCAAACGCAGGATTGGACCTAGCGAGCGACCGAGCAACCCACCAGGTGAGCGACTGCTGAGGAGACAGTGGGGAGGCGGTGCTGCGTGTTGACTGCGGTTGCCTGTCTGCAGGTGAGCGGACAGGCGAGGGAGTGGGCGGTTGGACCGGGGCCGGCGGTCCCCGTGGCGTGCGGCAGTAGAGGGCACCGCCATTTCCCCGCTCTGACCACGCCCCCACATACAGCGTCACAACCCAGCGACCTGGGAGTCCAAGGCCCCGCTTCTCACATTTAAAGGGCCAGAACAGACCAAAAATGTCGCAGGAAGACCTCAAAGCCCCAGAGATAAATCTAAGCGACGAAGAAATAGCAAAACTCTCAGATGCACAGTTTAAAACACTGGTCATCAGGATCCTCACAGATCTGGTTGATTATAGCCACAAATTAGAGAAACATATGAAGGCTAAACTAAGGGAAATGAATGGAATTCCACAGGAAACCCATAGAGATGAAAAGGAAACTGGGACTCAAATCAATGGAGTGGACCAGAAGAAAGCAAATAATGGCCAAACAGAAAAGAGTCAAGGAGCAAGAATTCAAATAAATGAGGAGAGTCTTAGGAACCTCCAGGACATCTTTAAACGCTCCAATATCCAAATTATAGGGGTACCAGAAGGGGGGAAAGACACAACCACCAGTGGAAAAATTATTTGAACAAATAATAAAAGAAAATTTCCCCAATCTGGCAAAGGAAATAGACTTCCAAGAAATCCAAGAAGCTCAGAGAGTACCAAAAAAGTTGGACTCAAGAAGAAACACACCAAGGCATATCATAATTACATTAGCCAAAATTAAAATGAAGGAGAGAATCCTAGAAGCAGCAAGAGCTAAGGGGACAGTCACCTACAAAGGAGTCCCCATCAGACTGTCAGCAGATTTCTCAAAAGAGACCTTACAGGCAAGAAGGGGCTGGAAAGAGGTATTCCAAGTCATGAAATCCAAAGACCTACAACCAAGATTGCTCTATCCAGCAAAACTTTCATTTAGAATGGAAGGACAGATAAGGTGCTTCTCAGATAAGATCAAATTCAAGGAGTTCATCATCACCAAGCCCTTATTATATGAAATGTTAAAGGGACTTATCTAAGAAAAAGAAGTTAAAGAAACATGAACAGTGAAAGAACAACAAGCTCACAGTTATTAACAACCACACCTAAAACGAAAGCAAACTAAAAGGACAGCTAGATCAGGAGTGGAAACATAGAAATGAAGATCTCAAGGAGGGTTAGCAACAGGGGAGTGGGAGGAGGAGATGGGGGGGAGAAGGTACAGAAAATAAGTAGCATAGACAGTAAATAGAAAATAGATGGGGGGGGCAAGAATAGCATGGGAAATATAGAACCTAAAGGACTTGAGACACATGGACATAAACTAAAGGGGGGTAATGGTGGGGATGGGGGGGCAGGGTGGAGGGGAATGAACGGGGGAATAGAACAACTGTAACAGCATAATCAATTTAAAAAAATAAATTTAAAAAAAAAAAGAAAATGACTGAGCAAGGGGACCTCCAGTCAAGATGGTGGCACAGGCAGGCATGGCTCCCCTCTTCACACAAAATTATAACTAAAATGTAGAACCACCATCTCTCAGGAACATCAGAAGTTGAGTTGAATGCAAGTCTGACAACTACAGAATTAAAGAAACCCCATCCATTCAGACTGGTAGGAGGGATGAAGACATGGAACAGGCTGTTGCAGATAAAAATTCAGAAGGGATACTCGGGAGCTCAGAGTCCCAGCCCCACACCAGGCCCACCAGCCTAGGGTTCCAGTCCCAGGAAACTGAAGTCCCTGCAACTTCTGGCTACAAAACCAGTGGAGATTCAGTCAGTGGAAGAAACTTGTTAAGTCCCAAGCAGTTCCTGTTAAAGAACCCACACACAGACTCACCTACTCAGACTCACTCCCTCTGAGCTCCTGCACTGGGGTGTAGCTCGAAAGGCACCAGTGGCACGCAGGGAGAAACTAAAGTGTCTGGCATCAGGGCAAGCAGAGGCCACTGTCCCTTTACAAAACCCCACCACAGAGCAGGCGAGCTGGTGCCATATCTGAGACTCCATCAATCTGGCTAACACTGTTTGATCTGCCTTGGAGATCCCCAGAGATTCTGCCCCGCCCAACTTACAGGCCCACCCAAGCTGCTTTTCCATATGAAGCGCAGGCCTTAGCTCACACTTCACAACTTCTTGAATCCTATCAAACAAGCAACAGCCTGCCTCAGTGAGTCCCAGGCCCAGCACTAGCAGCAGGCAGCTTAGATTCACAGCTTGGCTCCACCTGGGAATATCCAAGCCAAACACAAGTAGCAGCCTTATTGCTTTATAGCTCAGGAAGGGTGGCCCTAGACAAAACACAGGTTGGGGCCGACCTTGGCCTGCACCACTTGGGAACCCCAGGGCCAGTGCACCCAGAGGTACACACCGTGCTGGAGCACTATCACCCTGTCCCTGCACAGCTGATCCTCCACAGAGGGCTGAGGTTGGTGGTCAGTGGTCACAGACAGCCCTTGCAGGTGACTGGCCTAGGTAAATCTCACCCATTGGTCTGCCAACAGCAACCAAGGCTCAACTACAAGAGGAGGGTGTACTCAGCCCATACGAAGGGTGCCCTGGAGTACCCATCTTGGGTGATAGGGGAGGCTGTGCCACTGGACCCTATAGGACACCAACTACATTAGGCCACACTACCAAGACACAGAGTCAAAGCAGCTCCACCTAATACAGAGAAACAAACACAGAGAGGCTACCAAAATGAGGAGATACAGACACATGACCCAAATGAAAGAACAGATCAGAACTTGAGAAAAAGAGCTAAACAAAATGGAGATAAGCAATCTGTCAGATGCAGAGTTCAAAACACTGGTTATTAGGATGCTCAAGGAACTTAGTAAGTAAGGACTTCAACAACATGAAAAAGATCCAGTCAGAAACAAAGGATAATTGAAATAAAGAAATAATTTACAGGGAAACAACAGTAGAGTGGATGAAGCTGACAATCAAATCATTTATCTGGAACATAAGAAGGCAAAAAGTGTAATAAAATGAGGGTCACCTACACAACTCTCCCCCACCTCCACGCAGGTGCTGGGGCTGGGTGGGAAATGGAAAATGCGGCTGACCTTTGGCATCACACTGGTGACACAGACTCAGAGCCACCTGCCTGAGCCCTAGGGTTCTTTGCCTATGACAACCATCCCTGACCAAGAATCTAAACTTAATTCTTCTCTAGGAAAACCAGTCTGTTACTATAAGTTTTAACTTTCTCTAAGTGCCAGCAACACAGCTTCAATTTAGTAGTAGAAGCATGTTTAAAATTCTCTGAAAATAGCCCAGGGACAGAGATGTGAAAGATACTTCTAACCTTTACTTTAGACCAGTCATTTTCAACTGGTTTTGTCTCACTTACGCTAATTGCTAAAATTCTGAGGCACACACAAAATATATTTTTGCCTATCTGATAAAAATAGGTATAATTTTTGTTTTCATTCAGTGATTTGAGGAAGGGAGGAAGGGAGTGAGAGAGAGACAAACATCAAGTTGTTGTTCCATTTATTTATGTGATCACTGGTTGATTCTTGTATGTGCCCCGACTGGAGATTGAACCTGCAACCTTGGCATATCAGGACAATGCTCTAACCAAGTGAGCTACCCTGCCAGGGCAGTATAGCCCTGATTCATTCTCACTGGATGACTACTGTTGTGTTGGCTGTTGTCATTTTTTAATTTGACAATCTAAGGGAAAAGAGGTCAATGCCCCTGACTGAACAGTCAGGTATTACATGTTTTAAAACTTCTTGTGGCACCTCGGTTAAAAATCACTGCATCAGACAAATGTCAGGAGCCACCCCCACGAACCACGAGAGAACCGCCAGCTCACTTACGCTCAGGGCGTGGCTCCGCAGGTGCTCCTGGCGCGTGAACCTCTTGCCACAGGTCTCACAGGGGTAGGGCCGCTCACCCGTGTGCGAGCGGATGTGACGCTTCAGGATGCCCTTCTGTTTGGCAGTGTAAGGGCAGAAAGGACACTTGTGGAGCTTGATGGGGACCACCAGCACGTCACCTAGGAAACCAAATGGACTGATTTAGCTGTACAGTAAGCAGCGACAGCACTGCCTCCGGCGGATGGCATCTGGGGCTGGGGGATTCCACCAGCCCAGATCGAGGTGATGGATCAGACCCCTGGACTGGGGTTCATGCTCTGACGGCCCCTCCTCAGCACGGCTTCCAGGCACGTACAGAGAGGTTTGTTACGAAGCAAACCCCAACTGTTTGGAATCATATTAACTCTGTATATCTGAAATGACCAAACATCCTGAAATCACTTGAATCTTTTTCCAACTTTTTTTTTGTTGTTGTTTACCTTGCTCATACAACCATTAAGGGGACAAGTGTAGAAACTGTTACTGTCAAATAAGTTTGCAGTATTCAGAGATTTGTTCCCTTTATCCACACCCTTCAGGATTAGCTAGAGAAACTTGGAGTTCGGGGAAAGAAGGGGAGAGCACAGTTGGGGGAGACCTCGGCAGACTGAAGTGGTTGCTTCACCTGGGCCCTGCCTCTGTCCTGAGCGCTCTACTTCCCTTAACGCTTAGCCCTGACACCTCTGGGTTGGAGGCGGGTGGGGTCTCTCTTGTGCTTCGCTGTCCCCTGTCCCTCCTTCCATCCTCAAACACCCTAAGCTCTTTTGAAGCTCACACCATCAGATGATACTACTGCTACCTCTCCTTGCTACAGTACCCAGGAGCCCCTTGGCCATCTCCTCATTCCCAGGAGCCCCTTGGTCATCTTCTCATTGCCTTCAAACAAAACTCCTGGCATAATTCATGGCAATACCAAAAATGACCCTTCCAACACCCTGGTCTCTCTGTCCCTTGCCCTCCTTTTCTCCAAAGACCTTGTCCTCACCCACCTTATTTCAGCTACCCAACCCTAGATCCAGAGTTCTCAACTCTGCCTGCATATTAGAATAATCTGGGAAACTTAAAAAAAAAATACTTATGTCCAATCTCCATTTCAAGGATCACATTTTAAAAGCACCCTTCCCATTCTAATGTACAGTCAGGAATGAGAGTCATGGCCCCATTCCTAGATACTGCCATTAAACCATATTTGCTCCATAACCTCCATTTCAAATACCC
The DNA here is from genome assembly GCF_021234435.1 of Artibeus jamaicensis. Lineage (NCBI taxonomy): Eukaryota > Metazoa > Chordata > Mammalia > Chiroptera > Phyllostomidae > Artibeus > Artibeus jamaicensis. The sequence goes on from NW_026522057.1 coordinate 11,254,677, forward strand.
CATTACCCAATCACTCTCTCTTACCTTTTCAGCTCACCCCCTGAGGGTCCTTTACCTGCTGGAACCTCCAAGCCATGGACTCGACTGCCATTCTACTGCCTTTCTCCTCCTTTAGTCCTCACTCCTCTTTCCATTCATCAGGGAACTTACTCCTCCATGTACACCCTCCATTGCCTTGGTCCTCTCTCTCCCTCTACCTGTATTCTCTTGGTTAAACCTAGACTCTGGTTAAATACAATCCTCTGCCCGTTCCATACCTGAAACAAGGCAAGTCAACATCACCGAAGAAAAATACTCCACTGTGTGTTCTGGTCGCACTTCAAATCCATTTAACCATCACCATCTAACCACTAATGTCAAAAGAGCTCTTGGCTCTGCCCAGGCATCCAAAAAATGTCCCTGGTTCATTCACTCACCCACTCTTCTCAATGACTATTTTACACCTTCCCTCTGCTCAAGCCTGCATCCCCTCCGACTGCCTCCTCACTTTCAGCTTCTGTCCTTGTTCCTTGTTTAATTGAAAAGGAGGACCATGCAGAAGAGAACCTCTCCTGGCTCCCAGCCACCCACCAACCTCCCACATGAACACATATGTTCTGCTTTCACTCCCAATACTGTGAATGAATTGTCCTTGCCCGCTCCAAAGCCAGACCATCCCCTTCACTGGTACACAGGATCCCATGCCCCTCCCTCTATTAATTGCCCTTCCTCTTCCATCATCAATCATCCTCCTCTCTCCGGCTACCACACTGAGTCAAGGATCATCATCTCTCACCTGGGTAACTGCAGTTACTTCCTCCGAAGTGATCCTCCTGCCTCCACCCTTACTGCCCTGGGTCTATGCTGCCCTGGGTTCTACAGGTAGAGAGCGAGGGAGGAAGCAAGAGGAGCACTTAGGAGGATACTGCACACAGTACCCAAAGGGATCCTTTTACTGTACTATGCTGAGATCCTCTAGTGGCTTCCTTGCTCAGAGTAATATCCCAAGGCCTTCTCATGGCCTGCAAGACCCTACCTGGCCTACCCTCACCCAAACTCCATGAGCTCACCCCCCAGAACTCTCTGCTGTGCTTACTTTACTCCAGCCAACACCAGCTGGTCTTTTGGTTCACTCGCCAAATGCTGTCCTGCACCTGGCGTGCCTTGCTCTTCCCTCTGCCTAAAATGCTCTTCCCCCTGATATCTGGACAGTCTGCTCTTTTACTGCCTTGAGGTTTCTGCTCAAAAGCAGCTTGTTAGGAAGGGCCTCCTTGTCCACGCTAAATAAAATAGCATCCCCTTCACTTTCTGTCAACTTTTCCCTGCTTTTGTTCTTCTTCATATTATATATATACTTATTTATTGTCTGTCTCTCTCCACTACAATGTCAGCTTCATGAGGACAAGGACTATCTTTTGTTCTCTGAAATAAACAATGCTTGGCCTGTAGTAAGTGCTCAGTAAATATCTGTTGAGTGAATGAACGAACGAACGAACAGAAATGAAAAGACACTGACGAAGCACGCCAATGACAGAACACTAGACATTAAATGACCCGTGATGAGGCTGAGAAGGAATGGGCAGAGGTAACAGCGATGGGCACTCATGGTGTCAGAGGCCAGGGTAAAAAAGAACTGCAAGGAGAGAAAGGTCAGAGGCCACTACTGAGGGAGGTCAAGTAAGAGAACACCTGAAAATCGCCCTTTACCATGTAGCTGACCTCATGACAGAGGTTTCAGTGATGTGTAGGGGGCAGAAGCCAAGCTGCAGTGGGCTGAGAAAGCAGTGGGAAATGAAACAGTGGGGGTAGTAAATGTAGATGAACTTTCCAAGAAGCGATAGGAGGTGCTAGAGCTGGGGTTGGAAGGTCGGGAAGGAGATTCTAACAGGACCTAAAGCTTTGACAGTGTCTGTGAATGCGGACACAGGCAACACGGACACAGAACTACCACAACAGCCTCCTGCCGTCTCCCTGCCCTGGTCTCCCAGCCGCACACCACCTTGTGCTGAGGCCAAATTAAATTCCCTGAAGCACAGATCCAGTCCACTCCCAAGCTCAGGAACTACCCAAGATCCCCTCTGTGCCTAGAGATAAAAACCTCACCTCTGCCCTGGCTGACATAGCTCAGTGGACTAGGTGCCAACCTGCAAATCAAAGGGTTGATGGTTCGATTCCCAGCCAGGGCACATGCCTGGGTTGCAGGCCAGGTCCCCACCCCAGTAGGGGGTGCTTGAGAGGCAATCACACATTGATATGTCTCTCCCTCTCTTTCTCCTTCCTTTCCCCTCTCTCTAAAAATATTTCTTTACATCTATAAATAAACTCTTTTTAAAAAAACACAAACACCTCATCTCTTAGCATTCTGGATTTCCCATGATCTGACTAGTCAATTTTCTCCTACGTCTCTTCTTTTTACGCTCACATGCCTCATTCATACAGCCTCCCTGATATCCCAGTAGGAAGCAGTTCTCCTGCTTTTGGACAACAGGGAAACTCACACTTCCATCTGTCTTCCAGCCCTAGTACCCTTTGGCCATGTCATGCCAATTACACACGTCTGATCTCTAAGTTCTTTGAGGGCTGGATCCTTATCTGACTTATCTTCATAGCTTCACCAAGAAGGGACTCAAATATTTGAGCAAATAAATGAATGACCAGACAAATCAGTCCTACTCAGAGCTTTGGCACTTGGAAGAAATTTAGCCTGGAGCTGTGTGCATGGAATCAAAACCTGGCAGGCGCCAGGCCTGGCCGGGGGCCAGGTGGCTGCCTTGCCACAGCACCCAGTAGCTAGAAACCTGAGTTTACAGACTGCCGCTCAAGACCTGAATGAAGCCCTGGCTGGTATGGCTCAGTGGTTGAGTGCTAGCCTGTGAATCAAAGGGATGCAGGTTCAATTCCCAGTCTTAGGGCACATGCCTGGGTTGTGGGCCAGGTCCCCAGTGGGGAACCACACATTGATGCTTCTCTCCCTCTCTTTATCTCTCCTTTCTACTCTCTAAAAATAAAATAAATAAAATCTTTAAAAAAAAAAGACTTGAATGAAGATACCTGGCAGCTGAAGTACATCTTGATACTTGTGCTTACAGGCAGCTTGTGCTGAAAGCTAAAATAATTGCACTGAAATCCTCAATCCAACTGTGCTCCTTCAGTCTGTATAATAAGTGAAGCAAAGCCAGCCCAGGTTTCTAGATTTAGCTGCGCCGCTTACCAGCTCTGCGTTCTCAGGAAACTCACTAAACCCTTCTGAGTCTGAGTTTCTCTGCACTTCCTCTGCCAAACTCACGGGCGTGAGGAAGGTCTAAGACTGTTAAAGGGCGATCAGAGTCTGGGAAGGGCTCTAACCTGCATGGAACTGAGGCTGCAACAAGTCCCCACAGAGCACTCCCTGGAAACGGCCACTACCATCTACATGTCGGTTGAGACAGTGTCTCTGAGACCAAAACAGCGTTTTCAAACCCTTCCAGTCTAATTTTAATCAGACATACGCAATGTTCTCCTTCAAAAAACTGAAATTAAAAAACCCTAAAGACAGCCATTTAGTAACAGATAAAAGCAGCTGATCTCCATTATTTAAAATACTTTCACGGTTCCATATTGAAGGGTATATAAGAATTTGATTCATTAATTTCTTTTGCCTTTAGGTTCTGGAAGCTATAGGGTGCTTTCATCGGGACGGTGACAGCCAAATCTATTTCGGTCTCCTACGAGATGCTTTATCACACAATTAGCTCACTGTTAAGAAGAGTTAACTCATCTTTCGAAATTGTTCAGGGATAAAATCAAGCTCTCTTAAAACAAAAAAGCCTACGAAAGGATATAAGAAATTTATTCACACGAAGCCAAAGGCCAACTCTAAAATATTCTCAAGTAGGCCACACCACTGACCATGACATGTTAGTGAATGTCTTTGTGCCGGTCAGCATGGCTGACACAAAGAAAAATCAATTTCCTACCTGTCTAGAGCATATTATACATGACAAAAATTATGAACACCTTGTCGCTTGGTCCTCAGTCCTGTGAAAAAGCAAGACAGGACGATTACCTCCTGAGCAAGACAGGCTCAGAAAGATTTAGTGATTTAACCCAAATCCCACCACTGGTTGGTGGGATTCTGAATGTTCAAACTGCCCTCAACATGCTTACACTCTAGTTGTAGAGGTAAAATACTCACATACATGAAGAGACAATGACCCACTCAATTAGTACCTATTGGTTGTAGTGGTGGCAGCGATAATGTGGTGAGAGTGATGGCGGTGGCAATGACAGCAATGATGGTAGTGGTGGTGGTGGTGATGGTGGTGATGGTGATGATGGGAGACTACAGGCACAGATGTGGGTGCTAAATGACCGCCAGAGACAATGAATGACAATGGAGCTCACCTGAGTCCTCTCCATACCAGTCGGCCTGGACATCCATCATGGAAGTCATGGCTCCTCCCATGCCGTCTGGTCTTCCCTCCAGACTCCGAGAAAAGTGATGGTCCACATCATCTTTGCTCTGGACAGCACTGTTGCGCAGCAGGGCCTCTAAAAACTGCTTCACATGGAAGTTACTGTAAGCCAAGTCCACGGCCTGGCCACTGGGCAAACCCTCCTCCATGTGGGCCAGGCTCAGCGGGGCAGCATACTGCTGTAGCTGCTCCCCAACCTCCACCTCCACTTCATCAGCATCAAACTCCACCTTGGGCTCGATCTGTTTGGGCAGAGTAGAGAGGTCACTGTCAGCTGAGCCACTGCCCTGGCTGTCTTTCCCCAGCAGTTCCAAGGGGTGGCAGCCTCTGCAGTCCCCACAAGGGGACTCTCTTGGACAATCCACACGCTCTTCTTCCTCAGCTGGAGAGGAGATCATGCTCTTAGTATCACAGGAGGTCCCCTCCTTGCTTGAACTGGGGCTCCCACTGTCAACCTGATGAACTGCTGCTGCAGCCGCTGCCGCCACCGCTGCAGCCACAGCAGCCTCCTTCTCCATCTTCCGGCAGATATCCAGGGATGACCTGATGTATGTCTTGCAGAAGTTCACCACATCATTCATCTGCAGGTAGCTGGCGGCCGACATAACTTCAATCACATTCTCCCCACACAAATCCAACTTCCCAGAATAGAGGAAATCTAAGATGATGGAAAAGGCATCGGAGGTGACAATGTCCAAGGAGGCGGTGCTATGCCGCCCACTGTCCTGGATATAGTGAATGAGCAGGGCTCGGAAGTAGCCGCTGTTGGCAAACAAAATGTTCCTGTGGGCCTTGAAGATCCGCCCTTCCACAATGATGCTGCAGTCACAGAAAAAGTCCCTCTTTCGCTGTTCATTCAGCTCTCCTAAGAGCTTGGCATAATAGGACTGCACCTCCATTTCTCCACCAGCTGCTGCTGCTATTCTGGAGCAGCCTGTATCTCTGCCAAGATTTTTGAAAAGTTAATTCACAAACTCCAACTTTACAAATAAGATGTCCATTTTTAAATTTTTATTTTTTAATTTCTTTAAAGATTTCATTTATTTTTCAGAGAGAAGGGAAGAGGGAGGAACGAGAGGGAAAGAAACATCAATGTGTGGTTGCCTCTCGCATGCCCCCAACTGGGGACTTGGCCCACAACCCTGGCATGTGCCCTGACCAGGAATTGAACCTTGAACCAGCAACTTTTGGGTTTGCAGGCAGGCATTCAAGCCACTGAGCCACACCAGCCAGGGCATTTTTACTATATTTTTTAAATTCTTCCCAAAACACTGGTTCAATAGCGTCTTTATATATGGGCTGTTTGGGATCTAACAAAAATCAGAGGTTGTCCAACTCTGTCAATTTTAGAAAAACAACAAAATATAACTAGAGCTAACTACATGTGGGCAGAGTACATGGTGTTTGATTCTTTCAGTGAATTTTTAGAAATATCCTATGACAAAACACCAATATTGTCCCCATTTTTCCAATAAGGGCAAGAGACTCAAAGAAGACACATGACCCAGCTGTAACAAAGCCAGGACCCAAAATAACCAGGCTGGTTAACCTCCAGAGTTCGTGCTCTGATGCATGAACTATCTCTACTTTCTTCAAGGCTCAAAATACAGATAATACCCAAGCCTGAGAATTACCGTTCAGTCTACATTGTCCTGATACACAGCTTAGAGACTGGCAACCAGTCTCAGCTCACACCTCTTCTCATCACTTTGTGGAAACATTGGCAGATCCTTGGGCCAGCACTGACCTTCTTATGGCTGTAGTGTCCTTTCTGGCTTTGGTTGGAACCACCCTTCCGTATTCTTGGTCAATGTGCTTTGCATCTGGCTGATGCATGCCCAGGCTCCACCAGCTGACCACAGTGATTGGCTCAGAGATGGCCACGCGGCTTGTTCAGAGCCAGTGAAAAGCGATTAAATGTTTACTGGGAGTTCAAACACAATGCACTCTCTCCTGCTCTGCAGGCAGGTGCGGTATGAGGGATGCTGCTGCCACCACCAGGTGACCCAGCCCTACAAGGATGACAACACAGGAGTAACGGATGGACCCAGGGATACCATCTAAGCCCCAACTTCTGCTGTGCCAGAAGCCAGTTCAGTTCCTTTTTCCTTTTTGCTTAGCTGGTATGAGTTATGTTCTCTCTCTCTCTCTCTCTCTCTCTTTCAGTTTATTTTATTCTCATTTGAGAGAGAGGGGAAGCGGGGAGGTGGGAGGGAAGGGGAGAGAGAGAGAGAGAGAGACACGTCAATGTGAAACATCAATCAGTTGCATCCTGTGACTGGGCATGTGCCCTGACTGGGAATCGAACCAGCAACCTTTTGGTTATGGGGATGATGCCCCAACCAACTGAGCCACTCCGGCCAGGGTTGAGTTAGGTTTTCTACTTCTTGCAAGTGAGAGACTCCTGACTGATTGACTCTACTACCCTTGGTTTACTCCTCTGTATTTCTGTGTCCTGGCCCTTGTCTTTCTGTGGATTACAAGACGTATGATCCGTGTCTTATTTCATTTGATATCTCCCACAGCACCTGGTAAAGTGCTTTGGACAAGGTACATTTGCCAAATACAATGAAATACTCTTTTCTTAACTGCTAAGTAGAACATGTATAAACCAAATTCAAAATCTTCCTGCTAAAATTCCACCTACGTATATGCTTTTGCTGGTATATGCATGCATTTTTCCCGGATGGTTATATAAGCAGTAGTTATCTTCTTTCCCAAGCTGTCTGCTCCATCCTTTCCCATCACACAAGCCACAGAGCCATCCAACAATACCCGTCTTACTTACTGACCCATTGAGCTCAGAGAAGTGTCTACAACCATGGACACCATCTCCCCTTACTAAAATTGCAAAAAGCCTAGTTAGAGCTGCCAGCCATAGCTAACGACTCTTTAACACTGTTCCTTTCTACAACTGGAGCACAACAGTACCTCTCCCAACCAGAAATCAGGCACTCTCTTCCCCCAAAAAGGGTCCTTCCTCTGGCAAAACTAGACTCCCAAAGGCCTAACACAATAACTGTGCCGACTTTACTCTTACAAGACCCACAACAACCTTGTTAAAGGGCAATTTACACCTACTTCATACATATATATAACAAACGATGCATTCAGGTTGGAAACTAGAGAGCCAATTAGGGCCAGAAGTGGAGAGGAGCCTCTATAAGCAAGTAAAGTGACAAACTTAAAAGTGAGAACTGACAGCTAGGAAAAAGTAAAACCATTCCAAAAAACTAGACCTACACATTTTTTTTTTCCAAAATATCAGCCTGAGGCCATTTAGCTAAGGGCATTAAGGGCTCCTACATTGTCCAAATGGCCTAAGGACACCACTAAATTATAGCCCAGGGCTATAACAGGTGAGCCTAAGTCATCAAGAAGACTCATCTTTTTATATTATTCTAAACTCAGGGACGTTATATATATCATAATTTTGGAAATTTTCACCTGAAGTAGTTAGAATTAACATTTGGTGCTGAAAGGAAGAGAACTGTCAAAGATACCTGAAAAATTCCACTATTCCCAAATAAAACACCCCTGAAAGTTTTGCACAGGACTAGGGTTTTGTTCCAGTCATTCTTACCTCTTCTGGCTGCTCCACCCAAGCCTTCCCGGCAGTTCCTGCTACTGCCCCGGCAATTAAAATGGTGAGAGAAGAACAAGATACAGGAAAATGCTACATTTAAATACCGCATTGTAGGCTTCCTCAGGACTGAAAGAAAACCTATCAGATTGGTAAAATCACATTTTTTTAATGTGATAATATCCACTATGGATGGGAATGTAAATTTGAACACCATTTTAGAGAGGAATGTTTAAAGGGGAATATTTATCCCAGCTTAAAATGTATACATCTTTTGCCCCAGAAATTTCATGGCTAAGATTTTACCCTTTTGGATGTATTCTAAAAAATACATCAAATTATAAATTCAGAGATACCAGCGATTACACCAGGTCTTTTTGTATCAACGCAAAAGTAAAAACAATCTGAATGTCCTCTGACCGAGAAGTTAAATCAATGAAGTGCAATCACACAGGGAAATACTAGGCAACCATGTTTTCAGTGAGCTAGAGCTGAGAGTGTGTATATGAAAAAGGACACTAAGATATGGTGAGAGAAAAAGGCAAGATGCAAAACAAAATATATAGTATGATCCTATCTGTCTACATGTTTTTGCTGGTATAGGCATAAATCTTTTTCTGAAAGCTTATATAAGCAAATACCCTTGAGGAGAGAGAATATGGGCAAGAGAATGTGTGGTAGGAACTTCCCTTTTCCTTTGCAACCTCTGTACTGTTAGCATGTTCTACTATGTATTTGTATTGCTTTTATTTTTCTTTTCTAACAAACAAAGGAGGGGGGCAAAGGGGTAAGGAGTTGGCAAACCAGGGAGATAAATACGTAAGTGGGCACAACACTTCTGAATGTGTAGAACGGTCTTACCTGCATGGCCTCCTCCCAGGACACTTCCATTTTTTTTTCACTGGAAGATGCTCCTTTTCAATAATAGTGCTCAAAATCCTTTTCCTTTGGCTTACTCTCTGCAACTATTCTAAACTCTATTGGCTCACACAAATACTCCCTGACTTTGCACAAGTCGATCCACATACTTTCTTCAAAACTTGCCTCAATCCTACATTTGGCATATAATGTGAAAATGTTTATTCATATTAATCTTACTTGCCTTTGGTGCTCTGCATCCCTGGGACATGCTGAGGATCAACATTTCTCCCAGAAAAGCAGCTCCTAGGGCACACTGCTCTCAGAAGTATATTTATCCGCACTCTGGCAGGCGTCCTCCAACCTTCCCACAGTTCCAATTCAACAGTTACTAGCTACGAACAATGCCCGATAAAAGGAAGATGCCAAGAACAGAAAAGTGAACCTAATACTACATAGTGCCCATCCTCCGGGAGAGGGCAGATGTCAACGCTACCCCCTGCAATCCTACCCAGCCAGATCACAGGACGGTCTTCATTCCGGCACCAAAAGCAGCCTTGAATTCCAACCACTGACTCCTGACAAGACTCCTCCAGGTTCACTGACCTGAGAATAAGGAAAACCTGCTCATCAATTGGTAGCATTCACTGAGAACTACTTCTCACGAAGCACTGAACAAAGTCTGTACAAATGTTAATTAATTTTAACCTCACAAGAGCCCAGTGCAGTAAACACAATCATTACATCCTCTTTTTCCCAGGAGAAAACTGCGGTTCAGACTTACAGATAACACGCCCAAAGCTAGGATTTGAACGGAGGTCGGTTTGATTCCAGACTTGACACCCTTAACCACCATGCCAGCCTGATTCCCCAAACCCTCCAGGACAGAATGAGAAGGGTTGGGGAAGTCACTCCTTTCCCCAAACCATGGAGTAAAAGGGAAGGACACGGAAGAAGTTTCCATTTCTACAAAAAGAATTTCAGGGCGAATCGCATTTTTGGTTCACCTGATAAATTTTCACAAGACAAGGGGGTCCTCCCCCGTCCGGACCCAGACGACTGGAACTTTGGCCTCCGAGGGTAGGGAACCGAGGCCTTCCTTGCCCCTCCCGTGGCCTCCGCGGACAAAGTGACCATCGCTACGGCGGTTACTGCCTCGCGCCCCCGCACCTTCTGGATGAGCCCACTCCCCGATCACCCTGGTGAGCCACGCCGGGGGACAGCCTAATGCCAGGGAAGGCGCGCGGGGGGAGGGGGGGTGCTCTGCCTTCACGGCGCCCGTCTCCAAGCTTAAGGGGAGATTGGGGGTCGGTCATTCGCTGCGGGGATCCAGGAGTCGCCAGGGCCGGGCGGTCGGAAGAAGGCCGACTGAGATCGGGCTCCCTGCCCGCTGACCCCTGGCCAGGGCCGACCTTCGGTGTGCCCGGGATCCTGCCCAAGCCAATGAAAGCGGCAGCGTGAAACCCCTTCTCGGTTCTCACCTTCCAGCGGGTCCCAGCAGCGCTTCCACTAAGCTACGTGCACCGACACGCCCCCCTTTCATTCACTCGCCGCCCCCTCCATTGAGGAGCGGGGTAGCCAACCAATCATGGGTGCGCCTGGGCTCAGGAAGGCGGGCACTCGACCAACAGGTTAGTCAATGGCGCCGGAGCCCCCTCCGGGAGGATGCGCTCTGAAGACTCCAGTGCTCGCGGGGTGATGGGAGTTGTGGTCTCAGAGTTTGTTTTTCGGTGAAACATATAGTGGACAAAACTACAAGTACCAAGATACCAAAAAGAGCAAGAACCAGCACTTGCCAAAGGCTAGAGCTTCCTTCGGTCTTCTGAGTCCCACTTGAGCGACCTGCGAAGTATTGATCTCTTTGTCCGGAGAGCTAAAGGCACGTCATGCATATTAATACAACCTGGAGAGTAAGGGCTATGACTTATCCGTGCCCCCTTCGCAAAAAAATCTGGAAATGTGTGAAATGGTTTAACCTACTCAACAGGTTTTTTTAAATTGTATTTTCCCATTGTCATTTAGTCCCCTTACACCTCTCACTCCCCGCACCCCATCACCACGCTATTGTCCATGCCCATGAGTCCATTTTACACAACAGGTTTTGATGGAATACTAGCTACCATTTTCCCCCTTGAATAAAAGGCTTTCAGATTCATGTAACACTTAAGTAGCTGTACGAGGTGTTAAGCAATGGTACAGGCAAGATCTGGCGTGGCTGTGAACAAGATAAACCAGCTTACTGTTCTCAGGAAACTTAGTTTTAATGGGGGGTGGGCTGTATTAGTCCGTTAGGGCTGCTGCAATAAAGTATCACACATTAATTTAAACAACACAAATTCATTGTCTCACAATTCTAGAGGCTAGAAGTCCAAAATCAAGGTGTTGGTAGTGTTGGTTCTTTCTGAGGCTATGAAGAAAGGATCTGTTCCTGTCCTCTCTCCTTGGCTTATAGGTGGCCATCTTCACATTCACATGGCCTTTTCCCTGTATATACTTCTGTGTTCATATTTTCCTTTTAAAAAAAAAATAAGGACATCAGTCTATTTGGTTAGGGATTCGCTCTACTCCAATACAAAAGTCATCTGAACTAATTACATCTGCAGGCAGAACTGTAAGCAGTGCATCTCATTGTCCACTTTGCCTAGAAGGAGAGATGGCCTGAGGTCAAGATCTATACCAGTTCACAGGCAGTGACTAATGATTTGAGCAGCTCAGAGCTACAGATCAGAAGGTTATGACAAACAGGTGTGGGAAAGATAGATCCCCCGCTCCCCCCAAATAGGCCCAGCTCATGAGACAACAGCTATGTCGTATGAATGCTCACCATGGGCTCCCACGTGTTCAGTGGGTTCATGGGCAAAGGGCCGTGGTGACGGGGTAAAGAACACAGACACACCCTCACCAAAGCCAAGCTAGCAACCACCGCTACTGATACCCAGTGTGCCCACAGCACGAGTCAGCTCGGAACCCTTGAAGTGATATCATACCTCGAGGGCACCAGCCAACTGCTTGGTGGCAAATTGACTACATAGGACCATGTCCCTTGCGATGGTGGTAGGAATTTGTTTCCCTGGAAGAGGCAGTGACTCTGGATTCGGATTTGCCCCACAGGCCTCTGCCAGCACCTCCATGTGTAGACTTACTGAACAGTTGGTAGCCCACACAGTATTGTTTCTGGTCATGGAGGTCCCTTCACAATATCGAAGTGAGACACTGAGCTGACACTCACAGGATTCACTGGCCTTAACCATGTGCTCCATTGGCCAGGCTTCTAGAATGTTGGAAGGGCCAATGGAAGGTCCAGACAAGGTACCCTCTGTTAAACACTTTGAGAGGTAGAGCGCCATCTACAGGATGTGTAATGCACTGAAACAGTGTGTTTCTCCTTTAGTCAGATACTACCCAGTTCAAGAACTAAGGGGGCTAGATGCAGGGGATTGGCTCCTCTCATAAAAACTTTTAGACTCACTCAAAAATTTCTGTTTCTTAGCCCCATGACTGTAGGGAGGGGAGGAATGCTAAAAGCTCTTAGTGATCGAGGGAGGAATGCCTCCACCAAGTGACAAAAATTTTCCACTAAACAAAGTTGAAACTGCCACTCAACCATTTTGAATATTTCATGTCTATAAACAGAAAACAACAAAAAAGAAAAAATCAAGGTATTATATGGGTTAAAAACTCTGGCTATCAAGGGGAAATAAGTTGTTACCATACCACAGGGGCAGGGAGGCTTAGTGATAGACTCAACTGTATCTCTAAGGGTCCTGTTGCTACAACAAATCCTGTGATCAAAGTTACTGCAAGACCACTGTAATTCTTTACAAGACAGCTTCACAGGGCACAGATCTCTCAGAAATGGAGGCTTGGATCTCTTCTGTGGGCCAAGAACTTGACCATCTGTTGCTAAGTGAAGGCAGAGGAACCTGAGATAGTGAAGAAGAAAAGTCACAAATCCAAGCACAGTCTTAGAATGAGTTATGGAGGGGAGGGTGATAGTCTGAATTTGAACTCTTTTCCTCAAAATATATATTTACATATTTCAAATAGTTTTTCTTCTCTTTCTTCTCCCTTGCCCCTATTATTGTCTCCAGGTGGTTGTCTAAGGAAAGTAACTTCACCATTGAGTCATAGATTGCAGATTTTTATTTAAAGATTTTATTTACTTATTCCTGGAGAGTGGAAGGGAAGAAGAGAGAGAGGGAGAGAAACATCAATGTGTGGTTGCCTTTCATGTGGCCCCCACTAGGGACCTGGCCTGCAACTCAGGCATGTGCCCTGACTGGGAATCGAATTAGTGACCCTTTGGTTCACAGCCCACTCTGAATCCACTGAGCTATGCCAGCCAGGGCAAATTGCAACTTTTTGAGAAGGAATTGCAAGGGAGCCAGAGGAGGAACATCAGAGTCTGGAGGTGACTTCCTAGGGGAGAGGTAGGCCACTTAGGGAAGAGGGTAAATAATTTTTAGGAAAGAAGAATGGGCCCGTAGAAGAACAGATGAGAGATATGATAGTTTGCATCAGTTTGTCTGGTTACACGTCCACCTTCCTCTCTTGTGATGAGTCAGGCTTCCCTAGCTGATGAACCCCAAGGGAGGGGGTTTATTACAATTGAGTTCCTCTCCCTCGACTTGTTGTTTTTCAAGTGACTTCAACTCAAAATAATCAATCTACCAAAGTGGCATACTTAAGGCTGGCATTTCCTGAACTCCAAAAACATCAACCCGTTTCCCTTCTTGGAAAAACCTTCACTGTTGTCACAGTAAGAAGGAAATGCCAGTTATCTCTCACAGCTGTATTCTTCTGCACACTCAGAGGGGGCTAGATCTACCCACTCTCAGTTACAGCCAAGAAGCAGACTCATGATGCATGAGTCCCAAGAACAATGCTGGAGCCATTGGGAAGACTATTATTTATTATTATTGTTATCATCATCATTTAACCCATGCGGAGGGGCACTGATGGCTTATGTGACTTGCTTCCCTGAACCAGTCCACAGCGCCACCTTCTGGAAGTCTTTGATGACAACCAACTTTAGGGAGCCAAAGTCATCACCTCTTCCTGGGAAACATCCTTTGCTCTTTGGACCACAATAATCCACCGGCTCCGTGGTTCTAAGGATTACATGAGACAACAGTGGCCAGCACACAAAGGATGTCCCCACTTTTGCAAATTATAAAATAATGCATATTCTTTTATAATAATGTGAGGCTGGAAGGAATAGGACTTTACTCAAGTTCACACAGCATTTCCCTGGCTGGTGTAGCTCAGTGGATTGAGCACAGGCTGTGAACCAAAGGGTCACCAGTTTGATTCCCAGTCAGGGCACATGCCTGGGTTGCAGGCCAGGTTCCCAGAGGGGGCCATGTGAGAGCCAACCACACATTGATGTCTCTCTCTCTCTTTCTCCCTCCCTTCCCCTCTCTCTAAAAATAAATAAATAAAATCTAGAAAAAAAATCATACAGCGTAGCACAATAGTAGTAAAACAAGGACAAGGGCCAGGGTACTAGTAAAAGTTCAACAACTGTCTTGGAAGCAGGGGTGTGTAGTGTTTGTAGATCTTGCTGATGTAAGCACTCCCACCTTCACTGATTTTAAATGATCCATATGGCATCACTGAGAGTTAAAGTTACTGTAGAAGATGTACAGTAAAAGGCACAGCATAGTGTTTCTACCATACAGATACAATAAGTTTGTCACTTCAAAAGCATAGATGACAGTGAAACACATAAAAATAATTACATAGTGTGAGTTTATTACCTTTATTTAATTTGTTTAATTGTAAATTTATATCATTTTTATTTTATTTATATTTTATTTATTTATGTTGAGAGAGAGGGGAAGGGAGGGCAAAAAAGTGGGAGAGAACGTGGATGTGCGAAAGAAACATCGATCAGCTGCCTCTCGCACACCCCCAGCTGAGGACCAGGTCCACACCCCAGGACCTGACTGGGAATCCAACCGGTAACTCTTTGGTTTGTGGGACAACACCCAACCCACCGAACCACACCAATGAAGGAAGTTTATATCATTAAAAAAAAATAATGGCTGTGGCCCTGGCTGGTGTAGCTCAGTGGATTGAACATGGGCCTGTGAACCAAAGGGTCGCTGGTTCAATTCCCAGCCAGGGCACATGCCTGGGTTGCAAGCAAGGCCCCCAATTCGGGGGATGTGAGGGGCAACCACACATTACTGTTTCTTTCCCTCTCTTTCTCCTTCCCTTCCCCTTTGTCTAGAAAATAAATTCTTTAAAAATAATAATAATAGTTGCTGTGCTAAACAGTTAGCTTATAAAATTCTTGAAATTTTAACAGCTCTAGAAAGTTGAACTAGAACCTTTCTATCGGCTTTTAGGCATGCCCTGTGCTACCTCTACCAGCAACTTACGCGTTTCCATTTTACAATGGGTCCTGCAAATTATGTAGCTGGTCCTGCTGCCAAGTCTGTGCTGCGATCTCCACAGCAGAAATAGGGCAGTGTTTGGGAATGTCCCCTCCCAGAATCATCTCCAGCCTAGCTGCCCTCCGCTGAGGAAGCCTAGCCTCTTCAGAGGAGCCAGAAAGTCACTGTAGGGCCACTCCTGTAAGCCCTGCCTGGAGACTGAGAGTCAGCCTCACCTGAATGTGTCCACAGCACCACCTGGTGGCAATCAGGTGTCAGGGCTTCCTGGGAGTCTAAGGCAGGAAGATCCCGGGACAGAAATCCTCAGCCAAGAGGGGTCCAGCAGTGCACAAGGCAGGATGTGGGTCAAAGAAGGGCCTGGGTCAAGGCTGGGGTAAATCTGTGCGTTTATATTTCACCTAAAAGTTATTGGTAAAAGAGCTCCTAGAGGTCCTGAGAACAGTGAAAAAATATATAGTTTCAGAGAAAGTGACCAAAGCCTGTAGAGCCCAAGATGAAAGTCTACCTCTGCTGACACCCAGTCCAGTTTTCTGTCAACAATACTGTTTAATTCAAAAGAAGCTTATTGGAGGACGGGTTATAAGGAAGATAAGTGGTAATAAAAAATGCAATAAAAATAAATTTAAAAGATACGTATTAGCCAGTGCCTAGCAATGTGTTAGGCTATAAGGACAGCGGTAACGGGCTAAGACAATAATTGCCTCATTGAGGACTTTGCTGTATAATGTGTTGGGCGTTTTACTTATTTTACTTAATCCTCATAACAACCATGAATCTTATTCCCACTTTAATGATGAAGACACTAAAGCCAGGGGCAGTTAACTTGCCCAAGGTCACGTTGCTGAGAAGTGGCTGAGCTTGAATCCAGATCTTCTTGATGTGAGTGAAGGGAGCCGAGGGTCAAGGTGTGGGGAAGACCAGAGATTGAAACAGGATCCCAGTCCACACACACTGAGGGCCTCATAGGCAAGCACTGTGCTAGGCCTGGATATGGGAGTGTGTGTGAGGTTAATATATCAAAGGATAGAATACAGTCCTTGCCCACCCACAGCTTATCATTTGGGTGTGGAGGTGGAACATAAGGCTGGGTGGAGTTAAGATATATAAGACATGCGGAAACTTGATTTTATTAGACAACACTGGCTTCAAATCAGAGTTCTGCCATTTCCTGGCTGTGGGACCATGGGAAAGTAACTCCCAAGTTACTGAAATCTCAGTGTCTTCAATAAGAACATGGGAGATTAAAAATTGCTCCTGCAAATACTTCTGGCCAAGATGGAGGCATAGGTGGAAACGCTGTGCCTCCTCGCACAACCAAGTTTAAAGACAACAAAGTTTTAGTAACAAAAACGCAACCAAAACACAGAAAATTGAAATGTGTGGAAGTCTAACAACAACAAACTATTCAGCCAGACCAGTAAGAGGGGCGAGTCAGCGGCTAGCGGAGAGGGGTCCCAGCAGGAAAAATTAGACCAACTGACACAGGCTCATAGGCGGCAGTTGGTGGATCCCAGGCATGGGGTGGCAACAGGCAGACCCAGGAGGGCGTGGGACAGCTGGCTGACCGCGGTCACACATTCAAGTGCAGATAAACCAGGCAAAGGAGTGAGCAGTGAGACAGACCTCACTGGCTAGGGCCTCAGCGACGGGAATTAAAGCCTAAAAGCACCAATTAAAAAAACTTTCAGGGTCGAGGTGCCAGGAGAGGCTCCCAGACTCACAGTTTGTTGGAGAGACCCACAGGGTCCTGGCAGGTGCACAGGCCCACACACCTAGGAGCCAGCACCAGGGGGGCCCAGTTTGCTTGCGGGAAGCAGCAGAGGAGACCAAAAAACCCGAGAGAGCAGAACAAACGCCACTGTCCCTCTCTGACCCTGCCCCCACATATAGCAACACAACCCAGAGACCTGGGTGGCCCCACCCTAGTGAACAACTAAGGCTCCGCCCCTCACACATAACAGGCGAGAACAGACCATAACATTATGGCTCAAGCAGAAAAAGAGCTCAAAGCCCCAGAGCCAGTACTTCTAAGCCACCAAGAGATAGCCAACCTACCAGATGCACAGTTCAAAACACTGGTGATCAGGAGGCTCACAGAATTGGTTGATTTTAGTCACAAATTAGAGGAACATATGAAGGCTAAACTAATTGAAATGAAGAGAAATGCACAGGAAACCAATAGTGATGGAAAGGAAACTGGGACTCAAATCAAGGAGTGGACCAGAAGGAAGAAAGAAACAACCAAACAGAAAAGAATGAAGAAACAAGAATTCAAAAAAATGAGAAGCTTAGGAACCTCCAGGACATCTTTAAACGCTCCAACATCCAAATTATAGGGGTACCAGAAGGGGAAGAGGAAGAGCAACAAGTAGAAACCTTATTTGAACAAATAATAAAGGAGAACTTCCCCAATCTGGCAAAGGAAATAGACTTCCAGGAAAACCAGGAAGCTCAGAGAGTCCTGAAGAAGTTGGACCCAAGAAGGAACACACCAAGGCACATCATCATTACATTACCCAAGATTAAAATGAAGGACAGAATCCTAGAAGCAGTAAGAGATAAGGGGACAGTCACCTGCAAAGGAGTTCCCATCAGACTGTCAGCTGATTTCTCAAAAGAGACCTTACAGGCAAGAAGGGGCTGGAAAGAAGTATTTCAAGTCATGAAATCCAAGGACCTACATCCAAGATTGCTCTATCTATCCAGCAAAGCTTTCATTTAGAATGGAAGGGCAGATAAAGCACTTCTCAGATAAGGTCAAGTTCAAGGAGTTCATCATCACCAAGCCCTTATTATATGAAATGTTAAAGGGACTTATCTAAGAAAAAGAAGTTAAAGAAACATGAACAGTGAATGGACAACAAGCTCACAGTTATTAACAACCACACCTAAAACGAAAGCAAACTAAGCAGACAGCTAGATCAGGAGCAGAACCATAGAAATGGAGATCACATGGAGGGTTAGCAACAGGGGAGTGGGAGGAGGAGAAGGGGGAGAAGATACAGAGAATAAGTAACATAGACGGTAGGTAGAAAATAGACGGGGATGGCAAGAGTAGTGTGGGAAATGTAGAAGCTAAAGAACTAGGGGGAAATGTGGGGGGAGGGGTGTGCAGGGTGGAGGGGAATGAAGGGGGGAAATGGGACAACTGTAATGGCATAATCAATAAAAAGAAACAAATTTTTCCTACGTCATAGGGCTATTGGGAACGTCACACCAGGTACATTGTGTAAAATGCTCAGCTAATAAGTAGCCCCATTTCACCTATTGACAGTAATACATGATCACTTGGTCATGTCACCTTCACAGCACAAGTCATTTCTTGATTCAAAAAATCTTTGGTGCCCTGGCTGCTGTAGCTCAGTGGATTGAGCACAGGTCTGCGAACCAAAGGATCACAGTTCAATTCTGTCAGGGCACATGCCTGGGTTGCAGGCCAGTTCCCATCAGGAGATGCATGAGAGGCAACCTTACATTGATATTTCTCTCCCTCTCTCCTTCCCTTCCCCTCCAAAGATAAATAAAATCTTTTAAAAAAATCTTTGGTCACTCTGTGTCCATGAATTATGTTTGAATTTTCAGTCCTGCATCAAAGGTTGCATCCAAGAAACCTAGATGTTAATGACCTTTACAGCTCCACCTCCATCTTCTCTTACTTTTCATAATTTAGCCACTCCAGCTTGCTCCAACTTAGTCCTGAGTTTGTCCTTACTCTCCTTACATTTATTCTTTTATTTGCTCAATAAATATTATCTGTTTTGTTCCCAGGACTGTTCTAGGTGCTAGGGGTAGACAGATAAACCAGACAAAGAAAAACTTGTGACTTCATGGAAGTCACATTTCTAGTCAGAGAGAGGCAGAAAAAAATTTTTTTTTAATGTGTGGTATTTCAGAGGGTGATAAGTGATATGTAGAAAAATAAGCAGGGGAGAGGAATGGAAATGCTGGGGCTTTGAGATTTTTTTATTTTGCTTTTTGAGAAAGAGAGGGGAGAGAAAGGGAAATATCAATTTGTTGTTCCACTTATTTATGCATTCACTGGTTGATTCTTACCTGTGCACTGACCTGGGATCCAACCCACAACCTTGACATATCAGGATGTTGCTCCAGTCAACTGAGCTCCCCGGCCAGGGGAGCTCAGTTTTAAATAATGCGGTCAGGGTGGGTAAGAGATATGAGTGAAAATTCAAAGGAGCCAAGGGTCTGAAACACATAGATATATGGAGTAAGGGCTTTGTGAGCAGAGGGAACAGGAAGTTCCCTGAGTGCAGAGTATGTGGTCTCTTCCCCATTCTCTCTTCCCTCTAATAACTTCAATAACCCTCCTCCAGCCTGTCTCTACATTTGTCTTAAACACATAGTCGATTTATTGAGTAGGACCAAGAGCTGTGGTACTTGAATGTGTACCTCCCGTTATCTCCAGAGGTTGCAATTAAGTCACCTGAATTTTTCTCCACAACTCCAAACCCTGACCTAGAGCCCCTCGGTCTGAGCTTCAGGAATTAGCCCGCAGAAACCCCAAGCAGCTGCTACGCGGCCGGTTTCATAAAGGGGGGCGGTCCTAACCCTGCACTCTGGGATCCATACGTTCGAGCTCCGGGCCGGCTCCCCGCAGCCAGGATCCCTCTCTTCCTCTCCCCCTCCCGCCAAGACCCCTCCCTCCCTCCCCTCTACTCCCAGTTTTCCACCGCCCACCCAGCAGGACTACAAAGGTCCACAGCGGCCACCGTAGGGAATGTTGACTGATATCCACAAAGATTCGAGGTTGGTGAGGGCGGAGCTAATGCTGGGGGTGGGCCTTAAAACAAAACTGAGGATTGGACCAAGCCTTCAGTGGCGGAGTTTAAGGGCGAAACAGAGAATGGGCTAAGCTCAAGGAGGCGGAGCTCAGTGGTAAAGCAGAAAGAAGATTGGGCTGAGGAAGGTGTCCGCGAAAGGATTGGGCCGAGTGCTTCGGGGCGGTGCTTGAGGGGGCGGGGCCGTGTCGTAAGTCAAAGGTCAGTAAATAGTGGTGATGTCATGCAGGCAAGATGGCGGAAGGGTGAGCCCGTCACCTAACTCTCGGGCGTTGGGGCCTGAATTTTCTCAGGGTTGGGGTGCTGGGCCAGGGTCCCTGTGGGGAACAGGAGGCCAGCGCGGCGGTGGACAGAGCTGAAAAGGCGGGGCGGAATCGCAGTGTGAGGGGGGTTGGGAAGCGGTCTGCGAAGCTTCAGCCCGCGGAGCCACTTCTGAGGGGAAACTGCGACCCGATCATTGCGCGGGCAAGAGTCGCACTGCAGGGATGCCAAATGTGTCTTCTTCCACAGGGAGGACGTGGGATGGTGGCGGAGCTGGCTGCAGCAGAGCTACCAGGCAGTCAAGGAAAAGGTAAGCCGGACCGGCGCCGCCTCATTGCAACTGGGGCGCAGCGTCCCCGCCCGACCTGTGTGTGTGCCGGCCTCAGGGATGAGAGCGATTCTGTCCCTACTTTTAGCCCCTTTCGGTCTGCCGAAGGACAGACCCCCCCCCCCTCAGGCCAGTGTGACACTAGCCACAGTGAAATAAAAATTGTTTTAAAGGCTGGAGCGACTCTTTCGTAGGGATCTGTAGGAACGAGCAATTTATTCCAGCTCGGGAAATGCCTAACTTTGTAGAAAAGAGAACATTTGACATAGGCCTTGAAGATAAACAATTCTAGCAATAGAAACTTCCATCTATAGTCATTTAAATATTAGCGTTTATGCCACAGCCAGCCCTCTGACAGGTTCCACCGGTGTCCCCACCAAGGGCACCGATGTTGGCCAAACCGATGCACTCCTGGGCCTCACAAAGCTCCCAGTCTGGTGGGGAGACGGCAGTCCCTGTGTGATGAATGAGACTTGGCTCTGCCAGTGAACAGTGCCATTGTGTGTTTCTGTTTCATTCCATGCTAGTCTGTCAAAACCGACCCAAATGAATTCTGGAAGAAAACTACGGTAGTTACTGTTTACCGAGAACATTTAGGGGCAAGTCCTGCTTCCACGCGGACTTCAGGAGGCTTCTGGCCTCAGTTAAATCATTTGGCTACTCTGGGGGCATTTTTGTTCATTTTTGTTCTTCTGGCCTGTACACAAACCCTCAGCTCCAGTCCAGCAGATCTGAGGATGCCCTGAGCGGTTTGTTTTGGTAAGGACCAAGAAAGAATTTCATACTGAGGTTAATAGAAGAGACTTCCGCGTAGCTTGCTTCCTGTTGATCAATCCACTGAGAGTCTGACATTCATTTAGCAAATCTGTTTGAAGGCCTCCTGTGTGTTTCGTCAAGGTTTGTTTACCATAACTCATGAAAAATAGGTAGTTGACTAACCTTTCATTGTTGTTCTTGGAGAATTCACATTTGAAAGCAAAGGGTGGGGAAGTGAATGTTGTTTCTGCCTTTAACAATTCCCCATTTGTAAAGAAAAGGCTTAATTTCCCTTTCTTAGCTGCTTACTCTTCAAAGAACCTGTGCAAGTTATTTAACCTCTCTAGGTTTCCATTCATCATCTGTAAAATGGGAATACTAACACATACCTGATAGGGTTTGTATGAAGATTAAGTGATAATATGTATAAGCACTAAGAAATGCCTAGCACACAGTAAATTTGATAAAATAAGTGTTGGCCTTTTTTATTAAGTGCTCAGAGTGTTGGGGAAACTCTTAAATACCACCCATCCATTTCTCCTTCCATTTTTTTGTTGGTCTTTCAGTGCTTTCCTGGCCTTGCTTCCCTCCTTCCTATCCGGGTTTCATTTGGACTACTCAGTTCCCAGCACCTTCAATTTCTTGTTCCCCACAGCTCTGAGATGGTGCTGGTAATCTGCCTCTACTCTTCCTACAGTGTGTGTGTGTGAGAGAGAGAGAGAGAGCGCGTGCACTTGCCCACAGACACTGGTAGAGAAAGTCACATTGCTCTTTGGCCCTGCCATAGAGTCCCCAACCTCATCTGGGCCGGAGCACCCCTAGTAAGCATCTTCATCCTTTATGTCCTCCCCTTGCCTTCAGAAATTTTCCCCTAACTCTTTCCTCAAGTCCCCTGTTCAGCCACTTCTTTTATTTCAAGGAGATAACATTAACTCTGACATTTTAAAATTTGAGGTCAACAACATGATCTCTCTGTAATTCCTTCCCACCCCTGAAGCCAGTATGTATCGACTTATCTATATACACACACGCAGCTGCACCTACCACTTGCCAAATCCACTGGGTGGTTTTCAGCCCTTATCTTCCGGCAGCTTTCTGCTGCATTTGACACTAGTGATCACTCTCTCGTTCTTGAAACTTTACTCCCTTGGCTTTTGTGACATGATTCTCTCTCAGTTCTCCAAATACTTCCTCAGGCTTTCCTTTCCTGACTGTTCTCAGAAGTTTCTCTTCCTCGGCCTCTTAAAAGTGTGGTGTTCGAAGGGTCTTGTCCTCAGTCCACTGCTCTGTTTATCAACTTTTCTGGGTGACCTCCATTCTTGTTTGGGTGACTCAGTCCTTTTCTCTGAGCTTGCCTTTGAGAATAACTCTTTCTGGACAGCAGTTCCAGATACCCCATAGTCACTGCTGACTCTGCATGACCAGAGTCACTGTCATCATCTTCTCTCTAAAGCTGCTCCCCATTCAGCATTTTCTCTCTCAGTTGGCAGCAGTGCATCTCCTCTAGTCACCTAGTTTAGCAGCCAGTGGCTCTTCCCTGATTCTGTCTTGTCCTCAGTCAATATACCTATTTAATCACCAAATCCATCTCTTTTGCCTGATATTTCTTGAACCAGTCTCATCCTCTTCATCCTTACCAGCACTGTCCCCTTATTCTTCTATTTTCTTTTCTAGACTATTGCAGCAGCATCCTGACTGGTCTTCTTCTCTCTTCTAATCTTGTCACTCTTGGACCACATCAGTCCCTGGAATGACCTATTAAAAATGCAAATCTCATCATGGCTGCCCTTTTTCAAACCTTTGGTGGCTCTTCATCACCCACAGGGTTGATCAGGTGCTCCATGGTTGCCCTTGGCAACCTCTCCCTCACTACTTTTGCTTTACCTTTTATATTCATTAGGACTATCTGCTTGTAGGCTTCAGTAAACTCATGCCCCACCACATCCAGGCTTCTTAGCCCATTCTTTAGGGCACAGTCCAGGTCTTTCCAAGCTCTGCACAATACTCTGGTTACTGGTCTTTCCTTGCTTGTCAGAACTGTTATGTGAGCATTTTTCCCAATAGACTGTGACCTTCTTGAAGGCAAGCACTATGTTAATTCACATTTGTCCCTTCCAAGCTCACAGTCTAGTGAGGGAAACAACCATTCATCACATAATCATGCGGATGGTTATATAATTAAAGCTGCTTTATTACGTGTAAATTTAACAACATTTTTTACTCCGTGCCCAACTCTTTGTCAGACACTGGGGAAGCATCAGTGAATTAAAAAAAAACATGAGATCAGCCCTGGCTGGTATGGCTCTGTGGATTGAGTGCCGGCCTGTGAGCCAAAGGATCACCAGTTCAATTCCCAGTCAGGGCACATGCCTGGGTTGCGGGCCATGTCCCTAGTAGGGGGAACGCAAGAGGGATTGATGTTTCTCTTCCTCTCTTCCTCCCTCCCTTCCCCTCTCTCAAAATAAATAAAATCTTTAAAAAGAAATAAGTTCTATGTTCATGGAACTCCCAGCTCTGCAGGAGGATAGACATTGAATGGGCAGTCATGAGTCTGAAGTATGAGAAATGTTCAGACAATGTGCAGTTCTCTTAGACCATGAAGCAGGGGAGCCACCCCAGACTGAGGTGGCATCGGGGAAGCTTCTCTGAGGAAGTGACATTTAAGCATAGATCTGAAGGAGGAACAGGAGTTGGCCAGGTGAGAGGGCTCTCTCATTGTGTTTGTTCTCTGCTTTGCTTTGAAGAGTTAGAACTGTGTGTCAAGGAGAGGAATAATATATTCAGAATTCCTGAGATAGGGAAGATGCTAGAACATTTGAGAAACTTGAGGAAGGCCAGGTAGAGCTCAGTGAGGGACACAGCATTAGGGAATGAAAGAGTGCCAGAGGCAAGATTACATGGGCCTTGCAAGTGAGTATTAAGATTTATACTTGCTCATAGGGTACTGTGTAACCGTCAAAAGAATGTACATGGCCTGCTCTGACTTAGAAAGCTCCCACTGGTGTCAGGAAGAGAATTTAATAGAAGCACCTGAATCATGCAACCTAGGAGGAGTCCAGGTTGTCCTGGACTAAGGTGGTGGTAGTGTGGATGGAGAGAGAATTAATGAATGACCTGTCTATCCCAATTAAGGAGTCCTGAGTCTGATATGGAGGCATAATGCCCACCTCAGAGTAGCCTGTGGCTGATAGATGAGACTGTCCCACTCAGGATTCCAGTGCTGATGAAAACTGAGCAGGCCCTTCCACGAAAGAAGCATCACCAGGATACTAAAATACATGCTAAAAAATTGCAGGTGGCTATCCTTGTGTAAAATGAGAGGGTTTGCAGATGAGTACAGAGCTAGTCCAGGAAGGTGTCCTTGCATGGGTGAAGAAAAACAGACAAGGCAGCACTTAGACAAGAGCCGAGAGCTCGCTGTCTCAGGCTGCTTCTGAGTGCAGGATTAGAAGCAGATTGGTGTAAACAAGCAAATACCAGTTCTGCCCGAAAGAGCTCTATGCATGAATGGGACCAAGAAAGCCTGGGAGAGGATCCAGTCAAGTCTTTCTGTTAACACTTCCTTTGTTGAATATAAAAATCAACATATTTTTTTTACTGGTATTAAATCATTAATAATCATAAAAGCTTTCTAAACTATTGTTATTATTGCAACATGTTTATTAAACCTTTCAGACACATAATTTCACATCCTCCCTCATTTCAACTAAATTTTCCTGTACCAAAAAAAAGTGAAAATAGAAACTTTCCTTTGATTAAAAAAAAAAAATCACAGATCTTTTCATGTTATTTGAAACAAATGTCATGTCTTGAAGCATATCAAAGTGATGCAACAAAATCTGTTTTCAGACTGTACGTCCCCTTCCCGTCTGCTCCTGAGAACTGCTCGTCTAGCCCCCCTCCTTCATTTTCTAGGGTACCGCAGAGGACTAGACGAGAGTTAGCTCCTGGCTCCATAGCTTGTAAGTGTCTAGGCCGGTACACAGTTGCTGTTCGCAGAGCAGCAAGAAGTTCTTTGCTCTCTGTTGTCAGATACCAGGTCGTGGAATAGGGACAAGTGAGCATTGTTTCTGAGCCCAGGCCTCCCATGTCATTTGAGTTTTCCATGCATCTGTCTGTACAAAGAAGCACAGGGAACAGCAACAAAGGGTGGTGGAGACAGCTGTCTTTGTCATCCTTCTCTGTCTTCCCATAGTCCTCTGAAGCCTTGGAGTTCATGAAGCGGGACCTGACAGAGTTCACCCAGGTGGTGCAGCATGACACGGCCTGCACCATCGCTGCCACGGCCAGCGTGGTCAAGGAGAAGCTGGCTGTGAGTACCACCTGTCTCCTCCACGGGACTGCCCTTCACAGCCTGACCTGTTCTGGGACTACGCTGGGGGGCTCCCAGCCTTTCTCCAATTTTTTTTATGTGATTGTTTTTCCCCATAGACTCTCATTTTGAAAGAATTTTGTCTTGTCAAGCAAACAAGCTACATAATACGTATTAAATAACAATAAGCTTTCTCATTTTGTCCTAGCAAATGTTTTCTGTTATCAAAGTCATTCATTATAGACAATTTAGAAAATACAGACAAGTGAGAGAAAGAAAGAAAGAGAGAGAGAAAGAAAAGAGAGAAAGAAAGGCCTAGAGACGCCCATGAGTCCGTCTCCCAGAGGCAACTCCTGCCACTGTGTGGGGAGGGCACCCCCATTTACACTTTCTCCCTCAGAATCAGAACCAACTCAGTACCATGTTTGGTGGCCTACTTTTTGACTTGATCATTGCAGACCTCTTTCTGCAGCATCACAAATGGCACAGTATTCTGTTAGGGGTTTAACTAGTTCCTGGTTTCCTCTTTCATGTCTTTCCCAGGGCTGTAAACAGGGCTGCAGTGAACACTCTGATTGCTAAATCTTTGCCCTTAACACTTTCTTTATAATAAAATCTTGGATGGGATCATAGGGTGAGTACAGTTTGGGGCCTTTTAATATCTATTGCAAAACTGTCCTCCAGAAGGGTGTGCCAACATATTCTTACTGGCCTTGTTTTTATTACTCAGAGATGTGCGGTGGAATCTTCTTGTGAGAAAGGAGTTTGATTCTGAAGTCAGTGTGACAGTGAAAATTATGTACAGTTGAAGGTACCCTTGCAAGTGTCAAGTTTATGATGAAGTGTAATATACTGGTTTTGTATGACAGCATTTCGTTTAGTATTGGGACACACTGCAGTTTCTTAATTTGATCACCAGCTGAATCAATTTCCTTGTGACTAGAGGTCACATTATGAAAAACATGTTTTGGAGGAGTTTTTTGCCAGGCTTTTTTGGTCGAATGTGGTAAAATACTAGACATCTGCTACCCACAACTACTGATAAGTATGACTGACAAGTGGTAACCCTGTTGAACTGCGATAAGTCCAGCCAGTAGCAGAAACAGCACTTGTTTCTTTCATTTGTTGATTCCTTTTTTTCATTCAACAAACATGGTTGTATACCTGTGCTAACCTGTGTGAGGCACTGTGGTATATTCTAGGGTAAAATGCCTGGGTGGCCTAATTAGGAATAAATGTTACAGTTTTCCATGAGGTCTTCAGACCTCATCTCTGTCTCTCAGCATCTCATCCCTGGGTGCTTGAGGGCATTCTGACCAGTGTGGCTCAAGCTTGGTGTCCTGCTTGCCCTTTCCGTGAGGTCTGTACGTAGGCCCTCAGCTGGCCTTCGGCTTTCCTCTGGGCAAGACTCTCTGTTCTAATCCTGCCCATATTTCCTCAGCCTTCATATAGAGTATTGCACTTCCTGAACAATCATGATGATGAAATTGTGATGTTTCATATTGCTTTTTATTAAATGTTTCTTAAGTGCCAGGTATTGTACGTGCCTCATCTCTTGGAATCTTCGCAGCAGCCTCCTGAAGGAAATGTATTTATCTGCATTTTACAGATAAGGAAACAGAGATTCAAGGAGGGTGTAGGTCTCATAATCAACAAGCAGTAGAGCTGGGATTCAGATTCAAGTTTGACTCCACAGCTATACCTTTCTCATCACTCTACTCATAGGTCTTCTTCCCCACTGAATGTCCATAGCATGGCTTCTCTCCTGTCAGTTTTTGTTCAGTCTGGCTGGCCTTGAAATTTTGATGAAACAGCCAGTCACGTAGCTCTGCTCTGACCTACAGAGGCCTACTGCAGCCCTATTCTGCACCCTCATCTGAAGGATGGAAACCCTGGGCTGTCTCTCTCTCCTTCTCCAGCCCCAGAGATGGGGTGAGAGGTCACGAGCACTCCCTGGTCCCCACATACACAGTACACTCTCCCCCTGATACTTTGCTCCTCCATACCCCATGCCCCAGAGTGTAGCCTGCTTGTGGGCCACTTGCTTCTTTTGCCGACTTCTCTTTGCAGACTGAAGGCTCCTCGGGGGCGGCAGAGAAAATGAAGAAGGGTTTGTCTGACTTCTTAGGGGTGATCTCCGACACCTTTGCTCCCTCACCGGACAAAACCATCGACTGTGATGTCATCACCCTGATGGGCACGCCCTCTGGCACAGCTGAGCCCTACGATGGCACCAAGGTATTCACTCACTAGTGGCCTCCCTGCAGTTGCCTAACCACACTGGGCTCTAGCTTCCCGCATGTCCTCACAGAAGCAATAATGTGCAGGCTACAAAGTAAATATACTTATATAACTAAATTGGAGACTACTGATAAGCCGCAAAGTAAGTATTTCTAAACCCATAATCCCATCACTCAAAAAAAACCACTAATTTTTTGTTAGTGTTTAGCCTTCCATTTCTTTTTATTTACAAACATGGGTAAAGATTGTTTGGGTATTTTTCTAAATACCCAAAATAAATAAAAGGCACATTATATGTGCAATTTTATAACCTTTTAAAAATTTTTACGGTAAATTTAGCACCTTTCCTAACCACCATTATTTTTAATGTCTTTAAACTCTTGCAAAGGAATCTAGTGTAATTTATTCAGTCATTTCCCTAATGTTGCACATTTGGATTCCTCTCACCTTTCAACCATAATAAGCAGTCTTGTAGGGAGCATCTGTACAGGCATGATCTTTTCCACATTTGGGTTATTTAAGACTAATTTCCAACCCTGACTGGTGTGGCTTAGTGGGTTGAGTATCATCCCAGAAACCAAAAGGTTGCTGGTTCAATTCTAGGTCAGGGCACAGGCTGGGGGCATGCAAGAGGCAACCAATCAGTGTTTCTCTCACACACTGATGTTTCTCTCCCTCTCTTTCTCCCTCCTTTTCCCTCTCTCTAAAAATAAATAAATAAATAAAATATATTTTTTTAAGACTGATTTCTATTTCTAATAGGAATACATGTACAGAGGGCAGTGGGGAGAATGTCTATTTCTACTGCATTTTATTTTCTCATCATTCTTGGATTTCGTGGAATGTTTCCACTTAAATGTACAGTGTGGTGTCATAACAGTTTGGCCTCCTTCGTAGCATTTTGCCACATTGAATTTTCGTTCCAAACCTACTACTGATTTTTCAAGTGTGATTTTAGCATTAGAATTGGCACCACCACACAGTGAACATTTGAGTGGAATTGTGAATATGTTTAAATTACAGGATTTTAAATTTAAACAGTGAATCACTAAAACCTGATGTTCTGGTGCAGCCAGCCAGCCCATGCTTCACATAATACGGAGGAAGGAAGGTGGGGCTCTCTGTGTACCAGCTAAAGGTTGCCACATCTGTGGCCCTAATAGCAACACAGCTTACAGTTTCACTTGGCTGTCAAATTAAGGCACTCTTTAAAAAACTTTTTTATGTATTGATTTTAGAAGAGAGAGAGAGACATGGACTTGTTGCTCCACTTACTTATGCGTTCACTGGTTGATTCCCGCATGCGCCCTGACCAGGGGTGAGCTCAGAGCCTGCTGTGTCGGGACAGCACGCTCCAGCCAACTGAGCAGCCGGCCAGGGCTAAGAAATTCTTGATGAGTCGTTTCAATCTGGGGAAGTTACATTATTTTAAAACCTGCCCATAACTTTGGACTTTATTAATGTTTTTATTAGCATTTTTTACATTTCACATCATTTCACACATATAATTTTGTAGCCTGTTTACACTGTATTTTCCTAGTTCCCAGGAGTGGAATACTGGGTGAAAGACCATTTTTCTCGGAGCCCCAGTCTTAGACTCCTAGCCCAGCACCCCATTCCCTAGCCACACTATTAACTGACAGGTGCGCTATGGACGAGGTAGCCAGCAGGGGAGGGGCTGGGCTGGGGTTGATTGAGTACTGTGGCAGAGGGGGCTGCCTTCTGTGCCCAGCACCTCAGAATTTATGTTCTCTTTCTCTTTTCTTTTTTCTCTTCTCTTTTTTCCCCTCCCCCCCCCCTCCCTCCCTCCCTCCTCCTCCCTCCCTCCCTCCCTCCCTCCCTCCCTCCCTCCCTCCCTCCCTCCCTCCCTCCCTCCCTCCCTTCCTCTCTTTTCTGCTTCAGTCAACAAAAGGGAAACTTTATTGAGGCCTCCGGGCCATGGGGTTCAGGCAGAACACCTCCTGAGGAGGTGGTTGGAGGAGCCTTATTTAACCTTCTTGGGGTGCACGTTTGTTGGTGTGGCCACACTTCTTGCAGCAGTTGACAGTGGGGGTGCAGGTGAGCATAACACTGTGGCAGATCTTGTCACAGTTGTACTTCTGGGTGAACGGGTGGAGGCATGGCTTGATGATACCACCCCACAAACGAAGCACCAAGTGCAGGGTGGGCTCTTTCCAAAGAGTATAGTCTCTGTCAGAGAGTGCGGCCATCCTCCAGCTGTTTGCCCACAAAAATCAGACACTGTTGGTCAGGTGGGATGCCCTCCTTGTCTCAGATGTTAGCTTTGATTCTCAGTGGTGTCACTGGGCTTGACCTCGAGGGTGATGGTCCAGCCAGTCAGGGTCTTCACAAAGATGTGCATATCTGTGTCTGCTGGGGAAGCTGCTCTGCTGCCTCATTGAAGAGTCTTCTCTGTTTCTTACAGGCTCGTCTCTACAGCCTACAGTCAGACCCGGCAACCTACTGCAATGAACCAGATGGTGAGAGGGTAGCGGTAGGGGGTGGGCTTGCGGGGCAAGGAGACCAAGGGCATCTGGGCTGTGCTCCATTTGTCTCTGGTAGCAGTGGCCAGGCTCCCACTGTGTAAAGGGATGAGAGTGGGGCTGGTGCATACCTTAGACCTAGTGGGATGGGTTGGTGGTCTCTTTTCCTCCCGGAACCCAGGCTCTCTTCATCCCTGTCTGCAGAGGCTTTGATCCTCTTCCTCATCCTCAGCTCAGGCCCCTGCCCAGCCCTGCTGCTCTGCCTGTTTGCTAAACCCCAGTGGTAGAGCAAGTTCCAGGTCAGAAATGAGTCAAACCCACAACCTGGTCCAGACTTCCAGGAACCTGCTCTTAGAAGAGGGAAACAGGAAACAATGAACAAAGCAAAGATAGTAGATTTGCAGTGACTGCTTCTGTGGAGCCAATGAGGGGAGTGGGAACCCAGAGGGATGGCATCCAACCCACCTTGGCAGCCTGTGACATGACACTTGAAGTGAGGTTTTAAGGGTGAATTAGCAGTAAACTTATTTTTTAAAAGATTTTATTTATTTATTTATCTTTAGAGGGGAAGGAGAGAGGGAGAGAAACATCAATGTATGGTTGCCTTTCGTGCATCCCCTGCTGGGAACTGGCCTGCAACCCAGGCATGTGCCCTGACTGGGAATCGATCCTCTGGTTTGCAGGCCTGTGCTCAATCCACTGAGCTACACCATCCAGGGCCAGCAGTAAACTTATTTTACCTTCAGAAGTGAGGGGTGGGTGTTCAAGCATAGCAGTAGAACACACGAAGGTCCAGGAAGAACAGGGCGGACCTAGGCATTTGGGAAGGCTGGACTAACGGTGCCGCGTGGGGTGAGAGCAGAGAGAACCTCGGGGGCAGCCGGGTCTGTGTGCTCTGGGGTCAGGCTAAGCTGTTTGAATTTTGAATTTTGTCCCCAAAACAAAATTCTTAACCTTTTTTTTTTTTTTGTCACAAAGACCTTTAAAAATCTATTGAAAATGGCAATCTGAAAATTTTGTAGAGAGAGTTCTCTACAAAATTTTATATGCAAAATCGGATTCTTTGACCTTTGAAGCCTGTCTTTGGACCCTAGTTTTAAGAGTGTTCCTATAGAGAACTATTAAAGGGCTTTGAGTCCTGATGTGATCAGATTTTACATTTTATAAGAGAGCCCTGGACAGTGTTGTGAAGAATGAAGTAGAGGCAGAGACAGAAGATGGGAAGACCAGTTAGGAGGCTTGGTAGCAGCCCTGACGTCGGAGGTAGGGCCAGAACCTGGGAAGCGGCAGGAGTGAGGAGGAGAGTGTGCCGTGAGAGACACTGAGGAAGTGGAGTCCAGAGTGACTGGGTAGGGAGGCATCTCTGAGGGACCCCAAGTTTTCCAGTGGATCAGGGTGGGTTGGGTTGGGCAGGAAAGAAAATGAGTTGGGTTTGCATCGCCTGGGCATGTAGATTTGTCCAGGGGACACTCGGACCCCTGGATCCGGAGGGCTTCAAGAGGAAAGCAGTGGCTCCCAGGGTCAGAAACTGGATTGGTCTCAAGAGAGGACAGAGAAGTTGCCATTGGATCTGGCAACGTGGGTGGCCCGAGAACAGCTGCTGCAGAGAAGAGGTTCAGTGGCCAAGTGCTGTGGGGGCTAAAAAGCGAGCAGGCATGGCAGAGAACAGAGTCTGCAGCCCCTCCTGGAGACCACCTGGGTGCTGCACCCTGGTATCAGTAAGGCCCATCCACCCCTTCACCCAGCCTTTCCCCCCAGCTTGGGCCAAATGGCACTTTGAAAAGACCTTAAGCTTTCCTCATTGTCCTCCATGTCCAGGTTTAGGTGAGTTTTCTGGAGGCCCAGTGTCCTTTTCCATACTCAGGGAACTGACCATCAGTGTCTGTCCTTCTACAGGGCCCCCGGAATTGTTCGATGCCTGGCTTTCCCAGTTCCGCTTGGAGGAGAAGAAGGGGGAGATCTCAGAGCTCCTCGTAGGCAGCCCCTCCATCCGGGCCCTCTACACCAAGATGGTGAGGGCCCAGTTGACAGGACCTCAGCCAGCTGCCAGCTTGAGGTGTAGGGATATGGGAGAGGTACTTCCAGAGTCATTTCGGAGTATTTGGCCTGGGGAGCAGTGGGCAACCCTGTACAGCCAAACCAGTCAAGCACCTGTAGGGGGAAACTGACCTGCCAGGTTTCTGGCCATCATGGTAAGCAATGGAAGGGCTGGCAAAGCTTGATGAAATTTCTTTCCTCCCTCCTGGGTCAGGCTAGGCCAGGAAAGTAGCTGGGGTTGGATGTGGGATAGAAGTGCTCTGATTAATCACTGCTCAGCCTCTTACTGTGTCTCAAATTCAGAGTGGCTAGGAGCTGACCGATAAGGCTGGGGATGCGGGCCCCACACAACCACTTCACAAGTCTCATCTCTGCTGTCCTGTCCTTCCAGGTGCCAGCGGCTGTTTCCCATTCAGAATTCTGGCATCGCTATTTCTATAAGATTCATCAACTAGAGCAGGTATGCTGGCCTAGCCTGGGGAGGTACTCCACTCAGCCTTGGGGAAAGTGGGCTGGATTTTGTTGAGGGAAGAAGGGGACACAAGGGTGTCAGGAGTTCTGGGGTTAGGACCAGGGTGTGGGGAGAGGATGCTCTGACTGCTCCTGGCCATCTGCTCCCCCACATTCAGGAGCAGGCGCGGAGGGATGCCCTGAAGCAGCGAGCAGAACAAAGCATCACTGAGGAGCCTGGATGGGAGGAGGAAGAAGGTAAGAAATGATGGGCAGGTAATAGGTCCTGCCTATGGGGGACTCTCTGGGCCATGTGCTCTATGAGGCCTGGAGAGATGCGGCACCCCAGGGAAGAGGGAGGAATGAGTACAGTGTGTGCGCATGCTGAGGACAGGCGGGGCTGAGGAGGGGACGTCTGCCAAGGCCGGAAGACTCCCAGGCTTCGGTGTAAAAAGCACATGTGTCAGTTGCAGCAGATTCCCCTGGCAGCCGTGGACCAGCTACTTCAGAGTCACCTGGGATGCTTCGTGACATTCCAGAGCCTCGTCCCTCCTCATAGGACTCCATGCCTAGACTTGTTAATATTAATTGACTTGGGAACTGCTGGCTTAGGGAGGAAGCTGAACATCCTCTATGACAGCTCAGCTTAGGACAGTGTATCGGGGCCACCTGCAGGATATAATGCTGAGGTGTTTAGTAAGTGCTTGTATCATACGCCCAGTCTGTACTAAGAGCTTTCTTTGTATGTAAGGTCGTGACCACGACTCCATTATCCCTCTTTTACGAGTGAGGCAGGAAAGTTAACGAACTTTAAGTGCCTTGCCCAAGATCACACACTTAGGATGTAACAGAGCCTGACCTGAGCTCAAAACTGACTAACGAAGAAAAGGTGGCCCTGACCGATGTGGCTCAGTGCGTGGGCATCATCCTGCAAACTAAAAGGTCTGATTCCCAGTCAGGGCACAGGCCTGGGTTGTGGGCCAGGTCCCCAGTTCTCAGTCAGTGTTTCTCTCCTTCCTTTCTCCTCTCTGTAAAAATAAATCTTTAAAAAAAATAAAGATAAATAGAAGTGACTGACAAGTCTTGGCTTTGTAATCTGCAATACCACCTCGGGCTGCATTTCTGGAGGCTGAGTGCCCACCAAATAGGTGCGAGGCCTCAGGTGTAGGGGACACTGGGACACGGAGTGTCTGCAGAACAACCTGGTGGAAAATGGTGAGGAAACTGGTGTCTTTAGTCTTTTTTTCTTTTTAAGTCTTTTTGATTTTAGAGGGAGAGAGAAACATTGATTTGTTCCATTTATTCATGTACTCATTGGTTGCTTGTAAGTGCCCTGATTGGGGATCAAACCTGCAAGCTTGGCATATCAGGATGCTGCTGTAACCAGCTGAGCTACCTGGCCAGGGCAGGTCTTGATCAAAGTAAACTTTGGAGGGAACCTAAGACCTGTCTTCAGAGAGCTCCGAGGTTGTCTTGCGCTAACCAAGCACATTGCCTACTTTTTCTGCTTTTCTCTCTCGACAGAGGAACTTGTTGGCGTTTCACCCACATCTCCAAAAGAGGCAAAGTCTCCTGTGGCCAAAACATCCACATCCCTTGAAGGACAACCTGGCCCCCAGAGCCCCTGTGAAGAGAGTCTGGTGATCCCAGTAGAGCCTCCAACAGAAGTGACCCCGTCGGAGAGCAGCGAGAGTATCTCCCTCGTGACACAGATTGCCAAACCTGCCACTACACCTGAGGCACAAGCGGTGCCCAAGGACCTGTCCCAAAAGCTTCTAGAGGCGTCTTTGGAGGAACAGAGCCTGGCTGTAGACATGGGCGAGACTGGACCCCCGCCCCCAGCCCAGTTCAAACCCCACACCCCTGTGGGCCGCCCCAGTGGCCCAGAGCCCAGGCCTCCAGCCGCCAGAGTAGAGACCCTCAGGGAGGAGGTGCTCACAGACTTACGGGTGTTTGAGCTGAACTCGGACAGTGGGAAGTCTACACCCTCCAACAATGGAAAGAAAGGTGAGTCAAGGCCAAAGCCCAGGGAGTGTGTGGGGCAGAGCAGGTGAGAGTTGATACTTCACAAGGCAGGCTTGTCTCCTTGTCCCTTGTGAGGATTCTAGGAGCAGATGTCTTTCTTTTGTGATACTGATGACGATGATAACAGGTTCTCTGTGTTATTTATTACCATACCATCAATTCTAAGATACACAGATTCTCAGAAGTAAAGATGCCTCTTAAAATTGTTGTGATCTTAGAGTCAACAATATAAGGTTTATGTCAGATCCTGTGCTAAAGTTTGTAACAGCCTTTAATTTCTCATATCTTACAACTGAGGGCAGTCAGTATTACTGTCTCCATTTTACAAGTAAAGAAAGTGAGGCTCAGAAATGATAAATAACTTGCTCAGATTCACGTGGCGAGAAGTGACAAGTCCAAATTCAGATCCAGGTCTGTCTGACTTGAAGCCCACGCCGTCCACTGCCTACCACGCTGTGCTGTTTTCTCTCCTTTTGTACAGTTTAACCTCGTCCTGGGGTGGGTATTCCTATGACACTGATTGATGTTAAGGATCTTCTTTCCTGGGTGACCTTAGGATTGAAGATTTTAGACAGAGGGGAAGGGATAGAGAAAGAGGGAGAGAAACATTGTTTGATTGCCTCTTGCACGCTCCCAGCTGGGGACCTGGCCTGCAACCCAGGCATGTGCCCTGAGAATATCACCGGCGACCTTTCAGTTCGCAGGCCAGCCTTCATCCACTGAGCCACACCAACTAGAGCTAGTATTATGAAATATATAAATAAAACTTACATGTTCAGTTTAAGAACAATAAAGTTAGTCCTGGCTGGCGTAGCTCAGTGGATTGAGCATGGGCCTGCAAAACCAAAGGATCATGGTTCAATTCCCAGTCATGGCACATGTCTGAGTTGCAGGCCAGGTCTCCAGGGGGGGCCATGTGAGAGGCAACCACACATTGACATTTCTTTCCCTCTCTCCTTCCCTTCCCCCTTAAAGATAAACAAAATTTTTAAAAGAATAATAAAGTTAATACTCCTGAACTTGCTGTGAGCCAGTTTAAATACTAAAGCTTTAGTTTCTTATCTGTATAATAGAATTTTAGTCTGAGACTCTTTGACTTTATGCCAGGAGGAAACCTCTCTGACTCCTTGAATTAAAGGACAATTGTACATCTGTTGTCACATCCAGAATACCTCTTTAGAGACACCTGATTATCAGCAGGACCTCCCGTCCACTTCTCACACGCACATGCATCCTGTTTTGCCAACACTCAGTACCAGTTGGCCACAGAGCTTGGCCAGCCTCTGAGTGCTGGCCTGCTGGCACAGTGAGAGACTGTTTTGCTATAGCGTGTGGGAAACAGGCCCTGCCCCACCCTGCCATGCTCCCTGATGGAAACTGCAGGGTACCTAGTTTCCATCACAGTGCTTTCCTTCTGACTGTGGCTCAGTGAGGTCGTCCATTGAGCTCCCACCTAGTCTTTGTGAGGCACAGAGGAGGGAGGGGCCGAGGCTGCAGTCTTTATGACGAAGCGTGAAGCAGTATGGGACAGACATGGTACTGGAGAAAGTCAAAGAAAGAAGGAACCTGTTGGTAACAGTCGTCAGGTGTTTCACCACAAAGACACGCGCCGTGTAGGAGAGCTTGGGGCAGGTGCAGGGGAGCAGTCCAGGCCGAGCGGGCCTGCAAAGTCCACAGAGCAGAGGGCATGGGACCCATGGCAGGGTGGTGACCAGAGCCACTTTTTTGTATTGTCTCCTAGGAGAGGGAGGAATAAGAAGGGTGGATGGATTGGCTCAGAAATAGAACTTAAGAACTTCAACTGAATTTAGAAGGTTGAACTTAGTGCCACAAAGCAACAGGGCATGCTGCTTATATGATATATACTTGCATGTATCATACAAGGCTCTACTAAGCCTTGCATGTCGAGGCTCCAGGTTCAAATTCCAGCTTTGCTTGTAAGACATACAACTTCAGAAAACTTACTGATCTCTAAGCCTCCATTTACTACTCTATAAACTGGAAGTAATTGTTCCACAACAGGTCAGGGAAGAAATCTGAGTGGAGCTCTGCTTTGGAGAAATGATGATGATAAAAAGAGTTACTATTCCCTGAGCACTTTCCGTATAGCTCTGTGCTAAGCACTTGATATGCATAATCACTCATTCTTCACAAAAGCCCTGTGCAATTTTCCCCATTTTTTACTAGCAAGAAACAGATCTGTTACCTACCCAATAAGTATTTAGAAAAGTATGAAATAGTACTTTAAGAGAGTAGGTGAGTAGCTAGGGCCCAACAGGTAGTGTGGGGTTGCTGATGGGTGGTAGCAAGGACCCGTCGGAGGCAGTGGTCCTGAGTTTTGAGACAGCAGCCAGCATTATTGCACTCTTGTCCAGCCACTCAGCTGCTCAGGTGCAGGCACACAGCAAGTGGGGAGTTGGTCTTAACCAGGGGTCAGATTTAGCCAGGTGAAACCAGTGGAGGAAGTGTGTGTGAGAAGTGACCAGAGTGAAGGCCTGTGGGATCTGAGCTGGAGAAGGTGGGGCATAACACTGAAAGAGGTAGAGGGTTAAAGAATTTGAGGTTCTACTTGGAATTGGAATAGAGAGCATCATCAGGAAAAATGAGTGGTGGGTAGAAGAGACCAGACAAAATGAGATGAGGGGGAAGGTGCAGTGAAAGCTCTTGACTGCTCTGTTCTACTGTCTCTATTGCATTGGAGATTCACAAAAGGAGAGGCTGGGGATTTGATGCAGAAGCCCCACCAGAAGTGGTCGTAGGTAGTGGGGGGAAGCCAGAGTCTTAGACTAAGGTAGGACAGTGGGAACGGAGTAGAGAGGGCAAATCTTAAAAGGAAGAATAAAGACTTATAGACAGAGTGACTCCTTTCCTTCTTATGGTCACTTCCTAAGGTGACATGAGGGAGGCTTGGTTTCTGGGTGGAGCCTAATCTCTTGAGGTCTAGCCGCAGGGACTCGCAGGTCCCAGGGCATCCCTGCCACTGCAGAGCTGCTTCCCACCTGAGATTAGTAATCAAGAACCAGAAAGCTTCCATCATCATGTCTAAAACTGTTGTTGCATAGATGAGTTTTCTGCCACATGCACTGTGTTATGGAGATTTTTTTTTAAGATTTTATTTAGTTACTTTTGGAGAGAGGGGCAGGAAGGGAGAAAAAACCATCAATATGAGAGAGATACATCAATTGGTTGATGTATCTCACACCCCCCCAGCTGGGGACCTGGCCTGCAATCCAGGCATGTGCCCTGACTGGGAATTGAACTAGCAACCTTCAGTTCACGGGCTGGTGCTCAATCCACTGAACCACAGCAGCCAGGGCTGTGTAACGGAGATCTTAGTACTCTTTGGGTGTGTCAGGACAGGATGGTGGGATGAGGCAGGTGGGAGAACCCAGGTTCACATCTCTGCCAACTCAAAGCCTCCGTTTCCTCATCTGTAAATTGGAACTATAAATGCCCACCCTAGAGGGTGGGTGTGAAGTGCTCTTAAAGTTTAGTTGATAATCTGCTTACTAACCCTGGAAGGGTCTGCCCTAGCATTTAAGCCTGAAGAAGAGAATTCCAAGTCCCTAGAAGGTAAGCCAAGGTTGGGAAAAGCTGTCAGGGCCACAGCCATAGCTCCGAAGTGATGAATCACCCCAGAGTCTGGCTTTCACCCCACGGGAACCCTATGCTGTCCCGTAGGCGGGTGTGTGGCCACCACCGTGTTCTGAAAGCGCAGGGAGACAGATGTGGAGTCAGAAGGACGTGGTCTTGGTTGCAGGTCTGCCTCTGACTAGCTGTGGCCCCGTGCGCAACATCACTTAACCCTGAGAAGGGGCCTTTAGGGACTCTATTTGTTAAGTCTCCACTATGTATACATGTTACAGGCACTTTACATTGATATTAACTCTGGTCTGTGAAAAGGCAGGCTCTGGTCTACACAGAACCATCCAGGTACCTGCAGAGTTCTGGGACACCACCTAGATCTGCTCAGCCTGAATGAGAGGGTTAGAGAAGCAGGAATCTGCGTACTTTTTTCATTATTTTTTAAATTTTATTTATTTAGTAATAGAGAGGAAGGAAGGGAGGGAGAAAGGGAGAGAAATGTCAGTGTGTGGTTGTCTCTCAAGTGCCTCCTGCTGGGGACCTGGCCTGCAACCCAGGCCTGTGCCCTGACTGGGAATGGAATTGGCAACCCTTTCGTTTGCTGGCTGGCACTCAGTCCACTGACCCACACCAGCCAGGGCGGAATCTGCATTTTAATAAGCTTCCTCAGTGGTTCTTTGCAAAGAGGGTGGTTTTATTCTTATTTTATAAGTAGACTGAAGCTCTGAATATCTTGCCCCAGAACTACAGTAATAGATAAAAAGAATAGAGATTTTTGCCCTGCCTGGTGTGGCT
Source organism: Artibeus jamaicensis (assembly GCF_021234435.1). Classification (NCBI taxonomy): domain Eukaryota; kingdom Metazoa; phylum Chordata; class Mammalia; order Chiroptera; family Phyllostomidae; genus Artibeus; species Artibeus jamaicensis. The sequence continues at coordinate 11,294,021 of NW_026522057.1, forward strand.
CAGTGGGTTAGGCATCGTCCTGCAAAGCAAATGTTCGCTGGTTCAGTTCCTGGTCAGGGCACGTACCTGGGTTGTGGGTTTGGTCCCTGCTCGGGGCACGGAGGAGAGGCAGCGGATCCGTTTCTCTCTCACATCATCGTTTCTCTCCCTCACTTTCTCCCTCCCTTCCCCTCTCTCTAGAAAGAAATAAAGTTTTTAAAAAAAAACAGAGATTCCACTCAGTTCTGCTTGTTTGTCTCCAGAGACCATGCTTTTATAATGGAAGGAGATATTCATGGGTCATGGTTTGGGGGGAATCGGGCCTATGCTTTTTAAGGCGCTTAAAAAATGATAATGTAATATATGTTCCTTTTAGGGGGAAAAAAACCCACCAAGAAAAATTACCCCATGACCTCATCACCTAGAAATAACTATTATTAGTATTCTGTGGGTTATTGCTCACCTTTTCTGTGTGCGGGCTGCATCTGTGAGCACATCTCTAAAATGGAATCTGACTGCATATACTTTTTTTTAACAGGGACTATTTTTGTAGTTTTCTTCTTAGTAATAACTTTCGGCGTACATTTAAAAAATGCTGCCTGTAAGAAGTCATAACCAAATATGAATTTTTAGAGTAGTAGTTATTAAACTTTAGCAGGCATCAGAATCTCCTAGAACAGGGATACGTAAACTTTTCTGTGTTGGGCCAGGTCACAAATATTTTAGGCTTTGGGGGCATACGGCCTGTGTTCCAGCTACCCGGCTGTGCTATTGTAGCCACAGAGTGACCTAGGCAATGTGTACACAAGTGGCCATAGCTGGGCGCCAAATTTTTACCTCCAAAAACAGTAATAGGGTGGATTTGGTCCACAGACCATAGTTTGCCAGCCCCTGGTTTAGGGAAAGGGTCCATGGATATTTACTGATTACAGACTATGTGTTCTAGTTCGTTGGAGTATTAAAAAAATCCCACCTGTCCTTGGGGAGCTCTCATTCTAGCTCCTGTATTATTAGACAGTGAACATATTAAGTCTGATGATACAAGCTAGAAACTGATAAAACAGGAAAAAAGAACGAGCAGAGCAGAGTATAAGGGAGTAGGTTGCAATTTAAAAGGATGGTCAGGGTAGGCCATACTTCACTGTGAGATCTGAGCACAGGGAAAGGAAGTGAAGGAGTTGGCCTGTGGCTCTCTGAGGGTCCCAGGGACAGGGGGACACCCCCTGCAGGGGCCCTACAGTGGGATGTGCCTGGTGTGTTTCCAGAGGAGGGAGTCAGGGTAGGTAGGGTGTAGTCAGTAAAGAGGAAGAGATTATTTTTTTTGGAAGACTTTTGTGGCTCCCAAGGAATCTCTGGACCAGAGTGCTTCTCCCCTACTCATGAACTTACTTTGCTGCCTCACTTAGTAGTAGAGTTTAATACTATTTAAATGTATATAAATGTTCTACATCCTAAACGTAAAAGTCACATGATGTTCCATCATGTCACCATTTATTTGTTTGGAATTCCCTTATCAGTGGACTTGCAGGTGGCTTTTTAAGTTTTTACCACTACAGCAGCACTACAGTGAACGTGCTCTTGGCTAAATTTTTGACTGAATCTAGGATTATTCCTTAGATTCCTTAAAGTGGGAGGTGAGCTAGAGTGACAGCAGAAGGCAGAGACCCTCGGCGTGTATTGGTCAAGTCCTTTAGAGAGTGCCAGCGCCCCAGCTACAGCCTCTTCACATACCCCTTCCCGAGTCTGACACTGTGGGTTATGGTTCCAGGCTCGAGCACAGACATCAGCGAAGACTGGGAGAAGGACTTTGACTTGGACATGACTGAAGAGGAAGTGCAGATGGCACTTTCCAAAGTGGATGCCTCGGGTGAGGTGAGTGCGTCTGGTTGACCACAGGGAAGCAAGCCCAGCGGGCCCAGGGTCTGAGGCCTCTCCTCACCAGGCCCAGCTGTCCCCTCAGGGTAGACCCCTGTGTCTCTCCGAGGTGACAGGCTGCAGGAAAGAGACCCGGCACCTCCCACTGTGGCCCTGAGCAGTTGTCATCAGCAGGCTCTGCTTCCTTTCAGCTTCAGGATGGATGAGTGGGAGAGTTCCTGACATTAGCTGTGTCAGAATCACCAAGGCACTATTAAAAAGTACAGATACCAAAGCTTGCTCCAGATCTCCTGGCTCACGGCCCCAGGGTGGAGCTGAGCAGGTTTCTCGCTTTGCAGACCAAAGACAATGCGATCGAAGGCTAATCACTTAACTGGAACCTCTATTTTTTCATCTAAAACATGGAATTAGTGATTACGAGCTGTGACAGACAATGTACATAGCTGTGTTAGGCATAGTGCCTGGGACAGGGGAGCACCGGTAGATGTTACCGAAACCACCGCAGGACCCAGACCAGGTATTAGCTCAGAGGCCTGGTGCTCATCGTTCACTGCTTCTCAAAGTCACGAATGGGTCCTTCTAAACGAGAGGCTGGGAGGAAAGCTCTTATCGCTGATAAGCTGCAGGGCTGACCCCCAGCCCAGACATACCATTCAAGTCACTGTTACTTCCGCTGTCACACAAGAACTGCGTGATTTCCTCCATCATGTGGCCCATGCGCCTGTTGGAGAGGTGAACAGGTTAGAGGCGCAGCAAGGGCCTGGTTTTTCGTGTCGGGAGACTGGAGGCTGAGGGGGGTGGTGTGTGCAGAGCATTTTGTGCCGTGGTGTCACTGTACCCAGGGCGGAGAAGGCCATGCTGCCCTGTCATGCCTCGGGGGCCTCGTGTCTTTGCAGCCCTCTTTTAAAACCTGACATACAGTGTCCCTGAGCAGTCATTCTATAACCCATCATAGTAGGGATCAGCTGACAGCAGGCCAAGAGAAGGTTGCCTGGGAAGACTTCGGCTGGGGACCAGGGTTCTGGAGCCCCTAGTGAAGACCCTGTGAGCACCTGTAGCCCAGGCCGCCACTTTCCAGTTCTCTGCCTCTCTGACCCATCTTCTTAATCTGCTCAGCAGGGGACAAGTTTTACTTAAGGAGCTGACTGACTTGGTTCCTGTGGGTAGGGCTTCCCCCTTGTAGAGTCCAGCATTGGTGGGTGGAAGCATTTCCTTTGGTTCTGAAACGATCTCAGCAACAGATCGACCCTTTAGGCAGAGGACAGCTCTGCTCCCCAGACACGATGCTTAAGACTGTGGTTCACTCTCACGGGTACTGTATGGGCCAGGGGAGTGGGGTGAGGGTTGGGGAGGGCTCCCTGGAAGTGGAGGCAGCAAGGGGAGCTTGAGCCTGGGCTTGACATAGAGGAGTAAATTTGTTTTTGTGTTCTCCATTGTCGCCTCCCATTTGCAGCTGGAAGATGTAGAGTGGGAGGACTGGGAATGAGGGGAGCCAGGGCAGCAGCTCCCTCTCCACGGCATCTTCGATTTCCCATGATCGTCTCAGCCCAGCCCTGGAAGACACTGATCAAGAATGTCCCCCAAACGGCCTCTGTGAGCCAGAGCTCAAGGCACAGATTCTGGGTTGCTCTTTGCTGGCCCCGTGGGTCTCCGCTTACAGCTGGGAAGGGGCTCACTAAATCCAAACCAAGAACTCTGACTTGTGCCAACCACGGGATGACCTAAGGGGGAGGAAACCTGCCCCCTCACCAGAAGAGCCTGCATTTCTCTGCTGAATACCCACTGTTCTTGGGGACTCTTGCTGGAAAGTCCCAAGGGATAGCTCCATTGCTTCTGCCTGTGTGGACAGGAGCTAAACAACCAGTCTCTTGGAGGAAGCCAAGTCAACGCACTGTCCAGCCATAAGCAGGGAAGGAAGGCCATGCCACCTGCCTTTGGCTGGACAGGCATGGCAAACACATTCTGGTCCCTATTCCAGTGGGTAAGAGACATTTGACTCTGGGAAATTATCCTCTCTCGGGAACCTCCCATTCCCAGGCATTTTCCATTTCTGGAAAAGTTCCTTGTGGTTCAGAATCTAGAGACCAAACCCTGAGTTCCTACCTTTTTGCTCCAGTACAGGCTGGTTTGTCCCCAATGCCCTTCCCAGGGCTTATTCATGTCAGAAGCACCCAAGTCCTTAGCCCACCTGTGCCACCTGCAAGACTCTGCTCTTGCTTCTCTTCCCCTCCCCAAGAAGGGAGGGACCCCTTCAGGCCCTTCTGTGCGTTGCCTGGCGGGGTAACTTGTCCAGCCAACTGCCCAACTTGGTTCACCTGGATCTTAGGATGCAAGTCTGCTCCAAGTGGTGCAGAGCAGTGATCAAAGCCGAATACTTACATCCCTGGTAAGCGCAATTTCTCTGCCTCAACCCTTCTGCTTCTTGAAGGAATATACCGGGGGTGAATTCTTGAGACTCTCACCAGGCTTCTGAAAAAGCTCTTTCTCCCGAAGGCAGGCAGTCTTTATGGCTCTTACCCTCCACTCTGGTAAAGGTACACCTCTCGGGGGAGTGAGGGGCTGCAGGAGTCCCTGGAGACCCTGGTGCTTCACGATGCTGCTCTGGTGATTCTTGTACATAGTCCAGGGTGTTCGCCCATGACTTAGTGGGATCAAGGCAGGGCTGCTGAGAGAGGTGGTCAGACCACTCCAGACCTTCAGTGACAGGGTGGGTTGGAGAGAATGCTGAGTCTTTTTGATGGGATGGGGTTTTTCTCTCTTTGTAATATCTTCAGTTTAGTTAATCTTTTGGTTGTTTGTGCAATATTATATATTTTAAATTATAATGCATCTCCCCAGAGTATTTTGTAGCCGGGAAAAGAAAAAAGGAAAAAAAAGATTCTAACAGCTGTTAGTTTTGTAATTAAAAAGAAAGAAAAAAGAACCTTGTCCTGAACGTTTTCCAGACTTGCCGTTAACAGCATTAAAGAGATTCAACAGAAGCTGGAAGGTGTCTGGGGGTCTGTTCTTGTCCCCCATGGCAGCTGCCCTGAGGTCAGGGCAGGACACACAGTGTACAGAGTAGCTTTCTGCTTGGACCCGGGCAGGGGGGCGGGGCATGGATGGGAGGTAGCATGGCTCCTGAGGAAGTCCCTTGTCCTCACCCAGACTCATCCAACTTGGCCTTTGGGATGAGGAAGGGATGGGGCCCCCAACAGGCTTCTCACCAAGGCATGGAGTCAAGAGGCCAGTTCTGCACTCCCAATGCTTCTGCTTTTATTTGGAAAGGAAGTTGTGACAACAGTGGCTCCACTTGCTCTTTGTCATTGTTCTCTCCTCTCCTCCCCCTGTATGTATATGATTCTGAGGTCTAATTTAATTACCTTTAGTTAAATACCCATGTGAAAATCACTTGTCAGCCATAATAAAAGGGAAGCCTGAATGAGGCCCTCTGGTTCCATGAAAATCTTTAAAGGGAAAGAGAAGTAAGGCTGGGGAAGGTGTAGGTAAGTTTTAGGATAAATAAACTTAGAGTGTAAAATATATATCACCATTTCCGAAGCGGGTTAGGTTTGCTTTCTCCCCCTGCTTTATTGGGGAGGACTTGCCATTGCTTTTATGAAGTGCTTGCTAGCCATGGATGCCAACTAATTTCTTCGATCGAAGGCCGGAGGATCATGTCTGGTTCCAGGAGCTGTTTGAGCAAGTCCTGGCATTCAGCCGAGATGCCCAGATGAGTGGGGAAGGACACCCCCTTCTGCTGCTGCCACAGCATCTTGGGAATGTCTGTGTCATCAAAAGGTAGGCTGGCACAGAGCATGACATAGAGGACAACGCCCATGCTCCAGACATCACCCTTCTTGCTGTCGTGAGGAACACCCTGCAGCACCTCGGGGGCGGCATAGGCTGTGCTGCCGCAGAAGGTCTGGCTCAGCTCCCGGCGTGACTTGGGCAACACCTTGGCGAAGCCAAAGTCAGTCAGCTTCAGGTTGAAGCCCTGCAACAAGGCGTTCTCACACTTGAGGTCCCGATGGGCCACACCACAGCCATGGCAGTAGCGGATGGCCTCAACCATCTGACGGAAGAGGGCCTTCGCCTGGCTCTCGGGCAGTGGCCCCCCATGCAGCACGCAGTCAAAGACGTCCCCCCCCTCAGCCAGCTCCATCACCAGGTAGATTTTACCATCGGCAGACTCCAGCATCTCATACACCTGGATGATGTTCTTGTGGTCCAGGGTGCGGACAATCTGGAGCTCCCGAGGTAGGAATCTCTGGATAAATTCTGAGGAAACAAAGGAAAAAGATTGTGTATCAAGTTCAGAAGGGCCTGTCTCCCCACCATGTCCGGCTGGGTCTGGTGCCTTCTAATCACAATGTCAAATTCCTTTTAACAGTCTTAAATGTTTAGGTGCTTGGACAGTGCAAAGAATATTTGCCTTATTTTTGTAGTTAATTTATTTTCAAAGGAACCATTCCCTGCCAACCTCAGGGACTGTTGTGAACAGCCTGTGAGACCGTAGGTGTCCAGGTGCTTGGGTGACTGTTGGATAAAGCCAATCTCAGCTGTGAGGCCTGACTTGCCTGCAGTGTGGTGACCAGCCCCTCCTGCCCCTGCCTCCTGAACTGTTCAGGACAGTTCTTTCCCTGAGCCCAGTTTTTTCCCCATTGCTGTCTGCTTCCACACCAGCATCTGCCATCTAGTGCTCTCTGCCACTCTGTTCTGATGGGTTTGGGTTCTGCCTCTGAGAACCCTTTGCCTCCTGCCCCTTCAAGCTTGGGTTTTGGATGGTCTGGTGTTCCTGGACTCCCAGCATCCCTCTGTTCCCCAGGGACTTACTCCAGAGCCATCATCTTGGTTTCAGACTAAGGGGAGGAAGCCCCACCCACCACAATCAGCCCTCTCCCTCCAAAGGGGCCCCAGCTCACCTTCTGGCCCTCCCATCTTGTCTATAATTTTAATTGCCACCTTTCTTTGGTGTTTTTTGGAAAATGCTTCTTTGACTTTTGAGTAGGTCCCTTCCCCAATGGTCTTGCCCAGCTGGTACCCATTGGAGAGCAGAAAGTCCTCCATGCTGTGTAGCGCTTCCTTCCTATCAAGCTATTAGCTCATGCTGCCTCTGTGAGGCAGCTCTACTCCACCATCGCCCTTGGCCCGGTCCTTTTCCCCCCAGGGACTTCACCCACAGCAGCCCCCAACGCTAGAACATTCTCGTCTGGACACAGCAGCCGCAGGTGGTGGGGAGGGAGAGGGCCAGACATTTTAAAACTCCAGCCCAATTGTGATGTAAATATTGTATGACCCTTGGCCAAAATGGCCTACCCTCAGCAGCAGCAGCACCACCAAACCCAGTACCGGTTAAGTCATAGCCGCGCTCCCACCCCCGAGCCAGGTCAGGCTGGTGTAAAGGGGCGCTCCGAGGTGCCCGGGCTCCCTAAAATGCCAGGTTCTTTGTGGATGCCCCCTCCCATCTGGTTGCTGTCGCCGCTGCGCCCCCATGGGGCTGCTGGATGTCAGCACCACCCAGTCTCAAAGCGCCATGGCGGGAGCCCTCGGGCTCCCTGCGCACGACTGCACTAGGTGTCGGGCAGTGGGCGGGTTCCCTGGCGGGAGGAACGGGTTCTGTGAGGTCAGCACGCCAAGGCCCAGGTCACAATGCGGCCCTCCCCCTCGACGCCCGGGCTCACACGCACCGCAGACACCTGCCCGGCTGCGCCTGGACCGGAGCGTCCTCCCGCGGCCAGGGCTCAGGCAGCTGCTTCCAGCCTGGGACCGGCCTCGGCCTCCAGCAGGTGAGCAATGGCCCAAGGGGCAGGTGCGGGGTGGAGGCGCCCAGCCGTCCGACAGCAGCTTGACTGCCTCGCCCCCTCCCCGTGCAGAGCGACCCGGGGCCTGGACATGAGTGCCCAGGAGCCCCCTCAGGGTCGGAGATTCCCCATTGAGGCCGGAGACTCCCCTGGCCTTGCCGCCACTCCCGAGTCCCAGGACAGCCCAGAGCCGGTAGCTACGGAGCACAACCCTGTCAGGTGAGCCTGTGTCCCCTCTTGCGCTCCCGGGTCATCCCCGGCCCACTTTCCATCCCCAGTCCCACCCACCCCCACCCCAGGTAAAGGCCCCACATCCTCGCCCCAACCTCGGAAACCCCAAGTGCACTCCCTGGATAAGACCCCAACAGCGCCCCCTGTCGCACTGCTTTCCCTAGGCCGCTTCGACGCTGCCCGGGCTGCCACTGCCTGACGCTGCTGCACGTGCCCATCGACGTCTACCTGGCCATGGGCGGGAGCCCCCGGGCCCGCGCCACCTGAGTGCGCCTGAGCACGTCGCGCGCGCCGAGCACGAGACAATGATGCACATTTTAAAATAAAAGAATGATGCACATTTTAATAAATTACAGCATAAACTGTTCTTTCCACTCCGGACTGGCCGTGTATGTCTGTCCTGCCGGGTCTGCGCTATCCCTTAGTGCCTTCCCTATCGCTGCCTCTTCCCTTGGATCCTCCCAGCCCCAGGGGCTGGTCTTTCCCCGCCCACTTTCTTCTGGTTAGTCATGACTCCTCCCCACCCCCTCAGGCTCCCTCCATAGCCTCTGGTGAAAATCACATTATTGGGCTGGACTCCGGGGCCTAGAGAAGCTCAGGATCCGAGGGGATCGGCGGACAACTTAGAGTAGAAAATGACCACCCACACCAGGCTCGTTTAATGCTCCCAAGATGGCATTAGGTTTTGCTGCCTGCTGTTTTGTGACCCTGGGCACCTCTGGTTTTGTTGGAAGAGTTTAGGGAGGCACCCTGTTCATCTTGACCTTGGTTTCTTCTAGAAGTGGCGGAACCAGAAAAAGATTGGGGAAGAAGTCCCTTCAAAAACTTTGATTTCAAATTCCTGTGTTACAGGTGAGGGAACAGCCTTGAGTGCCAGTCCTGGGCTCTGCCAGCCGGTGGGTGACGGGAATGTCCTCAGACTTCACAGCTGCCTCCTGTAGGAGGGGCCCACAACACCGAATTGCCTGGGAGTGTAGGGTTTAAGCTGAATAAGTATTTTCCACTTTCCATTTTTGCTTTAATGAACTGTATTTATTTAAATATTGGGGGAAAATACATGTAAGCTAAAGCTTAGGTTCAGTCTCCTGTCCCCTGAGATCTAAGTACAGTTGGCTCAATTTTCCTAACCTAATTTACATAAGTAGAAGGCCAGGCTGTCTGTCCCTAGAGCACTTCAAAATCCCACCGCCACCTGAAAGGTGACTTGATGACTTCTACACAAAACGCTGTCCCGGGCAGTGCCAAATGCAGGCTGGTTGAAGGAGAGGGTGTTTGCCAAAAGGTCTACTTCGAAGTGAGGACTTCGGATGACCGTTCTGCGCCTGGTCCTTTAAAACATCCTGGCTCTTTGGAAACCCCTCCACACCTAGCTTGCCCCTTCCCCGAATAATCCCTGGCTTTAGGCCCTAGTGCTGGCTTCTCTCTCCTTCACTCCTCTTCTCCGCCACCCTTCCTGCCTGGAGAACCCCTCAGGGACTCAGCTCTTCTACTCGGTGGAATAACCCAGCTGCCTCCATCCCCACCAAACTTAACGCAGGCCCTGCTCCGCCTGCTGTGGCTCTGCAGAAAAAGGGCCTCACTCCCTGTAAACAGTATTCACCCCCCTTAGGAGGCCACTGTCATTTTAGAGAATAAAAATCACCGGGCTCTGTATTGATATGGTTTCACCATTGAGAGCAACTGCAGTTAGCTTAAACAGAAAAGAAATTGATTGTTTCAAGTGGCTGAGAAGGATATAAGCCAGTAGTTAAAGAAAGAACTGTAGAAATCAGGGCATCTGTTGGGATGGGACCAAGGGGTCAACCCCACCAGGACTGCCCCATTGTTCCTATCTCACCCCTGGTCATCTCCAGGGGAAGCAACACGGTTGCAGGCAGCTCAGAAACCCCAAGAAGGGAGAGGTATTTTCTCCCAGGCTCTATATACCTACCCATGGCGGGGCAGCAGCAGTTGGCCCTTCTTAAATCACAGGTACACTCCTTGGGCCAATTACCATTGTCAAGGAGATGCGAGACTATAATTGACCAGTCTGGGCCCTGAGTAAGACTCCCCTCGAGATGTAAGCACAGCCAGGTGATGGAAAGCATTGCCAGAAGATAACGGGTGAAGATGGAGAAAAAAACAACCCAGGAGCAGAGGCAGCTTATGCAAAGATTGGAAGATGGAGTGCACCTGGGAGAGAAGGAAGCCTGAAAAGAGGGGTAAAGAGTGGCAGGGGCCAGGGTGACAGCTCGGTTCCATGGCAAGGAGGAACCTTGGTCAGTGTGAGCAGGTGTCAGGCCCCTGGGTTCTAGTTCAGGCTTCGCCCCTGACACAGATAGTACAGGTCCACTAGGCCTGTGCGGGACGCTGGGGACTCCGTGGTAAACTTGACCCTCATAGAAGACACCTGGCTTAGAACTCACATCAAAATCATAGAACTCACATGATTTCCTGGGAGGCCTCATCAGGCAAGCCCCTTCCCTCAGGGCACCTTTCTTCACTGGTTAAAAAAAAAAAAGTTACAGGGAGGACCAGCTCATCTCTCTGAACCTTGCCAGCCCCCAAATGCTGACTCCTTCCCATTCTTCCTTTCTTTCACCCCTCTTATTTCCTTTGTCTCATTTCTCAACCCTCCTTTCCTTTAAAAAGATTTATCGCCTCCTTCCATTTGCTTGGATAGTGAGGGATGCAGATTCCAGACACTCTGGACACATACCTTTCCACGGAACCAGACCCTGAGTCTAGTGAGGTCTAGAATGTCCGTGAGTAAGGGGAAAGGGCACTCCAGGAGGAAGAAACACTGCGGGCAAAGGCTGGAGGCAGAAAAGTGGAGGGCAAGTTCAGGAAACTCAGTTCAATCAACTTTCACCAGTAACTACCCAGGCCGTGCCAGGTGCCGAGAGCCCAGGCCTGAATCTAATCCCTGGCCCTTGCAGAGCTCAGAATTCATGGGATCCGGGAGGGAGTTCACAGAAGAGAAGGCACTGGGTCGAGGCACTGAGTCTGAACTTTGTTCTGTACGTGATAGCGGGTGTGACAGGCTCCCGTCTAGATCGCTTCTCTCTCCTACTTCTCATCTCCTTTTCCATCCTGTTCTCTATTGCTTTTTCCTTTTCCCCACTGCAGAAGTCACTGGCCTAAATTCTGCTTCTGCATTTCAGTCCTGCCATTTACAAGCTGTGCTACCTTGGGCTAGTTAGCCATTCTGAGTCATTTCCAAATCTGTGGAAGGACATTAATGACACCTGGTGGAAGTTTCAGTAAAGTCATGTGAGTATAGCACCGGGAAGGAATCTCGGGCACAGCTAGGGCTTGATGAACAAGAGGCTGCTGCCACTGCTGCTGTTCCAACATTTGACCTCAAGGGGCAACAGAGAGCTGGGCAGCCTTGTCCCCCAAGGCTAGGTGATGACCAGCCCAAGAGGGGATTGGGGAATCCCTCTTGCCTCCCTCTGCCAACTTCCCAGCAGTTCTGCTCAGGAGCTTGAGAACTTGGTAGGGGAATTTCCAGGGGAATCCCCAAGTGGTAAAAACAGTTGCCTCCCTCACCCAAAAGAGCCAAGCTGTCCCCAGATGCCAAAGCCAAACTCCCAGATCCCAGCCTTATTGTCTGCACCTGAGGAATGGGCAGGGGCCCAGGGAAAAAACGATGCTTGAATCACTGCCTTTCCTGACTTCTCTCTCAGACACTTTTAGCCAGCCCCTCCCTAAGGGGCCCCCTTTTAGAAGGAGGGGGTGAAGTAGGCAGATGGACCCCCCAGGTTACCATGGAGACAGCAGGGAAAGGGTTGCTGTATCACCACGGCAACAACTGACGTCAGTACTACCCTTTCCCATCACTTGATATAAGAGGGGAGCAGCCACCCCAACCACAAGCAAGTTCCTCACAAAGCCTCCTCCCCTTACTGAGCCAATCAACCAGGGGTCAACAGGCTTAATATAGTTCAGGAGTTAAAAGCACACACTCTGATGTCAGTCAAACCTTGATTCCAATCCTCCTCCTGCCTTGTCTTAGCTGTATGAATTTGAGCAAGTTCCTTAACCCCTGGAAGTCTTCCCATGTACAATGTGGGTGCATAAGCTGCTGACCTCCAGGGTTAGTGTGAGGATCCTGACCTCATAAGATCATGGGCACTGGGCCAACTCAGAGGAGTGCACCCTGATGCTAGGGACTGTCGAGAGTCCTGGGGACCTGTCAGGGGATGGTGGTCCTGACAGGATATGGACTCACAGCCCCTAGAAGGCTCCCACGACTTCTAAGGACTGGGCCCCAGAGATTGAGCATCTCGGAATTTCGGAATCTTAGGGTGAATCCAGAGACAGTGGAATTTCCAGACCCTGAGGAAACCCCAGGTGTCACTTTCCCTGAAACCCCATCACATCCAGACTCTGACCCAACTTCCTTTTCTCCTGCCCTCTGCCTCATTCTGGGTCTTCTTAACAGCCTTCTACCCCTTGGGCCTCCATCTGCTCCTCTAGAATAAAAGGTGAATGAGGACCCCTGGGAAGACATCAGGAAACCCAGCCCCAGGCAGATCAGTGAGCTGGTCGCCACAGGGATGTGGGTGTCCCAGCTCCTGTGGCCTCTCTCCACCCCACCTTGGAGTAAGAGCACCAGAAACATGTTCATTCCGCCTCTCTTTTCCAACCCCCCCCCCCGTCCAGACGACCACAGTCCATTCTACTCTCATTCCACCACCAACCCCCCCCCCATTGCTACTCATCTGGATTACACCAGCAGCCTCCTGTCTCCCTGATTCCTTTCTTGCTTGATTCTTCCAGTCCGGACTGGTTTTACAAAGACCTCAAACCCAGCCGTGTCATTCTCCTATTTAAACCCCATCAACGGACCTGACTGGTGTGGTGGCTCAGTGGGTTGAGCACTGGCCTGCAAACAGAACAGTGACCGGTTCAGTTCCCAGTCAGGGCACGTGCTAGATTGCAGACCAGGTCCCCAGCTGGGGGTGCCTGAGAGGCAGCTGAGCAGTGCTTCTCTCCCTCTCTTACTCCCTATCCGTGCTCTAAAAATAAATAAATATTTAAAAAATAAATAAAGCTCGTCAATGGCTTGTGACATCACTGCCCAGCCACACCAGACACTCCTCAGCTCTTCACGAAACATTATTCCGGCCTTTAAGCACGCCGGTCCTTCTGCCTGGAATGGCCTACCTCCCAATCCCACTGACCCTTCAAATCTCCATCACTGTCACTTCTCAAGGCTGCTCTGACCGCTTGTTTCCTGCCCTCCCATAGCCTCTACTTGCCCCACTTGTGTACTTACCTATATTCCTGGATACCTGTTGAATAGCCGTGTACCCCCGTATGATATGCGTGCATTGGGAGTGGGGGGCTGTGTCATATTCATCCCTGGGGCTTAAAATGGGAGGGCTCAGGAGTTTGTAGAGCGTCTGCAGATTAGAGTAATGAATGACCGGTAAGTCCGCAGAGGAGAGGCCACAGTGGCGTGAGGAGAAGGAAGAGCAGAGCCAGCTGGGGGTCCGGAATGGCTTCCCTGAGCAACTGACACTGGAACCGAGACGAGAGGCGTCATCCAGGCGAAGGCCCCGGGGTGGGGAACGTGCCAGCGCTGAGACTGGTGTGCAGCGTGAGCGAGATTTTTACTGCAGACACTGTGCAGAGGGACACACTCCTGTTTTGGAAAGAAAACCTCGGCTGCTCTGTGGGAAGAGACCACCTAAGAGACTGAGAGCGGCAGCAGGGAGACAATTAAGGAGGCTGCCTCGCCTCCCAGGTGAAAGGCGGTGAAGACTCGGACCAGGTGTTAGCAGTGGAAACGGAGAGGAGCAAGGCGATTTCAATATGTCCTGGAGAGGACGGGGTGTTGTAGCTGCTTGGATATGAAAAACGGGGAGAAAGGGAAGAGTCTGGAACCAATCCCAGATTTCTAGTTCAAGCGACTGAGAAAACGGCCAAACCGGGGGACATGAGAGGGAGGTCAGGTGTGGGGCATGTTTCCTGTGAGGGGGGACATCCAGGGGGAGGGGTCCAAGAGACAGGTGTAGAGCGGGGAAGAGAGGTCAGGGTGGAAAGAGAGGAGTGAGCCTCTGACACAGGTGGACACCAGGCATGGGGACCCATGAGGTTCCCTTAGGACACACTGCGGAGGGCCCAAGAACACCCATGTTTAGGCAGTGAGCAAAGGATGAGGAATTTGCCATGTCCCAGCAATCAGTAAGATAGGTGAGAAAGTCAAGAGTGCATAATGTCTAAAACAGCAAGGACACAAAAGTACTTCAGACAGGAGGGAGTATTTGTGCCAAAGTCACCGCTGCTCAGGGGTCAAGTGAGATAAAGCCTTGAGAACATCCCTTGGATTTAGCACCAAGGAGGTGAGCGATGACCTTGATGAGCTGTTCCTGTGGAATGGTGGGGGAGGAAGCCCAACTGCAGGGGTTGAGGGAGGAAGAATAAACAGCCTGTGTACACAACTCTTTCAAGAATGTTGGCTGTGAAGGGGAGCTGGAGAAGGACACCCGGTGGAAGGAAGGCTTTCTTCTTTTTCAAAGATAGGGAAAACCAGAGCCTGTTTGCTGCCGAAAAGGAGCGGCCAGGGAGGAAGAGATTGGAGACAGGGGAAAGGGGAAGGAATGGCAGGAGGTAGATTCCCCACGGAGAGGAGAGGAAAAGAGAAGATTAAATCCCCAAATATGGCTGCACACATGGAGAGGCAAGTCAGGACCTGTAGTGGATGAACTCTGGGGGCTCAGAACAGCTGCCCACTCTTCTCAGCAGCCAGTATGAGTCACTGGGGGGGAAATAGCCCAAACTGGCAGCGTGGGAGAGGGAGCTGGGCCAGCACGTTCCTCAGGATCCCAAGGGGTCAAGAAGCAGGGCCCAGTCTGGGCTCAGAGCCCTGAGCCCTGAACCCCATGCTCCGCAGAACAGGGGCACATAAGAGTTGTCTCACCCTCTGCAGGGGCAGGCAGAGTAGTAGGAAGCCTGAGTTTTATTTTTGGCTTTTCTCTGCCCCACTCTGAACCTGTTTCCCTTTCTGCAAAGAGTGGGTTAGGCCAGATCAAGGACTTTTTCTTGGAGGGATGGAGAGGAGGTGTCAGGGACTCTTTCTAGATTCTTTCCGGGAATATATTTGTGTTTGGAACTTTGCAGACAGTTTTGGGGGTCCTGGAACTCCCAGAAATTCATTCCTGGCCCCCAGATAAGAATTCCTGCCCTGACTGGTGCAGCTTTGTTGGTTGGACGTCAGCCCACAGAAAGGTTGCCAGTTCAATTCCGGGGCAGGGTATCTGCCTGGTGTCCTATTAGGGCCCATGTGCAAGAGGCAACGATTGATATTTCTCTCACACATAGATGTTTCTCACCCTCCCTTCCTCCCTACCCTTCCCTCTCTCTCTAAAAATGAATAATAAAATAAAATAAATTTAAAAAATTCCTGAGGTAGGAGCTGAGAAGCTTTCTGCCTCTGACATTTAAGAGTGACCAGAAGCAAGGAAAAAGAGGGCCGTGGGAGCAGAGAGGCCTTGTGATACGTGAATTCTACCTGAGCACACCAACAGGGTGTGTGACTGGGTGCTGGAGGTCCCTGAGTGGAATAGGGAACGGTTTATTCAACTGGCAGCTGACCTTCTTGCCCTCAGCCCCTTCTTGCTGACTCCGCCTCTCCTTGCCTTTCTGTCCTGGGTCAAAGCGCCTCAGGGGATCATTAGGATCTGGTGACCAGCTCCATCCACTAAAGCGGCTGGTGAAATCAGACAGCGGACTAGGCCCCAGCAGGCACTGCCCCCACCCGCTTCTACCAGCTGAGGCCTCCTGCTAAAAACAGCCAGGCCCGGGGGGACTATGGGCTTTCAGGCCTCCCCGTCCACGCCCAGACAGGTATTAAAGAGGCCGAAGCCGGGCCAGGCGGCCTGGACACCATGCTATTCACCGAGACTGCCCACTTCGTGGTGAATTTTCTTCTGTCCCGGTGAGGAGGTTTGGGGGAGGCGCCAGCAGTAACAAGGGCCCTGGTCTGGCATCTGGGGGAAGATCCCGATGGGGGCCTTCAATCCTCCTCCCAGTCCCTCCATCCACCAGGAGTGGCCGCGGCCCTCGCCTCTCCGCATCTGATGCGAGGAGGCCCCTCCTCCCCGCTCGTAGTTCCTTCTTGGGGTAACTGCCGCCCCATCTCCCCGCAGGCGGCCCCGGGCCACGACCCCGCACCGCCTGGACAAGGAATTGTGTTTCTGGGGCTCACGGGGCCCGGCCTTGCCGGCGCCCGCCGCTCGCCGCAGCCTGGGCGACTACTGGCTGAGTCCGCAGCGCCGCCGCCCGCCGGGCGCCACCTGGCGCTGGCCGACGCGCAACCTGCTGCTGCTGCCGGGGACCACCAGCCTGGCCGACGTGCCTTCCGCGCGCTGGCCCAGCTGCTACGGCGCGCGCCCCCGCCTCACGTGAGCGCGGGGAGAGGGGCGAGAGACAGAAAGAGATGAGATAGAGAGATCAGACAGACAGACAGACAGACAGAGAACAGAGACAGAGACAAACTTCAGAGATCGAGACCGAAAGAGACCGAGGCGGAGTGGAGGGGCACTCTGGGAAAGGGGCGGGACCTACTGCGGGGGGCGGGGTCTGTCTGTAAGAAGGGGCGGATCCCGAGAGCCGAGGGCCATTCAGGGATTGGATAGGCTGGGCTTGACGGTGCATGGGAGCGGGTGGAGGGGGCGGAACTAGGAAGGACAGCGCCGGGCAGACCCAAGGGCGGGGCTAGGTAGAGTGGGCGTACTCCCAGAGGGAGTAGGTTTCTCCCCTCTTGTCTGCCAAATTTTCTCTCCCTCCAGGTGGAAGCACCGGTGGCAGAACATTAACTACCAATATCTGGGTAAAAGGAAGAGACATCTAGTTCCTCTCCGCCCATGAGAACAGGTGACGGGCGGGGCCAGAAGAGGGTGCGACCACAAAGGGGCGGGCTTAAAGGCGGGGCCTCGGGGAGCATTGGGACTGGGCAAAGTCTGAGCACCTGGACCGTGCTTCGGGGCTTGGGGGAGGGGTGAGCCGAAGTGGGAGGAGCCTCACGAGCTGGGCTGGGGTTTCTGCAGGATTATTTATCCCTGCCCTTCTCGGACCACCACAAACATTTTTTTAAAGATTGGCAGATTTAACTATATTAAAATTTCTGTTCATCAGAAGTCACCTGAAAAAGTAAAATAAGAGTTCCAAACTGGGCTCCTCAAATAATGCCAACTTCGTGCCCTGAACGGGGAGTGCAGGACCAGGATAAGCCTTGAATTCGGGCACCAACTAGGTCGGCTCCAGGGCAGGAGTGACTCGAGCCCCTAGCTTGGTGACCAAGCTGAATAACCTAAGGAAAGGCGGGAAGGCTCAGGGTCCACTTGACGGGTACTGTCGTGGTGATAATCCTGCGCGTGTTTGTGTATGTTTATATTCCTGTGCATCTCTGAATGTCTGCATCAGCCTTTCAGGGTGTCTGTTTCTGTGCGTCTGTCTATCTCTGGTCTCTGTGTCCATTTATTCAACAAGTGTTTATCAAGGACATATCCCGGCACCTAGATTTGTGCAAGGTTTATGCACCGAGTCACTGGGTTCACACCAATGAAACAAGCAGTTTACAGCCCTGAGATCATAGCGCTTACATTCTGGTTAGAGAGACAGACAATAAAAAGAGGTCAGAGATACAATGTTCTGTGTTTGAGAAGATCTAGGTGGGCCAGGCACTACTTTAGACGTAGAGAGCAGGGACTTGGTCTTGTTCACAGATATAGAAGAGTGCCTAACTCATAAATGGGGCTCAGTGAGTGCCGAGGGGATGCATTTTTCGGTCCGGAGGTCTTGCCTGAGGAGGTTAACGCTCATACAAGGCCTGAAGGGTAAGGAGTGGTCAGCTACTCCAGACCCTGGAAGAGTGTTCTGGACAGAGGAAACATATGTCTAGTGGGTGGCCTCTTGCCTCTGTCCGTCCTCAGGTATCCTTATTGTTGTCTCTGCTCCTGTATGGTGTGTGTGTGTGTGTATCTTGGGAGCCTTGGAGCAGGCTTCAGGGTCTCTGGAACTGAGGTCACTGCAGAACCGATTCACTCCCACTGGCCCATTCTAGCCTGGCCATTTCCCTCAAAGCAACCCTTCTCCCCAGCAGCCTCAGTTCCAAGACTTCTAGTGCCTTTCCAGGGGAGTATCCTGCAGCCAAGAAGGAAGTCCTTTGTCCTGTCTAACTGCAATCCCTGCTGGCCAGCCCTTTCCTCTCATTCTGCCTTGCGGGCAGAGGGGAGGATATGGACGGGTCCTGTGGTAGCAGGTATTGCCTGGATTGAGAGCCCAGTGAAGATCTGGCAGAATGAGGGTGATAAGCCCCCTCCAGCCCCAGGGAGATGAAGAGATTATTATTCACTTTAGAAGCCTCTGTCAAGTTCATTATCTCATTTAACCCTTCGACACCCCATTTTACAGACAGAAACTCAGCAAGCCCAGAGAGGAAAACATAGCAGAACTGGGACCAGAACCCGGGTCTCTTGATAAAGCAGTAATAGTCATAACAAATAATATTTATTGCACATTTGACTCTCTTCCAGGTACCATGCTTAAACTTTGCATGCAATGATCTTTCTTAAGCCTTATCATAATGCTGTGAGGTGGGTACCATCGTTATTCCCATTATCCTCAGATGAGGAGACTGAGGCTCGGAGCCATTAAATGAATTGCCCCAAAACACCAGCTAGTTCATGGCAGAGCAGCATGTGAGGCCAGGCAGTCTGGCATGCTCAGCTGCACACTGTGGTTCAGGGTTCCAGGGAAGCGTCACAGATGTCTGTTTTCCAGAGATCTGGGAAGACAGACTTCAGGTTCACCGCATGATGGTCCCGGCTGATGTGTACTGGGCCAGGATGAGCAGAAAGATGGCGTGGGAGCGCTGTGTAAGCCTGTGTCCCTTCTCTGAGCCTGAAGATGACCTGACTCTGCCTCATCTCCTGGGCTTTCCATGTTTCTGCCCTGCACTGCCCAAATAAAGCTGCTTTCACCTCTCTCTGGCTCTCTCAGTGCTCCCCGTTCCCACCCACTGAGTCAGACTGAACCCAAAGGCTGGGAGCATCTGCTGCCACCCCTGACCCTCCCAGTGCACACATTCCCACACAAACCCCCAGCAGGATGGACCAGATGAACCACACCTGGCACCTGCTCCCCAGACTCTCGTGAGATGTGTTCCGGCCCAGGAAAATGCCCCAGGGGGATGAAATTGGTTTCTACAAGGCACAGTGGGTCCCTCTGGTGGGTCAGAAAAGCCTTTAGGAGAGGTCCCTTGGGCTGAATCTTGGTGGGTGAGCAGGAACCAGGAAGGCATATATGCGGCACAGCAGTGCAGGCAGAACTGGCCGCCCGGAGAAAGGCGTAGCGATTTGCAGGCTGAGGTGGTCATTCAACTGATGGAATGGGTGGGACTGGCAGCCAGGTGGGCTCCGCCTAAAATCAACCTAGCTGGGCTTGGAGCTTCAAAGGCTCTGAAGGTCAAACTAGGGAGTTCGACATTCTCCAGGAGGAAGTAGGGAGCTATGGACAGGTTCAAAGCAGGGGAGGGACATAGTCTCATCATGGCATCTCCAGGCTTCAAGCCTTTCCTGGGTCTCAGATCCACCTGGTGAGCAGAGTGGTCTCCAGCCCTCAGCTAGTCTGAGGCCTCTGGCACCTGTCCCCATGCTCCCCCTTGCACACTCTCCCAGGTCTTACTTGGGACTGAGACCAGGAGTGGGTCCTGCCTAACCCTCCCTACAAAGGGAGAGGGCGCTGATGGCTAAGGAGGGAGGATTTGGGCTGCTGCCTGGACTCATCCACTTGGTGGTCAATAGCAGCCCCTCTTCCTCACATAAGGCCTACTTATGACCCATTCTCTGCCCTTCATGGGGTTTTGATCACATACAGGTAACTGCAGGGCAGCCCCTCACCCAGTGGAGCCCTGGAGCTGTCTCCCTTCTCTAGCCCCCTCTCCTCCCCCAAGGTCACTAAAAGGAGGCCTCAAGGGTGCAAGATAAGGGTGCAAAAGGAGGCTTCTGGGGTGCAAGATAAGGGGGAGAGAATCCTCAGAGTTCTAGAGACAGATTCATTTACCATTTTAGGAATTGATCGAGCTACATAAATTTCCCTCCAAACAACTCAGCACCTGGTCAGTCCAGATCAGCCTGGTCAGTCCCTCTACCATCCGCCCCAGAAAGATGTTGATGGAGGGACCAACCACAAGGTTATCCCGGGGTGGTCCCCAGGGCGGGGAGGGAAGAGAAGGGAAGGGCGTGGGCATACTGGTGAGCGCTGTGACAGGCCTTCGCCCAGCACATCGCATGATCGCATCTAGGAGAGCTGTCGAATGTTCTGGGTGCTCCGCGCCACAGGTGCTCGGTTTTAAGGGCTTTGCTGACTGGCACTAGTTCATTTATCTCACAATAACCCTAAGAAGTGGGTACTGTTATCACTCCCATGTTACAGATGAGAATACCGAGGCTCAGAAAGGGCCTAAAGCTGCCCTAGCTGGTGTGGCTCAGTGGATTGAGTGCCGGCCTGTAAACCAAAGAGTCACCAGTTGGATTCCCAGTCAGGGCACATGTTTTGGTTGCAGCCGCAGCCCCAGTTAGGGGGCATGCAAAAGACAATCACACGTTGATGTTTTTCTCACCCCCTTCTCCTCTCAAAAACAAATAAATAAAGTCTTTTTAAAAAGTAAAGAAAGAGCCTAAAACTACACAGGATGTGATGGAGCCAGCTCCTCATCCTACAATCACCTCAACACAACGACACCTCAATGTAAAGTGGGCGTGGTGAGGTCGGTGAGGGGAAGGGGCTTGTTGGGGTCACAAGCTGGAAGGTAACACTACTCTGGGTCCAGATGGTTTGGGGGATGAGGCTGAGTGGGAGAGGTGGTGAGCGGTGTGGGGAGGAAGGGGTGGGACTGGGATCTGGGCTAGGAGAGAATTTCAATTTCCCTTTTAAAGGGACTTCCCCTAAATGGGGATTTTGGCTGGAAAGTTGTAAGCAGTCCACATTCCACCTCTTCCCCAAAGACAGCAGGATCTGAAAAGAAACTGAAAGTTGGGAAGAAGGGAGGGAAGGTGGAAGGGAGCCAGCCGTCCAGGGCAGTCCTGAAGAACTGGGTTGAATTTCTGATGACTTCATCAAGGCTGGGGGAGACAGGCAGGCTGGCTGGCCTTACACACCTCTTGGCTGCCGGGGAAACTGAGCCAGAGAAACGGCTCTATTGGATAGTGGCTGGGCCCTGTCCAGTGCACGCAGCCACCCTCCCCCGGCCACTCACACACATGTGCACTCACACACAGAGTCCAGGGGAAGAGGGAGGGGAAAGGAGAAATAAAAGTTCTTGGCAGCCTACAGTCTGAAGTGGAACTTTCAGAATCCCTGACCGTTAATTTGGTGACGGGTTGGACGGTGGGTTCCAAAGAAAGGCCCCTAAAGTGCCTTCGTGTCCAGACCCAGGTTCAAGGGCAGTGATTGTCAGGGAGGCTGCAGGCCTGGGTCCTGCTGACTGCAGTGTCAGAAGCCGGCACACCCAGGGTGCTGGGCCCTCAGCGCTGTGACGGCCTTGCCTCTCCTGCCGGCATCTCTGCCTACTTCTTCCACACCTGAGGCATCAGAACCCTTTGTGGATGCCTCCCACTGACCCCAGCACCGCCATGCTCCTGAAAACCAGTTTGCACTAGTCCTGACTTCCTCCCCTTCAGCTCACATAAACTCCCTGCCTCTGGGTTTCAGTTTCCTCCTCTGTAAATGGGAACAGAGATGGTACACGTCTCACCAGCTGGAGGAAATGTATGGGAAGCAGCACGTAATCAGTGCTGGCAGCTGTGATTATAATGACTGTTACTGGTCATTCTTGTCCTGTTCAAAATCTCCCCAGTCGTCCAGGGTCTCCATGGTTCTGCACTAGGGGGCTTCCGTCCCCTTCTTTGCTGGCTCCCTCTCAGGTTCCTTCCTGGGGTCCACTCCTGCTGCCTGGCCCTCTAACGGCAGCGCCCCCCATTGCCCGGTGCTTCCTGGGTGACCTCATGTACTGCGAGGCTCCAGTTATAAGCAGTGACCAGAGGCCCAGACTTTGTGGGGTCAGTTCTGACTTCCAGCCTTTTGTGTGCTGTCCCTGTGAGGCCGAGAGCCAGGTTGGGCCTTTGTAATCCCATGTCTATGTGCTAAAGCGTTTAAACTTCAGGCTGCCTTCTTGGTCATCCCCCGGAAATGTTCCCTCAAACTTAATAAGTTCCAGCAACTCCCTCCCGATTCTTCCCCCCCCATGCCCTGTCTCAGTGGATTCACTTTGCTAACTGTCCCGCCGAACAGACAGGTGGGCGACAATTCCATCACTGCCTTCTCCCTTCTCAACCCCTGTACCCAGCCAGTCTCGGGGTCCTGGGCAGCCTGTCTCCGAAACCGCGCTCGGACTAGGCGTCTCCCTCCATCCCTTCCCTCACGCAAACCACTTGCTGTGGCCTCTTTGTCCTGAGTTCTTCCTCTGTCCCCTGGCCCACCCACATGACCCCTCTTCGTGCAGCCCACGGAGCCCTCGTCCCATCCAGGTCTGGTCTTTCTTCTCCCTGTAGGTGCTACCGGTTTGTTCCCTCAGCGGGAAACCCCTGAGAGCAGGGCCTCGTGTGACTCACAGACGACACCCTGCCTTGTGAGAGCGGGAGGAACTGCAGGCCAGTTTTGGTGGCTTTGGATCACAGAGGCCAACCTCTCACTGTACAGATGAGCAACCGAGACCCAGCAGGGGAGGGGACCGGCCCGCACTCACGGAGCTGGAAAAGGCAGCAGACCTGGGCTAGGACTAAGGTCTCCGGGTCCAGTTAATGGTCTTGGAAGAAGATAGGGACCCCGAGGCTGGGAACTGGGCTGTGCCAAGTCACCATTCCTGAGGCCTCCGTTAGCACCTAGTGGTTCACTGATGTCTCTTCCCCATCTCCAGGCCTTTCCTGATTCTGGGAAGGACCACCTCCAGCTCTGACTAGATAGCGCCCACTCATACTTCGCCTGGCGTCTGCTCTGATCCCCACCCCACCAGAGATCCCCAAATACTCCCCCAACCTCTATGGGACAACACCCTCTGTTGCCCTCCTCTACCTGCAGCCCCACCCTGTGTCTCTCTGAGGTCCAAGTCTTCCTGCCAAGGAAGTTCATGCCTTTCTGTCCATGGGAGCTAGGAGCATCTCATGCCGGAGCCGGGGTCGAGGTCTGAGCCCCATGGGAGAGCTGGGGACAGGTGGGGGTGTATGAAGACTTGCAGTTTCCCTTCCACCTGTCCATCCCACATCACCCCACTTCCCATCCCCCCTTCCCCTGCCACTCCTCCTGGCCAAAGCTCACACCTCAAAGGTTCCGACCGCCACTGAGGCACACAGAAAATACTCACTCTTTTGTCCACACATTCATAGACATACTCTCGCCCAGCCTCTCACACTCAGTTATACACCCAAACACAGTCAGACAATAGTCACCATGACACAAGCTCAAGGACGAACAAGCACACGCCCAGAAAGTCTCAGAGTCACCGAGAGTACCGAGTTTCTCTCACCCTAAACACACACAAAGATGGAGGCTCACACAACCACAACTCTACACACCTGGTCACACACACACACACACACACACACACACACACAGCCACAAAGTCTCTCACACACAGACAGATGCAGAGCAATACACAGTCACACACAGAGAAAAACAGACACACACAGTTGCACACAGGCCCCCAGAGACGCAGAACAATGGGCACATTGTCTGGGCTTGCAGCAGCTGGGGAGGAAGGAGCAGCAGTGTGGACAGAGGAGGCAGTAGGGGCTGCCGTGCCCCAACCCCCTTCACCCCCGCAGCATCCTCTAAACCTCTTCCCTCTTCCAGAAGCCAGATTCTGCTGGACCTGGATTTTCTGAGGGGTTGGGCTCCGAGGAAGCCCCCGCCCCCAGCCTCCAGGAATGTGTGGTGCGTGTGTAGGGGTTCCTCTGTGGACCAGGTTTCTTCAGAGGCTCTGGGGACTTGGATCCTTTATCCCTGGTGCTCCTCCCTCCTTCTGGGATTATCCAAGCAATTTGCCCCTCATTCCCCTAGGGCAGTGCCTGGAAATCAGGAGCCTTGGTAGGAGCCTTGGTATCCGCTCTTAACCTTTGACCCAAACCCCTCCGAACTCACTCACCCTCCTTCTAAGCCCTACCAACCGGGGGCGGGCAGTGCCTGGCAGCATTGTGGGTTCCCTATTGTGGCCAAGACAGAGATGCAGGTCACAACGTCCGTCCCTTAGTGGCAGTGGGTGGAGAAGTCACCGTCATATCCTAGTTGCTGCAGTGGGGCATGGTGCCCTCCCTGTCCCAAAGCTCGCTCCTCTTGCCTCCCACACTGTCCAAGCAGCCTCAGATCTCAACAGAGAATTCCTTAGTGTCCGCAGCCCATTTTAGCCGATCTCTCCACTCTTTCTCTCCCTCAGCCACTGGTATCTGCTGTATGCCTTTGGACATGTCACTTTCCTTTTTTGAACCTCAGCATCCCAGTCTGTAAAACAGGAGGAATGGAGCTAAGAGTCTTCTGTGGTCTCAGAGTGTGGAGGGATATGGAGGGTATACGAGTGAGTGCTGAATATAGAAGCCACCTGGGCCTGCCCCTCCCACAAACTCCGCTGCAGTCAGACCTGTGGGAGTTTCTGACCTCTCAGGCCAGGGTGGGGGGTAGTATCTCCACAGCTGACCGCCTCAGTCCTCCCAGAAGCCCCTACCCATTGTAGGTTGAAGGGGAGATGGACACCATTGCTGAGCAGGCTGTCCAGGACACAGCCTTGCTTTTGCAACACTGCTTCCTCCAGTCCCCATCCCCTTCCTCCCGTATGTTCATCCTGACAAACAGCCCCTTCGCCCCAGGCAGCTGGACGCACACACACATCGTGGGGCCAGCCGCGACTCTGGGGCTCCCGTAGCCTGTCCAGGAGTGAAGGGGGCCTTGGTGATGTCCTACCCCTCCTCCTCCTCAAGAACTGGACTGTTTTCAGGTTTCTCAGTCCCCCTCTCGGGGTTTCTCTGCCTGGTTGGTGGGTTGGTGAGTTCTGAGGTGGGGGAGCAGATGTGGGAGGAGAGCAACAGCCAGTCAGACATACTGTGTTAACCTCTCTGAGTCCCGGGCTTCTCAGCTTTCAAATGGAGATGAAGATGCCCTTCTAGAGTCCCCGGGACCACTTGAACTGGGATCCAGTCTGAGGGCATGAGGGACCAAAGGTGAGCTCGTCTGTGCTGGCTCAGCATAACTGGCCGCCAGGGACCGAGCGGGTGGATGAGGAATGGGCCTCGCCAGTCTGACCAGAGTGATGCCGCAGAGGGTCAGACCCGGGGGGGGGGGGGGGGGTCCAGCAGGGAAGTGGGTGAGACCTCTGACCTGCTGCGGCTCGGAGGGAGAGCAGACCCTAGCCAGGGGCCCTGCATCTTTGATGACCACATTCTCTGGAGCATAACTCAGGACTAGCCGTCGGATGCGTCACCCTTCCAAGAGTTCTAGAGGGAGACTGTCAGGGACTGCCAGAGCAGGACTAAGGTAATGGGGGCGGGGGGGGGGCACGCCAGATGCTGGGGCCGCTCGCTGAGAGGTGGGCGGTGGGAGGAGGAAATGATTTCTCTCTCCCCTTATCCCTAGGAGCATTCCTCTGCCCCGCTCGCCGAAGAACTCTCCTCTCCCCTTCCCACACAAGACCCCACCTGCCCTGTGGGCTGTGGGGGACCAGACCGCTGGCGTCGCCCACTGCACAAGTGGGGCGCGCGACCAGAGCCCGCCTCCGCCCCTCGATTGGGCGCTCATTTAAATGCCCGGCCCCGCCCCAAGCTCCGGGCGCTCATATAAAGGCGGCTCGGCGGGCGGCGGGCGGCATTCTGGCGCGGAGCAGATCGGCGACTGGTGCAGTTGTTGGGTCGGGCACGAAGAGGGGGGTGCAGCTTGATTTCCCCCGATACCCCTCCCCCTCAGGCGCGAGCCCCACCCCTTCGCCCGCCAGGCCGACCCCGCCGAACCACCCCCTGCGGCGCGAGCCCGGGGTGGCTCCGGGCGCCCCCCAGCAGACCCCCCATCATGGGCAGCCAGAGCTCCAAGGCTCCCCGGGGCGACGTGACCGCCGAGGAGGCAGCAGGCGCTTCCCCGACTAAGGCCAACGGACAGGTGGGTGCGCTGGGCATGGCCCGCCCTGGCCCCCTCTTCGAGTACCTTGCCCCCTCTGGGGCCCTGGGCCGGGGCCGCGCGCTTTGTCCGGCCCGGGACACGCGGCAACCCCCTCCCCCGCCCGGTCCCTTTGTTCTCGGCGCCGCAGCCCCCGCGGGTGAAGCGAGGGGAGGGGCGGGGAGGGGGCGCCGGCCGGGCCCCGCCGCCTTCTTTGTTCGCCGCCCTGGCCCCCGGCGCTGCCCCCCGGCCGCCCCGAGTGCCGCGCGGGGAACAAAGGGCCGCGCCAAGGGGGCGCCCAGGGGCCGCGGGGCGGGTGCCCTCCCCTCTGAGCACTCCACCCGCATCTCCGACCTCGGTGGCCAACGGCCTTTTTTTCAAGGGGTAGCCGAGATGTGGGGAGAGCCTGCGGTGAGTGGGGGGCCGTTTACACAAAGCAAGGAAGCCGGAGAAATAGGCCGTCCAGGTGCGGAGAACAGCGCCCCGGGGCGGCTTCCCGCCCAATCTCGGCTGGCAGGGCTCACCCGCCTTCCCGGGGCTCCGCGGCCGCCTGTGGGTCTGCGCGGAATGGAGAGCGCGCCCCGGGGGAGGTGGGTGGGGGGCCACGGGACCCCAGCGCCTCCTGCTGGCCACGGCCTCGGTTCTTGGCCCAAGCGCCCCTGGAAGGGCAGGAGGAGGGAGATAGATGTTTGACGGGATCCCGGGTTTGGGGTGAGGCTACAATCAGACTCGGATGCAGTAGAATGAATCGGGTCTTCATTGTCTGGAAGAGGTCAGAGGCAGGCTGGGGGGGGGGGGTGTAGAGTCCTGACCCTTACTGCTGTCTCCTCTGCCCCGCAGGAGAATGGCCACGTGAAAAGCAATGGAGACTTATCCCCCAAGGGTGAAGGGGAGTCGCCCCCTGTGAACGGAACGGAGGAGGCAACTGGGGCCACTGGTGATACCATTGAGCCAGCACCCCCAAGCCAGGGAGCTGAAGCCAAGGGGGATGTACCCCCCAAGGAGACCCCCAAGAAGAAGAAGAAATTCTCTTTCAAGAAGCCTTTCAAATTGAGCGGCCTGTCCTTCAAGAGAAATCGGAAGGAGGGTGGGGGTGAATCGTCTGCTTCCTCACCCACAGAGGAAGAGCAGGAGCAGGGGGAGATCGGTGCCTGCAGCGAGGAAGGCACTGCCCAGGAAGGGAAGGCTGCTGCCATCCCCGAGAGCCAGGAATCCCAGGCCAAGGGGGCAGAGGCTAGCACTGCCTCCAAGGCAGGAGACACAGAAGAGGAGGCAGGGCCCCAGGCTGCAGAGCTGTCCACTCCCTCCGGGCCAGAGAGTGGCCCAACACCTGCCAGCGAGCAGAATGAGTAGCTGGGTGGGGGCAGGTGGGTGATCTCTAAGCTGCAAAAACTGTGCTGTCCTTGTGAGGTCACTGCCTGGACCTGGTGCCCTGGCTGCCTTCCTGTGCCCAGAAAGGAAGGGGCTGTTGCCCCCTCCCAGCCACGATCGATCCCTTTCCTCCTTTCCTTCCCTCCTGTGGATTCTCCCATCATCCACCTGGTCTTCCTCTCAAGGCCAGTTGAAGATGGTCCCTTCCCTGTTTCCCCAAGTTAGGTTAGTGACGTGAAATGCTCCTGTCCTTGGCCCCACCTCTTTTCCTGTCCCCATCCCTGCAGAAGGCAATTGCTGGTTTTTCCCAATTCTTTTCCAAGTAGGTTTTGTTTACTCCCCAAATCCCTGAGCCAGATGTGGGGTGCCTGTGTCCAGCCTTCCCCCTGTTGAGTTTAGTCTCTTGTGCTGTGCCTAAGTGGCACCTGGGCTAGGGGAGGACACTGCCCCTGTCTAGGTTTTTATATTTGTCTTACTCAAGTTCAAACCTCCAGCTTGTGAATCAGCTTTGTCTTTTTTGACTTGGTAAGCAAGTATTAGGCTCTGGGGTGGGGGAAGGTCTGTAATGTGAAACAACTTCTTGTTGTCTTTTCCCCCCTCCCATTGTTGTAAATAACTTTTAATGGCCAAACCCCAGATTTGTACTTTTTTTTTTCTAACTTCTAAAACCATTTTCTTCCACCTGGTTTTACTGTAACATTTGGAAAAGGAATAAATGTTGTCCCTTTAGTGGTGCTTTTTAATGAGTGATCTCTTCTGGGGGAAGGGTGACAAGACTGGTTAACTTCAAACCTGAGGAAGGGATATGAAGAAAGGTGAGTTGGTGTTGTGTTGTTGGGGGTTGCCCATACCCTTGTGGACCCCAGAGGGCAGGGGAGTGGAGACAAAATCAGCCCAGGAATACTGCTAGATGAGCTCAGAACGGTATAGAAATGTACCATTTTATTACAAAGACTCACACACACAAAAAGAAAATATCTCAAAAATGAAACTGCCTATCTCCACCTGCAGAACCGGGGAGGGAGGGGACCACAGGTCAGGCAGTGTGAATTTCTTGGCTCACCTGGGGCAAGTGGAGAAGTTGTGAGAACATAGCCAACCTAAAGATGGCTGATGTCACCTTCAGGAGCCTGTAAAGAACAGGGAGTCCCAGAAGACCCAGCCACCCTTTCTAAAATGCTCAATAAAAGGCATCTTTCCAAAGCTACTAAGCGGAAATTTGGCATTTCAGGAATTTTGTCCTATGGATGTTTAAGAGAACGATCCCTTCCATCCAGAACCAGCACCCTTTATGGTTCAAAATTAAGAACTGGGGAGAGCTGGTAAGGCAGCTATTAGAAGAACTCACTCAGCACATGTGCCCTGTGCTTGGGGCCCTGGTTCCTGTCAGGTCCCTGGGGATATTTATATTTAATATATTTTTATATAAATACACAGAAATAGAAAATATAAAATCTGAGGGGTTGCAGGAGAAAGGTGGGAGACTTTGCAAGAAGTCAAAACTGGAGAGATCTGCTCAGGCCAACTTGACCTCCTCTTTGACCCTGTGGAAAGAGACTGGTATGAGATAACCCACTCCAGAGGCCTTGAAGCAAAAGTGCAGGTACAATGACTTTCACAGGACCCCAGCTGCTCAGGTGACTGCTGAGGACCCGGGGCTTCCTAGCTCTGCCTAGAACTGCAGAGGCAGACTGGTCCCTGAAAGAGGCCTTTGTAAGCTAAACCAGCTGTCCCTGCGCCTTCCCTCTCAGTGTAGTGGGACAAAGGGGCTGGTGCACCAATGCCAGGGAGATGGCCGACAGCTCCTTCCTCACCCTTTGGCTTCTTGCTTGTCCTCCTTGGTTCTCTCTTCCTCTGTGACTTCTGGAACATAAAAGTGCACGATAGTCAAGGACAGCCCCTCTGGAAAGACCCATGGGATCTTGGCTTACCCAGAAACCCCTTCCCCACAGTACAGCTCACTGGATAGAAAAAAAGAGAAAAGCCCATCCCAGGTCCACCTAGTGAGCCCCGTGAGAACAAACAGGTCTGACCGGTTTCCCAACCTGCTAGAGTCTGAACCAGGTGGGAGGAGGCAGCCCCCTGGGAAACTGGAGTGAAGTGCCAGGAAAAGGGCTTGGGTGGTATGTGAGAGCCACGCTCCTAACCACAGGGAGCCCGGGCATGTCCCTGGCTCTGGAGCCTGGCAGGGCTCAATAAGCCAGTGGAGATGTCGAATTGGATTTCATTCTTTTGTAAGCCCTGCCACTTCTGGGCGCAACTGAAAGGCCCAAGGAGCTGAAGAAGAGCCCCATAGGAGCCAGCAGGGCCCAAGTTGGCTCCCTCCTCCCAGTGCCCTACATAGATTCATCACCCTCCGGGGCCTGAGGCTTAAGACCCAAGTCCTGGCTCAGCCCAAACCCACCTTTCTTCTCTTCTGGGTCCTTCTCTTTTTCATCCTCTGTTTTGACTCTCTTGGCCTTTTTGAAGTTGGAAGAGTTCTTCCGACCACCTTCCCCCTCCTCCTCAGAGTCGGAAAACTCTTCCTCACAGGCAATTCGTTTGTCAGAGGAACAGACTGGGAAGCAATGGGAAACACGGAGAGAGCAGGAGATTCTTATCTCTGGGTCCGTGCCCAGTGCGTCCCTGTTCCTGTCCTCCAAGAGGCACCAAGGGAAGGGGACAAAGAGATGGGTGCAGGAAACTCAGGCTCCCTAACTGTTCCTACAGGCACCAGAACTTGGAACTTGGGTTTCCCAACAGATGGGTAGCTTGGGAAGAAATGTGGGAGCAGGAACAGTGGAGGGAAGTCAGAGCTGCCTACTTAGCGGGAAGTACAGGACCCTGGGTCTGGGTCTTACTCGAGATGCGCTTGTCAGGGTCTTCTTCGTCCTCATCACCACTCTCCTCTGGAATGGCATCCTCAGGGATCGCCTGCATTTGGACCCCGGGTGCGTGGGGCAGCATTCTCAGGTTCTCAAACAGTCGCTGTCTATGGCCAATGGTAGAGAGGGTGGCTGGGCTCTAGTTAGGGACAAACCACAGCCTGGAATGTTCAATCAAGGGTTGCCTGGGGATGTACTCACTTGATTTTCTCCAAGTATTCATTCGTGTTCTGGTTAGTCATATTGGAAGGACTGATGTGAAGCTTAAAATCTGGTCCAAAGTATTCAAAGTAGTCGTTGTATGGAAGCTCTAATTGGGATAGTGAATAAGACAGTTATGAGACCTGGCCGAACCAGGGGACCCCGAGAAAAGCCTTTGTAGGTTTATCTGGACCCGTTAGCCCAACTGTCAAAGAGAAGAAAGCCTCCCAGATGGGGTGAGAAGGGTGCCTATAGTACTTCAATCCTTTTTAATGCCATTCTACAATGTCCACACCAGTGGGGGGGAGGGTCTCACTATGAGAAGGCCCAAGCCCCTGGGGTTTAGAAAAATTTAGGTAATGCACACTGGGAGCACTTCCTTACTACCCCAGTTACCCTACAGAATAAAAATTCCAAAGCTATAAATAACTACTGATACTTCTGTCGTTCACACCAAAAGAGGGAGAGGGGCCAGAGTCAAAAAGTACTCAGGAAAAAATGATGGCTATGGTCTGATAATCATAAGAGAACAAGCAGAATCAATGACTAGTATTGGAAGAGGAGAGATCATATGCCCAATGGGAAAGGAGTTGTGAACTTGAGGACAGGCGAGCTCCAGCCCCAGCCCAACGTGCCCCTGGAACTATTACCATTAGGAATCTCTGTGTCCAGGGCCACGGCTGTTTCATACGTCCAGCACCGGGCAACATTACGAATGGTGTAGCCACCTCCTCCCAGCATCAGCATAGGTAGGTTAAAGCTCTTCACAAATTCCACACACTTGGCATGCCCTTCGGTGGGAGAAGACAGTGCTAGGTTACAAAAGCACCCAACAGGACCCTGCCCACCCAGCCCCATGCTACCTGGCCTCACCTTTGATGGTCAGATTGAAGCAACCTAACCGATCCCCCGACAGGGAGTCAGAGCCACACTGTAAAACCACCGCACTGGGCTGGAACATCTCCATTACTTTGGATATGACCTAAAAGGACACATCCTGGTCACCACCAGCCTCAAGAAAAGCTATGTGATATCAGGGACAAAGAAGAACAGGTGCAGCACTTTCTCCTGTGCTTTACCACCTACTCCAGCCATGCCACCCTCTCACAGGCTGGGTGGTAGATGAAAGAAAGTATCAGCTTGGGTTTCCCCATTTTGGATTTCAGTTTTCCAATCTGAAAGCATCTCCAAGAGCCTCCTAGGTTTACTAACACTGAACCTAGAATGGGCTCCACATCAACTCCCTGAGTTCCTTCACTGCCTGGGCTCCAGTGTCACATCCTCTAGTAAGTCTTTCTGACCCTCAGCTGCATCTGTTCTGCTCACCTGGTCCTACAGACTTTGAGCTCGATGTTGGGAGCACCCCGCTCACTTTACTAATTCATTCTCACAACCAGAATCTAACATTACTGAGGACAGAGACCATAAGTCAGGCTTCTGTCATCCTTACTACAAGGCACACAGTAGGCATTTGGTGTTTGCTGACTTTATTAGGCTACTCTATTAATGGTTCCCTGCTGCTTACAGGCGAAGATTTATCTCCTCAGCGTGATATTCAAGGCTTCCTTCGAACTACTGACCCCAACATACATTTCCCACACCCTTCAGCACCCCCACACATCACACTGGCCTACATACAGCTACATATTGGCACCACCGCTCCTTCTGCTGAATGCTACCCCTCCCCCCATCCAGCCCCCACCTCCTTCTTCACATGGGTAACTCCTCATTTTTCAAAGTCTAGCTCAAATGTCACCACCTCTGTGAAATCATCTGACTGCCCTCTCCCCAGCCCAGACGGCAGTCTGACTCTCACTCCTCTGTTCTCCCTCAAAAACAGTACTGGCTGCATGCTGCTGGGTGTGTACCTGCCTCCCACACCCTACCCGGGGTGTCCCACCCGCAGCCTGTGGGCTGCATGCGGCCCAGGACGGCTCTGAATCTGGCCCAACACAAAATTGTAAATTTACTTAAAACCTTTTTTTTGCTCCTCAGTTTTTGTTAGTGTTTGTGTATTTAATGTGTGGCCCAAGACAATTCTTATTCCAGTGCTGCCCAGCGATGCCAAAAGGTTGGACACCTCTACAGGCCTAGACCGTGAGGTGTAGGCCATAGATCATCTCTTAAACACCCTCATATCCAACAGAGGGCCTGACTCACAGAAGGCATCAACAAATATTTGGATGAATTTTGTTTTCAGAACTGAGCACACAGCATGCAATCCAGGGTTTAAACACATCTCCCAACCAGCCTCTCAGTGGGGAGAGATTCCTGAGACACAGTGAGCATGCTCTGCTACCCCTCCCTCAGACCAACCCTGTTGGTAGCCCACGTGGTGGGTAAACTACTTACCGGCTTGAAAATAGCCTCATAGGACTCGTCATCAATCCCATCTCGAAGCGGGTAGTTAACAGCATAATACTTGCCTTTGCCAGCCCCAATATCCTAATCAAGGGGGACAGTAAAGTAAAACTGAAAAATGAAGCTAGGAGAAAGTTCAAGGTTGGGGGCTGGAAGGCTAAAGAAAGAGACAGTGGTTCTAAGAGAGACAAGCTGGGCCCATGAGGTGGGCCAGGGGCGGAGTAGGGACACTTTGGTTAGTGCCATTCCCCTCAATGGCAAGTCTAACTCACATCTCTTGCCATACCACTGAGCCTGTACCCAAACTGAGAATTGTTTATGGGGCCAGAGATTAAATACCCTACTCCACAGCACAAAGATCCTGCCTCTGGACTGCGTTACACCTGGCTGGTGACTGGGTCACAGAATACCTACCCGCAACAACCCTCTCCAGAGAGCTTTACTGCTCTCCCACCCCTAACCCTCCCACCCTCTCCTCTCTGGGGAGGGACGGAGGGGAAGCAAAGAGAGAAAAAGAGTTCTTCAAAACAGTAAATGTTCAGTTACTCTTATGCTTGCCATACCACACAAACGACTTAGTGCCACTCTCTCACCCCAGGGCTACTGGCATGACAAAGCGGCTGGTCTCACTGCGCTCATGCTAACAATAGAACTGTTCCATGAAGTAGCTTCCAAGGGTTCTTACAGGTCCATGGACAGAATCGTTACGGGGAGGTGTCTATTAACTATTTGATATCAGATGCAAAATTCATGTACTTTTCTGGGGAGAGAGTCCACAGATTTCAATCAAATGGTCAAAGGGGAAGTAACCTAAAAATGTTAAGAAACCCTGAGATGGTTCATAAGGGTCCCAATTCCTAGCCCAGGGGAGAGAACATAATGTTTCTAGACTAAAATTCAAGCCATACGGGACATGTGAACAGTGTAATGCAATTCAGCTGTGGTCAGGAGGGAAGTGCGTGAGTCAGGCAACCCCTTCCCCTCCCAACCCTGTATGTCCCATCACTTCCTTCCTCCAGAACGAGGGAGGACGGAGACTATGGGCA
Source organism: Artibeus jamaicensis (assembly GCF_021234435.1). Classification (NCBI taxonomy): domain Eukaryota; kingdom Metazoa; phylum Chordata; class Mammalia; order Chiroptera; family Phyllostomidae; genus Artibeus; species Artibeus jamaicensis. The sequence continues at coordinate 11,327,855 of NW_026522057.1, forward strand.
GGTGTCCCAGGCTGGGTATGGTGTTCTGAATGGCAGAAGAGACAGGAAGCAATTTTTGGTGACATAAGACAGGAAAGTTAGAGCTGGCAGCTGAAGGTGAGCTGGCTGGCCCCTGAAGGGAGTTCTCACCCGTAGGTCCCCAGTTCCTGGGAAGTACTCTCCATATTTATGAAAGGACACAGTCATGACCCGGTCTGTGGTATAGAAGGCCTCTTCCACGCCATCGCCGTGGTGAATATCAATGTCAATATACAGCACTCTCTGGTGATACCTAGGACCAAAAGGGGGTCAGGGATCTGGGAGCCCTTTCACAGTGGGACGCGCCAAGGGCGCCAGGTCCCAGCTTACCGAGCTGGCTGCCTCCCTCAGGTATCTCTAAGCACCAGAGTCGTGGAAACTGGCTGAAGTAAGGTGGAAGAGCGGCAGGGTGTCTCCACAGGCCTGACCAAGCCGACCAAGTCCGATCTTCCTACTCTATAGCCAGGGTCAACTCCGGCCACACAGGGACACTCTGGAGGCAGGATCTGAGCAGCACCTGCCCCTGATCTTGCCGTGGGCTCAGACCAAATCAAGACCCCGTCAAGGAGAGAATGGCCAGAGACACTCACCAAACATATCCTAGCCAGCACACTGCTAGGAAAAGCAAACTAGGGAGGCAAGCCCCGGGGAAAGGTAAGTGGGAACCTGGCCTAAGGTGCTCCTCCAAAAGACAAGGCCAGGCAGGCATACTTTAGCAGTTCCAGGATGGCCAAGACGATATCATTGACGTAACAGAAGCCAGATGCCTCGGACTTCTTTGCATGGTGCAGGCCCCCAGCCCAATTCACAGCGATGTCCGTCTGCTGCTTATTAAGTTTCACAGCACTTGCTGGGCGTGGGAAGAGAGAACATAAGCCTATTACCAAGCCACTCTCCCCCTCCCCCTCTCCCAAAGAAACCCAGAGAACCCAGTGAGAGGTAGGACCTGCCTATAAAAACAGCTGTACTGTACAGCCCACAAGCCAGTCTTCTCCCTCCTGCCTCATTCCAACAGGGCTGTAAACATGGGGTTAGTACTTTAAAAAACTATTTTCCAAACTGAAGGTGATAACCCCTCAGTAGACCTTAAAATTGGTTTAGTGGGTCATGACCAGTATATATATTTTTAAATAAAACAGAGTAGAGTAAAAATATGAGAATGACAGTAAAGGTAACTGCTCTTCAGTAAAACTGGCTTCAGAGTGAGAAAGGGTTATGAGTGCTTGTGTGTGTGTGTGTGTCTGTACACACAACCTAGACTGGAAGTATACATGTATTTCTTACTATGGTTCACAGTAAGACAAAATTTGAAGATATCAAAGGTAGTAGAGGCTTAAAGTACACACAGATCCAAGAAGTGAGAGAGAAATACACAGTCAAATGTTCAAGTGCATTTGTGGCATTTGTTAAAGTGTAATTTTAACAGCAATAAAAACATGAATAATCCAAATGACCCAACAAGAGGGAACCAATTGTATCAACTGAGGCAGGTCCATAACATGGAATAATCATGTAGCCATTAAAATTCATGCTGTATCTACTATAGAAAGAGAAACTTTAAAGATTTGCTAAGTAAAAAAATGCAGCCACAAATGTATATAGATATAATGCACGCATTTATATGAAACACAGATGAATATACGTTATGTCAAAATATATACACACAGAAAAACAAACGGACATACAAACTCCAAAACGGTGAGAATGGTTATCCATAGCAGTGTAATTGTAGGCATTTTTTTTCATGCACTTCTTTGTTTTCTGAGATTACATTGGGTGGTGGGACGGAGGGGGGAGGAGAGAAAACAATGATCATAAGAAAATAAGTATTTGTTAAGCCCTGGCTGGGTAGCTCAGTTGGTTAGAGCATCATTCTGAGTGTATCACAAGGTTGTGGGTTCGATCCTCAGACAGGGCACATACAAGAATCAACCAATGAATGCATAAATAAGTTGAAAAACAAATTGATGTTTCTCTCTCTCCCCACCCCTTCCTCATTCTCTAAAATCAATAAATAAAATAAAAATTAAAAAGAAAATAAATATTTGTTAAGAAAAAGTGTTTAGAGCAATCCTAGAGGTAATCTAGAAGTTACTAATGGAAGTGAGCAATATATAGGGCATCATTCTGATCTCAAAGATAACTACCATGCTCTTGTGTAAGACACAAATGATACTTCCCATTTTTATAGCACTATGCAATTCAAAAATTGCTTTTACATACAGCATCTCAACAAGCCGTAAGATCAGCAGGGAATTCCTGTACATAAGATCGCACGGGAGGAGAGGACAGATACGAATACTTGTCAGTACCATGTCAGAGGTTGAGCCTGGTTGGGATGGAACCAGGACATTTGGAAGACCTAGGCTAAAAACCCACAGGATCATTTCATATGGTCACAGATCAACCCTACTAGGATAGTGACCTCAAAGACAGATCTCACGGTTACAACCCAGCACAGCGCTCAGGGAGGGAGGTGTGTTCCTTACCCACAGAGCCACCAGTAGATAACTGACAGAACTCAAACAGGCCGTCAAATACCGGACAGTCCTCACCAACGTTGACTTGAAAGACATAAGAGAAAGGTTATTTTCCAGAGTTTCCTTTAGTTTGTGTTTAGAGATTTATGAGCTAATGGAGAAACCAGAATTTGGATTCAGAAGGCTTGGGTTCTAGTCCAGACTCTACTACTTACTGGCTGTGTAACTGGCTCATTGCATTTAACTTCGTTCAACTGTGGCTCATTATCTATAACAAGTGATCATGATATCCACCTCACCCAATTGTTGAGAAGATTAATAGAAATCTTACATGGGGAAGCATTTAGCAAGTAAGTACTTGGAAAATGCTGATTCATTCCTTGAGGGAGAAAAATTTAGCCTCTTCTTCCAGCCTGGGTTTTTTCCTGGACCTCACTCTGGCTGACCAACAAGGAAATGAAGGACAGAGACCTATAAAACTATCGTTCTCTGAACGTTTAACAACATGCCAAACACTGCTAAATGCTTTCCATACCTGATGTGATTTATCCTCACACAACCATATTAGGTAAAATTTGGTTCTATTTTTTAAATGAGGAAACAGGCTCCGAGAGGTGAACTGCTAGTAAACGGCAGAGGCAGTACTGAATGAAGTATTGGCCTATCTGTCCTAAAAGCCTATGAAAAATATACTCTGGCTTTTCCCCAGTGATTTCTCATTTGATTCTCGTAACAACCCCCTGAGCTGGATGGACAGATAACCCCAGTGCAGAGGAACAAGCACATACAGAGAAGTTAATTGACTCGTCCAAGGTTATACAACCAGGCAATGGCAGAAACAGTCCAGGTGTCTTGACTCTCACGGTCCAGTGCTCATTCTACTATACCCACAAGTGACAACTGGAGTAAAGTTATTTCAGGCCTAAAGGGGCAAAAGTACCAACTAACACATAATGATGAAACACATGCAAACCATAATGTAAATGAAATGAAAAAAGACAGGAAGGGAAGCACACCTGAAGGCTGTAGACTCACAGAGCTAGAGGAACCTTATGGCTCCAAGTCTCCTCTCAGAAAAGGAAACTGCCGAGACATCAATGATATACAGGAAGTTAGAGGCAAGGGTAGGGCTAGAGCCTTATTCTCTTGTCCCAGCCTTCCCACTGAATCCGCTGTTATAAAAAAGGGGTTCCCAAATTAGAGCAAGGAGGGGGACCCCTAAAATGAAGAGAAGAGGAGAGCCCAGCCTGGACTGTGGTGACCTACCTCTTGAGACACAGCTGAAGCGCAAGGTGTGCAATACCCACGAGAGTTACCAACTCTCACAATGCCCTAAACTTGGAGGGTGCCCTGATCTGATGTCCTGCCAACACAGTGATCTGAGGAAGCGTGGTCTGCGTGAGGGAGAGTGCAGTGGGTGGCTCTCTCCCCAGCTCCCTGGGTAAATACTGGGAGACTGTGTCAATAAGGACTTTGGTCCCTGGGGCCAGGCTATTTATCCACTGGCAACCGATTCCCCCCTCTGGCTGCTTCCTCCTGCAGTGGGTTTTGCCTGTTTGGGTTTCCAGAGTTTTGCTTGCATTCCCATTCGGGATGTGGAGCCTCCATGGGAGGAAACAGTGTTTTAAGACACAAGGAAAAAATATTTCCCTCCAGACCCCCAACCAACATGTGGCTCAAAAGGCCAGCCCATTGTTCCCAGCTCAACGAGTTGTGTGATTAGAGATGGAAAGGGGAAAATGGGAAAGCAGACCCTCATTTAGACTAATCTGTAAGGTGAGGAAGGATTTTTCTATGAGTTTTCCATTTTCTACTACAAATACTTTTCTCATTCTTAGGCTGGCTTTAGATGGAAGGTGAGCAATACTGGGTGAAAAATAGGGGAGCGGAAATGGGTAGAAAGGCAGTAAAAAGCATACTGCAGAAAGAGATGCACAGGATTGAACGCTGACTTCTGGACAACACTTACATCTTGGCAGTGGTGGTAATGGACAGGAGTGGGGAGTAGGAAAGAAAGGTATGTGATCAACAAGAGGTGCCCAGGGGGACTTCGATTATATTGGTAGTATTTTCTTTCTTAGATGGGTAGTGCGTACATGGATGTTCATTATGTTATTTCCTTATACTTCTTTTATGTCTGAAATATTTTATACGCAACATATTTAAAAACATTCCAGAATCAGGAGACTAGAATTCCATTCTCATTCTACCACTGGAGAATTCCTTTTTCCATTCTTTAAAAAAATTTTTTTAAATTTATTTTTAGAAAGGGGAGGGAGGGAGAAAGAGGAAACATCGAGGTGTGGTTGCCTCTTGTGCACCACCTACTGGGGACCTGGCCCACAATACAGGCATGTGCTCTGAGAGGGAACTGAACTAGCAACCTTTAGGTTCACAGGCTGATGCTCAATCCACTGAGCCACATCAGCCAGGAATTATTTTCCATTCTTGCTGTGTGACTCTAGCAAAAATATTTTACTTCCCTGGGTCTCAGTTTGTAATCTATAAAACGGATAAGAATGGTTCCAAATTTTACCACCATAAATCCCTTTTATCATGTTTCCACCATAAGCCTCATGTTCTGAAAGACTATCTGCCAAAAAAACTGCATTTATTCATGTTTCCATTTTCGCTTCTTATCAAGCTTCTCAAAGACTCAAAGTGACCACAAAGCATTTATCATTCTAGCCAAGAGCAAGGAAACCTGACTTAGTTGGTCTTGTTACAGGTACTACAGGTAGACTTTCCTAGGTTAGGTATTGGTAAATATTTTTAAAGAGCTCAGTTCTTACGTCCCTGGTACTTCTGCAGACACCCCTGGTTAAAAAGCACTGTACTAAGTGACATCTTTCTATAACCCTATAAATCAAGGCAATAAGGTACCTTGTGGTCCTTATTGAGGCCCACAAGATAGAAGAGCCTCATTCTTCCTACTCCACATCTTTAATGAGAGAAAAATCCCAGACCTAGTTTATGAATGCAAAAGTTTAGAGTGTTAGTTTCAGGAAAATTACAGCAATCTGGGAACCAGAGCCAAGCCTGTACACTCCCAAGGTCCTATTATTTTGTCTGCCTTGACAGATTTGAAAATAAAAAAAGTTGTAAGTCATACTAGCGAAAGCTACTATTCAGTGAGAATTAGTGCTTTGAATACATTATCTCATTCATCCCTGCCCCCAACCTCCACTATGAGATAGGCACTACTGTCTTCTTTTTAGAGAAGGGAAAACAGGCTCAGAGAGGCTAGGAGACTTACTCAAGACCATATTTCTACGTGGCAGAGCTAAGGGATTCAAATCAAAACAAGAAATTCATTTTCTTGCCTTAACACCAAGCTGCTCCTCTAGTAAGAGCCCTCTCTGCAGACAGTGGAGCCTGACTGCTAGCCTACATGGGTAATGAAAACCCCTAAAGCCACCTAGAGCAAAGGAATGAATTTGTCTCACCTTGAAAGGAAATAAGACCCTGCTAATTCAGAGAGCAAATACTTCACTTAGAGGGGCCAGCAGCTCCTGCAGTTGTGAAATGTAATGTTTCAAAGAACGTTTCTGTGGTTCTGTAATCATTACCTGCACAATTACTGCAACAAATAAATAACTTTCTGCTTTGGGACTCAGACTACTCGTGTCCAGTAGCAACAAACAAATGCCATAGATTTCCTGATATTTCAAAATAAGCTGTCATAAGCCATTAAAACCTCTTCTGAACAATGCTGTTACAGTACATTGACTTACTGAGATCTTAGGTGCCAAGTGAGAATTTCTAAAGTAACACAAGCAAAAAGTCATGTATGATAGTTCTTCCCAACTTTGAACATATTTCCCCCCCACAGCTATAATATTCCCCCAGAATTCCTACAAACTGAGTGTTGCTTCTGAGACGGAACCTGTTCTGAGTTTCAAGTCCCAGAGGGCAGGGGTAGAATCAACTCAACTCAAAGATTGTATCATCTAGAGTCTGTCCTAACCAGCTGCTGAATTCTTTTTTCTAATTATATTTTGATTATGCTATTATGGCTGTCCTAATTTTTCCCCTTTGCCCCCTCTACCCAGCAGCCTCCACTCTCTCAGGCAATTCCCATATCTTTGCTCACGTCTATTAAATTTTCAATGAATACTAACACAGTAGGAGCAGGTCAGTTGTACGGGATGACATCCAGTCCATTTTAAGAAAGAAAAATCTGAGGGGAAATGACTTGCCCAGTAGTTAGTTGTCAGAGCTGGGAGCAGTATCTATATTCCCACTCCCAGGTCGGTGCTTTTCCCATTACAATAACTATTGTTTTCTTGGCAAGATGTTGTGAACTTAACTAGACAGGGTTAAATCTCTGTTCCTTACAATCAGAAACAAGGAAAACCAGACTTGAGAAAAAAGTACTTTGGCACCCTTGGGAGGTAAGGGAAATCAGGTGTCAGCTGAATGGGAAGTACAGAGGAAAGCAGGCTGGGCCCCTCCAACTGAAAGAGAGATCCAAAGGGGAGCTTGAAGGCAGGGAGAGAACAGAATGGACTTACATCTCTGCATCTGCTTGCTATACTCAGACATGTTATCTGGGCGGATGGAGCGCAAGAATTTTATGTAGTCGTCACTGTGATACTTGGTCATCTCTTCAGCGTTGGCTTTGTGAGGCCGCTAGAGGGTAGAGAGGAGAAAGGGCATGTTATTCTGGACTACACACCAATCTTCACTCAGTCTAGTTTGAATGCATATCTGCCCAGCATTAAACTAGGTGCTAAAAAGGATAAAAATAAGTTATTGGTTAGATTCTGACCTCAAGAAACTTACAGTGTAATTAGGCAATAAAACTACCAAAGGAGAGTCATTATCAGAAGACTCAGACTGCAACTCAAACTCTGCTGCTTAGGCAAGTCTACCTCTTGAGCTTCAGTGTCCTCTTTTATTATAGACAGATAATACCTACCTTACAGGGGAGTTGTGAGAACTGAATGAGATTGTTAAATCTTTCTAAATTGTGAAGCGCTTTACAAACGATTACTTCTTCTTCCTCTTCTTTTTTTTGTATCCTTGCCCCAGGATACATTTATTGATTTGAGAGGGAGACAGAAAAAAGGAGAGAGAGAAACAGAGAGAAAATTGATGTGAGAGAGAAACAAAGACTGCAGGTCACAGGATGATGCTCCAACCAACCAAGCCACACTGGCCAGGGCCAAATTATTACTTCTTTTTATTTTATTTCTTAAAGATGTTATTTATTTATTTATAGACAGAGTGGGGGAGGGGCAGAGGGAGAGAAACATCCATGTCCAGCCACCTCTCACATGCACCCCACTGGAGACCCAGCATAGCCCAGGCATGTGCCCTGGCTGGGAACTGAACCAGTGACCCTTTGGTTCACAGACTGGCCCTCGATCCACTGAACCACACCAGCTAGGGCTACTTCTTTTTAATATCAAATATGACAATATATAATTATGGGCCAAATGGCTTCAAAAATTCAAAAAGAAGGGGTGACTAATAATTATAATACGAGGTCGGTCCAGAAGGAATCCAGCCATGTAATATGAAAAATACAGACATCTACTGAAGAAGATACAAGAAACATTGTACATAGGACAATGACGCCTCAGTCCCTTTCAAAGCAGGCACCTTGGGACCTCACACAGTTCTCCCAATTGCCATTAGCTGCCCCACCATATTTTCCTGAATCTCATCAACGGTCTGAAATCTCTTCCATTTCAAATGTAATTTTAGTTTTGGGAAAAGCCACAAGTCACAGGGCACCAAATCTGGGCTGTAGAGGGGCTGAGTCATCTAGGTGATTTGATGTTTCAACAGAAAACTCTGCAAGAGACATGATGCATGAGCGGGTGTGTTGTCATCAAGAAACTGCCAATCACCAGTTGCCCATAGCCGTGCCTTCTACATCATCCGAATTATTTTCCACAGAGGAATGTTCAAGCTTAACACAAAATCTGATGCAGACTAGTAGCTCTACTCAGTCATTTTGAATGCAACAGCCACACAGCGCACATGCTCATTCAATGGCGTCTACCACCCCACTGACTAGTACAGGGAAATCATCATTGTTCACACATGCACATTCCAGTTCACCCACCCTGGCTGCCAGGTTACATCGATGTCATGTAAACTATTCTCGTTATATTAACAGTGGCTGGACTTTTTCCAGACAGACCTTATAAATGGAAAATATTATAAATCATCATCACACCAACAATTCTGATGACATCTTTCCCTTTAAAACTTGACATAGTAATTTCCTGGGTAGTCCAACATTCTGATTTCTCCTTCCTTCTTTTAAAAAATTTTCTTCTCACCGACTGGTGTGGCTCAGTGGATTTGAGTGCTCGCCTGTGAACCAAAGGGTTGCTGATTCCATTCCTAGTCAGGGCACATGCCTGGGTTGTGGGCCAGGTCCCCAGTGGGTGGGTGGCACATGAGAGGCAACCACGCATTGATGTTTCTCTCCCTCTCTTTCTCCCTCTCTAAAAATAAAGAAACAAAATCTAAAATAATAAATTATCTTCTCATGCCCTGGCTGATATGGCTAGGTGGACTGAGTACAGGCCTATAAACCAAAAGGAACCACAAGGTTGCTGGTTCAATTCCCAGTCAGGGCACATGCCTAGGTTGCAGACCAGATCCCCAGTTGGGGGCATGCATGAGGCAACCAATTGATACATCTTTTGCACAGTGCTGTTTCTCTTCCTCTGCTTCTCCTCCATTCCCTTCTCTCTAAAAGTAAAATAAAATCTTTAAAAAAATTATTATTAATGTTGAACCTTTAAAAAAATTCTCTTCTCTTCATCCCATCAAGGTAGGTCTTCTTCAAAGATGACACTCTTCTAATTACAAATACTTTTATAGTTTATAAAGCATTTTCAACTAACATTCCCACATACAGCTAACACTGAGTGTTTCCTTGGTGCTAGTTACTGTTTCAGACACTTTATGTGCCATCTCATATGGTCCTTACAACCTTTTAAACTTCGTACTATTAGCATCCTCACTTTGAACTATAGCAGAGAGGTTAAATAATTGGCCCAAGGTTAGAAACTAGTAAACTGGATTAGGAAACTCTTGAGGTCTAGCTCCAGGTACAATGTGATTCTCATTTAATCCTCACTAAATATAATGAGAAATGTAAGACTGAAAGATGGACACTTTTATTAAAAAAAAACCCACCTACACTGAAAGAAGCAAGGCTTAGCTCCAAATACTAAGGTGTTTTTTTGTTTGTTTCTTTTTGTTTTACTATTTTAAGCCCTTTACTCTCTTGGCAATGTTATCCAAGCTCACTTTGACTATCTCCTCTAGACAGGTAACTATCCAAACTCTCCATCTTGCCATATTTTTTAGACTATAAGACACACTCCCCCCAAATTCTGGGCGGGGGAGAAAGGGGGTGCGTCTTATAGTCTGAATGTAGCTTACCTGACTCGCTGGAGGGCAGGGGGAGCAGCAGTGGAGCAGGGTCACAGGTTATTAAATATTTTACCACATTTTTCGCTTCAAAAATTTTCCCCCTCTAAAATCTTATGGGTTGGTGTATCTTGTAGTCCTAAAAATACGGTAATCTCTGTTCACAATTCCAACAGTTTCCCAGCCAGCTCCACCCACGAATCCCAGAGGCACTTCATATTTAATTTATCTTCCAGAACTTCTCTTTCACTATTTTTTGTGAATGATGCCAACATCCACACAGGCCGAAAACCTAAGTGTCAACTTTAACTCTATCCTTTCTTCCACTTCAATCAACTGTCAATCCCTTTTACATTATCCCTCCATAATCTTGATCACACCCACCACTATATTTCTCCTATGCTCCTCTTTCCTGGGTTTCCTGTTCTAACCACCATCCACCCAGTTGCTTAAGACAGAAGTCTGAGTTATCACCCTTGATTCCTCTTTCCTCGACTACTGCATTCCACTTGTCCTGAAACTACTGCCAGTGTATCTATCAAATCTGTCTACTTCCATCCCCAGGACACCACATTGGATTATGGCGATAATCTCCTAAGTGGTATCCCAGCTTCAACTTTAACAACTGTGAGTCTGTTCTCAATCCTATCGCCCTACAGCCAGAGTAATCTGTCTATATTTCAACTGAATCATGTCACATCCTCCTAAAAACCCTTCAGAGGCTTCATTACTTACAAGATCAAGTTTGAACTCTTTAACCTAGTTTGGGAAACCAAAATAATCTGGTCCTGATCCCTGCTCACCTTTTTAGAATCCCTCTAAATATTTTACAATCTAGCCCAGGAAATACCAAGTTCAAAGCAATTAAAAGAGCCAGTAGGTAAACTAACTTGGTACTTCAACAAAAAAATCTCATGCATTAATTGTACCATTCTGCCAAGCACAATTTTACTTGCAATTCTCCAACAGACTTCTCTCTCATCTTTAAAACTGTGCACATGCTATGGCCTACATTACTATTCTCTTCACTTCCTCTACTCAACCTTTAGGTTGCAATTGAAAAGGTAATTCCCCTAGAACACTGTCCTTGACCACTGTTTTCTCAGTCAAGAAACTCATGGATGCTGTAGCCACCTAGCTCAGGTGGTTAGAGCATTATCCCAATAAAGCCAAAGTTGCAGATTAATCCCTGGGGTCAGGACACATACCAGAATCAACGAATTGATATTTCTACTTCTTTAAAATGAATAAAAAAAGAAAAAGAAACTCACTGAAGTAATACCCCTAAGAATCCTGACTTCACTTATCATAAACATTCAAAGTGCATAGAAACTGCATTTGTTTGGTCCACCCTGGAAGGCCAGGAGCAGGTCTGTCTTTATTCTAAGGAACTAACTAGCACAATGCCTGGCACTTAGCAGGTGCTCAGTAAATACGTTGCCAAAATAAACTCTCACTTGGATTATTTTTGGCCTCCTAATTGGTCCCATTTATATCCAGCCTTATCCTCTTCCAATCCAGCTTCTGTAATGGTGTCACAAAAATCTTAAAAAGCCAATGCCCCATTCTCAAACATTCAATGGCTTCCTAACTATAAAAGATTCTGACCCTGGCCAGGTAGCTTAGTTGGGCCAAATATGCCAGGGTTGCGAGTTCAATCCCCAGTCAAGACGTATACAACCAATGAATGCATAAATAAGTGAAAAAAGAAATCAATGTTTCTCTAAAACCAATAACTTAAAAAAAAAAGATTCTAAAGTCTAACATGGTAATTGAGGATCTTTAGAACTTTCCTTTTCCAATCAAATCCCTCCCTGCCCTGTTTCATAAATATTATACTGCAGACAAACAGCTCTTCAACAAGACAGAGCGCCCCACCACAGTGTCTTTTTTTTAAAGATCATATTTATTTATCTTTAGAGAGGAAGGGAAGGAGAGAGGGAGAGAAACATCAATGTGTGGTTGCCTCTCATGTGTCCCCTGCTGGGAACTGGCCTGCAACCCAGGCATGTGCCCTGACTGGGAATTGAACCGTGATACTCTGGTTCGCAGGCCCGCGCTCAATCCACTGAGCTACACCAGCCAGGGCCCACCAGTGTCTTGATCATGTTCTTCCTGCAATCTGAAATTCATCTTTATCTCAAATTTCTGAAGGACAAAGGCCATCTCAAAAGCTGATTCTTTTACAAAGAAAAAGCAAATCTTACTCTAAGAACCCATCATCTTCCTTACCCTGACCTGTATGGCTCCGCGGGTTGGGCAATGTCCCAGAGACCTTTGGGTTGGGCAATGTCCCATAGACTGAAAGGTCTCCAGTTTGACTCCCAGTCAGGGCACATGCCTGGGTTGTAGGCCAGGCCCCCAGCTGGGAGTATATGACAGGCAACTGACAGATGTTTCTTCCTCTAACATTGATGTTTCTCTCCCTCTCTTTCTCTCTCCCTTCCCTACTCTCTAAAAGTAAATAAATGTAAATCTTCCTTAAAAAAAAAAAGCAACGAATGAATACATAAGTGGAATAAATCAGTATTTCTTTCCCTCCCTCTCTTGAATATCAATAGATAAAAAGTTAAAAAAGAAAATTCAAGAACAAGTAAATGAATACTATATATTGTTTAGGAACATACACATATGATAACTATTTTTTTAAGAGCAAGAGAATAAACACAAAATTTAGAAGAGTGATTGGGTTGTAACAATGTTCCCTGCATTATGAAAATATTAAGTAAGTAAATTAATACATAAAAAATAAAATCAATTAAAAAAAAAGAAGGCCAAGTATGAGCCTTCTTTTGATGCTTATGAGCCAAGGATAATGATTAACCCTATTCTGTGCATCTGAGGTCCAGTTAAAACAAAAATAAAACCCAGACAATCAAATGCAAAAATGGACAAAAAGCTTGAATAGAAACTTCAACAGGGAAATCTGAATGGTCAATAAATACCCAAAAAGATCTTCAAAGCTCACTAGTAACCAAGGAATACAAGTTAAAACAATCATAAAATACCATTTCACACTTACTCAAAATGGCAAAAAAAATTAAACTACATGAAAAAATCAAGTCAAAAAAATTAGAACGATGCAATTTTTCTCCATTGCTGGCAAGTGGAACCATGACGGCATTATCTAATAAGTGTGACTATGTGCACACCTCCTGACCCAGCAATTCTACTCCTAGTAAATCCTCCAGTGAAACTGCAGCATATCTGCACACATTTAAGAATGTTCACAGCAGCAGTGTTAATAATAGAACAAAACTAGAAACCAACCAAAGGCCCACCATTAATAAAATAGGCAAATTATAGTAACTCTTTCAATGAAATATAGTGAAAATAAATTCAGCCACATGCATCAATGTGCATGACTCAGGAACATGTTGAGCAAGCAAATCACATAATAAATATTATATGGCTTCATCTATGTAACATGCAAACATGTAACACTAAAACATGTACTGTTTATGAACACACACTGGTAAAACTATACAGAAAAGTCAGGAAGTAATAATCCACCCCCAAGTTCAGGGCAGAGGTTAACTCTGGGAAGATAGGACCAGAGAAAAGCACACAGGGCTTTAGCAGTCATGTAAACGTTCCTTTTCTTAAACTAAGTGGTATTAATTATAATGTGATTTGTTATATCTTATATATATTTTCTTTTTAAAAATATCTTACATATATTTTATGAAAATTCTTTCACATCTACAGTATTTTATTTTTTTTTAAGATTTTATTTATTTATCCTTAGAGGGGAAGGGAAGGAGAGAGGGAGAGAAATATCAATGTATGGTTGCCTCTCATGCGTCCCCTGCTGGGAACTGGCCTGCAACGCAACCCAGGCATATGCCCTGACTGGGAATCGAACCGTGATACTCTGGTTCGCAGGCCCGCGCTCAATCCACTGAGCTACACCAGCCAGGGCAATATCTATGACATTTAATAAAAATACTTAAAAAAAAAAAAAAAAAAAAGAACGAAAGAACAGCCCTGGTTGGTGTAGCTCAGTGGACTGAGTGCCAGTCTGAGAAACCAAGGATCACTGGTTCAATTTCTACTCAGGGCACATGCCTGAGTTCCAGGGCTGGGTCCCCAGTTGGGGATGTGAAAGAGGCAACCAATCGATATATCTCTTGCACATTGATGTTTCTCTCCCTCTTTTTCTCCCTTCCTTCCCTTCTCTCTAAAATTAAATAAATAAAATCTTAAAAAAAAAAAAAAAAGAACAGAAGGCGATGAATAAGAAGCCTGGGAATATACAAAATTAGCATCCGAGACAAGAAAGAGAGCAAGATTTTTGATTACGTAAATAGAAAGGTGCCTGGATGAAAGTGGGGATGTAGATTCTAGGAGAGATTAATTATACATATGGAGACAGAATTAGAGAAGGGACCAAAAAGAGTGGAATTGTTTGAAAAAGACCTCAACATGTCTTGTTCAGGTATAGGACAGAACACAGCACCTTCCATGAGAAGTCTAAGGAGTATCTTTCAGGACTGACTCTCAAAAGCCATCAATTTCAGGACAAACATTAAAATGGTTACCTGTGCTCTGGAAGCGGAATGCTAGGATCATAGCTCAGAGAAAGCAGAAGACGGAGAGATGAATGCAGACAAACAATGTTAGGGGAACAGGACAAAAGATTCACACTCATTGCAAAAATAGGGCCAGAGACAGAAAAAGATCACATTAAAGATAACAAGGTCTAGATATTTCGGAAGAAGAGGTATAATATTGAGGTTTTGCTTCAGAAGTTTATAATAAGAATACCACACACACGAGATCATTGCCAATAAGGTATTTTATTTTCTGTGAGAGCCACTGTTGGTTGCTTCCTGAAGAGCCATTCGAACCCTTCTCTCTTGGTGACATATCCCAGTTTGCTTAGGTATTAATGTACCCAACCCCAGGGATCAAATATGATTAATCTAAGCCAACTGCTGGTGATGAGCTAAGCATGGCAAATGACCAATTGAAATTTAAGGGGAAATGTGTTGGGAACTTTCTGGAGAGTTTTCCTCTTTAATCAAAGGGGGAGTATTAGGTGGGAACCATGGACAGCGGTCCACTTACTCCTGTCCCATTCCTCTTTAGGTTCTGCTCTATGAAGACATGCTATTTGGAGACAGCCATCATGTGACTTCAAGGCAAAAATATGAGGATGAAATCACATAAGCTATGGATGGCTAAGGGTAGAATAAGCCTGGGTCCCTGATGACGTAGACAAAAAAAATCCTAAGAACATCTACCTCTAGACTTCTTGTTAAAAGGTTGTTTAGGAAGGAAAAAAAGGACAAATGGACAGATACAGACACTGGAATCAGAGAGATATGGTTTGGAATATCTTAGCCCGTCTATTAAAAGCTATGTGACTTCGGGCATGTTAATTATCCTCTCTGAGCTTGTCTTCTGAGCTATAAGTTAGTTATTATAAGAAGTACATAAAATAGTCCTGGCTGGTGTGGCTCAGTGGACTGAGGGCCAGCCTGCAAACCAAAGGGTCGCTGGTTGATTCCCAGTCAGGGCACATGCCTAGGTTGTGGGCCAGGTCCCCAGTGAAGGGCGCCTGATAGGCAACCACGCGCTGATGTTTCTCTTCCTCTCTCCCTCCCTAAAAATAAATAAATAATAAAATCTTTAAAAAAAATAGTTACGTAAAATAATAGGGAACCCTGGCCAGGCACCTAGCAATCAATAAATGTTAGTTTACTTTTCCTGTCACTTGAAGATAGAATCCATTTTTAAATTTCTCAATATCTCTCATAGAGGTTAATACAGTCCCTGGGGTATGACAGTTCTCAACAAAAATATGCTGAATACAAGAAAGAGGGCTTGAGGTGATTCTTGAAGATGAGTAAGCTGAGTGGGCCTAGTAAATAATCCTTCCAGTCAGGACAGGGTGGAAAGAGGCAGAATCTGATCTGACTGACTTGGAAGGCGAAAGGGGGAGAGGCAAGAAAGGAGGCAAGTTGGTGCCAGACTGGCATGATGCAGATGTGCAATAGATAGCTCCGGGAGGTCTCGGTGCTTACTCTTCTACTATCTAAACTCTAGTCTGCTCTCCAGAGTCCCTGAAAATCTTGCTACCTTTTATGTTTTTCATTCTCAGCTGCCTTTCACACCTGAAAAACCTTTGGTCCCAAGGTATGTCTGTTCCTGTCTACCTTCTCTCTGGCTTCCCCAACTGCCTCTATGGTATCTTAGACACATGACACAGCCATCTGGGAAGGAAAACTCATCCCCTTTCATTCTCTGGAATGGTGAGGAAAGACACTGCTGTTGCTAGGTTACTTAAGCTGCTGGCACACTTTAACAACAGACTCTTATGCTCTTACCATAAGGCAACATGGGCCCCCAGATCCTCTTTATTTATCTCATTTGGACCTTTGCAACAGCCTCCTAACTGGCCTCCATGCTTCTAAATTGCATGCCTATTCCTATTTCTCTTTCACGTTAAAATACCTCACTTATTATTCACTGCCTCCAAAAGAGGTTCAAACTGGGAACCTTTGGATCAAATTTTGTTCACAGATGTACTGATGTGTTTCTATTTGTACAGCTTTAAACAAAAAACTGCCTTGGCTGGTGTGGCTCAGTGGGTTGAGCACCAACCTGTGAACAGAAAGGTTGTTGGTTCAATTCCCAGCCAGGGCACATGCCTGAGTTATGGGCCAGGTCCCCAGTTGGGGGCATGCAAGAGACAGCCGATTTATATTTCTCTCACACATTCACACATCGATGTTTCTCTCTTCTCTTTCTCCCTCTCTTCCCCCCTCTCTAGAAATGAATAAATATTGCCCTGGCTGGTGTGGCTCACTGGATGGAGTACTGGCCTGTGAACCAAAAGGTCACCAATTCAGTTCTCAGTTAGGGCACGTGCCTAGGTTTCAGGCTGGGTCCCTGGTTGGGGCAGTATGAGAGGCGACTGATCGATGTTTCTCTCCCTCTTTCTCTCCCTCCCTTACCCTCTCTAAAAATAAATGAACGAAATCTTTAAAAAAAGTTTCTTAAAGAAAGTAAATTAATAAATAAAATCTTAAAAAAAGAACAAATTGGGCCAACAAGTCCTTGTTGGAGATTTTTGTTGGGAGGTTTTACATAATAATCTGGATATCTAGCTTCTGTTTAAAAACTGAAAGATGCAGCAGAGATCACTAAAAGCTGAGTCAGTCTACACTCTCTAGTTACTACACACTTGGTACTAGTTCAATACCCAATCACAACTTTTTTGTTTCATTCAGCCTTTCATTTTAAAATTTTAATAAAGTGTTTTTTTGTTTAAGATTTTATGTATTTATCTTGAGACTGGAAGGAAGGGTGAGAAACATCGATGTGTGAGAGGAACACTGATAGGTCATCTCTTGTACACCCTCAAATGGGGACCTGCCCCAAACCCAGGCATATGCCCTGACTGGGAATCGAACAGGAGACCTTTTGGTTCATGGGCTGGCACTCAATTCACTGAGCCACAACAGCAAGGGCCCCAATCACACAGTTTTTAGGCACTGGATTGTTTGACCCTGGCCCATCAGAGCTGCTTAGTACAGTACATCCAATCTTTACTGACCTCTCCAGCTCTAGCGGCCTTCACTTACACCTGTGAACTTTACACTATAGTAATACCTGCACACTAAACTACTTGTATTTTCCCCAAATACACCAGATTGTTCTTACCTTTCTGTCTTTTTGTATATGTTCTTCCCTTGGCCTAGAATACGAGTCCCCCTCCTGAATTCCAGGCTAGATTCCATTCAACCTTTGAAACTGCTCAGATATCACCTCTGGGAAACATCCCAAGGCTCCCTTTCTCCTACATTCCCCCTTATCGCTATATCTTGAACATTTTTTAATTGTTGCACTTACATACTATAAATTATCTGTGTACATGTCAGTCTCTAGCACAAGAGTAAACTCCTCAAAAACAGAATTTCTATAATTTACAGTGGTTGTCTGCCACATAACAGCCACTCAACACATGTTTGATGAATGAGTATTTAAGAAAATAAGATAATAGCCCTGGCTGGCGTAGCTCAGTGGATTGAGCGCGGGCCTGTGAACTAAACAACTGTGGTTTGATTCCCAGTCAGGGCACATGCCTGGGTTGCAGGCCAGTTCCCAGCAGGGGATCTACAAGACGCAACCATACATTGATATTTCTCTCCCTCTCTCTTTCTCTTTCCCTTCCCTTCTAAAGATAAATAAATAAACTCTTAAAAAGAAAAGAAGATAATAAATGACCTAAGGGAAACCAGAGCTGATGAGATCAGGAGGAGGTAGAGCTCCCAGTAACTCACATAGATTTCCATTTTTCGGTAGAGACCATAGTTAAGTAGCAAATTGTGAGTCATGCGGATTCGGTGAGGCTTCATTGGGTGGCCTTGTCCATAATAGTAATTTCCAACATCCCCTAAAGAAGAAAGAGTGACAGTTTCAGTGACATAGTTAGACCCACTCTCAAAAGAACCCAGGAATTTTCCCAATAAACTCCTAGGCAAACTGTCTTTCTGGCTCTGGCCAGTGTGGCTCACTGGGTTGGGTACTGTCCTATCAACTGAAAGGTGGAGGTTCAATTCCAGTCAGAACCTGGGTTGCAAGTTCAGTCCCCTGGGGCATGTATATAAGTCAACCAATCAATGTTTTTCTCTCACATTGATGTTTCTCACCCTTTCTCCCTCTCACCCCCTCTATAAAAAAAAAAAATTAAACACACACACACACAAAACAAACCTCTCTTTCTGGTTCACTGTAATCTCTAAAATTCTCATGCATCTCAAGGAAAGATAACTCCAAAAGAAAAAAAAAGCAGCGGATCCTGGAGAGGTCAGATGAATGTCACTTCTAGCCCAGTTTCTTCCCCTGGGACTCACAGGCACTACTAGAACTATTAGAAAGTGTGAGGGGTTCATTCCAAAACTACTTGGAAGAGTAGCCAGTGAGGTGACACTGTATCTCCAAGGAATCCACTCCCACAAAAGAAAAATAACAATCAATACTGAAGATTATTTTAAGCCACAGTTCGCCTCTTACACATTGTGACACTTTATGGTGTCAGAGCACATTCACGTTCATTTTCTTACTGGATCCTCACAATAACTGTATAAAACAGTTAAGACAGGAAGTTTTATTCCCAGTTTATAGAAAACTACTCTATCATCTCTTGCTTCATCTATAGCAATACCCTTCTAATTGGTCCTCTGCCTTCAATTTAAAGTATCTGCCTTACTATCACCAGTCATTCCCTCAAAAACAGCTCTGATAATATCACCACCCCTCTCCTGCTCAAAAATCTTTAATGGCTTCCCATACCCCACAGGATGAAGAATACAGAACTACTTCAGTCCTGCCTGGGGTAGTTGGCTTGGACTGCTGACTTGTGAATCAAAAGGTCACTGGTTCAATTCACAGTCAGGGCACATGCCTGGGTTGCAGGCCAGATCCCTGGTTGGGGGTGTATGAGAGGCAACTGATCAATGTTTGTCTCACATACCAATGTGTCTCTCCCTCTATTTCTCCCTCCCTTCCCCTCTCTAAAAATAAATAAAATTTTTTTTTAAATTATTTATTTATTTAGTTTTAGAGAGAGGGGAAGGGAAGGAGAAAGAGAGGGAAAGAAACATCAATGCATGGTTGCCTCTCATGTGCCCCTCACTCGGGACCTGGCCTGCAACCCAAGCATGTGCCCTGACTGGGAATCGAACCAGTGACCCTTTAGTTCGCAGGCCAGTGCTGAATCCACTGAGTCACACCAGCCAGGGCTAAAAATAAATAAAATCTTTAATAATAATAATAAAAAAGGAACTTCAGTAACCTGGCATTCAAGGACCTTCTTAATGTACCATTCCAGATTCACCACACCACCCTCTTCCACAACTCTCTCCCTCTCTATCCTCTAGCTGCCAGTAGACAAACTACTATGGCCTTTGGGCCAAATACAATTGGATGCCTGTTATTTTGCAAATAAAATTTTACTGGCACACAGCCATGCTGAGTTTATATATTGTCTACAGCTGACTGCACATTATAATAGCACAGCTGAGTAGTTAAATAATTGTGACAGAGATCCACCCATATGGCATGCAAAGCCTAAAATATTTACTATCTGACCCTTTACAGAAAGTTTGCCAGTATCTGCTCTAAACACACTGGATTATTATCAGCATCCTGAACACAGCAATTGCCTTCACCAAATATTCTCAGTTCAGACTGTTCCTTTGACCTGGAAAGTCCTGTTTCTGATGATCTCATACTACAGGGCCCAGCTCAAGCTCCGAACATATTCTTGATCAGAATAAATGGTCTTTTCCTGACAATTTGTATATAGCACTTAATTCATTTTGTTTTGTGTCTGAATTACTGACATATCTACTTATATCCACAGGACTAGGGAGCTCCTTTAAGGCAAGGACAAGTATACCCTGTATATCACAGAAGCTCAATAAATATTCAAAGACTTGAACTGAGACTCAGAGATGTTAAGTTGAATCTCAAAATGGCACATGAGTGATCTGGGGTCCACTCTTCTGACTTCAAATCCAGTGTGCTAAAAGCTACACTGGGTTTCCTAGGTGCCTACTTCAGTTTGCACTTAATCTAGATGGCTCTGTGAGTCTACTTGGTTGAAAGTTCCTGTAACAATATTCCATAACCTAGTGAACTGTACACCCAAAGATCTCTCCGTAGGAGTCCATCAGGATGAGGCAGATTTTTCAGCATCCGTGAAAAAAAGGTCCCAACCTCTAACCCATTGGTTTGGTTGGTGCCAAAAAGAGGCTTCATTCCAGGGATCAATGTACTGTGGGGAATGCCACCAACGGCATCCAGGCCACACTCCAATTCTCTTTGATATAGGCACAGCCTGGGGTAATGAGAAATTTCTAAACAGTTGGATATTTAGGATCTTATCCTCTTCTCTATTTCTCTTTAAACAGACTTTATTTTTTAGAACAACTGCAGATTTACAGAAAATTACAAAGACAGTAGAGAGTTCTCAGATACACACAACCAATTTCCCTTATTATTAACATTTTACACTAGTAAAATAAGTATTTGTTATAACTAGTGAACCGACATTGATACATTAACTAAAAGTCCATACTTGACTCAGATTTCCTTACTTTTTATCTAATGTCCTTCCATCCTCTTCTAATCTTAGTGAGGCCTCTGAGAGCAGGGACTATGCTCTCAGCCAGAGCCACAAGCCAGAGTACAGCTTATAAATGGCATTCAATAGGGACCCTTGTCCTATGCAGACACAGACTTTGAGATGTGGTAGCAAGGAAGGTGAGCAAAAAAGTTGTCCCCAGGGCCCCTCAAATAATCTTATCAGCCATACTGATTGGGTAGAATAGGTAGGTTCTCAAGGTATTGGCTGAGACATCCAGATGCAGATCCAATTTATCGGCAGTCAGTAGTCACATGGCCAATTTCATGATAAATAACTGGATTCCTGCTTACCCATTCTTTGGTATAGGCCTTGATCCCTAGCAACTCCCTTGCCTGGATCTAGCCAAGGCTTAGACTTGAGGAACTAAGATAACTTATCTATTTCTTTCACATTTCTTTTTTTTTTTTTAAGATTTTATTTACTTATTTTCAGAGAGAGGGGAAGGCAGGGAAGAAAGAGAGGGATAAAAATATCAATGTGTGGTTGCCTCTTGTCTGCCCTCAACTGGGGACCTGGCCCACAACTGCCAGGGCCCAGGCATGTGCCCTGACTGGGAATCAAACCAATGACCCTTTGGTTAGCAGGCCAGCACTCAATCCACTGAGCCACGCCAGCCAGGCATTTTTCACATTTCTTATTTTTTTATTTCAATACTTAAAATATTCAAAGATGAAGTATCATATTCACTGACATGTCTATGGAAGATATACCGAACAAAGCATATAGGTATTCCACAATTATAAGATACAAAATACCTTATCTAGACGGCTAAGGGAATACCTGAGGGTAGGGTCCAGAGATGCCATCCTCTTAAATAATTTTATTAAATATGCCCTCTTAATAATTTTTAATTAGGTTGCTGAGAGACTTTAAATGAAATAATTCTTTTTATTTAGATACGACTTTTAAACTTTACAAGTGCTCTCCCCACTGTTTTCACAGGAGAGTGACATGAGGCTATAAAAGTAAAGTAACTTGCCTGATACTACAAAGCCTCTGAGTAGCAGAGGCAAATCTGAGTCTCAAGCTAGTGACCTCACTGAAAAACTGTTTCTTTTATTTCTTACTTTTTAAAAATATTACTTATGCTATTACAGTTGTCCCAATTTTTCCTCCTTTATCCCTCTCCACCCAGTCCCCCACCCCACTCCCTTATGCAATCCCCACACCATTCTCCATGTCCTTGGGTCCTGCATACATATTCTTTGGCTAATCCCTGCACCTTCTTTCAACCAGTCCTCACCTACTTCCTCCTCTTACAGTTTCTTAAAAAGTAAAAAGTCTCAACTTTTTAACTCCAGCTAAAATGGAGGCATAGATAGATACACTTTGCTTCCTCGCACAGCCAAAAGGACAACCAATTTAAAAACAAAAAATGACCAGAACTGCCAAGGAAACTAACTAAGGAGTTAAAGAAGAAACATTCATCAAGACTGGTAGAAGGGGCAGAGACGGGCAGCTGAAGCAGAGAGGACACGTGGCAAGGCGGAGGCTGGGGGACCAGGTGGTCCCATATTCACATGTGGGTAACTGGGAGAAACAACTGTGGAACAAGACAAACTGAGCAACCCAGGGTCCAATGACAGAAACTAAAGCCTCAAAACCTCTGGCTATAAAAACCTGTGGGGGGTTTCGGCAGTGGGAGAAACTCTCAGTCTCACAGGAGAGTCTGTTGGAGGGACCCAAGGAATCCCAGAATGTACACAAACCCACCCACCCAGGAATCAGCACCAGAAGGGCCCAGTTTGCTTGTGGGTAGTAGAGAAAATGACTGAAAGCAGGACAAGAGAGCAAGTGGCATTGTTCCCTCTCTGACCCCTCCCCCACATACAGTACCACAACACAGCAAAGTGAGTTGTCTCGCCCTTGTGAATACCAAAGTCTCCACCCCTTAAAACATAACAAGTGTGCTGAGACAAAGAAATATGGCCCAAATGAAAGAACAGATCAAAACTCCAGAAGAAGCCCTAGCTGGTATGGCTCAGTGGACTGAATGCTGGCCATTGAACCAAAGGGTTGCCAGTTTGATTCCCAATCAGGGCACATGCCTGGGTTGCAGGCCAGGTCCCTGGTACAGGAAGCGGGGGCAGGTAGGGTGGGCAGTGGGAGGGTGCTGAAGGGCAATTACATACTGATGTTTCTCTCCCTCTCTTTCTACTTCCCCTACCCTCTGCCTAAAAGTAAATAAATAAAATCTTTAAAAAAAAAAACCTCCAGAAAAAGAACTAAGCAACAAGGAGATAGTTAATCTATGAGATGCAGAATTCAAAACATTGATTGCTAATCAGGATGCTCACAGAAATGCTTGAGTACTGACCCAAAATAAAGGAAAAAGTGAAGGCTATACAAAGTGAAATAAAATATACAGGGAACCAGTCCTGGCTCGTGTAGCTCAGTGGATTGAGTGTGGGCCTGCGAACCAGACAATCGCAGTTCAATTCCCAGTCAGGGCACATGCCTGGGATGCAGGCCGTTTCCCTGCAGGCCAGTTCCCAGCAGGGGACGCACAAAAGGCAACCATACATTGATGTTTCTCTCCCTCTCTCCTTCCCTTCCCCTCTCAAGATAAATAAATAAAATCTTAAAAAAAAAAAATATATATATATACAGGGAACCAACAGTGAAGGGAAGAAAACTGGGACTCAAATCAATGATTTGGAACAGAAGGAGGAAATAAACATTCAACCGGGACAGAAAGAAGAAACAAAAATTCAAAAAAATGAGGAGAGGCTTAGGAACCTCCAGGACAACTTTAAAATTCCAACATCTGAATCATAGGGGTGCATAAAGAAGAACAAGAGCAAGAAATTGAAAACTTATTTGAAAATATAATGAAAGAAAACTTCCCCAATATGGCAAAGGAAATAGACATGCAAGGCCAGGAAGCTCAAACAGTACCAAAGAAATTGGACCCAAGGAGGACCACACCAAGACATGTCATAATTAAATCACCCAAGATTAAAGATAAGGATAGATTCTTAAAAGCAGCAGAGAAAAGGAGAGAGTCACCTACAAAGGAGCGCCCATAGACTATCAGCTGATTTCGCAAAAGAAACTCTACAGGCAAGAAGGGGCTGGAAAAAAGTATTCAAAGTCATGAAAGGCAAGGACCTACATCCAAGATTAGTCCATCCAGAAAATCTATCATTTAGAATGGAAGGGCAGATAAAGTGCTTCCCAAATAAGACAAAGGAGCTATCTTTAAGATCAAGTTAAAGGAGTTCATCATTACCAAGCCCTTATTATATAAAATGTTAAAGGCACTTATCTAAGAAAAAGATCAAAACTATGAACAAATGGGCCCTAACTGGTGTGGTTCAGTGGATTGAGCACCCGCTTATGAACTGAAAGGTTGCTGGTTCAATTCCCAGTCAAGGCACATTCCTGGGTTGCAGACCAGATCCCCAGTTGGTGATGTATGAGAGGCAACCATTCAATGTTTCTCTCCCTCTTTCTTCCTCCTTTCCCCACTCTCCAAAAATAAAATAAATAGCCCTCGCTGGAGTGGCTCAGTGAATTGAGTGCTGGCCTGCAAACCAAAGGACCATTGGTTCGATTCCCAGTCAGGGCACATGCCTGGGTTGCAGGCCAGTTCCCAGCAGGGGACTCATGAGAGGCAACCATACATTGATATTTCTCTCCCACTCTTTCTCCTTCCCTTCCCCTCTCTCGAAAAATAAATAAATAAAATATTAAAAAAAAAACAAAACCTGAACTTAAAGAAACAAAAACAAACTAAGCAAACAACTAGAGCAGGAACAAAATCACAGAAATGGAGATCGCATGGAGGGTTATCATCAAGGAAAGGGAGAGGAGGAATGGGGAAAAGATACAGGGAATATTGGTAGGTAGAAAAATACATGGTAGGTAGAAAATACACAGGGGGAGATTAAGAATAGTACAAGAAATGAAGAGGCCAAAGAACTTATATGTATGACTCCTGGACTTGAACTAAGGGGGGGATGGTAGAGGAAAAGGAGATCAGGGTGCAGGGGGATAAAGGGGAGAAAAAAATTGGATAACTGTAGCAGCATATTCAATAAAATATACTTAAAAAAATAGTAAGAAGTCTCGCCCTGGCCTTGTGGCTCAGTTGATCACCCCAATGCGCAGAGGTTGTGGGTTCAATCTCTATTCAGAGCACATACAGGAAGCAATCAATGAATACATAAATAAAAGAAACAACAAATCATCATTTCTCTCCCTCTTTCTCTAAAAATCAACAAAAAATTACAAGTTAAAAAAGTAAGAAATCTCTTCTCTAAACTTTGGGTCTTTTCCCTTTTTAAAAAATTTTTACTTATTGATTTTGAAAGGTGGGGAGTAAGGGAGGGAAGGGGGGAGAGGGAGAGAGAAAAACTTGCTGTTCCACTCAGTTATGAAACCACTGGTTGATTTCTGTATGTGCCCTGACTGGGGATCAAATCAGCAACTTTAGTACATTAGCATGACACTCCAACCACCTGAGCTCCCTGGTCAGGGCTCCATTTTTCTCTTTTTAAACCAGGAGTGTGGAGATCACTAAACTGTGCAAACTGATATGGCTGCAAAGTTATAGGATCCAGCCTCAAATGTGCCCTCACCATTGTCCAGCAATCCTTCCAAATTTATTTTCCTAGCTCCCATTTTCACAGCAGCTATTTAACAGCTATCTCTCTTCGAGATTACTACTGTGACAACTGCTCTCCCCTGCTTTCAGGAAAAGGAATATTCTACTTCATCTTGAAAACTCCCTCAACTAGCCACACCAAACTTACCTACATTTAAATGTTTCCTTGCCACTTGCCTTCTCATCAAAAAGGAGCTTCTCTTGAAGACTAGTGTCCCTACTTGTGCTCTGGTGTGCATCTCACCGGCCTCCTCATGAACCTCCATCATTTCTAGTTCCTCTATCTTCAGCCTCCCCTTCTCACTGGCTAATTTTTTAAATATTTTATTTATTTATTTATTTTTAGAGAGACGGAAAGGGAGAAAGGGAAACATTAATGTGTGGTTGCCTCTCAAGCGCCCCCCAATAGGGACCTGGCCTGCAACCCAGGCATGTGCCCTGACCAGGAATCAAACCAGTGACCCTTTGATTTGCAGGCCAGCACTCAATCCACTAAGCCACACCAGCCAGGGCTCTCTGGCTATTTTCCATAAGAATCTGAATATGCTCGACTCTCAACCACTATATCTTCCCTTTATCAACAACCCTCTCTCTCTCTGCCCTGGACAAGCTTCACTAAAAAGGGTTCAACCTGATCTTTCCTTTACCCACTTCTTTAATTCCAAAACCTGCACAGGAAACAGTTCACAGTTCTTGCCAACACCTGGCCATTCCCTCCCTCTTTCGGCTTGGGAACCCAATACTTTCTGGTTCACTTACATCTCTGGCCGTTCCATATGTATCTTTATTCATTTAGTCAACAAATATTTACTAAAAGCCTACTAGGAGCTAGCACTGTTTTGGTGGTTGAGCATAGAGAAGAAACATCGTCCCTCTCCCTTAGACATTTACTCTCTGTAGAAAGTACGAACAAGCCCTGGCTGGCGTAGCTCAGTGGATTGAGCGCCGGCCTGCGAACCAGACAAGAACCAGACAATCGCGGTTCAATTCCCAGTCAGGGCACATGCCAGGCCAGGGTTGCAGGCAGGTTCCCTGCAGGCCAGTTCCCAGCAGGGGACGCACGAAAGGCAATCATACATCGATGTTTCTCTCCCTCTCTCCTTCCCTTCCCCTCTAAAGATAAATAAATAAAAATAAAATCTTAAAAAAAAAAAAAGTACGAACAAATAAATGGGCAATTCCAATACACAGTGACAGTGCTATGACTGGGAGTACAGAGCATGAAGAACGCTAGACTCTTCCTCAGTCCACTTCCTTAGCATTCCACCCTGGATCCTCCTCTCTTTTCCACCTATACATCTTGGATGATTGATTGTGTCCCCTTCCATAATAAAATTTCCATTTGTATGCTGACAACTATCAAAAATCTTTATCTTTTCATTTCTGTCTTATAAACTGCAGACCAGAATGATATCCAACTGCCTAACTGGGCACCTCTACTTAGATATCCCCCAGACATCTCAACAAGTATGCAAGTATCTATTAAAAAAGAAAAAAAAGCCACCCAAGTTATCAACTGACATGATCGCCTCCAAATACTCAGCATCAAACTGCCCAAATCAGAAACTTGGGCTCTTTGCTTTCTTCCTTACCCCAACATTCACGAATTTAATTTCTGTCCCAGAGTGATAGTTCTAAAGTATAAATCTGATGACGTCACTAGCCTGCACATAAAACTGCAATGATTCACAAGTGCCCTCAGAATAAAGCACACCTTCTTTAGGGTAGTATGCCCAGCCCTTCATGATGAGGTCCCCACTTACTTCTCCAGGCTCATCACTTGCAATCTTACCCTGCTCCCTACCTTCTTTCTACACTCTGCCTCAGACATACTGAATACAAATAAACCTGCTGTCTTCCAAAGGTGCTGTCCTCTCTCTCACCTCCAAACTTGCTTTCACCTTTGCCTTCCCTGTGCCAGGCTAGTAACTCCTGCTCTTCAGGTCCTAACTGAGAAGGCACCTTCACCGCTAACTCTTAAGGCTGGGCTGGGTGCCTCTTCTCGTAGCCCCGATAACACTCCACGTTCCTTTATCCCAGCAAGGCACTGGAGAGCACTGCCACTGTCTGTCCCCGCCTCCAAACTGAGCTGAAGAGGAGAAGTGAACTGATCACCCCCCTGGCCCCAGCACCCAAACGCTACCTAGTTCAGAGTAAGCTGCTGGATAGATTTTTGCTACATGAAAAAGTTGAATCATTTTCCTTCCAACCCCAGGGACCGCATTTCCCAGTAGCAACTGCAGGTCCTGCTCAGAGACTGGGGAAGGGACAGAGGTGACAACTAGCTGGTGATCCCTGAAGGACTCTCCCCAAAAAGGATGAGGAAGGGAAGGGGCAGTGGAAGACCTTGGTATTCTCAGCAGGAAAATAGACCCTTGCAACGTTCTCCATCATATTCTACCCTCCCCTTCAGACTCAGCCTCCCCTCTAGGAATCCCACCCCCTCAAACGCTCCCCATCAGACTTCAGAATTCCCGACCAAGATTATTTCAGGCTTCTCCAAGCGACCCTCTCGGCCTCAGACTCTTCCCTCAGTCTCGACCCCCTTTCTATTCCTCTGAGCCTCCCACCTCAGGCGCGACCTCAGCCTCAGTCTCTTTTCCTCTTGAGCCTCTTCCCTCAGTCTCGACCTCCTTCCTCCGCCCGACCTCATTCCTCTCAGCCTCCTCCCTCAGCCCCGACCTCCTTTCCCCTCCAGCCTCAGTTCTCAGCCTCTCCCCAACGTCTCAAGCCTCTCCCAGCCTCCCGCTCCGGGATTCGGCCTGGCCACGCCCCGCCCCCGCTGCGAGGACAGTGCTCACCGTCGTAGTAGTAACAGACTTTCCTCCGAGTGCCCTGTGTCTGCGCCATCTTGCTCGCCTCCCGTCCGTCCGTCAGTCGGTCCCTCAGGCCTCCCGCCCGCTGCTCCGCTCAGCGACCGACCCAGGGGGAGGAGCGGGTCTCCAGCTGCTCCGCCCGCCCCTCCCGGGCTCACCTATAGCCGCGCAGCCCGGGCACGGCTCCAGCCAATCAGCTTCCGCAGGGACGGCCCGGAACTCGGCAGGGGGCAAGGGCAGCCCGGAGAGGCAGCCCCAGGGCCCCCTGGGCCTGTACCAAGGCCAGCAACAGGGGGGTGGGGGAGCTGTTTAGGGACCGTACCATTAGTCTCGGGGGAAGAAAGCTGGTCCGTAAACTTCACAGTCCCATTTAGGGGATGGAAGAGTGCTTGGAGATCAGAAGCTAACTTTGTAATTTTACAGAGAATCCACCGAGGTCTACGGGGGAGGAAAAGTGACTTGCACAAGGTCACTCAGCAAGTGAAAGTGCTGAGCTGGATTAGAACTCAGATCTGGAGGAGGGAGAAATTACCTGACGAAGGAAATGGAAGTGCAGTCGACCAAGTACTTTACCAAGGTTATCTCAGTTATTCCAGTAATCCCTCACAACAGTTTTAGAGGAGGGCTTTTATCCCCATTTTACAAATAAACATCATGAAGTTGAGGTCTTTGTGACTTAAATTCAGTTTTCAATTGTAAGCATATTTTGAATGTCTGGTATGCACCAGAGACACTGTAACAAAAGGGAAGAACCCAATCTTTTTTACTCCAAAGGCTACGGCCCCATGCAGTCACCTAAGAGGGCTAAGGAGTGCCTTAGGACCACAGGTAACAAACACAAGGCCTGCCAATCCGGGCGCCGGGGACCTGGTTTCTACCCATTGGCAGCACTGAGCTCTCAATTAACTGTTAAGGAGTAGTTACATTTATACAGTCCTAAAATTATATTTGGCCCCTTGAAGGCACTGCAAGGCTGATGTGACCCCCCAGTGAAAATGAGTTTGACACCCCTGCTTTAGACAGAAGGAAACTGCCCTCTTATACTGGTGTAGGGTTTCTCAAGCTATTGAAGCTATTGACATTTTGGACTGGATAATTCCTTATTGTGGGGGGTCGTCCTGTGCACTGTAGGATGTTTAGCAGCATTCTTGGCCTCTACTCCTTCCCAGTTGTGACAACCAAAATTATCTCCAGACATTGCATGTCTCAGGGCAAGGGGGGAAGGGATTGGAAGGAGTGTAAAATGCCCCCCACCTTGCCCTTGAGAACCATTGCACTAGATCAATCAACTGGCCATAAGCTGAAAGTCAGTTGAAAAACACTGAGATGGGCTATTAAAGCTAAAATAACAACAATATTAATATTTAGTGGGTACTTAACTAGGTACCAAACAAATTATTCACTAGTGGTCCTACAGTGAATAAGATACATTTTTATGCCTCTTTACAGTTTACAGGGTGCTTGGGTACTTGTGTTCCTCACTTGGGAACGGCATTTCAGCCATTAATTATAAATAAAGGTAACAGATCTATTATAGAAACAGCAAGAACCAGGGAATAATTCTATTACCAGTTCTGTGCTGTTCCCTACCTAGGAATCTTTCTTGGCCTCCATTTCTCTCTTTATAAAATGGAGAGAATAAGAATACAAAGTTCACAGACTCCATAGCTGCATACGGTGTCCAAACAACGCCATGGGTATGGCAACTTTTTATAAAATGCAGAACAGAAATTACAAAAATGCCAACAGAGGTCAGTCAGATGCAAATGGGTTCATATAATATATATTATATACATATATATACATATTATATGATGTATCATGTTATATGATATAATGTATATATCATATATTATTTTATTCAAGCACTTTGCATATTCTAAAAATTGAATGCTTTTTCACTTTCTTAAAGAAATGCCTTCCCCCATCCTCCTTCACACACGCTGCCATCTTAAGATGTCTTTCATTTTCTCACTTTTTAATGAAAATGTGAGTGCAAAAGAATTTTGTTTTTCTCTTTATTATAAGAACAACAGTGTGCATATGATGACAAATAGCTACTAACAGTCTCATTGTCCAGGAGCAATGGGGAGTGGAGGGGACTCTGGCAAAGGGACAACTCAGGCCTCACCTGACGGGCTGGGCCATTACCCAGCACCATGAAAACGGATAATCCCAAGGGAACCAAATCTTCTCTTCCTTTTTTTTTTTTTTTTAAGAGAAGCAGAAATCTGGAGTTTTATGCAGAATCTCCTCAGTTTTATAAATTGACTACTAACTCAGTCTATTATCACGAGATCAGTAAGAACCATCGTTTTAAAATGTAAGACAAACCCATGCTGTAGCTCTGCACAAATCCCTGCCAAGTATCCTCAAAATGGCTCCTGCAAGGGCCACATCCCTAAGGTAGCCAGTAGGTTTCCAAGCTGGCCAGGCAAGCTTCTGCCTCAGGCTGTTCCCTGTGCCCAGCTGGCTCCTCCCCTCCACAATAGCTCACTCACTCACCTCCTGCAAACCTTTGCTCAGTCACCTTCTCAGAGACCTTCCCAGACCAATTCTTTAAAAGTACCAACTCCCCAAACATGACCTTTCTAAATGTCCTTATGCTGATCCTTTTTCTCCTCATCACTCATCACCTTGTCACATACCATATGATTTACTTTTTTGTAAAGTTTATTTTCTGTCTTCCCTTACTAGAATGTAAGCTCAAGAAGGGCAGACTTTATCTACTGTATATGCTATGAGCTCAGAACTGTGCCTGGCGCAGTAGATGTTCAATAAATATTCATTAAATGAATGGATTAGCTCAAGCTTAAAAACATCTTGAAGGTGAATCAAAACATATGAGGCCAAATATAGCCCTTGAATCAATAGCTGTAAAAATTGCTATTGCCCCATATAATGGGCAGGGTAGGGCCCTGGGACACGCCCACTCCCTAGGAAGTTCTGGGCAGGGGTTGCCCTGAATCCTTTGGGACAGGGGTTTAAAGAGCCATACTGGAAAGTGTAGGGACCTCCTCTTGGTCCCCAGCAACAGCCGAGCTGGAAAAAGTTCAGACATCCCCTCATCCCATCTTTCAGCCCAGTTCATGGTTATCATCTTCTGAACCCCCACTCTCCCCTCCCAAGGAAGAAGAGATAGGAGTGGGGAGCAGAGAGATGTACAACCTTCATCAACAAACAAACATTTATTGAGCTCCTGATGTGTGCCAGGCAACAAAGAGGAGCATAAAGAGGTATTAGATAAGGTTGCCCCCTCAAGGAGCTTCTTGATGACCAGGGGGGAGGAAAAGTGGGTGGGCAGAGCTGGTGTCAATCACAGGCCTCTCTCCTTTCTTAGTAGCCTCAGGAAGTGGGAGGGCCCAGAAAGGGATAGCTTGGACAGGTCTCCAAGACATATGAACAGGCTGCACATGTACAGGACACGGGTGTAGAGCCCACACAAATGAAGAACCAGTGTGTAAGACATGAGAAGCATATGTGTCACATGTGGGCAGGATTCACACACAGACTCCCTGTGTGCATAGGCCACATAAGTATGGCACAAGAACCGCTTCTTCCCAGCCAGATTGGCTAGATGAGGGCAGGGCTCCAGGCCCCGGCTGGGACTCTCAGGGCTGGGGCTGGTACTGGCCCTCCGTGGCCGTGAAGAAGTCCTCCAGCACGCTGCGCAGGTACTCAAAGGTAGGCCGGTCCTCTGGGTGCTCCTTCCAGCACTGCATCATGATCTGGTACAGCTCCTCTGGACAGTTGTCAGGTCGCACCATGCGGTAGCCTCGCTCCAGGTTCTGAATCACCTCAGGATTGGTCATCCCTGGAGGTTGATGGGAAAAGGGGACATCAAGGCTGCAGGCTTTGAAAGCCCACAGACAGGGACGATGTTCAGGATATTTAACTGTTTCAGTGTGAGCACCAACCCGAAAGGACCTCTGTCTTTATCAATGGTAAGGCCTTGCTAGAGGTACCTGTCAAATGTCAGGTGTGTTACTTGGAGTGTCTGCTATGGCTTAGACACTCAGTAACACACACGTCTTGGCTGCAAGACATTGGGTGAGTCACCTTACCTCTTTGAGCCTCAGTTTTCTCATTTGGAAAACAGAACAAATGAGAACAGAGTTGTTGTGAGGATTGAATGAGACAGTGCCTAGAAAGCACTTAGTGCCTGAAGAAAAACTGCATAAATAATACTTGTAATTATTATCATCGTGTGGGGAAGGACACGGTGGTCAGGGCCCAGGGCAGGATGCGAGCTCACAGCCAAGACAGTGGTGAGGCTTCTCTACCTTTGGGACCAGGCACATCAGATGCTGCATTAGGAAGCCAGATAGACTCCCAGCAAAGCAGACCCTGCACGGGGCAGAGGCCTACCAGGTCCCTCCATGACCCAGATGAAATAATTCTGGGACCACCGGCCTCCCTTTGTGCTGGCCCTGGCCCACCTGGCAGGCCCCTAGCATGTGGACCCCGAGGACCTGATCTGGAGAACTGCATGATCATGGCAGAAACAGCTGTCTGTTTCTAGAGTCCTCATGTGGCCTCTTATTTCTCCTTCAGTCTTCTAGGGGAGACTGTGACAGGCAGTTCCCAAAGAGTAAACCCTTACAGGGTCCTGGCCAAATAGAAGTTTCGCTCCTGCAAAGCTTGGGGCTAGACCCTGCTCAAAAAACACCATTTTCTCCAGGCTTTGCCCCTAGGAGGCCTCCAACTATCAGTCCCTCACATTTCCAAATCAGCAAATTGGAGGACACAGGCCATGGAACTAAACACCAAGGCGAGAGCCAAGGATGAGAACCCATCGGCTAAATCTAGCCTACAGACCTACTTTGGTTTGGCCTCTGTAGCATTTGTAAACTCTTTGAACCAATGTTAGGAAATGGGCAAATCTTCTAGAGCTGCCAGTTTTGGCTTCTCTTAAAAAAACAAAATCTGGTTTTGGGGCCCCCATGGCTTAACGGCAGCTGTCTGCTGGAGCAGATGCAGGTTCACCCAGGTCCCCAGTACCCCCTACTGTCTCCCTGACCCTGAAGCCATACATCAGTTGCCATTTATCATCACGCTTTCAATACCTTTTTTCTCCTAACAGAGACATTCTCAGTGGATTTGCCTCTATGGACACAGGGAGGAGCAGGAAGGGTCCTTGGCAAGGATGACCAGAGTGGGCTTCTAGCCCCGGCACTGTCCCTGGACTCTGTGACGGGGCAAGTTCAGAGCAGGGAAGTAAGTCCTTTAGGTTCTCACCTGATTATAATGTGCCTTTTTTAAAAAAAAAATTGTTTTAGAGAGGAGAAGGAAGGGAGGAAGAATGAGAGAAGCATCAATGTGTGGTTGCCTCTAGTGCACTCGCAACTGGGAACCTGGCCCCGATCGAGGAATTGAACTGGAGACCCCTTGGCTCACAGGCCAGCACTGAAGCCACTGAGCCACACCAGCCAGGGCCTAATGTGCCTTTAGTGTCCGAGGAGCAAAGTTCTGTGCACACTGCTCTCAGGATGTGGTAAGATTCTACAAATCCAGCCACTGTGCTCCATGACCTCTGTGCCCTGTCTTTGTGTTCCATTTCCTTTCTCCAGTTTCCTGGCAAGTTCTTTTCAAAAAATTCCATCCCCGTCTTGGCTAAATGCAAGGGTAAAGGACTTCGTTCAGGAGATAAAGGGAGAGGTGGGAGAGGGTAGGAATCGTTCACACGTCTCTCTCACTCTTTAGTCAGAAAGCGTCAGAGGGAAAGGAAGTCAGTGTTTCGTGAACACCTATCATGAGTCAAGCTCTGTCACAAATATTTTCATTTTTCATATCAAGAAACAGGCGAAGTCACTTGCCCAAACTCACTTGCCCTAAGTGATGATTAATAACAAAACCTAACACTCTTGAGTGCTTAATAAGGGCAGGTAATGTTCTAACTTTACGTTTTATAGATGGGAAAAGAAGGAATGGCCTGATCAGAAAGTCAGTATCATGGCAGACCTGGTAATAAAAGGTCTTGTCTCCCAGGCCAGTTCCTCCCCGGCCATACTATGCTGCCAGTGTTAGAAGTAAAGAGAAGAGCTGGGATTATTGACGGGAGGGACAGAGATCCGGAGACACAGATGGAAGCCAGCGTGGTTGACGTGGTACCTCATTGGGGACACTGGAGTCGCATCTCTGAGAAGATGGAGGATAAGCAGCTAGAAAGTTTTCAGATTCTGAGCCCGAGAAGTGAGTGGAAAGACATGAGTTTTGTTGCCCTTCTCCATCATCCTACTCAGTTCTGGTCTTTGGCCCTGACCTGGGTAAGGGATGCGGCCGTGGGTAACAATCTCCGTCAGCAGGATCCCAAAAGACCACACATCCGACTTGATGGTGAAGGTCCCGTAGTTAATGGCTTCTGGTGCTGTCCACTTAATTGGAAACTTGGCCCCTGGGGAGAGGCAGAGTAAGGTCACCTGGGTCTGCTTGGCCAGACCCTGTGAACCCGACTTCCCTTATGTCCCACACCTACCCTCCCTGGCTGTGTATTCATTGTCCTCGATGAGGCGTGCTAGGCCAAAATCTGCGATCTTGCAGTTCAGGGTGTCAGACACCAGGATGTTGGCAGCCCTCAGGTCACGGTGGATATAATTGCGCTCTTCAATGAATGCCATGCCCTCTGCAATCTGTAGGCCAGGTATAGGTCAGCAGTTGTGGGCAAGACATCCTTACCGCACTGCCCTGTGCCCACGCCCACCCTCCCAAGTCTCCTTACTTGGGCTGCCATATCTAAGAGTTTGTTGATAGTCAGCTTGATGCCTGTAGGGGTCTTCAGAAAATCCACCAGGCTCCCTGTGGACAGAAGCAAGAACTGCTGACCCAAGTTTCCCCGGGGAGAACCTCCAGACTCCTCTCCCCTAAAGGAGGATGAGGGATGGGTTGTAGAGCTAGTGTCTGACATGTAGAAAAGGAGAGTAAGAGCTAAAAATGGAGGTATATGTGTTCAGAGTGAGGACACCTGGGAAGGTCTTTTCCCAGGGACTAGGATGGGGCATGCCTGCAGGGATCTGTAAGCTTTTTGTCAACAGTAAAAGTAGAACCCAAACTCCTCAGCCAGGCATCCAAAGCCCTGCAGGGTCCACTTTGTAGTTTCTTCTCTTCCCTCCCACCCCCACTTCTGTTATTTTTATTCCACACACCCTCAACAATTTTGACATTTTTTACATGGACCATTGGGCTCTCACCCCAAAGTCTTTTTATTCCATCTCTGTCTGATAAAAATTCTACTTTTCCTTTCATGTCCCAGCTAGACTATTCCTCTAGGAAGCCTTTCTAGATCCTACCAGACATAATAAATTACATCATCATACATT
Organism: Artibeus jamaicensis; assembly: GCF_021234435.1. Taxonomy (NCBI): domain Eukaryota; kingdom Metazoa; phylum Chordata; class Mammalia; order Chiroptera; family Phyllostomidae; genus Artibeus; species Artibeus jamaicensis. Next base: position 11,363,656 of record NW_026522057.1, read on the forward strand.
CCCTGTGGCATGCTGGAACTTTCCTATGGCACGAACTCTGGTTTCCCTACAGTGCATAACTAAAAAGAGATTTCCCTGATAGCAGGCAGCTTGTTTTGTCCATCTGTGCTCCCAGTGCTCAGCCCAAAGCCAGCAGCAATAAATGTGTGCTGAATGCATTAAAAAGGGTATGGGAAGAGATGCCTGGGGGCCGGAGGGGCTGGGAATTGCTGGATTGGAGCTAGTGACCACTGTCCCTTCTCAAGAGTTTAAAACTCTGTGTGAAGATGACAGCAACCTAAGTGTCCTCACTAGGAGTGCTGAATTAGTCACCAAAGATAAAGGCCTTACCCAGACACAGCAAATACATCACATATACTGCCATTCCCCCCTTATGTCCATAGCAGACACTACTAATCGATCCTAGCACTCGCTTCCAATGAGCCTCAGAATCCTTCTCAACACAAAACTCTAAGCAACTACCAATCAAAGTTGGCTCACATGATAAAACTTATTTGCTATTTCCAGAATTCATTAGCCAATAAACAGCCTTTTTCCCTTCCTGAAAGAGGGAGAGATCTTGTACTTCAAAAAAATTAGAGCAAGATAACACCCTCACTAAACAGTTAATATGTGACAGGAACTGTTCTAATTGCTCTGTATGCATTAACTCTTTCATCTTCATAAAGACCTATGAGAAAGTTACTACTGCATTATAAGCATCATTTTACAGATGAGGAAACCATGGCCAAGAGGAGTGAAGTTATTAGCTCAAGGCCACAGAATTATGAAGCCAGAATTCCAACCCAAGCAGTCTGACGCTAGAGACCTGAATAACTTCTCTGTATTATTTCTGGGTGAACCATTTAGACTTCTGCTGTTATACTTGGGAAACTGAGCACCAGATACAGGTCAGGGACTAGGCCTGTGTCATACAGGAAATCAGTGGCAAAACTTGGCCTGAAAATTCCTATTTACCTTCTTGCTGCTCCTACTCTGTCCAATAGCAGACCAAGGGAGGGGAAGGGGCTTACCCAGAACTGAAAAAGGGTTCTGGCCTCTTAAGAGGGAGACCTCCCAAGAGGGATTTCTTTCCCTTCTGCTCAGGGGCAGAAGGGAGAGAAATGGGATTAAGGAACCCCTCATTTCCGGAGAAAAAGCATCCTTAGCTCCATCAAGGTGGGGCTTTGAGGAAGGCAAAGGGACTGCAGGTCATGGGAGATTGGGGCTGAATCCTCTTTCAGAGCCTGCCACCTTAGGCTGGACTCTCAGAGACTCAGAGGACACACTCTCATTCGCCTTGAAGGCGAATATTTGGCGGCCCAGGCAAGCTCTAGCAACTTTCAGTGCTGAGCCAGAAAATGCACATCTCTCTCCATCCTCTAGATAAGGAGCAGAGGGGGGACGACAGCGCCCCCAGCGGCCGCGCACGGTGGCGGCGCCCACCATGCTCCATGTATTCCGTGATGATGTAGATGGGCTCCTGGGTGACCACAGCGTAGAGCCGGACCAGCCGCTGGTGTTGCAGCTGCTTCATAAGGTTGGCCTCCTCCAGGAAGGCGTCCGGGGACATGCTGCCCTGCTTCAGGCTCTTCACTGCCACTTTTGTGTGTCCGTTGTAGTACCCTGGGGTGGGGCGGGGTTGGAGGAAGTCACTGGGAGCCCAGCACTCAGACTGTGGCCTGACTCTCAGGACCTCGGCAAACACCTCCCCTCCCCGTTTCCCACAGCCCTGAAGGCCTCACTCACCCATCCACACCTCCCCGAACTGGCCAGCCCCCAGTCGCTCCACCAGCTTCAGAGTCTCCCTGGGAACCTCCCACTCGTCCTCCCACCACGGCTTCTGTGGCTTCTGGGTCTGGCAGGCGCGGCTCAACCGCGTGCACAGCCCGTCAGAATTTTCTGCAAGGACAAGGGAGGGATTAGAGTGTTGAATATGGCGGGACTCGAGTACCCTCACTCAGTCCCGTCTAAGGGAAATGGACTGGCAGGGGTGTGGGGCTGTCACCGCATCTCGCCCACTCCCGGGCATGAAGGAGCATACTTAGTGATGGGTAGAGGGTATGCCCTAGAGGGCCTTGCGGGAGACAGGCTGATAGGGCACAGGCAACCGGGCCTCAGGCCCACGTTTGAGGGGTACTGCTGCGCTCACTGGTGTAATGGTCGACCAGCTCGTGCAGGCTGTGGAAAGTGATGCGGGGGGAGATGTAGAAGCCTCCTTTGTCCAAGTTACGGATCTTGTAATGTTTCACCACCTCTCCCTGGTTCTGGTCGAAGTCCCGGACGGACAGGGAAAACGATCCTGAATAAGAGAATGGGTAAACAAAAGCAAATAGGGGGAGGGTGTCGCCCTGGGAGCGGTGCCTCGGCCACCGCGCCCCTGCGCACGGGCTCACCAGGCCCGCACCTGGGCTCCCGGGCGCCCGCCGCGGCCCCGCCCACCTCGGCCCCGCCCAGCCGCTCACCCGCGGTGCTCTCGCTCTCCCGGATCAGGAAGGAGCCGTGCGTGTTCCCAGGAGCCAGGAGCTGCCGTTCCGCATCCTTGCGGCTCAGGTTCTTGAAGAACCAGCTGCTCAAGGCAGAAGGGGAAGCCGTCATCTATTGTAAGGTTCTTCCTCCATCAGCCTTAAGCATTCACCGTCACCCCTAGCGCCCCTCCTCTGCTGCGGGATCCCTAGATCTGCTTCCTCCGACCCATCCCACGTCGAGTTCCCACTTACGGTTCCGGCTCCAGGCTATTCGCTTTGGCAACGAAGTTGTAGGGGATGAAACCTTCCTGGCCGGTGGTCAGGGACTGCGCCTTCCACCACTCGCCGTTCCTGAGCAAGAGCAGGTGGTCGGCGTGGCCTGCTCAGCCTTGGACTCGGCTGCAACCCCCCGCCCTGAGAGTTCCACTTATTACATGCCACCCCATCCTCCAGCTCAGCATTTTCGAGCCTCCCATTTTTGATTCGAGGGCGCAAACTAGTCAGGACCTGCAGGAGGGCTGTGGACCTGGGCATCCCCGCTCCCTCATTCCCACAGGGCAAGAATGGATGGCAGAGAGGGGGCACTCACTGCTCCAGGATACGGAGCCGTTCATCCTTCTGGAAACCCAGGTCTCCATCGTGAGAGGGCTCATAGCTGTGCAGGGCGATAACCAGATTATCTGTAAAGACAAGAAGACGTCAGGGGGAACCAGTCTGAAGTAGGCTGGGAGAATAGATAGAGTTCAGGAGTTACAGGGCAGAGCACAAGACTGGGGGCAAGAGAGGCAGGATGGAGTAGAGAGGAGGTGAAGAGGAGATGGAGGCCGGCTGACAGCCAGGCCCTTGAGGATCCTTATCTCTGGGCCCTGCTGACTGAGGTCACCTTGCAGTGGAGACGCTGGCGGGTTGTTGCCCACGTAGTCAACCAGTGCGTCCCGCACCTCAGAGCCATTCCGCATGGGCAGCTATGGAGTGGGGAATGAGAGCTGAGGTCAGAGAGCAGGAGGCTGGGTGAGACCCTGGCTCCTCTCCCTACGGGGCCCTGTTCTCCTTCACTGCTTCACCTTGGCTGAGTCTTATCCCTGAATTTGCCAACTACTTGCTGTGTGATCTTGGAAGAGTCCCTTTCCCTCTCTGAGCCTCGTTTCCTTTCTGTTACAGGAGAGAGGGCTGCTTTTTTATTTCAGTGACCTACAGTGATGGTCCATTTTGTTCTGAGTTGTGCACTCCACCCGGCTCCCTCACCAAGGCACACACCCACCCCCTCCTGCCCCATCTTGCCTCTTACCGTGGCCTTGACACCAAATGGGTCTATGGGGTAATGGCAGTTCTCACATATATCGATGTTTTCCATCCAGTCATCTTCAGGGTTTGAGCTGCAGCTACAGCCCATGATCCCTGGGGGAATGGAGAGGGGATTTAAGGGACTCCCCCAAGATCTACTTGCCCAACATCAGAAAGGGGAAGTTCTGGAGGTTCTCAGACATTCCCTAGACCTGGGAACTTCCAGAAGTACCTGAGACTGCCAGCTCTCCTCCCCAGACCCCCATTCACCAGCCATAGAAAAGCTGAAATGGGACCCAAGCTACCTACTGACGCTCCCTCTAAGCCCCCATGCCACAAGTCGAGTCACACCAGGCCCCGCCTTCCCACCTGGGATGGGCAAACCGCCACAGGCACCTTTGTTAGTCTAGCTGCCCGCTTCCTGCCTCTCCCCCCCTCCCACCTCTCTCTGCCCATCCCCCATGTTGGGGGACTACCTACTAGAGATCACAGACTTCCCCCAAGCCCTGGGGGCAGACCTAAGTTTTGATCTGCCCCTACCTGAGAGGTGTGAGCACTCCACCTCCTAATACAATCCCCTTCTCCAGCCCAGGAAGATGAATAAAAAAGACTCCTGCTCTCAGAAGTCAGCCATCAGGCCTCTGCCCCGTCACCCCTCCCACACACAAAGTTTCCTTCAGAGGGTTCCTTCTGCTTCTCCCCAGAAGAAAATCCTTCAGCGGCCCTATCGGTAGTAACCTTTTTATTTGTTTGCTTGCTTTAGCAGTGGAAACTTTTTGTCAGATGAAATCAAGCAGAACCCCATAGATAGATAAAGCAGGCAAAAATGGAGCTGTTCTGCTTGAAGTGAAGTGGAGCCTCTCTCTGAAGCCCCTAGAAGTCCCCGAGACACCTCCTTCCCTGGGCTGCCCGTCAAAACTGCTTGGAAAGCACTAGTCTTCAGATGAAGTTTAATTTACCATGCATTCAAGACGCTTTAAGAGCAAGATAACTCCATTGCCTCAGTCTATTCTGCTACAAATATATACACACAAACACCCCCACCCACGCACTGACACAGACTGTATTTTGAGCTACTCTTGTCTTTCCCAAGCACCCCACACCATTTTTTTCACTTCATGTCTTTGCCCATGTGATTCCCCTGCCTCGGAACGCTCTTTCTTTGTCCATTCATTGAACTCAACCTTCAAGGCTCGGCTCACGTATCACCTATTCTGTGAAGCCTTCCCAACGCTCTTTGCTCCTACAATTTTACTCAGAGCACAGTCACCAACTCAGGCGCTGAGGGCCATAACTAGACTGATTTAATGTCCGTCCCCTGCCTCTTCCATCCTCTTCATGAAGTGGGGGAAGTCCTCAAGGACAGAATTTGTGCTTTATTTGCCTGAATGCCCCAGCACCCAGCACTAGTTGTAATTAACAAGTGCTGACTGGCAATGTAGAGGGTTAATGCACAGATTCTCTCCCCAATGAGAAAAAAGCAAGAGTTCATCACCACCAAACCAGTAACACAAGAAATGTTAAAGAGACTTGTCTAAGAAGAAGAACAACAAAAAGATAAAATATGAATAATAAAATGACAATAACTACATACCTATCAATAAGTATTTTTTAAGAGATGGAGAGAAACATCAACGTGTGGTTGCCTCTCACATGTCCCCAACTGGGGGACCTGGCCTGCAACCCAGGCATGTGCCCTGACTGGGAATCGAATCAGCAATCTTTTGGTTCACAGGCCAGCCCTCAATCCACTGAGCCACACCAGCCAGGACCAATAAGTATTTTAAATGTAAATAAATGCTCTCATCCAAAGACACAGGGTGGCTGAATAGATAAGAAAACAAGACTCATACACATTCTGTGAAGAAGAGACCCACTTCAGGTGGAAAGACACACACAGATGGAAAGTAAAGGGATGGAAAAAAGATATTTCATGCAAAGGGAAATGAAAAAAAGCTGAGGTAGCAATACTTGTATCAGATGAAATAGACTTCGAAACAAAATCTATAACAAGAGACAAAGGAGAGCATTTCACGTATAATAACCACAATTTGGAAGCAACCTGAGTGTCCATCGATAGATGACTGGGTCAAGAAGACGTGGTACATGATTATATACAACAGAATATTACTCCGCCAAAAACAAGAATGAAATCTTACCATTAGTAACGACATGGCTGGACTTAGAGGGTACTGTGATAAATGAAATGAGTCAGAGAGAGAAAAACAAATGCCATATGATTTCACTTGTATGTGGAATCTAAAGAACAGAATAAATAAAACATAAACAAATGCATAGATACAGAGAACTGGTGGCTGCCAGATGGAAGCAGAAGTCGGTTCGCAGGCCAGCATTCAATCCACTGAGCCACACCAGCCAGGGCTCTTTTCTCCTTTTCAATTTATTGATTTTACAGAGAGAGAGAGAAACATCAATTTGTTGTTCCACCTATTTATGCACTCATTGGCTGATCCGTGTATGTGCCCTGATGGGAGATCGAAGCGACAGCTTTGGTGTATGGGGACAACGCTCTAACCAACTGAGCTACCCAGCCAGGGCCAAGCTCCTGTGTCTTACACTGAGATATGCATAACCTCTCATGTGTATGAGTCACCCATGTGCATCCTCCCAGAGCATCTTCTTGACCTTCTTCATGTAGTTACACCTAGATCTATAAGAGGAAAATGCAAAATATACACAGAATTTCAAGCTAAATCAAGGAAAAGGGGACATGTTAACTATTTCTCCTACTGTTTAGGAGTCCTGGAGGGTGGTGGAGTAGATGTTAGAGAAACGCTGTTCAGTCACAGTTCACTCATCTGTGGCTGCAAATAGCTTTTTGACTGCTACTTTTGTTATGGTCGGGAACCGGTTAGTAGCAAAAGCCTCCAGAAAAGGACTGATGACAACCTAGAGTCAGCCTAAGATGAGCTGAGCCATATGGTAAGGTCGTGAACATCCTGTTGTTTGTGATGCCCAAACAGGCCTTGGAAAACCACAGGTTGGTTATAGTGCAGTGAAAACGCCAGTACCAAAAGGAGTGTGGATTGAGATCAGCGAGGTCCCTTCCAAGCCTCACATTCTTCGAGGCTTCAAACCCTGGCTGGTGTGGCTCAGTTGACTAGGTGTCATCCACTGAAACAAGAGGTCTTGGGTCAATTCCTGGTCAGGTCACATGCCTGGATTGGTTTGGTCCCCATACTGGAAGCGCATGAGAAGCGCCCTGCCAGAGGCAGTCGATTGATGTTTCTCTCCCCCTCTTTCTCCCTCTCTCTAAAAATAAGTAAATAAAATCTTTAAAAAAAAAAGAGTCTGGAGAAGAGGCCAGTAGAAGGGCAGAAGGAATCTAGGCTGGAGATCATAGGGCTGGTACCTGGTCCAGGCTGGGGTCACCTCGGGAAGGAAGAGAAACCACAAGGCCTCAGATTAGGATCCAGAGGGTCATGCAGGCAGGACCTGCTCCTGGACTGAATCTGGGCCTGCCAGAGGGGACCTGACCTCCTTAAAGACTGGGACCACGAGTGTGAAAAAGTCAAGCTGTGTTGAATTAAGCCAAAAGGAACTCTAACTGTGCCAGTGTCTGACCCCGGGTACTTCTTCTGTGTCTAGTTTTATGCTCCCTGGGTCCTCCGGCTGCAGGTAGCAGACCCTGCTGTCTACAGAGGGTAAGCGTTGGAGTGTGGGGCCTGGCGGCAATCAGGAGACCCTGGGACCAATGGCAGCGGTTATTTCGGTGAGGGGTGGAAGCCACGGCAGCGACGTGCTCCCAGGAGGTCCCAGGATAATGTTGTAGGCCTGTGGGTTATTTCGATATTTTCACCATCCGAAGGGAAATTGTATTATTATTTGTTTCTTAGTTTGATAAATTGTAATTACTATTTCTTTAGCGCCAACTTAGTTAAGTCTCTGATTAAAATTTGAACTAGTCACCAAGGAAATTGGTACCTAAATGATGTAGTTTAATGGCAAAAACTTGAAAATCATGAGCTCCACAGGTGTGGAGGGGGGCAGGTAAGGATGACAGAGGAAGGGCAAAGGAGTCCTGGGGAGGGGAGAGCTCAGATGCACAAATGCGATGCACCAGCTTCATGTTAGAGATGGAAAGGCGAGGGGATCAGAGACGTTAAGTCATTTTCCCAATGGCACATGAGGACTCTCGGCAGAGGCGCAACTCAAATCGGGCCCCTACCTTCTCCACCCAGGTACTCTCCTCCACGCTTGATTCCCTGGGAAGTCTAAAGAGCGTGGGGGATCCTGAGAGGTCATGGAAGAAATGGGCAGGGAGGCAGATCTGACAGAGTGGGGTCCACTCTTCATCAAAAGTGTGATCATCGTGCTGTTAATAAAGTCCTTTCTCTTCAAGATTCCCCCTCTACCTAGAATGGGTGTTTCTGAGTGTACATTTCTCTGCCTGGTGAGTGCAGATCCATGCATATGGAGGCCTGTGACTCAGTGAGCATTGTGCTAATGTGTGCAGAGCCATGCATGTGTATGAATTGTGGGTGCAGACGGATGTATACAAAATGGGGGTATATATATAGTTTGTGCCTGTCCCTGTGTAATTGTGAGATCTTATATGTGTATGTCTCTTTATGTAAAATATGATTCCCATTCTTCTGGTCTTTGTTTGACAGACACTGCTGAGTAGCCAAAATGGTATAACCAGGTTAATAAATGAGGTCAGTAAAAAGAAAATCAAAATTAAAGCTTAATATAAATTTTTCATTGTCTGGGAAAAAAAAAAGAAAAGAAAAAAAAATCCAAGGAATCCCCAGGGCTCTCAGAACCAGCAATGAGGGCAGATTTTGGGGTAAATAAAACAGGACATTCTCTTCTCTCAATGCAGGAATTCAAGGTCAATAGCGGGAATTTGTAGATTCTAGACCTTCTCTGCCTAGGGTCTGGAATGTTCTTGGTCAAACTCAAGGCCACCTGTGGTCCACAGGGCATTTTGTGCCAATCAGAAGGGCCACCCCTCCCTGGGGTTAAAAAATTTGGAGAGCAGAGTGAGGGTTCGATTTCATTCCCCAGCCCCTCTTGCCCCTCAGTGAAATGCCCAGCACACACAGTGGCCTTGCTATGAATTAATCAAAAATCCTAGGCGTTGGGAAGTCCTGGACTAGATTTTCTCATCCCAGGCTTGTTTGGGACTCATATCAAGATGAGTTCTGATTCTTGCTAACTTTTACTTTTATGAACTCCATAGACATTATTGTACATAGTATCTGGCCTGGCTGGCCCAAGAATGTGTTTTGCCTGCTTACCAAAAAAAAAAAAGGCAACACTTTTCCTCCCCTCAACTGTAAACCTAGTCATTTATTGAACATTCTGTCCAAAACATGTGCCAGCTTCTTGCCTGGGTTTCTCAGGCTAATCCTTTAGGTCAAGAGCAAGCAGGCTCTTTCCACTGCAGACCACTGTTGTACTCTGGGCCACCTTGTGGCAAAATCAGTCAGGAATAACTTAAAACACTGTCTTGGCCTTTTTCTTTGGCCAAAGTCTGGTTATTGGCAAAGGCACAAATGCTCAGTGAAGGGTTTTAGCTACGAGTGCCCTCCCAGAACCCTCGTCACAGTATTCAGGAGTCAGGGTTGACAGGCATGGGGCGTAATTTCTACCGGGGGAAACAGGGGTGTGTCCCGAATTGCCTCCTTTTTCCATGTGTTCCTTTTTAATATAATGCCACTTTTAAATGAACTCTGTGAGTTCAGAGTTCCCCAAAATAGAGAACAAAAAGATAAGTCTTCTCTTACCCGCAAACAAGTTGGATTTATTCTCACAAACTAGGAGTGGCTTGAACATAGAACTGATTCTGCTCCTTCCCTGTTGCCATAAGCAAGGGCTACAGAGCAATTATTCTGAAGCTGGCATTTTTGGCAGAGGCCCTCCCACTAGTTATTTACAGGTACTTAGTAATCCCGGATAGCGGGCCCCCTCCCTCGTACACCTCCGTGTGCACTTGGTGTTACGGGGATTTTATCAGGACAAAGCCTTACTCACAGCTTGACAATCCAGCTGCTTTATTAAACTTTCTGAGAGTCTGCAGGTCATAGAGGCTCAGCTCACCGTAGCCATGTCACAGTGACCCAAGTTCAGTCCAAGGCCTCCTAGCCACTTACTGGAAGAGGGCCTTGGGGCGGGTTCCTAAATCTTTCCCAGCTTCCCTCAGTGACTTCTACGAACTGAAAATAAAAATGGGACCTGTGTCTAGGGCTAGCTACCATGAGCACTACATGTGATAGACAGATGATCCCCCATGATAAAGTGCTCACCATGGTACTCAGCATATAGGAAGGACTAAATAAATGAGAATAATAATTAGTTGAAGATAGCATTCATTACATTTCATTACAACAGCATTATACATTTTCCAGACTGAAATGTTGAATCATTTTCTTTCTTTCTTTCTTTCTTTCTTTCTTTCTTTCTTTCTTTCTTTCTTTCTTTTGTTGATATTTTTGCACTTTCATGGACCACCTTTTCACCTTTAAATATATTATCTTAAAATGAAACTTTACTACAATAAATGGAAAACTAGTATCACCAGCCATAAATAGAAATCAGTATACAGTACATGTTAAAAGAAGCACATGACATAATACACAAATTTGCACTTGTAAACGCCCGCTCACACCCCTGACAACCCCTCACCCAAGCCACGGTGCACAGACCGTGCTTTCGGCCTGCTAGGCTGTGAGGCAACCTGGAGCTCAGGCCTGTGTCCGTGAGTTGGAGGAGGCACAGTTTTCTCAGTTAGCTAGCCTACTGACCAAACCTAACGGGCGTTCCTTATGTGCCAAGCTCTGATCTCGTGCTGGGGATGCAGAGGGAGCAAATAGACAAGTTTCTGTCCACCTGGCCCTGTCCTCCGTGGCTGAGGTGGGCGCCCCTCTGGCGGGTCACTCACTCCATTTTCACAAGAAGCCAAAAGGCCTCTGTTCAGCTCACTGATCGGCAATGTCTGTGACTCCCAACATTACTGATAATACAAACCAGCAATACTTGCCAGGAAATAGAAACTCGGTCACCACAGTTACTCACTTACCGAGTTGACAATGGTTAGCTAAAACTTAAAAAGGTGGGGTGGATTTCCATATATTGACATGGAAAGACGTTCTCAATATAACATGGTAAAAAGTTACAGAACAAAATACAGAGTATAAACCTATTTGCATTTAAATATGCATATATAGGAGGTTTTTTAAAGCTGGCTTCCCTGCTATTTGCATGATTTCATGTAATTCTCATAATAATCCTATGAAGTAAGTGCTATTATTATCCCCATTTTACAAATGCAAAAACTGAGGCCCGTACAGGGTAAAGCGATTGGTCTGAGTCCTCATAATAAACAAATCAGTGGTGGGCGGCCATTGACCCTGGGTCTACCTGCCTTCAGAGACTAGGCTCTTAACCGCAAGGCTTCTCTGTAGTCATACACAGGAAATTCTGGAAGGATGCACACCCAATTGTCCCTGGTGAGCATCTCCCAGGAGTGAGATTGGATGGAGCTACATTTCATCTATCTCTTTATATGCCAAGTTCTGGCTGGCATGGCTCAGACCGAGCAATGGCCTGCAAACCAAAAGGTCGCCGGTTCAATTCCCAGTCAGGGCACCTCCCTGGGTTGCGGGCCAGGTCCCCAGGTAGGGGCATGTGAGGCAACCATCTGATGTCTCTCTCACACATCAATGTTTTTCTTCTTCTCTTTCTCCCTCCTTTCCCCTCTCTCTAAAAATAAATAAATAAAATCTTTATATGCCTCTATACTGTTTGAATTTTTAAAATTCAAACCCTGTGCTAATTTTTGTGCATGAAAAACAGAAATCAACAAGACCACCATCAGCTCAAACACTTTGCTAAGAGACACAATCATTTGAGGAGGATCAACGCTATGGCCCACTGTTCCATCACCTTCCTTGTATGAAAAGGCATAGGTATGGAAGAAGCACTGGGGAAGAAAAAGGTTCTGCGGTGGAGAAAGTTTAGGAAACTCTGGGTCAGACAAAATCAATCTGGCTCTTTCTCTGCAGGGTCGTGCAGAGCTTTAACAAGCTCGTGTTCACTGTGAAGCTAATACAGGACAGTTTGCAGCTGAGGCCGTGTTGATATGACCCCAGAACCCTTTACTTTCCAGGTGCCTCATGGAACTACAATTCTCTAGGGCAAGCACTAGGAAATGCTACTCCAGACACTTTAAAGCCAACACTGAAGTTCCTTGTTAGAGGAGGGTCACATCCCTGGATGGTATCTTGGGCCGGCCTGTCCCCACGCCGCCCACACATCAGCTTCTCTCAGCATTGTTTTCACTGAATTAAGCTTGGCCTTGAAGCCGTCAGCTTGCGGGGGTGTGTATGGATGTGTAGTCCCTGCCTCTGCCTCTGCACATACACGCACACATACATTTTGCAAAGACGATGTGTATGGTGTTTGGGATGGGGAGGGTGTGTGAGCGTGTGTGGTTGTGTGGGGGACCCTCCTCTAAAGTAGACCTGTAGACTAATCGACAATTCTCACACCCACCATACACAGGAAACAAGCTCATTTGCAAAGCCACACCACAAGCGTGAGGGAATGGGTGGTTTGCTGGCCTGCCAAGTGCTGAGCAGGAGTAATTCTGGGTGTGGACCGCCTTCCCTTTGGCGCACACTTGCAGGAGGAGAAAGTACCAAACCTCTGTTTAGCACCTACTGTGTGTCAGGTTATTACCCACAGCACAACATAGTCAGTATCTTCCTCTTCGATTGGCCACAAGCACTCTGTACGGGAGCGATTCATTATTGCTTCTTTGCAGGTAAACAAACTGGAGTTCGGAGAGGCGAAAACACTCGTTCAAGAAAATGGCAGCACCGGAATTGTACCTGGGCGGGCCTGCCTCTGAGACGCGTGTTTTCTGCACTGGCTCTCCCGCATTTGGTTTTGATCTGAGGTCTCTACCCTCAAGGTACCCAAGAAACAGAACCCAGAGACAGTGACCTTGCCTTCGTGTTTTTGTTACTCTCCAAAACAGGCTTTCGTCCTTCTCAGAACTGCCTTCACTCTTCCAGGAAGCCTTCTCCAAATCGCCTAAGTGGTGCCTTCTCCCATCCTCTGAATGCCCAGCCTGTCCTTTCGCCCCATTGCTTGGCCCTTTTTCCCTTTGAGAAGAACATCTGACCCTCAGCCCGGAGTCATCTATCAGCACAGGCTGGTGGCAGGGTTGGGGGACTGCTTAAGCCTGTCTAGGGTGTGGAAAAGCCTTGGTCAAGTGCAGGGGGAGCCAGCGTGCTCCCTGGCTCCCATGAAAGTCTGCAGGTCTGGAGCTACGGACAGAAGCAAGGTTGGGATATGCTGACCACATGGAAACTGTGCGTCAAGAAAACTTCCAATGGTAGGGGAAATGTGGAAAGTCTGGGGCAGGTGGGGACTGCCCCCATAATCTGAAGCCTGAGAGACAGTGAGGGGGTGGGCAGGTTGCTGAATATGCTTTCCTGGGCCTCCACCTTGCTGGGGTTTGAAGCAGGAATCTACAGGACCAACTGGCCCTACAAATGCCGCCGCCGCCGTGTGCATGGGGCTGCGGAAGCGAGCAAGCGAGGGGAGAGGGGAGGGCATCCACAACACTCGGCAGGGACAGGAATGGCAGCTTTCCAGGTGGAAGTTCACGCGTTCCTCATCCAGGGCCAACCGCACCCCTGTCTGGGATAAAAATAGCCCTTCCTCTCTCCCCTTTCCCCCTCCGCTCCAACTTCCCAGCTTCCGGTCAGATACTTCCACCCTGGAGGCCCCATCGCAGATGATAAATATGTCCCCCCGTATCCATCCACTCCTAACGGGAGACTCCTCCCTCTCTCAGGCCATGCTGGTCACTGAGGCTAAAATTACTTCACTCGTGTCCATCCAGATGCTCTGGATGACTCTGGGGCCTCTGAAGAGCTTCTTCTCACTGGGGTCTGCCCCAGCAGCCAGAAGGATTCCTGGGTCCCTTCCCTAGAGATTGACCATTACTCTGCTCCACAGGAAACGGGTCACAGCCTCAATCATCACTCCTCCCAAGGCCTGGCTCTGCCACTGCGTCGCTGCGAGGCTGTGGGGAGGGGGTGCCTGGCCCTCTTGGGGTGCCAGGCGGCTCATCCATCACGGGATGGAGGATGGACTTGGGGACGTGTATATGCTGCCGAAGCGAGCACTGGGCTTGGGGATTTCCGAAGGCCTTTTTAATACCTGGCAGCCCAGGTGCCAGACCTCCCAGTGGGGTGGAGACCACGGCGGGCAGTGTGGCAGAACCAAGAGCCAGCGACTAGACCGGAAAGAGGATCTGACTATCGCATGCCTCCCACCTGACCTCCAGCAAGGTTCTTTTGTCCCCTAGCCTAAAGGGCTGCTGCATACCCAAGTAGCCTGGCCCCATGATGAAATGAAGCCCCCTGCTGTGAGGCCCCCCACCACGGCCCCTGGACCCCTGTTCCCAGGACTCCTTACCTGCCCAGCCCAGGAGCCCTCCGGCCCCATTCACATGGTCCTCCTGGCCTAGCTTGGCTGCCCAGACAGTTTCAGCTCCCCTTGCCGTCGTAGCCGCCACCTGACTCCTCGCGCCCACGTCCCACCCTGACTTCCTGCCTCCTCCTGAGGGCTCTGCAGCCAACCGGGCCCCAGCAGCCCAACCACAAGCCTCCAGCACCCCAAGCTTCCTGCCAACATAGCCCCCCATCCCTCAGTCCCTGAGGGTCCTGTACATCTCCAGGCCTGACCCTACTCATGCTGAGGGTGGCACTTGGAGGGGAAGAGAGGATATTAGGTGGAATCTCCCTCTTGCCCTTCAAGGTGCACTTGGACAAGAGATCAAGGGCAGCTTCAAACCCCAATGAGCAGGGGCAAGCAGTCACACTCTCCGCTGTCAGAGAAAGGCGAGACGCACTGTCGTCACAGTCCGAGCGCTGAAGGACCCTTTCGCCACAGTCTGAGGCAAAGGGAACATCACTTCAGAGCCAGAAGAATGTCCAGGGTCCCTGCTAAGCAGCTGGGGATAATCAGATGTCAGGCTAACAGGACTGCTGCAGCCAGAATAACAGCTACATCATTTTGGGGCAGAGGACAATGGCTTTATTACAGTCGGAGGGTAGGCTGACACTCCTCCAACAGACAAGATGCTGGAAACAAGCTGTTTAAGGAAGTGGCGGCGGGACAACACTCATTAATTATGGTTGGAGAGCAGGGGGTCACTTCTACTTCAGGTAGAGGCAAGGCCACAGGCCCCGTTAAAGGTGTGGGGCCTGGTACCGTCTCCTGCAACAGGTGGAAGACAGATCGAACCCCCTTCCCCCAGCACCCAGCTGCGGGCAGCAGACTGGCAGCACCTTTCGTTATAGGCAAGAGACAGGAACCCTCTCTCGCACGGCAAGCAGGCCAAGCATCTCCCTTTAACCTGGGGCCACACACTGAGGCTGGCACCCACCGTAGGATAAGGGCCAGGTCATCAGTGTTATGAGAAACTGCTGGTAGCCTTCATCAGGCCCAAGAGCCTTAACCCCTCCCAGAAAAAAAGTATAAATGCGTCACCAACCCATGAGCTACACTGAGTGAGCAGGTTGGGGGAAGGGAGCCCACAAAGCATTGTTGGGGTTTGTGAAGTGGAAGCTGATGCAGTGTACACCTCAGCTGCGGAGAGAAGGGGGAGACAGGAAATGGGTGGGGGGAAGAGGAAGCCTGAGCTGGAAAGTCAGACAAAGAAGGTAACACAGAAACAAAAGCTAAGAGATACAAAGCTTCAAAAAAACACCCAAAAACTACAGTGACACAGAGCCCAGAGTCTGGGCTACAGGCCTCAGCCAGCCACCTTGTTATGATCCCAAGCACCTCACAGGAAATCTCTGGGCCTCTGCACAGTGGTCCGAGCACTGGTGACGGTAATAAGCAGTTGAGAGTTCACATTTACTGAGTGCTTACTGTGCATTATTGCACATAAGACATGTCCACCGACTTGTGGAGTGAGAATTAGCACTTGCGTTTTAGAGGCAAAGAAACAGATTCAGAAATTAAGGGACCGCCTCAGGGTCTGATAGAAGTAAGTGGTGGGGCTGGCTCTGAACCCTGGTCTATCAGATGCCGCATTCTTCAGCTGCCCGTTTACCCAGGTCACCTTCCATGGGGCTCATTTTAAGTTCTTTCCCAGTTCTGAATTTGATAAGATAGAGAGCCAGAGCTAGAGCTGTGGAGGAGATGGGGATCCATTCGTTCAGGTCCACCCCCAACCCAGACCTTCTGCAACAGAAGACACTTAGAGACCTTGGCCTGAATAAATGAAAAGAGACCTTGACAGGAAGCAGAGAGGGCATTTATTTGAGGAGCCTGAGGGTCTGTAAGCTCCTCTTCCCCACCCCCACACACAGCTGGGGCAGCAGCAGGAAGAGGATGCTGGCTGGTGCTTTATGCTCCCAGTGCTGAGTGTACCCACCAACCCCCATCCGTGCCAGGTGCTGGCGCCTTTGGGGCACCCTTCCGCTTCCCCTGTCCAGCAGGGCTGGGGAAAGGGTAGTCGGTGACTCAGTAGGCACGCAGGTTCTCAGCAGAGTGTGAAGCGCCGAGTGCTTATGTTCATACGTGTGAGGCCGAGGTGGCGCAGCGGCGGGGCCAGGGCCAGGCCGGCCCCCGGCTCCAGCTCCAGCTCCAGCTCGGCCTCGTCCAGCAGCTCTTGATGCAGGTGACAGGCTTGGTCCACCTTCAGCCGGTGCAGCTGGGCCCGCAAGCGAAGCAGCTGCTTCGCCAGCTGCCGGTCCTGAGCTTGCATCTCCCTCTGCGGTCGAGAGGGGGCATCAGCGGGCCGCGTGGGACCTCAGCCGCGCTCACCCCGTTCTTCCCTTCCTGTCAACACCCTGGGTCTTGGCACTGTGGCTGTGTCCTCCAGCTTAATCCCTCCCCATCTCTCTGTGCTTGTTCCACACTGGTGGTTCTAAAACCAAGCTAAGCCATTATTAAACAAACACAGGTGCCCGGGGCCCCATTCCAGATAATGAAGTGGAATCTCCAATTAGGAGCCTGGGCCTCTTGATACTTACACATGTTAAGAGTCACCTATTCAACATTGGCCTCCTCAGATTCTGCCTCCAGCGTGGTCAGTGCCTCATTTTGTACTTCATAGTATCTTTGGGTACAGCAATTCCCAGGGTAGGGGAGCCCATGGCCTCCCCATCTACAACCCGTGACCTGAAGGGCAGGCTCCGTCCCTTTAGCCACAGAAGCATGAGGTCATAGATTGAATGGAATCCTTCGGCAAGTCTCCCTGAATAAAACACTGAACAAATGCATTCCTGGCCCCTCAGCCCCTGAACACAGCCACAAGAATGGGCAGTTGCTGGAGGTGGGGTGTATTCTCATCCCCACCCCATACCTGTGGTCTTGGAGGATTATCTCAAAGGCCCTTTGCAAGGCTGCCCATCCCACCAGACTCACCAGCTCCCGTCGGAGCCACTCAAGAGCAGAGTCCATTGAGTCGAAGCCGCAGATGGCCCCAGGTTCCCCCGGCCCAGGTCCAGCTCGGGCCCTGTGCCAGGCCTGGCTCTGGACCTGGGCCGTCCACTCCAGATATGAGGGCCGCCGCGTCTGCAGCTGCAGCTTGGCCGTCAGTGCCTTCAAAGAGTTGAGGCTCTCTCCCTCTTCATACTCCTCCTCTTCTTCACCCACTGCCTGGAATTTCAGTGGCCCCAGGGACATGGTAAATTGGGGGTGAGTGACAGAATAAGACTGCAGCTCTGGGATTAGGGAAAGGCTTGCAAGATTGCCCAGGGAGAGGTGGCAGAAGCTGAGGGTGAGAGCAGGGTGCCAGGGAGTATGGGGTGGTGAAAGTTCAGGGTGGGTAGGGGAGGCTGAGTTTGTCAGGGTGAGTGAGGAGACGGGTGCGGGAGACAGTGTGCAGGGCTGGGATTTTCCTGGACTGCTAACCCTGGAGCCACGTGATGCCTATCCGTTTGGGGCAGGAGAAGCCCTGAGCCTTTGGCCCCTTGGATGAATTTTATTGTCTTTGCTCAGAAGGAGACACCCAGTTTCCCAGAAAGGAAGTCGCTCCAGGATGAGAAAAGCCTCACCAACACCAGCATCTTGGCCCTCGTCCCAAGACCCAAGTAAGGGAGAGGGGAGGGATAGGAGGCTGACAAGCTGCCCATGTCCTTGCTCATGCCACTGGCCCTTCAGCAAAGGAAGTGTCCAGAACCCCGGCCCAGGAATTAGGAGACTTGGGTTCTGGTGCTGGCTATGCGGGGCCTTGGATAAGTCACTGACTCTGTTGGGACAGATTTTCAAGCTACACTTTAAGGAACTTTAGTTCCCCTTGGAAATCTTTCAGGGACTGTGTGTAGGCTAAGGGCACAGCTAGGCCTGCCCCTCCCGAGCCCTCCCAGGGCTTCAACCAGAACAGCTCCCTTTTGTGAACTTTGTATTGAAACATAACATACAAACAGAAAAATTCCCTTATTGTAAACACATGGCTGGATGAATTTTCCCAAACTAAACATGCTTATAACCAGCACCCAGATTGAGCAACGGTGCACCGCATTACCACCATGCAGGCTGGTGCAGCCTTTGTGCTCCTGGGCTGTCACGACATCTGAAGGATGATACTACCCTAATTTCTCTCAGCACAGATTAGGTTCTCCCATTTAAAAAATACTTTCTGGTGGTTCTCAAACTTTAGCATGCATCACCTGGAAAACTTGTTAAAAAAAGATTGCTGGGCCCTAACCAGCGGAGCTCAGTTGGTTGAGTGTGGTCCTGCAAAGGGAAAGGTCTTGGTTAGATTCCCAGTCAGGGCACAGGCCTGGTTTGTGGGCCTGTTCCTCCCCCTCCCCTTTAGGGTTCATGCCAGAGAGAGAGAGAGAGAGAGAGAGAGAGAGAGAGAGAGAGGTGGGGGAAATGCAACCTATTGATGTATTTCTCACACATCGATATTTCTCTCCCTCTCTTTCTCCCTTCCTTCCTCTCTCTCTAAAAATAAGTAAATAAAATTGTGGAAAAAATTATTAAAAAGTATCTTTGTAAAAAAATTGCTGGGCCTCATGTACGAGGAAGGGGTGGCATAATTTGCATTTCTTTTTTTAAAAAATGCTTTTATTTATTTTTAGGGAGAGGGGAAGAGAGGGAGAGAAACATCCATGTGTGGTTGCCTCTCACATGCCCCCTATGGGGCACCTGGCCTGAAACCCAGGCACGTGCCCTGACTGGGGATCGAACCAGGGACCCTCCGGTTCCCAGGCCGGCACCCCATCCATAGAGCCGCACTGGCCAGGGCATATTTGCATTTCTAATAAATTCCCATCCCAGCAGTTGCTGCTGGTCTGGAAGTTTATAATTTGTACTTTTATGTCTGGTTCCTTTCATAGAATATTTCCAATTTTGTGTTTATATTATGGGGTCCACCTATGACTTTTTTTTTTAAAGATTTTATTTATTTATCTTTAGAGGGGAAGGGACAAAGAGAGGGAGAGAAACATCAATGTACGGTTGCCTTTCATGCATCCCCTGCTGGGAACTGGCCTTCAGGGAACCAGCCTGCAACCCAGGCATGTGCCCTGACTGGGAATCGAACCACAACTGTCTGGTTCGCAGGCCCGCGCTCAATCCACTGAGCTACACCAGCCAGGGCCACCTATGACTTTTTAAATTGAACTTTTGGAGAGAGAAAGGAAGGAAAAGGAGAGAAACATCAATTTGTTGCTCCACTTTTTAATGCATTCATTGGTTGATTCTTGTATGTGCCCTGACTGGGGATGGAACCTGCAACCTTGGTGTATCAGGACGATGCTGTAACAAACTGAACTATGCTGCCAGGGCCTGATTTTGTTTTAATTTGAAAGAAGGGTTTTGAGCGCCCAAGAGCACATGCAGGCCAGCTATCTCTCTCACACACACACAAGCTTGGAACCTAGTGGACCAGAAGGCTCTTTGAAGGCAGAAGTCCATCTTATTCTTAGTAATCTGCACTTAACACTGTATAGGCATGAACACAGTGTAGGCATCAGTGTTTAAGAAATGAAAGAATAATTGTATGGATAGATTGATGAATCCTCCAGCCACTTGGTTTAATTTCAAGCAAATTACCAGTTGAAGTGTGTCTCTTGCCAGACTGAAAACATTACCGGGAGAGTTCAGTCATCCTTCTTCGGTTCCAACACTAAATACAGAGCCCAGCTCAGTGGACGAGCAATTCATATTTGGTCAAAGGACGGAGTGATAGAGGATGGGGCTCCAGAGGACAGGACTGAACCAGAAGTGGCCACCACAGAGGTTGCCCTCAGGCTGGGACTTCCAGCTGTGGTGGGGGAGGGGTGCCAGCTACACAGCTGCTTGTATTTAAGGTGGACCAAGGGATTTCCCCCACCCAGCCTAAAATGTAAAGGAGGAAGTAGGCAGTTCCCATTAGTTTACACCCACACTTTCCACCTCCTCCACCACGGTCCACGAGAAGGGATGGCATTTTTCTTTCTTTAAGTTAACAGGAGTGCCAGCAAGGCAGTCTAAAAAAATAAAAAATATCCTTTATGTTGTTCTGTGGCAGTTTATGGATTCGCACGAGAAGAAACAGTTTACAGAACTAGCATTGTTTTGCCTCGTCTTCAGAGGCAATATTCTGCTCTTTTGTGAGACATTCTGGGGAGAAAAAGGAACTCCCCCCGCAAAGAAAAGAAAAGAGAAGAAGTAAAAGAAAAAATATTGAGTGCCTCCTGCGAATTAGGAACGAGGTTAAAGGCTTAAGCAAGATTATTCGCCCCATTTCACAGGTGGCGAAATTAACGTTTCCTTAACAAGTTCTGTCTGAGGTAATCGCTAAGAGGTGTTGGCAATAAGAGGGGGAAATTCCTTTGAAAGGGTGTGGTCCCTTTGTCCAAGGGGCTCCTTAACAGCTGCCCAACCAGTTCCTGTTCCTTTCGGAGCCCGCGTTCTACCCTGCCTGACGCTCCTGGAGTCTGTCCTTTTGCTGGGCCCGAGGCCCACCACAGGCGGAATGGAGTTTTCGGAGCTGATCTGCACCAGGCAGGCCCAAGCTAAGCTCTTGAGTGGCTCGGAGGCGTCCCCGCTGCGCGGCACGCTTTGCGTTACGGGCCACCACCTGCTGCTGTCTCCAGGACCCCAAGCGACAGACCTGTGGCTGCTGCTGTTGCGTAGTGTCGACTCCATCGAGAAACGGTGAGCTTGGCAGGGGCGACCCCGGAGTTGGGGACCTCGCGCCTCCCCGTGGAGAGGGGAAGGGGCAAGGGCAGAAGTAGCTGGTGCATTAGAAACCATTTTATAAAACTGGTTTCTCCTCCCCTAATGGATGGCGGGGGATACTAAGCCTAAACCCGTCCATCCCCAGGGTCGCGGGTGACTCTGGCACCATCACGCTGCGCTGTAAGGACCTGTGCGTGCTAGAACTGCGCATAGAGGGAGTGGAAGCGACGCTGGACATAGCCCGCGCCATAGAGGTACGCCACGGGTGCACCCGAGGTCCTTAAAGGTACCTTAAGGGGTACCTTAAAGGGTACCCCTTTCCTGCAACAAGGAGTAAATAGGGGTTACTGAGCAAGTGTATTCAGCTGCCAGTGTTAGCCCGGGGCACAGCTAATGGCTAGGGGATGCAGGGTGCTCTGCAGTGCTTGGAGAGGCGGGTGCTGCAGGATCAAGGGGCTGTAAGGTCATGGTGAGATGGTTCCACCTTTCCCAGATCCCCTGACTTCCTTCCCCAGGCGCTGTCCTCCCTGGAATCGGTCATCACCTCCTATCCGTTCTTCTATCGTCCCAAGGGCTTGAGATTGGGTGACGCCTGGCACTTCCACCTGCCCGAAAGCTACTACAAGAGAGTAGCTCTCGAGGTGGGTGCGCTCGTGGGGGCCTGGGGCTGTGGAAGGGCCGGGCCTGGGAGGAGCTCCGGGAAGTGGCACGCACTGGGTACTCTAGACTTGGCCTTTCCCACTCCTTGCACCGCAGACCGACGCGTGGAGGCTGAGTAAGGTGAACGAGGACTTCAGCTTGTGCCCCAGTTACCCCCGCGCGGTGATCGTTCCTCGCGCTGTGGACGACGCCACCCTGGCACACAGCGCCCGTTTTCGCCAGGGAGGCCGCTTCCCTGTGCTCAGCTACCACCATGCTCGCAGCGGAACCGTAAGCCCAACTCTCCCCAGACTCGCTGCTAGGACCAACCGGGTCCCTACCGGGCCCTTTTCTGCAATGGCTGGGCCAATTCGCTGCCCTGCTGCTGCCCGGATACAGGCTTTTAGCCCTTTCTGGAAGTGCCAGGGGGTGCCGCCAACAGGCCCCGCAGGCTCTGCTCAATTCTGGATTCCCCATTCCGGCCCCGCCCCTCTTCCGGTTTCGGAGTCTAACTCCCTGGCCCCGCCCCCTGGCCCCCGAAGTCTAGTCTCTCTGCTGTCCACGCAGGGCCCGCGCGCGTCTACCCCTCCGGTCCCTACCCGTCCCGCCACAAGCAACCCAGACCTGATCTGAGGCTTGCCAGTTCCGTTCGTAAGTCCCGTGTCCCAGCCCGCCCCTGCCAACTCTGCCCCGCTCCAGTCTGTAGATCCGGAGCTGAGTTCCTGTCTGCAGGTACTGCTACGTTCCAGCCAGCCCTCGATCGGGCCCCAGAAGCGGCGCTGTGCTGAGGATGAGGAGCTGCTGCGAGCCGTGCTGGCGGGGGCTCGCCCTGGGGCCCGTGGCTTCATCGTGGATACGCGCTCAGCCCAGACCGCCAAACAGTCCCGCATGACTGGCGGTGGCACAGAGTCCAAGGCCGCCTACCCAGGCTGGAAACGGCTGCATCGGCCCCTGGAGAGGTAAGGGGCTGCCCATACTCTCCCAGGCTCTCCTGCAGGACTCTTCATGGATGGGGGAGGGGGAATAGACGGGGAAGGGCTGCGTTACAGGAGGCTCGAGGACTGCTGGGCCTTTCCTGAAGCCATCCCACCAGATGAGCATCCCCACTTGCACAGCCCCACTCCAACTCTGCAGGAAAGGAAAAATTCCTCTTTACATTAGACTGAAAATTTTCTTCCAGGAACAACCTCACCACAGACAGACAGACACACACACACACATCCCTCTGCATTGGTCCCAGCCCCCTGCCCTGAGGACCTGTATCTGCCCAGCTGGACCTATCCCCTCAGTCTCCAGATGAGGGTAGTACCAAGAGGAGGTCCTGAGGCAGTTTTTGTGCTTTGAGGAGGGTGCACTGGTGTGCTGCTCCCCTAACCAGAATTCAAAGCTCTGTTTACTCATTTATTCAACCAGCACTGAGCACAAAGGCTTAGATAATGGCTAGCCCAGACATGGCTGAGAGACCAACAGTGAACGGGAAGCGGGCAGTTAACAGTTCAGTGTGATAAGTAGCAGCACGGAGGAGTTGCCTCTCTCAGTGTAGGCAGTCTAACGAAAGATGCTCTCGAAATAGGATGTTTTAGCTGAGACTGGAGCGAGGAAGAGGAGTTTTGGAGGGTGGGAGATGACATTCCATGTGGAAAGCACTGCAGGTGTTTAGGAGCTGGGAGCCTGCTCGTCTGTCCTGTTTGGGGAACTGCAGATAACACTGGGCATGGTGGGAGTGTCCTGTGTGAAGTGGAGGTAGAGTGGGCCTAAGGGGGCAGCAGGGGCCAGAGCTAAGATCTTCAATGCCCTGACTAGGAGCTCAGACTTTGTCCTAAAGGCAATGCAGAGTTACTGAAGGGTTTTGAAAAGGGGATTGTAAGCCCTGGCCGGGTAGCTCAGTTGGTTAGGGCATCATCCTGATACACCAAAGCTGTGGGTTCTATCTCCTGTCGGGGTGCATACAAGAATCAACCAATGAGTGTATGAATAAGTGGAACAACAAATTGATATTTCTCTTTCTATATATCTCTCTTCCTTCCTCTCTCCCTCAGACAATCAACAAGTAAAAAATAAAAGTAAAATAAAATAAAAATGGGATGTAAAATGTAGCATAGGGAATATAGTCAATAATATTGTAATAACTATGTATGGTGCCAGGTGGGCACTAGATTTATGGGGGATCACTTTGTAAGTTATATAAAAGTCTAATCACTGCATTGCACATTTGAAATTAAGATTGTACGTCAACTGTATTTAAAATTAAAAATTAAAAGTAAAGATTTTCTGGCAGGAGGTTACTGTTTTGGGGAAGTAGGAGCAGATACCAGAATCCCTAGAGTATCGTGTTTCTCCTGTCAGAATGGGGCTCCCCAGGAAGTCAGTACTCCCATCAAATTGGGGTACATCAAGGCTAGTGTGATACTTCCATCAAATTGGTGGTTTCCCAGGGCATTCTGTGTTTCCCCAGAGTGCTGAGACCCCTCCCCAGGTAATGCTTGTCCCCTGAAACAGAACAGTTCTCCCCAAAGGGTAATGGGCCTCCTGCATCAGATTAGGGAATCCTCAAGAATACTGAATCATTTCCATTTGATTAGGTGGGCTTCCCAAAGGGTCCTGGGTCCCTCTTGTCCAATCCACTCCTCCGAGGGTTCTATTTCTCCCTCTTTGGTCTGGAGCATTGGTTCCCAAGCTGTGCTCACGGGGGCCTGGCCTGGCGGAGGGGTTAACAGACTCCCACTCGTGCAGGGGACGACCCCTACAGGAAAGCTTTGTGCGCCTGGTGGAGGCCTGTGGGGACCTGGAGCAGAGCATGGACCAGTGGCTTAGTCGGCTGGAGAGCTGCCGCTGGCTGGCACACGTGCAGGAGGCACTGAGCACGGCCTGCCTAGCAGCCCAGGGAATAGAGAGGTAAGAACAGGGTGGGATGGGCGGGGCTCTCAATCTTTGGGCACAAAACCATATCTCAGTAAGCAAATAGAGCCTAGAACTATACCAATTCTATTCCTGGCCTGGCTGCCTCAGGCAGGGAAGGACTAGCCAATGTTGACAAGCCCTGGGCTCACAGGGAAGGGGCCTGTGTTCTGGTGCATGGAGCTGAAGGCATGGACAGTACCCTGCTGGTGACGTCACTGGCCCAACTCATCCTGGACCCCCTGAGCCGGACCATGGCTGGATTCCAGGAACTGGTGGAGCGGGAGTGGATCCAGGTAAGTGGCCACCCAGCCCAGCCCTCCCCCTCCATCCCAAAACCCATCTTCCTCACGCCCATTGCTCTGCCCCTCCTCAGGCTGGCCACCCCTTCCAGCTGCGCTGTGCCCACTCAGCCTTCTCCCACGCCCGCCCCAAGCACGAGGCACCCACCTTTCTCCTCTTCCTGGACTGTGTGTGGCAGCTGGGCCGCCAGTTCCCACTGTCGCTGGAGTTTGGGGAGGGGCTGCTGTTGGCACTGTTTGAGCACGCCTATGCCTCCCCTTTCGGCACCTTCCTCTGCAACAGCGAAAAGGAGAGGTGAGCTATGGGGGTGTTAAGGTGGGTCAGGGGACAGGCACAGGACAGCGTCAGGCGCCTTCTGCATCAGCACCCTACTTCCTTATGTGACCCTTTTCCCTTTCAGATGAGTTTCTCTCTTAGGAAAACTCCAGGTGTCCTCTGCTTTCCTACCTCCATATCTCACTCATTCCCCTGACTTAACCCAGAGGTGGATGGGTCCAAGGCCAGTCCTTTGGCCCTACCCACGCTGTCCACAGTCAAGAGCAGTTGCACCCCTTGCTTAAAAACAAGGACTGAAAGATAAAGTTGCTGCAAA
The DNA here is from genome assembly GCF_021234435.1 of Artibeus jamaicensis. Classification (NCBI taxonomy): domain Eukaryota; kingdom Metazoa; phylum Chordata; class Mammalia; order Chiroptera; family Phyllostomidae; genus Artibeus; species Artibeus jamaicensis. The sequence continues at coordinate 11,388,994 of NW_026522057.1, forward strand.
AAGAAATCATTTCTGGGGCTCTTTACCACATTAATGTTGATTCTAGTGAAGCAATAGAGGTCGAAAGCTGCATCCAATTGTTTGGGCTCAGATTCGGACTCCATCACTCACCTGCTGGATAATCAGAAGCAAACCTGAGTGAGTTTACGCATCAGTAGCGAAGAGAGGATCGTAACCACAGCCATAATCTATGGGGGGCGGGGGATGGGGTTTAGTGGAGTTGAAGCATGCGATGTGCTACGTACAGTGCCTGGCAGGTAGTGGGCTCACAAGTGGGTTATTTTTATTACTCCGTTGGCTTGTTGCATATGCTCCCAGTGAGTCCCAAAAAGCCGTCTTTTTCTCTTAAGACTCAAATGTGGGGAGGATTCAGTCCTCTCCAGGAAGATGTTACCTTTTGTTGCCTAGCCCACCACCCGCTGTTTTTACTAACCCCACTCATGGGTCATCCAGGTTAGAAGTCGTTGTCTTATTTACCTCCTCCCTGCCCCCATCCTTTGCAATTCTTCTCCTAAAAATTTCTTAGCCCAGTCCTCTCCTGTCAAAGGCCCCTTCTTTGGGACCAACCGCAGTCCAAACTCACATTCTTTCCCCTGTGGACCACTCACATTCCACACTGCTGTCATTATTTCCACTTTCATCATTTATCCGTTTTTTTTAAAAAACTCACCAGTTCTGACCTATCAACAGTCACGTGGGGCTCTTTTCCACTTTCTCCATCTTGCACCTGCAGTTCCTCCTCCTAAGTGAACACCTATTAAACTTCTGCTACTAGAACCAGCGCAAATGGCATGGTGCCTGATTAACCTTCCCTGACACCTTCAGGGAAGGCCAAGTGGAACTCCTTAAGAACCAGGCCTTGGTCTGGTTCTGCTTTATCCTGGTGCCCAGTAAAGAGTCTGGCTGGCGGTGACATTTGCAGGAAAGAGAGGCTATAGCTGCCCCAGGGTGGCTGTCACCCTACTAAGAATCCCAGAGCCCGTAGCTGAATGTGGAAACTCCCTCCCTCCAGATGCCTGTGTGAAGTCAGAACTCAAACGCACTCCTTGTGGTCTGGGCTCAACCAGTCAAAAGAGCAGCGAAGACTCAGGAACCCACTCTACGTACTCAATCCTTTGGCCATTTGGCCTTCTGTGGAGCCCCAGAGCCTGCGACTGTGGCAAGGTGACCCTCCCCACCGCCCCCCCCCCCCCAGGGAGTTCTCCTCTCCCTCAACTTTCTTACCTGTCCTCTTCTTCCTCCGCAGGCCTATTTCTGCGCCAGACCCGCCCACCTGAGCACTCAGAGGCAGTATGGGAGAAGGTGTGGCAAATAGTGACAGATGAGAAGACCAAAGACCCTCCGCCAGTGGTTTCAGCCTCTGAGCCCCAGCCCTAAGTGCTGGCGTCTCACAGAGTGGCCGAGATGCTCCTGAGACCCCTCTAGGCCCCCCCGCATCCTTGGACCTTGAAAGAGGGTGCCTGCAACCAGCCCTAGTCCATAATACTGAAGTTCCAGGTTTGCAGTGTCCCAAGTGTAGGGAGGTCCAAATAATAGAGGTATCAGCTCACCGGGGTGTCACATTGAGAAGGGAAAATGATTAAACAGACCCCACAAAATCTGACCAGAAACATGTATTTCCAAACTAATTTATTATTTCTCAGAGTCCAAAAGTTTCTGTGAGCCCCCGGCCCAGAAACTTTTTCCCTGGCCAGGATGGAGATCCAGCTTCTTAAGCCTCAAACTCAAATTCAAAGTACTGTGGGTCGAAGTAGTGGATGCGGACATAACCATCTTCACCACCACTGCTGTAGCTGGAAAGAGAGAGCCAGGGACCAGTCAGACGCTTGCTCTTGGGGGAGGCGGGCCGTGGGGCAGGGCCTGGGAAAGGGCTGGGGTGGGGGTGGTGCGCCTGTGGGGCAGGGACCAGACCTGGCTGAGCCCCGCTCCCTTTCCCTCCCCCCGGCCCTACCTCTTCCCATCAGGATGGAAGGCAACACTGTTGATAGGTCCGAAGTGACCTTTGACTCTTCCAAACTCCTCCTCAAAGGCCAAATGGAAGAACCTGGAGAGAAAAAGGGTGGTGATAAGGGGCAGATGATTTATTTACTCTCCACCTCCTTCCAAAATACTTTGGAGGTACCACTGCCAGCACAGACTATAAAGTGGGGAAACCGGGATGTGGGGAATGAGGGTGAACATTAAGTGAGGGGGGACTGGGCCCAAACGTTTGCCTGCATACACAGCTGACACTTCTTCCCATGTGCTGGGCAGCGCTGAGAGCTGGGCAGTACTGACTCGTTTATTTAATCAGCACAATTTTAGGAGATACGTATATTATCACTGTCCCCATAATACAGCCGAGGATAACTTGGCACAGAGGAATACAATGATGTGTCCAGGGTGCCAGAGTGAGCCTGAGTTCATGCTCTTAACTGTTTGCTACACTACACACTTGTCACAGGAGGGCCACGAATCTGGCTCCTTAGTTACGTGGTTTGTGTCCATCACGAAAGACACGCCATGAGGTGTGGGTGTGGAAGAGCTCTCTCCCCCGTTACCTGGCCTCGAACTTGCCAATCCTGGTGGAGGTGGTGGTTACGTCCATGGCTTCCTGACCACCGCCCAGCACCACCTGAAGGGAAGAAGGAACTCTAGGCAGGTTCAAAGGACACACAAACCCATTTTCTGTTTTTTCCCCTCACCCCATAAACTTTTAGTGTCTCCCACATCGGACTAGGAGGGTACTCAGTAGGGCAGGGGACAAAGATACTTGAGCCACCCCTACTCCTGGGGCTTTTCAATTGTCCAGCCTCGCTGATGCTCGGGGAATCTCTGCCAGACACTGTTTTCCCCCAGAGTTCTGTCTTAACTGCTAGGCAAACATCCGGACTCTGGAAGCACAGGGATGCTTTACCAGGCAGCCTGGGTGGGACGCACTTACATGGTCATAGTTAGGAGAGAGGGCAGCTGAGTTGACAGGACGTTCCGTCCGGAAAGTCTTCTGATGTTCGAGGGTGGTGGAGTCAAAGAGCTGGAGAGAGAAGGCGGGTGGGGAGGGATCTGTAAAAGGAAATTACTTGGGGGAAGTCAGGCACCTCGAGGGGCTGTGCAGGAGCGTGGGAGCAGCCCTGCTAGACCCCCGCCCAGGCTCACCTTGGCTGTGTTGTCCTTGGATGCTGTGACAAACATGGTCATGTCCCTGGATAACTGGATGTCGTTGATCTGCCGGGAGTGTTCCTTAACATTCACCAGCACCTCTCCAGACTTGGGGAGGAAGAAGAGTGAGGCTCTCACCAGCCCCAATCCCACCAGCCCCATTCCTCAGCCAGGAGTCTAGAGTGCTTCCTGTCCCATCAAGGGCTCGGGGTGTTTGGGCGGGGACCAAATATCCCCTGAACTGACGTTTACTCCCTCTCCCTGCCCAAGCCTACATCCTAACCTGGCCCGTGTATGCACAAGTTTCATAAACACTGCCGGTCCATCTAGGAGAACACATGGACCTATTCATTAATCACCACATAACAATGGTAGAGCAGTTTCCATTTATTCCTGTTTTCAACAAATATTATTGTACAGCTACTAATTGCAACGCAATGGGCTAAGCACTTAACAACTCCTTCATTTAATCCTCACGATTATCCAACGGAGTGGATCCTTGAACAGAAATGTTAAAAGGAAGACACTAAGGTTCAGAGAGGCGGCATGACTCGGAGAGCATGCCAACAGTAAGAGGCAGAGCGCCTGAGCTTATCCCTCTTCCCCACCAGGGTCTGGACCACACTCCAGGGGCCCTGCTGCGTGTCCGCCTTTTCCTACGTCTTCTTGAAGGGCCGTTTCATCTGCTTTCCCTTCCCACAACCCACCAGACTGTGTCGTAGAAAGAGCAGAGTTGAGTCTGTCCCTACAAGTACTTTTCAGTGCCTCAGTTTGTCTAGAAAACCAGACTGCTAAAAGCCCACTGCCCGGTGCACTGTGAAGATACTGCAAACCTAATCACTCATTGAACATTCTGTCCAAAATGTGTGGTTTCATTTGACTTTGTTGTGACAAGCACCTGGCCTATGTCCTGTAAACATCTGAACACAGTAGACCCTCAGAAAACATTAATTTCCTGCCCTGGCAGGGTAGCTCAGTTGGTTAGAGAGTCGTCCCGATACACCAAGGTTGCAAGTTCAATCCCTGGTCAGGACATGTACAAGATCAACCAATGAATGCATAAATAAGTGGAACAACAAATTGGTGTTTCTTTAAGATCAATGTAAATAATTAAATAAAAAGTATTCATTTCCTTTTCTTATTTTTACCTATTCTGAGGGAGGAATGTATTTTTTTCTCCATCAACATGGTAGGGATGTATCTGGCTCCTACATTTTGGGGAACATGAACCAGTTTTGCGGTCCGGCCTACCTGGGGGCACAGATCAGTTCTATTTGCTGGCATCAAGCGTCATTTACGCTTTTGACCTTGGTTCCCGTTCCCTTCCTGTGGGTAGGCCTGGTGCCTAGTGGACCACGGTCAGTGCTTGCTGAGTGAGTGACTAAGCTTCATGGTATTACACCCCAGTATTACATCCCAGCATTCCCGAGAAAAGCAATTGCCCGAATCAGAAGTCTCCGACAGCGGGGACTTTATACCCGTTCTTCCCTCATCCATCTCATTTTTGTCAGTCACCCTTAATTATCTCTTGACTGTTAGGCACTCCATATCCCCAAGGCTATTGCCTAGTTCAGGTCTGTTCTCCAAACTGTAGCCTGCAAAAGCTTTTTAAAGAGGAAATCTGATCATGAATAACCATTTAAAGACTCCTTACTGTCTAAAAAAATCACTCTTTAACTCCTCACACTCAGAATCCCTGTCCACCTTCCCCAATGCCACGTGCCAGTGATACCAGATTTCCTGAAGAACCCATACCCGCCCTTAACTCTGCCCGTGATGTACTTCTCTTCCTGTGTGAAGCTCCACTCACTGTACACGGCTTAATGTATGTGCCACCTCCTCTGTGACAGAGGACACTCCCTGCACTTGACTGAGACCTCTGTGGTAGCACAACTTGCAACCTGACTCCTGTGCTGTTTGCCAGACTATCTCCCCCTGGGGCAGGGCCCTGGAACTCAGGGATAGCAGGAAAATACTTAACTGTGATCATTACTGACAGACCCTGAGAACTCTGTGACAAGTTTTTCAATCACCTAATTATTATTACTATTTTTTAAAAATTCTATTCATTTATTCTTATAGAGAGGGGAAGGGAGGGAGAAAGAGAGAAACATCAATGTGTGGTTGCCTCTCATGTGCCTCCAACTGGGGACCTGGCCCACAACCCAGAAATGTGCCCTGACTGGGAATCAAACTGGCAACGCTTTGGTTCACAGGCTGGCACTCAAACTGAGCCACACCAGCCACGGTTCAAACATCTAATTATTATTAAACCCTTGTAACATCTGACAGATAAACAGGCCCAGGGAAGTTAGGTAACTTGCCCAAGATCACATAGCTCAACCACGGTAAAATCTGTATTTAAGTCTAGTCCTCGCTCTTAACCACTGTGCAATCCTGCCTCTTGTAGGAAATCACTCTGGGGAGCTCAGGCCCCACACAGCCCCTTACCTTGGCGCTATACTGGTTGAGCTCTCCACTCTCATGGCCCGCAATGATGCACTCCCCTAGCGGTCCCCAAACGGCACTGGTGATCTTGGAGTCATTGCAAGGGATCTTCATGTAGGGCTCATTGTTGTCTGTGTGGGCCAGCAGACGTCAGGCCTGGGACTTTGGGGATGCACCCTTCACCTCAACCCCAGCCCTAGGCCCAGCCCTTACCAATCTGGCTGGGATCCCGCAGGTCAAAGAAGCTCACAAAGCACTGGTAGCCCATCTGCTTGTCCGTGGAGAACATGATGATGTTGCCCCCAAAGTCAAAGCCACAGGTCCGGACAGCTGAATTAGTCTTGAGTAGGGCCAGCTGCTTCCCTGGGGGCAGAGAGAGGCTGGGCTACTCCTTGCCTGTTGCCGCACAGGGAAACTATACCTTCCTGTCACCATGTCTCACTGTTTCTCCTGCCTAGTGACTCCAACCTGCCACCCTCCTCTTCCTCACTGCTATGCTTTGGCTCAAGTCACTGAACTTCTTCACCATGGTGTCTCCTTGGACAGCCTGCTAATGTGGCACTGCTCACAGTGGACTGCAAGACAACTGTTTCCTTCTCAGAATGTGCTCCACTACGGCAAAGACCTGTTCTAATTTCTCTGGTTGTCCCCAGTGCCCAGCATAGACCCGGCACAGAATTGGGTGCCCAGTAAATATTTACTAAACTGAGCAGCTATATAGAATCCCATCTTTAGTCTCAGTTCTTTCAGTGCTCCCCACTACTACCCAATCTGAAGAGGAAATTTAACGCAGACCACCACTCTTCCCTGCTCAGGGACCCCCACAGCACACCAAGTACTGCAGAACGCCTCGCTCCTGAGTTTGGCATTCAAGGCCTGTTCTGGTCCTAGCCTCTGCCTCATCTGCTCCATTATCCATTTCATTCCCCAAGAAGCAGGAGCTCCTGTCAGATCAGATGACTTGGACATGACACTTGCCATGCTTTCATCCCTGCATGTGCCAAAGTGATGACCTCTTTCTCATCCTTTAAGCCTCGGCCCACGTGACATTTGCCTTGGGAAATCTTTCTGGGCTGCTCCCACCCCATTCCAGGCGGTCAGTCTCCGTGGCAGGCTCTGGCCTTCTGCAGTGCTCTATGCTTCCTCGATGTGGCCTGCCACCTTTCTAATCTGCGTTCTTTACTTTCTCACCTGTTTCTTGCTCCCTAGACTAGGAGGAACCATCTCTGGACTTACCTCTGTTTCCTCAGACCCTATGTGCTTCAACAGTACACTGTAGGTCCTCACTGTCTGCTAGAAAAGCACGACCCAGGCTTACCTGTTTCACAGTCCCAGAGACGACAGCTGTTGTCAGCTGAGCCGGTGAGGACATGTTTGGTGTCCCCTGGAGAGGGTGTTAAGAAACACGACCAAGTTCACCTGAGCCCAACTAAATACCTCCCTGTTCAGCTCCAGAGGGCCCTCCTTCCTCCCTTACCTCAGAGCACTCTAACCTCATCAACCGAAACCGAACTTGTCCTAAATGTCCTCCCAACCTGTGAGCAGACTGGGGAGTAGGAGGGGAGGGGAGTAGGTGTCTGGACTCGCAATAGCACCCCAGATTCCCAGCTCCGAGTCAACAGCCTCCCCATTGCTGGCAGACCCTGGGAACATACACTTGGAGCAAAGACAAGGATACAGTCAGCGTCTACACACCACACAGCTCCAGTATGGCCCATGTAGGTTCCCAGCCTCTCGCCATTCACAGAATACCAAACATTGACAATCTAGAGGGGTCAAAGACAGTGTGACAGGGCAGAACACACCCAGGCAGAGCAATGGCTTCCTATTTTTGCCTCAGGAACCCTCAGCAGCCTCTAGCCAGGTCCTCTGCCCACTCCTGAGCATCTCCTGGGAAATAGCAGCTTGCTGGCAAAGGAGATTAACTCCTGAATCCTCCCACTACCTGCAGAGAAGTAGCAGGGGAGTCAGAAGGCCAACAAAAATGTCTCCATTTGCCTCTGTCCCAGCCCTCCCGCAGACTACAACACCTTCAGCAGAAGAAAAGGTCAAGCTGTGGGCAAGTCCAGGAAAACAGGAGCTTTGGTGTCCTGTGCCAGGGGGACCTGTCAGTAGCAGAACAGCCTGGGTTTTAGTCACTGCTCTGCCGCTGCCTCACTGTATTAGCTCAGGTACGGTGCTTCTCCACTCTTAACTTCAGTTTCCCACCTGTAAAAGACGGCCACAACAATGCCTTCTTCAAAGGATGGCTGTGAGGCTATTCCAATAAAATGATGTCTAAGGAATTTAAAGTGTAAGTGACTAACAATTAGGCACTCAGACGCACCAGGTTCTGTGCTCTACTCTTTACTTGAATGATCTTATTTAATCCTAAAGACAACTCCATGAGGGAAGTACTATTAGTACCCATGTTTTATAAAACAGGAAACTAAAAGTTTAGAAAAGTTAAATGACATGCTCGAAGTCACACTGCTGGTGGATGCAGGAGTCAAGATTCAAATCAGATCTGTTTGGCTTCAGAGCCCCTGCTGTAAGCCACTGGAGTTCATTTTCTCCATATGGAGGTACTTCAAAAGGTAGTTAGTGTGAGGGACTGTTTGCAGTCGGTGAGTGGCAGGCTGGAGCCCAGAAGCACTGACTGAAAGGAGCCCAGAGGCACCTTCCTTAAATGCTCTGCATCTCTCGCTGTCCAGAGTTCAGCTTTCCCCTCCAGAAATTGGTCTGCTTCCCTATCCTGATAGAATAGTTCTGTTCTTTTCCAGAATAGTCTCCTTCCGGCCCCCTGAACGAACTGACCCCAGTCCAGCCCCAATTCCACAGAGGCCTCATGCTTTTCTTCTTCCCAACTACTCCTTTCTATTAACAATTGAGTTCTTTGCCACCATTCCCGGTAGAATGCTCTCGCCCACCTACCTCCGGGATGGTCATTCCCTACTTCTTAGAGTGCGGCGCTCTTCGATTCTCGCGGCAAAACTGCCTTGTCTACCCATCACCCTGGCAAACAGAACTCGCTCCCTCCCAGGCCCCCTCGGCAGGGTCCCGCCGCCCCGCCCTCTGGGCGATGCTCACAGGGTCCTTGGCCACCGTGAAGAGGAGGTCTCCCTCGCGGTTGTATTTAATCTGAGTAATGGACCGCTCATGGCCCTGCAGCAGGATCGGCTTCTGTGGAAACAGGACGAGAGTGTCAGCTCCCAAAATCGGCCCTTGCCCCAGCCCCGGACCCCTCGGTAACACCTCCAACTCTGCGAAACTCACCATCCCTGCGGTGATGCCAGGAAAGAAAAAAACGTGAGCAGGACCGGAAAAGGCTTCAGAACCACTTCCGGATTGTAGGTCTCCGCCCTTTCGTTCCCGGAAGTGGAAGGGACCGGCGTTGCCATGGCGGCGTCTTTCGGTGTGTAGGCTACCCATACCCTCCGTGGGCTTCTCACACCCGCAGATCCCCATATCCCAGAGTTCATTTCCTACTCCGTTTCCATCACCTAACTCAGACCCCTACCACAACCCCAAATCCCGGGCTTTTGGACCCATCTCCCATGATCCAACCCCCAGTTTATCGGAAGGCGAAGGAGGGCTGTGGAGGCGGCTCGCTGGGGATGGGAGGCTGGAGGCTGGCGGGCCCGGCGAATTGCCATTTGGTGGCGGGGAGAGGGTCACTCGCATCTTCATCCAGGGCAGGTGCTGGCTCTGGTGCTTGTGGCCGCTCTGTGGGGCGGCACACAGCCGCTGCTCAGGCGGGCCTCCTCCCACCTGCAGCCGGTTCACGAGCGGACCTGGGTCCGGCAGTTGCTGCAGGAGATGAAGACTCTCTTCCTGAATATCGAGGTGCGTCTGTGAATGACCTCTCCAATAAGAATTTGATCTCCGGAGTCAAAAAGGTCTGGGCAGAATCTGCGCCCAGCCACTGACGCACTGAAGGCTCTTGGAGCAGTCACTTGTCTGCCTTGAGCCTCAGTTCATCATCTGTAAGATGGGAATAATAGTGGTGAACATGTTAAAGCGCAGTTGTGAACATTGAGGTGAAGCCCATAAATAACTTAGCATTGGGCCTAGCACACAATTAGTGCTCAACCTATGACTTTTATTTAGTATTTTTATTATGATAGTTCAACAGACCTTTCCCGAGGGAGGGCTTGAGGCTCAGATTTTTCTGGGGAGGGAGCATAAGGAAGGATATGGAGAACTACCTCTGACCCAAAGGCTGCCAGTCTAGGTTTGTGGGAAGACAAGTCAGACACAGCCACCTGTCAGGGCTAAGGGCTAGGAGAGGCACAGGTAAAGTGCTGCATGAGTTCAGAGGAGGCAGGCTGGAGCCAGGGGACTCAGAAAGGCTTCTTGGAGGGAGTGAGATTGGCATTCAGGGCCGAGGGAGAGGGCATTCCGGGCAAAGAGAGAGTTCACTTAGTAAGTTCCCCCTGCCCTGGAAGGGTCCTTTTCAGAGGGCTTAGTTCCGTGGGTCCTTGTAGCTATTCCTCCGAGGCAAGGCATTTCTAGGAGCTCAAAGATGGCAGTGCTGCTCAGCCAAGCAATCACACTGACTTCATATTTCTTCTGTTTCCAGTACCTGGTGCCCTTTTTCCTCAATCAGTGTGGCTCCCTTCTCTACTACCTCACCTTGGCATCAACAGGTGGGTCTTGGGCTTAGAACAGTTGTGCTTAGTGGTGGAGGCCACTGAAAGAGTCGCTTTGGGGCGGGTGCCTGTAACACCTTGTTTCCACGAGTGCAGGAGAGCCCGCCGTCTCCCTTTGCGCCTTCTCTGAGCTGCAGAGGCCCAGCGGGCTGATTGTGAGTACGCTGCCAGGCACTGGAGTTGCTTTCAAGTCTGGCAGTTTTGTGCAGCAGCAGAGGAAAGAGGAAGGCTCATTTTGTAATTTGTTTCACCCGTCTTAAGGCCTACATCAGTGTAGAAGTTTTTGAAGCCATGAATTACCTAAAGTTTATGCTTCTGTTATGAGAAGTCCCCCGGCTGTAGTCCCGTCCCCCCCGGCTGCCTCAGAGTTTCACCCAGGCCCCCCAGGGACTTGAAGGGAGGGAACCTCCAGACCTGCTGCCTCGGCTTCAGCTAGAGTCACTCTACTTTTCATCTGTTTTACATTTTGGGCTCCCAATAGTGCTTCTTTTAAGAGAAAGTTTGAAAGCCTCTGGCCAGCTGACTGCACTGAGCCATTTACCAAGTTTTGAGCAAATTGCAGCTTTAGGCCCCGGTTCTCATCACCGACTCGGCTCCTGGCCTTTAACACCCACCCATTCTAATAATCAGAACTGTGGTCGCTGTTAAGCATTTCCTTTAGCTTCAGCCAGGGACTATAAATGCACTATTGTATTTCATCTTACAGCAACCCTATTGTAAGGAGATGTTATCTTGCTTTCACTGTTTTACGTGTGGGGAACAGGCGCAGAGTGTCTGAGTGACTTAACCAAGATTACTGACGGAGACCGATGTCTGCCTCACTGTAGTGTTCTTGCCCTTCCACTGGCCACAGTGGCTCCCTTCTCCACCCACCATTGCACACCAGTGGTTAGGAGCCTCAGCATTCAGTGGAAGGTGTGTGAGCTTAAGGAAGCATCTCTGAGTTAATAGGAGTTGTGTCACAGTCCTGGGTGGGTAATGCCAGGAATGGTGGGGCCTTAGAGGGGATGAGGAGCAAGACAGTTCCCTCCTCTACCTGAAGCGGTGAGGCCTGGGAGTGCTGGGAAAGAATGTGCTGGGAGCCTGCATGAGCATCGAGTCTTCCTGGCTGTTGTGAGTCTGCCTTGTAAACAAGTAACTCAGCTTCTGACTTATTCCTTAGTGTTTTGTTTGGGGGTGTGTGCGTGTAGTAAGAATACTTAACATGAAATCTACCCTCTCAGCAAATTTTGAGTGTACAAAATTTAAGTGTAATATACTTTAACAGTGTTAACTCCATTAGTCTTTTCCAAGTTTGTTTATTGGGAGTCGCTTCCTTGGAGCTTCAAAACTAAGGTGCAAATCTGGGCTTTGGTGACCTCTACCTGAGGTCCAGCCCTGTGAGGCCTCTTCTGAATGAATAACCAGCCTCCGACCTCTGACATCTTTTTCTCTTCTTTAACTCCAGGAGGCCGGAGCCTGAGCTGAAACCCAGTGTGCTCCACCTACTGTTTTGAGTTGTTCCTATCCATTAGTTCAGTAAGGGCGCCGCTTTGCAGTCGGGCAGACCTTGGTTTGAGTCCTCAATTTGCCTCAGTTTATGTGACTTATATGAGCCTTCATCTCCTTACTTATGCACATGACGATAATGCTTTTCTTGCTGTGTGGCTACACAGGTTAAATGCGGTATGCACACACAGTGCCTGGTGCAGTGGATGGCGGTGGTGTTTGGTGTCACTGTGGTCATTCTGCTGCATCCTGGGGCTTTGGCTGCCTGCCCATCCTGATGTCCCCATGATCTCAGGAGCTCTCCCTGAGTGCAAAGGTCTCTTTTTAGCAGCAAAGCAGGGTGGTTCAAAACTTTGCAGTTTGGATCTTCATGCTGGAGCCCTGAGCGAGCACTGAGTTTGGAGTCAGGACACCTGACTTCACCTGGGAAATGAGGTCACTAGGGATCTTTTTAAAAGGCCCTCCTGATGATGAAATGAAAGTGTTTTGTGCTTGGAAAGGCATTTTTTTGCATCGCAGTAATTCTTTTCAATGTGATCGCTCAGATCTGACCCTAGCTGTGCCCATCAGTAACTCTCTGTCCATCGTCTTCACACTGGTTGTCGGGAAGGTCCTTGGAGAAGATATTGGTGGAAAACGTAAGTCAGGCCACCATAGACATGGGAAGCGGCTACTGGGTTAGTTCCTTCCCAGAGCCATCTCTTGTGGGTGGGTGAGGAGAGGACCTTCCTCCAGCCCTGCACCAGCTCTGCTGGCGCCGCTGGGCTCAGCCACTTGAATTCTACCCATTATCCTAGGAACATTAGCAGGCATGGTGCTCACCACTGCCGGAATTACACTCTGCGTCACAAGCTCAGTGAACAAGACCCATGGACAACCATCTGCCCTTTAAGTGGGCCAGCGCCACTCTCCAGCTCTGCCGTCTCCAGGAAGTCTGTTGGGCCACAGGGTGCAGCCAGTGAGCAGATGGACTTAGCACTTCCCCACTCTGAGCCTCAGCTTCCTCCTCTCTTATGGGGGTAATAGCTACCTCGTGGATCACAATAAGAGAACAAGAATGAAAGGGTTTTGTAACTTGCAAGAGCTGATCTATGGCTAGGACCTAGCACAATGGACTTCACACTCACTCCCAGCAACCTTTCTGCTGCAGCAGCCCTCTCCCTGCGGTCACATCAGGCCCCCAGCCCAGCCACTGTTACTCTGACCTGCTCTGGACTATCACGGCAGCGGGGTCAGTGGGTGGCACAACCCCAGCTACATGGATGGGGCCAGCTCCAGTCTTTGAGCCAGAAATGCAAACAGGAGGCCTCCAGGACCCAGTCAGAAACCTTGGCTGGCGGTGGGGGAAACTGAGGAGAGGAAGGTGCATCAGAATGGCAGATGTAGGGAAGAGGGGCTGGCTGCCGGCCTTGCATATCCCACCCATGGGGTGGGTGGCAATCCCCAACAGCCCACCCCTCAAACAGAGAGACACCTGTGAGCCCCAGCACTGCCCAACTCCGGCATTTTGCGTAATGCCTGGCAAGTAGTAGCCTGTAATAAATCTGTAGTAAACAAACGGAAGCTAGTAAGTATTCTTTTATTGTGACAGACCTGCTCTTAAGTTTGTGGTCTCTTCCCCACGCTCAGCTGGCTATTCCTTTCTTTGGCCAGAGAACCTCATAGGAAGTGACCTCTGTGGTTAGGGCTGCTCTGCTCAGAGAGGAAAGGAAGACTGGGCTGTGGGTTTAGGAGCAGAAGACTGGGGAGGGTCTGAGGGGGCTGAAGGACCCTGTGGGCCCATGAGAGGCACTTCCTCCTCCAGTATAGGCTGCTGGGGGCTGAGGACAAGATGTGGCTGCAGAGTGGCAGTCCCCAGTTATTGGCTGGGATGCTGGCCTTCAAGATGGCAGAGCAGGTGCTGAGGTTGAGACAGCTGCCCCAGCCCCAGGCTGGTTTTCCAGGGCCTCTTCCACTACCTGTGCCGCCCTCTGCAGTAGGAGGAAGGCCATACAGGGTGGGCCATTAGCATCCCACCTCCAGCCTCCAGCCCTCAGCCAAGTCTCCCAACACCAGGAAGAAAAGAGACTTTAGAAATTAGGATCTGCCCTCCACTTAACACAGTAGGAAGTGGGGCTTTGAGATGTTAGATCTGCTCAGTTGCAGGTGAACTGTCCCTGGGACCCAGGGCTGACAGTTTCTGTCCAGACAAGACACTTCCTGTCCTAACATAATGTGTCCAGCCCCAGCCCACCTGATCCAAAGATTCCTCTGTCCAGGTGTCTTCATCATCTGCTACTTCCTGGGCCCCTTCTGTCTCCTTTCTTGGGTGGGGGGCCCTGTACACTCCTTTGACTCCTGATGAGAGGGGCAGCATTAGCTGATGCCCAGGCTGAGGAGCGCTCAGCGCTCTTTCCCTTGACCTCCTCTGTCAGCCTCTTCCCCTGAGTTTTGCTCCACATTTCTCGGTACCTTGGAGCATGGCAGGGTAGTTCAGAAGCAGGCTTTTGCCCCCATCCCCATCTCTTCCAAGCCCTACCCCTGAAGTCTTATTTCCTTGAGTTTCCATGTGCTTGTTTTCACATGCCAAGTCCCTGTAAAGGGGCCAGGAACTGGGTATTGTGCACAGGAGACAGCTCAGCGGAGGTCTGGGCCACCTCCGTCCCTGGGCATTTTGCCCCCGTGGACCATCCCCGCAACATCAGGGACCATCCTGTGTCCGAGTGAGAAGGTGGCTGGGAAGCGCCTGGGTCCCAGGGTCCCCTCACCTGATGGAAATGACAAAGTGGGCAAGGTGCTTCTTGGCTGAGTGGCCAGCTGGGGTCTGGCATAGAAAGCAGATATTTCAGTTTGGCTTGGTTCCTTTGGAGAAGGCTGGGCTACCTGTGCCCCATGGCCATGGGCCTGTAGATGGGACAGTGAGCTTGGGCCATGGGCACTGGCTGTTCTTACCTTCTTACTCCCAGTCCAGGCGTGAATACCCCTGGTGCCCATGGGAGCTTTGAGAGGAGAAGCTGTCCGTCTTCACAGGCTGCATCCTCCCTCCCTGCTCCCTCTTCCCATCAGGCTGCCTTGTCCAGGGACAGAGCAGTTGGTGCCTGGTGCTCAAGAAGCCCAGGGTAATCCTGTCACATCGCCCTACCTACCCCTCCCCCCGCACCACATGCTCACTGGCTCATCTCATAGGAGAGATCTGACCTAAGATGTTGGGGGGGGGGGTGCAGGGTGGGCAGATAAGCTTCTCGAGCCTGGCAAGAAAGCATTAGGTCCAGGCAATCAGTCCTGAAGATCCTCACAGAGCCGGGATGAGCTGACTTCCAGCCCAGATCCTGGTCTGGCCCCTGCCACTCAATAACTGTGTCACCCTAGGCAAATTACTTCACTCCTTGGAACTTCAGTCTGTCCTCTGGAAAACAGGAATAATAATATCTCTTTTGGTGCCCTCTCCCTTCTACCTCTTCTTTCCCCAAGGTGCATTACCTCTGCCTTTCTCTCTCCTAAGCTTCAAGGGCCTGTCTACTACCTCTCTAACTTTCTAAATAAACATTCTCTTAAAATTAAAAAAAAAGTCTCTCTTTCACAAGATTATTGAGAAGATGCAGTGAGGTCAGGACAGAGCCCGAGCTGCAGGAGGAGCCAGCCAGTCGCTGTCCCTTTCCCTGCCGTCTTTGGCCTCTCACATCACCTACCCCCTGCTTGTGGGGCCTAGGCTTTGGGTCTCGGGGGTGCCTGCAACGAAAAAGAAAAGGCTGGTAGTAGACAGAGGAGGACGCGGAGTTGAGGTGGCTTCCTCTGCTCTAACCAGCTACCCTTCCCACGGCACACATACATACCAGCAGCTCTTGGGCAACGAGGGACTAGGCACCAGCAGCTCCAGATAGGGGAGGGCCTTGAACTCATCTTCCCCAACAGCCACATAGTAACGTCCACTCACCAGTGCCTCCCTTGCTGCCAGCGGGAGCCCCTCCAGGGTGCAGAGTCTGGGAGAGAGGTGAGCGGAACAAGACTGGTGGGCAAGATGCTCTTCATATTTGGCAGACTGTGAGGGGTGAGCACAGCTATTCCAAGGCCACTGGCCCCCTGCGCACCAGGGCCGGTCACCTTGGCTCTGCCCTGGCTCCCAGAACTGGGCTGGAGGAGCCTCTCCCCCGGCACAGAGGGAAGTCCCGCTTGGGGACATGTGCTTTCTTTTGGCCTTGTCATCTGTAAGGACAGCCGGAACCAGTAAGGAGGCTCCCTTTGGACTCCGGGAGCCCCGGGCCCCACACTCACTTGCACACAGCCCCGGTCCGTAATTTGGCCTTCTCGGTCAGGAGCTTCAACACTGTCTCCCAGTCCTCGTTGGCAGCCTGGGACAGCTTCAGGCCAAATGGGGGACTTAGCAGGTCCCCATTCCTGAACACACTGGGACAAAGAGCAGCCTGGTAAGGGAAAGGATCCCCAGAGTTTCCTACGTGTGAAAGGGGCCGGAAGGCAGTTCAAGAACCAGTGTGTTGGCCCATTTTCACCCATCAAGCATGATGGACTTCTTATACCCAGGGACCAGGGGCTCCTGGAACAAACCTACTCACATCTTGGTCTCACTGAGACAAAACTCTATGTTCCTGCTCCGAACGCCAGCACTTACTGGATATAGCAGGGGGAACCTGCAGGTAGCCTCCGGCCAAGGGCCCTGTCGCCTGGGTGCTGAGTCACGGGACGACCCTGAAACCCAAGTCAAGCAAGAGTTGAGGCCTTTGGTCAGGAGTGGATCAGTCCAAGTGGGCAGGGGAGGGGAAGGAATCAGACGGGGGCAGGAGAGGGGGCAAGGAGGGATGATACTAGTCACATCCTCACCAAATGATGCTGTGAACTACCTAAGTCCCATTCTAAGCACCCCTGCCCCATGCGTTTTACAGTTTCCTCTTTCTTTGGGGACCACAGCCTAGAGATAAAGTAAAAGGGTGGGAAAGGAGCAAGGGGGGAGTGTCTTGAGATCTTACACCCAGGAAGCATGCCAGCTATTCCAGAGTAGGTGTGGAGACTGCCCCCAATGGGACTGGCAGAGATTCTGCCCTTCCTAGGGCCCCTGGCTCCCCAAATTGGGCGCAATCCCAGGAGTGGGAAGACTTACAGGTAGTCTGCTGCTTTTCCCACCTCGATCCTTCCCTCCAGAGGGTGAATAGCTGAAAGCACAGGTAGATCACAGGTCATCTTGGGGAGCCTGGTAGCTGCCAGAATTTGGGGCCAGGGTCTAGCTCATCCCTTCCCATTGGAACAGTTCCAGTCATCTCAGTCCAGAAACAGATGCTGGCGATTGAACCTACCTTAATGTCCTGAGTTAGGCTGACACAAACCATAAGATTAAAGGTTGAAACTAGTTCATTAAGTACCCTACTGATGTGAGAAATTTTCTCATTCATGGGGTAGGCGGTTTTATCTCAAGTATGGAGTTCAGAGTGATTCACCCAAAGAAGTGACAAAGTCCACATTCTAAGTCTGTCCAGATTCCAACCCCTTGCTTCTTACATTACAGCAGGTAACCTCAGCTGAGAGCCCAGTAGGGCCTGGAAGCCAGCTCTGAGTCAGGAGCTCAGACCCCCAAATTCTTCTCCTGTCTTGGAAGGCACAGCTCCATCTGCAGAGGGGAATGACCCCGGCCTAATGCTGAGCACGGGATGCCTAGACGGGGCCGAGTGCAGTGGTGGATGAATTCAGCGTGTTTGGTGGTGGTAGAGGACCCAGTTAGGAAGAGCCCGTGGTAGGGGCTCAGCCTGCAGAGTGTTTTCCTTCCCACCGGCTGGTCCTGGCTGTGATGAGCATGAACATTAGTGTCAGACTTCAACCTAAACTCTGGCTCCACTATTTGTTACTTAACTCCACTGTCTTGATTTCCCCTTCTAAAGAATGGGGGCAAGACCAGCCCCTTTGCAGGGTTGCTGCCCTCCGAGACAGCGTATAAAGCACCTCCACGTAACAAGTACTGAACACGAGCCACTGCTGTTACCTCCCTCCCTAGGCTCTTTGCCCAACCCCAGCCCACTCACTGGAGCTTGCAGAACCGTTCGAAGCCAGCAGCCACATACTGCCCTCCGTTCTGCAGGTCGGCCAGGTTGGTGATACGGTGGCCGTGACGAGGTGTGTAGAGGGTGCGCACAGCCACTGGGGCCTGCACAGCTGATGTTACCTCACTGAGGAAGGTCTCCATGGTGGGGAAGCGGCGCTGAGAGACCACCAGCTGGCGGCCTGGGCAGAAAGGGTCCCCATTCCGGTATACCACTACCCTCTTGGCTGCCATGGTGTGTTCTCAGCTAGAGACGCAGAGCTGTTGTCAGGCAACTAAGGCAGGCCTGGGAGCAGTGCCAATCAGAGGTGGAGGCCTGCCATCTCAGGAATGCAGGGAGAGCCGCAGCAGGGACACTTAACTAGAGTCAGGATCTCATTCAATCTGCCCTTGGGGGCGCCTCACCAGAGTAGAGAGGGTGTAAGGAGACCCTGGGGCCCAGTGAGAGAGGCACTGTCAGAGAGCACTCTGAAATACGGGTGGTCTGGTACCAGATAGATGGAGGGCTTCTCAGAAACTCCCTGCCACTCCACAGCCCAAGAACTGAGCTCAAAGGAGGATCAGCTTAGGAGTCTGCTCCCAGCCAGCTCTGGGGCAGGTACCCCAGGCCTATAAGAAGTGATGGGAAGGCCCCGAGTCTGTCCTTACCACAGGCACAAGATGAATGCAACCAGGCTCAGAATCCAAGAAATACCTTTATTCTCCATCAGGTCTCCCACTTAACCAGTAACTCCCTGTCCAGAATTCGCACTGAGCCACAGGCAGAGGATGAAAGCATGTCCTTCTCCCTCCTCTCCCTGTACTGGTGTCAGCCTTTTGCTCCAGCATTTCTTGGCCCCACTGGCCACCAAGGGAGGGGCAGGATGTAGAGCTGGTACCAGAGATTGAGGATGAGGACCCGTCTCCTTGCCCTTGTACAGCCCTTGGACCTCCGCCACCCCAGGGACTAGCCTGGTGGTCCTGTTTTCCACAGCTTGCCCCTCCAGTGGTGCTCTTCTATGCTGTCTGACCCTGTGGAAGACAGTTTTTCAGATGGCCTTGATCTCCATGATCCAGTCCTCTGGTTTTTCCATCCTTCAGAGCTAGGCTCCTTGGAAGCTCTATCTCTAGAGCTGTTATTATAGGCGGTCTGGCCCTTGGGTGGTTTAGTCTTCCAGAGATCCTGGCCATCATGTTCTGCTGAAGTCCCATCCCAGATGACACGGTCTTCTGAGAGGCCCAACTCTCGTGGCCTAGCTCGTTGGCACTCCAGCTTTTTGTGGTCTGGCCCTCTGGGAGACCTGTCTTCAGTATTCAGGTCTACATGGAGCGTGGGTAGCTGTGTTCTGGCCTTTCCAGAACAGGGACCCTTAGGTTTGAGGCCTTTAGGAGTCTGGTCCTCCCGAAGTTTTGTCAGCTGCAGGCAGGCCCCTCTAAAGGTCTGGTCCCCATGGTGTGGCTCTTTGGTGAGTCTATTCTCCATGGTCTGGTTATCTGATGGTATGGGCAGCTGTGGTCCAGCCCTCCTGCGACATGAGTCCCTGTACTTGTTCCTGACAGTGGCTTTGTCTGTAGTGGCCAGTCTTTCTGGGGATTTGTGGGGTTGTGACTTGAGCCTCCAGCAAGAGGCATCTGCATGGCCTGGCTCTCCAGCGGTTCTGGCTCTGCAGCACTGGTCTTCCAGTGGTGGGCCTGGTTGTGAGCCAGCTCTCTCACAGGCCTGTCCCCTGTGGTCTGGGCTCGCCTCTGGGGATTGCAGTGTTTGTCTGAGAGTTAAGTACTGTTGGGGAAGAGAACAGACACTGTACTGGGAAGGTGTGTGTGGCCATGGCAGGAGGTGTCTCTCTAACTGCCACCCTTGGCCCTAAATGTGCACAGAGGCTTCCAAATTAGTGCTTACCTCCTTACGGCTATTGATGGCCTGCTGTAGCCAGAGCAGTTCCATGGCCAAGTGGCTGCGGCGGTACTGGAGGTCTTGGAGCTCAGCTGGCCTGTGGGGCAGTCCTGGACCTTCGGCTTCTGTGAAGGCAGGAGGAAAGAAAGAGAAAGCCTTGAGGGGTAGACATGGGGCGCTGGCCTAGCAGAAGACCCTGGGACCCTCCCCTGCCCATGAGTTGCACTCAACCAGGCAGAAGGAAGAAGGAAAAGGATGCAGCTTATCTAGAAAAAGCCTTTCACTTTTCAGGTAGGAAAGCTGAGTCCCAGAGAAGATCAGCGCTTGCCTTGATCTAGCAGAGATGAACCTGGGTTCTCCATCCTTGACATATCTCTGATCTTCTCTTGGTTGGGTTTCCCGGTTTTCCTGCTCTGCTCATCCCGAAGCCACGGGCTGTCATCTCTGCAGGGAAGACTGTCTGAGTTTGCCGAGCTCTCTCCTGACTTCTTCAGCACCATCTCCTCCGGGATGACTTCTCTCTCAGGCTCCTTACGTGAGAAGCAGCTCCATGGTTCCTGTTCTGGCTTTGGTACCCTCTCTCTGGCTTTCCAGGTCCGATGGGATTTTGCCTTCTGAGCAATCAGTCAGAAAGGTATGAGAACCCCAGGGCTAAACCCTCCAAGTACCTGAGTGCCATGATTTAGCTTACAGGTTAGTGGGGATTTGGGATTGGGGTGTGAGGAAGTCTGCTGCCTCTTCCATTGAGAAAAGCTTGTCAGCAAGAAGGGTGGATTCTACCATTCCCTCGAATGCCCTACCCAGGTCCCTCCTCCCCCTAGGATGTATACTACCTGTGGGAGAAACTTAGGTCTGGGAATCCAGCCCTCAGTCCATTGTAGCGTGCCCAGATCACCGTCGAGCTCTCGTACAACAGCCTCATACTCAGCCCGTAGACTCTGGAAATGGCGTCGGGCCAGGAAACCCCGGACGCAGGCCTGGTATAGAAAAGGAGAGGAAAGAAAACCCTCATGATTGCAAAGGTGAAGGCGTCTTTACAGATTCTCCTGGGGAGGTCATCCCAGTGGCTGCAAGAGAGGACCCAGCCACGGGAAAAGGGTAAGTGATGCACTGTGCTGGGGCTCAGGGGCTTCAAGGGAGCATGTTGGACTGTGTCCCTTTCTTCAATTTAAGGCCCTTGCTACCATTTCCACGCTGCCGCAGGAGCGTGTGGTGGGAGCGGTGGGTGCTGGTACTGCGGGGGTCGGGGGTCAGGGGTCAGGGTCCGTGAGTGCCAACACTCTTTAGCACGGTGGGGACGGGTTGGTACCTGCAGAAGTGGGCACGCGGATAGGTAACTAAACGTGACAGCCTCATCTCGTTGGAAGGTCTTAGCCCGAAATCCCATGGGGGTAACCATGTGCACCCTCCGCCCTCCCCGCACCTGCAACAAGACCACCTTCCGCACCAACTGCTCCCGCTCCATCGGGAGCCAACTGCCGGCGCCTGTACAGTGCGTCATTAGTCCGCACCGCGCGCGGGCCAACGCAGGCCCCGCCCCGCCGTCTCCCAGCAACCGCCTCACGTGGTTTAGGCTGGAGGCCCTGGGCGCCCGACCCTACTCCCGGAGCTTCATTCCCGAAAAGGTGTGCCAAGTGTGCCGCGCAGGGGTGTATTCGCCGAGGCCGCGGCGCCCCAGCAGAGTAAAGACGCAGTGAGGAGACGGAGGTCACGGAGCCGCTTTCTTTCTTTCTTTGTAGTTTAATTCCATCTAATGCCCCCCTCCCCATAGCACCTGGGGGGCTGCGGAATATACAGTCGAGTTCGTAAAAAGTCACAGTTTGAAGGGAATGAGAAGGGGCAGGCTGGGCCTGGCTGGGTCCGACATCTACACAGCTGCCTGTTCCTCAGGTTCCGCGTTCTCCGCCAGGTGCAGTTTCTGTCTTTTCCAGTCAAGGATCAGCTGTTTGGACCGGTCTTTTCAGCCCGGCCTTCCCGTCCCGCGCAGGCTGTTTCCCCAACTGGGGAAAGGGGCTGCGCAAGGGACTCGGGTGGTCCGAGGTCTGAGGTTGCAGTCCTCGCCTGCCCTTTTTGCTAGGTGGCTTACCCCATCGCCTTTTGGTCTAAATCATACAGGCGTTTGCATCCGCACCACTTCTGACTAGGACTAGTGATCGAAACCGGTGAAAATGACTGTTGAGTGCTGAAAGATTAGGAAGCCACTAGTGAAGCTTTGCAATGGATTAGCGTCAGCTCAAGTATTTGCCAAGATTTAGATACGGAGGTAAAACGTATTTCCTGCAACCAGCTGTCTCCTGATATTTGGGAAAGTCTTCCTGCACTCCTTTTCTTGGGTGGGGTCAGCCTGTGGTTGATTCTGACTCAGTGGGACACAGGTGTGGAGATGTTGGTTATATGTAAATATCCCTGGATGGCGGTAGGGAAGAGGAAACTGACATCATCTTTGGGAGGCACATACACACGTACACACTATAGGGTCCCCTGGAAAGGATACATAGAATTACTAAGATCTTCCAGCTGTGGAGAGAAAGAGAATTCCCTGTCAGGAGAGGCACCAGGCCGAACCCCAGATGTTCTGGGTGCCATCTTCTGGTGGAGATTGAGGGGCCCAGAGCTCAACCTCATGCACCTCCAGCTTTTCACCGAGAGACCAGTAATGGCCTTAGGAGCATGTACCTCCCCCACCCCTTCATGCCCCCGGGAACCGAAGCACCCAGCCTTGACCCACATTGCTAAGCAGCTGGTCCAGGTTTCGGTCAGCCATGGTCTTCTTCTGCTCCTCAGGCAGCCCCTCAGTGACCCCATCCTCTTCCTCTTCCTCTTCCTCCTCTTCCCCACACACGTCCAGGCTGAAGTGCAGCCGGGCCAGCTTCTCCTGCATCTCCCGCACGTGCTCCAGCTGCTCGAAGGAGCATTCCTTCCCTGGACAGCACCTGACTGAGCCCTGGGAGCGACTCGGGGGCCTTGGTCCCTGCCGCCCACCAGAGACCAGGTCCTCCAGCCCCACCCACACGCCCTCTGAGCCCAGCCCCCAGGACTCACCAAAGGCCTGCAGCCGGCCTGAGTGGAAGTCATTGAGCAGATTCAGCAGTCCCCCCTCCATCTCATAAACGTCAGTCACCTCAGTCAGGAATGAGTGCTGCAGTGGGGTGCCTGCAGGGCCAGCCCCACCTCCAGCCAGCACTGGGCGGCATTTCTCCTTGCCTACCCTGGGGGGTGGACATGACCAAGGTCACGGGGTGGAGGCAGCGAGGTACCCTTAGGTCTTTTGTGCTGTCTATGTACTGATGCATCTTCCTGTCCACTCTCCAACATAAATGGATGCTTGTTCTTGTGGCCCCACCCTGGACACCAGGACTGGGAAAGGGAAGGGAACGGGTGAGGAGGGGGTAAGGGTAAGGAGTCAAAATGTCTTTCTCTGCTGCTGGTACAGCCAGAGCTCTGCCTAGCAAGGGGCTCCTAGATTCCTGTCTGACCCCCACTCATTCTTCCTGTGACAGTCACTTATTTTCACTGGTCCTCAGTGAATTGGGGACAGGACTCCCTTATTGCTGTGAGAGCCATCTTATCTCTCCCCACAATATCTTTCTGCCCCTCTTCTATTTAAAAACTGTTTTGAATTTTCCAGTGCCCTCAGGATAACAATTAAGGACCTTCCCAGCCCAGCCCACCCTCCACCTCCACTCTCCTATTGCATTCCTTCCTATTCCTGCCCCAGCCCTGCGCTTCCTCGATGCTCACAGTGGCTGTCCCAAAACATGCCCCTGAGGCGGGGGGCATCAAAGCCATAGGAAAACACGGCAGTCAGGGAAAGAACATACATGAACACAGACCCCTTGTAGGGTAGAATGCAGATTCCCAATCATTCAAAAAATTAAGCCATGGATGGATGTTGAGAATGTTATGCTAAGTGAAATAAGTCAGTTAAAAAACACTGAGAACCATAGGATTTCGCTCATAGGTGGGATATAAAACTGAAACCCCTGGACACAGACAACAGCATAGTGGTTACCAGAGGGAAGTGGGGGTAGTAGTGGGTAAAGGGGGCCAAATATATGGTGATGGAAGATGGTTTGACTTTGGATGGATGGTGGGCACACGATGCAATGTATAGGCTATGCAGCACAGAAATGTACACCTGACACCTATGTGACCTTATTAACCAATGTCAACCCAATACATTTAATTTAAAAAATTAAGCAAGGAATTTGAGTTGTATACCTGAGTATCTCCTCGCCATTTACTCCTCCATCACACTCCAGGGCCACCAAAGCACCTGGGGTTCCCTGAACCTTCCAGGCGGCATTTTTCTCCCACACGTGTGCTAGGCAAGCCCCTTAGAACACTCTCCCTGTCCAGTGTGCTGACCAGCCTCCTCTGACTCTGACTTCCTGGTGGCTGGGCTGCTCACTCACTCCCTGCTGTGAGGGGTGTCACCACACTGGCCTTTCCCCACACACTTGAGGACAGGACCTGGGTCTGAGCATTTGGGTTCTCAGGGTCAAGCCCAGGGATGGTGTCAATTATTGCTTAGTACCTACAGGCTAAGACCCCCTTTACCTTCCTGCCCATAGGGTTCAGCCCAGAGTTAGGGTCCCTCCCTCCCTGCCCTACTTTCCTTCTGTACTCACCTCTTGAATTTGGCCCTCTGTTTGGGGGACGGCAGATGTGGGAGGCCCAGAGCCAAGGAGCCACTGTGGCTGGTGGGCACAGGGACCCTGCGGAGTGTTCCTGGGGCTGCAGCAGGCTGGGTCAGGCAGGGCTTGGGACTCCTTTTCTTCTTCTTGTCCTCCATTGACGCTGGCTGGGATTCAGGCCCTGTGTGGGAGGCAGCCCCACTGAGATGTGAGGGGCAAAGTCATCCCCTCGCCCGTCATCCCCTGAGAATTGCAAAGGGCCTCTGTCCAACTCTCCCTTAACATGTCAGGGTCTCTGTCCCCTCATCTGTCCAGTACGGGCAGGGCTAGATGCCAGGGCCAACTCCCTACCCCCATTAGGGTTGGGGTTATGGATCTGTAGTTGAAGGACCTTTGGAGGCCCACTCAGGTCCCCACCCCGCCCTCCAATGCCACCTGAAAGGGTTGCACCCCATATGATTCTCCTGAGGCTGCTGGAGTTTCCTGCCCCAATAGCTGAGGGGTGGAGCTGACCGAGGAAATGTGGAGGAAGGGACAATGGATGTGAGCTGGCAGGAGCTCAAAAAGATTAGGGGTGTCTTAGCCAGGCACTGTGCTATTTATCAACTGCCTAGGCAGATGCTGGGAGCATCTACATGGAAGGTGACTGAGGCGTGAGGACACCAAGCACCGACCACCAGAGGATGGCTAACAGCGGGAGGAGCCATAGTGTGTAGGGTGGGCTCAGAGTGGGTTTCCCCCCATCCCCAACCGCAAACACCAGGCAACTCCCAGAAGTTCCCTGGGACATGTTTCCAGCTGCTTTACCCTCCCTACTCAGAAAGTCCCTGCTTGGGTTCAGCTAGGGTGGGTGGTGGGCAGCAGCTGGCTTCCTTGGCTCGACCGACAATGGCTGGCTTGTGACTGGCACCGCTCGGCCTCCAGTGCGACCCTGCCTGCAAGCCCAGGTTGCTGGCGCCCTCCCCGGGGAGGTCTGGGGGCCCTTTCTGGGGGTTTTCCAGAGCTGCTCCTTCCAAGCTGCCGCCACCAAGCCTGATTCTGCCCTCTGGGATGGTGGTGGTGCTGGGGGCATAAGCCTTTAAATTGGCACCAGGCCGGCTGGCACTGAGGGGTGTGGTGGAGGGGAGACCTGGGGCGGCGGCTTGGGCCAATTAGGGACTTGATAGAAGAACTGGAGTGGGAGCCTTTGCTGCCCAGGAACCGCTGGGGACGACCTGGGATCTATTTCCCACACTCAACTCCCTAAGCCATGTGCCAAAGGGATCGCTCAGCTCGGGAACCAAGATCCTAAATGGCTGCCCCCCTCCCCTCCCACTCCACCCTCCTCCCTCGGGGCAACTGACCTGGAGGTTTGGGGTCTGGAGTGATGCTTAGATACGTGTTCCTCCGCCCTCAGTACTCTCCTACTGGGAACAGAAGGGGTGGAAGCCTAGCTGGCGGGAGGTAATTTGCATTTAAAGAGAAAGTGACCTTTAGTGCTGGGGATGGAGTAAGATGGGAAAGCGTCCCCACATTTATTATGCTGTCCCTTTCATGACTTCGCCTTCTCACTTGAACAAGGTGACTTTGATGGTTGTGTGATGGCCATCTCAAAACCTTTTTGCCTTTCCCATCAGTTTTGGAGAAAAACTACAGTCTCACAAAATGGTGGTGGCTTTGTTAGAAAGAAGAATGGAAAGAGGGAGAAGAGAGAGAAAAAGAACAGCAGCACATAAGAAGTACAGAAGTGGCAGCAGCAGCAGGAAGAAACTTCAAGACAAACATCTATCAGGTGAGTCCAGGTCTCCTGTTAAGCACTTTATGGTCATTTGACCCTCGGCAACCCTGACAGAAGACACTGTCATCGTCTCATTTTACCGAAAGCCTACAATAGTCTTTCAGGGCAACAATGCTCCTCCCACTGACCAGACACCTCCTCGCTGGTGAGCGTTGGGGGCTGAACTCGGTGGCTGAGGAAGTGACCGGACCAAACCCGCCCCCTCCCCACCCCAGGCCTAGGAGACCCTTGTGAAAAGCATCAGGTGAGTGGAAACTCGCGAGATTACCGGTGCTTGACTGCATCTGCTCCCCTCCCACCGGGAAATCTGAGCGGGTGAGGGAGGCTGACCCTGGGCTGCTTGGTGCTGCCCCAGGTGGGAGGAGGGGGCAGATCAATGGGGCAGCTATTTAAAGACCTGGCCTAGGCTTCCAGCTCAGGTCCTCAGAGAAGCATCTGATGCAACAGGAGACAAGCATTTTCTCCGCCAGGCTGCCCTACAGTCTCAAATAACTCCCACAGAGCAGCCACACAGCTGTCCCACCCCTTCCCCTACCACTGGGCAGGGGCCTGCTTCCCAGGGCCTGGGCCTGGGCCTCAGGCCGAGCCAGGGAGGGGCAGGCACTGCTTCCGCAGGTTCCTGGCCAGCAGAACTCTTCCTGGTGCTTCCAGCACCGTATTCCAGAAGGGGGGGACATTAACCGAGGACTTTTTCAGCGAGCAGGGATCTGAGGGAGGGGCCTGCCTAGGCAGAGAAGACACCCAGAAGCCGCTGTCCTCCCCAACCAGAACTGCTAGAAAGTGGCACCAGGGCCCCTCTAGGAGAGTGGCAGAGGGCCTGGAGCACCGCTAAGGTAAAGAGACTTTCGGAGCTGCTTTGCTCAGAGCTCCAGGCCTGTAGAGGACTCCTCTGACGGCCTCCCAGGGACCTTCGGAAACAATGTGGCCAGCACAGAAAAATATCTTTGCATTAGGACCCTGACTGGAAGGGGCAGAGGCTCTATGGGGACTGTCACCACCAGTGTGGACACGTCTGCCTGTGGAGGGCTGGAGGGAAAGACACTTGTCTGTCATTCGTTGGCCATTCACATATGGCTCTTCGTGCCAGCCCAGCCCTCAGAGAGAGCAGGGCGCTGAGCGAGCCATCCAGGATGACTGCCACACAGGATCTTCAACTTTTCTTAGTTTTAAAGAAAAATATTTTATTTATTTATTTTTGG
This sequence comes from Artibeus jamaicensis, assembly GCF_021234435.1. Taxonomy (NCBI): domain Eukaryota; kingdom Metazoa; phylum Chordata; class Mammalia; order Chiroptera; family Phyllostomidae; genus Artibeus; species Artibeus jamaicensis. Next base: position 11,416,207 of record NW_026522057.1, read on the forward strand.
AGGGGATGGGAAGGAGAAAGAGTGGGAGAGAAACATCAATGTGTGGTTGCCTCTCATGTGTCCCCTACTGCAGACCTGGCCTGCAACCTGGGCATGTGCCCTGACTGGGAATCGAACCAGCAACCCCTTGCTTCACAGACCTGTGCTCAATCCACTGAGCTACACTGGCCAGAGCAGGATCCTCAGCTTTTACACCGAGGCTTGGGGTGGGTGAACAGGAGTGTTTAAGAAACCAGTTCATTAAAAAAAAAAAAAAAAAAAAAAGATTTGAGAGCGAATTTGTTGTTCCACTTGTTTATGCACTCATTGGTTGCTGCTTCTGTGTGCCCTGGCCAGGGACCCAGACAAAGCTATAACCAACTGAGCTACCTGGCCAGGGCAAGAAACCAGTTTACTTTTTTTTTTTTAAGATTTTATTTATTTATCTCTAGAGGGGAAGGAAAGGAGACAGGCTTAGAAATATCAATGTATGGTTGCCTCTCGTGTCCCTTGCTGGGAACTGGCCTGCAACCCAGGCATGTGCCCTGACTGGGAATTGAACTGCGATCCTAGTTCCCAGGCCCGCGCTGACTCCACTGAGCTACACCAGCCAGTGCCCAGTTTACTTTTAAGAACTGCATGCAGAATGTGGTCTTGTCAAGGAATGCCCAAAACCAAAGGAACTTGGAGGTCCCTGGTGGGCCAGGGCCAGAAGATGCTGCCCCAGAGAGTAGTGATGTCCACTCACCTTAATTTGGACCTCAGTTGGCGTATGACTACATTTTGGCTGTCCTTGTTTTTTGCCTTCCTCCTGGATTCTACCTGTCCCCCTGCCCTCTGGATCTAGCCCAAATTTCTTCACCTGGCACACAGGCTCCTGGTGATTTATCTGCCCCTGCCTCATCGCCTCCACCACGCTCCCGTGCACCTGCATCACGAGGTGGACCAGTTACTAACTGAAGGAAGTGATCACACTTCCGCCTGCCCTTTGCGCCACAGGCCCTTCCACGTGTCCATGCCTATTCCCTTGCTGAAGGTACAGGCTTCCCTCCTGGTCCCACAGCACCGCCGTCCTTTCTACATCTCAAAGCCCCTTTTCCCTCAGCAGCCTGTGAGCCCTGGGTGGGGGTGGGGTGGACAGGGACGAGTTCTGACTGAGTGAAAATCACCTCCGGTGCTCATACACACATGAGCAGTGGTGCCAACTTTGCCGAGGGCTCCACTCAGGCGGCTCCAGAGAACCCAGGGCTGCAGGAAGGGAGGGCACTTCAGCAGATCCGGGTCCTGGCACGGCTGGAGGCCTGGCAGCAGGTCCAGCAAATCAGTGATGACTGGATGGATCCCGAAGCACCAAGTGACCACAAAAGTCAGGAGAGAAATAGTAAGGCAACAGACTTTTTTATTTAATGTGGTTTAAAATACATCAAAATCAAATCCCTGGCTGTTGTGAATACCAAAATGAGACCAAAAAAAAAAAAAAGCTGTCAGCACAGCTTCAAACAAATCTGGGAGGTCAAGCTGGGCCAGGAGGGAAGCAGTGATAGGGACAGATGGCAGCACCCCACCCCCAGGCAGGTGCCTGGCTGTCCCTGGGGTGACCCTCTATACTGTGCACGGTGGGAGGGCTGAGCAGCAGCTGGAGAATCAGCTGGGCAGGCCTCGGCCCTCCCCCACAGACACCAGGGCAGCCCCACTGGCCTCTTGGTCAGCCCTCAGCAGGGCCACAATGGGGTGAAAGGGAAAATAACCACCTTCACCGACGTTAACATTCTCTTACAGAAAAGTGCCTGAGCCCCACCTGTGGTCCAAAAACCTCACAGAAAACAAACACAAATTTTAAAAAAAGTGCTGCGACACCTCTCAGAATCCGGTGCACATGAAATTCTCAGCCGACATGGTGAACACGAATCACTTTCAGCAGAGCCAAGGGCGCTGGGCCATGAGCCTTGCCCACTGTGGGCCCCTGGAGAAAAAGCTAGCAGTCTAAGAAACCAGCACGGCTCTTGGTCCTACAACTGAGGTCATGTGCACGGGACCCACCCCAGTGAGGAAGGCGCTGGCCTTCCCAGAGGCCGCCTCCCTCGCGTCAGGACCAGGCTCCTGGCTGGCGTGGGTAGCACCCAGGTGCCTGGGCTGACTTTGGAAGCAGAGCAAGCAGAGCAGCTGTAGTGATTAAGATTTGGTCAATGGCGTTAGAGAAATGGGGTCCCCACCCATGCCCGGCCAGGATGCCCAGAGCTGAGAGCAAAGGTGCTGTCTACCCTGCCCAGGGCCTATTACTTCAGACCTGGGAAGTCCTGCTGGGGCCGCCTTGCTCACTGTAGCTCTGCAAAGCTAGACCTGGTTTCAGAGGGCTGCTGTGCCAAGTTCCCACCCCACCACTCTGGGCTCCAACAGCCCCTGCCCCACTAACCCCCACAGGCTTTAAGAGGTAGCTGAAACAGGCAGGGAATCACACGGGCCACTGCAGGCCTACCTGATCTATAAAGGGGGCAGGTGGGAGCTTCTGCCTCTTCCCTGTTTCCATAGCTCAGCAAACCCTGTATGGGGCTGTGGCTCTCATGTACCTCAGCCTGGCAGAGGCTGGGGGACAGAGCCTTACTGGACCAGGAAGAGGCATGGGCAGGGACCATTCTAGACACAGGCATTTCAGAGGGGAAGACGACCTTAGGAAACACTTCTCTCTCCACAGGAGAGCAGTATCTTAGCCAGGGATGGTAAACAGGTCTCAGCACTTATACTGGCTGCTGAGCAAACCATGAGAAAGGAGGAAATACCAGGAATGAGCAGGAAATACTCCAAAGCAGATTAGTGGTACCTACTATGGGGTCAGAGAAGAAATGGTGTACCTTGCATTTGCCATCTCTGGTCTAAGTCAGAACACGGTTTAGGAGTACTTAACACTTCACGAACCTATTTTATGAGAGGGATTTAAGGGCTGAAAGAGTAGGCTAGTTGTGAAAGATGAAAGGGCCTGTATGAAAATGGAGGTGGAGTGTAGCACCCCGAGCCCAGCAGAGCCTTGCTTCCTGACCCAAGACTGTGTTGCTCCAGAAAACCGCTCTATTCAAAGACCAGGTGACACCCCAGCAAGTGTGCAGCCAACAGAACTTCCAGAGTATGGGGTGACGTGGAAGGGGTGGGGAGTATGGGTACGGGAGAAGGACTGATATAAGTATCTGCAGTCATTCTGTGGATTTCTGGGGTTCAGTCAATTGCTGAGTCTCATTCTTACCCATCAGTTGTCAGATGAGAGCTGGGGCTCCCACACAAGTGGGGTGTCAAGGATACACCTCAGATCTTATTCCTTGGACAACAGAACGAGAGCAAACCTCAAGGACTACACACTAGGGCAAGGGCAGGAAGCAGAAACACCCATACTGCCAGCGGGGACAGTCGATCCCCTGGGGCTCAGCAACTGCTGCACAGACAGCGGTGATGGGAACTGGCGGCGGCCTTCCAGGTTGAGACCCACACAGGTGCTTGTGGTAAGACCATGAGAAGCCCTTTCCTTTCTCTTGCTACAGTTTGATTCCATCAGATGGGAAACCTAAGCACCAACAGGACAGAGGTGCCAGGTGGGGCGGGGAGGGTGGGGTTACCAGAGGCCAGGAACCCAGGCACGACTGATAGAGCACTTCTCCCTCCGAAGGTCCTCAACACAAACACTATCACGTGCAACAGAAACAAAAACCAAAAAACCTTCAGAAAGAATCCTTTGGGTGATCTCTTGTCAATCATTTGTGCAGGCTAGAGGCACCTGTGAATGATAAGGCTACTGAGAAGCATCATTGGCCTGGTCCTGACACTGCCAGAGGGCAGGAGAAGCGGTGCCCAAGGGGCTCCCTACCAGTGCACCATTCCACACAGAAACATTCTCCAGGTCCCTGTCCTGGGCAGGAAAGTGGTTTGAACACCAGCTCTGAGTGCCCCGCCAAGGCTCTGCCTGGGGACCCCCTCCGGGTTAAGAATAGCCAAGGAGCTTCCAGGGGAGCTAGGAGAGCCAGAGCTGCCCAAGCCCCGCTAACAAGAGAAACATGGTCAAGGCCTGGGTGTGTCACTTGTTACCATCCCTGAAGGGCAGGGAGGGAGGGGTCTGAGCCTCAACTCAGGCAGAAAATGTTCAAGTCACTTGTCCTGCCAGGTCACTGTGAAGGCAACTACACAGATGACAGCTCCACTTTAGCTCACAGAAGAGCCACTGAGTTCATCTGTACACACCCCACCTCCAATGCAAGCCTATTTTACACTTACAGATATAAATGTACGAGGCCTTGCACATGTCCTATGTACGTAAAACTGACCCACAAAATCCAAAACTGCGAAGTGTCAGATGCCAGCGAGGTCAGAGTGCCCTAGGCCTCAGCACTGAATTGCTTAGCAGTGGGAGCCTTGCACAGGACAGGCCTGGCTGGGTGGCTCACTCCCTTCCCAGCATGCCCCCAGGGTCAGGCTCCCTAGGCAGTGGTGGAGGCGGGCTCCTGGGGCCCTGTTTGGCCAGATGCTTCTGTGCTTGGTGCTCCAGGGCAGCAAGGAGCTCCTGTGGCTCCTGGGGAGCTAGGTGCTCGGGCCCCAGACCCCTCGCCACCCTGCTCCTTGGACGCAGTGGCAGCCTCTGGCCTTTGTTCAGGGCTGCTTTCGGTGAGGGGGCCCTGGCCCCCAGCACTCAGGTCCTGGACCCTCTTGTTCAGGTCATTGCGCTCTGTCTGCAGTGCCCGGCACAGCTTCTCCAGCCGCTGGATTTTCACCTGCAGGCCCTCCAGCTCTTTGTCCCGGAGTGTTTTCTAGGGAGAAAAGGGAGCCTGCCATCAACCCTCCACCTGACACTGCCACTTGGTAGAAAACATTCACACTTTAACAACGCTGGGAACAGACTAGAGTCCAAAGCTGGCTCCTTTCAAGTAAACAGCTCTGGTTTACGCCAAGACCCAGCTGTCAGTTGAGGACAGTGTGGTGTAGGGGAGGGTCATGGCTTAGAGACAATATATTCCTCCATTTATCCACCAGATGATCTTGGCAAAGTTATCTGGCTTTTGAGTCTATCTCTCTATGTGTTAAACTTGTCTACTAACATCAACCTCACAGGTCTGGAGGGAAGGTTCAATAAAGGGCATATCGAAGACATTCAGCAGGTCTGGATGCAGTAGGGGCCCCAGCACTCTTACCCTCTTACATCTCAAGCCACAAAGCCAAATAACCAGGGCCACTGCATACACACTACATACATCACTGGCACCCCTTGTCTCCCCTGCTCTTTTATTCCTTTCTTTAGTTTATTTTTTGGTTCCACTGTAGGCCTCACCACCTCCCCTGGGAAAAGCTGGCCGCACCCTGGACCTGGACAAAAGTACCTGGCCCCACTCCACGCTAGATGCATCACTCACCCAGAACTACAGAAAACAGCCCGATACTTGGTAACCGCACCCCCCGCCCCTGGCTGCAGGGTGCACTCGGCCCACCTCTTCAGCCATCTCCAGCAGGGCCTTGTTGCTGCTCTCCCACCGGGACCGGTACATGGTCGTTTCTTTCTCCAGCTTCTTGATCTTCTTAGTCATCTGGGTTACATGACAGACAGAGGAAATAAATGGTCAGGGTGCAAGACTATCTGTATCTGTGATGCCAAGGTGGGGTAATGGTCCCACGAGGGCAGGCAAGGCGTACAGGACACAGCCAGTGCTTTCGGTGCCCCCTTAGCCCCTCAAGTTAACTGTCCACCGCTCCTAACTGGGATGGACAAGACAGAGCCTCCTCCAGGAAAACCTGGAAGGTGCCCACACCACTGACACTTCCTTCATGGGGGCAAAGGCGGTGACCCCTCCTCACAGCCTTCCCTTGGCCCCGATCACACTGTGGCTGTGAACACCCCCAGTGAGGTGCCCCATCCTGAAGGACACTGTTTGTGTCCCTGTAGCCACACCCAGCCTGGGGCAGTGTTACCTTTTCCATCTCTTGTTTGAATGTTGTGAACACCTCACTGCTTTTGGAAAGAGTGTTCTGGAACTCTTCAAACTTCTCCGTGTACAGGGCAAGCTGAGTAAGAAAGAAGCCCACAGGTTAAGTCTGAACTTCCCTTGCGGGCACTTCTCATCAACAGACTCGGACCTGCCCTTGGCCCTCTGACCCAACAGTTCTACTGAGATACCATTTTCCTTTACAGAAGCCTGGAAAGGAGAATTCAGGCTGACAGATTTTGCCTGTTTGTTTTCTCTTTCTTTTCTTCTTGCCTTTTTTTTTTAAAGAGAATAAAGTTTTTATTCACTTTCTAAGAAAGGAGAGGGGCGTGGTGTGGAGAGATACACTACCTATGTTTGTTTTCAAATGTTTTTTTCTGGAATGCAGTATAATTTATAGAATTAAAAGCCACCATCTGGGGGTGGGTTGGGATGGGAGTAAAAAACAGAGAACTGTACTTGAACAATAATTAAATTAAAAAAAGTCTGTCTCCACCTCCTCCAAAGCAGCACCACACTTCCGACTAGGAATGAGGCCCTTCGAGCCCACCTGGCCACCTGGTCACCACCACACAGGTGCCGGGTGGGTCCAGAGGGAACAAAGACTCAGCAAGGTCACACAGCAGTCCTAGAATGTGGGTCCCATTTTGCCCCCCAGGATGGGACCCAGGGAGGGGACCTTGGGGGCACAGGGTCAGGACACACAGTCTCACCTGCTGTTTCAGGTGGGTCTCCTGTTGCTTCATCAGCTCACACATTCTCTGGGACTCCACTGCCTCTTTGAGGAGCTATTTCCAAGACAGGACACCAGACCCTGTCAGAAGCCTCAAGGGACAGTTTATGTGCATGCGTGCGTGCGTGTTGCCATACAGGTCAGAACCTACAGAGACTTCCTGCTCTCTGACTGGTATCTGAGGAAGCAGCGCCCTGATCTGGCCAGGCAGCAACTTTCCCCATAAAACCTGACTATGACCTAAGTCAGAACCCAACCCACCTCTTCCAAGACCCCCCACTCCCAGGGCCTGAGCCTCACAAAATCCTTCTCCCGCTGGTGCCTCTCCTCTGCCTCCTTCAGCATCTCCTGGGCCTGCTGGAGCTTGGCGTCCACCAGCTGCTGCTGCAGGTCCTTGTGTTTGAAGACTTTGTCGATGTGCTGCAGGAAAGCATGGTGGGGGGGTCCACCCATCAGGAACTCCCTTTCTGGGGGAGGCCCAGTGGCAACAGGCTCCCCCACCAGCCTCCCGCCTCAGTCCCACATGCTGGACTCCTGCGCGTGCCATAGCGCGTGGGTCCCCAGTCCCTGGAGAGCCTGCTTCCCAACCTCACTCTATTTCTCTTCCACTCAGTCAGTCCTGGGTGAGCACAGGGGTTTGTGGATGAAATCAGCTCCCAGGAAGCCAAACAAAAAATATCTAAATCGCTAGCCGCAAGAAAGATCAAATCATCAGCTGACAACCCTCACTTTTATGGCCTGACTCCCCTGTCAGTAGGAAAAAAGGGCAAAAACGACACCCCTGCTGACACAACAGCGCAGCGCTACTGGCAGAGCTCCTGGCCCACCTCTGCTCTACCTGTGGGTGAAGCTTTGCTATCCCGGGGAACGGCTGTCCCAACTGCAGGAGCAGCCCTGAGAACTGGGGCAGGGCGAGAGAACACAGAGAGGGCAAAGGTGGTGGACTCAAGAGCTACCTCAAAGGTAAAAGCAACCGAAAAGTGGGATGTGGGAATTTTATGTATTTTTTGAATAAGAAGGGAAGGTGGCTTGGGCATGTGTCCAGTGTGGGACATGATGAGCTTCAGTCGCCCGTGATGTGAAGTCCAGAGGCTCGGGGGGCAGGATGGCAGTGCCCGACTCTACTGGGGGCGGGGTGTAAATGAGGAGCACAGGGCCTGGGCTCCCACACGTCTGCCTCTGCAGGCAGGACCAAGTCTTACTGTGAGCCCTGGGGTGAAGCGGGGGTGCGGGGTGGCAGGAGAGGAAGGGAGTCCTCAGATTCTTGAAGTAGGTGCCTCTCTATGTGGTGGCTCAGTGAGCCTCCACGTCTCTCAGTGCTAAGGGACAAGAACCAGACCAACTCCTCTCAAACCAAATGCGTCACAAGCAGCCTTGTTCCCAGAGGACAAGATATAGGGAAAAGACGGGGTGGGTCAGGGGACGCCCCTCTAGGCCCTGCACACAATGACCGCCACACTGGACTGTAAGCCTAAGGAGGCAGGGTCTTGCCCAGCCCACTCATCACCTACCACCACACCCCTAGGGTCTAGGCAGCGGCCTGGTTCAGAGCTACAAGGTAGCTGCCAGTCTCCCTTTTCATGACAAGGAAACAGAGGCCCAGAACAGACAAGTGACTGTCACATGGGGACCAAAGAGAGTGATTCAAGTGCCCTGGGAAGCAGCCAATGCCAGCCAAGGCAGTGACATCCTGTCCTTTCTGGGGACAGGGGCAGCAGAGCAGCAAGAGATCAAGAGGATGTAGCCTTTAGAGTTGATCACTGACCACAGGTCCTGCTCTTCCCTTGTGATTTCAAAATCACAGCAATTCTGAAAACGAAAATTATCAGACAAACCCAACCTGTACCTCTGTACAGCTAATTATGATCTAGGTGTGTATACTCTGAAATTGCATAAATATTAATGTGTCTGATTTAGGGTGTTGCCAGAAGCAAGGCCAGGCTGTGGTTATGCTGTGTAATACAGAGAACGGGAACTTATCTCCATCTCAACAGTAGAACAGTTCTAATTCTATGAGATGCTGGGCCCTAGCATTTAGGACCGACACTGTGGATCTGTGGTCATGTGGCTGTGGGACATTCTCTTTTCCTGACCTCAATTCCTTGTCTACACAAGGATGCACAATAACGCTCCCCTGCAAGGAAGGAGCAGGAAGAGCCAGAGAATGGAAGGAAGCCTGGGGAGCGCTGTCCCGTCGCCTGCCACACGCCCAGAACCGCCCACTTCCCTGGCTGTGGCGGCTGTCCGCACACCTCACCTCCTCTCGCAGCTCATACTGCTCAATCAGCTTCTTGAGCCTCTCGGCCAACTCCATGTTCTCCTGGCGCAGCTTGGAATTGCGCTCATTGTGCTGCTCCATCTGCAGCTGAATGTCATTCAGCGTCACCTGGAAGTGGGAGGTCACCTCCTTGCGTTTCTCTTCCTCCTCCCGGGCCCGCTGCACACCTTCTTCCTGAGAAGAGAAGTCAGCCCTGGCTCCATCATCTGCTGTTCCCCAGCCACCAGCCTTACAAGGCTCCCCCGACTAACCCAGAATGATCTCTGTCGATAGCCCTCCCTGCTCTCCAGTGAGAAGTAGCCAGGCTCCAAGATGTCATTCGATGGGGCTCCTAATGGACCCTTCTGTATCTCAGATGACATCAAGTGAGATACTCTCTCTCTAGAAAAATGCAGGCAGACATGTAACTGCCATTCTAAAAACTCTGGATCTCCTAAAGCCTGTTCTTCCAGACCTATTGAGTAGTCTCGTTTTAATATGCTTTCATCTTTGACCCCCTCCACCCCCAATCAAGTAGGTAAAATTCAGTAATGCCCAGGGTTCACAAGGCTGTGCAGAATAGGCACCCAGACACTGTTAGTGGGAAGGCAACCTGGGAAAATCTATTAAAATTTAAAATTTGTACACTCTTTGACCTAGACACTTCACTGCTGAGATTTATCCTCTAGATAAAATCTATATAATCAGCCAGGCACATATGTAACAAGAATTTTCACTGAAGCTCTCCATATTTAATATAGAAAGTGAAAAAAGTCTAAAATACCCAAATTAGAACACTTATGAAATATATAATATTTCCATATGATGGTATTGTTAAACAGAATGAGCCAGCCCTATATGAACTGAAAGGGAAGGGAAGGCACTGTGTCACGGCATTACGGCGGAGAACGTGGAACAATACGTGTACAATACTTTCATTTTAAAAACTACATAAGATTTAATTCATAGACAGAAGTTAAAAGGTTGCACTTAAACACGTATTAGTAGGTTTATATCCCAGTGCTTTCTGCTGGGCACTGGGGTTCAGGCCGGTGGGTGACAATTATTTTGATTTGTTATGTTTCTGTCACCTTTGAATCCCTTATATCAAATTTATATTAAAACTGGAACATTTTAAAAGACAAACTAAAAACAAGGAAAGCAAGCTGCAAAATATTTCCAATCCAAACTGAAAAACATATAAAGGATATATGCACAAAAATGACCTGGAGGTCACAGCAGTGACCAGGCTTTAACCAGAGCGACCCCGCCCTAGAACAGGATAAAGGACCCGCATTCCTGACTGACCAACTTTGGGAGAAGAGCTGCAGGTTGGCGCTGGACTTACCTGGGAGCTGTGATGGAACTGAAAACTCCTGAAGGCCTGCTCTCTGGGTTCTCTTTGCTCCTTAGCACCGCCCCCCCCTTTAAGGTTTTATTTATTTGTTTTCAGAGAGAGGGGAAGGGAGGGCGAAAGAGTGGGAAATAGCGCTCTGTTGCCCCGTGGACCCAGCCTGCGACCCAGACATGTGCCCTAACTAGCAATCTTTTGGTTTGCAGGCCAGCACTTAATCCACTGAGCCACACCAGCCAGAGCTGCTCCTTAGCCTTTACCTTACCTAATACAAGTACATGTCAAATGGTTGCAAGTAGTTCTTGCTAAGGTAGAGCATTACTAGGGTAACCTATTTCCACACTGAAGCCTGTGCTAGTTTTTAAGAGGAAAGCCACCAAAGATAAATGGAAGTCAAGGTAACCAGCTGACTCGGGGCCCAGGCAGCCTACCTTGAGGGAACGGTTGTGGCGCTGCAACTCTCGGCACAGGCTCTCGAGCTTGCTGCGGGCCAGGATGGCCTTGCTGTGCTCGCCGCGCAAGTGGTCCTTCTCCTGCACCAGCTGGCTCTGCTTCTTTTGCAGGAGCTTCATCTGCTTCTGGGAGTTCCGGTGCTCCTCCAGCTAGGGACAGAAGGGCAGATGAGTGCCCTGTGAGGCTCTCCCTGTGGTGATCCAGGGTCCCCCCTGAGTTGACCTGACCATCTCCCCTGACTCCAGAGGTGATCCACATGTTCCTCACAATAACCGAAGGGCCCCTTACCTCTAGGGTACAGAGATGGACACTAAAACAAGGCCAGCAGAGCTATGCAGCCAGTTCACCCCCGTTTTCCTCCCAGCCCTGACCCGAGGGACAAAGCTCTCAGGACTCTCAGACCATTATGTTCCCCCAAGTCTGGAGACAGTCAGGCCCTCAGATGAGACCACCACCTGCTACCCCTCTGTGCTCAACAGACCCCATCACTCCCGCCTCCAAGACTTTAGCACTGGTGCACCATTTCTTTCCCCAACACGACTCCTATTATCATCTCGGCCTCTTCATTCACTATCGACAGACAATTCTTCTGACTCCCTGACCTCACAGTCCTTAACCTCCCCTCGGACCCCACCCTCTCCTAGCTTAGCTCCATCTCCCATGAGCCTGCTCGTGCTGTACAGTAGACAGAACTCAGCTCAAGTGTACAATTACAGTTGCCTAGTAGCCACATTAAAAAAGGTAAAATTAACTTTAATATCTAAACATTATAATTTCAATCTGTAATCAACATTAAATTTTTTTAAAAAAATATTTTATTTATTTATCTTTAGAGGGGAAGGGAAGGAGAGAGGGAGAGAAACATCAATGTATGGTTGCCTTTCATGCATCCCCTGCTGGGAACTGGCCTGCAACCCCGGGAATCAAACCGCGATTGTCTGGTTCGCAGGCCCACGCTCAATCCACTGAGCTACACCAGCCAGGGCTAACATTAAAATTTTTGATATATTTTACAGTTTTCCTTTTCCTTAGGTCTGTTAAACCTGATGCATATCTTAGACTCACAGCACATCTGGCCAGCCACATTCCAACTGGCCACTCTCAGCACCTGTAACCACACTCACCTCCAGAATCTCACCCCAAGCCAGCACCACCACCTATCTTCCCAGCCCAGCCCCTCTAATCACTGTCTGTGGTCCCAAAAGACCTACTGCCCTACTAGACGTTTAATCCACTGACCCGAACAGCCTTTCACTTGCTTTTATTATTTTTTAAAAGATTTATTTATTTTTCAGAGAGGGGTAGATGGGGGGAGGGAGAAAGAGAGGGAGAGAAACATCGATGGGTTGCTTCTCACAAGCCCCCAACCCAGGCATGTTCCCAGACCGGAAATCGAACTGGTGACCTTTTCACTTTGCAGGAAAATGCCCAACCCACTGAGCCATGCTGGTCAGGGCCTTCCACTTTCCTTTAAATAATCACGTACATTCTCACCCAGCTTAGATTCGTTAAGCCCTCAACTCTTTTGTCCCTCTTTTCCAGAAAAATCCCAAACCTAGCACATCAACTTCCTGCTTACCCTGCAGCGGCCCTGAAGCAGCCCTTGCTGAAAGAATCTCACTTGAAAATTCATGACCACCACTGCCCCTGGTTTGCCCAGCAGCTCTACTACATTCCTCATATTATTCACATTCTTATAGACAACTACTTCATCCTTCTCTTCAAATCTCCCCTGCCCCGGCTAAAATGATCACTTCCATTCCCCCAGGACACAGAAGCAACCAGAGGGGCAGGGGCACAGGCTCCATACCTGCCAGTCCACCTACACCTGTTCTCTTGCCATGAGGGCCCTGCCCTGCTTTTCACCAAAACGAACCCCTTTCCTGGTGCAATGGATCCTATCTCCTCTTATCTCCTCTAGAACATCATTCTAGCAACTCACTTCTTCCTCTTCTGCCACCATCGATCTTTCCATGGCTGGATCACTCTGAAAGAGTGGTATCTTTTCCACATCCTTTGCTTTATTTAAGTATCATAACAACCCATTAGGCAGGTATGATTTCCCCCACTTTATAGATGAGAAAAGTTCCTTACAGGAGAATTCCAGCTACTAAATGTGAACGAAATGAAAGAATTTAAAATCAAGTAATTAGACAATAACCTCCAGTGGATGAATCTGTTCATTCAAATTCTGATGGGGAAAGACTACACCATTTTTCCAGTGATCCAACTACAAAGAATTCTTGTCAAAAAACTTGAACCTGATTTGGACTAAGCTTCTAGAGCCAACTTCCTCTTTAAGGAGGTAAACAGACAAGTGAAATGCCACCACAAAGTGAGAAAGGAGGGTACTCTACAGGACAAGTGATCTGCCATAAGTCAATGTTGTAGGAAAAAGAGCAGGGCAGTAAGATGAAAACTGCTTTGGAGTAAACAGGGAAAAAAAACCGTCATAACAACCCAACGTAATACACGGACCTCCTCTGGACCCTGACTTAGTCAAACTTGACATTTTTAAAAACTGGGGAATTTAACTATGGACTGGGGGTTAAGAGATTATTATGTGACTAATTTTATTAAGTGTGATGATGGCACTGGACATTTCCGTATTTGGGGGAGAAGCATATTGAAGAACACAGGGGAGAGGTGACATGGTACGTGGGACTCAGGCAAGCAGCTAGGTCTCTTCCACTGGAATGTGAAATTTCTCCTTACTGTCAGCCTGGAAGAGGCTGGCTGGGACTTGACCCCTAAGTTAGATGAAGAAAAGGCTCAAAGAAGTTGAACAGGAATTACGCCACCCATCTGCCCTTGTACCCTCAACCCCATGCTGGGTGGTGTGCTGACTTTCCAAGGCAGAGATGGTGCAAGGAGAAGGCGGAGGACTGACCAGTTCAGCATACTTCTTGCACAGAGCTGCCAGCTTCTCCTCTGGGGTACTCAGCGTGTTCAACGTCTGCATCAGTAACGTAATCTCCTTTCCTGCAAAGTACAGGGAGCATAAGCATGTACCATGTACCCCCTTCTCTGGTAGAGCCCCCCAGGCCTGGGCCTATACTCTTCCACCTTGAGACAGCCCTCCCCTATCAATACTTTATATTTGCTTGTTGAACTGGCTGCCTTCCCTGCTAGTCTGTGAGCTCCCTGAGGGCTGAGACCAACTTAGTTCTGCCTATCACTGTAGCCTGCTGCTGCCCCTAGTGCCCATCACAGAGGACATGCTCAACAAATACTAAATGAATGACTGAATCTCTGTGGAATCTTCTTGGTGAGCACCAGAAGTGGGAGAAAAAACCTGCCTGCTCTGCCAACAGGTTTACTAAGTGTCCCACCTGTGAATTCCCCACTACTGTTCAATGCAAGGAAGGCCCTTCTGTAAGAGAAAGAGGGCAAAAAGGAATTGGTCTCCTTTAGAACTACTTTATCAACGGAGGTAGTCAAACAAGGAACTTCCAATATTTAACACTAAAATTGGAAACAAACAAAAAAAAACTTTAACTCGGGATGACAGGGTGTGGATCAGCAAGCACTAAGGCATGGGTACAACACCACCTAACTTTGATCCTTTAAGACACGCTAGCCCCCTATCTCCACTCTCACCCAAATGACTTTCACCCACTGCCTGTGCCTGAGCTGGATTCTTCCCTCTGTCTCCCTGGAGGGCTGCGTGCATAGCACAGCACCAGGCTTCTGAAGTGGCAGCCCTGGGAGGGAAGAGATCAGTGTGGAGCCTGCAAATCACCAGCTCACAGGCCAAATTCACCCATAGATGGGTTTTGTTTGGCTCCTAGCATATCAGTTGCCAGCTGTTAAAAATCTAGAAATTGCATGCAACTGGCTTTTCTTAAAAAAAAAAAAAGAAGGCTGTCTAGACTAAACCTGTAGTTTTGCATGCTATTGACTCGCTGGGACCAAGTGGCAGTCAACCTTTTGGATGACTCTCTTGACTAGCTTGGCTTATCTGAGTATTTAATCCTGGTCTAGTCCAATTCTCTTACTGCAGAGAAGTGACTACCAAGGCCCAGGGAGGAGAAAGACCTTGCCCAACGTTGCACGGGTGAGAAATGGTGCTGGATGGCATAGGAGTCCACCAGGCCCCGTACTTTCCATCTTCTCAAGACAGCAGGTTGGATTTTGGTTCTCACTCACTCCCAAGGCCAGAAGCTGTTGTGTAGTGAACACGCACATCTTTGTGCCATGGCCCCATGCCCCGGATATGATTAAACCAGTAGAATACACTGCTCTGGGAAGCAGGGGTTCCTCTGAATCCTAGCAGAGCAGGCCAGCCCAAGGAGTGTCAGGTCCAAACTCCCTCCCCTCACCCACCTCATAAGTAGCAGCCCTCTGCTCACCCAGACCCTTGATTTTCTTCTTCTCCTGCGGCCTTCGGTGGTCTCGGTCTCCCACCTCATCACTTGCCCGGATCTCATTTGTGCCTGGCTCCCCCTTGGAGGTCTCCTTCTCACCATTGACCACTGGAGTCTCTGGCTCAGGCTCCCCATTCCTTGTGGCATAGGTCCGGGACTTCTCTGCATCTTCGAGTTCAGTAGGCTCACCCTGTGCACCATCTTCACCTGGGCCGCCCTGATTGTTGTCCAAGCAGTACGTACTCAGGATATCTTCCAGCTGGCGGCTCAGCTCCTCAGAGACATCACGGAGGGCACCAGACTGAGCAGTTTTGGCTTGTGCTCCTACTGGAGAGGATGAGGGACAGAGTGCGAAATAAGATGGTTATACCACTGGCAGAGATTTTTCAGGCCCATACTAACTGGTTTGGTTTAAGTGTTGCCTAACTTTTTAAAGCCTCAGTTTATTTACCGATAGAATGACATCTATTTTCCACTACCACCCAACCATGTTTGAGTATAAAAGAAACCAAGTAAGTAAAACATCCAGCCTGGAGAGACGGCATGTAGCAGGACCTCACTGTCTAGCCAACCCCCTTCTCCGCCCCAGGAAAATAATTTCTTGATATTAAAAAAGTTCAAGAAATGCCTCAATTCTAAAGAGTAATCACCCACTGCTGCATGAGGTGATTCTAATCTGGACTTTCAGTTTGGTGTTTCATTTGACTGCCACCCTATTTAATCCTGTTACCCCTAGGACACGGTGGGGATCTCACACTCAGCATTGTCGTTCCCATTTTCTTTCTGGGTATAAAAAGGGCCCGCTAACTCCAGGAGCTGGACTGGCGCACTACAAACTCCTCCCCCTGCCTGCTGGAAAAGCAGAACCGGCACACACCCTCTGTATTCCCGGGAGCCTGGCTGGAGGAACCTTCAGCTTCTGTCGCAGAGGCCGACTGACTCGGCAGCCCCTGGGCTCCCTCTGTTCCTGCTTCCGCTTGCCCCGGATTGCTTTTTGGGTTGGAAGTGTTGCCTGATTGTTTGGCAGCCCCATTCTTTTTGTCTTGGTTCTTCATTGTGGTTTGCAATGTCAGGTGAGAAGCAGATCCTACAGAAACAAGCACTCTCGCTATTTTCCAGACTTCGAAATTCTCAGCCTGGAAAAGAAATCCCGACACCGGATGCACAAAGCTTCTTAAACTGGCCGGCCTTTCCGGTAGGGAACCAAAGGTACTCCTGGTCTCTGGCGAGTCAGGGGAGCCTGGTGTGCCCTGGTAGGTTTTCGGAAAGCTGTTCCAGTAGCGGAGGAGGAAAGGCCTCCTTTTTCCTGCAGCAGCCTCTTCCCGGCACAATGCGGCCCCCTCAGGAACCGCTAAGCTTGGGATTGGCTTGCAGCCGGTGACTGACGTGGCGGAACGCTCGCTTCCCGGTCCCTCCCCCGCCTCCCGGGTTCCACGTGGGCCCCCGTACCTTCGCGCGCACAGCCACCTACGCTCCGCGCGCGCGCCCTCACACCGCAGGCGCCGCCCGCCCTCCCACCGCCCGCGCACGCGCACAAGCCTCAGCCCTGCCCCCCGGCCTGAACCCTCGCGTAGAATCTGTGTGATTCTCCCTACTGGGCGAAAGCACTTAGAAATACAGACCCTTGATAGCCTTCTCCCTCTAGTCTTCGGGGTACGGACCCCACCACTGACGTCCTGACGGCTTCGCCCGCTCTGGTCTCGCACCGGAAACCCTGGGTAACCGCTGCCGGCAGAGCCGCCTGCTCCCCGCAGCCAATCAATAGTCGGCGCTCGCGCGGGGCTTGATGGGAAAGATTAAGGGAAGGGGGCCTCAGAAGCAGGCGAGTTGGGAAAGAGAGGAGGGGAAAGGACTACACGTCCCGCCAAGCACCAGGGATGAGCCCGCCCCAATTCCCAAAATGCAGTAGAAAGGCTTTAGTTCCAGGAGCCGGATACTCTGGAGGTTCGGAAGGAGCCAGTCCTTCTGCACAGGCATCCACGTCAACTTCGTTTCAGTCGTTCAGAAGCTGTAATTCAGCTCCGAAAGCCTTAATCTTGGCTCTTCTCTCTTGCACACCTCCACCAACAACCCTTCCCCTCTCTTGTGAACATGTACGACCGTCTGGGAACTGAGGACGAGGGACAGAATACTGGGCAGGAAAGCAGGAGACCTGTATTGCAGTCTTAACTTGGTTACTTATTTGCTCTGTGACTAGGCATTCTTCTCTCCCGGGGCCTCCATTTCCGTATTCAAATAGAGTCTTTTAATAACAATAGCAGTTCTCTGAGCGCTGACGACGTGCTTTACCGTTATATATTAGCTTAACTCTCAGATAACTACTCAAGGTAAGTACTGCTTGCTATTATTTTACAGGTCAGGACGGTAAAGCAAATGTTGGATAACTTTTCCAAGCTCTCATCGCTATTGACTGGTTAGAGCAGGAAGTCCGGAACGTCTGTACACCCTGCCTCCCACTCAGAAAGAATAACCCTCATGGCCCACTTACCCTGAGGACGAGTTAACGTAAAAACTTGTGAAAATATATATTTCCTCCCTCTCCATTACCAGCACGAGTCCCTCTTAGGAAGGGGTTGAGGGGACCCTCTTAAGAACTTTAGTCTCAGCAGATTCCTGAGCCTTTTCTCTGACTGACCCACTCTCCTTTTGCACAGGGGATAAAGGTGAGAAGTCAAACTTTTCTGCAAATGTGAGATAACAATTCTTTATCCAGTTGCATATAGATAATGGAATGAAAACCAACAATCCACACTCCTGGAATTTAATGTGTACAAGCCTGGCTTCGATTTCCAGCCAATCTTGCCCACCCCCTCTGCGGTATTTTTGCTCCAGATACACTTTTATTATTATTTACAGGTTTTTGCAGTGGCTATTCAGCTTCCAAAATGCTCTTCTGGCAAAAACAAAATCTTTTGAAGCCCAGCCCAAAGGTTACTTCAGCGCCCTCCAGTGCTCTGCTCGCAGTCTGTCCTAGCTCCCAACGCCTAGATATATTTCTATTACAGCATTAGGTGTTGAAATTATTTGCCAACAAATCAATGAACATTACAAGATCTGTTGGCTAAATCCTCAGGTCCTAAAGCCTAGGATATGGGGGGGGGGCAGAGAATGTTTTAATTGTGCAAATCAGCATCGTTTTAGGGACCTTAAGATGTGAAATATATTTTTTAAAGATTTTATTTATTTATCTTTAGAAGAGGAGGGAGAGAAACATCAATGTATGGTTGCCTCTAGTGCGTCCCCTGATGGGGACTGGCCTGCAACCCAGGCATGTGCCCTGACTGGGAATTGAACCGCGATCCTGTGGTTCACAGACCTGTGCTCAATCCACTGAGCTACACCAGCCAGGGCTGTGAAATATTTTTTTAAAAAGTGAAATATTACTCCTGGACAACAGTATGGTGATTGCAGGGGTGAGTGGGTGGAGGTAGAAGGGGCTATGGGAGGATAAATAGTAATGGAAAAAATACAACTAAATTTATTTTTTAGTCAAAGAAAAAAGGATGTCAAAATGCAACAACAAATCTCTTAACAAAAAACAAAGAAAAAGCCCTGGCTAGTGTGGCTCAGTGGATTGAGTGCTGGCCTACAAACCAAAGGGTTGCGGGTTTGATTCCCAGTCTAGGGCACATGCCTGGGTTGCGGGCCAGGCCCCCTGGGTGGGGGGTGGGGGGTGCGCATGAGAGGCAACCACTCATTGATGTTTCTTTCCCTCTCTTTTTCCTTCCCTTCTCTCTAAAAATAAGTAAATAAAATCTTAAAAAGAAAGAAAAAGGTGTTGTGTTTTTTCCCAGGTAGGGGACTCCTGGGCAGTGGTCTTTCCCTTCCTTTAGGCGGCACACGTTCACGTTTACCAGGTAACACTGAGAGGTGATATGGTGTAATATAATGGTGGAGATCAAGCCCAAAAGTTTTGGAATCCAGGTCTCGAGAAGCCAAGGCCTGATTATTTCTCGAAAAGCATGTTGGGAATCTGTTGAGGAATTAATATATAAATCAGACCTTGATGGATTTCCATAGAAAGAAGGTGTTCGAGGCAGGTAAAGAACACAGTAAGCAAGAACAAAGTGAGGGGTGGAGTAGTGTAATAAGGATCAACAGTAGCCTACAGGTTACAGCCTACAGCTGGGTAATGAGTGGAGTAAGCAGGCAAGGAATAAAATCTGATAAACATGAGTTAAAAAGTTACTTGCTCCTTTACTATCAAGGAAAATAGCAACAATATTAAAATCTGCCTTGAGGGACACCATTCAGAATGGTGGTGATTGTGGTCAAATAGAGCTCGTGCAGGTCTTTCAAGTAGATGCTCAGGACTGGTATTGCCAGGTATTTTACAAGATAGATATTTTTATTTTATATTTTATTTTAAATTGATTTTAGAGAGGGAGGAAAGGAAAAAGGGGGACATCAATTTGTTGTTCTATTTAGTTATGCATCCATTGGTGGTTTCTAGTATGTGCCCTGACCAGGGATCCAAACTGTACTTTGGTGATGCTCTAACCAAGTGAACCTACCCAGCCAGGGCTATCTTTATTTTTTAAAATGTTGGCAACATATCAAACCTTAAACACACTATCAGGCAACCAAAATCCTCCTTTTGGGTTGAATCAACTTTTTGGCTACTTGTCTATAATCCCTACTTTAAGAATGGATCTAAACTGAAGCAAGTTACAGTCAAACCTCCATTGACTGGTTCGTGAAGAGTTTGGTTCCTGACCAAGTTGTTCACAGGAAAAATGTCTCGGTTGTCTAACAAAATTTTGGGTGTCGATTCTCTGCCTGACCACCCTTTCATGCTTGATGCCTGTATGACCAGTTACAACAGAGGAAATTCGGTTTTCCCACAAGTCACTTCTCGAACAGTTTTCTGGAGCAAATTGTTTGAGAACTCAATTCTCAAACTTAGTCTGTGAACTGTATGACCTTTATGGGCTCTCTAAACTGTAGCAACAAAATGCAGATCAGTGGTTGCTGGGGGTTGAGTGAGGATTCCTAGGAGACATGCAGAAACTTCTAGAGGTGATGGATATGGTTCACTATCTTGATTGAGGTGATGGTTTCATGGGTACATATGTCAAAATCTATCAAATTGTACATTGTAAATGTGCCATTTACTGTATGTCAGTTATATTTCAATAAAGCTGATTTTTAAAAACATCTTTATAGCAGGAGTAGGCTGTTGCAAATCTTGATTCCAGTGTTAGGCCCAGACATTTAAATACCCTCTCCTCATTCACTTCGAAAAAATCCAGTCTAGGATTATCCCAAAAAAGACAATTTAGAACTTTGCAACAGGTTTTTATTTTTGCTTTATATCTATTACAGTGTTCGAAACCTAAAGAAATACATTTTTTCTTCAAATTTGGATGTGTATATAAATATCATTTGTCTGGACTCAGCACACGCAATGCCACGGTTTCTTGGCCTCTGTCTGCTCTGAAATCAAGCTTTGTCTATCTACCCAGGGGTCCTGAGAATATAAAAAATAGCCAGAGTTTATAGTTCTTTGAAAACTAAAAGCAAATGGGTCCAGAAAGAAAAGCCAGTGAGAAAAAGGGTTCGATTCACCTTCCTAAAGTCTGTAGCTGGTAACCCAAGCTGCTTTCAAGGGACATCTGGGTTTGTCTCGGGTGGTTGGGACTTCATAACCCCTTCACTTCTTTAGTGGTTCAATCAGAGGCAGTTGCCACAGAAGTTGGGAGCCAATACCCAACTACAGGGCCTGAGAGCTCTCTACAGGTGGACTTGTTAAGCCATCCCCTGAGCCTGAGGCTCCCAGCCTATCTCAGGATCTGAGCTTCGATTTCCTTCAGGGCATGATAAGATTTTCTGTTCTCAAACCCAGGGGCTGATAATCTGACCTACATCGGGAAGCAGGACTAGCACTTAGCAGAGGGTTTGGGTATGTTCTAACGTGGACATCTGCAGTCAGGCTGGCCCAGAAATAGCGAGGTAGGCCCAAACTATACGCTACACAAACCTTTCTCCTGCGGTGTTCTGGGCCCCAAATTGAATGCTGCCTCTTCTCTCATACCCAGTTTTGGTTCTACAAACAGCCCAGACCTGAGGCAAAATGCCCTCAGAGGAAAAATAACAGCTTTAATTCAGACTTGGTTGGTACTGACCTCAAATTCTTCCCTTGCTATGGTCTTAATCTGGGCTGGTGGCTGGACAACAGGATGACTGAGTAAGAGCAGCTAATGCCCACAACATGGATCCCCACAGGGCTACATTCTCAGCTTGCTAGTCTAACAAAAGAACCCAAAAGGTAAGACAGAAGAATTATTGGACCAGATTGGTCTAGAATCCTAAAATGGCTATGGAAAAACCCTACTCTGAGCAATTTTGCAGTCTTGCACTCACTCGTTCCTAGGATAGTCCTATCTAAATGTTGCTACTGGTTATGAGCATTTTCCTGTGGGTTAGTGTGCCAAGGAAGCAGGTGGTCACACACATTCCTGAGGCCCCCAGCCAGCCTGGTTTCCCTATAGGTCCCTATAGTTTGTATAGGGACCTGGAGAATGTGGCTCTCTGCTTTCAACTGAGAATCTAGAATCTGAGTCCCTAAGATGAATCTACAGAATACCCAAGATCATGGACACCAAGCTGAGTGAGTCAGGGAGAAGAGATGTGGCCCGAACATAGGTGCTGAGGCATTCAAAGGAGCGTGTGTAGATGAGAAGGGAAGTATTGCCCGGCATCCGTCTTCCCTCCTAGTCTGCTAGAAACAGGATGTAGGGAAAAGGCAGGCAGACACGAGAAAATGGAAACCCATTTCACTCTGTAGACCATTCTTCCTTTTAAGCTGGTTTGGCTTGAGAGAAGCAAAAGTCTATGCCTGAGAGCCTTCCTTTGCTCTTCCCTGACTCAGTACAGTAGCAGCTATACTCTGTGCAGTTCAGCTCCCCCCCCAAAAAAAAATTGGCTCCTGTTAAATAGCTTCCAGGACAAATAGAGTAGAAGGAACAGATCTAAGGGTCATAGGTAATGGGGAACAAGGCTCTCTGGAAGATGAAGTCATCATTACCTGTGCCTTGGGTCATTTGTACCCAATGACCCAAATAACCAGGCTGGCCGGTCACTGGGGATCACTCAGAACTGAAGGCAAGCTTCTAAGACTAGAGATCCTGTTAGTACTAGAGGATGAACTGGAGACGCCCAGAGGGGCTGGCAATAAAGAACGGCTGGCATTACTCAAAACAGGGTTTGAATACTTTAGCTAAGAAAAAGGCTCCTCGTCCCCTTAATCCACACACCTCCACCCCCACCAAAGATCTTAAAATGGACATACCAGCCATGTGCCAACGTATGAAGAGACTCCAAAACCATGTCATATCAGGCTGTTCCCTACAGGAGGCTGGCAGCCCTCCATCCCTGCCACATCTGCTCAGAAATCTACCAGAAAGCCTCTGACCTCAGGTAGGCCAGCGTCTGGAGTCCGATGGGAGCCGCCCATGAAAAGTGGCTGTCAAGCCATGGTTAAAGAAATATTATTTTGCTTTCCAAGATGGCCAAAGGAAAGGAGGAGACTCAAAGGATGATGTCACTCCCTCAGTGGGCTGGAAGAACTTCACCTGCTGATGGAAAGGGGTTGGAGGAAGATTATGGGAAAACACGGTCCGGTCCGAGGAAGACACTAACAAAGGAAAGCTCCTAGAGGCCACTTTTATCTGATGAGAAATCTGTCCTCATATTGTGCCCTGGGAGACGTCAGCCTTTAAAAAGTCCTTGAAGAAAACTGACTTTAAGCAGCAGCTTGAGGATCAAAAGTCTTCCATCTGGTACAGGGCCCAGATCTAAAGGGAAAATAGATTTTGGAGGAAAAGTTGGAAAAAGCAGGATATGTATGTCTCACAGTAAGAATTTGGCCCCAATGCCAGGGACTTAACTATTGCTTGAGATGTACAGAGTAGATCCTAGTAAAGTGCTTTCCCCTTAGAAAAGGGTTGGGTTGGGGCGAAGGTGGAGTTTTCCCTTGAACTGTAACAGTTTTGTAATGGAGTCCGCAGGCCATGTGAAAAAGGTCCTGCTCTTGCCTGCCTGGGAGTAGACTGTCATCATTCCCAAGCCGAAGCGTAGCATCTCACTCACTGAAGTGGTACAGCATCAATGTGACTTTTCAGTGAAAACCTTTAGCCCAAACCACCTTTCTCAGAAAATGGCTGTGGACTTGGAACTCACACTAGAAGGAGGGCAAATTGAACACCATGGCTGACAGCGAGCACCTGAACTTTAGATCTGTAAATAGAGGGGCATGGATTTTACCTGAGCCAGAGGAGGTGTGCAGAAATGGGAACGAGAATGGCACTATTTCTGGGGAAGGGAAGAAACACCTTCAGCAGGGCACCTCTGACTGACCAGAGCTGCAAAGCGGGGGGTGAGGCAGACTGTGCCTTCTCATGGTTGTTCTATACACAGCTGACAACTTTCTCCACCCCCATCCCCCAACAACTGGGCTTTACTCTCATATGTAATCCACCAAAGCACAGGCAAGCCACTGTGGCACTGCATTAGCTTTACTCAAACAGAAAAAAAAGACATCGGGATTACAATTGTCACAAGGAAGGGCAAAACGCAAACCAGGTATAAGGATCCCAAATAGAGAAGATAACAGTAAGTCCTGAGGCTGCCACGTTTCTGTCATAGTAATAGAGGAACCACGTACATTAACTTATGTGAACAAGGGCCTCAGACCAGATCTGAGAAGGCAGACTGCCTCTGGGTTTCCCGATGCAAGCGGGATGCTCGGCAATGAGGATTACAGTGGTAGACTTCACCATCCCCTGGGTCGTCCTCGCTTCCTTCAGGTGCTGGGACAATCAGACCAGGCTGACCTGCTATGTAAAGGTTCCAGAGCTGAAGCTGGTCCCAGGTGGGGGCCCAGAACCCAAGCAGAGAAGAAAGAGATCAAGCTCAGGCCTCCTGAGTGCGGGAGCCTCCACATTTCCTTTCGGTCTTCCTCACAGTATCCTACTTCTAGAAGTTACAAGAGTTCTTCCTCTTGAGACCAATTAAGATTGACCTACTTAATATATAGAATATAAAAAAATACAGAACTTTTTGACATTCTCTCCTTTGGAAGTAAAATATACATGATCCAACTATGGGAGAGGAAGAAGAGGAAGAAAGGCCAAGGCAGGGATCCCTGGCTACCCCAATACAGGACACTCTCGCCCCAACCTCCTCTGCAACTTATGGGTCACCAGAGCAAGGACTTTCTCCTCAGGAGAAAGGAAGGACTAGAGCCCCCTGTCTCGTGCTTAGGAGAAAATACAGCTACCTCAGAGGCTCATTCATCTCTGAGGGGAATTTTCAAGTAAACAAATGAAGTTGGGTCGCACCATTGGAAGGTGGGAAGGAAACATGGGATCAGTAGCGACACATGGGAAGCCCCGTCTGAAAGGCCTGTGCCCCCGGCTCCACTCCCACAGGTGTACTTGCCCCAGGAGAGTGAGGGGATCTCCCAAACTAAAGAGGGCTGGGAAGGGGTTAGAGGGCAGGAAGGGAAGGGCCTCTGTCTCACGGTGACCTCCCCTCAGCCTCTAGTCCCAGACGATGCTGGCAGCTGGGATTCCTAGAACCAGGAACTCATGGTCCTTGGAAAGAGCAATCTTAATACAAGAAAAATGTGCAAAAGAAAAAAAAAATTAAATAACTCAATCCAAGCATACAAGATTAATATTCTGTCAGAGCAAGAATACTTTGTTTTGGATTTCTCCCCGCCCATCCCACCCCCATTTCTGGAATATTCCACCTGCTCAAGTACCCAAGATAAGAGTTACACAGATCAGGGCAGAGAACTGGGAAGGATGAAGGAAGATAAAGGGAACAAAGTCACCACTAAAGAAAAAAATAAAAATAAAAAAGGTGCAAAATTGATTACCTCAGTCCTCCTCTGTCTACCCCTGGGCTCCTGGGTTAAAGACATATGTGCAGCCAAAATATAGTGTGAGGAAGAAAAACCCAACACGTCCCCTTCTTGTCACAAAACCCAAATGTGAGCCTCAGATGGTTCTGTCTGTCCAGAGGGTGCTCCCTCCAGGGAAGGGGGTGGAGCAGGTCAAGAGCACAGTTTCCAGGGCACCAGAGGTGTGTGGTGGCTGACAGTGGGGGGCTGGTTTCCCCCTCACCAGAGGGCTGCTCTTCCGCTGGTTGGTGGTGCTTCCCATCCCATCCCCTTCCCGGAGGCAGACATTATAGCTGGAAGCCCTCCATGGGGGCCTCAGGCTGCTGGAAGATGAACTGCTGTTGCGTTTCATCCACCTGGGGAGCCAGGCTGCTATCATCATCTTCTACACCAAAGTAGTGCTCAATGAGGTCGAAGGCCTTCTGGTAGATCTCCTGGTTCTCATGGCTCTGGAGAAACTCAATCTTATCCAAGCCTGTGGTGGTGAGAAGGAAGGAGGCAGAGTGAACTTGCACAAGTGCTGTTCTATGGCTCTGGGAAACATTTACCTATTTTTCTTTCCCTGAGGTATGCTGCTATTTACAAACACAAATATGATGAAATCTCTTTTTTTGCTATGAAAGAGAAAAGCCAACATTTCCCTCCAAACTACATGACCCCAAAGGAAAAGACCAAAATGTCCGTTATAAAGCGGAGGTTCCAGTCCTGATTCTGTGTTTAACTACCTGTGTCACCTGGGCACATCATCAGCCTCTCTGAATCTCTCAAGAGACGAATGATAAGCACATTCTACACTCTAACTGGAACTTGCTAGAAACTCAGCTAAAAACATGCCTCTAGTGCCTGACTCTATTATCAGTTCTGGAGCTTTCTTTTTGTATCCTATCATATCTACTCACTGGGTGGAGTCCATCAGAAAGAAGAGATCTAATTGTTCCCCTGAGAGAAAAGGAACTGGTAGAATAGAACCCTGCTTTCAGGCCCTAGCCAGGTAGCTCAGTTGGCTGGAGCATTGTCCCGATACACCAGGGTTGTAGGTTTGATCCCTGGTCAGGGCACATACAAGAAGGAACTAACAACTGCGTAAATAAGTGGGACAACAAATCTCTCTCTCTCAAATCAGTTTAGAAACAAAAAACCTTGCATTCAATGATGACTCTAGCCCTGGCTGGTGTAGCTCAGTGGATTGAGCATGGGCCTGCGAACCAAACAACCATGGTTCAATTCCCAGTCAGGGCACATGCCTGGGTTGCAGGCCAGTTCCCAGCAGGGGACTCATGAGTGGCAACCATACACTGATATTTCTCTCCTTCTCTTCCCAACTAAAGATAAATAAAATCTATTAAAAAAATGATGACTCTAAAAAACATACACCCTCACATACGTATACAACTTTGGAGGCCTGCAGTCCCAAGACTCTGACCTGGAACCTCTCTGCCTAAGGCAGAGATGACGATGGGGAGAGGGCACGTACCGTAGGCTTCTTCGATGAGGCCACAGTAGGGATTCACCCCTGAGCCACTGCGCTTGCCCTCTTGCTCTCCGAGCCGAAGGATGTTCTCCAGTCCATTAAGAGCCACCTGCACAATCTTTGAATCCATCACAGTCAGCAAGTCACACAGGGGTTTGATGCAGCCCAGCGAGACCAGGTACCTGGGAACCAGAGACCAGGCAAGTTCTAAATTTTTGCAGGGCAAGGGAGGTGCCCGGTGCCTACACTCTCCCGCATACACGTCAACACACTGAGCAATCCACTTTACTGAACCTTCCCAACCACCTAGCCTGTATCTGAATCTCTCTACCTTCCCAGTACTAATGGTCTGGTTCAGCAACTTTCGACCTTTTTCATCTCATGGAACATATAAACCAATTACTAAAATTCTGTGGCACACTGAAAGTATATCTTTACTAATCTGACCAAAAAAACTTTTGATTCATGTGCACCATATGGCTAGTGTTGTGTTGGCTGGTGTCATTTTTTAAATTTGGCAATCTAAGGGAAAAGAGGTCAGTGTCCCTGACTGAACAGTCAAATACTGCATTTTTAAAAATTCTTGCAGCACACTGGCTGAAAATCTCTGGTCTAGTTCATTTCCATGTGAAAGTCTGCTGCTGACTTCTCCTCATCTCTAATGTCTCCTTGCTGCAGTATTACCATTCTGAACATGTCATTTCCCTGCCTAAACGTTTTCACAGCCCGAGCTCCACAGGGACAACACAGCCGCTCTCCGGTCTGGCTGCCGTCCTCTTCTTCCAGCACAGCGCCTCATCGTTCCCTTCTAAGGACACTCCATTCCACACAAACACGCAAAGGTTTCCTGGTGTCCGGTTCTTGTACCTTTATTTATGTCTTTTCCAATCCAAAAGGCCACGCTGACTGGTGTGGCTTGCTGGCTAAAGACCTTTTACAACCCAGTATTTACCCTTCAAAGATTAACTGAATGACTACGCCTTTTTTCTTACAGCATTATATAGTCAACTATGGGCTTCACGTATGACGACGGTTCCATAAAATTATAATGGAGCTGAACAATTCCTATCATCTAGTGACATCATAGCCATCACAATAATGTCACAGTGCAACACATTACTCACTTGTTTGTGGTGATGCTGGTGTAAGCAAACCAGCACTGCCAGTTGTACAAAAGCACACAGAATTATGTACAGTACATAGTATCTGATGAAGATAATAAACGACTATGTTGCTGCTTTCTGTATTTACTACACTGTACTTTTTTATCATTATTTTAAAGTGTATTCTCTTCCTACTCATAAAAACGTTTGCTGTCGGTGCACTGTGTTACCCTGGCAGCAGCCTCATATGTCTCGTGTTTCCTGCGCCTCGTGATTGCACCATTTTCTCTTGTGCCTGATTTCATCTTGTGTTGTTCTGTGTGGTAACGTGTGGCACAGGCTTGTAGCCTAGAACGGCAGGCTACACCATATAGCCTAGGTGTGTCGCAGGCTAGACCATCTCGGTTTATGTAAGTGCACTCTGTGACGTTCACACAATGACAGCATCGCCTACTCTCAGAATGTATTTCTGTCATTAAGTGGCATGTGAACTGTACTGAATATACTTCCCTTGCTGAGGGCAAGATACTTGTCCAATTCCCACCACTCCTACAGAACATACAAACTCAAAACAGCTATTGGCTTCTCCCACGTATCACTCCCAAAAATGATTTCCCAAAGAACCTGCTCTGATGAACCACAGCAAGCATGGTTGTCCTTCATTTGTACTGACAAGCACATGTACTCTCTGGCAGGCAGGAAGAGGTACAGGAGAGACAGATGGACGTGTTGTAGGCTTCTATTCTCCAGAGGAAAAAGAAGCACATGGTCTACAGCTATCTATTCCAGACTGCAGGGCCCCTGCAGCAGTTCATCAGTTAAAACCCACTGCCACTGGATGGAGCAGACTATCCCAGAAAAAGCAGTTTGGAGGTCACCTGTAAACCGTGAGCCAAGAGGGTAAAAAGGTGATACCTGATCTGCTCAGGAGTTCCTCCAGATGTGGCATTGGTGATGGCCCAGGCTGCCTCTTTCCTTGTACGGAACTCTGCTTTCTGAAGAATTTCAATCAACACTGGGAAGATGTTTGTATCTATGACAGCCTGAGACAGGATGGGGGGGGTAGGAAGGAAAAAGTAAGTCATTTCAAAAAGAGAAATCAAATCCAGCCCATGAATCAGCTAATATTTATACACTTTCCTTTCCTGGAAGTTTCCCTTTGTTCTTGTTCCATGGCTGAGAGGCTACAGGGGAACCCGGCTTCCGCTACGCAGAATCCTTAACCAATAGCACATGCACACCCCAATTTCTAAAGGGAAACAAATTCCCCTGGAAACAAATATTCTGAAACCTCTCATGCCCCTAAGCCTTCTCACCTGATATCCCCGCCCCCCCACCTCCCTCCTGCTGTCCTACCTGTATCTGAGCCCTGTTGCCAGCAGTGATATTTGAAATGGTCCAACAAGCTTCTTTCCGGATTGACTCCTTGGGGCTGCTCAGCAAGTGGAGGAGGCAAGGGAGCGCTGAACAGTTGAGAATGACCTAGAACAGGTAACAATAGAACGAGAGAAACTATATGCAAATCATATACCTGATAAAGATTAATACCTCGAACATATAAAGAATTTTTACAACTCAACAGAAAAAATCCAAGCAACCCAATTTAAAAACGGGCAAAGGAATTGGATAGACATTTTTCCAAAGAAGATACACAGATGGCCAAAAAGCAAATGAAAAGGTGCCAAACATCACTAGTCATCAGGGAACTGCAAACCGAAACCCAAACGAGACACTGCTTTACACTTAGTACGCTGACAGCTATCGAAGAACCCAGACAATGAAGTGCTGACAAGGCCACAGGAAAAACTGGAGCCTGGTACTTTGAGGGTGAGGATGTAAACTGGTGTAGCCATTGTGCAAAATCCTATGGGTGTTGTCAAAACATTAAGCACTAAATGAACATATTATCCAGTAATTCCACTTCTAGGCACATATCCAATCCAAAAGAACTCAAAGCAGACAATGAAACAAATAACTTGAACGCCAATGTTCAATGCAGCCAAAGGTGAAAACAACCTAAGTGTCTATCAGCAGATGAATGGATCAACAAAACGTGGTGTGCACGCACAATGGAGTATCACTTAGACATGAAAAAGAATGAAGGTCTGACACGTGCTATACAGTATGAATGAACCTCAAAGACATGCTAAATGAAATAAACTGACACAAAGGACAAATATATATGGTTCTAATGATATGAGGTACCTAGAGTAGTCAAACATGTAAGAAAGTGGTATTGTGGTTACCAGGGGCTGGGGGAGGTGGAAATAGGGAATTATTATTTAATGGGTATAGACTTTCAGTATGAAATGAAAAAACTGTGAAATGGATGGTGGTGATGGCAGAATACAATGTGAATGTACTTAATGCCACTGAAATGCATACTTGAAAATAGTTAAAATGGTGAATTTTATGTTGTGAATATTTACTCATGCATGCACATATAACAATGACCTAGAAAATGAGAATGTGGGTTTGAGTGAGATTTCTCACCTGTAAGAGAATGTCAAGAATCCCCCCAAATTATGCCAACTACTCAAGAACCAAAGAATACCCAGATCTCCAGCCTCTGAACAGAATAGAATCCTGTTCACAGTGCCCTCCCTGGAGGTGTTATTAACATGAGATTAACATGAGGTAGTGTCCAAGGGATCCCAAAGGTCTAGGAAGTAGGAGTAAGGTTCCACAGCTTCTGGTATCTCGAAGAGGCCCAGACTCAAAAACTGTTAACAATTACTTTACAACGTTTCAGGTATTAAGTCAGGTTAATTTAGTGTTTCCTCAAAAGCACAGAATGGATGATGACTTGCTTTCAATTTATAGAAAAAAATGAAAGCAACCAAGGTTCTCGTGATTATATAGTAAGCGGCAGAGCTGGACTTTTCCACTCAAGCCCACGTTTTCTTTCCTAGACCATGCTGTCGCTCCTTGTCCTTGGTAGGGAAGGCTTCTGTCCACAGGCAGCTCCCCTCTTCCTTACCTGGGTCTGGATGTCATCCCCAGTGACGATGTTACCCACAGCTCTCAGTGCAGGAGAAGCCACTTTGTAATCATTATGCCTGCAGAGGAGGGAGATGTGGTAAGAGGGTTAGCACACGTAGTCAGCCCTGACAACCATCTCAGCTGAGAGCACGCTCATGGCTCCAGACCTGTGAACAGGGCAGCAGTTTTTCAGTCTGAGCGTGGAGGGGATTAGGGAATCTGTACCCTTTCTGAGACCACTCACATTAGAAGCTCTACCAATCTCCTGCAGACTCCAGAGTCTATGACTGCCTGGATCTTCTCATTGGGGCCATCGGACAAGTAAGAAAGGGCCCAGCAAGCATCTGCCAGCAAGTCTGAGTCGCTGCTGAAGAGAAGACGAGACAGTACAGGCAAACAAGGGGACACCTGTTGGAAGCAGAGTGAGAGGGGATCAGGGCTCATCAGCTCTACTGTTACTACTAACACTGCTGCCCCCTCCTTTCAGGTAATTCTATGCCCTGGAGATCTCTACTACATTAAACCATCAGGCCTAACTTCCCACTTTACTGTCCATGCACATGAGATCACCCACTTCACTGACAATGGCCTCTTTCAGTTTCCCATGGATTGAGAAGACTCTAGGGTTCTCCAAAAACTTGAACATTCCCAGATAAATATTCGTTCATATGAAGAAACTTGCTGCCCTGGCTGGCATAGCTCAGTGGACTGAGCGCGAAACACATGATCACGGTTCGATTCCCAGTCAGTTCCCAGCAGGGGACTCATGAGAGGCAACCACACATTGCTGTTTCTCTCCTCTCCTTCCCTTCTAAAGATAAATAAATAAAATCTTTTTTTTTTTTTTAAAGATTTCATTTATTTATCTTTAGAGGGGAAGGGGGGAAGGAGAGCAGGAGAGAAACATCAATGTATGGTTGCCTTTTGTGTGTCCCCTGCTGGGGACTGGCCTGCAGGGAACCAGCCTGCAACCCAGGCATGTGCCCTGACTGGGAATCGAACCGCGATCCTGTGGTTCGCAGGCCCGCGCTCAATCCACTGAGCTACACCAGCCAGGGCTTAAATAAATAAAATCTTAAAAAAAAAAAAAAGAAACCTGCTCTCCCCCTCAGGAACCAGTAAGAAGCCCTCTCACCTTTGCAAATTCTGGAGGGGGGTTCTTTCCTCGGCAGAGGTTCGACAGGGCCCAGACTGCGTTCCGTGTCATTGTCAGTCGTGTGGACTTTGTAAGGAGTCTGAAAGAAAAGCAAAACCAGATCCTGAGCAAGATGTCCTCTCATAGAGTTGTTGTCAATAAATCCCAGGAGCAAATCTGACCAGAGCTCTAAGACTCTGGCAGCCTCAGTTTCTTCCTACCTGTTGAACTAAGTTAAGTGAGCCTGTCTGGGCCAGAGGACCAGCGCTATGGCTAGTTAAGACCGTAGTTAAAAAGGCAAACAGAGGACTGGATCTTAAGAAAGCCTGCAAAGTTTGGAAGATAGGACATACTGTGCCCCTAACTATGGCCAAAAGTTCTAAACAAGAAGTACTTGTTCTCTTTGGAAATGAAAGCTGAAAGTATATTTTCTGAGAAGGGCCTGAGAAGAGTTATAGTGGTAGCCTATGAGATTGTGGTCTCTGAAGAACAACTCATCCATCTATTTTGTTTAGATGTAATGTAGCTCTACTTTAATGGTAAGGGAGTGAGGGAGGAATGGGAGAAGGATCTAGAAGACCTTTCATGGGGTGTCTGAAACAGAGCTCTCCAATGTACCTATGCATAAACTCATAAGCAAATCAATATACAACTGTAGAGAGAAGGCTGGATTTTTCAGATGGGCTAATCCTGCCTTTCTCTCTGGCTCAAAACAAGGCAAGTATGACCAACACGAAATCCCACAGTGCCCTGAAGTGAAGAAGCACGAGGTCTGCCTTGGCACAGACCACTGGCACATGATTCTTGCTCTTAAAAGATAGCTTTTGGACTTCCGCCAAGATGGAGGTTTAAGGTGGATGTGCCGTGCCTCCT
Source organism: Artibeus jamaicensis (assembly GCF_021234435.1). Lineage (NCBI taxonomy): Eukaryota > Metazoa > Chordata > Mammalia > Chiroptera > Phyllostomidae > Artibeus > Artibeus jamaicensis. The sequence goes on from NW_026522057.1 coordinate 11,448,772, forward strand.
CACACAACCAAGTTTAGGGACAACTAAATATTAGCATCAGAAAACACAACCAGAACACGGAAAACTGAACTTTTCGGAAGTCCACTAACAACAAATTCTTCGGCCCGACCGGTAAGGGGCGAAACCGGCGTCGGGTGAGGAGTTACAAAGGAGGGCTCAGTCGGACCCGGGCGCGGAATCCAGACGCGCGAATCCAGTCGCACGGGTTCCAAACCCAGGATTGGACCTAGTGAGCGACTACGTAGGAGTCAGTGGGGAGGCGGTGGCAGCGAGTTGACTGTGGTTGCCCGGTTGCGTGCGGGTGAGGGGTGAGGGAGTGAGCGGTCGGACCGGCGGCAGCGCCATTTCCCCGCTCTGACCACGCCCCCACATACAGCGTCACAACCCAGCGACCTGGGACTCCACGGAGCCGCTTCTCTCACTTAAAGGGCCAGAACAGACCAAAAATGTCGCAGGGGGACCTCAAAGCCCCGGAGATAAATCTAAGTGACGAAGAAATAGCAAATCTCTCAGACGCACAGTTTAAAACACTGGTCATCAGCTTCCTCACAGATCTGGTGGACTATAGCCACAAATTAGAGAAACATATGAAGGCTAAATTAAGGGAAATGAATGGAATTCCACAGGAAACCCATAGAGATGAAAAAAAAACTGGGACTCAAATCAATGGAGTGAACCAGAAGGAAGAAAAAAATGATCAATCAGAAAGGAATGAAGATATAAGAATTCAGAAAAATGAGGAGAAGCTTAGGAACCTCCAGGACATCTATAAACGCTCCAATATCCGAATTATAGGGGTACCAGAAGGGGGAAAGACACAACCACCAGTGGAAAAACTATTTGAACAAATAATAAAAGAAAATTTCCCCAATCTGGCAAAGGAAACAGACTTCCAAGAAATCCAAGAAGCCCAGAGAGTACCAAAAAAGTTGGACTCAAGAAGAAACACACCAAGGCATATCATAATTACATTAGCCAAAATTAAAACGAAAGAGAGAATCCTGGAAGCAGCAAGAGCTAAGGGGACAATCACCTACAAAGGAGTCCCCATCAGGCTGTCAGCAGATTTCTCAAAAGAGACCTTACAGGCAAGAAGGGGCTGGAAAGAAATATTCCAAGTCATGAAATCTAAAGACCTACAACCAAGATTGCTCTACCCAGCAAAACTTTCATTTAGAACGGAAGGACAGATAAGGTGCTTCTCAGATAAGACCAAATTCAAGGAGTCCATCATCACCAAGCCCTTATTATATGAAATGTTAAAGGGACTTATCTTAGAAAAAGAAGTTAAAGAAACATGAACAGTGAAAGGACAACAAAATCACAGTTATTAACAACCACACCTAAAACGAAAGCAAACTAAAAGGACAGCTAGATCAGGAGTGGAAACATAGAAATGAAGATCTCAAGGAGGGTTAGCAACAGGGGAGTGGGAGGAGGAGACGGGGAGAGAAGGTACAGAAAACAAGTAGCATAGACAGTAGATAGAAAATAGATGGGGGGGGGCAAGAATAGTATGGGAAATATAGAACCTAAAGGACTTGAGACACATGGACATAAGCTAAAGGGGGGTAATGGTGGGGTTGGGGGGGCAGGGTGGAGGGGAATGAAGGGGGGAATAGAACAACTGTAACAGCATAAACAATTCAAAATAAATAAATAAATTTATTTAAAAAAAAAAAAAGATAGCTTTTACTTTGGCAATTGAAATGTACTTTTAGCATTTTTGTATTTACTTTTCATCTTAAGGTAAGCTGTCCTACAGATGCCCAGGTACAGATGATCATTAATTACTCACGTTAACAAAGGGTTAAGGATGGAACAGTTCAAGACGTAATCCCGGCAAACGGAGCTGTCTCCAGCTATGTTTCCCAGTGCCCAGACTGCCTGCAAAGAGGATGGATGATGACACTGTCACCACGGAGCCTACTGGCTTCTTTGAGTACATTATACTTATAACTACCTATACTTATAACTACAGAGTGAGTACCCACCGATAATCAGAATAAAAACCGTATCAAGCCTGAGACACACCAGGTCAGCTCAGATACCGTGCCTGCTGACATCTGTTTTGAGCACTTGCTCTATGAGGGCCTTCCTTCTTAGAGTTCCTGGATCAGTGGCAAAGAAAGACTAACCTTTGTACAGAGCAATCAAACCCAAATCTCTATCCCCGCTCCCCAGGAAAAGAGAAAGTGATTAAAAAGTTGCTTTCTGCCCTGGCTGATGTAGCTCAGGGAACTGAGTTAGGCCTGTGAACCAAAGGGTCACTGGTTTGATTCCCAGTCAGGGCACATGCTTGGGTTGCGGGCCAGGTCCCCAGTTTGGGGATGTGAGAAGGGCAACCACACACTGATGTTTCTCTCTGTCTCCTTCACTTCTCTCTAAATATAAAGAAATAAAATCTTAAAAAAAAAAAGTTGCTCTCTTGTAGTCTCACAAGACCGGCCTTACTATAACAGACCCCACTACCACTCTCCACTTCTGCCCCAACAGCAAAACGCCAGTGGAGGGAACGGAAGCCGCATCTCTGTCTCTGTGATCTGCAGGCACTGAGAAACGGGCACTGCGGTGTCCGTGTTCCACTACCTCCTCTGACGCCAAATGTGGGAAGATCTTCCACACCAACAACTAATTATCTGATACCAACTGCCCAATAATCCAATTAAATTCTAGCTCTTCGAGTGGGAACAGACCTTACAGGTTAAAGTTCAGTTCCACAAGACTGCCCCCACTTCAGACACTAGCTGCAATTCCTAGGTGCCACTTGTACTTCTGACCCACTGGCTCTAAATTCAGGAGTTCCCACGATGTCCTCCCCAGGTTCAGTAACTCACTAGAGGTTCACAGAACTCAGGAAAACAACACATACCAGTTTATTATAACGGCCACAACTCAGAAAAAGCTAAACAAAGGAGGGAAGTTGGGGTGGGGGGGTAGGGAAAGGTTGTAGGGGTGGAGCCGAGAGTTCCCACTACCCAATCCTATATTTGGTCTTTCTGATGGCCAGCCACCCCCGGCAATTGTGATATTATTCAGGAGCCCCACCCTGAGTCATCCAATTAACATGGACTCGGGTGTGTTCCAAAGGGGATCATTATAAGTAACAAAAGACACTACTATTACTCAGAAAATGCTATGCTTTTTAAGAGCTCTTTGCCAGAACTGGAAGCAAAGACCAAATATACTTTTTATTATACCACAGGTACCATCAAGAATTAAAGCAAATTTGCCCTGGCTGGTGTGGCTCAGTGGACTGAGTGCAGGCATGCAAACCAAAAGGTCACCAGTTAGATTTCCAGCCAGGGCACAGGCCTGAGTTGCAGGCCAGATCCCCAGTTGGGGGGTTGGGGGAGTAAGAGGGCAACCACACACTGCTGTTTCTCTTCCTCTCTTTTCTCCCTTCCTTCCAATCTCTTTAAAAATACATAAAAAAATCTTTAAAAAAACCCCAGAAACATTTAAGCCAAATTTGAACCCTGGCTAGTATGGGTTGATGGATTGAGTGCTGGCCTGCTAACCAGTCACCAGTCTGATTTCCAATCAGGGCACGTGCCTGGGTTGTGTGGCCAGTTCCCAGTTGGGGATGTGGGAGGGGCAACCTATCTATATTTCTCTCCCTCTCTATCTTCCTCCCTTCCCCCTCTCTAAAATAAATAAACAAAATCTTTTAAAAAATTAAGACAAATTGGAGCATTACCTGTTCCTGTACATCCTCAAAGTCCGAGTTAAGCAGCTCTATAAAAATGGGGACAGCCCCTGCCTCAATGACAATTTTGGTCTGCTGAGAGGTTCCAGAGGCAATGTTTGTCAGAGCCCAGGCGGCTTCAAACTGAAAGTGAGATTAAGCCATGATTGACAGGTCATTCCAGACAGGGCAGCCATGCCTCCCAGGTGGCTAACAGCTGTAAGTCTCTCGCTCCTGACTAAAAAAATCAAAACACAAGCCTTTTCCTCTCCCCCTCGAAATGGTAGGGAGAGGTATCCACAGTGACATAACAGTATGGGAAGCTGGAATTGGGCTTCAACGGTCCACAAGCATTCCTGCACCACTACAGCACCCCTGAGTCCTTTACAAATCCCTTTATTTCCCAAGCTTCACTGTTCATTTCTGAAACCAGGATTAGAGTGCGATGGAGCTCTCAAAATCCTTTCAGCAAGTACTAAAAGATTGGCCCACCAACCATTCCAGAGAAGAGAAACCCAGAGAGGCTAAATGATTGGCCTTGGGTCACAAAGGTAATGTGGAAGTCGACTAGAACCTCTGATTTATAACTGAACGATCAATCTGTAATATTCTTTTATCTTTCCTTTGAGATTATTTGGAAGAGATCTGGGCTTTCCTATTTGAGGCCAAGACTTCTGAGGCAATCAACTGATAGCAACAGCTTCTCTGAAATGTTTCCTCACATTACTTGTCTATTTCCTGAGAGAAATGGCTACAGAAGTATCCCACTGCAACTTCTTGAAAGGAGGGCTTTCATCTGGCACCCTCCACCCCAGGTCTCACTTGTAATGTACAGTTATCCTTCCTCTTCAGAAACTCCACAAACCGATCCACCACTCCTGGAGTGTTGATAACTTCATCTATGGGAGGGCTAGGCTCTGGAAGAGGAGAAAGAAAGGAGAGAAAAATTCAGGATAGGCTTTAGCAGATGAATTCATTGATGTCCACCCACCATCCTTCCTATATACAACTGACCATCCTTATAAATATTCCCAAACGCCCTTTTGGTGAGGTGGTTTTAACAACAGTTGGTCATTGTTGAACTGTATGATACAGCTGGTATGCTAAAGAGTAAAGCCCATCCTAATTTAAGTATGCTCGCCTTTGCTTACTGGACCTACACAAGTAAGCCACTTTACTTACCGAAGCAAGCAGGGAAGTAAGGGAGAGAAGACAGCTCAAGGGATGAGCAATGCTAGTCTAAACATTTTCCTTCTAAGACCAGCATTCTTTTCTTGGGAGGACTGCTTCATATACTAAGGCAAGAAGTATTTTTACTACTACTTTTTTACCGAGCACACACATTGTGCTGAGCACAGTTCCAGGTACTGAGGATACAGTAGTGAACAAAACCTAAAGTCTCTGCTCTCAAAGAGCTTATGTCTCAGTGAGGACAGACATTCTATTATGATAAAAGACAGTAAATGTGACGAGGGGAGAAAAGAACAGGTAAGGCAGGGTAAGAAGCTTAAAAATGCCGAGGGCGGGAGGATAGCCTGGAATTTTAAACAGGGCGCCAGCATAGGCTTCACTGAGAAGGCAGAATCTGATCACAGAAGTGAGGGAGTTGTCACACAGACATGCCCGGTCGAGGCTATCAGGAAGCAGGAATAGTCAGTGCAAAGGTAAAAATGTGCCTGGCTTGTCTAAATACCAAAGCCAGGAGGACCGGAGCAGACCGAGTGAATGGGAGTGGGTTGCAACAAGACACTAAATCATGTAGGGAGTCTCTGGGGAGGACCAGGCTTTGTACCTTTGGAGAGCAGTTTCCGGAATTTCTGTGTGGTTGCTAACTGCAGGTCAGAGTCATCAGAAAAGAGCATCTCTACCATCTCTCTTGTGATCACACTCTCCTAGAACACAAAAGAGGTTCAAGGCTTTGCAAACCAACACTAGAGCCAGATACCACACATAATCCTGTGTGGCACCCTGCTTTGTAATGAGTTGAGGGCAAGAGGAAGGCCAAACAGACAGGCTCAGGAGAAGGTGTTTGTTTAGTCCATGGCTGCTTCAAGTCGGGACATTTGAAAATGAGTCCTAACTTCTGAGGCAACTGATAGCTTTCCTTAAATGTTTCCTCAGGTGTCTCAATCAGAGATGAATCCTTGTTGACTCTTAAAGCTGACCAGCTATGAAAGGGCCCACGGAAGAAAGAGCTTAGTATGGCTGTCAGCGAAACTACTAAATGATGCGAACTGCTCGATTTCTGTTCTGCAGAAGCAGGTACACGCCAGGCCTGCGTGAAGCAAGGGCCTTACCCCAGTGGTAGAGCTCACATAAGAGTCCATGAGGAGACTGTCGAACATGGCAGCTTCTTCATTAATCATCTCCACATTTCTCCGTTTAAAAAGCTGCATGTAAAGAGAAGAGATGGTGGTAAGACTACTCACTGAAACACACACAAAAACAAAATCAAACAAGAACCCAATGTTAAATTATGGCATAACTGTCAAGGAAACGCTAGCATGGTTAAGAAAATGCCAAGTTTAACATACTGGCATGGAAAGATGTTCACGGGCTTTACTTTTTATTATATCTAATTCATTGTATTTTTTAAGGAACCATTTTTATTTATATTTATTTATTTATTTTTAAAATATTTTTAAAATTTTCTTTTCAGAGACAGGGGAAGGGAAGAAGAAAGCGTGGGAGAGAAACGTCAATGTGTGGTTGCCTCTCATGTGTCCCCCACTGGGAACTGGCCCGCAACCCAGGCATGTGCCCTGACTGGGAATCGAACCTCAATTCTTTGCTTCACAGGCCCGAGCGCAATCCACTGAGCTACACCAGCCCGGGCATTTTTATTTTATTTATTGATTTTAGAGAGAGAGAAGAAAAAAAACACATCAATTTACTGGTCTACTTATTTATGCATTCACTGGTTGATTCTTGTATGTGCCCTGACTAGGAACTGAACCTGCGACCTTGGTGTACTGGGATGATGCTCTAACCGACTGACCTACCTTGCCAGGGCTAAGGAATCATTTAAAAAATTTTTCTTTTAATTTTAAACTTACAATTGTTTTTATTTATTGATTTTAGAGAGAGAAGGTATGAGAAGGAGGGCGAGAGAGAGACATTAATTTGTTGTTCTACTTATTTATGCATTCATTGGTTGATTATTGTATGTTGTCTTGTATGACTGGGGATTGAACCCACAACCTTGATATATCAGGACAATGCTCTGACCAACTTAGTTACCTAGCCGTGGCTAAGGAAGCATTTTTATAAGCAAAAATATCTTTAAAGATTCTAATGTCCTCTGTGTAAAAGGTGAAGGCATAAGTGACTTTGAAGGGAAAGAATAATGGTAAAGCAGGAGGGTAGGAAAAGCAGGCTAAGTGGCTGCATTTTAGTCTGGGCAAGGCACCAATGTAGTGGGTATGTGGCAGAGCATAAATGATGAGCCATTAATATATTTTCAGGCCTAGAATGACTTACAAAGAATGGACCCAATAAACAGAAGCAAGGCAGCCAAGAATAGCCGATGAACCTCTTAAAGGGCCAGGCTTGGAGCTGGGAACCGAAGGCCAGGTTTACACTGACTACACTATAGTCACTATAGGGTAAGAATGGGAGAAGGCAACAAGGGGTTAGAACTAGTAAGTTACATTGAAGACACAAATGATGTCTTAATTGTTCTAAATTATAGAAAAATAAGGGCGTGATTTTCTCTTTCTCAAAGCTTCCAACATTTCTTTACAATAAAGGAAACTACCAAACATGGCAGCTTAGCTACTTTCCTAAAGAAAGGGTGAGAGTGTCAGATGTAGGCCAATGGTGGCATCTGGGTCCTTTCCCTAAACAGTACATTTAAGAATATTTGCCCCTGGCTGGTGTAGCTCAGTGGATTGAGCGCGGGCCTGCGAACCAAACAACCACGATTCGATTCCCAGTCAGAGCACATGTCTGGGTTGCAGGCCAGTTCCCAGCAGGGGACGCACGAGAGGCAACCCTACATTGGTATTTCTCTCCTCTCCTTCCTTTCCCCTCTAAAGATAAATAAAAAAAGAATTGGTTAAAAAATCTTTCCTGTACGGCGCATGGACATGAACTAAAGGGGGGATATGCTGTTGAGAGGGAGTGTGCAGGGTGGAGGGGAATAAAGGGGGAAATGGGACAACTGTAATAGCATAATCAATAAAATACATTTTTAAAAAAAGTATTCACCAAGAAGAAGAAGAAAAATAAAGAATAAATAAAGTGAGTTAACCCACTTGCTGCTCCCGCTTCTGCTTCCGAAGCTGAATGCCCTCTTCCTCTCTTCTTCGCCTCATTTCCTCAGGGTTTAGGGCATTGTTCTTATAGCTCTTCATTCGATAATTGTCTTTCCCTGGGCTTGCCATGGTTTCTAGAAGAAGAGAAGATACAAACACATTGACAAAGGCTCTTAGAATTTCTTTCCCACTGGGCTTCTGTCCCTACCCAGCCCCCTACTCAGAGACCACAGATTCTCAAGGAGGCCTAATAATCTCAGTAACAGCAGCACCTGCCATCTCCAACACTACCAGCACACACAGTTACCTTAATCATAGTAAGCTGGTTAAATAAGTGTAATTATAGCAATTGATATTAAGCACAGTGGTCAAAGATGTAAGCCCTGGAGCCAGACTGTGTTGGGTTCAAATTCTGGCTTTTTTACTTCTTAGCTGTGCAAATCTTCAATAAACTGCTTTAATCTTGATACCTCAGGATCTCATCTTTAGAACAGGGACATAATAGTTCCTACTTCACAGAGTTGTTAAAAAAAATTAAGTAGGTTGATACATGTGAAATATTTTTTGGAACAATACTGAGCATGTGGTAAATACTTACATGCTATGATTACCTCTATGACAGGAGAGAAAAGTTATATGACTTTCCCAATAAACTCAAATATATTTATAGTATATACAATTCAGTGGAATATGATGTCTTTTTACAATGACCCACATGCCCACCAGCCATTTTTTTAACTAAGAAATTTAAATTAGTATGTAATATTTGATATAAAAAAGAAACAATGTTGTTACCAACCAAGCAAAATAATGCAGTAAGATCTATAAGCCCACCACCAAATCTAAGAACATTATCAATATACCTGAATTCAGTTGCGTATTCTTCCCCTATTCCTTCATCTCCACTCTAACTCCAGCCAAAAGAAAATGCTATCCTGAACTGTCATCTTTCTATTTAATTACATAAGTATATCCCTAAATATAGTATCTTACTGTATTTAGTCTTCTGAGAATTTCCCCAACTCCACTGGATTTCTAAGATCCACCCATGTTTTTCACGGAGCTGTATTTCATTCATTTTTCCTGTTATATCACTTCACTGTATAAATGTATAATAATTTAGCCATTTTTATGTTGGTCTGGCCCCCCACCCCATTTTATTCTATTACAAACCTTCGGAAAGTTGTTGAGCATCAGGTGGTATATATAAGTTTTCTGAAATGCTCTTTTCACTTGAAAGCTAAAATTTTATCATTGGCAACAAATACTATCTGGCTTCATGCATTTTGAGAAAATGTCTGGCCAATATGTAAGTTTGAATAATGAGTTTTTCTGTCAGCCATTCTTTCAAGTAAAAACTGTGTCAATTTAAAAACATGTCTAGTTTTGCTAGCTACTTAAGCCTACAAGGTGATTTTCCTCCAGACCTGTTTTCAAGGGTTGAATTTGTGCTATTACATCAGGGACATTCTTAAATGCAACTAGCATCTTTTTTTAACAATGAGTGAGTGGTGGTGAAGAATAACACATGGATTATTAGTACACCTCGGTGTCATTATCTTGATTTGTGCTAAGGTACCAACATTTTACCATTGCTTTCAAAACATCAGTACAGATGTCACATGCAGTGAAAATAGCAGGCAACACCTTAAATTTTTTCCTGGTTTTATTGAGATATAATTGACACATAATAACGTGTAAGTTTTAAATGTACAAAGTGATGATTTGATACAAGCAAGGCTATGGGATGAATTCCATCCCATAATTTAGCTTCATTATGGGATGAAGCTAAACTAGTGTTGTTTAGCCATACTGGCCAGGGCTAAGCAACAGATTTATTTTTTATTTTGATATATTGCAAGATGATTACCACAATAAGGTTAGTTAACATATCCACCACCTTGTATGGTTACCTTTTTGTTTTTAATGGTAAAATTTTAAAATCTACTCTCTTGGCAACTTTAAAGCATATAATATAGTATAACTACAGTCACCATGCTGTACATCAGATCCCCAGAACTTACCTTTCAATGGGAAGTCTGTACCCTTTGACCACCTTTGCCCATTTCCCCCACCATGCCACTGGAGACCACTGATCTACTACTCTGTTTCTATAAGTTCTGTTTTTAGATTCCACATAAAAATCTGCAACTGACCCTCGAAAAACATGGGTCTGAACTGTGTGGGCCCAACTAATACAGATTTTTAAAAATGAATCTGCATTATTTTTTAAAACTGTTAGTGGACCCGAATAGTTCAAACCTGTGTTGTTCAAGGGTCAACTATATTTGATTTGTCTTTCACTGCCTGGCTTATTTCACTTGGCATAATGGCCTCAAGATTCATCTGTGCTGTGATTTCATTTCTGAGAAGTGGGACTGCTGGATCATATGGTAGTTTTATTTTTATTTATTTTAATCCCCGCCTGAGAATATGTTTTTATTGATTTTTGAGAGAGAGAGAGAGAGACTTGTTCCACCCGTTTATGCATTCATTGGTCAATTCTTACAAGTGCCCTGACCACAGATGGAACCCAACCTTGAAGTACCAGGACAATGCTCTGACTGAGCTACAGGGCCAGGGACTAAACAGTCTCTCTTTTTTTAAAGACTATTTATTTATTTTTAGAGAGAGGAAAATGAAGGGAGAAAGAGAGGGACAGGAACATTGATTGGCTGCCTTTCGCACACCCTCAACTGGGACCTGGCCAGCAACCCAAGCATGTGCCCCCCACCAGGAATCCGACTGGTGACCCCTTGGTCTTCATGATGACGCCCAATCCACTGAGCCACACCAATCAGGGCAACAACAAATTATTTTTTAATTAAAAAAAAAAATTTGACCTGGCTGGTGTAGCTCAGTGGATTGAGTGCAGGCCTGCGAACCAAAGGATCGCGGTTTGATTCCCAGTCAGGGTACATACCTGGGTTGCAGGTCAGTTTCCAGCAGGGGACACATGAAAGGCAACCATACATTGATATTTCTCTCCCTCTCTCCTTTCCTTCCCCTCTAATGATAAATAAATAAAATATTTAAAAAATACTCAAAAAAATTTTTTATTTTGTTATGTTCACCAGAGGACATTTTTTTCCATTGCTTTTAGAGAGAGGAAGGGAGAGAGAAAAACATCAATGGGAGAGAGAAACATCAATGGGTTGCCTCTGGTATGTGCCCAGGATGGGGATCGAACCTGCAACCTTTTGGCTATGGGATGAGTTCCATCCCATAATTCAGCTTCATTATGGGATGAAGCTAAACTAGTGTTGTTTAGCCATACTGGCCAGGGCTAACCAACAGATTTATTTTTTATTTTTATAAACAGAGGGAAAGGGAGGGAGAAAGACAGGGAGAGAAACATCAATGTGAAGTTGTCTCTCATGTGCCCCTCAACTGAGGACCTGGCCTGAAACCCAGGCATGTGCTCTTACTGGCATTCAAACCAGCAACCCCTTGGTTTATAAGCCTGTGCTCAATCCACTGAGCCACACCAGTCAGGGCTAAACAACAGATTCTTAAATAATAAAAAATTGTAGAATTCACACTTTCTAGTTTTGTAACTAAAAAGCTATAGTATGGTACTGAAATAAGGATAAGCTTATAGATAGATCAATGGAACAGAATCAAGAAACCAGAAATAAATTCACACATTTATTGACAGTCAACTGATTTTTGATAAGGGTCTCAAGTTCATTCAATGGGGTAAGAATAGTCTCTTCCACAAATAGTTTTGGGCCAACTAGATTTCTAGATCCAAAAGAATCAAGTTGGATCCTACAATATAAAAATATTAATCAAGGACCAACAACCTAAATATACAAGCTAAGACCATAAAACCCTGAGAATTAAAATAACCACTAAAAGACAACAAGTGAAAAGACAACTTAGAGAACAGAAGAAATTATTTCCAAATAATTTGTCTGATAAGGGTTTAAAACCCAGAATATGTAAAGAATTCTACAACTCAGCAACAAAAAGACAAACAACCAACAACCCACTTTTAAAATATACAAAGGATATGAACAGACATTTGGCCAATGTGCACATGAAAAGGTGCTAAACACAATTAGTCTTGTAGAAATGCAAATTAAATCTACAGTAAGATAGGCTTTGTACCTACTAGAAGGGCTGTAATGAAAACAAAGTAACAATGTGATAAAGACGTGGAGAAACTGGAGCCTGGTGCACTGTTATGGGAGTAGAAGAAGACAGTGCAGCCTCTGGAGAAAACAGTACGGCATTTCCTCAAAACAATTAAACACAGTTATCATGTGACTTAGCAATTCTACTTAAAAAAAAAAAAAAAGATTTTATTTGTCCTGGCTGGTGTAGCTCAGTGGATTGAGTGTGGGCTGCAAACCAAAGGGTCACTGGTTCAATTCCCAGTTAGGGCACATGCCTGGATTGTGAGCCGGGTCCCTAGTCAAGGCCACAAGAGGGACAACCACACATTGATGTTTCTCTCCCTCTCTTCCCCCCTCTCTAAAAATAAATAAAATAAAACCTTAAAAAAAGATTTTATTTATTTTTAGAGAGGGGAAGGGAAGGAGAAAGAGAAGGAGAGAAACATCAATGTGTGGTTGCCTACTGAGCACGTCCTACTGGGGACCTGGCCCACAACCCAGGCATGCGCCCTGACTGGGAATCAAACTAGCGACGCTTTGATTCATAGGCCAGCACTCAATCCACTGAGCCATACCACCCAGGGCTACTCTTTAGTATATTAAAAAGAACAGGAAACAGAGACTCAATCAGACACTATATGCCAATGTTCAATGCAGTATTATTCATAATAGCCAGAAGATAAGAATAACCCTTGACAAACTTTTACAAAAAACAAACCAGGTGCCATCAACAGATGTGCATATACATACAAAGGAATATTTATTTATTTATTAAATATATTTTATTGATTATGCCATTACAGTTGTTCTATTTCCCCTTTCATTCCCCTCCACCCTGCACACCCTCTCCCCCAACCATTCCCCCTTTAGTTTATGACCACATTAGATTCTGTATTTCCCCTACTATTCTTGCCCTCACCCCTATCTATTTTCTACCTACTGATATGCTACTTATTTTCTGTACCTTCTCCCCCCTTCTCCTCCTCCCACTCCCCTGTTGCTAACCCTCCATGGGATCTTCATTTCTATGGTTCTGCTCCTGATCTAGCTGTCCTCTTAGTTTGCCTTTGTTTTAGGTGTGGTTGTTAATAACTGTGAGTTTGCTGTCTTTTCACTGTTCATCTTTTTTATCTTCTATTTCTTAGATAAGTCCCTTTAACATTTCATATAATAAGGGCTTGGTGATGATGAACTCCTTGAATTTGATCTTATCTGCGAAGGACTTTATCTGCCCTTCCATTCTTAATGAAAGCTTTGCTGGATAGATCAATCTTGGATGTAGGTCTTTGGATTTCATGACTTGGAATGCTTCTTTCCAGCCCCTTCTTGCCTGTAAGGTCTCTTTTGAGAAATCCACTGACAGTCTGATGGGGACTCCTTTGTAGGTGACTGTCCCCTTATCTCTTGCTGCTTCTAGGATTCTCTCCTTCATTTTAATCTTGGCTAATGTAATGATGATGTGCCTTGGTGTGTTCCTTCTTGGGTCCAACTTCTTTGGGACTCTCTGAGCTTCCTGGATTTCCCGGAAGTCTATTTCCTTTGTCAGCTTGGGGAAATTCTCCTTTATTACTTGTTCAAATAAGTTTTCCACTCGTGGCTGTTCCTCTTCCCCTTCTGGTACCCCTACAATTCGGATGTTGGAGCGTTTAAAGATGTCCTGGAGGTTCCTAAGCCTCTCCTCATTTTTTTGAATTCTTGTTTCTTCATTCTTTTCTGTTTGGTCATTTTTCCTTCCTTCTGGTCCACTCCCTTGATTTGAGCCTCAGTTTCCTTTCCATCACTATTGGTTTCCTGTGCATTTCCCTTCATTTCAATTAGTTTAGCCTTCATATGTTCCTCTAATTTGTGACTAAAATCAACCAGTTCTGTGAGCATCCTGATCACCAGTGTTTTGAACTGTGCATCTGATAGGCTGGCAATTTCTTGGTGGCTTAGAGTTATCAGTTCTGGGGCTTTGAGCTCTTCTTCCTGAGCCATAATGTTTTGATCAGGTCTCGCCTGTTATGTATGAGGGGCGGAGACTTAGGTGTTCACCAGAGTGGGGCCACCCAGGCCGCTGGGTTGTGATGCTGAATGTGGAGGTGGGGTCAGAGAGGGGCAATGGCGGTCCCCTGTGCTGCTTCCCGCTGCTAGGGCCTGCGTGGTCTGTCTCACTGTTCGCTCCTTCCCTGGTTTATCTGCGCGTGAACCGTGGTCAGCCTGCTGCCTTGTGCCCTCACTGGGTCCGCCTGTTGCCACCCTACACCTGGGTTCCACCAACGGCTGCCTTCCCACCTGGGTCGGGGGATCTTTCCTGCCCTAGCCTCCTCCCCCCAGTCCACTGCTGGCTCCACCCCTCTTACCAGTCTGGCTGAATGGTTCGTTGTTGTCGGATTTCTGTATAGTTCAATTTTCTGTGGTTTGGCTGCATTTTTGTTGTTAAAACTTTGTTGTTTTTAAACTTGGTTGTGCAAGAAGGGACAGTGTTTCCACCTACGACTCCATCTTGGCGGAAGTCTACAATGGAATATTATTCAGCCACAAAAAGCAATGGAAGTCTGACACCTCCTACAACATGGATGAACCCTGAAGACAGTGAAATAAGCTAGACTCAAAAAGACAAACATATTATTTCCAGTTATATGAGGTACCTAGTGTAGTCAAAGTCATAAAGATAGGAAGTAGATTAGAGACTAGAGTTTCTGTTTGGGGTAATGAAAAGTTTGGAGACAGACAGTGGTGACGGTGGCACAACACTGTAGATGTAATTAATGCTACTTAATTGTACATTTCAAAATGGTAAAGATGATAAATTTTGTTATATTTTACCACACACACACAATTTTTAATTGCAGCATACTGCATACAGTTAAATATGACATAGACTCCTGTTCTATGTTTTCTTAGAGTTTGTGTTGATCTAGTTGCATTCATCATCACAGGGCCAATTATTTTAATTGTATTTTCTTATTTCCTATGTTCTTGAAGTTCTGGTATTTGATTTTGGAGGCTTACAGACCCAGGGAGAGACTGCCCCTCTCAGGTCTACTAATTCCTAAAGATAACTTTCCTAAGAGCATGTCTTTAATATGCAAACTAACCAGTCAGAGCCACAGACCCCAGATGGCAATACTCCTCTGCTTTGATCACTCCTGTACCCCAAGCCCTCTGGAATTATTCAAACCAGCTTAACCCTAAACTGTTTACTCTGCGCTGCCTTCGCTTTCTCTCAGAAATCCTACACTTGTCTCCTCCTGTAGCTGCAGTGACTTTATCACACCTTACATTTTTAAAACAAACTCAATATTTTAAAAACTGATAAAAGTGAAGCTGATTAAGTATGTACAGAGGAAGCCTTATCAACTAGGTTCTCCCTTTATAAACATTTCTTTTCCTCTAAATTTCTAATCTGAAAGTTACTAAAAGTATTGCAAAAGGAATAAAAGTATGTTTTATAAGCACACAGAAAGGAAAAACTAATTCTAATGTTGTCCCTTTCTGCAGTGGTTGGGGTGATTGTGATGAGAGTTTCTTTAAAAAAAAAAAAAGCGCTGACCCTGACCAGGTGGTTCAGGTGGTTGGAGCGTTGTCCCACACCAAAAAGGTTGTGGGTTCGATTCCCAGAGCACATACCTAGGGTGTGAGCTCTATCCCCAGTTGAGGCACGTGCTGGAGGCAACAGTTCAATGTTTCTCCCTCTCCCTCTCTCTAAAATCAATAAACATATCCTCAGGTGAAGATTAAAAAAAGAGAGAGAGAAAGAGGAAGGAAGGAAGGAAGGAAGGAAGGAAGGAAGGAAGGAAGGAAGGAAGGAAGGAAGGAAGGAAGGAAGGAAGGAAGGAAGGAAGGAAGGAAGGAAGGAAGGAAGGAAGGAAGGAAGGAAGGAAGGAAGATAGATCTCCCAGCACACACCTCCTTGGGGCACTTGAATCTCCTTTTCCAATGAACTTTATCCTAAACTGTAAAGATCCCCAGGAGACTTGCAACCAGGGGATCAATGGGCAGCGGCAGCTCATCCGGACTAACCCCTGGAACCTATCTCCATGGCTTCCTTTTCTCTCATCTTCCAGTGAGCTGACAGCAGCCTGGCCTTGGCTCACTGCTTCCCCAGAATGTTTCTAGAGAGCAGAAGCAGCCCACCTAGGCTCTCCTATTGCTTCTTCTTTCCTATGACCTTCCTTGTTTCATTGTCCCCAGCTTTACTGTATCTTGCTGTATAATGGTTACATATCATGGGTATAATAATAGATATAATCCCATGTATAAGGAGCACAAAACTGTGGGCATGCATCATACACAGCAAAATACAGTACTCTCGAAATAAACAAATCTCCCCATATAAAATGCCTAACCACTATACTGTACACCTGAAAGTAATATAGTGACTGTCAACCATAATTGAAAACTTTTTTTTTTTTTTTTTTTCCCTGACTGGTGTGGCTCAGTTGGTTGGGCATCGTCCCACAAAGTGAAAGGTTGATGGTTTGATTCCTGCTCAGGGGTCACATGCCTGAGTTGCAGGTTTGGTCCCCAGTCAGGGCACTTAAGAGAGAGGCAATTAATCGATGTTCCCTTCTCTTTCTCCCTCCCTTCCCCTCTCTAAAAAGAGTAGATATAAACTTAAAAAAATTTTTTTCATGCCCTGGCTGGTGTAGCTCAGTGGATTGAGCGCAGGCCTGCGAACCAAACAACCATGGTTCGATTCCCAGTCAGGGTACATGTCTGGGTTGCAGGCCAGTTCCCAGCAGGGGACGCACGAGAAGCATCCATATATTGATGTTTCTCTCCTTCTCTCCTTCCCTTCCCCTCTAAAGATAAATAAATAAAATATTTATAAAAATTTTTTTCAATAGAAAAAAAAAGGACATCTCCCAAGGATAAGATTTGGGCTGGTTCTTCAAGTCAGAAATGAACCTTGGGGGTAGAAATGAAATAAATGTGAGGGGGAGAAAGTCTGTTAAGAGAATATGAGTGAAAGAGAAATGAAAATGAAGTTGAGGAGAGAGGTGAATTCTGGAGCTTGATACTGAGGGAATGAAACTTCAGAGATGCCTCTGGTCATTCTAGAAAGTAGCTCAGCAAACCAATAGTGGCAGCTGGGTCTTCGAATGTGCAAGTCTCCACACCCACTTGGCAAAGCCAAAGTGGATTTATTGTTAAACAAACAAAACAAAAATAAAAACAAAAAAGTTCTAGAGGATTGCAGTAGCCTCCCTTTGGGGTCCCTAGTTACCTCTGTGCCTAGGGACTAACAGGCACAGGAAGGGTTCCTAACGCCGCCACTGCTGACTCCTGCTCCCCATTACCTGACAGATGGTTTTTCATCTGTCTGAATCTGAGCCTGGGCTCTCCTTCCAGCACAGCTGACAGTGAAGCTGAAGGGAGAACCAGTCTGTGCTTCTTTAGTCACCATGGTGACAAGAAACTATCACAAATATTTGCTTATGACTTCACTGGAGAAGACAGGCAGGGAAGGTTAGATTGGAAGGAGAAATACCTGCAAAAGCACATCTGGAATCAGCAACCAAAGGGAGGCTGGACTGTTGTTTTGGGGACCAGCAAGCAAGGGGGCTTTTTTTCATCATGCACTCCCTTAGTTACTGGAGCTAGGCCCAGAAATCCACAATACAAATATACCTTTTCTAGCACCTGCCTGTCTTGGGTTTTCTTAGTCAAGGAATTTCTCAAAGGGAATAGGTCCCTGAAGTTATCCCTCCCATTTCTAGGAAATAAATGTCTAATATTGACATGCATTTTCTAATAGAACCACGAGACTAGCAATAATAATACAAAATAGTTATGGACCCTGTTATGGCCTGAATTATGCTCCCCCTTCATATATTGATGTCCTAACCTCCAGCACCTCAAAATGTGTCTGTATTTGGAGATAGGGTCTGAATGCTGGGATAAGGCCCTAATCCAATTAGGATAGTGAAGATTAAAATGCAGATGCACACCGAGGAAGTACATTATGTGAACACAAAGACAGGCATCTGTAAAGCAAGGAGAGAAATCTCAGAAGAAGCCAACCCTGTTGACACCTTCATCTCAGACTTCTACCCTCCAGAAATGACAATATAAATTTCTGTTCTTTAAGCCACCTGGTCTGTGATACTTTGTTATAATAGCCTTAGCAAATTAATAAAGGCCCTAACTGATAAATGAAGACCTTGAGTCTCAGGTCACACACTAGGTGAGTAGTAAGATTACTCTAGTACTTCATTTAATCACTAGTATGTTTATAACTTGAGATTCATCAAATTTTAAAACAATGCACTTTTTTTCCCCCAGAAAAAGGCATACATGATATAGCTAGTTGTCCTGTGTATGGGATGGGGATAGTCTGATAGTACAACACCTTTGAGCTCACATCCTAGACATCTGCTGGCTGTAGGACATTCCAAAAAGAAGTCTTAAGTTCAAGGCCTGGACTTCAAAAAGTTACCAAGCAATCACTTGAAGGCATCAGCCCAGAGAATCTGAAAGAGCTATATTTAGGAGATGGGGAACTAGACTTATTGTCTAGGTAATGACATGACAATCTTTCATGACAAGGAAATTAACACAATGAAGTAGTCAGTCTTTTCAAATTACTTCCCTAGTGCTGGTGCTAAACTAGTGCTGGTACTAAACTGAGTGGGTGCTTCTCCCTTTGAAGAGGGAGGCTTTCTAATAGAATGATATTTGTAGCTGCCCAGGCAAAGAGAATGAGCTAAGGCTTTAAATCAAGCAGACTACTGGGATATGCTACAGTTAAGAAAGTTTTACAATTTATCAGAATGCATGGAGAGTTACTTAATGGCACTGGGAAGAGAGAGAAAAGAGATACACTGTTATTTCCCAATTTAAGACCTCTTCCTTCTACAATGTTGGAAATATAATTCTTCCCAGGCTAGTCTTGCTTTTTTTTTCAGCTGGCCTCTCTGGCTTTTCACTAGGAACTCATGGCCACATGCTAGTTACTTTAAAAAGAAAGGACTTGGAGTGTAAGTTCATAGCCTGAGCAGGTTAGTAAGGTTTGATAATTGTCAAATTCTGTGTAGACAGAATATGTAATCTTCACAACAATCCTGAGAACATACCTTACAGATGAGAAAAATGAGACTCACAGGTTAACTAACTGCCATGATGGTAAAAAGTCAACCCTGACCTGTTTGCGCCCAAAACCCATATTCTTCTTATGTCCTAAAAACAGAAGTGATTGGTAACAGCAAATCTATCAGAATTCTGGGTTAGAAACTGCTCCAACACCAAATAAGAAACAAATCTGCTCACATCCCAGAATTTTGGTTAACCACAAACTCAAATGCCTTAAAAGGTAAAATAAAGAGATTAATGATTTTTAACAGGGCAGTTACAATGATACAACAGAGATTGCTCTCATTCTCAATTTTTACATAGTGCCAGCCAAACAAAATTTGACAGGGGCTTTGGTAAGTAGTTAAATAAATCCCAGCATCATGCTTCTGTTTTCAAAAAATGTTTTCATACACAGGATCTAACTGACCCCTATGACAACCAATCAGAAGGATGTCAGTTAGGAGCGCATCCAGTTAATAATAGCTAAGGAACCCGGTTCAGAGGTGCTGTGATTTGCACAAACTGTGAAGCTGGACTCCAGTCTAGATCCTCTAATTCCAAAGGCCTCTTTTCATCCAGCCTCTGAGAACTACTACTTTCCATCCTCACAATATACACATAAAATTCCACCCAGTTTGGGTCCTGCCCTTAGACCAGATTCTGTCTAGCTTGATCTATTTACTCACAGTCATTTTAACCTGAGAATTACTGGCAATTAAATCTCTAATTAGTGCATATGATGAACAGGGAGGAATTGAAATACTGTTATGAAGATGTTCGCCTGAGACTTTCCTCCATCTCTTTCATCTAATCTATCACCAAATCCTTGTCCTAATTTTACCTCCAAAATACAATTCTCTCAACTCTTGACCCCCCTGCCCCATCGAAGTCACTATCAGCTCTTGCCCCCCTATCTCCCTCTAATCCATCAACAAACAATAAAACCAGAGCTACTACTGCTCCCATGTACAATAAATATTCCCAATTCATGGTCCTGCTTTTATCTTCATCTCATTAGCTGTTTTTTTTTTTTAATTGATTCATTTGAGAAAGAGAAATGCTGACTTGTTGTTCCACTTATTTGCAAGTTCATTGGTTGAGTCTTGTATGTGCCCTGACCTGGGATCGAACCCACAACCTTGGGTTATTGGGACAATGCTCTAACCAACTGAGCAGCTACCTAGCCAGGGCTCATTCAAGTCTTAACCCTCACTTATCACATGCTCCTGTCACAGATGTCCTCTCAGCATCTGGAACCCATCAAGCTGTTTCCTGCTTCAGTCTTCACACCTCTTGTTTTCTTTCTATAGCTCTCACAATTGCTTGATCCTTCTCTCCTAACCCAAAGAAAGCTAATTTTTTGTCAGAACACCTGTTTTATTTCCTCCATTACACAATTTACAATGAATTTGTTCTCCATAGGCTGCATAAGTTCTCCAGAGGCTGTTGTATACCCAGCACTATAGGCTCATAAGTATTTGTTGAATGAATCACTGTTCAAATATTTATTCAACACTTAATGAACATCTGCACTGTCCCAGACACAAGGCCTACCTATAAGAGCTTCTTATTAAATGTTTGCCAGTAAGTGAAAAGCTACACAAGCACAAAAAAAACCTTCGTTGTGACTGGAGTGGAGAACTTCCAAAGGAAGATTTTAGAAGGGTTTCTTACTAGAAAACCAGAAACCATGGGTTTCCTGCAGAATAGATAGGGAAACCAAATAAAAACTGTTTTAAGACTACAGGGTACAGATCCCTCAGAAAAAGACATTTAGACTGCTAAATCCAGTGACCTTGTCAGCATTTATTCTGTTTTACTTTCTAATTTGTCACTAATGATCACTTTCACCTCCTGCAACGCTACCCATGATTCTGGACAGTACCATGCTCTCCCAGTTCTTACCTTCCCAGACATTCCTTCTCAGGTTTCACACTCAGTTCCCCTTCCGATGCCAATCTCTCAATGTGAGTGTGTATCAAAATTCTACTTTTTGTCCTCTTAGCAGGAGCAGCCCTCTCCCCAAGCAATCTCCCTTGGTTTCAACCTCCACTTTCAAATCAACTACCAAATCCATACAGTCACAACCTCCTACCTAAAAGTACATTTGCAAATGACCGCTTGCTCTCTCTCTACCTCACTTTCTCCTTAAAACAGTTTCTTCTCCTATCTTCCTAGTTTGGAATTAAAGCCATTACCATTCACGTAGTCCTCAAGTCAGCCTAAAGTTTCACCTCCCCCAAAGACAACAGGTTTATAGACTGATTTCTACCTATGCCAGAGAATCTCTCCTTAACCAAATTCTACCCATTCTCCTCGAGCCCTTTCTCAACTAGGCCTCAACTTTGGCCTATAAAAGCTTGAACAAGCCCTGACCAGTGTGGCTCAGTTGGTTGGGCATTGTCCTGCAAAGCTAAAGGTCATCAGGTTTGGTTCCCAGTCACATGCCTGAGTTGTGGGGTCAGTTCCCAGTCAGGGCATGTGAGAGAGGCAACCAATCGATGTTTCTCACATCAATGTTTCTCTTCTCTTTCTTCCGTCCCCTCCCTCTAAAAATAAGTAAAATCTTAAAAAATAAAAATAAAAAAAAAAAAGACTTGAACAAAACATTAACATATAGTTTCTAACAGCTCAAGGTCACATCATTAAAATGACCCTAGCCCTTCCTTAAAGTGCCTGCCTGAGAGAATCACAAGACTGCCAAAAGAATTTGTTCTGTTCCATCTAACACCTAAAAACAAGGTGCCGGTCTCACAGACTCTGTGGGAGGAATAAGCACCAGTGAGCAAACCCAGGTGAGTTTCACAGGGCCCAAACCCCTTCCTCAAATTCTGTAATTTTTCACCTCTCTGACTCTACTGAGCCCCCTCTTACCCCGCTCTACTTCCTAATCTTCCCTTTAAAACACCCTGTTACCTCTGTACAGGTGGAAGTTGAGTTCAGTTCATACTTATTCCTATTGTAATAAAATCTATTCTCACCACTTAACCAGTATAGGGCTTTGTTTATCTTTGACACTTGTTACCCCAAAGTGGTACCTCCTGGCAACTTCCAATGATATTGTTTTAGTTCACAACTCATCACCTCTTACTTCCAGACCACGAAATCTCTGCGAGAACGACTCTCTGAGTCTCCAACACAATGCACAGCACACATATGCTCCCAAATGTTCAACATCTTCAATTTTAAAAAATTTCACTTACTGATCTGGAGAGAAGAAGGGAGAGAGAGGGAGAGAGGAATATCCATTTGTTGTTCCACTTATTTATGCATTTATTCATTTATTTTTATATGTGCCCTGACTGGGAATCCAACTCACAACCACGTGCACTGGGACGATGCTCTAACCAACTGAGCTACCTGGCCAGGGTTCCAATCAACATTTTAAACTTCAATTTTCCAAAGGATGTGAAGCGGGTTATAATAAATTCAACAAAATAAAAATACAAAAACAAAAATCTGAAATAAAAATATACAGATTTGTACAGAAAATAGGGAAAGATGAATGCAGATAAGCAGGATCCAAAAAATCATTTAATTAAAAGTGAGTTGCATTTTTTTTTGTTGTTTTTTTTTCTTTAAAACCGAGTTGCATTTTGACATGTCCACCTGACAGCCAAAATAAAGCAACACAAGTGAGCCCTTACATCACCCCCGTTATCCATGATGGTGGCCTTTGATGCACAAGAGTTTTATATTTTGACTAAGTCCAATTTACACCCCCCCTTTTTTTAGATTGCCTGTGCTTTTCCTGTCATGTGTTATCTTAATCTCAGAACATTAAGATTTAGCCCTGGCTGGTGTGGCTCAGTGGATGGAATGCCAGCCTGCAAACCAAAAGGTCACAGGTTCTATTCCCAGTCAGGGCACATGACTGGGCTGTGGGCCACGTCCCCAGTAGGGCAACCACACATAGATGTTTCCCTTTCTCCTTCCCTTCCCCTCTCCCTAAAATGAAATAAATAATTCCTGTTTTATTGAAAGAGTTCTATAGTTTTAGATCTTTACATTTAAGTCTTTGATCCACTGACTTAATTTCTGTATATGGTATAAGGCCAGGGTTCAATTCATTCTTTTCCATATGGGCACCTATTCTTTTTAGGTACTCATATGGATACCCATCATAGGTTCCCATATGGATGCATGGCATTATATATAGGAATTAGAACATTAAGGTAATAAAAATAAACCAATGATCCACCTAAGTCCTTTCTTGATGAATTTATCTTTAATTGAGATGCCTTTAAAATGAATGGTTTTTGTAATTCAAGCAATCTATCAAACCAACAGGCTACTGCAGTATATACAAGTTCCTTTCCTGTGTCAAGTTATTTATTGTATTGGCCAAAAAGTTCATTTGATTTTTTCCATAAGGTGGCTCTAGTAGTACTTAGTTGTCTTTAACTTCATTCAAAACAATTTTGTTAGATTGTATTGTGACAGCTCTCATACCAGCACACATAAAAAAAATCAAAATTGGTGAATTTTTGTGTGGCCATTTGAATATGGAAGAAAATATACAACATTTTTGGCATATTATGCTTTATTATGTCAAGAAAGGTAAAAATGCAACTGAAAGACAAAAAAAGGTTTGTGCAGTGTATGGAGAAGGTGCTATGACCAGATCAAATGTATCAAAAGAGGTTCGTGAAATTTCATGCTGGAGATTTCTCCCTGGACCATGCTCCATGGTCAGGTAGAACAGTTGAAGTTGATAGTGATCAAATCAAGATATAGAGAACAATTAATGTTCTACCATGCAGGAGGTAGCAGAATATCTAAATATCTAAAATATCTAAATCAGCAAAAATGAAAAATGTGTATTTTATGGAAAAAACCATACGGACTTTTTGGCCAACCCAATATTTCCTCGTCCTACTAGGAGGCCTGTGCCAATTACCAAGGCTGAAAAGGATCATGATACTCCTGCCAAGAAAATGGCACGTCTGTGTCCTTACTGCTAGATGGACAGAAGTCTTCTCAAGTTTAGTCCAGAATGCTTTTCAAAGTTTCTGGACATGGCGAGAAGGTATTATGGTCATATGTCACATAACAACTTTTTGGTCATCGACAAACTGCCTATTATTATATAATGGAACTGAAAAATTCCTATTAGTGACATCATAGCCTTCCTGATGTCATAGCACAATGCATTACTCAAGTGTTGTGGTGATGCCAGTGTACAGAAACCCACTCTTCTGCCAGTCGTACAGGAGTACAGCACATACATCTTCTGTGCTGTGCATAGTAGTGTAGAAAGCATTTTGGGAACATTACTTGCCTTCAGAGGCAAGCACTATATGATAACTTCTGTTTGTATGTGCATGTTTTAAAAATGCAAAACAATTCATACTTCCAATTAACTGCTCCTGGGAAAATGTAAACTTGCCTTGTGCTATTTCTGATCTACTATTCCTTGTACTAGACAAGAAATAGTTTGAGAGAATTTCTTAGAACGGAGTCAAATGAAGGAAAGCCCTGGTCTGTGTTTTTAAGGAAAACGTGCTCAAATGTACACTATGGTGGCCCGTTTGCTGGCTCGAGATGTAATATATCAAATGTTCTACTATGGTGATGGGTTCTTTGAAAAGGCCAATTTGGTGTGCATTCCCCAAACAGTGATGTTGTATTAAAACAAGGCATTTTTTTCTAATAAAAAATTACCTTTGTTTCTGTAAAAAACAAAACAACAAAAAAAACAAGAGTACAGCACATACACTTAGAGCAGCAGGCCGTGCCACCTAGGTTTGTGCAGCATGCTCTATGATGTTCCCGTGACGATGAAACTAAGGACGCATTCATTTCTCAGAACATATCTGTGTTAAGCGGTGCACAACTGCATCTAATAAATCCAGACTAAGAGCTAACATAACCCTTTGAAAGATCCTTCAAATATCCCAAAGCCAATCCCTGACTTCTATGGTCGGGGGAGGGGGGAGATGTTCCCAGGGAAAACTGTAATAGTAATGATTTGCTTGGCTTTTAAGTCTAAGCTCTTACCGAATCTTCAGTTTAGAAGTGGGGAAACTCAAGCATAATTTGCACAAGGTCCCAGCTAGTAAGTGGGGGATTCTAATACAGGCCTTTCTGACTAAAGCCAATGCTCTCTCCATTACAATACTTACCTGCACAGCCACAAGGAAACCCCTGGAAGGAGCGTCAATGTTTCACTGCCTGACTCAATACCTCAAATACTATGTGTGTTCTAGTTCTTGCCAAGAAAAAGGAACACAAACATCAGATGATATCAACACTGATATGAACAGAGGCAGAAAACTGTCGGGATTGGCAGGTAGTCAGGTAGTCATTTGAAGGCTGTCTGCCACTTCAAAGAAAAAACAAAAAACACTTGAGTTAAATTTCCCTGTTCTTGTTTTTCTGGCAACCACTCTGCAGAGTAGGTGCCTGTGTGCAGGGAGTGACTGGGGATGGCAGCAGCTGTGTTAAAGGAAACACAAAGCTGAGGGAAACAGGATGAGCTGAGAGAAATGCCATTTAAGTCTGGTGTAGGGTTTGAAAATCTTTTTAAACCTCAACATTATGTAGATGGATGGCCTATTTTCAATGGTTTGTATTGGAAATACCTAGGCAAGAGAAGGCAGCTGTGCTGGCAGGACCACGAAGAGGCACTGGAGAAAGCGTGGTGTGGGTGAGGACCCACAAAGCCAGACCATACCGTCTCTGGCCCTGCTACTCAATGCACGTGCCACCTCGTGTCTCGCTTACCTGTGTCTCCATTTTCCTACCCACACCCTGTGTGCCTCTGAGATACAGTGAAGATCAAATGAGAAAATACGTGCAAGTACTTTGTAAATAGCTACATGCTGTGCTGATAAGGTAGACTTAAGTTTGGTAACAACTTTTCGAACTTCTGGAATTTCTTTGAGCTTCATGACAAGGAACTACTGGAAACAAGAAAACAGCATGGAACAGGTCTGACTACACGAGGTGCTCAGGGTGTTATTTGCAAACCTGTCAGAACTGCCAGTCACCAAGACAGTGAGAGAGACTCCTCTAGGGACAACTGGGTCAGTTCATGATGGGGCCACCACAACAAGGCTGCTCATATTCTAGCGGATCCTCATAGGACTGGGCTAAACAGGGATCACTCTAGAAAACAAACCTGAAACCACAGTAGGTGGTTTGCTGAAAAGACCATGTGGGAAAAACTATCATCTGCTCATACAATGCTATATTCAAGGCTCGAGGTCTCAGCTTCATATGGCACATTGAGGTATAAACCAACCAGACACCTGAGAGCCCCAGTTCTTTGGTTCTCTAATCCTAATTCCCTCCTAGGATGTATTGTCCTTTTAGCCTTTGAGTCTATATGTAAATACAATGCTCAGACCTAGGAATGGAAGGCAAGGAGTGGCAAGGGACATAGCAGAGGACTGAGGATTAGCTACAGTTCAAGTGTTACTATCTCTGTTAACTATAACATGAGAATACACTTTACAGCCCTAGAGGGTTGCTGAGGTAATATGAAAGTGTCTAGGGTCTAAATGCTAAATCAATACAGACAACGGCACGGTGGTTACTAGAGGGATGGGGGGTTAGTAACAGGTAAAGGGAACCAAATATATGGTGACAGAAGATGACCTGACTTTGAGTGGTGAGCACACAGTACAATATACAGATCACGTATCACAAAAATGTACACCTGAAACCTACATGACCTATGAACCAATGTTACCCCAATAAATTTAATGAAAATAAATTAATTAAATTAAAAAAATGCTAAATCAATGGTTATTTCCCTTTTCTTCTTAGCTCCTACTCTGAAAGGCCTCAATTGCCCATAAGGGCAACTTCTAGGAAGTTGGGTCAAAGACGACGGCTATATTTTCTTGCTCTCTATTAAGGTAGTTTTCCCTCCTCCTAACACTATAGCTTCTTTCTCTTAATCTTTATCTTTCTATTCCATCTTTGCTTCCTACAAAGCTAGGTTGTAAGGACCAGTAAGCCAGAATTTTTTTAAAAACCCTGCTTTCAATCATTTACCTTACCCCAAGATGAGCAATTCTAATAATGTCTCATTAGATAATTATTGTCTCTTTGGAAAACAAATGCTGATGACTTCTAAATCTATATTTGCAGCCCACGCCTAATACCCAAGAGGTTCCCTCAACTCATGTCCCACAAGTACCTTGTATTTTTTTTTTAATTTAAAAGTCATCATCTAGTAAAATTAACTTCTGGCCAAGATGGAGGCGTAGGTGGAAACACCATGCCTCCTTGCACAACCCAGTTTAAAGACAACAAAGTTTTAGTAACAAAAATGCAACTAAAACAGAAAATTGAACTGTACGGAAGTCCAACAACAAGGAAACATTCAGCAAGACTGGAAAGAGGGGCGGAGCCAGCAGCAAACCTGGTAGGGCAGGAAAGATCCCTGAGCCCAATCCAGGCACGCAGGCAGCTGTTGGCGGATCCGAGGTGTGGGGTTGCAACGGGCAGACCCAGTGAGGGCACAAGGCGGCAGGCTGACTGTGGTCACACATTCGCACGCAGATAAACCAGGCAAAGGAGCAGGCAGTGAGACAGACCTCAAAGGCCGTGGTGACGGGAAGCAGCAGAGGGGACCGCCACTGGCTCTCTTTGACCCTGCCCCCACATACAGCATCACAACCCAGTGGCCTGGGTGGCCCCACTCTGGTGAACACCTAGGGCTCTGCCCCTCATATGTAACAGGCGCAAACAGACCAAAATATTATGGCTCAGGAAGAACTCAAAGCCCCAGAGCCAATAACTCTAAGCGACCAAGATATTGCCAACCTATCAGATGCACAGTTCAAAACACTGGTGATCAGGATGCTCACAGAACTGGTTGATTTTAGTCACAAATTAGAGGAACATATGAAGGCTAAACTAATTGAAACGAAGGGAAATGCACAGGAAACCAATAGTGATGGAAAGGAAACTGAGGCTCAAATCAAGGGAGTGGACCAGAAGGAAGGAAAAATGACCAAACAGAAAAGGATGAAGAAACAATTCAAAAAAATGAGGAGAGGCTTAGGAACCTCCAGGACATCTTTAAACGCTCCAACATCAGAATTATAGGGGTACCAGAAGGGAAAGAGGAACAGCCACGAGTGGAAAACTTATTTGAACAAGTAATAAAGGAGAACTTCCCCAAGCTGACAAAGGAAATAGACTTCCGGGAAATTCAGGAAGCTCGGAGAGTCCCAAAGAAGTTGGACCCAAGAAGGAACACACCAAGGCACATCATCATTACATTAGCCAAGATTAAAATGAAGGAGAGAATTCTAGAAGCAGCAAGAGATAAGGGGACAGTCACCTACAAAGGAGTTCCCATCAGCCTGTCAGCTGATTTCTCAAAAGAGACCTTACAGGCAAGAAGGGGCTGGAAAGAAGCATTCCAAGTCATGAAATCCAAAGACCTACAACCAAGATTGATCTATCCAGCAAAGCTTTCATTTAGAATGGAAGGACAGATAAAGTGTTTATCAGATAAGATCAAATTCAAGGAGTTCATCATCACCAAGCTCTTATTATATGAAATGTTAAAGGGACTTACCTAAGAAAATGAAGACAAAAAAGATGAACAGTGAAAAGACAGCAAACTCACAGTTATTAACAACCACACCTAAAACAAAGGCAAACTAAGAGGACAGCTAGATCAGGAGCAGAACCATAGAAATGAAGATCCCATGGAGGGTTAGCAACAGGGGAGTGGGAGGAGGAGAAGGGGGGAGAAGGTACAGAGAATAAGTAGCATATCAGTAGGTAGAAAATAGATAGGGGGGAGGGTAAGAATAGTAGGGGATATATAGAATCTAAAGAACTTGAAACGCATGGTCATAAACTAAAGGGGGGAATGGTGGGGGAGAGGGTGTGGAGGGGAACGAAAGGGGGGAAATAGAACAACTGTAATGGCATAATCAATAAAATATATTTTAAAAAACCCTAGAGGGGAAAAAAAGTCATCATCTCCTTATACTTGCTCCTTATACATGTTTAATTCTTTTTTTAAAAGATTTTATTTATTTATCTTTAGAGGGGAAGGGAAGGAGAGAGGGAGAGAATATCAATGTATGCTTGCCTCTAATGGGTCCCCTGCTGGGAAGTGGCCTGTAACCCAGGCATGTGCCCTGACTGGGAATCGAACTGCCATCCTCTGGTTCCCAGGCCTGCACCCAATCCACTGAGCTACACCAACCAGGGCACATTTTTAATTCTTTAAAAAATGTTTTTTCGCCCTGGCTGGTGTAGCTCAGTGGATTGAGCACGGGCCTACAAACCAGAGGATCATGGTTTGATTCCCAGTCAGGGCACATGCCTGCGCTGCAGGCCAGTTTCCAGCAGAGGATTCACAAGAGGCAACCATACCTTGATATTCTCTCCCTCTCTCCTTCCCTTCCCCTCTAAAGATAAATAAATAAAATCTTTAAAAAAAAAAAAAGTTTTTTCTTTTATTGATTCCAAACAGAGGGGAAGGGAGGGAGAAAGAGTGGAAGAAAAATATCAACTGGCTGGCCCTTGTACATGCCCTGATAGGGAATCCACCCCAGGACCCTTCAGTTTGCGGGGCAACACCCAACTGCCAGGGTAATTTTTCTTAAAAATTTTTTTTGAGGGAGGGAGAAAGAGTGAGAAAGAAACATCAACATGCAGTTGCCTCTCATGTACCCCTACTGGGGACCTGGCCCTCAACCCAGACTGGAAATTAAACTGGTGACACTCTGGTTCACAGGTTGGCATTCAACCCACTGCGCCACACCATCCAGAGCCATTTTTCTAATTCTTAATTCATGGTCCATGATTCCTTATTTGGAATTCTGAAATCAAGAGTTCTGAGCCCTGGCTGGTGTGGCTTATATATACTGGTATATAAAGTCACCAGTATTAACAAGCATATATACGCCCATTTTACACATACAGGGTCCAGCACAAATAACACCCCCTTTTTAATTACAAAAGCATAAGCATGTAATTCTGTAACATAACAGTATCATATTCAAGGACACCATATGACATGTTAGGTGAAAAGTTCAAATTAAAATGATAAATTATCACACCCATATTATTACTTGACCAACCACACTCAAGCAGGCCTTACTCTGCCAGACCCTGTATAATACTGGCAATTTTGGTCAGATGGCCAAGTTTTCCTGAAGAAAGTCTGAGAGTTACACCAAACAGGCCAGGACACTGGCTCATTCACATTTAACATACTTGCAACATATTGTAGTTTATGTGCCTAGTTATAAGAGGACTTACAAGTTATCTAGTTTTAACTAAATTAACATTCACAAAATGGATAAATGGTTCTGACTCCAGCAAAAACAAAAAACAAAAAACAAAAAAACCCTGAATGTAAGACAATAATCTAAGCACAAAAGGAATAAAACAAAACCAGCAGAGCTGATGTCTCTGGAAGTATGAGCTCCTAAGTACCAAAATTTCATCTGCTGTATCACGATAAGACAAAACAAAATATAATAACCAACTAATCAAAACTAAGTCAGCCAAAACATTTAAATGATCTAGAAGACTATCTAAAATATGGACTTACAATCTCTTATCTTACTCCGAACATATATTATGCTTAAAAAAATAATACCTACTCAATACAAAATGCTACCAAGATCATCAAGATGTTTAAAAACACTCGTCTTCATCATTTTCATATGTATTTTTAAATACATAGAATTTGGTAAAAATACATAGACTACATAAGAAATATTTTAGCCCTGTTCAGGTTGCTCGGTTGGTTGGAGCACTGTCTCAATTCGCCAAGGCTGAGGGTTCGATCTCTTCAGAGCACACACGAGAGTCAACCCATGAGTGCACAAATAACTGGAACAACAAAATCGATGTTTCTCTCTCTCTCTCCCTTCCTATCTCTTTAAAATCAATTTAAAAAGAAGAAATATTTTATAAAACATGGAATATTAATTCTTGGGTTACTTTTGGCCTCGAATATCCTTATCTTTGGTTAGCTTAATGTTTTCAGATTTTAAAGTTAAGTTGTAATGTTTACAAATGTTTAATCCATTAATACCCTATGAAAACTTGGATTTCCACCTTCAAGGGGGAGAGGGCTAATGGAAATCGATGGGAAATTAAGCAGTAAGGCACCACTAGACCTACATTCCCCCACAGCAACAACTGCAGAGAGATCAGTAGATTTCATGGGGCTCTCTAGACGGCAGCCAGTCTCCATTTGATTTCACTCAATTACCCACTGTAATTTAAATTCTGGGGATTTCAACAAAAAGATAGACTTTTGTCTATTTTGTTTACCACTATACTTCCAGGGCCTTAGAACAACAGTCCATGGCACAAAGGCATTTAATAAACATTTGCTGAAATTAAAATAAATAACTGTTGCCTGCCTGGCCCCCAAAAGTATGAGTTTCTGACAAGTATTCATGTTTCTGCCTTCTGCTCAAAGACAAATGGATTCACCTTTATATTTAGCATAGGGCCTGACACATAGTAAACACTTTATGTGTTCACTAAGTGACTAACAGCAATTAGTAATTACTTATGAAGTGCGTACTGGATGAAATACCATGCTAAAATGCTTTACACACATTAGCTCATTCAGTCACCCTAAACTCCAATGAGGTATATACTGTTATCCCTACTGTAGAAGTGAGGAAAATGAGGTTTTGGAGATTAAGTAACAGGCTGAAGAACTATCTCTATTGTAGAATGAAATAACTGTAACAAGAATGAGTATGAAAAGGGCTATATAAAAGGCAAAAACAAAAGTACTATAGAATTTATGAGAGTTCACTTCCAGTTTAAAAGGCATAAAATATTTGGGAAAGGTTCATAAAAGTGGTAGGTAGCATTTACATTGGATCTTGAAAAACAGGCAGGATTTCCATGGGAAAAGTACAAAGGCGGTCGTCTGATTGGAATTCAGGATATGCAGATAAATGTTAAATAGAGTAAGATTAGTAAAGTCAAGAAGGAGGCCTTGAATATCATACCCTATGGGTTATGATTTTATCCTGTAGAACAGTGGTGCCCAACCTTTTTGGCACCAGGGACAGCTTTTGTGGAAGACAATTTTTCCATGGACCAGGGTGGAGAGAACTGTTTCTGGAAGATTCAAGCACGGTACATTCAAGCTCATCTCCTGCTGTGCAGCCCTGTTCCTCACAGGTACAGGTCCCAGCCGAGGTTGGGCATCCCTGCTGCAGACAGTAAGGAATCGGGCGAAGGTTCCTAACTAAGGAGGAGAGTGACAAGAGAGGGGGCGGTTTAGCAATGCTGCTGCAGCAGAACTGTAGTGGCAGGGAGGCTACAGAAGAGATCTGGAGGGCCTCTTGGGTTAAAACACCTTTTCAGTTGAAACTATTTTTTGACATCTAGTAATTCACTGAATCTTCACTAACAACATTAATAAGTAGTGTTATCCATATTTTCACTTTAAGGAGCCTGACACTCAGAAAGGTTGCAGACCACAGAACTAAGACTCTTTGTGGCACTCTGCTGTGAGAAAAACCCACACAAAGCAATTTAGGGAGGATCTCAGTAAAAGATCACACAGTGTCCAACAACTGCCAATATAGAAAGGGAAGAAAAGAGTAAGAAACCAAAGATAGTTAGGATTTCTGTCTTTTACCCTAGTGTCTGGGCCAATGGCGCAATCATTAACAAAAATGCAGGAAAAGCAGGCCAAGAAGGGGTTCAGTGCGTGTGAGATACTTAGGTGGTGACAGTTTAGTGCCTTCTCTGCAAGTAGCTGTTATGAACTGTGGGGTGGGTGGGCCAGGCTGGAGGGAAACTAAAAGAAATGGGCTAAATTACTTTCTAACACATAAGGATGATCAGTTACAAAGGTTACTTGCACCCAAAAGCAAACTAGAAGTGGTCTTCAGTATACTATTTAAGGCCAGATCAAATTCTTTCCATCTTCTCTACCCTCACACTTACAACTGCCTGCTCTTATAAATTCTGCCTCATGACTCTGGCACTGCTAATAGCAATTTCAGAGTCAGAAAGGGCTCTTTCCTTTCCAGAGACAAAACACTGCCCTACAAATAGCCCATATTTGGGGTAGAACCATCTACCCCAAAAGAGAAAGTGATTCCTACCCCAAAAGAGAAAGTGGTTCCTCTATTTGCTATCTCTGACCTTTCAGAAGTTACTGAACCTCTCTATGCTTCATTTCCCTCAACTAGAACATGAGAGTCTGAGAATTAAATGAGTCAATATTATAGTTTTTAGGCATTAGACCTCAAAAAAATATTATAGTACTTAGTACCTAGCACATATGAAGTCCTATATATTTTTGGCTATTATTACAGCTTTTTTAACCTCTGGGGGTGTTTTTTTTTTTTTTAGGTTCTCATTCTTTGGTGATACTTGGATTATAAACTGGGCCCTGGCTGGGTGGCTCAGTTGGTAGGGGTGTCATCCCATACACCAAAAGTCTGTGGGTTCAATTCCTGGTCAGGGCATGTATGGGAGGCAAGTGACTGATGTTTCTCTCTCATACTGGTGTAGCTCGTTCCCTCTCCATTCCTCTCTCTAAAATGAATAAACATATCCTCAGGTGAGGGGTACACACACACACACAAGCAAAAAATGATAAAACAAAATCTGGCAAATCTCTTTTAAATAAGGAAGGCCCTGGCTGGTGTGGCTCAGTGGACTGAGCATGCCAGCCTGCAAACTGAGGGGTCCCCAGTCAGGGCACATGCCTGGATTACAGGCCAGGTCCCCAGTTGGGGGTGTGTGAGAGGCAGCTGATCGATGTTTTTCTTCCTCCCTTCCTGTCTCTCTAAAAATTAAACCTCTTTAAAGTAAAATAGAAATAGGAAAGCTTTTCCTGAAGTCACCCAGACTTCCCTTTAAATCTGATTAGCCAGAACTGCAACACATGCCCACACCTAAACCAATCACTGCCTAAGGAGTTAAAATGACAATGACTGGTTTTGAGTTTATACTAATCAAGACCTATCCCTGGGGCTGGGGAGGGACTGCCAGATTCCTCATTAACGAGGTGTAAGGAATGATGACAAAACCACCAGTGTCAAAAACAATGACAACAAAAACCCCACTAGTGTCTGCCAAGACCATTTTGAGAGGCTGTGGTCTCTGCTAGGAAAGGTTAGAATACTTAACTTCCACATTTGCAAGCAGCACCTCCACAGGGCTCCTGTGGCACTGAAACCACTACAAAGGTCTATTAAGGCTAGTGAAGTCCGGCACAGGAGAAACAGCATAGGATACATAGACCAGAGCTGAAGAAGAGTATGAAAGGTGGTGAAACACAGCAAGTCCTAGACCCATGTAGGTGTGGTGGAGGCCACCAGCCTTGGACTAGTTACCTAATCCCAAAGCCTCAGTTTACTCATTTATAAATGAGGAAAACAGAAACCAACTGATTTAGTGTTAGAATTAAATGTATCTCTACACTAATTTCACTCCCATGATATAAGGATCAGCCCCAAACAAAAAACAACAAAAAATCCACAGTATGGGGGTGCTCAGAAAGACAGGGTGGGATGGGGAGAGGTACCTGAAATGAAGTCAGAAAGAAAACGGGAGGCAGTCTGACACTAGACTAAAAATCCCTTTCAGGAACTTGGTCAGGTTTTGTTGCCCCAGTGAAGAACTTTCCAAGTCTTCCAGAAAAGGAATACTTTACTTCATACCTTACGTCTTCCAAGAGGTTTATGTGCTGCAAAATGGGTAAGAATCTCTTTTCTGGCCTTCGCTGCCTAGTGTGTTATCTGCTCTGAGGTAGTTTCCCAATCTGTAAAAACTAAGTAAATCTCCACCAATTGTATTTCACTGAACTTAATAATAACTAAGTATTGGCTCATTTCTGTTAGGCATCAGTGCTCCTGAGGTTGCAAGCCGATACAAAACCTGTAATAGTAGAGCCCCTAAAATTTCTCATCCATACCTAAGGCTGCAGTTAAAAAGACAGGCTTATCAGTCTTCATGGAGGTTTCTGGAAACCAGAGTATTTAAGAGAAAGGAACTAATATTACCAAGGGTGGAAAAAAATCTGTTCTGATATCTTTCTTTTTTTAAGGTTTTATTTTTAGAGAGGGGGGGAAAGAGAAGGAGAGAAACAGCAATGTGTGGTTGCCTCTTCTGTGCCCCCAACTCAGGACCTGGCCCACAACCCAGGCATGTGCCCTGACTAGGAACCATACTGGCTACCCTTAGGTTCTCAGGCCTGTGCTCAGTCCACTGAGCCACACCAGCCAGGGCTGTTCCGATATTTCTAGACTTCTTACTAGACTTCCAAGATTGTGTTGTATCTTTCGTTTTTAAATACCTTAAGAACACTGCCCCTTTTCCTCTTCCTAGAGATGAGGAAATAAAGACTTAAAAAGAAAAATAACATTTATTGAGGCCACACTAAATGCTTTCGATATGTATCACTGCATTTGACATCAAAGTGACTTCTCTGGATGAGAGCTAGGAAGCCGCAGGCAGGATTATACTATATTTGATTCTACAGTCAATGCCTTGCAGCTCAGGGGAGTAATTTGTTTTCTCAGGATCAGGGTCTTAACAAAACTCAGCCCCAGAGTCTCATTTAGCTCCCTGCCCCACACATGAACAATATTTGGTGTTAGTAATTCAATTTGCCCATTTCCAATTTCCTTCAGACTCAGGATTTCAAAGTGGGCCCACTAGCAAAAAAAAAAAAAAAAAAAAATCAATCTTTACAACTTTGCCTAGGGTTAAAAGCTTTCTTTCCCGCTTTTACAGCCCAAACATTAGGGGGCCAGACTATAAACTATGGGTCTGGAGTAATCACCCTGTTTTAGGCGCTGTGTATCTATAACAGGTAAGTTACTTTATCTCTTTAGCCTCAGTTTCCTTATCCATAAAATAAGGATGACAGTAGTACCAATCTCATTAGGTTGTGCATATTAAGTAAAACGTGACATATAAAGCACTCAGAACAATACCTGCACATAGGAAGTGCTTAGTAAATTTATTTACTTAATTTTGCTGGAAAGTAAATACCACTGATGTTTCTGTCCCTAAGACCAAAAGCTTCGCCATTATATTCTCCCTGAACACAAACCTTGCCAGCCGGGAGTCCCTTAAGAAACAGCAACAGGTCGCTCCTTTTCTCCTAACCAGGGCCAGGCCCAGAAACCTGAAGACCCCGACCTACGTGTGGCCCCAGGTCTTGGCCTTTAATCTTCTACCACCTCGAAGGCTGTCAGTTTGAGCCCAACCGAACCACCGCATTTCCGCCTCGGCTCGGGAATTTCTCCCGGCCTTGAGCCGCCCAGGCTGTCTTTGGTACGGCTGCCCTTGGTTCCGAGCCGGGAGCTGGCTCGCCTGGCCTCCCCTCACCAGGGCAGTCTACCTGCGACGTAGGTAAGATCTCTTTGACTTCGGGGGAACCATTGAATACAGTCAAGATGCGCGTCGCTCAGTCTCATGCCGGGAGGAGGATCCCTGAGCGCCGCCCGGGCCTGCGACGCGGAGCCCGTCCCCCAGCCCCAGTGTCTGCGGCGAAGGCCGGAGGGCTGGCCCCTTTCTAACCCCCAGGAATGCTTGGGCTCTAGCCCAGAGCCACCACGTGGGGGTCTCCAGGCGTGGTAACATTGAACCAGCCCCCGAAGACTGCCGCCCGCATGGGCCCTGGCCGGCCCCAAACTGTCCTGAGCAGCACTCCAGGTACAGTTTCTCCCCAAAACCTATTTAGAGGGACCTCAGACACCCCCTGTAGATTGGAGACAGGCTCTCGCCTGTCTCAGAGCCCAAGCCCTGAGACTGCCTCCGTTCGAATCCCAGTTGCCTGGTATCCTTACTCACCCATCGCGGCTCCGCTCGCTCCTGCTTGGCGGCGGCAGCGGCAGCAGCTTCAGCAGACAATATGGCGGACCCTGCGGGACGGCAGCCCGAAACGGACAAACAACTTAACATTCAACCCCAGGAAGAAATGCGCACTCGGCCACACCGCCTAGTTTATGCAGGAAAGCCCTTAAAGATACCGCAGCTGTTGAGGGCGGGGAGTAAGGATGGAATATGAAAGAGATTGGTGGAGACTGAGAGAGGTAATCTGCTAAAGAAAGCATGTCTAGGAGAGGTAATCTACTAAAGAAAGCCTTTTCTGTCTCTATTTCTTCTTTATAGAGCAGTCTCCTCCACTACAAACTTTTTCTCCCAGAAAGCAATCCTTACCTTTATAGTTAAAGCCAATCATAGACCATGATATGAATAAGGACTCACTTAAAGAGGGGAAATGACATGCACAAGGATATAGAGATAAGTCAAAAGTTAGCAGGGTTACAATCTTATTGGGAGATAGAAGTAGAAAAATGAGACCAATACAGTGCTTTAAAGTTGACAGAGCTATTTCACCTATTCTCACTGCAAGTTGTCTGAAGGCAGAGGTCAGTTCTGTATTTTTCATCACAATCTCCACCTAGAGCAGTATCTAGTACGTGGTATGTGCTCCATAAATAATTGTTGAATGAATAAACAAACAAACGAACATCTCTGTGAGTTACACAAAATATGGGAAATGATCTCTCTTTTAGAGATGAAAAATTGAAACTTTGAGTATTCCTGTGGCTTTTGAATCATGGAATTTATGGCTGGTATACATTTGGCCTCTGTTTTTGCATAATAATAGGCCACTCCTCCTGTTCCTCACCTCAACACATAGAGGAAAGCTGACTGCAAGTCACTGGTCCCAAGAGGGAGCTGTTTTTTGGAAGCAGAATGAGAACCTGGGCTTCCAGGTCCTGTCACAACAAATTGCCAGTTCTAGTTGTGTGCCTCCTCTGTTAGGGAAAACAACTCAGAAAGCCAACTATTAGATCTCAGGGTCAGGAAAGGGAGTACTAGCCTTTTCTTTCTAGTGCCACTGCTCAAGGTCAGACCTCTTCATTATCTCCTGGTCCATTTTACCTGCCTTCACCTGGCCCCAGGCTCTTCCACTTGTACCTACCACCTCCTTAAAAACACATTCCTTATCAGGTTATACTTCTGCTTAAGCACTTCCTACTGTCTGTCCTTAGGAAATGCCCCAAAATTTCAATCTGAAACACAGGCTAGTCCTTACTGGCTTCTTGGGCCACTCCAGGATCCATCCATATTTAGGAGACCATTTTTCTCCAGATATGCTATTGATGGGGGACTCAAGAGTTGGAAAATTTTAGTTTAGGTAATCGCTAATAAGCTTAGTAATCAATATGGGTAAAAGCTATCGTTCCAGGACTGAAGTTCCACCTTTACTCCAGGAGACTGTAAACAGTTCCACCTTTCTGCCTCAGCAGGACTGCAAGCAATTCAAGATGGTATCTGAGCCATTGTGCTCCAGGGTGAGAGTCTGCCTCCTAAGACACAGAGGAAAGAATGCTCCACCTTCTATCTGATTAACTTTGTTCCTGAATTCCAAACCCCTTACCTACACTTTTCTTCTCCTTATAAACAGTCGGTTTAAAAGGGAATTTAATAATAATAATAAGTATTAAAAATGGAATTTAAGACAGTCTGTTAGGGTACATCACCCGCTATCTTCCTAGATCACTGGCCATCTGAATAAAGTGCCCATAAAGATTTAATACCTGTCTCTGCTTATTGGTTCTGGCGGTGACAGGCAGCGCCAATGCCGGCTTTTCTGGTTTCATATTCTGGCTACTCCGGGACAACAGAGTCTGGAACTCTCCAGTAAGCCTGGGAATTTGGCTGGGAGTCCCACTGGCTGCCTGGACGGGGGGGGGGGTGGGGGGGTGGGGGGGGTGGGGGGGGGGGGTGGGATGTGGATTTGGAGACTCCCTAGCAACTGCCAAGTGATTTCACTTGGGGACTCTCCTCCAATCTGCACCTCATCTTTACTTGTGATTGAATCACTGCTCTTTCTGGTTCAGATTACGATCCCAGGTCATGACTTAGACTGGCAGGAATTAAGGTACCTTCTGGTTTATGGAGCTCTGTCTGGTAAAAAGGTGTCTTCTGGTTTAATTAAGGTGCCTTCTGGTTTTACCAGAGTTCTATCTGGTAGAACTGGGGGGGAACCTCCACTTCAGGAAACAGCCCTCTTGGGAAACTTTTAGCTGATTGGTCCACCTATGCTCAAAACCTGTGACTAAAAAGAAAGCGGTTTTTATTATAACACGGTTTGGCTTATATATTGTATAATTTAGACTCAGGAGAGTACTGGCTGCTGAAATTACTGTATTAGACTGCAATTGGAATTGTTTTGTCAAAGATCAGGGAAGTGGAACAAATGCCTTACCTAGAAACTTTCATGGGTTTACGTAATAAGGATGCAGGATTAAAAGGTAATAGATTAATGGTCCAGAGAAAAAGGGACTTGCCTGTGAACAATAGCAGAAGCTCAGAGCAGAGGGCCCAGGAAGATCTGTATATTGTGGCTGCTGCGAGCATGGTCATGGTTTCCATGGCCCCTCCAACCGTGGGGGATCGTCCTTCTTACTCAGCTGAGGGAACTGGGGAAAGTGAGCCCGAACTTGTCTCAGTGTCTTGAACCCAAATTCAGTGGAGGACAAGCCCCTCCCAGGGGCTTTTGTGAAGACTTCCAGTGGAAGTAGAGACAGAGGGCCAACTTGCTAGATATTATTGGGCGTGTCCTCTGTTTTCTGCATCAGATCTATTAAACTGGAGAAACTCTGAAAGGGCCAGAATATATCCCTTTAGAATGGGCAAAGGAGAGCACTCAGGCTTTCGAGTTCCAGAAGGTGCACCTGGCTTCTTGCACTGGCCTTGGGGCTTCTAAACCTACTAAAGTGCTCCCAATTATACATTCATGAAAGGCAGTCATTGCCCTAGGACTCCTCACCCAAATGCCAAGTGACATTCCACAGCCCATCACATACTTAAATAAATTAGATCACACTGTCCAGGGGTGGCCAGCCTGCTTGAGAGCTGTGGCAGCCACATGCCAGCTTTTTTTAAAGAAAGATTTTATTTATTTATTTTTAGAGAGAGGGGAAGGAGAAAGAGAGAGAAACATCAATGTGTGGTTGTCTCTCACATGCCCCCTGCTTGGGACCTGGTCCTTAACCCAGGCATGTTCCCTGACTAGGAATTGAACTGGTGACCCTTTGGTTCACAGCCTGTACTCAATCCACTGAGCTACGCCAGCCAGGGCCTGCCAGCTTTTACAGGAAGCCGAAAAGTTTTCTTTGGGACAGCCTGTCCCCACTTACACACCCCACCAAGTGTTGAGCCTGCTGGAGCAAAAGGGAAATTTGTGACTCACTGTTGGAAGAATGAGCAGGTACCAAGCAGTCCTTCTCGACAATCCCAACATCTCCCTCAAGAGTGTAAGTTAAATCTTGCTTCTCTTCTCCCGGAGCCCAACTCGGCTGCTCTAATACATGACTGTACTGAAACAATTGATGGTTTATTCTAGCTGAATTGATTGACAGGACCGTCCTTTAGTAGAAGCAGACTGGACTGTATATGTGGTTGGAAGCAGTTATATGGACAAAGGAAACAGAAAGGCTAGTTGTATGGTTGTGACTCTTGAAGGAATAGTGAAGGCCAAGACCTTGCTGCCAGGAACCTCTGCTCAGAAAGCTGAACTGATTGCATCAGTGAGGGCACTGGTTTTTTCACAGGAAAAGAGAGTGAATGTGTATACGCACTCAAGGTGCGCTTTCTTAATTTCATATGCACATGGTTCAATCTGGAATGAGAGATGACTATTAACTTCCAAATGAAAAGGAGATTGAGCATGCAGCAGAAATTAAAAAAATGATTAGAGTCAGTTCAGGTACCTTTCCAGGCGGCAGTGATGCACTGCCCGGGCATCGGAAAGAGGACACTGAAGTGGCTGGAGGAAGCAATCTGGCCAATTGAGCAGTGAAAGAAGCTGCTAAAGGAACGTTTATAATGCCTTTGGTGCCTGTTCTGGACTTGTCACAATTTGACCCTGATTATTTGACTGCAGACTTAGAGAAAGCTGAAAGATGGAGTTTTGATGAATAAGGTGCTGATAGTGGATGGAGAAAGAATAAGAAAGGAGTTATACTGCTTCCTGAACATTTAGAAGAGCCAGTCATGAAGCATTTGTATGAGGCCAGTCATCATGTAAGCAACTTGTTAACCACGTGTGTTAAAACCTTGGCTCACGGGTGCTGGAATTTCTAAAGCCATACGAAAAATAATTGCTGGATGTGTTTTGTGCCAGAAGAGCAACCCCAAGACAGATCCCCATCAAAAGAAAGAAGGGAGACAATACCAAGGACAGAGCCCATTTGAGGACTGGCAAATAGACTTTTCCCAGATGGTGAGGGTCTGATGGTGACGCCTTTTGCGAGTTTTTGTTGACGCCTTGTTCAGGATGGGTAGAAACCTCTCTACTAGAATGGAGAAATCCTTAAAAGTAGTGAAAGACTTACAGAAGGAAATAATTTCTCACTTTGGCCAACCCAGTAGCATCCAGAGTGATAGTGGACCTGCTTTTGTCTCAGAAATTATACAGAAAGTCAGTGAATTTTGGGAATCAAGCGGAGCCTCCACACAGCCTGGAGACCTCAGGCCTCTGGGAAGGCAGAGAACATGAATCACACTTTGAAGAAAAGCATAGCCAAGCTGTGTCAAGAAACTCATCTCCATTGGGATCAAGCTCTACCTAGTGCCCTGCTCAGGATGAGGGTGGCTTCTCAAAGTGGGATTCGACTGAGTCCTTATGAAATTGTGTACGGGCAAGGGCAACCATTTCAGGCTATGATTGGGGTGGGAGGTATGTATATAGATCAAGAAGTGAAGGTAAAGAAATATGTACAACATTTAAGTCAGACCTTAGCTGTCATGCATGACCTTGCTTGTATTAGAGACCTCTCCCCCACCGGTTCACTACATTCCTGTGAACCTGGAGACAAAGTGCTACTCAAGACCTGGAAGACAGGATCTCCAGAGTCAACAAGAAGAAGAGTGGTCTGAACCTTGGGACGTGCTCCTCACTGCCTCTGGCA
This sequence comes from Artibeus jamaicensis, assembly GCF_021234435.1. Taxonomy (NCBI): domain Eukaryota; kingdom Metazoa; phylum Chordata; class Mammalia; order Chiroptera; family Phyllostomidae; genus Artibeus; species Artibeus jamaicensis. The sequence goes on from NW_026522057.1 coordinate 11,490,818, forward strand.
GTGACAGTGGCAGAAAGAAAACCTTGGATTCGTCACACCCAAATAAGGAAAGCACCTGAGAATAATGAACTGCCGAACCTCAAGAAGACCTGAAAGTTATCTTTTGAAAACAATGACATATTCTTTTCATTACTTTTTGTTTAACCCCATGTTATGGAGAACTTGTTCCTTTCAAATGAGATGAAAATATTTGGGTATTTTTAGCAAAAATGTTGTCAACATCTCTGAATTTTGTCTTGCAGGAGGAACCTAGGTTGAGCACACTTTCACTTCATGTTTTATAGGTGCTTGTACCCCCCTGGAAAGACTTCAAAACTATGCTTAGTTTAGGCATATCAATAAGAAAATAACCTACTCCATCGATGTTTATAATTGGGGACCTGTGGTAAGTCTAAAGGACAGGGCAATGTTTTCCTTAAAAGCCACTAATGTAGCCCCAGCTGGACAGTGTGCAACTTTTGTCAGCTGTGCTAAAAACTGTTTCGTGCTGTATCACAGCTTGTTGTTGCATACAATGTGCCCCCTTATGTGGGTCTGCAGTTAAATGTATTCCTAAGCCTCCTACCAGACGGTCTAATGGGTCTAATGCTAAGATACGTTCTCAACAACAAAATGAGCACTCCCATAGGAAACTGATTTCACAAAAATAAGCGGCTTAAACTAACAGTGGGGGAATGCTGGGGGACTCAGGAGCTGGAACATTTTAGTTTGGGTAATGGCTAAGAAGCGCAGTCATCAATGCATGTAAAAGCCATCGTTCCAGGAACTGAAGGTATAGCCCACCCTGACTTCGGGAGACTGTACGCAGTTCCACCTTTGTGCCTCAGGCGGACAGCAAGCCCTTCAGATGGCATCTGAGCCGTTCTGCTCCACTGCCCAGGACACAGATAAAAAAATGCCACACCTTTTATCTGATTAGATTTTTCTCTGAATTCTAAACCACTTACCTACACTTCTCTTTTCCTTATAAAAAGGGTCAGTTTAAAATGGAATTTAAGATAGTCTGTTAGCCCTGGCTGGTGTGGCTCAGTGGACTGAGTGCCAGCCTCCTAACTAACCGAAAGGTGGCTGGTTTGATTCCCCATCAGGGCACCTGCCCGGGTTGTGGACCAGGTCCCCGATCGCGGGTGTGTGAGGCAACAGATCCACGCTTCTCCCTCACACAATGATGCTTCTCTCCCTGTCTCCCTCCCTTCCTGTCTCTCTAAAAATAAATAAAATCTTTAAAAAATTCTCGACCTTTACATAAACGAAATAAGCAAAGCAAATGCCACATCTCTGAGGGTGTATGTGAGTCAAACTGACAACATATGTTGGGAAGCAAAATCTCAAATGCTCTGGCAAATGCTATGTATCTAAAAACAATTCTCTATAGGTGTGGACATTTTTTTTAAAACTTTTTTATTGATTATGCCATTACATTTGTTCTATTCCCCCCTCCATTCCCCTCTACCCTGCATACCCCTCCCCCACCATTTCCCCCTTTAGTTCATGAACACGTGTCTCAAATTCTTTAGATTCTATATTTCCCCTACTATTCTTACCCTCCCCTCTATCTATTTTCTATCTACTGCCTATGCTACTTATTTTCTGTACCTTCTCCCCCCTTCTCCTTCTCCCACTCCCCTATTGCTAACCCTCCATGGGATCTTCATTTCTATGGTTCTGTTCCTGATCTAGCTGTCCTCTTAGTTTGCTTTTGTTTTAGGTGTGGTTGTTAATAACTGTGAGTTTGCTGTCCTTTCACTGTTCATCTTTTTTGTCTTCTTTTTCTTAGGTAAGTCCCTTTAACATTTCAAATAATAAGGGCTTGGTGATGATGAACATGTCAGAATCTTCCTCATCTTCGTATCTGCCCCAGTGCCTAGAACAGTGCCTGCCTCAACAGAGGCAACAGAAGCGTTTGTTGCAGTGTCTGTCTCCCATGCACCTCTGTGGCTCATCTGCATATCCTGTGGCCAAAAAGGGTTCGGGGAACACAGCCAGACCCGATGAGCAGCGGTGACTATCTCCTCTCCAAGCAGCTTTCCTTTTCACTCTAGCACTTGGCCCTGCTCACAAACCCTCTAGTCTGGAGCCATCCATCCTCCCCCACCCAGCCCTGCAGACCATTCCAGCTCCATCCCACCCCACCCCTACCCAGTGGCCTTATGAACCACACCCAGCTTACCCTCCCCCAATACACCAGGATCTGCCAGATCTGTGCTACTGCCCACGCTCTTTTCTCTGCTTGAAGTGCCTTTCCCTTCTTGTCCACCTAGGGAAGTGGCTGATACAACTCATGCTATCCTCTTCCGAGAAGTCCAGAGAACATTGTATGTTCTTTCCCCTGTGCTACCATGTACCGTGTGACTATCACACCCACCTGTGTAGTGTGGCATGTTCAACACTTGGCATCCTCACCACCTACCACACCTGGGACGGAGCACGGTTGCGGTGACTCCACACTGAACCGGAACATCACATTCTGCTAGGACAGTCATGTTGTTACCTTTGCTGGCCCGGCTGTATCCTAGCTGCGCTATCCCGGGCACGTCACTGAACTTGTTTCCATTGAATGACTAGGAGTGACAGCACCCACCTTCTAGGGTTATCATAAAAGTCAGAGGAAGTCAAGGCCTGTGATACATACACACGAAGCAGCATCTGGCAAACAGCGTGCATTCAGCGCGCAGCAGTTTTCACCGTGACCGTGACTTCTGGTGCCTCATCTCCCCTCCGCTGGAGAAGGTAGAGCCCACAGCCCCAAAGACACATGTCGGGCTTCTGGCCCAGAATCCCAAACCTCTGTACTCTGCCCGACAGGCAGGAAGTGAAAGAAAGAGGACACGGGCTCATTAGGAGTATAAAAATAGGACTTTTTTTCCTCATAATCATATCAATTATCAAAGAAAGAAATGGTATGTAACAAAAATACAAAGCTCTGTGGACTTTTTTTGTATGTCAGTTTTTGTCCCCCCCCCCTCACTCCTCCCTTGCCAACAGCCCCTTCCCAGGTGTCCCCCAGCTGAAGCCTGGGTCGCCTTGGGGCTCAGGAGAACCGGTGGTCCAGGTCCCTCTGGGGGCTGACGGAGTAGGAGTAGGCCTTGCCCAACACTAGGCGGTCCCGCAGCAGCTTGAAGAAGGCGTAGTAGTTGCTGAAGAGGATGAGTGCCAGTGAGATGGTCTGGTGCCACTTTTCAGAAGACATTAAGGAGTATAGCTGGTAGACAATGACAGCACCCTCCAGCAGTAGAAGGATGTTGAGGATCCGCAGGGGTTTGCTGAAAAAGAACTGACCAGAAAACAGTAGGCATGGACCGGAAAGGACGCTCCAGAAACCTGACTCTTTGATGGGCTTGGTGGGCCAGTGAAGGGGACGAGCTCCTGGGGCCCCACGCAGACTGGGGTGGGGAGAGAGACTTCGGAGGGTTGGGCACAGACTTTGCCACCTCTCTGCCTTCGCTTGTGGTATTCCTTCTGTCAAGGTTACTACTTCCCACATAAGTTGCCCTGGCTGGTGTAGCTCAGTGGATTGAGCGCGGGCCTGCGAATCACACAATTGTGGTTCGATTCCCAGTCAGGGCACATGCCTGGGTTGCAGGCCAGTTCCCAGCAGGGGACTCATGAGAGGCAACCATACATTGATATTTATCTCCTTCTCTCCTTCCCTTCCTCTCTAAAAATAATTAAATAAAATCTTTAAAAAAAAAAAAAAAAAGATCCTGTTCAACTTCTGCCTCTCCCGGATCCTGGTCTTGCTTGCTCTCTCAAACTTTTTCTGGTCTAAAATCAACACTTTTTTACACGTGATCCTCCTGGCTACTATAAGACCTGAACGAATCAGAATCTCAAGACACAGGCATGGAAAGTTACTAGAGACTCTACAGCCTGCACTACCCACTACTTCATGTGTAGCCTCACCAGCTAGGCCAGAAGTTTCCAGGGGATATGGAGACACCTCATGCTTAGCTGTTTAGCAGGCACTCAAGGGAAAGTTTCTGATCAATTCAAAAGAGTGATCGACGTCCAGGGGTCCAGATTCCGCAGAAGCCAAGGTACCTAAACTTCAAGAGTTGCTTACAGGATGGGAGAAGTAGCAGGAACCGGGTGCCTAACACACCAGGACGCCAGGCTCAGCTCTGCAACTGACAGGCTCTGGGACCTTGGGCGAGACCTTTCCTGTCTGCGCTTTAGGGTTCTCTACTGTGAAAGAAGAGATCGCCCAGATAGATGATTTCTCGAACTGTGTTTCTTAGAGCACCAGGTTCCAAGGTTGTTATTTTAGGGACAATAGCAGTGGTGAGTGGGAAAGGAAAGGAGGTCCGAGCCTTCCAAACAGAGCAGTGTCATGAGGTCCCGTACACTGGACGTGAGTCTATAACTGGATTGGGCAAAGGGTTTTTTCCCCTAATTTTCTCAGACTTTATTCCGTTTTTTGATTTAATCTTTATTTGCATTTTTCCCCAAGGGCAAAGGATTTGAGCGCAAAATAGGTAAATACAATGGAGCCCACTAGCCTAGGTGATTTTGAGCAGACTTCTTCCCACAGTGTCACTGCCGTCAGTCCCCGAGTTGCCCGGGAAAGCACCTTGAACAAGGTGGGCGCTCTAAGATGGCTGCAGCATCTGAAAATGCGGGGAGCCCTGGCATTTCCCCCCTACACGAGCTTCCAGTACTGATGGATGGAAGGGCGCATGGCGAGTGCTTACCACCCTGCCTGGCGCACAACAGGAATGACGACTGTTATTCCACCACTATGGACCCCTCCTTTTATTGCATCATCTTTCCCGCCTCCACCCAGTGTTTCCAACGACCTGCAGTTACGAAGCGGCTGTTGGTGTGGCGGCCCTTGTTCTGCACTATGCACTGTCTTCCTTTGGATTTGGGAAATACTGAAAATAGCTTTCTTGAATGACATCACCTTCCTGCCCCTATCCTCCTGCCCTGGAGGTCAGGCCCCACCCCTCCTTCCCAGGGGAGGAGACTCACATGGAACCGGAAGTGGGAGACGTCAGAGGGAATGGCCACATTGTAGTGACCCACGGCTTTGTAGACATTCTTGCTGTGCTTCACCAGCACGCCCTGCGGCCACATGCATTCTTCAGTCCACCTGGAGGCACAGCCCAACAATGCCCTTTACTCCCAGCTCACCCGCAAAAGCAGGTGCCAGAAGACTGGGCATGAGAGACTACCGGGGCTCGACTCCCATTTCTATTAGACACAGTAACTTTCCTCTTCTGGGTGTCAGCTGTCTCCTTTGTAAAATGAGGTAAGAATCAGGAGAAATTCCCTGTACTGGGAGTCACCGGGTCCAGGGCTGACAGTAATGACTCAGGGACTGCCAGGAAAATGCTTTTCCCTTTCCAGGGGCACCTTCTTCATCTGGTCTCACCTGTAGCCTCCAACTGGTCCATCATGCAGCTGCCTAAAAGGCCTTAGTAAAATACCAAACTGAGTCTATTTTCTGCTCAAAACCCCCTGAAGGTACTTGGGGTCAAGTCCCCAGTGTGGCCTGGCCTTCTGTGGCTCCCAGCATACAGTCCACACTCACGCCATTCAGAACTGTTTCTAGGACTCAGGTGCACCTTCTGCTTCGTGTTTCTGCACAACTTGCTCCCTCCAACTGGGCTGCACCTCCTGATGCCTTATCCTTTTGGGCAAGCTCTTTGTCATCTTTTATAACTCAGAATCCTTCAGAAAGCCTTCCTCTAACTCCTCACAGAGTTCAGTAGCTTTTAATTCCCCCTGAATCACACTATTTATTTCCCTGTACCCATCACTAGGCCGGGAGCCCTTAGGGATAGGGATGGTGTCCAGTTCATCTCTGTGTTCTCGAAACACGCCACAAGGCCCGGCACACAGGGGCCCCAGTGAGAGTGTGAGCGAGGTGGGAAAGCCAGTGAGCTTTCTTTCAGTGTTTCTGTGAGACCTTCCCAGGAGCTCTGAGGGTGCCAGGCTAGGGGACTGAGAACCACTGTCTGCAAGAAGCTCAAGCTCATGCTCCTGTCTTGTTGATTCATTCATTAAAAAAACAGTTATGCTGCTCTATGCAATAACACGAGTGAACCTCGCAGATAGTATGCTGAATTAAAGAAGCTGGCCCCAAGATTTCACTTATATGAAGCGGCAGAACAGACAAAGAACTGTGGTGAAAGAAAGTGGAAAGGTGGTTGGGAAGGTCACTGGGAAGGGCCATGAGGCGACTGTCTGAGGGGCTGGAAGATGTTCTGTATCTTGATGGGGTGGTTACATGGGTGTATATAGCTTTATCAAAACTCAAAGAATTATACACTTTAAGATTTATACATTTCATTGTATACAAATTTTACCTTAAAAAAAACTATACACAAAAAAATAGAACATATTTGCTGTGGACCTAGTTTATGAGCCAGGTGCTCTGCCAGGGGTGAGGACACGGCTGAGTGCTTGACAGGTAAGGAGCCTAATGTCCAGGAGCTTTTGTCCTGGAGGGTCGGGCAAGTCACTAAGCAAACAGAGTAGAAAGCGTTAGTGCGATGATCCTGGCAGTGTGGGACTGTAGGGGCATCGGGGAGGGGCACTTGAATGGTCAGCAAAGTATACCTGGAGGAAGTCAAGTGCGAAAGAATGAATAGGGATTAATCAGAAAAAGAGAGTTGGGAAGGGCATGGCAGGCAAAACATGTATCATGTGCAAAAGCCTAGACACTAAAATGCATACAGAATTTAGGGATCCAGAGAGGTCTGGCTTGGCTAGAGCAGAGTATGACTTGGGCATGGTGACAGATAAGGCAGAAAAGGCTGGCAGGCCCCAGGTCACCAGGGGAGAAGCGACCTGGCGCTTACGTGCAGACCGTGGTGAGCTATGGACAGGTTTCCCCTCGTATTCACCTATATTCTATCTTTCTATTCCTCCCTCCCTTCAAAGCCCAGAGCTAAGCTGAGCCCCCTTTTGGCCCATTTGGCAGTGCCCATCCCCTTTCCCGGACCACCTGGACGGAGGCTGAGAAGGACCCTGACCGGCACAGAGGAGGCTTGGCCTCTGTGGCCTCTCCTTGCGTCTCTGCTTCCGGGTGGGCCTACCTCTCGAACCTGTCCCAGTGGCTGGCCTCTTCTCTGCCACGCACTGCGCTGGGCTGAAGATTTAGATGTGATACAGAAGTGGCCCCAGCCTTGAGAAGCTTCCAGTGTAATGGGACAATACAGGCAGGAAAATGAGCATAACCTGGGTGAAAAGCACTGTGGTGAAGGGCTGAAGAAATGCTCAGCACCGTGAAGAATGAGCCAGGCTGTGGGAATCCCCAGCAGGGCCACTGGTGCCTCTGCTCTGGGTGCAGCACCATCTTGCAGCCGGGCCTCTTTTATGCCATTCACCCTAACCGTGAACATAGCTGTTGCCCCACCAGACTGTGAATTCAAGAGTCTCATCTCAGTCATTTCCTCCCTGTGTCTTTTCTTCCCTGATTTATCATGTTACCAGACTGATGTTTCTTAGATACACCTTGGAACCAGTCCCTCTACTACTCAAAACCTTCTGTAACTCTCCTCAGCCTGTCGCTCAAAGCCAAACTTCTTTGTCCAATACATAGCACTAGGTATGGTATGGATTAGGGAGAAGTAAATGCCTGCTGAAAATGCAGATGATCTAATGATTGAACGGATGAGTAAGCAGTTGATAGTGGGGGGTGAAGCAATAAATAAATGCATGAGCAAATACACTCAATGAGTGAATGAGTAACGGTTAGTAAGTGAGAGAGTCAATGAGCCTATGAATTTACCGCTTGCCCCGGACCGCCCCCAGTACACTACAAGTTAGCTAAGGACAGGGAGCATGCGCGTCTTGGGCCCTGCTATACCCCACTATGGCCACAAGGTGAGGCATACAAGACACGCTCATAACTGTTTGTTGACTGAAGGAAAGAGCTGCTGAATGAGGAGGTGACTGACTCCAGACATTGGCCAGGAGGGGTGGGGTTGGGCAGAGAAGGGGAGGGCAACTCACGGGTGCTGCAGCACGTTGGAGCACAGCGCTGGGTCCACCTTCTGCCAGCAGCCCAGGTGGGCAGCAGCCTTGTGCAGGAGGTCGCAGTAGCTGGCAGGAAGCAGGTGCTGCATGAGGATCACTGAGGTGCTGATGGATACCAGAAGGAAAAGCTCACAGGACCAGCGCTTGTCATAGTAATGTGTGTTCTGGAGGCAGGAAGAGGTGGCTAAGGCCTGGGTCGCCCACAATGGCCTCACTCCATCCCCCTTCTGTGATCCTATCTGCCTCGAAGACCAGGACAATGCTGGAGAGAACTCAGGGCGACCTGAAACCAAGGATCTAACACCTAACAAAAAAGGTTTCATCATGGGCACGGACCCTTGACCACTACTTAGTTTTCTACTTAAGAGAAACTGTTCCTGCCGCCCACCACTCTGAGCCAGGGCACAAGCTCCAGGGGACAAGCACGGACTCGAGTCCGACAGACAGGAGTTCAAATATTGGTTCTGCTACGTATCAACTACCTAACTGTGGGCAAGTCATTCCACTGCTCCATGGTCTAGTTTCCTCCTCTGTTAAATGAGGATCAAAGTGAGAGGCATCTGCAGGACCGTGATACTCATGAAAGCTCTAGTACACTGTGGGTGCTCAAAAGACTTTAAGTCCTCTCAACCCAAATTATTCAGTGTAGTCCATCACTGTAGAAATGTTTTAGGCCTACGGTCAGCTGGGCAGACTCCTTCCCAGAAGGCCTTATGAGCCACAGAGAGAGCACAGGCCTTTGCAGTCACTCACATGTGGGTGGATCCTGGCTTTTCTACTTAAGGACACTGTGGCACACTTGTGCTAAAACAGCCCCACTGAGTACGGTCACTGCTCTTTGTTATCAACTATTATGAATAACAACGCCATGTCCTCCTCATTGGCTGGGGACCCTGTGCAGGTCACTTCACTTCCTTTCAGTGAGCTCTGTTCTCCCCACTGTAAAATAGAGGCAGCAAGTCATTCCAGTCCTCAAAAGGACATAACAGAATCTCATCAAAAATAGCTGAGTTATTTATGCAGCCAGGTCTCCTGGGGGGCAGGCAGCAGGGTAAGGCCCTGGACAGGCCCCTTCTCACCTTAGGTTGAGCTACTCACTTTCACGAACCAGACAGGCACAAAGGCCACGTAATAGGCACTCAGCATGGAGCTGACCAGCACCTCCTTCATGCGCCAGTTGAAGTCCATCTTGAGGAACTCCACCTCGCTGCGGATGAGGCTGGGCGACAGGCAGCAGGCATGCGTGGGCATGGCGTCGGGGCCGTACAGCTGCCGCGTGTGCTGCTTCCACGTCTCCCTCAGAGTCAGCAGGTAGTCCCGGCTCCGGGCCAGGCCGCTGACAGCCTCCCGGGGACCCATGGAAGCTATGTGGCTGAAGAGATTTGTCTTGCGGATGTCACAGTTCAGCTGCAGGAACGGAATGTACATCCCAAACCTGCTGGGGAGGACGACAGTGAGGGCAGGCCTGCCCAGAGGCCGGGGTCCCGACCGACCCTCAGCCACTGAGGCGATCGATCCTCTTTTCTCCCATGGGCCTGAGCTCTCCTGGCTGTTCTGAGGGAGCATTTGCATTTACCCACCCTTCTATCCATCCACCCTCCCATCCAACAGTCAGCCGTTCGACACACGTGCTAGCACTGCGTGTGTGCCGAGCATCAGGGACAGAGCAGGAAGCAGCAGACAAGTCCGGGCCCTCACAGTCTGCTGCTGACCAACAGCGATTAACGGCTCACAGTCATTGAGCACTACCTCGGTTCCAGACCCTGTACTAAGTCCTTTATGTGAGTTCTAGTTTTCTTCCTCCTAAGAACACTGAGCATTGGGTACTGTTATTTTGTGCCCTTTTCAGATGCAGAAGCTGTAGCTCAGAGGGGTAAAATGGATTCCCAAAGGTTACACAATTAGTAAGGAAGAAATAGTGCAGGGATTCAAACCCAGAATGGTCTGATACCAAAGATCAGGACAGATGCTCAACAAATACTACGACTAATTAATTAATTTAAAAGGCACCACGGAAGAGAGGCGTTAGTTGTGAGTACATATGTCAGAGGCAGCTCTCAGTGTGCAGAGGGCAGTACGGGAACAGGATCTGTGTGCCTGCTACGTGCCACGCACTGAAATGGACCCTTGAACAGTACAAACCCCTTCCTCTGGGCGGTACCCTAAGGTCAGGTCTGGCGCTAATTAGTCGAGGGGTATTTTGAGTCTGGCTGGTATTGTTTGGGAAGAAGGCTAGATGAACCCGTAGCCCAGAGGGTAGGTAATGAAAAAAGTGGGTGAGGGCTGAGTACGGCACATGGGACAGTAGGAGGCCTTTACAAGCATTCCTTATTTAGCTCGGGCCCCTCCATTTCCCACATCCTCAGACCCAGACCCAGAAGGATCCCTGGGCCGCCCCCTAGAAGCTAGGGTCAGTGAGAATGCTACATTTTCTTATCAACAGTAATTTCCTCTTTTCCTGTTTCTGAGGTCCCGAAAAGGGAAATGTGAGTGTCCTTGGGCAACCTGCCTCTGGGTTTTTCCTTTCTGTTCTATAAACCGGGGATGCTACCATTCTCCCTGGGGTAAGATCAAGTAAGACAACTGAGAGGATCTGGTTGAGAGAATAACCTTAGGGGTCAAACAGGCCAGGATTAAAACCCCAGCTCTTCCACTTACTGACTGCTGTGACTGAGGGCAAGTTACTCAACCTCTGTGAGACTCAGTTTCCTTAACTTGCTTTAAGTTACATAGTTTGTATTAATTTCTATGCTCAGCCAGGCATTATGTTAGTGTTTTCATAAATACTCTCTTAATCTTTGCAACAACCCCCAGCATGGTGCTTGGCTCCGAGTATATCAACATGATTTCTTTTTAAATTTTTTATTTATATATTTTAGAGAGAGGGGAAGGGAGGAGAAAGAGAGGGAGAGAAACATCGATAAGCGAGATACACTGATTAGCTACTTCTTGAATGCCTCCAACTGGGGACCTGGCCTGTAACCCAGGCATGTGGCCTGAGTGGGAATCCAACCAGCAACCTTTTGGTTCACAGGCTGGCACTCAATCCACTAAGCCACGCCAGCCATGGCTCAATACAATTTTGTTTAGAAAAGAAACAGGCCAGTGATTCTAAGGGACAGGAAAGAAGAGAGAAATGGGATTCCCAAGACACCCTTCGGGATACCCTGTGGGAATGAGGGAGTGGGGCACCTGCATGAACACACAAGGGATTCAGAGGCAACTGAAGGTCACGGACTTAAAATCTCCCTGGCTCCGCCTCTAAGAACTGCAGATTCAGTTAAATTATGTGGTAACAACAAGCAACTGCTCTGACAGGTCATGAGTTAGAAGCAGCTTCACATGCAAGATGGCCGATTTCCTCCCAGCCTCTCCACCCAAGACATGACAGTAGGAAATAAATCCGTGTCAGCAAAAAGAATGGGGCGGGTTTATCAGTGCACAAGTGATCTTGACAAATTTAGAGAGCAGACAGAAGCACGCTGGCAGACGAGGAGGGAAGCCGTCGTGTAGAGAGCACTGTTGTCCAACAGAACTGTGAGAGTCGCGCGCATAATTTCAAATCTTCTAGCAGCCACATTAAAAGACAGATACAATTAATTTTAAAATATTCTGTTTTACTTAACTCACTATATGTAAAACATTATCACTGCAACATATAATCATTGTTTATGAATAACATGTTGTACTTACTTTATTTTTTCCACTAAGTCTTTAGAACCTGGTGTGTACTTTACACTTACAGCACATCTCAACTCAGATTAGCCTATTTCAAATGTTCAATAACAGGGCGGCTAGAAACTGCTAAACTGGACGGCACAGGTCTAGAACGTGCCGTGAGAGGGCTGTACTGGAGGTAGGAGCTTATCTGCCTGCAGCGACCCAGGAGAGACTGGCTTGAAGCGGGCACATGTGATAGACGGCAGAGAGAGAAGCAGGGCTGAACAAGTGGGATTAAACAAAGACCTGTATTTATATAAAAGAATCGGTTCCTTTCTTCTCTTACATACCTCACACAATGTACCCTGAAGGACTCAAGAAATTGAACAAAGTGTCTAAGAACTGAGGTCGATCCAGGCACCCTAGAGTAAACTCAACCCCCTTTTTCTGGCCCACAGGGGCCCACAGCCTGGTGACTAGTACCTTACTCAACCACCCTAAAGCAAGGTCTGCCGGTCAGTGCGCCCTGCCCACACGCTCACAGCCCCCGGTCAAATCCCCTATTCTTGTGTACAATGGCAGAGGGAGAGAAAATACACTCCAAGCTACTAGGTCCTTCATTCTTGACTATAAGTAGACAACCAAAGAAACCAACTATACTTAGAAAACTAGCAGCATGAAACAGAAAAACTGAGTCAGGTGGAAAGATGAAATTGAGGGAACATTAGAGATTTTAAAAGCAAGAACAGAATGCTAGGAAAAAGAATAATCAGAAAACAAGAAAGAGGCCTTAGAGATGAAAAATATAATTGCTGAAAAAAATCTCCATAAGAAAGCTAGACGATGGAGTTCAGAAAATCTCCCTAAGGCAAAGCAGGAGAAAGAAAGAGTGAAGGGAGAGGGAGAAAGATGAGAATATGAGAGAAAATATAAATGGAACAGATGACCAATCTATGAGGTCTATCAAAGAAATGACAGAAGAAAATTTCCTTGAGGTGAATACCAAAATCTCTCTTGGGAAAAAAAAAATGTTATTTATTTATTTTTAGAGAGAGGGGAAGGGCGAAAGAGAGGGAGAGAAACATTAATCTGTGGTTGCCTCTTGAACACCTCCAACTGGGGTCTGGCCCACAACCTAGGCATGTGCCTTGACTGGGAATTGAACCTGTGACCTTCTGGCTTGCAGGCTGGCACTCAACCTACTGCGCCACACCAGCCAGGGAGAATACCTCAATCTCTTGGTTAACAAAGTCCTAGAGTACTGGTAAGATGAATAAGAAAAACTCCATACCAAACAAATCCTTGTGAAATTTCAAATAATCAAAAGATAAATAGAACATCCCAAAAAGATTCCAGAAAGAAAAAACAAGTCATCTACAAAGTAACTGGAACCAAACTGGCATCAGTCTTTGGAAACTGGGGATGCTAGAGACAATGGACCAATAGCTTCAAAATTCTGAGAATATCAATTTGAATTTAAAAATCTACATTCAGCTGAATCATCAACTGAGCATGAGGGCAGAATAAAGACATTTTTATACATGCAAGGGCTCAAAATGCATGATTCCCACATAACCGCTGTTAAGAAAATTACCTGGTAATGCACTCCAGCAAAATAAAGGAGAAAACCAAGAAAGAGGAAGACATGGGATCCAGGAAGACATGGGATCCAACCCAGGAGGGCAGCGAAGGGAAGTCCCAGGCTGAGCTGTACAGCAGGCCTAGAGAGCAACCACCCCAGACTGGAGCAGGAGGACGGAGGGCTCCAGGACGGATGGCTTTGGGTGGGGGAGGGGGCAATGAACTCCAGGCAACAGGTAGCGTGATTGAGAGGCTGGATAAACTTGAGGATATGTTGAAGGCCCACCATTCTTTTGTCAACAAGAAAAAAGAAAAGCAATTAGAAAATTCAAGACAAATAAAAAGCTGTACAAGAAAGTTACAATCTAAGTATGAAGCAAACTAAGATATGACATGATTTTAAGCAATTGATGGAATGTAAGAGAAGAGAAACCATTAGACCTTGACACTAGAACCTTCTTTTTTAAAGAGGCCCAAGACTATAACTCAGTAACTATAGAGAAGGTACGTCACGTATGCATACTACTTGGCCCTACACCGAATGGTATTTGCACATTCATAGCATCAAGGTAACATTTGTTTTTAATTTTTAGAATTAGCCTTAGACAAAGAATGAAGAACTTAAATGTGCTTATGTACAAGAGTGTGACTGTCAAGCTTAACCATACAAAAGAAGGAGTATGGTTGCCAGGAAGTGAGAGGAAGAAGAGGGGAGAAAAAGTGGATGGGCAGGGTTCCTAACATCTCCTCTTACATAAAGGTGATAAAGATACTGGCTACTGCTGACAGAACAAAATATACAGGCATACACTCATGACTGTAAAAAGATAACCAATAGGAAGCTAAAAGTAGTAAGTTATCAAACACTGCAAACAGCGGGGATGGAAGAGTGAAATAAATCCTTCACCTGTCACGGCATGTGAACTCGTATGTGTACGTATGTACGTACGTGTGTACGTATGAGAGTACGTGGGCGTGCTTGTATATGCAAAGAACATTTGTTTCCAGGATGTGTAAGAAACCAGAAACACTGGTGGCTACCTCTGGGAAGGAAAACTGGGTGGCTGGGAAATAGGAGTCATGGGGAGACTTTCTCATTCATATTTTTATACCTGTTGCATTTTAACTACGTAAGCCTATTATCCCAATTATAAAATCAATACATTTTTGGTCCTCAGTCTGGCACTCAATCCACTGAGCCATACCAGCTAGGGTTTAGAACATTTTAAAAAGGAACAGATAAAGGTATAAGGACACTAGAATTATGGAGGTAACCCAAAAAACACTTAAAACCAGAAAGAGTGACAGACTGCTTTTGAGAAGCAGGGCTAAAACTCTGGTGGGATGGGCTGGAGGCTATTTTTAATTTAAACTTTAGTCTACTGGGGTTCATTATTTATTTAAATATATATATTTTAGATTTTATTTATTTATTTTTTGGAGGGGGGAAGGGATGGAGAAGGAGAGGGAGAGAAACATCAGTGTGTGGGAGAAGGTTGCCTCTTGCACACTCTCAATGGGGGGGCCTGGCCTGCAACCCAGGCATGTGCCCTGACCAGGAATCAAACAGGTGACCTTTGGTTTGCAGGAGGGTACTCAATACACTGAGCCACACCAACTAGGGCTGGTTTTGATTATTTAATGAGGTATGTTGTATTATATTTAAAAAAATTAGAAAATTAAAAAATAAAGCAAAATATGAACACTGGATGATGTCTGCATCCAAGGGGAATGAACTTATTAGAGAGTAACCAGAAAGGGTCAGATAAAGAGGACTGTTGACAGTTTTAATCAGCACAACCCTTCTGGAGGGCCATTTGCTAATATCAATCAAAAATGTATATGGAGCCCTGGCAGGTGTGGCTCAGTGGATTCGGCACCAGCCTGCAAACAGATTCGATTCCCGGCCAGGGCACATGCCTGGGTTGTGGGCCAGGTCCCCAGAGGAAGCGTGTGAGAGTCAAAAGACTGATGTACATTTTGTGCATCAGTGTTTGTCTCCTTTTTCCCTCTCTAAAAAATAAATAAAATATTTTTTAAAAATGTAAATGGACATAACTTTTGGTGCAGAAATTCTACTTCTGGGAATGTGCTTTACAGAAACATTGGACCAGTGTGCAAAAGTGTATGCAGAAGAATGTTCCCTGCCCTCACTGTTTCAAATAGGGAGAAGCTAGGAACAACTCAAAAATCTACCAATAGAAGACAAAACAAATTCTGAAAAATCTATACAATGGAATATTATGAGGCCATTAAAAAAACGTGAGGCAGGCCCTCATCTATTACCGTGGAAACAGCAAAGTTATCTGATACTGAAAAAAAATGTAATAAACCGTACCATATCATGCACAGTATAATCCCATTTTTGTTTTCAGAGAAGTGTACCCGTGTATTCTTGCACAAAAAATACATGGAAGGGCCCTGGCCAGTGCTGCTCGGTTGGAGCACCACCCCGTACACCAGAGGGCTGCAGGTGTGATCTCTGGTCTGGGCACATGCCTGGGTTGGGAGTTTCGTTCCCTGGTCAGGGCGCAGACAAGAGGCAACCAACTGACGTTTCTCTCCCTCTCTCCCTCCCTCCCGTCCCTCTCTAAAATCAATAAGCACGTCCTCTGGCGAGGATTAAAGAAAAATGTTCCATTAAAAAAGAAAACACAGAAGATTACGGTGCAAGTCGTGGTTTCCTGGGGGACTGAGACTATGTGGACTTTTATTTTCTGTGTTAGAAGCACCTATGAAGTTCAATGTTTTTATATGATATGTGTCATTCTTCTAATTAAAAACGGAGGGCTCCCTTAGTCTCTCCCTCTCTCCCTCCCTCAATATAATATTAAAAAAAACAAAAAAAAAAAACGAGATATAACTGAACAGTGGTGGTGCTCCTTCCACGGCTGCCCTGTTGGCCAAGCCGGGCAGAGAGGGAGGAGTGTCCAGCTCTGAAGTTCCCAGGGAACAGGGCTGGTCCAACCTGGGGAAGCTCATAAACCAGAAAAGCTCAGTGGTTGGGAAATAACTGCTAATGCCCGGGCAGCCAGGAGGCCGCCTCAGGAACAGCCACAGTGGACACCTTGTCAAAGTCCTCCCCAGTTCCAGGTCAGAAAGGGACAGTTCTGGGCTCCCCTCAGATACGACCTCTCCATCCTCAACAACCTGGGTTCTGGCAAGATAGGGAGTGAGTGACCAAAACAGACACGAAGACAGACACAGACACCTGTACGTGCAAATACACACGTGTGCTTCATGCAGAGACACCCACAGAAAACATGCATACACACAGGTGCCTGCATGCACACAGATCCACGGGAGGCACCAGGAGCTTCCATAAATACTGGCACACATGGAGACAGAGAACCAGAGAGAAGGCAGGGATGAGAGATGGAGACGAAGTGCGTGCACTCTCCCTCAGGGACCTTCCTTTGGGACATATGCTCAGATCTGCGCCCCATTCCGACCTCCCCGTTGGTGGCACCTTGGGTAAGTTATGCCACCTGTTTCTGCTCCTGCAAAAGGTGACTAATCACTCCGATCTCAGGGGGATACTGTCGGACAATGTGAGAGGCACTGTTGTTGCCCTGCCTGTGAGTCTCCTAGGTGTGGGTCCTGGTGACCCGGCTACATGCAGGACAAAGGTCAGAGCCAGGTACCAGGCAGTGAGGGGTGAAGTGAGGGGTACTCACGGATAGCAGAGGAACAGGAGGTTCAGGAAGGAGTAGGTCCTGAAGAGGTGGATGAGGGAGCGGCACAGACTCCAGCCTGTTGCCGTGAGAACGGTGAAGCGGGTGAGGAACAGCAGGATGGAACGAAAGAGGGAGACCTTCCCCCTCTGAGAAGCCTGGGTCAGGGTGAGATAGGACAGGATGGAGCCTTGGATGAAGGCCATGGAGGTTCCCAGCACGACCTGTGACCCCACCCGGGGAAACACGGGGCAGCAGGCTAGGCAGAACCTGGCAAGGTGAGTCCTCGATACCCAGTGAGCTCCAACACCTGAAGGGATGAGTAGTGTTCTTCAACCAAGTCCGAAGGGAGCCCCAGGGAAATGCCTCAGGGTTGAAGGGCTCCGTGTGTCCCCTTGGTACCCCCAGGGGAACGGGAGTCCCAAAGTCCCCAGCCTCTAGGACCCAATCACCTCCTTCACGATGGACCCAATGAAGCGGCGGCCCAGAACGATGGTGGTCACCATCAGCAAGTTGAAGTCGATCAGGTGGAAATTCTGTCGGGGGCAGAGGCTGGGGGTCACGTGGGCCCCCTGCCCATATACAAGCTATTCTCATACCCACCTCCCCCTGCCCAGTCCTCTCCATAGGGACTGTCCCCACTCTCTGACCTTCATAGGCCTCCAGCTGAGTCAGGACAGGAAATTACCTAGAGGAGTAGAACAGGACCCAGAGGAGGGAAGTGGGAACGTCCCTGGAGATAAGAGAGCGTTGTGTGAGCCCTCTTGCTCTGATCACCCATGCCCCTGCCCCTGAGCCTCTCTTTCTGCACGGAGAGCTTTCCACTCCTTGAAACACTCGTGTGTACCTGTGGTTCATCTCCCCCACAGGACTTAAGAAGGTACTGCTTTAGGCAAAATGAGATTCATCTCTGTTACTCTTATAATGCCTAGTGTGCCGAGCACACAGGGGTCGAGTATTCAGGAGTCAACAGTTTCCTGTTCCTTCTATATGTCCCTTGTCCTGCATGAGGCCAAGTGTACAGGGTGCTAGATGAGCTATGTTAAACTGAAACCAGACACCACTCACTCGCGCACACACACAGCTGGTCCTAGCTGGGCACCTACCAGGGAGGTGTGGGAGGGCGGGTGGGAGGGTGGGTACCACCACACTGTCTTGTAGATGTTGATGTAGTGAACGAAGAGAGCTACAAGCTGGCAGAAGAAGAGCTGCAACTCAAACAGAATGCTGGCTTGGACTGGCAGCTCGGGGATCTTGCAGTGTTGCAGCGGCACGACCGTCTGGGTGGCCAGTGGGGGGCTGGAGAGACCTGGCCCAGAACTGCTCCTGGGGATAGAAAGGGAAAACATCAGGAGCTGACCTGAGAACCCTACCAAGAAGGGCTCTGGGACACAGGATTATGGGGTAGGATCAGAATAGCAATTCATGCCCTGGCTGGTGTAGCTCAGTGGATTGAACACAGGCCTGCAAACCAAACGATCACAGTTTGATTCCCAGTCAGGGCACATGCCTGGGTTGCAGGTCAGTTCCCAGCAGGGGATACGTGAGAGGCACCATACATCTATATTTCTCTCCCTCTCTCCTTCCCTTTCCCTCTAAAGAGAAATAAATAAAAAATCTTACAACAAAACAAAAAAAAAAAGGAAAAAAGAAAAGCAATTCATGGCAAGAATGGAGTCCCTAACTGCCTGTCACACAAAGGAGTCAACAGCCTTTTTCTATTCCTAATCTCATTCGGGCTTCTGAACATTCCCCAGGAAGAAAAGAATTTTTAGGTCAATTTTACAGATGAGGAAAAGGAGGCCCAAAGAGGGGAGACACCCAACCAAGGCATCAGCAAATCAGCAGCAAAACTATAACCAGAATCCAGGCCTTTGGGATTCACTATGTCCTGCCGAAGCTGTCCAAACAACCATCCTCTGAGTTTTCTCTGTTGCTCACTGCCTTCTGAGCCCCTACCTGGAATGTGAGGTATCACATCCTGAAGCCCAATCAGGGACAGCTTAGTCCGTACTGCCCCCATGAGCCTGTGGTGAGAGACAAGAGACAGAGACAGAGAGCTGATTTACCTGGTACGGGAACGGACACTAGTGACTGATGTGCTGGAAGCGTGGCCCCCGCCAGAGCCCCCAGAGGATCCTGGCTCACAGAGTGGATTTCGACAGTAGGATGTCCTGTTGGGACCTCTTCGTCCTCCTGTGGGGCTCAACATAAGGTAGATGGTCAAGCGAGAGGGCATAGGTCAAGGGTACCACCAATGATCCTGGCTACATTACCTGGTGTCTCACCCTACCATTTAATCACAGAGACCAATGGTCTCTTCCCTGCCTACCTCTTCAATTTCATACACTATTTTCTGTCTCACCCCCATGCTTCAGTCATGCTAGCCTTTCTCTCCTTGAGTAAATCAAGCTTGTTGCTTCCTCTCGTACTTGCTGCACCCTCTGTCTGGAGAGCCCCTCCCTGATTGCCATTTTTGAAGTATCTGTTTCCCCCCAGAGAAGTCACTCTTAGAATTTACCTTAGTTATTTGTTAACATATTTATTGTCTGTCTTACCCACTAGTATGGAAGGTCAGTGAGGTCACCAAACTTACGTCTTTTTCTGTTGTATTGCCTACCCCTACCACAGTGTCCAGCATTAAGTCAAAGCCCAGTAAGAGTATGTTAATGAGTGAATAAAACCAACAGGGTAGGTTTTCCACAGAGGAGGAAACTGAGTTTATACTGTGTCTGGGTCCTGTGCTCTTAGGTCTGGTGTACGTTGCCCCATTAGGATACTACACAGTTTCTATAGGCTTACAATTCTAGGCACTCTTGAAGCTTTTTCCTCGAGGACTGGAGATCCAGTTCAAGGGGCATCCTGGTGTCTTATGGTCAGGACTCAGGGCCCCCAGCACAGAGTTAGGGATGTGGACTTCGGGAGAATTGTGTGGTTGTGGACCGAAAATTTGGACCCACAATCTGTTACTCTAGCTTTAGCAGTCTAGCCCAAGCTCCTAGGCACCATCCTGCTTATAAGTCCTACGTCAGCTCTAGTTAAGGTTATAGCCTCTTCATTCATACTCCTACAGGGCAATACAGCAGCCTACACAACACACTCCCTTAGCCCTAGTTCCTCAGTTTGGAAGCTTTTCCACAAGTTTCCACAGAGCACTCGTCCACGAACTCTGCCCCAACCAGCCCCTAGCCCAGATCAGTTTACACACTATTATACTTGATTTAGAAAAATCCAGCCCTAACTGGTGTAGCTCAGTGGATTGAGCGCGGGCCTGCGAACCAGACAATAGCGGTTCCATTCCCAGCCAGGGCACATACCCGGTTGCAGGCCCAGTTCCCTGCAGGCCAGTTCCCAGCAGGGGACGCACGAAAGGCAACCATACATTGATGTTTCTCTCCCTCTCTCCTTCCCTTCCCCTCTAAAGATAAATAAATTAAAAATAATAATAATAATAATAATAAAAATCCCACACAAGCACCAAGCACCCACAGCCCAAAAGCTCTGCCCACATTTACTCTCCTCTGTTTAGAAGCTCTGCACCCTCAGCCCAGAAGTCCCGCCTACACACAATTGTCAGTCCAGAAAACCCGCCTACAAGCCAATAAAAGCTCTGTCTGTCCAGAAGCCCCGGCTCCAGAACGGGATCCCTTAATCTGTAAGGTCCCCTTTCTGTCCCACCACTGCCAGTTTAAAGCCCCTACAGCTAAGATCGCCCCCGCCCCTAGCATTAAGGCCCCGCCCCCCGTAGGCCCCGCCCCCAAGCCTAGCCCCGTCCTCACCAAAGCCCAATCCCCCACAAGCCCCCTCATTTTAGAACTCCCGCCCATCACCTAAGGGTCCCGCCCCAACAAAACGATAGGAGGGGGCGGGGTCCCTCTGCGCCAGCGCCCCCTCCCCCTCCCCTCCCAGAGGTCCTGTCCGCGTTTGGGAGCAATTACCAATTTAGCCATCCCAATCCCCGCGCCCGCCCGTCCGGGGCCAGGACCCGCACTGCTTACCCATCTCCTCCCCCCCGGCGCTCTCCGCTTCGCCGCCGCAGCTCCTGCGGGCAATATGTCGGAGGCGACGGCGGCCGGGAGAGGACCAACCGCCGCAACCCAGTCCCAGTGTATCTGCCGCGCGCTCCCGCCCTGCCGCTAAATTTGCATACAAGGCGGGCTAGAGCACGGGGGCGCGCTTCTTAAAGAGGCCGTTTGGACAAAGGCGGGGCCAGCGCGGTCTTTGTCTCACAGTCCCCCACGCCCTTCCTGAAGCTGCTGCTGAAGAAACCTGAGAGGCTGGGAAACCCACGTCCTGATCTTCCGCGCGTCCCTTCTCCCAGCATCTCCTCAGGCCCGCGGGAGAAGGCTGGAAGACGCCTCTCATCTCAGTTCCTACCTGAGATGGACTGTATCCTTGAGTGGCCCACAGGCTCCTAAAACTCAACACCTTCCAAATTTGGCTGTCACCTTTCTCTTCGGCTTTATTGCACTTTGGTCCATCCCAGTCAAAACCTGGGAGTTATCTCCCCATTTCCTTCGGCCCCCATCTCATCTTTCCCCTAGTCGTACCGACCCCAAGATCCAAATATTTCTCACATCTGACCCTACTCTGCCACCACCTGTTCAAATCCTAATTCCGCCAGTTCCCAGCCTTGAAATACTGTTTCTTGCCCTTTACAGTGAGGCTGGTAATATTCGTTATGTCTTGGGGAGGATTAAATGAGATCATGCATGTAGAACAGAGTCTGTTTTATACATGTTAGCCATCATTATTATGATGATATATAGCAAGCAGTAACAGAGGAAGCGCTCAATAAATGAGGTACTACTAATTGTTATGGTTTCTTCCCTCATAAGAATTATAAGCTGTGTTAATCACCTTACATTAGTAAATTCTGTAGTATGTTAGAAGGGAATGATTGCTGTGGAGGAAATAGGAAAGGGGGTTGGGTGGCAGGTCGCCATTATATATGGAGAAATCAGAGTAGGCTTCACTGAGGTGACTTTTGAGCAAACAGTTGAAGGAAACAAGTGAATCAGTCATGCAGATATTTGGAGAAAGGGGGCCTTGCAGCCGGAGGAAATCAGTGGAAAGGCCCTAAGGCACAAGCTTGCATGCCAGATGTGTTGAAGAAACACCAAGGATCCCTGCCTGGTGTGGCTTGGTGGACTGGGCGTGACCTGTGAACCTAAAGGCCATGGGATCGATTCCTGGTCAGGGCACATGCCTGGGCTGCAGGGCCAAGTCCTCGCTGGTGGTGTGCAAGAGGCAACCACACATTGATGTTTCTCTCCTTCCCTTCCCCTTTCTCTTATTAAAAATAAATAAATAAAATCTTTAAAAAATTGAAAAACAAGTAATTTATTTAAAAAATAAATAAAACCAGCCCTGGAGTGGCTCAGGGGATTGAGTGCTGGCCTGTGAACCAAAGGGTTGCTGGTTTGATTCCCCAGCAGGGCACATGCCTGGGTTGCAGGCCAGGTTCCCAGTAGGGGGCCATGAAAGGCAACCACACATTGATGCTTCCCTCTCTCCTTTCCTTCCCCTCTCTCTAAAAATAAATAAAATCTTTTTAAAAAGTAAATAAAATCTAAAAAATAAAAATAAAAAGATGTAATTTAGTTAAACAAAGAACTCCCCAATCTAGCATAACTTCATGTCTCAAAAAAAAGAAAGAAAAGAAACAGCAAGAAGACTGAAATGGCTTGGATAGAATGAGAGAGGATGGACCATATAGGATTGTGTGGCTTTATTCTAAGGAAGATGGGGAGCAGTTGGAAGGTTTGAACTTCCATTTTTAAAGACTCACTGTGGCCCTGGCTGGTGTGGCTCAGTGGATTGAGTTTCAGCCTGTGAACCAAGAGACCGATGGTTCAATTCCCGGCAGGGGCACATGCCTGGGTTGCCCTGCCAGGTCCCCAGCTGAGGTGCACACGAGGCAATCAATCAATCTATGTTTCTCTCACACATGACCATGTTTCTCATCTCATCCTCTTTTTCTCCCTCCATTCCCTTCTCTCTATACATAAATGAATAAATAAAATATTTTAAAAATAAATAAAAAATAAAGACTCACTGTGACCTGAGATAAGAATGTAGGGGCACAAGGTTGGAAACAAAACCAGACACGAGGCTCTGGCTGGTGTAGCTCAGTGAATTAAATGCAGGCCTGCCAACCAAAGGATCGTGGTTTGATTCCCAGTCAGGGCACATGCCTGGCTTGCAGGCCAGTTCCCAGCAGGGGACGCACGAGAGGCAACCATACATTGATATTTTTCTCCCTCTCTCCTTCCCTTCCCCTCTAAAGATAAATAAAAAACAGACGACCCTATGGCAATGACCTTAGGAAGAGATGTTAATGAGTGGTACCAGATTCAGTGAAATGATAAGACATGACTGGATTTTGGATTTGAAGTGAAAGTCAACAGGATTTGTTGACAGATATGTGGAAGAGAAGATAAAAGATTACTCCAAGGTTTTTAGTTTAGGCAAACGAAAATATGGAGTTTAATTCCACACATACACATCTGTTCTAGATTTTACACCAAGTCAGGGCCCCCCTTCTAGGGAAAAAAAAAAAAGGCCTGGAAGTGGTGGGGGCTGGGGAGAGGGAGGAGAATGACCACAAAACAAAGCAGAGTAGAAACCAGGGCAGAAATTTTTTTTTCTCAGCTAAAGAAATTCTGGTAGAAGAAGAACTGGTTCTGGTCCCTTTAGAGTTTGAACTGTAGCTCATTAATTTCTGAATCCTCAAAGCATAATACTACCTGGCATATGATAGGCATTCAAAGTAAGTTTTAATTCAGTTGAATTGAGATAATGGCAAGCTAACTCTTGAAAGGAAGGCTAATTGGGGAGGGAAGCTAAATGGTTTTAGAAATATTGTATAGAAGCCTGAGGACAAGCCATACCCGGGAACTCATTTTAACTCAGGCCAATAAACTTTATTGAGCAGCTAATATATCATGGACACTAGGGATACAGAGCTACATGCCCCTTATTACTGAAGGAGACAAAGAGAAGAATCATTTTATGGTATGGTGACATTATCAGTATGTATCAAGTTCAGGAGTGGATGGAAGGTGACTAACTCTGACAGTGGTGGTAGGCAAGAGGTGGCTTTGTGGGAGATGAAATCAGAGCTGGTTTCTGAGAGATGAAGAGGAGTCTGCCTGTTACACTCCTATGGGAGGAAGCAATAGCTTGAGTCTGGTAACTGTCTTACTGGAGGTGGTGGCAGAGGAATGCCTTGCTCTGCATTTATTATGTGGAAGGTGCTGGACGTTGTGCATGGTGAATCCTCTGAAAATATTTGCCAAATGGATTTTAGGACATTTATACCACCCAGGGTAAGAGTTCCCTCAAACGAACTGTTATGCATGTGACCCATTGCCTGTGGCTTTTGCCTGACCTTGTACAGGTTGACTATTGGTTTTGCCTGCCCAGCATCTGTTTATTCTGTCTTCTGGTAAGAACACTGATTTTCCCTTGGGGACTACTCCTCCTTCCACTCAGTTCCTGCGGTTTTGTGCAGATGCCTCACTGAGAGGTTCCAGTGTGGGTAGATGGCCCCGGCCTGGTGAATTACAATGTTCCATCCCTGCCACCCACCCCTGTGACAGTGACTGGTTGCAGGAAGGTGGGGAGGGCGTGGCAGTGACCCGCTGCAGGCCAAATGAGATGCAATTCTAGGATCTTTGCTAGAATTATTGGGAAATAATTTTAACTTCTGGAATGGCTAAGCAAATAGGATGTAAGCGTGGAACTCTTGGTGGGTATCTTGCTACTTTCAGGGAGAACTTAACAGACAATGAAGGAAACACAACCATATCTGAAGTCTGTGGACTTTTCTATTCAAAAAGCCAGTTTGTGTTTGATGTCTGACAACCGCATCTGAAACCTTCCAGAATATACACTTCTATCAGTCTCTAGCATAAATATCAGGGTCTAGTCTTTTCGTACAGGCCCTCTGGGGAAAATAATTGTGAGATGGCAGGATGTTGGTTAGGTTCTGTTCTCCAAACCTGAGGCCAGTCATCTCAGCTGTTTCCTGACCTTGAAGCCCTCATTTCCCTTCCCTGTGTCTTCATTTCCTGATAACTTGCTCTCTATTGGCTCTTCCAGGAGACTGAAATTTTGAGGAAATGCCACTGGCTCTAGGCCAGTTCTGTGTCATTGGGTGTCAGGAGTTAGACTCTCTTCCTTGGTCATGTTATTCTGGGGCCAAGGCTGGCATGTCTGTCCTCTAGATCAGTAGTTTTCAACCTGGAATATGCAGGCCTTTGGTGGTACACAGCGGGGGTGCTGAAACCACAGGGCAAAACACAATACTGCTTTCTGGAGTGCCAGTTTAATTCATGGAAACGTAAGGCAATATTTTCTTTTTTTTTAAAAAAATATTTTATTTATTTATTTATCTTTAGAGGGGAAGGGAAGGGAGAGGGAGAGAAATATCAATGTACGGTTGCCTCTCATGCATCCTCTGCTGGGAACTGGCCTGCAACCCAGGCATGTGCCCTGACTGGGAATCGAACCGTGATACTCTGGTTCACAGACCTGCGCTCGATCCACTGAGCTATACCAGCCAGGGCGTAAGGCAATATTTTCAATATCAAAATGTAATTATTCAGAGGACCCTCTCTGAGCCAGACTTAAATGAATTCAAATCCTGGTTCTACCGCTTACTAGTTGCATGACCTTAGGATTACTTAACCTCTCTGTGCCTCAGTTTCCCCAAACTAGGAAGGTAGTATCAATACCTATCTTATGAGATTACAGTAAAAATTAAGTTAGTCTGTGTAAAGGACTTAGAACAGTATCTGAGGCACAATAAGTACCATTCAAGCATTAACTATTATTGTGAAAACATGGATATATTATGAAGTGCAAAGAAAACTAGTGTAATTTTAAGGTCCAAGACTTTGAAGAAATGTCACCTGCAGCTCTGACCCAGCTGTGCAGGGATTGGCTCTCACTTTCTTCTGCCAGCAAGAGTAGTTACATCTGTGGGGAAAAGGGAAACCCTGTGCACTGCTGGTGGGAATGTAAATTAGAGCAACTACTGTGCAAAACAGTTTGGAGGCTCTTCGAAAAAATTAAAAATAGAGTGATCCAGCAATTCATCCTTGTGTATTTATCCAAACATGAAAACAGTCATTTGAAAAGATATAGGCACCCTTATGTTCACTGCAGCATTGTTTACAACAGCCAAGGTATGGAACAACCTTGAGTTGTCTGTTGATACAGGAATGGGCAGAGATGGTGTGATATACAGTGGCATATCACTCAGCCATTAAAAAGAACAAAATCTTGCCATTTGCAACATGGATGGGCCTAGAGGGTAATGTACTAAATGAAATTAGACAGAGAAACAGACAAATACTGTAGGATTTCATTTATAAATGGAATCTAAACTGCAAGAGAAATGAACAAAATAGAAACAGACTTGCCCTGGCTGGTGTGGCTCAGTGGATTGAGCACTGGCCTGTGAACCAAAGGGTCACTTGTTTGATCCTCAGTCAGGGCACATGCCTGGGTTGCGGGCCATGTCCCCAGTGGGGGAGGGTGGCAAGAGGCAACCACACATTGTTTCTCTCCCTTCCCTTCCCTAAATAAATAAATAAACACATAAATAAATAAATAAAATTTAAAAAATAGAAGCAGACTTCATAGAGAACAAAATGATGGTTGCCAGAGGGGAGTAGGGGGATGAGTGGGGGGAATGGTGAAGGGGAATGACATACAAATTCCAATCATAAAATAATTAAATTACAGGGATGTGATGTGCAGCATAAGACTATAGTCAATAACATAATAACTTTGTGTTGTGATAGATTGTTACTAAGCTCAATGTAATCATTTTGAGGTATTTAAATGTTGACTCACTCAGTATGTGGTACACCTGAAACTAATACTGTATGTCAACTATATTCTTTTTTAATCCTCACCTGAGGACATGCTTATTGATTCGAGAGACAGAGAAGGGAGAGAGAAACCTCGATGGGAGGAAGAAACATCGATTGGCTGCCTCCAGATCACATGCTCTGGCCAGGGATCGTACCTTCAACCATCTGGTGCACAGCACGATGCTCCCATTGACTGAGCCACTTGTCCTGGGCTATCAACTACATTCTTTAAAGAATACTTACATCGGAGTTTTACTACGAGAGCCTGCAAGAGATAATCCAGGTGAATTCCTGTCCTTCTAATTTCTGGGACCATGCTCACTTCATGTATACCTCAGTCTCCCCTCCCAAATCCTAGGCCCCACCCACCCCTTGTCATCCAGACATTTGCCTTCCATGTTTTATATGTGCTTATTACAAAGACAATACATGAAAGCTTAAAAAAATAACAATTTCTTCAGTTTTTCAAATAGAGGATTTTGTTAGGTAATGTCTTGGTGGGGGGAAGCAGTGAACATGGAAGGAACAGCATGAGCAAAGGTCCAGAGGTCATGTTCCAAAAGAGCAAGTCCATTTTGGCTTGAGAGTAACTGAAGATGAAGCTGGAAAAATAGGTTAAGTTTATATCATTTGGGGATCTTGACTGTTACGTACATTAAAGAGTTTGAAGTTGGTTTCAACTACCTAAGCTTGTTTCATCTGTAAAATGAGGGTAATTTCTACCTCATTGAATTGCTGCGAGGATTAATGACAAAGAGAAGCAAAGAGATGGTTGGAACATCCTATATAAAAATGGGAGAGTTCCGAGTGGTGTCAACCCTTCCCCCACAGCAGCCATGGCTCTCTGCTACCCCACGGCTGTGGGCATCCACAAGGACCACAAAGTGACAAAGAACGTGAGCAAGCCGAGGTACAGCTGCCACCGTGGGCACCTCACCCAGCACACCAAATTCGTGCGGGACATAATCTCAGAGGTGTGTGGCTTTGTCCCCTATGAGTGGCGTGCCATGGAGCTGCTCAAGGTCTCTGACAAGTGGGTCCTGAAATTCATCAAGAAAAGGGTGGGGACAGACATCCATGCCAAGAGGAAGAGAGAGGAGCTGAGCGATGTCCTTGCAGTCATGAGGAAGGCAGCAGCCAAGGACTGAACCCCATGCCCTCCGTGTAACAAAACCTGTTCAGGGGAAAAAAACCCCACAACGGAATGGCCCCGACTGGTGTGGCTGAGTGGGTTGAGCATCACCCTGCAAACTGAGGTCACCAGTTGGATTCCTGGTCAGGGCACGTGCCTGAGTTGTGGGCCAGGTCTCAGTTAGGGCATGTGAGTTAGGGCATTGAGAGAGGCAAACGACTGATGTGTCTCTCCCTTTCTTTCTTTTTCCCTTCCTCTCTCTAAAGAAAAATAAACATCTTTAAGAGAAAAAGAGAAACGTAATGACTCTCTTGAGACAAAAACCCTTCTCCTCATTATAGAGTAAACCCTCCCAACCTGTCTCATTTTTGAGATTTTATATTCCTGCAAGATACATATCAACAACCACCAGAGGGAGCTCAATACAAAGAAATCAGAGCTCTCAGCTCAACGGGAAAATTGTGGTGGGCAAGTCTGAATAGGGATGTGGAATCCTGGAGCCATCCAGAGCTCCTCAGTGGTAGGGGTGGGGCCTGGGTACAGGTGCCCCCATTCTGGCCCCCTTTTCTTAGACCCAGGGGTGGGGCATACTGTTACAACCTAGATCTCCAGGATGGGGGGCTAGAGGAGGAGGGCCAGATCTAGTTTGGGGGCCTGAATTTCTTCCTGTATCTCAAGTAAAAAGGGCTTTCACCGACTCTGCTTACAACCACTGAGCCCTACTCCTTAAAATATCTGATGCCAGGTCAGGTAATCTGGCTAGACTTGGGAACCTTAGAAGAGGGGCAGGGCCACAGTGTGAGGAATGGAGGAGAAAGGGAGGCAGTGCCTTACCTGGCGTTGCCCTGGGACTCCAGCCTTGAGGACTACACGAAAGGGTTACAGGGTCTAGCTTCTCCAATCATGACTGCTTACTAACCTCGCATTTCATGATATTTTACAGAACCTTTGTCTTCTCTGCTTACTTGCACTGAGCAAAGCAGGGTTTTTTTTTTTGTGTGTGTGTGTGTGTGTGTGTGTGTGTGTGTGCTGCAGATATTAAAATGAAAACCTGAAGACATTTAGCAATTTACCCAAGGTCAAGTAGCACTCAAGGGCAGAGGTGGACCTGGAAACACACAGGAGTGGCTCTGAGGGGCCCAGGAAAGGGAGGGCAGGCCAACAGAGCAACAGCCTTTAGAATTGCCAAAGCTGGCACGGGCTCTATGCCAGGCTTCCTACCGCCCTTCCAGGGCCAGCTCTGCTGCTGGCCTCAGGCTGCCAGCCCAGCCCCACTCTCACCCCAGTCCCCTGAGAGACCATCGACCTGGCAACAGTCAGAGAAAAGCCCAGCTAAAATATTTATGACTCGAGTCCAGAGACTTCTGATGGGAGGGGGGGCGGAAGTTTGATGTCATTCCTTCTTTGCTTGCAGGGGAGGTGACTGACATGCAGGGTGGCTGGGTGTGTGAGCCAAGCCCAATAGACAGGGGCTCTCCAAGAAAAGTTCCCTAAGGCTGTAAGTGTTAATGAGACAAGGGAGGAGTCTGTATGTGATAGATGTGACAGGTGACAGGACGGGGTAAGGAAAACGTCAGAAAAAAGGAGGAAACTCAAGTGTTGAGAGGTATTACATATAGACCCTGTGCTAGGGATTTCACACACATTCCATTTGCTTCTCAGATCCCATTCAGTGTAGGATTATACTACTTGTATGGTGTAGAGGCCCAGAAAAAGACATGGTAAGTGATGAGCTAGGATTTGAATCCAGATGTATTTTCTGTAAAACTCCTTGGCTCCCAAGTAGACACCCTGCACCTGGAGCATATAGCTGCCTAGGAACTTAGTGCTGGCCTCTCAGATGATGACCCCAAACCAAGCTCTGTGGCTCCATTTATTTGTGACCAGGATGTTACCTCAGCCCCAACTCCACCCTGCCTGCTGAACTGAAGCAGGTGCTCAAACGCTACAGAGCTCTGGTCAAAAGGGAAGGCCTAGGAGACCGAGAAACCAAGGAACTGCCGCCTCAGTGGGCGATCCTGGGCTGAGTCTCGGTGCAAACTCAGGTTTGACAAACCTGCATCAATCTCCCTGGGATGTTTCTAGTTTCAGCACCCCCAGTTCTACATCCCAAGAAACCTCTCAGATCTGGGTAAACCTGACAGTTCATCATCCTTAACAAATCTTTACACCAACACAATGCCTTACTGCTTCAAAATAGCGGTGGCTATGAGAGGTACAAACAGGTCAAAAGCAGGGACTATGAAAATCTAATAGCTCCCTTTTTTCAACCTTAGGTACATTTATGTATCTCTGAACCTGTTTTCTTTTTAAAATATTTTATTCATTTATCTTTAGAGGGGAAGGGAAGGAGAGAGGGAGAAAATCAATGTATGGTTGCCTCTCATGCATCCCCTGCTGGGAACTGGCCTGCCACCCAGGCATGTGCCCTGACTGGGAATCGAACCACGATCATGTGGTTCGCAGGCCCGCGCTCAATCCGCTGAGCTACACCAGCCAGGGCTGAACCTGTTTTCTTACATGTGAAATGAGTGTAATGGGTTGGAGGATTAAGTGAAACAGTAAATATAAATGCTTGACATATTACCCGGTACATACTAAGCATTCAATAAATTATTAGGTATTATTCATAGTAATCAGTAGTGAAGATAAAAATGTGTTCAGGGGTTAAATAACTTGCCCAAAGTAAATCAACTGATTTCAATATCCCTTTCCTGCTAAGAATAAATCTAAGATTACAACACCCCAGGCTCAGTTAAAAGGCAGACACGCTCACCCTGGCCAGGTAGCTCAGTTGATTAGAGCGTTGTCCTGATATACATCAAGGTTGTGGGTTTGATCCCCAGTCAGGGCACATATAAGAATCAACCAATGAATGCATAAATTAAGTGGAACAGCAAATCAATGTTTCTCTCTCCCTCCCTAAAATCAATTAAAAAAAAAAAAAAAAAAAGACAGGCTTTCTCCCCAGACTTAGCCCTTCCCCTTGATCCCTTGTTAGGGTGAATAGCAGAAGGCATTAAGGGAAGAGTGCAGTAGAATAGGTCCCTAACCTCGCAGGAAGCTCAGTGTGAAACCAGCCTAGGACATTAGGTCATAAGAAACCAGAAGTCTGTATCAAATGGCTGACCTTCCAGTCCTTCAAGAGGAAACACAAGGGTAAACAGCTAGTAGCCTAATACAACTGGAAGGAAGCCCCTGGGGGCTACACAGGGGTGGCTTTGGCTCTCTCCCAAAGTTGATAGAAGCTACCAGAGTGGGACCACTCATCACCACTTGACCAAACTTTTATTGAGCCCCTCAGTGCTGGATGTTTGCTGGGGGAGTGATACAGTACAGGGAAAGCCCTACCCTTGAAGAGCTTTCTGAACAAGTTTAGTAATCAACAATGAAGAGAAAAACAGGTGCAGAGTTTAAATAATTTGCCCCAAGTAAATGAACTTTCCCACTCGACTTTCCTCAGCTTATTAGAGGTGGCGACCAGTCTCTTTCCGGGAGCCCTCTGGAAGTGTCCAAGGGCTCCCGGGCTGGCACCCACAACACAGGTGTGACAGAGAGGGGAATAGGAGGTGGGGGTGGGTACTGGTAGGCTGTTCTAGCCAGATCTGCTGGAGGCTACCGGGAAGCAGGCAAATTGGGAATGACACAGTAGGAGTTGCCAGTTTATTCAGATTTAGGATGCCATACTGAGGATACTGTTAGTTCCCTTCAACTCTTTCAAGTTCTGAGCATGTTTAACTGTGAGTATCACAGTCCCCTGCAGCCCTGAGCACTACATTCTGGGCCTAGAAACTCTTAGGGGATCCTGGCTGGCTTTCTGTGGGTAATCAGACAGATCAAAGAGATGGGTGAGAAAAGACTGTTGATCTCTCTTGGGTTTCTCTGTGCTCAGCAAATGCCCTCAGGCCAGCCTTGACACAGCAGGCAGCTCTCCCGGTTTCCAGAGTCCTCGGGAAGCTGCAAAGACACAGGCAGAAAATTAAGAAACATGAAGCTGTCACATCAGGGGCCTTCCCAGCCTCCCACATGGCCAGGATGCCTCCTTTATAATCTCCCCACCCCACAGCGTAACTGCAGTTGTTTCATTCAGTACAAGGTTCCTAGGTGCAGAAGAGTGGAAATGAGAAGCCCACAGCCTATGAGCTCTTTTTTCATGTCAGTCAGGCAGTGGGACCCTCATACCTCCCATCTCCCAGGCTTGACCATTCCTGAGCTAAGTGATCCAGGGCAGAATCAAGTGAACCTTTGGGGCTTTTACTTATACAAGCTTTGGGACCTCCGGCTATACAAAGGGTAAAATGCTTTCTGCTCTTCCAGAGATGTCAAAAAGACACAGATGAACAAAGAGCTTTTGAAAAGCCTTTGAAAGAAAGGAAATGGGGAAATAGGCATCTTCCAGTACCTCAGTGCTAGGTTTAGTGGGTCCCTCTCTTCTGGCCTTATGAGGGGTTCATCCCAGTCCCAATAATCAGGGTTACCCACAGAAGAGATACACCCTAAGCCTGTGACCCAGGACGGGGCCCTGACCTCTCCAACTCTTAAAACACGGCACTCCCATTCTCCCAGTTGTTCAAACCAGTAACCTGGGAGCCCTCCTCTTCTCCCACATCTAACCGACCTCCAAATGATATTCATTCTCTCTCCTCAAAGTTCCTGAATGCATTTATTCCTCCACACTTTCACTTCTATCACCCTACTAGAGGTCTTTTTCATTTCTTGCCTGGACTATAACCCATTCTCTACTCAGAAACAAATTAAATTTATAAAGCAGAAGTCTAATCACGTCATCCCCCATCCCTCATTCTGCGATTCAGTCGTGTTCAGCGATGACCACAGAATAAGGTCCTGATTCCTACTTGTCCGTCGACCTGCCTCAGTCCTACCCTTTGCCTAGAATGTGCTCCATGCCCTTTCCCCAAACCCTCTCCCAAGCGCCCTCTACCTGGCTAAGTCTTCCTTTTACATGTCCGCTTAAACATCACTTCCTCAAGGAAATCACCCATTAGGTCAAGCTCCCTGCTTTGTGCCCTCATAGCACGCTGTTCCTTTTCTTTCACAGAACTGATGATCACAACTGATGTTATTTGTGAGAGTACTATCTGTTTTGTGCCTGTCTCCCCAAACATACGGTAACCTCCATAAGGTCGGGGACCAATTTTAGCTTGTTCACTTGCCGCTGACTCTCCAGTGTCTATGGAGCACGCAGTAGGTGTTTTGATTTATGAGTGATTATATTAAGAAAAATGAATAAAAGGAGCCATGTGTACTGATATTTGGAGAGAAGCTTCTGAAGAATCAGAGCATAGGTATTCCTTTCTCAAAGGCAAATACAATTTGTTTCCTACCTTTTAACCCTAAAGAGCCTGAGATGGGTAGCAAGCATTTTGTAACTGAAGTCAGGCCATGAACAGGAAGCATGAACCTGCAGGAGTCAGAAGACCCCCAGAAAAGAATTAACCCTGTATTTGAACCCAAAAGCTTTTTATCTCAAGTTCTCATACATGGTGCCTAGGGAGACCCGGGAGATGGGGCTGCGGGGAAGAAACTGCCTATCCTGAGGTGGGCCAAGGTGGGCTTTAGAGGTTAACAGCTAATTCAGGCATCTTAACATTGAGTATGAACAAATAGTGCCTGAGTTTCTGTCAATGTGCTCTATCCAGCTGATTAATCTGGGGCAACAGCCTGGCCATGCCTCACTCTGGCTAGAAACAACTCAAATAGGCTATCTTTTTTCAGGAGTCCCCATGACCTCCCCAGATTTTCCCTGGAAATGGTAAGGCCTCCTTAAAGCAAAACACTCCCTAGGTCTAGGTGAGGGAAGCATATAACTTTCGTACCTGCCCGAGAACTCCCTTGCCTAATGCCAGCCGGGAACGCAGCCAAAGACGATCACCACAGCTGAGGCTAGGAATGAGCAGGACACCTACTGCTGACAGGCTAGTGCATTTGTCATCAAGGAATGTCAGGAGGCTAAGTCCCAGCAGCAGCATCATTATGAAATTCAGGTCCCTCCCTGATATAAATCTCCTTCCTTTTAGAAAAGAAAGCTGCAGTTGGCAGAACAGACCATAGAGTAGAAGGCCTTCAGCCCAGGGGTTGGAAAACTGATTCTAGATGTCAGGGAATGTAAACTTTACTAAAATTAAAAAAGGGGGTTGGTCTGCTGCTGGAATGTAACATACTGGGGAGCCCAGGGCAGCAACAAGGCCACACCAGGACTAGAGTGCAGTGCCCACCATAGGTCTTCGCACTGAAAGAAAGGGCTAGGACAGGGAACAAAAGAAGTAGTTAGGCAGTGCAGTGCACTTCCTCCCCTCCCCCCAACAGCTGCTGTCTCAAGACAGCTGTATCCAGCCTGTCTGCTCAAGACTATTAAATATTCATCAGATGCTTGCTAGCTTCAAACATGCAACGACTATTAATCTGCAGAGCAAAAGGTAGATAAGGGTCTGGAAGGGACGGGGGCGGTGGGGGGAAAGGAGGGAGGGAGGAAGAATATGAGTATGTGCTTAGAAGGATACAATTTTTTCACGTCCGGGAATATGGAAACCAAGCCAGGGGCACATATCCTGTACACCAAAGCTGGAACTACTTTCAGTGTAAACTGATCTTGTTGCCACTCTAAACAGAGAGGCGGCAGCTCAGTGGGAATAGAAAGACCTGGGTCTGTGACCCAGCTTTTGGAACCTGTGGTCATCCTGACCTGTACACATCAGTTTTCATTTCCCAGTATAACCCTCATTTCATAGGATTGTTTGTGAGAATTAAATGGGATGCTGTATATGACACTCCCAGCACAGAGCACAGAATTGGGAGCTTGGCAGAGACACTTCATTCATTTAGGACAGAGGGGTGAGAGCAGTTTCTATCAGTGGAGACTCGGAGAGTTTTGGCCTCCAATTCACAGGGTGGGTGAAAGGAACAGGAAGTGGGAAGACAACACCTGGTGAAGGCTTAACAACCTACCCTCATGTAGCCCAGTGCCATCTGAGAGGAGAGATGATTTTCCTTTCTGAGTAAGAACCAAAAGGCCTTCAGACAAGAAGGAGACAGGAAGAAATGCTCGGTGAGGGGAGACTGTCCCCTTCATGCTCCCACGAAGGAGTGGTGCCACTTAGAGATGGCTTTTTCTTCCGGTTCCCTTACTTAGCTACCTCACCAGCACAATGGCTAATAACTCAAGTGGGTTTCTTGTTCTTAAGCCTCCAAAAGCTCCCTAAACTTTAGAATAAAGTCCAAATTTCTTGCCTAACATTTACCTATTCTTCCAGCCTCTATGGTTAAACGTATTGGGTGCATCCTACATATCATGTTGAATGTTTTACACATATTAGTTTGCTCAGTTTTTACAATGTTGTAAAATGATTATTACCCCATTTTATAGATGATAAAACTGAGACTTAAGAGAAGATAACTCATCTAAGATTCCAAAGCTGGTGGCTTTGGAGGAGGCAGAATTTGAAATTAGTCTGTTTGAAGCCATAGTAAAGTGCTATGCTCACCTATGTCTTTCTGGTAAATTCTTTGTTATACTTTAAGACTCAAAATTTAAGACTTAAATTTTGCTACTCCTCTTCTCCAGCACTCCCTATGCCTCTCAGCAGCTCCTGCAGGCTCCCTGATACTCACTCAGTTCAGCAACAGAAATGATCATACACTACCATAACTTATGTAAGACCTACTTGTCCCCATTAGACGTTTTTGAAGGCAGAGACTAAACTGCTGTAGACTGAGCACAGCCAGCACAAGAGCCTAAATGACCTCAGCAAATGTTCACTGCATTAGTAATTAATATTCTTGCAGAATAAGCCTCCTTCCAGGATACAGAATGACTCTACAAGCCTCCTGGGATGATTCTGGCTTATGGGTAAAACTTCTCAATTCCAATATAATCTAGTAGTTAAGACTGATCATAGACTCTAAAATGAGGCTGCCTGAACTTGAGTCTCAACTGTGCTATTTAACAGCTGCATGACCTTGGATAAATGACTTATTTTTTCTGGGCCTGTTTCATCACTGCATAAAAATGGGATAATAACAGCTACTCTACGTGTGGAGAAGACAGGCACGGCACACAGTGAAGAATGTTAAAAATGACAAAATGCCACAGTAGTGAAGACATTTCCCCCCAGATTTTAACATGTCTGAAATCAGGATGCATCTTACATTCAGTACAAAAAGGTGTTGGTTTAATTGGTAGTCTTCCTTCTTTGCAGTACTTAATAATACATCTTATAATGGCCTCAGTGTCAACATAGTATTGTATAGAAGCAGCACACTTACAACGCAGAAAATGGACTTGGATGTACAAAAATGGTTGTATACTTTAAATGGGTCAGTAGTATAGTATATGAATTATATCTCACTAACCCTAATATGTCTTTAATTTACATTCACAGAAGCTAATCAAAAGCTGCAAATTGGTAGGGATAGCACTGGGCTTGTAGTAGATGTTTAACAGGGCCTGACACAGATCTGAGCAAACATTAAACAACTGGCACAGAAAATCCAAATTTTAGTTTTGCTTCAAATTAGATCTAAGCAAGTCTTAACAAATAACTCTGGAGCTGGGGAAAAACATAAATGAAAATGATCTCCAAATACTTAAAAGGATATTCATGAGTCCAAAGAAAAGCCAGTGTAAGTTTCTCGAGTGACTCATTTAACATAAGGGAAAACTTCCAACACTCGGAGCTGTCCAAAACAAAAGGGGCTGCTTTTGGAAGCAGTGTTTCTCGCTAGTATGGAGTATGGACACGCTGTAACCTGGATCAACCTTGAAAACACTACGCAGAGTCAAAGCCACCAGCCACAAAAGGCATGTGTCATACAATTTACTTAGGCATATTTACTTACTTACTTACTTATTTATTTAAGATGTTATTTATTTATCTGTAGAGGGGAAGAGAAAAAGTGAGGGAGAGGAATATCAATGTATGGTTGCCTCTTGTATACCCCCAACTGGGGACCTGGCCCACAACCTAGGCATGTGCCCTGACTGGGAATCAAACCAGCGATCCTTTACTTCACAGGCCCGTGCTCAATCCACTGAGTTACACCAGCCAGGGCAAAATGGTATATTTTTATGTTTGTGAATTTTATCTAATTAAAAAGAAAAAGGTAGAAAGGATTGAATGAGGTAACCCTTATTAACTGCTTAGAATATATCATGATACATAAGTGATAAATGTTAATTATTATTACCAACTTCATTTGGTGATAAATGACAAGGGGTAAGGGTTTTCTTTCTGTCAAAACTAAGTCAAAGGCCGTGCTGAAGAAGAGCCAGGACATGTCCCAGTCTTGCCTGGCTGTAAATTAGCATCCGGAACTATAGTAAGCTCACAGTTAGTGACAGAAAGTTACAGAAACCACTGGGACCGACTGACTAAACTACACACCCAGGACAGGCAGATCACAAACAGACCCTGGTGTGCCAACAACGGAACTTGCTTTTCCAAGCACAAACTACAGGCCAAACGACGAAAGATGTTTCCCCCAAATGCTGTTCCTTCCGACTACCGTAGGCAGACTGGAGACTAACTCCTCTGCATTCATGGGCTTTCCCCTAAATTTTCCTACAATTCATGTGACCAATACCATATTCAGGACTTTCAGGGTGCTCTTACACCATGCTCAAGAAAAATGGCTCTCTTTAGCCTCCAAATCTCAGAGACTCCTGGCTCAGAGGGGGGCTTGGAAGAAATGGTGTCCAAGAAGGCAAATTTCTCTGTCAAAGGCTTTAAGTGCCTTTGTCTTACCTAGGTAGATCTCGTCTCCTCAGTGCTATCACAACCCTAACAACCCACTCAGGGGCAGAGGGAAAAACCATCCAGTTAGTTCCTTGATGGCTTCAAGCAACAGGAAGGCTTAGTGAGTTGTCAGCATGAGCCCAACTACCCAAACAAGGGGGTTAAACTTTCTTAGGGAAAGAACACTAATATGTACTATGTATAAAGCATGGAATTGGTTGGCCTATATGTAGAAAGCCTTCAGTTTGCCAGCTGCTGAGAGGTGCACCTTATCACTATCTTCCTTCCTAGGTGTGGAAATAAGGAAAGTGATTTTAGATCACTAAGCAAAAGATAGCTCATAGATTATAGATTCAACTCTGGGTTTTTGTCATAGCAGAAAGGTCTATGTCCTTTCTACTATAAAATAATACCCCTACTAGGGGTTTCTCCTAAGCGGGAGCAAATACCGCTTTCCTTGGATGAGAAGCAGTACAGCACTGTACACGTGTCAAGGTGTTAGGTTCTGGTAACACATAAACGTGGGCTTGACTACTGGTAACACTAATTAATTACATGACCCTGGGAAGTTACTTTACATAATTGAGTCTCAGTTACTTCTGCAAAATACATATATTATCGGACGATTGTTTTTTCACTGCCCAGAATCCATTTCCCCTTCCTAACAACACCCTGACTTTTGATGAATGACCTTTTTCTTACTGCACACTGTGCAGCATACTGCTAGAGCACGGGCATATGACTCGAGCTAAGCCAGTCTGGCTTCCCTTCGTAGAACTTGAATCTTGAGGGAGAAAGAAACCAAACATGGCTTAGAGTTTACAAAGCAGCTATTGCTACTTCAGGACCACTCCTGTGGCCTAACAGTGCTGCCTCAGTTCTCTGCAGCCACTATGGTTCCTAAGCCAGATTTCCTAGTCTTTACACTAAATCTGTGAGCACCTAACATCCTTCTAATAAATTCCCTTCTGTTTACAGTAGCCAGTCATTTTGTTGCTTACAACCAGTGAACTCCAAGTGAAACACTGCCTTATTAGGTTACTGACAAGATGAGAGTGGGATTCAATAACCCTGCTAGTCATTACAAGTAAATTCCATATGTACTGTAAACAAACATATAAACAGTCGTGTTGTAAATATGATACAAACGATGTACAAAAAGAGTCACCCATTGGTCACCTCCCAGGCCACCTCTTGGCAGAACCGTTTTATAGTTAGGATAAAAGTCCCACATCCTTAATAGAAAGCCACCTTCACATACCTGACAGGGGTCTTCACTACCCATTCTATGCCAGGAAATGTCTCCAGTTTTCGATGACCTGAAAATGGAGAATTAAGAGATCACTCTTTTGATGAGGAAGTTTTAAAGACATACAAAATAAAAGATAGAGATCCTGCATGCAGTTACACATTACAGGAGAGAAACATGCAACTTTAAGGAAACTTTAAGCAACATTTCATTATGAATATCAATATGGGGACCTAGAGGGGCTCATCCTTGTACATTTTAAAATAGCTGAGCAGAAAGCTTTACTTTGGGGAGCAGATCTAATCTACAGTCATTGAAATTTTACATTGTGTCATTTAAGATGTCAGACTTTGTGCCCAGGTTACATTACAGTTCACTTGTGATGGGCAGGATTATTAAGAGTTATGGCTAATTTATGCGGCAGCATATGGTTTTTCTTTTTACAGCTATTTTTATTAAACAAATTTTGCAAAGTTTTAACATTAAAATTAACAGCTAAAGAATTGTTTATGCAAGTTGCTGTCACAGTTTATGTAAAAGAGAAATATGTGCTATTAAAATCAGACATTTAGGTTACCTTTGGTTTTTTGCGATGCATGTTAGCTTTACACATCCTGATTCTCTTGCGATAATTTTCCTTTAAAAAGGGGGGTATAGAGTGATCTCTTTTCATCAAAACAAGACATAATGCCCTGAAAGCTGACTTCAAACCATGGTTGAAAATTCAGTTATTTACACTTTATCACAATCTACAAATACAGTTTTTTGTTGGTGTGTTTTAAAAAGAAAAAAAAGTCCATCATGCACTGCTGCAGGCAGCTTGGCACTTCATACAAGAGGATTTTTCACCCCCGAGCAGTTTTAGGTGGCTCACTTAGAGAAGGCATTCAAACCCTGAAAATTGACAGCGCAGGGGAAACAGGGCCAACCAATTCCATCATTTCCTCCTGATCTCAGGAGGGAGTGCGGGGCCAGCCTATCACACCAGACCCTGCCCCAACCCAGCAGATTTATTAACAGTGTTCCTGGGATTAGAAGGGAAACTCTTAAGGGCACCCAGGGTTTGCTGAATTGTCATCTCTAAAAGCAGGTGCTATCCCTTTCCAAACTCACAGAGATCATTTGGTGTCACTCTTAGGACCACCTAGGGGCTCTACAGGAGATGCAAACAAGGGTGGCTGGCACTTGAAATACTGACGCCTCTGTATGGAAACCAATCCAAGTTTTCGTTTAGTCGGGTTTCTCTCTCCAGAACTTAGATCTTGTGATAGGATTAGATAAAACTGTTTTCAACAACTTCCAGGGGGTGAAAAAGCTTTGGTTATTTTTAAACTAAAACTTAACAACTCGATAAAACTTTTTTTGGTAAACTTAAAATAAAATCCCCACCACCACTTTTAAGAATGTCTCCAACTTTTAACAAGCCCATTAACTTTAGAATTAATTTAAGTTTATTTGAAAGAGAAAACTATTTTATTGTCCACCCACAAAAATGACAATTCATCACATTTACTTTGATTAAAAAAGGACTAAACTTTATTGACAAACTGCTGCAGACATTTTGACATAGGTTTAAGCTACCTATTTAGGCAGACTTACACATGTAGCATTTAATTTTCCAAGAACAAAATGGGA
The DNA here is from genome assembly GCF_021234435.1 of Artibeus jamaicensis. Classification (NCBI taxonomy): domain Eukaryota; kingdom Metazoa; phylum Chordata; class Mammalia; order Chiroptera; family Phyllostomidae; genus Artibeus; species Artibeus jamaicensis. Next base: position 11,531,374 of record NW_026522057.1, read on the forward strand.
GAATGGTACAAATCCAATTAGGACTTTAACTTATGTACAAAGTGGATTTTGATTCCTTTTTCATTCAGCTGCAGTGTCCCTTTTTATATCATGCTAGTGTTGAGACATACTCGACTACCTTGGGAACAGTTCAATATTGACAACCGTCAACTAAAGAAACCATCAGCTTTTGGCCCCAGTGTCCAAGTGAGCTTTTCATGGAGTGCAGAATCTCAGATGGACAAAATACTCTGTCTTTTTAAATACTGAAATTTTAATTATTAGTACTATTATTGAAAGATAGTTTGTGGCTAAAAAGCTCTGCATCAAATTCAATTTAGGTAGCCAGCCCCTCTCCCCCAATCAACCACTTCAAAACCTATTCTTCACTAAGTATCTCTCAACACTGTATGTCTGGGGCTAGATTTCAAAACCCACATAATGAAAAAGTCATTTTTACAAACCTAATCTTGTTGTTTTTAAGTCAATTAATGTTAAAAATTGCATCAACTATTTAATTCATGAGGATCTTTCATATTAAAATTTAACCTTAAGATTCAACCGCCATGTGCTTTTATAGGAAACATTTTTAGACGTCTGAGCTCACTTTTACATGGTGGCACCTACTGCCGTTAACGTTTGTGATTTTAAATCTTGAACAGCCCTGAATTTTGAAATGTAGCCTAGTTTGGGATTCTGCAACTACAACTATGCGGGATGCCTCAAATCAAAACTAAGATAAAGTTAACAAGCCTTAACTTCAGAACCTTTAAGCAAGCAATGTCACTTTTGAAACTAACAGGTTTGTGGCCTTTTTTTTTTAACTCAACTTCTTTTTTTATTATAAAAGGTACATTTCTGTTTATATTTAAACAACAAAGAAAAAAGCATCTACACACTTAAAAAAATTAATTCGATATTCCTAAATCTATTTTAACTCATTTTAAAATACTACATACAGAAGCCAGAATGCAGAGTTAAGAATGGAGTAAGGTGGGGAGAAGAAGGGGACCACGAAGAAAAACACTTAGACAATTACTTGTCTGTTGTGGGTAAAGCAACAGGAATCCTGGGAGATACAAGAAATCAGTAACAACTTTGCTCATAACTGATATTTTCCCCTCATGTTTGTTTTTAATAACGTCCATATGGGTGCTCTCTGTACGCTCCCTTCACCGGCCTAGCTGGAGGGGCCTTCAGTGATGGCCTGGTCCCATTCCAGTCGTCTTGGCCTACAGGGAAAGCAAGAACAGTTTATGAATCATATGCTAACAGGATTTGGGGACGAGCAGAGGGGTAAGTCACCTGGTAAAGAAACACTGCTTGGGGCCCTGGCTGGTATGACTCTGGGCTGAACGCTGGCCTGCGAACCAAAAGGTCGCTGGTTTGATTCCTTGTCAGGGAACATGCCTGGGTTGCAGGCTGGGTCCACAGTAAGGGGTGTGTGAGGGCAACCAACTGATGTGTCTCTCACTCTCTTTCTCCCTACCATTCCCCCACTCTGAAAGTAAATAAATGTAATCTAAAAAAAAAAAAAAAAAAAAAACCTTTAAAAAAAGTAAATAAATAAAACCTTAAAAAAAAAAAAAAAGAAAAAGAAAAAGAAACACTGCTCTGCTTCCAATGTCTTGCCACTTCCCCAGTGGTCCGTGCTTTTCCCTCGACTACGCCTTCCTGAGCCGCTTTCAAGCAATTTCCCAACTGGAGGGCAGTTCTGAGTCGACAGACAGAAACAGCTCAGAAAGGGCTTGGTGTAATCTCCGGCACAGAGGCTCTCCACAGGCAATGTATCTATACTCCAGCCCCCAAACCTCGATAAACCCAACACTTGCTGAGACAGTGAGGAACTCAATCTCAGTGGGTCTCCAATGCCTTTCCGTGTTCCAAAACAATCAGTCTCAGGTTAAGGTGAACTAGTGGAAGTCTTTATGAATAAAAGCTGCCAGCTGCCTTTCCATGTAATAGTAAATCAGGTTTCCTTATAGAGAAGTGTCCTCTGGCCCTCCGGGAAAAGCAAGGAAGGACCATTTCCCATGAGGCCTCCAACAGCAGAACTGAGGTCCACTGCTCTGGCAGAGGGAAGTGCAATCAAACGTGTTTAGAGCTGATCAGGAGATTTCATTATTCCCTTTCTTATGCCAATAGTCAAGAGAAGCCAGACAATATGGGTAATATCCTCAAATAGTTTTCCTTCTTGATAAGGGGCTGAGGAAGAGAATCACTTACTTCTAGAGCTGACCTTCCATAACAATGAGTTGTATTTATAAGCATATTCTTCCCACTCACTACTACCCTTGACCCATGCCAGTTCATTCCTGAAGTATTTCTCCAGCTGTCTGCATTCACGAACATTTGCCTCCATCACTATAGGTTTAAAATCACCCATATGGATCTAGGGTCACACAGAATCCTATCTAAACCTATTTCTATGCATTGTGTAATAGACATGTCCAGCACTTTCCAAGTTGCTTCTGGGTACCAACAAGGTAGTTTATTTGTTTAATTCTGTTTATAAAGGCAGAAATCAGAACAGATTAACCATGGCAACATCATACCAGGAGCACAAGAAGCAGTCTGCCTCTTTCATTCCAATCTTTTATCCAGTGAAACAGAAATGCAATTTAGTCAACACATACAGAGGCCCCATTGTGCTGCCTCACTGATGGAGGGAAATACTGCAGAGCAACCACACCACCCTTCTGAATAGTGGCATATGAGCAGAGCAGAGCAGTGTAGTGTTACTAATGGCAACTGACCAGTGCCATTTAGCTGGAACTAGTAAGCAGCTAGTGTGCTTGGGCAAGCAGCTGATTGGCTACTATATACTATGCTGAGGAGTTAAGCTCAGCTTGTCCGTCTGTGGGAGGCCCTAACAGTTTTCCCCTTTTCAGCTAGGGGTAGTAGGAGACTGTCAACTAGTATCTTAAGAACTGTCACCCTGGCTAGTGTGGCTCAGTGGGTTGAGTGCTGGCCTGTGAACCAAAGGGTCACTGGTTTGATTCCCAGTCAGGTCCCCAGTAGGGGCATTCAAGAGGAAAGCACACACTGACATTTCTCCCCCCCTCTTTCTCCCTCCCTCCCCCCTCTCTAAAAACAAACAAACAAACAAACAAAAAACCTTAAACAAAAACAAAAACAAGAATAACTTTCAACTGCTGAATCCTTTGGCAAAGATTCTGAAATTCCTTCAGGTATGTTTAAAATACATCACATGTAAAAGGCTGCTTGCACTCTCTCTCTGCATTTACTGCTATATGGTACTCCCTCTGAGGCCAATTTAACACGAGGCCATTAATTGGCTCTTGAGCAATGTGTTTTTAAACAAACTTCAGGGAAGACAGTTTGGTCATATAGCCATTCCAGCTCCTATAGCTCTCTTCTGGGATCAAGGACTGAGTTGAGATATCTTTAAAAAAAAATATTTTATTTATTTACTTTTGGAGAGGGGAAGGGAGGGAGAAAGAAGGAGAGAAACATCAATGTGTGCTTACCTCTTACACACCCCCTACTAGGGACCTGTCCTACAACCCAGGCATGTGCCCTAGACTGGGAATCCAATTGGTAACCCTTTGGTTCACAGGCTGGCACTCCATTCACTGAGCCACACCAACCAGGGCCTGAGTTGAGATATCTTTAAGACAGTGAGGATCTTAGGCCAGTACTACCCTGAACTGGCTCGAGCCCCTGTAACCTCTAACCTGAGTCTAATAGGTGCTACTCTTGCCCCAAACTGCTGTTCTGGCTAGGTACTTATAACCTAAGTCCCTTTCAGCTATCATCTCCTCTACACTGGGATTCTTTTTGATGAGATCCAAAATTGTTTTTGAAAGTGAGGTAGAGCCATGGCTGGTGTTGTGTCAGCCAGTGGACTGAACGCTGGCCTGCGAACTGAAGGGTTTCAGGTTGATTTCCAGCCAGGGCACATGCCTGGGTTGTGGGCCAGGTCCCCAGTTGGGGGCGTAAGGGAGGCAACCAATTGGTACTTCTCTCACACCTGTGTTTCTCTCCCTCTCTTTTCCCCTTCCTTCCCCTCTCTCTGAAAAATAACAAAATCTTAAAAATCATTTAAAAAAATAAGGTAGAGTGGAATATTAGAGTTGGATATAATTAAGTTTTTATTATCCATCAATGTGGCCTAAGTATCGGCAACAAAGGCCCAACCCAGTAACATAAACTAGGTCTAGCCATCTCCTAGCTTAAAGTATAAAAAAAAAAAATCAACATTGGCTTAAATGTCTGCTGTTCTACCCAGACCAAGGTGAACTGGAGCCCTGGTTCAGGACATACGCTTATCCTTTCAAAAGAAACAGTACCCTTATCTCTAATGCATACCACAAAATTAAGGAAGGGTAGGATTCCTATTATTACATCTACCAACAACTTGGCCTTTAAAGGGTTCTCCTTAGGTGTGTGACTGCCTGATCCCCAATAATCCAGCATTCTCTCAGGCACTTACTTGCACATTCTGCCCCACCACAGAAATAAAGACATACCATATGCTTCATAAGAATCCTGAACCTCCCCATGTCCATAGTCATAATATTCTGAGTCCCTAAAAGCCAAAGACAGAGTGTTAGAGAGCCATACAGTAACTATATTTCAATTTTACCTTTTTCTCAAATATTCCCATAGTTCAGTCATTTTACTACGTGTATAATACAGGAAGATATTCATTCCCCCCTTCAAAATGCATGTATAACAATGTACTTATTTTAAAAAAGGTTAAAAACTATAGCAAAGAAAAATGGATATCACACAATTTAAAGTGGAAAAGCACAACCACAAATGGACCATAATGTACATACACATGTATATAGAGGGCTCACTGCAAGAGAATAAACAAACATGAAAAAGTTCTTGTCCTGTCGGGGACTTGTTCTGTCCCCGACTGTAGAATTATGAGACATCTTTTCAGTCTATCTATGCAGATAAGAGACATATAAATAAAAGTTTTTAAAGTAAAGGGCAGAAAAGAAGCTAAATTATTGTGGTGGGATTATAGTTTCCTCTTCAACTTTTACACAACTTCAATGTGACTATGATATTTTTAAATAATAAATCAAAATAATTTAAAGGCATTTTCCCTTTGTTTCTATGTAGTAACAGCTCAGAAATTTTTCACCTGCTATTCTAAGATTCTACAATATAATTTAAAATTCACAATTATCCAAACTTGTAGATTCAAGTATGTGCCTTACAGATGTCCAAAGCTAGAAGACATACCCCCCAAAAGTAAGCCATACTGCTCCGTAGATTTGTGTTGCCTAAATCTCTCAGTCCCTCCCTCCCTCCCTCCCTAAGACAAGAAACAGAACCTCTACTGCCTGACTCACCCTTGGCTCTGGCTGTAATAGCCTTCGTAGCCTTCATAACTCTGTTCTGCATATGTATCATCATATCCCTAGAATAAAATGAAATAGAAAGTCAGAATCACAGAGAGTAGGGAAGATAAGCATATACCATGGGAAGATGGCAGGTTTCTATATTAAGAGAACATGAAATTTCCCCCCAAAATGTTAATACCCAATGTGGAAAAGTCAAGAAAGGCCTTGACATTTTTAAAAATGAAACCAAATCAAACCAACCAACCCCCCCCAACAAAAACACCCTTCAAGTGTGGGCAAAAAATAAGGCACAAAGTTGAACTTTAGTAGCAAGAGTAGTGGGAGACCTCTTAGTAAAACACTGTATATCAAGACACAGCTTATTTCCTGTTTAATCAACATACATATAGTAGTAAACCATGCTTAAAATGAAGAAATCTTCCCACAGCAAGAGAAAAAGAGCAGAATCTAATTCTTACAGTCTCTGCCGCCCACATCAAGGGTCAAGGCCCTGTCATTCAACTTCGTTTGGCAACCTTCTAGGTAGGGGGAATAGCACAATGTTCAAACTTCTTACATAGTCTTCATATGTCTCTGGTGCAGGGGGTGGAGGCAAAGGTATTCTCTGGATGCCTGCTGTCCGTGCTCTTGGTGCTGGAGCACCCCTCACAGTAGGTGGGGGTGGCACTCCTCGAGTCACAGTGGCTCCTCTGGTGATGGCTCCTCTCACTGGTGTACCACGCACCAAAGCTCCTCGAGGTGGTACAACACCACGGCCCCTGCAAAAAGAAAGTTTTCCCTCCTTCTTATTGAATTTATTGGGGTGACACCAGTTAACAAAATCATACAGGTTTCGGGTGCATAATTCCACAATATACCATCTAAGAAGTTTATTTTAAATAAAGCTTTTTATAAAAAGGCTACATTCATGGTTAGATCTGTTTACAAATTCTGGAGTTAGCTAGTTTCATGATGTTAAAAGGATGATTATTAAACCACAGAGGAATGTATGGGTAGATAAAAGACCCATAACGGAAGATTTCCCAGGTCCCACGACTCCCTTAAAGAATCTTAACACTCCGTAAATAAACAGCGACAAAAGGTGAAATTCTGAAGTTGGAGATCATTTAAAAAAATGCCAGAACTGTTCAAAATTAAAAGACCCAAAGTCTCAGCAGGACTTCTGCTCTTGACTACAGCCAAAGTGCCCCAAAACTAGAATTCTACTCAGTGAAGGATACAAATTCTGATACTACAAGCTGGAGATGAGAGCACCACTGAGAGAGAGATGGTACTAGCAGCCAAATTTACATCCTCTTTCTGGAAGTCTATATTATTTTTACCTGGGAACAGGTGGAGGAGGAGGGGCAGCTCCCCGGCCTCTCACTGGCACCCCCCGCCCTCGAGAGGGCTCTGGTACTCCATTCAAGTAGGAGAGCTCTAGAAATTGCTCCTGGCAGATATCATCCATCATGTCCTGCGAGTGAAAGATAATGAGAGGGCGTGTTGTGCACCATCTCTACTTTTTGCTGGGAAGTCATCTAGCCCACATGAGCCTGAATACTAAGAACAGATGTGAAAGTCCAGATGATGTCTCAGAGGTCATTTATTCTCTCAAGTCAAATGGTGTCCTACCTGTCACATCTTTGAGGCAAGTACCTCATCTTTATTAAAATGTCACAGCTCTTCATGATGTTGTCCCTGCCTTAGCTCCCCAGATCATCACTTCCATCCTCCCTCCAAGTATAACCTCCTTTGAAGCCATACTGAACAACCTGTAGTTCAGAACCTGGCATAGTCTTACACATCTATTCTTGCAAATAGTTTCTTCTTCCTAGAAAAATTAAAGCCACTACCATCAATTAAGCTGTATGCATTGGGCATTATATAATAAGCTTTACATAGATTTTTTTTCAGTTTGATCTTAAAAATAACCCTGAAGTAAGTAAGCGGATCTTCTTTTTTTAACAGTTGGGAAAACAGATTCACGGAGTATAAAGAAACCTGCTTAGGAACATAGTGCTAGTAAGTGGCAGACTCTAGATGTGAATTCCGAATCTAGGCTTTGAATTAATAGACTATAATGCCTTTTTTTGTGTGTGTGGGGGGTCCTACCTGAAGGACTCTAACCCACTCTTATAAGACTTAATCTAAAATACTACCTCTTTTGAAAAATTTTCACTTGATGCCATCCCCAGTCCCACAGCATCACGTTAATTTTCCCTACCCAAGCACTTACCACATCATTTTAGAATTGTTTATCTTTCTCACTAGACTATGAGCTGCCAGGAGCCATTTTTGTAACTGTAGATCCAAGGCACCTACCAGATATTTAACATGTGTTTGAGATGAACAAAGCTCAGAAAAGTGAAACAATAATTTGTCCAAGACCTGGCTAGTGTGGCTCAGTGGACTGAGCACAGGCCAGCAAACCAAAGAGTTGCTGGTTCAATTCCCAGTCAGGACACATGCCTGGGTTGCAGGCCACATCCCCAGTAGAGGGCATTTGAGTGGCAAGCATACATTGACATTTCTTTCCCTCTCTTTTTCCCTCTAAAAACAAACAAATAAACAAATTAATTAATTAATCTTAAAAAAAATTTGTCCAACATGATACAGATAAAGCTCCCAGTCCAGTGCCCTTCCTACTGCACGAGGAAGTTTCTCTGATTATAGTTAATGGTTCCAAGGGGCAATGAACAACTCTGGTCATAGATGCAAAAATAGGCTTATTCTTTTCTTCACAAGAGGGAAGAATTGAGTCAGGTGTCATCTGCGAATCTTTTCACATTATTTCCTGATGAGAGCCATTCAGTCTTTTTAAAAAAAATTTTACTGATTTTTTGGAGAGAGGAAGTGGGGGGGTGGGTGGAGAAAAATATCAATTTGTTGTTTCACTAAGTTATATATTTTTTTGGCTGATTCTTCTATGTGCCTTGACTGGGAACTGAATCTACAACCCCTGGCATATTGGGATGACACTCTAAGCGACTGACCTAGCTAGGGCCAGAGGCCATTGAGTCTTAATACTTTTTAAGTATTAAGTTTTCATACAAAGTGCATTTTGTATACATTCTAGCTGGATACAGCTTCAAGAATAGAAAATTCTTGACTCCACAGAAATGTCCCTTCATAGCTCTTTACCTTTTCCTCCTACCTTACACATTACTGCTGCTTGAGACTCATACTGGAGAATGAAGTGACCAAGGACAGCCAATTTGCTTAGAATCTCCCAACCACAACATCAACACCGGGGAAACCCAAATCTCCCTGGCAGGCATCTTTTTTGAAAGTCCATTTATATAGAAGCCTTATAAATCAATTCCTTCTGAGAAAAAAGCTGAGATTAATGATAAAGAAAAGACGGCCATTCCCCTGTCATCCTTCAGAAACTGGATGGCTCAGTATGTTTCAATATAATGCCTCAAACAGAATTTCCTTAAGAGAAGATTTACCAGCTCTGGGTTTTTCTCCAGCATATTTAAAACTGGCTGTTTCATGTTCAACACTGTACTGAAAGTAAGGTACCTGGAAGCAAAGCAGCTGCTGAGACATTTGCGACGGGGTTGGAATCCCTGGGGCTCAGCATTATAGGTACATACTGCTTATAAATTTTTGCTCTACCAATCCTCACAATCTCTGATACTACATTTAGTTCTAACTCCCTCATTTGACATATTCAAGAAAACCAAGAATTGTAGCTTATTTCCTCTTAGTTTCAGTGACAAAAATATAATGCTTACTCAGTTCTAGTTGAATAGCATTCCAAATACTAAGGTTCCAGATTCAACCTTGGTTATTAAATATTCAATAGTAGCATGTTAATTCTAACAACTACCAACTCTTGCTAAAAGGCAAAAAATTATTCAAAGAATAAACCTTAACCTTGCCTATTCTAACTCTTCCTGGGCCTCAGTTACATTCTTAAAGGATCTGTACACCAGCCCTGGCTACAGAGCTCAGTTGGAGCATCATCCTAATAAGCCAAGGTTGTGGGTTTGATCCCCGGTCAGGACATGTACAAGAAGCAACCAACAAATGCATAACTAAGTGGCACAACAAATGGATGTTTCTCTCCCTCCCTCTCTCTAAAATCAGTAAATAAAAATTTTTAAAAAAGGAACTGCATACCGATCTATTTAATACCATCAACAGTCAAGCCTGTAGTAACCATGTCTCTTTCCAATCAAACTCTGCCTGAACAAACTCCTCTAGGCAAAAAATCCCTGATGCACACAGGTCAAATTTAATCCATTAAGACTGGATACTAGAAACTTCTTGCTGTTATTCTCTTGACTCTCTAGAACACAAACCCTTGGGCACAAGGGGTTTATGACCCTCTTAGTCATTCTCCTATCATAACCTCCTGGCTCCACAGTAGTACCAAAATACTTAGCTCAGCGAAGATCCTGTTAAATCTTTGTTAACCAGGTATTAGAATGCCAGACACACTGTGGGTTTAAGATACCGATATATAACCAAAACTATACTAGACAAAGCTGGGTGGAGTGGCCTTGGGGCAGGGTGCTTTGAAAACCTGGGACAAGTGACAGAAAACAAACCTCATGAAAACAAACATTAAGTGCATGATTTGGTATGCAATTTCAGGTTACAAAGTGACACTGGTTAAGAACCCCTGCGTTTGCAACAGCACAAGATCCAGTTCCCTCTTGCTCAAAAGATACAGGATATGAATTTCCTTACTGGTACTAGAAACTTCTTGACTTCCTCCATAGCATGGGCCATAAGAGCATAGGCCTCACATGGGGGTCCAAAGACTTCAATGAAGACATGCAAATCCATATTCAAATGGGCATATTTGGGGTCTCCGCCTTTGCGCAGCTCTTCCTCCTATAGAAAAACAAGAACAAAATGTCATATCACACCAGTTAGGGAGTTAATGATACTTTTACCTCAAGGCCAAAGGGACACCAAGAAATAACTGTAACATTTAAGGAACACAGTAAAGCATAAGAAGAAAGTAAAACAAGCTCTGGAGAACAGTAATTTACATAACCTGCTATGCCTGCCATTGGTCTACTGCTGCTAAAAGTTACCTACTGTGTTGAATCCCTGCTGTAGTCACAACTCCGTCTCCATTCGGATAATAGCTGTTTGCTAATTATTTTTTTTATTTACTAATTTTTAGAGAGAGGGAAAGGGAGAAAGAAAGCAAGAGAGAGAAACATCGATGCAAGAGAGAAACATCGATGCAAGAGAGAAACATCAGTTGGTTGCCTCTCATATGCACCCCTGACCAGGGACCAAACCCACAGACTAGGCATGTGGCCTGCCTGGGAACAAACCAGCACCAACCTCTCTCTTTGTGGGATGACGCCCAACCAACTGAGCAACATGGGTCAGGCTGTTTGCCAATGATTGATTCACTGCCAAGCATTTACTTTTGCTTAGTTTTATTTCTTTCCTTAATTGTTTTCTGCCCCTGAATCCTCTCCTAGAACTACAATTGTATATATGCTAGATTGCATGATAATGTTGCCCAGGCAACTAAGACTCATTTCCTTCCAGTCTTTTTTATCTTTATACTTTGGCTTGAAAAGTCCTACCTTTAAAGATTTTTATTTATTTATTTTTAGAGAGAGGGGAAGCGAAGGAGAAAGGGAGGGAGAGAAACATCAATGTGTGGTTGCCTCTCATGCGCCCCTCACTGGGGACCTGGCCTGCAACATGTGCACTGATTGGGAATCGAACCAGCAACCCTTTGCTTTGCAGGTCGACACTTAAAACACTGAGCCACACCAGCCAGGGAGAAAATCCTACCTTTAGGTTCTCTGATTTCTACTCCCTCCTAGTTTTTTTCTGTCAGTCTTACATTATCTTATGTCCATCAAGTGAAATCTGCATTTAAGCTATTACATTTTCATTTTCTATAATTTCATCTAATTGTTTTTCCTCTATATATTTGAACAAATTTATTATATTTATAATAACTATTTTAGAATCTTTTCTGTGAATCCCAAAATTTCTATCATTTCTGGGTCTTTTTCTATCAACTGATTTTCTTCCTTTGTCATCTCACATTTGATAATTTTCATGTTTAGTAATTTTTTTGACAGAAATAAAAGTGAAAATAAAAAGCACAGTAAAATAAATTTTAATTAATTTTATTCTCATCCCCTCACCCTTTCCCTTTGGCAACCATCAGCTTCTTCCCTATGAGTGTTTCTGTTTTGTCTATTCATTTACTTTGTTTTTAGAGTCCACATATAAATGAGATCATACAGTAGTTGTCTTTTTCTGACTTATTTCACTTAGGATAATATGCTCTAAGTCCACCCATGTTGTTGAAAAGGGCAAATTTCATTCTTTTTTATTGCTGAATAGTAGTATCTCAGTGCGTGCACATGCATCCCCCCATCCCACATCTTTTTTTATCCATTTATCTCCTGATGGACATCTAGGTCGCTTCCTTATCCTGGCTATAACTAGCAATGCTGCAATGAACATAGGGGTACATATATCTTTTCAAATTAGTGTTTTTGTTTTCTTCAGATCAATACCCAGAAATTATTGTATCGTATGGCAGCTCTATTTTTAATTTTTTAAAGAATCTCCACACTGTTCACCAATCTTTGAGTCATTCATTTACTGCCAAGCATTTGCTTTTAAATCCCAGGCAAAGCTATTAATTACCAGCCCTTCTTATCTGCTTACATGGCCTGGGAAGTTCTAGAGGAAAGAAATCAGGATAGAAGAAAACCTCATGTATATCTCATTAGCTAGAATAACATACTTTAGTTCTAACTGTATTCTTCTAGTGAGAACTGGGAGTAGACAAAGAGGGTATGAGAAAACAATGTTCATCAATTAGGCTGCATGAAAGGAGGGCTGAAAGAGAAAGTTTTAAGGCGGAGCAGGTATGTCTCATCTAAAACCTGACTCTAGAAGGCTAAGACCATTCATTTTGGTGTGATGTTTCTCACTACTTACAAAGAGTACACAACACGTATGGGGCTACGGCATGAAAAGAAATAAGCATCAGGTTCTGCTGTCAGGATTACTCATGCCTTCTTTCAGCAGGCCTCACATTCCAGCTGGCTATGAAACAACCCAGACAACTAATCCTCAGACTTACCTGCACTTACAACATTATTGCAGTCACTTATTCATGTTACTAGAAAGGGAAAGTGCTATTCACATTTTAATGTTTTCAGTCTGGGTAAATTTTAGTACACAGCTCTCCTTCCAGTTTTTACAGATAAGCTTCCTAATGCCATAGCTGCCACTGCTGTTTCCATTACTAATGTAGTCATAAGTCAGAAAGAAAACAATCACCAGGGTGCACACAAGCTCTTTCAGGGTTACCAAGCAAATAAACCAACTTGGTCTATAATCTCTTACATCTACTACATAAAGGAGTCACATTCTGTACACATACAAGTGCTAGCTACCTAAGGCATTCGTACTAGATCCTGAGCTACAAGAAGACATTACAGTGTCTTCTTGCTTTACTCTGTGAGCTTACCTTGGCTTTGTCTCTCATTGAGCCCTTTCCCAACACGGAGATCTTTGCACCAGTCTCTTCTTGCAGTCTTTTGATAGTATTCCCTTGTGGCCCAAGGATCTTCCCCACAAAATTGAACTGAGAGAAAATAAAAACATTTCTAAATACACAAACTCCTATAAAACATTTCCACATCTAATGTCTCATTTGATCTTCGGACGCTGTAAAACAGGAAGAGTTCCATTCCCATTTTATTGGAGGATATACTGAGGTTGTACTGATAAAGTGACCAGCCTAAGATTATAAAATGGCAGTTCCTAGGCTTAATTTTGGAATCCCCGATGTAGTCTGATGCTCTTTCTGTATCACACTACAACTTCTAGTACTTTAACACATACATAGACATTTTTAAGGAAGTCACCTCAGAATAGACATATGGCATCCTTTTTTAGTAAAAATTTTTTGGTAAACTAAATATAATGAATTGCTTTCCTGGAAAAAAGGAAAAAAGAAGAGGAGAAAGCACTTATTTAAAAGTGAAACTTTGAGCCCTGGCTGGTGTGAATGCTGGCCCGGTCCCTGGTTGGGGCATGCACCCATGTTTCTTTCGCACATTGATTTTTCTCTCCCTCTCATCCTCCCCCCACCCTCTCTAAAAATAAATAAATAAAATAAAATAAATTTTTAATTACTTTTTAAAAATTATTTTATTGTTGTTCAATTACAGTTGGCTGCATTTCCCCCTCACCCCAGCTAAAGCCACCTCCCTCCCTTCCTTCAACTCTTCCCTTTGGTTTTGTCCACGAATCTTTTATAATAGTTCCTGAACCCTCCCCCACACTGTCCCTTCCCCTCTCCCCTCTGGCTATTGTTTGATTGTTCTTAATTTCAATGTCTCTGGTTATATTTTGTTTGCTTTTTTTCTTTTGTTGATTATGTTCCAGTTAAATGTGTGATCATATGGGTATTTGTCCCTCATTGCCTAGTATTTAAAAATAAAATATTAAAAAATAAATAAAATATTTTTTAAAAAGACAGTTTAAAATAAAACTTTAAAAAAAATTAACTCTATCTCATCAAGGATTTATGTTATAATTTCCTTTATCTAGATTTCATGTTAATCTTTTGACAGAACAGCCCTTTAGGGTTCAGTTTTTTACTCTGACCTTAGAGCTAGAACAAACATTTGAGGATAAAACTTTCTGATAAATAAAAAGATGATCGCATTTCTTTTGGGTATAGCTATGCAATTAGTTATGGACTTACTGGTTTCAACTGCCAGAAACAAGTACATAAGTATGGAAGAGAAGCTTCACAGGCTTATGTTTCTGATGCATCATGATCTCTTAAGTCATTATCACAGCCTATAACTCACACATGTAAAGACAGAGACGTGATGGACTTTTTGCCCTACCTTGGGATACTGCTTGACAGGTATCAGTACCCGCTCCTTCAGCTTCATGTTCTTATGAGAAAATAAGTCCAAGTAATTTTCTTCATCATCCTTTTTTGAAAGCCCCTTCTGAATCTTCTCAATTTCTGAATAAACAAAACAGAATTTAATTAAGTTTTGTTCTGGTGAATAAAGGCAAATTTCCAAGTCTGTATAAAGCAAAAACATGAAGTACCATGTAATGACACCAAATGGTTCAGATGAATGTGCTAATTTCAGATAGTGACTAAAAGCACCAATGCTAAATGAAGTTGACTAGGAAAGCCAAAGCCTGCTTCTAGTAAGAGCAGCCTGCTCTGTCACCCCACCCCCATGTGAATGTCTCTACATAAGAAACATTCAAATGTTTCTTAGAATAAACAAATTCAACAGAACTAATAGGGAGAGGTGGGGGAAGGGGATAAATGACCTACAAAAAAAAAAAAAGTAATCTGCACTAAGAAAAAGTACGAAGTCATATCTTAATGAAGAAGTCAATAATTTATTTATTTTTAAATTTTAATTTATTAAGAGAGGGCAAGGGAGGGAGAAAGAGAGGTAGAGAAAGATTGATTGGTTGCCTCTCACATGCCCCCAACTAGGAACCTGGCTCTCAACCCAGACATATTCCCTGACTGGGAATCAAACCAGTAACCTTTTGATTCTCAGGCCAGTGCTCAACCCACTGAGCCACACCACACAGGACAAAATAAATCAATAATTTAAATATACAACAAAGCCCTTGCTGGATGGTTCAGTTGGTTGGAGCTCATCCTGTACACTGAAGGGTTGCAGGCGTGTACTGGAGGCAACCGATCAATCTCTCTCTCCCCCTTCCTCTCTAAAATCTTAAGAGCAGCCTGCTCTGTCACCCCACCCCCACGTGAATGTCTCTACATAAATGTCCTCAGGTGATTAAAATAACAACCACAATAAAAATATACAATAGAGAGTCCCGTTAAAATTCCACTGTGATAGTAACACTTTTAAATTTTTTTAAAATTATTGATTTGAGAGAGGGGTAGAGAAACAGATTTGTTGCTTCACTTATACATTCATTGGTTGATTCTTTTATGTGCCCTGACTGGGGACAGAACCCACAAACTTGGTGTGTCAGGATGATGCTCTAATCAACTGAGCTACCCAGACAGGGCAACAGTAGTATTTTGGGTAGTAGTGGTCATTAAGAGTCTGAAAGACCTGGTCTTTGCCACTCACTAGTTGTGTGAGCTTGGAAAAGGTATTGGAAAGTTCGCTCAGATTTTTAGTTTCCTCATTTATAATATAAAATGAAGGTGATATCTACTTCATGAGGTTGCTATAAAAACAGAGTAACATACATACACATGTTAATGAAAGTCCACTCCTTATGAAGATGTTTATAGTAGCTAGCCCAAATTCAATGTCCTAAAGGAAAAAAATGCACCAAGGTACTTTAATTCACAGATTAAGACAGTTTTATCAGGTAGAACACCTTAGCATCCAAAAATATTTCTTATCATTAGGGAATTTCATCTATCCATCCACCTATTGGAAGTGTTCTGAGTGCTTTCTAAAAAGAGGCAGAAGAAAGAAGAGATACAGGTATAATCAAGTATTAATCACTATGCGAGACTTACTAAGAGCGAGGCAGCTATCCTAAGTGTAGGCAACACACCATAACAAGTCAGATATGGTCCCTATCTTCACTATGTTTATGTAGCAAGGTCCCTAGGTAATGAAGTCAGCAATGAAGTATAGTTAACTGCTATGATTGGAATACTAGCAGAGATGGGGGCAAAGTGTGTAGATAATGAACAGCAACTAAAGGTTTTATAATCCACTGAGAACAGTCAATAAATTGATATTCCTAAAATCAGTGGAACATTCTAAGTAACAGAGTGTTCTCATATAACATTCCCACAGTGTTTCCACCTTTCATAATTCTAAGGCAAGGGGGAATCTCAAACTTCAGTATGCACCAGAATCACTTGGAAATCTTATACTGGATTGCTGGGTCCAAACCCCACTCTGGTGTTTGTGTTAGAAATTTGCAGTTCTAACAAGTGACCAGGTAATGTTGATGATATTGCTGGTCTAGGGACCACACTTTGAAAACCACTGGTTTAGGATAAAAATATACTACTTCAAAGACATTCTGCAAATGTATAATTTTAAGTTGTAAAAAATGTTTAGACTAAGTTCAGCTATAAAGTACACAGATAAAGGAAAGTTACTTTGACTTTAACAGACTTTGTTAAGAGTTCAGAATTTCAAATAGAAAGCTTTCCGTTTATTAAAAAGCCTAATTTTAGATGTTATAGTACACAGTAAGCTAAGTGACCTACTTCTGCCCGAGAGTACGTACTCCCTTGCTTTTTGACAAAACTGCTAATCGTATTCTAAGCATTCTTAACTACACATTTACTCCTATAAGAACTGTAAATGGCAGTGCTTTTCATACACTTATGTTTCATTGCTTGGAATAGAGAACAAATCTGACTTTTCAATTAACAGACTAAATGCTTCACTGAATATCTATTTGTTTGCTGTTTTGCTAGTGGTATATCCTAAACCTCCATCCTTTCCCACCTACTGCTAATGTTAACTTTTTGTAGTTACTAGTTTTGAGTTTCCCATCTCTGAATACATTTTTTCTTGAGTTTTCAGGCTGGAAAAGTGGGTACTCAGTTCTTAAAAGTTCTAATGCCACATTTTTGATATAAAACATCACTGAGGAGCTTCTACAAATGTGGAACAAATTACATACTTTATTTTATCTCTGTCCCTCAGTGTTTCTTAATTGCTATTGTTTAGTTAGGGCTTTCAGCTGTATTTTATACCACTTTCCAGAAGCTTTACTTGATTACTGCAAGATAAGATTCAAAGTCTATTAATCAGTTGTACTCTATCAGAATTGGGAGTACAAAACTAAATCTCGTAGCTTTGTTTATACACACTGTAATACACCTTGTGAATTTAGGGCTTCCTACAACATGCATCCATCTATATTTTGAATTAGATCTTAATCAGAATTGCTCTGTCCAATTTATCTCACAATTTTTAAAAGAATAATAAAGCATTTTTAGAGAACAGAAAAGAACAATGATTTAAATAAAACTGAGAATTGAAAAGAAAAGAATCAGAGCAGGTTAGCCTGGAAAGCAAAAGACAAAGGGGCAACCTGAGTCTCAAGAAGGGTCACCTTCCATGTTTGGAAGGGGAAGGACTGAACACTTACTCAATGCTTACTTCTTATAAAACATAGTACAAATATTACCTCGCTTGTCCTAAAAAATAACTCAGTTAAGTAGCTGGCACAATCTCCATTTTCAAATGGACAAAACGAACTCAGAGAAATTGATAAATCACAAAAGCTACTAAAGTACTAAAATTAAGGATTAAAACCCAGGTTATTTTAAACTCCAAAACTTATGCTTTTATTATTGCCTCTTAATGGGGGTGGGGTGGTGTGGTGTGGTGTGGTGTGGTGTGGTGTGGTGTGGTGTGGTGTGTGTGTGTCTCGGGGTGGAGGGATTTCTTTAAACAAGAAAAGCTTATTTTGTATAATCTGGGAGGTAACAGTTTATAATCTCAAATACTGTCATGCAGCTAAAGGCAATAAAAGAGCTCTGCAGGTGCCTCAGATGTTCAGTTTAGTTGCCTTATCCTTTTTTCTTTTTCAATTCTGTATTTCTCTCCTTAGCCTCATTTCTCTCAGAGAACTAGGAGTAGGATGTAATTGGGGGGAGGGGGTCAAGGAGAAGCTCCCTAAAAACGGCTTACCCTCAGGCAAAAGTTCTTTCTAGACAACCTTTTTGAAACTAACTCCTTTAAATGATCTGGGCCTCTGGAGACCTTAATGTCCCAAGAGTCAAAGAAAAGGAAAGCTAAGGTGTAAACAACAGAAAGGTGACCCATCTGTTTCCTTGCCAGACACTTTCAATAATCATATCCAATGTCTGCTATGTGTCAGGAATTTTGTGTTGTTTCATTTTGTCTTTTTAACCAGGATTATCCCCATTTAACAACTGGACAAACCTGGGCTCAGAAGTTATGTAACTTGTCCAAGATCACAAAACTAGTGACAAAGCAGGTACTTAAACCCATGTCACTCCTTGTATCAGTCAGAGCAAATTCAACTAATCTTGTGGCATTTCCTTTATTCTTTTACTAGAACTTAATCTTTCCATTTTTGGTAGCTCTTAAGGATGAGAATTTTTTTAAAGTATGTTTCAAAAGAAAGAGCAGTTTTGAAGCTAGACATAACTGGGGTTCATTCCCATCTCTGCTACAAGCCTGGTATGTGACATTCTTAGTCTTCCCTTCTTACTTCTAAAGAGGATTATGGCTTATCGCCTATGGCCTCCCAGATCTTTTATGGCACAATTTAGAGGTTAGGGTTATTTTTCTAGAAAAAATTTTCAAGGTAATTGTCAATTTATGTGTAGTTGTAACATATGAGATCTCATATACAGTTCCCCCAGCTTTCTCCATAACATTTTGCATATCTATAATACAATATCATAATCAGAAAATTAACATTAATACTACCTGTTGACTTTATTCAGTTTTACATGCCACTTTTTTTTACAGTTTTATGTGCACTGATTTGGGTGTGGCTTCAGTTTTATGCAATTTAATCAAATTCATGTAACCACCACCACCGTCAAGGTACAGTTCAGTTCCACCATGAGGATCCTCCGAGCTACACTTTCATAGCTATCGTCCCCTCCCTCCATTTCTTCCTCACCACTGGCAATCACTAATCTGTTCTTCATCTTATCGTCTTTTCAAGAATGTTAAACTAGTGGAATTACAGAGTATGTAACCTTTTGTTACTGTTTTTCACTCAGCATAATTCTCTTGAGACATACACAAATTCCTGCATTCATCAATAGTTCATTTCTTTTTATTACTGGGTAGTATTTCATGGTATGCTGTATCATGGTTTAACTATTCACGTATTGGAGACATGTGGTTTTAGTTTTTACCCAATGTGATTAGCTGCTATGAACATTCATGTATAAGTATTATATGAACCTAAGTTTTAATAGCTTTGGAATAAATGCCCAAGAGTACAATTGCTGGGTGGTATACATGTTTAATTTTGTAAAAAACTGCTTTATGAGATATATACAAGGTCTGTCTAGAAAGTATCCAGCCCATGTACTTTGAAAAATAGAGACATTTATTAAAGGAGATACGATGCCTCAATCCCCTTCAAAGTACCTTGGGACCTCACACAGTTCTCCCAATCACCATCAGCTGCCCTGTTGTATTTCCCTGAATCTCATCAATGGTCTGAAATCTCTTCCCTGTCAAAGGTAATTTTAGTTTTGGGAAAAGCCAGAAGTCGAGGACACCAAATCTGAACTGTAGGGGTCTGAGTCACCTGGGTGATTTAAGGTTTTGCCAAAAAACTGCGTGAGATGTGATGTATGAGTGGGCTGCTGTTGTGATGAAGTTGCCTATCACCAGTTGCCCATAGCCATGCCTTCTGAATCATCCAAATAGTTTCTGTGGAGGAATGTTCAAGCTTCACAGAAAATCTGATGCAGATTTGTTGCTCTACTCAACCATTCTGAATGCAATGGCCACACAGTACACATGCTCACTCAATGGAGTCTACCACCCCCCACTGACCAGTACAGTGAAGTCATCATGTGTGCAATGCAGTCCACTCTCCTTGGCTGCCAGGTTGCCTCAATGTCGCGCAAACCATTCCCATTTTATTAACAACAGTTGGACTTTTTCAGGACAGGTGTTGTATACTAACAACATTTTGCTTAATCTTACCAATACATGTTCTACAAAAATAGTATTGTACTGTATGTAGCCTTATGGGATTTACTTTTTCACGTAATATGAGATCTCCAAGATTTCTCCACATTGTTGCATGGAGATGTTCTTTTCATTTTCATTGCTATATAACTACCTCATTTTGAAAATCTCATTATCCAATCAACAGCGAAATAAGTTGTACCATTTTGTGAAGAAGGTGCACCATTTTATGAATGAAGCATTCACGTTCAAGTTTCTTTGGGCAAATTCTTAGGAATAAAGTTGCTAAATTTTAAGGAATTTGAATGTTCAACTTTCAAATAAAATGCCCAACTGTTACTCAAAGTAGTTGTACCAATTCACACTCCCACCAGCAATGTTTCAGTTCCTTCTAATCTCACATCCTCCCAAGCCCTTAGTCTTGTTTGACTTAATTTTTTGTCAATGTAGCAGGTTTTCATCTTTCCTGTCTCCAAAATTTTTCTCATTTATCATTATGAACTCTTTAAACGTTACTTTATATTCACCATGTCAAGTTGAAAACATAAATTTAGTTAGAATTAGCTTGAAAAATGCAAAAAATCAACACATTAATTTAAAAATTTTGCCATCTTGGCCTGGCTGGTGTGGCTCAGTGGATTGTTGGCCTGTGAATCACAGAGTTGCCGGTTCGATTCTAAGTCCATTCACATGCCTGGGTTGTGGGCTAGGTTCCCCCACCCCCGGGGCGCGGGGGCGGGAGGCTAATGAGAGGCACCCAAATGTTGATGTTTCTCTCCCTCTCTTTCTCCCTTCCTTCCCCACTCTCTAGAAATGAATAAATAAATATTAAAAAATAATAAAATAAAAATTCTGTCATTTTTTAACACTATTTCTTCTTCCCTTCCTCCACACTCCCCCCTTCAGGACATATTTCTCTTTTTATTCAGATCTTTCTTTATCGCCTTCAATAAAGTTTTAAGTTGGCAATGTGATCACAATGTTCCTCACCCTTAATATTAAGATTAAAAATTCTTTCTGCCTCACAGAATGGCCAGGAGAGTGAAATTATGAGTAGAACATCTCATGGCACATGTTAAATGCTCCATAAAGGTTAAATATCATTGTTTGTTATGATCACATATATTTTGAACTGATTTTTATTGCTTATCTCATGACATTTGATACTATTCTAAAAATGAGGCCATTTTGCCCTGGCTGGTATGGCTCAGTGGACGAAGTGCTGGCCTGAGAACCCAGGGGTCGCTAGTTCGATTCCCAGTCAGGGCACATGCCTGGTTGGAGGCCAGGTCCCCAGCTGGGGGCATGCAAGAGGTAGCCACACACTAAAGTTTCTCTCCTTCTCTTTCTCCCCTTATTCCCCTCTCTCTAAAAATAAATTAAAAAAGTAAAAATGAGACCACTTTGTCAATTCAAATTGGCCAGTGCTGGTAGATCAGAAACCTACTTATTTGTGTATCTTTATCTTGTAAATTAGTTACAACACAGACCACTTTTCTAGGTAAACAATCATGATGTTGTGAATAGTGATAACTTCTGCCTTTCTTTCCTAATATTTATACTTATACCTGTAGTTGACCTATAATTTCTTTGCAATTCCACTTCCTGGTTTAAATAGGTCTTCTAGCCCTGTATAATGCAATGGGTGTATCTACGTATGTTTCTATAGCATACTGTAAGTGAAACAAAGGAGTTAACTATTTTGAAGTTCCAACAGACTGTACATGTTCCCTACTGACTGCTTTTGGAAGACAGATTTCTAAGTATCCTTTCAAGATCTTCTGGGGATTGTTCATCTATTTAAATGTTTACTTATTCCTGAGTTATTTATACTAACACACTTATCTAATTGTAGAAAGCAGAAAAATAGTGATACACTTGAAAGTACTGTATGTTTATTATGTTAAGTATGTAACACAAATGGTAAGTTATTTTTGTTTCAGAAAACAAGTATGGGCACAGAGTCCTTGCATCTGCAAATGCATTTAATTGTCATCACAGTTAAATATCAATTTTGCTAATATAGAAGTCTATACTCAAAACCCAAATCCCTTAGAATTAATTGTGTTGATATTTTTCTATCACACAATAAATTATCCATCCATCAAATATTTAGTAAGAGGCCACTCTGTGTGATGCTCTTCAAGGAACAGGAGACATAGTGGTAAACAAAGCAGACAAAAGATCCCTATGGTGGTGGAGCTGACATTCTAGCTGTGAAGGAGAAGGGGGGATCAACACACACATAACTACAATATACGATACATCGGCTGCTGCTAAGTGCAAAATAAAGTAAAAGGACAGGGAGAGCTATGTGAATGAAAAGGGAAGAGCGATCTGGCCCTTGTGGCAACTCTTTGGAAATGGGCAGAGGTGCCTCCAACTAAGATAAGCGTTAGGCGCTGATCTGTAGGCTTCCTTTTTCTATATCTTGGCCTTGTCATCTTCATTGTCCTGTTAGCTAGCACTGTGATGCATTCAAATGGGTTTTATAGTATTTTGCCCAAGTATTTTTTCAAGTACAATTTGTTGAAGGTAATATAAGAGAGACAGAGAGGCTTAGGTGTGTGGATCCAGACTCTGACTGACTTCAAACCCTAGTTATGCTGTTTACTAATTTTGTTAGCTTGGGCAATTTAATCTCTGTATGCATGTCTCCCTCATCTGTAAAAGTGAGGATAATAAGAGTAACTTCCTCATAAAATTGTTCTGAAAATTAAATATTTGATGTTACATGCTCAGACCAGTACCTGGCACAATGTTATCTTTTTCTCACACATAATCAGAGCTTAAATACTGCTGTTTCGTCTTCTCAGTCTCATACTTCCTTGTAGCCACTGGTTACCTTACTACAATCCTTTTCCTAGATCATTCAAAAATAACTTAAGCCCTGGCTGGTGTAGCTCAGTGGATTGAGCGCGGGCCTGTGAACCAGACAATCGAGGTTCGATTCCCAGTCAGGGCATATGCCTGGGTTGCAGACCAGTTCCCTGCAGGCAGGCCAGTTCCCAGCAGGGGACACACGAAAGGCAACCATACATTGATGTTTCTCTCCCTCTCTCCTTCCCTTCCCCTCTAAAGATAAATAAATAAAATATTTAAAAAAAAAATAACTTAAAAGCTGAGTCCAACATATATCAAGATTTACTCATGCTAAGAAATATACTGGGTTGGCCAAAAAGTCCATTTAGTTTTTTCCACATTTTTCATTTATACCAACTACTTTATTGATTTGGGTATTTTGAGTATGTTGGCTATCTCCTGTATAGTATATTTATTGTTCTTAATTAATGTCTTGATTTGATCACTATCAATTTTAACTAGTCCACCCAACAATGAAGCATTGTCCAGCAAATCTCTGGCATGAAACTTTGCAAACCACTTTTAACACATTCAACTGGTCACAGCACCTTCTCCACACACTGCAAAAACCTTTTGTTTCAGTTGCTTTTTTATCTTTCTTGAAATAATAAAGCATATTTTCTTCCATCTTCAATATTAAAATGGCTACACAAAAATTCACCAATTTTGGTTGTTTTTTTTTAAATGTATGCTGATATGACAGCTGTCACAATACAATCTAATAAAACTGTTTCGAATGAAGTTAAAGACAACTAAGTGCTACTAAAGCCATCTTAAGGGAAAAAACAGAATGAACTTTTTGGCCAACCCAATATTATCTAATGATTACAGGTCAAAGAACACTATGCTTATGCTTTGATACATTATTTAATCCTTACAGTTCACCATCCTACTTTACAGTTGAGGTTAGTGAGGTTCAGAATGTTTCCTAAGAGCATGTAACTAAGGATCAGAATTTTGAGCCCAAACCAACGATTTCAAGTCCTAAAGTTTGTTATTTTAGTCTCACAAATTTTACTTGGATTAAGTAAAGATTTGAGGAAATAAAAATGAAGACTACCAGGTAAACCTTTACCACTTAGTCTGACATTCATTCCTAAATCCGGATGTAGTTGCTTTCAATCCAAACACCTGGTGTTTGCTATATGCAAGACAGTATGAGAAATATAAACATAAAAGAACTCGTTACTCTCAAAACGCTTGCCTGAAGAACACAACAGTATGTTCTTTAAACAATCCAGCTGTGTTACAGACCAGCAAAGCACTGAATTGAAAATGTAAGCACTTTATTTTTTGAAAAATACATTTTATTGATTATGCCATTACAGTTGTTCTATTTCCACCCCATTCCCCTCCACCCTGCACCCCCCCACCACTCCCCTCCTTTAGTTTATGACCACATGTCAAGTTCTGTAGATTCTATATTCCCCTACTATTCTTGCCTTCTCCCCTATCTATTTTCTACCTACCGTCTATGCTTGAAAATGTAAGCACTTTAAATGTTTTTATTCTTGACCACCGCATACTTTATTCTTTTTAAAGACCCCCTTGCCAGTTAATGATGGGAGATAGAGAACAACACAACAAAAAACATTTTTATAACAATCTGTCCATTTATATCAACCTTGCCAGAATCCAACTACTGAGTGCAATATTGAAGGCCGAAAATTTTTACTTAATAAAATTTCGGTATCATAAGAAATACTTACTAAAACAATGTTTCAATTAGAAGTGATGGCAAAGGAGAGAGTTTTAGGGAGAAATCAGAGCGACTAGGTAATTGGCTAGTAAAGAGCAGTAAAGGAGCGCTAGCCTACCGACTACAGAGAACAAAGACGACTATTTCTAATCTATTTCACTACTGAAGCAAAAAGAAAAAAATCAGAAAGACCAAGCCTTTCAGGTACAAGCATCGTACAACTTCCTCAATTTCTGTCCATCTCGTTGGAGAATGTCATGCAACCAATCACCGTTTACCGCTCTCTACTCAATTTCACTGTGTCTAGGGTCATCTTTCCCTTTCTTGAACGATGCTGAACACACTCTGTAAAATAAAAGGGTCCAACCTTCCGACTCTGTAACAATTAGTTTATGTGTCAAAGTCAGAAATCTGATTTGAAAAACCTTAAGTGTCGATTCCCACAGGTTGCTCCTGCCTTGGAGGAACTTAAGCTCCAGTTACCTCTGAAGTCCGACTCGGCACCAGCGACGCGGCGCGCTGGACAGGGCACTCCGGCCTCACCCCATCTCACCTCCGCCCCCCCTCCCGGAGTCCCTCCCCGCTTGGAATGTCTTCACCTCCCACACTCTCAGTTGAGGCGCCTACCGCTACCAACAGTCAAAGGAGCTTTCTCTCTGCGGGAAGGGGGAGATAAAGGTTCATTTCTCGAAGACTCTCGGAGCGCGGGGCAGCTGCAGAAGGTGGGAGAGGAAAGGTCGGCAAGGGGGCGGGGAGCTTCGCACTATCCATCACCATCTTTGCGCTAAGAGATCGCCCAAGTCGGCTCCGGGCCTCCACTGCAGCCTAGACATCCTCCGGCCACGACGGAACTAGGAAACTTAAGCTCCCGAAGATGAGGATGAGAAGAGAAGGGGAGATCACGACTGCCTCGGTCCCCGAGGGGCGGGAAGCGAGAGAAACAAAGCCGCTACCACCCAGGCTCTCGGGTGGCCGGGCAACCCAGAAGGACCCAGGAGGCCGGCTTACCTGCCGTCAGCAGCTGCATGGCGTGAGTGAAGGACGGGTCGAGCGAGTCCTTCTCTGCCATGAGTTCGGGCAGGTACTTGTTCTCCGGCTCCATCTTGACGGAGGCAGTGGCTGAAGGGGGCAGCAGCGGGGTCGGCGCCGGACCGCCCACTGTCGCGTCGGGACCCGTGGCCGAGGGCGGCAGTAGCGGTGGCGGCTGCGTGGCGGGCGAAGCCCGGGCCGCCCCCCGGGACCCTCCTCCGCCTCCCCGGGACCGGTGAGGCAGCGGTGGCTGCCGAGACGGCGCCTGACGCACTGAGGGGTGGGCACCTGAGGGGTCCATGGAGCCGCTGCGGCCCGAGGACCGACTCATGCGCGCGGCGGGGTCGTCCCGGCGCTGCATCGGAAAGGATGTGCGATCGATGATAGAGAAAGCGACGCGGCGGCGGCGGAGGCCCGAGCGGCAGTTGGCGGAGGTGGGAGAGCCGGAGCGACGGCCACCGAAGCCGACCCGAGCGACCCAGCGAAAGAGAGCACCGGAAATGAGGCGGCGCGCGTGCGCATCCAAGTCTCGGCGCCGCCCTTGGGTCTCTCCGCGGAGAACAAAGTCCCCAGTCGTACCACAGCGCCTGCGCACTGCCGTGGAGGCCTAAGTAATAGTTTCTCCGTTCTCCTCTTTCCTCTGGGCCAAGCAGGCTAGAGCATTGTGCGCGTGCGCGGATGGCCGCGGGCTTCGTTCGTTTTCTTTTCCACGTGACTCAGCCCTAGCGGGACACGTGTCTCCTCCCACAGTGCGCGGAGGGGGCGGGGGCTGTGGAATGTCTTTGTCTGCGAGCGGGCCTGCGGAGTGTGGGGCGGGAGACCTGTTACTCGCGGGGCCACGCCCCCTCCAACGGCCGAGCGGGAGAGTGGGGCTATGCTCAACGCGGAGGTGGGGGTGGTCATTGAAATATGGAAATATTAGGAGATTGGCGTCGGGGATGCGGAGGTGGAGGGTGCGGGGGAGGGGGGCAAGAAGGAAGAAGTGAGGTTGTCTGGGCTAGAAGAGAGGGTGGACAGAGACTGCCTAAACCGGCAGAGGGGAAGAGACAGGGCACTGGGGAGGGTTGGAGAAGGGACCTCTGAAGGAGGGCCTGACGCAGGGATGAGGGGTGCAGATGGGGAAGGGAAGCTTGGAGGAAGAAATTGAGGAAGGACGCGACAGTGGAAAGACTGAAGGCTATTGGATGATTTGAACTAAGATTCTTCCGCCAAAAAAGTAGTGTAGAGGCAGGTCCTTACTTAATGATGGCTTCATTGTTAGGGTGACTCCTACTGATGTGAGTGCTAATCCTCCTGTTTATGTTGGGCTCTTCACAGTGGTTTATATTCCAAACTTGCTCAGAGAGACCCTTGCCTTTGCTCTCGAGGCCAAGGTGTATAGGGGGCAGACTTCCACATTTCCTCATTCTTGGGTGCTGTTATGCACAAATTCACAAACGCGGTGCCTTCTCTAACCTTTCCTTCCACAGATTTTTGCTTCCTCCATTCAAAGCATTCCCATCCATTTCCCTTTTGAATCAGTTTCTCAAAACGCCCACGCTTTTCAAAAGTGTTTCTGAAAATTGTCTTCTGAGTGCCTGGGAAGTTGATTTTTGAACCTGAAACTTAAGCGTCTTCAACTAGGAAATAATTAAGATCTGGCTACCTTTTTGTGGGTAGAGGAGAGAAATCACTCACAGAAATTAGAGGAAAATAAAAATAACTCCATAATTTATCTTATGTATATTATACAGATATCTATCCAGTGTCTGGTGCAGTACTCTGAGGTCACAAAAGTAGTTTATAGTGAAGTAGGAGAATAAAAATGTTTTAAATAATTGTTATGAAAATATGTAATGTGACAAGCGCCAAGAGATAAGCAAATATTAGGTGAGATAGGAGTTCAAAGTATAAGATAGATTTCAGACGGGGGAAATGAGTTCCAGGGAAAGGTACGTGTGAATAAATGAGCAGAAGTAAGATTGTCAGAGATGCTTTTAAGAATGGGAATAATCTAGTTGCAGCTGTGAAGTAGTAGGTGGGTTGGGACAGCAAATGCAGGAAGGGAAAAGGGGCAAGGAGATTTATAACTCTCTTCCAATTCATCTCCGTTGCTGGCCTTGAAAATTCTGCCTGGGTGGTGGTGTGACAAATGGCTAAAGTGTCCTTGCTCTGTAATGAGATGCCTAGATGGAAGTACCGCGAGCTGGGCCTAATAAAACTTTGATAAAGAAGTGTCTGAGAAGGAGATGGGTAGTGGTATCCGCGGGTTTCAGGACCAGAATCAACAGTCTTACAGGATGGCTGCCAAATCTTTATTACTTTCACTGAAGGTTGTTGCGTGGAGGGGAGGTTTGAGCCCTCTTTCTGCTGAGACACACGAACGGTCGGTAACCCTTGGAGCAGTGGTTGTGCAGCAGCAGAGGTCGTACCTGCTACATGGTGCCCCAGCTTTGCACTGGGGAGGGAGGTTGGAGGGGGTGGGGGTGGGGAACCCTCTGTGGAAGTAGGGAAGAGTAATTAATTCCAGTCTGGAGTTCACTTTGTGTTGACACAGAATGCTGCTTCAGGCTCTCCTGAAGGTGTCAACGGTATGGCCTTGTGAAAACACTGACTTTGGAGTGAGGCGGACAAATTCCAGTCCAGCTATGTCTTGTCCGTGCTGTGTCATTGGGAAAACCACAACCTCTCTGAGCCTTAGTTTCCTCCTCCATAAAGTGGAGGTAATAACACCTACATTGCACTATTGTGTACATTAACGAATACCAGTGTAAACCTCCTGACAGTGAGGCTTTGTAAGCAGAAGTGATAATCATTGTTATGCCATTCAGAGCTGAATAAAAGAGTTTTGGGTGCTCATGTGGTCTGCGAATGTGAAAGACCTTGCTCTCTAATCTCTCTTGCTTTCACTGATGCTGGCTAGACTTTGTTTTGGAGCAGGGAGTTTCCATAAAGACTAAGTTTCTTTTATCCTATTCCTTCCATAACCCAGTTACTATGGTAAAGGGTGCAGGAGTTAGGGCTGAAGCTCGCTTGCTCACCCTCTGCTTCCTCCTCCTAGATAAAACAGGACTCAACAATAGCTACCTCAGGGCTGATAGGATTAAAAGAGGAAGCGTCTGTGAAGCACTCAACACAGGTGCTGGCAATTAGTAGGTGCTTGGTAAGTGATAGAGGCCATTGTTATTACTACACACACACACACACACACACACACACACGAACACGCATCGAGGACCTTATTTTAGACTTTCACTTTCAAGTGAGTCCCTAATGTGTAGGCTGGGAAGGATGGAAGTTTGCCTGATCACCAGAGATCCGCCTCTCCTGCTTTGCAGCCAGTTCCCAGGAGAAGGGCTCTGGGCCTGGGCAGGAGAGTTTCTCTAGCAAGAGTAGTTCATCTGTCCAATCTTGAACACCTACTTGGTGCCAAATATGTGGAGGCTGGAGATGGATACAGGGAGACCGAGATTCAACATTTTAAAGTGTTTTTCTTAGATTTTTTAATTAGCAATAGTCACGCCTCGGATAAACTTCATTGGCTACGATACTGTCACTGTGCAAAGCTGTTTTTCTTAGATTTTTAAAAAATTTTATTTATCTTTGGAAGGGAAGGGAAGGAGAGAAATATCAATGTGTGGTTGCTTCTGGTGCATCCCCTGCTGGGATCTGGCCCCTGCTGGGAACTGGCCTCCAGCCCAGGCATGTGCCCTGACAGGGAATTGAACCTCGATGTTTTGGTTCGCAGGCCCGTGCTCAATCCACTGAGCTACACTAGCCAGGGCTGTTTTTCTTAGATTTTTAATTACAAAAATATATACTTTTAGCTCTAAGAAAAACCCATCAATAATAAAGGTGTAAAGTGAAAAGTAAAATTTCCCCCCAAACCTTGCCCATTCACTTCACTGACATTCTTTAAAGATACTATTTAGTGGTTGCTTGTGTAGGCTTCCAGACATTTTAACACATCTGTGTGCAAGTCTATCCTTTTTGTTTTAAACACAAACTGTAGCATTCTATACAAACAGTTTTTGGCTTATTTTTAAATAAAATATTCTGGTCACCTTTCCTTGTCAGTATGTACGAGTATAAATCTATTTCATTTTTTTTCCATGGTTGCATAGTATTACATTGAACTCTCTTAACCAGTTCACTTTTTTAAAAAAGTGATCTAAAGTGATTTTACTTTTATTTCCTTCACTTTAAGCCAATCATGAAATTTTGTGATGATTCACTCGCAGGTGCAGAAGGGAGGTGATGTTAAGGCTCCTCAGGCTGTGGTCTACATAGCCTGAGGAGGTGCAGGCAGGGCAGGCCTCACTGGGGTACCTGGAGGAGCACGGTTGTCTGGCCAGCAGGCAGGTAATGTTCCAAAAATATCAGAGCTGGTATGTGATGTCCTCTATGGCTTCCAGCTTGTGCAGCTCAATTTGGCCATCAACTGCAGTAGCAAGTGAGTTTGCCATCAGCTACTTCCGTTCTGAACTCTGCATGAATTCCCCAGCCACACATTCTTAATCTCCTCACTTCTGATAGAAATATAGGTTGATTTTAGCTTTTCAGTATTGCAGACCATACTGCAAATGGACATCACCATACAGAACATCTTTGTGCATAATATCAATATATTAATAGGATAATTCCTAGAAATGGCATACAGGCTGCTCCAAGCAGCAGGGGGGCAGCATCCCCTTCTCCCACCTCCTCATCAGTTCTGGGCACTATTTTCCCATCTGTTTAGTCTTCAACAATGTGGTAGCTGAAATGGCATGAGATTCAACATGCAGTAAGAGAGTTCATGCCCTCAAGGAGCTTACTGTTTGGTGAAGGAGACAAATATGTAAACCAAGAGTTACTGTGTAGCAGTGTGAAAAGTGTTATAATAGAGCACTGTACAAATTGTTGTGAGAATGCACAAGAAGAAGTGACTGACCAATTGCTGTCATAAATTAGGGAAGTTGGATCTTTGAGAAGTTGCCAGGTGGTGTGCAGGAATGGAAGGAGGGGCACATTTAAATGTTGAGAGTTCAGACTTCTGGGCAAGATGGAGGCATAGGTGGAAACACTGTGCCTCCTCACACAACCAAGCTTAAAGAGAACAAAATTTTAGTAACAGAAATGCAGCCAGAACACAGAAAATTGAACTGTATGGAAATCTGACAACAATAAACCGTTCATCCAGAACAGTAAGAGGGGCAGAGTCAGTGACGGAGCAGGGTCAGGCAGGAAAGATCATCCAGACAGACCCAGGAGTGCAGGAAGTGCAGGGTGAGCAGGTGCTTGGTGGGTCCCAGGCGTGGGATGGCAATGGGCGGACCCAGTGAGAGTGCAAGGCGGCTGGCTGACCACGGTCACACATTTGCACACAGATAAACCAAGCAAAGGAGTGAGCAGTGAGACAGCCCGTTCAGGCCAGGGCTTCGGCAACAGGAATTAAAGTCTGAAAGCACCAGTTGGAAAGACTTTCAGGGTCGAGGTGCGAGGAGAAGCTCCCAGGCTCACAGAGAGGTTTTTTGAGAGATCCATAGGGTCCTGGAGGGTGCACAAGCCCACACACCCAGGAGCCGGCACCAGAAGGGCCCAATTTGCTTGCGGGAAGCAGCAGAGGGGACAGAGGTCTGAGAGAGCAGAGCAAACCCCATTGCCCCCTCTCTGACCCTGCCCCCACATACAGCATCACAACCCAGCAGCCTGGGTTGCCTCACCCTGGTGAACACCTAAGGCTCCGCCCTTCATACATAACAGGCGAGACCTGATCAAAACATTATGGCTCAGGAAGAAGAGCTCAAAGCCCCAGAGTCAATAAATCTAAGCAACCAAGAAATAGCTAACTTTTCAGATGCACAGTTCAAAACACTGGTGATCAGGATGCTCACAGAACTGGTTGAGTTTAGTCACAAATTAGAGGAACAAATGAAGGCTAAACTAATTGAAATGAAGGGAAATGCACAGGAAACCAATAGTGATGGAAAGGAATCTGAGGCTCAAAATCAAGGGAGTGGGCCAGAAGGAAGAAAAAAATGACCAAACAGAAAAGGATGAAGAAACAAGAATTCAAAAAAATGAGGAGAGGCTTAGGAACCTCCAGGACATCTTTAAACGCTCCAACATCCAAATTATAGGGGTACCAGAAGGGGAAGAGAAACAGCCACGAGTGGAAAACTTATTTGAACAAATAATAGAGGAGAATTTCCCCAATCTGGCAAAGGAAATAGACTTCCAGGAAATCCAGGAAGCTCAGAGAGTCCCAAAGAATGTGGACCCAAGAAGGAACACACCAAGGCACATCATCATTATATTAGCCAAGATTAAAATGAACCAGAGAATCCTAGAAGCAGCAAGAGCTAAGGGGACAGTCGCCTACAAAGGAGTTCCCATCAGACTGTCAGCTGGTTTCTCAAAAGACACCTTCCAGGCAAGAACGGGCTGGAAAGAAGTATTCCAAGTCATGAAATCCAAAGACCTACATCCAAGATTGATCTATCCAGCAAAGCTTTCATTTAGAATGGAAGGGCAGATAAAGTGCATCTCAGATAAGGTCAAGTTCAAGGAATTCATCATCACCAAGCCCTTATTATATGAAATGTTAAAGGGACTTACCTAAGAAAAAGAAGATAAAAAAGATGAACAGTGAAAGGGCAGCAAACTCACAGTTATTAACAACCACACCTAAAACAAAAGCAAACTAAGAGGACAGCTAGATCAGGAGCAGAACCATAGAAATGGAGATCCCATGGAGGGTTAGCAACAGGGGAGTGGGAGGAGGAGAAGGGGGAAGAAGGTACAGACAATAAGTAGCATAGACGGTAGGTAGAAAATAGACAGGGGGAGGGCAAGAATAGTAGGAGAAATATAGAATCTAAAGAACCTGAGACACGTGGACATAAACTAAAGGGGGGGATGGTGGGGGAGGGGTGTGCAGGGTGGAGGGGAATGAAGGGGAGGAATAGGACAACTGTAATGGCATAATCAAAATATATTTTTTTAAAAAGAAAAAAACTAATGTTGGGAGTTCAGCAGAGCTTGGTCCTGTGCCTGTACTCCCTCCTCCAGCTCAGGGCTCTGGAATATATTTATTTATTTATTGATTTTTAAGATTTTATTTATTTTCAGAGAGGGGAGAAGGGAGGGAGAAAAAAAAGGAGAGAAAGATTGATATGTGAGAGAAACATCAATTGGTTGCCTCTTCCTCACCCCCAGCTGGGGACCTGGCCTGTCACCAGGCATGCACCTGAAAGGGAATTGAACCAGAGACCTTCTGGTTTGCAGAAGGGTGCTCAATCCACTGAGCCACACCAGTCGGGTAAGAGCTCTGGAATTTAGGTCTCTAGCTCAAACTTCCCAGTTCCAAATCCAGACAACCAAGTGCATCCCTCGTTATCCCCATTTAGGTATCCCATTTAAGTTTAGAGGCCCTTCAAACTCAGTGTGTACCTAACAGAACTCAATTTACAGCCACTAGCAGTGCTCCTTCAGGGCACAGATGACTTAATGTAGCTCATGGCTTGGGAGAAGCTTCTTTTTCAGGACCCAGGCCTGTTCCATCTTCTTGAAAGCACCCAGACCAGCAAAACTTAAGGAGGTATTCACATTCAAGGCCATTCTCCTTGCTTGCCTCAGTCTAGTCATGGGCTGCTCTTAGCAGTCCCACAGGAGACACCTTTGGTGGTAGTGGTGGGGAGGGACGGAGAGGATCCGAGCTGGGTTGGTGTGCCCCAGTGCTTTGTCCTGTAGCCTCACGGGAAAACTCCCTAGTTCTGTCCCAAAAATACTGGAAGGGGAATTTGCAGGGGCAATAACAGGAACTCAGGGTGATGAGTGTTCATGTGGGTTTTTTGACTCCCCAGGCTGGCAATCCTGCGTGATATTTGGATTATAGTAACCTTTTTTTCCCTCTGTCCTGCCAACCAGAAGGTGAATAGCTGGCTATAGGAAGGAAACATTTCTGCCTTTGTATATACAGAGACTGGAAATGAGCAAGCATTGTAAATATAGCAAACTAATTAAACCCTTATTCTCCCTGTTGTCTTTACCTCTGACCTGCTCCTCGTTCAGTGTCCCCCATTCTAGGAACAGTACCCCCAATTCATTGCATAGTTGGAAATCTGGGATTCAGCCTTCTCTCTACTGCCTCACCACTCTATCCCTGCCACATACAATGCATGACTAAATCCTATTGTTGTTCACTTCATGAATATTGTAAATTCCATCTATATTTCTCTATTTCCACTACCTCTGAGTCCCATCTGAGCTGCCATAATGCTCACCCGAACCTCTGAATTTCTGCGACCTCTGAACTGGCCCCCTGCTTCTACTCCTGCTTTGATACCCTTTCGCTGTTTCCCACCCAGCAGCCAGTGTAATATTTTCAAAATGCAAATCTGATCCTGTCTGTCCACCTGTCTGTTTCTCCTACACACACACACACACACACACACATACACACCCCTTGTTAAACCTTTTCAGTGACTTCCCATTACCCTTAGGATAAAGACCAGAACCCTTGTCATGTCTGACTGAGCCCTGCCTGCCTGGCTAGCCCTGCCCAGCTTTCCTGCCTCATCTTCATGTCATTCTCCTTAGTTCCTGTCTTGGCAACCCTGGACTTCTTCAGTTCCTCAAACAAGCTAGACTCCTGCCTCCCCCAGACCACACACTTTCTGGTTCCTTTGCCTAAAACTCCAATCACTGCTCCCCTCTCCCTAACCCAGCCCCTGCCTGCCCCAGTGGCTCTTTTCCTTCTACTGTAATTCCTGCACATCCTTCAGATACAGAATACGAAAATGTCTCTTTTTCAGGGGAGCCTTCCCAGATCCCCAGGGCAGGTCAAGCTTAGCTCTCCTTATTATGTGCTCTCATGGCTCATTCTTAACACCTGTCACATTTTAAATTTGCTTCTTTGTGTCATTAGTTGAGATGACATTGTCACTAGAGTAGAGAAGGAAACCAGGGGCTCATAGGCCATATTTGGCCTGCGTATATGTTTTAATTGGCCTGGCTAATTTAAAAAAATGGAAATAGTTGCTAGCACTTAAACACTGGGAAATTCAACATTTTAAACAAATTCTGTTTTTCTTGAAACGTCAGATGTTTTAGGAACCCTGGCTTCATATTTGTCCAAGCAATTAGCTTCTGCCTTCGGAGGGCACTGCCTCTGACTCCCCAGGCATTTCTGCTATCAGCCTACTCTCCAAGTCGAGTTAGTGGCTCAGTTCTAGGGGGAGCCTTCTGGTGGCGGAATGGGAGAAGAGATTGGAGTGGGTGGGGAAGGGCCGTGGCAGCTGGAGGAACCATTCAAGGAAGGGAGAGAAGAGAGTTCACATTCAAGTTGGGAGACACCTAGACCCAAGAGATACTACAGCTGGACTTAGGCCCAGGGTTGGGGTGGGGGAGAGGAATACGTGTCAGTATCTGGTGCTCCTCTTCCACCATTAGAAGCTTGGTTTGGCCTAAAGAGAAGTAAAAACAAAATGGGAAATGTGCTGCAATTCTGACCGACCTAGCAGTAAGTGATTGGAAACTTTGGAATTTTAGTAAGATAAATGTTGTTCTTCTAGGCTCACCCTTGCCCTCCCCATGTCTCAGAAAAATTGAAGATGAATAAGAAAGATCATGGTCCTTACAGTAGAGGAAATTGACAGTCTTGTGGGAGAAGAAGACATTTAATAACTAAATACATAATATGTGGTAGATAATGGAATTGAATCTGTTCATTCAACAAATATATTTTGAACATCTACCCTGTACCAGATACTGTGCTAGGTGCTGAGGATATAGTCATGAAGAAGACAGATGCGGTCTCTGCCCTCATAGAATTTATTCGTAGGCTGTTTGGGAGATCACAGGATGATGGAATTAATACCAAAGGAGGTTTACATCCATGGGAATTCTGGAAGGCAAACATTTGAGCTGGACCTGGAAGGAAGAAAAAGTTTTGTTAGGGCTTGGGTTGGAACATAGAAGAGTTTTTTTTTTATTTATTGATTCTGAGAGAGAGAGAGAGAGAGAGACAGACAGACAGACACTGTGACTTGTTGTTGCACTTATTTACACATTCATTGGTTGATTCTTGTGTGTGCCCTGACCAGAGATGGAACCTGCAACCTTAGTGTATTGGGGCGACACTGTAATGAATGGCAATACCTGGCCAAGGAAAGGTTTGTTCTAAACAGAAGTAAAAACAGGATGCATGAGATGTTTAGGGAATAGTGAAGTATTAGGTTGGAGTGATTATTTTTAGAAGAGAAGGGAGCAAATTGTTTAGACTCTAAATTGGTTTTTAACCTAAATACCATTGTATTTTTTTTAGATAGAAATTGAAGCCTCTAAAATAGAACTATTTCAAAAGTAACTAAACTGAGAAAGCAGTTCACAGGTGAAGCATTGTTGCCCCAGTGTATAAAGTTTCATCGTAAAACAAGGCAATGCTTTTAAATCAACACAGAGCTCCAGAATTTACATGTTCAAATGAGAGGTTTCTGGATTCCTTTTTTCAAATTATCTTCAGAGCCCAGAGTCCATTGTTCAGACTATTATTAAAGGTGATAAACTTTTTATTCTTGAGGGTAAATTTAATTTTAGAAAACAAATAATTCAGAGCCAAAGTTAGTGAATAAGGTAGAAATCAAGTGGTGGAGAAAAAAGAATTAGGCGTGACTACTGACTAGTAAATCTGATTTTCTTGTATAACTTTGAAAGTGATCCCAAAGTCAGTTCTCAAAGATGAGGTCCCCAAATAGTTTTGAGCAATGGTGGCCCTGGCAGAATAAGGGTAGACACAGTCACCCAAATCCACTACTTCAAGGACAGCATTTGTTTCAGCCAGGTGTGCATCCCTAAATTCATTCACTCAGTAAATTTATTTTAAAGATTTTTAAAAATTTATCTTTAGAGGGGAAGAGAAGGAGAGAGGGAGAGAAATATCAATGTATGGTTGCCTTTCGTGCATCCCCTGCTGGGAACTGGCCTGCAACCCAGGCATGTGCCCTGACTGGGAATGGAACTGCGATTGTCTGGTTTGCAGGCCCGCGCTCAATCCACTGAGCTACACCAGCCAGGGCACACTCGGTAAATATTTATTAAATACCCAATCGATGCCAGGCATTGTTTTGGGTATTGAGGTAAGTGGTGAACAAAAGAGGGTCCCTGCTGTTGTGCTGCTTTCTAAATAGAGGAGACAGGTAATCACCACGTAAACTAACAGGGTCGAACTAGGTTTTAGCAAGACCATAGAGCAAGATGTTGTGATAGAGTGACTGAGGAGGGGTGCGGTTGGATTGGGTAGGGTAGTCCAGGAGAGTCTCTCTGAGGGAGAAACAGCCGGCCGTGGCAGAGGCTGGAGGAAGAGCTACCTGGGGGAAAAAGGAGCCCCGAGGGCAGGGCCCCCAAGTCAGGAACTGGTTGAACGAATTCCAGGAACAAACCAAGGCCATGTGGCTGGAGGATGAAGTGAGCACAGGGTTGGTTATAGAAGTGAGATGGGTGAGGTAGGTAGGGTCAGAATCCAGGGTGGCCATGCAGGCTGCTGCAGCTTTTCTCTGGCTGTTGTATAGAAACTGGGGGAAGAACAGAAGCACAAAGACTGATTAAGAGACTATTACAGTAAATATTCAACAAGTACTTCTTGAACATCTATGTACCAGGAAGTGTGCTAGATGTTAGGGACATAATGGTGAATAAGATGTGGGTTCCTGTTCTCAGGTTGCTGATGACAGTGGGTGGGGATACAGGCAACTCGAGTGGCACCTGCATAGCAGTGTGGTAAATGGTAGAATGAGCATGAGTACAAGGTGTTAGAAGAGTACAGAGGAGCCCGGGCTGGGTAGGTCAGTTGGTTGGAGCGTTGTCCTGATGTGCAAGGGTTGCGGGTTTGATCCCTGGTCAGGGCACATACAAGAAGCAACGAATCAGTGCATCAGTAAGTGGAACAACAGCCCTGACAGGTGTGGCTTGGTTGGTTGGGCATCGTCCTGCAAAGGGAAAGGTGGCTTGTTCAATTCCTGGCAGGGCACGTGCCTGGGCCTCTCTCTCTTCTTCCCCCTCCCTCCTTCCCTTCCTGTCTCTCTCTCTCTAATAAATAAATAAAATAAAATAGTACAGAGGAGGGTCACCAGTCTGGGAGGGTTAAGCTTGCTTCTTGGAGGAGGTGTCTTTTAAGCCGAACTTGAAGGACCTCAGAAATTAGCCAGGTGAAGGGCTATAAAAGGACATCCAGGCACTGAGAGGAGCTAGAAAGGAGCAAGAATTTGATGAGTTTGAGGACCTGCTAGTAGTTCAGCATGGCTGGATCTTAGATATATATATATATCCTATAAAAAAGAAATTAGCCTTAAGTTAAAAAAAAGTTTGCAGCCCTGGGGGTAGCTCGGTGGATTGAGTGCCAGCCTGCAAACCAAGGGGTCACTGGTTTGATTCCCAGTCAGGGCACATGCCTGAGTTGCAGGCTGGGTCCCCAGTGAGGGCAACCACACATTGATGTTTCTCTGCCTCTCTTTCTTCCTCCCTTCCCCTCTCTTTAAAAAGAAATAAATAAACTCTTAAAAAAAGTAAGTCTCAAGTTTGCATAGGAAAGGCATTCAAAGGTTTTTCAGCAGCTGAATGACATGGTTCAGGGGCCTTTACAACTCTCAAATTCCTCTCTCCTCAAACCAGTCTTAATAATAATCTGTTGAGCGGTAGCTTTGAACCTGGTATTATACCCAGTATTTAAAAAGAACGTGCTGTCGAATACCTCTATTCTCCCCTAACTAGATGAAAAGAAACAGAGGAGGGAAGAAAAATCACTACTCTCGGAGTAAGAGAAAAGACCTACCTGCCCGGGAAACTGCCCGAGACCACTTAGTAGGTCCCACCACCTGAGAAGCTACAGCCATGGGTACGGTGTAGAGAACAAACTTGGGGCCTGTTTGTAGCTTCCTTGTGGACTCTGGAAGAATCCCATTCATCAAAGAAAGGGACCAGTCAGTCCATTCTACGTTCTAATGAGCTGACCCATTAGTTTTGTCCCTGACCTCTAGGGTAGCTGTGTATAAAGCGGATTCCATATTAGAACAGTTGGTCTGTGTAGTGGTTCACTACCTGTGCAATCAGCCTTTTTCCTGAGACAAGCTTACTGGGGCACTTAAGACTGTCAGATACCTTTTTAAAAAAAGATTTTATTTATTTTATTTTTAGAGAGAGGGGAAGGGTGGGAGAAAGAGAGGGAGAGAAACATCAAATGGTTGCTTATCACATGCCCCCAACTGGGCACCTGGCCTGTAACTCAGGCTTGTGCTCTGACCTGGAATTGAACTGGTGACCTTTTGGTTGGCAAGCCCACGCTCAGTCTACTGAGCCACACCAGCCAGGGCTCAGATACCTTTTTTGATAGGATAGGCCACTTCTGCTTCTTTCCACAATGCATTCCTTACTAGGGATTTGGAGCCACAGTAATAATAAATAATAATAGCCAACACCAACATGTGTTCAGTTTATTTAATTTTCAAACAGTCCTATGAGGCTATTAATGTTATTCCTATTGTATAGTTGAAAAAATAAAAGCACAGGGAGGCTAAGTCCATTACTTGAATTTACCAGGGATTAAACCCAGGTAGTCTGACTCAATAGCCCAAATTTTTTAATTCTATGCCATAAGTGTGAATGATTTCAGGCCATAAAGACAAAAAACAACAACCACAAACCCCTAAAATTATATAAACTGGTAAATTTTGGAATCTAGTTCTTTAAAATTGGGCATCATTATACTGAATTCAGTGATTAGACAATGGTATTAATACAATGGCTACAAAAAACACTTACAACCCATAAAAGCAGGATTTCATTGTACCATGAAATTGATCTAAATGCATTAATTTGTTCTCAAACTATTACAATATTAAGGTGCTATGAAAAAGCTCATGTTAAGCAATTGTGCTGCTTTCTTAATGTTTATCAAGTATTTTTAAATTTTCTTTTGTTGGGGGAGGGAACATTGGGGAATAATCCAACGTTCTCAAAAAACAGTCTAAAGGAAATTAAGGTTGGGGTCTTTTTCTCTTGGTAAATTTCCCTATTACAAACAGAAACTTCCAAAATTTTTCATTCAATTTAGAGCCCAGTGTCTATAATCCCTAGCACATAATAACTACTGCAAGTCATAATTATTAATGTTTTTTTAAGATTTTTAAAATTATGATTTACTTATCTTTAGAAGGGAAGGGAAGGAGAGAGGGAGAGAAATATCAATGTATGGTTGCCTCTTGTGGGTCCCCTGCTGGGAACTGGCCTGCAACCCAGGCATGTGCCCTGACTGAAAATGGAACTGCGATACTCTGGTTCCCAGGCCCACGCTCAATCCACTGAGCTACACCAGCCAGGGCATTAACGTTTTTAAGAATTCAGCATATGATGTGCTCTGTGTAAGCCTTTCAGTCTAAAAGAAAGGACTATAGTTATGCCCACTTTACAAAGAGGAAGAAACCAAGGCTCAGAGAGTTTAGATCATTTTCCCAGATCACCTAAGTGTTTAATTAAGGTTTGGAACCCAGTGTTGTTTGATATCAAAGTCTAAGCTCTAAAAGTACCAATAGTTGTGGGGATTTGTTGTAAGACATACTTATTTAAATGTATGGGAATGGTTATTATAATGACAGTGTTTCTCCTGCAGTTTTGAACAAGTCAGACTCTTCATTCCACAACACTCCTCCGTTTAAGTTATCAGATCGAAATATGAACTAGGAAGCATTAGAGGCTTTTATCTTTTGTTCTTGACTTCAACACAGGGCCCACTTGACACTTTGTTGATGTGTTACAGAGCATATTACACTTTGTGAATGCCACAGAAGTAGCAGGTTGTTATTAGCAATGGTTCTTAGTAGAAGATCTAAAACGTTTCTGTGAAAATGGCTGGTAAGACATAGTGGACACATTCTCCACTAGATGGGGTAAGGCAACGAGAGCTGAGATATGAATGATAATTAGGCATCAAATAGCATAGCAAAAGCCAAGTATCTCAGGTGGGGTCTGCTTGCAGAACCTAAGAAGATCATTATAGAACAAGAGTGGTTTTTATTTCCTTGGTTTTGTCTGTTTTAGTGATGAAAATGCAAGGTGTTCTCAAATAACCAAAATATCTTTTTCATGGAGAGATGGTAAAGCCATCAGCAAAAACTTCCGATTCAGATGTCACACCGTGAGACAGGTTCTGGAGGATGGTATAGAACTAGCTTAGTATAGCACAGCCAGGCGATTCCTGGGAATGTCATCTAGGAGACAACCACCTGCAAAGTTGGGGTGATGTCAAAGGATGAGTATATGTCTTTAAAAAGCAGCTAATATATGGTGCCATCTTCTCCATGGCCAGAATACAAGGGTCCTGGGTGGAAGTGGGGGTGATCCTTCTAAC
The DNA here is from genome assembly GCF_021234435.1 of Artibeus jamaicensis. NCBI lineage: Eukaryota > Metazoa > Chordata > Mammalia > Chiroptera > Phyllostomidae > Artibeus > Artibeus jamaicensis. The sequence goes on from NW_026522057.1 coordinate 11,572,288, forward strand.
ACTTTTGTTGAATAATTCACTTATAGAATTTTTGCTTTTTTCCCTGTAATTTTGAGTTCAATGGGTTTGGAGTTCTTATTTCCCTTATTCCCTGATTCCTCCAGGGAATACAGACATTAAATTAATTTCTTTAAATTGGAAGCTGAGACTTCTTCCTAGTCATTCTGTTCTCCTTAGGCAATTGAACCAATGGCAGAAAAAGGGTTTTCAGTATTGGCTGGGGTGATTGATCCTGATGATCAAGTGGAAATTAGCTTGCTGCTACCAAAATGGGCAAGAAGAATTATGTCTGTTCTCAGTGGGTTCACCAGCATATCATCCAGTACTCCCATACCAGATAACCATCGATGTAGAACTGTAGCAAAGCAACAAAAAAGACAGGACCACCTAGAGGTGAATCCTGTGACTCCTGTGGAAATGAAGGTTTGGGTCATCTCACCAAGCAAAGACTCCCCTCCAGCAACATGCTGGCAGAAGGTAAGGGGAATAAGGAATAGATGGTGGAAGAAGGCAGCTATGAGGACTCATGATCACCTGCTGAAGCAAGATCTGTAGCCACTGTGGATATCTTAAATTCATTGATTGTTTCTCCCTCCCCACTTCCCCACTTCTTCCCATGCCCTACTATCTGGCATGAAACACACTAGTGGTATCTGACTTCACAATTCAGGTTCCAGGTGGGAGAATGACTGAGCCATCATCACTTGCTACAACGTGGTTGGTAACTGATTGATTTTGTGCCTCCCTCTGTTGCCTGCCCCCAGCCATTCTTCTGTCTGTATTTGCCCTGTGCCCCAGGAAACTAAGTTCCGTGGACATATCATCTTGCTCACTTGGGTTCCACCAATGGGAGGCACTGGCAAGAGATGGGCATGCAGAAGGAGAGTGAGTTTAGGGTTTTTCCCTGCCCTGGGCCACATTTTCTCATTTTCTGACAATGGCTACTTCCTTCCAAGATAACAGCTTCTGTCAGCAGCCCCTCTGCCATGGCTCAGCATCTCTCTAGGTTCAGGAAACTCCATTTCCTTCCCTTTGCCTTTCTCACAAGCAGGGTCATAACTTCCTGCTGTTGCAGCCTCTGGCCCCCTCACCCTCCCTTTTTGGTTCCCTTAACTGTGCCCATACCTCTTGAATGGTCCCTTCATTAAAGTTTCTCGAGTCATATGAATTTAGTTCTGTCTCCTGCTGAGACTCTGACTGATAGATCAGTCATTTAGAGCTGAGATGTAACATTCTCAAAGTAAATCTGTTTCTTATTAGAAAACAAATGTAGCCGTAAAGTCATATTAAGAAGGATGGGAGATGAAAGTTAAGTCATTCTTTACAAAAACATTTACTGAGCGTTTCCTATGTGTAAGTTTGGTGTTGGGAATATCAAAATTAGTGCCGGCGGAAGGCAGAGGGGCGCACAAACTGCGCGGTGAGGTGGGTGCTCTGTGATGGAGTTGTTGACGTGCAATGGGACAGATTTGAAGTTTCCTCATTCATTATACAACTTGGATTTATTTTAATCCTCTTTCTCCCCTGGCCCAGAAAATGGCATGTAAAATCTAAGAGAAACACTGTCATTTTGAAAAGGTTATTTTCAGCCCTGGCTGGTGTAGCTCAGTGGATTGTGGGTGAGCCTGCACTCCAAAGGGTCGCAGGTTCAATTCCCAGTCAGGGCACATGCCTTGGTTGCGGGCCAGCTCCCCAGTAGGGGACGTGTGACAGGCAACCACTCATTGATGTTTCTCTCTTTCTCCCTCCCTCCCTCTCCTCTCTCTAAAAATAAATAAATAAAATCTTAAAAAGGAAATTATTTTCAAATTCTGTCTTAGTACAGGATATTCATTCCTAGTGTGACAATAAAAGATCTGGGGGGATGTCACCCAAATGCTCCCAGTTGTTATCTTTGTGAAGTGGGAATAGGAGAAAAAACCTCATCATCATTTTACACCTTTTATATCATTTTACTTTATTCAATTTTTAATTTTAAAAATTGGTAAAAGCTCTTTGTCATTAAATATCAGTATAAAGGAAAGAGAGAAAGGAGATAATGTTCACGGCAGGTCTCGCAGAGGAGGACATTGATTTGGGCCTTAGAGGGTGAGCAGGAATAGAGAAAGGGGAGACGGTAAAGCAGAGTCCCAGAGTATCTTACCCTTGTTTCAGATTGTTGGGGTACCTCCTTCACACCTGCCCCTGTGCATTCATTGGTTGACAGCACCTCATCAGAAAACAGGCATGTATTAAGACCTTGCTTTATGCCAGTGCATCAGATACCAAGGCAGTATAAGTCAGTCCCTGCTGTCAAAGCACTTACAGTCCTAATGGGGAGTTAAGACATTCTTAGAACAGAGACAGCCCATGGTTAAGTGCCAATGGGTTTGGCCCATGAACGAGCAGGAAAAGCTGAGTACGCTGCCAATGTTTGAGCCTCAGAGCCTTGGAACAGCAGTGCCATTTATAAAAATGGAAAGTTGGATAAAGAGAGCTGTTTTGAAAGCAGATATACCTATAGTAAAACATCACAGTCTATGTAAATTACACTTTGGCTATGCAAATGAGCAGGGTTGCAGAAGTGTTGTTTAGGCTACAGGTTGCCAGGAACTATAATAATCTCTACCTTTCATTGACTGTACACTGGGTGCCAGGCACTGTGCAAAGTCATTGGCATATATTATCATTTAATCTTCACAACAACTCTATGAGGTCATTGTGACCCCTATTTAAAAAAATTATTTATTGATTTTTGGAGAGAAAGAAACATCGATTTGTTGTTCCACTTGTTTATGCATTCATTGGTTGGTTTTTGCATGTGCCCTAATTGGTGATCAAACCTGTAACCTTGGCTTATTGTGACAATGCCCTAACCAACTGAGCTACTCGGCCAGGGCATGGCCCCTATTTTTCAGATGAGAAAAGTAAGACTTGGAAAGGTTAGGTCAATTGTTAGGCCTTGCAACCAGTGGGAAAGTGACAGATTAGGACTTGAGCACAAGTCTGTCCAACTCCAAACCATGATGACACTACGCTTTGTCATCCAGGAGTATTGTTACTGGAACCCTGATTTTTTTCCTTGAGTCTGCCCGCATGCACTGGCTCAAAGAAAAGCACAAGCGGGAATTTGCAGTATAGAAAGAAAAAAAATTTAATGTTTAATTGGTCAGTAAGGAGATGGGGAGCTTATGCTATAAAAACACAACTCCCTGTTGGCATGTAGGTTACAGATTATAGAGGGGAAAAAATCACAAGACTACATGGGTTAGGGAGTCCAGGATTGTGCTGGGAGCTGATTGGTTGGAGGTAAGGTAAAGGTAATAAATCATTTCTTCAGGTCTTGAGGACAGTTTTGAAGTCTTTTCCTCTGTCTGGTCTCATGAGAAAACAGCCAGGGTGTTGCTTCACCTTTAGGGATCAGGAGCCGAACATAATTATGTCAAGATGTTATCTTTAGCCTGCCAGAGGTCTGGGCCAGGTGACAGTCAGGGTACTGTCTTCTGCTGCCTCACGGGTTGCTGATTATCTTGGGGAAAGTCTAGGTTTCTGAGAGGTATAACATAGAGAGAGATGTGATTTCTAGAGCTAGGATTTAAAACTAAATTTAATCAACGTCACAGGGACCCTCCGTTTCAATATGTAGGGGATATCAACTCTGCCTTCAACTATAAGTCAAAGGCATGTACAGGTGTGCCAGAGGCACTGACCACTCTCTCAGACAGGCAGCTCCATCACCACCACCACACCTACACCCTCAAAGGAAGCTCAGAGAAAGTGATAACTGTGGGCAGAGAAGGCTTCAGGAGAAAGTTGAGTTTTGAGCTGTGTCTTAACAGACAACTTGAATTTGATTAGAGGTGAAAATGGAGGGAAGACGCCCCAAGGAGAGGAGGCTAGAGATGCAAAGAAGAGAAAATGGACATGGAAAAGGCATGCATGGACTGGAAAGTCTGGACTGGGACCTGACAGAAAGTCAGATCTAGCCCTAATTGGCGTGGCTCAGTTGGTTGAGCATTGCTAAGCCTCCTTGAGATCTTCATTTCTATGTTTCCACTCCTGATCTAGCTGTCCTTTTAGTTTGCTTTTGTTTTAGGTGTGGTTGTTAGTAACTGTGAGTTTGCTGCCCTTTCACTGTTCATCTTTTTAATCTTCTTTTTCTTAGGTAAGTCCCTTTAACATTTCATATAATAAGGGCTTGGTGATGATGAACTCCTTGAATTTGATCTTATCTGATAAACACTTTATCTGTCCTTCCGTTCTAAATGAAAGCTTTGCTGGATAGAGCAATCTTGGATGTAGGTCTTTGGATTTCATGACTTGGAATACCTCTTTCCAGCCCCTTCTTGCCTGTAAGGTCTCTTTTGAGAAATCAGCTGACAGTCTGATGGGGACTCCTTTGTAGGTGACTGTCCCCTTAGCTCTTGCTGCTTCTAGAATTCTCTCCTTCATTTTCATCTTGGCTAATGTAATGATGATGTGCCTTGGTGTGTTCCTTCTTGGGTCCAGCTTCTTTGGGACTCTCTGAGCTTCCTGGATTTCCTGGAAGTCTATTTTCTTTGCCAGATTGGGGAAATTCTCCTTTATTATTTGTTCAAATAAGTTTTCCACTCGTGGCTGTTCCTTTCCCCCTTCTGGTACCCCTATAATTTGGATGTTGGAGCGTTTAAAGATGTCCTGGAGGTTCCTAAGCCTCTCCTCATTTTTTTGAATTCTTGTTTCTTCATTCTTTTCTGTTTGCTCATTTTTTTCCTCTTTCTGGTCCACTACTTTGATTTGAGTCCCAGTTTTTTTTGCATTACTATTGGTTTCCTGTGTATTTTCACTCATTTCAATTAGTTTAGCCTTTATATGTTCCTCTAATTTGTAACTAAAATCAAGCAGTTCTATGAGCATCCTGATCACCAGTGTTTTGAACTGTGCATCTGAAAGTTTGGCTATTTCTTCATCACTCAGATTTATCGGCTCTGGAGCTCTGAGTTGTTCTTGAGCAATGTTTTGATCTGTTTGTGCCTGTTACGCATGAGGAGAGGCACCTTAGATGTTCACCAGGGTGGGGTGACCCAGGTTGGTGGGTTGTGACACTGTATGTGGGGGCAAGGTCAGAGAGGGACAATGGTGGTCCCTTCTGCTGCTTTCCGCCACTGGGGCCTTCATGGTCTGTCACTGCTCGCTCCTTCACCAGTTTATCTGCACGGGAATGTGTGACCGTGGTCGGCCCTCAGTGGATCCACCACCTTGCGCCCTCAGTGGGTCCGCCCGCTACTCCTCACCTGGGATCCACCCACAGCTGCCTGCATGCCTGGGTTGCAAGCCCCAGTCAGTCCGGTGGATCTTTCCTGCCCGACCCCGCTCTGCTGCTGGCTCTGCCCCTCTTACCGGTTTGGCTGAAGGGTTCGTTGTTGTCAGACTTCCGTATAGTTCAATTTTCTGTGTTTTGGCTGCGTTTTTGATGTTAAAACTTTATTGTTTTTAAAGTTGGTTGTGTGAGAAGGAACAGTGCTTCCACTTACGCCTCCATCTTGGTGGAATAAAATCTTTTATTTTTAAACCCAGGCATGTTCCTCGACTGGGATTTGAACCAGTGACCCTTTGGTTTGCAGGCCATCATTCAATCCACTGAGCCACACCAGCCAGGGCCTTAACAGGATTTTGAATAAAAATTGGAAGGTGTTGAAAGGCATGCTTAAACAAATCTTTAGAAAGGCTGCAATATTCAGGGTGGATTGGAATTAGCCATTCAAACTAGATCAGATTTGGGTTGATATTGGTCTGGAGTAGCAAGAGGAAAAATGGAACAGAAGGAGGTGGATGTGAGACTGTTTTGAAGAAACAGAAAGATGGAGGTGGTGTCTGAGCCATTGTGTTCCAGGGAGGGAACGCCTGTGATGGAGATAAAGAATTGTTGTTGATCAATAGATCACTGGACTGCAACTCTTATCCAATTAATCTTTTCCCCAAACCCCTTACCGACCCTTTCTTCTCCTTATAAAAAGGTCAGCTAGAAATGAGATGTTAAGATGGTTTTTGAGGGTACATAACCAGCTGTCTTCTCAGATTGCTAACCACCTGAATAAAGCACACATAAAGATTTTTAAAAATAATATTGATGCACCCTGGCTGGTATAGCTCAGTGGATTGAGTACAGGCCTGCGAACCAAAAGATTGCGGTTCAATTCCCCATTAGGGCACATGCCTGGGTTGCAGGCCAGTTCCCAGCAGGGGATGCACCAGAAGCAACCATACATTGATATTTCTCTCCTTCTCTCCTTCCCTTCCCTTTTAAAGATAAATAAATAAAATTAAAAAAAATATTGATGCTTGGCAATTAATTGCATTCAGAAAGGAAAGGAAAAAGACAAGAATCTGGGATTTGATTTGTGGGTGGCCAGGAGAATAATGATGCCTTTGAAGTCAGACTGAACTTGCTTTGGGTGACTGTGTGTGGCCTTTCTCTGAGGGAGAACAGGTAGAATGTGGAGCAAAGGACAGAAAAATAAGAGAAGGAGGATAAAGAGAAGAGGCTAGAGAGAATGAGAGACAGAGGGAGAGAGGAGGAGGAGGAGAGAGAGAGAGAGAAGGGCAACACAGACTCAAGAAAAGCAAGGGATAAAGGACACAGGGACAATAACTAAGGGGGGTGGAAATGGAAGGGAGGTGGGGAGCATGGGGTGGGGTGGGATGGGATGGGAGTAATGGACAGAAAACTGTACTTGAAGAATTAAATAAAAAAAAGAAATTAAAAAAAAAAGAAAAGCAAAGGAGGGGGAAGGTCTCAAAAAAGACATAGATGACCAAGGTCAGATAGTATAGAGATAGAAAGACAAATCACAACAGGAAAGAGGCCACTGACTTTGAGAAAATCAATATGGTATCCCTAAGTAAATCATTTTTTTAATGTGTTAATTTTTCGAGAGAGAGAATCATTGGTTTGTTATTCCACTATTTATGCATTCATTGGCTGTTTCTTGTATGTACCTCAACAAGGAATCGAACCTACAACATTGGTATATCAGAATGATGCTCTAACCAACTAAGCTACCTGACCAGGGTCCTTAAAGTAAATCACTCTGGCAGGCTTTTGTCTCTCAGTAAAAATTGCCAGAAAAAAAAAAAAAAAACCAAGGCGAAGGATACTAAAAAGGGGGTGATGATTCTGAAGCAATGCAGCTAATATTTCCTGAGCACTTTCTATGTGTTCAGGCTCCGGTGATGGCTGGACTCTATCCTCTTGAGATATCATCAATGTCTTCTCGGAGAGGGAAACCGAAGCTCAGAGAAATCAATGAACTCTCCCGTGGCCACGTCGTAGAAGTGATGGGACTAGGATTTCAAACCGGTCAAGGCCCCAGTGTTTTCCACTTTACTGCAATGTCTGTGCTGTGCACCAATAGCTCCACAGTAATAATATCAAAATCTACCATTTCACGAGCACTTCCTGGGCACTGAGGACTATACTAAACAATTTATGTATATTAATTTTACTTTATGATACCCTTTGAAGTAGATTATTAATCCTGTACTACAGATGGGGCACTTAAAAAGCTCAGAGAGGTTAAGAGATGTGACTAAAGTCACACAGCCAGAAAGTGGTCGAAGTAAGCTATGTATAAAGCTGTGGGCTTCTGCCCTGGGGAATGTGGCTCATTGGTCAGGTGTTGTCCTGAAAATCAAAAGGTTGCTTGTTCAGTTCCTGGTAGGGCACATGCCTGGGCCCAGTTGGCAGCATGCGAGAGGCAACCTATCAATGTTTCTCTCTCACATTGGTGTTTCTCTTCCTCTCTTTCTCCTTCCCTGCCATTCTCTCTAGAATCAATAAAAGAAAAACAATAATAAAGCTGTGGGCTTCTATTGTTTCAAGAATTTCTTTAAAAAATATTTTATTTATTTATTTATTTATTTTTAGGGCGAGGGGCAGGGAGGAAGAGAGGGAGAGAAATATGGATGTGGGTTGCCTCTCGAATGCCTCCTACTGGGGACCTACCTGGCTTGCAACCCAGGCATGAGTCCTGACTGGGAATGAAACTGTTGACCCTTTGGTTTGCAGGTCAGCACTCAATCCACTGAGCCACACCAGCCAGGGCAACCTCAAGAATTTCTTAAAGGAAATCTATTTGGCATTCAATAGGTGACTGGCTAGTGTGCTAAAGCTTTTATAAATTAGTAATTGTATAGAGCCAGTATCACATGCTTTCTGGGTGATTTTTGGTGCTTCGAATACTGAGCTTCTGGTGGCAGACTCGCTGGCTAGCAGCAGCATCACTCAGGACTGTTCTGGTGAGTTGCAGGGCTTTCTCTGTATCACATTCCTTGCTTAGGGATTGAGGCCAGTCTGTGGTTTTTGAACTTGCTCTTTCATCAGGGATGGAGAAAACATGAGAGTTCATCTACTGCTTCAATTGTTAGAAGTATTTGGGCAGAATTAGGCACTTGTAGCTGGCCGGTGCCTCTGCCTGGCAGTCCCAATGGCTGGCATCGCTTTCCCTGACTGAACTCAGCGGGAAGAGGGTGGCTGAGTGGACAGCGGTATCTGCCTGGCAGCCTGAGGCCTGTGAGACAGCTCTAATTCCTTCCCAGCAACCTTAACTGTGGCCTAGGCAAGACCGAGTGAAGGCACTCTTAGTGACAGCAGCTTGGCTGGAGAGGAGGCAGACATGGAGATTTCCCTGCTGGGTTCTGGGCAGAAATAAGCAGGAGCTCAGTTGACACTGTGATTGGTAGGCCAGAGCAAGGAGGGGGCCATTAGGCCAAGTGCCTCTCTTCCCCTTGGTCGTTAGTCAGAGGGCCTCAGGGAAAATGTCAGCTTGCCTGATCTAATTTCCAGCCCCCTGCTGTATAACTGAGTGACTCTCTCCATAACTGAGTGATTCTCTCCGCACATGGTCAGTAGCAGATTTTTCTCAAGGTGAAAGCAATTAGGCCTCCATCTCCTCCATCTCCTCCTCCCCTACTGCTAAAAAGCAAAGGAAGATGGAAGGGAAGCTGTCCCTGCTTCTCCCAAGGTCAGCCAGGGTGCCCTGGCCTATTCCAGTAATTGGCTCCCTGACCTGCTCTTACCTCTCACAGGTTGTTGCAGTCTCAGGCATTTGGATGTCTCTCGGGGAAATGAAGAGGGCAGAAGCTGCTGCTTTACACTTCCCTCCGAACCAGAGAGAGGCCCCAGAGAGAGGCTGTCTGACCCCGCCCTGGGCAGGGAATTAACTGGAATACTGTGAGACCAGCTTGGCCAGCAGCACACACACGAAGCTGAGCTGCTCCCTCCTCCCTCTGGAAGATTCAAAACCAGGAAGGAGAAAATTCTTTGGAAGTTGCAAGAATGCATTTGTTTGATTAACAGCTATGGCAAACACTCTGCTGGGAGTTCCTGGTCCCTGTCTTCTTAGAGCTGAGGAGAGCATGGTGGGTGTAGGAGGTGGAAGGGCAGGAGAGGTAATGAGCAGAAAATCTCCAAGGTGCTGAATGTCACAACAAAAGAGGGAAAGATAAGATACAATGGGAACCTGATCTACAATTGAAGTCAGGGAAGACTGCTTGGAAGAAGACTGCTTGGAGACTTTGGAAAAGGGGTAAAATCTCATGGTAAAATGTTTAAAGGTAAAAAGGGCAAACATTGAAAATAGAAGCCTGTGATTATCCCCCACCACCCTCCCTCATGATAACAGCTGTAAATATAGCATTCTGTACTTTTCTAGGAATTTTCCAATTGTAGCCAAGTGTAAATACATCTCTATGGCACTCCCTTAAAAAAAAAACAAAAAAACGGGATTGTATTGTTCACCCATTTTGCTGATTACATTTTCTCACCTCATGATATATCCAGTGCATTTTTCCATGTCACCAGAGAGAGATTGGCTTCATTCTTTCTGAAGGCTGTGTGTGGTATGAAGAAGTGAAGGGTGATTTTTAAAGGTCAAACCTGAAGAACGAGTGAGATGAGGAAGGCAAAGGGGTGGTTCTTTACAGAAGAGTCTCGCAGAGGGAAAACTACACAGATCTCCATACCTCTACCTCCTAATCTCCGCCCTCCCCCTGTCTCCAGACCCCCTCCCTTTCTGGGCTGCCACGTTTTTCCTGCTCTGATTTGCAAAGCCAGTCGGTTGCCTTTGTCTTGCCCTGTCCCTGGGGAGCTTCCTTCTTCTTGCCAGAGCAACTTATTAAATATTTTCCTAAACAAAGAACCATCTACCCAGAGATAAATTATAACACTCCCCTAACAGACAAAAGTAGCTGCAGGCAGTTGTCGTTTTAAATAGCAATTAAGAAAAAAAAAATCTGTTACACACATAAAGCACCTGGCAGTTCACAAATGGTGGTTGGTTGTTACTATTATTATTTACATGTGCCGATGGATGACTTGGCTGCTGAAAGAACCCATCCCTCGTCCTGGAGCACCCACCTTTTGATTGGTAGCTTTTAAATGCAGAAATGGTGTTTTATTTGTCTTCATACTCCCAGCTCTCAGCACAGGGCCTGACATAGAATAGACAGGCAGGAAATGAGTGTTGAGTTGAACACTCAAGAGCTGAGAGTGCTGCTCTGAGCAGATACTGAGTCATGGATATTGTGGGTCTGCTGTGAGCTGAACCCCAATATGGATGCTTTGGAACAGCAGAGATAAAAAATTTTACTTATTTGTGTTTAGAGAGAAGGGAAGGGAAGGAGAAAGAGAGGGAGAGAAGCATCCATATGTGATCGCCTCTCACGCACCCTTACTGGGGACCTGGTCCGCAACCCAGGCACGTGCCCTAGACTGGAAATCCAACACTTTGGTTTGCAGTTCAGTGCTCAACCCACTGAGCCACACCAGCCAGATGAGATGAAAGTTTTTAAGGAAGACTTCTAGCTCTGGGGGACTTCACTATCAACCCAGGCCTTGTGAAATGTAGTATCATTTCACAAACAGTAAAATACCCCTATAGTCCCTGCTGTCTTTGGTTGTTTTGCTTTTGGGGATGGGATAAGCTCTCCCCCAACGTAGGCATACAATAGATACAGTACTATGTACAAATCTTAAATGAACAACTGAGTGGATTTTTATACGTGTATGTACCTTTGTGAACGCTCCCCTTCGAATCAACACACATGACGTTTCCAGCACCTAGGAGGCTCTGGTGGCCTATTTGCAGGTACAGCCCCCACCCAAACCACTATTTCTGACCTCTATCACCATCAACTTAAAAAAAATTTTTAAATTTATTGCTTGCTTTTTTTTAGAGTGAGAGGAAAAGAGAGAGAGAAAGAGAGAAAAACATTGATTTGTTTTTCCACTTATTTATGCATTCATTGCTTGATTCTTATATATGCCCTGACCAGGGATTGAACCTGAAACCTCGGCATATCGGCACAATGCTCTAATCACCTGAGGCGGCCAACCAGGCCACCATCAACTGTTTTTAAGCTTTTTATTGTTAAATGTAAAAACCTTTAAATTCCACAGTTAAAGTATTTGCTAAAGTGAGGTTTTATTGAGCCAAAAATGCTACCCAAAAGACCAGTATTGGGGCCGGGAGTCTAAACCACCAGCAGCATGGCTAGGTAGAAAAACAGCATGCGCACCATTACAGAGTTCTTCCAGGCATTCTGATACATTGAGTAGGGACACAGGGGAAGAAGGAGGAAGTCTGAAAGAATTTACAAGAGCTTTAGGCAAAGGGGTCGGAGAAGGTGAAGCGAGCCAGCTCTGAGCTTGCAGAGTCCCAATAAAAAAAAAAAGTTTGCTCCTGTGGTAGGGCTGTGGGCAGCAGTCTGGAACGCTCACCGGCAGACAAATGGAGGCTCCTGGAGCTGGATGGTGCCTGGCTGAAATAATCTGCAGCAATAGCCACCTGGAAATCAGTCCGAAATTCCAACAGGCAAAACAGGAATGTGAGAAGTCCTTTGTTACCTCACCCGCAGCCATTAGCAGACTGACGGTTCATGTGAGAAGTCCTTTGTTACCTCACCTACAGCCATTAGCAGACTGACGGTTCTCTTTTTCTCACTCTGGCCACTGTAATTTAATTTAGAGCATCTCAGAATTTTTTTCTTATCATTTACAAATGGAATCACACAGTATGTATCCTTTTAGGTTTGGCTTCTTGCACTCAAGCTGTAAAATTCAACCATGCCAGCTCTTAGTTCTTTGAGTGTATGTGTGTGTGTGATTAGTGTCTGTTGAATGAACATATAACAATAGGCATTTGTTTGTTTCCAGCTCTTCTGAATAATGCTGTTATGAATGTTCTCATGCATTTATATAGCCAAGGGAAGTAAGTATTTATTTCTCCTGGCTAAAAAAGTATGTATGTGACATGTACATGGGTAGGGTTGCAAAGTCATCACAGGGCGCATATACTGTCCTTGAGTGTACTGCCATTTTTCCAAAGCGGTTGTGCCAATTTACACTCCTATCAGTGATGTGCGGGAGTTCCGGTTTTTCTGCCTCCTTGTCAATAGCTGATATCACCGATCCTTTTAATCTCAGCCATTCTGGTGGATGTGTAACGGTCTCTTACTGTTTTCATGTGTTTACACTAATAAGTAATGATGTTTTCCCACGCTTATTTCATGGGCTGGTTGGTCGTTTCATATGTTCATTGGCCATTTGGACATCCTCTTCAAAGAGTCTGTTCAACCTTGATCTTCTCACCCAGAGATGTCCCACCCACAATCGTGTCTGTCCTTGTGCTGAGCCTACCCTTGTGCTGCTTGTGGAGATCCTGCTCCCAAACTCGGCACCCATGTGTCCAACTGGCTTTTGTTATCTCTGATGGGGCGATCCACACACCCCTCAAGGTCAACATGCCAGCTGAAATCTTCAGCTCCTCTTCAGCTCCGAACCCATTTTCCTTCCCTTCCTCTCAGGCCTACTCCACGATCTGGCCCATTGTGTTCCTTCTCACTGCCCTGTCTGCCACCTCGCATTTCTCAAGAAATTTGCACTACTAGTTTCCTTTTCCCACCCGATGCCCCTCCTTGCCCTGAGACCTCCTTTTAAAGTCTCATCTCGCATGTCACTTCCGCTCAGTCAGGTGTCTCCTCTGCACTCCTCCAGCACCAGTTCCTTCTCATCGTTTTACTTATCACGCTGTGTTGTGATTACCAGTATCATTGCCTGAACCCCCAAATCAGACATCTGCTGTCTTTGTCTACTCAGCATTCATCCCCTGCTCCTTAGTTAGTACTCTCATTTTCCCTGGGAACTGTCACTCTATTTTCAATCCACGTGGTCTGGGTGGGGCTGCACAGAAGGGGGTGCATGTCACCCAGGCTTTGTTCAATCAGCATATTCCATCCTTCAGCCCCAGAACTGGGTCCGTGTTAAGCATGGCATCAAGGCAGTTGACCAGGCAGTTGACCAGAGCCACTTCTGACAATCATATCATAACAGGAGAGCGTAGAGTCAGGCGAGTTGATGAGGAAGGCTTTCTGAGGATCTGAAAGGTGGGAAGGAACCTATTTTGGCAAAGATGATCAGGGTGTTTTGAGAGAGAGGAAGAACGAACAGGTGTCTATGTGACCAAAATGAGCTACTTGGATGCATCTCAGCCCTGTCCTCAGGGCACTGCTGGGCCCCTGCCAATAATGGGGAATCCCAGAAGCTTCTTGGGCTTGGCTGCAGAAGGAAGCAGACATCTCCCACAGAGAGAAGGGAAGTCACGGAGTTGCGGTCTGGTGGTGCCTGAGATTGGGGCCAAACCGGCCAGTGGACAAATTTCTGTGTGAGCAAGGGAGCTGGCTGGGTGCGGGCCTGAGGTTCAACCCAGGACTCCTTGGTCATGTGGGCAGCTGGGCCAGAGCCTTCTTTCTCTCTGCAGAGTTAGCAGAGCTGGTTTAGGGGCTTCTTCCCAGATGTTCAGAATACTTGTCCTCCTATATATCACCCTTATGGGCTCTTTTCTAGGGAAGGAAAGAGAGTACTATACAGGGAAGACCAAAGGGAACTCTGAGAGTTTTAAAATTCTGGCCTGAGCTTCTAAGAGGTCATCCAGGGACTGTGAGAGAGACAGTCAGACCAGCCTCTACTGCTTTCTTGTCGGTCTAAGTATGTCCTGTCTGTCCTACCAGATCCACACTTTACCCTATTCTGGGCCTGACTTGTTTCAACACATCTGCAGGCTCCTTTGGCTTCTGGCTTCAGGCGTGGCTCAGCGACTGGGAGTCTGCGGGTGAGAGGCAAGAGGAGAAGAAGGTCCGGATATTTTTCCCTTGGCTGCCTCCAAAGACTGGCAGTATGCCTTGTTTGACACTCTCTGATCTTCTCAAGGAGGTTGCTTCTCCAAAACTCCCTCCAGGTTCAGGTAACCATCTTTCCTCTGTCCCTTCAGGCCTAGGGGTGGTGACAGCTCCTTGGTTGTTACTAGCCCTGGGTTACCATGCTGTCCCATGTGGTTCTCCTGTAACACCTATACCATCACAAATGAACCCTCCTCAAATTATTCTAATTTGACTGCCATCTATTTTCAGTTGAGACCCTGACCAATATATTTTCCAAATAAGGATTCTTTTGGTTGTCTCGAGGGAGGGGGGAGAGAGAGAATATGAACATAAATCATTGCCTCATATACCTGAAACTTAAGGTACAGACTTTAGATTTGTCTATTCAAGTGCTTAGGCAAGAGCTCAAAGTTTGCAGGCTTGTTTCTTTCCATCCTTTAGCTCTGTTTCCTGTGGATTTGCTCTACATGCAGGCACTCCTTCCACCTAGGAATCCACAGTAGCTCCAAGTTTATATCCTCTCAATGTCAAATCCGAAACAGGTTCATCTCTCTCTTCCATGGATTCAACAAAGTCCCAGCATTCTCATTGACTCGACATGAGTCTTAAGTCGACCCTCAAACTAATCCCTGTGATTGGAGGGATGGAATAAGCACTTGGCCAGACCTGGGCCACATACTCTCCCCTGGAGCTTGAAATAGAGGTGCCAATCCCACTCATATCAGATGGCCTGAGAACAGGGGAGGGTGGTTCCCAAAAGAGGGTGAAGGTACTCTAACCAAAAGAGGAGGCTTGGATGCTGAGTAGAGCAAAACCATCAGTCTATTCTGCTTGGCTGTGTGAGTCTGGGTAAGTGACATAACCTCTGAAACCTAAGAATATCTAATGATTATTGAGCAGTGGTTATGTGTCAGGTGTTCCACTAAAGGTTTTACATAAATCTTTGGTAGGTACCATTATTTTTCCTAGTTTACAGATGAGCCATCCAAGACTCAGTCAAATGATTTGGAGCCCAGCTTGCGGGTTGTTGTGAGGATTAAACAAGATGTAAGAAAAATAATAAGCCAACATTTTTTGTACTCTTACAGTGTGCCAAGCCCTGAGCCAAATGTTCTACATGAGATTCATATTTAATCCTGGCAACAACTCTCTCAGCCCTGGAAACCTAGCACAGGCCCCGGTTCAGTTTGAACTCACTGGCAGCTTCTCTTCCCTTATGCTCCCCACTGTTCTCTTCCTGTTGGTTCAAGTTTCTCCCCAGTGTTGGCCATCCTAGGTCCTTCAAGTTTGCACAGGGTCTCTGAGCTGTTTCCCCTGCTACTTAGAAGCTGAGAAGAACCGGGCCCAGGGCCTGCAAGAAACCGAAGTCCTGATGGGAAACCGGGGTCAATCAGAGGAGGGCTGGTGGGAAAATAGGCATGGCGAAGTGATGATTAGTGTCACTCACTGTTTTTTCCTGTGCTGCTCTGGGCACTTCTGTACATCCCTGGAGGACTGGGGTTTACCCCACTGGAGAAGTGAGAGGTAGAGGGTGGATGAGTCCAAGGCTTCCAGAAAGCTGGTATGAAGACCAGACACACATTCTGGCTTGCACTACAATCCCCTGGACGGCTTTCTTCCTGAGGCTAGTTATCCATCATCTTTGTCCAGTCAGGTACCAGGATCTGACGATTCTCCCAAAGGGACTTGCTACCTGAGAAGTTCTTTGTTGAAAGCTTTGACCAAGTTTTCTTCATTGGGATTGAGGGTAGGGACTGTATGTTTCCTTTTTTTGTGTTTCTAGCAACTAAATGCATGTTTAATAGAACTTCATAATAGTGATAATTTGTTCAGAGCCTCCTGTGAACCAGCTACTTTACTGATCATCAAATTTAATCCTCACAACAACATTTTTATAGTATTATAGCTTCATTTTTATCCCTATTTAACAGAAGAGTAAAAAGTGTGACTCCGAGAAGTTAGGTGACTTGTCTAAGGTCACAAGGCCAGCAAATAACTAAACGGTAAGCTAGTAAGTAGGTTGGAACTCTCTTGAATTCCAGATGGGCACCTCTAGTTGTCTATTTGACATATGCACTGGAATGTCCAATGACATCCGAAAATGAACAACATCCAAGACAGTTTCTGGTGTCCACTCCCCCAGTCTGTTCAGTTCATTGCAACTGCACCTGTCAGTTGCTCAGGACAAAAATCTCGAATTATCTTTTTTTCTTTCTCACATGCTCTAGCTCTAATCCATCAACACTCTGGTTAGCTCCACCTCCAAAAAAGCCTCTAGAATTGATCACTTCTCACCCTCTCTACTGCTTCCTGTCTGGTCCAAGCCATCATTATTATACACCTGGATTATTGCGATAGCCTGCCTCCTCACTGGTTTCCCTGTGCTAGAAACCCTTGAATGGATAAATTGATGAGAAAAAGCCAAAGTCCTTATTCTGAGCTACAAGTAGTGTTCTGAGCTTCCTGAGACTTCTCTCACCTTCGCTGTGGTCTCCACGCTTCCTGCTCCCCAACCCCTTTCACTCTGCTGCACTTGATTTTCCTCAGACCCCACACTCACTTCAGAGGCTTTGCATATGCTGTTTACTCTGCCTGGACATCTCTTCCCCCAAATACCCACACGACTTGCTTCTGGATCTCTTTCAGGTCTTTATTCCAAAGCCATCTTCTTGGTGAAGCTTTTCCTGGATACACTATGCAAAATTTCACACCTTCCACTGATAGTTCCTATTCTTCCCCCACTTTTTTTTTTTTTTTTTTTTTTTAGGATTTATCACCATCTAAGATAATATATCTATTCTGGTTCATTGTCAGTTTTCTCATTCAAATGTATGTTCCATTATAGCAGATTTCTGGTCAGTTTTGTTCATTGTCGAATCTCCAGCTCCTTTAACAATGTCTAAGACATGCTAGGTGCTTAATAAATATTTGTTGAGTAAATGTTTGTTTATCTTTCTGGTGACTAAATGAATAAATGAATGTAGAAGGAGAAATGAAGTCTGTTGACTCATTCTATTGCTCCATGCTACCTCTCTAAAGCTCAATGTGTCTGTGATACTCCCTGACTATTTGATGGTACTCACCCCAGGCCCCCAGTGCTGCTGGGGCTCTTGGGGATTTAGCACCCTCCTTACTTGAAAAGGTTCTGAATCATTTGAGAAATAAGACAAAGGAATAAGGCATATGGAAATCATTATGCCTGATGATAAAACTGATATTGAAGGTAAATGGCTTGTGTCTGCGCTTCCTAATATTATTGGTCTCTGAATTGGACCAGTCTTACCACCTCCATTCATTGGCAGTGCTTGATAGTGGTTAGACCTTGAGGCACAGAGAGATAGGAACAATGCCTTTTCCAGGAGGAGATGGTGCGTGTTGAGCAGCAAATACCTATTCTTTTTCCCAAACTCACAGATCCTTCAAGTCACTTCTCTCCTTTAGGGGAGGAGTGAGTTGGAGGAAGAAGTAAGCCAATGGGTGCTTTCCCATAGAGGAAACAGTGAGGATGAGTGTTTCTTATTTAATAACCCCCAACTCTTTTTTTAAAAGATTTTATTTATTTATTTTTAGAGAGAGGAAGGAAGGAGAGAGGGAGAGAAACATCAATGTGTGGCTGCCTCTTGCAGGCCCCCTACTGGGGGCCTGGCCTACAACCCAGGCATATGCCTCCACTCGAATGCAACCAGCCTTATTACTTTTTTAAAAAGAGTTGGGGATTAGCCCTGGCTAGTGTAGATCAGTGGTTTGAGCACCAGCCTGTAAGCGGAGGGGTTGTTAGTTCCATTCCCAGTCAGGGCACATGCCTGGGTTGCGGGGCCAGGTCCCCAGTAGGGGGCGCATGGGAGGTGGCCACACATTGCTGTTTCTCCCTCTCTTCCTCCCTCTCTGTCTAAAAATAAAATCTTAAAAAAAAAATAATAAAACAACTTTATTGGTATATAATTCACATACCATAAAATTCACTGTTTAAATATACAAGTCAGTGGTTTTTAGTATATTCACAGAGTTGTGCAACCAGCGCCACACTTTAATTCCAATTTTATTGTCCCAATGTCCTTTGAAACCCAAAAGTTTTTAATGTTGATAAAGTCCAATTGATCTATTTTTCTCTAATTGATCTATTTTTTTCTATTGCTGCTTATTCTTTTGGTGTCATATCCAAGAAACTATTGCCCAATACAATGTCGTGAAGATTTACTCCAATGTTTTCCTTTAAGTTTTATGGTTTTAGCTCTTACATTTAGGTCTATGATACATTTTGCGTTAAGTTGGTTATATGGTGTGAGTAGGAGTCCAGTTTCATTCTTTTTCATGTGGATGTCCACAACCTTGGCATATTGGGGACCAAGACTGTGACCTTGGTGGGATGACATTCTAACCAACTGAAGTTAACTGGCCAGGGCTAAAATTTTTTTTCAAGATTATTTTGGTTCTTCTGTGTCCCTTGCATTTCCACGTGAATTTTAAGATTAGCTTGTCAATTTCTGCAAAAAAGCCATCTGAGGTTCTCATAGGCATTGCATTGAAGCAGTAAATTGGTTTGGGGACTGTTGCTATTTTACTCCCCAGAATGCTCTCTGTTCATTCCAATCCACAAACATGAGGTTTCTTTTCATTGAGGTCTATGGTATGTTTTAGGTCTTCTATTATTTCTTTCACCGTGTCTTATAGTTTTCAATGTATTAAGTCTTGTACTTCTTTTGTTAAATTTATTCCTAACTATATTCTTTTTTTAATTAAGATATTGTATTTATTTATTTTTAGAGGGGAAGGGAGGGAGAAAGAGAGGGAGAGAAACGTCAATGTGTGGTTTGCTCTTGTACGCCCCCTACCGGAGACTTGGCCAGCAACCCAGGCATGTGCCCAGACCTGAATTGAACTGGCAACCCTTTGGTTCACAGGCAGGTGCTCAATCCATGGAGCCACATCAGCCAGGGTATATATTATTTTTCTTGATGTTATTGTACATGAAATTACTTTCTCAATTTCATTTTTAGATTGTTCATTGCTAGTTATTATGGAGCGAATGTTAGTGTCCTCACAAAATCCATGTTAGAATCCTAACCTCGAATGTGTTGGTGTTAGGAGGTTGGGCCTTTGGGAGGTGTATAGGTCACCAACGAGGAGCCCTCATGAATGGGATTAGAGCCCTTCTAAAAAGGACCTCAGAGAAAACAGCTGTCTGTAACCTCTCCGGAACCTGACCATGCCAACACCCCGATCTCAGACTTCTAGGCTCCAGAACTGCGAGAAATAAATTTCTGTTATTAAAAATCTATGGTATCCTATTATAACAGCTCAAATGGACTAGTGTATGGAAATTCAGCTGTTATTTGTGTATTGATCTTATATCTGCAACCTTGCTGGACTCATTTATTATTTCTAATAGTTTTCTTTTTGTGGACTCCTTAGGATATAAATAAGAGCATGTCATCTACAAATAGATACAGTGTTATTTCCTACTTTCCCATCTAGATGCCATGATCCCCAACTCTCATCCTGTCTTTCATTCTTCTCACACACAACCTTTAGGTTAAGCTTTCTAGTGTTTTGCTTTCGAGTTGAAGTAGGATTTGGAGACCCATGTTGGGAGTCACGTTTGGCTGCTCATCCATTCCTGTTTTTTGAGGTACAAAATTCTTTGAAGAAATGACGCATTAAAATGAGATAATACATAAGTAAATTGTTATTTTCCCTGTATCTACTAGGTACCAGGCCCCTGTGTTCAACAAGGCCACCACAGTGTCCATCTCCAGAGAGCACCAGTCACAGAGAAGGCAGTATGGATGATACCCTCTGAGACAACATGATTGTCCTGATACCAAATGCTCATCTTTAGTTCTCACAATGCCATGAGATTGATGTTTCTAATCTCATTTTAGACATGAGAAAACTGGAGTTCAAAGTAGTTAAACAATTTTAAGGTAAGTCTCAGAGTCTAGATTTGAACCCCAGTCTTTATGATTCCATTATATCAAATGGCCTTTAAAAAAAATAACATTTAAAAATTTAGCCCTGGCTGGTGTAGCTCAGTGGATTGAGCACGGGCCTGTGAAGCAAAGGGTCGCTGGTTCGATTCCCAGTCAGGGCACATGCCTGGGTTGCAGGCCAGGTCCCCAGTAGGGTACACATGAGAGGCAACCACACATTGATGTTTCTCTCCCCCTCTTTCTCCTTTCCTTCCCCTCTCTCTAGAAATAAATAAATAAAATATTAAAAAAAATTTTTTAATTTTAGCCCTGGCTGGTGTAGCTCAGTGGATTGAGCGTGGGCCTGCGAACCACATGATCATGGTTCGATTCCCAGTCAGGGCATATGCCTGGGTTGCAGGCCAATTCCCACCAGGGAACTCACGAGAGGCAACCATACATTGATATTTCTCTCCTTCTCTCCTTCCTTTCCTCTCTAAAGATAAATATAAATAAAATCTTTTTAAAAAGCATTAAATTTTTAAATTTTAGCTTGAAAAATAATACATGCACATGACAAAAAATTTAACTGCACAAAAAGATGTATAGTGGGGACTTCCGCCAAGATGGAGGCATAGGTGGAAGTGCCGTGCCTTCTCACACAACCAAGTTTAGAGACAACTAAGTATTAGCAATAGAAAACACAGCCAGAACACGGAAAATTGAACTTTTCGGAAGTCCGTTAACAACAAATTCTTCAGCCTGACCGGTAAGGGGCAAAACCAGCGGCTGGTGAAGTGGGGTTGCGCAGGAGGTATCAGTCAGACGGACTCAGGCTCTCGGAATCCAGACGCGCGGAATCCAGGCGCAGGGTTGGACCTAGTGAGCGACCGAGCAAGTGACCAGGCGAGCGACCGTGGGGGAGCGGTGCTGCGTGTTGACTGTGGTCGCGCATTTGCGCGCAGGTGGACAGGCAAGGGAGTGGGCGGTTGGACTGGGCCGGTGGGTCCCCGCGGCAAGCGGCAGTGGAGGGCGCCGCCATTTCCCTGCTCTGACCCCACCTCCACAAACAGCGTCATAACCCAGCGACTCTGAGTGGCCCAGCCCAGGTGAACCACCTAAGGCGCTGCTCCACACCCAGCTGTGAGAAACAGCAGAGGGGGTCGCCATTTCCCCGCTCTGACCACGCCCCCACATAAGCGTCACAACCCAGCGACCTGGGAGTCCAAGGCGCTACTTTTCACACTTAAAGGACGCGAACAGACCAAAAATGTTGCAAGAAGATCTCAAAGCCCCAGAGCCCATAGATCTAAGTGATGAAGAAATAGCAAAACTCTCAGACGCACAGTTTAAAACACTGGTCATCAGGATTCTCACAGAACTGATTATAGCCACAAATTAGACAAATATATGAAGGCGAAACTAATTGAAATGAATGGAATTGCACAGGAAACCAATAATGATGAAAAGGAAACTGGGACTCAAATCAATGGAGTGGACCAGAAGAAAGCAAATAATGGCCAAACAGAAAAGAGTCAAGAAGCAAGAATTCAAAGAAATGAGGAGAGGCTTAGGAACCTCCCGGACATCTTTAAACGCTCCAACATCCGAATTATAGGGGTACCAGAAGGGGGAAAGGCACAGCCACCAGTGGAAAACTTATTTGAACAAATAATAAAGGAGAATTTCCCCAATCTGGCAAAGGAAATAGACTTCCAGGAAATCCAGGAAGCTCAGAGAGTACCAAAGAAGTTGGACCCAAGAAGGAACACACCAAGGCACATCATAATTATATTAGCCAAAATTAAAATGAAGGAGAGAATTCTAGAAGCAGCAAGAGCTAAGGGGACAGTCACCTACAAAGGAGTCCCCCTCAGACTGTCAGCAGATTTCTCAAAAGAGACCTTCCAGGCAAGAAGGGGCTGGAAAGAGGTATTCCAAGTCATGAAATCCAAAGACCTACAACCAAGATTACTCTATCCAGCAAAACTTTCATTTAGAATGGAAGGACAGATAAGGTGCTTCTCAGATAAGATCAAATTCAAGGAGTTCATCATCACCAAGCCCTTATTATATGAAATGTTAAAGGGACTTATCTAAGAAAAAGAAGTTAAAGAAACATGAACAGTGAAAGGACAACAAACTCACAGTTATTAACAACCACACCTAAAACAAAAGCAAACTAAAAGGACAGCTAGATCAGGAGTGGAAACATAGAAATGAAGATCTCAAGGAGGGTTAGCAACAGGGTAGTGGGAGGAGGAGAAGGGGGGAGAAGGTACAGAAAATAAGTAGCATAGACAGTAGATAGAAAATAGAAGGGGGGAGGGCAAGAATAGCATGGGAAATATAGAATCTAAAGGACTTGAGACACTTGGTCATAAACTAAAGGGGGGATAATGGTGGGGATGGGGGGTAGGGTGGAGGGGAATGAAAGGGGGAATAGAACAACCGTAACAGCATAATCAATAAAATTAAAAAAATTAAAAAAAACAACCACACCTAAAACAAAAGCAAACTAAAAGGACAGCTAGATCAGGAGCAGAACCATAGAAATGAAGATCACATGGAGGGTTAGCAACAAGGGAGTGAGAGAAGGAGAAGGGGGGAGAAGGTACAGAAAATAAGTAGCATAGACAGTAGATAGAAAATAGATAGGGGGAGGGCAAGAATAGTATGGGAAATATAGAATCTAAAGAACTTGAGACACATGTTCATAAACTAAAGGGGGGATAAGTGGGGAAGGGGTGTGCAGGGTGGAGGGAAATGAAGGGGGGAAATAGAACAACTGTAATGGCATAATAAAATATATTTAAAAAAAGATGTATAGTGAACATAGTTCTTTCTTATTGCCGTGCCCTCAGTACCGCCATCCCCAGGGGTAGTTATCATTAGTAGTTTCTGGCATTTCCTTCCAATATATTCCATACATAACTAAATACATATGTCTATAGTTATACAGCTCCTGATTTAAGACACATACACACACACTCAGACTTACTGAAAGTCACACAGCTCGCTTTAAAAAAAAACTTCACAATGAATCTTGAAGACCATTCTACAGCAGTGCATACGGACCTCCCTCATTCTTTTTAGCAGCTGCATGCTGTTTCATTTTGTCCAAATGCTCCTGTACTGAGGGATATTTAGAACATTTCCAGTTGTTTGCTGTTACCAACAATTCTGCAGCAAACATTCTTGAATGAATTTACTTGTACATGTTAAACTGCTTTGGGAAATACTCTGAAAAGTATAAAAAAAGTACAAGGACAGGGCTTCTATGATTAGGAGGATTGCTGACCATCAGTACTCTCTAGCAGACAAGAAAAACTCTCCATCACTTGCTCTAGCTGTCAGAATTGAGTGTCTCCTGGGAGTCTGGCTTGGAGTGAACAGCATTGTCCAGATGGGTTTGTACTTGTTAGGCTCAGCCTGGCTGAGCTCAGGTCATGGCCTATTTTAGGCTGAAGTGCTGAGCTACTGATACTGGTGCACAGCACTCTGATTGCAGGAGTAGCCAGAAGCCACGTCTCTGGGATGACCTTGGATGTCAAAGTGCCCTGGGTGCCGTTGTTTAGCTAGATCAGGCTCTGACCTCTTCTGACCAGGAGAGGGCAGTAGTAAGCTGCCTAGCACTTTTGCCTGGTTCATGGAAAGCTCTTCTCCCTCTACAATGGTTTCTGTCTGGAACAGGGCCAGGGAGAACCAGGCAGCTAGGTAAATCTCTTTACTCTTGAAGAAAGAAGATGTGAAAGAGGAAATTTGGCATAATGTGCATTGAGGACAATTTAGGAGGAAATAAAATCAGGGTAGCATCTCCCACCATGAAAATAGCTTTATTTTTTTTCTCATAAATATTATGCACACACACTGTAAAAACTTCAAACAATGCATAGAAGTACAAAGAACAAGAGAAAGACTGCCTGAAACCTCATGGAATGAAATAACCACTGTTCACATTTTTTGTAACCTGCGTTTTTTTTTTAACCCGGAAGAAGTGGACATCTATCTATGTCAATACCTTTAATGTCCGAGGCCTCAGGACTTGCACGTACATAAATGGTTCTTAAATTTTTCCACCTGTGTTACCCCAAAGGCAGAGAAGATGAATGAATGTATTGCTGGGCCAGTGGTGTGTGAGACAGTGTGTAGGGTTAAGATGTAAGAGGGAGCAAAAAGCTTCTTTGACATTATTGGGTTTTTACCTGAAAAATTCAGACAAGCTTTGCTTTATACCTCATTACATTTTGCATTCCACACCATGTTTATTTTTATTTTAATATATTATCTTTTCTCCTTCAAATCTTCATGATATTCTCTATATTCTATTAGAGCAAAACACAATATTGGACGTTGGAGCCATTCCGTTTTTTCTCTACTATAAACACTACTGCAGTGAGTGTCCTTATGCATATGTATCTTCTCTGGTCTGAGTACATATATCATGGGAATAGAGTTCCACACTGGGAACTTTAAAATACATTAAAAAAATTTTTTAGAGAAAGAGGGGGGAGAGAGAGAGAGAGAGAGTGTGCGAGAGAGACATCAATTTGTTGTTCCACTTATTTATGTATTCATTGGTTAATTCTTGTATGTGCCCTGACCAGGAATTGAACCCTCAACATTGGTGTATCAGGACCATGCTCCAGTCAACTGAACTACCCACCCAGGGCTAAAATGGGCACTTTTAAAAATAAAGATATGCCTTTTCTCCTCAATGCTTTTGAGAAATGGACACAAATGAGATGAGAAAGGGAGCTGGTGGAAAAGGGGTTGTCTCTTTGAGTTTCCTTTTTCCGTCCTGGCTGGGATCTCATGGTGGACTGGCTCCAGGGTTGGACCCAGCCCCTCTTCGGCATTTCTCACATACTAATTACATGGCTTCTTGGTGCCCGGTGCTGTGCTAAGTTCTTTCCACCTTATCTCGTCCACTCTTCACAACAACCTGGGAGGGTAAGCACTTTTACTCCATTTTACAGAGTGGGAACCAATACAGTGAATCCGGGTGTTTTGGCCAGGGTTACACAGTTAGTAATTAGATGTGGGGGGTGTCTTGATTCAGGAAGCCAGGGTCTTTGTCAGGCTGCTGAATAGGACACCTTGGCTGTAGACTTGTTTCTAGGACAGTTGTCTAAAAACCTTTTAGTTACAAGTCAAACCAGACCAGACCACCACAAACACTAAAGCTATTTTGTTTTTGTTTTTAAAGGGAGGATGATGGTGGGAGAGAGAATTCTAGGCACATGGAGAATCTCAGGGAACCCAAGACGAGAAGTAATTAGCCCCGTGAGGGATGGGGAAACAGCTCGAGCTCTCTTTGTTGCTCTCTTCTATATTGTTTTCCTCTTTCCTCTCTTTCTGGGAAATCATAGCCTCTGGCCTCTGCTTCAGTGTGTGCGTCAGCCTCGTTCTTCTCCTGCAGCAGGTCAGCTTCTCTGCTGCTCTGTGAATGTGACCTTCTGCCGGCTCCCAATCTGACATCTGCTCAGTGTAAGCAGGCAGCTCAGACCGCACTGGGATCTCTCAGTCCTAAACCTGAAACCCCGGGAGAGAGGATCTGATCTGATTATGCCTCAGTGCATGTCCACTTCTGGCCCAACCAGTTGTGGCCTTGGGGCACGGGGTTCATAAATATGGCTGTTAGTCCAGTCTGGGTGGAGTAGGCCTCCAAAAAAAGGGATCACTGGGGGCTGGGAAAATTCCTACAAAAGTGTATGTCTCTGTCTACTATGAATTCATACTATAAAATCCAAATGTTAATCAGCACCGTTTTGGATATACATGACAAACTCTAGATGACTTAAACAAGAAAAGGGTGAGGGGGAATCTATTGTCTCTAACAAAATAGTCAAGGGCTTGGCTTCAGGCACAGCTAGATCACTTGCTAAAAAATACTCTTAGAAACCTGTCTGTTTCCATTTCTTAGTTAGACCTTTGTGTTTGCTTCATTTCCTAGGTAGTCTTTCTCCTTGTGGTGATAATATGGCCACTAAAATCTCTAGGCTTATCATCTCAGGATTAGCTTCCTCTATAGAAAGCAGATTTTTCCTTTCTAATTATTTTAGGTCTGTTTTTTTTTTTTTTTTTTAAGAGAGATGGGAAGGGAGGGAGAAAGAGGGAGAGAAACATCAACATGTGGTTGTCTTTCATGTGTCCCCCCACTGGTGACCTGGCTCCCAACCCAGGCATGTGCCCTGACTGGGAATTGAATTGGCAACCTTTTTGGTTTGCAGCCCATGCTCAATCCACTGAGCTATACCAGCCAGGGCAGCTCTGATTGGTTTTGATTGAGTTATAAGCCCATTCTGAACCAGTCACTGTGGCCAGGGCATAATTTCCTCTGATTGGCTATCCCTGGGTCACATGACCATTTCTAGAGCTGCCTTGGTTCAACCACATTGAGTGGAGTCAGGGAAGGACAGTTTCCTAAAGGAAAGATGGGATGCTATTACCAGAGATTCCAGAAACTACTATTTTAAAAGTGTGAATTAAAATTTGCACCAATAACCTCTTAGGATGTGTTAAATAATTCTGGTGGAGGGCAAAGAGATGCCTTTCATTCTTTTATTCAATACACATTTATTGAGGGTTCTCTATATGCTCAGCCCTGCGCTAGGCGCAGGGAATGCAACAGTGAATGAGGGAGACAAGACTGTTGTTCTCATAAAGCTTAAATCCCAGTAGTGTACCAACAAATAAATGTTTCTTGAGCACCTATTGTGTATAAAGCACTGTTCCTCCCCACCTCCACATAAAGAGAGCTAACACGTACCTTTCTCTCTAGAAGCTTACAATATACCAAAGCAAATAAAATCATGACAAGTAATAAGAGCAAATGGTAAATGCCCAGAAAGTTATACGAGAAGGTGCTTAGAGAGAGAGGACTGGGCAGAGGAACAATACTGTTACCGCTACTAATGGCAAAAATAAAAATAACTAACATTCATTCAATGCTTACTGGCTGCCAGGCACTGTGCTAAGAGGTTTCTGAGCAACATCTCCTTTAATCCCACTAACAACCTTATGAAGAAAGTACCCTATCTGAGAGAGGAATGAACTAAGGCTCTGAGAGGTGAAGTGACTTGCTCAAGAGCTCACAGCTGGGGAGCTGCAGAGTCAGCACTTGAACCCAGGTCTGTCTGACTGCAGAGCCCATAACTTCAACCATTATATAGTCCTGAGCCTGTGTAATAAAAGGGCAGGAGGTGTTGGGTCAGGAAACATGGGCATATGATGTACCTGAGGGGCAAGGAGCCTGCAAGAACAGGCTTTGTTCTTCCCTCTACACAGGGGGCTTTCTCTGCTTCTTCATACAAATGGCGGAAAGTGGCTGTCCCCAGCTTTGGGTCCAGAGCCTAAACTTGACTCTCTGGTGCTGATTACAAACTGGCAGCCCTGGAGGCCAAATATGATGCACAAGATATTCTTAGTCTGTGGCAGTTCAAAGAATGAATTAGTGCCCAATATTCAAAAATTGGGAAATATCACGTAAAAAATCTAAAGAGTTAGAATATCTGTCAAGTTTGGCCCTATATTCCCATGGCAACCATCTGCTAGAACAGAGTAGCAGCTGCTACTTTTAGACAAGACACAGTCTCTCCATTTGCCACACTGCCCATTCCCCATTGTCTCTCTTTAGGCTGTTTCACTCATTTTGTTACTGATGACCCTAAGGGGCATTTGAATTAGAGTCACTATGCCCCGATTTCAGAGTTCCAGGAGATAGAATTCAGGCCAGCTTTGGTCAAATGTGCACCTGTGTTTCAAAACACCATGGCGGTAGCAGGGTGGGCTTTGGGTGGGTCCACGTGGACTTTACGAGCACCTCCTCTTCAGCAAGGTGTGTGGGCAACAGTGGGCTCTCAGGAAAAGGACTGCAATTGGGACATACTCCAAGACAAGTCTAATAGGGGGAAGAAGTTCAGGTTATTACTCACTTCTAAGGTGTGTAATAATGAAGTTGTAATGAAGGCCTGAACTGAAGCAGAAACAGAGGAGATGGAGGAGGAAAGGGGAGATTTATAAGACGTTAAGAGGATGGTGATTTGTGGGCAGGGCAAGGAGAGGTCAGGGGTGACGTATGAACCTCTGTCTTGGGTAACAGGGTAAAAGGTAGTGTTATTCATCAAGATCAGGAACACAGGAGGAAGAGCAGGTTTGGGGGGTCAGATTAAGAGTTCAGTTCTGGGTACGTTGGGCTTGTTGTGCTTGGGGTCATACAACTAGAGCTGCGTAGTAGGCAGGTAGCATTTGGGGGAAGATCTTGCCTGGAGGTACGGTTTGGAGAGTCACCAGCAAAGTGGTAGATGTTAAAAGACTTGGGCACTGATTAAACCTGGGAGGGGGCATTCAGAATAGTAAGAGAAGAGGAATAAGAGCAGAATCACCAAGGGACAATATTTAAGGGATGGAGAGCAGCCAGTAGTGTATCAAAAAGTGCTGGTCGCAGAGGGAGGAGAACCAGTGGGCGTGGCTTCAGAATTCCAGGAAGGACAGTTTAAAGAAGAGAGTTGTCGACATCTATTTACTTTAAAAAAAAATATTTTATTTATTTATTTTTCGAGAGAGGGGAAGGGAAGGAGAAAGAGTGGGAGAGAAATATCAATGTATGGTTGCCTCTCATGCGTCCTCTGCTGGGAACTGGCCTGCAACCCAGGCATGTGCCCTGACTGGAAATCAAACCACCATACTCTGGTTGGCAGGCCCATGCTCAATCCACTGAGCTACGCCAGCCAGGGCCTACTTTTATTTATTTAAGATTTATTTATTTTTACAGAGAGGGGAAGGGAGGGAAAAAGAGAGGGAGAGAAACATCGATTGACCTCTCAGCCCCGACCCCCAACATGGGACAAACTCACAGCCCAGCCATGTGCCCTGAATGGGGATCTAACCCGTGACCTTTTGCTTTGCAGGACAATGCACAACCAACTGAGCCACACTGGCCAGGGCTCAACGGGTGTTTAGGGAGGAGAAGAAAGAAAGGCCTGGAGGCAGTCCTTTGGATTTGGCAATTCAGACATCATCAATGAGTGTGATGGGAGTGGAGTGGTTGGGCAGAAGTTACAGGGGTTGAGAAAGGAGTGGGCAGAGAGATGGGAGACAGGGTGTCGACTCTCCCTAGGGCTGGGGTGTGGAGGGAGGGAGAGAGCTTGTCCAAGGGCAAAGAGTTTGTTTCAAACAAGATTCCATGGGAAGGCCTGGCTGCAGGTAGAGAGACCCAGGTAGAGCGGGTGTCTTGTTCTGTGTACGTGTACAGGACAGCCTAGGAAGGACTCAGCTGCCAGGTGCTGTCTTGTTTGTGGAGCTGGAGTGGAAGCTCATCCTAGGGGCCAGCAAAGGGAATTGCCCTAAGAGGAGGCCCAGGCTTTGTGGCTGGGTTTTCCCCCCCGCTCTGCATCTAGTTTCCTTGATCCACTGATTATCTTGGGCCGGTTTTGCTGAATGACTCAGGAGCTTGAGCAACCTTTGCGTACTGGGTTTCAAAGCTCTGGGGGAGGGGAAGTCTGATTCTTTCCTGATAACTGAGAAACAGTCATTAGATATTGAAAGAAGGACAATTAGCCCCAGCTTTAGAAAAAAAGGGTCTCTAAGCCCTAGAGAATTCTAGTGTTTGGATCTAGGAGCAAACAGCAGATGCTGGAGTGCTTTTCTTCTCTGCCTCTCCCTAAGTCTTAATAAAAATAACAATATCTAACAGTTACTGAGTGCTTTTATAATTATCAGGCATTGTTCTGGGAGCCTACAGGCTTTACCTCTGACACTGAGTACTCTTATTATTCCATTTCACACGACAAAGTTGAGCGTTAGAGAGGTGACATGACTTTCAGCAATTGGAAGAGCTGAAAATCGACTTCCAAAAGCCCATGTTCTTTACCACTGCACAACACTGCACATCTCAGGATGTCTCTGTGGGACCCAGCAAGGCTGTGGGGTTGATGAAGAACCCTGGAAAATGGCTGGAAAACAAGGTTCTTAAAAGAACCTTCTCTCAGCTAGGATTTCTACTGGGAAGGAAGGGACAGGATCCTCTGAGCTTGTTCGGAGGCTCCTGGTCACCTGAGACCCCTTCTGTGGCTGCCCGCCCTCCCCGCCACTAAGCACAGTGATAAAGGGTCTATTCATTGGGCCTCCCAGAGTTGGGTCTACAGTCCAGTCCCTCCCTGCCTTCCCTCCAGTCTGCCTTCCCTGCCCCTCCTTTTGGATTCGACACCTGGTATCTTTTTCACGTGTCCCTGAGCCCAGGGCGTGTGAGGCCCAGACAGGCACAGTATCACTTTCTTCCTAAACTGTCCTCGAAGCAGGGACAATTTTGTGTGCTGCCCGCCCCCACCAGTAGTGCATACTTCCAAGGGTTCCTGTGGAATCCAATCTCCGGTAAACACCCAAAGGGGAGGAAGTGGGCCAAGCCATGAGCCTGCGATTGCATCAGGGCTGACGCACTCCTCTGCCTTTTCCCCTATCTCGGTCTCCAGAGGAGCCCCGTGGGGTCAGGCCCAGGCCCTCTCCCCTTCATCCAGCCCAGGAGAGAGGCGAAGGTTAAGGTGGAAAAGGAATGTTTCCAGAGTGACAACCAGGCACCATGTAACGATGATAATAATACCTGACTTAGGACCTGTCAGGCACTGGTACTGCAGCTCTAGTTCTGTAATAAGAAGCAATTAGGATTTTATTGCATGCTGCTGCTCTGTGGTTTACATATATTATCTAATTCTAGCAACACTTTTTAAAAGATTTTATTTATTTTTTTTAAAGAGAGGGGAAGGGAGGGAGAAAGAGAGGGAGAGAAAAATTGATGTGAAGAGAAACATCAATTGGTTGCCTTTCCCACACCCCCAACCGGGACCCTACGGAAATCCAAGCTTGTGCCCTGACTGGGAATTGAACCTTTGACCTTTCACCTTTGCGGGATGATGCCCAACCAACTGAGCCCACCTGCCTGGTCAGTGCTAATTTAGCAACACTGTTAAGAGTTAGCATGATTATGATTATCCTCTTACAGGTGAGGAAACTCAGACTCAGGTTCAAGTTCAGAATTATCCAAGGTCATTCAGTTGGTCATTGGAGAGTTGGGTCTTGGATTTGGGTGTTTTTATACTTCCTTAATTAATGTAATTTTTCTCAACAAGGGTATTATTATTAACTTTGATTTATAAACGAGGAAACTGAGGCTCAGAAAAGTGAATTGATTTGCTTGAGGTCAAAGTGCAAGTCTCAGTTCTTGTCACCTTAATGTGATGCATTCATCCTCAACTATGGTGGGCCCAAGAGGACAGAAGCCTTGCTGTAGTGTTCCTAAGACTGTCCTCAATGCAGTATGGATTTTGTATTATCTCTCCCCTCCCCTATCTCTAGGCAGTGGTAGAATCAGCAACTGCCTCTGTGAAGTTACTTTTCATATTGGCTTGTGGTCATCTGCTGACCCAGCCTTCCCTCTGGACCGCCAGCTCTCTGAGGGCCAACTCTGGCTATTCAGTCATCTGTCTGCAGTCAATAGTGCCTGACCCATAGGAGAACTTGTTTGAATGAATAAATGGATTCATTAGGAGCTGGGATTGGAACCTAGGTCTTTTGAGCTCTGCCAGAGCCATTTCCACTCCATTACCTGAGTCAGGGCCCTCTCACCCAGGAAGGCCAGACACACAAGCTGAGAAGCAAATGGCTGAGCAGCAGGCAAGCTGAGTTAGAATCCTTCCCCTCTTCTTCCCTTTTCTTTTTCAGAAGCCGAGGAGAAATATGAAAACTCAAATGTGCCGTGAACCAGTCTCAGCTCCCAAGTCAAGGAATGCAAAAAGGTGAGAGTCACCATGGTAACAGCAGTGCCAGGTGTGTTGCTGAATACCTACCTAGTTCCTGCAGCAGCAGCAGCAGGGAAAGCCTGCCCAGTGCCTGGTTGAAGGCTTGCATTTTCTGGCTACAGAGGAACTGCATTTCATTTGTTTCTCTTAATGGGACATTACTGGAGACTTTGCTTTTCATTGCGTCCATTTTCTTATAAGTGAAAGGGGAGGAAAAAACCCATTTTCCTTCCCTTCCCACCCACTCAGAGAAATGCCAGAAAAACACCAGCATTCCCATCAGAGGCTCTGCTGCTGCCAGTCATGAAACCCATCATCACTGAAATCACTTGCTCTACTTTAAAGGTTTGTGAAAACTGCACCACGTCGATTTTTCCGTATCACTTCTATCTGTGATTCCTGCGGTTCCTCCTCCTCACTCTGCTGCATTTCCCAGGGGCAGGAGAGGACATGTATATGGAAACTGGAGGTACTCTTTGGTGGTTTGGGAGCCAAAAAAATAAAAGGATTTGGGCGGGTACCAAATTGTTTTTCTTCTACTTACTCATGTACATACAT
Source organism: Artibeus jamaicensis (assembly GCF_021234435.1). Classification (NCBI taxonomy): domain Eukaryota; kingdom Metazoa; phylum Chordata; class Mammalia; order Chiroptera; family Phyllostomidae; genus Artibeus; species Artibeus jamaicensis. The sequence continues at coordinate 11,604,725 of NW_026522057.1, forward strand.
ATTTATTTTTACCCTGGGTCTGTTGAAAAGGATTTGGTTCACAGATTCCAAACTCAATTTAGCTTCAGACCTTAATCACGTTTGAACAGAGAATCTTGTGGCCACAGGGACGGAAAGAACTTTGGAAGTCACCTAGCTCAGAGAGCTCTTCTGGCTTTTAGACATTATTAGTGGTTAAAACTTCAAACAATGAGAAAGGGGCACCAAGATATGGTTGCCAGCTTTTAGTCTGGCCAAATAAGAACGTTAAAGAAAAATGACTTATCATGTTACAACCACTGCTTCATAAAAGAAAGGACGTTTTAATACCAAAAAAAGTAGGAAGGGTATAGTCTCAAAATGAAAGACTGTCCCTTAAACTGAATAAATTTAGCCAAAGCCACCTCCGTATCTTTATTTTTCTCCTTTTCCCATACACTAGCCCCAGTCTGAGGGTGAACGTTTGAAACTCACTAATATGGTTTAATGTTCCTACCAGTATTTCTGGCAGATGGTGTCTTGTCCTCTGTCTGTGTATCTCTGGTGGCCGGGGTGCTCACTACCTAATCTCTGGAGAATCCTTTGTCATTGCCCCTCTCTTGCTTTTGCCTGCTCTACTTCAGGCCGGTTAGTGTCCCTTTCCTGTGCTTTCTTATGTCCTCCCGGGCAACCACTTTTGCAGCTCTTACCTCACAGTATTGTAATTGCCAGCTAACCCATCCGTCAACAGTGAGACTTTCAACTTCCTGAGGGCGGGTCTACATCTTTTCACTGTTGGATCCTCAGGCCCGTCGCATGGCAGAGGCTCATCAATAATTGTTGATCGAAGGAATGAAATTCTATCCACCAGCCTAATGATGTTGTGAAGTAACCATGATAATAATCATGAAAATAACTAACGTATACTTAATATATACTATAGCCTAAGTACTTTATGTGATTTTGTTCAGGAATGGACTTTTACGTCAGGTCATTTGGAATAAGATGCAAAGGATAATTTATGAAGCGTATTATATTTTAAAAGGAACAATTCACCTGGGAATTTATCCTACAGATATCCCCTAGAAGGTTTCCAAGTTGTATATGCAAAAATGTCCATTGCAGTACTGCTTGTAATAGCAAAATATTGGAAATGATCCAAATATCACTAGAGAACCTATTAAATAAATTATAGTTCAGCCATATTATGTAGGCAGTCTTTAGAAGAATAAGGTAGATATAAGTGTACTGACATAGGAAACTGCCCAAGACATATTAAGAGAAACCCATTTTTTTAAACACACATGTGCACACATATGTGAGTGCATAGAAAAAGTGTGAGTGTACAGAGAAAAATTTGGAGGAACAATATAATACAAATTGTTAGTAGTGGTTCTTTCTCTGGGTATGATCACTGGGGGACTTTTACTTTAATAAGCATTCATCTCTATGATTAAAAAATTGTGTAAGAAGCTTGTCTTATTTTTAACAGTTTTATTAAAGTATAATTTATGTATCATAAAATGCATGTACCATTTTTAAGGCTGGGGAGCAGAGAACATTTTTTAAAACACAACTAGAAGGAAAGTCTTCTGCATTGAAGCTAATCAATCTCTCGTCCTTTTGCCTGCTTTCTGCTCCCTTCCTCACAGTGGGTTCCCCCACCCCTTCTCAATAGCTCTCCTTGGCCTGGAAAACTCCTTTACTTTACCTAGGCCTATACAAGGAGGGGTTGCACCAACCGACTTCTGAGGTTCTTTTAGACATGAATTTGGTTAAGTTCATATTCCTTCTGCTGTCTCTCACACCAAAACTCATTTTCAGGAACAACTGTGATAGCATAAAAAATAAAAATAGAAAAAAACCGAAAACAAACAACCCCTAAAACTCGTTTTTAGGGAGGATCTGATCATTTTGTTCTCATTACACGAAAATGTCTGGTGAGGCCCAGTTTCATTTTTCTCTCTTGTGATGTTCGCATTTGAACAAAAGATGAAATGTTATTTGGCTTTAGACAAACAAACAAAAAGAAACCATCAATTGTGCGGTTTGTATGTACACTACCTGAAGATGGGGTAGGTGATCTGGTTTGAGGGGCAGGGCACCTTTTCAGTATCTTTGAAAAACAAGTTAGAATCACTTGTGGGGAGATGGGTACTCAAGGTTACTACTAGGTAAACTGGGACCCACTGTGGAGGGGACATCAACGTTCTGGCCATACCACCTGACAGAATTAAGACAACTGTGCACCTGCAGGGGAAGGAGTGCTCTCAGTTTCACAATGTGACCTTGATTGCCCCATTTAACCTGGTGCTTTGATGTCTCAGTGTGTAGAAACATTATCACAGGCGGAGAGCATATATTAAACATTTATACACAAACAGATCATGTAAGTCCCTCTGAAACAGGTTGCTATAATGAAGAGCTTGCTCCCTTAAACCGACATCCGGAGTGTAGGGAGACTGCCGCCACGTTCCCATTTCAGAAGCAGAGGGCGCAGTGGCTGATGGGGTGTGGGGTGGTCCTGGACAAATGTTCCCTGGGTTCAAGTCCTGCCTCTATCCTATCCTATCTATGTGGCCGTGGTCAAATTCGCTTAGCTGGCTCCGCTGTTATTCATCTGTTTTCCCATGTGTAAAATGAGGATAATAATAATTTCCGACTCCTAGGATTGTTGTCAAATGATTGTAGTTAATGCACATAAAGTACTTAAACCAGTGCTTGGCACATAGCGAACGCTCAGCAACCCCTTCACGGTGTAGGGAGACTTGCTGCTTCCCTTCCAGCAGCTCATTTCAGCTGTTAATACATTTTTTTTATATTTCCCAACTTCCAAAAGGGGAGACTGAGTCTGGAAGTATCGCACAACGCTGTGAACTGAACCCAGCAGGCCGGGCAGCGCAGCGCCAGAGGTTAAAGTTCTGGCCCGAAGTACGTCTGATTCTCAGTACTGCCCAGAGCAGATCCCCGCCACTCCCGGCCTCAGGTGCCTCATCATTACTAAGATAAAACAGGAAGTTAAGCCATGTTTTTAAGATTATATATATATATAATGTGTGTGTGTGTATGTATGTGTGCGTGTATACACACACATACACACACACACACACACACATGTTTTTTAACCTTTCCCTTTCCCTCACTCCGAGTTCTGGAGGTCGTTTCTTTTCTGGATTTCTGGGTGAAATCCACTTACACCAGACTGAGGTGGGGATGGGATCCTGATAGCTGATTGGCCGCGGCAAGGATCTCCAAAGAGGTCTTGGGCTTCCAAGTTCACTCAGGCTCAAGCAGAGATTCAGCTGCAGCTTCCCAGTTCCTACACACTTGAGGAGAGGGAACTCCCCATTCTAGGCCCCACCCCGCGGAGCGAGCAAGAAGTCTCCCGGGAATGCACGACTCCTCTCCCTCCCTCAGGGGTTTCCCGCAGAAGTTGATTGGCAAGAGGGGCTTCCTGCAGCCCGCGGTAACCCGAGTCCTGCCCGCTCTGCCTCCAACCCAGTAAAAGAGGGCTGTAAAATTCCGGAAGAGAGATTAGAGGCAGGGGATGGGTGGGGCGGTGAATCAGTACATTCCTTCCCCTGCCCCGCTCAGCTATCACTTTGAGAAGGTTGGGTCTTCTCATGGCCTTCTCCTACCAGTCAGTGTCTAGAAAAGCTCAGCAGTGCTGGGCAGGACCCTCCCAAGCTCAGTTGAACTTTGTAAAGCCTGGATCTCTCATTTTGTAGCTCATGACCCCATTTGGTTTCTGGCTGGGGAATTTTGGCGGTTGCTTCCAACTGAGTCCTTTCCATGAGAGTGGCTTCTGCTTATTGGCTTACTGAGCAAGTCCCTACTGTGCGGTAAAGTCTGTGCTACGTAGGTCTTATCGTCCTAAAACTTTGCAGTGCAGGCATACCTTATCGAAAGTTAGAGGCAAGGAATCTGAAAGCTGAGGGATGTTAGGTAACTTGCTCAAGGTCACACAGTGGAAGAGCCAGAACTAAGCCCCCGCCCCACCGCTTGCTTCCATTAATTTCCCACCACACCCTGTGGCTTCCTTTGCTTTGGGACATAGATAAACACTTACTAGGATGTGGGGAAGTACCATGTATGGACCACCTCCCACCGTGCTAGGTACTTTAAATATATTGTCTTGACTGTTTTAATATTTTACAACACCCCCCTGAGATAGACGTGATCACTATGCCCATATTACACATGAGGGAACTTTAGAGGTTAGGAATTTAAGGGGCAGACCTGGGGTTCCCATACAGTCATAGCACAAAGCCACAGTTAATGTTTGTATGGTGCTTGACAGTTTATAAAGCACTTGAAGGTACTCGTTTCAGAGCAGTCCTATTTCACAGATGAAGATAGAGCTTCATTCATCAAGTTAAGCCACCTGTCCAAGGTCACAAAACTAAGTAATGAGTAGCAGAGCCTGCAATTTTTAAATAAACTCAGTGGGACTTGTAGTAACAAAACCCATTCCATTTATTCATCCCACAGTGCCAAGTACCATTCTAATAATTGTGTTAATAGTTCACATTTATTGAGCACTTCCTCTGTGTCCAGTATGGTGCTACCTGAGTTATATACACTAACTCCTGGAATACTCAGAACTACCTTCTGAGCTGAGTACTGTTGCTTTTCCATTTTACAGATGGGGACACTGAGACTGGATAAAGTAACTCCCCAAAGTTACACAGCAGCTAAATGGCGATGTGAGGTTGCCTGCTGTAACAGTCTGGAATCCCCTGGTATGAACTAGGCACCTGGGTAGTGTCCCCACTTCTGTCTTAAACCACTTCTCCCAGGATTTTGGTTTCTTTGTCACACCGCTGTTATTTCTTTCTCTAGCCACTCTGTGTGGCAGGCCCACACAGCTTCTGCTCTCAAGAAGCTAATGCTCTGCTCTAGAAAATCAGTCAGGGATACCGCCAGCTCTGCTTCACACAGGCACTGGGAGGATTAATAAGCTAATGGCACTTGGAATGCTTCAACAAAGGAGGTGGATAAACTCGGCCATTATTGTGTGTAAAACTCACTACCAAGGGTGTTCATGCTGTAATTAGGTGCCTGCAGCCTAGTTCCTGATCTGTTTGAGATGTTCAGTCTTCCTTGAGGAACCGTTTGGATGAGGTCATTCATGCCAGGGCTTAGAGCATTTCCCTGCTGTTGTAGGGTGTGGGGAATTGGCGGTGCCATGGTCTCGGGCATTTTGCTCTCAGAGGTGGGTATTTCAGCATCTCAGAAGGGATTCCAGGTGAATCTGAGGGACATCAGTTATTGACTGGAGTTAGAGACTAACATCATGCTTTTTTGGGCTTTAGTGACAGATACCTGGGCTGAATGAATCCTGCTTCTCTGGCTTCATTTCTCTGAGTCTCCAATCTGTTTTAAAATGAGAGTAAATAATACCTTCTTCATAGGGTTATTCTGAAGCATAAACTTGATAATATATTTTAAAACACCTTGCCTGTGACTTGGAATAGAATAGAGTGGATGCTTCGTAAATGGTAGCCATTATTGTAGCCATCATTGTTACCCTTATGTTGTTATTACATCATTTACTGACATTTTAGGGCCAGGCCGAGAGGTAGGTGGAGGGAAGATTCAGTCATTTGTTCAACAGTCTACTGCCCCAAGTAGGTCAGTTTGAGTAGGGGAGAATCACGAAAATGGGCATTTATAAAACAATGTAATAAATGCTGTGATAGGGGACTGCATAAGGTGTTTTGTGACTTTAGTGGAAGAATGAATAACCAGGAGACTCGGCATAAGTTTTGTAGAGGAGATAGTTGTCCAATTCAAGTCTCTGCTTGGAGGAAGTAGAAAATGCTGGAGGCAGGCAGAGCACAAGTGCAGCTAGGCCTGTGTTTTTCACCCAAGGGCGATGAATCTGATCTTCAGTCCCTCTTGCTTCAAGGCCTCTCAACTCCTACACGGCCCTGCCAACCAGCCTTGCCCTGGAATACCCTCTCCTGGGCCACCTGCTGGTGGTGAACATCCAGGGTTCTGTGCTGTGGCTTGACATGGCTGAGTCATAAGACCTTTCTTTTTACTGCTAAGCTCTAATGGCAGCCTTCTGGTCAGGAGCAATGCCCTCACCTCATATGGAAGGCCTCATGATGACTGCTGGCCAGTGTTCCCCCTTCAGGACCAGATATATAGGTGTGCGGTGGTGAGTGGGTTGGAGGAGAGGCAGTCCAAGGAACAGTAATCCCTTCTATATAGACTTTCCAGGATGGATGGGGAAGACAGAACACCTGCTCCCCTCAAGGCTTATGGGTAAGCCTCCAGTCTTTGTCCCAAGTCAGCCTCCAGCGCCTCTTTCTGGCTGCCATCTGGCAGTAGCCCAGACCAGTCTCCCAACTCGCTGGTGACCACATTTTCCATAGTCTGACAAAGAATGAAAGAATTTCTGGCCCTGGCTGGTGTGGCTCAGTTGGTTGGAGCATTGTTCCGTGAACCTAAGGATCTGGGTTTGATTCCCAATCGGGGCACTCGCCTAGGTTGCAGGTTATTTCCTGCTGGGACACATAGGAAAGGCAACCAATCCGTTTCTCACATGTTTCTCTCTCCCTTTCTTCCTCTCTCTCTAAAAATCATGAAGCATGTCCTCAAGTGAGGATAAAAAAACCTTCTCTGGACGCCTTTAAAATTTCGAGGATAATCAATCCCTATCATTAAAGGGGACATTAGGTTGGAAACCTTGAAATTCAGGGTAGCCTCTTTATCAGGCATTTTTTTCATAGTTTTATTATTGGTATGTGAAAAAGGCCCCATGAGGTAGCTAATAACTATTTCCACCTTAATATTTGAGAATACTCAGAGGAAATAACTTGCCTAAGATGCTACATCCCGGAAATTTGAATTTTGGTTCGTTGTAGAGGGTTCATAGGTCTAGGTGTGTGTGGTGGCGGGGATGTGCAGGGAGGCGATAAGAAGGGAGGCGCAGGAACATCTTTTGCAATTGCAGACGCTCACGCCATTTATTTGGGGCCTCAAGGAAGGGCAGCCAAGGACTGAGCTGCACTAGTTCTCACTTCCGAGTTGGAAATCCCCAAGCGAAGGGCTCGGTCACCGCCCGGTCCCTACAGGATCTGGTCCCAGGCCCCACCGCCTGGGGTGCCAGAGGGGGTTAAAACCCCTTTGACATTTACACCTCACCCGGAGGCCTCTGGCCCTCGCCCCGAGCCAGGTGCGGATGGGCGGGCCGCAACGTGGGTGAACCACTCACTAGGTCTGGTTCTACCCACTCCCCGGTCACATGGACACGCTTCCGCAGCCAGGAGTGTAGAGCGGAACGAAAGGCAAGGGGAACCGGGCGAGGTGCCGAGGGCAGTGGGTCAGCGCCCCGCGGGGGCAGTGGGCGGGCCAATCGCCCTGCGAGCCTGCGGGCCAGCCAGTCAGCGTGTGTGGTGGGCGGGCCGACGGGCTCGTGCCGCGCCCTGCAGCGCCCCCTGAGGGGCGGTGGCGGGAGCTGGTTCCGGCTGCGCGCGCAGCGGTGGTGGTGGAGGCGCGATCAGCCGGGCTGTAACCGTCGTCCGTCCGGTAGCGGCTGGAGCGGCAGCGGCGGCCGGGTACGGCGCTAGACGACGCCACAGGGCAGTGGCGGCAGCGGCGGCAGCAGGAGACACAGCGGCGGCCGCAGCAGCAGCAAGACGGACTCGTGGACACGCGCCGCCTCCACCGCCGGGCCGGGCCGGGTGTCGCGCGCCGAGGCTGGGGGGGAGTCAACGCTGCCGCCACCACTACCGCCGCCGCCGCCGCCGCCGAGGTGACTGAGGAGAGAGGCGCCTCCTCGCTCCCGCCGCCGCTGGACGTCAATGCCCAGTCCCCAGCTCGACAGCGTAAGTGTGCTGCTCCCGGCGGCCCCGCGCCGGCTCCTGGGGCCTCGGGGAAGGGGAGGGCGGGAGGCGCCGCAGCCATTAATGCAGGCCCGAGACACGTCCCCGGAAGGAGGGCCGGGCCGGGACCCGGGGAGGGGGGAGCGTGGCCGGGAAGCGTGGAAAAAGCAGGGTGGGTGAAGAAGGGGGGGATCGAGCGTGTGTAAGAATATTGAGTGTGGGTGGGTAAAATGTGCGTGCATGACGGGGGTGAAGAGTGTGAGTGGGGGAGAGGTCTGAGTGTATGCGGGGGTGAGAAGAGGGAGTGTGAGAGGAAGAAAGTGGACGGGGTGGGTTGGGGGTAGCATGGAGGGGAGTGTGTGTAGGAGTGTGTGTGGGGGGGATAGTGGGAGTGTGTGTGTGGGGAGTATGAGTTGTAGGAGGAGAGTGAGCACGGGGGCAGCGTGGGAACGAGTGAGTGCGGGGAGAATTACGAGTGCGGTGTGAGGGGGGGGTGTGGAAGGATGTGCCTGCGTCTGTCCAGAGTGCGAACAGACATTCTGGAGGCTCTCCCTGATCGTGGTGTCTGGTGATAGTGACTCCTGCGTCCTCGGTTAGGGAGTTCTTTCCAGGAGCGGCTTGTCCCTGGGTTCTTGGGTTCAAGTGTGAGGAAAGGGTGTAGGAGTATAATCGCGTGGCATTGTCATCTTTTGGTTTTGGGATTTTTTTTAATGTGCTTTTTTTTTTTTTGTAACCCCCCGCCCCCACTCATGCCATAGACATAAATTTCGAAACTGGTCAAGGGTATGGTGGTTATCCCATTTTAGTCTGGGGATGTGAGAGCTAACTAAAACTTGTCTGTTGCTCGGGATCCTCTGCTCTTGCCTTGGAGTATTCAGAAGCATGGACTCTTTTGTAAAGTACTGTTAGCTTTTCAGGTGAGGTGAAAGGTATTTTATTTTTAGGTAAACTGGTCGTATTTTTTAGGTTGTGACTCCTAATCTTCTGGAGAAAAGCTGTTAAAAAACAATACTGATGATGATGATGGTATGATATAATGATGATGGAGGAGAACCATAGGCTAATTTATTATTTTCTGGAATTTGTCAAAAGACATGTAAAGTGTCTAGCAGTTCTCGTGTCACTGTAGCTTGCTTGTCTGTGTGGAGTCACCAGATGACAGCCACTGGTGGATTAGAATAAGGTAGTTATTTGCTGGCATGTTCTACGTTTTGGGGTAGTTTCAGACAGGAAGTGAGTGAAGTTATGCTTTGTTCAGTGTGCAAGAAGAAATTAGGATCACAGAATGACACTTTGGTGAGGCTTCAGAGTCACTTGCCAGCATACCACGGTGGTGGTGAAGGTGGTGAGAAGTTGTTTGCCAGTATCCTGATCTTAACATTTTAAAAGTTGCTTCATGTTGGATAGTAAATGGACCGATCACTGTCATGGACTTTTCCCAGATTATTGTGTTGTAGAGTAGGGGTTCTTTATTTATTTTTGAATATTTTATTTATCTTTTAGAGAGAGGGGGAGAAAGGGAGAGAAACATCTGTTGGTTGTCTCTTGCATGCCCCCAGTTGGGGGCCTGGCCCGTAACTTACCCAGGTGCCCTGACTGGGAATTGAACTGGTGACCTTTTGGTTTATAGGCCTCTCCTCCAGCCACTGAGCCACACCAGCAGAAGTAGGGGTACATGGTGAAAAGTATCTTGATATAAATTTTATACCTTAATGATGTGGCTTTTCTTAGAAGTTGGGAGTTTTTCAATATGACAAAGAGTAGGATGGTTCTTTTGGTAGTAGACATAATAGAATCACAGGCAAAAGCAATGATGTATCAGAAATTATATTTTTCTGAGCGCATTCTTTTTCTTAATACTAGCACGCCCTGTTTTTGAAAATAGTAACTAATAATGTTACTATTCAGTGGGGAACTGGATTAATTAGTATTAAGTGCCTACTATGTACCAGGAGCTTTTATATCCTCTCATTTAATTCTCACAGCTACTAAAGGGTGGTAAGTGTCCTTATTTGTATTTATTTGGCACATATTGAGGGTTTTCTATTTGCAAGGCATTAGGGATATAGTGATGAGCCCTCATTGACTTAAAGTGACGAAGAGACTCAAAGGGGTTAAGTAACTTGTCCCAAGTCACAAGTAATAAGAATTGGAGATGGATTAAAAACCTAGGTCTATCTGGCTCCAAAGTTCTTGTTTTTTTTTCACTATATAATTACTATCTTCATATTAGGTTGTCTCACTTTGGGCTGTTTTACCATACGGGGACCTATCAGCTCCTACAGTTGAGAGACGATGAAGTTAAAGCAGAAGACTGAATGGCTGGAGGCAAGGGGATCATTAGGAGATGCTGGCTTGAGGCTCTCTGGGACCTAAGCAAGGGTTTTATGTGGGTGGAAATTCTGCCTTAAAACTCTCTTGGGGCCCCAGGGTGTGTGCTTTGAGACAGAGTTTTTATGGCGCACCTGGGATATGTCTGGGAGAGGGAAGTCTGATTAAAGAAACTCAACAGCCTTTTATGCTTTTTATTTTGGAGGAAGAGGAAGAGCATATTTATTGGGGCTAAGAGTCAGCCAGAAGTTGTCACTTTGTGAAAGTCTTTCTTCAGCTGTGCAGGATATTTTCCTCAGGAGATTGTGAACGTCAACTGAGAAATATAGGAAAGCATTTAGTTAATTACAAATTGAAATACAGGTTCAAAGTATTAAGACTTTTATACTAACTCGAAAGTTTAATTGTTATGTTTAGTAGCTGGAAAGAGCTAGCATTTTAGAATACCTATACACATGAGAACTTGTTTAGAACTGCTGAACCCTGTGTATTCTGACTCAGAACAGCAAAAGTCAAACCACTCCCTCCATGAGTCAGTCAAGTAATATTTAATTTAAACTAACCAAATTTATAGGCAGAAACTATTTACAACCTCATTGAACTTTGGTGGCACTAGGGAAGAGTAAATGTTTGAATGCTTTTTGCACATAACTTTCTTAAAAAGCTCGAAAACCCATATTATATTTTACTTGAAAATACATTTGTGTGTACAAGGTAAAAAAGATGTTTCTATTTTTTAAATTTATTGATTTTCTGAGAGAGGAAGGAAGAAAGAGAAATGTCAGATTTGTTGTTCCATTCATTGGTTGATTCTTGTTTGTGCCCTTGGTGTATTGGGACAATGCTGTAAGCAACTGAGCTACCTGGCCAGGACAAGATTTATGGGTCTTAAGATATAACTTTTTGTTCATTTTCTCTTTCAAAGGTAGCAATTTTGTATCCAGTACACTATAATTTGGAAGCACAAAATTGAAATTTAGTAGATTTATTTTATGGAATTTGACTATTTTTTTGTTGTTGGAATGTGGGATTGGTAACCAGTGAAGCCTCTAGAAAAAGCATTTACAAATAAGATACAGAGGAGCAGTACATAGATTCTTAGCTGTTGCTCTTGGAAGAGTGAAACTTTAGTTAGGTTGATTTCTTTTTAAGTGCTATATTATTAGCTGTACTCCTCATAGAAGTTGGGGATTTACAAAATTTTGAGCAGTTGGAAATCAGGACCCATAGTTTAACATGGTAGACTTAGTTATGTTTATTGGGAGGTAGAATTCTTGAAGTCTTGAAATACTTGTGAAGTCCAACATGAGGTTTCAGTATTTCCTTCTGGAGATCATGTTCTTTGTGCTGAATCACAAATCACCTCATTTACAATTCATAATAATCCTTTAAGTGGCATTCTTTCACTTTTGCGGATATGGAAATTGATTTATAAGCTAATTGTTGAATCCCAGGTTTTGGAATCCAATTTAAACAGTATCAGTAAATAAATGGTGGCAGATAAAAATATTTCCCTTGGGGTTTGAAGTACTTAAATCTCTGGTTAAGCTTTTTTCTTTCAGTTAACTCTAGTCAGTTTACAGGGAGCTATGTAGCAGTTAAGTAGATGCTAAGGAAGTTGGCCTTTTTGCTTGAATTTTATTTTTTTAAAGAATACTTCAGGTACTTGCATACTCTCTTTGCTCTTTTGGGGATGTTGCTGCTTTGAGATTTTCCTCAAGATGCTACTTGGGTTATAAAGAAACTGGTGATTCTCTAAGTTTAAAAAGTAAAGAGCCCTTAATGTTACAGTTCAGATAATTTTGTACCTTGGATTTGTTAAATGAACAGTGGATGTCACCAGTTATAGTTACTTTGAGAAGTGTGATTTGAGTCTATTAATCTGGAATATCAGAAGAGCCTTTTATTCATTTCCAGCTTCAGAACTAGTGTATGTATGAGAGGTGTCTTACTAGCTTTCTCCAGTTATCCTTTGTTTTATTGACTGAACCACATTCTCTAGTTCCTTTGACTTCCTGGCTACCGTTGGGATTTGAAGTCTTCTTAGATTGCTTGGTGTAGAGTTCAAGTGGCTATTGTATGTAAATCTGTTGCTCCTTAGAGTTGTAGAGCTCTAGGCTGTACCAGAAACTGTCAGTACTCTAACACCTAGACAAAAGAAACTTCACAGTGCCGCAGGCTTTGTGTCTACTTTCCACAGTTACCCTGTGGAGTTTCCAGGACCTAGGTGAGAAAATTGCTCTTCTCCTGCATGTCTTGGGTGGTTTTCCCTACACTGTCTGTGCGGTCAGTATAGATTTATGGGGCACAACATCTTCCACAGAGGAATGACTGTGAGGAGTTGACAGATTATACCAAATTTTTGTTGTGACTTTAATACAAACGGTTTTTGTTTGCCTGAATGGATTTCTGTCCTGTAGGTTCTGTAACACACCACCCTCTCTATTTTAAGTGTCCTAGAAACTAAATTTCATGATTTGAATATAAATTTATATTGCACAACATTGCCATTTTAAACTGTAGCGAATTTTAAGATCAAGTTTTTCTGTGACCCTTTTTTTGCTAGTTGAGCCTGCTTTGAAAAAATATTTTTGACTATTAGAACAGTCTTTACCTTTAGAGAATTGGTGTATTTAATTCCTTTCATAGTATTTTTGGGTTGAAATTTCATTCTTCTCAGAAAATGTTAATTTTTTTTGGCGTAAAATGCACACATGATATATTTGCTTTAGCAGATCAGATAAATTACTTTGTATTTTTATTTCTGCAGTGGTCAGAAATGTTGGCTCTATACTAATGTATCATTTGACAAGAATTCAATTCACTATCAGGTTTGCTTTCTTCTAGTCCTTTAGTTTTAGTCGAGATTAAAACATAACTTTTTTTGCATTCTTTTGTAGGAAATATTCACTGCGTTGTGCCACCGCAGTATTTGTAAATTGTACTTATAGACATACATCGACATTTACTGTTCTTAGTAGTAAAACAAATGGAAGTCTTTTCTACTTTCTATTACTGGTGAGAAGTGTGTCATGAGGGAACAGAGTGACTGGTTAGTGCAGAAGGATATGAGTCATCCACAGGATTCGTCAGCAATTTGGGAAGGATATGATGCAGAAACAATGGATTCTGGTGACATTATTCTTCTTTCCACATGTGTAGTTACAAACAAGTTTCCTTTTGGTGATTGGTTTAAATTTAAATAATTTAGGTCTTTCTGGATAAAAACTACTAGTTTTAAGTCACAGACTATATTCTGAATTGTTTTTCTAGTGAGACGAGATCTTCATTTGGAGGTCATCAACAAGTAGAATTTAGTTAAATTCACCTGTTTACTAGGAAAAATAATTTATCAGGTAGGATTTAGTAAATTGAGAGACTGTTTTTGTGAAGCTTGTTGGTAATTATGGAGTTGCTCAGTAGATAAGAAGTCCCTACCAACATGGTAATACAGTTGACCCTTGAATGATATGGGTTTGAAAACTGCATGGATCCACTTATATGTGGACTTTTAAAAATAAATGCGTCCACTGTTTTTGAGCCATGGTTGGGAGTCGCAGATGCAGAGGGCTCATGTATGCATTGATCTATACCATGTTATATAGGGGACTTGACCACTTGAGAATTTTGGTATCTGTGGCAGGGAATGAGGGGTTAGATACTGGAACTAACTCCCCTTGGATACTGAGGGACAATTTAAGTATTTGGGGAGCCAGAAGTTACACACTGGTTTTCAACTTGTGTGTGTGTGTGTGTGTGTGTGTGTGAGGGAGTGGGGAGTTTGGTGCCCCCGACTTCCTTGTTGTTCAAGGTCAACTGTATTTGTTTTCTCACAGGGAGCAAAGAATTGCTTCAGGACTACTATTCTACTTTTAAATTCCTAAGAGCTTTTATCGCATTTGAATTGGTCTGAAATTCTGAGCGTGGTTAAGGCCTTACCAGCAATATCTAACCAGAGACTCGGGTCCTTTCCCAAGTCATGCTACCACGGCCCTTTGCTGTTTCTACGAGCCTTGTCATAAAAGTTTTACCTTTCCTCAGAAGTCTTAATTAATCCTACTTTATTCTACTCATGCTTACTTTGTATCTTCAGAGTATGTAGTATTAATATGAAATTTTAATGCCCATAATAAAAAATATATATATATATTTTTTTAATTCTTAACTGAGGATATGTTTTATTGATTTTAGAGAGAGAGGAAGGGAGAGAGAAAAACATTGATGTGAGAGAGAAACATTGATTGATTGCCTCCTGTATGCGCCCCAACCCAGGATCGAACCTGCAACCTAGGTATGTGATCTGACCAGGGATTAAACCTGCAATTTTTGGTGTATGGGATGATGCTCCAACCAACCAAGTTACCTGGCCAGGGCTTCATCATCAAATATTTTTCACCCACATTGATTATTTTAGGATCTTGATTCTGGATAATGTTTGTATGGTGTGTTCATAGAACTCCATGGATACTTGTGAGACCAGAGGTGCTGCATTTTAGTATCATTCAGAGGTGGTATGTTGTCCCTTAGCTCAGTAAGTATTTGGAGGAAGAGAACAGAAAAGAAAATTTTGCATATTTAAAAAACGTGACATTCTTTAAGTGTGAAGAGGAGGAAGGGGAATCCATGTTGAACTAAGCTAGTGAGCAAAGAATAATAATAGCCCCTTGACATGGCACTATAGAGTATTGTAATGGGAAACAACTGTATGGTTGTTTTGTTTTTTTTTTAAGATTTTATTTATTTATCTTTAGAGGGGAAGGGAAGGAGAGAGGAAGAGAAGCATCAGTGCGTGGTTGCCCTTCATGCGTCCCCTGCTGGGAACTGGCCTGCAGGGAACCAGCCTGCAACCCAGGCATTTGCCCTGACTGGGAATCGAACCGCGGTTGTCTGGTTCGCAGGCCCATGCTCAATCCACTGAGCTACACCAGCCAGGGCCAACTGTATGGTTTTTAAAGATTGTGAATGTTGTGTTTTATGAAAATAAACATCAAGCCATTATCAGACAAACTGGATAGACGATATATTTTAGAAGGCCAGCAGCAGTTCCAAATAGAATGATTTGGGTTCTTGTCTGTTTGTTTTGTACTAAGTATGCAGAGAGATGGCTGTGAAGTATAACATGATTTATGAAAAGCAAGCTTAGAAGAGGAAGTGAAGTGTAATTTACCCGGTTTTAGGGGAAACTTGGACCAAAATGCCCTAACAGCAGAAAAATTTCTGGGGCTCAAACAAAAGAATTTGTGCTGACAAGATGTTATTTGGAATGTTTTTATTCTGTATCCTGACATAGAAAGCTTCCTTCCCCAGCTTTTTGGTGGTAGATACTTGGACAGGACGGATATATTTGACAAAATAGGGAAATGAAAGAGTTAAGTTGACCCATAAACTGCTAAACTCTGAAACATATATTTTAAATGATGCTAACAATAGCCTGGAAGTTTTTGCTTTGCATGCTGCTCCTGTGCTGTAGGTTATTTTGAAAGGTGATTCAAATAACCTTTTCCCAAGTATCTATTTTGCAACCTCAGGGAACTTGCAGCTGTTATAGTCACTCAAACTGTCCTGATGTAGGTCAGAAAACATTTCAAAGTGATGTTGACAGGGCGAATCCAGGTGTCCTTTTGGATGTTTCCTACTGAAATTATTTTATTACAATTGAAGTTTTAAATCTCAAATATATATCTTTATTAAATAAATAGTTGATTCAGTGGTTCTTGGGTTAATGTATGTATAGTGATGTTGGAAACTAAGGTGATTAAGATTAATTTTTTTTAAGATTTTATTTATTTTTAGAGAAAGGGGAAAGGAGGGAGAAAGAGAGGGAAACATCACTGTGATTGCCTTGACCCAGGCATGTGCCCCAACTGGGAATCAAACCAGTGACCCTTCTGTTCACAGGCTGGCACTCAAGCCACTGAGCCACAGCAGCCAAGCAGATGATTAAGATTTAAATTGTTCTCCAGGGCAATTACTTAGCCTTTTGAGATTGCAGAAAGTAAAATGAAAGGAAAGAAGAAAACAAACATTAGGATTTAATTTTATGGAAACACAGCTGAGTTTGAGATAGTTCTTATTGTATAGAGGAGATCCACAGTTACTTAGAAAAAGAAGGTGCTTAAATCTAATATTAAAAAGGCTTGGGAGTCTTAAAATGCACATAAACTAGTCTGTGGAGAGGATAGTCATGATAACTTTGCCTGGAAATGAAAGTATGAATGAACATAACCAATAATAGAGTTAATGAACTTAATTTTAGAAGATTTACTGAAAATGATAAGATTAATGCCCAGTATTAGAATTGTGCTGTTGGGGTTTTTAATGTTATTGCTGGTATTCAAATGATTTTTTAGAAAAAGTGAAAATTGGCTATATAGTATTATCTCCATTTAAATTTATTAATCAAAGGACAGATTAGAAAAATTGGACAATAGATTTAGCTGGAGAACTGCTAATCTTTAAAAGAACAATGAAGTACAAAATGAAAAGTAAATATTTTCAAGTGTGGCATGAAAATGTTTAATGCAATTTTAGTCTTAGTTATTCGTAGAAATAGGAATTACTAGAAAAGGACAACTACTTCTAATCACTAGGGTACATACAAACTTGAAAACCACTCCCTTTTCATTTGAGTGGGAACAGGGCCCACAGGACTTCAGTAAATAACTGTCACTGTCCTCAGAAGCAGGTGTGGTTGTTGGTTAATTGCTTTCCTTTCCTTTCTGAGTGGCAGGCCATGTATCTCCTGCTGGTTCTGAAGTGTTAAAGATATTTTCCCACTATCAAGGTCATAATTTCTTTTTATAGAACTTATCATTGATTTCTGTACTGGATCTTGATTCTTAAGTTTCCTCCTTAAATGAGGAAGTAGAAAAGTGGGAATAACCAAGGGAGTAACTATGAAACTTTTTTTTAAAGCAGTAAAGAAGCGTCTTGCTATTTTTAGCTTGTTTACAGATGTTTTGGATCCGAATTTGTGTAGAATTTAATGGATACCTTTTTCATTATTATAAATTCCTGAGGACTGTAGTCAGTAGGGCAGGAGAACTAATAATAATTAGAATTGTGTATGCTTAAGAATCCAGACTGTATTCAATTTTAGTTTGATAACTGCAACAGTAGCAGGATAAAGAAAGGTAAGTAGCACAGAGAGTAGAGCTGTTGTGTCTGTAGGGCTCTGATGAGTTGGGAGTAGGTTATGAGAGACGAGTGAAATTTCAGTTTGAGCCTAGTAAACCAGAAGATGAGTGTTTAATTAGCAAAGTTGAGTTCTCTTTAGTTTACTAATCTTAAGGTGCTCCCTTCTCAATGGTCAAAATGCAGTAGATAAAGTAGTACTTTACAGAGGAATTTCTCTATTTCCTTGATGGTGGTGAAGATTTTTTCACATTCAGGTGGGATGTTTATTAAAGCTGGGGACAGTGAAACAATGAATGGGTTAGGATAGAAGCAGCAACAGTAGAGCCTAGGCTGGGCTACTTTGGTTTGTGGAAGTCAGAGAAAGAGGGTCTTGGAGACAGGTTCAGGGGGTTAGCCCAAAAGAGCTGCTTCTGCTTGCTGCTCCCTTGGTTGCAAGTATCATGGGCTTCCAGCTGTGAAGATTTTATGTTCTGTTGTCTGAATAGTTCCTGAATGTTAATTGAGGCTTTTATAAGTTCTTAGAGTTACTGAGAGCCTTGACATTTTTTTCAGATCTCATATCCAGCCTGTGGACAAATCCTTTTGGGTTCCACCTCAAAGTATACTTTAAAACTGATTCCTTCTTACGTTCTGTATTTCTACTACCCTAGTTCAAGCCATGGTTGTCTCTTTCTTGGATTATAGCAACAGGATCTCTCTGCTTCCACCCTTACTACTCATATGTCTTCACATAGCAGCTAGAGTGAGCCTTGTAAGCATAAATTGTCACTTTTGCTTGAAATCTCATTTTTCTCCAAATAAAAGCCAGATACTGGCCTATAGGCACCCACTTATTTCTCTGACCCTATTTATTCCCTTGCCTTCTCTGCGCTGGTAGCACAGGCCCCCCTTGAGGTTCCTAGAACACTCCAAGCTTGGCCCCACCTCATAACCATTGCAACAGCTAATTCCTCTGCCTAGAATGCTCCCTCAAATATCTATTTGGCTCACACCTCCAGGTCTTGGATAAAATGTCACTTTTTTCAGTGAGTCCTTTCCTGATAGCCTTATTTAGAATTGGAGGCACTGCAGATTCCCTTGCTTTGCATTTTCTTCCATAGCAGTGGCATATTTTATTTTTCTTTTTCTGCCTACTAAAGTATAAGATCCATCCTGACAGGAGTTTTTCTTTTTGTTTTTACTGCTGTTGCTGCAACTATAAGAGTATGTGACACATAGTATATGTCCAGTAAATGTTTGAATTAATAAATTCTTAACCAGCCAAATTGCAAGGGAAAACTAACTTCAGAGAATGATTTTTTAAAAACTGTTAGCAGATTATTCATACTTTAAGGGACGTGCAGGTGTCTTCATTGAAGTGAAATAAATTTGTTTTAGGAAAAATTGTTCTAAGGTTTTAGTCTTATATACAGTATTATGCTTTCATGTTGCCTGTTTGTAGAAACCAAGCTAACTCAAATTTGCATGACTTCCTGTAGAATTTCTGGTTAAGAAAAGTAACAGTAAATGTGCTTACTTGTCAGACCTTTGCTTTTAGATTTTTGTTTTCTTAGATCTAGAATACTTTATTGTGCATTTAGAGTATAATATACTGTTTTAATTTGGTGAATACTGGCATAACCCATCAAATTAGAGGGTTTACTGTATCATTTGCTTTAATTTGGAAATAGAAAGAGGTGTTTTCTCAGTGGAAAGCTTGATGTGAGTGTATTGACAGGATTTTCAAAAGGATGCCCACTAAGTTTGAGTTACACAAACTGGGACTGATTTTGTAAAGTTCCTTTAGCCTTTAAATGCCCTATATTTGTATTCAGAATTAGATTTACAATTGCCAAAGTAATACTTGAGTTTTTACTCAGTAGTTTAGTCTCTTTAACAAAGAACATTGTCTTCCCGGAACAGAGGGGCTGGCCCTCTTGAGGCTCTGTGATCCTGTGGTTATAGCACTGTTAAGAAAGTAATTAAATTGTAAATTTTTATCACCTTAGAATTAAAAAAAAATTAAGCTAACATTATGTACATGAAAAAAAATTAAGACAGTTCAGAAGGCAAAGTAAATCATGCTCCTGGCCTTAAGTTCCCAGGCAATTCCCAGGCAACCACTGTTACTTCTTAATTTTCAGGATAGTTCATGGGTATGGAAGCATATATGGTACTCACAAGCATTTCTATATATACTGTTACATGCCTTGCTCTTTTCACTTATTAGTGTCTGTTAGCCATCTTTACATAACAGTTTGTATAAATCTGTTTTATTCTTTTTAACCTCTGCATAGTTTTCTATTTTAAGATTGTGCCATAATTAAATGATGGATATTGTGTTATTTCATGCATTTTGTTTTTTGATTCTCATCTAGGTTGATGTTAGCCATAGAGTATTGACACTAGACATTTAAACTCTACCATAGCGTTCAAAGTTTTAAGTATTCTTTTGTGTTATTGGTTTTGTCTTAGCTCTACCTACTTGCCATTCTTTCAGCCCATTTCTTCATTCATTTTTCCCTTCTCTTCCTCCTTTCCCTCAATTTAAAATGATTTTTCTGTTATAGACCATCCTGTCTAATCCTCCAGTGAAGTTATATTCTTTCATTAAAATTGAAAATGTCCCAAGTTCAACATTTTATTTTATTTTTTAAAAAAGCTTTTAAAGAGGGGGTGGGCTGGGATGGGAATAAAAGACAGAAAACTGTACTTGAACAATAATTAAATTTTTAAAAAAGCTTTTAAAGATTTTACTTATTTTTAGAGAGAGGGGAACGGAGGGAGCAAAAGAGGGAGAGCAACATCAATGTGTGGCTGCCTCTCATGTGCCCGCTAGTCTGCAACCCAGGCGTGTCCCCTGACTGGGAATCACACTGTTGACCTTTCGGTTTCTAGGTGGGCTTAGTCCACTGAGCCACACCAGCCAGGGCTAAATTCAGCATTTTAAAAGTTAGGTTCTATAAAGATAAAAGTAAAGGGTGGCTCTGCCAGTGTGGCTCATTCGATTGGGAGTCATCCCCATAAAACAAAAAAGGTTGTAATTTGATTCCCCATCAGGGCACATGCCTAGGTTGTGGGTTTGGTCCCCAGTCCAGACAAGTGCAAGAGGCAACGGATTAATGTTTCTCTCTCTCTCTCCCTCCCCCCCTCTTTCTCTAAAATCAGTAAGCATGTCCTTGAGTGAGGATTAAAAAGAAAATAGTTAAGGGTGGAGAGAATATTTGGTTGGATATTTGAATTTGGTAGCTATTACATGTCAGGTAAACAAAACAACCCAAAAAGCCTCTTGCAACATCTGGTAAATTAAGGCAAGAATCAATTTTTACTTTAGTAGGTAGAGCAGAACTAATGCTAGAGAGAGAACTTTAGAAGAAGGTTTTTCTGTAAGGGGTACAGGTGCTGAGTTTATGCTCAAATATAGGGCTTTGTAACTCTTGTACTTTCCAGCTGTGATACTTTGTTTATGATTCTTTTACAGACGGTTTGCTTTGCATTCTTATGGGTTTCACAGGAATGAACATTAGTGATCTGAATTGACAGGTGCAAGAACATTTAACTGTTGATGTGTAGTTGAACCCTTGGGGGAGGGGAAGGAGCAGAAGCTTGCTTTTATCATGTATCTCTTAACATTGATAGAACATACTGTTTCATTTGGAAGAAATTTTTTTGTGGGAGATCTCAATATGGTGTTAAGAATTGAAAATCAAAGCCCTGGCTAAGTGGCTCAGTTGGTTGGAGCATTGTCCCCTGTACCAAAAGGTTGTGGGTTCCATCCCCTGTGATCTCCTTGGGGGCATTTACAGGAGGCAACCAATTGATGTATCTTTCTCACATTGATGTTTCTCTCCCTTTCTCTCTCTCTCAGCAATAAACATATCCTTGGGTGAGGATTAAAAAAAAAAAAGAATTGAAAATCTAGTAATGAATTGTCCTTATCCCTGGAAGTGGTCCTTCCAAAATGACTTGGAAGAATAAGATGGGCTAAAGATTGCTCTGTTTGCTGAGCAGGCAAATGCTAGAGACTAGGTAGAAAACTTAATGCTAGAACTGTAACTTTTAAAACCTGGCCATCACTACAATGTAGGTCTTTCAGTGCCTTTACTCAGCTGACACAAAAATTATCTGCGATAACATCATTAAACCAAAGGGATTCAAGCAGGTTAGAATTTCCTTGTGTTTTGCTCAGCACTGTATGCAAACCATTGTTCTTTGAGTAGTTACCTTATTTATCTTTTCTCCCCTTCTTAAAAGGTCACAGAGTTGCAGATGAATATCCAAGTAAATATTTGAAAAGCTACACTTGAATGAAAAAGATTATGACTTAAGTATGTGGGTATGTCCATTAGTCAAAATTGAAGGAGAAATCAATAAGGAGTTAGGAGACTTGGGCTCTCGTGCTTGATCTGCTGCTAATTAGGAGTGTGATTGTAGTTAAGTCATTTTAACCTTTCTGGATCCCAAACATCATCCTTTTTCTTTTTAAAGGTCAGAGTAGTTTGATTTCTAAGTTTTTTCTAGCTCTACAATTCTGTGATTGTTCATGGAGTATCCTCTGAAATGTGCAATCTGAGGTGGCTGTGTTTGGGAGGTACGGTTAGAGTTAGGAGGCAGGAAGAGTGATGGTGTGTGCATTTTTAATTTTCTTAGTTGAGTATAGAAGTTTTGCATTTTTCCTGTAGTGGGTAACTCATTTTGTTGAGGTGCTGAAGTTCTTAGGATGCCATTTTTAATTTTTTATCTTTCATATTTTAGGAATGTTTTAGTTTTGTGTTTGTGTCCATGGTAATAATGTCACAAGTATGTAACTTACAAAATAAAATGCCATAAGAATATCTATAAAAAGAAGACTTGAGGATAGATGAGTAGGCTTAAAAGTTTGTTAGCCCAGGTTCTTTTTAATCTATATTTCACTTTTTCTGCAAACTATTCTATAGTCATCATCTTTCATGTCTTTTTCCGTTCCATCACAATTACCTTTTTTAGAGACTTCTAAGTAAGCATTCATTGGAAGCTTAAGCGGCAAGTGAAAGAACTTGACTTTGTCCCTGTTTCCAGAGGAAATCATGATTATGTTGACAGTCTGACTGAGCCAGTTATCAAGATTATGTGTTTCAGAGCAGGCTTAAAATATTAAAACTTTAGCACTTCTCTTTCTTGCCTTGTTTTTGGTAGGGATTAATATTTGGGCAGGCAAATGAATGCTGTATGAATCATTGACCTTTAAATGCTTTTGTAGTTCTGAGGTATGGATGTGAGAAATAGTAAAAAGGTAAATTGGACTAGAAAATGAGAGGATGGGATTCATACATTGGTTGAGTCAGCTGACGTGGTACATTGGAAAAAATACAGAACTAACAGAAGACTTGGGTTAGAATTTGGACTCAGTTAAGTCATTTACCTTAGATAAGTCACTTCACTTTTCTGATTCTCTTTCCTCATAGGTAGTAACAACTACTCAGAGTTGTGAGGAAAAGGTAATTTTTTGAAAGAAGTGCTTTATGAACTAGTATCCTAATTGGGGGCCAATGCATATACTTTGGATAGAGAGAATTAAATCCTCTATCCCTGGCTGTTGTGGCTCAATGGATTGAGTGCTGGCCTGCAAACCAAAAGGTCGTGGGTTCGATTCCTAGTCAGTGCACATGCCTGGGTTGCCAGCCAGGTCCCTAGCAGAGGGCATGCAAGAGGCAAATACATTGATGTTTCTCTCCCTCTCTCCTTTCTTTCCCTCTCTCTAAAAATAAATAAATAGAATTCTTACAAAAAGAATTAAATCCTCTAAGTGGGATTTTGGTAAATATTGTCCATCCATTTATAGATAAATCTTAACTTTAAGCAAAGAGTATACATGAAAGACTTAACCATCAAAGCAGAAAAAGGTTATTGTAAACTTTTTGAAGAGTCCACAAAGTGGAGATTTCTTTAAGGATCATTTATCATTTAAAAATGACTTGAGTTAAAAATAATCTTGTTAGCACAGAAACTTTGATTATTGAATCCTGTTTTGAAAAAAGAAAGACGTATTTGACTTTTGAATCTCAGGCTTTTAAAACTCCTGGTGTACACTTTTACCCTACTCTTGGTAGGTGGCAATAATTTAGAATGGTGACATTTCAGATGTCTTTGGGCTCATAAAGAATGTGTTCTTGACTTTGAGCATTGTGTTTATGATGCTATCAACCTCTAGTTCATTTTGCTTATGTTTTTCTCTTCCAGGTGTTTTGTTGGAATATACGTTACACATATATGGCGATTCTGAGTGTGAGGGCAGACTTCTGCCAGGCTCAGCACAGCGTTTTTGCTGACAAGTGAGCTTGGGGTTTCTATGTGCCATAATTAACATTGCCTTGAAGACTCTGGACACCAAGACTGGCCTCAGAAGTAGTTGGCTTTTTTTAATTGCAAGCATATTTCTTTTAATGACTCCAGTAAAATTAAGCATCAAGTAAACAAAAGTGGGAAGTGACCTACACTTTTAACTTGTCTCACTAGTGCCTAAATGTAGTAAAGGCTACTTAAATTTTGTATGTAGTTGGATTTTTTGGAGTCCGAAGGTATCCATGTGCAGACATTGAGGCCGAAGTTGAATTTGGATTCAAGTGGATTCTAAATACTTTTGCTTATCCTGAAGAGAGAAGCTTCTCAAACAACAAACAAGTTGAATAGAAGAAACACTGATTGATAATAGGCATTTTAGTGGTCTTTTTAATGTTTTCTGCTGTGAAACATTTCAGGATTTATTGATTTTTTTTTTCATTTTCCCCATCACACTCACACACGCACGCTCACACTTTTTATTTGCCATAATGAACCGTCCAGCCCCTGTGGAGATCTCCTATGAGAACATGCGTTTTCTGATAACTCACAACCCTACCAATGCTACCCTCAACAAGTTCACAGAGGTAAGACTGTAGCCTGGTGTACTTTTTGGATTGATAAATTTTTAATAGATAAAGTTCTATTAAAAATTAACACCATTATAAAGAAATATCCTATCACAAAGCCATTTATTTCTGTGAGTGATGGGGGGTCATCCTACCAATCTTTTGAAATGGATTAGATTAATTATAACATCTTTAAAGGAACATTTATGGAATTTGGGAAGACCTTAGAGGTTATCTGTTACTATGTTTTCTCTTATATTCTTACTACATTAGTAGCAGTTCTTTTATCATACTTTCAATAATAAAAATAACATTTATTGAACACCTTGTACCCTTATTGTAACACCTTATTGTAACACCTTGAACACCTTATTGTAATTGCATTACAATAAGCAATTTTAGGCAGTATAACATTTACTCCTCACAATAACCCTGTGAGGTGTAGGTACCATTATTATCTCCCTCTATAGATGAAGAAACTGAAATTCAGAGCATTTTAGTAATTTGCTGAAAGTATACAGTATGTGGTAGAACTGTCTCTGACACTAAAACCCACGTCTACCTCAAATATCCTAACCACTTTTGATGAAAAGCTACCCCAGAACTACTTGCAATAGTAACCATCACAAGGGTTCAGAAATTCAGGGGGAGGAAAAGTATCATAGGTAGCATTTTTGTCAGATCCTTCATTTTCCCTATTGGTAGTAGTAGTAGAGGAATGTTTTGTACTTTACTCAACAAACACTTGAATGTAAGCTTTTTATCATTCCCTGGTTATTTAGTCTGAATCTGATTTCTATTGATATATTTATTTTTATAGAGTAGACTTTAGTGGATGAACTCCTAGGGATTCTAAATCTATCCCTCTCATTTTTCAGCTGGCAAAACTGAGTTCAAAAGAGGTTTTGACTTGCTTAAGGCTGCAAATATTTACCATAACCTTTCAATAAACAGCTACTATGAAGTTCATTTCAGTGGGATTTTATTTGTATCTTGAAACTTCTTAAAATTCCTGACTCATTGTAATACTTAACAACTTTCCTGAACATATTTTGTAAGAAGACCTTTCTGTGAAAAATAATTCCTTTAGCAGTTAAATAACTTTCCCTTTCAGATAACCAAATGACAGACTTTTCTTGTAGGATATCACTGTTCCTGCTTGTTTATATTTAATAAGTCCTTGAGCTTCTTAACATGGTGTGCACAGTGTACCAGTTGTTCCTAGGCTTGTGTGCCCTTAGGTTGTCCTGTCCCCTTTAAGCCTGGCTTCATTATGTGATACTATTTTTAGTCTCACACAATTCCTTGGCCATAGAATCCAAAAGTGGCAGAAGTTATTGTCTTCCTGCAACTGTAAAAAGATACCGGTGGTCCCTTGAAGATAGGTAGTCCCTGGATTAGGTTAGGCATTACTGTAGGAAAGTTTTTTAAAGGAACAAGGCTTCTGGCTATAATTATTCGTGTGTTAATTGGCTTTATAATATGATACTACTCTTAAATCTTATTTTCAAAGTAACTTTTGTTTCTTTAATAAAAAGCAGTATTTACTTCATTAAAAAGCTGTAGATAAGCAAAAGGTACTTTAAAAATACTTAACTGTTAATACTTGGCTTTTAGATGTTTTTTCTCTGCCTGTATGGATATATTTATAAGTATACATATAGATAGGATCACTGTATATATTAAAAAAAAATCTTCCCCCACTCTCCTTAGTATTATTTTTGTAGATGTCATAGTATTTTTGTATGGATGGACCATACTTTCTTTAATCATTCCCATGTTTTGCATCATCAATACTGTTTCCATGTTTTTACCGTTCTAAGCCGTGCTGGACAGGCTGACATCTAAATCTTTGTGCATATCTTTAATTATTTTGTTAGTAACAAATACCAGAAGTGAAATTTTTTAGTCAAGTATATATGCTCTTTAAAAAATTTGTGTTGTGCTACTAAATTGCTCTTTATAAAGGTGAAGTCTTATTGTTGCTTCTACTGAGTGTGAGTGTCTGTTGTACAATGTATGTCGCCACTGTGAGAGTGGTTTTGATTTTCGTTGAAAAGTGATGTTTTGCTATTTCGGTCTGTATAATGATAGAACATTTTTAAAGCTTTTCTTGCAGATTCTGAAAGTAAATTCTCTTATTTTTCTTTAAAGGAACTTAAGAAGTATGGAGTGACAACTTTGGTTCGAGTTTGTGATGCTACATATGATAAAGCTCCAGTTGAAAAAGAAGGAATCCACGTTCTAGTGAGTGTGTAGTGTTTTAATTTTTCACTACAAATAAGTTTTATCTTTCAGACATAGATATTTATAAAACTTGGCACTTAGTAGTTTTGCTTTTTGGGCTTGTATTAGGAGAATATGGTGTTCATAGCAACCTTTAAATTTTGGGGGGGCTGGCAGTTTTGTACATTGATGCTGTTAGAGTCTATACTTGCAGGGACGATGTTTTCAATAAATAAAAAGTAAAATTTAGGGAGCATGTATTTTAAGAAAATGGAAATTTGCATTTCTTTTCTAGGAAATTAATGCAACAGTTGGCTTTTGTTTCTAGGCTACTGGTTTGAATCTATAACTGAAAGTAATTTTCATCAGATATTCTTAAGTCACATGGAAATATTCCCCCTCACTTTGCAAGTACAACTTATTTACTTAATAGTTTGGCATCTCTGGGCCTCACAAGAAGAAGAAAAGTCGTCTTGGGCCACGCATTAAATATACAAACACTAATGAAATAAAAAATCTCATAATGTTTTAAGTAAATTTATGGTTTTGTGTTGAGCTGCATTCATAGCCATCCTGGGCCACATGTGGCCCATGGGTTAGTTACCCCTATTGTAGGGGACAAAAAGGTGGGAGAAGAAGCTAAAGGAGATGGGGAAGGCGTCTTGCTCCAGAGTTATCAGTATAGTTACTTGACACTTTTCTAGGTTTCTAAGAAGCTTTTGTGTGATTTGATTTCTTTCATAGTTCAGTATGAGGAAAAAGTGATTGGAATTTAAATTAAAATCCTCCCTAGCCTCCGTATATGCTATTTTATTATTGAAAATAGGAGCCTTAGATCGGGTAAAATTTTACACCTTCTTCCCTAAATAGTTGTCTAAATTGCAGGAGCATGTAATGAAATGACCTTGTAGTCTTCAGTGTTTTAGAACTATTTGGAAGATGGAGGCGTAGGTGGAAGCACTGTGCCTCCTCCCACAACCAAGTTTAAAAACAACAAAGTTTTAGTAACAAAATCACAGCCAAACCACAGAAAATTGAACTTCACGGAAGTCTGACAACAACGAACCCTTCAGCCAAACTGGTAAGAGGGGCAGAGCCAGCAGCAGAGCGGGGTTGGGCAGGAAAGATCCACCGGACCGACCCGGTCGCACGACCCAGGTGCACCGGCAGCCGTAGGCGGATCCCAGGTGTGGAGAAGTGGGCAGACTCACTGAGGGCACAAGGCGGTGGACTCACTGAAGGCTGACCGTGGTCACACATTTGTGTGCAGATAAACCAGTGAAGGAGGGAGCGGTGAGACAGACCGTGCCAGCCCGTTGCAGGAAGCGGCAGAGGGGACCACCATTGTCCCTGTCTGACCCGCCCCCACATAAGCATCACAAACCAGCGACCTGGGTAGCCCTGCCCTGGTGAACATCTAAGGCTCCGCTCTTCATACCTAACAGGCACAAATAGATCAAAACATGGCTCAAGAAGAACTTAGAGCCCCAGAGCCAATAAATCTAAGCGATGAAGAAATAGCCAAACTTTCAGATGCACAGTTCAAAACACTGGTGATCAGGATGCTCACAGAACTGGTTGATTTAGTCACAAATTAGAGGAACATATAAAGGCTAAACTAATTGAAATGAAGGGAAATGCACAGGAAACCAATAGTAATGCAAAAAAAACTGGGACTCAAATCAAAGTAGTGGACCAGAAAGAGGAAAAAAATGACCAAACAGAAAAGAATGAAGAAACAAGAATTCAAAAAAATGAGGAGAGGCTTAGGAACCTCCAGGACATCTTTAAACGTTCCAACATCCAAATTATAGGGGTACCAGAAGGGGAAGAGAAACAGCCACGAGTGGAAAACTTATTTGAACAAATAATAGAGGAGAATTTCCCCAATCTGGCAGAGGAAATAGACTTCCAGGAAATCCAGGAAGCTCAGAGAGTCCCAAAGAATGTGGACCCAAGAAGGAACACACCAAGGCACATCATCATTATATTAGCCAAGATTAAAATGAACGAGAGAATTCTAGAAGCAGCAAGAGCTAAGGGGACAGTCACCTACAAAGGAGTTCCCATCAGACTGTCAGCTGATTTCTCAAAAGACACCTTCCAGGCAAGAAGGGGCTAGAAAGAAGTATTCCAAGTCATGAAACCCAAAGACCTACATCCAAGATTGCTCTATCCAGCAAAGCTTTCATTTAGAATGGAAGGGCAGATAAAGTGCTTCTCAGATAAAGTCAAATTCAAGGAGTTCATCATCACCAAGCCCTTATTATATGAAATGTTAAAGGGATTTACCTAAGAAAAAGAAGATAAAAAAGATGAACAGTGAAAGGACAGCAAACTCACAGTTACTAACAACCACACCTAAAACAAAAGCAAACTAAGAGGACAGCTAGATCAGGAGCAGAACCATAGAAATGAAGATCACATGGAGGGTTAGCAACAGGGGAGTAGGAGGAGGAGAAGTGGGGAGAAGGTACAGACAATAAGTAGCATAGATGGTAGGTAGAAAATAGGGGGGAGGGCAAAAATAGTATGGGAAATATAGAATCTAAAGAACTTGAAACATGTGGTCATAAACTAAAGGGGGGGAATGGTGGGAGAGGGGGTGTGCAGGGTGGAGGGGAATGAAGGGGGGAATAGAACAACTGTAATGGCATAATCAATAAAATATATTTTAAAAACTATCTGATTTGATTGTGGGAAGGCAGTGAAGTAGGTTGAGACCTGGGGATTTTTTTAAAGTAGTTGATGAGGAAGAAAATTATAAAGAAGATAAATGTACAATGAAAAATTTCTACTTTTTATTGAAAGGTAGTTCTGTGGTCTTTATTGCATTGGCCAGTAGTTGTGAAGGCTGTTCATGAAAGGAAAATAAATGTCCAGCATGTCAGTCAGGCAGTTGTCTCCTATCTGATTCATAAAGTTTCCTCACCTTCATTTTGGTGAAAACAGAAAAACTAAGTAGCCAAGCACTATGTTTTTAGAACATTCTATATACTCATATGTATTTGAATAATGTAGCAATTTGCTTGCATTCTCATTTCTAAATGACTTTACGTTCTCCTGGCTGGAAATCATTGGGGATAAGTGTAAATGTGTAAAATATACCCCTGTGTGTTTTTTTTTTAAGAAATTAACTTCTGATGTAGCCCTGTGTTTAAAAAAACAAAATTTTAACTTCTGAAGCTAGGCTGAATACAATGGTCCCCCTCATCTGCAGTTTTGCTTTCTACGATTTCAGTTACCTTGTAGGGGTCAACCATGGTCTTAAATTATTAAATGGAAAAAGTCCAGAAATAAACAATTCATAAATTTTAAATTGTGTGATGATCTGAGTTGTGTGATGAAATCTTGCTTTGTCCCGCCCAGGATGTGAATCTTTCCTCCGTCCAGCGTATCTTGCTTTATAAGCTCCCTGCCTGTTAGTCACTGAGCAGCGCCTCCCTTGTCAGACTGACAGTCACGGCATCGCAGTGCTCATGTTCAAGTTGCCCTTATTTACTTAATGGCCTTGAAATGCAAGAGTAGTGATGCTGGCAATTCAGATATGCTGTAAGCTGTAAAATGCTTCCTTTTACAAGAAAAGGTGAAAGTTTTCGATTTAATAAGGAAAGAAAAAAATGTTCTGAGGTTGCTAAGATCATGGTAGGAATGAGTCTTCTATCTGTGAAATTACGGAGAGGGAAAAAGAAAGTTGTGCTGGTTTTGCTCTCACACCTCAGACCACAAAAGTTATGGCCACAGTGCATGATAAGTGCATAGTTACGATGGAAAAGGCGTTATTACATTTGTGGGGGGAAGACGTGAACAGAAGATGCGTTCAATGGACAGCAAAATGTCGTACGAGAAAGTGTTAAGTCTGTGCGATCACTTTAGCAAAGGATCTCCTGAAATAAGTGACAGCAAACAAGTAAGAGATGGTTACACAGATTCAGGAGTGAAAAATATAAAAACTACTAGAGAGAGACAGAGAGACCACATTTATATTATATCTTTTATTACAGTATATTATAATAGTTCTATTTTACTATTGGTTATTGTTGTTAATCTCTGTGCCTCATTTATAAGCGAAATTTTAACAGGTTTTTATGTATAGGAAAAAACAGTATGCATAGGTTTCTTCAGTTTCAGGCATCCACTGGGCATCATGGAACGTATCCCCCGTGGAACTTATCCCTACTGTATGTTCTCCAGTGGATAGATGGGAAAGCAGTTTGTTTGGACAGATGACAGGATGGGAAAACAAACTGTGGATTGAATATAGTCTGTGTGAATCAGTAATATTGTTAAACACTTTATAAAATAGAAATGAACTAAAGAACTAGTTTATAGAAGATGCTGGTAGGTCTGGGATTTATTCCAGACCTTTAAATCCAGGCTTTTGTTTTGTTTTATAGCTATAATCAGATAAAATTAAAGGGCTAATTTAAGCTTGAAAACAAGGACATTTAAAGTTAAGATTGGAATTTCTTTCCTTTTCCCAGACAGATTTTAAGATGGGGTGTTAGTTTACTTTTGCTAGGTGAAGAGGGTTTGGGACACTGTGTGAGAGAATGTCCCTGGAATCAGACCTTTTTCTCCTCTGACCAGTGCTTTTACAAATCAGAGACACATTGAAAAAGACTAATGGCAGTTTCAGCTATGTCGGTTTGAAGTTCATATGCTTCAAAATTGTTACTTTAATGATTTTTTGATAGAAACTGTTTATATGAGTAAGTGGAGCATGTTTCATATTATTGTTTCTTGACTAGGTGCATTTTAGGGAGTAGTAGAGGAAGTAAGCTCTCAGCTAAAGTACTTAACTCATTTTACTCCAATTTATAGTTAAACTACAATGACATTTATAATGATAACACTGACAGCCCTTTAATTATGGGGTGTAGTTGACAAATCAAACACAGTGTACTGTCATGGCTAATAGGCTACATGCAGTATTCTAGTGGTGCCTGTAATGAGTGCAGGATCAATTCAGTGCCCTGCCACTCTTCTCTTTTCCCTCCACTAGCATCTTAAAGTGTCCTTACCCAACCTCATTAGAATAGTCTTGTTTAAAAAAACATGCCCAGTGTTTTCCATTTCTGTCCTTGAAACTAAATGGAAGATAGGGTATGTAAAATATAAGTTCTTTGTCCCCTTTTTTCAAAGCTAATTTGTATTGTTTTTTTTTTAGGACCTCTTGCAAGGGAGCAAGGGAGATAAACACCTGCCTGTGTTGTGAATGCACATGGGTTGGTCTTAATTTAAAGTTAAAAAAAAAAAAAGTCCGATTTCTGAATGTAAAAAGAGAAAGGGGTGTTTGAGAACTAGGTCTCCATTTGCTTAGGGACTCTGTTCTGTGGCACTGTGCTTGTTAATGGGATGTGTGTAATTTTGACAGAGCTTTAAAAATACTTGCTACTTGGCTTAAAAAAAAAAAAGCACAAAGATGGTAGTATTTTTCTGTTATGATATGCTAACTATTGGAGATTTCTTACCAGAGAGCCTTTCTCTAAAAAGACATCATATCTTAGAACTATTTGGAGGATAATCCTCACAAATATTTGTAGAGATTAATAAGATACTAGTTGGCATACTTCTTTGCCAGAGAGGACTTTTAAATCATATTGAGGAGTGTTATATCTTCTCTTCCTGTGTCTTGGCTATAAATACAGTTTTACCAATGCCTGTTTACTGATCTATTCAGATAAAATATTTGAGGAACACCAGTTTCTTATCACTTTGATAGGAGATTTTTGTTAGGTAAAATTAGACACCAGCCATACTTCATTAAGGAAGGCACTCCTCTATGAAGTGTAGCTGGTGCCGTATTTGGCACTCTTAAATTTCAATCTTGGATCATTTTCAGTGACCAGAATTATGTTATTAAGAATATGTGTATATGGTTTGGTTAGTTCAGTTAGGCCTGCCCTGTGTACTACATCGCTGTTCTGCATCAGGATGTTAATCCTGGAGGAAATAGCAGTTTAATGTAAAAATATTTTTTTCTTTCCAGGATTGGCCATTTGATGATGGTGCGCCACCCCCTAATCAGATAGTGGACGATTGGCTAAACCTGTTAAAAACCAAATTTCGTGAAGAGCCGGGTTGCTGTGTTGCAGTGCATTGTGTTGCGGGGTTGGGAAGGTAAGTTCTTTCCCTTCCGTCTGTGAATTCACGATCAAACATTTCACTGTGGTGGGAATTTACATTTATTATGCTAAATATTAAATTATCGGAAAGGAAAGGAAATGAGAGCAAAAGCTGGCATATGATTTCTCAGAGCTACTTTTGGTGTTTCACTGGTTGTCTGATTCTGACACTAATCAGATTTAGTGGATGATGATCAGTAGTTGTTTTGAAACCGACTTAATATAATTACCTTATCTTTGAGCTAAAAATATGGTCTTAATTCCATGTTTTTTCTTTTTCTTCCCATTTCAAGTAACTAAAGGTTCAGGTTTTTGAAATGGGCAATGATATTTTTAAAATCTATACATGATTAATTTTGGATTGCAATGTATGGGAAGTTAGTAGGTGGAGAGTAGGTGGCTAAACTTTAAATCCTGAAAGGAGATGTATGGAGAACAAAAGTTAACTTTGATTTTTTTTAAAGATTTTATTCATTTATCTTTAGAGGGGAAGGGAAGGAGAGAGGGAGAGAAATATCAATGTATGGTTGCCTCTTGTGTGTCCCCTGCTGGGAACTGGCCTGCAACCCAGGCATGTGCCCTGACTGGGAATCGAACCGGGATCCCTTAGTTTGTAGGCCCACGCTCAATCCACTGAGCTATATCAGGTAGGGCTTAACTTTGATTTTTTAAAAACCTTTGTCCTTGAGCATTGCATGGATTGGTGTTGCTGTACTCAGCAGCAGCAGGTTAAAGGGCAGACATTTATGATATTTGTACTTTGACTCAAAACATTAGCGCAGGCAGTAGTGACTCAGGCTTTTACCTCTACTTAGCCCTTTTATTTGCTACTTTTCTTTTTTATAGTTTAGTAAAGTTTCTCAGTTTCAGTTCTTATCTCGAGGGGTGGAGGTAGTG
Organism: Artibeus jamaicensis; assembly: GCF_021234435.1. Taxonomy (NCBI): domain Eukaryota; kingdom Metazoa; phylum Chordata; class Mammalia; order Chiroptera; family Phyllostomidae; genus Artibeus; species Artibeus jamaicensis. The sequence continues at coordinate 11,638,103 of NW_026522057.1, forward strand.
TCTTTATGTTTTTAATTTGACTTGGATTAATTTTATAACTAGTAAGTACTTCAGGTAGTCCAAAGTCAGTGCCCTGTAATGGACTTCAAAAAAAAGTTTTCTTCATTACATTAAAAAAATATACTTAGTCCTGGCCAGTGGCTCCGTTGTTTGGAGTGGCATCCTATACACCAAAAGATTGTGGGTTCGATTCCAGGTAAGGTCACATACCTAGGTTGTGGGTTTGATCCTTGGTTGGGCCACATACGGGAGGTGGCCAGTCGATGTTTCTTTCTTTTCCTGGCCTTTCCTCTTTCTCTAAAATCAATAAGCATATCCTTGGGTGAGGATTAAAAAATAATAAAATTAAAAAATATATCCATATACACACTTGTAGAAACTGTTCCTAATTACCAATTCTCTGGTGCTTTCTCCTAGTGTTTGATATGGAAATAACATTAAAATTGATTTGTAACAAAAATCTGAGATAATTTCGGTAATGTGTAATCTGGGTTTTATTTTTAAAAAAATTTTATTGTTTTATTTTTAGAGAGAGGAGAACGGAGGGAGAAAGAGAGGTAGAGAAACATCAATATGTAGTTGCCTCTCACATGCCCCCGCCTCCTCACCAGGGACCTGGCCTGCAACGTAGGCCTGTGTCCCAATGGGGAATTGAACTGGTGGCCCCTTGGTTCACAGGTCAGCGCTCAATCCACTGAGCCATACCAGCCAGGGCATATAATTTGGGTTTTAAAAAATTCTTTAATTCCAAAGATGCGTGGATATTTACAGATGAGTTTCTCTCTGCAGGGCACCTGTGCTGGTTGCACTTGCTTTGATTGAATGTGGAATGAAGTATGAAGATGCAGTTCAGTTTATAAGACAGTGAGTATGAAGTTTTATGTTCAGAAACACATAAAGCAAGATCGTACAAGAGAAATGAATTGTGGAAAAGTATTCATTTGTAGTCTGGAATAATTTGTTGTCTCTGGCTCAAAATATTGTTTGTTCGAGGATATCAGAAAGAGAAAGTGATACTGGCTCCCACATTTAAAGATTTTCTAATTTAGGTGGCAAATGTGGACATTGTAGAATATGTCCAGTATATGACTTGAATATAGGAATCTTTAAAGTGAATAGCTAGGTAGAAGAGTCTCAGTAATTTTGTGTCTCTTTTAATGGATGTTTAAAGTACTTTCAAGTATACTTGGTAGTCACAAAATAGACAGGGGGAGGTTAAGAATAGTATAGGAAATGGAGAAGCCAAAGAACTTATATGTACGACCCATGGACATGAACTAAGAGGGGGGATTGCTGGAGGGAGGAGGGGTGTGGGGTGGAGGGGAATAAAGGGGAGGAAAAAATGGGATAACTGTAATAGCAAAGTACTTTCAAAATGTCCTGTCTATAACCAAGAGGCAAGCCAGGGTCTGTAGAGGGGCAGTGTATCACCAAGGATTCAAAAGTTCAGGAGCAGAGTCAGGATGGTGGTGCCCAGGCAGGGTCTTGGTGTCAGTCTGGAATAATGGGCTGTGCTGTTTTGCTGTCCGGAATTTTTTGGCAGTTATTTTCTTAGCCTTTCCCTTTTTTCTTTAAAAAAGAGGAGGAAAAGAAAAAGGCTGTTCGTGACAGGGAATGGAATGAATTGTAGCAGCTCTAGGAAGGAAACATATTTAAGGAATGCCATCTGTGCCTGCTGCTTCATATAAATACTCATGCATCCTGAATACTTGCTACTGATTCTAATCTGAAGAATATTTTTAATCTAATTGGGAAGACTATAGTCAGATGTCTCTGGATAAATCATTCTGATTTTTCTTAAATGTTTAATAGGCTAAAAAGGCCAGCAAAGAAAACCGGTCTATTCCTTCTCAGAAGGCACAGAAAGTGCTTATTTCAACTTAAGTGATTTTGTATGGGAAATATGTTGACTTTCAGCTTTGTGGTGTTAGGCCATAGGCCGTAAATAATGCGTTTCAGTGACTTAGTCAGCTCCTTTCTTTTTATATGATCACGTTTTCCACTCTTGTATTTTGCAGGAAAAGAAGGGGAGCATTCAATTCCAAACAGCTGCTTTACCTGGAGAAATACCGACCTAAGATGCGATTACGCTTCAGAGATACCAATGGGCATTGCTGTGTTCAGTAGAAAGAAACACAAAGGCTAATGTGATTGTGGCATTTAGAGGGAACTCTTGGTACCTGGAAATGTGAATCTGGAATTCTGACTGTGTCATCAAAGTAGTGATGGATTCAGTACTCCTCAACCACTCTTCTAATGATTGGAAAAAAGCAAACAAAAAAAAATCCCTCTATTAACATGAATAAAATGTTTAAGAAAAGAAAAAGAGAAAGAAAAAAGGGATTAATTCAGTGGAGAATGATTTTGCTCTTAGTATTGAAGTTTGAGTTTCTGCCAGGATTGAATTATTTCAAAATTGCCTGTCTTTTTAAACTTTATCAGACTAGGCCTGCCTCTAAGGGAAACCAGCAGAACATTGCCTGTGCAGAGTCATCTGTTTGGGGAGCTCACTCTTCCATTATGCTTGGCACATAGATCTCCATGTTGTGTGATTTCTTTCTTTTTTCTTGATTTGAGGGTAGGGGGTGGGAGCTACAATATTCCTCTCTTCTCTCCTTTCCCTGTTCCTCTTTTTCCCTGATACAAGCTGTAGATGGAATAGGAGAAGCCCTTGTTGCTGTAGATGTGCGTGCAGTCTGGCAGCCTTAAGCCCACCTGGGCACTTTTAGGGGGGGAAAAAAGCACCAAAAAAAAAAAGCAGTGGCATATCTATTATATGATCCAGGTGGTTTTTAGTCTTTACTGATGATGGGGTGTTCATGTTAGTTTCTTCTCTTGAAAACTCTATTCAACATTAGGCAAAGCAGCCAAGAGCCTTTTGTTTGTGGTTTTGTTTTGGTAAGTTAGTGGGGAAATGGCATTTTAGGAGGAGTCTCTTAAAGAACTTAGCTGGGAGTCGAATTCTTTGCTTTTCCAACCAATGAAACTAAGTGGGTATCCCAGAAAATTTTGTTTGGGGAGTACTCCAGTTCATCACTAAAGATGTGTCCAGGGAGAGAGTTAGCACATTTTCTACACCTTGTAGAATTGTGGTCTGTGTGTAGCATTACTCTGATTTTCTGTCTAATGATGTCAGAGAATGCTGGTAGTTGGAAATTTTTATTTTAGGATTTATTTGTACTCTGAATTTTCAGGAACAGTCAGAGGAGTAGCAGCAAAGATACAATATCTTGGACTTGAGAAATGCCTGCTATGGGTATTTTCCAAACTGCCCCCATATGTACAGTTCAGTTTAACCACTGATTGCCTTGTTATTTTCTTACTAGGTTCTTTACGAGATAAAACCAACAATGCCTAGTGAGTACGTGTCCACAGGCCTAACAGGGTAGGAGAGAGACATAGAGCAGTGCAACCAGTAGCAAAAGGACTACGTTGCTAGTGATGTTTGGTGTAGTGTCATTTTTGCTGATTCTTTGTTGGGTTCAATGTGCTGATCTAGAAAAACTGTTTTTTTGCTCTTTTGTAGAAGGCAGTTTTGACCAGGCTGTATCAACAAAGCAAGTTGAAAGACACCTTCAGGGGCTTCTGCACTCTTCATTTAAATATTATACACTTCCTAGTGCTCTGCTTCTAAGGATTTGAATAAAGGCTTAGGGTCATCTTGTCTTGCTGGAATTGGATATGCAGAGCCACAAACTTCCCATTTTGTTAGGATCAGCTAGACCAGTGGGAAGGGACTGGGACTTTGTTGTGATGGTACCTCAGACATTGGCTGGCCGTGTAAACTGCCTGTCTCCGATGCCAGGGTTGTTTTGCTCTTTAACTAAATGAAAATCTGTAGCCGCTCTCCTCCCCCATCCCAGAAAACAAAACAAAATAATGCTTTTTGAAATTGTTTCTAGGGTTTTAAAGTGGAAAATGATGGTACTATCTAAAATCCTGTATTTTAGAACACATAGGCTCAAGATCAAAACAGAATATTCTCAAAGCTCAGATAGACTGTCTGTCGACTCCAAGGGTTTTGATCAATACCATAACAAACCCCTTTCCTTTGACACGCTCTGCTTTTTGTTGTTTGCGGGGAGGGAGACAGAGAGAGACAGTGTGTGCGTGTGTGTGTGCGTGTGCAGTATCCACCAGTATCAGTGCCTGCCTGAGTTAGGGAAATTACATTCCTGGTTCTGTGTGAGGAGAAAGGTGTACAAAGCAACATGAAACATTAGCCCTCATTTTGTTTTAAATTGCAGACTAATGTTACTTGTTCTCAGAACTGGATTTTCTTCCTCAAAATTAAGGTTTTTTTATCTTTTGGATTCAATGAAGTATTGCTAGCTGAAGCCAGTCTGACATGGGGGAGATGTCAGACTGATGAAAGATGTGCAGCCTGATTGGAAACCGAACCCTGAACCCTTTTAAAGAACAATAAACATATTTTACATGCTCTGTGTGTATGTGTGTGTTCCTTACTGCAGGCTGAGTTTCATTTGTCTCCTTAGAAAACTTGGTATTCTCAAGGCCTGATTTGGTCCTACTAATTACTGCAAGGAGATAAAATAATTAGAGGTTGGGAAGTTCGTAGATTTCACGCCATCCAGGTGTGTTCAGTAAGGGCAAACTTACGGGCATACCTTTGCTTCATTTTCTAGTTCAGTTCTTGGGCACAAGGCTGTAGGAATTCAGCATCTTGTCTCATTCCAAAGGACTTGTTTACACTGCAGGTTTTTATGAAGCATTGCAAGTTTTTACATGAACTGTGGAAGGAGGAACTCTGTATCATAGGAGTGGAGGTGGGGAATTTCCTTTAAACCGTGGGTAAGCATTTCAGCCATCCATTCAGATAACAAACTTAACTTGCTCAAGTAACAGGAATAAAAAGATAATAAGACACTGATTCCACTTTGGAGGACCTCAGTCTAGGAGGGGAGTTGGCTATGTAGACATGAACAGTGAGTGATTACAGTACTATGTGACATAATTCATTGATCTGCTCACTTGTCTTTAATTTTCCACTTCACATCCATTGTCCAGCTTCAATTCAGTGTCCCATGGTTGGTTAGTCACTCATGGTTACACAGTTAAATTGCCTTACCCCATCTCGCTTCATTGTATGCACTTGCCTGGCTCAACTCCGTTTGGTTAAGTTCAGTAGGCCACCACCTCTGCTCTTAATGCACTTCAGCAACAGAACTTGCTGGCTGTCTCTGAAGCATGGCCCCTCTGCACCACCTGACAATCCAACTACATTTCTGTGTCCCATATACTTGTTCACTCTCCTTGAAAGCACTACATTTTATTAGCTTTCCCATCCTCACTCTGTTTATGACCTTTTTTTTCATTTAAACAAAATTTCCGCAGGCTCTTAAACCATTACATCCATTTACCTATCTACATTTGTGCTTATATGCTGTGTCTCCTCCAGTTACAAAGATGTTCACATTTCTAATGCCTGGAACCTGTAAATATGCGTGTGTCTTACATGGCAAAAGGAACTTTGTGGCCATCACTATGCTTAGGATCTTGAGGTGGAGAGATTCTCCTGGGTTACCTGGGTGGGCCTGATCTAATGCATGGGTCCTGAAAAGCGGAGCATCTTGCCTGCCCAAGGTCAGGAGATGTGACTAGGGAAGACTGGTTAAGAGATGCAGTGTTGCTGACTTTGGAAGACAGAGGAAGGGAGCCTCCAGAACTTGGGAAAATAAAGGAGACATTCTCTCCCAGAGCCTCCAAAAAGAAATTAAGCCTGCCAACACTTTGATTTTAGTCCCATGTGGGACTTCTACAGAACTAGGATTGTAAGTCTCTTGTTTTCAGCCACTAACAACAGAGTTGTGTTAATTTATTGCAGCGGCAGTAGAAAACTAACACAGATTTTTGCCTTCTAGGATACCACACTTGAGTTTTTGCCTAGTTAAGCAGCCACACCTCAGTTTGAGTTTCTGGTTCCTTGTTAGTTCCTCCACTTCTGCTCCATCTGCTCGGACTCTCTTCTTGACTCCAGACCCATTATCCAGTGCCTACTTGACACCTCTCATGGATGTCTCATAGTTCAAAGTCAGCTTCAAGGTTTTCCATGAACACCCTATTTACAATCACTACCCCCACACCACTGGCATGTCCTGTTGCCCTTCCATGCTTTCGTTTTCTCCATAGCACCGCCATTTCAGACTTCTAAAATATTTTTATTGCATTTACTGGGTTGACATTGGTTAATAAAATTATATAGGTTTCAGGTGTACAATTCTATGATACGTCACCTGTATATTATATTGTGTGTTCACCCCGAGTCAAATCTCCTTCCATCACCATCTACCCCCCCCCTTTACCCTCTTCTGCCTCCTCCCAGCCCCCTTTCCCTCTGCTAATCACCTCACTCTTGTCTGAGTCTATGAGTTTTTTTTCTTTGCTTAATCCCCTCACCTCACCCAACCCCCCCAGGACTCCTCCCCTCTGACAGCTGTCAGTCTGTTCTCTGTAAGTCTGTTCCTATTTTGTTATTTTGTTCATTAGATTCCACATGTAAGTTAAATCATGTGGTACTTGTCTTTCTCTGTCACAGACTTTATTGTCTCTCCCCACCAGAATAAGTTCCACGTGGGCACAGATTTTTTGTTGTGTTGTTCACTGTGTCTTCACCGAGAATGGTGTTTGACATACACTAAATGCTCAGTAAATGTTGAATGAATGGCCCTGGCTGGTGTGGGTCAGTGGATTCAGTGCAGGTTTGTGAACCAAAGGGTTGCTGGTTCAATTCCCAGTTAGGGCACATGCCTGGGTAGTGGGCCAGGTCCCCAATTGGGGACATGTGAGAGACAACGACACATTGATGTTTCTCTCCCTCTCTTGAATAAATGAAAATACTGAATGAACGGGCACTAATAAAGGCATGAGTGACAGTCCTATGGAGGAGGGAGTAAGTAAACCTGTCCTGGAGCATGTTAGGAAGTTCCACGGTGGTCATATCTGAGCTTTGAAGTGTGAGGTAGAACAGGTTGATGCACAAGACCACTTCACAAGGCTGGCTGTAATAAGAAAGATGGACAATAACGTGTCTTGGCACCGGCATGGGGAAATTGGAGTCCTTGCACATTGCTGGTGGCAATGTTAGAGTGGCGGAGCTGCTTTAGAAAACTCAAAAAGTTAAACGTGGAGTTGTCAGGTGACCCGGCAATTCCAGTACATCCAATATCCAGTTCCAGATGGAACCTGAAAGGACTGGACATGCTAGTGGTTGCCTGGAAATGTAGTGGGGGTGGGGATAGGGAGTGACTGCTAATGAATATGGGGTTCCTTTAGGGGAGATAAAAATGTTCTGGAATTAGTGGTGATGGTTACAGGACTGTGAATGTGCTAAATGCCACCGAATCATACACTCAAAATAATGCTGATGCGGGGGAAGCAAACTTCAGGCAGAAGAAGTGAGAGAAGGGAGTCTGAGAGCACAAGGTGTGTCCGGGAGAACTGGCATGATGTGGGCCAGGCAGGGCCAGTGTCCCTAGACTAGGCGGCGTGCTGCACACTCCTCCTCTGCCTCCCTCTCCACCCCCAAGGCCACGACTAACTGGGCCCGAGGTAGACAGTTGGCCCAAAGCTAACCAGTGGCCAGAATCTCGGTTTCAACTTGGAGGTTCTTGGATGTGAGGAGCCAGTGGGGCCAGGGCAGGTGTTCAGTCACATGGGACTTGAGTAGTCAGGACAGAGGAAGGGGGTGGAGCAGCAGCCAAGGGAGAGCGGATTGGAGAGACCACGGCCTAGGAGCAGGGAGAGATACCTTGGCTCCGGTCAGCTCTGACCTCCACTTTCCTGAGAGGTCCGGATGGGTGCTTCTCCTTGACTTTCAGTGGTTGCTGCCCCGACCCTCGCCCCTCGATTAAAGTGGTTTGAGTCATTTTTTAATAGCCGACCGAAACTTGACTTGGGCACCTGTCACATACTGTACACTATTCTAGGCACTGAGGATATAGTGGCAAAGAACACCAACTTTGTCCATGTAGGGCTTAAATTCTAGTGGGAAAGACAAATGAAAGTGGGAAAGAATAAACAAGTACAGTCATAGGCAACAATTTCAGATAGTGATTAGTGCTCAGAAGGTAGGAAGTCAAGCCTGCAAGAGGCTAGTGATTGGGGTTATGTATGAAGCTAAGCGGAAAGGTCAGGGAAGGTCTCTGAGGAAGGGGAAGGAGCCTACAACTCGCAAATGCCTTGTGAAGAGGGTGGAAGCACTTTCCAATCAGTTTGCATAACAGTACGTGTAAATTTGGAAGATGAGCTCAGTATGTTCAGCCAACAGTAGTGTGGCTGGAGTGTGGTAAGGAGTGAAGGTGAAATTTCGGCAGAGGCCAAATTGATTTGGTGAAGCTGGGAAGGCTGGGGTCATATTGCAGAAAGTATTATGTATCATAGCAAGAAATTTAAGAGCTTATTTAGGGTTTCTCAATCAAGAGGAAACATCAGAGTTATCTATGCGGTTTATTCAAAATGTCTATGTCCAGCCACCACCAAGGCCATTCTAAATCAGGGTCTCGAGTTGGGGACCTCTGCTTTGGGCGATGAGGGACCTGTGAAGGCTGGTAAACACAGGGGCTACATGGTCAGATCTGTGTTCAGAAAAGTTATCCAAGAAGCTCCTTAAATGAGATGCCATGCCTGTTATGCGAACTCAGTGCCTGGTCTGTGCTAGGCACACAATAAATATCGGTGGCCTGAGTGAGAATGGACTGGAGAGAGAAGCTGAGAGGCCGGTTATGGATGGCGGGTTGCCAAAGGCTTGCAGTGGGCCAGCACTGAGGGGCTGGGGCCTCAGCTAAGGGAGCAACAGAGGAACAGGGTAGAAGACTATCTTTCCTTTTAGCCACTAGATTCCTGAGAGCCCAGATTACATGAAAAGGTACCAATATCTGCGTTCACATTTCAAGGGATTAAGTTACCTCCACTGGGATATCTGGCCAGTGGAGGAGAACCACCCCCACCTCGCATCCTCCCACAGATCACACATGGCAAATGGCAGCAATTAGAATACCTCACTGCTTTCAACCTTGCCACCTACCCTGGAAGAGTTCACTGGCAAGTGTGACTCTGTGATGCCTCTGTCTCCTTTGCTGTTTGGGGGTCAGGGCAGATAGGAAGATGGAGGAATAAGGAGTCAGCACTAGCCAACATCTGCTGAGTAAGGCTGTGCTCACCATTTTATTACTGCATGATCATCTCATTCAATCTTCATGGGCTTCTACTCATTGCTAACTCCATTTATAGAGGAGGAAACGGACAAGAGAAATAACAAACAGGTAGCTAGGCTAGAGTTTGAATCTGGGCCCATCTGACTCAAAATCGGTACTTAATCTGCTTGGCTGTCCAGGTTTGGTAGAATGGGAAGATGTCAAGTTTAGGATGTTGTTGGGGGTTTTTGCACACAGTAGGAGTCCCTACTTCAGCTGCATCTTGGCTAAGGGTGTGCGTGGAGCGTATGTCTGCGTGTGTATAACAGTGTGTATAATAGTCAGTGGATTTAACTTGTGCAAACTCCGTGTGATGGACCCTACCAGTAACAAAGCAGGACATCGAAGCAGTGTGGTTTATATTGGGTTGGCCAAAAAGTTTAGTTTTTTTCTGTATGATGGCTCTAGTAGTGCTTAGTTTTCTTTAACTTCATGTGAAACAATTTTGTTAGATTGTATTTTGACAGCTGTCATATCAGTGTGCATTTTTTAAAAAGTATCAAAATGGGTGAAATTTTGTGCAGCCATTTAATATTGAAGATGGCAGAAGGTATACAACATTTTCAGCATATGATGCTTTATTATTTCAAGAAAGGTAAAAATGCAACTGAGATTTAAAAAAAGATTTGTGCAGTGTGTGGAGAAGGTGCTGTGACTGATTGTGTCAAAAGTGGTTTGTGAAGTTTCTTGATACTATTGACATTTTGGCCAAATAATTCTTTGCTGTGGGGCTGCCTTATGCATTGGAACATGGTTAGCAGCAGCCCTGGCCTCTGTCAACTAGAAGTCAATAGAGGGAGATAGCCAACATACTCAGAATATCCAAATCAATAAAGTTACAGTTGAAAATGAAAAATGTGTCTTTTATGGAAAAAAAACTAAACAGACTTTTTGGCCAACCCAGTAGTTTATAATTGGCTCCCTATTACTGTTGGCTGGTTCTCCCGCACATAGAGTATGATTCCAGGATTGGTATTTGATTTAAGAAATTTTCAAATTGATTTTATCTTTAGTGCATTAATGTGTGGCCTAAATTCCTGCAGAGGCATTTGGTAACCTGTCTGGACATGCTTTAGCAATCATAGCTGGATCTGAGCTGGCAGGGCTACAGCTTTTATCCAGCATAAATAAACCACTTTTCTGAAAAGACTTCTCTACCTAAGTCCTATGACTTTTTTATTTTAGGGTTCCTCAAGTGTACACCCCCTTGAAATTGGAGCATATTTTCTGTATCATGCCAAAACACACGAATGGGAATTTGTTAACCCAAGTAGATTTAATCTCTATTGCTCTGTTGGAACAGAACACATACACAGGCAAGGGATGGCGTGGAAATCAGCCTTATGTTCTAGGGTGGCCAATTGTAATGTCTTTTAAAATCAGGAACTATGAAATGTGACCCCCGGATGGTGTGCATGAAACTCTGGAGAACGTTCTGCAGTTTCACAAGGATTAGTGTAGGTAAATGTTTTTCAGTGAAGGGACTTTTCAGCTCTGGGAGTGCAGAATAGATCACTGCTGCATGGAAATACCAATGAATCATCTTCTAATGCTTTTATGCAAATGATTGTATTTGACTTTCATTTCGAGTTGCCATTAACACCTGGAACCCTAAGATTGATAAAAGGTAAAACAAAACTTTTTTGATAACAGGTAACATTTTAAAAGAATTACATAAATAAAAGATTTGAATTTTAGGTGTTTAGGTGAATTTATAGCACTTTTATTCATTACTTACTGGTTCTCTTGAAACCTAAACTAATCACAGGATGAGACAAAATAGAGAAGACAGCCTTTGAACTTAACAATTTTTTTCAGTAGTGAAAAAGGATGACTTGGAAATACTAAACTCTGCAAATGTTTTTTTTGCCTTTTGCAATGATTGGCCCACAGGAGAGGTATATGTGCCCTACAGAAGACTTTGAGACAACACTGGTCTTTTATTTTTAATGAAGATTTTCCTTCCTATGCATACTCTTTGCTTTAAAAAATACTTTGTTTTCAGAATGAAATTAAAGATAGGGTTATTGTAGAAGTTTTGGGAAATGCAGAGGAAGGGAGGAAAAACCCCTCATTGGCTTGCCATTATTAACATTATTATGTATTCCTCTGACCTCCCCTCCCCACCCCCAGGTACAATTGTGATTATATAATCATGTATCCAGCTTTTTCATTTACATAGCTACAAAATGTTTATGATTTACTGAAAGTTTACCATGTGCCAGGCACTGTACTTAGTGTTTTAAGTATATTATCTGTTGAGTGGTGGGTGGCCTTGTCTCCATTTTGCAGATTAGGATGGGAAGGCTCAGAAAGAGCAAAGTAGCCTACCCAGTGTTGCATGTCCACGTCCGGTAACTGGCAGAGCCAAATTCTAACCTGCAGCGTCTGACTCAGAAGCCCAGATCGTATCACTGCTCTGCTGTCCCTTGCATTCACTAAGCGGAAGCTGTCCCCTGAGGCCACTGCTTTGTCTGTGGCTCCAGAAATGGAGGCTACTCATTGTCCCATGACCCATGTAGCACAAAGGCCAGTGGGAGATGAGATGAGAGGTCAGCTCTCCACGGCTGCAGCCAGACCACTGCCCTTCTGTCCTTAAGATAGTTATCATCAGGCCGTTGCAACCACTGCCCTTCATTGCTGCTGTCCCCTGCCACCCTCCCTGTCACTGACTGCATGCAGTTCTTTCATGGCCCGCCCCAGTCATTCCTCCCTCCTGGGCAGTTCCGCACCTCTGCCAGCCCCTCAGCACCGAAGGCCTTTAGTACCCTAACGCCGATGACCCACGCCTGTGGGAGTAAGACTGCTCTGCCTAACACTCATGTGCATGTTTGTGCACATATACAGGCAAACATACCCACATACTAGTTTACTGTAAGTTTTACTGTTGTAAAGGGTGAGTGACATACAGTTTAAAAAGAATAAAATATGCATTACTCTTTACTGTAAATTCCATATAGCCAATTGATTCTCACAGAATGCTTTTATGGGTTTTTGCCAAATTCTTGTGTACTAGCCAACTTTGGGTTGCAATGGACAACTCATAAATGTTGGTTGATATTTTCCTTTATGCTAAAGACTCAAAAGTAAAACAGTGTAGACTTAGGGTTAATACAGGTGGCAAACACAAGGCCCGTGGGCCGAGTCCGGCCCTCCACCTTGTTTTATCCAGCCCGGCACCTTGTTTCTACCAAGCAGCAGGGCTGAGCTCTCCCTTAACTGTTAAGGAGCAGTTCCATTTATCCAGTCCTACAATTACATTCGGCCCTTTGAAGGCAATGGCAAGGCTAATATAACCGCCGGTGAAAATGAGTTTGACACCCCTGATAGAACTTCACTTGTTTATTGATGAGTGACCTCTTTGCAGAATTAGATAATAGTTGTTGAATACTGGAAGACTATTTTCTCAATTTTTTGGTGCTGTTTACACTGTAATGGCTACAGACACGATGCACTCTTAAATTTAATATGCATTACTAACATTTTCTTCATTACTTTCTCAAGTGTGGACAATCAACAGAACAGTAAGTCAAGGTCTGGTCTGCAGCATTTGCTAATTTCCATGGTGTGCATACTCCTGCCATGGTTAATTTCATGCTATCAGTTGACATCACTGAACACAGAGTTAAGAAGAGAGAGATGTGCAGGGGGCACATCCTTACGGTATTTCCACCGCACAAAGGCAGTAAGCAATGGCATAGACGGGGGATGGGAAGAGGGCGGTGATGGAAGGAGACTTGACTTGCGGTGGTGAACACACAGTACAATATACAGATGATGTGTTATAGAATTGTACACCTGAAACCTATATAATTTTATTAACCAATGGCATCCCAATAAATTTAATTAAAAATAAAAATAAAGAAAAAGCATTAGTGAGCAAAAAATAATAGCATAGATATAAAATAGTAAAATGTGGTAAAACAATTAGGAAGTGATGAGTTTTAACAACTTACGTCCTTTGTCTTTAAATGTAACTTATTTAATTGTAAGTTTCAAATAATGACTAACAAGAGCGTGCAAAATTCCTGAAATGGAACGATCACTGGATGGGAGCTAGCCCAGCCCAGCACTGTGTCGATGTGGTCGACTCCGTCCCTGTTCTCTGACCACTGCCCATTGATCCCTTTCCCTTGCTTTCTCACCTGAACACACATGCTTACCTCCTGATTCATTTTCTACTCACTCCTCAACCTGACTTTTGTGCTAGCAAGTAAAATCTCCTTTTTCCTTTACTGGCCCCAGAATTGTGGTTTTTCCCAGAGCTCTGTCTTGGGTGGTTTGCGTTTCTCTTTGGACACATTTTGTTCTGGTGATCTCATCCAATCCCTGACGTTAAGCACACTGATGGCTCCCAGGTCTGTCGTCTCCACCCGCATCTCTCTCGGCAGCTCCAGATCCATTTGTCCTACAGTCTACTGGACATCTCGCTTGCTTGCCCCACAGCAGTTCAAACTCAGCATTTCAAGAATGTGCTATTTCCCCAGCCTTCAACCTCCACCCCCAGATCTGATGTGGCCCCTCTTTTTCCATAAACGGAGATGACTTATCTACTAAGTATTCCATGTGAGACACCTGGGAGTCAGCCTTGATTCCTCTCTTTTCTTCATCACCTCCACCTTTCACCCTGGTGCCAAATACAGATTTACTCATTCATTCATTCATGCATTCATCCATCCATTCATTCATCTATGGAAACTTTCAGCAAACATTCATTAGAATGGCTGCACGGTATGTTGAGTAAGAACACTAGAGCTTGGAGTCAGCCTGCCGAGCATCAAACCCTGGCTCTGCCACTTACGTAGTTTTGTAATTTTGAGAAATTTGCTCCCTGGCCAGTGTGGCTCAGCTGGTTGAAGTATCATCTCATAGACCAAAAGGTTGTGGGTTCAATCCTCAGTCAGGGCACATACTTAGGTTTGTGTTTGATCCCTGGTCAGGGCACATATAGGAGGCAACCAATAGGTGCTTCTCACATGGACGTTGCTCTCTCTCTCTCAAATCAGTAAACATATCCTTGGGTGAGGATTAGTTTAAAAAATTTGCCTGACCACTGTGTTTTAGTTTTCTTAAATACATGTAGAGTGGGATTAATAACAGAATCTGTCTCACAGGGAACCAAGAGGATAAAGTGGGTTCCTCTGAGTAAAACTTTTTTGAAATATATTTTATTGATTATGCCATTATAGTTCTATTTCCCCCCTTCATTCCCCTCCACCCTGCATACCCCTCCCCCACCATCCCCCTTTAGTTTATGACCATGTCTCAAGTTCTTTAGATTCTATATTTTCCCTACTATTCTTGCCCTACCCCCTGTGTATTTTCTACCTACCGTCTATGCTACTTATTTTCTATTCCTTCTCCCCCCTTCCCCTCCTCCCACTCCCCTGTTGCTAACCCTCCATGTGATCTTCATTTCTATGGTTCTGCTCCTGATCTAGCTGTCCTCTCAGTTTGTTTTTGTTTTAGGTGTGGTTGTTAATAACTGTGAGTTTGCTGTCCTTTCACTGTTCATCTTTTTTATCTTCTTTTTCTTAGGTAAGTCCCTTTAACATTTCATATAATAAGGGCTTGGTGATGATGAATTCCTTGAACTTGATCTTATCTGAGAAGCACTTTATCTGTCCTTCCATTCTAAATGAAAGCTTTGCTGGATAGAGCAATCTTGGATGTAGGCCTTTAGGTTTCATGACTTGGAATACTTCTTTCCAGCCCCTTCTTGCTTGTAAGGTCTCTTTTGAGAAATGAGCTGACAGTTTGATGGGAACTCCTTTGTAGGTGACTGTCCCCTTATCTCTTGCTGCTTCTAGGATTCTCTCCTTCATTTTAATCTTGGCTAATATAATTATGATGTGCCTTAGTGTGTTCCTTCTTGGGTCCACCTTCTTTGGGACTCTCTGAGCTTCCTGGATTTCCTGGAAGTCTATTTCCTTTGCCAGATTGGGGAAATTCTCCTCTATTATTTGTTCAAATAAGTTTTCCACTCGTGGCTGTTTCTCTTCCCCTTCTGGTACCCCTATAATTTGGATGTTGGAACGTTTAAAGATGTCCTGGAGGTTCCTAAGCCTCTCCTCATTTTTTTGAATTCTTGTTTCTTCATTCTTTTCTGTTTGGTCATTTTTTTCCTCTTTCTGGTCCACTCCTTAGATTTGAGTCTCAGTTTCCTTTGCATTACTATTGGTTTCCTGTGTATTTCCATTCATTTCAATTAGTTTAGCCTTCAAATGTTTCTCTAATTTGTGACTAAAATCAACCAGTTCTGTGAGCATCCTGATCACCAGTGTTTTGAACTGTGCATCTGAAAGTTTGGCTATTTCTTCATCGCTTAGATTTATTGGCTCTGGGGCTCTGAGTTGTTCTTGAGCCATGTTTTCATCTGTTTGTGCCTGTTACGTATGAGGAGGTGTTCACCAGGGTGGGGCGATCCAGGCCACTGGTTTGTGATGCTGTATGTGGGGGTGGGGTCAGAGAGGGACAATGGCGGTCCCTTCTGCCACTTTCTGTCACTGGGACCTTCATGGTCTGTCTCACCGCTTGCTCCTTCACTGGTTTATCTGTGCTCGAATGTGTGACCGTGGTCAGCCCTCAGTGAGTCCACTGCCTTGTGACCTCAGTGGGTCCGCCCGCTTCTCCACACCTGGGATTCGCCCATGGCCACCTGCGTGCCTGGGTCGCACGCCCGGGTTGGTCCGGTGGATCCTTCCTGCCCGACCCTGCTCTGCTGCTGGCTCTGCCCCTCTTACCAGTTTGGCTGAAGGGTTCCTTGTTGTCAGACTTCCATATAGTTCAATTTTCTGTGGTTTGGCTGCATTTTTGTTGCTAAAATTTTGTTGTTTTTAAACTTGGTTGTGTGAGAAGGTGCAGGGCTTCCACCTACGCCTCCATCTTGGTGGAAGTCCTGAGTAAAACTCTTAAAACTCAGCTTGGCTGTGAGTCAGGTCTGGCCAGCCACCTTGTTTTATAAATAAAATTTTATTATAATACTGCAAACACACACACAACACAGCTTGACACAGAGTGAACAAAGAAATGTTAGCTGTGGGTAGTTATGTGCGTAAATACCATAATTATTCTGCCAGAAGACCAGCCTGAGTCAGTGGGGGTGTGTGGGTTTGCTAGAGCTGCCACAACGAAGTACTGCAGACCAGGTGGCTTAAGGGAAAACATTGCCTCGAAGTTCTGGAGGCTACCAGTCCAGAATCAAAGTGTCGGCAGGGCCTTGCTCCCTTTGAAACTTTCAGGAGAATCTTTCCTGGCCTCTTGCTATCTTTGGCTGGTTTGCTGCAATCCATGGCATTCCTTGGCTTGCGGCTGCATCACTCGGATCTCCACCTTGCTCAGAGCATGGCATTCTCCCCATGTGTCCCTATCTTCACATGTCTGTTTTCTTATGAGGACACTGGTCATATTGGATTAGGGGCCCACCCTACTCTAGTATGACTTCATCTTAACTAATTACATCTGCGATGGCCCTATTTCCAAATGAGGTCACATTCTAAGGTGCTGGGGGTTAGGACTTCAACATATTGTGTTTTTTTTTCCTTGAGGGCAAGGGTGGGGAACACAGTTCAACCCACAATGGGCAGGAGGTATGACATAGGGATTATGTTTGACCCCTGACATTCTTACCTCTTTTCTCCCTGAGGCCACTCACTGTCTTAATTCCTTCTGTCTTGTCACACCTCCCCACAAGATCCTAGTCTGACTGCACCATCGCCCACCCTCTGTGTGGATGTCAGAGTGAACTTTCCAAAACGTGGACCTGATCATGTGACTTGCTTCTGAAGCCGAGGGAGCGTTCAGGTGCAGGGTCAGCACCAAAGACCCTTCATGCCCCACTTCTTCCTGCCGAGCTGGGCCCTGTGCGCACCCTGAACGTGGGGCTTCCTGAATTGTTTTTCTTGTGTCTTGCTGACATGACAGAGTGCCCTGTGAGGTGGGGACCTCCTTGTATCCCCTATTGTTTGACATTACTATCATTTTTTAATCTTTTCACTATTATAAATAATGTGTGATGAGTATTTTTATGTTTAAATACTTTTTAAAATTTAAAATTATTTCCTTAGGCACAACTCAACTGCAAAAAGACAAACAACCCAATTTTTAAAAGTAGACAAAAGGTCACATAGACATTTCTCCAAAGAAGATAGACAAATAGCCAATAAACTCATGAAAAGATGCTCATTGTCATGACTCATTAGGAGGATGCACATCAAAATCCCAGTGAGATACCACTTCCTCGACACTAGGATGGCCACGAAAAATAAACAAGCAAAAAAGCCAGACGAATGTTGAGAGGATGTGGAGAGAGAAAAACTGGAGCATAGCTACTGGGAGCGTCAAATGGGAACCGGTGGGGCCACCGTGGAAAAGCAGTTTGGTCGTTCTCTGTACTTATACGTGTACCTAGAGTCTCGTAGAACGTAGCACGACCCTTAGGTATATACTCAAAACAATCGACAATAGGCGTTCGAACAAGTATCTGTATACAACTCTCCATGGCAGCACCATGCACTTCAGTCAGAAGGCGGAAATGACCCACATGCCCACACATGGAAGAATGGATAGGCCAAAGGTGGGGTATCCATACAATGAAATATTACTCAACCGTAGAAAGGTATAAAGTACCACTATATACTACAATGTAGTGAAGCTTGAAAAAATCATGTTAAGTGAAAGAGGCCAGACAAATGATTCCATTTACATGAACATCCAGAATACAGAAATCCATGGAGACAAAAAGCCAACTGGTGGTTGCCAGGGGCTCGGGGGGAAGGAAGAATGGAATTAACTGCTTCGTGGGTACAGGTTTTATTGTGTGGTGATGAAAATGTTTTGGCACTAGATGGAATGGTAGTTGCACAATATTATGAATGTGATAAATGACACTGAATTGCACACTTAAAAATGTTTAATTTTATGTTATGTGAATTTGACCTCAAGCATGCAAGGAGTGAATTACTGATACTTGCTACAATATGGATGAACCTTGAAGATGTTCTTCTGAATGAAAGAAGGCAGACACAGAAGGTCCCATATTGTAGGATTCCCTTTATATGAAATATCCAGAATGCACAAATTCATAGAGACAAAAAGCAGATGAGTGGTTGCCAGAGGCTGGGGCAGAAGGTGGGCTGGGGAGAGACCAGCAGAATCGACATTTCCTTCCGGGTGATGGAACGTTCTGGAACTAGGTAGAGGTGCTGGCCACACAGTACTGCGAATGTGCTACATGCTACTGAATCACACACTTCAAAATGCTACATTTTATGCCATGAGTGTTTTACCACACACACGGAGATATTTCCTCAGGAAGGATTTTCTGAAGTGACGCCAGAGCCAAAGGAAGTGGCACATTGCTGAGTTTTTGCAGAGAAAGGGTCATCTCGCTGCCCTCCTACCAGCAACGTCTCAGAGAAGCTACATTGTGTCTTTGCTAGACTTGGGTTTAAAAAACGCTTCACTAATTTGCCATAACACTGTTTCTCTTCGGAAAGTTCCCTGTGCTTCCAAGCTCAGGGTTAAATCAAACGAGTCATTGAGGGACAGAGCCAGAGCAGATGGACGTCCGAGCAGATGGACGGGCCCAGAGAGCGTCTAGGCCGTTGGACCGCACCCTTATCAGACCAATATTTACTAACAACCTAACGATCCTGATATGAAAGCCATAGACAACCTACCTAAAGTCTGTATGATAGAGTGCTTCAGACAGCATGAATTTTGAAGTGAACTTTCTGGGTTCAAATTCTTGCTCTGCTGTTCATCAGCTGTGTGAAGTGGGGTACTTGTCTGGGCCTCAGTTTCTTCATCTATAGCATGGGGCCAATGACAACGTCTCCTCACAGGGCTGTTTTGAAGATTAAATTAGTGTAGGATTACACTCTCGACTGTAAACAAAGGAAGAAGTATAAGGAAAGTAACGCATAAACAATGCATTAGGTAACTTAAACAGTAACTTATGACACAATGCATTTTAAAGTTGTAAATACCTATGTGTGGTTATCCTAGAAGAGATTGAAATGGAACGCTACGCCTGCAGGTAGACTCACACCGGAGGCCGCAGCTCTGTATGGAGATGGACACAGGTGTGTTGCACTTCAAAAACTATGAACGTTGCTCTGGGTGATGTGTTCTTCCAAAATCGATTCTTGGGCAAGTTTTTAAACAGATTAAGTCCCTTGATTTTCACTGGAGTTGCACTGCTGGTGAGTATTTTTAGAAATCATGCTTCTATGTAAAATGGAGTTACATTCCAGGTCAAGATTATTTTACAGTTTTTTCATCTTTGTAAATGGACTGCGGGGCACTTAAAAGTGGGACACAGCACCATTCTTTATTGTGTGGGACATCCCACGTACTTCCGGATGTCTGGAATCCCTGGCCCCCTCCTCTAAATGTCAGTGTTCTCTAGTGGGTGTCTCCACCCCCACCGAAGCTATTCCAACCATCTCCTCTTCCAGACCAGGTGACCCGGGCCCACAGAGGGGACTGCACGTCGACACGTATTACTGTGAATGTTTAACCCCATCCCACCTCCAGCTCTGTGATCGCGGTGGGAGACGCCTTGTTAGTGAGCAGAACTCCAGCCCTGCCACTTTTAATCCACTTCGTTCCTTTCTTTTCTTACCCACCACCCTTCCTTCCTCTTCCTCCTTTCTTCCCCAACACTTAACCCATTTAGCCAGTCCTGTTGGCTGTACCCTCAGTAAGTGCCTTCTACTTGTTCTCTGCCCCCCACTTTTGCCCCACTGAAACCTATTCTTCTCAGAGCTGCCAAGGGAACTTAAAAAAAAAAAAAATCACATCAAGGCCGTTCTCTATTTCAACTGCTCCAGAGGCTTTCCAAGACACCGGAATAAAATGCACACTCCTCTCTGCCGTCCAGGACCTATCTGATCTGGCCACATCTTGCATTATCCTCACCACGCTCCCCACACGGGCCTCACACAGCTGCCTCGGGTCTCTCCCCTGCTGTTCCTTCTGTCTGGACCTAACTTCTCTTCAGCCAGCTTTCTGGAGAGCTAACTTCTTATCCTTTGTGTCTACTCGAATGTCACCTTTTTCGACACCTTCCCCAGCCACCTGATCTAAAATAATCCCATGACCCATCACTCTTTGCCTTACTCTTGTTTGTTCTTTAAAGCACTTACCATGGTGTGAAGCGGGCATGTTGATTTGCTTGCTTCTTCCTTGTCTGTCTCTTCAGGAGGCTGTAAGGGACCCTGGGGTGGAGCAACATCATTAGTCTCACTCTCCATGGGGTCCCAGGGCCCAGCACAATGCCTGCAAGCGCCGCTCATGTTTTATTTATGCCAGCGAATTAAGGCCTGACACACGACTCCAAATGGACCAATGGGAATCCTCACAACGTTTGCAAAGAGGCTCACTCACTCAGAAGTTTTCGCCACCTTTTTTTCTTTTAATCGTATTTGATTGATTATGCTATTACAGTTGTCCCACTTTCACCCCCTTCTCCTCTCCACCCAGCACCCTCCACTCCCTCAGGCAATCCCCACACCATTGTTCATGGCTATGGGTCCTGTGTGTAAGTTCTGTGGCTACTCCACCTCCTGTCCTGTACTTTACATCCCTGTGGTTTTTCCTGTAACTGCCTATTTGTACTTCTTAATCCCCTCACCTCTTCCAGAATCCTCCCACCACCCCCCATCTCAGAACCATCAGATTGCTGTCCATATTCATAATTCTGGCTCTGTTTTTCTGTTTTCTAGGTTTGATTTTTAGAGTCGGTTGTTGCTAGGTATGTATTTATTGCCATTTTACTGTTCATTGTTTTGATCTTTTTTTTTTTTTTTCAGTAAGTCCCTTTAACAGTTCATATAATAATGGTTTGGTGACGATGAACTCCTTTAGTTTGTTCTTGTCTGGGAATCTCTTTTATCTGCCCTTCGATTCTAAACGATAGCTTTTGTGTTCTGCCCGGGGCTACCCTGCCTGAGCTGTAAAGCAATCTGAGATGGCTGCTACTGGTGCTGGCCTTGCAGATTCCCAGGTGAAGCCAAGCTGTGAATCTAAGCTGGCTGCTCCTAGTGCTGGGCCTGGGGCCAATTTAGCAAGGGGCATGGGGGCTGGGGGTTTACTGAGACCTGCTGTTGCCTGTTTGATAGGCAGAGCAACCTTGGCTGTAGCAGCCCACTTTTCATGACTTTGAATATATATCTTGGCAATCCCTCCTAGTCTGCAAAGTTTCTTTTGAGAAATCAGCTGACAGCCTTTTGGGAACTGCCCTGTAGGTAATTAACTGCTTTTCTCTTGCTGCTTTTAAGATTCTCTCTCCATCTTTCACTTTTGGCATTTTAATTATGATGTGTCTTGGAGTGGGTTTCTTTGCATCCATCTTGTTCGGGACTCTCTGTGCTTCCTGGACTTGCATGTCTATTTCCTTTACCAAAATAGGAAAGTTTTTTTTTTTTTAGGAAAGTTTTCTTTCATTATTTTTTTTTTCAAATAGATTTGCAATTTCTTGCTCTTTCTCTTCTCCTCTGGCTCCCCTATGATATATATGAATGTTAGAACACTTGAAGTTGTCCTAAAGGCTGCTTACACTATCCTTTTTTTTTTGGATTCTTTTTTTTCTTCTTGTTCTGATTGGTTGTCTTTTGCTTCCTTATGTTCCAAATCATTGATTTAATTCTTGGAGTCATCCATTCTACTGTTGTTTCCTGTAAACTGTTCTTTATTTCAATTAATGTATCCTTCATTTCTGACTGGACCATTTTTATGCTGTTGAGGTCCTCACTAAGTTCCTTGAGCATCCTGATAACCAGAGTTTTGAATTCTGCATTTGATAGATTATTTCTATTTTGTTTACTTCTTTTTCTGGAGTTTTGATCTGTTCTTTCATTTGGGCCATGTTTCTTTGTCTCCTCATTTTGGCAGCCTCCTTGTGTTTGTTCTATGTATTAGGTAGAGCTTCTTTGATTCTGTGTCTTGGTGGCGTGGCCTAAAGTAGTAGGTGTCCTAGGGTCCAGTGGCACATCCTCCCCTATTACCCAAGCTGGATAGTTAAGATGCATCATTTGTGTGAGCTGAGTACACCCTCCTCTTGTAGTTGAGCTTTGATTGTTGTTGGCAGGTCAACGGGAGGGATTTACCCAGGCCAGTCAGCTGCAAAGACTGGCTGTGACTCCCGACCCCCAATCTCTGCCCTCTGTGGAGGATCAGCGGTGCAGGGGCAGGGTGGTGGTGGTCTGATGTTGCCTGTAGCTGTCCACCGGGTGTTCAGGCTCTGGGTCTCCTGAGTGGTACAGGCAAAAATCAGCCCCACCTGTGTTTTACCTGGGGCTGCCTTGCATGAGCTATGAAGCAATCTGAGATGGTTGTCATTTGTGCTGGGCTTAGAGATTCCCAGGTGAGCCAAGCTATGAATCTAGGCTGGCTGCTGCTAATGCTGGGCCTGGGGCTATTTTAGCAAGAGGTATGGGGGCAGGGGGATTACTGAAGCTGGCTCTTGCTTATCTGACAGGATTTTGGAGGTTGTAAAGAATGAGCCAAGACCAGCCATTCATATGGAAAAGTCACGCTTAATAGTTTGGGTGGGACAGAGTCTCAAGGGATCTCCAGGGGCAAACAGGGTTAGCCAGGCTGATGGAGTCTCAGATATGGCACCTGCCTCCTGGCTCTGTGGCTCTGTGTGGGGAGGACACAGAAAAGAGATAAAGGCCCCTGTTCACCTTTCCATCTGGGACAAAGCTGTCTCCCAGCTCCCACATGGATGCCAGACATGTCAGCTCCTCCCTGTCTGCCATTGGTGCCTTTCAAGCTGCCACCCCAGTGTCGGAGCTCAGAGGGAGTGAGTCTGAGAAAGCCCATGTGCGGATTCTTTAAGGGGAACTGCTTGGTACTCCAGAAATTTCTTTCACCAACTCAATCACCATCGATTTTGCAGCCAGAAGTTGTGGGGACTTATCTTTCTGGCACTGGACTGCTGGGCTGGCCTACTCTTGGTGCTGTTGAGGTCCTCACTAAGTTCCTTGAGCATCCTGATAACCAGAGTTTTTAATTCTGGACTACTTTTTCTTGAGGTTTCCCCCCTGAATTTCTACCTACCACCTGTGGGTGTGGGACCAGCCATTCCATGTCTCTGCCCCTCCTACCAGTCTGGGTGGTGTGGTTCCTTTAACTCTGTAGCTGTTAGACTTCCATCCAACTTGATTTCTGATGGTTCTGAGTGAGTGCTGGTTTTTCTGTATTTCAGTTGTAATATTGATACGGTTGTGCAAGGAGGTAGCCTGTGTTTACCTTTGCCGCTGTCCTGACCAGGAGTTCTTTTGTTTTTCTTTTAATGCTTGGGCCTTAGAGATCAGAAAGTATTTGCAGCTGAATGAGAAGGAAGGGAATCAATCGATGAGAAGGTTAGAGAAGTAGAGTAGAATGATGTAAGTCTATGGAGAACCAGAGACAGAGAAAAAGATGAAGAGAGAGCATCTTTGCAGCAGTGGCTGGTGGGCACCAGGTGTTCTGGGGAACCAGGTGTTCTTTTTGCGTGTGTGTACGTGCCCTTGTATGTCCTGTTCATTAAAGATCAATTTCCTTGAGGTATATTACATGCAACAAAACCCACTGATTTTAAGAATGCAATTTGATGAGCATTAATGACAGTATACAGTTGTGTCACTGCCACCACAATCAAGATATAGAACATTACCTGCCCTGGCTGGTGTGGCTCAGCGGATTGAGCACCAGCCTGCGAGCTAGGAGGTTGCCAGTTCAATTCCTGGTTGGGGATCATGATTGGGTTTCGGGCCAGGTCCCCAGCGGGGGATGTGTGAGAGGCAGCCACACTACGATGTTTCTCTCCTTCTCTTTCTCCCTTCCTTCCCCTCTGTCTAGAAATAAATAACATCTTAAAAAAAAAAAGAACTTTTTCTTCAACCCCAAAGCAAAACCTATTTTTTGAGATACCCCATAATTCCTTTGTAAAAAACAGCTTTGTTGGGGTGCAATAAACCACACGTATAAAAAGAGTGTAATTTGGTCAGTTTTGACATTTGTGTACATCTGTGAAACCATCACCATAACAGAGGTAGTGAACATCTCCCTCACCCCCACAGTTTCCTCCTGTCTCTCTAACTCCTCCTTCCCCAAGCACCCCGGAATCTGCATTCTGTCACTGCCGATTAGGCTACATTTTCTAGAGCTGTACATAAACGGAACCACACAGCATGCACTCTTTCATCTGGCTTTTTTTCACTCCCCATAATTATTTTTAGATTCATGCATGTTGTGGGCAAGTATCAATAGTCCATCCTTTTTTATTGCTCATAGTGTTCTAGTGGATGGATGTGCCACGGTTTGTTGGCCTGGTCACCTGTGGGTGGGCAGTGGGGCTGTTTCCGGTGTGGGATTGTTACAAATACAGCTGCCGTGAGCATCCACGTCCAAGTCTTTGTGTGGACATGATATTTCTTTTGCTCTTGGGCAAATAAATACCTAGGCATGAAGTGGTGGGATCATATGTTACCTTTACTTTATTCTTAATAGTATATTTTTCTTTTTTGCTTAAGCCAATCAATTTAGGGTTGCTCAAGGTCCCTCAGCAGGACTGGGACTCAGTCCCCTCCCCCTTGGTCCCTTTGGTCCCCTTGACCCCCTCGGAGCTACCCCTCCTTGTTCCCGTGCTGATCACGAGGCCGTGGAAGGCTGAGGGCACACCTTACCTTCCTGCGCACGTCACATCTGAGGAGCTGTGCTGCCTTACATAAGCTCACTGACCTCTTGCTTCTCTCCAGAGTCTAGAATCATGGAATCATTTGCAAGCATGTGCTCGCTGCCTCTGGGCTGGAATGTTAAGTGCCCGTGGAGTTGTCTGGCTTAACAGCCTTATCGAAATATGTCTGTGGATGGACAAGGTCAGTTGCTGACTGTGAGGAAGGACAGACTCAGATGAAAAGACGCTCTGAGGACCAGGGAGCCACAGGGATGAGCTGAGAATGAGGCTTAAAGACAGCGCTTCCCAGGCAGATGCTTTTACATTTGAGTTCAATTTAATTCTGAAAAAGGCGTGCATTTTTGACGGTTCAAAATTCAAGAGCTAGGGTGGGTATCCAGCACTGTGAAAAGTCTTTGTCTTACCCATGTCCCCGGTCACTGAGTTCTTCTCCCCAGGGGCCCACCACGTACCTCCTCACCCCCAGTTCCCTGCCTGTTCTTCCAGAGATGATTTGTGTATACAAGTACATATTGTATGTGTGTGTGTATATATATATTGAATGTAACACTTTTTATACAAGTGCTAGCAGGCGAAACACATTGTTGTACATTTTCTTTTTTTTTTCACTTGACGTATCTTAGAGCTTGGTCGACAGCCCAGTGGGAAGAGCCTGCGCACTCGTTTTTTGTGTTTATGTAGTATTCTTTCATTATGCTTCTTCAGCCCGTCGAGGCAGCATTTGACCACTGGCATTCGTAGGACAATGGGATGACGGAGTGAATCATTTTAGTTTGTACAGTAAATAATGACCGAGTTACAGGTGGATTCTCTTGGCCAATGCACTGTAATATAATCTGGGCGAAGGCAAACTGAAAGGGAAGGTAACATTTCTAAGCACTTCGCATGCCAATGAATTCATACAGAGGTGTTTCTT
Source organism: Artibeus jamaicensis (assembly GCF_021234435.1). Taxonomy (NCBI): domain Eukaryota; kingdom Metazoa; phylum Chordata; class Mammalia; order Chiroptera; family Phyllostomidae; genus Artibeus; species Artibeus jamaicensis. Next base: position 11,663,919 of record NW_026522057.1, read on the forward strand.
AAAGTCTGGTTTCTTGAAGAATTACCAGGGGAGCTAATTAAAGGAAGGCTTAGCAGGCTCTCCCTTCCTCCACTGTCCCAGAAATTCTGATTCATTGGAGCTGGCGGTGGGGAGAGCGCGGAATCCTAACAAAGGCGGTCCACAGACTCAACTGCGAGGGAGAGCGTGCTCTGCAGAGGGCAGAGCTCTGCACGGAGCGGGTACCTGAATAGTTCATTAATTCCAATTATTGAAATAATTGCACTCCTGTATTTTTAAACCTGCAAAGAATTCATGAATAAGGAAGCGATTTTTTTTTTCAAACAGCTCAGAAGGATACGCAGTCTCCCCACCCCTCCCTCCTTCTTAGTTCTCTCCCTAGAGAAGAATTTCCTGTTATTCATTATCTTTGAAGAGACATGGGTCCCTATCACACTGCAGAAACGCCACTGTGACTGAGGAAGAGGGCCTTGTCCTGAGTTAGAGGTGGTGCAAAGGCCTGGGAACAGGAACACACTTGGATGTGGGAGTCCAAGGCCTTCTTAAATCTCAGCGGTGCTCTCACTGTGTGCCAGACACCTGAGCTCAGGATTTCCATAGTTACCTCAGCTCACCTCATAATGACCCATTTTGCAGAGAGCAAAACTAAGGCTGGCAGGTTAGTGATTTGCCTATGGGAGGTGAATCACACAGCTCTGGGTATAGAACAGGATTTCGAACTCAGGTCTAGAGCCATTGTTCTTAAGCGCTGTTGGAAGTACTCACCACTTAGTGACTAGACAATTTCGGGACAAGCTGTTAACCACTCTCAGATTCTTGGGCCTCTAAACACTTTATGGAAACTGCTTATTCATTGTCCTTCTCAACTGCCTTTGAGCTCTGTGAGGACCTGTCTGCCTCTTGTTCTCCACTGTAGCTGCACCGCCTTGCTGTCTGCATGGACGGTGGGTGCCCAGCGAACTCCTGCAAAGGGGTCTGGGGACAAATCCGGGCTAATTCCGCACACGTTGCAACTCCTCAGCCTGCTAATTGTCTTACAATGTTTTGATTTTTAATAAATATTTTCTAATATAGACTGATACATGCTCAGTGCAGCTCATACATTTATTTTATTTAAAAGTCTAAATATGCATAATCACCAGAAAAAACCTCTTAACCTTTTTCTGATCTTTGCTGCCTATGTTTTATATATATATATACACACATATATAATATAGACGTAATAAGTACATATTATATATATCATGTGTAATGTATATCATATGTGATACACATATAAAACAGGCAGGCAAAGTCCTTATGTATACACAACTTATATATAATGCACATGTAATACGTGTGTCTGTATATAATGTGTGTGTGTGTGTGTGTGTGTGTGTGTGTGTGTATCTGTGTACCCCTGCCATGTTCCCTCTGCGAGCTGGGCTGAGTAGTCTCTACTCACAGGGCTCCGAGGAGGCTCCTGAGGGATTTTTGCCAGCGCAGTGCCACGCACACACTGGCTTGTTTTTCCTGCCTGGCAGCAAAAAGATGGCAGCATTGCAGGGTATTAGAGAGGGCCCAGGCCGCCAGACCCACCTACTGCTGCTGGGTCTGCAGAGTCACCAAGTGGCCTCCGGGCTACAGCAGGACTCCATCCAGGAGGCTTCTATCCAGGAGAGACATTATGTCCCCAAAGGACCCACATGTCTGATCCCTGCGGCGTTTCTAATGCTCACTGTAAACAAACATCTTGACCTCCTGTTTGTCTCCAGTCTCCTCTGAGTCAGGTTAATGTGGGTCAGTTTTCTGGAGATAGGACACCTCTGTGGCTCTCACAGGCTTTGGTTTCTATCTCTGCAAAGCGGACCCAGCGTGGACACCTGTGGGCTTCCCTGGTAGCTTTGTGGTCCTCTCTCTCTCGGCTCCTGGAGCTCCCCCAGATATGGGGCTGCAGTGGGTGATGTGTCTGTTCAAACTACCTACTGTGTGTCCCAGGACAGGGTTATACGTCTCTGCCCCGTGGAAGAGGAGTGTCCATTGGGCTTGATCTGGTCAATGAAATGTGGGTGCAAATGGCCATGTCACTCACATCTAAGCAGATGTGTCAGGAGCTAGCTTGCGGTCTGCCACCTTTTCCAATTTTCTTTTCTGCAAGTACAGCCATGTCCCCGAGAGGGGCCGTTCTACTGGCCTGGAATGAAGGCAACATGGAGTGGAGAGAAACTGACCTGTGAGGGCATGTGGTAAAGTGAGAGGTAGACATTTTTTAGAGAAAAAGATCGCCTGAGATTTTGGAGTCGTTTGTAATTACAGACTCACCCAGCCCATCCTGCCTCTCTGATGAGTGACCTTGGACATGGCACTTGACCTGTTTGAGCCTGAGTGTCCTCATCTGTAAAATGGCGACAATGGTGCTCACTTGAGGATGTACATAAAACAATAGTTTAAGAGCACTTAGCCTACTTCCAGGAGCTCGGTTGCTGCTTAAAAACTGTCAGTTGAATTTCAACATAATCAGCAATTGGAGAGAGGCCAGATACAGGATGATGTATGGAGACCTTTCATGAAAAAGAATGGATAAGCCCTGGCTGGTGTAGCTCAGTGGATTGAGTGCTGGCCTGCAAACCAAAGGGTCACTGGTTCTACTCCCAGTCACGGCCCATGCCTGGGTTATGGGCCAGGACCCCAGTAGAGGGCATGTGAGAAGCAACCACACATGGATGTTTCTCTCCCTCTTTTTCTCCCTACCTTCCCCTCTCTGAAAATAAATAAATAAAATCTTTTAAAAAAATGGGCCCTGGCTGGTGTAGCTCAGTGGATTGAGCGCGGGCCTGGGAACCAAGCAACCACGGTTCGATTCCCAGTCAGGGCACATGCCTGGGTTGCAGGCCAGTTCTCTCCCTCTCTCCTTCCTTTCCCCTCTAAAGATAAATAAATAAAATCTTTAAAAAAAAAAAAAGGAATAAAATACCAATGTCCACAGTAGCACCATTGACGACAGCCAAAAGGCAGAAACGACACAAGTGCTGTCAACAGATGAACAGATAAACAAAATGTGGTAGATACATATAATGGAATATTATTCAGCCCTGAAAAGGTAAATAATTCCGACATGCCTCAACACGGATGAGCATTGAAGACATTGTGCTAAGTGAAATAAGCCAGACATGAAAGAGCAAATTATGCATGACCCTGCTTACAGGCGGTACCCAGAGAAGTCAAATCCTCAGAGACATAATACAGCGGTGGTCTCGGGGGCAGGTTGGGGGGCAGTTACTCTTCAGTGCGGGTGGACTCTGGGTTTGGAGATGTTCAGTGGTGGTGGCGGCACAACGGTGCGGATGTACTAATGTCGCTGAACTGCACCTTGAAAGACGGTTAAAGTGGCTTATTTTATGTCATGTATATTTCATTGCCATCAAGAAAAGCTGGGCAAAGCTTCATTTTCGCTCCTTTTTTACCATACTTGGAGCTCTTTCTTGATACAGACTACCAATTTTGATCTTTTTATTTATTATTTTTATAACACATCACACATGATCATTTTAAAAATTAAAAAAACAGATAAGCATTAAAAACTACACATATACTCATGTAATAACCACTGTTAATGGTTTGCTGTATCTCATCCCAAACATTTTTCTAGGTATTTATGCATATAATTACACACACATTTATATACAGTAATACACACTTGCATTTGAACTGATTATAAATTTGCATGAAATCAGATTCTAGTATATATATTGATATACATATATATACTGATATAGAATCTGCTTTTTTCCTACTAAATGATAAATATGTGGAAAATTTTACACACTAATGAGTATAGTCAGCCTTCTGTATCCATGGTTTCTGTGGATTCAACCAAATGAGGTTGAAAAATTAAAAAATAATTATGTTGTGGTTGGTGTGTATGCATTAGGGCTATGGCTCTTGCCTCTGTGATGCACGTGTATGGGCTTGTTTTTCTTGTCACTGTTTCCTGAACAATACAATGCAACAACTATTTACTCACGTAGTGCTGACATTGTACTCGGTATTCCAAGCAACCTAGAGATGATTTAAAGTACATGAGAGAATGTGCATTGGTTATATACTGGTGCTCTGCCACTTTATATAGGAGACTTGGGCACCCTGGATTTTGGTATCCATGGGGCAGCCCAGAACCCCAGAACCCACCCCGGCAGACACTGACGGACCACTAAATAGATGCTCATGGCTGCACAGAATCCTGTAGTATGTGTGATGTAACATCTTTATTTACCATTTTCCTGTCGGTAGACATGTAGGTTGTTTCCACTTTTTGTTATTATAAGCAACTATGCGGCAAATTAATAATGGTGGTATCATCTATGTACCAGATACTATTAATTTGCTATGTACCAGATACTATGCTAAGCATTTTGCAAGCATTATGTAAGTTAATCCTCCCCAAAATTCTATCTCAGCCCCAAGAGAAGCACAGTGGACTCTCCGAGCTTTCTCCCAAGGTGAGGCCTAGAGACTGGCCACCCCAACCCTGAGCATTGTGCCTCCCTGTCAAAGAGAGAAGATGCTCTCGTCAGCCTAGGTCTGTGGCTTCCTTTAGAGTACACACCTGAGAGCAGCTGTTACTAAGAAGGGGAGGTTTTGTCCAGTATCCACTCGGGCAGCTGCCTCTGTTAACACAGGGCCTGCTTCCTCCCGAAGCCAACCCCAAGTCCAGATGTAAGTGCAGCGATTCTTCAGGTAGTGCGGGACCACCAGCAGGGGTGCAGGGATATGATACAGGGAAGGAAAGGCTGCCGATGAAGGGCGTGTTATCATGCAGGCTACCACTCTGGAGCTGAAGTCCATGAGAAACCGTGGAGTGTGTCAGCGTGATCTCACTGGAGGGGCGAGGGAGCTGGGCTTTGTTTATACTGATCCCGTCAGTCCCTTTCAGGGCAGAGAGGTCTTGTGTAGCTTTAGCAAAAGCCTGCAGGGAATGAGATGCAGAACCTGGGAGGTGGAAATTGATGGGAACAGACTGAAGCTATGTGTGCTGAGGGGGCTGTGGGCGGGGCGGAGAACCAACAGTCTGTTACGCCCTGGTACCATCACTCCTGGGGTCAAGATTTCACTGGGAATGAAGTCTTCCCACACCAAGCCACCAGCCCTCCCAGCCCCCTGATACATTTTTATTGCTCATATGGAAGTCCACACATATTCAAATTCTGCATATTTTTATTTATAGTTTTGTGTGCTTATTTTGTCAATTATGAGAGAGGTTTGTTATTTTGCCTTGTCCTCTCTCCCCCCTCCATCAGTTTGTAGAAAGCACTCTCTGTTTCTATTCTTATAGTAGTTACTCTAGTAATTTCAACTTGCAACCTGACTTATCAGAGTCTAAAATTAGTCAGTGTCTTTTCCCCCCCGAAGTATGCAACAACCTTAAAACATTTTTAACTCCATTAACCAGCCTCCAACTTTTTTACTACTGTTGTTGTCTATTTTAACTTTGTCTTATGCTTCTTTTTTTAAGTATATTTTATTGATTACGCTATTACAGGTGTCCCATTTTTTTCTCTCCTTTATTCCCCTCTGCCTTGCACCCCCTTCCCTCCCCTTACTTCCTGTCCATGGGTCATACATAGAAGTTCTTTGGCTTCTCCGTTTCCTATACTATTTGTAACCTCCCTCTGTCTATTTCGTACCTACCTATTATGCTCCTTATTCGCTGTATCTTTTTCCTTATTTTCCTTCCTCCCTCTCCTTGCTGGTAACCTTCCATGTGATCTCTATTTCTGTGATTCTGTTCCTGTTCTAGTTGTTTGCTTTTGTTTTTGTTTTTTTTCAGGTTCAGGTGCTGATGTGTTTGTTGTCATGTTCCTGTTCATGGTTTTGATCTCCTTTTTCTTTCTTATGTTTCTTTCTAACCCCCCAAAACATTATGATCATGGTTTTATGTGGTCAGTAATTAACATGGATTATTTAGAAGTATAACTCTGGAGCCCTGGCTGGTATGGATTGAGCTCTGACCTGTGAACCAGAGTTGCTGGTTTGATTCCCAGTCAGGGCACATGCCAGGGTTGCAGGTCAGGTCCCTGGTTGGGGGCACATGAGAGGAAACTATACATTAATATTTCCCTCCCTCTCTTTCTCCTCCTCTTCCCCTCTGTCTAAAACTGAATAAATAAAATCTTTAAAAAGAAGTATAACTCTTTTTAAAAGATATTTTATTTATTTACTTTTACAGAGAGGGGAAGGAAGGGAGAAAGAGGAGAGAAACAGCAATATGTGAGAGAGATACATTGGTTGCTTCTCGCACACCCCCAACCAGGGACCTGGCCCACAACCCAGGCATGTGCCCTGACTGGGAATTGAACCGGAGACCCTTCGGTTCACAGGCTGGTACTCAATACACTGAGCCATAGCAGCCAGGGCTAGAAGTATAATTCTTAATTTTCAAATATACAGGGATTTTCTGGTTAACTTTTTCATATTAACCGATAGCATACATGCACTGTGACCTGAACACGTATTCTGTATGGTTCCAACACTTTGAAATTTGTCCAGATCTGCTTGATGGCCTAGGGTATGGTTGACTTGTTAATGTTCCTTGTTTCTACTGGGGGAAGCGTGTTAATCATTTAAAGCTTTTATGTTCTTACCGTTTTGGTCTACTTGTTCTTGCAATTACTGAAAGAAATATGTTAAAATATTCTGCTATGACTGTGGACAGTTTGTTTCTCCTTGTTGTTCTGTCTTTTTGTTGTTGTTTTATACCTTTTAAAAAGCATGTCATTAGGTACACACAAATTTAGACTTGTTATGCCTCCATGGAAATTGAATTTTTAAAATGGCTTTCCCCCATTATGAATTTTTTCGCTTTAAGATCTATTTTATTCTATAACTATCAGTAATTTAACTATGTCAATGTTCCTTTGTTTAGTATTTGCATAACATGCTTTTTCTACCTTTTTACTTTCAATCTTTTCTTGGTGTATTTATGTTTTTGATAGATTGCTTATACTTGAATTTTTATTATCCATTCTGGCAATCTTTGTTTTTTAACTATAATAATTATTTTTTTAATAGATTTTATTTACTTATCTTTAGAGAGGAAGGGAAGGAGAAAAGAAGAGAAATATCAATGTATGGTTGCCTTTTGTGAGTCCCCTGCTGGGAACTGGCCTGCAACCCAGGCATGTGCCCTGACTGTGAATCGAATCACGATCGTGTGGTTTGCAGGCCCATGATCAATCCACTGAGTTATACCAGCCAGGGCTTGTAATAATTATTTTTTAAAACCTCAAGATATTATTATTATTTACAGACAATATTCGTCTAGACTTTTTACTTGGGATCACATTTTGTCTGCTTATAATAAAAAGTTTAGAATATCTTTAGGGTATTTGATCTGCTAGTAGCAATCTGTTTTAGGTGCTTTGGGCCTGGAAATATCACTTTTATGGTTGTTTTTCTTTTAGCTGTCTAAAATGTCCAAAAAGGTCAACTCGCAATTCTACACCCAGCACAAACATCCTTCAAGAATGAACACAATGTAAAGACGAATCATTTCAACGAACTCTTTGTTCTTTCCACCCCGCACCTGCTCTCCTGCAGCAATCCCAAGAATTTGGGTGGGAAGCACAAAAAAATTCTGAGATTCATCTTCCTTTTCCTTCATCTCATATTCAGTTCTTTGTTTGATCTTGTAAACTCTGTTCACTCTAACCACTTCTTACTTCCTCCTCCGCTTCTGCTACCTTAACTCAAAACACCATCATCTCTCACCCACACTGTAGCAATAGCCTCCTAATCGGTCTCTGTTTCCTCTCTTACACCCACATGATGGTGACCCAATATCCTTTTACAATGCAAAGGAGATATTGTTACGTCCCTGCTCAGAACCCTCTGGTGTTTTCCATCACATTTAGAGCAAAATGCAAACTGTACGCGTGGTGCATGTACACGATGTGGTTGCCACCTCTGAGACTTCATTTCACTCTGTGCCCTCTCTTGTTCACTGAGCTCCAGCCACCCCGGGTCCTGCTGTTCCTCACTCACGCCCAGTTCGTTTCCATCTCAGAGCCTTTCCACGTGCTCATGCTCCTGCCTGGAGTGTTCCCCTTAGACTGGGCCTGCCTCCCTCTCTCACTTCATTCCAATCTCTGCTCAAATGTTAATGTATCAGCCAAGGTTTCCCTGAGCCCCTCTTCTAACATAAAGTCCTTTCAGTCTCTATCCTCTTCTCTGCTTTAACTTTCTTCCTAATAACTAGAACCACCTGCATTATTTCATATGTACTAGACTGTAACCTCCGTGAGGACGGGGACTATAGTCACTCTGTTCCGACCTAGGGTCTCAAACAGGCCCTGGCACAGAGGTGGTTCTCAGTAAATGCCTGTTGCATGAATAGATTTGCATAGCTGTCTATTTTATAATGAGAGTGCATATTAAAAAACGTTAGTGCCATATAGTCCAAGTATCTACCCTCACCAGCTTGCTACTATGAAGTTGGGTTTAGTTGTCTGATTACCTTTTCATACTCAACTTATAATGACTTAACCCTCCATTCATGTGATGACAAACCTTTAGTCTTTCCTCGGAGCCCCCTTCACCGTTATTTCTGAGCGTTGCTGAAAGAGGGCCCCCAGGGGTGGTGTGCTAGAGTCGGCGTGCACAGCCTCCAAGAGCTGTTTGTTAAACATTTAAGAATTCTGTGAGTTGGCTGTTATACTGTGGCAACTTGAAACTGGTCACAGTGGGAGTATTTATATGATGAAAATCAGCAAATGCTACAAATCAGGGTGGTTTTTTAAATTAAAAAAACCTTTTTTTGGGAGCCAGTTTACTGGTACAAGGCTCCCCAAACTAATTAGTAAACTACTGCCCCCAATGTGGCAATAAGCTCTCTTCCAACTGAGGCCCTGCTGGGATGGCCTTTGGAGAGCCCTGCCCCGTCACTCAGGCCCATCCTGAGAAGACAATGTCTCTGTCAATGCTGCGGTATCATGTGCTCTGAGGCAGCCCAGGGAGAAGCGAAGGGCTACCTCCCAGTAGACAGAGAAGCAGTGGGGCTTTGACAACACTGGGCTTCTCTGAAACCTTCAGCTTCTTCCACCAGCAGATTTTCAAAGCTCTCAGACTTTTTTCTTTTAAACCAAAGCTCCAAAGTGGTGGCGGCCAGGTGTGGCTTGGCAAACTAACCATTGTACTATATGGTCACGGCCTGTTGTGGTTCCATGTTCATTCCACCTCCTTCCTCATGGCGGCTGAGACCGCAGAATGGCAGAGCAGGAGATAGAAGAAGCCGCCACAAGGGCGCTGGAGACCAAATAAAATCCCTTACTCACTTAAGCCACTGTTAGCTGGCTTACCTGCTGCTGGAAGGAATTCTTAACTGAAACACTTCTCTGTAACATCCACCAGCTCCCCAAACCCATTAAGCAAAGCCACGTATTTTCCATGCAAGTACAACTTCCAAACAAGACTCCAAGGCGTCCTCCCCACAGCAGGGTCGCTGCTTCCAGGCCCCCAAGTAGGCTGGAGCTGCCCTTGTGGTTCCCTGCAGGTCCCTCTGGCACACGGGCATCATCCCTCCCCACTGACCCACCCAAGCAGGAGGTACCCAGAAGACATTTCTCTTGAACCTGCCCCTCCCCAGGTCAAGGCCTTTACGTTAAGGAGATAGCACAGTGTGGGCTTTCAGGCTTGTAGTTTCTGCCCTTACACTTACAAGCATCCTGGAGAAAGTTACTGGTTTAATTTTCAACACTCTTGATGTCAAACAGTTGATTGCTGTGAGGATTCAATGAGGAAGCGCCCAGAGCAACGATAGTATAAGCTCTTCCAGACGGCGCTGCAGTGGCTGTCAGGGACCTCTGTTGCGCCTGATCATTATCTTTCAACATCTCACAGATTTGGAAAACAATCTATATCATACGTCACATTCCTTTAGGCGCTTTGGTTTTATCTTTCTATTCTGTTTCATTGATCACTTTTCTACTCTGTTGTATTAATCATTTAAAATTTTTCTGTATTTTATGATGCAGGTGACATCTTGGGGCCTTACTAATCCTGGAGAGACTGCCCCTCCCAGGGCTGGTTAATTCCTGGAATTAGTAAACGGTTGCCCTAGGATGACTCCTTTCATATGCAAAGCAGCCAATCCACAGCCCATAACCACAATCATTCTTTAGAAAAGTAGCACTCTCACATACCAAGCCACTATTCCTCCTGCCCTAAATCACCCCAGGGCCAGGTGCTAGACAACTCCCATAGCCCAGAGCCACCAATCTAAACCTGCTTAGTTGCTTCTTCTGCTTTGTCCACTCCTTTCTGTGGAAACCACCGTAAAGGCCCTGGGCCACTGTGTCCCCTCATTCCTGCCTCCGGACCCTGGTGTGTCCCCCATGCGGCCCCACATGGGGTGGCATACCCTCTCTTTTGGGGAACCACAGACAATGAAATCTTTCAAAAGCATTCATCTTTGTGTCTGTCACCTTACCCTACACAATTAAAACAAGATCCCAGGTACCTTGCAAAACACCTGAGCCAGTGCCATATTTTAGTTTCTGAAACTTCGTCACATGTTCATGGTGGGAAAGTCCGTTCTCACACCCACCTGTTCAGGCTTTTCCGGAACAGTCTCATCGTTTTCTTCTTCAAATTAACTTTAGTGCTGCTTTGTTAGGTTTTAACAGAAGGCCTCTGGGGATTTTGAGTTGAAATATGCAAATTTTAAAATTAATTTGGGGAGAATAAGTGGATTTTAAGCATTGATTTTTTTTTCTCTTCAAGACAAGATACGTATCTCCAAAGATAAGATACAAATCTTCCGTGTCTCTCAATGTGAACACTTTCTGTAGGTTTATTTCTAGTCACTTCCTGTCTTTACTGATTTCATGAGTGAAACTCTTCCCCACTATATTTTCTAACCGTTTTATTGTTCAGTGGGAATGTTATTGATTTCTGTATATTATTTTGCAACTGGCTGTGTTCCTGGGCTCACTTAATGTTCTTGTAAATTTTGGGTGGATCTCCAGATATATAATCATATTAATTTTAAATAAAGATTATTTTGCCTCTTTTTTCCCCCCTAGTGCTTATACTTCTTTTTATATGTTTCCATAATCAAATCAAAGAGAGCTTTCAGAACTATGTTAACTGTGAGTTGTGGTAGGGAGCTTTCTTCGTTCTTTACCTAATAGGACTATTTCTAGAGCTTCATTCTGAAACATAATGCTTCAAGTAGGTTTCAGACATTTAAAAAAAATTATCATAAGCGACTAAACCTGGCTGGTGTAGTTCAGTGGATTGAGCACGGGCCGTGAACCAAAAGGTCACAGTTCGATTCCCAGTCAGGGCACATGCCTGGGTTGTGGGCCCAGTCTCCAGTGGGGGCCATGTGAGAGGCAACCACACCCTGATGTTTCTCTCCCTCTCTTTCTCCTTCCCTTCCTCTCACTCTAAAAAAAATTTTTAAAAGAAAAAATTATCATAATAGAAAAAAATATCATCTTATTTCTATTTTACTAAGATTTAAAAAACTTAGTCATGGATATGAATTCATCAAATGCATTTTTATTGTTTTTTTAATAATATTCTTTTTCTACCTATTAATACTATAAGATATAAATAGATTTTCTAACATTAATCTAGTTTTTTTATTTTGTCCTTTGGACAAAATCCACAAGGTTACTGGGTGAACCAGGAGTGAGGCCAAGGAGAAGGGCAGTCCTGAGGGAGTCTTCCTCCAGACGAGGAAAAGCCTCAGAAAGCATCTCTGCCCACAGAGCACTCCCTCTCAGGACCCACTTCCCAGGCGCCTTCTGGGTTCAATACCCCTTTGCCAGGACAGAGATGCAGGGATGTTCTTGTAACATTGGGGAATCGTAGCTCACCCCACCATTATTTTGACATTGTTTCAGTTAAATGCCAACTCTGACTAACAACAGCATGTTTGGATAAGAATCCTAGGAACTAACTTCAAAAGATACAGACTCCGGCCTTCAGACATCCCAGCTCTGGGAGATTTGCTGACCTTCAACCGTGGGGCCAGGATGACTAAACCAGGATGACGCACGTCGGACCAGCACTCTCCTTATCAAAATGGAATGTGCTCATTGGCACATAGGGAACTTTTCAGCCCCTTCCCTTGTTCCCTTTGTTCTATTGCCCTCTCCCTCCTTAGAAAAACCTCTGCCTGCATTGAGAGGTGGAGATGGGCTTTGTGACGTGAGTCCCCCATCTTCCTGGGGACATGGGCTTAGTGATGTGAGTCCCCCATCTTCCTGGAGACATGGGCTTAGTGACGTGAGTCCCTCATCTTCCTGGGGACATGGGCTTAGTGACGTGAGTCCCTCATCTTCCTGGGGACATGGGCTTTGTGACGTGAGTCCCCCATCTTCCACATGGCCTGCATCTGAACAAACTACTTTCTTTCACATCAGCACCTGCCTCTCGAGTACTGGCTTGCGTAGCGGCAGGCAGTCAGCCTTGTGTTTGGTTTCTGGCTCAGCAATAAGCCTTCTCCCTGGAGACCCCAGATTCTCCTCAACCAGGGCCTTCCATGGTCCATACTTTCCCTCTGAATTCGTCCCACTCACAAACCTTCCAAATGCCTTAGAGACTTGTCCTTCACGCTCAACTCCCACCCCAGCTGGGTGACCATCTTTCTCCTTCCAGTCCTCCCGCCTCCATTGCCTTTCTTCTTCACACTGTGCCCACTCTCGGCTTGGCCCCCAGCATGACCCTCCCCAGCGAGGCAGTTTGTTTTGGGCTCTGATTGCCTCTCCCCAGGATTCGTCGTTGTTGGTCTTCGGTGCCCTGAAGGATGATTTTTGTCTGCGGAGAAGACTATTAAGAAGGTTCATTTTGGGTTTTAAAATTGGAGTCAGTTTATTAAAATTACGAATTCAAAAATGCTGGTTCTTCTTCAGGCTCTTATGTTCAGCTTACAAGTCTTATTATTCTATTTAGAAGCTTAATACATTTTAAGAATAATTTTTAATTATTCTTTTACTTGAATAATGTTTGGTCCCATTTGTGAACTCAGTTAATTAGACACCTTCACCATTGTGAAACTGCACTGATAAATTTAAATATATTTGATTTCTTTTTAAGTGTTTTCATTTTTTCACTTAACAAACAAAAACTCCCTCAGCACAAAATGATTTTTATCAATCTAGAAAATTAAACTATAAATGTGGTGAGCCTAAAACTCAATTAGGTGCTTCAATCTTGAGTAGGATTTTAACCTTAATCATATGTCTTAATCAATTACTCAGCGGCACTTTTAAATTGGAGTTACATGGTTGTTCTAATAGACCAAATATAAGAGAACAGCAAACACGAGTAGATTTCTTGTCAGAAGATTGTTCATGCTCTGGTTATGTATCTTTCTACACTTAATTTTAATTAATGGTAGCTAAAATTTATGTAATATTTTCTATGTGCCAGATTCTCAGTGCTTTTCAGTAGCTTATGTCAGCCTCAGAGTTTTTGGCCACAGACTTCAAGTGGCCCCAAAGGCTGCTGCAGTCACACTGCGTGCTGACAGGCCCGTCCCTTGCACGCGTGTGTGGAAGTGGTTGTTTCATTCGTTCTACTCTGATCTTGACCTCCCGACACCTCCTGCGTGTCTCATTCACAGCACTGACCTGCCTCACAATTCACCGGGTTATTTCCACCAGCCAACACACACACTGTGATTTCTTCTATTTTATATAATACAACAAAATCAATGTTTTAAACCAGGTTTCCCCTGCCAGCAGCCACCCCATTTTTTAAAAACTCCTTTGCAGCACAAGTCCTCGAAAGCAGTGGTGTCCTTGCTCTCGGGTGCCCCCGCCACCCAGCCCCCGGTCTCACTGCAGCCCACTCCAAGGAGTTCTTCTCTCCCAGCTCACACCTAAATTGCCTTCATTCATCTTGCCTGACCCATCAGCAGCATTTGACACAGCTAATCACTCTTTCTTCCCAGAGACATGGCTTCCAGGATGCCACTCTCTCTGGGGTTTCCTCCTAGTGCCCTGAGGTCTGGGCCTCGGGTATCAATCACGGTCCCCAGCCACTGCAGCCACAGACTGGAGGGACGTGGGCTGGAGGGACATGCGTGGCCCAGCTGGGCCAGTCCTGGCGCTGGCTCACGCTGCAACTCTAGACGGGCAGTCAGGAGTCTTTGTTGCTGTTATTGTTGTTGTTATTATTATTGTTACCATTACAGTGAACCGGACGGTGTACTCTTACACTTTTCAGGTGTATGAGGTGTAGGTTGCCAGTGGGGTCGCCTCTGAGGTCACACAGAGACAGTGCAACATGAGGGAACCTAACCAGCAAGCAAATAAAGGGAGAGAGAGGGAGGGGGGAGAAAAGAGAAGGAGGGAGAGCGGAGCTGGGTTTAATGCAGTTCTTTAATAGTCTTTTAAGTCTTTTGTTTGATTACTGGTCTGTCCAGCTTTTCTGCTTCTTCTTGAGACAATTTTGGTAATTTGTATTTTGATGGATTGTCACCATCCTGTGGACGTACATGTTTTTTGCTATAATTTTATTTTTAAATTCTTTTAGCCACTTCTGTGTCCAAGTGGGAGCTCCCCCCACCGACTCTCTCTCCATAGGCTTGCTAGTGGTTCTGTACTTTAAAAATATTTTCAAAGAACCTGTTTTAATTTAGACCTTTAACTGCTTTTGTTTCTTTCTTTTTTATTTGATTAATTTCTTATTTTATTGTTTTAATTTTCCTCTACTTTATTTTTCCTCTTTTGAGGTCTTGGGTTGTATATTTAGTTCATTTGTTTTCAGCATTTTTCCAACAAAGAAAGCAGTTTGAGGTTATAAATTATTTTCTAAATAAAAACCACTGTACCTCATAGGTTTTGATATGAAAAGTTGCTCTTTTTCTTATTTTGATTATTAGAACTTCTGTTTTTTATTTCCTCTTTACCCAGATATTTTCCTCTACCCACTTTTCCTGGCTAATTCTTACTTGTTCATCAGATGTCAGCTTAGACGTTATTCCTCAGGGAAATCTCCCTGACCCCCCCCAAATCAGGGGAGGGCTTCTTCTTGTAAAATTGGTCCTGCTCCTTAACATACTTCGTGAGTAGTTATTTGTGAGATCATCTGTTCACCCTTACTTCCTGCCCAGATTGTAAGTTCCTGAGTGCCCGGGACTGTGTTTATCTTTTTCACTTTTTCAATATGTGTTTATTAAATGAGTGACTGAAAACTGGTTATTACAGAGAATGCAACAATAGGACACCTCTTTGGCGGGCAAGAGGGGGGGACTTGGCAATACTTTTTGAAAGAATCTGTGATTCCTTACATATTTACCTTTGGCCCAGTGATCCCATTTCCAGGATTCTGACTTAAAAGATGTCCTGGAAAGAATGTTACAATGATTTATGCACAAGGCTGTTCATCGTGGCATTGTGCAAGATAAGGAAAGGTTGGAAATAAGCAAGCGGTCAGCATCAGGAGTCCGGGTGTAGAACCCGGGGCCCGTGACGCAGTGGCCACTCTATTCCAGCTGTAAAGAGAAACGCAGACAGCCAGCCGCAGTGGAATGAGCTCCAGGACACATTGTCAAGAGAAAAATGCAGGCACGCTATCTTTTATGTAACAGTGGAGCAAGAAGTGGTAAAAACATGTATATGAATTATTTATATTTGCAAAAATGAAACACCGGAAGACTAAACAAAAAAAACCCTCCTACAAAAACAAGCCAATAATCACAATGACTATCATGAGGGTAAGAAGAGAGTGGAGAGGGTCAGGGATGGAAGCAACATTTTCCGAGTACCCATTGTTAGGTGGTTTTGACTTTAGAATCAGATAACTATTTTATATTAAACAATAACATTAAATCAAAAGGAAAGGAGAAAAAAGCATCTCTAAAATCTGAAAATCTGAAATGAATGATTCTGAAAAAATCAGAAATGTTTGGTATACATTGGACCTTAAATATATACCAAGTTGGTGATATGACTACTCAGTAAAGATAATAATCTCCCAGTCAGGGCACATGCCTGGGTTGCAGGCCGGTTCCCTGCAGGCCAGTTCCCAGCAGGGGACGCACAAAAGGCAACCATACATTGATGTTTCTCTCCCTCTCTCCTTCCCCCCCTTCCCCTCTAGAGATAAATAAATAATAAAATATTTAATTAAAAAAAAAACACGACTTAAAAAAAAAAGATAATAATCTCAGTGGCTTTACAGCAGATTGACTGTCCACACTTAAATAAATATTTTCTTGTTTTTTTTTAAAGAAATATTTTCTCAAGACAAAAGAGCTGCAAAGAAAACCTTAAAAATGCATTTGGAAGTCATTTTGTTAGTGCAAATATTGGCACTATTTTGGAAACCACTTTATATAAATGCCAGGATAATGCAAATAAGTAATTATGCAAATGTTAGAATCCAAAAGCTTCTTGGATTCTGTATGAGAAGAGTGATATAAGGATAAGAGCAAAGAAGTTAAGTAAAAACCCTAAAATCTTATATTTGAATTTGAAATATTAACAGAAACTCATAATCCTTTTGTTTTGGGGCTTAAAAGTCTGTGTTTTCCAGCTCTGTCCACAGGAAGCGTTAGAGTCAATAATAACGTGTCAGCAACAAGCACACCTGGTGCCCAGGCTGCGTTTTCCAGCCGCCCAGAACCAGCGCTCGCTGGAGGAACGGCTGGTCCCTGGTCTGGGGCGGGGAACGGGCTACCCTGAGCCCAGGATGTCTGGTTGGTCTGCAAACAAGGACATAGTCAAAGAGTAATGAGATCACGTCCAAAGGACATTTAGGAGCCGACAAGAGGAGGTGCCCTCTGGTTAGGGGTGGGACCATCTGAGCATCAGAAAGGATAATAACCGATAATGATGGAAACACACTGAATACAGAAGTGCTCATTTGTTCATGTTGAGAGAGAGAGAGAGATAGCCTCAGATTGAACAAATTAAATGCCATTAGAGGAAACCAGGGCACAGTCCCTCACCCTGAGAAGTGGCGGTGAAAAGGAAAGAATTCAGGCTTCCTCCTGACACTCTTCTGCTCTTTCATCTCAACCTGAAAGTCCTAGTTCGAGGGAAAGTTCCACACACAAAAAAATCCAGCAAATAAATATAAAAGAATTGGGGATTTTTCAAAACAACTCTTAATAGTGTACAATAATGGAGCTGGGCAATAATAATCGCCAATGGAGGAGAGGATTCTGGGAAAGGCTGTTGGGGAACTTGACGATGGAGGGACCAGGCGTCACACTACCTGAGCCCACTGGCCAGTCTCGCCCCCTACGGGGGCCGCAGCGCTGATGTGATGCTACAGGATGTGCGCTGCCCCTCCTGTGAGCTGTCTGCCTTAGTTTGGACTCCCCACAAAAAGCAGACCCTAAGGAAAGGACTTGGGTGCGAGTAAACTTATTTGGGAGATGATTCCACGGAGTACCTTTAAGGGAGTGAGGAGGTGAGGCAGGGAAGGAAGAAAGCCAATAAAAAGTGAATTAAGGGAGGGGAATCGCCTCTCAGGTAACTGGGGCCGGTTCCTCGGGGACCCTCGGAGACTGTGAAGAACATGTGACAGAAACCTCCTTTGACAGGTAAGGAAGCTGGGCTAGTGAGCTAACCCCTCCCTCGCACGGATCTGAGGCCACTCCAGGGGTGTTAATTCCCCAGCTCCTCTTGGCGCCAGGGAATGACCTCTGGTCAGAAGACTCAGAAGAACATTGGTCCGGCACATCTGCAAGCGGCCTCCAGGGCTGGCTAAGAGCATGAGCCAGGCACCACACCACCTGCTATGGAGCCTTGCCAGAAGAGTTGAACTTGGGGCTGACTTCTATTTACAGGAAATACGGGGGGTGGAGGAAACAGGTGATACCACAGAGACACAAGCAGGTGAACCTAGAACAGGGACATTTCACAGGACAAATGCTTTGTTGTATGTGAGTGTTCCCCGAGCTGGTCAACCCCGCTGGGGCCTGCCTATGGAACCACGAGGAATGGGCCTCGGGAGTGTTCCATCTCGGTCAGAGAGGTGAGGCTTTTATCCAGGACTCCAGTATCCCACAGTTGAGGGTTGCCCCAGGGACATTAGCTTCCTGCATTTCCAACTTGTGTCCTCTCCAGGGCCAAGTGGCCTTACCCCACTAAAGAAAAATCCCTGAGGCAGAAGAACCAAGGGAAGCCAGAGGGCACATTTGGAACGGGTTGGGGGCAAGCTGCGTAAAACCTGCTCCCCAGCTGCCACCAATTGTTGGGCCAAGGGGCTGTTAGGAGTGGCAAGCGCCAGCATCTGTAAATGTCTTGGCAGATTCTCACATGGGCTTGAAAACAAGTTCCCGCTGCCAAGGGCTGCCACTGCCCCGCTGGGAGCCTCCAGCAGACAGCCCTGCCTCCGCCCTGCCTCCACCGTGTGCCAGAGCCTCCCTCTGTGGCTGCGACAGATGTGCGGGCGGGGTGAAAGCGACCCGGAGGCCCAGCCTTGCGCACAGAAGCACCAGGTGAGTCTCACAGTGCTTGCTCAGGGCCAGCCCATTCCCCCGTCACAGACCGGGGCTCCGTGACACCCCTCAGGTTCAGTCATGTCACTTTCTCACTGAAGATCATCCAAACAGCCACAGAGGATTCCTGAGATGCTGGATTGGGGTGGAGGAGGGGCTGCTGCTCAGCTGCCTGGGTCAGGCCCCTGGGCCTGTGGGGTTGACGGAGGTATTGAGGGGGGTATGATGGGGCCCGGCCCCTCCTCACGCTAGGCAGGGGTCTGGTCTCTGCCCTGGGCCCCTGCCACACTCACCACCTGCTATGTCTCCCTCTTCCAGGTCTCTCCTCTCCCGCCCATCCCTGCCTCCCTCCCGCCCCAGCTCCGGTTTCCCTAGTGTGGCCCCTTTGCTGCCTCTCTGTGGCCTCTGACCACCACCTCTACTCTCCGGTGTTCTTTGTACCCCTCCTCCTCCTTCAGAAGAGTTTTCTGCCTTCTCATAAAGAGCCAGTTAAAAAAATCATACAAAAGATTTTAATCACAAACACACTATAAAGAGACATTAAAAGTTGGATAGAAGAAAAAAATTAATAATCTGCCCACTCTAACTCAGCTGTGGTCGGCTTTGGTTATTTACTTTCAGTATTTTTTAAATGAGTTTTTAAACCTATCATCCTATAATTTGATTTTATATTCTGCTTTTTAATCTTAACACTAACCCCCTCCAGTGATTTCCAATCTAAATTAGAGCAGAAACGACAGCGCCTGTGTGATGGCCTCCAGGTTCTGCACAAACTGCTCCACCTCCCACCCAGCGCCCCGGTGTGTTACCTCCCAGACCCCCTCCCTGGTGCCCATCGCTCTGCCCCAGCCGCAGTGGCATCCTGGCTTCCCGAACATGCTGGTCATGCTCCACCCTCGGGGCCTTCCCACCTGCTGTTCCCACTGCCTGGGATGTCTTGTCCCAAAACTTTGCATGGCTTACTTCTCAACCCCCAGAAGGGTTTACTGGAGGGTTACTCTCAGTCAAGCAAGCAGCACCCCCTAACTGCACTCCCAATCTGTTACCCAGTTTTTCACAGTAACAGTGTTGTGGACACACATGATTTTCTCAACCCTCCCCTGGCGGGACATTTTGAGTGGAATTGCTGGGTTTCAATGTGTGCATTTAAAGATGTACATTTAAAATTTCGATGGAGTTGCCAAATTGCCCTTTACTAAGGCTTCACCAGTGACAGGTGACAGTGCTTCGTGATCCTTACCTGCCTTTCTAATTTTGCTTTTGCCAATGTGCTAAGCAACATGCATCATATTAATTTGCTTTATTCCTAATTAGAACTGATGGTGAACATCATAGACTTACTAGATGTTTATATTTTCTCTGTGAATTATATTTTTCATATCTGTTGTCCATATTTCTACTGGAGTATTGGTTCATTTTTACTGATTTATAGGAGCTCTTTATATATTGTGGATCTATTTAGGCAGAGTAGATTATCTAGTTCTAGCCAAACACAGGTTGCAGGGGTTCTTTACCTCCTCTATGGGTGTCAAAGATCTCACCCTTTGGTTTGGGAAGTCGATGAATGGTTGATGAACCATTTGAAAAGGAGCTGCATTAATAGGAGTAAGCGTGGTTGGGGCGCTTCAACAAAGCCTCAGGTGTGGGTGCGTATCACTCCTGCTGCGCACTCCAGGCACCCGTCAACGAAGGCTTTGGCAGGCCCCGAGAGTCCCGAATGACTGATGTGGCTCTTCAGCCAAATTGGCCTGTGGAAAAGGTCAAAAGGATCTGCTGGTGACAGCCCTGTCCCCAGGAAGCTCCCTGGTAGGGTGATGATGGGGGTGTAGTAGTGTCTCGGCACTGACTCCCTCCTGCTCCTTGTGGTCCTGCCTGTTCAGGTCCCTCATCTCAGACTCCCTTGACTCTTCCAAGGTCATGCCTCCTCCCACACCCCTTCCTCCCAGCCCAGTCACCCCACTTTCCTTCCCAGGTGGCACAGGGTGTGGGCTGTCTCTGCCCTCTTTTCAATCTATAATTAAGGCATACACTCTCTCCAGCTCTCTTCAAGGCTTATCCTTTTAATTCTCAAGAGCATTTTCTTCTCTCAGGGAAAGCAGCCTCTTGCAAATCAAAGGCTCTGCTTTTCAAAAGTGTGGCTTCTGATGTGGGCTTCTGCAGAGTAACTGGGAACTGAAAAACAATGGCATCTGAGAGGTGGCAGTTTCTCTTGCTTTATGTTCCTGCGGTAAAGTCACGAATTCTCCTGGAGGTAAAACAGTCTCTGACTGACGTGAGGAAGTGGGAAACAGGAGAGCAACAATTTTATTTTGAGACGTGTTCTTGTTGCACGCCTGTCTGCACGTCAGGGGCAGATTTGCTCTCCCAGGGCGACACTTGTTTTTAGTTTTGCTCATACAGTCTTCTGTCATTCAGAAGTTGAATGTTTTTATGTCGTCAAGTCTAACCACCTTTCTTACCCTTCTCCTAATGCTTTCATGGTGTTTTGTTTCTTATATTTCATCTTTTAAGTCAAAGGTACTTTGTGTGTGTGTCTGGTGTGAGGTTGAGTTCAAATTTTATGTTTTTCACACTGGGAGCCATTTGCCCCAATGCCATTGTTGAATAGTTTATATTTTCCTCATGGCTGCAAAATGCTACACTCACGATGACAGACAGACAGCTAGACACATACATAGAGGGTGTGGCAAAAAGTAGGTTATGGTTGTTCGTAGGGAAAACAATACAATAATTCATAAATAATAATACAAGAATAAACTCTGTGTTTCATATGTTCACAACTGTAAGCCTACTTTTGCCCCACCCTGTATATAGAATTTCTCTTGTTTTATAAGTATTTTTATTTCCGGCTTGATAGTTCCTTCTTTTATTCATTAACGTTTTTCCTTGAGCCCTGGCTGGTGTGGTTTGGTAGATCAAACTCTGGCCCTTGAACTAAAAGGTTGCTGGTTCAATTCCCACTCAGGGCACACGTCTGGGTTGTGGGCCAGGTTCCCAATTGGGGCCACAGGAGAGGCAACCATGAGTTGATGTTTCTCTCCCTCTCTTTTTCCCTCCCTTCCCTTTTGTCTAAAAATAAACAAATAAAATCTTAAGTGTTTTTCTGGTGGGAGAGGGGAGAATGGGGAGTTATTGTTTAATGGGTACAGGGTTTCAGTTTGGGGTGACGGAAGCATTCTGGAGGTGAACGGCGGTCATGGTGGCCCAATGACGTGAATGTACGTAGAATTATACAAAAGATCTTTTATTCTCTATTCTTTTGTAGTTTACTGTATTTTTACTTCCAGTTTAATTTGAGGATCAGCTTGTCAAATTCCATAAAGATGTCTTTGCTGTTTTGATTGAAATTACATTAAATTTATAGGCTCCTTTGGGGAGAACTGACATCTTTACAATACTGAGTCTTTCTCTCCAGGACATGGTGTGTCTCTCCATTTATTCAGATCTCCTTTTATGTCCTTCAGTAAAGTTTTATAATTTTATTCACATCGGCTGGTTTCTAGATATATGACAGCCTTCTCCGCCACTGTGAACAGAATGGTGAGCAGGGCGCCGGCCCAGTGACTCGGGCCTGTCCTCAGCCGAGCTCTGGGATGAATGCCTGGGCCCAAAAGGCACGAGACAGGAAGTAAAAACTGCAGGAATCCTTTCACTTAAAGCCTCTGAATTAGGCGGCAGGCGGATCCACACCAGCTGAGCTGAAGGGGCTGGAGGGTGGAGAGGAGGGACCTCCAGAATCAGAGGAGCCGGGAGTTTATCATCAAAGGGGTCAGGAAGAGGGAGAAACCAAGATGCTGGGGGGCAGGACTAAAGCTCAACAGGAATACTGAGGTGGCTGGAATGCCTCTTTCGTTCTGCAGAGCAGACTGTGGCTTTGAAGCCAGGACACCTGAACTTGAACCTTGACTCTCGCTCACTACCCGTGTGGCCTTGGGTCAGCTACTTAGCTTCTTAGAAACCCAGCGTCCTCACCGGTAAAATAAGGGTAAATTCTAATTACATATTCAGTTGTTTAATTATTTGTCTGTCTTTCACTAGACTATTACTCCATATGGGCAGGGACCATATGGGTTTAATTTATGCAAGTGCAGGCTGCTTCTAGCCCAGACGGTGCTTTAGAGGGAAATTAGAAAAAGACATTCTTTTGCGCAGATGCAGTTCTGTGAGCCCACAGTTTGGTGGTTAGTCTGTGGGCCAGATTTTGGTCCCCACTTGTCCCTCTGTTAGGTGCTCTTGTGCAGTGAGTGACCTGCCCTGGTGGGTACATCCAGGATTTAGCGCAGGCATGGTACATGGGAGGTGCTTAAGAAATCAATTGAATGAACAGATGATTAGATGTGGGGTTTTAGAGAGAAGGAGGTAAGGGAGGTATTTCTGGGAGCCCCTGAGGGGTTCTCGCTTGTGCTTAAAAAGAAACCCTCTGCTTCCAGGTGCAGAACAACTGGGAATTTCCCCCAGTGCTTCAGTTCCTGTCTTTCTGAAGGGGACGGGGGTGGTGTCCCCTAGCACCCAGGCTGCGGCACCTACAGGGATGGGCCAATCTGACGACCTGGCGGGATGGACACCCCAGGGCTTATCTGCATGGGTCCTAGGGAGCCTGACTTGGTAATAAAATCTTGAGCAATCCAGGGAAGCAGAGATGAATGTAGATGAAGAGTAACTGGGGAGGCTCTGAGGAGGGAAGGAGGGGAAGCCAGGCACATGAAGAGGGGAGAAGAGCGTTGTTCTAGGCAAGGGCATGGCATGTGCAGAGGTCCTGGGATCCTCAGTGCAGAGGCACCCAGAGCCCCTGGGGTACCCAGGGGTGAAAGAAGAGTCTCCTCAGTGAGGAAGGTGGGGGAAGTGCCAGGTGCCTCCCCAAGATTTTTTAACCCAATGAAGAGGGACAGAAGATTCAGCAGGGTTGTTTCCTGGTATTGTTTGGGCAAAACCATGGGCGTGGGCCAGAGGCAGGGTGGGGCTCTAGTCCATGGATTCCGTGGAAGGACAGGAGCTGAACTGCCTTCCTGAGACAGCTCGGGCTGTTCTTTTAATTGTGTTTTGATTGCACAAATGACATTTAAACAGCACTAAAGGCAATGTTTAAAAAGAAAGAAAAACCACTGGACTCCATCCATCTTACACATCTGACGCGTTGGAAAGATGACTGGACTTGGAGCCCAGCACACCAGGGTTGGCACTCCTCTCTGCCAGTGACTGGCGGTGGCACCTCAGCAGGTGATTGTCCCTTTGTACGCCTTCACTGCCTTCCCTAGAAAGGGGGACCACTCCTGCCTCTTAGGGATTTGGGGAGAATTGGAAAATTAAGTGAGATCATGTATATGGAAGCCCTTGGCATAATGGCTGGCATGTGGTGGGCACTCCATAAATTTCCTCTCCTTTATCAAGGTAACTGCTTGCATTTTCTTGTATTTTCTGCCAAGTTTTCATTAAATCCAGATGAACATTTTGCACACTTGTGATCATGCTTTAAATTAAATTTTGCAGTCTGCATATAAACTTACTATAGCATAAGCACTTGTTTTAACATTCTCATGATTAGTTAATGGTGGAACACTATGCCATTGAATCAAAGTATCATCACTTATGTAACGATTCTTCGGCTACTGGAACTTTTTCAGTGTTATAAACAATTTGGTATTGAGTTCTGTTTATTGTTGCCTTCATCTGTATCTCATTTTTATTTCTCCTGTTGGCAGGTGAATATTCTCTCATGTTTACTTACTATTTCTATTTCCTCCCTTGTGTTGCCTGCTTGTGACCTTTGTCCGGATCTTAGCAACTCAGATATTGTGTCCTGGTGTGCATGAAATATTTACATTAGCCATTTGCCATTCTCCCCACTTCTGGGTGACATTTTAATTTTAGTTGTGTTTCTAATATACAAACTTTAAAGGTTTTACCTATCAGTTTTTGCACTTATGATTTCTCTGAGTTAATCATTCACCCAACAAAGTGTGTGAGCACCCAGTCTGTGTGACAGATGCATGGAGAGGTGTGGACGGGGCGTTCAGGACACCCTAGTTCCTAATTTCCAGAGGCGTCAGTTACGCTGGGGGTATAGACATGCAAACAGTCATGCTATTGCCCAGATAAGCACTAGAAGGGCGAGGCTAGCAACAGCAGCAGTGGGGTTATCTCTCTGGGCCCGTTTTCTCTCTCAGACCCTGTTCTAGGAGCTTGCACACACTCTCTCATTCGAACCTCACAACAACTCTGTACCTTAAATACTACAGTGTCCCCGTTTCATAGATGAGGAGAATGGGCCTCAGCGTAATGACATGACTTACCCAAGCTCCAACAGCGAGTAAGAGCTGAGGCCAGTGTTTGAGATCTTCCAGTTAGACAGTAGACGTGGTTTTCAACCACCCTACTAACTAGCTCACGAGGGCAGGGTATTTGCAGCAGCGACAATGGAGCCGGAAGGGATAGAGTCGTGCACCAAGGAAAGCCTCCAGGAGGAGGTGAGTCAAAGCTGAGAGCCGAAAGATGAAGACACCTTCGCTGTCGGGCAGGGGGTTGTGGAGGCACGCATTTCATAAAGGAGCAGCATTTTCAGACTCCTGGAGCTGCAGCCCCCTGAGACTGTAAGCAGGCCAGCAGCCTCCAAGTCCAGGTGGCTCTTTGATTACCCACATTTGATTTTGTCTGTTTATTCATCACAGGCTCCATGTTACATGCTGGGGCTACAGAGGTGAAAAAGACACTTAAGATACCTGTCCCATGGACCTATCGTTCAGGGTGGGGGAAATAGACAAGAAGGAAGATGTACTGAACGCTTGTCATTCTTTGCTGTCTGACAACTTGAAAAATCGCCGCCTCCATTGCGATCAGTCCTTATATCTTGAGTTCCTCCTTCTGGAAGCAGAAGCCAGCCTCCCTTGCAGCTAGTGTGCAGGTGTGTGACCCAGTTTCCTGGGATCACACTCACCACCTGACACACCGAGCAGAAGATGAGCTCTGTGTGGTGATGGCTGCAGGTGGGTATCCCTTTCGCTGGCCTGCGTGGTGGCCGATGCGTTGTGACTCTGGGGTCAGGGGCAGCAGCAGTTCCCCCATCAGTCTGGTTTTGCAGCGTGCTTCTTAGAGATGCTTCTAAAAGCTGCATCTAGAGGCTGTCTGTCCGTCACCCCGTGAGTCTAACATCCTTATGTGAATTTCTATTCTCCTTAAACTGGCCCGAGTGGACTCCAGTCTGCAAATGAGAATATTGATGAATATGCAAACAAACGAGGAAATGTACACCGAGGAAACTCAAGGGTGACAGTTAAGGGACTGGCCCAGGGTCCCCCAGGGTAGACCTGAGATCCAGATCCAGGAGAGTGAGAATCCAGAGCCCAAACTCTCATTCTAGATGCTGCTGGATGGACTCCCCCACCCAAGGCTCGTGGGCACCCTGAGATGATCATACGATCTTCCTTCTTTCACACTCAGCCTGGGCAGAAGAACACGGGTCTCCCTTCCCCTAGTCGGGTGCACAGGTTGCTGGCGGTAGTTGGGCAGAGAGCCTTTGCACGTGACACCCTGGCCCACGGCTCTTCTTCTCTTACAGGGACCACTATACTGTCCTCCCTGCTGGAAGACTACAGTGTGATGGGGTTGTATCAGTATATTTTTATTAATGTTATTGTCATGCAATTCTGAATCCGTCTCATGGTCAGAAATGAGCAAGGGGCTAGAGCCTGACCGGACCTCTCCCAGGAAGGGAAGAAGGAGAGAAACCAGCCAGCGCATATGGCCGTCGGGCTGTGAGCCTGAGCTCCGCATGTCTCCACAGAGGAGGCTGCATCAGTGCCTCTGGAAGCCAGATTTAGGACCTTTGACAGTACAGTTAAGACTACCTGTAGAAAGGCAAGTGGGGGCTTCTGTCCACAATGTAGGATCTGCTTTAATTAAATCAGCTTCTTGTCCTGGGAGATGAAATAAGTCTCCAGAGAGCAGGGGGAAGTCAATCACACAGAAGTGGGTTAGCAGCTGAAGATGAGAGGTATTTTTCTTGCTGGATGCATTGCTTTGCATTTTCCAGGGCTGGTGGATCAATAGCTAAAAACAGCTAAAATAAATTTCTACCTCTGCTCCCCATCAGACAGGCCATCAGACAACTCAGGTTCCCATCAGGTGACACTGCTGTCAGTGACCACTGTCCATGACCTTGCTAGGTCCTTGCAGTAGCCTGGGAAGGTCAGGGCTACTGTGCCTATTTCAGAAACTCGAAACTGAGGCTCAGAGTGGGAATGTCATTATCCACAGTCCCAGAGCTTGTCATTGGCCTCAAGGCCTCTACGCATGTAAGCTGCTTGTTATTCCAAACTACGTTATTACCATTGTTAGTTTCCCAGGCTAGAGAATAATAATGATCCTCAGAGAGGGAACAAGCATCGCTTGCTCAAGGTCACAGAGCCGGTGAATGGCGGGGCTGGA
Source organism: Artibeus jamaicensis (assembly GCF_021234435.1). Classification (NCBI taxonomy): domain Eukaryota; kingdom Metazoa; phylum Chordata; class Mammalia; order Chiroptera; family Phyllostomidae; genus Artibeus; species Artibeus jamaicensis. The sequence goes on from NW_026522057.1 coordinate 11,690,761, forward strand.
GTTAAAAGCCAGCTTGTCAGCTTCCAAAGCCCTCTGCTAGGATTGCTCATCGGCCTGGTTGGGCCTGGCTCTGCATGCCCACCCTGGACACCAGTGGGAGAAAGGCCGGAGGCATGAAGATTTGTGTTTCTCCAAGAGGCCCCTGAGGAGAGAAGCAGGCTCCTTCCCCACCCACAGTATCAAGGGCATCAGTTCCAGCTCTGGAAGGACCTACTCCTCAAGGCTGCAGCTCTATTTTTAGCCTTGAATCCATCAATAAATGGAGCCTGGCAGAGCAGGCAAGTCCTGGCTGCCTGGTATTAATAAAAAGAGAGAAAGCGACCGTTTGTTAAGTGCTTTCTGTGTGCGGGGCATTATGTGAAGAGCTCCACATGGATCATCTACTTAAATCTGTACAACATTCCTATGCAATAACTATTCTTATTATTGTCAGTTAGGACCTTGCTTTAGGCCACACAGCTGATAAGCTCGAAATGCAGATCACACCCAGGTCTGTGGGACTCCAAGCCCGTGCCCTTTCCTCCTTACCACGTGGTCTAATCAAAGATGACCCTGACCACTGAGAAGCCTGATGGGTGAGGGGGTTGGGATGAGGTGGACACGTTAACACATAATTACTGCATAGGGAGGTACTACAGGGCAGGGAGCAGCTGTAAGTTCCAGATGGTTGGTTGGTTTCTGTCACTGAGAACAGAGGCCTGGAACTGGAAGTCCCCAGATGAGAAAGGCCGGAAGATCACTGTGGGCAGAGGGAACTGTGTAGGCAAAGGCAGGGAGGTGTCAAGTGGGGCTTTTTCAAAGAACAGTGACTAGTCTGGTGGGGTTTGGGGGGAAAAGGAAGATGAGGCCAGGCGCACAGACCAGGACAATATTCCAAAAGCTCCTGAATTCCAGGGTGGGGGTCTGAATTCTGGATTCTCAAAGGACTGGGAGTGGAAGAGTGACATTGCTGGGTCTGAGATGTAGTGTACAGAATGGATTTGGGGGGGGCTGGGGCGAAGGAGACGGATGACTACAGTACTCTTACTGTTTTGGGAGAAACTCCCAGAAACTTGGTTCTTCTCGCCAGTGCAGTAAAGAATTACAGATCAGCAAGTCTGTTATCATGAAAGCAGTGTTTATTGGTGATCTGTTCTCGTGGAAGAGAACAGTCCTTGCTGTGGTGGGGGAGAAAGGCAAGAGCAATGGTGGCAAGAGCAAGAGAGATCCTTTGTTCTGAAGACTTATAGTCGGGGGGATGGGGGAGAATGAAGAAGTTAAGTATTGACAGGAAAAGGTGGCACTGGCTTTCCAGGATGGGGGCGTGAATACCCAAAGGCATAAAGGGATTTCTTCCTTTAGGCACTCTGGGCCCTTTCCAGCCTTCCAGGCCTTGGGATAAAAGCACAGTTTCAAAGGCTTTCTTTCCCAGTGAATGGAAGACACATAGAATTTCAAGTACACATATGGGATGTGTCTCCCTCCTCCTCCCTGCCTCTGTCTGCTACCTGTCCTACCTAACACAACTACTGGCAGTACTAAGAGATTCCATTTGTTGAGCACATACTATGTGTGTGAGGTGCTTTGCCTAAGTTATCCCCTAACCCACGTGGCGGGTGCTCAATCAGTGGTAGCCACTCGGAGCTTGTTATTGTCCCTCTTCTCCAGGTGAGGAAACACAGGATGTGAGAGATCAAATGACAGCCCCGAGCCACTGGGATTGGAATCTGAGTCTGGGTGACTCCGGGGACCTTGATGCTCCATTGGCCAGATGGAAGGCCGTGCAGCAAGAACAGCTTCAGGCAAAAGGACACTGATCTGAAGTCCAGGAATGCAGCAGATAAGGTCGGTTTCAAAGATAATCAAGAGGCAGATTTTTCTGTTTTGTTTTGTTTTTTAAATAAGTGTATTCACACACATGGAGGATATAGTTACAGTACTAAGGTTACAGAGCTTTTCTGGGGCCAGAGCTGGGCAGACTCAGCTGGGGAAAGGGCGCTGTTTCTACAGGGCAGTGGCTGCAGGAGGAAGGAAAGGGCAAGGTTTAAAGTTCAGAGTGTCCGGCAGCTCCAAGGTCCCCCATGATCAGAGGCTCAGCCAGGGCTTGGGGTTCAGAGGCTACGGAGCCAGTTCCCTGGGCGAATGAAGAGGGACCCAATCTGAGTCTCATCCGCATCTGACATCTGACATCGGTGGAGTCAAACATCTCCAAGGAGGTAGGAAGTGTACCCTCCCAAACAGTAATGTCAAAATGTCAAAGAGACACAGGAGCTGAGAAAAAGCTGGAAGAGCTTGAGCTACAAAATAAGTAAAGTGGCATTGCATTACAACCCAAAGTATAAAACAAATATCCATGAGTCCACACTGCCACAAATAAATTATTAAATAAATGATATAAATAAGTGATTGGGAAGAATCAATCTCCCAGGAAAAACTCCAAATTACTTTGGTTGATACTCTGTGCTCAAGGAGGTGGCCCACTCCGTCCAGTGCTTCAGCGTGGGCTGCATGGGGTGACTTTCTTCTTGAGAGTGCTGTGTGGAAGGGACGGGCAGAGGGACCTTTCCAGGGGGACACCCGGCAAACACTGGCTCTGCCAGGAGACCAGGTCGCCATCAACACCATGAGTCAGGCTGCGATGATGCATGTCCACCAGCAGCCTTGCTCAGTGCAGCAGCAGCCCCTGGCAGCCTGGGAAAAGGTCTGCTTTTCATAAACACAAACATATCCACATGAGGCAGCCATAGCTTCAGATCACTCCTGGCTGTATCTGTCCATGACCTTGAGGGGTTGGGAAAAGCCCAGAGGCACAGGAAATGCAATCACTTCAGCTGTGGCCCGGGACTTAGAGGTATAGCCATGTTCAGTGGCATCTCAGGAGGGCCCAGCGGTGGTCACTGAACTTGACCAGGATCACCAGCTGTAACAGAGTTTGCATTGTCCGGGGGCAGTGGGCATGACCTTAGTGAAAAGGGGCAACGGTGTCTAGAGGAGGTCCCAACAGCTGGGGTCAGGGGGACACCAGCACCTAGAAGCATGAGCAGAGTCATGCTGGTGGCCCTGAGACACAGCAGTGTCCATCTTAAGCAGGACCCAGCCTCGGGACACAGAGTTGCTCACTGTTCTCGGAAACCTCTTGCCTCGGGCCCAGAAGGTCTGCATATGGTCTTCCAGCTCACGAAGTCAACAACCTTGAACATGCTCTTCAGCAAATCAGAGAATTCCCGTCAGAGGCAGGTCCGGGCTTGTCTCAGCGGAGCCTTGGACGGCCGGAGTGACCTCTGGCCGAGCAGCCCACTGCTGACCAGCAGAGCAGGGGGTGCTTCTGGGAGAGCGGGGCTCCCAGGGACTTTCTGTTCTCCTCCCAGGTGCTGTGGGTTGGCTGCCCAGGGTGGTCAGATCGGCCCCTCTTCCCTTTGTTTCCACGGCAATGACCGAGGATGAAGGCTCTGCACAAAATCACCCACGGAAAATGAGCTCGTATCCTCCTTCCCCTGCCCCAGCAGCGGGAGAAGCCCAGTGACAGAAATCAGCCCACCGCAGGGAGGCAAGACAGGGAGTTTCCCCCAGTGGAATCCACGCTGGCTCCAGTGTTAAGCATCACATGTGACACTTTGTTTGCATCATTACATGTCCTTTGAAAATATTATCTCCCTCCATGTTAAAATTCTCAAAGCGATGACTTTGCAGTGGAGAAGTCTGGAAAACACCGTCTCACTGCGTGATGGAGGTCACTTCCCCCTGTGATGTCATGTGGCTATCGCGTGTCCCTGACATGGTGTGACATTCTTGACCTCTGCGTCATTCTTGCCCCAAACCCTTAAGGCCAGTTTAATCAGGAGAAAAATATCAGAAAAACCCAACGCGAGGACCATTTCACACAATACCTGCGTATTATTCCTCAAAACTGTCAAGGTCTGAGAAACGAGGAAAGACTGAGGCGCTGTCACCGACCAGAGGAGACTGTGAGACATGACAGCTGATTGCAGGGTGCATCAGGTACACGCCAACGGCGTCAGGGTGCTGCTCCAGACCCTGACCGGGAAAACAAAGACATCGGTGGAAAAACTGGTGAAATTCAAATAAAGTTTGTAGCTTAGCGAATAGTGACATTATTCATGTTGGTTTCTTAGCTGTGACAAAAGTACCACGATAATGTAAGATGCTCACAGTGGAACCAAATGGGTGAAGGCATATAGAACTCCATGTATTACATTTCCAGCTTTTCTGGGAGCCTAAACTTATTTAGAGAAACCATTTATCAAAGGGAAAAAACCCACGAAAACCACTCTCCATGGCTCCCGTATATTGTGCCATTATAGCCTTCTTACGTGTGTTCTTATTTACCAAATGACAGCCACCACACCGGGTACTGTGAATAAATAAAGTGGCCAACAAGGCGGACACGGTCTGGTTCCTGCCCTCGCGAGAACATAGTTTAGAGAAGGAACTTTGGATTGAGTGGGACTTGAGGTTGACCTCCAGTTCTGCTTCTCCCGTATTTCATAATCTTAGGTAAGTCACTTCATCGACTGAAACCTCAGTTTTCCTCTTCTGTTAAAAGTGAATAATGATGTACATATACTTCATAGTATTGATATGAAGATTCAATGAGATGATATGCGAAAATCGCAACCTGTGGTAAACGTTTAATAAATATTTATTAAAGAAACCCCCCGACCCCTGGATCAGTGTCCCATGCATTCACTCTGGCTCTAGTTCCACTTCTGTGGAAGGAGCTTTAATGCAAGAAGCAGCCAGGACCAACAACAGCAAAGAGGGAAGTCCCGGTGATGAACGAGGAAGGCTGTGAAGAAGAGGTGCTGTCGTGAATCAGTGGAGGAATCGGCAAATGGTCTGGTCAAAGGCACTGGACCAAGACCTGGGCAAAACCTACCTTTGCTTACTTTTTATGACAATGAGACATTTTAGAATATCAGGAGACAGAGTGACTGGGTTCCTCAATCAACTCTACCACCTACGAACCCTGGGCCAGCTACTTAATCTCTCTATGCCTATTTCCTCATCTGTAAAATGGGGATAATATTACATTCCTCACAGACTTGGTTAAAGGGTTACTGTAGGTAATCCAAACAGGTGAATAGAGGGTTAAGCCAGGCAAAGCATGTAGACCAGTCCCTGGCTCCAGGTAGCACTACACGTGCTGGCTGTCGCTGTCCATTTACCTCCAGTACCATGGGGTGGGGAAGCGTCTCTGCTCCTCCTTTCTTTTCCCAATGGTGGGAGGCTTCCCTGATGCAAATAGACCAGAATAACAGTTCACTTAGCCTTAGGGGCCCTGGTCAAGTCTCTGCCATAAGGAGCAGGACATTCCATGGTGGGAAGTCTTTTCACTCACACGAATTATTTCTTTAGAGCAGTAGCTGGATGCCATTGGTGACATCCACTCTCAGCTCTTACTTCATTTGTGACCCTGACAGCCAGAGGGTGATAGCATTCAGTGTGGATTACATAACAGCTTCCTTTTTTTTGTAGTAGTAAATCTTATTTGTATGACAAATGTACAGAAAAATAAATGGAAGACTAGTACAGAAATATTCCTGAACACCTGGCATTCAGTTTCCCTTGTTATTAACATCATCTTGCCTTTTAAATTCAACATTATGTCTTTGAGATGCATGCATGCTGATAGAGAGATTGAACTTATTCATTCTGACTGCGGTGTCGTATTCCAATCACCTGGAAGCTTCTCATCACCTCACAAGGCACAGGTTTTAGTGCCGGAAATCCCATCTTCCTCTTAGCGAGGTCTATAAAATCCTGAATTCTGCAGTGAAAACACTCACACAGTAGCAATGTTATAAATGTCACCTGGTTTTCAATGTGAAGAATCATTCTCCAGGCAAAAGCATGGCAGACTAAATTACCTACACAGAAAAGAACGTGCCCACTACAAACCTCAACAAAGCAGAAGTAACAGCTGAGTCGGTGGAGGAAGGCAAACGTGGGGAGGCGAAATTGATCATCTCACACAGAGGAGAATCAAAAGATACGGTCTAAAGGAGAAATAGACACGTAAGCCTATTATTCAAAGTCATAATCACAACCAATGGGAATCTAAAAGTATGAATACAAAAAAATTGGGGAAGAGAAAAGGGAAAAGGATGGCTGATGAAACCATCCAAGCAGGGACTCATAGATACTGTTAGTAAATCAAGTGATGGAGTGTGAGTACATTATTCTCAGTTATGAAGGTAACATAAAAAACTAAAAAAAAAAACAAAAAAAACAAAAGAAAAAAGCAAGCTTGCTCCTGAGTTGGGAAGTGAGAGGGTATTTAAAAATTATTTCTAACTTTTCTATTGGGCTTGGATGTGCATTTTTATCTATATGTATTCTATTTTTATATTTGAGATAATTAAGATAATAATTAGGCAAACATGTGGGTCTGATTCTGACATTCCCCCAGGGGCTTAGGCACTTTCAGGAACTCTCCATCACCTTAGGATCAAGTTTAAACTCTCAGACAGATTCCGGGCCCTCTGACGTGGGACCTCTGGCTTCAGGCACCCACCTGCCTCTGCTCCGGAGCGGGGGTGGGGGTGAGGATAAGCACCTCCTCCGGGAAGTCCTCTGGAGGGAGTGCGCCCTCTGCTGGTGCCAAGACATCAGCACGTTTGGGGGAAGCCCTTTGCGTATCAACGCAGACTACGCCCCCATCCCTCACCCAGTGCTACGGCCTCACGTGATTCCAGCCTCTTCTCAGCTAGGGGTGGACCCCTGGAAGGGGGAGCCAAGGGACTCCAGTTGAGAGCTACTGGACGGTTGGGAGCCGATTCCTGGAGCGGTAGGGGACTGTTCTCAGGCTTGGGAACCTGGCTGTGGTGTGTAGCAGAACGAGACCACCACCGTTCTGGGGACCTGGAGGTGTTAGGAATGCACGCCCTTCAGTGTCTGCTCCATAAGGAGTGGTTTAGTGCTGGGCTTTCGGCTGGAGGGAGGATATGGGCTCTTCCACTCCTGTCTGCGCGTCCTTTGGCCAGCCCATAAATGGCTCTGTATGTATTTCCTCACTGCCCGTGTGAAATGAAATAATGCATAAGAGTAAGTAGTTAATAACTGGTAACTCTTAATATCACATTCCACTTGAGCAAAGTGTAAACCCTCGGAGATGGGAAGGCCGCAGGGTTGCGGCGGCTCCACCCTACTTGGTGGCAGGCCTTTTCTTCCTCATCTGGGGCACGGGCCCTGCTGGGGTGCTGACATCAGTGGGTGCTGTCCCTGGTCCCTGTGGCCTCCAGGCCTCAAGAGTGGGCAGGGCCTGGGGGTGGTGGCACCTGGAAGGGAGGCTGTCTCCCTCGTTCCCAAAGGCCAGCTGTGAAGAATGGGCTGGTGAGTCAGACCTTCCATGACGAAGCCTCTTCTCTGTCTCCTCACAGGGCCCACGCTCTGCTTTCGGCCCCTGTAGGTGCACAGACATGTCTCAGGAGGGGGCTGCAGAGGGCTCCGGCACAGAGGACCCTGATCTCAGACCTCAGCGGAGCTGCGGGCTTTCCCAGGAGGGCATGGAAGAAGCGTGCTTCGTGTCAGGCCTGGCCCCAGACCTGCCTGGGGAAAGCTTTGGGGCCTCAGTTGGGGCTGGCGGAAGAGAGAGGGTACCCAGGAAAGAGATCCATCAAGGTGCCAGCTTCCAGGCTGGTGGTGCCCACTTGCCAGTCCTTGGTCAGCAAGCTGCAGGACAGAGTCAGGATCCGGTGCCTGGCCCTAAGCTCCACATCCAGCTGCCCACAGTGCCTGCTCAGGGGAGGGCTCAGGCCACCAAGAAACTCCAGACTTCTCTATACAACATCTTAGATGAAAATTGGGCCAGGAATCGTTGTGGCATGTCCGTGGGTCTCCCAGAGAGAGCTTTGGCTGGCAGGGAGAGGCCTGCAGGAGTGGAGAAGATGAGCTGCCCCAGGCCCAGAGAGGTCAGAGAAGGAGGGAGGAGTTCTCCAGGGTGTGAGGGAAGAAGCCCCACCCTCAGTAAAGAGGAACCCCCCCAAAGGGAACTGCCACCCTCACTAGGCTCAGCCCCTGTGCAGGCAAGAAAGAAAAGCAAGAAGCGTAAGGCCTGCTCAGCGGGTGGGGAGGGGGTTGGTGGCTTCTTGTGGCTTGGTCAGAGGCCTGGTAGGGACGACTCCCAGTGTGTGGGACATCCCCCACAAGGTGCTGACTTGGTGTCACTGGGAGGCCTTTGTTGGCCTCTTTCTCCCAAGGACACAGGGTCTGGGCCAGGAGGTTCAGACGGAAGTTGTGTGGGATCTGCCTCAGGGACTGAGTTCAGGTGTTTGCCCGCTGCAGGGGGCGGGGCCCGACCAGGCAACCCCTACGACCCTGTCCTGTTCCCACTGCCCAGTGGAGGGGAGCGCCTCAGGCCAGCTGCCCAGGATCCTGCTCCCAGCCCTGCACTGTGCCTGGGAATGTGTGGAAAGGCTTCCACAGAGTGGCAAGAAGCTGAGTGGGATGTTGTGGAAGCTGGCAGTGATGATGGCCCTGCAACCTTACCCAACCAGGAGGTCAAGGTTCAGCCATTATCTAAGGGGAGGCTGGGGCAAGGGCACTCTGCTCCCACTGGCACCCCTGCTGGCTCCCCAGAGTCTGCAGCCAGCGAGGCTCGCTCAGACTCATTCAGAGGGCAGAGAATATCCAAGTGTGCCCTCTTGGGCATGGGCCCAGCGCCCCCTGCCAAGGACCAGGGCGCAGACAGAAGCCCAGACAACTCCAGCCAGGACCAGCCAGCAGCATCCCGCCCTGGAGGCTGCCCCAGACCGGTAAGTTGAGTCTGAGAAGTTGGGATAGGAAGGGCCAGACCGGTCTCTCGATGCCATGCCTGGCAGTGGAATTTAATGGAGCTAAGCTGGGTAGACTTTTAGCGACTGTTATCCTTCATGCCCATTTCGTACACGACTAAACTGAAGCCCACCAAGTCAGGAAACAGAAAATAAACTACATTTGCTGCCATCTTGTGAGGGGTCAGTATCTTTTGGAATTGGTAAGTCCTGGATTCAAATCTTGCCTCTGCCCACTTCCTCGCTGAGTGAACTCGGAACATTTTTTAACCTCTCTGTTTCGTCATCTGTAAAAAGGAAATACTAGTTCCAATCTGATGGGGTTGCCCTTAGGACTAAATAAGATGACGGTGTAAAATAATGTGCCTAGCACAGCATATGGCACAAGGTAAATGACTTAATTTACGTTAAGTTGGCTTCTGCTTTAGTGTCCACAATAGCCCTGTAAGGTGGGCACTGGCTCTGTATTTCCAGATGGGGAAACTGAGGCTCAGGGAAGTTCACAAACTTCTCCAAGCTCATGCACAGTGAGGGAGTCAGTTCCTGTGTTGCCTTTTACACATTATAATAGCCTTTTATTAATAATGATAGCTAACATGTTTATATACCAAAGGCAGATGACGGCACTGCCTGATTTTTGGTGTAGGCTTCTCACATAGTTGAATTTTTATCACATTTGCGTGCTGGGCACTTTTCATTGAACCTTCTCATGCAGCCTGGAGAGGTGAGGTGACAGGCCCCAGGTCACGTATCTGGTAAGTGACAGAGCCCGGACGTGAACATGGCAGCCTGCACTGCCTGCTTGCGCCCCTTCCCTGCTGGGGGATTGCTGCCGTGACCATCAGTGATGCCGTCTAGCCTGCCTCCCTCGTGCTGAGCACCATTCCAAGCACTTTATCTCCAACTTTGCTAACAGCCCTGTGAGGTAGATGCTGTTGACAGGTACCCCTTTTACCGACGTGGACACTGAAGCTCAGAGAGGTGAAATGGCTAGTTCAAGGCCAAGCAGCGAGTCAGTAGAACTGGCGTAGGAACCAGCGAGCTGCCTGTGTGATTGACCACTATGCGGAGCCATGACTGCATTAGAATATGTTTACGCTGTCTTTGTAAGCATCCAGAAAAACCATTCATTTGTAATAAAAAAAAAAAAACGAATGTGCGTTCATCACAGAAAATAAAGAAGAAATAAAGATCCCGTAATGTCAACATTCAGAGCTATTTCCTATTGACATTTCGGTATATGTCCTTTTTGCCACCTTTTTTCTATGCATATATCTTTTCCTAGAAATGGGATCACATGTGCCAAGCTTTATAACTTGGGATTTTTGGTATTTCAGTTTTTTTTCACAATGAATCATTAGTGCAGAATGAAGAAATCCCTTCAACCGCCTCCCAGCCCTGTTGCCTTCCACCTGCAGATAACCGCTGTTAACTGTCTTCTTCCTGTGAACTTCTGTGCGTGTGTGAACTCCTACGTGGTGCGTCCTCTTCTCTATAACTAGGCTCACACTACACCTCATTGTTCCAGGGCTTGTGTTTTGTTTAGTTCACGTGCACATAGTTGAAGCTTTTTCCAAGTTGGTACGAATTGTTCTGGCGAATCCCTGCGTCCTGCACCGTAGAAGTTATGGACAGATTTGTCACAGGCCCTGCCAGGACTAGAGGACAGGCTGGGACTCCCTTTTCTACCTCTGCAGTGTGGTTCAGAGCACGAAGCCTGGGGGCCAGCAGACTGGCACTGGGTCCTGGCTTCGCTGCTACTCGAGTGACTCAGGCAAGTGACCTCACCTTTCTGGCCTGTCTCATGGGCAGTAATGAGGAGCATGAGATGACGTGTGCTTGGCATGTAGCAGGGTGCCTGGTGCAAGGAAAATGTTCAAGAATGTTGCCTGCTGTTGACACACAGTGTTGCCTGTTGTAAATAACACAGGGATGGACGTCGCTGCACATCTGCTTCTCCGCATCTCTCATTAGTTGCATGGGCCAGCTGCCTAGATTTGGGGTTCCTGGGTCCACAGTGTTTGAGGGGCCAGTCTGAGCCAGGTGGAGGAGCCAGGGGCCCGGCTGCCTCAAATGGAAGCGGCCCACGGCTGCTCTCGCCTTCAGGCCCCATCCTTGACTCTGCGGCACAGCCTATCATCCCACAGCATCCCAAATAACCCGTTGCCATGGAAACTGGTGCCAGCTGCAGAAGAATTGAGGCTGGGCACCACAGGGACGGGTGGGTGGTTGAGGACGGGGTATGGGCACAGCGTCCAGCGGGTCTAGAGCCCCCTTTAGGGCCCTAGCACCTTCTGGAGGCAGCCTGGCCTATGCCAAGGGCAGACAGGTGGATTCAAAGTCAGGCTCTGTTGCTTACTACAGGGCAACTTGAGATGACAGACGTCTCTTCTCTGACTCTTAGTTTCCTCCCCTATGAAATGGGGGAGTCAGGTGGGTCCCAGAACTGCTAGGATCTGCCATGTGAGGTTGGTTGTGTTGTATTTCTCTGGCTTGAAGTGGACACTCTTGAAGGGGTGTGAGGAGGAGGGTTGGAATGCCACTTTCTTCTCTGTCCTGAGCCCTGCAGTGGCCAGCGAGGTATGGAGCTGTGCTGTGGACAGCAGGGGACATGGGGAGGGCAGTTCTGCCAGAGCCCCCTGCTCTGCCCCTCACAACCAGGGAGGCACAGAGCCCCTCTGTCCCCACCCAGGTCCCCAGCCTCAGGCATCCTGTGCGGAGCAGCAGAGCATCAGGAGATACATGAGGGAGGATTGCGCCTTTCCAACAGATGGGCAACCTAAGAAAAGCACTTTTCATTGAGTTCTTATTGTATACAAAGAGCTTCACATATGTCACCATCTCATACTTAATCCTCACCATACCATTAAAAGCCAGTGTTAATGCTCCTGCTTTGCCAATTAAGAAAATCGAGATTCAGAGAGGGTAAGTGATTCACTCAGGGTCTCCCAGCAAGTCAATGGTGCAGCCAGGATTTGAATCCGGGCCTGAAAGGCTCAGGAGTCCACATTCTGAGCAAGCTGCCAAAGGCTTGTCTGAGGGGTTTGGGTTTTTACGGGGACTTTGTTATCATTTGTTCAATAAGCAGGAAGTGGGAGGCCAGTCACCAGAGAGACAATACACAGGCTGAAGGCCAGCCTAGACCCCGGATACCCAGAGGGCAAGTGAGTCTTCCCTGGGGAGGGCTGAGTGGAGGTTTTAAGGCGTGTAGGGCAAGAGGAGGGGGCTGTCTGAGCTGGGTCTGGGCAGAGGCAGTAGGTGTTCAACTAGGTGGGAAGGGTATACCCAGAGGAGGGCAGGGCATGTGCGAAAGTCTAGAGGCAGGAGCCTTGTGCAGTAAGGGCTTTGCTTCCAGTTATTTTTTGCCTTCAGATCTGTTTTATCTGATATTAATATAGCTACAAACCTGTATTTTGGTTGGTAGTTCCCTGTTCACATATGATTCCATTTTTTTCCCCTCTATCTTTTTGCATTGTTGTATTTTAGAAATGGGTCCTTTGAGTATCTTATAACTAGATTTTCTTTGTTAAAGCTCTGCTAACTATTTTTATTTATCTCCAGGATCAGTCCGCTTACATTTGTTCTAATTGCTGATTTATCTGACACTAATCCTAACTGTCTTACTCTGTGCTTTGCATATACCCTGCCTTTTCTAGACTTTCCCTTCTTTTATTTCCTCCTTGTAGGTGTTTTGCTTATTCTTTTTTATCCCTCTAGTAGGTTGGAAGTTCTCTGTGCCCCACTTACATTCTTTTGGTGGTTATTTTAGAAATTTTAAAACAAGTACCGAACTTATTAAAGTGTAAAGGTAGTTACTGTCTTTACCTTCCTCGGAAATGATATAAGGCTCTTGGAAGACTTGAATTCCAAGCAGGAACCTTCGCAGTCGATGTGCTGCTGTTATCCATGAGTTGGTCCCAAGTCGTTTTTTTTTAATCCCACAAATTACACACGGTTGTTATAGTGTCATAAATCAATGCTTCTTCAATTTAGCAACATATTTATCACTTTCTTTGCTCAGAATTCCTCCTTGCCGCTCAGCTTTTCTACCTGGGATCATTTTTCCTTTCTTCTGCCTCCCGTTTATCCTTTACCATTTCGTTTACTGATAAAAATTAAATTATCAAGAAAAATAATAATTCCGTTTTCTCTATGATATTTTTATTTTATCCTCATTCTCAGAAAAGATGTTGTCTGGGTCCACCATTGATAGTTATTTTCTTCTTTTTTTAAAGATATATTTAATTGATTATGCTGTTACAGTTGTCCCATTCTTTTCCCTCCCCCTTAGTCCCCCCTCCCACCAGCATTTCCATTCCCCCTTAGTTCATGTCCAGGGGTCGTACATATAAGTTCTTTGGCTTCTCCATTTCCTACACTATTCTTAACATCCTCCTGTCTATTTTGTACCTGCCATTTATGCTTCTTATTCCCGGTACCTTTCCCCTCATTCTTCCCCCTCTCCCACCGATAACCCTCCTGTGATCTCCATTTCTGTGATTCTGTTCCTGTTCTAGTTGTTTCCGTCATTTGTGTTTGAGGTTTGTTTTTTTTAATTGTTATTCAGTTGTTGAAGTTCTGAGTTTGTTGTCATCTTATTGTTCATATTTTTAATCATCTTATTTTTCCTAGATAAGTCCCTTTAACATTTTATGTAATAAGGGCTTGGTGATGATGTACTCCTTTAACTTGACCTCATCTGGGGAGCACTTTATCTGCCCTTTTATTCTAAATAAAATCTTTGCTGGATAGAGAAATTTTGGATGTAGGTCCTTGTGTTTCATGACTTCAAATACTTCTTTCCAGCTGATTTGACAAACCAGCTGATAGTTTTATAGAAACTCCTTTGAGGTAACTGTCTCCTTTTCTGATGCTGCTTTTAAGATTCTCTCCTCATCTTTAATCTTGGGTAATATAATTATGATGTGCCTTGGTGTGTGCTTCCTTGGGTCCAACTTCTTTGGGATTCTGAGCTTCCTGGACTTCTTGGAAGTCTATTTCCTTTGACAGATTGGGGAAATTCTCCAGTTATTTTTTCAAATAAGTTTTCAGTTTCTTGCTCATCCTCTTCCCCTTATAGCACCCCTATGGTTTGGATGTTGGGATATTTAAAGTTGTCCTGGAGGTTCCTAAACCTCTCCTCATTTTTCTGAATTCTTGTTTCTTCATTCTGTTCTGGTTGAATGTTTTTCCCTTCCTGCTGCTCCAAATTATTGATTTGAGTCCCAGTTTCCTTCCTTTCACTGTTGGCACCCTATATATTTTGCTTTATTTCACTTTGCATAGTCTTCACTTCTTCCTCTATTTTGCAAGCATACTCAACCATTTCTGTGAGCATCCTGATTACCAATGTTTTGAACTCTACATCTGGTAGATTGGCTATCTCTTCATTGCTTAGTTCTGTTTTGGAGCTTTGATCTGCTTTTTCATTTGGGCCATATTTTTTTTTCTCGGCCTGCCCGTTACATTCTAAGGGGCGGAGCCTTAGGTATTCGCCAGGTTGGGGCAACCCACATCACTGCGTTGTGGTGCTGTTTGTGGGGGAGGGGTCTGAGAGGGAACAGTGCTGCTTGATCGGTTCTCGGCAAGTGCTCAAGCAAATTGGGCCCTTCTGGTGCTGACTCCCAGGTGGGGGGTTTGTGTACATTCTAGGACCCTGTGGGTCTCTCTAACGAACTCCCCTGTGATACTGGGAGTTTTTCCCATAATTGCAATTCCCACAGATTTTTACTGCCAGAGGCTTTATTTCACCATACTGGAACCCTGGGTTGCATGGTTTGTCTCGATGCCCAGTTGTTCCTCCCAGTTTATTCACTCGAATGTGGGACCACGTGGTCCTCCAGCTGCCACCTTGCTGTGTGTCCTCTCCACCAGGCTGCCTGTCTCTGCCCCTCCTACAGGTCTGCATGAGTGTTTCTTCTTTAACTCCTTGGTTGTTGGACTTCCATACAGTTCAGTTTTCTGGCATTTGTGGTTGGTTTTTGTTTTTAAATTTATTGTTGTCCTTCTTTTGATTGTGCAATGAGGAAAAGTATATCTACCGATGCCTTCATCTTGACCGAAAGTCCTCAATAGTTTTTTCCCTTTTCTTAAAATTAAATTTATTTATCTTTAGAGGGAAGGGAAGGAGAGAGGGAGAGAAACATCAATGTGTGGTTGCCTCTCATGCGCGTCTTCTTCTGGGAACTGACCTGCAACCCAGGCATGTGCCCTGACTGGGAATCGAACCTCAATCCACCGAGCTACACCAGCCAGGGCAATAGTTGTTTTCGTTAGGCACATTGAAAATATCATTCTGTTTTGCCTTCCGTGT
Organism: Artibeus jamaicensis; assembly: GCF_021234435.1. NCBI lineage: Eukaryota > Metazoa > Chordata > Mammalia > Chiroptera > Phyllostomidae > Artibeus > Artibeus jamaicensis. The sequence continues at coordinate 11,705,845 of NW_026522057.1, forward strand.
TACTGTTGAGAAGTTAGCTGCTAGTCTGATTGCCATTCTCTTGAAGGTAAAACGTCTTCTGGTGAGGGGCATTGTAGAGTCGTGGTTAAAGGTATGACCTCTGGAATTAGACTGCCTGGATTTCAATCCTAGTGCTTTGGTTTACTAGCTGTGTGACACCAGGCAAGCTGATTAACCTCCCTGTGCTTCCGTTTCCTCTTCTGTAAAATGGGGTCAGTAATAATACGAGTACCTAGCTCGTAGGGTTGTGGTGAGGATAAAATGAACAAATGTGTAAAACATGCAAAACAGTGGTAGCACATTTTTAGTGCGATTCAAGCGTTAGCTGTCATTTTTTCTCTTGATGCTTTTAGGATCTCATCATCACTGGTGTTGAGTGGTCTCACCATGATTCGTCTAGCTGTGAATTTACTTTTACTTGTCCTGTTTGAAACCCACTGAGCTTTTTGAATCTGAATTGTTGTCTTTTATCCATTCAGGAAAATTCTTAGCCATGTATTTTCAAATATTACCTCTGCCCCATTCTCTCTCCTCTCTCTTGGAACTTTAATTAGTCCTTTTTACGCTAGTTTGCTAACTTATTTCAGCTGTGTTTAATATGCTATTAAGCCTATATGTAGAGTGTTTAATTTTAATTATCATATTTTTTATCGTATTTTTTATTCCCAGAAGTTGTGTTTGGTTCTCAACCAAATCTGCTTGATCATTTTTAAAATATCTATTTTTTTGTCTTCTGCTCTGATGTTTGACTCCTTTCATTTTGTCAAATGGATGACACGTGTGTATTTTGTATTCTGGTCTGAGAAGTCCAGGATCGAGCAAGGGGCATCCAACCCGCAGCCTCCGGGGCCACATGCAGCCCAGGATGGCTATTAATATGGCCCAACACAAAATCATAAATTTACTTAAAACATTATGAGATTTTACTGTTTTTGTTAGTGTTGGTGTAGTTAACGTGTGGCCAGAGCCAACACTTCTTGCAGCGTGGCCCAGAGATGCCAAACGGTTGGACGCCCCCCGACGTCTTTGCCGGTCTGATTGCCGCCTGTTGTTCGGGCCCAATAATGCTGCTCTGCAGACCCTCGAGACGGAGGCCGGCCACAGGGTTTTCAGTTTCAAGGGGCTGTTCTTAATACCTTTCCTGCTTTCCTTCCCAGATGTCCCATTTTCTTTCTCCCCCCAACTCTTTCTCAATTTATTTTTTTTTGGAAGGCTGATTCATTCCCATGGTTTAAAAAAAAAAAAAAAGTGAGACGCCTCCTTCCCAGCTCCCAGTCCCCTTCCTGTTGGCAGCCTCGGTGATTACATTCTGGTGGATCCTTCCAGAGATATTTTACGCAGATTCAAGCAAATACAAATTTAAAAATTCTTTCCCCCCTCTTTTTAATGCAAGTGGTAGCACACGACACACATTGTTCTGAACTTGTTTTTTAGTTAAAAAAAAATGTTTCCTATTATAAGCAATAGACGTGCTCATTTTGAATAGCACAAACACCCGAGTGTCTGCAAGAGGAAAGTGAAAGCCACCCCCCTGGAATTTCATTCCCCAGAGGTAACCTCTATTATGCATCTATAAATATATATTTACATAAATGGGCTTATGCAACGGAGTCTGTCAGCTATTCTTTCTCTTTCTGTCCTAATAGTGCAGCATGACATCTTTCCACGCCAGCCACTGCTTCGGCAGAGCTCAGCAGTTAAGTGATTGGGAGTCAGACAGAACTAGGTTCTGCTCCCCGCTCTGCTGCTTAGTAGCGATGGCACTTTTCGAACCCTCTCTGAGCCTCAGTTTCCTCCTCTGTAAAATGGGGTGAGAAATAGCACATACCTCATAGTGTTCTGAGACCTTCGTAAGATGACATGTGATGTGCTCCCTCCAGGGCCGGTCACCTGCTAAGCTCCTGATGAATTGTAGTTTTCATGACTCACTCTTTTTAATGGCCACACGGAATCATAGTATAGTGTAGCGCTGTTTACTAACCATCCCCCTTGGATGGACATTAGCTCTCACTCATTTCATTTTGGTTGTAAATGCCAACCCAGTGAACATGGAACATACGTCTTCCACCTCTGTGTGTCTTTTATTAATTCCCTGCAGTGGGTCTCTGGGTCCTCTGCATTCTAACCTCTGCATCCTCTTTCTCCCCAAGGAGGAAATGAAGATGCCCCCTGGGGTGAAGCATGTGTGTTACGTAGGTTTTTTACTTTTTATTCCTGCCCTTCTTCCTCCCTCTCCCAGGTCTGGTGGGGTGGGGGGTGGGGTTCTCCACAACAGAGGCAATCCAGCCTCCTGCCTTTCTCCGCTCCAGACGCCCTCGGGCTCCCCACTCCCCATGGTGCCAAATCTCAGACTTCCAGTCTTCCCCAGACCTTGGAACCTGACCATCACTTTCCAACCCTGTTTGCTTTCAAAACAATTCCCCATAGTTTGTAACAAATTAAATGGGTCAAAACATGCTTAAGATGGGATAAAAGCCTAAAGAAAGCAAGAAAAAGGGAAGGAGGAAGGGAAATCTTGTTACATTAATCCCTCCCCCTTTATCATGTTGGAAAGGTACGACCACAAGGCTCAAAGTTTACACTGAGCTTCCTGGCAACCAGGGCAAAAAAAAAAGAGCAGGATAGATTCTGCAGCTCATTAAAAACCAAGACCATCTGGCCAAGTAGCTTATTTGGTTAGAGTGTCGTACAGATATGCCAAGGTTATGGATTCGATCCCTGGTCAGGGCACATACAAGAATCAACCAATGAATGCATAGATCAGTGGAACAACAAACTGACGTGTCCCTCCTCCTCTCTCTCTCTAAAAATCAATTAAGAATTACTTTTAAAAAAGAAGACCAAATGCCCACTCAGCACCTGACGAGTTGCGTCTCTGGTCAGGAGGCTGAGACGGGTCCAGTTAACTCTGTATCTGAGAGTGAGTGGGGAAGATGCGAGGTTGGAGTGAAGACAGGCTCCCTTCTTGGGACGCAGGCCAGATGGCAAGCGTGTATTGAACCCTACTACGTGCCGGGCTTTTGTAGGCACTGGGAACATATTGGGGACTGAGACACATTCCCTGTCCTCATGAGCTAATGGTCCGGGGGTGGGGGCCGGTGACATAATCAGTCACCAGCGAGGGGAGCACTCGGAGGGCAAGGGCCTCAGCTCACACTGCTCGGTTTTGAATTGCTGTTCTCCCCCTGCAGTTTGATTCTGGAGCAGTGATCTGCCTCCTGGGGGCCATCAGCCTTGGCCAGGCAGCGGGGCTGCAGCCTCCAAAGCTGGGGCCTCTGGACAACATGATGGAGGTCAGCTCCGCCTCACCTGCCCAGAGTCCCAGAAGGAAGGAAGGGCCCAGGGCCCAGGGCCCCCTGGGGTGCCAGGTACAGAACAGGTTCTTTCCATAGGTGATGTCATTTAATCCTATTGAGAGACACCTTCACACCCGACTCACAGAGATGCCACTGCAGCCCAGGGAGAGGCTGTCACTTGCTCACGGTCACACAGAATGCAGCAGCCAGAGGGTTAGACCCCCACCTGGCTGGCCAGCTGGGGGTCTGTGTGCTCTTTCTCCTGCGAGGGCAGGGCTGGGCCTCCCCTGCGTTTGGAGAGGGAGCAGTCGCCCACTTCTGCTCCTGGGGATCCCACGTCCCTCCAGTGGCCTCCCTCAGGGACAGCATGGGGCTCTGGTGTCCTCTCTGACCCCGTCCACCCCCTGGCAGTGGCTCCCTGGTCCTCAGAGACCTCACTTCTCCTTCACACACTCCTTCTCTTCCAGGAGGGGTTTCCTCTTCAGGAGGCCCGTGTTGAGGACCCAGGGGTGAGTGCTTCTGTCCCTGCCACGTGGCTGCCTTCTCTGGAACATGGGTCAGGGAGAATGTGGGAATCGGGGTGCGGCTGGGGGAAGCAGTGTCCCTGGGGGCCGGCAGGCATGGTCTCGGTTCCTGCCCCTCCCCCACAGCGCAGCCCAGTGGAGGCTGAAGAGGAGGAGCAGGGTGAACAGGACTGGAGAGAAGACTCAGGTGAGGGGCCGTGGGTGGTGCCTGCAGCATTCACCTGTCTTCCGGGGACTGGTGGCACTGAAGGGGACTCATGCCCAGCAGGCCCTGGAAGACAGGATATGTCCTGTCCCCTCCCCACCCCTCTCCAATCAGCTCATGGTCCTTCCCCAAAGAGGCACGGGCTGCCGCCGCCTGGGCTCAGCTCTCAGACAGATGGGGGACAGGTCTCTGAGAGTGGGCCCCTCCTCTGCCTGCCTAAGCCCCTCAGTGTGGAGTCACTGCCTCTCCTGGCCCCTGAGCATCCCCTGGACCTGTGACCCTTTTCCCCACAGTTTGGCTCCCACTCCAAAAGGAGAAGCTACTCCTGGATACTGGGACAAGGGACACTGTGGTCCGTGTCATGCAGAACGTGCTGTGGAGTCGGTAAGGCCTGTTCCCCACTTCCCTGACATCCCGACCGGCTCCCCTCCCCTCCCTGGGCCATGCCATATTGTAAGGGCTTCTGTGTGTGTGACTAACTCGCTTTGTAGCCATGAGGTCACTTACCTGCACAAAAAGTGAGAAGAGAGCTGAAGTTTGACCCTGGGCCTCTCTGGCTTCAAGGTCATGCTTTCCCATTAAGCCTCCACAGCTCTCGGCATCTGCTCAGGTCCTTGCGGATGTCACCCACAGCAAATATGTTCAGACACAGTGAGACTCTGTGGTGGGAGCACCCCAGAGACTTGAGCCCAGAGCTGTCATTTACCAATGGCGAGACCACCATCCAGAGAGGGCGGGACTTGGCAAAAGCCACCCAGCAAGTCAACGGCAGATTCAAGGCTACATTCAGGGCAAAGGCTCTGACCTCTGACTTGGCTAATGCCTTACCCTCCCCCAGGCTTCCTCCCCTTACACATTTCTCACTTCCGCTGGCCAGGGCTGGAGCGTGAGTGAGCTGAGCAGTCAGGTCTTGCTTTGCCACTACCCACGTGGCCTCGAGCAAGCCAGTAATCTTCTCTGAGTCTCAGTTACCCCTCCTGTAAATGGAGAACGCTAATACCTACCCCTCACAGCCTTGGGGTGAGAATAAGTGGGTTCATGTAGGAACGTGCCCAGACTCTGCTTCCCACCCATCTCTGTCCCTCGTAGGCTTAGTGCCTGGCTAGCCTTGAGGTGCAGTGCCATGGCCCTGTCCTTGTCACCTGCAGCCTTCGGCAGCTCCCACACCTGGTGCTGAGTGAGGAGATGGTGGAGGGCATCGCTGCTGGCATCGAGGCAGCCCTCTTCGACCTGACACGAGCCACCAACTGCCACTACAAGAACAAGTACCGCAGCCTGCTGTTCAACCTGCGTGACCCCAGGAACCACGTGAGCGGGACTCTCGGCTGGTCCAGGCCCCTCTCAGAGGCACGGAGCCCTGGCAGGATGTTGGGGTGGGGGCTCTCAGAGCGGTGTGGTGCAGCCCCTGCCCCTGCCCCTGCAGGACCTGTTTCTGAAAGTGGTTCATGGAGAGGTCACCCCCCACGGCCTGGTGCGGATGAACTCATTTCAGCTGGCCCCCCAAGAGCTGGCCCGCTGGCGGGACCAGGAGGAGAAAAAGGTGAGCTGTCCGGTCAGGTCGGGACAGGTGACAGAATGTGGGGGCAGCGGGTGGGGGAGCGGCGACCCGAGTGTGGAACAGGAAGGGAGACAGCACAGAGCAAGGAGGAAGGTGGGAGATGTGGGCGCACAGATGGAGAGATGGAGAAACGAGGACATGAAAGAGCAGGCAGACAGCGAGAGAGTCAGAGACTCCACCAAACAAATTAGGGGAAGAGGCCCCAGCGAGAGGGAATAGGGGTGGAGAGCTTGGTAGAGAAGTGATGCTCCAAGAGGTGTTGTCTTCCACTCACTTTTCTACGGAGCCGGGCTTGGAGGGGGCCTGGGGATGATGGTCCAGACTCAGGAGTCCATCCGTGACCGACACCCACCATCCATGGGAAATAGGCCCCTGGGATGCCTGTTCCCATTCCAGCCTCAGGAGCCCCAGAAAGGCTGGAAGTCTTCCTGGTGCCCCGGGCTGGGTGAGGGACCCCCCACCACATTTCACAGTGACTCCCTCACAGACCCTGTGTCCATGCCCCTGCCCCTACCTGGGAACTCTTCAGAGGCAGGGACGGTGTGGGCACTGAGTTGGCTTTGGGGTGTTTGCATGGTGGTTTTTGTGGCCCAGTGAGAGAGGGAAGAGCTGACCTAGGGGGCGGGGGCAGTAGGATGGAGCTGGTGCTGTGGCTCTGGTTCTGGTAGACGCTGATTAGAATTAATTACTAGAATCCATTAGGTGAGTCTGTCCACTGTAGGTTGGACTTCTATCCAGGCACCGTCGGGGACCAGGGAGCGGGAGCAGCTGCATGGTTTGTGGGGTCCTCTCTCTGACAACTATTATGAATTTCAAGGTGACGGCAGCACGGAGCACGGGGCCTTTCTAAACAGAGCCCCGTGCAGCTGCGCCAGAGCCCGTGCTGTGAAGCCAGCACTGCCGGGGTTGGGGGCGGGGGCGGGCAGGACCTCTGTCCTCCAGGGGCGGTTACAAAGGGAGAGACAGATGTTCATGGGCATTTCAGATAAGACCGCATTGATCAAGGATAAGAATCACAAGTAGCCTTTACTATGAGCCAGGCTCTGGGCTAAGCACTCCACATTTGCTGTTTAATATGATGCTCTCAGTTTAATTCCTAGAGAACAGATCAGCTGAGGCGTAGAGTAGTGAAGCGCCTCCCCAAGGCCACTCTGCCTTGTGGGTCTCATTAGTGATCCAGCTGGTACTCCAGAGCCTGCAGTCTTCCCAGGATGGAGGGTGGGGTGCAGTCAGAAGCAGAATTGACTTGTGGGTAAAAGCTAAGTTCAAGGAGGCTTCCTGGAGGAGGCAGAACTTATGTTGGAGGGTGAACAAGTAGACTGTGGAACAGTAGGGCAGAGGGTAGAGGGCTTTCCAGGTGAAAGGAGTAGTAGAAGCCAAAGTGTGGGGGAAGGGAAAGGGCTGTCATGGAAGAGGGCCATAGGAAAGAGGCCTCAGGGAGGACAGTGGGCACTTGGGTTCTTGGTGGCCAGAGACCCCGAAACCTGCTGAGTTTGGGCTGCTCCCCTCTGCCAGGGCCTGGAGATCATTGAGCAGCAACAGAAGGAGTCCTGCAGCCTCCCGACCTCCAAACTGACCCACAAGGGTGAAGTCGAGATTCTGCGGGACTCGGACCAAATGCTAACCCTGGAGGATCTGGTGGTGAGTAGGGGCCTGACCTGGTGCCCGCAGGGTCCGGTGGTGAGCAGAGTCCACTTCTCACTTCACCAGCCGTGTTGTCTCGGGCAACTCATCTGACTACTCTGCAGCCCACGGTCTTCACTGAAAAGCTGGGTAATGACCTAACACACGGGGTCCAAATGAACCTGGGGCAAGACAGCTACTGGCCCGGGAGCTGGCAGCTCCTTCTCAATGCTGGTCCCCCTCTTTTAGGCCTAACCCCAGAGGATCCCACGTAAGTGGTCCGGTCCTAGAACTGCAGTTTCCCCCAGATCACAGATGTTTGATTTGCGGGAGGGCCGCATTGTTTGAGGTGGTGTCTGTGCAAGTAAGAACCCGAGACCCGCTCTGTTCAGCGGAAGGACCTAGGGGTGCTCCAGGCGGGGAACCACCGGATGGCAGGGCAGTTGGTGCAGAGTATCTTCTTACCGCTGGGGATCTGCTCTGTCCGAATGGCCACCCTGCTCCTTCCTCCTTGGCCCCTCCGTCTCGAACATGGCCTGACAGGGTGGGCCAGCGGCCCTCCAGTCAATAAACCCACCAGCTTACGCCCTGCAGCTGTCAGAACTTGCCCGTGGCTCCCTTCAGTCGCTCTCAGAAGGTGGCTCTGGCTTTTGTTGGGTGTTCCGTGGGTCAGATGTCCACCCCGGTCACAGCAGTGTGCCCAGGACGGGGAGTGCAGGGAAGGCCCCTTGAGCCGTGCTCACTGGGGAAATGGCAGTGAACATGACAGACGAAAATCCCTGTTCCTTCCAACCCACAGCCAGGCCAGCAACCAGAGGGGCGCCCTCAGGGGTGGAGGTGGAGGAGCTCGGAAAACCTGGAGAAGAGAGAGAGGAAGAGCAAGGGGCTGGTAGAGTAGGAGAGGGAAGACAACACACAGCAATCTTTACTCCTTACCGAAACACCTACTATGTGTGCCTTTCACAAACAAGGCCTTCTTCATTCAAACCTCACAATGACCCATGAGGCGGGTGATGCCAGTTTCCTGGGTGAGGAACCTGGAACCCTGTGCCCGAGGTCAGCCGGTCGGCAGAGGGGCAGCTGAGGTTAGAAGCCCACGGTCTGACTCCAGAGCCTGAGCCTTGGCCCCACTCTGGAGGTGGTTTATAGGGGCAAGGGTAGAGTTTTAAAGATCTCTTTGAATCTTCCTGAAGCAATGCTTGTGTCTGAAGCAATGCTTGTGTCTGAAGCTGTTTCTCTTATGAGGAAGAAAGGTGATTTGGCAATGGGCATCAGGAGTCTTCCAAACATTCATTCTCCCTGATTCTGTCATCTGCTTCTGAGAACTTGTCCTTAGGAAATAATTGGAAGTTTAGGAAAGTCTTTTCTGCATGAGGATGTCCTCGGGACCATTTGTAATAGTGAAAACCTGGGAGTGAGCCGGTCATCTAGCAACCGAGGTGACGCATGCGCACTGCGACGCACCCGTCCCTGCGGTAGCTACAGGGCCCATGGGACAGGACGTAGCAGATGCTGCTACTGAAATTCACGGGCAGTGAGAGCATGGGCTCACCTTGTTCTGTTGTGCTTTGCTTTACTGCGCTCTGCAAATATCGCTTGCTTTATTTATTCGCAAATGGAAGGTTTGTGGGCACCCTGGGTCAAGTGAGTCTGTTGGCACAATTTTTCCAGCGGGCTCAGGTGATGGCTAGGATTTTTAACAAAAAAGTATTCTTCCTCTTTTAGTTGGGGGAACCTAAAATGTATTTTGGGGACGCTATGATACATGAGCATATTGTCTTCCTGTATTTTGTACTTTGCTCTATTTTTAAAAAAAAAATTTATTGAATGTATGGGGGGGCATTGGTTAATAGAATTAATAGGTTTCAGGTGTACGATTCTATAATACATCATCTGTATACTGTACTGTGTGTTCACCACAATAAAGTATTTTTAATTAAGGTAGGTACATTCGTTAATACATGAAGCTATTGAACACTTAATAGACTGTAGAACAATGTAAACAAAACTGTCGCGTGCACTGGCAGCCAAAAAGTTGCTCTGACTTCCTGAATTGCAATATTCGCTTTATTGTGGGTCCGGAGCTGAACCCACAGTACCTCTGAGGCATGTGCCTCTTGGGTGGAGTATTAGATCCTACCTATTTTAGTACAAGGATCCCTAGAACCTGTGCATCCAAAAACTGTTCTAACAGAATACCCAGAACATCAACGGTTGTCTCTGAGGACAAGGGGTGATTTTTTTTCTTTTTAATTTTGGAATTTTCTGTGGTTTCCAGGGTTTTTTTTAACAAGTTCACAGTACTTTTGTAGATAAGAACATACTGTTTGGAAAAATAAAACCGCGTCCCTGAGGCTTTCTGCTTGCGGAGGGCTCCTGACTCCCGTGCTGCCTTTCCAGTGCACCCCTCTCCTCCTGTGCCCCCCAGGAACCCGTGGTGTCCATCGACTGCAGCCCACTGGCCTTGCCTGCCACGTCAAAGGACCCCACAGAGCAGCAGGAGGACCCCACGGAGCGGCAGGAAAACCTCACAGAGCGGCACGAGTGCTCCTTTTTAGACCTCAGCGGTCACCTCTACAAGGGTTGTAGGAGACACAGGGAGGGCCCGGGTGGGGGCAGGGAGGGCAGGCTGGAGCTGAGTGTGGGGTTTGCAGTAACGGATATGTGGCCTGGGAAGAAGGTGGCAGGGTAGGAAAAGCCCCGGGCTGGCTTCAGCCTAGCCGCCTACACCTGTTTCAGCTCCTGCCTCTGCTATTTGCAGACTGGAAGTCCTTGTGTGAGCTACGAGGCTTCCCCGAGGCCAACAGAAGGGTGGAGGACAATGTCTTACAGAGAGCCCCAAGCCCAGCCTCTGTGTCCTCCTCAGAGATGCCCCAACTTGAGGAGAAATCTTCCATGGAGCCCCAGGACAGGTGGGGAGCCGGGGGCAGTGAGGTGGAGGGGAACATCTCTGGGGCAGCAGATACAGCACAGGCTTTTCTTTCTGTGGGGCCTTGGATAAATCTTACCTCTTCGGTGGATATCAGTTTCAGCATCTGTGCAGTGGATCTAATCGTTCCAGCCTACTGATTTCCCCCTGCACAAGACTGTGCTGGGACCCACAGCAAAGACACAGGATTTCCTTTGAAAAGGAAGGAGATGCTGGGGGAAGCCCTGATGATGTGTTCCGCCTAGCCCTGTCTCTCTGTCCCTCTCTCTAGGCTCCAGATGTTTGCGGGGCCTATAAAGGTCCTGTCCAGCCAGCCGCCCTGGGAGGGGGCTCTGCATATGTTCTCCATCAAGCAGTTCCGGGTCAAGGCCCAGCTGGTCTCAGGACTCAGCTGTCAGCTCATCACGGTACTACTGCCCTGTTTGTCAGGGAGTCCCTCACACACTGACCAGCCCAGTCAGCTCCTCACACCCTCATTCACCTAATTAATTAATTAATTAAATTATGCGTTCTAAGATTCTCTATGCCTGGCTCTGCACTACACATGGGGACAACTGAGATTCCTGCCCCACTCCTGCAGAGTCACGCATGGGCAGAGGAGCCAAAGCATAAAGCAAGAAGGCCCAGGAGAGGGATCTATGCCTCCCTGGCCCAGAGGGGATTTTAGGAGTGCTTGTGATGTGACTGATGATCAGCTGAAAGGTGGGATGACAGCAGGAGGTCAGAGGAGGGCGTGAGGGGCTTCTGAGAATTGCAGGAGACTGACTGCGACAGCAGGACTCCAGGGGTGATTAGGGTTTCTGGGGCAGCCTCCTGGGGTCCTGATAGATTGCCTGCTCATCGTCTCTGCCACGGCCTGTGGCCTTCACGTGACTGATATTTAGTCTTCCCTACGTGGATGAGAATCTGGACGGGGCTGACTGGCCCTGCTCCCTGCCCTCAGGCCCTGCCCCAGGTGATCTGCTCAGCAGGCTGCATCCCTCCCAACATCATCTGGGACCTTCTAGCCAGCATCTGCCCAGCCAAGGCCAAGGTAACTGCCCACCCTTGGGCATCACCTCTTCAGCTAGCGCCGTAGCCCCAGCTCTGTGTGCGCTCCCTCTCCCTCCCTCTCTGGAGCAGAGTCCTGTGTAGGGTGTTTGGGTTGAGTTCCCACTGGGACTGCAGGCTCATTGTGTGGCCCTGGGCAAGCCCCTCTGTTTCCTTCTCTGAGAAGTGGGGACACACTTCCTCACAGGGGGTTGGGTTAGAGCAGGGGCGTGTCTGCAGGAGTGAAGGGTGCCTGCTCCTAAAGCTGCCCTCTCCCCTGTAACTCCAGGACTTCTGTGTGGTCAGGCTGTGCCCGCAGGGGGCTCGGGACACCCAGAACTGCCGCCTGCTCTACTCCTACCTCAACAATAAGCAGTGCCACGGCCTGGCAGCAGTGGAACACGTGATGGTGGTCCTGCTGCCCCTGCCCGCCTTCCAGCCCCTGCCCACCAGACTGCGCTCTCTTGGAGGTCCAGGTGGGTACCCCGATGCCCATCCAGACTCTGCCTCCCCTCACTTGGTGACCAGATGAGGTATTGTTGACACACAAATGAGACAGTCACAGTGTCTCTCTGAAGGTAAGCATGTCTTAGAAGAGAATTTGTGATAGAAAAATGTGATAACAATAAGAACAGTAGCCCATAGTCGTATATTACTTACCTGGCATACAGTGTTCCAAAAGCATATTTATAGCCCTGGCTGATGTGGCTCAGTGGTTGAGTTCTGGCCTTCAAGTCAAAGGGTCGCTGGTTCAATTCCCAGTCAGGGCACATGCTTGGGTTTTGGGCCAGGTCTCCAGTAGGGGGGTGCACAAGAGGCAACCACACATTGATGTTTCTTTCTCTCTCTCTCTTTTTTCCTCCCTTCTCCTCTCTAAAAATAAATACATAAAATCTTTTTTTAAGCGTATTTATAGTAATTTATTCAGTCCTCAGAATAACCCTAGCAGAATAGTGCTATTAGTTTCTTCATTTCCCAGATGAAGAAATGGGGGTAGGGTCAACCATCCATGCCCACCTTCAGCCAGGTGAACCCTTTCCCACACTGAGAGCAAATCTTCCGAGACAGGAAGATCACCCTTCCACTTACCTTTCCCAGCATCTCATGGGTCGCCGTCTCACTGCTGGAAAGCTCTTCTTGGGGTCTACCCCTCGGACCTCCTGCCACAGCCAGAATGCAGCTACTGCCCGGCTCTGCATTCTTTCCCGCCGGACCTTGGTTTCTCCTCTTCTCTTTCCCAGGCCTGGAAACCACTCACTCAAGCCTGCTGCTGGCTGTGCTGTTCCCCAAGGCAGGGCTTCCAGACACAGCAGAGTTCAGCCCCTTGCTGCGGAAGGTTCGCAAGACAGTCTCCTTCAACAAAAAAGTGGAGATGAGATGCTACCAGCAGAAGGACAAGAGGCCAGATGTGGCTCGGAAGGGGTCTCCTCCCCCAGGGGGTACCCTTCAGCAAAGCCAGGGCAAAGGCAGCCTGGCTCCGAGGGGAATTTGTGCTTGGAAGAGGCCCTCCAGAGGCAGGGAGAGACTGTGGGAAGAGTCTGACACCTGGCAGGGTCCTGGGCAAGGGCAGGGGCCCACACGACCAGGTTGGTGCCAGTCCTGGCACCCCTATTTAGCAGCACCAGCTGGTCGCGGGCGGCACCTCCACAGGGCTTCCTGTCCCCAGCAAGCCCTGCTCCAGCATCTTGAATGCCTGGTGACTATGAGCCACCAGCTCCAAGCCTCCCTGAGATTCTCGGGCCAGGAGCTTCTTCCCCAGCCCCACGCAGCCCGTGGAATTCTTGGCCTCTTTGGCCAGCCCCCTGGCCCAGCCCCTGACTCCTCTCTCGGGCCCTCAGATGGAGCTGGCTCTGAATGTCCCCTCCCTAAAGAAACATGACCCTCATTACCCACCAGAGAGGGGTTTTGATTCCTTCACCAGTGCTGAACCCCGAGCTCTTCCAGGGAGAGGCAGGGGCAGAGAAAGGGAGGGCCAACTCAGTCCACCTGCCCCTTTTGAGTTTCCTGTTCTGCAAGCTATTTAGCGTTGATCGTTGGTTCAATAAAGATTTTGACAAAGTTGAGACTGCATGCACCTGCTGGCTGTGCAGGAGAGACCTTGGGCCTGGCCAGGCCTGGGTTGGGGTGGGTGTATCTGTGAGTTTTTCGTGCACAGGTGCAGTAGCAAAGCCCAAGTGCTGGGATGGAGGGGGCAACTGTGCCAGTTGCTTGTCTGAGGTTCCTAACTGTCACTTTGTGCCAGGTCACAGCTGTTGCCACCGTGAGTTCCGGAAGCATTTTGTAAGTGTTCTGAAGTAGGGGGAAGAAGAGGTAATAGGAGAAAAGGCAGGACCAGGGTGGGGAGAGAGAGAATTAGACTTTTGACGGGGCTAAAGCACATACAGATTGTTAGGAAGAAATGGGAGAGCAAGTTGCGATGCTGGTAAAAATGTTCAGTTACCAAACTTTTCCTTTGGACAGTTGGGGTGGGGGTGGGGCTGCCCCCACAGTCCCTATGTGTCTCTGTGTCTATGGACATCATCAGTCTGTGAGTGCGTGTGTATCCGTGTGTGGGGGTCTGTTGAGGAAGTCGGGAGAGCCATAAAGGATGACTCCTCTCTGTATCTCCTGCCAGCTCCTGGGTACTGGGCCTGGAGAAAGTCTCCAGTCCTTGGCCTGGCAGTGGGACACTCAGGCGGGTGTTAGGGTTGGATGGTGCTGCATTGCCTGGGGCCTGGAGTGAGCTACTAACAGCAGCTACAATTGTAAAGCATATCAGGATGGGGTGCACCTTGGGTGAACTGAGTCTGGGGACTGACCTGCAAACTAGCTGCCCTTGGCTGCCCAACCCATGCAGTTAAGCAGGGCCTGGTTCTTGGAGAACTTCTGACAGGACTACACCCTTCATCCGGGCCTAAAGGGATGTACCCTTACGCATCCCTTCTCAAAGTCTACCTCTGTACCAGCCTCACCCTGGACCATGCTGGACTGGGAAGGATAGGGTGTGTGTTGGGGGAGTCCCTCTTCTCCGGACCCATGAGCTCTGCTACTGTCCTACCCACGGACGACAGCAGAGGGGGCCCTCGGCCTTGGGATGTAGGTCGGGGCTGGCACGGCTGGAGGCTGAGCTGGGGGTGGGGAGAGGTGTGGGATTTTAGCCAAAGAGATTGTAAACCCGGTGAGGTGCGGGGTGGGACAGAGAGAAGGAAAAAGGTGAACCAGCAGAGGGCTCGGGGCTCCTTCGGGAACTTTTCCTGCCTGAGCTGCTTGTGAGCGCCACAGCCTCTGTGCTGTATGTAAATGACACAAATTACTATGCAACCTACGGCTCTATTCCGAGTAGGCAATTTGGGTCATTTTCCTAACGCAGTTGAAGCTGGAGCAGTTGGAGCAGGAGACGCCTGTGCACCGCCTCCCCCGAGGTGCAGGGCTCTTTTCCAGGGAGCCGAGAGCATTCGCTGCCTTCCTGGGGCACTCAGGAAAGAACAAGCTCTGTACTCTGGGCTGGGACTTCCTTTCGGTTTTCCCCTCCGTGAGGAGAGGGCTATAGATGGGCCCCGAAATCCTGCAGTCTGCTTCGAGGCTGGGGGCTAGTCAATATGACGCCCACCCCACCTTTTGGACTTAGTCCACAAGCCCCTTATCTTTCTTTGGGTAGAGGAGGCCAGGACGGTGGATTAGGCTAGCTGTTGCTAGGGGGCGAGGCCGGCGGTTGCTAGGCTCGACGGATGTTGCTAGGCAATGCTAGGCGGGGCTCACGTTGCTAGGCCGGAGTAGGAGATGCCAGGTTCTGGAAGGGCTATGAAGCTTCCCTCGGTTTTAGTGGAAGGTGCCCTACAACGCTGCTCTCCCTGCGACTTTCTCCAGCCATCAGCTTCATTGGCTGGACTCTGGCTCTGCCGGACCTTCCGGTTCACACCCTCTGCGACTCCGTGATCCTCTGGGCTCTGAGCGAGGAACCCTGAGTCTTTTTGCACATGTCTTTGCGATTGCTTGTGCAGTGAGGTGGGAGGGGGTGTCGCTTTTGAGTTTCCATAGCAACTTCTAGGTCATCCCATTGCTTCCAAAGGTTTGAGCTGTTCCTTGTGAAATTTACATATATCTGCATATCATTAACATAGAGGCAGGCCCGGAACTAGTTTGGGCAACTGTCCCTTCGCTTCTTTCTCATCCTGCCTGATGGGCACGTGGGCTGCACATGCCTGAGCGTTTTTCTTATTAATGTTCCCAGACTTGGGTTGAGTGGGTAAAATGTAATAACAATCACCCGTTCCTGGCCCTGGTCGCCTTATTGAACCATTAGCATGAATCCATCCAGGTACCCCTGACCAAAGACAACCAGCCCCCCAGGCAATGGTTGGAATCCCAATTCTGCCCCTTGCCTGGCTGTGTGACCTTGGGCAAGTTTAGTTTCCCTCTTTGTGGCTCAATTTCCTTCTGCGTAAGAGGGTCACTAATCCCTGACTCATCAGGTTATATGAGTGTTCAGTGAGATGTCACTTTTGCATACACTTACTGCTGCTCTGGCACACAGTAGGCATTTGATGGCAACTCCCTCCCTCTCTCCATAGAGCCCAACTCCTCTCAGGACCCAACCAAAGCATGAGCTTCCAGACGTCAGGGCAGACTGGAGTTGAGGCACAGGATGTGAACTATTGGTGTGCTCACTTGTCCTTCTTGGAGGTTGCAGACCAGGTTGATGAAGCATGGGCGCACCCCCCTACTCACCCCTGAGTCCCGACCTCTTCACCACCACCACCACCACCACCACCGCCACACGTGCACACACTTAACACACTTGTCTGTCTCTGGGGCCAGCTCTTTCCAGAAACCTTGCATTCCTGTTTGCAGCCTGAGGCAGCTGCAGCTGTGCCAGCTGAGGTTGAGAGGCTTAAAAGACCAGAGCTAAGAAGGTGGTGATGGAGAAAGTCCCCACCAGGTCCGAGATGTCTGGGTTGCAGCAGGGTCTTCGGGGAGGAGGAGGGCAGAAACTTTGCTTGGAGACCTGCATATCTGAGCTCTTACCAGAGGGGACTGTGGGACCCTGGAGTCATTCCCTTTCCCTTTTTAGGCCTTGGGGTCCCATCGTGGACAATTGGGACTCCCCTGTTGTGACATGGGGCAGGGGAAGGCAGAAGTCAGCTCAGTGCAGAGAACCTCCCACTACTGCAGCGTGTAGCAGTTGCCAAAGGGAGGAGGGGGCTGAGAAAGCAGAGGCTGAGAGGGGACCCCTTGGGGGTGGCTGGGATGGAGCCGTAGATCTCCTCCCGGAAGCTCTGTCTTATGCGGCCTCTCACTGTTCCAGGTGGGTTCTTCAAAAGCTGGGGAGTCCTTCCTGGGTCTGAGTTCACATTTCTGCTCTGCCAGAATCTCCTTCATCTTGCCCTCCTTTCTTCCAGCGTCTCTGTTACCTCAACAGCTTTGACAGCCAGAATCAGAGGGGAGGTAGGGGAAGTGTTGGTCTCTTAGGTCTCAGTTAGGTTCAGATAATTAAAATAAACGAGGTTGGCTCCTATCCTGGGTAGAGGAAGGTTGTTGAAGATGAGAGGGAGTATAGGATCTGGATTCTAATTGGTTGGTTGGCTTCTGGGAGGAGGGGACCATACCTTGTAGTTATGACTCTTGCTTCTGTGTGCTGGACTACTCACTATGTGCTAGTGAATGGCGACGGGCCAGCTCCTTCCCTGGTAGCCACCTGTGCTCCATAGCTTTGGATTCCAGGGACAGCTGAGAGCATGGCAGTGTCCTGCTGGCCTGCTTGTGTCCCACTCTGGGGGCCAATTATATCTCCATCCCTAGCGGCGCTGATTAACAGTTAATAAAGCAGTGAACACCTGCAGCTATGAAGGCGAATTAAGAGCAACAGTCGGCATAATACACAACCCGATAAGTGAGCAATTAACAACCAGAGAAAGATTAATAGAAGCAATTATGTTCTACTCTGAGCTCTGTAAATACGACTGTCAGTGGTTGAGGGAACCCGAGCATCCCCACCTGGCCCCACCCCGGGCCACAGCCTCTGCTGGGCAGGAGCCAGCCCAGCTAGGTGACTTGCAGACTGCAGAGCTGTGGACACATGAGCAATGCACACATATGCAAACATGCACACAGTCATACATATACTGACACGCTCTGATAGTCCATGAAATGCAGTCATCTGAATAAACAAATTCTGCACTGTCTTCCACTCTCACATCCGTGCAAACGGGTGCACACAGCTACATGTAGTTACTGCCAGAAATACACACAAACGTGCACAGAAAAATGCCCACCATGTCGTAAAGAGACACTTCCCTGTTTTACACAGAGTGAGAGCCACACAGGCTGCCAGACTCACAGTGATAGCCACATAAACAAATTTGGACAAGTGGACACACAGAGCCACCTACTCCTAGGGCCCCTCTGCATACGGCATCTGGCCTTCTCTGACGCCACCTCACAAAGGGCCACCTGCGGTGGGTGAGCACGGCAGCAGCCCGTCGGACAGAACTGGAGTGAGGGTGGGAGGGACAGGACATGCACAAACACACATTACGGCATGTCTGCAGGCGTGCCACACAAGCACGTGTGTCCTGGCAAGAGTGTGCTTACCAGTGTATAAGCATGTTCCTGTGTGTAAAGAGCATGTGCCTGTGCATCTGTGTCTCTGAACGAACGTTTGCTTGTTGTGGTGTGTGCATGGGCTTCTGTGCATGTGCTTGTGTCCAGAAGATCTGTGATTACACACCCGGGCTTCTGGTTCGTGTGTGATGCTGTG
The DNA here is from genome assembly GCF_021234435.1 of Artibeus jamaicensis. NCBI lineage: Eukaryota > Metazoa > Chordata > Mammalia > Chiroptera > Phyllostomidae > Artibeus > Artibeus jamaicensis. Next base: position 11,723,745 of record NW_026522057.1, read on the forward strand.
CCAGTGCCCACGTCTGGGTAATCGTGTGACTGCCTCAGAATGGCTTTACGTGGGACCCACCTCTGTGCCAGGGCAGGCGAGGGCAGTGCCTACAAGGTGCTTTCTGGGGAACCCAAAACGAGGGTCCACCTCCGGGAGACGGGGCTCCAGGACAGTCGGGGATCCTCCAGCTGCACTGGGCTGCACTGGTTTCCCTCCCTGGGACTTCCAGCCCCTCTCGTGGGATTCAGCGCTACGGGGCCTCACCCAGGACAGAGGGGAGAACTGTTGCTGATGCAATGCACCTGGAGGTTAGTTTCTCCCAGTGGAAAGCTGAGGTGGGAATTCACCGAACGAGCACCTTCCTCTCGAGACCACGGTGCCAGTCCCACAGGGCCCGAGCCCTCCCCGCCCCTGCCTCCCCCTTAGAGCTCCCACGGAAAACCCCCAGACCCACGCACTCACCCCGCAGTCTGAGACGCACACTGTCCTACACAGAGACCCCAGACCACCAGGAGACAGCCACGCAGACACACAGTCGTGAATACAAACGCATTGAATCCTACCCGCAGCTGTCCCCAGACCTAGCCACCCACACATGAAATCTCTCTTTCTTTCTCACACACACGCACACCCCAGCACACTTGCTGTGACACACACACATCTGCATCCCCACGTGTCCGTACACCCATGACTTGAGGCGAGCCTAGTGCCAAGCCTGGGGGCCCGGCGGGGCCCCTCCCCTTCCCCAGCACTAGCCTGGCTGGGTGGCCCAGGCGGCCAGGCCCCGTGAGAGCTCTGGGTCACCAGCCAGCCCACCAGCTGACAGGCGGGCGCACGGAGGCCTGGCTCGGTCAGAGGGGCGCAGGGGTGTCAGTCAGTAAAGGGGTAATGAGGCTCACTAACATCACCCACCCCAGACCCTGATGCAGTGGCGTGCCCCGGGCCGCTCAATATTGAGCAGGAAGGAGCTCCTGAGTGGGGACACACACACAGGGACACTCGGACTCCCATGGAGACACCCACGCACACTCAGACTTCCACAGGACACAAAAGGACCTATTCCAGCAGGTACTCCCTCTCTGACACTCACAGGCACCGGCACCTCCCGCTCCAGGCATGAGCCCTCCCACCAAAGCCCGGGCTGACTTTGCAGAGAGCCCAGAGAGGCCCTCACCCCCATCTCTGCCTCCCACTCTCTAATGAGAGCAACCAGAAAATGCTGACGTGGTTCAGGGAAGTAGATCAGAGGGGCCCCAAAGCCAAAACATCTGCTGGTCACCCTTCTGTTTGACTTGTGTTCCTTCGGTCTTTGTCATTCACTCATTCATTCAACCAACAGCAAGGACATTAAATCAGTATATTCAGTTCAACAACCTGGCCGCCCTCCTGGTCAGGGGGTGCAGTACCTGGGAAGGAGAAACGGGGGGTCTGGGCTCTGAGGAGGAGCGGGAGGGAGCGGAGGGTATGTCCCCATTCCCTACCTTTCCCTCGGTCTCTCAGAGCCAAAGAAAAGCTGCTTCTTCTGCGGCAGGGAGGAAGAAGGCCAAATCCCGAAATAATCAATAACAACAGCACCTCTTCCTCTCTGCTGGGTGCTGTTCTCGGTGTTCAACATGCACTTGGCCGGTCCTCATCACGACTCTGTGAGGAGGCTACTCCTACCCCTTCTCGGGCCCACAGGGAGGGCAAGTAACTTGCCCAAGGCCATAGCTTGTCAGAGCCAACTCAAGTGTTTAAAGAGCCTGGGGCAGGAATACAAAAGGAGCCCCTAGCCCTCTCCCCACACTGCACCCCTCCTACCCCCGCCCCTTTCATCCTTCCATCCCTGGGCTCCAGGGGTTATTGTGTGCAGGCGTATGGGTGCCCCAACATTTGGGTTTCTGCTTGGTCCACACTCCTGGCAAACAGCCACCCTTCTGCCACACTTAAAGCTTAAGGAGAAAGGTCGTGGGAAAGAGGCCACCCAGACCCTGGCAGCTGGCCCCGGCTGTTGCACAGGGAATTCCAGGGCCCTGGGCTGGGGGATGGTCCAGAAAGAGGCTGGAGCTGCAGGTGGGTGCAACCCTGTGAACTCCATGCAGAAGAGGGCCAAAGTGTTGTCATGTGAAGCTGGTGGCCCAGGTCAGGTTCCTGGGTTGCCTGGGTCTGAGACCATTAGAGCTAGTAAGTGGCAGGTCCAGGACATGATGGAGGCACTTGGCTGGAGGTGGCACTTAACCAGGCTAGGGGGTGCTGAGGGGTCAGGGGCTGATGGGGGCAGCAGCTGCTGAGCTTTACTTCCCCACCCCGACTCCCGACTCTGCCCTTACTACTTTCAGGCCCCTCCCACCCATGGCAATGCTCTTCTCCAGCTCCATCCGGGTGCCTGGCACCCCTGCTGCCTGATTCGCCCTGAGATCCACGCCTCTGCTGCACCAGGGATGGGGAGAAGGGGAGGCTCTTTGGATTTAGCAGGGACCACACCTGTCAACACATCCAGCTCCCTGCCTCTGTTTCCCTTCCCGCAGGATCCCTGCTGCGGTCTTCAGAGGCTTTTTCCTACCATTACCCAAGCTAGGAATTTTGATCTCTGGTGCCAGCCAGGCCCTTGTTATGCAAATATAGGCAAATGAGATGCAAACAGAGCAGTCCCAGATTAACAGAGAAATCCCCAGCAGCTGGAGGAGTCACCATCAAGTCTGCTCCCGAGGAACTTCCTGGAACCCGCCCCCTCAGTCTCTGTCCACCTGGACTGTCTACCGGGGTGTCCCACCTGTGGCTTTCGGGCCCCATGTGGCTCAGCATGGCTACGCATGTGGCCCAGCGCAAAATTGTAAATTTACTGAAAACGTTATGAGATATTTTTATGATTACGTGTCGCGGTGTATTTCATGTGTGGCCCAAGACAGTTCTTCTTCTTCCAGTGTGGCCCAGAGACGCCAAAAGGTTGGACACCCCTGGCAATCCTTCTCTGTCCTTACTGTCACTCTTCTGGCCCCTCCCCCTCCCAGGAGCTATGTGCTCAAACATAGGAAGGGTCTGGACCAGGGGGACACCAAGGCCCAGGCCTTCCACCAAACTTCTGGCTTGAGGTCTCTGCCCTTGCCCCGACTTTTGAGAGATCAAGACAGGGGTGGAGGTTACAGTGGGGGTGTTAAGTGGGGCTGGGAAAGAGGGAGAGGTCTGTTGTACCCCTGCAGAAAGGGGATTCACACAAACACACACACTCACATACGAGAATTGTGAGGGTGGGAGTCTCCCCTAAGATGTACACACCTATACACTCATTTAGACACAAGCCTCACACGCACTATTACACAGGTTGTAGGTTATCAATTAAGCCACAGACGTCAACAGGCTGCAGTGGGAGGGGCAGCTGGATCCTCATTCCTGGGGCCCCAGAGGGTAGAAGGTACTGCTGGTGGAAGGACCCTGGGTCTGTGTGGAGACAGAGGGAGTGGAAGATCTTGCCCAGGACATGACGCAGGAAGAAGCCTGGATGTTGTTGGCAGTGTCCACCAGAACCCCCAGGGGCGGGGCTTGAGGCCGTAGTCTGTACCCTGAGTACTGCCTGGGGGAGTCTGGCCCACTGGCTGGCCCAACCAGCTCAGGCCCAACTTCTAAAAATAAAAGTAGAGAATCTCAGCCCCTGGTTGGTTCTGCAGAAGCCTGTTGCCTTGGCAACGCCTTCTCAGAGGCCTCCCTCCTGGCTGCCGGCTGCCCCGTTTGGCTGCTGGTCCCGGTGCCAGTCCCCTAGGCTGGCCCCTCTGCCAGCCCTCAGTCCCGTCCTCCCGGGGAAACAGAGGCGGGTGTGGGGTAGGGGCCGAGCAGCCAGGAGGACCTTGGGGGATCCAGGTGAGCACAGTGGCCAGTGTGGGACTCACTGTGCTAGGGGCTGTCCGGCTGTGTGTGGAGGCCTGTCTGGCAGTCTCCATCAGGCTGTGTCTCTGTGTACATCTTTGCCTGTGACACATGCTCAGAGTCCCCATGGGTGACTGTGCTCGCTCTCTGTGGGCCCTGGTCCACGTGTGAGTGTGCACCTGTGTCCTGAGGGAAGACTTAGCTCTGGCCTTTCTCTGCCCGCCCCTGTCCATGCTCTCTCTCCCCGCTCCCAGAGGGCTTTCCCCTAACCCTGCCTGCTCCCACTTTCCGGAGTTGCAGGCTGGGAGTGTAGAGGACAGAGGTGCCCAGGGGGAGCCAGAGGTCAGGGGTGGTGACTGGGACCAGGTCAGCTTCTTCCGGGGTCTGCAGCCAAATGTCAGGTAAGCCCACATCTGCCTTTGGGGGGTGGGTAAGGGGGGAACTGGCACCCCGGAAACTGCAAGCTGAATCTCTCAGTGTGTGCATGTGCACGCACACGCTCTAGTCGCTGTCAGAGCTGGAGCCTGCCCTCCCCCACCCAGCCTCCCCTCTCCAATTAATCACCAAGTCCTGTCAAATCTCCTCCTAATCACTGCTCCGGCTGGCCCCTCCTCTCTCCGCCACCTCTGTCCAGCCCAGGCCAGGCCCCTGTCTTGCCCAGAAGATGTAGCAGTCTCCTTACGCTTTCCCCTGGTTCCTGGGCTCATTATCTCACCTCCTGTCATCTCCTGTGCCCCTGTCCCCTCACCGTTCAGTGGCCAGAACGATCTTTCTGACTCATAACTTGGGTCTTGTTACATATCCTGCTTAGGACTGTTAAGGCTCCACTCTGTTCTCAGGGCAAAGCTCCAACTCCTCAGCCCTGCCTTCCTGGCCGCTCCACTCTGCTCACTGCCCGGGTTTCCCTGCTGCCCTTTCACCAGAAGGGTCGGAATGTCTCTTGCCTCTGCCTTTCACACACACTGTTTCCTAGTCCAGAACCATTCCTCCTTAGGGTAAAGTTTATTCATTCTGAATCTCAGCACAGGCATCACCTCCACCAGGAAGCTTTTCTTGACTGCCTCCAGGTTGGATTAGGAGCCTCTGTGTTCTCAAGACATGCTGGGGTCTGTGCCCCTCCCTCTGCTAACACACAAACATGCACGCTCCATGTGTTTCTAATGACCTTTTCCCAGAAAATTTGCAGAAAATTTAGAAGAAACAAAAAAGTATTAATTGAAACAAAAAGAATCACCCACAATACCTTCAGATTAAGTCCAAGTTTATTTCCTTCTAGACTTTCTTTAAATGAATTGCTTAAATATTTTTTCATTCAGTTAAGAACATCCTACACGGATAGTTTTGTTTCACTTACCATTATACAGTGAGCATTTTCCCAGGTTATTAAAAATTCTTCAGGGGCATGACTTCTAATGGTTGCATAATATTCTTATATATGGATATATCATAATTTATTTAACCAACCCTCTATCACCAGGCATTTATGTTGGTTGTGATTTTCCACACTTATAAAGAATGGTAATAAACATCCTTATGTATGGTTCTTTTTCAACATGTTCAGTTATTTCTTGGACTGGACTCCTAAGAGTAGATTAGCAGGACCAAGGGGTCAGTGTATTTTTAAAGCTTTTGACACTGTGGCCCAGTGGCCTTCCAGCAAAATTGTTTTAATTTACCTGTCCATCAGTGGATCTGAGAGTGCCCCAGATTTCAGTTCTTACAACCACGGTGCTGTCTTAAAAAAAAAAAAAGAAAGCAATGTTATTAATTTCAGTAGGCAAAACCACATTGTGTTGTTGTTTAATTTGCATGTCCTTGGTTGCTGGTGAGGGTAAACCCTCTGTGTCTCTTCTCCCATTTTTTACGCGGTCACACGGGGCTATAATTATATTCTCACATCCTGCCCCTCTCACCGACCTCAGCTCTGCAGGGCAGAGCCTGTCTGGGGTCAATTCTCTGTGTCAGGAGCACAGACAGGGGCTGCGTTCCCAGAGGATGGCACGGATGGGACTGAGGACTCTGTTTTCAGACTCAACTTTGACACTGGGCAGACCTGGGGTCAAGCCAAGCTCTGAGACTTGAACTCATGAAAATTACTTTGCCTCTTTGGGTCTCGGTTTCCTCGTATGTTAGGTAGGTTCAGGTGAGGCTTAAAAACCATGAAGAGTGTGAAGAGGTGTGTAAAGGGCTGTGAGCAGTAGCTATTGTTTGTGGTCTGCTCACAGTCAAGGAGCTTGTTTTGCTGATGAAGGAAGGAGTGTTCGGGAATGGTCGACTCCCCTCCCAGACACAACACGATGTCTAGCTGCCTCCTGGTCTAGAGGTGGGCAGGGAGCTCAGAGTAAAGGGTATGGGCAAGGGCTGCAGCAGTGGACAGGCCTGAGTTCAAGTTCAGCTGAGACAAGGGCGTTTGTGTCCTTGTGCAAGTCAGAGGGGAACTGCCGCCTTCGTTTACACCTGCTAGAGTCTGTGTGCCATGGGCTGTCACCCACGGCCTTGCCCGTGATGGTTTGATCACCATCAGTGCTACCCACCGAACAGAGAGGGAGGGCACCTTTGCCCTGGTGGCACAGCATCTCTTCCCGAGATTGGCCCTCTGCCGCAGGAGATGTCTTGGAGACAAACCCTGGCTGGGGGTGCCCTCTCCCATTCTGGCTCAGGACCTGTTCCAAGACAGACACGCGTAATTTCTCCGCACATTACCAGCCTAATGATATTGTCATTTGGAGTCTGGAAATGAGGAGAAATCGGCTCTTTCTTGGTAATTAATGTGAGTGATGGGCTTTAGGCTGGAGTGGCAGCTGCCTAAGTGAGAACCAAGCTCCCAGGAGAGTCAGCCAGGTCATCCCCTTGCCTTTGGGAAGGTGTGTGTTCCATCCCTGGCCTCCCCGAGACAGGCCAAGGCCACCACCCTTCTCCGCCTGTCATTCCTTTGGGGATTACTTTAGGGGCTGAACCCTGATGGTCAGGAGGTTCCTCCTTGAGTCTACCCATAGTCTTTCATGTTGCAGTTCAATTTGCTGTGCCCTTGCCCTCATGAGCGCTGTCTTTACTTTTGAGGGGTATCCTTAGCTTAGTAGGGGCTTTCTTTATCTCATTTGTTGACAGGAGAGGTGAAACACCTGGGCAAGAGTGGGTTGGAGTGAGACAGTCCAAGCTTCCTGCAGGTGGGAGCAGAGGAGGAGGCCCTGCAGGAGGCACTTGCTAACAAGGAGAGGTACTAGAAAAGCAATTGAGGCGGAGAAAACAGTGTGGTCAGAGGCGGAGGCGAGACAGAGCCTGGCACGATTTGGCACTGGGGTCTACTTCCCTGGGCACAGGGTGGGTGTGCAGGTGGGAAGACAGGGAAAGCTGGGAGGTCTTCGGGGGCTAGAGGGTGAAAGACAGTGAATGCTGAGGTAGGGAGTTTAACTTCCTCACGGGAGGAATGGGGAACCAAGGAGGGTTTATGCAAAGGAGGGCTGTAGTTGCTTTTTTTTAAGGGTGACCACTTGGGGAAAATGTGGACAGGGTCGGGGGTAGGACTGGCAGCTACCGCTATGGTCTCCGTGGTCCTGAACAGGGCAGTGGGTTCCAGAGATGTTAGGAAGGGACCCCAGGGCAGCCGTAGGTGGGATAGGGGGTTGCTGGTGATCCAAGGTCAGGAGCCCAAGATGAGTCTCAGTGAGTGTCTTCCACTCACCCTGAACGCCCAGTGCTCCTGAGGCCTCCAGGAGAAAGTTTAAATTCCTTAGATAGAGCCGCATCCCGGTCTGGCCCCGCCTGCCTGCCGCTGCTGCCTCGGCACCCCCACCACCCTGTGCGCTGGCCCAGTGGGCTTCTCCGCTAGTTGTGAGCTCCCACGACTCATTCCAGCATCTGAGCTTTTGCTCTGTTCATTGCTGTCCCCCTATGTCTTCCCTCTTCCCTGCCTCCCAGGATTCTCTTACCTCCACAGTGAAGCCACCTCCCCTCCCTTCCTCTCTAAGGCACTTAGCAAAGCCCCGGGCACACCATGTTGTCAGCATAAACGGTGACTTAAAGACCCTTAAAGGCCGACTGCGGACTTTGGCGCAGGCCAGGGTGGCAGCGGGCGCCCATCCTCCAGGGGCTCACACGGGCCAGGTCTGTCTGGGGAGCAGCCTTCTCCACAGCTACCTCCCTCGGCCAAAGGAGCTGTCGTTAGTGCTCCAAATTAGGCACCAATTTGCCCGTGTAATTGTTTGCTAATTGGCACGAAATCCTAATGTAATTAGTTGGGCCCCTGATCAGGGAGCCTGGGGAGTCAGAGGTGGTGGGGGGCCGCTGGATCAGGGAGGGTCTTAGAGGCCGGTAGGAACCGTGTCTGAGGGCGGAGGCTCTGGGCTGTCGTCGGGGCTGAAACAAGGAGTGACAGAAATGGCAGAGGCTCACAGAGGAGGCCCGTTCAGGGCCTTTGGAGAGGCCAGCCCCTGCCTTCTGTCTTAGAGAGGAGGAAATGGAGGGCAGGGAGAGGACGGGAGCTGCTGGGAGCTGGCGGCAGAGCTGGGCCCGACACCCAGGCCCCTTGTCTACAGTGACCACAGCTGTGGTCTCGCTGTGGATCAGGATGCTACGGCCCGTGGCCGTCTGCCCTCAGTTTCCAAGTGAAGGAGCCCCTTTGGGGGTAGGCAGGAAAAGTGGGGGTGGCTGTGGGGACCAGCCGGCCTTTGACTAGGAAGTGCAGCAGGTAGAGGGCCCGGGAAGGATGACGAGTGGCTCAGGCTGGAGGTGCCACTCCCTGGGGAATGACTGGGGTGCTGAGAGGAAAGAGGGAGAGGCTACAAAGCCCAGCTTTTCTCCCTCCTTGTACCCCAGCCCCATCCCAGGCTTTGTGCCTCTCCGTCTCTTTGGCGGAGGTGCTAGAGCCAACTTGCACCTGCTCGTGGGAGCTGATTGTTAAATGTTTAGGAATTCTGCCAGCCAGTTGACTTCACCCTGGTAGTTTAGATTGGCCATCAGGGGAGGATTTACACCCTGGAGATTGGCAGATGCCACAAATCAAGGCTACTGCTCCCCACTCCCTACTAGAGCCGGTTGTCAAACAGCTCTCTGCGCACACTGAAACCGCCTGCCCGCGATGAGAGAGCCCCAGAGACTCTGCTCATGTTAGGGCTGGAATGTCCTGCTGAGACGTCCAAATCCCAACACAAGGGGGAAATGGAGGCTCAGAGGCCACCTAGGAAGTGTGTGGCCCTCCCCCACACTTCCAGGCCCTCAGTCCAGGCTCCCCAACTCCCTGGGACTGATAATAGCAGAGGGGAGCACAGAGTTACTTGAGGATTCAGCCTCAAGCCAGAGGAAGAAAGCATTAAATGTGGACAGGTCGGCTCTGATGAGTAGGAAGGTGGGCAGAGGGGGCCCTAGGGACCACAGGGGCTCGTGTGGAAACTCAGCCTGTTCCCCTGACTCTCTCGCAGGCGGCAGAGTAGTTTGGCAAGTGAGGAGAGGCTGTGGGCCCAGGCAGGGTCTGGAGGAAGGGCAGCTAGACCCAGGGCTGTTCTGGGGGTGCCATGACAGTCACACGGTCCCCACCCCCTACTCTCCATCCTCTGGCATCCGGCATCCGTTGCCAGGGTTCCATTCTCTCTAATCCCTCTCTTCACCCAGATCGATCCTGTTTTCTGGTCACCATCCCTGGGTGTCCTGAAGGCACCTCAATGCAGCACGTCCAAAATAGAAATCATTGACTTCCCACAAGTCTTTCCCCATCTGAGCAAATGGTACGATTCCCCTCAGGGCCTTTGCACTGGCAATCCCCCTGTTTGGACAGCTCTTCCTCTAAATAGCCCTCACCCCCTTCGGGTCCCTGCTCAAATGTCACCTTCTCAGAGCCATCTCCCCTGATCACCTTCCCTAAAATAGTCCCTGCTCCCCCCTCTCTCTCCTGCCCCCTTACCCGATGCTATTTCCCTCTTTGTACTTACTAATGCTACCATTTTGTGTGTTGATGTGTCCGTGTGTACCCCCATCCCCAAGAAGAAGTGAACCCCACATAAGCACAGCAGTTACACGGTCAAGTTCTCGAAGTTCCTTGGGGTCCAAGATTGTATCTGTTTTAATCGGTGAGTGCCAGACGCTAAGCTCTTAGTAAATATTTGTTGAGTGAATGAATGACCGAGCCTCCAACCAGCCGCCTTCTCCAGTCCTGACTCCTCACATCCGCCCTCCAGTTGCCCCACTTGTCTTTCCTTAAACAAACTGGACCACGATTTTTTCCCATCCAAAACCCTTACAGATCTCTGTTGCTTTCAGAATAAAATCCACCTCTGGTTTAGTTTACAAGACACTCAACGCTGTAGTTCCAGCCTAACCTCTGGCTTAACGTCTCCTCCCCCAAACGTCAACCCCTCCCCACCCCCCCCCCCGAAACACAGGGGCCTGCACAGAGCTGGGATATGCTCTTCCCACCTCTGCGTGGTGCTTCCACAGCCCTCAGGTGGTCCTCTGCCTCCTCTGACTCATTTGCTTCTTTCCCTCGAGCAGTCAGTAAGTGTGTTTGGAGCAGCCCCTTGATGCCGGGCACTTGGCCAAGGCTTACTGGGAAGAGTCAGCCCCATCCCTCTCGAAATGCTCCCAGTCTGGCGGGGAAAGAGGACCTTAAACCATCACTCCATCCCTATTTCCTCTTTTATTGTCCTTTGGGCATCCTGGCATCACCTCCCTGTGCCCAGCCAGGCCCCCCGAGGGCCCCCCCCGGCCCCCCCCGGCCCCCCTCCCCCAGCAGGAGGCAGCGCCTGGCTCTTGCCAGCCTCTGGCTGTGCGGTGGCACATTATGGGAATGACTGGGAACAACTGGGTTTGGGGGCCGCTCCTCCCACCCACTACTCTAGAGCTTCTGGGACAGAGAAAGTCCCTGGATTGAGCCTCTTCTAGGTCCCCAGGGCCCAGCCTGGGGCTTGGCAGAATGGAAGGGACATGGAGTGACTCAGGCAGCCCCTTTTCACTGAGATTTCTGAGCCTCAGCCCATTTCACGCCAAAGGGTCCACAATTCAGGGAAGGGTGAGGTTGTTCGAGTGTGAAATGTGCACATGAACCTACCTGTATTTCTGGACTAGTGTGTGTTCATGCGTGTGCTTCCTGGGTAGGCACCCGTGGGCCTGTCTCCAGAGCCAGCCCCGTGTCAGGAGCCCGTCCCACACTCCTGTGTGTGTTACAGGAGTTTGGGAATATGCCCAGGTGTGTCTAAGTTAGGGCTCATGTGTGGAAGTACCTGTTAGGAGCCAGCAATGTGGGGGGACCCGCCGGTCCTTCCTGTGCTCTAACTTCAGCCTCCCATGCAGCCCCTGGACCAGGATGGTCACAGAGCCAAGCAGACCCACCGCCCATGCCACATGAACTGCCCCCACACCCTCGGGACAGCAGACTGTGAACCGGCACGGCTCCACCCCACTGGCCCACAGCCCATCCTCTCGGGCCGTTGCCCAAGAGCCCATTGAGTGTCTGTGGGTGGCAAGCCCGGCTGCTGGGGGAGGAGCGGGGTGTGCCCAGGACTGGCTGCAACTCAGTGTCCCTATGAGGAGAGGCAATTCAATCGGCTCCATACAGGAGCCCAGAGAGGGTAGTGGCAGCCGTGTTGACGTACAGTGGAGGGTGGGGGTGGGCAGCTGGGCGCCAGAGTGCTTAGCCTGCACACACCTCGCACTCCTGCGCTCTGTGCACCCTCTGCTTGCTCACTCACACCCATCCCACAGGTGCACACTCACACGGACACACCAACACCTGCAGGTGCAAACACGCAGAGACACAATGACACAGATACTCAAGCCCACAAACACACTGACCCCCTCGAAGACCTATACTGGGGCTGTGAACCGGACCCACAGAGACGACTCATTCCTGTAAACACACGGTCACACGGGTGCACGGGTGCGAATGCCCACCCACACGTGTGCACAGACACAGTGACACACCCTCATACCCCTGCACACGTCCACTCAGTGACATGACAGCAGGCATCCAAAACACACTGGTACTTGCAGACACAGGCAGGGCCTGGGCACAACTCACAGATACAGACACGCTCATACAGACTCGTCCTAAAAATACACACTTGCAGATGCAAATGAGCATGCACAGACACGCCCACATGCTCCTGGACCATCACGGTGACAGACCCCGAATGCCTGTTCACTGACACTCACAGAGGCACAGGCACAAGAAACAGTCACCCAGACACACGCCACACCCGCAGGCACGCGGGAGCAGACACCGAGAGCTGCAGGCACACCGTCACATGGCACAGACAGCGCACTTGGGCTCCAGCTACCTTTGAAATTCACATCTACAATCCTTCCCGCCGCTCTGCCTCCCCTTGCAGCCTGGGGACCCAGGCCCTCTGCTCAGCCACTACTGGCTCCGGGGACTCATATGGCCACTGCCACTGGTGGAAATTAAAATGCATTTCAGGGGAGACCTGGGCAGGACACAGGGCACATGGCAGCCCTGGTGGTAGGGCCCTGTGTAAGAAGGGGGCCATGTGGGGCACTGTAGGAGAAGGAGCCCCTGTGCCTCCTGCTACGTGACCTTGACCTGGTGGCCAGCAGTTTCTTGCCCCTCCAAGTCAAGGCAGGCGCAGAACTGACCGAGATGGTTGGGAGTGGAGATCATGTCCAAGGTCTCAGCCTGGGAAAGGGGTGGGGTGTGACCTGGAAAATAGTTTGAAAAGTCCCCAGAGACAAGAATCACAGTGTCCCATGGACAGATCTGCAGAGAAACCCAGCAGGCTAATCCACACCCCTTGTCCGAGCACATGTATGTATATATGTGACAATCAGGCTCACAACCACCCACAGACACACCCCAGATAGTATCTCACACACACATACACACACACATCCTGAACCTGAAGGCCTGCCAGCATCCCTAAGCACACACGGGACACACACCACAGGCTGGCACAGATACACACCAAACACTGACACACAGAGACACGGTCACACACACACACATCCATGGATACACATGTCACATACAGGCTCAAGCACACACTCAACACAAAGAAACATTGCATACTCTGGTTGCACACAAACTCCCACAGCAGACGAATATGGCCCCGTACGTGCCCAGACACTGAGCGGTGCATACACCCAGGGTCACACACACTTCTGCACTCTACACCATATGCAGACACACCCAGAAGAACACATGTGTGAAAAAGGCACATACCCTGCGTAAAAGGACACATTCAGGCACACGCAGAGCAGAGATCCCCAGAGCCAGGCCCAGGCTTCTGACGTACGAGGCCCAGGCAGACACACGCAAAACCTGTGCGTGGGCACACCATACACACCACACAGACTCTTCCCCCACACACTGACGCACACAACCACCCACACCCGTACCCGAGCTCAGCCCTACTCACTCCCACGCTGACACACGGAACGCGGGCTTGGCGATGCGCCCTGGGGCTTCTCCCTTCCAAACACCACACGCAGGAGCCTTCTCTCCCCAACCCCTGCCCCATCCGCAGGCCTCGTCCCCAAACCTGGGACCTCCAGAGGTTGGGTTGTGCCAGGGCCTGGGGCGGGGGGGGGAGGACAGAGGCCCCACCCCCTCACCCAGCACGATTGATTGCTTTACTGCCAGCACGGGGCAGAGTGTGTTCAGGTAAGAGGGATGACCTCCTGGGGTGTGTCACTGTGCAGTGGTGTCAGTGAGTGGCTGTGCCTGCCAGGGACTTGTGTGGGTGTCCGTGATCCTAGTGGGATTCCTTCCCAGCATCCTCAGCAATTCTGGTCGCCACCCCCACATCTCGGTGTCCCCCCCCAGCCTCTCCTCTCAGGAGCCAGCACCTGGGAGTCAGACCCTCTCAAGTCTCTCAGCCGGAGGGAGCTGGTCTGTGGAAGATCAGTTCTGAAGTAATTTTTTTCCCACGGTTGGTGCCTGGTCTGTCTGCCGGGGGTGGCAAGGAGGATAAGGAAGAGCCAGGACTAATGCAGGGCCTCAGTGAACGAGGGGAGACACGGCTTCTGGCTCTGTCTCTCTCTAAGCCACAGTTTTCTCATCTGTGAAATGGGGGGGAGGGTGACCAGATCACTTTAAGTGGTTGTTCCGAGGGCTAATTGTGACAATAAGTTAAAAGCAGCCGGCACAGTTTCAGGCCCATGGGGAGGCTCAAGAGGATGAGTGGGTCCCTCTCGACCTCAGGGTCACCCACCCCTGCCTTCTATGTTCCTCATGTCCAGCAGAATCCAGGTGGCACAGAGCCCGGGGGAGAGAACCTGGGGCATCCCAAATGGTGGGAACACACAGGCCCACCACTGCCAGTGCGCCCCGGGCCTGCCAGATGTCCCGGGCCCTCTCTGAGGGACGCCTATTCCCCCGCTACCAGGTAGGAAGCTGGGAGCAGCTCTTCTCAGGCACCCCCAGCATGTCCACTGGCCTGGGATATGGATGCAGGGTGTGGCGCTTTCATTTCTGGATGTCGGGAGTGGTGGTGCCCAGGGCTCCTTGCTCTTAAAGCCTGCAGCAGGGGAGTGTGGGGTTGAATCTCAAGGAGGATTTACCAGAGCGGATGCCTGGGCTGACACCTGCCAACACGGAGGGGTTGTGTCTGACTTCAGCCTGAAGCAGGAGGTGACAGGACTGATAGAGAAGCCAGAGAGGGTTGGCAGCGTGGTGGAGGCCCCCTCCCCCAGCACAATTGAGGTAGGGCTGGGGGAGGAGCTGGGCCTCTGTTTCACTGGACCGGAAACATGGAGAGCGGCCGTGTCCTGGGGCTGTATGTGTGTGTGGTTATTAGTAAACCTGCGCGCCCCAGTCAGGTGTGCACGTCTATGGGCCAGCCACTGTATAAGTGTGCGGTACGGGTTTGTGTATGCACACACCCATGCAAGTGCCCGTGTGTGTGTGCACAGGCCAGGAAGGCAGAGAGGAAGACGGCTGCCAGATGGGAAAGGGGGCACTGCAGAGACGTGGGTCCAGATTCAGTTTCTCTGCAGGGAACACATGCACACTCCGTCCAGGTTACACCGTGGCTCCCGCTGCTGCCTTCACTGCAATGATCTCAGCGGATAGCTCCTGCCGCTGGGCCTCTCTGGGGGAGGGTGTCTGGCGGGTGGGGGCCCTGGGAAGGCCTTAAGGTCGGGGCCCATTGTGAGTCATCTGCATGACTCTAGCATCTGGAGCAGCCTTCAGCCCTGAGTAAGTCTGAAAGGGGCTCACATGCATGCAGGTGACACCTCCCTGGGCCTGGCTTGTGAGAGGAACTGAATTGTTATCATCTCCTGTGACTCAGTCAGCTCTGCTAGGTCAGGGTCATTATTTCTATTTTGCGGAAGAGAAAGCCAAGGCTTTGAGTGCGTGTGTGAGTGACTGAAAGCACCTTTTTAGTGCCAGGCTCCTGTGCCTACCCTCCAGGATGTGTATGAAGATCACCCAGGACCTTAAAGGTCTTTTCTTCCCTTTGCCCTAACAGGCAGGAGCCAGAGAAAGCAGGTGCTGGCCTCCCGGGAAGATTCAGCAAGGGAGCAAGTAGTCCTCTCTTCTCTCCCTCATCTACGTCACCAGGAAAACGACAAACACCCAGCCTGGGTTGCACCAGGCTGCTAACCCATTTGGCTTCTGCAGCAGGAAGGATGGAAGCTAGACATGGAGAACTTCCCCAGGCAGAGAAGGACAGTCTGCCCTTCCCAGGACACCCCTCTAGATAGAATCCATGACGTCCAGAGCAATGGAGGTTGTCGTATGGGCTCTGGGGCAGACCACGGTAGAAGACTATAGCATGGATTTGGGTGACTTTGGGGACATGTTATAAGGTCCTGAGAGGTGCCTGGGGTGGGGGCGGAGGACTGAAAGGAGACCTTTGTACCCAGAACTTTGGGTGGCTATGCGTGTCCGGCTGAGTGGCAGTGGAGGGTGGGGCCTGTGGAGGGGCGATCCTAGGTTCCACCAGCTAGAAGGAAACTTGCTCAGGCTCTGGGCCAAGTAAATCTCTGGGAAGGGAGGAAGAACATTTTCTCATCCGTTTAAAGGGCAACGAAGCATGGCGGTGGCCGGTGCAGTGGGAAGCAGGGCTGAGGCTGGCGGGTGAGGTTGGTGTTGCTCCCTTCCTGACCCACTCTCCGCCCCTGAGCTGCCGCATGACGTCTGTGCTGCCCCCAGACTGGGCCACTGGTGGCTGTTACCACTAATAAAAATACAAATTAATTAGCAATTAAAAATAATTTTAAAAGATCTCTTTCCGAGCAATAACTCCTACTAATCCACATCTTTTCTCTTCCTGGAGCCATCGTTTACACCCAGGTGCGATCGTTTGTGCCATTTCACAGGTAAGGAAACAGATGCTAAAGGGACTTTCTCAAGGTCGCCTGGCATAGCAGTGTGAGAGCAGGGTAGGAGCCCGACTTCTATTTGCCCTTGTGGGATCAGACCCCTCCATCCCATCAGAGGTTCCTGGAGGGTCCCAGTGGGGTGAGAGGGCTGGAGCGCTTTGCTCAGTCTGTGGAGGAAGGGGCGGGGGTGTCCCTGCACACTGCCCACGCCCTTCGTGCTCAGCCTCCGACTGGTGCCCCTTCCCCTTGGCCAGTCCCTGATCCTGGCTCCCTGGAAGCCCCTCCTGGGACTAAGACTTGCTCTTCTCAGCCTCTCCTGGGCAATGGGAGAAGTAATTTCTCTTCCACTAGCTGGATTTGACTATGGAAATGATTTGTAATCACTCTGAGTCCTTCCTGGGCGGCATTATCACCAGGGTGAGTCTGGAAGGGCAGGGGCTTCCGGAAAAGGAGGTGGGGAAACCCCGATGCAGGGGGTCCCCTTTGGGAGAAGCTTCCAGAGGTCTGCCCTAATGGAGCCTGCTTCTGCACAACCCCTAGAAGGTCCTGCTCTGTCCACCCAGTTCCCACAGCCACCCTGTGTTGCCCATCTCCTCACTCTGCCACCACGAGCCCCTGGTGTGGGGTACTGTCTCTGTCAGTCCCTCACTCTGTGTGATCACCTGTCTCTCCTAGGGCATGCATTTTTGTGGCTGAAAGAATAGGGTCAAGGAGTCAGAGGGCTCACAAGGGACTGAGAAATGGACAGAATGCTGCTCTCTTTCTGGAGCCAGCCCCTGCCATTGCCCTGCACCCAGCTGGATTCTGCAGGGGAGAGGAAGGCCTTAGGGATGCAGCTGCATCACATCTGTAAGAGACCTGCTGGGAGTTTCTCTGGGCTCTGGGTCTCAGCATGCTAATGTCATGAATATTCATAAAGAGGGGGGCAGCTCTCTGTGGGAGTGGAAGGGGCTGCAGCTCTGTAGGACAAGGTCCTGGAGGCTTCAGAGGGCCTGCCCATGTCCCGTTCACTCTCCCCACCTCTGTCCACCTCCTTAAGGCCTCAAACCCAGCAACCCTAGTACCCCTCACAATGCCCTAGAAAGGAGACCTGGGATCTCCCACTGCCCTTGGGGTGGCTCTCAATACACTATGTGGATGGCAGGCTGTCTGGTTTGGCTTTTGTAGAATGGGCTGCACCTCCAAACCCAGAGACCAGAGGGCATGTTTGAAGATGCCCAAAAGAACCCAGGAGCCCTGCCTGCCAGTGCTAGACCCAAGGCACAGGCCCCCTTTCCCTGCTGGGAAAGGAAAGATGCCAACCCTCCTCCCTCCCTGGTACAGCTTCATAAATTCTCTTAAGATGACGGGCAAGATTCCTTCATCACCCCTTATTACCTCCTTCCATTAAAGTCGATAATCTCTCACAATCACTCACAATAAATGTTACCGAGACTACTGGAGGGGGAAGGGACAGAGGAAGGGGACAGGGCCTTTTCTTTCTGCCTCCTGGCCCTGCCCTAGGAATAGGTGAAGTTGTCTCATCTTGTCCCCATATCCGGGCTGACACACCTCCAGGGGCTTTGGTGGAGAACTGGGGTTGGGGCTGGGTGGGTCGGGGACTTCCTTCTTCCCCCCGGGTCTGGCCCTTTCTTGGCCTGAGAACCTTAAAAAAGCAGGGTTCCTGAAACCATCTCACCCTCACTGCAAAGTTGCCCCCTTGCTGGCCTGTCCTCTGACCAGGGCCATCTGATTAACCTACTTGTCTTTGGCCAAAGTGGTGTGTCCCTGGTCTGCCCATCTTCCTGGTGGCAACATGCCCAGGCCACAAACCACCCAACCAGGGCTGGGAGCCATAGCCGTCTCCCCGGGCACCGCCTTCACCATGTGGTCTCTGGCCCAACCCCAGTGTCCCTGGGCACCATGCCAGGATGGGAAGGGGGCGGGTCCGCTGCTTCTACACAAGCAGATGCAATACGGGGGCGCCCCTGGCACAGGGAAAGGCACTTGTGGGATTAGACAGGGACTCAGAAACACATGTAACACACTGCACACGTGTAGCATCCCCGTGCCTAGGGACGTGCACCATTGCAGAGTTTATACCAGAGTCTGCACCAAGCATACTACACTGCAGTGTACATATGTGACTCCTACATACAAGTGATTCACAGTACTCAGAACATATGTCGCACTTGTAAGCTTGCACACAAATAGCACCCCTATCTACAGGAATGAGCAACATGCATTCAGGACCTGAGCACGTGTGAACATACTGTGCATGTGTGTAGCAGTTGCATGCACAGAGCCAGTCAACATTGCAGTGCACGCATGAGCACTTGTATGCATAAGCATAAGCAAAGTTCACCGCACAAAAGTAGCACCTGCATGCACAGGGATATGCAATTTGCAATGTGCATAGGGAGGGGGGCGGTGGGCAAATGCTTTAGGCTCCAGGGCCCCTGAGACCCTGGCTGAATGAGATGTCTCACGCCTAGGGTATCGTTGGAGGAGCGTCGCGGATCTCCTCATTCTGCGGTCCCGGAGGCCGCGGGCTGGGAGGGGGCTTACCCGGGGCTTCTCCCGCGCCGGCGCCTGGGGCCCAAGGCAGGGAGGGGAGGGCGCGCTTGGCTCGGCTGGCGCTGCTCCCCCTTTAACAGGAGGCTGCGCGCATCGCCCCCGCCCCCCGCCCCTTCTCCGGCAGCTCCTCGAGCCGAGCCCGGCGCGCGCCCCCTCTCGGGCCCGGCCCGCGCAGGCGCCGCGTCCAGCCTCGGCCGTCACTCGGTTCCGCGAGCCCTGCGGTCAGCGGCCCGAGCGGCCCGAGGATTCCGGCTCGGCGGCGGAGGAGGCGGTGGCAGCGACAGCGGCGGCGACGCTTAGAGACCGAGGAGGATGCGGCGCGGGTTCTTGGAGTCCAGGGCTGCGGCCGCCGCCCACGAATAGGAGGCGGTGCGAGACGCGGACGGTGATCCGGGCGGGGGAGCGGGGTGGGGGGCGGCGGCAGGAGCCCGCGCCTGGCCCGGAGCCCGCCCGCCCGCCCGCCCCGCGCTGCTCCGCGGCGCCTTTTCTGCACCCGCCGTTCTGTGGATCGGGAGCCTCGGCCCTCCGCGTGGCTGCTACGAGCTACCTCGCGCTCGGCCAGGCCCCCTCCTTAGGGATGGCAAACTTGCGCCCTTTGGTCGCCTCCGCCAGCGCCGGTCCCCGCTCCTGCTGCTGACGGCGCCCAGGTGAGTGCTCGGCCCCAGACCCTGATCCGGCCCCGAACCGAGTCCTCCCCGTGAGGTCCGGAGTTTCCGCACCAGACCGCACTCGGGTGCTCCCCTATCTACCTCCGCCTAATTCTCCCCTGCCCGAACTGACTTCGTTCGGCACCTACCCACGCTCATCTCTTTGGGAACTTGCAAGCCTGCGGCCGAGGTCCTCTTCATCTCTGGTGAGTCCCTTTTCTGCCCCCTCCACTTACCCATCTTTGCTAAAGCGCCCCCACCAGTCCTGCCCACTCCTGATCCAACCCTTACCCCCATCGCAGTCCTCAGTCTCTCTCTATCTTAGCTGGGATCCGGGCAGCGCGCCCCCCCACCTTCATTAGAACCCCTCTCTCCAACCTACAGCTCGACCGTGTCGCTCCCTTTAATCCCTCCTCCTGGTCTGGATGCCGGGACCCTGCTCCTCTCTTCCACTTCGTCTCTGCCCGTAGTTTCTGCCTTTCCCAGCGCGGGTACCCCGACCATGCTTCCTTTCTTATTTCTGCCCGGCTCGCCTCCTCCCCCATATCTGTCCGGAGTCTCGCTATCTCTCGCCAATCTCTGCTGCAAGTCCCCTCCCCCTCAGCCTGGACTTCAAGCCGTGTCCCTCACGTCTGCTCGGAGCCCCCTTCTCTCCACCCGGGATCTCCACTGGTCCTGCATCCCTGGCTCCCGTGTCCATCTTTTGCCGGAGTCTATCTGCCCACCCTCATCCCTCTCCTCCCACCCCAGGGCATAGAGCCAGGCACCGATCGTGCCCTCCCGCAGCCCCGGGGGCTGGAATGATAGGCAGGGGAGGGAGTTGTAGGGTGTGGAGCTGAAGGCTACTCGAGAGGTCCTCTGGGTCCGAGTGAAGTCCTCCGCGCCGCGGCGGGTGCCGAGCGGGCGAAGGGTCTGGTGCCGCCGCGGGGGAGGGGCTCCCGGGCCGGGAGATGCTGCCTGCCTCCCCGCCTTGCCAGCTGCCGGCCGGGCCCCTGGGTGTCCTCTGGCGCCCCCTGCCCGCCCGCCCTGGACCCGCTGCCCCTTTTTCTTCAGCGGACAGCCCCAGGTTTCCGCAGCCCGAGCAGCATTGGTGGCTGCGGGACTAGCGCTGGGAAGTCCCTGCGGAGAGGAGGTTGGTGGGAGAAGCCGGGTGCCTTCTTGCGCTAGCCCTGCCAGCCCTGCCAGCCCTGCCGGAACAGCTCTGGTCGTCAGGCCCTATACTTTGGGGGTGGGGTGGGGGCTCATCCTAGCAGCAGTTCCGGAGCCCTTCAATCCGTCGGGCACAGACCAGCAGGACTGGCCCCCAGATTTGAGATGGTCTGGTTGGGCTTATGTGGGTTCCGGCAGGTATCTCTAGGAAGCTTCTGTCTGCCTACCCCAGTGCACCCCACTAGGTGGGAGGTGGGGGTGGAGGTGGGCTCTGCCTGGCTTGGGCCTGGAGTAGGCAGTGGGGGCATCCACCTGGCCCTGGAACCGAGCAGGCACCTGGGGAGTGTCCACCATGCTGCCACCGTGGTGGGAGGGTCAGTGCGGACTAAGGGCAGGGTAAGCCTGGTGATGGTGGAGGTGAGGGAGAAGGCCTTCCCGGGACCAGATTGGCAGAGATTTCTCCCTCTTCACTTCTCCTTTTCTGCCCTCTCCCCACCCCCCACCCAACTCTTTAGAAGGGAATAGATGTAGGTAAGCCCCAAAGTGGCATCCTAGCTTGTCTCCACGCCCTTTCCTCCCCTCCAACCCCCTGGGAGTGGAACTGAGAAGTGGTTAGGTCTTCAGCTTTTAGTCAGATGATCCGGGTTCTAAAGGTGTGTGACTTGGGCAAGCTACATCACCTTTCTGAGTCTCAGTTGGTTCTCTGTAAAATGGGTCAATGGTAACTGCCTCCTAGTTGCTGGGAGAATGACATTGGGTCATATAGAGTGTATGGCACCTAATAATGCTCAACAATAGTAGGTGTGTTGGGTTGTTTTGCTTCAAGGCCAAGGTCAGGCCTCTCTCCACTACACCTAATCACAGAAGAGAAACACAGAACAGGTTCTGGTGGCTTCACTACAACTCCCAGGATCATAAAGCCAGAAAATACCTCACCCTGCATAGTGGGGAGAGGAAGCCCCTGACTGCCAGCTCTCCCCTCCCTCACCCACCCTTCAGCATCCCACCGCACCACTGTGCTGCCGGGGTCAGCTCCGGTCAGGGTCCCTGAGGTCCTTGTTCAGGCACAGAGGCTGGCAGGTGAGACAAGTACAGAGAAGAAACCCAAGTAGGTCCTCCAAGGTGGGCCACCTGTTAGGGAGGGCCCACGTGGGAAATCGGTCACAGAGGAGCACGCAGGGCAGACATCTCCACCTCCCCCACTCAGGAGATCAGATGCCATCAGGAGCTTTCCCTGGGAGTTAGTGCTTCAGATCAGAGTTAGGGGAGGGCCTGCCCTCAGGGCCCCAGGGGTCTGAAGAAGCCTGGCTTTGGCATGAGTGAAGGGCGGGGTCTGGGGGCCTCCAACCCCTAACGTTCTGTTGTGCTGGAAGCCTGTGGGCAGTGTGGCCAGGCCTGTATCTCACCTGGGAGTGGCAGCCTCCCTCTTGCCCTGGCAGCCCAGACATTGGGGAACAAAAGCTTTCCGTTCCTGTAGCAACGGCGGGCTCCAGCTGCTGCAAAGTTCCGGGGAGGCGGGAGGGCGGCTGAGTCACCGCCCCCTCCCCCGCGGCCCACCCGGCACCGGTCCCGGGAGGCTGGGGGCCCGGCCCTCATCCCCCTCCTTATGGTGTGCCGGAGGCTCTCTGAGCCCCCCCCCCCACCTCCCGGGACAGAGAGACCCTCTCGAGAAAGAGGTGGATTCTCTAGGCCAGTCTGGAGGGAGGGGCCGCTCTGGGGGGGGGGGGTCGCCCCCTCCCTCTGATCCTGCCCACCAGCTCAGAGGCTGGATGGAGGGTGTGCCCCTTTCTGGATGCCAGAGCTCCGGGAGACCAGTCCTTGAGGACCTGGCGCCCACCCCCATCCCCGCAGGTGCGTGGGCCGGAGACTCAGAGGCCCTGACTGGGGGGTCTCTGCCTGGGTCCAGCCCGCAGCCGAGCGCCAGGGAGGTGGAGGGTGAGTGACGGGCCGGCAAATTGAAGCTGCCAGGTGCATAAACCGCCGCGCCCCCTCCCCCATTTGCCGCCCATCCCCAGACCGCAGCCGGGCTCCCGCTCCCCACAGCCCAGCTTCCCTGCTCCTAGCCGGCTGGGCGGATCGGGGGCGGTTGTGGGAACCCCGGAGACTCAGCCCTTGACTTGCGGTGCCCCACCCCGCCGCTCTGCCACCTCCCCTCGTCCCCCAACAGCAGTCTTATCTTGGCCTTTCCTGCTGCTTCAAAAGCCTCTGATTCCCTCACTGGCGCAGAAGGGAGGGAAGCCAGAGGCTGGGCAAGCCTGCGGACCTGGGAAGAAGGGGGCCTGAGTGTGCCTGGGCAGGGGTGGGATTCCCAGGTTTGCTGGGCAGACTCTTGGTGAAGGTGGCCCGAGGAGGGCCGGGAGTCCCTGAGGCTGAGATTACTCCATCCAGCAACTCCCCCCTCTCAGCCTTATGAGGGCCTGAAAGAGGAGGCCTTTTCATAATTCTCTCTTTAACCTCCTGACCCAGGAAGTGCTTCCTCAGGGCTGACCTCCATGTCTCTCCCGTTTAGCTCTTGTGCATGGAGGGGTTTGTGGGTTTGTAGGTGGCAAAGCCACGCTTGTGGTCCAACCCAAAGAGCCTTTCCAGAGGCCGCAGTTGACCTCAGCAGGGAAGGGGAGAGTTTGCAAGGTTCTGAGAGGAGGGGAAGGAAGCCCTCTCTGTGCTCTCCTGGTGAGGCTGAATGAGAGGGTACATGCACTCCCGCGGGCAGGGACCCCTTCCACAGGGTGGGAAACTGAGGCTCAGAGCGGTTAGTCCTGGCTAATAACCTACTCAGGCTGTCTGTGAGGCAAGGATTCTTCTAGGTCCCCTCCCGGGGGAGGCTCTCGCTGGTCTAGCTTGGCCTTGGGCTCCTTGCCTTATTTTGTGGGTAGGGAGTGATAGAAAGAAGGGCCCCTAAAAAGTCTTCTGTCACAGCAGGAACTGTGAAGGTTATACCTACTCACGGTGCAATTCTAGAAATTCTAGAATTGATGTGAAGGGGTCTGGGCGGGGTTAGGAGGGGATCGGTGCTAGAGAAGCCAGGCTGTGGCTCAGCGACTGCAGCCCTAGTGCTTCCTGGTGGGTCAGGGCGGTGAACAGGAGCCCAGGAGGGTACGGGAACACAAAGGGAGTAGCAGCAGGTCAGGTCCTGCCTGACACTTAGCTGTCATGTGCTGATGAGCCTCAGAGAGCCAGACACCTGTGTGTGTTCACACCAAAGAGCACCCTTGTATCTCTGCACATGTGAACAAGCATTTGGTTCTTTACACTCTCCTACCTGTGAGTGTACGCAGCCCTGTGCGCGTGTGAACTCACGCATCAGAGGTCTGCCCTCACTTATGTGCATGTATATCTCTTCACAAGCAGAACACCTGTGATCACCTGTTCAAGTGTGCATCTATGCAGATGTGCTTTTCTTTGCACACCTGCAGGGCACAGGGACGTCCAGGCTCATGTGTGTTGGTATCTGTGTGGGGAGATTCCCTACCTGCTTCAAGTGAGGGAGGCGAGGCCAGTTATAATGAGCTCCCACCTACCGTCCAGCCATGGCCTGAATTTTGCAGCCTGCTTAAAAATAATTGGGGGCAGTGGGGGGATTGGATGTCACTCATCATCGGCCACTGGCTTTGCTGGTGCCACAGCAGGCTGTGCAGACCGAACAGTTTAGGACAGGCATGATGTGGGCTGGGGAAGACCGGGGTCTGGTTCCTTTTTCGGCACTGGGGTAACAGTGGGGACAAAGCCTCTCTGGCTTCTGCTGAAAAACTCCAGCCGGGTCTTTGGAGGAGCGTGGGGTGGCTCCTCCCCCTAAGTGGGACTGCCTAGTGCTTGGCTGGGGAGGGGCAAGTGCTTCTTTGTGGCTAGGCCTTGGGCCCGGCTCAGAGTTGTAGCGTGTGGGGTCTGGGGCAGTGAGGAGCTCCGCGGCTGCTGCACAGGGATGGGAATTCTGGGGTTCTTATTCCTGTCCCCCCGCCCCCAGCTCTGGCCACTAGGTAGACTCCTGAACAGCTGAGAGGATATCTGTCCCCGGGGAGCAGCTTTGTGTTAGAAAACTCTAGCCACACCTGTGCGTTTTCCTGTTTGTGATTTAGTTCCCAGAGCTAATAATGGCTGGTCCATGGGGCCTGAAGACCAAGGAAGGAGGGGGGCAAAGCAAGAGGCTATTGGTGGATGAGAGAGAAACCCACGCTGGGGCCGCAGGTCCTGGACTCCAGTCCCAGCTTGGCTACTCTTGTGTGATCTTGAGGAGGTTGCCTCCTCTCTCTGAGCCTCATCTTTTTCCCTCTAATGTGGAACAAGGAGGCCCTAGGGGCCCATCCAGTGCTGTAAGCTATGCTGTGGACACGGAGGAGGAGGCAGTGCGGATCGCTTTGCGGGCAGGTCTGGAAGTGGGGCCGAGCAGGCTATGGGTTGTGGCCGTGTCCTGGCTGGTGGCCTGACTGCCTGGTATACCTGTCACAGTTGGGTTCAGGCCCTGCTGCCCTCCCACACCTGGAGGACATTCACACCTGCTTGGAGCTCAGTTTAGGGCATCACTTTTGGGAAGGGGGAGAAGGTGGAAATCAGTGAACTCTGGTTTCCACTTTTAGGAGCCTGAAGACTCATGCGAAGTGTGAGCCGGCTCTGGGGAAATAGCAAGGGTCAGAGGTCAAGAATGGGTGGTGCAGACTTTCGGGCCGAAGCTATGGGAGCTAAGAGCAGGGAGATGGCCTGGTGGCTTCACCAGGAGTGGCAGGCCCTGAGCCAGGCCTTGGAAGACAACCCCTGGCTAGAGGGGAGAAGGGATCGAGAGCAATTACTGCACCCATTTTGCAGGTGCCTCTCCTGCTTGCGTCCACCAGGAAATCCGCCGCAGCAGCACCCCTGACGTTCATGCTTGCACCGCCCTCCCTCGCGCATGGCTCCGGTTGTGCGCAGTCCCTGGCACACTGGTGATAACGCCTCCCCTTTCTCTCCCACTCAGTAGAGCAAGTGAGTGAGAATGACATTGTTCCGGGAATAACCTTGAATTGCTCTGATTTATAAAAAAGCAAATCGTTGTCAAACACCGCTGCTTTGACAATTACTGCTGGGTTACGCGTGGCACACCCCACAGCTGATCACGACACACTGCGACTGTGAGCCGGGGCTCTGGGGAGCACAGGTGGGCTGGTGGGCTGGTGGGCTGGGGCTGGATCTGCCAGGCAGAGGTGCTTATGGTTGATAGGACTGACCAAGAGCCACAGGAGAACAGTGAGAACAACAACGAATGTTTGTTTCTTAAGTGTTTGCAAGATGCTAGGTACTTTCCCAAGTGTCTTCATTGCCAGGTAAGCAAACCGAGGCTCCCTTGCCTAAGATCATACAGGTGGTCTTAGCCACGAGGCCCACTACCTACAGCTGGCCACGAGCGATTCAGAGCCCACGTTCACTGTGCCTGGCGCCACTGACACTGTCTCTCTCCACAGGGCAAGGGACATAGGATGACCCCAGCCTGTCCCCTCTTACTATCTGTGATTCTGTCCCTGCGCCTGGCCGCCGCCTTCGACCCCGACCCCAGTGCCTGCTCTGCCCTGGCCTCTGGTGTGCTCTACGGGGCCTTCTCGCTGCAGGACCTCTTTCCTACCATCGCCTCGGGCTGTTCCTGGACTCTGGAGAACCCCGACCCCACCAAGTACTCCCTGTACCTGCGCTTCAACCGCCAGGAGGAGGTGTGCACCCACTTTGCACCCCGCCTGCTGCCCCTGGACCACTACCTAGTCAACTTCACCTGCCTGCGGCCTGGCCTGGAGGAGGTGGGGGCCCGGGTGGGGCCGGAGGCCGGGCGGCTGGAGGAGGAGGAGGCGGCAGCAGCCGGGTTGGAGCTGTGCGGTGGGTCCGGCCCTTTCACCTTCCTGCACTTCGACAAGAACTTTGTACAGCTGTGCCTGTCGGCTGAGCCCTCGGAGGCTCGGCGCCTGCTGGCGCCCACGGCCCTGGCCTTCCGCTTCGTCGAGGTCTTGCTCATCAACAACAACAACTCCAGCCAGTTCACCTGTGGCGTGCTCTGCCGCTGGAGTGAGGAGTGTGGCCGTGCTGCCGGCAGGGCCTGTGGCTTTGCCCAGCCGGGCTGCAGCTGCCCTGGTGAGGTGGGGGCCAGCCCTGCCGCTACCACACCTCCAGGTCCCCCTGCTGCCCACACCCTGTCCAATGCCCTGGTGCCCGGGGGTCCAGCCCCATCTGCTGAGGCCGATTTGCACTCAGGGAGCAGCAATGACCTGTTTACAACCGAGATGAGATATGGTGAGTCTAAGCTGAGCCTGGGTGGGGGTGCCTGTGTCCAGGGGGCTGATGGTGCCTGCTGGTGCCCATCTTGGCAGGTTCTGGGGCCATTCATACAGCCCTTCACCCATGTCCCCTCTCTCTGTGTCAAGCCTTGTCTAGATGTCGGGGTCACCAAAATGGACTAGAGTCAGACCTCCCTCTTGAAGAGTTTGCAGTCGGGGTGGATGAATGGGGCAGATCAGACAGTGCATTGTGATAAACCCAAGGGGGGGACCGCCTAATCAGGCAGTCAGGGAAGGCTTCCTGAAGGAAGAGGAACAGGAGCAGGAATCCGAAGGACAAGTGGAAGTGAGCCAAGTCGAAGGGGTGGTGAGGGCCTTCCAGGCAGTGCGAGCAGTGTGTGCAAAGGCCCAGACTGGGAGTGGCTGTGGGAGGCTCTGGCACTGCACGTTGACAAGTTTGCCTGGAGGCTGGAGTAGTCAGGCAGCAGGACTGTGTTCCTGCCACATGGGTCACTGATTTTTGGCAGTGGCCCCAGGGTCAGGGCACAAAGAGGCACAGAAGAATGTGCCTGGGTAAAGAGGCCCCAGCTTCGAGCCTGCCTTGGAGGGCTGGGTTGGCTCAGCTCCCGGTGTCCACTGTCTCCCTGCTCTGGGCCCATGTCTTCTGGGACTGAGGCCGCCAGCTGCTAGAGCTTCCTGCTGACTGGGCAAAAGCTCCCCGAGCCCTTGAGTCCTGCCTGCTCTGCTCCCACCCCAGCTCCCTTCTGCCAGCCCTCCTTCCCGCTGCTTCAAGGTCCCAAGCTCCTCAGCTCGTGCCTGCTGAACACTGCTGTCCAGGGACTGGCCAGGGGGCCTGGCAGGCTGTGGGGTGGGAGGGAGGCAGACCTGGGACCTGGGTCTCAGCCCTGGTACTAACAGGAAGTTCCCTCCCCTCCATGGGCCTCAGTTTTCCCATTTGGGATGACAGGTGCTGGCCGGCTATCATGAGGATGTCTTGCAGGGGTGTAAGTCAGAGGGGCATCTGGACTGATGACTGAGAGTATCACAAGGAGGCAGAGGGTCTCGGGTGAAGTGTCAGTGATTTGGGGGAGGGGCTTCTCAGCCTCTGTGAGACATCTGGCATCATGCCCAACCATGACAAGTGCCCAGTGGCCTTGCTCTGGCCTCTGTCCTAGGCCAGGTTGGCTTTTCATCAGTGGTCAATGAAGCTGTCCCAGTGACAGTGAGGCCACGGGCAGGTTACAGGCCCTGGAGGCTGGCCTGGGATTTAGTGCCTGCAGGAAGAAATTGAATTTCACCTCTTTGTCGAATGTCTGAGGAGAGTGTCAGGCATAATTCAGGAGGTTTATGGCTCTTCCGGCCTGGCTGCCACGGCCTGTCGCTCTGCGGGGCATCCGTCCTGTTCAGCAGAGGGTGGGTTCCTCTGCTAGCTTTCCCCGTAGTCTGTCAGCCTGGTAGTCTGTGGTGGACGGACCAAGGCCCTGCCCTCCTGGGCAGGCTCCATCTGGGCAGGCTGCCATGCGGAGCACAAAGCCAGAAGCTGCCAGCTGGGCTTGGTTGAAGCCAGAAACAGGTTGGTTGGTAGCTTGGGTGTCACTGGGGATCAGAGAGGACTGGTTATGGGAAGGGCACTATTGTTCCTTCGGTCATCACAGCCTCCGCAGCAGCCTCTGTGACTGAGGATGGATGAGGTTTGACAGCGAATGTCCCTGGGCAGGAGGCCCGGTATCATTTCTGAGCAGGGAGCCCCGGGGGGAGTTGCAGGGGGTGATGTTCCCCTGTACCTCCCATCTATTCCCAAGCCTGACCATCTCCCCATCCCCCTTGTCCTGCTTGGCATGTTTCCAGGCTGCTCCATGGGCTTGTCTGCAGGAGGGTCCTGTGGGCAGTTGCAGGGCATGATGGGGCATCAGTCATCATAAGTGTGCTCACATAGCACATTGGGGTTCACAGCTGGGCTGGCACAGCCTCTTTTTCTCCCCTGGTAAAGCAAGAGACTCTTCCTTCCTCTCTGCCACCTCCTCCCGTTTGCCCGGTCTCTCTGGGGCAAGACTCAGTTTGTTCCATGTGGCAGGGAGTGTCTGAGGATCAGCGGCATTGTCGGGCCCACGGCACTCTGTGCCAGGTGGCAGCACCACCTTTGCCAAGCCCTTGGCCTTGTCTCCATGCTTCTCTTCACCCTCTCCCCACTGGGCCAGCTGGACACTTGTACAGACTGTAGGAGAACCGGCTGGCACGCAGAGCTGCCAGATTGAGGACAAGGTTGGTAGGGATGGTGGTGAATGGGAAGACCAGGACCTTCCTGGCTCCTTTGCCAGGTACTGAGGCAGGGAGCTGTGCTCACCTCCTCTAGGACACCCCAAGTAGGATCAATGGCAAGGTCAGGTGGGGCAGGGCTGGTGGGTAGCGGAAGAAGAGCGAGCACCGAGGCTGGGAACTGGTGGGTAGTGGCCAGCAGAGTGGCTGGGCTCGCCTCAGAGCCGAGCACATTTGACAAGAGTGTACGGGCGCCTGTTAATTTCACGCAAACTGCCTTTGATAGATCTCTTGTTATTTTTGGTGAGTTGAGCCATAAATTTGTGCCATCTTGCTGCCGCAATCTGTTAAGTGGGGAAAAGAAGAAAGGGAAGACGGCGGGCAGGAAGGAGCCCAGTGGAGGACTGGTATGGCAGCCGGGGCAGGAGGGCGGGCTCTAGAGGTGGTGCCGGCTGCAAAGCCCAACTCCTGGGGGCTGCCGACCTGCAGTGCCTGCCCGCTGATCCTCCGTTCCTGAGGGGGCATCAGCCAATGGGGATGGCCATGCAAAGTGACACCTGGGAGAAAGTATCTTTCTCTCTTGCAGTCCCTCTCCCTCCTCTGCCACGCTCCCTGCTGCCCCCCAGAGGACCTGTCCCACCCTCGGCTGGTTGCTGCCAGCCCATCCTCCCTGTCATCTGGGCTCTATTCCTGAGTCATGGCCAACCGGTGAGCCTGGGGTCCCCTGAGTGTCGGGCCTGGGAGGCAAGAGCTAGTTCAGATCCCCGTTCTGCCACTGCTGCTTGGACAAGATGCTGCCCATTGGGACCTCAGGGCCCCCGTTTCTCGGAGCGTTACTTCCCTGATACCGCCCAGAGTGAATCCTCACTGCAGTCCACACTTCTCAGCCTGGCATTCCAGCCCCACGAGCTTTCCGGCCCTCCCTGTTATTCTCCCCTGCCCTTTTCCAGCCAGGGTTCCTCACTGGCCCCTGAACCCCTTGCCTTCTAGCCTCCCTGCCTTTTCTTGGGCTGTTCCCCTCACCTGGAATGCCCTTTGTCCTCAGTTATCCAGAACTTCTGGGTCCTAAGTATAGCTCAAGCCCTGTCTTCTCTAGGAAGCTGCCTCTCGCCTGTCCAGCCCAGTCCTAGATTGCCCTTTCTCCTCTCCGCACGCAGGCCCTGCCTTTGGCCAGCCTGGTCTGGTGGCAGGAAGTGGGGCCTTTACCTGCCTGTGTGGGTAGGGCTCAGACACCAGGGAGGCAGGGCCTCTCTCTGGGTGGGGTGGAGGAAGACCTAACACACGCAGCGTGTTTTCTGGAAGATCCTTCCGGCCCAGAGCTGTCTGCTGGAGCTCCGTGCTCTCTCACGGGATAGAGAATGGGGTACAGGCTCCCCCAGACTTCTCAGCAGGGGCTGAGTCCAGCTCTTCCATCTCACACACCTTGGTGTCTCTATCAGAGTGGAGTTTGTCCTAGGCCTTGGGCCACCTCCGAGCGAATGGGATCCGAGGTGGACAAGGCATCCCCTCTGCCCTCTGGTGGGGGGAGAGTGACCACTAGTGTACAGCGGTCAAGGCCATGGGCTGAAGCCAGCCAGCCCCAGCTTCAGTGCCTGACCCCACCGCTGATTATCCGTGTGGCCATGGCTAAGTCTCTTTGCCCCCATTTCTTTACCTGCAAAATGGGATGGAAGAGCTATTCACAGAATAATAGTGAGGATTAAGGAAGAGAATGTGGGTAAGTACTTAGCACAGTGCCTGGCACATGGTTAACCCTTAATAAATAGTTGCCTGTTGTCACAATGTAGTGTGACAGGTGGGATGCGGCACAGGTGTCGATGTCAAGGGAGGAGCGCGAGTCCGGGATTGGACCACAGCACGGGAGAAGGTGACCTCAAGGAGAATCCAGCTGGGTTTTGAGGGGTGAATAGGAATTCACTAGCCTCTGAAATTCTTCCTCAAGTTGACTTGCTTTTTAAATTTATTTTACTAAAAAGAAATTTCGTATCATAAATGGAAAACCCGTAACACTTATTTGAAATAGAAGATAACCAAGGAAACGACCACGGTGAAAACAGTGACATTAGGAAATTTTTGCGCCACCCTCATCCCTCTTCTCCGTGTGTTAGAAAGAGAAATCAGCGTGTGCTCAGGGAGGTGTTAACGTCTGGGAGGCCCAGAGACTTCATCTTTCCTGCATTCGGAAGGGTGAGAAGTAAGGTGCCGTCTAATCCATCATCCAAACTGGGACTTTTATGAGGTTATAAAGGGAGTAGGGGGTACTGTTAATTACACCAGGGCGACAGTGCAGCCTGGACTATCCCAGGCAGATTAACAAATCGTCACCCTAATTAAAAGAGACCTGGAAAGGGGGTAAGTTTCTTCGTCCGTGATCCGCAGTTGTTCAACGGTGCCTTTGTGAGCCACCTCCGGGCATCTCCTCTTGCATCTTCCTCTTGCTCTGGGAAACCCCATGGGAGAAAGGGCTTCCGAGGTGGCGGGAACAGCCTGTGCAAGGGCGTAGACGCGTGCACGAGCCAGGTACAGGGAGGTACATAGAATGGCATTGCTGGATGGAGTACCCACCAGGGTGGGAGATGGGGTCAGGGCTCTGACTGGCATTTGAAAACATTGGGACCTTACCCAGATGGCCACGGGCTTTAGTAGAGCAGCAAAAAGATGGATGTTGTGGGGGACTTGAGGGAGACAGGGTGAGTCAGATATGGTCCCTGCTCTCGAGGAGCTCCTGGCTTTGCAGGGGTGGTGACAAAGACCCAGCTAGCTTCAGTGGGAGGCTGGGCAGACAGGCCAGCAGCTTGGGGAGGAAGTCATGGAGGGGTATTGGCATCCTGGCTGGGTTTCAGGTCTCACAGGACACCCAGTTGTACCGAACTGCAAAGGTGGAGCCTGGAAGTTCCAAAAGCCACCTCCCTCTGTCCCTGTACCCCTGGGACTCTGGTGCACTATGGGGAGCAAGAGGCACTGCCGGGGCTGGGGAGCCATGTACCAAGGGGACCAGTTGGTGCCCAGGGCTCTGGGGCCAGCCTCAGGGAGGAAGCAGAGAGCCTGGGGACTGTTTTGTAAATCGCACAGCTCTCTGTGTGAAAGTGATGATTATCGTGATTATTTTTAACAAGCTCCCCACAAAAGGGGCCGAGGGGGTTGGACTGTGTGGAGTTTGGGGGGGCAGGGTCTGCAGTCCTACTCAAATGGCAGAGCCTGTGCCCTCTCTGCCTGCTAGTGCCAGGGGTGAGACAAGAATGGCCTCTGTGTGGTCGGGTGGAGGAGCTCTCAGGGATATCTGGCCCATGTTTGCTGAATGCCTCTCTTGTGTGTCTGGCTGCCCCGAGCTAGGTCCTCTGTGCAAGAGGGGAGAGGCAGATTGAGACCCTCCCTCGGGGCCCCTGAGAACTGCAGCAGGAGCCAGCCTGGGGTCTAAGCCACAGGAGAAGGGACCAGCATACCCAAACCCCCGTGCGGTCAGCCTCGGAAGGCTTCTTGGAAGGGGTGGCATTTGACATGTAGAAGATGTTAGCATATTGATGTGCAAGGAGGGAATTCCAAGGGGGAGGGAACACCATTAGCAGATGCAGGTACAAGGGGGAAACATTTGTATATTCAAGGGAAAGCAGGAGGGGGTCGCAGCTCCTGGTCATCGGGAGGCTCTCATGCTCCGGGATTTTGTTCATTCTCACAGTGAACCTGTGTTGGGAAGCGTCATCTTGACTTTCGGTTGAAGATTTTTAAGTTCAGAGAGGTGGGACAGCTTGCCCAAGGGCACACAGCAAGACAGAGGCAGAGTTGGGAATCGGGCCCCCAGCTGTGTTCTTCCCATACTTTCCGTGGCCCCGAGTGCCTGGCTGCCTGGCGGGGAGGGGAGGGCAGGACCGGAAGGCCAGTGGGGGCCGGAGCAAGCCAGGCTCAGAGGTTGACACGGTGGCTGCAGTCGTGGGGAGCCACTGAAGGTTCCTCAGCAGGGAGTGTGTCTGGGGCCAGACTCCTAGACAGTCACTTCAGAGGCCACAGAGGACAAGTAGGCTCACCTCGGGGGTGGGCTAGTTGTGCAAAGGGACAGTTGGAAAGTGGTGTGAAAACAGGGTAACAGAGGCACGTCCGCGGGGCTTTGGTGGGGCAAGGGAGTGGCTTGGGGGCCCATGGGAATTAGGAAAGGTGTCTCTGAAGGGGTCGGAGTTGAGCTGCACCCTGTCGGAGCCAGTGCAGTTTCGCAGTTTCGCGGAGTGAGCACGGCCTCCAGAGTCAGACAGGCCTGGGTTCGAATCCCCGTCGGCCTCTCTCCAGTGTGCTGGAGCCTCATTCCTTACCAGCAAGTGGGGGAACATGTCCTAATGAGGGTGAAGCGACGTGATGTAGGGTGCGTGGTGACTGGCACGTAGCAGTTGTGCAGCAAATGTCACCTTGTTCGAAACAAAACAGAACCGTTCAGGGGTGGCCCCGGGAACCCTGTCCGGGACAGCAGGTCTCTCTGTGCTCCCATCAGGCAGCCAGGTGGGAAAATGACAGATTGCAGGCCCTTGAGCTTCAGAGCCCCTGGTCCAGCAAGGCCTCCAGCTCACTGGGCGGGACACTCGAGAGTTCTGGGGGTGCTCACACCCCTTCCTGGACCCTCTCCTTTTCCTCTTGGCTCAGCTTCCTCCCAGACGCCCCCTGTTCTGTGCCCTGGGAGACTGGGACCTGCACGTAATAGATGCTCAATAAACATTTGTTTATTCTGACACTTCTGATCTTCTCTGTCCTCTTCCTCTTCAGGGAGAACCGGCTTGCACATATGGGGAAATAAGATGCTGGCCACCCCTCCGAGGGAGGGTGGCAGGGGTGGAGGGGAGCGCAGGCAGTGCGGGTCCCAGCCGTGTGGCCTTGGACTTGTTCCTTCCCCTGTCTGGCCCGGCCCAGGAGGCTAGGAGAGGGACTCAAGCTGCACCTAGGACTTGTTTCGATTTTCAATTAGGGCGGATCCTAGCAACCACCAACCATCACCTCTGGTTGTGTTGTGGGGCTGGCCCTTGGCAGCTGGGGAGTGATGGGTAGAGGACTGGAGACCTCAGGAAGCAGCGTGAACTCATGACAGGCAGGTCAGGCTGGCTGGTCACGCGTCCCTGCTTGGTGGTTTTCCTGGATGCCAGGCTGGTGGGGGCTTGTGACGGATACCATGGTGGTCAAGACACCAAAATAAGAGCCAGATAAGGGGACTCTTGGCTGGATTTGCAACAGGTCGAAGGCATCTCCAGAATGTTTATTCATAAATGGGTAGAGGGCTGCTGGGCAGAGCTGATACTGAAGATTATAAATGACTGTTTCCAGTGACCTGCCCCCACCCACTGTGAGGTGGGGGTGGGGAGAGGAAACTAGGAGGAGTCTGTCCATCTGTGTTTGCTGATACCTCCCTGGGCCAGATTCTGTGTGGACGGTCACTGCAGTCGGGGAGGTGGCTCACGGGCAGCCTTTCTTCAGAGGCACATGGGAGGGGAGTTCAGACTGTGAGAAGGTGGAATCATCTGTGATGAGAGAGCACAGAGAAGAGGGGCAGCCAGTTCTGCCTGGGGAGCAGGGGTAAGGAGGACTTCTCAGACGTGAGATCATTTGAGGTGGGTTTTGAGGGTCGAATTGGAGTTTTTCAGGCAAAGAGGGTGGGGAACAAGCAGGTGGAAGTTTGAGAGGGGACGGTGATCCTATTTTGGACATGCTGAGTTTGAGGGCCCCCCATCAGGAAACCTGTTCAGGAGGCAGGAGACTACACCGGAGTCGAGGGGGGGGGCTCTGGGGGTAATGACTTGGAACAGCAGTGCGGAGGGGTTCATTAAGCCTGGGGATGGATGCGGAGGGTGCAGTGAAAACAGTCCAAAGTGTGAATGCCCGAAGCAGCAGGAAGATAGACCACTAGGGAGACTGGTACGGGGGAGCCAGAGAGGCAGGAAGTCAGGGAAGGGAGTATTTCAAGGTGGGGAGAGGCAGCAGGGTCCAATGTGTCTCGGGCTCAAGTGGGATGAGACCAACAGTGTCCGCAGGGTGTAGCAGCCAGGAGGGTAGTGAGGACTTTGTAAAGAGCGGTTTCTGTGCAAAGATGTGGTCAGAAGCTAGACTGCAGTGAATTACCAGGCGAGGTGACATTTGAGCAAGGACGTGAGTGGCAGGTGAGAAACCAGAGTGCCAGCTGTGAACCACTCATGGATGGCAAAGGGAAGCCGGAGGGCAGTAGCGGGAGGAGGAAGGAGGGTCAAAGACGTGTTCCCTCTGGAATGGAGGAAGCCCGGACACGTTCATGGGCTTCGATGAGGAGAAAATGCCGATGGGATGGCAGTGGGAGGGTGGGTAATGGATGGAGCCCCCTGAGAAGGCAGGAGGGGTGGGGTGCAGGCCCAGGCTGAGGCGCTGGCCTTTGTGTGATCTGTTGGAGGGATGGGATAAGACCGGGGGAGGCTCCTGTATCAGAGCTTCTGCTTTCTCTGTAACAGAGCTGGTTGCTGAGGGGGTGGGTGGAGATGGGCTAGAGGAGAGAGGTCAAGGTCTGATGCAGCTGGCAAGCTGGAGCATGAGGAAGGCAGGGAGCTGAGAGGGGTTGCTCAGCAGCCTGGACGCCCAGCGGATGTGCAGCCCTGAATCTGTCGTGGTACCAGTTGGCACAGCTGTGAGTTTCTTCAGCAGCCTGGGGGTGGTCGTGGAGAAGGTGGCTTGTCACGGGCTCTGGGGCAGGCATGGTGAGCAGACTTGGGAGCTGGCATGCACATCACCAGCACCTTCTCAGTGGTCCCAATGGCGGCAGGGCCCAGAGTGAGGCCAGAAGGCACTGCGGACGCTGTTCATAGGGAGGAGGCCTGGGGGCTGAAGGGTGGCCTGTGAGGGTGCAGAGGGGTGGAGGTTGGGAGGGGAAGGGAGGGGAGGGTAGATGGCAAGAACGAGCCAGACAGTTTCTACTCCTGAGCACCCGCCACAGGCCAATCAGGTGCTAAGAGCTCTGTGGCCTGTGGTCAGGGAGTATCTGAGAGGTAAACATGGCATCAGAGAGGCAGCAACATGTGCCCAAGGTCACACAGCTGGTCAGGGTCCACGCCCCAGCTGGGACCGAGGGTTGCCTGACTCCAAAGATGTCCTAGAGGCCCAGGTTTCGGAGGTGGTGGAGAAGTGCGGGGGACGTCGCAGAGCAGGCCTGAAGACCAGTGGCTGACGTGGTGGGAGGGGCCTCAGCATGGAGACCGGAGCTGGGCTGGGCGGCAGCTGAAGCCCCCCTGGACAGCAGGTTCCCTCAGAGCTTTTTCTCTGATTCAGAGCCTGGACTGCGCAGCAGGAGCTGGGAAGAGTACAGTCCTCTTGGGTTCTTTCAAGCACAGAGTGCCTGTTGTGTGCTGATGTGGCTTTTAGGAATAGGAGGGGGCTTGGGGGTTGGGGAGAGGAGTACCTTCCGGTCTGGGGACAGCCTGAGCCGATCCTGGTCCCCAAATGCTCTTCCATTCCCACTTGCCCAGCAGCCTCTACATGGGCTGGGTCTCTCCCCTCTGCATTCATGTCTGCCCCCATTCCTACTACCCAGCCTGTGGGGGTCGGGCCTGGATGAGCTCATATCTGAGCAGGAAGGCCTGGCTTTGGAGAATGGGAGCTCCCAGCTCCTCCTCCAGCACTGGTGGCGCTTCCAAGGCCTGGACCAGACACATAAATCAGTGCAACCAAGAGCCCTGTGGGCCCAAGGCAGCATCGGTCTCCTAGAGGACTGCCGCTCTCCTGGGCAAAGGGGCAGTGGGAAGAAGGGTCTGCTGGGTGTAGACCCTCTAAGCCTTTAGGTCTCAGAGAAACAGCCTTCCAACCTGTGCCTCCAGGTTATAGTCCAGTGCTGCTTGGGGAGCCAATTCTAGGCCCAAGACCCAGCCCCTGACTTGGCATGAATCATGTCCTGGAGGCAGGCTGGCAGGGGGGCGTCACAGCTGCCAGCTTGGGTGTTTGTCAGCCCTAGGAGTCAGCCCTCTGAATGGAAAGAACTTGGGCTCCAGGCTGGCCAAGCTGTGTGGTCTGGGCCAAGTCACTTTCCCTCTCTAGTTTTCAGTTTCCTCCTCTGCACGTAGAGGTGGGGTCCCTACTTCCCAGGGGAGGATTAAAGGAGATAGTGTGGACAGTACTTGGCACAGAAGTCTGCCAGAGCTCATGAATGTCAGCGGCCACCCCCTCCAGTCTCCCCTGGTGTGCCTGAGGCAAGAGGGGGAAAAGAGCTGCAGTGAGGCTGTGGGCGAGTCCTGTGTGGCCTTCTGTGCCTCAGTTTCCTTATCTGTAAAGTGGCAGCGGTGGGGCAGAGGGCAGGACTCAATGCAGCATCGTCTGCAGTTGGTTCTACACCCTCAGGCTGAGGTTGAGCAAGGCTGCCTCCTCGGCGCCACTCTGGCAGGACAGAGCTGGCCTTGGCTAAGCGCCTGCTGCCACCTCCGTGTTCCAGGTGAGGAGCCGGAAGAGGAACCAAAGGTGAAAACCCAGTGGCCAAGGTCTGCAGATGAGCCTGGGGTATACCTGGCACAGACAGGTAACTGGGGCCCGCCCCCTCCCTCTGTGGCGGGAGCCCGACTGTGGTGTCTGGTGGCATGTGTACTTGGCGTGTGCCCGTCTGCGTCTGTGTCCTGGAGCTCAGTCGCATTGCTCTGCTCTGTGAGGCCTGTGGGCAGGGCTGGGTTGCCTCCTGAAGGGCTCGTCACTTGGGGTCAGGGTAGGAGGATGCCCGTGAAACCCAGTGCTTGCAAGGTGCCCCCTGCCGCCGACACTGTCCCTCTCTTGTAGGTGACCCGGCGGCTGAGGAGTGGTCCCCGTGGAGCGTGTGTTCCCTGACGTGTGGGCAGGGTCTGCAGGTGCGGACCCGCTCCTGCGTGTCCTCCCCCTATGGGACCCTGTGCAGCGGGCCCCTGCGGGAGACCCGGGCCTGCAACAATTCAGCCACTTGCCCAGGTACGCCCATCCTCCCCGACTGGTCTGCCTGCCAGGTTACATCCTGCTTGAGACTTGGGCAAGTTAATCTGCCAGAGATGGTTGCCTTCTGTTGCTTAGCAAACTTGACTGCCCCCCATACTGTGCCCAGCCCCACCCAGGGTCCTGGGGCACGGAAGTCTTGGGTCTGGTAGTCAGGCTTATCTTTTACCCTTCTTGCCCTCCGTGTTCCCTGTGCTCTGGCTACACCAGCACCCCTTGCATTTTCTTACCCCCCTGCATTTCCTTATTCTAGTCCTATCCCCTGACCCCCCCACACCTGGGCTATCAAAATTCAGCTTGACCTTCAAGATCTAAGACAATCGCTGCTTTTAAAAAAATGAAACCTTCCCTGACCAATCCCCAGCCTCTGACTCCCCATCTCATTCCCCAGGAAGCCCCCCATGGACCCTGAGGCCTTCCCCAGTGCAGCATGGAGTTGAGAATGTGCATGTGCTTGCCTGGGACTGGGGTCTGAGGTGGGGGGCAGCTTCTGCCAGCCTTGCTCCTCATGCCCTGAGGGAGTGCAGTGGTGCCTGGGGCTGGCTAGCTCCTGGCTGTGGAATTAAAGTAGGGCTACCTGGGAAGGAGTCTTGACAGCTGGGGGCGGAGCAGGAGCTTGCACAGGGCCAGGGCAAAGCTGTGTTCTGGAGTGTGAGCTCTGTGTCAGTGTCCATGTAGAGGTTCTTGTCTACTGTGTGTCCGTGCACTTGGGGGCAGAGGGGCACCTCTCTTGCTCCAGGCCTGCTGTGTTGGCTTCCTGCTCTGGGTCTGGGGGCGGGGAGGGGTGGGGAGGGAAAAGGCAGGGCAGGGTGGGGTAGATCTTGAGTTCTTTCCTAGGCTTTTCTGTGCTCCTGGGAGAGGAGGGCCCCTGGCTCCCCTTCTGGGTCGACTCTAGTCTCCCTGTCCTGGTGTCCTGTGTGAGTTTGGAATGTAAACCCCTTTTATCCACATCCCCCAAAGGGTGGAGTCCTGGGGCCAGGACCGAACCAATGAGGAGTGGTCACAGAACTGCTGGAGCTCCTGATTGGCGGGTGGATGGGCAGTGGGCGGGGCCAAGGTGCCGCCCAGCCACAGGCCACGTGCTTCCTTGCAGTGCACGGCGTGTGGGAGGAGTGGGGCTCCTGGAGCCTGTGCTCCCGCAGCTGCGGGCGGGGGTCTCGGAGCCGGATGCGGACCTGCGTGCCCCCCCAGCACGGCGGCAAGGCCTGCGAGGGTCCTGAGCTGCAGACTAAGCTCTGCAGTATGGCTGCCTGCCCGGGTCAGTAGCGCCCATGGGCTTCCAGGCGGGCGCTGCCCAGCCGGGTGGGGGTCGGGAGACTTAGAGGAGACAGTCAGGTCCAGTGCCCTGCCCCTGGGGGCCCCTAAACTTTGACCAAGCATGGGGAGACTGTCAGTGTGGGAGGTGACCTGGCCCAGTGGAGTTGGCACATTGTGACCCCATCCAGTGGGGGCTGCTTGCCACTGCCCCTTTCCCTAAGCCCTGGGCTAACCTTTCTGTTCATAGCACTTTGGTGCTCATGGCCAGCTGGGTTGTGAGGGCACACAAAGCTGGGCGTAAGTGTAGACAAAGAATAATCAGAAGGTGACCCATTTCCCTAGCCAAAAGAGAGTGCCTCCATGCTGAGTGGAGAGGCACCCTGTGTTTCTGGAGCTGGTGACAGGCAGGACCCAGCTCAGGCACCACCTGCTCACTCCAGCCCTACCCCCATCAATCCCTCTCCAGTGGGTCTGGCCTGGCTCAAGTCTCAATGCTCAGCAGGCTCTGCCCCTGTCAGTTCCCACACCCCTTGCTCAACAGCCGCCCCCGCTTGTGTCTCCCCATGCAGTGGAAGGCCAGTGGCTAGAGTGGGGTCCCTGGGGCCCATGTTCCACGTCCTGTGCCAATGGGACCCAGCAGCGCAGCCGGAAGTGCAGCGTGGCAGGTCCAGCCTGGGCCACGTGTACGGGTGCCCTCACGGACACCCGCGAGTGCAGCAGCCTTGAATGCCCGGGTGAGTGCTTGCAAGGGCAGCAGGTGACCATCCTGGTCCTGGAGGCACCGGGGGTCACTCATGCCCCCGCTCTCCTGTAGCCCCAGATGGCAAGTGGGGACCGTGGAACTCGTGGAGCCTGTGCTCCAAGACATGTGACACAGGCTGGCAGCGTCGCTTCCGCATGTGCCAGGCCACGGGCACACAGGGCTACCCCTGTGAAGGCACCGGGGAGGAGGTGAAGCCCTGCAGTGAGAAGAGGTGTCCAGGTATTGCTCAAAGGCCCCTGGGGGCTAGGGGACAAGCACGTGGGCCTGGCTGAGCCTCTTCGTTGTACCCACAGCTTTCCACGAGATGTGCAGGGATGAGTACGTGATGTTGATGACGTGGAAGAAGGCAGCGGCTGGCGAGATCATCTACAACAAGTGTCCTCCCAACGCCTCAGGTGAGGGGCAGGACTCTCTCCCCAGGCCCCCGCCGCTGTCGTTCTCGCTGCTCCCTTCTTGGTTTCCAGCCTCTTAGATCCTCCAGCCCGAGGTGTGGAATGAAGTGGGTGAGCGCTCAGCCCCCATACCCAACCCTCTGTCCTGTCCCCTGCAGGGTCTGCCAGCCGCCGCTGTCTCCTCAGTGCCCAGGGCGTGGCATACTGGGGGCTGCCAAGCTTTGCCCGCTGCATCTCCCACGAGTACCGCTACCTGTATCTGTCAGTGAGTGTGCCCTGCTGGGCTGGGGCAACCCAAGATCTGCCCCAGGCGCTGGTAGGGGGTGAAGGGAGCTTGATTCTCACTCACGCTCATGTGCCTTGGTATATATGTGTGTGCCCACTTCTGCCTGGCCGTGACTCTCCTTGTCTGGCAAACTCCTAATCATACCGCAAGGCCTAATTTTCAAGGGTGTTTCCTTATCCGTAGTGCCTACCTCTGTATTCCTACGGCCTCCTGAGCTTTTCGGTCATGAAGATTAATGAGTGCACTTTAAAATGTCTGTGTCCTGCCTGTCAGACTGGGTGCTTCCTGATGCCCAGAGACAAAGTTGAATTAATTTTTGTGTCCTCCATGCCCAGCTTAGAATGTCGTCAGCAAATGTGGCCTGTGTGTACTTGTTTGTCTGACTGTAATCGGCATTAGTTGTGTGTTTGTCTTTGGAGCTCTTGTTTGAGAGAGAGAGAGAGAGAATATGAAAATGAATGAGTTACACTCCAGAGCGTGCATGACCCTCCGGGACAGGGGAGTACCCACCCAGTCCCTGCCCCGTGCTTATCATCTTTGTATGTGCATCTGAGCACCTTCCTTCTCCAGCTATTTCTGTTTTAGGCTTTTAAAAATATCTTTAGAGTCTCTCTCTCTGGGTCTCTTTCTTGAACTCTGTCTCCCCATGAGACCCTTTGAGCATCTCTGCCTTTCCTCCTCTTTCTCCTGACGCCAGCAGTGGGTGGACTGGAGTGGGATGGGCCAGGGGCGGGTGCCAGCTCCCGACACTCTGATGACAGTGGCCCTTTTGTCGACGGCAGCTTCGGGAGCACCTGGCCAAGGGGCAGCGCATGCTGGCAGGTGAGGGCATGTCACAAGTGGTGCGCAGCCTGCAGGAGCTGCTGGCCCGGCGCACCTACTACAGCGGAGACCTGCTCTTCTCTGTGGACATTCTGAGGAACGTCACCGACACCTTCAAGAGGGCCACCTATGTGCCCTCAGCGGATGACGTGCAGGTACTTCCCTGCTCCTCTGAGGTGAGGGAGGGCTGAGGGTGCAGAAGCTCCAGACTGAATGGGGAGGGGGCATCTGGGAACCTATGGCACAGTCTGCCAGGGGCGGCAAGTATGGCTGAGTTGGGGAAGCTCTCGTCCCTGGGGCTGAGACTTTCTGATAGTCACTGCTCTCTCCCCAGCGCTTCTTCCAGGTGGTGAGCTTCATGGTGGACGCAGAAAACAAGGACAAGTGGGATGATGCTCAGCAGGTGAGGGGCCAGGTTTCTAGGTTTCCTCCCCTATGACCCTCCTCCATCTTGGACTCTTAAACACAGTCTCTGTCCCCAGGTGTCCCCTGGTTCTGTGCACCTGCTCCGGGTCGTGGAGGACTTCATTCACCTGGTGGGCGATGCCCTCAAGGCCTTTCAGAGCTCTTTGATTGTCACGGACAACTTGGGTACAGGAGGCTGACTGGGGGGGGGCGGGGGAGCTGCATGTGGAGCCCAGACCCTCACTGGGGAGGGATGGTTTCCGAGGCTGCACCTATTTCTCTCTCTCTTTCGTGGGGCCCTGTCTTTTCCTGTTCAACTCCTTATTTGTGTCTCTCTCTCCGTGTTCCTCCCCCTCTTCCACTGTGTGTCGTGTTTCTCTGTATACACATCCCCACGCCTCTGGGCTGGCACCAACCTCGGTGTGTCTGCATCTGCCTTCCTGGTGTCTGTCCCCCCACATTTCTCTTCCCTTGTGTATGTCCTCTGTGTGTCTGCCTGTCTCTGGTGTGGCCTGCCACCCCCGGGCCCCCTGCAGTGATCAGCATTCAGCGAGAGCCAGTCTCAGCTGTGTCCAGCGACATCACGTTCCCCATGCGGGGCCGCCGGGGCATGAAGGACTGGGTGCGGCACTCGGAGGACCGCCTCTTCCTGCCCAAGGAGGTGCTCAGCCTCTCTGCCCCAGGGAAGGTGGCCGTCTCTGAGGCGTCAGGCAGTCCTGGCCGGGGGAAGGGCCCAGGAACGGTGCCCCCCGGCCCAGGCTACTCCCATCAGCGCCTCCTCCCGGCAGACCCCGAGGATTCCTCCTCCTACTTTGTGATTGGTGCTGTGCTGTACCGCACCCTGGGCCTTATCCTGCCACCCCCCAGGTGAGTGCCTGGGAGGGGCAGATGGGGCTTCAGAGGGTCTGGGGAGTTCCAGGTGAGAGGAGGAGGACTGAGCCTGTGCTGGCCACCAAGAGATCCAGCTGCATCCTCCTGCAGCCTCGGGGACCCCTCGCCTGGCTCTGTGTGCAGGTGCATCTCAAAGGTGTCCATGAGTCTTCGCCGAGGTCCAGGGAGTGTTGGACTGAGTTCTAGACCTCACCTGAAGTTCTGGGCCCCACTGAGCTATAGGCCTCTCTGGACTTGACCCCTGGTAGCCCCCTGGCCCCATCTGGGGCAACTTCAGGGTTCCTGACTGGGTCTGGGCACCTGCTGGCAGGAGCTGACCTCAGAACCTGTCCCCAGGCCCCCACTGGCCGTCACATCCCGGGTGATGACAGTGACTGTGCGGCCCCCTACCCAGCCACCAGCTGAGCCCCTTATCACAGTGGAGCTCTCCTACATCATTAATGTGAGTGGGGGCCCAGGCAGGGACCTTGGGAATACCCCAACATGGGTGGCCAAAGGCCTGTCTGATGGGGAGGTGGTGTGGTCAATGGCAGGCCGACCCTCTGACCTGTGTACATCCTGCGTGGTGGGTTGGGAGGTGGGGTCCCCGGCCCACACTGCACTCATATCTTCTGCTCCCCAGGGCACTACAGATCCCCACTGCGCCAGCTGGGACTACTCCAGAGCGTGAGTGGAGCGGGGGCTCTGTGTGGGGGACAGTGCAGCCCTAGGACCTCTCTCCCTGGGGGGATCTCCTGCCTGGAAGGCCAGGATGAAGGGCGAATCCAGGGGGTCCTAACTGCCTACTTCTTGGCTGTGGCCTTGCCCTGGATTCACCTGTTGTTGGGCAGTGGCCAGCTGTGGGGGTGGGGCGGTGGAGCTGGGCTAGGTCTCACTCCACCTCTTCCCCCACCCAAGGGACGCCAGTTCAGGGGACTGGGAGACCGAGAGCTGCCAGACCCTGGAGACCCAGGCAGCCCACACCCGCTGCCAGTGCCAGCGCCCATCCACCTTTGCTGTGCTGGCCCAGCCGCCCAAGGACCTGGTGAGTGGGAAGGTGCCCGGGCTGGGCCGGAAGGAGGTGCCCGGGCTGGACGGCCAGCGGCCGTCTCTGACAGTGGCAGCAGGAAGTTGGTGATCCCACGGGTGTGTCTGAGCAGCAGCACTTCTGGGATTGCACATGGAAGTCTGTCCCCTTGAGATGGGCCTGGGGGGTGGTGTGGCGGTGGGCATTTGTGTATGTGTGCACACACATGTGCCTCTCTGGTTACATACACAAGAGTGTGGGTGAGGAGCATGAACATCCATCCCTCCACGTGGTCAGCTCTGTGCACCTGTGGGGACAGTGCTGAGCCCCCTCTGTGTGTGGCTGTGACAAAGGTGCAGGTGCCAGTCTTTGCTAGACAGGAAGTGGGGAGACCGAGGGCACCCCCTCACCTGCCCTCTCCCAGTGGCCCGTCTGAACGCTGCTCGTCTCCCCAGACTCTGGAGCTGGCGGGCTCTCCCTCGGTGCCCCTTGTGATTGGCTGTGCTGTGTCCTGCATGGCGCTGCTCACCCTGCTCGCCATCTATGCCGCCTTCTGGAGGTAGGTGGGACACGGGGAAGGCTGGGTGGGAGCTGACCAGTCATCCCAGGCTGGGCTGGGCAGCCAGCTCCCCTGTCTCTCTCTGCCCGCTGTGCCCTCTCAGGTTTATAAAATCCGAACGCTCCATCATCTTGCTCAATTTCTGCCTGTCCATCCTGGCGTCTAACATCCTGATCCTCGTGGGCCAGTCACGGGTGCTGAGCAAGGCAGGTGCAGGCTCCCGGGGTGCCAGGGAGTGAGAGTGGGGTACAGGGGTTAAGGTGGAGGGTGCTTGCAGGTGGCGGTGCCTGTGCGCGTGCGTTCGTACCTAAGTGATGGGTGTTTGCACACGCTCCGGCCCTGTGTTGGGTGAGGGTGTGGGTAATTGTGTATGAATATACATGAAGGTGTCAGAGAGGAGGAGTGTGTGTACTCGAGCGGCAAGTGTCTGTGTACATCTGTGAGAGTCCACGTGAGCTGAGAGCCC
This sequence comes from Artibeus jamaicensis, assembly GCF_021234435.1. NCBI lineage: Eukaryota > Metazoa > Chordata > Mammalia > Chiroptera > Phyllostomidae > Artibeus > Artibeus jamaicensis. The sequence continues at coordinate 11,768,456 of NW_026522057.1, forward strand.
ATGTGCACATGTGAGGGCAGGTGGTGTGCGCGGAGCTGGGGCCTTCTCATGTCTGCGGACATGTAGGCGCCTCAGCGAGGCCTCTCGTGCCATCTGCCTGTGGATGACCTGTGCTGGCTGTTCCTTATGCCCCCTCAGCCTTCTCTGCACAGTGCCAGCACTGTGAGTGCCAGGTGTGGAGCCCGCCCGGCCACGGCATGGCAGGTGCTCCTGTCTGTCCCCTCCCCGCCAGCCTCGCCTGTGTGTGGGCAGCCTGCCCGCCTGCCTCTCGGATGCTGAATGCTGTGTGCATGTCACCCGGCCTGTGTCGTGCTGGGTGTGGGTGCAGGAAGACGGGGGTGCCTGGCAGGGCTCTGTGGGGGGCGGAGCTTGGGTGGGTGGCCGTGGCAGCACCCAGCAGCGAGTGTAGGAAGCCTGGCGCCTCCCACCCTGGTGGCTGCTGAGGGCCACTCCCTCCTTCTCTCCCTGCAGGGTGTATGCACCATGACGGCCGCCTTCCTGCACTTCTTTTTCCTTTCCTCCTTTTGCTGGGTGCTCACTGAGGCTTGGCAGTCCTACCTGGCTGTCATTGGACGGATGCGCACCCGCCTTGTTCGCAAGCGCTTCCTCTGCCTGGGCTGGGGTGAGCAGGGCCCATGCTGGACTCTGCCAAAGGGCTTTGGGGGCAGGGGAAGCAAGACAGGTTCAGGTTCCGGCCTGGACCCCCTTCGTGGGCACCGGGGTCACCTGGGCTGGGGTCTGGGAGGATAAGAGGACCCTGAGGACTGGCCGTCTCATTCTGGCTCCCCCACTCCCCCAGGTCTGCCTGCCCTGGTGGTGGCCGTGTCTGTTGGCTTTACCCGCACCAAAGGATACGGCACATCCAGCTAGTACGTGGCCTCCCGTGGGGTTACTGAACCCGGCAGGGCCCCAGCCTAGGCCTCAGGCCTTTACAGGCCGCACCTCTGGCCCATGCTTGCTGTGGGGCTTTGGGAAGATCCTTCCCCATCTCAGAGCCTCAGTTTCCCTGACTGTGCTGGGATTGGGTAATCTCTCAGAGCCATTTATCTCAGGGGTCAGCCTTGTTTGGTCCCCTGGGGCTGGGCCTGAGGGTCTGCACTTCTGTTGGAGGGGAAACCAAGGCTCACCGAGAGCCAGCGGCTCCCTCCGATCCCGCTGGGGCTCGGCCTTATTGCTGATGTGGGCCTGGCAGCCCCGGGGCTCCGAGGGGTGGTGTTTGAGGGTGGGGGGGAGCCTGCCTGGGTGTCTAATGCTCCCTCTCCCCCACCCCCCAGCTGCTGGCTCTCTCTTGAGGGTGGCCTGCTCTATGCCTTTGTGGGCCCTGCGGCTGTCATTGTCCTGGTATGTGTCCCTTCAGTGTCCTGGGAGGGGTGTGGCCCAGGGGGTCCAGCCCTCCCTGCCCTCCAGCTTTCACCTGGGGCTCCCCTTGCCAGGAGGGCGCCTAGTAACCCTGTCTCCCTCACCCCGCTCACCGGCCCCCAGGTGAATATGCTCATCGGGATCATTGTCTTCAACAAGCTCATGGCACGAGACGGCATCTCAGACAAGTCCAAGAAACAGAGGGCCGGGTAAGGGTGGGGGTCTCTGTGACTTGGCCACGTGGGTAGGGAGGGAGGGCTGTGGCCGCTCCCAGAGGCAGGGCTCGGCTCTGCGACTGCCTGGGGCTCCCTGACCCTGGTGCCTCAAGGGTGCAGGTAGCGGGCACTCGGAGTGCTCAGCTGCAGCCCCTCGCCCACCCTAACCCACCTCTCTCTCTCTCACCTGCCCTCCCCCTCCCACCCTGCTCGGGGCTCATGCTGCCCCTCTCCTCCTGCTTCCCATGTGTTTCCCCCCTTCTCCCGTGTCTGTGCCGCCCCCGAGGTCGGAGCGGTGCCCCTGGGCCAGGCTGCTCCTCCCCTGCTCAGCGTGTGGAGCGGTCCCCAGCCCCCTGCTCAGCTCTGCCTCGGCCAGGAACGCCATGTTAGTCGTGCCCCCGGGGGGTGGGGTGTGGGTGGGGGAAAAGAATGGGGGGCAGTACCCCTGGTGGGGGGAGGAGGGATGTCAGTCCAGTGCCTTGGAAAGCCTGTCCTGCCAAGGGCTTGGTGTCATGGTGACAGGGGGCATTGGGAGTGAATGTCTGTGCTTCCTGGAAAATTCCGGGTTCCTGTGCCCACCCCTTCGTTCCCACCCCTGCCCTTGCTGCCAGCTTACGTTCGGGCACAGCTAAAGACGCCCCCTACCTCAACCTACAGGAGCTCATAGAAGCTCAGGTCCTGAGAAGTTTTGAGCCTGTAGAACCCCAGAATTAGAATGATAGAATCTTAGAATATGACGCTCAGAAGCTGAGAACGTTAGCACGTGAATCAGAGTCTTATCATGTCGAGGAATCCAAAAATTAGAATTTTAGAGGCATTGGATCTCAACCAGTTGGGAGACAGAGAATCTTGGAGGTAGAGAATTATGTCATTGAGACACCCCTGCCCCTGGCAGCTGAGAATTTTAAAATTTCAGCCATGTACAAATCCACAGGGGCCTCAGGCCCTACCTCCACCAGGGCCAGAAACGCATCTCCGCCTCCCTGCACCGTGGAGCCCAGCTTTATCTTGTGCACCTCTGGGGTCAGGCTGCACATTGCCTCGGGGGGTGGTTGGCACCGTCTCTGGGAGGCTCTGTGGAGGAGAAAGCTCACTGTCACTTGGGCTGCCAGCTGCCTCTCTGACCCAGGCTGTCAGAACTAGCAGTTAAAAGCTTGGGCTTTGGAGGCAGCCAAACTGGATTTGCATCCCAGCTTGGTCTCTCTCTGCCCAGCTGGGCGCACTCCAGTTTCTTCATCTGTAAATTGGGATAATAACCCCCACCATGCCTGTTTATTGAAGTTGTTTTGATCACAATGTGAACTAATGTATGTAAAGTGTTCAGTGTAGGGGCTGGCAGAAAATTAGTGGTTAATCAATGGTAGCTCTTATGACTGTGATTAGGCCCTCTCTTCATCTTGGCTTTGCCCCCAAGGGGCTGCAGAGACCACTGTGCCTGCCCCCACCACGTGGAGCAGGCCCCAGCCACTCTTCATAGGACAGGTCTTGACCCCCTGCCCATCCCTCTGCCATGTCGGGAGCTGTGCCCACCCCTGCCTGACTCTGCCACCTGGGGTGTTCATGAGGCAGAGTGGGCGGGGTATGGCGCCTGGCCCAGTGGCAAAGGCTGCCCTCCTGTGCCCACGTGGTCTGTAGCCAGTAATGGCCGGCTGGCACTGGCGGCTGGATGCAGGGCCTGCCCACCTTTTTCTCTGCCCTCCTGTGAAGGAGGTGGGGTACCTATGGGTTTGGCCCTGATTCTGGCTTTCACCCCCAACCCCAGCCATGATCCTTTTGCCCAGGACTCTGAGCAGCCTCTGGGGGGCCTGGCGCCCCTCCTTGGGGAACGGAAGGGGACGAGCTGCTGCTGCTGCAGCGGCCCTGGCCCCATCTTTCCCCCAAAGATCTGTGCCCTGTGACATCCTCCGTGGGCTCTGCCTGTTCAGTCTCCCTGTCGCTGTGCCTCTGCCTGTCTCATTCTCTCACCACGTCCTCTCTCATGGTCCCTCTTCTCCCCTCCTCCTGGGGTCTCTGGGGGTGTGGCCCAGGCCTGTGATTTTGTGCAAACTGGAGCTGAAAGTCACAGCATCCGGATACGTGTCCCTTCTCCTCTTCTCCCCACCGTCTCGTTCTGCCTTCTCCATCTCTGTCCCCTGCTGCTGCCTCTGGCTGTGGCTCAGCCCCATTGGGTCCGCCTGTCTGTCCCTCCCACCTCTGTGGCCCCAGCTCTGGCTCCATAGTTCTCCATTTCTGTCCCTGTTCTCTGTTTCTCTGACTCTGGCTTCTCGGCCTGTCTCTGCTTTGGGACGTCACTGAGGTCTTGGGGCTTGGGGCCCTGCCAGTCTCGGGCAGTTTGAGGGCCCCCGGCTCAGCTCAGCCCCGGGCCTAGCCCACCCTGCCCCCTGGAGTGCCAGCCTGATGAGCCCGCCGCTGTGTCTTCAGGGCCTCACTCTGGAGCTCCTGCGTGGTGCTGCCCCTGCTGGCGCTCACTTGGATGTCCGCTGTCCTGGCCATGACAGACCGCCGCTCCGTCCTCTTCCAGGCCCTCTTCGCTGTCTTCAACTCTGCTCAAGGCTTTGTCATCACGGCTGTGCACTGCTTCCTGCGCCGAGAGGTGGGGCTGGCCTCTCCTGCCCTTTCGCACCCAGCTCCCCCGGCCAATCCTCTCACCTCTCCCCGCCCCGCTAACAGGGAGGATTGAGGGCCTGCCAGGGCCCCAGCCAAGCAGCCCTGAGCTAAGGGCCTGGCCTCCTGGGCTGCTGGGGCTCCTGCTCCCCTCAGCCTCCCCCTAGGCCCTATGGCCCTGCTCCCCTCCCCCTGGGCCCTACGTTAGGGGTGTCAAACTCATTGTCACTAGGGGCCACATCAGCCTCGTGGTTGCCTTTAGAGGGCCGAATGTAACTTTAGGACTGTATAAATGTAACTACCCTTTAAGTGAGAGCTTGGCACTGCCACTGGGTAGAGAAATAAGGTGCCAGGCTGGATAAAACAAGGTGGAGGGCCGGGTTTGGCCCTCAGGCCTTGTGTTTGCCACCTGTACCCAAGGTGCTACTGTCCTTCCAAACCCTCCTGGGGGGCTGGGGTAGGAGGCTCACCCAGCTGAGGCTGGAGGCCCTTGGGTGGCCTCAGGCCAGTAGGCACCCGCTGTCCCCAGGTCCAGGACGTGGTGAAGTGCCAGATGGGCGTGTGCCGGGCAGATGAGAGCGAAGACTCCCCGGACTCCTGTAAAAACGGGCAGCTGCAGATCCTGGTGAGCGAGGAGGCCTGGGCAGGACACTTGTGGGTTCTGAGCACCCCCCACCCCATTTCCTTGCCCCATGCACCTCTCTTTCCTCATGCACCTCCCTTTCCCCCACCGTGGCGGGGAGGGGACAGAGATCAGGTTCGATTCAGCCTCAGCCACAGGTCACTCGGCAGCATCGGGCAAGTCTTTTCCTCATTTAGTTTTCCCATCTGTCAAAACTGAACGGGTCAGGGCGGGGCGTTGGGAGGAGACATGTCTGGGGCCCCGGGCGGTAAGTTCTGTTGGGCAGTGTGCTGTGGGGAGCACCTCTGGGTCGGTAGGGAGGGGACCGAGCCCCCTCGCCCTGATACATTGATCCTCTCTCTGCCCACCTCCTCTGTCCCTCTCTGCCTATAGTCAGACTTTGAAAAGGATGTGGATCTGGCTTGTCAGACAGGTGAGTCTGCGGGCTCAGGGCTGAGAACGTGCCCCAGGTTAAGCAGGGAGACCCCCCAGCCCCACTGTGGGAGGCCCTGACTGGGGTCTGGCTGTGGAGTTTGTCTTTGAAGTCAGATAGCCCTGAGTGGATTCAAGGCTATGAACACACTTACTGCGTGACTTTGGGCAAACAGCCTACCTCTCGGAGCCTTAAATGAATTAGGGGATATCAGGTGCCTAGTAGGGTGCTTGGAACATGGTAGCTATTACAGTATCATATTATTTCCATGATTCTTACCAGAATCTCTTCCCAGTTCAGTCTCCTGGGGACCTGCCTAGGGAGGGGGAGAAGCAAGGCTCTTCTGATGGTCTTGGGGCTGTGGGGTCAGAGGTCAGGACCTGCAGCAGGAGCTGACCTGTATGAGTTGGGCCTTCGTTCCTTGTCGTGTCTTGCTTCGGGTCTCTGGGCTGGTTGCCTTCTTAACCCGTCTGGTGTGGGGGAGAATGCCAGTCATCCCACCATCTTTCTAGGGCCCAGTTTCCTTTCGTCTGAGCCTAGGGGGTTGGAACCCGCCCAGTTTGCACAAGGGCACGTGGGAGTTCCTCCTCCCCAGAACTTACCTCCCTCCCACTCCTGCCCCCAGTTCTGTTCAAGGAGGTCAACACTTGCAACCCGTCCACCATCACAGGCACGCTGTCCCGCCTGTCCCTGGATGAGGACGAGGAGCCCAAGTCCTGCCTTGTGGGTCCGGAGGGGGGCCTCAGCTTCTCCCCGCTGCCTGGGAACATCCTGATGCCCATGGCAGCCTCGCCAGGGCTGGGGGAGCCTCCGCCCCCCCAGGAGGCCAACCCTGTGTACATGTGTGGGGAGGGCAGCCTGCGGCAGCTGGACCTCACATGGCTACGGCCAGCCGAGCCCAGCTCTGAGGGTGACTACATGGTGCTGCCGAGAAGGACTCTGAGCCTGCAGCCTGGCGGCGGGGGTGGAGGCGGCGAGGACCCCCCAAGGACCCGGCCCGAGGGCACCCCCCGGCGGGCTGCCAAGGCGCTGGCCCACCCTGAAGGCTACCCTAGCTTCTTGTCTGTGGACCATTCGGGTCTGGGGCTGGGCCCTGCCTACGGGTCTCTACAGAACCCCTATGGGATGACCTTCCAACCACCACCACCGACACCCAGCGCCCGCCAAGTGCCCGAGCCGGGGGAGCGCAGCCGGACCATGCCCCGCACTGTGCCCGGCTCCACCATGAAGCTGGGCTCCCTGGAGGTGAGGGGCTCTAGGGCATGAAGTGGGGGTGGGAGGCCTGCCCCCCATATGCCTGAGACTGGGTCTGAGTCCCAAGCAGCGGCCAGGAAGGGACGGCCAGCAACCACCCCCGAGCAGCATCTCCGTACCAAGTTGCTGGGAGTGCGTGCCCACAGCAAGTCCGAGGAAATGCTGGCTCCTCTGAACTCCTCAGGGGGTTGGACTGCATGCGCTGAGGGTGCCCTGCTCGATGTGTTCACACTTGCTGTAGTGACTACTTTTGGGTGAATGGTTAGGATGGATCTTCCTTTAAGGGGCCTGTGGCTTAGGCCAGGTACTGAGAGCCTGGGCCTCCGGGTCACGCAGGTCTGGGTTCTGATCAGGCCACTGCTGGTCAGCAGTGAGATCTTGAGCAGAATCTCTCTCCAAGCCTCAGTGCGTCTCTCTTAGCCTTCCTTTCTCTGAGCCTCAGTTTCCTCATTTGCAAAGTGGAGATAACAGCAGCTTCCTTGTAGGGTTGTTGCGAGGACTAATCGAGTCACACAAAACGTTTGTCTGTGTGAGCATCTAGAAGGTGCTAGATGATTGGGAATTGCTGCCATTACCATCCCCAAATCAGAATCAGCACCGCCCACAGGCCGGTGGTGATTGGCCCTCCCCTTTCTGAGAAAACGCAAGCCCCCTTTCTCTGCCCCGCTTTTCCTCTTGCCTCCTCAGAGCTGCTTCCTGCACAGAATCACTGGGAACAGGCAGGTGGTAGTGACCCACTCTGGGACATTCTAGAACTCTAGTTGGAGGGATGAGAAGGACATAGATAAGGAAGAGGCAAGAGTCATAGCTCAGACACTGTTGGCTACTCATGTTTAGCCTCAGAATCCCGCCCCCCATCCTCCACACGAAGGAAGTTAAGTTAGCATCTAGGAGGTTCACGAGTTTAGATTTTTTTCTCCCAAAATGCTTATGAACATTTGGAGCCTGCTCCTGTTACAGATGGCAAAAACAGGAAGGCATAACAAAGACAAAACTCGACACCAGCATTGGGGGGGGGGTTGCTCAGCATCATGGTTTTGGTCTGTGGACACCTGCCATGCTTGGACCACAGGGAAGGAGCCAGCACTGGGCTCCTTGTGTGGGAGGTGGCCATAAATGTGGCAGCATCTTGAGGGGTCAAGGGTGACATCCTGAATTCCGGTGTGGAAAACTGTGGTGGCGCGGAGGTGGTGGAGTGGGTGTGAGGCAGAGGGTGGGGGGGTTCCGAATTTATTCATTTGGGCACAGCTGCGGGCATAGGGACAAGAAGAGGTGTGCTACCCCCAGACATGGAGGTGTGGTTGGGAACGGGGCAGGGGGACACACGTATGCACGGTGAAGGGCAGGAGAAGGCCCAGGGCAGAGCTTGCAGAGCCTGGTGTTGGGGAAGCGGGGGGCTGGTGAAGAAAGAGCAGGCGGGGAGGTGGGAGGAGGACCGGTGGTGGTGAGCATGTCTGCTGAGCCTGGGACTTGGGAGATCTAGTTGGTGGTTTTAGCGTCATCCTTGAGGGCCTTGGGGCAGGTCCCTTTCCCTTCCTGGACCTCAGTTTCCCCAATGTAACCTGGGACCGTTGGCCTTGGTTTCCTACCAGCATTCTAAGACTCTAAGGTGTCCTCCCTAAGTGGCACTGGACACTGAGTAGGTTGTTAGGACCTCAGAGGAGGTGACCTTAGGCAAGTGAGGGCCAGAGAGGCCAGTGAAGGGCTGGGAAGGCCAGGGAGGCAGGGCCTGGCTTTTTAGGAAAAGGAGCAAGAAAGGGTCAAAAGCCTTAGTCCTTGTGTTTGCAGGACAAGTGGAAGGTTCTAGGGACAGGGAAGCCAGTGGTTGGCGATGAGAAAGAGGCAAGATGGGGCAAAGGGGTAGAATTCAGGCTACAGAGGAAGGAATGTCCATGTCCCTGCCATGTTGTGAGTCTGTACTGGGACATTTGGATCATGTGTAGTTGTATGTCTGCGCATGTGCCAGTGTGTGCCTCCTGTGAGCGTCTGCCTGTGTGTGTGTATTGCAGAGGTGGCCCAGAGTCTGCACTGCAGGAGGCGGGGTGGTGTCTCGGCTCCTCATCCCCCAGGCCCAGCCCTACTTCCCACAACCCGAGGGGCTGCCCTTTAAGGATTCTGAACTCCCGGGCCTGGGCAGGGGTCGGGCTCTGGGGCAGCAGGTTTCTGGGCTCTACAGTCCCTGAATATGGTAAAAAAGCTCTTCTCCTTCACTGCCTCCTTGCTGCTCCTTCCCAGAGAAAGAAGTTACGGTATTCAGACCTGGACTTCGAGGTAGGTGCTGTGTGTGTGTGTATGTGTTGAAGGGGCGGGGATTGTCCCTGGAGGCTCCACCCCTCATACTGGTCTGAGCCCCATTGAGGAGCCTGATCCCGCGAGCCCGCGGTTTCTGCGGAATCTCCCCAGCCTCCCCAAACCCCGTCCGCTCCTGTAGCTCTGGGGTAAAGAGAAAGCCAGGCCTTGTCCTAGAGGGGCCAGCGACAGGCAGGAGTGTGGGGACCTGGGATGCGGAGGGCCCCGGGTGGAGGGCTGGCTCACGGTGCTGCCCCAGGGGGCAGTACCTCCTCTGACACCCTCGGCTCCCAGAAGGTGATGCACACCCGGAAACGGCACTCGGAACTCTACCACGAGCTTAACCAGAAGTTCCACACTTTCGACCGCTACCGCAGCCAGTCCACAGCCAAGGTGAGGGTCCCTCCCGTGGCTGCTCGGCCCGAAGCTCAGGGCCCAGCCTGGCGCAGTGGCCTCTGGGTCAGACCCTGACCCATGGCCCCCGTTACAGAGGGAGAAGCGGTGGAGTGTGTCCTCGGGTGGGGCGACTGAACGGAACCTGTCCGGCGTAAGTGTCCTTGGACTGGGTGGGGGTGAGGGGCCTTCAAGGATCACATTCCCTCCCTGTCTACCTTCCTGCCTTGGCAAAGGGCCTGCCTTGTACCCGCAGCACAAGCAGCACTTCCGGGGTTGTGTGGGGTGGGGACTGTTGATGAAGGGTCCGCCAGGGTCTTGAAGAGGGTGGGCAGACTCAGGGGATATGGTCCCAGGGGTCAGGACCAATCTGAAGCCAGACAGATCTGGATTTGAGCCTGACTTTGGCACTTGATTACTTAGTGACTGGGCATCACTAGCTCTCTCTGGGCTTCCTCAGTGTGTTCTTTGTACAGTGGGAGAGAAGGTGTTATCCCATCCCCATGGCCCTTCCCGCTCCCTCCACAGGAGAAGCCCAGTCCAGGGGAGCGCCCTAGCTTGTCCCAACAGCGGCGACATCAGAGTTGGAGCACCTTCAAGTCTATGACGCTGGGCTCACTGCCCCCCAAGCCCCGAGAGCGGCTGGCCCTGCACCGGGCAGCAGCCTGGGAGCCCACGGAACCGCCAGATGGTGACTTCCAGACAGAGGTGTGAGTGCCACGCTGGACTGCCCACTGCATATAAATATATATATCTCTCTATTTTCACACTCCACTTTGGAACCACCCAGGAGCCAGCGCCCCCTCCCCTCTCCCGAGGGCTGGGCAGGGAGGTGCAGTGGACTCTGCGGGGCTGCAGGAGCCGGACACAGCGTGGCCTGGGGGCCAGGGACCTTTCCTGTTTCTGAGAGGCCCCTCAGCCACTGGAGCCCGTCTTCGCCCCAGCCTGTCTGTCCCTGTCCTGGGCTGGGGAGGGGGGAGGGGAACTTTGTTGGGAATAAACTTCACTCTGTGGACTTGGCTGCTGAGCTGTTTGCTTCTCCCAGGTGAAGGCCCCGCCCTGGGACCCCGGCTTTGTTCATCTCCTTGGTTCCCATCACTTGGTCTCATTAAACTATGTGATGGGGTCAGGCCAGCCCTGACCGGGAGGAGGCACATAGGCTCTGCCCCCATCTTTGCCCTTGAATCCCTGGGTGACCTTGGACACACCTGTTTCCCAGTGAGCGCCTAGGGTAAGCAGATTGGGAGGTGGGGCAGGGCCCCGTGCAACTGGCCTTCCTCGGTGACTGCGGTGATCATAGCTGCCTTTCACCAGGTGGGCGTGGTGGGCCTTGGATGATGGCCCCAGGGTCACTGCCAGCAGATGTTCAATCCCAGCTGCTTTCTGTCAGCCCCATTCTTTTAGGCAAGCTTCCTTACTCCCCTCAGCCCACCAGGCTTCCATCTCCCAGCTCTCATCACTCAACTCTGTCCCCAGAGGGAAGGAGACCTTCTCTTGGATTCCAGTCCACAAACCCCCAAGGAAGGGCTCTGACTGGTGCCAGGCAGGGGTGGGGCACTGTGATTGGGAACCTCAGGGGAGGAGAGGTTGTAGGTTCCCAGAAGTTCCCAGACTCACACGAACGAAGCCCCTGTCTCTGACCTGACAGCAGACCCTACCCCACATCCTGGGCTAGGGCACTATCTGAGCCACCACCTAGAGCCTTCTGGGAATCTGTGTTCTGGTTCCCTTCCTTCCCAACCCTGGGCTCCACTGGCCATAGTTAGGATCTCTGTGGAGTTTAGCTGCAAAGTGTATTCCTCTCTCCTCCTGTACTTTCTTGCTTTGCATGTGGTTTGAGAAGGAAGTTTGGCATGTACCATGTTGATTCTGCTCACATAGCAACCACAGCTGCAGCAGAGGCTCCCCGGGGCTTTGAGACACCACTTCCACGGTCAGGGGCAGAGCTTTCCTGCACTGAGGGCTCTGCTCCTTTCTGCTGCTAGGTCCCCATTCTCCCAGGCATGGACTTGCCACGTCACCTTAGGCAGGTCACTGGACCCTGTCTGATTCAGGTTTCCGCATCTGTAGGCCAGGTAGCCCTTCCATTTGGGCTGATATCTAAACACCTGTTATTTCTTTCCCAGACTTTAACTTCTTACCTCATTGTCTTTATTCTTTCTGCCTCCATTATCCAGTCCTTTGTCCACCTAGCCCAGGTGTGATCTTTGCAAAATGCAGATCTGGCCAGGTTACTCTCCTGCTCAGAAGCCTTTCAAGGATCATGGAATTAGCCCAGAATGCAAGGCCCTCCCTTGCGCATCTCTTCTGGCCCACCTCTCGCCTCCCCACCCATGCACACGCCCTCTCCTCTGCCCAGAACTCCTTCCCACTTACACTGGCAAAGTCCCCTTCATCCTTCCAGCTCCAGCCCCTCTGTGATGCCGTCCTGAATGCCCTGCCCCAGCAGTCAGCACTTGTGGGGCTCCCCCAGCCTGGCACACTCTCCCACTATCGCACTGCCCACACAGAATTGCTGTCATCTGTGTCGGCCTGGTTTGGGTTTGTGTGCTCAGCCCAGGGCTCCACAGGAAGCAGGCATCAGCCAGTTTTTACAGGGTGAACAGATGGGATGTGCAAATCTCCCCAAATATTATTTCCTCATCTGCAAGACAGGGATAATGATAACTCTTACCCAGCCTTCCTTACTGGGTATCCGGAGCATGACATGAGTCTATTCATAGGGATCAGTCTGCAGCAGTTATCTACCCTTCCCCTGGTTATTCCTTACTGGCCCTGGGTGCTTGCTATCCCAGGACCCCAAGTGGGAAGCCAGTCCTAGGTGCTGTCCAGGGTGCTGAAAGAGGCCCACTGCCTTCTCAAGAAATAAGGAAGCCTGAGAGGCTCACCCAAGCTCAGCTGCAGCCTTTCCTTACCTTCCAGACTGTGGCAGGGTGAACAGACAGCCCAACCTCCATAAGACCAGACCCCAGGAAATTTCCAATAAAAAACAATGCAAACTACGTCTAACATTTTCTAGTAGTCATTTTTAAAAAGCTTAAAAATGTGTAATTTATTTTAGTATATTTAATGCAATATATCAAAAAACATCATTTCAACATAACAAAATCACCAGTGAGATACTCAACATTCTTTTCTCACCCTGTATCTTTGAAATGTGGTGTTTTACGTGTACAGCACATCTCAATTCGATCTGGCCGTTGTGGCTAGTGGCTACCGTATTGGACACAGCTCTAGACAGAAAAAGGTAATGACCTTGGGGAAGTCCATGCTGTGCCCTCGGTGAAAAGGAAGTACAAATCCTACCTTGCATCACTGTGTCATGGTGAGGACTCAAGGAGGTGTGGTGGGGAAGGCCCCCATCCCAGTGCCAGCACAAAGTAGGCCCTAGTCAGTGTTCCTGGGGCTGGGATCAGGGCAGACAGGCCGCCAGGGAGCAGAAGCAGAAACTCCTGAGACCTGTGGGGCTGTGCCCCCTCCCCAGCTCCTACAACCACCCCAGAACCTACCTTCCCTCCTCCCACCTGCAGCCCCAGACTCTAGGAGAAGGGGGGTTGGTTGGGACTGGCACTTGAACAGACACATTAAAACTCACTTGGATTTAATTTACTTCCATTAGGCACCAATTAAATGGAAATTAATTTGGCCTAGGTGGCCCAGGTGGCCTGAGGGGAAACCTGGTCATGGGCTGCTGCCAACTCCTGCTTCTCTCGACTCATTCCCCTTGAGGCTTTCTCTTCCCCAACATGGCAGTTCTAGGGTCCACATTTGGGGCTTTTTAGGGCCATTCCACAGTACCCTCATTATTTCCCCAGTACTTCTGCAAGCTGCCAACCCCAGAGACCCCCACCCTCTCAGGTCCTAAGGCATGCTAAGTGTACAAGGCAGGGGAGACTCTGATAAGGGACTTCAGACCAGTGGGATGCCAAGAAGAGTGTTGAGCAGGGGACTGGCATGATCTGTGTTCACAGGATTGCTCTGAGTGGATGGGAGATGGATCGGGGGTGGTACTGAAGAGTGAGGGGGAAGGTGGAGAGACCAGCGATGAGACCATATGAAGGAAACTAAAGTCGGGGGAGGGCGGTGTGCCATGCAGGGAGCATGGAATCTGTACATATGTAGGTGTGGATGGTATGGGAAAGAGCCAAGGATGATTCATGGGCTTGTGCCTTACACGACTGCATGGATGACCTTGCCATTGGATTTGGGGTAAGGAAGAGGACCAGCTTTGGCCTTGGCCGTGTTAACCTTGAAGATGTTAACACGTGTTGAAATACCTTGGAGATGGTCAAGGGAAAATTTCAAGCAGGAAGTTGGTGACTAGACAGGATGGCTGGGCTAGAAGCACTGGCGTGGCAGGAAGCTGTATCGGAGCAGGCCATAGAGCGAATGGGGGGAGATGAAGACGGTGCAGATGGTTCCTGACGTGGGGCTATGAGAAGATGGAGAAAAAGCCCAGGGCCCACTGTGGGCTCTGAAGGTGAATCAGCTGGAGAGGATGATGGAAGGTTTCCAGGAATGAAGAGGCCCTCACCCCCCCTCCCCAGGATCCTATGCAGTGACAGACCCAAAATAACTAGCCCTGCCATCTTGGGAGGCAGGGTCACGAAACCTGGCAATAGAAATCACAGAAATTCATTCTGTTCATTTTGGGGGGGCTGCAGGCCAGGCACTGTTCCTGAAGAGGGGGTGGGGTGGGTGGGCACTCAACAAAACCTCTGACCTTCTGGGAGGGGGGAACTCTGGGCTCAATGGGGAGCAGTCAGGGTGCAAGATGGGGATATAGACACGGTGCCCTGGGCCAGCCCTGGGCTCTCAGCAGCCCGTGCCTCTGCTTCCCTCGACCAGGCGGGAGCAGAGGTAAGCCCTCCCTCCGAGTCTCAGCTCCCCACCAGGCCTGCTCTGGGTTGGCATGTCCCCATCTCCTGCGGTGGCATGGCACAGCCCCAGCCATCAATCCAGGCATCCCTAGAGTCAACCAAGAAAGTCAATATTTAATTTGGGCACCATGTTAATGCCATCGATTACTGACTCCCCCCTCCACTTCCTCAGGCTCATTTGTCACTTCCCGCCCACTGGGGTTGGGGGTGGTGCCTGAATTCAGTAGAGGCAGAGCGCAGACTGGGGTTGGCTGGGGGAAGCTGGCCTCCGTGTGCGGGTGCGGCCCTGGGCTACCCAGCCTCCTTTCTCCCTGAGCACCACTGATCTGCTTCGTCTGAATTTCCTGAGCCCTGTCTCTAGGGAGGGAGGTGACAGGGAAGGGGGTGGCAGTGGTGTGCGGTGAGGTGGGGAGGGAAGGTCCACTTTCCTCCCGGGCAGGTTGAGTCTAATTCCCTGTAGAGTCCAGAAACAGAGCAGATGTGGGTGGGGGTTGAACAAGAGAGGGAAGGACAGAAGCTGTGGAGTGCACCGCCACCATGGGAGGCAGGTGAGAGGCCAAGGGCTGTGCCAGCTCAGGCTTCTGGAACCTCTCCTGGCTGCCCGGTGCTGAGTCCTTGTGATGCTGTGGAATCCACATGGGGACCTTGAAGCAAAGGTCCCCCTCCAGGCCCCAGAGAGTACTTGGGATGCATGGAGCTTAGAGGCTCAGGGTCCAGCTGGGCAGTGAAAGAGGCTGGTGGGGTGGAGGATGGGGGCAGTGTGGGCAGGGCCCATGTCAGGGCTGGGCTGCATCCAGCTCCACTGTTTGTCAGTGGTGTGGATCCGTATAGGGGACCCTTGGCATTTTTCCCCAGCCCAGCCCATTCACCCTCAGAAAGGGAATGGCATCTGCTTTGGGGGCCAGACTTGTGCTCAAATAGCAAGATGCTGAGTGACCTTGGGCAAGTTAAGTAACCTCTCTGAGGCTCAGATTCCTCCTCTGAGAAGCCTCTTAGGACCCTGGTCATTTTGTACAGTTTTCCAAGTGTCAGGGATGGACAGGGGTAAGCTTTCATAGCCCGAAACTATGTTCCCCAGAGTCTGCACACTGGGTAGCTGCCCAACCTGGTATGGCGTCAAGACCACCACTGTGGGGCTGTCCACTGTCAGTCCTGGCCACTGTGGCACCCTTGGTGCTCCCATTCTCCCCAGCTCATGAGCTAAGGTCATGTCACCAAGGGCACAGTTGGGCCAGGCCTGCCATGTACCACTGGGTGACTGACTCAATGGCAGAAAGTTTGGGGCACCAGCAAGGTGGCAGCAACACATGTAAACACACATGTAAGTGTGTGTGGAAAGAAAGTCTGCTTTGATGAACTTATCCAGAATTTTGTAATGAAAACCCCAAAAAGAAGTTGCTTCATTTCAGCATGTATGTGTATGCTGTGCTTCGTGGATTAATATCACATCTATTATGAACTTCAGACTCCTTTCAATGGATAAGCCATCTAAGTGTTTTTATCTGGCCCAGAGGCCTCCCATCCTCAGCTGCCCAAGGACTTCTCAGTGGCCCGAGTGACCCTCTCTGAGCCACTCAGGTAAGCCTTGAACCACAAGAGAATGATGGAGTCATTCCTTTATTCAGTAAACATTTTCTGATGCCGAGGTGTGCCAGGCTCTGAGCTGGATGCTGACAAGGTAAAGGTGAGGAAGACATGGTCTGTCAGAAGGATATTGAGGAGGAGGGAAGCAGGGGGAACGGATGGATTTTGTTTCCTCTGTCGAAAACTTCCATGGCTCCAGAATAAAGGTAAGGCTCCACACTGTGGCCTGCAAGGTGGGGCCTGGCCTGGCCCCCTGCCACAGTGCTGACCGAGTCTCTTACCACTCTCCTCACCGATGGAGCTCTAGCCATGTGATCTCCTTTGTACTCCTCCCACATTTCATGGTTTCTCCTGCCTCAGGGCCTTTGCATGTGCTGTACCCTCCACTTAAAAGGCTCTTTCCCAGTTACCTACTTTGCTGGGGCCTCATTTTTTTTTAAAAGATTTTATTTATTTATTTTTAGAGAGAGGGGAAGGGAGGGAGAAAGAAGAGAAATATTGATTAGTAGCATGTGGGTCCAACCTAGCCATGTGCCCTGACTAGGAATTGAACCAGTGATCTTTTGCTTTGCAGAACAATGCTCAACCAATTAAGCCATGCCAGTCGGGGCTGGATCCTCATCTTTCAATTGAAGCTCTAATGCCACCTCCTCAGAAAGGCCTTCCTTGCACACCCCTGGCCTCTTCAAGTCACTTTTTCCTCATATCACTCTAATCCTTTAGTACTGCTTCTCCTGACCTGAAATTATAGCACCTGTTTCCCCTTTATTGTCTGTCTCCCTCACTAGACTGGGAGCCTGAGGGCAGAACAGGGTTAGATTCACTGACATACATACCATCACTGGGCACATGATAGGAACTTAAAAGATACCGTTGAGTGGACGATGAATGCACGTGGTGCTGAAGGTTCCAACAGGACATCAAGAAGGTAGGTATCCTCAAAGGAGAGGTAATCTCTGGCCTTCAGTGCCCTGCCACAGGCCAACTGTGTCTGCGCCTAGCGCTGGCGAGTGGGTAGGGGATGGTGCTGCACGTGCAGGCCTGGGAAGGGGAGAGCCCAACAGGACTCCAACCTCAGGGCATGCATATTGCAGGAAGCTCACTCCTCGCATATTAACTTGCTGCTGGACTGACAGCTCCCGCTGCTGCTGGATTTTTTGCTGTCAAGGCAAATGGTTGACGGGATGGGGGTTGGGAGGGCAAAGCATCCAAGTGCAGGAAACCAAGTACATTTTCTGAGACTATCATTTGCAACCACCTAGGGGGGGACTTGCTCCCAGGTGGCCACACAGAGGCGCTACATGTGTAGCTGCCTAGCTGAATGTGCTCTGTCCTTAGCTGGCCTGCAGTGCAGATTAGGTTTTACATGGCATCACTTCTGAACCCAACTGAGGGTGGGAAGGCCCTTAGAGACCATTGAGTTTCGCTGCCCTCACTGCGCAGAGAGAAAGACTGAGGCCCACAGAGGGCAGAGGTTGCTCAAGGTCACATCGTGAATTCACGGAGGGTCAAAGCAAATGCTCAGAGGACAGTGAGCATTTACAGAGAACCAAATGTGTTTCTGTCATTGTGCTGGGTATGGGGATTTGCCACACTAGAGAAGCCCCACAGTCCAGGAAATGGGGCTGGAGGAAGAGGGAAATAGACATGGACCTGAGTGGGGGGGTCTCCTCTGCCTTTAGGGGGAGGCTTCTTAAAGAAGGAAGCTCTTGTGCTGAGCTTTGAAAGCTAATTGAGAGCCCAGCAGGTAGAGAAAGGGGAAAGGGCACTGCAGGCGGAGGGTGCCACGTAAGCAAAGGCAGGAGACATGAAACAACCTGGCAAGTTTGGGGAATTGCAAATCGTGTGGTTTGGCTGCAGAGGAGAATGCGGGAGGGTGGATGGGCTGCAGATATGAGGCTCTAAGGGAGGCAGGTTCTGATCAGAGGGGGCCTGGTGGGCCATGATAGGGGTCTGGATTTTATTCTGAGGACTGCTGGGGAATTGCTGAAGCCCACTTGGATTTTAGAATGATGTCTGCAGTTGCCAAGGAAAAGTGAATTCAGCGAACACGTTCTGAGCACTTACTGTGTGCCAGGCACCGTGCTGGGTCCTGGGGATTCAGTTCTGAATGAAGCACACACATCTCAGCCCAGCAGTGTGAATACGACAGACAGGTGTAGCAGGTAGGAAGCTTGGCACACAGTCTCAGGAAATACCCCATTTCTCTTTCATTAAATCAGCTCCAATCTGACTCACTCTAAGTCCTTTCCTAGGAGTTGGCAGGAAATTCAACCTCAGCCTCCACTGGAGCTCCCTGCAGAGGCATGTGCAAGGACACGCTGTCCCACCTGGGCCTCAGCATGGAAGAGGTGCCTTGCCTTTGGTCTACATTGGTCACATGGAGATGCCCCACTGTCCTAGTCCACATGGTCCCTTGAGGTTCAGCAACTCAGCTGCTCCTGTGCCACTTGGGGGCACTGGGGCCAGCCCCCCACAGCTCCGGTCGTCTGTCAGGGGAGGTGCTGCTGAGGCCCCCACTGCCCACAGAACCCCTACTTTTGCTCCCTCTTCAGCTAGCTGTTCCCTCTTCTTTCTCTGCTCGCATTGGCTGCCCTCTTCTCCCCATCCCTGGGGAACACCTAGCACAGTCATTTCCAGGGGGTTCGCTTTTTCAAAAGTCAGGATGAGCCAGCCTCAGACGTCCGCAGCACAGTTCCCCGAGGCTAGGAAAATCAAAGGGCTTGGCTACCAGCTTGGAACTGCGAGGAAAGCAAAACAATGAACATCTCAGTAAACTATCCTGCTTCCAGAGTGGACAGACTTGAGAGACCCAGGCAGTGAGGCTCTGAGAGGGGCAGAGAGGCGCTGAGCTTTGTGGGCGCTCAGACGGGGGTGGGTACCAGGCTTACACCTGGGGGTCAGGAAAGGCCTCCTAAGGAGGGGAGTTTTCTCCAAACTGAGCCCTGAAGACAGCAAGAAAAAGTGTTTTTTGGGAAGAGGGAAGAGCAGGTGTCGAGGCCTCAAGCTGAGAACCTACAGGGGCGAGTAAGGAACAGACAGTTGCCCTGTGAGAACAGCTTGGGCTGAAGGAGGTGGGGCTGGGTAGTGGAGCTCCCCAAGCCCCAAGGAAGGTTTGGAGTTCACCTTGACCATGAGAAGCCATTGAAAGATTTTGATCAAGAGATGTCACGACCAGATTTCTGGTTTAGAGACACTGGTTGGCTAGTAGTTAAAAAAAAAATGGATGGGGAGAGGGTAAAATTGGAAGAATAGGGAGTCATTGGCAGGAGCCGCAGGGATCCGGGCCAAGGATGGTGGCTGCTTCGACCCATGGCGGTGGTGGTGATGGACAGAGAGGGCATCGTCCATAGGTAAGCATGAGGAGGAAGGGACAGGACTTGCAGTTGGGGTGGATCGGAGGGGCGGGGACAGACCTTCAAATGGCTCTGTGGGTGAATCCCCGAAATGGAGCAGACAGAGCAGAATGGTGGGGCGTAGGTGCCAGCGAGACATCCAGGGAAAGAAAGGATTGGGGTGCAATGGATCCACCCCATCTCTGCATCCCGAGATTCCTAAACTTCCCACTAGATGGAGGGCTGGTGCTGGGAGACCGGCTCCTCCTCCGGTCCTCCGCCCCTTACCCCCAGGGGGATGGGCCTCCACTTGGGCCTCCTCAACCCCGCCTCCCTGAATTCTCCAGGCGAGCCCACGTATTTGGGGCCATCAGCTGCCCCCACACCACAGGACTGTGCCCTTAGCCTCTAGAGTCCACTAGGAGGGGCATTAGCTCGGACACCTCTGCCCCAGGGGCCTCCGTGTGCGGCTCTGTGCCGGTGTATACAGGGCTGTCTCCCTGCTCGGGGGATGCCGCTCCGGGGATGCCTCGGCCACAGCGGCTCAGAGAACCTGGAAGACCGCCCGGCTCCCACAGATGCGTCCTCGGCCTAGAGGCCTGCCGGTCAACGGCGCCATTGTTACCCTCGCCCCCGCCCCCGCTGACGCTCTCCTCTCCTTCTCCGGGACCCGACGATGGGGGAGGAGGCTCCCGTTCCTTTCACTTCTGGCCCAGGCCCCAGAGGCAGGCCCAGCCCCAGTGCCCTAGATGTCCAGACCTTGGGATCAAGATACAGGTTTGGACAGAGCTGGGCGGAGCCAGATAAGAGGCGGGGTGGAGTCAGGGAAAGCACCCCGGTCATGGGTACGTCCCAGAGCGGGCCAGGGGCGTGGCCAGCGGCAGGGTGGGGTCCGGATCCCCAGAACCTGGAAACTTCCTCGGGTTTCCACCCACGAACCTCTTAGGTCGCCCGGGAGCCCCACCCACTTTGGCCCCCCAGTTCAGTAGCCGGACAGACCGACTGTCTGGCCGCACTTAACAGACGTCGTTACTCCAGAGGCCGCGCCCAGCTGCCTGGAACTGCCAGGCCTTGAGGAAAGGCAGGAAAAAGAGGTTAGGGGCGCAGTATCTGGGCCTGCACCTCAACCCTGCGATTCCCCACTCTCACCTCAACTGCTCCCGTTCTTTTACAGGTGGTCGGCTGGAGGAGCTGCTCAGGCGCCCGCGCCCCTCACGAGGTCCCCCTTCCCTGCCCCTCGGTGCTCAAGCCTGGAGCCTGCTCTAAAAATAGACCCAGGCGTGGAACATGCCCACCCAGGAGGGGTTCTGGGAGGCCTGAGTCACCCTGCGGGGAGGGCATCCCTCCTTCTCTGGAGAGCAGGCCGCCGTGACCGCCAGGCCTCATTCTGTTGGCCCGACTCTGCGCTCTTGGCTGTGCCATGTCGCCAGGGAGCAGGCCAGGCCATGGGGGCCCAGGCCGGTGAGCTGAGCAGTAGCAGCCACAGCCGGGAAGGATTAGGAGTTCCTGGCCCTGATTTATTTAGTTGTTTTTGTGTGTCTCGTGGCTGCTTACAGCAAACCCTCCCTCCACCCCTATTCTGCAGCGGGACAGTCACGTCTATACCTGCCTTTGTAGTCCGCCCAGGCCCAAGGGGTTGTTCTCTGGGTGGGGACCTGGGCTTGGAGGAACAAAACGTCCCAACTCGGATCTTCGAAATTCTGCAGCTAATATCCCCATTCCACAGAAGAGTAAACTTGAGTCCCAAAGAGAGGAAGGGGCATCTCACACAGCGGAGATTCAAATCTCAGCGCTGCCTCTTAGCAAGCCGCTTCTTAGGGCCTGTTGTCTTGCTCTTGAGCTCAAGTTGAGGATGACATCCATGCACCTGTACAATGGGGCTAATGAGAGATACTTCGGATTGTCCTGCTGGTGAAAGTTATTTCTTTAAAAAGCAGCACAGGCAGATTGGGAGTTACAGTACATCTGGGTTCAGTCCCAGTTCGGCAAGTTAGTCACCATTAAACATGGGAACGGAAGGGGCTCGAGGGTCCCCAGGTTCAGCTGGTTTTGCCCAGGAGAACGGGACCCCCCTCAAGGTAAATAATGCATCAAGGCGGACCCTGGCCTTGAACCCTAGTCCTCAGTCCCAAGCTCAGTCCCAGCTGCCTTCAACAGCTGTCCTCTTCTGTGGAAGCGCCAGTGTCGGACCTTTTCCAAATGGTCAAGGCCAACAATACTCCAGTTGGTTTTATTTCTTTACATATTATTTGCTACTTAGGTCACTTTGTGGGGGGAGGAGTCCTGCCTTATATATGTTAGAAATGTCATTGACCTCTCAAAGCTACCGGAAATCAGATATGTAAACAATGAAGGGGGTCAGTGGGACCCAGGGATGAATGTGGGTGTGAGGTGCAGGGTAAGAGTCCCTGGTGAATTACTTACCTCCCCAAATAGTAATAATGAACACTTTTGAGCAGCTACTGTGAGCTGGGCTTAGTTTCGCATTATCTCCTTTATTCCTCCCCCCAATGCCATGCGGTTCGGTGTTATTATCACCCCATTTTACAGATATGGAAACTCAGGGCTCAGAGAAGTGAAGGAATTTGCCTAAGAGAACAAAGCCAGGAAGTAGGAGAGCCAGAATCAAACACTCTCGGACCTTTGATTTTATTTCTACCTTGATGGAAAAGTTGGGTTTGCACCCTGACCTCTCTGTCTTCCAGCCTCCCTTTCCGACTAGCCCGTCAGGCCTCCCCAGCCCAGCCCAGGGCACCGCTGGGAGGGGCTGGGGCTGGGGCTGGGGCTGGGCAGCCACCAGAGCCGAGAGTCCAGGATTCGTAGAAATGACAAGTCCAACTGTCTCAGTCTCCTGCATGCAAGGAAAGGATCTGGGGGGCCCGGAAGGCTTCCCTCCTCACCATCCCTCACCCGGGACAGCCCTGGGCTTGCCCTCTGTAGAGGGGAGCTCCTTCTTTCATTCATCCACCAAATACTTATAAAGTGTCTAGTACCTGCCATAGGCTCTGGGGATAAAATGGTAGCAAAAGCAGTTCTTTCCATGGTGTGCAGTCTAGCAGGGCACAAAGATGCTCAAATAAATCAGTGGCTGATAATTGATTACACCCCTCCCTCTTTCAAGCTTCTGTTCAGATTTACTCCTTCTGGAAAACTGTTCCCAACTGCCTTTCTCACACCCCCCTAGTGGTAAGGAAGGTTAAGACAGTCTCAGAGCTAAAGGCTGGGGTAGGGGGCAGGTGGGGAGGGAAGCCCGCCAACAAATTGTGTGTGTGTTGTGGCGGGGAGGTTGCACTTTCTCATCGTGGGGATGCAGTAGCTGGCATCTGCTGAGTCCCAGGAGCCGTGCTCAGCACTTTATATGCATCATCTCGAGCAACCCTCACGGCATCCGTGCGAGTGAGCTGTGGACAGTTCCATTTCACCACCAAGGAAAGTGAAACTCACTCCAAGAGGTGACGCGATCAGCCAGTAAGTGGTTGAGGTGGGGTTTGAACCCAATTATTCTGGGGCTGAAGCCTCCACCCTTAGCCACTATGCTGAGTTCGCGTTTGATTTTCAGGTGAAGAAACTAAGAACCAGAGAGGCCTCGGGTTGGCTTAAAGGTCTTTCTGGCACATCAGGACTGACTGGAGTTGTTGGTAGCCGAAGAGATGGAAGGGGGCCCCAAACTCCACTTCCCACCCGGCAGCCCCGGAAGGGATCACCGAGGGTGGGCGGGGCCTTGAAGAAGGCTGGGGTGTGCTCGGCGGGCCGTGCTCTGCCCTCGTCCCGCTTTGCGGGCCCCGTGCTGCGCAGCGGAAGCCTCATGGGTGCATCGGCAGGTGCGGGCCGTGTCCCACTGCCCGTCCTCTGCCTGCTCTGAGATGTCATCTCTGTGCGCTGCTCTGTGCAGGCCGGGAGGTGGCTGGTAGTCAGAGAA
Source organism: Artibeus jamaicensis (assembly GCF_021234435.1). Classification (NCBI taxonomy): domain Eukaryota; kingdom Metazoa; phylum Chordata; class Mammalia; order Chiroptera; family Phyllostomidae; genus Artibeus; species Artibeus jamaicensis. The sequence goes on from NW_026522057.1 coordinate 11,791,343, forward strand.
GGGGAAGCTCAGTCCTTCGTCCTCTGGGAGTTTTCGGTCTGTCTGGGGGAAGCCGGAGCTGCCTGTGTTGGGGATCTTTGTGCCGGTGAGTGTTCAGAGCATTTATTAGGCGCCCGTTCCGTGAGAGGGTCTTTCTTTTTGTCGTTACCCCGTTTAATCCTGTCAGCAGACCCTAAGCCATAGATATCGCTGTCATTTCTGCTTTTCAGAGGAAGAGGTTAAGCAATGCCTCAAAGTTATCAAGAGAGCTGGAGGCTGGATTCGAACCCAGATACAGGCGGCCTAATGCCATGTTCTCCTGCAGGGGCTCTCAGGTGCGGTCTCTGGGCCAGGAGCAGCAGCAGAGCTCAGGAAGTTGTTGAAAAAGCAAACCACCGAATCAGCAGCTCTGGGTGAGGCCTGGAACCCTGCGTTGAAGCCCTCGGGGCTCCAGAACTTAGGTTCTACTGCTTTATAGCACTTGGGGGGCTACCGGTGACTCATTTAAGATCAGGGGCCCTTGGGTCAGGCACAGCCAAGTTTAAATCCCTGCTGCACTACTGCCCAGCCCTATGACCTTGAGACTTCAGTCTTGAACCTTTGCCTTTCTAGCCTGTGAAGTGGGGGGTGATAACAGAACCTGCCTCCTAGGATGGTTGCCGGGTTACATGAGAGAGTGGATCCTGCCTGACAGATGGAAAAACAAAGGCTCAGAGAGGGGAGAGGACTTGCCCAGACCTCTGGCTGTTTCCCAGGGAGGGCTCTTGCCCTGTGGGTCTGCCCCCAGACGACCAGTTCAAGTGCGGCCCCATCCTTGCCAGCCGTGCGGCCTTGAGCAGAGGACTCGCCTTCTCCTGCCCACCTCCCTCCTCATGCTTGGAACAGGGTGGAAAGAGCGCCGGGCCCTCCTGCGGCCTTTGTGAGACGACAGCGCGTTTCTCTGTACGTGGTGCCCGCCGGCCCTTTGGAAGGGCTCAGCGGGTGCTAGGGACTGTCATAGCGGCAGAGCCAGGATCAAACTCTCGTGTCCTGCGATGCCCCCACCCTGGACAGAGGCCGATTAGGAGTTGAAAGGGGCGAGAGGGTGTGGGAGTTCTGAGGCGCAGAACCCTCCCTTTCGGGCAGAGCAGCGTCTCTCCTCGCACTGCTGACATTTCGGCCGGATAATTCCGTCCTGCGGGGGCTCTCTCGCGCAGTGCCAGATGGTTGGCAGAGTCCCTGGTCTCTACCCTCGGGGTGCCAGGAGCCCCCTCCCCAAGTTGTGACAACTAAAAATGTCTTCAGACATCGCCAAGTGCCCCTTGGGGAGCAAAACTGCCCCTATGGAGAACTACCGAGGCAATCAGGCAAAGTGCTTTTAGGTGCCTAACACACCGGGATCCCATGTTTATACCAGGACCCCATATAAACACGGGATCCTGCCATTTACCTCATGGTACGGTGGGGAGGCTGGGCCCGGGGTCACTCGGTGGGGGCAGGACTGGGATCCAGGGCTCTTGTGCCTGTAACCTCTCCACAGGTCCCTCAGAACAGGTGGCCAGAGCCAGGGGACACCCACGCCGACGCCCAGGAGGCCCGTGGTGGTCTCCCTTCTCCCTCCGGCGTCCTCCTGGCTGGCCATCGCCACACCCACAGCAGTGCCCACCCGAGTCTGGGTTTGCCTCTCCAGAAGCGCCATGCTGATCAAACCCGGCCGGTGCCTGGTGCCATGAGCTCCTGAAGTCAGACACCCTGGTTGGACATCTGAAAGTGTTGCCGAGTCACCCTGGCTGGTGTAACTCAGTGGACTGAGTGTGGGCCTGTGAACTTAAGGATTGCAGTTCGATTCCCACTCAGGGCACATGCCTGGGTTGCAGGCCAGTTCCCAGCAGGGGGCGCAGGAGAGGCAACCATACGTTGATATTTCTCTCCCTCTTTCCTTCCCTTTCCCTCTAAAGATAGATAAATAAATAATCTTTAAAAAATTTAAAAATACTGACAACTTATTATAAAAAATAAATAAAAATAAAAATGCTGCCAAGGCCGAAGTTGCCAGGGCCTTGGGGGCAGAGCTCACCATGGCCCCGCGGCAGAGGTGGGCCTCGGTGGAGCGGCGTACTGGCCTGCCCGCTGAGGCCGTAAGGCTGCCATGAGCAGTGAAGATGGGTCTCCCTGCCACAGGGATGGAGAAAGCCATGAGACATGGTGGCAGGGCTGATTTAGGGCCAGGAGAGGGAGGCAAGGAGGGAGGGAGGGAGACGGGGTCAGAGGGTCAGAGGCGTGGAGCCAGAAGAGCCAAGACACAGCAGACAGAGGCAGGGCGGAGAGCAGCAGAGAGCAAAGACACTCTGAGGACGTAAGGAGAGACAGGAGATGGGGGAGGGGGGGATACTGACACAGGAAGTGTGAGCAAAAGACAAAGGCCAGACACAGAGAGAGAGAGAGGGGTGCAGAGTTAGAGACTCAGATCCAAAAATGGGGAACAGGAGTTAGAAACAGAGGGACAAAAGCAGGAGAGGAGCTGGAGCCTCAGAGAGTGAGGCCTGCGAGCTGGACAGCCTGAGACCTGGCACGGACACAGAGGCCAGAAGACGGGGGGCGAGAGGGCGTCGGTGTCGGAAGGAGACGGGCCAAAAAGACGCCTGGAGGACCAGAGGAGGCGCAGAGATGCCTTGGCCCTCTGGTCTCAGCCTCTGCCCTGTGCCCCAGAAGCACTGTGCACATGCGTATCTCTGCACACATGTGTGCTCACATTTGTGCTGGCACACCACACTTCCAGTGGGTGTCCGTCTGCGTCTGAGCTCAGACAGTGGACGGTGCGCGTGTCCATCTCTCCACTGACTCCCCAGTGGATGCCTGTGGGGTGCCGGGCTCCATGGTGGGGCAGTGAGACCCAGTGGACAGGGCCCCTCGTGGAGCCTCTTGCTCACTAGTGGAGGACAAGACACAAACACACACATACCAGAGCTCTGTGGAGATTTGAAACAGAGTCCTGTGATGGGAAGCGAGTCGGGGCCCCTCTCGATCTGGCAGTCAGGGAAGGCCACTCGGAGGAGGCGACTGATGAGGTGAAGCCTGTCAAAGAGCCAGCCTAGTAAGGGTCAGGGACAGACCCTTCCAGAAGAGGGAAGAGTTGGTGCAGAGGCACTGCGGGGGAAACCAGCGTGGCAAATTCAGGGCCAAAAAAGAAGCCAGTGGGGCCACAGCGACTGGGGTGAGCGACGGGGGGCAAGACAGGAAGGCGGAGGCCAGATCGTGGAGGACTCGGTAAGGCCAAGGGGAAGATTTTGGTTTGTGGGTGAAATAAGACCCTGAAGACTGAAGCAGGAGAATGGAATCAACAGCTTCAGGTTTGGAAAGGTCTTTCTGGCTGCTGGGTGGGAAGTGGGGGTTGGGGACTCCTGCACAATCCGGGAAAAGAGGGTGGTGGTTTGGGTGAGGGTGGGAAGAAGTGGGTGGACGCAAGCTGTGTTTTGGGGTAGAACTGACAGGATAGTGAGGGTGGTAGAGGAAAGGAAGGAGCCAGTGATGACTAGGTTCTCAGACCGAACATGCAGATGAGTTGTTACTAGAATGAGGTAGACAGGGAGAAAGAGATCTGCGGGGAGATAATCACGAGGGCTGTTTTGAATGTGCAACATGCCCGTGCGTTTGTGTGTGTGCACATGTGCGGGGGCCCAGGTGTGTCCGTGTGCATGTGGGGTTTAGATCAGCTCTGCTTGGCTGCGTGGGGGCTCCTGGGTCTGTTTCGGGACCAGACCCTCCCTGTTCTGGCTCCTCACTTTCCCCCAGCCCCAGGGGCGGCCACTGCCAGGTAGGAATTCCCCAATGGCCAGCTGGGGCAGAACGGTGGGTTGGCCTCTGGGCACTGCTGACATCTGGGCCTTCTACCCCAGGCCGGGGAGGCCTTGGGAGCCCCACCCGGCAGCGGCAGGCGGGCTCCAGGGCAGCTGTTGGCGATTAGCAGCATTGATTACCTCGTGGCAATGCATCTGGGGTGAGGGCGATGAGCCCAGGCCCAGGGGATACCCCACTCTCTGGCATGTAGTGCTTTCTGGGGCTGAGAGAATACAATGTGTCAGCCTCGCTGCAGGCACACATGTGTGTGCATGTGTGTGTGTGCATGTGTGCGGGTGGGGGTTTCTGTGAGAGCCACCTGTGTCTGTATGGCTGCCTGTGTGTGTGCTGGAGGTCTGCAGGTTTCTCTGCTTGCTTATATGAGTCATCGTACCTATAGGCACATGTGTGTGTTCTGCCTGTATTTTGTGCACACACAGGTTTGTGTGTGCATGCATGTGTGCATGCTCAAGTACCTGCAGAGCTGTGCCCGTGCATTCTGAGATTGAGGCATCTGGGTTTGAGTGTTTATGTGGAGGAGTGTCCTGTGTGTGTCTGTGTCCGTGTGAATATAAGTGCCTACATATGCATGTGGAGTCTGCACATGCGTGTCGTGAGAGAGCAATTCTGACTGCACACTTCTGGAGGTATGTACCTACGTGTCAGAGGGAGGGAGGGGCATGGGCACACCTCTGGGCTGTGTCTGTGATGGTGTATCTAGGTTCAGCATGCACCCCAGGCTTGGCTGTTTTGGTGAACACCTTGGGGTGCTATGGGAAGGTATTTGGACCCCCCTTTTCAGGTCCCTTCAGTTCTGGGTTCAGATATCCCCTCCTGCCTGGGAGAGTCTGGGGTGTGAGTTGCCTAGGATGGCAGGGTGGTTAAGAACTTGTGCTGTGAGCCCAGGCTAAGCCGGGTGTGGGTCCCTGCCCAACTACCCACTAACCACGTGATCCTGGGCGAGCTGTAGTTTTTCTGTGCTCCCAGTTTCCCCATCTGTAAAATGGGGATAGGAATTGAATTCTCCCTGCTGGGGTAGTTTCGAGGATAAAAGGAGCCTGACCTAGCTGTGTTGCCTATTATTTCCCAAGTGCCCACCACTGGGGCAGCCCCCTGTGGCCAGGCTGGGCCCGTGCCTACCCACCCCTTGGACCAGAGTACCCAGAAAGCTCCACCCCCTTCGCTTCCCGCATGCTGAGCTCAGCGATTCCCAGGCCCCACCACGGTCGTAGCCACATCTGGGCTGGCTCCATGCAGGGACCACAATGGAGGCGCCTCCATGGCCGTGGTTGGGTTTCCGCTGACTCAGCACCTCTGGCTCCGGCGGGTTAAATGGGGCCACAGGGCCAGGGCTCCACCATGTCGCTTCTACCGGAAGCCCCTCCAAACCAGAGCACTCCAGTTGCTGTCTCTCAGCCCCACACCCATTCCTCCCACTCGTGGGCCTCCTGAACCTACTTCTTTGTAGCTCCTCAGCCTTGCTGCCCCCAAATTTGCTGCCTCCAGAGTGGGACCCTGGGAAGTGTCACCTTGATGACTCTGCTGCCTCTGGACAGACTGGACGTGTGCCCTGCTCTCTTTTCCTCAGAAGTCCAGCCTCTCATCCAACCTCAATTCCTCTTGCTTTCTTGAATCCTGACTGTAAAGCAGCGCCTCTCCATCGCTGGGAATACACCAAATCCCAGCGTCACCCCTTGCCCCGCCCCCACCTCCAGGTCTGCAATAATAATGACTATGGCAGTGAATGTTGACTGAGGTCCTCTTCTGAGCCAGACCCTGTACTAAGCATTTTTACAGACTCTGGCTCATCTCCTGCTCACAACGACCCTGCACGGTATATAGATCATTACTCTATGTTCCAGATGCAAAAATGAAGTCCAGGTTAAACAGCATGTTTGAAGCCACAGAGCTGAGGACAGGGACTGGAGCCCTTCTAATCTCCTAGAGTAAAAGAGAATAAGGGACAGAGGCCAGAGCAGAAGAGGTTAATTTACACACACACACACACACACACACACACACACACACACGCTTCCCTTATGGGCCGGCACCTTCTCCCCAGTTCAGACAAACCTAGAAACACCAACTGGAAGTTAGGCTGAGAAACAGGAAAAAGCTGACCAAGACGGCTTGGGCCACAGCCACGTCACGGGTGCCACAGAACTGGGGAGGAGGGTCTCCACCCCTTACCCTAGCCATCTGGAGGCCCAGCCTGGGAAGGGGAAGGGGGTGGCAGAGGGGAGGCCCTTCCAGCTCCAGGCCTGGCCCTTAAAGGGCCGGCCTCCCCGCCCACCCGCCTGCCCCCAGAGCCCCCTTGCAGGGCAGCTCTGGGCACGCAGGGTCCCGCCTTGCTGGCTGACTGGCTCACCTGGCGGGAACTGGGAGGGCGGGCCTGGGAGGACAGCCAGGCCAGGAACGGGGCTGCGCGTCTGTCCTCCCGCCTGTGCCGATGCAGGCAGAGCCCCCTCCTGGCCCTCCCGCCCTCCTCCTGCCTGGCGGGCGGGTCCAGCTGTGTTCCATTAGCAGCCCTGGCTAGTCCCCAGCCCCCTGGAACCTCCCCCTTTTCCCCCACCCGGAGTGGAGTGGCCGGTAGTCCCGGCGGCAGGCTTGCGTGCCTCGCCAGGCAGCATTCAGCCCCCAAAGCTTAGGACCTGTGAAGCTGGGGACCTGAGGACAACCAGAAGCGATCGAGGATTTCCTGTGGGCCTGAGGAACCCAGGCCCTGCTTCCCCTGGCTGGCTGCACTGCGTTGCCTGGATTACTAAGTGAGGTGGGGGGATCTCCAGCCACGGTAAGTGGGGGGTGGAGTGGACTGCCTCCAGGCTCTGGGCTGAATGTCCCTTCTGCCCCACTTGCTGTGTGACCTGAGGTAAATGGCTTTCCCTCTCTGGATCTCAATCACCTTCTCTGCAGGGGGATGAGCTCTAAACTCCATCCCAGTTCTGACTGTCCCTGCCCCCAAATCTGTGCTTTTGTAATGGGACAGGATCATCTCCTTGGAGGCTTCTTCCATCCACCCCTGTAGCCCCTCTTTGGCTGGGGCCAGGGGAGTGGAAGCCAGAGATCAGGAGCAGGAAGGGGATACAAGCATATCAGTGTTCACGCCTCCACACGCTTTCACGTGTCTCGAACAGTTGGCAGCCCTTCCGCTGACTGGCAGGAAGGAGAGGCCAGGATGGGGTTTGAGAGATGGGATGTGCTCAATCCTAGTGGGGGGATGATGAGGAAGGTGGGGAAGAGTTTTGCCCCAAGAAGAAGGGGGTTAGGGTCCTATCTCCAAAATATTGAGGTGAGGGATTCCTTTCTGTTCTCATTCTCTATCCAGGGCTGAGGGAGGAGACATAGAATTCCATTACAACTGGAAGGAATGAGGTCAGACTTGCATAAGAACTTCCAACAGGAAGGCCATTCATAGGCTAGTTATGTGCATGTGTGTGTGTGCAAGCTCTTGTGTCTGGGTATATTGGTGAACATGGATCTCTGTGAGAATGCCTGTGTGCAGGTAGGCTTGTATGCATACACTGGCATATATGTGTCTTTGTGTATATGTGCCCGTACATAACTGTCATGCCGACACATACATGACTGTACGTGTGTGCGTGTAAGCTGCCTGTCTCGGGGGAGGCTGGATGATGTATGGCTCTGCTGGCTGCTTGCTGAGTCTGCATTGATTTATCTGGGTCCATCCATTTGGGGTTTAATAAAACTAAAATATGAGCATCCATCAGCACCGGAAGTTGGCAACGAGGTCCTGAGCCCCGGTGACTGGCTGTCCCCCAAACTGTACCAGTGGGGGAAACTTGCTTGGTGTACATACCTCCCTGTGATGCCTGCTGGGAGTCTCAGCCCAGTTGTCAGCCCCTGACCTTGTGGGTGCCTAGCAGGGCCTCCTGCCTGAGCTGGGTGCAGCTAGCCAGGTACCAGGCTAGTATCTATGAATACAGCACACAGGTTGATAAAAAATTGATAAATGGGCCCTGGCTGGCGTAGCTCAGTGGATTGAGCAGGGGCTTTCAAACCAAAGGATTGTGGTTTGATTCCCAGTCAGGGCACATGCCTGGGTTGCAGGCCAGTTCCCAGCAGGGGACGCATGAGAGGCAACCATATATTGATATTTCTGCCTCTCTCCTTCCCTTCCCCTCTAAAGATAAATAAATAAAATCTTTTTTTAAAAAATTGATAAATGGCCTCTGCCTCAAGCCCCCTCACTGTCCCAGTAGATCTGGCCTTCTAGAACCCTCTAGATCGCTCCTCAGCCCAGCAATTCTCCACCGGCACAGCCAGCTGCCACTTGGACTCTTGGTGCTCCAGCCAGCATTCTGCTCTGGCTGGTTGGTGTCCATGCCATGCCGGTGGTTAAATATTTTGAATATCACCCTGGCCAAAATCATAGCGCAAAGCCTGTGGCTGGGCCTCTGAGAGGGACTGGTGCCTGACCAGACCTCTTGCCGCCCCCAGTGCCAGTGCTTGGGCCCCGGGGGCTGGCTGCTGTTTGCCCACCTGTGGGATTGTGCTGTGGGAGCTCAGGAATCTGCCTTCCTGGTTTCTGTGATTTCCAGGTGCTGTGGCTCTGGCTGACTTCTCTGAACCAGGATGTGGGCATCTTGGGCTCCAGGCCTATGGCTGCTTGGTCTCTGGGCCACCTGCGGTCACACGGCGAGTCATACGGCGAGTACAGGTGAGACGAGGCCCGAAGATCAGGGTGCCACAGGCCTGTGACTAGCTCCCTGAGGTGCCAGGCCTAGGAACCTATGTGACCATGTGCCCGGGCCATGTGGCCATTTAGAGGAGAGTCTGGGGCCTGGGCTCAGGGTGGCCTGAGGTGTTTGTCCACGTGAGCCTGTGTGAAGTGAACAAGCGTGTGTGTGTGTGTTTCTGTCTGCATATTTGTGTCTCTCTGGGCCTGTCTCTGCATCTGTACCTCTTCCTGTGTCTGTGTGTGAGACAACCCTGTTCCCTGATATGCAAACCCATCCTGTGCACGGAGTGCTGGCAGGGCCGGTGGGCTAGGGGTGAGCAGGCATCAGCAATCCCTACAAAAGGAGGCTGCATCCCGAAAGAGGCCCAGGCCCCTCCAGTCCTTTTCAAGGTGGATAATCCACCCTCCAGCCAGTGTGTTCTTTTTCTGCCAAGGCTGGCCCTGGATCCAGATAAAGGGCCCGCCTTGAGGCCCAGACACTGGATGAGACAGAGGGTGAAGCTTTCCAAGGCCCAAAGCCAGAGGAAGTTGACCGGGCAACTTGCCCTGCCCTGCTGGGTGCCCTCTGGGCTTGATAGCTTAGTCTCCTAGCCCTCGAGCCTAGGAGACTCCTAGAACCCAAATCCAGTCACAGGAGGCAAAAAAACCAGCGTGCTGATGCAGGAGGGGTAAGCACCTGGGTGCGTGCAACTGCCTGAGTTGTGTGTACATGTGTGTTTCTGCATGTGTACACGTGGGCCTTACTCTCCTTTCCCTTACCGGGTTCTCTGGGGGATGAGGCAGAGAATTTCAACATCTGTAAGGAATCTGGGCCCATTGCCATGGGCTGAGTCACCCACTGCTGTTGCTGCTGCAGTGGTGATCTTTCTGGGCAGACCTGGGAGAGGAGAGGGACTCCAGGGGGGTCACCGTGCCCAGGGATCCAGGATCCTTCTTCCAGCCGGGCAGCCAGGGGGTCCAAAGCCCAGCTTCTAGGAGCTGGATTTGCTGTCTTATCCCGGCTACCACATTTGCATTGGTGGCAAGGCCTTTGTGATTGTAGCCTCTCCCAACACCTCTGCTCAGTCAGACCCATGGTGCCCACCCATCCCTTCAGGGTTTTGGAGACCTGAGTTAAGCTGTCCTCTTCTCCAGGGGTCTTCGCCTCTTTAATTGACCCTGTCTGGAGCCTCAAGGACATGGTGGTTCCCTGAGCTTGTGGTCCACTTAGGCTCTCATTCTCTTTTCGCTGTTTCACAAGGTGGTGGTTCAGGTGAAAAGTCAGTCTGTTCTCTGGCCTGTTCTTCTGCTTTGGATGTAAGAAGTGTACCCCAACCCATTGCTGAGAACACTTGTACCAGCTGCGTATGGTGTCCCTGGTGGCACGAGCATCCACAGCTCACGCATGCTCGGAGGCGCACATGAGCTTGTGTGTAACACCAGTGTGCCTGAACCCCACGTCTCCTTCCCCTGAAGTGCTCCTCCCAGCTGGGGTGCATGTCACGGAGGGAGCACATGCATGGACACGGCTCCCCACGGAGCTCTAGGGCCTCCAGGGTTTCTTTCATTCCCTCCGTTGCTGGTTTGGCCCCTGACGTGGAATCTTGGGGGATTTGGATTCTAGGCATACTCATCCTAGTCTGCTGTGGACTCCCTTCCCAGCCTTGGGCTAGGCCTCAGTCTCTGGGCCTCAGTCTTCCCATCTGTATGCTGGGGGCTCTTCCTGGCTCCCAGGGTGGACAGGGTCAGAAGGCAAGAGGTGACAGCTGGTCCAAGGCACGGCCTGGCTAAAGGTCCAGAGTGGGGACCATAAACTCCTTCCTGGACCCCCAAGAGCCCGGCTGTGCAGCTGCCTCGGCCTGAGCCCGCCAAGTGCCCCACCCCCAATGCTTCTTCCAGGTGAGCAGTGCCCGCCTTCGCAGCAAGAAGGACTCAAGTTGGAGCACAGAAGTGACTTATCGGCCAATGTGACCGGTGAGTGCCCATCTCATCCCGTTGTCCCCTCCCAACTTTTCCCTGGAGTGGCCTGTGCCCCTGCCGATCTGCCCAGCTGAACTCTTCCCCTGGTGTCTCTCCTGAAGGCTTCAACCTCATCCGCCGCCTCAGCCTCATGAAGACTTCTGCCATCAAGAAGATCCGCAACCCCAACGGGCCCCTCATCCTGCGACTGGGGGCTGCCCCGCTCACCCAGCCCACACGGTAAAGGCCCCGAAGTGGCCGCTGGGAGTCAATACTGACCTCAGCCACACTCACCAGCAGCTCTGGATGTGAAGGTGCTGAGCCTGCCAGCACCCATGGGTCATTTTACCCCACCCCGTGGTCTCCACTGCCAGGGCTTGCAAGGTGGGCAAAGAGGAGGTGCCCGGCAGGCCCACACTGTGTCCCTCCTCAGTCTCTGGCTCACAGTGGTTGGGGACAGGCCTGCATCCTGTGGACGTCAGGAGGACCCCAGGACAGGGGGTGGGAACCTGACAAGAGTCTGTGTGTGTGTGCTCACACACGTGCCCTCATGCGTGAAGTCCAAGTTCCCACAAGTCCCCAAGTTCTGGCCCCTGCTTACCTGTCCAGCTTCATCTCCCAAAATGATTCTCTTTCTTTCTTGCTCCTCTAGTCCTACTGACCCCTTGTCATCTTTTTCCAGTGTCTCTTCTCCTACCTAGCCCTGCCTGCACCCAGGTATTCCCCCCAGGACATCCTGAATTCCTGGGAAGCACTCGCCACCTTTGTTATGAGATGGTGGAATATCATTCTGGGGATTCTTTGTTTAGGGTCTGCTCCCCGAGCCCCTCCCTGCCAGACTCGAAGCCTCCATGACAAGCAGGCACCTTCTCTATGTTCCCTCTATTGCCATCCCCAGCAGCCAGACCCCCACCTGGCACATAGTAGGCACTCAGGAAATGTCTGTGGATGGATGGATGTGTACAGCTGTGTGCTGGTTTGGAGGCGTGGGCCTGCACTTCGCCTGTGTAGGTTCCACAGTCCTGAGGGCCAGGGTGGCAGTGAGTGGTCCCTTCCCCAGCCTCAGGCACCTTCCCTGCTCTGTCCTCCCAGGCGAGTGTTCCCTCGGGGTCTCCCTGATGAGTTTGCCCTGGTGCTGACCGTGTTGCTCAAGAAACACACCCGCAGGAACACGTGGTATTTGTTTCAAGTGACCGATGGAGATGGGTACCCACAGGTGAGCCCCACTCCTACCCCCGTTGTTCTTGTGGCCAAGAGCGGTACCAATCCAGCCCAGCTTCTGTGCCAGCTTGGGATTTCTGGGGCCTCTCTACCCCCACCCAGGGCCCGCCCCCCAGCATCTCTCTCATTCTGAAAGGATGTGCTGCTCCGTGACCCCGGGCAGTGTTCTTTCCTCTTGGGGCCTCAGTTTCCCCACCAGGGAAATGAGCTTGAGGTCCCTTAACTTTGCCTCACTCTGGCTGTGGGGCCCTGATTCTCTGTCCTGCATCTTCCCCGATTCCACACAGATTTCTCTGGAAGTCAACAGTCTAGAGCAGAGCTTGGAGCTCCGGGCCCGGAGCCACGACGGCGACTTTGTGTCCTGCATCTTCTCGGTGCCCCAGCTCTTTGACCTGCGTTGGCACAAGCTGCTGCTGAGCGTGGCAGAACGCGTGGCCTCTGTGCACGTGGACTGCACCTCAGCCTCCTCCAAGCCCCTGGGGCCCCGGCGACCCATTAGGCCTGTGGGCCACGTCTTTCTGGGCTTGGACGCTGAGCAGGCCAAGCCTGTCTCGGTGAGTGGCTAGGTGGGGTCTCTGGCCTCTGCCCCCTCTTTCCGGGAGCCTGAGTGAGCTCCCCGAATCTGTTTCTGCCCTGGTCCTCCCCTTGCTCAGAATCCTCTCATGGTTCCCTGCTACCAGAGGCAGCCTAAACATGTGAACCTGGCATTCAAGGCCCATCATGATATGGTCCCTGTAAATGTCTGCAGCATCATCTTCCTGCACCTCCATCCATGCAGCTCTGCTCTGGTCGGTCCCGTTCTAGTTGGCCGCTTCACCTAGTACTTTCCCACTGTGGCCTCCGCCTGGAATACTTTTCCTTGCGTACTGTCTGTTGAGTATCTAGTGGTCCTTCAGGCCCAGGTAGAATGGAGCCTCTTCCTTCCCTGTTTCTCTGGGCCAAGATGAGCATTCCTCCCTCCTTCCCTCTTTCCTGCACGAGCAGTTTGTTTTCCTCTCAGTGACAGCTATATTCCTGATGGCCTCCCTGGCCGGACCAGAAACTCCCAGGGTGGAGCCACCTCTGTGCCTCCCTGGGGGCCAGGACACAGAGCTACTTGCTACAATGAAGTGACAATGACTTGTGTGTCCCCTGCAGTTTGACCTTCAGCAGGCACACATCTACTGTGACCCGGAACTCGTGCTGGAGGAGGGCTGCTGTGAGATTCTGCCAGGAGGGGTGAGTGGCCTGGCCCCAGCACAGCTGGGGGAAGCAGGGATGGGACAGTACCCGGGGATACGGTGGGCTGGAGGTAGGGACCAAGAAGAGGATGCCTAGAGATCTTAAGGGTGGCGGGTGTGGTCTGCCTTCTGAACTGAACCCCGGCCTTCCCCACTCTGGGCAGTGCCCTCCAGAGACCTCCAAGGCCCGTCGAGACACCCAGAGCAACGAGCTCATCGAGATCAATCCACAGACTGAGGGCAAGGTCTACACCCGCTGCTTCTGCCTGGAGGAGCCTCAAACCAGCAAGGTGGGTGGGCAGGGCAGACAGACATGGGCACAGGCAGGCAAGGTGAGGCTACCCCGCACCCGGCCTTGCTGAAGTCTGCCCCCAGGGTCGGTTGTCCCTGGGGTGCAGAGGGCACTGGGAGCCCTGCCTGTCTCTGTACCCATCCTGTAGGGTTTAGGGAGGCAGAGACAGCCCACTGGTTGACCCTGTGCCTGCCTGCTTGCCTGCCTGCCTGTGGCATTAAGAGTCGTGCCCATCTAACTCTGGCACCACCCAGACCCTCACTGATGCAACTCCAGGCCCTTCCAGTGAGGGCAGGATGAGGCTTGTACCCAAAGGCAATTTCTCCAGGATGGGGATACCCGGGGCAGGAGGCCAGGCCACACTGTCTCCCTTGGGGCTTGTTCACTCTCCTGGGCCCAACCCTGGCCAATGCCAGGCTGGTTCTGTGCCCAGCACCATGGCCAGCTGCCCTGCTCATTTTCGGGTTCTTTAGGGGTAGCAGGGAAGCCCAGTTCTTCTCTTAGCCCCACCCCCTGCCTGGGCAACCTCCCTGCCCACTGGGCATCATGCCCAGCCTTTGGCTGCAGGAACACAGGATCTCATTGATTCATGGTCTTGTTTTCTCTGACATCACGTGGGTAGAGGGAAAAGGAGGAGGGGGAGTCCGTGGGATGCAGGGGCCTGAACAGGCTCTTGATGCCGTGGGAGGTGCCAGATGTCCGGCTGAAGGGGTACCTGGGGCCCCTGCCCCTGCCTGAGTGCCCCTTTCTGGCATGGGTCCCAGAACTGCCCCCTCCTCAAAAGTTGCCTCCTACTCTGTCTGCCTAGGTGGATGCCCAGCTGACAGGAAGAATCAGACAGACTGCAGAAAGGGGAACAAAGGTAGAGACAGTGGGTGGGAGGAGCCCACGGTGCCCTCGGTCTGCCCTCCATGCCCTCTGCAAACTCCTTGCATAAGAGACTCTACTCCCACGCTCTTTGCGCCTGCCCCCCCTCCTGGACAGGGCTCAGACACGCAGGCAGCTCCTCTGAGAAGGAAGGGTGAATGGAGCGGGACAGCACAGTACCTGGTGCTGTGGAGGGCACCTCCCCCTGGTGGTTCTTGGTCAGGGGTGTTAGAAGCAGTTTTTCATCCTCTCCATTCCCTGTCCATCCCCATGCCCTCCCTCTTCCCAGGCCCACCAGGAGCTAGCCCCCGATGAGGTAAGCCTCCCATTTAGACGGGCAAAAACAGCTCGTTGGAAGAGGTGCCAGCATGAGCCCTTCGGATAAGGCTTTGGGGCACCAGAGCCCAGGCGTGGGCATGTGGAATGGCTACACAGCTCCCAGCATTCCTTGGGGGCTCAACACTGGGCCTTGTCTGCCTTGAGCCTCTCCTTAAGGGGTTGGGGTTAAGGTTTAGCCCTGGACACTCTGGCTGAGTTGACAGCAAGTGGCCATGGGAATCATGGGTAGAGCCCAGACCTTGGCCATGGGACCCTGGGTTCTGGGCCTCATTTTGCTCTGACTTGCTCTGTGACTCAATGGCCACTGCTCTTCCTTTCTGGGCTTCAGTTTCTTTATCTGAGAGATGGCTTGGCTCTGGGTGGGTAGGAATTAAGGGGTAAGGCTTGTTGGATAGGATTCCTATCTTCATGCTCTCTCAGACTCCACCCAGAACATACGTGACGTTCTGTGTGCTTGGTGTGTGTGGGGAGGAATGGGTGGGGAGGGCTGGTCCTGGGCTCTCTGAATTGACCTTGTGGCCTGTTCTTCCCTTTCAGTGCCCACCCTGTGCCCATGGTGCCCGGGAAAGCAATGTGAGTGAATAGAAGATATGCGGGGCGGGATGGGCACTGGCTGGGGGTGGGCGTTGCTTAGACGTTTGCCTGGCAGCTTCCTGGTTACAGACAAGGGGGTCTTTGTGTACTTTCACACTCCCTTCCTGCCCATCCCCCCAGAGCTGGGCCAGACCCCCACCCCCATCCTCACCAAGCCAGGCTGCATGGAAGGGGCCTCACACCCCGGATCTGGGCAGTGTATTTGGATCCAGGGCGGAGCGGGGGTGGGCTGGTGGCAGGGAGGATCAGGACCCAGCTCTGCACTCCGCAGGGACTCAGGCCTGCTTTGCTCGAGGGCGTCACACATCATCTTTAGAGAGAGGAAGGGCTCAGGGTGACGTAGCCCAGCACGGCCCCCCAAACACATGTTGGCACAAGGCCTCCTCTCCTATCCCTCCCTAGCTGGCCCGGGCCCACCCTCCCTCTGGGGTCCAGAAGGATGAGGGAGAGGGGCTCAGTGCAGGCCCAGCTGGCGCCCAGCTGTGCCTCCTCCATAGGCAGCATGAGTCACCACTTTATCAATGCCCGGCATTCCGAGTTGACAAGTCACCGGCCCACAAAGGCTACAACCCCAGCTCCCCTCGGTTCCGAGACCCTTGGGGGCTACCAGAAGTACTCCCCTCTGCTGACCGCCTCTGTTTGCATTTAGTCCCCCACCAGATCTGATAACTCTGGTGGTCCCCAGATATACCAGGGTTACCACGGCAACCAAACAGCCATGTTATCCTAGCAACTGAGGGGAGGAGCTAGTCAAAGCCAGGCAGGTTTAGGGAAGCTGGGTTGGACCCCTCCGCCAGTTTAACAGCCTTGGGATACAAAGTCAGCCTGCTGGTTGGCCCAGGAGGCGATTCAGCCAGCTGGTCCAGCCACCACGCTGTGTGACCCTGGCTAAACAGATTGTTCTCTCTGGACCTCTGGTTTTCTTTCCCTCCCTGAGGTGTAATGCTGTCTCCTCTGTTCCCTCAGGTCACAACTGGTCCCTCTGGCCTCCAGGTCAGTTCCAGCTGGAGAGCAGGACACTCCTGCCCTCTTCATTGGTCCCAACCCTTCTTACAGCAGGTGACCCCGGGGCTGCGCTCCCCTCAGGGCTACCTGAGCCTGTCTGTGTGTGTGGTGGCTACACATGTGTGTGCTGGAAAGAGTGGGTGTGCGTAAGGACGTTAAAAACTGCCCTTTCCAGAGGCCCCGCTGCACCGGAGGCCCTGGGCCACACATATGCTCATCTATGACCTTCCCGAACCCCCTCAAGCATCCCGTGGGCTGGGCACTGTCATTTCACTTCAGGGGAAACCGAGACCCAGCTGTGCCCGCGTGTGTGACCGGGTGTGTCAGAGTGATTGTGTGTGCACGTGGCTGCACGCATGTCCGACACCTGTTGGCATGTGTGCAGCCTACTCTAGTGGTACTGAGGGCTGAGCCCATGAACTTGACAGGACTGCAGAGCTTGTGGGTGGTGGGATAGACTGTGTGCATGTGGATGTGAGCTTGTGTGTGCACGAGTATGTGATATAATCCTTGAGGCCTCCTTCGGGTGAATATTGGCTGAGAGCCAGGCTCTGTGCTGCGCACACTTCCTGGAGAATCACACTTGAGGTAGGGGCTGACATGAACCCATTTTACTGATGGAGAAACTTCAGCTCAGAGAGGCCACATGACTTGAGTCACATCCTAAAGTGGTGGGGGCAGGATTTGAACTCAGGCAGCCTGACACTCATCATCACAGGTTTCTGCTGCTCCTCGCTTGTGTCCATGCATGTGCCCCTGTGCCCCTGGGTGTGCCGTGTGCAAGCTAGTGTGCTCGAGTAGAGGCGTGGGGAGAGAGACACCCTAGGCGTGAGACCATAGGTTGCCAGAGACAGCCTTTTGGCCCGGCTTGGATGCATATGGAATCCATGTGGTGTGTGCATGGTGGGGGTTGGGGTGGTGCTGTGCTCATTTACACACCCATGTGAGCTGGACGGGTGGAGAAGATCAGACTGAGGAGGCTCCCATGTGCCCCCTCTGGTCCCAGCACCTGTTTTGGTCTCATCCACAGGGAGGGAAAGGTGAGCAGGGCCTGCCTGGCCCATCAGGCCCCAAGGGAGAGAAGGGAGCCCGGGTAAGTGCCCAGCCATGCCTGTTGCAGGACCCTTCCCAGCTGCGCCCCGGGGGTGGGCTGGGATGAGAACCGTCCTCTCTCCATCTCAGCTGGAAACTGGCAGCCCGGCCCAGAGGAGGGATGAGGGCCAGGGTCTTTCTAGGGGTTAGTGTGTGGAAATCTCTATTTTCTAGGGGCACCTAGGACTGTGGAATTCCTTGGCCCATCCTCTTCAAACAGGCTAGGGAGGCTCCGCTAGGAGGCCCCCCCCTGACCCCTTGCTCCCCACCCGCAGGGCAGTGACTGTGTCCGAATCTCTCCGGATGCCCCGCTTCAGGTAAGACCTAGAGGCGAGGCCTGCTCTGGGGCCAGGATGGGGTCAGCCCCGGGGCAGGGACTGTGCCCTTGGTAGCCCACGGGGTGACCCTGGATCCCTCTCAACACCTTATCTCCCTGCTCAGTGTTCAGAAGGTTCGAAGGGAGAGAAGGGGGAGTCAGGAGCCTTGGTGAGTATGGGACCAGGGATAGGGCAGGGGCAGGGGGGGCCCTGGCGCCCAGCCTCCCTCTCTTGTATCACCCCTTCTTTTGTGTCTCCAACTTTATCTCAGGGACCCTCAGGACTCCCAGGCTCCACAGGCCAGAAGGTAATGGGCCTGGATCTGGAGGGTGGGTGCCAGAGAGGCTGTGGGCCCTACAGAGTTGAGGAGGGAGGTGACATTAGGCACAGAGTTGGCAGTACCCTCCAATGCTCCCATCAGACCTAGAGGGGGATGCCACAGACCCCAGAGTGGTGGTCTGGCTGGTCTGGGAGTCCTGCCTGTTGTCTGCCCTCCTGTGGTGACCGCAGCCATTGAATCTGGGGGAGGCGGAGGCTGTGGGTCCAGGAGGCAGTTGTCTCTCCCCCAGCTGGAGCTGCCCTGCTTCTTCCCGGCCCTTCCCTCAACCCCGGCCGCTCTGTCTCTGCCTCCTGCAGGGCCAGAAAGGAGAGAAGGGAGACGGAGGCATCAAGGGCTCCATGGGAAAGCCAGGCCGAGATGTGCGTGCAGCGCCGGGGCCCCTCCCCACCACAACCACACAGCCCTTGGCAGGGATGTCGGGAAGCACGGATTTCACCACCAGGGTCCACTCCGACTCCCTTGCTCAGACAAAGGAGACGCGGGAGGGGAGGGCTGTGCCCTAGGAGTCACAGCAAGGAGGGGGCTTCCCGACTCCCAGCCTAAGAGCCCCTGACCTCTAATTCTCTGGGGCTGACATTTGATGACCTCGGGGCACTGGGTGGAGCCTGGCTTTGGGGAGGGACAGCTGGGTGGGGGGTGGGTCTGTACCCTGGGGAGGTGCCAAGCCTTGGCCACTCTTGTGCCCCCCACAGGGACGGCCTGGAGAGATCTGCGTCATGGGGCCCAAAGGACAGAAGGTGAATTGTGGGTGCCGTGGGGCAGGGAGTGGGCGCTGGGCTGAGGTGGCAGCCCTCTCACATTCACGTCACGTCTGACCAGGGAGACCCTGGCTTTGTCGGGCCTGAGGGGCTGGCAGGAGAGCCCGGGCCACCTGGCCGACCTGGGCCCCCCGGGATAGGACTCCCTGGGACCCCGGTGAGTACCCCTTGCTCTTCCTGCCATCCTTTCTTCAGAGACACTCTCCTGCCAGGCCAAGGGTGGGGAGGCCAGGCCTAGGGCCCTGGTTGGGGGGACCAGGCCTAGGGTCTTGGCTGGGGGAAGGGGCCAGAGTAGGCGTCTCTGTAATTTGAGGCCCCTGGGAAGCCTCTACCTGACTCTGTTTCTGCACTCAGGGGGACCCCGGTGGCCCGCCAGGCCCTAAAGGAGACAAGGTAAGCACAGGCTAGAGCGAGGGCATATGGGGGAGCCCCTTCAGCTCTGCGGAAGGGGACAGAAGAATGGGGCTGGGGGCAGCCTGGGTGATGGGCATGTGTTGGGGGGAAGGGGCCAGCGTTCGTCTGAGGAGGCTGGGGCCCAGGCCTAGGGAAGCGCAGGCCCGCGTCTGGAAGGGACCATAGGGGCCCGCGCCGGAGCGCCCAGCTCTCTTCAGGGCCTTGTGCCTCCATGAGCGGAGAGCCCTGGAACTGTTTGCCTGTCTGCTCTGGTTCCTCTGGAGCCAGCCAGACCACTTTCCAACCTACCACCCTGGGGAAGGGGGCACAGAGGCCTCGTGTTCTCCCCTCCTTCGCAACCAGGACTTGCGTTAGAATGGGGGGCAGGAGACAGGACGGGAGCCTTTGCTGAGCAAACAGACCAAGAGGAGGTGGGAGGTTTGGCAGAGATTATCCTGCCATCCAGAGAGGGGACCGGATGGGGACGGGCTGAATGGGCTGAGGTCGCGGCCAGCAGCCTCCCCCTTAACCCTTCTCCTGACCACAGGGCAGCTCCGGGGTGCCGGGAAAGGAAGGTCCTGGCGGGAAACCTGTGAGTGACTCCAGTTCGGGGGGGTTGGGGAAGGGGCTCCCGTCCTGCCCAAGTCCACCCTGCCACGGCCTCCAGAAGTGGGGGCTAGGTCCTCGGGCCCTCTCCTGGCACACCAGTCCCTCTGTCCTGGCGCTAATGCCCACTGCTTCTCCTGCAGGGGAAGCCAGGGGTGCCAGGGCTGAAGGGAGAAAAGGTGAGTCCCTGGCTGGGGTGCTCCAGGTTGGGTGGGGGTGGGAGCCCTTCTCGGGAGGTGACACTAAGCATCAAGGGCCCAGTGGCCAGGGGTGCTGACCTTCCTTAGGGGGCCCCCATCCTTCCTTTGTTACTACAGTGAACATGGCGATCGATCACCAGATAAAGAGCCTGGCTGGGGAGTTGCTCAGCCGGGTTCAAGTCCCCCCTCAGCCACACGTGATTATGCCCGTGGCAAACTTCTACATCTGTAAATGGGACACAGTGTGGGTGGTGGTGAGGGTGCCGTGTTGTGATGTCCAGGAGTCATTAGCTGAATGAATGAGTCGGTTGAACAGAAAGCCCCTCCAGTGTCCCTGCTGTCCACTCTGATGCTGGGGCTAAGGCGCTGGCCCGCCCAGCATCTACAGCTCCTTGTCTTCCCCTGGGTCTCAGCCCCATCTCGTCCATTTGTGGTCTCTTCGTTCCACTAGGGTGACCCCTGTGAAGTGTGTCCAACGCTGCCTGAGGGGTTCCAGAACTTCGTGGGGCTCCCTGGAAGACCAGGGCCCAAGGGGGAACCAGGTGATCCTGCACCAGCCGGGGTGAGTGCCTAGGGTATCCAGGGAGGGACCCCACAAAAACGTGGGGGATGATCATAGAGAGGTGTTGGGCAGAGAGGCTGGGTACTTCTTATGACCACAGAGAGATTATGGGCAGAGAGCCTGGGTGCTTAGCTCAATGAGTAGGGGCTGAACCACAGAGTTTAGGACTGGGCTAGAAAGCCACCCCAGGTCTCCATGGCAACTTCCCAGGGTTCCTGAGGAACTGCTAAAATGCCTTTTGGGGAAGCTGGTGTGGAGCCAACCCTTACAGTGAGCTAGGCTGCACCCTCCTCTTGGAACTGGGTGTTGGCTGGGTGGGGGTGATGGAGAGGAGTGGGCAGTGCTGGGTTGGGGTCCAGGCCTGGCCTCCCCACCCCACCCCCTCACAGACTCTTTCTCTTAGGAGGGCCTGGGAGCTGTTGGACGGAAAGGTGATCGGGTATGTAAAGGAGCCCTCTGGTGGGACAGCTTAACCTGGCTTCATCTCTGTCTGTCTCATGGCTTGATGAGCCCTGGCTCTGGGGTGCTCCCGACTTTCACTTGCCTAGAACCCTCGGGTGTCTGAAGCGTTTGTGGTGTGTGACATTGCTGTCCTCATACACGTCCAGGAGGTTTGGGGCATCCTGACATGCCCAGTCTCGGCCCTCACAACTTTTCTCTCTGCAGGGAGACCCCGGAATCCAAGGCCAGAAAGGAGAGAAGGTGAGGGGACCCCAGTCACCTGGCTGCCCTCCTCTGACTATTAGAAGCCTTTCTGATCCCTTCTCTTTCTTTCCTAGGGCGAGTCCTGTTTGTCCTGCGGCCCAGCTATGGGGGCCCAGCATCTTGGGCCTTTTACGGGGGTCAAAGGGGGCACGGGCCCCCCTGCCTTTGGTTTGCCTGGCCTCCCGGTGAGTGGCTGCTTCCTCCTAGCACAGCCCAGTCCAGCCCACCCTTGCTCCATGGTGGCCCCCCTGGGTCCCTAGGTCCCTGCCTCTCAAGGCAGAGACCGGGAGGGAGGCCCTGAGGCAGGCGTCCCAGGCTTGCACCCTGGTCCCTCCTCCATTCCTGCACTGCCCCAGGCCACTCGCCCTAGAACTCCCTCTTAGAACCTCTGAGTGCCCAGCTGTGTAACAGAAATAACAGTCCGGCTACCTGCAGGGCTGAGGGACTTGTAATTCTGAGCTGTAATTCTTTTTCTGGGCGGACACCGGGGCCCGTGGAGTCTGGGAAGGATGGGACTGGAAGATGCTGTAACTGCAGCTTGATTGTTTTTCAGGGGGAAGCTGGGGCTCCAGGGCCAGCGGGGCTGAAAGGAGAGAAGGTGAGACCTGGGTTACGTGTCAGGGCTACCAGGGCCTCTTAGCAGGGAGACGGGGAGAGGGCCCTGGCCGGGCAATAGGGACAATACAGATAAGAGATCAAACCGTACATTCACAGCGAAGCAAATTCATCGATGTGTTACCAACTGGAGTCAACGCATTTATTTCTGAGAGCCCTCGTGTTCTCCAAGAAAATTCCTTAATGTTGTATTTGAAACTGATTGAAAACAATTAAGCACATCAGTACACATCAGTATGACCTTATGATAATAAAACGCTACTAACACTTCTTTATTACTTTTTATGTGCAGGACACTGTGCCGAGTGCTTGCACATGTATTAATTTGTTTCCTCCTCTTACAAGCTTATGGGGTGGAGGCTTCATTATTCCCATTTTGCAGATGAGAAAATATGGGCACAGCGAGGCCCAGTGAATGGCACAAAGTCACATGGGTGCTTGTGTGCAGAAGTGGGATGCGAGCCCAGGAAGTCTGGCTGCAGATTCTGTGATCTTCACTTCTCAGCTGGCTCCCTCCATTCCAGAGGCCATGTTAACATTTGTATCTACAGTTGAAATGGAGACAAATCACAGCATTGAACTCACAGTGCAGTGTGACTCAGACGAGGGGTTTTGTGGGTGTACGAGTATTCAAGTGTGAGAAACCCTGAAATATATGTTCAGACTCGGCTCTGCCAAGCAAACTACACCTGTCATTTCTCAAATAGAGCTTTGCAGCTCCATTCGACCTTATGTTCTCTGCTTTGATTTCAGGGTGATTTCGGGGAGGCGGGGCCCGCTGGCAGTTCGGTAAGTGTGCTTGGGACGCCACCGCTCTGGGAAAGGACAGGAGGGAGGTGTTGCCCACTGCTGGGGAGGTGACAGGCCTGGGCGGTGCCTCAGCACGGCCCGGGCAGATGCAGAGCATCACACATTTTTTTTTTAATCACATAGGGACCACCGGGGCCCATGGGACCCGCAGGCATCAAAGGGGAGAAGGTGAGTATGGAGACGTCCCCTGCACCACGGCCTGGGCTGGCTTCCCCAACACACACTCATCTTGCTCTCCTTTGGACTCTCTGAGCCTCCCAATGTCTGAGGGTCACAGCCGACCCCTTAGCATGGCGTTCAAGTCCCCTGACGACTTGGCCCTTACCTTCCTTTCTTACCTATTCTCTCACAACTCCTGAGATATCCCTTGCCCTGTAGAGGTGCCATATCTCAGGCCTGGGTACACTCCCCAGATTCCAGTCCTGGCCTGGGGAGCCCAGCCCTCTGTCCTTGTTTGGCAGGGGGAGCCTTGTGAGCCACGTTCAGCTCTGGCCAAGCCTCAGAACGGGGACAGCCATGTGCTGGCCTTGCCTGGCCCCCCCGGAGAAAAGGGGGCGCCTGGGCCTCCAGGCTCCGGCCTGCCGGGCAAACAGGTGAGTCCCAGGGCCTCTGCAGGGGGGAGGCAGACGGGGCTCGGGAGAGACTAGGGACCCCTTGGGTCTCTCGGCTCCCTGGGCAGTGGGGAGTGGGTGGCAGTGCGTGGAGGGGTAGGGCCTTTGTCCTCAGAGAGAGCTGTCCTGACAGGTGTCTGTCCTTTACCTGGGGACACAGGACAGTAGGGTGTGCAGAAAGCACACCAGCCTGGGGCCAGCTGGGCCTGGGTTCGAAGTCCAGGCTGCCTTTCAGCAGGTTTTGGACTCAAGCGAGTTCCTTTTCCTCTCTGTTCCTGTTCCCTGTGCATGGCGGGTACGGCCGAGGAATCACGTGTGCGAAGCACTTAGCAGCACACGGTCGGCGCTCAGGGAACGGCGGTTACCGCTGTGGTGGTGGTTCTTGCTGCTGCTCTACCGGCAGCAGCAGACACGGGCGGGCACACAGCCGGGCAACCCTGAAGCACATCATCAGCTCATATAACCTCTCTAGAGCCCTGCCGCGGAGACACCTGGGCTACTTGGTCATCCCCATTTAGCAGATGAGGGCATCGAGGCACAGACAGGTGCCCAGGGTCACCCAGGCAGGCGTGCGGCTCAAATCTTTTCTCTTAGTCCACGCAGTAACTGAGAGCAGAGACCTGGGTCTGTTTTGTATGTTGTTGCATTTCCTGGGCCTCCCACGGTGTCGGCCGCTTAGGGGGATCTGGTATGAGTGAATGGGTGCTGCAAATGCTTTCTCCGCAGGGCAAGGCTGGAGAGCGTGGACTGAAGGGGCAGAAGGTGAGACAGCCTCACTGGGCATGGGGGGGCACCTCCTCTTCTCAGATGCCCTCTCTGCCTTCTTTTGCTGGTTGCCCCGTGCCCACTCTCTTCTCCCTGCCCAGTCCCCTGACCCAGCAATGGGCTCTGAGTACCTGCAGGTCCCAAGAAGGCAACCTGCCCCCACGTGGGTCACCTTACTCCTCCTCCATCCCTACTCCTTACAGGGCGACGCAGGAAACCCTGGAGATCCTGGAACCCCTGGCACCTCGGGGCAGCCAGGACTGTCGGGAGAGCCTGGGGTTCGGGGCCCCCTGGGCCCGAAAGGAGAGAAGGTCAGTCAGGCGGGGGCAGTTTGTTGCATGAACAAAAAGAAATCAGACCACAGGGTATGAGCGGGGAAGGCTGTGGGGTTGGGCTGTGAGCCTCCTAGGACACCAGAAGCACTGGGTAGAGGCGCCTCCACCCTTCCCTGAGGCAGGAGAAGAGCTAGGAATGTTTTCATCTCCCAGGCTGAGGTGGGGGCAGTAGAGGGGCAGAGCTCTCAGAGAGGCACGGAGACCACCCCCCTCCCTTTTTCATGCCTCCTGCTGGCCTGACTGCTGCGCTGGCTCACCCACTCCTGTTTATGCCTGTCTCTGACTAGGGTGACAGCTGCACGGCCTGCCCCAGCCTGCAGGGGGCGCTGACCGACGTGATGGGACTGCCTGGGAAGCCAGGCCCCAAAGGAGAGCCAGGCCCAGAAGGTGTGGGCCGGCCTGGGAAACCGGTGAGTTCCGGCTATCTGCCCTCTGGTCCTTTCCTACCTGGGCTTCCCCCCTCTCCCCTTTCCTCTGTGGGACCCATGGAACCTCTGTGTCTTTTAGGGCCAGCCTGGTCTACCAGGAGTTCAAGGGCCGCCGGGACTGAAGGGTGTGCAGGTAGGTGTGAGTGTGGGGGACCTGAGCAGCAGGTATGTGTGGGTGACGGCGGGGTGGGGAGATCCATGGGGGCAGCGGCTGCAGTGGGGGACGGAGATTATCTATAGAGTAGGGAGAAACGTGGAGGAGGTGAAAGAGATGGGGCTGTGGGAGTGTCACCGGTCAAGCGTGAGTGGGGCTCTCAAGCCAAGGATGTCCTTGTGTCTCTTCAGGGAGAGCCTGGGCCTCCAGGAATAGGAGTCCAGGGGCCCCAGGTGAGTCTGGAGCCTTACCTTTGCCTGCCCGCTGACCCCCTCTCCCCCAAAACACTGCCACCAGCCAGCTGTGCACTCCCATCTACCCTGAAACCACAAAGCTCTGCCCTCCCCCAAATGCTCAAGGGCACCGCTCTGGGATACAGTTGTGCAGCAGCCTTAGCCTTGCTTCTGTCCAGGATCTTGGCTTTGAACCCTGCCTTTCTGACCCTCGGGGTCTTCTTGGGGTGTTCCTCTGAGGGCTGGCAGACCACCCACCACAGAGCAGGTCTGCCAGCGGGGCAGGGCCAGGGGGCAGGTTGGCCTGGGCGGGTGTGGCCCAGTCTGCCTTTTCTGACTTGCAGGGGGAACCTGGAGCCCAGGGTTTGCCTGGCGTTCAGGTATGTCTGCCTTGGGCCTGGAGGGGGCTGGCAGGGGAAGGGGCTACTCTAGGGTAAGGGATAACTAGCTGTGCTTCCATCTGCAGGGGTTCCCTGGACCCCGAGGACCACCCGGCCCTGCTGGAGAGAAGGGTCCCAAGGTGAGCCTCTGCCTCCTTGGGCACTAGGCCTGCGGTGCTTCGGTGAGGCCTGGCATCGGGAGCAGGGGACGTGGGAACTGAGTGATGGCCACCAGAGAGCTGCCCAGGTGTCTCACCTGCTGGGTTGCCCCGGCAACCTTTGTACCCTCTTCTGCAGGGACCTCCGGGGGTGAAAGGAGCCATCGGACCCATGGGACTTCCTGGTGCCAGTGTTCCCGGGCCTCCGGTAAGGGTCCTGTCTGCGCTCCATGTGGGGGGTGGCTCTGGGAAGAGGGCACGAGGCCGACCCCGCCTGTCCCCCAGCAGCGTGGGGGCGGAGAGGCCTCCGCTCAGCCCAGCCTTGGAGAAGGAGGACCGCCTGAGCAACGGCGAGACTGATCACCATCATTTCCTGCGCAGTGACTGTGCTGAGGTCCTGTGCTAAGCTCCAAACAAATAGGGATTCGGTCCGTTCTCACAGCCGCTCTGCACGGGAACGGCTGTACTGATTCAGGCTATTTCACAGACAAGGAACCTGCAAGCCCCAGAGGGAGGAGGCAGAGTCAGGACTTGAACCCAGCTCTGTCTGACTCAAAGCCTCTGTATGAACTCCCCCACCCCCGCTTCAGTCTGCGGCGTAGTCAGGGGTCTAAACCGGTGCTACCCAATGGGACTCCCTGTGAGGGTGGAAACACTCTGTTCCTCGCTGCCGGAGGCGGTAGCCACTAGCCACGTATGGCCGTCGAGCGCTCGCGGTGTAGCTAGTGTGACTGAGGAACGAAAATGTACATTTCATTTACTTTTAACAAACTGAGCCTTGACTTGGTGGCTCGGTTGGGGTGTCACCCCACACACCAAAAGGTTGTGGGTTCGATCCCCAGTCCAGACACGTACCAGAGGCAACCGATGGATCTCTCTCTCTCTCTTTCTAAAAATCAATAAACTTATCCTTGGGTGAGGATTTTAAAGTAATTTTAAAATTCATTTGAGTTGAAATAGCCCTGTGTGGCTACAGGCTACTGTGCTGGACGGCAGAGGTCCATCCCGACCAGCAATACTTCCAGCTCAAAGGCCCCCTTTGGCATCATCCCCCCAATGAGTCCCATGTCCTAAAAGCTGTGTTTATGGAGCCAACTGCATCAGTTAAGTAACATTAAATGCAGTTCCTCATTTTCATTCAGCAAAGACCTGTACGACAGTCAGCTTCACATGAACCCACTAGAATGTTGCAAGGTGATACAATTCTAGCCTCACTCAAAAAAAAGCCACCGTTCAGCCAGCCGGGGCCATGCCGGGTTGTGGACAAATGGTAGAAATTTTCTTACGGGCTTTCGGCAGTGTAGAAAATAGCCCCTCGAACCATAACTTTTCTGTATTTATGGATCCCTAGAGAAGTCCCAGCTCCGGTTTGGGAATCACCGATGGATTCCTTTTAGGGAGCTGTGAGGCCCACGGGGGCCGGGGACTTGCCCAGGCTCCTGCAGCCAGTCTGCCCTGCCCCGTCGAGCTGGCTCTCGGGGTCCCTCCCTGCCCGTCCTGGGGACTCCTGGGGTAAAGCAGAGGCAGAGGTGAAGGTGCCCCTCGTCCCTGGGGAGCCTCCAGTCCCAGGCGTGAAGGTGGCAGGCCCGCAGGACGGCAGCCGTCAGAACGCCCGTGTGCCAGGCTGGCCTCCCCGGACCTGCTCTGCATCCAGGAGGCTCCCCAGTCCGGCCCCACACTCACTGGCTGTGACCCTGGGCGAGTGCCAGCCTCTCAGAGTTTCCTGTTTCTTGTTGATAGAACAGGAGCTGCAATAAATCGCCTGAGATAACAACCTCTGTGACAGAGAGGACATGGGCCCAACACCGGAGGGCGGGGGGGAGGGCAGGGACTCTGGCCACACGGGCCTGGCGTGGTCGCGCTGTTGGGTCTGTCGCAAAAATCTCCTTCAGCCTCAGTTTCTTTACCCATAAACCAGAGCAGCGCTGTCCTGGGGGCGGGGCTGAGGATCCCAGTCGGTGTTCTCTGCGGTGTTCTGTCCCCTTCATCTCGGTCTTGTCCTCCACAACGGGGCACCGGATACGGGCTCCAGGGGAGCCTGGCGCTGCTTCTCTTTGTCCCAGAGCCCTCCCTGCAGGCAGGCCGATGCTGGCTGCTGTGTAGCATCAACCACTGACCCTAGGCTCTCTCTCTTAAGGGACCTGATGGGCAGCAAGGACAGACTGGACTTCCAGGAGCCAGAGGGACGCCCGTGAGTACAGTGTCCCGAGGCGGCAGGAAGCCACAGCTGCGTCCGCGCCCTCACCTACTCATCTTCCTGTGTTTTTCCCCTGCAGGGTGAGAAAGGATCTCAGGGAGAGAAGGTAAGTCCCATTTCTCCAGGGAAGGTAGCAGTCCCTACAGTCCTGCCACCCAAGGGAACCTATGTACATGCTAGTGGCCCTGGCTGGGAGAATGGGGACCGTCCTGGTCTTCTTGCCTTCTACCAGCTCACTGGTCCCAGGGAGCAGGAACCCCGAATGCTCCCCACTTTACCTGGGTGCTGACCCAGGGCTCTATCAGGATCCCAGGAGACCCAAAGAGTTCCAAGATCACCCCACTGGGCAGGGGACAGCTGCATTTTTCGAGTGGACGTGAGTGCTGAGGCAGGGGACAGGGACAGGGACTAGCCAGGGAAGGACTCGTGGTGAAAGGGCAGAATGGAGAGGGACCAGGAGAGAAGGGCCTAGCGGCCAGGCTGGGCCCGGAGGGAGCAGGGCTGCCGCTGGGCGGAGCCGAGACTGCACTGGAGGTGAGAATACCTGTGGGGCAGTAGGCTGCGGGGAAGCTGAAAACGCAGGCATGGCAGCAGCCCTTGTTTGCTGAGTGCCTCCCACTGGGCAGGAGCTCTACCTGAGCTGACCTGTTCCACCTTCATGACAGTCTGTGCATTCGCCGTTACCACCCCCATCTTACAGATGAGGAGGCTGAGGTTCAAGGGGTCGAACAGACTGCTCAAGTGCATGGTCGTAAGAGACAGGTCCTAGATTTAAACCCTGGCCTCTCCATCCCATGTGCCTGCGCCACCTGCCAGCTGTCAGTTTCCAGAAGGTCCTCCATCCTTGCTCTCCTCTGACAAAGGCGCCTGTCTTTTCAGGGTGAGCCCGGGGAGTGCTCCTGTCCCTCCCGAGGAGACCCTGTCTTCTCTGGCATGCCGGTAAGTGGCGCTGAGAGCCCTCCCCCCAGCCAGGGGGAGAGGCCTGGCTTCCCGCCACAGCCCAACATGCAAAAGCCCCGCGGGGCTTTGCGCCCCAGCCAGCTGCCTCCCCACGCAGCCCTGCGCTTGGTGTGGACGTTGCCTGTAACCTCTCCCCTTTTGCGACCCCCACTCCCACCCAGGGTGCTCCGGGACTTTGGATGGGCAGCTCCTGGCAGCCGGGCCCGCAGGTGTGTGTCGCTTGTCTCCTGTGTTTCTCCTCTTGTCCGCCAGCGCCTCTCGGCTTGCCCGCCCTCACACTGCTGCCCCCAGCCACGGGGCAGCACTTTCTTCCGGGTCTGATTATTTCTTCTCCCCCTCAGGGTCCCCCAGGAGTTCCCGGACCACCAGGCCCCCCTGGGATGCCCGGGCTGCAGGTGAATGGGGATAGGAGAATGAGTTTGGGAGGCAAGGCACATGCCGTGTGCTGGGCCCCAGGGTGCGCTGCTCCCCAGCCCCGAGCACGCACACCTGCCATTTCTCACTCCTCTGAGCTCCCACTCCCCAGGGTGCTCTGGAGGGCCCACTGACCCCTGGGGCAGGCCGTGAGCACTCCCGGGCTTTTTTAAAGGCATGTCCTGCTGTGCCCCAGCCACGCCACCCAACTGACCCCCGTGCCAGGCCCAGGCCTTGGCCCCTGTCGGGAACCCGGAATCTGGGTCAGACAAAACATTTCTCACACTGGTGCAGAGCTCCACCTGTTTTTCACACACCTGCTATTTTCTAGGGACTGTTTTTGTTTTTTTTTTAAGATGCTGGTGATAAAACAGTGGATGAACTTACAAATCCCTCTTCTCTTGGAGTTTGTTTTCTAGTCAGAGGGACAGACAATGAGCAAGATAAATACATGGAATATAGTATGTCAGGAGATGATACACACTAAGGAGAAAGTAAAGCAGGGAGTGGGAATGGAAAACGGGAGGAAGGCAGGGCAGAGATGTGGGGAGAATGGAGAACAGAAGGTAACATTTGAACTGAGGCTTAAGGAATATGAGGAGTGCATCTCATTATGCTTTATTCTCAGGGGAGAGTATTCCTGACAGAAAGCAGCAGGTGCAAAGGCCGGAGGGGGGAATGTGCCATCTCTGGTGGGGAGGCCAGCGATAGTAAGGAGAGAGAGGCTGGAGCTGAGGTCCCGCCGCACTGACTAGTGTTCATTCCG
Organism: Artibeus jamaicensis; assembly: GCF_021234435.1. Classification (NCBI taxonomy): domain Eukaryota; kingdom Metazoa; phylum Chordata; class Mammalia; order Chiroptera; family Phyllostomidae; genus Artibeus; species Artibeus jamaicensis. The sequence goes on from NW_026522057.1 coordinate 11,821,112, forward strand.
GAGCCTGGCGGCCTGACTCTGAATCCCAGCTTGGCTACATGCCAGCTGTGTGATGTTGGTCCAGTTACTTACCCTCTCTGTGTCTCCATCTGTTAAGTGGTGATCATTACCACATGTACCTCATGGGGCTATTGTGAATTTCAAACAAGCTAATGCATGAAAAGTATATAGAACGGTGCCTGGTACATAGTAGATGCCTAGAAGGTATTCACCATCATTATGACGACCACTACTATTTTTTTTTTTAAGATTTTATTCATTTATCTTTAGAGGGGAAGGGAAAGAGAGAGGGAGAGAAACATCAGTGTATGGTTGCCTCTCATGCATCCCCTGCTGGGAACTGGCCTGCAACCCAGGCATGTGCCCTGACTGGGAATCAAATCAAGGCTGTTTGGTTTGCAGGCCCACGCTCAATCCACTGAGCTACACCAGCCAGGGTGACAACTACTATTGTTATTTCACGTCCATTCTCTCATTCACTGAAGCCTTACTATTGTTATTTCACGTCCATTCTCTCATTCATTGAAGCCTTACATCAACGCTAGTAGGAAGGTGGTGTATCCCTAGGTTCCAGTGGGGCAAAACAGGGCTCTGAGAGGGGAAGAATCTTGGCTGAGGTCACCCAGCTGGGAGTTGGTGGCACTGGACTGAGCTTCCCAGTGCAAAGCACTTTCTTCTCCCATGTGCCGCCTTCTGGGACAGTTCCCAAGCGGCTTGCACAGCAGGCCACATTTCTTCTCCCTCCCTTCTGGGAGGCACAGACAGTGGCTGCTGCGTGTCTGGCTCTCAGCTCCTGGAAGGGTGATTTTCACCTGAAGAAGGTGGGTAGAATCACATGGAAGCTTTTTACAAACTGCATTCCCCACAGCCCTAGTGATTTGGAGATTTTGCACTCATGCGCACACATGCACACCCATTGCTGATGGGAATCTCCACTCTGATCACAGTTCTCTGTCTCATCCAGAGGCAGAAGCAGAGCCAACTCTGGGCCCCCAGGGGCAGCTACACGTTTCCCAAGTATCGGGGCTTCCCATGCTGCACTTCTGCCAGGAAACAGGAATCTGTCTGCAGGGAGCTTGCAGTTTGCTTGGGGAAACACGGCAGTCATTTCAGAGTGATCCGTTCACCAGCTCATGCGGATGCTGTGTGAGCCGTGCCAAGGCATGCTGGGGGAACGAGGCAGAGCGGTGACTGCTGAGCCTGGTAGTCCCAGGCACCAGAGTCCTCTTCCAGCACCAGCGCTGGGGACCAGGCTGAGGCTGCCTCTAACAGGCAGCCGCCCTGTGCCAGGCAGGGTGCAGGTCCTACCCCTCCGGCTGGGTCGTCTGCTGCAGCTCCTCTTTCATGTGCAGGAACTGGCTTGGGGACACGCAGCGCTCACTGGCCCGAAGCCACTTCTTGGTTATATCATGTAACCGTCACCCATTTCATAGAAGAAGGAAACTGAGGCACAGGGGTTAAGAAATGTGTCCAGGGCTAGATAGCTAGTAGACGGTGAGCAAACAGCTGTTCACATCTACAGCAGAACAGTAGGTGGGCGTTTTAATTCTGGGAGTCAGGGAAAGAAAAATCACAAAGAATCAGGCTTGAACTAACACACGGGCATTGCAGAGTGGAGCTGGGGGTGAATAAGAATTTAGGGCATAATTATAATTAACATGTTCAAGGTTTTTTTCCCTTCCCAAGGTACTGTTCTAGGCACTTCACCCCATGAACTCCTTTAGGACGCAGAATGAGGAGGGCTGGGTGATGACTCGGTGGCGTAAGAGGAGGCAGCAGGGCTGACGTGGGGTCTGACCCAGGCCTGGTGCAGCCTGGCCTGAAAGCGGGTGGGCTGGTGGGAGAAGGTGCATGTTCTCTTGCTGGGAGCTGGGACCTGAAGGGTGGCCATCTCTCAGAGCTGGCCAAGGAAATCCCAGGCCAGGAAAAGCAGGGTGAGCAGTGGCACGTTCGCTCCACATATTTCGTGCATGCCTCCTCCCTGTCGGGCACTGAGGATTTGAGGGGAAGCGCACGCCCTGCTTCCACAGAGCATTTAATATGCACATGCACACCTTGAGTCTGCCAGGGGAGCAGAGAGGTCAGGGGCAAACCTTTCCTGTGAGCATTCTTCGTGCCGGGCGGTGTCCTAAGCTCCTTACAGCTCGGGTCTCCTTTCAAGCCTCACTGTAAACTAGCCCTGTGTTATAGGTAAGGAAACTGAGGCACAGAGATTGTTTCTTCTCCCACGTAACCTGCCAAACGTTATACAGGTAGTAGGAACTGGTGCCTAACTAGGTCTGACTCCCCAGGCTCCACCTTGTGTTTGCAAGTGTCCTTGGGAGGGTCTTTTGAGAAACGATGCTGGAATCGTGGTGGAGAGGGACATTGAGGCCAGCGGTCCTCACTCTGAACCTCACCTCTGTGCCTTGCTTGCCCTGTGACCTTGGGCGGTTACTTACCCTCTCTTGTTCTGTTTTTAAGATGGAGATAACACCTAGTTCACCAATAGAATTGTGACGATTCAATGAGAAAATGTAGGAAAAGGACTTAGCACAGAAAGAAGCAATGGTTACTTACTATGTAGGAGACCCTTTGCCTAATTTCCGACTTCCGGTAACACGCAGAGAAAAAACGCCCTGTCAGACTGGTTTGGCGGTCACCCTATGACCACATCTGGGGATTTCAAGCTAAGAATACGGGTTCAGCTTCGCAAGACAAGGGGAAGAGGCAATGGGGATGGTGGGAACGAAGCAGGGAGCCCTGTGGGCTGGAGAGGGGAGTCCACTCACTGGCGTCTCTTCTTGGCTGCAGGGAGTGCCTGGAAACAACGGTTTGCCGGGACAGCCTGGGCTGCCTGCAGAACTGGTAGGTACTGGCCAGGGCTCACTGTCCAGCTGCCTTCCCAGGGCTGAACTTGCCAGGCCAGCGCCCTGAGCTGCAGTGGCATTAGTTTGAGGAGGGGGTCCCTCTTCTCTCTCCCTCTTCCAAGGCTGGGAGAAGCCTGGATGGCACATGGCTTCCCAAGGCTCTGCCTGATGCCTTAATTCTCCTTCCTCCTCCCATCCCCCACCTGAGCCCTCCCATCTGTCTCTTGCAGGGATCCTTACCCATTGAACAGCACCTCCTTCAGGTAAGAGGGTAAGAAGGAGGGGGTAGGGACTGGCAGGGGTGGCAGAGAGAGCTGCAGATGGAACTGTCTGTGGGCAATGTGGGCTCCGTGCATGTATAAGAGGGTCTAGCTCCTAACTAACCCTCAGGCAATACCTGCTGAAGGGACCCTGTTTGAAGGAACCCTGAGAAGGTACCCATGTGGTGGATGCTATTGGCAGCTCCAGTCCCAAAGCCAGTCAGGCCCTCTGCCCCACTGGTCACGCCAGGCCAGGGTCCAGCAGCACCCAGAGCAGAGCAAGTGGGGAGGGAGCAAGTGCCCTGGGGGGTCTCAGGCCTGCGCGCCCAGGCTGCACTCTGTGGTGAGACTGGGCGGGGTCCTTGGGGAAGGCTTCAGCCATCTTCCAGGAAGAATCCAGGAGGGAGAGGGGATTCCAGAAGCCATTCTGAAGGTGCAAGGGGACTTGGAGCCCAGAGGCAGAGTCAGCCTGTGCCCAGGCAGCAGACAGTGTCAAGGTCACACCCAAGGGCGTGGCTTGGTCTGGCCTCTCAAGCTGGGCTGAGATTGTCCCTTGGGAGTCAAGGGTGAGACAGCCCTTCCTTGCTCAGTCACCTCTGGAGATGAGACCTGAACTTTTCTCTCCTCCAGCTCGGCATCCTCAGGGGTCCCTCCCAAGCTTTGGCCACCAGAGTCCCCTGTTCTGCCACCTTCTAGCACTGGCTAGTCGGTGCCCTGGATGTCCCACTACCCCACTGGGTCAGGACGGCATGGGGCGCGCCTGCCCTGCTCCTGCCCTAGCCCAGCAATTTTCAACCTTTTTTACCTCACGGCACAAAAAAAAACGAATTTTAAAATTCTGTAGTGCACCAAAAGATATATTTTTGCTGATCTGACATAAAAATAGGTATAGTTTTGATTCATTCACACCAGATGGCTATTGTTGTGTTGGCTGTTGTCTTTTTTTATTTGACACTCTAAGGGGAAAGAGGTCAGTGCCCCTGACTACATAGTCAGGTATCGCATGTTTTGAAAATTCTTGCGACTCACTGATTGAAAATCGCTGCCCCAGACAGCAGCCGTCTCCAGAAGCAGCCTGAGGCCAGGTGAGCCTCCTGGCAGTGATTGCAGCACAGTGGGGTTGTGGCAAAGAAACCCCAGCTCCTCTGTCCCAGGCTTCTGGCAGTCTGGGCTCCTCCGAGTCCCACCCCTGGGCAAGCAACTGTGTGGCTCATGCAGGGCTTAACGTTTCTCTGTGCGGCACTTCTTCTCGTGGCTTCTTAACCAAATACTTCGCAGCCCCCCCCCCCCCAGCAGCAGTCTGGAGAGGGGGCGGAAGGCACCGCAGGGAGTGCTGACCAGGAGGCCCGCCACCACATGCTTGCACGGCCCAGAGGAAGCCCGGGCCTGTGGACTGAGCACCAGCTCTGGCCCCAGACAGGCCGGGGTTTAGTCCAGGCTGCCCCGGACCGTGGACAAGTCACGCTGTCTCTCTGAGTGTGGGCTTTCTTATCTCCACGATGCTGCTGAGATGACCCGCCTCACTGTGCCGTCAGGGTCCAGTGCGATAACCTGCACAGGCCTATTACGATGACTGGCGTGTGGGTGCTGAGTAAGTGACAGCTGTGTCACCAGCCTGTGCAGGGAACAGTGAGGTTGGAGCAGGGGCTCCTGCCCCAGGGGTTCACGGACACCCCACCAGGACATGCAGAGACCCCAGGCTTCCCAGTCCTCTAAAACTATAGTCTACTTTTTTTTGTTAGTGGGTTTTCTTTTTCTGGGAGGAGGACTCATAGCTTCCATCAAACTTCCAGAGAGCTCTGTGACCCACAGAGGTTAACCTCCCCCCGCCCTGGGGTAAGGGGAAGACCTTCTTGTCGGGAAGACTGCTGGGCCCTGTGAACCGGGAGTCTCTGGTGGCTGGGACCTGCTGGGGACAGAAGGCAGACTCCGTCCCCGAGGGTGTCTTCGAAAGGCCCGGCCGCTCCTGCAGCTGCTTCCCCTGCTCCTGCAGAAGCTGTTCAGAGCGGCCTTTTCAGCCTGAACCCTCGGTGGCGTGTCTTCACCGTGGGCGCAGGTTTCAGGAACAACGGGGACAGATGGTCCCTCTGTGGGCTCCTCTGCCTCCTCCACGCGCCCGTCTGGAAAGCGGCTTTGGCGGTGCCCACCAGCACTGCTTCTTGGAGGAAACTCAAAGCCAGTGTTGGGACTGTGTCCCCTGAGGATGGAGCAGAGTTGCCACAGGGACGTGGCTGGGGAGAAGGAGAGGGTGGGCGGAGGGCTGCCTGCAGGGCTGGGTGCGTGGGCTCTTCCACCTGGCCCTTCCCGGCCACCTCAGACCCGTGCCCCAGCGCCCTCCCCTTTCCCCCCTCAGAGCCTCTGCGGGGACTGTGTCCAGAGGCAGACAGCCCACCCAGCGGCCCTCCTGCAGAAAGGGGAGAAGGGAGACCAGGGCATCCCTGGAGTGCCAGGCTTTGACAACTGTGCCCGGGTAAGAGGCTGGGCTCAGGGGTAGCCTTGGTGCAGGGGGAGCCCCTGGTGGCCGCACCTGACAGAGCTATGTCGTCCCTCCCTCACAGTGCTTTGCAGAGCGGGAGCGCCCCAGAGCGGAGGAGGCCCGGGTGAGTGGGCCTTCGCCTTCCCTCCCCCCACTGCCCTGAGCCCCACAGGGAGGGCCCCTGCCTGCTCAGTCCCATCATCTCCCCCTTTTCCAGGGAGACAACATCGAGGGTGAGCCGGGCTGTGCCGGGAGCCCTGGCCTGCCGGGTCCTCCGGGACTGCCAGGCCAGAGAGGAGAAGAGGTAAGACCAGGGGTGGGCCCTCGTCCTCGAAGCCACCCCCAGTTCCCGAGGGCAGTTTCACTGCTGCCAAATGTCTTCTTGGGCCCTCCGGTGGCTGGTTCCGTGTCTTGGGAGTCCTTCAGGGGCCTCGGAGGACTCAGGTCGGCTGGTGCCCCTGACCGCTCTGACCTCACTGCTCTCCAAGCACACTGGTCTCCTCGCTGCTCTTGGACACTCTCCCTCCCCGGCCCGGCTGCCATCTCTGTCCCTGTCACATCACTGTCTGACAGGCTGTGTGTTCCCTTCATTTAAAAGCACTCCACAGGCACCTACTGAGCGCCAGCTACAGCTACATGCCAGCCCCCATTCTGTCCTTTACCATCCGCCTCCCCACTAAAGTGTAAGCACCACGAGGCGCAGGTTTCTGTGTTCTGTTTATTGCTGTGTCCCCAGCACCTGGACCCGGCACATAGTATAGCTGCTCAATAGATATGTGTTGGATGATTCAATGAACTGAATGCAAGGTTTGACATCAGCTTTCACATCCTGCTTTGTTATCAGCTGCCTGCAGACTCTGGCCGTGGTGAGCCAGGAGGGCCGCTGCAACCCCGGGCTCCGTGGGGCCTGAGCCTCTTCATTCATTTCCCTTGGCTTCCTTTGCAGGGTCCGCCTGGCACGAGGGGCTCCCCGGGTCCTCCAGGCCCCATTGTAAGTATCTGGGGTCTCCTGACCTGCTTGAGAGGCTCTCAGAGGGGTCTTAGTGCTTGGAGACCAGTTTGCTGCCATGTGTCCAGGAAGCTGCTTGGGGCAGAACGAGGGAACTCCTGCTGCCCACTCCCTTCTCTCGGCCGAGTGTCTATGGGGGCCATGGACCCCCACCACTGGACCCCTGGGGTTCTGCTGCTCTGCCAGTGGTCCTGCATAGAGGAGGCCTCAGGGGCTCATCTGTGTTTCCCCGTCCCCATCCCTGCCGTGTTTTGCACAAGGGACCCAGGCTGGCCTAGACAGGGGGGCACCGAGGCTGCTGGCTCTTGGCCTCTGCAGCCAGGAAAGCACGTGGCCGCCTGGCCAGATCCCTCTATGCTCCCGTGACACCAGTCCCTACAGGGGCCAGGGGCTGAGACGGAGCTGCCCTCCCCTGCTCTGCAGGGCCACCTCCAGGACAAGCCTCCGAAGGCCGGACAAGGGGCATCCCCCCGGAGTGCTCTGTGGTGTTTGTATGGCGGGAGAATAGAAGTGATTAGAAAAGGCTGGGAGAACAAAAAATGCTTTCTTTGAAGAAAAAAAGGCTGGTGGGAACTATCTTAGAAGCAGGAGCCATCCAGCTGGGGGCTCTGGAGGTCAGGTAACAGGGATGAGGGGCCTCCACCCCAGTAGGGGGGTTCCGTTAGACCTGAGCTGACTTGGGAAGGGCCGCTGGCCTCTGGGGGCTGTTTCTCATCTCTGCTGATGGCAGAGCCACTCTTCCTGGAGCCAAGGGGAGGAGCGTGCGTCTCTGGGCCAAGACTTCCAAAGAGCCTCTTTTCCAGCTGCTTTGAAATACTCCCGTGACCTCTCCCACAACCCCTCAGCCCCAGACTGTGTGCCCCAGAGAGACTGTGCTTGTGAGATGTGACCTGCCTGTTTCTCCCCCCAGGGCCCCCCAGGTTTTCCTGGTGCCGTTGGCTCCCCCGGATTGCCTGTAAGAACCTAGTGCTGCTCAGCCTCCCCTCCCCCCACCAGCCAGGTCTCTGTGGCTTTTGCTTGTCTCCTTCCCTGTCGTGGCCTCACCTCCATCCGCCATGTTTGCTTGTTGTTGTCCCCCTGCAGGCATGGTGGCTAACGACACAGGCTCCCTGAGGTCCCAGCAGCTTGGGCATCCTCCCAGCGTCTGCCTTCTTGTCATTTCCCTTCTCCCACTTCTCCTGCTTTCTTTCTCTCATCGCCCTGCCCCGTCCCATCACTTTTGTCCCCCTTTTCTCCCCCACAACCGCACATCACTCTCCATAAGTCCTCTGGAGCTATTTCACCTGCTTATTTTAAGCTGGTGCCTCCAGGGGCCCTCTCCGTTCCTCCCTTTTCTGCCTGCCACTTCTCCCACCTTTGGTGTTCACTGAAGATTTGCTGAAAGTTGTTCTTGGGGTCCTGCCAGGCGACTGGCGCTGAGCCTGGCAGGGATGCCAAAGCTTTAGGGCTTCACATTGCAGGCTGGCACAGGTTTGCTGCCCTGCCGCTTGGCAGGGCTGTCCGGAGGCACCCCGGGGACCAAAAGGTGACGGTGCCTGCACCTTTCCCATCGTCCTGGAGGAAACTCTCAGCTTCCTCCTCTTCCTTTCCACCTTTCTTGGCTCCAGTCCCAGTCTGCTCCAAGGCTGGACATGTGATGCCAGCCAGTGGGGTTTCTGAAAGTCGGGGGCCCTGCCCCTCTTTTCTCAGCATCTTGGTCTGCTCCTTCTGCCAGGTGTCCTTAATTTCTCTGCCCTCATCATCACCACAAGTGTGTTTGAACCATCCTCATTCTCACTTTGCTCTGGGTCATGGAAACTAACCTACCGGGTGTCAGACTGTGTGCTCCTGAGACCTGGCTCTCCTCCTCCCCGGCCTGGTGGCGCAGGCCCAGGGAGCCGGGTCCCTCCTTGTGGCAGTTCCAGCTGTCCCCACGCCCTCATCCTGGCTGGGCCATGTCTGTTCCTGCTTGCTTGGGTGAAGGGGCCATCTGTCCGTCTAGCCATCTGTCTTGTGTTGTGGAAAGATTTGGGCGCCGTCTCTTGCGGGCACGAGGGAGGAGGGGCAGACACGGCCCCTTCATGCTGCAGTGAATGTGCAAAGGGCAGGGTGAGGTGTGGGGGCGGGAGCTCCAGTTTTGATTGACGTTGCCATCCCTTTCTACCCCAAAAAGTGACAGGGACTGCTCTGGAGGCAGCCTTCCCATGTCTCTCCCCTGTGTCCCCAAAAGAAGGTGATTTTGACGGGGGGAGGGAAGGGGCCTTGGACAGGTAAGTGTTGGGTGCCCAGTGGTACATTTTAGTGGGAGCACCACTCCAGGGACACCTCTCCTGACGGTTGCCGTCACAGATGGAGCACATGTGTGTCACCCTCTTGGAGGCACACCCAGATAATTACCATGGTAGGGCACACCAGTGATAGTCACCTGCCTCATAGGCACCTTCTGGGAGTTACCACCTTGGGGGACATATCTCTGTAGTTACCTATCTTGGGGCCTGTGCTTCTGAGAGGCACCTGCATATGACTGTCACACTTCCGGGACACACGCCCTATGGACACCTTGCTGGGCACCCCAGAGGGCCACCAGCAACCCCCATCTTTGCCTGAAAAGGACACAGAGGGTGCAGGGCAGGGGCAGGAGTCAGGTGCTGGGGAGGGAAGGCTATCCCCTGCAGCTGCTCATGATTTTTCTCTCCAAGGGTCTTCAAGGAGAGCGAGGCCTCAGGGGCCTGACGGGGGAGAAGGGGGAACCGGTAAGAGGAGGCTGATGGGGGGGCTGGAGATAGATGAAGAGACCTGGGGAGACCAATGGGGCCCCAGGGGGCTGCTGCGTGGAAGATGGGAGGTGGACCCCGGCTTTTGAAATGCTCACCCTTCAGCCCCAACCGCCTCAGTGTGGTGGTCTTCACGCCACTTCAGGATCCAAGGAGGCCCATCTCCGTGGGCCCCAGCCCCCCATCAGGGGCAAACACCCCTGTCCCCTGGTTTCCACAGACGTCCCCGGGGGCCCTTCTCCATCCCTCTTCTTGCTGCACTAGCAGGCCCCTCCTACTCCCCCTCCCTGGCCCTTGTCAGCCTCTGCTCTGGGTCCCCGCCTCTGGCTCAGCTCCCAGGGTCTCCATGGTATTCAAGACCCAGCAAACCTGGGCCTTGGGGAAAGGGCCCATGGTGGTGGCTGAACTGGGTGGGTACCTGCTGAGTGGCAGCTCCAGGCATTCTGGCTTTGGCCACCCTTTTTCTGGGAAGGGGGAACAGAAATGTTAGCGGCTGATCACATCTACCTTTCTTTACAGGGTGCCCCAGGGCAACCCGGCTACCCAGGCGCCATGGGCCCACCGGGACTGCCTGTGAGTAAGAGGTGCTGGCTCGGGGGTGTTGGAGCCTAGGGGTGGTGGGCAGGGCAGGACCGGGCTTGGGCGTCCCTCAGCCGCTCCTTCCTTTCCGAGCACCTTGGCCCGTGCCTCTGCCAGGCTGTCCGTACACCGCCCCCCCCCCGGAAGCCCTTTTGGCAGTGTGGCATGGTGCCACCACTTTGTTTTGGGGGCTCACTGCTGTCGCTGCACATCAAGGACCAGACCCTTAGAGTGCCCTCAGAGGCCGAGACCCAGCAAGACAGATCTGCTTGGGGCTGGGGAGTTGTTGAGAGGGTTGGACGTGCCACCCCACACAGGAGCCTGCAGGGTGGGCACGTCCCCTCTTTCCACCGAGGCCCAGGGCGGCAGGCAAGGAGCAGCCCGCCTCCCTCCCCCCAGGCGGTCCGTGTTAGGCTGCAGGCTCCACCCCTCTCGTTAGTGCTGTGACAAGCAGGCCGTGGGGCTGATTCCTCTCTCCTTGCTCACTTCTCAGGGCATCAAGGGAGAGCGAGGCTACACCGGGCCCTCAGGAGAGAAGGGAGAATCGGTGAGTCTGTGTCGCAGCCCAGCGCGGGGGTGGGAGCAGGGCTTCAAACGGAGCCTGTCCCTGCCTGCCGCCTCCACCACCGCACGGAGATCTTCCCAGAAGCCTGTGAGGCGGGCACACGACCGCTGCTTCCCTGCCCCCCGAGTCACTCCAGCTGCATCTCAAGCAGTCAGCTCAGGCTGGTGGCCGGAGCTGTGAGGAGAACCTCAGCAGGATCCATGGAACCAATGGCCCCAGGCTGCCAAGGGGCGGGGGGCCAGGAGTCAGCTGGCAGGAGACACCCCCACCCCCACCCCAGCAAAGGCAGGCTGACGGGTGGGCAGAGAGGCCCAGGCCTGGGATCTAGACCCAGCCCGGCCACCTGGCCGGCTACACCCACACAAGCCCAGACCCACCTTTTGCAGAGCCAGGCTTGCACTGAGCGCAGGAGCTGGGCTGTTGTCAGATGAGGACCCTGAGGTTCTTAGGGTGGCATGGCTCACCCAGGGCCCTGCAGCTAGCTAGTGACTTAGGGTGCAGCCTGCCTGCAACCCTGACTCGGTCTGTGATAAACCACCTAAACCTTAACCTCACCGTGCCCCTCCCCATGTTGGCAAGGCCCCGCCGTGCGTCTATTCAATAAATATTTCTCGTGGGCCTGCTGGGCACCAGCCAGGCTCTGGGGGCCCCGTGGGGAATAGAACGGGCGATTGAGCCCCTGCCTTCATGGAGCTTACATGCCTGTCGGGGAGGCAGGTAACAGACTAATGAACAAACACATACAAATAATGAGAGATAAAACCAAAGGAGAAATTAGGGGAGGGGCTGGAGCGGTGTGCAGGACGCTGTTACGTGGAGGGCCAGGGAGGTCTCTCTGAGGAGGTGACCCGTTTGAGCTCAGTCCCGAGTGAAGTGGGGGAGGGACACGTGGCCGTCTGCACTGGGGAATGAATCCCAGAGGGAGAGACCACAGCTCCAGCCACAGCTTTGAGCCATCTGATGACCTAATGATCTGAGAGACGCAGACAGGGTCAGGGCATTCATGCGGTGGAGGGCACTGTAGTGGAGAGAACAGTTGTGCAAAAGCCCAGGGTGTGGATGTGGGGAGTGTGCTCAGGACACAGCGGGCTGACCAAGCCAGGTAGAAGGTAAGAAAGGGGGAGGGAAGTGAAAGGGGAGGGGGTGGGGGCTCAGTACCGGATCACAGAATGTCTCACACCCAGCGTTGGTGGCCAGCATGCTCCTCCTTCAGTTGGCAGAGGGGAGCCATGGAAGGTTTTGAAGCAAGAGTGTTATAATCCAAGCTGTGTTGAAGAAGAGATGGCAGCTGGCTGGATTGCAGCGAGCCGGTGGGCGGGGGTGGGGCGTGGGGAGGACCAGTGAACAAGCTAGTCCAGGAGCTCAGACAAGAGAGGGGAAGCCTGAACAGACCCACGGGAGGAGTCCTGCTGGCTTAGAGGGGCCTCCCACCGCGCCTCCTGCCTCTGCACCCTGTCCCATCCTCTGCCATGTCCTCATGGTGCCCGCTTCCTCCAGTCAGAGTGATCGATTTTGCTCTTTTTTTTTTTTTTTAATCTCTAGGGCCCACCAGGATCTGAAGGCCTCCCAGGTCCTGCAGGCCCAGCGGTGAGTAAGGGAGGGGCAGAGAGAGGTAGACCTGGGGACCCCTGGTCCGGGCATCTGAGGCAGGAAGGTTGAGTTCCAGCTGCATTGTCCTCTGTGATGACAGGGTCCCCGAGGAGAGCGAGGACCCCAAGGGAGCTCGGGTGAGAAGGGTGACCAGGTGAGTAGCAATAGGACGTGGCTAGCCATTCTGACCACAGCGGATGGTTGGGGGGAGGCAGGGTGGGGTAGGGTCATCTCATTGGTGGAGGGCAGACCAGCCCCAATCCACTTCAAGCTGTAACCCCCGACCTCATGCCCAGAGCCTCACCTGCTGGCCACCTTGGGCCAAGTGGAAGGCAAGGCCCCATGTCTAGAAGCAATATCATCCCGTCCCTCTTTCTACCTGCTGGCCAGGTGGGACAGAAGGGGCAGCACAGCGAACTGTCCCTCCCTTCTTCCCGCAGGGATTTCAAGGCCAGCCAGGCTTTCCAGGCCCACCGGTGAGTGAAGGCACAAAGCCAGTTCTGTCTAATGTGTTCCCGTCCGGGAGGGGCAGGCCTGACCAGGCTGGACTCAGCAGGATAGGCCTGAGGAGGGGAGGGGAGGGGCACGAAAGGAACAGCCTGGGTGGCCAGGCCTGATTCCAGGAGCTGGGACCTAGAGAACAGGGCCTCCTGGGTGGGCAGGCCATCAGACTCGATGCTCCTGGGTGGTGTTTCTAGAAAGCACCATCAACAGGAGAGCACAGGCAGCAGGAAGAAGGAGGGAGCTCCCCCTCCAGCCCCACGTTCATTCCTGCCGGGTCCTCTGCTGACAGGGTCCCCCTGGATTCCCAGGCAAAGCAGGAGCCCCTGGCCCACCTGGACCCCCAGCGGAAAAGGTGAGCAGGACCCCATGTTGGCCACGGTCACAGACCTAAGCTGTTCGGCCCCCACACCCCTGCTTCACCCCCAGCAGCAAGCCTTTGGCGGATCAGGAACTGCCTCCATCACACTGAGGGAGGGAAAGGGAGCGCTCCAGACGACCCGCAGCACCCCCGCTGGCAAACCAGCGGGTTCCTAGGGATGGGCCCAGGTCTCTGCCTGACGGGAGAGGGTGGGAGGGAGGAGGCAGAGGGGTGTAGTGAGAGCTGGGTGACCAGGATGTGACAGGCCACCGAGGCCAGCTCCATCTCCCCAAGGGGGAAGGTGGGGCGTTGCGGAGGCGGAGGCGCGCCCACACTGGGAGGCTGGGAAGCCCCACAGAGGGAAGAGCTGTGGTATTTGCCTTCTGGGTCTGACAAGAGAAGGGAGAGACTAACCTGGAGGTGTTGTCCCCAAGGGCCCAGAGAGTGACCTAGTGACAAGGGTGGGAAGGGGCAGCAGTTTGGGGAGCCCCCACACCAGCTTCCCCCAGGTTTGGCTTGTAAACTGTTCTGGTCCGGGGAGGGCTGACGTCCCTGTCTCAGCCCAATTTCTGGGCTTCTCGGATGCGACAGCTGGGTGGTGTAGTGAGGCCCCAAGATGCACTGTGAGCACCCTCGTGGGGACCCTCTTTCATTGGGGAGCTCACACAGCACAGCAGAAATGACTTCCCGAAGGGCTTCTCTTGGTCTAAGCGCTCTCTCTTCAAGTAAGGAAATGAGGCCCGGAGACCAGGGCACCCCAGAGGCACATAGCAAGGTAGAGGTGAAGCTGAGACTTCCCTCCCGACCAAGCAGAGCCCCCAGGCTGCTTCCAGAACCAGGGCCTACCAGCCCTTCTCTGGGAGGGACCTGGGAGGCAGCCGCTGCCAGAGCCCCCTGTGCTGGCTCTACACTCCAGGGCTGCCTGCTTACCTTAGGCGGGTCATTGCAGACAACCCCAAACCTCTGGCCAGCGGTTCTTCCCCCTTCCCTATGGAGCTGACATTTTTCTGGGGCTGGGCTGACCCCTCCTGGTGGCTGGTGCCATTGCAATGCCAGCCGGAGCTCTTTTTTCCCCACCCCCCTCCGGGCCATTTCCAGCTGGACTCCTTCCCCTTGACCACCTCACAGATGCTGCTCCAGGGCAGCCACCGCCCCCCCCCCCCCCCCGCACTGGAGAAGGAAGCAGCCCTCCTCACAGGGATGCCCGCCTACCCCCCTTCTCCCTAAACACTCTAATTCAAACGGCCCGTTCTCATCACTCCTCTTTGAAACTTTAACGGCTCCCCTGTGCCTGTAGCAGCGTTTCCACTTTATTTTGTAGTCCTCGAGTCTTTACATTGCACAAGAGCTCGTGTGAACCTCAGTCTATAAAACAGATAAAAGTGGAGCTTCTCTGGCTAAGGCAAGGGTAGGGCGTCCTTGAGTCTCCCCTCCGGGCCCCCACTTTGTGCCCTTGGCTCTCAGCCCCTCCAGGAACCCCCAGGACACTGTGTACTATTTGAAAATATGCGTCTTTTCAATAAAGTTGAGCACGGTGTTCAGGGCCCACAGCCAACCGGGCCCCAAAGCCCCCAGCCTCCTCTCCCACCCATCACGCAGGCTCCCTAGACCAGTGGCCGGGCCAGGAGTGTAACCGCTTCCACGTCCTTGCCTTCTCTGCGGTTCCCTTGACATGCCCTTTCCCCCTGTCCACCTGACCAAACCTCGGACATCCTTCAGAGTCCAACATCCGGTGACACTCGGCGACCCTTCCCCTGACCCTAGCCAGAGGGAGCCTCTCCGTCTTCTGAGCTCCTAGAGCCCCTTCTTTCCGCAGAGCACAGGGACTCTTGCGTCAGGGACCCCTGATCATGAGCCTGTGAGCTCCTTGAGGACAGGGCCCCCCTCTCTCATCTGGGAGAGTCACAGGCTATATAATACTTGGCGCCTCGTTGGGACTGATGTGAGCTGAAGGCCTTGTGTTCACACCTGCCACTACGCACCCACTATGCCAGCCCCTGGTCAACCCTGAAGAGGATACCAGACTTCTCAGGCTCTATCTCTCCCTCATGGAGCAGCGAGGAATGGTGTGCAGATAAAGACAGACCCTCCTGGGGGAGTGGGAGTGGAATACAGCTGCTCGGTCCAGAGCAGAACTGGAGTTGGAAGCCAGCCATCCCAACCTCCAGTAGTCGCCACATGTGTGGCCCAGGGCTGTGTCTCTGGTGTGGCTGAGACCCTGCTGACTCTGCTCTGGGGGCTTGTTTCCAGGGCAGCGAAGGGGTTCGCGGCCCATCAGGCATGCCTGGGCCCCCTGGACCACCAGGACCTCCTGGAATTCAGGTAAGTGTGAGCCCCCTTAGCCTGGTGGGCGTGGGTGATGTGTGCAAGTGTGTGTGTGTGCATACATGTGTGTGCATGTGTGTATTCGGTAGGAACGGGGAGGCTGGGGGGCCAGGCGAGGCCTCGCTGCTCTGAGGGTTCCAGCGAGGTAGCACAGAAACGCCTTTTCCCATTTCCAGGGCCCCGCCGGCCTGGACGGTCTGGATGGGAAGGACGGCAAGCCCGGCTTGAGGGTGAGACAATGGGCAGGGAGGACGCCCCCTTCCTTCTCCAAGAGCCAAAGTGGAGGGAGCCCCGATGAAGGGAACTGAAGTGGTCCCCACCTCTGTCCGGGGGTGCCCACACCTTCCCTCGGCCTGCCTCTCACCCCACCCCACCTCCCTGATGGCACCAGAGTGCCTTGGTGTCTAAGGTAGCCTTAGCCAGCTTGGATGAGCCAGGCCTCTCCAAAGGCAAGGCAGTGACGTGAGTAAATTCCTGTCCAGAAACAGTCAGCTAAAGGAACTAGTGTCCCTTGGGGCCTCACTCGGGCACCTGGCTCAGAGCCTGCACACCCAGGCAGGGTGGCTGGGTGGTCACAGTGACATGAGGGACCTGGACTCCAGCCCCGTCAGCAGCTCCCACTGTCTGGAACCAATGCTCCCAGCTTTTGAGTGGACAGATTAACCCAAGGGACCCAACTGGGCTAGTGTTGTAAGAAACCAGGTTGCAGACATGGAAGGACTCGAGCCAGCCTGGCCCCTTGGGTCTGATTTTGCTGGGGCCTCTGAAAGGGTTGGGGCCGTGGCAAAGGGCAGAGCACCCAGCTCGATCCCATTCTGTACCGAAAAGAAGGACAACTGAGGTCCAGAGATGGGGGTAGGATTCATGCAGGGGCCACAGCCAGGCAGAGGCCGAGCCCAGCTGGGAGTCTTCCCTTTGCCCCATAGGACCTCCCTCCGTCCTGGGACAGCTCGGGGAGGGGCTGGGGAAGGGAGAAAACATTGGTGAATGAGTTGGGTACAAGATGGACAGAGCTCCTATCTCAATGCCCAATGCTCTCTTTCCCCAGGGAGACCCTGGTGTCGCTGGCTCACCCGGACTCATGGGACCCCCGGTAAGTTGAGCTGCAGAGAGGAGCTGGGAGGTGCCAAAGCTGAGCCAGCGTAGCTCTGCCTTGGTGCGAGGGGTAGCTCAGATCCTCTGTAGGTTGGTCTGCTTTGTTTAACCTGAGGAGGGTGGAAAGGGGCCTTTGGTGGAGGCAAGGGATGTGGCAACTCCCTGCTTTTTCCCCCAGGGTTTCAAGGGAAAACCAGGACTTCCTGGCCTCCCCGGACCAAAGGTAAGGACCTGGTGACCTCCACCAAGCAGGTTTTCTTGGCTCTTCTCCACACCTGAGCCCAGGCAGATGTGGCACCCCAGACAGACTGGACATACCACCTGGTCCTCGGCTGAGATGCCATCCCAGCACCCAAGCCTCCTGAGGCCACCGGTGCCTGGCAGACTGGGTCAGGGCTCCTCCTGTCTACCAGCCTGAGGGTCTCAGAGGGCCTCAGGCCAGAGCCGGGGCAAGTGGCCAGACCCCTCTGGGGTGGGGTCAGCTTGGGGTAGGGAGGAGCCAGGTGGCAGTCTGGCAGCTCCGGTTCCCTCTCTCTTTTAGGGCGACTGTGGACAGCCAGGTCCCCCAGGGAGCAGCGGCCGGCCGGGAGCTGAGGTAAGGGCTGGGGATCTACATTTGCCGCCTTTGGACAGCCTCCGGGCCCTGCCGATCTGGGATGCAGCCACTTCCTCTCGCTCACTAGCAAAGCACTGTCTTCTCTCCTTGGCCTTCTGGGGGAGGTTTTGCCCAGCGCTGCACATCTCGTCTTTCTCCCTCCTCTTAAGGGTTGTAACTGGTTCCCCTTTCCATGGGATGTTGGGTGTCGAGCCTACAAAGGCAGGGCTTGGACATCTCGGGCTGGGGGCTCTGTTCAGCCCTTGTACTCATAGGCAGGGCTGGCGCCCCAGGCCCTGGAAGGCTTACGCCTGGAGTCCGGGGCTCGGCTCGGCTCCCTGGACTGTTGGCGTTCCACCTGCTCCACGCGGGCTTCTCCCCCTACAGACTCAGGCGTGTAATTGTTTCTATGTCTTTTCTTTTCCTCTTCCGGCTCCTGCAGGGTGAGCCTGGTGCCATGGGACCCCAGGGAAGACCCGGCCCCGCTGGCCATGCTGTGAGTTCACTGTTTGTCTCTGCCCCCACGAGAGTGAGGATTCTGTTGGAGCTGGGTGACGGTGGGGGGGGGGGCTGGCGATCACCAGACCACGGGAGCAGCCCCCAGCTGCGCAGAGCTATACGGGGCTTTGGACTCACCCAGCCCAGTGGTTCCCAGGCTTTTTGCCATTTTCTTATTTTCTGGATACAGCTGAATTTGCTCATCAAACAGAGATCATTCTGTTATTCAACAACTAATTTTCGGGCACCTGGTCCATGCCAGGTGTGGTTCCAAGCTTAGGACTCAGGGGGTGGGGAAGATGACATGGTCTCCCGATCCCAGAGCTTCTGTGTGGGCACAGCAAACAACAAACTAACGTAGAAGTGACGTGGTGTCACAGGGGGACTGGGGGTGACTTGAGAGGAACCTTTGACAAGAAGGAGCCAGTTGTCCAGCAGCCTGGGGGAAGAGCATCCAGGTCAGGGGTGGGGCCGGGGGAGGAGAGCAGGTGATGCAGAGTGCCCGAGTCAGGGAGGGGCTTGTATGTTCGGGGAGCCCAAGATCAGCATGGCAGGAGTGGAGTTCAAGGAGGATGGGCGTGGGAACTGGGAAACTGAGTTTGGAAAGGACAGATGACGCAGATGGCGTGGGAGCAGGGGGTGGAGCCGGGCAGCAGTGCCCAGACCTGGCATGTGATTAGAGGCAGAAGTCTTGCTAATGACCTGCATGGGGCGGGGAGGTGGGAGGAGCAGAAAGAACACAATCAAGGGTGAGTCCTGTGTTGGGCTGCTGGGCCAGTGGGTGGTCTATTTACTGAGGTGGGGCGACTTGGAAAGGATATTTATTAAGCAATAATGGATTTTCCATCTACTTCACTCATCAGTAACATAGACGACTGCCAATGGGCGCCTTCGATCAGTGTGAAGGCGCCAAGCTGGTGGGGTTCCAGAGGAAAGCAAATAAATACACTGGCATTTCACTGCAGCCCTACTGTGGCTGGCTGTAGAGTTGCAGGCTTTTGGACACGTTAAAAATAGTTCACGACCAAGTAACACAACTCACAGGTCTTCGTCACTATTTTTAGAGATCTCAAGGGGTCCAAAGGCCTCCGACTGGGGACCACAGGTCCATCTAGCTCAGACCCCCTCATGTTACAGATGGAAGGAGGAGTCACACACTCTGAGTCGTGTCCCCACTAGAGACTCATTCGGGGACAAGGAGGGTATAGGGTTCCTCTTCCCTCCCCTGTCCACCCAGCACTGCCCCTGCTGTGTGCCAGTCCCAGTGCTGGATGCTCCTGTCCGGGAGACTCCGGAAGAGTAGAGCAGAGACCACGCCTCTGGAACGTGCCATGTGGGAGAGTACAGGGAGCGTGCTCTGAGAGAGACGTGCCTTGGGAGCCCTGAGTAGCTCCTGGTGGCGCTGTTCCGGGAGGTGACATTGGAGCTCTTTCTCAGCTGCAGATGTGGAGAGAGTGGGGAGGGCCTTTGGGCAAGGGCTGGCCCAGGCAGGGCAGGGGCACTCCTGCGTGTTCCAGTCACTGTCCTCCCGTGGTAGCGGGGCTGCAGGAGACTGGGAGGCCTGGGGTTGGTGCTGACCCCCTGCCCCTCACGCCCTGCTGCCCGGAACCCAACTTCTGCTCTTTGCTCCTCCCATGGTGCAGAAGGAAGGCAGGGGTCTCAGAAGGCACCCAAGCCCATTATGTAGGTTACTCCCTCAGACCTTTGCTCCCCGATCGTCCCCTCGGCACAGCCCCGGATGTACCACTGCATGAGCAGTGGGCATGAGGGGCCCATGGGCGCAGGGACTCCCAGGCCTCAGCTCTGGCACAGATCTTTTAGCAGAAGCTCAAGTGCAACACCCAAAGGGAAGGAGGATTTAGGATGAAGGTTAGGGCTTGTTCCTTCTGTCGTCCCTCCACACCTCCCAGAGGCCTTGTTACTAGAGATTCTTTTCAACCCACTGACTTCGCTTCCCTTTAGGGGCCACCAGGGCCTCCAGGCCAGCCAGGCCCAGCTGGGATTTCTGCAGTGGTGAGTGACAGGCGTGCCCCATCCCCCCCCTCTGCTGCTAGGAATTTGGCCCTGCTCTGCTGTGGGCTCCACCATCCAGAGAGAGCTTAGGGAATGGGGAATAGCTTGTCCCCATCCCTCTCCTTTTCTGGTCAGCCTCTCTTGCCTCCAGAGGCCTCCCCAGCCAGCACGTGGTGAAGGTCTTTGGAGAGGGCCGCAGGCCATCCCGGGATCCTGTCTCAAGTTCAGGAGGCACCAGCTCCTGCTGTGGGATCCGGGGGGGGGGGGGGGGGTTGGCAGGTGTGGTCCCTGGCACGCAGCGTCTGCCTCTGGCTTTAGTGGGGTTCATTTTTGTCTCTCCCCTCCCCTCTCACCATCCTCCCTTTTCTCTAGGGCCCAAAAGGAGACCGGGGAGCCACTGGAGAAAGGGGCCTTTCAGGCCTTCCGGGCCAGCCTGGCCCACCCGGACACCCTGGCCCTCCGGTGAGACCTGCCTGTTCAAGCACCACCCCAGGGGAAAGGGCCCATTGGCTTTGTCAGTTTGGCGCCGCACGGCATGTGCGGGGGCTCCAGGGAAGGAGGGGCTGTTTGCATGGAAAAGGGCAGCATGAGCTTGTGCCTGAGAATCACATCATGTTCGGAAGAAGGGACAAGCTCAGTAGCCAACGCTGTGCCCACTGCACACCAGGCTGCTGCTGCTGACCACGCGCATTGGAGCCACTTGTAGAGCTCCCTCCGCTAGGTGTCAGGCAGGGGACACTTGGTCCCGCCCCGCCCCGCCCCTCTCCAGGGGAGCTTGTTGTTGACCACAGAAAATATGTAAATGTCAGGAATTAGAAACACAGCACTATTACTGAATGAAGCTTTCTCAGCAACTCGGAAACCACTAATAATGTGTTGAATGAAGAACTAAGGGCTTGACATTTGTCATTTAATCTGTACCACAACCTTAAGTAGTCGGTCTGATTGTCCCCATTGTACAGACGAGGAAACCAAAGTTTGGCAAGGTTAGGTAGGGTGCCCAGAACCACACAGCTGGCGAGTGGGAGAGCCTGTCTGATTCCGGAACTCGTGGAGTCAGACACGCGGCAGTACTCTCTCTTCCAAAGGTCCCGGGCAGGCGAACCAGTGAGGCGGGCTGACGGTCAGTCTCAGGGAAGAGAGTCAGTGGGTGGAGCTGAGGCAGAAGGCCAGGTCTCCCAGGCCCTGCGTCACGGTACTTTCCACCAAAGCAGACTTTCTTCTGGGGAGTGGTAGCAATGACCCTGGGGCTAGGGCCCTAGAATGGGGCGTATATGACCCGAGCAGAGTGAGTTGTACACCCTGGTCAGCCCATGTGCCAAGAAGGCCAAGTCTCACCTGCCACTCACTCGGACTCCTGCCAGAGACTGTGGGCAGGCAGGTCCCTCCAACCCTCCCCTTCCCTGCCTTCAGGCTCAGGAACCTCTAGGACCTCTGGATGAATCTGCCAGGTTGCCTTGCAATTCCCCTTCCCTAGCACCCACCAGAAGTGGGCGGTTGGGGCCCAGGAGGGAGCCTCTCCTGTCCTAGGGAGGGAGCAGGCTCACCTGACCAGATCTGCGGTTCACACTTGCATTCGACAAACATGTAACACACACTCAGAGCCAGAGACTGCACGATGCTGGGGCTCAAGCAGAGATGTGTGGTCGGTTCTTCCTACATAGGACTCAGTGGGCAGGGGTGGGGGGAGCCTGGAGCTGTCAGTGGGGCAAGTGAGGAACTCTGGGACAAGACAGGAGTGTGGGGCAGAGGTCTAAGTTTCCATGCCTGTGCCAGAGTGTCTGAGAGGGAGGGGGAGGAGCATGACCCATCAGTGGAATGGGGGCTGGGCATGCTGGGTTGGCACTCGTCACATCTTTATTGCTCTTACTTCCCAGGGTGAGCCTGGAGCGGATGGCGCAGCTGGCAAAGAGGTACCGTTTGTGCTGACTTGTCCTTTTCCCATGGGAGTGCTGCTTCGTGCTCCTGGCCTTGACCTGCCCCCTCTTCGTCCACTCAGTCACTGCTCTCAGTATGCAGACTATCTCAGGACAGATATATAAGGCACCATGCCCGTGTTGCTCAGGGGAGAGGAGCTGGGCTGCAGGGCATGAGGATGAGAGAGAGACTTGTTTTTCACTATTTTTTTAAACCATGTATCTGGTCAAAAAGAGACAATAATAAAAATAAATTCCAAACACGCATTTCCTGGGCATCAGTGCTTGCCAGCCCCCCCCCCCCCCCCGGTACGCCACAGATCGGCTCTTTCATTCTAAGTTCTCATCTCTTTTTTTAAAAATAAAATCTCTTTTTCTTTTTTTCAGAAGATCTTATTTATTATTTTTGAGAGAGAGAGAGAAGTGAAGGAGAAAGAGAGGGAGAGAAACATCAATCGGTTGCCTCTCGTACGGCCCCAACTGGGGACCTGGCTGAGAATCAAGCCAGCGACCCTTTGGTTTGCAGGCCAGCCCCCCTGGGCCACACCAGCATGGGCTCACCTCTTTTTGTTTGTAACAAGGGACCCAACATAATCATACATGGCCTTGCTGCAGGGGACACTGGTGTCCTTTCCAGCTGCGTACCATTCTGTTAACGGGCAGGCTGTTGTCCTTTCTCATACAGAGCCCAGCGACACCCAGCGCAGGGGCCTGAGGCTGTGGACGGTGGTCCTTTCAGGGGACATGCCTTCCCTGGGTGGCTTGGAGATGATGCGTAGACTTAACCCCTGACATTTGCTTTCCTCTAGGGACCCCCTGGGAAACAGGGATTCCATGGATCCCCTGGTCCAAAGGTGAGTGGACACTGAGTAGGTTTGAGAGGAAAAGCTCACGCGTTGGTTAAGCCTGGCTCCCAGCCATGACTTTAGCCATAGAGGGGACACATGGGAGAGGCCAGCAGACAGTGGAGAAAAGAGTGGGCAGAGCCTGGAACAAGCTCATCTCTGGAAATTTCTCACATGGCGCTGTTCCAGGATTCTTAGCTATCACTGGGGGAATGGAAATTTCAAATCCATTCTCTCATTGATTGATTGATTGATTGACTCATTCATTCATTCATTCATTCATTCATTCATTCATTCATTCAGCAAGCATCTGTTTGATCTTGCTTCCATGCCAGGCCCTCTCTCCTTGCCTTGGGTAAAAAAAAGGTCCCTGAACAAGAGGTGCTCGCTTAGTCCAGTCACACTTACACTAGAGCATGGCAGATTTTGCTGAAAATGAGACACGGTGCTGTGGGGTCAGAGGGAGGCACGCTCAGCTCAGATGGGAGTTGGGGAAACTGCACAAAAAACAGGGACATTTCAGCCCCAACCCTTCGTGACAGCACGGATGGACCCGAGAGCACTGTGCTGAGTGAAATAAGTCAGGTGGTGAGGGACACATCCCATATGATCTCACCTTTAACTGGAACCTAATCAACAAAACAAACAAGCAGGCAAAATATAACCAGAGACACTGACATAAAGAACAAACTGACAGTAACCAGAGGGGAAGTGGGAGGGGATAATGGGGGGGGAAAAGGAGGAAGGGTCATCAAGGAACATCTATAAAGGACACAGGGACAAAGCCAAAGCGGGGTAGGTAGGATGGAGGGTGGGAGGTGGGGATGGCTGGGGTCCGGGGGAGTGGTGGGAGGGAGAGGGAGACAACTGTACTTGAACAACAATAAAAAAGAGAGAGAGAGAGAAATTGAAGAAAGAACAAACCGAGGAGCATTTGAGCTGGGCAGGTGGAGCACACTGGGTTCAGCGGAAGGGAAGGGCATCCAGGTGGGGAGGGTTGAGATGGTGCAGCCCAACCAGAGAAGCATAACCTCTGAGGCCTGCAGGGAAGTGGGAGGGCAGGGAGTGAGCCTGGAGAGATGCGGTCAGGACCACGTCATGAATGGTCCGGAATGCATGGCCCAGGACTTTAGCCTTAATTCAGAGGGCAGTTGGGAATTGTCAGAATTTCTAAGCAGAGAGTATTGCCAGAAGAGCTGTCTTCTAGAGGGACTGTCCTGGCAGTGACCCAGGGCAACCTGTCAGGATGCTGGGGCCACAGTCCGGAGAGAGGTGCTGGGGGCCCAGTTGTAGGCTGGGGAGAGGGGCAGATGCTAAGACATCACCAGGTGGACTTGACAGGACTTGGCAGTGCTGGACTGTGACTTCCTGTCCTTGCAGGGTGATCCAGGGCCTTCGGGACAGAAGGGCCAGGCAGGAGAGAAAGGAAGAGCTGGCATGCCTGGTGGGCCTGGCAAGAGTGGCCCCATGGGGCCTGTTGGGCCGCCAGGTCCTGCAGGAGAGAGGGGCCACCCTGGATCTCCAGGGCCTGCAGGGAACCCTGGATTGCCCGGGGCTCCTGGCTCCATGGTAAGGGGGGGCTGGCAGCCACGGACACTGTGTGGACATGCAGGGTGGGGCATGGACTATTTTAGAGCCTCTTGCTGCCATTCTTCAGGGAAGAGCACAATTCCCATACAAGTGGCTCTTACTATGTATGGGAGGCTGGGGGGTTGGGACCCTCTCCCCCAAAATACACCAATGCACAAAATGGTTTGGACCATTCCCAGGGGCGGTGGTTAGAATTAAGTATCTGTGGGTGGCTTTGGGGACCTTCGCTTCCCTCCCGTTCTTTATTGCCATTAAAGCTATTCCCAAGGGAGTCTGGGAAGTGTAATTGAGGCAGGCTTTCTTCTCTTTCCTCAGGGAGACATGGTGAATTACGATGAAATCAAGAGATTCATCAGACAAGAGATCATTAAAATGTTCGATGGTAATTGGCGGCCGCTGGGTGGCACTGGGAGCTGCCTGCCCTTCCCAGCTGCTTCTCTGCCCTGTCCTGGCCTCCTTTTCCTTAAAGCTCAATACCCTACCCCCTCTCCTCCCATCCCCCCCCCCCCATCAGGCATATGTTCAACAAGACTTCAGATGTTTCTTGTCACCTGCTCTGTTCAGAGATAAAATGATTCCCTCCTGCCCTCCCCAATCCCCCACTGGAGCAAAGGAGACAGACAAGAAAACTGACATCAATGAGTCTGCATGGAGTGAGCTCTAAATAGTAGGGCGAGCAGCAACTGTAAGATGGCTGCTGTGGTTTCATTTTAAGCTTGCTTTCCTGTTCATTTGCTGGGCCAGCACTGACATGCTAGGGCCTGGGGAAGACAGGGACCCTGTCCTCAGGGGGCTGGACATTGTGACGGGGAGCAGACCTTGGGTGTCAAGCCAGGTGTCTGGACTTTCATCTGAAGCCAGTGGTGAACCAATGAAAGGTGTTGGAGAAAAGAGCCGCTGTAATTAGATCTGTGCTTCAGAAGGGTCACTGTGGAGAGCAGCGTGGACGCCAGGGCACGGGAGGCCCCTTGGATCAACCCCCCTGGTCCTTTCTCGGTCCAGGTCCCTCCGAAGAAAGGCTGCTTTGGACTCTGTGCTGACGGCCTTTCTGCAGCATCTGCGGTCATTTCGAGTCTCCGGGCTGCCCTCCGACCTGCCTCTGTCCTTTCTTACAGAGAGAATGGCTTACTATACCTCCAGGATTCAGTTCCCTATGGAGGTGGCGGCAGCTCCCGGACGACCAGGGCCCCCAGGGAAGGATGGTGCTCCCGGCCGGCCAGGTGCCCCAGGGTCACCTGGGCTCCCTGGTCAGATTGGCAGGGAAGGACGGCAGGGCCTGCCGGGAATGAGAGGTAAATCTGCCCTCTGGTTCCCGATATGCACACGTGGTTCTTCAGGGCACATGTGAGCACCGTATGAGGTCGGCTGCACATATATTTGTGCACGTGTGTGTTTCTAATAATCTGAGTGGGTGTATCATTTTTCTCTCAGGAACAGGACTTACTTTATTTCTTTTGTCCTAGGATTGCCTGGTACCAAAGGTGAAAAGGGGGACACTGGTGTTGGCATCGCAGGAGAAAATGGTCTCCCCGGCCCCCCAGGTAGGAAAAGCCAGCATTTAAGAGCATGAGTCTAGAGCAGCTGAGACCTCCTTTGTCTGTGCTCCTCATATAACACCGTTGTGTGGAACCTCAAATACCTACAGGCCTACCAACCAGCGTTTACAGTAAAGCGACTGTGAAGACAGTCCGCTAGGGCCCATGTGTGGGGAGTGGAAGACCAGTCCCTGCCCTCGAGTCCTAAACTGGGCTAGCCTGACGCAGTGGGATAGAGTCAGATGTCGTGGGGCCAGGGACTGTGAGTCCAAGTCCTGCCGGGCATCTCACTGGCTGTATGACCTTGACCAGGTCCCTTAACCCAGGCTGTATAGCCTGGAAGACAATGACCAACACCTGCTGGCCTGGCACTGAGACCCAGTTCGTCACTTAACCACATGTGCCACCTCGCTGAGCCTGTGTCCTCACGTACAAAATGTGATGACAGCGTCATGGCCATGAACTGTTGTGCAGATTCAATGGATGATGCATACAAAGCACTGGGCCGTGTGCCGGACACAGGGAAGCCCTCAATCAGGCCAGCCAGTAGTCTGTTATTGCTAAATTAATGTAAGGGTCTGGCCGGTTACATTAATGTCTTGTCTGTCTTCATGAGGACATGTTGTGACCTGAGAAGCATTCGCCACACGCGATGTATTTTTGACCTTGACTGTTATTTCTCCTTCCCTAAAGTCTGGATCCCCTGATTCTCCTTCCCCGGCTCTTCCCGCCCTAGGTCCTCAAGGTCCTCCAGGGTACGGCAAGATGGGCGCAACGGGACCGATGGGCCAGCAAGGCATTCCTGGCATCCCTGGCCCCCAGGGCCCCATGGGCCCGCCGGGCAAGGCCGGCCAGTGCAGCCCCTCGGACTGCTTCGGGGCCATGCCGATGGAGCAGCAGTACCCACCCATGAAAAACATGAAGGGGCCTTTTGGCTGAAACCGCCGTCTCCGGAAGATGAAGGACTCCTTTGGGAACAAATGTGATGGGTTGTGAATGTTTCGTTTTTTAATTGCTATTAATATTTTTTTATCAATCAATAAAAAAAAACAAAACAAAACTATCTGTAGTTCCAGGTCCAGTGGGGTTTCTCTGGTGCTGCCCCTGATCTCCCTCCCTGTCATCCTCCTTTGTCATTTGATCCCAGGGACAAAAAGGGCATCCCCCTCCCTGTCTGCGGTCACGCAGTGGGGGTGTGGGATGCTGCTGTATGCAGTGTCCCCAGCTCAGCTCTCCAGCGGAACTGTCCCTCGTCCTCTGGACCTTGTCTCCTGTCCTTCCCAGCACACCTCTCAGAGTGGGAGAAGGGGTGTCACT
Organism: Artibeus jamaicensis; assembly: GCF_021234435.1. Taxonomy (NCBI): domain Eukaryota; kingdom Metazoa; phylum Chordata; class Mammalia; order Chiroptera; family Phyllostomidae; genus Artibeus; species Artibeus jamaicensis. Next base: position 11,847,784 of record NW_026522057.1, read on the forward strand.
CAGCCTCTCCCTGCACTGAGCCAAAAGCAGGTTCGAAGACCCCACTTCCGGCTTCCTAAAGAAAACAGCATTCCGTAAGCCACCTACTCTTTTCATTTCTTGACTGTGACCCAAAGCTAACCCAGGTTGCACCCTGGGAAATGCCACCCAGTGCTGAAGTGCATTCACCCATCTGGCAGCGCTTCCCAGCAGTCAGCATCTCCTTGCTGCTCCAGTAATCCTGTGATTAAAAAGCCCATAAAAAGTGAGGAAGGAGAGGCTCCAGCCCCTGGCCTAGGCAACTGGGGAATGCTTCTCTGGGAAGTGAGACGGAACCTCCTGCCCGGACTGACGCATGGCCCTGCCGCCAGCTCTCCTGGACTGCAGATGGCAGCTTTGGCTATTCTGTGACACTCTGACAGGTTTCTAGGCTTTTGGAAACAGGTTGCATCTGTACAAACAGGTCATTAGACAAGCCACGATCAGATCGAAGCTTAGATCAAAGGGTCCGCCAAGCCCACTGGAGTCTGGCGATCTCTCCTGTCTCTTAAATATGTAAAAAGAATAGGAAGGAGAAAAGGCAAGTTGAATATTACTGAAACGTTCCGTCCCAAGAGTCTCTTCCTCTACTTTTCAGAACCCTGTTCTGATGGGCTGGCAGCCCTGTGAGAAAGCAACAGGGCACGTCCAGAGGGACTTCCAAAAAAAGTCTCTTTACTGGCCCGGCTTTTTGGAAGGCTTATCCAAATTGGATAAACTTCAAAGGGATCCCAGAGCAGGCTCAGAAGTACACCCAGGGTCCAGATTCTTATCCAAATTGCCCAAAGCCTTCAAACTGTCAGATCTCTCCAGAGCTGGTGTTTCCAGCACAGTTCTGAAAATTCCCTTCTCCAGCCATGGCTGGTGTGGCTCAGTGGATTGAGTGCCAGTCCGCAAATCAAAGGGTTGCTGGTTTGATTCACATGCCTGGGTTGTGGGCCAGGTCCTCAGTGTGGGGTGTGAGAGAGGCAACCACACAATGATGTTTCTCTTTCTCTCTTTCTCCTTCTCTTCCCCTCTCTCTGAAAATAAATTAATAAAATATCTTTAAAAAATTTCCCTCTCCAGTTTGGCCCCAAATAGTAGGATATCAGCCTATGGGTGGCTTTTCAGAAACTTTGCCCTATTGTTTTCCTGCCAGGAACAGAGTGCTGTGGCCGGGGGAATGAAATCAGGCTGGCTCCTGAGCGTGCCTGCGCTTCTCACGGGATGTTTTTAGGTATAGGAGGAGTCTGTTCCCATTTTCTCTCTCATGGGCAGTTCTCAGTTAACCCTGGTTCTAACATAAGACGTTAAAAAGCAAACCCATCACCTCAGCATTGAAGTAGCAGCCAGTTTTGGACCGTGGACGAGGACAGATGTTAAAGTGCTCCCTTGGACAGCCCGCCTCCCTCTCTCAGTCCCTTCTGTGAAGCGCTAACTGGTGATGAGCCGCATGACAAGGAGCCCATTGGCACCAGTAGAAAAAAAGAGAAGCAAGGACCAGCTGCTGATCGGGCAGGCTGGCTTTGAAGGCCAGAGGGGAAAGTGGCCATGAGAAAGCATTCGAGGGCCACTTGGGCACCGATCCTTACAGAGTAAGTGATACTTTCTTCACTTTCGTTCTCGAGTCAACTTCACACTACCCTTAGGACATTCTGTGACAGGCGAGGTTTAAGCTTTTATGATTAGAGTTCTCATCTTCCTAGAGTTTGAAATTACTATATATTCTTGGACCATGAAGAACCAGATGGAAAGTTGAATTTATAGTCTCTTCTGTTACCATAAGTCAGAAAAAAAAATCCAGGGATTTTGCTCATAAGTTCAGGAACCGAGTAAGCCGAAGAGAAAGGAAGGAGGGGCGCATGCCTTTCACTCCTTTGGGGCAGCTTTCTCACATTCCTGCCCCTGTTCATCTTTTGTCTTCATTTCTTAGTGTATTCCAGGCTTTTAAGGCAACACACAGATCATTGAGATTGGCTGAGTCTAACTTGATGAGTCCATTTCCTCTCTCTACTTTGTGCCAGGAGCTATCTAGGGATTCAGAGGCAAACTAGACAGATATGGTCCCTGCCCCCGCAGTGTCTGTGGGGAGAGCGGACAGTTAAACAAGCAATTACAGTGAAGTGGGCTGATGGGGCAGCAGCAGGCAGGAGGGGAGCACAGAGCCGAGGGACCAAACTGCATCCAGACAGAGACGGATGCAGGCAGAGGGGACGCATGCCGAGGTCTGGAGATGACTGAGCATGGTGCACTGAGTGGCGAGAGGCAGGGCGGTATGGCTGGAATGCTGGAATGCGAGGGGGGGGGAACTCGGGAAGCCAGGGTGTGCTGCAAGGGTGTGTCGAATCGGATTTGCCTAAGGTACAGTCCACTGCTGGCAGTGGGAAGAAGGGACTGAGAAACCCTATTGTGCTCTGTGAGATGGAGAAAGGCTGCTGCACATTTATTCTGCAGGGGAAAATCCCCAAACGCGATGCCTTCTGGAATTTAAATCTTCCTTTTTGTCATATTCGTCCATCTCCAGAATTCAACAGAATCTATTTAGAATCCTCACACGTGGTGTGTTAACCTCTTAACAGATGAGGTCTTTTTGTTGTTCAGAGTAGTTTATGGGAATAGAACATTATCGGTGACTCTCCATATGATTCCAGAATAATTCAAGGGCAGTAGAGCCAGGATGCCGTGTCTGCTGTTCTCATTTTTCTGTCAGTTCAGGGGAAAGCTGCAAATCACCCTCATCCACTGCATCGAATGGGAATTTAAATTTCAAACTGGCTCCAGTTGGACGCAAAGAGAATTAACTCCATAATAATTAGGCGAGGGTCAGCCTCCCTTCTCAGTAAGCTGGAGCTCGGTGCTGTGCCAGGACGCCCGTGGGGAACGATGTCCCTGTGGGGGGTAGGGGGGTGGGGGGGTTTCCAGCGGATGGGCCCTCCATTACTATGCTCTGCCTCACCTCTAACGGGTCAACCACAGGGCTTCCACGAACTCAGGAAAGTGCTCTGTGCTCAAAAAAAGGGCTGCAATCCAAGTGTTCTTCTTTGGCTAGAGCTGAAACAATAACAGGAACCGCCCCACCCACCTCTGTCTAATTCAGGTAGTTGAGGTTTTGTAAATGAGTTGATTGTTTTTCAGCATTTGGAAGATCTTGATCTCCTTTTTATCCATGTCTCCAAAATAAACACACCTGGGCCTGATGCAGTTCTTCAGAGGCACAGCCCTCAACTTGGTTTTGGCTGGTTGCCGAGAGCCCAAGAGATGACTTGGAAGGCTTTGCATCCAAATAGCACAGGCATCCAAAAGACCATTTTCTCCTTAGAGCCCTCAGCTGGGCAGAGGGAGCTCAGGCATGAAATCCTTTCGGGAGTTTAATCCTCCGCACCCAGACAGAGCTTGGCCAGCGATGGGAATGCGGTAGGCCACCGTGCTTGTGGAATACCATGAGCACGTGTCACGTTCCCCAGTCGTCACTATTCTCTCTGCCGGCAAACATCCCTTGACCTTTAGCCCAGACGGCAGGACTTCTTCCTTTTTGAGATTTTGAATTTGATTCCACCTATTTTGGGGGTTGGGAGGGGCCTTCTTTACAAAGGTAAAGAGGAGAAGACCTACTAAATATTAATTGCTGAGCAGTTAAAAGATTGTGGACCTGGGTTCAAATCCCAACTTCTCCATTTATCTTTTTGGTAGTAGAAAAATCACTTAGCCTCTTCTCCTCGTTATAAATGGGTCAGAGTATCTCAGAAGATGGTGGTGAAAATGAAACCATGCATTGTACTTACCACAAAATCTGGTACCCAGTAGCAGTTAGTACAGACTAAAAAAACTACTACTACTACTAACATTTATTGAATTCATAGCAGGTACCGTTCTAGGTACTGGGGATAGAGAAGTGAAGAAGAAAAGGACGATCCTACAATATACACATAAACTTTAAACAGAACAATTCAAATAGGGACAAGGATGAAAAAACAGGGACACCATGCTGTGTTGGATGAGAAGGATGAAGGGAGCAGGCAGTGCTACTTTAGGTGCGGTGTTAAGGAATGTCCCCACAAGGAGGTGATAATCTGAACCACCAGCGAAGAGAAAAGGGAAGAGCGTTCCAGACAGAAGGCTGACCCGAGAATCCGGAGGTGGGAATGATCTCAGTATGTTCCAGGGGCGAAGACCAGGCCAGCCTGGCTGGAGACAACTGAGGACAGCGGCGCCGGGAAGTGTGGCTGGTCATAGCCACATGGTCATAGATGTAGACAGGTCACAGAGGGCCATGAAGTTCATGAGGGCCATAGAGGGCCTTCATAGAGGGCCATGAAGTTCACGAGGACGTGCTTAAATGTTATAAGAGATATGGGAAACCTCTGGAAGAGTTTAATCTCAGGAATAACATTATACCATTTATGTTCAAGACAATCACTCTGGCTGCTCTATGAAGTATAGAGTGTGGGGACCCCGACCATATGGCTCAGTTGGTCGGAGCATCATCCCACACACCAAAAGGTTGCAGGTTCGATCCCTAGTCAGGGCACGTACAGGAGGCAACTGATCAATGTTTCTCTTACACTGATGTTTCTTTCTCTCTCTCTCTCTCCTCTCCCATTCTTCTCTCTCTAAGATCAATAAACATATCCCCGGGTGAGGATTTTTTTTTAAAAAAGAATAGAACATGGGGAAAGAGTGAAAGCTGAGGCTTTGGTCAGACTATTGTAATGATCCAGGCCACAGATGATGACATCTTTGACTAGGTTGATAGTGAAAACAGGGGGAAAAGAGCAAATGTGAGTCTGTTTTTGAACTCAGACAAATGGGGATGGAATAGTACGTGGAGAAACAAAGGCCACACAGGAACGCTCGGAGGTTTCGGCCTGAGAGACTGGGCGGATTTTCTCAGATGAAGGAGAGGAACGGATTTGGGGGAAAATACCCAAGAGAACTCATACAAGGCCAGCTGGAATATAGCAGTAACAGTGCCAAGTACAAAGGGAGGCAGGCAAGAGAGCAGCTGACTCTGGAGCTGGGGGGAACGTGAGAGGGCGGACAATGGGATCGGAACTGAGCTATGAAGTGCGGGCAATGGGAGGGATGCTGGTCTGGTGAAAGGGGTGGTTTGAGCATGAGTCTGGTCATTTTTCAAATCTCCACATATTGGTTTCTAACAGCTGGAGCAACTGAGGATCAGAGAGGTTAAATAACTTGCCCAAGGTCATACAGTTAGAAAGTGGTAAAATCAATATTCCACTCCAAAGCAAGAGTGCTACATGGTGAGAGATTGAACATAGGAATACAAGAGTGGAAGAGAGACAGGGTCTATAAGATGTGAGGTAGGAGAGGTGAGGTCGGGCCAAACTGTGAAGGGCTTGGGGTGCCAGAACCAAGAGGATGGGCTTATGTAGTGAGAGAGGAGGCTGTCCAGTCGGCAAGTAGCATGATCAGCACTGTGATTTTGGAAAGTGCCTGGCCAGACAAATGGGCTGGAACGGGTAACACCTCATAACACTATTCACTTGATTTATTTTTTTTAAAATACAGTGTCAGGCACTGTGTTAGGTATGGGGGATATAATGACAAGCAAACCCAGACACAATCTGTGTCCATATGGAAGAATTTAACAAACTAATCAGATAAGTGTGCCAATAAGTGTAGAGCCTGAACCATCAAGTGGCAATTTAGTACATGACTATGAAGTAACCAGGATCTGACCTACTTTGGGGACCAATCAAGACTTCCCTGCTGAGAACTGGACACCCATTTGTGAACACTGAGGAAAAAAAAAAGACACTAAGAAGGGCTCCTGGTGGCTAACTGGGATCAAATGAAAAAACAGAGATTAGGCCCTGGCTGGGTCACTCAGTTTGTTAGAGCATTGTCTCAATACGCCAAGGTTGTGGGTTCAATCCCCAGTCAGGGCGTATACAAGAATCAACCTATGAATGCATAAATAAGTGGAACAATACAGTTAAACTGTATTGTTTAACTGTACGGTTAAAAAATACAGAGAAACTAATGTTTTTCTCTCTCCCTACCCCCTCCCTCCCCCTCTCAAACCAATAAAAAAATAAAAGAGGCAGAAGCTAGTAGCCCTTTCTGCACAAGGTTACCTCATGCAAACTGCACTTGCCAGAGAAACCTGCACTGAACTACCTATTTCTGCCCTCCAAGCCAGCCCTCATAAACGTTTCCTAGAATCTCACTTCAACCAATAAGACTGAGGATTTCCCCATCCAATCAAAACTGTGCAGCTCTGACCAGAGGAACTCTACTCTGACGAATCAGGACACTGCCTTTTGGGCCAATCAAACTGCAAGAATTCGGAGTCCTCATTTGCATGAGGACGGACCTATCAGGGACCAGGGAGCTGGTGGACACCTCTGTCTGTATAAGCCAGCTCTTCTCTGACTCTGGAAGAGCACCTTCCCTTTCCACCTCAGAATGAGAGTTATGTCCCCCTTAGTTGAAATGAAACACCAAACACTACGTCCTGGGCGAGCAGCGTGAGGCAAACTGGCACAGAGCAAAGCAGACCAGTATAGTGCACAGCACACCATCCAGGAGCGCAGCAGAGCTGTCCAGCCGGAGAAGGGCTTGGCCCCAGAGCTGTTCTGCAGCTCCACAGTTCTCACAGCCATGAATAAAATGGCCTTCTCCCCTGGACCCCAAATTGGGAATTCTTGATGGCACTGCATTGGTGCCAATTACCACTGGTTGACATACTAACCCCAGTTGTAGGCCACACACTGCCTCACTCTCGTGTTGAAGTAGGGTAAATCACTGCCTTTTTAGAACTCAAGTTCCCCACTTAGGAAAAAAGAGGCTCAGTATAATCTAGTATTCCTCTCCCACTATGCCAGTTTTGGATTTTCCCCTCCGAAGACCACAGATCCCACTCCAAAGCTACTAATTGGAACAAGGTGCCTTGACATCAGAGCGAAGTACTTCAGCCACTGCCTTCGTCCTTTCCAGGCAGCATCCGTCAGTTCCCAGTTGTCTTCGTAACCGCCTGGGCACACCTCCCGGCGGAAACTTGGAGCGAAGACAGCAACTAGGCTACTGTCACGTGTCCTATTTGCCAGGTTAAAACATGGCCACCGACACAACAGCCCACCCAAACGTCTCACTAAATCCCCGGGCCTGACCACTCTGGGGCCCACTCTAAGGAAAGGGAGGAGCGAACAAAACTTCCGGAAACCCCCATCCGCTCCTTAGCTCCTCCCACGTTTCCGGGAGGCACCGGCCACTGTCCTAACGTCACTTCCATCAACCCCAGTGTCTAGGATTGACAGACAAGGTATTCAATCAAAAGCGGGCTGTCCCCAAACCCAGGAGGGGGTGGGTTTGAAACCAGGAAGCCCGGCCCTCCTCCGCTGGCTGACGTCAGAGTCGCCATGGCCAGCTATCCCTATGGGCAGGTGAGTGTGTGAGGGACGGGTGAATCCAGGTAGGGGCCTCGTCAAGCCAGGTCCAGAATCTTGGCTTTGCTTTCTCTCCGCGTTCTCTGTACCCCTCCGGCGCTGAGGGTGGCTTCCGCGAGGTCTCGGGCGAGTGAGAGGGAAAAGGGATGGTCGCGCCCGTCTCACGTCACCCAGGACTGAACGTCTGGGAGGTCGCGTCGCGCCCCCTTTGACGTTGCACACGCAAGGTTTTGGGGATCTCTGACCCCACAGACTCAGGCTGGGTTTGGCCTGAGCCCCATGCATTTCTAAGGCTCCCGCAGGACCCAGGGGTGAGGTCATCAACGCCAACATAAGGTTTACAGCCCCGGTCAGGTCCGTCGGTATCACTGGGGGCGTCGATTAAAAACAGACTCATGATGTACTGCATCCAAATAATCAAGAGAATCTTCGATTTTAGCTGGTCCTACAAGCGACTTTGACTGCGTAGTCCAACATTTCCATCTCATACGTAGGAAAAGAGAAACCCAGAGAAGACACAGGACTTGAAATCACCAGGCAGTTAGGCAGCAGACCCCAGAGATGTCAGCAAATGCCGCTTCTCCACTTGCCGACCCATTCTGATTCAGCCAAGACCACCACCGCAAGGTGGTTCTGTGGCCACACTCCTTTGTTGGATGGCGGAATGGTTGAGTGATCAAGTAGTTTGGAGTCAGAGGAAGGTTCACACCTTGGCTCCATCACCTAAATAGTTTTGAACCTTTGAGCGAGGTATTTTGTCTTTCTGAACCGAAGTTTCCTCTTCTGTAAAACAGAGCCAAATAATAGGGACCGCCTGATAGAGCTGTTCTGAAGAGCATCGAAGTGATACTTGTAAGCCATTTGGTACTACTCAGAGTGTAACAGTGTAACCTTGGATTATTTTGATTTTCATTAGACTCCTAGAAGGTCAGAGTTGGGAGAGCCCTCCAAATAGGCCCTTCATTTTAACTGGAGGAAACTGAGCCCAGAGAGAGCTCCCAGTTACTCAAGATCACACACTAGTTCAGGAGATAAAACCGGCGCTGGAAAAATTTGTTGAACATGATCATACGGGATGTTACACAGTGCTTCGTGGAATGTAGTTAACATGCCAAAAGACGGATAAGAACCCTCTGAGGGAGTGCAGCCCTGTACAGTTTTGGGGCGCAGTATTTGGACCTCCATTATTTCAGTAGACATGCCATCGGGGAGTATTACCCCCAATTTAAGGCTGAGGAACCAGCCCAAAGAAGTTAAGTGGCTTGCCCAAAGTCATACATAGCAAAGAAGACGATGAGGCCAGGGCTAGAATTTAAACGCCTTCCATTGCATACTTAGAGATAGGAAAGGGAGAGGCCAGCATGGGCTGGGGTTAAGAGGAAGCCTAACCTAGTAGTGTTGCTCAAACTCCGTTCCATTCTCTGAGTCTTGTGAAATATCAGTAGGTATTGCTCATGGAGGAGGATCCTGCTGTTAAATAAGTTTGGAGAATACTCTTGTTAAACAGCTGAATAAATTCATCACGGGGCATCTCGGAATTCTTAATTTGTTAATATACATTGTAAATAATGCCAGAGAGGGATAGATTGTGCAGTATTTCTTAAACTTACTTAACTATGGGACCTCCCTCCCACCACACCCCCCTTTTTTTTTTACTCTAGTCTTTTTTTTTTTTTGGTAACACTAATATTCCTGAGAAACAAAGTTTCAGTAAACATTGCCATAGTGCATCGTTTCTCAGTGGATGGTCTGCATCAGAATCACCTCAGAGCTTGTTAAACAGGCACATGTTGGGGTTCCACCTTAGACCTGTTCTGCACCCAAGAAGGGTTGTGCATTTTAATGAGCTTCTGGAGGCAATTTGTATGCATCCTAGAAGAAGTGACATAGAAATCAAGAGCCTGAACTTCTGGATTAGACAGAACGAGGCTAGAATCCTAATTCTGCTACTTAGGTATATGTCCTTGGACAGATTATCGAAGGGCTGGGAGCCTCAGTTTCCTGCTTGTCAAAAGAAAGGACTGATACTTCATAGGGTTTACATGAGGATGGAATACGATAAAACCTGTAGGGAGCCTGGCATGATGCTAGTACATGGTATGTGCCAGTGCGTGGTGGCCTAGCTCTTGCTGCTGTGATCGCTGTTATCATGCAGTGCTGCCTGGGCTTCTGCTCAGTGAGATGTTGCAAAGGGGCACAGAGAGAAATGTGTCTGGAATAGTAGAAATGCTTTTGTTCTCCCATCATACCCTTGTCTTGTTCAGCTCCTCCTGGTCCATGGTGCCCCAAGAAAGGAAATACATTGTTTTAAAGCATCCAAAGGCTTAGTGGACCTCCCTACACCTATTACGGAGCCCTGGAGGATTCCAGCTTATTGTTAGGAGTCCAAATTGTTAATTTTCTACTGCCTCTAGCCCCAGGGCTTTCAAGCACGTGCTGGGTGTGGCAGTAATAAAATTCAGGTTCCCTTGATCCTGTGGGGGAGCCAGCCTGACGTGTTTTAGTGCTTAAGAGCTTGGTCTCTGAGGCCAGAGAGATTTGGCTTCAAATTCCTGCTCTGCCATTTCCTTCCAGAAATTTCTTAGGAAGTCTGAGGCTCAGTTTCCCCTTCTGTAACATGGAGTTATAAGGGTACCTAACTAAAGAGTTACTGTAAACTTTAAATGAGACGGTCCATGTAAAGTGCTTGGTATGATGTTTTGGCGTATAGTAAGTATCCAAGTGGCAGAGTGATACAGACGTGTGTACAGTGCAGGGTCAGCGTGGGGAACAGTAAATGGGAGTAAGTGGAAGGTACGAGCACAGCACAGGAGGGATACCTGACTCAGTCTCTGGGGGAGGAAGTTTCCTGAGGGAGGTGACATTTAACCCCAAAATTGAATCTTCAATAGGATTTAGCTGGGTGGAGAAAGGCGAGGTATTTATTCCAGGAGAGGGAACAGTATGCACAAAAGCCAGGAAGCAAGCGAGAGAGCTGGTGTTTTGGAGGAACTGAAGGAGATCAGTCTACATGCCATGAAGAGGAGGAGGAAAGGGGGAAGAAATGAGGCGAGGTAGCTAAGCCAGGATCAGATGCTTTTCTGAAGAGCGTGGACTATATCCTAAGGGCAGTGAGGGAACTGCTGATGAGGTTTCTCCCACTTGTGCTCTGGAGCTATCACCACGGGTGGAAGCAGGGGAGACTGGAGGCAGGGAGAGCAGTTGCAGAGCTGCCGAGCTACTCTAGGTAGAGAGGATGGTGACCGGGTGAAAGTGGTTTGAGAAGCACTGGGGAGGCAGAGGTGAGAACACTTGCTGCCTCGTTGCGCAGTCTGTTGGAGGGGAGGGAAGGGGAGGTTCCCAGGAGGGCACCAGGGTTCCCATTCACTGAGATGGGAACGCAGAGAGGCATAGACTTGGGAGGGAGGCCCAGGAGGTGGCTGGATGCGTGGGTCTGCAGCCCAGGTGAGGTGAAGCCGGAGGGAAGGATGGCGCCTCTGGAGTGTCAGCACAGACGTGGTCATTGAAATCTCAGGACAGTTCTTGGCTCACTTGTTATTTGCTGCCAGTTTCTGGCCTTTAATATTTTAGGAGGCTCTGCTGGTGAACGTCCCAGCCACTCCTCTGTCTTGTGATTGTTTAACCCCTTGGAATAGGTGCTAGCCCCACCCCACCCCCCACCCCCCAGCAGGCACTTGAGGAGTAGGTCTAGAGCACAGGCTGTCTCGGCAGTGCAGTCTGCTCTCTTCCCCACCAGGGCTCAGCGTGGACCAACCTTTGACCCCTCCACGCCTCTCAAGGGTTTTGGAGGTAGAAGAATGAGTCCTCAGAGCCATAAGAAAATATAGAACTTTCTGAGCAGATTATTTGGGATGGGGTGAGGCTCCCCACCACTTGCAGGAATACAGATAGAGACTCCAAACTGACTGAGAGGTTAGGCTGTAGGGCCTGGGGGTCTCTTACAATACTGCGGCTTTCAGACTGGGCTCTAGGAGCTGGGGTGAGGAAAGGATAAGATCCTTCTGAATCTCCCTGGTGACTGGGCCTGGAGCCTCAGAAAGAGCACTAATCCAACCCTTCCCCTTCGCCCCCCTCTGCTGTAGAAATCCATCATACTTGACAGATACATTTAGGACAGTCCCTGGTACCCCACAAGGTAGCCGCCCACTCATTTACGGGGTGAATCCACAGAAGGGAGTACTATAGTGGAGCCATGCAGACCCTGATTTGAATCCCACCTCACCTCTTCCAGCTGCATCACCACAGGCACAGTGTTAAACTCTGCACCTTCATTTTGTCATCTGTAAAATGAGATGACACATTACAGGTCAGAGGATCAGTGAGAGCCGATTGAACCGGAAGCATTTAGTTGAGTTGCCCCTCCCCCACCCCAGTGTTTCTGTAATGCTTTGGAAACCAGGGTTACCGAACTCTTTTTTTTTTTTTTTTTTATCATCTTGTGTTTATCAGTATAAAATTCTCTTGGATAAGCTCTCAAAAAGGTCGGCCGCATGGAGTGGTATAAAGAACCTGGCCCCAGGGACTCGGGTTTTCATTTCTGTTCCAGACTTTTACTGACAACTTCGCGACCCCGGGAACCATCTTGCCCAGCCTGCACTCGACCCGCCGGGCGGCCCCACTCTCTTCATAGTCTGGTGCAGCTAGAAACCTGCGTCATTCCAAACATTTCCCTTTCCTCACTCCTCCTCCCTCCAGCTCTTCCCTAACCTAATTACTTGCCAAGTCATGTCTAGCCTGTCTCTGAAATAGCTTCAGAATTCATCCTGTTTCCTCCAGCTCCAAGTCTGCTGTCTGGCTCGGGCCCTGCTTGCCCGGCACCTAGCCTGCTGCCTCCTCGGCTAGCTCATCCTCCGCGCTGCTGCCGGTCATATTCCTCCCCTATTGGAAACCCTTCTATGGCGCTCTGTTTCCTCCAGCATTGAGTCCAAACTCTTTAGAGTGGTATGCATTTGTTCAGATATTTATGGAGGCTTGCAGGTGCCAGGCACTGCGCAGGACCCTGGGGTACCGTGATGAATGAGCCCAGTGTCTGCCCCTGGGGAGCTCACTGCTGTGCAGAGGAGACCGTGGACAGACACTGTTCTAAGACACCAGTGACTCACCAGCCAACTGAAATGCAGCAGCAGAGGTGCTTGGACAAGGAGGGTGTAAAGAGTCTGCCTTTCTGGGTTCTTGCCCCTGCCCCCTGCCTTTCACTTTATTCATTGACCGCTCCATGCTTGCTCATAGGTCTGTGCCTTTGTCTCTCTTCTCCCTTCCTTTTATAGAAGACACTTGCATCCTTCACTGCCAACTCCAGTATCACCCCTGCCTCCTCCAGGAAGCCTTCCTTGACCCACTTCATACATTTATTCATGTTACTGCTTATTTATCATTCCATAAGCAGAACAAATTCCTCTGCCCGTGCCTCCTTGATAGCATTTAAGTGGATTCCTCTGGTGGCTCTGATCAGACTGTACTGTAATTATCTGTGGGCTCCTCGAGGACAGACCCTGCTTAGTTTTGTGCCCCGGAGCCCAGCACAGAGCCCAACACAAGACCGTTGCTCCATAAGGCTTGCCAAATGAAGTCTTAACAGGAGTGTACCTCAGTTTCTTCATGTGAAAATGGGCCTACTGCTTTCTTCCGCAGAGGATCGTTGGCAGGATGCTGCCAATAGTGTTCGTGTGTGTGGAAGTGCTCTGTAAACTATACATGGGAAGGCTTTAATGTTGGACGGAAAGGGAAGGGTTGGTTGCTGCCAAGCTGCACGAGGCCCCTAGGCGGTGATAGGGAAGGTTGGGCTGGGCACCTTCCTTGTTGGCCTAGGGCATTTCCCAGGGTGCCCTATGCCGGATGCACTTTATGGCTTTGTTCACAGGGCTCATTGTGGGGCAGCTGCTTCCTGGCTTGGTGTTCAGTCTGTTCTTTGTGCCCAGACACTCCTCTGCAGGGTCCCCACCCCCTTTTCTGCCCCGCATCACCAGAATCCTGTTTCCTACCGCTTAAGGGAAGAACCCGGAGCAGGTGGCAGTGGGGCTCACTGGACTGGGCTGTGGGTGCGGAGTCGTCCAGCTCTGCCTCTGCGCCCAACTCACAGTGCGACGGGGCAAGTTCCTTCCCCTTTCTTGGCCTTGATTTCCCCATCTGTAAGCTGAAGGGGTTCAGGCAGGTGACTGGTGTGCTGGGCACTTCTCCCATTACGCCTCTCCAGCTCCCTTGGTTATCTTTTTCATTCGAGTCTCAGTCCAAATGCTGCTTTCTTGTGGGAACCCTCCCTGATATCACGCCATCTCCTTTGTGACCCCGCGGCACGTGGCTTGGGCGTCCATTGTAAACACCTGTTTCCTTGCGCTGTTTTGTTGGGTGTTCGCAGCTGCGTACCTCTCTGATTAACTGTGAGCTCCTTCAGAACGTTTCACTCTCCTGAAGTGCCCCCTCCGTCCCCGCCCTGAAGTTTCCTGGCCCAGGACTTTTCTGATAATAATAATACAGTAATAACAGTGGCTGCCGTGATTTATCGATCATTTCCTTTATGCTGGACACTGTTGTAAGAACTTTTTTTCTCATGTTAATGGTTTTCAAACTGTCTTCTGGGTCAGTGACCATCCTGCAGAGCATCCTCACAGCCTGGCAAGGAAGGGGTCCCTCGCAGTCAGGGCTCCGGAACCCCCACCTTGCTTCAGCCCAGAGCAACTTTCTTGTATCAGTTTTTAAAATCTTGCTTCATCAAAAGATTCTTCAGCTCAAAAGTAAACCAACAAAATTCTGCTGCACATATATGTTATAATCTGCAACTCATTGAGGAAGGGATTGTTATATTTTACTTGCGAAAGAACAAGCTCAGAGAAATTAAGCCATTGGCCCATGGTCCCGAACCCAGCTGGTGAAAGCAGAGATTGAGATTTGCCTGTGGCTTCATTGCCCGTCAAGGAATCTTGCTACAGTCCTAGCTATGGCCGATTCCAGGGTGGAAGAGCTCCCACGAAGCTGCGCGGGGGTCTGCTCCATCCTTCCTCCAGAAGCCTCCCGTCCTTAAGCAAGCAGACCCCCATTAGACAAGGTGTGACTTTGTCTTCAGCCCTGAGGACAACTGTCCCAGAAACTATCAGACACAATAAAAAGAGAAAGTCCAGGCTCTCAGTGGCTAGGCCATTGGTGTGCCTTGCAGGCTGATATAGAATGGGGCTAGGCGTTACCCCCTCACGGTCCTCAGGGCCGGGCCCAGCTGCTCTCCATGCCCTCGAGCTCAGCCTGTCTGCAGGTGGGTTGGGGCTGTGCTCTACCAGGCCCTTTGCTGACCATTTAAGGACTTGGAGCTGAACGCTCTGAGCCTCAGGGATCCCTGGCTAGAAGTGTGAGAACACGGACAAGAGCGGGAATGTCGTCCCCCCCCCCCCATATGCTCTAATGTACAAATGGCCTGGGCTTAGCAGCCAGGAGACTGGGTTCTGGCCCTAGCGCCTCCACTGTCTATGTGTGGTTTTCCTAGACTTGAATTTCCTGCTCCATAAAAGGGTGCTATTGTTAATAGTTCATGTATATCGAGTGCTTGCTCTGTGTCAAGATCTGTGTCAAAGTGCTTTGTGTGACCGGTCTCATTTCATGCACACGCCAGCCTGGGAGGTAGGCAGGCAGAGAGAGGGTAAGTCCTTAGACCAGTTAGTAAGTGGCAGAACCTGAACTTGAACTGATCCTTTTGTCTCCTAACCACTGTACTTTGCTGCCTTAGGAATAGGGTCTGGCCTGCCTGTCACACAGATCCATGAGTGGGATGGGAAAGTGTTTTTACATCACAAGCTGGAGTAGGGTAAGGGGCACGCTAAGGATGACTCCATGCAGTGGACACCTTGTTTGTGACAGAAGGTCACTTCTGTACTGTGAATTTGCAGATAGGGATAGAGTACCACAGGGTGAGGATTTGGAGTTCTGTTTGATTCATTGGCCTACTCATTCACACAATAAGTGTTTACTGAGCAACCATTTCTCACTGGGGGCTGGGATAAAGTGGCAAACCAGACATGATCCCAGCCCTTGGGGAGCCCCCTTGGGGTGCAGGAAAGGGGAGCTGGGAGGATAGGGTTCCAGCATTGGTTGTGGGTCATCGGTGTTATGACATTGGGTAGGTTGTATCTCTAGAAGCCTTGGGCTCCCCATCTGAGTAACGGGGCCATGGTTCCAGCCTTGCCTGTAGGAGCAGCTGAAAGAATGGTGGTGGCCATGCTTATAGCTGTCAAGTGTCATACTATGACCAGTTTCTGGCCTTACCATTCTGACGGATATTTTGCTCTTCTTGCAGGGCTGCCCAGGAGCTGGAGGACAAGCACCCGGAGCTCCTCCGGGTAGCTACTACCCTGGTGGAGGGCAGTATGGCAGCGGGGTACCCCCTGGTGGCGGTTATGGAGGAGGTCCTGCCCCTGGAGGGCCTTATGGACACCCTAACCCTGGAGGGCTCCCCTCTGGAGCTCCAGGAGGACCATATGGTGGTATGGCCCCAGGGGGCCCCTATGGTCAGCTGCCTCCAAATTCCTATGGTGCCCAACATCCTGGGCCTTATGGACAGGGACCTCCTCCAGGTAAGTAGGGATTTGGGGCTGCAGGTGCCTCTGATCTTGTTCTGAGTTACCCAGGGCCCATTCTTGCCCTTCCTATGGATGTGTGGGCAGCCCGGTCTCTGACACCTTAGCATCTCGCCTCTACCTTCAGCTTACATTGGTGGAATGGAAGTCTGCTCATTAGCTTTGCGGTGGTAACAACAGCCCCACGGTCTCTTTGGCTCACGACCACAAGCATTTATTTCTGTTGCTTGCTCACAGTTATTTAGTCTTGCTGACATGCCTACAGCTATGGTTTTGGCTGCTGAGGTTCTGCTCCACATGTCTTTTCTTGCCAGGATCCAGGCTGGAGGAATAGCCCCTATTTGAGATAAGTGTGTTCTTGTGGCAGGGAAAAAAAAAAGGCTGGAGACCCAGCAGGAAGGAATGCATGATGCCTCTTAAAGCTTCTACTTTCAATTACCTTGTATCTCTTCCACTCCCATGCTATTGGCCAAACCACATCCCCTGGTCCAGCCTCATAACCAATAGGATGGGAATGGATGCTCCTCTCCTGCAGAGTCCCCTGCAGGCCATCAGGCAGGGGACGGGAGGTACAGTGCCCTCACGGGGAAGGCGGTGGAGGTGCAGCCATAGATCAGTGAGTAGTGGCAGATAATGTTGCAGTCCGTCATGGCAGGGAGCCCCATTTCTGTGTGAGGGAGACCAATTACTATGTGTAGAAAAGCGAGATAGTGTAGTTGTTAAAAGCTGGGGCTTTTGAGATCAGACTACTTACTGAACAGACCAAATTATTTTACCTCTTTAAATCTTAGTGTTTACATCTGTAAAAATGGTGACTGTCTCTCCTAAACTGTTTAGTCAGGATGAAATAAAAATGAGAACATGCAGGTAAACGTGAGAATAGTGCCTGCCACAAGAGGGAGAGCTTAATGAACAATATTCTGTGAGAGAACTGGTACTGGGGCATTCCCAGCAAAGAGGTATTGGGCATTTATTATGACGGCAGATGCTGTGAAAGATGCTGAGGCAGGCAGAATGGTGGGATGAGCTAGGGGCAGGGTAAACAGCAGAGATTTTTAAGGTGAGGTACTGGACCAGATGGGGGAGGTTGGGGGTGGGGCTTGGTGATTCAGTGCAGGCAGAGACCCCTGGGTGAGGGCTCAGTGAAGATTTCTGAGTGTCCCAGACAGGGGTCAGGGAGGGTGAGTGCGCAGGCCCCTGCTTCCTCCCAGACTCAGCCAGGCAGCCTCTTAGACGGTGTGCTGTTCCCGGGGGACCGATCCAGCAGGAGAGCAGCCTGGAACCACTCTGGTGCACCTGATGGGCCTCCAGGGAATGGCACTGCTGGGAAGCTGCAGCATCTTAGCATGGATACCCAGGCGGGAGGCTCGGAGGGAGATGTGCAAATCTCGGGGGTTCCAAACACCACCAGTGGTGCCATTTATCTTGTCAGAGCCTGGAGCTTCTGGCTGTTTGCTTTCAGCTCAGCAGCTTCTTGGTGGATTTCCTCATCCTTTTAAAATCTTGTCTCTGAGCCTACAGGAGGTCTTTTCAAGGAGAGGAGCCCCTGGCTGTGAGGCTTATCCCACCAGGGCCTGAGGCCAGAGGTAATCTCTGGGGCTGCAGAGGAAAGGAAAGCTGTGCCTTAGGCTCTTAGCTGCTCACCCTCTGTAGCTTTCTCTCACCGGGCACCTCGGCCTCCTCTCCAGGGCAGCTGGTGGCCTCCTAGAGCAGCACTTCTTAAAGCATGAGCCATATGTCACCTACATTGGCCTCTGAAGCCCCACACCAGCCCCACCGAATCCAGGATCTACGGTTGGAGCACCACTTCTCTGTAAGACAGGTCTGACTCATAAAGGCGCCTGCCGCCCTCAGGAAATACCCTAAGGGCACCCCAAACCCAAAGGGCCTTCGCAGCCTCCTCATCTGAATTGCTTTTCCCCCTGGCAGCCCGGGACCCCTCGGAGCACTCTGAACACACTCTGTGCCCCTGCCACGTGCCTTTTCTGCTCTGTGTCACCACTGTGTCGTCCTCACAGACCTGGTGTAAACGTTCCTTCCTCTGCAGAAACGGGACCGCACAGGTTCTAGGCCCTTCGCTAAAGCCCCCTTTCGCTGTTACTTCATTTACTCATCACATCTGTCCTGGGAAGTAGGTCCATTTTGGAAATGGGGGGATTAGCATTCAGAAAATGAAACAATTTGTCTAAAGTCAGACAGGCTAGTAAGGGTCAGAGCTCTTTGCTTCCAGGCCTCACTCTGCCATAGGGAAGCTGTTGTTTCAGGAAGGACAGTGGCGTCTGCCTGGTCCCCCAGTCAAGGTGGTCAGATGGTCCCTCAGTCAGCAAAGCCTCTGGCCTCGCCATTGGGGCAGGGTGGGGCGGCGGTGTCTGGCTCCACAGCCGTCCGTGGCTGTCCCGATACCGCCCGTGCGAAGGAGCCCTTTCTGTGGCCAGTTGAGTAGGCTGAGCGATGCTGCGTAACCCTGGCTTTTTCCTAAGATAGCGCTTCCCCACACTCCCCTGTCAGCCTTTCCCTGCGCTCCAGCTCACTCTGCACGTCCTTCCCAGTGATGATCCTTTCCTCTGTCCACTGAGCTGTGCACAGAGCTGTGCACCTACTCCTGACGTACACACAGAGCTGTTTGAACCGCAGCCGCAGTTACGGAGTGCTTAGATTGCGGCAGGGGCTGATTTAAGGGTTTTTGTACATCTTCACAATTGATGAAGTAGATGCCGTTGTGTCCTCGTTTTATAGATAAGAGAACTGATACACAGAGGATTTAAATAACTTAACCAGGGCTGTAACACGGGGCAGGGGCTGGGACTCGAACCGAGGCCGCTCTGCCACGAGTCCAGCACCTTCTCTTTCTGTGTCTGGCCCTGTGCCCGCCCCTGGGGATTCCGAGATGAGTTAGGCTCCTGCCCACAGGCGGCTCCAAGTCTAACCTGGAGGTGGTTTAAAAACATGGAGTGAGCAGGGCCATAAAAGAAAGGGTGGGAGGAGGGGGGAAGAAGGCCTTTCCAGGGACGGGAATAGGATGGAAGGAGCAGCCTTTCATTTGGGTCTTGGAGGGTGCAAGGAGGTGCATGCAGAGAGCTGAGGGAGAGGGGTGGAGGTGGAGAGAACAGAGTAAGCAAAGGCCCTGTGGTGGGAAGGCACGAGTGAGAGCAAGTGCGATGCTTCATCTGGGCTGGACCAGAGGAGGGAGGAGGACAGTGGGGACGGAGTGGGAGAGGTCGACAGGAGTACACCCCATCTGGGGGCTCCTGGAGCACCATTTGAAGGATGCTGGACTTGATTTTGTAGGCAGTGGGAGCCTTTGAAGAGTTTTGAGTTGAGGTGGGGGAAATTGGTGGGGACAGAGTTGCATTTTACGAAGATCACTCGCAGCAGGTGAA
Source organism: Artibeus jamaicensis (assembly GCF_021234435.1). Classification (NCBI taxonomy): domain Eukaryota; kingdom Metazoa; phylum Chordata; class Mammalia; order Chiroptera; family Phyllostomidae; genus Artibeus; species Artibeus jamaicensis. The sequence goes on from NW_026522057.1 coordinate 11,867,131, forward strand.
GGGTGGTAAGAGTAGCTGTACGGACGGTGTGGCCAGGCCTTTTGGTTTGTTACAGCAGTGCAGGTGACGGGTGCGTGAACCAGGGCAGGTGCAGGAGGAACAGAGGGGAGGAGGTACCCATGTGCGAACTGACAGAATCGGGCAGCTCTCTGGATGTGTGGGACGAGGAGATGTCTCCAGGGGCAGATGGGGACGTGCGCGTCGCACATCGGAGGTGATGGGGAAGGAAGAGAGGTGGAGCTCTGTGGCCGCCTGCACTCTGGCAGCTCCTGGCAGACTGTCCGCCCTCCCGGGCGCCAGGGCCGGCAGGCCTGGTTCCCACCCCCAGGCTCCCTGCTGCTGGGACTCTTAAATAACTTGGGTCCGGGCTGTGCGTGTTGGGTGCCCAGCAGACATTTTTGGGTCTCCAGTCTGTGCAGAAGAGATAACCCCTCTGCCCAGAGAATTCTTAATCAGCTGAACAGGTCCTCATTCCTTGGAAACTGCAAACTGAGGAGAGAGGGGACTAGAGCTGTGCAGGGAGAGCTGGTGGACTCAAGAGTGGAGGGCGACCGAACACCTGGGAGGGTGCCCTGAAGACCCTCGTCCATCAGAGTCAGGGTGTTGGGTGGTGGGAGACTGTGCGGGGCGAACCCGTAGTCAGGGTGGTGCTTGGACCGGCCCTTCCTGCAGGTGGCGCCCCACCCAATGTGGATCCCGAGGCTTATTCCTGGTTCCAGTCAGTGGACTCCGATCACAGTGGCTACATCTCCATCAAGGAGCTGAAGCAGGCCCTGGTCAACTCCAACTGGTCCTCCTTCAACGACGAGACGTGCCTCATGATGATAAGTGAGTGCTGCCCTTCCCTGCAGGCCTGGGCTGGGGGCGGAGCCCCCTGAGGGCTGACAGCAGGTGGGCGGGCGACCATTCTGGGTGAACATCTTTTGGCCAGGCAGGACTTCAGCAGACAGGGGCCTGGGTTCAAGGTGAGATCTAGACTGAGAGTTCTTCCCCCTAGATCTTTTCCCAAGTTCTAGTTCCTGCGAAGTCGCAGGCTGACTCCATGTCCCATTCTGCAGGATGGGACTGCATGCTCTGGTAGGAGACAGTGGAGGGGGGGCGGGGGAGAGGGTCACCTGCCAAGCCACCAGAGAAGATGCAGTTCTGGAAAGAGTGGCAAGGAGGCAGGGCTGGTATGGTACTTGATGAGGGTATGTCTTGGGTATGGGCCTGTGGAGCTTCTGCTCCATCCAGCCTGGGGAGAAGGGCTGCCTCCATGGAGAAGGGCTACCTGAGGACCCTTGGCCCGCAGTCTTGAAGCCTGCCTTCCTTTCCCTTCTCCCCAAGACATGTTTGACAAGACCAAGTCGGGCCGCATCGATGTCTATGGTTTCTCAGCCCTGTGGAAGTTCATCCAGCAGTGGAAGAACCTCTTCCAGCAGTACGACCGGGACCACTCAGGCTCCATTAGCTACACAGAGCTGCAGCAAGGTGAAGGCCGTGGCAGGGATGTGCACACAGAGCGTCTCTTTATTCCCTAAGGGAGAGCAAGGGCTCTTCTCCTGCCTCTGACCACCAAATGCCAGCTGCACTGCAAAACACTGCCTGCCCCTTCTGGGCCCTGGCTGGGGCTTTGAGCCAAGACCCAGGGCAAGGGAGCGCCTGGGTCCAGGATTAGGGCGGGGCTCCAGGTGCTGGGAGCCCTGTAGTGCTGGGTGAGACAGGCTGAGCCCTCGGGGAGCCTTGGGGATGGAAGCGGAGTAGCCCAGGGTACTGTGGGACTCTTTTTGCTCTGGTTTCTGGCATGCAGAATGGAAAGAGCCCCATATAGGGGCCCAGAAAGATGGCCTCTGTTACTGGCTCTGCCAGAAGGCAGTTACCTTCCCGACGCTGGGACCCAAACCACTCTAAGTATTGCAGGTGGGGAGGGTGCCCTGAGGCCACGGTCCTAGGTCTGCTTCCAGTTCTGACTGTGAAGGGTGGGTGGTGAGCGGGGTCATGAGAACCCAACGCAGAGCTTTGCCACCTGGGAGGGAGAAGCGTTCCCCAGCAAACCCAGCCCCTTGTCCAGGCCATGGATTGGGGGATATTATCACAACAAAACTAATATTTATGGAATGAATGCTGGCCTTGTGCCAGGCACTGTAGTAAGACTTATATAACATGTCACATCATTCATTCTCCCCACGTGATAGATACTGTTTATTATTCACCCCCCAAGCCCCCACTTAGATGAAGGGTTCCTTGGGATTGTCCTTTTATGGATGAGAAAGCTGAGGCTTGGGCTACATAACATGCTCTTGGGCCACCCAGCAGCAGGGGAAGTGAGACGAGGCCAGGCTGGTAGGTTGTTCGGGAGGGAGGAAGGAAGCCTCTCGGGTGGGACATCGGCAGTGGCACGTAGGCTGTGACCTTGGAACTGCCCAGCAGCCCCGCCTGGGAGGTGAGCATGATTTCACTTACTGTAGCGACACTCGCTGAGTGCCTGTTATGTGCCGGGCACTGTGCCAAGGGCCGTGCGTGAGCTTTCATCCTTACTGAAACCTGAAGGTTCCCACTTAGACCTGATAAGTCAGAGGATGAGTGAGCTGCAGCTCACTGCAGGGGCTCACTGGTGTGGGGGGGCTGTTTTGCCTCCAGAGCAGGCCGAGAGACCCCTGGGCTGTGCTGCCTCTGCTGTCCACTCCGGTCAGGGTGGTCAGTGGGGCTCAGGCTTCCCTCCGTAATGCAGGCGGGTCAGAGAAGTGCGTGGGTGGCCCAGTGTCATTCTGGGGCCCTGCCTGAACAGGTAGTGAGGGAGATTTGGGGAAAGATGAGGCCCTCCAGCTCAGGGGAGCATCCGGACAGAGCCCTGTTGCACTGTGCTACCCTGGACAGGCCCTCGGGACTTCTGTCCCCTTTCTGCTTTGGTGTTACTCCCCCGAAGTCCCCTGAAGGGCTGGCCGGTGGCCGTGCTCATGACAGGTTTGTGTCTTCTCTGTGTGCTTCCTCTCCAGCTCTGTCCCAGATGGGCTACAACCTGAGCCCGCAGTTCACCCAGCTCCTGGTCTCCCGCTACTGCCCGCGCTCCGCCAGTCCCGCCATGCAGCTAGACCGCTTCATCCAGGTGTGCACGCAGCTGCAGGTGCTGACCGAGGCCTTCCGGGAGAAGGACACAGCCGTGCAGGGCAACATCCGGCTCAGCTTTGAGGACTTTGTTACCATGACAGCTTCTCGGCTGCTATGACCCAGCTTATCTGTAGAGAGTGGCCTGCTCCGGGGGGCCTCCCCTGGCTCTTCAGGGTGGGAGAAGCACGTGGGCCTCTCGTCTTTTCCTGCCCCTTGTAGAAAAAGATTCTCCCTTGCCTGATGCAGCACTGCTCCCCAAGAGGGCTGTGTCATAGCCACCAAGTAGTGGGGTCCTGGGCCAAGGCCACCCAGGTAGGGTCCTGACCTAGGAGAGGACTGGGAATTAAATGTCCTCACAGCCCTGAGCATTTAAGTGGCACAGCCTTGGTGCAGGAGATGCCAGTCATTGTAACAGAGTTTGTGTCCAAGTAAACTGGCTGGGCTCCAGCTCCAGCTCTCTCCCCTGTGCCCCAGCCCCAGCGGTAAGTGCCATCGGCCTCTTACCGTTACAACTGTGTCCCCTTTCCCATGCTGTCCTGTCAGATGAAGCCAGTCTCTTCAAAGTGGACTCTGACCAAGCATGAAAGAGATTTACCCAAGGGACCCGTGGCTTGGATTCCACACCCCGTGCCCACAAGTCCGTGCGGGTTAACTTCTAGCTGCGGGGAGCTGTCCTGCTCGGAGGGCTTGGGCGGTCTCTTCTCTGGCATCGTGGGCCAGGCTCCTGCGCTCCGCAGCTCGGACCCTCACTGCCCACCATTCTCCACTTGGCTGCAGTGCCCAGGGCACGGATGCCACTTCCCACTGCCAATGCCCTTCTTGTTGTCTTTTTTTTTTTCCGTTGGGGGCCAAAAGTTCAGTGAAACTGTAAGCTTCAATAAAAGATCAAACTTCCACATTCTCCACTCTGCCTTCCCAGCTACAGGTTTATATGCTCATCCATTCAGTTGTTCATTTATTCTTTCATTCAGCAAATACGTAAGTGCGTACTGCATGCCACGCCCTGCAGAAAGAAGCCGCTGTGGGGGACGTAGCCTGCCTGAGGCTGCTGTCATTTACAGGGTGAGGCTGAAAGGCGGGGGGCTGGGCTCAGCTCAAGGACCCGATTGTGTGTTTCGTAACAGTTTAGGGATGGCGTCCTGGGCTGGAAGCAGCCATCCTAGAAGTCGGGCCTCTCCATCACCTCAAGCCCTGGGTCTGCCGTCCAGACGAGCTGTGCAGCTCCCCACCCCCCACTTCCAGTTCACACGGATGCCTGCCTGCCTGCTGCTGCTCCAAGTGGCTTGGTAGCCAGTCCCCTCCGCGTGTCGTGAGCTGACAAAATTTCAGTCAGAAGCAAAGACACCAGTCATTCTGGTTCACCTGGGGGCCTTGTGACCGGTAACAATGTGATAATCCTTTCACTTTGGGGGTGACGGTAAGAACTGCAGACCCTGGAGGTTGTCAAACCGAGGATGGTTGGGAAAGGAAGCTGGCTGTTCCAAAGCTCCTGAGGCTCAGTGGGTCAGTCCCATTCTCTGTAGACTGGCCGTGGAACTGCGTGGGATCAGTTCCCAGAGGCCAGCCACCGCCCAGAGCTGGAGTCCCCTCCTCGGCCCCACTGCGAGTCCACCCTCTGCTCGACAACCTCCAATAACAGAGCTCCGTGCGCTTCCAGGCAACCCACTCTGCATGCCGGCCCTCGGTCCCGGAGATCTGCCACCACGCTCCCCGCAGCTCCTCGCCGAGCACCCCTCCCCTGGTCACGCTGGTCACCTCCCCAGGATTTTCTCCAGTTCACCTGAGTCTGCCACGTGGAGGCCTGAGCCTCACTGTGGCACGGGGTTCAACTGTTGCCCCGTCGGGAGAAGCTTCTACTGTTTCTTTGTTCCCGCTGAGCCAAGTGTCTCTGGAAACCACCTTTAGAACGGCACCTGTCGTGATCTCAGCCTTGTGGTCTGCTGGGGCTGGGGGGCCCAGGACCTGGGTTGGTCCTTGTGGGCATGGTTGGTTCTGAGCTTGGGGCCCGCCCGCACACCTCATTCTGCACACCGCACCTCCAAGCCTGGCTACAAACCTGACAAACAGCTTTGGATCCTGGGGCCAACCAGGAGTGTGAAGTGGGCAGGCCAGGCCACACTTGCACATCTGTGGAAATGTCCACGAGAGCAGGGCTGCTGAGTCCTCTGGGGAGGGATGGCAGACCACACCTTCCACCTGCCTTGGTGTTGCCTAAGAGGAAGGGTGCTTGCGCTTTCCTGAGCCGGGCCCCTGGCAGGACCGTGGCTTTGCCCCGCTTCCTGCCTGGTGAGGTCACAGGGAGCCCGAAGCTTCATTAATCAGGTTAAGGGGACCTGGTGGTGTGCGCGGCAGGCTGGTCTCTGCCAGGTGTCTCGCCCCTCTCAGTGGAGCAGTGATTCAGACTGTTCTCCCGCTCTGGCAATGAGGATCAGGGCCTCTGGCAGCCCCCTAAGCATCTCAGCGGCAGACGAAGCACATCTAGCCAAGTCTGTGGCTTTCTCTCTTTATTCTGTGAGTTCATAGAGAGTAAATGTGAGCCCTGATTTCCGAGAAGAAGATGATGATAATAAGGCAGTCTGTTAACTCTGCTGTCTGGCCCCCTTCCCCCACTTGCCTGGGCCCGTGAGCACACAACTGTGTCCAGGATTGAGGTCCCGGGCATTGGAGAACTGGCACCGCCTGCGGAAGCAGCACCTCCTGTGCTCCGAGGCCGGCGAGGAGCCGGTCTGGGAGCCAGCACGGGGGGTCGGGAGGTGGGTGTAGTCAGCAGACAACAGCGCCTTGTCTCCCCGCCGCCCTCACACCGACTTCCCCACCTTCCTCACTCCTCACCTAAGCAGCACAGATATTGTGCAATGACGAGGAAAAGGAACATTCAGTGCCGGGCTTTTAATTACCATTGCTCTGGGCTGCTGGCCTCCACAGCGAGTGGTCACAGGGAGAGGGTTTTATCACACCACAAAGCCAAAGGGATCCAGTCTGCTGTGCGGACACTGGGCACCTGGTGGGGGTGGGGCTGTGTTCCCTCCAGGGGAAGGCAGGGTCCTGATTCCTTACGGGGGTAGCATAGAGGGCTGGCTGAGGGCAGCCTGGGCCTTGGGGAGTCACTGGGCCAGATGGAGATGCTGCTGGGCCCTTCTAGCCGGCTCCAGGGAAGGCCTGGGATTGGGTAGGAGAGGGGTCTTTGGGAAGAAGGCCAAGCTCTGGACAGACGATTGGGATCCATGCACTGTGAGGTGTAGCCCAGTGAGAGGAGTGCAGTGATAATCTTGCTCACAACACTACCGTTTACAAAGAGCTTTCTGCTTTCTTGCGCATGCGTAACCCTTACATCAGTCCTGTTTAGGGGACGCAGCTCAGAGAAGGGATGTTACTTGCTCAGAATCAAACAGGTGAAAAACCAGAACAGGAGCCCTGGCTTGGAGCTGCATTCAGCGGTCTCCGCAAGGAGTCAGGTCAGGGCTGGGCCCCAGGAGCCAGAGGAGCAACCCGGGCAGGGAGCAGGTTGCACCCCTCGGAGCGGCCAGGGTGGCCCTGGCTCAGGGAAGCACTGTGGTGACGCTGGTCAGGACCACGTGCTCTGAGACTTTGGAGACGGAACACCGACTCTGCAAGGACAAGGATTTGTGCCTGGCAGGGGAGCGGGGGCTGGGGGCCTTCAGAGAGCCACAGGGACCCAGGCTGGGCAGGCAGCAGGAGAAGGCGGCTTTAAACTGCTCCCGGAATTTGCCTTGGTTGGGGGACAGAAGACACAGCCGTAAGCAGACAAATACCGCAGTGAGAAGGAGCCTTGGGCCCTGGGCCGCCCACGCAGCTCAAGCCACGCTGCCTGTGCGGGGCCAGGAGGGAAAGGTAGAGCTGGATGGAGAGAGCCCCAGAGCCACCTCGTCACTGCCAGGGAGAGAGGACAGAGGCCCCGGAGCAGGTTCCCCAGGAGAAATGTGATTTGTATCTGATTCCTTGACTGCGCTCTGGCACTGAGCCCGGCGGGTCTAAACGTGGTGTCTGGCTCCGGGGCCTCAGATCATCTCTGCCCTGCTCGGTGAGTAGGTGGAGTGAAGGCTCGCCCAGGCTTTCCCCATCTCCGTCCTGTGGCAATGAAAATGCTAGCAGCCCTCACACCAAGCACTGCGCTGGGTGCCTCAGCACCCTGAGAAGCTGGGGTCCTTCATCTTAACTTCAGAGACGGGACACACAGCTGTGCAGTGGCTTGCCCAAGGTCACCCACCGAGAAGTTCTAACCCAGCCCGGTTCTAACGCTGAAGCCCTTAAAGAACAAGAGAGAGTGGGGAGGTGGGGCTCCCACAGCCACCTTGTTCAGCCAGAGGATAGCAGGGAATCATTTTATGTGGAACTGAAACCTCATGTCCCAGCATTCCTGCCAACTGTCCAGTGCCCAGCAGAGGGCCATGCACACAGTAGGCACTCAGTAAATGTAGACCAAATTGAGGAATGCAGTGTGTCCTCTGCTGCAGAGCGCATCTCTCCTGTTCTCTCCTCCAAGCTGGAAACCCCTAGCCAGCCTTCACTGGATGATTCTGGAGTCTCACTGAGGGTTATAATATTGACCCCTCAGTGAGGGGTCACTTTCAACATCTCTCGAAGATTATTTGTGTCCAGGCTTGAAGAGTCAGCTGGAACTTGTCCGAGTCAGAGAGCTGGTGAGTCATACTTTTGCTGGGCTGCTGGGGGTTGGGTGAGGGGCAGGGGGGCAAGACCCCCTGAAACAGAGGCAGAGGGAAGGTGGGGGAACCGTGGGACAGAGGCGAGGAGGCCTGGATTTCCAGAGAGGCCAGGAGTGGGACTGGTGCTGGAGGAGGCAGATCTAGAGATAGACCCCCGATTCTGGCCCCTCTGCTGGTGTGTGTCCAGCAGGGCATGGGGAAGCCCTCTCCCTCTGCGGAGCTGCCTCTGCCGGGCACTCTCCCTTATCCCCGATGCCTCTATTATGTGGTCACCCCTCAGGCCTGGCTCCCACGGGAGCCCATGTTGACTGGGCAGGCTGATGGGAGGCCCTGTGGTGCATGTACCTGGCAGGGGTGGAGGTGAGCTGGCCTAGCTGCTGCCCTTCCCACCCGCTCACTGGTCTGCATAATCTGCAAAACTGGAGCCTAGGTTCTGGGCAGATTCCTTTGGCCGCAGCTAGGGGTGTGGCTGGCCTCGGGCTCAGACCAGGGCTCCGATCAGGGCTCCTGGGGGTGGGGTTCCACCTCCCCCCTGAGTGGGAGTCACCGGAGCAAAGCCAAGATTCCCAGGAAGGAGCACCTATCTGGTCCCCTGCCATCTTGCATTGGGGATGGAGAGATGGGTGTCCTGGGGACTGTTGCTGCCCTCCGTCACCCCGCCTGCCCGGCCACTCACCGCTGAGGAAGTTGTAGATGATGGGGTTGGCGGCGCTGTTGGCGTACACCAGCCAGTGGGAGAAGGTGAAGCAGGCGTAGACGGCTTCTCTGTCGCTGGCCTGGTGGAACATCCCGAACACCCTGGGGCCGGAGGGGGGAACAGTCAGAGAAGGGGCAGCTCCGACCAGTGTGGCTCAGTGGATAGTGGGTCATCCCGCAAACTCAAAGGTTGCGGGTTCGATTCCCAGTTGGGCCACATGCCTGGATTTCGGGTTTGATCCCAGTTGGGGCACTTATGAGAAACAACCAATTGATGTTCTCTCTCACATCGATGTTTCTCTCTCTCCTTCCCCTCTGTTTAAATAGAGAGATAAAAATCTTTTTTAAAAAAAAGAAATGGGGCAGATGCGTGTGTGTATTTGTGCGGTGTTGCTCACAGAATTCAAGACACAGGCTGTAAAGTGACAGCCACTGCCCCTTCCACCTACCCCGGGCCTCTGGGTCTGGGGTCTTGACCACTGTTTTGGGTTCTTGAGCACAGAGCGTGACCAGGGTGGGCCTGGGGACAGGCACAGGGCACATCTGCTCGGTCACCGGCCATCTGACCCCCGGAGCTTCCCCACCCATGTTCTCACCCACCCTCAGGGCAACACGATGAGTCACCGCCACTGTCCACTTTCTCAGACAGGAAAACCGAGGCTCAGAGGAGTAAGGGACAGGACGGCGATCACTCAGCCAGGCAGTGGCCCGGTACAGAGGCACGTGGGACTGTCTTGCTCTTTCCCTGAACCCCGCGCCCCCCCCCCCCCCCCCCCCTGGGCTGGCCAGGCCGCCCGGCCCCTTCCACTCAGTCTGCTCTTCCTCCTGCAAGGCTCGGCCCCTCCCTTCAGTCTCTGCCAAAGGTCACTGCCTCCAAGAGGCTTTTATTCCTTAACCCATTATATATTTTTAAGATTTTTTAAAAAACCATCTGTCACTGTCGCTGTCTACCTACTTTCCCTATTTTATTTTCTTCATAACAGTTGCCACCGCCTGGTATGCTAACGTAGTTTCATTCCTCCTCCCGCAGGATGTGGCCTCCTTGTGGTGGGGACTCTGTCCTGGGCGCTGTCTGTGTTCCCAGCCCTGGGAGGCACTGAGGCTCAGAGAAGACAAACGACCTGCCTTGGGGTGGAGCCAGGTCTTTCTCCGGAGCAGAGAGGGCTCCTTCCTCCGACAGCACACCCCCTCACCCCTGACCTCTCCCCGAGGGCTCTCACCTCTTAAGGACATTGAGGACGCTGATGGGCAGGTAGCAGAGGGCAAAGACCAGCAGCACCACCATCAGCATCTTGGCCGTCTTCCTCCGAGCACGCATCTGCTTCACCTCGGCCAGGAAGGCCCGGGCCCGAGGCGGGGGCTCTGTGCCCTGGTCCTGCCCCTGCCCCTCCGACTGGTCTGAGGGCCGCTTCCAGTTCCTCACCAGGGCCGACGTGGTGCCGGGGATCTGCCCAGCACAGACAGAGGCAGAGGTGCTGGGAGGAGCGCCTTGGGAAGTCAGTCCCCTTCGCTGGGACCCACTTCAGGCTGCACCCCGGGGCAGGTGGAGGTGGGTGAAGGGAATAAACCCTTGCAATAGGAAGGAACCTAATATTCATGATAGAGACCAACACTCTGGACTGAGGGTGAACAGCCTACCTTCATTCTCCATTAGCTCACTAGTGGAGAGACCACCCACTAGTCACGCACTATGTGGGTGAGACCACCCACAACGTGCCTTTGGAGAAGGTGTCACTGGCCCTCAGTTACAGATGAGGCAACTGAAACCCAGGGAGGCAGGGGACCCTTGGCAACATCCTCCCAGCACCCAGATCACCCTTTCCATCTGGCGGGGGTCGGGTGGGGGCGAGTTGTGCTTCCGCCTGGCCCACGCCTGCCTGTGGGGAAGCCTTGGCAAGGGGTGAGTGAGCAGGTGAGTGGCATGGAAGGGCCTGGGCCTCAGAGCACAGGTCCCGGCCCTGGTTGGTCCCATCAGCCTGTGATGGTTCCGGGCTCCTGGAGCAGCCACTGATTTCCTCAAAGCCTCTCCCACCACTGGACTCCTGAATCACCCCATGACAGGGCATGAGGCTATAGAGTCCAGGAAACTTGGGGTCTGGGGCCGGCTCAGCCATTCGTGAGCTCTGTGACCTTGGTCAGCTCACTTTCCTTTTGAGAGCCTCAGTTTTCCTGCCTGTCAGGTGAGGAGAGGGACTGCTGCCATCTTAACCGGGGGCTGCGTGTGCTGGCGGGCACGAGGCTGCCCACGCTCTGGCCTACATGCTCTGGCTGCACAGGCACTGGCCTGGGACTTGCTGCTGTGTGGCCAAGGGCCTCTGCGCAGCCCCCCGCCCCCACAACACATCCCACAAAACCTGCCGTGGGTCGTTGTGTAATAAAGAAAGCAGGCCCTGGAGCCAGAAGGGCCCTGCCACTCTCTGGCTGTGGCAAGCTGGTTGCCGTTACTCAGCGTCTGTAAAGTAGGTAGCAACGCGGCTTTGGTGAGACAGTTGTGAAAATACTGTGAGCAAAGTGTGTGATTGGCAAGCAACATGGAGGCGCTGTGGTGTTGCAGCATTGAACTGAGCACGGGATCCCACTGATCTCCGTCTGAGTCCCTGACCTTCCCCTCCGTGGCTGAGGGGTTTGGGGAAGTCGCTTTGCCTCTCTGGGCCTGTTTTCTCATATATCAAGTTGGGAGCAATCTGTGGTGGCTAAGAGGATGCAAGACAAGCTGGAAGTGTGTGGTACAGTCGATGGCAGCTACTGACAGTATTCAGTTCCAGGGTCAGCTCCAGCACGTTAGGCCTTGAGTTTGAAAGTCCCTGGGCCCTGCCTCTCTCTGGTTGCAACCAGGATGGCGTGTTCTGAAGGCAGAGGGCTGTCTATTCCCTTAGACCAGTACCCTATCCCCTCCCAGCCCAGACATTGACACCAGTGTGGGCCTTACCTGACGCCCCCAGAGCTTGCGGAAGATCTGGAAATACGCCATGGCCATGAGACCCAGCGGGGCCAGGTAGGTGACAACGAAGAAGCAACTGTGGTAGATCTTGGGATAGAGGTCATCTGCAGGGGCCAAGAGATGCACAGGTTGGGCCCCCCGCCTGTCCTGCTTAGCAATGCCACCCAGCCCCAGCTAGGGCCAAAGCAAGCAGCTGGGCCACATATAGGCACCACGGCAGAGAGACACGAGTTGCCCACTCTGAGGACGTCCATCCTGGAGGGATCCCCACTAGAGTGACCCGCCCTGAAGGTATCCTGGGTAGGTGCCCGCTCTAAAGTGTCCTCTCAGGAGATACTCCCCTGGGTGTCCCAACAGATGCCTGCCCCAGGGGAACATGTCCCAGAGATGCCCACTTCAGGAGGGCCTGCCGAAGGCTGGCGCCATTACCTACCTGCCCAGTGTTCGTCGCAAACCGAGAAGAGCCGGGTGCGGTTGGCCAGCTCCGGCAGCACACTGCTGCATTCCATGACAGCGGCCTGGGGCACCATGACAGCCAGCGACACAGCCCAGATCCCCAGGATGGAGCCCCGGGCACGCCGGGCAGTGCTCTTGAACAACAGTGGGTGGCAGATGGCATACCAGCGGTCCAGGGCGATGAAGCTGAGAGTCAGCACTGCCACTGACACAGACACGGCCTGCCCCGGGGAGACACCGTGTCAGTCCTCCTGGGGGCCACCCAGAGACACGGAGTGAGTGAGGGGCTCTCGGCCCAGAAATGCCAGGAGCCAGGCGCAGTGCGCACGCTGGCTCTGCTTACTGGCTGTGTCGGTTTGGGCAAATCACTCACCCCGTCAGCCCCACCTGCGGAGTGGGAAGATACCATCCACCCGCAGGAGCCTCATAAAAATAAATGCAGCCAGAGAGAGAAAATGTCCATCTCGAGGCCTGGCACAGAGTAGGTGTCCCCGGCCGTGACTAACAGCCTGCACTTGGGGAACTCACTGCATACCACACGCGCTCATTCTCATCACCCTGACAACCACGCCATGAGGCAGGGACTCTCACCCCATGTTACAGATGAGGAAACCGAGGCTCAGAAAGGTTAAATACCTCACCCAGGGTGATTTTCCTCCACTGCCTGTCTTTGTTCTCGGGGTTGCTAGTGCTAATCAGTTGAGTGGAAAACCTCAAAACAGTGGGGACTTGAAGAGGCATTTCTCTCTGCCCTGGGAGGCCATCCCTTCCCCAGGCTGTTGGGAAAGAGCCCTCATTCTGGGAGGCAGGGATGCGTGGAGGCCTGCGGTGAGCACCGCCTCCAGGAGAGCCCCTGCCCTCTGGGTTAGAGGGAGGGGGTCAAGGGAGGCAGCGCAGGGGACATTCAGGCCTCTGGACACCCTCTTTCCACCCACATCCCAACCCCCCTGAACATCCTGATTCCCAGTGCGGGTTGAGAAGGCCCTGGCAAGGGGTGGGGGCAGGGAAGGAGACTTTGTAGCAGGGCCTCTCAGCTCTGCCTTCCTCAGGATCAGGAAGCAGGCGGAGCGTGCGTTTGTGCCTGTCACTGTGGGCTTGCGCCTCTCTCCTCCACCGTGTGCCCTGTACCTAGAGGTGACTGTGCATGTGTCCACACGTGGCTGTCTGTTTGCGTGTGTGATGGGGGGAGCTCTGTATGAGTACGTGAGGCCGTGTCTGTGGCCTCCAGTGTAGGGCTGGATGGCCTGCCCTTGCTGACACTGGAGGATGACACCACACAGGTGCTGACTGAGCCACCGTGTCCTGTCTGAAAGGCAAGGCTGAGGGTCACTGAGACTTATGTAAGGCCAGTGTTTTTGTACATGATGTGGCGGCGGGGTGATGAGGGGCACTGGGCGGAGCTCACCTGTAGATAAGGGATGACCTTGCAGAGGGCGTGGCCAAACAGCCAGGACTCGGTGATGTCCACCAGCAGGCTGGCTGGCAGGCAGATGGCTGTCACCAGCACGTCCGCCAGGGACAGGTTGACAATGAAGTAGTTGGTGACGGTCCTCATGTGGTGGTTCCGCCACACGGCAAGACAGACTGCGGGTCGCGGTGGGGATGAGGGGAAGCCAGTGGCAGAGCCACGCCCCCCCCAGCACATCCCCACGGCACACTACCCAGGTAGAGAGAGTAGAGGTAGAGGCTGGGGGGCTGGGGAGAGACCCGAGGCCCAGGATTCCCTCCAGTCCCCAGGGGAGTCCCACAGCACCGCAGGGACACAGGGACCTACCCAGCGTGTTGCCCACCAGGGCCACGAGGAACACAGCCACATAGGCTGCGATGAGAACCCACTCGTATTGCTTCGGATACAGATAATCACGCCACAAATAGCGGAGAAACTCGTCTTCGTAGTAGTAGTTGGGAGGCGCTGGGGACGGGTCCAAGCTGCCAGTGGGGACTCCCGTCTGGGTCCCTGGGGTGGCCGAGGGCTCCATGAGCTCAGGAGCCGCTGTGGCCTAGGGGCATCCTGGGCTCCCGGGAGGGAGGGAGCCGGGCCAGGCAGGGCCTCAGCCCACTGCCCTCAGGGAGCCCGGAGTCTTGCACCGGGTCTTTTGGGGTTCCAGCCCCAAAGCTCCTCCTGAAGGAAGGGAGCAGGGAAAAGGAGACATTAGGGAGTGTGCCAAGAAATTTGCATATAAACTCCCTCTTAGTTCTCACAGTTCTGCGCTGTGGGTTACGGGGGAGAGGGACAGACCTCGCCCCGTTCAGCCTCAGTTTCACCATCTATTCGATGGGGTGATGACCACACCTACCTCACAGGACCTCAGGGGGGAGTAATGGGCTCTAAGGCGTGACTAGTGCTTTACCCAGAAGCTGGCTTCCCCATGATCAGAGACCCCTGCCTTGTGGAGGAGGAGATGGAAGCTCAGAGAGGTTGAATTCCTCACTCAAGGTCACAGAGCTACTGTGCCAGGTCTGTCTGGATCCACCAAACATCACGGATTTGAGAGGGGAAGTCATCCGATTGCAAATATTCTCCCCTGAATAGCAGTTCACAAGCCTGAATTTTTGGTTGAAAAAAAGGTCAAGAGAGGCTTTAGAAACGCAGGCCCGCCCACCGGACCTGCCAGACCCTCCCCGGCGGGGACACGCACACGGTGGGGGAAGGGTGCGGGGAGGAACTGACCACGTCTCTGGAAGTGGGGAGAGAGCCCGAGGCCCAGCCGCGGCCGGGACCGCTCACCCCCAGGGCTAGAGCCCCCTGGTGCACCCCGAGGCAGCGAAGCCCACCGGCGGCCGCCAGGGGTCGCTGGCGGCCGGCGCGCAGGACGCTCCCTCCATTCACAAATCCGGCCTCGCTCCCCGCCCCTCCGCTCTGGCTCGGACCCCTCCTTCTCCTCGCCTGGGCAGGGACGACCCTGGACTTGTGTAGGAGGGTTGCCCGGCCCTGGACACCCCTGCGAGAGGCGGAGGGGTCTCCTTCAGACCCCACGGAGCGTCGGCGGACCTACTCCCTGAGCGGGACCTCCCTGCACCTCCCGAGCTGTGAGGGGCTGCGGGGCGAGGGGAGGGGAGAGCGGGGCGCCAGGGGTTTTGCAGGAGCCTGCCCGGAGGAGAGCCTCCCGGGACTCAGCTTCCCGGCACCCAGGTTATCCCCCGAGGCTCGTGGCTCTGGCCGAGGGTCGTTTGAAACCCCCGCCCTGGGCCTGGGGTCCCCCGCGCCCCGCCCTGCACCTGTTGGCTCCGGGACGCCGGCGTCCTCGGTCGCTGATCCCGCGGACAGTGAACCGGGGACTTCGCCTCCCTGCCCCGAAGGCCGGGCTCCTGAGGGCGCTGAGGCTCCAAAGCGGCCGTGGCTGGCGCGGGATCCGCTGGGCTGCGCGCTGCCGGGCGGGGCGGCCGGGGCGGGAAGGGCAGGGCGGAGAGGGGAGCCCCCGAGGCCGGTCTCCTCTTCTCGTCTCCCAGCTTCCAGACCCGAGACCCGGAGGGCGGAGGGAGATGCCGGTGCCTCCTCGCCGCCCACTTCACGCTTCCATCCCACTTCCATTCATGCGTCCATCCGTTCATTCATACCTTTCGCATTCATTCAACATTTCGGCCTTTGCATTCAGAACACACCTACTGTGTGCCGGCGGGCCCTGCGGGTCAGCTTCGGAGAGGGGATCCCAGCTGCACCCCTGCTCGCTATCACCTAACTGAGGAGGAGGATGGCACAGGTGGGTCACAGGGATGAAGAGACGACGCTCGCACCGCCTCCGGCCAAGCGTAGGCTGCGACTGCAGCTGACAGTCGCCAGCGATGCCAGGGGCCCTGCGCCCCTTCCCAGCCCCCGTTCTATCTGCCCACCCCATCCTTTTTGTTTATACCTGCGTTCCCCCTCCCA
Source organism: Artibeus jamaicensis (assembly GCF_021234435.1). NCBI lineage: Eukaryota > Metazoa > Chordata > Mammalia > Chiroptera > Phyllostomidae > Artibeus > Artibeus jamaicensis. The sequence goes on from NW_026522057.1 coordinate 11,882,864, forward strand.
AGACAGAGATGGTAGGTGGGGACAAGAAGCTGGGAGTCAGAGGGGCTGGTTGCTTCAACAAACATTTACTAAGCAGTGTGCCAGGCAATCAGCTACAATCACGCAGCTGCCATTTGTATAGTCCTGGCCATGCATGGTCTCATGTAACCAGTCTGGAAGTAGTTGTTATTGTACCCATTTTACTGATGAGAACACTGCCCGCCCTGTTTCAGCGACGTGCCCAAGGTCACACGGCAGAGCCACGGCTAGGATTTAAGCCTGTGCTTCTCTCCAGGTCTATCAGCCTCCTTGCCAGACAGAGGTGCCTGGGCTGGCAGGAGGCAGGTGAGCTCTCAGCCTGGCAAGTCCTCTGTGGTGTGAGGAGAGCTGTGAGGGGTCCCAGGGGGACGTGGGGCACAGAAGGACAGACTGATCTAGCCAGAGCATCAGGACAGGCTTCCTAGAGCAGGAGCCTCTTCACACAGACCCGAAGAAAGAGCACACAGCCCTGCAAGGTGACTGTGGTAACAGTAGAGAGAATTCAAGGCAGAGGACACAGCAGGTGCAAAGGCGTGGTGGTCAGGCCTTCCCGGGAAACACAGGGAGGTGAAGGGTGACCTCCAGGGCCTCAGGCAGTCACCTTGGCCGCCCCCTGCCTCAAGTCAGGAGCTTCCTATCACATCAGACCCACCCTCCTCTCTCACCTTCGGAGACTCACCCTTCCCTCCTGGGAGGTGATGCCTGAGATATAGCCTCCATCTTCCCTGTTGCAGCCACAGCCCCCTTTCAAAGGATCTGGGCGGTGCTGTTAGGCACGGTGTGTGGGAGGAGAGCTCGGGCAGCACAGGGGGAACATCCAGTAACCTTCATGGCTCCAGAGCAGCGGGGAGGAGTGAAGGTAACTCTCGGGCCGACTCTCAGGCCATGTCTGGGCGGGCATGGCATCCGCACAGTGAACAATGTGTCACGGCATCCCTCTGGTTGCAAAGCTCTGTCCTGCCTGCCCAAGGTGCTGGCAGAGGTCGAGAGATGGACGAAGTGACACAAGAGAGGACTGTTGTGTTTGTGTCTACCTATCCCCACACTCGTGATTGCACATATGTGTGTGTGACTGTGTTTAAATAAGGGCTGTGAGTGTGTGCCTGGAGGAGTCCTGTGTGTGTGTTTGTGCCTCTGAGGGTACATGTGGGCAGGGGACAGGTTCTGGGTTGATGACTGAGCAGTTGCCCTGGCTGGGATGTGTCTAGACGGGTCTCGGTGTGCGTTGGTGTGTTGGTGTTTGTATCTGTGGGGAATGTGTGCATGGAGGTGTCTGTCTCTGTGTGTCTGGATGTGTGTTTGTGGCTTAGACTAACCTTGGCCTCCAGTGCGCTCCCCGTGAGGGTGGGGGTGGGAATGCGGGCATGCCTGAGTCCATGGCTCTGTGAGTGTGCGTACATGGACTTCATGTGTCTGCCCACACAGAGATGACTCATCTGATCTCCCACATTAATCCCTCCATCTACAGCAGCTCGACTGTTTGCTATGTGGGGGTTGGGGAGGGGCTGCAGGGCATGGGAGATGGGAGGCGGATGGTGCAGGACACTCTAACGACCAGCCGCAGCAAATGAGGTGCAACTGGGATGCAAAAGGTGTGGCCCAAGTGTGTCTGCGTGGGCTGAGGGCGCCAACTGAGCCCAGCACAGCCCGGGCTTAGAACCCAGTCCCTAGTTCAGAGCTCCACGGTTTATGCACCCTGGGCTGGAGTGAGCAAGGGGCTCCCTAGGTCCCCCCAAATCTTTACGCATGGGGTGCTCATGTCTGTGTGGGGAAGGAGTCATGGCTGAGAACCCACCCTCTCACCTGCAACATCCACTTTTACAGAAACAACCCTACTTCTCCTTAAGGGGGAACCCCGTTGCCAAACCCTTCCTTCACCCCTTGGTACCAGAGACGGCTGTTCCCCTGGACAAAGGATCATGAAGGAGCCCTTCTACCCCGAGGCAGCGGATCCTTCCTCCTCCCCTATCAGACACGGGCCAGGCTCTGTGTCCCCAGGTCCCTCTGGTCCTGAGCCTGGCTCCTGCAGCCATGGCCTGAGGGTGAGGTAGGCCAGGAATTCGGCCTGGACAGCAGGAGGGAGAGAACCCAGGTGTATGCTCGGAGGAGCCTGGAGCCCTGGGGCGGGGGAGGGGCAGTGATGCTATGGAAGACCCACTGGGAGCCGGGGTGTTTTGGTCCTTGGGCCCAACAGCACCGGCCTCTGGGTCCATGGAGGGATCCAGGAACCGCACGTCCTCCATCTCCAGGCCGGCTCCTCCTCCACCCAGGGAGGTTTGCCAGAGCTGCCTGTCACCCGGTGGCCACATGACCTCTTGTTGATCTCATCCTGAGCCTCTGAGCCACAGATCCCTGTCACATCCATCTTCGAGTGTCAGCCCCACACTGGCCCCAGGTACGATCCCCTCTTCCTCCCAATTCCACTGTGACTTACAGTAACCTCTGTCTGGCTAGGACTAGAGTAATTGAAATGTAATTGGGTTTTCAACTTGCTAATGCTGCCACAGGCCTGGCATGTGGAGGGGAAGTCCCTGGGCAGGGCAGAGGTGCTTTTCGGAGGAACAGAGATGGAGAACAGGTAGCAGTGTTGGGGGGATGAGGGGGGAGGGAGGGCCAGCAGTGCCTGGGCTACGGGCCTGGAAAGGGGGATTCTGAGGGGCAAGAGGGAAGGGGCTGAAGACAGCAGTCTTCTGTATGTTCACCCCATCAGACCTTCACTCAGCAAACACTGGCAGGTGGGTTGCAGAGATGGGGGCCCTGCTGGTTAGGCTGGGAGACCCCAAGTAAGCAATTAGCTTGGGGTGGATATGAAATGCATTAGGATGGGAGCCTGTGGAGCCCGGGCAGGGGGCGGGGAGCAGGTTGGGACTGAGACCAACAATGATAGTGCATGTGAACCCAAAGGAAAAACAAGCCAATCGCTCCTGTCTGTTAATCTGGTGTTGAAAGGAGGTCAGGGGCATAGGCTTTGGGGCCGGAAAGGCCTGGGTTAGACTCCCGGCTCTGCTGCTTCCTGCCGTGTATGATCTTGGACTGGTCACTTCCCTTCTGTGATGGGCTGGGGAACGGCCCCCAAGGATATCTACATCCTGTGAATATGTGGCATGGCCAACAGGCCTGTGCAGATGTGACCAAGTTAAAAATCTTGAGGTGCAGAGATTATCCAGGGTCATCCCCGTGGGCCCATTGTCATCGTAGGGCCCTTGCAGGAGGAAGGCAGGAGGGTCCGAGAGAGGGGACGTGAGGGTGAAGCGCAGGCCGCAGTGATGCCAGTGCTGGAAGGGGCCACAAGCCCAGGGGTGTGGGCTCTTCTAGAAGCTGAAAAGACCAAGAGCAGATTCTGCCCCAGAGCCTCCAGAAGGCCTGCTGATTCCTTGATTTTAGGCTCATAATACTCATTTTAGACCTCAGACCTCCGAGAGTGTAAGAGAAGAAAATTGTGTCGTTGGAAGCCACTAGGTCTGTGAGAATCTGTTAACAGCAGCCACGAGGCTCTTGTGCAGCCCCTCTGTGCCTCCTCTCACTGGTTCTAAGACAGGACCCGCAGGAGCCTCTGCCCTGCTGAGTCGGGCGAGGGTTCATGCAGACGGCGGGTGTGCAGAGCAGCAGGTGCTGGGCGCCAGCGAGGCAGACGCTCACACGTCCGCACACATGCTGTCGTAAAAACCATTAATACCCTTTCAAAATTAGAGTGGTCGCCCTGGCTGGTATAGCTCAGTGGCTTGAGCGCAGGTCTGCGAACCAGAGTCCCAGTCAGGGCACATGCCTGGGAAGCAGGCCACTTCCCAGCAGGGGGTGCACTAGAGGCAACCATACATTGATGTTTCTCTCCCTCTCTCCTTCCTCTCTAAACATAAATAAATAAATAAATATTTTTTAAAATGTTAAAAAAAAATTAGCGTGGTCATATCGTGGGAAGAACCAGGACTTTGTCAGACATCCTTATGTTTATCTTGTCATTTGGTATTGCCTTTATTTTGAGTTTATAAGGTAAAGATCTAAATCGTAAAATAATAAGTAATATTACTAATAAATGATGATGTGGTCTAATTATTTTGAAACAGAAGCACCCAGGTGGAAAGAAAAGAAGGAGAGACTTGATTTTCCTGGGAGGGGTATGTGTACGCTGGTGGGTTTATGACTATGACCTGGATCACCAGACATCTGAGGAAAATCTTCAATAGGACAAAGACCGAGATAAGCAGAACAAAAGTTCCAGAGGCAACTTGCGCTGGGTTTTGAGGGATGAATAGGAGTTCGCAGACAGGCTTTGAGTGACTCATGCTAGGCAGGAGTGGGAGAGGAAGAAAGGGTGGCATTCCGGGCATGGAATCCTGAGGGGGCAGCATGAGCAAAGGCTAGGGGTGGCTCTGGGGCCACAGTAAAGTCTATTTTGGCCTGAGGGTGCCCCCATGAAGAGGAGCAATGAGAAATAGGAAGATGGGTGAAGGGCTGGCCTTGAGTCTAGGCTGAGGATCTTGGACTGAATTCCGAAAGCAGGGGGGTGCACGGGAGGTTGAGCAAGTGTGCGTTGTGGTTGGATTGGCAGCCATGCCCTCCAACTCAAAGACATTTGAAATGAATTAAGAGTAGGTTTTCCCTGTAAAAGAGTCAATACACTCAAAATAAAATAAAGTAAAATTATCATTCTTAATTTTGTAGAGTAGCTATCGACTTCTGTGTTAGAATGCAGCTTCTGTAACAAAGACTCTGCCGATGACAGTGGCTTAGAAAGACGGAAGTTTCTTTTCCTCTGCAGACCATCCAAGGCTAGCAAGGCGGCTCCACAATTGTCAGGAGCTGAATTCTTCCAGGATAGAAGGGTATCAGGGCTATGAGCACAGGGGCTGGCTCTCGTCACGAGTCTGCCAATTAGGAGCTGTGCGACCCTGGGCAGCCTCCTTAATTTCTCGTGCTTGAGTTTCATCATCTGTAAAATGAGGATCATTTGGGACCAGTCTGATAGAGAGAGTAATGTTCCCCCAAAGATGTCTATGTCCTAATCCCTAGAAACTGTGAATGTTACTTTATATGGCAGAAAGGACTTTGGAGAAGTGATGAAGTCTTTTTTTAAAAAAACTGTTTTTCCTGAAATGTTGCAGATCAGTGAAGCAAATAGAATGGTGGCTGTCAAGGAAAACTGTCACTCTGGGCTTTTTTGACCGCAGCAGCGATGTGGAAGCAGCTGCGGCTTCAATAAGGGCCGTGAAGAGTCTTGAGATGGGGATAGTAGCCCGTATTTCCCAGGTGGGCCCAATATAATCACGAGCTTCCTTATAAGAAGGAAGCAGGAAGTCAAGTAGCGATAGGATGTGTAAGACAGAAGCAAGAGATTATAGGGTGTGGGGTAGGAATGATGAGCAGAGGAGGCAGGTGGCCACTGGGAGCCAGAAAGGCAAGGACATGATTTCTCCCAAGTCCCCAGAAATAAGCAGCCCGGCCGCCACACTGATTTTAGACTTCTGACCTCCAGAATTATGAAGGAATAAATTTGTGTTGTTTGAAGCCACCAAGTTTGTGGTACTTTATTGCAACAGCAATAGGAAACGGATACACATCCTCAGTAAGTGTCCCCAAAGCACTTAGAAAAGTGCTTGAGCTGCAAGGGAAGCCAGGAAAGAGCTCTCTCTGCGCACATGTGTGTGCGTGCGTGCATAGCTATGTGCCTCAGTGAAATGTAAGGGTTCAGTGACGAAAGGAAGCTGAACAGGTGGTTACTGAACTCACAGGGTCTGGCACAATTTCCTGCTATGAAAGATGAGAAGTTTAGCAAAGGTATCTTCCCTCCAGAATTTGAATAGATACAGGTTTTCCTGCTCTTCTTTCTTGTGCCGTTAATGTAACACACTATCTCTTGACTGCCTACTGTGTAAGATGAGGGCACCTTTTCTCCTCTTGCCCTTCCTCCTCCTCACTCTTCTCAATAAATCATTTCGTTTGCATCTCATTTGTATACATAATTAAAATGCCCTGGTTTTGTGTGTCGTCTATCTCTGAATTTTAAAACTTGAAAATCAATAAAGTGTTTTGAAAAATTATGATTATGTAGTCCTGGCCAGTGTGGCTCTGTGGATTTAACACTGGCCTTCAAAATAAAAGGAAGTGAAAGGTCGCTGGTCGATTCCTGGTTAGGACATGTGCCTGGGTTGTGGGCCAGGTCCCCAGGGGTGTGTGAGAGGCAACCAATCAATGTTTCTCTCTCACATTCATGTTTTTCTCCCTCTCTTTCTTCCTCCCTCTCCTCTCTCTTAAAAGAACTAAAATCTTCAAAAAATGTTTTAAAATTATGATTATGTAAACATTATTCTCTGCAGAGCTAACTAGCATTCTGAGACCCATGGAGAAGGAACTAGATCTTATGGGTTTAAATGCTGCTGTTTATAGGGAAATGTTTCAGGCCTCAAGTTCAAATGAACTTTCCTATTGTCCCTCAAATACTCATACTCATGTTCAATTTTAATTTGCTTCATATTTGCATCATGCCTTTCTTATAACACTTTTTGTTTCACTGGAATTTCTCACTGCTTTTCTCTTTTTGAGAAAAGAAACACATGCCTTTTAAATCAGGTCATTAAAATCCTCCAGCTTCTTAATTACATTATTTGTCGAATGAAGCCCATTTTCTTCTTAAAAAACATTCTTCTCCAAGCCCTCTGACTTCCTGTTCTAATTTTGACTGATGTTTTTATGAGCCCCTGGTATTTCTATTCATTTCACTCCTGGGTTAATTCCACTGGTTCACGAATCTGTTATCTTTCTCTTCCTTGGGGTTTGTGCCTGTTTTGCTGGAGTATATCTTCAAATAGCATTTTTAAACGGAGTGCAGGAGGGAAAGCTTTTTGAGTCTTTGCCTCTTCAGTCTGAAAATGTCTTTAATTTGCCCTCACACTTGCTCATCGAGTGAGGGGCTGGACCAGCAAGCTTTGCTTCCGGGCGTGTGAAAGGGGTGCAGGTAGGTATAGCAGATGCTCCCCCGCCCCCCGTGTCTGCCCTGGGCCAGGATAAGGAGGTGTTTATTCCAAACACCAACACTCCGAGTGGGCATCCTGTCCTTTTGAGGAAGATCACACAATTTCTTTGGGAAGTATTTCCCTCTCATTTTTAATCTCTCCCCCTTTCTATGTCTTCTTGGTGTGTGTGTTTGCTGGGGAAAGTTGAGGGCAGATGCTGGTTTCTTCTTCACTAAATAGGCTTTTATTTGAATGTTTTCCCAACTTTGGTTATTCTCCTGCCACTGTCTTAATTTTTGCCGTATCTTCTTATTACCTCTGTTAACATTTATGTATGGTAATATTTTTCTTTAAATTGACTACCCTAGGCCCTGGCTGGTGTAGCTCAGTGGATTGAACGCAGGCCTGCGAACCAGATGCTCAAGGTTCAATTCCCAGTCAAGACACACACCTGGGTTGCGGGCCGGTTCCCAGCAGGGGACTCATGAGAAGCAACCATACATTGATATTTCTCTCCCTCTCTCCTTCCTTTCCCCTCTAAAGATAAATAAATAAAATCTTTAAAAAAATAAATAAATAAACTGACTAGCCTAGCCTTACACTATATTTGTAAAGTTGCAAGTTTGGTGTTCTATTTATATCTCCAATTGTCCCCAACTATATAGTTGTACTTCCTAATCTATATTAAAATAAACAACTCTTAAGATAGCAGAGTGTTTTTTATTTACCACTACATTTCATCCACAGCAGTGGCGCACGTGCCGTACTTTGGGGAGTACGTCTTTAATTAAATACCATGTTAATTACCTCTCATTAACTGCCTGAGCTTTTTCTGTGCACCTGCCAGTCCGGGCCTCTAAGGGGGTCTCCTTTGAATAGCCCTGCTCCTCCTCGGCCTGATTCTGACATGCTTGGAAATAAAGTAGAAGGCTGATTGGGGAAGACAAAATACCACTTTTATTGTTGATGATGTGAAGGGGTGAAGGGGGAGGCCTTGGCTTAGGGTGAGAGCTGAAGCATCTGCTAAGTGAGCCTCCGTTACGGCCATCACTGACCGCTGGAGAAGATGCTCTGGCTTGTTTCACACACAGTGGCTCCCAGTCAGTCACGACCCCTCCCCCCACTGTGGCAGCATGTGGCTGTGACAACTGACCTCAGGCTCAGGTACACACTCAGGAAGCAGGCAGTTCATGTCTTGCGCAGATTGCTCCAAATAATAGAAAAAGAGGGACAACCACCCCTTGCATTTTCTGTGGCTAGTAGAAGCTTAATACTCAACCTAGCCAAGGGCAGTTTAAGACCAAAAGATCTTAGGTCCATTCTCAACTGTGGATGTAGACTCAAAATCAATAATACCAAATTAAATACAGAAATGTATTTTTTAAATGCATCATGACCAAGTTGGGTTTATGAAGTTGCATTTCATAATGCAAGAATATTTCCACATCAGAAAATTATCATGGCTCAACATTAACAGATTAAAAGACACAAAAATCCAACGGTCATATAAAGCAGATGGAGAACTCTGGCCAGTGTGGCTCACTGGACTGAGAGCTAGCCTGCGAACCAAGGGGTCGCCAGTTTGAGTCCCAGTCAGGGCACATGCCTGGGTTGCAGGCTAGGTCCCCAGTGTGGGGTGTGCGAAACATCAGCACACTGATGTTTCTCTCTCTCTCTAAAAATAAATAAATAAATCTTTTAAAAGAACAGACGGAGAAAAAGCACTTGATAAAATCAAGCAGTTTACAGAAGTTCTTGGCAAACTAGGAATAGGAGGGAACTTTCTCAATGTGATATGTGATAAAGGGTATCTTTCTAAAACCTACCGTAAACATACCGCTTAATGGTAAAAGCTAAAAGCATTTCGTTTAATGTAAGAAACCTAAAAAGTTGCTCACTGTCTCTGGTTCTGTTTAAAGATGTATTAAATTCCCTAGCCTGTGCAATAAGGAAAAAAATGGTATAAACCATTGAAAAGGAAAAAAACAAAACAAACACCCTATATTTGTAGATCATGTGATTGTCTACCTAGAAAATTAAGAGATTCTACAGAAAAACTAGTAAAAGTATTGAGAAGATTCGTATTAAGAGACACATTTTCATGGGGCTGCTGCATTTCTGTATGCCTTGCCTAGACTCTAACTGCCATTTTATATTGAACTTTTTTTTTACGGTCTTTTCAAGGATGTTTGTATGTCAACTATCTTCAGAATATAGAGTGTCTTCTTCTGGAGCAGAAGGCAGATGTGCTTCCTGTCCAGCATGATGAAGGTGGCGTGTCCCTCTGCAGCAAAGGTCAGGCACGCACGGAGGTCCCTCGCCTCAGGGGATGCAGCCAGATGGGAGGAGATGGGCCCTGGGGCTCCAGATTACTGGGGCCCTGGGCCTCATAAATATTAGGGGCAGGCTTGTGGGCACTTCCGCCCATTTGTCCTAATCCCGTCTACTTACCCATCCGCCACAAGTAGGCATCCCCGTCCCCACCTTAGGATTAAGTGTGTGTGGCTTCGTGGTCCCCCAGAGAGGAACCCAAGAGGCTCTGGCCTTAGAAACAGGCTCTGTGCCCTTGGGTGAAGGGAATTCAGGATTCTAGGACCCAGACCATGCTTTAGAAAAGGGAGGGAAGGGTTCAGGGTGGGCACTGACTTCTTAACCCATGGAAGAGGGCCAGGTCCAAGTGAGGTACTATGTGTCAACATGCACAAAGCTCACACATTATATGGAACATAAAAGACAGAAGGAAATGCACCATATAATAACATGAAATGAAGTTTTAAAACAGGCAAAGCAATACTATTAACTGTTCAAGGATACACACAAGAGGAGCAACATTATACAAACCTGCATAGCAAGGACATCCACTTCTGGGAGTACGGTGCACAGGTACTCAGAAAGGCCTGCCACTCCAAAGGAACCAGATGCTGCAGAAAACAAGAACAAACAAAAAGCCATAACTTAAAATTTTTATTGCTGGTTTTCCAGGAAGTGAAATCTCCAAGGAATCGAAATAAAACAAAATTGTGAGCTGATCCCAGATCTAGGAGGAGTGCACATTCTGAGAGGGGGCTTATCCAGCGGTAGACACTCGGCACAGCGATCAGGGGCACCGGTGGGCCTGCAGCAAGTTGGGGGACCTGTGTCTGAGATCCTGACACTGAACAGGGACTGGAAGTCTATTACAGTGGCTCCAGGTCAGTGGCTCTCCCCAGCTACCAGGTACAATGATCACTGAATTTTTTTAAAAAAATTGAAATCATCACCAACAGACCTAAAATGAAACAACTTCTGTACTTCTGAAAAAAGAAAAATGATTGAAGAAGACAAGTCTGAGATGTGAGGATTGTTGAGAAAGGAAAATGATAAACTTGTAGGTAAATAAACAGGGTAGAATACAGCAATCACAACGGCAAATTCGCAGGCTACAAGGACAGACTGAAATGAATGCATGGTGACAGGGAGCAGCCCCTGGAGTTAGATGCTCCAAGGTTCCTGTATGTTTGGAGGGGGGGTTGGGAGACTGAGGTCTGGCCCTGCAGAGACTGCAATGTGAAACCTTCGGGGCAGGCACTCTGAGAAGACAGCCAGTGGGGTGGAGTCAATGACTTCTAAATCGGTGTACAGAAAGTCAGTCCACTTGTAAGAAAAGACAACAAAAAGCAGAGCAAAAGTGGGACAAATAAATAGCAGAAGGTAAAATGGTACAAAAAACCAACTCATTACTAATAACAATAAATTGACAGTACCACACGGTTCCAAGCGAGATAGTCCAAAACACCTCTTTATTATCAGTTGATGTTTCTGATTAAAAAATAAGAAAGATATGGAACATTTGAGCAACACAATTAACAAGCTTCATTCATTAACACAAGGAGAAGCCAACACCCAACACACTCTTCCCAAACATACATGGCACATGGACAAACACTGACCCGACCACGTATTGGGCCATAAGGCAAGTCTTACTGTCGAGAGTCATCGTGTACGTCAGACTCTCTGAGCAAAAAGCAATTCAGAACTGGTGATGGCAAACAATTTGTGCATGTGTGGAAGTTTAATGACACACTTCCAGAAACAACCCAAATATTCATCAATAGTTGAGTGGATAAATAAGCTATGTATTCATACAATGGGATATGACACACCAAAATAAATCACACATAAACAACTATTGTAACAGGCAACAAGATGGGAGAAACTCACACACAGAATGTTGAAAGAGAGAAGTAGGAAAGAGTAAATACTCTAATTTCACTTGCATGAAATTCAAAAGCAGGCAGAATCGGTCTGTGGTGGTAAGAGTCAGAATGGTGGTCAGCTCTGAGGTGGTTATTAATTGGGATACTGAAAACTTCAGTATCTCACGCTAACTTAGGAAATAAGAGAGAACAATGAAATAAACCCAATGAATGTAGGACAAAGAAATGATGACGATAAGAACAAAAAGCTCTTCAAAAGAAAACAAAGATACAGTTGAGAGAATTAATGAAGCAAAAAGTTAGTTCTCAGAAAAGGTTAATAAAACCAGCCACAACCCTCAGGTTGATTTATATAAAAATAGAAAAGGCACAGGTAAATAAATATTCAGAATGAAAAAGAGCCCTGTCCAGGTGGTTCAGTCAGTTGGAATATTGTCCTGTTCACTGTATCCTCAGATGAGGATTCAAAAAAAAAAAAAAACAATGAAAAGAATACGATAACTGCAGATCCAGGGGAGATTTAAAAGACAAAAACAGAACAATCTGAAAAACTATTTCTTTATGTTATAATTTATTTCTCGTTTCCATTTATTAAGTCAGTTTGTATAAGTTACATTTCATAAATAATTACCATTACATCTTTATTTTCAAATTGGTTCCCATAAAGTTATTTGTTACAGTTAAAAAGAAATCTTTCTATAGTTAACTCTCAATTATCTTGGCAGGGGGCCTCCTGTCTTCTGTCTCTGTCTTGCTTGAAAGGTATGTATTTTTTTAGTCATTTGTTCTACTGATCATCTATACTGTTTCTCTGTTTTCTGTTTTATTGACTTTTATCTTTATTATTTCCTGCTATTTGGGGGAGGGTATTATTATGTTGTCTTTTTCTCATTTTCTAAATTGGGTGCTCAATTGATTAATTATTACTTTCATTATCAACCAGTTCCTAATATTTACTAATTTTTCTTTGTCTTATTAAATATTCAGAGGTATGATTTTGGTTCTCAGACATAAGGTTGTCTTTTTGTTATAGTTTTCTCAATTTGTTGTATCATGGTCACTGAAGGTGGCCTATATAATGTAAATTCTTTATCCTGTGGGCAGACTTACTTCATGACTTAGTATGTGATCAAATTCTATAAATGTTCCCTATTGCATGAAAAGATGTCAGTTTTCTGATTGATCAAGTTTCTTAATTGTGTTATCAAATATTCTACATAGTTACTAATTTTATGACTGCTTGACTTAGTAACTATGAAGAGAGGAAGAATAAAATCCTCAGGAAAACTATGGATTTACTCATCTTTCTTTGAAATTGTCTCGAGTTTTGCTTTTATTGGGGGTCATCGAACTATGGCCCACTGGTTTTGTAACTGCAGTTCTATTGGAACACAGCCATGTTCTCTTGTTAATGTATCAGCTATGGCTGCCTTCTCACTACAACAGCAAAGTTGAGCAGCTGCAATAGAGACCACATGGCTTGCAAAGTCTAACATATGTGCAACCTGTCCTTTCATGGGAAATGAGTACTGATTCTGCCTTATGTAATCTGGAGGCTTTGCTGCACGCTGTTAGGTTCAAAGTTTAGCATCATCTCCCCCTGGTAACATGTTCCTTGTTAATCACTATGTAATGATCCTCTTATCTGTAGTGATGCCTTTTGACTTAAAGGCTGTTTTGTCCATCTGGATATGCCTATTAGGAATGTATTTAGCTGCAAGTAAGAAAACACAACTGCAGTGGCTGAGACAAATTGGGGTATGTTTTCTTTAAGTAACTGAAGTTAGGCCATTGTTGGTATTGTTTTAGCTGCTCTGTGATGCCATCGGGTGCTCAGGTTTGCTCTGTTTTCTCAGTATTAGCTTGTGGGAATTCACCTCACATGTCATGTCAAGATTACAAAAGGCTGCCCTCACTGGTGTGGCTCAGTTTGTTGGGTGTTGTCCCACAAAGTGCAAGGTCACCGTTCAACTCCCAGTTAGGGCACACGCCTGGGTTACAGGTTCAATCCTCGGTCCAGGCATGTGCACAAGGCAACTGATGCAACCAATCAATATTTCTCTCCCTCACTTTCTCCCTCCATTTCCCTCTATCTAAAAATAAATAAATAAAATCTTTAAAAAATAGATGATAAAAGGCTGCTGAAGAAGCTTCAGGTACTGTGTCCCGGGACTGTGCAGAAGAAAGGAAAGGAATGCATCTCTGATTTCCCGCTACAGCTCAGTCTCCAGAACTGGGGTACATGAGCTCCTTTTCCCTAATTACTGACCAAGAGAAACAAGATTCCACGATGGGCTTGAGCCAAATCCTGAGTCATCTTTTGGGGCTGGCACTTTCACATTACAAGAAATAAACTGGGTCAGGGGTATAGCCACTCCTCCTGGGGCCAACAGAGTTCTGCCTACTGCCTGAAAAAAAGAAGACAATCAGGATTCTGTAGCAAAGTGCAAAAGGCTTGGGGTCTGCTGCCAGTCAGACGATGGAAAGTGTCTGCTATACCTAGGGTATCTCTTCATACGTTCGGGACGTCCATGTTTTAGGAAGTTAGGTGTGTTGCTCGTGAACAGCATACAGCTGCATTGCTTGTTTTCATGCAGGCTAATGACCTATTAACTGGAGAAATCAGCCATTTCCATTTCTTGGGTGATTACCAGCATTTAAAATTTCATTTATAAATCTTGTTTTATGCTTTTTACTTACCCGTGTGTTATCAATAATTACAGATGGCTATGTAACAAATCACCCCCAAACTCAGCAGCTCAAAACAACATTCATTATTTCACACAATTTCTTCAGGTCAGGAGTCTGGGAGCCACGAAACTAGATGATTCTGGCTCAGACTGTCTGGGAGACTGAGGTCAAGCTTTGGCCAGGGCTGCAGCCATCTGAGGGTCTGCTGAAGGTCTGCTTCCAAGTTCACTTGCACGGCTAGAGGGAGGAGATGGTTTCAGTTCCTTGACACATGGGCTTCTCCATTGGGCCACTCGTGACAGGTTTTCCTCCGAGTGACCTGAGAGAGAAAGAGGAAGGAAACTCACAGGCCTTCTCTAATTGACTTGCCAGATTTAGTTGATAAAAATACAGGATGCCCAGTCGAATCTAAATTTTAGGTCATTTAATATTTGCATGGAACCTACTTACACTAAAAAATTATTCATCACTTATTCAAAATTCAAATTTCTCTGGGTTCCCAGTATTTTATCTGGCAACCTCATTTTAAAACCTAACCTTGGAAGCAAAGCTGGCTCCCTAGTTTACGGGGCTTCTTACTAAAAAAAAAATTATTAAGAATTTCAAGTCATTGAGAGCAGAGCATTAAACAAACATGGAGCCATTTTGAGGGTGGCCTTGTGCAGGAGAGTGTGGGCTGCCTTCCCAGACAGCCGACCCTGCACAGAAAAGGCACACCCTCCCTTGTACCGAGTTTACCATATTCTGTTGGACGGAAGTAAGTCCCGTTGTGGGAAGGGGCTACTGGGTGGCGTGGGTCCCCGGCGGCAGAGAGGCAGAGAGGCAGAGAGCCCCGGGGCCGCCTTGGACACTGGCCGCAGCACCCAGATCTCCTTCACTTCTCTTCCCGTTTTCTGCCTGCAGGTAGACTGACCACTGTCTTTACTCCTTTTGCTTCCTCTCTACTGGTTTAGATCACATTCTGCTTCTGTTCTGTCATCAGTCATCCTTAAATTTTTAACATCCTTCATTTAACAAAGTCTCAGGTTCAACCACAGCCTTCGCTAGAGCAACCAAGGAGCCTGGGATGCTTCTGAACTTGGATGCTAGCCTCCTGCCTACAATGTGATTGTTTCCCAGTGTTTAGTCTTCCTTGTTTATTTTATCCACCTAAATCTGTCCTTGCATTTTTTAAAATAATGTCCAGGCTTCTCTGAATTTCCTTCGCTAATTTTTTTTCTCTCCCCTTCCTTTCGAAAGTTACTTCTTTCTTCTGGATTGATTTCTTGAGTTTTTCACAGTATCTTAATCTGAGATGTTGCCAGAACCAAAGACCCCTATGGTGTTAATTTAGTGATTTAAAAATATATATTTGTTGCATCTCCAGTCATATTTTTCTTTTCGTTCCCAACAGTGTGTATTTTTGCTAGTGATTTGTTTATTTTATTAAGGCTTTAGGAAGAATGAATTCAACTTTCTGTTGCTTGTTGTACCATTACTTTCTGCTTTATCCTGATTATTCTTCTACTCTCTTCGGTTTTTCTGATGGTCTCTTCCTCAAGTCTTCAGTTGGATGCTTAATTCAGTTGTTGCCAATTCTTTCTATTTCTAATAAGTGCATTTAAAGCTATCATTTTCCCTCCAGGTTCCACTTTAGCTTATTGTTATTCAGTTTTAAATACCTTATAATTTCCATGATAATGTTCTCCTCAGCCCATGAATTATTTAGAAAAGTGCTTCTAAGTTAATAAACATATTGAATATCTTTGGCCAACTTTTTACTGTTTCTAATTTTATTATTTTGAGATTAGAGAATGTGACTGAATGATATTGATGTGTGAAAAATTTTCAATCTTCCTTAATGGCCACATATGTGGTGCTTTTAAAAAATGTTCTACATGAACTTGAAAACAATGGGTAACTCGGGTAATGGATTTGCGACTTGGTTTTAAGAAAGTTTAATTAAAACTTCCCGCTTTGTTTATAGATTCCTGACTTTCTCTCTGCAGTTCTGCCAGATTTGCTTTATACGTCCCACAAAACAAATACAACTTCATGATACACTTGAGTTCACGATTATCCTATCTTCCGGGTAGATGTTCCGTTGCGAGTGCATCAGGAAGGGTTAGTTAGTCTGTGGTTACACGGGACCCTCAGAAACAGAGGTTCAAGTAAGACAGAAGCTTATTTCTTGTTCACGTAAAAGTCTCCGGCCACAGTTCCCGTGGGTCTGGTAAGTGGGGAGCCCACCAGGAGATGAGCGTGAGGAGGTTGGAGTATTTACTCCCCAGATCCCTCACCGTGAGGTCACTTCTGCTCCGCAGGGCCCTCCCCATCAGAGTTTTGGTCCCCTCTCCCGCCTTCACCCTCGGCCTGGAAGGCCCAAGGGCGTGAGGGCTGCCCTGCTCCTAGCCCCAGCGTGCTGCACTCTCTCTCGTGACCCTCCTGCGCCTCCCCCTGCCCCCATCTTGGTATTAGTCCTTTTGAAAATAAACTCTGCCCAAACTCTCAGTAGAGCACGCATCTGTTTCCTGTTGGGATCCTGTTTGATACAGGCTGGCATTGTGTTTTCGAAAGTCACTGATTCTGAACGCCTCCGGGCACATGTGCACTCTCCCATGCAGGCTGGACTCAGGCCCCGCCACCTCCTCTTCTGACACTCCTGGCTCACTCTTGGATCTGCTTTGTCTCAAAGACAGCTGAAGCGGAGATGGCAGAGACCCTGGGTAAATGGCCCCGGGCCAAGACAGCCAATGCACCCAGGTCCCCAACCTGCCAGGATGAAAGGAACTACTCTGTCCAACCAGTGACACACCCCTTGTCCATCTCCACACAGGCTCAGCTTGGCCCCTGGTCCCATGGCCAGAGCTGCCTCTCTCTGGACACACTGAGCAGCTTAGGATCACGGAGACTCACCTTTGTCTGAAGATGCTTTACTACTTCAGAGGGGTTAATGCTCCCACCTGGGGCCATCACCTTCTGCAAGACCCAGAGTTGGCCTGAGCCTTTAAGGTGACTTTGCATATCTCTGCTCTGATTCATTAGGTACCAATTTCATCCATCTAACTCTGTGGGCCTGGCTCATTTCCCTCATTTCCTCATTCTTAGGAAAGTCCTCATTCAGTCTGGGGCATGCAGAGGTAACAGAGATTGTTGTTCTCATCATACAGACTGGGACACTGAGGTCCAGAGGGGCCAGTGAGCCTCAGGAAGTTCAGTGGCGCTGGAGCGTGAGCCTGGCCCTGCCTGGCTCTGCACTGGAGGATTGCCGACAGGGCTGCGTACACACTGTATGCAGAGAGCAGAGCCTGAGGGAGGCACGAGTGAAGGACTGTGCCACACGTGAGGGGGACCAAACTGGGACCCTCTCCTGGCCAGGCTGGGCCACAACACCTAGGAGAAAAGTGCAGAGTCAGGGGCCACAGCAACCAGCTGGGCTCTCAGTTCAACAGACTGAGATCTACTCCCAGGTCTGCTCCTTCCTGCTGAGTCCCCTTGGGCCAGTGTCCAGGCCTCATGGAGAAGTTATGAAAACTCGCCAGGAATGTATGTAGAACACACGGTCCACCCTGGCTGCTGTGGCTCAGTGGACTGAGTGCCAGCCTGCAAACTGAAAGGTTGCCGGTTCAATTCCCTCTTAGGGCACATGCCTGGGTTGCAAGCCAAGCCTCCAGTAGGGGGCGTGCAAGAGTCAACTGATCAATGTTTCTCTTTCTTTCTTCCTCTCTTCCCCTATAAATAAATAAATAGATAAATAAATAAATAAATAAATAACACCGTTTTAAAAACCTTGCAGTCCACAGCACCCACTGCAGGCTGGGACTCTGCCCAGGTCCCTTCTCTTCCCAGTTTCTCTCCGCTCGGGCAGGTGAGGATTTAGCCACCAGGGGGCCCTGCCGCCAAGATTGACAGCATGTGCGCGCCCATTCATTCACTCGTTCCTTCATCCTCCCCAGGAACAGCTCCTGTGTCTCTCCCAGGCCAGTAGGATCCTGGGCAATACTGAGAACAGAGCCCTCCTCTCAAAAAGCCTGTGGTCAGCAAGGGGGCGGTGGAGCCAGTGGGCGGGGCTGGGCTCCGAGAAGAGACAGTGGCTGTACAGAGAGGTCGGGAAGGCTTCTCCAGGAGGAGGCCTTTGAACCTGACTGTGTAGGATGAGCAGTTTGGGCTCTCACTCTGTAGACTCTGACATCTCTCTGAAGCCCAAGCCCACCTGAGTGTTCATAACTCTCCCTCCCTCCGAGACCACCAGCTTCTGTGAGCCCCACATTTCAAGTCCCAGCCTTCCATGCACAGAGTTGGATGCCAGAGAGCCTGCCTGGGTACCAGATGAAGAGAGAATATGTGTGCACCTGCACACGGTTTAGGGAAAGCCAGGCTTCGGAGCCTGACAGCTGAGGGTCCCTACCACCATCTAGCAATGTCACTTTGCCTTCCCTGGAACAAGTCACTTCGCCTTCCCTCACCCCCACCCCCAGCTGCAGTTTCCTCCCGGTGAGGCGAGGGTAATGATAGCCCTTAGCTAGAGTGCGTGTCTTCAGGATGGCTCCCTTGGCACCCATCTCTCTGGTCTACAGACAACATATCCCGCTAACCGCCTCACGTGTCCTCTGGCAGGGACCGTGCTGTGTGCAGGGACAGGGAGCAGGAGACTGCCCTGGCAGTTTGCTCAGACTCAGCGTTGCTGTGCTTCGGGCAGATGGACCGCAGAATTTTCACAAAGTGGCCGGCATCCTAGAAAAGTTGTCTCCTGGGGCTCAGAAGGGAATTATCAGGGGGGAGTGGAGGAAGAATCCTCACTATTTTTAAAAGATTTTATTTCTTTATTTTTACAGGGGGGAAGGGAAGGAGAAAGAGGGGGAGAGAAACATAACAACATCAAGCAGTTGCCTCTCACAGACCCCCAGTGGGGGACCTGGCTCGCAACCCAGGCGTGTGCCTTGATGGGGAATCAAACCAGCAACCTTTCAGCTTGCAGACCAGTGCTCAAACCACTGAGCCACGCCAGCCAGAGCAGGACTCCGTCACTCTTTGACCTACATAGGGTATCTCTCTGGCTTGGTGCAAAACTTCAGTGGAAGGCATGTGGGCTGTGTTTTACTCCACCACTTACTAGCTGTGCCACCTGCCCGGCCGCAGGTTCTCTAAGCCATGATCTCCCTCGCTGTCAAAGGGAGCCACGTCGAGCCACAGTGGCCTGTCCTTGCCATCTGCTCAGTGTTCCTCCTCCCCCTGGAATAGCAGCCCTCTCCTTCTGCGAAGATCTCTTTCTTCTCCAAACACCAATTCATCGACAGCCGTCATGGCTTCCTTGGCTCACAGGCGGACACCTGCTTAGAGCCAGGCCCATCAGAAGTCTTCCCAGTTCCGTTCGGTTTTGTTCTGAATCAGAACTGAGAGATGGTTGTGGGCTGAGAAGCTCAGGAGACCACGTGTCACTGGCCACATGTCCTTCCTCGTGGCAGAGTTAGTCTGTACAAAGAAAGGCAGAAGAGAGAATCGTAGTTTGTGTCTCTGAT
This sequence comes from Artibeus jamaicensis, assembly GCF_021234435.1. NCBI lineage: Eukaryota > Metazoa > Chordata > Mammalia > Chiroptera > Phyllostomidae > Artibeus > Artibeus jamaicensis. The sequence continues at coordinate 11,902,217 of NW_026522057.1, forward strand.
TCCAGCTGTGTCTGGGTCCGCTAGCCCTGCTCACCATCTGGAAATCCACCCTCTCTCAGATTCCGAGAGCCACCTCGATGGGCGCCACTGGTTTCTAACGATACACTTTCTCCCAGGGGTGTGTGTAGAATCAAATGAGCTCCCGTGCATGACGAGCTCAGGCCAGCACCTGGCCCACTGCAGGCTTGGTAGGCGTGAATTCCTTTCCCTTGGTGGGCCCCAGGCAAGGATAGGGGGTTGGCGAGATACCAGGAAGATCTGAGGCATCAGCACTTGCGGAGTGATGCAACGTAGCAGCTCCTGGGAGACTCGAGTCAGGGGCCCTGGGGCCCTGCAGAGCCACATGGGAGACCAGAATGAATGCCCAAGCAGAGCATTCGGTGGATGGAAAAGGGACTAAAAAAACTCCTGCCTGCCCCTTTATGGAAGGAGGAGTTGTGGACGGATACTCCCTCTGTGCCGGGGATATATCCCTGAAGGTCCAGAAGGTGGACGCCAGGAAAGGGTTTCCAGAGAAGGGACATTCGAGCTGGGTTTTGAAGGATAAATGAGAGTTTGCTAAACGGGGACAAGACTCGGAAAGGGACATTGAACTATCACTACCAATCAACCACTGTTTGTACAGAGCTGATTAGTATAAGGATTGAGATGGTCTGGGTTTGAATCCTACCTCAAACAAACCTTAGACTCTTCCATGCTTCTGTTCCTTATATGCAAACTAAGTTTTTAGTATTAAGGGAGACGATATAGGCAAAGCAGTCAGAGCAATGTGCTGGCATTGTGGTTAAATACTCAATAAATGTTTAGCTTATTAGGAAAAGCCTTTACTTATTACGTCAGTCTAATTCCCTTAAAATGTTACAGCTGTTACCATTTACTGAGCCCCTAAGTCCCAAGCAGGGCGCTAAAGGCTCAGCATGCACCGCCTCACGTAACCCTCCGAACTCCAGGAGGTGGATACGATAGATCGTGCGCTACCTAAGGGCGTTTCCGTCGACAACAGCGGCTCAAAAACGGCGGCATGATACTTGAAGATGATAATAAACAACTATTTGCTGCTTTATGTGTTTACTATACTTTTAATCTTTATTTTAAAGTGTACTCTTTCTACTTACAAAAAAGTTTGCTGCCGCCTGGTTGGTGTGGCTCAGTGGATTGAGTTCCGGCCTGCGAACTGAAAGGTCGCTGGTCCAATTCCTGGTCAGAGCACATGCCTGGGTTGCCGGCCAGGTCCCTGGTTGGGGTGTACGAGAGGCAACCAATCGATGTTTCTCTTGTACATAGATATTTCTCTCTTTCTCCCTGCCTTCCTCTCTTTCTAAAAACAAATGAATGAAATCTTGAAAAAAAAAGTTTGCTGTCAGTGTGTGATGTTTGTGTTTCGCAGGCAGCAGCTCCATCTCCTTTACCAGGTCCCCTGATCACACCATCTTCTCTTCTGCTCAATTTAATCTCTTGTTGTTTTGTGCAACACATTGTACAGGTTTGTGGCCTACGGGCAATAGGCTATCCCAGCTAGCCTAGGTGCCTAGCGGGCTATACCATGTAGGTTTGTGTAAGTACAGGAGGTTCACACAATGACCGAATCACCTAATGGATTTCTCAGAACACAGCTCCCTCCCAGAGAGTCCAGGACCGCACAGTTACCCCCCTGAAGACAGGAAGACAGGCTCTGAGGGGCGGGCTTACACAGCCAGTGCGGGACAGACAGTGCAGGGTTCAAACCCAGGTTTGTCTAATGACCCATGCCCTGGCCCAGAGGGAGGAAGGAACTAGCCTCAGGGCGCACTACTGCAAGCGGCTGGGGTACCAGGATTTCTCCTGGACCGATTCAAGGGTAGCAATTTGGGGGAGGGGGGATGGGCTTGATGTTTGCGTGGCTCTTTATAACAGCACCTCCTTACTGACATCAGAGAACCAAGGGTGGCTGGTGGAGGCTTCCTAGGCACCGCTAAACCCTCCGCAGTCCCACCCGAGCCCCCTCCACTGCAGGGCTGGGCGCGCCCGGGGCTCCGTGATCCTGGAACAGGACTAAGGAAGGGCTGGGCTGACTCCCCCGAGGTCTGCAGGCTGGCGGAGCTGGAGCTTCAAACCCGGGCTGCGCCCCTCCCCTTCCCAACCGCCCGTAGTTTCCGCCGAAGGTCCTTGTAGAAAATTCCAACCTCTCCCCGCCCGCGGACAGGGTTTTCCCAGCAGGGTGGGAGCAGCTGGGTGTGTCCAGGCGGCTGCAGCCGGAGCGAATGGTGAGCCGCAGTCCCCGCGCTCCCCGTTGGGGTCCGGCCGGCGAACCTCCCCAGGGCCCCTGGCTGGCCTTGGCCCCTGAGGGATGGGCGGGCGCGCCGGGGGAGCACGGTTCGGCACGTCCTGGCAAACAGGAAATCAGACAAAGGCGGCCCCTTATCGGCCCCACATTCCTTTCAGGTGATTCCCGCAAGGCCACGGGACTCCGCCGGTCCTGAGCAGCTGCCCGCTAGGGCGGGGGACCCCCGCCTGCCTCCCTTCAGTGACGAGCCCCTGCTCAGTGACGCGGGTTTGCACGAGGAAGATTCCTGCCTTGGGGAGCCTCCTCTCCAGGCACAGCCTCCCGGGGCTCCGGGAAAGGCAGGACTCCCTACTGACCTGTGTGCTTAAAGAGATGGGCAGGCCTCCGGGTCTCGGAGGCACGCGGAGGGGAAAGAATGGGTCACATCCACTCAACCAGTTCACAAACTGTAATGCCACCTTGTGCCGGGGTACCTGTGCGGGCACCAGGACCCACTAAAGAACCAGACCCAATGCCTGCCCTCAGGGGACTGCCAGCTTAGGGGAGGAGTTAGAACAGTGAAAGAGTGAAATCCTGGGCGAAAGGGCAGGGTGCAGGTGCATTCAGGGAGGGGGCGTCTGAGCCATTCTAGGTGGGTCTGGGGGAACGTCAGGCACCTTCCACAGGTACTGTCTGAATGAAGGAACCCTGGAGGTGCCTTTGACATGAGAGTGGCACCAAGGAAAGGGGAGGGTAGAATGGAAGGTGTCTGGACTGGGGGAAGAGCCTGTGCAAATGCCCACTGGTCTACATGTGTACTGGACACCTTGGGAGCAGTGAGGACTCGGGAGCTGCCTGGGCACAGGGTAAAGGGGCTGCAGAGGATGCTGGCCAGGTGGGTCCTGGCGGCCTTGACAGCCAGGCTGACACAGAGACTGATTTTGCTGGCCCTGGGAGCCTGCCTGGGAAGGTAGGGTCAGGAGAAGGCTTGGAGAGATGGCTCTGCTGAGCCCAGGGGCGGGGGAAGGAGAAGGGCCCCCTCGCCTGGGTGCCTGGGAGAGGCTGATCTACAAAGACAGAGGCTCAGCTTCTGTGAGGCTGTGCCCCTCCAACCCCCCGCCTGCTGGGCAGTGGCGCCAGTTCTGCTGATTGGTGGTTGCCCTCCCTTCTCAGGCGGTGCTGACTCAGCGTCTGAAAGGTGGTTCCCACGGGTTCATGTCTCTCTGGGGGGCAAAGGTCATGCCATCCCTGCTCCGCCTCAAATGGGCCAGTGCCCAGGACCACTGATGAGGACTGAATGGGGACTGAGGTGTCCAGTCCACCCACCCCTGCCCACCAGCAAGACCTCAGCAGTCCTTTCTGCTTTCTAAACGTAAGCCACCCCAACTCTGGCCTGGCTCTCTGCTCCCAGAAGGTTCCAAGTTGCTAAAGTTATCAATACTTTGTTTTTATTTTAAAGTAGTGAAAAGAAAAATAAATATCTTTGGAGAATAAGAATATAGGGGTGGGGTGGGCAGTGGGTCTGGAGACTTGGGGGTGTCCCAGCTTCAGTGGTCTTGCGTGGGGTGCCGGGGGCCTGGGGTCCACAGGCTGGTTTCTCCCAGGCCAGGCTCCGTCCCGTACCCCCTGGGAGGTCTGGGGGCTCCACCAGCCTTGCCTGCCCGCGGCTCCCAGGCTGGGCGCTGTGTCAGCCAAACCCTCCCAAGGATTAGGCCCCTGGCGCCTGCCTGTGTCTGGAGCACGGGACCTGGCCCACAGATGGGGCAGGGGGCACCACCCCAGGGGGCTCTTCTGCCAGCTGGCCCGACGTGGTGCCCACAGCCTCAGTGGTGACCCATGTCCTCCATGCCCACACGGCCCCAGACACCCAGCACGAAGCTCTCAATGTCGCACTCGTTGGCTCCACGCACGATGCGGAAGTGGCCCCTCTCACCCCAGGCTGGGCCCCAGGAGTTGGCCGCGGTCTGGGAACAAGGAGGAGCGTTAGCAGGGTGTGAGCGGGGGCATGGAAAAGCAGAGAACGGGGCGGGGCAGGAGACAGCTGCTGCAGGGCCCGCAGCGCAGAGAGACTCACCCAGTATTTGAGCGTCCTCCCATCAGGAAGTGACTCCTCTCCCCACCTGCGGAGCAGAACCAGGCAGGGCCAAGGCCACTGACTCCACCTGCTTGCAGGGGCTCCGCCCCCAGGCCTTCCCTGTCCGACCCTCACTGCTGCCCTTCTTCACTGGGGTACACCCTTAGGACTTGGGCAGGTCTCTGTCCCTGTGTTCACCTCCCTCAGTCTCCAGACCTCTCAGTCTGTGTACTCACGCCCAGTGTGGGGAAAGGCACTGGAAGGGATCTTTGAGGGGTGAGCAGAAAGTGGGAATGTGGACCTCCGACGTCCGGGGACCCTCATCCTGGACCATCTCTCTGGAACCTCACACTTTGGCCTGCCCTCCCTCCTCACTTAGGGAGCCAAGGAGGAGTGGGTGCCAGGGACCAGAAGGAAGAGACTCAAAGACTATGGGTAACTTAGAGGCCCCACACTCCCACTGCAAAGAGCATTTCATTGGTTGGACAACTGAAGTCAGTGGCTCAAAAACCTCCTGTTATCCCAGGTGGGGAAGCCAGAGGCCAGGAGTGAGGTGCTGAGTCAGGCAGGGTTTGAGCACAGGTGCTGAGATGGGGAGAAGTCGGCAACTCCCGGACCTCATCTGTATGCCATTGGAGTTATTTTGTCTCTGTGTGTAAGGAAGGAACGGCCCCTCAAAAGCCTTAAAGGGCAACCAACTCTTGGTGTTACTAGGGAAAATCCCTCCTTTTTTTGAGTCTCAGTTTCCTCCTCTTCGAAATGGCGCTTTACAGGGAGATGGTCTGGATTCAAGGCAGGCTCAGAGGCCCCAGTGTAAGCCAGCTGTCCCCACCCCTCCGCCCCCCAGAGCCCCTCACCCTGTGATCTTGACGGAATGGGTCCCATGCCGGCGATACCGCTCTGGCCTCTCCAGGCTCACTGGCGTGTGGCTGTAGATGCCACTCTGGTACAGGAAGAAGTCCTCATGCACTTCCATGAGGGCTGTGGACCGGGGTCAGACAGCACCGGCTCAGCCCCTGAGCAGCAGCGCCGAGGCTCTGGTGGAGATTCATGCCCCGGCTCCGGGGCCTCTCCTACCAAGAATCTAAGTTCCCCTCCAGGTGCTGCCTGCAGGGCGGGGCCGTGGTCCCTCCACTCCCAGCCTGCGTGGACCTGCTGCCCATGCCGTACGGACCGCGTGTGCTGCTGCGCCCAGCCTTGGGCAGGCACACGCTTCTGGAATCCGGGGGCTGGCTGAGGGGTGCTTACCTTGGACAGGGCCATTCTCCATCAGCTCCTTCATGATCTCCTTCTCCTGGAGGATGGGGGGCAGGAAGAGAGTGTCCATCAGGGGCGAGGCTCCAGCCTTTGGACGGGCCTCCGGCTCTCTTCCTGCGCCCCCTCCCCCACGTGCAGACTTACACTGGAGCCAAGGCGGTAGGCAGGAGTGACCTGGTAGATGTCATTGGCATGGACATGGTGATTGGGGCAGCGGGCAGTGGCCTGGCGCTTGCCCCGCCCCATGGCCCGGCTGTGCATCATGCATCGGGGCGCAGGTCCGGTCTCGGTTTGCTCCTGGCCCGAGAACGGGTAGCAGAGGTCAGACACCACCCTGGAGGGGCAGCAGGAGGGAGCAAGGGCTGAGTGAGCTTGGCCTTTGCTAAGGCCCCAGCCCCGCGCCCTCTCTCCTGCCCGCACCCCCGCTGCTGCTCACCCTCGACGTCGCAGGAACCACCAGGCACCGTCGAGATGCCCGCCTTGGCAGCCCTGCTGGTTGCGCTTGTCACAAGACAGTAGGTTCTGGGGCGACAGGACAGGCGTCATATGCCCCAGAGAATGGATTGAGACACGATCAGACGCTACGGCTGGCGGAAGGAAGCAGAAGATGCTGTCAGAGTTCTGGCCTCGGCCCTCCCTCCCCACCCAGCTGGCCCCTGTCCTTGGACGTACCCGCTGTGGAGAAGGCCCAGGAGCCCGCACAGTTGCCCTGGTCGAGAGGCTCATGAATCAGATTGGGCCACTTCTCAGAGGCCTCGAAGGCTGTGGGCAGTACCTCCCCTGGAACCAGCACTGTCTGCAAGGCAAAATCACTCAGTCCGCCTCCTGCTTCTGCCCGGCCTTCCCCTGGGGCCTTCTCCAGGGCCTCTTGTTATGGGCAAGAACTGAAGGCACCGAGAAAAAGTCCAGGGCCTTCTGCAGTTTGACCGTGGGCCCTCCCGCCGCGGCAGTGTGCCAGCAACCTCTGCATGGGCTCAGGTGGAAGACCCCAGCACCACAAGTGCCTCCCTAGTGTCAGGTGCGGGGAGACAAGCTCTGTTTTACAGATGAGACAACTGAGGCCAGGAACAGGGAGGTGGCCAGGCCAGAGTCACCCTGCTTCTCATCCTCAACCCCTGCCGTGTTCTTCTGCACCTTCCAATCTGCCGCATCCTCTTTCCCACCAGGACCTTGGGCTTCAGGCCGCAAAGGGCCGGGGAGGGAAGAAGCAGTCGGGTCCCGTGACCGGCAGGCTGCCAAGGCAAACAGCAGGAGGCGAATAGCAGAGGCCCCAGGGAGCAAGGGCATGGGCAGCCTTGAGCTGAAGTCCCTCTTCAGGGAGGGCCACTCCGGCCAGCCCCTGCCTCCTCCCTGCCCACCACTGAGAGATGGAGCCTCCAGCATGAGCCCTGGCCCTGTCCTGCTAAAGTGACCCTTCCTCACCCTCTGACTGTTCCGGGTCTGGTTGCCATTTCTCCCCCGAAAGGGTCCCACTAGTGGGAAGGGAGAAGCCCCCTCTTCCCTTGGGGTTCCTCCGAGCTGTTTCCGAGAATTGCTGCTCTCCGGCCAGAGCCGGGGAAGTGTCTGTTTTTCCCTTCCCAAAATACCCAGGTGACCTCTCAGCCCCTTGGGCCCTGACCCAGCTGGGGCCAACAGCATTTTTTCCAGTCTGGGGAGGCCAAGAAAGGGCCCAGGCTGGAGCACAGCGCTCAGAAACTGAGCATCGGTGCATTTTCTAGTGCAGCACCTCTTTTTATGGGCAAGAGCTGAAGGCCCAGAGAAGGAGAGCGACCTGTGTAGCGTCACACAGTACATTGGAGAGGGACAAGGCCAGGCCCCCCCCCCCCCGATGTACAGGGCACAGGGCGCCAGGTTCCCCGGGGTCCTAGGCCATGAGATGGCAGGGTTGTGGGCAAGAACGGACTTACGTGAATCTCATTCATGTTGGCGACAGAGGAAGATGGACGGATGGTGCCCAGGCGGTAGCGGATACCCTCATCCAGGGTCATGCCCCAGAAAGCACTGTGGTTCCCAGCCCGCCACCTGCAGGAGAGGGGTGGAAGTGACCAGCCTGCTAAGGCTGGGGGTCCCGGAGGTACGCGTGTGTGCCTGCGGGGGAGATGTGTATGGGTGGAGTGTACACACAGATGAGGCCTGAGTGTGGGTGTGCCTGGCAGCGCATGCATCTCGGGTGGAATGTGTGTGTGCTGTGTGTGCGCATGTGCCTGTGGGCCCGCCAGAGCATCTCCAAGGCCTCTCACCCATAGTTGCCCTGGTTGATGGCGTCGATCATGTCTTGGTCCACCAGGCATGGCTGCTGATCACACTCCCACTGCCCTTTCTCCACGCAGGTGCTGGGGCGACAGCAGGGAAGGAAGATGTGAGGGGTGCTAGGCAGCCTCTGAAGGGAAGAGGCCTCGGAGGTCAACAGGGGCCTGAGGTTCTGTACCAGTGTCCATGGCAAAACCCTTAGATCATCCCATGCAGTCTGGTGGTTTTAAATGTCAACTTCAAGTTCACAATTCTCAAGTTTATATCTGCTGGGATCTCTCCCCAAACTGCAGGTTCGAGAACGTCACTGACACTCAGCATCACCCCGGGTGTGTCTAACGGCAGGTTGAACTCAGCACATCCCAAGTGGAGTTCCTGGTCCCCCATCCCATGCCTGGTCTGCCCTCAGTCCCCGGAAAATAGCCGCTCCACCTTTCCCGGAGCTCAGGCCAAAAGCCTGACTCCCTCTCATTTGCTGATCCAATCCATTGGCAAATCCTGTTGGCCGCACCTTAAAAACCCACTCACGACCCAAACCGTGTTTCGTTCTTTCCTGCAGACACTGCAGTCCAAGCACCTTCACCTGGATTGTGTTGTAGTCTCCTCACTCCTCTGCCCACCGCTGTCCTACACCTCCCTCCAGTGCATTTTTTAAAGATTTTATTTATTTATCTTTAGAGGGGAAGGGAAGGAGAGAGAGAGAGAAATATCAATGTGTGGTTGCCTCATGTGTTCCCTGCTGGGAACCGGCCTGCAACCCAGGCATGTGCCCTGACTGGGAATCAAACCTCGATCCTCTGGTTCACAGGCCTGCGTTCAATCCACTGAGCTACACCAGCGAGGGCCCTCCAGTGTATTTTTAACACAGCTGCCAGGGATCCCGTTCAGCCAAATTATATATGTCATCCCTCTACCCAGAACCCTCTACTGGCTGCTCACCACAGAACAAGAGCCAAAGCCCCTGCGGTGCCAGCAAGGCCCTGCACCACCCATCCTCCCGGGCCCCTCTCTGACCGCTTCCCCCCAGTGCTGGCTCTCCAGGCCCCAGCTGGCTGGCCCTCCAACTGTTCGTCCCAGCTGTGCTCCCGCCGCAGGGCCTTTGTGCTGCTCTTCCCATGGCTCCCTCATTTCTTCCAAGTTTTCATTCAAATGGCACCTCAGGAAGGCCTGCCCTGGCCACCCTACCTTACAATTCAACATCCTCTACTCTTCCTGTCCCACTTCCCTGTTTTATTTTCCCCTCGAATGCCCTCACTGTCAGACATACTGTATATTTAAATATTAGATTGTTTATACCTATTTTCTCATAGGCTCTAAAGTCCTTGAGGGCAGGTATTATTGGATATTTCAGTGCCTACAAAACAAAGCCTAGCGCAGAGCAGACGCCCAGTAAATACTTGTTGAATGAATGGATGAGGCAGTTCAGCAAAGTGGCTGAGCTGGATTCGGAAACTCAAGTCTGGGTCCCAGGCCCAGCTGACAAGGCACATGGCCTGAGGTAAGTTATTTAAACTATTGGCCATACAATGAGAGCAATAATAGCGCCAGCTTTCAGGGACGCAGTGGCAGGCTTGCAAAGGACTTAGTGCGAGGCTGGGCCCGTGAAGCGCTCCAGAACTGTGATCGGCCATTATTGTTCTCCGGACAGGAACCCCGGCCCCGCCCCCTTGGGGTTTCAGGCCCTGACCCAGCTGGCCCCCTGACCGCTCCTCCAAGCCAGTGAAAGTCATCTCAGGCCTCGCATGGCCAAGCGGGCTTTCCCGAAACCTGCTCCTCACCTAACATTCTCAACTTGGATACAGCCTCCACCCAAGGTGTTCAAGCCAGAACTCTGTGCCGTCTGTGGGCCCTGCACCCCCGCCTCAATCAGCAAGTCCAGGAAGTCACACCAGGAAAGGCTCTGAGTCTGTCTGCTTGTCACCCCTCCACTGCCACCGTTACTGTGGTCCTTCCTCACCTCCTGCCTGGACCATGGCGACGGCTTCCTAACCAGGCTCCCTGCCTTTTTATGACCCCCCCCCCACCCGCCACGCGCTTTCTGAAGCCAGAGAGATCTTTGACGAACAAAAACCAGATTGCGAACTCTGTAGGTGGCTTCCCACAACACCTGGAACAAGACGAAATCCCAGCTGCGGCTCAGAGCCCCACGGGGAGCGGCCTGCACCCCATGTCACAGCCCCAGCTGCGCGGGCCTTCCCACAGGCTCTGCCTCCCACACTCCCTCCTGCGCCTCTCACCTCCCCTGTACCAACAAAGACGTCCTTTCCTGAGGGGCCTTCCCTCGCCCCCACCCTGCTCTACACCGGGATTCCCACCTTATTCGCTGAGTTCCCATCACACCTGTCAGAGGTTAAAGGGATTACGTTTGTGTGTCTGGTTCTTCACCACTAGACTGGAAACTCCAGTGCAAAAGACAAGGACCTGTCCTGCATTCTGACTGCACATAGTAGGTCTTTAAAAAATAGGTGTGCCTTGACCAGTGTGGCATATTGGTTGGGTGTCATTTCACAAAGCAAAACATTGCTGGTTCAATTCCCGGTCAGGGTACGTGGTTGGGTTATGGGTTCAGTTCCATGTTGCGTACGAGAGGCCATTGATCAATGTTTCTCTTCCTCTTTCTCCCTCCCGTCCCCTCTCTCTAAAAATAAACAAATAAAATCTTTTTTAAAAATTGCCCTGGCGGTGTGGCGCAGTGGATTGAGTGCCAGCCTGCAAACTGAAGGGTCGCCAGTTCTGTTCCCAGTCAGGGCACATGCCTGTGTTGTGGGCTGGGTCCCCAGTAGGGGGCGCATGAAAGGCAACCACCCAGTGATGTTTCTCTCCCTTTCTCCTTCCCTTCCTGTCTCTCTAAAAATAAATAAATAAAATCTTAAAAAAAAAATAGGTGTCCACTGAACAGTTGAATTCTATGAATTCTTTGACGCATTTACAAGCTCATAACTTTATTGCAGGATGCTAAATTGCCTCCTTCGCAGCCTGCCCCAGGCTCCCGCCTCCAATGTTGCCTTTTAAGGAGCCTCAAGAGGAAACAAGACCCAGTATGGCTGGACTCTCCAGTCCCAGCAGTGGGCGGGCACTCTCAGGGAGGGCCTGAGAGACTGCAGGGGAGGGAGGCTCCCCTGGTTCTCTGTTCACTCAGAGTCTCTGCAAGCGTCCTTCCAGAGCTTCTGGGCTGTGTGAGCCCCCCCTCCCCCTCGAGGGCTCACACAGCCCAGAGGCCCACAGGCACTGCCTCATACCCTCGAGTGCCACACACAGGGAACACAGCCGTCCAGAGCTGGCCTGGGGGGCTGGTAGTACGCCGGTCAGTCCTCCTGCCACCTCCTCTTTTCCCCCAGGGCTGCTCAACCAGATCTAGACTGGGCTGGTGACAGCAGGTCCCAGTGTTCCAGAGGGGGATTGCAGTGGCCAGGCCCCAGGGACAGGTGCGGAGACAGTGTTAACCCCTCAGGATCCAGAGGTCTCCTAGCAGGACCAGCAGGAGCATGCAGGCACTGACCACACACACACACACACACACACACACACACACACACACTCTGACCCAGCACCCCTCACTCCAGTGAGGCAATGGAAACACTTACGTATAATGCATTCCAAAAACTCTCCTCCCCGGGGCCTCCCAGGCAAAGAGGGCAGGGGGTGGAGTGGGTGCAGTGCCTCCTCCTCTAAGTCACAGGGTCCCCGTTATTTCCATTAAGTCATTCAAGGCTCCCTACCCAACCCTTTTCCCCTTCCCAACTCAGGCATCTGACTAAAATAGGGGGCAGGTCCGAAGCCGTCATCCTCCCATCCAGAATGGTGGGGGTGAAGGAGGGAGAGGGGCCACATTCCAGGGAAGGCCCCAGTACAGGCTGGCTGACCTCCCACTCAGCCATCCTTGACCCTCATCCGGTTTGGGGCAGCGGATGCTACAGTCAGAGGTTTCCTTCCTGGCGCCCCCTTCTCGGTCCCTGGTGACAGGGAGAAAGGTCGGGAGGGGCAGTGGTAGCTCAGCCCACGCCAGGAGGGGCCAGGAATGACTCGCAGCTCAGGGCCGCACCTGGAGTCTGGTGTCCATGGTCGGTCACCCTTGGGGAATGTTGTTAGAATGCTGTTTACATAAGTTGGCATAGTGTAAAAATTCCCATGTGTCACATGAGGAAACTGAGGCTCAGAGAAGGGAAAGGACTTGCTCTCAGCATGTGAGTGACAGGGACAGGGTTGGAACCCAGTCTGTCAGCCACGGAGCCCACACGGCATGCCTTCTCCAAGCCGCAAACACTCACCAACGGTTGCAGTTGTCCCAGTAGGTTCCCAGGACCGGATAGACTCTACCCTTGTGCACACACCCTGGTGGGAGGGAAGAGGAGAAGACACGTGGCTGAGGTGACCAAGTCCTCAAAGGTCAGCTGTCTAGAAACACGCACGCACACATCCCAGCCCTCGCTGACACTAAAGTCTAACTATAACTTAAGACACCTCCTGCAGGGTCACACGCCACCTGCTACTTAGGAAGTTCATCAGTGACTCCAGCTTAGATCCTTCTTGCTTCACTTGCTGTCAGCCACAGCACTGCCTGGACTCTTTGCATCTAAATGAGTTGGAGCTTGGAGATGGGAAGAGGGGTGGGGTGCATGGGGAATCTGAGGCCCAGAGAGGGCAAGAGGCTCCACTAAATTAATACAGCACACTCGGGGATGATAACCTGGGTACACAGCCTCTCACCCAGAGTCCCAGGAAATTGGGGTAAGAAATTCAAGTATTCTCCTATTGGACAAGCACGTGGCAAAGGAAGGTGGCAAGGGCAGAAGGCAGGAACGGATCTGACCCACCTCCCAGGCATGACCAGCCATCCCAGGGGCTGAGAACCCTGGGCAAAGGCAGAGGAATGGCTCGGGTGACCCTGACCAACCCCTGTGCACTTTATCAGCCTGAGGCTGAGTCAGCAGGCGGGGCCAGCACCTTCCATCTCCGGAATATGGAAACAGGACTGGGAGAAAGGGCAGAAAGCTGCCCTTTTCCTGAGCCAGCTTAAAATCAAAATCCCACTGGTCAAGGATCTTCTCTTTCAGTCTTGCTGCAGAGAATCAAGCTAGACCAGAGTGGGAACTTCCTAGAGGTATAGAGAGTGAGGCCGGGTCTCTTTCCCACATTCTACAAAGCCTCCCCTGGAAATGTCAGCGCACTGGCCTTGCTCCTGACCCTGCTGACTTTGGGGCTGAAAACGCAACCCACCCCTGGACTTCCGGTGCCCACCTTGGATGGGGGGGATAGGGGGTGGCACGCCGAGGCAGAAGTCCCAGAAGTCCGGGCAGCAGTCGGAAACGGTTCGGTTGCAGAAGAGGTCACAGTAGCAGGTGGAACCCAGGTAGGGCAGGGCGCAGTGGTCGGCGCGGCCTCGGCAGCACAGGTCCTGCTCCTGGCAGTACCGGCCTCCCGCATCCCGGATTCCCCGCACGTGCAGAGCCGGAGCTAGCTCCCGGCGCCCACGGCCCAGCCGGCCTCCCAGCGCCAACTCAGCCAGCAGCAGCAACAGCAGCAGCCCCTGTGGACACCTCCACATGGTGCCTCTGGGGCCCCAGGGAGGGCAGAGGTCGGGGGTCCAAGGCCGTGGGCAGCAGCGACTCCCCGGCAGGCACCCCAGGGACGGATATCCCGGCTTCCTGCAACTGCAAGTCTGAGAGGGTGTAGCAAGATCAGACACCGATTCTTGTGTCCCCAGGCAGGACATGGGCAGCGGAGTTACAGTCTGTGTGCCTTGGCTTATAGAGGGGAAGGGACCGGGCGAGAGAGGGGGCCCCTCCCTGGTGTGCCTGGGGAACTTCAAGGACCTGGGTGGGAACCGTGGTATTTTTGGTGCTCCCCCACCCAACGCCCAGAGTTGGGACCAGAGGTCCTGGGTCCCTCTGCTCCTGCCTCAGCCTCCATCCCTGATGTGGGTCCCCCTCTCTCCTGTTCTTCTCTGCGTCCCTCTGACCACTCCTCGCCCCCCTCGGCCATCTGCCCCGTGCCTCCGCCTGCGCCCGCCTCCTCTCTCTTCCTTCAGTCGACCGCCCCCTCGCCCTTCTGAGCAGGGGAGCGTCCCTACCTGATGAGGGGTGTGGGCTGGCCCGGGCTGCCGCACGCACCGCCTCCGGACTCCTGTGACCGACTCCTGTGACCGCTGGACACTCAAAGTCAAGTGAGGAGCGCGGGGCGGGATCGCGTTTTTGTACCGCCCCACCCGCGGGGCCGGCCCGCCCGGCGGCAGGAGGGCGGAGCCGCTCCCGCACCTGGGGTGGCCCCGTGGCTCGGGAGCTGGGACTGTGAGGGGCGAGGTGAGCAAGTGGTTTCCTCCCTGGGTCTCCGGTGGAAGCCGTTTCCTTAGGGGGCGGAACTCTGACCCAAAGAGAGCGGAATGTGGTCTGACACCGGTAAGGACTTCCCCGTGGGCGTCGCCGTGGGGCTCAGGGGCCGGCGCGGAGAAGGGGAGCTAGGGGGCGGCGGAGCGCCCAGTTTGGACGCGAGTTTGGGAGACGACGGGGAGGGTGCCGGCGGCGAACATCTCTAAGTCCCCTTCTGAAGCCTCGGCAATAAGAACAGCCAGGCACGCGCCCCTCTCGCGGTGGCCCCTGGGCTTGGGCCGCTCCAAGCCAGGTTCCCAGGAATGATCGGAATCCGAACCTGCAGATGCCTTGACCGGCTCACCGTCCTGAGGGCCGGGGTGGGGGTGGGGGGCCGCGCTGCAGGGGTTGCCTCCCTGCCCTACAACCCTCTTCGGCTCTGCGGAGGCTTCTCGCCAGGCTCTGCCGGCTGTCCGTTAATCCCGAGGGCATCCTGCTTGGCACCTGTCCTCCGCCAGGGCCCTGTGGCAGGAGTCCCGCCAGCTGGTGCCCCCTCCCCCGCAGAGCCCCCCTTCCTGCCCAGGGCATGAGCCCTTCCTTTGCCCAGGCCGTCGCGGGTTCCAAACAATGGGGCTTCTGTCCCGCCGGGCTTGCCATCACCTTTTACCTGCTCATTTCGCAATCCCCTCTCTTCCAACAGGTTGGGTTCAGGCCAGAGGACTCCGCCAGCAGAGAGGATGAAAGACACTACCCCTGCACAGACCTCCTGCTCACGGCCGCAAAGCCACCTCTGGGCGTGGGGGGGGGGGGCAGCCAGCGTCATGCCCGGGGACTCCCTTTGCCCTCTCTCCGACCTCCCCTCCCGGCCAGCCTGGCCCAGGGGCATCCTCAGTTGGCCAGCTCCCGGGGGAGGGGAGAGACCAGGACAAACAGGCATCTGTGCCTGGGTTACCCCCTGCCAGGGGACTGAGCAGTGAGTCACCAAAGGGACCCTCCCCGAGTGAGGGAAAGGGGTGGAGGACAGGAAAGTGGTGCCCGGGAGCCCCAGCACTGGCTCTGACACACTGAGGAGCCGGCCCCCCAGTTCCCTGCAGGGACCTGGGACAACGCCTGGGACAGCTGAGGCTCAGGAAGTCAGCTGTGTCTGAGGTCACACAGCCAGAACGCAGGCTTCCTACCTGCCACCACTCTGCTCCTTCCCCTCTGGTCCCCTTCAGTCGCCCACTGCAGGCCTCAACACCCTCCTGGCCGGGAAGTCCCTGTTCACATCTAACCTCAGTCATTTTACTGCATGGTGGGCCTCTCAGTGTTGGCAAATGCCAGATCCTCAGGGTGAGTGACGGAGGCTGTCCTCGGAAGAGCTGCTACGCAGAGTCTCCACCTTCATGGACCAGTTTCTATTGGGTTCTGGGGCTGAGGGCTGGTGCAGGGACACCTGGTCTGTCCTTTGCCTCCGATCACCCTCTGCAGGCCACCCATCCGAATCTGTGTTGGGTGCGCATTTGTGTGTGTGTGTGTGTGTGTACCTGTGTACTGTGTTGGTGGGGTGTTTCTGCTTGAGTGTGTCTGTCTGCATCTGCTTGTCTGCCACCTGCCTGTGCATCTGCCTAGACATTGCTTCTGTGTCGAGGGCCTGCCTGTCTGTCTGTCTGTCCTTCAGTGTGCCCTTTACCTGTACTCGTGTGCTCGTTGGCGGGCATGTCCATGTGCGCTGCCGTGTGACTCTCCCTGCCTGTGCATGCCGGTCTACTAGGTGTCTGTCTGGGGATTTTGGCTGTCTGGCAGTCCTCGCTTGTCTGTCTGTGCCTAGGAGGCAGGAACACAGAGCAGGGGGAAGATAGCAGAGCTAAGAGTGTGCTTGTGGGGGAGGGTGTCCCCTCTAGCCCTGAGCTTGGCACTGAACCCAGTGGAATCTCGTGACTCACTGGGTTGCTTGGCCAAAGAGGAGAGGAAAAGGGCAGGGCTCTGCAAGGGGGACTGGAACCCACTTTCCTTTTCCATGGCCTCCTTCCTGGTGACTCATTCTTGTCTTACCCTTGTGCAAAGGCCTGAGGCAGAGCAACAGGTGGGAGATGCAGCCAGACTGACTGACCCTGCAAACTCTCAGCCTCAGGCTGGCCTGGGCCCGCAGTGCCTCTGTGCTGCCTGGCTTTGGACTCGGCCAACACTGCCCCTCTGAGACATGCTTTCCCATCTGTACCTAGGAGCTCCCTTGGGGTTTTTTCATGCTCTTTTCTTTCCCCAAAGGGGGGGTTACACTAAAAAGAGGCAGTGACAGGCCTAAGGTCACACTGTAGAGCTGGGCCCTGGCCTCCCCTCTCCCCAGAATCCAGTGCCCCCCCTTTGCTGCCACAGCTGCTCCAGGGCTCAGAATGGGCCATTCTCCTGCGGAAGCTGAGCAGGGCCTCCTGGGAAGAAAAAGACCCATTGTGCCCAGCTCCGCCCAGGTCTGTGGCTCAGGGCCCACCACTTGAGGCCTGGAGACTCAGCTGTTTGGATCCCAAATGGCATCCCAGTTCAGGCTGGGAGTCCCTCGTGTCCCACAGTGGTCAGCTACACGTGTCCAGACCTTGGAGCAGTGGTACCTGGGACTAAGGGTGAGACCCAGACCAGGCCTAACGTCGTGGGTGTGAGACCACACTGACGAGTAGGGTTCCTGGGACCTGTTGGGTTGGTTGCCTTATTGAAAGCGCCCCCTGCAGGCCTGAGAGAGGCAGCTGCTGCTCTGTGGATGGACCACGCTGCAGCCTGTGGGAGATAAGATTAGGGGCCACGGGGAAGCGCTTTGTGCGAGCTGGGGTGTGCTTCACTGTCTGATTTTTTCATTCATTCGATGAGCGTCTGTTGAGCATTTACTATGCGCCGTGACTGGGCTAGGTGCCGTGAGCAGGGTCGGGCCAGGCAGACACAGGTCCTACTGCCGTGACGTCTGTAGCTGAATGGGAAGACACACAGACAGACAAAGATACTGGTAAGTCAGTGCTGTGAAGGTCTGCACACGGTGCAGGGACCTGGAGCAACGAGGTGCTCACAGAGGTCTCAGAGAAGAGATGGCATCTGAGCGGAGACCTGCAGGACGAAAAGGAGGTGGCCACTGCCAGCGCCCGGGGCAGGGTGGCCCCGGACACCAGATCGGCAGGAGCCCTGAGGCTGGGCACAGGTTGGTCCGTTTGAGAAACAGTAGAAACCCAGTGTGGCTGCAGTATGAAGGGGGCGGAGGAGCAAGAAGAGGCTGGGCCGCGGGCCAGGGCACCTCAGGCAGGACTTGCAGCAATGGTAGGGAGCTTGCGTTGTTTTCTGACAGCTGAGGGGCTTCCAGGTGCAAAAGCCCACTCCGGCTGCTCTGTAGGCTACAAGGCAAAAGTGGGTTCAGAGAGGCCAGGTAGGAGGCACTGGTGCAACCAGGCAAGAGACACTGAGGTCTGAACAGGGCTGGTGGCTGCGGAAATCCAGAGAAGTGGGCCTATTCAGGACAGTGCTTGCTGCCCTGGCTGGTGTGGCTCAGTGGACTGGGCGCCAGCCTGTGAACCATAGGTCACCGGTTCGATTCCCAGTCAGGGCACATGCCTGGGTTGTGGGCCAGGTCCCCAGTATGGGGTGTGCCAGAGGCAACCACACATTGATGTTTCTCTCCCTCTCTTTCTCCTTCTCTTCCCCTGTCTCTAAAAATAAATAAAATTCTTTAAAGGCAGTACTTGCTGAAGGATCAGGAGTGGTGGGGAGAGAGGGGAGCAGTGAAGGAGGGCTTTGGGTATCTAGCCTGGTGGGTGGAAATTCGCGGCTCCTCTCTGCTCCTCCTCCTGAGAGGCAACACACTTTCCCTCCCTGGAATCTGAGCAGGCGGGCATCTGCTTGGGCCATGCAGCACTGAGTACCACGCACCCCACGGAAGGAGCCTGCAGAGGATCCTGAACTGGAAGCTGCACAGAGAGGAGAGGGTGTAGAGTAGACTGAGCAGGAGCGGCGGGCGAGGCAGCCGTCAGCAGCCAGTGGGAGAAAGCCTTCCAGGAAGGAGGGAGTGCCGACCACTGCGGCACATTTGCCCGAAGTTGGGGTAAGCTGAGGGTGGAGAAGGGCCTGGTAGATTGGGCAACAAGGACACCGGGGCGACCTTGATGAGAGCCCAGAAGGGCGAATATGGAAGCTGGACTGAAATGGTTGGACCAGCAAATGGGAGCGAAGAAGTTGGAGAGAACAACCATAGGTAACTTTTTAGAAAGTTGCACTTCAAAGGGAAGCTGAGAAATGGGGCACTGGCTGGGAACAGAGGGGTCAGGAGAGGGCTATGTCCGCACGTGGAGGATATAAAACTGGGTCTCTATGCTGATGACAGTGACCTGTAGGAGGGGAGGAACCGGGGAGATGGAGAGGGGGCTACCCGGGAGCAGAGCCCTTGATAAGGTAAGAGAGGAGGGTATCAGGGCACAGGGGGCAGAGCTGGCCTTTGACAGGAGTGGGACAGTGAGACACAGGGACCTGGGAGAAGAGAAGGCTGCAGAGAGGATCGAGGATTAGGTGTGGCCCTGACTGGTGTGCCTCGGTGGACTGAGCGTCCTTCTACAAACCAAGAGGTCCCCAGCTCAATTCCAGTCAGGGTACATGTGTGGGTTGCAGGCCAGGTCACCGGTTGGGGGAGAGAGAGGCAACCGATCGATGTTTCTCTTGTACACTGATGTTTCCCTCCCTCTCTTTCTCCCTTCCTTCCCCTCTCTCTAAAAATAAATAAAGTCTTAAAAAAAAAAAGGATTAGGTGTGAAATCCTTTTCACAATCAAGGCCAACAGAGAAACAGTAGGCTTTCCAGCAGCGCTGCTAGGAATTTTTGATGCCTCTCCTCTGCAGACTGGCTGGCCCGAGGTCACACAGCTGTCAGAGGCGGGACCTGCAGCCCCAGCCTGGAACGCACCTCCACAGGGACTGACACTGTGAGGACTCGAGCGGCACCTGTGGTTCCCGCTGTCGGTGCCACTGGGGAAGTGTAGCGAGAGAGACACGGCTTTCCCTTTTCTGTAATGTCTGTTTCATGGCTGCTTGGGGGCCAGTTGAACGCAGAGGGCCTCTTCCTCGCAAAGTCTGTCTGTGGAACAGTGCCGCCATTCCTCCATCGCTAGTCCCTTCCAACCCCAGGCTGGGAATGCTGGGGTATTTGGGGTTAATGGCTCCCCACCCCCATCCCTTACTTATCTGCCCTCCTTCAATTTAGTGTTGCTTTTATTAAAGAAAATGCCCCCAGCGATCGTAAGCTTGGTGTTATCACCAGCAAACATCTTAGAGAGTTGGTGCTCTCTCCCGGTGGCTGTTTACAGAAACATTTCCATACCTCACCGGACATTTCCAGGAAGCCCTGACATTTCCCAGCCACGAGTATTAATAAATGGGTCTTGAAAAGTACAGGAAGCGCTTCCCTGGCTTCAAGCACGTTTTACACTTTTACCTTCCAATCCCTAGGCAGAAGCTGATGAGACCCCCATAGCTGGGTGAATCCCAATCCAGTAGAAAGAGCCACTTTCCAGAGTCGGATCCCCAGGGGGAAATGCTGTGATGTGACTTGAGGGGTTGTGACACCCCTGAAAAGGTTCTGTTCATGTCCTAATCCCTGGAACCTGTGAATGCTATCTTGTTCAGAGTCCTTGCAGATGAAATTAAGGATCTCTGGGTGGGCCCCAGATCCACTGACCAGTGTCCTTACCAGAGACACACAGGGAGGAGGGGGCCAAGTGCCTGTGAGTGCAGAGACTGGGGTGGCATGACCACAAGCCAAGGAATACCTGGGGCCACCAGGAGCTGGAGGAGGCGAGAAACGGATCCTCCCCTTGGGCCTCCAGAGGCAGAACGACCATGTATAGACAACTTGATTTTGAACTTCTGGCCTCCAGAGCTGTGAGTAAATACATTTCTGTTGTTTTAAAGCAGCGAAGTCTGTGGCGGTTTGTTACTGCAGCCCCAGGAAGGTAAATCAAGGATGCGCAGGCCTGGAATCTGGGTGTCCCCCGAACTGAGCCGGACTCCAGGCGATAGGCAGACAGACTGAGCCGGCGCAGAGCAGCTTATGCTGGAAAAAAGCAGAAGGAACTGACTCTGACAAACCTGCTCATGTCCATGTGGTTCAAACACTCACCTGCAGTGATAAGGGTGTCATACCGAGGTTAAGGGCACAGACTCAGCAGACAGATGAAGTAGGTTCAAACCCTGGCTTCGTCTCTCAGTAACTGTAAAAACTGGGGCAAGCTTCTTAAGCCCTCTGTGTCTCAGTTTCCTCATGTGTAAAATGGGGACCCTGATAACAGCCCCTACCTGCGGGGTAGTGGGGAGGACCTCGGGACTTAACACACGTAAAGCGCTGAGGGTCAGCAACACTCTGCTGCCGTGAAACTGACCCAGATCGAAACAGCCATGAGCGCCCTCAGAATAGACCAGGAGGCACAGAAGCGCTGACACTGACATAAAGTGTCACTTCAGTTAAAACTAACTGGAGGTGACGGTGAACCCGCTCAACCCTCGTGGGTCAACCCGTAGGAAAAGCAGATACAGTCAGTCACACAGGCTTGGGTCCATTCTGGAGCCTGTTTGGGCTTGCACGCCCCGGGGTCTCTCTGGTCTCCGTGCACATCGGCCTGGAGAGCAGCGAACACCCCGCAGGCTCCCGGGAGGCAGCAGTGACGCACAGGCAGAGGGCCGGGGAAGTAAGCCCACACCTGAGACAGACCACGTCCGACTCCCCGTCAGCCACACAGCAACACCTGACGAAGGGAACACTCAGACTTCTTACGTCAAGTCAAGGCTCAGGACCAGAAACAGACCTCCCAGTAAACAGACAAGGGCATCGATATCTTGCTCCAGGATCCTGAGGAGTAGCATGAAACCCAGAGGCAAGACGGGCAGTATCAGAGTCCACGGGGATCGGGAAGGGGTGCAAAACCCCAGGGAAGGAAGTAACTGCCCCAGGGCCAGTAGTTCCTGATTAGCAGGATGAGGTAAGGGATACCCTTGGGAGACGGGGAGTTTCAGGTGACAGACCAAAGTCAGAGGCTGTCATGGGGCAGCTCATTCCAGTGTTCACAGGTTCCCCAGCTCATAGGAAGTCCCCAGCCCCTGGTCACTCTACCCCACCTCCAGGAATGCTGTCTCCAGGGACACCCACACTGCATGCATATCACTCTGTGTCTCCTGCTGGTGGGGACAAATGCTGGGGAGGGACTGGGGGAACTTGCTCCCCTAAACTCAAGGTTGGGTAGGCAGCAGCCCTTCCACAGTGGCAATCAGAAGCTGGGAAAATAAGGAGAGGCTCCCTGGGTCACCACACGGCTGCTCGGACACAGACGTGCTTAGGCAGAGAGGGGTGTCTCGGGTCAAGGGCCTGGGTGGGAGTGAGCACTCATCCTGGCGCTGCCTCGGACAAGCCACGTGACCCTGAACAAGTCCCCACTCTGTCCTCACCTCACTAACCCATATCTGACAGGGGAGGGAAGATTCTGAGCCTCCCTCATCACCTGGGGCAGTAAGATTTAGGAATCGGATAGCGTTCATTCAGTCTAACCCTGTCGTTTGCAAAGGAAAACGCAGAGACCTGGAGAGAGGGAGGCACTGGGCCCCAGGTGCATGGCAGGTCGGTGGGAGATACAACGACCTATCAGTGCGCATGCATCCAGCCGCGTTGCTTCATGAACGCCCTCTGCACGCAGTCCCCTCTCCTGCGTCCCGGCCAGCACGGATGCGGATGCCTCCTCGCAGCATCTGCTCAAGCAGGCGTAACACCCACTACAGGCTGGGCCTCCGATGTGAATGATCTCATCCTCCAACCCCCCACCCCAGCTGTCATCTCCATTTTCACAGATGGGAAAACTGAGGCCCAGAGAGATGACTCACTCAGACTTAGCTACTGGAGCCCTGGTCTCCAGCCCCCCTAGGGCAGAAGGGAGAAGGAGGATGGAATGCTGGAGGCCAAGGGTCCCGCAGAGGATGCGGAGGACGTGCCGGAGAAGCAACTGGTTGGGACTCGGCCAGGGAGTGCGCTCGGGCTCAGAAAGAAACTGGGAGAGAGGGCCCCGCTGATTCATTGTAAAACAATTTATTGTATTTCATTTTAAAATTAGCTAATTAATACATCCTCATGGTTCAAAAATCTGTAGGAAAAGCCTACAGCAAAAAGTTTTACCCTGGCTCAGACACCTCTTCTGCTCCTTCAGAGTCCTGGGGCCCAACCCGCTGCAGGCCACCACTTTGTATGAGTCTCTCAGCTACACTTTCCGAGTTTCCGCACGCAGCGCACAAACATCCGGGCACTTTCACACAAAAGGTACGAACCACACACACCGCGATGCCCCTTTCCCACTGGCTGGTCACACGTCTTACTGATCTTTATCAGCAGGAGAGCTTCTTCCTTTCATATCACGGCGTGATTTCCATTGTAGAAATAGAAATAAAGCAGTTAATCAATTCCCTAATGATGGCATTCGAGTTGTTTCTAGATGTTTTTGTCTTTTGGTTTCACAGCAAGGCTGCAGTAGTCCCGTACGTGTCTGGTTTCATACGCACGCAGGTATGTTTGCAGATTAAATTCCCTGAAGGGGATTACTAGGTTGCAGGTATTGTATTAGTTTTCTATTGCTGCACACACTCAGCAGCTTAAAACAACACTCGTTTATTAGCCGAAAGTCTGCTGGTCAGAAGGTGAGCCTGCTGTGGTCGTGTCCCCGCTGAGGGCGAAATCGAAGTGTTGGCGAGGCTTGGTTCCCTCTCCGTTGGAGGTTCTGGGGAGAATCAGTCTCCACGCTTGTTCCAGTCGTCAGCCGGTTGTGGTTCCTGGTGATTGCAGGACCGAGGTCTCCGGTTTTTTGCTGACTTACCAACGGGGGGCCTCCTCAGACCCTAGATGACAACCACATCGTTTGCCATGTGACTTCCCCCACCTGGCACAACAAATTCTTCTCACACTTCATGAATTATGTCTCTGGCTTCTTCTTCTGAGACCAGCCAGAGAAAATTCTGTGCTTTTCAAGGCCTCTCTGAGCAAGGCCAGCCCACTCAGGGTCATCTCTCTACCTTAAAATCAACTGCTTTAGGACCTTACTCATATCCACAAAAGCTCTTCTGTCATATAACAGAACTTCATCGCTGAGTTCATATTTTCATTATATTCAAAGATTCTGCCCACACACAAGAAATCACCCAAAGGTGAAAACCAAGGAGGGTCGCCTTAGAACTCTGCCCACCACAGTGCACTCACCATTTTGCAGGGAGCGTCGTCTTGTCCCCACAGGGGTTGTGCTGGAGGATTTTCCTTCCCCCAGCAATGGACAGAGTGACTGCTTTTCCCCGAAGTCACCTGAGAGCGTTATTGAGCTTTTGAGTTTCTGCCAGTCTGATAGATGAAAGATGGAATCTCGCTGTAGTTTTTCAATTTTTATTTATTGATTTTCAGAGAGAGGGGAGGAGGGAGAGAGAAAGAAACATCAATTTGTTTTTTCATTTATTTATATATTCATTGGTTGCTTCTTGTTTGTTTCCTGACTGGGCATCAAACCTGCAACCTTAGCATATCAAGATGCTCTAACCAACCAAGCTACTCGACTAGAGTCGAATCTCAATTTATTTTATTTTATAGATTTAAAAAAATTTATTTTTAGAGAGAGGTGAAAGAAGGGAGAAAGAGGGAGAGAAACATGATGTGTGAGAGAAACAGCAATCAGTTGCCTCTCTCACACCCCAACTGGGGACCCAGCCCACAAGCCAGGCATGTGCCCTGACTGGGAATCAAACCGGCAACCTTTTGGTCACAGACTGGTGCTCAGTCCACTCAGCCACACCAGCCAGGGTTCAATGTGCTTTAAATTTGTAATTATCTTCTTATGAATCAGGCTGAGGATTTCTTCAAAAGCTTAAAAGCCATTTATATTTCTTTTTCTTTTTGGTTTCTGGCTTTGAGTCCTTGAAAGGAGGTCTTTCTAACTCCAACGTTCATCAGAAACCTTCCCATGTTTTCTTCTGGTGTTTTCATGGTGTCATTTTATACACCGGTTCTTGGAACTGAAAGCATCTCTTGTCATTTCCTCAGCAGCAAGTGCAAAGTTGGACCCAACAGTCTTGGGGTTTGGGGTAGAGAGGGAGCTACCAGGGCAGGTGCCTGTGATGCGTGCGGGGCTCCCTCCGACTTCCTTCGGCTCTTCCAGAAATCCCAGCCGGGAGACTTCCCACTTCCCCTCCTGAGGCTGAGTTTGGGAAGCAGTGCCCTCCCTGAGAAGCATGAAAAAGCGCTCCGCCAGACCGGAATTGGAGCTACCCAACCAGGGCTGAGGGTGTGGGGGAGGGAGATGGGGATTCAGATAGGTGGCTCCCAGAAGAGATGGCATCTGAGCTGAGTCTTAAAAAGGAAGGAAATGTAAGGTAGTGATGGGGGGAGAGGAACAGTGGGAGCAAAGACAGGGAAGTGGGAAAATCAGCCAAAAGTCTAGCGTGGAGAGAAGGATTTAGTGGACCATGAGGTCCTCCAACATAGGGCTAGAACAACTTCTTCATGTATCTGCCAGAATTGGTGACTTCAATAAAGCAGAAGGGACATGGGGCTTTGATCCAAGGCTAAATCATTTTCCCTTTACTCTGACAGTGAGAAGCAAGACCTCCAAGAAGAAAGAGGCCCTTGGCTGTGTGGGAATTTCAGAACCTGGTGCTACCTGCATATCACTTCCCCCTTGTGGCTGATCTGGGAAGTGTCCATGACCAGCTTCTGGGGGATTGAGCAGAACAAGTCTAAGAACTGCACGTGGGGAGGAGGCTGAATGGTTCTCAGTTGATAAACCATGAAATCCTGCTCTGAGAATGTCTGAGTCTAATGGGCCCTCAGAGACCATCTGGTCCAACCCCTTCCTTGCATATGGAGAAAGCACGTCCCAAAGAGGGTGTGGGGGAAGAGAGAACACTAGACTTGGTGTAAGAGTCCTCAGTCTACTGCCCGGCTCCATTTCCTACTGGTTTTAAGACCTTGGGAAAGTGATCTCACCTCTCCAGCACCGCCCCCTCCATCCCTCTCTGTAAAAGGGAATCTGGGACCTAGCAAACTTATTCCGGTTTCCGGCAGTGTCAGGCTAAGTTACTCAGAGCAGATTTCCTACTGAAAACTAAACACATTGGCCTGCCGGTCTAAACAGAAAGTAAGGTTTCTGAGAACACCACTGTAGGGGAAACTGAAACATAGATAAGGCAAGCAGGACAGTCCCCTTTACCCTGAGGCCATTTCCTCATTCTGGCCGGTGTGAACTCCGGTGTGGCTGACTTCCCCAGGCAAGGGGCACACATGGAAGAAAAAGCACAGGGTGAACGACCATATGGAAATCACTCCCCACAATAAGCTGGGAGTCCAAAGACCCACACTCTCAGAAGTACACCAGGCCTAGCCTGGACTTGTAGCCCTAGTTTGTATGTGCTGGATGACATGTAACCCCAAGCCTTGAACTTGGATTGAGGTGACTCTGGGCTTTTTGTGCCTCCTGGGAAAAGCAAATGCAAATCTTCCTCAAAGGGAGGTACCTTCAGCCTAGGTTCCAAATTAATCACGCAAATAAATTTTTAGGGAATTAAGGAAATAAGACTCCATAGAGAGAACCAGAAGAAATAAGAGGTAACAATAAAATACCCATAAAAATGTAGAGACTGGAATTATGTTACACAGGATATAGATAATGAAAGACTAGCTCGAAATATTAGCACAAAATAATAGGGAAACTACAAAAAAGGACAGTAAATTTTAAGAGAGCCACACTGAACTTCTATATGTAAACAATACAATAACCAAAATCAAGAAGTCAAGGTCAAGTTTAAAGCAGATTAGACATGGCTAAAAAGAGAATCGGTGAGTTGGAAACAAGTCCAGAAAAAAAATATCCAGAATGAACACGTGAAGACATAAAGATCAAAAAATGATAAAAAAAAAAGAAAGAAAGAAAGAGTAAAGTACACGGGGAATAAATAAGAAACATCTAATACATATTTAATTGGAAACCTAGAGGAAGCAAAGAGAGGGTGACTCAGAGGTGATATCTAAAGGGTTAATGGCTGAAGATTTCCCAGAACTGATTAAATATATTTTTTACAGATCCCAAACCCCAATACATCCTACACAAAATCAATTTTTAAAAATTTACACTCAGAAAAGGCTATACACATTGTTTGATTCCACCTATATGACATTCTGCAAAGGCAAAACCATAGAGACCATATAAAGGTCAGGTGTTGCCAGGGGTTTGGAGGAGGAAGGAAAAATGAGTAGAACATGGCAAATTGGGGGGGGGGGCAGTGAAATCATTTTGTATGATGACATAGACATGTCATTATATATTTGTCAAAACCCATAAAATGTATAATATGTGTAATAGCCCTAATGTAAACCATGGACTTCGGCTGATAGTGCTGTGTCAAGGTTGGTTCATCGACTGTGGCCAACACACCGTGCCCGTGGGGGCTGCGGATGGTGGGGAAGGATGGGGCATGTGGAAACTCTCTGCACTTTTCATTTAATTTGGCCGTGAACCTAAAACCACTCTAGAAAGATGAAGTCTATCAATTAAAAAAATTTTACAACCAGACACATTATGGTGAGACAGCGGAATATCAAAGACAAAGATAAAATCTTCAAAGCTGCCAGGGGGGAAAAAAAAGACAGATTACCTTCAAAGGACCCAGGTAGATTGAGAGCTGACTTCCCAGAAGTCACCGTGAGAGACAGAGAAAGCAGGAGTTTGTCTTCAACACGATAAAAGAAAGTTACTGCTGGCCTAGAATTCCATACCCAGTGAAAAATCCTGCAAGAATGAGGATGGAATAAAGACATTTTCAGATAAACAGAAACTGAAAGAGTATGCCAGAGCCGAGACAGAAGGTCAGAAATGCTAGACAGAGTGAAGAGTAATGAGGTGGCAAACACACAGGCAAATCTAAACGAACTATGACTGTATAAAACCATAGCAATACCTCGTGGCATTTGAAACAGGAAATGTATATTAAAGATACATGACAAAATGATAAGTCAGAAGGTGGATGAAGGGAATGAAATTATTGTAAGGTTTTTGCATTATCTCGGAGTATGGTAAATGTACTAAGTAATTCTAGACTTGAACAAGTTAAGTGTGCAGATTATAACCTCAAGAATAACCAATAATTAATCATTTTCAACTGAGTTAGGGAGGTGGCACTCGCCTCTGGTGAGACCTACTAACCAAATATGGACTCCAAGGCAAAAAGTACTATTAGAAATAGGGAGGACCACCGTATAATAACAGGATGTATTAACTTATATACACTTAAAAATCAATAAGAAAAAGACAACCTAATCAAATAAGAGGCAACAGGCACTTTACAAAACTGTAAACAAGCACCTCACAAAATTGACCAGTAAATATGCAAAAAAGTGTTGGACCTCACTAGTCATCAAGGAAAAGCAAATTAAGGCCACGGTAAGATGCCACTGCTCACTCATCACATTTGGGTGATTTACGACTGGAACAAAGCCATGTTACCAGACATACAAAGAGGCAGGAAACCAACCATGACTGATCATCAAGAGCCCAAAAGTAGACAATACTGTCAGAGTCTCAAAGGCCCGTACGTGAAAGTTAGCAAACGAGAACTTTAAAATAACTCTGATACTATGTGGCAGAACATAGAAGAAAATATTGATAAAATAAATTTAAAAAATAGAGATTGTCAGTAAAGAAGTGAAATTCACTTTAAAAAATAATTAAACATTCTCTATGGAACTGAAAAATACAACATCTGAAATGACGAACTTGCTGGATGTGTTTACCAGCAGACAGGCACAGCCAAGGACAAAAGACAGGACGAGAAAGCGGGAAGTCCGTTCATAGGAAATACGCGAGCTGAAACGCAGGGTGAAGAGTTGCAGGAACAGAGCGTGAAATGTGTGGGATGTAATCAGGTCTAACATATGCGTAGTTAAAATCCTAGACCGGAAGGAAAAAAAATTGGGGCAGAGGCAATACTCAAAGTGTTGTGGCTTCTAATTTTCCAAAACTGTTGAGAGATATCCACTCACAAATGCAAGAAGCTGAGTGAAACCCAAGCAGGATAAAGATAAAACGGAAGACATGTCATTGGCTGTGACAGGAAACTGAGGCAATGAGAAAACTTGAAAGCATCGAGGTGAAAGGAGGAGATACTTTATCTGTGAAGCAACAAGACTGATGCCCACACTTGAAACAGAAGCTATGAATCCAGAACATACATTCATGACTTTTTAAAAGATCTTATCTATTTATTTTTCGAGAAAGGGGAAGGGAAGGAGAGAGGGAGAGAAACATCAGCGTGCTGTTGCCTCTCATGCGCCCCCTACTGGAGACCTGGCCTGCGACCCCCCCAACATGTGCCCTGACTGGGAATCAAACAGGTGACCCTTTGCTTTGCGGTCTGGCACTCAGTCCACTGAGCCCCACCAGCCGGGGCGTGGGTCTTGTCTTTGAATGCTCCATCCTGGGACTCTGAGTCACCTTATAAAGTGATCCGGCTACTTCGATGAGGTGCCTGCGGAGCCAGATACCTGGCCAGCCCCCTGCTGCTCCGGCCCACCCAGCTGAAGCTGCACACGTGTGTGTTAAACCATCTTTGATTCTCAACCCCAGCTGAGGCTCCAGGTGACTGCAGCCAACATGGAGCAAAAGAACTGCCCAGAGAAGCCCAGTTCAGAGCTCAGAATAGTGCGCAAATAAACTTTGGGGGTGGTTTGTGACACTATTTCAAATAATAGATAGTTGAAATAAGACTCGGAGAGACATTTCACAAAAGAAGACATAAATGGCCAATAAGCACATGAACAGGTGTTTAACATCGTTTGTTATTAGGAAACTTCAAATGAAAACCACGATGAAAGAGCATCTCATACCACCAGAATAGCTAAAATTAAATTAAATTAAACTAACAATATTAACTAATTGAAGATTTACAGCCACTGGAACTTTCATGGCTGGTGGGAGCATACATAGGTACAACCCTTCAGAAAACTAAGAGATTCTTAGAAAGTTAAACACCTCTTGCCTTATGAACGAGCCACTCCCACCACAGTGTCAGCTGCTTCCAGATCTGGGGCAGGTGATGCGCAAGATCAGAGAGAGAAAACACAAGAATGCCAGCCACCTGATGACACGCGCCTGTCACGTGTAGAAGGAAAAAAACCGAAGACACACGTGAATCGGATGAAGCCTGTGGACTCACTGCTACTTCACAGGAAATTCGGAGGAGAGGGAAACAAGTTGCCTGGGCACGCAATCAGCAGGGACCACAGGCAGCTCTGAGAGACTAGTGATCTGGTTCCATTAACAAATGAATGACACGAACGGAAAAAGTGGGAAGAAGGGCGACGATTAAACCCAGCTTAATGACATTAAAATAAACAAGAAAACAGGCAGGACGAGGTTCAGGGTGACGACCGCCCTCGGTTGGGGCGGATGAAGACGGGCCACGATCTGGAGGAGGCGCGTGGGCAGTTTCTCAGGCGGGCGCCGAGGTTTTCCCTGCAGACGTGGGTGCTGGCTTTCAGACTGTCCATAACCCGTACGCTTGTTTTAGGTGGTTTCTGTATTTGTGTTGTTGGTTGGCCACCAAAGTGCTTTTAAACATCGTTCAGATGTGTTCAATATGCCTGTTCCTAGGCTTTGCTACCCAGAGATTCTGATTCCGTGCAGCTGAACGAGGCTCCCCAAACCAGCACGTTTAAAAACTCCCAGACACCTTCATGCAGTTGTCTGAGGACGCGCTGTGAGGGCCCTGGGGAAGGCGCTGGGCAGCCCGGGGAGGGTTTCGCGGAGGAATGACAGGCCCGGCCGAGTTTTCGCCTTAGAAAGATCTCTCTGTCATGGAGGCTGACTCATAGGTCAGGGAAGATGACGAAGACCTGGCAATTAGAGATGCCGAGTAGGGAAATGTTAAAACTTCAGAAAGCATTTCTACATTCCTGATGTTAATCTTTGAGATCTAAGATATTAGAATGCCAAAAACATTCTCAGGAATTCCTAACAACATAAATTATTCCGTATTTTTTCTAACACTTTAATGTGTTTTGAAAAAAAAAAAAAAGATTGACCATGATAATAATCGGTGAATATTCTTGTGCAAGAGGTTCTACTAAACATTCCAGACATTTTCTGTTTAAAAAAAGACATAATAACAGCCCTGGCTGGTGTGGCTCCGTGAATTGAGTGCCGGCCTGTGAATCAGTGGGTCACTGGTTTGATTCCCAGTCAGGGCACATGCCTGGGTTGCAGGCCAGGTCCCCAGTGGGGAGCCAGCAAGCGGCAACCACAAGTTGTTTCTCTCCCTCTCTTTCTCCCTCCCTTTCCCTCTCTCTACAAATAAATAAATAAAATCTTTAAAAAAATAAAATCATAAAAAACATAATAGTAAATGCATGTTTTGCTATTATTACAAGCCAATATAATATAAGATGATATCTTTCAATAACATGTTAAAATGACCTCTATTTTACAAAGACATCTGATAACACAGATCATTAAAAATGAGAGACATTAACGCAAAGTAAAGGCCAAATAAAAATTATTTAAAAAATGGATCGATAATACCACAAATGTTTATTATTTAAGTTATTCTTTTTTTCAAACAAATTGAATTTATTTTATTTTTATTTATTTTTAGAGAGGGGAAGGGAGGGAGGAAGAGGGAAAGAAACATCAATGTACAGTTGCCTCTCATGCGCCCCCTACTGGGGACCTGGCCCACAACCCAGGCATGTGCCCTGGCTGGGAATCAAACCCATGGCCCTTTGGTTCGCAGGCCTGCACTCAATCCACTGAGCCACACCAGCCAGGACTTAAAAGTTACTCTTAAAAATGAAAATTTAAAACACAAAACATATTAATTGTCCTTGGTCTTTGTTTTTAGGATAAATATGTGAAACTTAGAAAAACGTACTTCATTTCGCACTGATGCTGGTTGAACTAAGCGCATGTCCAAACACATCCTCAGGTGGGCACGTGTTGCTTCCCGTAATCTTCCTTTTTTTTTCATTATGAAATATTTTGCTTTACAAAGAACTGTAGCTTATAGCAAACATTCAAACACTGGAAAATACTGGTGTCGACTTCCCACAAATGCATCAGGAGGCTTTGCTAAAAGTAAAAATGGCAAAGTTTTATTTAAGGGTCTTAGGATTTGTGAATCCGAAACACTACCAAGTGACACCAGAGGGATCCAAAGAAAAAAAGCTGAGAGTTGTCTTAAGCCAACAGCACATTCCTGAGTCTGTCTCGCATTCTTCACCTCTGGGAGCCTCCATGACGATGACCTTCCAGAGGACCGGTTGTCTGGGTGGTGCGTGTCCTGCCGTCTGGACGCGCAAACATTCTTTCCTGAGCACTTCTCCAGGAATTTATGTATGTCTTGGCACTGACGCACAACTGAGAAATGCAATGGTTTGAGTCCTCAGGCTAAAGTAAAGTAAAATCTATTCCTCCTGCTCCTGACCTTTTGGTCTAAACCAGTTTTGTCGGTTTCACAACACAGACTCCATTTTCGGTCAGCGTGGCTACAGTGAATTCATCTTGTTTTGTTCACTTGTTCCTCGCCAGCTATCGTGATTGGATAGGATGGGAGTAGCATGCCAAAATCGCCTATTTAGGGACTTCTTTTGCTTCCCAAACATATTATTTCTTGAAACACCACTCATAGGATTTGAATTAAGCATATTCATACTGTTTGAAACTTACAAATAATCATTGTATGTGCAAGAATGGCTCACCATTAAGCAGCAGACAAGGCCACAAACCCACTTACAACATGGCAACAGCCCTGACCGGCATGGCTCACCTGGTTGAGCATCGTCTCACAGAGTGAAAGGTTGCCAGTTCAGTTCCCAGTCAAGGCACAGGCCTGGGCTGCAGGCTGGTCCCCAGCTGGGGCACAAGCAAGAGGCAACCTATCGATGTTTCTCTCCCTCTCTTTCTCCCTCCCTTCGCCTCTCTCTAAAAATAAATAAATAAAATGTTTAAAAAAAACACAAAAACATGGCAAGAACTACAAACAATTCTTTCCTACATGCTCCTGTCCCAAGTCTGGGAAATATCGACCTTGACCTTTGACTCCACATGCCAGCATTTCCTGCTCTAGCTTCTGATACTTCGGTGGGTTCCTTCAAACTAGGGACATCTCTATGTTGATGGTGAGGCTTTAATTTTCACAGGAGAATAATCGTAGCTTTTCCTACTTCCAGAGGCGGGGGCCACACAGGCCAAGGGAGAAGAGGACTCCAAGGATTGAAGCGGCCAGCTGCGTCAGTAAGGTGTGGGCCGAGGAGGCGCTGTGGACTGAGAGGAGGTCAATGGCACGCCCCTCCCAGGAGAACATTCTGCTGGGACCTCTCTGCGCATTCTGCATGGAGAGCCGAGGGCTGGGGCGCCAGTGGGCTCCAGCTGTTCTGGAACCTGCTCAGACTCTTGAGAGACTTGGGGCGTCGGGGTGCTGCCCTGGCAGAGTCTCTCCCTGCGCCTCCCGCCCTTGGCTCTCCCCACTCACTCTCTGTTTCAGTTCCTTCACAGCATCTCTCACCTTTACTGTTATCTGGTTTAGTTACTTGTTTCGTATCTGTCCCCTCCGCCTCTCCCCAGAGCAATGCCAGCTCTGGAAGAGCAAGGGTCCCCTCTGTCTTACTCCCAGTGCCTTCCACAGGGTCCACACAGCGTCAGTTTCCCATGAATGTTTATTGACTGAGTGCACAACTGAATGGGTAGAGCAGGCAAGTGCAGGAGGATTTCCGGAGTCTCCTCTCCGGAATTCCATCTCCTCATTTGTCAAAAGGGGCCAGAACTCCCCTCTAGCCCTTTTTTTAACTCAGCGTTGTCTGCCCCAGACGGTATCCATGTTCTTTTTGGATGCAACACTGATGGTGACAAGTAAGGTAGCAGCAAGACACTAGAATTGAACAATGACACAGCCTGGGTCACTGGGATCACAGAACACCTGAAGTTCATTGTCCCAAAAGCCGAGCTTGTTTATTTTCACCATTTGAAATGCAAGACTTTCTTAAACACA
The DNA here is from genome assembly GCF_021234435.1 of Artibeus jamaicensis. Classification (NCBI taxonomy): domain Eukaryota; kingdom Metazoa; phylum Chordata; class Mammalia; order Chiroptera; family Phyllostomidae; genus Artibeus; species Artibeus jamaicensis. The sequence goes on from NW_026522057.1 coordinate 11,935,388, forward strand.
GTGCCCATGGCCCCGCTGCCCAGAAAGGAGAACAATGAACTGACGTTTGAGTTTGAATTCCTGCTCCGCCTCTTACTGGCTTCGTGACCCAGGGCAATTCACTTTTATGAGTGGAGGTCATCAGGATCTCCCCTGGGTGATTATGAGGATCCAGCAGATAAAGAATGTGGAAGGACAGCTTGTGGGGTCAAGAAAAGGCCTTGAGGACTGCAGGGAGCTCAGAGCCTTGGTGGGGGCAGCCGCAGGTGGAGCCTGCATGGGCAGAGACCCAGGCGCTCCTCACTGGAAGCAGCCTCCTCCTCCCTCGGCTCTCCCCGCCCACCCCCACCCACTCTGCACCTGCACCCAGCAGCTGAACGTTGGGCAGACTCAGGCTAAACTGACACTGCAAACCTCAAGAGGGCACCTGGGCTGCCAATGGGACCCCATTTCCATGGTCCGTTCAGTCTCCCACCCTTGTGATTTTCCCTCAGGGGAACTAGCCTCTCCTCAAAACTCCAAGAACACCTCCTGCCTCCTTCCGCTCGGCCCTCTTTCTTATTCCACCGAGAAGAGAAACGACTGGGAGAGGACCCCACATTCTCCCACCAGCCTGTGCCTCCGCCCCCCACCATGCCTGCAGCCATTATCCCAGCTCCCATCTGTGGCACGCCCTCCCCTCGATCACAGGACATGGACCTTCCCACCCACCCAAGGATTTTTCTCTTGGGACTCTCTCCTATCTGCATCATAATGATTTCCACTGTTACTCAGTCCCCTGATCTACAAACAAGACCTAATATTTCTCCTCTTAAACCCCAGTGACCCTACAGGAGCATCTTCCCCCCGTCTCGTTTCCTGTTCCCCCCACCGCGCAGCTCCCTGGAAGAGGAGCCCACACTCCCCCCCCACTCCCGCTCCTCCCCACCGTCCTCTCCGGACCCCACTCCCAGCAGCCCTCCTCCGCAATGAAGCCCCGGGGGGAAGGTCACCAGTGGCCGCCATTTTCCCAGCTCTGCTCTCGGCCTTGAATACACACACACACACACACACATGGCTGAAGGTTCCCTCCTCCCTGAAACATTTCTTCTCTCTGTTTCTGTGAGTTGTATCATCTCTATAGACTCTCACTTCCTGGCTGGGTTGGGCTGGGCAGCCCTGGAAACGTGATGTCCAACCAGTGTGATGACCCTCACCTTCACACCTCCCTCCCACGTTCACACCTCCCTCCCATGTTCATACATCTCTCCCGTGTTCATAACTGTCTCCCATGATCATATTTCTCCCCCATGTTCATGCCTCTCTCCCATGTTCGTATCTAACATTTGCCCTGGAACCAGCAGTTCACATCTGACTCCAGCTGGCAGTCAAACAGGCTTGTCAAACCTGCCTCGTCCAAATTGAGCTCTTGATTTGAACCCACTAACCTGCTCTCCCCCACAGCGTCCCCATTTGTGGGCTGCTCTGACCGAAAGCCCCGGAGTCTTTCCCAACTCCTCTCTGCCCATACCCCACAACCACCCCCTCAGCAAATTCATTTGACTCGATCTTTATAGCCTTTCTTGAGCCTCAACCTTCTTACCACCCGCATGGTGACCACCCAGCATTTCCGGGGGCTGGCAGGAGCCCCTCAAGTTCTCTGTGCATCCTCTCACTCATTCACCTGTTCAAACCCTTTCAGACCTTCCCTCTCCCTCAGAAGAGTCAAAGCCCTGACTCGCCGGGAGACCTGAGAACATCAGCCCCTGGACCCCTTCTTCCTCATCTGCAATACCTCCTCTCACTCACCCTGCTCACCCACGTGGTGGTCCCCCTGCATTTTTGGAAACACTCTCCATCCCTGACCATTGGACCTGCCCTGTCCGATGCTGGAGCTCTGACTCGGCTAACCACACAGCTCCCCTCTGGTCTCTGTTCACCCCCCAAGTTCTCAGGGAGGACTCCCTGCCTCTACCAAAAATAGCACCATCCTTTTTTCTTTCCTATCCCCTTGCCGAGTTTTCGTTTTTCTTCACAACACATGTTGCTTTCACTTTTCTCTTATCACTTATGTTTGTGTCTGCTCTGATTTTCACTACTGGAAGTTAAGCTCCATGAGTGTGGCTTCTGCACACCTTACTCATCACGTGTCACCTTGCCTAGAATAATGCCATCCCGGACTAGACTCTCACATCTGACTGGATGAATGGAAGGAAGGTTGAATGAATGGATCAAGCAATAGATCGGTGGATGGGTGGATGGATGGATGGATATTGAAAAATTCTACAGGATAGCACCCACAGAGCAGAACAAAACACTCCAACAACTCATGCGTGTGAATATAACTTTATGTTTACCTAAAGCCCACTCATATTTGTGCTTCCAGAGACCTCCGAGGGGGCAAGAGTGGTTGTTGTTTCCACCCCGAAGTTTCTGCATCCGGGAGCAAAGGAACGAGTAACACAGGGTCAGAAGGCTGGCTGAGCCCTCTGGCTTCCTTATGGGGCATCTGCAGCCCATCCCTTCTCGGGTGTCCATGGAGAGAAATCTCTTTGGCATGAGGATGCTGGAAAACATCTCCGATCGTGGCTGAGTTGTGGAGGCAGCATTCAGATTGGGGGAGCTGGCTGGTGGATGACGGGGACCATTTACAGAAGGGGAGAATCGGACAAGTCAAATCAGGTGAAGCTTGAGAAGGACTCGGGATGCAGGAGGTGAGTGGCCTTGGCCTCTGAGGCCCACTCCACCTCTGCTCGCTACAGAAACGTGACTGGTTGTACTGCTGTGTCCCTACACTCTGCCAGTGTCCTTGCCTGTAAAACACATCCTCTTATTTCAGCTCAGAATTTCCCAAATATTGTTTCTGCAGTTTTCATGTCCTTGGGGGACACACAGTAGCATCTGACTTATTTGGGAGTTGGGTGTTTCTGCTCCTTGTCCTCCCATCTCCCACACTGGGGGTTTGTTAAGGCCAAGGCCAGCTCAGACACCCGCATGCCTGGCCCATTGGCTTTGTGGCCCAGATGTGACGTGTGCTCCCAGAGGATGCCCAGACCGTGGGGTCAGGGGGTGGTCTCCAAGCAGGAGGGGCCCAGGACCAGGTCAGCCTGGGGCAGGCAGGGCTCTGGACATGAGCATTTTTGTGATCTGACCGAATCCCCCCCACAATCTGCCAAGGTCATTCTCACACCACTGATGGAGACACTGAGGCTTTTGCCACACTGTCCGTTTGTGGCGGAGCCTGGATTTGCTCCAGGCCGGACCCCAAAGGCAGTGTTCTTACCACCAGAATGGGGACCTCTAGTTCACACAAACCTTTCTGGAATGACACAGGGGTCATTAACTGGATAAAAGGAAGGATGAAAAAAATTCAAGGTACTGGCCAAGGCAGGTTGCTTGGCACTCTGGGATATGGTCTTCGCAGCGCATGTGTCCTAATGAGACTGGTTTCTCAGCTCTCCCCCACCCCAGGGCCCGGGGGTAGGAGCAGGGAGGAAGGGAGGGGATGGCTGCCCTGAAGAGCTACCCTATGCTTCAGACCAACTTTGGGAGAAAAAAACATTTGAATCTGAAAAGTTGTCTCATCATTTCAGAAGCACCCAAACCTTTGCTCCCCATGTTACTCTTCCCAGCCCCCCACCCCCAGGCTTTCCCACACGGTCACACCGGAGCATCTGGAGCCAATCCGTTCCACCACGTCCCAGCTTCATTAAGGTGCTGTCTCCAGCAGGTTCCTGTGGAAAGGTTGTACCAGTAAAGGGGTGTTCTAGAGCCCTCCCCACAACCTCAGGGGATGAGCCCTATGGTGGCCGACAGGGGACCCTTGGGCAGAGGCTGTGAGGGAGTATGAGGCTGGTAGGGAAGGGACATCTGATGAGAGAAATGGGGAACAGCCACAAATGTCAGAGTAGAGCAGGGGTGTGGCCAAGAGCTGGGCATAGCTCTGCCTGCTCTGTGCACAGAAGAGCCTCTACTTCAGAGCTGTCAGGGCCACCCAGGTGGGCTGCCGTGGAGTTATCTGGGTGGTGGGTGTTCAGACACCTGAACTCGGGTGCCATGGCGTAGCAGATGGAGGCGGGCAGGAAGCCATTGAAGGTGGAGCTCATGACCCAAGTGTAGGCGCCCATGAAGGGGAAGATGAGCCAGTCACCCACGTCCAGCTCGGGCAGCTGCACCTCCTGCTTGAAGAGCTTGTCAAAGGCGTCGCACGTGGGGCCATAGAGGATGCAGGGGAAGAGGGGTGGATTCGAGCTGAGCTCCTGCAGGGACACGTGGATGGGTAACCAGAGAAGGGAGAGCTCCTCCCCCAAGCCCATCCTCCAAGCTCATGCCCTCGGCCAGCAGAGCCTCCCAAGGCATAAGGGGAAGGCACCAGCGAGGACACTGTCAGTCAGCCATCCCAGCAATTACTGAGCACTTCCCACGTGCCAGCCTCTATTCTTGACCCCTCCCTTATGGAGTTTATTCATGACCTTCCTTCGAGTAACGCATGCTAGCCTTGCCAATTTACATGGGCAGACAAGGATGTGGCCTCAGTTTCCCACCTACAAAATTGGAAGATTTTAGTCAATAATCACTCAAAACACTGGGCCTCAAACTCAGCTGCACACTGGAGCCACATTGGAAGAGTGCTAACAAAGAGAATGTGAGAATTGGCTGTCTGGGGCGTGGCCTAGGTTCAGGGTCTTTGAAAACTTCTCTATGAAGTGACGTTGGAGAATCTCTGTTTCCTGGGTCTTCTGCATCTCCAGCATCTGAGGATTCTGCTAAACCCCCCATGCAGAGTGGATCCAGAGAAATCACATGGGAGCCCAGAGGCAAACAGCTGACACGCACACCCACACATGACCATGTGCCTGTCCGCACACCCACCTGCACAGGTGTGAATCAGCATGCTCACACACAAAAGAGGTACACATGTGAATGCAAACAGGCACACTTACGCACACCCTTGTACAAGCACGCGATGTGACTGACCACCTGCAGAGCAATTTGTAAACGAAGACCCGGAGCCTTTGCACCTCACACAGGGATCCCTGCCTCGTGGGGAAGAGGGCTGAACTCAGTGCTCTCAGGGTCTGAGAGGTGCCAGAGCCATACAAGGACCCCCTTACCTTCACCACTATTGGTGTCCTGGGGACAGGCTCCCTGAGGCAGAGTCGGAAGATGCCATAGTGGCCGTCGTTGAGATAGTACAACAGTTTCCGGTGGCCTCCTGGGAGAGGGGAGAGGGCAGGGCCGAGGTGCGCTCAGTGAGGCCTCAACACTGACCATCAGCACTGAGCCCAGACCCCTTGGAAGCAGCATAGACACCCTCCCCAGCACTAGGTAACCTTTGAGCCCTGGTCCGGGAGCCTTTTCTGATCCTGTGCAAGGTTGGGGCCTGGTCCCTGGGCTCTCAGTGCCTCGCTGCCCCCCGCCCCGCCACCCCCCCCCCGGCTCCCGAAGGGGTTCTGCTGCTGCTGCTGCAGCTACTAATACAGCTAATACACCACGAACTACGGCCTGGGCGTTGTTCTGGCCTGGCTGCCTGTGTTAAATTATTTAATCCTCCGAACCACACTCTGAGCAAGGACAATGAACACCACTGTATCCCTGGGGAAAGTGAGTCTTGCCAGAGGTCACACAGGAGAATTAGGCAGGGTGGGAATTTGTCCCTGGTCAAGTCCCAGGTCCTCTGTCCTCACTTTAGACTGGGACCCTGAGCACCTTCTGTGTAAGGCAAAACCAGGGGGGAAATGCCTTTTTATGATGTATTTCCATTATGGGTGCTCCTTAGAGATGTGCTAATTCATCTTTTTTCCCCTCAAAGGGCTACCTGGTTACCCATATTGTTTGTTCTCTTTGTCTGGATGCTCTGGCAGCCGGGGCCTCGCTGACCCTGGACGTTCTGCTCCTCCCAGTAAAAGGCACGCCCACCTCCATAGGCACGCCAGCCGGTCTAGAGTCTGTTCCCGCCAACCACTTCCTTTACAGCGCTGTATAGAGTGAACCACTCTCACCGTCCGTGAATTACCCCAGGGCCAGGGACCAGGCAACCACGCGGTCCTCACAGCCCAGAACCCACCGCGATTGCTCAAACCAGCTGACCCCAAACCTGCCTATCTTGTTTTCCCTGCCTCACTCATTCCTTTCCCTGAACACACAGTGCAGCCTCTCACCTACCCAGCAACTCGTCCTGCCTCCGGGCCCACCCTGGCGCTTCCCCATGAGGCCTGAGTGCCATAACTCCCGTTCCCAAGGAAATCTTTTAAGGCAGTTGTTTCTGTGCCTGCCTGTCTCACGTCACCTGGGTCAAGCGAACCCACTGAACGCAATGCCCAACTCTAACCAGCAGCGCAGAGCACGGTTGTCAGCTCCTTCCTTCTAAATCCCTTGCCTCTGTGGACGCCGCCCCGGTGAGCGGGTGGAGGCTGCTCCTGCGCTCCATCACGCTTCTGAGGCACACGGAGCTGATGCTCGCCCACCACCCCAGGCCTTCAGACACGGATTGCTACCAAGGCAATTTCCAGACAACCACTCTTAGTCTGTCCTTAGAACATTGATTTCTTCCAGCCAAGACGGAGGCATAAGTAGATACACTTTGCTTCCTTCCACAACCAAAAGAAGGACAATAACAAATTAAAAAACAAGAAATAACCAGAACTGCCAGAAAATCAGAATGTATGGAAGTCTGATGTTTCTCTCCCTTTCTCCTTCCCCCCTTCCCCTCTAAAGATAAATAAATAAAATCTTTTTTTTAAAAAAAAAGGAAGGAGAGAATCTTAAAAGCAGCTAGAGAAAAGGAGAGAGTTATCTACAAAGGAGTTCCCATAAGAATATCAGTGGATTTCTCAAAAGAAACCTTATAGGCAAGAAGGAGCTGGAAAAAAGTATTCAAAGTCATGAAAGGCAAGGACCTACATCCAAGATGCCTCTATCCAGCAAAGCTTTCATTTAGAATGGAAGAGCAGAGAAAGTGCTTCCCAGATAAGGTCAAGTTGAAGGAGTTCATCATCACCAAGCCCTTAGTATATGAAATGTTAAAGGAACTTATCTAAGAAAAAGAAAATGATCAAAACTATGAACAGTAAAATGACAACAGACTCACAACTATCAACAACTGAACCTAAAAACAAAAACAAAGGAAATAACTAGAACGGGAACAGAATCACAGAAATGGAGATCACATGGAGGGTTATCAGTGGGGGAGGAGAGAGAATTGGGGAAAAGGTACAGGGAATAAGAAGCATAAATGGTAGATACAGAATAGACAGAGGGAGGTTAAGAATAGTACAGGAAACAGAGAAGCCAAAGAACTTCTATGTACGGCCCGTAAACATGAACCAAGGGGGTGGAATGCTGCTGGGAGGGGGGTGCAGGGCGGAGGGGGAGAAAAACCCGGCACAACCGTAACAGCATGATCGATAAAATACATTTAAAAGAAAGAAACTCCGAGTGGACGGAAGCTGCACCTCTGAGCAGCCCCCTGCTGCCGCGGGACGTGTTGGACGGAGGCCACCTGCGTCAGGTGACCCGCGTCCGGCCGTAGGAGCGTGCTCCTATTCCAGGAATGCAGACTGTTCAAGTGGTGGTTTTTTTTAGGAAACCAGGCAGAGACTTTGAAGGAAGTTAGAAAGGCTGAAGGGATTTGTAAGCCTGAAGCACCTCATCCCATTTTGATTTGGTGGGAACCAGTCTGAGCTGGTCTAAGCAATAAAATATATATTTTTAAAAAGCGTTGATTTCTTGGGCAGAGGTAGAAGAGGGTATAGGAGGGTAAACGGCAGTGAGGGGAAAATGAAATGAAATAAAGTAAAATAAAGACTATTGATTTCTTTTCAACCGATTTCGATGCCCACTGGGGGCACTTCATCACATTTGAACATTAGATGCCCAGACCGTTCTGAATCTTTATTTTCTCTCCTTAGGTCTCCCCCCAAAATCTTCTCCCTGGTGTTGGTCACCCCCGTCCTCAGCTCTCTCAGCTGCTGTCACTGGTCCTGCCTCTCGCACCTGCGGCCCCCGTTGTCCCTCAGCCACTTGGTCATGGGAGTTAGTCATGCCTGCCCTGAGGCCGGGAGCTCAGCTCCACTTGGCACGTCCGCAGGTACAAGGGCACCAGCCTTGCCGTTGGACAGGCCTCCACTCAGCTGTCCCACTCAGCTGTGCCACGAACTGGCGCCGCCGTGGTGGACAAGTCACTTCCTCCCGAGTGTCAAAATCCCCACCTGTGAAGCCAGAACGACCCAGACCACCTCCAGGATTGCTGAGCGCAGAGGCAGTAAAATAGTAATTTCTCACCTAATAGATCCTTCATCATAGGCAGCTCTTGCTAGTATGAAAATAAAAACGACAAGGCCCAAAAACCTATAAATTAGACTTTTGTTGACTGATGGCTGAAATCATATGCCTCACATCAGAGTTTTCTCCAGTGACACACTTTGTGAGGGAGCGAAGTTAGTGAACCCATGTGCCTGCAGGATTAGAAGGTATGGGGCAGACGCTTGTTACAAGGATAAGGAAGCAGATCGAAAGGATTCAGAAATCCTTACATGTCAGTTATCGGAAAGCTTCAAAGAGTAAAGAGCACTGGCCCAGAGGGCGGGGCTCTCCACGTTTTCCGACTCACCGTGAGCCCGAGCCCAAGTTTCTGGTTGGCTACCACAGCCCCTTCCCCACACAGCAGGCAATCAAAACACTCTCCCGCCATGGTTGGCCTCCATGGGTCAGGGCACATGCCAGGGATGTGGGCCAGGTCCCCCTTGGGGGGGCACATGAGGGGCAACCACACATTTATGTTTCTCTCTCTCTCTCTTTCACCCTTCCATCTCTCTAAACAAATAAATATATCTCTTTTAAAAGTTCGCTCCTGTTAGCAATGCTTGCCAGGAAGACCTGGGCGCATGCCTGCACAGCGTGTCTGTGCCCCGTGGCTCCCCCTGCACACTCCACTTGTGAATTTATCGTCCCTCATTGTCCCCCTTCCACTCTGAGAACAATGAAATACTAATGGTAACCGGCTCTTGTCTGTAACTAACTCGAAGCTTGTTTCCCTACCAGGGACGAGCCCAGGGGTGGGATCCAGACCCTCTGCCCACCCTCCACCCGCGGGCCTGGGAACACTGGACAGGGCCCTCCCTGGCCTGGCCCGCTGCCCACCGGCCTCCAGCACAGCCTTCTTGGCGATGATGTTGACGGCAGCCGTGCAGACAGGCTCCGCGTAGAAGCGGCCAGGCTCCGCGATGACTTCGACGCCAGTCCCCTCGGGGAAGTCCCGGGCCAGGGCAGCGCGGATCACTGTCACTATCTGTGGGGACAGAGCCAAACCCTGTGAGGCCGGCTCCTCTCGGGGTCCTTACCTGCGTCATCCTCGGCATTCCTGTGGGAAGGTACCATCATCCCCGTTTCATTGGAGGGAAACAGGTGGAAAGTTCGGCCCAGAGGGACGCTGTCCCGGGGCACACAGCCAGTGTGTGAGCTGCAGCGCCCTGAGCGTCTGAACTTGGAGCCGTCCATGTCAACACAGGGTCAGCAAGAGCGACTGTGCCCTGGTCATGGGTAAACTTCTATCTGACGGCAGCTCTAGCAAAGACAACAACCAGCACATCTAAGGAAGGCGCGGAGCCACACGCACCCGTGCCGGTCCGTGCTCACAGGCCTCGTGTGTGGGCCCCGTTTGCTGAGGGACCGCTCAGCAAACCAACCCCAGCTCCTCGCAGGCACACGACTCAGTTACCAGAGTGCCCTGTACACAAACCCCATGCTGTCCGCTAGACTCCTCTCCTCCTCCCCTCTTACCTCCTCAAACATAGGCTGGGAGCCCTCCGCTCCCGGGAACCCGCCTCCAATATCCAGGAGGTTCATTTCGTGCCCGACCTCGCGGCCCATCTCAAAGATGCGCCGGCAGTCGGCGATGGCCTGTGTGAAGATGTGGGCATTCCAGCAGTTCGAGCCCACGTGGAAGCTGGACACATGTCGAGTGACCGGTGGGGAACACACAAGGAGACCAAGGTCAGAAGGAAGGGACACACATTCGGAAACACCCACACAAGCCCACTGAGGAACCCACACAGGTACGGACGCTGCAACGGGAGGGACTGCCCCGGAGCCCACGGGCACCTGCCGAAACCGCAACCTTGGCTGTGCATGACACCCCCACATGACAGTCCTTGAGTTGGGGCTCTTGTGCTTGCGCACTGGTCACCATTCTTAGCTGCCCCCTCCCAAAGCCTTATGACTGGGGATCCCTGCCTTGATTAAAAATTATGACATTCTCTCACCATGGACTTTTTCTGCATTAAACTTTTCAAAATACTGTATTAAAATGTTATTTCCCTTGAGTATGAAGTTCTTTGCATCCCGTTAAATTTTGCATTCAAGGCCAGCATTGCTCACCTGCCTGCCCCACCCCCACAGCGGGTAATGGCCCCCTGCTTTGCTGAGGACCGATGAACAACCGGAGGCCCGGACAGAGGGGGCGCAGTGACCACGGCCCAGAGTAAGTCAAAGGCATGGGTGGTCGGGCGGCACAGAGGAAGCAGGAAGAGGAAGCCAGTGCTCTTACCTGGCTCCAACCACAGCCAATCCCAGGTCTCGGGCCAACCTGAGCAAACGTTCACACATTTCCAGTCTGGCCCCAAACTTGGCGCTCAGAGGGAAGATGCTCGTTTTGTCCTCCGTCCAGAGCCGAAGGACCAGCCTGGGAGAGGGGTGTGAGGGTGACAGGAGTTCTTAGACACGGTCCCCGAAGCCTGAGTGCTTTGCCGCCCCCCAACCAAACTCTCTCCGCCCTCCCACCCACCCTTGTCTGGCTCCGCACACTCCAGCCACCAATCCCAAGGAGGAAACACACCACCACTTAGAGACTTCAGCCCAGGCAAGAAGGAGCAGGATAATGACATAATTATGAGCATCCCTCGGGCAGATCTGCTGCTAGGGGATCAGAAATGTTAGACAGCTTTCCCAAAAACACACCAAAGTGACAGACAGGTCAGGAACATAAGCCCTGGTCTCCCCGACCCCAGCTTTTCCCATGAGGTTGCCTGACCCCAGACCTCCTGACGCCAGGCTCCACCAAGTGACTGTGCAGACATAGGCCATGTTTATTTGACACCAGTGAGCCCCAGGGAAGGCACTAGGCCACCTAACCCAAATTCTGGTACTTTGCTACTTGGGCCTCTCCTGGTCACCGCATGTAACAGCCTTCATCTAGTTTGTGAGGCCAGGGTAGTTGCCAGAGCCCCAGGCTTTCTGTCCCTTGCTCCGCCTGTCCCCCTCCTGCCTGCAGTGACCCTGCTGGTCTCACCTGGCCCCAGGGTGGTGCTGGGCCACCTTGGCCAGCTCCTCCTCACTGTCGAAGGTCAGGAGCTGCACCCCGTGGCAGGCAGCATACTGGAGACAGGAGACGGACTTGTAGGGGTTGGCGTAGATGATGCGTGAGGGGGCCACGCCCAGGCTCAGAACCTGCTCCAACTCCACCTGGCACGGTGACAGCCACAGTGAGCCTCTGCTTTCCCGCTGCCCGGCTGTTTGCGTACAGGCGCCAAGGCCTGAGGGGCGGCCCTTGACTGAGCCCCTGCGCTGCGCCCGGCACAGCTCTGGGCTCACATTGTGCTATTAAATAGCTTCCGGACAATTCTAAGGAACATAGAGTTGACTACTTCTAGAGACAAAGAAACTGAGACGTAGGTGAAATGGCTGGGCCCGTGGGGTCTGTCGCTGAAAACAGGTGTTCCTGCCACTCACTGGCTCACACTGACTGCCCTCGCCACCCAGACCCGTGGAAGGTTGGCCACTGGTAGCTCATTCATTTATTCTTGCACCGACAACTGAGCACCACGCACATTCACCGTGGTTTAGAAGGGCTGCGGTCCCCACTCCAGGACCCCTGGCAATCAGCCTTTTTTTTTCCCCTCAAGAAGTGTCAGGCCTTTGAATGAGGCAAGTGGCAGTGGGCCCAGGCTCACCTGGCTGGCACAGTCGAAACCGGTGCCCAGAGCAGCCAGGACACGCAGCACCCAGGGGCTGCTGTTACACTTCACGGCGTAGAAGGGCGAGACCCTCGGCAGGGCCTGGCAGAAGGCCCGATGGCGGCTGGCCAGCACACCCAGGTCGGCCACCATGAACGGATCTCTGTGGTCCTGCCAGGACAGAGGGAGAGGGAGGGAGGACTGGGCGTTGTGTCATCTCACCGAATCTGCATGCAGTCCCCATGCAGTTAAGTGCTATTATTATTATTGCCAGTGCAGAACAAAGGAAACAACGGCTCTGAAATATGATTCCTTCCTTTAGGCACGTGGCAAAGATAGGATTTGAGCCCCGATCTTCTGACACCAGGGAGATAAGCGGGCAGCCATCTTTGTGGACAAAAATGGGGACCAGGACAGCTCCAAACCTCCGCTAGGTGGCCCGGCACAGGGTGAAATCCTAAGTGGTGACTGGGGACTAGAACAGGACATAAGGACTGTCCCATGATCCCCAGAGAACAGAGCCTTGGAGTACGACCTAGCAAGTCACCTTATAAAACCACAAACAGGTCTCCCTTTGTGTTCACACAAGTGGTGACCGAGACACCCGCTCCACTCTCCACTACTCCGTTCCATCCCTCCCCAGCCCTCCGCTCCCCTCCCCTGCCCTCTGCTCCATACCGAACTGGAGAGCGCCCGGATCTTCTTCAAGACCACCTCCCTGGCGGACTCCCCAGGCCCCAGGGGGATGATCTCTTCAGGCCAGGCGCTTCCAGCAGGCGCTGCGCTCTCCTTCTCATCCACGAGCAGGGCACTCATCTCTGACTCTCCACCAGAGCCCTCTGCCAGGCACAGCACCAGCTTTCTGGAAAGGACTTGCCTTGAGGACCCAGCACACCCACTCCTCCCATTTCCTCCTCGTCCCCTGAGCCAGTGTTCCCAGGCCAGTAAGTCCATTCAGCCACCTAGAGCTCTGTGGAGCAGCTTGTAAACCTTCCCATCTATAGGATGGACCGCCTGGGCCAACCAGCATCAGTGACCTAGTGCAGGACCAAGCAAGATGCTCAAAACGTGCGTGCATAACAGATGGTCAGCATCCCTCTCCAGGCTGCTTCACCCAAGTGTGCCCATTGACAGACAAGAAAAGTGGCCCTTGAGGACAGGGTGCAAGATCTTAGATTGGAGGGCTGGCTGGAACCTGGGGGATAATCTAGTCCAACATCCCACATTTCTCACGGGGACAAATGACCCAGAGAGAAGAAAGGACTTGCCCAAGGTCACCAAGTGATCAGTGGCAGAGCTAGAACTGGTGCCTGGACTCTGCGGAGCAGTCACTGGACCTAAGTAAGGCTGGACACCATCCCTGAGACTGAAGTAAGGGCAGCCTGAGGCCAAAGTCCTTCTGCTCCAGCCACTGGGTAGCATCCATGGCCTCCACTTCACACCCAGGCTGCCTGGTGCCGATGGCGACCTGCTTCCTTAGGCACAGCCCAGGGGACATCCTGGGTGTCCTGGGCTTCCAGTAAATCCCTGTGTCAAAACGGAACTCAGATGGGGGGAGGAGGTACAGAAAATAAGTAGCATAGACAGTAGATAGAAAATAGATGGGGGGGCAAGAATAGCATGGGAAATATAGAACCTAAAGGACTTGGGACACATGGACATAAACTAAAGGGGGGGTAATGGTGGGGATGGGGGGCAGGGTGGAGGGGAATGAAGGGGGGAATAGAACAACTGTAACAGCATAATCAATTTTTAAAAATAAATTAAAAAAAAAAAAAAAAACGGAACTCAGCCCAGATCTCAGGGACAGAGGAAGTACCTCTGCAGGTTGCTCCCCCAAACCTTGGTTAACCCTGACCACTCGGCCCAAACCTCCCAGGCCCTTGGTGGTCCACACAATAGGCCCAAGGGTGAAGTCAGACTCCTGTTATAAGAGAACAACACCAGCCACAACCAGAGTAGAGGGGCACTGGAAGCCCCGTCAGCCACCCGTCCCACCTCAGAGATGTAAAGGCTGTGGGGCTCAGAGACCTTCAGATGGTTCCGCAAAGCAGGAGTGGAGCTAGGAGCAAAACCCAACCTCAGGCTGCAGTCATGGGCCAGCTCCACCACCCCGAGCAGGAGACGGTCTCTCCCACAGCACATCTCTGCCTCCGCTGCACATTTAAATGCCTGGCTGGGAGTTCCTCTGATTGGGAAAGTGAGCCTTCTGTGTCATCACTTGGTGCTCAGTAACACCCCCCCCCCCACCGCCTCCCTTCCCCACAGGGGTTGCTGAGGTCTTACCCTATGACCTGCTGGGCCACCCAGGATCAAGCCACCACCTTGGGGCAACCCCACCTCTGGGGTGTCAGTCACCGTTGGCTCCTGTAGGCTTACACCCCACCCAGAGCCTCCAGTTCCTGTTTCTGGAAGGAAGACCAGCAGGCATCTGCTGCTGTCCTGACCCTGCTCCTCGGTCAGCCCTGCCCCCGCGTCTTCCCGCCTGCAGCCTCCAGCCCTGTCCCCTCCCAGCGGGGTCCCACCTCCCACCTGACCACCCTCCTCCGGGTGTGGGGGCTTGAAAGGAAGTGCAACAGAAACGGCCTGGATAGGAGGGAGGGACTCGGGAAACCTGGTGCAAAGCCTTTAACCTTCAGGGGCCTCATAAATTCGTCTGAGAATGATAGGAGGCGAGAAAGAATGAGCAAAGGAAGGCCTTCTGGTCTATGATCCCAAACAAAATGGTAAAGTCCGTGACTTTCATAGAGAGCCACAGCAACACCTGTCCCACATCGGTTCACGTCACCTGACTTCTCTAGCTCTGTCTCATAGGTGTGTAAGGTTTTGGGGTAGATGGCCTCCTGGGCCTCCATGTCATCATCTGCCACATGGGGTGAGGGATAGTGTCCACAATACCTCACAGGCGGCTGCGAGGACAAAATGAGATGAAACAAGATAACGCCTGCAAGGAACTTAGCCATGTGTCAGCATGTGATAGCAATCACACTAAGTCAACAGCAACTGACATGACCAAGCCCTAAGTTGCAGGCACAATGCTAAGTGCTTTCTTCGCATGGGTAACTCAGTCTGTCTTCATGGCAGTGATCAGGAAGGTTCTACAAGGGCCAGGTGCACAGTCTGTGGGAGGCAGGACCAAACAATTCCATGTTAGATAGGCAAATGTAAGGAATTGCAACACTAGCCCCAGGGTGAGCTCGGTGTCTGGATTAAGGGTGGCCCAGAAGCTCCTGCTGAGTCACCAGCCAGACCTGCTGCGGTGCTGCTGGCCCCGGAGAGGAGCTGCTGCCGACCAGCCCTGCCCCGAGAAGCTGCGGGGCCCCAAGTCTGACCCCAGCTTCTTGAGTCCAGGTGAATCCATGTAGCTAGAGCTGACCCAGCCCAGATCCGCACAAAGGGGGGGCCCAACCTAGACCCCACCCCCTCAGGCCCCAAGCCAGGGTAAGTCACCTACCTGGGGCTGCCCAAAATGAGGGGTGCACAGGGGGATCTCGGACTCCTGCTGATATGAGGCCATCAGAGCCGTGTCTGAGCCAGAAGGCACCTGACTCCTTCGAACCCTCCCCTCCCACCCTGCGGCGGGAAAGCTGACAGGTTCGGGCAGGAAAACAGGGCTGCAGGTCTTCCAGCAGGTTGGTGGCAGCAGGCCGGCCTTGGCCCACCCCTGCGCCCCGTAGAGCCTGAGTCGGTTCTGGTTCTGCTGCCCTAGAGCAGGGGTTGTCCTTTCCCCATATGGAAGTTTAAATATTTCTATGGGTGTAAATATTTCACTGGAAGCCTCCCCAACTGGGAAAGTCACCTGCACCCCATAGTCTGTGGGGCTGGACCGCACCCTCCCCTCTTCCTACGCCCCTGCTCCCACCTGTGCCCCCCTCTTACTGTCACTCCCTCTATGTGCAGGCTGTCAGGGGTCACCCTGTTACCTTGCTGACCCCTCCTAACTGCCTCTACCAAACTGGGCAGCCCCTCCGCCTGCAGGCTGGCCCCCTCCCTGTGGGCCTCCAGCTGTCCTGACGTTGCCTGGGGAGAGGGCGTCCAGGAAAACTGCAGGCTGAGTCTCTGGGCCTGCCCAGCCCAGGCCAGGGTGGGACGGTCCTAAAGGTTTCAGGGGCAGAACCCAGGTGCTCAGCCCTTCTACCCGGGGGCAGCTTGAGGAGGAAGACACTGTGTCCCCTGAATTAAAAAAGGCATTCGGGGGTACAAGTTAGCTTAGGAGGGATATCGGTTAGGGTGGTGGTGAATATAATGTCATTACTGAATGCTTACTCACTACCAAGTACTGTGCTAGGCATCCAGACACTCACAAAACCTATGGGTGTAGTTGAAGTATCTCACAGGTAATGAATCCAAGGCACTGAGAGGCAGGATAATAATAGACTCTACTTAACAGGATCACAGAGAATGAATGACATAATGCACGTAAAGCCCATATCTAATACCTTCATGTCACTGGTTAAGAACTCATTAAACTAGTTCATAATAATAATGGCACGATAAGGAACTTAGATTTTTAAACTTTTGTCTTAAACCAGGGATTTTTAAATGTTTCTCTTAAAACTAAAATATAGGCTTATAGTAAATATTCGTCATATGTTATGGATACCTAGCATTTCTGAGCACTCCTTCGCTGAGTCCCTCCCCACCCCCACACTGCGTGGGGGCAACAAACCAGCCTTCCCAGACTGCCTTGCAGCCGGCATGTGTGAGAAGGTGGCCTGGGCTCCGGCCTGGGCTCCAGCAGAGTCATTCGAAGGCATGAGCACCAGCTGCTACTATAAAAGTGACTGTAGCAGGAGTGTGAGTAGTGGTGAAATAGTAGTTAATAAAATTCTTGCATGTTCTCACCTCAAATGAACTTCTCATTGGAAGGAGGGCTTTTGAGACCAAATGTTTGCTGCCATAGAATGGCATGAAAAGCATGGATTGGGGGCAGAGTGACTTCTGACTGTCCTGTAGAATTTAGAGACATAAAAGGGTAAGCTCAGAGTCATATTTTATTGGCACAAGATATGGCCAAAGAATCAGGAACTTTCTATGAGTGAACTATGAAGAATCCACCACCTCTTGCCACTGAAGAGATAAAGCCAATAACTAAAACTAAAATCAAACTTTGAGAGTAGAAGTTGCCACAACTTACTTTGCACACACACAAACACGCACAAAATCAAATGGTCAACAAGCACATGAAGATATACTCAACGCCATTAGTCACCAGAGAAATGCAAAATAAAACCCCAGTGAGACACTGCTCACCCTCACTAGCATGGGGAACAGTAAAGAGGTGGGCAGCACCGAGCGTGCTGGCAAAAGTAGAGCAGCTGGAATTGGTAAGGCCACTTGGAGAACCTCTTTGGCAATATTTTCTAAAGCTGAATGTATACTTAACTTATGCTCAGCAATTTCACTTATACATGTCTAAGGTCTGTCTGGAAGAAGTCCAGCCATTATTATCAATAATGAGAACAGTTTGCACAACATTAATGTAAACTGGCAGCCAAGGAGAGTGGACTGGAATGTGTGTGTGTGAACAAGGATGATTTTACTGTACCAATCAGTGGGGCCAGTAGATGCCACAGAGTGAGCCCGTGTGCTGTGCGATGTAACATCCAAAATGACTGAGCGAGTAGAGCAATGAATCTGCATCAAATTTTGGGTTAAGCTTAAACATTCCTCCGCGGAAACTATTTGGATGACTTAAAAGGTTTTTGAAGATGATACAATGAGTGCAGCGCAAATAAAAGTGTGGCACAAACGCTTCAAAGATGGCCGAGAATCTGTTGAAGGTGACCCACGTTCTGGAAGGCCTGCGACAAGCAGAACACCTGAGAAAGGTGAACGTGTGCGCGCTGCTATCAGCAAAGACCCGCACCTGACAGTGCGGGAACTACGAGCTGATCTGGGGATTCCCAAAACTACCGTGTCTGAGATTTTGGTACAGGATCTTGGCGTGGCAAAATTCATCCCACGGCTTCTGCTACCAGAGCAGAAGGAACATCGTGCCGCAGTTGGGAGAACCGTGTGAGGTCCCAAGATGCCGACTCTGAAGGAGACCGAGGCGTCATTGTTCTATGTATCTTCTTCAGTGTCTCCATTTTTCACATTACGTGGCTGAATACTTTCTGGACGGACCCCATACACCCAAGAGAAGTAAGAAAGACCCGACAGAAATACTTCCACCAAAGGCGGGTACAAATGTTCACAGCCACGTTATTTACCATATCCCCAAAGTGGGCACAATCCAAAAGTCCATCAACCATGGAACTAATAAATAAATTCAGCCCTGGCCAGTGTGACCCAGTGGAATGAGGGTGAGCCTGCAAACCAAAAGACTGATGGTTCGATTCCCAGTCAGGGCACATGCCTGGGTTGTGGGCCAGGTCTCCAGCAGGGTGTGCATAAGAGGCAACCACACATTGATATTTCCTCTTCCTCTCTTCCTCCCTCCCTTCCCCTCTCTCTAAAAATAAATTTAAAAAACTATAATAATAATAATAATAATAATAATAATAATAATAATAATACCAGAGCTAGGAAGAGCTCAAAGATAATGAAAATCAGGTGTCCTTAAAACTGTTTGAGTTCAAAGCTTGGATGACCCACAATACCAGAGCTAGGAAGAGCTCAAAGATAATGAAAATCAGGTGTCCTTAAAACTGTTTGAGTTCAAAGCTTGGATGACCCAGCAAAATGCGTGAACCCTTACTCCAGAAGAACACAGCTCTAAATGACAGATCAAGGTTAAGAACCACTCACTGAGTCAAGGACCTCCCATTAATCCATGAAACTTGAATGAGATGTACACAAAAGGGCACAGGGAAGACCTGCCACTTGGTTAATCTGCTCATCAGACACGAGGGAGGCACCTACCACTTCACGTATAGGACATTGAACAGCTCCTCCCTATTGCAGGAGCCCAGGGCCTGGAGAATGGATGGATGAAGAGCCAAAGGCCTCAGAACACAAAGGGTAAGTGGAACACTGACCCTCTCAACAAAGCGCTGAGAAGAGAGGGGTTGACTGCTGGGGCAGTGAGAGAAGTCTGGGAAGGGGGGTATCTGAGCCGGACCTTCAGGGACAGGGCAGCACAGTGCTTCAGAGGTGGGAAGACGAACACAGAGGCTGAGGCCATGTGCTAAGGAAGGGCTCTGGCAGAGTGGAGAGACCGTGAATCTTCAACGACATTCTTGAGCCAGCCCTGGGCGGTCTGCAATCACTAAATGTCTTCATTGTTCACGTCACTGAGGGTTTGGGTTGTGTGTCCTGCAGCTGAAGTCTTCGTATCTAATGTATTCAACTAACATAACAAGAAGTCATCTAACAATAATATGTAAGGTTATCAGTCAAAACAATGGCACAGAGTGTACTTCATAAATATGGAGGGGGAGCTAAAGCAGCAGCTTGCCTCTGGGCGGAGAGAGTGGGCCATTGTTCTCAGTCTTGACCGCACTTTAGAGCCTCCCAGGCATTATTAACCATCCTCATGCCAGCCCCTCTCCAACCCAGTTATATCAGCACCTATTGGTGCGGGGTGGGGGGGTGTTTTTTAAAATCTCCCACAGTGTGCAGGCAAGTTTAACAACCATCACCCAGTGGACTTCTGTCAAGATGGAGGTGTAGGTGGACACACTGTACCTTCTCGAACAACCAAGCTTAAAAGCAACAAAGTTTTAGCAACAAAAACGCAGCCACACCGCAGAAAATTGAACTATATGGAAGTCTGACAACAACGAACCCTTCAGCCAAACCGGTAAGAGGGGCAGAGCCAGCAGCAGAGTGGGGTCAGGCAGGAAAGATCCACTGGACGGACCCGGGCACACGACCCAGATGCACCAGCAGCCGTGGGCAGATCCCAGGTGTGGAGAAGCGGGCAGACCCACAGAGGACACAAGGCGGTGCACCCACTGAGGGCTAACCATGATCACACATTTGTATGCAGATAAACTGGTGAAGGAGTGAGCAGTGAGATGGACTGGACCAGGCAGGCCCAGTGGTGGGAAGCGACAGAGGGGACTGCCATTGTCCCTCTCTGACCCCGCCCCCACATACAGTGTCACAAACCAACGACCTGGGTGGCCCCACCCTGGTGAACAACTAAGGCTCCTTTCCTCATACATAACAGGCGTGAACAGATCAAAACATGGCTCAAGAAGAACTAAGAGTCCCAGAGCCAATAGATCTAAGCAAACAAGAAATGTCAACCTATCAGAGGCACAGTTCAAAACACTGGTGATCAGGATGCTCACAGAACTGGTTGATTTTAGCCACAAATTAGAGGAACATATGAAGGCTAAACTAATTGAAATGAAGGGAAATACACAGGAAACCAATAGTGATGTAAAGGAAACTGGGACTCAAATCAAAGGAGTGGAGCAGAAGGAAGAAAAAATGACCAAACAGGAAAATACGAAAAAACAAGAATTCAAAAAAAATGAGGAGAGGCTTAGGAACCTCCAGGACATCTTTAAACGTTCTAACATCCAAATTATAGGGGTACCAGAAGGGAAAGAGGAACAGCCACGAGTGGAAAACTTATTTGAACAAATAATAAAAGAGAACTTCCCATTCTGGCAAAGGAAATAGACTTCCAGGAAGCTCAGAGAGTCCCAAAGAAGTTGGACCCAAAAAAGGAACACACCAAGGCACATCATAATTACACTAGCCAAGATGAAAATGAAGGAGAGAATCCTAGAAGCAGCAAGAGATAAGGGGATAGTCACCTACAAAGGACTTCCCATCAGACTGTCAGCTGATTTCTCAAAAGAGACCTTACAGGCAAGAAGGAGCTGGAAATAGGTATTCCAAGTCATGAAATCCAAAGACCTACAACCAAGATTGTTCTATCCAGCAAAACTTTCATTTAGAATGGAAGGACAGATAAAGTGCTTCTCAGATAAGATCAAATTCAAGGAGTTCACCATCACCAAGCCCTTATTATATGAAATGTTAAAAGGACTTATCTAAGAAAAAGAAGATTAAAAAAATGAACAGTGAAAGGACAACAAACTCACAGTTATTAACAACCACACCTAAAACAAAAGCAAACTAAGAGGACAGCTAGATCAGGAGCGGAACCATAGAAATGAAGACCACATGAAGGGTTAGCAACAGGGGAGTGGGAGAAGGAGAAGGGGGGAGAAGGTACAGAAAATAAGTAGCATAGACGGTAGGTAGAAAATAGATAGGGGGGAGGGCAAGAATAGTAGGGGAAATATAGAATCTAAAGAACTTGAGACACATGGTCATAAACTAAAGGGGGGGATGGTGGGGAGGGGTGTGCAGGGTGGAGGGGAATGAAGGGGGGAAATAGAACAACTGTAATGGCATAATCAATAAAATATATTTTTTAAAAAAGGTCCCCGGGGAAAAATTACTCTTAGAGCTATTAAGTTACACTACAATGTGAATCTAAATGTTATAGTAGAAAGATATATTAAGCGAATAAAATCTGAACTGTTGCTCTAAAAAAAAAAAGAAAAGATTCTCTCTTCATCTTTAATCTTGGATAATGTAATTATGATGTGTTTTGGTGTGTGCTTCCTTGGGTCCAACTTCTTTGGGACTCTCTGAGCTCCCTGAACTTCCTGGAAATCAATTTCCTTCACCGTGGGGAAGGAATGGGGAAGTTCATAATGGTAAAGTTCTCCATTATTTTTTCAAATAAGTTTTGAATTTCTCACTCTTCCTCTTCTCTTTCTGGCACCCCTATGATTCAGACGTTGGAATGTTTAAAGTTGTCCTGCAGGTTCCTAATCCTCTCCTCATTTCTTTGAATTCTTGTTTCTTCATTCTGTTCTGATTGAATGTTTATTTCTTCCTTCTGCTCCAAATCGTTGATTTGAGTCGTGGTTTCCTTCTCTTCACTGTTGGTTCCCTATATACTTTTCTTTATTTCACTTTGCATAGCTTTCACTTCTTTCTCTATTTTGCTCCCATACTTAACCACTTCTGTGAGCCTCCTGATGACCAGTGTTTTAAACTCTACATCTGATAACTTGGCTATCTCTTCATCATTTAGTTCTGTTTTGGGAGCTTTGATCTGTTCTTTCATCAGGGATACACACACACACACACACACACACACACACACACACACACATTGTCTCTTCACAGCTGTTCTGTTGTAAGGGGCAGAGCCTTAGGTATTCGACAGGGTGGGGCAAACCACGTGGCTACATTGTGGCTCTATATGTGGGGGAGGGGTCTAAGAGGGAACAGTGCTGTTTGGTCTGCTCTCATCTGCCATCAGTCACTTCCCCCACTACCCACAAGCAAATTGGGCCCTTCTGATGCTGATTCCCGGTGGGTGGGTTTATGTACATTTTAGGACCCTGTGGGTTTCTCCAAAGAATTCTCCTGTGAGGCTGGGAGTTTCTCCTGCTGCTGCACAGGTTTTTACAGGGAGAGGTTTTGAGGCTTTAGATCCTCATGCTAGAACTCTGGGCTGTGCGGTCTGTCTCACTCCCCAGTTGTTCTTCCTGGTTATCCACATGCAAATGTGGGACCACCTGGTCCTCCAGCCACTGCCTTACTGTGGGTCCTCTCCACCCTGTCTGTCCATCTCCGCCCCTCCTACCTGTCTGAATGAATGTTTCTTCTTTAACTCCTTGGTTGTCCGACTTTCATACAGTTCGAACTTCTGGCAGTTCTGGTTATTTTTTATTTTTAAATTTGTTGTTTTCCTTCTTTTGGTTGTGCGAGGAGGCAACGTGTATCTACCCACGCCTCCATCTTGGCTGGAAGTCCCATCCTGAGTTCCTTGGGCTGTACGAAAACCACCTTCGTGCTAACAGACTCAAAGGGGATTTCTTGGCAGAAAGTGAGGCCTCTCTGGGAACCCAGGAAGAGCAGACAAGAACCGGAACGCTGTCAGGAGCTGAGGGGGCCACCTCTCTCATTTGTATCTTCATTCTGGCTTCACTTTTAAGTGGAAACCAAAGCCCAGGTGGGACCATGGCTTGTTTAGGGCCAGCGGGCGGTTAGGAGCAGTGCCACATCAGGGACAGGGGGCTCTCGGGGTTGGAAGCTGCTGGGCTCTGGCTGTGAGGGGTGCCCTGACCAACCAGGAAGCCTCGGGCCATCAGTGGCTCAACTCAGGCCCACAGTGACATCCGGTTCCTCCCAAGTCCCTTGGAGCCCTGAGAGGCTTTGTGGAATCTACAGCTATATAGCTTGGGGGACTTCTTTAAGATTTAAGGAGGGAAATACCAAATTGCTGTGAAGGCCATCCTCAGGCCTAGAAAGGGCTTAACAGACCGAAAGGCCTGATGGTTCAGGTTTCATGGCCTCTGGTCTCCAGGCAGCCAGAGCAGGGCTCCCCTGGCATTCTCTGCACGCTGCTGCCCCCTTGAGGCCATCTGTGGTTTTAGGGCGGGATGCTCAGGCTCCGGGATGAGAACCTGGAGCTGAGGTCTGAGGGAGGCTAGGGAATGAGAGACAGTCCAGGCAGAAAGCCTTGAGGGTAGCCTGCCACCGACTGTGTGACCAGAGCTCAAGAGAGGAATCAGAGTCACTGCAGGAGAGGCTGTTCCTGAAGAGTAGCAGCAGACGCCGAACAGCCCTGGCCTGAGAAGTCAGCTCCAGCCCCACAGGCTTCCCTCCTGTTCTAGAATATTCAAAACCTCTGCACACCTCAGGGCCCATACAGTGACTCTCCTCTGTGTCTTGAGTGCTTTCTCCAGCCCTTCCCACGGATGGCTTCTCATCTTTCAGGTCCCAAGACACCAAGGGCCCGATTTAACCCTGCCCAGAGGGACCAAGTCCACACACAGCTCTCGATGTGCAGGGTCTTTGTCCTTGACAGCCTGCAAATGAAGACCAACCTGGTGATCAAGCACATCTGGAGGGTGGCTTCTCTTTTTCCATCCAGATGTTCGGGGCCCTGACAGTCCACCTGCCACCCGACTTCTGGGCCACAGGAAAGCCCCCAGCCCCTGCCCTTTCTGGGAAGGAGCAGAGGCCTGTCATAGAGGGGACAGGGGGACGGGCCCCCACGGGAATCAACAGAGGAGCCCGACCCCGACAGGGCCGCCTGAGCCAGCTGCAGGGCTCCCAGGCTCCTCCCCTCCTCCCCTGCCTTCTCCTCTAGGGCTCCTGCGGCTCCCATCCCTCACATGAGAGAGCACTTCTCAGCTGGGAGCGATTTTGCCCCCAGGGGGCATCAGGCAGTGTCTGGAAATATCCTCAGTTATCACAACTGGAGGGAGCTACCGGCACCTTGTGGAGAGTGGGCACGGATGCTGCTGAACATCTTACAACGCGCAGTTCGGTCCCCACAACCAGGAATCCTCAGCGGTGGAGGTCCGGGCTCTTTCACTTGTCACTCCAAGCCCCTCCCTCCTCGTGCTCCCCACCCGAAGTCTCCAGGTTGGTCTGTGTAGTGTCCCCTGCACAAGCCGCTGTCCTTCAGCCTCCACAGCTCTGCATACCCACTTCGCCCCCATCCATACTCCCCACAGCCCAACTCGATGCCTCTGCTAATGACACCACCACCAAGAAGTCTTCCCTGATCACTTGCCCACAGATTCTCCAGCTCTGTGAGCAGGCACCGTTGTCACTTGATGTCATGTCACTGATGTCATGTACAGGTGAGGGCCTGAGATGGTGTGATAGAGAGGAAACCTTGAAAGTCACAGAGTCTGCAGTTTGCAGGGCAGCCTGCAAGTGGGCTTGGCTCAGCCGGCACAGGGATTTGTTTTGACCTTGAATCAGCCACCAACATGGAAACATCGGAGCCTGTGTTCCCTGCTTCTCTAAACACCTGAAGAGCCACCGCCAGGGCCCACGTTCCTTCATGGCAACAATCAGCGGGAAGAGAGAGCGGCCTCCAGAGTGGACCCGGCATGGACTCCCGGGGCCGCCACGGGTCCGGCTGCCCACCACCCGCACTCACAGGACCTGTCTGGGCCCTGGAGGCCCTGGAGTCTGAGACGTCCAGGTCAGTCCACACCCCCTACACACCCTCCATTTTGTAAAGGGAAACTGAGGCCCAAGAGAGAAGCTTGTCCAAGGTCACACAGCCAGTTAGTGGCGGCGCATGCATGAGTGTACAGGGGCCTGCTTCCCACGGGGCCACTTCTGCCCACCACACTGGCCTTCCAAGAACATTGCATGATCTCAGAGCTGGAAGGGGCCCTAAGGATGCGGTGTGGGGACAGCCAAGGTGCCACTGGCTTCTCTCAGAATCTCTCCTGCATTGGCACAAGCTAGGCAGGGCTCTGAGCCCCTCCCAAAACGGGCGTTCTGGGGTCCGGCAGCTGGACTCCACATGTGCTGGCAGCAAGCTCCGTGTCTGATGCACTGCTGACAAGAAGGCACTGGGCCGTGTCAGACACTGTGTAGATGTCAACGCCCTTGATCCTCTCAACCAGCCTATCAGAGGTGCCCGTGGTGCCCCTTTATAATAGAGGAGGAAACTGAGGTTTGAAGAGGTTAAGCAGGTAGCCCAAGGCTGCTGAGCTAGTAACAGTGAGGCCAGGATTCTCACACGGGGTCTGGATCGAGGCTGTGTGCACCGAATAGCAACGCCCCTCTGAAGGCTGAGCTCTCGCCACAGCCCCACCTGCCCAGCCTGCCCAGCCTGCAACAGGGAGCAGATGCAGCCAGGTCTAGGCACTTACAGCGGCCCACCACGGTGTGCAGGTTCGGGCTCTCTTTGAGGAAGCCCTTCCAGGCTCATGAGAGAAGTTTTAGCCACAGCCCATGAGTCACCCTGGGAGGAAGGTGCTGGGCCTGGGGGAGCTGGGTATGGCTTGGAGCTGTGGGGTGGGGCCCGGGGGCCTGGAAGGACGGCACAGAGACCCCAACCCGACCTTCAGCCACTAAGACGGAGTGACCTCTGGCCCTGGGGGAGGAGGGGCTGTGACTCACCCAGAGTCAAGGCTGCACACTGGGGGGTACCCGCCAGCCTCCAAAGCGGAGCCACTGGGCCTGCTCCCCTCGGGCTGCCCCACAAGAGACTGGGCCAGGCAAGCCCCCCTGTTCATTAGCACAAAGCCTCGAGTTTTCCCGGTGGGGAGAAGGCAGTGGGTCGCCCAAACTGCGAGCTAAGAGGACTCCCTCCTCCCTCCCATTGGAAGCAGGAAGGGAGATTCCCACTTGTGAGCCCGGGCCCACGGTGGGGAAGAGCTGGAGCTGTGCCTGCGGCCTGGCCCCTGTCCTGGCAGCGCCCTGGCAGCGCCCTGGCAGCGCCCGTGTCTCCCAAGATTCCTGGCTCCCAAAGCACTTTCCCACCTGGGGTTCCGTTTGTACTGGTTGACCTTGTAGTGGCTATTTTGTCCCATTTTACAGAGGCAGAAACTAAGCTTCCGAGAGAATGTGAGCTATGTTCTCTTGCAACAAGAACCCCTACTTCTACCTCTGCTGCACTATGGGGGCTGCTACCGGGTCCCCTCCCCCCAGTCAGCAGAGCAGGAGGCTGAGACCCACCAAGCAAGATCCCACAGAAGGGTGGCGGCAGTGGCGTCTAGTTGGAGGGGCCTCAGTAGATCAGGGGCCCTCACACACACACACACACACACACACACACGCACGCACGCACGCACACACAGTCTCCCTGGGCCTGCCCCGCACTCACCACATGGTAGATAGCCAGGGCGGTGGTGGCGATGCGGACATTGAAGAAGCAGCAAGTCTGGCGGATGGCCGTACTGGGGGCCATGGTGCCACTGTCCCCTGTGCCAGGCACTGAAGGGGAAGAAGCTCGGCTCCTGGAGGACGGGAAAGGGCAAGCGGCCCCTCAGACAGGCAGGGGCAAGGCCATCACAAGTGGGGCGAGGCTGCTGGGATGGGCCACAGTCTGCCTGGGAGCACCACAGCTGGCCCTCTGCCACTGCCAGAGGGGCTTCCCGGGGAGGGCAGACCCATGCACCGTCCGTGCCTGCGTCCTGTGCGCCCGGGCTGGGGGTTAAGCAGTTTCTGGATGCTCGCCACCACCCTTGGAAGTGGTTGTTACCAAACCCATTTCCAGACAGAGAAACGGAGGTCCAGAGAGATCAAGGTGTTCCCCCCAAATCACGGCAGTAGTTAGTGCTGGTGGCAGGATTCAAACCCAGGAGGGACTGTTCTGGAAGAAAAGCCATTAAAGAAAAGAGAGAGTTTGGGGGCGCAACGGTTTCTCATTGGCTGAGCTGCTAGGGTAGTCAAATTCTTGTTGGAGATACAGTGTACATCTTTTCCTGTTGGGATCTATAACTGATGATTCTTTTCTATTGACCATTCTATTGGGGTAATTGACAAAACTTTCCCTGCAATTGACGTGCAGTGGTACTGTGTGAGAGCTCCCCCTGCTGGCCTTATGACTCCATTTTAATGAGGTTTCCCTTTATTAATTTTCACACCCTGCAAGATACAACCCAGCCCATGTCTTCCCCTTGCCTCCTTACGCTGTCCTGTCTGCTCTTCTTCAAACACTCCAAGCCCCTTCTGGTGTCAGGGCCTCTGCACTTGCTTGGACTTCTTTTTCCCAAGCTGTCCTATGGCTGGTTCCTTCCTCAGGTCTCAGCTCAAATGTCACCCCGTCAAAGAGGCTTCCCCTAACCACCCTTGTGCCCACAGAAACCTTTCCAACTCTCCATTCCTTTATGACCTATTGCCATAAAGCTTCTCATCGCCTGTAATTACCTTATTTGTTATTCTGTTGACCAATTTAATGTGTTTCTCCTTAACATTTACTGAGCTCCTACTCCAACCCCTCACGTGAATGGCTGTTATCTCCAGCCCTGAGAGCTCACACGTGCCCACCAAATATTTGCTGAGAGGATGTGAATATAATTCAGACTTTGAGAGAATGAACATTGATCAGATGCCAAGTGTCAGGTGTCACGGGAAAAACACTCATAACAGAGGACTCAGTCCAGCTTAGAGGTCAGGAATCTGAGCTAAAACCTGAAGGGTGTAGATGCAGAGAACAGAACACGCTACTCTACTGGTTTAAACAGGAGGAGATGTGTTCCTGTTATGTGTTATAAACAATCCAGAGACATGAAAGAAACAAATTTAAGGTTGAGCTTTCAGGAGCATCTCCCAAAACCACACCACCAGGTGTGCTGCCAAGGGAGCTGCCCACTGAAGTCACCAGGAGCAGGGAGAGCCCCACATGCCACAACCAAGGGGCACTGCCAGCAGACACACCGCCAGCCCTGTCTCTTACCCTCCCGAGCCTGGTGCACATACCCTGGAACTGGCCACAGAAAAACACAAGTGTCTGCACACAGTGCTTGTCTGCAGAATCTCACACCTTCCAAAGGTCGTGGAAGTTTCTCCAATTGGCTAAACCTCACACCCAGAACTGAAAGGGATCCTGGGAAATACGGTTTCTGCTTTCTAGCCCCTGCAGGCAGATGCCAAGAGGAGGGGTGAGTGGGTATGGAGTGGCAGTCCATTGCACACATTCTCATGTGCCTGCATGTATGTGCTTGTGCACATGTGTCTCTGCATGTGTGGTGTACATAGAATGCTCACCTGTGTGTGTGCTAATGTACATATGTGTACATGTGTGATGGGGGCAGTTGGGGGAGTAGTGGGCCATCAAGACCAGAGAGAAAGTCTTCACAAAGACCATCACTGACTCTTCCCCTGAGACGGCCTGGGCCGGAGCTCTGAAGGCCATTCAGCCAAGGTGGGCAAACAGGCTGTAAGAGTCCAAGCCTACTGCCTTAGTTTCCTAATACAAAAAGCAAGGCCAGCAGAGCTATGTCCCTGGCCCAAGGTCACACTGCAAGTGATGGCACTGGCCTAAATCCCTGCCAGGTCTGCCGGGGCGAGGTTCATGTTTTCCACTTGGTATGTGACCAGGCTTCCAGGGAGAGTTTTACATGAGGGACCCTCCCACACTGGTCAAGCAGCCCTCCGCCTGCTTCACAGGACTTGTCCCTGGTGGTCCCGCCGCGTGCTCACACGTACTCGAATAATGGCAGACAATTACAGACGCCTGCCCCCCGTGCCAGGCAGTGTGGCCTGCGGTCAGCCATCACAACATCGGGACCAGGCTCAGGGGCCCTAGCCAGGGGCCTGTGCGTCCCCCACCCCCAGACCACTGTGCGCCTTCGGAGACGGGTAAGCTGCTTCCTCTGAGCCCCATGACACCCTGGGAGGGGTAACATTTTTCCCATGTGACGACCGAGGAGCCAGGGCCCAGAGGCAGGGAGGACTTGCCAGGGCCCCACGGAAGCACGCCCAACCCCCACCTCGGCCTCTGCGGTAGCAGGTCCGCAGGATCCAGGCCAACCTGGCCCCTCCCAAGCTGGCTCTCCCCCATTCCCCAAGGCACCTGGCCCAGAGCAGGTGCTAATGTCTATGACAGGAAGAAGGGGAGAATGGTGACAAGCTTCTTAGCAGGACCCCGGAGGTGAGCCGGAGGTGGGCAGGACCTCAGAGCAGACACTGCTAAGACGACCCGGAAGACAGCCCCCTCAGCCACCTTGAAGGGCCCTGTCTCCACTCTGACTCCGGCCTCACCACCCCTCATGTGGCCACTGCTCCAGGCCCTCCATTCCCGACCCCTTGAGTCTCTTTGTTCAAAGCCCCTCCTTCCTCTACAGGCTCTATAGCCCCAGGCCCCAGGCTCCCATGACCCAGAGGACACAGCCCAGGCCTCTCTGTCTGGCCTTTGAGGCCCCTGGTGGTCCGGCCCCTCAGCCCTGACATTCTGTCCCCAACCGCCACACTGGCCCCACATCGGCCGGGACTGCACTGAGGGTGACGGGCGGAGGACATGGAGGCACACACTGCGGCTTCTTTATTGGGCAAAGTCTCAGAGACTCTGTAAGGCACAGACTCGAGGAAGGTGAGGGGCCCTCTGGGGACGTGGTCGGGATCACCAGTGCCGTGGTGCTGGGCACCCTGCTGCTGTGAGCAGCCCAGAGTGGCCAGAGCATTTCCTTCAGGTCTCTCCTGGGTTGCCTGGGAACAAGGGGCCTTTTCCCCCAAGAAGGTGGGTGTAGGTGATGGGGACAAGGGGAAGGAAGAGGAAGCCCCATGGTCCGGGACAGCTGAGGGTAAGGCTCCCGCACGGGCCCGATGCTCCCCAGCCCCGAAGGCACTGTGAATAAGGCGCCCAGCTCAAGGGCAAGTGCTGGTGCTCGCGGGGCGCGGCAGCCTAGCTGACTGTCGCTGAGCCCCGAGGCACCAGGTGGGCAGGCTGCAGGGGCCGTCTCAGCTGAAGTCGCGGTTGGGCAGGAGGAGGGGGGCGACCAGGGTCCACAGGTAGAGGAGCAGCCCGGCCCAGCTGGCACAGATCTTCACCCACACGGCGGCCCAGGTGCTGACCATCCTCCGGGTCTCGCCGGGTCTGGAACACATCACCACCCAGTGGGCCCGGTCCCCGCCTGGACCTCCGCCCTGGCCCTGACTTTATGATCCGGTTGTGACCCCTGACTTCAGCTTTGGTTCTTATCCTGCAACTCCAGTCCCCATCTCTGGTATTTTTGACACTTGACCTTAAGACTTTAGACACAACTCTTGACCTTGTACCACAGACCTGACCCTGCCTGACCTCAGCTCCAACCTTGACCTCAGTCCTTGATTATAATATTGTGACCTGACTCCTGGTCCCTGACTTTGGAACCTTAGGGCTCTAGGCCTTAGACCTGACCTCTAGTCTGCACTCGGACCCTCCGCCCTCTAACCCCGTTTCTGACCCCTGATCTTATGACCACAGTTTTGATGTCTGACCTCAAATCTGACCCTTAACTCTGTGACCCCAGTCCTGCCCCTGGCCTTGTTCTTAGTCCCTTGACTTGGCAATTTCACTCCTGGCTTTATGGCCTCCTGACCCCAATTTTAATCACATGACCAAATTTGTGACTTTATCTGGCCCAATTCCAACTCTTGGCTCCATTATTCCTATTCTTAGCCCTGTGACTCTCACTCTGACCTCTGTACCCTGACGCTAACCCACCAACCATGAATCCCGGATCTGATCCCATCACCCACATTGCCACGCCTGCTCTGTAAAGCTGGTCTGCCCTGCACAGGCCCAGCCCCACCTCCTGTGAGCCCCACTTTTCTGGCACTTGTGTAGGTACCAGGAGCTGAGCTGTCACTGACAGGGAAACTGGGTCACGGATGGGGCAGGCGCCACAGAGGGTCCCAGATCGACTCCTCCGTGCCCAAGCTGTGAGCAGGCATCCGGAAAACCCCCATGAGGAGCCAGAAGAGAAGAGATGTGTGCCCCTCCCCATCCCCCACCAAGGCCCTGCAGGCTCTGCTGTGCCCGGCCAGGCTGCACGCACCTGTACCAGTTGGTGAGCGTCATCATGGAGTGCAGGGAGGCCAGCACCAGGCAGAAGTGGAAGAAGGAGTAGCTGTAGGTGACGCCGTCCTGCTCGTTGTCATAAGCCCGACCCACCTCCTCCTGCGTGGCCTCTGCTACAGGCGGGCACTCCTCTGTCCGCATCAGGCTGTTCACCTGCCGGTGGTCCGAGGAGCGAACACTGCAGGGGAGGGAGCGGGGCAGTCAGGGCTGTAGCCTCCGAGATGGGCAGGTGCCAGGGGGCCTCCTGAGCCAGGCCCTGGAGGTCACAACAGTGGGCACAGTGGTCCAGAGCCTTGGGGGCCCGTGACCTGGTGGTCAGTCCTGTGCCCAGGAGCTAACAAACTGCTTTGACTCTCAGCTCTAGCCCTGCTCCCTGTATGAACCTGGGCAGGACACGCAACCTCTCTGAGCCTCTGATTCCTTGTCTCTAAAATCAGGCATAAGACTTCCTCCCGTACAAGGTTGCTGGGAAGACTAAAGGAATAATGATGTACACAGTCCCCCGCACTGTGCCTGGCACCAAGTATAAATAAATAAACCACCACTGTTATTATGGTTGTTCATTCACCAGTACTGCAAAGCACCATACCAGGTACTACAATTATTAACAATGTTAATAATTAACAATACTCATTTGCTGTTAAGTTTATTTTCCTTTTATTCGTTTTAGGTAAGTGGTTTTACCAATGACCTCCCCTTCATGTTTATAATTTTTAAAAGAGTAAGAGTAACAGTTTTTTGGTCACTGCTCTTCTCTAATGAAGTCTGACGTTGTGTTCAGTTAACAGTCTGAGGCACACATACAATTTGAAGGTCAAAGTTGCTGAGCTGCAGTTGACCCCACTCACCAAAACTGCGTATGCGTGAGCTCACACTTGGGCGAACTCACTGGGTGAAAGCTGCTTGCTCCTGCTCCTTTGCCTCCTGTGTTTTAAGCGCTAGGAATGCGTAGCCCCCCGGACTCTCGGAGGTGCTGCCTGGTGACCTCAGGCCAGAGAGGCATCAGGAAGCACAGGGAGCCTGGGGGGCGGGGCTGGGGCAGGACGGCATGCTCCAGCCCATGGCCACTGGGTGCCCACAGCCTCAGATGAGTGGCCCCTCAACCCTGAGCCTCATTTCCTGCTGGGATGCAGGTGATGGGGTCTTTCCAGATTGAAAACAGAATGAAGTGACAAAGGCCAGAGATGTTTGGAAACTGCCCAGATGTGACTTGGAGAAAATGTTCTTAAAAAGACTCAAACAAAACAAGATGTGAAACAGCCTCAGAATGCCCCAGCCCCGGGCCTGGAGGCGGGGTGGCGCCCCTGGAGGAGCAGGGCAGAGGTGCCCTCCAGAGGGTAAAGGTCAGACAAAGGAGGCAGCCCTGGAGGAAAGTCTGGCCTGCAGAGAGGCAGCACGGAGTCTGCCAGATTCAGGGTAAACAGAATCACAGGATGACGCCAAAGCGTCCATGGAGTGACGCCTACAAAACAGCCACTCACACCCAGCTGTGCAAAGGTTCAGTTATTTGCAACAATAGCAAGCAACTTATTTGATGCCTGCTACTGGTCAAGTTCTGTTCTAAGTGCCTTATACCACGTACTAACTCACCTATAACCCTACAACAATCCGATGAGGTAGGTACTATTTTTATCCCTATTTTACAGACAAGAACACTGAGGCACAGGAAAGTTAAGTGACCTTTACAAGATCACATGACCAGTAAGCGGCAGTGCCAGGTTCATGCGCAGGCAGCCACTTCTCGAGTTCACAGCGATAGGCACTGAGATGCCCTGTTAAAAAAGCTGTCATGTGACCTTAAGAATGAGCGGCTCTCTCTCGGATGAGACCATGGGGTCCCAGCCATCCTGGGCATTGGAGGTTATCAATCTCCTTTTACTAAGGAGGAAAGGGAAGCTCAGAAAGGTGAAGCCACTTAGCCCAAAGCCACCCAGCAGGTGAGTGACAGAGCCTGGACCCACGGACCCCAGTCCAGGCTCTTTGCTTGACCCTGCGGTTGCCGGCACCCAACTGAGCTGGGCACAGAGCAGCCCAGAGTGCAGGAAAGGGCCCTGGGCCAGGAGCCAGGGTTCCGCCCTGCCCCGGCCACCCAGTCACACTGTGTCCTCTGGGGGACTTCCCTTCCCCACCAGCACAGTGCAAGGGCTGGCCATGCTGCTTCCAGCCTGGTGTCTCGGCTCCCACATCCTCCCCTCATTTCCAGCTCTGGGTCCCCAGCAGCCAGACCCCCATCATACCTGATGAATAAGGTACACAGGATGAAGACGATGAGACCCACGATGCTTGGTGCGTCCCACCACTGGGTCACAAAGCCCTCAGGGCCAGTCAGGATCGTCCCGTTGTCAAAGTGGGGGTTGCATTTCTGGTCTGAGGATAGGAGCATGGTCACCCTCAGGCCACACGGGCCAGGTCTGAGGGCCAGTTAGCCTGGAGGATGGGCAGAAGGCCAACCCGAATGGACAGGCAGACAGACTCACAACCCACCATTCCAGTCCCAGCAACAGAGAGCATCTAGCAGACACAATGAGAGACAGCTCTGGAGACAGACGGGGTCCCCCCACTTCTCTGAAAGACTAAGCCTCGGAATGGGCTAAGCTGGGGTGTCCCTGTCACCTGTGAGGCCCCCAGCCCCCTAGAGGGCTGTTCTAGCCCAAGAACAAGGCCAGGCCTCCTCGAGCCTGGGCCTGTACTCACCAGGGACATTGGACAGGGCCAGCCAGGTGACGAACATGGTGTAGAGCGTGACAACGGAGGCCTGCAGCAGACCCGAGTTGGGCTGGGCTTCCTGGTGAGAGCAGTCCCTCAGTAGGAGCCCTGCCAGACTCGGGGACACCCCCACTCAACCAACGAGGGGACCACCCTGGGGCCAGGCGCACCACAGCCTTTGGGAAAACACCCCCCAGGCCACCCACTGTCCACCTCGCCTGCCCAGAGGTAGAGTCCTAATTCCCTCTCCTAACAGGCTGCCTCCTTGCTTTTCTGCTGAGAACCCTGCAAGAAGGGCATCCCTTCCCCCTCTGAATTAAAGCCCCCCCTGATTTGTCTCACCTTCACCTGACCCCCACCCACCCATGCTCCTCCCTGCTGACTGCACAGGGCCACAGTGGTCACCCTGCGGTCTGTGGAACGTGCCACACCTCCTCCCGCCTCGGGGCCTTCGTTCTCACCGAGCCCTCTCCCTGACACGTTCCTCCCCGCATCTCTGCACGGGCAGCCCCTCTGCAGCTTTCGGGCCTCATCTCAAACAGGACCCCCAACCAGGCCCTGGAAACCCTGCCTAGGGCAGCCCCCTCTTGGCTTCCCACACAACACCCATCCAAACCCACCTTCCTCTGCCTGGTCTACCGGTCGTTCTTCCCCACCTTCGCCACACGCACACTTGAAAATGTGGATCTAAACTCTGTAGCGGCCCAGGCTCTGGAGCCAGCCTGCCTGGGGTCGGTCCCAGCTCCACCCTTACAGCCGTGTGACCTTAGACAAGCCTCTTCACTCCCCTGAGCCTCTGTCTCGTCGGCAAAGTGGGGGCGATGATGGTGCAAGGACCACCCGACACGCCAGAGGCCATTAACTGTTGGCTGGTATGCTTACTCTTCCTCCTCTTCCTCACAGCTGTATCCCCAACATCGAGAAGGGTGCCTGGCACGCAGTACGTGCTCAAGAGGCATTTGCTGCACGAATACTGATCGCTGTGTGACCTGACACAGAGGCACCACCCTCTCTGGGCTTTAATTTTCTCGATGGGAAATGAAGGCTCTGACCAGAAGGAAGGTTCCAAAACTTTCCGCTAAAATCCCCCAAAGCTTTCGTAAGCTACCTTTGAAACCCCTGGGGGGCTGAGACCCCGAACTGGAAAGAACCACTGACTCTGAAGGCATTCTTTCTGAAAAACGGACAATTACTTGGGAGCCCCAGACATCCTGAAAGTGGAAACTGCGGAATTACACCACCTAACACCACCTCTTCAGGTGTGTCTAAGAATCCTCGCTCGGTGGCCCTCCCTAACATTCTCCCAATTTACATAAAAACGACAATAAGGATAACACTAGCCAATGTCTGGTGGGTATCTACAGGACAGGCACTGTTCTAGGTGTTCACAAATATGACCTCAATCCTGAGAATAACTCCACACAGTAGGTACTGTATTATTACCCCATTTTACATCCGAGAAGAGAGAGGCACGGAGGGATTAAAGCCCTTCCTCCAAAGACACCTGGCATGTGGACATGAGAGCCAGGGCTCTCACCGGGAGGCTGACGGGGTGCCCACACTCTCAGCTAAGCCTCGGCGACCGGCAGCTGTGCCCCAGGACTCCAGAGTTCCCGCGGGATGTCCGCACCCCAGCAGGCCCGGTTTCAGGCCGCACAGAGACAGGCGAGCTCACCTGGACCTTGGGCAGCACGGAGATGATGGAGACGCAGACACAGAGAATGAGGTTGAGGCTGATGAAGACCTTGCCCTCGGAGCAGGCGCCGGGCTGGGTGTAGTAAACGAACAGCAGGGTCACGGCCGCAACAGACAGCGAGTAGAAGAGCAGGGTGAAGGAGAAGAGGCCTGGCGGGGCGGCAAGCAGGGTGGTCAGGAGGCCCAGGGACTCCCGCTCCCTCCGGGGCACTTGCTGGACAGCCCTGTCTTGGGCCTCAGCTTGGACATCCACGGAATGACGCCCTTGTCTCCTGAACTTGCATCGCTCACCAACACCTTTGTGAGTTTTTGCCCCATTCGGGACTAAAAGGATTCACTCTTCATAATAGAGTAACTGTGCAAATAAAAGCAATGAAAACAAAACAGTCCAAACTGAACTAGAGGGTGGTGGTCGCTCTGTCGGAGTCTGGAGAGGCACGGAAACCAACAGGCGCCGCGGGGAGCCCTTCTTTTTGAGGGACTGAGAAGGAGAATTGAACAGGGCCCCTTTCTGCCAGTGGGGTTTCTTTTTCTTTCAGATTAGAGAGGTAACTCTTTTCTAATATTTTATTATTCTTAGAGAGGGGGAGGGAGAAAGAGAGGGAGAGCAACATCAGTGTGTGAGAAACATTGGTTGCCTCTCGCACGCCCCCTACTGGGGGCCTGGCCCACACCCAGGCATGTGTCCTGACTGGGAATTGAACTGGCAACCTTTAGGTTCCCGGGCTGGTCTCAGTCCACTGAGCCACACCAGCCAGGGCTGCCACTGGGGTTTCAATGACCAAGTGTCATTGGAAGTTTGGTCTAGATTGGCCGTGTGCGGCATATTCCGCAGAAAGCGCTGAACCAGACCCCTCCGAGGCCTCTCCAGGTCCTCTCTCCTCTGATCCCCGGAAGTCACCCTGGCATCAGCTGCCCCTGCCCACGCCCACCTCCTCCCTCCCGTTTCAATGCCTGCACTGAGGCAGGGGCTGCTTGAGATGCGCTCCAGGATTTCATCAAGACTCAAAGACCCCCCGATTCCTCCGGCAGCTCAGGCCCGCCCGAGGCGGCCGGTGGCACTGACCTGCGTACCAGCCGCGGGAGTCACGCTCCTCAGCGTTGCCCAGCCACAGCTGGTTCCAGGAGTGAGCAAAGTCGATGAACAGTGCCAGCTGGATGAGGAAGAAGATGAAGGAGCCCACAACGCCGAAGTAGAACCAGACTGGACGGGGAGACCGGGGGAGAGGTGAGCTGGTCCGGCCATGAGGCGAAGCCTGAGCTCGGGGCTCCCGACCCACCAGGCTCCCTGGGATTCCCGGGGCGGGCCCCACCCACGCACACTGATCCTTCAGTAGTCGTGTGCGCCGGGCCCTGCACCAGGGACACCAAGAAAAAGCAAAGTCCCTGCTCTCAGAGAGCCCGCAGCCCTGCACAGAGTCAGAGCATGGAGGGAATGGCTCAGGAGTGAGGCAGGTCCCCCCAGTCCCCTCCCCACCCCGAAGCTGCCCAAAGGCCATATGGCCAAGCACCAGGGCGCTGTGTCCCGACTAGGAGCCGAGGACCCAGTCGGCAGCCTGGGGTCTGGGCCGCGGGGCCCAGAGCAGCCCCCACCAGTTCCCCTCCCTCAGGAACCCCACGTGCCTCCTGACAGCTCCCAACCCTCCCCACCAAGACCACCTACTGTCGGAGAAGGAGCCATCGGGGATGTAGAAGGCGCCCACAGTGATGCCCACAAAGACCAGGAACTTAAAGAACCAAAACCTGTGGGGCAGACAGATGAGAGAGCTGAGCAGGGCTGGGGGGACAGGCCCGACCCCCAGAACCTCACCCCCCAAAGAGCAAGTCCCGGGAGAGGTGAAGAGGGGCTTTTCTGACGGTCTGGTGGGCACAGGAAGTCTGTCCTGGCCCTAGAAAGAGCCGCGAGGGGCCCGTGTGACCAAGAGAGAAGGACCAAGTAGGGCTGAGGGTGGCCGCCAGGGTCTGGCCCCTACTGGGTCCCCAAATGCTGTGTGGGTTTGGCATGCCGTTGCCCTTTCTGAGCTTTATTTCCTCATCTGAGAATTGGAAAAAGGTAAATGAGCTGCCGCCGTGTTGCGCCCTCCGGCCTCCTGAGTGTGAGGGGAGGGACTAGAGATGTCTGAGAACAGGCAGGGGGCGGACGGGACACCGCCAAGGGGGGGCCGGGAACAGCAGGCCGCCCTCACCCGTTCTGGATGGCGGCCCTGGGGTCTCGGCTGCTGCGCACCCAGAGCATGAGCAGCATGAAGAGGAAGAAGAAGGCTGCTGTGGCGAAGCACATGCGGTAGACGGCACGCTGGCCCAGCAGGGAGCTGCAGTCAACGTAGCTCAGCCGGAAGAGGGGGGTCCCGGCCCCCTCCTCACATGCCCAGGGCAGCTGTGGAGACAGACGGAGCAGCCGGATGGCCCCACCCCACCCCGCCCCTCGAGGCCTAATGCTGCCCAGGCCTGCCCGAGGGAGGCTCTCCCAGCAGGGGCTGGGCCAGGATGGGAGCAGGGCCTCCCACTGCTGGGGCTGAAGTCCTAGGAGTGCCCTCTCACCCCCTGAGCAGCCGGTCCAGTTACATCTTGTCGCTATTGGTCTGTTCCCTCGTCATGACGCCCATGGCCCCAGGAATGCGTGGCACTGGCTAAAGCACGATTTCCCAAAGTGCTCTCCACCCCCCACCTGCACCAGGACCCCCTGAGATTCTGGGGGGAAACCGAGATTCTGAGGCCCCTCTCCTACAGAACTAGAGTCTCTAAGGTAGGCCCGAGACTCTGCATTTCCGCATGCCCCCCAGGGGACTCATACCTTCATGCATACTAAAACGTCACAGCCCCTGGCCTCAGTGTTCTGCTGGGTCTCTGCTGGGCCATGTGTTACTCTCCCCCAAACTGGGCTTGGGCATTAAAGAAGGGAGAGCTTGCCTGGGTCAGTGTCTTAGGGCAACAATGATTCATGTGATTTTCCAAGGGAACCATGACTTACAAGAACCAGGAATCCCAGGTGAGGCTCAAACCCTCCTTCCCATGTGAAGAAACGCATGGGACCCCTCCTGCCCACCTCTTCTTGATCCGCTGGGACCCCAAGCCTGGGGCCCCTGGCAGCTGAGCCTTCACCGGAGGCCAGGTCCCACCGGCTGCTCCCCCAGCACACCCCGCCCCCACCACTGGGGCCACGTACCTTGTGGAGCTGACTCTCCACGCCAGGACTCAGCATGATGATGGACACCAGCACGCCGAGGAAGAGGAAGAAGGTGAAGACGAGGCGGCTGATGGTGGAGTTGCGGCTGGAGGGGCAGCAGCCGCACAGGATGCAGGGGGCAGAGCCGCAGAGGCAGGACGCCTGCAGGGGGGGCAGGGGCAGCACTCTTACTCTGGCCTCCTTTCCCCGTCCCAGCCCAAGCTCACAGCACCCACCACTGCCCGTTCGACGCCTCCAGATGGGCACCGAGCCTGCCTATCCGGCACCGGGCAAGTGTGATCCCGCTTAACTCTCAGGTCTGAGGAGGAGGCTGAGGAAACCAAGCTTGGAAGAAGCTGGGTCACACACGGTCACACAGCTGATGGGAAAAGAACCCAGGTTCACACCTGGATCTACCTCAGGCGTCACCAGGGCTCCAGAAAGAGTTGGGATCCATTTCTCACTTAGAGGGAATCAGAGCAGTAAAAAATATAAATACATTTTAAAAAATCCAGAAGGCCAGCCCCATCACTGGTTAGCTGTGTGACCTTTTGCAGCGATTCAACCTCTCTGAACCTCAGTCTCCTCTTCTATAAAACAGGAGGCAGAAGGGAACTTACTTCTCACGCCGCAGTTGTAAGAATGAAGTAGAAGTTTTAACTTGTAACCTCCTCAGACTCCCTTCCCCTTCCTCGCTTCGTTTTTTTCTCCATAGGACTTACCTTACCACCATCCGTTAAGATTTATATTTACTCATGTGCGTCTGCCTGCCATTTCTAGCAGGTAAGCGCCCCCTGGGCAGGAAATTTTGCCCGTTCTGCTCACTGTGGTATTCCCAGAAATTGGAACAGTGCCTAGCACATAGTAGGAGCTCAGTGACTATCTGGTGAGTGACTGTAAAGTGTTTGGTGTAGCACCAGACACATGTTAAGACCTCAGGAAAGAGCAGAAAAGCGCATGACAAACACCTGTTGAATGAATGGATGGAATGAAGAGTTGTGAATAGCTGGGTTTCCCGCTCTGGGCCTGGACCAGTTTTGGCCAGCAGTGGCGGCCTAACCCTCTCCCTGTCCGGGCTCCTCTGCCCAAGCTGGCCGCGGCCCCTTCCCAACCTGGGGCTGACTGACATCACCCAGGGGCAGTGGTGCCGCGCCCATTCATTGCTGGCACCCCGACAAGAGCCTCACCTCTCTGGGAGCTGCGTCACCAGCCCAGCCTTTGAGGAAAAGCCCAGTTCCAGTTACATCTGCTAAACTGCTTGTCTTCCCACAAACAGCCCCCAGTCCTCACCCGGGTATTTAAGAGTCTGGACAGGCACGGGCCCCGCCCTCATGGAGTTTCCAAGGGCAAGAACGACACTAACGCCCATCGTGGGAAGCACTAGGAAGAGAACCTGTGTGCTGCCAGGAGGGACTGATGGGGGGCCTAGTTTAGATTGGGGGGTGGCGTCACTTCCCTGAAGAAGCGACTATTTAGCTGAGAGCTGAAGGACGAGGATGCCCTCTCCTGACCGAGGTGAAGAAAGAGTACCCCAGACAGAGGGGATGGAGCCCAAGGTGGCTCTGGGGCAGACAGGAATGAAAAGAAGGACCCTGTGGCCAAAGCTTCACGACAGGCAGCGAGCAG
This sequence comes from Artibeus jamaicensis, assembly GCF_021234435.1. Classification (NCBI taxonomy): domain Eukaryota; kingdom Metazoa; phylum Chordata; class Mammalia; order Chiroptera; family Phyllostomidae; genus Artibeus; species Artibeus jamaicensis. The sequence goes on from NW_026522057.1 coordinate 11,975,742, forward strand.
CGAGGGGCGAGGTCAGCCCGGCTGGCAGGACCTGGCAGCCACGCGCTACACCCCGGTGGTCACCCAAACAGCAGTGGACACCTGCTCAGGGGTTTGAAGCCAGGACGGACCAGAACAGCCTTACGCTGAATGATCGATCAGCTCTGTGGCAAACGGGCTGAAAGGAGACCTTGCCCTTCTGAGACCCAGCACCCTGCTCTGTGGACTGGTCACAAGGTGTAAGGCACACACACTCTGCTTGAGGGGTATCCGCCTTCCTGTTCCCCGCTCCCGCCCCCAGACTGGGAAGGCCCCTGCAACTGCTCCTTCTCACCAGCTCTCACCTGCAAAGCCAAGGACATGAACGCTACATGAAATGCTTGCAAAAAAAAGTTCTCCCTCATGGGCCAAATCATAACGGTTCACCCACCCAGCAGCTTACAGCCCCCATCCCAAGCCCTGGCCCCTTTCATGGCCACCTTTTGGAGGTGAGGACACAAGCAAATGCCATAAAAGAGTTTTATAAACCGCACAGAGCATTCTGGTTACCAGACAGGGCTGGTTCTCAGTTCCCACTTTACAGATGAGGAAACTGAGATCGGAGAGGTTACAGAACAGGCCGCACAACAAGCGGACAGCAGCGCTGAGAGCCGCCAAGTCATGACCGTGAGTGGCAGCTTCCCTTGGTGGGGAGCTGCTCGGTGCAGACACGGTGGTACGCGCCCTACCTACGTGAAGCCTCACTGACACCATGATGTAAGTATGCTGGAACCTCCCGTTTACAAGTGGGGAGACTGAGACTCAGAGGTAATGCGACCAAGGTCACATGGGAAGGAAGCTCAGGGGCTGGGATTCAGCTCAGGTTACCTACACCAAGGGTTCACTAACTCCCTGACGGCAGTCTGGTTTAATTTCAAAAGACTCCAGTCAGGCAAACGGTGCCGCCGATGCCAGAGAAAACCAAGGGAGGTGGACGGGCCCTGACCTCAGGAACCAGCTGCCCACGTGCCCAGGGCAGGGCCCAGCTCTGGCTTGTTACTATTTCAATTGAAGACATTTGAGATGCAAGAAAAGCTGCCCTGCACAGTCAGGGAGCCTGGCCTTTCAATGCACTCTGTTTTTTAGAGCAAAACCCAGGTGTTCCCGACACCCGAAACCTCCAGATTCCTGAGGGCCCAGCCAGTAGCCAGACAGACCAGGTCAGGGAGAGAAAAACACATGCCAGCTCCCAGCTGCTTCCGGAGCAGCCCAGGTACATTCACGAATCCTGACAGTCCTCCGCCTCTGGGGTGGCTCCTATGAAAACCTCTTCCTACAGAAGTACCGGCGGTGGGGGAAGGGCGGACGCGGGCACGCCAGTACACTCCAAGGCCCCTGTGCACTGTCCACACCAGGAAAATAAAAGGGGGAACTGAAAACAAATGCCCAGCAACGCACCGCGGTGCTCCCTGAGAGGGACATGTCTGCTAAATGGAGTAGAGGGGGAGGCAACACTTAAACGGGTGCACGGAACTAAAGAGAACTAAATTACACCCCCATACAGTTGGTTTTATCATTTAAAAATAAAAATATTCAATTAAGGAAGAAAAACGAAAATAGGCACAAAGCTCTAGGTGTTGGGAGCTTATTAGAATCTCAGCAGTCTGCGATGCCTGAAACGCCCAGGGGCCAGTGGCGGCCCAGGTACTCCCTGGATGTTACAGAAGCAGGGAAGGTGAAAGTCGCCAGGCTGCAGAGCAACCTGGGCTAACACCCACGATGTGATGTGCAAGGCAGAGGCCGACTGTAACACTTGCCCCGCCAAAGGCACTCAGGGGAAAGGCGGCAATGGACAAGCACCGGAACAGGACTAGCCTCAGCACCAGCCACATTCCCTGAACGGAGAACTCGGAACTCAGGAAGCTCTGGGTCTTAGAGTCTTCCAGCTGCAAAGTGGCTTGGCCTCAACCAGTCCGGCCTCTCTCTAATGCAGGATCGCCAGTAAGGCAGCCGCCTCTGCTCTGCTGCTTGCCTACTGTCAACCACAGGGAGCTCACTGCCTTCCAAGGCAAGGAAGACAGCTCTGGAGCCCTGCTTGGTTTGGCATGGTGGAAACAGGCTGCCACTGAGTCATTCGCACTCCCCTGGTTGTCACCAGAGCCAGGGACGTAGGTTCTTAGAACCATTTCTGGGGCACTGGGTGGGGTAGGCAGCTGAGGTCTGGGGCCGCAGTGTAAAGCTGTTTTGTTTAAAAGGAACTGGCCCTCCATTCTTGGGTCACACTCAAGAGAACTGAAGGCGGGGACTCGGACAGGTATCTGTGTCCCGAGTTCACAGCAGCATGATTCACAAAAACCGAAAGGTGGAAGCAACCCAAGTGTCCATCGAGCGTTGGATATGGTAGATACATACGATAGACTATTATTCAGCTTTAAAAAGAAATAAAGTTCTCACGGCCTGCTGCGACCTGGACGAAACTTGAGGACATTATGCTAAGTCGAATAAGCCAATCGCAAAAATATAATTACCACATGACCTCGCTTACATGAGGTACCTAGAGCTGTCAGACTTATAGAGACAGAAAGCAGAGTGGCAGTAACCAGGGGAGGGGAGGGGGAATCCTCACTTAATGCGTCAGGAGTCTCAGTTCAGGGGAAGATGGGAAGGTTCTGGAGGTGAAGGCCATCATGGCCGCACGGCAGGGCGCCGTGCACTTAAGGCTCCTGAACTGCACTCACAATGCTGACTAGGGCACACTTCGTGTTACGTGTGTTTTACTACAGCAGAAGAACAAAAGGAAGGGGCAGAGAGTTTTCGAGGAAGACTAGTAAGTGAGCTAAGTAAGGAAGGGAAGGGTATTCCTACAAAAGGAATAACTGGAGCAAAGCTGAGAGGAACATTGTCTTTCAGGGGAGCTGAGCAATAAAAGAAGCTAGAAGAGTGAGAGAAGTGAGGGCCAAGGTCTGGATTTCATCCTGAAGGCAAGGGGGAGCTACTGCTAAAGAGGTACAACATCAGATTTGCATTTTGCAAATATCACTGGGCCACAGGATGGAAGACAAGTCAAGGCAGTGGGGTGCAGTGTGTTTGGGAACGAGGTGTGGGGGGGAGCCAGGGCTTGTTTTCATAATCCAGAGAACAGATACCAAGGAGAGGGCAGATTCCAGAATCCTCACTGTGTGCTCTCGCCGATCATATTTGCTCCTTCTGACAGTGCCACTCACTGAGACTGATGCCATTAGGCTGGATTTTTGTTAGATATCTATTTTAATATATATCCTGTTTCTTAACATCACAAGCTCCTTGAAGACTACAAAAAAGTCAAAGTGGTAAATTTTAGGTTATGTCTATTTTGCCATAATTAAACATAAAACAGGTCTCGGCCAGGGCAGGGTACACTGTGGAGGTTTCTCCAGCAGCCCCATCCTTGCGGGCTGAGCCGGCCCAGGCCCATTCAAAATGCAGGGAGGGGAACTCGCACCAAACAGCTCCAGCAGTTACTCCCCCAGCACGTCGCTAAGAATAGAGAGAGGGCCTAGAGTCTTGGCTCTGCCACCCAGGTGCAGTGTGACCTTAGATAAGTCTCTTTTCTCCTCCGTGGGACTCAGTCTCTTCATTCATTACGTGGGCTCCTGGGCGGAGCAGGAAGGTGGTTTGGAGCCCAGGCTCCACTTCAGGCAGCCTTGGTTCCGCCGGCTCCACCGCTTCCTTAAACGTGTTCTAGAGAAATGTACCACACGGGGGTGTCACAGAGCGGCTGCTGCACGCCGGCTTCATACCAGCGATGTTCAGTGTTTGTCCCAGTCCCACTGGACCCCCACAGTGCACTGAGAGGCAGGGACCACTGTTCTCCCCACTTTACAACAAGGGGAGAGGAAGGCCCGCCCACGTCCCGCAGCTGAGAAGAGGCCAAGCCAGGACCTGAGTCCAACCAGTCTGACCCGAAGGTCTTTCACACTCCCATTCCCTCACTAAAATACATATTTGCTCACCATCTGTTGTACCGTTTGCTGGCTTTCCTGGTGATTCCCACTTGCTGTGGGGCCCACCCATCCAGGCCACGCCTCACCTTCGGCCCAGTAAAATGCTGGTGCAAATGCCTCCTGCTGGAAGGTACAAAAGTCTCCCCCCGCCGCCCCCACCCCACTGAGGATGCCTGAAAACCCCACAGTGGAGCTTCACTCCTGCAAGGCAAACCTCCACTGAAACAGGTTGTGATGGGTGTCCAGTGTGTGGCAGAATAGACATAACATAAAATTTACTATTGTAACTTTTTTTTTCAAGGAGCTTGTAGTATATTCCAAGAATCATGATAGATATTAAAATGGATGGCTAAGGAACACAGCCCTGATGATATCAATTGCAACAAGCGGCATTGTCAGAGGGAATAAATACCGGCTAATGCACACAATGAGAAATCTAGAGTCAGACTTTTCCCTGGTCTCGGTTCTTTGGATACAGCCTCCTCACCTGTGAGATGGAGATAGTGTTAGCTGCCTCACTGGGGTCCTTGGAAGATACATATAAAGCACTCGCCGCAGTGCTGGGCCTGTGCCACCCCTGAGCAGCTCTGGGCAGTGAGCGTGGGGTGCACAGAGAGGATGCCATAAGCGGTGGCCTCTGTTGGCATTGCCATCTGTCCAATGGGGTAACTACCTCACAGGGCTGAGAGGACCGCATGCGAGAGGGCCTGGTGTGCGGGAGGTGCACAGTTAATGTCCGAGGTCAGAACCCTCGGGGGAGGCCACTGAGAGGAGGTCCCTGGCTGACAGTAGACAGCCACTAAGTGAAACTCGGTTCTACCCTGGGCCAGCTCCCTCTCCCAGGCACCCAGGGTAGGGGAAGAAGCATGGGTTACAAATCAGGTTTTAATCCCGACTGCAGTGCCCCATCCTGTCACTGTGTGCCCTTCGGCAAGTCGCCTGCCCTCTCTGTACTGCGGTTTCCTCCTCTGGGAACCAAGGTTTGCAACAGGCCTGTCAGGTGCCTTCTGGTCTCAGCACGGTAAGATTCGATGAGTCAGAAGCACTTGGCTCCAGAGGAAATTCTCCACCCACATTTCCAAGATGATAATAACCATAGCTCCCATTTAGAGAGTGTGCCATTATTTGGGTGGGGCGCTTTTTGTCTTCCCCACAGCATTATGAGGGAGGGAGGCAGGGGGGGAGACAGGGGGGCAGACAGAGGCACAGGAAGTTGGCAGGTCTCCCCTCAACATCCCCTACCCCCAGGCCAGCCCAGCCAGATGAATGTCTGATGTCTGGTCAACTTCAGGGAAACTCTCCGTCCCCAACCAGGAAGCAAATTCTTCCTGGCCAGAGACCCAGCCCAAACCTTTATTTCACCGGACAGGGAGGCATCTCAGGGACCAGCTCTTGATTTCTCCTCCATGCACATGTGAGTGTGAGCACACACACACACACACACTTCACCGATGGGGAAACGGAGGCCCAGAGAGGACAAGGGACTGTCCAGAGACCCAGTCTACAGCCTCTCTGTCTAGATACCGTTCTCAAAACACGGCTGTAAAGTACATCTCTAGATCCCCCGGCTCTCGCCTCTACCCGCCCCCCATCCCGACGCACACAAAGGAAAGCGAGTTCTGAGATTCAGCGGCTACCAGACCCCCCTCTTCCTCCTGCTCCTCTTTGTGTAGGGCAGAGGGGGAGGGGCTGCCTGAATGAGCCTCGGGTTTAATGAGGGGAAAAGGAAAAGAAGGGGCCTCTCATCTGGGGTCTGGCTGAAGCTCCACCCCCATGCTGGCTGTGGCCCCAAAACGGAGACCGACTGCCCACCAGGCCCCTGCGCCTGACGACCAGGTACTCCCTCCCCCACACACCCTAACCTCCCTCAACTCTTGGGTCTTCCAGCCCTGAACTGGGCCCGGCAGCCGAGGCAACCCTAACAGAACTCACTTAAGGGCATTTTAGAAAGGCGGACAGGGGCTTCCTCCCCACTCCCCAGTTCGGCTTGGGGCCCAAAAGGGCAGGGTCTGCAGAAGCGCCCAGGAGTTAGCCAATGGGATGAGGCAGAGACGGGACGCAGAGAGACCGACGGAACAGGCGGACAAATGGACAGACACCGAACTGTGGACAATGACAGATGGAGAAGCTAGGGAGGGACAAAGACAGTCGGACAAATGAACGGAGAGAGACAGGTATCAGACGAGTACAAATGGACAAACAGGCAGATGGGCTGGGGCGGACAGACTGACGGAGAGATTGCCAGAGAGAGGGACAGAGCAGGACCCGCGACAGAGAGGTGCTGGGACCAGGCAGGCCACACAAAGAGCGTCTAGGAGAGAGACCAGGGAAAGGCGCACTTCGAGGACGACTCGAAGTTGAGCGCGGTGGGGCCACAACGCCCACCCCGGGCCACGGGCCTCAGTCTCCCCAGTTCCTGAGACGAGCGCCCGCAGAGGGCGCTTCCCTCCCCCGCCCTGCGTGCCCCACACCCTCCCCCGCGGTAACCGGAGCCTGGGACAGCAGCTGTCCCCGGCGCCTGCGGGCAAGGGCTGGGGGTGGGGTGGGAGGGGGGGAATCCGGGGCGCGGAGGTAGGGTGCGGGTCCGGAAAGCCTAGTTTGAGGAAGGACAACGAAGAAAGTGGGGGAAGAAGACAGGACGAAAGTGAGCAGGCGGAGCGCGGCGGGTGCCGGTGGGGACTCACGCAGCTGAGCAGGGAGCAGGCGCCCAGGCAGGCCCCCATTGCGGCGGCGGCGGCGGGCGCGGGGCGCGGGGCGCGGGGCTCGGGGCGCTGGCCGCGGGATCCGGTCGGGCTTCGGGAGCCCGGGCCTGGCCCCGCCCCCGCCCGTGGCCCCGCCCCGGCCCCGCCCCACCTGCCAAAGCCGCTCGCAGTTTTCCGGCGGCGCTGGGGGCCCCCAGAGACTCACCTAGGGCAGGTGCACTGGGCGGAACCCGTGAGGAAAGTGGGTGGAGTGGTGATCCCCGCGGCTACGCGAGCCACGCAACCGAACCAGATTCTAGCGGGGGCTCGTGTCCTGGTCCAAGTGAAGGTCTGGGACCTGGGTTCGAGTCCCACGAGGCCACAGTGTGAACTCACAACACCGTCCCCCCTGCAGGGTTCAGAAGCCAAGAGGTGGTCACCCCTGACTCCTCCGCACTTAGCGCAGAGCCTCTGCCCAGCGCATCGGGGTTGAAGGATGAATGACTGCATAAAGAAACAAAGTCACCTCGCCTCTCTGAGCCCCTTCACCGCCTGTAAGGTTAGGATACCTGCCTCGCAGGGCTGTTACAACACAGAGCAGATGCTTGACAGATGTGAGCTCCCCGTCGCTCCGGTTTCATCCTAGACCCTGGCCCTGCACACTTCCAGCTGCCCTCCCCTCCGTCCACCTGTTCAGCAAGCTCTGCTGACCCTTTGCAGCCGCGAGCCGCACGTGCGCCCCACAGCCGCCCTGTTCAGTGGCTGGTCCTCCGCAGGACGCCCAAACCCTGGCCCCCAGCTGAGAAGGTCAGAAAGGGCGAGTGGGTCACATTCCTGGCAGACCGGCCAGTCCCGAGAAACAGGCGGCAGAGACCCAGAAACGCGTGCTGTAATTAATTACTCGAGGCTCGCCCTCCAGCCCTCTCGTCCTTCGACTCCACACAAGATAATGACAGGAGAGGAAATCTGGACTCTGCACAGATGGGCCCAGGACTGGAGATCTGGGGACGCCAGGCTTAGCCATTAACTGCGCCAGGGCTCCCCTCCCCCAGTGCGTGCCCATGTGATGCCTCCTTGGGAAAGTTCTGTTCCGCCTTCTCCCCCGTCTGCCCTCTGAAGCTTTGCTCACACATCCCGCATCTTCCCGGTGAAGAAAACCACCACCATGGCCTCCAAAACCCTCTCTGGCCCCATGAGGAATGAACATTCCTCCCACTTCCCCGAGTTTCCGCAACATGAGCCTCCGTGATGGCCTCACAAGACACGCAAGTTACCGCAAAGCCTCATCACGCACCAAACTTTCACCGACAGGGTCCCACTCCGGCCCCAAGGTAGCCCTGGAAGTAGGTTCATTGCCCATCTGACTCCAGTTTACAGGTGAGGAAACCGGGGCCCCAGGAAGCGCAGCAGCACACCTGTGCGCCAGCCAAGCGCTGGGCGAACATCGCCTGCAATGCTGTCATTGTCATGTGGCCGCTGAAGGCCACACAACTCAGACGGCCAGAGCTCGAAGACGGCCGGCCTGCATCATCACACACCCGAGGCCTGTCCCCAACACCTCACTGCCTGGCTTGCAAAACGGAGGTGACAATATCCAGTCCATCTCTTTTTCTGTCCAATGACACGTGCGGCCCTTCCCTGGTCCGAGGCCCTTTGGAGACTCCGAGCTCCCCAGGATCCGTCGGGTTCACCTCTGACACTGAGGCGGTAAATGTTTGCTGAATGAATGAATGTCTGAACTTTTACCTCAAGCCCAGTTTCCTCATCCCGCCGGGACTGACCGACCCAAAAACAGCCCCTACAAGGTCTCCTTTCCCCTAGCAGTCTTCTGTGCCTGGAATGCTACCAAGCAGGCTTCTCACGGCCTCGCCCCAGAGTCAACTCCTTCTGACACTTCTGTCCTAAGGGCCGACTTTCCGTCCCTCTGCCCCTCCTTCCCCATGAGCTGGTCGAGTAGAAAGCACCCGAGACCAAAGCAGGGTAGCACCAGAGACCCCTGTTCCCCCACAGCCTCTCCCACCCTCCGGCGTCCTGGGGGCCACTTCACCGCCTTGTACCTCCACCTCCTCCCCGGCACGGGGTAGTCACCCTGCTTACCCTCGCAGAGCAGCGGTGAGCCCTGAGAAAGCGTCCTAAGAAAGAGGCAGTTCTCTGAAACGGGCAAGGGGCCGACTGCAAGTGTAGAGAAGACGGCCCTCTCTGGTTTCAGATGGAAACTTTCCAGAGCAGGGCGACGGATGCCACGGCCCTGGCCCCACCCTGCCCAGGACAAGGTGACAGAGACTCTCACCCCCCCACTTTGCGTCACCCTAGATGAAGGGGCCAGCCTGCTCTGCAGATACTCACTTTGCGGCCTTGTCCCCGCGACTCCCCCTCTTTCAGCCTCATGCTTCTCATCTGTGAAATGGAAATAATCACTGTTGCTCTGGGCATGTCGGGGGACTTTTGAGATGAAATGAGGTGCTAGGTAAAGAAGCTTCATTTCTCTGCGTTCTGACCAGGCTTTCTCCGGACTTGAACCTCCTGCCTGGGGCGGCGATGGCTGCCTCTCACAACTCCGAAGGCAAGATCGTCATCAGGAACTGTGTCCTTGGAAAGTCGCCCAACCTCTCTGAGCCTCACTGAGGGTTGAGACTCACCCCAGCTATTCCAGCCGCGCATCGCCTTGCAAACTATGTTCATTGGGAGCAACATGCAGGGGGCCCTCGGCCCATCCCCCGGTGCCTATTGTCCAGCCCAGACAGGTGCTCAGCTCTCCAGGACCCAAAGGAAGCAGGCTCTGGCTTCTTAGGCCAGTCACTCCAAGGGTTCTCTATTTAATCTGCTCGCACTGGGCCTCGGTTTTCAAATCTGAAATATGGGACAATCCCCTCCCTCTGGCCCCCAGTGACCCTCAATAGTCCCAATCCACTCTTGCCCCGTCCCTCCTCACCATCCTCCCATCCATGGGGACTCAGATGGACTCTGGCTTCGAGGCTCCTGTCCGCTGGGCTCCACTCTGAGCACTGGCCTCCACTTCCCACTTCTGACGCATTAACAGAGCAGAGCTGAAATTATCCCTTATGAATATGCATGTGGGATAATGAGGGTTTGGGATTGGGGGAGGATCTGGGAGAGGCGGTCACAGAAGCACCACCCGCCCCCACCCACTCTCTCCATACACAACCCCCACACCAAGTCTGCCCTCCCTCCGAAAGGGTGCGTGGGACTTTGGGGCAAAGATGATAAGATATCCACAGAAACCATTTTTCAGTGCATACAACGTGCCAGGCACAGGCTTCTGAGGACTCTGGATGCTTCCCTCACAGATGTCGAAGGTCTGCCATGATGCACGGGTGGGCACCGTGCGTGACCATGTGCACATGTGCATGGGTGAGCCCGCGTGGTGCTTGCATATGGCTGTGTGAGGGGAGTGGACGTGTGTGAACTGGGGGACATGGGTGAGTCATACATGGTGTGCACCTCTGGGGTTTGGCATGTAGGCGTGCATGTGAGTGTGTCAGCGGGGTTTGTCATGCAGGGGAGAAGGCTGAGGGGAGGGAGTATCACACGGCCCAAGCCTCACATCCATAAGCCTCCGAAATGCATCAAAAATGAGATGGATGGACAGAGAGACAGATGAATTGATGGATGGATGGGTTGGAGGGACCGATGGATGGAAGGAAAGAAGGACGGGTAGAGGACGGGCAGGCGATGACGTAAACCCTGTACTGCAAGGTGTTCACTGTAGGTACCAGGGGTGAGGTGTGGGTGTTCACGGGACAACTTTTCAACCTTTCTGGATTCGTGAAATTTTCCATAGTATGATGTTAAGCAACAATGTAAACTCAAGGGCGGCTAGGCGTCTAGACCCAAAATCATGCACCAGACAGGAAGAATAGAAAGGTCTTCACACAATTGTAAACATCTACCCCATCACTGACCACACAGCACTATGAATTCACGTCTTTTATCATTCCTGAAATCATCCTTTGAAGCTCTGAACTGCATTGCTTTTGTTTTCGAGTGTGTGTGTTAAAAGACATTCATTTTTAAATAAAAACATGTAAAAATACCACGATTGTGACATTTCTTCATTGTTAACCACTGGGAGCCTCTAAAGCCAGAACTGGCTGTGCCTCTCTGGGCCTATGAGAGGCCCTGCTGTGTGAGGTACGTGTGTGGGTGTGCACACACCCGTGCGGGCGGGCGAGGCTGACACCCACGTGTGAGCCACACCAGGGGCTCAGCCTCTTCCAAGCGCCCAGCAGCCATCGCTGGGATGAGAGGATGTCTTAGGGCTGAAGAAGGGTGGCCACCAGCCCCAGGGCAGCCTCGGGGACCAAGAACTCTGTTATCTGAGGCGTGGACGCGCTCAATCAGCCAAGCAGCGTCCCCGCGTCCCTGGGCCGGCAGCGGGAGTGTGGGTGGCTGACACTGAGGTGTTTCCTGGAGGGAGGGGGGCAAAGGCAGGATGTCCAGGGCCCTCCTGCCGCCCGGCGGCTCCTCCCTTCCCTCCCGCACGTGCATCACCACCTGTCTGGCCATTCCTCCCCCTCGTTGTACAGATGGGGAAACTGAAGTCTAGAGAGAATGGAGCTGCCCAAGCCACACGCAAGTCAGCAGCAGAGTCACCACTGAGACCCAGCCCAGGTTCTATTCTCCATCCCCACTGCCTGCCACGTCTGGCCCTCCCCGCTTCAGTCACTGCAGGGCAGGTGTCCACGCCCAGCAGGCTTGGAGGTGAGGCCCTGGGCTGCTCTCCTGCCCATGTGGGTTACACACCAGGCCCAGGGGGCCATGTGGGGACCAGAAACAGCCCATGGCTCTCGGGCAGGACCTGGCTTCTACTCCTGCCTCTGCCCTGGATCCTGTCCGACGGACCCTGGACAGCTCCCTACCCTGCTCAGGGCCTCGGTTTCTCCATCTATAAAACATGAGGTGCCTTTCACATCTTTTGAGGCAGAACCCTCCAAGCAACTACAAGAACTGCCGCCCTGGTCGATGTAGGAGAGGCAGGTAATCTCTGCCCACTGCCCCCCTCATCTGCTGTCCACCAAGAAGCTCCCCGAAGAGACTCGCACCCAACTGCAGAGCAGTGGGTAAGTACCAGGCTTCAGAACCAGGGCCCACATCTGGCTGCATAGTCCCAGGCAAGGCTCTCCGAGCCTCAGTTTACTCCCCTGGAAAATGGGGGTAATAATACCAACCTCACAGGGCTGCGAGAGGTTAAATGAGAGAATTCACGTTCGATGCTTGTCTATTAAAGACAAGCGATAAGTCTATTAAAACTTCAAGGAGCAGTGGCTCTTATAGCCTCAGAGAAGAACCACCCATGGGCCCGCTGGCTTCACCATGACTCACATCTGCTATCTCAGACCCCAAAGCCAAAGCGTTTCGGCAGCTGCTACCCCAGGTTCCTCGTCCGCCTCAGCAGAGGCTCTAGAACAGCCGGGTGTGTGGAGGCTGCTTCCAGGCCAGTTCGGGCAGTGAAGGGCAGGGCTCCCTGTCATCAGAGCAGGCCCCCCGCAGGCCCCCGGAGGCCATCATTAGCTCCCCACACCTGCCCCACCCCGGGCCTGGCCTGGCTGCTGAAGCCCCAGGGAGAAGGCAGCAGGTATTTAGCCAAAACCTTTCATTTCCTGGGCTGCTGGCTTTGGGGTGACATGAGAGGAGGGAAAGTCTGCGGAAGCCAGGGCCGCACCCCCACACCAGGCAGCAATCAGCCCCACAGAAGAAAGAGATGTGGGCACTGAGACTCCTACATGTTGGAGCTGAAGGAAGCCCAAAAAGCACCTAACGTGTATCCGCACAGTGGGATATTATTCAGTCTTTAAAAAGAAAGTGATTCTGGCACCTGCCGCAACATGGTCGACAGCAAGCGCATGCAGGGAAATTAGCCAGACACGAAAAAGACAAACACTTCGACAGACAGGGGGCGTGTGAGAGGCAGCCACACATCACTGTTCCCCTCCCTTCCCTTCTCTCTTAAAATGAATAAATAAAATCTTTTTTAAAAGATTTTAATGATTTACTTTTAAAAGAGGAAGAGAAACATCAATTAGTTGCCTCTTGCACACTCCCAACTGGGGACCTGGCCCACAACCCAGGCATGTGCCCTGACTGGGAATTGAACCAACAACCTTTCAGTTCACAGGCTGGCGCTCAAGCACTAAGCCACACCAGCCAGGGCAAACCCACCTATTTTAAAGGGTACCATCCAGTGGTTTCAGACACTCACAGGGCTGGGCCATCACCGCCACTAATTCCAGACCATTTTCAGCTCTCTCCAAAGAAACCTTGTACCCGTTAAGCAGTCACTCTTCATTCATCTCCCTCCACAGCCTGGCAACCACTAATCTACTTTCTGTCTCTATGAATTAGCCTGTTCTGCACATTTCATATAATGTAACTATACAGTGTGACATTTTGTGCCACCTTTCACTTAACATGTTTTTAAGGCTCATCCACATCATGGCAGGTATTGGTGTTTCATTCCTTTTTATTGTCAAGTAATATTTTATTATATTATATAAATATAGCACATTTTGCTTTTTCGTTCACCGGTTGATAGACATTCAGTTCAGGTTGGCAGTGTGTGGACATCACCTCCTCCTGGGTGCCTCCCGGGCTCACCCGCCACCACACAGGTCTGACGGAATCGCTTGTTTACAGGGACAGTGTCCTGGGCATCCGACCTCTGCAGAAGGGCCCCAGTACTAAGGAAGTGCCCTTGATTGGTATGATCCTCTGATATTGCTCTGTTGTTTTGAAATTCTTAATAATTTTTAATAGGTGTTTTGCATTTTTATTTTGCACTGGGACTCGCCAGTTATGAAGTTCATCCTGCTTGTTTACTTTCTGCCTCTCACACAGGGTCTGACCCAGGGTCTGACTGCCCCTCACCCCTCTCCTGCGCTCCCAGTGCCTGGCAGAAGCCAAATGAATGAATGACCAAAATGTATGAATGAAATGAATGCATAGGTAAAAAGGAAGAAAGGGACGGACGGAGGAAGAAAGAAAGGAAGGAAGAGAAAAAGAAAAATGAAAAGAAATCAATCTGCTCTACCTTGAAGAATACGGTAGGAGGAATTTCCAACATTAACGAAAGTTGGAAGGACAACCCAAGCCAAGGGAGCGGCGTGGGCAAAGGCATCCATCTGTGCAAATTCCTCACAGGCAAGACCAGGAAGCCCACGGGCACTGCGGCTGCACTGGCGTCCGCTGAACCCCTGGGATCTGACGGAAGGGTAGGCTGGGGGCAGGGAGAAAGCCCTGGAATCCAGAAGTGGGGGGTGCTCATTAGTGCCCTCAGAGGGGCCTTTCCCGTCAAATGTCCTGAGAGGTTAGGCCAGGAAGTTAAGGGGAGCAATGGGACAGCTTGGCTCGGAGCCAGGCCATCAAGGTTGGGTGACCTTAATGACGCCAATCAAAGTGCCTTTGCCACCGCTGGGCCAGGTCTCAGGACCTGTGAGTCAGGGGTCAGCCCTTCCGGTCTTCCACCCGGCCCACAGGTGGCCCCCTTTTTCCCTGGAAGCTGGATGGTCATTGGGGCCCCAGGCACAATGAGAGGTTGGAAGAGGCCCAGCAGTGGGCACCCCAGCTGCCCGCAGGGGCGAGAGATAATGACCACTTCGGGTTTACGGGCATAGGGCTCCGCCCTACCCAGCTCAAGGAAAGAGGCCCAGAGGTCTGCCAGCCGCCACGGAGTCTGACATTGACAGTCGGGGTCCTTTGCTCACCTCCTACCACTCCCCCTCCTTCATTTCCTGCCTCCTACCCACAGCAGCTTGCTTTCCAGTCCTGGGAGAATCGAATCCACTCTTATCTCGGGGACTTCCCATCGCTGGCCTCTGTGCCTGCTCTGCTCATCCCGCAGAACTGGGCACCGCGCCTTCTGCTCGTTGGTCATGTCTGCGCTCACTCACCGCTGCCGCCCGCTGCCTCCTCCAGGAAACGCGCTGTGCTCCTCAGCCGGACAGACGCAGGGCCTGCCCTTCTCTACCTGATGACCATGTTTAATGTTCCGACTTCCAGGGTCAGAATCCTACCCCTATTATCTACTCGCTTGGGCAAGTCGCCGCACCTCTCTATGCCTTTACTTCCTCACCTATAAAATGGAGATAATAGCAGCACTCACATCATTGTGTTGTTGGAAGACGTGAATGAAATGACCCAGGACCCGGCGCAGACTAGAGCTCCGTCGACGCCAGTGATTACAAACAGCCCATCTGCCCCTCCAGCTCCCCCCGAGAGAAGCGACTGCATCTGCTTGTTCACAGCTGCAACCCGAAGGCCCAGAGCGGTGCTTGGTACGCAAAAGGCACCCTGAGATATGTACTGATGTAACTGATCTGCTTGTGTCTCTCTGGTGTTTGGACCTTTTCCTTCTCTTCCCCCTCCCAATACAAGCAGATGGTCTGTGGGCAGACCAGAGGCCTCCCCAGGCTGGGAGGGGAAGAGGGATGGACCCAGTGGTGAGGGTCCTGTGGACAGCAGTCAGAGCCCAGAGGGGGGGCCTGTTAGAATGACTCCAAACCACAGTGGGATCCCCCCCAGTTCCACAGAAAGGTACTTGGTCCTCCAGGGTAACCCAGAACTGGAGAACAATGGCCCACGAGGGCCATTCAAAGCAAAAGGAACAGGGGAGGGGGTGGGTGGAAGTGGAAGAGGATACAGGGGATAAATGGTAATGGAAAAAATACAATAAAAAATGAACTATTAAAAAAGCAAAAGGAACAACAGTGTCACCAAGGTGACCCATATGGCCACATATGGGAAAAACACGGGCCCACCCAAGCCTCAACGCTACATAAAACCACCTGCTACCCCAACTTGCACACAGCCCTGGACTGGAGAAAAAGAAGGTTCTGCTTGTCACCCCGTGAGTTGCGACACGGCGGCACACACGGGTCCTGCTCACCTGAGTGAGACCTCTCTGAGCCTTGGGTCTGTCACCTGTTTCACCTCTCTCCCGCGAGGCTAGCTCAGGCTTCCATCCTAATAAAAAGGTCCCGGCGACTTGATTTGCTGCCTCATATAACCCTCTCAACAACCCTGAGAGAAGGTTGGCCTTACAGGTAAGGAGAGGAGGCACGAAGGGACATGAACCAGGGCTGAGGTTGAGCAGCTGACTGGAGCCCCCTCGTCTAACCCCAGGCCCACCCTCTTCTCCACACAAACAAAGCAGGTAGGCAGACAGCACCGAAATGTTCCCTAAACCTCAAAGACCTGTGATGACAGGGGGCAGCAGGGAAGGCGGGTGCTGCTCCGCACTGTTGGGTGTCCCAGGCCGAGGTGCAATGCTGCCCTAGTCAGGGTGTACGGGTCAAGTGCCAGATCTGTCTCTGGCTCGCAGGCTGATCTCGGCGAGTCCCCCTCCTCCCAGTGCCTGGCCTTCCCTGTCTGGCCCAAGTATAGCTAACCAAGGCTGGGCTGCTCAGTGAGCTGCGTGGGCTCTCCTGTGTGGGCTCTGAAGTGCCCCCTCGTGGACAAATTGGTGCATTCCTCCATCAGTTCTGAGACAGAGGACCTGTGGAGTCGCCCCTCCTGAGTCTTGACCCCTGACCCTGAGTGCAAGTCCCATTTCCAGGCCCCAAGAGGAAAGGGAAGGTCCTGAGGAGGTCCGGGTTTGCCAGGAGAATCCCCAGATGCCTCACTGGCTGAGTTTGTGCTCACCTACCTCTTCAGGCCTGCTTCCCTGTCTCTAATAATGGAGTTTATCAACTTTGGGAGTTTATTTGTATAGCTTGGTTTCCATCCTATTCATAAGCTGCTCGAGCTTAGGCAAGGCCCCGCCCTTCCCTGGGCCTCAATTTGCACCTGATGGGACCGAATGGCCTCAGACCCCCTGGCTCTGATCGTCAGGGGTCCCGGTGGGAACTGCATCTTCTGGGAGATTAAGAGGAGAAGTTAGGGGCCTTGAGGGAAGGACTGGGTCAAAAATCATCTCATGGAGTTGAACATATATTTGGGATTTTTAATCTGACATAATTATTGAGAAAATACTTGGTGCCAGGAGGTGACCTGTGAGGAGGATGAAAAAGAGTATAAAGGGTGCTGCATTTTTTAAAAATTTTATTTAGTTATTTTTCAAGTACAGTTTTCTATTTCTCCCATCCCAGCCTCCCCCGCCCCTTGCTCCCCACCTCCCTCCCATTTCCACCCCCCTTAGTTCTCGTCCCTGTGTCCTTCCTATTTGTTCCTCCAAATCCCTCCCACTTGGGTGCTGCATTTTTTAAAAACTGAGCGGTTTTTTCCTATCACACTGACTTATGCAAACATGTTGATCCTGGTGACAATGCTACCTCTCCCTGGAAAAGAGGACAAGCAAATTGTAGTGTGGATAGAAAAACTTAGCGAATGAGAAGGGCTGCTCCTTGCTTGGGTGCCTGAGGTGAACACAGGTACCTAGTGGTCGTGATGAGCGGGGTGAGTCTCGGACACAGAGGGAGGCCGAGGGCCAGGATGTGCGCTGAGTGCGTAGTAATAAAAGACAACAATCTCACACTTGATGTGGAGGAATCAACACGGCCATGCCAAAATACTGTGTGGAGGTGTCCTGACCTTGAATTTGATAGAGTCGCTGCTTCAGGTTTCTTCCTTTGCTCCCAGGCACAAACCAGCTCAAACTTTTCCAGAGCGAATGGCTCCGCCACTGTCTTTCCAGTCGAGGGGCTTCTTGCTGAAAAGGGGTTGACGAGGCGCCTCGGGGCGGGGACATGTCCAGCAGTGCACAGAGCCAGCTCACACCAGCTCACGGAAGCCCGCTGCTGAAGTTTCAGAAACGTTGCACCAGTCGTTGGATAGTCATTCTTAAAAATGAAATTGCGTTAGTTCACAATTAAACAAATTGTACTAACATAAAGATGATACTCAAAACTCCCCACTTCCTGGAGGTTTTACTACTCCCGATCCCTTCGAGGTCACGTCCGTCTATTGCGTCTGCACAGTGAAACCTGGACATGCGGCAGGTTCTGCACGTGTCCTCCCAACTTGTGTTCAGAACTTGGTTTGTGCGGTGGGCTTTGTAGACTAAAGAAAGTGGTGGATAAAAAAATACATAAAAACGAAAAAAGAAAGCGATGGACGGAATGTGAGCAGTGCAGACGGAACTGACAGG
Source organism: Artibeus jamaicensis (assembly GCF_021234435.1). Classification (NCBI taxonomy): domain Eukaryota; kingdom Metazoa; phylum Chordata; class Mammalia; order Chiroptera; family Phyllostomidae; genus Artibeus; species Artibeus jamaicensis. Next base: position 11,993,465 of record NW_026522057.1, read on the forward strand.
CTGAGGCTGAAAGCGGCTGCCGGTTAAGGAGCACGGGGGGAGGAAAGCGAGAAACCGTGACGGGGCCGCGCAGCGGACGGGATGCCGATGAGGGTGCCGCGTGTGCCGGGGAAGAGCCGGCAGACCAGAACGCGGCTCCTTCGCAGGCCGCTGTGGAATTACAACCAGAGGTTGACTGCAGACACAGGAATCTGGCAGGTTCTGTGCTCCACATCCTTTGACTGTGTCAGTGAAGTTTGCGGGGCACGTATGCACACCTGTAATTTGTGCATTTGGATTCTGAACAACTGGTGGTCAGACATCTGCCAGCATTACCATGGGGCAAGTGAAAGGGTTCTGGGGTTTTTTAAAGATTCTTTTTTTTTTTTTTTTTTAGAAAGAAGGGAAGGGAGGGAGAAAGAGAGGGAGAGAAACATTGATATACGAGAGATACATTGACTGGTTGCCTCTCGCAGGCCCCAGCTGGGGACCCAGCCCAAAACCCAGGCATGTACCCTGACTGGGAATCAAACCAGTGACCTTTTGGTTCAGGCCGGTGCTCAATCCACTGAGCTGCACCAGCCAGGGCTGAAAGTTTAATAAAGTCCTTATCAAAGCAAATTTTTTTCTTGGAAAAGCCTTCTTCCCTGGGTGAAGTATTTTCAGAATAAAGTGACAGATGACTTCAAGCTTCCATTGGGGACATTCCCAGGACACAGCTCTGTGCTTTGGGATACATCACTTTCGACAATGCCAATAAAACCAACACATTCAGGGGCTTCGTGGTATTTTCTTTCCTTTGACGTTTTTCAGTGTGAGTGCGTTACAGAGGCTATTGGTCTACAAGCAGTGGCAGCGTAACAGAAGCAGGACTTATCATGAAGGATATCTAGGGAAGAGCAATCATGACCTTAGCCCGGAGTGCAAGCAGCTCCCCACTCCCTCTGCTGTGCAAACAGCAATGAAAGTGAAGGCAGCTGCTTACAGTCAACAAGTCGACCTGGACCTTAGGGACCAGCCGGATCCACAATCCCAGGACAGAGGTTCTGGCTGGCCCGCTTGGATCAGGTGGGCACTCCTGGACCAAATATCGCGGTTTCCCTCATTTCTCCCTGCCCCAGCCTCCTACTCCAAGCTCTGCTAAGCACCCAGAGGCCCTGGGATCTGGAGACCTGGGGTGGGACCTCTGTGTCTTCATGGGGAGGGGCTGGTGCCCCTTCCTAGGAGTAGAAGGGCACCTGGAGAGGGACTCTGCCTGCTCCTTGCCAAAGCTGCTTGGACACCCAGGCCCCCAGCACCTTGTCCCTGCCCCCAGGCTGCAGAAAGACCAGGCAGGGGCTGGGCAGGCAGGGGCAGGGCCGGCAGGGCTGGTAGGGCAGAGCCTGGCCCAGAAAGCCAGCCACTCACGCCCCAGGACCACACAGGTAGGTTCCAGGCCTGGCTTCCATTACTACAGCTCCCTTTTATTTGTCTTATCTCCTGGACTTTCACCTAAGAATTTGTTTGAAGACAGAATTCTCTGGTGCAAAAAATAGTTCTCAAACCACAGCCTCCCACCCCCACCCCACCCCCCACACACAACACTTCAATGGGGAGGCCGCTCCGGAGGGCAGGTGGTTTGCCCCAGGTCACAGAGCAAGGCAGTGAGAGAGGCCTTCCTGGGGCCCGGTCTCCGGCAGCCCAGATGCAGTCCCTTTTCCCCAAAGCTGCCTTTCAGATCTTCCCCTAAGCAGGGCCTGGGTGGGGAGCTTCAGGAAGGCCCAGGCAGCGGGCAACCCTGGGGTTCAACCCACAAACTCCGACAGCCCACCTGGGGGCCTATGCTGTGCCCTGGGAAGGGGATGAAGGGGTGAGTGATACACAGCACCTGCCCTCAGCCAGCTCCGCACCTGTGCCTAAATATGAGAAAAATGGGTTCCTCCAAATCTAACTCTAAACACCTCCTTTCTCACTTTAACTTTTATTTTCCTTATACCTGAGCCCTCTGTCTTACAGCTCTGCCTTTTTCCTGAAGTTGCTCTATCTTCCTCCCCACTCCTCCCTCCCACTCTAGTCCTCTGGGCCCTTCCCCTCTCCTTCCCACATTAGCTCTCTTATCACACCCTGTTTCAAAGCCAGTAGGCTGGGAAAAAGCCCAACAAAGAAGATAGGACAGGGCAAGTCGCTTAGCAGGACGGAGCTGCGATGCTCCCCCTTCCCAGGAGGGGGCGCGCTATCATCTGCTGAGAACAAGCTCTCCCCTGCGCCCAGCCCAGCGCGCCCAGCCCAGCGCGCCCAGCCCAGCGCGCCCAGCCCAGCAGGCCCAACCCAATTCCGGGGCCCAGCCTGACTAACATCTAATCTTTGCAATCACGTCTCGGAAGGCAGGATAAATGATCCTCAGCTTCCAGATAGGAAGGCCCACGTTGAGAGATGGGCAGTAGTGGCTGGAGGCCTGGGGTCACACAGCAGCCAGTTTGAGCCTGGCTTCAAGTGCCTTTGACTCAAAACTGACCTCCTGACCTCCTCCTGGTCCTGGGAGACGGGTTGTCCTGTGAGAGGAGGGGCTGTGTATGGGCTGGGCTGCCTCTGAAACGCTAGGCCCAGGGATATCTTTTCTTGGGCCGATTATTTTTGAATTCCTTTCAAAATGGACCTTTCTTCTCCTAGGCCCACCCTCCCCCAGCAACCCCCTATTCCCTACACCCAGTGTCCTTTGCCTCAGCTAAACCCTTGGTTTAAGGGATGGGGCTAAAGAACCCTGGCTGCCAGAGCTGCACCCAGCCCTCACACGGACACCTCAGCTCCCCCGGGGACTCAGGTAGAAACTGTCCCCGGAACAGCCCCTTCTCTCAGGAAACACAGCCCCGAGCCTCAGTACGTGCCAGGCCCTCCCCTAGATCTTGGTGTGCTAGCTCACTGTGCGGTCAGATGAGGCACCGAGGACAGAGAGAGGAAGTGATCTGCCCACACAGCTGGTGAGTGGTGAGGCAGGACTTCAACTCGGGAAATCTGATTTCAGAGAGACTTTTAAGGACTGTGTTAGGGATTTCCATTCTCTCCTGTTTTTCTAGGCTAACAGCCAGTCCAGAATAATGACCATGTTTTCCAATCTCGCTTGTAGCTAGATGCGACCGTGCACCTAATTTCTGGCCAGGAGAAAGACCTGTGCAGCTGCCAGGTCATGCCTTTAATTAGGACAGGTGTGCCCCTCCCCGCTCGCGTCCCCGCCGGCTGCAGGCATGGGCGAGCGGACTGGGAGAGCTGCCACAGCCTCCTAACCAGCCTCCTCCTCTCAACAGCCAGAGAGCTCCTACCATAACGCGAGTCAGATCACATCGCTGCCCTGCCCCCTGCCCTCAGTGACCACACTGCCTCCAGAGACGGGCAAGCTCCTTTCCTGCCTGATCTTACACTGTCTTCCCAGTCTCATCCCTTGCCACTCTTATCCTCTGCCTTCCTCCCAGGTCAATCATCAGGAAAATCTCTTCCGCCCTGGAGGTTGTGGCTCAGTGAGTAGAGTGCTGGCCTGCGAACCCGAACGTCGCTGGTTCAATTGCTAGTCAGGCACATGCCTGGGTCAGGTCCCCAGGTCCCCAGTCTGGAGCGTGTGAAAGGCAACCGATCTACTGATATTTCCCTCTTTCTAACCCCCTCCCCCACTTCCTTAAAAATAATAAAATCTAAAAAGAAAGTTAGAAAATTTCTTCTTTCCTTAACAATGCTTTTCTCCTCTGCCTTCCCAATTTCTTTCCCAAATTGGGTCGACTGGTGCGTGTCCTTGAAGTCCCAGCCCCAAAGCGTGTCTCCTGTGTGAAGTCTTTTCTGACTCTTTTTGCAGACCCTGCAGCGCCCTCCTCTGGTCTCCCACGGTCTGTACCCCGCCCTCTGGGGTAGTGATAGACTTTCTCTGTATTGTCGTGGTCTGGAGACACACCCACCTCTCCCATCTCTGTAAGGGTGGGAACCAAGTCTGGGTCATCTGTGGGCTATCAGTCCCCTGTACGGGGCCAGGCACCAAGCCAGTGGCGTCAAGTTCAGTGAGTGATAGGAAGAGAATGTGTATGTATGTGTGTACGCGTGTGCATGTTTCCTGACTTGGCTAGAGTTTCAGGCCAAGGAGACAGAGAGGACATCTAGAAATAGCCTCATTCCGGGCCCTAGACCAGGCCTGCTGCCCAGGCAAACCGACCCTGAGCGAGGGGGTAGGAGCCCAGGATGGGCGGGTAGAGACCAAGAGGTGTGGCCAGGCGGGCTGTGACCCTGCGCCCTCCGGGGTCCGCAAGCCAGACTGTTGGCGGTCAGGCCTGGCACTCAAACCTCAGACTCAGTGACCTCAAGGACCAGCGAGTATTTCAGGCCGGGGCTGAGAGTCACCTGTTCCCTTGGCCTCACAGCTTATAGGGCAAAGGGGAGGCTGCCAGTCCACCCACTGAGGAGGGGGCAGGGCTGGGGCAGGGGCACTGGAAAGTTTGTTCTTTCTCCGTTCTGGCCCCACCTCACCCTCTTCCCCACTTGGAAGTTCTCTCCCTGAACCACCAACTGCCAAAGCTTAAAGGATTAAAGAGACTACCTATCTGGCCAACCGTCTACCAGGGAGCTGGGAACACTGAACTGAAGAGACTTGCCTAAGGTCACGAGCAGGGCAGGGTGAGGACCATCACAGGGAGAGGCGGTGTGGAAGGGTGGTAAAGCCACACAAGGTCTAGAGCCCGTCCTCCCGGGTCTAAAGCCCGGCTCTCATCTATCCACTGGGGATGGGGACAAGAGTACCTACCTCACTGCATTATTTTCACGGTTAAGTAAGGACGATGAGACGGAAAGCTGCCGAGTCCAGCCTGGCACTTGAAAAGTGCTGTACCGATGTTGGCAATCATTTCTGTACCACGCTCCTCAGCACACAAAGCTTCTCAACACCCGCCGTGTCTTTTGGTCCCTCTGGCAACCCTGAGCGGTAGACATCACTGTCCCCTTCACATAGAGGAGGAAACGGGCTCGACTGGCCAAGTTCGCACAGCTGGCATCGTGTCTCTCAACTGCCCTGCCAGTGGTCTCCCCACCCCCTCTTCTTTGGTTCATCAAACGGAGAGGAGGCCAGAGAGCACATGGAGAGCCAGCCCTTGGGTCCTGAGGCCCCGCTGATCTTCTTACCTCTGCACTGCATGACCCCATTGCCAGGAGGGTAGTTTTATCCAGCTGCTATCACCCCCTCTTGACTCTGATTCCACTCTTCAATATCTTCCACCCCTAGAAGGCCAGATCTCTCAGCGTTGGCTCCTGCCTCGGTCTGCCTCCAGCCCACCCAGTCCGTCCTGCAGACGACTCCTTCCTTTTCCTGTCTAGTGTCCGTTTACAACAGAGCCCAGGGCTGCTGTTCCCAACCAACCCCCAGGCAACCCCCAGACCCCAAGCTCTTAAAACAGATCAAGCCAGGCTAACAGCATTGGCTCTGGACCTGCTTCCTGGAACACCCCTGGCCCCAGACTCCTGAGGTCAAGATCCTGTCCCTGCCAGGCCCCCTGCCAGCGTGGCTCGCCAACTTTCCTCACCTAAGGACCCAGAGTGGTCACCTGTCCACACCAACCTGGCTTGTCAGGTCTCCTGGAAACCTGCCCAGAATCTTCAGCAGACTGTTCCTGAATGGAGTGTACTCTGGGGAGTGACCATTGAATCATTGGCTCTAATTATACTTCACTTAATCTAATATTATTTGTATTCTGGCACAGGCGAGTTTCTCGTTTGATAGAGCAGTGGTTTGGGGAATGCGCCAGAGGCAGACCCCGTCTGGGATCTGTTCTGACTACTTCCTGGGAAACAGCCGGGTCCCCAAAGGGACCTGCCCTGGAGAGCTTGTTGGGAGGTTCTAGCGGGAGAGTGTGGCCACTCATATACCTTTGACTGAAGAATAGTCCTCTCCTCTGTCCTGGAAGGTCATCCTCTTCACACACGGAGCGGAGGGAAGAAGGGGACACCCACATGGCCAGGCGGACCAGCCGAATGAACCCTGGCCATCGGTGGGGTGACAGGTGTCTCAGCCGATCGCCCTCGCACCCTGAGAGCTCCCACTGAGACTCACACTGCTCCTGTGCACCGGGGAAGCCGCTGCACCTGGCCTACTTGGGCCCCACCACACACCGGAAACGGCCCGTCCGTAACCCCCGAGAATGGAGTGAAAAGGAGGCCACGAGACAGGCTGCTCCAGCAGAAGGACAGCTGAGAGTAGGAGGTAGAATTTTCCAACAGAGAGAACACTGGAGAGGACAGGTGGCTTTCTTTGCTCCAGAGAGACTGTCTGTGCACTCCCCCGAGCCGTGCCAGGCCCTGCGGATGCAGCACGGAGCCGCAGGGAATGGGTCCCGGTGTGGTAGGACGGACAGACTCTGAAACAAAAGGACCCCGAGAGAGCAGAGTGAGCACCATGATAAGGAAGGTGGGGGTCCCCGAGGAGGGGGTAGGGGCCAGGGAGGAAGCGCATTCTAAGCAAACAGCAAGTGGGAAGTACGGGGCTCCTCCCTGGCACTTAGAGAGGCGAGCGGGGCCAGAACCGGGGGGCCTCAAGGCAAGGGATGAGGGTCTTGTGCTGAGGACCATGGGCGGCCAGGCCAGGAGGCTGAGAAGAGAAACAATTAACCGCTGTACTGCACTCCTGGGCTTATCCTGCCTTATTTTCTCAGAGTCCTTGGGCAGCTGGCTGGGTTTTTTGCAGAAAAAGAAACCGAGATCCACCCTGGCTGGTGTGGGTCAGTGGACTGAGTGCCAGCCTGCAAACCAAAAGGTCGCAGGTTCAATTCCCAGTCAGGGCACGTGGCTGGGTTGCGGGCCAAGCCCCCAGCAGGGGGCATGTGAAAAGCAACCACACTGATGTTTCTCTCCCTCTTTTTCTCCCTCCCTTACTCTCTCTCTAAAAATAAATAAATAAAATTTTTACAGGAAAAAAAAAGAAATTGAGATCCAGAGAGGTCCTGACTTGCCCCAACACACCACTGGTGTACAAGTAACAGAGGCAGGATTGGAACCAGGTGCGTCTCGTTCCAGAGGCCCTAACGCTACAGATGTGGAGAGATTCACTCATTCATTCATTCAACATTCATTCACGCCCACTATCTGCCGGGCACTCTTCTTGGAGTCAGATTCCGGTAATAAAGTAGACCGATACAACAGATAAGCCAAGGCTGAAGAGTTTGGGCTTTATTCTGTCAGCAACAGGTAGGACAGCTGGTTTCTGGAAGGCAGAAGGGACTGCCCCTCCGCTCCCAGCCGCACCCCGCCTCCGGTCTGGGGAGCGTTCTGTTCCCCCACCATCAGCAGCTTCTTGGAAGCAAAGGGGTGTTGAGTACGCCTCAGTCTTTTGCCATCTTTTGTTCTCTCAGACCCACAGTATCCTAGAACTCATGGGGAACAAGGAAGCGGTTTCCTAGTGGCAGAAAGAACACTCCATTCCATCACTGTGGCCGCAGCCTCTGGCATCGTGAGCTCAGGGGGGTTCTGACGGAAAAGGGGTTCTCTGGAAAGTCATCTCACAGGGCGATCCAGGCGTAAATTGCAAACCGGCCAAGTCACATGGGCGTTCAGGCCCCAGGCCCAAACCTTCTTCAGTAAAAGGTTTATCTGTGCCTTAAGCAAGCCTTATCCTTTGCTGCGGCATCTGGGTCAGTGAATGCCTCTTTGAAATGCCCCCTTTCAGGCCCTCGCTCGAATGCAGGACCACCCTCCAGACCCCAACTTCTACCGCAAGACAACCTTCAAAAATCACATAATCTGCCCTGGCTGGTGCAGCTCAGGGGATTGAGCGTGGGCCTGTGCAGCAGAGGGTCGCCGGTTTGGTTCCCAGCCAGGGCTCAGGCCTGCTCCCCAGTGGGGGACACATGGGAGGCAACCGCACACTGATGTTTCTCCCCCTCTTTCTCCCTCCCTTCCTCTCTCTTTGAAAATAAATAAATAAAATATTTTTTAAAAGAAGTCACATAATCTTTTAAAAAAGATTTTATTTATCTATTTTTAGAAAGAGGAGAAGGGAGGGAGAGAAGAAGAGAAACATCAGTGTGTGGTTGCCTCTCACGTGGGCCCCACTGGGAAACTTTGGGAACGAAAGGCAACCCCACATGCAACACAGGCACGCGCCCTGACTGGGAATCGAACTGGACACCCTTTGGTTCACAGCCAGCACTCAATCCACTGAGCTACACCAGCCAGGGCAGAAATCACATAATCTTAACTATTCTGCAATCCCATCCCCACCTTGGTTTCTCCCACCTTCGTGTAAATCTTCCTTTTGGTCCCTCCTTAACCTCAAACACACAGAAGAAACTGCCAACTGATTCTCGAAAGCATTTATCTCGGTCTGTCAAAATCTCGCTCCCAGGTAATAGGACGTACGCCCCTTTTGCAGGCCCTCTCCCTCAGGGCTATAAAGCATGACTGACCCTGTTTTATCCTCAGAACTAGAAAATCACTGGAAAATTCCCTGAAGGTGCAGAGGCTCTGGGAACTTCTGAAACAGGACACACCAGACCACAATGACCACTGACCACCGGACCCTGCACCCAAAGGTAACATCAATGACACTCAGCCCAACTGAAACATCCTGTTCCACGACCACCCCATTAACTCATTAAAAACCCAGCCCCGACCCCTCAGTGCCGGTGCTGCTGCACATCTCCGCACTGGGCCTTTTTTCCTTCCTTGGGAAAGTGAAAATAAAAAAAAAAACTTTGCTCTCTGCACTCTCTTCTCCTTGTGAATTCTTTCACAGCCCGTGTCACCGACCACCCTAACACCAGGCGTATCCTCTATTCGGCTCAGATAAATGTTTGTAAAAATTCTCTACTGGTTTGGGCGTTTCTCCCGTTGAGAGAGGGCGGGGCCACAGCTCTCCTGTTCATACCAGATCCCCACTGAGCCCAGTACAGTGCCTGGGCACAGGGGGCGCTCTGCTGAGACTGGCGGTGGGAGCGAAGCATGATTTACCGGCAGAGGAAGGGGGCGATGAGGACGCTTGTCTGCCGTATCTGAAGGCACTCAGTGAGGAGGGAGAACACGTGGCTCATTCTCGTGCACCTCTGGGACAAATGCCCTGGGAAGGAGACCCAAAAGGGAGAAGGAGACTCGCCATTCATGGAGCTTTAGTGTATGTTAGGCTTTCCATGTTATCGCGCTTCACCCTCATACCAGCCCGGGGAAGAAGATGGCCTTCCTCCACCTGGGAGGAGACTCAGAAGGGGGAAGGGACTTGCTCGGGTCTCTAGCTAGTAAGTGGGAGGCTCTGGATTTAGAACCAGGCCTCTTTTCGAAGATACTGCTTCTGACTACGCTATGAACCAAGGGGAGGGTTTAAATGGTGTGGAGAAAGCTGAGGATTCCATGGGAGGCAGAGACACAGAGCCCCAGCCACCATTACCAGACAAAGAGAAGAATTCCCGCTTTCAGGTACTTGGGGGTAGGGTGCAGGTGGCCAACATGCACAGACTGCGGCCCTGAAGGGGCAAAGGTGTCTCCATGTCCCTGGGTCAGAGGAGCCTCCAGCTCGGCTTCTTCGGCCTTTACCTCTGGCATCTCTCCCTGTGCCCGCAGCACCATTCACAGCGGAGGTGTCCGGACGGCAGGGAGGATCCAGGAAACAGCTGAAGATGCTGAGTAGGCCTCCCTCCCACGCCTGCTATGGCCCCATGGATCACCCGGTGCTGCCAGCCCTTCTCATTGGCTCTCTCCTGGCTACTCATCTCTCCTCTTCTCCATTTTCCCAGCCTGTGGTTGCTACGGAAACAGAGAACAGTGACATCACCATAGGGTGAGGGCCGGGGAAACGCTCCTCTTGTCAGGTATTGGTCCTGCTACCTGCCAGATGTTATATACCCGTTTGGACCTGTCAGGGCAAGAGAGAGGAGCAGGAAATGGAACAGGGCTCGTGTGTCCTCTCTTTGCCCCTCCCTCCTCAGATGCAGGGCAAGGAGGATACAGGTAATCAGAGGGATGAGTAAAAGACTGCACATACAGTCTTTTTAAAAAGGAAGATGAGAACCAAGTGGAAAGGAGAGAGGGTGCAGCTGAGGAGTCAATGACTCAGGTCTGAGCATGGTGGGGAGACGGGTGTCGGGCAGCGAGAACAGTGGGTCCCAGGTTTGTCCAGAGTTCCTCGAAGCACCGTGCCCTTCCACACAGGCAGGCCCAAAAGAGGGAGCTGAGGAACTTTCTGGCAGTATCCCCCTCAACCCCTCCCGAAGACCTCTACCGCCCCTTCCTCCCAGCTGCAGCATTTTCTAACCCTGACTCAGAAATAAGAAAATTGAGGATTAGAGAAGCAAAGCAATCTGCCTCGGGCGGTGCAGCAGGTGAGGGAAAGAGCTGTGACCAGGTCCGAGGACTCCTGTACTATCCATGAAGATAATAATAACGGCAGCAGCCCTGGCTGGCCTGGCTCAGTGGATCGAGCACCGGCCTGCGGACCAAAGGGTCTCTGGTCTGCAGCCCAGTCAGGGTGCACGCCTGCACTGCGTGCTGGCCAGATCCCCATGGGGGGCGGTGAGAGAGACAACCGCACATTGATGTTTCTCTCCCTCTTTCTCCTTCCCTTTCTCTAAAAATAAATCAATGAAATCTTTAAAAAAATAATAACAGCAGCAGCAGTAGGAGCAGCAGCAGGAGTGAACATAATTTAGGAAGCTTACCATGCCCAGCATTTGAAATGCTTTATCTCGTGTGATCCCCAAATACCTTTGTGGGGTAAATACTGTCACCACCTCCATTTTCAAGGTGAAACAAAGACTCAGAGTGGCCTAAGTGAATTGCCCGCAGCCACACGGCCAGGGCCCAGTGCAATCAGAGTTGGAACACAAATCTGCCCGCCTGCCCTAGACTGTCACCTCTGCATTAGAAAGACCTTGTAGGGAGGCAGCTCTGGGCCCCAGGCTCCAGCCACCCAGTCTTGGAAAGAGGAGGCCCTGTGTCTAAAGGCTGCGACCTTGAGTTAGAAACCATCCAACATCCCCACCCACCCACCCCAACTACTGCTCTAGCAGTTAAGTCACCAGGGCTCCACGCCCAGCCCTGAGGCCTGTTCCTGCAGTTTTGGCAGAAATGGGCCTCTCAGTCTTCTGGCAAGTGGACTTATCCAAAATAACCAAGACCTTGGGGGAGAGAGGGCTCTTCCTCCATGGCCTCCTTCCCAGACAGGGAAAAGGAGGTAAGGGCAGATGCTGTCTATTTCCACATGGAGAAATAGAGGCCCTGTGTGTGTGTTGGGGGGGGGGGGGGCGCTGCCGCACTGTAAGTGTGTGGCAGAGGGGGCAGGAGCCCAGGGCTGCTGGGCCTGCAGCTCCTGCCTGTGCCCCTGGGTGGACTTCTAGTGGCTGAAGTTCAGCTGGGCGCCACTCCCTTGCACAGGGCTGCCCATGGGGGATTTGCCTACACTCACTTCCTCTGGGAAGTCTCCCCTGAGCCCCTGGATCAGACTAGGCCTCCCCTTAAAGCCACCGCGGTAGTTTTGTGTCTGCCCACCAGAAGGTGAGCTATGTGGGTGTGTCTTATTCATAGTTTTCTCCCCAGAGCCTAGCCCAGGGCCGGGCACAAAGTGGGTGCTTTAATAATAGAAATGAATGGCTCCCCTAAGCTTTGGTTTGCAAATCTGTAAAGCAGGGTTAATGATAACTACATCATGGATTTTGTTGTAAAAGTTCAAGACAATGTAGTTAATGCCTTCACCATGCAGTAAACGTCAGTTACAAGGTGGGCGTTTTTAATGACAGTGCTTTGTGAAAATAACGAGTCAAACACTGAGCTGTCTCCTTAAAGAAGGTGACTGACCACTTGCTAGTGTGAAGAAGTAAGAGAAAGGGCAGCGGATGGGGGCTGCAGCAGCCAGGCAGGTGAGGGACAGAATTTCTGAAAGACAATGTGTGTGGGGGGGGAGGGGGTGGGGGGGGGGGGACCGCAGCAAATGCCCAGATCAGAGAAGCCTGAGCACTGGCAGGGTGTGCGGGGCGTTGGATTGCTGGGCAGACAGGCGCGCAGCAGACATTCCTCCGGGAGGGGCCAGCACGTGGGGGGAGGGTGTGCTGGGTAGGGTCACACTTTTGTGGGAGCAGACAGAGAGCACAGGGGCAGCTTAGCCACCAAGAGAGTCCCTGGTGACTCTCCCGGCCACCGGGGAGTGGCCAAAGAGCCCACTGGACCAGGTTTGCAATCTCGGTTCTGATTCACCCTCTCTCTTCGGGCGACCTTGTCAGTTCCCCCTCGTAGCTCCTCGCCTGTAAAAGGGGGATCGAGACGCCTGCTGTGCAAAGAGTCGGCCAGAGTTTTGCCGGCGTGGTCATGAGACTAAGGGCAAATTTCCCTTCTGCTCTAGTGTCTCTCATCTCTGCTCTAACCCCAAGCTAGGGAGAAACCGGGGGCTGGAAGACGTCCGTGGCGTGTGCCACAGCTCGCAGGCACAGTGCCCCCAGCTGCTTGCTTCCTCCTCGGGTTCCGAAGAAGTCCTTGAGGCCAAGGAAGGGAGCCGTTCCTGCCAGCCCGGAGCACGGGCCTCGAAGGCCAGGCACCGCGCTGACGCAGGCCAGCCTGGCACCACTTGCCGTCCCTTCCACTTTGGCGGGCTGGGGGATGGGCGGCCACCCCTTGGAGGGTGAGTGGCGGGCTTGGGGCTTCCTATTTCGGAAGCAGAAGGCGGGGAGGTGTGGGCCACGCCTCCTCACGTGATGCGTGGGCTATTTAAAGCGGCAGCGCGGGCTGGGAGCCGCGGATCGCGGAGTGTTCCCTTGCTAGCTTAGTCGGTTCTTCTTTCTTAGCTTAGCCCAGCCTCATCATGGTGGACGCCTTTGCAGGCACCTGGAAGCTAGTGGACAGCAAGAATTTCGATGACTACATGAAGTCCCTCGGTGAGCAGGGCTCGGGATGCTAGGCGGCGGAGGGGCTGGCCGCGTGCCCAGCCGGCGCCGCGCTCCCTCTCTGGCTGGTACCCTGCACGCCTGCAGCATCCCTCCGATCAAGGTTGGGGATAAGGGTTGCGGGGAAGGTGGCAGCCTGGGCTAGGCATCTGCGGTCTGTTGGGAGGGGTCTTTCATGGCCTGAATCTGCAAGAAGGATTCCCAGGTGGGGAGGCTTAAGGCGGTAGATGTGCTGATCTTGTGGGGGTTGAGAGGTTCTTTCCAGGAAGAGGGGTTTATGTTCTGGAGGTTTGGGTAAAAAGAGAGCATTGATCCAGAAGGTGGGAGGCTGGCTAAGGGAGGATGAGAGCAGCAGCATCGGCGGTTTAGGAACTGAAAATGGTGAGCACAGAAAGGGAATCGTCTGTATGGGGCGTGTACTCTGGCCTACAGAATTGGGGGATTCCCAGGAGGAGAGATGGAAGAGTGGGTAACTCCGGTAATGGGATATTCTGAGAAGGAGGTGAATTAGGAGTCCACACAGTTAGCTACAACCTCTGCTTTTCCATGTTGGATTAGGGAAGGGATTTCCCCTGGATGACACCCTTTCTCACCAGCCAGTCTCTGAGCTTTGTCCTGCAGTGGTTTGTAATGAGCCTTTAATCACAGTGGTAAGGTGGGACAAGAGGCCCCAACATCAGCTGCAGCCCAGGGCTTTGCTACTCTTTAGGGAAGGGTGCGGTGGAAATTGGGCATCCAGGATGCAACAGAGGGACCTAGAGCAAGGCCAAGACTTGTTAAGGGCAGGAAGGGTCTTTGGTCTAAGAGGGTGTGGTGTTGGGATGCAGAAGGATAAAAACTGGAAGAACCTAATAAGGCGAAGTCCTTGGAGATTCCCATACCTTGCTTAGTTCAACAGATGTGCAAACTGAGACCCAAAGAAAGTAGAAACTTGTCATAAAAATTCCACAGCAGAGCAGAAAGCCTAGATTTCTAGATCTGCAACCCAGATCAGTTTCCATACGGGCGCTGTGGGTGGGAACAGTTGGAACTGCTTATCTAATGAGCACCCTCAGCCCTTCCCCTCTCGGTAGTGTTTTGTGCTTGGATGGAGACAGCCTGGCTGGAAACCCCAGCCCCACCCAGGCTTACCCTAGATCTCCCGGCTGGGACAGGGAGAGCCTGGGACAGGGAGAGGCTGGGACAGGGAGAGCCTTCCATGCCTTCCTCCCAGGGAAGGCGGGCTGGGTTATGGCAGATATTCCAAAGGAGGTGGGGGAAGATCGACTCCAGGCACCTCTCACCTCTATTCCTAACCCTTTCCTGAAATAGGGACCACAAGTGTTGGCTCTTGAGGTCTTAGGAGGCTGGGCACTATGTCCAGCGACTTCTGGACACAGGGGTGGGCAGCTGTTGGGGAAGTTGGAGGCCCAGGGTCAGCGCCTTCTCCCAGGCCTCCCACAGCAGGCTTTCCAGCCGAAGGCCTGTTCCCTGAAGTGGGCTGCGGCGTCCTCACCAGCACTGCTTCCTTGTCTTGCCCCAACTTGGGCCAGGGGGCTGAGAGGCCACCCAACCTGCTCTTCTGGTCCTACCTACAGAAGGGATGAGGCCCATGGGGAAGAAAGCCCCTGCTCAGTAAACAGCTTCAACTTCATTTCAAAGTAGAACCCATGTCTCCCCAAGCCCCCCAAATTCCGTCAGCCCACTTTCATTCCCAGCTCCTCCTGGCTTGGTCCCTCTCTCACTCTCCAGAGGTTTGCTTCCTCAAACACCCTACCTCTCCAGGTTTCCTAAGCAAACAGAACTCCTTGTGCAGTGATAAGGCCAGATCTCTGCCTGTGGGTGGAACTGGCCGGACTCACTCTGACAGGTGAGGGGTAAGGCCAAAGTCCCTCACTGGCCAAGCAGGATGGGCCAGCTGTTTGTGCCCTTCATTTTAGGCCACAGGTCTCAGGGGGAAAGGTAGTACCAGTGATCACAGGCACACATCACAGGAGGCAGGATGGCCCAGCGGAACAGCAAACAGTTTTGGAGCCCAGGTTGAAATCTAGGTCAATCACTTACTCTCTGACTTTGGGCAAGTCGCTTTACCTTCCGAGCCTCTGTAAAATGGGGATAATAATGAAAACCACCATCGTTCATGGCTTTTATGGGCATTTCAAGTACAATAACCCGTGGAGGGCATGGGCTGGCTGCCAACAAGCACCATGGGGACTTTATGCACAACACCTCACTCAGCTGGGCTGTTCCTGCTTCACCTCTGCTCTGGAAGTAGCTCAGCATAGGCTGCTGGGGGCAGAGGGGCCAGGCAGTCTTGGCGAAGGGCAGACTACAGGGACACACCTTAGACTGTTTAAGAACTCCTTGTTCCCCACTCTTGCAGGGCACTTTGGGCTGTGCTCAGCACCCATGGCTCAGAAGCCATGTTTGGGTTGGGAGTCCCCATTGGGCCTTAGACTAGGAACCAGGAGACCTGGATTCGAGTCCTGACTGCACGACCACTTTAGGCCTCTCCTGTAGCTGTGCAATAAGGCAGGCATGCCCGTCTGCTTACCTCCTAAGTCTGTGATGAGCACCAGTGTGTCTCAGGGTAAAATTTCCAAGGGGGGAACACTCTTCTCCCAAGGCCTTGTAAGCTAAGACCCACATTTCATTGCTTAGCCTGTGTTTGGACTGCCCAGGTGTCCTGGAAGGGAGCCCTGTGCTCCAGCCGTGAGACACAATAGCTGAGCAGTTAAGTGAGCTCTGCAGTCAACCAATTAAGATTTGGGACCCTGGCTTCAACTCTTACCTCAATTTTTGCATCTGTAGAGTGGAGATAAATCAACCCTTCAGGAAGACAGGAAGGATTGAATAACACACACGACTTTTCTTATCACACAGAAAGCACTTATTCTAAAGTTCTCGTCCTCTTCTCCCCCCTTTCCCACAGCCAGCCTGGGTTGCCCATTGAGCTCCTTGTACCCTGCCTCTGCTCTGTGCTCATGACCTTCCCTCTGCCCTCAGGTGTGGGTTTTGCTACCAGGCAGGTGGCCAGTATGACCAAGCCTACCACGATCATTGAAATAAATGGGGACACCATCACCATAAAAACCCAAAGCACCTTCAAGAATACAGAGGTCAGCTTCAAGCTAGGCGTGGAGTTCGATGAGACAACAGCTGATGACAGGAAGGTCAAGGTGAGTAAAGGAAGGGGACATGGGCAATCGAGGTAAAGGAAGGGGACATGGGCAGTCGAGGATGTTGAGACCCTAAAGGGAAATCAACTGGTAGTCTTGCATCCTATTATTGCACCCCAAGGGGTAGGCAGTTATGGGGGATTGAAATAAAACAAGGGCCATTGCAGGAATAGTGCTGAAATGCCCCAGTGCTAAATGCATGTTGGTCCTGTCTTCTGGTTTTCCTCCTCCATTCTTGAGAAGCATGTAGCAGCTGCCTCTGGGAGTGGGCAGCAGAGCCAGGATGTTCTGACTTGTGTCTATGCCAGTTCTGACTGGAGGGTGACCTGTGCATGGCACACAGGAACTCTGGGTTTCTTTCCTCTACCATAGATGGGGAACTGGTAGCGGCCATGGCCATTACCTCAGGTGTTTTAGGAATGAGGCCCAGAAGTCAGGGCCCTCCACTGAGTCAGCAGGTCATCCTGGCCTCCAGCAACAAAGGATGCAACTGGGGATAAGGAGCTGAGACCCACTCAGCTGCCTCTTCTCCAGTTTCCACCTCCCACACTTAACCGGTGACCCTGAGGAAGTGTTTCCAATGCTGCCAGTCCACAGGCAGGATAAGCTGTGATCTGCACAGGACTTCGTCTTGAGTGTGTTTGTAGTCTTCCATCCAAGCCTTAGTCCACCTCTTCCGGGGATGAAGAGGGCACCTACCTCCAGGCTCAGGGCTTGTCACCCTGCAGTGGCTTTCTTGGCAACTTGCTCAGGCGTCTCTGGGCAAGGAACACGAGAACAAGGGATTTGATCTCTACAGGGTGCCCCACCAGACCCTACCATTCAGTGCTTCAGCTGTTTCCTCCTCCTCACAGCTGCCCCTGGGAAGGACAGGGGAGCGTCTGGACTCTTCTTTGTGGAGGCAACTGATGCCCAGCCCAGCACACGGGAAGCTGGCAGCAGAGCTGGGCTGGTGCCCAAAGATGGCAGGGAACCTACCTGGGAAAGAAGTGGCTGCCCCTAACACATGCCTGTGCCTCCTTGAACTAGCCCACCTTCTTGAGGGGCAAAACTCCCAACTAAACAAGTTTCCTGGGATGCCTGGCTAAAAATAATTTGCTGTGAGTGGGCAAAAACTAAGGGACTGGGAATAAGGTGCTGCTAAGGATACATCACCTCCCAGCCCCAAACACATGTACACAACCCTGTCATTCTTCCACTCAACTCTGCTCAGCCAGGGCCCCTCAGCCTGGCCCAGAGCCCCCAGATTTCTAGAGGAGAGACCTGAGACAGCTGCCAAGTGAGAACCAGCTGATACAGGCTGTTAGCACCCAGAAGACTAAGTGGGCATTTGGCCAGAGCTGTGGAACACTTCAAGGGCACCCCGACCCAGGACCTGGCAGTTGCTGCCCACTTGTCAGCTGAAGGGGTCATATGATGTGAACCAAGAAGAGGGGTAGGAATACAGGGAGGAAAGTCTGGTTTTCCAACACCCTCTCCCTCATCCGCATGGGTCTTTCAGACATTATGTGTAACTACCAGTAGGCAGGAGGGTCTCAGGACTCCCCCTCACTAGTCTTTCCAGGGATATCGGTGGGCACATGCCCCTTGTATCTTAGGGGCACTGGGGCTGTGGCATCACTCAAGAGTACAGGTTAAATGCCATCTTGAAGGTTGGTGGTGCTTCTGAGAGCCAGGCTGCCTGGCTCCACCACACTGCCTGTCTCTTCCTACTTGTCTAACACCTGAAGGTCCCTCCCCCGACAGGCAGCAGTGGAGCAGAGGCTGGAAGTCACCAGGACATCCTGCAGGGCTAGGTTGGAGGGGGGCTCATGCGCTCTGGGCCTAGCACCATCAGTGGTGTGGGCCAGAGGCCCAGGGACCAGACCCCATGCGGTCTCCATCCTGGCTCGGATCACATCTCAGGCCTCTACCCTCTTTCCACAGTCAACTGTGACGCTGGATGGAGGCAAACTTGTCCATGTGCAGAAATGGGATGGGCAAGAAACAACACTCGTACGGGAGCTCGTTGATGGGAAACTCATCTTGGTAAGATGACAGCTTTGGAGCCTCACCCAGCTGACTACTACTGCTGCCCCTTCAGCCAAGCTTGTCATAAAAAGCCAAAGTTTTCCCCTGGCGGGACTGGGAGCCGGGACAGTGGAGGACAGGTGCGGGTGGCGATAGGTGGGAATTTTCTGTGTAGGGCTTTGGACTCACATCTCAGGCCTCCTAGATTTAAATCTCAACTTCCAGGCCGTGTGACTTGGGACAAGTCACCTTCAAGTCCTTCAAGTAAAAACAGGTACCAGAAACACGGACTCTGTAGGCTGCTGGGACGTCTGAACGGCACAGTGGACGAAGAGCATATGTAAATCATCATGACATGGGAGGAAGACAGCAGGCACTCCACAGCCTTAGTTTCCTTCTGTGCTGCTGCCTTGCCTCACCCTGGGCCGGGGGGGGGGGGAACGGGGACAGGGCCAATCTGATTCCAAGTCCCTAAGAAAGCCTCCCACCAATCACAGCATTCCCCTTTCCCTCCTCCCTAGGACAGTACCACCACATGTGAAGCCTTTAGACAGTGACAGGCTGGGGCAATGACTTGACAGCACAGCCCTTTCCTCATTCCAGCCCCAGCTGTTCTGAGTGCCTTTCATGCCTGGCCTACTGCAAGTATCTGAATAGAGCTGGGTGGGAAGTGACAACCATGCTGGCAGATCTGTTTAGGGACAAACTTGGGGACTCCACTTAGAGAATGTAGACTTGACTGAACACCCCCAGACCCAGGGGGAAAGATAGCAGCCACCCATGGTCTCTACCCCCTAATTCCACAGGGCCTCAGGTTTTCACTTCAGCATCTTCAACGCATTTCTTGGGTCAGTGTAACCTGCTCACTGCACTCACAGAGCAGGTCCCTGCAGAATTAGTGATGAGGTGACGACCTTCGGTAGAAGTGAGATATGCAGGGCCAAATACTCATTGGGCAATCAGCTGTAGCAAGACCGTGGGCCTGGCTCTATGTTGCCAGGCTAGATGGTGGGGGCTCAGGGCTCTGGCCCTGGGCCTACCCCAAGTAAGGGAAGGAGAGTTGGTGGCCTAGCACAGTCCTCTTAGGAGTGTCTGGATATGTGTATTCAGCTATATGTCTACTACATGCTAGGTGCCATCTCAGGCATTAAGGGTGAAGGGAGAAGAATGGTGCAAGGGAAAGAGAAACACTCTGGGATCCTGACCAAGTTACTTCCTCTCTCAAGACTCCTTTTCCTAAATATCTAAAAGAGGGATTACATGCATAACTTAAAATGTACAGCACCTGGCACATACCCACTAACAGGATTATGAGGATGAAGGCAGAGGGCTCTTGCCATCGGGATGGAGAGCGGTCTCAGGCTTGTGCCCTCAGCCCTGCCCTAACCGAACTCTTTCCTTCCAGACACTCACCCATGGCAACGTAGTCTGTACTCGCACCTACGAGAAAGACGCGTGACCTGCCCGCTCCTTCACTGACTGCTCCTCTGCCAACTGGCCACCCCGGACTCAGCACCAGATTGCCTCACTTCCTCCTCCAGCATTTTGTATAAATTCCCCTCGATTGGGGAAATCCTTCTGGGGTCAGGTGCACCACCCTGGATCCGGTTCCAGTACCATTGTGTTTGTTTTTCTAACTGCATCCAAAGAGTGCTCTGAGGTCAATAAAGCAGGGACAAGACCGCCCAGTTGCCTGTTTGCCTTTGGTGACATGAAGCCGGGAGTCCCGGGGTCCGTGTGTCAGAGAGGGCGGACACATCTGCCTGAAGGTCACTCAGGAAAAAGCACTGCAGGAGACTGGAATGGACAGTCTTGGGGACAGTGGTAGCTATGGCACTGCACCACCTTACACGTACAGTAATGTAACAGCTGTACCTATACCTTGCCTTTACTTCCCCTCCGTGTCCAGATGAGCTGGTCCAGCCTGAAATAATCAATCAGTGGCAGGGCTTCCCCAGGCATGGCTACTGAACTACCACTCAGGCCCGGCAGTACTGAATGCCCTTGGGTCTGGACAGTCGCCCTTCTCTGTGCAGTGCTGTGGTCTCCTTCCAGAATGCAGGCTCAGGACGAAGGACCCAGGCTTGTGCCATGGTGGTGGGAAAAAATGCCCACTGGCCAAGATGACTGCTGAGCTCCCACCTGCACCCCAGGCCATTGCTCAGTTATAAATTCTCTCTGGTTCTCCAGCAGCTCTGGGAGAAGAGGTCATCTGAGCATTAAAGAAGGAGGCTTATAAGTGATCCTAGTACCTGCTAGTATGTCTGGCTCTGTACCTCAGCTGGGCCTCTCCCCACAGTCTAAGGCAACTTATTAAATGGCTTCCTGTCAAGTCATGTAGACTCAGTGACTTTTAAGTCTGTAAGTTCAGTCTGGGAAGAGGTATTTTAGTAATAAGAACTTTCAGTAAGTCTAAAACCAAACACACTTCCATTTAGTGCCAGGCATTTAAGCAGAAACCTGAAGTAGAACCAATTGACTCATACAGTGGTAAACACAAAGTAAAGCAATGATCTTGGCTTGAGCTGTCTGGTTTGGTGGTCTGGCAGAATGTCACACACAAGCTCAGTCACTGTGAACAATGGTTTTGTGGTTACAACCACTGGCTGTCACTGCTAGCACAGTAAAACTATTATGTTGGGGGGCATGGAAACAGCGAGCACCACTTCTTACCATATTCTCAGACTGCCAGTCTCCTAGCTGCCCCAGTGCTGGTTGGGTGCAGCAGAGATCACCCACCAATCAGCCCAGGGCAAACCAACAGGGAGGGGCCAATCGCTCTGTTCTCCAACTACAGCCAGAGTCACCACCACAGCAGTAACTGTGGTTCCAGCCTGGACTCCTGTACAGGAATCAGGCTCTGGCAGTGGCGGCTGGAGAGGATAATGGGGCCTCCTGCTGAATAAAAGATGTTGGGTGAATGGATGGGTAAGCTGCAGGTGTCATTTGCAAATGGACCAGGAATGACAAGGAAACAACTCATTCAGGCAGATGGTTCTGACATGTAACTCCCAAACCTGCCTGCTACTTGAGGTGAAGCCACCTCCCGCGGGAGGGAAGTCATGGGGTGGGAAGCCACATTCTCACTACTGGGTCTTTTAGGAGCCGGGGCGGCAGGGCACAGGCTCCGGTTCCTCCTCCTCTCAACCACCCCCTCTGCTCTTCGCACTCTCACTCCTTGTGCTTCTTCTTGTGTTTCTTCTTCTTTTTCTTCTTCTTTGCTGCCTTGCTGTCTTTTGATGTGCGCCTTGCCCTCTTGCCTGTATCGCTCTCAGAGTCTGAGCTGTCGGAGTTAGATGACTTCCTGTCTCTATGTTTCTTTTTCTTCTTTTCCTGGAAAGAAAAAAAACTCAACATTGTATGTGTATATTTGCTTTAAAAAATCATGACATGTAACCAACAGGTGACCACTTGATAAATTATAAAATATTAATTAAAGAGGATAAATTACACCTTCGATTATCAATAAGAAAAATGATCAAAGCAAGTAAAGGATCGAGTCATAATACAGTAGTACACACTCTAGATTCTAGTGTATTTAACATGTGCATGTATGTATACATGCATGTATACATGCCTAGCATCCAGTGTTTGCATATACCTATATGTATTTACAATACACGGAAAACAACCGAGTATACAAAGTGATGAGCAGTGTCTCGGGAATGTATTGAATAGGGAAAGAGGGGTCTTTCACTTTTTATTCCATGTAATTCTGTCCAGCCTGATTTTTTAAACAAACATTTATTACTTTCATTTTTAACAGCACAGATACTAAAGCTGCAAGGAGTCCTTAGAGATCACCTAGTCTATCCAGAGACAGTGCTTCACACACCCAAGGTCACGGAATAAGAGAGTGAGAGATTTAGGACTCCTGACACCCACGCTGGTTTCTATTAGACCCTGCTGCCAGGGTAAATGACCGCCATGAATTAATAAATTAGACTCTACTTGCTACTCCTGAATACTTATCATTTCCAACCTTCACAATGACCTTACAAGATTATATGATAAAAAAGTTCAGAAAGAATTTTCTGAAAACCACCCATGCCACCCTGCTGCCAGAGTAGCAGCACAAACTCTGGAAGGCAGACTCCCAGGCTCTGGGCAATTTTTAAGCTTTGCATAAACCTCCTTGAATTACAAATGTTTATATTGCCTTAGTGTGGTAAGGCAATAATCTAAGGAGAAACACTATGGGAAAAGAAAGAAACAGAGCAGAAGAGGGAGAAGAGGGCGAGGCTCCTGCTCCTATAGGCTTTCCACCAGCATCCCGAAAGCCGTAAGTCTGCCAGAGTGATGCGCCAGGTCTTAGAAGCTGGCCATGACAAATGGTGGACTGAACCCCGAACCAGCTACCCACAGACCAGAGCTCTGGCTTTGCCATTTACTATTCTGTAACCCTGGGCACATTATTTCACCATACTAAGTTTCCTCAAATGTAAAACAGTGACAAATAGCGAGAGAGAGAGAGAGAGACAGAGAGAGAGAAGTCACGCAGCTGTGGTTAAGATTTAATGAGACAACATCCGTGGCCAGAGAAGCTGACAGCCACTTGCCGAAGGCAGGGCTGGGATCGGCAAATGGATCACGGGACTGGGAATCCCCTGAATCCTCCTCTGGAGCACACAGCCTCTCTGGAGAGTGCTGGGAGGTCTCGTGGCATGATGACCAGAACAACAATTCTGTAGTAAGAGGGAAGTTCAAATTCCAATTTTATCACTTACTCCCTGTGGAACAAGAGACTCAACTTTTTTTGAACCTTAGTGTTCTTTCAGTAAACTGCAAATAATAACTAGCTATTTCAAAGGATGCTATGAGCATTAGACATAAGTTCTAACTATAGAGCCTGATATATGGTAGACACTCAAGGCCGGAAGTAATGTATTGTTCTCTCATTTCAGAGAATTCCACAATGTTCTGACAATCTGGCTACACACCTATCACAGATAAGTCAAAATTCTGAGAGGCGATCGAACTAGATTTTTTTTTCTTGGAGTATTCAAGGGAGTAGAGAGAGGGGAACCTTCCTAGGCCCACATTACCAAGCTACAGAGACCACGGCTGGGAGGAGCTGAGAGTTGGCAGATCATGGTCTGGCTTAAGGTACTGCAGTTTCCTGGGGGGGATGGGGGGGAGATCGTGGAAGCCCCTCACAGGCTATGGGCTTGAAGTCTCACTAGGTTCTGCCCCTTAGACAAGGCAGGCTCCTGGGGAAGGAAATACACATAAATGCAGAGTCTGGCACCCATTCCCCTTAAGCCTGGCCCAGCCTGGGAAAATGAGGAAGGAAAGTAATAACATTCCTTACATCTAAGAAGTACTCTAGTTTATCAAGTTCTCTGTATCCCTTACCTTATTATAACAATCTGGTAAAGCCAAAATTCAGGAATTATTAGTCCCATTTTACAAACAAGAAAACGGCAAGTCAGAGAAAGTGCATAAAGTCAGTCAGTGCACACTACATAGATGAAAATGTGGTACTTTCTAACCCAGAGTTTGGCATTATTTCCATTTTGCCCTCTCTCAAAGATGCAGGCTCAGGAGAAGAAAAGAAAAAAGCAAATCACCTGAGAACCCTAGCATGCCAGGACGTGTACTCTACTTAGCCAGGAGGACTCTTGGACCTCAATCTTTATGCAAAAGCTCTTTTGCAACCCAAGCAAAGAAAATCTAGTCCTCAATCAGATAACATCATTTTCCCTGTGTGTCTAACTTTTCAGCTAGAGAACATACAACAATCACTTCAGAAGTCGTAGTTCAAAAGTTGGGAGTCGGGATAGAAAAAGATGGGCAGCCAAAGGTGGAACTACCTTCTGGTCGCTCAACTGCATTCAATGGAGAAGAGAAGATAAAGGGTAAAGGAATGACCCGGGGTGTGCACCCCAGGCAGACAGGCCAGGAGGGACATAGCAAAGAAGCAATGGCCCCAAACTGCTCTCTAGGAAAAGCACGGACCTCCTGCCACATCAGCTGGCCCACCCGTTTTCTCTACAGCTCTGAAACAGGATGGCAGCAAACCAGCGTAAGAGAAAAACAAAACCAAAAACTGAGAAAGGGGAGCAACAGCAACTAACACTGAGTACATACTTTAGATGCTGAGCCAGGAACTCTTCATACATCCCTCGTCTAACCTTCACAGCAAATTTATTATGTGGGCATAACTATCCCTGTATTTTCAGAAAAGAACATTATAACTTCAGAGAGGCTGATTGAGGTAAAGTGACTTGCTTCAGTCATAGAACCTGTATTCGACTCAGGCTGGGTCCCGGGGTGGACGCTCTTTTCAGCCCCGACTAGACTACAGGTGGTATCTAATTCAGTGCTTCCCAACCAAAAGGCATTGATTTGGTCAAAAAGGAAGCAAGCAAGCACTTACTATTTTTATTTATTCTTAAGAATTATTCTTTTTTAACTAATTTTTTATTGATTGATTTTAGAGAGAAAAACACTGATTTGTTATTCTACTTATTTATACATTCATTGGTGCTTCTTGTACATGCCCGGACCAGGGACTGAACCCACAACCTTGGCCTATCTAGGTGACGTTCTAACCGACTGAGCTACACAGCCACGGCTAAAAATTATTCTTGAGAAATGATTGATTCTCAAGAGATAATTTGATTCTCTAGGGTGAAATTTTGGGAAATAGGATAGAAGGTAATTCCTGGCCAGAAATTCCTAAAGGGCACCAGTTTATCAGATAGGAAAAGGTAAGACCACCAAAAAAAAGTTTTATTTATCGACTCACAAATATTTACTGAACTTTACCACCTACAGAGTACTTTAGAGACCCACGGTTACATACAGTGTTGCTTAGGAGTGACGACACACGCATTTTTTGATAGGATTCAGACAGAGAGAGAGCAGTATCTGCACTAGCAGGAGATAACAAAGCAAACACACTCACTGAGTGGAGCCTGGCACTGTTCTTCCAAACCTAAGCCACCCTCACTGAAAAGGGAAATAATAACTCTGTACAATCACACAGTACATTTATTCAACAAATATTTGGTGAGTACCTTCTATGAGCCAGATATATCTATTAATTAATTTGTTTTGTTTTTAAGATTTTTATTTATTTACCTTTAGAGGGAAAGAGAAGCAGAGAGGGAGAGAAGTATCAATGTATGGTTGCCTCTCATGCGTCCCCTGCTGGGAGCTGGGCTGCAACCCAGGCATGTGCCCTGGCTGGGAATCGAACCGCAACCCTCTGGTTCGCAGGCCTGCACTCAATCCACTGAGCTACACCAGCCAGTGCTTAATTAATTTGTTTTTGATAATAGCTGAATGAGGTCAGAAATTAGGGACCAGCAGCACCCTAGAAGGAACAAATTATCTAAGCAAGGAAAAAGAATAATTAATTAAAAGATACTAGACAGTCCATGGAAATGATGTAAGAAAAGTACAAAACACAGGCTATGGAGACACAGGGGAAAGAAATAAATTATGGCCAAGGAGTCCGAGGACGGCTTCACGAAGGACGTGGACGTGCTGTGCTCTCAGAGGACGAGCGTGGGTCTGGCAGGTGGAGTGGCAGTGGCGGTGCTGATGGGAGAAGGGAAGCAAGGCCCTCCCCACAAAGGGAAGGCAGCATGTGACAAATGCTTGAGAGATCTTTCAAGAGTGACAAATTATCCCGTGTGGCTTAACTATGCGCGAGATCTCATCCCTTCTCTCCTACTCAACATCGGTCCAGGAATTGTCCCCTCTCCTTTACCCCAATTTTCCCCTCTTTATTGGCTCAATCCTAAACAAAAAATGAACAAACAAAAACCCTCCTGAACAATTTTAACCAGGGTGCTACCCCGCCACTCTACTGAAATAGCTCTTATCCAAGTGGCCAATGAACACCATATAGCCAGTCAGTGGTCAATCCTTGGGCCTCATTTACTTGATCAGCTGTATTCAACACAATCCATTTTCCTTACAACACATTCCTCACTTCGCTTCCACCACATTCTCTGACTTTCCTGCCGACTTTCCTGGCTGTTCCTTTTCAGTATTCTTTGCTGGTTCAATCTCTATAAGTTGGAACACTCTAAGGCTCACGTCCTCAAACCCCTCTCTTCCCTGTATTGACTCTCCAGGTGATCTCATATATGAACTGAAATACCATCTATATGTAGATGGCTCCCAAATTTATGTCTTTTTTAAGTGAAATATAATTGACTTACAATATTACATTAGTTTGAGATGTACAATACAGTGAGTGATTCAATATTTATAGACATTATGAAGTGATAACCATGATAAGCCTAGTTACCATGTTCCCAAAGTTGTTCCATTATTATTGACTATATTCTCTCTAAATCTCCCTCTTACCCGCACCTCTCCTTTAACTCGGACTACACATCCAGCTGCCTGCTCCACACTTCCATGTGCACATCTGACAGGCTCTCAACTTCTACGCCTTGCCCCCTCCCAAACCTACTCCCCTCCAGCTTTCTTGCCCATCTTCATAGATAGCAACTCAAAACTCAGCCCCACTCCCACACTTCTGCATTCCTCTCCTCTTAACTCCAATCTTCCTGTTAGTCGTTGCAAACTGTTCTTTCCCACCTCGTGCCCCACCACTCAACAATCACTGCGGCTCCACTGCAAAACAGAGCCGCACTACACCTCACTTCTCTCTGCTCCTCCCACTCTCGCTCTAGCCTAAGTCACCGCCATCTCACCTGGATTATTAACACTGGCCACTAACTGCTTCCACCCTTGCTTTCCAAACATCTAGTTTACAAATAACAGCCAAAATAACTCTCTTAAAAGGTAATTTAGAACACCTCATCCCTCTAGTCAAAACCTCTAATGACATCTATCTTGCTCTAAGTGAAAGCTGAAGTCCTCATATTCTCCTAGACAGCCCTGGGTTTCTTTGAACTTCCTTTCTTCTCATTTACTTCACTCCAGCTACACCAGCTTCCTTAACATTCCTTGAACATGACACAATCACTCCCAACATCCAGCTATTATAATTGCTGAAATGCTTTCTCTCCACTTATGAGTAGCTTGCTTTCTCACTTCCTTCAAATATTCACTCAAATGATGCTTTATGAGAAAGGCCTGCCCTTACCACCCTACCTAAAATGCCCAGTCACTTGTCCCACCTGTCTCCAAACCAGTTCTCCCTATGTCTCTACCCAAATTAATTTTCCTACATAAAACTTGCTTTGTATTTGTTTACCAATTCATTGTCTGTGACCCCATTAGAATGTAGGTACATGAAGAGAGGGATTTTACCTGTCTTTTCACTATTGTACCTGCAATGACTGGAACAGAGCTTGGCACACAGTAGATGCTTTTAATGAATCAGAGTAGAATACAGTGTGTGCGAGAAGGGACTGTGAGAGATGATGCTGGGAAATTAAAGAGATTGTGAAGAGGCTCTCTTTCTTGGGGAGAGGGGCGGGGGCTTAGATTGTGAAGAGTCTCTCAGGGACTTAGACTGTATTCCATAGAAGGGGAATTACTGAATGAAGGCTTTTGCCCAGACTATGCTGGACAACTCTCTGTGCTCCAGCACACGGGCCCAGGGCTGGCAATCTCTCTCTCTCAGACAGGCTCCAAAAGTTCTCTGGACAGCAGGACAGAGCCAGCCCTGCAGCCACGGGATGGCATTCCTATTTCTGTTCTCCTATATATAGTCCAGCAGAGAGTAATTATAGTAGCCATATCAAAAGGAGAAAATGACATTCTGGGTCAAATATAGCTAAATTTCACTGTAATCAGCGGAGAGCCTGGTCCCGAGGCACATGCTTCCTCATAATATAACAGTGACTCAGAAAGACCCATGATAGCATATGATTTAAGTAGAAGAGGCTAGCAAAGCACAGACCATGGGTTTACAGGAAAATTACCCAGGGCTTCGTGACAAAAATCTCTATTCCTGTTTGGTCAACCACTTCATATCCCATTTCCACTTGCAACACAGTTTCTTCTTGTTCTAATTATGCCCAACAAAAATGACTTACAATTTTCAGACAAAAATTGTCATGGTACCAAATGGGTATATAGAACCAAATCAGTGCACACTAGGTTTTTGGACAAGGGCACACATTTCAGTACATGCATAAAAAGACGTGGGGGGCTCAGGGCCAGAAGATCTCTTACTCCTGCCTCTGCTCCCTTTGTTATCATCTACCAGCAGCAGGAGTCAGTCTCTATTACTCTCCAAACTGGGGGCCGGTCTCACTGAGCAATGGAACCTGAGGAGCTACAGACAGCAGAGATTACAGAGTCCATCTATTCTAAGGTAGCTCATGCATACCTATTATATGCCAGGCATTATTTGGAGCAGGTAACATCTTTTTTTTTAAAAAAAAAAAAAAGGATTTCAGCCCTGGCTGGTGTGGCTTGGTGGATTGAGTGTAGGCCTGTGAACCAAGGGATCATGGTTCAATTCCCAGTCAGGACAACATGCCTGGGTTGCAGGCCAGTTCCCAGCAGGGAATGCACAGGAGGTGACCATACATTGATGTTTCTCTCCCTCTCTCCCTCTCTCCTTCCCTTCCCCTCTAAAGATAAAAAAATAAAATATATTTTTTAAAAAAAGGATTTCATTTATTTATTTTTAAAGAGAGGGGAAGGGAGAAAGACGAAAACACCAATGCGTGGTTGCCTCTCTCATGCCCCCTACTGAGGACCTGGGCCCCGGCCCAGGCATGTGCCCTGACTGGGAATCAAACTGGCAACCCTTTGGTTCACAGGCTGGCACACAATCCACTGAGCCACACCAGCCAGGGCTGGTAGCATCCTTTCTTCATCCTCAGCCATTTCTCAGTTCCCCAACATGCCTAGAACGTTCTCCTGCCTTACAGGCTTTACATTAGGCATTCCTTCCACCAGACTGCAGATCTAAGTGGGACAATGAAGCAGTCATGTGAGGAAGCAGAGATGAGACCCCTACAGTCTGTTCCTTTCTGGTTAAAGTTCTCGGTGGTGCAGCCATACTTCACTTCCTGTCACTGGATTTCTATGAGATTCAATAACCCTCTTGAAGTAAGTTTCTGTCCTTTGCTACCATCTTTGGATGCTTATTATTCCCCTTATGCCATTAGCTGCTTGAGTGCAGATGCTACACGTGACCTTTATTTCACTGTGAGTTACTCATCATATACGCTTTCTACACATTAGGCATTCCTCTACCCACAATCCTATTCAGCAACAGACTGTGGAAGGCATTTCCCTCCAGACGAACCTACTCGTTTCCATATTTGGCTCTCACAGTCACTTGATGCTAGAATGGGCAACTGAATCTGCCACTCTTATTCTAAAATATCCATCTCAGGTAGAAGTTTTTAGTATAAGGAAAGCCAATCTCCTGTTAGAATAAAAAATTTAGAGTGTAAAGGAAACAGACAGGAGGCCTAGAATCTTGATTTACGGTTGTGAACAGAAACAGATCAAAGATAACATCAGCCCTGCCTGGGTGGCTCAGTTGGTTGGAGCACCAAAAGGTTGCAGGTTCAATGCAAGGTCATGGTACACACCTAGGTTGTGGGTTTGATCCCCAGTCAGGGCAAGTACGGGAGGCAACCAATTGATTTTTCTCTCTCACATCAATGTTTCTTTCTCTTTCTCCCTCTCCCCTTCCCCCTCCATCTGAAATCAATAAACATATTCTTGGGTGAGAATTTTAAAAATAAAATAAAGATAACATCTAATGGTTGCTAAAGGTAGATGGTGACAGGGCAAAAAAAAAATTAAAAAGTGCCCTGTGAGTCCTGATACTCAAGCACCTAACACAATACACAACAGACCCGTATGAGACACTCAATACATATTTGCTGAGTAAATAAGTAATTGAAGAGCTAGATGAATTAATGGCTGAAATGTGGTATAATAAAGAGAATACTGGGGCCCCGGCTGGGTAGCTCAGTTGCTTAGAGTATTGTCTCTGATACGCAAGGTTGCAGGTTCAATCTCCAGTCAGGGCACATACAAGAAGCAACCAGTGAATGCATAAATCAGTGGTACAACAAATTAATCTTTCTCCTTCTCCTCTTCTCTCTTTAAAAATCAATTTAAAAGGAAACAAAACAAAAAAAATATTGGGTTAGTAACCTAAAGACCTGAGTTCCTAATTCGATGCTCTCTTACAGTTGTGTGACTTCTGGTGAGACATTTCTCTCTTAATCTCCATTTTCCTATATGTAAAACTGTGGGAAAATAATACCTACTCTGACTACCTCATAGATTGTGTAAGGATAAAACAAAATAAAAATAGAAAATATTTTATAAACTATAAGTGCTAAACAAATAAATATAAGACATAAAAGATAATAAAGGAATTTATACTGAGGTAAAAAGATAATGATGCTAGATTGTATCTTGGGAGAAACAGTGGACACCAAGGGGGAGGTTTTAATGGTTCCAACTCCCTAGAACACTTTTTAAACAAAGAGGATTCGTGTGCGGGGGGATTTGTGAGTTAGAAGTTCATATACACACAAGTATTTAAAAAATAACTAAGGTCTGATGATTGTTACTGCCATTGTTCATAGACCATTTCTCTACTAAGTGAACAGTGATGGGGACCAGGAGAATGAGTAAGGTAATGACCAAGCAGGTCATAAAGAGCTACATACCTAGCAAATGCTTATAATTATTTTGATAAAGTGAAGTATGTATTTCAAAGCAGCTTCAGAAACAAAGCAATAACTAATTGCAGTAAGTGTATTAAACAATGCAAAAGCAACCTTACTAAGGAAGTGAGTAGTGAGATATCCACAGAACCATTTTAGGAATCTGACAGATATCATTTAGACCCTAAAAGGTTAAAAGAAAGCTCTGGCTGGTATGGCTCAGTGGATTGAGCATCAGACTGCAAATCAAAAGGTAACAGGTTTGATTCCCAGTCAAGGCCCATGCCTGGGTTGCAGGCCAGATCCCTGGTTGGGGCGTGCAAGAGACACCAACTGATGTTATTCTCCCTCTCTTTCTCTCTCCCTTCCCCACTCTCTAAAAAATAAATAAAATCTAAAAACAACAAAAAAAAAGTTGAGAGAGGAAAAAAAATCCCTGAAACATAAACAGAATCACAGTTAAAAATCTAGCTCTACTAAAAAAGTAAAATTACCTGTGTGTAGATATGGTCTTAACTGCAGAAAATCCTAAAGATTCCACAAGAAAACCTGTTAGAACTATTAAATGAATTCAGCAAAACTACAGGACAAAAATCAGTATCCTCAAATCAGCTGTATGTCTACTCTACACTAACAATGAGCAATCAAAAAAATTTTTAAGAAAACAATTCCAGCCCTGGCTGGTGTAGCTCAATGGATTGAGTGTTGGCCTGAGAACCAAAGGATCACAGTTCGATAGTCAGGGCACATGCCTGGGTTGCAGGCCAGTTCCTGGCAGGGGACGCATGAGAGGCAACCATACATTGATATTTCTCTCCCTCTCTCCTTCCCTTCCCCTCTAAAGATAAATTTTTTAAAAATTCCATTTACATCAAAAAGAACAAAACAGTTATTAGGACTAAACTTAAACCAAGGAAGCAAAAATGCTTGTACTCTGAAAACTACAAAACGCTGATGAAAGAGATGAAAGACAATACAAATAAATGGAAAAACATCTGTATTCCTGGGTTGGTTAGTATGTCAAGAATGCACAAAGCAATCTATAGATCTGATATGACCTTATCAAAATCCCAATCACATTTTTGCAAAAATAAAAAATACACCCTAAAATTCATATGGAATTTCAAGGGACCCCAAATACCCAAAATAATCTTGAAAAAGACCACAGTTGAAGAACTCACATTTCCTGATTTCAAAACTTACTACAAAGTAAAAATAATCAAAACTGTTGTGCTAGTGAAAGACAGACATACAGACCAATTGAATAGAGTAGAGACCCAGAAATAAAGCCTCAGGTACATGGTCAAATGGTTTTCAACAAGGGTGCCAAGACCATTCAGTAGGAAAGAACAGTGTTTTCAACAAAGAGTGCTACAAAAACAGGACAGCCACATGTAAAAACAATGCAGTTGGACCCTTACTTTACTACACACACACAAAAAAAAAACAAAAATGCATCTCCTCAGCATCCACCTGATGTGATGCGGTGGTACTGTCACTGCCAATGACCAGCACTGAGACCATGTGACAAACATGGAGAGATGCTTCTGAGAAAGTAAAATAGCAGGAAACACAAAAATGTACATACATTTTCATTACACCTAGGTAAAGCATTTAAAACAGCTGGTAGAAAATATGCACCACAATAATAAAAACTTTGGTAAAGTAGTCAAATTATGGACTGCCTTTCTTTTGTTTTATATTTCAATGAGGTTATATAGTGGATTCCCTCTCTAAATCAAGTCTTCAAATCTCTATAAAGAAACACTAACATCAAGAAATAAAGGCATGACAAACAAACAAACAAACAAAAAAAAAAAAAGGAAGAAAGAAAAGGCATGAGCCCTGGCCATATGGCTCAATTGGCTGGCACGTCATTCTGTGCACTGAAAGGCTGCAGGTCTGGTCCCCAGTCTGTGTACGCACTGGAGGCAACCAGTTGATGTTCCTCTCTCATATCAGTATTTTTCTCTCTCCCTCCCCCTCTCTCTAAAATCAATGGAAACATGTTCTTGAGTGAGGATTAAAAAAAGAGAAGAAGAAATAATAAAGGTTTGTAAGGCTAAGTCCTACTTTCAGAATAAAGCAATAGCCCGGGCTGGTGTCATTCAGTGGACTGAGCACTGGCCTGCAGACCAAAAGGCTGCCAGTTCAATTTCCAATCAGGGCACATGCCTAGGCTGCAGGCCAGGTCCCCAGTTGGGGGCACGCGAGAGGCTACTAATAGAGTTTCTCTCACACATCCCGATGTTTCTCTCCCTCCTTTCCCCTCTCTGAAAATAAAAATCTTAAGAAAATAAATAAATAAAGCGCCAGTATGGCCTGCAGTTGGGTGGGTGTCATCCAGCAAAGCAAAAGGGTTATGG
This sequence comes from Artibeus jamaicensis, assembly GCF_021234435.1. NCBI lineage: Eukaryota > Metazoa > Chordata > Mammalia > Chiroptera > Phyllostomidae > Artibeus > Artibeus jamaicensis. Next base: position 12,026,419 of record NW_026522057.1, read on the forward strand.
GTTCTGTCCCAGGGCACATGAGAGACACACTGTCATCAAAGATCAGAACAATCCCATTTTGAAAATTAACCCAATCCCATTTTGAACTTAGCCCGAAGTCACATGACTAGTAAGTAGCACAGAAGGGCCTCAAACCTAAGTCTGATGGACTCCAAGCCAAAGCGTGAGGTAGCTGTGGGATAATAGTTAGAGATGTGGAAGTCACCAAGGCAGCTACAGTCCTAGAAAGGATATGATCACCCAGGGGGAGAATACACAGATCAATAAATTGTTATTCACATACTTGGCTGATCCTTACAGTGTTAAAACAGGCCTTTTCACCCATAAAATGGAGATCATATATAATTTGCAGATAGTGCCCACTGAGGGCAAGGACTTCATCACAATTTTTGTATTGCTAGGTTTGCAGTGCCTGGGACATGCGGACTGCAACAAAGATCTGCTGAAGCTTTAAATTAAATAAAACCAAACCTCAAAATTTAACTGCCCACAATTAGAAAAATACTATACAACATGAGAACCACGATTTTCTGACCAAAGCATAGCATAATTTTTTTCCCATTTCCTCTGTGGAGTGTGTGAAAAAGAACAAATGCACTGTTTTCCTGCCCCACAGTGTATTTCCTGAATTCTTCTGCTATAAACAGTAGAAGATAGCAGAAAGAACTCAGTGAGACAAGACACTCTTATCCAAAGAAAATAATAAGATACGTGGCCAAAATTGAGGATGGAGATAATAAAAAATAACAGAAAAATTATTAAATAAAACATCATACAGCCATAGGGCACAATACCATATGCTGCTCTTAAATCAAGTTTTTGAACAACACTGAAGGATACTAGAAAATGCTTTTGATAAGGATAATGAAAAGAGTAGGATATAAACCATACCTAGTATGACCATAACTTTGTGTTTATATGTATATGTAGTATCATGCGTATATGTGTGTATATTAATTATTACCTAGAAAAAAGATTAGAATATACCAAAAATACCGTAAGAGTTTCCCTGGGTAGAAAGATTACAGGAGATCCTAATATTCTTCAGGTTTCTCAGTATTTCTAACATATCTGGAAAGAGTACATTTTCATTTTAAAACAAAAAACATCTGATAAACAAAAGCAAGACAGCACTCACTTTCTTTCTTTTTCTAGAATTCTTCGTGGGGTCAGGCTTCTCAAACTCTGCTGACTTTGCCTCTTCCTTCTCCTCATCTTCATCAGGTATCAGAGAGTATTTGGTCCCACCTGGCTGCATGAAACAATCCTTTGCAAAGTGGCCTGCAGAAGGGAAGCAGAAAAGGTAGAGAGGGAAGAATCAGTCTTTGCTCTCAGCAGGTGGATCTTCCCCAGAGGCTCCTGGAAGGGGCTAGCTGGTTCAGCAGCTGTTACTGAGTTCGTTCAGAGCAGCTTTTGGATTCAGAGTAGATTTTCTGTCACCTCAAGAAAGCACTGCTCACTCAACCACAGCCTGACTAGCAGCTGGTCCTAAAGCTGTGAGAAACACTGGTGCTGCTTTGGAAATGGCAGAGGATGTGAGGATGCAAGCTGGTGCTGCCCTCTATTAGCAATGGAGCTTAGCAATTTCTAAAGATGTATTTGGAACTTACTCCTGACAACAAAAGGCTGCTGCTCCAGAGAGCAGAATGCTTAACAGAGGGAGCCAAGTGGCAGGCCAAGGCCCTGAAGGAAGACAGCTCTGGGGCAGCTGGCAGGAAGGCAGCATCCAAGCTAGCACACAGAGAGACAGGCACAGTCACCTAGGGGCACTCACCATTCACAGACTGTCAGGTCTGGCAAGAGCCCTAGAGCTCATCAAAGCCAACATTGCATTTGCAGAGAATATGAAGGCCCAGAGTAGAGAAGTAGCTCAAGGTCACACAGTAGCAGAGCTAAAACTTACCTGGGGTCTTGTGCCTCCCTGCCCTGCGCCCTTTCTGTTGCGCCAAAACCAACCAACTTCAGCCCAGCCTTTGCTGACCGGGCTAAATTCCATCTCCCATTCCTATTCTCTGCCTCATATAACACCCAGTGGACATAAGTTAAAGGTAAGAAGACCCCACCCTCCCTGAGGTTACAGTGCTGTCAAAGGCCCCTTTAACAGATGCTACACAGCTGCTTTTGTCTGAGCTTGCTGTAGATCCTATCTCAGGGATACAGAGAACTGGATACGATCGTCAAAAATAATACACAGGCCCTGGCTGGTATAGCTCAGTAGATTGAGCGCATGCCTGAGAACCAAAGCATGGCTGGTTCAATTCCCAGTCAGGGCACATGCCTGGGTTGCAGGTCATATCCCCAGTATAAGGTGTGCTGGAGGCAACCACACATTGATGTTTCACTGCCTCTCTTTCTCCCTCCCTTCCTCATCTCTCTAAAATAAATAAATAAAATATTTTTAAAAGAATTAAGAAAAACAAAAACAATACGTAAACTACTTTGTAACTGAAACCAGAAGCTGGATGGTGCCTGGAAGAGAAATACAGCATAAAATTTTCCAAATACATGGAAAGCTCCCACAATTCTCCCGAGGAGGTATTTGTCCTCTCAATTTTACTTTCCCTTCCTCCCTCTACATTAATGGTAAGTAGGGGCTTAACTCCCGCAACCTCCGCCACGGCACAAAGGATGCTACCAGTCATTGCAGAAAAATCAACAAGGCTAGGCAGACGGAAGGCTCGGGAGAAGCGGTAACAAATTGAGGTCACTCTGAAAACGAGAAGTTGGCAATCCCTCTGAGTACAGCTCCAACAAGGAAGTCAGGCTGAAAGAGCTCTTTAATATTTGAGTAAGACTGGAGGAAACCTGAGGAAACAGAGCTAAAAGGAAATGACCAGCGAGTGTTCTTTACTACAAGGATATTGTATTAGAAACTGTGAAGTTAAAGAGATGCGCAAGAAAGGGTTTAACCTGGATCCTTAAAGAATGTATTTTTAGTTGCTTAATTCTTGCAGCAGACTACAATGGTCCTTGGAGATAAAATTTAGAGTGTTAAATAATCATAATCCAACACTCTTACATCCCTGGCATAGTGCCTGGGGCCTTGCCCGGACAGGGCATCAGCTGCAGAAGCAGGGAGAGGTGGTGATAATATATATACCAGGGCCAGCAGCAGAGTGAGCATTCAGAAAAAGAAAAAGTAGCAAGCCGTGAACTCTGACAGAAGTCTAGTTGGAATACCAGCATGAACAAATGAGGCCGTCACTTGGCTCAAAAACAGGGTGAATCAAACTCACTAGGCTGCTCATCCAGTACAAGGAGAGAAAAGACCGAAACAGCAGAGGCTTCGCCCTACCTTTACAGCCACACTTCTTGCAGGTAGTGTTCAGGACAGCCTCGAGGGTAATCTTCTGCCCAGTGTAATCCTGGAAGGACCGTCTCCGCCTCTCTTCTTGCCTGTAACGAAAAGTATACTGTGTCTCTTGGCTCTGTGAAGAGGTGTGGCCAGAGATACTACAAGGTCATGCTGTATGTTGGTTTTTTGTTTTGCGTTTGGCAAGTAGAAGGAAGAAAGAAGGCAAACCATCGGGCATAAGAAGATACGCAGTAAAAGCAATAGCATGAAATAAGAGTTTTTTTTATTCAAGACAGGCTCTGAATTAGTAAGTATGAATGAAACTAGACTTCATCCCACTGGTGCATAGAGGATGAGGACATAATTTACTCACCATGCTAAGTCTCCTACGACCCTTACAACAGGGGTATCCGAACTCATTTTCACTCAGGGCCACATCAGCCTCGCAGTTGCCTTCAAAGGGCCAAATGTAATTTCAAGTCTTTAACCGTTAAGGAGTACTTTCATTTATACAGTCCTAAAATTATTTCAGCCCTTTGAAGGCAACCATGAGGCTGATGTGGCCCCCGGTGAAAATGAGTTTGACATCCCCCGCCTTACAAGGTCACTCGTGGGTTGAAAAGACCTTCAAAGACTTTCCAGAAAATCAAGTCCAAATTCCTGATCTTGACATTCTGCCTTTAGCCTACTTTTCCAGCCTCATTTCTACCTGTACAATATGCTCTAGCCAAACCACACTATTTCACCTTCTCCAGATGGTTCGCTGCTTCTGCTTGTGCAGTTCTCTCTGAAACGCTCTGCCTCTCCTCCTTACTCCCACCTCCCTACCCCGAACCCCCGAACACTGTAAGGCTCAGCTGAATTACCACCCCTCCTACTACCAAGTGATCTTCCCTGAGCCCTTGAGCCAGAATTCATCTCTTTGTTTCCAATTCCCGCATTTAAAAGTTCTAAGCTTTTGACCAAGAAATAATATACACAAAGAAAAGTGTCCCCAGCATGCGGCTTGTGATTTTCAATGTGAACGCATCCAAGTTGCCAGTACTCAGATGGAGAGACAGAACGTTACCAGCACCTCAGAAGCCCCTCCAGTTACCATGCCTCCCCACCGGAAACCACTGCTCTGATTTCTACCAGCACAGATTAGTTTTACCTATTTTTGTAAATTATATAAATGGAATCATAGGATATGGACCCTTCTGTGTCTGGTTTTTCTTTTTCCCACTTATTTGTGAGCTCCATCCATATTGTTGCGTGTAGTCTGTTCTAATTTGCTGTTGATGTAAAGTATTTAAGTAATTTCTATTATGATCAGTGCTTCTATGGACTTTCTAGCCTGTATTCTGGTGAACATATATATACTACATGCATTTCTATGGGGAAACGCCCAGCTCCTGGCAGCAGTGGAACTGTTAGGTTGTGGGCATCCGCTCACATATGCAGACACTGCCGGCCAGTCTTCCACTGTGTACTTAACAACACACTCCCACCAGCAGAGCCCAAGCACCCCAGTTATCTTAGCTCTTACCTTTTACCTTTACTATATAACACACGATACCTGCACAGAAAAGGTACTCGGGAAATGTTTAATTAATGATTATCGCCTTAGTCACTCTCTTCCAAACTCCAACTCTATCCTGTACCCACTCAGTCTTAGCACATATCACACTTTATTGCACCATATATTTACATTTCTTCTCTAGATTATAAGCACTTTTTGTAATATTTCACTTCTTTGTTTTCTTGGCACCTTCGCCCAAGGCGAGGCAAGCAATGACTATAAATGTTGAAATTCCTTTGCGCTTTACCTAAAATATTTTTTCTTTACCTGAATCTCTTTAACTTTAAACTCTGACTTTACCTAAGATTTTTCCAACCATTCGCTGGGTCTGTATGGAGTCCAACAAAAACAGAGAAATATTCTGTTGAAAGAGTCACATTCTCCAGAGAAATGCAGGATGACAGTACCGAGGCGGAACAAAGCTTAGCCAGCATTTTCATGGGATACGAGGGCTCCATAGAGGCAATGGGGCCGGCAAAGATATCGCATATTCTTGTCCCGGTCACTCTTGAAAGTTCAGCTAAAATGTTATGTCTTCTATAAATGTTACCTTTTACCACCAGCAGAGTTTATAATTCATTTTATTTTGTTAGATTTTTCACTTTGCCTCACCTTCTATGCCGTGTACAGGACTCCAGAGTTAAAGTCTATGCCTTATTCTTCTCCACATCTAAGAAGGGAGCAAGCATACTCTCCAGCACACGGTAACCAACAGGAGGAAGCAATGGAAACAAACGCTCTATAAAGTCACGTCTGTACTACCTACTGTTTCTGTCTGCAGCCAGTAGCTGCACTTCAAATGTGGTTACTGACTGGGGAACTGGATATTGAATTTTATTTACTTTCAATTAATTTACACTTAAATAGCCACATGCAACTAGTTGCTACCTAGTCAGACAATACAGACAAGCATATGATTTAAGTTCTGAAAAAGTCTGCCCAGACCCCTAGCTTTTACCCTAGAAGAATCTTACTCAAGTGACAAGGGTCTGAGGAGTCATGTGAGAGGAGCCTTTCAAAGAGTGAGGCTTCAGCACCAAAAACGAAGGCAAGGGCAGTGGACAGAGAAACAGGAAGTCACTTATCAACAGGCATAAAGTTTAATCAAGATGAGTAAGTTCTATGGGTCTAATATACAACACTGTATCTATAGTCAGCAGTACTCTACTATACACTTAAAAAGCTGTTAAGCACATAGATCTGATGTTGGATTCTCACAACAAGATAAAATTAAAAAAATCGGGCAGGATCTTTGAAGACAGAACTTGAGCAGCCACCAATGCCATGGCTTTCACATGCCCTTATTCGTAGAGCTGCGTTTCGAGTGGCTGTGAGCTGAAGGGTAAACCAGCCCTCGTTACAATCGACTCCAGTATTCTGTGGATTCTAACATACTACCAACCCAGTCACACCTCCCACGTAACCCTCAGTTCAACAAATGTGTCACCACCTATCTCCCTTTCTGTCCCTATTGCCATCGTGCTAGTTTAGGTTTCATTACATTTCTTTTTTTTTTACATTTTAAAAATTTATTGATTTTAGAGACAGGGAAAAGAGAGCACATGCGAGCGCATGTTAGAGAGAGAGAAAGAATAGAGAAACATCGATTTGTCGTTCGTTCCACTTACTGTTGCATTCTTTGGTTGCTTCTTGTATGTACCCTGACCAGGGATCGAATTTGCAAACTTTGTGTATTGGGATGACACTCCAACCCACTGAGCTACCCGGCCAGGGCTTAGGCTTCATTATATTTCAGGTAAACAGTAATAATAACTAGCCCTGGCTGGTGTTATGGCTCAGTGGATTGAGATCGGCCTGAGAACCAAAGGGCTGCCAGTTCAATTCCCAGTCAGGGAGCATGGCTGGGTTGTGATGTAGGTCTCCAATAGGGGGCAATCGAGGGGCAACCACACACTGATATTTCTTTCTCCCTCTTTCTTTCTCCTTCCCCTCTCTCTGGGAAATATAAACAAATAAAACCTTAAAGAAAAGTAATAATACTTTCAATGGTCTGTCTCCAATTTTCCTCCTCCAATCCATCCAACACAAGTAGTTGGATTAATCTTTTTTTTTCCCAGCTCAATTAGTAAGTGGCAAGCACCAGGACTAGTACTAGCAATATGAGTAAGTATATTAAAATGATAGGACCTGGTCCCTTTCCTCAAGGAGCTGACAGTCCAGCAGCAGAGGGAGATACATAAACAGATAGTAATAGTGTGGGGAATCACAGATGGTCTTTCCGAAGACTATACTGTGCTGTCTAACCTAACTGGAAACTGACTTTAGCTCCTTTCCATTCGCAGACTCACCTGTTAGATGACCTCAGTAAGTCCTTGGGGCCTGAGGGAATAAAATCTAAGATAGCTAGATTTTGGTGGAAAATGAAAGCTAACTGACAAACTCCGCGGCTAAAGGCAACATGAAGATACTGAGCATAACAGGGCAGAGCCAGAGAATGGGAGACCTGGAGAGAACAGTCTAATCAGGAGCCTTTCCCACAAAGGCTTTAAGCTTTAAAAAAAAAATTCACACTCTTTGACTGGTATCCAAAGCTCTTCACAATCTGACCCCAACATATCTTTCAAGGTTTACACTCTAGTACTTGACCATATCCTTGCCTTTCCTTAAACAAGGCTCCTGAATGTGTCATGTGCTTTTCTGCCTCATGTCTTTCCTCAAACTATTTCTTCTGCCTGGAAATCGTACCCTTTCCTGGCTAAGGTGCCAGGAAAACAAACATAAGTAAAATACTACAAAAAGGCTCATGAGCTAGAGAAGAAACAAATACACAGAACAACAAAGTGTGATATGTGCTAAGACTGAAGTGTGTATGGGATACAGTCAGGGAAAGGAATGTAGATGGTTAGGACCTCGGTTATCACTAGGTCTTCAAGACCTAGTTCAGATGCCACTTCTCTGATCATTGGGGTCTGAAATCAACTCTTCCTATTCAAGCTAATTCCTAGAATCGCTTTAAAAATTTTTTTAAAGATTTTATTTATTTTTAGAGAAAGGGGAAGGAGAGAGGGTGAGCAACATCAATGTGTGGTTCCTCTCACACGCCCCCTTACTGGGGACCCGGCCCGCAACCCAGGCATGTGCCCTGACTGGGAATCAAACCAGCAACCTTTTGGTTTGCAGGCTGCCACCCAAAGCACTGAGTCACCAGCCAGGGCATAGAATTCTTTCTTTAAACTATTCTTTTAGCATTTATTACATGTTGCCTTATATTAAAGTGATTTGCGTAATTATTTCACTATACTAGGCAGTAAGGTCCTTACAGAAAACTTGGTATTGCCACTGTACCTCAAGTAGATTATGAACCCAATGAACAACTTGCTAAATAAAGGAATAAATGGATGCACTAACTAAATGGCTGCTACACATCAGCCACTAAAGGAAATAAGAAAAATAAGATGCAGCTCCTGTTCTCACGGCCTTATTCATTCATTCAAAAGAAAAGGTATGATAATCTTAGATATTAGAAGAAAAACAAAGAATCATAAAACAGTAACTACAAGTAGCTATTGTAAATTTAGTTCTATTATAGGTTAGACAATAAGCTGGGCTCTTTACAAACAGGATTTTATTTAAATCATTCCATCATTTCTGAGATGTAGGTGTCATCACCCCCATTTTAGAGTGAAGAAGTTAGAAATCAGAGAGACTAGGCAATCTGCTCAAGCTCATATACTACTTTGGGGCAGAATTAGGACTCTTTCTGATTCAAGTCTGACTCTGAAACTTGTCATCATTCCACCACGCCATGCTTCTTTCCTGGATGCAGCTCTAGAAATAGATACAATAAAAGTTACTGGTCAGCCCCTTGGTTATCACTAGAAACAGCATTTCTGTGGAAACACGTCCAGCGTAAACCCAAGGAGCCCCTTTCCTTTCCTACCCTTACTGTTTTGAGAAACAGAAGTAGCTCTTTTTTATCTTACTTGTTTTTACATTTTACCCTTATAAGGGCGGCTTTGAGAAATTTCAGTTTCTTAATATGAGTTAGAATTATTTAGAGAAGCAATTTATTACAAATGCAATCGGTAAAGGCAAGAATTACAGAACATTTCTGAGCTGAGTTATAAAAGAATTCTACTGCAAATGGAAAGTGTTTTGTCAATAATGGCCCTACAAACATGTCAATATTTAGAGACCAAACTATAGAAATATGAAAAACTCTGTAAGTCACATGCAACAGCTAGAAGCATTGTGTGGTGAAAAGGGCATTAGCTTTAATATCAGAGAGACTGCAATTAAAGATCCTAACCTGTGATAATTTGCTATATAATCGCAGGCAAGTAATCACCAAGCATCGAGCTAGAAACGAGAGAAAACACTCAGTCTTCGCAGGTTGTTATGTGTACCAGGGGCACTGGTAATGTACAGAAACTGACTTGCATAATACCTAGCACACAGTATAAGTATTACTTCCCTTCCTTTTAGGTAAAATTCCTTCAAATCCAAAGTGATTTCACTGAGAACAACAAACATAGGGTTTCCAAACTTTTCATCACCAAGATCCCACTCAACATTTTTTCTTGTTTTTTTAAAAATTAATCTATGCCCTGGCTGGTGTAGCTCAGTGGATTGAGCATGGGCCTGCGAACCAGACAATCGCGGTTCAATTCCCAGTCAGGGCACATACCGGGGTTGCAGGCCGGTTCCCTGCAGGCCAGTTCCCAGCAGGGGATGCATGAGAGGCAACCATACACTGATGTTTCTCTCCCTCTCTCCTTCCCTTCCCCTCTAAGGATAAATAAATAAAATCTTTAAAAAAAAATTAATCTATAACATAACTGCCACTGAGAGCACTTGATTAGCACGACATAAATAATGTGATATTTTACCATCCAAAGCAACAAAATAATGTCATGGTTAACCTGAGTATAAATGTATGAATTTGGTTGGCTTTCTCAAATACTGGAAACAGTTCATAAGCCCCAAGACTCCTTTTCAAGGGACTTTAAGGATTGAGAAACCTCTGGTTAGAAATCGCTGGCATATACTCAAGAAATAGTTTGAGACAGATGGCAACTTCCCCATATCTCCAGACATCATTCTATATCAACAGAAAACCTTCCACACCTAAATTAAAGGTCAGAAGAGCCAACAGAAGTTACTGTGCTCAGAATACTGTGCATCCTAAGGGACAGGCATCCAAGCCCCACTGGAGTGGCTCCTAGATCACCCTGCCTTCCTCTCTGGTCTCTACCTTTTTCAGTCCCAGTGCCAGGACAGAAACAAATAACAGATACTTCAGAAATGCTTGCTGGCTAACTGGTTAAAGAGCAGAAACAGAAAGAATAAGGAGAAGAAAACAAACCCAACCATGGAGCACTTCTGTGCTGGAAGCTGTGCTGGAAGATTACATGTTAGAAGTATGTTATCTATAATACTTTATACCTCTAAAAACCAAGAATCATAAAGGTTATACTACTCATCACAGTCTATAAATGGCAGGGTTCCCAATCAGCTTGATTCACTACAGCATTCTACAGTTTGAGAGGCAGAAGATTTTAGCCTTTCCAAACCTTTTACCTACTCAATGATAACGTTGTTGGGGTCAAGGTCTTTTCCAGTCCCTTGGTTGACAACTTTCATGGAGAGGGATACTTTTATCCTATCATTTTTCATCTGAAAAAAGACAAAAGCAAAGTCACCAAAAGTTCACAGTATATTATTTAGACTTCTGGTCTAGACCGATATAAGAATCAAAGTTTCTGTCATCATAACAAACACTGAACTCCTCTAATGGCCAAGGTCCTATGCTAAGAGTGTTGGTGATAATAATAGGCAGATAATAGCATCATAGGTAGATCCTGTGGTGGAAGAATTTTAGGAAACAGTTTTTATTTCATTCTTGTTCCTCTTGGGGGGGGAGACAAAAATAGCTGCTCGGAAATCCAAGGCCTGTCGAGGTAACGCAGCAGCAAAGAAAAGCTGTTTCCTGTAGGTGAGTCCAGGAAAATAACCAATGCCGAGATCCATGAACCCAGAATGGGTCTCAGAACACCCCAGTGGACCGGATCTCCTTTAGGACTTAGTCTAGAGCTTCTATAAACATGAACACAATTGTTAGCCACATTGGTCTTTTTTTTTTTTGCTTCCTCAAGCACTTGAAGCCCTTCACTTCAGGGTTTTGTGCCAGCTATTTTCTTTTCCTAGAATATTCTTATCCCAACTTTTCATGACCGCCTCCTTTTACTTTGGGTCTCAGCTCATATACCATCTGCTCATAAAGCCTGTTCCTGACCACATTATCTCAATTGACCGCTCATACTATCTGGACCCATTATAGCACTTAGCATGATTTGTAATCAGTTTTAATTTGTTTACTTTTTTTTTGTCTCCTCCAGTTATATTCTACATAAGTTCTGTAACAGCTGGGGTCACTTATGTCTGGTTCACTCTTGTATCCCTCAGACCCAACACATATTAAACACTCAAACACTGTTGAATAATCTCTCTCGGGCCTGTCTCCCCCACCCTGGTAGTTCTTCTCCCCTGGTAGAAGAGCAGGCCTCGTGCACGTTCGTATTTCTGCTGTGGTCTACCCACCCACCCATGGCCCACGTGCCCTCACATGAGCTGTTAACAGGGTCCTTCAGAGCTTTCTCACTCCCCTCCAGTGGCACGGTGCCAGGTATTAGGAAAAATGACTGTAAACTCTATGTTCTTTTTGTTTTGGTTCAAATTGAAGTGTACCTGGCAAGAATTCTTTAAAGTTTGTGATAGAGACTATTAAAGCCTAGACTAAGATTAAAGCCATAGATTAAGTTTCCTTCTTTCCTTTCAGTTCTTCACATCCACCATTTGGGGAAACTTCAGGGAGGGACGTTTTATAAACACGCACTTGTTGTACCACACTTACTGTAGTTCACACCATCCTGGCTGAGTTTGCAGTAGGTCCAGACAGAAGGTTTAAATTCAGGTCAGATTATGGTGGCAGGTCAAAATGAGCTGCTCAAAATGAGATTCTCAGCCATAGTTAACAACATATATACATGCACTATTGTGAAATACCAAGAAAATCCCAGCTTTTCTTAATCCTTTCTAACCGGATAAAAAAGTTGCATAGAAGTTTACCTCTCGGCCAATAAGCTTCACCCAGACTTTATCTCCAACATCTACTATCTCAGAAGGCTTATCCACACGGCAGGATGACATGTGAGTTCGATGGACCAGACCTGGGCACAAGAAAAAGAAATAAAATAAAGCACAAGGTACGTCTGGTACTCTATGTCTAGATACTCTGAATAACAAAGTAACGGTAAGATGGCAGCTGGGTCCCTGGCTGGTGTGGCTCAGTGGGCTGAGCACTGGCCTCCAAACAAAAAGGTCTCCAGTTCAATTCCCAGGCAGGGAACCTGCCTGGGTTGTGGACCAGGTTCCCACTTGGGGGCACACAAGAGGAAAACTATAGATGCTTTTTTTTCACACATCAATATTTCTCTCTTTCTTCCTCCCTTCACCTCTCTCTGAAAAAAATAAATAAAATCTTAAAAAAAGAGAGAGAGAGAGATGGGAGTTGGGGATTCACTAAAAAAAGTTCATTGATTTAAAATTGCAAATTAAAACAATTTGAGATCACTTTTTATACATATTCAACTAACAAATATTCTCTAAAATTATGCTCAATATTAGTAAAATGTAATACAATAACTATACTTACATAATGTGGCAAAAATACAAATTGATAAAATTCTTTAAAGCAAAAGGCATAAAGATGTTACATTTATAATGCAAAAATATCATCCTTAAAATTTTTCCAAAAGAAAAACCTCACGAAAATGTATGGGCATATAAAAATACTTGCAGTATTATTACCTACAAATGTTAAAAATAAAAAAATCCTAATTAATTTTCAATAATTGAAAATAGCCCTGGCTGGTGTAGCTCAATGGATTGAGCACAGGCCTGCAAACCAGAGTATCGCAGTTCGATTCCCAGTCAGGGCACATGTGTGGGTTGCAGACACGTTCCCAGCAGGGGACACACTGGAGACAACCATACATTGATGTTTCTCTCCCTCTCTCCTTCCCTTCCCTCTAAAGATAAATAAATATTTAAAAGAAAAAGATAAAAAGAAAATAGCTTGGTAAACTACGGTAAATCTATCAAAAGCAAGAGTTAGCAGCTATTCAAATTAGTTACAGAAGACATTTATGATAGCTGTTAAATGAAAAAGGGAAATATAAACAAAGTACAATTTTTAATCTATTAAATTAGCAAAATGCTTAGGAAATAATAATGCCTGAAGTTAATGAGAATATAATAAAACAAGAAATACTGCTAAGGCTAGCATAAATTTTTAGAAATCATTTAGCAGAGGCTATCAAGAGTGACAAAATATTTAATAAAACTAATCTTAAAATAATTAAAATATAAGTTTTTAAATAACTTAATAATGACACAATCACATATTTACTACAGATGCTCTTTTCCTCTCTGCCCAAGGTCCTTTCCTAGGAGAACACCTTCATTACATTCTAAAGTCCATGTAACTTGGTTGGAGCTGACCTGACCCCCAACTGTGGGGCCATGACTCAGGTTTAGTTAGTCAAGGTATTTCACCCCGCTGGCTACAGTAATTGACTGGTTCATGGACAGACACAAGACACTAAATCAAAACATCTTTTTCAAGACTTCTGTCAGGATTGTGAACTACACAACGTTAGTAATGCCCATCTTTGCCACCAGGTGGTGAAAGTCAGCCAGAGGAAAGCAGAGAATATTGGTAAACAAGAGACAAATCCCTGAAGATGTAAATTAATTATTGATACAGCCCTGGTGGAAGCTCGATTTATCCTGCACTCCCCAACAAAATTAACAAAACATTTCTCAACTGTGCTTCTACTTTTGCACCAAGAGTTCTGGCTAATAATTAATTTGACATATAATCACTTCGGGGACTCTATCCTAAGAAAATAATCTTAAATGTAGGAAAAGCTATATGCATCTGGGAAAACTATCTACATCAAAATGTGCAATATATTTTTAAGAGAGAAATTACAAATAACCTAATATCCAACAACAGGGTAAGGATAAATAAACTGTAATATAGCCACTTGATGGCCCATTAAAAACAATGTTAAAAAATTACATTAAAACATCAGCGCCCTGGCTGGTGTAGCTCAGTAGATTGAATGCGGGCCTGCAAACCACACGATCATGGTTCGATTCCCAGTCAGGGCACATGCCTGGGTTAAGGCCAGTTCCCAGCAAGGGACTCACAAGAGGCAACCATAACATTGATATTTCTCTCCTTCCCTTCTTCTCTAAAAATAAATAAATAAAATTTTTAAAAATATATATATTAAAAAATTACATTAAAACATCAATAATTCAGTTTTAGTAAATATTTATTGAATGACTACTATGTGCCAGGCACTATGGGCAACTAGCATTTTTCCAGGTAAATAACAAAATACAATACAAAACTGTATAATGTGATTACAAATGCTTAAAGTAGATTTTTAAAATTACGAAGAAATGATCCAAAATGCTATTACCAATCCTTAAAGTAGGGCATAAAATTACAGGTTTTCTCTTTTATTTTCAATTTTTTAAAAAATATAGCTCACTTTCCTCATTGCCTTTTTTTAAAAAATGTTTTTAGATTGTACGTATTTGTTTTTAGAAAGAGGGGAAGGGAGAGAGGAACAGAGGGGGAGAAACATCACATCGATCCACTGCCTCTCCACCACCCCCAACCCAGGCATGTGCCCTGACTGGGAATCAAACTGTGACCCCTCAGTTACCATGGTTACTGGGCCTCACACATCTACTTCAGCGGATTCTTAAAGGTTGACGGCCTATCTGAATAACTCTGGTGCCTCCAAAGTGTTTTATATACCCCACATTTTTAATTTTAGACCATCACATAATCTCCAAATCAGGTGAATTTCAAGGAGCTGGGTTCCCCCCACCCCCACCCCCTTACGCTGTGATGATGACATGAGCAGACCGGCCTAACCAGAAAGTCTGGAGAGGAAATCCAGGTGTCCCCGGGGAAAGGGAAACCTTTCACTCGGACATTTTGGGCTGCAGTAGTCCTCTAATTCTCAAATCCACTTCTTTCTCCAATTGCTAATGGAAGTTGTGAAGGAAATTAATGTTGAACCTAATATACTTCTGAAAACATTTTTTTTCTTTCCTGCAACACAAGGTCTACTACTTATTGGAGCACCAAAAACAAAGAAATAATGGTCGTTACCATATTTTGTCCTCTAACCTGATCTCAAAGCAGATTATTTTTTGGTCTGGTCACCTCTCTTGGTCAGAGACTTCTCCAAGTATCGAATAGTTTAAAATTGGAAACAAAAGACTATGTGGTACAACATGTGAATGACAGAATGCCATTGCAATGTTTGTTAAAAGTATTTTAAAAATTGGAGAAATGTGTATGGTTCAATAAATATGAAAAGCTATAAAATGAATAGAGTATAATTTAAATCTCAATGTTTATGTACATATGCAACCATAAATGTTAACAGTGCCCATCTCTGTGTGGTAGTAATATCATACAATGATCGTTTTCTTTTGTATTTTTCTATAATAAGCATGCAATCGTAAAAATATTTTAAAAGCAAAATGTAAAATGACATACACTGTAATTGAAATTATATAAAACTATGTCTCATATGGACACAAAAGGAAATATCAAAATAATTATACTAGGGTATAGAATTTTTATAGTTGAGACATAAATAGCTTATTACCAAAAGGCCTTAGGGTGAATTAAACAAGGGAAATGGTCTAGCCCCTGGTTTTGAATGCAAATGTCAGGTACGCACTCACAAATCTAAGCCCACTGCTCAGAGGAACGGAGAGATAAATGCAGGAGCCTTCAGCACGCAGACGCTTATGTACTAAAATATATTAACCAGATCGCCAATTTAGTGATCGGTTCAGGGCTAGACACAATTCACCGACTCACTAACTTGTAATAGAGCCTATTCTTTTCTTATACCTGGAGGATTCCCAGTCTTTATCTAGGTAAACTACCCACTACCCCAGTATCAAATACCTGAAAAATCAGACTTGTGATCAGAAACCACTTCAACATGAAGTCAGAACAAAAGGGTGACAAATATTTTGAGATATTTTTCCAGAAAGTTTAATGGACTATCACTTCCTCATAAAAGAATCCATCTCTCTAGCTCCTGTCATCAGATTCATTTCTCCCTAATTAAGACAGACAGTCACAACTTCAGACTCTGGGGCTTTCTTCTACTATGCTGTGGGACGGCAACCCCACACCTGTTCATACAATCTCCTCCCACACTAACCATGAGCCATCGATTAGATGCCAGTCTCCTCAATTTCAATTGCATTCCAATCCCTTTTCCCTGTATTGACATCCAGAGTGTCCTGTTGAAGTCTGGAGTGCTCCCATCTCTTCAGCCACAATTTACAGGCAATCACCTAGTATATTTATAGCTAGGGCTAATCCTACACTCTGTATAGGGGATTTATCATCATTAGTTTCATTTTTCAGAAGACAGAATTGTTACCCACACACCCCAACAGCTGCATTAAGTGCATATGGTACAGGGCACCAAATATAACATTTGAGGTTCCCTCACTGCACTTGGTACCTCACTATAAACAATGTATCAACCCATTCATGTCATCTTCGAATCAACCAATCAACCCTGTGGTTCACACCAGGAAATAGACCAGAAATTGAGTAAGCTGCCCAGGGTCACAGCTGATAAAGAAAGAACTACAATTCAAACATGAGTCTGTCAGGTCTAAATCATTCTGATATCGCTCCATTTTTTATCACTATTCTATATTATCTTTTCAATGAAAAAAGGAGAAAGATTATCTCATCTACAAACAACAGGAAGGCATCTGATTCTGTTCTAGCATGTGCTCTAAACAAAACACTTGGCTTGTCATGCCACGTGGAAGGGAGAGCTTCAAGGCAGTTTGTGTCTGGATTTCTGACATTAAACCACAAATGCCCAAAGGGCATATCAAGTCCATCATCATGTTCAAAAAACCCAACATGACACTTAAACAGAATGAGTCCCATCTGAGTGTCTGCTGGTAAAAGAAAAAAAAATTCTGACAACTTGGAAAGGGCTAGCAACTCAATCACCATGCAAGAAACACAGAGTTAGCCTATTACACTACCATAAAATCAATGTCCCAACTGTGTTAGCTTTAACAAGTTCCTTCACAGCTTCCACTGGTAATAAATGAAAGAGGTGCAAATTACAAACCATCAGAGGACAGCTGCAGCCCAAACTGTCAAAATAAAAGGACTCCCTTTACCTTTGGGGGATCTGAATTCCCTCTCCAGACTTTGCAAATGTTATTGCCCACCAATGGTATACAACAATAATGAATGCACAGAAGTTAAAGTGCTTTTACAGCCTTTATCTTGTGAGACTAAGGATTCATCCAAACATTTACTGAACACCCACCCTATTACAAGCAAAGATGAATCCAAGGATAAACAAAACATGATCCTGCCAGTTAAGAAGCTCTAAAATACACAGATCATCCCTATTACACAGATAAGGAAAATAAGGCTCAAGGACTAAGCAATTTGCTGAAGTCAAGAAGCTAGGAAATGGTGGAACCAGGACTAGAATTCATTTATTCATTTAATGAAAAATACTAAACACTCACTATACCTCAGGTACTATTTGAGGACCTTACTCATCATTTAACACTACACTACACTACAGTGTAGTGTTTTGTCACACTACACTGTAATTTGTTTACATCTCTAGATTGTGAGGAGTCTGAGAACAGCGGGCTTTGTTTTCTTATCTGTGTTTCCACCTATAGTGACTGAAAAGTGGAACTCAATAATGATTTGCTAAACTGAATTCGGTGCTAAAAATATGAGCTTCTACCATAAGCAAGACCCTTTAAAAGTGTAACACTGAACAATCTCTGCTGTCAAGATTTCACAGTTTAGTGCTGGTGGGCAAAGGATATTAGAGAAAAACAAGAACTCAATAAATGTACGGGGCTGCATTGCCCACTACTGTAGTCACAAGCCACATAACAGTTTTAAGTTTATATTTAAATTTAAATAAACAACATTTTAAAAGTCAGTAGCTACTGTACTAGACAGTACAGATGTGGTATAACATAAATACATTTGGTCTTTGCCTCCAGTCCCTGCACAGAACTCAAAATTTCCCCAGTGATAGGAGTCTTTTGTTCTCACAATGAGCTCCTTCTGATCATAGCAGAATTTAAGGTAATAGACAACTTTGGTGGGGCCCCTAGACAGTCTCTGGATGGGGCCAGTCACTGGAATGACCAAGCAATCAGAGTCGAAACTTTCAGCCCCACGGCCCTTCAGAAAAGAGGGAGAGAGGCTAGAGATTGAGCTCTACAAAAATTCTTGAATAATGACATTCGAAGAGCTCCCTTCAGCTTAGAGAACACGTCAGATTGCTGGAGGGTGGTGTGCCAGCGGGCAAGGCATGGAAGCTGAGTGTGCCCCCCTCCCATAACCTGCCCTACACATCTCTTCCACTTGACTATTCTGGTTGTATCCTTTATAATAAACCAGCAAACACAAGAAAAATGTTTTCCTGAGTTCTGTGAGCTGCTGTATCAAATTATCAAACTTGCAGAGAGGGTGGTGGGACCCCTTGATTCACAGCCAGTCAATTAGAACTACCAGTAGCTTAGAACTTGCAACTGGTGTCTGTGAGAATGGCCCCCCTTACTAGTGGGATCTGATGCTAACTCCAGGTAGAAAGGGTCAGAACTGAACTGTACTGGCAGATACCCGGTCAGTGTCTGCAGAACTAGAGAACTGGTTGGTGTCAGAACACACATCAGGACAGAAACAACATTTCCATTAATCACAGAAAGTTCTATTTGGACAATATCATGACAGGGTAAAGAAAACCTAGTTTAGATCTGAATACTGGGAAAGGAATTTCAATCCAGTAGTAAACAATTCTGAGAATAGAAGTCTGAGAAAAATAACTCAGATTAGAGTCTACCTTTCTGAACCAAAATGTTAAAATCTGGAGACCGAGTTATTTCATAGCTTAGTCCTTTCAGGGTGGGACTTAATAACATTCCCCTTTAAGAGCAGAATATCTAAAATACACTAGAGGAAGGTCAACTGCTCAACTTATCCAATAAACCTATCGGAGAGCAGGACTCGAACTCAGTTCCCACCTAATTATTTGGCTCCCTGAGCTCTCCCTCCGTGGCTGGTCCCCCTCAGCACAGCTGGCACTGACAGATCCGCTGGTAAGTCAGCAGCCACAACCGGAGGCACCATCTGACAGGGAAGGCACACGAGTGAGTTGACTGACCGCTGGAAGGTGGTAGGCCTTTAAACCCCACATAGTCCCCAAATTGTCACGTAAATGCTCAAGTAAAGATGGGACTTTCAGATTCTGGCAGCTCCGGCAAGTACACTAAGAAAATCTGTCTTCAGACCAAAAGAGGTGTGTGCCCTACAGGCACCGGGATGAGTTTCCACCTCATTAAGTCCCAGTCAACATAAAATGAGAAACTGTATTACAGATTGCTTACCGCTAGCTTGGAAGCTACTGGTAAGCTGTTCATAATGCCAAAATGCGATTTGCAGCATAGCATTCTCCAAGGCTAGAGCATGGCTTTATTACCCAAAGATCAGCTGTTGGATTTCATTTAAAATTTTTTTGTTTTAAAAATAGCAGAAAGTGTTAATCCTTCTCCCATGTACACCTCTTCCTAAGCAAGCTGAACTCCCCAGAGGTAACTACTGTTAACACTTTGTTGGACATTCTTCCAGACTCTCCTAAACACACAGGGGGTGGGCAAAAGTAGGCTTACAGTGGTGAGTGCATGAAACCGAGCCCATTCCTGTACTACGCATTTGTATTAACACCGTAAACCTACTACTGCCCATCCCTGTAGGCAACGATTTCTAAAATACACTGGCATATGTACATGCACAGTAAAAAGGGAGGGAGGTCACACTATACAGACTCTTTTGCAATATGCTTTTTCATTTATTATCTTGGACATCATTCCATTTCAATACACTGAAATCTACCTTGTCTCATGGATTCTGAGAAGCACTTCCCACTTACACACGTTAACATCTCTGAAATTAGAATGCTTCTTATAACCCATAGTGTTTTACAACTGCCATCAGCCAGGTATCAGTGTGGTAGGATTGTAGGAAAACTTTCATTGATCTTTTCTGGTAAAATGAGGACGGCATCGGCATCCAAAGATCTTAGAATACAGTTACCGATCATTTGCACTGTCCACTCCGTAGATGTATGTGATTTATTTAATGCTATATTACAAACTAAATTCTCTGAATAATTGCTAAATTAAAGGGTAAGTATATTAAAAATACAAACAGACTATGCCAAAACATGTAATAATTTATGCTCCCAATAATAAGCAACACTATTGCTGGAAATACCCATTTCCACTACTGGGTATTAACTGCAACCTTTAAAATATTCACTAATCTCAAAGACCTTAAGAGTGTTTTAAATCACTTTAAAAAATATTTTATGATAATTTCAGATTCACTTGTAGTTGAAAGAAATATTAGAGACCCTGTGTTCCCTTTATCCAGTTTTCTCCAAAGATAACATTTTGTAAAACCAGAGAACATTATCACAACCAGAACATCTGTATTAATATGTGATATAATAAGAAATAAATATTTGGGCCCTGGTTGGTGTGGCTCAGTGGATTGAGCACCAGCCCGCAAACCCAAAGGTTGCTAGTTCAATTCCCAGTCGGGACACGTGCCTGGGTTGTGGGCCAGGCCCCCAGTACGGGAAGTGCAAGTGGCAACCAATCGATGTTTCTCTCACACATTTCTCTCTCACATCGATATTTCTCTTCCTCTCTTTCTAAAAATAATCTTTTTTTTTTTTTTTTTTTTTAAAGAAAAGACATACGTATTTGGTCTTCGTTCCTGGTACAGGACTCCTAAACTCTTGGAATATCCTAAGTGATCAAAATGTCTTGTTATATGATAGGCCCTCTCAACCTTATCCAAGTTTATGCAACGCAGTGACTATTGGTGAGCCCCTGCAGAACTTCAAGATGGAGGCTGGTAAGCTTGAGAGGAACCAATCATTTGATTAGAAGGTTAGAACTTGAACAACAATTAAAATAATTTTTAAAAAAGAACATTAAAGATTGAGCACGGGCCTGTAAACCAGAGTATCGCGGTTCGATTCCCAGTCAGGGCACATGTCTGGGTTGTGGGCCAGGTTCCCCAGTGTAGGGTGTGCGAGAGGCAACCACATATTGATGTTTCTCTCCCCCTCTCTCTCTCCCTTTCCCTCTGTCTAAAAATAAATTTAAAAAAATACCTTTAACAAGAAAAGGAAAAAAAAAAAAAGAAAGCAGACTGCTGGTTGCCTAAAGCTGGTGAGGAAAGAGGGATGGTAATAGAAAATGCGGGGTGACTATTAATAGGTACAGAATATGTTTTGGGGGGATGACCAAAATGTTCTCAAATTAGACTGTAAAGATGGTTGCAAAGCTCTGTGAACACACTAAAAACCAGTGAATTATACACTGTGGGTAAAATATATGGTATGTGTTATACTTCATGAAACTGCTTTTTAAAAGAACATTATATAAACGGGACAGTGAAGTGAACGATCTTTGGGATTTTTTTTCACTTACCGTTTATTCTCTGGAGGTTGATGCAGCCTGTTGTGCATGCCAGTCCTTCATTTTTACTCCTTTCCATTTCTGAGTAACTTTGTACGGATGTACCTTTGTTTTATTTTTTACGGAGAATGAGCACTTTTCAAGATATTTACTGATCAACTGCTATTTTTCCCCCTGCGAAATCCTTTCATATCCTTGGTCTTTTCCTACTTCACCCCTTTTTTGCAAGTTCTTTGTCATAGTACTAAATTCATGTTTCAACTTCGCTTCTGATAATTTTTGCAATAAGGTTTTTGACTTTTATGCAATCAAACACTACTTTATTTTCTTCTAATAACATCCCTATGGTTTCATTTTCCCATTAAAATCTTTAAATTCTTTTAGCACAAGAAATTATGAAGTTGAGTCTTTGGATCCACTTGGAGTGTGATGCTAAAAATCAGGATGCCTGGGTTCTAGCCCTGGGCGTGCCATTCCCTACCGAAGTCCCTCTGAGCAGGCTGCCAGCCTATAAAACTTGCCTTTTCTACTCACCACAATTGTTTTGAGAAACAAACAAGATTATAGCCATGAAAGAGATTCTTCAAAAATGCTTAACAAATGCCCACCAACATATGAAGAAAATTTAAAGCATTACATATTACACATGTATTTGTGTTAGTTATAATACTAGTATTTCCTTTCCATGTGCCATAACTAAAAAAACTCACAATGTTAGCCTTGGAGAGTAAGTTGCTTCCTTCCCCCCAAATCCTAAGACCAAAGAGGTCGAGTGACTTGCCTAGGGTCACACGTGAAACTTGGGGAATAGCTGGTTCCAGAAGTAAGCCCAAGCAGCTATACCCCAAACCTCCCTCCATGTCAGAGAACACCATTCTTCTGATTTAAGACCTACTAAAAATTACCTGTCATCACTTGTCTGTATTCATATCTCTAAACAAAAACAAAACTACTGCCTAAAAACAAAGAGATCAATTAGGACGTGGTGGTGGAATGGGAAGGCTGAACTGCACATTATAGGTACCCACCTTGCTTCCGACAGCCTGGGATTTTGATAAAGGCTCCATAATCAGTCACCATAGCAACCTGTAGAGACAAAAAAGAAAAAAATATAAAAGAATGAATGTCATACACACGAGACTCTCTTTCGTAGCATTTAACCTAACCTCCCGGAATTTCTACTTGCTATTTGACTGCTTCTCTCTGCTGCCAAACTGCCTAACAGTGACGTTTTGTCAAAGTCTTTCAATTCTTTTTAAAATTGAGACCAACAGGCATGTGTGAACCGATTAAAAACATTAATGAGTGAGAGTGGACTATTGTCAGATGGTATGATAGTACCTAGGAATGCCCAAATCCAACACCTACTGAAATCTTCAAAGAAGTATATGAACAAAAGGAACAAACAGCAGAAAATCAGGTAACAAAGCTAACACTTGACCCTAGCTGGGATTGAGGCCTCCAATCCCAACACAGAGAACTTTAACAATTTGGGATAGATCATGTAGGGCATCAGGACATCCCTTTCCCCTAAATTTCAAGTCAAAGCCTGCTCTGGTTCACTTTAAACTAAAGCCTGAGTTTTATCAAGACAGAAAAAAAGCCAATACACAGACATCTCATAGAAACTGGGAAGATATAATCAGAGAGAGAAAGAGTTGCCCTCAAATCTTGTGCAGAGTTGATCTAAGATGAAGGGACAGAGGTCTGAACACTCTATATGTACCGCATAATATGTAATATAACATATGAAAGACCCAGATCCCTTGCCAAATAAATGATTACTCCAGACTCTCTCTCTCTCTTCTCCTCTTTCCTCTAGACTACTGCCTTCACCAGTGGATTGGGATTCAAGTTGTCACAACATACTGTATTGATCCTAAATACATTATTATTTTTGAAAAACACTCAATACCATCTTATACACATACATTTTACTATTTTCAGTGACTTTAACGAGTTGTTCACTGTTCACCACAAATACAAGGGGACAGAGTAAGACAATCCCTGCAGGACTGCTATGCACTAATACAAGAAGGAACCCAAAAAAGGTAATTTATTTATAAAAAGTTGTGTATTTATTCTTACATGTTTAAACTTCAGTCAACTTCAAAGTACTTTCCAAATGATGCAATACACCTACCAAGACATGTTTTCCATTACTCAAAACAGCTTTTTAAAAAAAAGATTTTATTTATTTTTAGAGAGCGGAAGGGAGAAAGAAAGAGAGAGAGAGAAACATCAGTGCATGGTTGCCTCTTGTGCACTGACCTGGGGACCTGGCCCACAACCCAGGCATGTGCCCTGACTGGGAATCGGACCAACTACCCTTCGGTTCGCAGGCTGGCATTCAATCCACTGAGCCACACCAGCAGCCAGGACATCAAAACGGCTTTTGAACTCATCAACTTTGATGCTTTTTAGTGCTTCTGCCATTTTCCTTTCACCTCTTCCACATCAGCAAAACATTTCCTTTTGAGGACTTATTTCATGTGGGTGTGAGAGAGGGCAGGTGGTCAGGGCTAGAACAGGCGAATAGGGAAAGTGGGGCCCAGGGGTCACGCCGTTTTTGGTCAAAAACTGCTGAACATTCAGCACAGTGTAGGCAGGTGTGCTGGTTAAGTCACCCATAATGAAATGGGCAAACACAATGAAAGTCTTAAAAAATTTTTTACTGAAAGCCGAACACAGCCCCTCACAACACCAGCTGGCACACTGATGCCATTGAGTTCCTAGAACACTCACCTACAGGGAAGCCTGTACTATAAGGGGCCCGCCCTCCAGACAATAATTCTGGGTTTTTTTGGTGGGGGTCCCCCACTGTATATACTGAATACTCACTATATGCAAAACACTATTCTAAGTGCTTTCCATAAGCTTCATGACACCATACGATGCTGGTACTATTCATTATATTCATCTGACAGATGACAAAACTGATGCACGGAAAGAGTAAGTAACCTGACCAACGTTCAAAGCTAATAGTAACAGTGCTGGGGTCTGAACCCAGGGAGTCTTAGCTCACTACAGCTGCTCATTGGTTAACTATAAAACTGCAGCAGCCAAAAGCAAGGTGACAGTGGCTATCGTCTCTGCTCCTGGCAACAATCTTAGGAGACGTAGATGGGAGGTTCCCATGTTGCAGATGAGGTGAAACAGTGGAGGTGTAGAAAGAGCACAGGCCTCAGAGTGAAAGATGTGGCTTCTGATCCCACCTTTCCCACTTCTCACCTGTGGGATGTTGAACACAAGTCACCCTTCAGGGCCTAGGTTCCCACTGTACTCATTTTGCTACTGCAGATAACAAATGATGTACATGAAGCACTGGCCCTGGTACCTGGCACCCAATGTACATTCAACAAATTTTAGCTTTTTAATAATTTATAGTCCAAGACAATGAAGCACAGAAAGGTGGAAAGGCACACAGCTAACTTAGATACAAGGTAGGCACAGATCCTAGGTCCCTTGAGTCCTAGTCTGGTGCCTCCTACGTCACCAAATAGCATCACTACTCACTTCAAAATTAGGATAAAAATAGATTCAAAATTTCCATTTTCCTCATTTGTTAATGGGGATATTAGGACAGAGCACTTGAAGCAAATCTCCAAAATAGAACACTTACAATGGGATAAGAACCCAAAACTTGAAACCTCTGTTTTACACTGATGAACATGCTATGCTGTGGTAGGGACCAGAGAGCTACCCCATCCACCTCCCCCCCCCAAAAAAAACAGTACAATCAGGCAGACGCTAATATACATTTACTTGCTTAATAACTTGTTTATTTATTTATTTATATTGACTTTAGAAAGGAAGGGGGAAAGAAAAAGAGAGAGAGAGTAACATTGATTTGCTGTTCCACTTATTTATGCTTTCATTGGTTGCTTCTTGTATGTGCCCTGACTGAGGACTGAACCCACAACCTTGGTGTGTCAGGACAACGTTTTAACCAAATGAGCCACCTGGCCAGGGCAAGATATTGGCATTTAAAATCAAAGCAAGGTAGAACTGTAGGAAGGACCTTAGAGATCAGTTGGTCCAATCCTGTCATTTTTCAAATGAGAAAAGTGAAGATCAGAGACATGAAGTGCTTACCCAAGTTCACAAAGCATTTGTTCTCTGTAAGATAGAACCATAGAGATTAAAAAAGGTGATTTTAATTAAAAATATTTATTTACTTTTGGAAAGAGGGGATGGAAGGGAGGAAGAAAGGGACAGAAACATAAACTGAGAGAGAAATAATGATCAGTTGCCTCTCACACGTGCCCCATCCAGGACCAAACCCATGCATGACCCAGGCACATGCCCTGACAGGAATCAAACAGGCAACCTTTTGCTTTTGTGGGATGACACCCAACCATCTGAGCCATAACAGTCAGGGCTGATTTTAATTTTTAATTACAATAAAAGCAAATCCCTTCTTTCTGAACCAACCAAAGGTGCTTTAGCTTTTGCTCCAGAGTTCTAAAAAGAGGAGTAAGATGTTTCATATTGTGTAACAACATTATCAAAGGTTATAAGTATCTAACAAACTTAAAAATAGCATCTGGAAGTAGGACCCCAGATCACCTTGCTGTTGTAAACTACGACAATCTCATTTTTGAATCCTAAAGCTCCAGTGTCACATTATGATCTTTTCAGGAAATATTATGACAGACCTTCATTTGGCTTCTCCCAAAAGGAAAGGTTAATGGGCTCCAGAACGAATGCGCTCAATGGTTCACTTTGGAAAAGTGAACCATTCTTGCCTACACCCAGCACCAGGTGTTTCCATCGCTGTGTCTCTTAAGGTGCAGACAGAGTTGAAATTAACAGAATGGCACCTGCCATAGATGATTACACAGTCTGCCCTGGTGTCCCCAGAATAATTAGCTAAATAGCTCAGGGGAAAAAATTCAGTAATTATCGCAACTAGACTCAGGGCTTGGGTAAAATGAGTTTACCATCTTCAGATTAGAGGTTGCATTGGCCTTGAAACTAGTTATCTCCATAATGTAAATGAGAAATATGCAGCTCAGAAGCATAAGTTACTTGTGCAAAGTCACAAAGTTAGAAAGTAGCATGGCTAGGCAGGGAACAGAAGTATTTTGACTTCCAGTTCAATGCATTCTCACTTTCCAACACCAATTTCCTCTCAGCATTTCTTTGGCTATGGCTAAACTAAGCCAAATCCCAATTCCCACGGCTACACTTGTGTCCCCTACCATGCCTAATGGACAGAAGAAGGATGAATAATGGCTTCTCAGCTGTTCAGTCACTGGGCCCCTCTGCCCTCCTGGGCCCGCTAAAGACAAGAACTGCTAACATCAGGGTGACACCACCAGTGTCTTCAGTGACAATGGGACCTAAGAGACTTAGGATCAATTTAAATCAAACATTTACTGCACCTATATGCAAGATACTATGCAAAGTACTTTGAAATGAAAACAACTTAAAAAAAAAAAAGAGATGCCCAGACTATTTTAACATGAATTTGAATTAGTTGCCAAGATACATGAGACAACCATGGCCTCTGCTCTCCAGTAACTCACAGGCTGGTGGAGGAGATATACACATGTACAAGTAACAATACAAGACAGACTGTAATTAATGCCATAACAGAGGTATAAACAAATGACTGTGGAACAACCAGATTTACCATCTAACTTCCTTCTATACTTCAATTCAGTCGAGAGTTCTCTTATGGGTCTTTCAGTTCTCCATGCATTTATGTACAGTTAAACAACCCCAACTACAGTATATCAGAAAACAGTTAAACAACCCCAACTACAGTGTATCAGAAAACAGTTAAACAACCCCAACTACAGTGTATCAGAAAACAGTTAAACAACCCCAACTACAGTGTATCAGAAAACAGTTAAACAACCCCAACTACAGTGTATCAGAAAGCAGACTTAGAGAACTTCAGAAACCCAGCTTTGCCACTTACTAACCATTTGGACATTACTTAACTTCTGAGAAGAGTTTCCTTATCCATTAAAAGGGGCTAACAATTTCTTAGGAGAGAGAATGACAGAATGTGTCAAAGTTCTGATTTACATTAGGCTTACAAAAAATTTTTTTGAATTTTAATGTAACCAGGTCGTCTTTGTGAATATTAGATACTCACTAAATTGTTGTTGGATGAATATTTTGAAAAGTTTATTTCCAATTTATCATGAAATTTCTCTGTCCCTAATTCCGGTAACTTCTAAACCATCATGTTTCAAAATGTGCTCCTGAAATACTAAGCTGGAACCATGAAGTTCTCTCTGAACATTAGTCTACCCCATCCATCCTGACAGTAAAATATAAAGCCCACACTAATACAAGCCCCATCTCATATAAGGAAAAGCTATAGGTCAGAAGCCACTTCACCATAAATCCCAGTCAGTCTGTGGAGGGCAGAGAACTCTCTCTTGTGCAATACCCGACAAGTCAGGCCTTTGTGATCAGAAAAACCTATTTCATCTCCAATACTACCACTTCCTTTCCTGAGCCCTGGTACCTTGACCTTTAGGGACACTATGGGCCTTAAAGGACAAAGGCTCTAAGAGCAGAGTTGTTTGCTATTTGTTAGAATTTACCACTCTTTGTATCATGACTGTTGTACTACAAATCGGGACCAACGTAACAAAAGTCAAGAGCCACAATTATCATAACCAACTGGCAGTCACAAAGTGGGTCTTCAAAAGCCTCACTCTATTAGGAGGTGAAAATTTATCAACCACAAAGCAAGAAAAAAATGCCATAAAATAATATATTTAAAATACTACAGTTACTCATAAGACACTGAAAACGATTTTTTGGCTTTAAGTTTGCTTCAAGAGAAGAGAAAGAGAGAGAGATAACGTTAATGAATTCCTACCTTGTCTCAGGCATTATGTTTTTATAGATGACAGCTTATTTAAGCTTCATGGCAATCCTTTGGAAGTGGTTCTCTAAATTTAATAAATAAGAAAGATGATGCCCAGGCTGGTGTGGCTCAGTGGACTGAGTGCTGACCTGCGAACCAAATGGTCGCCAGTTCAATTCCCAGTCTAGTGCACATGCCTGGGTTGTGGGCCAGGTCCCCAGTTGGGGGCACACAAAAACCAACCACACATCCATGTTTCTCTCCCTCTCTTTCCCCTTCCCTTTCCCTCTTTATAAATAAATAAATAAAACCAGCTCTGGCTGGTATAGCTCAGTGGATTCAGCATGGGACTATGAACCAAAGGTTGCTGGTTCAATTCCCAGTCAGGGGACATGCTGGGTTGAGGGCTTGGGTCCCCAGTAGGGGTTGAGTGAGAGGCAACCACACATAGATGTTTCTGTCTCTCTCTCCCTCCCCTTCTCTCTAAAAATAAATACATAAAATCTGAAAAGAAAAAAGAAAGCTAAGGCTCAAATGATCAAGTGACAGTGTAAAGGATCACACAGTAAATAAGAAGCTAGGACTGGAGTCTAGATTTTGTCTTATTCAAAAACCTCTACTCTTAGCCCTGGCTGATGTAGTTCAGTGGATTGAGTGTGGGCCTGCGAACCAGAGAATCACGGTTCGATTCCCAGTCAGGGCACATGTCTGGGGTTGCAGGACAGTTCCCGGCAGGGGACAAACGAGAGGCAACCATACATTGATATTTCTCTCCCTTTCTCCTTCCCTTCCCCTCTAAAGATAAATAAATAAAATCTTAAAAAAAACTTTACTCTAAAAACAAATACAATGCCTTGTCCCTCAAAGTCTGACCATTTATTCAGTCATCAAGAAATATCAAGAACCTATCAGTTTCCACCCACCTACCTGGGGTTAAGACAGACAACACTACACAAAACAGACAGGGCTCTGCCTTCATGGAGTTAGCTTAGTGTCGTGTGAGGAAAAAAGACATGTTAAACAAGTACACAAATAAACACAGAATAAATCTATTTACTTGGGTAAAAAAAAATCTCTTGAGATGCCATTACATCTAAGACCTAAGAGAGAAGCTAATGGGAAGTAGGGTTGGAAGCAACAGTACGTGCAAGTCCTGAGAAGGACGCAGGCCTAGAATGTTCAGAGCTGTAAGGAGGACAGAGCAGCCAGCAACAAGTACGGCAGGACAGAGCAACACTGTCAGATTAGGTAGAGGCTAAGTTATTCAGGGTCGTAAAAACAAGTCTAGATGTAATCGAGGGAAATCAGAAGCCTAGAAAAGCTATGAGATAGTAGCACTGTCCAAATCTGGTTTTAAAGTGTTATTCTGGCTATGATGTAAAGAACAGATTGAAGAAGGCCTATGATAAAAGCAGAGTTCCCGGCAGTGGTCGGGGAAAGATGGAGAACCTGAACGGTGTGCCACGACAAAGAAATACATAGGCCAGATATACATCCAGGAGGTAGAAATGACAGGACTTGTTAATGGGCTACAGAGGGAGGGAAAATCAACATCAAATCAAGAGAAAAAAATGAAGAATGATGTCCAGATTTCTAGTGTGGGCACCTGAATAGTTCAAAACATAAATCAGAGATGCTGTGAGGTATCCGAATGAAGATGTCAAGTCTGCACCTAGAAGCCTGGAGCTTAAAAGGGGCACAGGTGATAGCCGGATGCTCCACTAGCCCTGCCCATTTAAACTGTAATGCTCACGATATTCTCAAATGGACAGGAGCTCCGAACCCAGCGCCTTTTCACCCTCAATCTATGCTTAACGAAAAAAGGTAAGTTTTCAAAGACAAAAGAATATACCTCTCCTTGGAAGATAGTGTAGAGAGCAGGCAAGTTCTCCATGGTCTCGGGTCTTCCTGAATTCATCCTTAATGTTCTATGGCTCCTCCATATCTCTTCTGCTAAAGCTAATTCAAGTGTTCTGTCACAAAGAAAGAAGCCAGACAACAATCTGAGAGACATCTGCACTGAGGAAGAAAACTGTAGACAATCTAGTCTACAGAATAATTAATATAGGTTTAACACCATGTGCTTTCATCTAAATCTCTTTTGTCTATTCCATTTGTGGGGAGCTATGGAAACCTTGATCTTATTTCTTTTCAATTTGATACTTACCCAGGGGCATCAATTTACTGTTGTCTTCTTGTGTTTTAATTCCTATTGTTGGTATTCTTTTGCCATGGGAAGGTTTGTGGGGGAGGGCCGTATAAATGGATCTTTAAAAAAGGAAAACAGCCCTGGCTGGTGTAGCTCAGTGGCGAACCAAAGGGTGGTTGGTTCAATTCCCAGTCAGGACATATGCCTGGGTTGTGGGCCTGGTCCCCAGTGAGGGCCATGTGAGAGGCAACCACACACTGATGTTTCTCTCCCTCTCTTTCTCCTTCCCTTCCCCTCTAAAAAAATTAAAATTAAAAAAAAAAAGGAAAACAGTAGTAATAAAAGCTAACATTTATCAAGCACTTACTATGTCCAGGCACTCATTTAATTCTCAAAAGCAGCAAGACAGAGGTTCTATTATTATCATGTTATGTAGATGAGAAAATCAAGGCTTCCAGAGGTCAAATTACTATGCCTATGTCAAAAAGCCAGAAAATGGTAGAGTCAAACTCTGGCTGACACCAGAGACCACACTTTTAACCACTATGCTAGGTTTAAATCTGAAGTGACTTCAAAAGAAAAAGAATAGCTTACTTTTTTTCCTGATAAAATTAAAAACACACATGCTCATTTTATAAGGTCAGACAGTATATTAATAATGAAGAAAAAATTTATAATTCAATTTTGTTTATATCCTTTTACACTTTTTTGTATATAGTGTTTTTTAATAGAATCATGAAATCAATCATTAATTAACAGCCATTTTCTTAACATATTTTAGCAATTCTTACATACATACAAATATACACACACATATTTTTTAATGCCTACATAATAACCCGTTGTTAGAGATACCAAATTCATATAACAGTTTATGGATCAGGTTAAAATACAGATTACAATTCTGAGGTGGTACCTGAGACTGTACATTTCTAACAAGCTCCTCCTAAGTGACAGTCTGCCTTGGGAACAAGTCTTACTGCTTTGGAGTTGAATGGGCCTTCCTTAGAGGTGCTCTTGACCAGCCTCCTGGTTTTAAACAGAGGGGAAATTAGCAAGGTAGTGGCTCTCAGCCATGTCCCTTTACTCTGCTGGATAGATCACTGCCACATAAAGATAAATCTAACAATACTGTCCTTAGTTCTCTTTTTTCCTCCCAATTACACTTGGCACCATTAAGACTTGAGACTATTTTTCCTTAAGTTTTCATAAGGAAAACTTTCTTCTCTCCTCAACCCTAACTGCCACCCCTTACTTTCAGTTCATGACTTAAGGCCCTATTTTTTTTTAACAATTCCTGATTTATAATCACCATCCATTAACTAAACTGCCTTGGAAACAGAAATGAAAGGAAATCCTGTCAACCTTCCAAATCCTGGTTCCAGTATTACCCAACGCCCAGGAACATCCCTGTCCTTGAGTTCCATAAGACAACCTTGTAGCCTGATCATAAACTTGCTCTTTCTGGGTTAGGTCAGCCAGAGGGGTGTATTATTACTCTGCTAATAGTGCACAGATAGAAGGCAAGCAGATTTGTCAGTTCTTAAGAAACAGCTGATAAGCAGGTTAAATCCAGGTACCATGGCTTGGTTGAATCCTTCCTTCCATTTCCCACTTACACGGTCTCGACTCTCCTCCTTCCCTTCCCTCTGCCCAGCATCTCTCACATCACATCCTAGAATAGAAGTCACCAATCTGAGGTCAAGAATTCTATCCAAAAACCTTCTGTCCTGGCTGCTGTAGCTCAGTGGACTGAGTGCAGGCTGCAAACCAAAGAGTCTCCGGTTTGATTCCCAGTCAGGGCGCATGCCTGAGTTGCAGGCCAGGTCCCCAGTGGGGGCCATGTGAGAGGCAACCACCCAATGATGTTTCTCTCTCTCTCTCTTTCTCCCTCCCTTCCCCTCTCTCTAGAAATAAATAAAACCTTTTTTAATTTTTCAAAATAAAAATATAGTATTTTTTTTAAAAAACCATCATCCCTCCAACTCTCAGAGCATTAGTGAGGTACAAGATGCATAAAGACAGCAGCAGGTGGGATATCTAAATGAGCTCAAATGCACGTCTTAGTCTCACCTGTTCCTCCGACAGAAAGGTTGTGGAAAGAACAATGACAGTGGAAACAGCCAGAAGCTGTTTCTGGCTTATTTCTGCTGGGATAAGAATACGAGCAGTTAAGATTAAAGCTCTCTTGTTTGCTCCTTCTGTAGAAGAGTAGCCTGAGAAATCCTATGCAATTCTTTAAGAAGGAAACCAGCAGCATTTTTGAGGGATGCCCTGAAATGTAACAATATATGTTTACAATTCAGGAAAGTAGAGAGAGGGTTGCCATTTTTTTAATGAGATTAAAAAAATTTTGTCATACTGTGTTCTGTAGTATTAGGATTCTATGATGGTTATTCAGAAGCTCCTTAGGGAATTCAAGTTTATTTTTTAAAAGTCAATTCTGAAATATCTAGGGGCCAAGGGGCTCAAGAAAGCCAAAGAAGTAGGGCTCTAGGCCTACCAACCAGAAGAGAGCCTCTACATCAAAGGTGCAAGGAGCAGAATCTCACAGAAACCAGAATTGGGGGAGGTCCCACTCAAAGCATTTGGAAAGCCGGTTAGCTCAGTTGATAAGAGTATCATCTTGATACACCAAGGTTGTGGGTTCAATCCCTACTCAGGGCACATACAAGTATCAACCAATGAATGCATAAATAAGTGGAACAACATGAATCGATGTTTTTCTCTCAAATCAATCAATCAATAAGTAAGTAAATAAATAGAATTTAAAGGGGGAAAATAAAAAAAATTAGGCAGAGGTCGATTATTGCTGATTAACACTTGCCCTCCCAGCACTGGGTGGGCTATGGTAGCAAGTACAGGTTCCAGGAGGAGGAATTATTTTTAACAGTGTATTCTGCTTTGATCCAGCTTACCTATTAAGCTCCTGCGTAAGATTTTATTTGGGGGAAATAAAGTTATTCTGCTTTAAAAAAGGTTTATAATAGTCCTGACCAGTGTGGCTCAGTTGGTTGGGAAACATTCCATGAAGTGAAAGATCGCTGGTTCAATTCCTGGTCAGGGCACACGTCTGGGATGTGGGTTTGGTTCCTGGCTGGGGCATGTGTGCGAGGCAACTGACTGATGTTTCTCTCCCTTTTCCCCTGGCTTCCCCTCTCTCTAAAAATAAATTTTAAAAATCTTAAAAAAAAAAGGTTTATAAAACACTGAAATATTGTCCAGTCAGATCCGATCATATCTATAGACTTAAAAAAGCAAGTAAATTGACGAGGATTAAGATACACCATTTGGTGTTGCCTTGGGATAGTTCCAGGAACAGAAAATCTTCTTTAAGCACTTCATTTTACGTTAATGTTTTAAACTACACTATGTAGGAAAGCAATAAGGACCCAATTACTGGGCATTCCCTTCCCAAAGCAAGGGGCAGAGCAAGGAAAGAATGAATAGGAGGCATAGCAGGGAAATGGTGGCAGAGAGAAAAGCCAAAGCCTACGCTGAGTGAGGAAGAAATCTGCAAAGAGCAACCCAGTGTGGGGAGGAATGGGGTGATGAGGTCATCCATACATCCGGCAGTCTGGAACAGGGAATCAGTGACCAAGCAGTGACCAATCAGTGACCACTGCCTTACTCAGGCCCGGAGAAGCCGGGCCTGAGTAAAGCAATGTTAAATTTCTGATTTTAGTAGTTACACTGTGGTTATACAGACGAATGTCCTAGTTTGTAGGAAAACTAAAGTATTCAGGGGTGATAAGGCATTAGGTCAACAACTGAACTCTCAAATGATTTATTAAAAATGTTATTTGTACTGTGCTTCCATAATGTGATTGTTTCAGTTTTTTGTAATGTGCATGCAAATGGGAGAAAACTACATCCTGTCCCCCCTCTTCTCAAGCAAAGAGAAGTTCATAGAACAATGTTAAGTTGATGATACTTCACAGCTCCTTTGAAACATCATTTCAGGTGCACATTTAACTGATCTGGCCAAGATTTTTGTTGTTTTTAAGATTGTTTGGATTTAGATTTGTTATTGTTACTTAACGGTACTAACTGGATAGAACCCTGAGCATTAAAAGGGATTTTAATCCATCTTTAACCTACATACATGAATTGAGAAAAGTTGGTAAGTAAAAACACTGGGATATGAGCAGAGACAGAATGACTACAGAGCCTGCCATTATTCTCTACCATTATTCTCCACGGCCTCAAAAAGAATTCACACTCCACACCTAAACTTTGTAGCGTACAGCTCTAACACTAATTGGGTCCCAATGAGGAGCAATCAAGAGGGCATCATTCATGGAGAAGACAACAATGAGCCAGGTGTGCATTCATTCATCCAAACATGTATCCAGGACCATTTCTCATTTGGTTTTGTATTCCCAATGACTGGTAAACAGTAGGTACCCCAAGTTTTCTTGAACGAGTAAGCAGAACCTTACAGTGTGCCAAACCAAGGTAGAGAAAGAAGAAACCATTCTGGTCTAAAGAATGCAGAAGAAGCCACTGAATTTCATACAATATGCTGGATAGATCAGAAGATGGGAGACTTTCAAAAGCCAAACTAGTGGTCCAAACTTCCTCCTTCCCACCCAATTTCTAGAGCGATTATCTTAGAGTGATGCTACTTCTTTCCTGAACTCTAGTCATGAATCTTTTAGAAAATGGTCAAAATTGCAGGAAAGAGAAGGAGTAGAAAAGAGTTTTAAAAAAAACATGCACACACACACACACACACACACACACACACACACACAAATGGACTCAAACAATGAAAGCTGAAAGGAATTAGGGAGCTCATTCAGCCCATGACTATTTAACTGCAAATCAACTAACAGAGATCCAGTGACTTGATGAAGGCTGCTCACGGTGAGACCCACTGGTGCCGCACCCCAAGACCGATACTTAACTCGACTACCCACACTGCTCTTTTCACCAATAATCCTGAAAGTCCCTTCCAAGTCCCTAATAATAGTTACTAATTTTTGAGTACTTCCTATTTGCCATGTATTAACCTAAAAGCTTTACCTGTCTTGACTAACTTAATTCCCTTTTTGACCTACGAAACAGGCAATTTTTCTTGCCATTTTACAGATGAAAAAACCAAGACAGGTTAAGTAACTTGCTCAAAATCACGAAAACTATGAATGACACAGATGAAATTCAAATCCCATTTACAAATATTTTTCCCTTTTTAAAGATTTTATTTATTTACTTTTCAAGAGAGGGGAGGGGAGGGAGAAAGAGACGGAGAGAAACAGAACATGCGAGAGACACATCGATCTGTTGCCTGTAGCAAAGCCCCCAAATGGGGACCTGGCCCCCAACCCAGGCATGTGCCCTGACGGGGAACCGAACCAGAGACCTTTCAGGCCTGCGCTCAATCCACGGAGCCATACCTACCAGGGCTTTCCCTTTTTAGATTATGAAAATCTTCTGAGCACGCCCCTATCTTGCACATCAGCATATCCTTCAAATCTCCAGTGCCTAGCACAGTGTAAAGTACATATAAATTTAAAACTGTCTGCTCAAATACTGAAGTACTTAACTTTACCCTATTTTAAATTGTAAGTTTAAATTCATCACTTCAGCACATTTACTGATGTTTATAAATCAGGCCCTGTGCTAGCACTTCATAAACCTCCTTTCAATCCTTAAAACAAGTCTGCAGAGTAGATGTCCCTGTATTACAAGAATGAATTTACGGGTCCAAAATCATAGCTAGAAAGAGACAAATCTTAGGTCATTCCAAGGGCCATTTACACTGACCACTAAACCACCCTTTTCAACATAGTCCCTTGTCCTCAAAGACCTCCAATCTGGTAGGGATAATGGTGACCAATTACAATGCAGTATGATCACAGCTAAAATAGTGACTAGGTTCAAAATACTAAGAAAATAAAAAAGAGAAGAAGGGCCTGGGAGAAGCAGGGAGGTTTGAAAGGTGACAACTTTTTATTAAGACTAAATGAAAGGCCCTGACTGGCCCTACCTGGAACTGCAGGTTCAGTCCCTGGTAGGGCACGTACAGGACAATGGATGGATAGTTCTTTCTTACAGAGATGTTTCTCTCCCTCTCCTTCTCCTTCCTTCTCTCTCTCTCTCTAAAAGTAAGTAAGTAAAATCTCAGGAAAAAAAAAAAGAAAAACAAAAATCCCGTAGCAGAGAACACTGTTCTTTGACCTTATCAGAATACTTATCTGGCCCCAGTTGGTGTGGCTCAGTGGATTGCACACAGGCCTGCGACCCAAAGGATCCTGGTTTGATTCCCAGTCAGGGCACATACCTGGGTTGCAGGCCAGTTCCCGGCAGGAAAACGTGAGAGACAACCATACATTGATATTTCTCTCCCTCTCTCTTTCCCCTCCCCTCTAAAGATAAATAAATTAAAAATCTTAAAAAAAAAGAATACTTATCTGTTATCTATTTTCTTCCAATCTATTTTCTATTTTCCTCTCCTTTTTCTTCACTTTCCTCACTTTCCAGATTAGATTCCACAGTCTATTATTCAAACAATAGTGACCTTGACCTCCCTTTAATTCTGTCTCTACAGTTCACCTATACACCACAACCCTTATACTGGTGCAGACATTAGAATCTCTTCTAGCTAGGTAAAGCAGAAAAGGACTGCCAGTTACTATGTAGATTACTGAAATTACTACAAGAGCTATAGAAACAGGCCATGGTAGTAGGACTCTCAGGACAATGCCTAGCCCCACCCCCCCAACACACACACACACAGTCTGCCACAATCAAGAAAGTCACGTCTATCATTGCAGAAGGTCACTAAACTAGAACGCCTTTGACTAAAGAAACTCACTGCTTCTGCTATAGTACCTGCCAGAGAACTGGATGCCTCTCGCCCTTCTCTGCACATTTCACTCAGTTCCACGTTCAATTCCCATCTTAGGCGTAAAGGAGTCCCAGAGATCATTTTTAGTGTCCCAGAATTTTCAGTAAGAGAAGGCACATTAGAGATGGGATGTGTGTTAAGCAAACCAAATCCACAGTCCTTGCCATACATGGATACACTTTCTCCAAGACTTCACAAAATAGCCTGATATTGCTGGTGGAAAAATCATGATCTCCAACTCCAAATGGGCTCTTAATTCTGCAATATCTACATTTCTCTGGTAAACTACTCCCCCATACTCTATGATGATCTGCAATCTTCTCACATCTCTGACCTCCTCTTACTCTAAGTTTTCTCATCTTATACTTTATAGAGAAAATAAGAGTCATGAGAAAAGAACTCATTTTACCAACACCAAACATACAAACAACCTATATCTATTGCCTTCATTTCCTTATTCCCTTCTGTTAAATGGGGAAGTTGTTCATCTTCCCCAGGCTGCTCCCTGAGTACTGATGTACTCAGTTTCTCCATCACCCTCTCAACTGGATCCATGGTGACCCCTTGTCTTCTTTACCTTCCACACCCTCTCCTCTCCTTTACAAATTCCAGGCCTATTTCCTGGCTTCTGAGACAGCATTCCTCTGATCCTGCTCTCCAGCTCTTTCTTCTCTTGCCCGTAGGCTCACACTCCTGTTCTTGACCATTACTTGTTAGAACTAATCAAGGTCCTGACTTAAGTGATCTTATTCACATTTATGGCTCAATTACCACCAAATTACTCCCAAATTTATATTTCATAAAATATATTTTTTTCTAAGTTTCAATGCCATATTTTAAGCTGCCTTCTGGATGTCAAGATGACCTGCCCCTTCTCATGCACCCCCCAAAACGACCCCATTGCCATAAGCCAGAAACCTAGAAGTTACATTGAAGTCCTCTCTCTTCACTACTTAACTCCAATCCATCCCCAACTGCTATTGATTTTACCTCCTATAAATCTCTGGAATCTGTCCAACTCTCTGCAGTTCCACCAATACCTCGGTCCTCACTGCCAACAGCTGTCACCTAAATGCATCTGTCTCCCCTCCATCTACTCACACCACTGAGTTCCCGAGGGATCAAGCCCTCTCCCCCTCCACACCACCCACTCTCCATCAAAAAATAAATCAAAACCACACCAACAAAAAGAAAAAAGCAAAACAAACAAACAAAAAAACCACCTCATCAGTCTTCCAGTAAAAGCCACAAAGTCCTGCAAGGTCTGAGCTCAGCCCACCTTCGGCTTCATCTTGTACCATACTCCCCTTCATTCTCTGCGTACAGGTCCCACTGGCCTCCGGGCTTTTTAGCCATTTTCCTCCCACTGTCACGGCGCCTCTGCACACGTTGTTCTTTCCAGAATGGTCGGCCTCTCTCCATCTACATAATTGGAATTCTCCCTGCAGGTATCACTTCAGGCGTCTTTCCTCAGGTAAGTCTTGCTGCTTATTTCAGGCACTCAGAACATCAGGGCCTCTCTTAGGTCGCACTTTTTGTACATTTCTTAGTCAGATACTTTGTTTAACATCTGCTTTCTCCACCAGACTCAACCCCCTGAGGTCAGGGACCATGTTTGGCTCACAATGTATCTCCCAAGCTTTGCACAGTAAGTATTAGTTGGACCACTAAGAAGGCCTAGTGCACAGGTATGAGTCCAAATTTCTCAGCAAGACTGCTTTGGAGAGGTAGGAGTCAGACATTTCCTTCATCTCTCTCTCTCACGGGGGCACAGAGCAGGCCCAGTAAAAGGCTTGCAGAAACAAGTCGGCCCCCTCAGACAGGACCCTAGTGAAGGCTGGGACACCGGCCTTTTCTCCCTGGGGGCGCCTGGCACAGGGCTGGACACGGTAGGCGCTCCATGAAGTCAGCCGTCGAGGGCCCCAGGAAACCACAGAGACCCCCAAAGCTCTGCTCCAGCCTAGAAAGGAACCCAAGCTACCGCATACCCGAGCTGGGCCATCTGGGCCCACCTCCAGCCCTTGCAGTCAAAACTGCAGCTGAGAAGGGCCAGGCTCACCCCACACAACCGATGGACCGCCCCCAGATTCCGCAGGCGCCCGCCCTCGACCTCTCCGATACCTACCAGGCGTCAGGTTCTGGTCTCCCAGCCGCAGCATTGCGCGAAACGCCAAAACCCAGTCAGCCCGCTTCCACCCACAAGACACAGCGTGCTCGGGCGGGACTCCAGGTCGATCGACCAATCCTGGAACCGAACTCTCGTGACATCGGCAAGAGCGGACCAGTAGTAGGAGACTATCCAGGAGGGCGTTGCAAGGGGGAGTATTGGAAGCTGATTGGCTTCTCCAAGCCGGAAGTCCTAGGGGAAGAACTAAGTCGGAACCAATCGTGCGGTGCCTGAGAGCGTCAGCGCGGTTCGTGGCGGCGCTGAGGAGAGGGCTGCCGCCATGATAGAACAACAGAAGCGTAAGGGTCCAGAGTTGCCGCTGGTTCCAGTCAAGAGGCCGCGGCATGAGTTGCTGTTGGGAGCGGCGGGGTCTGGACCCGGAGCGGGACAGCAGCAGGCGGCGCCGGGAGCCTTGCTGCAAGCGGTGAGTGAAGTAGCAGGCGGCCTTCGGCCCTCAGCCCATCTTCCTCTCTTCCCTAAGCGCTGCACCGGGTGATCCCGCAGCGGCCCTTTCCCTGCATTGCAGGGCGAAACGGGAGTCTCTACCTGGAGTTAAAGCAGAAAAACACTGTAAAATCGGCTAGCACCCTGCGGATACTCCATACGTCTCCCTGTTTGACGGTCGTTCT
This sequence comes from Artibeus jamaicensis, assembly GCF_021234435.1. Classification (NCBI taxonomy): domain Eukaryota; kingdom Metazoa; phylum Chordata; class Mammalia; order Chiroptera; family Phyllostomidae; genus Artibeus; species Artibeus jamaicensis. The sequence continues at coordinate 12,066,546 of NW_026522057.1, forward strand.
CAGCGTCTTGACCTCCCTGTGAGGTGGCGTTTGAATTAAAGTTAAGGGCGTTGAGCCCAAAATCGAGACCACGGTTTGCGCATCCTAAATCTTCCGGGGATTCGGCATAGAATAAACATTCAGAAAAGAGTGTAGAGCGGGTGGATGGATAATGAATGAGTGAGTGAGGAAGATTGAATGAATGAAGGAAGGAAGGAAATTAGTGATGCTAGCTCGCTTTGGGACTGGGCAAGTTGCTTTTCTCTATTTCCTGCACTATTAACAACGGAATAATAGCATTCATTGAGCCCTTGTAGTAAGTGCCTTTTTCAAATGAAAATTCCACTAATCTTAAAGAGTTAGGAACTGTTATCCATCTTGTACATGGAAAAACAAACGATCTAGTAGCGACAGAAACAGATTTTAAACTTAGAACCTGTGTTCTTTACCGCAGTTCTTGTAAGAAGTATTGATCAACCTGTCTTGTGCTGTTAGGCTCAGCTAAAGAAATACGTGTCCTCTCTCTCAACTCCTCAAGGAAATCCGGCATGCACCGTTTTCAATATATCTCTACAGTTGCTGCCACTTCTACCTCCTCTTCCAAGCTCTTACTACCTCCCCTGGCACTTTTGCAGTAAGGTCCTCTGGCATTCCTGTCTGTGCTCTAGCGTGGTCAGTCTGTTCTCACTCCAGCCAGAGGAACCCTAAACTCCAGATTATGTTACCCTCTGCTGAAAACTTTTGATGACCCTCCAATTCACTCACTGTCAAACCCAAATCCTTACAACCTTTTGTCCTCTTTGCCTTTACCTCTCTTGTCTGTCATTTTCCCATTGCTCAGGCTTCTTCTGGTCACACTGGTTTCCATGCTCCTGCCTGAAATCCTTTGCATTTGCTGCTCCCTTTGCTAGAATATTCTTCCAAATGTTCAGGTGGTTTGCACACTTAGCTCCTCTAAACCTTTGTTCAAATATCACTTTTAATTAGGGCTTTCCTGACCCCCTTTAAATTGCAATACCCCATGCTCACTAACTCACATTTCTGCTTTGTTTTTCTTCATAGCATCTACCACCATCTATATGTTTTACTTGCTTTCTTTCCTTCTCTCTGCTTCCCACTAGAACACAAACTTTATTTTCCCAGTGTCTGGCACATACTATTTTTAAGTAAATGAATAAATTGGAAACTACTAAAGAGATTTGGGAATTACTGATAATGCACTTACTTGTTCATCTATCTGACAAGTACAAATATCAGCCCAGGTTCCAACGTATTACCCAAGCCAAGACTTAATGTCAAGACCATAGTGAAAAGGACTGTGGTCTGTTTTCCCAATAACCTGTAACCTGCAATGCTTTTGGGAAGCTCAGTTCACTTGTGCATTTGTTAAATGAGCTGGAGATTGGGGAAATGGTGTTGAGCACCACAGGCAGGATCCCTGCAGTTGCAGAGCTTTTCTAGTGAGGAACAAGATGAAATATGTAAACAGGCACAGAAGGCGGGTAACTTCAGCTGATGTAAGTGCTGTGAGGAGGAATACGGTAGGGTTGCAGGATACAGAGGGGAGGTTGGTGCAACCTTCATTGCAGTGGCGGAGGAAAGACTTTGAAATGTTTGAGGAAATCTTTCCTGAACAGGAAACATTTGAAAGGGGCCAAACACAGGGAAATGTAGGGGAGGGGGATTACTGTGAGGGGCAGCCAGTGTGAAGATCCTGAGGCAGAAATGAGTTTAACATGTTCAAGCAGTTAAAGGTTGGCTACAGGACAGAAGCTGAGTGAGGGAAGAGGAAAGTTAGTACAAGAGGCCAGCACTGGAAACTTGAGCAGGAGAGCATCAGAATGAAGGCACACTTCATGTGAGAAAAGTTGCAGTTCTCACTGTTCCCCTTGTCTTTTCCCTACCGCCTCCCACCCTACCCACCCCCCACCCCCAACTTTTCAGCTTCCTTTGCTGCTATGCAGTAACTACTCTGTATGTCTCTTTGTTTAGGGGCCTCCAAGGTGTTCCTCCCTTCAAGCACCAATCATGCTTCTCTCGGGACATGAAGGGGAAGTGTACTGCTGCAAATTTCACCCCAGTGGGTCCACCTTAGCATCTGCAGGATTTGACCGACTGATATGTAAGGAGTAGTTTTTTATTTGGAGTAATTACTTTCAGTCGAATAATGATTATTTTTTAAAGCCTTTGGTGCCACAATAGGTATCAGTCTGATCACATAACAAACTTCATGGCTAACATGTTAAAATAGGGTCATGAAAATGCTGAACGGTCTTGGTCATAGAACTCTTGGGTCCAACTGGTAAATACAGAAGCAATTCTCTTAGTAGTTGGAAAGTGAATTGCTCTAGTTTGAGAACATCTTTCTCATGGAGACAGGTCTTGAGTTGATTTAGCAAGATAAGAATTCTAGGTCTTAACAAGTTAGTGGGAATAGTGAAGAGAGAGATAACTTTTCCCCAAAGGTGAAAGGTCCTTCTCTTGATTCACTCTCAGAATCTTAGCATATGGGATTAAAAGTGGCAGCCCACATGGTTAGTCTACCGGTACAACATTAGGATCTGCTACCAGATTCTCAGCTTCTAGTTAGGAACACCCATTTTTGAAAAATAATTAGAAAGAAATCACTTTAGGGGAGTTGTGAGAAAAAGTGACGAAGAAGGTAACAGAAGCCTCTGGTTTTATTCTGGCATCATTTGCTGCATTGTGAGATGAAATGAGTCCTTTGGCTCTTTGCACCTCAGGGTGGATGATAACTATTTAAGTATTGTAGTTTAGGTTCAGTGTTTTGATTCAGGTGTTCTGGTTCTATGATCCTTAAACTTTCCGGTGGGCAAGCATCTGGAAGGCTTAGGCATCTTTGCAGAATATCCATGAATTATTGATATGCTTCATTTTATCCAACAAACTAGAAAACATTTTATTAGCAAAAAGAAAAACTATATATGTACCTTATTATGTATAGGAGTGCTCCTTAATAATTCTCATTAAACTTACTCCTTGCTAGAGCAAGCTGTCTGAGGATAGTAACTGTCTCTTCATTTACCTCATTTTACCCCAGCACTTGGTATGTTAGAAGTACTTCTACATGTGGATTGAGTAATTGTAGTATAGTCATTGCCATATGACCTTCAAGTCATTTGCAGCTTCCTAGGTTTTTCGTAAGTGCCACTATAAGAGACAAGCCATAGTGAGTATCAACTCTATAAATATCATAGTAAAATAACTGAAGGTTTAAAAAAATTACATCCACTAAGTAACTTTTTACCTTATGAAATGTCAAAATAAAATACCCTTTCCATGGCCAGTACTAAATTTCTTTTTGCCTAGTAATGCTCACAGAACCCCTGTCTCCCTAACAGTATTGTGGAATGTCTATGGTGACTGTGATAACTATGCAACATTGAAGGGACACAGTGGAGCGGTGATGGAGCTGCATTATAACACAGATGGCAGGTGAGTGTTCTCCTTGGTGGAATGACACCTGCTGCTTCTGCTAACTCTTCTCAGCATCCTTTCACCTTTCGTCCATGAGTTTTCTTTCTCAGGAGACCATGCTATCAAAAAGTGCTGCATTTGGGCAGTTGCTTTATTTTGTCACTGTCACTCCAAGTAAGGTGTATACTGTTGCATGTAGGCATTTATCAACATGTCACCTCTGTCTTCTAACATATCAGCATCTCAAACAAACTTTTCTTTTTTCTCTCTCTTTTTTAAGATTTTTATATATTTACTTTTAGACAGAGGGGAAGGGAGGGAGAAAAAGAGAAAGAAATATCAATGTGTGGTTGCTTCTCATGTTCCCTGAACGGGGGACCTGGCCCAAAGCCCAGGCATGTGTCCTGACTGTGAATCAAACCAACGACCCTTTGGTTCATAGGCCAGCACTCAGTCCACTGAGTCACACCAGCCAGGGCTGTTTTCTTAAGATATAAAATGATTTTCTGTAAAAATAAGCTATTTTATTATAAAAGTAATAAAGTACTATTTTGAGAAACTCAAAAAAAAACCCCAGAAAAATGCAAAAATAACCCATGTTTCTATGGTCCAAAGATAATCACTGTTAGAATTATGATACATTTTTCTCAATCCTTTTTCCTACTCAAAATTATATGGTTTTTATGAGCTATGTTTACAGTCTTGCTGCTGATTTTTTTTCCTTAACTTTATTCACCTAACATATCTGACGTAACGTACTATTTATTGCAAACACTTTAATGATTGCATAATTTTAGAATAACCATAGATAACATAGGAATGTGTTTATACAAAGGTAATTAATCCCATTAGGTATTTCAGTAAACGTTCATTGTTTACACCTTTGGCCTTTAAAACCTTCGGGTTCCCTGAATCAATTGGTGCACAGCCTTGTGTACACTTTTCCTGTTAATGCTTAAGTAAAGGAAGCCTTATAAGATAATTATAACTTAGGAATGATCCTTAAACAAAATTAAAACTTTGATTTTTAGAGAAAGGGTAGGAGTGGCTGAGCCATTGGGTTAGGAATTTCTAGTCTCTCTTTTGCAGCACGGAGTGATCAAACGTTTCCAAGTGGGAGGTCGTCTTCTGTATAAAGTGTTGTCTATCACAAAGGAGGAAAAATTGAGAAAACTGCTCTGTTAAATGTGCACTGTATCAGTGGGGACTGATAGAAGACAGTATTTTTACGCAGGGAGACCTCATAACTGGGATCTAAAGCACCAGTGTGAGGTGAGGCAGGTATTCCAGCTTCATGTGCCTGTTGGGAGGACAACATGGCCATGATCTTAAGAACTTGGGAGGAACAAATAGGAAGGACACAGGGACGAGAACTAAGGGGGGGGAGGAAATGGGAGGGGGGTGGGGAGCAAGGGGCAGGGGAGGCTGGGATGGGAAAAATAGACAAAAAACTGTACTTGAAAAATAACTAAATAAAATTTTAAAAAAAAATGTACTTGAAAAGTAACCAAATAAAATTTTTAAATAAATAAATAAATAAATAAATAAATAAATAAATAAAAAGAACTTGGTACATTTTGGTAAGTGGGAAAGATAGATTAATGGTGTATCTATTTACTTACTTTCTTTTTTCTTCTTCCTTACCTTCTAGTATGCTCTTCTCAGCATCCACAGATAAAACTGTGGCAGTGTGGGATAGTGAAACAGGCGAGAGAGTTAAAAGGCTGAAGGGACACACTTCATTTGTGAATTCATGTTACCCGGCCAGGAGGGGCCCCCAGCTCGTCTGCACTGGCAGTGATGATGGCACAGTTAAGGTGGGTGCAGTTGTCTGAGTGTTGCTGTTTCTGAGGTAATACAATGTGAACCTTGTCTTGCCTTACCCTCTGTGCTGCATACTCACCACCACAGCTTTGTTTTAGCACTTGTTTCTCGAAATGACACCTTAAGTCTCCTACAGAATAATATTTGAACATATCAGACCATGTGACTTGGACTAAAACAGACTGCCTGAATTGGATTCTTGGCCAGGCTGTTTATTTAACTGTGTGATCTTAGGCAGTTCGCTTTTCTTGTCTTCAGTCTCTCCGTCTTTCTAACGGTGACAGTAGTATAAGTGTCTTACCAGGCTGTTGTGAAATTAGTCAGTATATAAAAATGTCAGCGCATGATTTAGTAACCCAGGATGGGATCTTAAAGGTCATGTAGTCCAATGATTTCTACCCTCTGTGCATATCAGAATTAGCCAAAGAACCTGTTAAAAATACCCAGATTCTGATTTAGTAGGTCTGAAAGAGATTTTTTAAAAGTTAGACTTTTATTTTTAGAGCAGTTTTAGTTTTATAGCAAAATAGGAGGGAAGGTACAGAGATGTCCCCTGTACCCACTGGCCACATTTGCACAGCCCCGCGCACCAGAGTGGTATGTTTGTTGTAGTTGATTAACCTACACTGGCACATCATATTTACCCAAAGTCCATGGTTTACAATAGGGTTCACTTTTAGTGTTGTACACTTGGTGGGTTTGGACAAATGTATAACGACATGTATTCATCAGTATGGCGTTGTACAGAGTGTTTTCACTGCATTAAAAATTCTCTGTGCTCTGCTTATTCATCCCTTCCAAGCCACGGCAACCACTGATCATTTTACTGTCTCCATAATTGTGTCTTTTCCAGAGTGTCATACAGTTAAAATCATATAGTATACAGCTTTTTCAGATTCGCTTCTTTCTCTTAGTAATACGTATTTAAGATTCCTCTATGTCTTTTCATGGCTTGATAGCTCATTTCTTTTTAGTGCTGAATAATATTCTGTTATTTATGTATTCCCTACTGAAGACCATCTTGATTGCTTCTAAGAGTTGGCAATTATGAATAAAGCTGTTGTAAACATTCATGTGCAGGTTGTGTGGATGTACATTTTCGGTTCTTGTGTGTAAGTGTCAAGGAGTGCAATTGCTGGAATATATAAGAGTATGTGTAGTTTGTGAGAAGCTGCCAATCTGTCTTCCACAGTGATTGTCTCATTTTGCAAATGAGCGTGAGTTCTTGTTGTTCCACATCCTCATCAGCATTTGGTATCCAGTTTCAGGTTTTGGCTTTTCTAATATATGTGTGGTGGTATCTCATCATTTTAATCTGACATGCTGTGGAACATCTTTTCATATGCTTATTATCTGTATATCTTTTTTGGTGAAGTGTCTGTTAAGATCTTTAACTTGTTTTTTAAATGAGGTTTTCTTATAGTTGAGCTTTAAGAGTTTTTTGTATGTTTTGTTCTGTTTTTAATTTAATTTATTTATTTTTAGAGGGGGAAGGGAGGGAGAAAGAAAGGCAGAGGAACATTAATGTGTGGTTGCCTCTGCACGCCACCTACTGGGGACCCTGTCCCCGACCCAGGCATGTGCCCTGACTGGTAATTGAACCAGCACCCTTTGGTTCGAAGGCCAGCGCTGGATCCAGTGAGCTACACCAGCTCGGGCTCTTTGTATGTTTTGGATAACAGTCCTTTATTAGATGTGTCTTTTGCAAATATTTCTCTCAGTCTGTGCTTGATTTCTCATTCTTTTGATACCATCTTAAATAGAGCAGAAGTTTTTAGTTTTAATGTGAAGTCCAGCTTATCAATTATTTCTTTCATGGATTGTGCTTTCAGTATAGTATCTAAAAAGGCATTGCTGTACCCACAGTCATCTAGGCTTTCTCCTATGGTAAATTCTAGGAGTTTCGTATTTTATTTTTTACGTTTAGCTCTGTGATCCATCCTGAGTTAATTTTTGTGAAGGGCTTCGGGGCTATGTTTAGATCCACTTTTTTGACAGTTGGATATCCAGTTGTTAAAGCACCGCTTGTGGAAGGAACTGTCTTTGCTCCATTGTATTGCCTTTGCTCCTTTGTCAAAAATCAGTTGACTATTAATGGGTGTCTATTTCTGGGCTGTTCTCTTAATTGACTTTTTTCTGGGTGGTTTTTTTTTTTTTTTCTTCCCGCTAGTGCCACACTGTCTTGATTATGTAGCTTTATAGTAAGTCTAGAAGTCAGGTAGTCTTGGTCCTTCAGTTTTGTTGCTCTCCTTCCATATTGTGTTGGCAATTTGAGGTCTTTTGTCCCCATATAAACTTTAGAATCGGTTGGTTCACTTCCACAAAATAACCTGCTGAAATTTTGGTTTGAATTGCATTTAATCTACGGATCAAATTGGAAAGAACTGACATCTTGACAATATTGAGTCTTTCTGTCCATGAATGTGGAATATCCTGCCATTTATTTAGTTCATTGGTTTCATTCATGAGAGTTTTAAAGTTTTCCTTTATAGATTTTGTACATATTTTGTTAAATTTATACTTATTTCTCTTTTAATGGATGCTAATGTAAATGGTGTTGTGCTTTTAAGAATCAGAATTTAAATGTGCCCTTAAAATGATTTGGTGTAGTAGGTCTCTGACATTGTGGAAGCCATTGATCTTGTCCAGAATTCTCATTTTACAAGTGACAAGAATGAGACCTAGAATTAGTAGCTTTTTTCAAAGGCACAGGAAGATCCACTGCTTTATGGTACCAAACATTTTATTCTTTCTTTGGCACTAATTTTCAACTCTTGATATATAAATGATTAAGTAGGGGGGAACTTCAAAGGAATACCTCAGAGAGATCACACTAAACTTGTGATTGTTTCTTTTTAAAATGAATTTGCTTTTTTCCCATAATTAAAGGTGATAAGTAACATTGATTTCTGCTTTGAGATGTTTTTCTACTAAACAGTATTCAAAATAAATCTAATTGCTTGGGGTGCCTTGATGCTTGGCTAGGAGGGGAGTCTGGCTTAGGAATGGCTTCAAAAGCCAGAGCTCTTAACCTAGGTGTATTACAGTTGGAAAGTTTCGATAGTAGTAGATTGGATAATTGGCATTTCAAAGGGCAGTTAGAGATGAGAGTGCCCTGATGAATTTTGTTCACAAACGTTTATTGAGGCCCTGATATAATAAACATCTAGGAACCTGTTTTTATTTCTTTCCACCTTTCCTTCCTTTGCTTTTCTCACTTTTTTAAAAAAGATTTAAAAATTTTTTATTTTTAGAGGAGAAGGGAAGGAGAAAGAGGAGGAGAGGGAGAGAAACATCAGTGTGCAGTTACCTTTCGCACAGCCCTCACTGGGGACCTGGCCCGCAACCCAGGCATGTGCCCTGACTGGGAATCAAACCAGTGGCCCTTTGGTTCCCAGGCGGGCACTCAATCCACTGAGCCACACCAACCAGAAATCTCTCAGTTTCTTTCATTTTATCTTTATCTCTGTCTTCATGTTTATCTTTCTTAGCTTTTTTGTTTTCTGTGACTCTTCATTGTAAATATATGTCTGTCTTTTCTCCCGTAATTAAACATGATTTAGCTCTGGCTGGTGTAGCTCAGTGGATTGAGCACGGGCCTGCGAACCACGTGATCGCGGTTCGATTCCCAGCCAGGGCACATGCTTGGGTTGCAGGCCAGTTCCCACAGGGGCTCGTGAGAGGCAACCATACATTGATATTTCTGTCCTTCCCTCCTTCCCTTCCCCTCTAAAGATAAATAAATAAAAATAGTAAAATTAAAAATTAAAAAATTTTAAAAATAAAAAACATGATTTGAAGTAATTACTTTAACTTTATTGCTCAAGATAGTATTTTTTTAATGTGTAATATGTCACATTACCTAAAGATGGCTGCTTTTTAACCAGTTCCTTATTTTAAATTTTCATATATTTATAATTAATGCTTCATCAAACAATCTTTTACATAGACTTTTTAGTCGTCACGTTGGAATGCTTTAGTGTTACTATTTTCTGTTACTAGGTTTAAAAGTACAGGAATTTAATAACTTCTGCTTATCTAAGGAGAAAACCATCATGTGGCCTTTTACTTGTGAGAGTGCTCAGTAGGAAGCCAAGGTTTCAGTAACTCCTGCATTTTCAGTCTAGTAGTAATATCCTGGTTATTATCCATACCAGGAGTTTTTAAGTTGTTTTTAGTAATTCACTCTTTCTTCTAATAAAGCAATCAGATGACATCGTGTGTGTATGTAAGTAAGTTGTTCTCTTTCCCAAACAGCTCGGTTCTAGCTTTATTAGGTAGACCAAAGCAGAGAACATGTTTGGGTAAAAGGTGGGGGTGGGCCACAGTGGCCCAGAGTAGTGTGTCAGAGCACAGTGAGCTAAGGAGGGGCATCTGCCAAGGACGGGGGCATCTGCCAAGGATGGGGCCGTCCGGTGTAGGGCGATGGAGACTGAGTGGGGTAAGGAGGCATCCACACAACACACGATAGGTATCTCAGGTTGGGGACTCGGGGAGAAAGTGGGCACTGCCCAGGCTAGAGAGTCAGTGTCCTACTGGGGTAAAAGGATCATCTACACGTTGAGTAGCTTATCAGTTAAAGGTTGAGACAATACGGGTTTCAGAGCTGAGATAAGAGTGCCCACAAAGGGTGGGAACAGTTCAGGTAGGGAGTCAGGGGCTAAGCAGGGTGAAGATGACATCCCCAGGAAAGGGGGGCTTCAAGAAGGGTATTAGAGCCTGAGCAGAGTGAAGAGAACGTTCATTCACACAGAAGGATGACCTGAATGGGGTTCACAGAGTCAGTTGAGAACAGGAATCACAGTTCAAACAGGAAAGGGGGAAATCCATGCAGGGGAAGGGTGGAAAAAATTATGGGAGGTTGGTTACGTACAGGAAGTTTGATCAAATAAGTGAATATAAGTATAATGGGAGATAGATTTCTTGCTGCTAGAGAAAGGAGTTGCCAATACTGAGAGAGAAAACTAAAATATGTCTTGTGTTGTTGGTGTCACATTGGAAGCATCAATGTGAACTCAGGACATTTAATATATAAACAGGTGGGTGTAGAAAAAAATAGCTGTAGATGTGTATGTGTGTACCTATGTATACCTATATTTTCTAACTGTCCACTGAGGGGTTTAGGAATCATAACACCTTGGGTTCAAATACCATTTTGCTACTAAAAGGAACCAGGGCTCATTATTTCAGGACCTGGCAGGAAAGCACTAGATCAAGGGTGTCAAACTCATTTTCACCAGGGGCCACATCAGCCTTGTGGTTGGCTTCAGAGGGCCAAAATAATTTTAGGACTGTATAAATGTAACTACCCCTTAACTGTTAAGGAGTTGAAATTACATTTGGCCCTTTGAAGGCACCTCGAGGCTGACGTGCCCTTGGTGAAAATGAGTTTGACACCTCTGCACCTTGAACATCTTATGTAAGAAAGCTTGTTAAAAGAATATCTTAATCAAATGACCAAATTGAACTTTATTAGCAATGGAACAAATCAATTTTGAGTCACTCAGTAGGATAAAATGAAAGTGCAGCATCATTTAGCAATATTTCTGCCAAAGATGCGTAACTTAAATCTAAGCATAAGTAAATATCAGACAAACCCAAACTGAAGGACATTCTAAATGATCTGCTTTTATAGAGGGACACTCTTTTAGTGTTTCCTACTCTAGTTTTTGCCGATATAATTTGCTCTCTCTATATATTTTTAATATGTTTTATTGATTATGCCACTACAGTTGTCCCATTCCCCCCTTCATTCTCCTCCACTCTGTACACTCCCTCCTACCCACCTTCCCCCCCATTAGTTCATGTCCATGTGTCATAAGTTCTTTAGCTTCTACATTTCCTACATTACTCTTGCCCTCCCCCTATTTTCTCCTCATCGTCTATGCTGCTTATTCTCTGTACCTTCTCCCCCTCTCCTCCTCCCACTCCCCTGTTGCTAACCTTTCATGTGATCACCATTTCTGTGGCTCCGCTCCTGTTTTAAGTGTCCACTTAGTTTGCTTTTGTTTTAGCTGTGGTTGTTAATAACTGAGTTTGCTGTCCATTCACTGTTCATCTTTTTTATCTTTTTTTCCTTAGGTAAGTCCCTTTAACATTTCATATAATAGGGGCTTGGTGATTATGAACTCCTTGAATTTGATCTTATCTGAGAAGCACTTTATCTGCCCTTCCATTCTAAATGAAAGCTTTGCTGGATAGAGCAATCTCAGATGTAGGTCCTTGCATTTCATGACTTGGAATACTTCTTTCCAGCCCCTTCTTGCCTGTAAGGTTCCTTTTGAGAAATCAGCTTACAGTCTGATGAGGACTCCTTTGTAGGTGACTGTCCCCTTATCTCTTGCTGCTTCTAGGATTCTTTCCTTCGTTTTAATCTTGGCTAATGTAATTCTGATGTGCCTTGGTGTGTTCCTTCTTGGGTCCCACTTCTTTGGGACTCTGAGCTTCCTGGATTTCCTGGAAGTCTATTTCCTTTGGCAGATTGGGGAAGTTCTCCTTTATTACTTGTTAAAAAAGTTTTCCACTTGTGGCTGTTTCTCTTCCCCTTCTGGCACCCCTATAATTCGGATGTTGGAACGTTTAAAGATGTCCTGGAGGTTCCTAAGTCTCTCCTCATTGTTTTGAATTCTTGTTTCTTCATTCTTTTCTGTTTGGTCGGTTTTTTTTCTTCCTTCTAGTCTACTCCATTGATTTGAGTCCCAGTTTTCTTTCCATCACTATTGGATCCCTGTGCATTTTTTCTTTATTTCACTTAGTGTAGCCTTCACTTTTTTTTTCATCTAATTTGCGACCAAATTCAACCAGTTCTGTGAGCATTCTGATCACCAGTGTTTCAAACTCTGCATCTGATGGGTTGGCTATTTCTTGGTCACTTAAAATTATTGGCTCTGGGGCTTTCCTTTGTTCTTCTGATTGAGCCGTTTTTGGGGCTGTTCACTCCCGTTCTGGATGAGGAGGGGAGCCTTAGGTGTTCACCAGGGCGGGGCAACCCAGGTCGCTGGGTTGTGACACTGTATGTGGGGGTGGGGTCAGAGAGGAAGCTAGAGTGCTTGTTCAGAGCTCGGATTTTGGACCCCTCTGCCGCTGCCCACAAGCCAGCACTGCTTCATTCAGTGCTTTTATGCTTTATTTCCTGTTGCTGGGACCCTGGGTTGCGCGGTCTGTCTTGCTGCCTGTTTTTGCCTAGTTTATCTGGACGTGAATGTGTGACCACATTCAGCCCCGTACCGCCTGCCCTCCCAGGTCTAGCTGCCACTGCCTTTTCCTGTGGTGATCCCTCTCCACCCCTCTTAACAGTCTGGTTAAATCGTTGTCGAACTTTTGCACAGTTCAATTTTCTGTCTGTTCTGGTTGTGTTTTTGTTTGTAAATCTCTGTTGTCCTTAATTTTGGTTGTGGGAGGAAGCACAGTGTTTCCACGTACCCCTCCATCTTGGCCGGAAGTCTCTCTATATATTTTTAAATGTAAGTTGCAGCCCACTAATAAGGTAGAATCTACTGTTTGAAAACACTGGTCTGAGGTTCTTGCTGTGCTAAGGATATATGAATATGCAGGTGTTCATTAACTACATTTATTTAAATTTTAACAAAGGACTCTGAAAATATAACCAAAGTGATTTGTTTCACCAACCTTTCGATAGATACACTGGCAAAATTGTGGTCACTTCTCACCATGTTACTAGAATACCCAGAGAAGTTTCTGAATTGGATGCTAATAGAAATGGGTTGAGCCCTGGCTGGTGTGGCTCAGTGGATTGAGCGCGGGCCTGTGAACTGGAGGATCATGGTTCGGTTCCCAGTCAAGGCATGTGCCTGGGTTGTAGGCCAGTTCCCAGCAGGGGACGCATTGAGAGGCAACCATACATTGATATTTCTCTCCTTCTCTCCTTCCCTTCCGCTCTAAAGATGAATAAAATCTTTAAAAAAATAAAAGAAATGGGTTGATCTCTGTAAAGTCCTTGGACCAAGGAGTATATTATGCAATTACTTGGTGGCATGTTGTTAACATAGACTCTCCTCCTCTTTTGCTTCAGCTTTGGGACATCCGGAAGAAAGCAGCCATTCAAACATTTCAGAATACCTACCAGGTATTAGCTGTGACCTTCAATGACACAAGTGACCAGATTATTTCTGGTGGAATAGACAATGATATCAAGGTATGTTTGGTGTTTGTGTTACATTTCTCGTTCACCGTCTTTACTCACAGGAGTGAATCTTCAAACTTCTGAGATTGTGGTAGCTTGCACTTAATACCAATGAAAAGGAAGATAGATCTTGTTTTCTTTCTGTCCTATCCTGATTGACTTTCTAAGACAAAGGTTGCTCAAATAAGTACTCTCAGGGACCAGGCAGTTAATGGGAAGTGTGGGGTCCCTGTGGGGGCACTCTGAAAATGAAGAGTGCATTTCCTGCCTAAAGACATGCAAAACCTCTTTTATTTTTTTTAAACTGTGCTGGCCTAATAAAATAGCAGTGAGTCAGTTAGGGTGATTCTCTGCCCTAATCTCTCAGTGTGTCTTGTCTTGTCTTGTCTTGTCTTGTCTTGTTTTGTTTTGCTTTCCTTTCCTTTCCTTTCCTTTCCTTTCCTTTCCTTTCCTTTCCTTTCCTTTCCTTTCCTTTCCTTTCCTTTCCTTTCCTTTCCTTTCCTTTCCTTTCCTTTCCTTCCCTTTCCTTTCCCTTTCCTTTCCCTTTCCTTTCCCTTTCCTTTCCCTTTCCTTTCCCTTTCCTTTCCCTTTCCTTTCCCTTTCCTTTTTCTTCTTTCCTTTCTTCTTTCCTTTCTTTTTTAGACTATGGAAAGGAATTCATGGAGAGTCTATAAGTAAGAATGAGAGAAACTAATGATGTTGGAGGAAGGGGCAGTAGATCGTGTGGCAGTACAATGTAGCCCAAGCTTTTAAGACTTGGGTTCTTCTAAGTGTCAGTTTTTCTCTTATGTGTATCAAAGGTAATAATGACAAATCTACCTCAAGGTTATTGTGAGGAATCTTCTCTCAACTCTGCATTCTCTGGTTATTGTTCTGTCCACCTTCGCCTTCACGGCCCTTTTGAAAGATAATATGATGGTGATGATGACGATAATGTCATCACCTAGCACTCCCACAGTGCTTACTTTCTGTCAAGTGTTCATAGAGCTTCACATTATTCATTCATTTAATGAATAATTCACAACAACACTATAAGTACCTTAATCTCATTTTATAGGTGAAGATACTGAGCCAAGAGAGATACAGCAGCTTAACCCAAAGTTGTATGGCTAATAGCAGTGGAACCTCAGAGTTCAGTTCCAGGGTCCTGCTCTTAATTCCTGTGGGAACCCCCCTGAAGATTTCCCTACACTCGCCGTCTGAAATTCCCACCTCTCTTTCATCCCTCAGTTCTGTATCTCCTGATCACTCCTCAGCATTTTGGCTTCTGTCTCCATTATTTTATTGATGCTGTTCTTCTCAAGGTCACCAATGATCTCTTAAGTCCAGTAAACCTGCCCTTTGCCAGTGGTTGGAGCATTGTCCCCACACACCAAAGATTGTGGGTTTGATCCTCCATCAGGGCACGTACCTGGGTTGCAGGATCAATCCCTGTTTGGGGCACGTACAGGAGGCAGCAGATCCATGTTTCTCTCAGCTCAGTGTTTCTCTCTCTCTTCTTTCCCCTCTCTAAAATCAATAAACATCAAAAAATGATTTTTTTTTATTTTAAGCTCTAAAAAATCTAGTAAATTCTTTTAGTCTTTTTTTTTTTTAATTCAACTGATTGTAACAATGTAATCTCCTGCCCCTCTGACATATTCTTCCCAAATACCTCTGTGAGCTGGTCTCGCTGTGCATTCTTTAAATACCACTCATCGCAGTGATTGCCTGGGTGCTCTTTGACTCCACACCTTCTTCCTGCAAAGTTCTCATCTACTTCCGTGACCTTGTCACCTCTAGGCTGATGACTCTATATTCCCAGAGCAGATCCTCAGCTTCAGACCCCTGCATACAACCAGCTGCTGGGTGTCCCCCACTTGGATGTCTCATAGGTACTTCAGAATTCACCATTTCAAAAATTCAACCTTTCCACTGTGTAACTATATGGGAAGTGTGGAATTAGAGCATGGGAATTTAATTAGACCATCTTAATAGCTAATGCAGGATTTCCCGGAGTGAAGTTTGGGAGCCCACTAGCATTAAAATTGCTAGAAGCCGCCTTATACACATGAAAGTAGGTTAATGTCATTAAGTTACAATAATTTTTGTACTTTTAAAATTATTACTAGTATTACTGTTGGTATTTAAATTCGCGTACAGTGAAATTAACTTTTTTTAGTGTACAGGTCTATGAATTTTAATGCTGCATAGATTTGTGCAACTACCATAAACAGGGTATAGAGCAACTTTTGTCAACCCCCCCCCCCCAGAATTTCACAGTGCTCCTCTCTGTCAAACCCTCTCCATACTTCTAACCCCTACCAACCATTGACCTGTTCTCTCTGTCCTATAGTTTTTCTACAGTGTCATATAAATGGAATCATATCAAATGTAACCTTTGGTACCAGTCTTCGGGAATTGTTTGACAAATCATTGTACTCCTCGCAACATTCAGAGATGATCCTGAAAGAATCAGGATCATAGTTTTTGTTTGCTTCTGAGTTTCTTGGACAGTACCACCTATTCTAAGAAAGGGGGAACAAGTAGGGAACAGGAGCCCCTTTTAAAATCTGAGGGGAACAAGTTCTGTGTGTGCTTGTGAACAAATATGTGTCTTCCAGCCTCCTAGGATGGCCTTTCTGGGAATAGGATTGGAGAATCAGGAAAATGAGTTAAAAAATACAATGTGCCTGTTCTCAGTGGCCTAAAGGACTAAGCTGGCAATTCTTTGGCATTGCTTATAATCCTGAGCTCCAGAATGGGAGTTTAGTTTATGAGTTTGTTGTTGTTGTTGTTAATGTAGTTGGAAAGGGATTAGAATAGATTTTCATTGATTTCCCAGTCTTTGCTCTCATCTTTTTCATTATCTGGGTCAGAAGCATTTTTCTGGAGTGTAAATCTAACCAACTCATTCCACTACTTTGAATCCTTCTCTGTTTTCCTCAATGAGGAAGATCAAGTTCAAGCCAGACATTCAGAACCTTTCATGATCTAGCTTCTGCCTGCCTATTTCTCAAGCACTGTCTGTTGCTTTTCTTTGTCAAATTCCCTACAGCCCAGCAATTTCTTCATGCTTCTCTGCTTTCACACATTTTGCCTGACAATACCTTTCTGCTTCGTCTAAGTAAAAGCTCTCTCTTTCTTCTTTCCTAACCTGCCCAAGTGCTTCATTCTCTGTGAAACCTTCCATTTCTCACTCCCAGCCCTGTGCCACAGGAGAGTTAACCCCTCTGCCCTCTTTGCTATTGCACCTTGTACAGACCTCTCACTGCTTATATTTCTATGAAAGTTCCTGGAGAACAGGAATTGTGCCCTTTTTTTTTTTTTTTTTTTTTTTTTTTTTAATCTCCAAGTGCCTTTCACTAAGAGATGCCAAGATCTTCACTGAATAGTTGATTAGGATAGGACATTTATAAAATATTTTGCTTGCCCTGGCCAGTTTGGCTCAGTGGATTGAGTACCAGCTTAAGAATCAAGGGGTCACCTGTTTGATTCCCAGTCCAGGGTGCACGCCTGGGTTCCTGGCTGGGTCCCTGGGTGGGGGGGCGTGCAAAAGGAAGACACATATTGAAGTTTCTCTTCCTTTCCTTCCCTTCCCCTCTCTAAAAATAAATAAATAAAATCTTAAAAATTAAAAAAATATTTTGCTGCCCTGGATGGTGTGGCTCAGTGGATTGAGTATGGGCCTGCGAACCAGAGTATTGCAGTTCAATGCCTGGTCGGGTCACATGCCTGGGTTGCAGGCCAGTTTCTGGCAGGGGACGCATGAGAGGCAGCCATACATTGATACTTCTCTCCTTTCTCCTTCCCTTCCCCTCTAAAGATAAATAAATAAAATCTTTAAAAAATATATTTTGCTTAAATATGTGCCCTACTCACTTTTTGTGTGGCGAATCCCAAATACATTTTGGTTCTGCACAAACACTATGTGTAGACCTTAGTAGTGAGTGTCTGGAGATAGCACCCAAGTGCTGTAAGAGATGATGAATTTCATTCTTAGTTGTTACAAAGCTAAAGATTTCAACAGTGCCTGCTCTGAAAAAGAGGAACAACAGCTTGAACTAAAATTTTTTTTTAAGTCAGCCATTTAAAATTTTCCTGATTATTGATCCAGTACACATCTTGATAGGAAAAAAATGACTATGTAAAGTATGTTGGATCCCACATATTAATGAACTGTTAATGGGGAAATGGAGTTGTCTGCCTTGTGTGTTGCTTTGACATATAACATGAAATTCATTTCTGTATGAGGAAGGTGTCTTGCCTAAAGGGACAGCATTTTTTTTTTTTTTTTACTTAGAAAAACTAATAGTAAATGGTAATTTTAATTGAATCTGGAGGAAATTATGTGTGATACCAGTGACCCTAATGAAATTGCTGTTCTTTTTTGTGTGTGTGGGGGGGGGACATCAGTGCGTAGTTGCCTCTCATGCATCCCCTGCCGGAAACTGGCCTGCAACCCAGGCATGTGACCCGACCAGGCATCGAACTGCAATCCTCTGATTCGCAGGCCCGTACTCAGTCCACTGAGCCGCACCAGTCAGGGTGCTACTATTTTTCTATATGACATTTCAGACCCTTTCTATTGGCTTTAATATATTTTTTACATAGTTATAGTCTGTGTAAATATACATACTTTTTTTGTGTTTCCCATATTTGCTTAATAGCTTCAGAGTTATCTTTAGGAGTTGCTTAATGAAAGCTACCAATCATTGAGAGCCTTCTGTGTGCCAGGCACATGTTGCTGAGCATTCTGTTATCCTCACACCACCACAAGGAGTAAATGTTGCTGGTCCCATTTCACAGACCGGAAACAGGGTCAGAAAGGGTTAGTGGCCAAAACACATAACTCTTTAAGTAGCAAAAACCGGCTAAGTCTGGCCCTAAACTTCTGCTCTTTCCACTCTGCTATCCTACCTCTAGCCGGAGAGCTCATAGTGTTGCAGTATGTTTGTGAGCCATAACTTAAACAGTATTTTTTTTGTTTGACAGTATGTTATTTTCAGCTGGTGTGTGTGTGTTAGATACATATTATGACGTTAAATGAAAACTGTTTAGCCCTGGCTGGCGTAGCTCAGTGGATTGAGCGCGGGCCTGCAAACCAGAGTATCGCGGTTCGATTCCCAGTCAGGGCACATGCCTGGGTTGCAGGCCAGTTCCCAGCAGGGGACTCACGAGAGGCAACCACACATTGATGTTTCTCTCCCACTCTTTCTCCTTCCCTTCCCCTCTCTCTAAAAGTAAATAAATAAAATATAAAAAAAGTATTTAAAAAAAAAGAAAACTGTTTAGCTTCTGTGTTTTTGCATGTTATCTGTTAAATGCAATGTACTTGCAGTCATAATGTCTTTTTACATAACATGTCTTGCTTATTTTTATATAGTTATAATAGTGTGGGGGTTTTTGCTAAGAATCATAGTTTAAGCAATTTAAATGCTACTTAGTTTTTTAAGTTCTGATATGTTTTGTTATGATTAGAAAATAACCTCTGTAAATTTCATTATTTTTTTGTTAAACTTTATCTTAATATTTGACATTGACTTGTTTGTATCTATCTAGTCAAATATATTTAGTAACTTTGACTCCCTTTTCAGAAAGAGGAAAGTTTCTCCTCTTTGACAGAAATCCTATATTTTATTATTAAGTAATTCTTGGTCCAGGGCCAGATTAAGAAGGGATACCACTTTCTCCAGGCAACTGACTCTCTGGTAATTTTATTCCTTTGCTGTTCACAGCTTGATTTCTGAGAGCACCTTTTTGTTTTGCAGGTCTGGGACCTGCGCCAGAACAAGCTGACCTACACCATGAGAGGCCATGCAGATTCCGTGACTGGCCTGAGTTTAAGTTCCGAAGGCTCTTATCTCCTATCCAATGCAATGGACAATACAGGTGACTTTGTAAAGGAAAGCACTTCAAATACTCAGTCACTGTGGAACCTAAAGAAAAGTGGTCATTGGGTGCTAGAAATGTGTGCTGGGATAAATAGAGTCCAAGAGGACAGCTCCCAGGTTTTCACCAGGGCACTTAGGAGGACATGTAATTGAAAGCATTTGGAAGAGGTGGTCCAGAAGCCAGGATTCCAGTCCCAGATCCGCCACCTAATCCCTGAGCAACTTTGCTCATAACATTTCTCCTCTCTGGGCATTGGTTTCTATATTGATTTTTTTTTTTTTAAGAGGACTGGTATTTTATTTTGAAGGCCTATTTTAGGTCTGGTGTGCTGTGAATCCAAGGCTGTGGATTCAGGCAGGACACAAGAAATTCTTGATGATTTCTTTATTGAGAAATAGGAGAGTCTGGAGATCCATCCAAGGCGGTTCTCAGGCATTTTCGAAGAGCACCAAACTCAGATGATCGATAGACCTGTTGAGGCTCAGTTGTGCTGTATTTGCCATTGTGTCTTCCTTTCCCACTCCAAGGCATTGGTGTGACAAGAGGTCCCCGTTAAAACATCTTAACTGTGAATTTACACAAACACACACTCTTTTCTTTGCCTGTTTTTAAGTTGTTGGGAAGAGGATGGGTGTAGCAGAAAAGGAGGATGACTTGTTGGATTATATGCGTAATATCTTTGGAAACGTCCCTCTGGTATACGAGTTCATAGGCTTGTCAGGAGCTGAAGAGTTTTCACTGATGTTTTGTGATAAAAACATTGTCTAAGCACTCAGTGGGCGCTCAGTAAATACTTGCTGAATGAATGAGCATTCTTTGCATTCTGTCCGTATCGTCAGCTTTGTAGCAAACCTTTATGCATAGTTTTTGCCTTTTTATACCTATGACTTTGAGGACTGTGATTTGTGCTTTTGTTATTGTTTTATTTTGACATTTAACATGACAGCAGTAGCCACTGCTCACTGCACGTTTGTGTTCACCCACACTGCTCACATATGTTCTGATTTCAGTGGATTCACCATTGACTAATTCTAGCATTGTTCACAGGAAGGAAAGATGAGCTTCCTGAAATGGTTATTAAAATAAGGAGAAAAAGAATTTCTTATCATGGCTATATAATAAAATTACAAATTCTTTATTTTTGTTAATTACCTCCAATCTTTTAGAGCCCTTTCACATATTTCATCTTACCTGATTTTTAAATACTCTCGCTAGAAAAAGGAACAAGTGGTATTATTCTCCTTTTACAGAGGAGACCAAAACACAAAGGACCTCACCATTTATCTGATACCACTATATATATATGAGCTAAAATTAGAATCAAAGTTCACTTTTTTATTCTTGATACAGTGCTCTTTTGATATATATGTATACATGACCTTGTTCAAGTTTAGACTGTCAGGTGCCCCTCTGAGCAAAATTGGAAAAGCTTATTCCCAAGTTTGATTTTTATAGATTGAATGTCTCAGCAGTCAGTGATGGTTAGATTGCCATATCAAAGCTTTGCTGGATGTGACTCTTTGGGTTGGCAGAGGAATCATTTGCAAAACATTTTGTTGAAATTAATGTTAAACTCAACTACTCTTTGTTGCAGGTCCCCAGCATTGTGTTTGACATTTTTCCTCCCTTTCCCCTCAGGTTTCCTCTGTGCCCTTAGGCCCAGTTAGTGAGGCTTGAATGCATTTTTTATTTCTCTTAAAAGAGCCTGAATTCACAGGTTACAGTGTACCATGTTGACCTTTTCCGCACTCTCCCCCCAGGAAATAGCATCTGTTGTTGTCAGAATACTGATTTCAACTGGGTTCTCAGGAGGCCTCTGGCTGATAACTGTTTTGCTTTGTTTATTTGAATTCACAGTGCGGGTCTGGGATGTCCGACCATTTGCTCCCAAAGAGAGGTGTGTAAAGATATTTCAAGGAAATGTGCACAACTTTGAAAAGGTGAGTTCTACACAGCAGAGGAGTTCTACTGTCCATTTGATTCAAGGAAATACTGAAAAGAATACTGAGGTGCAATATCCACATATATCAAATTATCATGCTGTACTCCTAAAACTGGTAGAATATTCTGTCACTTTTATCTCAGTTTAAATTTAAAAAGAGAGGTGGTGCTAAGGATAAAGATCAGTAGCTCCACTAAGAAGAACTGCATTCCAGTAACACTGTTCTCCATCAAAACTGTTCTTGCTAGAAACAAAACTAATAGAAGGATAGGTAGAGGGCAGTCACATAGGTAAACAGTGATGGGGCCAACCTGCCGGTTTAGGACCTCCAACTTCAACAAGACAGTCACTCCTGTCCTTTTAATTCTTTGGGAATTGGACCCTCTTAGATTAGTGTTCCCAATGGGACCCAGGCTCCCATGGCTGTTACCCAGACAGCCTCTCTCCCCCTCCCAGTGACCAGTCACTAGAGCCCGGAGAATACTGTATCTTACTGTGTAGAATGTGCACTTTTTTGCCCAAATTTTTGAGGGAAAAATGAGGATGTGTTATACATAGGTGGTGCCTGAAATACCTTGTATCTGTTCTTGTGTTTTCTTGTTACACAAAATTTCTCGTACCATAATTTGTTCAAAAATAAATGCTAAACTCCTTTAAAGACAAAAAAAAAGTATCTAAATATGGATAAATAAAAACGAGTTAAAAAATTAAAATGAAAGGGTTTTTCCTGATAATTTGGGCCAAACACGTGGGTGTGCATTATACACGGGAGCACATTATACAAGGCAGAATACGGTACCTCTCTCTCCTCAGCAAGCACCGTAGCCCAGATTCTGAGAGACAGAAATTTTTTCTAAATTCTCAAACCCCAGGTTAGCTTTTTTTTCTTTTTTTCTTTTTTTTTTTTAAGTAAGTTGTTTAAGATTGTATTTATTTTTAGAGAGGAAGGGAAAGATTGAAAAAGGGAGAGAAACATCAATGTGTGGTTACCTCTCACACTCCCCCTACTGGGGACCCGGCCCTCAACCCAGGCATGTGCCCTGACTGGGAATCGAACCGGCAGCCCTTTGGTTCAGAGTCCACGCTCAGTCCACTGAGCTACAGCAGCCAGGGCATCCCAGGTCAGGGAAAGCAGCTTTCCCCCAGGTAATTTGATAAACAGAGACAAATGGTTTTCTTTTTAGATCCCATTGAGATTATTACATTTTATAAATCAAGTCTTTTGTTGTTGAATTTGGTTTTTCTTTTTCTTCAAGATAATCAAAATTTTTAATGAGGATCGGGGTAAATGGAGCCAAGGGAGCCTCCATTTGTAGGTAGAACAAAATTTTGTTGCCAGGTCCACTCTACTGTAAATTAAGCATTTTCCGCAGTTGGTTTTTATATTGTGCACTTATAAAGTATGCTGTATTGGGTCACAAAATATGAAATAATTGCTGATCATCTTTCTGGGGGGGATTAAAACTCTGCTTAAGAAATTTAAAATCATTGATTCTGTAGTCTAATAAAGAGGAGTTTGGTACATTAGTGTCTTCATTGAATTCTTGCTTATTCATCATTTTAGAATCTTCTGAGATGTTCTTGGTCACCTGATGGAAGCAAGATAGCAGCCGGCTCAGCCGACAGGTAAGGGCTCCTGGGTGAGTGGTAAAGAGTGGTCGAGCTGTGCAGGTATCTTCTCGTGTTTAATACATTAGGTGTGGACTCTAAGCTAGAGTACGTGGAGAATTCTAGCTGTAGTCAGAGACGAAGCTGTGTGCACTATGTGGAGTTTAAAGATCATATCAGACAAACACCAGTTCTGCCCTCTTTGGATACATTGTTCACACGGAGGGTAAACAGTTTCTTTGATTCTGTTGTATTCCCTTTGCCATCACAATAAACTTCAGACTCATAATCTGACTCCAGGTTGTTTTTTTTATCACATTCTTCTGCCATGCTCCGGTTTATTTAAACATCACCCACCACCGCAGTGCTCACTCACGTGGAACGTCCCCTGTTCCACATCCTCTGTGCCTCCAGGCTGCTCTCTCCTACCTCCCCTTCTCCGTTATTCAGACTCCTCTCTCTAGTGATCACCTCTCATATCTGTAAACTTTTCCTGTCCGTCCCTCTCCCTTACCTCTCAGGCATAACTAATTTCTCTGTTTCATGCTGTAGTCACACTTTGTACACCTAACCTTTGTTAGCATTTATTACATCTTATTGTCAGACAGACAGTGGGGTACCCCCAGTATAGTATTTGCTCATAGAGGTCAGAGAATGAGGCTTAGCCCTATTCTGAGCACTTAGTGAATGAATTCCTAGTTCAAGGATGGCAGTCACACTTTACCCTGAATATGGTGACCTATACTTGGGAGGGAGTCAGAGGTTGGTCAGGGGTGTCCAAGTGCCCAGGCTGTTGGGCCATAGATGTGGAATGGTAAAGAATGAGGAAGCTCTCTGGTGACAAACTTTGGGTTTGGCTCCCATCTTCCTTCCCCTGTGGAGATTTTTTGCTGTCCCGCTGAAACAAGCACCATCCCACAGGCATGAAGCCTTTCCTAGGCTCTCACAATTAATGCAGTGTGAGATAGATGCAGTGTGTTCCAGCGTCTCCTCTCATTTGGGTCCCTAGTTGGGCCACAGAGAAGCCTCATTGGGTCTGTACCGCATCTTTCTGTTTGTGAGCATACCTGAAATTCCAAATGGGCTTTTGTTTCCTGGCAAGGTTAATGCAGGAACAATGAACAAGTGTTTCGCTATTTTGTGGGGGGAAAGAGGTCCAGGTGAAAGTATCACGTTGATGGTTTGAGGCCCGTGGTTTAGAGAGCTTCCTTAAAGCGGAATCTTGGAGTTGTTCTGTTCTCAGGTTGCTAAAGATCTTAAACAGGTGCACAGCAGAAGGTGGCTTGCATTCTGACAGAATAAGAACCATTCTAAAGTATTTTTACATTATTTTCAGTAGCTTTGTATGAGAAAGCTTAATACACATTATTAAGCTTAAATACATTATTTTTAGTAGCTTAATCACATAGGAGAGATACTGTATCTTTCCTATGTGATTAAGTTTTTAAGTGATGTTCACCTAAGCTCTTTTTTGAGCAGTTTGTTTCTGACATTGGCACAGACTTTCAGTGTCCTCTCTTTCCTCTTCTCTTTTTCTTTAAACCTTACATGTAGAACCATGGCTCTGGCCTGGGGGAAGTCTGCTTGTCTACCTGCTGGGAGTTGGCCAGATATCACAAGCCTCCTCTCCAATTAGCCCGAAGTCAGCATGCAGCTCTGTTACATAAAAAGCCAGTTCCTGCCGAATGTTGCCATGCCAAAGTAACGATAGGACATGGAACCTCTCTAAATTTAGTATCTAATTGGCAGCCATGGAGAGCGAGGCCTTGAAGTAAACCTTTGGAGATCGGGGGTTCTGCTGGCCTTCATGTGCCTGGGAAATGTAATCTTCTTTCTCAGAAAACTGCTTTTCAGCTTGGCCTGGATTTGGCCAGTTTTTTCTCTGTACTTGCAAATCGCCTACCTCCTCATCTTCAGACTTGAGACCTTTCAAAAGTGCTGTTGTAACGAGGGGGGTGGGTAGGTTGTTGGGCATGGAAGAGGTTATAAGGGTGATAAATGGTAATTGGAAAAATATAATAAAAAATAAACTATTTGTTAAGTCAGTATCATAGACTACAGGAAGACTGGCCAGTCTTCTACTGTGAATGATTTATTCAACCTCTTGATTTTATATGATTCTGTTTGATAATGAATGTATTTGTCATGGCAATAGCTATTGTTAATTGTGTGTGCCAGGTGCTTAGCATATATTATCTTATTATTTCTTCCAGCCAAACTGTGAGATCAGCATTGTTTCCATCCTTAATAACTAAGGAAAGAGCAACCCAGAGAAGTTATATAAATGATTGTCTAAGATTACTTAGGTATTAAATAGTTGCTTTGAGACTTAAATCCAGGTCTTTCTGACACCAGAACTCAAACACTTTTCACCATTTTAGACTGAAAGTGTTTATTGGGTTGGCCAAAAAGTTTGTTTCATTTTTTTTTTCCTATGATGGCTCTAGTAGCCCTTAGTTGTCTTTAACTTCATTTGAAACAATTCTGTTACATTGTATTGTGACAGCTGTCATATCAGTGTGAACTAAAAAAATAAACAACCAAAATTGGTGAATTTTTGTGCAGCCATTTTTATATTGAAGGCGGAAGAAAATAAGCAATATTTTCAACATATTGTGCTTTATTATTTCAAGAAAGGTAAAAATACAACTGAAACACAAAAAATGGTTTGTGCAGTGTAAGGAGAAAGTGCTGTGCCTGGTCGACTGTGTCTTAAGTGGTTTGCAAAGTTTTTTGGTACTATTGATGTACTAGCCAAGTAATTCTTTGCTGTGGGGCTGTCTTATGCATTAGAAGGTGTTGAGCATCACTCCTGGCCTCTACCCACTAGAAGCCGATAGTGGGAGATATCCGACATACTTAAAGTACCAAATCAATAAAGTTATTGGCGAAAATGAAAACTGTCTTTTGTTTTATGGAAAAAGCTAAATGGACTTTTTGGCCAACTCAGTACTGCCACATCAGAACTAGGCGTTTTAGGACTTCCACCAAGATGAAGGCATAGGTGGAGACGCTGTGCTTTCTCACACAACCAAGTTTAGAGACAACAAAATACTAGCAACAGAAAACACAGCCAGAACACAGAAAATTGAACTTTTTGGAAGTAACGAATTCTTCAGCCTGACCAGTAAGAGGGGCGAAACCAGTAGCTGGCGGAGCGGGGTTGCACAGGAAAACTCAGTCAGACGGACTCAGGCGTACAGATCCCAGGCGTGGGGTTGCAAAGGGCTGACCCAGTGAGCAACCCAGTGAGCGACCGGTGGATCTGGTGAGGGCACAGGGCGGCGGGTTGACTGTGGTGGCGCATTCCTGCGCAGATAGACCAGCGAGGGAGTGGGCAGTGAGACAGGACCAAGCGGGCCCCAGCAACGAGAGGCAGCAGAGAGGGCCGCCATTTCCCCGCTGTGACCCCGCCCCCACATACAGCGACATAACCCAGCCACCTCCCCTAAGTCTCCGCTCCTCATACTAAATGGGTGGGAACAGACCAAAAATGGCTCAAGAAGATCTCAAAGCCCCAGAGCCCATAACTCTAAGCAATGAAGAAATAGCAAAACTTTCAGATGCACAGTTCAAAACACTGGTGATCAGGGTGCTCACAGAACTGGTTGATTTTAGTCACAAATTAGAGGAACACATGAAGGCTAAAATAATTGAAATGAAGGGCATTGCACAGGAAACCAATAGTGATGGAAAGGAAACTGGGACTCAGATCAAGGGAGTGAACCAGAAGGAAGGAAAAAATGACCAAACAGGAAAATAATTGAAGAAACAAAAATTCAAAAAAATGAGGAAAGACTTAGGAACCTCCAGGACATCTTTAAACGCTCCAACATCCAAATTATAGGGGTACCAGAAGAGGGAAAGGAACAGCCACGAGTGGAAAACTTATTTGAACAAATAATTAAGGAGAATTTCCCCAATCTGGCAAAGGAAATAGACTTCCAGGAAATCCAGGAAGCTCAGAGAGTCCCAAAGAACTTGGACCCAAGAAGGAACACACCAAGGTACATCATCATTACATTAGCCAAGATTAAAATGAAGGAGAGAATCCTAGAAGCAGCAAGAGGTAAAAGGACAGTCACCTACAAAGGAGTTCCCATCAGACTGATTTCTCAAAAGAGACTTTACAGGCCAGAAGGGGCTGGAAAGAAATATTCCAAGTCATGAAATCCAAAGACCTACAACCAAGATTACTCTATCCAGCAAAACTTTCATTTAGAATGAAAGGACAGATAAAGTGCTTCTCAGATAAGATCAAATTCAAGGAGTTCATCATCACCAAGCTCTTATTATATGAAATGTTAAAGGGACTTATCTAAGAAAAAGAAGATAAAAAACATGAACAGTGAAAGGACAGTAAACTCACAGTTATTAACAACCACACCTAAAACAAAAGCAAACTAAGAGGATAGCTAGATCAGGAGCAGAACCATAGAAATGAAGATCTCATGGAGGGTTAGCAACAGGAGTGGGAGGAGGAGAAGGGGGGAGAAGGTATAGAAAATAAGTAGCATAGACGGTAGGTAGAAAATAGATAGGGGGAGGGCAAGAATAGTATGGGAAATATAGAATCTAAAGAACTTGAGGCCCTGGCTGGCATAGCTCAGTGGATTGAGTGCAGGCCCGCGAAGCAGAGTAACACAGTTCGATTCCCAGTCAGGGCACATGCATGGGTAGCAGGCCAGTTCCCAGCAG
This sequence comes from Artibeus jamaicensis, assembly GCF_021234435.1. NCBI lineage: Eukaryota > Metazoa > Chordata > Mammalia > Chiroptera > Phyllostomidae > Artibeus > Artibeus jamaicensis. Next base: position 12,094,052 of record NW_026522057.1, read on the forward strand.
GGGACACATGAGAGGCAACCATACATTGCTATTTCTCACTCTTTCTCTTTCCCTTCCCCCTCTCAAAAAATAAATAAATTTAAAATATTTTTTAAAAAAAGAACTAGGCATTTTATAATCAGGTGTTGATGACTGTACCCTTTTAGCTGTTGCCCCAACAAAACTAATGTGTAAATAAATAATGTATGCAACCTGTTTGAAAACCGTGAGCCCTTTAAATTTACCAACAGATAATTTTTGCGTGGTCATATGAAGATAATATCTCTTTATTTACCTTCAGCTTAAAATCAAGCGAGATTGAGGGTCAAAGGAACTTCGTATGGGGGAGGTGGGGGACAAGGTGTTTGAGGGCAGTAAGACAAAGGAGAGTATTGGGATATAGTAAGAGTTCTGATTTTAGTTCTGCCACTGATGAATTGTGTCACCTTGGAAAAGTCACTGCACCATAGTTTTCTTACTGTAAAATGAGTTCAGACTACCTGATGGCGCTTGGACCCTTCCCATGCTAGAATTCAGTATTCTTTCACTGCAAGATTTGGGTCAAATGTATATTTGGGTTGTGTTTATATAGCACAGACTTCCTGTTCCTTCTTTGGCTCTGTGATTTGAATACTATATTAGAAGTTTAGGTGCCTCTACAACCTAGGTTCCCAACCTACCATGAATTAATTGGGTTACCTTCAAGACAGTCCTGGATGTATATGATGTTAACTACAGCCTAATTATATGGGGTGCTCTTTGAGGAAGATTTCTGTATGGGGTCTGTAGGAGAAACTCTTTCTCCATGTTTTTTCCTATTTCATAAGCTTGTGTTCAAAAATACCAATCATGCTGATATTTTTGGCTCTTTCTATTTCTCCATTCAGTTGCTCAAGGGCAGGTCCATGCCTTATTCAAAGTCTTTATTTCTTTTTTTTTTTTTAAGATTTTATTTATTTATCTTTAGAGAGGAAGGGAATGAGAGGAGAGAAACATCAATGTGTGGTTGCCTCTCATGAGTCCCTTGCTGGGAACTGGCCTGCAACCCAGGCATGTGCCCTGACTGGGAATCGAACTGCGATCGTGTAGTTCGCAGGCCCACGCTCAATCCACTGAGCTATGCCAGCCAGGGCTATTTCTAATTTTTAAAAGTCAATACAATTCAATAAATATGGATGGAATAAATAGTTGTTACATCCATTTCCCTTAAAAGGCCACACTTCTACCCTGTCCTCATCTCTGAAAGGCCTTAATTTTTTTCTTCACGATCCCTTGCAGGTTTGTGTACGTGTGGGATACCACAAGCAGGAGGATTTTGTATAAGTTGCCCGGCCACGCTGGCTCCATCAATGAAGTTGCTTTCCACCCCGACGAGCCCATCAGTGAGTCTGTCCCGACTGTGGGAAGGGAAACTGTGGGAGTCCCCCAGAGGGAGCCCTGAGAATACAGAGGCAGGCGTGGCTGTCTGTTTCCTGTGTGTCCACGCACACTCTTTATGGCTGTCGTTACAGTCTCACCGTTGTCCTACGTGGTGGGGTAGGAGCATCGTTTCATTTTCTTCTCAGTCTCAGAGTGATCTTGGTTGATCTCATTTTTTTTAGCTTATTGGCTTCAAGTCTGTTTCAGTTAAGTGTTTGTATTAAAAATGACATTTCTTGATATTCAAATTTAAATCGTAACAACTCACATTTTATTGGCTAGCCAGTCATTTTGTAAACTAAATAATGGGCCTTGAAATTAAGGAGAAAAATGTGACTCTGTTTAGGCCTAAGCACACTTAGAAAATGCCTAACATCGACACTGATTCTTCTTCTCCAGAGGGACTGAGATGATCTTTTTCCCATGATGTGACTGATGGGACACATCAGGATTTGGAGCCTGATAATGTTATTTCCTACAGCACATTCACCGTGTTGTCCTGTGAGGACGTGGATTGAAAAGCCAGGCTACAATTACCCGTGAATGGTGTTTAGGAGGAGGGGGATTTAAGCTAAATCCAATGGCTCTTTTATACCAAAATTGGCTCTTGAAATAAGAGCCCTTGAACACCAAGTCTCTTTGAGCCTTCATTATGACCAGTCACTCTTCTCTGTTCTTGCACCTCAGTTCTCTCAGCGTCCAGTGACAAGAGACTGTATATGGGGGAGATTCAGTGAGGACGAGGAGTGGACAACTCCAGGGCTGCTTGACCTCGGGCTGCATCAGCGGCACCCGGTGGTGCCCCGGCCAGCGCCCTCCCTTCGGATGAAGACCAGGAAACTAGAAGGAGGCGGCCATATTCCAACAAACACATGTATCTCATTTCACCAGGATGAATACGGCTAGCGTACAGTGGCCTGTTAAAAACCACCTGCCAGATTTCAGGGACTGTTTGGTTTGGGGTTTTGTTTTTTCTCTCTCTCTACTTTTTTTTCTTTTTAATATTCCTTCAAAGGAACAGCCATTGGTTGGTGTGCAGCTTCCTGTTTTCTAATACAGACTGAAGACAGAATGTGACTGAAACTTGTTTAGGCATTTTTTTTTTATTCAATAACTGCCTTGTATATTTTCTTTCTGTATTTCTCTGAGTCATTTTGTATTAAAAGCCAAATAGATGCCTTTTTACAAGAGCTGTGTAGACTGGACTTATTGCTGTCCTTTGTTTGCTTGATCACTGCCAGTCTGAGCGGGGCGGGGTGTGGACAGGTGGGGTAATTCTGTTAAACTTCCAAGAAGCTGTTTGTTGGGATGCTTTGGGCTTCTCCCCCTTTACGTGTTTGTAGGTTTACTCACTCTTGTGAAAATGACAGAATAAGTGTCAGTAACAAACACTGCTCCCCTATTAGAACCATAGCAGTAAAGAGGTGATAAATAAAGTCTGAAACAACCTTGTTTACTTTTACATGACCTTTAATGAAAGTTCTGTCCCTTTTCCCTCCTTCCTGCCCCCCCAAAAAACCAAACAAAAAAAAAACAGCACTTTTCTGATTAGTGTTCTCTAGACGAGAGTTTGCATCAAATCAGCTCAAAAGGAATATGAGAGTTTTGGTATAACTGGGCCATGACTTTGAGACTTATTTATGATTCTGCTTATTTGTCTCTCTTTCCTAAATTGACGGTGGTATTAAGCAATGCTGTTTATTGCCTTCTATCCCCAAGACAGGTTACTGTCTCCCTGGTCACTGGGTGACCGTGCTGAGCACACAGACCAGCACTCATGGATTCGTGACGCTGAGAAGCAGGGTGTGTCTTTTCCGAAATCTCATATCTCAACACAGAGGTCTTCACACCTCCAGCCTGTTCTAATTACATTTGGTTTTATACTTCAGCTCACAAACCTGAATCATCCATGTATCTTGAATCATATGAGAGAGGATGGTTTTAAGTGAGCACATGCCCAATATTTAACTTACTGAAGAAGGAACTAACAGGACAGCTAAACCTGTCAAACCAATTACTTTTAATATAGTGAATAAAATTTTAGTAAAGACCAATGGAAACAGCAGTTTATTGTAGAGTTGAGGAACTTTCCCAGATTATGGGATTGTGCTCAGATCTGGACTTAAAAAGTGAGGGGGCTTTGCCAGGCGGACGAGGAACATGGCGCTTTGAACTTCACTGTTGACACAGGTGGGGAGCCGCAGGTAGTAAAGTTGCAGACTTCAGTAGGAGCTAAATCCTGGGTTTCCTAAAGTGTACTCCACAGAACACTGTCCCAGGTACATTAGCAACACTGGGGCATAAAGATTTCAGCTCATAAATCTGAAAAAGCCTGGGTTAAGTTTGGTGAAACATGTTACTACAGAACTGTTTAGAGCCTTTAATATACAAAGTATAGTGGAATCTTCTAAGAGAATGGTGTCTTAGATCTCAGGCCCGAGCAGTAATTATGAATATATGATTATGCCTTTAACAAGGAGAGGTTTGGCCAGAGATGTTCTGCAAGCTGCTCTTCACAGCTCTCACACTGTCACAGATTACTTCCTAATCCCTGTGAAGGCCCACGTACCTCACAGTTAGTCCAATCCCCTCTGCTCAGCCGTCTTTCTTGGCATGGCATACAATAAGTTTGAACCTTGACATTGCACTTTTAAAAGCCTAATTAATAATACCTTGAGAAGTTGGCAGTGATTGGGTAGAACAAAGGCCCTGGAGATGGCAAGGGCTTCCCTCCAACCTTAGCCTCTTCACTCCTGCCAAGTGCCCGCAGAGGCCGGGTAGGGGCCATTAGCAGGAAATAGCACCACTTAGAATGGGGAGGAGAGAGAGGCCCTGGCCTGGGGAATAAAGATTCGAGTATAAAATATCCCCAGAGGGTGCAAATTGAATTCTCACTTTGGGAGAGATGGATTGCTCCCGAATGAGTAATGGCATCTCTGGTTTTCAGTTAATTTCCCTTTATGACTCTACCGTCTCTAGCACTTAATACTGTTGGCACTTAAAAGAGCCGAGGTTTTTTTCCCCCATTGGCTGGTTGAGTGTTGTGGACTGACGTGAGGTGGATTTGGACGGGTCAGGGCCTTTGTCAGAGCTGCTTCACGGCGCAGCCGCGAGGTACTTGTTTCTCACAGGCGGACCTAGAGTCTGCTGCCTGTCGATACCTCAGCGTGTGTGCTGGGCAACAGGTGGGAAGGAGCGCCAGGCGACTGGGCTGCAGGCCATTCGAGTTAGGACAAGATTGCTCCTTCCAAGAGACTTCAGAGTTTGACAGCTGTGTCCTGGGATGGAAGGAGGAGTTAGACTTAAAGGACAGCCCCCATTCCTGTGGGACCAACTGGAGCCAAGTCTGAGTTCCGGGCCCACCCTCTGCTCAGTTGTCTCTACCCCAGACCTGAGCGGTCTCTCTCCGGAAACACTCTGGTGGGCACCCACCCTCTCTGCAGCCAGCCCTGAGCCATCCCAGACTCTGCCCTCCTGTCAGGCTTCGACTTCTCTTCCTCACTTGCTTCTGAAACCCCCTAGACTCCTAGAGTCTTCTTTAACTTTTGTCCTCCAGACCAGTAGTTCTTAAAAGCAGGTAATTTTGCCACTCAAGGGACATGTGGCAGCATCTGGAGACACACAACTGGCAAGATGCTGTGCACCTCGAGCGGGTCGAGGCCACAGGTGCTCTGAAGTGCCGTTGGTGGGGCTGTTGAGACACCCTGCTCTAGAACGGTGGTTCTCTAGGGGTGGTCTCTGGAACAGCAGCAGCAGCATCACCGAGACCTTGATAGAAATGCAAATTTTAAACCCCACCTGAGACCCACTGAACCAGAAACTTTGGGAAAAGGAGCTATTTGACCATCTGGTTGCACAAATCCTCCAGGTGATTCTGATACAAGTTTGAGGACCACTGCCCTCTGGGCTCAGAAAGTTTCCCTCCTTCCGGGAAGAGCCACAGAGGCGCCTCCTGTGGGCTCATGAATAGCCGTCCTTACCTATTTCGCTGTTCATTTTGGATCAGTGTTGTGGGCGTGATCTCACTGGATTGTCGTCACATACAGGTGCACAGGTCCAAAGAAGTGACACGCAAGATCCAGCAACTGAGAATAGCAATGCCAAGTGCACACCCAGCTCGAGCTCTTACCCCGTCACCAGGATGCAGGCCTTCGTGGCTGTGGGCCCTAGAATGCACATGGAATCACCTTGGGAGCATTTAAAAACCCAGATGTTTGGCTCATACCCCAGACCAATTAAATCAGAATCCCTAGGGTGAAAAAATCAGTATTTTTCAAAGCTTCCTTAAGTAATTGCAATGTGTAATCAAGGTGGAGGACACTGGTTTAGCCATGGCTATGACTATAGCCAAGAGGGCAGTAGAAAGCTAAGTTGACTTCCCTGGCCACCCCTTGGCTCTCAAGGAAACCGCTGCTCAATCACATGTTCTGATTCAGCCAAGAACACTTCTCCCAAAGGCCATGGCTGAGCTAAACCTTAGGAGCTCAGAGCAGAGGCTGATTCACTGATCATCTCTGCCTGGTGGGGCTCTGGGTTTTGTGTGGAAAAAAGATGGCTGACCTTGCCTGAAAGCCCCAACCGCAGCACCCAAAGGTGCCAGGGTGGGGAAGGACAGGTGATGTAGTCCGACCTCCTACAGAAGGGGAGACGGTGTAGATACAGTTTTGCCAAGGTCACATGGATGTAAGTTAGTGGTTTTGCTTATTCAGGGAGCATTTATTTGACATCCCTCTACAGCAGACCCTGTACTGGGCTCCGAGGTTACAGACGGGGTCCTAGCCTCCCCCGGGCCTCGCAGACAGAGTGCTGCAGAGAAGAACAGAACCGAGGGCTCCTCACGCTTCTCTGTCAAGTATCCTTAACTGGCAGAGGAGAACTGGAGCAGAGGAAGGGGCTCCTGAAATTAGTAACTGTGAAAGTTTACCACGAATGTGTAAAATGTATGATCCTCCTGCCCTACGGCTTTTTTTGGAAAATTTTCGATCATAATTATCTATATACATACAGCCTCTGCCATATGATGGGTCGACTTTACAATGGTACAGATGCAATACATATTCAGCAGAAAGCCCACAGCAGATTTCCAATTTCGATCTCTTCCTGCACTAGCAATAAGTGGTAAGATACTCTCAGGATGCTGGGCAGGGGCAGCGGCCACCGCTCCCAGACCAGCCTCGCAATCGCGAGGGCAGACAACTGATGCTCCACAGGGCAACATGAAATACACTTTGGACTCAGCGATACTTTCAACTTGCAGCAGGTTTTCAACTTGCGGCTGGTGCGGCGGGTTAAAGCCCAATGTCCATTCCACCTGGACTCCAATCTCTGCGTCTCTCACACACACATCATTTTCAGTGACTGTTGAAAGTAAGGTGGTGACAGAATTCTTTACTCCAAATATTCCTGCACGCTGCAGCAGGTCTCCCCTCAGCACAGGCCCTTTTAAAACCACGAGGCCATCACCACACCTAAGACGACTAACGTCGATTCCGTAACACCCCTCATGATCCCGTTAGAACTTCCTCCGTATCAAAATGTCTACATTTTTCAACCTGGAATCTGCCCAGTTTCACGCATTTGGTATTGGGTCTCTCCGATGTCTCTTCATCTAAAACAGGCCCCCCACCTCTTTTCCCAGTGAAATCGGCTATTTAAATATATGTGTTTTGTGTGCTGCTTCATAAAAAATAGCTGTGCTTGTTTTACAGTAATAAGTGTTTTAAATCACCGAGCACCGCACAGAAGTGACACTCCAGAAGGATGTGCCACGTCCCTCTGTGCTTTGTGTCTTCTCACGCACACGTCTTTGTGACACACAGATAAGCAATTCCAACCCGATCCAGCACCAGCTGACTGTCAGAGGTGTGCCGCTGGGCGCGGAGGTGGTACTGGAGGGGCCATTAGAGAAAACTTTAGTACGGAAATGACACTTCAAGTGAATTCTAAAGGAGGACTGGAAATTGGGAGGGAGGGAGGGAGGTGGGAGCGGGGGGAATACAGACTTGGAGTGGGAAAAACAGGGATGAGAAAGGAGGATGAGCAGAGACCAAATCGTGTGCCTTCACACACGACACAGTGCGCAGCGGTGACGGCGTCCTGGGGGAACGACAGATGAGTGGGAACCTTGAAGAACGTGGCAGCCTGATTGCAAAGGGTCTTCACGGCCAGGCTGCTGGCTCTGCGTTTTGTCCTGTGGAAAGGGAGCCGGCAGAGCTTTCCGGGTTGTGGTCAGAGGGCCACATGGGGCGGGGGGTGCTTTGGTTCCGAGTGCCCACGGAGAAGATCACGGTGGGGAATGAGGGAAAGAGATGCGATGGCTATCTTTAAACATCGAAAGGTTATCCAGGAAAAGAGACAACATTCATTCTGGGAGGCCTCGAAATGCAGAGCCAAGACAAAGTGTTAGAAGGCGGAGTTACACTCAGCGAGCGCGGCCGAATCAGAAGTGTCCGCAGGATGGCACCGCGTTCCTCCCCTCTGGAGGGACAGAGGACAAGCCGGGTGGCCATTTGACAGGAACGCCTGTGCTGTATTGACGTCAGGGTTAGAGCTGCTCGTCGGAATCTCCGAGGAGCATGTTTTTTAAATACCTGTGACCAGGCCCCACCTCCAGAGATTTTGCCTGAGTCTGAGTCGAGCTGGTGCGGGGTCCTGGTTCCGGTGCAGTCTGACCCTGACACTGGGGAGCCGCTCCAGTAAAGGGACCTCTGTGGTCTTTTCCTCAGACTCTGCGGTGGAGATTTTAGGATTAAGTGGATTGGTTGGCTGTGAGAGGACGCCTGGGTGAGGACCTGGGGAAAATAAAAAGCAGGGAGCCAGCAGGGGACTGAGAATCCTGTGAGGGCACTTGGGACCTGCTAGTGCTGGTCTGAGCCACCTTCCTGTCCCCAGTGGGCCCTTGGACCAGCCCAGTGCAGCACAGTAAGAGCCCGATGAGGTATGGGAGCAATTGGAGGGGACCACTTGCCACCTCTCCAGTCCCCAGCTGAGCTGGCCTGAGGGCAGAATTTAACCGAAAGCCTGTGTGGCCTCCAAGAACTGGTGCAAAGGGAGATAGGTCTTGGCTGTCAGAAGATTCTGTGCTAGGGAATCTGGACCCCGGGGGCCCAGAGGATGAGAGGAAACTTTCCACAAGTGTTACTGCCATCAGAGCTGGTTAGGCCCTGGCTGATGTGTGGCTCAGTGGACTGAGTGGCGTCCTGCAAACCGAAAGGCTGCCAGTTCGATTCCCAGTCAGGGCACATGCCTGGGTTTCAGACCAGGTCCCCAGCTGGGGGCGGCATGTGGGAGGCAACCGGATCAGTATATTCCTTGAGCATCCATGTTTCTCTCCCTCTCTATCTCCCTTTCTTCCCCTCTCTCTAAAAATAAATAAATAAAATCTTTAAAAAAGAAAGAAAAAAAAACACTCCAGAAACTGTAATTAGTGAGCACATTCAGTCCTCTAACTTGGAAGAGGGAGAAATAGGTTGAACATTTTGACTATCTTATGAGCAAACTTTCTCAAAAGCCTTGAGTGTTTTAGCTCCCAGAGGGACAAGGGCTCAAACACTGCCCCACCTTCGTTCAGGTCCAGGAAGGAACTTCTGCACAGCCCACGAATCTTATCACTTCAGCAGTTCCTACTGTGCCTTTCTAGGGCTGACCGTGATTCTGCCTCCTCACTCAGGGGGCGTGGGCATGTTCTGAATCATCTCTGTCCTGTGTTACTAAAACCCACTTCATTTTCCCTACAACCTTTCCCTGGATGAGGGATGACTCATTCTTTATGGGGACTCACAAGCACCTCCCTCCCCCCACCCCGCCCTGGATGTCATCCCCAGCTCCTAAACCCCTCCAACTTCTTGCCAAGACAATTCCATCCGTTCCTGTAATTAGATCACCCTCCCACTTTGATCTCCAGACTTCCAGGGAGAAGAGGATGCAAGACACACTGAGGCTGGGAAGATCATTCATTCACCACATGTTTGCTGACTCCGGACAGGATCCCAGCCCTGTAGGATGTAGAGGTAATTTACAACACAGTCACTGTCCTCATAGAGCTCACAGTCTATCGGGGGAAATAAACAAATCAGACTAGTACAGTCAGTCTCGGTACAACCTATGATAAAGGTATCACAAACCACGCAGGAGCCCAAAGAGAGGGCGCTTCCCCCGATCACAGTAATAAGGAAGCCTCAGGGAGGAAGTGGCAGTTGCACTGACATTTGAAATTTCAATAGGAACTCTTGTCTGAAGAATTTCTGTTTCAGAAAGACTTGTTATAGGCGGAATGACGCAGAACCAGAGGCTAGTTCTGCTGAGGTCAGACAGGCCGCCCCTGGGACCACGGGACAGACTGAAGAGCGAGTCAGCCGGGCCTTCGAACAGGTGTCACAGGCACACGGTACAGCCGCAAACCTGCGGACGCAGCCCCAGCGGAATCCACTGCAATGATAAGGATTAAATGAGACAAAGTATGTGAAGCGCCTAGTTTAGAGAGAGTGCTCAGGAAATGGTAGCCGTTGTTGTTGCTATTGAATTGCATCGATAGCATCACAGAGGCAATTGGCAGAAGCTCCTTCTGGGAGAGGCTGTATAGAGGGTCTGGTGGAGGACTGTTATGTCCCAGCTGACCCTCTGCTGACTGGTGTTTATTCTTTTGTGGAAATGGACTCTTTGGAGAATCTGATGAAAGCTGTGAACCCTCTCCCCAGAAAAAGGCACATCTGCTCACAGGAAGCTTTGCATATTATTTAGGGGACTTCACAGACTCCTGGGAGCCTACTAGTCATGGAACCTGGTTGGACACAGCTGTTTCTCGACCAAACCTGGTGGAGAAAAGTTCCCACTATTATCTCACCTTTATTCCAAGTGAAAGCCTCAGCACATGTTGTTGCAATTCTGCGAGTACCTTGTGTGCTTTAAAACACCAGGTGGGCCCTGGCTGGTATAGCTCAGTGGATTGAGCACAGGCCTGCAAGCCAAAGGGTCTCTGGTTCAATTCCCAGTCAGGGCACATGCCTGGGTTGCGGGCCAGGCCCGTAGGAGGGGGCATGTGAGAGGCAACCACACATTGATGTTCCTCTCTTCCTCCTTTTCTCCCTCCTTTCCCTATGTCTAAATATAAATAAATAAAATCTTTAAAAAAAGAAAACACCAGGTGGCACGCAAAGGGATGGGTGGAGGAGGGAGACCAGTGAAGAGACCACTTTAATAGTCCGGGGAGAAGATGGGGCTTTAGCCCCGCAAAGCCCTCCCTGTGCTTGGTGTAATGCTCTGCCCTGCCGCCATTCTGAATTTTGTAACCAGGAGCCTTGCATTTTTATTTTGCTCTGGACCCCACAAATCATGCAGCCAGTTCTAGGAAGCAGATAATAATGCATTTGAATGCTTACTGTGTAAGCAGCTTACAAGTGTAGTGCTGGATCTGGCTTCCGGGCTGTTTGGGTCCAAACCGTGGTCTTAATATTATTATACTGCCTTCCGAGACAAGAGGGGTAGTGAGAGTGGAGAGGAACGGCAAGAATAAGGGCCGTTCTGGTTCTGTTTCTTCTGCCAGAACACTGTTCTCCACTCTTCTGCTTCTCCTTCTCTCCTCTTACCTTCTCAGGTATCAATGTCATTTCCTTGGGGAGGTCTTTCCTGGTCTCCAAACCTGAATTATGCCCCTTCAGTCTCTGTTCTACTCCTTCCTACCCTTAAAGCACCCATCAGAATTTCTCATTATGTATTTATTTGTGTGTTTTCTTGTTTTAAGGACAATTCCTCACTAGACTTCTTTCAATGAATGTAGAGACTGGCGTGTCCCCTTCTCCCCAGTGGAGAACCTGGCACATAGTAGGTATTTCGTAAGTACTAGCTGGAAGGTACAGTTCACAGGTCAGATGGGAGAGAGAAGCCGGGAGGGAGGATGAGGGATTCCCACCTGAGTAATACTCATCACCAAGAGACTATGGGAAGTCAGGCGTGGGGCAGGGATGGTGATTAGATAGATGGATTTGAGGTGTGTTTAAGCGTTGAGTGCTTCCCCAGGGCGTCTTGGAGAGCGCCGTTTTCTGCTGGCAAGCCCTTCCCGACTCCCTTCTCCACTGCAGTGTGGGTTAGGGGCTGGCCACAACCCCCACCCCCACCCCCACGCCCGGGCAGACCTGCCCCCAGGAGCCTGAGGGAAGCTCCCTCCGTGGGTTCTGGAACAGCAGGGCTCACCTCTGGATCCCAGAACTCCCAGGGATGTGCATGTAGTCCGGGCTCAATACGTGCTGGCAGAGGAAAAGAGGGAAGGAAGCGAATGTCACCAGAAGGGAAGCCGGGACGCCGAGCAGCGGGCCTGGGAACTGGAGTGGAAGGAGAGAGAGGGCCAGGGTTTGAGCACGAAGTCCCGAAAGACAGGGTGGATGGATTGGTGCCGGAGCGAGCACACGCACGGGGCTGAGTGCTTTGTTCACGTAAATGCATTTCATCTTCGTGGCAACACTGAAGCAGACATGATTATTCCTGCCTTGTTTAAGAACACTGAAGCCCAGAGAGGTGACGCGATTTGCCCAAGGTCACACAGAGTGAGCCAGCAGTGAAGTTCGGGGTTGACCGAAGGCTATCAGCCTCCAAGCCTGTACTCTTCCCACTTCACTCTCGGCCGCATCCCCCCAACTCTCCACTTCCCTACCTCTCCCTACCACCCTTCCACTCCCGAGGCCGCCCCGCCCCACCTCTCCCCTCCCTCCCTCCCTCCCTCCCTTCCTCTTGGTGGTGGCGGCGGCAGCGGCGGAGCCACGTGGTGGGGCCGGGAAGCCGCGGCCGCGGAGCGCCCGGGCGGCTGCCCCAGCTGGGCAGTGCTGCTCTGCGCCGCGCTGCGCTCGCTGCCTTCGCTCCCCGCTCCGCGCACCCCGCCAGCCGCCCCGGGGCAGGAGGCGCGCCTGGCTGTCGGCCGGTCAGACAAAGAAGGCGCGGCTCGGCAGAGCCAGCGCGCGGGTGGAAGGACCATGGACTCAGAGCGCAGGCGGCCCGCCTCAGCCCTGAGGACCCGGCGCTCCCGGGCCCGGCCCTAGGCGCTCGGCCCCGCCGCCCGGGGCGCCCGGAGAGAAGAACGCGGAGCCCGTGCGGTGCGGAGGACGAGCTTGAGGGGCGCCGCGGCGGACGGCCTGCGCGGCCCCTGGAGCCATGGGCAAGTGCAGCGGGCGCTGCACGCTAGTCGCCTTCTGCTGCCTGCAGCTGGTGAGCGCCGCGCTCTCGGGCGGCCGGAGCAGGGTGGGGCGCGGTGGGGCGGGGTCCCAGGGCGTGCGGGTTGGGTGCTGTGTCCCTGTGTGTGTGTCTGGTGAGAGGGCCAGGGTGGGGCGGGGGGGTCTGGAGTCAAGGAATGGACGGGTGGAGCCTGCTGCTGCTGGCCGTGCAGTCTCTTTGTGTGCGCTTCTCGCCCAGCGCTCCCCAGTCCCGGAGTGCGCCCTGTGCGCGAGTCCCGGGCCCGCCTCGCGCCTGGGGCTCCACGCGTCCGGCCCACACTGTACCAGGGGCCCTCCCGTTGGGAGGTGGGACCAGGCGCTGTGGGGCTGTGGCTGGTTGCGGCGGGGGGTGTGCTCGGGGCTGGTTTATGGATCCGTTGAGGTCCCTGCCGTTTGTTTTCCTCTAGATCACTCGTTTGCATGGGTCTCCCTTCCTCTGGGTTTCTGCCTCTTGGTCTCCGCCCCTGTGAGTGTTTCTCACAAAAGTCTCTGCGCCTGTGTGTGTCTCTCTCTCCGGTGTTCTCTTTGATATGTCTCTAGATCTCTGGCCATTTCTGGTCCGCGTTCATCAGTGTGTGTTGGGATCTTGTTGGGATACTAGACTCCAAGAACCGTTCACTCCTTTGTGCTGTTTCTGCCTCCCTTCACCCTCCTGATTGGGCAGGCCCCGGGAACGGAGAGCCACCTCCCTGGAGAGGGTCACAGGGAGCTGCCGGGCACTGAGCCAGTCTGACCAACCTGGGTGCTGAGCTGTCCTCCCTGCTCTGGTTGAGGCCACTGTGGCCGTGGGTGTTCCACCCGTCAGTCGTCAGTTCCCCCAAAGCACCCCCGGTGAGGACAGGCAGAGCAGCTCCTCCGCCTGGGCTGGCGCTGATGGCGGTGGGGATACTGGGGTGCTCTAGGGAGGATGGGCGCATCTGAGGACACTGTGCCTAACCCCAGCCGACGGAACTTGGGCTCTTGTCTCGGGGAGGCCAGGGGAGTGAATTCAGAAGCTGAAGGGGACCATCTGCCCTTCAACTCAGTCTCTGGCAGGTGGATTTGGGAAGGTGGTTAAGGAGAGGCCAGGGTCACCTGCCTTCCCTACAGCTGTGGCTCAACAACAAGAGGTTTTTGAAGCTGTGTGCTCCTCTAGGTAGAGATGCATGGGGACCTCCTTGGGCAGAACTCTCGAGTCTGAGTGTGAGTTGTGCTTGCCTCCGTGATCTGAGTCTCCACTTTTCCCTGCACCATTGCCCCTCCTCCACCATAGGTGCGTATAGTGATACAGAGTGAAGCTTTGAGCCTGGGGGTGCAGACCTCCCCATTCATCTTGCCTTTCACCTCCGGGGGACACCAGCCCCAAACCCGCCATCCACAGACCTGCCCTCTTGGGCAGCGGCAGAAACAGCCCAGCCTAGATCATTGTAGCCCCTGCTCCCAGCTGTGGGACACAGGCAAGTGACTCCCCGTCCCCGGGCTGCCTTGGTCCGCCTCTCTGTAGACTGCTCATCCTTGAGGGTTACAGAGGAGATGAATTAAGATCATGTAGAATGGAAACTCCAGAAGGGTAGAAATGATCTGTTTTGTTCCTTGCTAAATCCCCAGCAGCTGGAACAGTGCCTGGCACTCCATTAATATTTGTAAAATAAATGAATGAATCAGTTATTTTGGCAACTCCTGGCTCACAGCAGAAACACCTTTCTTTATGTACTTTGAGGAACATAAAATGCCAAGAAGTGCTGAAACAGGATCCTTTTCTCTGTTCATTTTGAAATTTTCAACTAGGACTTTTTATTGTTAGAAAAGTAATATACACATGTTGTAAAAGTGAATAAATCAATAAATAATCAAATGGAGCAGAAAATAAGGGTAAGTTTCCCTCTATGCCCAGTTCCATGCCCCAAAGGTAAGCACTTTTAATAGCTTGTCCTGTGCTCATTGTTACTGATAATAACGAGAGTTAGCTTTAGGGAGCACTGACTAGGTGCCGGGCACCCTTGTAAGCACTTTTCCGTGTAAATCCTCATAGTGACCCTATAAAGTAACTTGCCCAAAGTTCCATCGTTAGGAGCCAGGCTTTGCAGCCAGGCAGCTGACCAGCATCCCCTGTTGCCTTCCTGATTATAAAATAAGTAGCTTTGGCCCTGAATAGGTCAGGGGTCCCATGGGATGGGCTTGCTACTCTGCAGAGAGATGGAGGTGGCGGGTAGAGGCGATCTCCCTGCCTCCATAGCTTTCACCAGCTAAGTAAAACCCTCCCTTCCATGTTGAGGGTTCGCCAGCACAAGGGGTTCTGGAGTTAGATGTGACCTGGCTGGGACTCCGAATCTCCTACGTCTTGGCTGGGTGGCTTTGGACAGCTTTCGAGGGTTACATGAGATGCCTTGGGGAGGGGCTTGGAAGAGGGACTTGAAAATTGGCCTCTTGGCTCTGTTGCTCTGTGTGGGCTGATTGCAGAGTGGGTCCCTTCAGTTGTCAGCCCCAGGAGCCTCTGCTACCAGGCAGCTTCCGTAATGTGCTGGATGCTGGAATTCACCGGCCTGACATCATCCCGGGGAGAAGGGAGCCTATTTTGTCATCCAATGGAAAGGGACTGAGAAGGAAGAGGCTGTTGGTTTCTTGGCTGACAACTTTATAAAAGGAATTGTGTCATTTTCCTGTTTCCAATGGTGTTTAATCATTGCAATAAAACCGGCTAGTTCTAAACATTCTTCTGCTGTTGGGGTAGACTTGTTCTGGGGGAGGGAATAGGGTGAAAAGCAGGTGTCCCAGTCAGGTGAACTAGTATCGGGACAAGGCTCCGGAGTCTGGCTAGTCCCTGACTGTCACTTTCTAGCCCTGTGATCCTGGGCAAGTTGCTTACCCTCACTGAGCCACAGTTATGTCATCTGTTAAAGAGAGATAATGCTCCCAGCTCTTAGGGTTGTGAGGATTAAATGCTTCTCATGAACTTAGCAGTGCGCCAGGCACAGAATGAGATTCAGTGGACAGTAGCATCTTTTTTTTTTATTTTATTTATCTTTAGAGACGAAGGGAAGGAGAGAGGGAGAGAAATATCAATGTATGTTTGCCTCTCGTGTGTCTCTGCTGGGAACTGGCCTGCAACCCAGGCATGTGCCCTGAATGGGAATCAAACCACAATCCTCTGGTTCACGGGCCCGCGCTCAATCCACTGAGCTACACCAGCCAGGGCAACAGTAGCATCTTAATCGGGTTATACCAGGGAACGCTTTCCTGGAGTTGCGGCCCACACGCCCAGGGGCCCCTCACACTCTTGCTTCCTCCTGCACAGCAAGTGCTGGGCCCTGAGCTGAGAGCAGGAGGCCTGGGGTTCAAGCCTGGTTCTGCCACTGACATCCTGTAAACTCCAGCAATTCTTTTCCCCACTGCAAGCCTCAGTTTTCCCATTTGTAAAACGGGAAGAACCATTCATCTGTGTCGCCAGGGTCCTGCCACCTGTGCCCACCTGGGACTCTGGGATGAGATCTGGGCTGGCCTGGGGGTTCCGTTCTACAGACTGTCTTGGGTCCCTTGCTGTCCTGGCTTCTACGTGATGTATCAGCTGGACATTATTAATGCAATTCACGCCCTAATTTTTATGTGTTTCCCTTTGCCTTCTCCTGCCCTTCTTTCCTAGTCCACCTCCTTCCTGAAACTTCACAGGCCGCTCTATTCTTCCCGTAAGAGGATGCACCGAGGAGATTTACCCGAGGGAGTCATCATCAATTTCTTCATCATTGCCATTATTACTCCTATTTCTGGAGTCCTGTGCTAAGCACTTTATATGCATTACCTCATTTAACCAAATGAGCTTACATATATAAAGTGCTTGGCAGAGCGCCTGGGACGTGTTCAACACTCACTCGGTGGGAGCTGTCTTACTGTTTTTGTCCTTCTTATTGTTACTCCACACAATGGGAGAGATGTTCTTTTCCCCTTTTTCAGAGGAGGAAATGGAGGCTCAGAGGGGCGATGAGCTTTGCCCAGGACCTCCAAGCTAGTCAGGGACAGAACTAGGAGGCGGGCACCCTGCTGTTGGAACAGAGCCGCCCTCTCCGCCCTGGGCCACTCTGTGGCTCTCATTCAAGCAGTGTGTGACCCCAGACGAGTCTGTCTGTTTCTACGAGCCTCAGTTTCCTCATCTGAAAATGGAAATGATACATTTTCAACAGGATCATGCACATGCCGGGCACCAGGAGCCAGTGAGCGCTCAGCAATACATCACTGCCATGGTTGTTCTTGTCCCAGCCGTCTGTGACCTTGGCCACGTGCATTCACTCCTCTGAACCCCAGTGTCTTCCTCTGTCAATGAGAGTCGTCCCTACCTCTCAGCTGTAAAAAGGGCCTAGCCAGGTGCCATATCCATAGTAAATACTCAGAAAAACATCAGTTTTCATTCTCTTCCTTTCTGGAATGCTCTTTGCTTTCTGGAAGGTGGTGGGTGAGGGGGAAAATATGTAGCTTCCTGCTGAGCTGCGAGTAATGGTGTGAAACGTGGTCAACCTGATTGATGTCGTTATTAGCCACAGTGATGGCGAAGACCCGAGGGAGGCAGCTCCTGTGGGGGGCCGCGCTCTGGAGCAGCTGCGCCTGCAAGCTCGCGGCGTTCTGGGGAGCGGCTGGCTCTGCTGTGGGTGCTCAGGCTTCAGAGTCAGGAGCGTGAGATTGTCCAGGCCACTGACCGCTTTAGACAGGTGGGGGTTGGGGTGGTCAACTCCCTTTTGCAGATGAACAGACTGAGGCCAAACAGCTCTCAAGACCCTTGGGATGTCGGCAGAGCAGGGAGGAATGGAGAAGGGGCCCCCCCGGGGGACAGGGCAATGGCCCTGGTTCTTCTTTGCAGGGGTGGGTGGGTGATTTTGAGATAAGCTCCCCATAAATGGCAGCTGCTATAAAAATCGGCACAGGGGTTAGGAGCAATACCTCTCTGGTCAGACCGCCATTGCTGCCTTGCTTTGTGACTTCCGGAAAGTCTCTCACCCTCTCTGAGCCTCTGCCTCTCTCCTATAAAGTCGTCAGAACAGCAGCGGTTTGGGGGGTTCCATGAGACACTGCCCGAAGAGCACAGTGCCTGGCCGAGGGGATACACTGCTGGTGGCTAGTTCTTATTTGCCTTGATGTTCAGACAAGTCACTTCTGTCCCCATCTCTGCGTGGATTAGGGATTTAGTAGTAATCAGTCATGCCCATAAACTCTTCAAGTGTTCATTTCTTTTTTTTTAATATGTTATTTATTTATTTATTTTTAGAGAGAGAGGAAGGGAGGGAGAAAGGGAGGGAGAGAAACACTGATCAGTTGCCTCCTGCACACCCCCAACCAGGGACCAGGCCTGCAACCTAGGCACGTGCCCTGACCAGGAATCGAACCAGTGACCTTTCAGTTTGCCAAATGACGCCCAACCCACTCAGCCACAGCAGTCTGGGCAAGTCTTAGCTTCTTTATATGGAA
Organism: Artibeus jamaicensis; assembly: GCF_021234435.1. NCBI lineage: Eukaryota > Metazoa > Chordata > Mammalia > Chiroptera > Phyllostomidae > Artibeus > Artibeus jamaicensis. The sequence continues at coordinate 12,112,078 of NW_026522057.1, forward strand.
AAATGTATGTTTCAGTGGAAATAATAACAACAAAAATGATAGTAACATTAAACAACTTGTTTTGTTTGGTGTCTGCTAGGAGCCAGGCACTGTGCTAAGCACTTTGCATACCTGTCCCTTGTTACTGTCCAGCCTATTCCTGGCCACATATCTAGTAAGGACAGAACGAGGATTCAAACCCAGGTCCAGGGCTCCTAGCTTCGACCTGGCGTGGCCCATTGCTCCCCTGCAAGGTTGTGGGGATGCTGGATGTGGGAGCCAATGGAGAAATCAAAATCCTTCCTCAGCCCCTGGGGGTGTTACTAGATGCCAGATATTCTGAGTCGCTTGTTCCAATGCTCCACCACCGACCCTACCCCTCCGTAACTCCATTAGGGGAGCTTATCTCAAAATCACCCACCCACCCCTGCAAAGAAGAACCAGGGCCATTTCTACCCATTTCTACTCATCCCAAGGCCTGTGTTGGGTTTAAGGAAACTATGATGCAGGTGGAGAAAAAGCTACCCAGGGCCCTGGCTGCTGTGGCTCAGTGGATTGAGCGCCAGCCTGCAAATCAAAGGGTCACCAGTTTGATTCCCAGTCTAGGGCACATGCCTGGGTTGCGGGCCAGGTCCCTAGTAAGGGTGTTGGAGAGGCAACTACACATTGATACTTCTCTCCCTCTCTTTCTCCCACCCGTCCCCTCTGTCTAAATAAATAAACTCTTTAAAAAAAGAAAAAAGAAAGAGAAAAAGCTACCCAGGGAAGAAATTAACCTGTATTGAAGACTTCTCAGCCTTCATGCATATGGTTTTTATACCCATTCACTTGATGGGCATACTGAGGCTCAGAAGAATGAAGTAACTTGTTACGAAGGAAACAAGATACAGTCTAGGCCTCAGATGAGTGACCAAGGGGTAAGGATTTGAGCCGTTGTACAATCTGCACCAAGCTGCAATCGTTGAAGTCTCTTCTTTCCTCTAGTTTCAGGGAGGGGTGAGTGCTGGGAGGGAGAGCAGGGTGAGACCAGAGATGTGTCTGTTTCAGTGCTAGTTCCGGGCCACAGGGAGTGGAGCTGTCTTTTGTCCTGGGAATCCCAGTCTCACTGCCGTTGGCCTCCCTCCTCCATCTGGAAAGGCAGAGGGACAGTGATTCGGAGACTGACAGAGAGTCTCAGGCAGCAAGCAAGTCTCCCCGAGACACACGCTTCTGCCAGCAAACACCGAGGTTTCAGAAGGTATGTTCGGTAGTTGCAGGTTTTAATGGGTTGCCATGGCCTCCTGACCCCCGCCTCTCAAAGCAGCTGGCGAGTCCTGGGGCAGGGAGGTTCCCCGGGAAGAACATGGGCTTTGGCATCAGGCTGGGGGTTGAGTTCCATCTCTGCCTCTTTGTAACTGGGTGACCTTAGGCAAGACACTTAACCTCTCTGAGCTTCCACCTGCGTTTCTCTAAATCAGGATCATAATCATCTGCCTCAAAGAGTTGTAGGAGGCTCCTTTGTGGTAAGATATGCTGAGTGTTGCCTGGCCAATACAAGTTGCGGGTTCCATCCCTGATCAGGATGCATATAAGAATCAACCAATGAATGCATAAATAAGTGGAGCAACAAATCAATATTTCTCTCTCATTAAAAAAATATATATGCTGAGTAGGAGCTCACAAAAGGTTTATACTCTTGAATATCCTGGAAATGAGAAAGCAGGCTCTGTGAATCTGAATACTGCAGAGGTAGGAAATGGGACATGGTGGCCTAGTGGCCTTGGCCATGACCGCCCCTTGGTTTTCTCTTCCATAACATGGGGACTGTAGTGAGAACGATTTGAGATAATGCAGGGAGGGCCAAGGCTCAGAACCTGGCGCTGACTCAGAGGGAATCAGAGAGACAGGCTTGACCCCTGTGTCCCCCTCTGTAAAGGGAGAAGGCTGGCCTCCGACTCTGCATCATCGGTGAGACCTGGCCTTCCCCGTGGAGATCAGAGCCGCCGCCACACTGGCCCACCCTGCTGCGGGCGGCAGCGGCTGGTGGGAGCACCAGGCTCTGGGGAAAGGAGGAGAATCCGCCTTGGTCCAGGCTTTGCATCTGCGTGTCAGGTTGTCAGGGACTCAGGTGACATCTTTCCTCTTTCTGTATAAATGAGTGTTCACACTGTCCCCATCCCGAACGCCCACATGGTATGTTTGGTAGTAAAATAAAGTCTCAGGCCACAGAGGTTCAGAACAGGAGGTTCTGACCTATCACTGTCCCCTGGTCACCACAGGTGAGCTTCCCGAACTCCAGGAAAACTATGTACTTTTGGGTCAGAGAGTAAGAATTGCCACCAGCTCTCCCTGCCAGGAGTTGCATTCAGCAAATATTGGTGAAGAACCCACAGAGTCCGGGACACAGTCCCCTAAGGGGTGCAGGATGTGCTGCAAGTCAAAAATCCCACGGTTCTCGTACCCACTTGCTGTGCAGCTTTGAGCTGGCTCTGCCTCTCTCTGAGCCTCCTTTTCTCCTGTCCGTGATGCCCGGGGATGGAGGAGACAGTGTTACAGCAGTTTTCACACTGTCCACAGCGGCTCTGCCGTAGAGGGCTGACGATCAGGTGGTGAGCCCCTGCCCCCGGCAGTGGTGAAGAACTTGCATATGGGTTGGATGACCACTCGGACACGTAATGGGTCTCATGGGTCCTTCGAGCCCTCAGATGTGTTTCTGAGAGGACAGTGACAGTAGTGTAAAATGGCATTTAGTATGAATGATTAAAATTGTGAGCCTTTTCCTGCTGTAACCATGTGCCTTTGCCTTAAGCATGCTCCTACCACCACCCCCACCCACAAATCACAAAACCCAGCCCAGGAAGTGGGGGAAACGGGAATCTATAGGCACTTTTCCCAGTGACTGCTCTGGCTGCCCTTTGACCTAGAAGGGAAGGCAGCCCTGGGCATTTCAGAATAGGGATAGTTCCTAAGCCTCTTTTTTTTTGGGGGGGGTGGTAAATTCTGCAGCCCCAGCCTGAACCAAAGATGTGGGTTTTCAATTACACAATTAAATGCACAATTAGACATAATTACCAGTGCTCAGAGCCCAAGACTGCTTATAATAGGCGTGTAATCTACTGCAGCCTCTGTTTATACTACTCAGTGCGCTCCCTAATGATGCCAGGATGCCTTCACAGTGCACTGTTGCCATGGAGATGAGCCCGCCACCACCATGCCGGGCTGACAAATGGTGTTCCGGTCCGGGTCTCTGGGTTGTTTCTGAGGCCTCTGCAGCCAGCCAGGTGGGCCAGGAAGGTGGGTCAGTCCTCCCTTCTTTCTGACACACCCCGCTGGTTTGAGCCAGCCTCTGAGCCACCTGGGAGGACAGGAGAGGGCAGCGTCAGCCTCCCCCCACCTCCTGGAGTCCTCAAGCCTTGAGTAGGATGGCCCAGGTGCTGTGAAAGATCTTGCGGTCATCATGCCAGCTGAGGTCCGGACAGGGGCCATGCATACAGCTGGTTGCCACATAGGCGGGGTCTGCCATGAACTGGCTCTGGGACCTTGGGCAAGTCCTCACACCTCTTTGGGGCTCTGTTTCCCTGTATGTGAGATGCACCGCAGGGTCTCTGCACGTGGTGCGGCCAACAGAGGAGATTCATCGAGCGCTTGCCGCACACTGCCTGCCGCAGTAACGGCCTCACCTGTAATGGCTCACCCCCCCTCACCACGCCCTGCTTTTGCAGGGGCAGAGCCTGATGCTGCTGGCAGTCTGACTCGGGGCCGTCACTCGTACCGTCTAACATAGGGCCTCACACCTGTCATCTCGTGTTCGCCTTGCAGCTGCCCCCGAGGTGGCTGTTGTTATACCCATTTCCCAGGTGAGGGCTCTGGGGCTCGGAGAACTGAAGTCATTTGCTGAAAGTCACAGCAGTGCAGGGGCAGAACGGGTTCTGCCTAATGCCAGAGCCAAGATTCCTAACTTTGGCTTCTTAATGGAAGTCAGGAAGGGGTAAACAGATTTCCTTCTAGAAGCACACACCGAGGATAACCATTATCCCACCTGGCCCGGCCACAGCTCCTGAGGAAGCAGAGAATCCTGAGGTCCCTCAGACCCAGCACTTTGCTTTGACCTTGAAAAAACTTTGGCCTCATTCTAACTGCCCTGTGTGAACCTTCGTAACATGTAGTCTGTTGTTCCCACTTAACAGATGAAGCAACTGAGGCTCAAGAAGCTCAAGTGCATTGCCCAGGGCCTCACAGCTGGCGAGTGGCTGAGCAGGCATCCTCACCCAGAGGTCCTGCTCTCTCCTTCCAGGTGTCCATCAGCATGGAGATGTGGGTGTGCCCCCTGCCACTTCCCTGGAGCCCCCAGTTGCTTGGCTGGTTCTTAGAGAATGAGGCATCTGGATGAAAGGGCGATCAGAAGGCGAGGGGGACAGTGCCCACCTGGCCCCACCCAGGGTTCTGTCTAGCTGGATGATTCCCTGATAGCAGCCTGAGGTCTTGGATTTCTGAGGGGGGCTGTGAGATACTACCATCGCCCCTGCTCTGTGCAGCTGGGAAAACTAGGAAATGCCCAAGGCCACAGTGCAAGTCAGTGGCAGAGTTGGGACTGGGATCCAGAGCCAATTTAGGGCACTCGTTAGCTTCCTTTTACACCCCGCCCGTCCTTTGGAGAGAGGGGTTTGGGGGGGCTCGGGTGTTCATGTTTGTCTTTCTGTGTATGTATTCGAAACTGCACACAGCTCCGTGCCTAAGCATTTGTGGGGCAGACACCAGCACGTTGAGATTTGTGGATCAATAAACATCCCTTCCCACTTCCTCCCTCTTCATTTATTCATGAACTCTGAACTCCTTGGCTCCAGAGAAACTGCCTGGAAGAAAGCAATTAGAGCATAATTAGAATCACTTCTATTATCAACTCTCAGCAGGAGGGCAAGGGGGGCTGCTGGAGCGTGGGGGTGGCCCCCTGGAGCTCCCTTCAGCCCCAACTCCAGCAGCTGCCCATTTAGCTTCTGCTCACCCCCTGGCGCTCAGCCTCCCTGAAGTCCTGGGCACCAGTCCACCTTCAGCAGGAAATGAGGATCTCATCCCCAGAGGTATCCAAGCGCTTGATAAGGTTAGGGAGGAGGGCTTTCTGCTTACATACTACGTTAGAGTAGATGATTTCTAAGTCCCTTCCATGCTGAGCTTGGGTGCTTCCTGCCAGGGCCTGGGCTGGGCACTGCAGGAAAACTAAGAAGCTCACGGCTCCTGCTTTCTCGAAAACATCCCTGGGTGGGATTGCAGTGAGTGACGCCTGCGATGACAATAGGAAATGTAAATTATCAGGAGGAAGCAATTTACCAGACAGGACTCCATTCATGGCCAGGTGATTAGTGTAATAATAACAGGACCAGCAGTCTGTTTAGGGAGTGTTTCTGGCCCCATAGCCACTGCCCTTCCCCACCGCATGTCCCACCAGCAGAGAGAGGTCACCCAGGAGCCCTGCCGGTCCCTTCTCCCTGAGAAAGAGGAGGACAAAAGACACAGGGAGGTGTCAGGCACCGTGTCTCTCACTTCAGATGAACTTCCTCGATCGGGCAAGACCCCTGGGTGGCAGATACCAGTGTTTCCCCCCGTGCACAGGTGAGGAATCCGGCTCGGGGGTGGCAGAGCCCGCCTGAGGTTGCGCAGTGTTGGTAGGGGACTCACACCCAGGCCTCCTGGACTCAAGGAGCCTCATGCTTTGTGCTCTTCCAGGTTTGAGAGGGCACTTTGCTCTCTTTTGAGCTTCCGTTTGGGCCTGAGTTGTTCTGAGCTTCCTTGTTGGGCTGTTGAACATGCCCCATGCATCCGTCTCCTGGTGGCAGGTAACACATCGAATCCTCTTGTTCCTCTTTTTCTCACTGTGTCAGCTAAAGAGAGTGGAGAGGCCCGCCACCGATCTGGGTCACGGCCCCCAGACTGGAGTCGGTGCCCCCAGAACCAGCCTGGCAAAGGAAAGGGAAGGCCTGGCAGCTGAGGGTCTGGGGCCCCTTGAGAGAAGATCACCATGGATACAGGAGCCCCTACTGTAACCAAGGAGACAGCCCCAGCCCTTCGGCTGTGACAAGGAAGGTGTGGCTTCGTGCTGGGAAACTGCCTACACCCCCCCACCCCGTGGGGCCCAAATGGACAGAGGAGAGGATGAAGGGCAAATGCAGTCACAGGGAGACGGTGGGGCCCGTGGGGCTCCGTCCCGGGAGTGGGGACAGGTACCCGGGAACAACGAGGCTTCCTTCTTCCCTTACCCTGCCCAACCTGAGGGGATGTTGCCATGAAAACCAGTTCCCCTTCACTGACCCTCTGTAAGGAGCTGTCCCCTTTCTCCCAGTGACAGGTGGTTACCCTGGCAACAGGCCCTGTGCCCAGCAGGGGTCTCTGACTTCCCAGTAGCCCCTTCCCTTAGTGCCGCAGGCAGCAGCTCTGTCCAAGAGAGGCCAACTTTCAGCTGCGGGCCTTTGCCAGGCCCTCCAAGATGGCCCAGTGATCAAGATACCGTGGGGTTCTGACCTTCTGGCCTAACCCCCGCCAGGTTTATAGCCTGTCTATGGCTCCTCCTTGCCTTCAGGGGGAGGTCTAACTGGGGTGGGGGTGGGGTCTCACACTGAGCCTGCATCAGAATCAGCCAGAGGGCTTATTAAAACACGCATTTGGGCCTTGCCCCACGTTTCTGATTTAGTCAGTTTGAGACGGGGTCTGAGGATCTGCTTTTCTTACAAGTCCAAGGTGCTGCTGATGCTCTGGTCTGGGGACCACACATTGAGAATTAGTGGTCTAGCCAGTGGGGCGCCGGGCTGCCCAGCTGGCCTGCTAACCACCTCCAGTCCCTGAGCTCCGGCCACCAGCTGCGCTTCACACCTCAGTGCCTTTGCATCTGCCACTCTGGCCTCTGGAAGTCCTTCCCCCTGTGCATCTCTTTAAGGCCCGCTGGCCCATTATCTCCTCTCTGGAGCTTCTCTGTGTTCTGCAGCTCTGCCACACCTTGGTCTCCCTGTGGGCTCTGGCTACACCCTGCCTCCACCGCCTCCGTGATGACAGGTGCCTCACGCTTGGAGTTCATTCTTGTTCTCACATGGACTCTCTCTCCCTGGACTGAGTTCTCTGAGGCCTGGAGAGGTGTCCGAGCCACCTGGCCCTCAGAGCGCCCTCAGTGAATGTGTGGAGCTTGAATGAACCCCACGAGCAGATGGAAAACGCAGGTGGGGGGTCACAAAGCTTCATTTACCCGGCCGGTCAGGCATTCGTTGGTGCTTACTCCGGGCCAGGCATGGTGCATTCGGTGGTGTGGGGGGCACGGGTGCTGCCCCTGTGGGCTCGGGTGCTATCAGCGATCCCGTTGCAACGTGGCCAGTGCTGCACAGGAGAAGAGGTGCTGCAGGATCTGGGTGTTACGGGGAGGGCTTCTCAGAGACGGTGGTCCGTGCAGAGCAAAGCAGTCAGCAAGCAGAGCACGGACGCCCCGTGCGCAGACCTTGCTGCACTGGCTCCTTTCCGCGGCCCTGCCAGGCAGAGCTGTCATCCCTGTTTTACAGATGAGCCAATGGGACCCGAGAGGGCAATTCACGGGGCCACGTGGCAGAGCTGTGGTTTGCTGGATTCCAACGCCAAATCCCAAGCTCGCTCTGTTCCCCTGTGCGGCCCACAAGGCCCAGGCACCTGTGTGGCCTGAGACATTGGTTTGGGAACCTGTCTTCAGTGAGGACTGACCAGTTTACTCACGGCAGATCCCACAGTCCCCTGTCCAGTCAGCCCCAAGCCCGCTTTCAGGACCTGCCAGGGCTCCTCCAGAGGACGGCCTGGGTGGCTGGTGTGTGCACCCCCAGGCCCAGGAATGAAAAGCGGCCATGGATGCTGGCCACGTGTGTGTCCAAACCTGTGTGTGAGACCCCCCACCCAGAAGGAAGCTGGAAGTGGCAATGCTGGCTGGAGCTGGAAGAGGCTACACTGTCCTCTAGCACAGAACTCGAAGGAGGCAGAGAAATTTAAATTCACGGCCTGGCCTTCCACACCATTACATCTGGGGAGAAGATAGAGCATATTTTATTTAAGAGTTTGTTAGCTTAGTTTGTAACTTAAATATTTAGACATGCTTGTTTCGGCCCTGAAGCCCCCCCATGTTAGGAGGGTCTGGCCGTGGTGTGCGGTGCAGGCAGAGCCTTCCGGGTGCCTGAGCAGCCTCTGGTGGTTCTGGCTGCTCCGGCCTGTCACTGCTTGTCTGCTGTCAGCAGCCCCGTGTGCCATCTGAGTAGGCTGCTGTCCCCAAGCTGCCACAAGCTGTCATCTCCAAGATAGGCCATCAGGGACTCAGGGACCCCCCACTGAAGTGAGAGGCTGTCTGGGGCCCATCCTGGCCATCACACTGTGGCCGTCAGCTGTGACAGGCTGGGCTGTCGCCCCCACCCTGGGCCTGATGGGACAGGATTGGAGTGGGAGGGAGGGGTCGAGGTTTATCGAGGCCTGCCCCAGGCGATGACGAGACACCTTGTTTCTGCTGCTCCTGAGAAGCCTGAGCTCAGTCAAGTTGCTCAGCCTCTCTGAGCCGAGGTTTTTCCTCTGTAAAGGGCCGCTTGGGGCTACTGAGCAAACTCAGTGAGAGAACCCATGCAAAGCACTCAGCATAGCCCCTGGCCCTTAGCCAAAGTTAGGACGGCGTACCCGCTGTAATTACGGCTAACAGGAGCCACGAGCCAGCCCTCGGAAGGTGGTGCGTGTCGAAGACACACAGTACTGTTTGCCGAGTGGGAAGCTCCCAGGCAGAGGATCCTGGGCTTCGGAAGCCAGGAGGATCCCCAGAGAACATCCCTCCAACCCTTTGTTTGAACAGACAGGTCCACAGAGGCCCAGGGGGCCATGGAGCCTGTTGGATCCAACCTCTATGCCCGGCATCAGGGCCCTTCATGGACTGTTCTAGGAAGTGGACTGATGCCATTTCTGGAAAGGACGGCAGTTGGGTGTGTGATTTCAGACAAAAATACCCTGAGCAAAAATAAACACCCCCGGGTCCACTCCCCTGCTCCATTCTCGGCAGCCATGGGCAGGTCTGCAGCTAGAGCCTGGTCTCGAGGTTTCCAGGCAGATGGTGAGGGGGCAGCGGCAAAGGGACCTGTCAATCCAGGGAGTGCCACTAACATGATGCCCCATGCACTCCCAGGAGACGGGGCTCGGACCCCACTCCGACACCTGGTAACGTCAAGAAAAGGCGTCACTCTCCCCCTCTGGAAAATGGGGTCACCACTCCCCCAGCAGGGTAATAAGTCCGTTCCTCAAGGACACTGGGGCCAGAAGACGGGGTTGAGACGCTTGGCAGCTGTGTGACCTTGGCAGTTCTCTTCCGTAGGCTTCGGTTTCCCAGGAGGGAAGCCAGGATGACCTCAGCCTCTACCTGGCTTGTTTTCTGGGAGGATTAAATGAATCAAAGCCTGCTAAGCAGTCAAGAGATACTCTGTACGTAATGTGTTAGCTGTTATCTCTGGTGATAAAATGAAAGGCCACCTGTAAAGAGCCCTGCTCAGTACATACACATAGTAGGCACTTATGAACTGTTTCTCCCTTTTCCTTCCTTCTGTGAACCACAGGCCTAGTGATCAGTCAGGGACCCCATGCTCAGGTGGGGCCCTCCCTCCACCCTCGCTTCCACCGCACACCTCTCCCCCCAGCAGGCTCTGGCCCAGGGCCAGGAAGGGATTGCAGGAGTCAGCTCCGCTCCCTCCTCTCAGCTCCTCTGCCCTCCCTGTAATCTCCAGCCAGCCCGGGGGCAGAGGCGTGGGGAGGTGAGGCTGCCAGTATCTGATAACAGCCTGGGCTCTGGGGTCGCACCCCCCTGGGTTTGCCACGGCTCTGCCCCACCTCCAGCTCTGAGATCCTACCTAGGCTGCGCTCCTCTCTCTAGAACTGGGGCGGCGACTCCTCCCTCCCTCATGGTTGAGGACTAAATGAGATGACGCACACGGAGCGCTTGGCACGGAGCCTGAAACAGTAAGTGCGCACAAAATATTAGCCATCGTTATTAATACCAGCATTACAGTTCAGAGGCAGGCGTTTTGAAGGGAAATACTCCAGCCCAGTCCCTGGGGCCATGGGGTACCCGCTCAGGGGCCAGGGCTGGACCCCGAGCAGGGCCTCTCCTTCACCCCTTCTTACCGCCCTGGCTCTTCCTGGCCCCAATGAGCCCTCCCCTGGTCTTCCTTTGGGCTGGACCAGAACAGAGCAGGCCTATGCACCCGAACTGGTAAATGACCAGGAAAGAAAGAGGAAGACAAGACGGAGGGATGACATTCCTTCCATTCATTTATTCCTTTGTGCCCCTGGTGAAGCGGAGCAGGAGACCTGCACACGTGAGCAGACCTTTACCATACTGAGAGTAAGGGCAATGTGAAGAGATGGGTACCAGGCTGGCAGGCCCCTGCTTCACCTCTCTGAACCTCAGTGTCTTTATCTGTCCAATGGGGCTAATAATCCCACCTGCAGTGGCCGCATAAATCACACCTGTGCTGTGAGGGCCTGCTTAGATGCCAATAGTTGTGTGATTCTCCACTGGAAGGAGAAGCGGGGAAGCTGGGATGGGAGCCAAGGCTGGGGCGATAATGGAAGGGGAATCCGGAAGCCCCAGGGAGGAGCTCCTGATGCCCACCACTGTTGCTAGGCAGACTTCCCCATCTGGCCTTTCATCAGGGAAGTCAGAAGTGTTTGCTGTTGCCATAGCAAAAAGGATGGTTTTCAGCAGTATTTCCTTCTTGGGAGCTTCAGTACAGGAGGTGCCACTAAATAAGTCAGGGAATTGGATTTTTTCCTCTCTCTCTATCAGGTCATAGCAAGAGTGGCTCGGCCCAGAGAAGTGACCTCCCAGCTCATTTCCAGATGTTGACTGGAGGCACTGACCTGACACCTCTGGTTTGATGCTTGACGGAAGGAGGCACCTGGAGGGCCTGGTGCCCCCTCTCCAGCTGCCAGCTGTCTTCCTGCTCAGCCTCCCACCCCACCACACTGGCATCTGGCCATGGGACACAAATGTCCTTCCCACCCTTCCTTCTCTGGCCCCTCTCCCTCCCGTTTCTCCTGCCCTAGCCACCGGGATCTTTTCTGGATCCTTCTACTGGCCAAGCTCCCTCCCATCACAGGAACTTGGCTCTTCCTCTTGCCTCCTCCCCAACCTTTTCCCCCAGGTAACGCTCTTCCTTCAGATCGCTTCCTCTAGAGCGTCTTCCTTGACCAGTTTCATCATGGCTCTCTTTCTTGGCACCTCTCCTTCCGAGCAGTTAGTACAACGGTATTTTGCTCTGTGTGTGTGTTTGGTTTTCTCTCCCCGGACCCCCAGTGAATGAAAGGCCCATGAGGACAAGAGCTGTGTCTGGGATTTTTCTCCTCCTCCTCCTCCTTATTTTTTTTAAAAAATTACTTTATTGTTGTTCATCCTCATTTTTTTTAAAGATTTTATTTCTTTATCTTTAGAGGGGAAGGGAAGGAGAGAGGGAGAGAAATATCAGTGTATGGTTGCCTCTCATGGGTCCCCTGTGGGAACTGGCTTGCAACCCAGGCATGTGCCCTGAATGAGAATGGAACCGAGATCCTCTGGTTCCCAGGCCCGCTCTCAATCCACTGAGCTATACCAGCCAGGGCTCATCCTTATTCTTTATCGAGGCATGGTTTATATACCATAAAGTTCACCATTTAAAAGTATAAGAGTCAATGGTTTCTAGTACGCTCCCAGAATATGTGCAGCCATCACCGCTATCTAACTCCAGAACATCTTCATCCTCCAAAAAACCCTCAAACCCACCCGCAGTCACTGCCCATTTCCCTCCTGCCAGCCCACGGCCACCGCGAGTCTACTCGCCGTGTCCCTGGGTCTGCCTGGCCGGACCTTGTGCGGAGGTGTGAGCACGCAGCACGTGGTCCTCTCCGACCGACCGACCGACCTCTTTCACATAGCATGGTGTTTTTAAGATTCGTTCGTGTTGCAGCGTGTGGATGTGCTTGGTTCCTTTTTACGGTTAACAGTCTGTGTGTGAACAGGCCACAGTGTGTCTTTCCATTAGCCCCTCGTTTCCACCTTTTGGCCACTGTGAATAATGCCGCTGGGAACACCCCCGGGGCAGTTCTGTGTGAACCCTTTTCAGTTCTCAGGTATCTGCTGGAAATGAAACCGCTGGGCCCTACGATCACTGTGTTTAATTTTTCAAGGAACCGGCCTGTGTTCCGCAGTGGCTGCACCATTGCATATTCCCACCAGCAATGCATGAGGGTTCCGCTTTCTGTACGTTCTCCCCAATTTGTCGTTATCCGCCTTTTCTCTTCTCGCTATTTAGCTGTGAAATAGTATCTGTGGCTTTGATTTTTATTTCCCTGTTGACTAACGGTGTTGAGTACTTCTTCACACTCTTATCAGCCATTTGTGTATCTTCTTTGGAGACGTTTCTACTCGAATCTTTTGCCCATTTTTTACTTGGGTTGTTCATCAGTTTATTGTTGAGGAGTAAGAGTTCATAGATGTTCTGGATTCTAGGCCCTTATCACATCTATGACTTGCAATTGTTTTCTCCTGTTCTGCAGGTTGACTTTTCACTGTCTCCATAGTATTCTTAGATGTTCAAGTTTTCATTTTGACGATGTCCAGTTTATCCAGTTTTTCTTTGGCTGCTTGTGTTTTTGGCATCACATCTAAGACATAACACGTTTTGCTGTGTGTAATTGCATACTCACATTTTTTTTTGCCCAGACTTTCAAGGAAAAAACTTCGTTTTATTTATTATCTTAAAGGGAAAGGAGAGAGGAGAGAAACATCAATATGCATCATCCCCGCAGGGAGACCCCACCGCCAATCCACTGAGCTACACCAGCCAGGGCAAAAATCTTTCGTTTTAATTTTTAAATTCAATTATTTATTTATTCATTTATTTATATTTAGATACTTGTTTTTTTGTGTTATAAAGGAATTTATTGTTAAACATATGGTACAAGAAACTTTTTAAAAATATTTCTTTCTTGTGTCTCTTGCTTCTTATAGCACCCAAACTTAATTTTTTTTTAAAAAATTTTAAAGATTTTATTTATTTATCTTTAGAGGAGAAGGGAAGGAGAGAGGGAGAGAAACATCAATGTATGGCTGCCTCTCATGCATTTCTTGCTGGGAACTGGCCTGCAACCCAGGCATGTGCCCTGACTGGGAATGGAACCACGATCCTTTGGTTCACAGGCCCATGCTCAGTCCGCTGAGCTACACCAGCCAGGACTGGTACAAGAAATTTTATGTAACCATTGAAACACATGAAGAGATACAAGGTATAAGAAATTTTAAAAATAATTAAAAACATTTATCTGGTTATAAAATTAGTACTACCCATGTATAATGCATATCCTTACTTCTCCCTAAAAAATTTGGGCAAAAAACTTCACATTTTACATGGCAGAACACAGTATACCATTGCAGGGTCCCTCAGATTTATGCCTGTGGGCTCTTTGAAGACTTTTACAGTTGTAGCTCTTACAGGAGGTGTGCGATCCATTTTGAGTTAGCTTTTCCATGTGGTGTGAGGTAGGGGTCCACCCTAATTCTCTTGCATGTGGGTCCACAGATGTCACAGCATGGTTTGTAGGAAAGACTGCTTCCTGCATTGAGCCGTCTCGGCACCCTTGTTGACAATCAATGAACTCTAACTATGCAGGTTTACTGTTGGACTCTCAGCTCTGTTCCGTGCATCTATATACCTAACCTTATATGTCCATACCATACTCTCATGATTACTGCAGTGCCATCTATGTTTGGAAATCAAGAAATATAAGGCCTCCAACTTTGTTCTTTTTCAGGATTATTTGGGCTATTCTAGGCCTCTTGTGTTTCTATACAAATTTTAGGACCAGCTTAACCATTTCTGCAAAAGGAAAAAAAATGTAGTTGGCATTTTAACAGAGATTGTATTGAATCTATAAGATCAATTTGGGAATATTGCCAACTTAACAATATTAAGTGTTCCAATCTGTGAACACTGACTGCCTTTCTATTTATTTAATTTCTTTCAACAATATTTATAGTTTTCGGTGTATGAATCTTTCACCTCCTTGGTTAAATTTTTTCTAAGCACTTCATTCTTTTTGATGCTATTGTGAAGGGAATTTTCTTAATTCAATTTTGGATTGTTTATTGCTAATACATATAGAAATACAACTGATTTTTGAGTGTTGATCTTAGATCTTGCAACATTGCTGATTTAACTTAGTAGCTTTAAGTTTTTTTATAGATTGTTTAGGGTTTTCTATGTACGAGATCATGTCATCTGCATGTAGACCTAGTCTTACCTCTTCCTTTCCAACCCAGATGCCTTTGGTTGATTTCTCTTTCTTGCCCAATTATCAATACAGTTAGACAAGAAAACAATTATTTGCCTAATGGTCAATACAATTAGTCTTCAATACAATGTTGAATAGAAGTGAGGAGAGTGGGCGTTCTTGCCCGTTCTTGAATTTAGGGGAAACATTCAGATGTTTCACCATGGAATGTGACATTGGCTGTGGGTATTTCATACATGCCCTTAACCAGTTTGAAAAAGTTCCCTTCTGTTCCCATTTTATCATGAAAGGGGCTGGATCTGTTTTTGCTTTTGGTCACCACTGTAGCTCCAATATCTAGTATTGTGGCTACTAATGGCCAGTAAAGCCAGTCTTCTCAAGACCTTTCCCTACAGTGACTCCTGCTGGTCATGTCCTTGACCTCAGGCTTGGATCCTTTCTTTTCACTCCCCTCAGCCTTATGCTGGCTTAGACTTCAGTTCTGGAATAAGCTAAGCATCTTTGTACCCGTGTGGCCTGTAAGTGGTGGAGACAGGATTCAAACTGTCTGATAGCATCTCAGATTGCCCATCCTGAAACTGCCAGGTTGGGGGAAGAAGACATTAAGCCATAGGATACAGATGCTGTGCATCTGTGCAGAGCATCGATTCTATCCTGATTTCCAGGGAAATTAACTGAAGAGGAGGCTGTATTTCAGAGTAGAATGCCGGATGCATATTCATTTCAGATAAAACAGACTCACAGAAGAGTCCTCTCTCGCAGCTACCTGTTGGAGATGCTCAGGTGGGAAGGAGGTGGGGCCTGAACACTGCTGTGCTGCTACTTTGGGCCCAGGTGGGACAGAAAGTGGGAGCCCTGGGGGTCTCCCCTATGAGGGGAGAGCTTGGTGGTTTCTCCATCTCAGTTATCCTATTGGATCCACCCTTAACCCAGGAGGCAGGAAGGGCAGGGATTACAATTCTCATTTTACAGGTGAGGAAACGGAAGCCCTAAAAGGCCACACGATTTGCCTAAGGTCTCAGCAACATAATTCTGAGTCCGACAGGCTGTCCCAGGCCCACACCAGAGCCCAGTAAGGAAGAGCCATGGAAAGTCGGGGGAGTTTGGTAGGGCAGCACCTGGTCCGGTATCTGCTGGAGCACCTCCGCTACAGGCCTGGGCTGACCGCGGCCAAAGACTGGCAGGCGTGAGGGAGCCCCGGTCAGCTTCCAGGGAGCTTAGGGAGGGAGCCCTGAGGCCCAGCAAACTGTGTCCCAATGTCAGAGGTTTCCACGGGTGTTGGGAAGCAGGCAGGCCTCCCTGCTTGGGGAGAGAGCAAAAAGGCTGCAGGGAGGACCCTGTCTGTGGTGTTTCATGAGCGAGGAAGAAAGGGCTTCAGATAAAGAAACCTACCCCAAAGGAGGAAGCCGGGAGTAAGAAAGCTTCAGCAGCGGCTGAGCTGGGTCAGAACACAGGTGTCCAGGAGCACCGAGTGGGGTATGGCTTGTAGGGTGGGGGCGCAATTGGACTCAGCTGATGAGAGAAGCATTTGTCAGGTGCCCCTTCTGTGCCAAGTGCCACATTTTGCATACTTTAGTGTCAGCTCCGAAAGGTAGGTTTTCATCTTTTCCTCGTTATAAATGAGGAAACTGAGGCTTAGGGATGGTTTAGAAAGTGGCTGGTGGTCACATGGCTGGTAAAGGGTGGATCTGAACCGAACACGTCTCAGTGTCACCGATGGCACTAGGAGATTCCTGGGGAGGGTTGCTGGTTTCAGCAGCAAGCAGGTCAGGCCACAGTGGGGATGCTGTGCCGGCCCAGCAGCCAATGGTGGACCAGAGGAGCTAATGGGGAAATGGAGGGTGGTGGTGGGCAGGCGTCAGAGCCCACGGGTCTGTGTTCGAATCCTGCCGCTGCCACATACCTGCTGTGTGACCTAGGCTCTGATGCTCTGTTCCCTGGGCCTCTGTTTCCACATGTGGAAATAACACCGCTCAAGAGTGGAGAGGAGGACGTGCAGTGGACATAGCCCACCCAGGGCAGGCTCACCGCCAGCGCCCGAAGGGAGGCCCTTGCTGTCTGGCCTGTGCAGTGCTGACATTGAAGTCCATCGTCTGTGCCCTCAGCGGAGGGGTGTGCCGTGAATGCTTGTGGATGAATAAGCAGAGAAAGGGCAGAGCAAGGGGTCAGCTGTGGGGGCGGGGGGAGTCCCACACCCCCTAAAGGGGCCTGCACACCAGGACAGCTGTGTCCCTTCTCCTTCAGAACATGGGTCCTCCATGGAGACGCAGGCCCAGAATCTTCATATCACCAAAGCTGGCGTGGCTTCCACCCGTGGCTCCGGGCAGAGTCCTGAGCACTTTACACATATCCTCTCATTTAGGCCTCAGAACAACCCCACGAGATAGGTACCGTTTTTATTATCCCCATTTGTATATGGGGGCATTAAAGCACAGAGAGGTTAAATGACTTGCTGAAGGTCACACAGCTAGTAAGTATAAAAGGTAGCATTCACACCTCAATAGCCTGGCTCTGAGGCCACACTTCTAACCACTACACAGTATAGCTTCTCAAAAAAACAGTAGAATCTGACCTTAGTATGAAACCAAGGACTTAATAATTATCCTAGTAATGTGAGCATGGTACTTTACAGTTTTAAAAGCACATCAGAGTATATACATTGCTTTCATGGTTGGGATTTTCTTTGATCTCTAATTTCTCTGTGAAGAAGACAGGACATTATTATCCTGTTTTTGCCAGTGAGAACTCAAGATGCAGAGAGGGAAGCTGGCTTTATCTGATTAAGGATACTTTACTGAACACTTACTATATGGAAAGCCCTTTACTCACATTACCTTATTGAATCCTCACATAGGTATTATGATTAGTAATATTCCCATTTTACAAATTAGGAAACTGAGGCTTCAGGAAATGACTTCCCCAGATCCAAAGTGGGCGAGTGAGAGCTGGGACTCCAGCCCTGGTCTGCCTGACTCCCAGAGCCCAAGCTGCTAACTACTGGGCTCAGACCTCAGTCCCATACTGGACAGATGTTTTTCTCTACCTTCTGGGTTTTTCTACCCCAACTCCATCCTTATAGCCACCCCTGAAACTCTCAGTGCCTCCTTCGTGCCTACATGCCTGCTCCATTAAGATGCTTTCTGCTGCCCTAACTGATGTGGCTCAGTAGGTTGGGCATCATCCTGTGAACTGAAAGGCCGTGGGTTCGATTCCCGGTCAGGGCACATTGCTGGCCGGTCCCTGGTTTGGGGCATGCAAGGGGCAACCAGTCAATGTTTCTTTTGCACACTGATGTTCATCTCCCTCTCTTTCTCCCTCCCTTCCCCTCTCTCTAAAGATAGATAAAATCTTAAACAACAAAAAAAGATGCTTTCTACCATGAGTTTTTGGCTTAATTATATGGTGTCATCAATGCTACTTCATGGGGAGATCTGATTCATCACCTTTCTATTTTTCCAAATGTCCATTCGTCTGTAGCCAGCATCTCCTGGGAGAGCCTGGTTTTTGCTGGGTCTCCTCGCCCAGATTATCTCTGCATCCTGGGCTTGGGAATAATGGAGAAGACCCCTCAGTCTTCTGAACACCTATGAGAAGTAAGCGTCCCGTTCCGTCCCGAAGAGGAGGAGACTGAGTCACAGAGTCTTTGGCCTGCAGGTCCCTCTCTGCACTGCCCACGCCACCTCCCACTGTGCGGCCTGGGACCAGATGGTGCATGAGGAGATAAGCCCTGTGAGATGGAGGGACCCTCTGATTTTTTAGGCTGACCTTGGTATCACCCTGGGCTGCCAGGCCCAGGGTTTATGTAAATTAATGTAGATATTATGCTAATTAGACCACTACCAATCCCTTCTTTCTAATGGAGCTGCCAGTTCAGAGGTTCAGTGGGATAGATCTGCCCAGAAGGGGTCTGAGGAACCCTCCAGCTGGGGATGGGTCAGCAGTCACTGCAATGGGGTTGCCATGGAAACTGAGGCCATGCCCTGCTGGCTGCCTCCTGACAAGACCAGGGCTGGCCAGATCAGCCCTCCGAGA
Source organism: Artibeus jamaicensis (assembly GCF_021234435.1). Taxonomy (NCBI): domain Eukaryota; kingdom Metazoa; phylum Chordata; class Mammalia; order Chiroptera; family Phyllostomidae; genus Artibeus; species Artibeus jamaicensis. The sequence continues at coordinate 12,130,354 of NW_026522057.1, forward strand.
CAGTCCTGGGCCTCCCTAACAGCTCCAAGCTGGTCTCTGAGGACTAATTACCCAGAAGGTGGGGACCAGCTGCTCCCTGGCTCCCCAGGCCCTACCGAGGTAGAGGGCTGGGCCACAGCAGGAGAGTGTGAGGAAAGACAGATGGTAGTGTGGGAGCTTGGGGGAATGGTGAGCTGTGCCAAGGAGGAGGGAGCAGCACTGTAAGGGGTGAGATTCCCAAATGGCGGGGCATGCAAATAGGCCCCAGAGCAGTCTCGGGAAGCCACGTGGTAAGGAAGAGCCAGAGCTTGGCCCCAAATTAACTGTTGGGGCCTCAGCTGTTTTGCGTGACCTTGGGCGGGCCCCTTCTCTTCTCTGGGCCTTGTCTATCAATGGGAGTAGGATTGGGAGATGTGATTTGAGTATGAGGGGCCCTATATAGTAGGTGCTCAATAAACGAGTCTACAATTCTAAGACCCATGGAGAGAGGGTATTAATCTTCTTTGGGGAGAATTTTTTTGGTCTTCTAATGGGAAAGTTTCCCCGCTTCTTGTCCTCTTCTGCTTCTCCCGCTGTCTGGGCTGCGACAGCTGTCCTGGTACATGCACTGAGGGACAGGCTGGACTGCCATCCGTGAGGACAGGAGCTGGTTGTCACTATTCACCACTGAGTTCTCAGCACTTAGCCTACGAAAGGCACTTGAGAGCTATTTGTAGAATGAATGAATGAACAGATGTGAAGTACTCAGAACAGTGTCTGGCACTAACTGGAGATTAATAAATAAATGTTAGCAATTACATCACTGCCAATGGGAGGCTGGGCTGGGTGACTCACGGGAGGCGCTGGATCCAGAACAGGCCCCGCCCTCCTGTCCCTTCCTGTGCCCCTGACTCTGGAGAGATGGCTGGCGGGTGGGAAGAGCACTGGGTATAGAGACAAGGACTCAGCTCTCGGCTCTGCCTCCTCCTGTCTGGGTGATTCCAGGAGACTCAAATGACTGCCAGTCCCTTCTGTGAAAGGAGAAGCTTCATACTGAGGCAGCTGCACGGGGCTGTTGGGAGAAGGCACCCGTGGCTGGTACAATCTGGAGGCGGGTGGCAATGGGTCTGGGTACCGTCAGGCAGGGGATGCTGAGCTGTGAGGACTCCGGCAGAACCTGGGGACAGGCTGTACCAGGGCCGGCGGAAACCGCCAACGGCCCATCCCCCTGCAGGCGCCACCGGGCCTAGAGAGTGGTATGGAGCTCCAGATGCCCCCCACAGTACAGATGGGAACACCGAGGCTCAGAGGAGGAGACCTCAGGTCCTCTGAGCCCCTCCAGCACCTCTTACATGGTCTAAGCGATAAGTCAACATTTAAAAGCTTTTTTTGAAAAAACATAACTTTTGCCCTAACGGGTGTGGCTCAGTTGGTTGGGCATTGTAGTGCAAACTGAAAGGTCACTGGTTTGATTCCCAGCCAGGGCACATGCCTGGATTGGGGGTGTGAGAGAAGCAATTGATCAGTGTTTCTCTTACAGGTGGTTTCTCTCCCTCTCTTTCTCTCTCCTTTCCCCTCTCTCTAAAAAGAAATAAATAAAATCACTAAAAAAAAAACCCCATTACTTTGTGCTGGCACAGTGGATTGAGCACCGGCCTGTGAACCAAGGGGTCACCAGTTCAAATCCTAGTCAGGGCACATGACTGGGTTATGGGCCATGTCCCCAGTAGGGGGCGCATGAGAAGCAACCACACATTGATGTTTCTCTCCCTCTCTCTGTCCTTCCCTTCCCCTCTGTTTGAAAATAAATAAACAAAAAATCTTTAAAAAAACGTAACTTTGTTGTAAAAACCATTTCCAAAATACAGGGGGAAGCGTGTGTATTTAAAAGTAAAGTCTCCCCATTTCCCTATTCCCGCTCCCTAGAGAGAGCTCATAACCATTTGTTGTATTTCCCTGGCTCTTGACTCTGCACTTACAGGCACACACTGCATCTCTCTCTCTCTTTTTTGGCCTTTTTTTTTTTAACACAAATGGAATCGTATTGTTCTGCAGCTTGTTTTTTTTCACTTAACAGTTATTGCTTTGGCCATTTTCCAGCAAGATCCAGGCTGGGACAGACAGCAGGGCTGTGGGAGCTGGAGAACAAAAGGAGTGTGTGTGTGTGTGTGTGTGTGTGTGTGTGTGTGTGTGTGTGTGTGTGTTCGGTGGGAAACCCGGCAGAGGGACCCCCGTCATTGACTCCCAGAGAGAGGACTGTGGCTTCTGTCCCCAGGCTTGAAGCCCCTGAGGCAGGAGCCGCACTAACTTGTTCCTGACCACACACCCTGCACAAGGCCTGGCACATTGCAGGTGCTCTTTGTTCCGTGAACCGCGTCCCTGCGAAGCCCATCTCCCCTGGCCCTGGCGAAGACTACCTGGCCGCCATGACTGCGCCCCTTTCAGTCTCTCATTGGGTGTTTATTTCAGCTCCTGCTCAAACCACATTGACCCCAGATGGGCCCTGGAGGTGGGGGCGCAGCTCAGGAAGGGCGAGGAGACCCTCCCCTTAGACAAGTCAAGCCCCTTTCTGCTGCCAGTGTGCTCACCGCCCTAACGAGGGGGCTGGGCCAGCAGATCTCCAGGGGTCCTCCCAGCTCTGTGTCCATGGCTTCAATCCCACTCCCTCATTTCACGGATGAGGGGCTGAGTCGAGTTTAATTTTGTCAGCTGCCTCAAAAATCCATTGGGAAAAGGGGGGCTTCAGTTTGGGGATGCAGAAAAGCCTGGGCCGTATACTGCGCACCGACCGTGTGCCAGGCAATGGGCTGAGAGCTTTATGTGCGCTGTCTGAATCCTTAGGACACTTCTCGGCTCAGAGAGGGTGAGAACTTGCCCCAGTCACACCAGGACTGGGCTGGGGATGGAACCCAGGTCTGCCTAATCCCAAATGGGGAACTCTTCCCAGCTCAACGCTCTGTAAACTAAAGTCAGGTAAGAAGATAGTACCGGGCTGGACCGAACCATCCTCTACGAGTGTCAGGGGCCTCTCCCTCATCATTTCCCAGACAGCCTGACTTCTGTGTCTAAGTCCCATTGGTGACAGGCCTGGAATTTTGGCCAGGAAAGTAGTTGACTTGCAGGATTGGCTGGGCAAGGGCTTGGGCACAAAAGAGTTCTCATGAGTTTTGTGGCCCCAAGTCCCACCCCCTCCCTGCCCTCTCCCCCAGCCAGCTTCCCGGGGCTGGGGTGGGCCCATCTCCATTATTCATTCCTTGCCCCCCACCTGGTGTTGGGCTCTTGGGGTTGGCGTCTAGACAGACAAGAGCATCCTACTGAGAACAGAGGCAGCCCTGACTCAGGGCTGAAGGTTCCCATGGCAACTGCATCCCCCTCAGCTGGCAGCTACCAGATAAATAAATAATCAGGGTGGGGGTGGGGAGGTAAGGGAAGGGGGAGGGGCAGCAGGGGAGCCTCAGGGAGGATTCACTCTGGAAAGAGAAGGGTGGGTTAGGCTTGAAGTTGGGGTGGGGGTGCTGGCATTGCAATGGCCAGTGGCCAGATGAAAGAAGACAGTGGAGGGACAAAAGTGGCCAGGCGTGGGAGAGGTTCAGCAGATCGGAGAGCCAGGACTTGATGGCAGGCCCAGCATGGAAGTGAGGGAGCAGCGGGGAAAGCAAGACCTAAAGTTTAGCGCTCTAGCTCATGCAGCTGGACGCATCATGGGACCCCAAAACACTGGAAATGGACCGGGTTTGGGCATGTTGAGTTCATGGTGAGCCCTCTGATGGGTCATTCATTGGTTACAAAAGGGCTGGAGGCTGAAACATGAGCAGGTAGCCCATGGAGCTTGGGCAGGTGTGTGTTTGCTGAGGCACATGGGGAGCGTGAGAAAGCGCCGGATATTTGATATTTAGGGGCTGGAGTGCACAGGAGGATGGAGAGTGAGTTTGACTTGAGCACCCGCAGTGGGCCAGGCATGGCCCTCCCACCAGACACACAGCAGTGAACGTCGCAGGCAGAAATCCCTGCTCTCATGAAGTTTGCCTTCTAATGCAGGAAATAGACAGCATAGAAGCTGTGGGTAGGATATTAATCAATGATAAGTGCCATGGAAAAAATAAAAGAAGTGGGGATGCAGGGAGTTCTGCAGGGGTGTATAATTTTAAATAACACTCTCCTCACAACTGTATTGTGGATCATGCCCATTTTGTTGGTAAGTAAACTGAGGCACAGGAAGGTTAAGTGACTCGCCCTAACCGAGTTGTATAAAAACCAGTGGCACCAAGATTCTAACCCTGGCTCTGCTCCTAACCCCTAGACCAAACTGTAGTAGCCAGTGGGCGGGGGAGCAGGTGGCAGGGCGGCCGTGGAGACCTTTAGACGAGAGCGTTGAGACAGATAAGGCACTAGCTGGGAGGGGTGAGAGGACATTTGTTTGGCCGTTTGTGTGTGTGATAGGAAAGGCTTGAGCATGTTTAGGAGCCGGTGGGCAGGGGGAGGTTGAGTTTATAGGAGAGAAGGGACCATGGTTGGTGTGGACACCTGAGAAGACAGAAGGTAGGGTTCAGAGTGCAGGCGAAGGAACTGGCCTCATTTAGGAGGGTCAGTGCCTTAAATAGAGCAGGTTAGGCAGGTGGAGACAGGTCCTCCCAAGAGGGTTGAGGACAGCAAGATCTGAAAATAGTCATTGAGGAGGTGAGTTCCCCAGAGAAGGCCAGTAGGGTGGTGGGACAGCATCCGGGCGCCTCTTGAGGTCGGTGATTACAGATCGGCAGTGGACCCAGCCTGCCTTCTTGCAGCGGCTTCCGCCAACGGTGCTTGGATGCTTTGCAAGCAGAGAAAACTTCACTGAGTGCACCGAGATGTGGGAGTTCCCAACACGTGGGATGACGAGGCAGAGGAGTACGGGAGTTTGGGCTGCAGGCGAAGTTGATGTTGAAAGAGGGATCCTGGGGTCCCGGCAGGTTCAGAGTTGGAATGTGAAGAACCGGGGGATGGGACAGAGTAGAGGGGTGGGGTTGGGGGCTGGTGTGAAGGTTGCTGGGGAGCCAGCAGGGTGGTCTGAGGGAGGCTGTTGAGGCAGGGCAGTTACAGTTGATGACACAGTCTGATGGGTGAGGACAGGTGAGAAGGAATGGCGGGGAAGGTTGTAGGAGAGGCGTTTGAGAGACCGAGAGACTGGGGTGCCAGATGGAGTGGCCCCAGATGTCAGAGTCGACCAGAATGATGAGTGGATGAAACTCACTTTCAAAGAAGGGGCAAGACCTGAGGCCAGCGGCTGAGGAGGCCAGCAGTGGACAAAGGTGGCAAGGCCACACGGCTGTATGGTTCCACGATCAGCTTGGTGACCACAGAGGATACCAAATTTACCTTTGGGCTGGGGGAACATGGGGTGAGAGAAGAGAAACAGAGTCACTTGAGAAGACTACAGAAGAAGCGGAACTCTTAGGCATAGCCTGCAAGGGGCGGGGCACCCCTCAGGGAAAGGCCTGAAGCTACAGGGACACTGCTCGGGTGGGTGGGCTCTCAGAAAAGGGGCAGGGTCAAAAACAGCAGGACAAAGCCTTGTGGGGACGGAGGGTAGAGAGGACCATGGGGCAGCTGTATGGGACTTACTCTGTGGGTAGGACCCAGAGAGGATCTTGTTCTCATCTGTCACTCTGGGACTGTGTTCTGGGGACCTGTCCTGCTTGTCTGGGATACTTGTATGGCTGGGGACTTGGCGGACTCCGAGACTGTAGGGGTTACCCCACACTCTCTGGGCTGCCTCTATAGCAGAATGACCCAACCGGATTCGTACTTTGAAAAAGGTACTGGACACTGATGGCGGCCAGCCTCCCTCTCCCAGAAGCTGGGGGAGGAGGCTGCATGGGTTGCCCAAGAAGCTTCTGTACCAGCCCGCTCTGGGGACAGACTCGAGCAGCTAGAGGCTGACTTGGCTTACGGGCTGACCAGGCAGAAATGTCCCCGGGTGGTTTTGTCTCTCAGTGTGTGTGCTTACCATTTTTTGCAAGGGTTTCTGTTATCTCCGCACAGTTCCCGTCGGCAAAGTGAAAGAGGCTCACCAAGGCCGTCGTGACCGCAATCAGCACAGCCCTCGGGTATCACTTCTCAGCTGGAGCAACCAGATGGGGGGTTATTCCCTCACTTTGTTGTTCTTATTGGTCTTCGTTAATTAGCTGCATATCCTGCAGCACAGCAGGAGTTTTGGAATATTTGATTATTTGTGAGACAATGAATCTCAATTTTTTTCACAACCCCCTTCAGTGCTCAGAGCCCACAGATGAGGCTGGGCAATGGTTGGAGGCTGCAGTTTACTCTGCACGGGTACACTACGAGAGGCCCGCAGGGAAGGGCCCTCCAGAAACCCACTACCATGCTCTGAATCTCAATTTTAAATACACCGAGTATATGCAGGCACACATATATACCATGCATATGTATGTACATATGTACATATGGCCCCCACTCGGGCCTGGGTTATATGCCGACTGCCCCGGTTCATGACTGTCCAGTTTTCCGTCCATCTCCTCTGCTGGACCCTGAGTTGCCAAAAGGCAGCGGCCACGACTTCGTCACTTCTGCATCCCGGTGCCAGCACAGGGCCTGCCACCGGCCAGACGTCCTGTGACTGAGTGCCGGGTGGACCCTTGACAGACGGACCCTGGACGGACGAGGCATGGAGATGTCGGGAGGATGGATGAGGAGTGTTCTTGGGGAGGAGATGAACAAGTGAGGGTGTGGTGTGTGGAGGGGGGTCGGCTGAGAGGGACGAGAGCACCTGATGGTTCGTATTCAGTGGAAAGAGACTGGGCCGGTGAAGAGGCCTTCCTAGGGAAGGAGGGACTGGTGCTGCATTCTGAAGACCAGGGGGGTTTGGAGATGGGGAAAGGGGAATGAAAGCAGGTCTTCAACTGTTATTTCAACGACTTGGGGGCTTGAGCTGACCTGGAGTAGAGGGTTGAACCTGACCCTAGTAAACCTTCGATACCAAACTAAGAAGCTTCTACTATTTGTCTTCTACTAATTAGCACTATTTACTAAGTCTAGTTGTTTGATAGTTCATGTGATGTCTTCATATCCTTACAACTTCTTGGGGGAGGGACTATCTTTCCTATCTATAGGCGAAGAAACAGGTTCAGAGAGGGAAAGTAATTTGCCCTTAGTCACACAGCAGGGCTACAATTTGAACCTGAGATTTAGTGGGGGGTAACTTCTTTTTTTGGTGGGGGGTGGCTATTTCGTGCTGCCAACTCCATCAGTGAGGTCCCTGAAAACACAGAGGAGTGCTGAGCAGGGCCCGGGGGGAAGTGGGGTGATGTCATGTTTATAGGCAGGCGTATCCAGGCAGAGTGTCTCCCCGGCTACACTGTGAGCCTGGGCAACTCTGTCACAGTCCTTAATCCTCTGGTGGCTCCTTACCAGGACCAGGTGCTAGCTGAGGTGAGAGCATCAAGCTGGACCCCAAACCACCAGGCTCCCTAGAGTCTGGCAGAGTCGGGGTAGAAGATGGAAGGAGGGCAGGAGCTTTGGCAGGGGGAGCAGCCTGGGGAGTTTCTCCCCCAAGGTCGGCAGGCCATTGGAGTCAAAACCAGAAGGGCCATTTGAGGTCATATGTCCAGTGACCTGTATGTATAGAAGACCCAGCAGGAAGGTGGCCTACCCAGGGTCACCTGCGGTCAATGTCAGATCTTAACCAGAAATACACCTCGTAACTCCCAGGCCACTGCCACCTGGGAGAGGTTGTGTTTTGGTGCCAAGATGAGACAGATGGCAGAGAAAGACAGAATGGTTGCCTGGCTCTGCCACCAACCTGCTGTGTGACCTTGGGCAAGTCACTTCCCTTCTCTGAGCCCCCTGGTGTCTTTCTCCAAAATGAGATAATGATCTCAGCTCTGCCTTTCTGCCAAGGAGTATCCAGTGGGGGATGAACTTGGAACGCTCTTTACAACCTGCAGGGCCCTGGGATGGGAGTCACCAACAGGAGACATGCTGGCGCCACGTGGGTGGGTGCCAGGGTTGGGCCTGCGGCTTCCGGGGCCTCTGCCCAGCCCCGCCATCTGTGTGGCAGCATCAGCTCCACCCTCCCCTGCCTCCCTGCCAGGAAACAAGCTTCTGGGGTCTTTCCACTTGGTCAGAGTCTCCCTCCTCTTCTCACCCAGACCCTCTCTCTCCCATCCTATTTAGGCAAGACTCTTGGTGGCAAGTGACAGAAATCACGAGTACAGAGAGGGACAATGATTTTAGACATGGCCGGATCCTTAATGACGTCACCAGGAGCACTCTCCCTGCTTGTTTATTGTCCTTCCTCACTCTGTCTCTGTCCCTTAGCTTTGGTGACTCACAGGAGCGGGGCACACAGAGCGTGCCCATCTCCGAACAGATCAGCGTGTGTGGAGTATTTGGTTGGGCATTGGTCACAAGCCCTCTATGGAGGTTGGAAGTGGGCTGAGCCCCACCCAAGCCACATGGACTGTGAGGGAGGCAGCTTCCAAAACAAGACATGGGTTCTGTCTGTTAAGATCAGTAAGTACCCTTGGCACCTTTGTTCCTAAGTGTTATCAGCTGAAAGATTGAACTAGGGGCTGCTAGAAAGGAAGTGTTGATTGCATCGTATATCAGTTAGCTTTTGCTACATAACAAATCACTCCAAAATGTATTAAAAAGAACCATTTTATTCAGCTCATGATTCTGTGGGTCAGCTGGGAGATTATTCTGGTCTGGGCTATGTGTCTGTGCCCCGCTGGTGGGTTTGCTGGCACCCGGATGAGCCACTGTGGCCCTGCTGTGATGGTTGACTGTTGGTCAGCTAGGGTGCCTTGGAGCCCCTCCGTGTAGCCTTTCGTAATCCAGCAGGTCACCTCTGTGTTACAAGTGTAGCAAGCGTGCAAGCTGCAGTGCACAAGCATTTTTCAAGCCTTCACTTGCTTGGCGTTTGCTTAGTTCCTGTTGGATAAAGCAAGTCACATGACCAGGAACATCATTAACGTGGCTGGGCTCCGCCAAAGAGCATAGAAACAGGAAGAATTTGAGGACAATTTTGCAATCTCCCTAACAGCTTCCTCAGGGAAGGGAAGTAAAAAATCTCTTTCTCTGTGGCCCCCACACCCCATAGGGAAGCTGTGACTTAGACCTAGCAGCTTCCTGGGGCCTGTAGGGTCAGGGCTCACCCCTCGGGCAGGGCTGAGGGGAGGAGTCTGGATCCTGACTCCACCCACTGAGAGCCTCACATTAGGAAGGTGCCAGAGGGAAGGCCCTCTTGGCAGGGAGGCAGGTGTTCTGGACCCTGGCTCCCATCTTCCTTCAGCGCCCCCCGAAGTCATGATCAGGGCTTAGTCCCCCCCACCCCACAGACTTGCCCCACCTCCCAGCATCCGTTTGGTACTGCGGGGCTGGGATGGCTCTGAGATTTGTGCACAATCAGGCCGTGGTGCCTCATTACTGCCGCCACTGATGCAACCTTCTCCACAAGGTCAAGGAGGAGTCCCCGTCCGCCCCTTTTAGGGGGTGATGTGGCCTCAGTCTGCTCTTTCCCACAGGTGGCTGCACTGGAGCGGCAGATCTTTGACTTCCTGGGCTACCAATGGGCTCCTATCCTAGCCAACTTCCTGCACATCATGGCCGTCATCCTGGGCATCTTCGGCACGGTGCACTACCGCTCCCGGTACCTCATTCTGGTATGGCGCATGCGGCCCCTCCCCAGACGCCCCTTCTCTCGCTCCCACACACCTCCCCCTGCCTACAGCCACAACTGCCTCCCACCCTGGACACCCAGACCCTGCTCTGTTTTGCCTCTAACCCTGTTTGGTATGATGCCCAAATGCTTCTTTGTTCAGAGGAGACAAGGTGGATATTTGTCCTAGAGAATTTCCTAGAGAAAAAAATCCAAATATTAACATGATATGCTATTCAGCGAGTGACTGCTATGGGTCACACGCTCTGCTCAGAGTCTCATGTGCTTTCCTGGATCTTTACAACAGCTCTGGAAGGTTTATGGTACCGTCTCCATTTTCTAGATGAGGAAGTGAGTCTCAGAAAGGCTACGTCGCTTCCTGAGGTCACACAGCTAACTGGCGGCAGAGCGAGGACTAGAGCATCAGGTCCAGAGTGAAGGCTCCTGCCCACTGCCACGCTGCCTCAGGGGGCCCGTGGGAGGGAGGGGCCTGGTCTCGTTTAGTTCCTCAGGTTGTTTCAGGAAAGCTTGGCTTTTGTCTCTTGTTTTCATCAAGAATATGGTCTAGCCATGGCTGGTGTGGCTCAGTGCGTTGAGCACTGGACTGCGAACCAAAGAGTCACTGATTCAATTCCCAGTCAGGGCATATGCCTGGGTTGCAGGCCAGGTCTCTAGTAGGGGGTGTGTGAGAGGCAACCACACACTGATGTTTCTCTCCCTTTTTCTGCCTCCCTTCCCCTCTCTCTGAAAATAAATCAATAAAATCTTACAAGCAAACAAACAAAGATATGGTCTAGCCCTATCCAGGTGGCTCAGTTGGTTGGAGTATCACCCTGTACACCAAAAAGGTTGTGGGTTTGATCCCTGGTCAGGGAGCGTAAGGAAGGCAACCGATCCAAGTTTCTCTCTTGCATGGATGTTTCTCTCTCTCTCTTCCACTCTGTCTAAAATCAATAAATATATCCTTGGGTGAGGACTTAAAAAAGATGTGGTCAACAGTGGCTTTGAGGTCCGTACCTGCACACCCATCCCAAGAGTCGAAGAAGTCCCTGGCTCCTCTGTCTGCTTCCTTTTTCTAAGTCCTGGTCCTTGATGGTCTCTGTCATAGTCCTAGTTTCAGCTCACCTTTGTCCCCTGCTCTTCCTTAGTGACCCATTCACACACCTCTCCTGAGGGAAAAAGCTTTTTACGTTTACTACAGAAATGCGTGACCCCTACAGTAACAAAGATGCAGTGTCCCTACCACCAGAAACCACTAGCACCCCGTTAGGGCTTCTGCCCACCTGCCATGGTTCAGCTTCCAGCAGCCAGGTGAACAGGGACCTTCTAGAGTTTTCTCTTGCCTGAGCAAGATTCCAGAACTCTTCTCTCCAGGTCTCCGGAAGCCCCAGGCACCTGTGTGGACAGTCCTGCCTGTCAGGTGTCAGCTGCTGGAATCGCAGGCACTGGGCTTGCGTGGAAATAGCCAGTTTTTCTCCAGTTCTTTTCCATGTCTAGGGGCCACTGTTCTCTGCGGAACAGGTGGTATTAACTACCCAAGGACTTGGTTCACGTGCCAGCCCTATCTCTCGCTGTGTGATCTTGGAAAAGAGACCCTTTCTAGGCCTTAAAGTAGTCATCTCTGTGGAGGGGACGTTGCCTTCCCTGCAGGGCTGTTGTGAAGGCCGGATGGGTACAAAAATCATCTGTAGACTGTTCTCGGTGCTCTGTGAGTGACGTCTGGTCATAAATTCCCCTGTGAATGTCTTCTCAGTCCATCTGTTGTGTTTCCGTGCACATACCCCAAACCCGCTCCCCCAGACCCCACCCTGACGGCACCTCTGTTTTCCCCAGTATGCAGCCTGGCTAGTGCTTTGGGTTGGCTGGAATGCGTTCATCATCTGCTTCTACCTGGAGGTTGGACAGCTGTCCCAGGTAAGCCTCAGGCCTGGCAGCACCAGAGGGCAGAGCCTGACCTTTCCCATCCCCCACCCTAAGGGCTCCCAGGGTGGTGTGGGTCTGGGGGTGTCATCTCTTGGAAAAATCTCCTTCTACACGTCCAAATAACCTGTGTTCCATCCCCCACCCCACAGTTTTGTTTCTGGCCCCCTCTGCACTTTTCAGACACAAATGATGATGGAGCGGATGAGGGTGAAAATCAGTCTGTGTGAAGATGGGCTGGGGTCCCACTTGATAACAGGCTCAGTAGAGTCCTGGCTGGTGTGGCTCAGTGGATTGAGTGCTGGCCTGCGAACCAAAGGGTCACCAGTTCAATTCCCAGTCAGGGCACATGCCTGGGTTGCGGCCCAGGTCCCCAGTGGGGATGCGCAGGAGAGGCAGCCACCCATTGATGTTTCTTTCCCTCTCTCCCTCCCTTCCCTTCTCTAAAAATAAATAAATAAAATCTTTAAAAACAACAAGCTCAGTAGAAACCAACACTCTGTGGTGGCCCAGAAAGCTACCGTGGGGCCCCGTGCATGTTCAGGGAAAATCCCACGCACTTTCTACTGTCTAGACCACGGAGATTTGAGTCCGGTGCCAATCGATATTTTTCAGAAGAGAAAGAGAGTAGGTAGAGTTTGTTCAGGAAAAATTGAACAGACCATGTCAGGTGGAGAAATACCGAAGAAAGGAGTATTTGGCTTTGAGATGAGCGAGCCCAGAGAGCACAACTTCCATTTTTAGATGTAAGGAAGGCAGCAGATATGAATGAGAGCATTGGGTTTGTAGTTTCAAATCCCAGCTCTACTATTTCTAGCTGTGTGGCCTTGGGCAAGTGCTTTGCCCTCTCTGAGCTTCAGTTCCTCATCTAGTAAGTGCAGATAAGAACCACTCAGGCTTCCTTTGATTGCTGAGGGCATAAACGAGATTACACATCTCAGCGCTTGACACCTGTCAGCACACAGTGGACATTTGTTAGTGGCCTGTGTGAGCAAACGGACTGATGAACCCATGTGAGCACACCATGGATAGTGACTTCCGATGGAGGCCAGCTATTTCTGCATTTCAAATGGGGAGACTGAGGACCAAAGAGGGAAGAAGTTTGCTCAGGGTCACATATGGAGAGAGCATCGGAGAGGCTGAATGGGCTGTGAAAGGACCTGTATTGAATATTTCAGCAATGGCTGGAAAATTGCATCTGGTCACTGTTAACATCCTTTCCAGCCCCGAAATTCTGGGGTTCCTTTGACTACCTCCAGCACTTTCTGCCGTTGATGAAAGAGTGAGGCCTGCGTGGTCATCGGGCGCCACCTACTGGCTACATGTGGATCTGCAGAGACAGACTCCCCATCCGCCCCCCACCTCCCATGCCCTCCACAAATCAAGCCAGGGGAGTCCAGATGTTAAGTAGGCTTTATGTACAGCATCCTGTGACCTGGGGAGGATCCCCCCACCCCAGCTCAGCATTCTAGGCCTCTGCCCCCAGGACCGGGACTTCATCATGACCTTCAACACATCCCTACACCGCTCCTGGTGGATGGAGAATGGGCCAGGCTGCCTGGTGACACCTGTCCTGAACTCTCGCCTGGCCCTGGAGGACCACCATGTTATCTCTGTCACTGGCTGCCTGCTTGACTATCCCTACATTGAAGCCCTCAGCAGCGCCCTGCAGATCTTCCTGGCTGTGAGTCATCCTGTCCCCCCACCTCACGACACCCCCAAAAGTAGAATCTGCAAACCCCTTTGCTTAGCCCTAGTTAAGAAGGGCCAAACCTAGGTCTTCCAGCCTGCCTGTGCTTCTGCCTGAGTGTTTCTGTACCCTGTAGCTCCTCCCTTCACCCCTGCCCCAGCCCCCTTCAGGGAATGAGCAGACGTAATGAATAGGATGAGGCATGAAACCATGAGTCAACACTGGGTTTAAATCTCCAGTATACCCACTGCGGGCCTTGCCATCTCCAAGCTTCTTTCCTCAGTCAAAAAAAGGAATGATAGGCCCTGGCCTGGTACCTCAGTTGGTTAAAGCACTGTCTCAGTATGCCGAGGTTGTGGGTTCAATCCCCAGTCAGGCCACATACAAGAATCAACTACTGAAGGCATACATAAGTGGTACAACAAACTGATGTTTCTCTTTTTTAAATCAGTTCAAAAATAAAATATGCTTCCTGTGTATTACAAAAAGAGAGGACGACAATATCAACCAAACAGGTTGTAAAAATACAATAAGAATGTCTCTAAGATAACAGTTCTCATTTCTAGAAGGGCCAGCCCTTTACATATACAAAGTCACATGATTCTCTTTCCTCTTGACAAGCCAGTAAGGTGCCCAGATCCAGCTGGGGAAACTGAGGCTCCAAGAGGTCAAAGAATTAGTTGTCCAAAGTTCACACTTCCAGAAGGGACATTGGGACCAAGTATGTTTGACTTTAAGACCCAGTCGTTAACTTGAAGTTACAGGTTTGCCTTCATCTCAGTGCACCCTGCTCCCCCAGTCCGGATAGGCAGGGCCCGGCACAGGGTGCAGGAAGAGCTTCCCTCTCCCCGCCCTCTTTCTCCCTCAGCTGTTCGGGTTTGTGTTCGCCTGCTACGTGAGCAAAGTGTTCCTGGAGGAGGAGGACAGCTGTGAGTGGGCGGCGCCCCTAGGGAGGCGGTAAAACTTGGCCGTGGGCCTCCCCGCGCCTTCAGCACCCTGGACAGGGCCTTGAGCGGCCTCATGGGAGGGAGCCCTTGGACGGCCATTCAGGGAGGGAAGAAGAGGCAGCAGGGGTGGGTAAGGGTTTGCATAGCCAGCCTATTCCGGGCGGAGGCCCAGATGTCCAGGAGTCCAGTTCAAGACCCCAGCACCGCCCCCTACCCGCCTCCTTAGGCCCTGCCTCTTGCAGGGCTTCCACTGGACTGGTTCCTGTGAGGCACTGGCCAATCCCAGGGTTCCCACTCCTCCATCCCCTTCTCTTAAATGCTCGAGCCCTCCCCCCAAGAGACTTCTCTTTTAAGGCTGCCCCGCCCCCCATTCTCTCTATCCTCCTAAGGTCTAGTCTGGGAACTGGCTGAGCTCCTCTGTGTCCCCGCCCGCCTAGGCCCATCCCTCAGGCAGCAAGTTAAGGCCCACCCCTAAGGACCTTAACTTGGTGTACCCCCAGATTCTTCCCTTAAAAAAACAAAGCCTATAACTCACCTGCAACAGGCCCATTCCTAACCGTGTGCCGCCTCCCCTTCTGCAGTTGACTTCATCGGTGGTTTTGATTCCTACGGATACCAGGCGCCCCAGAAGACGTCGCATTTACAACTGCAGCCTCTGTACACGTGGGTCCAGGCGCTGAGCAGAACGGGGTGGGGGACCTGGGCGTTAGTGTCGGAAAAAGGGGAGGGAGGGAGGAAGAGCAGCCGGGACAATCTGCTCCCTTATTCTAGGGGTCCACTTTCCTAATCTGCCTTTGTTTCGTGCAGGTCGGGGTAGCTTCTGCCCGGCGCCCATCCTGGCGTCACGTGCTTTGTGGCAAGACTGACAGCTGTGGCCACAAACTCGAACTCGGGCCAAGATGGCAGGCGCGCCCCCTGGCGGCTCGCGGGCCGACTGCAGTTTGCGCGGCTTGATCTAGGTCTGCTGCGGAATTGGACTTGGCCCTTTACAGCATGGACTTCAGGGGTGGGGCGGGGTGGGACAAGGGAGGGGACTCTGGAGGTTTGTATTTTTTTTATCTCAGCCTTGGCGTGGGCTGGGGCCTCCCTCCCTTCTCCAGCCTCTCCCTTTCAACCTTCACGCAGCATCTGTCCACTGTCCGAGAGTAAAGGCAGGGTGGACAGACTCATCCCACCTCATCACGCCCACTCACCAGCTCTGAGCGAGGTTACCGGGCAATAGGAGCAGGAGTCCTGGGTTCCGGTCGCAGCTTCACCACTGACTCTATGTGACAACTGGCAAGGCCCTTGCCCTCTTTGGTCCTCAGTTTCCCCACCTCAAACGATTAAAATTATCCCTTAGCAGATGGAGCTCTTTCTAGCCTTCTCTCATTTGACTCTCAGTTCCCTGGGTTAGGCTAGAATTATAATCCTTATAATCCCCATTTTGCAGATAAGGAAACTGAGGCCCAGAGATGTGATTTGCTTTGAGGCCACACAACTAGGCTTTTGGTGGAGGCAGGCCTTGAATACAGTGGACTTTCTGTAATTTCAGCCTCCAGAACCCAGTGTCTGGTCTCTGAGTTCCATTTTCAAGCCCCTTTCTAGTTTGGGCCCTCTAGAACCCATGCGATGGACACCACATTTCCACGTCACTGCCACCACTTGCCAACGTCTCTCTTAAAGCAATACACCCGTTCTCTTGTTGGGAACCAGACATACAGAGCCCAAAGCCCTGAACCCAGCCTTACCCACAGGGAAGCCTTCCTGGACTAGGCTTCTGTCCACCCTTGGCAGACATTTCTAGGTCCAGGAAAGGGGGTCTGCAACTCAGTCTCCACACCCGCTTCCAGGTCCCTGAAGCTGCTACCCCCACGATCTCGTACCCCCTCAGCAACTCCACCAACCCCTGACAGCTCCATCTACCTGGTCATTTGGAAGACCTATGGTTTAAGAGTGGAAAAGGGCTGGTCAGAACCAGTACTCATAGACTGCTAGTATTTATGACCACTCCAATGTCCAGGAGTTCTGAAGATGCAGAAAGGAGGTGTGGGGCATGGTGAGGGGTCAGGAGGGTCAGCACCCTTCCTTGAGAGCAAGTAGAAATGAGAGCTCATTCTCCCCACCTGTTTCCACAGACATCCCTTAGCACTCTGCATCCTGTGCCCTGGCTGGTGAGACCAAGGGCAGGAGGATCAGGCCTCAGCTTCCCAGTCTGTGAAATAGGAGGACCCTGGGTAAGGGAGGGTGGGAGGCATCAGGGAACTGGGGGAAGTGCAGACATAGTGCACAGCTGAGCCCGACTGTGGTGACTACTTTGTTCGTGCTCTCTGCCCTCCAGTCTAGTATTCCCTGCTGTTTAAGGCCAAGACATCCTGAGCTCAGACCGCACCCCACCATCCCAACGCAGTTCTGTGCCGGGGAGCCACCCCCATGAACTCCTCCGGTCACCAAGGCACCGTGGTCCCAGGCGGTCAGCCTAGTTAACCAAAGGCTGCAGCTCAAGGCGCGGAAAATTCCCTTCGGGCCTGGCTGCTGCCCTACCACCCAGACAACTCCTGCCTCCAGCCCTCCCTTCCCCTACCCACAGCCAGCTGTCATCTCACACCCACTCCCCAAACCCCCTTCTACTCAAGGGGTTTAGCCACTGGTGCTTTGAAAGCCTTTTGTTTTTATAGGACAGTTTTTGCAAGGCGGCCAAGTTCTCACTGGGGCCTTGCACGGCAGGGAACATTCCCCTGGTTTCTGTGCAGGTGGGTTGATTAAAGATGGTGTTTTCTTCTCTGTCTTCCTGTCCTCCTGCCCTGTGAGTGAGCAGGGTCAATGTCAATGTCATTGACAGTCAATGTCATCGTCACCATCAAACATTCCTGGGGCCCCGACCTGTTCCTCTGATTGGCTGTGCAGCTTTGGGCAAGTTACTTTCCTCTTTCCTGGTCCATCAAATGCAGAGGCAGGACTGAATCAGTGGATTCCCAGGGCTTTCCAATCTCTTGGAGTGTTCTTTTTTTTTTTTCTGGTTAAGTACATTTTCAGTTTATGTTTCCAAATATCCTTTGCTTCTTGGCCCCGCCCTCTTCCTGACAGTCAGCTCCTGACTGGAAACGAGCTGGCAGACAGTGCTTTAGAAGGAGCTCCTGTGCCAGACCTGGAGCTTCCTGGATCCTTTCTGGAGACACACTAGAGTCAGTATTTTGAATTTTTTTAATTTTACTTTTGTGAACAGGTAATATGTATATATGGTACAGAATTCAGAAAGTTGCAAGGGGTTATATTCTCTTATTTTTATAGCTTTCCAAAGATAGTCAATTTTTTAAAATTTTTATTTATTGATCTTAGAAAGAGAAACATCAATTTGTTGTTCCACTTATTTATACATCATTGGTTGCTTCTTGTATGTACCCTGACCAGGGATTGAACCTGCAACCTTGGCAAATTGGGACGATGCTCTAACCAACTGAGCTATCAGCCAGGGTGATAGTCAATTTTTTTAATTATAATAAATACTTGTTTTTCCCCCTTTTTTCACACAAATGACAACATATTCTACTCATTTTTCAACTCCCTGCTTTTTTGACTTTCTGAACCTTGGAAATCTTCCCCCAGTAATACATACACACCTGTCTCCCCTTCTTCCACAGTGATTTGGTAGATTCGGGGTTTGTAGAGATCTGCAGGTGACCCTTATGCAGCCAGAGACTGAGAACCAGGGCTTCTCCAGAAGGCAGCCCCGGGCCCATTGTGCAGACTTCTGTGGAGCCCAGAGGAAAATAAATCACAGACACCGCGTGTAAGGAGCTTGCGGTCTAGAGGGGAGCCCGCGGGATGGGCGGGCGGAGGACTGAGTGCTGCCAGCAGGTGGCCGGTACCGAGGACAGTGCAGAGGGAAGGCAGTTGTGCACAGGAGCCTGGGGGAGAGATGGCCCCAGCGTCCGGGACAGGGCAGCTGCGGACCGAGGACACACGGGATCTGGGGCAAGACCAGCCAGAGACTGAGTGGGGGGAGGAAGCTTCCATGAGGAATGTTTTTGTTTTCTATTGCTGTCATAGAGGACCACAGTTTTAGTGTCTTTCAAAAAAAAAAAATACGAACGCATTACCTTACAGAAGTTCAAATGGTGTCACCGGGCTAAAATCAAGACACCTGGAGGGCCGCAGTTCTTTCTCGCGGCTCCAGAGAGAATGCCTTTCCTCGCCCTTTCCAGCGTCCGGAGGCCGCCCTCATTTCTCGACTGGCCAACCTTCCTCCATCTTCAAAGCCAGCAATGTTGCAAGTGTCTGACCCTCCTGCCATCATCGTGTCTCTCTCAGCACAGCCGGGAGAGGTTTCCCATTTTTGAGGTCTTAGAGCATTGGATCAGGCCCCACCCGCACAGTCCAGGAAAGTCTCCAAATCCTTAGTCACATCTGCAATGTCCCTTTTGCCACATAACACATTCACACGCTCCAAATACTAGACTCTGGACAACTTTGGGAGCTACCATATTAATCTGCTTTCCACAGGGAAGTTGCGCCCGGGTTATAGCAGCCCTGAATGTCAAACCAGGGTGCATCAGCTTGATGTGGTGACTCGGAAGATTTTGAATAGAAGCCGCGCAGGTACAGCTTTCCTTCAGAGAGAACTGGGAGGGCTACAGAGGTAGTGGAGAGGTAGGGAGGAGGAAAGCAGGACGCCGTGTTTTTTTTGGAAGAGGCCTAGGGTTTCTCACTTTGTTGTGTAAATGTGTGTTATTCGGGACACGTGTGACCATGAACTCAGTCTGAACTCAGGAGGGCTGGTACAGTAATGAAGGATGTGAAATGCAGAAGTCCGGCATCCCCGGGTCCAAATTTATCACTCCTGAATCGGTTGAGCTGGTCTTTCCTCCAGGCCCAGTGAAGCTCCCCCAGGCTCCTGCCACCCCGGGGGCCATCTCCCAGCAACCTCTGCACATTAGAAACGTCCAGATAGGGCGGGCCTGCTTCAGCAACTGCTCAGTCCTAAAGGTGCCCAAGGCAGTCTTTGAAGCAACAGAGTATTATTAATTCTCCAAGGTGCATTTGACGAGCACAACCGTCTACTGGGATTTATAGACATACTTAAGAGTTTTCTTTAACTCGTTGGAATCAGGTCTTGCGGTGTCTAAACAGATTAGCAGTGGGGGAGGGCCTGATGCCAAGGCCTCCTTGCCTTGTATGAGTCATTAATCCACAGGCTACTGGGCTAGACAGTGTTTCTCAGACTTGCAGGCGTGAGAATCCCTTCACATACCAATTTCTTAACACCTGGGCAATGACTGGAATCTGCGTTTTGTTTTTTTCACACATGCCCCCAGGCGATCCAATGTGGGGAAGTCCTAGGCCCAGGAAAAGAGGCTGCCAACATCTTGAATCTTGCTTCGCCCCAGGGTCATGGCGGCCACACCAAACTAAGCCTGTCAGCTCTTTCATATCAGAGCTAGATCTTAGTACTCTCCTCAAAGTTCTATTTTGTTAACAGATGTTGTGGTTGTCTTTTTAAACTTTCCCAAGTTGAAGATTTTTATTTTTAGAGAGAGGGGAAAGGAGGGAGAAAAGAGAATCATCAGTGTTTGAGAAAATCATCTTGTGTGGCCCCCACGGAGAACCTGGTCCGCAACCCAGGCATGTGCCCTGACTGGGAATGGAACCAGCCACCCTTTGGATTGCAGGCTGGCACTCAGTCCACTGAGCCACACCATCCAGGGCTGTAAACAGATGTTTTTAATGGGTTGTGCATTTGAAAGGCTGTGATCAACTCTTAAACATTGATATAATTTCACCACTAAGTTAGAAGTTAGTTTGGGCAAAGGCAGGACCACGCTTTGCCTTTCCTTCCCAGCCTCTGGCACCAGGGGGAGGTGCATGCACCTCCAATTTGCCCCCACAGGCAAACACCCCCCCCGCGCGCTGTGGGCCCGCGCTGTGGGCCTGCCCTAAGCCTGGGTTCCAGTGACTCAGCATTTCCCTGCTCAGAAGGCTCTGGAATCAGATTGGGCAGGTCCAGACAGACCCGAGCTGCAGAGAGAGCGCCCCCGCAGGCCGTCAGGTACCTGAATTCTATCTCTTCCTCTGCCCCACCCGCTGGGGACCTGGGTAACTCCTCCCGCCTCTGGCCTTGGTGAGAGGAGAGGGCCGAGCTTGGCGTGATGACGCCTTTCCCGCTGACATTCTGAGAAAGGGCTTCTCAACCCTAATGTACTTGGGATGCCTTTTTAAAATATAGATTTCTGGGCTCCACTTGCATACCAGGTTCTAATTCATTGCGACCCAAGCACCTGAATTAATTCTTTGACTTTATTAAGCATCTACTATGTGCCCAGAAGTAGGGATACAACAGGGAACAAGAGGGTATCTATTGGGAGGAAACACGGTATTGTGAGTGTCAGCAAAACAAGGCAGGGAAGGGAGTGCCGGGTAGAAAGTGATTCTAGTTATAAATTGAACTTCAGGTCACTTAGGGAAGGTCTCACTAAGAAGGATTTTTGATAAAAGACCTGAAGAAGGTTAGGTAGAAAGCAAAGGGAACAGCAAGTGCAAAGGCCCTGAGGTGGGAGCACACCTGGATATTATAGAGAAGCAAGGGAGCCAGTGTGGTTTAAACCATGGAAGAGGGGGGCTGGTAGAAGATAAAGTAGGAGAGGTGGGGAGGGGGAGGCATGTCAGACACCGTTGGCCTTAAAGGGCCTCTTAAGGGTCAGCTTTTAATCTGAGTGAGATGGGACACCCCGGGAAGAAGAGAACACAGTGCTGGGGAAGTCCCTTTGGACACTGCATGGAGCATAGGCCGGAGGAAGTCGGGGCTGACAGAGGGACACCAGGTCCAGTGCCACCAAGATCATCCAGGTGACGGGCTAGAGGTTCCATCAGGTGGCAGCAGTGGGGGATGTGAGAAGTGGCTGGATTCCAATCAGTCTGTGGGTGAGATGCACAGGATCTGCTGTGGGCTGGATGTGAGATGTGAGTGAAAGAGAAGAACCAAAGAGGACCCCACGCTTTCTGTCCTGATCAAGTAGGACGTGGATGACAGCAGCAGGAGAAGGTCGGGGGCCGATCTCGACATTTGGGTTTTGGACATGTCACTTTGGAGATGCCTGCTAGACATTCAAGTGGAGATATCAAGAGACAGCTGAGAGGTGTGGGCTGAAGATAATGAGTATGAAATCACTGGCGTTGGGAGGGGCTTTCAGGTCTTCGCAGTGGATGAAGTCATCCAACAGGGAATGCAGACAGGCAGGAGGGCGGAAGACAGCGCCAGGTATTTCCACATTTAGAGCTGGAGAACATCAGGGGGAACCAGCAGAGAAGGCTGAGGCAGGAGAACCGAGCTGCTGATAAGAACTAGCATTCCTGAGTTGTTGTCAGTTTACTGATTTCATTCTATGTCACGAAATACTCGCTGAGCACCTACTATGTTCCAGACACTGTTCTAGACACTGAAAATACAGCAACGAGCGAGACAGACAAGACCCTGGCTTTCTCTCTTACAGCTTATCTTCTAGGCAGAATTGGCGTGTATTTTCTTTTATTGTTTTTAAGATTTTATTTTTGGAGAGAATGGAAAGGAAGGAGAAAAAGAGGGAAAGAAACATCAGTGTATGGTTGCCTCTTGTAAGCCCCCCACTGGGGACCTTACAAGGTCCCCAGGCATGTGTCCCGACTGGGAATTGAACAGGCCACCCTTTGGTTCGCAGGTCAACACTCACTCCACTGAGCTATACCAGCCAGGGTGGTATTTCATGTATTTTCTTTTTATGTATTTTCTTTTTTAGTCTTCCTAACAATCCAAAAAAAGTAAATTCTGTTACCACCATCTTATACAGATGGAGCCAATCAAGCTGGGAGAGGCTAAGTCACGTGTCCCAAGTCACACAGCCAGCAAGCAGCAGCAGGTGCTTAAACCCAGCCCCTCTGACCCCGGGCTCGTTCTCTCCCCCCGGAACACACCGCCTCATGGGAATTCTGACGCCCAGCCAGGGCTGAGAACCACTGCCCTAGGACTTGGCCAGAAAACCTAGTGGCTTAAATAAACATGGTCTCAGTGCCCATAGGTCAGAAATTTGGAAGCAGCCTAGCTGGGTGGTGCTGGCTGGGGTCTCTCGTGAGCTTGTGCGGAAGACTAGGCCAAGGCTGCAGATGTACGAGGGCTTGGCTGGACTGGAGATTCCACCTCCAAGATTGTGAAATCACATGGCTGGTGACAGGGAGCCTGGGATCCCTTTTACATGGACCTCTCCTCTCCATTGGGGTGCTCGGCTGTGCTGAACCAGCCTGCCCCAGCTCAAGTGATGAGAGGGAACGAGAGAGAGGAAGACTGGGAAGACCGAGTCTCAAAAGTCACACACCGTCACTTCCGCCACATTCTGTTCGTCAGGAGTGAGTCACTGTCCAGTCCACACTGAAGGGGTTAGCATTTCACCCCCACCTATTGAGGGGAGGACTGTCCAGAATTTACAGACATACTGTAAAACCCCTACAGGGGCTCTGATTATTGTTATAGACTCATGTTCTTTTTAAGAAACTAAACAGGTGCTTAGAAGAAACAGATGGTCAGTTTCCTTCCTTCCACTTTTCCTTGTGAGCGTCTGCATTCAAAAGCTCAAAACCTGGCACACCGGGGAAAAGCAGGTCTGATCGGCCTGCTGGTGGGGAGTGCGGTGCCTGGGACACGGCGGACACGGCTAAATATTTATGGAAGCCCCCGCTGGAGGACCTCGTATACCCAGACCCAATGGGTTCGTGCCACGGATGTTTACTGCTGCTCCCACATGTCCGTGTTCTGGTGCTGGGGTGCCAAGATTGATCTGAGCAGTCCCTGTTCCTGGGGGGAGCCCTCAGGCTGGCTAGGGGGGGCATTTAATACAAAATATTTAATACCACAAAAGTGTCATGGCAGAACAGATGCAGTAATGGCAATATGATCTGAGGTGGAGGTGAAGAATCGTGGCAGAAGCAGAGGAGAAGAGGACAATCAAAGGAGGCTTCACAGAAGAGGTGGCACTTGAACTGAGACTTGAGAAATAAAAAGGAGACATGTATTTGGAAGCCAAGTGCAGAGAGAACAGCATTCCAGGCCAAAACAAACAAACAAACAAACAAACAAACAAACAACAAAACCCCCAGCTTGTTCAAAGCCATAGAAGTGTAAGAGAGCCTAACATGTTTGGGGAATTTCATATTTAGAAGGAACCTTGATATTCTGTCAGGGAAACCATATTGCTGCTCGCATCTCTAATAATAGTAACAGCCAACACTCTCAGGATGCCTGCCATCTGCCATGCACGACGCTAAACAGTAGAGATGGACATCAGATCTTATCCTCAGAGTGATTCTTTCAGGTAATTCCTATTATTATCTCATAAGCGAGGAAACCAAGACTCAGCCTAGTACCACGCCCAGGTTTGCACACTGAGTGAGTTGCAGGGCGGGACTTGAATCAGGCTCTTTCTGACATACAAGCCTGTGTTTTTAATCTCCACATTGTTCTACATCTGCACTGGTAAGTGGTCCTGCAACCTTCACTTGCACACTTGGAGTGACAAGAAGCACACCACCTCCCTGGCTGTGCAAAAAGTGCTCACATGGGGGCTGTGGTGTCTTTCACACATACTCCAGTCCTGCAAGGGCCACCAGTCTAGTTAAAGTGAGCGATCGATAGAAATATAGGCACTACCTTGTGTTTCAAGCCAACGAGCATTTAGCAACCATCAACCCAACACCGCTTGCCCGAAGGGCTCTGGTTGGAGGCAGCATGATCGAAGCCCTGTCAGGGCAGATGGTGGCTGTAGGGGCTCCCAGGGGTAGCAACTTTCCCGGGGGGCACTCAGGGTGGGCCTCCTGGAGTGACCCAGAGGGCAGGACATGGAACTCTCAATCCGAGTTTCTCAAACAGCATTATTCCCATTTTGGGTTGGATCATTCCTGGCGGGGGAGGGGGGCAGAGGGTGGGGACGGTGGCTGTCCTTTGCTCTGCACCATGTTTAGCAGCAACCCTAGGCTCTACCCACGAGTTGCACGCTGTCCCCCATTGTGACAGTCAAAAATGTCCCTGGATATTGCCAGATGTCCCTGAAGAGCAACATCAGCCCCTGGTAAGAACCACTGTTCTATGCAGAGGAAATAAAGCAAGTCAAGCCATTGAGGGGGGCAAGTGGCACTTCAGGGAAAGTCTCAGGCCTCCTCCTTCGCATCTGTAAAATGACACAACACTTCAAAGTCTTACTGTGGTAATCAGTGAGAACTCCTGTAAAGCACCTGGCCCATAGGAGACCCCAATAAATGTTAGTTCCTTTACCACGTAGTACAAGAATGACAGCCTCCACCCCCCACCCCAGTCTCACCAAACCACGAGCCACTCCCAAGACTGTGATCTTGAGACTCCAAACTTGGGCCTCTGTGTCCCCTGCCCATAAAATGGCATTGGGTAGAGAGAGGAAGGAAACTAGATCCGTGGCTCCCAACTTTTAAATTCACCATTCCCATCCAAGTCCCATTTTAGAAAACAGAACACTGATTAATTATTAATTTGTTTCCCACTTGCTGAAGCAGCTGCCCCAGCTCCGTGGGGCAGGACTGGCCATGTGACCTTCTGGAAAGGTGGCGATCGCAGCCCGGAATAGAGACTCTTCTGTCGGCTTGAGCAACTGCTTCTCACTGACACACGGGATGGTCCTCTGGCCTTCAGAAACAGCGCGGCGGCACAAGGGGTCCATCTGCTGCCATCGGAGACTCCCAAACACCGGATGAAGAATCACAGATCTGCCCTGGCTGGTGTAGCTCAGTGGATTAAGCATGGGCCTGTGAAGCAAAGGGTCACTGGTTCAATTCCCAGTCAGGACTCATGCCGGGGTTGCAGGCCAGGTCCCGAGTCGGGGGCACACAAGAGGCAACCACACAGTGATGTTTCTCTCCCATGCTTTCTCCTTCCCTTCCCCCCTCTCTAAAAATAAATTTAAAAAATTACCCTTAAAAGAAACTACCCTTAAAAAAAAAACTACCCTTAAAAAAAAAAAAGAACCACAGATCTGTGGGTTACTTCTGAGAGAGTAGGGACGCCAGAGCCCACAAGGCCAGCACCGAAAGTCCCACGGCCGCGGTACCAGGCGCTGGGCTAGGGGTTTCACACAGGCCACTGGCTCAGTCACAGATATTGTCACAGTTTCACAGACAAGGAAACTGAGGTTCAAAATGATGTCACCTACTGAGGACACTGAGTTCCTGAGGACACCCTCTAGGTGAACACACCTTGTGTGTGTCTGTGTCCACCCTCTTGGTATCCCAGCCTTGTGTCCAGGGACGGTCCTGAGTGTGACTCGGGTCTGTGAGGGTGATGGGAAGTGAAGCCTGGGGGCCCAGCAGGGCGGGTTGCTCCCGACAGGAGGAAAACAATCGACATTGAACACTCGTGAGTCCTTACAATGTGCCAGAATGATGTGACTCTCTCAATCCTCACAGCGACCTGTAAAGCAACTGCTGTGTTCCCGTTTTATAGATGAGGAAACTGAGGCATAGAGAAATGAGGATTCCGTAGGCGGTGAAGTGGGAAGAGGATGCCTGACTGCTGAGCACCTGGCTGGCAGTGACACAGTTTGTCCTCCCCACCGTACCCAGCAGAGGCACAGTCCCTGCTTCCCCATTACTGTCTGCCTTTGTTGTCACAATCTTCATCTCATTCTTGAGCATCTCACTGGAACGCCTCCCATCAGAACACGGGGGAACGGGGTTGTCACAGCGACACCTGCTGGCTGGTGTTGCATCTGCAGGCTCCAGACATCTAGACTCAGGGACCAGCAGACTTCCCACCCAGGGTGTCCTCCTGAATGCCTGGCCAACCTGCTACCCAGCCAGTGCCTGTCCTCTCCCTCTCCTTTCTCGGTCTCAGTCTCAGGGAGGTCCTGGGCTCTGGAGTTCGACAGACTAGGGCCTGTGTCCTGGCTCTACCACTCGGCCAAGTGCTACAATTTTTCAGAAGCTTCATTTCTCAGTAGCTTCATTTGTAAAATGTCTTACCAGGCATGCTCCTGTGAGAATCATGGGTGGTAGTAAAGGTAAAATATGAAGTGTGAGTTCCCTTCCCCTAGCTTCCAGGGGAGTGGAGGGAGCTGGAGGAGGAGAGAGGCATGTTTGGGCGTAGAACTGTGTCCTCCCCGTTTGACTAGAGCCAGAGTGTAGTACCATAGGATTCGACTCCAGTCTCTGAGCCCTGGACTCCCTGCTCTTCCCCAGCTGCTCACCCCTCCTGAAAGATGACAGCTCAGAGATCACCATGGATGGAGATGGGGAGTTTCAGGGTCCTAAGAAGAGGGTAGGTGGGGACTTGGGGTTGAGATGGAACACAGGAGTGACCAGAAGGTGGGTTCTTGTTTCAGTGTAATGAGTTGCTTTAGGCAGGTTATCCTCCTGCTCTGAGCCTCAATATTCTCACCTGTGAAATGACCCCAATAATGTGTATCTTTGGGCCATAGAGGTTAAGAATAAGGGCTTTGGAAATTGTAACAGCTGTACGCAGGGGAAGGACTCATGATATAATTTGGGTGGCCTGAGGCCTCCTTCCCAGACCGCATTCTGGAGCCATCTGGAAGGACCGGAGTCTCAGATCTATCTCCAGAAATGGCTTATTGAGAAGGCTTCCCTGGCCTGGGACAGCTCTGGAGGCTGCTTAGATCTTCCTGCCAGACCCCACCCCTTCCACTAGCTTCTGCAGCCCCAGCCTGCCCTCCTGGGCTGGCAATGGGGAGTGGGCCCTGCTCACTGTCACAGAACTTGGCCCTGAGAACCAGCCACCCTCTCCTGCCTTCTTTCACCCTATGATCTGCTCATCCTCCCTGCAGCCTTTGCCCAGAGGCCCCAGAAAATCTCTCCAAGCCTCTGCTAGATAAGCACTCCCATTGCTTAAAGGTGAAAACAGAGCCCCAGGAAGCAAAAGGAATTGTTCCAGGTCTGGGGTCCATCGTCTCTCCCTCCCCTCTGGCCTGCAGAAACTGACCAGGGGTCTGGACCTTGTGGGCGGGCACACTACTGCCCGGGTGCACCTTAGGTATTTAACTTGGTCCTGTTGGTGCTCAATAGGTGTTTGTTGAGTAAGTGAATGAGGGAATGAATTAATGAAGGCAGGAAAGAATAGCAGGTAGGTACCTGGGATCCTGGGATCCTGTTTACAATTGAGGAAATTGAGGCATCTTAAAGCAAAGTGCCTGTTCCCTCACCAGGTCACGCAGCAGAGACTGGACTCTAAAGTTCTCGTTCTCCCACCTGTGGAGATTCTGCCTCTTCGTCTGAGCCCTGCAGCATGTCACGCTCTCCACAGGCATAGCAAGAATTGGCCTAATTCCCTGGGTTTTAGGGGGCCTGGGCTCGCCATACCCCCACCTTCTCCTCCCTGGTACCTCTGGGCAGGGAGCACCTAAGCCCCTCCCCCCAGGGTTAGTGCACAGGTGCTGGTGGACCACCCACCCAGTCTCATGGTGACCACCACCATGACATCTTCGGGGGCCTCTAACCTCCCTGACTCAGCCAAGCCACAGTCTCATAGCTGGAGCTGTTTGTCCCAGGGACAAATCACTGTCTCTCTGAGCCTCAATTTCACCCATGTAAAATGCAGACCCAGTACCCCAGTGTGTGTGCGTTGCACAGGGTTTGTAAAGAGCCAGGCACTACTGAGTTCAACTTGTTGTGCCCTTTCTGCGCCACGTCATCAGTGTGAGGTTAATCAGCACCTTTGCTGTGAGGCCTAGGCCATGCATGGACCACCAACGGCCAGCCAGAGAGAGGTGGGCACTGCCTGTCCCTCCAGCCACAACTCTGCCAGGTGCAAGTAGGCTCTCCCTGCTTTCCTTTTCCTACCAGAGCATCCCTCACCTGCCCTCCTGAGTCTTGGTGGTTGCCCAGCGGGCATCCTGAGTCTGGTCCCCCAAGGGATTTGTTCCATCCGTTCTGGTTATCTAGTGGTGGTTAACCAACCACAAACACAGTAGCTTAAAACATTTTAATACATCTCACAAGTCTGTGGATTGGGAATTCAGGCAGGGCTTAGCTGGGTCATTCTGTTCTGTATGCTGTCAACGGGGGTCACTGGCTACCCAGCCAGTGCCCTTCCAGGGGATGGCTACGATGGCTAGTCTGGTCATAGAGGCCAAGACATCCATGAGGCTTCACTCACATGCCTGGTGCCTCGGTGACATCTGTGACAAGACGGAGCTCAACTGGACCCTCTCCATGTAATCTCAGCGTCTTCCCAAACGGTCTCAAGACTTCAGGTTTAAGTGCTTCTGCCACTTACTAGCTTGTTAACATGGGCACGCTACAAAAGCCCTTCCGAGCCTCAGTTCTCTCCGCTGTAAAACAGGGATGATACTATTACCTATTTTTGCGGGTTCATTTGTGGAATAAAGGAAAGGAAAGGAAATGTGTGGAGTATGAAGTATTAGTACTGCTATGAAGACAGTTCTCCCTAGCAAGTACAAAACACATTAGTTACGGGAATAACAACAAGCCTTCCTCTTCATTTCCATTCTCTCAACCCACTGTCCAAAGACCGTGCGAAACAAGACCGCTCATCGTCCGTATCACAGAACAGGAAGCAGGACCAGGGCAGGAGAACGACCCGCTCCCGGGCTGGCAGGGCCTGCAGGTGGGGCTACGGAGCGAGGAGCGAGCAACGAACAGCAGCCGCCAGGAGCCACCCTACGCTCGCACTCGGCATCCCGCCCCTCCCGCGGCGCCAGGTCCCGCGCCCTCCCCGTACACCCCACCCCGGCTCCGGACTCGGCCCGCCCAGCCGCCCCGTTTCCCCCGTCACTCTCCCGGACCCGCTGCTCTCCTTCCGTCTAGTCCAGAGCTCGGGCCCCGCCCCCGTCTCCACCCCTTCTCGTCTCCCCGCGGACTCCCAGGCGCCGGGGCGCCCCCTCCCGGCCCCACCCAGCCCCCCGGGATCGGGCCCCGCCCATCACCACCTCTCGCCCGCGCCCCTCCGGTTTCCTCTCTCACCTGCCGGCGTGGGACCCCGCGGCTCCCCGGTCCCAGGCTTGAGCCCCGCCTCCACCCCCTCGAATGGGGCCCCGCACCCCCAACCCTAGGGACTCTTTGTTCTAGAGCAGACGAGCGGCTGGCCGGGGAGCCGCTGACTCAGCGGAGTGGAACCAGACTTTGGCGCCCCTCACCCCACCCCACTCCCTCTGGAGACCCGGAGGCTGGCGCCTGGGGAGGGGGGAGGGGCGAGCTCAGCAGCCCAGCCCTTCTTTTGTTCTGTGGAGCATTCCTTTGCTCCAGCCCCCCACAACCTGGACAGACTGCGGTTAGGGTTTCAGGTTCTGTTTCGGGAAACCGACACCAAATATGCAGCCCTAAAGCCTGGCTCCTGCCACGTCCTAGTAGTTGGCCTTGAGCAAGTCCTCTGACCTCCCTGAGTCTCAGTTTCTTCACTTGCAAAATGGGAGCCAAAATGCTGATACCGAAGGGTCACTGTGACAGTAAACGCAAAAACGACTAGGGAAGCTGTGGGTATAAAGTGAACGTTTGTTCACTCTCCTCCATCGTCCTACTTTGCAGGGATAACTTGTCTCTTCCCAAAGACTGAAGCCCCACGGTCTCCTGATCTCTCCGGTACATCACCCCCTGGTGGAGGTATCCTGTTGCACATTTCCATAGTATGCAGTAATTTCCTCTATTCAAATACTTTTAAAAAAACAAAACAGTTAAGGTATAAATTTCGTTCAACGAAATGCACAGAACTTATACATGCAGCTCTATGAATCTTGACGAATGAAAACACTCCTGCAACTAACACTTCCGTGAAGACTTAGATCATATCCAGCGACACATGCAGTTCGCTGCGCTCCTTCTCAGTGCACTGCACCCCCTCGCAAGGCAACCCCTGTTCTTGCTGCTGCCACCCCGAGAAGTTTTGTTTGTTCTGTAACTTAATATAATGCAAATCACACAATATGGTATTTTTAAATCTGGCTTCTTTAATTCAGCATAATGTCCTTGTTATTCATCCATATTACTGTGTATATTAGCAAATTAAAAAAATGGGTAGCATTTCATTACATAACACTACCATAATTTGCTTTCTGTTGATGGAGGTTAGGTAGTTGTATTTTCATTTTGGGGCCAGTATTAAGCTATGAACATTCTCACACAAATCTTTCTGCGTCCATGACTTTTTATTTCTCCTGGGTAAAGGAGTGGAATTGCCAGGTCATGGGGTAGTGGTATGTTTAATTTTCTAAAAGTCTGCTGAAGAGTCTCTAAAGTGGTTGCACCATTTTACATTCTCATCAGTAATGTATGAGGATTTCAGTAGTTCCGCATCCTCCTGAGCGTGTGGCTGGGCAATCTTTTTACTGTAGCTATTCTAATGGGTGTGGTGCATCTCCTTATGGCATAACTTTTAAAATAATGAATCAGTATTTTAAAAAATGATTAATACTAGTACACAATTCTAAAGATACAAAAGGCTGTTCAGTAAAGAAGTGGCCCAACTTCTAGTCAAGATGGAGGTGTAGGGAGATACACGTTACCTCGTCCCACAACCACAAGAAGAATCGCAATTAAACTCAAAACAAAAAACACCCAGAACTGCTAGAAAATCGAACTGCGTGGAAGCCTGACAATCAAGGATTTAAAGAAGACACATTCATCCGGGCGGGCAGGAGGGGCGGAGCCAGGGAGCTGGGGTGGAGAAGGGATTGTGCTGCATGGGGAGGCGGTGGCAGTGGTGGAATGGGCAGTCCCACATCCAGGCGTGTGGATGAAAATCAGAAGGGATGCCTTGGGAGCAAGCAATCCTAGCCCTGGGCCAGACCACACAGCCTGGGGTTCCAGTGCCAGGAAGATAAAGCCTCAAAACAGCTGGCTATAAAAACTGGAAGGGTTTGGCCCTGGCTAGTGTAGCTCAGTGGATTGAGTATCACCCTGAAAAACAAAGGGTCACTGATTCGATTCCCAGTCAGGGTACACGCCTGGGTTGCTGTCTGGGTCTTCAGTAGGGGGCATGCAAGAGGCAACCAAACACTGATGTTTCTCTCCCTCTCTTTCCTTTCCCAACTTCTCTCTAAAAATAAATTTAAAAATTTTTAAATCTTAAAAAAAAACCACTACGGTTTGGGGCAGCAGAAAAAAGTGCCACGTTCTTAGGATAATCTGTTTAAAGGGCCTGCACAATCCTAGAATATATGCAAACCCACCTACTCTGGGAATCATCATCAGGGCGGCGACTAGAAGGGCACCAGTTGCATACGGGAAGTGGGTGAAGTGACCGGAAACAGGGTGACTTCCGGGCACGCCTCCAGGGCCAGGCAGTGGCACTGTCCCCTTTTCGACCCTCCCCACCACACAGCACCACAAAGCAGTGAGGTGTGTTGCCTCTCCCTGGCAAATACCTAAGGTTCTGCTCCTTCTGCTTTGACTGGTGGACTAAGACAGGGAGTCAAAGCAGCTCTATCTAATGCACAGAAATAAGCAAAGGGAGGCTGCCAAGTTGGGGAGACAAAAGAAATATGGCTCAAATGAAAGAACAGAACAAACACCCCAAATCAAATGCAGAGCTCAAAATGGTGATGAGGATACTCAGAGAAATCACTGAGTACGGCAGAAACGTAAGGGAAGAAATAAAGGCTACACTAAGTGAAATAAAGAAAAATCTACAGGGAACCAACAGTGAAGGGAAGGAAGCTGGGATTCAAATCAACAATTTGGAACATAAGGAAGAAATAAACATTCAGCCAGAACAGAATGCAGAAACAAGAATTCAGAAAATGAGGCGAGCATAAGAAGGCTCTGGGACATTTCCAAAAGTGTCAACATCCAAATCATAGGGGTGCCAGAAGGAGACAAGGAAGAGCAAGAAAACTTACTTAAAAAATAAGTTTGAAAACTTATTTGAAAAAGTAATGAAAGAAAACTTTCCTAATTTGGCAAAGGAAATAGACATACAAGTCCATGAAGCACAGAGAGTCCCAAACAAATTGGACCCAAAGAGTACCACACCAAGACACATCATAATTAAAATGCCAAAGTTCAGAGATAAAGAGAGAATATTAAAAGCAGCAAGAGGAAAGGGTACAGTTACCTACAAAGGAGTTCCCATAAGACTGTCAGCTGATTTCTCAAAAGAAACTTTGCAGGCAAGGAGGGATGGGCGAGAAGTATTCCAAGTAATGAAGTAATGAAAAGCAAGGACCTACAACCAAGATTTCTCTATCCAGCAAAGCTATCATTTAGAATGGAAGTGCTTCCCAGACAAGTTAAAGTTAAAGGAATTCATCATCACTAAGCCATTATTATATGTAATGTTAAAGGGACTTATTTAAGAAGAAGAATATGAAAACTATGAACATTAAAATGACATCAAACTCACAGCTATCAACAACTGAATCTAAAAAAACAAAAACAAACTAAGCAAACAACTAGAATAGGAACAGCATCACAGACATGGAGATCATCTGGAGCATTATAAGTGCGGAGGGGGAAGGGGGAGAATGGAGGAAAAGGTGCAGGGATCAAGAAGCATAATTGGCAGCTACAAAATAGACAGGGAGATGTTGAGAATAGTATAGGAAATGGAGAAGCTAAAGAACTTATATGCATGACCCATGAACATGAACTCAGAGGGATGGGATTGCTGGAGGGAAGGGGAGTACTGGGAGGAGGGGGGATAGGGGGAAAAATGGGACAACTGTAATAGCATTATCAATAAAATGTATATTTTTAAAAGAAATGGTCCAGGCCACTCAATTTTTCTTGCTAGAAGGTGTCAGCCTTTATGAGTGGCTTGTGACTCCATGTAATTTCTTTTTTTTATGTCATTTTTCTCCTAGAACACAGGCCCCAGAAGGAGAGGAACCACCTACTGTATTCAGATCTGTGATCTGAGCTCCTCTCTGATGCTAATGAAAGCCCAATAAATACTGTTGAATGAATGCTAGGCACTGTTCTAGATATATCCTATAACCTATTACATTATCTCGCTTTGATTCAAAAGAGTAGCGGGGGTTCCCTATGGATGGAGCCTGTAATTGAGTGATATTAATAAAAATTTCTTGCATGAATGAATATTGATAAAGGAGATTCCCCAGGGGCACTCTTGCAGGCAATGCAAGCTGGCTTTTTTCTTTTTTTTCCCCCAAACACTTCTTATGTCAGGCACTGGGCAAACCCAGAAAATAGACATCTGTTATCTTTCTGCCCAGCATTACTTCACCTTCTGGTAAGAGGACCTCGATTTTTCTCTGGGAAATCTGACTTCCTCCACTGAGCTCTCATTTGCATTAGCTCCAGGTGGCCATGTGACTCCAGCCTAACCAATCAGATCATCTCAGCCCCTGACAACAGTGATTGGTTCAGGGATGCACCCCAATGCAATTTAGAGCAGTGATAGCCCTAGACTTGTGTCCAAACTGTTGGGCAAGAGAGCTCTCTTTTTTCTACTGGACTTGGAATTGTGGGGATGGAAGCCTCAGAGAGATGAGATCACAGGGAATTGAGTTATTCATGAAGTTAGGGAGCAAGCCACAGGGGTGAGTTCTTTGCCGAAAGAACTCCTCATCTCCCAAAGTGGGAAGAAGTGCAATAGAGTGGGAGAGGCAAGAAGAGATGAGTTCAGCAGGTCAAGCAAAGGCCAGTTTTGAGGGGCCTGGTGGGCCATAGAGAGGAAGTTGGATTTTACTCTGAGAAGCTATTGCTTCTCGAGCGCCACCTCCTGGAGACCTGGCCCACAACCCAGGTATGTGCCCTGACTGAGAATTAAACAGGCAACCCTTTGGTTCACAGGCTGGCACTCAGTCCACTGATCCACACCAGCCAGGGGTGCCTATTAAATTGTTTAATGTTGTAATGGACATTGTTGTTGCTCAATCCAGGTTTTCTTGGACCTCTTTTATCTTTTCTGTGTGACCTTCACCTTGTTTTGGTGCTGGTGATTAAGTTTCTAAAGGCCCCCCCCCCCCCCCAAGAGTCTCCTTCAGGAGACTGGGCTGCTGGTGCTGCAGTGCCCTACAGAAAGCTGGAAGTACCTGGAGTTTAAGTTGCAGATTGGCCTCCACCCCGCCCCCACCCACTGGGCATGCTTTAGCCAGTGACTGATCAGAATGGAATGGAAGCCCAGCTCCCTTGCCTTAGAGTCCAGACAACTCAGTATTTCCACTCCGGAATTGCCGGCAGGATCAGGCAGTTGTTACAGCCCCCTCAGGGTTTTATCTGAAATCACATCCTTGTTTGCCCTTTCCGGTCCTGCTTCCCACACTCCCTTACCAGAGTCTCCTGGGAGTGCTTCCTTAATAAATCACCTGGACAGGAATCTTCATCTTGGCCTCTGCTTCTGGAAAAACCAACTTGTTTGTTTATTTGCTTTTATTAAAACAGGACATCTTCACTTATTTATTTGGTCATTTGTTTAATTAGAGAAGCAATACAGTCACTTTATTGTGACTGTAATTTAAAAAAAAAATACTGAGCACACATGGCTTCCCAGTCTTTTGGCTAAGATCAAGTGTATCAAAAAACCGAGCACAAAGCGGTTTTATTTCACCGACCGCATGCCCACTGCTCCCTGAGAAGGCAAACCGAGCTATTAATTACATGGGTGTCCTTACAATCCTCCGATTATGTGTGTTTTGGTTGCTTGTTTTTTCATAACTGAGATAGTTCCGTGCGTTTCACTTGGCAATCCGCCTTTTTTTCTTTAAGCATCTGTCCGGAACGTTTTTCCCTGTCAGCACATCTAGACCTGCCTCTGGGTGACCTTCCTAAGCTGCCTGAGACATTATGCTGCTCCCCTGCTTAGGGCCCTTGCAGAAAAGCTTCCCGCTGCACTTGGAATAAAATCAAACCGCTTACCACCGCTACCAGTGCAGCGGGCGTTGGCCCCGCCCACCACTTGCCTGGTCTCACGCTCACTGCTCTCGCAGGTACAGCACGCTCCAGCTATACCGGACGCCCCTTAGTCACTCGACTTTGCCAAACTCTTAATTGCCTCAGGACCTTTACATAACCCGCTTCTTTTTTCTAGAATATTCTTCTCCCT
The DNA here is from genome assembly GCF_021234435.1 of Artibeus jamaicensis. NCBI lineage: Eukaryota > Metazoa > Chordata > Mammalia > Chiroptera > Phyllostomidae > Artibeus > Artibeus jamaicensis. Next base: position 12,165,522 of record NW_026522057.1, read on the forward strand.
CCCACTTTGCCTAGTGAACTCCTACTTATGTCTGAAGTCCCAACAGAAAAGGCTTCCCTGAGGCCCCAGGCCGAGCAACATCCCTTGTCATACCTCTTTATAGTGTGCAGTGCTTTACCTCTGGGGCACCCATAAATAACTAATTAGTCTTGTCATTAATTCCCATTGGTAAGTACGCTCCTAATTAATGGATGAAGCATCCATATGACTATCATTTCATGTTTTTCTCTCCAACTGGAATGCAAGCTCCACCAGAAGAGGCCCTCGTCTGCCTTGTTCCTCCACATCCCTAGGGACCAGCACGGTTCCAAGCATGGACGAGAGGCTCAGCAAATGGTGGGTGCCTAAGGGACAAGGAGACCTGGAAAGACACGGTCAGGCAGCTTCTATTGCCCTCTCTGCTTTGCTCTCGGGCCTCCTGGGTTTGCCTGTCTCCAGACCAACATCAGCCACTCACGGTTAGTAGCTGCCCCCCCCCCACTGCCCCCCATCACCTCCGCCTGTGGGCAGTTTGAGCCTCTGCACAGTCTGACCCTCCACCAGGGACCCATCCTAGTCCTTCCTCCCTGGCCTCTGGCCAGCACAGCAGCAAGAAGGACGGCGGGAACTGGGAAAGGTCAGGTCAGGGAGAAGTGGAAAGTGGCAGGAAATCTTGACTGGCATTTTGTCACAAATGTAAAAGGAACTAAAAATACAGTTTCCCCCTCTTGTTTAAAAAACTGAGATGGCAGCTGCTGCTTCCTAGATAAACTGTTAGTTGCTTCTTCACACTCACAGAGCCACTTGGGGCTGCCTGTCCAGCCCCCATGCTCTGGGAGCTGACCCTGATCACGGAGAAGGGTGTGTATGATCTCACCCCAGGGATCATAGCTGATGTGGTCCAGGGGAGACACCTGACTCAAACTGGGCCAATCAGAGTCCTCGTGCTGAGAATTTCGAATTTGCCACAGAGCTCCAGAATTGACCAGCAATTTACCACCAGATGCTGAAGAAAACAAGAAGGAGAAGAAGGAACAAGAGCACAGGCTGCAGAGAGAAAGAGGGACGCAGACTTTCATTCATTCCTTCAATAAATGTCTGTTGAGCAACATGTCGGGTGACTGTCGGTGCTGGGAAGGCGCAAAAGCAAACCCTCTTAGAGGGGACGTTTTAGTAGGAGAGAGACAGTAAACAAGAGAAATAAGAGAAATAAAGTTGGTGATAGGAGCTAAGGAGAAAAAAATAAAGCTGAGAAGTGGGACAGGAGAGGGGAAGGGTGGAAATGCTAGCTGCGGGGTTCAGGAAGTCTCCACCAAGACGGTCTCATTTGGGGTGGGGGTGGGGGAAGAAGTCCCTATTTGGGAAAAGATCTGAGGAAAGAGAGGAAGCCAGTCATGTGGCCCCTGAGGGAAGAACAATCCAGCCATAGGGAACAAACAGTAACAGCAGAGGCCCTGAGGTGGGGATGTGTCTGGTGACCACTGTGGCAGGGACGGAGTGGAAGGAGGGGAGTGTGAGACAGAGTCAGAGAAGCCACCCCCGGGGCTGGATCTGCAGAGTGAGAAAGCTATAGGGAAGTTTCGAGCAGAGGAGTTACATGACCTGACTTGCCCGCTGAAGCGTGATCAGTCAGGTGGCCGCAGGGGCAGGGAGACCTGTTAGAAAGGCCCGCCGCAAGGCACCGGGCTCCTGGTGAGGGTGGCTGCGATGAGAAACAGCACTTGGTGAAAAGGGTCAGATTCTGGCTATATTTTGAAAGTAAAGCCAGCGGAACTTACTGATAGATTGCAAAGAGGCGTAGAAAACCAGAGAAAAGAATGACTCCAACAGTGACCAGCAGAGGAGACAGGCCATGTGCCTGCCAGGGGACAGCTGCAAACAGAGGAGTGGCTTCGCTGCTTTCTGGGTCCAGCCTCCTGCCTGCCTGCAGGGCTTGCTCCGGGAACTGGGCAGGGGTGCTCTCACAAGCCCTCTCACTTCCCGCTTAGGCCAGTTTGAGTGGGTGTCTATTGGGAGCAACTGAAAGACACCCTCCTGCTCATTTCCCCGCCATTTCTCATTTGGGTGGTCTGAAACCTCATAATTCCTTACATACATGTCTGTCTCTACCACCGGACTGTGAACTCCCTAACGCCAGGGACTTTGTCGTCCATATCTGCCTTCTCAGGAACTAGCACCGGGCCTGGCGGAGAAAAAGTACGTTATTGCTGCCAATTGAGACAAATCAAGTCAAGTGAAATGCCGGTCCAGGGGTGTCTGACCTTGTGGCATCTCTGGGCCCCATTGGAAGAAGAGAGTTGCCTTGCCACATATTAAATACACAAACACTAGCACCAACAAAAACTGATGAGCAAAAAAAAGGTTTCAAGTAAACTTACGATTTTGCGTTGGGCTGCATTCATAGCTGTCCTGGGCCGCCTGTGGCCCGTGGGCCCCAGGTTGGACACCCTGGCGCTGAGAGTAACGGACTCAGAAAACACCCTACGTGGAGAGCACCTCACTCCCACCCCAACCAAAGCAGCCCCACTTTTTCTCTTTAATGTACTGGACTTCCAAGGGATTTCCCACTAAAAAATAATGAAGGTCCTCTGGTTTTAAAAAAAGTTTGAAAAAAATCAGTTTATTTCCAGTTAAATATGGTAGACTACACATACACTTCTCACTAAAATGAGAAGGAAGTGACTGAGGCGGACTCTAAAGCTGGCCAGGGCGCAGTGAGAACCCACCTGATGTCACGGCTGCAAATGCCCAGAGTTCAGGAGGCGGGAGAACCAGGCGGCCCCGGTCTATGCATGAGGATGGGCCCAGAAACTGGGGACTCGTTGACACTGTTGTGGAAGAGGGAGACCCTCCGATCCCTCTCCTGCTCCACATACCGCCAACACACCATTTGCTACCTCAGTGTCCCAAAGTTGAATTTTGCCTTGGATTTGTGGACATTTCCAATACCAGCGAATTATTTTCGTGCTGCCTTTGAAATTGTGGACTAAGTTCAACTAGGTTCTCAAAAATATGTCAAATGAATAAAACCTTTTAGAAAAAATCTTCAACACTTTGGAAAAGTAAGAATTATTGATAAACTGTATTTATTTAAACCATAAACTTGTCCCTTGGAAGCACATGTACTTTAACGTAAGATACTGTATCGGAAGTGTTATTCTGATCTTAAACAGAAGAGATCGTAGCAGCTCGTATTACTCAGAGCCATTGTTTTTGATAACCTCATTTCATGTGGAATTCGGATCCACAGGCAAACATCTACAGGCTTACATAGGGAAGCTCTGGTACAAATGAGACAAGTATTTCCTGCCTCTTTGGTTTCCTAAAAGGAATTCTTGAGGTACAGCTGCACACCTTCCTGTCTGCACCCTCGTACTAAGACTTGCAGTGTTTCCAAAATACCTCCTGTGTTTCAAAGCATCTGTTGCCACTTTGAATATTGTGCCCCCAGCAGGTTGTCTTGGAGCTTCGGATGTTCTTTCAGACATTTCTCTTTGGGAATTCTAACAATCGCTAAGGCTTGTAGGGGCATCAATCAACAAGAAAAGCTTTATTGGAACTAACAGTTTTCTAGACTGAAGCCAAACCATCTGACACACTCACCTGCCCACTAATGGCACAGTGTGGGTCTAAGGCAGCACCTGTTCCATTTCCACCGCTTCCACATGTGGCGTTTCTTTTGGTCCAAGGTGCAGCGTTGACTGGCTCCATGTAAGCCAGTAAAATCAGAGCTTGGGCGACTGCACAAAGGCGTCTTGGTTTTAGCTATTAATTGTGTGAAGTTGAAAACCAGCTTCTTGAGCCGGACCTGATACTGTAAAAATCGATCTCATAAAAAGAACTCTGTTCTTTATTTTACACATGAGGATGCTCTAAGAAGTTCAGACCTTTTTTCTGTGTCAAATGATGTTTTATATATAAAACAGCTCTCAGAATTAAGGTTATGATCATAGCAATGGAAATTAGAACAGAAGAGTTGGCTATAAAGTTATGGGACTGTCACAGAAGGCGGAGCAGAGCGACAAAGGGATGGAAAAGAAAAGAGAAGTTACCAGAAAACTGGAGGGCCAGTCTAGGACCTGCATTTCGGGAGTTCCGGAGAGAACAGAGGAAATAAGGAAGGAAATCCTAAAAACAAAACAAAACAAAAAAATTCAAGAACTCTGAAGAACATTCATTACCATAGTAAGCTTCACTGAGTTCCCAGAAAATGAGATGAAACTTGGTCCATGCCAAGGTACACGGGCAGGAAATTTTAGAACAATGGGCACAAAAAGAAGATCTTACAAAACTCCAAAGAGAAAAACAAGTTTCCCACAGGCAGGCATGAGCATGCGCGTGCACACACACGGCGTCCAATTGTGACGTTAGATCTTAAGAAACAAAGGACACTGCCTCTGTCCCTATGCAAAAAGCACTATGTGTAAGAATGTACTTTTTTGGGTGCTGTCTGTTGTTCTATCTGCTCAGGTCTATGCCTCATTCTCCTGGGAAATGGTCCTGTTCCTCTCTTCCCCTCATACGAGGTCTGTCCAGAAGGAATTCAGCCATGTCATATGAAAAATAGAGACATTTATTGAAGAAGATTCAAGATACAAGAAGCAGTGTGCACAGGACAATGACGCCTCGGTCCCTTTCAAAGCAGGCGCCTTGGGACCTTACACAGTTCTCCCAGTCGCCATCAGCTGCCCTGTTGTATTTTCCTGAATCTCATCAATGGTCTGAAATCCCTTCCCTTTCAAAGGTGATTTTAGTTTTGGGAAAAGTCAGAAGTTGCAGGACGCCAAATCTGGGCTATAGGGGGACTGAGTCACCTGGGGGATTTAATGTTTTGCCCAAAAACTCTGCATGAGATGAGATGCATGAGTAGGCATGTTGTTGTGATGAAGCTGCCAGTCACCAGTTGCCCATGGCTGCGGCCTTCTGAATCATCTGAATAGTTTCCGTGGAGAGATGTTCAGGCTTAATGCAAAATCTGATGCAGATCCATTGCTCTACTCACTCAGTCATTTTGAATGGGACAGCCACACAGCACACATGCTCGCTCAACGGCATCTACTGCCCCCACTGACTAGTACAGTGAAGTTGTCATTGTTCACACACGTGCATTCCAGTCCACTCTCCTTGGCTGCCAGGTTACATCGATGTTGTGCAAACCATTCTTGTTATATTAACAATGGCTGAACTTTTTCCAGACAGACCTCATCTATCCTGTGTTTCAAATGCGTGCTCCCCAGGCTTACTGGCCCCCACCTCTCCGTCCATGTTACATCTATCGGAGCTTCCCTGATGTTTATTAAACTCAGAGCCAGAGAGAATGACTGCCTTCCTGCTAGGTGGTAAGAATGGGAGCTTCTACAGCTGCTGGCCACCATGACTGCAGTATATATCGGAGACAGTGCGGTTCAGACAGGGAGGCAGAGATGAGAGACTTCGCCCTGTCTGAGTCCTTGGGTCCAGCTTCGCAGAAACCAGTGCAAGCTAGACCCCTGCACGTTGCATGGTGACATGAGTCTCCAACACAAAAGTGGAAACATTTGCCATTTGAAACAAAGACGTGTGCTGAATACAGAAATGTAAGAGAGCAGCTGTACTTACTTGTATAATAATTAATCATTATAACTGACACGTTCGGAGACTTCCAGTGTGCCAAGCAGTGTGCGGATACTTTTAGTGTGGTATCTTGTTCAATGTTTGCAACAGCCCCTTGACTGAGGAAGCTGAGGACAGAGCACGTGAGTTACTTTTTTATACTCTGGGATTAATATTCAAGCACCTAAGAGACCACCAGAGACACTCCCTTCAGTGGGACATTCCAGTCCTGCCCACACTTCCCCTCTTCCTACTCCCTCCAGGCCGCCTTGCTCATGCCCTGTCTTCTGTCAAGTGCTCCTTCTCCAGCTCCGCTGGACAAAATCCTACTCACCCTTTGAGATCCACTCACATGTACCCTGCCGTGTCCCATCGTGAACGCTTTAGCCTCAAAGGTGGATTCTTTCCTAGCCTCTTCTGTGCTCTCACTGCATAAGCAAAATGTTATGAAATTAAGGGCATGGACTCTGTTCTGGTGAAGTTCAAATGTTATCTCTACCACTTTCTTGCTTGGACAAGTGTCTTAACACATCTGGGCTTCAGTTTCCTTCCCTGTAAGATGTGTTGAACTAGTACTGCCTTATAAGATTTTTGTGAGGATTATATTATTTAATATGTACAAGTGACAAGTTCTGAAAACACTATCTGCTTTATAGTGATCAAATAAGTGTTAACAATTGTGATTATTAACATTGATCTTGTCAGTAAGCAAGTAACGCTGTAAGCCTTATATTCTTTTTAAAATAAATATAATATATATTTTAAAATATTTATTTATTTATTTATCTTTCGCCCTGGCTGGTGTGGCTCAGTGGATTGAGCGCAGGCCTGGGAACCAAGCAACCATGGTTCGATTCTCAGTCAGGGCACATGCCTGGGTTGCAAGCCAGTTCCCAGCAGGGGACACACAGGAGGCAACCACACATTGATGTTCCTATCCCTCTCTCCTTCCCTTCCCCTCTGAAGATAAATAAATAAAAAATTTAAAAATTTTTTATTTATTTATTTATCTTTAGAGGGGAAGGAGAGAGGGAGAGAAACATCAATGCATGGTTGCCTCTAGTGCGTCCCCTGCTGGGAACTGGCCTGCAGGGAACTCGCTTGCAACCCAGGCATGTGCCCTGACTGGGAATTGAACCGCGATCCTCTGGTTCGCAGGCCTGTGCTCAATCCACTGAGCTACACCAGCCAGGGCAAATACAATATTTTATTTATTTTTTTAAAAGATTTTAGCCCCGGCTGGTGTAGCTCAGTGGATTGAGTGCGGGCCTGAGAACCAAAGGATCGTGGTTCGATTCCCAGTCAGGGCGCATGCCTGGGTTGCAAGCGAGTTCCCTGCAGGCCAGTTCCCAGTGGGGGACACATGAGAGGCAACCATGCATTGGTATTTCTCTCCCTCTCTCCTTCCCTTCCCTCCCCTCTAAAAATAAATAAATAAAATCTTTTAAAAAGGATTTTATTTGTTTATTTTTTTTAGAGGGGAGGGAAGGGAAGGAGAAAGAGAGGGAGAGAAACATCCATTAGCTGCATCTCACACACCCCAAATCTGGAACCTGGCCTGCAACCCAGGCATATGCCCTGACTGGGAATCGAACTGGTGACCTTCTGGGTCACAGGCCAGTGCCCAATCCACTGAGCCACACCAGCCAGGGCAAACCTTAGATTCTTTAGAAAGGTAGAAATGACAACAGCCCAGCCTCACAGAGTTGTCATGAGATTCCGATCAGCTACCACTTGTCAAACACCTGGCATTATCATTAGCACACTACAAACAGGAGCTGCTGCCGCCAGCAGTTGATGTCTCCATCTATTTTGAGAGTTTCCACGGTGTACTTTCTGTAGCTGTCTCCCTCCCCGCCTACCCCCGGGCATTGGCATCTGGTGAGCAGATACCCTACGTGATGATCCAAGCGGCTGCTCACTCAGGACTTCTCTCCCTGTCTCCCAACCGACTGGCTTCCCACCTAGAACCTAATCATTGAAGTCTGGTTAGGTTCTTTCAAAAATAGTTCCTGGCTGCATATGAAATGCACAGATCCAGTCTCCTTAGGAAAAAAATGTGCACATTGTAGCTAAGGCTAACCTCGTGCTGATCCCAGCCCTCTTGGAGGTTACCACTGCTGCCTATCAGTTGGTGACTTATTTTGGCTGAAGCTGCTCAGACTTTGGCTCATGGCAGCCATCAGTCTGAAGGCTCATGTCTGTCTTCTGTTTTGGAAAAATCCCCAGGCCTCATTTCTTCGAGTACTGCCTCAACTCCTGGAATGCTTGTTAGAGGCTTGCAGTCTGGCCTCCACTGCGCTTAATTTGCCTCTCTTCTCCTTCCTCTCTTTCCCTCCTGGGTCAACTTCTCGGTATTAGTTTTATTTTTCCCGTGAAATGCGTTTGTGTCATAGCAGAGCAATGAAGAATGCTTTCAAGCTGACTGACAGTTCACATAGTCTAATACTTCACAACAATTTTAGAAAGTACATGATATTATGTAATAAAGAAGGTTTTATAAAGAAACAAGTGTTATAAGTGAAATGTAGTTGTAATCCTTTTAAACATTTCATCCATTTTGAAAGACTGATGGTAAATTAAACTTTTAAAAGTACTGGGGGAAAATGTTCTTCACCAAGAAATTATGAGAACCATTTGCTAGCATTCATGTTTTAAGTGCCTCCAGTAAAATATTATGAGGTGAAACAATTTTTCAACGGCAGGTAATAACATTCGGCTGGTGAGTGTTCATCGGATTTGGCCCAAAGGGAAGGAAGGATAAAATGGGCCATTTCACACACATCCAAGGGGGCCCTCCGCCTCCAGCACGCTGACCCTCAGGCCACCCCGCGGGTGCCTGGCGCACACACTGACACCTGTGCCTCACTTCAGAATCCAGTGCCCTAAGGATGACACAGTGGCTGCTCAGATGACACGCAAGAGCCCCCCAGTGGGTGGGCCCTGAAAGCCAGCCGGCACCCACTGCTTTCCCCAGGAGCAAAGCAACTTCTGCGGCAAATGAAATCACTTTCCAAGACCTCTTTAACCTGTGAACCATGTAAAATCTTTTTATTGCTCTTCCTGTTTACTAATTATGACTGTAATTCATGTCGAGTATTTTTTTCCATACACGCTCAATGTATCAATATTTCTATTTCTCTTTTTTGGGAAGATTTTATTTTTTTTATTTTTAGAGAGAGGGGAAGGGAAAGAGGAAGAGAAGGAGAGAAACATCAATGTGTGGTTGCCTCTTACATGCCCCCAACTGAGAACCTGTTCCACAACCCAGGCATGTGCCCTGACTGGGATTCAAACTGGCAACCCTTTGGTTTGCAGATCTGCGCTCAGTCCACTGAGCTATATGAGCCAGGGCCTCAATATTTCTATTTCTCAACAACAGAGAATGCTGGCTGTACCCAGTGCCTTGAGTTATCTTGTTTCTTTTATTGTACTTTGCTTCGTTAGCCATCAGAATATTTTGGGGCAGAAAGAGAAACTGGGAAGCAGATTGTAACCCACTCAGTTCTTAAGCTGAGTAACTTCTGATAGATAACACAAGATCTAATTCAGCTTGTCCCTGGAGGAAATTCAAGCAACATGGTGCTTATTCAGGCTTTTACATCATGGTGTCAATTTCTAGCATAAATTGTGACTCTCCACACACATGTGCTTTCAAAGGAAAAAATAAAAGCAAGCCATTTAAAAATATTATTTTCTGATATGTCATTTGATGGAGTTTTGGAGCAGATTGACTTGAAAATTCTATTTGCGTTATTTTTGAAACAGATAAATTGAAAGTGTGTTTACCAACGCAATTAAATCAGTATGTATGGCCACCTTGCTTACAAGTTTCTCATTTTAAAGGCATAGTAAGTTTATATCCTGCCATATTCCATCTGCAAGTCGAGTTGTTTTTATTCAGAATTGTGTTCTGTGGATCCGGAGCATCACAAACTGTGCCCTGGAGTAGGAAGTGTGGTTTCCTGGCATGGGTCGGCCCGCAAGCCCCTGTTCAGCTACTTCCCCCAAATTAGTACTCTGTAATTTGTATTACTTCCCCAGAAAAATTAAGGAAACATTTGTAAACACACTGTTCTTACAGATAAAAAGAGATAGCAACTCTGCTGTAAAAAAATTTAAAGTTCTCTATAACTAGATATTTAGACATTTCTACATTGTGAGCAAATAATATAGTTGTTTTCAGACAACTAACTGAAAACCACATTAGACTCTTTCAAAAGCTAAATCTTAATACTAAACTCTGTTGCCCATCTTTTGGTATCCAAATTAAAAGTTGCAGAAATGAAATGGGAACATAATATAAAAGAATTTGCACTTGCTAGGAGACCATCTTCTGAATGACAGGAGAAGGGAGTTCTGCTCATCTGACTAATTACTCCTATTTCGTTTCTGCTGCTTTTGGGCTTGTACGTGGCACTTTTGGGGATGGGAAAGGGGATAAAGAGGGCAGATCTTACTGGTTTCTATTCAAGAGAAAGTTTCCAATATTTCCTTTTTTTCCCCTTCTTCTGTTAATATTGTAGGACAGGTTTCCTTGGGCTGCCTAAGCCTTTGGTATCTTGGCAATGGTTTCCAGTCAAATCACAGATGCCAGTAGGTTACAGAGGGTCGGATTCAGCACAGGACATGGGCACTGGCTGTAGGAATCCAGGAAGCAGGAAGGCATTGCTTGGTAGTCTTCAAAGGCATGCTTGGGTTGATTGCCGTGTCTGTTGGATGAACTTGGTCCAATAGCCAGTCCTACAGAGTGAGATTTTCCAGCCCAGTCACATGGCCTGGTTCTAGTGTCTCTTGACTAATGGAATCCATGACTAACCTCTGACTTCCAGTTCCCTCAGCAGGTGGTCTTGGAGCACTGGCCTGCTGGAAGGATGTTAGGTGGTGTGTGATGATGTCCACCAACACAGTGCCCTTGCCTGAGCCCAGCCTCCCGTGGTCACTGTGATCAGCAGCTGCCTGGACACTTCCATGCCGGAGAGAGAGATTCAGGCCATCTCCAGGCGAGGCCAGAGGAAGGCTTTCAGCCTGGCCAAGCGAGCCTGCTCACCCACCTCTTTCTCGTATCCACTCGTCAACCTGGATGCTTCTTAGAGTCACCTGTCATCTATAACTATCATCCCTTCCCCTTCTTGTTTTCCCATTTTTTAATAGAGGCACAATCTCCACAGAACGCAATCCCTAGCTCATAAATGTACAGTTAGATGAGTTTCGACAAAGGCATACACACCCCTGTAACACTCACCCTTCTCAAGATAAAGAATATTTAGGGGGTAGGACAGGGGAAAAAATATTTACATCACCCTAGAAAGGTTCCTCATGCCCATCTCTGTTACTTTCTCTGCCTTCATCCCAGGCAACCAGTACCTCCCTGACGATAAAGCTCAGGAAGAGTTTGGTATTGTGATTTTTGTACATAGTGTTATGTTATAAGCAATTGTTCACGGTAATAGGTGGAAGGAAGTCATACTGACTGATTGTCAAGTGCTTCATGAATATTATCTTACTTATTTCTCACAACCACCCTATAAGGTATCCATATCCTGATTTTATAGGTGAAGCACTGAGGCTCAGTTTGGTGAAGCAGCTTAATCGGTAGCTTGGGTCACAGGTGGCGAGGCTGCTGTTAGGAACAAAGGCTCTGAGTGGCCCGAGTTTCTGCCCCATTGTGCTCACGTTGCCCCCACGAGTGACGTTTTTTTAAATGCTGAGGTGAGATGGAGGCACGAGGTGTCAGAAGCCTGGTAGCCTGCCCTCGGGGAGGGCCCTGAGCTCACTGCGGGGTGCTGGAATCTGCTCACCTCTGCTCCGGACTGCGCCCAGTTCAGTTTCCAGGTCGATGAGGAGTTGAAAATGAACTTGAAACCAGCCACAGCGAGGGTATTCGCACCAAGGAAATCAACAAATGTTACAAACCAGAGCTGTCTTTTCGCCCAACAGCGGGTGGTTTGGCAATTACCAGCACACCGCTGGTGACATCCGTCATGCCAACTACCCTTTTCTGTGTAGAATCATTGACGGTCAGATAAATCTGCCTAAACAGTGGAGTGACAAAGGCACAGGACATGAGCGTCTGATCTGAGTTTGGTAGTCCACTAAATGAATGACCTTGAATTCATTGCTCAAGGTCACTGTAAACAAGGGGAGGAGCAAGCCAAGACATGAAGTTAGGGTCTTGATTGTACCTCTAGCTGGGACTTTCTGGTTATTCCAGGCTGTGGGGCAAGACCAGAGTAATGCAAGACCAGGCAGGTTTTAATGGTCTCTTATCCATCAATAATATAGAAGCCTGCCTGGGGAGAGAGACCTCAATTTTTGATTTGGCAAGAGAAGCTGGTATTTTTTAATTGCTTGCTTCTCAGTTTAGATGAACACAGAAAGTCACTTAGGGGCTTAGCTGCCCAGAGAAGGATTCCTGGAGTGACCCCTATTACTTCTATAAATAGAAGGCTGGTCTTCCTGCTATCTGTGTGTTTATGTGTGTATGTGTGTGAATGTACTCTTTGTGGCCTGACACGGCACGTCTCCAAATTGGTGTCTGGGTGGAGACAGGAGGACAGAAGGAAATTTGCATTCTGGGGACGACTGGACTGAGTCCCCATCCCCTTCCCTTTGAAGGTCAGTGTTATTAGACTCTCTTTAAGGAATAACATGTCTTCTCTCTTTCTATTCTATTTCTGGAATTCCTAGTGCTTGGTTGTTGTTCTTCTGAGCTCATCTCTGTCTTTTTCCTCTGAGATTTGAAGTTAGCTTAGACAAATTAGAAAATACAGGCTTGCCCTGGCTGGCATGGCTCAGTGGAATGTGTGCTGGCCTGCAAACTGAAAGGCTGCCGGTTCGATTCCCAGTCAGGGCTCCTGCTTGGGTTGTGGGCCAGGTCCCCAGTGGGGGGCATGCAAGTGGCAACCAATCAATGTCTCTTTCCTTGTCTTTCTCTCTAAAAAACAAATAGAATCTTAAAAAAGAAAATACAAGCTCTCCCAAATTATCTTTTCTAGTTATTTATTGAGAGCACAAAGAAAAACGATGGATTTTTGTCACATTTACCTTGTAGTCACCCTCCTCACTAAACCGAATTGCTTTCCTAGGGCTGCCGTGACGAACGCCATGACAACCTGGGTGGCTTAAAACAGAAATTTTCTTTCTCAGAGCTCTAGAGGCCGGAAGTCCAAACTCAGGGTGGCAGGGCCACACCCTGCAGGGGGCAGTCCTCACGCTCCTCTTCCTGCTGTGGCTCCAGGTGCCCCTCAGTTTGTGGCTGAGTAACTCCAGTCTCTGCTCCGTCTTCACATGGCCTTTGGCTCTTCTTCGTCCATCTCTGCTCTGTGCGTGTCTTATGAGGACATTTTTCACTGGATTTAGGGCCTACCTAGATAATTCAGGATGGTCTTGGCTCAGGATCCTTAACTTAATTTCATCTGCAAAAACTTTTTTTCCAAATAAGGTCACATTCATGGTTTCCGAGAGGTGGACATATTTTTTGAAGGAGCTACCATTCAACCTACTAAAGGTAGTTTGGTGTGGGATTGTTTTTCTTCAACTAGAATTTTTTGGATTTTCTTAAGTAAATAAAAATATCATTTGGCATTCATTAAATCAACAAATACTTACTGAACAACTCCTATGAGCTAAGGACTACTATGGGCCCAGGGTTCTAGGTGCTGGGAACACATTAATAAACAAAACGTATAAAAATCCTTGACCTTATAGAGCAATAGTCTAGTGAGGAGAGAATCACAAGTAATAAATATAAAATAAATCAGGATGATAATGTCTATAAGAAAAATAAAGCAAGCTTAGGGACAGAGAGTGATAGAAGGGTTATTTTAGGTACCTTTTTGGGGAAAGGCCACTGTGATGAGCTGACACTTGAGAAGTGATTTGAATCATGTGAGTCACTGGGAGGTCATTCTCGGCCAAGGTAAAGGTCTGGACATGAGTGTGCACTTGATGTGTTTTGGAGATAAAGAGTTAAGTAGAAAAGCGGCCGGTGTTCAAAGCATTGGTCTGAACGCTGAGTGGGGAGTAGATGATGGGGTGGGGCAAAGGGAGAAGCCATTAGGAGCCAAAGTAAATAATCCCAGAGAAGGATGACGGTGGCTGCTCTGGCTCAGCGACTGCGGGGGTGTAAGAAGTGTCCAACTAGCCACACATTGATGTTTCTCTCCCTCTCTTTCTCCCTCCTTCCCCTTTCTATAAACAAACAAACAAATGAATGGAAGTGTCCATATTAGGCCTTGGCCAGGTAGCTCAGTTGGTTAGAGCATCATACGGATTACACCAAGGTTGTGGGTTCAATCTTCGGTCAGGGCACATAAAAGAATCAATCAATGAATGCATAAATAAGTAGAACAACACATAGATGCTTCTCTTTCCCTCTCTCTCTCAAATCAATTTTTTAAAAAGGGTCCAAATTAGAGATACATTTTAAAGACAGCTGACAGCATTGCTGAGGGATTGGAGAGGGGAGACACAGAGAAGGAGAAGTATCAAGAAGGGTACAATATTTTTGTCCTGAACAGCTGGATGAATGAAGCTGTCACTTGATGAGATGGGGAAGACTGGCAGAGGAGCAGGCTTTGCAAGAAAATTCAAGATTCCATTTTGATTAGGTTAAGTTCGGGGTGCTTATTTGGACTGCCAAGTGGAAAAGTTCAGCTTGCAGCGGAATTCCTTGTCTGGAGGGCAGCGGGGAGGTCAGAGCTGCAGCTGGCAGCATAGAAATGGAACTTAAACCCATGGAATTCAATGACATCACCTAGGAAGGGAAGGTAGATAAGAAGGGGTCCAAGGACTGAGTCATGGGGAATTCCAACATGTAGAGGTTAGAAAAGAAGGGAGGATTTGTCAAAGAATGCAGAGGAATGAAGCCAGAGAGGCGGAAGGACCAAGAGTGGGATGTCCCAGAAGCTGAATGAAGAAAGGGCTTCTGGGAGGAGGAAGTGGTCAGCTGGGTCCGATGCTGCTCATTGGTCAAGTAGAAGGGGCTGAGATTTGACCACTGGATTTAGCAGCGTGAGGGTCACCAGGGACCTTATTTCAGTGGAGGTGTGGGACCAAAAGCCTGAGTGGAAGAGAGTTAAGAGGTAATAGGAGGAAAAAAAGTGGAGACAATACGATTAGAAAAATTATTTTGAGACATTTTGTTCTAAGGGGACCAGAGAAGTAGTGTGGAAGTTTTAAGGGATCTGGAAATAATAATTTTATCCTTTCTGCTGCAGGGAGAGGGTATAAAGGAACTAAATAGTAATAAAAATATATAATTAAAAATAAAATAATTTAAAAAATAATTTTATCCTTTCTTTTCCAATATTTATACTGATTATTTCACTTTATCACCTAATTGAACTGGATAAAACCTCTGAAAACAATGTTGAATAATAACATGTAAGCAGATATCCCTATGTTTTGCCAGTTTTGATGGAAATGGTTTTAGGGATCAACCATTTAGAATAATGCTTGCTGTTGAATTTTGAAAAATAAGTCATTGGGCTTTAAAAATAATATTTAAGTAGTTTTTATTCGTATTTAAAAGGATGAATGAGGTACAACAGAGATGAAACACAGTGCTCAAAACATAAATGTAAGCCCTGGTTGGTGTGGCTCGGTGGATTGAGTGCAGGCCTGCAAACCAGGGGTCGCTGGTTCAATTCCCAGTCAGGGCCCGTGCCTGGGCTGGGAACCAGGTCCCTGGTTGGGGGCATGTCAGAGGTAACTGAAAGGTGTTTCTCTCCCTCTCTTTCTCCCTCCCTTCCCCTCTCTCTAAAAATAAATAAATAAAAACCTTTAAAAATGCATTAAAAAAGATTTTATTTATTTATTTTTAGAGAGGGGAGAGGAGGGAGAAAAATAGGGATAGAAACATCAATGTGTGGTTTGTCTGATGTTTCCTCATGACTCGGTTCAGGCTGGGCACTTTTAGCAGAAATATCACAGAAGTGAGCTGTGTCCCCAATGCTTAGTACTCTGACAAACTGTCAGCTCTTCTAATCATAGTGACTTTAACTTTGACCATTTGGTGAAGTTAGTGTCCTTCTAGATTCTTTACTGCAAAATTACCATTTTTTAATTTGTAATTAATAAATATTTATGGGACCTTACTGTGAGACTGTTTAAATGTCTTATTCCTCATTGAACATCTGGCCTCATACCATTTTAAAAAATAATAAATTAGTCCTCACCAATGTAGCTCAGTGGGTTTGGTGTCGTCATGCAAAGAGAATTGTTGCCTGTTTGATTCCAGGTGGCCTGGGTTGTAGGTCAGGGGTGCATGCAAAAGGGGACCAATTGATGTTTCTCTCCCTCTCTTTCTCCCTTTCTTCCTATCTCTCTAAAAAGAAATAAATAAAATCTTTAAAAAATAATAGAATTTTGCCCTGGCTGGTGTAGCTCAGTGGATTGAGCGTGGGCCTGCGAACCAAAGGATTGCGGTTTGATTCCTAGTCAGGGCACATGCCTGGGTTGCAGGCCAGTTCCCAGCAGGGGACGCATGAGAGGCAACCACACATTGGTATTTCTCTCCTTCTCTCCTTCCCTTCCCCTCTAAAGATAAATAAATAAAATCTTTTAAAAAAATAATAGAATTTTGAGAACTTTCCAATCTCTTTTTGATGTTGGTGATTCAAGTTGTTTATTCTTAAGTCAGCTCTCAAATTTTCTGCCTGTCTTCTTAGTTCTCCATTCTGGGAAATTTTACCAATCCTCCAACTGCATAAAAAAAAAGAAAACTGAACCAGTATTAACGCCAATAAGTCTTTTATTGTTTTCTGTTCATTAAAAGCATCCTATTGCTGTTCAATGGATTACAATAACTTCAGATTTCTCTTAGATACTAATTGGGTCCTGTAAATTCTATCTTTTTACCTTCAAGGTCTTCTTTTCCTACTTGCACATCTTGGTCTTCTGCTCTTCCTCAAAACCTTGGCAAGCCATGTTGGGTGTGCATTTCTGAGAAGGCAGCGATGTGAAGGCTCTTGGGAATTTGCGTGAACTTGTGTGAACTTGCTGGAGGTCTTCTGACTGAAGGCTTCAGGTCTGGAGCAGCGGGAGGGGCGGTCGTGGTTGGAAGAGCTCTAAGGGAGCAATTGTATGGGACAGCAGCTTCCACGTTAGTTATCTCCATTGCTTTGGAGGAGAGCCCACCCCTGCCGTTCTGTGTTGTGGAAGGGCCGTGGCTGGGACATTCAGTCGGTACCCACATTTACAGCCCATTTCTGACTCCAGCCCTTTACCCCAGCTTTCCTTTCCCAGCCAGGAACCTCTTCAGCATTTGGTGAGAGAAATAGGTTCTCTCTCTTCCTGCAGCCCCCTCCTCACGCATACAAATTGGCTGTTTTCTCCGGTAGGGTTCATCAGGTAACTCTTTGCCATCATTTTCCATCACCCCTAAATCTGTTGAAACCTCTAATTCACTAATAAAGGATTCCCCCCTTCTTCAAATGCAGACATACAATTTTTAAATATTTGTAGTTGGGTCTCCAGACAGCCAATGCTTGGGTCAGGTTGCCACCCTAAACCACAGCCTCTCCAGTTACTCTTTAATAAAATCCCTCTTACTGATTAAGCTAGGTGAAATTTGCATCTGTTCCTTGTAACTAAAACACTTTTAGGAAAGAGGGGCATTGTCGCTAGTTATCTCTTTACTCCAGGCCTAGAATCCCCAGGCATCCCCTCAGCCTTTCCGCAAATTGACCGGAATACAATGAACGCAGTTAATGTACTCCCTGATTCTCAGATTCCAGTGCCTGGAGGAGTCGGGCTGATAGCATCAGTGAATGACTCGGGCCAGATGGGGACTGGGGAAAGCGGAGGGTCTGCGCCCGGAGCAGGGCAGCTGTCGCCAGATAGCTCTTCAGATCTCCAACACGTGCATGTGTGACCAGAGTTGCCAGGCCTCCTGTTTTTTTCGTTTTGTTTTGTTTTGTTTTGTTTATTTGTTTGCTTTCAGGTCTTCTAATTTTTAGGAGAAGCTTAGAATCGACAACTTATTTTAAAATTCCAGGTTTTTAAATGTAGGCAACTAATTTTAAAACATTTAAATAACTATTCTGGCCAAAGAAAACATGCTTTGAGGCCACATTTGTTACTTCTGATTTACTTACGCCCTTAGGTGCCTAAACACATCTGATTTAAGGGTCACTTTTATTACTTCTCCTGATGACAATTTTACTGTGTATTTACTGCGGTGCTAAGTGGTTATGAACATAACTGTATCTCATTGCCACAGCAACCCTGGGAAGTAGGTATCACCTCTCCACTTTATAGGTGGGGGTGTCTAGGCAGCAAGGTTGATCCTTTCGGGACACAGCTCTGAAACCCTGAAGTATTTGTACAGCTTCCTATTATCCTCGGGATTAAAAATTGAGCTTAAAGTTCCTTAGCTGGACTTAATGAGGTACTTCCACCCTGGGCTCCCCTCACCTCTCTCACCTTGCCTGACACATGAGGTCCAGCAAGAGAGAAGTTTTCTGTCCCCTCAACATAGTAATTCTGTTCTTAATATTATACACAAGTTTCTGGTTTTAAATAAAAATCTGAGAGCATTTCATTCTTATGCAGAATTACCAAATTGCCACAATTTGTGTTTCATAGCTTGTATAAGCATACATATTCAATAAAACGGTGGAAACGCTGTACCAAACTGATTCAACTGACTTTTTATTTTTACTATTATTTATCAACTTTAGAGAAAGAAAGGAAGAAAGGAAAAAAGAGAAACATCCATTTTTTGTTCCACTCACTTATGCACTCATTGATTGATTCTCGTATATGCCCTGATCGGGGTTCAAACTGCAAACCTTGGCAGAGCGGGCTGATGTTCTAACCACTATGCTGTCGGGCCAGGGCCTCATATGGCTGCTTTTATTTCACTTCTTGATATGCACACATTCTATCAACATGGAACAATAATTACTACTACAAATAATGTTAATCTCAATAATCACCACTGCTAATAATTAATCATGTGAAAAAATAATTGATGAATACAAAATAAAATGAACTATGGGTTGCTCTCTTTCAGAATAAGTGGCTGTTTAATACAGAAAAGTCACATGAATCAGGAAGGACATGATAGGGTCCCCTGGCCATTTGTGTTTCTTAGAATGCCATTGTCTTCTTTCTGCATTTGATGAAAGTTCTGGTGTGAATAGGAACCGTGGCCCCTTGGAGTTATTAGAGCTCCCACTCACTTGGGCAGAGTTGTAGACTTGCTTTGTTCTTGCTTTGAGTCTCCCTGAACTCCTGCCCACCTGGGCCCACTAGCATTCTGCGCTCACAGCCTCCTGAACACTAAATGCAAACGGGGGGGCCACAAGGAGTGGCAGTCACAGCATGCTCATCTGCCCTGCTCTTGGGCAGGCTCCATCATCTTCTTAGATTTCTTATCCAGCACCAGTTCAAAGCTGAAATAATCTAGCATTTCAAGCTCTGGCTGGTATCTCAGTTGGTTGGAGCAACATCCCAATGCACCAAGGTTGCAGGTTCAGTCCCCAAATCAGGGCACATACAAAAATCAACTAATGAATGCACCGATACATGGAACAATGAATCAATGTCTGTCTCTCTCTCTCCCCGGCCCTTCTTCTCAATCTCTCCTTTCCTCTTTCAGATAAATAAGTAAATTAATAAAAATAAAGTAAAATAAAATAAAATAAAGAATTTCAAGGTGGTGACAACAGAGCATTAAACCGAGCCTGGGGCACTTCTGAGGCTGGGGCCTTGTGACACTGCAGTGTTCATACACCTGAACTGCCCCTACCTGGAGGTTCCCTCATTACTGTGGTTCTTTTAAGAATTTGAGGCACTTAGCACCTCTTTGTCCCTCTTTGGGGTCAAATCCCAAACCTGGTACACCAGGAAAATTTCCATGCAATTCCCGCTGTACTTGCTCAGCAGAGTCTGCTGGTTGTCCTCTATCCTCTGATGAAAGAAGTTCTAGTATCAACTGGGCACAAAGCCACCTAGACTAGAGAATACATTTCCCAGAGTTCTTTGCACCAAATGTGACACATGATGATGCTCTGGCCAATAAGAGGAAGTGGAAGTGTTCTATTTTTTTAAAATTATTTTATTGTTGTTCAAGTACAGTTGTCTGCATTTACCCCCCACCCAGTGTTCTATTCTTAAGAGGCTCTGGACATCTTTCCTGGCTGGTGTGGCTCAGTGGACTGAGGACCAACCGGCAAACCAAAGGGTCGCTGGTTCCATTCCCAGTCAGGACACATGCCTGGGTTGTGGAACAGAACCCCAGCAGAGGGGGCATGAGAGGCAACCACACATTGATGTTTCTCTCCGTCTTTTTCTCCTTCCCTTCCCCTCTCTAAAAATAAATTTAAAAAAAAAACAACTCAGAGCATATGTCACTTGCACCTTCCAGAAAGAACTGACCTTTCTTTCTTCTTCTTTTTTAAAGATTTTATTTATTTATTTCTAGAGAGAGGAGAAGGGAGGGAGAAAGAGAGGGAGAGAAACATCAATGCGGGGTTGCCTTTCATGCGCCCCCAACTGGGGACTGGGCCTGCAATCCAGGCATGTGCCCTGACTGGGAATCTAACTGGCGACCCTTTGGTTCGCAGGCTGGTACCCAAACCACTGAGCCACACCAGTCAGGGCCTTTCCCTCTTCTTTGCTCCTATTACACTCCATACAGATTTCGATCAACCTACAGATAATCTTTCACTGTACTATAAACTACAACGGATTCAGGTATGCCCCCCTGTGATGGAGACGTGGGCTACAACTGGGTTTTTTGTTGTTGTTTTTATTTTTTTATTTTATTTATTTGTCTGTAGAAGGGAAGAGGAGAGAGGGAGAGAAATATCATAGTGTGGTTGCCTCTTGTGTGTCCCCTTCTGGGAACTGGCCTGCAACGCAGGCATGTGCCCTGACTGGGAATCAAACCCCGATACTCTGGTTTGCAGGCCTGTGCTCAATCCACCGAGCTACACCAGCCAGGGCTAGAACTGGGTTTTATTTATCTCTGAATTCCAAGGACTGGGAACATAATAAGTGACGGACATATTTGTTGAATTGCTAGGACCCTGATTGCAACTTATAGATGAGGAATCTGATCTTCAGACAAGGTTAAGTGTTGTTCCACAACTAAGACTAGTTGGGGCTAGAACACAGGTCTCCTGGCCTCAACTTTTGCATCAGTTTGCTAGGGCTGCCATAACAAAGTACCACAAAGTGGCTGCTTTAAGCAGCAGAAGTATTTTCTGACAGTTTTGGAGGCCAGGAGGCCTGAGGCCTGAGATCCAGGTGTCAACAGGGTTGGTTCCATTCTGGCTGTGAGGAAAAATTTGTTTGTGACTCTTTCCTGGCTTCTGGTGGTTTGCAGGCAATCTTTAGTGATAGTTGGCTTATAGAATCATCACCCCAACCTCCTCCTTCATCTTCATAGGGTGGTCATCCTGCATGCACACCTGTTTCCACATTTCTCATTTTAACTTGATTCCGTCTGTAGCAAGAGTCTATGTCCAAAGAAGGTCACATGTTGAGGTACCAGGCACTGTGTCTTCAATGTAGGACTATTAGGAGGACACGATTGAACCCACAACAGTTTCCCAACTGCAAAACGAGGGCCTCTGCCTGGATGGTTGTCAAGGTCACTTCTGCCTCCATACCGGGGAAGAGGAAGTGGCTGGCCCAAGGCCACATAAACAGTGGCTAGAGCTGGGATTCCAAACTAGGTCGGCCTGACTCCAAACCCTGAGCTTTTAATCCAGTACAGATTTACGGCACCCAGTTCACAGGGAGGAGCCTTCCTTCATGGGCACACACACCTCTGTTCTGGGGTTGGCACACAGCCCTGTCTCTTGACTCTGCAGCTGTTCTCGGCCTCCTCCCTCGGTCATTCCTCCAGCAGAGCTTTCTGTCCCATTCTGAGCTGCAGCAGTGAGGCCCTGGGCAGGAGCTCACCAGCTGTCTGTCTGTCCCACCCTCAGACCCAGCAGGGAAACAGTGAAGCCCAGAGTGTCTCCATAAATACTTGTTTTATGAATGCGCACTGGGTACACGAGGCTGGTGTGCTGAAATCCTCAGACTGGCTGCAGGGAAATCCACCTGGAGAAGGAAATCTGTGCCCCACCTCCTGCGCCGAGGCCAGGGACCCCCTCAGCCTCTTCCAACACGGAGCCTGAGGAGTGGATGCAATGACCGAGGAGCGTCTGTATGGGTGGGCCCCCAGCCACCCTCAGAGACTCCCAAACATCCCAGAGCGATGCTGCCAGAATCATAGGTGTGGCCAGGGTCGCTAACCATCTCTAGACATGGGTTTTACCATCTGCAGCAGTAGAAACAAAAATAATTCTCTTATTGCTGTAATAAATAGCTAACAATCACTGGCTCTTCCTAGGGGCCAGGAATGATGCTAAATCTGGGGTTGGCAAATTTTTTCTCTGAAGGGCTAGATAGTAAATATTTTCAGATATGCAGGCAAAGAGCTGAAATGGAAGCTCTCCTATAGGTACTTATATAAGAGAAATCAAATTTACACAATTTTTTTGGTGGAATTAAAACGTAAAAATCATTTTCAGCTCAGGAGCTACATGAACATCCACAGCAGATCAGATCTGGCCCATGGGCTACAATTGGCTGACCCTCTGTTCCCAACACATTGCATAACAAACCGCTCAATGAACCTTGACATGAATAGGATGAGGTACGTGCTGCCCTTACCCTGGTTTCAGATGAGGAAACTGAGTCCCTGAAAGGCTGAGAAACTTGCCTAAATTCACGTCATTATAAACTGGTGGAGCTGGAATTTGAACCCAGGCGATCATTTCTGGAGTTTGCAGGCTTAACCCTTTGCTGTCCAAAACCTAACGCACATGCAGGACTCGGCACGTGTGCGTAGGATTGCTTCCCTTTCTCCTCCCAGGGGTGCCAGACCAGTGAAAGGATAATTCCAATACAAGATAATAAGTACAAAGAGAGAGAAAAGCACAAGGGACTTAGGGAGCAGGAGGTCCCCCAGCACTTCCAGTTTCATGCTTATCGCCTCCCCATCTATTTACTATCTTTATTTTACAGAAGCAAAGTGGAAACTCAGAGAGGTGAGGTGACTTGCCCAACGTCACGCAGCAAGTGTGTGGCACAGATAGGATTAGGGCTCTGTCTCCTGAACTTTGTCTAGGGTGCATCCTCCCATAACAATGCCTTTCAGGGAAGCTCAGTCCAGGTCTGTGACCTCTTCTGCTGGTGACCACATTACCCAGGACCTGGCCTTTCAGAGAACACCACAGGTGATCTTGGTTTAGTCACCAAATCCCAGGACAGAATGTCAGAATCCCTGGAGGATCCAAAGTGGTAAGTCCAAGAGAAACCATCAGGGGACCGGCCTACTTCTAGGGGTCCTCTGAGGGCGGGCATTGCTAGCTGCTTGGCACCTAGTATTCCATTTAATCCCACATAAGATGTCAGGACCTTCATTTGCTGGTCTGTGGCTGCCGCGGTGAGTCTCAGTGAAAGGAGCTGAGGCTCTGGGGCTGGACAGATGCTCCTACCAATCCTGGAGCAACCACTTACCAGCTGTGACCTTGACCAAGTTGCTGCACCTCCCTGGGCCTCGGTTTCCTCTCTTGGAAGATGGGATAATAAATCCTATCTTGGACCGCTAGTTGAAAGAATCCATAATAATATTTGTATGTCAAAGTGCTCTCAGTGGTTATCACTAAGGGGCAGGATTATAGGGGATAGGAATGTTTCCTAGATTCCGATCATTGTAAACATTTTTAAATAGTCATAGATTACTTCATAAGCAGGAAAGTATGCAGAGGTGATTGTCATATATAGACATATACAGGCTACGTGCCTATTACAGTCACTCAATTTACTTGTTTGCGTATTTATTCAGTGAACACATCGGGGGCACCTACTGTCTACCTGGTTCGAGAACTTATACCTGGGATCTGAGCCCTGCACAAGTTCCCAGTGTGATTCACTGGGCGGGGGTGGGAATGAAACGCTGCCCGCAGGGTTAGCTGGGGAGTGCAGCCTCTAACTGTCAGTGAGTGTGATGGAACAAAGGGGTGGCTTCATGGATTAGCAGAGCTTGCTGGAGGGCAGCTGGGAAGGGAGTTTCCCACAGCTGGCAGTGTCCCCCCAGCCCCTGCCCCCACTGCCAGGATTATAAGGAAAAGAGCTCTTTGTCTGAGGACGGCTCACCTAGTGTCAACCTCTGTAGCAGGGAAGTCAGGGCCATAATGTTTAGGTCCCAGCAAGTCCCTCACGGGTGGGAGGGAAAGCTCTCAGAGAGAGGCTGGATGGTGGCCCAGAGGGAGTCCAGCTTCCTACAGATTTAAATGTTACACCTAAAACCATCAAAGTTCAGGAAGAAAATATGTGAATAATGTTAATAATGCGGGGTTGATTAAGGTGTTGCCAACAAACACAAGAACAGAGGCCATGACATAAAAGAGTAATTTAATATGAGGAAAAAATGTAAATTTATGTATTGCAAAAGAATCCAAAACTAAGTTTAAAAACTTGACAGATTGGGAGTAAATATTTATAAAATATATACGATATACACAGTGTCAGCCCAGTTCACCTAAGAACAAATGACTTCATAAAAAATCAAGACTACAAATAGGTAAATCACAAAAGAAATGGCTGAGGATGATGAAAAGATGTTTAAAACCTCTGCTATAAAAGATGATGAAAAAATCCAACGAAAGAGTGTAATTTTTTCATCTAACAGACCGACAAATTACGAGAGGCTGACAGTCTGGGTGACAGGGGAATGTCTGCATTTGCGCACCCTTATATTTTACGAATGGACTTGAAATTGGGCAACTACCATGGAGAGGAATTTTCCTGTACGTACTGACACTTCAGTTATTTGCTTTCTTCCCCCAAAATGTGAGACCTACAAGGGTGGCGAGGAACTTGTCTGTCGTAACCACTGCCACGTTGCCAGCACCTGCAAGAATTCATGGCATAGCACACCTCTGACAAATACTTAACTCGCTCAATGAGAGGTCACGTTTCATTCGGCCTCAGAAATTCTGTTCTGGAGAAATCCATCATTAAAAAATATTTTTGGCCCTGGTTGGGTAGCTCATTTGGTTAGAGCATTGTTGTCCCGATACACCAAGGTTATGGGTTCAATCCCCATTCTGGGCACGTACAAGAATCAAGCAATGAATGCATAAGTGAGCAAATCAACTTCTCTCTCTCTCTCTCTAAAAATCAATCAATAAAAAATTTTTAAATGTGCTTAAAATTTATGTTGCTCTCCCTCTCTTCTTCCCTTCCCCTCTCTCTAAAAATAAATAAATAAATAAAATCGTTTAGCCCTGGCAGGTGTAGCTCAGTGGATTGAGCTCGGGCCTGCGAATCAAAGGATCATGGTTCAGTTCCCAGTCAGGGCACATGCCTGGGTTGCAGGCCAGTTCCCAGGGGGGGACCCACGAGAGGCAACCACACACTGATGTTTCTCTCCTCTTTTTCCCTTCCCCTCTAAAGATAATCAAATAAAATCTTTAAAAAATCTTTAAAAATTTTTAAAGTAAATTAAAGAAAATGAAAGCACTAAAGAGAAGTTTTTAGCAGCTGCCTGCATCACCAGCGTCTGGTTTTTGTTTTGTTATTTGGGGTTTTTTTTCCCTTCTCTTCTCTATTATTTTCCCTAGTCTCCATCTTCCTTTTAAAATCCACAATGATTATTTTTTTAATCACATAAGGAATTTATCATATTTGTGCAGCCAGAATCAAGGTTGTGGCTACTTCGAATGACAACCGGAACTGACAATTAATTTTGGTAATGATGGTGGACCATGTGTGCTAAGAGTTTACAGAGTCCCAGGCGCTGAGCAAAGCCCTTTGCACGTACCCGATCTCCTTCGACGCCGGTAGCCTCAGGTTCTCTGAGGCAGGTACAGTCAATGTGCCTTCCTCCTAGGGGCCCTGCTTGGGTGCAAATCCCAAGGCCGCTATCGACTAGTTGTGTGACTTCAGTAACTTTCTTTACTTTTCTCTGTAAAATGATAATAGCAGCTCCCTCCTAGGGTTGTGGTCAGGATGAAATGAATTACTAAGTATCAGGCCCGTGAGGCAGTGCTTGGCACAAATTTACAAATGAGGAAATCGAGGCAAGCCACCAGGGATCCGAGCCCACACCCGTTGGCTCGGCCCCAGCGTCCGAGCGCTCAAAGCCTGCAGGTGCTCCCGGCGACCCTGCCTGGGGAGCCAGCCCTTCCCGTGGCCGCCGGGGCAGCTTGGGGCTGTGGGGCCAGGAGAAGTTCCCGTCTCCATCCTTCCCGTTTCTTGGGCTGTGGAGCACGGCGGTGGCTTCCTTGACTCAGCCGGAGGCAGCCTTAGGAAACTAGAAGCCAGTCCTCCGCACTCCAAAATCCTGACTTTTCATTTGTAAATGGTTGTAAAATGAATTTGTGCAGAGACCCTCCGCGGGTCTCGGGGTCATGGTGCATGTGTGTGTGTGTGCGGGCGGGTCATGGTGTGTGTGTGTGTGTGTGTGTGTGTGTGTGTGTGTGTGTGTGTGTGTGTGTGTGTGGCTGGGGGGGGGGGCGGCAGCGCTCATTTTCTTCTTGGCCTAAGGCGACGGCGACTCCCTCCTCTAAGATTCCAGCCTCGGGAAGCAGGCCGGCCCGGGCGGCGCAGGTCAGGCCCTGACCCGCCTGTCCCCACCCCAGCGCCCGACCGTGCAGTGGTGGCCTGGTGGGGGAAAGAAGTGAGAGGGAGCTCCATCCGAAAAGTTGCTTTGGAAATCGTGTTTTTTAAATATTTAATTGTTTTGCTTCAAAACATTATGAGATGCTTGTAGAATAAGAGCAGATGGGAAATCATTTCTTTTCTTTAGTTTTAAGTGAAGTCACGGAGGGAATGTGGTGAGGTCCAAGATGTCCTAAGAGCTGCCCCGACGTGCACTGCCCCGCCCCCACCCCAACACCCTCGCTGCTCCACTCCCCGCCCCTCCCCACCCCTTCACCAGGTGGGGCCCGGCTCTGGGGCCCGGTGGCGAATCTTGCAGTGAGGTAACCGTCACAACAGTCCAGAGGCCACTGGTTGAACTGGATCTGTTCCTGTTCTTACCCAGAGGCCTTTTCATACCCAGACCTTTCTAGGGCCTGGGCTCCTCCCCCATTCTCCTCTTCCTCCTCACAATTTTGTGTAATGCTTTAATTCCTGGGGTCGTCCGTGTGCAGCATCTCCGAGTGCGCTGGGGAAAGGAGACTTACTTCTACTCAACTGGAAATAGAGAATAAGCCACAAAAATCGAAACACATGCACAAAAGGACAACTTGGAAAGCAATATTTATTCTGGCTTTGCTTTGACTTTGAAAGGTAACACATGTTCCAGACGGCACGAAATGGAAAACACAAAATGGAAACGAAGCTCCTCACCACGCCAGAGGCCAGCCGACCTTTCTGGGAACCGTTCGTTTCCTCCTTCGGGTTGCAGGACACCTGTGATGTCTGTGTACCCCTCAGGGCTGGGTAGACAGCCCACCTGTCACTTCGCACCTGTGTGATGAGGTCCCCGCTCAATCCCTGACCCCCTCTGGGGGGGGGGGTCACCCAGGGCTGATGGAGCTAAGGACCAGCAGCGCCCGCAGCCCTCAGCTTGTGACTTGCTGTTGGGAACAGTAACCTGACCGGATTCCACCTGGGCTCCCTGACTCAGTGGAAAGGCTCCCAGGGAGCAGCGCGTAGGCCTTGTTTTTCTTCAGTTTCCTTTAAAAGGTATTCATTCACTCACTCGTTAACCATTAACCCACCCCCACCCCGCCGGGCCCCTGGGGCTTCTGAGGCGGAAGCCGACTGCTAGGGACTCGCAGCTCCTCTCAGCCTGCTGGGGATGAGGGGAAGTAAGAGACAATGAAAGAGACCAAGGGGCACCCCAGGAAGGTAGGGACAGGGAGGTGAGAAAGGAGAGAAGAAAGAAGGGCATTCGGCAGAACCCAGGATATGAGCCAACCATTTGAAAACAATATATTATAATAGCACTTTCACTTGGAAAATCCAAAACAAAACCTTTTTTTTTTTTTTAAATGCAAACTATGGAAGGTAAAATGGTCAAGAAATCTGGTCACGAGGTTATCACAAATCTCTTCTTATCAGTGACCCCAAACCTGGTGGGGGTGGAAGGGAGCAAGGCCTTGGCCCTTTTCAGGGGCCAATCAGGAAAGAGTGGTGTGACCTGCTTTTATTTACCTGAAAGGAGAGGAGTTAAAAGTTTAACACCTGAAGGATGGGGGAGGACCTTCCTGATTATGAAACCGAGAATCTGGGCCCTGAGGGTCAAAGGGAGAGTTTAGCAAACAGGTGGCCGCACCAGGACCTGGAGGGGGTAAGTGTTGAGAGGGGCAGTGGTGAGAGATGAGACTAGGAGATTGGCTCGGCTGACCTCTAGGACCCTGAGCCCTTTCTGACCTGTGTCCCCAGGGCAGTGGGAAGCTACCGAGGATATTGGCTAGAGTTCTTTGGTTAAAGGCCAGGGAATTCCACGCGGACTATTTTAACAAAGACCAGGAGTTCTCTTAAAGAGAGCTGAAGGACAAACAACCAGGCCCAGGGAAGAGGAAGAGGGGGTCCCAGCTATAGGCATTTGTGTGCTGGCTCTAGGGTCTAAGGACAGCTTCCTTCCCAGGCTCCCGCCGTGTGCCCCGCATTGCTCTCAGCCCTTCACATGTATGAGCCTACTTAATCCTCAAGTGGCGGGGTCTCAGTAAGTGTGACTTGCTGTTCTGGTCCCCACTGCACAGGTGAGGACTCCGGGCCCCCGTTAGGTGGCTTGCCCAAAGTCACACAGTTTAGTGAGGGGTGGAGCTGAAATTCAAATCTAGGCAGTGTGGCTCCTGAGCTCACACCTGAAACCCTACCTGTAAACTGACTCCCACATCCATGGATTCGGCATTCGTACGCGTCTTCACGCAAGATGAAAATTCCCAGGAGAGAGAACATGACAGGCCCAGTGTGGGACTCAGGCTCGCCTAGGGGTGACCCCCAGAGCCAGGTGCTGGGATTGCCAGTTCTGTCATATCTACACGATGGAGGCCGGAGGGAAGGTGATGCCACCACTGGAAGAGATCATGGTGTGCAAATAGTCTATTCTTCTGCCAGGGAGGGGATTTAAGGAGAGAAATTATAAGTAATGTCAGATTTGTATTCTAGGAAGATCACTGGCAAGATCACCTGGGAGAGATTGTGCTAGAGGGTCTAAGAGTGGGAGCCAGGGTCCCCATGGGAACCTTGGTGCAGTCACCTTGCAGGACACGCTGATATGTGTGAAGAAGGGAATGATTTGGGAGATACAAGGGAAGTGATTAACGGAACAGAAGTTCAAGTGGAGAGGATTCAAAAGTAACTCTGAAGTTCTGGTTGGAGCAAGGGGGGTGATGGGGGTGCCAGGAGGAGTGGGCATGGTGGGGAGGTATGGACCATGCTGAATTCAATATGTCTGAGGGCCGTCGAGGTAAGATGCTCAGGTGGCAGCTGGATGTTGGGGGGAACCGGAGGATTCAAGTCTCTACAGGGCTGCCCCACACTCACAGGGTGACCTTTAGAGCAGAAGTTGATAAAGATTTTCATTAAAGGGCCAGATAGTACCTATCTTAGGCTTCGTAGGTCATGTGGTCTTTGTTGAAACTACTAAACCCTGTTACTGGGGCATAGAAGCAGCCACAGACAAACCTCAAACAAATGCACACAGCTGTGTCCCAACAAAACTTTATTGATAGACACTGGAACTTGAATTTTAAATCATTTCTAGGAGTCATGAAATAGTATTCTTGTTTAGGTTTTCCCCCCAACCTTTTAAAAATGTTAAAAACCAGCCCTGGCCAGGTAGCTCAGTTGGTTAGAGGATCACCTCGATTCATCAAGGTTATCGGTTCTGTCCCCAGTCAGGGGACATACAAGAAGCAATCAATGAATTTGTAAATAAGTAGAACAACAAATACATGTTTCTCTCTCTCTCTCTCTTTCTAGAATCAATCAATAAATAAAAGTTTTCAATAAAATGTTAAAACCATTCTTAGCTTGCAGGGATCATGTAAAAACAGGAAGCAGGTCAAGGATTCGACCTGAAGGCCATTGTTCTTTGCTGATCCCTGTTTGAAGAATTAGAAAAGTTGCTCCATTCCACAGAAAGACATTTTTTAAATTAGCTTGTTATTTCTCTATAATAACAATTATGACAGACGTTAAGTCATCCTGTGTAAATTACACAAATTAGTAATATTGAGAGTAAAATAATAGAAAGTTATCACTGTTTGCAAATACAGGGAGGGGAAAGAGTGGGTTTACAGTTGTAAGCACATGAAACAAAGTTTATTCTTCTATACTATTTATTAATTATTGTATTATTTTCCATATGAACAACCATACACCTGCTTTTTCCCCAACCTGTATATTGCAACTTTTCAATGGTAATCATATTTGATTTTAGAAAATAAGATTTTGGGGTCATAATGTATTAAGACCACCAAATCCTTCTATGCTTGCAGTTGATTTCAACTGTAAATTTTTACAGAGTTGTAGTATGCCATATATATTTTAAAATTTTATTTATTTATCTTTAGAAGGGAAAGGAAAGAGAGAAGGAGAGAAATATCAATGTATGGTTGCTTCTGGTGCATTCCCTGCTGGGAACTGGCCTGCAACCCAGGCATGTGCCCTGACGGGGAATCAAACCACGATCTTTTGGTTCGCAGGCCCGTGCTCAATCCACTGAGCTACACCAGCCAGAGCCATGGTTTTGTCTTTTATTCCTTGTTGTGGCGGATCCTGGCCAGCAGGATCCGTGTATGTCGTGGCTGCTAGAGAACAAACACACGGACTACAGTAGAAGTCCTGTGGAGAAACAGGGACAGCACAGCCGCTCTCTAAGTCAGAGAGAGCCCCCAACACATGCCTGGACAAGCTTTTATTGTTTTCCTGGGTACATTACAAGGAGGATGGTCCTCATTTACTATGCACAGGTTCGCATTAGGTGGTTACCTTTTACAGACAAAAAAGGAGAGGATGTTGTTAATCACATCAAAGAAGAAGGATATTCGCAAATGTAAAGGGAAAAGTGGTTGGATTGTGAACACTCCATACTTGGGAGGTTTAGCACAGATTTTAGGAAGTTGCAGTAAACCCTTGTACCTCAATTCAGGGTGAGGGAGTTTTAGCAAAAGCAAGCCTCATAGCGGCCTAGGTACAATGCAGGCCTGATTCTCCACGGGAAAACCTATCCGAGGGCGTGGTCCTGTGTGCTGACACACACCCCACTGGTTTTCCACGTGAGGGCTGAGCTACATTTCCACAGCACTCAAAATGGTTTCCCACACCTTGTACAATGTGTAATATTATTTTGTGTCAATGTTTATATTCTGCATACATGTTCTGACACAATGGTGTCAAATTTTGCTCTGATTCCAGACAATAAAGACCATTTGCCCCTGGCTGGTGTAGCTCAGTGGATTGAGCACGGGCCTATGAAGCAAAAGGTCACTGGTTTGATTCCCAGGCAGGGCTCATACCTGTATTTCAGGCCAGGTCCTCAGTAGGGGGGTGTGCAAGAGGCAACCACACATTGATGTTTTCCGCCCTTTCTTTCTCCTTCCCTTCCTCTCTCTAAAAATAAAACAAATAAAATCTTAAAAAAAAAGATCGTTTCCCATTGTCATACTCATTGACTTTCTTGTATGAGCTTATCTAGTCCCTCAGCAAAAAGTCAATCATAAGCATCACATGTTCAAAAACAGCATCCATTATTTTTCCTCATTCTCACATGGATAAAATATATTTTTGGAGTCAGACTTCAATTTGGTTGGTGTGCATTTCACTTTTTTCATGTTTATTACAAATATGCAGTAGATGCTGCCAATTTTTGCTTTCATTCTTATTCTACTGTTGATGTGATTTTTTTTCTATCCCCAAAGACTTTACAATGTAGGCAAAATTGTAGACAAAATATCCCTTGAGGTAGAATAAACTAACCAGGATTTATTGATTATTTCTTTTCTCAAAATATGAGTATTAAGTTTTAAAAATTTTCCATTTGTTTTCTTACCTGGAAAGTTAGCATCTCTTTTTTCAAATTTTATTTATACATATTTTCTTCTTCAGCTGTGTTTTGTCTGGGACCACCTTGCCTGGGCTGTAAGGCAGTCTGGGATGACTGCTACTTGCACGGGGCTTGGAGCTTCTCAGGCAAAGTCACATTGTGAAGCCGGGCTGGCTGCTGCTAATGCTGGGCCTGGGGTCGGTTAGATGTATGGGGGCTGGGGACTCACTGAGGCCAGCTATTGCTTGTTTGAGAGTTGTGAAGCTAAGACCAGTAATTCATATGGAAAAGTTACAGTTAACAGATTGGGTGGGTTCGTAAGTCAGGTGGGACAGAGTCTCCAGGGATCTCCATCCAGAGTGGAGCAAACAGTGCTAGCCATGTTGATAGAGTCTCAGATACGGCACCAGTCTGCCAGCTTGTGGCTCTGTGTGTGTGTGTGGGGGGTTCAGAAAAGGGACAATGGCCTCTGCTGGCCTTTCTGTCTGGAAGAAATCTGTCCCCCAACTCTTGCCTTGATGCCAGATACTTCCATTCCTCCCTGTACGCCACTGGTGTCTGTTAAGCTACGACCTCGTGCTGGAGCTCACGGAGAGTGAGTGTGAGTAACTCTGTTTGACTTCTTTAAGGGGAACTGCTTGGAACTCCAGAAATTTCTTTCATCAACTCAATCCCCATTGGATTTTGTAGCCAGAAGTCATGAGGACTCGTTCTCTGTCACTGGAACCCTGGGCTGGGGGGCCTGATGTGGGGCTGAGACTCCTTACTCCTGTGATACCCCCCCCCAAATTTTTAACCACCACACGTGAATGTGGGACCAGCTCATTCTGTCTTTCCACCCCTCCTACCAGTCTGGATGGATGTGGTTCCTTTAATTCTATACTTGTCAGACTTCCATTCAGCTTGGTTTCTGATGGCTCTGAGGGGTGGTTGTTCTGTAATTCAGCTGTAAACTTGACATGGCTGTGGGAGGAGGCGAGCTGAGTTTACCTTTGCTGCTGTCGTGACTGGAGGTCCCTGGCCTAGTATTTCTTGAATTCCATCAGGATGGAGGGAGTGCAAGTCCAAGGTTCACTCACATCCCACCCCCTCAGCCGATTAGTGATGTGTTAGTGCTTTGTGCTGCTAAAACTGGTGCCTCTCAAGTGACTTTTCTGGCAGTCCATCTCATTTTTCCAGAAATCCAGTCATCCAGAGGAGTGTCTAATTCTGCCCGTGGAGCCAAAACGCTTAAGACAGTGCCTGCCTAGAGCAGTGTAGGCAACTACAGGTGCATTATTTATTCATTTCTTTATTTATTAGATTACAAAATTCCAAATGCTTTTATTGTATTTTTATTATCGTTTAACCCCTTTATATCCCTCTCTCCCACCCCTCATATACATATTTTTTAAATGAATAAAATTTCTTTAACAGCTTTTTGATTTCTTTTTTTCTAGATCTCACGATGTTTTAAACAATGTTTTTCCAAGTACCTGGAGAGGAATAATTTCATGATTTAGTATTCTATCTTTTTTTTTTTTTTTTTTTTTTATCAATGTATGGTTGCTCTGGTGCATCCCCTGCTGGGAACTGGCCTGCAACCCAGGCATGTGCCCTGACTGGGAATGGAACCCTGACCTTTTGGTTCGAAGGCCCGTGCTCAATCCACTGAGCTATACCAGCCAGGGCCAGTATTTTATCTTATTTATAACACTTTAAAATAGTATCAATATTACATGCTAATGAACTTTAATAGTAGTTGCTATTTCTAATAATGAAACTTTCATAGCAACAGATAAACAATTGATATAATACAATTAGTTGATAATTATGTAATAATCTTTAAGTTATGTCTGTGTAATTCTTTATAGATTTTTAATGGGAGATTCATGCTAGTTATTATATAGTAATTTGTGTCATAATGAAAATACTATTAAATTTCACCGGAAATTCAACAATAACTTCATTGTATAAAAACAGCAGATTGTATGAATTCTAAAACTATATATATATATATATATATAGAGAGAGAGAGAGAGAGAGAGAGAGAGATTTTACTTATTTATTTTTAAAGAGAGAGAAAAGGGAAGGGTAAAAACCAGTGCCTGGGGCCAAACCCACAACCCAGGCATATGCCCTGACTGGGAATCGAACCTGTGACCTTTCTGTGTGGGGGCCAGTACCCCACCAACTGAGCCAGACTGGTCAAGGGATAAAATATGTCTTATTTGGCCACGGTAATGATACCACTGGGATTTTTTCTCTTTTCTTCTTTTTTAAGATTATTACTGATCAATACTGTAGTAAAAAAATAGCTCTTGTTGAAGCTATTTGAGAAGATATTACAGCAAGATTTTTTTTTAATTTATTTATTTATCTTTAGAGGGGAAGGGAAGGAGAGAGGGAGGGAAACATCAATGTATGGTTGCCTTTTGTGCATCCCCTGCTGGGAACTGGCCTGCAAGGAACCAGCCTGCAACGCTGGTATGTGCCCTGACTGGGAATCGAACCACAATTGTCCGGTTCAAAGGCCCGCGCTCAATCCACTGAGCTACACCAGCCAGGGCTACAGCAAGATTTTTCGATTATTGTAAAACATGGTATGACAACTGGTGACTGTTAGAAAGACACTTTAATATATGCTTGGGCATTTTTGTAACACAAATAACTAATATGGAATCAGCAAAATTATAATAAAACAATTAAAAATTTTTAAATAGCAAAGCTATCTACTGTTTGAATGATACCCCCTCAGATGCGGTGGTGTTGTGTGGTGTACAGTCTCAATGACCACGCCCAGAGGGTCTGCTGTGGGGGTGACCAGACGGAGATGGTGGTTAACGCCCCCTGAGGGGCCACCAATCCCAGATGAGGGGCACTATTCTGCCCTAATCCCACGACAACTCCTGCCAGGAAAGGGCGGACAGAGCAGTGAGAGGGCTACGTATATAGACTCTACTCTCATTTTCTCCGACCTGAAGAACTGAGCCCTGTAGGCACACTGGTCCTTACCGAAGCTTTGGCCCGACTTAGCTCTCTGCGATGCAGCGCCGTCTTGGTTCATCCAGTCCATCTCAGGGCTTTGAAGTTGCCTTTCTTCCTGCTTTTTGTAAGACCATAATGATACACCCTTGGGTTGCTTCTCTAGTATTTCTCCCAGTACCATGTCACCATTGATAGATTGACTCATTCACTAAGCATACCAGGCCCTGTGCTAGACTGGAGGTTTGAAGATGGACCAGTCATAGTTCCTGGTCCTCGGGCCTAATGGAAGACTCAGGCAGGTGAACCAACTGTATTCCAGACCATGTTCTAAATACTTTACATGGGTTATCTCTTTTAACTCCTGCACCACACTCAGTGGTGGATTGGAGGAAAGAATGTGGCTAAAGGAGGTGCAATGACCTGAGGTTTCTGGACTAAATGGGTGAAACTGAGAGAAGCCTAAGATGATTTTTCTGGGCAACTGGGTGTATAGTGGTGCCACTTACAGACATGGTGATAACCAGAAGGTTGTGGAGGAGGAGTGAAACGATGAGTAAGGTCTAGAAAGAGTGGGTTATTATTATCTTTGGAATAGCCATGCAGAAAAGTCTAATGAACATTTGGTGGCTATGAGAGAAATGGAAGTCCAGGGCCCATTGTTGTCTATGGTATCACCCGTCTGGTGGGCTTCTTCCCCTCTCCCAGACCTCTCGAAGTAGGAGTGCTCCCGGGCTCGAGTTTGCTCTTTTTCTTCTCTACTTTCACTCCCTTCCTAATCTCAGCCAAGTGCATGATTTAAATATCATCTGTATGCCATCAACTGCCAAATTTATATTTCTAGCCCAGACCTCTTCCTTGAACTCCAAATTTACTTCTCTGTCTAGTCACCAACACTGCTTGAATCTGCTTGAATAATAAATAGACATCTGAAATTTAAAATTCTTTTTTTTTTTTTTTTTTTTTTTCCCCCACCCCCTTCGGGGCAGGGTAGAGCAATCTTGGTTGTAGGTCTTTAGTTTTCATGACTTGGAATATTTCTTTCCAGCCCCTTCTTGCCTGTAAGGTCTCTTTTGAGAAATCTGCTGACAGCCTGATGGGGACTCCTTTGTAGGTGATTGTCCCCTTAGCTCTTGCTGCTTCCAGGATTCTCTCCTTCGTTTTAATTTTGGCTAATGTAATTATGATATGCCTTGGTGTGTTCCTTCTTGAGTCCAACTTTTTTGGTACTCTCTGGGCTTCTTGGATTTCTTGGAAGTCTGTTTCCTTTGCCAGATTGGGGAAATTTTCTTTTATTATTTGTTCAAATAGTTTTTCCACTGGTGGTTGTGTCTTTCCCCCTTCTGGTACCCCTATAATTCGGATATTGGAGCGTTTATAGATGTCCTGGAAGTTCCTAAGCTTCTCCTCATTTTTCTGAATTCTTATTTCTTCATTCCTTTCTGATTGATCATTTTTTCTTCCTTCTGGTTCACTCCATTGAGTTGAGTCCCAGTTTTTTTTTCATCTCTTCTAATAGAACTCCTAATCTCTCCCTCCCCCAACCCTTCAACTTCCTCATTCCATAACCTCCTGCCACAAAATGAGGACAGCTTTCCAGTACACAGGCCTTGGAATCTTCAAGTCATCTAAGTCAGCAGTCCCCAACCTTTTTGGCACAGGGGACCAGTTTCGTGGAAGACAGTGTTTCCACAGACCAGGGTAGGGGGATGGTTTCGGGCTGATTCAAGTGCGTTATTTTCAAGCTCACCTCCTGCTGTGCAGCCGGGTTCCTAACAGGCCCAGACCAGTATCACTCCATGGTCTGGGGATTGGGGACCCATGAGCTAAGGGACATACCAAGGTTGGGGGTGGAGGGTGGGACAGACAGTGGGGAGGAAGTATTTATAACTTTTAAGACGTTGTGTAAGATTGTCGGTGCGAGATAATAATCAGCAGGCCGGCATCTAGTCCATTTTATGATGACTTGAAAATTCTCTCCAGACAAGGCACACCCTTCCTTATTGTTTACGTTGCCTAAATCCAGAGAGAGCTGTCTTGTTGCCAGGGACACCACCTTAGCATGCTACCTTCTCTCGTTCCTCTTTTCTTTCAGTCCTCCATCCCGCACCTCATTCCTTTACTTAGTAAATCCTGTTAGCTGCACCTTTAAAAAGTATCCAGAATCCAGCCTCTTCCTACCACGTCCACAGAGGACCCTCCACACCTTTGTCCCAGCCCCAACCATCTTGTTTTCAGGTTCACTGTAAACAGCCTGCGTGGAGGTGTCTGTGCTCCTACACTTGCCCACTGAGTCTATTCCTGACATGATGGCCAGAGCGTTGTTTATTTATTTATTTTTTGGAAATAGGAGTCACATTGTTTGGAGGCCCTGCTCACTGTCCTGCCATGGTTCCTCATGTCAGTCTTCACAGTGACCTCTGAGGCCTTGCACGGCCAGCTCAGCCATGTAGATCTGACCTCCTCTGCTGCTCTTTCTTCTCTCTTTTGTTCTTTCTGCGCTCACCCCAGGGCCTTTGCAACAGCTGCCCCCATTATCTGGACTGCTCTTCCCCCAGATGTCAGCGTGGCTAACTCCCTCAAGTGTTTGTTCAGTGTCACCTCCTGTAGGAGGCCAACCCGCCCTGACCGCCCGCTTTATACACTGCAGTTCGAGCTGCCCTCCCCACCCCAACACGCTTCAGTCCTATCAGAATCCATGTTTGGTTTTCCTTTCACCTTGGGCACTTGTATTCTCTAATGTACTATACAACTTATCATATTTATTACGGATTGTCTTTCTCTCCATACTAGAATATAAGCATCCTTGGGGACAAAGATCTTTGTTTATTCACGGATGCCTCCAAAGGTATGGTGACCAGACATTTATCATCCCAACCAGGAGTGAAAGGACATGCTATTTTCTGGGACATCTTGAGTACAAACCAAGACTTCTCCCCAGCAAACAGGCACGTGGTCACCCTGCCCAGGGGCCCAGACAGAGTCAAATGTTTTACTTGCTTATTGGGGAACTTTGGAAAGGATCCAAAGACAAGCCTCATGGCAGAGCTCTCCCCGCCCGCCCGCATGTCCCCATCTCACTTCCTACCTGTTTCATTCCGGCCGCTTTGTGATGCAGTCTCCCCGCTGCCTGAGGGGCATCTCTTCGCCTACGCCCTTCCTCTTCTCTGCCCTCCCTTTAAGGATAGCCATTAATATATATCCTTGGAATTATAGTTATTATTGTAAATTAAAACAATATTTTAAAATATTTTACTTATTTATTTTTAGAAGGAGGGGAAGGGAGGGATAGAGAGGGAGAGAAACACTGATGTGGGAGAGGCACACTGATTGGTTGCCTCCCACACACTCCCAACTGGGGACGTGGCCAGCAACCCAGGCATGTGCCCTGCCCGAGAACTGAACTGGAGACCCTTCAGTTTGCAGTCCGGCACTCACTCCACTGGTGGAGCCACACCTGCCAGGGAAAACCAATGTTTTAATAATATCCTTGTGTGTGTGAGTTTAATTTCTGAAAACGGAACGGTGTTTCTTACTTTAAAATTGTTTCCATAATAGTATATTTTAAAGATCCATTCATATGGAGAACAGACTGACAGCTGTCAGAGGGGAGCAGGGCTGCGTGGCTGGCGAAATAGGTGAAGGGAGTAAGCGAAAAACAGAAACAAAGACGGCACAGACGGCAGTACGGGGATTACCAGAGGAAGCGGGGTTGGGGGCAGGTGGAAGAGGGTCGGCGGGGGTTAAATGGTGACAGAAGGAGACCAGGCTTTGGGTGGTAAGCACAATGAAATGTGCAGATGATGTAGTTCAGACATGTGCACTTGAAATTTACTTTTTGTATTTTATTGACCAAGGTAACCCCAACTAATTAAGTAAATAAAAGAAAAGGTCCATTCATGGTGCTGTGTGTACTGAGAGGCACACCACTCCACTGAGTGCATCCCCCCATTTCACCTTCTCGCCACCCCAGTATTGTGCATTGGTAGCTAATGGTCAGAGTAGCCACGAATAAGGCCTTGACAAGCATCCTTATGTGATATACAGTCCCTGGTAAACATTTCTTTGGAATATAAGATAGAGGTAAATTGCTGCATTGTGGGATGGGCTTATCCCTCAACAGATCAAATTAAGATATATTGGTCCCTAAAATGCCTGCAGGGCCCGAGGGACCCTATATGCCTCTCTCCTTGACAACATGCAGATTATTTGGCTTTGGACTGTTTGCTAGTATGAATAGTATGAAGCAGTATCTCACCATGGTTCTAATTTGCATTTTTCAGATGACTAATAAGCCTGAGCATCTCTTCGTAAGCTTGTTAGCCTTTTGCTTTTCCTTTTCTGTAACTTGCCTGCTCATATATTCTTGGCCAAGGTTGACTGGCAGGAATTTCTTGTTGTTTTAGTCGTTGTCAGTTTCAGTCATTCTCAGTCATCACAAACATTTTCTTACACTCTGTCTTCTGCCTTTGAACTTTGTCCATTGTATCATCTTTGACTAGAAATACTTCATTTTAATGTGATCAAAATAGCTTGTGTTATTTTAAAAATATTTTATTTATTTATTTTAAAAGATTTTATTTTTAGAGAGAGAGGAAGGCAGGGAGAAAGAGAGGGAGAGAAACGTTCTCTCTTATGGGGAACCCGGCCTGAAGCCCAGTCGTGTGCCCTGCGGTAGATTGAACTGATTACCTTTCCATCCACAGGACAAAACCCAACCCACTGAGCCATGCCAGTCAGGGCATGTGTTTTATTTTATTTATTTATTTATTTATACATATATTTTATTTATTTTTAGACAGAGGGGACGGGGAGGAGAAAGAGAGGGAAAGAAACATCAACGTGTGGTTGCCTCTCCTGTGTCCCCTACTGGGGACCTGGCCTGCAACCTAGGCATGTGCCCTGACTGGGAATTGAACCAGCAACCCTTTGCTTCACAGGCCCGTGCTCATTCCACTGAGCTCCACCAGCGAGGGTTTATTTTTTTAAATTATACTTTCTAGTCGGTTATTGCTGGTAGAGAAAAATTGCATTGATTTTGAGAGGTCGATATTCAGTAACCTTGTGGAGCTTTAAAGATTTTATTTATTTATTTTTAAAGAGAAGGGAAGGGAAGGAGAGAGAGGGAGAGAAACATCAATGTGTGGTTGCCTCTCGAGTACTCCCTACTGGGGACCGGGCCCACAACCCAGGCATGCTCCCTGACTGGGAATCGAACCTGTGACCCTTCGGTTCACGGGCCGACACTCAGTCCACTGAGTCACACCAGCCAGGGCTCTAATAGATTCCAATAGTTTTTCCTGATGATCCTGTTGGCTTTTTTACACAGATGAGTATAACATATGCAAGTAGTGATAATTTCATCTCTTTGCTTTGAATCTCCACTCCTCTCAAGTCTTTTTTTCTTTCCTGACAACCTTGGCCAGACCTCCCGTAAAGTGGTAAACAACAGCGGGACCGGACATCCTGGTTTTGTTCCCAGTTGAAAAGGAACACACTAAAAAGTCTCAATTAAGTGTAATATTTGCTGTTGATTTTTGTTATAAAATCTTGACCAAGTTACGGATGTTCCCTTCTACTCTTGGCTTGCTGAGTTTAGAAAGTATTATAATAATAAGATAAACTTTATAAACTATATTTTTTCCATTACCTATTGAGATAATCTATTATTTCATTACCAAACTGTTAACACTTACTATGTATTAATCACAGTTCTAAATACTTTATTATATTATTAGATTTAATCATCACCATTACCCCATGAGGTTGGTACTGTTATTTTTGAAATAATTTAATTATTTATCTTTAGAGGGGAAGGGAAGGAGAGAGGGAGAGAAATATCAATGTATAGTTGCCTCTCCTGTGTCCCCTGCTGGGAACTGGCCTGCAACCCAGGCTGGGAATTGAACCACGATCCTTTGGTTCACAGGCCCGTGCTCAATCCACTGAGCCACAGCAGCCAGGGCTCAGTACTGTTATTATCCCCACTTTTCACATGGAGAAACTGAGGCACAGGGAGGTTAGGTGATTTGGTGAGGGTCACTCAGGAAGTGATGGAACATGGGGTATAACAGGCAGCCTGGTTTCAGAGTCCACACTCATTTTGTTGTTTTATTTGTTTGTTGTTTCATGGAACTTTTATGAGTATATTTGAATCAAACTGACAACAATCCCTGGTAGCAAGATCTCAAATGCTCACCACACTTTTTTTTTAATTTGCACCCAAAAACATATTTTTTCACTGCTTTTAGAGAGAGAGGGAAGGAGAGAGAAAGGGAGAGAGAGAAACATCCATGCAAGAGAGAAATGTTGAGTGGTTGCCTCCCGTAGGTACCTTGACTGGGTATCAAACCCTCAAATTTTCAGTTATGGGATGACCCTCCAAACAACTGAGCCAGACTGGCCAGGGCCCCACACTCTTAATTACGCCCTGCAGTATCTGATTTTGACTTGGTCAGCTAACATTTTCTTTATGTGTTCGTGTTTCCATTTATAAGTGAAAATAGCTTTTCCTTTGCCTTTATTAGATTACCTGAAACTTTTTAGAAAATTGAGATACAATTCACATACTGTAATATTCAACCCTTCAAAGTACACATTTCAGTGTGTTTTCGTTTAGTCACAAATCTGTGCAACCATCGCCTATATCTAACTCTAGCTTTTCACCACCTCCAGGCGAAACCTTGGACCCATAACAGTTACTTCCTACTCTTCTTTTTCTCTGTCCCCTGGCACCTACTTATCTAGTTTCTGTTTCCATGGATTTCCCTAGTCAACCCTTCATGTAAATGGAATCCTACAATATTTGACTTTCTGCGGCTTCTTTTACTTAGCATGATGTTTTCAAGGTCATCCACATTTTTTTAAAAAAATATTTTATTATTTATTTATCTTTAGAGGGGAAGGGGGGGAAGGAGAGAGGGAGAGAAACATCAATGTATGGTTGCCTTTTGTGCGTCCCCTGCTGGGAACTGGCCTGCAGGGAACCGGCCTGCAACCCTGGTATGTGCCCTGACTGGGAATCGAACCGCGATCGTGTGGTTCGCAGGCCCGCGCTCAATCCACTGAGCTATACCAGCCAGGGCTGTCATCCACATTTTTATGGTTGAATCATATTCCATTGTATGGACATGACACATTTTGTTTACTCATTCATCAAATACTGAGCACTTGGGTTTTTCCCACTTTTTAGCTATTAATAATATCACTATGAACATTTGTGTCTGCAGTTTTTAAAAAATGTTTTATTTACTTATTTTTACAGAGAGGGGAAAGGAAGGAGAAAGAGAGGGAGAGAAATATCAATGTGTAGTTGTCTCTTTCACACCCCCAACTGGGGACCTGGCCCACAACCCAGGCATGTGCCCTGACTGGGAATCAAACCAGCAACCTTTCAGTTCATAAGCTGGCCCTCAGTCCACTAAGCCACACCAGCCAGGGCCATGTGTATGAGTTTTTGTGTGGACATATGTTTTCAGCTCTGTTGTGTGTATACCTACGGGTGGAACTGATGGTCACGTGGTAGGCTATGTTTAATTTTTTGAAGAATTTACCTTTACCCCAGATTGGAATCAAGATTGTACACGTGCTTCCACTTTCTACTAAAATGGCACAATGGTATGGGCTGC
Organism: Artibeus jamaicensis; assembly: GCF_021234435.1. Taxonomy (NCBI): domain Eukaryota; kingdom Metazoa; phylum Chordata; class Mammalia; order Chiroptera; family Phyllostomidae; genus Artibeus; species Artibeus jamaicensis. The sequence goes on from NW_026522057.1 coordinate 12,207,705, forward strand.
TGCTCCGTTCCCAAGTGCCCCCCTCAATAAAAACCTTAAACTGAAACAGATCCAGAAGGTAAGGAACCAAATGGACAGAAAAGAGCCTCTTGCCCAAGACTATTGGTAATTGGTTTATATACATGTGCAGCTTGAGAAAGAGGGTATAGCCTGCAGGGCTATGAAAGGACACATTAGTAAAACGCAGTTTAAATTCTCTTGTTTCCCCTCCAGCATCACCTTCCTTCCACTGTTCCTTAGGCATGTGCCGCAGAAATGTGGGGCCATGGCCCAGACCTGTGACAGTGCTCAAATCAAGATGCAGGGGGAAACAGAACAAAAAGGATAGTGGGAAACAGACCGTGTAGAGCAGCCCAGGGCATGGACTGCTCCTGTCCCACCCACTGCGCCCCCCACGTGCAGTTTCAGTTTATTTCTCAGACCCAGAACGTAAAGCCCATTGGGGCTTTGTGATGCTATCGGGACTGACTGAGACTGCAGCTGACCTTTCCCCCTCCCCCCTTTCCCAAGCAGCATTTCCAGGCAGAGGAGTCAAAAACCCCAGGAGAATATAAGCTGACAGGCTAAATTAAGAAGTTATATTACTACCTCAAAAAACAATAACAACAAAAACAAACAAACCCACAACAACAAACCAGATAACCCGTATTGTCTGAAACAGATGTCTTAAAAAAAGTCACAAAGATTTAACATTAAAAAGTGAATATGCTAAAGAGATAAGAAGAGTCTTAACAATGTGAAAAAGAAACAAATAATAACAACAATAAAAAAGAGCCAAGTGAAAATATTAGCCAGAAAAAATATAAGATATATGAAATAAAGGACATTACAGATGGGATAAATGGTTGGTGGATACAGCTGAGGGATGAATGATTGAGATTTAAGATCAGATTTGAGGAAGACTCCAAGGAAGAAAGAAAGAATAAAGTCAAGAGAAATGGGAAAAAAATATTGTAAAACATAGAGGAAAGAGAAGTGCCAACATTTGTAAGTTAGAAATATTAGAGAAAAAAATATTTTTAAGAAAGGACTTTTCAGCATTAAATAAAATGAAAGGGCCCTGGCTGGTGTAGCTCAGTAGATTGAGCACTGGCCTGTGAAGCAAAGTGTCGCTGGTTTGATTCCTAGTCAGGGCACATGCCTGGGTTGCAGGCCAGTTCCCAGTTGGGGGCAAGTAAGAAGCAACCACACATTGATGTTTCTCTCACTCTCTTTCTTCCTCCTTTTCCCTCTGTTAATAAATTAATGGAATCTTTAAAAAACAAGAAAGAAAGACATCAAATTGATAGGGCTCTTGAAGTGCCAAAAAAGAATTTAAAAAATCCTAAATAAATTTTAGTAAAATTTAAGAATATTATTCCAGACCCTGGCTGGTGTAGCTCAGTGGATTGAGCACAGGCTTGCGAACCAAAAGGTTGCTGGTTCAATTCCCAGTCAGGGCACATACCTGTCTCTCTTCCTCCTTTCCTTCTCCTGTGTCTAAAATAAATAAATAAAATCTTAAAAAAAGATATGATTTCAAATGAGGAAATTGTAAAAAGCTTCTAATAAGAAAAAAAACACAGCAGAGAATTTACAAAGGGATAAGAAACAGGATTGAAATCGCACTTTTCAACCCTAACACTGTAACAGTGTTATGCTGTGTAGTAGTCAGGTAGGTGAAAATCCATACAGGGTGATGATGGAATAAATCTTTTAAAGGATTAAAGGAAAATAATTTTGAACTATTCAAATAATCATTCAAATGTGAACATAGAATAATATAATTAGTCTCAGGCATGCAAAGTATTATCACAAAAAAAACTCACATAGAAAATGTTGTTTGGAGAGAATTCAAGAAAAAAAACAATCTAGCAGATGCTGTCAGAGATAAGAAGTAAGATTAGTCAAATTTTTTGGAAAGGTTTGCTGTAGTCTTTTGTTTCACAGGCCAGCACTCAATCCACTGAGCGCACCAGCCACGGCTGGTTTGCTGTAGTCTTAAAACAACAAAACAAAACAAAATACTTTTTTTCTCCAAAAAAGGAAAAGTTATTTTCATAGCAATCCAGAATTAAAGGTTCAGACAATATCACTATGATGAGTGAAGAGATACCAAGAAACATAAAAGTGTGCTACAGTTCTCATCTTTTTTTTAACTTTTTATTTATTTATATATCTTTAGAGGGGAAGGGAAGGAGAGAGGGAGAGAAATATCAGTGTATGGTTGCCTCTTGTGCGTCCCCTGCTGGGAATTGGCCTGCAACCCAGGCACGTGCCTTGACTGGGAATTGAACTGAGAGCCTTTTGTTCGCAGGCCCGTGCTCAATCCACTGAGCTACACCAGCCAGAGCATATTTGATAGATTTTTAATCAAAATCAGACTATATTGGATTGACAAGTTGATTCTGAAAAACATATGTAAGAATAGAAAAGCAAAAATAGCCACAACTAAATTTTATTTTTTTAATTATAATATAAATTTGAAATTTCTGCATGGAAAAGATTTTAAGAATCTTGCCTGTTCTTGGTCTTTTATTCTCATCATTGTACTGGATCTTATAAAACTACTGTACACTTGTCCCTCAGCTTCCACGGTTATCAATTTCTGTTCCATTTTGTTTCATTCCCACCCTCTTGTGCTTCCCCCAGTACAGATTATTTTGAATCAGATCCCAGACATTACCTCATTTTATCCTAAATAGGGAACTCACTCTAAATGTTTTGACAACATAGCTGCAAGAGGAATCTTTTAGCTCTCCAGTTAGGTTATTCATATGTTCCAATAAAATAAAACAAAAGAGGAAGTTAGATTGTGTTTCCCTTAAGTTTATTTTCAAATATGATTCCAACCTTGCTAGTTTAATAATTCAATTAAAATTTAGAAATAAATGCAAACACCCCCCTCCATGGAGTTGGTTACCCTTTCTTTTTAAACATTCCAGAATAAAAGGGTTAACTCTAATAAATACAGCAGGCAAACGAGCCATGGAACTGATACATCACAGACATGATGTGTTGAATTTCAGCCCCAGATTTTGTTAAATGCTAATCATCATCATGGGAAGTTTTGGTTCATGATGAATCTTAACTTCCATATATGTTCAATTTTGTTACATGCCAATTATTAGTCATTGGAAAAGTAACACATTTCACACTCCAGATATAATTTGTCACACAAAGTGAGGCTTTCCCCAGGACCTGTCTATAGGCAGTAGTCAGGGATGTGCCAGTAACACGATGCTGGTGTTCCTTCGAATTCAAGAGAGAAAATTTCATCCACTTCCGTGGCAGCAACTTTATATCTGCGATGGCTGTGACGATAGCAGTGATTAGACTCTGAAAACAGGAGACACATTTTGATGGCGACATCAGATGGTCATCTTCCAAGACAATGACCACAAACCAGCAGCAGGAGACCCTTGATGAGGCTCAATGTTGGAGAAATGTTTTGTCCAAACCTGTGATCACGTGGAGAAATAATTCACTTTAATTTTATCATCTGAATTGACCTAGAAGCCTACATATTAGAAAATAGATCCCTAAATCATTTCTAAATATTGCAATTCCCATATGTCATTATGTTCATTTTTTTTTTAAAGATTTCATTTGTTTATTTTTAGGGAGAGGGGAAGGAAAAGAGAAAGAGAGGGAGAGAAACACTAATGTGTGATTGCTTGTCTCGCACCGCCTGCAGGGGACCCGGCCTGTAACCCAGGTCTGTGCCCTGACTGGGAATGGGACCAGCGACCCTTTGGTTTGCAGACCAGAGCTCAATCCACTGAGCCACACCAGCCAGGGCCTTATTACATTCATTTCAAAAGGCAAATATCATTTTAAAAGGCAAATGCTTGAGTAATTTTTTATTTCTCATTATTTCCTCTCCTATTGTAATGCATCCTGGAAAATATACCTTCCATGTTACAAGCGGAGTCACTGTTTCTGTCTGCCAAATAATAGTATTTATCTATGTATTTGGCCATGAAAAGATAGTTTTGTCTAGTGACTTTCCAAATTAAGAAAAAATACTTTATTTATCTGTTTTCAGAGAGAGGGGGAGAGAGAAAGAAGGAGGGAGGCAAACATCGATGTGTGAAAGAATCGTCAATTGACTACCTCTTGCACATCCCCACTGGCGGCCTGGCAGCAGCCCAGGCATGTGTTCTGCCTGGGAATCGGACCACTGACCTTTCAGTTTGCAGGACGACACCCACCCCCCTGACCTACACCAGTCAGGGCTCCATAATTCTTGAAACTGTTCTGCAAGATCATGTCATTGACCATGGGCATCTCCATGGTCAATAAATAAAATATTTTTAAAAATTTGGAAAGTCGCTAGACAAAACTATCTTTTCATGGCCAAATATATAGATAAATACTATTATTCGGCAGACAGAAACAGTGACTCCGCTTGTGACACGGAAGATATATTTTCCAGGATGCATTACAATAGGAGAGGAAATAATGAGAAATAAAAAATTACTCAAGCATTTGCCTTTTAAGATGAATGAGTGTAAGAACCAGCAAATCTTTTGCAGTTTTGACTCCTATGATTAATTCCTTAATATCAATTTTATTATTATTTTCATCTTATTTCCTTAGCTTCCATAGGAGCCGTATAGTTTTCCTTTGGGCTTACTACGAAAGTTTTTCTAACTTCTTGAGTTGGATGCTTGGCCTGTTCATTTTGAACAATTTTATCTCCTAAGAAATATTAAAAATTAAGTATATTTTAAATGATATGTTTCACAAAAAACAAAAAAATAAAAAAATAAAATGATATGTTTCCCTCTAAATACTGTTTTGGGTTTTACCCCACAAATTTTGACATGTAGTGTTTTCCTAATTACTCATTTATAAGTATTTCCTTTATACTTTTGAAAAGATTTTTATTATTTATCTTTAGAGGGGAGGGAAAGGAGAGAGGGAGTAATGTATGTTCTCACCTCGGCCCTTTTTTTCCCTTTTTAAAAGATTTTTATTTATTTATCTTTAGAGGGGAAGGAGAGAGGGAGAGAAACATCAATGTATGGTTGCCTCTCGTGCGTTCCCTGCTGGGATTGCCTGCAGGGAACTGGCCTGCAACCCAGGCATGTGCCCTGACTGGGAATCGAACCGCGATTGTCTGGTTTGCAGGCCTGCGCTCAATCCACTGAGCTACACCAGCCAGGGCTCCTTTATACTTTTTATTGCAGTGGTTACTTAAAAATATAATTTTGTTTCCAAGTATATAAAATTTGTAGTTTTCAACAACAAAAAGCAAAAGTTTTAAATTTATCTTATGGTTAAGGAGCATGGTCTGTATCAGAGGTGGCAGATTCAAGGACCAAGGGCCGAACCCCACCCTCCCCCTTATTTTATCTGACCCAGCACCTGCTTTCTACCCAGCAAAAGCACTCAGCTCTGGCATAACTGTTAAGGAGTAGTTACATTTATACAGTCCTAAAGTTACTTCTAGCCCTTTGAAGGCAACCAAGTGGCTGATGTGGCCCCTGGGGAAAATGAGTTTGACACCCCTGGCCTATATGATTTTGATATTTTGGAATTTGTTGAGGCTTTTTATAGTATTATGTTATGTCCTGTTTTTGAAAATATGCTATACTTGTTTAAAAAGCCTATGTTGTTTGGGAATAGAATTCTACATATAGCCAGTATGTTTATAGCTCATTAATTTTCTCGTTCAGATTTTTGATATTTCTACTTATTTTTTATTTACTTGATCTGTGTATTTTGAAATGTTATGTTAAAAATCTCCAATTTTGATTTACTATTTACTCCTGCAGTTTTAGTTACACTGCTATATTTAGAGGCTGTGATGTTTTATAAAACTTTAGGATAAAACAGTTCATATTCTATTGACTTTTTTTCAGTTGTAACATACTTCTTTGTCATTATATAAATACATATCTTTTTATTTCTATTTAGCTGGTATTTTTTAAGGTATGTCTCATATTTTCACCCAGTCATAGAGTTTTTGTCTCTTATTGGTAAGTTTAACTTTTTTTTTATATTTATTAGAATTACTTCAAAGACTTTTTTTCTGCTGTATTATTTTCTATCTCCTGTACCGCCACTTTTTTTTTTTTTTTTTTTACTCCTCAAAGATGTTTTCTTTTGCTGGTTTAAAAGTTATAAATACTTTAAAAATTTGATGGTAATTGCCTTTACCTTAAACCCATACTCGTGTTTATGTCATTCCTATCAATTTCTAAAATCTTGCTGTACCTTGTACCCGTACCCTCTCCAACAAGCCAGTACTTTCACATCTTTCTCACATGCCCTTGGGTTCCTCTGCCATGAGATCATTTATGGTCGTGTTGTCTAGAATTTTAGTTCTGGGATTTGATTAGTCAACTTTCTAATTATCTTTGCTATTATCTTTTCTTCTTCTCCCTCCCTTCTTTCCTTTCTCTTACCGGTACTGTATTTTATTTCCTCCATTTCTTGCCACGTGTTGAATTTGCTCCAGCTCTGTTTTCAATGAGGCTTTTGCAATGCCCTGATTGGTCCTGATGCTTCTTTCTTTGTTTATATAGATTTTATTTATTTTTTTAGAAGAGGGGAAGAAGAAAGAGAGGGAGAGAAACACCAATGTGTGGTTGCCTCTCACACGTCTCTCATTACGGACCTAGCCTGTAACCCTGGGGTGAGCCCCCATCCGGAATCAAATGGTGACCCTTTGGTTAGCAGGCCAGTGCTCAATCCACTGAGCCACACTGGCCGAGGCCCCATGTTTCTTGAGAATGGTGAGAGAGTTCCTACCACCTCCACCCTCCACCCTATACACCAGCCTTAATTTTCCTGAGGTTTTTTGTTTATACTTCACAGTGTTTCTTGAATCTGTGGTTTTATTTTTTCATTAGTTTTGGTAAATTAGTCCCTTTATGTCAAACACTTCTGCCCCATTCCTTTGTCTCGCCATCCAGTTTTCCAGTTCTGTACCAATAGTTAAACTGTGTTATTCTGTCCTCAGTAACTCTTACCTTTTTCCTCTTTTCTATTATTTTTGCTTTTTTATATTTCATTCATTTACATTCACTCCCAGCTACTACAGTTTACTAATTCTTCAGCAGCATTGAAACTGCTGTTAAACCCAATCCACTGGGTTATTAATTTCTATCCTATTTTGCAGTGATAAAATTTCCACTTGGTATACTTTCCATTTTGTATACTTTTTACTTTTCTGCCAAAACTATCAATCTTCCATTCAGCTTCTTGAACAGAACAAATGATTTAATAACAAGATAATATGTAGTATTATCTTGTTGTCTTCTAGTATGTATGATTATTTTCGTGGACTGAATATTGTACTTGAATAATCGCTCACAATAATAATTTGAAGACTATGATGATGATATCATTAACCAGAGCAAATTCACTTTTTTTTTTGCTAGGTACCTGGGGCCAATAATATTCTGAAGTCACCTTAATACAATTTCAGGCTTTGAGATAGTTTGAAGCTAAATTTTGAATAATCTTTTTTTAAAATTACATTTATTTTTTAGAGAGAGGGAGTGGGAGGGAGATTGACGTATGAGAGAACATCAGTGCGTTGCCTCTCTTAGGCATCCCGACCAGGGGACAAACCTGCAACCCAGGCACATGCCCTGACTGAGCATCAATCAAACCAGAGATCTCCTGGTTTGTGGGGACGAGACGCAACCAAGCCACGCAGCCTGGGGCTGAATAACCTTTATTTTTTTATTTCATTTAGTCTTACCCAAAGATATGTTTTATTGATTCTAGAGAGAGAGGAAGAGAGGTAGGGAGGTAGGGAGAGAGAGAGAATGAGAGAGAGAGAGATATCAATTCCCTTTTGCACGTCCCCCCATTGGGAATGGGTATGTGCCCTCACTGGGATGGAACCCGGAACCTTTTTGGCACAGGAGATGACAAGCCCCGCCCCTCTCCTCGGGTGCAGTGCCCCTCAGGAAATGCCCCATCTGGAAAAGTGGTCCTAAGTGTGGGGCTAACATCCCTCAATTTCTTTCCTTTCCCAGGTTCTAGCTCAGTAATTCTTCACTAATTTGTTAACTTTCCAGTGATTTTTCCAGTTGTACCAGTTTTCCTCAGTGGGCAAATGGTCAGAATTACCTAGTGACCAACTCCGGAGGCCCAAGTGCTCCCTTCACTCCCAGCTTGCTATGGAAAAAAAAAACAAACAAAGTAACCCAAAACACTCTACTAAACAAGACTTGCTAAGAAACAAAATGACAATGAACATGTTAACAATGTAAGCATTACGGAAAACCAGAAACAATAAAGTGCCACCCAGGAGAGAGTCTATAAATATGCAAAAACATTAGTGTAACACAGTTGAAAGAGCAATACAAACAAACACTGATAACAGAGTATCTTTCCAGGTAGTTGGGAGTATTCCAACTTTGAGAATGTTTCTATCCAGTGTGCCACATTATGGTAACTTCTGGCCAACAGCAGTTGGCTGTAAGAAAGAATGTAAGACTGTGGAATGGAACAGCATTTATTCACTCTGAATTGGTTCTCACGTGTCGGCGTGGCCAGGTCGGTGGCTCACCAGTGAGACCACAGTTTGAGAACTACTTACTACTCAAGGAAGTGGTCACATTTGAAACTCTCGAACCAAGGCTTTCTTGAAGGGCCTTCACTAAGTTTTTCTGTCTTGAGATCTCTGTCTTTCTCTGATCTGGTTACAATGGGATGAATTGGGTTTCTATTTATAGTTAAAACCCCCATCTCATATCCACCCTAATCCCCACTCCTGTTTGTATGGGTATGGGTTTAAGCAGGTGAATTGTGAAGATTCCCGTTTTAGGGGTGATTTCAGTCTCAGCAAATAGCCTTAGATAATATTTTTGGGTAAATGCTAATTCTGTTTCTCAACTTCCCTAAGCCTCAGTTTTCTCTCTCTCTTTTTTCCTTTCTCACACAAGAGCTTTTAAAAATAAGATTTTATTTATTTATTTTTGGAGAAAGGGAGGGAGAAAGAGAGGGAGAGAAACTCAATGTGTGGTTGCCTCTTACGTGCCCCCATTTGGGGACCTGGCCTACAACCCAGGCATGTGTCCTGATTGGGAATCGAACCCTTTGATTTACAGGCTAGTACTCAATCCACTGAGCCACCCCAGCCAGGGCCAGAGTTTTTTTTTTTTTTTTTTTTTTCCCATTGCTTTTAGAGAGAGAGGAAGGGAGAGAGAGAAATATCATTGATGTGAGAGAAAAGCATCAATCGGTCGCTTCCCATATGTGCCTGTGACCAGACCAGGGATCAAAGCCACAATCTAGGTTTGTGTCCTGACAGGGAATGGAACCCTCAACTGAGTCTCTCAGCTAAGTCACACTGGCCAGGGCAGTTTTCTCATTTTTAAACGAGATTAATGATGCTCTAGGTATTTGGGGAGGACTCGCTTATTGATTTTAGAGAGAGGGAAAAAAGGGAGAAGGAGGGTGAGAAACATCAGTAAGAACCTGCAACCCAGGCTTATGCACCGACCAGGAATTGAACTCATGATCTTCCAGTTTATGGGAGAACACTCCAACCAACTGACCCGCACCGGCCAGGGCTGGAAGTGATGCTCTTACAGGGTGATTTGGGGAGACCGTGTATGGATAATTAGTATTCTGTTGGGATTACAGCATTTGAGTGAGGAGGGGTCTGATTAGGGAGGGGTACCACCTGGCTGTGACTAAACTGATATTAGAACCACTACACTCCAGTAATGAGAGTTAAAGCTTAAAAGGAAGAACTTAGCCCTGGCTGGTGTGGCTCAGTGGTTTGAGCTCAGGCCTGTGAACCACACAATCTCGGTTCGATTACCGGTCAGGGCACATGCCTGGGTTGCAGGCTGGTTCCCTGCAGGCCAGTTCCCAGCAGGAGACGCACGAAAGGCAACCATACATTGTTGTTTCTCTCCCTCTCTCCTTCCCTTCCCCTCTAAAGATAAATAAATAAAATCTTTAAAAAAAAAAATAAGGACTTAGTCGTGGATCTCAGAATGAAATCCTGGAGCGCAGCGCCTGGTAAGACTCTGGAAATGTTGTGATTTTCTCATATCTGCTGTTTCCTCGGCTTACATATTTTCCCATCACATCTACCCAGCCCTCTCCAGGGTCCTCACCCCATGTGGCTAAATGCTTTGTCTGCATTATTTCTTTAGTGCTGCTATATTATTAATCTCATGTTACATGGGGAAAAATGGAGGCTTAGGTTATTTCTGGTCTGGCTTAAGAGATGGATCTGTGTATACAACATATTTCTTATAGGGTTGTTGAATTTGAGAGTTGATACTCTAAATGGCTGTTGAATTAATTCAATTAACAAACATTTAATAAGCCATGACTGTATGTCCTGCACTCTGTTGGTATTTGGGTTTTCAGAAATGAATATTAAGACTGCAACTACAATAAAACAGCTACATTTTCTGAGAGCTAATTTTGTGTCAGGCACTTTGTATCTGTTAGTTCATCTAACCATTTGTAACTACCTATAAGAGGAGTGTTGATATCCTCATTACACAGATGTGGAGTTGAGACTCTGGGACTTGCTCATAGTCACATTGCCCAGGAGTAGCAGAGCTCAGGATCTTTGTTCCAAGTCTTTTTTTTTTTTTTTTCCTCTCTCTCCTTGAAATAAAAATCTCACTATTTGGTTTGGTAGGTGTGGCTCAGTGGATTGAGCCCTGGCCTGTGAACCAAAGGTTGCTGGTTCAATTCCCAGTCAGGGCACATGCCTGGGTTGAGGCCACATCCCCAGTAGGTGGCGCATTAGAGGCAACCACGCACGGTTTCTCTTCCTCTCTTTCTCCCTCCCTTTCCCCTCTCTAAAAATAAATGAATAAAATCTTTAAAAAAACCCTCACTATTTGATTTTTCACATAAAATAACATTTAAAAAATAAATATATATGTAAACAATGTAATCAATACGAGTGCTAATTTTCTCATGAAACTTGCTAAAACAGGGTGTTATAATCATTTAAATGTTTACCCGTGTATTTAGTAGATGAAAATATTCTATTTCCAAGTTGCATTTCTTTTATTATTGCATTTCTGTTTTATAGTTTTATGAGATATATTGCACATATCAAAAACTTCACTCACTTAAAGTGTACAGTTCAGTAGTTTTTAGTATATTCTCAGAGTTGTGTAACCAGCATTACAATCTAATTTTAAGATTTTTTTCAACCCCCACCCCCCCAAAAAAAAAACCCCAACTTTTCCCCACTAGCAGTCCCTCTCTGTCTCACCGTCAGCCCCAGGTTAGTTATTACTTGTGTTTATTGACATTAGTGATTTTTATGTCTCTTTAGGATCACTCTTTTTTACTTGATTAGAAATTCTATACTTATCATGAAGATTCACTATTTGTCTACCATGTATATTAAAATATTTTAAAGCTATTTTCTCATTTGTTCTTTGTCGCTGACAATTCTTACTGTAAAGGTGTTTACATTTCTTTTAATTTTTTAAAAAATATTTTATTTATTTACAGACAGAGGGGGAGGGAGAGAGGATGAGAGACAGAGAAACATCAATGTGTGATTGCTTCTCCCAAGCACCCTATTGGGGACTTGGCCAGCAACCCAGGCATGTGTCCTGACTGGGAATTGAACCAGAGACCCTTTGGTTTGTAGGCTGGTGCTCAATCCACTGAGTTACACCAGCCAGGGTTAAATTTCTTTTAATTTTTAAAATGACTTAATTGATTTTGATTCATTGTAAATATTTCCCTTCTCCAGTTTATAAAGCTTTCTCCCATACATCTTTTTTTTCTGGTCTCTTAGAGCATTGTGGTTTGCATAAACTTTTAATTCAGCTTGGGTTTAGTTTGCGAGAGAATACCTACACTTAATCAAATAATACTGATTGGAAAAATCACTTTTATCAAATGGCCAGATTTCCATTTATTTTTGAAACTGGACAGAATGACAACACTGATTGAGTTCTCACAAACAGGGTCAGCCTCATGTTTTTGGTTTAAGGTTCTGCTATTGACGTCTTGAAATTCTTAACAATTTTGGACAAGGGACCCCGCACTTTCCTTTTGCAGTAGACCCTGCAAATTATGTAGACAGATTCTGCTTACAAGTCCCAGGCACTGTACTGAGCTTTTTACATACATTACTTCACTTAATCCTCATAGCAATTTTAGGTAGCCGTTTTCATTTTACTCTTCATTTTGCAAGTGGGGCCATGGAGACAGGAAGATTAAAAAAGCAACAGAACCAAAAAGCTGCAGCAAAGGGTTTTGATCCCAGCACCCGTCACGCCAGAACCTCGCGAATAAGCGTTCATTCACGCTGCAGCCTATTGCAATCTGGAGGTGAAAGGGAGGGTGCGGGAGCAGGAGGTGCCACGTCTAGACTCCCTTAGTTCATTCTGTGGATCATTTCTGTCCTGACCCCATGTGCCCAGCTCCGTGTGGTGCGCTCCTGTGCGGCCCCCGGGATTTTGCCTTCTATCCGCGGCTGCGCGCTCGCCTAGCAGGCGGGCACTCGCGTGAGCTGCCGCCGTGTTGCTCGCGAGTTCCCCAAGTTCACACAGGCCTCGGGTTGGCATGGCAACCAGGCAACCTGTTCCAGAGCCGCCTGCCTGCTCCGCGAATGCCGCCGCCACCGCCGGAGCCGGGGCCAGAGCATATCCCATGATGCTCCGCGCCAACCCAGTCCCTAGTGGGCCGCCATGTTGTTGGAGTGAAAGGTAAGGGGGAGCGAGAGCGCCGGAGAGAGAAGATCGGGGGGCTGAAATCCATCCGCATCCTACCGCTCCGCCCGTGAGTATCCGCACCCCGTCGGCCCCAAACGCTGCTCCGGACCCCCAGCGAGCGGCATGTCCCATTGTATTGGTGTTTGAGAGCGGTTGGGGGGTGAGAGGGGCTTTAGAAAAGCCGCCGGGGCCCTGGCTGAGGCTTCTCACTCGATATTCCTTGTACATGTTTTGGAGTCAGCAGCAAGGCCCCTATTGTTATCAAAGGAGGGATGGGGTGGGGAGCGGAATGGAAACCAGGAAAATGCAAGGGGTTTACGTCCGGGCCCAGGGCATAGGGTTCCCTCTACATTTCTGCTCGGCCTCTTTGGAAGCCCTAAAGATTGGTGTTACCATTGCGGTTGCTTTTTTGATGGGTTTGTGAAGCCCCGAGTGTTCTGTGTGGCCATGAAGTGTAATATCGTGCCACCCTGGATTTCTTCGACTTCTTGAGCTTCCGTGGCAGCGCCGAAGCAGGAGGAACAATAAATAGCTTTAGAAGCAGCCTTGGTCCTAGTCTACGGGCGAGACCCACCATGGGGGAACTTTGCGAGCCGTGAATGTGGAGAGGTGGCGATTAGGAAGTTTCAGATCGTTTTTTTAGGCTCCTGGGTGCTTGTGGCCTTTTGTTTTCGCGAGAGCTGGTGGTTTTGGTGGGTTCTTCCTCTTTGAGCCTCCCCGTGTTGGTGCGTGTCTATCTAACTCAGAGGGGTCCACCCCTCGGTAGTAGCAAAACAGATACACAGTCCGAGATAGTTTTAGTCCTCACAAACGTTCTTGGTAAACAGAGATCGTTTATTGTACTTGTCACCACCACTCCCACGATGAGCAAAGAATCTGCTCCTGTAACTTTTTTCTCCCGTCTGTAATCCCCCCCCCCAAAAAAAAAAAACCCCGCACACACCCGTTATGAGGGAAGGGTTCTCTTCATCGTAACTTGAAAGATTGTTACTTTTAATTTTCAATTACGAAGGCACTGTTTTTAGTTGTCGATGGCAATTCGCTCGCTTCATACTCATCCTGGGATTAAGAGAGGTAGTTCGAGACTTTTGGGGGGTTCTTTTTAGAAGTCATTTACTTTGGAAGCAGTAGGTTTGTACCTTTAGCTCTTTGTTTATTTTGTGAAAACACAAAAACTCACCAAGACAAACCTCCTAGATAGGTGGCTCTTGATGTAGTTTTAGTAAGCAGAATAGCAAAACATTTGCTCCATTGCTAATTTTAACTTTATAAAACACTCTTGGGGGCTGTTGATTGTTTATCTGGATCTTTGGGAAATACTAGATTCTGAACTTTGAGTTAGTATTTTGCCTTAGTCACAATTGAATTCATTTTGTCCAAGGCCACACAACTGTTTGAAGTTTAATTTGGTTTGAGATGTACTGTTTCAAAATAAATTTATGACCATAGTTTTTTTTTTCTCAAAAAATAAGTGGTAAAAATAAGCACCACTAAATTTTAAAATACTAAGCATTTTTGTAGGAAAAAGGTGAGCCGTGGAGAGGGATTAAATTGTGTTCCTTTGTTTGGAATAAAATCTAGGAGTGTTATTAAAACCTTTGATGTAAACAGTTTGGAACTGTGGAAGAGCAACTACAATCAGCCCTTAATTCTAGTTGCTTAAAATACTTATTTTGATAATGTTCCATTTGTAAAAAAAAAAAAAGTCACTTTTCAAATGCTACAACATAACTTTTTAGTGGGCTTTGAGGGTTTTCTAAAAGGTAATGTTTTCTAACATTTAAGTGGCTGATTAAAGTTTTGTGTCAAGATACTAATTACAAAACTACACAAGGCATATGTTAGTTGCTTAGGAATTTGCTACTTTTACACTGTCCCTTCTGCCACGTTTTCTCTTGTTCGGGAAATTGCCTTGCCTCACCTCGGTAGGTAAAGCAGGAAGTCTCAGGGCATAGAGATAGCTCTACAAAAGCCACTTGTTTTGTCTGAACATTTTTATAGGAATCTCTCCCCCCATCCCTTGAGGTAATGAAGTTGAGTTCAGTGTGTTGCAGTGGTAAACACCCTTTTCATATGAAAATGATTGGTTAGATAAGTGCCATGGCAAATCTTTTATTTCAGAAAAGCTTGCATTTGCTGTTTTAGGAATCCTCCTCAGGGACTGGAGTGCCATTGCCTTCACGGATGGTAACTGAATTCTGAGGTCTCAGCATAGTGACTTTAGTTTACCAGAACTTTTACATCTGTTTTATTTTGATTAAAAAACAAACTTGGGAGGCATAGGGAAAGGACAAATCCCCCCCCCCCCCCCCCATTTTCCAAATGAGGAACCATGCTCAAAGAAGTTGCTAGTTTAATGGTAAAACTGGGGGTTTGGGACTCTTGGCTTGCTCTGGACAAAGACTGTTAGATTGATACTCCTTTGTGGAAGAAAATGGAACTGGCTACTATTGGTAATAAGAGTGCAGTGAATTCTTTTGAAAATCAAACTGAAGGCATTAGGATGGTTAGCACTTTGCAAAGACCTACGGTAAACATAGCAGTGACTTAATGATTTTGGTGCTTAACCATGAATACAGTTCAATTCGTGAAAGCAGAACCTGAAGTCTAGAAAGCTTAGACGAACCCAGACCCCTAGTAAGATTCTGATGGATTGGAATTGTTAACTGACCAGGCATTTCCAAATTAGGCTTTGAACAAATTACATTGTGTCTTTTTACTTCTGACTTCAAAACATGAGTTAATGGTGAGAAGCAGATGCATCTTTTATCAGATGGCTTAGTTATTCAATAAAAAAATAATAGATTTCTCATAAATCTTGTGAGTCTGTTTTTGAAATGTCACAGTTTGGCTAGGGGGAGAGAAGGCATTTGTAGCAGGTTGATTAGCCTTGAAACTAGACTGGTGTCTGTGGACACATGCATTCTAGCTGGTCACTGATTAATAACTTTGTAGCAATTTTTAGCACCTGCAGGGTGACAGTGTTACATCTTATGTACATATGTAGTTTTTGACTTGAAGAAACTTAAGTAGTAATGTTTCATAATAACATTTTGGAGATTCTTTGTTGAACCTTCCAGAGAAGAAAGAGTAGCAGATGTAGTTGAGAGAAATCGTGTTTTTGTTGACTTACTGGACTGTAGCCTCTAGGGGTAGGCTTGACTGCAAAACAGATTTAAGTTTGAATCCCTTCTCTGCAGCTCACTAGCTGAATGGTATTGGGCACAACACATAACTTTTCTGTTCTTTTGTGTTCTCATCTGTAAGATAGGGACGATTGGATAATGTCTGCAATATATTTGCTGCACAATTATTGTGTTGATTTTTTTTTAAGAGTGACTTTCTCTTCCCTAACAAAGTGTGTATCAGGCCAGCGTTCAATCCACTGAGTCACACCAGCCAGGATGAGATTTTATTTATTTATTTTTAGAGAGAGGGGAAGTGAGGAAGGAGGAGAGAGAGAAAAACACATCAGTGTGTGGTTGCCTCTCTTGCATTCCCCACTGGAGACCTGGCCAGCAACCCAGGCATGTGCCCTGACCGGGAATTGAACCTGTGATCCTTTGGTTCACAGGCAGGCGCTCAGGCCACTGAACCACACCAGCCAGGGCTCATTCTTTTAATAGGAGTCAAAGTACTAATAGAATAATGATGTGATTGCAATTATAATTGTAAATTATTGGCAAAAACTTTGAATCCCCCCCCCCCCCCCCCCCCAATAACAGCTGAAGACAAGTTTCAGGCTAAGGACATTCTTTTGCTCTTCTTGGTCATGGGGCCTCCTTACTGTTAATTTGAGGAGCACGTTATGAATGTGTTGAGTATTTTGAAGGGTCCTGTCAAGTTTTTCACAATCTGAGTCATTGTTATTTATGTATGGGGTTTGGATTTTTGTTTGGTTTATTGCCTTATGTCTGCTTCAGCTGTAAAGTGGTATTTTATAAAGCTCTTGTTCATTTTAAAAGTATTTGCCACTTTTTAAAAATTTTATTTATTTATCTTTAGAGGGGAAGGAAAGGAGAAAGAGAAATATCAATGTATGGTTGCCTCTCATGTATCCCCTACTGGGAACTGGCCTGCAACCAAGGCATGTGCTCTTGACTGGGAATTGAACCGAGATACTCTGGTTCACAGGCCCGTACTCAATCCACTGAACTACACCAGCCAGGGCAGTATTTGCCACATTTAGCTTAATGTGTAAATAAGTTGGGTAGATTCACTGATTTAAGTCTAACCCTGTGCTATTACCTTTGATAACAACATGTATCTCTGAGGTTGCTGACTGAGGTCTGATCTCCATACATTGTCTGTACCTGCCACCAATTACGTTTATTTCCATACACACCCTTAACAACTTAAAAATGGAGATTTTAGTTTAGAAAGTTGTGTTATATAAGTATTTTTAAATATTTTACTGCTTGGTATAAACTAGTTGTAGATAGCAGTGCAAAAGACATGGAGCTCACTTTTATCTTGGTGTTTGTCAAGTAATGTTTAAAAAAATGCAAATTTTAACTGTTTGTAACCTGTTTGTCCTTAGGTGTTGGTGGAATGAGCGTTGCATGTGTCTTGAAGAGAAAAGCAGTGCTTTGGCAGGACTCTTTCAGCCCCCACCTGAAACATCACCCTCAAGAACCAGCTAATCCCAACATGCCTGTTGTTTTGACATCTGGAACAGGGTCGCAAGCGCAGCCACAACCAGCTGCAAATCAGGCTCTTGCAGCTGGGACACACTCCAGCCCTGTCCCAGGATCCATAGGAGTTGCAGGCCGTTCCCAGGACGACGCTATGGTGGACTACTTCTTTCAGAGGCAGCATGGTGAGCAGCTTGGGGGAGGAGGAAGTGGTGGAGGCGGCTATAATAATAGCAAACATCGATGGCCAACTGGGGATAACATTCATGCAGAACATCAGGTAAAAAAAAGTTCACTCTTTCAGCTTTGAAACTTTTTTAATTGCTGTCCATATAGGATGTCTGCTTTTAGTGAATGTCTTCAAAAGCTTAAATTGCTAATTTTAATTCGTCTAAATTAAACTGTCACTTGTTTTAAAGGATTGTTTTAACATTGTCATATAGAATTTTGGGGCTAATTAGTAAATGACCAATTCATTTTAAAAAGGACTTAAGATTGTTTTAATGTGCACATTGCATTTATGGGCATACTTTTTTTTTAAACAAAGAATACTTTTTTCTTGACATATTCTTTTAGGAAGTCTTCAGGCTGTTTAAAGGCCAAATACATGTTTTAGAGCCTTTCCTGTTGGGTATGGGTGACTTTTATTTTTAAGATGTTATAGTTGAAAGTAGTAGGAAATTGATAAAAAATCAGCTTGTTCAAGTGAAATTTATTTGAAATGGAACCGATACATATCTAAAGTTTTTTGTGTCTCAGAGGAGAGGAGCTTTTAGGTTTTAACCGTCTTACCCTCTTGTTCTACAAACTTGTTTCATTCAGTTGATTTTACTATGCTTTTACTAATCTAGAACTGTAGCTAGGAATACAGCATGTTTTACTGAGAAGAGTTGAGCCTCATCTGTGTTTCCTAACTTCCTGATAGTGATGAAAGGATTAGAATGTTTTAAACAGGCTATTCTTTGACATTGGACATAGGTTGAATTTTCAAAGGTTCATTTTAATTGCCACTACCTGACTACTGACTAGCAAAAAGAACTGACATCTGTCACTAGGCCTCTAGTGCTTCTGCTCTGCTTCAGAAACAGGTTAGGCACTAGCATACTTGCAAATCTGAATTCTCAGTTTTGCTTCCCTTGTCCCTTCAACAGAAGTATTGATTGTAGGCCTTGGTTACTGGAACAGTCATCAATATCAGTGCTGCTTCATAAGTACCTGCCGTGTGTAGGTGAGGGACACTAACAAGTATGAGGTATGGGGGGTTCTTGTGAAGCTTAGGGTACTTTTTATCTTTAATACGTATCTACTAAGGCATTTGTTTCTGTTCTGCTTGGAGTCTTGTAGGAGGGGATCAGATTTTATTCATCTCAGTATCCCAGTTCCTAGAATTTGGCATATAATAGAGTCTCAGAAGAAATTTATTGCATGTGTGAGTCCTTAATCCTTTGGCTTAAAAATAAAGTTGGGGTAAAAGGACATTGTCATGAAGATACAGGCCTTGAATGCCAGGCTAAGATTTATTTCAGTAGGCAGTAGGGTTTTTGAGTGTGTATGTATGGGGTGGTTTTTAGTGGTGTTTTGGGAAGACTGAGTTGGCAGTAAGGGATTGGAGTGCGTAATAGTTTCGGTGTGTGCAGTGGAAAAGAAGGTATGGATGGCACTCTAAGGTCCTTGGGAAAGTGAAGTAATTCAGGAAGATGAATACAGAGGGAAATATGGTTTGGGGACAAGATAATTAAATTTAGTAGTATACCTGTTGAGCTTGAGATTTAGGCAGCTGTATAGGTAGAGGAACAGACAGACTCCCCCTGCTCCCCGCCATAGGAGGTGCTAAATTAGAGTCATCACAACACAATTCTGTAGGGCTGGACACACGATATAATAACAACACTTTAGGGAACTGAGGGTAGCTGCTATGCTGCAGATGTTGGTCACCCACAAATTACCTCTCCTGCAGTCATTATAGTGTATTACAATTTATGGGTATTTAAAAAAAGATTGTATGTATTTATTTTTAGAGAGAGGGGAAGGGAGGGAGAAAGAGGGGGAGAAACACCCAGGTGCAGGAGATAGATGTATCTCGATCTTACCTCTCATATACCGCCAACTGGAGACCTGGCCTGCAACACAGGCCTGTGCCCTGACTGGGAATTGAACCAGTGACCTTTCAGTTTGCAGGCCAGTCAGTGCTCAGTCCACTGAGCCACACCAGCCAGGGCTATAATTTATTGGTTTTGGTATTGATCTCGCCTCCTGAGGATTAAAACTAAATTGTTCCAGGGCACAGACTCTTGTATTTTTCATGCCTCCTTCCCAGGAGGTGTATGAAATTTTTGTATTGATTGAATGAGGGAATACCACACAAGTTCTCGAGTTTGCACCAGGTAAAGTGTTGGAACTTAGAGCTCAGCTGTCCTGCTGGGAAACATACGGCAATAGGTAGAGGCTGCTTGGACAAACCACAATGCTGAGTATAGTGTAGCTGAAGAGTGGAGGGGCATATCTCTAGTATCTCTAGGTGGAGATACTGTTATTGATTGGAGTAAGGGGGTTTCTCTGTCAGGTGGGAGTACAAAAGAGATTGACAGTCACTGATGATGATAGGTAAATTTACTGAGCACTTATGTCCTAGGCACTGGCTATATATTTCCTGTACTTAATCCTCAGTTCCATAAGGGAAGTAACACCCTTTTTTGAGAGATGAGAAAATGAAATGTAGTTACCAGGTAGAACCTGGTTTTGAAATGAGGTCTCTGATTCCAGTGCCATGCTCTCTGTAGCTTTTTGCCTCCCTAGGAGTATTTCTAGCCTTAACAACTAAACCAAACCAAACTATTGTAACAAAGTAACACATTCTAAGTAACATATTCAAATAATTATTTTCCTTGAATTTTAGAGTAACAAACTTGATAATAAGGAGATGAATACAGATAATGTTGACTTTTCTCCTGTAATTGCAAGGGCCCTCCCTTTTTTTCCCCAGAAGAGCAATAATGCTAAAGTCTATTTTTTTCCAGTTTTATTTTTATTACATGTGTGTTGTAAGTAGAATTGTGAGAAACTTACCTCTATCTCTATTAAGACAGAATGACTCAACGTAAATAAATTGATTTTACTGCCAGCACATTCTGCAATACCACTGGGCAATTCCTTTTTGGTGTACCTGTTTCCTTTGCCTCTTTAAAAAAGCCTTTTGTCTCTGGCTGGTGTGGCTCAGTGGGTTGAGTGCTGGCCTGGTAACCAAAAGGTTGCTGGTTCGATTCCCAGTCAGGGCACATGCCTGGTTTGTGGGCCAGGTTTCTGGTAGGGGGTGTGCAAAAGGTAACTGATTGATATTTTCTCTCACACATTGACGTTTTTCTCTCGTTCTCTTTCTCCCTTCCCCTCTCTCTAAAAATAAATAACTCTTAAAAATAATACAATAAAAAAAGCCTTTTGGCATAATAGTACAGAATTTAAGATTAGATTGTCAGAATACTTTTACCAGTGAGCTGACAGAGCAAAGAATATCACGGGCTGCGATGCCAGCCAGCAGTGTTGGAGGGAAGGGGACTATTTATTATAGCAGGTTATGTACTTTACATTCATTTCTCTCAGTATTACTCCAATTTATTAGCATTCAGGTTTTTACCCTAAAACATTTTTAACCTTTTGGAGTTAGAATTTTCCTGCCTGATGTAGCAATCCTCTTAGTGTCTGAGTTTTCCCCTTCTTTACTAGTGAGCTCTTTAAGCTGTGGCAAAATATATATATGATTGAATTTTTAATGTTTAAGGTTTTTTTTCTAAGTATGAAACTTGACAGATAAGTAGCATAAAGGCCATTGTATGAATTTAACATTAACAGCTTGAGAACATGTATTGAGGTAATATGCAATACACTGAAGTATTTAAAATTAGATGACATTTAGAAACCATAAAATAATTTGAGGTGAGAAAGGATGTTTAAATTTGTTTGTATGTTTATTTAAAAAAGTTGTAACATTCACAAACTCTCTGGACTTTATTTTTTTCCCCACATTAAGATTACAAACATTTAGTGTCACATTTTTATTTATTCATTTTTTTAATTGATTGATTTTTAGAGAGAGAACATTGCTTTGTTGTTTCACCCATACATGCATTCTTTGGTTGTTTCTTGTATGTGCTCTGAAACTGGGATTGAACCCTCAACTTTGGTATATTGGGGTGATGCTCTGAACAAGTCAGCTGATTGGCCAGGGCTATCACTTGTTTTAATACAAAAAAATGTTTGTAGTTGGTATACTTGAAAACTTAAAAGCCTCCATTTTGAGGCCAAATTGAAGTCTTTGGAGTTGAGGGAAAGAAGTCCCGTTGGAAAAATAATGTATTTATTTTTGTCTGTTAAACTTACCCACAGTAAATAAGATGATGTGGGTGAAGGTACAGAACACCAGCCCTGACTGGTGTAGCCCAGCAGTTTGGGCGTTGTCCTGCAAAGCGAACCCCTCTATTCCCTGTCAGAGCACACCCCTGGGTTGCTGGCTGGCCCCATTGTTGGGCAGGTGTGAGAGGCAACTGACTGATGTTTCTCTCCCTCTTGTTCTCCCTTCCTTACCCCCTCTGCAAAAATAAATAAAATCTTTAAGTTATAGAATACTAGATAATACATCTTTTTTTTTTTTTAAGATTTTATTTATTTATCTTTAGAGGGGAAGGGAAGGAGAGAGGGAGAGAAATATCAATGTATGGTTGCCTCTCATGTGGCCCCTGTTGGGGACTGGCCTGCAACCAAGGCATGTGCCCTGACTGGGAATCAACAGCGGTACATTGGTTCGCAGACTCACGCTCAATCCACTGGGCTGCACCAGCTGGGGCGCATAATACATCTTCTTAACTAAGTGAATAGTTAAAATGTTACATACAAATAATTTATGAATTGCCCTGGCTGGGTGGCTCATTTGGGTGGAGCATCATCCCAGTACTCCAAGGTTGTGGGTTTTTTTTTTAAATTTATTTTTTTAAATTGATTATGCTGTTACAGTTGTTCTATTCCCCCCTTCATTCCCCTCCACCCTGCCCCCCCATCCCCACCATTACCCCCCTTTAGTTTATGTCCATGTGTCTCAAGTCCTTTAGGTTCTATATTTCCCATGCTATTCTTGCCCCCCCCCCCCCATCTATTTTCTATCTACTGTCTATGCTACTTATTTTCTGTACCTTCTCCCCCCATCTCCTCCTCCCACTCCCCTGTTGCTAACCCTCCTTGAGATCTTCATTTCTATGTTTCCACTCCTGATCTAGCTGTTCTTTTAGTTTGCTTTCGTTTTAGGTGTGGTTGTTAATAACTGTGAGCTTGTTGTTCTTTCACTGTTCATGTTTCTTTAACTTCTTTTTCTTAGATAAGTCCCTTTAACATTTCATATAATAAGGGCTTGGTGATGATGAACTCCTTGAATTTGATCTTATCTGAGAAGCACCTTATCTGTCCTTCCATTCTAAATGAAAGTTTTGCTGGATAGAGCAATCTTGGTTGTAGGTCTTTAGATTTCATGACTTGGAATATTTCTTTCCAGCCCCTTCTTGCCTGTAAGGTCTCTTTTGAGAAATCTGCTGATAGTCTGATGGGGACTCCTTTATAGGTGATTGTCCCCTTAGCTCTTGCTGCTTCTAGGATTCTCTCCTTCATTTTAATTTTGGCTAATGTAATGATGATATGCCTTGGTGTGTTTCTTCTTGAGTCCAACTTTTTTGGTACTCTCTGAGCTTCTTGGATTTCTTGGAAGTCTATTTCCTTTGCCAGATTGGGGAAATTTTCTTTTATTATTTGTTCAAATAATTTTTCCACTGGTGGTTGTGTCTTTCCCCCTTCTGGTACCCCTATAATTCGGATATTGGAGCGTTTAAAGATGTCCTGGAGGTTCCTAAGACTCTCCTCATTTCTTTGAATTCTTGCTCCTTGACTCTTTTCTGTTTGGCCATTATTTGCTTTCTTCTGGTCCACTCCATTGATTTGAGTCCCAGTTTCCTTTTCATCGCTATGGGTTTCCTGTGGAATTCCATTCATTTCCCTTAGTTTAGCCTTCATATGTTTCTCTAATTTGTGGCTATAATCAACCAGATCTGTGAGGATCCTGATGACCAGTGTTTTAAACTGTGCGTCTGAGAGTTTTGCTATTTCTTCGTCGCTTAGATTTATCTCTGGGGCTTTGAGGTCTTCCTGCGACATTTTTGGTGTGTTCTGGCCCTTTAAATGTGAGAAGCGGCGCCTTGGACTCCCAGGTCGCTGGGTTGTGACGCTGTATGTGGGGGCGTGGTCAGAGCCGGGAAATGGCGGCGCCCTCTACTGCCGCTTGCCACGGGGACCGCCGGGCCCCGGTCCAACCGCCCACTCCTTCGCCTGTCCGCTCGCCCGCAAATAGGCAACCGCAGTCAACACGCAGCACCGCCTCCCCACTGTCTCCTCAGCAGTCGCTCACCTGGTGGGTTGCTCGGTCGCTCACTAGGTCCAATCCTGCGTTTGGAACCCGTGCGTCTGGATTCCGCGCCCGGGTCTGACCCAGTCCTCCTGGGCAACCCCTCACGAGATGCCGGTTTCGCCCCTTACCGGTCGGGCTGAAGAATTTGTTAACGGACTTCCGAAAAGTTCAATTTTCCGTGTTCTGGTTGTGTTTTCTGATGCTAATATTTAGTTGTCCCTAAACTTGGTTGTGTGAGAAGGCACGGCACATCCACCTATACCTCCATCTTGGCGGAAGTCCCCTCCAAGGTTGTGGGTTTGATCCCTGGTCAGGACACATACAAGAATCAACCACTGAATGCATAAATAAGTGGAGCAACAAATCAGTGCTTCTCTTTCTCTTTCCTTTTCTTCTTCCTATTTTTCCCCCGACTCTCTCTTCCCTGCCCATCTCCCTTCTTTCTCTAAAATCAATAAATAAAAATATTTTAAAAATTACATATTTATTTACCAGATTTTTTATGACTTTTTTTCCTGAATAGTATTAAAGTTTTCATTATGCAAAGGCTAAGGTCAAGCCTTTGACTTGTTATGATAGTTGTAGTCTCTTATTGTGAAATCTGTTTTCTCTGTAAACTTCTGTGAGATAAAGTGGGTGATGAAATCGGGAAAACATTTTAAGATTGATCAGATCAGTTGAACTATGGTCTCTACTGGATTTTAAGGGCCAGAAGTAGCCAGAAACTTAGCTTTGGGAAAAGGAAAATTTAGAGGACAACTCTACAGAGCTTTCTCACTTCTGCTCGTAGTGTTGGTGCTGGGATGTACCAGTATCCACAGTGAATTGGCAGCTGGTGGGAGATAATTCTTTATAGCCAGGCAAAATTCTGTGGGTGAATCTTTCCTTGGGTTCTGTTTGTAACCCCTTTTGCTTCCACTTGGCATTGCTATCTTCAAGTGGTATTGTGAACCCATCTTTGACATGTCCATCCTTCCTCCTCTTCAATGACTGTGAGAAAACCCTTAAACTTGTGATTCATAAATACTGTGTAAACCGGAAGGGAGCTCAGGTGTTCTCCATACTGGGAGTTTCACCATTCCCTGGAGATCCTTTTCTGTTGTTCCTGCTGAATGACTGTTA
Source organism: Artibeus jamaicensis (assembly GCF_021234435.1). Taxonomy (NCBI): domain Eukaryota; kingdom Metazoa; phylum Chordata; class Mammalia; order Chiroptera; family Phyllostomidae; genus Artibeus; species Artibeus jamaicensis. The sequence continues at coordinate 12,232,562 of NW_026522057.1, forward strand.
CGCCACGAGTCAGTTGGCTTTCTGGGCAGATTGCTACCCCCCCCCAGGACTGGGCCAGCAGCATTTAGGTAACAACATGTCATAGGCTGAGTGATTCATGTTCTCATATTTTGTTTTCTTTTACATCTGTACTCTTAGAGTCTTTAAACAAATTGTATTTGGTGTTAACAAAGACTTAACATTATGCTCTTGGTCAAAAGGACCATCAGTAGGCCTTCTTTGACTATAATTTTTTCTGTGTTAAGAATTTGGTTCTAGTGTTGAAAGTATTCACTCAGACGCTGTATGGTACTTGATGTAGGAGCCTACTGGATGCTACTTGCAGAGGTTTAAGATATTTTTTTTTTTGTTTCAAAAGTTTTTGGTGTGGAATTAGGGAAAAATTTTTGGGATTGGCAGTACTGAGATGTAACAGTGGGAAAATAAGGATATGTCAGGAAAACAAAGGGGGTAAATATAGAATTTAGAAATATAACTAGAGTAGTAGGCTACAGAATTTTCTCTGGGTATCCCTGTGGCCAAAGAAAAGAGGGAACTGGGATGAATCATGAGATTTTTAGTAAGAGAAAAACAGTAGTTACTTAGGAAAAGCTATGTTTCAGATTTCAGTTATGGATATGGTCGAAGTGCTTTGTAAACTGTAAAGTCACATGGTGGTGTTTTCCATCACACCTCTCTGTACTTGCAGAAGAGATACATCTTTGCATGTGTCCATTTTCTCTCAGGCAACAGCATTTACTGAATACTTCCTATAGGGTGAGCCTGGTACAGAATTATGCTTCTGGGTATTGTAAAAAGAACACTTAAAGTTTATTTATTTTAAAAATATTTTTAAATTTATATTTATATTTAGAGAGAGAGGAAGGGAAGGAGTGAAACATCAATGTGTGGTTGCCTCTTTTGTGCCCCCAAGTAGGGACTGGACTACAACCCAGGTATGTGCCCTGACTGGGAATGCAATCAGCGACACTTTTGTTCGCAACCCACACTCAATCCACTGAGCTATGCCAGCTAGGGCTAGAACACTTAAAGTTTAGAAGCTATCTGTTAACTCTTGGGAACTGGCTTAACACCCTCGAAGGAATGTAGGACTGAAAACATAATGTCCAGAGAGTTGGGGGTAGTGTAAGTAATAGTGTTTTCTGCTGCTGTTGTTGAGGGATTCCTCACCCCCTCTTCCCTAGTTTTACACTTAGTTTCTTTATCTTCTGGGTATAGTAAGGAGTCAGTATGGGAATGTGGCTTCAGCCTAGTGGAATGCTGGCATTTTGCTCCCTGCTTTGAATATTGGGAGATGTGGTGCTCAGTGATTGGCAATGAAGAGTTTAACATTTTAGGAATTTGACTTAAGAACTTGAGCTTGAAGGGTGTACGGTGGTGATAACGCCTGCAGTTGAAGAGTTACTGGACCTTCTCCAGAGAAATGTTATTTATATTTTTCTTTTTTAAAAAAATATATTTTATTGATTATGCCATTACAGTTGTCCCATTCCCCTTCACCCTGCACACCCCTTGCACCTTCTCTCCCTCTTCATTCCCCTGCACACCCCTCCCCCACCATTCCCCCTTTAGTTTCTGTCCATGTGTTACAAGTTCTTTAGATTCTATATTTCCCATACTATTCTTGCCCTCCCCCATCTATTTTCTACCTACCATCTATGCTACTTATTTTCTGTACCTTCTCCCTTTTCCTCCTCCCACTCCCCTGTTGCTAACCCTCCATGTGATGTCCATTTCTATGGTTCCGCTCCTGATCTAGCTGTCCTCTTAGTTTGCTTTCGTTTTAGGTGTGGTTGTTAACTGCGAGTAATAACTGCGAGTTCGCTGTCCTTTCACTGTTCATCTTTTTTATCTTCTTTTTCTTAGGTAAGTCCCTTTAACATTTCATGTAATAAGGGCTTGGTGATGATGAACTCCTGGAATTTGATCTTATCTGAGAAGCACTTTATCTGTCCTTCCATTCTAAATGAAAGCTTTGCTGGATAGAGCAGTCTTGGTTGTAGGTCTTTGGATTTCATGACTTGGAATACTTCTTTCCAGTCCCTTCTTGCCTGTAAGGTCTCTCTTGAGAAATCAGCTGACAGTCTGATGGGAACTCCTTTGTAGGTGACTGTCCCCTTATCTGTTGCTGCTTCTAGGATTCTCTCCTTCATTTTCATCTTGGCTAATGTAATGATGATGTGCCTTGGTGTGTTTCTTCTTGGGTCCAACTTCTTTGGGACTCTCTGAGCTTCCTGGACTTCTTGGAAGTCTATTTCCTTTGGCATATTGAGGAAGTTCTCCTTTATTATTTGTTCAAATAAGTTTTCCACTCGTGGCTGTTCCTCTTCCCCTTCTGATACCCCTATAATCTGGATGTTGGAGCATTTAAAGATGTCCTGAAGGTTCCTTAGCCTCTCCTCATTGTTTTGAATTCTTGTTTCTTCATATTTTTCTGTTTGGTCATTTTTTCCTTCCTTCTGCTCCACTCCCTTGATTTGAGTCCCAGATTCCTTTCCATCACTATTGGTTTCCTGTGCATTTCCCTTCATTTCAATTAGTTTAGCCTTCATATGTTCCTCTAATTTGTGACTAAAATCAACCAGTTCTGTGAGCATCCTGATCACCAGTGTTTTGAGCTGTGCATCTGAAAGGTTAGCTATCTCTTGGTCGCTTAGATTTATTGGCTCTGGGGCTCTGAGTTCTTTTTCTGCTTGAGCCATAATGTTTTGGTCTGTTTGCTCCTGTTACATATGAGGGGCAGAGCCTTAGATGTTCACCAGGGCGGGGCCACCCAGGTCGCTGGGTTGTGGCGCTCTGTGGGGGCGGGGTCAGAGATAGGCAATGGCGTTTGTTTCTCCCTCAGATTTCTGTCCCCTCTGCCGCTTCCCATAAACAAATTGGGCCCTTCTGGTGCCGGCTCCCAGTTGTGTGGGCCTGTGCACCATCCAGGACCCTGTGGGTCTCTCCAACGAACTCTCTGTGAGCCTGGGAGCTTCTCCTGGCACCTTGACCCCGAAAGTCTTTCCAGTTGGTGCTTTCAGGCTCTAATTGCCGTTGTTGGGACCCTGGCCTGAGTTGTCTATCTCACTGCTTGCTCCTTCGCTTGGTTTATCTGCATGCCAATGTGTGACCGCGGTCAGCCAGCTGCCTTGTGTCCTCACTGAGTCTGCCTGTTGCCACCCCACACCTGGGATCCGCCAACTGCTGCCTGAGCGCCTTCACTCCTGGTACGTTGGGTGATCTTTCCTGCCTGACCCCACTTCACCACTGACTCTGCCCCTCTTACTGGTCTGGATGAACAGTTCGTTGTTGTTGGACTTCTGTACAGTTCAATTTTCTGTGTTTTGGCTGCGTTTTTGTTACTAAAACTTTGTTGTCTTTAAACTTGGTTGTGTGAGGAGACACAGTGTTTCCACCTACGCTTCCATCTTGGCTGGAAGTCCAATTATTTATTTTTAGACAAGGAGGGAGAGAGGGAGAGAAACATCAATGTGTGGTTGCCTCTCACCATACCCCCTACTGGGGACCTGACCTGCAACCCAGCCACATGCCCCAACTAGGAATCCAACTGGCGACCCTTTGGTCCTTTGGTTTGCAGACGGGTGCTCAATCCACTGACCTACCCCACCCAGCACCCTTTTCTTTTCATTTTTTTTTTTTTAAATTTTATTTATTTATCTTTGAGAGAGGAAGAGAAGGAGAGGAGGAGAGAAACATCAATGTGCGGTTGCCCCTCGTGCATCCCCCGCTGGGAACTGACCTGCAGGGAACTGGCCTGCAACCCAGGCATGTGCCCTGACTGGGAATCAAACCATGATCGTGTGGTTCGCAGGCCCGCGCTCAATCCACTGAGCTATGCCAGCCAGGGCTTTCATTTTTCATTTTTCATTTTTTGAGAGGAAGAGTAAGTGGCGCAAGAAGAGGGGAGAGAAACATCATTTGGGAGAGAAACATCGACTGGTTGCCTTCCATATACTCCCTGACTGGGGACCAAACCTGCAACCCAAGCATGTCATGCCCTGACCAGGATTCAAACCATTTCATTTTGCGGGACAACACTGAATTGAGCCACACGAGAGGGACTAAAGTGCCTTTCCTAGTACAAATCTTATCAGGAAGACTTTTAAGTTTGTGAAAATTGGAGGCCCTAAAGATTTTAGAATAACTGAATTATTGATGTATAACTCATACATTTAAAATATATAATCCAGTGGCTTTTAGTAAATTACAAGAATTGTGCAGTCATCACCACAGTCAATATTAGAACATTTTTTCTCATTCCTCAAACCTGTATCCAGTAGCGGTTGCTTTTCAGCCCTAGGCAACCACCAGTCCACTTTCTCTGTCTATGGGTGTGTCCTCTGGACATGTTACATGAGTGATAATATGCACTATGTGGCCCTTTGTGACTGGCTTCTTTCACTTAGTAAGTTGTAAATGTTCATCCATGTTTTAGTATCTTTTAGTACCTCATTTCTTTTTATTGCTGAATAACAGTTTGTTATATAGATATACACCATATTTTATTTATCCATTTATCAGTTGATGGACCTTTGGGTTTTTTCAACTTTTTTGGCTGTTACAAGCATATAAACATTTGTGTATAAGTTTTTGTTTACCTAAAGATTTTAAAGATTTAGAGAGAGGGTAGGGGAGGGAGTAAGAGGGAGAGAAACACCAATATGTGGTTGCCTCTTGTGCGCCCCCAACTGGGGACTTGGCCCCGCCACCCAGGTGTGTGCTCCAACTGGGAATTGAACTGGTGACCCATTGATTCGCAGGCTGGCATTCAATCCACTGAGCAGTACCAGCTAGGGCAGAGTACCTAAAGATTTTTAAAGGTGCTTATGCCTCTAATGTGCAGATACAAAATAACAGATTTCTTCAGTGGTGTGAGTGCTTTTTAGAAATAGAGATAGGGAGGGTTAATTTATCTACAACTTTACACCGTAAATTTGGATTTTTCCAAGTGACGAGTTTTACTGGGCTAATGTACTTTTCTTCTCCATCTATGATGAAAGAGGTTTTTTTTAAATTCCTTTTTCCCCCTAGATTAACAGCATAAATAACTTGTTTACAGCCCTGGAAAGAGGAATGTTTAAATTACAGAGAACAGGTGTTTTTAGGGAGCTGTATGTTTAGATATCACAAATATACAGTCAGTTGATCTGATAATGACATAATTTTTGTGTATTAAAGAACGTTCTCTAAGGACTTTAACAAGGGAACAGTTCATTAACCTAATTCTAGTTATTGTATGTATTTAAAAGCACCATACCTATTGTTAATTTTAAAAAGTCCTTTAATTTGTGAAGAATTACTGAATCAAATTGTTCTTTTTTTCCCCAGTTGTCCAAATTAGAAGAACACTACTTGTATGGGTCAGAAGCCTAGCAAAATGCAAAATGATGAAATTAATCTATTGTTCTCTCAAGAAACTTAGTTTCATGAAGGGGGGGAAGAAATGATAAAGAAAGTTGTTTTAAAGTGAAAATTTCAGTGAGGGTCTGTATTGAAATGGGTGCTGAGATGGGGCTGTAGAGAGGAATTTTATATTGCAGTTCCTTCATTTATTGATATTCTCTATAAAATAGTTTTAAGCTCTATGTATTTGTTAAGAGTGATGATGTAACTGAAAAAGGGACTAGGAGGAAGTATAACACAATACGTCTTTTGTTTGTGTGGATACGAAGGTTACATTTAATTTGGTTTCTTGTACTTTTGTATTTTCCAAATTTCAAACTCTGACATTTTTTTATTGATTATGCCATTACAGTTGTTCTATTCCCCCCTTCATTCCCCTCCACCCCCTACCCCCACCATTCCCCCCTTTAGTTTATGACCATGTGTCTCAACTTCTTTAGATTCTGTATTTCCCATACTATTCTTGCCCCCCCATTTTCTATCGTCTGTGCTACTTATTTTCTGTACCTTCTCCCCCCTTCTCCTCCTCCCACTCCCCTGTTGCTAACCCTCCATGAGATCTTCATTTCTGTGTTTCTGCTCCTGATCTAGCTGTCCTTTTAGTTTGCTTTTGTTTTAGGTGTGGTTATTAATAACTGAATTTGCTGTCCTTTCACTGTTCATCTTTTTTTTTCTTTTTAGATTTTCTTTAAATTTAGAGGGGAAGGGAAGGAGAGAGGGAGAGAATATCAATGTATGATTGCCTCTTGTAGGTCCCCTGCTGGGACCTGGCCTGCAACCCAGGCATGTGCCCTGACTTGGAATTGAACCTCGTTCCTCTGGTTCGAAGGCCCATGCTCAATCCACTGAGCTGCACCAGCCAGGGCCAGTGTTCATCTTTTTTATCTTCTTTTTCTTAGATAAGTCCCTTTAACATTTCATATAATAAGAGCTTGGTGATGATGAACTCCTTGAACTTGATCTTATCTGAGAAGCACTTTATCTGTCCTTTCATTCTAAATGAAAGCTTTGCTGGATAAAGCAATCTTGGTTGTAGGTCTTTGGATTTCATGACTTGGAATACTTCTTTCCAGCCCCTTCTTGCCTGTAAGGTGTCTTTTGAGAAATCAGCTGACATTCTGATGGGAACTCCTTTGTAGGTGACTGTCCCCTTATCTGTTGCTGCTTCTAGGATTCTCTTCTTCATTTTCATCTTGGCTAATGTAATGATGATGTGCCTTGGTGTGTTTCTTCTTGGGTCCAACTTCTTTGGGACTCTCTGAGCTTCCTGGACTTCCTGGAAGTCTATTTCCTTTGGCAGATTGAGGAAGTTCTCCTTTATTATTTGTTCAAATAAGTTTTCCACTCGTGGCTGTTCCTCTTCCCCTTCTGGTATCCCTATAATTTTGATGTTGGAGCATTTAAAGATGTCCTCAGGTTCCTAAGTCTCTCATTTTTTTGAATTCTTGTTTTTTCGTATTTTCCTGTTTGGCCATTTTTTCCTTCCTTCTGGTCCACTCCCTTGATTTGAGTCCCAGTTTCCTTTTCATCACTATTGGTTTCCTGTGCATTTCCCTTCATGTCAGTTAGTTTAGCTTTTATGTGTTTCTCTAATTTGTGACTAAAATCAACCAGTTCTGTGAGCATCCTGATCACCAGTGTTTTGAGCTGTGCATCTGAAAGTTTTGCTATTTCTTCATCGCTTAGAGTTATGGGCTCTGGGGCTTTGAGATCTTCTTGAGCCATTTTTGGTCTGTTTGCGCCCGTTAAGTATGAGGAGCAGAGACTTAGGTGTTCACCAGGGTGGGGCCGCCCAGGTCGCTGGGTTGTGATGCTGTATGTGGGGGCGGGTCAGAGCGGGGAAATGGCGGCCCCCTCTGCTGACTCTGGCCTCTGGGGCCTGCTCGGTCCTGTCTCACTGCCCACTCCCTTGCTGGTCTGTCTGTGCACGAATACGGGAGCACAGTTAAACAGCCACCCTGCGCCCTCACTGGGTCTGCCGGTCGCTCACTGGGTCCACCCCTTGCAACCTCTGGCCTGTGGCCTGTGATCCGTGTGCCTGAGTTTGTCTGACCGAGTTTTCTTATGCAACCCCGCTCAGCCAGCTGCTGGCTTCACCCCTCTTACCGGTCAAACTGAAGAATTTGTTGTTATCAGACTTCTGAAAAGTTCAATTTTCTGTGTTCTGGCTGTGTTTTCTGTGGCTAGTACTTTGTTGTCTCTAAACTTGGTTGTCTGAGAAAGCACAGTGTCTCCACCTATGCCTCCATCTTGGAAGAGAGGTGGAGTCCAAACTCTGACATTTTTATAGGTTAAAAAGAAAAAAAAAGGAAGACCTTACACCTTCTATTAAGAGCTGGTTGACCATATTGGATGAAAGTGAATAGGCTGATAACATTTCCAGTTAAATTTGGGTGTTGGAAAAGATCTTGGAAATCATTTAACTTTTTTTCCAGTGCAATCATCTCCTTTACACGAATTATCTCTGTTTTAATAAAAAAAAATTTTTTTGCCCTGGGTGGTGTCGCTTAGTGGATTGAGTGCCCACTGGCTGGATTCCCAGTCAGCAAATGCCTGGGTTGTAGGCCAGGTCCCCAGTTGGGGGCGGGCAGGTAGCTGATCGGTGTCTCTTTCACACATTGGTGTCTCTCTCCCTCTCTTCTCCTCTGTCTAAAAGTAAATAAATAAAATCTAAAAAATAGTAAGAATAAAAATAATTTAGCTCTGACCTGTGTGGCTTAGTTGGTTGGATATCATCCCACAAGAGGAAAGGTCTCTGGTTCCAGTCCTGGTTAGGGCACATCACATGCCTGGGTTGGAGGCCTGTCCCTGGTTGGGCATCTAGGCAGCCTATTTCTCTCATACATTGATGCTTCGCTCCTGCCCTTCCCTGGTCTCTAAAGAGAAATAAAAAAATCTGAAAAATTTTTAGTGTTGAACAGAAGTTTCTAGGATAGGTTGAGTATTTCCAGTGAGATCTAGGTGTCATTTTAGTTTAGTATTGAATACTTCCTTAGTGTATCTAGAAGTAATAATGACACGTACTCTGTGAGTGATGTGCTGGAACGGTTCTAGTCTTTTTACATAGGATTTGGACCCCTAGTAACGCTGTTGATTTTTTTTTTTTTTTACTTTTTAGATTTTATTTACTTATTTTTAGAGAGGGGAAGGGTGGGAGAAAAAGAGGGAGAGAAACATCATTGTGTGGTTGCCTTGCACGTGCCCCCCACTGGGAGGCTTGGCCCCACAACCCAGGCATGTGCCCTGCCTAGGAATGGAACTGGTTACCCTTCGGTTCATAGGCCAGTGCTCCATCCACTGAGCCGCACCAGCCAGGGCTGTGTTGATTTTTTTTTTTAAATATTTTTATTTATTTATCTTTAGAGGGGAAGGGAAGGAGAGAGGGAGAGAAACATCAATGTATGGTTGCCTTTCGTGCATCCCCTGCTGGGAACTGGCCTGCAGGGAACTGGTCTGCAACCCGGGCATGTGCCCTGACTGGGAATCGAACCTCGATTGTCTGGTTCGCAGGCCCGCGCTCAATCCACTGAGCTACACCAGCCAGGGCCTGTGTTGATTTTTTTTCATTTCCATTGTATGGGTTAGGACATGTAGGGTCAGAAAAGTGAGGTACTATGTTTTAAGCTCTCATAGATGATACATGTTGAAGGTGATCAGCTCATGATCTTTCTACCAGACCTCTTTGGAGACATGTAGTCAACTTTTCCGTAGAATGTACACGTAGGTTTCTTTTGTGCATCACACATTTTAAGCCCCACCTGCTGTTCATATGTTATGATTTAGGGACACCAGTAGAATTGAGTTTGCATGTCTAATTATAGGAGCCCAGTACTTGATTCATAGTAGGTACTCAGTGAATGGCATGATGCTTTCCAAAATGGAACTCATTATTTTCCTTCATTCCCTATATTCTATTTCTGTGTATGGCATCTCCATTACAGGCATCCCAGGGATGTAACTACCTGTAACTACCTCCTGCCTTCAGTAGTTGTAGGGTTATATTCATACTGCCTTATTTGATAGGCTTATATTTCTTAGTAGAACATTTACAGTAGTCTTCTGACTGGTTTTCTGGAACTTCCCCCTGCCTCATCTTTTCTTCCTTCTGCCTATTCTTTGTTGCTGCCAAATTGATATTTTTGAAGACAAATCTGCTTATGTCTCACTCTTGCCCAAATTTTGTTTTTTGCTTATAAATTGCTTTTAGCAGTTAACTTCTGAGCTCCTCAGCATGGCATGTTGGCCCTTTGTGTTTGAACTAGCTTACCTTTCCAGTCTAAACTGGCACTTCACTGCAGCTGTACTGAAGTATTTGTAACTTTCTGAACACACGTGCTACTTTTATAATTTGTGCAGTTCCTCAACATAGTGGTTGTGCTATTTTTATTTAATGTAGTTTTCTCTTCTTGGAATCTCCTTCCCTCATCTGCCTAGCCACTCCCTCATCTTTTAAACTTCAACAAAAAATATCTTCATCTCTGATAAACATCCCCTTTTCACCATGGTTTGGTGCCACCATCATATTTAGTACACATCTAATTGTGTTCAGCTCTGTGTATTGGAGTTGAATATTTACTTTTCCTTCCACCATTGGGTGGTGGGAAGCTGTTGCAGTAATGAGACTGTTGGACTTAGGTGCAGGCTCACTGAGTGAAAATCTCCAGTGAGGAGATGCAGTTCATGTATTTTTTAGAAAGCACTCCCTGTGTACTACCTTGGTTAAGACCCACTGCGATGGCTTCAGCCTCGTGTCTCCAGCACCTGTCATCAGGGCATATTGAAGAGACTTACTGAGTGGAGTGTTTTATTTTGAAGACTAATAAGATGGCATTTTGAATTGATAAGGTATAAAGTGGATCAGAATGTAGGGTCTTAGAATTACCAAGAGGCTTTTGGGCCTGAAGACAAGAAGGAGTCAGTAGCATTTTTGAAGGGGTGCATAAAAATGGGGAAACATTTTTTTAAAAGATTTTATTTACTTTTACAGAAATGGGAAGGGAGGGGAAAAGAGAGGGAGCAAAATGTCAATGTGTGAGAGATATATGGATCTTTTGTCTCTTGCATGGCCCCAGCTGGGAGCCTGGCCCACAATCCAGACCTGTGCCCTGACTGAGAATTGAACCTGTGACCTTTTGGTTCATAAACCAGGACTCAATGGATTGAGCCCTGGCCTGTAAACTAAAGTAATTGCTATTAGTGCCCCCCCCACCAAACCATATCAGAGATAGGCAAACAAGGGCTGTAGGAACAAAGTTTACTTTCCTGAATTTGTAAAACATTGCAACTTTATTTGTGTTCCCAGTCACATCATATATTGGGAAACAGTGCCATATATGTTTCAACTTTTCAAGGTTCATTCCTGTTCTCAAGTAAAGTTTTTGAATTAATTGGGGTTAATAAAATTATAGATTTCAGGTGTACAGATCTATAATACATTTTTAAAAAGGTTTTATTCATTTATCTTTAGAAGGGAAGGAGAGAGGGAGAGAAATATCAATGTATGGTTGCCTTTTGTGTGTCCCCCGCTGGGAGCTGGCCTGCAACCCAGGCATGTCCCCTGACTGGTAATCGAACTGTAGGTTTGCAGGCCCTCGCTCAATCCACTGAACTACACCAGCCAGGGCCAGATCTATAATACATTTTTTGTATATTGCATTGTGTGTTTACCATTCTAAGTCCAGTCTCCTTCCATTACCATTTATCCCTCATATCCTGTTCTGCCTCCCCCCACCTAGCAGTGAGGTTTATCAACAAGAATAGTTCAAGAAGGTAGCATTCTTAGGAAGATAGAATGAAGGGTATAGTTTACCTGTATTGTCAATGGTTAACTGCTGTTCAGACTAGTGACTTATTTTTCTTACTAGAAGCTTTTCAGAGATGATATTTGAGTTTAAGGTTTCTACACTATTAAAATGCAAAATATTTGTTCTATATTACGGTTGTGGGTTTTGTCCTAAAGTGGAATTTTAAAAACATCTCTATTGAGATATAATTCATATACCATACAGCTCACCCATTTAAAGTGTACTGTTCATTGGTTTTTTTTAGTATATTCACAGAATTATGCAACCATTACAACGTATCAAATTTTAGAATGTTTTCATTACTCCCAGAAGAAACCCTGTACTCATTACCAGTCATTCTCTACTTCGCCCATTCTCCCAGGCCTCGGCAGCCACTAATCTACTTTCTTTCTGTCCAAAATGGAAAAATAATTTTTGATAGTACATGATTGTTCTAAAAAATTTCAGTAATCTTGTTTGTCATAGTTAACTACTTCAAACAGTTTTGTGTATTTCCTTCCAGATTTTCTGTGCACATATAATTTTTTAATTTTAAATTTTAATTTATTGATTGTATAGAGAGAGGGAGGGAATAACATCAATTCGTTGTTCTACTTACTTAAGCATTCATTGGTTGATTCTTGTATGTGCCCTGGTAGATGGGATTGAACCCACACTCTTGGCATATTAGGACCACGCTCTAACCAGCTGAGCTACCCAGTCTGGCTGTGCATGTATACACAATAAATACAGATTCATGGATGTGTTGTAGTGTTAAACTAAATGGGTTCATCCTCTCTCTGTGTACTGTATGGTAGTCTCTTCCCTCGTAGTGGCCATCCTTTCAGGTCAGTAAATACCTCTGTATCCTTCTTAAGGGCCGTTGTGCATAGGAATACAATAATTTATTTTTAGTGATTTATTCCAGAGTGATGGACTTTTAGGTTGTTTTTTTCCCCCCAGCTTTTGGCATTCAACAATCCCATAGTAAACAATATTATAGTTATATTTTTGTACTCAGGAGTAATTCTCTAGAAGTAAAATATTTACAAAGTGAAATTGATAGATCAAACAAAGAATTTATTTAAAAACTTGATACATGTATTTCCACAATGTTCTGCAGCTCGATTGGACCAATTTAAAGTTCTACCATTTTCTGGGTATTCTTTATCCATTTTTTTCTGTTGGTGTATATGAGGTCTATCCAGAAGGTATCCGACCATGTAATATGGAAAATAGAGACATTTACCGAAGAAGATTTAAGGTAGAAGAAACATTGTACATAGGACAGTGATGACTCAGTCCCTTCAAAGTAGTCTCCTTGGGACCTCATACAATTCTCCCAGTCACCATCAGGTACCCTGTCTTGTTTTCCTAAATCTCACTGATAGTCTGAAATCTCTTCCCTTTCAAAGGTGATTTTAGTTTTGGGTGAAATCAGAAGTCTCAGAGCACCAGATCTGGGCTTGTAGGGCAGCTGAAACACCTGAGTGATTTGATGTTTCGCCAAAAAACTGCATAAGATGTGAGTGGGTACATTGTCCTGATGAAGCTGCCAATCACCAGTTGCCCATAGCTGCAGCCTTCTGAATCATTGAATAATTTCCATGGATAAATGTTCAAGTTTACCGTAAAATTTGATGCAGATTTGTTGCTCCACTCCGTCATTTTGAAAACAACAGCCACACAGTACACATGCTTAGTCAAGGGCGTCTACTGCCCCCACTGACTAGTACAGTGAAGATGTTATTGTTCACACATATGCATTCCAGTTTACTTTGCCTTGGTTGCCGGGTTACATGATGTTGCACAAACTGTTCTCATTATATTAACAGCGGTTGGACTTTTCCTGGACAGACCTCATATATTATTTTTCTAGGTTGACATGATTGCTTTTAAATGTCTTTTAAGTTTGTTTACTGTCTTTTGCAATTCAGAATTTAAAATGTATGTAATCATGTTGGTCTTCTGTTTTGTTTTTTTTTTTAAGATTTTATTTATTTATCTTTAGAGGGGGGAAGGGAAGGAGAGAAGGAGAGAAATATCAATGTATGGTTGCCTCTCATGTGTCCCCTGCTGGGAACTAGCCTGCAACCCAGGCATGTGCCCTGACTGGGAATCGAACTGCGATACTCTGGTTCGCAGGCCAGCACTCATTCCACTGAGCTACACCAGCTACACAGGGCTGGTTTTCTGTTTTTGACTTCTTTATGTTTAGAAGTCATCCCTCACCCAAACTCCTGTTTCTTGTAATATTTTTATAGTTCTATTTTTATATTTTCATTTTTAATTCATTTGGAGTTTATTTCAGTGTATCATATGTAAGGAATTATAATGTAATGTAAAACTAATGTAATTACTTTTCTCAAGTGGGTAACTAGTGATCCTAGTACCGTTTTTTGATTTGAAAAGACCTCCTTTATAATAAATTAAGCCTTATGTATATGGATCTGTCTTGACTCATTTGTTTTATTGTTCTGCTTATTCTGACTGTAGGGCTAGAATTTTAAAAAGTGTCTTTATTAAAGTGTAATTGACTTAATAAAATGCATGCAGTTTAAACTTATAATTTGATAAGTTTTGACATATTCTCTTGTGGTAACATCACTAAAATAAAGATAATAATCCCCATTTTCTCCAAAAGTTTCATCAGACCTTTTTTTTTTTTTTAAGAGAGGGGAAGGAAGAGAGAAAGGGAGGGAGAGGAACATCAGTGTGTTGTTACCTCTTGCATGCCCTCTACTGGGGACCTGGCCTGCAACTCAGGCATGTGCCTTGACTGGTTCGAGGGCCAGCGCTCAGTCCACTGAGCCACACCAGCCAGGGCTCCTTGGCCCTTTTTTAAAAAAATTTTTTATTTTATTTTTATTTTTTTAAGATTTTACTTATTTATCTTTAGAGGGGAATGGGGAAGGAGAGAGGGAGAGAACATCAATGTATGGTTGCCTTTTGTGTGTCCCCTGCTGGGAACTGGCCTGCAGGGAACCAACCTGCAACCCAGGCATGTGCCCTGACTGGGAATCGAACCGCGATCGTGTGGTTCGCAGGCCCGCGCTCAATCCACTGAGCTACACCAGCCAGGGCTCCTTGGCCCTTTTTAATTTCCCCAGCATCAATTGTTGGTTTGCTTTCTCCCTGGGTCTAGACTTTTTAATTATTGTATTTTAATGGCATTTGGAATATTAAAAGAATTGTTAGAGGAAAACAAGCATGCCCTACTGCCCAAGGTTTTGACTTTCAGTTCCATTTGCTTGAGTGTTCTTCTCTCAGGTAACTATAAAAGTTGCTCCCTCACCTCCTTCTGTTTTTTAAATGTTACCTTTTCAGTGAGGCCTTCCATGAACATTATTTAAATTGAAGTTTTGGTCTGGCTGGTGTGGCTGAGTGAATTGAGTGCTGTCCTGTGAATCAAGAGGTCACTGGTTTGATTCCCGGTCAGGGTGCATGCCTGGGTTGTGAGCCAGGTCCCTGGTTGGTGGTGTGTGAGAGGCAACTGATCTATGTATCTCTTGCATGTAGATATTTCTCTCTTTCTCCCTTTTCTCTAAAATAAGTAAATGAAATCTAAAAAGAAGTTGCAGTTTTGTCCCAATTCTCTGCTTAATTTTCTCAATAGCTTTTATAAACATCTTGTACTATTCTCTACTTTTCAAAATGTTTGCAGTGAGGAGTTGTTTTTAGAATTAGAAATGACATAAAAGCCATTTTTTAAAAAGGTTTATTTACTTATTTATTTAAAGAGAGGGTAAGGGAGGGAGAAAGAGGGAGAGAACCTGCAACCCAGATGATTGCTCTGACTGGGAATTGAACTCGTGACCTTTCTTTTCAAAGGAGACCGATGCAACCAACTGAGCCACTTGGGCCAGGGCTGGCTTACAACTCTATACTGCCTCGTGGGTTTTAATTTCTCTATGAGTTTTGTGTATATATCTATATTTATTCTCTCCTTCAATAGGTAAACCAGTTTCAGAAATCTCTTATGTTTTCAGGATGAAATTTCTGTTCCCTGGTTAAGTGGTTTTCTCCCTGTAGTTTCATGATTTATTTTCTTCGATCATCCTTGAATTGATAGAGAAGAGTCCTAGAGTTTTGGCTACAGATGGATGGGCTGTGTGGGCCGTTGGTTTAGCTTCAGATGATACAGCTGGCTGGCAGGGTAACATGCACAGCTCCTCCGCTTCAGGGTTTCCAGCAGGTTTTTATCTGGTGCAGGTTTGTTTGATCTAGATGGATCTTTAATCTTTTTTGCCTACGCAGTGGGAGTACCCAAACATTTTGATTCTGACATTGGTTAAGAGTCATACTTTGGAGTTAGTCTGCCTATGTAACTTTGGACAAGTTATTTAATCTTTCTCTGCTTTAGTTTTCTCCACTATAAAAATGGGGCGGGGAGGGGAAGGAGGATAATTAGGAATTTTTTCATAGTTTCATAATTCACATTGCTATCCAGGACATAGTTATTAAGTACTTGTTAATTACAACAGTTGTTATGTGTGGCATAGAAGGCGCATCCTATTTCTCTTTTTCACAGTGCTGTCCTTATGGAAACTGCTTCTAGATATATCATAACCAGCCTTTTTATTTATTGTTGGATATCCTATCCCTCTCCCTATTTCTTATTGTTAAAAATGATTATGTAGTGAGCACCTTTGCTTATAAAGCTTATTTTTATTTTGGTATTTAAGATGTTTGTAGAAGAGGATTATTGGTTTGAAAGGTATTAATATTTTGAAACTTAATAAATGTCGAATTTATTTTCAGCTGATTTTTATCATAGGCATTATAGAGAACGTAGAAACTAAGAAATTTTTAAGTTAACATTTGAGTATATTACCTTGCAGTCTTATTTTGTGTATGTCACTATGTGGAAATATATACATATGTTTTTTATATACAGGTTTGTAGTCTACTTTAGAATCCTTAAACATATATTTTCCTCTATTTAGAAATTAAAAAGTTTTAAATAGCTGCATAAAATTTTATAAATGAATACATGCTGTATTTAATAATTCCTGTTACATTTAAACTTTCCACTTTTCCCTTTACAATGCCAAGTTGAAGATCTTTTGTTAACAAATCTTTGACCATATTTCTGGTTATTTGCTTAGGCTAAATTCGTAGAAGTGTAATTAACTGGGCCAAAGGGCATGAACAGTTGTAAAACTGGTGCATGTTGCCATTCCTTATTGAAAAGATTGGAAAAGGGTGACTGAGTGGTGTTCTTTTAAGCAGGATAAGAACCATTTCAAAGAAGCTGGCTCTAGAAGTTCCATTTCTACCATTTTATCATTTCTAAGACTGCGGGTAATTTTTCACATTACAAATATTTGTATGTAATGCCTGTCATGCTATGGGGATTACTTTTATGGAGATAAAGACAAAAATACCATGACACTATTGATAAAAGTACATTTTTGCTATTTTGAGGAGAGAGCAGTAAGGCATGTGTACATGGTCTTTGAACCTTAATCTACATTTCTCCAGCTTCTAGTCTATCAAGAAGGGAGAGCAAATTAGTCTTTGTGAATCTGCCCCTTCCCCTTGCCTTGCCCCAGTCCGCACCCCAGTCCACACGCCAGTCCGCACCCCAGTCCACAGAGACTACACTGTAGACATGCCCTGTGGCTGATAGTTTTTCCTCCGAACTTACTTTTCAGAATTGTCATTTTTACTTGTGGTCTGAGTTGTGCATCTATTAAAAAACACTCACTGTCTTATTTGTAGAAAATTTATATCTGTGGCTGTGGAGGCACATGATTTGTTTTCTTTCACAAACTATTCTTGTGGTAGAAGTTCTTATAAAGCTGTTCTGCCTACTATTACATGTCCATTAGTGAATACAAAATGACAAGTGAATCTTAAGAAGTTTAATATTAGCGAAACTTGGGAAAAGCCCATTCCGTGCCTTTATTTGTGGACAAATATTTGTTACTTTCACATCACTTACATAGATTCTTCCACTCTGCTAATAAGATTGTTCCTGGTTCCATTGATGGCAAATAACATTAAATTTCATTTCGTTTTTTGAAAATAGCCTGATATTTTCAGATTTACCATACCTGATTTAAGAAGTTTTGGATGAACATTTTTTATTTTCCCCCCCTTTTTCTATAGGTCATCTGTTGAGATTGGTATTTCAGAATGAAACTTTTTACTACTAATGAAGACCCCTTGATGTGTTCTCCATGTGCAGATAACCATTTTTTTATAATATAAATATGATCTGTATAGTTGTATAGGAGTCTCATGTTTTTGGAATTAGTTCTTTTGGAAGTCAAGAATATGCCCTTCAGCTAGATGGCTATTACGTAGTAGTTCCCAGACAAGCAGAGATAAGATTTATCATTAGATTGAGTTTTATACCTTTTGTTTGGTTCTTTGCTGTCAATTAAAACAGTTTCTCTTTCTAGTTAAAACACCCTTGTTCTCATTATTTATTTTAGTTTGATCTTGATTGGTGAAATTAAGGGAAAAAAGCTGTCAGAACCAGCAATGGTGAGATTTTTGTATTTAAAGGTCACTAGTACATAGGTTTATTAACTTATTTTGAAAGTATGTTTGACTTTCTAAATTGTTTCTTTTTTGTCTCAGAAGTGCTGAGATTTTTACATGAAGTGTATATAGTCTGCTAGTCTGGTAGCAAAATTGATGGTTTAATTGTGGTTTATTACTTGGGTCTGTTGGCCATCCTAGCAGAATGTCAGCCACGTGTTAGATAATCTGTAACTTCCTATTTACATACTTACTTTAATTGCTAAAGGCAGTAGCAGCTGTTTTTTTTTAAAGATTTTATTTATTTATCTTTAGAGGGGAAGGGGGAAGGAGAGAGGAAGAGAAACATCAATGTATGGTTGCCTTTTGTGCGTCCCCTGCTGGGAACTGGCCTGCAGGGAACCAACCTGCAACCCAGGCATGTGCTCTGACTGGGAATTGAACCATGATCTTGTGGTTCGCAGGCCCGCGCTCAATCCACTGAGCTACACCAGCTAGGGCCGCAGCTGTTTTTTAAATAAGGGAATTTATTTAGAAAGTCACAGGGGTAGAAGAAGTGAGCTGTAGAACAAAATGACTCAGGAGACAAGTTACAGAAGAGCCCTTGGAGCTTAGGAAAGAGAAAAGGTAAAGGTAAACGGACTAGGCTGGAGGGGAAAGGAGGGAAGCGCATGTGGCAACAGCAGTTCTAATGATAAATAAAAAATGGGAAGTGTAGCCTGATTCTGGCTGCTGTGGTGACTTCATCCCTACCTCCCCTTTCATGGAGTGGAGTGTGGGGATAGCTGTTTAACCCAGGTGCGGTGGAGCTTCTTTATGCTTGCCTGTGATGAGAACAGAGAAGTAGTAAAGGGTATATAGACCTGAATTTGAATTCCACTGCTGGTCTTTATCATCTGTATGCATATGAATTTGGACAAATCACTTCTTTGAACCTTGGTTTTCCCATTATAAAATGGAATAATGACAGTTTTTTAGGAAAGTGCCTTGAAACTCAGCAAATGCTGGTATTTAGTGTTTTTATTGACAGAGAATGGAAGATTCATAAATGAGGAAATGCAGTAGAGTTTGCACCCGCTTAAGCCAGAAGAGAAGCTTTTTGTTCTTTTCCCTCCAGTAATCAAGGAGAATGATGATTTATGTACATTTTAATTGAGCAGTGTAATAACTTTTTGCTTTTCTTACAAAAAAGGGATAAGAGCCACCTGCATTCTCAGATCCTTAAGACTATGGAGGAGATCATGATAAAGCATATAAAGAATTAATAGGGCCCTGGCTGGTGTGTTTCAGTGGATTGAGCATAGGCCTTTGAACCAAAAGGTCGTTGGTTTGATTCCCAGTCAGGGGACATGCCTGGGTGCATGAGAGGCAACCACACATTGATTCTCTCCCTCTCATTCTTCTTCCCTTCCCTTCTCTGTAAAAGATAAACTTAATAGGACAGGGCCTGGCATGAAGTCTCAGTGATTTTTGTTGTTATTGCTTATGATATAGATGTATAGTGAAACAGAACATGCAGTGGTACAGACTTACTAGTTTTTTCCCCCCCTTAATGATTAAATTCAAATTAGGTTAATTCTCATATTGCATTTCATCTTCTCATTGCTCACATTTCTTTTACTTTTGCCTGGCTTTTTCTCACTGGTATCTCTTTCCCGTAATGGTTCTTGGCACCAACTCTTCTCCTTATATTGTTCTGAATCTATGTTTGTGAAATGGAGCCGTCATGATGTAGGCTTGACTATGCAAGAAATCCCCTGGAGAACAAAGAAAGGTAGTTGTGGAGGAGAAAAGCACCTGACAATTTAGATTCAGTGGTTGAGGAAATAAATACTCTAGTAAAGGCAGCTTTGGTCTCAAGGTATAGAAATTTACTCGAGTTAGCAAAAATTCAGGGCATTAAATTGAAGACCATGGATTTTTTTTTTTCTGAACCCCAGAGCACTGGGAGGCTTTCTGTTTCCGTAGTGTGTTGGCTTGCTTTTTTCAGTTCATTCTTTCTCTTCTCTATGTTGATCATCATCTTTCACCAGGTTGTACTTGACCCAAAATGATAGCCACAACTGCCAAGTCTTTAGGAAATTTCACTTTATTTTTCCATTGCTGTCTGGCTCAAATAAGAGAGAAATCTGATTTGGTCAGCTTATCTTTTTTTTTTTTTAAACCACGTAATAGGGGAATACTTTTGATATAGTTGTTTGTGGGCAGAGGCTGTGGGAATCGTGAAGTTTCCCTTTTTTTAGGCAGAGGTCTTGAAACTTGTCTGCTATAGAAAGTACTTTTTAAAATGTTGATTTGTTGACTTTTATTTTTTAAAGTGTAGTATATAGCTCTGAGTTATTCTTTTAAAATACAAACTTCCATTGTTACTTAGCACCAGTTCATTGATACCCTTGAAGTCCAAGTTTGGTTCTTCTGTATGAGCAACAGAGAACTGGTTTAACGGGCCCAACCAGGGGAACATTCATTGTAAAGACGCAGTGAGCAGTTATAAGACGGTAATCCAAAAACAGGGATGTAGCAAAGGAAGGCCGAGCAAGAATTGTTCAAACTTTTTCTTTTTTAGAGCTTTTTATTCTGGATGATCTACCATGGTATCTGCTTAATTTTGTTCTTTGAGGTTTAATGTTCAATAATATCTGCTTGAGAAATTGGTAAATTATAATTCAATAAAGTGTTTGGGTCATTAACTTCTTTACATTTTTGAAAGATTTTATTTATTTATTTTTAGAGAGAGGGAAAGGGGCAGAGAAACAGAGGGTTTCCTGTAACACACCCAGTTGGGAACAGGGCCCACAACCCCAGGCATGTGCTCTGACTGAGAACGAACCCATAACCTTTTGCTTTGCAGGACGATGCTCAACCAATTGAGCCACACCAGTCAGAGCTGAATCATTAATGCCTTACGTTTGGATTCCTTTGTGCTTAAGTCTGAGTTTCAGTTCTTTTTCTTTGACTGTAATGTTGGCTGGCAAAGAGAGTAACAAAAATCTAAATACAGAGGTAGGAGGAGAATCAGGAGACCATAGTGGTGTGGAAGTTTCGGAATGAAGGCATTTTAGGTGACATTATATTATTGAGATTCTTTTTAACAAAATGAGAACTGAAATAACACAGGCTTGAGCTAGTGTGATGTTTTTAAGTGTTGGAATGGATGAGAATAAAGAATGGAGGTTTCTCTGAATTGCTTATTTAGCTGGGAATTGAGAAAAATGGATGTACTTTGAAATGCTAACTTGTAGTAAATAAGTTAGATGTTCACATATCTAGGTACTTCTAATATATTGATTATGAAAATGCTAAAATGGAGCCTCCTGCTGACCTCCAACCCCCCACCCCAGGAATAAGCAAAGCATGCCCTGCACTAATTGAGGGCAGGGAAGAAAGGATGAATGTGTGGGGGAGGCATTTCAGTAGCCTAAAGCGAATCACCCTTGAGGTGGCTACAGTTAAGTGCTTACTAAATTGCACATTTTGTTTCATTTAATCATTACATCAAACTTGTAAAAGTAGCCCATTATCTCATTTTTACATATGCAAAAACTGATATATGTATCATTCATTGGTGATGCTTTTTAAAAAAAAGATGTTATTTACCATATTTTGCCATGTATAATGTGCACTTTTTTGCCCAAATTTTTGAGGGAAAAATAAGGATGCGCATTATTCATGGGTCATACCTGAAATACCTTATATCTTTTCTTGTGTTTTGTAATTATTTGCTACACAAAATTTCTTGTATCATAAGTTAAAAAATAAATGCTAAAATTCCTTTATAATACAAAAAAGTATCTGAATATAAATAAATAAAAATTGAATTAAAAAGTTAAAATGAAATAATTGTTTTTGAAAGTTTGGGGTAAAAACGTGGGTGCACATTATACATGAGGGCACAATCACACACAGCAAAATACAATATTTCTAGGGAGAAGGAAAGAGAAGGAGAAAGAAAGGGAGAGAAACATGGATGTGTGAGAAATAATTTGACTTGTTGCCCCTTGCATGCCCCAACTGGGGACCGGGCCCACAACCCAGGTGTATGCCTTGACTGGGAATTGAACTGGTGACCGTTCCATTGGTGCTCAATCCACTGAGCCACACCAGCTGGGGCTCAGAGGTGATTCTGATAAGTGTATATAGGACATTGGGTATGGTAAGTAGGGCTTCTCCGGGTATAATGGGTAGGGTAGGCACTTTAGAATATGATTCTTAAAATAAAGGTTTGTGATGTTTTTGCTTAATGTTTTCCAAATGTGATGTATTGTCCTGGGTTTATCTTTTGATATTATAATTTCCTATATGGTAAAGCACCAACTTAATTTGCTAAATTATGGTTCTCATTAGGAAGAATCCCTGTTAGAAGGCTTACAAAAGAAATTTCTGGGATCTGGGAAATGGAAGGGAAACTCAGAAGCATAGGTCATGTATATGGATGGTATTGGGTGGGATGAAGAGAAGAATAATGAGGTAGGCCAGTCACTGAAGTGGTAATCTTGCTCCGACTCTTTAATAAAGGGAGTGAAAGATGCCTTTATGGGGAGAGGCAGCAGCAGAGAAAGTCCCAGGTGGGCATGTGAAAGTTACATGCCTGGCAAGTAGCCCAAAGAGGAAAAATAGGATTAGTGCAAGGGAGTCTAAGAGACATTTAGCAAAATTGAAAGAAATAGTAAGTAGTACTAGAAATTAACATCGACTGGCCACTCAAATTGAATTCTAAAGGGGAGTTTAAATACAAGAACTTGAAAATATTATTGTTTTGATGGGAGCATTTACCCTGATTATAATTTATAGCCACCTTTTCTTCTTTATAATAGAAAAGACTTTGTATTACCTGCCTGTAATATTTCTTGCATTTCTGTGTCTTCATTCTTTGATTTCTCTTGATGTCTGAGCATCTTCTGAGGATTGTTTTTATTTTTTAGGAAGAACTTTGTCTGGAGAGTCTGCTTGATATTAATGACCATGCCAGGTGTACCTCTCATTTTAAACAATAAGTTCCTTACTAGTTAACAACAGTTTTGTGAGAACGAATTTTTTAAAAAGATTTTATTCATTTATCTTTAGAGGGGAAGGGAAGGAGAGAGGGAGAGAAATACCAAGGTATGGTTGCCTCTCATGCATCCCCTGCTGGGAACTGGCCTGCAACCCAGGCATGTGCCCTGAGTGGGAATCGAACTGCGATCCTTTGGTTCGCAGGCCTGCGCCAAATCCACTGAGCTACACCAGTCAGGCCAATTTGGCTTTTTTTGTGTGTGTAGTCTGCTGTGGACAAAATGGTTTAAAATAGAGTTCCTAGACTAGCCAAATCTTCAGAAAGCAAGGCTGCTTTCTCAAAAGTCCTCTACAGGAAGTAGGAGGGTAGTACAAAATGTAGGTGAGGTAGAGAGGGAGACACTGTGAAGTGTGAAGGGCTGGAGGTGAAGAGAGAGCTAAAGAGAGTGAGAGGAAACCTGAGAGAGTGAGCTAGTGAGCAAGTAAGTGATGAGAGAGAATGATGGGTGGGAATTGCTACAAGGGGAGGATGGACGTATTTTGAAGGTAGGGGCAAGATACAGTGGAAAGCAAAGACTGGGCCGAAGGAACATGCTCATTAGAGCTTGCAGCAGAAACAGATGCAGTTTTATCTGGGGGTGGAAACTTCCTGTGGCCACCAGGAAGTTTGGTGATGTAGAAAGGACCTTGCTCTTTAAATTGGAGGACCTAGATTTAGATCCTAGCAATGCCATTTAAGTCCTAATACCCACTTAAGGGTGGTTAGGGAAGTCATTTCTCTGAGGCTGTTTTCTAATCTCTAAAATGGGAAATGTCACTTAAGTTTTGATGATTACATATAAGTATGCTTTTCTAATATTGCTTTTTCTGTCTTTGTTTACTCCTACATTTTTCCTTGGGAAATAATACACAGAATTTCCAATGTTCTTTGTTAAAACTGTGAAGATTTTTGGAAGAAATACGTAGCTCTAGTTAAGTTTATGATTAGGTTCCACAGAAAGAGGCAAGATACTGTGCTTTGTGCATTTGATTTACATATTTGTAAATCTTAACTCTGACCTGAAGGCTCAGAATGATTTCATCTAACATGTAGAGTTTCCAGCTAACACCCTGTCCTCATCCTCACAAACCCCTTTGTTTTTGCTGGATATCGTTTAGGAGCTTACTCAGTGTGCTTACCTAAATAAACACTTGACATTGGGGTCATAACTTTTTCAAGGTCTTTTCAAACTTTTACCACAGTAACGAGCCTTGTCTCTGTTTTGTTCTCATGGTTGAATTTTAGAGTCATTTTGAATTTGATAAACATTTTTAGCAAGCATTCTGAAGCTGTTTTATATGTTAGTGACACAATGTGTCATTCGTAGCATAGTGTGAGCTCTGAGTTTTGAAAATAATGTGACTTAATGCAACTGTATTTTTATGTCATGTCAGTTCAGTTACATTAAGATTATTGGGTTATATATAAGTAGCATGTTAATAAACCCTTAAATTGGTTCCCTGAGCTGCATTGTGGTGCAGTATGCTTTCCATACTCTTTCCTCTCCCTGCCTGGCCCTAGCTGGACCTGCTTTGCATTTGCCAGTTGCTAGTAATTGTATACCTATGTTGGAAGGTAGTACTGATCAGATGAGGGGGTTTGAGGGAGTGCTGCTTCAGGCAATCAGCAGTCTTTCTCAGGAGGCCTAGTAGCCTTCCCCCCTTTTAAAGAAAATTGATTTTTAGAGAGAGATAAGGACAGAGACACACAGATTTGTTGTTTGACTTATTTATGCATTCATTGGTTGTTTCTTGTGTGTGTCCTGACCGGGGATCGGACTTGCAAACTTGGCATATTGAGATGTCGCTTTAACCAACGGAGCTACCCAGACAGGGTGAGACTAGCCTTCCTCTTGAATGAACAAGGGACTGTACTCTAACCTAAGGCAGCAGAGGTAGCTTGCTGCTCATATCTGAGAGGAGCAGCAGACCAGTGGACACCAAACTGTTTTTGAATTTTGTTTGTTTTGAATAATCTTTCATATTTCATCCCTGATTTGAACATTACCTTGTAGTAATGACGGTGGGTATGAGTTAATTTGAAGTCTGGAAAGATTGTTACGATGTGAGTAGTACCTTTAATGATAGGTAAAGTTTGAAGGAATTCTTGCGATAATGTGCTGTTTTTGTCGCCTCTGATTTTGAAATTCTAGCAGTCTTCCCAAGATCTTCCAGTATGGAGAGATGTTGGGGCATTCTATTATAAAATTTGCAGCACCTTTCCCTGAGGTTTAAAAACAAAAAACAAAAACTGGATTGGCCCTGGCCAGGTAGCTGAGCTGGCTAGAACATCATCCCAGTATGCCAAGGTTGTGAGTTCAATCCCCGGTCAGGGCACACACAAGAATCAACCAGTGAATGCATAAATAAGTTGGAACAACAAATCAATGTTTCTCTGTCACCCCGACCCTGCCTCTGACTCAGCAGTCAAGTGTAGGTTATGTAGTCATCTTCGTGTGAAATTGCCATTCAATATGTTGTTTTTTACTTACTAATTAAAATGTATGAAAAGTAGCTAACATAATTTTTATATGATGCAATTTGCTTTTTCTTCTTTTTTTGGATTATGTGCTTTTCATGTTTTGAAAACAAAAGGGAATGGGAGGGGAGGAAGCAGGGGTGTTTGCTGAACCCTGATGGTTAAAGGTAAGTGAACGTTTTATCTCAGTCACTTGAAAATTGTTACTGTCTTTGTCAGTATCTGAAAGTCAACATAGAAAAGCTTTTCAGTTGTGTTTAATCTGTATATAAAATTCGAGATGCTAACTTGAAACTTTCCCCTCCTCTTCCAAACAATAGGTACGTTCTATGGATGAACTGAATCATGACTTTCAAGCACTTGCTCTGGAGGGAAGAGCGATGGGAGAGGTAAGTGAGCTGGTGTGTCCGAGCAGTGGGCTGTCTTTAAGGGAAGGCTGGAGCTGTCTTTCATCAGATGTGTCCGAATCTAGTCTCCAGAAGTATGTGCTTGCTTTTCCTTGTTGCCATTCCTCATGATAGGAACAAAATGTTGCAGAAATTTGTCAAAATGGTCTCATTATAAGAATGCCGACCTTAGCTTAAAGTCTTAAAAACAAAACAAAGCAACCAAAATATGAGCACAAATTATTGAATGTTAACCAGTCAGTTGTAAATTGAGGTGTTATAGTTTTACAAAATAATTTAATTTTATATGCATCAATGTCCTGACCTTTGCTTCATATTCCAGTTGCTTGTGGAAGGGAGATTTAGATTGGTTGCTAATCAGAATATGTTGATAACCTATTTATCGTAGCACCATTTTTGAAGAAGTTGTTTAGTGCTCCATTGTGAAGAGGAAGTTAGGTTTCTGATCAAATAAATCTGGAAGTAGAGGCCTGAGCCAGTCATCCCTTATTTACATAGAATTCAGACTCAAGAATTTTGGTTCGTAGTGTTTAAAATTTGCAAAAAACAAACTTTGCTATCATCCATTACACTTGAGTAGGGAAGATTGCTATAATTCTAAAAGGAAGGGGAGTATAGATGAAGTACAGTCAACTTTTGGTGACTCTACTTATTGACAATAAGAATGTATTGGTGATAAGGTAGAACATATACAATTTGAATTGCTAAAGATGTTACAGATTCATAAACCAGGGGCATTGACTTGTGATTCTCTCGTTCTAGAGAATTACCGTAGGTTTTTTTCTTCTGTCTTATTTTTTGTGTATCTAATATTTAAAATGCCCTACATTAATTTTAATGTTTTCAATGAAGGGATAATAGCTATATTCTGTATTCTTTTAGTATCAGGCATTAAATATGTTTGTTCTTTGATTTAGCCAGTATTCTGTGATCCAGGCACTGTGCTAGGTTCTGAGGGTTCAAAATTAAGATAATTTCTTTCCTGATTTATAAGAAATATCCGTAGACTTACCTTGTGGTTAGATATTAAATAGTTAAACTCTTTTGGTCCTGAGATTCTTGCTTCCTTTGTTATTAAGATTTGTTTCCAACTTTTCTGAATCTTTTTGTGGTCAGAGTCCAGTGTCCTGTCATCTTAGGTTCATGGGTTCTTGGTCTGTTTCTGTTTTTTCCCCTAGAGCTTTATGTGAAGAGAAACACAATTACTGTGTTTCCTGTGCCTGCTGAATCTTTAAAACAGTCAGTGCACATCAATAAACCTGTGTGGTTAGTAGGCACAAGGTTTTATAAATTAACTTCTGGAGCAACGTTTGAATAGAAAGTTAACAGATGTGTCTAATACATATAGATGGAGAAACCCCATTTATTTTCCATTTCTGTGATTCTAACCTGGTCCACTCTACCAAAAATTTAATCCCAGGTTTTTAAAATTAATGACACAAAATAAAAACTGCCTTGTTGCTGTTTCGTAATCAGGACGTCATAGTCTAACAGACTGTGAACAGAATTGACTAGAAAGTGAGTTTTATTTAAATGACAGTAATTTTTTTTTTGCTCCCAAAATGCTTTTTTTCAAGGTCTCCAAACTTCATCCTCCCTTTTGTTAGAAATGCCATTTTTTAAAAAGATTTTATTCATTTAGTTTTAGAGAGAGGGGAAAGGAGGGAGAAGAGGAAGAAAAATAGCAATGTGTGGTTGCCTCTCGCACGCCCCCTGCTGGGGACCTGGCCCACAACCCAGGCTTGTGCCCTGACTGGGTATAGAATCAGTGATCCTTTGGTTTGCAGGCTGGCACTCAATCCATTGAGCCATACCAGCCAGAGCTAGAAATGCTACTTTTGATAATATATGAAGAACTCCTCAGACCTGTATGTAAACATAGTAAGTTACTAAACAAAGTACTTTCTATCCAAAAGTACAACAGTAATACAGTGTCCATTCTTCCTTCTTTTCTAATTATGTGTTCACCAAATGATTAAAACTACTATTTGTTGACCATTTATGAGGCAGATGCTAAGGGGTTTGCATGCATTATTTCATCAATAACCCTATCAGGATAGTGCTATTATGCAGAAAAGTAAGAAGACCAATAGAAATGAATTTATTTGCAGAGGGTCACATAGCTAGTAAATGGTGGAGTGGGGATTCTGGCCTGGCTTCCTCTCCAAACCATGTGCCTATAGAATACACTAAGCCAGTACTTAACAAGCTGACTGACAGTAAAAGTCTCCTTTTAGTAAGCTTTATGAAAGTTGATTTTGGGGAGGATTAAAAAATGCTTAATATACTTCTCAAAATACAAATACTTAACTGGAGTTATGTTTTGAAAGCATAACCATTTTCCATACACAAAGGGGACAAACTATATGGAGTGAAGTTTCTGTACTCAAACTTCCTTCCTCTAGCTGAGGAAGCAAATGCAGAAAGAGCGCACCACTTTTTGTATGTGTGGTTTGAGTTTAGGAAAGGGAGTGATCTCTGTTGGCAGGACTAGTTTGTGATTACTTGAATGGAGGGAGGCACAAGACTTGGGACTCACCTTCTAGTGTAGTTAGGGTTTGTATAGGTACAAGGTGGGAGAATGTTGGTTTGTTTGGTTTTTTTTCCTAGCAATAAAAGGGAGATTGGCATACAAGAAAAATGAAAATAAGCTTTTATAATAAAAATTAAAAAATGCACAACTTCTAGTTAAACTTCATTAAATTTCCCATCCTTTAAGCAGTAACACATCTCTGGGAGGGATGTGTATAAACAGCCTTCACCCATATAAACACTAGGGTTTCAAGTCAGTTGTGTGGACTTTTAAGACCAGGCATGGTATGTTTTTGCTGCAGTTATTTTATTTGTATTTGTATGTTGGGGCAAAGAAGGCAGGGACACCTCATTAGAGTAAACAATACCTATGTTTGGGAATGTATGGATCTTTAGAATTCAAAGAATTGGCCACATTAAAAGTAATTGGTCTCTAGTAACATTCAGGCTGCTTGGCTCTTGTTACAAGAAATTTTGTTAAAGAAATGGCTTCTTAAAGTCATCACTTTTAAACCTCACTGGTTGTCTGAAGTACAGCTCTTAGCTAAGGACTCCAGAGTACAAGTGCTTCACTTGCCCCCTTTTCTAGAAAGTCAATACAAGAAGGAAGATAGGAAAATGTCTCAGTTTGGGTCACAAATTATTTTCAAGTATTTCATTCACTGCTTTCATTCAACTTAGAGTTCAAGTTCTGGGAAATTTAAAGGCACATATTTGAGGAGCTTATTTATTTACATATGAAAAGATTAGTCTGGTAGTTGAGTATTCAAGAATGTATCTTTGTAGTAAGGACTGAGGAAGGCTCACTGACCTTGGGTTTCTGAGTTCTCTTTCTACATTGATTTGGTGTGATCTTGCATGACTTAGTTGTTCCACCTGTAGGAGGGCCGCGTTGTTACTGGTCATATCCTAAGAGGGATGGGTTTTTGAAAGAGGAGAGGGGTGCTAATTGGCAAGTACTTTGAGAGCCCTTGACAGAAAAGGCCCTTTATTCTGCATAATTGGTTTTCTAACTTTTAAAAGACTAATTTTTTTTCTTTTCAAAATTACATAATGTTTTATGTGTGGTAAATTTGACAAGTGTCAGGAAAATTAAGATAATAGTAATTATTTTTGGAGTAAATGAACGCATTTAGATGTGGCCCTTCATCTTTGTCTTAGACAACTGAAGCGCAGAGAAACTTACCCTTGGTAATAGACAAGTTTATATACCTGAGGAAGGAAATACAGAAAATGCTTCTGTATGTGGAGTAATAGTGAATCCTAACACGTTCCCAGGAATTAGAATAAGGTGAGATATAGTTAAAATATAGCTTCAGGCTCTCATCAGACATTTCATGGGAAGTCTGTCCATAAGTGTGAAACAGCAGAATGGCTCGTAGAGGGAGGAATGTGATAGTGGTTTGGAGAGCTGGTCACCTTAGGAAAGGTGTAACATGGTGAAAGATAGAGGTCTCACTGGACCAGAATTTGGAAGCTACAGCTTCCAGTCTGGGCTCAGACATTCATCTTGTTTCAACTATGCTTTTTCCATTTGTAAGACAAAGTAGGACCAGATAATTTGCTAGGATCCTTTTAAGTCTAAGGTTCTTAGATTTTTGCCCATAGTTTTATCTTTAAAAATGTAGAAAACAGAGGTAGTTCTGCTTTTGCTAGAATATTGCATTCGGTATCTAAAAGATGCCTTTTTAAGGGACTTTGCCCTCAGGTCCCATAACTTTCCATTGGGTTCTCTAATGAGAAGTTCTGTAGTGCCTGAGACATTGAAGGGTCTGTCCGTTAGGGCTTGTGGGTTGGTAATTCTGAAATCAAGGCAAGGGGGACCCTAATGTGGATACCAAGTCTGTTAAAACTTCCCCCCCACGTTTTTCTATCAGAATTGGAGGCTTCGGGTAGCTAAAAGTAATTCTCAGGGTTCACAGCCCTGCTTCACACTGACAATTCCTCGAAATTACAGTCTCATGAGAGGAACTAAGTTGACTCCAAAATGGAATTTTGGAAAGGAGATATATTGTCTGCCAACAAGATCATGGAACATTTGTTGCAGAAGGGAGGAAAGATTAATAATTGCCTTGTAGTATGTTAATATGAAAATAGCTGACCAAGCAGTGTAACAAATCCCTTTTGTTCCAATATGTAGTTTTTGAGTACTAATAGGAATGGTAAAAGCTTGCCTAGTCCCATGACTTTGTATTAATACCATTTGGTTGTTGGGCATTTTATACATCTTGCTATTAAAATGAAATGTTTACTCTAGAGAAAACATAGTAAGCCAGGCCAAGTGACCTGGAGGAATGCAATCCTAGTTAATAACTTTCCTGTATTAGAATAATTAATGACTGCGTGTTAGGACTGAAGTGACCTCTGCATGAGTCTTATTTGAGATCTGATAACAGTTTTGGGATTGGGATTGGGCATTTTGAAGAACAAGATAAGATGAAGTTGTGGATGCAAATGACATTTGGAACCTGCTTCCCAGTTCTGTGGAAGCCCACTCACTCCAGTGTCTGTCTCTCTGCTGTACTGGGCAGACCTACCACCATATGTGTTGAGTTGTCTTGGAATATTTGGACGCAGTAACACATGCTTCTTTGAAGCAGGCTCTAGCTGATCCACATACTGCTTACTCTGTCTTCATTTAACTTCTCCCTTCTGATCCTCCTTTGGCTAAATGTTTTCATTCTTTTCATCCCCATAACTATGCTTTATATGAAGGTAATCTGACTAAATAAACTACAATAAAATATTAACACTTACTTTCAAGACACTTAGGCATTGAATTCATTACCTATGTGAATCTCCCAACAAGTGTTTGTGAGGTATTAGTACCATTTAAAAAAAGATTTTATACAGAGGGGAAGGGAGGGAGAAAGGGAGAGAAACATCAACGTGTGGTTGCCTCTCATGTGCCCCACACCAGGATAGCTGGCCCGCAACCCAGGTATGTGCCCTGACTGGGAACTGAACTGACAGCCCTTTGGTTTGCAGGCCGGTGCTTATTCCACTGAGCTACACCAGCCAGGGCTAGTACCATTTTCTTTACATGAGGAAAATGAGTCCGAAGGTCATGTGACTCCTGCTAAGGTCAAGTGTCAAGATGTTGGATTGACTTTAAAATTGATTTGATTAGGCTCAGAAATGTTGTGTTGGCCAAAAAGTTTGGTTTTTTCCCCATCAGATGGCTCCAGTAGTGCTTAGCTATGTTTAACTTTATTTGAGACAGTTTTGTTAGATTTGTTAGACAGCTGTCATATCAGCATGCATTTAAAAAAAATCAAAATTGGTGAATTTTTGTGTAGCCATTTTAATATTAAAGATGGAAGAAGATATGCATCATTTTCTGGCATGCTTTATTATTTCAAGAAAGGTAAAACATGACTGAAACATGAAAAAGATTTGTGCAGTGTATGAGAAGGCGCTGTGACTGAGCGAATGTGTCAGAAGTGATTTGTGAAGTTTCATGGTGGAGATTTCTTGCTCAACGATGCTCTATGGTTGGGTAGACCAGCTGAAGTTTATAGTGATCAAATCGAAACATATTGAGAACAATCAGCATTATACCACACGAGAGATAGCCAACATACTCAAAATACCCAAATTAATAAAGTCATTGATGAAAATGAAAAATGTCTTTTATTTTATGGGAAAAAAGTATGGACTTTTTAGCCAACCCAATAATGATAGCTGCAATATATTGAGCATATATAGTTTGCAGGTTTTGTGCTAATGACTTCATATACATTGCAACCTTCACAGTGGTCCTTCAATATCATGATGCCCTTTTATAGACCAGGCAGAAAGGAATTAGAGGGGTTAATATGACCATGAGTCTGCTGTCTGAACCCAGAGCCAGATCTCTCTCTAAATCCAAAAGTTTTTTGTTCATTTATGCATGTCTAGAGTCTCCCATTATTCAAAGTCCAGCCTTAATTACCAGCTCCAATATAAAAGCTCTCTTTGATCTCACCAATCAGAAGCTATGGAGGCAAATTCAAATAGCAAGTTTTTTATATCGTTCTTATATCCTTAATATTTTGTACATGGGGTTTGTGTAAATGTTTTCTATTTGTTTTGTACTTAAATTTGTTGAGGTCATGGGCTGTAGCTTATAATGTACTTTGTAAACAGTGTCTGCCTAATACATTTTTTTGAATGAATCTTATACCAGTAAATACCTTTTTCTAAGCATGGATTCATCTTTATCGTCTCCTTTACTTTAGAAGTTGATATTGCCTCCCCTCAAAGGACCACAGTTCAAGTCAGTAAATATTTATTGTCTGTATTCCCTGTTCAGAATACATTTTTGCTCTCAGGGTTATGGGGGTGTGGAGGGGAGGATGAGGAACAGGCAAAACTGAAAAGCATTTATTCAACCTTCTCTGCAAATATTTATAGTTTTGAATTATTTAGGTAATTTTGTTTATATAATTGTAACCATGTATGGTATAAACCATACATGTTTATACACATATAACCATGTGTGTATATATACACACACACACACATGACCAGATATAATGGTATTTGGAAAACTGAAATTACTTTTGTTACATTTCTTGTTCAAGCATGTATTAAAGTATGCCATGTATAATTCTTATATGCTGATTTTTACTGATGAGAAATCAGAACACCAAAGTTTAGAAAATAGTCTCTTGGTTAATTAATGCACTCTGTGGTTCTCATAACAAAGCACATAGAAGTAGTAGTTTATTTTCTGTATTGCTCTTCCCTGTATAGAGTAGCCACCCATGAAATATTCATCTCCTGGAATGCATGAGAAGGGGAACTTGTCCATATCTGGCGTACTGAGATTCTTGTCAGTTTAATAATTAAAAATATTTGGAGGCTGACTGGATGTGGGGATGGGTTTTGGTTCTATTTTGAGACAAAGGACTTTTTTCCCTCTCTCTCATTTGAGCTGTTTGCTTTCCTCTTTGGAGATATATCGTGAAGCACTCTAGATGTTTTCATGGTTTTATTGGTGAGCTTTGCAGATCCCTAAGTAATCTGTAGGGTTATCTTTTGTGCACGGGGCTCTCAGGTACTGTAACAATCATTTATGTAATTGTTAAAGTCTAGATGTAGTATAACAAGAATGTGGGTTTTTTATAGATCAAACCATACAGTCTATACATGTATGGAAACAAATGACCTCATTTATTTACAGGTAACTTGCAGAGGTGACATAGTCCTCTGTTTCTTTGCATGCTTTTCCTGTATGCTGCAGAAAAAGCCTGGGCCACTCTGGGCATTTCTTCAGTTTTTTAAACATAGTTTCCTATTAGTCGAGAGTTTTATGAAGACAGCAAAGGAAAGTTTCTTTTGGCTCTGCCCAGTAAGTAACTTGAAGGGGGAAGGTAGAAAGAAAACTTTAAGTGGATTTAGTAGTGAAGAAAGGATTACTGTGGAGCTTGCCCCAGGTTAATTTATCACAAAATAACATGGAGATTTATGTCCTAACAGTAACTTTGAATTTTTTTGGAGAGCATGCTCTATGAAAGTAATGGCCCATGTCTTTGTGTGTTTCTTTTCAAGGGTGAACTTGTTCACAATGATTGTGTTCTTGGTGAGGTAAAGAATGCTGGGAAACCCCTGTGCTTCTTTGAAGAGATTGCATTTTCACAGTGGTCGTCAGTTGAAGAACTGTTTGCTCTCTGATTTGTGGCTGTCCTAAAATTTGAGAGCTACCAAATTTTTCTTGCCTCTATTTCATTGCCTTTTTAAAAATTTGCTCTTACTGTTTCCCAGCAACCCACAGTAGATGTTCAAGACAACCTTAAAACTTTACTGTTGGACTTGTAAACTTAAACTTGCAACATCATATTCTTATATATTTGTATCCTGTTTTCATCTAGCCTTTTCATTCAGTTCACTCTACAGAATAGATTCCTGATTAAAAGAAATTCAGTGGTAGACCGGCTTATGTATACTTCGTGACTTCATTCTTGATTGTCTTAATGGGCTATGAATCTTCATTTTTAAAATTCCATAGCTTTATTTTGAATGCTTTGAAAACTGAGGCATCTAAGCTATAGTTTGCATCTTCCTTGCCCCTATTTCCACAGGTTTCTTCTCTTACTATTTTTTGCCTGGGTTATTGAAGTGATCTGCGCTTAGCCTCTCAGCATCCATGTGCTTCCCCTCACCCCATTTATGGAAGAATGTCAGATTAATTTTTTTGAATTAGTTTTTATGATGTTATTCTCTGGATTAGAGCCTGACTTCTTAAAGCCTCACTGGTGACTGAACTAGTTGTGCTTTTACACCCTTTCCTTACGCCTCTCCTCTGTCAATACCATGCTTTTTTTTTTTTTTTTTTTTTTACTGGGGACGCCTGCCCCACTTGCTTTCATTTCTGACTTTACTCTTGATGGAAAGCCCTTTTCACTGTGTTCTTCCTCTCCACCTCCTTTTAAGGCATTCCTTGACCAGTCCTATCCAGGAGATTGTTTCTTTCTTCATTTGTGGTGGTTGTGAAGTTTAATAGCTGTACCACACTATTGCTGTGTTTATCTTAAAATGCTTCCTAAATGTATCAATTTGATTCCTGGTAGGTTTTTGTTTGCCATCTTTTCTTTCAGGGCGCAAAGAAATCTTTTACTGCTTTCATTATTCCAGTAGTGGCTAAATGCAGGTTGTTCAAGTAATAACTTCTTATATCAGTAAGTACTTGAGATGTTGAAACTTCCAAATTTTTTCAGTAGATAGAAAAGTAGTATTGGTCTCTCAGATGTGGGAGAGAAGGTCAGGTTGCCACATATTGTCCAGGCCTAAATGATTTGTGTGACTTCACCCTTATTGGTGGGAATGTTATTAAAGGACCATAGATACAACAATTAACAGTGCTTATGGAAAATAGTTAATAACTTTGCAAAATATTTTTAAAAATCTGTTAATTTTATATACTGCATAATTATAATTATACAGAAGTGAAACCTTTTTTTAGAATATACCAGGTTTCAACCAAAAGATATTTAGTTAAGATCCTGTTTTATATGGCCGTTGGTTTTCAGTAGTAACCATCTTGCTACCTAAGCCAAAGATTTTAAGAAGTAATTACTAGATGTCAGGTTGTGGTACTGCCTCATAGAGAAATGTGGATAAACTGTAGCAAATGTTTATTCCTAGAAGTTTTTTTGTGATTTTAATAAAATGAAATAGCACAAAAATGTTATCATATTTAAAAATCATCTTGCCCTGAGCTGCGTAGCTCAGTTGGTTGGGCATTGTCCTGCAAAGCAGAAGGTCACCTTTTTGATTCCTGGTCAGGGCAGGGCGCATGCCTGGGTTGTAGGCTGGTTCCTGATTGGGGGAGTGTGTGAGAGGCAGCCAATCAGTGTTTCTCTCACACATCAATATTTCTCTTCCCTTCTTTCTCCCTCCCTTCCCCTCTCTCTAAAATATAAATAAATAAAATCTAATCTTTACATATATGTATTGAGTAATTGATTAAAAAGAAGGCAGGATAGTTCCTTAATTAGTAGATACTATATAAATGGAAGTGAGAACTTAGATCATACTCCTAAAATACCATCTTTGTAATTAAACTGTTGAACATTTTGAACATTCTTTATTTAAGCTATAGTTTTCAAAGTGGATTGGAAATTACCTGCTTGCTTTAAAATGTTTGAAACATGTTATGAGCTCTTTCCTTAAAATTGCCATACTTTTGTCACTTTAAACTTAAGATGAAGTGAAATGGCTCTGCTTAAGAGAAAATGTCTTATTTATTTATAGTGAATTTTGTACCACCATAGTATCAGTTTTTATTTATTAGAAAATCAATTCTAAATCAAAAGTATATTTGGTAGCCCTGGCTGATGTGGCCCAGTTGATTGATGTGTCGTCCGGTAGATGAAGGCTTGCGGGTTTGGTCCCTGGTCTGGCCACCCAGAACAGCCAGTCGATGTCTCTCTCTTGCATTGATGTTTCTCTCTCTTTCCCTTCCTCTTTCTTTAAAAATGTACATTTTAATTTTACTTGAACTCTCTACTTGAATATTTTTTTAAAGATTGTATTTATTTATTTTTAGAGCGAGGGGAATGAAGGGAGAAAGAGAGAAAGAAACATCGATGTGTGGTTACCTCTCAAGTGGCCCCCAGTGGGGACCTGGCCCTGCAACCCAGGCATGTGCCCTGACTGGGAATCGAATTGGAGACCCTTTGGTTCACAGCCTGTGCTCAACCCACTGAGCTACACCAGCCAGGGCTACAGTTTTTCTTTTGATTTCTTTTAATCATTGAGATAAATTCTTAGAAATGAACATGACTTGATGTATCTATACTTTCTGATATAAAAAGAATTGTCCAAAAGAATTGTAACAGTGAATGGTTATACCTTTTCTTTAAGCCTTGTAAAAGATACGGATTTACACTTTTATATTCAAAGTGTTTCTAGTTAAAGCGTCAGCAATGACTTACATGAGTGTAGTTCATAGTCTTTGGGAAAGCACTTCACACCCTGTCTCAGTTGCTTTCATGACACAACCGTCTGTGGTGTGGAGGGCTAGGTAGATCCTAAGGGCATTGAGATTTTGAGAAGGGGTTTTTGAAAATTTTTGCACATCAGAGTCTGACTAGAACATGTGACTATCAGTG
The DNA here is from genome assembly GCF_021234435.1 of Artibeus jamaicensis. Taxonomy (NCBI): domain Eukaryota; kingdom Metazoa; phylum Chordata; class Mammalia; order Chiroptera; family Phyllostomidae; genus Artibeus; species Artibeus jamaicensis. The sequence goes on from NW_026522057.1 coordinate 12,269,289, forward strand.
TTAACTGATAATACTGTATTTTCAGTCAGTTCTAAGTGTTCTTTTTCTGAGTTAATGTCAGATTCTTTTAATGTAATGAGATATTTATTACTAAGTTGTTAAAAAATGGGGGAGGAGGCTATATCTTACCAGCCAGTTAAAATCTCAGGTATTTGATTTGAGCATTGGCTACATGCCAATGAAACCAAGCTTGTGTTGGGAGTTTGCATTGCTGGCTAACATGATCAAACCTGATCATGCCTGCAGGGCTGTAGCATTCTTGCAGATAGTATCCTTAAGAAGCCACATGCCTGCTCTGAGAGACAGCTCTTTGCAGGCTATGTTGAGTATATAAGCAGTGATCTAATACTTCATTCCTGTGGAGTACAGAGTACTTGTTGGAGTGTGAGTCTAGTGTTGAGACCATCAGAAAACTTCACTGATACTTCCCTATGCAAATATTAGTGCAGATGTGGTCAAACAACCCCAGCTCTTAATAAAACATCCTGCCTCTTAGTTTTTGCAAAGCTGCGGTCATGGCTCTTCTTATGGAGTTTTGTTAGGGCTCTTAATTTTATGGGATTTGCACTGAAGAGGGGTGGGTGGTGCTGGGGTCACATCTGTTAGCTGGGCATTCGGTAGCATTTCACTGATTAGTCAGTAGTTTTGTTAGTATTATTTAACAACAAAGAATTAGCTAATTCTTTGAATGGTGAATGTTCCCGTAACAGTTTGTTTTGTAGAAAGAAAATGGAGGCAGAGAGGGGTTAAATTCACACAGTTTGTATTTAAAAATAGTTTTTTAAAAATTACTTCAGAGTGCTTGTGTGCTTTACCACTATATTATGTCTTAAAATAAGCCTAGAGGTTCTTGACATTCTCAGCCCTTTATTTATCATCTCCACCTCTGTTTAAAGGGCTCTTAGGGAGGGGTTAATGTAATGATTGATTGTGTAAGTGTGGCTTTGTGCATTGTCTGTTTGTTGGATGATAAAATAAAAAATGTGTTTCCAGTCAGAACTTAGAGGTTTCCCAAGTGGATAACAGTATTTGTAAACCAGTGCTTGATGTCTGTTTTGTTCTCCAGAAACCTTGTGAATAGCTTACTTGATTTTTTTCTTTGTTTTTTTAAAATTATTTTTTTTATTGATTATGCCGTTACAGTTGTTCTATTTCCCCCTTCATTCCCTTCCACCCTACTCCCCCGTCCCCACCATTACCCCCCCTTAGTTTATGACCACGTGTCTCACGTTCTTTAGATTCTATATTTCCCATGCTATTCTTGCCCCCCCCCATCTATTTTCTATCTACTGTCTATGCTACTTATTTTCCGTACCTTCTCCCCGCTTCTCCTCCTCCCACTCCCCTGTTGCTAACCCTCCTTGAGATCTTCATTTCTATGTTTCCACTCCTGATCTAGCTGTCCTTTTAGTTTGCTTTTGTTTTAGGTGTGGTTGTTAATAACTGTGAGTTTGCTGTCCTTTCACTGTTCATGTTTTTTTAACTTCTTTTTCTTAGGTAAGTCCCTTTAACATTTCATATAATAAGGGCTTGGTGATGATGAACTCTTGGAATTTGATCTTAATCTGAGAAGCACTTTATCTGTCCTTCCATTCTAAATGAAAGTTTTGCTGGATAGAGCAATCTTGGTTGTAGGTCTTTAGATTTCATGACTTGGAATACTTCTTTCCAGCCCCTTCTTGCCTGTAAAGGTGTCTTTTGAGAAATCAGCTGACAGTCTGATGGGAACTCAGACTGTCGCTCGCTGTGGGGACCCGTTGGGTCCCATCCAATCCCACTCCCTCGCTTGTCTATCTGCGCATGAATGCGCGACCACAGTCAACCCGCAGCCCTGCTCCCTTGCTGCTTCCCCACGGTCGCTGGGTCTCTCACTAGGTCCAACCCTGCGCCTGGATTCCGCCCGCCTGAGTCCGTCTGACCGAGTTTTCCTGTGCTACCCCGCTCCGCCAGCTGCTGGTTTTGCCCCTTACCGGTCAGGCTGAAGAATTTGTTGTTAACAGACTTCCAAAAAGTTCAATTTTCTGTGTTCTGGCTGTGTTTTCTGTTGCTAATATTTAGTTGTCTCTAAACTTGGTTGTGTGAGAAAGCACAGTGTCTCCACCTATGCCTCCATCTTGGTGGAAGTCAGCTGATTTTTTTCTAAGTGTTCTCTTTTACAAACCTATAATTCAAGCTGGGATAGTTGTGCGTGTGTGTGCGCGTGTGTGTTTCTCTCAAAGATTGGAGAACAGACACCATTAGAGGGGTAATTAGGAATTCTATTTAATGAGATACTTCAAGGAAGAGTACAGGTCTGTTGTGTTGCTGGGGAGGAGGATGTAGGTTCCCCCAAGTCCTGGTTCACAGTTTCATAGGTCTGGAAACAGGGACTTTGATCACTGATTAAAGTCCCTGTTTTGAGACCTATTAACCCACACTAACCAGAACCGTAAGAGACTAATGTAACAAAAATCATAATGCATTTCACTAATTTATAAGGAAAAATAATAACTCTCAAGTAGACAGGATAATTACATCCGTTAACCAGCATGCTTGGCTAGAGGAAAGGAAGCCAAATTCCTATACCAAGGTTGCTTGATAAGCAGAACCTGAGCCAGGGAAGTTATTTGGATGTTTTTAGGCTAATGTAATCAAGCTTCTCTCTAACCTGGTGCATTGTTTTTTCTAAAGATAGACTTGTTTGTGCATCAGATGCACAAACATGCCAACTGGATGGATAATACTGCCTGCATCTGGCTCCCTGGGTCTCCTTTGCTTTCTTGGACCAATTCCTAATTCCTGTTATCTGCCTTCAGGATTGTCAAATCTTTTAATCCTCTTATTGCTTAGTTGTTGTTGTCATCTTTTAAGTGAATTTTGTAAACCTCTGCTGAAGTCTGTTCTTTTTTGTCCTATCAAAGAACAGTATTTATTTCCAAGTTCTTGATTGGGTAAGCAAGCTACAACCATCTCTTCATGCACTAGGTGTATACTTCAGGTTTTGGTGAATGAATTTAGATGTGGTTTAAGTGAAGTTTTGGCAACTGCTGGCATTTATGCCAGCGGGTTGGTGAACCCCAGGGTGTTTTAACCAGTGCTTAGATCAGTTGGTGTTGAATTTGAAGCAACAGTTGGGTACTCAGCATCACTTTGTTTTATAATTCAGTAGATTTTATACTGTAACTTATTTTAATATGATCAGATTAGAACAGTAACGTATTTCAGTTGTCTCTTGAATATGTGATTGCTACTAATTCTCAGTAATCCTAACATGTCTTAGTTGATTTGATACAGAATTTAAAAAAGCAAGTTATCTTTAAATATGAGCTATAAGACAGAATAGGGGATAACATGAAATGGAGTGGACATAATTTTTTCCAAATTAAAAAGTGCTTGCATTTTAGATATTAGAAATTAAATAAGAAGTGCTTCTTGAAATCAAACTCAAAAAAGTTTTTGAATCTAAGAAAACTCCCCCATATACTCACAACTATATCAGTTACCTGTTGCTATTTAACAAATTACCCCAACATTTAGTGGCTTAAAACAACACAGTTTAAGCCCCACAGTTTCTGGAGGTCAAGAACCCAGTCATGGCTTTGCAGTAACCTGTATTTCAGGGTCCTTTGAAAGCTGCAGTGGAGATTTCAGCTGGGGCTGCAGCCTTTTCAAAGTTCAACAGGGGAAGGGTCTATCTGCCTCCAAGCATAATCAAAGTGGTTGATGTCAGGGTTAAGTTCCTCACAAGTTGTTGGACTGAGGGCCTCTATTCCTAATGAATTGATGTCCAGTGACTTCTCATGGTTTCACAACATAGTGGCTCACTTTGTCCAAAGAAAGCAGATGAGAGATGAGAGCAGGAGGCCAAGAGAGAGGAGTAGAAGATGAAAGTCCTTTTTTGTAAAAACGTAATCTTGAGAGTGAAAACCCCTTACTGTTGTCTTATGTTATTCCTTAGAAGGAAGTCACTAGGTTTAGCCCACAGTCAGGGAAGGGGATTTACTGAGGGCATGAGTACCAGAGGAGTCATTCCCATGCTTCTCACCTCACAGCTGAGGAGTAGAGATGGGTATGTTTTGGAGAGAAGAGAGGAATACTAGGTTCTGTGTAAGATCCAGACTCTGAAGAAGGCTACTGAGTTTGTATCTGTCTTTGCTCAAGTACTTGGGTGCAGTGCTTTCCTTTCCTTCCCATTTGCAGGGCACCCGTGCAACCCCCATAGTTTTCTCCCAGAATCCGCATGCTGCTCCCCCTTCTCCTACCACCTTTAAAAAAAAAATCTCTGACAGACTTGCCTTTCTGTCCCTGCTGTTTTCATTGATAATAGTCCATTGGACTTCTTGCTGCTACTTTGCCAAAGCATATTGAGTTCTAGTGCTTTGGGGGCTGTTCCTAGCATCCATTTAGGATTTATATGTATACCGGTTGTTGATGGTGGGGGGGAGGTAAGGCCTCTCGGTGTCTGACTGGGGTCTGAAGGTTTTTGGCATCTATTCACTCCTGTGAGACTAGTTGCACTTATTACTGCTTTGAAATAGAATCTTCATTTTTTAGCACCCTTCTACATGTTTTATTTTTGTTTTCTTTTGAGAGAGTTTGTCCTATATACAGCCTTGCTTGTATGTTCAGCTGCTTTTGCTGGCTTTGTGTGTTACCGATAGCCTGGCAAGCTATAGGGAAAGACAGCAGGATTCCAGGAAGTCATTTTGGAAGCCTTAAATTCAAGGACTCTGCCTTCAGTTAGCAATTTGACTAATTATGGACAGATTATATGTGTCTTGCACATGGAGGCTGGTACTTATATTAGATGTTTTCCTTAGGCTTGAGTAAAGATTTCCCAATTTTGTGTGGAGATGAATGAACACTTTAATGAATATTTTTGTTTACCTTAGCTCTCTTCCTACTGTATATGGAGAATAAAATTAACCAACAAGTGAGGTGTCCTTTTTGCTGACATTCTTTCTTCTGGTGCACTAAAGAGAAGCAGATGCAGACTTCTGTTTGCTCACATTCCCTACTAAATATAGGATAAAAAAATCAGAATATTAGTCGAAAAAGGGACAACCGGTAGGGAAATAAATTGTTTGTAATCTTGTAAGAAGGCATTTTGAAACTGAAAGGAGAAGTTGTTTAAAAACAGGAATTCTCGAATTGTGCTTGAGTAGCTCACATTAATTTTCAGTATCCCTTCTGTGACGGCACAACAATTTTGCCTGCTGTGATGCCATTGAATACATTTTTTGTGAAACTACTATGTGGCAGGCATTGTGCTGGGCACTCATTAACAACACTTATAATCACCACGCCAGTTTGAAAAATATTTTCTTCATTAGTACAAAGAGAATGAGGCCCAGGACAGTTCAGTGGTTATTCCTGGGACACATGACAGTTGTCTGGTCCAGGGCTTCCTTTACCCCACCACTTAGCTGTGGTCTGGACTCTTCTTCCTGATTGTCCCTTCCCTGCCTTCTCAGATCTTCTCAAGTTAACAGACCAGTTACCTCCTTGTTTCCCTCAGAGAAGGAACTAGGAATTGACTGCGTATAACAACTGTGCCCCTATGTAACTTAAGTGCTAGACCATGATCTGCATTCTGTCCTGATCTTGTTGGATTAGAATAAAGGACCTGAAGAGAAAGGTGTGTGGGAAGCTGCTTTGATCCAGGTAGTAGCCCATGTCTGTCAGATAGATTTATAGAGCTGGATAAAAATTATGCTGAGAAACCTAAAATTTCTGTTTGGAAAGTTAAAATTCATTTTGGTGAGGGCAGTGTTGCATTATTCCTCCATTATCATTGGGTGCTGGGTTTTGTATTGGAAAGGTAAACAGTGTCGTGGAGGAGACCAAATGGTTTGTGCTTCCTCTGAGAAATTCAGCTCTCCAGGTGTGCTCTTTTATGTTCGAAAGCAGTGATTAAGTACTGTCTCAGACACCTGAGTTTCTTGTCTGACTAGTAGCAGCTGAAATGAAAACATAATTAGAGGAAATAAAGAGGGACATTTCAGTAAGTAAAGCTGATGACAAGAGAATGAAGAATGATGGCCTTCTAATGGAATTTTATTTTGTAACTCTGCTCATGAATGCTTTGATCTTGTGCAAAACTATACTGTGTTTTGCTTGAAGAGTACTTTGCACCTCTTTGGTTGAACCTAGTTTAAAGTTCTTATATTGGTTTAGGGCTATGATGCCTGCATTGCTGTGAAGCATAGAATGTTTGTGACATCACTTTAATGGCATTACTAAGCACTGTTAAAATTAATTGAGGTTAGGAGATTTTATTTCTCTCTCAGTAATGTGGAAAGACAGCTGTTCTCTCTTTCCAGAATCTTGGAATGAGTCAATATGTAGTTGGGGAGCAGTTCACCCCCCCCCCATTCTTTTTTTCTGGTGATGGAAGTGTTTTTGTTAACAGAATCTGTGTATATAAAGGAGGTAGATTTTGCCTCCAGCATTTGGAGGTGGGGTCTGAGTTCACGCTCAAGCTTGAGTAACTTTGTATGGTCATTACACATGTGGGCAGAAGGGTTTTAGTAGTTGTAAGTACTTTTTTCAGTAAGAGACTTCTTAGTAAGCAGTTAGCTAATAGATCTATTAGCCCCCCCCCCCCCCCCCCGCAAAAAAAAAATTGGCATAGGTGAAGTGAATAATTCTAGAAATGTAAGCAGAGCCTCTGTTGTGATGGGTTGATCTGTGCAGGCCCTGCCCCCACCCCCCTTGCCTTAGACTTCTCTGACTTTTTGCCAAATGTACAGTAATGCTCTGACCACAACCTGTGTAGCCAGAACATTCTGATTAAAGACTTTCAGGGCACGTGAGCATCTTCAGTACCCTTGTCTAAAAGAAAGTGTTGACTGCTGTACTTTCATCCTTTATGAATTCTTTAAAAGCGTCTATTATTTTTAATTTGCAGCAGCTCTTGCCAGGTAAAAAGTTTTGGGAAACAGATGAATCCAGCAAAGATGGACCAAAAGGAATATTCCTGGGTGATCAATGGCGAGACAGTGCCTGGGGAACATCAGGTAATCTAGATCTAGCATCTGTACTGTGATTTATGCCTGTCTTAGAGCTCCTTTCCTCAGCAGTTGGCAACTCATGAATTTTATATCAGTGACATAAGCGTGTCAAGCAATGTCCTGTCCTGTAGTGTAATTGCCATGAAGGAGCTATATGCTGTAATTTATTAAAACATAATTAACACAAAATCAGATCTTCAATATTTTATTGAAGTGCTAGTCTCAGGGGAATGGTCTTATTGGAAACGACCATAATTTCAGCTGTAACTTCGTGTTCTGCACTGCCGTCAGCACACTGGGAAGTGGAAAAGCCATGCCTGCCGTTTGAAGTCATGTTTCCTTTTCCTTCCCTTGCACCACTTGTGTAATGTGTACGAGATGACCTATCTACAAATGTGTTGGGGGCCACATTAAGTCACTGGGCACGGATGCTCTTCTGACAGACCACCCTTGCAGAGGGATGGGGAGAACTCTGACAACAGAAGGAAATGACAGATCATAGGGAGGAAGGAGACAGAAAACAAAGGTTGATGTGCTGTTACAGCACAATGTAAGAATGGAACCTGAGATAACAGCAAGTCATCAGAAAAGATCCAATTATGCTGTTTTTAAAAAGGGCAGTAAAACCATATTTTGTTTAGTAGTAACACCAATAAAATATATTAAAAAGAAATTCTGCTACTGGAAAGGGGTAAACATTAATTTATCAGCTTACCTAGATAAACCAGTTGTGTGAACTGCTGAATTGCTCTGCTGTCCTGGATATATGAGGGGTGTGTTCCGTTTTGTTTAGCTATTTAGAGTATTATACTCAGGGAAAAGCACAATAGAAGGTTTTGGTTCAACTGACCATGGCAGGTTTCCTGATTCCCCGCCACTGGTTTATCCATGAGACGTCACTCGTAATTTGTTTCGAGCCTCTGGCTGCACTGTATCATGCTTGTGTATCTTTTTTGTAGATCATTCAGTTTCCCAGCCAATCATGGTGCAGAGAAGACCTGGTCAGAGTTTCCATGTGAACAGTGAGGTCAATTCTGTGCTGTCCCCGCGGTCGGAGAGCGGGGGCCTAGGCGTTAGCATGGTGGAGTATGTGTTGAGCTCATCCCCGGGCGACTCCTGTCTGAGGAAAGGAGGATTTGTAAGTCGGCTCGAGGAGCTTGTTCCTGTCTCTCTTTCTCTCTGATCCCCTGAAACAAAACACGCCTGTTTAGCTTCCTCAGACACTCACAGCACTGATCACAGAGTATTGCGAGACACCTGCTGAAATTAGTAGATGTAAACCAAACTTTTAAAAATAGAGAAATTTTGGGGGGACATATTGATAGTAATGTGAGGTTAGAACTGAAATCTGGGTCTCTGTTCATTGATCTACCAGAAAACACCATTTTTAGTTTAAAAAGAAAAAAAGTAAAAAGCGTAGGAACTATAAATAAAGCTGAAGCTGGGGTGTTAGTGAACAGGTTGGAGAACGGTGATATGTACTCGCCCAGGAACCCTTACAAGGGATCAGCTCCGCAGGCCACTCTTGTTCTGCTAGCTGGGCTTCCATTATGGAATGACCTCAGGCTGCTTTTGAACAGCTTTGTTTCTCACACCCAGCATGTCAGAAAGTTAGAAATTCTGTTAATTCTGTACCTGTGCTTTTTTTTTTTTCAAATTCATTACCATTGATTTCTCTGATGCCATGTTTTAGCCAAAGCAGCTTCTGTGTCTACAGCCTCTTCCCTTTTAAGTTTAAGCAGTCCTCTTCAAGCATCTTTGATAGCCTTTCTCAAAACTACTCCTTTCTTTCATCATTGACTTTCTAGATCTTAACACATAAATATTTGAGTCTTTCTCATTGAGTACTCTGTGATTGGTTTTATATTCAGGTCACAGGCAGGAAGGCCGTGAGAAGCACCCTAAATCTCTCTTCCCTTTTCCCCCCCAACTCAGTTTGTTTTGTACCTTTTTAAAGCTCTTCCTCCCCTAAGTCTTTTTGAGCTAATACCACTTGCTGGCAATCATTTAAGAGACCCCCTCCCTTCTTACTATTTTTTCCTCCATAACTTTCTTTATCTTATTTGTTGTGAGTATTTTTATTGGCATACATCTGTTGCTAGGTGTCAGAGTCCTGGTCATCTTTTCTTCATTCTACTTGAAACTTCTTTAAAGTAACAGTTCAGTTTTGATGCAGCTTCCTCAAGTGCCAAGTACAATTCTTCAACATGTTAGTGGATATTAAGTGAGTGATTTGTTGGCATGAAGAGAATAGGTCCACATGGAATTAGCTTTATTCGAGGCATATCTGAGTTGATGCTTCCACTGACATTGACTCTTGACATAACTGGAGTTTTTAATCATAGAGAAAAAAAAACAGGGAAAAATGAAATGAAATGAACTTATTTAAGAGGTTGGTTTGAGTTTCTCCCTGCTCCACACCTAGAAATTTGGTGTGAGGAAGTTAGTTAGAAGAGGATCTTTTATAATAACTAATAGGAAGATCAAGGAATTAAACTGGGATTTTTGTCTTAGTCTTAAATATTAGCCATTCCAAAGCTGACCTGATTGTTTTGGATCCTTTGACCCTGTAAAGATGTAGGTCAGATTTAGTGGCTTGTGGATCCAGATAGGAAAAGACACTTTTTTATTTGAACCTACCAAAGAGGCTGCTTGGGAAAAACAAGGTCTGCACTTTGGGTGTGAGTAATGGGATCAGGCAAAAATGATCATTTGCCTGTTGTCCTATAGGAAGAATGGTGTTACTACATCTCCAACTTACCTTTTTTTTGTTTGTTTTCAAACTATCTCATGAGCACAGATTCCTCATAGGAAGTGTTGCCTTCTCATTTCTGCCAGTAACTTTTAGTTATTTACTATAGGAGAAAAGTTAGTGTCATGTATAGGTAAGTTGTTAGTGTGGTGAACTGGAACTATATGACTCCCGCCATGAATTCTTTATTATGTCAGTTTCTAATTCTTGGGTATTAGCTAAGGGTTGTGTGCCTGTGTTACTGTGAAATTTACAGGAGGCAGAAAAATAATTGGAATAAGGAGAAAAATAAAATGCTGGGATTGAATTATTATTTTTGTCTGTTTTTCTCTTTTTTAAATATATTTTAATTTAACTTTTTTATTTATTGATTTGAGAGAGAGATATCAGTTTGTTGTTTCACTTATTTATGCATTCATTGGTTGATTCTTACGTATGTGCCCTTACAGAGGATTGAACCCACAACCTTGGCATATTTGGACAATGCTCCAACCACTGCATTATCCTGCCAGGGCCATTTTTCTCTTTTTGAACAATTGTTTCATTAATTAATCTTATGACAAAGTTATATCTTTTGCCTTATGTCTTGTATTTGTATTTATAAAGGCAACGTCCATCCTTAGTTGTTTTGGGAGACATCATTTTTAGCTCTTTACATTGTCACCAGAAGTTGAGACCTCAGGACAGAGGTCCGGAAATTGAACACTAACAATCAGATAATTTACTGAGCTTCTGAGGTTTGTATTAAGATAAATGAAAATTCTGCACAGCTGTGTTCCAGCTTCTTCTCAGAGGGATGGTTGTGGGTGATGAAATATTCCATATTTTGATGTGGTTGCCATCTACAGGGTGATATGGGAGGGACTGATCAATGACATCAGTCTGTCACATTGGCATATTCAATATTGGTGGATGGATGCCTGAGGATTAGTGAACTACTTTGTTGCTTTGTGGTTGTATCCTGCTGATCTTACACCTAACCTGGCTTTGCTCTGCCTGTTGGTTAGGGTAACACCTGACCAAAGCTCTGGTCATGGAAAACTGAATCACTTTTTCTTGTCATGATATGCATGCATCTTATTGGAAAAGGTGGGCTTTAAAAAAAATCTAGTCTTGTCTTTCAAAGGGTTGCATTCAAAGGCCAGCAAGCTTCTTGTAGCTGATAGTACTAAAAGGGTGGGTTATTGGTGATTTTTTGGGTCAGAGCACTCAGATGGTTTACTTTTGGGGTGGCTGTACCAGCATTACCTCCAGTAAGCCATGGAAAAGCCTCGTTTTAATCCCCTGAGAGCAGAAAACATAATTTCTGATGACATAATGAATGTGGACCTCAAAACAAGTACTAAGGGATTATTCTTAGTAAGGGATTATTCTGACAACAGATAATCCAGACTCTGATTAACTTTTCAATTAAAGAAGGTTAGGTTTAGAATCAAAGTAATCTACTCATTATAAAGTGGTTTTCCATTTGCAGTAAGGTTGTTTTCTGGCTATCGTGGAATGAAGGTATTTAATTCTGTCTAGTTTTTTAAAGTTCATTTTGATAGTACAAATGGATTCAATTTCGTAATTTTGGCTTCTGTGATTAGAGTACTTTACGCTGACAATTTAGAATTCAACAGCAGCAGTATTTTGTTCTTAGCATGCACTGTAAATTTTTTGGTAGTATTTCACATAGGAAACAAAAACCATGGGATTGCAATTTTCAGAATAGGAAATGTCAGAATACCAGTTAGTTAAGTCAGGGTGGTCTTTTATTTTCATTTAATTTTGTTTATTTCTGTATCTTTTATTCCTAGAATAAGACACCCACCCACCCCCCAAAAAAGCATGGTTCAGAATGCTTACAAAACCTCATGTAACTGTGATATTTTGAAGCCACTGGGTGAAATTGGCTATAAGGACCCTGTCATTGAAATTTTTTTTTTTTTGATCTTCAAATAGATTGAAGCCTAGTCAGTCAGAACTTTCTATCTTTCATAATTTCTATCATTCTGGTTCATGGTACCCACTGAAATGAGAAAGACCACTGTAAACTTCAATTAGGGTGAATACCACTCTAATCTCAGAAGAAAGACCTAGAAAAAACATTGTGGGAGGGCCTTTCTGCTTGTTGGTCCAGGTTGACTTGCTGTCTGACCTAGAGCATGCATGTACACTCACAGCAGTTCGTTTGGGTCATAAAACTTGATGACTTGCTTTGCTGGTCTTTACTGCATGTATGTATTTATTTATTTAAGAGATTTTATTTATTTTTAGAGAGAGGGGAAGAGAGGGAGAGAGACATCCAGGACCTGGCCCACAACCTAGGCATGTGCCCCAACTTTGAATTGAACCTGGGACCTTTTGGTTCACAGGTTTGTTGTGCTCAGTCCACTGAGCTACACCAGCTGGGCTTTACTGCATTTATTTTAAGTAACCAGTGCTACTTTAATTTATTTCGTTTAAAAACTTTATGCAATATAATGCAAATGAAAGTTGGGTTTAAGTCTTAACTGGATCTTAATTTCCTCATCTGCAAAATGGGAATAATTAGAAATCCAAAAGTCTTAAAGTAGATAATATATATGCAGATGTTTTGTAAACCTTATAAAATCTTGTTCCTCAAAGTCTATGGGCCAGTAGCATCATCATCACCTGGAAACTTATTAGAAATACAGAATCTCAGGCTTTATACCAGACCTATTGAACAAGCCTGCATTTTGACAAGACCCTTAGGTGATTTGGTATGCATGTGAAGGTCTGGTAAATACTACTGTGAGACATATTTTTCTTGGAAGTTTAAATTACTAGGAAGCTGTGGATCAAATATAGAAACTTTTTTTTTTTTTACAGGGTGGAGTTCTTTTAGAATTGAGCTTCCCTTGAACAAGAAATCTACATGCTGTACTTGGCAGGCCAAGTTTTTAGATACTAACTAGATAAAAAGTAAAAAGTAAACTTTTGGAAAACCTATTGTTGGTTTTGATTTCTGTAATTAATACCATTCTAGACATTTAGATGTTTTTTTTTTTTTTTCTTCTGGATCTGGTGGTTACACAAGAGATGTAAACACTTAGCTTTCTGCACACCAGGAATTTGATCATACATGCAGTGCCTGGTATGTTTTGTGTTCCACTCTTTCTGAAGTGCACACCTCCTTGTTTTGTTCATTTTAAAGTTGGGACGCATCTTTCAGAGATGACAGCATTGTCATAGTTTAATTGCTAGTGTTTCCTTTTTAGCAGCACATAAAATGATTGTATGTCTTACAAATTGATGGTGTCTCAGATTTGATGAAATATAGTTGGTGGTGGCTTGGTTCTCTACACATATCTCAGAAAAAACGAGTGGGACAAAGAATCTGGTGACTAGAGCCACAGCAGTTTCTTTTCCGCGAGGAAACGTGAGATGTCTAGCAGTTTTAAAGCTTTGGGGGAGTAGAGGTGAGGGTGGGTGTGTTTTTAAAAAGACAGTGCTAAAAAATTAAAATTGGGTAGAGTACTGCTAAGAATTTTTTAAAAAAAGAATGGCTCTTTCATGAGTTGTCTTATTTAATCATTGAAACAACCCGTTGAGGTAACTGTTGAATTTTAGATGAGAAAAATGAGGCTTGGAAGGGAAATGATGGTGCCTGGATTCAAATTTTGTTCTAATTTCAGTTCTTAACTATATTGCTTTCTATTAAGTCAAACTGGCTTGTTTATTAGTTGACTTCCTCACAGTAGATTATATGTTAACTTAAAAGAGTAATTCATTTGGCTAGTAATTTCAGACTTTTACTCATTTTAAAGTATTTTTAAAATGTTTTATTTATTTTTTTTTAGAGAGGAGGGAGAGACATCGATATGCAAGAGAAACATTGATTGGCTGCTTCTCACACACTCCCATCTAGGGACCTGGCCTGTAAGCCAGGCATGTGCTTAGACTGGGAACCGAACTGGCAGCCTTTTGGCCTGCAGGTTGGTGCTGGATTCACTGAGCCACACCAGCCAGGGCCATTTTTTAATAATGCCATTTTTTTTTTTTTTTTTTTTTATTACTGGTGGGGCTATAAACTGCCGAGCTTTACAGGAAATTGATGTTTCAGGGTTTTTTTGTGAAAAAACAGACAATATGTGGAGGAGAAACCACTTGTTTAGTTAATGTTAGGGTGTCTGGACTCAGTATGTCAAGCAGGTATGTTAAATACTCCTTTTTAAAACAGAGGAGAGGAGCCCTCGCTGGTATAGCTGAGTGGATTGACTGCTGACCTGCAAACCAAGGGATCCCCAGTGGTTCATTTCCTGGTCAGGGCATCTGCCTGGGCTGTAGGGTGGTCCACAGTGGGGAGCATGTGAGAGGCAACCACACGATGATGTTTCTCTTCCTCTCTCCCTTTCTTCCCCCTCTCTAAAAATAAATAAATAAAATATTTTTTAAAAAGGAGAGAAAAGTTGCTAATTTCATTAAATGTAACTTGTGCCATATGGAACTTTGTGATAAAAATCACTTGCAACTTACTGCAAGTTAAATTCTCATTTCTCCTACTTCACTCAGAAGTAATAGATGGTTCCTGAAATTCTCTTCCTGTTGTATGAGTCTTTTGAAGAAGCTGAGTCACAAGTGGATGTACTGTGATCTCTGCAATATATGGTTCCTCTCTCCGCTTTTTTTTTCTTTTCTTTATTTATCTTTAGAGGGGAAGGGAAGGAGAGAGGGAGAGCAATATCATTGTATGGTTGCCTCTTGCGTGTCCCCTGCCGGGAAGTGGCCCGCAACCCAGGCATGTGCCCTGACTGGGAATCAAACCACGATCCTCTGGTTCGCAGGCCCATGCACAATCCACTGAGCTACACCAGCCAGGGCTTCTTTTTTCTCTCTGTCTGCTTTTCTCTCAATTTCTTATTATGTATCAGTGGAACATTCCTTTGCCACTGTAGATCTGGTGTCTCATAAAACCCTTCTTGACCCCCACTCTTGAGATTTTGACTGGGCTTGGCCGCTTACGCTTTGAGCACTCACTGAAGCCTGTGTTTGAGTTCTACAGGTTTGGGTTAACATGGAAATGCACAATAAAAAGATACTATTAATCCTTTTTTGTTTTTTCTTTCATTTAGCTAATAGACTTTTCCAGTACTATTATGTACTAGGTAATGTATGACAAAAAAGCAAAATGTAAACTCTGCTTTTATGATGTTTATATTGGACTTAATTACAGTGCTTTACAATTGTGACTGCTTATTGGAGTTAACTAGGGAACTCTTTATAACATTTGTGGGAAATTGTACAGGCCAGTTAAGTCAGAATCTCTGGGAGCAAGCCCAGACACACTTGTAAATTTTAAAAAGATGGTGACACCCAAACTAATCGTAGAGCCATTGCATTGTGAGAATGATAGTGTCCCTGGTAGGGTCAGATCAACAGTGTACACTTATATTAAAGTTAAACTACGTAATTGGGGCATTTCAGATTTTAATTTTAATATCACAAATAATGTTACATAAGAAAATTTCTCCTAGTATATAGCTTTTACTAGCATGTTACTTTTGCATAAAATGATTTATACTTTTCAAAGCTGTTTTGCACATATATTATTTTATAGATGCTTACAAGTACTGTGTTTTAAACAGAATTACTGTTTTAAAGATGAGAAAACTTAGGCTCAGGTTTAATAACCCATTCAAAGTCCTGTGACCAGAAAGTGTAGGTAATTAAAAAAGAATGTAGATTCTGTGCAGTGTGAGTTTCTTAAATACCGTGTAGTTATGAACATCTTATCTTAAATATTAAAACAAATTTTAAAATCCCATAAAATGTACGAGGCCATTTATATCCCCTGTTCTCTTTCTAGGGCCTTTACATTTCTGAGAGATCATTTTTATGATTTTGAATCTATATTCTTTTAATAATTTAGACTTTTTATTCTTGGTACCATTCAGAAATCAGACTTTATGTCAACTATTTTTATTTAGGGCTGTTGTTGATTTACTGAACTTTTTTCTTTAAACTTATGTTGAACCTATGTATAAGAGGAAAGTGTGTAACTCATAAGTGTTCATCTTCATAAATTTTTACAAAATGAATACATCCATACATCTACAATCAAGAAATAGAAGACTCCCTTGGGACACCCCCCTGCCCTGTGGCCTCCCCCCCGCCCCGCCACCTGCCTTCAAATAGAAGGAACCTGCTATTCTGGTGAGCCATTAATAACCTACTCATAGTAAACCAGGTAGCTGTGTTTTATTTGAATAGACTATATAGGTGAAAAACAGTCCAGGCTACCTCTGAAAACCTAGCCTTTAGCTATATCATTGAGAATATAGGTATCAGTAGCCAAGATTTCAGGCTACAGCGGTCTGCTTCCAGACTGCTGGAGCAGCCTCTGCTTCTCAGCAAGCCCTTGCTAAGGGTCTGAGGAAAGAAAACACAGAGCATTGATTTGGTGAGTGAGCCTCCCTGTCACCAGATTTCTTGCTTGTTGGTGAAACTTCCTACTTCTTTATCCCATTGTCTTCCCATTTCGGCCCAGAGACCTTGTGAACTCCTTGTGAGAAGTTGAAGCCAAGTTGCTGCTCCTAAGCCAGTGACTTGATTTGTAGATTTGTGGAAGGTGACTTGGGTGAGTTACTTGGGTGATCCTTTTAATGTTCTATTGCTGACATTGATCGTGTCTAACTCATGTGGTTATTTGTTATCTAGACCGTATCTCCACCTCTGGGATTTTTATCTAAAGACACTGGGAAGACCCTTCTTTTAGCAGTTAAATTTGGTGGGGAATTGTTTTGGTCATATAATTTTCTTTGTCATAGTTTTTAAACTTCTGCCAGGCACTGTATTTAGTGCTGGGGATATGAAAATGAAACAGCTTTCGTCAGTTTTATCTTTGCAGGAAGAGGGAACTATTGCCTTTGGACATTTTGAAATAATTTTCTCCAGAAACCTGTCATATTTTCATCTCTGCTTTGAGATCTCACTGTAGTGCTTAATTAGCTGTCACTCACTCCTTTTAAACCACCACCAATCTTACACTTTGAAGATTCTGCTGTGAAAGTCACATCTCAGTGGCTGCCAAGACTGATTTATCATCTCGATGCCATGTGAAACTAAGTTCTGTATCCTAAGTTCCTTCTTGTATATGTTGCTTTGTTCATATTAGCCACAACATCTTTCTTTTTCTGTGTTGCATTTGACCAAAGAATGATTTAGAAAATACAACGATCTCCGAACTGAGTTGAAAGGTCTAAGCACATCAAGGTACACGACTCCCCTTTTCTAGCCAGAGACCTTCAGGAACTGCTCTGAGGGCATCTGTTTATTTTGTGTTTGGAGACCCACCCATTCACAGCCAGCGTCTGCTCGCCTCTGTTACCGATTCCTCCCCAGGGGAATCGGGTTGTGACGGGAAGTGCTGTGCGGCAGCTCTCACCTTCTTCTGATTGGATTTTGCCTTTGACTAGGAGCTTTAATTTGATGTAGGTGTATTCATTTCTACCTTGAACCAGAAGTCAGAGGTCGGGAACAGGTGAGGTTGCTTCTGCCTACCTTTACAAAAACAGTAGTTACCTTTTGGTAAGATTGTGCCAAGCTCTCTGTACACATCGAGTCACCACACTAAATCTTCTTTTCCTTTTGGAAATCAGGGTCTTAACTTAGGATGCTGGTAAGAGGAGACAGATTTAATTTCCTTAGAAAACAGGATATCAGCATGCTTGGCATCATATTAGTTCTCTCTCTCTCTCCCCTTTCTTTCTTTCAAGATTTCATTACTTTATGTTTAGACAGAGGAAGGGAAAGAAAGAGAGTGAGAAAAACATCAATGCGTAATTGCCTGTTGTGTGCCCCCTACTGGGGACCTGACTCACAGACATGTCCTCTGACTGGGAATCGATCCTTTGGTTCACAGGCTGGCATTCAGTCCACTGAACCCCACCAACCAGGGCCACATCAGTTCTTTGACATCCAGTCATTAATTATCCACAGTTTGAACCACTTCAGAGATAAATTCTGCTGCATTAGTGATTCAGTGTAACATGTTCCATATAGTCTTAAGATAATCTAATGTGGAACAGGCAGATAAACACTGATGAAAAATTTTATAGCTAGATTTAACATGTTTTGAAGGATTAAAAAAATTAAAGTTAAGGATTATTGGTGAGGATGCAATAGGCTGTGAGATACAGGGTGGAACTGGCAGTGGGGAAGGTGGTGGTAGTGCAAATCATCAAGGCGTTTATCTCAGGATAAGAGTAATTGAATTGGAATGATGCTAGACCACACTGAGCTTAATATTTGGAAGTAAGGGAGGAGTTTACCTAGGCAATGGTGACATAGGAGGGGTTTTTAGTGTGTGTTTGTGGTTTTTTTTTTAAATAGACTTAACATTTAGACTTATAACATTTTTCCAATTATACTTTTAGCTACCATATCTGGAACTTCTTGGGAGTTGCGCCATTACATAGAGTTAGATTTGAGAATAGAGAAGTGGGACCAAAAGACACAAAGTTTTGCCTGAGCTTTGGGTAGAAAGAAAGAAAAAATGGGATGGTGGGACACTGGGCGTGATAAGATTGTCCTAAACCCTGTAACTTAAATGTATGTCTGTCTCCTTCATTTGGCAAGACTTTCTGCAGTGTTTCTGCCACTGTGTTGTCTGTTAATTAGATTGTAATGTCTTAAAAGGGCACAGACACTATCCTTTTCTAATTAGAATCTAGTATAGTCTGGTGTCCACAGTGGTTGCCCACTATCATTAGTTGATGATTAGTGAAGCTGAAGCTATTTTTTAAACAGGGCCCAAGGGATGCAGACAGTGATGAAAACGACAAAAGTGAAAAGAAGAACAAGGGTACGTTTGATGGAGATAAGCTAGGAGATTTGAAGGAGGAGGGTGATGTGATGGACAAGACCAATGGTTTACCAGTGCAGAATGGGATTGATGCAGACGTCAAAGATTTTAGGTTTGTATGTTTTACACTTCTGGTTTTTGAATGGGGGCTATGGGTTTTTGTTTTGATTTAGTTTTATTTTGATTTCAATTTTCTTTTCCCTCCTTATGTGTCCTTTTTAAGAATTGAATCTAGTGTAGGCCATACCACAAAGATCATAAATTAACCAGTAAGGCTGAATTTTCTAAGAGCTGTCGATGCCTGGTGCTTTGCCAAAACAACAGACTTTTGTGTAGGGCTGTCCAGGTTGCACATTGATTCCATAAGGAGCATTTCACGACTCTCAAAGATCACAATCACCTGGAATGGGTGCCTTGGGACTTTCCCAAGTTTCTCCCAAATCACTGTCTTGGGAGAAACCGTGGTTACTAATGGCAGTTTGTCATGTCTCTCTGGCATGTTCGAGTGAATGGGAAAACAGTTGAGAACTTACTTGAGACTCATAAGCTCCCTTAGACTCAAGCTCCCTCTGAGGTAAGGTGGGTCAGGTATCATTTTTCTCATTTCAAAAAGCCAGAGATGGAGCTTAAATAACTTTTCTTAAACACATCCTTTCCATGGATGTGCCTCATTCCATCTCTGGACATGATTAATTTGCTGGTTTTAACCTGTAATTTAACATACACTGTATTAAACTGGTATTGTATATTTGTCTTCCACATTTGGTAAATAGTCTTCATTTAAGTAGGTAACCTTTAGTGATGATCTATAATTAAAAAAATCTAAAAATCCTCAGTCAGTGATGTACAGACAGAGAGAATTTAATTTTGCTACCAATGTCAAAATACAATATATTTTGGATCATTGTTTGTAGAACAGTATTAAGTTGCTTAATATTTCTAATCTAGTTTTTGTATCTTGTGACTGTAAAGCATTAAAGTCTTTTGAAGAAATTTGAGGCACAGAGATACAGTGAGTTACCTGAGAGCTTTCAGATGAGTTTGGGCGGCCTCTCCAGCCCGGGTGTCAGGCAGCCTGTAGTGGTGCTTCGTGGTATTTGACTTCGGGGCAGGCGGTGGCGTAGGGTTTGTGTGTGTCAAGCAACACAACTTTAGCTTTAATTTGTACCAGCTGTAGGATTTCTTTTAGAAATGAAGTGTATATAATGTAGTCACAGGTTGTACTCCTCTGACTAGATTATAATAACTCTATTCTGTATTAGTCTGATTTGGACTCAGTTCTGCAATCCTTTTGCCTCGTGCTTAGTATACCCATGTCCAGGACACATGCTGATAGTGCCCCTTTTTGCTCCGAGGAGTGTCCTGGCTTGGATGATAAATTATATCCTCATATTATTTTTAATTCTTAGAGTTTATCTCCTTAGCTGAGACATATCCTAGATAATGAATGTATTTTGTAGTATTCTGTAATGGTCTACTTCTGATTTCTTAGAAGGGGAGAAGGGGAGACAGTTTTAGCATTGCCTAATACATCTAATAATAACACAGAAGACATTTTCTTTCACCTGCATAAAATTTTTTTTAAAATAGAATTATTCTCAGATGTGGAACTTCCTCCCCCTTAGAAACTATGTTTCCATTGTTTCTATGTTTAACAAGATGTTGGTTTTAAGGGCATATTTTATTATCTCCTTTTGGGGTCTCTGTTTTCATGGATGTCATAGATAGTGATTTTGGTAGTTCATCCAGTGTTCTTCAAATCTGTGTCCCTTGGTTAAAGGGATTGTAAATTAATAGCAGAAAATGTGAATTTAAGGGGTGGGTTGTGGGAAGGCGAATAATAGCAGAGTCATTTTATAGGATATAACATGGAAACACCATAAATGGTCTTGGTTGTTTTGCAGAAAATAGTTTTAAGTATTATTGGTAATAACCTATGTCACGGACATTGTCCTTAAACTTGGCTTGCTATAGTGTCCCTCCCCACTCAAAATAAGGTTTAATGCCCTTTACTTTCTCTGTTTAGCCGTACCCCTGGTAATTGCCAGAACTCTGCTAATGAAGTGGATCTTCTGGGTTCAAACCAGAATGGTTCTGAGGGCTTAGCCCAGCTGACCAGCACCAATGGTGCCAAGCCTGTGGAGGATTTCTCCAACATGGAGTCCCAGAGTGTCCCCTTGGACCCCATGGAACATGTGGGCATGGAGCCTCTTCAGTTTGATTATTCAGGCACGCAGGTACCTGTGGACTCAGCAGCAGCAACTGTGGGACTTTTTGACTACAATTCTCAACAACAGGTACTGTGTGTGTCTCTGTCGCTCTCTCTGCTTTCCCTCTAGCCAGCACATTCTTTAAGTAACTAAGAATGGTGGGAGTGGGAGGAGGGTGGCTTATTTTAGGCTATTGATAGCCATCCTTTCTTAGGCCAGCAGTGATGTGGGTTTACAAAGCCTCTGTATCTTCCCTTCAGGAAGTTGATTCCCAAGCCGAGGTTGTTGGCAAGAGACCACCCTCCTTTACAAGTGCTTCCTTTTTATCCTGTCCTGCCCCAGGGCCTGGAGAGTGGGTGAAGTGATGTTACCTCTTGTGACACAATCCTCTTGGATGCTAACTTAATCTCTCTGAAGAGTAATGTGATTGTGATGCTGTTGGTTTGTTTTGCTTTAAAAATAGTAAAAATGCTTGTTATTTACCATTGTCAGGAGTCCAGTGTGAGGTCGTCTTATTAGTAATGTCTTTTAATTGAGTTACTACCTTTCGAAAACTAGTACCTTTCAGAAGAGTTAGAATTTCATTAGGGGAAAAATACAAATCAACAGAAAATCTACAGTGAAATTACTTGGCTCTTTTATTCATAAAACCCTGGGAAATATTGCATGTGTGCCTTCTGGTTTTGAAGGCATTGTTTGACTAACTCTAGGGTTTATTGATTCTTTTTTATATTTTTTAAATGAAAAGTAGTTGTCTGAATTATTCAAGGGGGGGGTGGTAGCTTCTCAGTCTTGTTAAACACGACAGGTTCTCCCTGGTGGCTGGAAGGTGTGTGATGGGCGTTGTATTTCTGGTACACCTTAATTTTAGACTGGACCATAAATATAAATGTCTCGGTTTTAAAGGTTAACATCTTATTTTGACATTTCCAAATTCTTTATCAGTGGGGAAATTGGCTTTGGGTCTTTGGCGGTCAGTTGTACCATACGGTTCCTTTGGTTGTCATAAATGGTTGATTTTAAATGAGTTTTGATTGATAGATGATTGGAAATAAGGTTAACCATAAAAAGTCTACAGAATGAGATCCCTTTAAGGGGTTTTCTGACGTGCATTTACTCTTTGCTTATATCAGATGAATGTGTTAGGTTTAACTCCAGACATTTTTTTAAGAGAGTAAATTGAATGTGTACATTATTTTTCCTGTAGTTCTCTGTAGATGTGCCTTCTTCTTTGTAAGAATTGACTTCCTGTATTTTTTTTCTTGTCTTTATAAGAAATAGTCTTTCATGATTTTGCCCTTTACCACAATGAATCCTCAAAACAGCAGTTTTGCATGAAGCCAGAAATTATTTCAGGTGCTGAAGACATACTAGACTTCCAAATATTGTGTGCTGCTCCAGTGCACATAGGTCCATGGCATTTTTGTGTGTAGAATTCAACTTGTACAGCTTAGGGAATTAATTTGGCAGTTTCTTTATCTACAGTAAGGTTCGTGAGTGTAGGCTAGTCAGATCCTTTAAACTAGTTAATATCAAGAAGTTTTACCAGGACATCTGCAATAATGTCAACAATAAAAATAAAAAATAATAAAACATTTTTTCTGCCAAAGTTTTTTATATGAATTCTTTTACTCTCTTTTTTGGTCTGAATTTCTGCAGCAACCCTTAGAACTGTGGCCAATTTTGGTTCTTAGCTTCCATTCCAAATGGAACCTTTTGCTTGTTATTTAAGGAAGTATTTGTGTCCACTGTCTTATGAATGAAAATCTGATTCTCTTTCATTTAGTTGTTCTTTACTTCATACTCAGAGTTGGGGTTCTCTTTGGATTTATCAATCTCTGGTTTTAAAATTTTACTATTTTTTGGGAGGCTGGATAATTACAGAACTTGAGCAACAGAGATCCACTTTTGCACATCCACATGTAGTTTAGCATGATCAAACACAGCACCTACTCCCGTTTATCAAATCCAGGGTGCCTTCACCAAGAGTCCCATTTCAGCAGTTTTTAAAAGTGAACATTTATTATTTTGCAAGTTAACCATTGTTGGGCTCTGGCTTCCCATACGTGTCCTGGTTGCTGCAACACAGGGGCATTGGTGCACAGAGATACCACTGAGAGTATGATGTGGTCCCTGTTGTTTATCCTGTGGGTTTGTAATTCTTGCTTTTCTGAGTAGATTGCTTTACACGGTCTTGTACTAGGCACCCTAATAGCATGTATGGGAACCATTGGCTAAAAATTTCTGAGTACCTTCAAGACCTTTTAACCTCTTATAGGCCACTACATAAAAGCCAGTAGTGTTAAGAAGGAAGGATTGCTTTTCTATTGTAAATTGATGTTTGCTCTTACAGTTTATCCCTCTAGTCTTTCTTACCCTTTTGCTTTTCATTACATTTTATTCCCCTTCCCATTTCTACTAATTTACATCGTTCTCATTCTTCAAGGTCCAGTGCTGTTACCTTTCTTGGTCTCCAAATCAATAAATTGTCATGTCTGTTTCCTTTGAACTCTGTAGTGCTTTGTATTTTGCTTTAAGAAAAAAAATGTCACCATGTTTTGCCTTGTGTTTTGATTACTTGTCTAATAGCCCTTCCTAGATTGTAAGCTCCCTGAAAGTAAGGCTTGAGTCTTGTCCTCTCTGTGTCCTCTGCTTTGCTGTAGAAACCGAGTTTTCAGGGAACTTTTCCTCTCTTCTGATATCTCAGAACTGCCCCCTCATGATTCATAAGCTTCCCAGAACTGAAATTTGAAGTTAGTCTTGTAAGAGGCCTGGAGGCTGCTTTTGAGGCCCAGCATATATTCTGATACATGAGTCCTTGAGACCACTGGCTTGTGCCTCAGATACAGATAACTAGCCTGTATAATATCCAGGAAATCTACCTCTTGGATGTTACCTCTCTATTGCTATGTGATCAGAAACCATGGTTCTCTCATCAGAAAAATGAACATAATTCTTTTGATACCAAAATTTGTGGGTGACTTCATGGAAATCCCAGATCTTTGGACTGCAGATTATAAACTTCTGTTCACATTTTTTGTTCTCACTTCTAGCCAAGTCTATCTTTAATGAGTGGAATGGGCTCCCCTCATCCCACAGCTCTCAGTTCAGTTACTTTGACCCATTTGGTCACTTAAATACTGCAAGGAAATACTTAATGACGAGTAATAAGACATTTATGCCCATGTCCTAGGAACCTTAGACAAGGGAGAACATATTCCATTCTCTGGGAAAGGAAGGTGACTTAAGAAACGAAGGTGACTTAAGAAAGAGGTGACTGTGGAGCTGTGCCTTGCAAAACCTGTTTATATCAGAAAAAGAATAAAAATTCAGGTGGAGGAAATGTTAAAACCAAAGGCTTCAAATTAAAAATTAACAGGTACGTGTTTAGTAGATATTTAGAGCAGTCACCCTATGTGGTAGTTGAGGCCGAAAAAAAGCGAGGTTGTATAGATGGTGTTGCGTGCCTTACCGGCTTTGCTCTGCTGCTTTATAGGCTATGATAGGACAGTTTAAAGAAGCAACGACTTAATTATTGTGGTTTAGTTCTTTTGTGCTGAGTGTTAGTTTACTAGCAGTTTTAGACATTCTTTTGCCCATATGAATCAGTTAACTGTTGAGTGTTGTGTCCTTCCAGGAACCTTAGGTTTTGCCCATAGTGAACAGAGCTAATGTTCATCATAAGGCTACCTACTGTACATGAAACAGTTGAGGGATTAAGTGCTAAATGGGTGGATCGGGAGTGTGTCAGACCAGGGGAGGGCTTGATGAGGACCTAGGTTGCATAGATGTAACTTGAAAGACAGGTGGAGTGTATATTGCTGCAGTTAAGAGAGCAGATGTATGGAGATGGAAATGACCGTGGCATGGTTATGAGCTGACAAGAGTGGAAGGGGTTGGGTTGGCCAAAGATTTTGTTTAGTTTTTTCTCTACAGTGGCTCTAGTAGTGCTTAGTTGTCTTAAATGTCATTCAAAACAATTTTGTTAGATTGTATTATGACAGCTGTTATATCAGTGTGCATTTTTTAAAAAGCATCAAAATTGGTGAATTTTTGTGCAGCCATTTTAATATTGAAAATGGAAGAGGATACACCACAATTTTGGCATATTATACTTTATTATTTCAAGGAAGGTAAACACTCACTGAAACACACACAAAAATTTGTGCAGTGTATGGAGAAGATGCTGTGACCGACTGAATGTGTCACAAATAGTTTGCAAAGTTTCTTGGTACTATTGACATTCTGGCCAAATAATTCTTTGCTCTGGGGCTGTATTATGCACTGGGAGATGTTTAGCAGCAGCCCTGGCCTCTACCCACTAGAAGCCAATAACGGGAGATGGCCGACATACTCAAAATATCCAAATCAATAAATTTAGGGGTGAAAAGGAAAACCGTGTCTTTTATTTTGTGGAAACCACTGAACAGACTGGTATAGTGAAGTGCATGCATGGGCTTTAAGTCAGAGCTGGTTCAAACCCCCAACTCTGCATTTAAACTGTATGATCTCAAACAAGACAGCTCTCTGGGCCCCAAATTCCTAACCTGTAAAATCATCACTCAGCAACTTACAAAACAAAAGCACTCAGCATAAGATCTGGCAAATAGTTTAATAAGGGTTCAGTAAATATTAATGTTAGTTAGCAAAGATCATTCTTTTACAGAAAAAACGAAACAGACTTTCTGGCCAACACAACCTGTGTGGAAGGGGAAAAGGAGACAGGTGTCTGGTCACAGAGTCTGGGTCACAGAGGCCTTCCGAGCCAGGCCTGCGTCCCAGACAGTGTTAATGATTGTGAGCATTGGACCAGACACCTAGTGTGACACATCTTTCTGTACGTTCTGTCCTTTCACTGCAGCTTTCTTAATGGGTATCTAAACCTATTTGTTTTTAGTTTTGAGTTATTTGCTACAGTTTGAATGATAGCTTTATTTGTGATTTCTTTTAGGGGATCTGTCTTATTTACTTTAAATCAGTGTTTTGATTTGGTGGGATAAGTTGGTTTCAAAACTGTCATATCAGCTTATATTGATATATAACAGAACAGCCTCAAAATACTGAAAAGGTGATTTTCATGTAGTTCATGACAAACTTAATGGTACTTGTCTAGTCACCGTTAATCTTAAAGTTGTCTATGTTTATTTAGAATAGGGATTTTCTTTTTTTTTTGGTGCTATGAACCCCTTGGCAGTTAAGTGAGAACTGTGGACTGAATTCTCAGAATAATGTTTTAAAATGTACAGTGTAAGTAGGGCTACAGAGGAAGTCTTTAACAACAAATTTAAAGATCATATGATGCATGGACATGAGTTAGGTGGACTTGCTATCTTTAGGAGCATAAACAGGATTTTCAGGTGTCTTAACAGTTGCAAGCAACATGAAAGCGTGATTTCTTTATCACAGATAACAAAGTGGTTTGTTGCTTATAATCATAATTGAAGAGCACACTACATTTTGTTAAAATAAAGATAATTTTACCTACCCCAGTACCAAGATCTGGGGATAAAAGCCCTAATTCAGGGTGGTTTGAAATGATCATTTAAATTTCTGGAACAGCCTCCCTTTTTACCCACATTTCTTCCCATATTTTTTTCTCCTCAATCCTGGAAAACATAGTGAACAGTTTGTAGTGTTTGGCACCATTTTGTGGTATGACGCTTGAGCAATGTGCTTTTTACTTTATTATTTTTTTAAAGTGTTTATTGGCCCTGGCTGGTGTGGCTCAGTGGATTGAGCGCGGGCCTGTGAAGCAAGGGGTCGCTGGTTTGGTTCCCAGTCGGGGCACATGGCTGGGTTGCAGGCCAGTTCCCAGCAGGGGATGCATGAGAGGCGGCCACACATTGATGTTTCTCTTCCACTCTTTCTCCTTCCCTTCCCCTCTCTCTAAAAATAAATAAATAAAATATTTTAAAAAAAAGTGTTTATTGATGAGAGAGGGGAGAGAGACACATTACTTTTTTGTTCCACTTATGTATGCTTTCATTGGTTGACTCTTGTATGTGTTCTGACTAGGGGGTCGAACCTCCAACCTTGGCGTAACAGGATGACACTCTAACCAACTGAACTACCTGGCCAGGGCCCCCCCCTTTTTAACGTTGATAAAGGGCTATATACCTATTATATTTCCATAAATATATTTTCAAACATTATTACTAGGTTTCATTAAACTACAATCCTGGAAAGGAGAAACCAAAGCCAGGATTATGTCATTATAGAGTAATCATATTAATTGTTAATATTTCTTATTTAGAATTCAGTTAATCTGAAAATAGCCTAATATAGCATGTTTTACAAAATTGCATACTAATGCACTAAAACTCTTACCTGTTAAGCATGAATTTTAACAGAGAAAAACACTCCGAAAGTCATAATTGAAATATACTGTATTTATTTCTTCACAACCATGGTTAGAGGGGAGAGGGAATTAGCATGCATTGCTTTTAGAAGTGTGGTAGTGGTTAAATAGCATTCTTATGAGGCCAATTGTGTGCATAATTTTAACATAGAAATTTAATATTCTTGGCTTGCTTTTCAATTTACAAGTGAGAGAATTACTCTGTTAGTGTTGTGTATAATCGCTGTTAAAATGCTCATGTTAGCTGGTAGTTTGGTTGATTGAAGCTTATCTTTATTGTTGACTTTGTCGAAATTTTATATGATTTTTTTTTTCAAGAGATATACTAATTTACTTGGAAGAAGGATATGGGTTCCTCCCCCCTTATTTAGATATCGTTTATTATGGAATGTAAAGAAGTTTCTTTTTTAAAAAATTCAGCAGTACGGTTTGTATGTACCTGTTCAACCAGAAATAATTGTAATCACTAGTTGATTATTTAACCTGGTTAAATGTTAAACAGTTCAAATAACCTGGTCAAAAGTGGGTTTTGACCCAGAAGCTTTTAAAGCAAACTTCTACAAATTTCATGTTCTGAGGACAGGCTCCAATATATACTTTTATTAAAAACTTATGGTCCCACCATTGATGTAATACTGTATTTTGTCATGTATAATGTGCACCTTTTTGCCCAAATTTTTGAGGGAAAAATGAGATACGCATTATATATATGGGTAGTACCTGAATTGCCTTGTCTCTGTTTTTGTGTTTTGTAATTGTTACATAAAATTTCTTGTAACATAACATGTTCAGAAATAAATGCTGAAACTCCTTTATAACACAAAAAACAAGTATCTAAAATAAATAAACAAATAATTGAATTAAAACAAAAGATGTTTTTCTGAAAGTTTGGGCCAAAAACGTGGGTGCACACTATACGTGGGAGTGTATTATGCACAGTAAAATACGGTACTTTTGGTGTTTCAAAGGGCTGTTGTTTATGAATCCTGACAACAGCTCCATGAAATAGGGCAGGTATTTTATTTTTACAGGTAAGAAAATTAAGACATCATGAAGCTGAAAGACTTAGGTCATATACTGTAAGTTATGCAAAGATATGTTTTGGTTTCCAGCTTCAGGCTGTTTCTTTGGGCCTGGTACTAGAAACACAAAGCCTTTGATATGTGGAGTCCTCTCATCTTCAAATTCAGCTGCATTCATAGTTGTTTTTTTTCTGCATGGAGATACTGTAAAACAGTACTTAACAATAACAACAACAACAAATGGTTTTCCCTCCATGTTATTTTTGTGACCTGCGGAGAACAATTGGCGCTCATGACCTCAGTGAGATTTTTGACTTTGACATTGATTCTGAAGAGTCTTACCCTCTGTTTCTCCCATTCCTGGGCTTTCTTGTTGAGGGAGAAGCTGTAAGAGGTAATCACAGAAGCATTATGTCTGTGTGGGGGTGCTCATCACACACAAAAGACTATTGTATGCTCTTCACATGCATTAACATTAATACAACAACTATATGAGTTATTCATATCTTTATTGTCTCTATTAGAGGAGGAGAGCAAGGCTCAGAGAGATTAGCTTGCACAAAGTCACACAGAAAGTTACTGGTGGAGCTGAGGTACGAATCTAGGCTTTCTGGCCCCAGACTCTGCTCTTATGCCTTATCCACTCTGGATATAGCCTTAAACTGGTGAAAAAGCCAGGGCTGGCAGTGTGTATTATTGAGGGCAGGTGGCCTAGGAAGACAGTCTTTCACATTTGCCAACTCCATATGTAAATACTATTCCATATTCTGAAAACTCAACAATTACTGATAACAACAGTAATAGTAATAGCTATATTTTATACGATGCCAGCTATATGTCAGTCACTGTGTTGTGTGTTTTTGAGTGCTCAAATTTTTTTTTTCTGAAATAAAACTCCCACAAAGGTCTCTTGTAAGGTCATACAGTGGTAGAGAAGGGAGTCAAACCAGCTTGTTTGTGTAGTTCCAAACTCTTGAAATAGCTGATGTGTTTTCCTCTGCATTTAGTCTCTTGAACAACATATGAATTCTACCCAAATAAATTATAATCAATAATGGCACATTTATCATTATACCAGCCTTAAAATAAACATTTTCTCCAAGTCTCATGGTACTGTGTTTCTCAATTACGATTAGCATGCTTTGTGAGAATCATGAAAGTGTTTACAGAGTTCTGTGCTTTGCCCAGCAGATGGCATTTGTGTGAGTTTTTCAGGAATCTTTGGAATCCATCACTTGCCAGTGACCTAATTTTGTTTTGATTACCTTGTATTTCCAGTTAATATTAGATAATTTACATAAAGAGAACATCAGAATTACTGTAATCTGTAATCAGATCCTCCTGCTGTAGATGCGTAATTTACTTTTGTTAATTGTTTACTGTGAAATACACTAAAAAAATAATTTCTTCTCTGGTCAATGTAATCATGAGATGGATTAACTCGCAGATACAGGATATATGGGAATTCTTGCAGGACCTGTGTTTTTTAAGTGAAAAGTAATGCTTCCTTACTCTCAAAGTATGGTAACATGGTGGTTAGAACCACTGATTCATGTTATGTGGAATTA
This sequence comes from Artibeus jamaicensis, assembly GCF_021234435.1. Classification (NCBI taxonomy): domain Eukaryota; kingdom Metazoa; phylum Chordata; class Mammalia; order Chiroptera; family Phyllostomidae; genus Artibeus; species Artibeus jamaicensis. Next base: position 12,299,000 of record NW_026522057.1, read on the forward strand.
ATACTTTTTGTATTTTTCATACACTGTATGTGTATTAACAGATACAGTGTGTGTATATATGAGTTACATGTAATGTTAAAAACATATGAATCAAGAAGTCATATGAAATGTCATTGGGGTATGGTTTTTGGTTATACTAAATCAAGAAAACTGCCCCAGCAGGGTAGTTCAGTGGATCGAGTGCCAGCCTGCAAATCAAAAGGTTGCTGGTTCTATTCCCAGTTAAGGCACATGCCTGGGTTGTGGGGCCAGGTCCCCAGTAAAGGGGTGCATGAGAGGCAACCACACATTGATATTTCTCACACACTCTTTCTTCCTCCTCTCCCCGCTGTCTAAAAAATAAATAAAACCTTCTTTAAAAAAGAGATTCTCAAGATATATATTCTGTATGGACCATCTCTATTTCCCCTTGTCACAGTGTCTAGCTAATATGTGGTCAAAAAAATGTTTGCTGAATGAATTATTTTGTTTACAGCAGAGTGCAGGAAAGAGGTTAGCCATGAACAGTGTCTCAGATGGTAAATATTTCCAAATGTTTTAGGCTAGGAAAATTCCAGAGTCCCACTGAATAGACAGTAGATATTTAGTGGAACTATGAGGTATTTTTATAACCTTCAAAAAATTAAAAAATCAACTTCCCACAGTTTTACCTGCTTTCTGCCTCCTGGCTGCCCCTCTTGGGTAGACCACTTCCTGTTGGTGAGAGTTCTGTGAGACTGCCCTTTAGATAAAACAGAAATATGAAACCAACCTGGCAAAAACCCAAGATCACAGTGACCACACGGCACTAACTGGCTCCATTCCTGGGAGCAAACAATTGTTTTAATATGTTTATTTATATACTCCAGTATTTCTTCTGAAGACTCAGTATTTAATCAATGTCTGTAAAGTACGGTCATCTTTTTATCAGCATCATAAAGGAAATATTTCTTCTTTAACCTTTTAAAAACAGCCGAAGTATTTTTGAAATCTCTACATGGTCATTAGTATTACTACATTTCTAGATTCTCACTAGAGGATATGCTCATAGATTTTTAAGGGGGTGGGGAGAAAGAGACACTAATGTGAGAGGAAAACATCGATCAGCTGTCATGATAGTATATGTCCCAACTGGGGATCGAACCTGTAACCTTTTTTTCTTTTTAGATGCTGCCTCATTGCTTTACTTTTAGAAGCCATTAAAAAAAAAAAAAGATTTTTAGGGAGAAGGGAGGGAGAAAGAAAAGGAGAGAAACAGTGATCTATTGCCTCTTGCATGCACCCCACCTGGGGACCAGGCCTGCAACCCAGGCATGCGCCCTGACCCGCAGTTGAACTGTCGGCCTCATGTTTTGCAGGATGACACCCAACCAAATGAGCCACAAAACTGTCAGGACTAACCTGCAGCCTTTTGGTGTACAGGGTGACTCTCCCACCAACTGAGCACCTGGCCATGGCTCTATATGGTTATTTTTGACATTCATATTGTAAAAGCAAAGACCAACTTTTACTCTGGGATTTAGAAAGATAAATATAGAGAAAGAGAGGTAAGAGGGGAAGTTGGTGAGTATGTTCAAAAATTCACCTTCGTTTTTATTTTAAATCAGGCTACTCATATATTTGAGGCATAGAAGATAGTCAAAGCATAGGATCAGGTCTTTCCATTGAAAGTTAAGTTGGTGGAATGTCATTATCTCCTAATGTCTGAAATAATCAGGTCTCTTTACGAGAACATCTACAATTCATGCTCCATGGGGTCTCTTATATATCATCCAGTGATCTGTGCTGAGCTGTTGAAGAGCACTTTATAAAAAGCAGGTAGATCAAATGTGCTTTCTAGGGAGGGCCCTTCAGTAAGTGCTCTCACTCTGATCCCAGCAAACAAAGATGTCTTCAGAACGGCTGCACAAGGAGGCTTGTCAGGCCACTCGAATCAGGTCTCCAGCACCCCCCTTACTTTGTGCCAGTACTATTCATGCCGAAGTGTGTGAATATTTGATTTATTGTTATATCCCTAGTTCCTTGCACAGTGCCTAGTAGGTTGTTTCATAAATATTTTTGAAATGAATGAGTAAATGATTGACTTTGTATTAAGACTCTTCGAATTCCTTTCCTTTTTGTGGGAACTAAGAAGTGTGCTAGGTCGCAGGTCATAATCCAGGTTTTGTTAGTAGTAGCTGTTCCTATGTATAAAGAATAGGTATCCTGGAAATTCAGGAGCCCCCAAAAGTGGGGCAGTTGTCCAGTTTACTTATTATGATAAGCCATTAGTTGAAGAAGGTATCCAGTATCAGTTCCCTGGGGAAGAGGCAGCCAGAGGACAAAATAAATACTTTTCATTTTGTTTTCCAAAATATGAGTAGGTGAGGCTTAACTCAGAGTTTGTGTGGGGGTCTGAAAAGAACTGGAGGGAGACAGCAGCACTCTGGGCAGCGTGGGAGTCAGGTCGCAGTGCCCCTGTCTCATTTTGGCGTGCCTGGCTTGGGTGGCTCCGCAGACCTGTAGAACAAGCAGTAGGGCACTTGGATGCATGCGTGTGGTTCAGGGACATACGATCTGTAATGTCATCAGCATGTGGGGACTGGACACATCAAATTGAGGTGCAGAAGGAGGAAACAGAAGTACGAAATATCGGGATACCATGTAAAAGGAGGAGAGCGTGAGAACATTTTTGTTTAAAGTATCATGCCTTACTGGGGCTTACAGGAATTTTTATTTAGAGAGATTTTTAAATGATTCATGAAATACTTCTCTAACATCACCTTATCTTTTTCTGACTTCAGCTGTTCCAAAGACCTAATGCGCTTGCTGTCCAGCAGTTGACAGCTGCCCAGCAGCAGCAGTACGCGCTAGCAGCTGCCCATCAGCCTCACATCGGTAAGTCCTCAGGCCTGCCACTCCTCCTTTTTCAGTGTGGCCTCCATTTTAGGGTCCTGGGTTTCAGACAAATCCCTCTGAGTGAATGGCTCAGTCCTCTCGTCCAGTTGTCTCTGGCTGCATTCTTTATTTTTGGCATACCTTCCAGACCTGAACTGATGGGATTTCTTAATATCTAGCTATTACTGCTCTTTCAGGATTTAAAGGGTTTACTGTTGTGGTGACTAGCATCAACTCTGTTGGTAAGATTAGATGAAATCTATTCAATAACAATAGTTTTGTCCATATTGGGGCTGTATAGACTGTGAATAGTATCAACCTCTCTTATTAAGCAGGTGGTACTTACAAATCCATTTTCCTAGGGGCATTTATTTTAAAAGCATTCCATATAATTACTTGTTTTTAAAGTAGCTTTGCCCTTTTTCTGTAGCAATAGATTTGCCTCCCATGCATATTTTTGTCTAACTGCCTAGATCAGGGGCATCAAACTCATTTTCACGGGGGCCCACATCATCTTCACACCTTCAAAGGAGAGAATATAGTTTCAGCTCTTTAACAATTAAGGAGTAGCCCTGGCTGGTGTAGCTCAATGGATTGAGCACAGGCCTGTGAATCAGGCAATCGCCGTTTGGTTCCCAGTTCGGTTCCCAGTCAGGGCGCATGCCTGGGTTGCAGGCCATTTCCCAGCAGGGGACGCATGAAAGTCACGAGAGGTTTCTCTCCCTTTCTCCTTCCCTTCCCCTCTAAAAATAAGTAAATAAAATCTTTAAAAAAAGAAACAGTTAAGGAGTAGTTACATTTATACAGTCCTAAAATTATTTCGGCCCTTTGAAGGCAACCTAGGCTGACGTGGCCCCTGGGGAAAATGAGTTTGACACCCCTGGCCTAGATGATCCCCACTCACGGCCTGTTCAAGGTCTCTGAAACTAAGTGCTGTATTACCAGGAGGAGTAGAAGTTTTGTTTTGTTTCGTTTTGTTTTTCTAATGTGTTAAAATGCCGTGATTGACTAGAAAGGAGATTGCCCATCATGGATGGAGGTGTGCTGTGGGGGAAAGACTGGCTCCCAGCCCAGGCGTGGGAAGGCCAGGCATAGGGGCCTTTGTCTGGATTTGGGGTTTTACAGTTGCAGGTAGCTTTCTTTATAAACACTCACACGTTTTCTTTCAGAAAAACTGTTTGGAAAATTGTTATAAATGGAAATAAGTCCTTCCCTTCATCCTACTATAGTTATAGTGTCTTTTTAATTCCTTGTTTTAGCTTGTTAGAATTTTAATTCTCTTTTACAAATTGTGCTGAATTTAAAACTGCAAGCAGTTTTTATTGTAATTTGTTATCAAAGGTAAAAAATAGAAGATTAATGTCATCATAATTTTAGTATATAGATTATTTATTTAAAAATTTTTTTTCTTTAGTTTCGACCTATCCTGTTTTCTTTTTTTCCTCACTTACAGCCTGGAATGAATAGTCAAACTAAGTAGGTATTTGGTAGGGCTGCAGTTTTAGTCAAGTTTGTTTTTACTGACAGGTATGTTTTCAGCAGGTTTAGCTCCTGCGGCATTTGTCCCCAATCCATACATCATCAGTGCTGCTCCCCCAGGGACGGACCCCTACACAGCTGGATTGGCTGCAGCAGCGACGCTGGGTGAGACATTCTGCCGCATGCTGGTTTTTTCTCCCCTGCTCAGTGTTGTGTGTATGGGGCCTGGTGCTCTTTCACAAATCTGTGTCTCCATTGGGGATTTTTCTTGATTTCCGGTGCCATCTACCTGCCAGCTGGGTAGCTCTGCTCAGCTGTAATTTTTAGACTTGAAAATGCCTAAAGGCAAACTAAAGGCAAACAAACAGCCACTTCCTGTACAGGTGTTTTTGGTCCATGAAGCCGCCACCACCAGTTGCTCATACAAATTTTGGGAATTTCTCCACTTGCTTATGTCTTTCTACTATCTCTAGTCTATAAAAGTTCAGGTCCTTATATGCTTTACCCAGACCTTTGCAGTTGTTCTCCTCCATATTCCAAATTTTCTTATGTCTTCTCCCTCCTCTGCCTCCAAAAATTGTTCACAGAAACTGTCTGAAGCACAAACCTTATCCCTTTTGCTCTTCTGCTTAAACCCTTCATTGCTTTCTGTCTTATGTACCCTAATGTTGCATACAGTGGTTATCAAATATGGCTGACCATTGTAACCTACTTGGGTGGTGGTGGTGGTTGGTTCTTTGGAATCTGTATTGTTAATGAGGTGCCATGACATTCTGAGGATTAGCAAGGATTGGGGCCCATTATGTATAGAGATCTCTCCATGGCCAGTACGTTGATGTCTTGACACGTGCACCACTTTGTCCTCACCAAGTCAGGCTAGTATTAGCTCACATCATACATTCTAGCAGTGCTACACTGATTTTAGCTTATTGTAAATACCACGATGCGTTAGGTCTCTGTGTCTTTGGACACTGGTTTCCTGAGTAAACTTTTCCTATTCTGTACCTGGAAGCTCCTTAGCTGGCATTGCCACCTCTGAAAAGCCTTCCACTGCTAACCCTTTCCTATTTTTTTCTCTCTTACTTACTATAGTTTTGCATATATTTGCTTATGGGTGTATACATGGGAGTCTGCCCCCCCCCCCCCCCCCCAAGCACATAACTCTTTCAAAGGCAGGCACTTCGGTTATTTTACTTGGGCACAGTTGTCGCTGTCATAGAAGAGTCATAAATGTATATATGGTAGATTGGATTCAGCATGTGGACAAACGAAATGTCTTCCAAAGTATTCTTTGGGAACATATCCAAGTCATATTATTAATCATGACTAAATATTATTTTAAAATTTTACTTATTGTAGAGTATGTGATTTGCCATTATGAACTCAAATGCAATACAGAAATTCACATTATTTTATTTAGAGTTGTTCACGTATTAGCATGGGATGTAGTGGAAATATGTAGTGTAGTTAGTTCCCCTGCTCACTCTCGGCCTTTGTGGGAGAAGTAGAAAGCTATTCCTAGAGAATGATCAACTACCATTGCAAACTACCATTAATATTTACTGAACCCTTATTAACTATTTGCCAGACCTTATGCTGAGTGCTTTTTTTTTCGTGTGTTGCTACATAATAATTCTAGGTTAGGAATGGGGCTCAGAGAGCTGTCTTGTTTGAGATCACATAATTTAAATGTAGAGTTGGGAGTTTGAACCAGCTCTGACTCAAAGCTCAAGCATGCCCTTCACTATACTATTGGATTGGCCAAAAAAGTCTGTTGAGTGTGTTCCGTAAAATAAAAGACACAGTTTTCATTTTCACCCGTAACTTTATTGATTTGGATATTTTGAGTATGTCTGCTATCCCCCCCATTGATTTCTAGTTGATACAGGCCAGGGGTGCTGCTGAACATCTTCCAGTGTACAAGACAGCCTCACAGCCAAGAATTGCTTGGCCAGAATGTCAGTAGTACCAAGAAACTTCTCAAACTGCTTCTTTCATGTTCATTCAGTCACAGTACCTTCTCCATACACTGCACAAACCTGTTTTTGTGTTTCAGTTGTGTTTTTATCTTTCTGGAAATAACAAAGCATAATACTTCAAAAATGTGGCATATCTTCTTCATATTCAATATTAAAATGGCTGCACAGAAATTCACCAGTTTTGATGTGTTTTTTTTTAATGCACACTGATATGACAGCTTTCATAATACAACCTAACAAAATTGTTTCAAATGTTAAAGACAACTAAGCACTACTAGAGCCAAAGTCTAAACGAACTTTTTGCCCAACCTAAAATATATCTGTTATCTTAAATTATCTTTTCTATACTTTATTTCCTCTACTAACTTACTGTATGTTATTTGAAACAGAGAAATTGTCTAAGTTCTCCCTGACATGCTATTCTCAAGATCACAGTTTGGTGCCCTGACTGGTATAGCTCAGTGGATTGAGCATGGGCCTGTGAAGTGAAGGGTTACTGGTTCAATTCTTAGTCGGGGCACATGCCTGGGTTGCAGGCCAGTTTCCGGCAGGGGATACATGAGAGGCAAACATACATTGATATTTCTCTCCCTCTCTTTCTCCTTCCCTTACCCGCTCTCTAAAAAACAAATAAGTAAAATATTAAAAAAAAAAAAATCACAGTTTGGTGTTAAGAACTTTGCTTTTTGTGCTCATTAGCTGAACTAGACTGGGAATGACTTAAGTGCTTTCATACAGAGCTGGACTGTTAACTACCCAAACTGTGAAACTGCATATTCTTATGGAGTGTTAATCACGCAGGAGTTGAAACAGGCACCCTGATGAGTCAATCTCAAGTAATGATGTACCTGGGGTATTTTCCTAAACTCGGTCATGGGCCACAAGAGCAGGGAAAATAGGAGGAATGTCAGTTAAAGAAAACATAGGGGATGGTTTAAATGCTTGTGGTAACAACAGTCTGTGCTCAATAGCAGTTTGCTTTGTTGGCTTTTGTGGGGGCCTTGGGAATGTCGCAGGTTGCAGCCTAACCTTTCAAGGTAGATGTGGCAATACCCCAACACCTGTTACACCCATTTTGCATGTGAGGAAACTAAGGCACAGGTAGGGTCTTTGTAGTGTTTCTTCTTTCATTCTTTTCCTCAAGTGCCCAAAACCACTTTTCTTTATAAACCAGATGAGTTTGGGAGCCAGTTACACTCTTTATCTTGGAGGTATGGCTTTCAATAAAAATGTTTTAACCCATTTGTTTTTTATAATAATATAACTCAACTATAATGTAGCTTTTGTAGGCAGATGTGGTGTTTCACAGTGGGGCACCATTATAAACAGTGCTTCTTGTTCTTGGCTAAGCCCATCAGTACAGAAAATGCCGAATTAGAAATATCAGGGCAACATAATTTGACTTGCTTTTGTTTTAGAAGCTTAACATGAAACAGAAAAATGTACCAATTTATTATGCCTATTAATGAAGTATGTATTGCTATAGGGTCAACGTCAGAATAGCTATCTTTGGACCTCTATCATAAGGTGTGGTTGTTAATCAGGTTGTAAATATTTTAAACTCTGTTCTTTAAGAAAGTTCTAATTGGAGATGTGTTTCAGCAGGTTTGAGGAGCTGGCTTTGAGTCTTTGTCTTGGTCGGCAAATAGGCAGCCTTCGTATTTCTTGCTACCTGCTTCAGAAAATTCTGCAGTTTAGTCCTGGCTGGTGTGGCTCAGTGGATTGAGTGCTGGCCTGTGAACCAAAGGGTCGTTGGTTCCATTCCCAGTCTGGGACACATGGGTTGCCAGTCTGGGTTGCAGGCCAGGTCCTTAGTAGGCAGCATGTGAGGGGCAACCACACATTGATATTTCTCTTTCTCTCTTTCTCCCACCCTTCTCCTCTCTAAAAATAAATACTAAAAAAAGAGAAAATTCAGTGGTTTAGATTTTTCCCACATCCAGGTTGTTGTCTGCAGACTTCACTTAGACAACAGAGTAGTCTATTGCCTACTCTGTGGTAAAGACCACGGCTGCAGCTGTTGTGAAAGAAGGTGAACCAATCATTTAGTTTAAAGCAGAAAAGCTAGTTGTGTTTAGGATACTGAGCAGGTCTGTAAGAGGTTAAGGTGTTTTTTAAAAATATATTTTATTGATTATGCTATTACAGTTGTCCTATTTTCCCCCTTTACTCCCTTCCCACCTGCACATTCCCCCCCTTTAGTTCATGTCCATGGGTCATACACATAAGTTCTTTGGCTTCTGCATTTCTTATACTATTCTTACCCTCCCCGTTTCTATTTTCTACCTACCATCTATGCTACTTATTCTCTGTACACCGCCCCCCCCCCCATACCCCATTGATAGCCCTCCATGTGATCTCCATTTCTGTGTTTCTGTTCCTGTTCTAGTTGTTTGCTTTTGTTTTTGTTTTAGGTGTGGTTGTTAATGACTATGAGTTTGCTATCATTTTACTGTTCATATTTTTATCTTCTTTTTCTTAGATAAATCCCTTTAACATTTCATATAGTAAAGGCTTGGTGATGATGAATGAACTCCTTTAACTTGATCTTATCTGAGAAGCACTTTCTCTGCCCTTCCATTCTAATGAAAGCTTTGCTGGATAGAGCAATCTTGGATGTAGGTCCTTGCCTTTCATGACTTGGAATACTTCTTTCCAGCCCCTTCTTGCCTATAAGGTCTCTTTTGAGAAATCAGCTGACAGTCTTACAGGAATTCCTTTGTAGGTAGCTGTCTCCTTTTCTCTTGCTGCTTCTAGGATTCTCTCCTTCATTTTCATCTTGGCTAATGTAATTATGATGTGCCTTGGTGTGTTCCTCCTTGGATCCACCTTCTTTGGGACTCTCTAAGCTTCCTGGACTTCCTGGAAGTCTATTTTCTTTGGCAGATTGGGGAAGTTCTCCTTTATTTATTGTTCAAATAAGTTTTCCACTCGTGGCTGTTCCTCTTCCCCTTCTGGTACCCCTATAATTCAAATGTTGGAATGTTTAAAGATGTCCTGGAGGTTCCTAAGCCTCTCCTCATTTTTTTGAATTCTTATTTCTTCCTTCTTTTCTGTTTGGTTGTTTCTTTCTTCCTTCTGGTTCATACCATTGATTTGAGTCCCAGTTTCCTTTCCATCACTATTGGTTCCCTGTACATTTTCCTTTATTTCACTTACTGTAGCCTTCATTTTTTTCTTTTTTTCATCTAATTTGCAACCAAATTCAATCAGTTCTGTGAGCATCCTGATCACCAGTGTTTTGAACTGTGCATCTGATAGGTTGGCTATCTCTTCATCGCTTAGTTGTATTTTTTCTGGAGTTTTGATCTCTTCTTTCATTTGGGCCATTTTTTTGCTTTTGACGCCCCTGTTATGCAGTGAGGGCTGGAGCCTTAGGCGTTCACCCAGGCTGGGCAACCCACATCGCTGCCTTGTGACTGTGTGTGTGGGAGGCGTCCAGTGGGAACAGTGGCGCTTGCTCTGCTCTCTGCTGAATTTCACTCACTTCCCCCGCTACTCACAAGGAAAGTGGGTCCTTCTGGTGCTGATTCCCATGTGGGTGGGTTTGTGTGCGTTCTAGGACCCTGTGGGTCTCCTCTGAGGCTGGGGTTTCTCCCGCTGCTTCCTCAACCCCCACAGGTGTTTTCATTCAGTGGTTTGAGGCTTTATTTTCCCGAGCTGGGGCCCTGGGTTGTGCAGTCCCTCTCCTCAGTTGTTTCTCCTGGTTTATTTGTGCGCATGAAGTGGAACCACTTGTCCCGCCCTGTCTGTCCGCAATCCACCGCCTAGCCCATCCTTGTGCTCCTGCCTTGCTGGGCAGCTGCAGCCTTCAGCTCCCTCCTCCCCAGTCCACCGCCTCACTGGGTCCAACAGCCACTGCCTTGCCGAGAGTCCTCTCTGCCCAGCTGCCTGTCTCCCCCCATCTACTGGTCTGGATGGATGTGTCTTCTTTAACTCCTTGGTTGTCAGACTTCTATACCGTTTGGTTTTCTGTCAGTTCTGGTTGTTTCTTGTTTTTAAATTATTGTTGTCCTTCTTTTCGTTGTGCGAGGAGGCACAGTGTGTCTACCTATGCCTCCATCTTGGCTGGAAGTCTTATTTTTGGTTTTTATTTGTTTTCAACTTTGACTTAAATGTAAAATTTCGTATATCAATGTCTTACTGTAGTTGTGTTGAGTGCCTTTTGTGACATTTGAAAAATAGAAATAGGAAAACTAAGCTAAGCCTCTTAGAAACCGAGCAGTGGAGGGTCAGTGGAGTATCTTATCTGGGTTTGTTCTCATAAGACCTGTGGGTTTTTGTGCCTCCGGACTTAATGAAGCACCGGGATCTCTGTTCATATTCATCATCTATGCCATCCTTGCCAGTGAAAGAAGGGTACAACTTAATTTTTTGTTCTTTTCCATCACTTTATGTGTAAAAATTCCACATTCATTTTCCTTCTAACAACAAACTTTTTGTATCTTTCCTATATACTTGCTTGGGGAAAAGCATGCCTTTCTTTGCCTTCTTCCTGACCAAGGCTAATTCCTCCATGTAGTCTTTTTTTTAATTTACTTTTAGGAGGAGGAGGGAGGGAGGGAAACAGTAATATGTAAGAGATACATTATCTCTGTTGCCTCTCGTGTGCTCCCTAACAGGGGATCTGGCCCACAACCCAGGCATATGCCCTCACTGGGAAACGAACCCGTGACCTTTCAGTTCCCAGGCCAGCACTCCATCTGCTGAGCCACACCACCAGGGCTGCGTGTATTCTTAAACCCACCCCTTCCTGCTTCTATCAGTTAGACTCTATTTTCATATACCCAGTGTTTCCTCCTTCATTAGCTTCTTCCTCTAAGGCTGGAATACATTACTGATTTTAGAAGACTTTGGTGTGGGGCTCATGTATACTATTTTTTATTTAAAAAAAAGAATTAATGATTATAGCTCAAATGAATCAATATATTTTTAAATTAGTATTTTACAGTAGGATCTGCTGAGTCAGATGTAGGCTTTGGAAACCCAGAAATAAGTCTTACTAATCCAAACTCTTCTTCCCTTTCTCCTGCTGTTTTAGGCCCGGCCGTGGTCCCTCATCAGTACTATGGAGTCACTCCCTGGGGAGTCTACCCTGCCAGTCTGTTTCAGCAGCAAGCTGCTGCAGCTGCTGCAGCCACAAATTCTGCTAATCAGCAGACCAACCCCCAGGCTCAGCAAGGGCAGCAGCAGGTAAATGTTAGCAAAATTTACCCTGTGTAAGTGTGAATTTTATTTATATGTAATTGAAAGGAAGTGTTGGTCCAAATAGAGAAACACTGATAGTGGGTGAGTTCCGTCTCATGTTTGTATCTGAGTTCAGGCTCACACTTAGCTATGCTTATTAATGCCACTTATGAATCAGGTTCTTGGTCACTGTAACTAGTTGAAATAATGATATTATACAATTTACATGTGAGAAAATTGCTCAGAGAATTGTCCAGTTTAAGGGTACATAATTAGCAATGGCTAAGTTAGAATTATACTGATAGTAAACTTTGTTTTTGCAATATTACAGTTAATTGCTAAGCATCATTCTCAGATCACTTCTGTCTCTCTTACAAGTAGCTTGCTACCAGAGGGGAGGTACCGGTTCTTAAGACTGCTAACTTACAACATCTGCTGGGTTGGATGTAGATCTTAAACCTGTTATGTCTCTTTTAATTTATTGTATTAAGAACTTTTAAATTCAGTTGGGAAAGAATAATGAAATGCAAAACTGAGTATGTTTTATATTATTTTACTTTTCCTCACCTGAGGACATGCTTAGAGGAGCAGGAAGGAGGAAAGAGAGTGAGAAACACTGATTGGGGTGCCTCTTACAAGGTCCCCACTGGGAAGGAACCTGCAACCCAGGCATGTGCTCTAACTGGGAATCGAACCTGGGACCTTTTGGTTTATAGGATGACACTCTACCTAACCGAGCCGCATCAACCAGGGCTGTCTTTATATTTTAAATAGGCCATTTTCTCCTGTTTACTAGAATAACACCTATTGCTGAATATTGTGAACTGGAAAACTTAAAAACAAATCATTTTTTTTAACGTAAGAAGAAACTTTCCAATACTAATGCTCAGTATCTGTCATTTTAGCATTATTTAATTATTTTTTTTATAAGATTGGGAATATTCTGTTCACATGGTTTTGCATCCTGCTTTTATAGTTTTCCATGCTATTAACATTTACTGGTTACATTTAAATCCATCAAAGAATATCCCATACTTTCTTTTGACCAATCCATTATTATTTGATATTTAACTTATTTTGATGTTTTAAATAACACTAATAAATATCCTTTGCAGATTACTACCATGGACTAAACTCCTAGATGTGGATTTTTTTCCCAAGCAAATTAAATGAGTGTTTAGCCTTTTGATATGTATTGTCAAATTAAAGCTGTCTTTTGAGGTGAAACATCATGCTCATATATATTTATATGACATAATCCAAGTAAAAATTCTTTGCTTTTTGTCATTCTCAAAGAGGGATGTGTGTAATTTTTTTTAGATTTCACAAAGTTACAGGAAAAACACGGGTTTTGAAATTCCAGCTAGTTCATCTTGGGCCAGTGTTTCTATAGTAAGATAAATTTTGGGAAGCTAATATCTGATTTTCTTTGCAGTAGATAAAATTGCACTACCAGGTATGTAAGGGAATTCGGCAGAGAATTATTGACAGAAAGGGTGATTCCTAATAATTTCTTCACGGCTGCTCTTTGTAGATCATTTGTATTTATTTGTGTGATCATTTTGTGTTTAAATGGCTGCTAAATCCTTGTGGATTTGAAAGACTGAAGTAATTGCAGTGTTTTAAAATTAGCTCCGATAGAGTGAGCAACAAAGATAGTAAAAGTACTTCTTATTCAAAACTTTCTCTTTAAAGTGCACTACATATAATGTCTTTTCTGTACTTTGACTCTATAGGTTATATGACTCTCCATCATAAGACTGAAGAAATGGAATGTGTGTGCCTAGGATCACACAAATACTAAGTTGTTAGGACTTAACACAAGTCTGTAATTTCCCAGTTTGTGCCGTCGTCTGACCATATTGTGTTGTCTGGAGTTGCGCCAAGCTTTTATCTGGTCTTTGTTCTGGCTCTGACGGGTTGCAGCTAGGGCAGGTGGCGTGACTTCTGAGTGTAGATTCCTTGGCTCTAAAATGGGCTTGAGGATCATTTGCATTTCAGAGTTTTCTGTCATCTACAATTACAGATCCTGCTAAGAAAAAGATACAAGCATTAATTTTTAATAAGCAGCCATATTTTACTCCCAGTGTTATTTTTGCCAGGCTTTTTTTTTTTCATTTGTTTTAAAAAAATATGATTTTTCTTGGTGAACTCTGTTGTTCTAGTCATTGAAATGAGAGGCTCTTTTTTAAACTTTGCTTCCGGCTTTTCTGGGCTGCGTGTTTTACTGGGAAGCACTCGTGTTCTAGGCACACCGCTCCCAGTCTAGTTGCTAGAACTCAGCAAAGGCAGTTCAAGGCCATCCATTTCACTTAGTTCTAATTCCTTTTTAAATCCATTTTGAAGGTTTCTTTGATGCCTGATCAAAATTGTTTTCTATTTTAAACTGTTTTTAAAAAAAAAGAAAAAAATTCTGGGTATTGGAATACAAGCACAGGTAGCATTTTGTGAGAAAAGAGTTTAGAGTAGTTTCTGAACTTTCTAAATTAAGGGAGATGGTAGATGTTGATTCTACCGAGCATGGTGATAAGTAGAAGGATGAATAATTATTAATTAAAATATCCCGTGGAATATCTGCTTGCTTATTAAGTATTGTTAAATTTCAAACACTGTTTAAATCAGTGCCTTTGAAATTTCAATTTAACAGCTTTTGTATCACAAAAATAGGAAGTAAACTAACTCCTGAGATAGTGTTTTACAAGTAGATTTTTCAGACATTTTTTAATGATTTTATTAGATGCTAAAATATTGTGAAATTTTATATATCTGTTTTAATAAAACTCAGACTTGTTACCAATTGATGAAATTAAATATATGAATATTGGCGGCTGACTTAAGAACTGATTTATCATCAAGGTACTGCATTGATTTCTAGAGAGTGTACCATACTGAAACCCGTTACTCCTCATTAAAATAGGATTCAGTAGTCAGGACCACCTTTTACTTCATACACCTTGTTCACTCCCGTGGCCCCTGACCTTTCATACAGCTCCTAACCAAACATAAGCCTAGTTTATTATGCCCAATGAAAACGATGCTTGCATTGATGTTTTCCAGTTGTCTAGTAATTTTGAACTATTAGCATTTGCTGTTTCTCCGTACATGCTGTTTACTTTTCCCAAAGTGAGGCTTCTGCATTATTGGTTAAGCATCTTCTAAGTCTTGGCCCAAACATTAGCCTTGCCTAATATTTTTATAATAGTTAGCTGTCGGTTACTGATTAGCTCCTGTGTACTAGGTATGTGCCTTGCAGGCATTAATTCTTATATTTTCAGCACATCTGCAAGATAAGCTGTTACTCTTATTTACAGATAAGGTGCTAAGAAACTGGGTAAATTAAATGTCATCACATCTTTTCTTGCCATTGTAGACAGTATTGTTCAACTTACGGTTGTTCAGTCGATACATGCTCATAAATATTTAATTGATTCCTAGTGGTGTCTCTCTTGTATTTTTTTTTTACCAAATGGCACCAAGGATAATCTGTACCCGGGCTCTTGACCACATGTCTGACTGATAAAAATAGCAGAGTGATAATGAAAGTGATCCATTAAGTACTTTGCCTTTGAAAACATTGCAAAATATATTTGTTTATAAACTTTTGTAATTTTAGCTTTGGTCTGTGGGTATTGGATTTTCACTTGCTATAGTATATATATTCAGAGTATTCAGAATAAGAATGATTACTAGGATCTCGATCTGTTTCATTAATAAAAAAGTAAATCCTTTATTACAGTTGCAGAACTGGTATTCGGTACTGAAATGTCAGTGTTTTGACTAATATTCATCTCCATTTAGATAGCTGTGTGTTTGTGGAATTTATGAGAGGAGAAATAGAAATAGTCAGGTCAGAAGCCTCCTAAATTCAATCTGGCGAGCTCATTTGGGCTTTTGACGAGTGCGAATAGTGTTGGAGGGTAGAGAAGAGGTTCTCCTATTCCATAAAGAAAATATATCAATAGCTTCCTTTGTGTGTGTGGTTTTTGTCACTGATATTTTAACTTAATTTTGAGGGTAAATTGCTCATTTTATCTAAATCCTCCACCCCCCAACTCCGTCATACTCTTTCTTCATCACTCACCTTTTTGTCAGAGCCAGTGGCATTATGGTATAGAGTCACTGTTTATTGTCTGCTTATTTACGGAGTGAAAGCACCAAGATGGCAGAGTGTTGTTTTTCCCATTCTTCGCATTATTCCTAGTACCTGTCAGATGGTAGGCATTAAAAGCATTTGATTAATAAATGAATCGTCACTTTTATATGCTTTTGGCTGCTTTATAAAGGTAATATGTTTAAACTGAGAATGAATTTCATTATATGAAATGTTACTTGAATTTTTATCCTAATAGCCCTGACATATGATAAATGCCAGTATAGGAAAAATGTTTTTATAACCACCAGTTCTTAAAAGCTGGCTCAACACAGACAACAGTGTGGTGGTTGCCAGAGGGAGGGGTTGGGGGGCTAGTAAAAGGTTAAGGGGATTAAATATGTGGTGACGGAAGATTGGCTTTCGGTGGTGAGTACACGATGCAATATAAGATGATATATCATGGAATTGTACACTTGTAACTTACACAATTTTATTAACCAATGTCACTTCAATAAATTTAATTAGAAAAAAAAGTCAACCCAGCTTAAGCATGTGGTAGATTATAACTAATAAGAAGAAAGTAGTTGATTTATTTCTGTCTCCCAGGTTCTCCGTGGAGGAGCCAGCCAGCGTCCTTTGACCCCCAATCAGAATCAGCAGGGACAGCAAACAGATCCACTAGTGGCAGCGGCAGCAGTGAATTCTGCCCTTGCTTTTGGACAAGGACTGGCTGCAGGCATGCCAGGTGAGGCTGCATTGTTGTTCCGTACGTTCAGAAGAAAAGTTGGCTTGCTGTGAGAGATTCAGGGAATGCGCAGTGCTTTAGCTGGCTTAGGCCTCTCACTATTTGGGGACTGGCAGGGATGACACATACTTGCCCTCACTTAGACCACAGTTCGCTGATGAGAGCACCTAACTGTTCTGAGCCAGTCATGATGTAAGGGAGATACACACGTCTCCACACATTGCTTCCGGTATACTGCTTTCAGTGGTGGCGATCTGTTTTCCCCTAAGGATCAGGGATAGATTACTCCAAGGCTTTACTCTCTACACTGATGTTTTTAAATAGCTTTATTAGGAAGAAATTCCTGGTATTTTTTGATAGTGTCTTCCTTACATTCCTAGGATCTCTTCTGTACCAATAGTAGAGGTGTTTTTATGGCTGCCTACGTGTGATTGATACATATCTTGAGTATGTGTTATTTTGGCTCACTGTCACTTGGTCCTGTTCTCTGTATGGACTGGATGTAGTTTGAGGTTCTTCCTTTGAAACAGATCTTTATGAGACCTCAGCATAAATTTTATGTATCCTTACTGACTGGAGCGTAGCTAAGTCAACTGATTCATATATGAATTTAGTGAATACATTTAACTTAATTGTTTTGTTAGTTACTAAGCATTTATATTTTATTGAGAAGTCACCTGTAATTTCTTATGTGGGTCAATAGGATTTGGAGATTTCCATCTCATATGGCATTAAAAGATCCTGTTAATTGAAGCCTGTCTAGATTTTTCTTGCTAACTTGCAGCATATTTATGCTTAGATTAGTATGCAGTGTGGAAGTACTCTATTTTTGTCATTATTTGCCCCCTGTTATTTTGCCCCCTGTTATTTGCCCTCTGTTATTTGTGTAATCAAGAAGACATTAAAAATTGTCCATGGTGATTGCTGATGATGACCTGCGTTAGTGCTGTGAAGAGTATTATACATATTCTCTGTCATGCCAGATTTCCTTCCTAACACCTAGTGCATGATACGTAACACTTCTCTTACTGTGTCATATCATGCTGGATCTTTCCCACTCATCTTTTAGCTTAATCTTCACAAGAACTTTGTGAGGGCAGGCATTATTATTGTTTTCATTTAACAGATGAGGAAATAGATCACCAGGGATTCAGGGTCATGCAGCTGTGTCATTGTCCATGCCAGCACATTCACCTGTCTGTCCCAGAAATGAGTTTGGGACTATTTATAATATGCTGGTGCCCAGGAGACATTTGTTAGTTTTATATATACTTACAATGTGTTGGCTTGTTATTCCTAGGTTATCCGGTCTTGGCTCCTGCCGCTTACTATGACCAAACTGGAGCCCTGGTGGTGAACACGGGAGCGAGAAATGGTCTTGGAGCCCCTGTGCGACTTGTAGCTCCCGCCCCAGTCATCATTAGTTCCTCGGCTGCACAAGCAGGTGAGCTTCTGTCAGAGATCTAAAAGGGTGATGGATGACATTCTTAAACTATGTGGAGATGCAGTTTATTTGACAGTTCTCACTATAACAGTTCTACCCTGTAATATTTCAAAGAGAATCAGAAGCAGAAAATGACATGAGTAGATTCTGATTTTGTTGATGGCATGTACCAACTGGTTTGCAGCAGGGCCCATTCCACTATAAACATAGGAGGCTATATTACTTACTTAAAATGGTACCATTGGCAGAAGTTCAAGCCTAATTTCACAGAAATCCATGTCATTATTTAAAATAATGTAGATTCCTTGGTTTTTGGTTTTGGTTTTTTTACAGGGGCAGGGGTGGGGAGAGTGGGAGAAGAGGAGAGAGATGTGACAAAGTAGTAAATTTTGGTCAGAGGTGGTAATAGGTTTTATTTTAAGCTGTCTATAATCAGGAATAATGGAACATCTAGAAGAGGGCAACATACTTATCTTAGGAATTTGAGGGACTTTAGTGTATGGTTGACACTGGTTCTAGAAAAATGTCTTTAACGTAGATATTTGTGAAACATGAAATTTTGGTAAGTAGTTACACTTAAAATGGATATATTTTATATTCATACCTGTTTTAAACTGCAGGCTTTTGAAAAGCTACTGACATAGTGAACTTGCTCCAGAGGTTTTTTGACTTAAGATTGAAAGTAGAAATAGAAAATAAAAGCATTAAATGAAGATATCAAAGACAGATCTGTGTAGTTCTTTACAAGGTTTGTGTCACTGTGAAAAGATACAGCAAAATTAAAAGATTTTTCAAAAAAGAATAATAATGTAGTTTGGAAATGTGGCCATTCCCTTTTAAAGCTCAATGATTTGCTCTCTTCCTTGTAGCTGTTGCAGCAGCTGCAGCTTCAGCAAATGGAGCGGCCGGTGGTCTTGCTGGAACAACAAACGGACCATTTCGCCCTTTAGGCAGCCAGCAACCTCAGCCCCAGCCCCAGCAGCAGCCCAGTAACAACCTGGCATCCAGCTCTTTCTATGGCAACAACTCTCTGAGCAGTAATTCTCAGAGCAGCTCCCTCTTCTCCCAGGGCTCTGCCCAGCCTGCCAACACATCTTTGGGATTTGGAAGTAGCAGCTCTCTCGGCGCCACCCTGGGATCAGCCCTTGGAGGGTTTGGAACAGCAGGTAGAAATCAGACTGATGTGCTGTTACAACTGAATTTTAATTATTTTTACAATCTCTGTGGAACACTGACAATGCATGGAACTGTGGACACATGCCACAGGCAGATCTGGACTCAACCCCATGGGAATCCAGCTGTCCCACATATCTCTGAGATGATGGACTGTTAAAATCAAAATACACAGTTGGGGCCTATTTCAGGTTTACACACGTGTTGCTGCTTATTTGTATCTCAAAGTCAGTTTGTTACAGGGATTAGAAAAGCAGGGGAGATTTTTGTAGGCGTTGGGGAGAACATGGAGGGAAGCATAGAAATGTGGATGTTAAAAACAGGGAGGACAACTTACCAAAAATCACAGGGTAGTGGGCTCCACAATCTCTGAGCCTTAAAAAGTCATGAGTTCTCTGCAGTCTCTTGAGAAGAATCAAGGTGGATACTGTGGAAAAGTGGGAGGAAGGAAATTAGACCAAGATATTTCTAACATTTTGATTGGAGGGAAAAAAAACCCAGGAAAGTAGTAAGGTAAACAATGGGATAACTACGGTGTTTGTAAAACAGTGTGATGTCAGAAGATAAGGGTGTGTTTGAGAGAAGGTATCTTACATTGGAATTGGGGTCTAGTCCTAACTCTTGATTGAACAACCTATTGAGAAAACAGGCTTTCATGTGTCTTGTGTTTGGGGCAACACCCCATTTACACATCTGTTTTCTGTATTCCATTTTTCCACTATAACCTTTGGGTTGATGAAAGGCATTCTTTTTAGCCCATTTTCTTTCACCTTTTCCATAGCTTATGTGGCCGTCAGAGCTTTTCAGCCCACCCCCACCCCATAATATATGACACAAAAGGAAGGTAAATTCTGCATATGTGTAATGGTTTGAACAGAAGTTTCATGTTAACCTGAGCCATGTCCTCTTTATTACCTTACCTTGCCCCCAGAACTGCCACATGAACAGTTGGGCTGTCTCTGCTGACAGACTTGCAGTGGTAAGGAGTCTGGATCAGAGTGTTAGGAACAGGTCACTGGGCTTGTTCGTCAAAGAACAGGCCTGTTCTTATCTGCATTGTTTTAATTCCATTTTAGTTGCAAACTCCAACACTGGCAGTGGCTCCCGCCGTGACTCCCTGACTGGCAGCAGTGACCTTTATAAGAGGACATCGAGCAGCTTGACCCCCATTGGACACAGTTTTTATAACGGCCTTAGCTTTTCCTCCTCTCCTGGACCCGTGGGCATGCCTCTCCCTAGTCAGGGACCAGGACATTCACAGACACCACCTCCTTCCCTCTCTTCACACGGATCCTCTTCAAGCTTAAACCTGGGTAAGAACCATTACTACCACCACCTTGAACTCTAGAAATCTCTTGCCACTGATGCCATTAGATGTACTTTTGCATAAGCAAAGGACAATCCCTTTATCCAGGAAGTGTCCTGGGTGTTCTGTGCCTTCCTTGAGTACCTCACGTTATTTAGGCTGTACCTAGATAGCAATCAGTTTGGGATTTATTAATGTTTGGGGGCCTCCCTTGTATATTCACTTCAGCTTTAGTACGAACATCTTGTTCTTCGGCTACATGTGAGACTCTTTCATTATAAACACAGTACAGATTCGTTTTAAGTAAAGCTGGGAAACAGACATACAGAAAAAAAAGACTGTATTCAACTAGTATTTCCACTGAAATATTACCGTGACTGTTATTTTGCCTTATTTTTCAGACCTTCCCCCATGTATATATACATTTAATAGCTTACTTTTTCACATAAAGCATTTTACTTTAAAAAGTCTGCCAGATTCTTAAAAATGTACATGCGTTTTTTAAACTAAATATCATGCTAATGAGTATACGTGTGCGTTTCCCAATTGTATGTTATGTATGAGACTTTAAAATCTTACCATCTGGATCCTGGAAAGTAAGGAGGATAGAGGCTCCTTAAGGAACAAGCTGTAAGAATGTAAAAACACTTGTTTCATGTTAAGTGGCAAATTTCTAAATCCTTGAAGGGATAGGAGATGATACACACTCTTTCCCCCCAATTATTTATCAGGTTTGGGTTTTGAAGTACTGATTTATTTCTTAGATGACAGAAGTTGAGGCATAGAATTAGAACGACCATATAATTTATCATACAGCCCAGAACACTTTCAGAGTAAATTGGGGGGCTGTTAATTATTATTGTGGTGACAGGCCTAGATCTGGACTGCTCTGGGAAAAATTACTGTGTATGGCCACTTTGTCTAGAAGATTATGGTTTTTTCTTAATCTTCTATTTACTTATTTTTTTAAAATTAAGACTTGATTTTTTTTTTAGAGTACTTTTAGGTTCTTAGCAAAATTGAGGGGAAAATACAGAGATTTCCCCTGTACCCTCTGCTCCCCTGATATGTAGACCTCCCCAAAATTAATCCCCCCCCCCCCCCCCCGGAGTGGTACATTGATTTGTTACAATTGATGGACCTACATTCACACATCATTATCATCCAGTCTGTAGTTTACATGGACTTTTTTCACTTTTTAACCAGCAAGATTAAAAGTGGCTTTATGGGCCCAGAAATGAGGACTGATTATAAATGAGTATAGTATGCTTTCACTTGGAAAGACAAGGACTTGGAAATGATGATTTATAAAAATAAAAAAAATAAGGCTTTAAGGGGATAGGATAATATAGTTACTATTCTAGAACTAATCATGCTTTCTGAGTTTGAGAGAGGAGTTTTGAGGCAACATTATATATGTATATAAGTACATATATACATTTGGGTGTGTGTGTCCTGAAATTTCATAGGGTACGAACTGTATAGTTGTAGACTTCATTGTCTCAGGTTGTATATGGACATTATTTTAGAAAAGTTATAGGGAATTCCAGATTGCTAAGTCCATATCAGATAGCTAAGGGAATGGAGTGCATTGCACAAAAGTGTTTTCCAGTGACAGAATGCGTGGCTCTAAAGACCAAGGGTTGATGCAGCATCATAAGGCATAGATGAAAGTACCAGTTTAGCATGTAGATGGTAGGAATGAACATTGAGTAGTTATTACCTGATAATGTTAATGGTTTTCGGTGCTGTTATATAACTCGGTACAACAATATTATGCCTGCAATACAGAAGTGAGGAAACTGACCTAAATATCTCACCTCGCTCTTCTCATGTCTGAACAGATTCAGTGTCAAACCTTTTTGACTCCGAAACAGTGATTATCGTGTATATCAGGTCACATGATGCATCCAGGATATCTTTTACACCAGAGCATTAACGGATGCAGTGATCCTGCCTTTTAGGTCCTTGGTTTAAACATTTTGACTTTGTCAGCCCTTAACTGAGTACTAAATAAACTAAA
The DNA here is from genome assembly GCF_021234435.1 of Artibeus jamaicensis. Taxonomy (NCBI): domain Eukaryota; kingdom Metazoa; phylum Chordata; class Mammalia; order Chiroptera; family Phyllostomidae; genus Artibeus; species Artibeus jamaicensis. Next base: position 12,321,285 of record NW_026522057.1, read on the forward strand.
TCTGTAAGGTCAGGTCTTGCAGGTCAGATGGTCTCTGTAATGAATATTTAACTCTGCTCTTGAAAATAAAATGTTATTTACAAAAATAGGTGGCAGGCCAGATTTGTCCCTTGGGCTGTAGCTTGTTAACCTCTGAACTATAAAAGCTGTGGCACTTAGTGCTGGAAAGTGGAGCTGGAAACATTACTTGCATGCATGGTGCCTTTCCTCTTTCCAATGTATTAGCAGTTTGATGAAATACTTCCTTATTCTTAACTCATGTTCCCCCAGTGAAGTAGGAAAAACTGTTGGTGTGAGTTTTTCTTTTCTTAATGACTCTTGTTTTCTGCCTATTTATTTATTTATTGCCTAGTTTTATTTTTAATGTATCTTTCCCTTTAAACAATTTACCTTGTTTAGTCAGTTTAGTTGTATGTATTTATATTAGACTTGCGTTGCCGCAGGTGCAACAAAATCATACATGTCATTCTTGAGGAATTTATTTCTTGACTGGTTAGAGCTTTGCTCAGCTTAGTCTCCTTTAGAAAAGAATTCTTGTATGCTTTATTCTTTTTTAAAAAAATTATTTTTCAAGTACAGTATTCTGTCTTTTAACTCCCATCCCAGCCGTGCGCCACCCCCCCCCCCTTTATTCTTAAATAAAGGTGTGATACTTGGTTTCTAGCGGTATCCATACAAAGGGCCTACAGACATTTTGGTACAAGAAACTTACGCTTTCTTTACTAAGTGTGTATGGGCCACACCTAATAAAGTTTCTACTATTAATACTACTTCACTGCTGCCACCAGTCGTCAGTTCTTGGATCACTAACAACTACACTAAACATTTATTCATTGTGTTAAATACTCAAGTGACCGTTCTCCACAGGGAAGCGTAAACCCAGTGTGGTTTCACGGCTTCCGTAGCACCACACAGCTAGTGAACGTTTGGATGCACATCTGCTCTGTGTCTGTTACCCAGTGTGGGTCTTTCCTCTGTGGGACCGGTTCACACTTCCTCCGCCTGGTAGTCAGACGGGTGTTAGGATATTCTAGGGCAAATCGTTGACCTGCTTAGTTATTTTTCTGTTGTTATTTATTCAGCAGTCACTTGTTGAGTACCTGCTTACCACTCTTAAGTGCTTTTTCCATTACCCATTATTTAAATACCAAACTTTAAATAAAAACAACTTCGAGTTGTATCTTACTATAAAACTATACCACAAAACTCATTTCCAATGTATAATTCACTGATGTGGGGTAACTTTCTGAATTGTGCAACCATCATCATAAATCAGTTTTAGAATATTTTCATCCCTCAGTAAGATTCCTCATGACCATTTATAGTTAATCCCCATTCACACCAATGATCTACTTCTTGTTTCTAAATTCGCCTTTTCTGGATATTTTATACAAATAGAACCTTATAATGATGTGATCTCTTTTGTTTTGCATCTGTCCCCTCGTGTATCTGAGATCTCATCCTTGATGTAATGTGTATTAGGAATTTGTTTCATTTTGTTGCTGAATTGTCTCCAATTTCACGGTATACTGCATTTTGTCTAACCACTCCCAGTTGAAGGAATTTTGTTGGGTTAGGATTTTTGGGTATTAGAAATTATGCTGCTATGAACATTTGTATGCAAGTTTTTCTGTGGACTCACGGGATCATTTTTTGAGGAGTAGAATTGCCGAATTGTATGTCGTTTCTGTGTTAGACTTTATGAGAAACTGCCAAACTGTTTTCCAACTTAGTGTACCATTTTACATTCCCACAAGCAGTGCGTGAGGCTTTCTGTAGTTTTAATTTCCATTTTCCTAATGACTAATGATGTGTTGAGCATTTTTTCATGTGTTTATTAATCACTCATACGTCTTTGGTGAAATGTCCGCTCTGTTTTTGCCCATTTTTTGATTCAGGTAGTTTGTCTTTTCATTATTGGTCTTTTGCTTGTCTTTTCATTTTTTAAGTGTTTTTGGAAGTGCAGTGATTTTTTATTTAATGAGGTCCAGTTTATCATGCTTTCTGGTATAAAAATTTTGGGGCCAATTCAAGGTCTTAAAGATTTTCTTATATGTTTTGTTCTAAAGGATTTATTGTTTTAATTCTTATATTTATATATATGATTTTTTTAGTTAAATGAGTTATTGTGTGAGGTGATTGTTCATCTTTTTGCATGCATCATTTTCCCCTAGTGAAGTTTTGAAATGTTCAGTGTACAGGTCTTAACATGTCTTTTGTTAAATTTGTTCACGTGTATATGGATATTGTGAGTGGAATTGTATATTATTATTGGATTGTTTCTTGTTTGTTTATAGAACTACGATTGATTTTTAAAAAATATTTATTTATTTTTAGAGAGAAGGGAAGGGAAGGAGAAAGAGTGGGAGAGAAACATCAACGTGTGGTTGCCTCTCATGTGTCCCCCACTGGGGACCTGGCCTGCAACCCAGGCATGTGCCCTGACTGGGAATTGAACCGGCGACCCTTTGTTTCACAGGCCCGTGCTCAATCCACTGAGCTATGCCAGCCAGGGCTGATTTTTATATATTGATCTTATATTTTGCAAATTTGCTGTACTTATTTATTAATTTTAATAGTTTTGGGGTCATTCCTTGGGATTTTCTTTATATAGGATCATGTCACCTGTGAATAAAGACAGTTTTCCAATCTCGATGCCTTTTATTTCTTTTTCTCCCCTGATCTCACTGTCTAGAACCTCTAGTACTGTGTTCCACGGAGTAGATGAGAGCCACACCCTTGCCTTGTTCCTGATCTTGGGAGGACAGGGTTCGTTCCTCTTTTACTTCTCAGTGTGACCATTGTGGGTTCTTCATAGATATTTTTTATTAGGTTCAGTTCCCTTCTATTCTGAGTTTAAGAGTTATGTCATTGAATGCGTTTTGGATTTTGTTAAATGCTTTTTCTATTCTTAGTGGATCATGTGGTTTTTATTCTTGATTCTCTGAATAATATGGTATGTTACATTAATTGTTTCTTGGATGTTAATCCAATGTGCATTCTAGGGATAAATCCCACTTGGTCATGATTTGGTTTGTAAATGTTTTGGTTGAGGATTTTTGTATCTGTATTCATGAAGAGTATTTGTTATTTTATCTTTCACTTGTTGTGCTCATACTGACCTTATAACGTAGGTTGGAATAGGCTTTGTCTTCTAGAAGATTTTGTGAAGTGTATTTTTTTCAAACATTTGATTTATTTCAACAGTGAAGCCATCATAGATGGGGTGTTTACTAGTGAAAAGATTTTAAATTATGAGTTAAATTTATGTTGTGTACGTAGGAATTTCTCATTTCTTCTTATTGGTGATTTGTGACTTTCTAGGAATTGGCCTTCATCTAAATTGTCAAGTTGGTTGACTTGGGGTAATTTTTTACATGTGCAGTCTTTCTCCTGCTTTGTCAGTCTTTCTCTTCCATCTCTCTCAGATATAACTGTGCACATATGCATATGCATGTTTAGTAATACAAGTAAAATTTTTATGACCCCACAGAAGGCAGATGTTGTGAATATTTATTTCACTTTGCTTAATGTTATATTTCTGCCCCGGCCGGGTGGCTCAGTTGACTGGAGCATTGTTGTTCCCTACAACAAAGAGGCTGCGAGTTTGATTAACGATCAGGGCACATACCTAGGTTGTGGGTTTGACCTCCAGTTGGGGCATGTACAGGAGGCAGACGATCGTTGTGCCTTGTCTCCTCCCTCCCTCCCTCCCTCCCTCCCTCTCTAAAAGCAATAAACATATCCTTGGGTGAAGATAAAAAAGATTTTTTTTAAATGTTATATTTTTTATTTAAAAGTGTTTTTAGCCCCGGCTGGTCTGGCTCAGTGGATTGAGCACCAGTCTGCGAACCAAAGGGTTGCTGGTTTGATTCCCAGTCAGGGCACATGCCTGGGTGGGCCAGGTCCCCAGTGGGGAGCGCACGAGAGGCAACCACACATTGTTTAAAAAAATAATAATAAAGTAAAATATTTTGCCCTGGCTGGTGTAGTTCAGTGGATTGAGCGGGCCTGCAAACCAGGCAATCGCGGTTTGATCCCCAGTCAGGGCACATACCGGGGTTGCAGGCCAGTTCCCAGAAGGGGATGCATGAAAGGCAACCATACATTGATGTTTCTCTCCCTCTCTCCTTCCCTTCCCCTCTAAAGATAAATAAATAAAATCTAAAATAAAAAATATATTAAAAAATTATTACTATTCATAATGTTAACTAGATCTGTAATCCTTGTTGGTGGTTTGTGTGGGGGGTAAATGAAGCTGTGACGCCCTCATCTATACCTACAGCATGCATCTCTAATAAAGTCCACCTCTTATCTCAACAACAAAAAAAGAGTAAGCGGTGTAGACATGAGTGTCCCAAGTCTGCTTCTTAATGGTTTCATGTCCTGCCTACCCATAGAGTTCTCCATCCTTCATTCTGCTCCTTCCCATTCCCTGAAATCCTCCTTCACGCTGTAGTTTTCTCCTTAATTTTCAGATTATATCATTTTTAAGCTCCAAGATTCAAAAAGTAGCAGATAAGTGTTTCTGTAGTGTAGTGGTTATCGTGTTCACCTCAAAAAGTAGCAGATAAACTTTCTTATATGCATAGGGACAGCACCCGGCCTTTTTCATGTGCCCTGGGAGAAAAGTACTGTGCTGGTCAATTGCCACAGTGGTGCAATATGGCAAAAAAAAAAGAATTCAAAAGTTCACAATCTGTCCAGGGGGAAGAATACAAGCATTTAGTTTATCATTGTGATAGATTCCCTGTCCTCTTTTTTTTTTAAGATATCTATCTATCTATCTATCTGTCTATCTGTCAATCAATCAATCAATCAGTCAATCATTTTACAGAGGGGAAGGAAGGGAGGAAGAGAGAGAAACATCATTGTGTGGTTGCCTGTACTGTCCCCTATTGGGGATCTGGCCCGCAACCCAAGCATGTGCCCTAGACTGGGATTTGGATCAGTGACCCTTTGGTTTGCAGACTGGCACTCAATCCACTGAGTCACACCAGCCAGGGCAGATTTCCTGTTGTCTTAAAATGCATTCTTCCTGTGTTTTGAATTCAATGTTATATGTGCCCTTAATCCTTTAAGAAAAGCAAAGTTCAGACACCAAATGGTCGTCTCTTCCTGCAGTAGATGTGTTCTTTAAGTTGTACTAATTTCAGGCTCCTTACTAGTCTTGATATGCCTTTAGGTACTTCTCCGTTCAAAATGGAAATGGACTGTTTCCTGATTTCTCACTTGGTTCTCTGAAAGTTACTTGTCATCTGTAAAAATAGCCACGTGAAAATGAATTTAATTTGGGCTCAGTATTATGCACTACAGACAGTTAAGTTTAGGCTTATTTTAACTTAGGGCTACCTGGCTGTGTATTAGGGAGTGGACTGAGGAGAACATTGTGGTAAAGAGTGTTGCCTCTGCTTGCATTAAGTACTCAGCCAGATATTGGTAGCCTTGGGACATTTTCAAAGAAGACATGGCCTTGCCCATTAGGCATCTATTAGGACTGCAAGTATAGAAAACAAATGAACAAAAGCATTCCACATAGCCAGGTGGCATGGCTATTGGCAAAAATCCCTCCTTCATAGACTTGTATTAAAAAAAACTGGAGTATGTACATACTAATTTAGCATGGTATATTTTTGGCATGGTCCATCCGTTTACTTTAAATGTGTATGTGTCCTTATTTTTATAGCAGGTCTCTTGTAGACAGCATATAGGTGGTGTGTGTTTTATGGTCCACTTTGACAGTCTCGTGTCTTTCAGTCGGAGCATTTAGACCATGGACATTCAAATGGTTGATACAGTTGGGTTAAGACCTACCATATTTGTTACTGTTTTCTCTTTGTTGCCTTTTTCTTTGTTCCTGTTTTTGTCTTTCACACTTCTGTCTTTTGTGGTTCGAATTGAGCATTTATTTGATTCTCTTTTCTCTCCTTTCTTAACATTACTTATACTTTACTTTTTAAACGTTTTTTGTGGTTGCCCTAGAGTTTGCATTACACATTTACAACTAATTCAGGTTTACTTTCAAATAAGACAGTAAGTGCCACTTTGTGTGGTACAAATGCCTTATATTAAGGAAATAATCCTGATTTCTCCATTTCATGTACATACAAGCATACATATATAATATTAATATAAGCATATATAATTGAATACATTGTTGCTATTATTTTGACAAACTTGTCAGATCCATTCAGAATAGGAGAAGTAAAAGTTTCTATTTTTACTATATTGTTTCATCGATGTTCTTCCTTTATATAGATCATAGTTTCTGACCTGTATTATCTTCCTTCTCTCTAAAGAACTTCTTTTAAAATTTCTTGCAAGACAGGTCTAGCAGCAACACATGTCTTTGATTTTTGTTCTTCTGAGAAGCATTTCTTCACCTGTGAAGGAAAACTTTGCAGGATATAGAATTCTAGGTTGGTGGGATTTTTCTTTTTTGGGGGGGGGGGCAGGTCTCAGCACTTTTAAGTCCTCTCTCTTTTTATTTGCATTTTTTCTGAGAAGTGGGATGTAATTATTTTCTTTGTTCCTCTTCAGGTAAGGTTCTCACAACCCCCCCCCCCCCAGTGGCTTGTTTTAGGACTTTTTCTGTCTCTTTGATTTTCTATAGTTTGAAGAGATGCGCCTAACTGTAGTTTTCCAGCATCTGTCCTGCTTGGTGTTCCCCGAGCTTCCTGGGTCTGTGGTTTGGGGTCTGACGTGAGTTTGGAGAGAGTCTCAGTCATTATTGCGTTAGGTGCTTATGTTTCTTTCTTCTTTCTCCTCCTTCTGTCACTTCTGTCATACGTACGTTCTACCTTTTGTATTTGTCTTATAGTCCTTGGATATTAAGTACTTTTTTTTATAGTGTTCTCTTTTGATGTTAAGTTTTTAAGGATTTTATTGATATACCTATCCTCCATCTCAGGGATCCTTTTTTCATCTGTATATAGTGTGATAATAAGCCCATCAAAAGCATTCTTCATTTGGTTACAATTTTTGTTTTGTTTTTCATCTCTGGCATTTCTTTTTGGTTCTTGTGAAGAATTTCCATCTCTCCGCTAACATTGCCTGTCTATTCTTGCACATTGTCTCTACTTTACTAGAGTCTTGAGCATATTGATCATAGTTATTTTAAATTCCAGGCCTGATAATTCCAACGTCCTTGCCATGTGTATTTATGATGATTGCTCTTCATCTTCAAATTGTGCTTCTTGTCTTTTGGTTATCTATGCTTTCCTTCCTTCCTTCCTCCCCTTCTTTTCTCCTCCTCCCCTCCTCCTGTTTTTCAATAGCCAGGCGTGATATACTGGTTAAAAGGAAATGCTGTGAATAGGCTTTTAGTAATGTGGTGGTGAGGTGTCAGGAGAGTCCTGTGATCCATACCTCATTCATTTACTAAGCCTATGCCTCTTGACTGTCCACTTCACGAGTGTTCATTAGTATCTCTCCCCCACCCCCTTTTGGTGGGACAGGATGGTTTGAGTAGGCTGAAGTTACATGTGTCTCTTCCCCAGGCCAGTTAGACTCTGATTAACTAGTTTCCCTAGAGAGCTTTGTTAATTAAGGACAGTGCTCTGGCATATTTCAATGTTCTTTTCCCTTCACTTGCTTGAAGCCTGAGGAAAATGTTGTCTGATATTTATTGTGGCTCACTTCTCCACGTTCCCTGTACAAATGGGCCCCGTGGAATTCTAACTCTCCGAGTTGTCCCTGCTGAGCCTCCAGCAAGCTGTCAGTCACAGGGCGGGTTTTCCTGTTTGGTGCTGGTTCTGTTGGTGGTTTCTGTGCATGCTCCTGTTCTGATAGGCTGTGGTGGGACGTGTAGCTCCTGCTGTCTCTCCAGTCCTGAGGGCAGTGTTTTGCTTTCGTGTCCTGCCTTCTTTTATGGATCCAATATGAAGGATCATTTTTTCAGTCTATTTAGATTTATACTTGATGTTAGGATGGAGTGGTGGCTTCCCTGCTCCTTAGTTGTGGAACTGGAAGCCCACATGTACTAATCTAAACAAAACATTTAAGCCCTTAGTTTTGTGTGGACTGTTGTCGTGGAACACAGCTCTGTGAAACCCACCGCTGTCAAGTAATGTGGAAAACCTTGCGAGGTCACTGAAAGCCTCCATTTGAGGCCCTGTGTAAATGCTCTTTTTAAAATAGGGATTGCAAATTCAGATACTTTTAGGGGCCAAGACCATGTGGATGTATAAACCACAGTGAACTGGAAAACACATTTCTGCATATTCCCCAACTAAAGGAGATACTTACTGATGGCCTGCTGTTTTCCAGGTGCCTTTTCATAAACTATCAGGAAACTACAATTTTATTTATTATTATGTTTTTTACATTTTTATTTATTTATTTTGAGACAGGGGAAGGGTGGGAGAAAGAGGGAGCGAAACATCATTGTGTGGTTGCCTCTCACGTGGGCCCCACTGGGGACCTGGCCCACAACCCAGGCATATGCCCTGACTGGGAATCGAACCAGGAACCCTTTGGTTCTCACCCCACACCTAATTCACTGAGCTACACCAGCCAGGAGGAAACTACAATTTTAAACAAAAGTGTACTTTAAGCATTGGTTTAATGTTTTATTGGCTCAAGCAAATATGCCTGTGAACTGTGAATTTGCCATTTATGCTGTACTGTCTGGGAAAATTTCTTTTTCAGATTTGTTTACTTTCTCAATAGTAAAAGCTGTGTATGTGCATGTGTGTATGTGAGTGAGTGAGTGTGTGTGTGTGTGTGTGTGTGTTATGTGTGCCTGTGTATGTTGTCTGGCATCCAAGGAGACCAGAGCCCCAAATCAAAACTTGAGGGCGAATGCATGAATCTGTATTGTATGCTTTCCCCATGATGCACCCGAGTCAGTGCGTCCAGTGTCAGGGATTGGTTTGCATGTGATCACAGTAACCAGACCGGGCTGTGTGTGGTGTAAACACTGTGTGTCCATTGGTTGCGTAAGTGTGGAGGTTCGGGTTGGTGCTGTCATTCCACCTGCCCATAGAGGGTCTGGCTGCCTTCCATTTGTAAGGATGTGTGTTGGGCCTTTCAGAAGTGTGGTTGTGTTTCTCTGTGGATTTGTCACTTTCCCCTAAGTGCCCTTGTTAGTGACCAGGTTCTTTAAATGCCTTGAAATTATTTTCAGGATGTTGTGTGCTCATGCTATTCCTCTTCCTTACGCATGTTCCTTGATATATTCATCCTCTCCCAGTGCCTGTGACCTACTCGATTACCATCTCTTTGCCCATTTCCCACCAATCTCAAGTCAGGGAAGAAACAATAGTTTCTGAAAGAATAAAGAGCAGACATATGGATACCGTTCTTTTTTCTTATAAACACCTTCTCTCCCTTTTCTCTAAAAGAAGCATTTTCCATTTGGACTAAGAAATATTGTGGAATTTGACAAGAATAGCAGTGTCCTTTAGAATAAAGAAGCTTGATATAGGTGAGTCTGGAGATGACCTGTATAGTTAGTCAGTCGCATGGGCACCAACTCTGGAGTCGAGTCCAGTGGCAGCTCTGGCCGCGGTAGCCATTCATGTCTTTGGACCAGCACCACACCTCTGTGGGCCGTAGTTTTCTGTTACAAGAAGTGTCAGTGAGAATTTGATAGAAAGTGTGTATAAAATGCTTCATTATGGAGCCTGGCTTAGGACAAATGCTAAGTAAATGTTTTACAAATTTTAAAAATGAGCCTTTTCCTGTTGGTTTTGTTACTTTCACTGAGACTCAGACCTTTGAAGGCGAGCCCTAGAACTCTGCGGAGAAATCCAAGCTGGGTATATTTTGGTAGTGAGCATTCATTAAAACTCACGGAGAAGCCAACCTTAAGTTACTCTTCTCATGGATCCTGAATTGTTATTCATCTGCACACTCGTTTTGGTTTATGTGTATTTCTTATCTACTTTGCTTTTTTGTTTAAAGGGAGTGGGGGGTGGGACCAAAAAGGCTTCATGCTCGTTTTATAGTACAATTTAAAGTTTAAAAAATTCACCACTGTAAAGAAATACAAGACTTTTGGGAATATATACTTATTATAATTTATTGCTCCGCTTTATGTTTTGGTAAGCCTTTTTGTCTTTATTTTACCTGTCTAGGAAATCACAGTTATTGTTCCCTTGTCATCAGTCACAGCAGCATGAAAATTGCTGCTATTACAGTCATTTCAGGCTCTGTCTCAACAGGTGTTAACAGCTGCCCATTCCTGATGAAGAACTTGAAAACCTTCTACTTAAAAGCACATGTCCTTTTTTCCTAACCTTTATGTGTAAATCCTTGGCCTGGGGTGCGTTAGTGGCTTTAAGACTTCTGTTTAGTGACAAACCATTCCTTCAAAGTTTTTTGGGGGTCCCCTTTATAAAACAGGCAAACCTGGGAACCCCGGGTTTTTTTGGTTTTTATTTTTATTTTTTAAAAATTTATCTAAGGGAGGGTTTCAGGTGGAAATGGGGATTATTCCCTAATGGCAGGATTCTCCCCAGAGCTCAGGGTGGAAAACTACCGAAGTGAAGTCTCCGTGCGTTCATTTTGTGTTTTCTCATTCCTGGTGCTCAGGTGCTGGATCACACGGCAGGCAGTTTACTCATTATTTTACTTACTAATGGCTACACTAACTGTTGCTCCCGTTTTGCTAGCAGTATCCTATCTGGTTAAAAGCATTCCCCTGATAATGTTTGTGCAGAAATTTCTTTCCAGCTTGCTGAGTTGCCATTATGGAAGTCGTGGCACTAATGGAATTGAATCTCAATACAAAAGCAATAGAATTGAAAAGGAATCAGAACTAGGTGCAGGCTTTCACATGTGGGATGCTGTCTCCTCCAGTCTTGAACAGAGTTCTTTAAGAATGAGTCTTGAGTTCCCCTGTTCTGTAACCAACAGGAGGACTCACAAATGGCAGTGGAAGATACATCTCTGCTGCTCCCGGCGCTGAAGCCAAGTACCGCAGTGCGAGCAGTGCCTCCAGCCTCTTCAGCCCCAGCAGCACCCTTTTTTCTTCCTCCCGTTTGCGATATGGAATGTCTGATGTCATGCCTTCTGGCAGGAGCAGGCTTTTGGAAGACTTTCGAAATAATCGGTACCCCAATTTACAACTGCGGGAAATTGCTGGGCATATAATGGAATTTTCCCAAGACCAGCATGGGTCCAGGTGAGGACTTGGTTTTGGCAGTTAAGGTAACTAAAATCTTAATGCCTTAAATTCCATGCCTAAGATAAGGTATATGCTAAAGTAAATTGCCATAAAATAGTTAAAACAGTTTGCTTAATATACTTCCCATTACTTCAGAGAGATGTGGATTATGAGGGTCACCAGATACACAAGTGATTGAAAAGAGTCATTTAGAAATTGGAGTCAAATGCTTAATTAAAACAAACTTTTTAAAAATAAATCTTTTTACCTTTCTGAAAGATTAGGTAAATCTTTTCTAGTTCATGAGACCCTCCCTGCGTGGCTACAATTTAAGAAACAGAAACACTGAGACAGAGCTGCAGAGTGTTTGCTACTTTAATCCCCGGTGAGAATTATTCAGATATAAGTTTGTATCTCTGCTGCTCAGGAGCAGGACAGCTCCATGTGTCTTTGTTGTTTCGCTCTGTGGCAGTCAGACTCTGCCCAGAGGTAAGAGCGAAGATATTAGAAGTCAGACTCTAGCTTGGTTTACCCTTCCGTGTTTGACCACTCCAGTGGACTTCCCAGAAATGGACCCTGGTCCTGGGGAGAAAGCACGGTTTTGATGCCGCTCATCCTTCTTGGCTGTTCGTCCACTTTCCTCTTTCTCTTCGTGCCCACTGGCGCAGCTGCTGAAGAAGCTTCCTCATCGAGTTCGGCCAGCTTGCTGTTCAGCAAGGATTTCTTGTATTTGGATCCTATAGACCAGACTGAGAGACAACATGATTTGTTTTTTCAATTCTCACTTGAGGACATACTTACTGATTAGAGAGAGAGGAAAGGAGGGAGAGAGGGGAAGGGAAACATCATTCTGTTGCCTCCTGTACATGCCCTTAATGGGGATCGAACCTGTGGCCCTTCAGTCTGTGGGACAATGCTCCAACCAACTGAGCCACACGACAACATGCTGGTGGTCATCTGACCTAGAAAAGGTGAACTAAATAGCTACTACGTCATGTATAACAACTGTTCCACATCCTAAATGACACTTCCTTTGTATGCATATGAGATAAAAAATATAGGAAGGACCACAAGCTTTGAGCCTCTTAATGTGGGATAGGTTTCTAAAGTAAAAGTCAGGTGGAATTCTCCTTGTGTTACGCCCACCTTCACCCTCCTCTCTTTTCATGCCCCCCTCAAACCCACATACACATTTTGTGCATGTGTCCTGTAAAGAAATATACTAAGACTTAAATCTACTTTTTTTATTTTAAAGCTTTTGTTTGTTTGTTTATTTATTTATTATTTTTAGAGAGAGGGAGAGGGAGAGAAACATTCAGTTGTGTCTCGCATGTCCCCAACTGGAGACCTGGCCCACAGCCCTAGTATGTGTCCTGACTGGGAAATGAACCAGCGATCTTTCAGTTCACAGTCTGTTGCTCAGGCCACTGAGCCACACCAGGCAGGGCTAAATCTTTTAAAAGGTCAGTTGATTTAGGGTATACCTCACACCACAAACATTTTTTCCTTCTTAGAGTTTCTTAAATTAAGTGAGCTCAAGGGATTCATTTAAGTAATGCTGTTGTATGTTTGCAAACCCGCATGCACCTGTGCCTGTGTGAATGTACATCTCAGTACATACATAGTTTCAGGAATCATACAGTATGTAAGTTGAGCTCATTCTTACTTATTTCCAAGTCTTCCTAAAATGCTGGGATTGCCCTTTTTACTTTGTACTTCAGATTCATTCAGCTGAAACTCGAGCGTGCCACACCAGCCGAGCGCCAGCTGGTCTTCAACGAGATCCTCCAGGCCGCGTACCAGCTAATGGTGGACGTGTTTGGGAATTACGTCATTCAGAAGTTCTTTGAAGTAAGCCTTTGTTCTTTCTGTCCTTTGACCTCAGAGAATTTCCAGAGCATTTTGATTTTCATTAGCTCTTTTTAGAATTACAGTCCCATTCCACTCCTCAAAATGAAGGGTGTGTGGTCTTTTTAAAGAGTTTTTTCTTTCTTTCTTTTTTGGGGGCAATGTCTATTTCTTATATATGAGATGTAATTGACATAGTGTTGTGTCAATTTTTAAGGTATACAATGTACTAATTCAATATACTTATGTATTACAAAAGGATTCCAACCGCAGTGTTAGCTAATACCATCACATCACATAATTTGCCTTTGTGTGTGTGCGTGTGTGTTGAGAACATTTAAGATCTACTTACTTAGCAACTTTTAAATATATAATACAGTATTATTTGCTCTAATCTCCATGTTGTACAATAGATTGCTGGAACTTACTCATCTTACAGCTGGAAGTCTAGTTTCTGAATGGTTTCCAGCTCATCTGCAGCTGTGTTTTGTGTAAATGTGCAAGCAGATGATGCCAGTTGGTTTTAGAAATGTGTTTAGAGAACCATTGTCCCCATCTGATCTAGTACGTTACAATAGTTTCACTAAACATGCCATTTTTGGGGAAAATAATTCTTGTAAGATCATTTTAGCAGTATCACAGTAAAGTGTTCTGAGAAATAAATTTTTTTAGGATTACTAGACAATTATGTTTGAACAAGCACTCTAGTGTTTTTTCCTCATAAATTGTAATCATGAGGATTATTCAACGTTTCTTCGGTCATCCTTTGGCCTTGGTTCCTTTATTTCCTCCATTAATGTGAATGATGTCCTCCTTTGTTATCCTTGTCTTTGGAAAGGATTAATGAGATTGTTGGATTAGTGTCTGTTCTTACTAAACTCCTGGAGCCTGGGTGCACCGGGGTCCACAAGCCCAAGCTATAAATCCAGAAAGGAATGAAGCGTTAGGTGAAGAGTTCAGCACAGAGGGAAGGTGCTGAGGCTGTACAGTACCTGTCGCAAAACAGATTTGTCAAGTTCTCAACGTCTTGTTATTTTATTTTTTTAAATTTATTTATTTATTTATTTATTGATTGATTGATTGCGGGGGGTGCATATCAATGTGTGGTCACCTCTCGCATGCCCACTGCTGGGGACCCTGGCCCACAACCCAAGCATGTGCCCTAACTAGGAATTGAACCAGCGACCCTTTAGTTTGCAGGTTGGTGCTCAGTCCACTGAGCCACACCAGCCAGGGCAGAAACAAATGTTTTTTTAAAAAAAGGTATAATCATAGGTGACTGGTTTAAAGGGGGTATGCCAGTGGTTGATGCAGAATAATGAATGCTTTGCTTTCTCTGGCTTCTTTCCTTCTAAGTAATGGTGTTCACCCACACATTGTGTCTAGTTTGGCAGCCTTGAACAGCAGCTGGCTTTGGCAGAACGGATTCGAGGTCATGTCCTGTCATTGGCACTGCAGATGTATGGCTGTCGTGTTATCCAGAAAGCTCTTGAATTTATTCCCTCAGACCAGCAGGTACTTGTAAGTTTCCCCTTTAACTTTTCTCTTGGTGTTTGATGTTTCTCCATGGTACATGTAGTGAGCCTTGTAAATTGTCAGCTTTTACTTCTATAGTTTTTCTTGGTGCTCGTGGCTGCCTTTCTGTGCATGACAAGCATGAATTGTGCTATTTGTACATTTATCGTAGATAAGTGTCTTGTTAAAACCATGGGTTTCAAATACTGTTCTTTCTCTTTGACAACTTAGGTTTTAGTAGTTGCAATTTTACAGGTGGGCTTTTTGTTTGGCAAGAGTTGAAAGATGTAAGATACTAGTAAGTTGTCATTTTCTTCAGCCTGAACTGACCATTCCAACAAAGCAAGCATTAATCCAGTCCACCTTCCATTTTCTTTCACTTGCTCTCTCTCATTCATTCACCCACCACCACTTACTGAATGAGTGCCTGCCCACAGACCACAGTGTTGGGGGGAAGGGTGTGCCCCGAGTCTTTGAGGGAGGCTGTGCAGGAGGAGAAGTCCAGGCTAAAGAGGAGTCAGGAGAACAGGGAGAGAAGGCTGCAGTGTTGGGTGCTGGGAGTGGGAGCTGACCCCAGAAGCACCCACAGTAGCCTGCAGCTTCAGGAGCAGTCACGGCACAGGGCCCACCAGCCTCACGCAGCCCCACAGAGACCACAGGGCCCCGGAAGCCTAACATACTCCCAGGCAGGTGCGCTGCAGCTTTGTCTGTGCTGTGAGCCTTGGGGTGCTTCTGATCTGGACCCTCAGCCTTTGGGCTCAGGACTCACTCAGCCCTTCACAGTGGAGGGGATGGCCTTGTTCTGGCAATGATGAGCCACTTGCCCTCACTGAGAACACAGTTTGGCGATGAGAAACTTTGTTATGGACTCAAGTTCTGAGCCAGACGAGGCACCCACCATCTGCAGTTCAAAGCAGAACCAAGCAGAACACGGCATCGGTGTTGGTGATGGCGATGGCGGCTGAGGGCTGGGGGAGTCCAAAGTCCTTGTGTTGTGAGACTCGGGTGTGCGGGCTGGGAGGCTGGGGAGGCGCAGGGAAGGTGGGAGCCACACAGCAGGTTTGGGTTTGTCCTCAGTGCTCAGTGCAGGAGATGCCTCAGTGACGCGGTGGGTGGTGGGGTGTCAGTAATGAGAAGCAGGGCGAGGCTGCTGCATTTCGTCTTCTTCTGATGTGCAGATTGTTGTCCACTTTCATTTTACCTGGGGCTTGTCATGGTCAAATCTCTTCTCTTTAATTCTCTGGTCTGTTTTCTTTTTCCTTTTTTCTTTTTTTATAAGGGAGGTTTCTTCCTGATTTTGACCTTAATGCCCACTTACTGAAAGATATCGAGAATATGATAGTTTCCAGGGAATTATTTCTGTTTCTCTTTGCTCTCTCCTGTGATTGTGATAACATATTGATTTTGTCTCCTAACCTTTCAGGTTTTTTTATTTTCTGATCAGATCACACAGTGTGGTTTTCACCTCCCTCCCCTCCCCCCAGCTGTTGTTCTTTCTACGCTGAGTTTCTGTGTGTCTTTTCCTGGTCTGGTTTTCTGACACCTTGTTCTGGGCCCAAACCTCTACTCCTGCTATGGACAATGTGCTATTTTCTAGATACAAGTTTATGCTTTTGTTGAAGTGAACTCATCTCTAGTGGTTTCTTTGGACTTAAGAAAATACTCAGGGAAGCCACTTCCCCTTCATTTCCATTACAGGTGTTCCTTGCCTTTATATAGGTATCATTCTCTACTTAGCCCCTTGTTATATTTCCAGAATAAATTTTTCTCCTGACATTTGATTAATTTCTTTAGGAAACTTTCCCATTTATTGCCCCTTGCTTATCCTTGACATTGTAATCTTGATTTTTAAAATTAGAGCATCTCTTAGACGCTCTGGTATATTCAACATCTTCAGAATTTAAGACTTTGCATTCATAAATGTCACCATTTTATACTGGCTTGTCGTCTTCCACCATAAACATGGAGCCAGTACAGTGGAACTGATATGCAGAGATGGATACAGCAAGTCCCAGGTTTCTGGACATGCGTGGTGCAGGCATTCAGCTTCAGGAGAACTGAGGGGGCGCATTTTGGGAGAGGAGTCCGGTCCAAAGTCTCGTCTCATTTTCTATGCCCTGGTCATTCCCACTTGTGCCCTGCGCGTGCGCGCACACACGCACGCACACACACACACACACACCTTCAGTGTTCATCCTCTGTGTGTTCTCTGGGTCTGGGCGCTTGTCATTAATTAACTGTGAGTACTATCCTTGCTGACATCGCAGTCACTGTGCCCTGGTAGAAGCATCATGTTGGAAATATCACAGACCCGGGCGAGAGTTCTGACTTGGTCAGTGTCTGTAGTTTTTCCACACGTTACTGAGCACCTTTCAGGTTCCGTTTTTGTATAGTTTCTTTATACAGTTGGCAGGTGGCTTACTGACACGCACTGCTTGGCCACACACCGGAGCCACATTGCTTGTGTTGGACTCTAGGCAGTCTCGGTCTGGGATTTTAACAGGTCATTTAATTTGTCTGTCTCGGTTCCCATATCTACAATATTCAGTCCATAGGATAGTTATGAGCATTCATTAAGTCACAGCAGTTAAAAGTGTGCCTAGCCTAGAATGACCTCTAGATTAACAACTATTAATAATAGTGTGCACCTTGCAGGGTTGTCTTAATAGAAACATGTTGAATTGCCTGTGAAATTCCCTGATAAGGGGTACTTAATGTAGGTTCCATTCTGTTTGCAGATGTCTATGGTTGTAATCTCCCAGGGGTCTTTTGCAAGTTAGAATAGTTTTTAAAAGACTGGTTACGGTTACAGGAAGTTTGCTAATTAACATGGGAGAAGTCTGTTCCTCACTCACTGCCATGGTGCCACAGTCGAGTTGTCACACTTCATTGCTGTGGATCCCCTTCCCACTCGTGCTTTTGTGTTTGGTAAGGAGAACATTGATTGTCCAGGTGTGTCTCACTGTGATTCTGGTGGTGCTCTCTTTCCTTGTCCCCAATAGAATGAGATGGTTCGGGAGCTAGATGGCCACGTCCTGAAGTGTGTGAAGGACCAGAATGGCAATCACGTGGTTCAGAAATGCATTGAATGTGTGCAGCCTCAGTCTTTGCAGTTTATCATCGATGCGTTTAAGGGACAGGTAAGTGACTTAGGAAAGAAACGAGGAAAACAAATTGGGATGTGTTTCCATTGTGAGCGGAGAGGAGGGCAGGGTTTGTGGAGAGTCCTCAGGAGCCGCAGTGAAGAGCAGCTGTGTGCAGTGGTTTGGACACCTGGCTCTCTGCCCCCAAGTTTGCTCCTCCCGTTGACTGCCGTGGGTCTTCTCTCCACCACGCAGATGTCTGCTCAGGTCGGGACGAGGTAGTCATCGGAGTTGTTATGGGAAAATCTCATATTTGAAGAATAAAGTTTTTCCTTTGGTTAAGTACTGTTTATCTTGATATTGAAATTTTTTAATCATATTTTAAAATTCAAGTAATTTACAAAACTAATCTTGCAGGTTGTATGTGACTGTTTAAAATAACATGGTGTTTCTTCCTTGATTTTTTTTTCTTTGTGGAGCAGGTAGGGTGGTGATTAGGTTGATTTGAACTCTAGTAAGTGGTGGCACAGCTAGAAATAGCTTTTATGTATTTATTTTTATTTAGCCGTATGTCACAAGAGCCTGTGTGCTCCTAGTACCAGCTGCTGAGCAGTTTTCTTATGCCATGGTTTTTCTAGAGTTGCCCTTTAATTCACTCTTGTCATTAACTCCTCATACCCCGCCCCCTCCCAAGCTAGGTGGGACAAGACAGTAAAATACATCTTCATAGGTGATCAAATTTTTTTCAAAAAAGGGAAATAACAAATAGATTATTCTACCTGTTAGGTGTAGTTATGTGTACTGCTAAGTCTAGATCGAAATGGGATTTTGGAGTTTTTTAGTTTAGGGGATTTGTTCAGATATGGCAGAGGGTTGTAAATTACAGACATTAACTGAGCGAGTTATTGGTATTTTCTGAGTTAATGGGCGCAGGGGAGATCTTTTTAACTTCAAAATTAAGATCTTATGTTTTTCAAAATATGTAACTGAGAAAGTAAAAGCATTAAATGACTAAATGGAAGAGAATATTTTCAAGATGAAACTGCCAAAGAGTTGATAACCAGAATATATAAAGAATCCCTGTAATCAAAGAGAACAATATAAATTAATGTGAAAATAGTTCAAAAGCATGGATGTGTAGAAGAAACACAAATTGCCTGTGGACGTATGAAGAAATAACTCCATTTTAATAATCAGGAGTGTGCAAAATAAAGCCACACTGATAGGCCACTTCCTGCCCACCAGTTGCTATGTGTGGGGTGTGGGATTTGATCCACTGTTGCTGGTGATCGATATTAGTACAACCATTTGGGAAAATAATTTAGGATCTTCTTTCAGGATCAGCACTTTTATTTTGTGAGACTTGGCACTCCTGGCCAAGTTGTATACCACGTGAAACATTTGCAGATGTGCATCATTGGACGTATTTTGACATGTTCAAAGTAGCATTATTCTCCTGGTAGGAAAAAAACCCTAAATTATCCAGACGTCCATTAGCAGAGAATTTGATAGAAAATTAAAAAATAAAAGCCTTGTGTACTTAACATTATACTGTACAGCTATACACAGTAAACTGCAGAACCTTACTGTATTATAAGCAAATGTTTGAAACATCAAATTGAGTGAAATAAGTTGTTCCAGACTGTGTAAGCATTTCTGTAGTTACAATTAAGCAGAACCACATAGTACACTGTGTAAGGATGTAGTTACACACACGAAGCTACAACATAAAACGATACATAAGGCACATGGTACAGCGACTGATACTTTCAGACATCTAATAAGTGTTAGCTGTTGCTGTGTTTTTACAATTATTGTCATTTTTTATGGTTTTGTTTGTTTATTTTAGAGAGAGGAAGAAGGAGGGGAAAGAGAGGGAGAGACATGTGTCGTAAGAGAGAAACATCAGTGGGCCGCCTCTCCTGACACATCCCAGCCAGGGTTCCTGCAGTCCAGGCCTGTGCCCTGACTGGGCGTCAGACTGGTGACCTTATGCTTTGCGGAGCAACCCTGAACCTACTGAACCAGACCAGTCAGAGCATCTTGTCATTCTCAGTAACAGACCTAAGTTGCAAGTTGGTCCAGGTCATTTGGCTCGGACGGACAGAGTGGAAATTAGGTGGTTTGGACTTGAAGCCTGTGTCTTCCCTCACTAGACCAACCAAAAGGGGTTTCCTTCCATATTGCCGGAACACACCCCACTTCAACTCAGAATGTTACTTTATGATGATGTGAAAGCGCTCAGGATCGGATCCCACCCCTTTTTCTGTCCCTGCCCCATCCCCACCACGTCCCTTGACGCGGGCTCTTAAACCAAGTGTATTTTTCATGACCTTGACTAAATTCTCTTCCTAGGCTCCTTGGAAAAGTCCTTTTCAGCTCTAAATTTGTGTATATCTCTGAATTCCTAGAGTAGTTAAGAAAAGGGTTTACAAACATACATACATACATACACACCTTATTGTTCATAGAACCTAATGTCATGTTTATAATTTTTGTTTTTGAGCCATACTAGAAAATAATCTAGCTCTGTCGTTTACTATCTGTATGACTGTTGGCACATTATGTAAACTTATAGGAGCTTCAGTTTTCTCATCTGTATGTACAGAATAACCATGACTGTCTGTCAAGGTCATTGTGAAGGTGAGTGAGATAATGTATATTAACAGTCTGAAGCATTGGAAGTGACAGCTGTTATTTTTTGCCTTCTTTCTTATGTTTGGCCTTAGGTATTTGCTCTGTCCACGCATCCTTATGGCTGCCGAGTGATTCAGAGGATCCTGGAGCACTGCCTCCCCGACCAGACGCTCCCCATTCTAGAGGAGCTTCACCAGCACACGGAGCAACTTGTACAGGTAGTGGAGCTGCCAGCACAGTAACGCAAACACCTGTGGGCTCGTGCAGGCCCACAGCTTGAGTGTGTTCTCAGCACAGGTTTCCATTCCAGTAGAGGATGGTGTTCGTGTGTTTTTTAAATGCCCACTCAAGCTTTTGGGCAAGTTCCTCTACACCGGCCTGGTTCATGTTTTGTGAATGTGGGTAACGACCAGAGCCTGTCCTCTGCACAGAGAGATGCGCCTGCCGGAGCTCAGCTGCGCCCTGGCCGGCCGTGTCACGTGGGGCAGGCGGTGTGCTCTCCCTGGGTCTCGGTTTATCATTTCAAATTAACTGAGCAGATTAGCTGATTTTTTTCTAGCTTTGATGCTTTCTTTTGCATCTACCACGACAAGATCACCCACGTCATTCTGTTTGGCCACTTACTTCTGCGTATGGCGTGTTACACTGAAGCAGTTTTCTTACAGCCAGAATCTGTGTATATTTAAAAATGTCCAGAGGCCCAAGATGTCCTGAAATAGTTTTTTTGTTGTTGTTAGCATTTGTTTTTGTGTTGGCATAAACTGTGACATTGTAAATGCATTAAATATTCATTGTAGAAGAATTTGAAAATGTAGAAATTAGCAACAAAACAAAAGAAATTATCATAATCCTACCATCCAGAGGCAAACATACTTGGCATTGGCACTTTTTAAACTACTACTGTGTACTCTTAAATCTTAGAAAAAGTACTTTTGCCTCTGGAATTCCTTGCACACATTTATTTTCTCAGTGTCTTTCACTTTAGATGAATGAGGATGTCCATTATATGCATGTAATATTTATTTAATTAGGCATTTTCTGTTTTATTAGACAAACTTTGTTTCTAGTTTTTCATTGTTGTAGATAGGCACAGTAACTGTTTGTATATTTCTGTTTGAGAAAAAAGTATTTCTTTATTCCCACCTACCTTTTCTTCCTTTTGGGTGTGTATGTGTGCAATATTTTATGAAGAACCCAACTAGGCCCTTTGGGGAGATGGGTGTGTGTGTGTGTGTGTGTGTGTGAAATAGATAGATAGATATAGATCTATAGATACATAGATATATTCCATTGTCTAGTTGTAATGTGTTCATGTTTCATAACCATAGGAGAAATTATCATTACCTGTCTGTTTTTAAAGTTCTTACATCTTCATTAGTATTTGAGTAAGCCATCATAGTGTTATAGGAAAATAGGAGTTGGTTAGATATAAAGATTTAGGTAACCTCCTGAACTCTTTTTTTTAAGTTTGTATTTCTTTTTATTGTATAAACGTACTATAGTGTCACGTCGTGCCCCCTCCCCCCCGCCCATCGGACTCACTGGAGTGACGCTAGGTCACAGCCTTCTGTGGGTGTCTGGTGTGCAGTTCTGCAGCGCTTCACCCTGAGTCCAGTCTCTGCTCGGCACCATTTGTCCCCCCACCCTCCTCCCTGGCAGTCAGCACAGTGTTGTGTGTGTCCGTGAGCTTTTTCCCTTTTTTGAGGCCTCCCCCGAAATGAACTCATTTTTGCATAAATTTTATTTCTTCTCTTGTTTCTTAAACAGGATCAGTATGGAAATTATGTGATCCAGCATGTACTGGAGCACGGGCGTCCCGAGGACAAAAGTAAAATTGTAGCGGAGATTCGAGGCAATGTGCTTGTATTGAGCCAGCACAAATTTGCAAGGTATGGGCTTTAAATTACACGGACTGTTTTGCAGAGGAGAGGATTAAATAGCACCTTACGTCTAAAGAGAAAGAAAGAATTTTCATTTTTTAGAAATGTTTCTTTTCCTTAAAGTATACGTAGTTTAAAATTTTATAGTTCTGCTACAAAGCATAAAACATAAGAAATTCTTTAGTGGGCTCCTCATTTCCCTAGAGCCAACCCCTGGCCAGTGTGACTTGGTTGGAGCACTGTCCCGTAACCGAGAGGTCACCAGTTCAACTCCCAGTCAGGAAGCAGGCCCAGCTTGTGGGCTCGATTCCAGCTGGGGCTCGTGCAGGAGGCGGCCTGCACGGACTTGTTTAGAATCATGAGATGTTCTTTACTCGGTTTCCTTTTCGATGCATGAATTAAAAAATAGTGTCTCATATATATGTATATGTATATGCCTTCATACTCTTCAGATCTCTTTTTCAGTCTTCCTATTTTACCAGCTTAAGCATAAAATGCACTAGTTTTCCTCCAGTTGTGAAGGATGTTTTATGTAACTTATGAGGAGCATGGGTTTGATGGCCCTCCAATGGCTCAGTGGTTTGGCCTTCTAAATAGACACTGCAAAACCTACCATACATGTAACACAGTGCATTTCTGCCGTTTATTTGAGAGAGCAGGGGTGGGAGTGAAACGCGGATGTGTGAGAGAAACATCAACCAGTTCCATCTCGTCCCCAAATGGGGACCTGGCCCACACCCCAGGCGTGTGCTGTGACTGGGAATTGAACCAGCGACCTCTTGGTTCACAAGCTGACGCTCAATCCACTGAGCCCAAACCAACCTGGGCTATATTTTTCTTCTCCGATTTTTAGGACAAATTGCAAGGCATGTGTGAGTCATAATCTTGATGTTTTTAAGTGGTTTACTTTTCATTTGTAAAATCTTAAATCATTATAGCATAGAAAATGGAGATAAGAAATAAAAGCACCCATAGATCCAGAGTTGTTTCCACACCCCACTTCACACTGACCAGGGACGTGGGTGTCCGAATTTCTTAGGTCTCTTCTTTGGGTCACTGTCCATTGTACTTTTTTGTTCATTGTATTTGACATCTCATCCTTGGGTATAGTATAAGTGTTCCTATTACAAAGATCCGTGGTCAGGTAATGACTGAGCAGCTACTGTAGGCCCTGCTCTTCCGTGGATAACAGTACATTATGGACAAAATGCCAAAAAACAATCTGTAGGCGTTAAGGAGTGACTGAGAACAGATAGATGGGGGGTGGGAGGGGAACTGTTGGTATCTGGAAGGAGGTGATTGCACTGGGAAGTGCCCTTCCTCCCCTAAAAAATTCTTTTTTATCGTATTAAGATATAATTGACATGTAACTGCAACCTTGTGTACAGTGTGTTGGTCTGATACATTTATATATTGCACTGTGATAAGTACAGTTGGCTAGCTAACACCTTTATGTCAGTCACATGATTATTTTTTTATTGTGTTGAGAACCATTATGATTTAGTCTCTTAGAAGCTTTTGAAGTTTTATAATACAGTTTTGCTGACTATAATCAGGAAATTTTCTATTTTTAATGGCTTTTATCCTGTAGACTGTTCCTAGGCTGCTCCAAGCTGGGCCCCTAAGTTAGGGCAGGAAGTCTCCAGTATTCTCAGAAGGCTGGGTTTGGGGAAATCGTGGCCGTAGATGTGATGAAATGACAGGGAAGAAATCCTGGAAAGGAAGAGAACTGTGGGGTGGGGGTCCTGTGTTTCAAACTCCCCAAATGTCTGGTTGACTCCTCAGTCACAGCTGCATGGGATACACTCCAGGCAGCCCAACCAGAGCTAGAGAAACACACCGAGGTTTCACCTGCTGCCTCCTGTGTGGGAGCAGTTCCCAGTCGGAGCTCAGTCAGCTTAATGCCACTGAAAAAAGTGGGTATAGGAGCAGTATTCTTTGGAGGAACATAAAAGAACTCAGTTTCTACAGTATATCATTTTCTGTGTCTAGATAACAGGAAAGTGTGACCTGTACTCAACAAAAAAAGAACAAGAAGAAAACGGAAAAAAAACCCCACCCAGATGTTGGAGTTAGCAGAAGAGGATTATAAAGTAGCTATTTTAATTATACTCAAGGATGTAAAGGGAAATATGCTAGAAATGAATTAAAATATAGCAAATGTTAGTAGAAAATTAGAAGCTTTATTGTAAAAGAAAAAAGTAGAAATTAAATATATCATCTAAAATAAAATTTACTCTATGGCTTTAAGAGTAAATTAGAGTCCTGTCTGGTATGGCTTGGTGGATTCAGTGCTGGCCTGCAAACTGAAAGGTCACCAGTTCGATTCCCAGTTAGGGCATATACCTTGGTTCCAGGCCAGGTTCCCAGTAGGGGGTGTGCGAGAGGCAACTGATCAATGTATGTCTCACACATTGAGGTTTCTCTCCTTTTTCTCCCTTCCCCTCTCTCTAAAAATAAATCTTCAGCAATATACACTTTCCTAACTTAAAAAAAATTAGAGAAAAGAGAAAAAGCAACCATTAAAATTGAAAACAGATCAGTAGGAATAAACTGAAAAATAGATTAGCAACTTCCTGACACTTTTGGTGGCAACTCAGAATACACGGTGAACTTTTGACTTTGCAGTACAGGCACATGCGTGCACACGTAACCGAACCTGTATTGTCCATGATTCTGATACTTAACTGTTCTGTTTCAGTTTTTAAAATGAAGCTGGTTACAAATCACTCAGTTGATTGTATCTCCCCACACATGGGCCAGAGACCACAGTTTCAGAAATAATAGAATAAACCTTCAAGACTGAAACTGTATTGATTGTGTGTTAGAGAGGAACCTTGTGGCCAACTGGGACTCCGTAGTGAGAGCTGGTCCACCTGCCAGCCTGCTTTTTGAAAGACAGTGCTGAGGTTTGAGTCCTCCACCCAGAAGAATAAGTGTCCCGTCCCCAACCCATTTAGCAGAAAGTTGTGTTCAAATCCTTACCCCTTTGTAGAGAAACTGGGTCTGGAGTAGATGAAGGTATACCCAACCAAGCAGTCATGAAAAGTGTTGGGTTTTTTCAGAACATTCATGTCTGGCTTCGTGCTCCCTGAACCAGGCTCCCTTTTCTGCAAAGGGAGCAGCCAGTGGCTATGAGGTTCATTTCCACAGTGCCACGCCCTCGGCTCATGCCACACCTGCGTAATGCTGCAGAAGGAAGGTGGGGGGAAAGCTTTTCTCTCTTTTCTATATCACCATATCCAGTGGTAGAGGCTGTTATATTAATTAGATTCAGTAGGTTAGCACACCGGATTTGATACATTCTTTCACTCAGTGTGTCTATAGAGCTTGGCGCTAGGGATGTTGACATAAGTAAGACTTGTTCCTGGACTCAGTAGGCACACAGAAGGGAAGATAGGCTTTGATTTATGTTGAAATGATGCTCATTTACCAGTCCGGCTGTTCACCAGTCTTATGAATCTTGTATTTAAATCCCTTCACTTAGCCTGGGCGTGGTTCACTTTGGAAGCCACAGATGGCAAAGGTGGAGGGTCTCAGAACCAAGCAGGCAATGAATCACTCTTTCGAAAACATTGAGATCTCTTGCTGCTGATCCTGAGGTCAGGGCAGAGGCCAGACAAGCAGTGGGTCCCCTTTTCTAAGAGTTGTTCCTGGATGTGTCTCCCTGCAGCAACGTCGTGGAGAAGTGTGTCACTCATGCCTCCCGCACGGAGCGTGCTGTGCTCATCGACGAGGTGTGCACCATGAACGATGGTCCCCACAGTGCCTTATACACCATGATGAAGGACCAGTACGCCAACTACGTGGTCCAGAAGATGATCGACGTGGCAGAGCCAGCCCAGCGGAAGATAGTCATGCATAAGGTAGGCCAGGCTGGGCGGGGCTCAGAGAGAAGGAGTGTGAGGCCTTGGGTCCTTCACGTTTCTGAATGCAGAGGAGGCCGGCTGCCACGCTTCTTTCTGCAGAATTCATCACTGGATTATGTCTCATACTGTGCTCCTCTTCCCTTTATCTGGAGTGGCCATTGCCCCATGTTTGCCACCCCTCCTTTAGCAAAAACTCGGTCCTGGGGAGAGATTCCCCTCCTTCGTCTTCAGGCCATGCTTTTATCCACTTTTCCCAGGAGACCAGCTTCTCAGCCCAACACATCAACCTGCTCGCCTTACCTCCTTTCTCCCTCCTCCCTCTTACTCACCCCACCACCATTTACCAAATGAGTGCCTGCCCAGTGCAGTGGCAGGCCTGCCTGGCGCACGGGCCAGATGCCCACTCTGGGCCAGATGCCAGCACAGAGATGGGACTCATCCCTGCCCACAGACCACAGTGCTGGGGGGAAGGGTGTGCCCCGAGTCTTTGAGGGAGGCTGTGCAGGAGGAGAAGTCCAGGCTAAAGAGGAGTCAGGAGAACAGGGAGAGAAGGCTGCAGTGTTGGGTGCTGGGAGTGGGAGCTGACCCCAGAAGCACCCACAGTAGCCTGCGGCTTCAGGAGTAGTCACGGCACAGGGCCCACCAGCCTCACCCAGCCCCACAGAGACCACAGGGCCCCGGAAGCCTAACACACTCCCAGGCAGGTGCGCTGCAGCTTTGTCTGTGCTGTGAGCCTTGGGGTGCTTCTGATCTGGACCCTCAGCCTTTGGGCTCTGGACTCACTCAGCCCTTCACAGTGGAGGGGATAGCCTTGTTCTGGCAATGATGAGCCACTTGCCCTCACTGAGAACACAGTTTGGCGATGAGAAACTTTGTTATGGACTCAAGTTCTGAGCCAGACGAGGCACCCACCATCTGCAGTTCAAAGCAGAACCAAGCAGAACACGGCATCGGTGTTGGTGATGGCGATGGCGGCTGAGGGCTGGGGGAGTCCAAAGTCCTTGTGTTGTGAGACTCGGGTGTGCGGGCTGGGAGGCTGGGGGGGCGCAGGGAAGGTGGGAGCCTGCGGAAGTCGGGGCGCGTCCGCTCATTCCCCCGGCAAACACCCGTTAAGGACCCTCGCTCTGCAGCAGCCTCCTCTCCCCAGGGCGGCTGTGCCGGCCAGTGCGACGGCATCAGGTGCAGACAGTTACAGTGATGCTGGCGACATGCTAAGGAGAGCCCTGTAAGAAGAATGTTGGCACAGTGCCTCTTCTCATGTGGGGGTACCGAGAAGGTTCCCCAAGAGTGACACTGCAGTCAAGCTCTGAAAACCTTTCCATGCAGAGGGAACCTAGTGTGTGAAGGTTTGGAAGCAGGAGACAAGACAGTGTATTTGAAGTAGTGGAGCAGGTTCGTCATGGCGGGACTGTGGTGCCAAAATCACATTCACATTTCAAATCATCGTCCTGGTCCCAGCTGGTGTGGCTCAGTGGACTGAGTGCTGGCCCGCGAACCAAAGGGTCGACTGGATCTCCGGTCTCCGTGCCTGGGCTGTGGGCCAGGGCCCTGGTGACAGGGTCCCTGTGAGAGGCATCTATCTGATCACTGCTTTTCTCCCTCTTTTTCTCCCTTCCCGTCTCTAAAAATAAGTGAATGCAGCCTTCTTAAAAAATGCCCCGGCCGGTGAGTAGCAAGGAAACGGGAGCAGCAGTGGCCGTGAGGAGCCTGCAGGGAGGCCGCTGAGATCGCGGGGCCGAGAGACGGGGTTGGAGCGCAGTGGGCAGGCGGGGGCCTGGTCGAGGGGGTTGAGCTTGAGAATCCGACAGGCTGAGAGTTGTCGCTCTCCCCCTGCTGGCTGTCTTCTTTTAGCAGAGGAAATACTGAGAGCAGAGTAGGTGGCTGTGTGTGCTAACGACAGAAACATCAGCTGCGCGCACTGTCCCCACTGCAGCCCAGAGGAAAGTGGCAGTGGGGACTTTCCCATCTGCAGCAGCGTCGCGCTCTTTCTGACAGATGAGTTTCTGGGGGTAGGCCGGGGTCCAGGTCACCCACTTCAGAGCCCACGCTGACAGCTAGTCCTAGTAACAGGCTTTCCTCCCAGGCTTCTAGGCGAGTCTGTGGCTCCTAGAGCTGCCTGTCCCCTCCCTGCTGTGTGGACAGGGCAAAGGAGCGCTCGACAGGTGTCTGAGTGTGTGAGAGCCTGTGTGTGGGGACAGTCATGGTTCTCGCCTGTGCGTGCGGGGTGGTGACTAGTGAAGCAAGTGGTTGTGAACACGTGTTACACGCTGCAGCTGACATATGTAGAAAGCTCCGTGAGCTCACAGGAGAGGAAGGGTGGTCTGGTTACCTGGGACGCTCAGGGCTTCTCAGTGTGGAACTGCCCCGGGAGGGGAGGACGCAGAGAATGCTGGTAGCGCTGAGCTGAGCTGGGCTCAGAGAGGGAGGGCGTGAGGCTGGTGCGGCAGCATGCCGGGAGCGTGATGGGGACAAAGGTGGCTTCTGGGGGAGCCAGGTGGTTGGCTCAGATACCCGCGCTGCCCCTTACTAGCCATTTATCTTTGGATGAGTGATTTCACCACTGTGCCTACATCTTTTTCATCAGTAAAATGGAGACAATCACACCTCCCTCGGGAGGCTTAAATTAACAAGCCTGGCTCCTATGAGTCATTTTTATTGTCATTCGTAGTTTTCTGTGATGCTCTGTGAACTGGAGGACGGGGTCAAGGGGTGAGTTAGGATCCACGGTGCCTGGAATAAACCGCCCCTCACAGGAGAGCCAAGGTGGGAAGTGTGGGGCCGGAAGGGCTGCCCGCGGGACATGTGTTCTCCACGAACTGTCCTGGGGGTGGTCCTCGGCTGCCCAGCCTCCACTCCAGAGTCCTCACGCCCTGCGTGAGCCCGAGGGGTAGCAGCTGCTCTCCTCCTCTGACCGGTCGGTGCAGCTCTAGAATGCCTGTGCTTCGGCCGCACCAGCGAAAGGGGTTGCCATGGGCTGTGTGTTCCCGCGTGCACTGCGGAACCTGGTGCCCGGGAGCAGCTGGGCACCCCCCACCGGCCCATTTTCAGACCAGAGTGACACAGACTGTGCTTCCTCCCCAGATCCGGCCCCACATCGCGACTCTGCGCAAGTACACCTACGGCAAGCACATTCTGGCCAAGCTGGAGAAATACTACATGAAGAACGGTGTCGACTTAGGGCCCATCTGCGGCCCCCCTAATGGCATTATCTGAGGCAGCGTCACCCTGTCCCCTCATTCCCACTGACCTCACTAGCCCACTGGAATCCGACCAGCAACCAGAAACACTCTAGTGCAGAATCTGAAATGGGCACAGGGTTGCACCAGGATTACCTTCTCCAAAAAAAGGAATCAAATCCACAAGTGGAAACGCCTTTGTAAATTTAGTTTTATTACACATAACATGTACTAATTATTTTTTTTAATTGACTAATTGCCCTGTTGTTTTACTGGTGTATAGGATACTTGTACATAGGTAACCAATGTACATGGGAGGCCACATATTTTGTTCAATGTTGTATCTATATTCCACACGTGCAAACTTTTCAGGGTGGTTGGTTTAACAAAAAAAGTTTAAAATAAAAGAAAAAAGGTTTTTAACTCATTTGCCTTGCTGGCAAGTTTTGCAAATAGCTCTTCCCCACCGCCTCATTTTAGTAAAAAACAAAAATAAAACAAAAAAAAAGAAACCTGAGAAGTTTGAATTTTAGTTAAATGACCCCCAACTGGCATTTAACACTGTTTATAAAAATATATATATATATAAAATGAAAATTGTTTCAGAGTTGCTAAAGCTTCATTTTATTACATTAATTTTATGAAACTTCTAAAAATTGCCTTTTTTGGAGACTATTACGCTGAAGAAGATGGTGGAGTCTGTTTTGCGATGAGGAGACGTGAGCTCCCAGAATGTCTTTCAAGGCCGGGCAGGTGAACTTGTTTACTGCCTGTTGGATTTTTTCTGTTAACATTGAAAGGCAAAATCTTGATTATTTAGCATGAGAAAAAAAAATCCAACTCTGCTTTTGGTCTTGCTTCTATAAATATATAGTGTATACTTGGTGTAGACTTTGCATATATACAAATTTGTAGTATTTTCTTGTTTTGATGTCTAATCTGTATCTATAATGTACCCTAGTAGTCGAACATACTTTTGATTGTACAATTGTACATTTGTATACCTGTAATGTAAATGTGGAGAAGTTTGAATCAGCATAAACACGTTTTTTGGTAAGAAAAGAGAAATTAGCCAGCCCTGTGCATTCAGTGTATATTCACACCTTTTATGGTCGTAGATTATAGTGTTGTATATTGTAAATTGTAATTTCAACCAGAAGTAAATTTTTTCTTTTGAAGGAATAAATGTTCTTTATACAGCCTAGTTATATGTTTAAAAAGAAAAAATAGCTTGGTTTTATTTGTCACCTAGTCAGACTGTAGCAAGATCCTTTCTAAATGTTATTCAAGATGATTCAGTTCACAGTAGTGTTTTTTTTTATCCTAAAAAAGTAATGTTTTGCTTATTTTGTGACAGTCAGAAGGACGTGCAAAGTTCAGCCCCTGCCCTTGCCTTCCTTACAATCAGAGCCCTCTCACCTTGTAAAGTGTGAATCACCCTTCCTTTTTGTACAGAAGATGAACTGTATTTTGCATTTTGTCTACTTGTAAGTGAATGTAACATACTGTCAAATCTCCTTGTTTGAATATAGAATTGCAACACTACACGGTGTACATTTCCGGAGCCTCGTGTATATTTCCAATGGACTTTTTTGCGAGCACACTTGTAACCATATGTGTATAATTAACAAACCTGTGTATGCTTATGCCTGGGCGACTATTTTTTGTAACTCTTGTGTAGATTGTCTCTAAACAATGTGTGATCTTTATTTTGAAAAATACAGAACTTTGGAATCTGAGTCCGTGCTTTACCTTCCCCCCACCCCCAGTGTAGTGACCCCAGGGCTGCCCTTTCTTTGTGCCTCGTTCTTTTTTTGTTTTGTTTTGTGAGGGGGAAGTGGGTGGAGAGAATTGGATTAGGGATGATGTGTTAAACTGGTTCTTGAGCCCAATTTGACCCAAAGAGGTTGGGTGTGCCCTGCCCGATGCTTTCAAAATCAAGATACTCCGTGTTGATCCCAGATGTCCACCTCTTGACAAATGAGGACGCTCGCCTCCCTGGGCCCGGAGCGGTCTGCACACCAGCCTCGGGGAGCGTAGGGGGGTCGGGGGGTGGAGCTCTGGTTTGTCACCAGCTGAGTTAAGCTTTGGTGCCCCTGGTTTTTCGAAGGTGGGGTTGTAGGTAGGGCATCTGGATGGCTGCCCAGTCTTCCTGGCACCAGCCCCCCTCCCAGCCCCTTTCCTCTCGGCTGCTCCTGTCCTCACCCTGCCCGCTGAGCCTGTGTCCTAGCTTGTGCATCTTATCCTCCAACTGGGGGCCTCTTCCAGCTTCCAGTGCAGGAGGCCTTAGGTCGTGAGGGTCACTACCACACCCATGGATGCCACCTTCCCTTCTTAACAGTTTTTCTCCAGAAGCTGCTTGGAGAACAACCGCCACTAGAACATTGGTCTGTGTTGGCAGCTACAGGGTCAGGGAGGCCGGGCAGGAGCCACGTGGCCTCACAGCTGGACCTGGAACCTCAGGGTGGTCGCAGGAGAGAACTTGGATGGGCCCCTCCAAGGGTGAGGGGCGGCTACTAGCAGGCCTGGGGGTCCCAGGAATAGAGGAAGGGGAAGGGAGCTGTGATGTGCAGGTTCCAAGTTCGGAACCTGCTTTTGCTCCAGGGGCTGTAATGGGTCCTGCGGCCGCGGTGGCAGCCTGCCGGAGCATGCTGGGCGGGCATCGCGAACCGTGGCTCTGGAGTGACTGGGTGCACCTGTGGGTCCCCCCACTGTGTCCTTGGGTGTGTCCTCGTGAATCAAATTCCTTGCTGGAAATGCATTGAAGGTGAAAATAAACGCAAAATGGTTCTCACATGATTTCGGGGCAAGTTTTGGCTACTAGGTAATGGTTTTACTGGACCCCTTGTGGAGGCAGCAGGCAAGGCAGGGGCCCGGGCTTCTCCCCTCTGCCCACTGTTGGTGCCCTGGAGCGAGCCAGTCTGAGCTGCTGTCCTCACGTGCAAGCTGGGCCAATGCCTCCTGGAGCAGTGGCGGGAAAGAACTGTTAATAAATGTCAAGCACCTGTGCATAGTAGGCACTCACTTGTTGGTTTTCTGTTTACACTTCACTAAGGTTTTTACCTCCTTAGTACTCTTAGCATTCAATGAAATGTTTGGTTTTGTGGTTTTCGTTTGATTTTTAGTGGCGACAAAGCAAGATGCTCGGTTAGAAATGCTGGCGTCCCTTCAACCCCGCTTCAAGCCTATCTGGCTTTTCAGTCAGACAAATACAGGGTTTAATTTCAACGGCCTCTTACTACCTGGGTCGTCTTTCTGAGAACAGGTTCCCTTCTCTGTGACGAGGGAGATAAATAGTCCCTGCGTCAAAGTTTGGTCGTGAGGACGAGATCACGCAGTTCAGCGAGGAACCCGGCACATGGGCATCGTAACAAATGAATGGTATTTATCATCTTTCTTTTAGCATCTCCCGTCCAACGGCTCTGCACAGGTTTGGTGAACAAAACCCTTGCCTGTTACGTAAAGAAATTCACATAAAGTCATTTATCCCGAACAGACTGTCCAGGCATCTAAAGAGATGGTTCATTACAGCAGTCCTGGAAGGACTGGGTTACTGAGCCCCACCCCACAGGCACGGAAGCAGGTTCCGGGTTCTGATGCAAGTCTTTGGATCAGACCACCGTGGCCTCTGCTCCTCTCTCCACAGGACTGTTTCCCGAGCGGGCTGAACTCGCGCAGCGTCCACCTCCTCATTGGCCTGGACACTGCCACCAAGGCTGCCCAAGGATGTGACGCCCTGGGCTGACACCACCTTCATGGCGTCCCTACGGTTTATATGACAATGCTTTACCCGATCACAGTGCTTTACAGAGCGCGTTCACATTGAAGTTGAAGACGTGTAGAGCATTCATTTGAAGAGACAGAAAAAAAAAAACCCAACCCCTATGCTTCGTGTAGTTACCATCTGTAGCCACACGAGGGTGCTGCCGCCTAAGGAAAGCAGCATGCAGAGAGGCCTACGGGCTCCAGGTGCTGGAATGGCTTTGCTAGAGACCGGAGGTCTGGCATCTGCCTTAAGACTAAGCTTCTCACCCTCTTCCTCCACAGTGGCTCCTGGACATAGGGCTAGTCCCTCACTCTAGCTGGGGGTGGCAGGGTATGGTCATGCATCAGCTTCATGGACCCTGGCTTCGCCTTTGACTCACTGTTACCTCGGGCAAATCACTGACTTCTCAGTTTCCCCACCTGTCGCCTGGAGGGGTAGGTAGCCCAGCCCTCCGCCCCTCACAGGGGTGGTATGAGGTCAGATGGCTGGGGCTGAGGGGGACAGTCCCATGCCTCCGTTAATTTGACCTGAGTCCCTGGCGCCTCCTTCTGGGGCCACACCCTTAGTTTATGCACCAAGCTTTCATCCAACTAAAACCACCCAGTCTTTTCATCGTGCAGCCGCCAAGCTCCCAACGCCAGCTCCTCTGGCCCTGCGTGAACTTCGTAAGTCGTTTGCCCTCTTATTCTTCCCTTTCCTCGTCTGGAAAATGGGATAACAATAGTCCTAACTCACAGGGTACATTCGAAGCACTTGGCACAAGGCTGGGCACATGGCCAAAAACAGGGGTGGTTGTTATTGTTATTATTATTATTACCTCTCAGTTTCCGCTTCCCTGTTGGGGTCTGGAGAACTTCCACTAGGGTGACTTGTTAATCTATCCTGCAAACTGGGACACTTGTAAGTACGAAAGCGGATGCACTAAATCCTTACCACGTGTGGCGTCCGCCCTCCCAGGTGGCCCCGCCTCCTGGCGTTCTCGCCCTGGGCATGCGTGATGGGGCTGTTGTGAGAAGGTTGCAGTTTGACTCCCGAGGCTGGGCTGCACCAGACACTGCAGCTCCGGCTCGCTCTGTCTGGGACCGCTCGGTCACTTTCCAGGATCTGGTAGGGTGAAGACCATGGGAGGAGGCACTGAGACCTGCCGTTCGCTGATGTTAACTCGCCAGTCGTACTTGCCAGCTCCGAAGCAGAGATTCTCCGACCTTCCCAGCCTTCGGTGGCCGCTACCCTGCTGATATCCCGACCCCAGTCTCATGGAGACGTGCCCCCCCCCCCCCCCCCCCCCGGCTCAGCCGTTGCCCAGCTCCTGGCCCACAGAAGTTGGATGCAATACTCAGTGTTTGTTGTAGGCTACCGGGTTGGCGAGGATTTGTTACGCAATCGTAGATAACAAATGCACCACAGAAAACCTTGGATAGCCTAGCCTATCCCCAGGCAAATCAGAAGGCCCGGTTCTCGTTTTTTCTGTGAGGCAGGTGTTGCCCCAGCCTGTGCCGACCTTGGAGAGCCAGTCCCTGCCCCTGCCCCTCGCCAGGACTGGGAGCATCTCTGGGTGTTCCTCAGGGCCCAGGGTGGAGGCAGGTCTCCGGTGGGGCTGGAGCAGGGGTTCCCAGGAGGGCACAGCCATTCTGCCCCAGGGGTGGCTGGACCTCTGTCTCCTTGTCTCAGTGCAGAGCGCCGTGACCCTCCCACCTTGGGCCTGGAGTGTCCCTAAGCTGGCGCTACCGACCAGCGGGGCTACAGCTCTGAGCCTCATCTCCCTGAGCTGAGTACTGCCTCATCCTCCCTTGTTCACCTCCCTCCAGCCCTGGGAAGGGACAGTCACTCACGCTAACTTCAGGGGGAGAAATGTGGCCCCAGGTCGCCGTCTAGGAAGTGGCAATTGGCGGGCGCAGGATTTGACCTCCGAGTGCCCCCTACCTCTCCACAGAGCTCACGCTAACAGAGTCCCTCCTTGTGTTGCCCTCAGCCGCCCCGTCCCAGGGGCGCCTGCACAGTGCTGGGAGTTCCACCCCACATCTGCCCCCTCACAGGTGAGGAGGCTGAGGCCCGGGGCGAGGGCAATGACAGCTCAGGGCCACCCAGAGGGTGAGGAGCAGAGGAGGGGCCTGTCCTGGTGAATGCCGCTCATCTCCTGCCCTGGAAGGCCAGCCCCAGGGCCCCCAGGTCTGGCCCACAGAGGGGCCCAGTCCCTGGGGGTGGGGTTTGAATTCGAGTCTCTATGAATCTCTCAGAGCCCCCCACATCAGTCCCACGGGGCACACGCAGTGCACCCATGAGCGCTGTGCTCCCTCTGACTCCCCGGCCTTGGGACAGGGGACCTCCCGGACTCCCCAGTCCTCCTGCCCCCGGGCCTGATGTCCTCTCCTGAACCCCCTTCATCGGTTGTCACCAGCTGGGCTGCTCTAGCCCCTGTACGAGGTGAGAAAGAAAAAGTATTTTTAGAGAGGAAGTTTTTTCTTCCAGGAAAGTGACTCCAAATGTGCCATTTTTTCCCAGGAGCGGGGGCCGGGGAGTGTTAGTGGGACAGCCTCTGGAGCTGGAACGGCAGTGCCCCCGCTACGCCCCCCCACCATCCTGCCCTCACCCCCTTCCTCCACCACCGCATCCCTGCCACCCTCCCTGTCTCTGTCTTCCCAGCCCCCACGACCGTTTCCTAGCCCTGGGACCTGGAATGGGCCAGAGTCAAGGGAAGGCTGGAATGAGGGCCTTGGGTGTGGGTGGGTCCCCCTCGAGTTTTTCCAAGCACTAGGGCCTTTGGTCTAGAAGGAGGGGGCGGGTGAGAAAACGGCCCAGGCAGGAGGGGAGCAGCCCGTGCTCTGCCCTGCGCTGTAGGACCTGGGGCCGGTCTGCTCCTCTTTGGGGGCCTTAGTCTCCTCACTGATGAAATGGGCAGATGGAGGGGTGGGGTGTGCAGAGCGACACAAGGCCCCACGAGCTGTCCACTTGAGGTTCTAGCGAACAGGCCCCTCACCCATAGGCTGACATCCAGCTGAAGGCCCTTCCCAGGGGGACTCAGGCTCGGGGTGACCCCTTCATAGCATCCACTCTCCAAGGCCTGCCTGCCATGGCTTATTGGGGTGTCACCACCACTCTTGTATCTCACTAGACTCGCTGTGTGACACCGGACCCCTCAGGGTGGTGTGAACCCACCTCGCCCAGTCCAGACTCCCGCCCCCTCCCCCCTTCCTCCCACCCCCCACCCCCGGACTCATCGGGGGCACCATAAGATGGGATAACACCCCCGGCTGCGGGCCTTCGCTCAGAGGCACATCGCAGTAAAATTAAGGACGTTTAAGCTTCAGAGCCGGTCACCCGTGTAGCCCTGCTGGCCCGTCCAAGGCCTTGTTCCTGGCTTCACCTTTGTGATCCCCAAAGTGTGTCACTTCAGAGCTCCGCAGAGCGGGGGCGCACTCCTGTGTCCATGCACAGCCAGCTGCAGGGGCCGAGCCCTCCGTCCTCTCTGCCCTGGCCCCTCCCTCACCACCGGCGGCCCCTGGGCCCGACCTGACCCTGGCAAAGGTTTCTGCATCCCTGCGGGCTCTCCTGCCCCTCCTCCAAGGCCAGCCCAGCCTTGCTCTGTGCCCACGGGGCACTGGGCTGGAGCAAAATCTGGCTACTCCCTCTCCTCTCGCCCACAGCTGCCCGGAGGGTCTTCTTTGCTCACAAGCCCAGGAGAGGCCCGGGTCCGAATTCTGATCCCACGCCTGGCAGCTCAGTGCCCAGGGGCTGCCACTCACTCTCGTTTTGAAAGGACTAGCACACAGGGAGGCTGCGACGAGCTGGAGGCTTGACCCTGGGAGACCCTGCCATGGACGGGCAGGGGCCGCCCCACGGACGGAGGCCAAGCCCTGGTCCTCTGCAAGCCCCAGGGGGCCCCAGCCCGCCCGGCCTCCCCACGTGGCCCCATGGGCTGTAGGTCAGGAGCCCCCTTGCTGGAGCCCTGTTTCTGTTCCCCAGTTTCGGGGTCACTGACCTCAGGACGGGCATTCACTTGGACTTTCTCGGAAGCACTCCTGGCTCTGTTCTGACTCCTGGGCAAGACCGGAAGTGGTGGTGGAGAAGGTGGGTGCAGGCAACAGGGTGGCTGTGGGGGCGGCCCTGCGAGCCAGGACTGGTTTTTAAGGCTTGTGATTGTCTCGTGCCAGAGGGCCAGTTGGGGTCACAAAGTTCCCCTGTGCCCCCAGGGGATGGCACAGCAAGGCAGTGTAACCTGGGGTGAGTCGCCCAGCTTCTCAGAGCCCCAGCTCCCCCAGCTGTAAAGTCAGATGAAGCAGAGTGAAGGTGTGCATTGCGCTGCCCGCGTGCCAGGCTCAAAGGGCGCCATTGGGTCCTCGGGGCAGCAGCCGTGGGAGGCCGGTGTGTTTGCTGTTTCCAAGTCACAGGACGGTGGTGAGGATGGATGAGAGCCTTGCTAGCAAGTGGCAGAGCTGCACCTGGCAGAGAGGAAGCCCTGGGCAGGCCCTGGCGCCCACTGCATGGCAGCCTTGAGTTCCAAGGAGCCCGTCTGCTGAGCCCCCCTCTAGGGGCAGGCAGAGTTGGGTAACGAGCACTGAGCACCCGCCGAGTGCCAGGCCCGGAGACGCAACTCTGAGTAAAAGTCTCAGGCGTGGAGCTCAGAGCCAGGCGGCCCTGCCAGGAGCAGAGGAAGGTCTGCCTTGGTGGGAGGGGGGAGGGGGGAGGGGGGAGGGGGGAGGGGCGGCGTGGGTGCCCGGCATGTCTGTGGAGGGCGGCCTGGGCTCCAGGCTCGGCCGACTGTGTCTGTGGGTTGACCGTGTCCAGGGGACAGTGCCGATCCCCTCACTGGCTCTAATCCACCCATCAAATGCTTCCTGTTACGTCCCTGGACCTGGCCTTGGAGTGTGACTATAAGAGTCTGGGTCAGGATCTCAGCTCTCACTCGTGAGACCTTGGGCACGTCTCCTAGGAGACATCTGCATGCCCTGGGCAATGTCTGTGTGCATTTCTCAGGGCAGCAGCTGCTGGGTAGTCCACTGCACTTGGATCCTGCCATCACTGGGCACCGGGGACCCCGAATCTCCCACATCCAGGAGGCAGACAGTAGAGACGAAAAGCAACAGTGTGGGTCCCTTGCTGGTGCGGCTGGCTCAGGTGGGTAGGAAGAGGCTCTGACCTCTTCCTACATACCAGGAATTTGGGGGTTCGATTCCTGGTCAGGGCACATATCTAGGCTGTGGGTTTTGCCCTCAGTTGGGTGTATATGGGAGACAGCCAATTGATTTTTTTTTCCTTTTCTCCCTTCCTCTCTCTCTAAACATATCTAAACAAATAAACATATTTAAAAAATAAACAATAAAAACAGCAGGGTGGGGTGTGCACAAATGGGGCTTGTGCAGGGCGTGGGGCAGGAAGGCTCTGAGGTGTCAAGTGGGCCAGGGTTGTGCTGGGGGGGGGCAGGCCTGTGCAGGTGGTGCAGCAGGTGCGGGGAGCCCCCGAGATGCTGGCTCGGATGCACAGGTAGCCATGGGGAGGGTGCCCGCATGGAGGCACTGGGTGCTGGGGTGCGGGTGAATGTGTGCATCTGTGAGCCCCAAAGAGAGCCAGGGGGTGAGGGGCAGAGGGAGACAGCAACCCAGACCTGCCTGGATTCGGGCTGTGACCAGTCTCTTTGAGGAACAGCAGGTGGCGCTCCTGGGCTGCCCAGCCCGAAGGCTCTGCGTCACCACGTCACCACCTCTCCTCCGGCTGTCGGGAAAGAGTGAGGGCTGCCCTGGGAAGCCTCGGGGCTGGCAGGAACCCCTAACGAAGGGCAATGCTCCCTGCTCCCCCGGAGCATGGAGACCATCCTAATGGCCTCCCTGAGAGCGAGCAAATCCTCTGAGTCTTTCGAACCTCTTGAGACAGTGCCCACTAGCTTTCAGGGCGGCCCCTGCCATCGGAGGCCAGCGGACGTTCCTGCACAAAGCGGACATTGGGCCCTGACTCTGCCCTCTGGGAGCTCCTCAGAGCCAGACCATCCCCTGGGCCTGGGGCGGCCCCCACTGGGAGGTGATGACCCCTACATTCATGCCGGGCCACCTGCACTGAACCCCCAGGACAGTGGCAGGGAAGGACACCTGGCACTGAGCTGGCTGGCACACACAGGCACTCAGTTGGTATTTGGAGAATGAGCAAATGAATGAACCCTGTGCGCTCGTTATTCCCATATTACAGTTGGGAAAGCGAGGCTCAGAGAGGTGAAGTTACTCACCTACCATCACACAGCTCAGAACTGGCAGAGGTTTGGTTTGAACCCAGGCATTTGCCCAACTCTGAGTCAGAGCTCTTCAGCTCCAAGCTCTACTGCCTCCACCAGAACCAGCCCCCCCCACACTGGGCCTCATCCGGGACCCCATCAGTCCCGCTCCACTGGTGGGTCAGAATTCCTAAAGGGGCCCTGGCTGGTGTAGCTCAGTGGATTGAGCGCGGGACTGCAAACCACGCAATAGAGGTTCGATTCCCAGTCAGGGCACATGCCTGGGTTGCAGGGCAGTTCCCAGCAGGGGACGCATGAGAGGCAACCATACATTGATATATCTCTCCTTCCCTTCCTCTCTAAAGATAAATAAATAAAATATTTAGAAAAAAAAAAGAATTCCTAAAGGGGTTTGGGAATGGGACCTCAGACTGGACCTCAGAATTCCCAGGGAATTTTTAAAAAGACTTTATTTATTTACTTTTAGAGAGGGAAAGGGAGGGAGAAAGAGGGAGAGAAACATTGGTTGCCTCTCGAACACCCCCAACGGGGGACCTGGCCCACAACCCAGCATGAACCCCAACAGGGAATCGAAAGGGTGGCCTTTTGGTTCGCAGGCCTTCGCTCAGTCCACTGAGCCACACCAGCCAGGGCAGAATTCCTAGGGAATTTTAAGCCTCAGAGTTGGAATGTTTCCCTCCCTTCCTCTCCAGGAACTCTGCCAAAGGGTCCTTGGCCGGGACTTACATAGCCTTTAGGAATGTGGCCCTCACTCCCTCTCAGGGAACACCTTCGAAGTCAGCTCCACTTTATGTCACGCTGATGTCTGTCTTCTGGACCTCCTTCCAAGGCCCGCAGGACAAGCGCAGGTTCCCTGGCCACTGCAGGCCACGGCTGGTGCCGCAGAGCCTGCCCCTCCCAGGGCACCTCGCACACTCCCCTCTGCGCTCTGCCCGTCCTGGTTTCAGTTCTGTTGTCCTCAGGGGAATAGTTCCAGATTCCACTCAACCGAGTTCCTGTTTTCTGATGGCAGGCCCTTCCCTGGGTGGCGGGACTCAGGGGCTGAGAGCAGAGGCTTCCAGTTTGCTATCTGGCAAATAACTTCCCCTCCGGGCCTCAGTTTCCCATCAAGCAAGCGCAGACGTTGATCTCAGGGGGTCGCTGAGAGGACGGAAGGAGATGGCCCACGTGAAGCGCCGGCTGCCACACCTGGTATACAGTCGGCGCTTAATGTTCGTCCCTTCTCCTCCCAAAACACCTGGGTGGGGTGAGCTCGGGTGAATGGGAAACACATTCATTGACAACAAATGTGTGTTGAGCACCCACTACGTGCCAGCCTCTGTGCCAGTACCGGGGACCCAGAGGCAAACAAGCCCACGCCCACGCCTGCCCCCCCCCCCCCAGCTCTGTGCTAGTTGGTGGTGGGAGTGGGAACAAAAACAGAAAGTGCACAGCACAGCAGGCGGGAGTACGGGCGCGGACAGGGTGGGGGGGGGCAGACGGGGCACGGCTGTGGAGACAACTGCAGGATATCACGCAGGGTGCAAAGACCACCACAGGAGCGTGCTTCTTACACCACCTGCCCCAAAGGGGTGGAGTCTCCATTCTGCCCGAGGAACCTGAGTCTCAGACAGTAGGGGCTGCTTGCCCGAGGTCGCAGCTAGTGGGGAAGCAGCGCCGCTCCTGGTCTGCCCAGCTTTTCCTCCTTCCTCTGCAGATCCGGCGACAGGGCCCAGAAGTCAACGCCCCGCAGGTGCAGAGGGGAGACTGAGGCCCGGAGAGGGCCGTGTTTAATCTGAGGTCATCCAGCCCACCCTTGTCCTGGGGACATCAAGCCCAGGGTCCTCCAACGTGGGCTTGGATGACCTGGGTGTGGAGTGGGTGGTGGGTCCAGGAAGAGCCATGTGAATGGGGCGCGTGGGGGGAGGCTGGTAGTGACCACACAAATGCGACCCATCAACTCAGACCCTCGGGGGAGCCAGGCCCCGCACCCCGCATTCCCACGCGGGACGCTCCCCTTTCCTCATGACAGCCCGAGGAGACGCGTTCTGAGGGATCCCCGTTCTCCAGGCCGAGGCTTAGAGAGACGGGGTCCTCGTCCT
The DNA here is from genome assembly GCF_021234435.1 of Artibeus jamaicensis. Classification (NCBI taxonomy): domain Eukaryota; kingdom Metazoa; phylum Chordata; class Mammalia; order Chiroptera; family Phyllostomidae; genus Artibeus; species Artibeus jamaicensis. Next base: position 12,362,470 of record NW_026522057.1, read on the forward strand.
AGACGGCACAGCGGCCGGGGGAGCGCCGCTGTCCCGCCGACCCCCACTGCGGCGGGGACTGCCCGTGCCAGGGCGCGGGGCGCGCGGGGGACCCCGGCGCACCGGCTCTGGGCGGGGAGCTGGGGCGCTGGCGGCGGTGGGCGCACAGGGGGCAGGGGGCGCGAGGGGCTGGGATCACCGGGCGGGGGGCGCGCTTGGCCCCGCCCCGCCCCTCCTCCCGCCCCGCCCGTGCTGGGGGCGGCCCGGCGGCGGCGGCGGCGGCGCACGCTTCCTGCGGGCGCGGCGGCTGTGGGCGCGGAGCCGCGAGGCGGAGCCGGGCCGCCGAGCCGGGAGCCCCGAGCGAGCCGCGCATCGGTCCAGCTGCCGGGCCGCGCCGCCGCCGAGCAGCCGCCCCGCGCGCCGCGCCTCGGGAACAAAGGCGCCCGCCGCTCGCCGCTGCCGCCATGAAGCCGGGGCCACCGCGCCGGGCCGGGGCCGCCCACGGGGCAGGCGCAGGGACTGGGGCTGCGGCCGGGCCCGGGGCCCGCGGGCTGCTGCTGCCGCCGCTGCTGCTGCTGCTGCTGGCTGGGCGCGCCGCGGGGGTGAGTGACGCGCGCCGGGACCCCCTCGCCATACCCCGGTCCCCTCCCCCACTGCGTCCCTCGCCCCTCCTGTGGGCTCACCCTCCTCCACCCCGGCATGGCAACGGTGGGGGAAGGCCAGCCGCGCCGCCGGTCGCCTTCTAGGGGCTCGGTCCCCTTCCTTTTGGCACACTCCACAGAGGCCCGGCGGGAACAGCGCTGCCCCCCTCCCCAGTGGTTCTGGGAATCCGCCTCCCCGCGAGCGGAGCGGGGTCCCCTGCCCTGGGTGAGGGGCGCGGGGAGGGCCTGACGGCGGGCTGGGGGTCGCTGGGCGCGTGTCCAGGGCTGGGCGTGTCTTGGGTCTGGAGCAAACGTGGGTTTTGCTCGTGGGTGTGCCCGGACAGCGGCCACTTTTAGGGCATCGTGTCTGTTTCCCCTACTGGGGGAGGGTATGTGCGTTTGGTTCCTCCCAGGGTCGCTTTGATGAGGGCCATGGGGCCCAGAGAAGTGGAGGGGTGGATGGTGACTTGTGTGAAGGTGACCTGAGGGGGGTGTGTGAGGTTGACTGTGTGTGGGTGTCCACTTTGGTGAAGGGTGCTGGGACCTGTGGTGTGTGCATGGCTGAAAGGGATGGTGAGTGCCACCATGTCCTACCGGTGCGTTTGGTTGTGTGAGGGTGACCCATTGTGATGGTACCGGAGACAGGGCTGGATGACTGCTGGCCACGGCCGTGTGTGCCTGCAGGGGAGTGTGCAGGGTGGAGGGGCCTCTGTGCTGGGCGTGTGCTGGGACCCAGGGAGTGTGTGTGCGTGTGTGCATGTGTGTGTGTGTGCATGCAGGTGCATGGGGCGCATACCTCTGAGGGGGCCAAGGGTGTGCAGGTAGAGGTGGGTGCATATTGTGTGAGGCGACTCCTGAGTGTCCCTTTGAGTGACCGACTGCAGCAGCCTCCGTCCCCTCCAACTGATGAGCAGGAGGAGCAGGGTGTGGGGAGGAAGGGCCTCCTCTCTGCTTTGAGGGACGCAGGCCCCAAGTGAGCTCCCCAGGGGGCACAGGTCAGGGGCCCAGACAGGCACGAGATGGGGGTTTCTAGGCCCAGTCTTTTCGGTTCCTTCCAGGACCTGTGCTGTCCCCTGTTCCTCAGGTTGAAATGGACCCAGGCCTGTCAGGCAGGCACCCCCCACCCAGAACCCACCCTACCCCTGCAGGTCCCCTTGACCCTCAGCCAGCCAGTCTCTACAGTGGGAAGAAGGCAGGTAGGGACTCAGAGGCTGCTGCTTGGACAGATGGGCTACTCACTGGCCTTGCTGGTCTGGCGCTGTGAGCCTGCGGGGAGGGGTGTTGACTGCCACCAAGTACGTGCACGGGAGCTGCATGTTCCAGCCCACTTCTCTGTGAGGTGGGTGAGGAGGAGAGGTCCCTGGGGGGGACAGAGACCCAGCCCATCCTAGCGGCTGGGTCACTTTCTTAGCCACACTCTGGAAGACCGTCTTTGAAATCAAAGTGTTAGAAACCTCACAGTTTTGGGTTCCAATCCTGTTGCCACCACTGGCCCGTGGTGTGACCTTTGAGAAATCATCTTGCCGCTCAGAGCCTCTGTCTTCCCCATCTGTGAAATGGGCCTGTAACAGCCTCCTCAAAGATGAACTGAGGGAATGTGTGTGCTGCTCTTCAGAAGGCGCTTAGTAGATGTTTGGTGTATCCATGGGTTAAAAGGGGCTCCGGACAAAATGCTTTAGACTTGGGGGCCCCTCAGGAATCTCAGGCTGTGTGACCTCGGCAAGTCACGCCCCTTTCTGAACAACTGCTCCTTATTCAAAGAGCAACACTGATAATTCACTGCCCCGCAGGTGGTGGGAGGGATTGATTTGAGAGCACAGCTGGGAACAGGCCCTGGCACACAGTAGGGCCTCTGTGAGGCAGGGTGACCCAGGGCGAGGGGGAGGGTGTGATTCAGACCCAGTGCTGGGTGGCAGATAAAGCAAAGCCTGGGGCTGATGACTTGAAGGAGAGAAGGGGTGAGGCCCCAGAGGAGGGGTGGGGTCTTTTTCCAGGCCTCACACCTCCCTGGGCTTGGGCTGTACGGCCTCACCAAGTAAGGCCTCACCTTACTTGGCCTGGGAGGCAGAGGGTTGGTGGGCGGTGCCCAGTTGCCAGGGGTGCCACTCCAGAGGAGAAGGGCAAAGCCTGCAGGAGCAGGGACGGAGCTGCAGAGTCCCGCTGGGATGGCTCCAGGGGTGGCTTCCGTGGTGGGGTCCGCTAAGATCACTGGGCTGGGCAGTGGCTGGCTCAGGGCAGGGGAGGAACAAGGTGGCCCCTTGGTCTGCCTACCAGCTTGAAAGGGAGAGTGTGTGTGTTGAGGGCGGGTGGGGCGGGGTGAGGAGCTTTCAGAGAGACCTCAGGGCGGATAACAGGTCTCGTTCATACTGCAGATGGTGAGTTGGGGTGTGTGTGTGTGTGTGGTCCTGGCATCTGCCTTGTGGAGTCTTCTCTTCTGAGAAACCAGGTGACTGTAACTCTAAGGGACATCTGCCTGCAGGGCCACCTCAGCTGCTGTAGTTAAGTCACCACCCAGAAAGGCTTGGAGTGTGGGGATCCTGGAAATTCGAGCTTTGAAACATGTTTCTGTATAATAAAAGCTCAGGGCCCGATGGGAATTTAGGTGCGCGTTAGTCTTCTTTGAATACTCCCAGTGATGGGAGTTCACTACTTTGTGGCTGTGTGACCTTGTGAAACTTACTTAACCTCTCTGTGCCTTTGTTTCCACCTCTGTACAATGGGGGAGACTAGGAGAATGAAAGGGGTTAATATGTAAAGCTCTTAACACAAGACCTGGCACTTAGTGAGCACTCAACAAATGTTAATTTCTTGTTCTTTTACAAAGTTGCCATTCTACGGTTGGGAGTGTGGGTAGGGGTGGGGCGGGGAAAGGTGAGGGACTGTGGGGCAAGGATATCAATCAGGGAATTCTTTGAAGTCCCACCCCCGGTGGTTCCTGCTCCTTCCCCACCGGCACCCTTTCCCTCACTCAAGGCTCCCCATTCCTCTCCCCTCCAGCTACTCCAGTTGACTCTGAATGTTGTGTTACCAGGGCAAGATTGTTCTCTGTAAAAACACAAAGTTGGGGACCCTTGGGCTGTTCCAAGCCAGAGCCTGACACAGGGGCACCACCGGGATCTGCCGCCTGTTAGCCTCTGAAATAGCAGTGGCTCTGGGGACAGACACCTGCTGTGTGATTTTGGGGAAGGGATTTCTCTGTTTGAACTTCCTCATCTGTGAAATGGGGACAGTAGCAGTGCCAGCCTCGCAGAGATGTTGTGGCGTGATGACGAGCTCCTAGCGGAGACTGAGCCCAGCCTGCCTTGTCAGCCCGCAGGGGTGCGGCCTCTCCAGGGGGGAGCCTGGAGAGGTCAAGGAGGGCATCGGGGGCAGGAGGTTCGAGCTGAGCCATGCCGGTGGCCACCATGCGACTCGAGCCAGCTGTAGCTTGCCCTGACCCTTGGCTTTTTTTCCTATATGTCAGCTGAGGATGAATACTTGACTTACAGGACTGTACTGGGGGTCACAGCATCCCCCTGGTGCGGTGGGAACCTGGTGCCTCCGCCCCGCCTCCAGCTGCAGGCCCAATGTGTTTCTGGGGGGGGGGGCTGAGCTCTGCTGGAGAAAAAGGGTTTGGCCTTTTGAAAATAAATGGTTCCTTCCATCTGATGGAGGGGCCCAGGGCCCTGGGGGGTCCTCCCCTCCCCCGCGCAGTCAGCAACACTGGGGCAGGGCCTCTGGGCTCGGGCTCTGGAAGATGCTAGAGCAGCAGTGGGGTGGGTGTGAGGGCGTCCTGCAGGGGAGGAGGAGGAGGACACGACAGAGCTCCCCCCAGGAGCCAGGTCTCGCACAGGCCTCCCTTCTGTACCTCCTGATGGAGCTGGGCCTCCCCCCAAAACTGCTGGGGGCAGAGGGGCGGATCACTCCAGCAGGGGCCAAAATAGGGTTCCTGGAGGCTGGAGCCAACTGAGGCAGCTGGGGGTGGGAGGCGGTCAAGCCTCCATCTCCCCGCCCTGGGCCCTGGCAGGGGCGGAGGGCTTTGTTTGGGAGGCCGCCTCCACACCTCTGAGGGCGTAGTAATAGAACCAGCGTTTATTTAATCCTCGAGGTGATCTTTGGAGGTAGGAATTATTGGAACTCTCATTTTACAAAGGAGGAAACTGAGGCACAGAGAGGGTAAACGAGTTCCTCAAGGTCACACACAGCTGGAAAGTGGCAGCATTGGACTGAGCTAGCACTGGCAGGCTAGCGGAACTGGGCGGCAGTCCTGATTTCATCCCCTTTTGCTGTGTGATCTTGGGCAACTTACTTCACCTCTCTGGGGCCTTCCCACCTCCCAGATTACGCCCATGTTACTGCTGCTTCAGAAGGGCCTGTTCTTTGCCAGGCTCTGGGCCAGGTGTGTCCCGTATCTTTTCTCACTTAACTCTCATCCTGTCCTTGGAGGTGGGTGGTGCTAGGTGGGGGAAGGGACTTGCTCCTCCACCACCTCACAGGGCTGTCACCTGCGAAACGAGCTCCTGTGAACGTCACTGGGGACGGGTCCAGGAGAGCGTTCTTTGTGAACTGTACAGGGCTGTCAACAAAATTGGGGTCGGGGCAGGGCCTGTGTCCAGGCCCTGGGGTCACGGCATGGGCGAGAGGAAATGCTCAGAACCTCGCGGCGGGAGGGTTCTGAAAAGCCGCGTCGCGTCCCTCCTGGATGCCCTGGATGTGCCCAGGGTCGGGGCCCAGGCCTGCCTCTGGTCCCTGCTGGTCGTGGGGAGCTCAGCTGTACACCCCTGCTGCCCCGTCCTTGAGTGCTGGCCCCACTGCTCCCGAGGTTCAGTCTGGCCCCAGTGACTGAGGCTCCGAGAAGACCAGTGACCTGGATGCCAGGCAGCCGCCAGGCAGCCGTCAGGAGCGGCGTGAGGACGCCTTCCCGATGGGCCGCCGGGGCTGCCATGTCCTTTGCCGAGCCTCCGTGGCCAGCTTTGGGTCTGGCCCAGAATCGAATGGTTTGAATGAGCGAGTGAAGGAAGGAAGCCAGAAATGTGAGCTTTGCTTTCTCTCCTAAGGAGGTGGGTTGAGGGGACAGTGAGACTGGCAGTGTCCTGCAGGGTCCCAGGCGTGTACCTGTGGGCTGGGAGGCGAGCCCCTGGTCCGAGTGCCGGGACTCGGCCGCCGCATCTGGGCTCCAGCCCAGCTGCTTGGAACCCTGTGATTTTGTGTCTGGGGGGACAGGGTGGCTGGAGCCGGAAACCTCCCCGAGGCCCAGCCCCTTGTTCCCACCCCCCCGACCCCAGTTCCAGTAGGGATTAGGGTCTGGGCTGGGCCTCGACCACCTGGCTTAGTTTGCTGTCCCCTCTAGTAGTCTGCCACATCCTGGGGACAGCAGGCCAGTGCCCGGTAAATATTTGTTGACGGACACCCCCCCTTGCCTTGGCTCCTAGCCTTCCAAGGTTCTAGGAGGCCGTGTAGCCTTCACTTCCGGCCCCCTCCCTCCAGAGCAGGCCCTGGCCGGAGGGGCGGCCGCTCCCCTCCCCCACTGACCAGGCCTATTCTCAGCGCCAAACAGGAAGCCATGATTGCAGGGGGAGTCTGAGCAGCAGTGGCTGAGGGCCCAGCTGGGGATGGGGGTGGGGTTGGCGGGGACCAACGCTCTGGGCCCTTCCCTACTTGGCTGCTGAGGGTGGAGGGCACAGCTGGCCGGCCTTTTCTACCAGGTGGAGAGGGTTCTACACCACCCTTCCCCAGCTGGGCCTTGGTGCTGTCTGTTTTGGGTTCTCTGAACCCGAGGTAGTAGGAGGAGCAGGGACCTTAGAGCCAACCAGACCAGGGTTGAAATCCTGGTTCTGCCAATTTCTTGCTGTGTGATCTTGCCAGCTTCACTTAAGCTCTCTGAGCCTCAGTCTCCTCTTCTTTAAAATGAGCTAAGAACACCTCTGCCCCGGACTTGTTTGGGAATGAGCAACAGGAATGATACAGTGCCCGAGAGGGCTGCTCCCACAAGTGCTCATGTCTTCCATTTACCTGCTTCAGCTTTGCTGTTCTCCGGGCCCTCTCTGGCTCTCACCGGAGCACTTGCTTTGGGGGGGGGGGAGGGGATGAGGCTTTCCCTCGGAGAGTGTGGGAACCAGGTTTGAATGATCACGAGGACCCAGAGCAGAGCCCGGGTCGGGAGCCCCGCTCCGAGGCAGGACGTGGGCCGGGACTGCACCGGGAGCAGGCAGGGTTTGGGACAGGTTAGAGGAGGCATTTTCCAGGATCTCGTGGCCCTGAGTTCAAGGGGAATTTGGTTCTCTGGGGCTGTGGGCAGCCTGCAGGTCCAGCGTGGAGCCAGAGGATGGACTGGACTCGGCGACTCTTCAGGTTCTTCCAGTCCCCAGTCCCCAGAGAGACCTTGCTGTTTGCAGCATCGGCTCAGCACAGGGCAACACGGAGTTCTTTCCATTTTCCTCCCAGCTGGGAGCTCCTTGGCCTCGTTCCGCTCCTCACGCCTGCCCTGGCTCTGAGCAGGGGACTGTCCCATTTGCCTGGGAGCTCAGAGGTGCGAGGTGGTCGGCCCCACAGTGCTTCGCCCACAGCCTGAAGCCCAGGGGTGCCCCGGTCTCATCCAAGGGCTGGGCCTGGCCCTCTAGTCTTAGGTGATCTCACTGAGCCTTCCAGCCACTTGGGGGCTGGTGGTGTTCCCCTCACTCAGGGGAGGGCTCGAAGATGGACGCCGCCTGCCAGAGCCCCTGGGGCCGGGCCCTGGCACAGTGGCGTTCCATTGCCCCTGTGCCCAGTCTGGACTCCGCTCTGTGCCCTTGTCATCATGCCCCCGGCAGGGCCAGAGTTTTCTGAGGTGCGAATGGGTCCAGGGTGAAAATGCTGACTAGGGCCTTCATCCTGCTCCCGGGACAGGCCACAGGCTGGCTCTACCTGGGGTCAGCCTCAGCCCAAGGCCCTCTCCTACCCCCTGCACTGCCAGCCAGCCCCCCACCCACATCCCGCCCCACCCCCTTCCCAGCCCTGCTCACTAGCCCAGACTTTAATAAGGGTAATTTAGAATCAATCACCAGCGGGATGTGGAAAATCTAATTGCAGCAAACTGATTGCCAATTCGTCTGTGGGCATCGGAGTGGCTCATTAGGCCAGTCCCCCTCCCTGGGCTAGGCTTCCAGGGGGGCTGTGTGGGAGCTGACCAGGCAGGGCTCCAGGAGAGTGGGGGGCTGTCATACTGGGAGTGGGGGGAGGGTAGTCCTGCTTCTTGGGGTGCCTGGCAGAACCCATAAATTGCCTCCCTCTCCAGGGCCTGCGGCTGGGATGTGGGCACCTGTGTGGGTCTCCACCTTCAGGCGCCCACCGCGTTCATGGCCACTGCCTCAGGGCCAGGCTGCTGTTGACGGTGGGGGCGGGAAGGCCTGCAGCTGAATTCTACCTGGTTTCCACCCTGGAGATGCTCTCTGTGTTGGGGAAATTGGTACAGGTGGTGACGACGATGTCCTGATAACGGCCAATACTCAGAGCGTGCATGCTACACACCAGGCACGGTTCTCCGTGCTCACGTGCTCTGTCTCAGTTTTCACCATGGCCCCATGAGGTAGGTGTTGTTACCCCATTTTACAGATAGGGACCCCGAGGCCAGTGAGATTGAGCCACGTGACCAGGGTGAGGCAGTTGGCGAGCGGCCGCAGCCTACGCCTCCCTCGGTCCCTGTTATTCGGGGGCACCTGGCTGTGTGTGCGCATGCGCGGGGGCCTGTCTTTTGGTTGACTGATCAGTCCACTCGGGGAGGACCTGGCATGTGCCGGGCTTGTGCCGGGGGCTGTGGGTGTGCCGGTTATTGTGGGAGTGTCCTGTGTCTTGTCAGTGAGCCTTTCCTGAGTGGGGTGTGTGTTTGCGGTGGGGTTTGAGTGGGGTTATGTTGTGCCTGAATGAGGTTTCAGGGGAGGCACGGAGGAGTGGCTGCGAGGGGGGCCCTGCCTCCCCCTGAGATGGGTCTGAGTCCCAGCTCTGTCCAGGGGCAGAGTGAACCTGGACAAGCGACTCCGAGACATAGCCTTGACATAGCCTTGACATAGCCTTGGTCTCCTCTGTCCAGTGACCAGTGAGCAAGCCTCCTCGCTAGGCTGTGGTGAGGGGCAGGGTTGGGGAGGTGTGGCCAGTGAGTTAGTTGGCAGCTAGTTAAAAGGAAGCTGCTGCTGGATAAATACATTGCATTTATTTTCATTGTTTTTCTTCCCCTAAGATCTTACGTCTCAGGTGAATCTGCTCTGGGCTGGTCCCATGACCACAGACGGCTTTTTTCCTCCCCTCTGAGCCTCCACTTCTGCACCGTAAAGTGGGGACGGACACTGGACCGGGTGACTCAGAGGCCTTCCAGGGTTCCCATCCAAGGAACTGTCAGGAAGGCCCGGGGCCGGAGAGGGAGGGCCCGAGCTGAGGTGGCCCACGTGGGGAGGGAGAGCAGCCTGCTGGACAGGGCGGGAGGACCGCATGCCACTTCCTTAGCATGGCCTGTCTGTGGTCCCTCTTGGGCCTGGTGGCGGTGACCCTCTGCTTGCCCATCACACTGACCACTGCCTCTCTCCCAGCCTCGGGACGGGACTGGTCAAAGTCAGGCCAGCTGGGGACGGAGCTGTGCGTCTGGTTTCCTGGACATGGGGGGAGCACTGAGGCGGGGAGTCCAGTGCCCACACCCTCATCCCTACTCTGCTGCTGACCTGCCAGTCACTTTAGCCACTGTTTGCTGATGTCCCCTTTGTGTCTGGCCTGTGCTGAGCCCTGGGAACCTGTGGAGCTTGACCTGGTTCCTGACCTTAGGAAGCTCCCAGTGAGGTGAGGGAGCCCAGCACATGAGAGGAGCTGAGGACATGAGTCAGGGCAATGGGAAGTTCCAGAAAATCAGGGAGGGCTTCATGCAGGAGGTGTCTTTTGTACCAGGCCTTAAAGGATGGCAGTGCCTGGGTAGGCAGAGGGACCAGTGTGGACAAAGGCTCAGAGGTGGGAACCGTCATGATATATTAGGGAACTAAATTGTAGTTAGAAGTAGCAATTCCCAAGTGGGGGAGGGTCATAAGTGGAGGTGGGGGCATATCCCCCTTTGGGTGAAGGAGCCATTGCTATCGGGGCCACTATTTCGAATGAGAGTATGTTGTTTCTTGCATTTAACCGACATTCACCGGGCACCCGGCACTGTGCCGTGGGGTGTTCTGGGGCTGAATGGTTGAACCCCACAGGGCCTCAGCACGAAAGACCCCAGTGGCTTACAGGAGGGGCTTCGAATCCCAGCCAGAGCTCTGGGTTCCATCCTGCAGGCAGAGGATGTTGGTCTGTCGATGGGTGCAGCCCTGCCACTCCGAGGGGCTGGCACTGGAGACCGACAGGAGCGTGGGAGGAATAGTGGGAGGAATAGCGCCGGTGCTGAATTACGCCCCCGCGAGTGCCGGCCACACGCAGGCCACTTCGCCGAGTGTCAACCCTCGCAACAACCTTAGGAAGGAGGCACCATTATTACCTTGATTTTACAAAAAAAAAAGACATCAAAGCACAGAGAGCTTAAGCAACTTGTCCAAGGTCACAGAGCTAGTAAGTGGCGCACTCACTAGGATCTGAACTGCCGCAGTTCGTTCGCCCGAGAGTCCAGTCTGGGGCACAGGCACTGCTCCGTGCTGCCTCGTGCGCCGCAAACTGTAAAGCGCGATCCCCCGAGAGGATGAATTTAAGGTCAGTCAGGCCTTGCGAGGTGCCTGAGCTGGTGTGGCCGCTGTGGGGGAGGGGCTGGGAGCTTTTGGCTTCTACCGGGGTCTGTTCTCTATTGTGTGTTTCCTGTCCGGGTTGGGCCACGGGCTGAGGACAGCCCAGGTTGGGAAAAGATCAGAGGACTGAAGACAATTTCAGCTGGAAGGGAGGGCCCTTGGAAACACTTGTGTCCAGCTTGTTGATTGTCCTGAAGGGACAGCTGAGGCCAAAGAAGTGATCTCTAGTCCTCGTGAGGACCTTCTGAGCTCTGGTAGTTCAGCCTTATTTTACATACAGGGAAGGTGAGGCTCAGAGAGGTATAATGGCTTGTCCAGAGTAAAACAGCAAGCTGGCAGCTAATCTGAGATTAAGAACTTTCTCTCCTGACTCCTGGGCAGGGAACCATCCCTTGTATTGTATTTCTTCTCCTCACCTGTTTCTGGTCTGTCCAGATTGCAGGCCTGGCTGCTCTCATGCCCGAGATTCTGTGCAAAATTGGTTCTCACCAGTTCATTTAATGTACTTCTCCAGCCTCATCCCTTTGCCCTGGACAACCCTCGCTGCTTCCGCCCAAGACTCCTGGTACACAGTGCAGCGCCGTCTCATTTGCCTTCATGTCTAGCCATGTGCTGTTCACTCTCCATGGCTTGTTTCCTTCTCCTGTGTCCTCCTACTCATGCTCCAAAACCCAGTACAGATGCCCCTCCTCTGGGGATCCTTGACCGACCTCTCATCGTGTGCAGTGGGCCCTTCTTCAGCCCCTTCTCTCCTGCCTCCCTCTCCTAGATTCCAAGGCAGAGCTTCCCTTCTGCATGTAGGGGTCTGTGCTACCTGAACTTGCTTACATTGCTCCATGGTGCCTGGTTCCCCACTGGGTTACATCCTTATCTCCCTGGAGCCCTCACTTGGATACATTGTTGCAGCAGCTACTCCCCCAATTACATCATCTCCCAGTTTAGCTCTCACACATGTTACTTTGTTTCATTTTCCCCAATTCTGAGATTGCTACATTGTATCTTTTTTGCACTCACACTTTCGCACATCCTCAATCTTTTTGACTTCTGGTTCTCCCCAGTTGTCACACCTTATCCTTTCTCCCCCGCCCCCTGCTGCCGCCATCCCCAAACTTACATAAGAGGGGAGTGGAGGCTGGCAACAGGGAGCCGTGGGCTCGAGGGACGCAGCCTTCCCACCTCCTTTAGCTGAGGGTGGACTGGGGCCTTTTGGACCCCACCTTTCTGGAAGGCGGGCATACCATGAGGTTCTAGGGGCTCAGGTTTGGTTACAAGAGATCTCCCTCTGCTCTCCACCCACCTCCCCACTGCAGTCCTCCCTTGCTTCTCTCCTCTGTCCCCTCCCTTCCCACCCTCTTTTCTTCTTCGTCCTCCTCCTGCTCTGGTCCCCAGAGGCCTCTGCCTCACTCACTCTCTGGCTGGTTGGAACCTCTCATCTCCCTGGCTGCCACTCAGTGGGGCCAGGCCCTGAGGAGTCCTGGGGGACAGGGACCTAGAGGGGTGAGGAGGTGGTTTTGGTCAGGGCCAGAGGACCTCTTCTTTACTCCTTGCCCTCCTGGGCCCAGACCCCTCATTCCCTTCACCCCTCCTCTAGAAGTGTAGTTCTGAGGGCAATCAGTCCCTCCCCTTGCTGTTCCCAGGAGGACGCCGAACCCAAGGGCAGACCTTGGCTGTTCAGGTTCCCCCAGTGGTGCCGGGCAGAGCAGCTCCGCTAGGGCTGCGGCCCCCGGGAGCTGAGCCCTGGCGTGGCTGACTCCTGTTCTCATATGAGGCAGTGAGGCTGGGAGGCTTTGGGGGACAATCTCAGATCCAGGAGAAGGGGTCGCGGCTCCGTGTAGGGGGAATGGCCTCTGGGGCTGGGGCTGAGCCCAGGGCATCCCTCCCATGTGGAGCCAGGTCTGCGCTTGGGCCGAGGGCTGGGCTCAGACCTAGACGAGCACGTGTGTGATGAGAGCTGCCGTCTGTGCTGAGGAGCGCCACCCCGGGCTGTGCAGGGAAGGACCTTTGTGGCTCACTCCTTCGTCTGCGCTGTTTCAGTGGCTGGGGCAGGAGGCCAGGCCAGGGGCATTCAGGAGTCCCCCAGATTCCTGCTCTTCCCCTTCTCAGCTGTGGGGGGCTTGCCTCCAACAGGTGGGTGGCCATGGATATTAGCAGCCCCTGGGAGAATGTGGAGGAAGTTGGGAGACATTCTCCCTACCTCGGGGGAGTCGTGGGAATGCTCACACCTGCAGACCCATTTGTACACCTGAAGGAGCGTGCAGACCTGCGCACACACCTTCGCCCGCACACACATGTGGAAACACGGAGCCACACACATGGGCACACAGAGACTGGGAAACACACTCCACAGGTGCACATGTACCACCCAGAGACGGAGCCTGTGTACTCACCTGAACACACCCAGGCCCACACAGGCATCTAAGCCCACCTGACAACCGCAGGTGTACACGCATGGATGCGCCTGCACGCGTGCCCAGAAACACCACTGGATGTGCTTGCACGTGTGCCCCTGTGTGCCGGCATGTACACACCCACACCACACACAGGTTGCTGGGGCTCCCAGCTGCCGGGAAAGTGTCCGTCCTTAATCCCAGCTCTTAATCCTAGAGTCTAGGGAGCCAAGGCCAGAGGGGCAGCTGGTCATCGGCCTCCTTAGCAGTGATTAAGGGCGGGTGCAGAGGCCCCTGAGCCTCGTCTTTTGCCTGACCTCCAGGCACAGGGCGCATTTCAGGCTGGGGCTCCTTCAGAGATTGCGGTCTGGTAATTTACCAGACCCTGGGGCGGACATGCCGGGGAGGGGGTGTGGTTGTGTGGTCCCGAAGAAAGGGACACAGAGAGGCCAGGGAGGCAGTCCCTCCTTTTAACTGCCTGCCTGATGCAGACCCTGAGTCAGACCCTGAGTCAGAACCTGCAGCACGAGGTGTCCCGAGTACTCTGATCTCTGGGGCCGTCTTCCTGGCCAGAGCATTTCTGGGCCAAGTGGAAGGTTGAGGCCCAACCCGAAGGTGCCGAATTGGGGGCCTTGAACAGGGAGAGGGCTGGTCACTGGGACAAGGTGGGGTGAGAAGCCCCCAGGAGGAGGTGAGGCCTGGGCTGGGTGTGGAGGGCGTCAGTGCCGGAGTGTTTGGGGACACACGCCGACACAGGCGTGTCTCTGAGGCGTGACTGTGAGAAGTTGTGGGAGGAGGGTGGGCTGGGTATCAGCCCCACTGAGCTCTGACCGTGACCTCCGCCTGTCCGCCGGGTGCCCTTGGGCGGCTCAGTGTCCTCATGCCCGCTCTGTAGAGCCGGATGGTGGCCGTGCTCTGCAGGGCCATCGCAAGTACTGGGGCTTCCTTGGCCCCAAGGGCAGTGTGTTGCCACCCCCTGAGCTGGTGGGCAGGACCGGCAATAACGGCGGCAGTGGCAGTGAGAGGCCTCTGTTACCACAGCCGTGATGGTCACCACTCCTGTCCTTGCCCTGGGGTTTGGGGAAGAAGACTGGGTTCCAGTACTGGCCCCTTGCTGACGTCCAGCTTCCAGCCCTGCTTTTCCCATCCAGGTTCTTCCCCCGAGCCCTGCTTGCTCCAGTTCCTGGGCTGGGCCGTTTGGGGCTCATTAACCCAGACCTCCCTGGGGCCTGTGCTGGCCTGGGCTCAGCCCTGGTGGGCGCCCTGCAGGGGTCGGGGTGGCTGGTATGATCGGGGCCCTGATGGGAAGAGCCCAGGGCTGCAGCCTCTGACCCTGCTTGTGGAGGGCCCGGTGATGGGTGGGCTGGGACCTGAAGGATGATTCACTTGGTCGGGGAAGCCATGTGTAAGTGGCATGTGAGGGGAGGAGGGCGTGCCTCGCCCCTGGGTTGCAGGGCACAGGGTTCAGGGCACTCAGGGCCCCTAAATCCCTGTGGGTGTTTGGACTCCTCTGTCTGAGTCCAGTGAGGGGGCTCTTCTGAAAGGCAGCGGACCGGGCACGTGGTGGGCCCACGGAAAGCTGGAGTATGATGTCAGGGGAGAGACTCTGGGGTTTTCTGTGGCTCCCTCCACCCCCAGCTGGGGCTGAGTGGCTGGAGGCCCTTGTGGAGTTCTCGGCTTCCTCTCCTCAGGACCCTTCGTGGCCTGGGCCCAGAAGTCTGCTCTGAGAGGCTCTACGAGGTCACCTCTTCCCGTCTTAGTGACTAGACCTGGACGAGGAAGGTCGCCGAGGCAACGGACTGGAGGCGGGAGACTGAGGGGCACAGGCCTCCTACCTGAGTTCATCCTGGTTGGGGTTTGAGCACCTGCCAACGGAGGCCTGGCCCAGCCGTGGGGACAGACGGGCCTCTGAGCTGAGAATCAGAGAGCGGAAACCAGCCGCGGGCTCGGCGGCTGCCAGCTGCGCTGGGCGGAGGCCAGCGCCCAGCAGCCAGGCGGTGGCAGGACAGGGGATGAGGAGCGGGCTCCAGAGACGTGTCTGTCCTCATGGCTGCCCTGGACAGCCACACGGGGCAGGGGCAGCCTTCAAACTGAGACGCGCTTCACTGCCGGGGCCCTGCCACCACCCTGCTCCCTTTTCTGGCAGGGACATACCCTCGCGTGTCTTCCTAAGGGCAGCCAGGCACCAGCCACGTGGATAGAGGGCCCGGTGGGTGCATTTCAGGACCACTGAGAGCTGGGGCTGGGACACCGGGTGGAGGAATGGAGGTGGCAGCCAGCCTTAGCTTGGAGTTGCCGCCCTTTTCTTGGGTCACTCGGGGCCAAGCCTGCCCTCTTCCAGTGGCCCCACCTGACAAAGTGGCCTTTGATGACCACAGAGAGGCCGTTGCTGTGCTGGGCCCCTCCCACTTGCATTCTGTGGCATCGGGGTTCACCCTTCGGAGGTGGGAGCTGGGGAGACCCCGCCTGGGGCGCGGCTGGGGGGGACTCAGCTGGGAGAGGAGGTGAGCGGGTACGAGTTTCACCTCCGCTCCCGGCTGAGCATTTGAGTCCGGGCTCTGCTCTGTGACCTTGGGCGGGTTTCTTGCCCTCTCTGAATTCCAAGCTCACATTTTTTTTTTTAAAACAAAAACTCTATTGAAATTTAACTCACATACCATACAATTCACTCATCTCAAGCATATAATCCAGTGGTTTTTAGAATATTTACAGAGCTGGGCCACCATCACCAATTTTCGACATTTTTATCTCCTGTTTCTCAAGTTTTTCCTGTACCTCATGGCAGTCACCGCCCCTCCTCCCCGCCTACGCCCCAGCCGCGCGATGACCGGCGTCCCTTCTGTCCCTGTGGTTTTGCCTCTGTTGGGCCTTTCATATCAGCGGAGCTGTGCAATACGGGTCCTTTGTGACTGGCTTCTTTCACGTGGTGTGACGTGTTCCCCGTGGGTCCGTGTGGCAGCAGGGGCCGCACTTCACCCCTTTTTCGTTGAACAATACTGCTCTGTGCGGACGTACCACCTTCTGTTTACCCACCAGCGGGTGCACACGAGGGCTGATTGCGCTTTCTGGCTGTTGTGAATAATGCTGCTATTTTTAAAAGCGTGCGGACATATGTTTCGGCTCCCTCGGATAGATACCCCGGGAGTGGAATTGCTGGATCATACGGTGACTCTGTGTTTAAGCTTTTGAGGAACCGCCAGACTGTTTTCCAGAGCGGCTGCGCCGTTTTCCGTCCGCGCCGGCGGCGTGCGAGAGCTCTGATCTCTCCGCAGCCTCCGCAGCATTTGCTGTTTTCCCACGTGGCGGTCACATTCGCTCTGCAGCCACGCGTCCCTCGGGTGTCTGTGGCCATCCATGTTCGACAAGGCCCCGCAGGCCTCCTGGGACCCAGGAGATGAGGGGAAAGCTGGGGCGTCTGTTTGTCCCCTGCCTTTCCTGACCCCACTGTGTCCCACAGGGTGTCATCCCGGGCTGGGGGCGGCCCTGGAGGCAAGCGTGGCCTCAGGCCGGTCTCTGGGGCCTCTGCCAGTCCCTTCCCCGGTTTTTCCCCTCTGATTCCTTGCACTGCTCGAAGTTCCCCACCTGGGCAAGGGCGGTGGTGGCCCTGGAGGCCCATGGCTCCCTGCCTGCGTCTGGCTCGTTCCACCCCATGAAGTGGGACAGTGTGGGGGGGGGCATGGGCAGTCACATCTCCACCCCGTGTTAGTTCGTGCTGCTTGTAAACAACCCAGCAGCCGGGAAGATGAGGGGACCACAGCCCCTCTGCCCAGGCAGCTGGCCTGGAGACACGCACACACACAGACGGGGACATTGTAGGAGTAGGCGTGTGTATTGTGTGACCTCAGGGCGGTGCTGGCCTGTGCCTGGGGAGGTTTCGGGGAGGACAGCAGAGCTTCAGGTGTCCCAGCGCAGCCGGGAGGGCCGGGTCTGTCTTGGGCTGACTCCAGCAGGGGCTGTTCAGTTTCTGGGTGGGGGGCAGCCTAGTGGGGCTCCAGGGCAGGTGAGATCCCTGGAGCCCCCTCACCTGCCTTCAGGCGGCCCCCAGGATCCTTCCGCCCTTTGGGCTGGCCTTCCCTCAGGCCTGTGGCATGGGCACCAGGGCTTCTATTTGCTTTCAGCCCCTTCCTTCCCCACCACCAGGCCACACACCCTCCTACCTTGCCCCCCACCACTCCATCCTGACTCTCCAACCAGGTTCTCTGTGACCTCCAGCAAGCTGCCTGGCCTGTCTGTGGGGTGCAGAGGTCCGTTGCACCTGGCTCCATCAGTGGGGGGCCAGGCGCTTAGTGGGTGCTCAGTCAATACTACTTTTCTCCCAGGGCAGGTCTGGTTGTCAAGTGGCTGGAATTGTAGGCTCTCCTGGGAACCTGCTAATCTGCATGTTTTGTATATAATTTGCATAGTTGTTTTTATGAAAAAACTGTTGGGATCTGTCTCAGTTTCTCCTCCCTCCTCCAGCTCAGTTAGAGTCCTTCCTGGTTGGATTTAGGAGGGACCTTTGTTTAACCCCCTGATTTTATATGTGGGGAAACTGAGGCCAGGGGACAGGGCCCTGCCCAGAAGCACAGAGACTGGGGGCAGGAAGTGGGTGATGTGGCTCCATAGCAGGTGGTCCCACTCAGTATTCATTGAACAAGTACTGCTGTGGGTTGACTATGTCCCAGGAGTACTCTGGGCCCTCAGGACACAGGAACGACCTTGGCAGTCACTAGCCCCAGGAGCTGTTGGAGGGGAGGCAGACTTTAGACAAGTAAATACACCAGCGGGCCACAGGCGGTGGGGAGCTAGGACACAGCCCTGGCGCTGACGGTGACAGGGAGTGCGAAAGGTCCCTTGGGTGCATTTGCTGGTCAGGCAGCAAGGTGAACTTCGAGTAGGGAGACTGTGTCGCATCCTAGCACCTACTAACCGCAGTCACCGTTTGGCACGTCGCAGCTGGTATCTCCCTGTGACGGGGATCGTCACCCCCGCTTTGTAGGAGGCAGTGGGGCCCGGCGCGGTGAGGGACCTGACCGGGCTGTCCGGAAGCGAGGGCTGGAATACCTAGGCCCGCACTGGGTTGTTTTTGGAGGCTTGTGGTTCCCAGGAGTGGGGAGCCCTTGCCCATTTGGTGGGAGGGGGTTGCTGAGCCTGGAGGCGCAGTCCCAGTCGCCCGCCTGTGCGTCACGGAGTGGTGGGTGGGGCCGCTCACCTGAGCCAGGCCACCCGTCATGCGAGTGGGAATTGCTCTCCCTTTCTGCTCACCTCCAGACATTCGGGCGATCTGTCTGTCTGTCTGCCTGTCTGTGTGCAGGGGAAGGAAGGGTTATGTGGACTCTGAGGCTCTCCTTACAGGGAAGGAGCTTCTGGTGGGGGTACTGGTGAGGGCTGAAGTGGGCGTGCACCGCAGTACGAAGAGCACGGTCCTTAGGGTTCACCTAACCCTGGGGTCGAATTTGGCTCCGTTGCTCTGTGACTTTGGGGCAGTTGCTTCACCTCTCTGAACTTTGGTTTGCCCATCTGTGCAATGGGGGTGCTCACGGGTGAGGTGTGTGGAGAGGCACGAGGCAGCGTGCACACTGAAGAAGGGCCGGGCACCAGCGAGGGCTCCCTTGTGCTGGCTGTTAACCGCTCTTCGTGGGAAGGGACACCACGGGCCAGGTCTCCAGAAAAGAGCCCCGAGAGGCGAGTGTCATGTCACAACCCTGGAGCCTGCACGTGTTCTCACGGGGCTCAGGAATTCACCTAGCACAGGATCCGGTGTCTGCAAGGCTGGGGTTCAAATCCTGCTGTGCCCCCACTGGTGGCTTAACAGTGTCTTCACCTCTAGGTGAGGGCAGTAGTGCTTGCCTCCCGGGGGGGTGGGGTAGGTTCAGTGGGACGTGGGAGAAGAGGCCCCTCTGAGTGATAGGAGCATGGCTGGTGTCCCCTCTTCCCCAGTAAATGACAACATGGCAGAGGTTGAGTCCCCAGGAAGGGACTCCTAAATCAGGGCAGGCAGGTGGTCGGCACGTGGGGTGGCAGGGAGGTGCCATTGGAGCCGACCGAGCACGCACCCTGCTGCTGACTGTGGACCCTTGTGCCTGGAGTGGTGCCTGACAGTGGTGCTCGACCGAGGTCGCTCGTGCTGGCTGATCTGTCAGAGACAGGCTGGCCGGGCAGAGGCCCGGAAGGGCGTTCCAGGAGGCGGGAACAGCGTGTGGAGGGCCTGCAGGCGCCGGGTTCCCAGAACTGGAAGGGTTTGTTGTGGCAGGGTGAACCACTGGTCGAGAGTTGGGACCGCAGTGGGTGGTCCTGCTCTCAGGCCCAATCTTGGGGACAGGAATGAATGAGCAATGTGAGTCTGGGTGGCCGAGAGGGTGACGCAGAGGGCAGGTGGCTGGGAATTGATGGAGCGGTGAGGGGGAGGGTTCCTCTTCCTGGCCAGGTTTAGGTGACCGTGTGAGCAGCGCCCGAGTGGCCAGCCGGCACTGACTGGGGCCAGCAGGGATGGCAGGGCGGGAGCTGGGCCGATAGGAGACGGCAGCGGAGGGGACGCGTGTAGGGACTGTGGGGACAAGGGAGCTGCCCTGGTGCAGAGCCGAGGCCCCGCCAGCTCCCTGCCAGCTTCCCTGTCTGCGTGTTCCTCTGTTTGGTCCCAGTGGGGTCCCCACCGAATGCAGGGAATGTCACAGGCCAGAGGACGGCGGAGATGGGTGCTCAGAGAGAGAATGCACTGTTCCTGCAAGGAAAGGACTCCGAGTTGTTGTGGAAAACTGGAAATACATGGGGCCTGAGGAAAAAACTGAATCATCTATAATCCCGGGGCCCACAGAGGGCATTCAGCATTAGCAGCATCCAGCGTTTAGAAGTGCACTTCTGTAGTGAGTTCACTGAAGCAGGAGCAAGGTCTTCACAAGTCTTTTGTGCTCTATTTTTTAAACTTGATGATGAGAGTACTAATGGCTGCGATTGTACCAGCGTGAATCAAGCAATTCACTAACACGAGGGCACGCGCGCGGGGTCTATCACAGTGAACCCACGAGGGGGTGTGGCCATTTCGTTCCCCAGGAAGCCCGGGAGAGTTGGGCACCTGCACGAGGCCACCGGCTGGGAGAGACAGCGTCTCTACGACCCTCTGGACAGGGCTGCTCTGTCCGTGCGTGCGGTTTCCTGTGCCCTTAAATGTCCTTTGACTCAAATAAAAAATGAAAGCCCTCTGTTGTGCGTTTGTGCCTTTTAAAGGCCTGACCCCACCATACACGTTTGTGGAAACCCAGTGACCGCGCTGTGTGGGATCCCGTGTTAGGGTGGTGCCCTGGCGTGTCTCACTAGTCCCCTGCTGTTGGGATGGAGGTTATTTCCACTATTTCTCACTTATAAATAATGTTGCCCCAGTGTCTCTGGCCCGTGGCTGAATTTTTAGATGCCCAGAGCGTCGGAATGAGAAAGGCCCTGAGAGCACCGGGCTCGACTGTTCATTTTACAGATGGGGCCACGGAAGTGCGCAGCGGGGAGAAGGGGGTTGTCTGGGTCCACGGGGTGGGAGGGGGAGAGAGTGAGAGGGGATGCGCTGGAGCCGATGGTGGACTCGGGTGGGCTAGGGACGGCTCTGCACAGGCGCCCACTGCAGAGCAGTTGGCTGAGATAAGAGGGGCCCAAGGGGGCACTTCCTGTCCTCAGAGCTGCCCTGTGGGAGATCCGGGGTGGGGGCCGGGGGCAGTGTTGGTGTTAGCATCTGGGCTTTGCCTGTCTCTTTTTGGTGGGATGTCAAGTTCAGCCTGGGCCAGCTCGGGCCCCTCTCCCCACCCTGCACCTCCCCCAGGCCCTTCCGCTCTCTGGGACCTGGGTCCTGTGGCCCCTTCCCTGGCAGATGCAGCCTTCCTGCCCCTCACCCCCTCCAGCAGCAAGTGAATGCTGCGGGCGCTGGGTTCCCAGCCAGGGCAGCCGCAGACGGGTTCGGGTGGAGACCGAGCTTCCCCCTCCCCGGCCCGGGCTCTCCATTGTGTAGCCCCCGTGGCTGTCCTGCTGCCCAGAGCCTGGCCCTGGCCCACATTCCTGCAGTGGTGCTCTGGGTCTCTGGGTTGGAACCGGTGAGCGTGAGGGGCACTGCGTTCTCACAGGACTGAGGGCCTTCGGGGATGGGGGCTGGCGGGGCTGAAGTCTGAAGGGACCCTGGGGGCTCTGCTGGAACCACCCACCTCCAGGAGCTGGTCGTTAGGTCGTGTATCTTTGGACAGACCCCTTCACCTCTCTGAGCGCTACTTGGTGTGGTGACTCCCCACCACTGGCCCCTTATCAGGGGGTGGGACAGAGCAAGTCTTTTCCCTCTCTGGGCCTCAGTCTCCACATCTGTAAGAAGGGAGAGTTGAACTCGGTGACCACTCAGGAGCAAAGGATTAGCCCTGAGTGAACCCTGCAGTGGGAACCGTGGCGTGGTGATGCCAGCAAGTGACTGTCGAGCACTGCCCTCCTGCTGACGTGCTCTCGGTGCATTGTCTCACTCGGTCCTCATGACAGCTCTATGGACTATGAATTATTATTGTCCCCATTTAACCAAACACAGGCTCAGAGAGGTTGAGTAACTTGCTCAGAGTCACTCAGCAAGGAAGCAGAGCTGAACTTGAACCGAAGACTGTCTGAATCTAACACTGGGATTCCAGCCCCTGCTCACGTTGTGTCTAGCCACCATGAGAGCAGGGCCCGGGTCTGGCTAGTGCCAGGGAGGAAGCTCGGGCAGAATTAATTACACTCGATTTTATTCTAAGCTTTTGCAACATGATTAGCACTGCCCAGGGGTGCCGGGCTCCTGGCCTCCTGCCAGCTGACCTAATTTGTGTGTCTCTGTGTCTGCAATTCGCGCTTTCTCTCCCCTCATCCAACCTCTCCCCTGCTGGGCGGCCTTGGCAAAGCCTCTTAACCTCTCTGGGCATTGTAGCCTCATCTGCAGCATGGGTGCAGTCACCCTGATTCTACTGCCCTCATGAGGACTGTGAGACGTACAACAGATAAAGTCTTCAGAAGCGAGAGTGGTAGAAACATTACCGTGCAACTAGCAGTAATTGCGGCTGCGTCCATTGCTCAGTTCTAGGTATCAGGTCCCGTGCACCACTTGTTGTCTGCATGGCCTTATGTGAATCTCGTAGCAATTCTACGAGCAACGTCCTGTGGTGCTCACCCCCATTTTACAGATGAGATGACAGAGATGCCTGAGATTTGGGGGCGTGCCCGCTTTCTCACGGGTGGGAAGGGAGGCGCTGATTCATTCTGGCTCAGCCTCTGGGCCATCCAGTCCCATTTTCTCTGGGGAGGCTCATAATGGGGGAGGGTCGGTGGTAGGGGCCGGGCATGAGAGACCCCAGACCTCTGGTCTTGGCAAAAGGCTGAGGGCCATGGCCCCGGCACTCAGCGAGCGGCTGTGAACCGAGGAGACTTACCTGACACCTGGCTGCTCTGGGTACCTCACCGGAAACTCTGTGGAGCCTCCGATCTCTGCGGGAGCCTGAGGTGCCTCTTAGAGGTGAGGCTGTGTGGGTCAGCTCTGGAGGAATGGGCTGGGGGACAGCGAGGGAAAACGGCAGGGCAGTCCATTGGGAAGGGTGCCGAGTGTGTGTGCGTACATGTACCAGGAGGGGAGTGTGCCTGGGCCTGTGCATGGTGGCTGTGGGAAGTGTGAACAGGGGCAATGGCGTCCACGAGTTGTGAGCCTTGTGTCAGAGTCCCCACTGTGGGGACGTGTGCGGTGATGTGTTTGGACATGGGGAGGTGTCGGTGTGTGCCCTGGGGGGACGTGTGCCACCCATGTGCTGATGAGATTTTTCTGAAGTTTGGGTCACCCGTGGGTGCGGTAGGTGAGGAGCAGGGTGCATTTGTGTGTGTGTGTGTGTGTGTGTGTGTACACATGTAAGTAGGGGTGTAGGAAATGGGTGAGCCTAAGGTGGTGTGTGCCAGGCTCTCTTGTCATGAGCTAAGGTGGACACACAGGTTGGGTCCGTAAATGTTGCTCACAATTATGTGTATTTGCGGGGGGTGTGTGTGTGCATAGTATGTTTCATAGGGTGTGGCTGTGTGTGCTGGGAATGTGTGATGTGTGCACGAGGACATTGCTGGATTATTAGCTGCAGTCTGTGTGCATTTGTGTGTGCACATGTGTGTGTATTTATCAGGCACAGTAGGGTGTAAGTTTACCTGGAGGGGTGCAGCAAGGGTCAGGGAGAGGCCAAAGGGTCCTGGGGCATTCCGATTCACTTCTCCTTTAAGGGAACGGCATGGATAATTATGCTAATTATGCATAATTATGCAAATAGGAGGTCATTTGGGGGTCAAAGGCTGTTTGTCACCCTCCTCTTCTGGCATTTTGTGCCTTTGAGGCTTTCCTTGCTGCCTCCCAGGCTCGGTTTCCCACCCCCATTTTCTCCTTCTCTCCTTCAGCCCCTGGGAGCTCCTGCCACTGGCAGCACCCGCTGTGTTCCTGGGAGGGCCCCACTGAGCCCCACTTGGAGCCCTGGTTCCCCAGCTGGCCCACAGAGGGGTGGAGCTGGCCCTTGGCCAGCTCGGGGCCGGTGCTCGGCGAGATGGTGTTCAGCACCCCACCTCCCAGCCCCGCAGGTCTCAGGGGTTCCCACCATGTGGCTTCCCGGGGCGAGCTCAGGGTGCCTGGGCTATTTACTGGCCACCCCTCCCTCCACCCTGTCTGGGGGCTGCCGCTTCTCAGAAAGAATGATCTCTTGGGTTCAGGGCCCCTTCCCCAGCTTTGTCTGATGAGCGCGAGGCTAAATTAAGATGTGAGAGCGTTCTCTCCTGCCACCTCCCACTCTGGGCTTCTCCTTCTGTGGCGGTGAGCCCTCCCTCACCCATGCCCCGCAGACCCCTGGCTTTTCTCTGTCCCTGTCTCTTCGTCCCGTGTCTCTGCCCTTCTCCCTCCCTGTCATCCTCTCTGTTCCTCCATGATCTCTCCTCTCCTGCTTCCCCATCTCTATGGGGAGCTGGAGCTCCTGGTCCTTGGCATGAAGGAGATGGTCGTCATGGTAACGGTTGTCATGTCAATGGCTACTGAGCGGGATGAATAGTATCTAGGTGAGAGCTACCTGAGTGGAGGCTGATGGGTTCACAGGAGGCTCCATGCTTGCCTGCGAGCCTCGGAGTTCTGCAGCGCACGCCCAGCGTGCCCGTCCCCATGCACACGCCTGTGTGTGCCCAGAGGCAGGCCAACACACGGCACTTTTGGTGGCTGCCTTAGGTGAGTGTGTGGCAGGGTGCGTCTGTGTATGCTCTCTCTGTGTCTCTGGGTGTGTCTGTCCAAGGGTCTGTGTGGTTTTGGGGTGGTGGGTGGTCTTGGGGTTTTTCTGCTGGCCTTTCTGGAGCAGGGCACGAGGGGCTGCCGTGTGGCCCTTGTCGCTGAGGAGTCATGAGGACTCCTTGTTTTAGCCCTCGGGTTTACCCCAGTTTGGGAGTCCCTAGGGAACACAGACTTCTCAGAGCCTCTCCTCCCAGCTCAAGGTCCCCCTGGCCCACCTGGAAGGATGGAGTCACTGAGGGCGGCTTCGCCTGGGAGTGGAGCCCAGGCCCACAGTCTCTGGCTTCAGGCGTTTGCCTCAGAAATGAGCTCAGTGGCCAAGGGACTCCGGCTCAGCTGGCCCAGCTGTGGGTGCTGCCGAATGGGCAGCCCCCCAGCTTCCTCAGCTTGGGTGCTGGGGGTGTCTTCCTGGGGAGTGCGGGTGGAGTTGGGGGGAAGCTGGACGGTGGCTGCCCCGGGCTTCTGGAATGTTTAAACCGGAGGAAGACCCAGCAATTAGTCACGGGAGCAATTACACTAATTGTTCCACTCCATGACTCACTGGTAGCAAGTAAATACTGATTAATTCATTACTTTGAGACTCTGTGTGCGTGTGTGTTAACAAGGGCGGGGTGGGGGAGGGGACTCTCCTGGCCCCCTGCCCTGGCCTCCCGCCCTGACTGGCCTGGGTAGGGCTTTGGAGCAGGTGGTCGAGGCTGCGGGCAGGACGCCAGCACTGGGATCCTCTCCCTAGCTCTGTCCCCCAGCTCCGCAAGGGGGCCTGTCTGGGGCGGGGCATGAGAGGCTGAGCGCAGAACACAGTGCCGATCCAGCCCGTCTCCTACTCACACACCCGTGGCTTCCACGCCCGTCACACAGGGCACACGCTCAGTCAGACTCCTCGCTAAAGTCGGCAGCGGGACACCGAAAGCCTCAGTGGGCCTCTCCCACCACAGCTGCTGCCCCTGTCCCACCCCGTCACACCTCCCAACTGCAACTCCATTCCCCGACAGATACTTCCTACTGAAGACCTACTGGGTGCCAGATGTGGTCCTGCCTCCTTTGAGGCGCAGTCTAGTGGGGGCGAGCACAGTCCCCACAGCAGGGCCCGTGCGGGTAGACACAGCTCAGAGCGGTGACAGACGCGAATTCACAAGCCCGAGGTGCTGTGGCAGATCAGCGTGGGAGGGCTTCTCGAATGAAGGGACAGGGGGCTAATCTTCACACCTGAGCTCCGGGAGTCAACCTCATTGCCTTCCCCATGAAAGCTCTCGGGGGGCAGGGCCTGTGGCTGGGCTCAGTCTGGAATCAGGGCCAAGGCGTGGCTGCAGGTGGGGCCAAGCCAGCCCCTCCCAGGGGCTTCGCACTTCTGTCCTGGATACCCTCGGTGCTGGCCCTCGGCCCAGGGGTGCAGTGAGGAGGCATGGTCCGGGCCCAGGAAGCCCAGCTCCCTGCCTTCCCAGCTTCTGGCTGTAGGAAGGGTCTTGTGCCTGGTGAGCTGGATCCTGGGAGAAGCCCTCTCAGACTTCCTGGCGCCCTGGAGACCCCTGAGGCAGGCAGCATCAGGCCCTGAGCCGACTGTTGCTGAGATCCTTGGGGGGGGGTGAGATCATGGTGGGTGGTCTGACTTCTTGTTTTGGGGAGGACCCAGGGCCAGGGCTGCAGCCTGCATTCCTTTCTCTCCCTGTGTCCCACCTTTTATCCTAGGAAATTCCCTCCCTGGGCCACACACCCCCCGCCCCCACCATGTGACATCCGTCCAACGGACTAACTGCCCTGCCTGGGGGATTTCAAGGCGTAAGACTTTGGGTCCAAGCTGAGCCTGAATCTCATCGTGTTACGTGCTGTCTGGTGGCCTGGGGCAGGGGGGCCTAGTTCTGTCCTCTGTAGAAGAAGGTCTGGGATGCTGGCCACGCTGAGAGTAACAGCAGCCTGCGCAGAGCACCTGCTGCACACGAGTGTGCACAGCACTGCACACGTATCACACGTTACCTGTTAAGGCAGGTGCTGTCCACTACAAATAATGAGGAAACTGAGGCATGGAGAGATCAAGTAACTTGCCCCAGGCCACACATTTAGAAAATGTTGGAGCCAGGATGCCAGTCAGCTTTCTGGCTCTAAACCTGGTTCTGCCACTCAGCGGTTCCAGTTGGGCAGTGACTGCAGTTCTCAGTGGTGGTGGCCGTCAGCAAGCTGGGCTTCCGCCCTGGCTCCTGGGTCGGTGGAAAGTGGGGAGTAGGCCTACCTTGGCTCTGCCCACCTGCAGGCCACACCTGATACTGTCCCTTTGTTGTCACTTGGGCCATGGGCATGTTTTCGGTCCCTCTGGGAGTGTCCAGCCTGCTGGTCTCAGGGTGCTAAGCCCGTGCCTGCCTCTGCCATCCCCAGACTCAGCGCTGGCGCAGTGAGAACTTCGAGAGGCCTGTGGACCTTGAGGGCTCCGGGGACGATGACTCCTTCCCTGATGATGAGCTGGACGACCTGTACTCGGGGTCCGGCTCAGGCTGTAAGTACCTCCCCTTGCTCTTCCCTGCGTGTGTGTGTGTGTGCATGTGTGTGTTGTGCTGACCACACCAGCCTGCCTCCAGGGCCCGCCACGAGGCTGTGATCTCGGCACAGAAACCTGTGCAGGGTCACCTCAGTGGTGGCCCTGGGGGAGGGGAAGTCCGGCAGGGGTAGCTCTTGGACCTTGAGCACGAGAAGGGCCAATCGGCCTTCTGTGGGGGTATTAGAGCCGTAAAGCCTCCAGCCCAGGACTCCCTGCGGCTCTGTCTCTGTGTGCATGGCTCGGGTCTTGGCACAGACCTGTGGCCTGCATTGTGGGGACACAGACATCCCTCAGGAACCCGGTCTGCAGTCCTGTTCCAACGCTTGGAGGAACTTAGCCAGGCAGGTCCTCAGTGGAGACCACCTGACCGGCTCAGCCCCTTTGGCCCAGTCAGCTGTGGCCAGGGCGGGCTTAGAGCACTGATGGAAAAGGGCGGGGTCTGAGGCTGGCGCTGGGAATGGCGGGTGGATTGTGTGAGTTCCAGTCCCAACTTTATTGCTTAATAGCTATGCCTCCTCCCCTCTCGGAGTCTCGGGAAGGCTTCATGTAAACCATCAGGGCCCGGCGCAGGGACGGAGCTCGAACCGGGCCGTGTGCTGAGATCGGAGCCCGTGGGAGGACAGGGCAGGTCTGATGGGACGGGAGGAGGTCTGCGCGCCGCAGAACTGGCTGCTCGCGGCCCCTTGCCTCTGGCCTTTCCACCTTAGCCCACTTTTTAAAGCCTCTCACAAGTTAGTTTTCATTCAGTTCGTCTCTGATGGGCCATGTCTCTACTCCAAACCTTCCGGGCTTCTCTTCGCTTCTCGGCCTGGTTCAGACCCACCAGGAGCTGATGCAGCTTCTCCTTTTCTGTCTCAGTTCCTCCACTTGACCCTTGAGAGTCCCCCAGATGGCTCAAGCACGCCCTTGGAGGAAGGCTTTCTTCTCTTGCCCTCTGCCCGTGCCTCAGGGGCCCCTCCCCGCACCCACTGCCTCTTCCCAGAACGTCCTTCCCCTCCCTGCTCCCCTAACCCTCTAGTGCGATCTGTGGCCAGGTGGCCCTTAGTTGTCACTGCCTGGATTCAACCAGTTAGAAGCCCCAGGCTGGGTGGGCGAGGATGGTCAGGGAAGACTTCCTGGACTAGGTGGCTCCCTAAAGGGACTGCTGGCTGGGCAGAGAGGAGTTGGGGAACATCCACTGGCCATCAGCCAGCTGGTAACCTTGGGCCAGACTGTGCCTTCCTCCTTTCCTTCATCTTGTCCTGGGAAAACTGCAAAGAGTGAGGGTTGAGAGCCCCTCATCCTGGTGGCCATGGCCTCCCGGGAGCCTCACGCCCACGCGGTTGCCCAGATCCCTAGCTCTCTCCTCTCCCCGCCCCTCAGACTTCGAGCAGGAGTCAGGCATTGAGACGGCCATGCGGTTCAGCCCGGACGTGGCCCTGGCAGTGTCCACCACAGCCGCTGTGCTGCCTACCGTGGATGTCCAGCCTGTGGGTACCCCGTTCGAAGAGCTCCCCTCGGAGCATCCCACCCCAGAGCCAGCCACTGGCCTCCCAGGGGTGACAGAGGTCCCGGAAGAGCCCAGCCAGAGAGCCGCCGCCATCTCCACTCCTGTGGCCACCACTGCTGCCACCACCACGGGAGCCCCAAGCGTGGCCTTGGTGCCGGCCACGGCGGCCACCGCCATTCCCAGCATTCCTGCGGCACCCCCTTCCGCGGCCACCACCTCTGTCATAAGGACCACCGGTGTACGGAGGCTTCTTCCTCTTCCGCTGACCACGGCGGCCACAGCCCGGGCCACCACCCCAGAGGTGCCCTCCCCTCCCACCACGGTGGCTGTCTTGGACACAGAGGCCCCAACCCCCAGGCTGGTCAGTACAGCTACCTCCAGGCCAAGGGCCCTTCCCAGGCCAGCTACCACCCAGGAGCTTGACATCCCTGAGAAGAGCACCCTGCCCCTGGGGACCACTGCCCCTGGACCGACGGAGGTGGCTCAGGTAAGCAGGCTGGGAGACAGCAGGAAGTGAGGGCAGAGGGGGTATGTCAGGGTCCGGGCAGAGGTGAGGACTGGGAGGTTCTGGGGGTGAGCTGGTCAGGGACGGGCATGGCAGAGGGGCGTGAGGATGGAGGCCAAGGCTGGGTGAGTCACCGGGTGAGCATGGAGGTTGAGATGGACGGGGACGGAAGAGAGACCAGGCTGGGCCTCGGGATGCTGGGAATGGACTGGCTGATGTGTGTGTTGGTGGGGGCGGGGCCAGGGCCTGTGTGTTCTGGTGAAACAGCACAGACTCTGGAGTCAGCAAGTCTGGGTGGGAGTTTTTCCACTGCCGCTTTTTGGCCGTGTGACTTCAGGGAGTCACCAACGTTTTCTGTACCTTCTGTACGTCTGTTTCTTTATCTGTGAAGAGGAGGAAATAGAGTGCAGATTAGAGTGTTGAGAGAATTAAGTCCCCTGACAGATCCAAAGTGCTTAGGACAGTGCCTGGCAATAAATAGTGCAGAAATCAAAAGTTTTGGAATTGTTATCATAATCTTTTTTAAAAAGATTTCTTTGTTATTATTTATCTTTAGAGGAGAAGGGAAGGAGAGAGGGAGAGAAATATCAATGTGTGGTTGCCTCTCATGCGTCCCTTGCCAGGAACTGGCCTGCAACCCAGGCATGTGCCCTGACTGGGAATTGAACCAAGATACTTTGGTTCACAGGCCTGCACTCAATCCACTGAGCTACACTACACTAGCCAGGGCTCATAATCACTGTTTTATTACTATTAGTCTGAGAGGAATGCTAGTAGCTGGATGGCAGGTTCAGTGCTGTGAGCTTATCCTGTGCCAAGTGCTCTCCCCTCACGCCCACCCCCTGGGGTGGCACCGTGAGCCTCCTCTTATAGGCGGGCCCCCTCCCCGGGCTTTGCAGCCAGCAGTGGCAGAGTCAGGGTGTGAACCTGGCAGCTGGCTCCAGAGGCCTGGGCGTGTGGGGTGTGGGGGGCAGTGAGGGACTGAAGGGAGGAGGATGGGGATGTCAGCAGGCTGGGATGGATAGGACAAGGCGGTGGGGGGAGTAGCCTGTTCCTAGCTGGGCGTGCTGGGCGAGGCGGGTCCCCCGTGACACCGACATGGATACGAAAGCCCTTTGCAGCCAGCCCCACAGAGGAGGGCCCGCAGGCCCTGGAGCTGCCTTCGGGGCAGCGTCAGCACCCCTGGCTTCCCAGCCAGCCCCAGCAGAGCGGGGACCCCTCCTCTGAACAGCCAGGCAGCCTGGTGCTTCGCAGGTGCTTGGCTGAGCAGGAAGAGGGGACGGTGACGAGACCGAGGCCAGGTTGCTGACAGAGCTTCTGCACTCGGCCACTCAGCCCCGACACCAGGCCCGCCCTCTCCGTGCCCACCCTCTGTCCCCCGCTCCTGATCCCAGCTCTGGTCCTGTCCCCCGTGGTGGAAGCCATCCAGATTCATGGTCACTGGGCTGGTCCCCTGGACATCTGCCCCCAAGGGGCATCGTACTTTGGAGTTGTGCCCTTGGACAGACCTCCGGGCTAAGGGACTCACCTGTGCCCCACGCATGTGGACTGGGGACCAGGCCCAAGAATGTAAAAGCTGACCCAGCAGTGCCCTGACAGAAACTCGACAGGAATCTTCCACGGCAGCCTGAGGGGGAAGTGACGGAGATGGGATGGGGACAGTATGTGGCCAGATGAGAACAGAGACAGCATAGCATGTGGTTAGAAACACATGCCGGAATCAGATAGATCTGGATTTTAGTTCTGCTTCTACCACTTACTAGCTGTGTGTCCTTGGACAAGTCACTTAACCTCTCTGAGCCTGTTTCTTTTTGTGTGTGTTGGATGTTACAACAGTGCCTTTGCAGAGATGTTGTGAAGGTAATGCCCATATGTGCTTAGCACAGTGCCTTGCACATAGTGAGTGCTTGGTAAGCATTAGCCCGGAGGGGCAGTGCGCATGTGCGTGTGGCTGCCGTGTGGCTGCCCTGTGGCCAGGGCACTGGGGCCCGGGGCCTGGGCTCATGCCATCCTCCCCACAGACCCCGACTCCAGAGTCCTTCCTGACCACGATCCGGGATGAGCCAGAGGTACCAGTGACTGGGGGGCCCAGCGGGGACTTTGAGCTGCCGGAGGAAGAAACCACGCAGCCAGACACAGCCAATGAGGTGGTGGCAGTGGGTGGGGCTGCGGCTAAGCCGTCGCCCCCACCTGGGACACTGCCCAAGGGCGCTCGCCCGGGCCCTGGCCTCCTGGACAATGCCATCGAGTCGGGCAGTTCGGCGGCTCAGCTGCCACAGAAGAGCATCCTGGAGCGGAAGGAGGTGCTTGTAGGTGAGGCTTGGGCCAGGGGGTAGGGTGGGGGGAGCTGTGGGAGGGGCAGCTGGTCTGTCCTCAGTTTGCCCTGGGGGAACTCAGGGTGTGAGTTTCCCGGGAGCCTAGTTTCCCAGAGCGGCCCCCTCTGGTGTGTCCCTGGACCGTCACTCATCCCGGAGCCTGACACGCACTCCCTGTTACCTCCAGCAGCTTCCTCAGCACCCCCTGATCCCCCCTTCAGGGGGATGCCCTTGACCCCTGCTTTCTTGGGCCTTGCTCATTGACCCCTTCCAGACCTTGCCCCCTGGGTCCTAATTTCTGAGTCCTTTCTTTGGCCTGATTGGCCCACCCTGGAGCCCAGGCACCGAGGACCTGCCCTGGCTGTTTCCTGCAGTCCGGACTCAGGCCCACCACCCTGCTCCCCACCCAGGGTGGCTGCGGGCGGGGCAGGCCCCCCACCTCCCGAGGCTCCTCTTGCATCATCTGTAGAGCGGAGTTAACCACCTTGCATTAGTCCGTTCTCTGCACGTCTGTTCATGCGTTAACTCCTGTGGTTGGGATGGGTCACAGTTCAGTTGGCAGAGTTTTTCTTTCCCAGTGACATGTAAAATAGCTGGATGGGGACCATGGCACTGGCCTTGAGCCGCATGAGGCTTCCACGGGCTAGTGTGCGTGAGGTGACTGGAGCTGACCAGGCTGCAGTGGGGGCTGTAAATGGAAGTGGTCAGAGTCGACTCCAACTCCAGTTTCCCAGCCCCCACCCCCAGGGCTCTGCTCCCTCCCCTGGGCCGTGACCTCTGCCCTCTTCCTCCACAGCCGTGATTGTGGGCGGGGTGGTGGGCGCCCTCTTCGCCGCCTTCCTGGTCACCCTGCTCATCTACCGCATGAAGAAGAAGGACGAGGGCAGCTACACGCTGGAGGAGCCCAAGCAGGCGAGCGTCACGTACCAGAAGCCTGACAAGCAGGAGGAGTTCTATGCCTAGCGGAGCCACAGTGCCTCCCAGAGCCTCAGCGTTGCCCCTCCACCCAGTCCCTGGCCCGTCCCACCAGCCCTGGCCTGGGGAGTGGGCCCGGGAGGGAGCCTGGCCCCAGCTCCTCTCCCCCCAGCCTCCCGAGGTCTGCCCAGACCGCCAGCCTCACACGGGTCTTCCCCAAGGCACAGGGGGCACTGCCGTCTGCCCTGGCCTGTGCCCTTACCAGCTCATCTCTTGTCCTCCACCAGCCTGGGGCTTCAGGACCTCACGTCAGAGGGATGGGAGGAAAGAAGCTCCTGAGTGGCTGGGGGAAGAAAGGGTGGGGCAGGAGGTGGGCTCGAATGCCAGCCGGGCCCCGCGGGCTGGCTGAGGTCTTCTTCTAAGGGCAGAGGGGCACTCAGGCTGGTTCCCAGGATAAGCATTTACAAGTTCAGCCTTGAAATCGAGACACTGCCACCTCTTCTGTCCCAGGCCCCTCTCCCCGGGTGAGATGTGTCCCTTGCCGCCTGGCGTGACCGGGGCTGTGGGGTCGCTCTCCCCTCACCCGTCCCATTGCACCTGCACCTGAAGGTTTCGCCTCTTCCCCATCTGCCCCTGAGGACGTGGCTTTCTAAGAGTGTCCTGGCAGCCACGGGTGAGGAGGGCTGGCTGGGCTGATCAGACCTCCCTCTTGCGAGTGGACTTGGCACAGACACTGTCCCCCACAAGGTCACGCATATTGTCACGCCCAAAGACAAAAGCATGAAATGACAAAATCATGGGCAGTCCTGAGCACCCTGCCAGTCCAGACACATCACAGACACACACATTCTCCCAAAGGTGTTTCTTATGCGTTTCTCATGCGCCCTCAAATCTCAACAGTGCAAGT
The DNA here is from genome assembly GCF_021234435.1 of Artibeus jamaicensis. NCBI lineage: Eukaryota > Metazoa > Chordata > Mammalia > Chiroptera > Phyllostomidae > Artibeus > Artibeus jamaicensis. The sequence goes on from NW_026522057.1 coordinate 12,395,090, forward strand.
CACAAGCCATTGTCACCCAGTGGCAACAGTGTGGCCTGCTTCCCTCACCGTCTCCCCTTCCACATACGCACAGTCCGGCACCACGTTCTCTGGCTTTCAGGCTCAGTGGGGAGGGTGGGACCAAGCCAGTACAGTCAGCCCATATTGGGTCCCCTGAGTCACCCTGTCAGGCTCAGCCCCTCACCATAGCGCCCCCACCCCCACCACCAGCCACATGGCCGCTGACCCCCGTGTGTCAGACACAACCCCACGTGGATGCAGTCCCACCCCACGGGGCCCGGGCTCACGCTGGAGGAGACAGTGGGCGCTTGTCTTCCCGTTCAGTGTGGTGTGGGAGGGCACTGCCTCAGGGCCTTGCACACCCCTCCCCTGCACCTGCTTCTCTCTCTGTTACCCGAGGGGTTGGTTTGGGGCCAGTTCCCCACTAGGGGGGAGCCTTGCTGAGGAAGGCAGGCTGGTTCCTGGAATTTGGCCTCGGGCTGGGGAGGGGGCTTGGATTTCCCAGGACCAAAGGCCCCAGGCGGGGAGGGAGCCTGTGCTCCGGCACCTGGTCTCCCACACCCCCTCCTGCTCTGAGCTAGGGGCCGACTCTGCCTCCCAGGACACAAGTCTCCAAAGTGCCTGTGAGGGTGGGCCCTGCCGCCCGGGCCCTCTGCACCCTCTCCCCTTGGCCTTGCCAGGCCCACCTCAGCCCCGCCCTGGGGTCCTCCCTGGGCCTTCCCCATGGACACCTTGCCCGATTACTGGGCCAAACAACCTGGTGGTTCTGGCTGCAGCTGGAAGCAGCCCACCCAGATGCACCACCAGGCCGAGGGCTGAGAGCAGGTGGGGGCAGGGGTGCCACAGGCTCCCCCAGCCTGCCCCCCACTTCTTTACCCTTGTAAGTGAGGCTACTTCTGTGGCTATTTTAAATGTGGGGTCACAAATCTCCTTTAGCAGGGTGCACTCAGCAGGGGCGCTTAGAGCCCCAAGACGTGGTCTGCTCAGTAGCTGGCTGGTGCTCACGCCCCCGCCCCTCACCTCCAACCCAGATTAAAGCCAGGAACCTAGGTTTCATTTCTGTTCCCTTTTCAAGATGCGCTGGTAACAGACTTGCTGGGTGAGGGGTGGGGGGTGCCTGAGGCAGAGAGGGCCAGGGTCCAGGGCCTTTCACGGCCTGCCTCTTCCACCATCTTCCTTCCAGCCTGGGGCTCCATCTCAGACTCCCAAGCCCCTCAGCAGGGCCCGGAGGTTTGTGAGGAACCCAGGTGGTCCCAGCCTTTGGAGGGGGGACAGGAGTGGGGAGAGGCATCCTAGGCCCACAAACTGTTGGAGGTGGCCTGGCCTTGGTCACCTCTGGAGCTGAAGGGCTGGGGCGTGGGGGTTGGAGGACACCAAAGTCCCAGCTGCCCTCCCCCCTGAGCCCTGGTGGGCTGCTGTTGGGGGCAGCAGCTCTGGTGAGAACGCCTAGGCAGGCCGAGGCTGAGAAACCAGAGAGGACCTGGGCCCCACCGGGAAGCCCAGGGGTGCTGGGACCGTGTCAGACCCGTGGCAGGGGGTGGGGACAGGATGCACGACTCGGGTTTAGGCTGCCTGGAGTGGCCCGCGTGGGTCCGGCCTGGCTTCCAACTTGGGGCTTTGCCTCCTGGCACTGGTCTTTCCTCTGTGTCCTTAGCCTTTGAGAGAAGAGGCCAAGGCCCTCATTCATGGAGCCCTGGGCCCGAGGCAAATGTCCAGGCTTTATCCTTACAAAGTTTAGCCGTCTGGCCAGCCCCAGTTGAACAGGGCAATCCAAGAGAGAGGTCGGTTCAAAGGGTGAGCTGGAGCTCTCCTGGGTGCAATGTGGGTACAGGGCCTGCCCAAATAGATCCTCAGGTGTGCCCGTGCTCCTGGGGTTGGGGGGGTCGGTCGGGCCCTGGCATTTCCTGGAAGCATGGCCAATGCCAAAGGGGAGGGAGTCTGTGTGAGCCGAGAGCCTCTAGGGCCTAGGCTGCGGGGAGCACAAAGGCAGGCTGGGAGTTTCAGGTTGGGCCCACGCCCAGTTGTGATTTCTAGAGCCAGGCCCTGTCTTCCCAGGGGGCCGGACGGGGTACCTCTTCGGAAAGGCTGGGCCTGGCAGATCTGTGGGCAGTGGCCTGGGGAGCTCAGGACCCCCTGAGGTTGGCAAGTCATCTGTCCAAAAGCCCTGGGCACGGAGAGCGAGCCCATGGGTCTGACAGCCGCCACCCTGGACTTGCTTCCCCAGGCCGCCTGCCTGTAAATAGAAGCTCCAAACTGTACAGATTTACAGAGATGCTGAGACCAGACTCTGGTGTTGCTGTCTAAGGGCTGACGGCCCCAGCACCCCCTGGGTACCCATCTGGCAGCTCGGTGCGCCTGGCCCCAGCGTGGCGAATGCATGTAAATATTTTTTTTGTAGGCAGTGTGGCTCCAGAGAGCCCCCCGAAGACAGTGTCCCCTCCTGTGCGTCCTTTCTCCTGTACAGAGCCCTCCAAGAACCTGTCCTGGGGCAGGGGGGAATTTGTCCTCTGCTCCAGGCTTTCCCTGGCCCCTCTCCCCATAACCTGTTTATTAACCACACCTGTCCTGAGTTCATGGCCAAAACTTTACGTGGAGGGAAGAGACTGGAAAACGACCAAGGCACCTGCTGGGGGTGCTCATTTGTCCCAGAAGGAACTGTTGGTTTTTTTGTTTTGCTTTGTTTTTTTTTTTTTTTAACACTTCCCGTGCTGTGCCCATTTATAAGAGGAAATAAAATTAAGCTGAAATGATGTACTGTAGCCAGAGTGTGAGCTAAATGCAGAGGTCAGGGAGGGAGGGGTGCCCATGGTCCCCCTTGGACCTCGGCCACCTTGGGCTTTAAAAGAAATGGAGAATCAGGCAAGGAGAACGGACCAGCAGCCCCCTGCGGGAACCCTTGTGGTAAATCTGCCGTGGTGAAGAGTCTGGAAACCACAGGGCGAGGCTGTGGTGGGGCCAGGGTGGGGCTGTGGTGGCGCTGGCGGCCCTGTGGTCCACCCCCAGGGGAGGGACCGTGGTTTCAGGCCACAAAGAGTGAGTATCGGGACCGCAGGGTGTTGGAGTCGGACTGGTGAGTGGGGTGGCTCCAGGGTCTGGTCGGCCTGCTTTCCGGCCCAGGGGACGTTTCTTCACAAACTGTGGAGAAGCCGCTTGGCCTCTCTGGGCCTCAGCTTTCCTACCTGGTGGGACAGTAACGCACAACATCCCCCAGATGGCACGTGGAAGGATGACGGGAGGCAGAACACGGGGCACAGTGCTGGGCACAGCCGACCTCGGCTCACGGGGTCCTGGGTGATGGCATCGGAACAGAACAGAGGCCATGACAGAGTTCTGTGCCCGCAACCACAGACCGACCCCTGGGGTCGCAGGGACGGGTGGCGGCGCGGAGCACTTCTGAGGGAGCCCTGGGCCCCCTGGTGGAAGTCCCTTCCCCAGGGCCTCAGTGGGGCTGTCCCTGCCCCGTGTGCACTCCTCTGTGACAGGGGCTTGATGCACCTGGGGACCCGTGGGTCACTCCTCCTGGTGGGAAGTCCTTCCGGCTTTCCCTCCTGTAGTCATTCTCTGGGTGCGCGTGTGGCTCCGAGCCCTTGCACGGGCCAGCCCCCCAGTGTGGGTGTCTGCATCGCAAACCCCCCTCCTCTGAGGACGACTCTCCGTGTCCCACACATACTTTCTCTAGAAATTTAGCCTTGAAATGGGCACTCACACAGGGTCCCGATGGGTCTGTGGTGGGTTGGGGTGGAAGTCCTCTGGATTTGGTACAAGGTCCTCCCCTCCCCCTTCCCCTGCCTGCCCTGTGTCAGGCCCTGCGCTTGGGACTAGATGACCAGAGGTCGCCAAGAGAGCCCAGCCCTGCCCTCGGAGCCCTCACGGTCAGTCAGAGAGACGGGCAATAGACGGAGTCTCGTGGCTCTGTGCTGAGCTGGTCAGCCACCGCCTCCAGCCCCTCTCTGCTGGGCAGTTCAGGGATGGAGCGCCGAGGTCTGGGACTCTGGGCAACCTGCCCCCCAACAGTCGCAGTCTGCACAGCCGGAAACTGGGGTGAAGGGGCCAGTCCTGACACCTTGAGGGCCTCACGGAACCTGCTCTGATGTGAGGGGTGGGCTTGCTGCCATTCAAGTCCCACTTCTCGACATGACCCCTGGTCCAGGAAGCTCTTGGAAGGTAGTTCCACCCTCCTCTGAGTTCCCGAGAGGAGCATGACCTTGGAGTCAAGTGGGCCCAGCTGTGTGCGCTCGGGCTCAATGTCCCACCTTTGTGAGCCTCAGTTCCCTCACATGCAGATGTGGACAGTAAGGCAGATATTTGGGGGCTGTCGTGAGGATTAAAAAGCTCGGCCTGTGTAACAGCCAACAGCTCAACTGAAATCCCCTTTGTAGCGTCCGTCGTTCCTCAGGCAAACCCGTGTTCAGATGCCAGCTCTGCCACCGACCGGCTCCATGACCGCAGGTGAATCACTCCAGCTGTCGGTGCTCAGTCTCTGCACCTGTGAAATGGGAACATCGTGCCTGCCTCACGTGCACGGTGCTCTGAACGGTGCCTGGCCTCGAGTAGGAACTGTGTCAGTTTGGGCCATTATTAGTGGTGCTGGTGTTATTATCTTTGTACCGTTATTTGCAGGGCCCGGCATTGTCCCCGCTGAGTGAGTCAGTGACACTGGGTCCGAGCAGACATCAAAATACGGTGTCAGCTCTGGTAGGAACTCTGCCTTAGGCTTGGCTCGAGCTGAGGCCGGGCCTGGAAACCGTGCATTTGGCTGCAGGGCTGGGCTGGGCGCTGCTGCCAGGGACAGCATTTCCCTCTGGACCCTCAGGCCCAAGGGATGAGCAGCAAAACAGAGGGGGAAGGAGGAAGAATAGCTGATTGTTCCCCGTGGAGGTCACAGCCGCCTGCTGGAGCCGTCCCGGGAACAGAGCAGAGCGTGCTCAGCCCCCGAGGACCGCCCACTCTGTCTCTGCCGGGCTGGGGGCGGGGGAGGAGGGCCGACCGGGGGTCCAGCTTGACCCCCACCAGACCTGTGCGCCTTATCCACGGGTAGCAAGGAAGGAGGCAGGGCTTCCAAAGCCCTGTGGTGAGGCGCCCACTGTGCCAGGCACCCCTGGGGGGGTCTTCTCATGTGTTTCCTTTTAGCATCATGCAGACCTGGGTGTTTTGAAAGTGAAGAAACCGAGGCTCAAAGAGTGGAAATGTGAGGCCGTGAAGCTGTGAAATGGGGGCGGTGGGATTCAAACCTGGGTCTTTTTCTGCAGTCGAAGTTCTTTTAGTCCCATCGTGCCATTTCGTCCCTCTCCTGTGAGGGAGCTGTGTGAGCACGGGCAGGTTCCTAAGCTTCTCTGAGCTCATTTATATCATCAGAAAAGCAAAAGCAACAGGGCACTGAAAGGCTGCAGGGATCCATTCAGAGAGGACCTGGGCAGGTGCCTCCACGTCAGCACCCATCGGCAGGCACCATGTCATTGAATTCTCAGAGAGAACGATTCCTGCATTTTACAGACAAAAACATACACCCTGTGAGCAAACTCTGCCCTGTGGACGCTTCCACAGGACAGCCAGCCAGTTCTTCAATGAATAAATTGCAAGGAAACAAAAAAAGAAGTGGAGAGGGAATTTACAGATACGCTCCAAAGGCATGTCAGCTAATCCACGTGCTAATTATGGGACACGTGGAAACTTAACGGTGAGTGAATATTTCTAACGAAGGAACCGTTGTTAATGTTTCTGAGCTGTCATAATGGCCCTGCAGTCACGGTCCTGACTGAAATCTTTGTGGATGAAGGGACAGCATGTCTGGGACTGGCTTACAAATGCCCAGGGAGGAGCAGGTGGGAGAATGAGAGATAAGATGGGACTTGAGCTCATAATGGCAGAAGCTGAGTAATGGGCACATAAGGATTCGTTGTATTATTCTCTCCACTCAAGTTAAATTTTAAATTCACCACATTAAAATGTTGAAACCCAAAACAAAAACAAAGGAAATTGATTCCCAGAGGGGCACAGGAAGTGTGTGGGGGGGTGGTCCCCCTCCCGCCCTCCGACCTCGGCCCTCTGGTAGATGCAGAGCTGGGGTTTCTGACTCCAAGCCGGGTCCCCTGCCCCTCACCCCACCCCCACCGTGGCCTCCTGCAAGGTCGTCCCATCCCCCCCAACCCCCCCCCAGCTTCGTGTCACCCCCTTCCGGGTGGCCAGTTCTCACGCGGCCCACCCCCAGCCCTTCACAAACACACTCTCCTGGGTGGCTCCGAGGGAAGAATGGGTATGAAACTGTGCTGAGGGACGTGGCGTCAGCTACTGTCCGCCCCCAGAGGACTTTGTCTTCTGCCAGAGAGAGTGACAGACACGGCCCCTCCCCCAGGGGCTGCAAGTCACGGCTCACAGAGCACGTCCCAGGAATTCCTGGTCTTGCTTACTGTTCACAGCAGAACTGGGAGGTAGGGAGGTTGGGATGACTTTTCTGACTTTGTAGGACATTGGTAGGTCATTTCCCCCCATGTTCAAGCCTTTGGCCAAGTCCAGACCTTTATCATGCCTTGCTGGAGATATTGAAATAGACTTCCAGCCTCCAGAACTGTCAGAAAATAAATTTCTTGTTTAAGCCAGTAAATACCGTCGTATTTGGTTATGAGAGTCCAAGCAGACTGATACAATTAAGTTTTACAAAAACTGTGAGAGGTAGTAGGTACTCTTATTACTCTTGTTTGCAGATGGGGAAACTGAGGCATAGAGATTCTGAGGAGACTGAAGGTTTGAGTAAGAAAACTGTACAGCTGCAAGATGGAGGCATGAGTAGACACACTGTTTCTCTTCACAAAACCAAAAGAAGGACAACAAATTTAAAAACAAAAAACAACTGGAACTGCCATAAAATAGAACTGTATGGAAGTCCAATAACCAAGGAGTTAAAGAAGAAACATTCACTCAGACTGGCGGCCAGGGTGGAGAGGACTTGTGGCAAGGTGGCGGGCAGGGTGGTCCCACAACTGCATAAACTGGGAGGAACAACTGGGGAGCAAGACAGACCTTGCAACTCAGGGTTCCAGCAAAGGGAAATAAAGCCTCAAAACCTCTGACTGTAAACATCTGTGGGGGTTGTGGCAGCAGGTGAAACTCCCAGCCTCGCAGGAGAGTTCATTGGAGACACCCACGGGGTCCTAGAATGTACACAAACCCACCCACCTCCCCAGGTGCTCCGATCAGCACCAGAAGGGCCCAATTTGCTTGTGGGTAGCAGGGGAAGTGACTGAACGCCAGGGAGAGCTGAGCAAGCAGCGTCGTTCCCTCTCGGACCCTCTCGCACATACAGCATCACAACGCAGCAACATGGGTCGCCCCACCCTGGAGAATACCTACAGCTCTGCCCCTTACTACAGAACAAATGAGTGGAAACAAACAAATATAGCCCAGATGAAAGAACAGATCAAAGCACCAAAAAAAGAACTAAGTGATGAAGAGAGAGCCAACCTATCAGATGCAGAATTCAAAACACTGGTAATCCGGATGCTCACAAAAATGGCTGAGTATGGTCACAAAATAGAGGAAAAAGTGAAGGCACTGCAAAGTGAAATAAAAGTATACAGGGAACCAACTGTGATGGAAAGGAAACCAGAACTCATATCAATGATTTGGGACAGAAGGAATAAATAAACATTCAACCAGAACGGAATGAAGAAACAAGAATTAAAAAAAATGAGGAGAGGCTTAGGAATCTCTGGGACAATTTTAAATGTTCCAACATCCAAATCACAGAGATTCCAGAAGGAGAAGAGGAAGAGCAAGAATTTGAAAACATAATGAAGGAGAACTTCCCTAATATGACAAAGGAGATAGACTTCCAGGAAGTCCGGGAAGCTCAGAATCCCAAAGAAGTCGGACCCAAGGAAATACACACCAAGGCACATCATAATTAAATTACCCAAGATTATTATGATTTAAATATTTTATTTATTTTTAGACAGAGGGGAAGAGAGGGAGAGAAGTATCAATGTGTGGTTGCCTCTCGCACACCCTCTACTGGGGACCTGACCTGCAGTCCAGGCATGTGTCCTGACTGGGAAGGGAACCGATGATGCTTTGGTTTGCAGGCTGGCCCTCGATCTACTGAGTCACACCAGCCAGGACTTATTCTAGTTTCTTAATCATTCACCCAATATTGATAGATGCCTGTTGTGTGTTAGCCACTATGCTAGGTGCCAGAGATATGGAATTAAAAGACACACAGTCCTGGCCCTCGGGGGGCGCGCAGGCTGGGGTGGGTAAGACAGACCTGGCGTCGGGAACCAAGACACTACTCATGACGTGGAAGACACGCGGCTGAGCCTCGCTGCTGCGTCAGATCCATCAGAGGCTGTTTTAGTTCATCCTGTTCCAACAATTATTGGGCATATGGTCTACACAACAATGATCTCTCCTCCCAAAGACAAGGCAGACAGATTTCTAGAGTGAAAAGCTGACATAAAAAGCACAGCCTTGACTTTATTTTTAGGTTTCTAAGCCAATCTGAAGTTGTGAAATGTATTTAACTGGCATTGTGGGTAATCAGCCATTGTTCTTCGAAAGCCCCTGTGCTTTGCTTCTGGTAACCGCCCTCGCTTTCTCACGGCCGGTCACGTGGAGCTAACTTATGCCCGAGGGAGGGGCCCACGAAAGTCAGAATTCCACGGTGCCAGGCAATACAAGTACCGAGTACGGAGGAGAAAGCAATGAACTTCGAGGCTTCCAGGAAGAGGACATGTTTAATTTGAGTGTTGGAAGCTATGCAGGAGTTCTTTGTGACAAGAAGAGAGGTGTTCCTTAGACAAGGGGGAAAGAGTGAGAAAAGCACCGCAGGCTGGGGGTGAGCGGAAGTGAGGCAGGAGTGGTGGGGTCCCGGGGGCTGGCGAGCGCAGCGGAGTGAGTGCGGGGCCTTTGAATGGCATGCTCAATGGTTCAGTATGAGCAGCGAGGGGGGCGGAGCTTTTCCTAGAGGGAGGTGGTCAGATGTGTGGTTTGTAAACAGGGCCCTGGCAGCCTGCAGGGAGGGAGGCGAGCAGCTGGGGGCAGGGCAATCAGTTTCCCAGACTGGAAGTTCGTTGGGGGCAGTGGCAGTGCAGTCTTTCCTTCTCTGATGTTTCCCATAACATCTGGCAGGGGCGGGGCACGCAGCCGGCGGAATTCAACAAAAGCCTGCTGTGTGAAATCCATGCATGCCTCAGGACACGCATGCATGTGTGTGGATTTCAGGAGCACCCCAAGCTGGCCTCCTCCACCCCCCACCGTACTGTGCATGGTGCTAGGGAACACGGAGGGTGCAAACCTGTGGGCAGCTTGGTGTGCGTGTGTGCGTTTATAGAATGGGTGGGGGAGGGGACACAGCGTTTGTTTTGGGATCAAGGCAGGAGGGTCCCAGCCGCTCTGGCTTCAGAAGGGCTGGCCAGGTAGATGCTCACGAGGTTTGGAAGGCAGACTTTCACTTCATCTGGGCAAGCCTCAGTGTGTGGGTCTGAAGCAGAAAAGAAAGAGACAGAAAGGGTGGACCCACAGTGGGCAATGGTTTTGAATGTTATGGCTGAGAGTCAAGATCTACAGAAAGAGAGTGACGAGGTCACATTGGTGCTCCAGAAAGATCACTCCGATGGCAGCAGGGAGGATGGACTGGAGAGGAAAGGAGATTCTGGACTCCGAGTCCCACGTTAGTACCCAGTGGCCTGCGACAGGGCTTTGGGGAAGGAGGACATAGTGAGGGTGAGAGTCACCAGGCAGGTCTTCTCGGAGGAGGCGGGGCTTGAGCTGGTCCTTGACTCACAGAGGGAGAGGGTTTGCCAAGCAGGGCAACAGCACAAGCAAAGGTAGAGAGGTTAGGACGAGCGGTGGCTAAGGACAAGTGAGTGACAATGCCTGCCTCTCTGTACCCTCTCCTGCCCACCTCCTTGCTGGAACCCCTCTGGGACGGAGGGGCCTGCTCCGAGACGGAACTCAGCTGCATGTCTGGGTGTCTTTGGCTATGGCTGAGGGAGGGATGGGCTGGGTGCAGCCTGGAAAGGTCCTTCCATTGTGTGTGAGGCCAGGCTGGGGCCGCGGAGGCGGGTCCATGAGCCCTTTGTTTGCAAGCCACCCACAAGCACTCCCTGATGGCCATGGACTCAGGGCTATGTCGCAGGGACAGGTTGTTCTGCCTCAGCTGGTCCTGATGTCATAGCTGAGGGAGGGGGCAGGGCCAGGGCCAGGGCTGGGAGTGGACACTGGTGGCCTTCGAGGCTGGCTGAGGTCGGACAAATTGCCTTTTGCCCTTGAGGCTCAACAAATCATCGCTTCATAAAAACCCTTAACAACTTGACCCACAAACTGATGGATGGAACCTTCCAGCACCTGGGGAATCCCAGAATAACGGAATCTTTTTAGGATCATGAAATCTTTCAGAGTAGACCCTGCGGAAATCATAGGGTCCTAGAGGACAGCAGGATCTTGAAAGTCATACATTTTAAATTCCCTCCTTTTGGGGTGCGGTGAAGATAAAGTGAAATACCACAAGCACATGGAACTGCCCTGAATGCCGTAAAAGCCCCCAAGTGTCAGTGGTCTCTGTTTTGAGGAAACTCAGGCCCAGAGTGGCGACGTGACTTGCTCAGGAACACACGGCTGGGAAGCGGTGGCTCGGAAGAGCAGCGGCCTGGCCCGGAGGGAAGCCCAGGTGGGTGGAGGCCCGCTGACGCTACCCCCCCGCCGTGGCTGAATCATTGGTGGGGGTGGGGGCAGGAGGCAGGGAAGAGCTGCCCAGGACCCCCGGCCTTCGAGCTAGCCCTGGCTCTCCATATCGATCCCTGTGTGATCTTGGGCACGTCATTTCCTCTCTTTGGGCCCCAGCTTCTCCATCTTTAAGAGAATAGCATCTCCCTCCCTGCTTCCCTTCCAGGGAGGGCACGGCAGGCCCTGTGGTCAGACAGCCCATGGAGCTCAGGTCCTGGTTATGAGTTCCCAGGCAAATGCCACCACCTCTCTGAGCCCATTCTCCCCTCTGTGCCCCGGGGAGGACCAGGACCCAGCTGTCCTCCCAGGTGGCATGATGTGCAGGCCTCCTGCTTGCAGGTCCCAACTCAGCTGCTGCTCGATGAGCCGGTGATTCAGGGCAAGTTCTGTTAACCGGCAGGCACCTCGTTTTCTGCAGCTGCGAGCGGACACCACAGTGACACAGATTCGGGTGAAGAGGTTAATACAAGTGCAGCGCTTAGACAAGTGCCTGGAGGGCGGGGAGGGCTTAACAAGTGTCCTACCACTGTTACCACATGAGGCTCCGTGGTTGTGAACAATAGTTATTCCTGGTCAGCGAGGAGCTGTGGATGTGAGTGTGTATGAGTGTGTGCACGTACGTGCCTGCGTGTGGGTGATGGTGCTTATTAAAAGCAGAGCCTGCCGCCCAGAGTTGAGCTGTGTGCCCAGAATAGCTGCGCCTCCCAGCAGCCTCTCTGGGGACTGGAGTGTAATGAGTGTTTACGGAGCGCCCCCCCCCCCCCCCCAGGCAGAGAAGAGAGGCGCTGAGGAGCCAGCTTCCAGCCAGGCAGCGCTGGGAGCCCAGTGTTATTATATTAACAAGCATCAGGGTGATGATTACCATTAACGAGATTATACACCAGGCAGCCTCCCCCCTCCCCAGGCCTTGGGCTTACAGCAGGCAGGCAGGCAGGCAGGCAGGCCTGCTGGCCTTCTCCTCCGTCCTTCTTGGTCTCTGTCCTGGGGGAAGGGGAGAGAGGATTCCCTGGGGGCGGAGCCCACAATATCCTTGTCTCACTGCATTTCTGCAGGCCCCCAGGTTGTCACCCCCATTTGCAAATGGGAAAACTGAGGCTCCGTGAGGGTGGACTGGCATCCTCTCACACCTGTGTGAGCCCAGACACGTCTTTTCATGGCTTCTCAGTGCTGCCTGCAAACAGTTACAGTGGGGCGAGCCCTGAACCGGCACCGTGCGTGGACTCACTCTTTCAGCTTCACAAGAGCCCCACCGAGAAGGTACTACTGTTACTGTCCCCGCGGTGGGGAAGCTGAGGCACAGAGTAGTGAATAACTGACCGTCCATGTCGCGTCTTCTGCCTTCATGGGGCCCCCTCCCCTCCCACAGGCAAGATGAAGGAGTGGTTCCCAGACGCCACTTCTCTCCAGAGCAGGCTGAGCTGAGGGCTCTGTGACTGGGGGCTTGTAGAGTTTCCTTCTTGTCCCTTTCCCCCCACTGGCCCCTCAGTCAGGCCTACCTCTGGGCACAGGCTTTGGTGCCACCAGCCATGCAAGGCTGAGGCTGCTACCTATACACCCACTGATGCCACAAACATTATTCTGACCCTTCATTGGCCCCGAACACCAACCCCTTTGGATACACTCTGAGAGGTCAGGTTCCCCTACGTTAACTGCACTGGCCAGCTACTCTGTGTCAAGCACTGCGCCAGGCCCTGGGGACACGTGATGAGACAGACTGTTCTCATGAAGTGTTTAGTCTCTGGACAAATCAGTACAGGGTACATTATTTACTTCCAGGGGGACTAAGCACCCCAAAGGGCAAGAGAGAGGCCTGTGGGATGTGGAACGGGCCCCCCACTGAGGGGGCTGCCCTTGACTTGGGGCTGAAGTGCTGTTGGAGCAGAGGGTGCGTCAGGAAAGACCTCTCCCAGGAAGTGATATTTAAGATGAGGCACAGAGGCTGGGCAGGAGCTGGACAGTCACGGGGGCAGCAAGATCCCCACTGAGCCCTCGTCTGCCTGATCAGCCCAGCACCCAGCGTGCAAGTGCCTCCCAGGTTCCATCATCACTTAGTCAGTAATCATTTATCAGTTAAACGTTTCTAATTTGGATAGTCACTTTCTTTCATGCTTTATTCCCTCATTCTAAATTCCCAGATGCCTATCTCATGTCAGGCTTGGTGTTGGACCAGGGGACACAGAATTGAATCAATTGTGGTTTCTGCCCTGAGCTGCTCCCAAGCTGGTGTGGGTGATGGGCCCTTATGTACAATGCCATGTGATCAGTGGACTCTGAGACCCTTCATCCAGGCTGGGGCCGAGGTGGTCAGGAAGGCTTCCCACAACGAAAGGTAGAAAAGGAGGGCCAGCAAAGGTGCAAAGCATGCACAAAGGTATGAAGACCCAGCACAGAGCTGGCTGTGAAGGGCCCTGAATGACAGGCTGTGGCAGAGACTGTGGCTGTTGCCTAGTATGTCCTCTCCCACAGTAGGGAGACATGGCTGCTTGAAAGAAAGACTACATTTCCCAGCTTCCCTTGCATCTGGTGGGGCCATGTGATTAATGTGGCCAATAGGAGCAGAAGTAGTATAGGCAGTTTCAGGGTTATTCCTTAAAGAGTAGTGGTGTGTGTGCCCTCTCCTCTACCTTTCACTCTTCCCACTCACTGCCTGGAAGGCGAACAGGTCCTGTCTTGGAGCATGCAAACGAGGACAATGGCCCAGGAATTATAGGGCAGCAAGATGGCAGGATCCTGTGTCCCTGATGCCATGGAGAGCACCAGCCACCCGATAGTTTATGTGTGAAACATGAGAGACAAATAAACTTCTCTCTTAGTTTAGTCAGTGTTGTTTGAGGTCTCTGCCTTGGGAATGAAGCCTACACACTAGCTAACAGCTGGGTGTAGAGAGCTGCTGGAGTTCTGTGGGGAGGGGAGGGCCCTTGTCAGATTTGTATTTGGGGAGATGTGTCTGGTAGCAGGAGTGCAAGGCGGGGTGGAGGGGAGAGAGACAGAGGCAGGAGGACCAGTGAGGTGGTCGATGTCTTGCACTGAGGCAGGGATCACCCAGCCTGCTGTACATGTCCCTGCTGACAGAGGGCAGGCCAGTTCTGCACCCAGGCCTGGAAATCAGCCCTGCGGAATCTGGCCTTCTGCTGCCCTGGAGCCCTGGGACAGCTACTCTGGGGAGAGTTGCTAGCGCAGGCCTGAGGGTGGGAGGCAGAGGGCTTGGGGAGGAGTGAGAAGCGGGTGGGGAAGTGTCTATGGGGAGAGGGGGCCTGGGTGGGAGATGGTGGTGGGACAAGGACAGATGGGAGTAAGACTGGGGGTGGGGGGTGCTGTGCTAGTCGGGTCTCTTCTAGCTGCAGGAAGCAGAGACCCAACCAGAACTGGGACGTCACTGGCTCTCAGCTTGGGGAAGGGCACACCTGGCTCAGAGACTTGAACAAAGTTGTTGGGGCTGCCAATCCCTCCACGCCGCCTCTCACTGTTGAGCTCAATCTCTCCCATTCCAGACAGCCTTTCTCCGTGCTGGGGGCAGGAGGTGAACGTGGCCCCAGGCAGCTTGGGGTCACATCTTTTCGGCTCCCCTGAAACTCCTTTCTTCCAGCAGCCACATGTAAATCCCAGGGGTTGCCTGCCCACCCTTGGCCAATCTCTGTGGTCAGAGGGTTGGGTGCTTTGTTCGCCCGGCCTGGATCTCTTGTGCAGCCTGGGGCCGAGGGGCTGGGGTCCTGGGATTGTACCACCCACAGGGAGGAGAGAAGCGATTTCCCTAAGGAAGGAAGCATTTTTCTGTCACCTGGAGACTAGGGGCAGGGTTTCTGGGTGGACAACGGCAGTTGAGAAAGACGGCAGTCACAGAGAAAGGGCATATGGGGGGATCTGAGACAATGACGGGGGTGGGGACGGAGAGGCTGGCAGGAAGTTTGCGATAACAATCTTCCTGTGCCTCTCCCCCAGCAGTGAGCTCACGTGGAACGCACCCTCAGCCTCCGTTTTCCTGTCTCTGGGCTCCGGTCTCACTGAATTGTGAGGGAAGAGCACGTGGAACCAATGCCTAGGGCCACCGATGCGCCGAGAAACGCCAGGCTTCTCTTTCTAGAGCAGCCCTGCCACTTCCTCTCGGAAGCCCTTCTCGCCTCTCCCCAGTCTGGCAGAGCTGGTGGCCCCCTCCCTGGGCCCTGTGTTCCTGCTGTCGGCCTCTATCTGGGCTCGGCTCCCCCCGTGCTCCAGTGAGTGACCCCCATATCTGTGTCGCTTTAGGCCGTGGGCCTTCGGAAACGCATCTCTATCCTCTCTCAGTTCGTTCTGCGGCCCCACGCTTTGGTCCTGCCAGCTCTTGGGCATCTGCATGTGTCTCTGTATATGTGTCTGCATGAAGATATGTTTGTGTGAGTGTGTGTGGTTATAAGTGTGTGTCTATGCATGCATGTTCACCTGTATGTGTAAGACTGCGGAAGTGTTACGTGTTGTGTGGAGATTTAATAGGTAGATTTTGTGTGTCTGCACACTGCGACTGTGTATACAGGATGGCGTGGAGCCACTCCCCTCTGGGGCCTGGTGGCCTGCAGGTGCGCACACAAACACACACACACAAACCTGCACTGAAGTATAGATACACAGAGACACAGACACACAGAAAGAGACGCGGTAGTTGCACACGCTGGCGCACACCCAGAGGCCTGTCTGGAGAGGCCCTTCCGTGGCCCTGCCCGGGGCTGGCCCTGCCCGGGCTACCCTCCGGAAGGAAGCCGAGAGCCTGGCCTGGGGCAGGCCGGGGAATGGACTCCCGGGGCTTCCCCTCCCCAGACGGGGATGTTTTCGTGTGCCCAGGCAGTGGCTGGAAGCCAACCCCACCCCATATCTTCCATTTCCACCCATGTGGTCACGCCTCTGACAGCAGGAAGGCGGGTCTGCCCTGCAGGGCAGTAGTTCTGGAAGATGCAGAGGCAATGGGGCCTCGGAAGAGGACTTCTCACCCAGCCGTCTGTCTTTTCAGGAAACACACCTCGGGCACCACCGGCCCCTGTTACAACATCCTAGAACCACTGTGACCTGCATTCATTTATTCTGTCCGAAGGGTTGGGGTTCCAATTCAGGCTGCGGGGCATGGACACAGAGGTGGGGGAGGGGCTCATTATTTATTAGGTGGATCTGCATATACAACAAGAGGTTTATTCACTGCTGTATCCTCAGTTCTTAGCTCAGTGCCCAGCACGTAGTAGATGCTCAGTAAGTGTATGTGGAATGAATTAAGGAAGGAGGTTATTATTAGCTCCATCTTATGGACATGGAAGTTGAAGTTCAGAGGGGCAATTTGGCCAAGGTTGCACAGCAACCAGGAAGCGGAGACAGGATTTGAACCCAGAAACTGTCGGAGTATCAAGGCCCTGCTTGTCCCGCAGTATGTGCAGGTTTACTATAGATGAACCCAGTGGATTCTGAGCTTGTGCCCTGGGGCCCTGGCGTCCTCCACGCACAGCTTCATCACTGGTTCCAAGTCAGTTTCCTCGTCTGGACAATGGGTCTGATGAGGTATCGGGTGTGAAGGCACGAAATCAGTTCATAAGAAATATAACTGTTTTGAAAAGATCACTGACCCGGATTTGTGTTTTGAGGCCCCATTTCAATGCATGCAGCAAAAAAGTAATCTCAGTTATTTGGGGTCTCTTACCTGGGGGTTGTGTCTGGGTCGGGGAGAGAGGGCAGGGCGGGAGCTGGGGCTGGGACCCGCCCTCTGGGCTGTCATCACTACACCTGGTCCCCCTTGAGGTGCCCTCCGTCCTGCCTGGCCTTTGGGACCAGCCCTCAGACGTCACAGCTATGCTGTCCCTGTGCCCATCCCCGAGCCACTCAGCTCTGACTCTCTCTTGGCCCCTTCTGGGCAGAGGGGTTGTCCAGGCCCTGGGTACGTGCCCCGGCTCCAGCTTCAGCTCCAGCTCCAACATGGACTTAGCAAGTCTTTTAACCTAAAGTTTTCCTCTCTGTACAAGTGGCGATAATAAGGCACCTGCTTCCCAGGGTTGCTTGTCAGGTAAACATGTCAGTCCACACAGGATGCTCAAAACAGCACCTGGCACCTTGTAACTGCTCAGTAAGTGGCATTTGAGCTGTTTCTGTTACTTGCCTATTCCTAGGGGTGGGTGTGGCTGAGGACAGGAACGGGGGCAGGGCGCCTTGTCTCAGGCCACCTCCCCACCTGCCCCTCCTCCTGACTTCTGGAGACTGACAGGTTGGGGACTGTCCTGGTGATGGGGCAGCATGTGTGTTTGTGTGTGTGTGTGTTTGGGGCGTGGTTTGTGCACATACAGGGGGGAGGAGCCACGTGCTACGAACACCGGCCCACGTGCCCTTCCTCTGAGGCTGGCTGGCGATGGCTCTCTCTCTGGGGTGCCCTCCTGGCTCTCTCTGCCACCCCGCCCAGGCTGCACGGCTGGAGGGAGGGTCTCTCTAGTACCAGCCGGAGCCTCTTCTGTACCCTCCTGGGCGCCCCAACACCCACGGGATGCTACTCGGATGCCTTAGTTTGGCCTTCAGGGCTGTCCACCACCACCACCAACAGGCCCAAACTGGCCTCCTGCCGTTCATTGCTCAGTGTCCATCCTGTGGCTCTGCTCACTCTGTCCTTCCAGACCCCACACCTTTGCTTGTGCAGGCTCCCCACGTGGACGGCCCTGGGCTCCGGCCGCACCACTTAAAAGGCAGCCTCTTCTCCGGGTCCAGCTGCGTGGCTGGCCTTGGGCCCAAGGGGACGTGTGCAGCCAGGGCCGGGCTGGCTCAGCAGTGGGAGGGGCAGCAACAGGGGTCCAGGCAGGCCCCCTTCCTCCGGGAAGCTGCTTAGGGAAACTTGCAGCGGAGCTACGAGGAGGACCGGGCAGGCGGGTGGGCCGGCCGGCAGGTGGCTGGTGGGGCCTGGGCACAGGGCCTGCTGTCTGGGAAGCAGGAGAGCTGTACAGACATGTGAGTTTGACTCAGCGAGTTCGAGTCCAGCTTTTTCTAGCTGGTGACCTCAGGCAAGTTGCTTAATCTCTCTGGACCTCTTTGCTTCCTTTGGAAAAGAGGGGTAATAGTAGCTGCTGACTCAGGGGAGCATCACGTGGACTCAGAGTGCTGTGGGATTTGTCTCCCGTGTGGACAGTGCCTGGCACAGAGTAAGCGCTCAGTAGACATTGGCTCTGACCATGAGTGCAGCCTCCGGCGGTTTGACGGGCACGAGTCAGGGGGCCAGACCCCCAGGCACTGGGCACCAGGCAGACAGGCAGAGCTGCGGCCGGGTGCTGGGGTGGAGACCCAAAGTGAGAACAGCAGTGCATGCTGCGTGAGGTCTGTCTGCGAGTCAGGGTCAGGCCTTCTGTACGGATTACTACACAGTCACCACGTGAGCAGAAACACGAGTATTAGCTCACGGCCCTGGTTGTGGATCGTGTCCCCCCAAAGACATGTTCGAGCCCTGACCCCGCTGACTGTGAGTGTGGCTGCATTTAGAATTAAGGTCTTTGCTGAGGTAGTCACGTCCCAGTGAGGCCAAGATAGATGAGGGAAGGCCCAAACCCAATGCCCAGAGTCCTTAGGAGAAGAGGAAAATTTGGACGTACACACGCAGGGGAAGGGGGTCCCACGCAGGGGTGGGGGCCGGGACTGGGGGGAAGCTGCTGCAGCCACCAGTGCCCGGCAGCGCTGGCGACCACCAGTGGCCCAGGGAGAGGTGTGAAATGGGTTCTCCTCCTGAGCCCCCAAGAAGGAACCAGCCTTCTGAAACCTTGATTTCAGACTGGAGCCTCCAGAACTGCGAGAGGGTAAGCAGCTGTCACTTTGAGTCCCCAAGTTTGCAGTACTTTGTTTGCAGCAGCCCTAGGAAACTGATGCGGCCCCACTTCACAGATGAAAAACAAGTGCTCTCAGAGGTTAGGTCACCAGGCCAAGGTCAGTGATTGAACCTCGGGTGCTTTGCTCCCCAGCCCCTGCCCCTAGCCAGTGGCAAGGCTGTTTTGTGGTCACGTGTGCCCGGGCTCCACAGCACGGGTCTCTGTGTGTCTGGAGATCGGGAGATGCTTGATGTGTGCAATGCTGAAGGCAACAGGGGTCCAGGAGAGACCCTGAGCTTTGTGCCTCAGGGCACTGGCCTGGGGGGTGGCAGTGGCTCGAGAGTCAGCTCATAGGGCATCAGGCACTGACTGGTCAAGGTCTATGCTCTTTCAGTGTCCAGAGGGCCTCCATCTGGTGCTCAGGACCTTGAATGAAGCTGGCCCTGTTTTTAGAAGACTCAGGCTCCAATGCCAGCCTGACTCCCTACCAGCCCCATGACCTTGGGCAAGTGACCTTGGATCCCTCTGCCACAGTTTCCTCATCTGGAAGATGCGCCAAAGGCTTGGGCCAGGCGGGTAGGGCAGAACTGGAGACAAAGGGCCTTTGTTGCTGGTGCCGGGAGTGGACTGACGCAGGGAAGGCTGCTCTAGGGACAGTTTAGGACAAGGTGACCTTGGATTCCCTCTGGGAAACAGGAAGTCCATGCTGCCCAGGTCACCGCCCCGGCCACAGGAAACCAGCCGACCCCTCCACTGAGTCCCAGCCCAGGAAGGGATTTGCCGTTTTGTCAACAGCCCAGCCAGCTTCTGAGAGCAACACTCAGAGCTACTGGGGGGAAGGGGGGAGTCAGCGTCTGCTCTCTCATTATGTAGAACGGCTGCTGAGGCCCAAGGGGAAGGAACGGGCTCCAGATCACACTGCGCCCAGGGAGGGGCCGAGGGAGCACCCGCACCTGTGACTCTCGGCAGTGGCGGCAGCCGCGGCAGCAGTAATAGGCATCAGTCTCTGCCTTTCTGTCTGGCTCACCTATGTGCCTTACATGTAACAGCTTCTTCAGCCCTCACAACGCTATGGGGTAGACACCACGATTACCCCCATTTTACAGATGAAGAAACTGAGGCACAGCTTTGTCAACTATGCTGCCCCAGGTCCCACAGCTAGTGGGGAGTGGATCTGGCCCAATTTCTCCTGTTCTGAAATGGGGAAATTAGGGTCTGGGGTGGCGAAGGGAGCCTCAGGCCTCTTGTGGCTGGCACGGTTAGCCATCTACTGTCCTCTTCTTCATCTTTTCTCCCAGGATCCAGGCTTTCTTCATGGTGGCAGTGTGCCCAGATTAAAGAACCAAAACTAATTTTCCCACTCTTTCTAGTATATCAGGGTGCCACGTGACACATTCTGGCCCATGAAATCTAAGCAGATTCCCTGTGTGGGGATTCCAGAAGAGTCTTTAAAAAGAGATCACCCAACTGGTACGGGCTTTTAGCTCTTTACCCATCCCTTTCTTTCTGCGCAGAGCACAGACCAGATGCTGGAGCTGGAGCAGCCGTTTTGTGATCCTGAGGCCATAAGTCCGAGGCTAAAGCCACATGCTGAGGGCAGCTGAGCTGAGAGAGGGAGGGGGGCCAGTGACATTGATGTCCCTTTCTCAGCCTGGGTCTGCCTTCTTCTGGACTTCCTGTTAGATGAGAACAAAAACATCTCTCTTTGATTTTAGACCCAGTTCAGTTTCCTTTTTCCTTTTAATTTTGCTACTTGCAGCTACTCTTGACTTACTGTGTCTAGATTCTCTGAGTCTTAAATTCTAATCAAACTGGAGTTGGAAGGACATTGAGGAAATATCTAGCTCAGGGATTTTCAAATTTTGTGTTGCATCTGTGCTTTGGGGGACCTGCAAAACCACTGAACATCTTCTATGTAAATATGAATATTTATGGGAGGCCCCATCTCTTTGCTTAAAAGGCCCAGCTCTGTTTTTCCACTGTTCAAATATGTCAAAAAGCTACCGTCGCGCCGAACTCTTTTGTATAAAGGTGGGAAAACAGGCAACGGCCGACTCAAGCCCGAGACAGCGGGAGTGGGAATAAAGAGGCCCCACGGCGCCGCGCATGGAGGGGGCGGCTGGCAGGGAGGGACGATTCCCTCTCAAGCAGCAACCGGCTTCACTACTGCAAATGAGCCTCGTGCACCTGGAGAGAGAAATGCGTCGTGACTGCGAAGGAAAATGGGGCAGTGATGTCACCTGCGAGAGCAGTGTGACAGGAGATGAGGAGTCCGCATCAGTACATTCTAGACCCTGGGCTGGGGATGGGATGTATTGGTGAGCAAGACAGACATGCCCTCTGCTGCAACGAGCGGCTGAAAAGTGTTCAGGCACAGGAGGCCCAAGAGGTGAAAGTCTCCGGCACCCCCTCCCCCCATGGAGTCGTCTGGTGGGAAGGGTCTGTGACTGAGCCTCGGCATGTGGTTTCCCTGCCTGCCTCTCGGTGGCCTTGCTGTGTGGCCTGAGGCGATCTCTGCCCTCTCTGGTCCCTGGGGGTCCGGGGGGAGCTCTCTCCAAGGACTCTTTCCCTCTCTGACATTCAGGCAGCGTGACACGGGAATGATCCCATTTTTTAATGCACCCGTGTGTTTCTTAACTGCTTTCATGTGTCTCTTTTCCTTTCAGCCAACGGCATCCAGGGTTTTCGAGAGGAATAGGATCAGGGGGTCAGGAGTACAAAAGGGAAGGCTTGATGTTCAGCTTTTGACTGAATGGGATCCTGCAGTCCTTAGACAGATAATGGTCTTGAAAGCCAGGCTTTGTTGAGGGGGGAAGGCTTTCTAAGTCCTCTTTGCACATCAAGAGCCCAGCCTGGCTGCCTCTGAGATCATAAGAGGAACGTGCAGAGTGTGGGGGAGATGAAGAGGGGGACACTCCTGCCAGGCGGGGAGAGGAAGTGGGGGTCTGCCATGGAGGGGATTCTGGTGGGGCGGAACCAGGGTGAGGATGTGGCCTGGGTCCAAAGGAGAGACCCAGGAGCCTGCCCTCCTGGGCATCAGCCTACAGTGGGGATGAGGCCAGACCACAGATACTAGGCTATCAGTGCTAATGGTCCACTTACCAACGTGGGGAAATAGGTGTGATGGGGGGCATGACATTGGTGGGAGGGGGCTGACCAAGCATTGCTGGGCCCCCAGGGCCTGTGTGGAGTGACCAGGAGGTCCAGAATTTCAGCTCCCCAGGATCGAGAGGCCCTTGTGACAAGGGACAGTGGGGGAACCCCTGGGCCACTGCAGTGGAGGTGGGGCCAGTTCCATCACCAGCAGGGACAGTGTGGATTGTGGCTAGTGCCTGGAGAAGCAGGAAGAGAAACCTTGCACAGTGCCAGTGTGGACCAGGTGTGCCACCTGATGGGGAGACCTCACCCCCCCTGCTCCCAGGAAGCGTGGCCAGCTTCCCCGACCCGTGTCTCTCCTGGCTGTCATGTTTGGAAGGGAAGTGGGAGGGGGAGAAGCCCTGAGCATTCACCCCAAGGCACCATATGACACCATATGATCTCCAGAGACACCATATGACACCGGAGGGGGACAGGGTCACGTCTAATTGACAATGAACTTGCTAGTTAACAGTCCCTCTCCCCACCACCCCCGCCGTCAGCAGGACAGGCATTGGAAAGTAAGATGAGCTCATTGGTGAGAAGTGTAGGGAAGCTCTGTCCACTTTTCCTCTAAGTATCCGGCTTAGTGAGTGCAGTTTGGAGCTGTCGATATCAAGAGAAGGGCCCGCCCATCTTTCTGTTTGTCCTTCTAGCCTTTGGTCAGCTTTCGTTTTGCCAGTTAGGTGGGAAGAGGCTGGCAGGGGGCAGGCGGCCCATGGGCGACAACTTCCCAGTCCTTTAGCAAGTGCTCTACCATGTGCTGCTGTGTTTGATAGTCTCAAGGGTGATCGCCCCTATTTGAGGCACTGACGCTCTGGGAGGTGAAACAATCTCCCCAAGGTCACACAGGGAATTGATAGCAGAGCTGGGACCTGAACTTGAGTCTGCAGCCTGAAGTCACGTGCTTCTCACTTGTGCAGGTTCTATGGGATGCATCATGGCCACATGATTGATGATGGTGGTTACAAGGCCATGATCTACTCAGGGACCTCCCGCGTGTGACAGGGGACATCACAGTGATCAGTCAGGGGCCGCTGGGGAGCTACTCACTGGCTTCCTGGCGTATCCCACAGGGGCTCCGAGCCATCACTCTTCCTACCGTGCGTTAGGGGCTCAGATAAAAAGCTCCAAATGCACCTGGCAAAGTGACGTGCAAGAAAGACTCGTGTGTCTTGCTCCAATTAAGATGTTGGAAGAGAAGAGAGTGTAATTGTCCCACAATTACCTTTATTTATCAAACTCAGAATGAAGAGTGATTATGAAGTGTCTCGGGAGAGCTTTGGGAGTTCTGGTGGTCTGGGCCGGGTGGGCAACCACGCCGCTGCAGGACAGAGGGCCCACCCATGGGGGCATCTGGGGACAGGCTTTTAGGCCCCATGGAGGAGCAGGTGAGGTCTGGCCCCTGCCTTGCTTCTGGCTTGCAGGGGGCTCGAGTCAGTCTCATCCTTCTCCTGGGTCTCAGCTTCTGCCTATGGAAAGTGGGGAGAGTTCTCTGCCCTGCTCATTTCCCGGGGAAGGAAGGAAACCGGAGACTCATCAGCAGGCTCCTACTGCACGCTCGATGCTGCGTCCAGCCTTGTCACACATGAAATCCCTGTCATATCTCATGAGGCCACCTCCCCCAGCGAACCTCCTTGGAGCCCCCAGGTTGGGCCAGAGGACTCTCTTTAGACCTCCATTCCCCAGACTTTGGTGGGGTCTTCGCTGTCCTGGGGGTTGAGTGGTCCATCTCTTTGCCTGGACTCTGAACTCTGCAAAGGCCAAGATAATTTTTAACTCATGTTGGCATTCCTAGCACCTGGGATAGATCTCCAGTAGCTTCCCCATAAATGTTTTTTGAGTCAACAACTAACAGATAAGCGATTTAGGCTCAGGGGTGTCAGTAACTTGCCCAAGGACACACAGTTAATAATTCTCAGAGCCAGAAATCAATATCTCGAGGGGGCCCTCCATCAAAGGGTGCGGGACAGGGTGAGGACGGAGAGGCAAGCCTTGGAGACGAGCCTGTGCAAAGGCATGGGGGTAGAGGAAGGCTCAGCTCTGCTGGGGACGCTGTCCAGGAGGGCACTGGGCGCTGCAGGGTGGGAGGCTGCACCCCTGGGCTGGCCCGCCTCAGCCTGCAGAGCTGGCTGTCCAAGGTCAGCTCTGACCGTACAGACTCCTGAGGCTCCTGGGTCACCAGCACACCCTACCAGATCCTGTGGCATGAGAAGGAAGGAAGGAAGCAATCTTGGTTTGCTCGGTTTCCTCTGGTCTCTCCGTAACCCCTGTGCTGGCTCAAGGAGCAATGCCTAGAGACAGCCTTGCACGGCGGGTTGGCTGGCGGGTTGGCTGGCGGGTCGGGGACCCAGGCTGCTCTTCTCGCCTGGGGCTCCTTTGCATGCTTCTGTTGGCTGTTGCCTGGCCACAGTCGGAGCGTGCCGGGCCATGGCTGAGCTGGCTAGAAGAACCCAGGAGGGCTTGGCGTTTGTTGAGGACTCACTGGGGGGTACAGAGGGTGCTGGGCACTTTTATACATGATCTCCCCACTCAGTGTAGCCCTCAGGTGGCACCATCACCCCCATGTTGTAGCTGAGAAGGCTGGTGCTCCGTGGGTTAGGAGGCCGGCCTGTGGACAGACAGTTCTTTAGAAGCAGGGCCAGAATTAGGGCCCAGGACTGTCTGGGTCTGTCGCACCAGGCTGCCTTCCAAACTCGCCTGAGTTTCTTAGCCAGACATCCCTCTGGCACAGAGAGGTCCTGCACAGAGGGTCCGGGGCTCCAGCCAGGAGACAGGTACTGAAGGCAGCTGTCGGCCCTGACAGGTGGGCCCAGGGCACACGAAATAGGGGGCAGGAATGAGGGCCTGGAGCAGAGTGTTGGGGAAAGTTCAGTTCTCAGCCAGCTCTGACCTTGAGTGTCTTGGAGTGAGTGTTCTTCAGAGAGAGACAGTAGAATAAAATGGTCACTTATATTTTAATATACATACATATTCATAATTCATTTACCTAGCTAATCATCCACCTCCCCATCCATCCAGCCATCTGTCCATCCCTCCATCTGCCCACCCATCTGTTTGTCTGTCTGTTCGCCCATCCATTCATCTACCCCCATTCCCATGAACATTTTCCATCCACCTACTGCTCCGTCTGTCTATCCATCCAACTACTGTCTACTCGCTCTCAGTCTGTCCATCTGTCCATCCACCCATCCTCTCACCCAGCTACACACATTGGTTAATTCAGCGGTTCAGTGAGACTGTTCAAGGACCCAGGCTCCTTCTGTATTTTTGGTTTGTGGGACTCAGGGTGTCAGGCTTTTGTTCTTTGTCCTTCCTCCTCGCGGCCACAGCACCTCATCCCCCCCCCACCAGTGTGGAGAGGCCAGAAGAGAGAACACCCCCTTTTGCGTTCCTTTAATGAGGAAAACTTCCCTGAAGCATCCCCAGTAGACTTCCTCTCGTGTCTCCTGGGTCAGAATTACATCACATGGTCATTCCCAAACCACTTTCTGGCAAGGGAAAATGACCCTGATGGCCTCAGACTAGACAGGATGAGGCCCCAGTCTCCTCCTACGCTGCAGAAGTCATGAATAAAATTGGGATTCATTTAGCAAGGAAGAAGGAAGGGGAAGAGGAGGGTGGCTGATGAGCAGGCAAATGTGTCAGCCACTCCATCCACCTTTCCCATTCACTCCCCATCCACACAGCAATTCATCCATCTGTACACCCCTCATTTATCCATCCATGCGCCCATTCATCTATCAAACATTTATTGATGCCCACTGCGAGCCAGTCCCTATGCTTTCTGTCTGGTGGGAGCTCACAAGAAAAAAACCTCATTAGGGAGAAATATGGAGTTTCCCATAATACCTCTGATAACGGCTTTATTTAGTCACAGTAAGAATAATATCTGAAGATCGTGCTGTGCATTGCAGTTTGTAAAGATCTCCCAGGACCACTCCTTCATTCCACACACGTTTATTGAGCATCTGCCGCATGCCAGGGCCAGCTTTTTTAGTTTTACAAAGTGCTTTTTCTTACATTTGTCAGAAAGAGCCCTCCAAAGGCAGGGACCAAGCTACGGGCATGGAGCGTCATCTCCAGAGCCTTCCTCAGGGCCAAGGGCAGGAGGTCCTCTAGGGCAGGGTTTTTTTTGTGCGGGAGCTTTTCCTGGGGTTAAGGAAGAAAGGGTTTCCCAGAGACACGGCAGGCCTTTCTAGAACCACAGACTGACCATTTTCCAGAGCTGGCGATGGGCATTGTTCAGAGCTAGTGTGGGGTCTCACAGTCCACAGGCAGGGGGTCTTCTGGGCGTAGAAGGATAGATTTGTACTTTGCTCGGCACAAAGTGGGCATCTCCTCTTGACCCAAGGGTGCAGGGTTTTCTCTGCAAAACTGGGGGGTGTCCCTGGCCAGCCCTGCAGGGCCTGTGAGGCAGGCAGAGTTAGGTCCATCTTTGACTCAGATGCCTCCATTGAGGTCAGACGCACCCCTCTTGCCCACCCTTCATCCCCGGTGTTCTGACCTGTCTGGGCAACATCTGAGCACCTCCAGACTCACCCTGATATTCCTTCAAAACACATCGCCCCTGTTCCTTCTCCAAGGGCACTCTCTGCTCAGGTGGAGGGGCCAGACTGTGTGGGTAATAACCATTTCCATTCATGAGTTGGCTGGCAAATGGGCCCTCCAGATTTTGGGTGGGGATCCCCCATAGCCATGGGCAGATCTTCTGATAAAATGGTTTTCTGACATTGGATTTTCTAGAGCCTTGGGCAGAGTGGGTTTTCATGGTTCTATGGCTTAGGATGAAGTGGCATCCAGAGCAGGAGGGGAGTGATTTCCAGGGTCAAGATCAATGTCTTCCAGAGTGTGCCCCGAGGTGTTTTCCTGTGTTCAAGAAGGAGTGTTTTCCGGATGCAAGGATGGAGCATTTCCCAGACCTAAGATGAGGGGTTTTATAGAGCTATGGACAGACATTTTCCCAGACTCGGGAATAGAATCTTCCAGGGCTGGGGACTGAGAATTTTCTGAAGCAAGAAAGACCCCCCCCACCTCCACTTCCCTATTCATAGTCATAGTTTACCAGAGGTGGCAAAAAAATTCAGATGGGGGACGGAGGATCATCTCTCAGCTCCGAGTAGGGGACAGCATCTCCTCCCGAGGCACAGGGTGTCTGGGCTGCACAGTCACCCTGAGACCCCAGGGAACCCCACTCTCGGCTGCAGGTCCCAGACAGAGGGCGGCAAAGCTCATGGCATCTCAGCCACACAGCTCAACTTGAAAATGGTTCGCACTCCCCAGATGAGCCAGTTCTAGGCCCTCAAGGTCAGAGTGAAAGCGCCTTGAGTCATCTTACTACAGGGGGAAAGAAAGTCTGAAAGCAAGGACCTCAGAGCCTCTCGTCAGCTGGCGCGTCGACCTTGTCTCCTTTCATCACTGTGTCGGTCACTTCTTGGCAACTTGCCCACATGCCCTAAATACAGAGGAGTGAAGCGACCTAGATATTGGAACAAAGAAAGGTGTCGGCATCATCGGCACCAGGTTAGAGAATAACCAACCAGAAGTGCCGGAAAAGTCAAACTGCATGGAACCCCAACAACCAAGAAATTAAAGAAAAAGTCAGCCAGAGCACCCAGACCCCGGGTGCGCTGAGACAAAGAAACAGGCCCCAGTGAAAGACCAGAGCAAAACTCCAGAAAGAGACCCAAGCGATGAGGAGACGGCCAGCCTGTCTGGCGGAGGTGTTAAAGCCCCGCTAATCAAAATGCCGACAGAACTGACTGAGCTTGGTCAAAAAATGAAAAAACAAATGAAAGATACCCAAAATGAAATAAAGCAAAATATTCAGGGAACCAACAGTGACAGGAAAGAAACCTGGACTGAAAGCAATGATTTGGAACAAAAGGAAGAAGTAAACATCCAACTGGAACAGAACAGAGAATCAAGAATTCAAAACAGTGTAGAGAGCCCTGGCTGGTGTAGCACAGTGCATTGAGCTTGGGCTGTGAACCAAAGAGTCGCTGGTTTGATTCCCAGGTGGGGCACGTGCCTGGGTTGCGGGCCAGGTCCCCAGTAGGGGCCACGTGAGAGGCAACCACACATTGATATTTCTCTCACTCTCTTTCTCCCTCCCTTCCTGTCTTTAAATAAATAAATATAATCTTTTAAAAAATATTTATTTATTTATTTATCTTTAGAGGGGAAGGGAAGGAGAGAGGGAGAAAAGCATCAATGTATGGTTGCCTTTTGTGCATCCCCTGCTGGGAACTGGCCTGCAGGGAACAGGCATGCAACCCTGGCATGTGCTCTGACTGGGAATCGAACCATGATTGTCTGGTTTGCAGGCCCACGCTCAATCCACTGAGCTACACCAGCCAGGGCAAATATAATCTTTTTAAATGCTTAAAAAAAAGTGAAAAGAGGCTTAGGAATCTCTGGGACAACCTGAAACATTCCAGTATCCAAATCATAGGGGTGCCAGAAGGAAAAGAACAATAGCAAGAAATTGAAAACTTATTTGAACAAGTAATGAAGGAAAACTTCCTCAATCCTTCCAAAGGAAATAGACTTCCACAAAGTCCAGGAAGCCCCGAGAATCCCAAAGAAGTTGGATCTGCAGAGGAATACACCAAGGCACATCATAATTATATTAGCCAAGATTAAAGATAAGGAGAGAATCTTAAAAGCAGCAGGAGAAAAGGAGATAGTTACCTACAAAGGAGTTCCCATGACTGTCAGCGGATTTCTTAAAAAAAAAAACCTTGCAGGCAAGAAGGAGCCGGAAGGAAGTATTTGAAGTCATGAAAGGCAAGGACCTACATCCAAGGTAACTCTATCCAGCAAAGCTATCTTTTAGAATGGAAGGGCAGATAAAGTGCTTCCCAGATAAGGTCAAGTTAAAGGAGTTCAGCATCACCAAGCCCTTATTATATGAAATGTTAAAGGGACTTATCTAAGAAAAGGAAATGATCAGAAATATAAACAGTAGCCCTGGCTGGTGTAGCTCAGTGGATTGAGTGCGGGCCTGTGAACCAGAGGATCACGGTTTGATTCCCAGTCAGGGCGCATGCTTGGGTTGCTGGCCAGTTCCCAGCAGGGGACCCACAAAAGGCAACCATACATTGATATTCTCTCCCTCTCTCATTCCCTTCCCCTCTAAAGATAAATAAGTAAAATCTTAAAATATATATAAACAGTAAAATGACAACAAACTCACAACTATCAACAAATGAACCTAAAAGAACAGAAAAACAACAAAAACAAAAACTAAGCAAAACAGCTAGAACAGAAACAGAATCAGAGAAATGGAGATCACAGGGAGAAATTTCAGTAATGAAGGGGCAGGGAGGAATAGGGGGAAAAGGTACAGGGAAGAAGAACCATAACTGGTAGGCATAGGGCGTGACCAACCCCTTATAACCAACCCCTTATATGTGCAACCCATGGGCACGAACTAAGGGGGTGCAGTACTGGAGGGTTGGGGTACGGGGCGAAGGGAGGGTCAAGGGGGAAAAACTGGGAAAACCATATTAGCATAATCAATAAAATATACTTCAAAAAAAGAACCAAGTTAGGTCCCTGGGCAGCTACTTCCCCCATCCCACCTGCGCTTCATCTTTCTTGTTGCACACATGACGACATGTGGTGAGTGTGTCCTGTGTGTGAGGCCCCCAGCATGGTCCAGGGGAAGCAGGGGCCTTCTGACAGATGTGAGGCACAATGAGGGCAGTGAGGAGAAGCGGCACTGGCCTGTCTGGGGCCCGACACTCCCTAATGGGGGCCCTGGGAGACCCCACTTCCTCCTCTGACCCTCAAGTTCCCGCACTGTAAAACTCAAGGGTTAAAAGGCTTGATGAGAGTTAATATCCGCACCAACCCTGACATGTATTAACGTTCTGTGAGCTGACCCTTGGCCTTCAGAGAGCCGCCCCAGGGCCCATCCTCCGGGCAGGGGGAGCCAAATCATTTCTCAGCGCCAGTGACGACATCCATCAACATCCTGTCGGAGGGCGAGGTGAGGCTCTCACGGCATAAATATGGTGACCCAGGCACTGAGGACACCTCTTGGCTAATCAATCCTCTTCCCTTGAGATTTTCTGGGCACCTATACGGTGCAAAGATGAAAAGCAGATGGGAAGTCAAAGTGTCCCAGGGACAAGGGAGCAGTTAAGTCTGCCTTCTCTGTCCGAGAGGGCCGCGCAGTGATTCTCATCACACCGACTCTGCACGCTCTGGAGGCTACACCGTCTCCCCGCCCGTCCAGACTCCCGGCCAGTGCACGCCAACGTCTCGAAACACCGGTAAACATGCAAACGACAACCTTGCAAGGACTTCCGCTTAGAATAAAACATTTTAAATGGAAATCAGTGACAATTATTATTTACCACTTTTTATTATTTTAATTTTATTTGATGTTTCTTTATGTTGCTATTTTTGAATCAGCCAATTATTTAGCCCTGCAAGAACAAGCGGTGGACAGGTCTGTGCACGCATATGTACGACGTGGGATGCGAAGGGGGTTCGCCTCCCGCACCGCAGTGGCCGCCGCGGCAGTGTCAGTGACCAGCGAGGGGCAGGCGCCCTGGGCCCGGGCTGGGAGTGCCCCCAGGTGTCTGGCAGAAGCAAGGAAAATAATCAGGCAAGGAACCCGACGCCCAGAGGAGAACAGTAGAGGTTCACCTGCGGCTCACGCTGCAGTCTCCCACCTGGACCGGCCTGCGCTGTTAAGAGCTTCCAGCAGTGAGCACGCGCATATTAATTGCCGAATATATTCTACTCGTTTAGTATGCTTGGGGCACTTTTTTTTTTTTTGGTAAGCCATGCCGATATGAGAATTCAACTAGTGAGGGATAATTACAATTACTTAAATTTCAATCAATATTTAATTTATTAAAGTTATAGATCTTAGAACCCAGCTCCTTCTTGAGCGTTTACCTCCAACTTATGGATCTTGATATTTTATTCATGAACTTAGTAAATTTTACATAAAAGCAAGATCACATTTACTTGCTCATTGATTCATAGTCACTTAACTTATAAATTTGATAGATTAAATCCCCATAAACTTTTAACATCGTTTACACATTTAATTAAGCATATTCCTTTAGATATTTCAAACTGCAATTACGAATTCAATTTATCTGATTCAAACACTTCAAACACCTGACAAGGGAAATCTACAAATATGACAAATTATTCCTAAGTTCTTAAACACCGTCTGTAAATCTAGTCAGACATAAAAGTAATATTTAGATATTACTTCAGATGTGTTAAAAAACAAGCAGAACAATATAAAAACAAAACAATGATTATAAAATTTCTTACTGCAACTGTAAATACAATTTACATACAAAAGTATCAATACTATTGTTCATTTCTTTAACATCTTGTTGTGTTAAGAGAACTATATGAGGGTCAACCTATAAATTTCTCGCCCCTATCAAGATAAAGCCCTTGGCTGGTGTAGCTCACTGGATTGAGTGTGGGCCTGCAAACCAAAGGGTGACCGGGTTCGATTCCTAGTCAGGGCACATGCCTGGGTTGCAAGCCACATGCCTGGGGGCCACATGAGAGGCAACCACACACTGATATTTCACTCCTTCTCCTTCTCCCTCCCTTCCCCTCTCTCTAAAATAAATAAATAAAAATAAAATCTTTTAAAAAAAGATGAAGCCTATTACTATCTTACGGGAGAGCTAAGGTTCTCGGCAGAAATGCAGGCCCATGCCATGGGAGGAGGAACTTCATCCGGTTGAATCCTGAGCGTTGGGCCACAGGACCCCAGTCGAAGATGCTGGAGACCAGCAGGGGCCCAGTCACGGAAGGGCTTTCTGGCACCTGATGGTAGGATCTGTGGGCCACCTCATCAGTGCTTTTTAAACTCTTGCCTTTTGGCTGGAACTCAGCCAATAATATGTTTCCATTTCTTGCACCTAAGGTCCTTTTCTGGACATGACCAGTCTCTTAGACTCGTGAGGGGGATTCCAGGCCATGCAATGGTGTTTCATTTCCACAAACCAGCCCAATTGTTTGATTTCTTTTCTTTTAGATTGTTCCCTTTTATTTATTCCCATGACCATTTCTTCTCCTTATGACCATCCCTGCCTTCTGCGATCACCACACTGTTGTCCATGAGTGTGATGTCTCACATTAGAACCTAGTGTGCTCGTCTCCTGCCCACTTTTCTGCAAGGCTGTCTCTTTCTTGTTCATTTGCAGGAGTTCTTTGTGAATTCTGGATGTGCGTTCTTTGCCTGATGTGTCTGTTGTAAACATCTCCTTCCCCTCAATTGAGATCAAGAGTCGGGGTCTTTGCTCTGAAGTCCTGTACTCAACTGCAGTCTCTCCTCTATTGTTCAGCAGGCTTGTCGAACTGTGACAAAATAGACCCCTCATTCTGGACCCTCCATTCTCCCACTTCACCCCTTCTGCTGATAAGGGGTTGGCATCATTCTTCATGTCATTGGCTCACCCCATTTTTGAGCCCTTTTTCATGTTGTGAAAGAGAAATTACACATAGAAAGTACATAAAACCAAATTCATGATTCAACAAATAAATTCCCATATAAGTACCATCCAGGCCAAGGGATACATGGCCAGCCCTCAAAAGTTTCTTAGAGATAAAAAAAAATCTGCTTCTCTATCTGCCGATTCCCCCTGCCCACATGTACAGTGGACCCTTGAAAACTGCAGAACTGAACTATGTGGGCCCACTTACATACAGTTCTCTCAATGAAAACTGCAAATGCATTTTTCTTACCATTTTCTTTTCCCTAGCTTACTTTATTGTAAGAATATGGTAGGTAATACACAGAGCACACAAAGTATGTGTTAACCGACCGTTTATGTTATCAGCAAGGTTTCCGCCCTTGGCAGGCTGTTAGGAGCTCAGTTCTGAGGGGTCGGCAGCCATACTCGGGTCTTCAGCTGGCAGGGCGGGCAGCTGCCCTCCCCTCCCTGGTGCTCAAGGCTCAACAGTATTATCCACATTTTAGGTTTGCCTGCATGTAAACTTTACATTGAAGCGGTCTCACCGAATGCCTGGTTTGACGTCTTCATTCTTCCCTTCATCATGATAACACGCATCCTGTTGTCGTCATGACTGTTCATGCATTTTAATTGGTGCCTATTATTCCACTATAAGACATATGCTGCTTTCCACTCTGATAGACATTTGGGTTGTTTCCAAGTTTCAGCTGTTAAGAACAGTGCTTCTAAAAATACTCTTATACATTTTTATGATACGCAAATGCATGAACTTAAGGTCTATACCTTGAGCTATAATTGCCGGCCACAGGGTATGTATCTATTTCCAACTTTCCCAGAAAAAGCTCAACTCCTTTCCGAAGTGGTTATAACATATTTTTTTTCTTAAGTCAGTATCGGTGAGCTATATTTTTCTTGGGATTTGTCCACTTCATCTAAAATTTCGAGTACACTGGGCCTGAGAATTTTTATCACGTTCTTTTCAATGTCTCCATGTCTGTGGTGCCTGCAGTGGTTCCCCTCCCCCCTCCTGTTTTGGATATTGTTTATTTGTGCCTTCTCTGTATTAGTCTTCGTCAACAACCTCAATGACCTCGGGGCACAGTGTCTTCCACGACCACTCTTTCCTCTGGGTTCTCATATTTCTTTCCAGCATGGTCATTTCTTGTTATCTTGTCAGCTCTTCACTGCTTTGAAGAAGAAGCTTTTAAATTTTTATCAAGCATCTTCATTTTTTTCGATGGGAGGGCTAGTCCTCTGTTTCTGGAAGTGTGTGGTCATTCAAGAGTCCTCACTTTGATGGCTGACTGGGCAGCCCACCCATCGGTGAGCGCCATCAGCTCAGCTCCTGAAATAGACCCCAGCGCTGCCCATGGCTCTTTAGCTGTCATCCGGTGACACAATATTTCACAAGCCGTCTTAACCCAGTTTTGAGGTCCTGGCTAGAAACTCTCAACTCCCATTTGTGGGCACTTGGCTGCAGCTGCACACCCCAACCCCTCTCCTATTAAATTCATGTCATACTCCTGGGGGACAGCACACCCAACTACCAGAGGACTTGAAGCCAAACATCTGAGATGATTCCTTCTTTTTGAATTCACAGAATTGTTCAAATACACTATTCACAGGCAGCCTGAAACCCACTAACCCCGCCCTGCCTGCCGTAGTAAGCTGCCACCTCGCTCCAGCTTGCTGCTCCTTGTTCCTGGTGCAGCCCCCCCCTGCAGCCTTCTCTGGTTCCGAGCTGAGTAATACACGGTTCTGCGTTTCATCCGCCTGGGAGTCACTGTACCTTGTTCTGCTTTCATCAGAACCTAACAGACAGTAAAACAGTGACTCCGCCCCCTCACTGCTTCAAGTCTCTGTCACCTCCAGCCTGGACCCTCAAATAGCACCCGACTCTCTCTGTGTTCTATTTTCCTCTCTCCTGTCTGTGATGCTCTTACACTGAACTCAGGCTGAAACCCAAACACCTCCCTGTGGTTTCAAAGGCCTTGCGTGGCTCCACCCCTGCCGACCTCTCTGACCTCCCCCACTCCCCTGTGTATCACGCACCCACCACACTGGCATCCTTCTCCTCTGTGATTGGGCCCCTTCTCTGCTCTCTGGAGTCTTTATATTATGGAAGCGTTTGGAGTGCTCATTCTAGCCCTTCCCACGGCTTCTTCCTTTTCCTCATTCAGGTCCCAATTCCAGTCTCCCAAAAGAAGGCTGTCCCTGAACATCCTTGCTAAAGCACATAAAAAGAACTTCTTGAAGATGGAGCACCATCTATTTCTCGGCAATAAAGAACAAACAACGTCTCTTCCAGGGCCGAGGGACCCAGCCCTTCCTCTGCTCCCACAGAAGAGGCCGCAGGGCCCGGGAGCCTCTACAGACGTGGCATTGACAGTCGAGTCCGTCCCCGGGGCTGTTTCTCAGTTCTCGCCTTCCTGGCCCTTCTTCCAAGACACCCTGAACATGTTACCACTTTAAGACCCACACACTCATGCAGAGACCTCATTAAGGCGTCCTCTCCCGTATTTCATTCTGAGCGCCCTCTGCTCAGAGATGTGGGTTGTGGCGTCTCGCGTGAAAGTGTGCCCGGGTCTCTAAGTCAGCCTCCCGGCTGGCCCTGTTCTACACCCACAGAACCAGGGGGGTGTGTAAAAACAAAGGGGTGAGAAATTTGAGGACATCTTTGGTTTTGTTGGGTAGAGGAGATGATCTCTTCTCCTTGCAGTGAGGATGTTGGCAACTCTCCCTGATGCTCCAAGCAAACCCTACCGAGTGGTCCTGCAGCCAACACGCCATCATGCCACGAACATGGACTTTGGAATCTGGTGGACCTGGGTTCGATCCGGTCAGGCTGTGGAGTCTTGGCCGAGCCAGTGCCCATCTTGCAGGTTGTCACGAGTGTCTAGAGTAGTGAGGTACGTGAAGGCCCCAGGTGTGCCCCGGGCTGGGGGGTCTCCTAGCTAGTGTTTCACTGTGAGTCAGACCAGAGGTAGAAAAGTGCAGTGAATGGGAAGTTGAGGCACCGAAAAAACCTCCAGGTTCTGCCGCGCAGCTCAGAAGTGTGGCTCTGGGTGATTGCTTCCCTTTCCTGGCCCTCAATCCCTCATCTGTGAGACCAAAGGCTGAATAAGAGGATCCCAAGGGCACCACCAGCTCTGACAACCTCGGCAGTAAGATCTGGATTCTCTTGACATTTAAGGAGCTGCCAGGTTATTTACCTTTGTTCCCTGGGAGAGGACATCTGTAACCATTGTGTTAGGGATTGAGGTGAGGCTTAGATGGTATTAATGTGGTGTTATGATAAAATTCAGGCTTCTTGTCAAACAATCATACTTGTGTTTTCCCCAAGTGAGTATTCAGAAGTACATGTGATGAATGGCACCCCTTTGTGAGGAGCTGAGTGAGTGCCCCATACCCCGGTGCAGATCTGTGTCATGGGAGAGTCTTGGCTGGGCATCTCCACCCTTCTGTCACACTCAGTAATAATAATGTCATCGCCATAGCTGATTCAGTGGTAGTTACCATGTGCCAGTGACAGACGTTATTTAATTCTCAGTAACAACCCTATGATTGTATTATAATGACCCTGCTAACCAGAAAATAGGCCCCATCAGTCTTCAGAACTCTGAGCCAACACATAGGCAACTTTCCTCCCTGCTTGGGGGTGAGGGCTGGGAGACACATTGTAGGGGACAGGACCAGCCTCAGCTTCCAGGTGATAACTACAACATGAGTATATGAGGGGCGAGAGGTGCATGGAGGATGTGAAAAGTGAGTGGGGGCTAGGGCAGGTCGGGGGGGATTTGAAGGGTCCACATCAGCTTTGTGGACTTGCACTTGGCAGAGACTCTGTGCCGAGTGCTGGGAATACAGAGACGAGTAACAATCTGTGTGTGTGTGTGTGGGGGGGGGCACAGGCACGGAAAAGGACAGACACCTTTTCACTGCGGTGTAACTCTCCAAACAAAAGTACACAAGACATCAGTGTTGAATGGAAAGGGGCATGGCAGTCCTGGCTGGTGCGGAGGAAAACCCTCCCAGCCTCCCAGGTAAGGCAGTGACGGTCACTCAGCCGCCGGACCTGTGGCTCCGCATCCTCTGTACTCCCTTCTGAACTGGTTCCTCCCATCTCCACCTCAGGGTCTTAGCCCCTCCCACCCCAACCCTCACCAGTCTCTGCACTGCCAGGTCTCCTGGGCCACCCTCCACAGAGCACATACTTAATCACAGCCTCCTCCCCTTAAATCCATCCAGGTGCCTGGGAGTGCGGCCCAAGATGCTATGGCATGACTCTCAAGCTCGTGGGGGCTTTGTTCCTGCTTCTGCTTTCAGCCTCACCCTGAACTCACCCTCCATTTCAACCCTCCCTCTCCCCCACTATCTGATTTCCTGCCATAGTGTCCCAAGCGCTCCTTGCTTTCTCTCACCTGCCCGTCTTTGCGCAAGTTGTCCCCTCTGCCTTCCCCAACCCTTCATCATCTGGCTAACTCCTTTAGGTCCCAGCTGGGCATTTGTCTCTCCCAGAAGCCCTCCTGACTGGCAGGTGGAGCAGGGACCCTCCCTGTGTTCCCACAGGCCTTGCTGCACTGTTTGCTTGCTCGAGTGGGCGTTCTGCGAGGGAGGGATGGAGGTGTACTTATTACTGTATCTGCAGAACCCAGGCAGGCCCCGGGCAGTGGATGGTGCTCAACCACTGTTCGCAGGGTGAATAGATGGGGATTTCGTTTTCTGGACAGGGGGCCAGGCTGTGGCAGGGGAGAGAATGGGGACCTTTGGAGGAGTTTGGGTCCTCGGGCTGCTGGAGCTTGGCTTTCCCCCTGGGGTCTGAGCAGGAGTCCCTGGGACTGAATAAGGGTCTCTGGGTCCCGCCAAAGGCTGAAGAGTGATTGCCACTGAGCCTGCTCCTCCCATTCCTGCCTAGCTCCAGCCTGAGCTGTCATAGCAACAGCCCGCCCGCGCCTGAGCCAACCAATGCCAGTGAGTTCTGGTGAGGTAATGCTCAGATCTTGCAGCTCATTGGCTCCTCTTCGGCTCACATCTGTGCCGGGTCTGCGGGTAGGAGACCCGTTGCAGAGGAAAGGGTGTGGGGGAGCTTTGGGACTGTCCGCCCTGGGTCGGTCCGTTAGGCCCTCTGCGCCCCGCGCCCCGCGCTGCCTTGCCCCGTCTCCCTCTGCCCTGGGTGTGTCTGCATCTGCGCCAGCCTTTCTCATCTCTCTGCACTGCGTTCCTGTCTCCGCTTGTCTCGGTCCTTCTCCTTGGGCTTGTCTCCCCTGGGGTCTCCGTCACACCTTCTCCACCCTTTGCCTCTGCTCCGAGGTCTCTCGGTCTCTGAGTGCGTTTCTCTGTCTCTTTGCACCTCTGCTTCCCTGTCTGTCTCTCCCTCCAGTCTTGCTGACCTGCGCCTTCTCCAAACAAGGCTGCAGCGAGAGCCCCTTGACTCGCAGCCAGAAGGTGACTCAGTGCTCCAAACCGCAAGGCCGGCCTTGCCAGTTCGGGGGCAGCTTCTTCCCGAGTTGTTGGAAAGCTCTGGCACCGGGCTCAGTTCTCGAGACCGCGGTGAGCCTGGGCCGGCCTGTTCCCGACGTGCTTTACCAGACTTCTGTTCTTGTTGGCATGT
Organism: Artibeus jamaicensis; assembly: GCF_021234435.1. Lineage (NCBI taxonomy): Eukaryota > Metazoa > Chordata > Mammalia > Chiroptera > Phyllostomidae > Artibeus > Artibeus jamaicensis. Next base: position 12,432,808 of record NW_026522057.1, read on the forward strand.
CACCCATCAAGGGAAAGGCGGGATGTTCTGTGCTTTGGGGCAAGGAAAGACACAGAGAACAGACTTGGGGAAGAATAGGCATACCCTTCAGTAATTAGAGCAGAGGGGTTTAGGTTAGAAAACTGGAGGAACTCCCAGAAAACAACGACGAATGTGCATGTACGGGAATGAGTTAATGACGAAGGCGGTTGAGCTTTTGCTCCACCCTCCTATCTCCTGGTCCGTCTATCAACACGACACAGCGACACATCCGTGCCTCTCCATGCGGATAGACTCTTTGCCGGCATTGGCTCAGTCCCCTGGGCTCCAGGAATCACAGCCCAGTCAGGGAGGCAGACACACAAATCCTGGGTTTGGATGGGGTTTCTGAGGAGGGCAAAACTCAATCTGCCGGCTGTGTGCAGGGCTCAGGCAGGGAAGCTTCATGGAGGAAGTGACCGTTGAGCTAGTGTGGTTAGGAGAAGGGCCGAAAGCTTATTTGGATTGATGCGGGTGGTACAAAAAGGCAAGAGACCCGTCCCGATAAGTCTCTACAGGGTAGAGGCCCCAGGAACGTGGACACCTGCACGGGGAGTTTGCACCTGATCCCAGGGGTGGTGTGGAGCCACGCAAAGGACCTGTGCAGGGGAGGGGGTGATCAGATGCCCTTGTGCACAACCACCCTGGCAGCTGGGCCGCCCTCTGTCCGCTCCCTGCTGGGTCCCAGTGCACATCACTGGTCCTCCGGCACTTGCAGAAGGAGGCGCAGACTGGGGGGCAGCGGTGGTTCTGACAGGTGGGGGTGAGATGATGAGGCCGGCACCCGTGTGGCAGTGGAGGGCCAGGAACATGGGTGGGTTCGGGAGGTGGGAGGGCGGTAGGATGGTTCGCTAGAGGCTGTGGTGGTGATGGGAGGGAGGTGCCCAGGGTAACGCTTGTGCTTCTGGCCTTCCGGCTGGAGGATGGGGTCAGGGAGAGGGAACACAGGCAGGGACGGATATCAAGGGAAAGGTGGTTCATTTAGAACAGGGTCCACGGAGACCGAGGTGTGTGGTCTCAGCATCCCTGTGTCCTCAGGCTGTAGCTTGGTGACTGGTACAAGGTATGGACTGAATAATTGTTGCTTTAATTGAAGTAAGTTGCAAAGTAGTTCATTTGACTGGAGCATGGGTTCGGGGAAGGGTGGACAGAGAGCTCATGACATTGGGGCTCTCCGAATACAGAATGCCTGCAGAATGTGCCTTGGAAAAGGGAAGGAAGCAAACATTCCCAGGTCTGCGTCACACTGCCTTTGGCCATGGCCCTGAAAGGCTTCCAGAACGAAAAGTCGGCACAAAGGGGGATTTGCCTTCCCCTCATCCCCCCACTGAAAATGTCTTTATTTCATAAGAATGAATCATGAATACATTCTCCTTAGCCCGGTGGTCAAGACTACGGACAGAAAGGGGCCACATACCAAACCTGATGAACTCAGGGGAGGCCTGCATAGTGGCAGCCGCACGGTCCCAGCGACCCAAAGTAACACATAAGGGACCGACTAAAAGGGGTCAGGGGTCACATCTGAGGCCTGTAGCTTTCTTGCAAAGGTCAGTCTTTACCTTACGTGAGTCTGTCTGTGGTCCTTTCGGATCTAAGATGACACACCCTTGGAACGTCAGAGGCACCTCCTTTTCCCAGACTCCTGAGGGAGCAGCCACCACGCCAGGGACCCCAGCACCCCTCACCGCTGGCTCGCTGTCCCACCAGCTCTGTGCTGTGCCCAGGAGCTGTCCTGTACCCACCGATGTGGAAGGTGTCTCTCTCCCCATTTCGCTTTCTCTGCGATCCTAGCGATTTCCCCACTTGGTTTCTTCTGCTCTCCACCTACCAACGATGGGTTCACGTAACCCCAACCCTCCACCCTTTCTTCTCCTTTTATTCTAACATATAAAATAAGGTGCACAACTGCCATCCTCCGAAGCATTTTCTCAATCTGTTGAAATTTTGCTTCCTGACAACTGCCGTCAGTTTGGCTCAAACTCCTTAAGATTCTCTACGCGTTCGGGCATTTCTGACGCCAGCAAGAGTGAGGACCTCGAGGCGGGCGGCCTGTTCGAATCCCGCTCTGCCCCTTCCTGGCTGTTTGAGCCTCAGCAAGTTATCTGATGTCCTGGGGGTCAGTTAGACTCAAATATAAGTTGCAAGTGATACTATTACCCACCCCATGGGGTTGTTGTGAGGGTTTAATGCACTATTCGATGTCAAGTACTTAGGACAGTGCCTGGCCCGTGTGAGTGCCCCGGGTTCAAACCTCAGCTGCGTCACTTATCTCTGAGGCCACAGGCAAGCCCTTCCTCTCCCTGGGCCTCCGTTGTCCCTCCTTAAATGGGGAGCCTGTTACACAATGTACACCTCTCTACTGGCCTGGGGGGTTATCATCCCCATCGAAAGGAGCTGGCGACTGTGCTGACATTAACAATCAGCCTTCGCGTGCCCAGCCGCAGACGGGCTCCCCACGCTGGAGGCCTGGGCCAGACTTTTGTGACCGGGCTGCTCGTAGTGGGGGGGTGGGGAGCAGAAGAGCTTCTGCTGGTGTGACCCACGGGTCTCCCTCTGCCCCGCCCCGACTCCTTGGAGCTGCTGGGCGAGTCCTGCTGGAGGCAGCGAGTGAGCCAGCTCCCCTGGGCCTCTCTGTGTGCCCTGCAGAAGGCCTGATTCTGGCTGGCTCTCCAACGCCAGTGCTGCAGGGGGCTGGCTTTGCTCCTCTGAGGAGGCTTCATCTGTCACGTTGGGCCGCTTCCCCGGCTCCCTATCTGTCTTGAGCATAAGCCACGTTCCTCCTGAGAACCCGCGGGAGTTTCACCGCCCAGGCCTGGCCCCTCTGGCCTCCCCCAACCTTACTCCACCTTTTTCCTTTCTTCTCATGTTGCTCCAGTTACATTGGCCCTGCTGATTCTGGACTCCCCGGCCACTGTCCCGCCCCAGGGCCCTTGCACATGTGGTTCCCTCAACTTGAAATGATATCCCCCAGGTGGATAATGCGGCCTGATGACTCCAGGTTGTCCGTGACTCAAGTATCACCTGCTTGACTTTTTAGGATTGGAATGCCCCCCACAGCCCTCTGTACTCCATATTCCCCTGTCTCGGCTTTATTTTTCTCCTGGGTACTTACAGCTAACACACACTTATTTATCTTGTGTATTATATCTTCCGCACTAGAATGACCACTCCATGCAACCGAGGGAGACAGGCTGGGAGGGGGCGTTCCATGGGAGGGAACAGTGTGAGCAAAGGCACAGAGGCGTGAAATAGGGTGCCACGTTCAGGTAGTTTATGGCTGGCCCCCTGAACAGGAAGATGACCTTCCCTTCTCCCTGCCCCCACGCCCACCCTAGTTCAGAAGGCCTGACTGTCCCCACTCTCCTCTGCCCCCTCCGGTTAGGCTCCCGGGATACGGACAAGAAAGGAGCTTGTCTTTCCTGGCTCTGCTGGAGTCCTGCCGCTGAGGTTTGGTTACCATAGTGATGGGCTCCATGGAAACTCACAGCGGCCTTTTCCAGGATGGGCCTGGACTCCAGCCCACCTGCTGATGTGCTGTCTCCACGGCCTCAGCATCCTGAGGAGACGCCCTGGTGTCCCTGTGCCACCTAAGTCCTTCCCCTTACACCTCAGTGGAAATGGGAGAGTCCCCAAGGTCAGAGGGGTGGTGATTCCAGCACGCAGGGTCCCTCAGGTGGGTCCCACATGAAACTCAAGATACAGAGACCAAAATTCTCTTACATTTAGGCAAACTGGGGGCAGGTCTGCATGTGGCCGCTGCTTGACGTCTTGCCCGTCTGCCCGGAATCCCGGCCTGTCGCCTCACGGAGCTCTCACTCTCTTGCTTCCGCTCCTCCCCTGGCCCTGCTGCTCTTCGAGCTCCGGCCTGTTCAGTCTGCCACCTCCACGCCACGGCCCCCGTGCACCCTGTTTTGGGGGGCGGGCACGCTGTTGCCAGGCGTGCTGTCGGACACTCCCGGAAGGGGACCCCAGCCTCACGCCGTGGGCACCTGGACTCGGACAATTCACTTCCTCTTCCTGAGCCTCGGATTCCGTGTCTCCGAACGTGTGCTTTGCAAGGCTGGCTATTCATCCAGAAAATGTGCCGAAAAATATCTGCATCTATTGAGCACTTATTTATCATGCTTTTTAAAAAGATTTTATTTATCTTTAGAGGGGAAGGGAAGGAGAGAGGGAGAGAAATATCAATATATGGTTGCCTCTCATGTGTCCCCTGCTGGGAAGTGGCCTGCTACCCAGGCATGTGCCCTGGCTGGGAATTGAACCGTGAGCCTCTGGTTCACAGGCCCGTGCTCAATCCACTGAGCTACACCAGCTGGCGTATTTATCGCACTTTTAATGCGTGTGTTTGCTGAGAGCTGCGCTTGTGGTCTCACGGACTCCTGACGGCAACTCAGTGAGACAGGGTTCCCAGCTTGCGGCGACGATGCCGGCCTGTCCCAGGCCACGCGGTGACCACGTGGCAGCATGGGAAGAGAGCCCCGGCTCGCCTGACACTAGAGGTGCACTCTTAGCCACTCTGTTATTTGGTCGGTTCATTTTTATTAAGCACCTGCTATGGGATGACCTGGTCTCTGCCCCATGAGCCTCTACAAGGAGAGATGGGGAAAAGGGGGAAATAAATATAATACTCATTGTTGTAAGTAGTGTGCTGAGCTGGAGTGTAATGGAGGGACCTTCTTCAGAGGGGGCGGGTAGTCAGGGAAGACTCCCTGCATCAGTGACACAAAGGATGAGAGATCTGAAAAGAGAAGAGACCCAGGCCAGGGCACAGGGTGGACAACGGCTGGAGGTGGAAATGGGTTTGGTGTGTCCTTGAGGCTGGAAGGGGTCAGAGGAGCCTGGAGGTCATGACCGACGAAGGGGAGGCAGGCCCAGGATGAGCTGAAGAGGCAGGCAGGAGCCAGATCCCACAAAGCCTTGTAGTCTGGGATGTACAGTGTGGTTTATCTAAGGGTTGTGGGAAGGTTCTAAGTAGACTCTGGTGGGTTGACCTGATTGATTTATGGAAGGAGCCAGACTGTCCTTGGGAGAGGCAACCGGGGGGCTGAGACCTGCCAGGTGCAGGTGCAGCGCCCTGGTGAAGTGGGAGAGGAGAGGAGGAGGGTGGAGAAGAGGTGCAGAGTGGAGCAAGACTGCAGAGACCTGGAAGAAGCGAGCTGTGGCCCAGAGGTGGAGCTGAGAAACAGCTGGGCAGTTCTGGCAGCTTCTCGGTTCCCACTCCTGGTCCTGAGTGGGGCCCTTGGCATCCTGGAGATTGTCAGGGGCCATGCTTTAGTCCAGCTGCTTGCTGGGCAGCCACACATCCCCTGAGAAGGGTGGCGTGGACGTGTGTGTGTTGGCAGGCATGCGTGTGATCTTAGACAGGGGCTGCGACAACGAGCGCCCTGGAAGGCCTGACCCAGAGACACCAAGGAGCTGTGGGCAGGGAGCGGCCGGCCGCTCGGAGCCTTGGGGGCTCACCTGGAAAAGGGTGATAATAACATGTGAAAATGCTTTGCCAGCTCCCAGGTTCTGCCCGAGTGTGAGGAATGGTTAGTGCTGCCCAGGCTACAGAACTTGGAGTGAGGCATGATCTCAGTTTTGTTGAGAGAGAGAAAAAGAGGGAGAAAGAAAGAGAAAGAGAGACAGTCACAGGAGAGAGAGAGAGAGAGGAGACAGAGGGCAAGAAAGACAGAAGACAGAGACATGGCGGAGACAGGTGTGTAAAGAGATGGAGAGAGGAAGTGACAGGCAGGTAGATGGATGCGTGATACATCGATCGCTCGATTAACACGTAGATAGATAGATAGGTTTGGGAGAGGAGTGAGGGAAGGAGACAGACAGGGAGACCGAGACTGTGAGAGAGACAGAGAGAGACTGCGAGCAAGGCAGGGCGAGAGGGAGCAAGGCAGTGGGTCCCAAAACAGGAACAGACCAGAGCTGTGGGCGGTAAAACTATGAGTGATTTTGACTTTCATATTTTAGCTCATATCACTTTCTGATTTTTTCTCTATATGTACTTAAATAATTATCTTCTTAAAGACATGGTTTCTAGATGTAAATTGGATTTAAAAAAACTTTCTTCCATTTGGAAATATCTAGGAGAAGCGTTAGGATTTGCATACAAATGGACCCAGAAGTTTCACTTCTTAGAATTTATTCAAGGAAATAATCATGGATGTGCCAATGATTTAATTACAAGGATAATTTTGAAGTTTATAACAACAACAACAACCCCCCCCAAACGAAACCCCTCGAGTGCAAACTAAAAAAGCCCCTCCCTTCCATGTGCAAAAACAGGCGAGGAATGGATGAGAGACGTCCACTCACAGGATGGATTTCCGTGGAGCCTTTAAAACTATGCTGAAGCAGGTAACTCACTGACCTGGACATCCCTGGCATATTGTCCTGTGAATTAAAAAACACTTTTCCGAAAGGTGCAACATAACTCCCTTCCGTCAGAAAAAAAAGACAGGCTTGATCCGCAGTTTTCCTCTCCCGGGGGCTCGCTGGGGTGAGCCGCAGCCATCGAAACAATTGAAGTCATTTAAAATCTCGCCCAGGCATTAGGAATTCTCACGCAGGGGAGATGCCCCCTGCCTTTGGCTCTCTCCGCAGAGGGAGCCGGGCGCAGCTGTTCACGGTTCACGGCGCTCTAATCCAGCGTGACTTTGACTGTCATAATTAAATCGCACCTCGTCCGAGTCAATTCACACGGATTTCTCTCACTGCCTTATTTATTTATTTATTTATTTAGGCAAATCTTCCCACAGAGGCTACAGCCAGATGTGACCCATTCAAAGCGGAAGCCTTTCTTGCAGTTTCACAGGCTGTGACAGTTTCATTCCCTGGACAGTTGCAAATAGAGGTCGGTGCCATCTTTTTCGATGTTACCTCCCGGGTTCCGTTCATCGCAGCCGGGAGAACAATGTAACAGGTGTATGAGGGAGGCCTTCCCCAGGTGGAGGTGGCTCAGAGGGAGGCGGAAAACCTTCGGAGTAGGTCTCTTTGGTTTATCGATTAAAAAAGTACATCATCACAACGCCTTACAGAAATTCTGGATTTTATTCATCTTCTCTCATTTCAAAAAGCATTCCAGGTGGCTCATCAAATTACACACTGATATCATAGGGTAAAAGCAATCGAGGTCATCAGGGTGAAGAAAAGCTCATGATATGAAAGCAGGACAAAAAGAGTAACGCTGGAAATAAAGCATGTGCCTTGGATGCTGGGTGTCTGCGTGGCTGGGATCTCAGTGGTGCCCAGTGGCCTATTTTCAGCCTTTGCTGATTTAACATAGAGCAAAATGTAAAGAAATATAAACCTGTGGCATAAACTCTCACCTTTCTCCTAAGCCCAACTGTTATCAATGTTTGTGCAAACAGATCTTGACTTTTCTTTTAAATCTCAGGAAAAGAGTTCCTTTCTCCCATTCCCACTATTTCCAGCGTCGAGTTGGTGACCTGCCCACACGCCACTCGGAGGCGCCCAGGTTTCTCTCTTCTGTCTTGTGTACAGTGAGATCCAAAGAAGAGAAAACCTTCAGTCCTCAAGCTCAAGGGCAAATATCTTCCTGAGCGAAAGGAATTAGTGTTGGTTTAAGGGAAGGCTTTAAACTTCCCTTCTCCAGTACTTGCCAGTGTTTTAACGTTACGTGCTCTCGGTCCAGCATCAGGGAGGCTTCCGCTGCACCCCGGTCCTCATCCGGGCACACACGGTCTGCACTCAACTGCGGGGATGATTTTACTCCAAGTGAGATGTTGCCTTAGCAACCAGCTTACCAACTCACTCTATTAACCTGCTTCCTCTCTGTAATCAATACTCATTAGCACAGAATCACTCCTTTGCTCTGCCTTGCAGTTTCAACCACTCGTGCAGGTCGACCTGTTTTTTAGAGGTAACACTCTTCTCCCTCTGAGCACGGAAACCCATCTGAGGGTTTCCCACAGAGCCCGTCTCCCTGGGGCCTGGGAGGTGTCATGCTAACTCGGACGCACCTGACAGGTACCGGCTGGTAGTACCGGCTGGTGATTTCGCTGCCGTTGGCAGTGGAACCTCCACGGTGGCTTCTGGCATTGTAGGGAGACTCCGGGGCCTGGCCCACGGGGTGACTGGCAGGAAGGGAGGAGGCACTGCCACTTAGAATCAGAGAGACGCTGCCGCTCACCGGGAGGCCCTGGGAGACTCCGAGGGGGAAATGTGTGCTGTGGTCATTGCTGCAGACTGATGGGCTTTGGGATCAGAGAGGAGAAATCGTTACCAAGACCCCAGACGGTCTGCCCCACCTCCTGCGAGGTTCCGCGGCTAGGCAAGGGGCGGTCGGGGTGGTAAGCTGTATGAGGCAGGGGGAGATAAAATTCTGGACAGCTTCCTTCGCTGCAGAGAACCCAGTGGTGCTGGTGGGTGTGTGGGGCCCAGTCAGAGAGGAGAGCGGACTCGTTCTAACACATTTCGGGGAATGAATAGATCCTGAGCCTTGGCCCCCAGGAAGCAGAGGCTGGGCAGCACGTGTGCGCAGACCTCAGCAAAGTCTGCTGTGGGCACCTGCCTTGTTAGTGGTGTTGGGGCCGCGTAGGGCGAGAGGGGAGGATTCAGGAAAAGGGGTCTACCCTGACCCCCTCCCCGGCAAGGTGATAATGACAGGAATAGCACTGCGGGCTGGCAGATGACCCACAAATGAAAAAAGCTTAATTAATTCATTAAAAGCATTGTTCTAGGCATGCGAAATAGGCACTGGATGAAGAAGCAAAAGCCCTGTTCTCGAGGGGCTCACAGTCCTAGCGGCAGATGACAGGCCAGGAAACAGACTAGAAGCACTTCAGGTGAGCAGGGGGCCGTGCAGGAAGAGGACCAGAGAGACGCTGGGAGGGCGGCACCTCTGGGTGGCGGGGTCAGGGGGACCTCTCTGAGGGACTGGCGCTGGAGCTGCTGGCCGAGAGATGAGGGGCCCCCTGGTGAGGAGCCAGGAAAGGGCTCCCCAGAAGGAGGAAGCGCCAGGGCCCGTCCCCGCTGCAGAGCCCCCGGTTTCCCTTTTCTCAGCCGTTTCATCAGAACCTCCTCTGCCCCGGGGGCCTTCCCACCTGCCCCCAGCCCCACCTCAGAGCCCTCGGCTTTCTATACAGATCCTGGTAAGTTTCCAGCCCTTAACAAACACTCAACTTTGTTGGTAATAATAATAAAAAAATACCAGCACCACTCTGGGATATCATTTTTTATCTTGGATATTTGGGAGATTAAAAAAAAAAAAGAACTGGCGAGAATCTGGCGAAAAGGTGTCTCTTTCCTGTGGTAGGTGGGACTACCAAACGGCAACGCAGTTTCCGGAACACAGCTTGGAAATATCGATCAAAAGCCACAGTGATGTTCAGGCTTCAGGAACCGATCATTGTATTTGAGGATCCGTCTTAGGGAAGAATGGAAACTTCAGCAAAGGTTTGCGCACAGAGATGTTCGTCTGAGTGTTATTTATAGGCAGAAACAAGAAACGGCGGCTGTGATGGACCGACCCCGGGCACCTGGGGCGGCCGTGAAAGTGAGGGTCTTTGTCATCAGGCGAATCTCGGTTCACATCCTCACTCCTCCAGTGGCCGCTGCGTGACCTGGGCCAGTTTTTCCACCTCACTGGGCCTCAGTTTCCTCATTAGTAGAACAGAAATATCATTTATCTCTCTTTTTTTTTCATGAGCCGAGAAGAGTCATTTCTGTGAGGATTTTTAATAGAGACGAAAAGGACAGCTCATTAACTTTCTCTGATTCTCACGGAGGGTGATTAGGTTTAAAATGAAGTCAGGGCTCAGTAAACGGCAGCCATCCTCCCTCAGCACGGAGGAACTTCCAAAAAAGGGGAACTCACCACCTAATCGCGCGGGACTTTGGGCCTCGGGCTCCTGGACCGTGGGATGGAGCTGAGAGCAGCACTTGTCCCTGGTGTTCTGGGGAAGGTGGCCTGAGCATTGTCAACAGCGGCTGCTGTGGGTGCCACACAGTCGTGAGCTGTTATTTTCATTCATCTCATTACTGAAGGGCATTCTTCTTGATGGGTGATTGTGCACCAAGCCTCCGGGGGCCTGGATGCGTCTTCCGGCCCCCAGGTTGGGCCGGCAGGGCTGGCTCCTGCTCAGCTGTCTGCAAGGCTGGGCAGGGAGGGAGGGAGGGATGAGGACCAGTCCCAGGGACTGAGGTCTGAGCTGAAAGGAAGAGGGCCAGGCCCCAAGGCCCGAGGGCAGGAAAGGGCTCTGGGTTCCCTTCCCTGTGTGCCAGGCAAGTTGTGAATGAAATGCTGGGAGACCCTTTGGCTGGGACCCAGGTGTCCCTCTCCTGCACCCTGCAGACTTTAGGCCTGGCCTTTCAATGACCCATAAGTGGACCTCACTCCCAACCCACAGCCGGGCCTGGGCCAGCCTGCCCGAGTTCTCGTCCCTGCACAGCCTCTTACTAGCTGTGTGATTTGGGGGAAATCACTTAAGCTAAGGGTGCCTCGGTTTGCCCCCTGCAAATTGGGGAAAATCGTAGCACCTGCCTTAGGGTTGTTGTGAAATTAAATGAGGAACAAGTAAAGGACTTAGGACCGGCACATGGCAAAGGTTCTCGGAATGTTGGAGGTGGTTGCGCGGGTGGGCCTCGGGGCCCACCCAGAATGCTTCAGGGGTGAGAACTGTTTTGAGAGTGATTTGGGGGGAGGGGTCTGGTGCTGAAAGCTGTAGTTTGAGCCCCCGCTCTGTTGCTTACTACATACTCGAGCCAGGGCAAATCTTTCCCACTGTTTGGAGCCTCTGGTTTCCTCACCTGTACCTTGGGGGCGTGTCCATCTTCCATGACTGTTATGCAGATCAGTAATAAAACACCAGCTCCCACGGGGTGCTACCTGCCCTGTGTGTGGGACTTAAACTCATAATAACCCCACTTACCACCTGCACCGGGTCCGCAGCCAGAAACCTGGGCAGCCAGGTTGGCGGTGAAGTCTCTCCGGTTCTACGTGGCTTTTCCCAGCAGAGGAGGTAATTACCTGTCAGGGTGTTTTGTCAGCTACCGAGCTGGCAAGTCTGGGGCAGGTGGGGAGGAGCGCCTGAGCCAAGTTCTGGAGTGAGGCAGTGTGGGCTGTGGTTATGACCTTGACTGAGGGCAGGTCAGACCCGAGTTCTCTCTGCTCAGCCCCTTCTCGCGTGCATGGCCTTGCAGGGTCACTCGGCATTGAACCCCGATGTCTTCCTCTGATAGGGTGGGCATTACCGGGCTTCCTACTTCATGGGGCAATTGTGAGGCCCGTCTCACAGGTGAGCTCACTGAACTGTAGTGTATGTTGGAGCCTGTGGGTGCTTGTATATTCAATCAGACGCCCACTGTTAGCTGATACCTGCAGTGTGTTGGATCCTGGAATTTGGACACAATCCCCCCCCAGGGGTCCCCAGGCTTGTAAGGGAGTAAACATGGAAACCATAAATGGCAAATATCAGTCCAGTGCTCTGAGTGGCGGGTCGGAAGAGGGAGCCACGCCGGACGGTAGGAGGTGGCAGGGGCAGGAAAGGCGTCGCAAACCAGGGGACAGGATATCCTAGCTGCGGCCCCCTGAAGAAACAGGAGTCTATCAGAGAGGCAAGGGGACGAGGTGAGGATGCTCCTGGCAGGACCACCTGAGACCGCCAGGTGCCCCGCACTTGCCAGGTTTTATTTAATAATCCACAGAACAGCCCATGGTCTCAGGTAGGCCCTGCGATGATCCCCATTTGGGGCACAGAGAGGTTAAGGAAGTGGCCTCAGGTCACATAGCCATTAAAAGGCTGGGCTGGGATTTGAAGCAGGCTAGTGGGTTCCAGCATTCGCTCCCCCAACTACTCCCCCTTCCTGCCTCCCTGGGTGCTCAGTCCTGAACCCTGGCCCTTCGTTCCCAGGGTCATGTATCTCTCTCCTCTGTGCCCGGCCCATTCCTGCTCTGAGCCTGGGTCCTTTCTCCTCAGGCGGCTGAAGACGCAGCTACAATGGAGCACCTTGGCTGCCAGGGAGTGGGGAGGCAAACGACTTCTCAGAACTCCAACAAGCACCCCCAAGCCCCAGCCTCTGCTCTGGTCCTGGCTGACTGGGGTCATGGTCACCCCCGTCACCAACACCCACCCCCCCAGCCCCTTTTCCTGACAGAGGCCTTGGAGGCTTAGAGCCTGAACACCGCTCTGCCATCCCCCACCCTTTCGCTCCCCCTCACTCCCCCTGGCTCAACCCCAGGGCCTCCCGTCCTGCCCCTGTGCCATCCTCCCAGACTTGCCGCCTGGATCATTTTTCTCAAACACAATCGGATCTTGTTTCTCTCCTGCCCCTGCTGCCCTGGGAGAGGGTCCCAGTCCCCTAGATAGACCAAAAAGGTGGTTCGTCATCCCTTCCCTCTCCACCTCCGGGTGGCACACACTTCCACAGCACAACCAGCTCTTCACGGAGCATCTCTTTGTGCCTCCGAGAGCCTCTGGGCTTCCGTAACCGCCGTTGCCCCTGCAGGGCATGCCCTTCCTCTCTCATCCTTATGGTGAAATTCTACTTACCCTACAATGGCCCCTCCTCTGGGCAGCCTTCCCTGATTTCCCCGGGCAGGGCTGTGTCCTTCCAGCAGCTCATTCAGCCGAGTATTAGCAGTGATCCCACTGTGTGACAATCATTGGATTAGCTGCTCCTTCCTCCCACCAGACTTTGAAGCTTCTTAGTCATGTCCCAATAGCTGCCACCACTGAGCTCTTACTGTGAGTGGGGACAGTGCTAAGGCTTTGCCTACTCGACTGACTGTTCTCCCAACAACCCTGGAGGCTGGCACCGCGTTCATCCCTGTTTTATAGACAGTTAAGTGGCCGTGCAGACAGCCGCAGTGACTTGCCCAAGGTCGTACGGCACAGACGTGGCCCAGCTGGTCTCTCTGCAGAGTAAGCATCTTAACCAGCCCTCTCTGCTGCCCCCACCTTCCCAGCAGAGCCCAGCATGGAGCAGCGGCTGAATGAATGAATGAGAGGTCTCCCATAGCTGGGTCTCCAGATTAGCATTGGAAGGTTCAAGGGAAGGGAAGTAGCATGGAGGGAGCCCCTGAGTGTGCCAGAAGCACGCCCCTCCCCAGCAGCCCTGGAACCCTGATCATATCTCACTTTACGGACCGAGAAACCGCTGAGGCTGAGTGCTGTTAAAGGAGCCTCTGCGACTCAGAGCCCAGTTTAGGACCGGGGTCTGGGGCCTGTGTGCTTCTGGAGAGAGGAGAGGGCCTCCTTTGGGTTCCATCAAAGCTCCCCTCTTTGAATGAGAATCCCAGAAAACGAAACTGAAGCCAGGGCTTGGGGCCATGTCCTGACTCTGGTTTCAGGGGCCTGGGGATGGGGCTCAGCACATTTTCAGGATGAGAGCTCAGCTGAGGCTTGGCCAGGAGAGGCTGGAGGATGGGAGGAGGCAAGTTTAAGTAACGGGGAAGAGCTATGGGAATGGGCAGCCCTGGGTTCGGATCCTCCTCTGTTACCTGTCAGCTGTGTGATGTTGGGCAATCATTGAACTCTCAGAATCCCATCTCCTCACCCAGAAAATGGGCGTAGTCTGCCTCATATTGGCTTTTGGTGACTGCCAGTGTCACATCTAAAGCACTTGCTTGGCACACAGTAGTAGCTTCATCAGTGGGGTCAGAATTAATCCCTTTGGAATGTGGGTTGGGTCGAGAGCCAGGATAGAATTCATGGGAAACTTGGAGCAGGGCTGCCCATTTGCTCCCGGCCTGTCTGTGCTTGTCTGCTTCTTGGGTCCACCCAGACTCGGCGACAGCTGCTGTTCTGGTAACAGCAGAATGGAGGGTGAAGCAGTCCTGAGTTCTAGTCCTGCTTCCTTCACTTATTTGCTGGGTGACCTTGAGCAGTTGGCTTGCCTGCTTTAAGCCTCAGTTTCCCCATCTGTAACACGAGGGTATTGTTACCTTCCCCTCTGGAGCTTGGTAAGGATTTACAGGGTCACTACACCAGGCACAAGTGTCCACCCAGTCTTCTAGACCTCAATAAGTGTTTTATTTTAAAAGATGATTTCCTCCCCCCCGGGGTTTTCCACCTCATGTTATTTGTTTCTGGAAAATGACAAGGGCTGCTTGTAGCTGGCTTTCTTCCCTCCATCCCGCCCCCACCAGGTCGGTCCTGTCTAGGGCCGGATCGGCAGTGGGCACGAGGGTCCAGATAAGGCCGCTCCGGAGAGGTGGTGCCCAGAGGGGTGGGGGCAGGACTGGCCCTGCGACTGTGTGAAGCTCTACAAAACCAGAGCGGGGCTGGTACAAGCAGGAACTCGATGTTTTCGGGGTCCTGCCCGGCCCCTGCGCCTCTGTCTCCCGTAAACGAGGTGTGTGCGCCCTCTGCTGGCCTTTCTTCTCACTGCACCTTCGACTAGGGAGACTCCCAGCCACTGGGTCTGGGAACCAAATGTCCATAAAAGGTGGAGTGTCTAAACTGGGAGGACCCTAGGAGCTCATCCACACCCGTGCCTCGCTGCCGAGGGAGGCGGGAGGCCCTGCGTGGCGTAGCGAGGCTGCACAGAGCAGGAATTCCGGGCCCCGAGTCCAATAGTAGGTTTCATCAACACCTGGAGTGAGAAGGCAGCCCCTCCCCAGGGAGGGCCCTTGCAGCTGCGCTCCGGCTTGGGGGAGGGGGCGTGGCAGGGCGATCTCAGAGAGCGGAGGGGGTTTCGGATTCTCGGCCCCTCACCCCCTCTGGCTGGGTCGGTCATGGGATTTCCTGTTTTGTCTTGAAGCAGCGTCACTGTAACCCGATAGCCACGGAATGGGAACTCAGGAGGGGTGTGTGTGTGTGTGTATGTGTGTGTGTGTGACAGCATGTTCGTCAGCAGGTGCTCTGGTCTTTCTTTAAATCAGTGTGCCCCACCTCCCCCCACCCCCGTCCCCAGGAACTGTCACCACTGTCTGGGCCTTGGTCCTCCTGCATCAGGTGGTGGCGGTGTGGTGAGGGGACATGAGAGCAGGAAAGGGTCTTGCTTTCAGAGCCAGGGAGGAAGAGAGACTGGAGTGGGCGGGAGGCAGGCTTTGTAGCAGCAGATCAGCAGTGGGGTGTGCAGGAGAGTCGGGGATTCACTGCCCTGGGTGAGGAGGGTGGCGCCCTTCAGTGAGACGCGGGGTTGGGGGTTGAAGGGCGGGGCGGGAGCCTGCACAGCCACCTGGTGTCTGGAAGCCCATTACTCGTGGAGGGCACTGTTTCCTCCTGACTGCCTCTCGCTCCTGCGCTGCATACACGTGAGTGCGTGTGTGCATAGCACCTCTGCGGGCACACATGCTGCACTTGTTCCTGCCCGTGGGCCAGAAGCTTGGCGTTGCTGGAGACAGGGCCCCGGGAGCCTCTTTGCCCCAGGAAGAGGCCTGCCTGGGCTGGGAAGTCACCCTGTGGCCCCCACTCTGATCACACCAAGGCCAGGGGGTGCGTTCTTTTCCCCTGACAGACTGGGTGGAGACAGCCTGGCTTAGAGTTCAGGTGGGAGTCCCAGTTCAGGCGGGGACGGTGGCTGTAGCTCACAGGCGCTCAGGGATGATGAAATGAGGCGTTGTCCCCTTCTGGGCCTCAGTTTCGTCACCTATCATATGGGGCCAAGCAGAGTGACACCCAGCTGTCCGAGGAATCGGTGAGGCCGTGTGCCTGCGTCACACTTGCCAGGAGTCCCTGATACTCCAGTGGCGGCTGCTCTGCACCAGGTGCTGCTACGAGAACCCCACTTACTTGATCCATTTTGTCCTCACAGTCACCCCGAGAAATGAACTCTTGGTACCCCGTTTTACAGAGGAAGAAACTGAGGCACAGAGAAGTCAGTCGTGTGCCTAGGGATGACCTGTGTCCCCAGTAAGGGCTGTCAGTTCAGCAGCTTTGAGGCCAGGGCCATCTCTCAGCACCTCACCAGTGCTCCGGAAGCACTGGGAGTCTGGTGACTGAGTCCTCCTTCCCGCTCTGCCACCGACTTGCTTTGTGGCCCTGGGTGGGTGTCTGTCCCCTCTCGGGCCCCATTGCCCCACGTGCATGCTGAGGGCCGAGGACCAGCTCAGAGGCACAGACTCCAGTGCCCGGGGCAGGGAAGGGGGGGGGATGGGCGGTGGCTGCTCAGACTGGCGGTTACGAGGCGCAATGCAGGCCCGGGATTGCCAAATGTTTGAACTTTTCGAGAGAAGCAGAAAATTTGGATTTTGATGTGAAATCTGATTTTTAAATGTTGGCAACAATTTAAAAAGAAAGACACTGCTGGACCAAACAAAGCCTATTTGTGGGTTGCTTTGGGGCTCGTGGGTGTCACTTTGTAGTCCCCAGGCTACTGGGTATCTGGGGGCCTGTTCCCGTCCTGGGGCCCTTGATGTAAGTGACTCACACTGTTGAGTGCTTACTGTGTCCAGGGCCATGTGTGGTGTCATTTAACTCCTCTCCGTCCCCCACCCCAGGACTCCTACCATGTAATATTATCCTATCAGGTAATGTTATCATCTTCATTTGATAGGTGGGCAAATGAGGTCCGAAGAGGTTAAGTTACTTGTCCAGGGCCACACAGCAGAGCTGGGGGACACAGCAGGGTTCTGCTGCTCCAAAGTCACTTACGGCAGGCAACCCTGCCACAGTGACCCCCGTATCCTCTGTCCAGCCTCCTGCCTGCTGGGGTTCCTCCAACCTGGCCCCCTGGGGCCTCACTCACCCGACAGTAGACCCACAGCCAGTCTGGCACAGTCTTGGCCCAGAAGGAGGGCGAGCCAGGCAGGAGGCTTCTCCTCCTCGGGACCCTGACTGCAGCCTGTGCTAAGGACCTGCTGGCCTGATGAGAAATCTGCCGAAGCTGCGCCAAGGCCACAACCTCCTCCAACAGCCCAGCCACAGGTGCGGGGGGTCTCCTCCCTCTGGAAATCCTGGCGGGGAGCTGGCTAGACCCCGTGTCAGCAGAGCAGCAGTCGACTTTCCGTATCCCCCCAGCAACTCCGGCCGCAAAACCGCTGGTGCACAGAGGCTGTGTGTGAAGGTGCTCCAGCGGGCACCTGGCCCCGTGTGGGTTGCCGGGGGAGGGGGTGTCTTTGCACATGCATCTGTGTCTCGGCCCAGGGAGGCCCATCTGCAGGTGGGCTGCAGCGTCCACTGTGGGCGTGCCTATCTGTAGACACTGTCACCTGGGCAGGTGCTGCCTGAGTGTATGGGTAGGCACATGTGTTCACACATGTGTCCCTTCCCAGTTGATACCCCCACTCTCCAGGTGACCATTTCTAGTCTCTGTCACATGCATTGGGACTTGAGTTTCCCTTGAGTTTTGCCCTGGATCCTCTTCCAGGTCTGTGAATTCAACCAGTAATAGCAGCATGAAGGATTGTGGTCTGATATTTAGAAGAACTTCCAGGTGGACTTCCATAGAATCTGGGAATCAGTCCTTTGGGGAAGTTGCTTGAATGCCACTTCTGATGGTGAAGTCGGTAAACAACAATTAAAGCAACCACCATCTATTGAGTATTTATAGGTGCTTTAGATGAATGGTTTTATTTAACTGCTGCACAACCCTATGAAGCAATATGATCGCCCCCATTTTGTGGATGAAGATACTGAGACTTAGAGACAGGCACTGGAATGCCTAAACTCATAGGGCTGGTGAAGAGCAGAGCAGAAATTTGAACCTGAGTTGCTGTCTCCAAAGCCTTGCCTGTCTCCCTGCCTCCCCAGGCCACCTGTTCAGATCATCAGTGACCTTTTGCTGGGGCTGGGACCTCAATCCAGTGGGCACTCCCCTTGGGATGTCCTGGGAAGAGCTGAGCTGCACAACGACGAGGGTGACCACTGGGCCACCAGGGGAGGGGGTGGGGGGTGGGGCATGGGGCGTGGGTGCTGACTCGTTTCCTGAGGCAGCAGAGGCAGAACTGGGGCCAATCAGAGGGATCTATAGGGAGGAGATTTTGCCTCAAGTTCCAGAAAGAACACTCTGTATCAGAGCCTTCCAGCCATGGAATGGATTTCCTGGTGCAGTGCTGAGGCCACGGTTGCCGGGAGTGGCCAAGCCGTGGAGAGCCTGGTCCAGGTGCGTGGACTAGGCCTTCAGCCTCAGGAGGGGGTGGACGAGCTGTCTGACGGGCTTCCTCCCACCTGTGGCTCTGAGGATGCTAACGGGCGAAGGCCCCACCAGCACCGTTCACATCTGCATCTCGCTGGCTCCGCCACCCCACCTTCTCCCACAGGAGCCCCTCGTCTTGGGTGTGTGGGTGAGTCCTGTGTGAATAAGTTGGAGGAGGCAGCCACCTGCGTTGTCCTCTGTCCCCATCAGTCATCGCCGCCACCGCTGCCTTCAACTTCTCTGCAGGACCCTGTCTGACCTGGTCCTGCTGTCCCTGGCCTCCAGAGTCTCAGTCCCTGGTCACCGCAGGAGCTCACTGTCTGGGGTGAGTGAGGGGAAGGTTGCTTCTGGAGGGTGCGGGCCCCCAGCAGGCTGCCTGCACTGACTCACAGGACGGCGCCCTGTGCTCACACTCCGCCTCCTCCTCCCTGCCAGTGATGAAACTACAGGAGGTCCAGGAACCAGCGGGCAGGATGTAGCCAGCACCAAGGACACGCCTTCATCCATCCTGGGCCCTGCTGCTGCGTCTGACCTGCCACCCTGCCCTCCATGTTCTCTTAGGAAGGGTTTCTCCTTTGGTTCCTGACGAAGAAGTGCTTCTGGCTTCCACTGGGCACCTGCCACGCATGTCTGATGCGTGTCTGGACCTCAGCGCTCTGGTCCTGCCACTGTCGCACGGCCTGGTGGTTGGCTGTGCACAACTGGACACAGAGTGTCCCTCAGCCTCAAGCACTAGGTGTGTCCAGTCCCAGCTCGGGCCAGTCAGGCCCTCTGTTACCCACTACAAGTAATCCAAGGCATGCTGTTTTGCGAGAAAGGCTTTCTTTTGGGCTCTGTTCACCCCACTTGATTTGCATATTAAAAATCATACACTTTGGGAACCATTGCTGTAGAATGAATTTTTCCATATGCGTTGACCAGCCTTGAAAAGGTGGCCCCCTCCCGTGATCTATTCTTCTGGTGTTGACACTCTTGTGTGCCCCCTACATTGCAGCAGGGTTGGTCTGTGGGACCGTCAGATGGGGAAGACTGACGGGTGTCACTCCTGAGGTTAGTTCAGCTTCGCTCTGTAGCTTTGCTCGTGGTCACGCGCCTGGGCCAGCTGTCCTGTCTCGAGTAGCCCACTGGAGAGGCCCATGGCCACGGGCGATCAGCGGGCGATCCGAAAGTGGGTCCTCCAGCCAAGGATCCCTTCACGCTCTAGAAGACGGACACCCGGGCAGACATATTGACTTTGACCTCACGAGAGACCCTGAGTCAGAACCGCCCAGCTCAGCCGCCCCTCCCTGCTGCCCCTCTGAAGCTGAGAGATATAAATACTGCTTTGAACCACTACGTGGGGGGCAGGTGTCTCTCATGCAGCAATAAGTGACGGGTACATGCTGCCTGAGGACCTGGCAGGTTTTCTGCAGCCGAGCTCCGCAGCTGGCAGTTGAATTCTGGGAAATTCCTGCGATGCTTAAAGTAGCCCCTCTTCCGATTGGGGCTTCCTTAAATTCCTGCTTTTTCCTGTCAAGTCATCTGGAGTCAGTACTCTCTGGAGGCAACATTTTTGAATGGACAGAGAACACTCTGTTGAGGGAACCTGTCTTAGTTTGAGTGGCCGCTCTCCGGTGCTTGGACATCGAGGTCATTTCCATTTTCTATGATGAACAACGTCGAGATGAACATCTTCAGCACCTGGAGCTCTTTCCCCATCTCCAACGACCTGCGAGAGGCCTTCCTGGGCGTGGGATGAGGGGCCGAAGGATCTGGGCCTCTTCAAGGAATAAGATAGCGTCCTGGGAGTTTCCAGAGAGATGGCGCGGACACGCTCGCCAGCAGCAGCCAGAAGCTGTCCCCTCGCCTGTCTCCCGGCATTGGGTGTGTCTCACTTGGGTCGCATCCTCCCCGTTACTGGAGCAGCGGGCCTGGCCCCTCGCGTCGTGCGGGGAAAGGGGAGCGTGTTGCTGTCTCAGAAGCCGTATTGTCTCAGCTCCTCTGGGGTCTAAGCAAGTGAAGAGAGATCTATGTCATTTCTTTTAGTTAAAATGAAGTGGATTCTAAACACCACTTAAAAATACATTAATAATGGTGTTGGTGTATTATCCATCTTGAAGAAGTGACAGGTGTTTTCCTCGGCAAAATCTGAAGTGGGAAGTGTGTTAGGGATTAGAAGATGGATGAGTTTCTGTCATGGGGCTCATTGCTTTTGTCTAGACGACCTCTTCACTTGCCCCCTGCCCCAGCTCCTGCTGCCCCCACCCGGCCCCGCCCGTCCTCCATGCCGATGCCCAGTTCATCTTGCTGACGTGGTTCGGGGGCATGGGCTGGATGCTGGGTGTGGAGGCAGGTGGCTGGGCCTCTCACTGAGTTCCCGGGTGTGGCGGGCATCTGCTGCTGTCACCCCCTTTCTTGGACTGGCACTTCGATTTTCCTTTGGGACCCCACCTGGCCTCTTTCTCAGTCCTGGAGTGTCCTGTGGGGCTGACACGGACCCCCACCACACCCCCTCTCCGGGGGGAGACATAGTATACCCAGGCTTGACTACTGACAGTTCTGTGGACCTCGGGCCCAGTGATGGGTTCAAGGGGTGACACGTGTCCCACGTGGAGCCAGCCATCGTTTGAGGCCTAGATCCATCTGTACCTGAAGTTTACCCTTCAATATTCTAGTTAAGTGAGCCAAACCCTCTTCCTCCTCCTTCTCTCCTTGTCTCTCTTCTTCTAGTCCACACGGATTGGCTGCTTATTATTTGTACACAAAAGAGTTATGCCTGATGCATAATGTGACTTTGAAGAAATCCTTACTCTGGTGGCCAGAGTCGCCCCATCTAGAGAATGAAATGGTTGAGATCCTTCCAGCCTGGGAGGACCAAGCCCCCTCCTAGGTTGTGGGGGCCCACACAGCGGGAGGGTGACAGCTGGCTCACATGCAGCCTCACCAGGGAAACCTCCACGGGCCCGCTGTCCCCAAGCCTCTGCAGGGCTGCCCTGGAGCCAGGGCAGAGGCAGACCAGGCCCCCTCCCCTGGGTAGAAGGCCCAGGGTGCACTGGGGTTCCGTGGTGTGAAGCTCTGTGACCGGCAATGGGGTGTGCTGCCCCGCCCTGCTCTGTGTTCCTCAGTGGCTCCCACACCTTTGGGATTCAGCCCTGTCTCCCCAGCTGGGCAGAAGGCCAGGCTCCACATAGAGCTTAATAAATACTGAATGAATGAGTGAATGAATGAATGAATGAACACAGGCCCGTGAGGACCAGGACCTCACTAAGCCACCCCGCACACCTCCACTCACTGCCCCTGGGAACCGCCTTGTCTTTTTGTCTCGGTCACGCACCTGCCGCTTCCTCTGCCTGGCGTCTCTTCCTGCCACCACCTGGCGAACTCGCCCTTGCCCTTCGACACAGCTCATTCACTCACCGATTCAGCAGGTATTTCTGGAGCCCTCCGAATGTGTAGGCACCATTCTAGGTGCTGGTATCGACTCAGATGGGTGAAGGTCATGTTCTCATGGAGCCTACGCCTGGGCGGGGGCAGAGCAGATAGAGGGGATGTCAGAGGGTGACAAATGCCATGCAGAAAGTCATTGGGGGAGGCGGGGAGTCCTGGTGGGGACATGGTTGTGCCTGCTTTTCATAAAGGGCAGCCAGGGCAGGTTCCTGTGGTGCAGTGACATTTAAGCCGAGACCTGAAGGAGAGGAGGTAGTGAACTGTGAGGAGGTGGTCCAGGTGGGGGGGGGCAGCAAATGCAAAGGCCCTGTGTGGGGAGGGAACCTGCAATTCAGAGAAATGAGGAGGAGACCCCTGTGCCGGAGCGAGGGGTGGAGGACTGGGTGGAGCTCGGAGGGCAGCAGCGGGGGCTGTGGGGGACCACGCAGGCCACGCACTGGCCTTGTCCTTGCACGCGGGCCAGGGGCACACGGGCAGGAGCAGGGGGTGGTTGGGAGGCTCTGGCGCTTCTGCCTCCGTTGTGAGGGTGGAAGGGGCAGGATCGGCCCAGTGGGGTGCCAGAGACGGGAGGGTGAGGATGAGCAGGGACATATGCGGACAGGCACACACTGGGGGGCAGTTAGGACGTGGGGCAGCCTAGAGTTGGGGCTGAGCTGGTTGACTTGGAGATGCCTGTTGTTCGGCCACGTGGACTCCTCGGGACAGGGCGCACACAGGAGTGTGGGATTCTGGGGCATCGTCAGCAGAAAGAAGGTGGTTAAAACCAGAGCTGTGTGGGGCTGGTTACTTAGGGGGGCAGCAGGGGTGGAGGGGACAACCCCCCACATTCGCGGAGTGGCCAGAAGGCAGGGGGAGACCAGAGAGAGGCTGCCCCGAAGTCGAGAGGAGACGCCCTTTGCCCCTGTGTCCATGCCTCTGGCTGGTCACGTAAACCGAGGACATGGCTGCGGGGCCCAGCAGCAGGCAGGTAGTTGGGGACTTTGAGCAGTGGAGACAAAATGTAGTTCGAGCAGGCTCCAGAGGGACAGGGACAGGAGGGGTTGGGGACAGTGTCAGAGAGGGGCTGGGGGTCAGCCGCAGGGGTCTTTGAGCAAAGCCTGAGTGAGAGGAGAGAAGCAGGGATGAGGAAGGGTGGCGGAGAGTTCGCAGGGGCCCAGGGAACAGCGGAGCAGAGTCTCCCCAGGGAGGCGGGCGGGTCTGGAGATCAAGCCGCAGGCAGAGGCAGGCAGAGCTCCGTGGGGCTGGGGAGCAGCTGGCTGGCATTTAGTCGGGAGGGCGCTGGGAAGCTATGAGGGCTTTGAGCACTTTATTTATTTATTTTAAAATGCTCTCTGGCTCCAAAGGAGGAACTTTAAGAGCCTTGGATTCTGACCCCCCTGAAGAGTGCCTTCCTGCTGCCCCCCTATCCAGGGCCCCTCGCCGGTCCGCCCAGTGGGTCCTGGCCTCTGGCCCCCGCGGCCTCTGATCTCTCCGGCTGCGTGCCTGGGCCCCACTTGGCCACCCGGGCGGCGGAAGTTGGGGGCCAGCAGGCGTGTCCTGGGCAGAGCAGGGCTGCCCTGGCCGTGTGAGAGCCCTTTGTGCCGCGGGCTGCGCTGCAGTTTGATCAGGCCGTCGTGGGGCCGGAACTGGCCTCTGCTGCCCCCTAGACAAAGGGTCTCTTTGAGGGGCCAGGAAGTGGGGAGCTGGGATTTACCCACCCAGGTTTGTGTGGGACCATCGGAGGGCCAGGGATCTCAGAGCCCTGGGCTGCCCCAGACCTTCCTAAAGATGATGTTGTCGACCTTGTTATTATTGGTTGGAAAGCGCTTTCCTCTTATATCTCATCGCTCAGCTCTGAGCCACCCCCAACCCTGCTCCCTGCCTCTCACCCTGCAGGGGACCCGTCTGGGGTCTCACCACCCGAGAATGACTAAGTGGAGTGTCATAGTGGTGACAGAATTCACCATGTGCCCGGTGAAACCTGTCGGAGCATTTTCCGTGTATGCACTCGGTTAATCCTCACAACCTGTGAAGGTGGGACTATTATCATCCCCATTTTACAGAGGAGCAAGTGAAGGCCCAGCAGGGGTAAGTTCACAGGTACGGGGTGGGTCTGGGGCTCGGATGTAGGCAGTGCCTGACTTGGTGGGCCCGCGCAAGGTCACGACTTGTAACCCCTGTATCTTACAGAGGCCCCGGGTGGCGGTGGTGTCCAAGTCACACGGCCGGCTTCCCATGGAGCCAGGGTCAGAGCCCAGGGCCGTGACGTGGAACCCAGGGGCCTGAGTTTGAATCCCAGCTCCTTGGGTGACCTCGGACAAGTCCCTCATTTCATCTGTGTTTTTTCTCATCTCGGGGGCAGTACTCCCATTTGTGCTGACTAAAGGCTGTGAGGGACGCGTGTGCTCACCAGAGCCCGGTGCAGGGCAGGGCCTCACGGTGTGAGGGAAGGTCCTGCTCTCAGGGGTCCTGGCCAACCACCGCTTAGGGGCCGTGGGCGTGTTGCATGGCATTTACACCCCCACAGCGACCTTAGTAGCTGTCCCCAGAGGTGACTTGGCACTGGCCCAGTCACCTGGGAGCTGTGCAGGGACCCACACCCTGGGTCCCACTCTGGAGATCTTGAGCCAAGCACCTTCGAGCCTTTACACCCAGAGGAGTGACTTCCAAGTAGTGGGACGTGGCAGGTGTTGGAGGAGAGCCTTGGAGAGCTGGGCCGGGTGGGTGGGGCTCCTCCGTGTGCAGTCAGCCCCGGCTGAGAAGGCGCGCCCTCGCCAGGCGGGCTGACTCCTCGGCTGTGCTGAGCTTTGCCCTTAACCCGAGGGGAGGGGGGTCGATGGTCTGGGGGCCCAGGGAGCTGCTGATCCATCGGGAGTCATTGTTCCGTTTCCCTCATTTCCAAATGTCTTACCCTGAGGAGAAGGGGTCTCGCCCCTGTTCCCTCTCGCTGCCCTTCTCCTTCCCTGGTAACAGCTGACGGTGACATGCGTGTGGAGGCGCTCAGTGTCCTGTGTAAACCTCCCCGCAGCCCTACCCCGGGCCCATGTCGTAGATGATACTCCAGGTCACACAGCTGCTCATCTGTAGGCTAAGGATCGAAGCATGAACTCTTAACCCCTACTCGGAGCTGCTCTGTATCAGACGGGGATGCAGGCCCAGGTGGGCTGCAACCAGCAGGTAACTCAGCACATTGAAAGGATGCCGGGCTTCATCATTCCCACGCAGTGAGGAATCTCGGATTGGTGCCGCCGGCAACGCTGTCAGAGGGCAGGCTCTCTCCACTCCACTGTCCCTAACTTGCGTCGTTTTTTTCTGCTCTCACTGTTCCAAAGGGGCGGCCACACCTCCAGCACTCACATTTGCATTCCGGTCAGAAAAACAGTGGAAAGACCAAAGGCCTTCACCTTGCGAGGCTTCGTTTTTTTTGCTTGGGAAGTGCACCCTTTCATAGTGGACTCTCAGCCAGGTCTCCTTGGCCAGAACACACTTCTGACGACTTTGGCTGGAAGGTAGAGACATCAGGTGACAGCCTTCAAACCTCTGGAGTTTCAGAAGGCAAGGGAGGAGTGGCTGAGAAGGCCGTGTGTGTGTGTGTGTGTGTGTGTGTGTGTGTGTGGGGTGTGCGTGTGTGTGTGTGTGTGTGTGTGTGTGTGTGTGCGTGTGTGGGCAGGGGGCACAGCCACGTTCCTGCCTGGCCTCTTGTGGTCAGGTCTCTTCATGCATATAATGTCCCCTGCAGAGGTTGTCCAGCCAGGGGACTCAAGGGAGTCAAGGGACTTTTTAGGTGCCTCTGCCACCCAGGGTCTGGGCAGTGCCGGGAAGCTTAGAGAGCTTGCCTGTCCAGATAACTTGTTTTCCGGACCTCCTTTTCCTTACCTGTAAAGTGTGGGCGTAAACCCACCTGCCCGGCAGGGTGGCCTGGAGGGCTGGAGGGCTGGAGACAGCAGGCCCACAGCGCCTGGGCCGCGGTGGCCGAGGCCTGGAAGGTGGCATGTGGCGTGCTCGCGGTGTGCCGATGGCAACTCGCTGTCCTTGTCCTGGCTCCTGATTCCCCAGATGGAAAACAGGAATGAACTAATCATGTCTGTGCTGCAAGACTGATCTGAGGATAAAGCAAATTGATGAACAAAGTGCTTCGGTGCCTGTCTCTGTGACTGATTTCCCAGACAGATTGGGACAAATTCCTAGAAGGGTGAGGCCCTTTGACGGTTCTTGTTCTGCTGTGGGGAGGTGCTGTTTTCAGCAGAGATTTGAAGAGGGCAGTGGGGCCAGGAGCTGGTAGAGGGGAGGGAGCCAACAGAGGCCCGTGGAGCTCCCCGATTCCTCTGTTCCCCAAAAGGCACTGGGCCCCAGCGGGTCTGCCTCGGGTAGTGGTATGTGGGTGTGCAGGCAAGATTTCACTACGAGTCCAGGTGACTTGGAGCGTGCGTTTATTAAAGCTGGGGACAGTGAGACAAGCGCAGGAGAAGTAGCAGGAGAGCCCAGGCGGGCCTGCTCTGGGTCCCTAGAAACTTTATGGGGAGGAAGTGAGCCAGGGCCTGCTGTGGGTCCCTAGAGAGTCAGAGAAAAGGGGGACAGGTTCAGGGGCTCAGCCCAGGACAAACCGCCATGGCCCGTTGTCCCCCTGGTTGCAAGTCTCATGGGGTCCCTTAGAGGTTAGGAGATGCACGCCTGTGGGGGGAGGAGCGGGGGAAGGGAGAGGCGCAGGCTGCCCCTGGGAGGGAAAGCAGGGTGAAAGAGGGCAGGGTCCTTTGTCTTAAGGGTTTTAAATGCTGGGGGTTTAGGGGAGGATCTCAAGAGAATAGTCATTGGATCTCCAGGTGTGCCCTTTCAGGGTCATGGTCTCCACTGATTGGTCAGCGCCAGGGCAAGGGGGTTATATGTTACTGCAGCGCGTCCTGGCGTCACCTGTCTGGTGTTGCTGCTTTTCTGGGCCTGGAGCTGAATACAACTGAGGCCTAGATGCTGTGTCTAGGGAGGAAAGGTCAGGGGGTCTCAACCAAATGACCAGCAATGTGAAGGGTCGGGGGTCTAAACTGCATGACCAACAGTATTAGGGGGGGTGGGGAGGGAGCCCTGGGGCCAGGCCAAGTACCAGTTTTGCCTGTGGCTGGACACTCGGGGCTCTCCGCTCTTGACCTTCTGTATCTTGCTGTAAATTGCTCAGCCAGTTTGTTCAGCCATCTCAGTTTCTTCATTCCACTTGCTAAAGAATTTTCCTAGCTCTTTACTCCCCTGCCTCACTTCCTCTCAGGTCCTGCTGCCTGCAGAGACGGCCCGAGGGACCTAGCAGCTCTCCTGTCCTCTGAGGGGCTGGAATGGGCTGACCCGGTGCCCTCCCCACCGCAGCCCCATCAGTGGCTCTGCCGGGCTGTGAGCCAGCCACCAGAGTGGCCTGGCCACCTGGCTTGTCACAGCACTGTCTCCAGACAAGCCCTGTGGAGGAGCTGAGGGCACTCATCGGACCCCCACCTTGGGGCCTTGACCTGCTCCGGAGGGACGCAGTTTCTGCCTCTGGACCTCAGTTTCCTTGTGACTCAGCATCCTGGGAGAACAGAGGATGGTGGGCGCGCCGGAGCCCCACTCCCCACAATTCCCTTTGGTCTGGGTCTCTGGCCTCTGTCTGGGCCGAGCTCTCTGGGGGCCCTGAGAGAAGCAGGTGTGACTGTGCTGGGGATTCCAGTCACGGGATTCCAGTCCGTCTGTCCTACCTGCCATGTGAACACGGGTGGGTGCCCTTCACTCTCCCTGAGGCTCACCACTGTAAAAAGGTCCCCATTGTAGGCCCCTTCAAACTAGGACATCTCTGTGACTTTGAGTTCATTATTCGGGGTATCCCCCACCCAGAGGGAGCTTTCAAGAGATCAGGAGCCCCCTGCCCAGGAAGGTGCCCCAGGACAGTGGTGCTCCCTTCCTCTGTCAGAGAAGACACGGTGTGTTCGTTTGTGTGTGCAGTGTGCCCTCTGGTGGCTATTCTGGAACAGGGCTCGTCCAGGCCTTGGTCTCCCAGTCCTTTCTGTGGGTGGTGGCTGGCCGGGCCAGGAGGAACTAGGAAGAGCAGCTTTTTTGCCTCTGGGAGGCAGGGGTAGAAGTGACATTGTTATATTTCTAGGAAACTTTTGGGTGCCCAAATGTAACCCTGACACCGACATCCCCACCACCAACATCTCTGAGAAGCCAAAGTTCTAGTTGGGCTCTTTTTTTCTTGTCTCTGTGAGGTGAGTGGATTGTCCCCATGTTGGGGACGAGGGACTGAGTGAGCTCAGGGCCCTGGGATCAGTTTGCTGCTGGCCAATGAGGCCTCAGACCTGCCCCATTCCTGGCCATCCTGGGGGGCTCTGGGCTCCCAGGCTGGACTCGTATAGTTCCTTCTGCACAATTACTGTTCTTTTCCTTTTTTTTTTTTTTTTTTGAGGAATGTCCATCCTTTTGGTCTCAGCTGAAGTGATATTCTATTTATTTCTCATGGTAAAATATACATAGCATGCAGTTTACATTGGAAGCCTGTCAAGTGTCCAGTCCAGTGGTGTCAGGTGCAGTCAGCTGTCACCATCATCAGGCCCCCCTCCGGCTTTTCCGGCTCCCTAAACTTGGACTCTGTACCCATTAACTGCCCCCACCCAGCCCCTGGCAGCCACTGTTCACTTCCTGCCTCTGTGTTGACTTTGACTGCGCTGGGTGCCGCGTGTAAGGAGAGTCATAAGGTCTTTGTCCGTTTGTGACTGACGTACGTCACTTAGCAGACTGTCTCTGAGACTCTTGGGGGGGGTGGCACGTGTGGGCACTTCCTTCCTTTGAAAAGCTGAGTAGTGTTCCCGTGTGTCTCTGCCCCGTTTTGCCCAGCCATTCACCTGCGGATGGACACTCGGCTGCTCCCCCCTCTCGGCTGTTGTGGACACAGGCGCACCGATGTCCGCTGCAGCCCTTGCTTCCCATTCCTTTGGGTACCCACCCAGAACTCGGGTGCTGGATTATATCCCGATTCCATGTTTGATTTCTTTGAGGGATTTCCATACCACTTTCTCCTGTGGCTGCACTATTTTATGTTTCTGTCAGTGATGCCCCAGGTTCTAATTTCTCCAAGTCCTTGCCAAGTCTCGTATTTCCTCTTCCTTCCTCTCTCTGTCTCTGTCTCTTTATTTCTGCCTCGTTAGCAGCCATCCGAGTGATGGAATCTTATTGAAGTGGTTCTGATTTGTGTTTCTCTAATGGTTAGTAGTGTTTAGCATCCTTCCATGTACTTATTGCTCTTCATTTTTAGACCAGCGTTTATTTTCCCCAACCAGCAGCTTAAGCATCCTCTAAGAACTAGTTAGAGACACAAATTCTCAGGCCCCTTCAAGGGTCCACTGGATCGGGAACTCCGGGGCTGGGGCCCAGCAACCTGGTCTCCGCTAACACTCTGGGTAATTCTGGCGCACAAGTTTGAGAACCACTGGTCTGGGCATTGTGCCAGGCACTTCGTGGTGTTATTTCATTTATTACATCATCATCATCATCATTATTATTGTTATTATCATGCCCATTCGGCAGGTAAGAAAACGGAAGCTCAGAGAAGTGGAGTCCTAAGTCACATGGAGTAGGAGGAACTCTAAGCTCCTAAACTGCCCATGATGTGGTACCTTCCCTAGGATTTACCAGCAGCATGGGTTGGGGTTCCCTGCATGGCCTGAAGGGGGAGCCCTTGACCCAGGACCCAGAGTCTAGGTTTGGAGGAGTGGGAAGGACAAAGCTTGGAGCCCCTGAGAGCTGGGTTGGACCCTCAGGGACCACCCCTCATCATTCCCATGCCCCTTACCTCACCCTTATGTCTCCCATTTGGACCTCAGCCCCTGACTGCAGGGTACCCTGAGGCAGGGACCCTGGGCGGGCAACTTGGTTGAAGTTTGAGAGGTCCCATCAACAAGCTGTGTGACCTTGGGTATGTTGTTCAGCCAGGCTGAGCCTCAATTTCCCCATCTCTAAAATGGGGCTTACCACCCTGGCCTGGAGGATTCATGGAGAACCTGAAAGGCCCTTCACGGGTGAGGCGTTTTGGCTGCCTGGAGGGCTGCAATGAGTGATGCTGTATCTGGAGGAATGGAAAAGCGAACATTTAGCTGGTGCTAAATATGTGCCATGTGCTCTCAACGTGACATTTTATTTTATGTCAGCATAATAAAGTATGGAGTGTTATCCCCATGTTGAAAGTGAGGGAAGTGGGCTCAGAGAAAGGAAGCGAGTTGCTCTAAGCCCACACGGCCAGAGAAGGGCAGTGCTGGAATTCAAGCTCAGGTTCTTTCTCTTCTTCCAGACGGCTGTCCCCACAGAGGGCTGCCTCCCTGCCTCCCACGTCTTTGGGCTCTGGAGACTAGGCTGTCCGCCTCTGGCTGTGGCACAGGCCAACTCGGCCCCCATGGGAAGATCAGTCCATGCTCTGGGCTAAATGTTTGCGCACTGCACCCCGCCCGCAGGCCCTCAAGTTCATCTGTTGAAAACTAACCCCCAAGGTGATAGTATTTGTAGGTGGGGACTCGGGAAGTGATTAAGCGATGAGGAGAGATGCCCTTATGGGATCAGTGCCCTTATAAACGGGACCCAGAGAGCTCCCTTGTCCTTCGGCCATGTGAGGACATGCGTGAAGACAGCTGTTTATGAACCAGGATGTCAGCCCTCACCAGACACTTGATCTTGGACTTCCAGCCTTCAGAACTCTGAGAAATAAATCTCTCTTGTTGGCAAGCCACCCATCTACGGTGTTTTGTTAAAGCAGCCCAAATGGATGGAGACACTCCCTTCTCAAGCCTCTGTTTTCTTGTTTGCACAATAGAGATGATAAACCTTGGATCGCTCAGGATTTTCCAAGTCTGGGAGGTACAAGGGTATGGCTGGTCTCAGGGATGGAGATAATGGGGTGGCCTTCTCTGTCTGCCAGTCACTGTGTCAGTATCTGTGTGTCTCCTAGTTTCTCAGTTCGTCTCTGAATCGCTCTTGGCTCTGCCTGTCTCTAGGTGGTGGCCTCATTCTTTCCTACTGGCCACGGGCTTCCTTGTTGTGATGGGTGAGGACAGGAGGGCGCGGCCACGGGCAGCATCGGGTTATGTCTTTCTAGCTTAGCCATGCCAGGGAAACAGAGTGTGTCTACCAACATGCAAATATAAAATCCCAGGGAGAAAGTCTGATTGGCTGGGCTTGTCTATTCCTGGACCAATTCCTGCAGCAAACTGAATATAAGACATTCGAATTGGCCAGATCTAGGTCACGTGTCTACCCTTATGGTTGGAGGGAGGGGTCCTGTGATTAACAGTCTCACCAGAACCACTTGGGGTGGCATCAAGGCAATCAGTTAACAACCAACACATCATACCACGTGCCAGCACTGTTCTAAGCATCTTAAATGCCCAAATTTATTGGACTCTCATACCAATGATCCCATTTTACAGGGAAAGGAACTGAGGTAGAGAGGTACACAGCTGGTGAGTGGTGCAGCTGGGATTTAAACTGAGTCAGGGTCCAGAGCTCAGGTTCTTCCCTCACCTGAAGAACTGCTCTAACGGTATAGAATTGTAAAAAGCAGGGGGAGGGGCTGTTCGGCAGACAAAAGCCATTCACATCTGTTCTGCCACCCCAGGGTCCTTTGATGCTGAAATAGGCACCCAGCTGCGGACTTGGCCTGCAGTGGGCCTTTGGGATGCAAGTGCTCCTTCCCTCTTTTTGAAAATCAGGGCAGACCAGCCTCATCCCCAAGGAACCGAGGTGGTGTGCCCAGCTGAAAGGGCTGTGTGGCTGTAACCCCGGCCTGTGCAGCTCTGAAGGAGCCCTGTTCCCCTGCCGTCTGGTCCCTCCGTCTGTATCCCCGTCGTCCAGGAGAGATGGGGGTCTCTGCATGCGCAGGGAGCCCCAGGCGAGGGCCAGGGGTCAGGGTCTGGAGTGTGCGGGCTCCTGGCTCCCCGGGGGCAATCGTGCCCCTCCTAGCACCTCACGCCTTCCCTGTGTTGTCCTTGGAGCCTGCGGGCCGTGGGCTCACCAGGGGCTGGGGTGGGCCTCTGCTGGGTACACAAACACCAGTCCACCATCCAGTGGCCTTGCGAACAAGGGGAGCCCTCAGCAGAACTCGATAAGGTTTCCAAAAACAAGACTGGGCCCCTGGCGTGCTGCATTCCTCCCTTCTGCCGGCAGCTGCTAATTTATGCTAATCAGATGCATGAAAACCCCAAGTCCCCCCGGCGGGTCCAAGGGGACAGGGAGGATCCAGCTGGCTGAGTAGAGGATGAAGTGGACCTGTGTTCCCCTGGCCGCCCAGTCCCAGCCCTTACCTGAGCCCCCAAGTGGTCCCAGTTCTCCTTCATGAACCCTGCTCCCCTGCCAGGCAGAGGGGCCTTGATGCCATGGACCCTGGGGAAGGTCACGGGGATGGGGCCTCCAGGACCAGGTCCCTGACAGGCACTGTTATGTTGACTCCCCTCCCGACCCCCCCTCCCCCAACAGGAGTTGATATGGCTGTGAGGTTAGGAGGCTGGGAGGGGTTAGCAGCTTGGTAGAAATGGAAGCAGTGGGTGACAACCATGGTGTCAGGCAACCTGGCATTGAGCTCCTGGACTGGCTGCTTAATACTTAGTGACCCTGAGCACCTTGCTGATCTTTTGCACCTCAGTCCCATCATTGGTAAAATGGGGAGGACACCAGTGCTTCCTGCAGGGCTGGGGGAGCATTAGACGAGATGCTGTACCAGGTGGGGAGGAGCTCAGCGGCGTTGACCATGACCGTTGGCCAACCCTAGGGCAAGTCGGTCAGTCTGACTCTGAAGTCTGAGGTTCCAGAGGCCCAGGCGTCTTCTCCCTGAGGAGTTGGGGGACAAGGAATTCCCCAAGGCCTGTACCTGGTCCATCCTCGTATTTCATGCCCAAGTGCAGGGTGGTGGTGGGTCCCTGGGGCCGGCTCTTGGCCCCTTCGGCCCCTCAGTGGCGAGCTTCAGGCCCTGGAAAGGCCCTGCTGTTCGGGAGCGGGGGCGAGGGCTGCGGCTCCTGCTGTGGCCTCTTTCCCATCGTGTGGCCCAAGGTGACCTTCCGACCGTGGACTGAATCTGTACTCTGGGTGCTCTCTGGTCCGAAGGGGGTGCGTGGGGCACCGTGTTCCCACCTCTCTGTCTTTGTCTGTGCTGTTCCTACCACCGGAAGTACCTGTCTCCCTCCTCTCCTCCTTCCTGGGCACAGACGGCATCGGCCGGGTCCCCACAGCCCACTCCTCTGTCAAGACCCCTTGACCTTCTGGGCGGCCCACATTCTACTCATTCATTCATCCCCCTGCCCCTCCCCACCGTTCACTCAGTTGCTCTCTTCAGGGTTAATTTGCACTGAGCACCTACAAAGACTGGACAAACCTCACTTCTCTATGGTTTTATTTTTCCTTCCCTGACCTCAGTTTCCCCATATGTTCAATGCTGGAAGGGCATCTTGAGGGTCTGAGGAGTTGGCAGCCAGGTCATCCTTTTCTTTTTTTTTTAAAAGATTTTATTTATTTATTGTTCAGAGAGGAGAAGGGAGGGAGAGGAACATCCATATGTGGTTGCCTCTCACACGCCCCCTACTGGGGGCCTGGCCCACAACCCAGGCATGTGCCCTGACTGGGAATCGAACCGGTGACCCTGTGATTCACAGGCTGGCACCCAGTCCACTGAGCCACACCAGCCGGGGCCTCCTTTTCTTATCTTGACCTCTGGCTGCAAGATGGAGCCCAGAGAGAGGGGGCTGACTTCCCCGGGATTCCAGAACCATCAGAGCCACAGCGACCAGGTGATCCTGGGTGGCCCATCTGGAGGCCTGGACCTTGCAGCCATGAAGAATTAATTTAAAATTTCCATGGAGGGATTGGCCCTAAGCCCTGGCCACGTGAGTTATTTTGGGACACTCCGGCCTGTGCTGTCTGCTCTCCACCAAGTAAACTGCTTCCAACCAGCGAGACCTGGAAACCGTTTACGACCCTGCTGTGCTCCGGGGCTGGTTTGTGGCCGGAATCTGGCGTGTGCCTTGGATTCCTTAAGCCCAGGCTGGGTGGAGCGGGGACACAAGACCCCTAGAATGTCCTGACCTATTAATGGTGCTGTGGTCTCTGAGCTGGGCAGGGGCATCCTGGACCAAAGAAAATTAAAAATAAAAATAAAATCAATATAAACAATCCTAATGTCACCCCTTTGTGAGGCCTCCAGTGTGTGACAGGCCAGCCATACAGCCCAGAGCAGCAAGAAAACCATTTTCCTGTCAGCTGATCACAAACACAGGCACCACCACGGAACGGGGCAAAACAGCTCCGTGATTTTTCCACTGGGTGCTTCAGCCCTTACGAGGTTGGCTACGGTTGAGTGGGCATCCAGGGGCCCCTCTGCCTCTTCATCGTGAATTTCCCCCCATCCAAGGGCTTGGACCCTGCCGCTAGCTCTGTGTGGGGCTGTGCCCAGAGACGGGTGTACCCAGCTGGCCTGGGAGGGCAGAGTGGTCCCGCTGTCCTCCGAGTGGACCTGGGTCCTTGAAGGCCTTCCAGCTCAGCACCCTCAAGACAAGGCTTTGTTAGGGCCTGTGGCAGGGGAGGGGCCCTTCACAGAGGACAGCTTTGATGACGCACAGGGCTCAGAGGTCCCCGCCGCCCTTCGCAGGCAGGCCAGACCTGCTTGCCTTCCTGTTAGAGCGACAGCAGCCCCCGCCACTTACGGAACATCTACTCTGTGCCAGGCCTGGTGTGGAGCTCTCTACACCGTCTCACTGTGACAGCACCGCTGGGGGCGGAGACCGTATTCAGGCGCGTGCTGGTAAACAGGTTCTCTGGAAAACGAAACCAAACAAATGACAGTTATTACTGGCTGGTAGTGTTTGCCAATTTCCATGGTGTAAATACTTTCAGGGTGACCTATCGGTAAGGTCACTGAACACGGTTAGGACACCTGTGCACAGCTGGTCTTGCGAGCCAGCGGGGAGGCTGCTCCAAGCTTGCCGCTGGCCTGCTCTTACTCATGGTTAACACGGGCTGAGCAGCAACCACGGTGCGCAAACTCGGGCGTGTGAGGGAAGCAGCTCGTTTTTATTCTCTGAACTGACCTTGCTTTCTGTTTGGTGCCTTCACCGCATTGTCGTCTCATCATGTTTGATCCTCTGGCCCCGCCTTGGGTGGTCTAAGGTCTGGGGGGTTAGGTTGTGCTGGGACGCTGTGGGGAGGGGCACATCAGACCCTGACGTTGCCACCCCCAGGCTTTTCCCGAGCAGTCCCTGATCCTGTCCAGTCCTTGCTGAGTCCTCCCTTCATTCCTGGTCACAGCGTTCCTTCAGAGCCGCCAGCTCCCTGGGGCCATGTTGGTGCCGTGGCCACAGGTGCGGGGAGGCATCTTGGCGCACCTGCCCTTCTGCGGGGAGAGGGCTCAGGACATGGGGGAGGGGCTCTGGCTGCTGCTTCCGCCTGCAGGAAGGGCCAAGTCCATGGTCCCTGTGCCAGGAGGGAACTCGGCTCTCCCCACAGGCCGGGGCTTTCCTCTGTCCTGTGTCTGCAGAGCCGGTCGCTCCAGCAGGGCCTCCGGACCCCCAGTCCCCCAGCTGTCTCCACTGTTCCTTTTATCTCTTGTCCCTCCTTCCTGAAATCTTCCTGGTCAGGGGCGCTGGGAGGGGAAGAAGGGGACAGAGGAAATTCTGGAGAAAGCAGCACTGGCGAATGTTTCCGCGTGCCGTCCTACCACGTGCAGGTAAGGAAACAAATGCAGAGAGAGGTTCAGGGACCTGCCTCAGGGGGTCCTGCAGGTCAGAGGCCCCACCGGCTGACCCCGTCTCTGACTCCCACAGAAAGTGATGGTGAGAACGCCAGGCAGACTGAGCTTGTTGTCCCCTCGGACCAGATGGTGGACGGAGGTGTACAGACGGGGAGAGACTTACTTAAGGCAGAGCTCAGGGCCCCGGTCTCTGTGCTGGCCCCTTGGGACCAGCTGTGGCCTGGAATCCCCGAGAGACCTCCGAAGGGAGAGAGAAACCCGAGAAGGGGCTGCTGGTGCCCGGCTGCCCCCTCACTGTGTGGCCTCAGGCAGGGCCGTGCCCTCTCTGGACATCCTTTTCTCGCTGCCTTTGCTGGGGGTGCTTTGAAAGAAGATGAGGAGGCAGGAGGAGCCCCTTCAAGGCAGCCTGTGTCTCCTCCTGGCTTCTTCTGGGCGTCTTGGCCGGGAACTTAGGGAAAGCAGGACTCTGCCGTGGACACATCTCTGTGACCTTCCTCAAGCTCCATCCACGGTCCTCCTATTGTCCCAGGAATGTCCCTCTGGTTGTCTTCAGCCCCAAACAGTTGCTTTCTCAAGTCCTCATCTCTTCTTAACTTTCGCCGCTTCGCTGTTGACGACGACGGCAGGCCTGGCTGCACTGGAGAGCGCTCCTCATTTGGCGGCTGTTCCCTCTGGTTAGTCTGCGTGGGGCGCCTTCCGAGGAGCTGTCACGTAAGTGATGCTGGGTTGTGCCGCATCCTACCATGCGGCCCTTGCTTTGAACTTGCTCCCTTTACTGGTGAAGTTCACGTGGTCTCTTGACTGGGGTCAGCCCTCCGGCTTCTCCATGGTCAAGGTACTCTTTTCCCCTTGGTGATGAAACAGCACTTGTTGGGGAGGGAACGGCCGTTCCTGATCAAACTTTTGACCTGTTTGCTCATTCACGCACGTCAGTATGGGTTTAGTGTTTCCCGTTTTAGCCGGTGGAGGGTGGCGTGTTGTTCTCACTTTTTATTCTGTTGCTCAAAGGGGGCTGGAGGGAGCCCCTCTGTGCTGGTGCTCATGTCCCCATCATTCTCTGAGGACTTCCCTAATTTCTGGCACAAAAAGATGTTCTGGGTGTGTCTTGTTCTGCCCCTGGCCTGACCCTGGAACCAGCCATTTCTTAAAGAAAGGGTCTGATTTCAAGTTTCCCATGTGGTTCCCGAATGAGGTAGGGCATACAGTTATTATACTGTGTGTATGTGATGTGTGTGTGTGATATGTGTGTCAAAAGAGTCTATTTATGAAATACAACATTAAAAAATACTCCAGACGTTTTATAACTGCGTTTGGGCTGTTCGTATTTTTAAACAACACACCAGAAGCGTGGAGAGTGGGGTGTGGGTGCCACGGGACCGTGCCCTGGGCGGCCGGCGGTGTGCGCCTCGGGGCCTCCACCTGGCGCCTCCTGCCGCAGCCGGCGCAGCTGCCGCCAGAGCAAACACAGTCCTGCACGTGGCCAAAGGAAACAGCCCGGGTCAATATTAGCTCGTGCGGAACAGGCCTGAGGAATGTGTGGTGTGTCCCCCGCGGCCTCTGGGAGAGAGCGAGTGGCCTCGGGAGCTTGCAGGAGCCCCTTCTGTCCTTGGTCCAACCTCCCTCGGTGTGGATGGGGAAACCGAGGCCTGGAGGTGGCAGGGACTTGCCTTGGGTCACAGCGTGAGTGGCAGGGCCAGCCATCGTTTGTGTTTTCCATCCTCCTCCTTCGGGTGTCTCTGCTTTTCCCCTCGTGGCTTCTGGGAGGCAGCAGAAGGCAGGCCAGCCCTGGGCTGGGAGTCAGGACCCCGGGACTTGAGTTCTGGTTCTGCTCGGTTCTGCTGTGTGACTCTGGGGTCGTTGCCGCTTCCTTTATCTCAAAGGTCCCCACTTCCTGCGAACGGTAAACCCTGACCTCCAGTGCATGTGCTGCACTCATGCGCGTGCTCAGACTCCAAAGTCGTCAGGGGCCAGGTAGAGACTCCACGTGGCCGTTGTGAGATGGTAGGGAGAGGGGAGGGTGGTGGGCAGCTGGGAAGTGCGCCCGCAGGAAGGCAACTGGAGTAAAACAGCAACGAGACCAACGTGCTGTGAGGCCACAGGAAGCACTGAGAGCTCGCGGGCCCTGCTGGCCTGAGACAGAAAGGCGGGCCACCGCGCTTTCTGCTTGTCACACCGTCCCCACTGTGGAGAGGGGAGCCCGGCGGGGCTGCAGTGTCCAGGCCCAGGGAAACACCCCAAGGTGCCGCAAGCCTTGGCTCTGAGGTGTGGCCCCGAGAAGCCTTTGTGCTGATCTGGCGCAATTTCATCCCAATTCCAGCTGCCAGGATGTGCACATCGCCCGCCCACCTCCTGCCTTATCTGTGGCTGCTGGCTTCCTATCTCGCAGCTCCAGTTGCTTCCCCCACCCACCCTGTGACCCTGAAGGAGAGTCACTGGCCACCAGCCGCTACCCACACCCCAACACAGCCTCCCACACTCCCTTCAGCCATCACAGAAGCTGAGAACTAGCTTCACTCACCCCAGGCCAGCCAGCTCTGCCGCTTACTGGCTGTTGGATCCTGGGCTAATCATTCAGCCTCGCAAAGCCTCAGCTGCCTCACCTGTGAAATGGGAGAGTGAGGTGATTCAGTCTTAGGGGGTCACTGGGTTGTGGTAAAGGTTGGAGAGGGTGCTGCAAAGCAGGGGCTCGGCACACACGGCTCCTGTCACCCCCGGCTCCCAGCTCTGCCCAGCACAACACCAGGCTTCCTGGATCTGCACCCTTTCCCTTTCCAGAAACCCAGGCAGCCCGTGGACAAAGATCTACGGATTCTCTCTCTGTGTCCGCCCAGCCTCGCTGCTGCCTGAGTGAGCCTCTGTCCCACTCCCCGAACACAAACGGCATGAAAAGACAGCATCACCGGGGCACACAAGTTACTCAGAAGAGGGAATAGTCCAGAAACAACAGCATTAAAGGATTAGTAAGAAACACGGAGAAATGTTTTTTTAAAGATTTTATTTATTTTCAGAGTGAGGGGAAGGGAGGGAGAAAGAGAGGGAGAGAAAGGTCAGTGTAAATGAGAAACATCAGTCGGTTGCCTCTCATACATACTCCGACCAGGGACTGAACCCACAACCCAGGCCCGTGTCCCAACCAGGAGTTGAACCGTTGACCTTTCACTTTGTGGGATGACACCCAACTAACTGAGCCACACAAGGTTGAGGAATATTTTTATAATCTGACATTTTAACAGGTACTGTAACTTAAGATATCAATAAAATCAAGTATTTGTTTTAAGTGGTGAAAAAAACCCAACAGCAAATCAAAAGATAAACTGTGTAAGGATTCTTACTACTTTTACTACTGACCCCACTTCCTTAATATGTAAAGAGCACCACAAAATCAACAAGAACTAGATCACCCAACCAACAGAAAACTGAGCAAAGGATCTGACTGTTTATAAAAAAGGAAATACAAATGGCTTCTAAACACATGAAAACACTCTTAACGTTGCTGATAAAATGATTTGAACTGCGACGCAAGCCACTTTTCATGTATCACAGTGTGAAAGATGAAAAAGTTTGATAACTCACTGTGTCGGTGAGGATGTGGGAAACAGACACTCTTTTACAAGGCTGGTGGGAGTATCTATGGGCACAATCTCTGAAGAACGATTTGTCAGTGTTGGCTAAAACTGGCACGCTTATATTCTTTAACCTAGTAATCCTACTGTTAAGAAATTTAACTTACACAGGTGCTTAAACGTGAAAATATGCATGTACAATGACATCAATCACTGTTGTATTTGTAATTGCAAAAAATTGCGGACCCTCTAACATCCACGGGTTAAAGCTTAGTTAAGAGAAAGCCACCTAAAGGAATACTATGCAGCCATAATAGTTGTGTAGTTAAACGGAGCAAGATCCGAACACATTGTTCAGCAAAGAGCGCGTGGTACAGACGATGTATAGAGCGTGCTACCGTTTTTGGTAATGATATGTGCTTGCTTATGCATAGAAACCTCTGGGAGGAAACCCCAGAAACTGGGAATCAGTGTTGCCCCAGGGGAGGGCGCTGGGGTAACTGTAGGGCAGGGGTGGGACGATACTGGTTTTTTACTTTCTATCCACATGCATTTGTTATCTATTCAAAAATAATTGTGAAATCCTGAACCGCAAGGGCATTGCTTCCCCCACACGGAGCAGGGCTGCGGGGAGCATCCCAGGCGTGGAGAGAGGACGGCGCGGGGAGGGCAGGCAGGTCTGCGCCCTGGACGCCTTCCTGTCTTCCTGTGCAGTCCCGAGCAGCCTCAGTGGGCCCTGTGGTGTGGTGGAAAGTAGGCAGATTTCAAGCCCGAACCCCAATTCTAAGTGTCCTCGCAGCAAACCGATTTACCACTGGAACCCTCAGTTTCTTAGTGTGTGAAATGGGGACAAGCACTGCTCAGTCACTGAGTTAAACTGGGACAATGCACGTGTAGGGCCAACCCTCTGTAGGTGCTCTGCCACCCCCGGGGGTGACAGAGGGCAGTGATGCCACCGCTTCTGTTTCCCTGGACATCGCCATGCCCTTCATCGTTCCTGGGGTCCCCCAGAGGGTGGCGGGGCTCAGTCTCCCCTCCTCGAAGGAGCACAGGGCCTCGTTGCTTAACAGAGCCACCGAGGGGCGGGATGGAAAGTGTCAACATCAGATTAGCCTGATGGGAAATAGCACCCGTCTCCAACCACAAACACCCCCACGTTTCCCTCCAGCACAAGGGGGTTTTGGGGTAATGGGGTAGGGCTGAGGCTGGCAATACCAGTGATAGCTTCAGGCCTGGCACCCCCAAACCCTCTTGGCCAAGGTCTCCCTGCGGGGTGGAGACTGCCCCTGGAGAGCCCCCACTCTGCGGGGTCCGGAAGAGCCCTGCCTCTGAGAAGGTCTTGGCGTCACCCGGCAGATGCAGGCAATGGTGCCCCTGGTTAGTGGTGCCGTAGGCTGGATCCTGCAGGCCCCAGGGGACCACTGAAAGTTCTTGCGCCAGACAGGGCTTCCTCAGAACCGGCCTTTAAGAGATATGGTTGGCAGGGGGAAAGGTGATGAGTAGGAGGAGAACAGGTGCCTTAGAGGCCACGTGTCCAGTGCAACATCCTCATGGTCTTAATCTTCACAGTATTTCTGCAAGAAAAGCCGACCTACTGACATGCCCACTTCAGAGATGAGAAAACCGAGAGCGGCAGTGAGACTGGCCCTTAGTCGCACAGCTTGCCAGGGGCAAAGGTGGGGTATGAGCCCAGGTTTGTCCCCTGTCAGGGTCTATGGATTTCCCCTACACCTGATACCCCTCTTACGGAGGGGCCAGCTATTTTTAGATAACCGGTTTCACATCTATTATTCCTTTTACTAAGAGGTGGTATTGTTACCCCTCGTCCAGTGGTGCTATTACTGGTGGTGTGACTATTTGGGGCACCTGCCTTTCCCAGTCGGGTGTTGGAGGGTCACCGGGGCTGCCACCTGTGGACTCAGCCTCGAGGCCTCCCCAGCTGGGCAGGAGGCCCCCACTCCAGCTTTTCTGAGTGGGGCCTGGGATCTAGCAGGCCCACTGCTTGAATGGCAGCCCTTTGCAAGCAGGGCCTCAGTCTTGTTCACAGCTCTAGCCCCAGTGCCCAGCCCAGGGCCTCACACCTAGTAGGTGTACAGCAGTGCTTGTCAAATAAGTGAATGAATGATGCAGCCACCTGTCAGATGAGTGTGTCCACCCTCTACTCCCTGGTGAGGACCCTGGAACAGACCCAGGTTCCCGTGAGCAGAAGGCCAGTGGCTGCCCCGGGCATGGGCTTAGTGGCAGCCGGGGTATCCAGAGCAGGGATGGTGGCCCTGGAGCGGCAGCCATGGTGGCTGCTGAGTACGGCCTGGCCTCATGGCCCCGGGCTGTGTGCAGGGCTGGCAGGGAGGGGACTTGGCTACAATTGGGCTCTTCAGCCTGCAGCCGGCTGGGGACAGGGCTTTCAGCAGTTGTTGAAGATTTATTGGCAGCCCTGAAAGGGTCGTAGTCAGGAGGCTGGGGCTGGCCGATGGGCCTCCCTGCTGTTTACCCAGCGCTGAGGAATTTGAGGGCAGCAACAACCCAGGCAGGCTGGGGTGGGGCACCAGGCACCGTGTGCTCAGAATAAGTGACCTTCCCGGCCCAGGGCTCTCTGAGGGGTTCAGAGAGTGTGGCCTTGGGCCCCTCCCTGATGTTACAGAGGGAGACAGAGCTCGAACTGGGGAAGAGAGTGTCCCCAAGTCCCACAGTGAGTCTGTTCTCCAGTCCAGCCCAGAAGCCAGGCTGGCGGGGGCCTCGGATCGCAGGGACTGGCACTCCGCTTGCTGAAGTGCCCTTGTTTATGTGGGTCCGTGTTTACTCTCTCCATCACCAGAGCGTTCACCCCGTGAGAACAGAGACTTGGTCTGTCTTGTCCCCTGTTGTGTCCAAGCGGCT
Organism: Artibeus jamaicensis; assembly: GCF_021234435.1. Taxonomy (NCBI): domain Eukaryota; kingdom Metazoa; phylum Chordata; class Mammalia; order Chiroptera; family Phyllostomidae; genus Artibeus; species Artibeus jamaicensis. The sequence continues at coordinate 12,474,436 of NW_026522057.1, forward strand.
AACACAAGCCTCTTGCTGAATGAATGGATGAAGTCAGAGGACCTTGGTTGGGTTTCTTTTTTCTCACATTACATTATGTCCAGAGGAAAACGGGTTCAGAGGCTTTATGATGCCATCAATCCCCCCGCGCCCCCCGCTCCTGTGAGCTCTCTCTGCGTTCCTGCTCCAGTATCCTTAGGCTGTGGCTTTTGTTCTCATGCCTCCGAAACGGCTGCTGCTGCTCCAGGCATTGTGCCTGCATTCCTGGCAGGAATAGGGAAGTTAGGACAAAGAGTAGAAGGCATGCCTTAATTGAGTCTGCCCATTTTTAATCAGGGTAACCATAGATTTCCTACAAGTTCCTTAATAGGCCAAAATAATAAATATATAGTAGCGCTTTGCCTTTTTTTTAAAACCTCTTCCAGGGATATGGCCCTTAGCAGGGCCTATCACTTCTGTTGTTTGTGGTTGTTGTTTGTATTTGATTAAGTAGAAATCCCCTCTCCAGGGGAAATGCCCTAATGAGGTCATTCTTACTATGGTGTTAATGGCAGGTGTGCTGCTGTAGCCATCGGCTTTTTGGGGACCTGGGTCTGTGAGGTTCTTTCCCAGGATGGGGTCAACAGTGGGAAGGCGGGAGGTGACACAGCAGGCCAGGACACAGTGTGACAATTCCCAGCCCGGAGCTTCAGAGTGTGGCAAGGGCTGGGTGGAGGCCAGGGCCGGGAGGGGAGTGGGTTCCCAGCAGCGGGGCCAGTCCTCGCTTCCCCACTGACAGGGCCCTTTCCGACTGGTGCCATCCCCCCTCTGCAGCCCCCTGCCTGGGGGCCCTGGCTGCAGCCTGGCGAGAGGCAGCCTCCTTGGTGCAGTGTGGGACAGATAGCTCCAGGGGCCCTGCCTGACCCTGGGACTGACTGCCGGGAGCTGGAGGGCCTGCTGTCCCCAAGCCCAGGCCTGTGAGCTGTTCTCGCCAGGCTGGCCCTCTGAGGGACAGGGAAAAGGGGAGGGTCCCGAGGTCGCATGCTCAGGTCCAAGCCCCTGGTGAGCTTGTGAGGCTGGGGGGCAGGATAAAGGGAGGGAGTGCTGGGAGATTGCTTCTATTTTCCAGGCCACAGCTACAAATGTCAAAGGAAGTGGGGAGGTGGTAAGGGCAGCCAGGAGAGAATTACAGGCCAGTGGTCTGCCTGGAAGCTCGAACTTCAGCCTGGACAAGGGACAGAAGGCACCTAGGAGCTCCCCGGGGGAAGAGAGCCTTGGACCAACCCATGGACCTGCCAGGCACGGACCAACACCTCTTTGCTGCCTTCCTGTCTGGGCCGCCCAGGGGAGGCCCAGGTGAGCCGTGGGCCGGGAAGGGGCTCGGCTAAGGGCAGAACTGATCATGGCAGCGATCGTAACTGCCATTGTTCCTGGAGTCCCAGCTCTGAGCCAGACCCTCCGCTCACTGAAAGGGCACCAGGCTCGCCCACTCTTTGTTTAAACATGAAACTTGGCAGAGGCGTGGGTTTCGTTTTTACCTTCAGACATGCGGGTGAACAGGAAAGCCTTGGAGATGTTCTTCTGGCTTAATAACAACAACAAAAAAACCCTCGTAAGTAACTTCCTTGGAGGAAACAGATGTCTGCTGACATATTACTGTACCATGGCAGTAAATTATTAAACGAGACAGCCAGCCAGAGTTATGGGCTGCTTTGGGATTAAAGACAACTTTCTGGATACACGAATCACCCCCGAAGTCAGCAGGCCCTGAAAGGCTCCTGTGTCGGAAGTGACATCGAGGAAGGCAGTTTCACGGGCGATTTCGCCTCCCTCTGGCTGTGACTGTGGAAATGTGGACGAGTGATACCTCCTTCTCCTTATCTTGAGGAGTCCGGATGAGCTGAAGTTTTCCAGGGTCCATCAGTTAAGAAAGAAAGTTTAAAAGGGGGTCTGGAGGAGCTCGAAAGGTGTCACTTGGAATGGGGAAGGGCAGGGAGGACTAAGGGGCTCACACGGTGTTGCTGACCACAAGCAGCGTTTTTTTCAGCTGCATCCTCACAGACCAGGAGATGGCATTATTCCCACCCTGTGCACGTGGAAGTGGAGGCTCAGAGAAGTCCCCAGTGTGCCCGGGGTCACACATGAGGAGGTCAAGGGCTGCCCTCCTGAGTATGGGGACTGTGGCTGCTGCAGGGTGTGTGTGGGCTCTGGTGTCAGAGAGACCCCGGTTCCACTGTGAGCGCTGCCGAGGAGATGGATGAGATTCCTGTTGCTGCTGTAACAAATGAGCCCCAGAGTCAGTGGCTGAAAACAATGCAGACGCATTAGCTGAAGCCGGGCAGGTCAGAAGCCCAGAGGGGATTCACTGGGCTCACATGGAGGTGCCCACAGGGCTGTGTGCGATGCTTTCTGACGGGAACATCAAACAGATGTTCCCTTTTCCTGCTTCTAGAGGCCGCCTGTCTCCCTTGACTTTTGGGCCCTTTCTCCACCTTCAGAGGCGGTAGGTTAGCCTCGTCCGGCCTTGACTCTGATATTCCCGCCTCCCTCTTACACTCGTGGGAATGCTCTGACTACCCTGGCCACCCTCCGGATAATGCCAGATCTCCCCATCTCGAGTTCCTTTAGTGACTCACACCTACAAAGCCCCGTGCTAGGTAAGGCAGCGTAAGTCACAGGTTCCGGGGACTAGGATGTAGGTAACGTTGGGGCTTCCCTGTTCTGCCCATCACTGTGGTCTTGACCAGGGGACCGACATTCGGGATAACACCCCTTTCTCAGGAGGTTTAGAGGGGATGAAAATAAGGAGGTTGGGCTTCCGCCCGGAGAAAGTGACTGAGGTCACCATCAAGAGACAAGCTGTTCTGGAGGCTGGTGACACGGTGAGGAACACGCGATCTACCAGAACTGTGCTCCTTGGGGGCAGACAGTGCCTGGGAGACGCCACTTGCTCAGGTAGAGGCTGTCCCCGTGGTCACTGGCCCCTCCTGAGGGCGTGACCCAGGACTCAGCATCAGACAGATTGGGTTTACATCCCAACTTTGCCTCCTGCCAGCAGCTTGTGGGTGGTTGGGGGTGGGGATGTGGGGAGGGGTGGTGTCAGAAAGGGAGGAAACTAACAAGTTGAGTTTGCACGTGACCTCATTTCTTCTGCCTCTGTTCTGCTGGGGCGGAAACAACAGCTCAGAGAGATCAAGCATCTTGTCTAAGATCACACAGCTGCTGGGGGACGTCGCACCCGCCAGGATTCCTCAGCCGGTGTGGCCCATCCGTGGCCCTTTGCCACATCGGCCTGCCTCCCGGCCTGCAGCTGCCTTGATATTTTTCTTTAAATCAAAATATGCTTTTTCTTAACTAAAATGTATCTGTTTTAAAATGAGACCTTATATTACTCGCATAAATGGGAAATCACCAGAATTTATGAGCAATTGAGGTTATGTGTATTTTTATAATGCACATTAAAATGAATCTGTCATCATAAAAATGAAGTGTTCATCTGCAAACCACATAAAGCGGTTCTCATACACCAGCAGTGGGCTTTGGTCTTTGATTTGGCAGTTGGCTCCAAACCTGCTCCCGTTTCACCAAATCGTTACATTATCAATGGCTATCATTTATTATGGTGTTACATTTTCACATGTCTCCCTACCACAGTTAAATCCAGACTCCTCAGCACGGCCTCGGGGCCCTACTGGCCCCTCTCTCCTTATCTCCAGTCCATTTGGTCCTGGTGCTTTTGGGCGAAGTAGCAATTGTCTTGCTGTGTTGGCTACCAAGCCAGAAGATGCCAGGATTTGAACCTAGGCTGTGAGCCTTGGAGCTCAAGTGCTTAACCATTATACTGTGCCACCTTTCTACAATGTCTGCTCTTAGCAGTGCCTATGATGAAAAATAAGCAGGTTTGAGAATGAAGCAGGGAAGGGTTGGCTGGATCACAGGAGCCCTGTGCTGGAAGAGCCTCTTGGTCTCACTGCAAACAGAGAAAATTTTGATCAAGTCCACCGGACAAGTTTTGTGGGTCCAATAGAGCAACTCCTGTCAAGGAGGAGGAGCTTAAAGACCTTTTATAACTTCTGTGGCGCGGCGGGGGGGGGGGGGCAAAAATGATGGGCGGCCACAGTGGCCAATCCCAACTCTTATGATCTCATATGTGGGCGGGATTTCACTGTGGTGTTCTCCACTAGAAGCTTTACTTTTTGCAAGTGGACTCAACATCTGGATAGAGCAGACTTCCTACAGGAATTTTGCAAGGGCCTCATATTTCCTTCCCCTATTACAATATGGATAATTTATCATCTGACAGGGAGTACAGATCCCAGTGTTGCTTGCCTAATAGTCATGGTTTATTAATTCCAATCTTTCCCAAGAGTGAGGTGAAAAAAATCCTCGATTGCATGTGAGCATTGGAGGACTTGAGGCCCACAAAGTGCAGTTTTGCTGAGGGTTCCCCAAACTGCTGGGAGGCATCAATGACCCAGCTGTAGGAAGAGCCTAGCTCAGGGCCCGACACACAGTTGATAGATTTGCTTAGTAATTTATTCTTCTGTTCTGGTTTGGGCAGAGCTCAGGAAGAACACAGTTCTCTCTGAGGTTAGGGGGAGAGTGAAGGGGACATCGGCTCTGCAGGGTAGACTCTAGTACCAGCCAGGCCTGGTCCAAATCTCCATTCTCCGCAGGCTAGCTGTGTGACTTTGGAAAAATCACTCCACATCTCTGTGCCCCAGGTTCTTTATTTGAAAAACAGGGATAATAATAGTATCTCCCTCAAAGGGCTGAGGGAAGGATTAAAGGGTTTGGTCCAGGAGTGTGCTTAGAACAGGTAGGAATTAGTAGAAAATAGTTATTTTTGCAGCCTGCCAGACCTGAGTGTGACTTCTGCTACCAGCACTAACTACTGCGTGATTTTGGGGGAACACCTTGATCTCTCTGGACCTCTGTTTCTCTGTCTGGAAATGGGTTTGGTAACAATCCCCATTTCCGAGGGTGGTGGCGAGCATCCAGAAACTGCTTAACCCCCAGCCCGGGCGCACGGGACACAGGCACGGACGGTGCACGGGTCTGCCCTCCCCGGGAAGCCCCTCCGGCAGTGGCAGAGGGCCAGCTGTGGTGCTCCCAGGCAGGCTGTGGCCCATCCCGGCGGCCCCGCCCCACTTGTGATGGCCTTGCCCCTGCCTGTCTGAGGGGCAGGAAGGAAGTGAGGAGGGCAGCTTCCCCTTTTCTCTCCTGCTCCAGGAGCTGAGCTTCTTCCCCTTCAGTGCCTCAGAGGAGGGACAGCAGCACCATGGCCCCCAGTACGGCCATCCGCCAGACTTGCTGCTGCTTCAATGTCCGCATCGCCACCACCGCCCTGGCTATCTACCATGTGGTGAGTGCGGGGCAGGCCCAGGGAGACTGTGTGTGTGTGTGTGTGTGTGTGTGTGTGTGTGTGTGTGTGTGTGTGTGTGTGAGAGGCCCCTGATCTACTGAGGCCCCTCCAACTAGACGCCACTGCCGCCACCCTTCTGTGGGATCCTGCTTGGTGGGTCTCAGCCTCCTGCTCTGCTGACTCGGGGGAGGGGACCCGGTAGCAGCCCCCATAGTGGAGCAGAGGTGGAAGTAGGGGGTTCTTGTTGCAAGAGAACATAGCTCGCATTCTCTCGGAAGCTTACTTTCTGCCTCTGTAAAATGGGACAAAGTAGCCACTACAAGGTCAACCAGTACAAACGGAACCCCAGGTGGGAAAGTGCTTTGGGAGCCAGGAATCTTGGGAGACACGGGCGCTGCCAGGGCGCTGCCAGGACAGGGGCCAGGCCGCAGGCACAGCTCCAGCTCTTCCCCACCGTGGGCCCGGGCTCACAAGTGGGAATCTCCCTTCGTGCTTCCAATGGGAGGGAGGAGGGAGTCCTCTTAGCTCGCAGTTTGGGCGACCCACTGCCTTCTCCCCACCGGGAAAACTCGAGGCTTTGTGCTAATGAACAGGGGGGCTTGCCTGGCCCAGTCTCTTGTGGGGCAGCCCGAGGGGAGCAGGCCCAGTGGCTCCACTTTGGAGGCTGGCGGGTACCCCCCAGTGTGCAGCCTTGACTCTGGGTGAGTCACAGCCCCTCCTCCCCCAGGGCCAGAGGTCACTCCGTCTTAGTGGCTGAAGGTCGGGTTGGGGTCTCTGTGCCGTCCTTCCAGGCCCCCGGGCCCCACCCCACAGCTCCAAGCCATACCCAGCTCCCCCAGGCCCAGCGCCTTCCTCTCAGGGTGACTCATGGGCTGTGGCTAAAACTTCTCTCATGAGCCTGGAAGGGCTTCCTCAAAGAGAGCCCGAACCTGCACACCGTGGTGGGCCGCTGTAAGTGCCTAGACCTGGCTGCATCTGCTCCCCGTTGCAGGCTGGGCAGGTGGGGCTGTGGCGAGAGCTCAGCCTTCAGAGGGGCGTTGCTATTCGGTGCACACAGCCTCGATCCAGACCCCGTGTGCGAATCCTGGCCTCACTGTTACTAGCTCAGCAGCCTTGGGCTACCTGCTTAACCTCTTCAAACCTCAGTTTCCTCCTCTATTATAAAGGGGCACCAAGGGCACCTCTGATAGGCTGGTTGAGGGGATCAAGGGCGTTGACATCTACACAGTGTCTGACACGGCCCAGTGCCTTCTTGTCAGCAGTGCATCAGACACGGAGCTTGCTGCCAGCACACGCGGAGTCCAGCTGCCAGACCCCAGAACGCCGGTTTTGGGAGGGGCTCAGAGGTGCCCTGCCTAGCTTGTGCCAATGCAGGAGAGATTCTGAGAGAAGCCAGTGGCACCTTGGCTGTCCCCACACCGCATCCTTAGGGCCCCTTCCAGCTCTGCGATTATGCAATGTTCTTGGAAGGCCAGTGTGGTGGGCAGAAGTGGCCCCGTGGGAAGCAGGCCCCTGCACCTTCATGCGTGTGCCACCACTAACTGGCTGTGTGACCTTGGACAAGCTTCTCTCTTGGGCCTCAGTTTCCCTTTACAAAATGGAGGGTGTGTGGGGGGTGTGGACTGACCTGGACGTCTCAGACTCCAGGGCCTCCAGGGCCCAGACAGGTCCTGTGAGTGCGGGTGGTGGGCAGCCGGACCCGTGGCGGCCCCGGGAGTCCATGCCGGGTCCACTCTGGAGGCCGCTCTCTCTTCCCGCTGATTGTTGCCATGAAGGAACGTGGGCCCTGGTGGTGGCTCTTCAGGTGTTTAGAGAAGCAGGGAACACAGGCTCCGATGTTTCCATGTTGGTGGCTGACTCAAGGTAAAAACAAATCCCTGTGCCGGCTGAGCCAAGCCTACTTGCAGGCTGCCCTGCAAACTGCAGACTCTGTGACTTTCAAGGTTTCCTCTCTATCACACCATCTCAGGTCCTCACCTGTACATGACATCAGTGACATGACATCAAGTGACAATGGTGCCTGCTCACAGAGCTGGAGAATCTGTGGGCAAGTGATCAGGGAAGACTTCTTGGAGGTGGTGTCATTAGCAGAGGCATCGAGTTGGGCTGTGGGGAGTATGGATGGGGGCGAAGTGGGTATGCAGAGCTGTGGAGGCTGAAGGACAGCGGCACAAGCTGCCGCTGGTGCCGCTGGACGAAGGGCATCGTCTGGTGCAGGGGACACTACACAGACCAACCTGGAGACTTCGGGTGGGGAGCACGAGGAGGGAGGGGCTTGGAGTGACAAGTGAAAGAGCCCGGACCTCCACCGCTGAGGATTCTTTGTTGTGGGGACCGAACTGCGCGTTGTAAGATGTTCAGCAGCATCCGTGCCCACTCTCCACAAGGTGCCGGTAGCTCCCTCCTCTTGTGATAACAGAATATTTCCAGACACTGCCTGATGCCCCCTGGGGGCAAAATCGCTCCCAGCTGAGAAGTGCTCTCTCACGTGAGGGATGGGAGCCGCAGGAGCCCTAGAGGAGAAGGCAGGGGAGGAGGGGAGGAGCCTGGGAGCCCTGCAGCTGGCTCAGGCGGCCCTGTCGGGGTCGGGCTCCTCTGTTGATTCCTGTGGGGGCCCGTCCCCCTGTCCCCTCTATGACAGGCCTCTGCTCCTTCCCAGAAAGGGCAGGGGCTGGGGGCTTTCCTGTGGCCCAGAAGTCGGGTGGCAGGTGGACTGTCAGGGCCCCGAACATCTGGATGGAAAAAGAGTGAGCCACCCTCCAGATGTGCTGATCACTGGGTCGCTCTTCATCTGCAGCCTGTCAAGGATGACAGCCCTGCACATCGAGAGCTATTTGTGGACTTGGTCCCTCTGGGGAGGGTTAAATCGGGCCCTTGGTGTCTTGGGACAGCTCAGACGTTGTAGAATCTTCAGGAGCGTGATTGCTGGGGGACCCTCCAGTGTCGGTGGCTGGAGGGCCTTCCTCCGGATTTTTCTGGGTTTGGGTAGAGGACTCCCTGGGTCACAGATGGTTCCCGACCCAAACTTGCATGGGTAGGGGAGTCAGAGAACTTTCTTAAAGTGGCCACATTGGTGCTGCCTTGTCTGGCAACCTGAAGCATGTCCTTAAGTCTATGGCAGGATGTGGGGACCCCTGGGAGACCCCCTTGTCCAGAAATATCTTCCTCCCTGGCCTCTCCTCTCCGAGGCGCCTTGGATGGCACTAGAAGGGCATCGTCTGGTGAAAGGCTTACACCTGCGGTGATTTCCCCGCGGAGCAGCAGAGCGGGGGTGGGGGGGTGAGGAGGGCAGGACGGGGCGCCGGCCCTGGTTGTCCCTGGGTCATCGGGTGGTAAGCTCTAACTGTTTTCTCCTTTTCTCTGTTCTCCACATCTGGCACCATGACCACGACTACTTTTTAAAATAAACTTTTAATTTTGGAATGGTTCTGAATTTACAGAACAATGTTGCACCGAGCGCCGAGTTCCTGCATACCCCACACTGGGTTTCCCGCGTTGCTAACGCCTCACATTAATAAGGCACGCTTGTCAGCTGCTGAGTCGATGTCACATGCTGTTACTCACGAGGCCCGCCCTGCGTCCAGGCTTCCTCAGCTCCCCTTGCTGCCCTTTTTCTGTTTCAGGGCCCCACCCGACTCTGAAGGAACCTTCAGCCCTTGGGTTCCTCTCGGCTGAGACAGTTGCTCAGATTTTCTTGCTTTCGGTGACCTTGACAGTGTTGAGGGGCACAGGTGATGCTTCGTGTCAAACACTCCTCAAAAGGACTTGTCTGATGGTTTTTGCATGGCTGGATTTGAGTCTAATGTTTTGGGGGAGGGAGACTACAGAGGTCAAGTGCCATTTTCCGTGCATTGTATTGCTGCTGCTGCTGCTGCTGGCCTTGATCGCCTGGCTTCTCCACCGTGAAGGCACTGCCCCCGCCCCCACCCCCACCGCATCCAGTCCTCTGCGGGAGATGGTCACCGTGCACGCTTCCCCTCCTTGCGGGAGGAGTAGCTACATAAAGTAGTTCGTATTCTTCACAGGAGGGTCGTCTGCTCTCCTCATTTATTATAGAAATAAATGGCCGATTTATATTTTTATCAGCAGGGACTCATGGATATTTATTTTATACTTCGGGTTATAATCCAATGCTATTTTATTTATGTGGTTGCTCAAGTTTGCCACTTTTTAAATAAAAAAAAAAAGTAAAGCAACCTCTTTACTTAAAGGAATCCCTGGTGATTGCAGATATATTCTCGAACATGCCTTCCTTTTCTGTGTTCAGCCTCGGGCTGAGACCCAGGCCAGACTCACTCATGGCCGTGCCTGCCAGGGTTCTAGTAGGTCCAGGGGCAACCGCGATTATGGCTTTGATGGATGACAGAGCTGCTGGGCATGGGACACGGATGAGAGAGCTTAGCCCATCCCCTGGTGGAGGCTGGGGGTTTAGGAAAGGTTTCTTGCAAGAGGCCTGAGTGCTAAAGGTGAGCAGGATTTCGCCTGGTATGTTGGGGAAGAAAGGGCATGCGTGAATGTTCGGCGGAGGGGGGACCAGGTGGCGATTTGGAAGTCCTGAGCAGTTCACAAAGCCGGGCTGGGGGAGGGGTGACTGTGAGGTATGGAGGAGAAGCAGGGAGGTCAGTGAGGGTGGGGCTGGACCAAGTCCCTCGCTTTTTCAGGCTTCATAGCTGACATGATGGGCCTCTGCTTGTCCCACTTCCTGCATCTTACAGATGAGAGAACAGTGGTCCAGGAGGGTCCCTGACTTGGTCCACGTTGCACAGGGTGCCAGTGCTGGCTCACGGGCGTGTGGATTAGCTAGTGAATGAACAAATGAATCCTTTACGTGACCCACAGGCCAGGGGTGGTCCAAGTGTTTGGAGGCCCTTTGTTTCTTCTTTATGGTCCCGCTCACAGGAAGCTTCTTTCTCCAGGAAGCCCCTCCTGATTTGCCCTCCTTAGAATTCTAGGGGCTGCTCTCTCTGTTCCTCTCTGGGATAGAGAAGATCACAGACTTTTCTCCATCACTTACTCTTTTTTTTGTAAGGATTTTATTTTATTTCATTTATTTTTAGATAGAGGGGAAGGGAAGGAGAAAGAGAGGAAAAGAACATCACTGTGTGGTTGCCTCCCACATGTCCCTTACTGGGGATCTGGCCCAGGCATATGTCCTGACTGGGAATCGAACCAGCGAACCTTTGGTCCGCAGGTCGGTGGGTGCTCTGTCCACTGAGCCACACAAGCCAGGGCTCATCACCTACTCTTGATGTGACCTTGAGAAGGCAGGCGCCTTTGTGGTCTGGGCCTCAGTTTCCTCATCCATTAAATGGGACTAGGAGGTTCTGTTTCAAGGGTAACTGTTTCAGGGTTTTCAGCGGATGCGGCCTCACTTAAGGGGGTTGTCGGGCAGCTGGCACGCAAGTGCCCGGAGTCGGCCATGAGAGAAGACCATGGAAGCCACTCTTCGCTTCAGTTCTCATCTGTTCGGAGCCTTAAAATAGGCCTCAACTGCCGGATGGGAAAAGCCCCGGATGAGAATGTGTTAGATTCTTTGTCTTCATGCTCAATGCCCCCGTGTGGTACAGAGAAGCCTTCACGCCTGGTGCCCCCGTGTGGGGCAGAGAGGCATGGCTCCGTGTGGCTGCTGAGGGCCTGGGCCCTTCCCGGCGGGGTGGCGAGGCTGGCGGGGGTGCAGTGGGCGTCTCTGCCTCTCCCCCAGCTCCGTGGCTACGAGAACTGGGTTGTGCTCCGTATCTGTGGGGTGTGCATCCCACCCTCTAGCTTACAAAACGTTGGAGGCCTGCTAGGTTAGTGGACCCACTAGGCTCATGGGGAAAGGTGCGCAAGGCCCTCTGTGGGCACGGGTGGGCCCCGGGAGCGGCACCAGGTCCGGCGGGCTGGGCGATGATGGTCAATCACTTGTGGGAGGCAAGCCAGGTTGGGCCAGACCCCAGGCTGGGCCTTATCCTCTCCCCCACTTCCTGGTTCTGAGGCCCAAAGCAAGGGAAGGAAGAGGCTTCTGGGAACGAGAAGTGGGTGGTGGTCCCAGTCATCAGAGGCCCCCTCGGTTGGAGGGGGTCACTGCTGTCAGTGGGCCATAGCGGGGGAGGCACCAGCCTGGGAGAGGGTGCTGCCTGGTGCCTGGGCTGGGGCCCCGCTCAGGCTGGCCCGGGGCTGGAGGGCAGGGCCTGGGTAGTCTGGACTTCCTGTCACCGCCCTGTCCCAAGCTCCCAGGAAGCGAGGCTCTTATTTTCAGCCCAGAGCAGTGGTCTGGAACCAGAACTTTGCTCTGAGGTCAGTATGAGGCTTGTGTTGGTCTCCCAGGGGACCCTGCTCTGTCAGGGGGAAGAGGACGCACAGAGTGCCTAATGAGGCGTGCAGCTGACCAAGGAGAAGTGCAGAGTGGGGCTGCGGGCCCCTCGCCCCTCCAGCCCTTAGCCCTGCCTCCCTTCCAGCCTCAGTTTTCTCCCCTGTCAAATGGGGCCAATGAGCATGGCCTGCAGGGGCATTCAGAGACTCAAGAGAAACCTGGTGGGAGACGTACCTGGCACCTAGTGACTGCCCCACAAGTGGCAGCTGCCATCAGAGCCCCCACTTGATGGAAGAAGAAACTGAGGCTCAGAGAGGCCAGGTTTTTCTGCTGCTCCAGACTGTGGTCGGGGAGGTGGGGGGCGGGGAAGGGTGTCAGCGGGAATGTCTGGGAGCCTTGTCCTACTCATTTTTCTTTAAAAATGTTTGTTCGTGTGTAGTTGACATGCATATTACACCGGCTTCAGGCATTCAGCACAGCTTTGCTGCATTTACACACCTTATAACACGATCAGCACGACTGGCCTAGGAGCCATCTGTCTGCCTGGGCACGCAGTCACCACATTACTGACTGTACTGCCCGTGCCCTGCACACCATCCCGTGGCTGACTTACTTCATCACTGGAACTTGCCACCTCTTCCTCAGGGAGCCTTGTCCCCATTGTCACGGGCCTCCCACAGAAAGACACAGTCTCGATTTCGTCTACAGAATGGGGAAAAACAGGGCTGAGAACGGCACCTACCTCCCAGGGCGGAGGTGAGGTGCAATGACGTGTGTGTGTGTGTGTGTGTGTGTCAGTGATCAGAGCACCTGGCCCCTCCCAAATGCCGGTCGTGATCTAAATACTATCAAAGTGGAGGGGTGTGTTTGCTCTGAACATAAACAGGGAAGTAATGGTTTACAGGGGTAGTTTTCAGGGTGCAGGCTGCTGCGCAGATACTCAGGAAGTGGAGGAGGACAGGGCTTAGGCCAAGCCTGAAGGCGGAATCTGAATCTGCACCCCCAAATGGCTGCCCTGCTCTTCACCCCCAAGAGTGGCAGAGGCCCCTGGAATTGATTGGTCAGGCACTTGACCCTCAGTACCTCTTCCTTGCTATCCTGTCTTCTTTTATAGGGGCAGGTCTGGAAGGTCAGAGGTCAAAGGACAAGCCTTGCCAGGCTGCCCCAGGCTGGGCCCAGGCAGGTGTGGGGCTCTGAGGCTGGCCCTGGGCCAGAGCTAGCTGCTCTCTGTCCAGCGCTCCGGTCCTGGCGGTGTCTGTGCCGCAGGGTGAGCATTGCCTACACTGTGTTCTCCGTGGTCTCCTGGCCTTCGCACGAGCTGCCCTTCTGCTGGCAGCGCTCTCGTCCTGTCCTTCCAGCCCCACAGTCACCACCTGGGTAAAACCATGTGCCCCGCAGAGTCTCCCGCACCCTCCCACCAGCCCAGCCGCACGTGCCTACTGCTCCCTGGGGGCCTGTCGTGTGCCCAGCACCTGGGGCACGCCAACTCACGCTTCCTTAAGAGAAACTTCTTGCTGTTCCCTGAATGTGTCTCATCCACCTTTGCTCTTGCTCCTGCCATTCCCTCTGCCTGAACACCCTTCCCACTGGCCTCTGGGAGAAATCTTTAAGACTAACCACTGTTTGGAAGTTGAAGCCTGCACTCCTGGAGCCGAGCTCCCAGCACCTACCCCCGCCCCAGGGTAGCCCCCCATCCCCCCACCCCTGCAGCTGCAGCAGCGGGGTGCTCATGGCCTGGAGGTTCCTCCAGGGTTTGGCAGGCCTGCTCCCTTCTGTGACCCCCAGGGCCTGACACAGAGTAGGGACCAGACAGTCTCTATTCCATTTTACTTTTGTAAACTTTTTATTAACCGACCTGTCGTAAGTACACATCCGGATGAACTCTGATGGAGTGAGCATACCTGTGCAAGCTCCATCCTGATTAAGAAATAGGACAGGACCAGCACCCAGAGGCCCCCAGCGCCCCACCCCCTCACTGCCCTGCCCCCACTGACTTCTCCTGTCTGTGGTCCTAGCGCTGCAGAGGGATGAGATCGCACAGTGCGTGTGCTTCTGTGCCTGCTCCTTTCTCCCAGCATCGTCTGTGAGCCCCCCCCCCCCGCCCCTGCTGCTGAGTGCAGCCAGCTCATCCCCTCGCCCCCCACCCGTACTTGTTTCGTGAATATATAACAACATATTTGCCTGTTCTACTGCGGAGGGAATGTTGGGCTGCGGGCAGCTCGGGAAGTTATGAATAGAGCAGCCACTGCCGCCGGGACCTGCGGTTTGGTTTACACGCACAAGCGCTTCTGCTGCTCAGTCCGTCTTTCTGAATCTTCATTTTTGGGAGCAGGCATATGTCACCTCACTCTTCACAACCGTCCTCCTAGCGGGTGGGTCCTGCTCTCTGTTTTACAGATGGGGCAACTGAGGCACAGGGAAGTGCAGTGGCCAGGAAGCGGGGACAGGGATGGGAGGACAGTAGCGCAGCAGCCTCGGGAGAGAAGCGGGGCTCCGGGGCAGGTGAGGGCACCTGGCTGGGGTTGCAGCTGAACCCAGGCTCTGGGAGGGGGGACCGTTGTGATGGTATCTGAGCTGCTGGGGGTGTGACTGCAGAGACAGTGCTGCTGGGGAAGGGCCCCCACTCGGTTGCCCACTGATAAGCTGCAACAGGAAGTACGGGGTGAGGGTGGGGGAGGGGAGCTTCCTCTTGCCATGATGCATCTGGTTCTTTTCTCCTTCCAGAGAACTTGGGCGCGGGTGAGGGGGGGTCCTTCGCACGGGCAGGGAAAACAAAGTAAGCCTGGGAGGTTGAGCTTCAGGAGGTCGTTAATAATAATGATGACGGCCTAAGTGTGCGGGTGCCCTTCAGCCTCTAGGCCCTCTGAGCGGGAGGCCAGGGTGAAAAGGAAGAGGGGGCAGGCAGGGTTGTGCGCAGGAAGGGACTCATTCTGCAACCTGCATTTTCTGTAGCAGGAGGGCCGAGGACGAGCCCAGGCCCGATTCCCAGTGTGAACTCTGCAAAGTCACACACAGGCCCCGACTCTCCTCGCAGGCAATCCTGATCTCACAGCCCTGTTAGCAGGGGGCCATGAAGTTCACAGATAGGAATGTGCTCTCGCACCGGCTGGCACTGAGTAGGTGCTCATGGAGGGTCGTGTTCTCTGTGATCTCAGAGGGTGGGTCTCTGCCTACTTCTGAAAGGCTGGGTCCTGAGCCCCCAGGAGAGACCTGGTATTTGCACCCCAGAGTCTAGGGTTCCATGTCACATTGGTCTTCATCACCACCATCACATCCCGGAGTCCCCAGCAGCAGCAGCAGCAGTGGCAGCAGCAGCAGTAGCTGCAGCTTCAAGGCCGTGTGATCTTTGCAGTTACTTGCCACTTCCCAGCATGCGCACCAAGGTTACCACAGTGAGGCCACATCCACTGTCACCTCTGTGATCACCACGCACATGATCACGACTGTCACCATGACTCCACACCCAGTGACACAAGCTGGTCCCCACCTCCCGGCACGGTCCCTGCTGTCAGCCTCACCGGACCCAAACTCTCCCCCCACATGCGGCTGTATTTAGTAGCGTCCTGTTCCCCACCCACCCGGGTTTTCCTCCCCTCCTCCAACCCCACCCCCTTTGTTTCAGCTCAAGCTGTGGGGTGCTCCTCAGAGCCACCAGGAACGCAGAGAGCGAGTCCCCTGGTGTCCTGGCCCCTTGCCCCAACGTTCAGTTTAGGGAAGTTGGGCTTGTTGTTGAGAAAGAAGGAACGGGGTGGGGTGAGGTGGGAGTGGGAACAGAAACCAGGGAGAAGCAGAGAAACGAGGTAAAAAGGGGAATGGAGAGGGGGGCTGGTGGGAGGGCGCTGGGCGTGGCCGGCGCCGGCGCGGCCTCGCAGCCTGAGCCCCGCCTTGGCCTCGGGAAGAGTGAGGAGTGAGGCGGTCCGGCTCTGCAGCACTCTTGCTGTGTGACCTCGGGCTGCTTGCTACCTCTGTCTGAGCCTCGCCTCCCCGCTGCGAACACCCCCTCTCTGCTGCATTGCCACCCCAGTCCTGGGTCTGCAGCCGGGCCGCAGGCCTTCACACGTGATGTTCCCTCTTCCTGCTTCTCTCTCGTCTCAGTTGGAAAGCTTCTCTTTATCCTTCAAAGCGGTGCTCCAGCTTCTCCTGTTCATTGAAGCCTCCCCGAGTCTTCCAGACAGTGGTGATCACTCCTTCATCAGGGACCCTGAGGTCCCTGAATGTCCCCTGTCACGGCTCTGAACACACTGGTCACCCATCAGGTGCCCCCTGGGGCCTTTGACACCTGCAGGCCAGGGTCAGTGTCTTGTCCAGCCAGGGCCTGGTGGGCCCAGAGAGAATTTACTGGGTGGACAAACGAGGAAAAGAATGAACACCTGCAATTGGCAGACACTGGCCGGCAGCGCCGGTTTATGGAGCGCCTGCTGTGCACCTGGCTCTGTGCTGGCTGCCGTTGACCTGATAACAGCCTTATGAGGCAGGTCGAGTTATTCCCCCATCTCCCAGATGGGGAGACTGAGGCTCAGAGAAGTTAGGGGCTCCCTCAAGGGCATAGAACTTGGCTTAGGCTCAGGACCCTCTGACTCCAGCACCCCAGCTCTGAACCACGTGATGTCACCATGTGGGATCAAAGAATAGTGAGTGGGAAGATGCTGTGATGGAGGAATTTTCACCTGCCTGGGCTTTGTAGGAGGAGAAAAGACCTGTTCCAGGAGGGTGTGGGCCACGGCCCAGCCAGGCCCTCTGAGCTCAGGGTGAGGGGAGAGCTGTGTTCAGGTGGAAACTGAGTTGGGGGGTGGGGTGGAGGCAGGTGAATGAGGACCTGGGAAATCTGAACTCCTGGGGATTCCAGGCCCCTCCCAGCATATGCTGTAGGTAAGCCAGGTACTTTTCCAGGACTGCAGATGACTCTTGGTTCCAAACCTTGGGGGAAGCGGCGAGGGCTGTTTGAAAGGTGGGAGGCAGCTCAGGGCCGGGAGTGTGGGAGGGTCATGCCGCAGTTTGTGACAGTTCCACTCCCCTCACTCTCCTGTGTTCAGTCATCGCAGTGGCCCTGGGTGCAAATGCGGTGACTTTGCTCATTGACTGGAGGGGGAAACTGAGGCCAGGGAGGAGCCAGGACCTGGCTGTGGTGGGACAGCAGTGAGGCCGTGGGGAGGCCTGCCGTCACGCTGCAGCTGCTGCGTCCTGAGCTCTGAGAGTCCGGGGCTGGGGAGGGTGGGCAGATGGTTGGTGGGACCAGGGGCTGGGCGCCGGAGCAGCCACTTGGCCCTGAGTGGAGCCCTGGACCCTGGGAGCACAGGGCACCAGAGTTCAAGTGCCAGCTGGGCCACATGACACAGACAAGAGCATGTGAGTCCGCCTCTCTGAGCCGCCATGTCCTCCTCTATAACACTGGGAAAACGGTGCCTTTCTTGCAGAGTTTGGGAGTTTGTGAGGCAAACCTGTGAGTGCAGATCTGAGCATACAGTAGGTGCTCAATAAATGTCAGTTTCTCTCCCATCCATCTCCTAGGGAGCTGAGTCACCTACCTTCCTCCTGGGCTTGGGACTGGTATCTTTGCGGAAGGTTAGGGGCCCCAGGAGGGTGTGTGTGAGTCTGGCTCTGTGACCTTGGGGCTGGTTCCTGTCATCCTTGAGCCTCAGGTTTTTCATCTGGGGCAGGGGGCGGAATCAGCTCCCTCCCCCTGCAGGACTGTGGAGACGGTGAAATGGGTGCTAAGGGGGAGCCTGCTTTTAAACACAGATGGTTTTCACAAAAGTAGAAATACCAGTGCTTGCTGCTGCTTCTTATACCAGCTGCAGGAGGGAGAGGAGGCTTCAGAGGGAAGAGGAGGTGGGCGTTTGTCTCTGGCTCCACTGAGGCGCTGGCATGGGAGTGGGGCAGAGCACAGGCCTCAGGCAGAGCCAGGGGGCTGGGAGATGCTGGGAGGACAGGGGGGAGGAGGTGAGAGTCAGACCCAGGGCCCTTCGGCCTGGGTTTGAGTCCTGGCCCTACAGGTCGCAAGCTGGGAAGCCTTGGACCTCTCTGAGCCTCGATTTCCTCGTCTTTGAAGTGGGGGAAGGAGAATTAAGAATAGTCCCTTCACTGGGCTGTGAGAGTGCCATGGGCTGGTGAGGGTGGTGCACCTGGCCCATGTGGGTCCGGCTGTCCGAGTGTCCCTCTCCTTCCCGGGGTCACAGGACGTCCAGGAGGGGTGGTGGGAGGCTAACAGCAGAGTGCAGGCTTGGTGGCAGGGGCGCAAGAGACTTTTAGGGTCAGAGTTGAGAAACTGGGGGAGGCAGGGAGGTTTGGGAGTTTGCAGTGTTCTCCAAAGCGGGGTGATGCTCCAGGTGACCGCTAGGGTCTCAGGATGACCATATTAGAATTTATAAATGTTTCAATTACACTCTTTATTAGTTCCTGAAGTTTTGTATGTATGTTTCACTATGTTTGTGATAAACCAGGGTAATGGCGCATGCATATAATTTAGAAATAAAGAGGAGTATGTTCAATAGGTTCACTGACAGAGGGGCATGATCAAAGTCTCTGAGCTTTCTGGAGTCAGGGCCACAGGGGCCTTGCTGTGTTTGGGGGACGCACTGGGAGACCTGGGCTTCAGCTTCATTCCAGATCTCAAATAATCCCGGACTCTGGACACCTCAGAAGTCTTTTCGTGCCACACCTGGACTGGGGACCGGGTGGAAAGTTAGGGGCCTATCTAAGCCCAGCTGTGACTCACCCGTGCTCTGCCTGCACACTCCCACGGACGGGAGCTCACTGCCTCTCAGGGTCCCCTGTTCTGTCCTGGTCTGAGCTGTCATCCGCCTCTTTCTCTGTCCCTTGTTAAAGGGGAAACTGTGGGGAGAGGGGCTGAGGAAGCAGCTTTTGTGTCTCAGGGCTGCTTCTTGCGGGTGCCAGCCACAGGCCTCACACCGCATCTGCCTTTCCGCTCTGGGCTGCTCTCAGCCTTCCAGGGGGAACAAAGCCTTTTTGGTCACCCAGGTGGAGGGGCCAGCGAGAGCAGGCTCACCGTCAGCCCCCGGGCACCCTGCTCCCGGTACTGACTGACCACCCCTTGTAAACTCGCACCAGCCAAAAGCAGATTACGTTTGCTGAGCACCTGTCTCCTGGGCCCAAGCCCAGTGCTTTGCAATTCATGCCTTAGTAAATCCAGTGATGGCCGTTTTCCAGACGGGAACACTGAGAGGTGAAACGACTTTGCCCAAGGACACCTGGTGACCTGCATTCGAGTCTATCTCTGACTCTGGCGCCCAGCTCTTCATCACTTTTCTGGGTGGTCCTTTTCTGCCCCACTGAGCAGGGTATAGCAGCAGCAGGAAGACTGACTCAGACCTGCATCTCAGCTAAAAAAAGTCACACAGGCAGCAAGGGGGAAGCATGGTGGGTGTCGGGTTGCCTCTCCGTTGAGCATGAGTTACCAGGGCAGGGCTTCCTAGAAGCCGGTGTAAATGCAGGCCGTATTAATAGAGGTCGGGCACCTGCCAGCGGGGAGTAGATCGTCTTATTCTTAGTGTCGCTGGGATGGTGCCCAGAGAATTGTGTGTGCGGTGGGGGGACAGCAGAAGGTCAGCTGCAAGGACACGAACACACAGGAGATGCTGAGTTCCCCGTGCCTGGAGGCATTCAAATAGAGGCTGCATGGCCCAGATTCCTGCAGTGGAAAGTGGAGGGCCTGGGCAAAGTGACCTCCAAGGTCCTTTTAAACTGTAGTTTTGCGGCTGGAGCTACCCCAACACTCATGCCCATCAGGGTCACCCCTTCTCCATTATTCTCGGCAGGGGTCCCCTGAGGGGATGGGGTTCCTGGTCTATACATCCACTTATTCATCAAATAAAACAGCAAGAGCAGCGAACCGGAGAGACGCAGGCACCTACAGTCCACTGGGGATAATTGTAATAGTAATAGAAAGCACAGACTAAGTGCTTACGACCTGCCAGGCACTGCAGGTGAATGACGGCGCGTCTGGTCCCACTGCAGCGCTCGGAGGCAGCCATTGTTGTTACCCTCATTTTGCAGATGGAGAAACTGAGGGGCCACGGGAGGTGGGTTTCGGAGGGGCACCCCGGGCATGCTCAGGCCAGGTGCTCCCAGGCCTGCGTCGGCAACTCCATGAGCCTGAAGCTCGCTGGTGCTCAGGTGTCGTGA
This sequence comes from Artibeus jamaicensis, assembly GCF_021234435.1. Taxonomy (NCBI): domain Eukaryota; kingdom Metazoa; phylum Chordata; class Mammalia; order Chiroptera; family Phyllostomidae; genus Artibeus; species Artibeus jamaicensis. The sequence goes on from NW_026522057.1 coordinate 12,494,193, forward strand.
CCGAGACCCCAGGACACCCCCACCTCCTCTTAAGGCTGACCCTCAGTGGTCCCTGTTACGCTCCAATGAGAACGTGGCTCCAAGGGCTCGACTGGGATGTTCTCATTGACTTGTAATATCCTCCGGGGGTAACTTGTCCTCGTTTGACAGAGGGGAAGCTGAGGCACAGAGAGGCCAGGTTACTTGCCCAAACGCACACAGCTGGGGAGAGAAAGAACCACGGTCATGAGCTTGTACAGGCCCTACTTGCATCCAGGATGCCCGACTGGCCTGCCTGTCCACCTCTCCCAGGACCGTACACCCTTGAGGAGGGGGGCGCTGGTGGGGAGCGGCGTGGAACCCAGCTCACTGACGCTGTTTTGTCCCCAGATCATGAGTGTTTTGCTGTTCATCGAGCACTCCGTGGAGGTGGCCCACGGCAAGGCCTCTTGCAGGTTCTCCCAGGCAGGCTACCTCAGGATCGGTAGGTCCAAGGCACAGGAAGGGGAGGCAGGGGGAGGGGGAGGGCGTCCTGGCTGGGCGCAGACCGACTGGGGTCCGAGGCCCTCCCACAGCCTCTCTCTGAGCCTCAGGTCTTCCATCTGCAAATGGAGCTATTCCACCTGTCCCGACCCAGGTCCGAGGTCAGGAGCAGAGCGGATGGTGCTTGGAAGGGTGACGGCAGGACTCCCCTGTTTATACCTGTCAATGGCTGCCCATCACCCTAGAGGAAAATCATGAAACCCAGCCCCTGCTGACCTGCCTGGCCACAGTGGTCACTTGAATGTCCCTCCAGCTTCCCCCTGACTACCTGCACTCTGGCTGCACTGACCCACCTTGTCACAGGCCCCTGCCTAACCACCTTGCCCCCCTGTTTGCAGGCCACCTCCCCAGAGCCCTTCCCAGACTCACCCTGGTTAAAGCAGACCCCCAGCCTGCCCCTCCCCCCACCCCATTCAGGACCCTTTGTTACACCTTCTTGTTCGCCCAAAATGTTCTGTTTGCATCTTTGTGGCTTCTATCTCAACAAAAGGACAAAAAGACTTTCTTGTTCACTGGCATGGCCCCACACCAGTGGTTCCCAAAGTGCGGTCCTTGGAGCCGGGCAGGGTTCCCCGGGGCACCTCCGGTCCTCACGACTTTCCCTTGCCTTTCAGCTGACCTGGTCTCCAGCTTCCTGCTCATCGCCATGCTCTTCGTCATCAGTGTGAGCCTGTTGATGGGTGTGGTCAAGGTGAGGGCCCCACTGGGGGAGTGGGAGGGGGGCACAAGGACTTGGGGGTCCCAGCTGCCTTCTGGCCCCCTTCCTAGTCACACCTACTAGGTGGGGGAATTGGCTTCTGAGAAGGTAGGAGGTAGGTGTTTTGGGAGACCCATGCTGTACCCTAGATATCATCACTGTGACCCACACCCTTTTATACTGCAAACGGCGGCAGGGGATTTTGACAGAGAAAAGAGGAAGGGCCACTCTGAGGAGTGAGGAGGGGGAGAATGCAGTGGGTTTCGTAATCCGGAAGAGGAGCCAAAGCACATGGGAGAGCGTGGACGCCTGCAGCTCGGTTCTATCCACTGAGTGGGCGAGAAAGACAGGCTGTGGCTCAGCCTCCTGCAAAGAGGAACCATCTGTGCCCCGGCCCCAGGGGGCCAGGGAGCCAGGGCCGAAGCAGGGCCCTTCCTGGGCAGACAGTGGCCTGGCGCTTTTAGGGTCAGGAGACGGAGTCAATGACTCGGTGCTTGTTCGGAATGTTTCCACTTTGCATGAAATGTCACCATCACCCCTGGCTAATGAATGCCCTTCTCCTGGCCCTGCACCCCAGCGATGGATTCCAGGTTGTCCAGGGTGGCTCCCAGGTGCTTGCACAGAAGTGGAAATGATCTGGCTAGAAAGGTGGGGCAGGCCGCCCCTGGAGGCTCTGAGGCTCGGTCTGGGTTGTTTGGTCACCTCCTGAGTGATTTCAGACGACCACGCGAGAAACCACGAAACCACCCTTTCTGTATCTTATCTCCAGCTGGGTTCCTATGCAGTCCCGCTGGTCACCTGCTTTCAGTTGTAGGAGAGGGACCCCAGCCTCAGTCTTTCAGGTCCCTTCGCCATGACTGGTTAGCGGCACAGAGGAGCGTCTGACTGTTTCAGTCCTGCGGGCTTTTCCCCACCTCAGGGCCTTTGGTCACGCTGCCTGCCTGCCTCCAGTACCCTCCTGCTTTTCCTCCTGCTTCTCTCCAGATCCACCCTGTGTCTCCACCTCCAGGAAGGCCTCTCTGATTCCTTCTTATCTGCCAAATGGCCCATCCTAGTTGAGTTCTTGAGAGGAAACTGAGTCAAACCTGCTCCTAGAGCTGCTGGAGCAGTTGCCCTGTAGATGGAGCTCGTTCTCCTGTCTCCCAGGACACTGAGGCTCCTTGCGCTCAGGGTCTGGGCCTTGCCTTCCCTCATCCCCAGAGCCTCACTCAGACGAAGGCGTGTAGATCCGTGTGGGTTAGGAGACTTTGGGAGGGAAGGGAGCTGCCGGTGGGTGGGCGCACGGGGGATCGGGCTGCGTGGGGGACTGTGCAAGGGACACCCTGACAGTGCCGGGCCTGCCTTTCAGAACCGGGAGAAGTACCTGCTGCCCTTCATGTCCCTGCAAATCATGGACTACCTGCTGTGCCTGTTCACCTTGCTGGGCTCCTACGTGGAGCTGCCCGCCTACCTCAAGTTTGCCTCCCGGAGTCGGGCTGTGAGTACCCAGCCTGGGCAGCGGGGGGCGGAGCTCAGGCGGAGGTGGGAGGCTCCCCAAGGGCCCTTCCTAGTGGTGACCTTCAGCAAGTCTCCGGGTCCCTCCAAGCACCCCTGAGGTCCTTCCTCTGTCAGACGGGCCTGTGATCCCAGGTGCCCCCGCGGCACTGACTGCGGACAGTGTGTAGGGCACTCACACCTGGTGAGCGCTCAACAAATGTTGGCCACAGAGAATCCTCAGCAGGAGAAGCAGCGCATGCCCCTTTCAGCCCCCAGCCCTGCTTCGTCTCTGCTTTGTAACCAAGTCCTAGAGGAAGACGAAGATGGGTAAAACCATCTGAGCACCCACAGTGGGGCACCCACGAGGGCTGGTGCCCATCACTGATGTGGCTCCTCAGAGTTGCTGTTCTTGAAAAGACTGGGGCGCTGTGCTGTGGAAGGGCCCCGGGTGGGCAGTCAGGACCCTGGTTTCAGTCCCGGGTCTGCCACAGGCCCCTGGTGTGAACATCTGGGAAACGAGCATCCATTTCTTCCTGGGGACGGTGGACTGGGGGCCACTGGTTCTCTCTAGCTGTACCATGTCTGAAGCTGAGCCGCAACCCCCGTGTGCCTGCCCCATAGCACAAGGGCCTCTGCTTGGGGCTTAATTGCTTGTCTGTCTTCCTCTTTGTCTTTGTCCCCCTAAGCACCCCTCCAAGGTCCCACTGATGACCCTGCAGCTGCTGGACTTCTGCCTGAGCATTCTGACCCTCTGCAGCTCCTACATGGAAGTGCCAACTTATCTCAACTTCAAGTCCATGAACCACATGGTGAGTCTGGGCCAGGGGCCCACGCCCATCACTGGCTCTGTGGCCTTGAGCAAGTTGCTCCCCCTCTCTGAGCTTCGGTGCTTACACTGGGCTGGGCTCCTTAGAAGTGGAGCTGGGGAGGAGGATGTTTGCATAAATGATTTACTGAGGAAGAATGCATTAGAGAATGCTTGAACAACGCGAGGGAGACAGGTCAGACACGGGAGAGCCGCGCAGACACGTGGCTTTGGGGGTAGCCCTGCCTGATCCCGTAGGCAGCCCTGGAGTATGAATTGCCCCGCAGAAATAGCACTAATTTTTTTATTATTGTCTAGCCAATTCTCCCCAAACATAGTAACTTAAAATAATAAACAATTGTTATGTCATACGGCTTTTTTGGGGTCAGGAATCTGGGAGCTTTGCTGGGCTGTTCAGACCCAGGGTCTCTCATGGGGTCACCCTGCGCTGGGGGCAGGGCTGGGTCTGGAGGACCAGCGCCCAGGGTGGCTCACTGCCATGGCCATCGGCTCGGGGCCTCAGTTCTGCCCCCTGCGCACCTTTAATAAGGCTGCTTGAGCATCCCCATGTCATGGCTGCCGGCTCCTCCCAGTGAGCATCTGTGAGGCCGTGCGAGGAGAAAGTGGCTGTGTCTCAGAGGTCACACTCACCTCTGCCACCTGCTACTGTTTGTGGGAAGTGAGTCTCTAGGTCTGGCTCACATTCTAGGGAGGGGAGTGAGCTCTATGTTGAAGGAAAGAGTATCAGAGGTTGTACACACATAGTTACAAATGCCGTAGAGGCCATCCCACTGTGAGCAGCGACTGTCCTCACTGAACCGCTGCTTGGGAGCTGCCCCCTGGGGAGGGCCGATTTCCTGGGTGCTTTGGATTGGGTGGTTCAATCAGCCAAGACTGTGCTCTAGAGAAGGGCCTGCCCACCGCCAGCTGCGGCGTGGGGGCACAGCCTGGTAAAGGCCATCTGGGCAGCCAGCAGCCGCATCTGCTTCCCTTGGTCTCCTCCCTGGTCCTGTGGGGCTGGTGGTAAGTAGCACCTGCCTCCCAGGGCCCCTGCAGGATCAGCCAAGACAATGGCTAGGCCACAACAGGTGCCTGCTAGGTGTGTGCAGAGCAGGCTGGCCACCGCCCCCCCACGGCCAAAAGCCTGACGTGGCCCCCGAATCTGTTGCAGAATTACATCCCCAGCCAGGAGGGAATGGCTTATAACCAGTTCGTCAAGATGATGATCATCTTCTCCATTGCCTTTATCACCGTCCTCATCCTGAAGGTGAGTGGCCCCCTCTCTGTGGTTCTGGGAGTGCAGTGGGGCTGTGTGGCCCCAGGCCCACCCTGCTGGACATTTTGGAGGCAGGGAGGTGGGTCTACCGCTGCCACCCTCCCTGCTCTTGGCCCCGTACTCCAGCCCTCCCCACACCGGGTCCTTCGAGCTGGCATCCTCAGGGACCCCGGTTCAGGGGAAGTGGGTCTGCAAAGACCACTTGCGTTCAGGTGTCAGAAACCCTGGCAGGCCCTGACCGGGGGAGGGAGGGGCTGTTCTGTCTGGAGGTAGACTCAGAAGGACCTGGGCTTGGATCCCAGCGCTCCCCTCACTAGCTGTGTGGTTACTTCTCAAGTCACTTCTTGCTGGGCCTCAGGTTTCCTCTGGGAAAGGGACATAATGCCTTGCTTTGCCCGTGTCACAGTTTCGTGTAATTCAGGCACCAACATGTATGGGTTCTCAGGTCATGGTGCTAGAGGTTTGGTGATGAGGAAGAGGGAGGGGAATGGTTTTATTCTTCTCTGGGGTAGCCAGACCCAGAAGGTAGAGTCCAGCTTCGGGCCCCAGTTCTTGGGGAGATGGTGACGGATTGGGGTGCATTAAGAGCAGCACAGACAGGAGGGTGAAGAGGCAAGAACATTTGGCCTCTTCATCGGAGAGCGTCAAGGAAACCAGGGCAATTCCACCCGGGCAAGAGGTGACTCCAGGAGCGCACAATCACTGTCTCCAATGCTCCAAGGACCCCCCTGGGGATTCTAGAGGCTGCAACTGGGGCTTGTGGCCTGAAGCCACAGGGAGGCTGATGTTGACAAGACAGAAGAAAGGGCTTCTAAAAAGTGTTCTGTGAAAGCACCACTGGCTTGTGGTAGAAATTTAGAAACTGCAGCTGAGCAGAAAGAAGACAATCAGAGCCCCGACCCACCAGCTCTCAGAGACCAGCATGCCAGGATACTCACGCATTCCCTCCCCGTCTTTTTTCTTTAATTTTGTTTATTGATTTTAGAGAGAGAGGAAAAAGGAGTGAGAAAGAGAGATCAGTTTGTTGTTCCACGTAGTTATGCGTTCACTGGTTGACTCTTGCACATGCCCTGACCAGGAATCGAGCCCACAGCCTTGGCACCCGGGCACGCCACTGTAACCAACCGAGTGTCCCGGCCGGGCCTCCTCCCAGTCTTCTGTGTGGGTGGCTGTGAGCAGGCGTCGCCGCCTCCCTTCATCGGAGGCCCTGCTCAGTCTCTGGCCTCACCTGATGCCAACCTGGAAGCAGAACTTCACTCCTCTTAAGCTTTCCTCAAAGTCCAAGTGCATCGGTGATGTGCAATGAGAACTTTCCTGAAGGCTTGGGGCAGACCAGGGTGGGGGTTTACATCACACGCTGGACTAGAGAACAACTTCCCAACCCCCACCTCACGACCCGTCGCCCCGCCCTTCTCCTCCTTCGATGGGGCCAGCCGTTCTCTCTGGGCCCCTCACTCTGCCTCACTGGCCACTCCACACCCGCTCGACCTTCCCCTGGCCCTTCACAGTGCGCTCTTTTACACTTCATTTTACGTATGCCTGCCCCCTCTGAGTGCCCATTAGGAGACTCCATAAAACACACGACCTTCCAGGCACCAGGACCCGCTCTTCTTCCCCAGGGGGCAGTTTGGGGCACGGAGCGCTGTCGTCCCTGAGCATGGCCCTGGGACCTCACTCGCCACTGTGGCAATTGTCTCTTCAACCCTCAAATCAGCTGCTGAGACAAAGCTGTTGCTTACAGTACCTGACAGATGTATACATCTGTACATATATGATTTTTTGTATTTATAAACATGGGATATTACTGTGTATACTGTTTTGTAATCTGCTTCTAAAAACACAACATAGCATAAGCAATTTTCAAGAGAACCGTTCCCCCCGGACCGGCACAGCTCAGTGGGTCGGGCGTCATCCCCCAAAGTGAGAGGTCACTGCTTCCATCCCGGGTCAGGGCACGCGCCTGGGGTGTGGGTTTAGTCCCCGGCAGCGGTGCATTCGGGAGGCAGCTGGTTGACGTTTCTCTCTCATACCAAAGTTTCTCTTCCTCTCTTTCTCACTCCTTTCCCCCCTCTCTAACAATAAATAAAAACAGAAAGAAAGAAAACCTTTCCCACCATGAGCTCTGTCTCAAGTTGAGCGAGGCCACCACAGTGAGCTCCCAGTGTCCAGGGGCGGGCGAGCGGGGTCTGCAGGACTGTTGGCAAGGGGGCTTGAGGGTGGCTCAAAAACCTCCCCAAAGCCCCTTTCTGCACTGCAGCTGTGGCGTAGTAAAAAGGGGGAAAACCTGGAGTAGCGAGGACAGGCAGGCGGAGCACCCCTCAACCAGAGTAGGGGTCTGAGCTGCAGCAGTGGGATGCTGCCTTCTGGGGCGAGTGAGGGCTCCCCAGGAAGTGCTCGGCACCCGCCTCCAGTCTACTGGGACAGTGAGGAGCAGGGTCAGCAATGCACAGTCTGACCTGGCTCTTTTCCAGGTCTACATGTTCAAGTGCGTGTGGAGATGCTACAAACTCATCAAGCACATGAACTCAGCAGAGGAGAAGAGCAGCTCCAAGATTCTGGAGAAGGTGAGCCTGGTGGGGGGGGGAGGGGAGCCAGCGTTGGCTCTGCCAGTCACTCTGTCGTTTGGGGGAGGTCTCTCTCCCTTGCTGTGCCTCAGTGTCTCCACTTGTAAGATGAGGTCTAGACCAGAAGAAACATGAAGATCTCCTTTAGCTCTTAGAGTCTAGGGATTCTGTCATATATCCGTGCATTCAACATTTTCCGCCTCTTATAAGGGTCAGTCTTGCATCCAACCCTGGGGGTACAGAGAAAACTAAGATGCCACCCTATTTTAGATAGTCCAGAGCGCATCTAGACACAGAAATTCAATTACAACTCAGTGTAACACACAGGGGCAGTGGGAGCACAGAGGAGGCAGCTGGTCTCATCTGGGTTGTCAGGGAAGACTTTCTGGAGGAGGTGACATTTGACCAAGTCTTAGATTGTCAATTGGTACAAGTTAGCTGGGCAAGGGGCAGGGGCCTTCCTGGCATAGGGGCGAGGTGCACTCAGAAACAGCTTATTGGAGAAGTGATGGGGAAGGGCAGCCGGTTTCAATTACTGTGGCTCACTTTCCTCATCTGTACAATGGGGATTGCATTAGTCAAGATGTTTTTGGCTGCAAGTGGCAGAAACCCAACTCAATCTACTTACATTAAAAAGGAGACTTTATTAGTTCGTAGAATCCAGAAGTCCGATGTATGTGTGGACACCCCCCCCCCCCGCCGTGCAATCTCATCCTCTCCAACCCTTTACCCCACTTCCCTCGACGCTGGCTCCATTTTCAGGCAGCCCTTTCCCTGTGGTGGCAAAATCGCTGCCAAAACCCCTTAGCTGACTTCCCATTCTCTCAGCAACCCCAGCAGAAAGGAAGTCCCAGGAGCCTGTCTGATTGGACCGAGTTGAGTCACAAGCCTATCCCTGAACCAATGACCATAGACAGCTAGGGGGTGAAATTCTTCTTGGAGTGGCCCCACCCAGGTCACATGCCTACCCCCTGGCTCTGCAGGATGGGGCCAATTCCTCCGAAAGCAAGTGGATGGGGGATGTTTTCCCAGGGAAAACGGTGTGTCGTTATCAAACAAGGGGGCCTGATGCCGATCGGGCGGAGGCAAGTCTGTTCACTGCGGGAACGGAAGCTGCATCTGTCTGGTGTGCGCAATGCCCAGCACGTATTAGGTGCCTGAGGTGTGCTGGTCACCGCCGTCCTTTTGTCAGAGGTGTGGCTCCTTCTGGCCAGTCCTCAAGTTTCATCTCTGTCCCTCCCAGGTGGTCCTGCCGTCCTATGAGGAAGCTGTGTCTCTGCCACCCAAGACTCCGGAGGGGGGCTCAGAGCCGCCCCCATACTCCGAGGTGTGACAGCGCCGGGGCCCCGCCCGGTGCTGGGAGAGGCGGAGCTGCCTCGCAATCCGCTTCTTCGCTTCGGGGGCCCCTGTGGCCTGCGTGAACCACCCAGCTGACTTCGGGACAATCTGCTTGTGCACCCCTCGCTGGCCTGCTTTTCCCGTGGGGCCTGGGAGATGCTCACAATCGGATCAACGCTTTAGGCTGAATGACTCGTAAGGATTCAGTCCAACAACACACTTGGCTTATTCTGACTAGCTCTGGCATCTGTTTCAACAATTGGTCATTGTAAATTCATTGTGTTTGGTTAAATAATTTTCAACATGACCAGGTTAACCAAGTGGCTGACACATTTAAGAAAAATACACTTGTCGGTTCAGTAAAATAATCTGGTCAGACTGTAGCAGTGCATTGCGCTGGTTTGTAAACAGTTGTCAGTTTGCACAGCACTTTAGCAAAGCAATCATCAGTTAGTCCTCCTCACCAGATCCACATGTTCAAGTTCGTCCGACAGCGTGCTTGAATAATGGCCAAGTTGGCTAACCCAGTCAATTTAGAATAGGGCTTAAATTCGATAATTAAGGGAAAGATCAGATTACCCCCCACACCATACAGTTCATTTCAACCCAATACAGTAACTGGCTGCCCACTCTGACCAATTCAGTAGGGCCAAGTGGCTGAATAATTGTTACTTCAAATGAAAATTCAGTCAGTCAGTTGCCAAACCATCATCGTTCAACAGCTAGTTCCAGGAAATGACAGCAGTTTTAATCATCAGACGGTCCCTATGAACACACATTGTTTTGCTTGTGAGTTGTCACCGTTGGCACGTGGTCGGGAGTCACACGTGGTCGGAGCTGTCACAGAGCAGTGGACTGTGTGAAATGGGCTGCCTCGGCCATGGCCATTCATCTCCAGTAACGCACCGTCAGTCCATTCCACAGCCCAGTCTGTCCACCGCCAATTTGGTTGTCAGTGACCCGGTTCTGCCTGAAGCTTGCGGTCAAGCAGAAATTCAGCCCCGAAATCAGGCGAAGCCATTTGTTGGACTAAATCCACATATTAGTTCAGTCGAAACAGGCAAACCTTTTGTGGGTGCGGACCTTGCCACGGGGGCTGGTGTTGGAGCTGCCGGGAGAGGTTTGGCCCCAACACCCCCTCTTTCGCTTGCTTCCCGGAGGGCTGGGGTTCCTGAGGGAGCTGACCCAGAGGTGGAGGTAGGGCCCCAGGGGAGGGCTCTCTGGGGTCTTCAGTGGGGTACAGAAGGGGAGGGCTGTGCGAGAGGCTCTCCGCCCACACTCGCTCACAAAATTGCTTTGTGTGTGACGGGGAAGAAGTTTCAATAAAGCAGCGACAAGCTTCTCTCGGGCTGATGTGGTCCCTCAGATATGGAGTAAGCGGGGCCCCATTACCCCCAACACACACACACACACACACACACACACACACACACACACACACACGTGTTTGTTCAGTCCAGAGACTCACAGGGGCTCACGTCCAGCTGGGGAGGGTTGTGACCTGACACTGTTTCTGATACAAATCCCAGATCATGTAAGTACCATGCTGTCTCCCACATAAGGTGTGAGTGAACTCCACTCCCCTCGGTGGGGGACCCACCTGGACGCTGGTGCTGCGCTGGGCACTAGGGGTGATTGTGATGGGTTAGACTTGCCTCCAGTTATCCACAGGCTGGGGTCGGGGAGGGCAGATCTGTAACTAAGTGTAACAGTTTGAGGAACAGGGCAAGTCTGAGGGGCCTCAGACAGCCTGAGAAGGCTTTTCAGAGGAAGTTTCACCAAGCTGAGTCTAAGGGACGAGTGGGCAGCAGGAAGCAGAGTGGGGAAGAATGTTCTAGGCAAAAGCCACAGACTATGGGAGGCCTTTGTGGGCGTGGGGGAGGGGAGCTGGGGCAGCTCAGTTTGGCCACAAGTGGGGAGGGAGCTGGTGAGGTCCTGGGCCCTGGACTGGGAAGAGACTTTGCTCACCTTAGGGCTCTTGGGCTGCAAGCCCACCTTGGCTAATGTTGGCCAAGGGCATCTGCAGGAAGGAGATGGTTGCAAGGAAACCTTAGTGAACCAAGTTTGTTTAAAATACAAAGCGGGGGGGGGGGGGGCGGTGGTCACGGTGCTTCTTGCTTTGCATAGATGAAAAGTCCGGCCTTCATTGTGGTCGGACCTAGGAACCAAATTCTGAGTAATCTTTTCCTTTCTGTCCCTTTTCCTCCCTGGCTGAGCAGCTGTGGGCCTGCCTGGGAGTGAGGTCAGCAGACTGCCTGAGACTGAGCCCAGGAGTGTGGGCTTATCCTGGGGCAGGAGAGTCTTTGCAGGGTTTTGGGCAGGGGAGTTACAGGGTCAGGTGATGGGTTGGGTTTTAGGAAGGAAGAGACCAAATGCAGGGGCCCAAACGATGGCATGGCCGATGGCTGACGGCCGGCAAAGTCGGTCGGTGTGAAGGGAAGCAGGTGGATCCGGGAGGTGTTGTCAGTCTTCTGGCTTGTCAGCTCTTCTTGGGGACAGCGGGTTTCTTCATGGATTTCGTCTGCTCTTCATCAGATCCCCAAGCGACGGATAAAGTGCGGCTGTGACAGAGACGAACAGCAAGCTCCCCTCCACACACGAGGGCACTGAGACCCGGAGACTCCGGTGACCGTCCTGAGGCCACACAGCAGTCAGGGATGAGACCAGTGACTTTGTTTTTCCTACTCCAAGTGGAGGCTGTTAGGAGGGGCTGGGGCACCTGTGTGAGCTCTTGTCTCTTGTGCATGTGAAGAGCCCCCCCCTTAAAATCCCCATCAAATGGGGACTAAGGGCACAGGTCACTAGAGGAGGGGATTGGCTTCGTCCCTAGCCTCTTTTCCTCATCAGGAGGACACCAGGGGGCCATGGCTGAGTGACCCGAGGAACAGCTGAGGCGATGCCCCACCCCCATCCTTGGTCAGGAGCCAAGAAATGGGCCGAGCTGTGTAGGGGCTTGTGCCCTGCGGCTGGGCGGCTGGGCGGGGCTGCCCGAGGAACAGGAAATAGCTGGGTTAGGGGAAGTCTCGTGGAGCAGCCAAGGCAAGCCAGCTCTCGCTCCGCTGGGCAGCTCTCCCCACGGCCCCATCAATGCCCTGTTTGAGGTGCACACAGGGGTCCTTTGACAAGGCCAGGCTGGGACCCACTGAGAGGGCCTGTTGGAGCTAGAAGCCCTGAAAGGAGCTGGCCCCAGGACAGAGGGGCCGGCACAGGATGGGCAGGTGAGGGCCACCCGGCTGGGCTGTTCCCTGGGGAGGAGAGTCTGCAAAAGCAAACCCAGGTTGCCAGGCAGAAGCACCTCAGTTGTCAGGGCCCTGACGGTAACAGGAATGGGCCCCGTAACTGAACGAACTCTTCAGCGTGTCATCTCCATGACTGTCCCCCTGGCCCCACAGCAGGTGCCATGTGTCCACGATTCCCTACCCTGATTACTCACAGGCTCAGGGTGCGCAAGCCACTTGCCCGGAGCCATAATTGGTTGAAGGGCAGAGCTGGGGTTTGACTCCAGCTGGCCCGACCGGAACCTGGGCTTGTCCCTCTGGTCCTTCCTGCTCCATGCCCTCCTCAAAGGTGAGCAGGGCGACGGCCTGGTTTTAGAACCTCTACACGCCCCTTGAAGGCAGGGCTGAGGTGCAGTCATCACTGTGTGGCTGGCACTGAGGACAGGGGTCTGTTGTGGCTGCAGGGCCCAGGTAGAAGAATGATGGGGAGGTGGCCCAGGGGACAAATGGGGGGACATGAGCCAGCCAGTGGCTGTGGGGCTGGGTAGACGCAAGAGGCATTTGGGAAACTAGACCTGCAGGGCCTGGGCATAGAAGTGAGGAAGAGGAAGGTCAGGCTGGTGCCCAGGTTTGGAGAGCACTTGGGACTGTGGTGTCTAGCTCTGAGCTAGGGACACAGGACAGGGACCAAAAGAAGATGAGTTGAGCTTTGAGCCACCTCGGGGGACACATGACAGGTGGGGTTCAGGAGGCAGCTGTGTTTATAGTCTGGCGTTCAAGGGACTGAGGAGGAAGGCAGGGGTATGACCGCCATTTGTGGACACACGAGTGTGATGTCACCACACTTCCAGGAGGTGTTAACATATCAGCCGGACGTGGTATTGGCGCGCCCTGGGGCAAAAGCCGTGCCTCCTCGCCCTGTCCAGCCTCTGGCTTCCAGCCTGCCTGGCCACTGGGAGGGCCTGAGACCAAGACAGCACATGTGAGGTGTGACGAGCCACATGCGGGACCTCAGACACAGGGACTGTGGCCCAGTGGAGCCCTGTACGGGATGGGCAGCCCAGGGACCCGGCAACAGCCTCAGCGGTGGGGCGTGCATCTGCTTTGCAGATGAGGAAACCTGGCCTTGTGCTTATGAGCAAGTTCTCTGCTGACTGTTGGGGAGACTAGAAATTTATATCTGATCGGGCACCCTGGGCACGTCTCCAGTTTGCAATGAAATAATTTTAAGTGTCAAGAAAAGCACTTCCCAGGTTAAAGGAAGTTGGAGGGGACCCACCCTTGGGCCCACCTGGGGTTTCTGGGTGGCATCTAAGAAGCAGCTGCTGTGGGTCTCTGCGGCCACAGGCCCCGGCCACCACCTGCCCAGATGCTCTGGCAGCCAGGGCTTGCCCGCCACCTCTCTCCCGGGAGTCCGGAAGGAAGCCTGCTTAATTAGCCACCAAGAGTGTCTGACAGGCAGTGGGCTTGGCAGAGAGCGGCCAGCCCTAAATAAACAGAGTCCATCTGGGAAGCAGTTCTGCTGCCACAGCAGGGGCCAAGGTGGTCAAGCAGGACACTGGCCTTGTAGCTTCCTCTGCTCCACCTGCTGGGGGCGCGGTCTGGGCAGGGAGACAGCCTGGGCCACGGCCTGGAGCTGCGACCACATGCCAGAGGGCGATTTTAGTCTGAGAAACTCGCTTCTGATAAGTCACCACTTACCATACCACAGAAATGTTCCGCCTCGACCTCGACAGGCCCAGGCTGCTGAACGTTTGTACGGGGATGGAGCTTTGGGAGAGATGAGGGCGCTTACATTAAAGCACTTCCGGTGGGACAATGGCAGGAAGAAGGAATGTGCCTGGAGCATGGGAAGGACAGATTCAAGTGTTTCTGGGGTGGGACACCCTCATAAAGGCTGCGGGTGAAGCAACCTCAACGCTAATGTTCCTTGGTTGCCCACAGTCACTCCACGAAACAACAGGGCCAGGCCTTGCTCCCACGTCACCAAACTCCACAGGGAGCCTTCCCGCCCTTCATTGCTGAAGTCACCCCAGAGGGAGGGGCCTGGAGACTGAACCCTGAGAGTAACCCGCAGGCTGTAGTTTGGGTATGTTAGTTGGTGTCCAGTGCTTTCCATACTGACTTTGAAGCCACTTCCCCCAAACTGAAAAATGCTGTATTTCCTTGTCCATCCTCTGCCCTCCTCCCTCTTTTGTTCTCTGCCCATCTATACCGCCCGAGGAAGGCCGAAGTCTAAGATGCCCTCTGATGACCTATGACCTTCTAGAGTTCTCCCTTCCTGAGTGTGGGTGGAGCCTGTGAATCTGACAGCATAGTCACTCTAGGGACTAGGTTGTGTTACATAGCACTGTTAACTTTAAGAAAGGGAGATCGCCTTTCTTAAGGGTGAGCCTGACTTAATCAGGCGATCCCTTAAAAGAGACTGGGCTCTTTCTGAAGAGGGGACTTGGCACAGGAGAGATCTGAAGCATGAGGGGGCTTGGGAGGAGACCACATGGTGAGGAACTGTGGGTGGCCCCTAGGAACTGAGAGCAGCCCAGGCCCCCGGGTAATAGCCAGCAGGAGGGTTGGGGGTGGGATTTAGCCTGACACCTGCTGGGCGCAGCTGAATTCTGCCAGTCACTTGTGAGCTTGCAGGAGGATCCCGAGCTCCAGAAAGGAATGCAGCCCAGGGGACACACAGATTTCAGCCTGTGGGGCCCCGGACAGAAAACTCGGTTTGGTTGTGCCCAGGCTTCTGACCTACAGAAGCTGTCAGGCAACATGCTTTTGCTGTTTTAAGCTGCTAAGTTTGCCATCATTTGTTACATGGCAATAGAAAATGAAAGCACCACCTCTTCCCGACTCGGAGGAAGTTGTATTTTTTTCCTCCTTTAAACGCATAACTGGCAGCAGCCGCGATAGTTCCGAATGTCCAGGTAGGTCCTGAAATCTTGTCAGGGTAGGTCCAGAGCTTTGAAGTTCAAGGGTGGAAACAGCAAGCTGAGCACAGTTCACACAGCTTCATGTGCTCCTCCCAGTTAGTTCTCCAGAAGTTGCATTTGGAGGCTGAGGGCGAGAGCAGCAGGGATTTCAAGCTGCATGAACACTGGTTCGGTACTCTGGGAAACCGGGAGAGAAATGTATTTCGTTCTGCTAGTTGGAGGATTACATTAAATTCAGAGCCCAAATCTTTAGGGAGGGAAAAAGACAAATTGAACTGCTACTGGGAGCTGGTACCAGGCTGCTAGGAAGCTGAAGTCTATGTGTCAAAAAGGATGCTTGTCAGAAAGGGGGATGTTTTCACTAGGGAAGGATAGCCTGGGGTGGAGGGCGTGACCTTGATCTTCAGGTTGCTGAACATGGCACACCAGCAGGTGTGCTCACCTAGGAGCGGATGGAGTGCTTTGGGGGAGAGACAGCAAGCTCCCTAACCGAGAGGTGTTCCAGAGACAGAGAATTTAAGCTTCACGTGGGAGGCTGGACCACAGGGGTGGTTTAATCATATCAGAACCACCTGGGGGGCTTAGGAACGCAGATTCTCTGGGTCTGTGGTGAAGCCCGACAATCTGCCTTTTTCTTTTGAAAAACCTTAATGAAACTGCTGGTCTGGGGGTGACCGAAGGAAATACAAAACAGAACAACTTGTACGTGCGTCTAGAGGAGGACGTGTCTTCCGCCCAGAGCCCCGCAGATCCCAGGGGGACCCGGGGTGTCGTACAGGCTCCCCACTTCCTCGCCCTCAGCTGCCCCACCTGTCGGGGCTGTTCTCCCCTAGGAGGGCCCCAAACACACCTCGGTTTGGACCCCCACCCTTGAGAAAGCGTTGCCTCAGCTTTGTTTAAATTCCTCCAAAGCAGACCCTGAGACAAGGGCGTGGCGCTGGGGGGTTTACTGGGGAGGTGGTCCCAGGAAGCACAGTGAGAGGGGGAGCGAGGCGGGGGGGGGGAAGCCAATAAAAAGTACTTTAGCGAACAGTTCACTTCTGTGGGCAGTTGGGGCTCACTCCTGTTCGGGACCCTCCCAGGGACGGTGAGGAGCACATCTCAGAACGATCCAGCAAGGAGCAGGGAGAAGCTGGGGGGCTTTCTCACGGCGCCCACCCCCCACTGGATGAGGCTGCCTTGCTCACTGTCCCTGGGGCGGGAAACCGCCTGCTGACCAAGAAACGGTGAGAACACCACCGAGGCGGTGTTCAGTACATTTCCTCCTCAACCCCCATCACGCTGCCATCGACCTCCCACCTTACAGCCCGAAGCTCAGCAGCAGAAACGTGGAGAGGCCCCCTGGGGCCGGCACGGCTGGTGGACGGCGGACGCCACCCACCCACCCAGCGCTGTCTGATCCCAACGTCATCTCAGGCCCAGGACTCCCCAGAGTCTGGTGGCAGAGCACAGGATCATTTCTGGTGCTAAGTGGGTGAAAAAGTGAAATGCAGTTTGTTTCCAATGTATTTAAAGGCCTAGTGGAGTAAATATATAAACTATATGGAACCAGGGATTCCATGGCTGTTATTTCTTAGGAGCAGGAGACTTTTTTTTTTCAACAAGTAAGTGGATTGAAAGTTAAAGAGAAAGATGAAATAAATAACGGGAAAGGTATGTGTGGACCCAGCCTCACTGTGCGGACGGTGAGTGAAGGACGAAGGGGACGCGCTGCCCTGGACCAGCCAGGTCGCATCTCTCCTCGGGGGCTGGAGAGACCCAGGTTCGCTCTTCGGGGGAGAAACCCAGCCTCAGGGTGAGAGGGGGGCCCTGCGCGCTCCGCCCAGGGGCCTCTCGCTCTATCACAAACACGCGGTCTCTCTCTCCCATAAAACACTAAAGGCTTTAAGTTGCTGGAAACCCGAGGTGTGTGAAAACAAGGAGGGGGAAGTGGGGGGAGGCCCTTTGAGGGGGGGCAGCCTCGAGGAAGGTCCCGCAGCGCATTTTTTCCTCTGGCCAATACCGGACCCACTGTTCCCGAATTTGATTCCTGGGGAAAAATGTTTCACGTGTTAAAAACACAAATATTTATTTTCTTTTCTCAATGTATATGCTGAACTTCCAGGTCTCCTTCCCCACAAGCCCTTGCTCTCGCTGTGGGATGTGAAAGCTGCCCCGTTTTTGGGGGGGTGGGGGTGGGGACCCATCTCTGTTCCTGAAAACTTACCTGAAGCATATTTCTGTGGCTCTGCTAATGAGCAGAGAAGGGACCCAGAAAAGGCGCCTGTGTTCCTCCGAGGAGTCCATAGGACTGCCATTCAGAGCCGGAGCTGAAAGAGCCGTTTCATGGGCCCAGCTGCCGCCCCGGCCAAGGGAGCGTGGTGCCCTCAGCTCTGGACACGGCCCTGTCCACGGAGAGGGGGCGGCTGGCGAGGGGACTCGAGCTCACGTTCTCCTCGTCCACCCTCAGCAGGGCCACGGGGAGAGCGCTCGGCCTCTGTCACCGTCGGTCACCACTGCTGACTCCGGTCTGACTCTGCATCACTAGTTCTTTCTTTAGTTCATTTCTTCACTTGCATGCCACATGCCCCGTTCCAAGCAGCATGCTGCGTCCTGGAGATTCAGTGGGGACCGGGACAGGCGAGACCCCTGCTCGGAGGGGGCTGACCTGCTCGGGGGGTGGCAGGTACCGCACTCATAACACAGTTTGGGGAAGCCTTAGATACCACAGTCATCACGCCCCCCGTCGTCTCTGGGGAAGAGAGTTAGACTTAAAATGTGCAGAGAGAAAGGAAGCCAGCAGGCCGCTGGTTTGGGAGTTGGGGAGGGCTGTATGAACAAATGAAACAAAACGAGGAAGTTGGAGGGAAACACTTTCAATTTCCTCGCTCTTTAAAACGGGGGCAAAGGGCACTGAGACCTGAGTTCCAGGCTTGGCGTAGCCTCGAAACAGGCTGGGTGGCTTCAGACAAGTCACGACCTTCTTTGAGCCTCAGTCTCCTCATCTGACAAATGGGCTAATAGACTCGGATCTGCTGGCATCACTCAGGTTTGTTGGGAGAACAAAGGAGTAGGGCGGTAGAGCGAGTGACCACCACTATTGATGAAGGCCGCGAGAGTTGGCTGGGTCAGCTCTGCCCAGCAGTCATTTTACAGAGAATGTCTGTACATTTCCTTTTGTTATGGCATAATTTACATAGAGTGAAGTGTGCAGGTCTTAGGTGGTAACGATGCTACCCCCTGGGAAAATGAAAGTTGGCCCCCATCTCCACTTCTGTCCTGTCATTGCCTCCTTTCATGGTCTCAGTGAGGCGGGCGGGCCAGGAACTGCTACTCCCATTGCCTGATAACAAGTCAAGGCTCAGAGAGGTTAAGTCACCAGCCTCAGGGCACACAGCTGGTCAACGGTAGAAGTGGATTTGATTCTGGGTCGCTCAGGGGGGCCAAGCTCACACTCCTTTCACTCTGTCCCATCGACTACTGGACCTCGATGCGGCTCAGGGACCACTGGGGTTATGTTCCTTTACTGAAAAGCCTGCTGAAAAGCCTTTATTTTTTTCTCTTCTGTGCAAGACTCTGGGCTGGGCCTGCGTGCAGAGATGAATCAACCAGATTCTTACCCACTCACAGATGAGACAGACAATATATGAAAGCAGGGAGAGGGGGCATAGCCCAGGGTAGCGGGGAAGAGGTGGCCATGGAGAAGGCACCCACCTGGGGCCCCATACTGGCAATGCCACTTCTCAGCTGTGTGACTTCAGACAAGTTACTTCACCTCTCTGTTTTTCAGTTCCTCATCTGGGACATGAGGGTGATAATACTAGCTGCCTCACAGGGTTGTCGAAAGAATTAAATGAGGTAGTTTGTGTAATTCTGTCCTTCCAATGAACTCTAGGAGGTAGGTGCTGTTAGCACCCCATTTTCAGATGAGGAATTGGAGGTGAAGGGACTTGCCTGTGGTCACACAGGTGGTATGTAGCAAATCCAGCAAACCTGGTCCAAATCTGTGCTCTTAGCTGCCTTCTCTACTGCCAGGCACGTGCCAAGTGCTAATGTACACGCTACTGCAATTATGATCTTGAGAGATTCGGTTTGGCAGAGTGAGTGCCATGAAAAGCATTCTGGGCAGGTTGCCCTGTACGTGCGAAGACTTGGAAGAGAACTTGGAGAGTCCAGGTGTAGCTGGAGAGCATGGTGTGCACGGAGGGGCAGGGGACAGTTGAGCTGGAAAGGGGGGAGTGTGTGCAATGAGAAAGTGGGGTAGAAATTGCAGGTAAGAGAAGAATCTGGGTGTGGGATGAGGGTGCAGAGCAGGGCTGGGGCGTGAGGCCCTGGAACTCAGTTTCCCTGGACCTAGAGTGGCAGCTTCAGGGCAGCACAGGTTCTGGCCCTGGGGGAGACGCCCTCCGCCCTGCAGCTGCAAGCTCTGGTTGCTTCTGGAGGCAAAGGAGCCCTTGTGGTCGGAGGGGCCTCTCCAGCCCAGGCCAGGCAGCTTACTCCCTTTCCCGGCTTCCTCCCTTCCCTCTCTGGAGGGAGGAACACACACACACACACACACACACAGACACACATACACAAACACACCTCCATTTAGCTGGGCCCCACCCCCCACACAAGGAGGCCAGGGGCAGGGCAGGGCCTCCTGGCTGGGAGGCTGGGCAGCAAGGTTGATAAGACCAGGAGCCTGCTGCCCTCCACAACTGTGCCGGCTGCTGCCTGTGCTGCTAGGACCATGAGGGTCGTCTTTGGTGCCAGCCTCGTGCTCTGCGGTCTGCTGCTGCTGCTCCTGGTCCCATGCACACTTGGCCTCACCCCACAGCCCAGAGGTGAGGGGTCCTATGTGAGGTGGGGGACAATGGAGGAGTGGCCACTGACCAACAGCCTGGGGGACTGGGCACTGAGATGGGAAGAGGTTAAATGGGATCCGAGATGAGGAGAGGGGCAGGGAGGCAGGGTGGCCAGCAGGCTAGCACAGGGGCAGACAGAAATGGTGACACTCCTGAGAGCCAGGGCAGGGGTGGCCCTCAGTCTGTTCTGTCAGGGGACATGAGCGAGCTGCTCTCTGGAGCCCCGGCGTCTTTCCTGGGGTTTCTCAGCCCTGGGTTGCCCTCAGGGACCGTGCATGCTGCAGGGACTGCTGTCTCTGGGGTCGCTGAGGGCAGGAGCTCCACAGAGAGCAGCTGAGGTCTGGAGCTGCACCAAGCCCAGCGCTGAGCTCATGGTTCTGTGATGAGCCTACTGCCGGGATGGGGGGTGGGGGTGGGCGAGACTCCAGTTCTGCTCACTAGTCCTTGGGCTCCCTGCATGCTGTGCCACTTCCAATTTCAGCCTTGAGTATTCTCAAATGCCCAGCTCTTCCTGTACAGATGGGGAAACTGAGGCTGGAGCGGGGAGGACCTACGACCACACAGTGAGAGAGCCCCAGAGCCTCCTGGCTCTTGATTCACTGCTCTACATGGTGGCCATTTCCCTTTCCCTCTCTGGACCTCAGTTTACCTACTTTTTGTGCTCTTAGCTAGTGGGGACCAGGGAGTGGCTGCAAGGCCATTTCTAAGGTTCCCTGAGTAACTCTGGTGCCTGGATTTAGGGCATGGTGTCTGGGAGCCGGGCGAGCTGAGCAGACATGCTGGCTCCTGTGCCTTCCTACACTCTTCTTTGGGAGAAGGCAGCTCAGTTTGAACTCAGTTCACTTTGGATTGAGCCCCTCTGGCCACAGACCCAGGCCAGTGACTTCATCAAGCAGTAGCCTTCCTTCCCACTGAACAGGTGAAACGGAAGCTCCTAAAGGTGCAGAGACCTGCTCAGGGCCATTGGGTGCCTGAGCCACTATTTGAAGCCCCCTC
The DNA here is from genome assembly GCF_021234435.1 of Artibeus jamaicensis. NCBI lineage: Eukaryota > Metazoa > Chordata > Mammalia > Chiroptera > Phyllostomidae > Artibeus > Artibeus jamaicensis. The sequence continues at coordinate 12,514,838 of NW_026522057.1, forward strand.
TACCTCACTCCGGTTCCAAGCACATCCCAGCAGATGGTGTTGCCTTCCACTGTGCCTGGAAAGACAACTTTCATTGGGGTTGTGTTTTGGGGGCAGACCTGGACAGCTTGCCAAGGCAGCTACTAGAAATTTCTGCCCCTTCTCCCTGCCCTTGGACACCAGCCGGCAGGCTGCGCCAGCCTCAGGAGACTGAGTCCACTTTGCTGATTTGTTTTGATGTTCAGATGAAAGAGGCCGTATCGACAGAAAACTGTGCTGGGCCTCAGGCAGGTCCACCCTGGAGGGCCCACCCTCAGGGCCCGGCTTCCCAGACTGGAGAAACAGCTGACCCTTGTTTACCTAGCGACTCTGGGCTCAGACCTGAGAAGTGGGCTGGAGAGGCCGCCCTCGCCTTCGCGGCTCCCTGAACACCCACTGCGTGCCCCACCCCCTGCGCCCAGCCTGGTGCGCGTTTTCTCATCCTCTGAGGATGCTGTGAGGACAGGGTAAACAGTTCATTGTACAGATGAGAAAACTGAGGCTCAGAGAGGTGAGGTGAGTTATCCGAGGCCAAAATGTGAGCCTCTCCTTCCCAGGAGCTGAGCTTGGGGTCTTGAGCAAGTCGCTTGGCCGAGTGCCCACGTGCTAGCCAAGGCTCCAGTCCAGTCCGCTCTGCCTGGGGCCTCAAGTCTGGACCCAAGTAGCCCTACGCTCTGCTCCTTTGTCTGAGTGTTTTGGCCCCGCCTCCTGACCTCTGCCTCTGCTCTTTGTCATCTCCCCCCTTCCCCTCCCAGGGCACCTCTGCCGAACCCGGCCCACGGACCTGGTGTTCGTCGTGGATAGTTCGCGCAGTGTACGGCCCGTGGAGTTTGAGAAGGTGAAGGTGTTCCTGTCGCAGGTCATCGAGTCGCTGAACGTGGGGCCCAATGCTACCCGGGTGGGCGTGGTCAACTATGCCAGCTCCGTGAAGCAGGAGTTCCCGCTGCGGGCCCACCTTTCCAAGGCCGCATTGCTTCAGGCCGTGCGCCGCATCCGGCCGCTGTCTACGGGCACCATGACTGGCCTGGCCATCCAGTTCGCCATCACCAAGGCCTTGAGTGATGCCGAGGGTGGCCGCGCCAACTCCCCCGACATCAGCAAGGTACGTGCCCCCTCCCCGCTGCTGGGGTCCAGCTGTTTGCAGGCTGCCACTGGTGCTGAGAGCTTTGCCGGCATACACTGGAGTTCTGCCCACACCCCTACGAGGTGGCCATTTACAGATGGGGAGCAGACCCAACCAAGAGAGGTAGCAGAGCTGAACCCTGCTTTCCCCATCCTTCTGACCCCCAGTGAGCATGGGATTAGTTCAGTTTACTTGACCTTGGCTTCACAGCCAGTCTATCTCCTTGAAGGCAGAGTGAGAGAGTTCCGATGTTTACATGACAGGTAAGGGCATGGACACTGCCACCAGCCTGAACGGTTCAAGTCCCTGCTCCACTGCACTAGCTTCTGAGTGAGTTACTGCATCTCATGTGCCTCAGTTTCCTCACCTATAAAATGGGAGTAACACAACGCCTGCTCAAGGGGCTCTCGGGAGGGCCAAATGAATTCATAAGCACAAAGTTCTCAGAAGCCCCGTGTAAGTATTAGCTATTAAAAAATATAAGCCTTAGAGCAGGGGTCTCTAACCCCTGGGCTGTGGACTGGTCCGTGGCCTGTTAGGAACTGGGATACACAGCAGCAGGTGAGCAGTGGGCTGGCGAGAGGGAAGCTTCTTCTGTGTTTACAGCTGCCCTGCATGCCTCCCATCACCGCCTGAGCTCTGCCCGCTGTCAGATCGGCGGCGTCAGATTCCCACAGCAGCGTGAACCCTGCTGTGAACTGCGCACGTGAGGGTCTAGGGTGCACGCTCCTCATGAGCATCTAGTGCCTGGTGGTCTGAGGTGGCGCTGAGGCAGTGATTGCTAGTGCTGGAGAGCGGCTGCAAATACAGACCGTCATTAGCAGAGAGGTTTGACTGTACCAAGAACACCCCGAAACCCTTCCCCGCCAACTCCCCTGGTCTGTGGAAAAGTCGTCTTCCATGAAACCAGTCCCTGGTGCCAAAAAAGTTGGGACTGCTGTCTTAGAGGGGAGGGGCTCGGGCAAATGAGGCGGTTTCCCAGACGCACCAGTTGGTAAGGGCTCCAGGCAGAGTGCTGAGAGTTTCCACAGACCCGTACCCATGTGACACTTTTAGGACTCGGCCCAGGGCCTGTGAGTCCAGCCAGGCGTCCTCTCTCCTGCTGGTCCTGCACAGGCTCTGGCACCTTCCCATCACTGACCGCCCTGATTGGACTGAGGACTCGCCATCTGCCTGCCCGGGGCCCCAGCCCAGGCAAGCCCTCTTTCTCACCCCCTCATGTACGCCCCCTCTGGCGTGCAGTACACAGTCGAGACGTGAGGGCCGAGTGAACACAGTGCTGCTTAGAGGTGGTGTCTCTGCTTCACAGAGGAGCAATCCGAAGCCCAGGGAGCTTAAACAGTGGTGGAAGTGCCCCCAGACGGCAGCATATAACCCCAGTCATTGCGGTCCTCAGAGAAAAGACACATCGGGCAGCCTGTTGGTCTTATTGTGTGGGTGGGTGTCAGTTACAAGTTTTGACATGAGGTTGATGGTCAGGGACTGGGAGGATGTGGTGGCCCCGGGCAATCCTAATGGAGAGAGAGAGGTGAAAGGGATGGTGGAGATGTCTGCGGAGCTAACCGTTTCACCCCAGCTCAGGCCAGTGGCCTGGGGTGGGCCAGTAAGGAGAGTTTCTCCACTAGTTGGAACCGAGACAGAGGTCTGGGGGAGCTGTCACCAGACACTAGGGGATCAGCCTAGAATTTACCTGTGGGAGGTCCTTCAAGGTGGATTGAAAGTCTCAAAACTGGGTTGCAGGGGGACTCAAGGAGATGGGGCCTCAGAGGAAGGCATGTGGCAGTGAGTCGTCTCAACTGGATTGTCAGTGCGAGAAGCCCCAGCCTCTGGAGAGGAAGAGATTGTGCAAGCTCACTCCCCAGGGGACCAGGGCAGTGACACCACAAGTAACAGTTCCCCTTCCTGGCTTCTTACTCTGAATCATCTTACTTAAACCTTTCCTAGATGAAGAAATAGAGGGTCGGAGGTGAGCTGGAACTTGTGGGGTTGCATTTCTAACCTGGGCCTTTCTAAACCACCAGGGCCAAGAGTGGGGACCCAGGAATCAAGCAGATCCAGGTCAGAAGCAGAGAAGCAGCCAAGGGGCTGGATGCTAAGTTCTAGACTCCCGTAGAGCTGTGAGGACCCAACTTCAGGGCAGGCTCAGGCACTGGGCGATGAGGGCCAGGCTCAGCGCCAGCGTCCCCTCCTGGCTCCCTTTCCAGGTGCAGAACAGGGGAGCCTTATGGGAGGACAGCAGTCATTTCCTCTGTGGAAAGGACAAGTAGCATCTGGGAATGGAGAGAGAAAAGGTGGCATCTACGGGGTACTGTCTCCCTTTCTCTGCCGCCCTCTGGTGGCCAAAATGCAGAACTGCGTGGCGTTGGGCACATTTGCTTGGCCGCTCGTCTCAGAGGCCCCCGGTCTGGGCGGGGGAAGGCATGGCGCTGACTGGTGTCTGCCTGAAGCAGGAGACATCCAGAAGCCCGTCAGATGGGAGAACACCTCAGCCTTGTCTCTTTTAGTCAGAGGAGACCTGTCTTCTCTTCCTCTAGCCTTTTTCTCTTCCGTGGGGCAGAACCCTGGCGGGGAGTTAGATTCACCTGCAACCAACTAGCCTCAGTCACTTCTGCCAGCGGTCCCGGGGCTTACTGGAGGGCTAAGCGCCGCGGGGGGGAGGGGCGTTCCTCACACGTTTCCCCGTGTGTGGCAGGTGGTTATCGTGGTGACGGACGGGAGGCCCCAGGACAGCGTGCAGGATGTGTCTGCCAGGGCCCGGGCCAGCGGCATCGAGCTTTTCGCCATTGGCGTGGGCCGTGTAGACAAGGCCACGTTGCGCCAGATCGCCAGCGAGCCTCAGGAGGAGCACGTGGACTACGTGGAGAGCTACAGTGTCATCGAGAAACTGTCTAAGAAGTTCCAGGAGGCCTTCTGCTGTGCGCGGGGCGGGGCCGGGACAGGGGCAGGCTTGAGGGGCGGGGCCATGCGGGCGGTGACCTATAAGGGCAGGGACTGAGATAGAGCGAGGATCTGGGGCGGGGCCAGGGCTGGCCGGGTAAGGGGAGGCTGATTCGGGAGCGGATCCTCAGCCTGGGTTGAAGGGAGTTGGGGAAAGGCGATGCCGAGACCCCGTTTATATGGTAGGATCCTGCCAGGGATCTAGAAGAGGCGGGAATCCAATAAAGAGAGGGCCTGGAAAAAAAAATCTTTGCGTGTTTGGATGTCAGTGGGAGCAGTTAGGTGCCAAAGTGTTCTCTTGATGCCGGAGGGTCTGTGGGGCTTGGGCACTGGACAGGAGAAGGTTTAGAGTCCTTCGAAGAGGGGAGATGGCTTGTGGGCAGACTTAGGAATGTGACCAATCAGAAGGGGCGGGGTCAGGGCAAGGACTTTTCCCCATTTGTAAAAATGGGTCTAAGAAGACCATGTATATTATTGTGAGAATTCCATGCAGTAACGTGTGGCATAGCGCTCAATAGGTGGTATTTAACAAATTCTTGTTGAAAGTCATGCATGTGGTGCTCTTCGCTGCATGTGCTGTTCTAGACGCTTGTCATACAGCAGTGAACAGAACGGAATGAAAAGCTCCCGCCCCTGTGGCCTTTGCCCTTTTAGCAGGAAGTTTCAGTTTTATCATCAGCATTATCACCTTCTTCAGAGATGTCAGCCCCAGGGCAGTGATTCCAGCATCTGGAGGAAGCTCTGGGGCTTGGGCCTCATGTAGTTGAGAGCCGCAGGTTCCCTGAGTGAGGGCTCATCTTGGCTGAGATATTCGAGGTTCTGTGGCTGTGAGATTTTGAGTCTCCTCTTGTCCCCACAGTGGTGTCAGACCTGTGTGCCACAGGAGACCATGACTGTGAGCAGGTGTGCATCAGCTCCCCGGGCTCCTACACCTGCGCCTGCCGCGAGGGCTTCACCTTGAACAGTGATGGCAAGACCTGCAACGGTCAGTGGGGCTGGACACAGGCAGCCACAAAGAGGGTGGGTCAGGGAGGGGGTGGAGGCTCAGCTCAGAGGGAGCCTTCCCACGCTTTGCCTCTGGACCAATCTGCAAAGGCGATAGATTCCTTCTAGAGTTTGATGTCGGCCGAAAATTCTCTTCTGATTTCCCCTTTTGATTTAGTGGGTGGTGGGTTTAGTGTGGTGGAAGGAGTCACATAGTCTTGAGTTCAAATCTTGGTGCCACTCCCCCTGAGCCTGGTGATCTTTCAGTTTTCAGTGATGTAAAACAGGCCAGGAACTTTGGCTTTGTAGAGGGAGCTTTGAGGACAAGATGGGGTGAACCTCAGCACAGAGCCAGGTGTGTGGGAGGTGCCCGGCCAGTGGTCAGAGGGGCGACTGCCTTTCAGCTTCGTCTCCTTGCCTTTTCATACCCCCCAGTCTGCAGCGGTGGTGGGGGCAGTTCTGCCACCGACCTGGTCTTTCTCATCGATGGATCCAAGAGTGTGCGGCCGGAGAATTTTGAGCTGGTGAAGAAGTTCATCAACCAGATCGTGGACACGCTGGACGTGTCAGACAAGCTGGCGCAGGTGGGGCTGGTGCAGTACTCGAGCTCCGTGCGCCAGGAGTTCCCGCTGGGCCGCTTCCACACCAAGAAGGACATCAAGGCGGCTGTGCGGAACATGTCCTACATGGAGAAGGGCACCATGACCGGGGCCGCCCTCAAGTACCTCATTGACAACTCCTTCACCGTGTCCAGTGGGGCTCGGCCTGGCGCCCAGAAGGTGGGCATCGTTTTCACCGATGGCCGGAGCCAGGACTACATCAATGACGCTGCCAAGAAGGCCAAGGACCTTGGTAGGTGCTCCCTCCTGGACCCTGAGCAGCAGTGATGACCAGGGGTACACGGCAAAGCCCAAATGTAATTTATTTTAGTGGCTATTCTGGTCAGTGCTCGCAAACCAGCTTCAAATCAGAATGAGAAAGGATCGGCTCAACTATGTCTTTCTTATACGGGTGACAAAACCGAAGCCCCAGAAAAGTATGTGGCTTGTTTTGAGGGTCCTTTAGTAAGAGGAACTTTTCCAGTTGAATGTTCCCAAGGACATACCAACTGTTGGAAGGCAACTGTTACCCACTTTGGGATAAACCTGAGCCTTAGTTTTAGTACTGGTTAAGTGAGGATAATAATAAATAATAACCACTGGATGATGGTTGTAAGAGTTAAATGAGATTATGGAGCTGCCAGTGTAAAGAGTTAGTGCTGGTCTGACACAGCAGAATATTGATAAATGATTTCCTCAATGTCTTTGTCTCAGGCATTGTGCCTGCAATTCCAGCAGTTTCCACCAGGAGGCATCTGGGGTTGATTTCCTGGGCATCCTGCAAGTGGCTGAGCCATTGCTGCTTGTCCCCATCACCATCCTTACTGGTCTTGGCTCTCTTGGCAGGCTTTAAGATGTTTGCGGTGGGCGTGGGCAATGCCGTGGAGGACGAGCTGAGGGAGATCGCCTCCGAGCCCGTGGCGGAGCACTACTTCTACACAGCTGACTTCAAGACCATCAACCAGATTGGCATGAAGTTGCAGAAGAAGATCTGCGTGGGTGAGTGAGGCCAGGGCTGGCCTGGGTGGGAGGGGCAGGTGGGGCTCTGGGGGTGGGGCATGGAGCCATCCCGGAACTGGACATGGGTGGGGAGCAGCCAGAGCTGGGGTGGCACCACGAGCTGGCAGAACCTGGATCGGGGCCGGCCAGCTGAAGTCTAACTACCAGCACACGTATATTTTCTGAATGCTCATTACATGAATGACACTGTCCTCAGCGCTCTCCAAGGACTCAGTCGTTCAATTCTATTTGGTAGGAACATTTTTATCCTCACTTCACAGACAGGAGCACCAAGGCCTGAGGGGTAGAACAATTGTTAACAACCGGAGAAGCTGGGATTTGAATCCTTGTTGCCGGAGGCCTTTATCAGGGCTCTGGGCAATCAGGAAGACATTCAGGGGTGGCCCTCCGACTCTGAGAGCCATGTCTCAAGAATTCCACGTATCTCTGCCCCCTCGGGTGTTCTAGGCCACACCCTCCCCTAGACTCCCTAGTCCTGGCTCTGGGCAGTGACTACTCTGCCTCCATGACCTTGCCTTTCTCTACTTCCGGTCCACTCCAGAGGAAGATCCGTGTGAGTGTGAGTCCATTGTGAAATTCCAGGCCAAGGTGGAGGGGCTGCTGCAGGCCTTGACCAAGAAACATATCCTTTTCCAGAGGCCGACGTAGGGAAGGGGAGGGGCCAGAGCATTGTGGGGAGGGGTGAGGGGGCTGCTTTGTGTGGTGGAGCCGGGGCAGGCTCCCCTTTCCCTGCTTCCTACTGAAGACTAGCTGGGTTCTGGCTAGATAGGCGGACACCAGCTTTGATACCCACCCCGTCAAAAGTAGTGGCTTCTAGAGGGTAAACGGAGAAACTGAGGCAGAGTTCAAGATCTAGAGACAGACACAGAGTCCTGGACACATTTAGGAACACATGGTGCCTGGGGACACCCTTCTTCTCAGACTCTTGGTGACATGAGCAACACCAGCCCCCCGCTCTGATGGGCCTGGTCAGGACTAGGTGGGGGACCCAGCGGGCCGAAACCTGCACCTGCACAGGTCTGGGTGTTCATGGCCATCGCACTGGCTGCGCTTTGGAGAGCAGCACCATCTGAGGCCAGTAGTTGGGTAAGGTTCGGGGGGGCGGTGGTGGTGAGAGAAGGCCCTGAGAGGGGCCCTCGGCAGGAAACAGGAAGCGGGGGCCCTGAGTGCGGGTGACAGTCCCCCACTCCCTTCTCTGTCAGCCTGCGCCTCTCCTTAACTCGGGGCCCACTGGAGGCTGTGAGTAAGCGGCTGGCCATCATGGAGAACAGGATCGTCTAAGGCCGCTGGTCCCCGCTGTGGTGTCTCCCCCTCCCGGCCCCAAGCACAGCTCACCGAGTCCCGCGTGTGTTCCCTAGAGCCCTGAGTCTAGTCTAGCTTTGTCCTCTAGTGAGGGGTGTATGTGGGAGGGCCAGGCCCCTGGGTGGTTCCGGGCCTCTCCTCCTCCCACCGTTGATCCCTGCTCAGGGGAGTGTGTGTTGAGTGTGTCTGCTGGGAGGACGTGGTGTCTGCGAACACCGGCGTGAGTGTGTGTACACGTGTGTGCCTGAGGGCCAGGGCATGTCTGGGAGCAGTGCAAGAGCAAGCACAGGAGCGTGAGTGTAACTGGGACTGCATTTGCATTTTTTAACCAAAAGCTTAATATATTCCTCTTTCTAGTTACCCCTTCATGACTGTGAGTGCTGTGAACCTCTTCTGAGTTCTCTGTTCCTTTCTGAAAACAATTAAAATGGGATTTAACTAAAGCACTGAATGGGCCCGAGGCAGTGTGGTTTTTTGGGGGGCAGGGGAAGGACGGACGAGGGGGACTGCTGGGTGGTGGCACTGATAGAAAGGGACAGCGATGACAGCGACAGCTCCAAACCCCAAACCCGCTGACGTTTGTCCTGCCTTTCAGTGACACGTTCATTTCCACGGTCTTGTTTCATGATCCCAGTAGCGCTGCCCAGAGCAGACCCGAGTCCTCCCCGTTCCACGGACGGGAAAGCTGAGCGTCCCAGGGATGAAGTGACTGGCTCAGCACTGGGCCAGCTGCAGGGACAGGACTTGTATCCAGGATGCCAGGGCCTCAAAAGAAAAAGGCCCAGGGAAGAGGAGCTGTGGCTCCTGATCAGACTCCATTCATTGATTCACTGATTGACTCGTGGATTCATTCATTCGTGCAGACAAAACACAGAGCCTACACCCCATGTCAGACAGTGGGGGGGGGCCACCTCTGAAATAGACACAGTCCCCGGTCTGAAGGGACTCAGAGTTGAGCAGGGTGCCCGCCTCCATCACGTGGCTGGAGGGAAAGACAGTGGGTCTAGGTTGTAGGTGAGGAGTGTGTACGTGAGAGAGGTGGCGGAAGGGTCTGAGCCCAGGTGCCTCCGTTGGAGTCCTCTCTCCTGGTTCCTTGTGTTTCAGAAGCTTCACCCCACCCCCAGCACAGACAGCCACTCCCCCCCCCCAGGACAGCACGAGGGAAAGACTGCGGCCCTCCAGTCCCCCCAACCCCACCAGGGTCTGCCAGCCTCTGGAGCAGCCCCCCTCTGGAATGTCAATCCCTCACCTCCCAGCGGGGGAGCTTAGGTGATTTTCGGGACCCATCCTTGTTTAATGGAGCATTTTTAGTGTTACTACTAGATTCACACTTGAGAGCAGGTAAAACGCTTTTACAAGAGGCTCAGTGCATCCTGGAAGATCTTCCGTAGAGGCAGTTCAAGGAGGCAGAACAGCACTACCTGCAGCACTCAGGAGCCACAATCACACAGCTGACAACCTCACAAGGGCAACATAGCGTCACGCAACCACCCCGGGACAGGGACCCGGCCACTGTCACCTGGCCTAGGGGTTTTACTGTTGTCTGAGGAGACTCCTTGCCACACACCCCTGTGGCAACTGCTTGGCCCACCCTTCCCTTCTTCTGAGACTGTCCCCCAGCCCCACAGGACCGGCCTCTGGGACTCAGCTGATTGCTTGGGTCAACGGGTAGACAGGCTGGGCAACTGGTGTCTCTCTTTTTGGGAATTTTTTTCTCTTTTTTAAAAAAATATATTTTGTTAATTACAGTTGTTCTATTTCCCCCTTCATTCCCCTCCACCCTGCACACCCTTTTCCCCACCATTCCCCCCCTTTAGTTTATGACCATGTGTCTCAAGTTCTTTAGAGTCTATATTTCCCATACTATTCTTGCCCTCCCCCCTATTTTCTACCTACCATCTATGCTACTTATTTTCTGTACCTCCTCCCATTCCCCTGTTGCTAACCCTCCATGTGATCTTCATTTCTATGGTTCTGCTCCTGATCTAGCTGTCCTCTTTTGGGAATTTGGAGGCAAGGACCTTAGCTACCTGGCTGCTGGTCCTGGAGCCTGGAGGTCTGTATTTTCTTCCAGGTGCACTAAAGGGTGGAGACCAGAGGCCCCATCCTTAGGAGAGAAAAGAGCAGCTCATGCTGGGCTGCTGACGGCTTTCCAGCTGTCAGTTGCTGCCTGACAAACTGCCTGTAAAACGGACTGGCTCAAAACAAGCCTCTATTGTTGCCCGACTCCGTGGGCTGCCTGGGCTCAGTGCCCACCTGCAGTTTGCGGTTGTTTGGGTCTCAGCCAGGCTGGGACATCCAGCATGACCCACTCACGTGACTGTGGCCCTCGTAGGGATGGCTGAGAGGCGGGGCCTCTCTCTCTCTGTCTCTCTCTTCCCCTCAATGCAGTCTCAGGGCCTTCCCTTCTCCGTGTGGTCCCTCCAGCAGGGGACCTGCACTCCTCACATGGCAACCCGGGGCTCCCGAAAGCTTTTCAGGTCTGAGGCCCATCCCCACCCCAGTTGGCACTGAATTACTTTCATTGCATTTTATTGGTCAAAGAAGCTATAGGCCAGCCCGAATTCTAGGAATGGGGAGATCAACTCCTCTTCTCCATGGGGGACAGTAACCAGGACTTTGTGGCCACTCTTCACCCACCACATGGGGTCATTGCCCAGTTCCTCTCATGGGGCCCCTCAGTCAGACACCCAGGAAACCTCGGTGACGCTCAGCATGGCGGGGTCAGTTTCTGTGTCATGCCCCACGCAGCCCCGACCTGGCCGTCCCCTCGCCTCCACGTCCTTCCACCTGTGTTGGTGGCCTTGGTGCCCTGGTTCTTGTCCTTCAATTCTGGAAAGTGACTGGGTTCCAGAAGCACCCCTCAGTGACTGGGTGACGTGGCAGGGCCTTTCACCTCAGCGGGAAAGCAATCCTGGCGCCGCCCCACGGGGGCGAACGGGATGACGCGTGGGGAGTGGCGGCAGGCCGCCGCCCACACTCTGCATCCAGGGTGCGGTTGGTGTCACCGCTGCCATCTGGAGGGGGTTTCTGGGCCTCAGGGACACGCCCACACCTGTCAGCTTCTTAGCACCTCCCTTGCACCCATCTGGCACTGGTGTTCCTTGAGATGCTACGGCCACCTGGCCTCCAGAGGCTGTGCCACCTGGAGCCCCTGTTGCCTGCTGGGAGACCACCCTGAGTGTGCACCACGGCTCCCTGCACGTCTTCTGCTCCTCGGCAGGGGCCTCGGCCCACGGGCATCTTGCTAATCATATGAACACCTGCCCCCCGCCCCCCCCCCCGGAGCTGCGTCAGCCGGAGGGTGCTGGGCAGGGCCTCGAGCTGGAAGGTGGTGTGAAGCCACTGAAGAGGTTTAAGTAGGAAGTGTGTGACCAGAGTTTCTAATTATAAATGGGACTCATGTTCTTCCCACAAACACTTGGTGGGGTGTGAGGCAGGCTGTGCAGAGGCCTCAGCTGGGATGGGCAGGGCCAAACATCCCCATCTCTCACTGAGGGGGGTGCGGTGACTCTGAGGCTGCTGGGTCCCCGGCAGCACGGCCGGGCAGCTGTTGGGGTCAGATCGAGGGTCCTTGGGTCTGGGTGCAAATCCTTCCTTGAGGGTCCTGATGAATCTTTCCAGTGACCTTATGAGTTAGCAATGGTGCCACCATTTTACAAGTGATGGGACTTGTCTGAGTAAGTGGAGGGGCCAGATCCCTAGGTTTACCCGAAGCAAAGGCCTTTCTTAATGGCAGCATAACCCTAGCTTTGCTGCCTGTGATTGTGAATGACAAGCCCTGGGCACACAGTAGGTGCTCAGCTGATCCCAACAGTCTCTCACTTCCCTCATCATCCTCCAGGCAGTCAGCAAGCTGACAGTTCAGCGGAGGGTGGACCTGGTCCTGTAGGAGCCTGGAGCCGGACCCAGGGGCCTGAGAGCACAGGGGGCAGGCTGGGCCCCCAAAGGAGGGGCGGGTGGGGGCCAGGCAGGGAGTGCAGGCCCCACCGAGCAAGCGGGGGCTGTGGGGGTTGAGAAGGAGTTGGACAGACAGACCGATCAGAGCCTGGGGCCAGGGAGGGGACCACAGCCCGGAGACTGAGAACTGGTGGAGCCCAGGCTGCGGTTTTGTCCTCTGCCCACCAGGTGCAGCTGGGTCCCCAGTCCAGGCTGAGCTGACCTGGGTGGGGATCTGAAGCTCTGGGGCTGAGCTTCAGGCTTTTCCATAGAAGCAACACATGGAGGGAGCCTGTGCCTAGGACCCAGCCACTGGGTGGGGGGATGTTTCCAATGTTCCTGCTGCAGGAACGAGGAATTCTGTGTCAGGAGGGAGAAGGCAAGACGCAGCTGGTGGGAGAAGCAGCGAGAGCAGCCACCTGGAGGCCAGACCACAGGCACAGGGGCCAGAGTGGGGCGAGTCAGGGCTCTTGGTTTAAGTGACAGGAAGTTCTCAACAACCAGCTTAAGTGCATGGAGGGAGCCGATGGGTCCCTGACTGAAGGTGCTGGGGCGGGCGGTGGGCTCAGCAGTGTCCTCAGGCCCCTGGTCTTCACCTCGATGACCTCACACCCAGGCAGGCCCTTTCCTCTGGACGGCCCACAGCTCCGCACTCACGCCCTGCCAGCTCCGAGGAGGGCGGGACCCGCACCTGGGCATCTTTCATGCCAGACTCCTGTGGCTAACTCATCACGATGCTCCCTACAGCTACCCCCCACCTGCCCACACACCGTCTCCAGGTCGTTCCCTCACCTCCCTCTGCTCTCGGTTTGATTCACAGAAGCTTATAAGCAAATCCCAGAAACAAGGGAAGCCAGCATCTCCCCAGGGCAGCCAGTTTATTGGCAGAAGGCGCATTACTTTGTAACCGATTTTTTAAAATATAGATAAACAGTACTAAACTAATTAGGATTTTTTTTTCTTTCTTTCCTCAGGTCTTGGATGACAATGGGAGTCTCTGGGCCCCCAGTGAATTAGTTACCGGGTTTCAATGAGGAGTTTGTATTTGCGATTACAGTTCATTAATGGATTTACAAGGGAGGGAAGATGGCAAAGGCCGCTAAGGGGATTGTTCCGCATTTCTCCTCTTTTAATTACACGATTTTCTCCTGGACCAATGCGCTGTGAAAAATGGGTGGAGGGGGGAGTCCCAGCATGCCATCTGTTCCAGATGCAAATGCAATAAACTCGGGAGGAGGCAGGAGCGCCTCAGAGGCTCCCCGAGACCCCGCCTCCTCGGGGACCCCCTGCGGGGCCGGTGGCCAAGGCCCCCAGGGCTCCGCTGGCATCAGGGCAGGTGGACGTGGGGACAGAACAGGTCTGCTCCTGGGCACATGGCAACCTTGGAGTATCTGGGTCAGAATCAGATTTTAGGTCACACGTTTTCCATGGTCCCATTTTTTGCTCATCCTTTGGGGGCTGGGTGACAGACCTGTGCCATTTCTACTTCAGACTTCTCAGGGAGCCATTTAGTAAGTTTGTTTCACAAAAGGGGAAATGGAGGCTGCCAGTTGTGGAGCGTCACACAGCCTGCATGTGGCCCGGCTGGGACTGGAACCCTGAAATCCTGACTCTAAAGTCAGAAGTCTTTCCAGGAATTGCCTCTTTGAGGCTCAGGTTCATTGTGTTGAAAGGGAGTTCTCGTTCTTTCTCCACAGGTTGGGACCATGAAAGGTTAACCAGCCTTTCTGCCTTGTTCTCAGTCTGTTATGTGCTTTGGTACCAGACCGACGGTCACTCAGTGAACCTCTGGGGAGGCCTCGCCCCTGCTCCAGAGCCCTCTCCCGCTCCCTATTGTCTCCAAGATAAAACTGAAACTTAGGCAGACACCCTCAGTCCTGCATGGTCTGGCTGTTGCCCAGGCCAGCTGGCCTCCAGTGTTTGACTCTTCCCATTCACCCTTTGCTGCTCCCTGGGTGGCCCAGTGTCCCTACCTGTGAAATGAGCCCCTGACACCGGAGAAGATGATCTCAAGGACTTGGACCCTGGAAGTAAAGTTGAGCTCAGTGGGGCTGGATTAGCCAGCCTGGGCTGCTATGGAGGAATCCATCCACAGGATGGCACCATTGGCCCAGGAATGGGGTGGCCAGGCCCAGCTGGGGGATGGGGTTCAGCTGTTTTCACTGAGCTGGGCTAGTTTCTGTCACTTGTAGCACCTACTCTCTAATCACTTTAAATTGCCCCTTCCATCCCACGCAGTGGCGACCTCCCTGCAGGGGCAGATGGTGGGTGTGGGTCTCCGCAGAGATGGCCGTGTCCTTCCCAGCCCAGCTGGACCCTCTCCTGCTCCTCGTCTGAGGAGCAGCCCTGCGAGGGGCCTGGGCTGGACGCGTCTCTGCTCCCTCAGGGCCTGTCCGGTGGCTGTGCTGGACCAGGGGGTGGCTGCTCAGGCCTGAATGTCAGCAGGGGGGTGGCAGGAGTGCCCCAAGGAAGTGTCTTACTGTCTCCTGCCTCTTGGGCAAACCGTCGAGTCCTTTGTTTTCCAATTACGATGTAATTGTTCCTGAGTCAAGATAAATGCAGCCTGGTGAGGGAGAGGAGATAGCGGAGACTCAGATGCAGGGGTGACGTGGGGGCCCCAGGAAGGCCCCTCAGGCCCCCCGGCGGAGAGAATGTAGAGGCCACAGTCCAAAGAGCTGGGGCGTGACTGGGCCCGTGGTTGCCCCCTCGGGCCTCAGTTTGCTCACCTAGGAAATGGGGAGAACAGTTCCCTGCGCACGGGGGTGTGAAGGCTGAAAGAGACTCTAAGTGCCCGTCGGAGCTGAGTCGGGAAGAGCCTCTTTGCCGGGGTTCGGGCCCAGCTGCCGCTTCAGTCATGGGTCTTCGAGGTGGAGGGGGGCCGTTCTTCCAGATCAAGGACTGTCCTTTCCTCCCTCACAAAAACCTATGAACAACAGGTCAGGACGTGTCCCTTCCTGTTGTCACCTTAGGTTCGCAGGGTTTGATGTGGTTTCTATCAAGTGCAAGCTGCAGCCCTGCTCCGTGACCACGGGGTGGAGTCTGGGGTCTGCGGGGGGCGGTGCCCAGTGCTGGACAAGGCTGTGAGGGCGGGCTGGACACTCAGGCCCTGCGGCGAGACCTGGGTAAGTTCTCACCCCTCTGAGCCCCGTTGCGTTGAGAGGGCCTTGAGCCGTTCCAGGCATGCAGTCTGCACTTCATCCCCGTGAACTGAACTTGAACTTCCAGCCCCGTAACAGCTGCGGCAACACCTTCATGTCCTTTCCAAGGCAGCCACTCGGAGAGGGTGTGACTGTGTCTTGATAAGCCGGAGGGGGGGGGGCAAATATAGTTGTTCATGTGGAAAATAGAACAATACTTAATAAATAATAATGCAAGAATAAATTCTGTGTTTTGCCTACTTAAAACTGTAAACCTCCTTTTGCCACACCCTGTATGTGGATTGAATGAATGTGTGAAAAATGAAAACCATTTAGGCCACACAAAACATTTGTACTCTCTCTGTGTGCCACAGAATTTCAGTGGAAATAATGATAGATGACTCCTAAATAGTGATTTATAGTACATACAGTACACATAATACATTACATATACCTATTAATACATATAATACTTATTTAAGTACTTCAATAAATATACATATAAATGTACATAATACATATAATACTTAAATAAGTATAATTATTTCAGTATAATATTTAGGTAACAATATAAATAAAATATAATCATATACATAATAAATACAAATATAAAATAGAAACGTATTGTTACATAATAATATATTTACAGTATATTATAAGCTGTAGGAAGTTATTTATAAATATAAACCTATGAATAGCTAACATATATCAGCACTTACCATGAGCGTAACGTTGTCCCGATGGTGCTAACCTCATTCATTCCACACCCCAAACTGGGGAGAGCACTCTCCCCATTTTAAAAGTCGGGCAGAGCAACGCTTAGCAGAAGGACTTTGAAGAGGCAAGTCGAGGCTCTGGGGCATGAACCCAGGCCCGCCGGCCCCCACTGGCCCTGAGCTTTCCTTCCTCGAATCCCTTTCTTTCCCGCCCCGTGTTGCCCTGCTGCTCTTTGGCGTTCCCGGGGTCGGGGTCCTGGCTCTGCCTCTAGACCCCTCCCCTTGTCCACATCCCCCTATGTCCCCGGCACAGTACAGGCTGGGCCAGACCCCTCGCTGGGCCCCTGAAGCCCCCACTCCCATCTGGAAGCCTCGTGCCTGCCTCCCTGTGTGGCTGGCATGGCTGCTGCTGGGCATGCGGCCACAAGCGAGGAAATTATTCCCTCTTCCTGGTATCAGAGTTTCCCTGGCACTTTCCTGCTTTCATTGCTGGCAGGAACGCTTGGCCCGAGGACAGCGAGTGCCTCCCAGACTCTCTGCTGTGGGTGGTGTAGAGCCGGGAATCTGTCCGAAGCCCGGGGCTGCCTCCAGGCCAGGACTGGCAGGGAGCGCACGTGGGGGGCACCGCAACATGCACCCCATGCTCGGGGGTATTGGGGCCATCACAGCCTTTGACGCCTTCCCCTTGGGGCTTCCCCCCACAAGGCCTGGGCAGCATGGTGTTTCTTTCGCTGAGGCCCAGCCTGGGGGCAGCAGACCACGGTGGGGCCTCCCCAGGACAAAGAAAACCCCACCGTCCTGGGCCAGGCTGGGCTGGGAGAGGCCAGGCCACACCGACCACCCAGATGCCACCTCCTGCCCTCCCCCCCGGCCTCCCCGGCAGCAGGCCCGAGCCTCTCAGTGGACTGGGACATGCTTGCTGAGAGGCGAGTGTGGGTGATGCACACACAAACACTAATAGTTACCATTTTACTGGTCGCACCTGTGTTTTGATGGCGTCAGAAAACCCCACGGTAGGCAGAGCGTTGCACCCTTGACTTCTCCGTGTCCTTGCCCAGGGCCAGGCGACTGCAAAAGGGAGCAGGGAGCCCACTTCGAGGCGTTCCGAAGGGAGGGACCGAGTCTTTATTGTGTGGGTGGGGGGTGGGGATGGCGAGAAGCACGCAGGGACCCAAGGAAGGGCCGGAGTGGGAGACACTGAGAGGCCTGTGAGCCCCAGGGGGGTCCCCGGGGGCCAGCCTGGCTCTGCCTGCGGCTGAGGCACCTGGGCAGGTCCCTGCACCTCTGTGAGCCTTTGCTTCCTTCTCAGACAAGGAAACCGAATGTGAGAAGGGCCCAAGTTCACACATGAGAGGTGAGAGGGCCACGGTTTGAGCCTCGGCTTCCTCATCTCGGTCCAGGGTCCCCCCGGACGCTGGCCTGTGGCTCCGTGACTGACAGGCCTGTGATGAAGGTTGTTTCCCGTCCGTGCTGCCTGGGGCGTGAGGACACTCATGTTCTCTGGGCAGGAGTCCTGACCGCCACTGAATGGGCGACTCAGGCATGCGTATCACCCAGACGCTCAGTTTTCCCAGCTGAAAAGTGGAGACATTGACAGAGGCTCACGGGCCTGCGGGGAGGATCACAGACAGGACAGGTGTGAAGCCCTGAGTGTGAAGCCCGAGTGAGAAGCACGGGCAGGGCCTGCTGGGGGCGGAATTACCTGACCCACCCCCCACCCAGCTCCTCTCCCAGGCCAGCCCCGCCCTCTGGCCTCAGTTCCCCTCCCCTGGGCCTGCCCTGGTGCTGCCCCTGAACCTCACCTGTCTAGCGGTCACCGTAGCAGCCGCCTCCGCTTCTGGGTACCAAGTGGAAATCGGGCCAGAGGGGTAATGAGGCCGCAGAGCTCTGGTCTGTCCCTGACGGCTCTGGCTTCACAGGGCGTCTCCCCACTCGGAGGCAGCCAGCCACTGTCTTCTTGTTCTTGAGCCAAAGGCCTGGGCCCAGGCTGGATGTGGGCTCCCCTCTGTTCACATGTGGCCAGGGGATCCTGGGCAGCAGCAGCAGAGATGGTCCAGCGGCTGGGTCTGAGGCCACAGGAAGCGGATTGCTGAGTGACCTTGGCCGTCCAGCCATGAGTGACTCCCTCCCACCCCCTTACCCCCTCACATGCAGGCCTCTGCTCCAGGCTGCCCAGGGCTGAACCCCCATCACCCCTCTTCCTCTCCTCCACGGCCAAAGCAGCCAGGCTCTGGGCACCCGTTTGCCTCTCTGCTGCTGGTGCGCTGGGGACTTCGGTCTTTCTGCTGAGGTTGGGGCAGGTGGGGAAGGGCCACCCTGGGACATCCTGGATGACCCAATGCAGATCGTCCTCCTCCAGAATTCCAGTCCCTCCCTGCCTGGTCTCCATGTCTCCACCCCCTCCATCACCCCTGGGGTTCAACTCCTTTCCAGAGAAACCAAACTAAACGTGAAGGAAGCCATTGCCCTGAGCCCACCGAGAGCCTCTGATTAAACACGGGCTGAGGGAGGAGACCGCCGTGACGAGCAGGTGAGTGGGTCAGGAGAACCAAACGGGACTGAAACGAACGTGGGCTCTTGCCTTCCTATCCCCAAGCTCTTAAACCGAGGGAAGATGCACCGGAAATTTCCACCCTATTCCTAGTATTGTCATAATTAATGCTAAAGAAAAAAGTCCCTAAAGTGTCCTGCTGGGACCACATCTCCCCAGAGCTTTTTCTAATAGTTTTTGTTACCTGGGGCTTCAAGATCCATTCAAGACCCTGGTGCTTCTCAAGATACCACCCTCACCGAGAAGGTCCCAGTGTGAAGGTGAGCAGGGGTGCAGCCCACACCCCCCACTTCAGGGTCCGGGGGGTGCAGGAGGAGAGCGGGGTGGTGAGGGGAGGGGACGTTAGTGTGAGGCGGGGGTGGGGTCCCCGCCCTGTTTCTCCAAGCTGGGGGATGGTCCCCAGGGGAAGTATGTTTGGGAGATTTCAAAAAGAAAGCAGATTGTACACTATTGTAGGACAAGGGGAGATTCCATCTCTGCTGGCAGAGTAACCAGGTTCAAGTGAAGGCGGAAGGTGATGGTGGAAACCTCTGGAGTGTTTGCATCAATCCTCCTGACTCTGAATTCTTGAAGGGAGAGACTAGGGTGAGCCAGGGAGGGATGAGAGAGAGGGGAGAATGGGATGGGAACTCCCTGAAAGTCCACTTTTTAATGCTGAGAGGTCCCTGGAGATAAATGGCTGAATAACCTCTTTCTAAAGATACTGGAGGGTGAGAAGCCCAGGGTCTGCCGACCTCCGCTTCCACCTATCACGCAGCTGGGGCCTTTTCCAATACGCCAGCACCATTCATAGCATCTGAGATGCACAGAGTCTTGGAATGAGAACATCTTTCACAGACTCGAAGAGTGTGGTAGGGAATCTTTGACTTTCAGAATCTGAGCATCTAGCCTTCAGACAGAATCCCAGAACTGTGGGGTCCCAGGTACATTCATGGGCTCCTAGGCCCACAGGATCTTAGGATTTAGGAATCACTGCAGAAGAGTTGAAACACACTCATTCAGAGAAATGAGGCTAAGGAAAAATCTTGGCATCTGGACAGGAGCGCAAGAAATGACTGGAGTCCAACTTCTTCCTATCATACAGGAAGCCCTTTCTGTGCCGACCTGTAATTATTGAATACTTCGAGGGGACAGTGAACTCATTACCTGACAGGGCAACTTGTCTTGCTGTTGAGCAGATTTGACTGCTGATGCTGAGCCTAGAACTGGCCCCATGCTCCCCACCCGCTCCTCTCTTCCTGGCCCCACTCCCTGTCTTTCTCCGTCTGCTTTGAAGAGCTGAGTGGATAGAAAAAGTAGAGACCAAGACAGAAACCAAACTGTCTCCCAGCTGAAAACAATGATTTCAGGGCAGTGGGGCTGCGGAAGGCGCAGGCCATGACAATCGCTGGCAATGACATTCACCCCTCCCTTTGGTGCCCTGCCCGAGGCAGAGCCAGCCATCTGCAGCCTGCCCAGCCCTCGGGCTGCCTCTCCAGCCCTGCAGAGGCAGGAAGTTGGGTAACCACCGGAAACCATCACAGAAAAGGCAAGCCCTGGTTCCAGCTGAACTGCAGCCCGCAACAAGAATGGTTTGATGGTGAGACCAAGCACCCTTCTGACTGCGGGACCTGGATTTCATTAAGTTGTTTTCAATGTCGGTAGAAGTGGGGTGGTATGCAAAGGGAAGGCCCAGTTCTTCTCATGTGCCAAGGCCACAGGACTAGCCCTAGGCAGATCTGGAAGCATAGGCCCTGGGGCCAGACTCCGCAGGCGGGGTCCCAGCTCTGCCTCTCGCTGGCTGTGTGACCTTCGGCAAGTTGCTAACCTCTCCGTGCTTCAGTTTTCTTTTCTGTGAGGAAAGGCTAGTGGGAATACACTGAGTATGATCTCTACCCTTGATCTCTCAGGCAGGCTTGCTTCCCTCCCTCCAGTAATTCATACTGTCATTTGCTCAGTGCATTCATTCATTGTTGCTCTCACCCAATTCTCTGAGTTCATTCGTTCATTTAGACATCGGTTCACTTGTTCCTCCACTATTCGATACTTCAGTTCATTCATGCATCCTGGGGTGCTGCTCAACCTTGCTGCTGGCCAGCCTTTCTCCAGCTGGTGGGCCGACTACCTGGGCCCTAGCAGCGACACAGGTCTGTGGGGCTGGTAGATAACCAGGGATCACTCCCTGGTAACTTAAAGTTGTTGGGAATTGTAAGGATCTAGGGTGTGACTCTATCTGGGTCTCTTGACCTCAGGACCTCCAGGTCTTCTCTTAAGCCCTGCTCGGTTGGGAACCTCCCACTAGTGGGCGGGCCCTGGGGGATGGGCTGGGGCCTGGCTGGAGGGGAGGCTGTTTCCTCTCAGTGGCCCGGGGCCAGATGGCCTGTCCTCCCTGTGTCCCAGGCCCAGTCCCTTTCACCCCCAAGGGCAGCGTGTCTGAGCAACCCTGAGCTCTGGGCTGGGAGACAGTCTCGGCTGTAGTACATCTGCAGGGAACAGAAGCTGCCCTCCCTCCCAGTACTCACAGCCCTGGCTGAATTGAGGCGTCTTATGGTCTAAGAACATAAAATAGCGGACTCCTTATTCCAGAAAATTAAACAGACTATTTCCTTTGAGTGTCTCCCTTTTGACGAGGAGGGGCCATTGCGGGGACTAGGCCTGCGTCAGGGTGCGCTCTGCTGACTCAGGAGGCAACGACGAGATGGATCCCGTCCAAAATCAATTCTGTGGGTTGCAGTGGTCTACGGGTGTCCGGCAGCTAAGGGCCCACCGGTTGGTTGCACTAATTAATTGATTTTATTGCTTATAGTTGAGGTCTCTGGGGCCATGGCATGCCAATGTGTGCAAATGACCAAAGGAGCGGGTAGGACTCAAAGCCTGGGGAGCATCCACCTGGACGGTGCCAATTTCTCTGCTCATCTTTGCCGTTGGAATCTTCTCATGTTCCCAGGGAGCAGGAGAGTGGGTGTGAGGAGCAGGGGCCTGGGCACCGGCCAGACCTGTGTTCAAATCCCAGCCACACCTCTTCCTGCTGTGTGTGGTCTGAGGGAGTCCCTTCACCTCTCAGTGCTGCGTGTCCCCTGTCCTGCAGCAGGGACGGTAACACTGTGGACTGGGCAGGGCTTGGGGGCCCGAGGAAGTAGGCGCTCCATGAACAGAGCTCACAGCGTTGCTGGGAGGAGCAGTCCCCTCGAAGCACCTAAATCACGTGTCTCTGAGTCGGTGGGGAGGAGAGTGCATCGCTCTGGGCTCTGCAGCCCCAGCAGAGGGCAGAGTGTGCGCCCCTTGACAGGGGGGCTGCGATGTCCCCTAATCAATGGCAGCTGCTCCTTACTGGAGTCCCTGCCTCCTCTTCCTGTCTGATACGGGGTGTTTTATGTGTGACCTGTGCTGAAAGCAGCCATTCCCTTGAGGAGGAGGGGGAATTACAAAAAAGATCGGAATTTAAACATCCTGGAAGATTTATTGTATGTAATGGATGGAACGAATCCCACAAAACCACTCGGGTTTCGTCAGGAGGAGTGGGGCTGAGGGGGGCTCGAGGCTGGGCTGGCGGGTTGGAGGCTGCCAGACAAAGGATTCATTCAAAGCATCTTGGAGTCTCAGCTCTGAGTTGGATGCAGCATGCAGGGGTGGGGCCGGCATTTACTAAGCACCTACTGCGTGCAGGGCCGAGTTCGTGCTGAACCCCGTCACCCCTCACCCTGCCCCCAGGTGGACACTGCTGCTCCCAGTCTTCTGGAGGGGAGACAGGGGCTCTGAGGGACGCACAGACTTGTCCCAGGTCACTCAGCTTGTCCGTGGCAGGAGGGGAGGGGAACCCAGGTCTGGCGGACCCCGGGTCCCTGCTCTTTCCCTGGGCCTGTGCAGGAGGCCACGGGGATTAATTCACACATCAGAGGAGCTGGGGCTCCAGACATCGGTTCAGCTGGCAAGGAGCATGTTCCCATGAAGCACAGGCTGGCACTTGGAGGAGGGTCTGAGGGAGGCAGGTCCCGGACCTCTGGGAACGTGTACCCCATCGGGGGGCCAGATTCCAGACCAGCAGCCGGGGGAAGGGGCAGCAGGCACTCCGGGGAAGCCCGAGGCCCCCCTGAGAAGACGGGCAGTGGGGAGACTCAGGACCGAGCCAGGCAGGCAGACTAGGAAGGGCGCCTGGGCAGGCAGAACCGATAGGCAGATGCCGATGAAACCCCATGACAGTGCCAGGCCCTGTTCTTAGGTTCTGGGTCCAGGGAAGACTCGGGAGCAGTTCCTGCCTGGGCTGTTCGCCTTCCAGCTGGGAGACGACCTGGGACACAGGTGACAGCATGTAGAGAGGCCGGGGCTCTGCGGCCTTTGAACTGCTTGTTCCTGCACCTGGACACGTTCTTCCTCCCCTTCCTCCTTGGGGAGCCCCCTCACACCCCAGGCTGGGTTAGGGTCCCCCTCTGGCTCCCACATGGCCTGTGCCTCCCCATCAGACACCCCTGCATCATCGTCATCTGCCTTCCACAGGACTGGGGGCCTAGAGGCCAGTGACCTCATCTCCGTCCTCGTGGCCGGCACAGAGCCAGCCTCCGTCATCGCCTGTGGAGAGCCGGCTCTGCGCCTGCTCTGCCCTCACCAGCTGTGGGGCCTTGGACAAGTCGCCTGACCACTCAGAGCCTCGCTGTCCTCATTGGTGAAAGGGGGTGACAAATCATCTCCCAGGGTGGCTGGGTGTGACGTGAGATGTGTGGGGACAGCCCTGGACACAGGGACAGGCCCAGGGACAGGGACCCGGACAGGCCCACACACCAGTGCGCACTTCTCAGGCCCCAGCCTCTCCCTCCCTCCTCACTTCTCTATTCTCGCCTCCACCTCTGAGGGCGCCCTGGGCCCCTGCTCTCCTGCAGGGCTCCCCACGACCCACCGCCGCCCTGCATGGAGAGGACAGGTAATTAAACACTTCCTCCCGGACTTGCATTTCCTAAAGTTTCATGCTTAATTAATGGGTCCTGTTGATGGGTCTGAGGAGTATTTCTAGCCCTGGCAGAATGGAATGTGAGGTGCTGTGTCACCCGGCCGCTCCCCGAAGGGTGAGGGTTTCTCTGTCCTTCTTCCCTCCTGGCTGTCCCCCTCCCTGACTCGGAGTCCGTGCGGCTGTGTTTTATATTTGGAACTCAGGGAGCCAATGACTTTGCTTTATAGCGTCACCGACGAGGGTAGTGAGGCAGACCCGAGCAGGGGGTCACAGAGCTAATAACCGTCAGAGCCAAAATGCAAGCCCATTAATTAATTAACTCCTGTAACAAACATTTATCAAAGTCCATCTATGTGCCACAGTTTGGAGGCTTCAAATTCAGTCAGATCCAGCCTTAGCCGAGGGCTTTGAGCGAGTCCACTGAGCCCCTGTGTGAGGAGTATCGCCCGGCTGGGTCCGCGCTGACCGCTTCTGCGCACAGGCCGCGTGCGGTTACCACCACGGTACTTATAACAGGAAGAAAAAAAGAGAAAAAGGACAACCTGAACAACTCAACACAGCGTTTAGTTAACTAAACTGTGAACCATCTGGAATATTCCACAGGCTATGGAAACATTGTTTACACTCATACTGTGTGGGAAATGCTTAATTATATAATATTAAGTTAAAAAAAAACCCTAGGATGTGAAATTATACATACAGATCAATAACAGCTGTGCCTGAAAACTGATTAAAAAATACTGAAAAGCATGAACACAAATGTTAAAAATACACCTTAGGGTATTGATGCGTATTAACAGGAAAAACCAAAACATTATTTTTGTATTACCAGTGTTCACTGATTTAATTTAAAAATGAATATTGTGATTGTTGTTTTTCTGACTAGTTCATAAAAGCCTTCAAGTGCTTCCTCCTGCCCGTTCTAGAAAAAGCCCTCACTTCTCACCTCCCCCTTGTCTAAGTGTCCGCAGTCCCGTTTTCTGACCTCCGGAGCTCTTCCAGGGGGTGTGATAACACTTTACACAATGTTTCTCCTCTTGCTTTAGCCCCTTCTAATTTGTCTTGGAAGTGTCTCTCTGACAGCTTTACAGATTTACTTCATTTAAAAAAAAACTATATCATCCTGTCGTGTAGACGACTCGTGGTTTATTAGCGTCCCTGGGATGGACATCCGGGGGTTGCCCTTTGCTCCTCGCACAAACAGGGCGTCTGAGAACACCCCCGTGGGTGCATTTCCCGGTATTTTTCTGTCTGTGTCTGTAGGGTAAGTTCTTGGATGTGGGCTCGCTGGGTCGAGGGGTGTGAGCTTTTCCATCCTGACCAGCATTGCCTAACTGCCTCTGAACTGCCGGCTCCGTCTATATTCCCACCAGCTCTGCATGAGGGGCCCGGGCGCTGTTTTTATCATGGAGATCAGAACAATCACATAAACTTTGATGCGATTTTAACATTTTTAAAGGACTGCCCTTGGCCTCCTCATTCCCAGTCTCTGGAGGTCTGCGCCCCGCTCTGCAGCGGCACCCAGACAGCGGGTCTCAGGGTGCTGAGCAGTAAGGGACCGAACAATTGACCTCAAGACACCGACCTAGAAAGACGCCTGACTTGTAGGGCGGCGGTGCACGTTTTAGTGCCTATATTTAACATGGGCCAAAATAACGGACGTGATTATTTCTTTGTGGTTGTCGTGTGCACACACAGTTCGATGTTCTAGCTCTCGTCCGGCCAACTCTTCGACTGAATGGTGCAGCCCCAGGGCCTCCTCTCACCCTCCCCTCCCCCCCAGCGGAGGGGGACTGTGAAGGTGGCTGGGCCACAGCTTTGAGAAGTCCCGGCACGTCCGCAGTTCATGTCTAATTACTCTGGTAACTGTTTACTGCCTCTTTAATTCCCTGGGCTAACATCCCCATTACTGGGAGTAATTTGCCGGCACCGTCTGGGGCTGTGAGGCAGAAGCTGCTTGTGAGGGCCCCAGCTCAGCTCTGCGCCCTGGGCATGCTCACCCGCCTGGGACTGTGGGAGGAGCCGAGAGAGCCAAGGACAGAGTGTCTGCCCTCCTGGGTATCTTGGGAGCGGGAGCTCCCAGGCTTGGCTCTGCCTGTCTGTAGCTCTTTCTGACCTCTAGGGGGTCGGACAGCCCAAGGGGCTGTGCTACCTGGTGACCAGAGCACAGACTCTGAAACCCGGTGTGCCTGGGCTCCGGCAGAGCGTGGCCTCAGGCCAGCCCCTTCTGCTCTGGAAGCCTCAGTTTCCTCATCTGTAAAACTGGGAGTGCTGTCTGCCCAGTTGCTCTCCTCTTCCTGGCCTCTGCCCCCCATCTTTTTCTACAAGAGAGTACTGGGGGTTCCCATAGTCTTACTTGATCCTGTCATCACCCCTGGCCACGACTCACTGGGTGACAAGGGAGGCACCCGACTGGAGCCAATTGTCCCACGTCCTTGACTGCAATGATGGACAACTGACCCATCACTGAGGATCAGCGAGGAAGTCCATCCCTCTGTGGCAGCTGAAGGCGTGACTTCCAAATACTGTTGGGCCTCGAGTTTTCAGCCTGTGGAAGGAGCTGATGCAGAAGTGAGAGGCAGAGCTTGGGGCCCCTGAGCCCTGGGCCCAGACTCCTGTGCCCTCTGCCGCACCTCGCTGTCCCCGTCTCCCTGCGAGGGCCTCCTTTGGTCTTAGCCAGGGCAAGCCGGACTTCTGTCACTCCAGCCAAACCAATCCCGAAAATCCAGGACAGGCAGCAGTGGCTTTTCCACAGGGTGTGTGAGGAGATGAGGTGACAGTCGGGGCCACAGGACCCTGCTCTGGCCATGGGGCAGGCGGGGTGAGGATGGGTGGTTGCTGCTACCCAGCCTTTGGATCCCTGGCAGCCGGTCCCATCAGCCTGGGTCCCTCTGAAGCCCAGAGCAGACAGCATCCTCTGTCAGGACCGTCACTTCCTTAAATCTGGATGTTAAATCCTGATTAATAGAGCCCAGCAGAAAGTAGGGCTCACAGGGAGTGGCCTCAGTTTTGGGGGGAGTGGCAGGTGCTAACTCCAAGGCCTTGATGCAAGGATACTCCCTGGCCCAGGGGCCCAGAGGGCAGAAGCCAAGGAAGGGGCAAGGCTTTGGGTGAGCAGATATGGGTTTGGTCTTTTTTTATCCTGGTTGATCCTAGAGAGAGGGGTGGGAGAAGGAGAGAAACATCAATGTGAGAGAGAAACATGGATCAGTTGCCTCTTGCTCATGCCCTGACCAGGAACTGAGCCTGGGGCGTGTGCCCCGACGGGGAAAGGAGCCCATGACTTATAGGCATGTGGGATGGTGCCCATCCAGCTGAGCCACACCAGCTAGGGCTGAGTTTCAGCTTCACTTGCCTTATTTACTCAGTCTTTCTTGGCCTGTGTATCCCTATCGTCCAAATGCAGGTGATAGCAGCCCCCACCTTCCCGTGTTGTGCAGGTCAAGTGAGGGAAAGAGGAGACATTGTCTTAACTGTAGTTTGAGCACATGTGAGGGCTGTTGCTGACATTATGAGGACAGTGGGCGGGGCCACGTTTCTTCACAGGAAATGCCACAGGACAGATGACCTCTGCACTGAATGAATGACCACTCCATCGCTCATTCATTCATTCATTTATGTGTGCTGAGCACCTGCCAGGCAGTGATGGTGACAGCTCGGGGCAAACCTGGTCACAGGTCCCTACTCCCCTGAAGCTGAGGGATGGGCGGGGAAAGGGTCCCGCAGAGGAACAGCCTGCAGCTTGTTGGGGTTGGAGTGGACGGTGCTGGGAGCGTCTGTACGAGGGTGGGGCCGGAACAAGGGAGAAATGGGGAATCAGGATGGGTGAGCGGGGGGATCAGGAGAGAATTCCGCCATTTCTCTAGAGGTCCTAGATGATTGGGGGGGTGGTGGTGCATGTGCCCTGTGCACAGAGAGCTCCTAACCTTCAGCCCCCACTGCCCGCACCACTCAGCTCTCCAGATGCCACAGGGAAGGGGAGCTGGAAAGGAGCTCCACTCCCCCCACCCTCACCACCTAGAGTGGGCAGAGCCTTAAGCCATATGGCTTTGCAAAGCAATGGGACTTCGAGGCAAAGTCCTGGTCAATCTTGGAACCGGGGTGCTCTCTGGAGATGGTGTTGGACAGGTGCTGCCCGAGGGTGAAGCTCTGGGGCCAGGGAGGCTTCTCTCCCTGGAGGCTCACCTGGAATTGTCCTTGGCAGGCTGGTCACCAGGGCTGGGGGTTTCCCACTGCTGTAGCTCTGGGCCTGTCCCCGCTGGGTCCTGCTGCTGCCCAGATCCTGCACTGGGTCTGGGGAGATGGAGCTTGGTCCAGCCCAGCATGAGCCCCGAAGAGGCCTTTGATTCATGAACCGCTGGATTTAGGTGGATTTAACAACTGGGTTTCCACTGATTTCCAGGGGGAGGAGGATGGAGCCATAAGCTCCTAAAGCAGCTTGCAGCCTCTCTGTACCAGGCAGTGGGCAGGAAGTTATTGGCGTGGCCTTGGACCCTGAGAGGGAAAGATAATGAGGTTCAGAAAAACCCACCCGTGTGGGGTTTGTCCTGGGGCCTGGAAGATGTAGCTTCTTCTGATGCACAAGCGCAGCTCTGCAGACGCCTCGGGAGGGTGTGGAGGGGCAGGGGGGTGGGGAGAGAGTGGGCTCCTCCTCCCCTCTGGGCCCTGGGCCCTCTGATGAGGCTCTGGCTTTGCAAAGCATTGAAGTCTGCGAAGTTCTTGGCAGACAAAGTTCAGAACCTGGGGGATCTCTGGAGCCCTGGGGGCTGGCTGTCCTGGCTGCCCTCCCTACAGGCCCCAGGTGCCTCTGTCCCTGCAGCCCCCTCCCCTCACTGGCGGCCCAGTTGTCCATGGCCCTGCAGGCTCAGAACAAGGAAGGGAGGAGAAAAGCCCCTTTTCTGTGGGTTTGGGGACGGGAGCCCTGGGTGTGAACTCTGTGGGATTCTGCCGCTTGCTGGTCCCGGGCGCCCCCTAGACCTCACTCAGTTGTTAGTGACGAGTGTCACGGCCTCAGGACGCCCAGGCAGGCGGTAGCTTTTTTTTTAAATTAAGATTTTATTTATTTATTTTTAGAGAGAGGGGAAGGGAGAGAAACATCAATGTGTAGTTGACTCTCGTGTGTTCCAGTTGGGGACCTGGTCCGCAACCCAGGCATGAGCCCTGATTGGGAATTGAACCAGTGACCCTTCGGTTCAAAGGCTGGCCAGGCAAGGGGTGTGATGAGTGCTAGAGGATCTGGCTGTGAAGGGCTTTAAATATAAGCCCCACGTGAGATGTTTGTGTTTTACTCGTTGCCGTCTCAAGTGCCCAGGGCAGACCCTGGCACGTAGTAGATGCTCAGTAAATATTTCCTGAATGAATATGTGAATGGATGTCACTGTGTTTGTTTATTTAAATCCTGAGGTGGCGGGGATTTAAATCCACCAGGCTGCCGGACTTTCCGGCCCAGCTGTGTTTGGTCCAGGACGGGGCCTCCAGAGCCGCTGGGAGCCCTACTCCTGCTACGGGCAGCTGAGGAAGCTTCACCGCTTCCCCCGGGGGTTAAAGAGTGTGTCCGAGCTGCCTCCCACGTGTGCTCCTACTGAACGCTGGGGTCTCTCCCTGCACCCTTCCGACCCCCACCCCACCCCACACACACACAGAGCAATGGGCGCCTCCCTAGCTTCTCTGCCTGGTGCATCTTCTCGTAATTTTCCAACTTCTAGGGTCAGTAGAATCAGTGGCCAGGAACCTGGAAGCTCCCAAAGGCCCTTCCCTCTAAGATCTTCTCTGTCTGAAAATGGGGGACGCTGCCCTGGGGGACCGGGCCCCGGCCCCTTCGCCTCCTCAGTCAATCATGCTGCTGCAGTGGAGGGGGCGTCTAGACTCTCCTTGGAGAGGGGTCTGACGGGAGAGGGTTCCCAGGGCGCAGGGAAGGTGATGGAAGGGGGAAGAAGGGGTGTGAACACCAACCCATGCTCACTTGTCGCTGCCCTCAATGTGTAGCCTGATTCATTAGGTGCCTTCTGGCTCCAGTTCATCGAGGGCTCTGCAAGGAGTCACACTCCTCCCAGACGGTGTGTCTGGGGTCTCCAACGGCGGGCTGGGATCCGCTGTGACCCGTCCCTGCTCTGCCCTCTCCCATATGAGCTCAGATGGCATCCGATTCGGGCTTCTCAGCCAGGGTAGCTTTGCTCCCCTGAGGACATTTGGCAAAGTCTGGAGACACTTCTGATTGTCACAACTGGAAGGGTGATGTTGGGTGCCCATCTGGCGGGCAGAGGCCAGGGATGTTGCTGAGCACCTTACAACGCCCAGGACAGTCCCCAGAGCAGAGAAGTACCCGGCCCCAAATGCCAGAGGTGCTGCTGCGAAGCCCCACAGGCTCCAGGGGTGAGGCGACAGGCCCGGGCACCTGCTGATACCACCTCTGGGAGCGGGCAGGACATTAAAATTGACCTTGGCACAGCTTGTACAAACCTATGTGTCAGCCCATAAACCACCAACTTTGTAGCCTCCCCGTGGTGGGGAGGCTGGGGTGGGGCTCAGGTCCGGTCTGGCACCACCTGAGGCTGGAGAAGGGGCGTGGACTGACTCTGGGCAGCCAGGATGGGGGGAGTGGTGAGAGGTCACCGTCCAGCTCCTGCTCAGGATCAGCTACTGTAGGGTCTGCCAGCCCCAACTAGAAAAGAAAAGAAAGGCCTGGGCTGGGTGGGGTGCCTGGGACAGGCATGTGGGGGAACATGTGTACTTTTGCTGTCAGTTGGACTGGGTTTGCGGTGGCCTGCACTGACCCTTTATGGCTCTGCGACCTTCATGTTACTGGCCGGGCCTCAGTGTCCTCATCTGTAAAATGAGCCCAGTAGCAGAGCCTATGGCAGACCAATAAGACAAACGCAGGCGTGGATATGGGGAGCTCAGGGCCTGTGGGAGGGGTGCTCAGGAGGGCTGCTTACTGTTGCCATAGTGACCGCTGGGCTGGAATCAGGGCAGGAAGGCTGGGCTGGGGCTGGAAAGGGAACTGGCGATTTCTGGGCACAGCTCACAGCTCGGCACAGGCTCTGCGGCATGGGGGGCTCACATTTGCTTCTCTCCACGGCTCTGAGGGAGCTGCTGCTATTGGCCTATTTTCCAGACGGGGAAGCAGGCTCAGCCAGCTGAAGCCCAAAGACACAGCTAGTAACTGGCTGCAACCAGGACAGGGACATAGGTTTGCCAGACCCGCAAGTCCCTGTCCTGTAGATGGGCCACCCAGACTACCCAGGTGGTCCAGGGAAAGGGCTGCATCTGCCTGGGCCCCCCTGGGAGCGCTGATCCAGCTACATCACACCGGTGTGACAGATTCTTCAACAACTAATTACGGCTAATGAGGACGGTAATTGATCAGGGGCAGAGTTTGTCTCTGAGCTCCAGTTTCTTCCTCTTGGCTTTTCCCTGGGACCCCCATGGTTCCCGGAGGAGGGGACCAGGGACTCTCAGCTCATTAGTGGCCACTCCAGTGATCAGCAAATGTGGCCCCCTCCCCATGCTCCTGTCCCCGGTACTGTTCCCAAAGCCTGTTCTGTCCCCAGCTCTGCTCCTGTTGAGTTGTAGCAGGAAACCTGCCTAGATAAGTCCAGACAAGTCAGAAGGACACGGTCCATTTGCTGAGCCACTAAGATAAGGAAGGCTAAGCAACTAAGTAAGAAATAAGAACAAAAGAACTTTGTATGGCCCTATCAGCAGCCCTGCTTTCTTGCTTCTATAAACCTGCTTCTGCCATGTAGGCTTAGTATAAATCGCTTCCGCATGCTACATATATAAACAGGGCCCAGGATTTGGAGACTGCCTCCTATGTGTCCACGTGCGTAAATAAAGTTCCACTCTGCACACCTGAAAGCGGCTGAGTTGTTTTCTGTAACAGAGTCTCCTGGCCCTCAGGCTCAAAGACCACTCACCACTCTCTACCTCCCCTTTCCACCCCCTCCTTCACTTGTTTGCTCCTGGTCACGTCCCGTTGACACCCAGCAGCCCCCTGGGGACTGCCTGCCTTCAGACTCACCCCTGGCCATCCCCTCCCCTCACATGGTCATTTCCGGGCCTGGGGTGCAGAGGTCCAGTGCCTTTCCTGGCCTTGCCTCTCACTAGTGTGCGCAGGTGAGAAAGAAGAGGCCAAAACACTCACCTGACTCTGCACGAAACACACTTGTGTCAAATGGCTAACAGAGCTCGCGTGGTGGGATGTGTTTTGTTTAATACCTTGATCTCTTGTCTGCTGGAAAAATGAATTCTGTCAAGTCTCTTGAAACCAACTGTCAAAGTAAGTCATTCTGGGGGAGACAGATCTCTTACTCTGATGGCAAAATTCATTTGAAATGATCCTTTAATCCAGTCTTCCTGCAAAACCCGGAGCTGAAATGTTAAAGGCTGTCCACCCTAACCAGTTTCTGCCCACTCCTCCCGCAGCCTCCGCTCCTGTGCCCCGTCCTCTGCCTCTAAGAAAATAATGCAGCGAAGAATAGCAGCTGACGAAATGATAACCATTTGGTTTCTCACAGCAATTTTTAGGGCACAAATAGCAGAGCACAAAGCCTGTGGCTCGGTGTCTGTTGGGGGAGGGGGAGAGGCGCTGGCTTGTGAAGGCTCCAGCAGCCCAGGGGGAGACAGCCCAGGGGGTGGGCGGGATTGACCCACCCAGTGTCTGTGCCACAGGATGGAGAGGGCGGGGGGTGTCAGGGAGCATGGCGGTCCTCACTCCCAGGAGCGAGGGGCTGCCGCTTTGCTCTCTCCCCACATACTCTTCCACCCCATCTGTGCCTGTCCCAGAACCCAACCCTACTTTTGAGCTAAGCACCTTTCAGTTTATAAAGGGCTTCATCTACTCATCCTTCCTCCATCCATCCACATTATTCCCACCATGGTAAGTGGGGCTCTCTAAGGGTCTTATAGTCCATGAGAAGCTCTGGAGACCTACAGGACACGATCTCCACCCTATTTGATGGGGTGTGGTCAGATGGCCACGACTTGTGTGAGAGATGAGCGCCTGGCATGTAGTGGGCGTCCCCACCAGTGACATGCGCTGGGCAGCAATGGCTCCAGCCATCAGGACACAGGATGTGCAATCAGAAGTTTGGAGCTGGGGTTGCAAGTGACGGCCTGTGGCCAGTTTGACCCACCGTGTCTCTGCACGACCCAGGACCTAACTAAGGGTGCTTTTTACGATGAACGTTTGTAATTGATTTGATGATGGGGAAAACTAACTTCGAATCCCAAGTAAGTAAAGTGTTATCCTTCCACCCCCATGAAAAGAGTGCCATTATTCTCACTACTAGATTTGTGTTATAAAGCTTGCATTCGATTATTGTATTTTGAATTTTATCAGTTAAAGATGTGTGAACATTTATTTTCTCTCTCATTCAATAAATAGTTACACCATCTTTTATTTTGCCTGTGGCTCACAAAGCCTAAAATATTTATTATATTTCTCTCTACAGAAAGTATTTGCTGAATCCTGTTATTAGGAAGGTGGTTCCACCTTGGTCAGGTGCTCAGGGATGTTAACAAGGACCGTCTCCCTTTTGATCATCCTTGGCTCTATTGGCTTTTTGTCTTTAGCTTTTTGCTTCATGGTTACAAGATGGCTGCCACAGCTCTGAACATCACTTCCTTTCTCGACAGCCTTCAGTTTGAGAAGAAGGGGAGTAAAGCAGAGGCAGAGACTACTTCTCGGTAGCAGTTCTTTCCTATGGGGAGATTTTCCCTCTCACCTCAATGACCAGATTTGGTCACATGCCTAATCCTGAAATGATCTCTGGAGGAGGAAGAGGGAGTGCCAGGCTTGGCTTTCCTTGGGGGCAGGTCTGAGCCTGCTGCTGCAGAGCAAACCAGGTTCTGCAAGTGGAGGGAGGAGGGGCTGGCTGCTGGGTGGGCAGCCACGTGTGTCCACCACCTTCTCCTCAGTGCTGGTGACTCAGTGTCCCCGGGGGCAGTGTGCGGTCTGAGGAGGTGGCCAAGCCAGGGCCCTGGGGGCAGAAAGCCCTGCTGTGATCCTCTGTCCCCCTGCAGGCTGTGTGACCTGGGAAGTACCCGACCTGCTCACAGCACAGCCCCCTCCCCGTGGAGTGGGGACCACAGCAGCACCTGCCATGTGAGTGGTGTGAAGGCGACCTGGGGTCATGAGAACGGGCACCGTGTGGTGGGTGTTAACAGCATGAGCTGTTGCAGGGATGACCCATCTGACAAATGGGCCCGTGGGGCCTCCTCTGTGACAGTCCTGGACGACTGCAGCAGAGCGTCAGTTCACACGTGTGAGCACATCCTATGTGCTGGGTGCCCTTCCCTGTCACTCACTCTCTTCATCCTCACACCCCCCTGTGAGGTGGGGGCTGCTCTCACTCCCACTCTGTAGCTGAGGACACTGAGGCTCAGGGAGGTGACCCAGGTCGAGGGAGGGCTAATGGGGCTCCAGGATCCTTGGGTTCTGGCCACTCTGCTCTAACCCACTGCGGGGCCCGGGTGGAGCTGCACAGGCAGGTGCTCAGGTAGCCCCTCCCTGCCCTGCTGACCACCACCGGGTCCAGGTGGTGGCTGGGGCCAACCTCTCTCCTGAGCCTGCTCTCTGCCCCCGCGGAGCTCAGGGCCCAGAACCTGCCCGAGGCTTGGGAGATTTGCCCATCGTCCCAGCTCCCCTCTCCTCAGAATGATGTATGGACATCTTCTGTGTCTTCGGTGGAGGACACACACCAGGCTGCTGTCACCGTGTCTGGATGATGAATTGGCAACTTGCATTCTCGGGGAAACAATATACACTTATGCAGAACATAAGCATATGCTAATGATGGATAATTACACCCCATATTTATAGATTTCTCAGACATGCAGACCTGTCCCTGACAGTTAAACACCTACAGATGCATCACAGTTTAGTAACTGAGTGTAAGGCCCCCTGGCCAGCCCTGTGGTATGAGCTTAGGCACCAAGTGTGAAGTGGAACAGGCAGTCCAGCCCTGCGGGGGGGGGGGGGGGGGGCCTGGCTGTCACTGATGCCTCCCCCCACCTCCTGCCCTGTTCTCATCTCCACCCATCCAGCCTTCCTAGTCCCCCCCCCCCCCATTCCCAGAGAGATGACCTAGTCATGGACTCTCGGGCACAGGGGGTCCTGCAGCTGGAGGGGCTCAGTGACAGAGGACCTGAGACAAACCCATGGTAGGGGCAGTGTGGGGGCCTTGGGGAGAGAGGCTTGGAGAGGCCTGGGCGGGTGGGAAGGGGGCATGTGGACGGGGGCAGGACCGAGGAGGGGAGAGATCAGCTGCATCAGGGAGGAGCAAGGAGCAGCTGCTCTTGGTTCCCCCTTCCCCTCTGCGCCCCAGCTCCCAGCTCTGGGCGGAGGCTGAGACCCGGGTGCGAGGACAAAGAGGAGGGAAGCTAGCATGGGGTGGGGGTGCCGTAGGCCAGGGGTCTTGGGGGTATCTGTCACCAGACAGGGCCCCTCAATTCCTGGGGCCCAGGTACTTCTGCCTTCCTCAGTAGATGCAAATGCAGCAGCAGCATCAGTCATACTCGGTTAAACCACCACATACCACTGATGACAGTTAACCATTGTGACATATGAAACAGCAATTTCAGCCCATCTGAAGTGATACTTTTTTATGCCACCAGCAGTGTCCAGGTTGTCTTCCCTTTGTCAGAGCAACACTCGTGACAAGCTGCCCGGACCTCCCTCCAGCCTCTTATCCTTCTCCCCGCCACCCACCCTCCGTGCCCGAGATGAGATGATCCCTTAACAGAGCTCAGAGAAACCCTCCGCAGCTGTGTTCCTCAAGTTTTGACCTAAGACTTGCTTCATCAGCAGCATCTCAGGGGATCCAGAAAAGAGAGACTCCCAGGTCCTATTTGCTGAGACCTCAGATAACAGGTTTGGGTGGAGTGGGCTGCCTGCTGCGGCTGGAACAAGCCCCTCCCAGAGGTTCTGCCGGGAAGCTCGAATTTCCACGCCCTGTCTTGCTCAGAGACACACTATGGCTCCCTATTGCCTGCTGGAAAAGTCCCAACTCTTTATCCTGGCATTTAGGGCCCCCAGCATCCGACCTCCCTTCATTCTACCCCTGCCATCAATCCCACTTACCTTTGGGAATTCCTGGCGGGAGGGCTGATTGAATGTAGTTTGATTAAGCCCAAGTTCATGGCAGAGCCACTGTAGGTCAGTTTCCGCAACTCTGAGGCTGGTGCTGCTCCCGCTTTCACAACGGGGGACACGGAAGTGCGAGGGTCCCAGGGCGAGGACTTCAGCTCCCATTTCTTCATTCAAGGCCACAGCTGCCCACTGTTTTCACCTCTAAAGCTTCATTCATTTGTTCATTTGTTCGTCCATTCAAAAAATATGTATTGAGCCCTGGCTGGTGGATTGAATGCTGGCCTGTGAACCAAAAAGTTGCTGGTTCAGTTCCCGGTCAGGGCACAGGCCTGGGTCGCCAGCCAGATCCCTGGCTGGGGGAATGTGAGAGGCAACCAACGGATGTTCCTCTTTCACACTGATGTTTCTCACCTTCTCTTTCTCCCTCCCTTCCCTCTCTCTGAAAAAGAAATAAATAAAATCTTTTAAGAAGTATTTATTGAGCACCTGCTATGTGCTCAGCCCTGTTCTGGGCACCAGGGAGGCAGCAGGGAACAGACCAAGCCTGTTAAGGAAGGTTGAGAGATTCGGGTGGCAGCGAAGCCAAAAATAAAACAAAACAAAAAAAATGGACTCTGTTTAGGTTCAGACGATTTATTACCTATATAGACATGAAAGCAAGACCAATGCGTGTTCCAGCAATGTATGTCCCATGACCTGTGCGGTGACACAAAGGGAAAGGAGCCGGGGGAGGTCTGGTTGTGAGGAGCCTGTCCCGTGGAGGACCGCAAGGTTTCAGCGCCTGCGGCTGTGCCTCAGGAAGATGCTCTCTCGGTCTGCGAGGACCACAGGGCGCTTTGCCAAGACACATCAGCTGCAGACAGGCCAAGGTGGCTGGGGCTCCAGGGCCCTGCGCTCGCAGCCTGGGCATCGAGGATGTTGTACAGCTTCCAGGCAGTTCCCGTGTGAGAACCCTGGTCTAGGTTTGTGTATCTCTGAGGATGACTTCCAGCCGTGCCGGAAACACACGCCTGCCACATACTATCCCTGAAATATGGCACATGCACCCCCACCTCTCCGCCCCTGCACCATACAGAGTGCTGGGCTGCTAAACACCATTCACCTATCCATGCCATTCAGGACTCGCCCGGTCCTTCAGGGAGGCCTTAGTTCCCCCACCTTTTAGAGGAGGTGAGTGAGTAGTCCCAGAGCCAGAAGGGGCAGAGCCAGCCCTGAATCCGGGCCTGTCTCCGAGCCCGAGGTTCTGTGTGCAGATTCTAAGGTGCTGCACGCAGATTCTAAGGTCCTGTGAGCTCTTGGCACCCAGCAGCATCCTGTGCTAACACCCAGCTGTTTTACTGTTCTGTGAGCCCTACTTTGTGATTTTTAACTGTTCTGTTTTAACGTTGTACATTTTTATATCCAATGGCTACAACTTATTATTTTACTTGAATTGTCTCTGATTGTAGTATTTGGTGAGTGTAGTGTTCTGTGAGTGTGAAATGCCTCCCCTTCTCCCCCAAACTTGCAGCCAGTCCCCCCAACCCGAGTCTCCCCAAGGCTTCAGTTCACCCTTCTTCCCTTTTAAATTCTGTCCAGACCACCCGGGGTTTCTCCCTTCTCCTGGGCCCACTTCAGACTTTCTGAGTTTACACCGTCACTAAGTGTTATTAGCCGTGACAATGACGACTAGGGCAATTCCGCTAGATGAGAGATTTAGGGACCACAGTGAATCGTGGCTCTGGAGCTGAGGTGGCTGCCACTCACCCCAGCTGTGCCTGACGGGCCTCCACCCTGAGGACAGTGGTGGCCACAGTCACCGAGTGAGTGTCACCGGGACCCCTGCAGGGAGCCCACCCAGGCCAGAGTTTCTTGGCTGGGTTCCCAGCTGCCCCCATCCCTCCCCTGAGCCCTGCTCTCCCCCTCCTGCTCCCAGGGCAGCAGCTCAGGGCTTATCTCTGAGGGTCTCTCTGGGGGGCGGTGTCTCATGCTGGTTCCAAAGCCCGATGGTCCCAGTCCTTGTTAATGGCCCAGAGCCCCAGGCTTGGTAGAGGGAGGCAGTGTCACCTAGTGGTTAGGCCACCACCTTTGGCCGACCCTGGTTTCCAGTCTGGATTCTGCCACTTTCTTACTGTGAGGCCTTAGGGAACTGACTCAGCCTCTCTGAGCTCAGTCCCTCACGTGCGCGCTAATGGCAACTGCCTTATTGGGTGGGGGCCACCGTCCTGCCTGGGCTTCTCAGCACTGGGGCAGCAAGTGGAGAATGACCTCGGTCCCACAATCCTGGGTTCAGATTCGGCTTTCCAGCAGGTCCTTTGCTGTGTGAAGGGGGCAGGCGGCTTAAGCTCCTCCAGACTCATCAGTTTTCCCCCCTGAAACGTGGGCGCAAAAATGCTGACCCCACAAGGGCATTGTCAGGATTTGAAGGGGAGGGCGTGTCTGCCGGCGCGCATTCCTGGCCTCAGAGTCCTTGAGGGTGTGCCTGTGGGCAATTCTCCCTCTCTCAGTGCCTGGACCCTCGGCAGTACCTGCTTTTATTTATTATTCCGCCCTGAGGAAGTGTTGGCCTTGAGGAGTCTTTTCTGCCACCGCTGCACTGAAAGATGAAGAAACTGAGGCCAGAAGACACTGCATTAAACGTCTGAGAACAAGACAGACGGCCGTGCTAAATTACACAGGGCCGGCGATTAGAGAAGGAAGGGATTGCCTGTGTCTGCCCCCCTTCCTCACGGGGCGTCCAGCCTTGGTGTCTCTGGGCCACACGTTAAATACACAAGTGCTAATGAAAGCTGATGAGCAAAGAAAAGGTGTTAAGTAAATTTACAATTTTGTGTTGGGCCACATTCATAGCCATCCTGGGCCGCATGCGGCCCGTGGGCACCTTGGACACCCCTGCCCAGGACATCTCACCTGGGTGACTCCTAAGTGCATGTCACATTTCAACGCAGAAGTGTCACTTCCTTCAGGAAGCCCACCCGACCCACCCTCACCATTGGGTAGGTCCCCTGTGGCCCTCATCATATTATAACTGGCTCTTTATGTAGTTATTGCTCTCATGTCGGCCCATTGTCTCAGCTGGAAACCCCGCAAGGCACACAGTGTGTCCTGACCTTGGTGCTGACCTTGGCGCCAAAATATATCAGGGACCTGTCCAGTGCACTAGAAGATGAGGCCCCTGTGAGGCAAGGGAGGGAATGACGAACAAGGGACAGGGACCAGTATGGGACAAACCTGCTTTGCTGAAGGATCTACCTGCTGTGCTTACAGCTGCCTGGATGACCAGGACGGAACCAGAAGTCACAACCCTCCACGGACGAGGCCCGATGGCTGCTGGTCAGTGGGCTGTCGTGAGCGATCAGCTTGTTCGCTGTTTGTACTGGGCACATATTGCAGGAGACGGTGAGGCTGGTACATTAGGAAGTGAACAGACACATCTTTGGTTAAAAGCTAATTCAGCCAAATGACTTGCCCACATCATTTCCCTGTAATCGCCCTCCGGCCCCTCGGCTGCCTTTCTTCCCCGTCTTTCCTCCTCTTCGCGAAGCTTTACCACTTTTCTCATTCTCCTCTTTGCTTAACTCTGAGAATAAGAAGAGCAGAGATGACTGCATAGCCGCTTTTGCACCAAAGAAACCATTTTGCAAATTGCAGGAAATGATTAGAAATTAGGGTAGCATTACATCAATTATAGCTGGAGATGGGGAGAAAGATGGTCGGGGCGGGGGGAGGGCTGAGGAAGAGACGCCTCTTCGTTAATGGGGGCAGCGTGGGCAGCGGAGAGAGCCCTGGACCCAGGGCCCCAGCCGGGCTCTGGGCCTTAGTGAGCCTCCGAGGGCTCCACCTAGAACCCATCGCCCTCACCCTTGATATCTGGTTGGTTCCTCTTCCTCCACCATCCCCTGCGGGTGTCTGATCTCCTGGGCCTACCTTCAGCAGGAATCCTGTTAGGCCAGGTTAGCCAGAATCCTCTCACCCTGCTATTTCCAGCCACTGGCCCCCACCCTGCTCCTTGATGTAAATTCCCAATTTTCTTTTTGGATCGAAGGTGAGCCCGGTCTTTCTCTCCCTACAACAAAACCCTATAAAACCCCATTGTCATGTCCACCGCTCCCCCCAGAAGAGTCTGCCTTCCTGTTTTTTTCAAGGAGCAGCATGAAGGAATTTTTTCTTTAACTGTGGCTCCTGGGGTGTCGGCTTCAGGCAGGCACTGTCTCTGTCACTGTCCAAATGGCCCCATCTGTCCGACGTCCAGGTGGTGGTGCGCCTGGCAACCTCAGTTTTCTGGTGCATCTGAGGAAAGTTGTTGGTTTGCAGTTTGTCCAGCTTTTTTCTTGTCATAAGGGCAGGAGTGGCTGGCAACTTTCATGCTGAAACCAAAAGTCTGTCTGGTTGCACTTGGAAAAGATTTTAGCCTCTTCACGGAGCCCAGACCTGATCTAACCTCTGCCTGCTTCTCCGGTCAATCTTAGGGCTCAAGGAGCCAGCAAAGGGAGTTTCTGCTCCCCATTTGAGTTCGGAACAAATTGAGACTAAGACAGAGGAGTGAGGCTGATTAACCAGAAAGAATCCCCCTGATTGCTGGGGAAGTTGATGGGAGAACCCAGCCCAGGCAGTAGTGACAATGCGCTATTAACACCCTGTTGAATTGGACATCTTCTCCTAAAAGCAGACCCCCCTCCAGGGCCGTGGCATGCACACTGACCGGACCCCGTGACCGGAGGAGGGCAAGGAGACCCTGTCAGAGTGAGCAGCCAGGGGAGGCCGCAGTGAGCTCACAGGAAAGGCAGTCACTATCATGTTCCAAGCGAGGTGGCGTAGGGTAGGGGTTAAGGCCATGGGCTCTGGCATCGGAAGACCCTCGTTTAAAACCAGCCCCTTACATTTATTAGCTCTTGGATCTTGAATTCATTAATGAACCTGTCTAGGCCTCAGAATCAACACCTGTAGTGCTGGGGTAATGATGTGCATCCCATGGACTTGTTCAGATTGGATGAGGCAATGCAAGCCAAGTGCTTAGTCAGAATCACGACGGGCTCATGGCAGGCAGCCCTCACATTTCGTTGAGTCTAACGTGTCAGCTCCACTGTCTTTTCTCTTTTCCTGGACACGAGAAGCTGGTTCCCGCCCCTGAGCCTGCGAGCTTGCCATTCTTGCTGTGGGAACGATGTCCCTCGTCTTAGCGTGGTGGCTCCTCTTCATCATTCAGGCATCGGCCCGAACACCACCTGCTCCAGGAGACCCTCCCCGGCCACCCAACGTGGAGCAGGCTCTTTCCCCTAACACCTGAGTCATTCTCCATCACATTACTCTGTTTTATTTTCGTTAACCCTGTGTCACCCTCTGAAATTGTCTTGCTTAATTACTGATTTCCTTCTTTATTGTATGTTTTCCTTTTCCCCATTCAGTTTCCATGGGAGGCTAACCCCTGAGCTTGCACATGGTAGGTGCTTGACCTATTCTGGTTGAATGAGTGAATGAATGGATGGATCCTGCGCTGATACCAGACACTAGTCTCTGAGCCTCAGTTTTGAAGGTTTCCTGTGCAGGGACTTGGGGCACTTGCTACTTCCTGGATCTGAGTGTCATGTGGTCCCAGTGGAACCAGTGAACCGTTGAGCCTCCAGGGAATGATCTCTTCCCATTTGAGAAGGATGAACCAAGAATCGGGTAGCAGAAAACCCCACAGACCCCAGCCTAAACTATCAGGCTACAGGTGGACTGGGTTTCAGGCAAGGACTGATCTAGCATCTCACTGGGGTGACCAAGGGCCGAGTGCTTTGGCATCTCTCTGCTCCACCTCACAGAGTACCCACTTCGTTGTCAGCTTGTTTTCTCGGGTTGTTGCAGCATTGACGTGGCCCACCTACTTCCTCTTCCCTTTACTGGAAGACATAGTCTCTCCGAGCCTGAATGCATACGTCTCGGCTTCCACCTGACTGACTCGTGGTAAGTAGTGTATCTACCTCTGAACTAGTCCTGTGCTGATGGGCCCTGGTCTGGGATGTGGATTAGCTGACTCAGGACCAGCCCAGAGGTGGGGTCAAGGCTGTTACCCAAAGGGAAGGCCTAGAATGGATGCTGGGGGGACAATCATGCTGTTCCCTCTTTCTAGGGAGGAGAAGCCACTTGTCTAGGGTGAGTGGCAGGGGCAGCTCTGGAAATGGATCTGAGGGAAAGATGAGCCAGCCTGTGAGGCAGAAGGGATGGGGGACTATGAGCGTCAGCCCCCCTGAACCCCCCTTCCTCAGCCAATGTTCCTTCTGTGGAGGGAGTTGGTAGCAGTGAAGTTGACTGGATTGGAGACCGTGAGACCCACAAATCCAGGCTGGGATTGGATTGTGCCCCAGTGAAGACAAGTTCCCTGCCCAGAGTGCCTGCCCATCCCTGCCCTCTCACTGATGGCCCTTGTGACAAGCGAGGATGCTGCCCACTCAGCCATCACTCTAGGTCCCCACAGCTCTGTGCTATGGTTGGAAGCACACCTGGCCTGCTGCACTTAAAAGAGGCTCAGAGTTGGCCAGGGCTTGGTGGGGGGCTGCAGAGACTGGGCACACAGGGAAACTGAGGCCTGAGTGCAGGCTCCTGGTCTCTTCACAGAGCTGGACCTGGATTCTTATTCTCAAGCTTAGTCTTTCTGCTGCTCTACACAAAATGGCTCCCTCCCATTAACTCCCCCAAACTGGAGGCCCACCCCCATCTTCCCCAAGCCTTCTCCTGGCTCCCCTCTCCCTCCAACAGGGGTGCTGGCCAACGTCTCCTGGTCTCCCCTGTCTTCACCTTCTCTCCTCTCCCCCATCTCAGGCTCCAGTACTCTGAACTCTGGAAAGTTAATAGTTACAATGCATAATATTTATTGAGAAG
The DNA here is from genome assembly GCF_021234435.1 of Artibeus jamaicensis. Classification (NCBI taxonomy): domain Eukaryota; kingdom Metazoa; phylum Chordata; class Mammalia; order Chiroptera; family Phyllostomidae; genus Artibeus; species Artibeus jamaicensis. The sequence continues at coordinate 12,557,016 of NW_026522057.1, forward strand.
TAGGGTGTTCCTTGCAGCTGCTGGGCTGAGTACTTTCTGTGCATTGCCTCATCCATTCATTCAGCATACCTGGGATGTTTCCTGGGGGCCACGCACTGTCCAGATGGTTGGGAAAGAACCTTGAATGGAAACTCACTTCCTGGCCTCCGGGAGCTTCCGGGTTTGCTGGAGAAACAGACATCAACCATGAACACAGAAATAAAATCACACAATATTCCGGCTCCCGGTTCAGGTGTTTGGAGAGGATTCTAAGCCCAGCTTTGATGTGGTCTATTGTCCCATGAATAAAATGATCGATTTACCTCTTTCCTTCCCCCATTCATGGGAGCTTGCTGTTTCTTTTCATGGTCAAGGCCCGTGCTGCACAGCCAAGGAGGGTTTAGGAGCACCGACTGCCTGCCAGACACCGTCATCTCATTTTGTCCCCACAGCCATGCTGCAAGGGAGACATTGCTATTCCTGCTTTGCAGGCAAGGAAGCTCAGACTCTTGGCTCAGGGTTGAGGTCACACGGCATCTGCTCTGGGGTCTCCTGGAGGGCCGGGGAGGGTGTGACAGACAGTGACGTCCTCTCTCCATCTCTGTCTCCCTAGGAAGGGGCTCCCATTCTGCTCAGGAGACAGTATGCTCTCATTGTAGTGACGATAATGACCACAGCAGCGGCAGAAGCAGCCAGTCACTCTTCCTCGTAGAGCCCACCACGTGACCATCAATGTGCAAAGCACTTTGCTTGTGTGACGTCATGTAGTCCATATGCAAATGTGCAGGTGACTCTGTGGGGATGAGGACGGGGCAGGACTTGAAGCCAGGTCTTCCCGGGTGCTTGACCAAAGGGTGTGTCATTCCTTCAAAGAGAGGAGGGACAGCCATTCCTGCAACATGGGAACAGAAGCCAAGAAGCATAAGGAAGAAGGAAACAGAGACACCAAATTAACGGACAAGAGTGCCAGTCCCGTGCCAGGTTCAGGTGCACGCCTGGAGCCTAGGACCTCCCTTCCCATTTTTCTTTGCTTAAATCACACCGAGCGCTTTCCTGTTATTTACAGAGTCCTGACTCAGATGGCAAAGAAATCTGCTTATTAGAAAAAAACCCACTGGTTTAAAAAAAAAAGCAACAATTTTAACAATGAGTGTCTCTTGTTCAGAGAGGCCTCATCAAATGAGAGGAATGAGGCTTTCGTAAACCTATATGGAAATTAAATCCACAATCTGGATACATACTTGTTTGACAAGTGATAATTAACTGCTGACGATGTAATTTCAGTTTGGACGTAAACGTGTTTTTCATTAGGAAGTAATGTGGGAAATCCTTGCATCTGGGAGCCCAGCCTCCATCAGTGGGGGCTCAGTGGCTCTGCCGGAGGGTTTCATGGCTGGCTTTGAGAGCCCACTGTCGCTGGCCAGGGGGGCTTGGACCCCCAAAGTGACACTGGGATAAAGTCTCCAGAAAACCTTCCAGAAGGCAGCTCAGTCAATCCCTGTCATGAGGGTCTAACAACCTCCTCTGGGCATCTCCGACTCCCCAAAGTGCCCAGATTTGGGTGGCAGTTGGTGGGGGCACTCTCTTCTCTCCAGCTTCTCCTATGCCCCAGGTCCTGCGGGGGTCATATCCCATCTCCCACTTTATGGAGGGGGAAACCGAGAATCGGACATGAGGGAGTCACCTACTCAGAGCCACAGCTGGTGAGGGGCCAGATGGAGATCTGAACTCTGACCTTCTTGACTCCCAAGTTCATGCCACACACCTGCCCACCTCCCTTTCCTCTAGTCAAATCAACTCCTTGGGACCTCAGTTTTCTTGTCTGTAAAATGGGAATAACAGTGGCACTGACCTCCTAAGGTAAGTGAGGATGAGATAAGATAACACACAGAACAGTGACTGGTACATAGAAACCCCTAATAGACATTAGTTACGATGCGTGTGTGTTACATGCCATTGATTTGGCTCTGACTCCTGGTGACAGTGTGGACGTCGTTCGTTCCACACTGTCACCAGGAGTCAGAGCCAAATGAATGACGTCCACACTGTCCTGTCCTCCACAGCCTGCTCAGCTCCCGTAGACTCGGGCCCTCGGCTTCCTTTCGGAGTCAGCCCCGCTCGTATTTGGGCTTCCTCTTGTCCCGCTGCCCTCACTTTCCCCACACGACTGTCTTGTCCAAGGAACCCTGCCTCTCGGATGGGCCCGAAGCGGACAGCTTCTCCAGTTTCATCTTTTTTGCCACCAGCAGTGTTTCCGGCTTACACTGTGAATCAGCTTTTCCCCTACTGGTCTTCTTTACTGTTCAACTTTCACGTCTGGACATAGTAACTGTGAAGACAAGGGTGTGGATGACCTTAGCCTTGGTCTCCAATGACACATCTTTACTCTTGGTCATCTGTCTTCATTCTTCTGCTGCTGCCCTTCTGAGTCTTAGCCTTCTCTTGATTTCTCGGCTGCATTTGAATGGATGACTGAACTAAGGTAAGCAAAACAAGTTCAATGTCTTCATTGTCTAGGTTAAAGTGGTGAATTTCTTTCAGAATTATGATTTCTTGTCTTCTTGGTGTTCAAGTGCAGTCCTGCTTTGGCATTTTTTTCTTTCACTTTCATCAGAGGTCATTTCAAATTATTGCTACTCTCTGCCAGTAAGATGGTGTCATCTGCGTATCTTAAGTCACTGATAATTCTTCTACAAATTCTCACTTCTCCCTCTGAGTCTAGCCAAGTTTTTTTTAAAGATTTATTTATTTATTTTTAGAGAGAAGGGAATGGAAAGAGAAAGAGAGGGAGAGAAACATCTATGTGTGGTTGCCCCTAACACCCCCCACATTGGGGACCTGACCTGCAACCCAGGCATGTGCTCTGACTGGGAATCTAACCAGCAACCATTTGCTTTGCAGTCTGGTGCTCAGTCCACTGAGCCACTCCAGCCAGGGCTAGCCTAAGTTTTTGTACAACACGTTCTGTGTACAGATGAACCACAAAGAAAGAGAGAATGCACCCTCCTCTGACACCCTCGACTATGGGAGAAACCATTCTGTTCCGCTTCCTATCCACAACACAGGTCACACATTGAAAAGTTCAAGTGCTGAAGAGCGTCCGTTTCTTTCAGAGCAAACGTGGCTTTTCATAATCGACACAAAGGCTTTACTGTAGTCCAGAAAAACACAGACTCACCTTTTGAAATTCTTTGGAGCACTCTAGCATCCAACAAATGTTTGCAATTAGATCTCAAGTGCCTCCTCCTTTTCTAAATCCTGCTGGAGTGTTGAGTGTTTCTCGCTCCCTGGAAGGTGGATGCCTTCGTTACATCACCTCGAGCGTCACTTCAGCCGCGTGGGGAATCAGAGCGCTGGCCTTACAGACCCTGCACTCCCGGGCGTCTCCTTTCTCGACAGTTGGGAGGTATACGGGCCATGCCCATTTCTCAGACCACTGTTCTCTTTTCCATATTTGCAGACATGTTCTTATTAGGATTTTGACAGATTCAGTCTCTGTGGCTTGAAATAATTCTGTTGGTATCCCATCTACCCCTCTGTGGTTCATTTCTTCCCCAAACTTTCAGGGTAGCTCTTACTTCTTCGTTCTCTAGAATTTCAAGTTCTTCCTCATAGGCATCCTCTTCAAAGGTATCTGTCGTCCTTTTGTCTCTTCCTTATAGATTCTCGGTACACGGTTCGCACCTTCCCTGTATTTTCTCCAGGTCAGGTGATGGGCTTCCACTGACTGGTCATTCAGCACTCCTAGTCTAGGTCTGAATTTCTCTTTTATTTATTGAATCTTTCGGGAGAGCTCTCTTGTTTTTCCTTGTTTTGTAGGTGGTTACAATACTTTATTGATTAATTCGGATAATAAATAATATCACTTCTCCCTCCTTGGGATACTCCGTCCAGGCTTCCTGTATCCATTTGAAAGGAAGAGTCGCACGGGACCCTGTGCTTTCGTGAGCCCATGTAACAAGCAGGCACAGAGCAAGGGTGTGCTTCTTGGCTCCTGGGACCCCACTTCTCTGAGCACAGGCATCTTAGTGCCCTGGCAGGAGCTGTCGCGGAAGCTTCACTTGTCTCACCCACACTCAGCTGGTGGCCAACTACAAGCTGTAGAATTGTTTTTTATCCACGTTTTTGTCCCTTAAATCTTCCTAGATGTCCATGGAATTTTCATCCCCTCTCACCTTGTACCCACCAGTGACATAGAACCATTTAGTGCCCCTGGAACATTCTATGCCCTTTACCAGCCTGTGCACGTGCTGTGTTCTCCACCTGCAAAGCCTTTCCCTCTGCTTCTCACCTGGTGAAACTTGATCCTAGAAGGCTCAACTCAAACCTCATTTCTTGGCCACACTTTGAGTCCGGGGCTATTTGGCTTGACTCTGAACATGGAGCTGGGGCTCCTCACACACTTGCTCAGTTCCCATTCCCAGCACGTGTCTGACCTGGTGCATCTGGGTGTGTCTCGTCCCAGCTGATCCTCACAGCACGCACTCCTGCACGGAATGCAATCTGTATTCTCTCCATTTGACAGATGAAGAAACTGAGGCACAGAGAGGAGAAATGACTTACTTAAAGTCACAAGTGAGGTTTGTCCAGAAAAAGTCCAGCCATTGTTAATATCATGAGAACAGTTTGTGTGACATTGATGTGACCTGGAAGCCAAGGAGAGTGGACTGGAATGTGCGTGTGTGAACAATGATGACTTCACCGTACTAGTCACTAGGGGGCAGTGGACACCATGGAGTGAGCATGTGTACTGTGTGGCTGTCACATTGAAAATGACTGAGCAAGAAGAGAAACAAATCTATATCAAATTTTGTGTTAAGCTTGAATATTCCTCGATGGAACCTATTTGGATGATTCAGTGGCCGCAGCCACAGACAACTGGTGATTGGCAGCTTCGTCACAACAATGTCCTCCTCATACATCACGTCTTGTGCAGAGTTTTTTTGGGCAAAACATCAAATCACTCAGGTGACTCAGCCCCACTGCAGTCCAGATTTGGTGCCCTGAGACTTTCGGCTTTTCCTAAAACTAAAATCTCACTTGAAAGGGAAGAGATTTCAGACCGTTGATGACCTTCAGAAAAGTACGACAGGGCAGCCGATGGAGACTGGGAGAACTGTGTGGGGTTCCAAGGTGTCTGCTTAGAAGGGGACTGTGACATCACTGTCATATGTACAATGTCTCTTGCATCTTGTATCATTTTCAACAAATGTCTCCATTTTTCATATTACATGGCTGGGCACCTCCCGGCAGACCTCGTAGTTAATCAACGCCAGAACCTGGGCTATTGACACAGCCACAGCCGCCTCCTTTCCCCTTGAGCTCCAGTAGGTCCCCCCGGTTCTTCCCCGAAAGTCAGCAGGAGGTGCTGCTCCCTAAATTCTCATTTATTTGTTGTTGCTCCAGGCCTCATATACAAGGTACATGCTACTACACACACAAGCCCAGGCACAGGAACGAAAACCCTAACACACCCATAGGGACACTCACTTTCCCAAGGTTGTAAGTGAGCATGTCCAGACTCCAAACCTGTCCATACTGCGGCCCTGTGCGTGGCATCCTGACCTATGTGTCCAACTGCCTCCTGGACAGCTGCCCTCGGATGATCCATGGGGTCCTCTGAAGCAGCGAGCCCCTGCGGACTTTGGGTGGGGAGGGCCGGGGACAGACCTAACAGAGAGACTGGGTTCTGACTTCTCCTGCAAATCTTCTCTCTACGAACCCTAGAAACCCTTGGTTAAATGCAGTCATATGTTACTTAAAAAATGGGAATACGTCCTGAAAAATGCGTCATTAGGTGATTTCATCGCTGTGTGAACATCTTAGGGTTCGCTTACATTGACCTAGAGGGTGGTGTCTACTGCCCGCCTAGGGCGTAGGTGCCGTAGCCTGTGCTCCTGGGCTGCAGACCCGAGCAACACGTTTCTGTGCTGAACACTGTGGGCAATTGTAACACAGTGTAAGTATTCGTGTATCTAAACATAGAAAAGGCACAGTAAACATACGGTGTAAAACATAAACGGTACATTGGCCTGGGGTACTTACTGTGATGGAGCTGGCGAGACTGGAAGTTGCTTTGGGAGAGTCACTGAGTGGCAGGTGAGTGAATGTCATGGCTTAGGACCTTACTGTGCACTTATGAACACTGCAACTTGGGCTATTTAAATTTATTAAAAAATATTTTCCACCCTGACTGGTGTGGCTCTGTTGGTTGGGAGTCATCCTGCAAAGCAAAAGATCGCGGGTTGATTCCTGGTCAGGGCGCAGGCCAGGGTTGCGGGGTCCCCTGTCGGGAGGTGTGTGAGAGGCAATAAATCGATGTATCTCTCTCACAGTGATGTTCTCTCCCCCTTCCTCCCTCCCTCCCCCTCTGTCTAAAAAGTATAATAAAATAGAAAAAATAAGAGTAAAAAATATTTTTGTTATTCCATCCACCTTAGCTTACTGTGACTTTTTTACTTTACACAGTTTATAATTTTAAAAACCTTTTTGCCTCTTTTGTAATAACAGCACAAAACACAAACAGCTGGACAAACCTATTTGCTTATATCCTTATTCTAGAAGCTGTTTTCTATTTTTGAAATGTTTTATTTTTTTCACCTTTTGAACTTGTTTCCTTGTCGTTAGAATGGAAGACACGGCACCCCCGTCAGCCTGTTCCTGCACCCCCACGTCTCACGCCGCCGGAGGGTCTCCAGGGAGCCACCGGTGGCCACGACAGTGCCTCCCTCTGGACCGTCTCCTCGGGGCGTGCCTCAGGTCCTCAGAGAAGCTGTCCTTCTTTTCAGAAAAATGTCCATGCTGGTTGGTTTGGTTTGTTTCTTTATTTCAATCATAGGTTTGCTTACAAGAGATTATGCCCCATGAACATTCTTCTCTATTAATGAAAACTTTTTTGTGTGTTGGGGTCCATGTTTTCAAACTTTCAAGGGATCTTGCAGAGGTCCACAGAAGCTTCCACTCACCCCTTCACTGTGCATTTTCTTGGCGGTGCTTCTTATGGGCTCATCATTAGCCCGAATGTCATTATGCGGCATTATACAGGCAGCACCTGACCGTACCGCAGAAGGGAAAAGGAGGGCCGTCCCCAGCAGGTGGAAGTGAGCCGACACCCAATACAAAAAAGGGGTAGAATGGACAATTTCCAAACCAGTAGAGAGAAGGAGAGAAATTTAAAAAACTTGATTGATGTGATACGGTAAGAAATGAGCAGAAAACAAGCAGAAGGCGGCCGCGGAAATGCTGGTCGGTCGGAAGCACAAAGAAAGCAGAATCCTGGCTCAGCCATTCACAGCTGTGGGTGATTTGGGGCAAAGGCACCAACACCGCCCTCTCCGAGCCTCAGTGTCCTCACCAGCACAACGAGAGGACAAGGTGTCTTTGCAGCTGTTGTGGGGACACAATGAGACCCCGCCCACCTGGTCCTCAGGTGTGGGGCGACACACACACACACAGGGCCAGTGGCTGCTCTGCACCTCTTCGCAACCAGGGACCCTGGGTAAGAAATGGACTTTGTGGTCATTGCAGTGTGAGCCTCTTCTTTTTTTTCTTCTCTGATGATAAAGATGAAGGATAAGAGATTATCAGACTGGCTCAAAAAACCCATCGAAGAAACTTCCAAAGGGTCGAAGAGGCAGGAAGCCCCTCTCCCAAGACAACCTCGGCTTTACCCGTCCTTCGCCGACTTGGTAAGAGCAGCAACAATGATTTGAATGTTTTCAGTGTCCCAGGAACTGCGCTGTTTCAGCCACGTTCTTTCCTTTGAACTTGCCGAGCAGCCCCGTGAGAGAGGCGCAGCCATCAGCTTCAGAGATGAGGAGACAGAGGTTTGGAGGGTGAAGCCAGGATCTTAGCTTTCTCTCACTTTCATTCTTTGAATCAAAGTCCCAAGCACAATAGGATTATCCTTCCTGCTGCCTCTCCACTTCTTCCTTGTTGAACTTTCTTCTTCTTTGACTTACAACTTTACAAGTTGGAAGAAAGGGCTCTTAGAGGTGGAACAGTCCAACCCCCTTGGTTTACACACTGGGGGTGCTGAGGCCCTGAGAGAAAAAGCAGGGGGCTCAAGGTCACCCGGCCTGTTTGGGGCAGAGTCTCGATGTCTGCCTGAGAGTCCCAGTCCCACCCCCATTTTCTTGCTCTGCTGGACTCCACGTTTCCACTCTCTGAGGTCACCTCTCCAGATATTTTCCTCAAAAGCAAGCCCCAGCAAACTGGATGGCTGCCTTTGAATGGCTGAATTGCTCCAGAGCTGTTCTATTTCTTTTTAAACTAGACACACACACACACGCACACACGCACATGCACACACACACAGAACCAACCAGATTTTCTGATAAAAACTGACTATCAGTTTCACGCCCAAAGAAATGCATGTGATATGTCACCCAAGAGAACTTAACATGGCTATTGATGGTACTACATCCAGTTAAAACCCCAGTAACGGAATGTAACATAGGGAAGGGTTTCATTTGGGAAAATTCACATCACCACACATACACATCTATCTATCTCTGAAAAATTTTTTAAATCAGGAAGAGCGAATCTCTTTTAAAGGTCGCCTTACCCTTACATGTTCTGGACGTGCATCTTTCAAGCACATGTTGAATGTGTGAATGTCACTGTTCCGTCACTTGAATAATCTGGCCATCTTGTCTTTTCCCACTGTCACGAAGACCTTGGCGAGTGACTTGCCTGCTCACCATCTGATCGGTGATTTCTCTCTGCAGCCTGAAGATTTGTCTTTTTTAATCCCCCTGAGAGAGTGAACACATTCTCTGGCTCACAGAGAGAGGAGGGCAGGCAGCTGGGAGATTTCGTTTCTGATTTCTCGGCGTCCTCCGTATGCGGATCATCACAGCCGGCGTCTCCGGAGGGCCAGGTGCTGTGCTGGATATTTAAAAAAATTCTCCGTCACTGACCATCATACTGTCACTCTGATTCTGCCCACCGTGACCCGTAGCCCAATTATTCTACCCAGGCGTCTCCCTGGTTCTGCTCCCCTTGAGTTTGCTCCCCACTGAGCCCCAGGAAAGAACCTTCAGAAATGCAGGTGCACTAGACTTTTTGGAGAGATCACTCTGTAAGGTATATAATTCTCTAATTACTGTGTTGTACACCTGAAGGAATATAATCTTGTATGTCAACTCTAACTGAAAAGTAAAAAATACCATTAAAAACATTGGCACAGCCCTGGCTGGTGTGGCTCAGTGGAGTGAGCATGGGCCTGTGAAGCAAAGGGTTGTTGGTTCGATTCCCAGTCAGGGCACATGCCTGGGTTGCAGGCTGGGTCCCTGGTTGGGAGCATGCGAGAGGCAAGCGCACATTGATATTTCTCTTTCTTACCCTCTCTCTAAAAGTAAATAAATAAGTTAATTAAAAAATGTCATCACAACCACTTCTCTCCTCTGCTCACCCCTTCCAAAGCTTCCATCTTTCTTAGGGCAGAAGCAGAGTCCTTCACTGAACCCGATGATCCTTGTGACACCCCCACTCTGCCCCAGAACCCAGGCCTCCATGCGGACCCTTGAATGCACCGGGCAGGCTCCCACCTCTGCCCTGCAGTTCCCACGGCCTGGGGTGCTCTCCCTGGCCCACTCCCAGCTCACAGCCATGCGTCCGACTGGTCTGTGCGCAATGAATCCTTCCTGGCGAGGTCCTTCCTGTACGAAATTGCAGGCCAACTTCCTGACCCTTCTTACCTAACCTCCTTCTGCCTAGCTTCTTTCCTTATCAGTTCCCACTATGTGACATCTTCTATAGACTTTGTTTACCTTGATAATTGTCCCCTCAACTACAGTGCAGGCTCTACAGAGTAAGGGGTGGTGGACAGTCACTTACCACTGAGTCCCCAGCTCCTGGAACATAAATGTTTGCTGTATGAACGAATGGAAGAGTAGTGTTCAGACCATGAACAAGTGACAAATAAAAAAATAATTTCAGAAACCCGTGGAAGGGAGCGACTAGGGGCTGCTTCGGATCCAGGAAAGCCTCTGGGGGGAGGCGGCACTGAGCTGAGACCTGGATTTGACAGACCAGGCAGCAGGCCCGGGGCGGGGGGTGACTCGCCCAAGGCAGCGCAGGTGGTGACTCGGGGAGCAGGAAGTGAAAGTACGCCCAGGCTCCTGGGTCCTGCGGTGCCCTGCGCTGACCTTGTATTGTCTTTCTGCCAGGCGGTCATTATTCCACATGGTCCTTCTCCCCACTGGCATGAGAGCTGCTGGGCCATCAAACAGCCTCATGCATCTTGGTGTCTCCCGGGCCACCCACAGGACCAGCACGCCGTGCGCCTTGGCAGGTAGGTTTCAAATGAACCCCAGGCGGGGCAGGTGAGTGTTTGCTGCAGAACGCAAGCTTCTGGGACTGTCAAGCCCTGAGTGTCCTGGAGAAAACTGAGTTATTTTTGTTTAAGTGGAGGAATTGAGCCCCAGGGTAGGATCTGGACATACCCTGGGCCACTCGGTGAGTGCATGTCAGTGTTTAGGACTGAATTCTGGTCCCCTGCTCCTGGTTCCTTCCCATACCATGTCCCTGTGAAAAGAAGGCTCTGGAAGCCTGGCCCCGAGGCAGGAATCCAGGGGACTCAGAAAGTTAGGGCTCCTGTGTCCCCGGAAAGCATGTCTGGGGAAGCACTGGCTACAGGGAAATACTGGGCTGGCCAGAAAGTTCGTTTGTCTTTTTACCATACATTAGCTCTAGCAGTGCTGACTTGTCTTTAACTTCCTTTGAAACAATTTTCTTAGATTGTATTGTGACAGCTGTCATATCAGAGAGCATTTAAAAAAACTTAACAAAATTGGTGAATGTACAGCCATTTAAATATTGAAGATGGAAGAAAATATGCAACATTTTGGCGCATTAGGCTGTGTTATTTCAAGAACAGTAAAAATGCAACGGAAACAGTAAAAATGCTCCTGCAGCGTGAGGAGAAGGTGCTGTGACTGATCGACCGCGTCAGTAGTGGTTCGTGAGTTTCCTGTTACTATCGACATTGGCCAAATGGCCCCCAGCTGCGGGGCTGCCTTCTGCACTGGGAGAGGTCTGGCAGCCGCCCTGGCCTCTACCCACTAGAAGCCAATAGCAGGAGATGGCCGACATGCTCAGAATATCCAAATCAATAAAGTTATGGATGGAGATGAAAAATGTGTCTTTTATTTCACAGAGAAAACTGTACGGCCTTTTTGGCCAACACAATAAAAAGGAGACTCTGCACACGAAGTCCTTAAAGCCCCACAGATGGAAAACCCTTGCCCTGGAGTAGGTGCTGACCAGTGCCTCCCGGAGGTCAGAGCTGGAGGAGCCCCCGAGGGGCTCAGGCCTGGCAGTTGATTACGGAGGCATGGATGCTGAGGCCAGGAAGGGTGGATGATTGATCTGCGGCTGCACAGACTGGACAGTCGCGGCAGAGCTGGGCTGCAGACTGGTCCTGCAGCCCAGCCCTGGTCATCAAGGTGAGAGACTCCGAGGGGCCAGAACAGCGTGCATCCTCCGGCTGCCCTCTGGGCTCCTGACTTCAGTACCCCAAGTCACCTGGCAGCTGCTCCTTTAAAGATGCTTGCTCTTTGGAGGATTTTTTTTCTGGAAAGATTCGTGATAAGACATGGTGTACGTGGAGCTGAGTGAAAGTGTCTTGATTCTGTGTGGAGAGCTGGTCACTGTGGGATAAATCCAGAGGCTGCAAGGGAGGGAGTCTGTGTTTGTCACTGTCATAGGAAGGGCTGGGCTGAGTTTAAAGTGAAGGTTAGCCACCGTCAAGAATTCTTTGGCCCCTCGCCATATATTAGGTCCTGCCCTGAACGCTGTGCGTGGATGATCCCATCTGATGTATGCTTGCGGCTCCGTGACCTCTCACGATGAGGTAGGTCATTATCCTCATTTGAAAGATGAGAAGATGGAGACTTAGCGAGGCGACATCCTTCCTTGGCAGCAAAGCTGATGCCCAAACTCATTTGCCTAATGCCAAAGTCTATTCCTTGGACTCAGAAGTCCAAGATGGCTTTTGGTTGAGACGGATTAGCACCAGCTCAAGGGGAAAGTCAGGATCAGCCTCATGGGTAGCGGTGGGTCTGATCTTCGGCTCAGTATGGCAAGGCGGGGTTAGTGCAGGGCGGGGGTTGGGGCTCAGTTGATGGACAGGGCAAGCCTGAGGTTAGGACCAAGGTGGCCTCTGTGAAGAGGCTTCTCAGGGCAGGAAAATGCTCCTCCGGGGGCCCTGGGGGCACACACAGATGGCCCTCCCCACAAATAAAACCTTCTAAAGACTGATAGAGCATCTTATAAAGCCCTGTGAATTTGCAGTCAACTCCACAACACAGCTGTATTTACTTTAGTAAAAATGTTGCCTTCTAATTATTTTAAATTAACGTTCATGCCCTGGGGAGATGTCCCGTGCCTGGCACTCTGCCAGCTGGGAAGGCATTCCTGCATTCCATGTAGGAATGGGTGTCAGCGCGGTTCCGTCTGGAGTGGTGGCAGCGTGACCAACTATCCTGAATGCCCAGGGCTGAGGGATTTGCTGGGATGCAGAACAGACTGTGTTTGAACCAAAAAAGTCTAAGACGATGCAGGCAGAGTTAGTGTTTGAAGTCAGAGGAAGGGTGAATCCAGAGTTAGCAAAATAGACCCCTTGGGAGTGGATGGAACACGGTGGTTGAGAACGTGAGCTTTGCTGCAGACAAGGCCCAGGTATTTTGTTCACCTCTCCTGCCACTAATTCACACGTCTCTTTGAGTCTGAGACTCCTCGTCATCATGGCGGAGCCGTTGTTGGTTATCGTGAGACTTACATGGCAAATAAATGGTCAGTACACAGCGTTATTGCTATTTATTCCCGTCCTCCGGGGCCTCAGGCCAGTTACGATAAAAATACTTTGGGCCAATTTTCCTACCACCTGTTGTCATGGCTATTGGCTGGAGGCCAAGAGTCCACCCCCCCCCCCCCCGGTCCCAGTTCAGCCACTAACATGAGGCCTTTCCTCTCTCAGTTTCCCCTTCCGGGAATTGGAGGAGGCAGATGGAACAACAGCCAGAGCCTTTCTAGCTGGAATATCCTGAGTCTTGGAGCTGCTTTTGCAACTCGGAAGTCTTTTTAATGTTTCATGAGGTCCCTTATGAAGAAGCTTTTCAGGAAATCTCTAATTAGTTTGGAACTGGTGGACAGAGCTACATCGACTAACCGTCTATCAGACGGCTGCTGTGCAGGGGAGATGCGGTGAAAACGCTCGCAAGGCAAAAATACCTGTGGTTGTGGGTGGAGCCTCTCCCCACAGAGGGTCAGGGTTAGAGCTGTGAGCTCTTATCTGCCCCTTGCGTCGAAAAGCAGCCATCCTGGGATTGTGAGATTTAGGGGTGCCGGGGCTCATGGAGATGAAGTGTTTTGCTTAAGGCCACCACCCAGCAGACTCAAGGCTTGAGTTTTCTAGTCCAGTGACCCTTCCCACTCCCACCCCCCCAAACCACTCAATTCAATGCTCCTAGGACTTGTTCTCTTGTAAAATGTAGGAATAAAATGTACCGTTGAACCAAGATGGTCTTTGAGGTTCCTTTGTACCATGTCGGTCTCTGTGGTAAGGGTTTAGGACTGAAAATGTAACGGAGCAGCCAAGAGTGGCCCCCAAATGGGGATTTGTAATGGGGTCCAAAACTCAAGGTGTCCAGGTGAAACTCAAGGTGAAATATTAGAAAAAAATATATATAGGATGGCCTCACCCCCACAGGTATGAGCTGGGGGATAGGATGCATGGAGCAGGGCCATTGAGAGCTGTTTTGAATGACCATGGTTTGGCAGATAACCTCTAGAATGGTCATTTAACATATCTCTAACCTTTAACTGGTTTCATAGGTATGTTAAATAGCTGTGGCTGTGCTTTGAGCCAGGGGGATGGGAGTGACTTCAACCCATGATACAATTGGGAAGCAACCCCGTCTGGTTACAGCACCTGCGTGAGAACTTGAAGATGATTGGCTCCACGCCATGGGGCCATGCCTGTTTGGACTTACTATGGCAGCCCAGTAAAGCTGGAAGAATACAGGAACGCTGGCAGGTGTAGCTGATTGTGGGAGGAGTCGAAATTGGTGCTGCAGAGGAAAATTTGGTGCTGAGATTTAAAACCCAGGCATGGCAGCCATGATGGGGCTTTTTGAGACCACTCAGCTTTGGCAAAAATTGGGACCGTGCAGCTTTAGGGTGCGCCCTTTTTGCCACGTGGCTTAGGAAGCAGGAGAGACTTTGCCTGGAAGGAAAGGGGTGAAAGGACTCTTGGTGGTGGGCCATGAGAAGGTGCCACATGGTTTTGGAGTAAATGGAGATCATGGTGGCGACACAGCAGATGGTGCCGGAAGTGAGCGGCTGCCTGAACCATGGTCTTCTACTTCTTTTCCTGAGATATGGTAACCGGACTGGGCAAAGGGGTGAAGGAAGGACTGTGCGTTTGTGGGTATTCTAAAGGACTTTAGTATTTTTAATGAAAACATTAAGTCATTAAGTCTGTATAACATTTTAAATAGATAATCTCATTCCTTTTCACCAATCTCTGACATTGAGAGATGTCTTTCCATGGTGGCAGGCAAAGCGAACCTAGTAGGTGGGGGGGAACATCTGGAGAAAAAGGGGGGGTCCATTTGGTAATAGTATATTGTTCACCCCTCCACCCCATGTCTATTCTGTAAAAAAAAGAAAGGGCCGGTGCCTTTGGAAATAGGACCAAACTGCATGATGCACCGCAGTTCCCAAATACTGAGGCCTCAGGGCTCTGGTTCCCTGGCAGTGTCTGTCCTAGGTCAGGTGTAGTGTCTCACCAGAGACACCAAAGCCAAGCTCTCTGTCATTCGACTCAACATCCCTATGTGAACTCTGGCCTGGGAGAGGAGCTGACCTCCCTGGAGGGTGGCGGGCACTGATGTGACCTTCCCTTGGTAGGTGCTGGGTAAGTTAGAAAGAAGTGACATCCAGGGGTCATGGTCAGGCTGGCATCCGAGATCCTAGGTGGGCTGTCAGAACCATGGGGAGCATCCTGGGAGCTGGGGATCTGGGTCGGGGAGGGCCGGAGAACTCAACTGATCAGACTCAAAAGCTGAGAATCGGACCGAGCCAGAGAACAGGCCAGCAGCAGGGGAGGTGGATTTGGAGAGAACGAAGGTAAAGTACGAGCTGTGCTTGGTGACGTCGAGTCCTCCTCTTTTCGAAGCCACTCCACACAGTCACAGGGCATTCGCTCTGTTAGCCACTGGACACACGTGGTTTTACAGAATTGTTTCAGCAACCTAAGAAAGAACATGTCATCACCGCTTCAAATTTAGGTGTGGAACCTCAGAGGCGAAGGGACTTGCCAGAGCCTCTCAGCTTGAGACTGGAAATCAGCTGCCCCTGCCTGTGAGGCCCACTCTCATTAACCACATCCCTGCCCCGCCTGCCAGCACAGTGAAAACAGGATGGGCACAGAAGCGCACAGAAGCCCCTGTGCCGCCAGACTGGGCCGGGGGCAGGCGTTACATTGGCGTGGCCTGGCAGCCCACTCCTGTGGGGAGGGCTGGCACCTCGAGGCTCTCCAAGGCTCAGAGGGGCTGCAGGGAGCCTCAGAGGGCTGGAGAGAGACGCAGTGTTGCCGCTGGGCACGCCAGCAAAGCAAATTGGCCTTCGGGTTGTCCTTGGTTTGGGGCCAGGAGTCGTGAACCCTGGCTCACCCACTTAGGTGTGTTTGGGATACTGGGATCATGTGACTCCTCGAACAAATAAGAGCCATTTGTCGAGTCGCTGACTGCTCGATTTCAGACATTTTTTTCTCCCACCCCTTCCAATTATATGTTGATATTGGTTTTTTATTTCCTCAGAGCTGACAGGGGAAAAAAAAACAGGTGAACAGAGGATACATCACAGAGCCAGGCAATGAATTTCTTGTTTATTCCCATAAGAAATAACCAGCTTAATTCAAATTAATTCAAGGCTCCCCGTAACTGAAAAATAGGAACGAGCTAGCTAGACCCATTTTCTTAGTCTAGGACTAATCTATTAATCAGTTCAGCTCATAGAAAGAAGCACGCTTTTCCAATAATTTTCTAACTGAAAATGAATGCCTCATTAAGTTAAACATATTAACCTGCGAACAGTATTGATGTCAGACAGACTAATGAATGCCATTGTAGGGACGCGCAGTAATTCTCAGAGGGACCCAAGCGGCCATTAGGAATTCTCTACAAATGCTCTCAGCTGCTGTACGAGGGACCGAATTACCCCGGGAGAGAGGGAGGTAGGGAGATAGGGGACAGGGGACACTCCTGCAACCTTGGCTGTCCGTGTGACTGACATTGCCTGATTAATTCGGCTGTTTTGGGCCACCTAAGAAAGGGCCTACGAGTAAAGGAGAATCCTCTTGTGATGTCCCTGTTGTTCCCAAGACGGTGGAAGCCGGCGTTAGCTTCTGGACGACAGGCAGTGTGGCAAGGGCTGGGGCCGGAAACCCAGTTCCAGGCTCAGCCAGCCTTTCCTGAGTCAAGCAGCATGCTTGTACATATGTCATGCAACATACAGATTGAACAACACATACATGGAAGCCTCACGGACAGCCAATCAGTTATTTTTGCCTGGTATTGAATACCAGAAAACTGAAGGGCATTAAGAGACACATTCAAGGTCACCTAGTTGTAAGTGAGTCAACTGCGTTTGAACACAGGTTGGTGTGACTTGGGGCAAAGAGACCCCCCTCACAGCCCACAGTGAACCCTCTCTTGGGTGAGCTGTCTTTACAGCCCCTCCCAGTTCTCACTCTCTAAGAGGCTGTAGAGCCACGATGATCTCAGGTGGGGCAGAGTCTCCATGTGGCTACAAGAAGCAACAGAGCGTGCAGGAAATTGGGCGTGCCCGGGAGTCAGCCTGACCTGGGCGCAGACCCTGGCTCCAGAGCTGAGCTGAGGCACTGGGAGCCTTGGCTGAGTCAGCTAAAGAAGCAATTAAATGGGAATGGGGCCTAAATGATCTAATAAGGAAAGGCCCTTGACACACAGTGGGTACTCAGGAAGCACTGTCCCTCCTACTCTGCACGGGGCTCCCAGTCCACCCGGTCAGGATTTGGTCCTTGGACACAGACCCTTGTGGGTGACCTGCAGAGAAGTAGGGCTGCCCTCCTGACGTCCACACACATCTCCTGAGGGCCAGCCGTGACCCAGGTGTAGGGTCATATGTCGTGCCCTCTGATGCCTGGGTGTTCACAGCCTAGTGGCGAAGATGGAAAAATGGCACCAAAGCACCCAGGTTCAAGGGTGGGGCAGGAAAGAGAGGGAAGCAACTGGACACAAGGGTAGAACCCCTGGAAGCGGCACAGGAGAGAAACCGGCTTTAGCAGGTGCTTCTCTGCACGCACTGGGCGAGTGCGCCTCCCCCTGAGCACCTTGCACAAAGGCGACTGGGAGCCAGAGGCCCAGGCTGAGGTGAGAGAAGCAATGGACAGGCAGGGTTGCCGTCTCCAACACCCTGGCCTCTCTGGCGCTGGCATTTGCTGTCTTCTATGAATGTGTTAATGAGGGAGTGGACATTTGTTAAGAATGTATCAGGACCCACATATGTGCCTTTACATTTATTTATGATGCGCTGTATTCTCATGCAAAATGCTCTTCCAAACCCTGAGCACTGGTGATTATTATCCGCCTGTATCCAGTGAGGGATGGAGGCCACAGGTGCCCAGTAACTGGATCAGGGTCATGTCACTCATAAGTGACAGAGCCACCCTCACTCCCTAGAGTCTGGCTCTGATGGCCACAGTTTCCCCACTCGTCATGTTGCTTCTTACACCCTTAGGTTCTGCAGGGCAGTGTTGGTTTTGCCCTCAGACCACCACTCCCTCCCTGGGCTGGCTCCCAGTCCAGATATGTCCTGTGGGACAGACGTGAGGAGTTGCTGAGCTCTCCCCATCTCCCCGAGTGTTGGCACTACCCTGAAATCCTTGGTGAGGCCCACAAGCTTCCCTTGTGATTCAAAGCCGATGATCTCACCACGCAGGGCAAGCCAGCTGCTTATTTACAGGTGCAAGACCGGCTCCCAGGGAACACCTGCTCTTTCGTCAAGGACTCTCTGAGCTCTGTTGTTGTAACTTATTTCAGTCTGGGGCCCTTCATGCTGGCTCACTGAAATGCGATTTCTGTCCAATGCTATTATGTCTGCAATTATTTCTTTCATGCCCATGTCCCCTGTGTGTTCTAGGTTGACAGGTACCCTGGACCATGCACACATAGTGAGCACACAATAAATATTTGTTGAGTGACTGAATGATGGCTGAGGGAGATGTGGGTTTTATGGAGTGTCTATAGTCTCCGAACATGGGAGAGATTCCTCTGGCTTTTCAGGAGTAAAGATAGTGGTTGAAGGCGAGTTTAAAAGAGACAAGGTACCAGAGGCAGGTGGCCTAGGGCAGCTGCTTTGGCGTCAGGTATGTGCGTCAGAGAGCTGTTGCTGCATAGCAAGGTATCCCAAAACTCCATTGCTTATGATAATGAGGGTTTATTCAGTGTAGGAGTCTGCGGGTCTGCTGGGAGGTTTTGCTGCTGTTGGCTGCGCTTGGCTGGTCTTAAATGGGATTGTTAGATTTTAGGGCAGCTGCTGTGCTGGCTGGAGGCCGGGTGGTCTAGGATCGCCTCGGCTGGGTTGGCTTATCCCCGCTCCTTGTGTTTTCTCACTCTCCAGGGGGAGAGCTGTTCTCACAGTGAAGGCAGGTTACAAAATGTAGAGCCGAAGTACATGAGGCCTTGAAAGGTTTAGGCTCAGAAATAGCACAATGTCGCTTCCGTAGCATCGTATTGGCCAAAGCATGTTGTGAAGCCAGCTCAGATTAAACAGAGGAGAACTGTATATTCCCTCTTGATGGGAAGAATTGCAGTCGTATGGCAAAGGGCCTGGATTTGTGGGCTGTGCAAGCGGGAGTTAGAGGGAGGCATAACCATAAAGTGGGGTGCTTACGCTTTGGTATCAGACAGACCTGGTTTTCACTTGCATCTTGGGTGTTTTAGTGAAAATGACTCAGACTCTGTGAGCCACAGTTTGCTCATCTGAACAATGAGGATAATACTGTTATGTATGGCACTGGGTTACTGGGAGAGTTAAGTGATGTAATAAATGCAGAGCGTGTGGGGCCAGGCACATAGGAGCTCCCAGTGGCTGAGAGTTGATGGCAACACCGCAGTCCCTGTTGTATTTTTACTGAGTGCATCCTAGCATCGAATGGAGCCCTGGGCCTTTTTCCACTCCCGAAATTCAGAGTCTTAGATTGTGAGACCTCTGTTAATGTATTAGAATCCAGAGACTGTCTCCTACGCTCTGCCCTCCTCACCCCCAGCCCTCTCTTGGCCTCTAGAAAGGTCTCTGTTTGTTCAGAATCCCTGCCTGGACTTCCTTTCCTAATGCACTGTTCACCTAATGGTGCTGGGGGCGCATTCTAGGCGTCCTCCCTCCTTGCTGCCCCTGAACTTGTGAGGATGACTGATGACGAAACTGTGAGGCAGGGTGGGGGGCTGTGGGAACCAGAGGCTGTTCCCTGACATATTCACTGGGTTTGAGGAAGGGAGGCCCCTTTGGGGGTGACCCGAGAGGGGTTCCTGTGTCTGCAACGTGGTGCTGATTTGCTCTCTCACAAGCCTCTCCCTTAATCTTCCTCTCAGGACTTGAATGAAGTTCAATTTCAGCTGGAGGAAAAATAATTAAGACTTGTAAAGTCTTGTCGACAATGGTGCTCTAGGGCTCCCAGCAGAGTGGCCCAGCCAGAGTTTTTTGTCATTTCTTGGTCTTGGTGAAAGACCCCCCTTGGAGACTGGCCACTTAGCACTTGCTAATGGCTTTACCTTCCACAGAGTCTTCAGTGAAAAGCTCGCTTTGGAGACAGCGATAACCATCAGAGACCCTGAAGCGAGCTACCCTTTATCAAGAGGCAAAAACGATGTGCTTGAAACATGTTACAGGGGAAGTGGAGGCTTCACCATTGGCCAGGCCAGGGTGGCAGTGGTTCCTGTGCAGGCTGCTCACCAGAGGAAGAAGAGGAGAAATCAGAACTCATGAAGCACCGTGCTGTATAGACACATTTCATATGGGACTTCATTTCACCCTCACCCTTGCCCAGGAGGTGGTGTCCTTTAGGGCTGCTTGCTTGCGTTCCTCACCCATTTATCAGCAGTGTTCACTTTTCTTTGGGTCATCCCTTCCTCCACTTTCAGTCCAGGGGAGGCAGCACCCACAGCACAACTTAGAGGGGGGCCACAGGACCTGGGGTTAAACCTGTGAATTCGGATCATCCCTCTGGCTCAGGGATGGGCCTTGGGCCCAACCAGAATAAGTTTTACAATGAGTCTTTTACTGGGGCTTCTGAGAAATAAGACTTTCTTCCCACTGAACTTGAACCTGGAAGTTCATAGTCTGGAGCTGCTGCTACCATCTCATGTGTAGCCTGAGGATGGAGACAACATATGAAGCAGAAACAGAGAGAATTGTGGTCGTCATGACATCACTGGAGGCCCCATCATGTCCTTTCTGACTTAATCCCACCCCTGCAGGTTCCCAGTACCCCAGTCATCCCACTGATTCTCTTTTTGCTTGAGCCGCAATGAGACCGAAGTGTATTGCAATCCCGGAGAAGAGGCTGAAGTAGAAATGGGATGTAGAATAAGATTGCAGGGATGCCGCAGATCCCAACTGTAGAAGCCCGCCAGACCCACGGGGGCCTGCCAGTCACCCGGCAGGGGTGCTCTCCGGCTCTCCGTGCCTCTCCCTGCCTTCCTCCCCAACTGTGTCTGCAGTATGACTCACCGCTACGGCCCTCAGCCCATCTTCTTTGTTTCCTCTGCAGACTGGCCTCTCTGCACACTCCTGACCCAGCATGGCCATACCTGATGGCTGTTTGACTTTGTCCCCCTGTACCAAACTGAGATTCCCAGGAGAGGATCTGAGTTTTCCAGCCTGGATGAAATGTCCACTCCGGGCCTGTTTAGCTGCAGGGATCGAGGGAGACACTGATCAGATTTGTGGGCTGACAAGGTGAGATGTACAAAGAAAAAAAAATTGGCATTTCGACACAGACGGGAGGTACAGTCCCTTTTTGCAACAGGAAAACAGACTCAAAGATGTACCTGCCCGGGACTTGTGGTGGGAGAGGTGTGGGTGTGGGACCCACATCTGTCCTGCTGGAGGCTGAACTCCACGGCCCTTCCCCAGTGGCCCTCCCAGAGCTCCTCTGTGGCTTGCCGCCTGCTCACTGCTGCCAGGATGACAGGAGCAGGAGACAGGAGCTGACTTCCCCTGGGAGAGGTGACCATGGGGCTGGCGTGGAGCCCGTTCCCCACCAGAGCAGCCAGGCCCTGCTTCCCATCCAGAGACAGGCCGGGACCCACAGTGCTCAATTATTTAACACAGGTAAGAATTTAATGAAAATTTCATGGCGGTCATTTTGTTTTATGCACACGGCAGACTGATGACCTTGCAGCTCTGCCTGAGTCCGGCAGCCCCACTGTGCATCTCTTCCTCGGAGCCTTTCAACCTCCACAGAGCAGTTTTAATAACGAGCTCTGCTGTGGGGGCCGTGAGGTCCAGCGAGGGCCAGGCTCCCCGTGGAGCAGCGATGGTCGGTTGAACGGGCCCTCTCAGGACCAGGGCTGGGCACCTGCCAGCTATGCGGCCCCAGCCTCCGGTTTCAGGAGATGATCTCCAGATCTCTGATGTTTACATTACAGGAAGGGTGTAGAAAAGGGGTACAGTGCCGGTTGGACCTGGAAGTCACTGGAAACCACGTCCCTGTGGATAGGCGATGGGAGGGGGGTTGCATGCACAGCCCTTTCAGGGTGTCATAGAGTCAGGAGGGTGGCCTTGGGGCAGTGCCTTAACCTCCCAGATCCTCAGTTTACCTGTGGGAAGGCAGGCTCGATGAACTCTTTTCTGAGGCATTTGTGAGGGTCAGGGGCTGTGGAAAGCTATTAGCCTGGGGCCTGGCACACAGTAGGTGCTCAGATAAGCGTGTGACCATTGACTTGAGCTGGCGTCCAGACGACTTGCTGAGCTGGGTGGGGTGGTGACGCGGAGCTCTGGCTTCCAGCTGCCACCTGTCCTATCATGATCATCTGAGGAGGCTCTGCATACCGCTCGACATGGAGATGGGTCATACTGGAAAGAACAAGGGTACAGACAGCATGATTGCCTGTTACCAAGGTCGGCAGGATGGTGACAGGTGATGGGGGGACAGGACCCAACCGTCAGAGAATCTGGTGACAAGGGAGAGATGGCTGCACGGGCTGGGCCAGGTACCCAGCAGTGGGCGGTGTGCAGGTGTGCTCTGCAGACAGGGGCAGCTCCCCATCCTCAGGGCTGGGGTGAGGGTGCAGTGACAGGAGACACCGTGGAAGAAGAACTGGAGGGCTCGGTGGGTGCCTGGGCGTGGTCAGTGTGGTATGGACTCGGACACTTCAAGGCATACAGGGTGATGGTCATGCGAAGTTCTGTGGAGGTCTGAGTATCTTCTCGCTCCTCAAAGTTTCTAACAAGGGTCAAAGAGGAGCTGATTCTTGCTCCTCTGTGTCCTGAAGGAGGTAAGAAAGCTGTGAGTAGACACGGACCCTGAGCCTCATGTCTGCCTGTGGTCAGAACCCCCACTTCCGGAGCAGTTGTCCAGACTTGCAGGTCGAGGTTCCGTTGAAGGGAGCTGTCTCCCTAGTTACATGCCCTGCCTCGCCCCCCCACCCCCCAGCCTGGAGCTCTGGGCTTCAGACCAGTCTGCTAGAGGGCAACCCCCTGCTGTGGGCACAGTGGGCTGCGCTGTACCTTTGGGGCACTGTGTTCCCTGGGGAACAGAGGGACAGAGAAATTCTTCGGGCCAGGTTCTGTTTCTTGGTGTCCTGAATTTTTTGTCTCACGATAAAAAAATTATCCAAGTTTACTAATTTTGAGAGGATGAAATATTTCTAATCTGAGCAAATTCTCAATAACACCCCAAATATAATGTGAGTGTCCTGGAGGGGTGGGCCTGGGGAGACACAGGGCAGAAGCCTCCTATGTCACCGAATACTTTATGTATTGTTTCACTATTTAATATTAATTTACGCATTAATATTCTACATTCAACATTAATATTAATATTATGCACATATATACATATGCATATATATATGTATATATATATATACACATTCACAGGGTCACCAGTGAAGGGTATTTACTGTACAAAAGAATTCTGTGCTTTTGCTCTTTACAAAAGGATTTGCTGAAGGCTTACTTGAAGTTCTGGCTCTCTAGGGAGCAACAGAAAAGGATTTTGGTTTTCAAACATTTTCTTTTTATGCTCCGATGTCACCTTAAAAACGTGTTCAATTTCTGTTTCAAGTTCTGTTTGATTCAACCAGCGTTTCTCCAAGTTCCTATTAAATGCTAGGCCCTGTGCAGGTTACAGCGGGGGGTGAAGATGAAAGAGCCGTGTTCCAAGGGAGGTGGACTCTGCCATGCCCTCACAGAAGCGGCTCTTACAGAAGACGGTGCCCAGGAAGTTGACGTCAGGGGCGACTCCGCACAACCCTCAGCACCGCCCGTGGATCCAACCAGCAGCTGGAGAGGTGCCCCCGGTGTCCCGGGCTGGTGGCGAGGCCAGGAGGTCTGCGCTGGGGGGAGGGGAGGAGACACAGCTCCTCTCTCCTCCCTTCATACAGTTCCACGTACTTTGTGATATGTCTTGAAATATGAAAGCGTGGGGCCTCCGACTTTCTTCTTTTCATGGCTGATTTGGTTATTTGGGGTCCCTTGAAATTCCATATGAAGTTTAGGGTGGGTTTTTCTATTTCTGTAAAACACGTCACTGAGATTTTGGTAGAAATTGCTTTGAGTATATAGATTGCTTTGTGTAGGGTGGACATTTTAACAATATTAAGTCTTTTAATCCATGAACACAGGATGTTTCTCCATTTATTTGTGTCTTACTTAATTGTTTTCAATAACATTGTAGCTTTCAGCATGCAAGCCTTTCACTTTCTTGCTTAAATCCATCCCTAGGTACCTTATTAATTTCGGTGCTGTTGTAAATGGAATTGTTTTCTTAATTTTCCCTTTCAAACTGTTCATTCTTAATGTATAGAAACACAATTGATTTTCTGCACGTGGATTTTGTATCATGCAACTTTGATTAATTTATTTATTACTTCTCATGGGTTTTCTTTTTTGGTAGAATCTCTAGGGTTGTCTGCAGGTAAGATCATGTCATCTGAGAACAGAGATCCTTTTGCTTTTTCTTTTCCAGTCTGGAACTCAGGCACAGACAGGCGGCCCCTTGTCCCCAGACAAGAAGCGGCCTCCCCGCAGTGCCAGCTCAGGCAGAGGACTGCACACCCTTTGCGGGTGTGCGGAGGAACAGCGGGGTGATGGCAGTTCCCGGGCACTGGTCCTCGCAGCTCTTTGTCTCTGTCCATGGGGCGGGGTGGGGGGGTGTGGCCAAGCAACAGCACACCCACTCCCTCATTCATTCATAAGCCTACATTGAGCGCCCGCTACAAGTCTGGCCCTTGGGAGGCACCTTGGGCCTGATGTGAAGACAAGACTTCTGCCTGTATGGGGTTCAGAATTGAGGAAGAAAGGTGTTGACCCTGGAAACGTCATAATAGTAAATGCAGAGTTTTACAAGAGGAGCTGTGCAGGAGCTCTGAGAACGTGGACTGGATTAGGTTCTGGAAGGCTGCTGGGAGGAGGTGTCTCTTTCCCATCCCATGATGCAGTGCAAATAGTGGTGTCAGCACGCGTGCCCTTGTGTGCGTTTTCTGTCTTGAAATGCTGCCTCTGCTCTGAGAACGAGTCTGGGCTGTCCTGCTGGAGGCTGAGAGACCGTGGCGCCCAGTTGTGCCAGTGCTCGCCCCCCCGCCCCCCTTGAATCTGCAGGAGAGAACGGCCCAGCTGAGCCCCGCCGAAACTGCCGCCTTTCAGAAAGGCAAACTAGATAAAACACTTGTTTCAACCAAGTGTTGCTGCAGTGCTTGAGCGTGCTGCAGTAGTGACTGGCACACAGGACCTTGGTGCAGGTTTTCCTGAGACAGCTCAGCTACTGTACAAAGCAGCCAAGTGCCTTGCTCAGCATATCATTAAGGCATGGCTAATAAGATTCACAACGTCAGTGACTTAGAGTAGAACTGCATTTCTTTCTCAGGGAAATCCCTCGTGTTAGCTGGGTCGGGCTGGTGGAGTAGCCCCGCTGTGTGGAGGGCCAGGCTCCTTCCACTTGTTGCTTTGTCTTCCCCGTTCACCTGAGGCGTTTGTCCCGTTCCCCTGATCGGGTGTGTCTCGCCTCCTCACCCACACTTCAGCCAGGAGGAAGCGGGAATAGAGGACATCCACGTTTCACCTGTGAGAGGTCACGGAGGGCCCTGGCCTGCCAGGAGACAGCCCGAAGGTTTCACATGTACACACACATGCACACATTCTTGTGCTTAAAATACTTCTTCCCACGTGCCCTTGGCAGATCTTAGTCATTTGACCTTGTCTGGCTACAGGGGAGGCTGCTGCGAAATGTGGTCTTTTATTATGTGGAGCCAGGTAACCAACTGAGATCGGAGGTTCTGTCGTCAAAGGAAGATGAGCAGGTGCTGAGGGTACTGGGTGGGTTCTGCCATAGTGTTTCTGGTCATCGAGGCGCGGGTTCGTGGTGGGAGGGGGAAGGGGAAGGAGAGGCATCCATTTGTCTTATTTTTCTTGCCCCCTTCCTCAGGGCCTCACTTCTGCTCTTGTGAACTGTCTCAGCCTTGGCACTGATGTGATTCTGTTCTTGTCTTAATTTGGCTCTCTGCTTATAAGGGGTTAGTTAGCTCGGGGGTGTTCTGAGCTAGTGAAACCCACCTGCGAGTTTGGAGGGTTTAGTTCCCGAGGGTGCTGTGTTTGCACTGTGGAATCTGCTTCATCCCTGATGATGGGTCCCGAAAGCCCTCGATCTTTCCTTCAGGAACTGGTGGAATCTAGACATGCAAGTCCCCTAGCTCAGCCCGGGGTTCTGGAAAGGCTCCCCAGAGGATCGATGCCTGAGCTGAGTGTTGAAGGAGATGCTAGAGGGTGACCAGCAAGAAGAGGGCAAAATCCACCAGGCAGAGGGCCCGATGCATTGGGGGACCTCAAGAGGTTCAGTGGGGTTCAGTGATTCTTGTCACAGGAGGGAGGCAACGGTGAGTCTGCAGAAGGGAGAGGAAGCTGAATCTTAAGTGGCCCTTGTGCCAAACAGTGGAGTTTGTGAATTATCTTTCATAAAACGCTTTTCAAGGGTTTTAACCATATGGTCAAATTTTGAATTAAAATGAACCCCCTGGCCCTGGAGAGGGAGAGACTGGAGGCAGGCGACCAGGAGGGCACTGGCCCAGCTCCTGTGAGATGGGGAAACAGAGCTAGGGCAGGGGGGAGCGGTTCTCAGGGGATATTAAAATTTGGAGTCAGTAGCCGGCAAGATTGATTTCAAAGGAGAAAGAGGAGTGAGGGTGATCCCCAGGTTTTGGGTCTGGGGGTCTGGGCAGGTGGGTGAGTGGCGGGGCCATCACTGAGATGGGGACGCAGGAGGAGAAGCAGGTTCAGAAGGGGAGGGGAGGAGCTGAGTGCTTTGTGGGCAAAGCTGGGCCATGAGCCACATGAGAACAGGCCTTGGTCTGACTGGTTCACTGCGCTCCCCAGGGCTCAGCAGAGCTTGGGCTCCCCCAGTGTTTGCTGGAAAGAGAAAGGAAAGAGGGGAGGGAGGGAGGGAGAGAAGGGGTCTGGTCTCACTGAGTCAGTCGCTGAGAGGCTCTTAGTTGGGACAGTTAGGGGCAGACCTGGTGCTGGGCAGGGCCAGGGGCAGGGGCAGGAGCATCTGCCTTCCCCGCTGGTTTCAGTGGAAGCTGTGAACCTGGCCCTGGTCTCTAGCAGCCAGGTCTCGGCTGGTGAAGGTGGCAGTGAGGAGCGGGGTTTTGATCTAAGGGGATGGGATAAAGACAGCTGAGTCCAGCAGTGAGCCTGAGCCGGGCATTCCAGGGCCTGTCTAGGATGAAGGAAAGGGGTGTCATTGGCCAGTGGCCCTTATTGATCCTTGGGGATCTCGGCCTCCAGGAGTTTCTGGGACAGAAGTCCTGCTGGGCAGTAATGGGGAAGGATGGCAGGCTGCTGCTGCCCAAGTGCATCAGGGAAAAGAACCACGGCTGCCCTCCCTGCCACAGGGCCCTCCCCCTCCCCCCTCCCTCCAGGCAGCAGGAGATGGATGACTTACATGTCGAGTTGCCATCTGTCAGAGTGAGGGCGGGTGAGCTGGAAAATGGTGCAAACCCAGAGGCACCTTCAGAGCCAGGCCATCAGTCATCCACAAAACCTCACCCTGTGCCCACCACTTGTTCCACCAGCACAGGCCAAGTGGCCGAGGAATTTTACTGAGCATCTCTCATGGGTGCCCCCCACCCTCCTGCCTGGACACTGCTCATCCTTGTCACCACCCCTGGGTCTGCCACCACTCTGCTTCTGAGAGTGTTCTCAAAGCACAGGCCAACGGTGTCACGCCCTGCTGCGTTTGGTGCTCCTCATTTCCTACCAGAATAAGCCACCATGATCAAGCCTGTGACAGCAGGAGGGTGGGACAGCTTGGCAATCATGACCCAAAGTCTGGGGCCAAGTCCATACCTGGTCTCTGCCACCTAGTACTAGCTCTGGGACCCTGGGCATGGTACTTTACCTCTCTGAGCCTTAGTTTCCTTGTGTATAAACTGTAAATAATAGTATCTACCTCCTGGGACTGCTGTGAGCAGAAACGAAACGGTACGAGTGGAGTGCTTAGGACAGAATCTGATTCACGGAAGTTCTCAGTAGGTGCCCACTGTTGTATCATTTTTCTTTTTGCACAGCCAGCGTTTTTCCTTTGGACGGATCCTTCTCCTCTGTATTTCCTTTTAAAACTCAGGCGGGATGAGCTGGGTTTTCTGTCACTTGGGACCACAGAGCCCGGACCTGCTCAGGCCAGGGCTGCCTCTGCGGCCGTGCTTGTCCCTTCCCGCTCCTGGACCTGAACTTTCCAGACCCAGACCCACTGACTAGCGCCTCAGCACGCCCTGTTCTTTACTCTGTTCCTGTTCTTGTCAGTGTGTCTGTCTCAAACGGCTCCTCACAAGTTCTTCAGATGCCGCACGCCCTTCACTGCGCCTGTGGGCTCCCAGGCCTTGGAGCTGAGATCGGGGTTTCTCAGACTCAGCACTGTCAGCATTTTGGGCAGTGAATGGGCGGTCGGCTGCTATATGTGTTGCAGGATGTTTTGTAGCATCCCCGGACTCACCCCCCTAGACACCAATCGTATCTTTGGGTCATGACCTTTGAAGATATCTCCAGGAATTGTTTAATGTCTCCTGGGGGAGAGGCGAAGTCCCCCCTGGCTGGGAATTACTGGCACAGGGGAAAATAGACGTGGCATCGGAAGCAGGAGTTTTGCCTTTGGTCCACCCCTCACTTGCTGTGTGACCACAGACTTGTTTCTGAGCAGCTCTGAGCTTGGGTTTGTCCCCCAGGCATGTGCAGATGGTAACACCAACCTCGCAGGGCTCTTAAATGTCAGAGTGAGGGGGACACGTCAGATGTCCATGTGGTTTCAATGGACCATTCATGAGAGGAGGCCTGGAGCACACTAGGTGCTCAGTGAATGGGGAGTTTCTAACTGGCTCGCAAAAGCCACTGGTGGCCGCCCGGGTCCTTCGCTTCAGAAGGGCAGGCATGGATCTCAGGGAAATCTCACCCAGCAGCCTTGCTCTGGGGAAGAGAAATGGGAAATATTCTAATTTCAAAGAATATTTTAAAGCCTCATTTTAAATGTCAGAGGCTCAGGAAGATAAATGAAAATAAACATTCTGCCTAGAAGGGAAGAAAGGAAGGTGGGAGAGAAAGCAAGGAGTGGAGGTGGAGGCCTGAGGTTTACAAATTGGACTATTATACATAAAAATCGGATTCTCCTGAATAATTGGGAGGTCTGACCACATTGGGAACGGCCTGGACAGTCTCTGGAACTGGGCAGATTTTGCTCCCAGAAGGGTCTTACTTAGGCTCTCTGCTTAATTTGGTCCCCACCATTCCCGATGGCCCCCTTACCTCCAAGGCTAAGTCCCGGCCAGCATCGTGTTTGCCCTGCTGTGTTTCTGTCACCTGAACATGTCACCTTCTGACCTTGGGAGGGTTCTAAGTGGGAACCCTGGGCTGGAGAATTAGCCTTAAGATTCTATGGCTCAGCTCAAAAAGCCACCTCCTCCAAGAGGCCTTCCTTGACCACCTGAGGCAAACTAGTCCCCACCCAGCCCCTTCGTGCTTCATCCCACTGCTTCAATAGGAAACGACCCCAGTGGGGGGCTGGGTGGCCCTGGGCCAGGCCTCACAGTGGTTGGTGAAGGAATGGCCCACACTTATGACAGAAAGGGACTCAGTGCCAGAGGCTGGGTGATGGCGCCAAAAGCAGGATGCTACTCCCTGCCTCTCTATAAGCTGGTCTTGCAAAAACTCTGAGGCTGACATGTAGTTCTCTTATCCTGAAACACAAAATAGGACAGGTCCAATATACAGTAGGTCCTTCATCATCACTTTATCACTATGGCAAGTAAGGAAGAGGGGTCAGGAGGTCTGGTTCTGTCTTGTTCTGATGGTCTGCCCGTCTGTGTGTCTGTCTGTCTCGCCCTTCCCCCATCACTATCCATCAGGTAAATCAGGCACAGGGATAACCGTTTCTACATGTTTCCTGATTAAATCCTCCCCAGAATCCTATCAGGCAGGCTCTGGGAGTAGCCTGTTGCCCAGGGAGGGGTTGAGGCTTCCAGAACTTCAGATGCAGCAGTCAGGAGATGGCAGTGCTGGGATTCAAACCCAGGCCCGGTGACTCAGAAGGCCTTGATCACAACGCAGCAGGGTCTCCAGGTGACTGGGGGCAAGATGCAGATAAAAGACAAAAAAACAAAAACAGAAAAACAAAAAACAAAATGTGGGAGAGGAGGAAAAGGTGGAGAAGTGAGGAGAGAAAAGGAGATGTCTTCCAACTGGAGTGAGGCATTGGGAGAGCCGCTTCTCTTGGCTCCTAGTTTCACCTCTGAAAAACGGCTGTGTGGACGAGGGCCCCAGGCACTGCCACTCCAGATCCCTCCCCAGCCCAGAAGCAGCGCCCCCTACTGTCCGCCTGCCACTCGAGGGGCTGTCCGGCGCCCAGTCCAGCACAAGACAAGGAGCAGGAGCAGCAGCAGAGAGTTTCCACAAACTCCTCCTGCAAGGCCCTGTGTTGTAAGGAACAGGCCGTCCTCTGAGAACTCATAAGAGACCAGCTGTCCCACCCGGGACCCTGGGATCGTGGACAGAGAGCCGTCTTCAAAGCTCCGGGGAGAGTTAATGCTGTGAACCTCTGCATCCCCCTGTGGTCCTGAGAGGTCCCTGCCCACCCGTGGCAGCTCCTTGAAGTCCTTCCTCAGCCCCCCCACTTCCCACAGCCCCCCAACCTGGTCCTATGTGATCTGGCTCCCAGGCCCCTCGCCACCCCTGTTCCCTTCTCTGGATTCCCCGGTGACAGTGGGAATCCCCAGGTCCCTGTGCAACCAGGAGCAGAAAGCCCTCCGTGCTCCCGGCCAGGCCCCCCATTCCTCTGCCGCTGACACGGACACTTGCCCCTCCCTGGGATCTGGGTCCCAGGTGGGGATGGAGCCCACCCTGGCTTCTGCCGTCAGGGGTCTCAGAGGACACCTGAGCGTTGGGAGCCAGTGGAGCGCGGCCGGGCTGTGATGAGAGAGATGGTTCGATCACACCCTGGGCAGACAGGGGCTCCAGCAGGATCGGGGCCACAGAATCGGGGACCGTCTGCCCTCCCAGTCCAGCTGTCTCCCGATGGTGCTTGAAGGATGCTCACCAGAACTCGGTGACAGTGGCAGGTGAGGGGCCAGGGAAGAAAGAGGAGACCCTGTCTATTGAACCTCAGACATACAAAAGGTTTCGCCAGAGATACGTCATTTAATTGTTTCATTAGGGCAGTTCTCTTTGGGAAAGCTATTGCCCTTCTCTGAACCTCAGTTTCTCCTTCTGTGAAATGGGGTGGTTAACACCCTCCCTTCCCAGGCTGTGAGGACAAAGTGAGACATGTGTTGGGGCTGATGGGACATGGGTCCAGAGCCACCGCCGAGTCTCACTCCACCGCCCCCTTCCCCACGACATTTACTGACATTTGCTGCTATTTCCTGGGATGCAGCTGAACCATCGCGGGTCTGAGCTTTTCAGCAGCATTTTTTTAATCTTTGTGCCTCTGTAACCCACAGCAGGGCTGAGATAAAGGTCCTGATCCACTTGAAATGCAAAACCTCCTGTCCTCCAGCTGGATAAAGCTCACAGAGCCCCACCGCTCCTCCCGCAGACTCATCCTTAAGCCTGGTTGTCGAGGCCTCCTGGGGCCCGGCTCCTGCCCGGCCCACTCCAGCCCCACCCACGGGACCCAGGTGTGGGGCTGGGCTCAGCGAGGCCACCAGAGGAGCCTAAGTCAGCCCAGCTTGGAGATGGTGAATCAGATT
The DNA here is from genome assembly GCF_021234435.1 of Artibeus jamaicensis. Taxonomy (NCBI): domain Eukaryota; kingdom Metazoa; phylum Chordata; class Mammalia; order Chiroptera; family Phyllostomidae; genus Artibeus; species Artibeus jamaicensis. The sequence continues at coordinate 12,588,494 of NW_026522057.1, forward strand.
TGAACCCAGGCCTGTTGGGACCAGTCCTGGAACCACCTCTGGTCCAGGTGGGGCCTTGTCGCAACTGGAAAAGACGCTTCTTCCCTGAGTCTGTGTTTCTTGGTCACGTGCTGCTCCTGATGGTAAAATCCTGCCTGGCCCAGAGCACTCATGGACCCGAGGCCCCTTTGTTCCCTGCCCTGGGCCCTCCCCAAAGCCTCTGGCTCGCCCCAATTTGCTTCCCCCCCAACTTCTCCCCATCCTTCCGTGGAGACAGCAGCTGTGGGAGGTGTGGGAGGCTCTGATCTGTGGCACGGTGTCTGACAAGGACCCAAGAGCCTGCGAGGGGGATGCGAGTGATAACTCAAATAACCACGGCGATTTGAGTCCAGCCTGAGGGCTGTGTGGACACTCCCCAGGTTCCTCGTTAGAGAATTAATTGGGCTGGTTTTGGAGGAGCCGAGGACAGCACAGCTGATGTGTTGCCTTGCCCTTTGTGGGCTCTTTAGAAGCATCTAGATGTAGACACAGAGAGCTCAGGTGAGGGGCCTCTGCCACCGTTCAGTCGCAGATGAGAGCAGGGCAGCCACCCGGGAGGCGGCAGGGAGTTGATGGACATGAGGGGCCTCAGGGTGACTGAGAGGGTTTGGGGCCAGAGAGGGGCCGGGCACTGTTTGTGGCCACAGGGCGCAGGTGCAGGGGACAAGCTGACTACTCAGGCGGAGTGCTCAGCAGGCCCCCAGCAGGAAACCCAGACGTGTCCCTGAAGGGCTGGTTTGCCAGGGACGAGTCACATGATGTGATGAGCACTTCGCAGGCCAAAGGGCTGCAAGTGACCGTGGTGATGTGAACGTCTTTAGTGTAGGTAGCTAGATGGTAATGAAGGAAGGGAGCCAATGAATCAGGCATAATCGACTGGGGAGCAGAAGCCTGCTTAACCAGGAAGCTACAGTTTCACAAATTGCAGGGGGTCGCAGCACTGCTCTGCAAAGGGGGTTCATACCCCTCCCTCCCCTGAATAGAGAGGAAGGACCGGCTCTTCAGTGTCCCCTGTCCACTTGCCTGGACTATGGGGGCAGGTTAGCACACGTGCACCAGAAGCCAAGATGGTGACCACAGAGACCTGTCAGACCAGCCTGAGAAAAGAGTCAGGGTGGATAAGAGACATAATCCTAGCACATCTAGGAAGTGGATTGGTAGGGGGAGAAGAAGCCTGCGGAAGCTTGGGGAGTCGATTGGTTATTTTAAAAGAGGTCCTGGTCCTTCCCAAGCCTGAGATGGTATAACCCAGCTTAAGAAAGAAGCTCTCTTTCTCTCGCCTGGTTAACATGTATTTGCCCCTTTTGTCTGTGCTTCTCTCTTCATCGTAGCTGTGTGGCTTTAGCAGCCATGCAGCAGGCTCCCAGCTGAGCCTGGGTCCTAGAGGCAGCAGTGCCAGCCAGCTGGGCACGGCCAGGAGCAGGCTAAGCCAGCCAGAGCGGGACTGAGACGTGGACTGAGCCAATGGTGCGAAACGTCTGGACACTGGCCCTAACACAATCCCAGCCAGAAGAGCTTTCTCTCTCTTTCTCTCCCAGTAACGTGTGCTTGCCCTGTGCATTTGCACGATTCGTAGCGGCCACACGGGTCTGGCAGCCTCCTGGGGCCCATGGCAGGCCCTGCTGGCTCCCAAGGACTGAGCTTCAATGTGGCACAGGATCTCTGGAGCCTGGTCCTGTTTCTGGCCCCAAAGAAGACAGACTTGGATTTTTTCCATGCCAGGATGGACAGGGACACTGGAAACCTGGGGACAGCCTTCTATTTCCACCCAAATAAATCTTACCATGCTACACCTTCCAGGACACGGGTCCTTGGATCGCCTTCCTTGTGATCCAGTGAAAGAACATGATTTCTACCAGCAGGAAATGGAGGTGTTTATGATGAGCCAGGCACTGTCTTCAGCGCTTTCCATGGACACGTGTAATAATAATCCTCATGACAGCCCTGTGAGGTATGTGCTATTTTCACCCCATTTTGCAGAAGAGACAAAGAAAAAGAGTGGTTTAATAACCTAACCAAGGTCACACAGCAAGTTCGTGGCCAAGCTGGGGGCTTACACTTGGGCAATAATTCTATGCTTTTAACCGTTATTCTAGGAGATAACGTTGTAGTTAGTGCCCTAACGGAGCTTCAAGGCCATGACGTAAAACCCACAGGTGCACTGGATGAAGGGAGCAATCACTTCTGGCTCAAGGCATCAGGGAAGACTTCCCTGAGGAGGCAGCATTTTGCCAAGTCTTAAAAGGTGGAGAATTTGGGTTGTTATTTCTTACTACATAAACTCACTCTGGTCAAGTTAGCAGGGAAGTTGTCCGGAACGTACTCTACAATACCTGGGCCGGTGTGCCTGTGATTGGAGGAATCTCGCCACATGCCTGTGTCCAACCAGCCAAGGAGATTGGAACAGAAAGCCGCTGGCATATTTCCGTTCTGTCTCTCAAAACAGAGAATTCCGTGAGCTGCTCTGTTGCTGGGTGACCAGCAACAATGCTAGAGGCTCGCTCCACATTGTAAGGGAGGACAATTGGGCAGAGAGGCCCCAAATGCCTGGGTGCAGGAAGAAAAGCCCCGATACGTTGGGGGAGCCCCTCTAGTTTGCTGGGGCAGAAAGACCACACAAGGTTCTCTCTTACGAACATTTATTAATAATGGGAAACCTCATGAAAATGGAGTCAGAAGGCCAGTGGAGGCGGGGGGGGGGGCGGGTGTTCACACAGTTACCACTCCATGCCAATTACAGGAATAATTGTCAATTAGAGACCCAACAGAAGAACCTCTAGCAGGAAAGAATCCTCAGGGAAAGATGTACATCGCATCTCCTGCAACGGAGGTGGCAAACATAAGGTCCATGGGCCGAATCCCACCCTCCACCTTGTTTTATCTGGCTGGCATTTTGTTTTTACCCTGTGGCAGCACCCAGCTCTCACTTAACTGTTAAGGAGTAGTTACATTTACACAGTCCTAAAGTTACATTTGGCCCTTTGAAGGCAACTGCGAGGGTGATGTGGCCCCTGGTAAAAATGAGTTTGACACCCCTGTCCTACAAGAAATTGACTACTCTAGCAACTCAACCAATAAGAAGCTGCCATCTCCCTGAACGCTCCCTTTTCTCCAATGAACTCTCATTTGAAACAACCCCTAACTTCCTCCTTTTTCTCCATAAAATAATCTTCTTCTCTCTTGTTTGTTGGACTTGGCTGTGGCTTTTGCTATAGCTTGCTTGTCCTGAGTTACAATTCTTTGCTGTTCCCGAATAAACTCAGTTCGCTGGTAAAAATAAGTGATTGTTTTAAGGGCAATAACGCTCACCAGTACCCCTAACCAAAACTTGCATCATGGTTCCCATTGAGTCGTTAGAGAAGCAAAGAAGGCTGGGACTGGGCAGGTGCAGTCTATGTGTTTGTTAAAAAATAGTCAAAACAAGTTGGGAGAAAAAGATCTACCCCTGAGGGTCCTTGTGTTTCAAACCCCCTTTCACGGCTGTCACCCTCTGTCGTGTTGATGACGGCGTGGGCTGAAGTGCGCACAGACACCTACCTAAATGTGGAAGGTCCCCGCCTCACCCATATCTGCCAGTGTCTCTCTACCCTTTTCTGCAAAAATTAGTAATAAAGAAGAAATCCAGTCTGTGGGGGCTCAACTCCCAAATGGCAAAAAGGAAAGAGAATTCTTCAGGCTGTCCCCTAAAGATTCAGAGATAGCAATCAGATTCCTGAAGAAGCAGGGAGCAGTGGCCTAGGAAAAGCCAAGAAAGTAGGTTTTCATTCTCTAGACTATAAAGTGTTTGCATTCTTGAAAATGAGGGATGGACAAGATGATGTTGAATAAAGTTTTTTTTTTAAGGTGGGAAGATAATTCAAGTCAAAGGTTTTTCAAGCTTCTGTTAAACTGATGTCACGCCCTGTCCCAAACATCAGTAAATGTATTCTAGCAACTAGTTACCTATTCTAGCAACTAGGTAGCAAATGTATTCTAGCAACTAGTTACCTATTTCAGCTCTTCAGAAAGAATCAGTTTCCACTCAGGACACAAGTGCTCCATTACTTACCACGGATTTCCTAAGCGTTATTCTTTAATTTTTACTGTTAACTGTCTATAGTCTTTTTAAGGAGCAATTTCCACTTTGATTTATTCTAGCTGAAATTCCACCAACCCCACTCCAAAAATAGAAAACAAAACCAACAACACTAAACTTCAAAACTATTAGTTCGACCTCCATAGATATAACCAGTGTAGAAAAAAAATCTTATCCCCCCTAGAAGCCACCAGGATGAACACTTTGGTCTTTTCTCTCTTTATAGAAATCCAGAAGAATAAAAGCAGAACAGGACGAGGATAACACTCTATGCAGACAGTGCAGCGCTTGCTTGGTCTTTTAAAGAAACTAAATCACATTCTTTAAAAAGAATTTTAATGGCAGGAAAATGCTTATGATAATTGTTAAGCAAAAATCCAGGGTACGAAACCTCTACTGAGTGAAAGAGGAGTGTGTAGTGTAGAAAAACGTACCAAATACCAGCAGCGATTATCTCTGGGTATAAAGCTCTCGGGATACCCGGCTCTACCAACTTCGGACAACAAATGCGCTTCCCTTTCAAGGATCAGAGGAGAGACAATGGGATCTTTACATTTCTAAGTAATGGAACCCAGGCACTTCAAACAACTTATAAATGTTTTGTTTCCAAAGCAAAGCACTGGGCAGGTGGGCAGGTGGGTGGGCAGGTGAGGGTCCTGACATGCATTGTGATGCTCTGGTGGGCAAGCACCATGTCACTGCATTGTGACACTCTGGTATATAAGGCCCTTGTGGGGGTCACGCTTACTACTTCACCGGCAGTTTCCCGGGGCTCTCCGTCCTTCAGCTTCCGGAGCTCCGATCACAGACAGAGCAGACATGGGAAGGCGGATGCTAGTCACGCTGCAGCTGGGCCTGCTCCTTCTGGCACTGCTCGTACCCCAGCAGGTTTCAAGTGCTACGACCGCTTCCCCCGGCGCCGTCCCTGCCGCCCCCTCGGCTGCGAACGTCAGAGCCTGGCCGTCTACCGCCAGTATCCTCGTGGTTCCTCTCTCTTCCCTTCTTCTCCATCTCTACTTCTGAGAGAGACAGGCCGAGGAACATTTTCATTTTCCCAGCTCATCTTTTACAACTCAATCCAAATGGCTCCAGATGTCCAGTGTTATGAGGGAAATATCAAGTCTACTGATTCTGCTACACCTTTTACTGATACAACGTTGAGAACCTCAAACTGGATGGGATTGAAGAGCATATGAAGGATTTGACCTGATATTCAACCAGCCAGAATCTTATATGAAATGATGAAAGAAGAGCTAATAGCCCAAATTAGCGAATAAATCTGGGTTTCAGGAGCATGGACTCTTAAAACTTTGCCTTGAAAATAAGAATCAATTTCGCCCTCATTTAGAGAAGAGAAAAGGGTTGGGCTGTGGGATGGAAATGTTTTGTTTTGACTCACCAAACCTCGAAGGCCATTAAAGCAGTTTGGTAATGACTCCAAGCATCCGTGATTCTGTCTGTGCCCGTGGGAAGGCCCCGGGGTTCCCGTTGGTCAGTACTAACGTAGTACTGACACAGTCTAAAGGGTTACATTGTTAGGCTTTCGCTGTGTTCTTGGGAACTGAACTCTTTCCTCTGAGGCTTTGGATTTAACTTTCTGGATGGTGAGTAACTGATATGTGTCTGTGTGTTGGCGCGGTGATGGCCTGAAATCTACCCCAGATGCAAGCTGTGAGTACATCCTGCTTACGTCCTCACAGAGGCGGAGAGTAGGTAGGCACTTCCCGCCATACGTTACCATCCAACCAGTGCGCCAGAGTTACTTAGCCACCATACATAACCTGGTCCCAAAGGATGGAAGTGCCTTGACTTCAGGAGTCAAGTGCCTCGTTCCCCCATGGAAGTAGGTGGTGGTGGCTTTTATTTCTCAAGAGGTTGTATATGGATGCAACGCTCCAAGGTTGGTTTGACCATCTGCGTTTGTTCTGCCGACTGAAGGTCTGGGTCGGAGCCGGAGGGGCCATAACGCAGTCCCTAGGCAGTTATCGCTTTGTCCAGCTGGGCTCCCAGGTCTCCGACAGAGGGGCAGCCAAGCGGCCCAGAATTCTCCCTAAACAACAAAGCACAATCGTCATTACCCCCGCCCAACACACACACACAATTCATGAGGCTGTAACCTCAAATGCTGCTCACAAGCCTCCTTTGTCTTCATCATCAAATCCACTAGGCCTTGGGTGGGGGCTTTGTTGAGTTCGGGCCTTGGGTTTCATTCTCACACTTATTTTTTCTCAGAGAAATAAATAAATGTGAAGTCTCGGGCCCTGGGTGCAGGCGGAGAGAGGCAGCCAAGTGGAGGGGTTCCGGCCGCAGGCTCACGGGCTCTGCAGATCTAGGTTCAAATTCCAGCTCCACAGAGGGTCCGGAGATGACCCAGGGGAAGTCCCTTTGAGTCTGTTGGCCCAGCCCGGTCCTGCGCTAGATCACAATGGTAGGACCTGCTCTGTGGGACTTTTGGAAAGATGAAATGAGATAGTACAGACTAAGTGCTTATCACCTTCCGGACACCACGCTGGCGCTCAGATAAGTCGGTGAATCCGAGGTGTCCCCTAACTTCTCTCTCCCTCTGTCTGAATTCATCAGCTCCTTTGCAAGATGCCTGAGGCCTTGTGCCCGCCTAATCCACCCCAGTGCCAGCTCCCACCTGGCCCCACCCTCTGGACCTGAGAAGGAGCAGTCACGGAAAGTTGCTCACATCCCTGACGCTGTGTGAAGTCTTTTCCAGCAAGTCCTCTCAGTTGTGACAGTGCAAGGACACTTTTCTTACCCCCTTTTTTTCAGGGGAGAAGGCTCTGGAGCTTAAGAGACTTCTGCCCACACAACTTCCCTAGGTGACGAGAGCCAGCACAAAAGCGCAGGTGGTGCTTTTCAGGGCTCAGCATTTCCATGGGACCTTAGAACTGGAAGGACCAGCTGGGGGCAGGGCCTGTGTGCCAAGGTCAGGCACCTGCTTGATGCGAAGGCAGGTAGGAGGCAGGTGGAGAAGAGTAAGCCATCAGGAGCCAGCCAGGAAGCCTGGGCTTAAGCATGTGGGGCTTCGAGTGTGTGTGTGTGTTGTGTGTGTGTGTGGTTTGTGTCAGACATAAGGCATGTGGCTGCCCTTGAACCTTGAGTTATGAGACTTTACCTGAATCTCCTGCGCCTGTTCCCTCACCTGTGAGTGGAGACAGCAGCGATTTCTCCATCGTGGGGCGGTCGTGCATATTAAATTAGACCCGCTGGCCCTGTGCCTGGCACCAGGTAGGTGCAGATTGCGAGTTATTGTTGCAGCAGAAGGCGGCGAGTTGGTGAGCCGAGCGTGGCTTTTCCTGCCGGTCGCAGCTTTGAGGCAGAGCCGGCTGCCCCGTGGGGACATCACTTGTCCCATAGAGGCCCCAAATCTTGCTTTGCACGTTTTATTTTTTAAGAAGGCCGTTGGTCAGATGTCCTGGTCACGTTCTCATACCAGTAATGAGCCCGCTTCTTCCCCCGTGGAAGTTTCGGGATGATAAGTAACACTGTGGGTTTTGCTGTGGAGCCACAGTCAGCCAGGCAGAGAGGGACGGGCCTGGCTCTGCCTAGAGCAAACCCAGGTTCGAATCCCAGGACTAAGAATTTTCCCACCACCTTCTGAGTCCCTTCTCGGTACCAAGCCCAGCATTAGCAGGTGCTGCTGTACTCAGGTGCAGATGGGGGAATTGAGACACACAGCAATGAGCTGATCTGCTCATTGATACCCTGCAGTTAAACAGGGGAGCCGGGATCAGGCTTTGGCATGGTGACCCAGGAGTCAAAGACACTTTGATTTCAGGCTTTGGCTGAACCAACAATTGCTCTGAACCTCAGTTTCCTTGTCTGTAAAATGGGGTTTGCTCTGCAACAGATATTTGTGAAGCAGGCAGAGAGCTGAGCTTGGGACGAATAGTCCCTGCTCCACGTGTTAAAGATATGGGCAAGTTGGCTACCATGACTCACAGGGAGGCTAAGTCCTGGAGCATTCTGCCCATCTAAGTGGCTGGGACAGTGGCAGGAGAGGCCCCAGAGAGTGAAGGCACCGATACTGGGCCCACCCTGTGGGAGCTGAGCTTCCAGCGAGTGGTAGGCTGAACCCCATCCAAAGTCTCACCCAGCTACTCCGATCAGTGTGTCCATTGAATCTGCTCTGTCCCAGAAGGTGTTGGGTTCTGGAAGGGATACTACCCACCTCTGAGGACGGTAGAATCCAGCAGCGCGTATTCAGTGGCCCCTGGACGGGGAGGGCAGTGAGGTTTTAATTAGGAATAAGCCAGCCTGGGAGCCTGGTGCCTGTCTCCCGACTCCAGGGCTCTCCATACAGAGGGCTGCGTCTTCGGGCTCAGGACATTGGTCACCCCCACCCTGCCTCTTGCCGTCAACACTCTAGACTCTTGCCAGAAGGGACCCTAGATACAATTTATCAAATGGCTTTATGTATATTTTTATAGTATTATTAAGGATCACTTCCCTTTTTTTCAAATGGGATAGAAGAAAGATCCCTCAGACTCAAAATTAATAGCAGCAGAGCTTCCCAGGTTGAAGGGGGGAGGGGCTGACTTGCCCAGTTCTTGCCTGCCCCACTGTCGTGTCTCCTCAGGCATCTCAAGGCCAAGACCAGCTCCTCAGTGCAGGTCTCTAGCATCTGGAATACATTTAATCTTTTTACCCCAGAGTTTAAAGCATGCCCTTTGTTCACCTGCTCCTCATCGCCCTCCCTGCCTTTCCATCCCTTGCCCACACCTAGGAGGCCCTCTGACCTCTTCCCCTGCCACGGCTTCCACACCTCCACACCTTTGCTGATGTCGTTCCTCTTGCCCAGACTGACTCCCCCCACCCCAGCCTGACACGCACTCTGACCTCCCACCCTTAGCTTTTCTGCCTGGCAAAGGCAGAGCGTAGCAGCCCACAGAGGATCTGGTTCTGAAGTTGTCAAATGCAGCTAAGACTGAGATGAGGGGACGCAGACCTACGTAGGCGGACGCTGTCAGATCTCTCACCTGGGCAGCAGTGTGGTGGTGAGATCCATGAGCACGCCTGACATTGCTGCTGCTTCTCTCTCTTTCTTGCCCACTTCCCCACAACCCAAGGAGACGCTTGCTTGTTTTTCAAGGTCTAGATCAAGTGTCTCCTCCTCCAGGGCTTGCCTTGGGCACAATGAATGACTTCCTCTCCTGTCCTCCCAAATGAAGGACTTCCTTCTCTGCACTTTGTTCTCACCTCTCTCGTCTTTCATACACTCTTTTTTAAAATATTTTTTATTTTTAATTACAGATGACACACAGTGTTATATCAGTTTTAGGTGTATACCATTGTGACTAGACATTTACATAACTTACGAAGTGGTGGCCCAGGTGGGTCTAGTACCCACCTGACACCTGCAGGGTTATTGACTGTATTCCCTCTGCTGCACTTGACATTCTCGTGACTGTTTCATACACGGTCTTACATCCATACCATGTGTTTACACTGCCTGACACGGGGCTCAAGGAGATCCTCGGTAGCTTGTTCAATTCCTGCTTCTGTGACCTGATATGTTCTGGCCCTCGGTAGGGGCTCCGAACACACCTGCAGGATGAATGAGAGGAAGGGGAGGGGGCTCATCGCTCATTATGAGCACGGGGACTGAGGGGACAATGAGCATAGCCGTCTGAGGGAAACTGGTTCGATGCAACCTTGCATTTCTGGGATAAACGCCCCTTGGACATGATGTCCTTTTTACATATTTGTGAATTTGATTTGCTAAAGTATTGAAAAGGGTTTTTGCATCAACATCTGTGAAGAATATTAGCCTATAGCTTTGTTATCAGGGTAACACTGCCTTCAAGGTGTGTGTTGAGAAGTGTCCCCACCTGTCCTTCCCAAGAGGACTTGTGTATGGTTATTGTCATTTCTCATCTAATGGGCTTAGAGTTCACCAGTAAGTCAATCCGGGCCTGGAGTTTTCTTCATGGGAAAGGTTTTAGCTAGAAATTCAGTTTCTTAACAGATATAGAATTATTAAGGTTTTCTATTTCTCCCTGGTGATTCCTCTTGGTGATTTGTGTCTTTAAAAGAATTTGATCATTTCATCTAAGGTGTCAAATTTATTGGCAAGTTATTAACAATATTTTCTTATTATCCTTTTAATTTTGATAAATCTGTAGTAATGTCCCTCAGTTCATTCTTTTTAAAAATATTTATTTATCTTTAGAAGGGAAGGGAAGGAGAGAGGGAGAGAAATATCAATGTATGGTTGCTTCTTGTGTGTCCCCTGCTGCGAACTGGCCTGCAACCCAGGCACGTGCCCTGACTGGGAATAGAACCGCGATCCTTTGGTTCACAGGCCCGTGCTCAATCCACTGAGCTACACCAGCCAGGCCTCATTTCATTCTTGATACTCGTGGTTTGAGACTTTCTCTTCCTTCGTCTTGATCGGTCTATGTAAACATTTATCAGTTTTATTAATGTCAGGTTTTGGTTTTATTAATTTTCTCTATCATCTATTATCAAAAGATGATCATATTTATCCTTTCTCTTTATTTTGAATTTAATTTACTTTTTTTCCTTTTGAGTTTTTGTTCTAAAAACCTTGGTCATTAATTGTACCCATTTATTTTTTCCTGAGAAGTTAAAAGGGTAAATTCCCTTCTAAGTAGTTTCATTACTGACCTTAAGCACATCACTGAGCCTCTGCACCTGTTTTCTCGTAAAAGAAATGGTTGACACAGTCTCTGCTTCTCAGACTTATTGTGGAGATGAAATGACATCGTGTATGTATAAAGTTTACCACATAGTGCCTGGCACATAGTAGGTGTTCAACAAAGACAAAGTATTATTTTGAATGAGCATTTGGTGCAAGACACCTAAAATCCTGGTAATGACGCGACCCCAGGAGACTGGTATCTGGCCATGGCCCTAACTGGCCTTTCAAGTGATTAATTGTCCTTCTAAATATTTAAGCAGCCCTGGCCGCTCTGCATTAAAAGTTAATCAGTTCTACTGAGCTCCTGCTGGCTGATCTTAACATCCTGCAGCTGACCCACTCAAAGTGCGACCCCAAGGGCCCTGCCTGCAGGTCATTTCCAAGGTGTGGCCACAGAGGAACTATTGCTGGAATCTCCTTCCAAGGCACAAAGGGCTTCCCCATTCTGCCCACGAAGCTCCTCCCTTTAATTTCCCAGAAAATCAGAAGCCTCCATGGCTGCTGAGTTCTGATCAGGGTGAACACGGGGACTGGACTTCTGGAAGCCGGCCCTGGAGTGTGCACTGACCCTCTGGAGTCAGCAGGCCCTGGGCACCTTTGAGGGATGGAAAGAGCAGCGGGAAGGCGGGAGCCGGGAGGGAGAAGTGAAATGAGGTGAAACCTCCAGGCGGGTCTGTGCACTCCTGTTCGATCCAGGCAATCTTTAAATGGGATAAAAATATCTCCTAATCCTCTTTCTCAGTTCAGTGCTTCTAGAGAAGAGACACTCGACATTTAAGGTGGTGGGAAAAGGGGGAAAATACAAATATGAGAGATACATTAGAGTCAGCGGAAACCACTGGATGGAGGAACTTCAGAGAACTCACAGCAGGAGCCTCCTTTATGCCTTGAAAAATAAAGCAGGTGAAGAGAGAAGGTGAGACCAACACCCGGCCCCCCTGCGAGGAAAAGTACTCAGGCTTCCCTCACGCTTCTCTGCTATGGGAGGCAGGAGTTTTGCGCTGCGTCCTCACGCCTGGCCTCCCCAGTCAGCCACGGGGCTGCCACACCCCCTTGTAAGCCCTTTGCCATTTCAGCTCTGCCAGCTTGGGCCTGTGTCTTCCTCTGCCAGTCTGCAAGACAGATCGTTGGGCTGAATAAATGTGCCTCCCCTCACCTGCACCACCCCCCGCGCCCCTTTCTTCCCTGTGTGTCAATTTTCCCCAATTAGAGAGTAGCCGGTGACGAATGAGAGATTTGGGGTGGCACTGGGCTGGAGTGGAACTCGTGCTCAGCGAGGCGCATCACCCTGAGGGCTGGCGGCACCGAAACGGCCCAGACCCTGAGGAAGACAAGGCCCTCAGGACCTTATAATGCTCTTCCTCAGAGCACGAGGCAAACCACACCTGCCACGTGGGCAACACCCACGTTGACGGACCAGGCACGGCACCTGTGGCCTGGCAGAGATACAGCCCGGTCTGCGTCAAAGGCGTAGGTCTGTGCTCTTAGGAACAGCAGCATTTATCTTAAATGTGTTCTCCCGCCCACCATTAATTCACTAAGTTGATTACGATGTGACTTGGGACGGTTTTCTTCATGTTTCTTATGCTTCGCTTTGTTGAGGTTCTTGGGTTCGTGGGTTTAGTTATTTTTTAATCAACTTTGGAAAAGCTTTTGTCAATGTTCGTGCAGGTATTTTTCCTCCCCAATCCCCCTTTTGGGGGTACCCTATTGAGGCTGCTTAAGCTGTCTCAGAGAATACTAATGCACTCTGTCCGTAGTTCTTTCTGTCTTTTTCTCCTCTGGTTTTCATTTTGAATGATTTCTATTGCTCTTTCTTCAGGTTCACTGGTCTTTCTTCTGAAGTTAATCTCACCCAGTATGTAATGCACCTCGTCACTGAATGGGCTGGGGCCCGGAGTGGGTCTGCCCTGGGCTGGCCTGTCGTGTGTGGGGTTTTGACTTCACGTAGGAAAGATTTCATGACACGCGACCAGGAGACTTTGAGAGTGTTTGCTAAGCTGGGGACAGTGAGACAGAGGAAGGGCTCAGGGCAGAAACAGCAGCCGGAGAGAGCCTTGGCTCCTTAGAAACGTTTTAGGGAAGAAGTGAGCCAAGGAGGGGCTGCTGTCAGCTCACTGGAGAGTCAGAGAAGAGAGCGCCCTGGAGACAGGGTTGGGACAAGCTGCTCTTGCCCGCTGCTCCCCTGGCGGCAAGTCTCGTGAGGACCCTTGGAGTTGAGGAGGAAGAAAGTAAAACGTTCACGCTCGGAAACTGGCATGGGGTGCTCTAGAGAGAGCCCTCGCTGGGGTTCTTTGTCTTGAGAGCTTTTATTTTTTTCTCTTTGGGGAGGATCTTAGGGGAGGGTTTTAGTAGAACACTCATCAGCTCTCCAGGTGTGTTTTTAATGTGCCCGTGCATCCAAATGAGGGTATAGAGAGGTTTGGGAATATTCCTTGGTTAGTGTTACTGTTTTACTTTTATCTTGGGTCTGTCTGGCTCTAATCAAGCTTCTGTTATTGGTTCCCCTGACTTTGTTTGTCCTTGGGTTTGGCTGGCACGGATCGTATTAATTGGGTCTCTGTCCTCTATCTCCCTGGCCGGGAGGGTTTAAGCTGTATATTTTCAGGTCAGGGAGGAGAGGTGTAAACCATTTGCTCTCAAGTGTCCTTGGTCAGGGAAAATAAGGTCCTGCAATTCACTAGGTGGCTGTAAATTGGTCAACTTGTTTGGACTTTTAAAATTATGTCATCTCAGTTTCCCTGTTCTACCTGCCCAGGGGTTTTGCTAGCTTCTTACTACCCTGCCTCAATGTCAGACAAGGTATTTCTCCTTTCTAGAACTTTTATTTGGACATTTAAAAATATCTCCCATGGCATATGTTTTCCAACGCCTCTTGGATATATGGAATATAATTAGAATATTGGCTTTAATCTTTGTACTAATCCTACCAACTGTGCCGTTTCTGGGTCTATTCCTAATGAACAAGTTTTCTTCTCATTATGGTTTGTGTAATTCTGCTTTTTTGTGTGCTTGGTAATTTTTGATTGGACACTGGACATTGAAAATTTTGCCCTATTGAGTGCTAGATATTTTTCTATCTCTTTAAATATTCTTAATTTTTGTTCTGGGTTACAGTTAAATTAAAATTTATTAAATTATTTGAAATTTGTGGGGCCAGGATTTGACTGGGGCCTCCCAGGCTAGCTGTGTGCCCTTGGGCAATGCACTCGACCTCTCTGAGCCTCAATTTCCTCTTGCTTATTGGGGAGCAGCTCCGACCCTCAGGGCAGGGGCAAGGAGTGAGGGAGAGGAGGTGAGTCATTGCCTCTGAGACCTCAGGACCCAGCCCATCTCTATTGCTGTCCTTTAGTCCACAGAGGTCTCCTGAGCTGCCACACGCATGGGCCCCGTGTCCTATGGGTCCTATGTCCATCACTCTGATCCCACCAATCCTGGGAGGACTGTCCACCAGAAAGGCACTCGTGGGGGTCACAGGGCTGGTGAGGAGAGGGCGGCGCTAGGACCGCACCTCAGAGCCTCTGCTCTCTCCTGGGCCCCGTGCTGGGGCTTCTCTCTGGCTCCTGGAACCTGGGGTGTGTCCTCAGCTCAGCACGAAACACGAGAAATGTGAGGAATGTTCTGCTCCAGAAACCTCCCAGATTTCCCCAGGTGCAGAGCAATTTCTTTCTGATTAACAAAATGTCAACATTTTTAATGTTGAATCTCTTCTGATTTCCTCACTCCTGCAATCTGCTAATTTCCAGGTTTCTTCTCTGCTTCCAGTTCTGCTGGTGCCTCTGAAGCAAGGCCCTTTAGTGTCTCTGTCCCCTCTTCCTTCCGTCACAGCTTCTGCTGTGCATTCTGCAGGGTCCTGGCCCAGGGACGTCCTAGAGCCCACTGTGTGGAGGGAAGATGACAGAAGGTTGAGAGGTACCTGCCTGCCTTTCGGAGTCTGGCTCCCTCCTGGGACCCTGGGGCAGGGGTGGGAGCCGCACAGGGACCAGTGCGGACAATCCAAAGACACTCCCAGAGTGTCTCTATGGAAGCAAAACAGAAAGGCAATTGGCCTTGAAAGGGCAGGGGGGCTCCCTGGAGGAGAAAACATCTGAGATGGTCTTGATAAGCAAGTGCTAGGCCAAAGCCTGTCCAGGGGCCTCACCTATGAGGTCGTATTTATTGAATGGATGAGTGACAGCGTGAGTGGACAACGGAATGAATGAATCTAATTGAGACCTTTCGTTTGGCAGCAGGTGGCTCGGGTGAACTTTAGGCTCTTTCAGACCCTAGGGAGCCCACCCCCTGCCCCTTCAGCCCCTCCTTTCCTGGGGGAAAATTCCCCTACCCTTAGCTGCTGGAGGCTTCAGGTCAGCTGCTGCAGACACACGGGGGCCGCCCTCCCCGCTGGGGGTGCCCTGGGCTCTTCATTTTGGAAGTCCTGGGTTTTTCTCCATGTGGGTTTGTTCATACCTTCCAAGAGGCAGCAGAGTTGTGGGGAAGGGCACAGACCTGGGCTCAAAGCGTACTTCTGCTCTTTCCTAGCTGTGTGACCTCCGGCAAGCCACCACACCTCTCTGAGCCTCAGTGAGATATTGTAGCAATGCCTACCTTGTGGGAGGTTGGTTGTTCCAGGAGCCTGAGCCTCCACTCCCTTCCCGCAGTGTGCATTTTTAGCTCTTTCCATCAGGTAGTGGAGAGTATCTTCCCCAGCCCTTCAATCTGGGCTGTACTTTCGGACAAGAGAATGTGGTAGAAGTAACATGGGAACCCAGGCTTCCCGAAGCCTTGAGCTTCTGAGCCCCGTGGCCTCCAGGTGGACGAGCCCGGGCTACCACTGGAGGACGAGAGACCACGTGGAGCTGAGTCGGCCCATTTATCTCAGCCAGGATTGGCAATGCTGACCTGCCAGTGACCCCCGGCTAACCGCACCTGCATGAGCAGGCCAGCCGCACTCAGACTGATACTGCCCAGCTGCCCTGTAGGCTGGTAAGATATGCGAACACTTATTGTTTTAAAGCGTTGCATTTTATAGTTGTGTGTCACATAGCATTGATTTATTTGGTTGATGTCTCCTCATGGGGCTCTTGGGAAGATGAGCGAAACTAGTAGTTACAAAAACAGAGTGTAGAATCACTACGGGGCACATGGCAAGCCTTCAGTGGACACTGTCTTGGGGGTGCTTGTCTTTGTCATTGAGTGAAGATATAGGTGGGCAGTGCCCCCTGCTCACAGTGACTGCCCCTTATGTCACCATCAGCCTGGGCATCATGGTGCTGCCCCTCGGGAGCTGTGTGACCTTGGGCAAATGCCTTCACCTCTCTGAGTCTGAGAGTGGAAATGAAGACATCTGCCAGGCAGAGCTGCTGGGAGCCTCCTGCAGCTGTGACTCACGGCCTGAGCCATCCAGGCTCCTGCTCCAGGGTGTGGAGGTGGGACTCAGATGGAAGGACACCGTTTGGTGGTGGCCAAGATGGGCCACGGTCTAGCACAGGTCAAATGACTGAGTGGATGCTTGCTGTCCTCACCACCTCCTCGGGAAGCCGTCTTCTTTCCTGAAGTTGAAATGTCACCCCTTCCTTCCGGTTGCTACCTTGACCTTTAGTCTCCTCTTAAAACACATGAGCAGGATGCTGCTGTTCTTGGGAGAAAAGCTCAAATTCCTTAGGCGGCATCTGGGGCCCCTGCAGTCCGTCCCTCACTTCTTCTCCTCCAGCCTTGTTTCCCACCGGGGTCCCCCACACTTTGCCCTCTAATCGCACAGGCCTCGGAGCCTCCACGGCTGCCCAGCTGCCCAGCCTTGGAGCCTTGGCGATGGCTGCTTCCCTGTCTAAATGCCCCCCATCCCCAAACTCACCCCTCAGATCCCAGATTCGCCTTTCTGGTCTGCAGGGAAACCTCTGTGGCAGGCTGGCCTAGCGCGGCGTGACCTTGGCTGCACTCGGGACTTTACACGTCTCCTTGTGGTTGATTCATCTGTCCCCCGCTCTGGACAGCGAGCTCCACAGGGCGGGGACCATGGCACATTTGCTTAATTCCCCTGACATAGTGGCTATAGCATAGCAGAGGCTCCACAACTGTGTTAAAGAAATACATGAATATTGTCACTGCAGGGTCAGTGGGACCTGTGTCCCTGGGCAAGGCCTCACCACCAGAATAGGGAGGGTGCTAGGAGAGCATGGGGTCCACCCTGCTCATGGGGAGAATTCCCAGGTGGGAGAAACAGCAGGAGCAGCTGGGGAAACCAAAGCCCAGAGTGGGGAGGCAACCTGTCCGAGGTCGCATGGTGAGGTGGGGGCAGAACAGAGACCAGGAGTTGAACTCCTGACCCGTGGTTGATGCCTCAGCTCTGCCTGAGTCACCTGGGTCTCAGGTCTGGGTGACGGTCCAGAACCCCAAGCTGGGAACAGACGAGGGAGGGTGAGTTTGGGCAGGGGGTGTGGGTGTGGGTGGAGGGTGATGAAATGAAGCCATGGGCTCTGGAGGGAACGTGCGTGGGGCTGCCCCAGTCCCGACTGGGCAGACTTGAACCTGGTGCCAGGGTAGCCTGGGATGAAGTTGTCACAGGCTCCCAGCGAAATGAGAAGAATCAGACCGATGTGGACGCCTGGCGTAAGGTCGCCAACTGTTAACACCCCTGAAATGAGCGTCACCTGATCCCGGTTTGGGAAATGTCATGTGGAGGCATTTAAAAGTCAGTGTGATTTAACAAGGAACTTGCGCAGAGTTGGCTGGACTTTCTGCAGAGCGCGGGTGGGGCTGGCGGCGTGAGCTCCTGCCTGCTCCATTCCTCTGACTCGAGTGTAATAAATCCTGTCTCAGGCGGAGCTCGCAGTCCGATGGGAGGGGTGCGGATAACAAACGAGCATAACTTCAGGCAGTGACAGGTTCTGTGGGGAAATTGAACAGGGTGGTGAAGTGGAAGTGACGAGAGTGCTCAAGTACCACCTGGGGTCCCAGCAGGAGACGGGTGACATGACAGTCCAGTCGGGCATCTGAGGGGAGTGTGACAGGGAGATTGCTCATGAAGGGCGGGCAGGGAACCTCAGCGAAGGGGCTGCCTTCCCCCTTCCGTCTCAGCTGGGCCAGGGGAAGAGTGACTACGGGAGCCCAGAGGAGAGAGCTGGGTGGAGGGGCCCTGTGAGGAGGGCTACCTGATAGGGGCTGACGCCCCCAACTGGGCAGAGTCCGGCAGCTCTGATGCTCTGCAGGGAGGGACCCAGGGGGACCGACACCCTGATCTTCCTCCTTGCTTCCCTGATATCCTGCTGGGGCTCCCCTTTGACGAAACCCACCTGGAAGCCACAGAAGCCACACCTTTGACGTGGCCGGTCCAGTTAGCCCCCCCTGGGGCACAGAGCAAGGGGACGGGGAGGAGTGAGGATCTGGGGGCACTCGAGGGGCCCGCGGCACTGGGGAGAAGCGTTAATTTGTCACTGCACTGGGACGGTAACTTGGGAGAGGTTACACGGGAGCTGACATCTGATGGTGAAGAGGGCACGGCAGGGGCGCAGGAGTCCAGAGGCAGGCGCCGCGGTGTCCTGCGGGCCACACAGTGGGAGCTGGAGTTTTACCTTCAGTGCCGGGGGAGGCCGTGGGTGCGCTTTAGGCAGAGGAGTGCTGTGAGCCAGCTTCTCCGAGGGGGTTCGGCGTGGGACCAGGCAGGGCCCGGGGAGCAGGGGTCTATAGAAGGTGAGAGGCCTGGACTGGGGCGGTTGGTGGGGGATAGAGAGCCATGGCCAGAGGAAGGTATGTTTCGGAGGGAGAAGCCCAGAACTGACAGGTGAGACGTGGGGACGGGGGACTCCATGGCTCAGGGCTTGGGTCAGTGGGGGTGGGGCAGGGCTGTGCACTGAGCTGGGAGAGCTGGGGGAGGAGCCAGGGGGGAGGGAGACAGTAAGAGTCCTGTTTGGACCAGAACGTCAAAGATGCCCTGAAGCCTCTAGGAGAAGGCGCCAGGGCGGGCCCTTTAAACTTGGAGCTGGCCATTTAGAGGACAGGGGCTTATCTTTGAAAGGGTGCCTTTGTTGCTATTTTAACTTCATTTTAACAGAAGGATTTGTCCTGTATGTAATAAATATATAATATTTATTTGTTTATTTATTTACTTATTTATTTTTTAAAGAGAGGGAGAGAAATATCATAGTGTGGTTGCCTCTCACATTCCCCCAATTGGGGACCTGGCCTGAAACCCAGGCATGTGTCCTGACTTGGAAAAGGACCCTATTACATATAATAAATCTTTCTGTTAATATATATGTATATTAAGCAACTGTCTGCTCTGGGCACCGTCCTGGGAGCAGAGGCTGACTGGCTGCTGGCCCGAGGAGGCCACAGGGGCCTGGGCTCACGCAGGGACCGGATGGGGCTGGTGGGCCTCTCCTCGCACCCTGCGTGGGCCCAGGCCCCCAGTGGTCTAGCCACCCCAGACATGGCAACGCAGTTGTGAAGAAGGCGCCAATCGCCGAGTTCCCTGTCTGGGCCCAAGGACTGGAAGCTTAGCTGATGAGACGAACCGACCTGCAAAGATGGGTGTGGCGTGAAAGGCAACAGAGGCAGAAGGGAGATGGGCCCCAGGCTCCCAGGAGGCCAAATTGCCACTGGACTCGGGTCAAGACAGCCTGCGGGGAGCCCCCGGTCTCCGCCCAACACCAGCCAGGAAGAGGGCTCGGGGGCTGGGGTCTCAACACGTCTGGACAAGCTCGGCCTGGAACAGGGGAGGCGCAGGCCTCAGGAGCTCTGCAGCCTTCGTGGTTGGGACTGTGGGCCCTCCTGGGACCCTTGACCTCTCTGGGCCTCAGTTTCCTCAAATGGTAGATGGGATGAAGAGCACTTTTCCCGCCCAGGCTGCTGTGCAGTGAGAGAGGGCATGTGAGATGCACTCGGGCAGGGCCAGCAGACTCCGCTCCACCAACACTGGGTCCGTCATCGCCACCGTAGCACTAGTAATGACATCACTGTCCTCTGTCACCTGCCTCAGAGACTCCCAGAAGGTTAGGATCCTGAGATTGCGCTTGGTTAAATGCCCTTCATTCAGCTTCGAAGAGGCGGAGGCCCAGCAAGAGGAGGCAGAACCGCCGAGGGCCACGGTGGAGCAGGGCCACAGACAGGCTCTGCTCGTGAGGTCGGCCTGTCTGCACCTGGCACCGTGGGGCTTGCAGGTGATTGAAAGACCATGTTGCTGTGGGCAACGGAGGGTCATGTGGGGGGCTGCAGAGAAGGGAAAGGAGCAATTTCTAGGCCTGAGGTGTCTGCACTGGCTCCTGAGTCTGGCCCAAGTCTCTGAATAAATGATGGCTGTGCAGACAGGCCTGAGTCTCCATGGTCCCAGATGTCTGTGCCACTCGGGGAGGGACAGGCTCGGAACCAGGGGACAGACAGGCTCTACCCGCCCTGGGGCAGAGGAAAGGGCACCAGGCACGATCCCAGGAAGGGTCTCCAGCTGGTGAACGGGGAGGCTGCAGCAACTCCCTTCACTAGTATGGAGGTTCCGGGCCCCCGGGCCCCAGGCTCCAGGTCCTGGGCCTGGCAGGGAGTTCTAGGGTGAGCAGCCCTGCAAACAGGCCAGGTGTGTGCTCTGGAGGTGCCCAGGCCAGGCCAGTCTGGGCCAGTGTGGCCTGATACCCGTGTGGGGTCAGCAGGCCAGGGCAGGTTTTCAGGCAGGTTCGCCACTTCAGGGCAGTGAACCCGGCTGGGACAGACCCCTGACAGCATTCCAGGGACGGTGGCCTCAGGTGTCCCCTTGTCTGATGCTTCTTTTCCAGGGTTTCCTTCATTCTGGTCTCGCTCAGCTATGCCACCTGGGCCAAGGAGCCTTGGCCTGGCTCAAACACCCCTCACAGCCACCAATTATTTCAATTTGTCATAAATTTTTAACTGTTTGCTAATCGACACAGACTGGGCAGCCAGCCCTCTGGTCTCTGGTCTCGAAGCGAAGGGTGAAAGAACCCAAGCGCTGCCTGCAGGTCAGCGAACTGATACAGTCACGTTCACTGCCTGCTCTGAGTCAATTGCCTGCTGCCTAAACGCAACTCTTGTGACTCTCGAGCAACACACTTATGGTCCACTCATGGTTAATTAGCAGGACTCAGTGGCAGTGGTGAGGTTCGTGCGGAGGGAGGTGTGTCTCCCGCACTCGGGGCAGTGGGAGGGAGGGACTGATACGGGGGTGGGGCTCACAGCCTCCTAACAGACTGGCCGCTCCAGGAACCCCACAGGGTGACCTTGGCAGCCTGGAGCCAGGTCAGGGGTCTCAAACCATAAGGGTCAGTTCCCAGACTGACACTTTGCTACCTGGGCCTGTGGCCTCAGGAAAAGACAAAACCTTTGTGCTTGGGAGTTTTTCTAATGGCATAATAATATCAAGCCTCCCGCAATCTGAGACTTAGGATGGGGGTCAAACTCGGTGGATGTTGCTGGAAAGAAGGGCCGAGTGAACAGGGAGGGCAGCAGGTTCTGAGGACGGAATCCTGCACCCAGCTCACTCTGTGTGATGAAGGAGGGTGCAGAGGGTGCAGCGGGTGGGGGCTGTCCCCAGAGGACGTGAGGCCTGGGGCTGGGCCTGGAAATATGAATGTTTCCTGGTGGACCCAGTGGAGGAGTGTTTCAGGGGAGGGCGCAGTGTGGGCGGGGTCTGGAGGCATCTGCTGAGTCTGTGCTGCCACAGCAGAGCAAGGGGTAGACCCTGGGGCTCCTGTGCTGAAATGTGGCCCATTTCTGGGCACCTGGCCAGCAGGGTTGTCGGAAAAGCTTAGATGTACTTAACCCTGTTCACAATTTTTAGAGCCCACTATCTGATGTCGGGCAAGTTACTTAACTTCTTGCGCCTTAGTTTCTCCATCTGTGAAGTGGGGACGATGACCCTGGGCTGGGTGAGGAGTGAACTTGTGTGAAGTGCTTCAAGGGGGCGCCCAGCCTGCCATTGTCGGGACTGGTGCTCACTGGGTGCCCGGCACCTGTGGGTCCGTCTAGTCCTCAGAATACCAGGTGGGTGGGGTGGTAGGAGCTTTGGATACTCTGACTCCCCAGAGGTGAGGGGCCAAGCTGGTGAGCAGGCAGCTGAGACCCGCCCTGTCTGTCTGACTTCAGAGCCCGCCCAGTGCCCAGAGCAGAGTCTGACCTGTGGTGGGGGCCACCCGCCCCTCCCTTCCCTCTGGGGAGGCTCCTACAGCACCAGTCCCTTTGAGCCCAGATCCAGGGGTTCACACAGAGACCCCCACATGCCCGTGGAGAAGGGCCATCTGTGCCCCAGACCCGCGGGGTGGGGGGGTCACTCTCCCTCCTGCCTTGTCCCACCTCCCCGGAAGCCTGTGAGTCTCAGCACAGAGAGGACCTTCTCACTCCGTCCCTTCCGAGGGAGAGAGGGCGATGGGGGCCTTTGTCCATCCCTCCCCCCAGGGGCTCACTGAAGCCCCATCACCCGCCTGCCTGCGGGGAGTGTGGGGACGGCGCTGGGGTTAAAATCCGCACCTGGATGGGCCCCTGCTGGAGGAATTAATTTGTGTACACATAGAAAATCTCCACAGATTTGTCTTCTAACATTTATTCTGGAAACTGGAACATGCAGATAAGGCAGCGCCTGATGCTGGAACCAGAATAAATTTGCATTCTCTAAGCCACGGAGAGCTGCATTTAGATAGCTCTGGGGGGGGGGGCGGCGAGGGGAAGGAGAGGGAGGCCTGCCTCAGCCACACAAAGGCTCTGACGGGCCTTTTCTCCAGTAACAAAAGCCCACCCGTGAGAATCCCAGCACCTGAGCACTCAACAGTCCTACACTCCTGGAGTCTTAGACTCTTTAGTCTTAAGACTGTCCCTTAATAGAATCTTAAAATCAAAGCATTTCAAGTCAAAATCACAGGATTTTAGCTTAACCATTAGCTTGGCCAGACCCTTGACCAGCACCTGAGTCCCCTCCACCACGTTCCAACAAGCGGCCTCCAGGCCTTTGAGCTACCCTGGGGCCACCTCCTCCGGGCAGCCCTCCATGATCACTCATCATCCCATTAAGAAGACCTTGGAGCAGGACCTGAGACAAGGAGCAGACCATTGAGGAAAAAAAAATTCTAGCCAGAGGGAACAGCAAGTTCAGAGACCCTGAGGTGGGAATGCACTTGGTGCAGTTGAAGGAGAGCAAGCAAGACCCGGCTTCTACATGTGTGGGGGTGGGGTGGGGTTGTGGGGGCAGGACGAGCAGTGAGGGGCCTTGACTGGACTCTGCCCTCTGCCCTCTGCCCCAGCCCGCCCTGCTGTGCGCCTTGGGAGAGTCACAGCCACTCTGTGACACCTTTGCTCCTCGAACCAGGGTGTGGGGGCCGATGAAGCCAGAGGTTCTTCCAAGGCCAGGCACACTGGATCTGCCCCAGGTCCCCTAAAGGGGAAGGTGGGACGAGGAGGACATATGTGCTGGTCTTTCTTGAGACTCACGGGGCAGCCCGGCAGCCCAGGCAGACAGGCAGAGAGGGCCCTCCCCAGAGAAGGAGGCCCAGACTCTGTTCCAGGAACACCTCAGTCCTGAACATGCTTCTGTCAAAGGAATCGCACCCCCTGTTCTCTGCATCTTTCAGTAGCAGAACTGAAGGGTTTTTAGATGCTTAGCTTGTGGCCCAGGGAAGGGAAGGCAGAGCCCAGGTTGGCTGGAGGACTCTGCCGTTTGTGGTGGCCGCGGTGGGTGGCCCATGCTGCTGCGTGAACATGTTTCCCGCCAGCACAGGGGTGGACTTTGATGCCTCTGTGTTCGGGGGGCTCTTCCCAAGCAGTCCTGGAGGCAAGGTTCTGCGTTGCTGGTGGTTCATGTGGGAGATGCTTCTCTACAGGATGAGAGAGTACAGAGGGCGGGGGGGGGCAGTGGGGGCAGGGAGCGAAAGGTCAGATAAAGGCCATGAGTCCCAAGTGCCGACCTCAGAGTGGGCCCACATGCAGTGGGGCCGGGCACTGTTGACCGTCATGGGGACTCTGGTCATGTGGGGGTAACTGTGCCTGAGGTTCCATCCGGGAGGCTGTGCTCTGCACCTTCCCTGGACCGCAGGGTCTCTCCCTGTCCCACGTCCCCCACCCTGTTCCCACTTGTCCCCTCTCCAGGGTCTGCAGTGGCTCCTCCCCACCTCTCCCTTTCCTTCTCCCACTTAACGAACAGCTTCACTTAAAAAGCCATCTGGGAGGATGGATGGTACAAGGCACATTCTGTAGAATAAGTTTTCAGGGAGAGGAGCCAAGAAATTAAAGGCACAGCGCTTGCAATTCCAGGCTTAGTAGTTCTGCGGCTGTGGAGTGAGTCACCTGTGCTGGGCTCTCGGGCACCTTGGCCCCCGCCGCCCCCACGTCCCCAGAGCCTGGTGAGTCCTTGAAGGTTGGGCAGGTCTTAATTAATCTCTGTATTCCCAGCTCCTAGGCCTGCGAACTAGAAGTCAGTAAATATTTGTTGAATTAATGAAAATAAGTCTGTGCAGAAGATGTACTTCTGTGAAGATGTCAGCATTTTAACAGGGAACAGAGCCTCGAGTCATGGGAATGAGCTCCCACGGTAGAGTTTCAGGCCCCTGGAAACTTGGGACAGACGCTTCCACTATTGTGCACCATCTGGAGGAGGCAGGTGGAATTTTCCCTGCATGGCTTTCCGGTGCAGAACCAACTCGTAGTCTGAAAAGTACGAAAGTGCCACGAAAACAGGTGTGTTTCCCCTTCAACTCCCTGGTGGGAGGAGGCTTCTCTCCAGTCCTGTCAGCTTTCCTGGGGCTGGTTCTGGTCGATGGGACATTCCACCCCCATGGCTGCTCCCCCCACCCCCTGCTTCTGCATGGCAAGCTCCTGCTGACCTTCCCACCTGGCCCTCCGACAGGAGGCCACCAAGCCTCCCCAGTCAGTGCAGCTCTGCCTGTGGCGAGGGAGACCCTGAGGTCAGCCGAGATGTGAAGGAGCCTGTTCTGCAGCCGAGACATGGCCACGTAACACCCGCTCGCTGCCCTGGCTGCTTCTCCCAGGCTACTCTGGGGCCCATCCTCACCACTGGGCGCTGCCCCAGTCCTCCCGCCACGCGCCCCTCATGCCCCAGCTCTGTGCACTGATAGCCTCTTTGCTCTTGAGACTGTCCCCTCCAGCCTGCCCCTCAGCAGCACAAAGCTGACGGGGTCCTTCCCTGCTGGAAACCCAGCCCAGGCTCCACGTGTCCTCAGGTCACAGCCCAAACACCTCAGCTCTGCACCAGTGCACAGAGGCACGGACATTAGCAGGTCCACACCGGGCGAGTGCCCGCCCCGGCTTTTTTGCACCTGCCCTTCCCCCTGCCCGGATGCCCTGCCCTCCCCGTTGTCATGGCGAGCTCTTACTCACTCCTCAACACCCAGCTGCAACATGCCCTTCTCAGTGAGGCCCTCCCCTCCTTCAGGTCTGGGACCTGTCTGGTTCTGCTGACCCACCTCCCGGGATTCGGCCCCTGCCCCCTAGCCCACCCTGTGGCCGGGCCCCAGAGCAGGCCCCCTCCCCACCCATGAGTGACTCACCCGAATGTCGCGTCTCTAGTCTCTCTCTGCCCAACCTCGAGCTCTCCCCTCCTGGCCACAGGTCACAGGCAGCCAAGGCTGCTCCCAACACCTGACTTTCTGGAATCTTTTATTTGCCTGCTGGCCTGAGAACTTCCATATCCAGCAGCTGGACCTATCTTTAGTCCCTGCCCCAGTTAGTTGGGGGTGAACTGGCCCCCAAAGCAGTCTGTGAGGGGTGGAAAGAATCAGAGGGACCCGGGTTTGAATCCTGGCTCTGCTAAAAACTTGCTGTGTGATCTTAGTCAAGTGCCTAAACCTCTCTGGGCAGCAGTTTCCTGGTTGGTAACAGGGACATGCTAATACCTCTCCTGGGGCATCCAGAGGGTGCAGGATCCGGTGTATGGACGATGGGCAGCTCCTGGCCACAGCAGCCCTCACCCCCGCTTCACCCTCATTTCTGCTCTCATCCCCTCCTTCCCTGAAGCTTGGAAGGCGAGGCCCCTTCCCTAAGGTCACGGAAGAAGTCGAGGGGTCCAGGGTCTGTCGCTCCCTCCTGAGCA
This sequence comes from Artibeus jamaicensis, assembly GCF_021234435.1. Lineage (NCBI taxonomy): Eukaryota > Metazoa > Chordata > Mammalia > Chiroptera > Phyllostomidae > Artibeus > Artibeus jamaicensis. The sequence goes on from NW_026522057.1 coordinate 12,614,273, forward strand.
GGGCTCTGTCTGCGACACACCGCCCTGTGCCTCCGTTCCCTCTTCCATGAAGTCAGGATAATAATCGTGCCCAAGTGGAGCTGGTGGTGTGGGGCAGACTGGGCTGGCCCGCAGGCAGCACTCAGGACAAGGTCTGGCTGTTGTGACCGCCTGTGAGCTGTGGCTCTTTGTGGCTCCTGCTACGCTCCCCCTACACACCTCCTCAACCCCGCCCCCCGCCAGTCTCACATTCTGGAGAATTTAATGGCTCAATGCGACTAAACTTTCTGTTCCTCTAAGAACCGAGTTCACCTGTGTTTCCTGCATGGGGAAACTGAGGCCCAGGTGGGAAATGGCCAGTCACACCTGAAGTAGGTGGCAGAGATGGGACTGACGTCCTCCCCAAGGTCTTTTCTGTTGCTTCCTTAGGGACAGTTGGCACCAGCAAGCTCCACTGAGAGGAAAAGTCTGAGACTGGGATCGTTGTAATTATTGTCATCGTTACCCCTGTGCAGACATGACAGGGGATCTGGCCGAGAGCCAAGTGGGAGAAGGGAAACTCAAGGGAGGGGGCTCGGGGGGCTGCTCCCCAGCAGCGGAGACCAGCTGTCCCCAGGCAGTGTCCCGCTGCCGCACCGGACGCTCTTTCTTTCCACCAGTTCATTGAGCAGCTCCTGCCGGGGGCCGGGCCCCAGGTGGGTGGTTGTGGTCACACTGGGCCCTCTGCCAGGCTGGGAAGTCCCGATTCCAGAACCACACTCATCATTTACTGAGTGTGAAATGAGGGTGCCGGACACTCGGCCACCACGGATAGTCCTCACAACACGCCCACGAGGGAGGCAGCGCGAGGACAGCCCCGTTTCCCAGGTGAGGAGGCAGAGGAGGCCTGGTCGCTGGGCTCCTGCAGAACCCTGTGAGGAAGGGAGTCTCCCTGAGGAGGGCGCTGAGGCTTAGAGAGGGTCGGGAGCTCACCCAAAGCCGTTCTGCTTTTTCCTACCGCCTGGCTCTACTCCCAGCTCTCCCAGTGGGGGCTGAGTTTTGCCCACCCTCATCCCCAGGCAGGGTGACCCCCAGAGCAAGATGAGGCTAAGTTTGCAGGGGTCTTTTAAAATGACAAATCGGATCATGTCACCCTCTGGCTGAAGGTCTCCTGTGGCTAGTGAGGGGACTCTGTCCTTTGGTGCTGAGTCTCATGACCTCTCAGCCAACCAGGTGCCAACCCCGGGGCAGCTGCAGCCACAATGTAACTCTGAGGCCCTGAGAAGATGCTGATTCCCATGCTGGTGGTGCTCCGGCTTCCCAGTGTCTCCATTCCTCACGACGACCCCTCCGGGGTGCGCAGTGGATCCTCACCTTACCTGGGGGCAAGCTGAGGCTCCCAGAGGTGAAGTGACGTACCCAGGCACCCACAGATTGGAAAGCGCAGATCCACGCCCAGGGCCGCCTGGCCCCGAAGCCCTTTGTCCGCCCCTCTGAGGTCTCATTTTGGGAAGGCAGCGAGATTGATCATGTGTCTGCAGCCAGCCTCGCTATTCCCGGAGAGCCGGGCCCACCAGCTGGAATACCAAGTGTTTTGTTACTTACATCACATCCAATAAGTATCATTCCTTTGGCTGGACATTGAGAAATGGTCTCAGCCACCGAGGTGGAAGGTGAAAGAGGAATTGCTGGGAAAGAGGGAAATGATCAGCTGGACAGAGGCTGGGGCGGACCGGGAGGCAGAGAAGGTCCCGAGGCCAAGGAGGCCAGCCAGGGGGTGGGGGCAGTGGGCTTCCCGCCCAGCCACCCCGCCGCCTGCTCCTGGTGACCTGGACAGCCCGTTAGCCTCTCCGAGCCTTGGCTTCCTTCTGGGTAACATAGCTCTGATCATGCACAACCTTAGGGCAGCTCCATTCCTGGACGTCTCATTGACCCCGACTCGGCTGGACCCTGTTACCTCCTCTGTCCTTCCTGCCTTTGCACGGCTGGTGGCTCCAGCAGGAGCCTGTTCCCCTCCTGTGGCCCGCCCCACACCCCTACTCCGCTCACCCTCCTGGCTGAAGCACCTCTTCCTCCAGGCAGCCCTCCACTGCCCCACGCTGGACTGTCTGCCTGCTCTGCCCACAGCCTGTGCCCCTTCCCACGGTGGGAAATCTGTGCTGCTCAGTGCTGCATCCCCAGAGCCCAGGACAGGGCCTGCACATAGTAGGTGCTTAATAAATGGGTGATATTTATTTATTCAATCAATATATATTAACCACCAATTACATGCCAGGCTCCATCTGGGTGCTGGGGAGCCTGTGAACGAGGGGGAGCAGGGCATCTGGAGGCTCTGGGCCACGCCAGCCCCTCTCCCTCTACCTACAGGCCGTTCTGGCTTCTGTGGGCATCATCCACACTCCCTGCTGCATCCCCTGGGGCCCATCACAGGGCGAGAGCAGACCTGGCATCTCTCTGTGGCCCCAACAGCGGCCGGGGAGACTGTCCTGGCCATGCTGTGTGAGGTCTGGGCTGAGGTGCCCCTGGAACTTAGCAGAGGGACAGGAGCTGGATGCTGACAGCAGAGGGTGGGGCAGCCAGTGCAACACGCTGCGAGCCGACATGCCAAGGAATTCCACAAACTGGGATCCGGTTGGCTGGGGGCGCTGTGCAAAGCTGTGACCCCGGAGGACCACTCTGCTTCTGGGTAAGCCCCGCCCTGCTCTTCAGTCATGGCTGCTTTTGCTGTTGCTTCAGATGCCCCTTCTTTCTATTTCCCAGGATGCTCTGGGCTCCGCACTTCCTGCTGTTCCTCCCTCTCTGGGTCTTGTTCCCCATTGGTGGAAGGGCGGAGGTTATGTGCACTGATCAGCCTGTAGTTTTCCTCTCAGGAAGTCACACAGTATGCACTGAATTAATGAAGATACTCGGACAAAGAAGAGGGCTTGCCTTGTGGGAGTTCTTGGTACCAGGAATATCAGACGCACGAAGTAAAGAATAAGAAGCCACTGTGAGGGGGCGCCAGAGGGTGGGGATGCACATGCTGACTGTAGACCTGGGGCAGGTGCCTTTACCTCTCTGGGCGCCTGGGTCATCCCCTGGCTGTGAGGAGTAACTGAGACAGTGCAGGGGAGGATGCAGCCCCATAAGCCAGCCAGGAGGCCTCTGCAGCACCGTCCGCTGGGCTCTGCTTCTCCTGGCAGAGCACGCCACCAAATGCCGGCACCAGGCCGGTCTCACAGGCAGAGAGAGAATGATGGCAGTGGAGCTAGAGACTTGCCTGCCCCTTCTTGAAAGTTTCAGCTCACTGGTGACCCATCAGACTGTCCTCGCCTGACCTTGGCCTCCTCCCTCTGAGTCCCAGCTCAGCCCATTGTCTACACGCGTGCTTCAGGCCATCCCAATGTTGGTCGGACCCATGACAGGAGCACAATCAGATGCCCATATACCATCTGAGTATCTAAAACCATAGCACATTGACAATAGAATCGATACTATCCTGTGACTTTGGTGACTATAATTTTATAACTACCTAGAAAGCCAGGATGCTTCAAAGCCTTCCATGTTTCCCACCAGGATGTGGAGGGACGGGGAGAGCTGGCCTTGCCTCCGACTTCCCACCCCTGGGTCTACCCAGCTCTGCAAGAGGCCTCACGCACACAGGTCTCAACCTTTGCCCGCAGCTGCCCCTTGGGCCCAGGTGCTTGCACAGGTGCCAGGCCACGCTCAGGAGCACGAGCCAGGAAAGAAGCCCCCCCGCACACACTCTGGAGTCAGGAAGTGGGCTCCGGGCCATTTGGGCAGGGAATTGCGGGGTGCCCGGCACCTGAACCACATTCTGGAATGACGGAGCTCCTTAGCTGTTCAGGCTTCTTGTCCCGGGGAGCAGTGCTGAAGGGGAAGGACCAGAGTGGGCCCTCTGAGGTGCAGGGCCCAGCGTGTGGCCTTTTGCCCAGGTCTGAGGATGGTATGCGATCCAGCCTGTCCACCTGCCCGGATGTCTGCCTGGTTTTCAGTGGGAATGACCCAAGAGGCTGGAGCAACCCATTAGGGAGAGTGAGACTCACAGACCCAATGCCAAGGCCACAGACAAAGTTCCAGGGACAGCACCAGACTTAGGGCCCAGAGCCTCAAGGGACAGGGTGAACAACTCATCCTGGTTTTCCCAAAATTCCCATAGTCCCGGGCAATTCAAGACAGCTGATCACAGGAATAAGACAGAATTGGTCAGGAAGGGGTCTGCACTCAACAGATGGGAATCAGGCATCCAGAACTGCAGCCCCCATCAGCCTCCCCCCATGCAGGTGAGAGGGCCCAGGTGGACCTGAGCGCCTGACGACCTGGCTGGGCCGAGGCAGGGCTGATGGGCCCGCCAACAGCCACACCACTTCCTTGAGGGCCCCAGCCTGCGCCGGTAGGGGCCGCCACCCGCAGACAGATCCGCAATTCGTTCAGAGCAGAACAACTCAGCCCCGCCTGTGAGGACCCCATGCTTCAAACACTCACACTCGTTCCGCGAATAAGTACACGTTAAAGAGCCACATCTTCTCAGGAGTTCGCGACTTTTCTAGAGTTATCTCCTCTAATGGATCTTCCATACGAATGAACAAGAGATACTTTCATTGAACAGAAAAGAAAGAGGAAAGGTTATCAGCAAGTCGAGAGAAAATTCTGATTTTAACATAATGTGGCTTGAAAGGAAGTGCTGCGTTTTGCCGAATAGCCGGCGATGAGCTGCTCACCGCTCTTTGTTCACAGTAGCCGAGGGAAAGAGTGTTGAGACCGGGTCCCGCCATTATGCGGGCGGAGGAGAATAATGCTTTCAGTGAGATCTCAGGGTAAATGCACAGTTTCATGCGCACAGAGAATCCATCTTTGCAGCCTGAGTGCAGGCCAGACCTGCCTATCAAAGCTGGACAGACAGACGCGGGGTGCCAGAGTACAGGAGAGGGACAGTCCCCCTGACGTGGGATCCTGGGAGGGACGATGGAACTAGTGATAGTGAGGGAATAGCAGCCCTCCGGTGGGTCCAGGGCTTCGCCGTCGAAATGGCCCTGCAGAGCCCGGTCTCGGGGTGACGGCTGCTGTCTCTGCTCCAGCACCTCTTCTGTGCCGGCCCCTGAGCCAGTCCCTGGGCCAGGCACTTTGAGAGGATTATCTCACTGCGTCCTCACCTTCACTTGTAGAGAGGGGCTGTTGCTGTTGCCATTTTGCTAGAGAGGGAACAGCCTCAGGGGAGGCAGGGGTGGGGGGGCCGGAACACGCAAGGAGGTGGTGGGGGAGCTGGCCCAGGGACCACACTGCCAAGGGGGGAGCGCCCAACCACACTCCAGGAGGCAGAGGGGTGTGGGGGAGCCACCACACGCCAGGAGGCAGTGGAGCAGGACACAGGTCCTGGAAGCTACTACAGAGCCCATGGCCCCGGTCTGTGTGACCCAGCAAGGCGAGGGCGGAGCCCATCTATCAGGGACCTTCCAGCCACCAGATGCTGGGTGTGCTTCACATTTCAGGGTGTATTACTGCATGCACCGCCCCCCCCCTGCAGTTCTTGGGAGGTGTCACTGTTCCCTTCTTGGCTCGGGCACAGAGAAGTGTGACTGGAGGAGGATGTAGCCAGTCCCATCTGTTCACACCCAAGAGCTCGGCCTGCAGGAGGGTGGCCCCTGGGGTGCATGACCACTGGGTGCCTGCACCCCTCTCCCTCCTGGGACCTGCCCTCTGACCTTGAGCACCGCCTTCTGGGCTGTTGCCCTGTCCTCTGCTGGGCTTGCTGCTGATCGCCCACCCCACTGGTGGCTGCCGTGTCCACGTCTGGTCTGAGAGGGCCGGCGGCGGGGCTGGCCGGGAGGGGCCGGCCTGTCCCTGCCGGCAGCCTGAGCCTCTCCCGGGGTTCTCCTGGAGCCGCCTACCCAGTGGGAGTGTCCACCTCAGCCTCTTAAGAGTGAGACCCCAACCACCATGTCGCCAGAGTCATGGTGCCCTGTGGGGACAGAGGTGGCACTGAAGAGTTCTCCATTCTCGGCAGGCTGCCCAGTATTGGCCCAGCTCAGCGTCTGACTTGCTGGGTGAGCACACTGCTCTCTAGACCTTGGCGTCTCTGACTGGCGGCGATGTGCTGGGTTATTGGCAGGAGCCTTCCCAGCCCCAATTTTCTAGGAGACCCTGGCCTTTGACAAGGGTCCATTGCATTTCCACACCCCAGGATGGCCACGACCCCGGGCGGTCAGAGAGTCTACCGCTCTGCCGGGAGAGGCCCGAGATCAGGCTCTGGTGGCTTTGAGCTGCCAGCGCCCTCCCCCCAGCCCCTCAGAGGTGGCCCTGTGTCCTATGCCCCTTTTCACACTCTTCCGAGTCTTTCCTCTAAACCACTTTGTGCCTCGTCCCCTTCTCCCTGCAGCTGTGAAGCTTGGGACATGCTCTTTGGCCTCCAGCCTCAGTTGGTCCCTTGAATCTGAGACTGGCCTGTTTCCAAGCTCCAGCGCTGCCCCCAGCCCGACACTGGCTGTGACTCAGTTCTCCCTTTCCACTCTGCTGCAGACCCCGAGGGCCCCTCACTACCGCTCGTCCAGCCAAGTGCAGGCATGACAGGAGGATCCAGCTGCTCCCACTTCAGAATGCACAGCAACAGACACGAACACCCAGAGTCCCTCCTGGTGGCCCCAGCTACACAGTCTTGGCAACCATGGCGCGTGTGCTTCCCGCTCCCACCGGCAGACAAGGTGCCTGCATGCAGATCCTTCATTCTGTTGAACGAAAGCCCCGGTGCCCCGCAGGTGTGCTCGGGCTCCGGCTCTGGTTGCATTGAAACTGCTCTTCCACAGTCAGCTCCCCCTTTCACGGCTGGGCCCCTGGCTCTCTCTCCAATGCCTGCTTTTGTGTGGCTGCAAATTGTTTCCAGTTCCAGCAAAGTAGGTCTCCAACTTTGCATAAAGTCCAAACGCTCTGGCCCTGGAGGGCGGCTTTCCACCTGCTTTCCCTCCTCCCGGCCGGGCCCCACATCCTCACAGTCCGAGCCACTAAGGAGGGTGGAATGGCACCTTGGAGGTGACAGAGAGGTCTCTCCCTGTGGCTGTGGATGCCACTGCCCATGGGGTGCATGAACCAGCGCAGCGGGCCCCCTGCCCACGTTCACCGACGAACACGCGCCCCATGTTCACACAGGAAGGAACCGTGGGATCCTCACGGTAATGACATGGGCAGTAGCTGTGACCACAGAGCCTTTCCTGTGGCTGGGCGTGGAGTGGGGCTCTTTCCAGGCGCCATCGTTCAGTCCTTGCCATAACTGTATAAAGTAGGAGCTGTTACTGTCCCCATGCCTGAAGTCACTGACGCTTAGAGAAGTCAGGAAGAAGCCCCCCGAAGCTCACACAGCTAGTGGGCCACAGAGCACATCACAGCCTCGTGCATGTCAATGTGCTGTCCCTGTGCGCACTGGGGGTCCCCACACCAGGGAGCCTTGCCCATGGCGCCCAGGACACACTCCTAGTCTCACCCATGACACAATGCCCGTGTACCCTAATGAAAACCCTCAGGGGCACAGGATGCAATACCCTCCCTATCAGCACAGCTAACCCTGGTCCCTGGGTGTTCCACATCCGGCCTGACAGGACAGCCTTTGGAGGTAGTGACGGGCCCACCTGCAAGTGCACCCAACGCCCTCCACTGCGCCCCCCTCCAAACCCAGGAGGCTGTTTGGTGAAATGATCGGTGACCAGCGTGTTCCCTGAGTGCCCCACTCCTCCCATGGTGACCTCTGCCCCTCCCTCCTGAGATCTCATTTGCCTGTTTGCACAGCCCCTCACACCCGCCGCCCACTGGGCCCAGCCGCGGAGCCAGCCTTCCTTATCAGAGGGAGAAAACAGTCAGAGATGGTTCTGGCTTCATCAGCTCCGCGTGGGGTGTCGGGGTGCGGATTGTGTGTTCCCAGCACTTCATCACACTCGGTTACTGTCTTATCTTTATTCATTCTGGCAAATTAAATTAGCACTGTCTCTCCAATCTTTGTTCTCCAGGAGGAATTAAACAACAGTGGCAAAGACGAAACTGGCCACAGAGGGGGTATTGGATGTGCTTTCAGCTCTGGCTCCCGGCCTCTTAAAGGCCCACTGCCCTGGAAGGCCCCGGGCAGGCAGGCCCTCTGGGGATGGGGTCTGGGGTACTCTGGATGGGACATTTGTCTCTTTTTTCTTCTTTATTCCCAGAGGGGAGTCAGCAACTCTTCTCTCATTCTGCTTACCCAGGAGCAGGAGCGTTTGTGGGAAGCAGGCACCGTGGCCACCGTCTCACGGAGATGGGTGTTAGGGCACAGATTGGTCACCTGACAACAGCCAGTCAGGGGCCTTAGGGCTGGGGCCGCCTGCCTCCCCCGTGGGGGCCGCGTCTTGCCCATGGTGGGTGCCTGGCAGAGGCTTGCTGAGGGGACGTGGGCTGTGCCCACCTCCAGTCTCTGGGGCTCAGAAGCAGCAGAGAGAACCAAGGGGCTCTGAGGCCTGGGCTCAGTGAGCAAATGTTGGACAGGTCTCCTTCCATCAGTGCGTCTGGTTCAAGGTGAAGATGGAGGGCAAGACTTCCATCCGCCCCTTTGTGTTAAGGGCACATGGGTAGAAGGCAGAGTGCGTCTGGGTGATTGGACCTGGGAGAATTAACTTCTCCACTCAGGGCTCTTGTGAGCCAAGTTTGGAGGTGGTGGAAGAAGGGGTGCAGCGGGGGAGGAGAGGGGTGTGAGCTTCCTGCATCTGATGCTCCGGGCTGCCCGCTCCCGCCTCTCTCCAGCTCCCTCATCTTTCTGCCTCTCTCTCTCTGTGTATTAGTTTCTCCTTATCTTGTTTCTGCGTTGCTATCTGTGCCCTTTTTTCTTCCATGCCCCCACACTCCATTTTCCCACCGCCTGTCTGTGCTGTATCTCTCTCCCTCCATCTCTGTCGGGATGTGCGTGCTGGGCAGCGGTGGGCGTGGGTGGGGACATTTCTCATTTTCTCTTTGCCGCTGCCACACTCCTGTTCTTGTATCTCTCCCCAAGCCCCTCTTTCTTCATCTGTGTGCATATGTGTGTATGTGTGTGTGGTTCTGCATCTTCCTGTGAATGTATCCTTCCCCCTTTATCTCCCTCTAGGTGTCTCTTTTTCTTTGTTTTTTATTTCTTTGGTAATTTTTTTGCTCCCCCTGCTCTATGAATCTCTGCCTTTTTTCCCTCCCCACTTTTCCGTCTGTGCTGGCTGTCCTCTTTCTCTCTGCCCCCTCATCTCCCCTTGTACTCGCTTCTTCTTCTCCTGGGGTGGCCCTCTCTCTCTCTTCCCAATTATTAGAGGCTGATATTGCCAGGGAAACCTGGGAACCTCTGATCAGAGAGGCTCAAGTTCCAAGGGAGAATCAGGCATGATTTTGGCCAGGCAGGCGGCTCTCAGTGGATATCCAGGGAAGGAACATGTTGAGAATCAGAGGGGGACCCTAGCTCATCTCACCCACATGTGATGGCAAAAACACTGGGCCAGAGCACAGGTCTTGCCTCTTCTACTTCCTGTGTGACCTTGGGCAGGTCACCCAACCTCTCTGACCCTCAGCTCCCTCATTAGTGAAATGGGGCTGTTGTAAAGATTGAATGAGTTAATTGCTGTAGAACTGGGAGCCTAGTGCATGGTGTGGGGGACACGATAAACAGAGGATGAATCAAGGCTCATAGGCTACCCTGTGTGGCCAGAGACCCCCAGATGGATGCTGGACAGAGAGGCTGACACGGGTCATGAAGGAGCCGTGGGGGCTTCCTGAAGGTGGTGCAGACAGGCCGTGGGGACATCAGGCAGTGGGAGCTGTTGGGGGAGGGGAAGGGCAGCAGGAGGTCGATCCCAGTGTTCTCTTCCTCACCCAGTTTGGGGCCTCTCCCTCTCCTACACCCCAATACCCACAGGCCCCCTCTCCTTGAGGGGGACTCCCACAGGCTCCACAGAGATAGGAGCAGGGCAACAGGCCTCAGGCCCGGCACAGTGACCAGGTCCCTCCAATCCATCCCACTGCCAGGAAAGAGTCAGGGCTTGTGCTGGGGAGCAGGGCTGGGGTAGCCATCTTGCCCTCGCCCAGAACGTGGGGCAGGGACAGATGTCACCACCTCTCAGAACAACAGGTTTACGTGCTTGAAAGCATTAGCTGAGCCCTGATCTGCAAAGAGTAGGCAGTGCAGCAGGGAGCTCAGTTTGGAGGGAGAGATGGAGGTGATTCAAACACCCAAGGATGCAGGCCCCTTCCCCTCCCTCCCTCCCTCCCTCTGGGGTCTCTTGATCTCTTTAGTGGGTTCATTTCTCTCTTTTCTTTTTTAAATTATATTTTCTTGATTACGCTATTATAGTTGTCACGATTTCCCCCTCTTTCCCCCCTCACCCAGCAACCCCAGTCCCTCAGGCAATCCCTCCACCATGGTTCAAGTCCATGGGTCATGCGTATAAGTCCTATGGCTACTCCGTTTCCTACACTGTACTTTACATCCCCGTGGCTAGTCTGTAACTGCCTGTTCATACTTCTTAATCCCCGCACTGTTTCCCCCATCCCCCACACCACCTTCCCATTTGGCAGCCATCAAAACGTTCTCCATATCCATGATTATCTCTGTTCTTCTGTTTGCTTAGTTTGTTTTTTAGATTCAGTTGTTGATAGACATGTATTTTTTGCCATTTTACTGTTTATAGTTTTGAATAGTAAGATCTTCTTTTTCTTAAGTAAGTATGTTTGACAGTTCATGTAATAGTGGTTTGGTGATGATGAACTCCTTTAGTTTTTCTTGTCTGGGAAACTCTTTATCTGCCCTTCGATTCTAAATGATAGCTTTGCTGGGTAGAGCAATCTTGGCTGTAGGCCCCTGTTTTTCATGACTTTGAATATTTCTTGCCAATCTCCTTTAGCCTGCAAAGTTTCTTTTGGAAAAATCAGCTGACAGTCTTACAGGAACTCCTCTGTAAGTAATTAACTTCTTTTCTCTTGCTGTTTTTAAGATTTTCTCTTTGTCTTTAACCTTTGACATTTTAATTATGTGTCATGGAGTGGGCCTCTTTGCGTCCATCATAATTTGGACTTTCTGCACTTCTTGGACTTGCATGTCTGTATCCTTCACCAAATTAGGGAAGCTTTCTCTCACTATTTTTTCAAATAGATTTCCAATTTCTTGCTCTTTCTCTTCTCCTTCTGGCACCCCTATGATGCAAATGCTGGACCTCTTGAAGTTGTCCCAGAGGCTATTTATACTATCCTCATTTTTTTAATTCTTTTTTCTTCTTGGTGTTCTGATGGTTGTTTTTGCTTCCTTATGTTACAAATCATTGATTTTGTTCTTGGCTTCATCCACTCTACTGTTATTTCCCTATAAATTGTTTTTTATTCCAATTAGTGTATCCTTAATTTCTAACTGGATTTTTTTTTTATGCTGCTGAGGTCCTCATGAAGTTCCTTGAACATCCTTATAAATAGTGTTTTGAACTCTGCATCTGATAGGTTGCTTATTTCCATTTCATTTATTTCTTTTTCTAGAGTTTTGATCTTTCACTTAGGCCATCTTCCTTTGTATTCTCATCTTGCCAGCCTCCTTATATTTGTGTCTATGTATTAGAGCTGCTTGGATGTGTGTCTTGGTAGTGCGGCCTAACATAGTAGGTGTCTTGTGGGGTCCAGTGGCATGGCCTCTCTTATCACCCAGGCTGGGTACTCAGCATGTACCCTTTGTGTGGGCTGAGTACATCCCCCTTTTGTAGTTGAGCCTCAGTTGCTATTGGCAGGTCAATGGGAGGGAGTTACCCAGGCCAGTGGCTGTGACCACTGACCACCAACCTCTGCCCTCTGTGGAGTTTCAGCTGTGCAAGGGCAGGGTAGTGGTGCTCTGACATGGTCTGTAGCTGTCCACTGGGTGTGGGGCCCTGGGATAGCCAGGTGGTGCAGGCCGAGGTCAGCCACAACCTGTATTTTGCCTGGAACCACGCTGCCTGGACTACAAAGCAACCTGAGGTGGTTGCTGCTCTTGTTGGACTTGAAGATTTCCAGGTAAAGCCAAGCTGTGAATCTAAGCTGGCTGCTGCTAGGGCCCACTGAAGCCAAATGTGGCTTGTTTGATAGGATTTAGGAAGGTGTGAGGCGTGAGCCAAGACCAGCCATTCGTGGAAAAGCAGCTTGGATGGGCCTGTAATTTGGGTGGAGCGGAGTCTCTGGGGATCTCCAAGGCGGGTGAAACAGTGTTAGCCAGTTGACGGAGTCTCAGACTTGGCACCAGCTTGCTGGATCTGTGGGGGGAGGGTTTAGAAAAGGGACAATGGTCTCTGCTCGCATTGATGCCAGACACTGCAATTCCTCCCTGTACACCACTGATGCCTTTCAAGCTGCTGCCCTGGTGCTGGAGCTCAGAGGGAGTGAGTCTGAGTAGGTGAGTCTGTGTGTGGTTTCTTTAAGAGGAACTGCTTGGGGCACCAGAAGTTTCTTCTGCTGACTCAATCCTTGCTGGTTTTTGCAGCCAGAAGTTGTGGGAACTTAGCCTCCTGGCTGGAACCCTGGCCTGGGGCTTGGCGTGGGGCTGGGACTCCTCACTCCCAAGATCTCTCTGCCTAATTTTTATTCGCCACACACGGGTGAGTGACCAGCCCGTTCTGTGTCTGTGCCCCTCCTGACCAGTGTGGATGGATGTGGTTTCTTTAATTCTGTAGTTGTCAGACTTCCATTCCACTTGATTTTGTAGCGGTCAGATTTCCATTCGATTCAATCTCTGACGGTTCTGAGTGACGGTTGTTCTATCTTTTGGTTGTAAGTGTGATGCGATTGTTCAAAGAGGCATGTCTGCCATCTTAAGCAGAAGTAACCTTTTTCTTTTCTTTCTCATGTCTGTGTTTTTTCACCCTTCCTCTCTCCGACTTTATTCTCCTCTCTTCATCTCTTGCCACTTCTCTCTCTCGAGGTGCATTCTCTCACCCCAGTTCTCTCTCTTCCTGGGCCTCCCATCAGCTGTCTTTCCCTGTGCTTATCTATCCTCTGTCCCTAGTTCCCCTAGTTATTGATTCACTTTCTGTCTTCCTTGGAGTGTCTCTTGAAATCTCTTTGTTTTTCTAATCTGTGTGTATGCGTGAGTGTCTTTCTGTCCGCACACACACATACACACACACACTGCTGGCTTCTGGCCCCTGTCTGGCTCCTTCCTGCTGCCTCAAAGCCCGGCCTCAGCTCTGGGCAGCAGCTCCGCAGCAGGCAGGCTCCAGGTGTGTGTTCAGGGCTGGCCAGGGTGGGGGGCACCGAGGAGGCCATCAGGAGCCCCACTGTGAAGTGGAGGAGGGGCAAAGAGCCAGGACCAATGGAAGGGACTGCCCTGGATCTGGAAGGCAAGGTCTGACTTTGAAAGCACAGGCTCGTGGGCACTTAATCTTAAATGTCCTCTGGCTCATCCCACAGTCTTGCGTCTCCCTCCTCCAGGTTTGTCCTCAGCAGGACCCCACCAAGTGCCTGGGAAGACTTTTACCACTGCAGGCAGGGCTGGGCCAGAAGAAGGGTCTAGAGGTGGAGGGCCTGGAGGGCATGGAAGGGCAAGGGTGGTCTGGGGTAGGGGGCTTTGCTGACCTCCTCCTGCACTTGTGAGGCCTCCCTGCCTGCTCCCCAACCTGTTCCAGCACCTCTGCTGGAGAGGACCCCCAGGCTCTGAGTCTAAAGCTCCTCACTATTAAATGAGGTCAGTGGCCCTCCCCTCCAAGGGGGTGGTGTAGGAAGAGACGGATGAGACGGCACCGCAGAGCCCCGAGCGCCAGCTGGGCTTTTCCTGATTGCTGGGCCCCCCGCCCTCAGAACTGAGGTTCTGTTTCCTGTCCCACGTGCCCCAGGGCCAGGCTCAGGTGCAGCCTCCCGTAAACCCCAACGAGCCTCTGCCTGGGTCTGAAGCTCCGTCTAGACCCTCTGTCCTCCAGAATCTGCCTGCAGGAATGACTGTGACGACATCAGTCAAAATTGTAAGGAAAATAATGGTGACCTATGCAGAGCCATCTCTCTACTGGGCACTGTGGCCGGAGCCACCTGCCTCACCTCACTGGGTCATCACCAGACACAACCATTATTGTCCCTGGTGAGTGAGACTCAGGCTCAGAGAGGTTGTTGCTGTCCAAGGTGACAGGGCTGGGGAGTAGGTAGCTGAGCAAGGCCTGCGGGAGGTGACCTGCTCGCCTCCGTCCCACCCCTGGCCTGTGGGTTCCTGGAGGACAGAGCCCCTAACTGCGCCCCTCTGGCTGATACCAGCACCTGCAAAGGCCACTGAGACCCAGCCCAGGGCCTGGGGCACAAGGGAGGGCAGCCTCCATACTCTGGACTCCCAGGCTGGGTGCGAGGAGACCCGATTCAGGCCTGGATTCTGCTACTACTCTGGGTGACTTTGGGCAGGCTGCCTTCCCTCTCTGGGCCTCAGTTTCCCGATCTGTAAAGTGGGGACATCAGAGTCCAGGAAAGGTTCTTTGGTTTTCTAAGCTGAATTTCCTGTTCTCTGCCTCCGGGCTGACAGATGGTACCCAGAAACTCCCTGTCCCCCTTAAGTCTGATTCTCCTGACCTCTGACAGCTGGTGGATTGGCCCCACCCTGCCCCTGGCACATTCTTCCCTCGTCCTCGGACAGTGTGTGGTGGGTCCCTCAGTCGGGGGCTGGCTCACCCCTGGGTGTCCGCACTGTACCCAGTGGTACATGAAGCTACACATTAAGCAGGGTTTTTTTTTTTTTTTTTTGGTCTCAGGTGGCAAGGGATGGGGACCATATTTTTTTTACTTAGAATCAGGATAGAGCTATCAGGGAATATATTGCAAAAATTGCAGGGATTTAGGAAGCAAACACCAAGGTTCTTCCCAGGAAAGGTTAGGAAGCGCTGGTGGACAAAGATCTTCGGGAGCTCAGGACAGGAGCTCACCGCCACTGCTACCTCTTGGCTGCTGTGCGCCTGCGGCAACTTGTGTTGCCCCTTGAGCCTCAGTTTCTTCATCTGTAGGTTGGGCAGAGGTGTTCTGGATGAACAGAAACCGGGGCCCCGGTTCCTCTGGCATTTGACTTAGGAGCCATCCCTCCCAAAAGTATCTTTTTGTGTTGTTCAAATACACTGGATTAAAGGAGTAGAGAGGAAGTTATTTCAGGAGGCCGGTGCCTGGGAAGCATGAAGGTGAGGGGACACAGAGGGGATGCAGGCACCGTGCTCTTTCCCTTTCTATCTCAGGGGCAGGTTTCTCATTCCATGGGGAGGAGGGGCCAGAGCGGGGCCATATTCAGAGACTCCGTGTGAGGCTCAGTGCCCAAACGGTGCTGCTTGGGGCCCAGTGGCCTCTGGAGCCGAGAGATGAACCTCTGCCTCTGCAGAGCAGGCCACGGGCCCAGCGCCACCTCGGCCTTCGGGGGTCACTGCCTGTCGGAGCTGGAAGAGACCCCATCCCTCAGCAGAGGCGCAGGCTCCCGGAGACTGGCACTGGTGGCAGAGGTGGGAGGCCCCGGTGATGACCCTCAGGGTCTGTCCGTGAAGATGGCAGGGAGGGTGGTGGAAGGCAGGTGGAGCCCTGAGCGTGCATCCCGCCCAGATACAGCAGGGGAAAGCCAAGCAGAAAGTGAGGGTCTGCGCTCCTCTGGCCAGTGAAGGGCTATCGTCTGGTGGCAACATGGACCTTTACTTCTTTCCCTGAGACATTCTGGTTGCAAGGAGAACAATTTACTCTCCTGAGAGCAGCAAGTTCAGAGGGATGCTGTGTGCTGAGAGGTGCTAGCAGGTGCTTCTGGGAAAAGCGTTCCATTGTGAAATCTGCTTGGGTAACTGCTTTAGGGTTTTCATGGGGGCAGTTGTTTTTTATGTTTGTTTTGTAACAACTTCAGAACTGCAGGGGCCTGTAGCAGCGCACACTTCTCTTCCTCACTTGTGGGTCTGCGGGCTGCCTGGTGGGCGGATCTGCTCCAGGCTTTGGGTGAGCTCCCCGGCCATTGCTCAGGCCTCTCCTGGAACCAGTGGCTCCGTGTTCTCACCACCCACAGTAGAAAGGAAAGAAGGGAAAGTGCATGAGTGAGCGATGCCTCAGCTCAGAACTTGCAGCAGTCACTTCCGCCCATGTTCTGCTGGCCAACACCAGCCTCATGACCGCACCCAACAATAGAGGGCCAGGGAAATGCATTTCGCTTAACGTTTGTACCACTCTCTGCAGGGTCACACGGGAAGAGGGGGTGGAGCGGGGCAGGAGGAATTGGGAACAGACTCCATCTGCTGCCTTAACACCGCAGACTCAGGTTCCTCCTGCAGAATCACGGAGCACCCAGGCCCCAGGTGTCTCTGGCGGGGTCCCCAAGTCCTCCTGAGTCCTTCTCTTTAATAGCATGTGAACTGGTCTGAGCACCATCCCACAAAAGAGGCCAGTGGCCTCTTTAAGCCTCTGGTTTCCTGATCCTGCAGAATGTGAGCCCTCTCCTTTCTGTGCCTTCTCTCCACCCACTCTGCACTAAGCTTAGCACCCGGGTTTGAATATCACAAACCTCCCTCCTGCCTGGCTAAATAGAGGGCCATCTATTTTGAGTTTCTATCCTTTGCAGTATTACAAAACACTGGTGAAATTTTGTTAGTATTGTGGTTATTGTTTTGCCTCAAACACGATGAACTTCTTCACCCCCATCCCTCGCCTGTCTGTGTATGTCAAAATAAGTCTACAAAAATTTATCTCCCACCAGCCCTCCACCAGCCCTGGCGCTGGGAGTTTCTCTTCCATTCTGCTGCATATATTAGCACAAGAAAAGTGTACTTGGCACAGAAAAGACCTTTCCTGGAACATCCACCACCTATCATCGGGCAGCGGGTGGCAGGGGCAGAACCCTGCAGGGTTCAGGGTGCTCGTGATCATTCAAGGGAGGAGGCTGTGTCAAAGCCCCCGGGCACTGACAGCAACCCAGCCAGGGCGAGTTCTCCTTCTCTGGAGGGAGCACCCCACCTGTGGCTACTGTCCAAGCCAGGCATTTGAGAGTGCAAGGGACACTGCTATTAATTATATCCAGACAGATGCGAACTGCGAACTGTGACAGACGCGACTGTCCCAGACCTCACCCCATCCTAGACCCTATCACAGACTCTGGCTCTTCTGCTCCCTCCTGCCCACCTCCGTGACTAATTTCTCGCCCCGGTGGAGGCCCTGGGGTGGGAAGGGGCTGCGGAAACCACTGGGACTCAGACTCCTACAGACCATCCAGCATTACCCGACGCCTCTCCAGGTAAGTCTACACTCGACGCTGGAACGCAGCCGTGTGCCTGCTGGACTCCGGCCTGTTGCCCCTCCGCTGTGACCTGGTCCTCAAAGCTGTCCTCCTTGGCTGTTTCTGCAATACAGGAAAGCCCCCCGGGAGACGTTCATGCCCAGGGGCCCCACCTCACCACAGGCCCAGCAGCTGACGCCTCTGGGCCTCTGCAGAGAAGGGGCTTGACTTCCCTGGATAAACCAAGGTGAGGGTCGGTTGTGTGGGGATAGAGGAAGAGCTGGACAGACACCTCCCTCAGGTCTTAGTCACATTGGGCCCTGCCATTGTGTGACTGACGGCAGATCACCCCACTCCTGAGCCACAGCGCCCTCATCTGCAGGGCAAGTGTAACCACACCTTTCTCCCAGGACTGTTATGAGAACCTAATGGATCCCTTCAAGACTTGGAGTCTCATTGCTGCTCCCATAGGTCAATCCCACCAATCTCTAAGCAAAGCCCACACATGCATGCATGTACACACCATACACACATGTACATATATGTACACACATGTGATCGTGCACATGGCACCTACGCACACACGCCTAGAATATACCTAGAATGCGTTCCCTCCTCTCTGATTCCCAAATCCTCCCTGTGCATCAGGGGCCCAGCTCTGAAAACCCCTTTCTCCAGGAAGTTTTCTCCAAATTAGCCAGAGCTCCAGCTCTACTGGAACATTCCAACCCCAGGTGCCCTGGAGTGGGCGACCCCTCCCCGTGCTGCACTCTCAAGGCCTCAGCTAGGTCTTCATGGCCCACGTATCACCTTGTGCCTCCATTGGTTATATATACAGTTTATCCAATTAGGCAAGAAATGTGTGACGAGCCTCTGCAATGTGCCAACACTGTACTGGGCTGTGGGGATCCGAGGGGAATGAGATTTGATTTCTAGCCCCAGGAGCTCTTGGTTTAGAAGGAGAGACATCAGCTCACCTTGACATCTAACCATCGAATGATGAGCAGAGACTGATCTAGAAGGGCCTTTTGGCAGAGGCTCCTGGTCTGTAATGGAAAGAGGATCCCCCAGCTGTCAGACACCCGGCCTCACACGCCTCTCCTCAGCTCAAACAATGTTCAAGCCGGAGTCCTGGGGGGATGGCAGAGACTAAGCCACTTCCTCCTCCAGCCAGGAGGGAGCGCTGATCACAGCTCACCGGCTGCTCTGAGAGGTGATTATCAGTCACAGTTCAGAATCCCACCCCCCCATGGACGGTCCCGATGCCAACTGAGGAACCGGTGATCCGGGGTGCTGGAAACAAATTACTTCCCTCCCTCTCCCTTGTTTGATCTAGCAGGTGGGCAAAGCGACATCTCAGTCCTGCCAAACCTGGTAACAGAACTGTCACAGTCAGACTGGCCCTAGGAAGTGAGTGGCGAGGATTCCAGGAAATTGTGGAGATTGTCTGCAGCACGGGCCATCTCAAATGAGATTGCCTTGGTGAGCAATTTCGGTCTCTGCAAATTGCTTCTTGAGCTCTTCTTCCCTGACCCTCAGCAGGACCTGTCACTGTGCCTCTCTCAGACTCCATCTCCTAAAACTCGTTCTCAGACCATGAGCATTAGAGATTGCTGAACCTGGGCTTGCATCCCTGGGCAGTGACTAGTGTGTGATTGCCAGCAGGTTACTGCATGGAGGTGTGGGAAGATGGGGATAATAATTGTTTAGTTGGGTCCATTTCTGTTACAATGGACATTCAAATGATCTTAAGCCAGAAAAGGAAATTTCTAGGCTCATGTAATTGGGTTCATGGGGATTCAGGTATGGCTGGATCCAGATGTTCAGATGAGATTGACAGGCATCCATCACACCCCACTCTTGCCTCAGCTTTCCTTTGAGTGGGCAGCCCCTTACTTCCCAAAGCCCCCCAGCAGCTACAGCAGAGAAGAGCACTTTACCTGTCCAATATGCCAACAAAGGCCCAGGGTGGAGCCTCACTATTCAGGCCTCGGTCAGGTGTCCACCCCTGAACCAGTTACTGTGGCCTGGTTACCATAGCACAGCATGCTGACCATGACTCTGCACATTTCTACAGGCTGTTCCTGCCACCTGCTGTGCCCCCCTCTCTCTCACCTTCTGATCTCTGCCTCCTAAACATCAAAATCGAGTGCAGCCCCGCTCCTCCGGGATGTTCACCCCACTTGGCTCAGTGCTGCCGACCACTGGCCCCTTAGCACCAAACACAGGCTCGCCTATACAGTAGGTGTTCAATAAATGCCTGCTGAAGGAGGACATGGTTAGTAGAAGCTAGGAGATCTGGCACATGTTCAGAAGGCAGAGGAGTAGGGCTGGCCCTGGGCAGTGGCCATGGGGAGGTGGGGTGCTGGCCCGTGACGCATTCAGCAGGAGGCCTGCGGCCAGCCCTGCCATGCCTTCCCTCTGTGTGCTCCAGCAGCTGCTCCAGGAATCCGAGGCCCTTCGAGGTGGCTTCCCTCCCTCAGCCGTGAATTCTCACCCACCTGCCATCCCCACTTGAGTAGTCAGTGACACGTCAGCCTCAAAACCGGGCTAGGATTCCCCTTTGTATCTGGGAACGAATTACTTCCTCGCAGTGAGAACTCTGGCAAGGAGAAAACCTCATCCGGGCCCTCAGAGGAGCCTGTGCTTCTGCTGAACCGCCCTGCAGGGAGGGCGATCAGGGCCTGGTTCCTCAGCCTGCTCCTGCACTGCAGGCTGTATGACCTGGGGCCAGGCAATGCCCTCTCTGTGGCCCAGTTTACCTTGCTGACAAGTGGGGACAACAACCTGTTGTATTAGTTTCCCCAGGCTGCTGTAACAAAGTACCATCATCCAAAATCGGTTGTCTCACAGTTCTGGAGGCCACAGTCCAAAACCAAAGGGTCAGGAGGGCTGTGCTCCCCCGATGCATCCAGGGAGAGGGCTGTCCTTGCCCCTTCCAGCTTCCATAGCCCGGGCTTTCCTTGGCTTATAGATGCATCGCTCCAGGCTCTGAACACCTTCATGTGGCTTCTTGTGTGTCCCTTTTCTTACAAGGACACTGGTCCTGTTGGGTTAGGGTTCATCCTAATGACCTTGTCTTAATTTGATCACATCTGCGGAGACCCTATTTCCAAATAAGGTCTCATTTGTAGGTGGGTCCTGGGGTCAGGGCTTCACTGTATCTTTCTGAGAGACACAGTTCAACTCATAACCACTCTCACCTGAGTTTTTGAGCTAAACAGGTAGCGAATGTGAGCAGTACAATCGGGCTGTTGTTAAGGCAAAGAGCTGGGACTGGCCACCGTGCTGGGGGCCCTGCCAGCCCACGGCTCTGTGCTCTTTGATTTCCTGGCTCCTGCAGCCTCCTGGGAAGGCAGCCCTGGACACTTAGAAACGTCAACACCCCTCAGGTGAGGAGATGTGAAGGACTGGCCGTGTCTCCCGGTTTGCTTGATGTCCCATTGAATGCAGGCTCCAAGCCTGGCTACTCAGTCACCGTCATCAAACACTCCACTCCGAGCCGGTGCCCGAGTCCCTCCCACTAATGAGGCTTTTCCCGGAGTCTCCAGCCTTTACTCCAGTCTTGTTTCTCTTTACCTTTCCTATCGCATCCAGGAGAAAGTCATGTTCAATGTGTCTGTCAGCCAGAGGAAAAGTTGAGCCTTGCTGAGGTGAAATTCTCTAAGGGGCCATCTTTTTGCGGGAACCTTAACTGAGGTCATTGTGTGCTACCTTGGCCATATCCATATGGCTGTGTGTGGCATTACCTTCAGTGGCGTCTTGAGTCACCGATTTAAGAAAGGGATTGAATAATTCCTGGAGAAAGGTAATGTCAAGTCAATGGATGAAAAGAAAACTATAGACGATTTGCCATCTGGGTAACTCAGCACAACAAACTTCCAACAACACTCAGCAGAGCTTGTACCCAAGACAGAATATAGCAAATCTCCCTGTATTTCCCAGCACCCCTTGTTGATAAGTTGTAACCCTGTGACTAGTTCTGGCCAATGAACTGAGAATGGAAGTAACGTGAATCCTTTCTGGCCCAGGGCAATGAAAAGTGGGCGTGAAGCCTTCATTCCAGTTCCTCCGCAGTGGTGACTGCAGGGCCACATGCCCCAGGTGGGAGAGACAGACCTCGTCTCCCTACCTTGCCCATTACTTGTTCCAGCCCATAGAGAAGTAGGAGGCACCTAGAAGATATCCAATAAATACATGATGTGTGAACAGATGAATGAAGTTTCTACGAATTTCCAATGTCTCTTCATTAAAACAGTGGAGGGAAAACCCTTCACCTGGTGTGGCTTGAAGCTTTCTGTCTTCCTCTGTCTTGCCTGGTTTAAGTTCCCCGAACCCTTTCCTGAAGAGTCCCGCCGTCCCTGCTCACACTCTCGTGTCTCCTGGGTTTGCTTCCTTAGGACACAGGCTATTTCTACATTGCCAGAGATTTCTTACATGGGCTTTCTCAAAAGGGAAGTTTTAATTCCAACGAGATCTAATTCATCATTTCCCCCCATAGGTTATGCTTTTGGTGGCAAGCCCGAGAACACTTTGCCTCGCCTTAGATCATGGAGATTTTCTCCTCTGTTTTCTTCTAAAAGTTTTAGGCATTACATTTATGTATATGACCCATTTTGAGTTATATATGAATGTGTCAAGGTTAATTTTTTTTGCCCATGGATGTGAAATTGCTCCCACAAGTCTTGTTGAATAGGCTATCCTTTCTCCATTAAATTGCTTTTGCACTTTTGTCAAAAATCAATTGAGCATATCTATGTGGGTCTATTTCTGGACTCTCTCTTCTGTTCCATTGATCTATGTGTCTATCTCTCTACTAACACCTCAGTTACTTGATTAATGTAGCTACACAGTAAGCCTTTATGCCAGGTGGAGTGATTCCTCTCACTCTCTTCTTTGTCGCAAGTGTTTTAGCTGTTCCAGGGTCTGTATTTCTTCATATAACTTTTACAATAAGCTTGTTTATAATAACAAAAATACTTGCCGGGATTTCGATAAGAATTGTGTTAAACTTATATATTAATTTGGTGAGAATTGACACCTTTACTATGTTGAGTATTCAAATTCATGAACACCATTTGTTTCTCCACTTATTTAGGGCTATTAAAATTTATTTTATCAATAATTTATAGTTTTTAATATGTAGATTCTGTACTTGTTTTGTTAAGTGTATAACTGAGCTATTTCATTTTCTTTGATATAATTGTAAATGGTATTGTGCTTTTCATTTTGGTTTCTGCATGTTTTGTTCACTTATAAAAATATGAAGGTATGATTTTTTCTGTGTTGATTTTATATCCTGAGACCTTGTTGAGTGCACTTAGTTCTGGGAGATGTTTTGTAGATTCCTTGGAATTTTCTATGTAGACAACATATCTGCATACACATCAGCAAATGGAGATAGTTTCATTTCTTCTTTTCCAAATTGTATGCCTTTTATTTCTTTTTCTTGCCTTATTACACTGGCTATACATTCCGGTACTATGTTGAATAAAAGAGATGAGAGTGGACAATCTTGTCTTATTTTCTAATTTTGAGCAGAAAGCATTCAGTGTTTTACTGCTAAGTGGGCTGTAGGTTTTGTGAAGATGTTTTTTACTTTCTTGAAAAGATTGCATGAAATTTGTGATAGTTCTTTTTTAAAAATTTGGTAGAACTCTACTAAAATCATTTTTTGGGGAAAGTTTTAAAATTATGAATTTAATTTTTTTGATGACTAGAGAGTTATTCATGTTATTTATTTCATCTTGGTTTAGCTCAAGTAGTTTGGGGTTTTTAAAGAATTGGTACAATTCTTGTATTTCATGAATGTAAAATTGTTTGTCTGGAGCTTCTGTGGTTCCCACTGATCTCTGCTGGCACTGACTGAAGGGCACAGGGTGCACTGTTAGGTGTCTCTCAGTGGGTGCAGGAGGTAGTGGGATTCCCTTACAGGTGTTTTTGAGCTGGAGAGCAGAGTCTTGGGTCCTCAGCAACAGGGAGGCTTGTTATGAGGTTTGGACTCAATGGGATGTGAAGAGCTCTGATGTCAGGGAGGCTACCACACTGATGCTCCACAGTCAGAGCTGATGCACTTGTCTTCTCTCTCCTGATAAAAATCACTCACTTCTGAGTGGCTCATGGGCTCAGTTCTTCTGACCCTCAGATCAGGTCCCTAGACTGGGCTTCAGCGTACTCTTTCTGAAGTACACTCCCGGCCCTTGAGTGCTCCTGCTGAAGGACAGCGTAGTGGCTGACGGGTTGGGTTCCAGAATCTAAGCACCCAAGTTCAAATTCCAGTTCTAGCAACTAATGGCTACATGGCCTTAGGTAATTCACCTAATCTCTCTCTGTCTCAGTCTCCACATCTGCCAATGAAGAGGCTAGCGACCCCTACCTTCAAGGCTTCTTATTGAATGAATTCATTTGTGTAGGCAAGATACATAGCACCGTGTCTGGTGCATAGTAGATGTTCCATAAATATTAGGGAGACCCTTTGACCTGGCTTTTGTGGTTCGTCATCAAGTAGCTCCTGCACACTCTCCAGCTTTATTCCCCTTACTTCCGTAGTGACACTTGACGCTGTAGCTGCCCTCCAGTTCCCAAAACACCTGGTCTCGCTGTCACCTCTGACTTGACCGGTTCCTCCTCCCTCTCCTTGAAGATTCTGCTCAGGAGCCGGCCTCCCTGGAAGCCCTCCCCAGCTCTCCCCTGTCCCCCTGTGCAAGTTCTGTGCCCCCTTTCTGTGTTCTCAGAGGCCTATTCATATCCCTGTGGCGATGGTAAAATTAACTTGTTGAGCCTACTTCTTGAACCTCTACTATGTGCTGGGGCCAGAGTGGCAGCGATGAAGATGTGCATCACGGTTCTCCCCTTTGGGGAGTGGATGTTGTAGACACACAGACCCGACGGCAGCTGCTTTGCCAGTGACGTCCCAAGCTCTCTGATAACAATGATGGGGCTTTGTGTGCGTGTGTGTGTGTTGGGGGCTGACAGCAGCATCTGCTGCCCTGATTCTGAACCCACCAGAGGACCCTGGATGCGGTGGGTGGAGGAAGAGCCTGCCCTTTCTCTACCCAGAGGACGGGGCTCATGCCTGAGGGCGTGTGGGCCCCGCTGCAGACCCCAGGATTAGACGAGGTGACTCCAGCATCAGAGGCAGCACGGACTCCCACAGACTCCTCCGAGTTCAGGGTGCTAGGGGTTGCAGCTGCAGACTGCTGGCAGTGTCGGAGAACAGGGAGCCTCGGGCAGCCAGGCTCCCGAAGAGAGAGAGGGAGAAGGGCAGCAGGGAGGTGCCGAGACAGCTGGTCCTGCTCCTCCTCCAACTCACCAGCAGGTGAGAGGGTTAGGGTTAGGGTGTCTGGGGAACACCCGTTCCCAGAGACACTAGGAGTGTAAGGAAGCCTCCCCCAACTCTAAACAACGAAATAATAAATTACTGTGACAGCTCACTGAGCGTTGCTCTGTGCTTAAGGCACAGCTGTCACCGTGGAAGGTGCAGACAAATCCACTGACTCTCCCACCTGGGAGGTGGGGCTCGGGGATGGGCCCAGGCATCATCACCCCGGACCCTGCTCTCCGCTGCCTCCACAGTGACCCCACCAGGCACGGACCCTGCGGACCTCACTCTCCTGCCTCCCGGGGCTCACTCGCTTGCTACCAGCACCGACTGGCTCTGACCCTCAGAAAGTGCTTCTTCCCTTGAATTCGAGCCTGTCTCCTGGAAGGCTCTGCCTCTGGTGCGTGTTTGGCCCTCTGGAGCCACACAGCGAGTTTAATCTCCGTAGTAACTGCAAAATAAACTTAATAAAATCCATTATTATAAGTGTGTAATCTCATACATAGGGTGCAGAATCTCTGTGCTTCAGGTGGTTTTTCATAATTACTAGCACTATGGAAATTGCGGGGATTAGAGACTCGACTGGAGCCGGGGACAGACTGCGTCACCACAAGGCACGAATGAGCAGAACCCTGCACACTGAGGCGGGCTGGGAATCACATTAAATTTGAGGCAGGTCTGCACCCATTAACTCCCTGGGGACAGACTGTGACCTTCTATAGTTTGGTTAGGAACCAGGGCAGCGGGGGAAGCAGGGATAAGTGTTGAGTGTGATTTGGTGGCAGCCCATCTTAAAAAAACCGATTTGTTACAAGCCTGAAAGAAACATTGGTGATCTAGGCTTGTCCCATTCTCCAGGTGGACGACATTCCTCCACTACAACCACCCCTCCTCCACCCCCACCGCACGGGAGAGGGGGCCTGCCCCAGAACACATGGCTGGTGTGCAGGGGACCGAGGACAGTCCGTCCCATGACCTTCTCACCACACCGGTGGGTCCTGGCTCCTCTCAGCTGTAATGATAAGGTGGTCACCAGATGGCCATCGAGTGTTCAAGAAACATCCATGAGGCACAGGAAGGAGCTCTCTGCCGTCCAATCTTATTGCTGAACGTTTGCTGTGTGCCGTGCGCTGGCTCAGGGTTTTGTCACGGGATCCTTTTGATGACCCTACTGGGTGCCAGTCATCCCAAGGTACAGATGGGAAGACTGAGGCTCAGAGTGACAAAGATGCTTGCTCAAAGCCACCCTGCTGGGCAGCATAGAGCTGGAATTCAAATGCGGGGCTGTCTGACTCCGTAACAGACATTGCCTGTTGCTGGAGAGTTTGTAGTACTGGTCTGGTGAAGCCAAGCTCGTTGGTCACTGCATCTGCTTGATATGCAGCCTCAAACAAGGAGCTTCAGGCTGAGTTCAAAGTCAGGAAGACAGAGTGCTGTGATGGATTAGTGATGTCTGCCCCAGGAGTGCATTGGTGGAATAGGAGTGCGCTGTATTTGCCGTTTGTGCCGAAACTCCACTGGGTCATGTGCTAGGATCTGTGCCTGAGGGGACAGGGTCTATGGGTGCTGCCTCCTCCTGCCCATCATGCCCATGCAGTCTTCTTCTACCCTCTGACTCTAGGCCATGTGCCCCAAGGGGACACCCCTTTGCCCTTTTCCTGGGTTGGCACTGGGCTGAGGGAGGTCAGGGATGAGAAAGCACTCAGCATCCAGGGGAAGCGCTGGAGGACGGCTATTTAAACATAGCTCTGCTCTCTCACAACTAACGGAAGACAGTGCATGGTGAAAAATCGGGGGAGGGGAGTTTGTTTTTGTTGTTATTTAGACCAGAAATTGGCTACGACCCCATCCATAAGCTGAAGCATTTCTGTCAGGCACTGTGAAACCTAGATCAGAGCACATGAGGAGTGAAGGACTCACACCAACTTCCCCAAGCCAGTTTTCTTCAAGGTCAATGTCCTAGATGTGAATGGTTTGCCCAAAACTCTGGCTTGAAGTTCTGAAACCCAGGAAGACCCCCCCAGGGCAGGGGCAGTCACCCCCAAGGAGACCCTCTAGGGCATCCCACCTCTGGCGATGTCTCCCCGAGTCCTTGTCTGTATGGCTGTGGCTGTGCGCCCAGGGTGGTTAACGCCCCAGGCAGCCCTGAGCGGGGAGCACCAGGGCTCACAGTGGGGCCCATCAGTGTGCCCTTCAATGGTGAGTGCCAAGGGGCTATGGGCGAGGTGCAGGGACACGTGTGCAGATGTGACGACCAGTTGGCGCAGGGGGCAGGCTTGCGCTCCTTCCCAGCCCCTGTCCACCTCTCCCGCCACCTTCCAAGCCCAAGGGAGGAGACCTTGCTAGTCAGGTTGGAGTCACTGAGTGAGCAGAGTCACTGGTGTCAGGGTCACGGCTGCTCCCCCAACCTTCTGCTCCACTTCCTGTCTCTCCTTGTGCTGCCTGGCAGTGGGTAAGGGGCACAGTCGGGGCAGGAGGAGAGGTCCTCATGCCCGATTCAGAGCTGAGGGAAATGCGGGACTGTCTAGGAGATGTCACCGTGGAGGTCACATATGGTGAAGACTCAGCGGTCTTCGAGGCTCTAGGTCCCTTCCAGTGGGCTGCGAACTAGTCCACAGTGGCGCCGACATGGAGAAGCAGTGCCAGAGCCCATGACCTTGGAGGGTTAGCTGCTGTCCCCTTGCTCCTCTGCTCTGGGCTGCATGGCCAATGGCTGCCCCAGCTGGAGGGGGCTGGGCATCCTGAAGGGCAAAGTGACCTTGGAATGCCCCTCCCGGTGCTGCCACCGCCCACTTGGTTCCTTCCCCACCCACAGGCCAGGGCTCTGGGCCGGGAGGTTAATGGAAACTGGAAGGAGCGGGCGGGTGGGAAGTTGCTGTCATGCTTTTTCTTTCCTTCTGCTGCCGCCGTCCCCTGTCCACATCCAGACGTCAGACCAGGGCTCCGGCCCATCATTTCAAAGTCCTTCGAACATTTCTGGGTGAGAGTTTTATTGCTTTTGGCCAAAGGCCACTTCAAATTTACGCAGCAAAGAGGAGGTGCAGTGTGATCTTTAGAGTGAGTTGCCAGGCTCACGGGGGGCCCGTGGGTCTGGTTTAGTGGCTCTGAAACACTCATACCTCCCACTCAGTCGTCCGGCAGCCCGGACCCAAGGCGCAGACACGTCCGCATCGGGCGGTTGGACGTGCTCCCGCTTGCCCAGCGTGCCCGTGGTCACGGAGGCGCTGGTGGCCACCCCAGGGCCTGGGCAGAGCGGGGCGCCAGAGGACAGCACCACGGGCGGGGACGAGCGTTCACTGCTCTGACCCAGAGCAGCCGCGTGCGGCTGTGGGCCGAGATCTCGACCTCCCTGTGTCTCGGTTTCCTCGTCTGCAACGCGGGGCGAGTGACAATATGAGTGTGGCTGTTGTGAGGGTTCAGTGAGGTGACGCAGGTGGTTTGTGGGTCTGGCACAAAGTCTGCTTTTGGGGACCTTGAACTCAGGGGTTCCAGAACGTTCCATCAGACCCCAGTCCTGTGGTAATGGAAAGCAAGGAGGCTAGTGCTGGCCATGACTTTGTCTCTCCCTGGACCACAAAGAGGGCCTGGAGCCCCGAGGTGAGGCCGGGAAGAGTCGTGGAAGGAAGAGCCGCAGCTCCTGGCCCCCACAGGCCTGCTGGGGCCTGGGACTGGATGGGTCATCGCTGCTGGCTTAGCTGAGTGACAGACACCTGGGCGGTTCCAGCTTTCTTCCTGTGGCTGTAGGACCTGAGGCTGAAGGCCCCAGGCTCAAGGCTGGCCACCTGGCCCCTCTGTCCCTCCTGGGGAACCTGGGGAGGATCAGCAGGGCCCTCCCCACCAGGACCTCCAAAGGCTGTACCTGTCTGTGTTCTTGGTCCTGAGGTGCTGGGGTTCGAGGGAGGAATGGGGATGGGGGTGGGATGGGGCCAGAGCCAAGGGCAGAGACTAGACAAGTCATTTCCTCCTGAGCCTCACCTGACACCCCACAGAAGGGCAATGGGGGTTGAGGCCGCAGCACCGCTGGGAGGATGGCAAGCAGGAGGTGGGGAGGTTGGCCCGGGCCTGGCACCGAGCAGGAGGGCTGGGGGCAGTGGGAAAGGAGTGAACAGGAGTGGGTGGTGGTTCCCAGAGGTGGGAGTGCAGCAGACTCACCCTAGGAGGTGGGTGAGCACAGCCCCCCGGCCCCACCTCGCCCCAGAGGTTCTGGTTCTGGGGTCTGGGGAGAGTCCTGGGCACCTCCATGTTAACAAGCTCCTCCCCCATGCAGGAGGCTGCCGACCACACTTTGGGGCCCTGAGGTGGCATCTCAGGCCTTGGACCAGGAGTGGAAGACACTGAGGGGACCGAGGGTACTGCATGTGACGGGTGAAGGGGGCAGGAGCAGCAGTGACACTGGGTGAGTCACTCCGAACCTCAGTGTCCTGACCTGAGGAGTCAGAGGCAGTGCTCGTGCTCCCTCAGGACACGGCGTGGAGGTGACATGGGAGCAGGCCCGTTCCTTCAGAGTCTGTGCTGCAAAAAGTGTCGGCTCTCCCTGCTCCCTGCAGACACCCTCCCCATCCCCTGGGCAGCCAGACCCCTTCCTTGAGGTCAGGCCAGGGACAACCCGGCCATCATTTGGCTCCAGGACCCTCCGAGACATCTGGGAGGGGAGCAGATGGGGCCAAACCCCAGCCAGCCCACCCTGGACAATGTCCTTGAAAATAAATAATTTTCCTGATGACCCAAGTGAGAAGCGTATCATTTGGGAAGTGCTGTTCAAACAGAATCGCCCGGACCTTTTACCATCAGTGTAAAGGTTACTTTGGGGGGCTCCTCAGGGTAGACATCTGGCCAAGGTGCTGATCACCGTGATTGATTGGACCTCCCCAGGTTCCTGACATGGCAGTCCGTCGGCAGCTGTTGCCCTCGAGTCTGCAAGGATGGAGGACAGGGAGACGCACCCCCGCTGTGGGGGCTCAGGGCGCTCAGGGGCTACGGCAGCTCCATCCAAGGCAATGCACCCCACAGTCCCCAGGCCCGCCCCCCACCGCCGCAGAGCTTCTGACACCCTCGTTCTTACTTATGTATGCCAGACGCTCCTCTTTCCTTTCCTCCATTTTCATTTTATACACTGGGTTTGCAAGTGAACTTGGCAATTTAGTCTTTGGTAACAGCAGTCAGTGAACTGTGGACGGATTTGAGGAGTGAGATCCAGTCAGTGCTGGATGCAGTGAGTCTGGAACTGAGGGTCTCCTCATTTTGGAGCGACATCTCATTTATTTCTAAGACACGTACCTGCCTCTCGTTGGACAGGGGCAGACAGGGACAGGGACAGCTCTTTTGCTGTTGTGTGGGCATTTGAAGATGTGCATCGTGTGCATACAGAGGATGAAGGTGTGTGCCGTGCTGGTTGCATTCTACTGCCTATCAGGTCCAACCCACCCTTTGTTGACTGAGCCGCGGAAGTGGAAATGGGCCCCACTCTAAATATTTTTCCCTTTCCCGGTTGGAGTAATGTTAAATGTAGTCAGCAGGGGGCAGTGGAGACACACCACAGGAGGAGGGTAGTTTCAGTCCCACTTCCGGGGTGCCCCGCCTGCCTGAATGGGCTATATCGAAAGCTCTGGGAAGCCTGGGTCCCCTTGTGCACATGGATATTTTAGTAAAAGGCACCCCTGTGACACAGGTGGCTTCTCCAAGCACGCACTTGTCACAGAGCAGACTTCCCCAGCACCTGCTGCTGCAGTTCACCATGGTCAGCGGCACCCACGGGCAGCAGTTTCTCCCAGCAGCGCCCCCTAAAGTTGTTTCATGACAGTGCATCCAGGAGCTCCAGCGGCGCAATCAGTGAGCGGTACTTATAAGACAGTGCATCCAGTGAGTCATCTCCCCATTAACGCTTTCCCTGGCACCCAAAGTGGGTTTCTGGGAAGTTCCACCTTTATGGCATCCCAGCAACTTTCCTGCCACTCAGTGAGCTGCCACTCTGCCCTGTAGGTCAGGGTTTGGATCAGCCTGGGGCCTCTTCCCTGGGGGCACTGCCTGAGCCCCCCGGGTAGTGGCTGGTCCTTATATTTGCTTTTTGGAACCCTACAGCATTCTCTTCCCTTACTAGCTAATCCCCTGTTACTGTTTCACCAGGCACGTAGGATTCTTTGTGTTAGACTTTCCCTTGTCACAGCCCTGTGTGGTTTCTGTCTCTGGGTGGGGCCCTCACTAATGTGTCTGGGTTGGTGGACAGGCAACGCACTGCAAGGTGGCAGAAAGGGCCCGGAGTGCTCAGGAACTTTAAAAGCCTAGCTGTGTCCCACAGCCCGCAGAGCTGGGGAGGGGGTGAAGGATGCAGTGTGAATCAGAGGAGGGGATGCAGGTTCCAGCTCCACCTCCAAACGGCTGGGAGACCTTTGCCCTGCCCCCCCCCCCACCCCTCAGCTCTGTCCTGGGGCCTCTTCTTGTGTAAACAGCAGTGCCCCAGGGCTGCTTTGAAGACGAAGGGAGGTGAGGGCATGTGGGTGCACAGGGCTCCGCAGGGGAAGGGGCTCACTTTGACTCCCAGAGTGCACTGGCACCCTCCTAAGAGGGTCCCCTGGCCACCACCCACCCTCCAGCAGCCGGCTGTGCCTGTGCAGGGCTTCATTAAGGGGCCCAGCCAACCGGGCAGGCCCGGAGTCCTGCTGCTGTGGCTGTTAACTCCTTCTGAGACTGCCAGGCACTTAGAGCAAAGGGGGGTGGGAGGCGGGGCTGGCAGGAGCCCGGGGTGGGGGGGTCTGCCTGTGCTGGGAGCAGGACAGGGTGGGGAGTGGGTGTGATTCCTCTGGGGGACTCGGTTTCCCTAAGGGCTCTCACTGTTCTCTCTCTTAAATCTTTAGTGAGCACCTGGTGCATGACAGGCACTGTGCTGGGGCTGGGATGTCAGGGTGAGTGACACAGACTCGGCCACTGAGCACCTGGAGGTCAGAGACCAGCGGGAAGGGCAGACGTGAGTGAAGTGATCTCCCCCAACACAGAGATGCCCGCTGGGGAAAGTGTCGTGGGGGGGGTGGGGTGGGGATGGAGGAGCTGCAATGGGAGTGGGCTTGGGCCCTCCCCTCAGTCTTCTTGCCTGTGAAATGGGCCCAGTCATGCATCCACCCCAAGGGGAGGCTGTGAGGGCGAAATAACTCTCAGTGTGAGGTGCCCTTTAATACGGTTGTTGTTGTGATTACTGTTTACGTGTCTCCACCACAAGCACGCACGTCAGTGGGAACTAGTCACCACCAGTTTGCTGTGTGGTCTCCGGGAAGCTGCTGTCCTCAGTTTCCCCATCTGCACACAGAGGGGTGGGGGCTCCCTGCTCAGACGTGGGTCAGGCTCCAAGTCCATGGCGGGCCCAGGGCTCCTTCCCCAGGCGGGGCCTCCCAGAGCAGGATGAGGCCACAGCAGCCACCGACCAGGAGGTCACCCTGTGGAGCAGCAGGGCGGGGGGTGGGAGCACCCCTGTCTTCTCTGGAATCGCTCACCAGTCCCGCCCAGACCCCCGCAGTCTCTTCTCAGTGCGCTGCCCAGGCCCCGCGCGGCCCAGCCCTGCTGGCGCTCCCTCAGCCGGGCCTCAGGGCGGCAGTCTAGGCGGGGCCCCTGGATCATGTAGGTGACCCCCATCTCACAGAGGGGGACACCGAGGGCAAGGGTCTGGCTCTGCTCACCGTGGTGTCCTAGCCCCTGGCACACAGCATGGCCCGCAGAGGTGCTCACTAAAGGTCTGTAGATAGGTCGGCGAGTCCGTGAATGGCCGAGGGAGGACCTGGCCCAGGAGCAGAGTGACAGAGCTGGCCTGGATCGGGGTCTCTTCACGCCCGTCCCGCAGCACAACCGGCGCCCTGACTCGACACGGAATGCAACAGTTTGCAAATCTTTTTTGTCCATTGTGTCGTTTTTATTCTTTGTCTTATTTCAAACCTCAGCACAAGCATGACTGAGCCTATGTGACAGATAAGGGAAGGGAGGCTCAGAGAAGGGAAGGGACCGACCCACTCCTCGGGCCCAGGCGGGCTGGGGAGAGGCCTCTGGGAGGTACAGCCTCAGGGCTGGGGACACAGGGGCAGCTGCCTCCTGAAACCCACCACCAGGCAGGACGGGACTGGTAAGTCCCTGCAGGGTCCCCGCCGCTCTCCAGGCTGCTGCATAAAAGCTGGCCCAACTCTTGCAGATAATCCCAGCTCCAGGTTCCTCCTCACTGCCCAGCCTACTGCCCTGGGCTAGGTGTGGGGCATGCTCTGGGAGGTGTGTGTCTGAGGATCTTCAGGGGGGCTCCATGGACATGTTTGTAGGTCTCAGATCCACGTTCCTTAGAACAGGGTTGTGTCCCTCAGGTCTCTCCTGAGGGCAGAGAGACTAAGGAGAGGAAATGGGAAGAGGAGGAACTCGGAGAGAGAATGAGGGAGGGGGAAACACACATGCACAAACGTGGGTGTGCACACACACACAGAGGCGTAGGAGTGAGTGGCAGGGAACTCTGACTGGCTGCCTCCTCCAGGAAGCCTCTCCTGACCTCGCCCTGGGCTGGGCTCCTGGAGCCCTTGCTCAAACTCCCTACAATAGCCCACTCCCATTGGGACACCTTTGCAGCGGGCTGGCTGGCTGTGCCTGGGTGTGTCCCCCCTCCCCAGGGGGAGACACTGTGGCATGTTCACTTCCCTCATGGTCAGTGGAACTTTGAGTGAGTACCAGTGAAGGAGTCACAGAGCGGGAGGTGGAGGCTCAGAGTCTGAGTGACCTGCTCAGCGTCACTCAGTGCCGAGAACATGACCAATATTGAACCCAGGTTGGGCTGGCCCTGAGGCTTGGGTTCTTACCTATTCGCAGTAACACCCATTGAACTGAATGGTGAAATCAGTCACTCAAAAGGGCAAGGGCTTCCGCTCAGGGTGGTGGGGAAGGAGCCACCTGGAGGCAGGTGTGCTTCTCAGTGGCTGGCAGAGCAACCCCACCCTCAACATGGGGCAAACTCCTGCTTATCCCTAAGACCCCAGCTGGCTGAGGCCATATCCACACCTCACTCCAGATTTAAGGTCCAGCCCCTGCCTGGCACCTGTGGGCATAAAAGAGGTTTGCCCTTCCTTCCTTCCTTCCTTCCTTCCTTCCTTCCTTCCTTCCTTCCTTCCTTCCTTCCTTCCTTCCTTCCATCCCTCCTTCCTCCCCTCCTTTCTTCCTCATTCATTCATTCAAAAGTTCTCACTGAGCACCGACCACACCCCAGGGTTGCTCCAGAAGGGGCTGCAGCATCTGGCCAGTCAGCTCAGGGTCCTTCCTGGAGGATTCCGTTAAAGAAACCCACAAATTAGTTTGTAATTATAACTTGTGTTAAGTGCTCGAAAGGAAAGGAAATGGACTTGAGAGAGAACCTTAGGAGGGAGAAACTAATTTAGATCGGGAATCAGTGATCAGAGTAGTTTGTCTGTGGAGGGGAGGTGTAAGCAGAAAACCTTGAAGGACGAGGATAAGTCGATGCAGCCTGGCAGAGGCGGGCAAGGGACTCATGGGGGCCGGGTCACCCCAGTCCTTGTGGCCTTGCAGGGTGGGGACCTGGTCTGCGATGCGCGGAGGGAAGCGCTTAAGGGCTCAGAGCCAGGAAATGACCGAAGGGTTAACAGCTGTGAAGCTCTGCTGGGAGGGGCTGCCTGACTGCCCCCCCCCCCCCCCCCCCCCCCGTGATCAATTCAATTTGCTAAAGCTGCATTTGTGCTGCAAATGTAATTGTCATTTCTGACGGTAGGGGAGTTGAAAAATAAATGGAAAGTGTCAGACGATGCATTAGGGTGGGTGATGGAGTGGAAGCCCGGCGCCCACCTGGCGTCCCCATTGGGCGGAATTAGCTGAGAAATTAGCCAAATTTGTTTCTAAAATTGTAAGATCATGAACCAGGGGTACGAGTGGTGGGGGCGAGGGGATGTGGAGACCGGAGAGGAGATTCCAGAGAGCAGGCGGAGGCAGTGGCAGCCATACCCTGGCCCAGCCCCGTCACCATCACTGATGAGAGGCTGGGCCTGGAGAGGGGCAGGGCCCGTCGGAGATGGCACAGGGGGTGGGGCACAGTGAGGCTGGGCTCCAGGCTCCACCCCCAGGCCAGGGCGGGATAACATGGGGTCTGCGTTCCTGGGGGGAGCCCTGTTTGGGGCCCCAGCTCTGCCTCCTCACTGCAGTGTGCCATGTGCCCAAGTTCAGGGAGGGGGGGGCCCCCCTACCCCCCTCGCCCTGTACAAAGGTCCACCTCACCACCCGGTCTCGGTTGGGACAGTGTGAACTCACGTCTGTGTGATGTGTGGGGACCGGGGCTCCCTCAGCAGTGCCCAGTCTCTCCCTGAGGTAGAGCTCCTGACCCCAGAGAGGACTAGAACTCCCCTGTCGGACTGGATGTTTCTAAATCGGGACTGTCTCCTCCAGCAGGCCAGCGTCTTTTAAGGACAGGCTCCCGGCTCCCCCCGTGAGAATGGGGCCTCGCCTGTGTCTTAGGGCAGGCCTGTGGACAGGCCTCTGTGTCTGCTGACCACTGGCCGTCAGCACATGTCACATCCGAGACACTTGGGCATGATCTTCCCCGTTCAGTAGATGGGGAAACTGGGAGGTAAGGAAACTAGCCCAAGGTCACGAAGGTCACAAGTGCCAAACCCAGGCCATCGGGGCTGTGCCTAACCAGTGCTCTACACGGCTCCATGTGGGCCACGCTGCCCCGTGGGGTGGGAGGTCCTTGTCCACCCTTGACAGGTGGGGAGGCTGAGGCTAAGAGGAGGGGAGCGACCTGCCCAAGGTCACACTGGAAAGCCCTGTGGTAGACTCCGCACCCTGGGTGGGGAGGGGTGTCAGTCTTTCTAGTACTCTCTCTGTTACCCTGACCCTTTTGAGCCAGGAAGCTCATGGCTCACCCCAGGACCCTGAGTGAGGGGGTCAGTGGAGGGACCCTGGGAGAGGGGCGGGCCCTGTTCTCCCAAAGCCCCAGGCTCATGTTTCCGTATTTGCCCCTCAGTGGTCTGTGGCCCTGGGCCAGTCACTCAGCTGCCCTGAGCCTCAGTTTCCTCCTCTGCAGAATGGGGCAGTGGCACCTCATTGGGGGGTGGGAGCCGAGGCAGGCAGGGTGTTTGGTGCATTGTGGGTGCTCAGGAGAGGCCGAGCCTTCCCACCCGCACTGGGGCAGCGGCTCCCGTAGATTGGGTGCCCGCACTGGAGCCTGCCGGTCCCCTGAGTGGGGTCCTAAGCTCCCCCTGGGGGACACTAGGGGCGGGAGAAGAGGCTGGTTGGTCTTGGCCAGCTCTGGACAGGGCACATTCCTCCTCACTTGTCCCATAACAGCCCTCAAGGCCTCCCTGTTTCCTCCTCTGTCACTGCCCAGCCACCACACAAGAGGGCGGCCTCTCAGTGGGCTCGGACTGTTTCAGGTGCCTGGGGCAGGGCGGCCTTGCGGACAGGCCACGGTGAGAACCGTGGGGTTCTCACCCCACGTGGCGGATCATTGAGGGCACCACTGGGGCCAGATGGGGACTGTCTGTCAGTGCCGCAGCCCACAGACCACCCCTGGAGAATGGGCAGAGGGCCGCACTCTGCTGCCTAGACTCCTGGACCCCAGGCCTTATCGCCCACGGTCATGCCCTGTCCCCTGTGTGGCCACCACACTGTTCCCTACCCTGCCACCCCGGGGTGGGTGGATTCTAGTACCCAACCTCCCTGAACGTTTGCCCTGTGCGCACTGAACGTCCCGCCCACCACACTTGTCTCTCACAGCTGAAGGTCCCACTCTAGAGGGACAGTCACTGTGGCCAGTTTGCAGGTGGGAAAAAAGAGGCTCGAGAAAAGAAATAAACAATCTGGAAGCGGGAACCTGCCAGTCTCTAGGCCTCTTGCCGTTACCTCCAGGGACAGACCCGCACCTGTACCTTGTCACCCACTTTCAGGACCCTCATGCCATCATCCGTCACCTGCCCCCACCTCCCGTGCCCTGCCCTGATGAGCTGCTGCCTGTCTCCTGCCACCGCCTTCTCCCCAGTCACTGCACATGCACTCACACACACTCAGACCCCTCGTGCGCACCTGCGCACACACGTGCGCCTCTCGTCCCCAGGTGTCAGGTTCGTGGCTGCGCCCACATTCACCTTGCAGCCTCCTTCCCGGGAGAACGTCCTTCGCAGTAACTCTCGTTTCTAGGTGCGCTCTGACCTTACCATGGGAGGTAAAGCCGGGAGAAGCCAACTTCGTTTTAATGACCTGTGGTAATTACCCCATGTTAATTACCCCAATTGTTTTGGGGGGTAACTGTAATAATTAAACATTCTGTTATCAGCTCTGGTCAGGGAAGACATTGCATCCCCAGTGGCTTCCTTGGGACGGTGAACGGGCAGAGTGTTCCCACAGTGAACACTCCCAGCCAGCTCCCAGCCTCCCCGCTCCAGCCCTGTCCCAGCGATGCTGCTGGACATGCTGAAGCTGATGGGGCAGGACAGGGAGTTCAGAAAGAGGAAGCCGAGGGCTACTCTTCCAGGGACACACACACACGACCGACCAGGTGACCCTTACCCGGACAACACGTGAGACTTTGGGTGGGCCTGAGGAGACAAGGGGACCCTAGTGCTGGGACATCCCTGCACTAGGAAGTGACCTCGATGGGTTGTGGGTCTGGAAGTCCACATGGTGGCTCCCCTCTCGGGGTTTGTCACCTGTCTGCTCTGCAGGCAGCCTGGCCTGGGCTCTGCTGATGACCCACCCTGTGCTGTGGGTGTCCCCCTGCCAACTCAGCACTGCCTCAGCTCTTGGCTACTTACAAACACTCTGCCAGCTGGTTCCTCCCTGCAGCCACCTGAGAGCCCACCACCACGGAAGCTCTGAGGGAGCAGGGCGTCATCTCCCTGGCCCACCTCTCTATCCTCAGTGCTCAGAACAGCACCTGACACAGGGGAGGCTCCTAAGAAATGTTTGTCTGAGGACTACAAGAATGTGTAAGTCCACAGTGTAAATAATGTGTGGGGGATGGAAGAGGGAGACTAAGGCTCAGAGGGGTGAAGTGCTTGCTAACGTCACAGAGCTGGTGGGGTGGGGACAAGGATTAGAAAGCGGAGGGTCAGTGGTAGGGCTGGGGAGCATTCTCCTTCTCTTTCAAATCAATAAAAAAAAGTTAAAAAAATCCAATGTGTTACAGGCTCCAGACATTCCTGGTGAAACTCAGGCCAGCAAGTGTGAAGCCCCAGTGATGGTGAAACTTGGAGAGAAGGGAGAGGAGAGAAAGAGCAGCCTCATTTGCATAAAGACTGCCTCCTCCAATCAGGTGGACTCTCAGTATTGGGACTCCAGGGTCTCGCCAATCACCAGGAGGCTGGAGCAGAGGCAGGTGGAACAGGAATAGGCCCTGCCCAGGCGAGTGGCCAGGACTGTCCCTTGTGCACAAGATGGCCCTTCCTGAATGGCTTTTCTCACCTTCGCCTCTTTCAGTCACTGCCCAGCCACCACACAAGAGTGTGGTGGAGGACTTTCAGTCCTCCCAACAGTCGTGCATCCAGGGCAGGAATAATCATCTCCACTGTGCAGATGAGGCAACTGAGGCAAGAGAGGCCACAAGACTTGCCCAAGTCCACATGACCAGGTAGCAGTAGAACCAGAGCTGACCCAGCCCTTGACTGCCACCCAGGAAGTTGGCTTTCTCCCAGCTTCCTGGCCCAGGGTTCCTGTAGGCACCCCTACCATGAGCTGTCCTCTGTGACCACCAACTGCCTTTCCCACTGATTGCCCTCACCCAGGGCCAGCTCAATAGCTGCTGCCAACTTCTCTGCCTCAGAGAAGAGGCCCAACTCCAGCCTCTTCCCTGAGCCCAGCCTCTCTGCTCAAGCTGCTCCCAGACACCCAGGTCAGGGATCCTCAGAATGTCCTGGCTGACAGGGGCCCCAGTCACCATCTGGATCATCCCTCTAGGGGCACACGTGGGAGCAATGGCCCCTCACTGTGCCCCTCCCCACCATCCTAGAAGACCCTCAGGGCCTGGCTTGGGGAGCTGTCCTTCTCCCTGAATTTCTCCCCCCCTTCCTGCCTCACTTCCCCTTCAGCAGAGCCTGTAATCCAGGTCTAAGTTCTGATTTACAAACTTCCTGGGGGAGGAGGGGCATCTGCCCCTGCCAGGGCTAAGAGGCTGGTGATTTACTCTGCCTGAAATGTTTGCTTCTCAGAGGGATTGACTCAGCCCCTCCTCATTGATGGCTGAATTTACTGTGACTTTCATTTCCCAGGGACCCGTCTGCTGGCTTTGGGAGACCATGAGCTGGAGGAGTGATGGGGACTCTCACAGAGTGAAGAATGAATGTAGACAGTGTGGACGAAAGAAGAAAACGGACTTAGAGGTCATCAGGGACCTGGGTTTGAGTCCCTGTCCCACCATGGCTAAGCTATGAGGCCTTGGGTAGATCACTTAACCTCTCTAGATCTTGATTTCCCTATCTGCAAAATGGGCGCAATGACACAATGGGATTGGTGATAACATCTGTGTCATAAAGTGATGAGATGTGAGCAAGGGGTGTATATAAATGCCTGGCACATAGTAGGTGCTCAGAAAAGTTGGATTCTCTTCCAAAGCTCATTGACATCTTCTTTTCCCTGCCCAGATCTCTGCCTGCAGGTCTGTCTCCTGGCTTCCCTCCAAGTGCCACCTGCACCTGTCTCTCTATCCTCAGGGAGAGTAGAACTTGCCAGTCTTGCGGGTTCCACCTTCCTGTGGCTCAGGAAAGAGGGGGATGCAGCCCCACTGGCATGACTGCCCAGCTGCTTGTACCAGGATGCCAGGCACAGATGCCTGTACGCCCAGGGATTGTTAGCAGAGCAGCCGCTTCCCTGCTAATGAGTTAACAAATTTCCCCTCTGGAAAAGACCCTTGGCAGAGTAAGGGGCCTCTGGGGCCTAAAGTTCTGCTGTGATACAAGGGGTCAGCGGAATTCTTTAATTTATCTAATTTCTAATAAGGCCAGGGGGATCTGGGAGTGGGGGAGGGGCGCTGGCTGAGTTCAACGGAGTGATCTGGGTCTGATTGCACTGGAGTGGACCACCCGGATGGGAGGGAGCGGGAGGTGCTGTGGCTGAGCCCGGAGACTCCAGCCAGCTCCAGTCTCTCCTGAAGGCACCTTCAGCACCCCCAAACTGGACCGGAAGCAAAGGCAAATCTCTGCTCCATTTTCAAAGTGCAGTGCAGAGAAGAGGGACTCTGCTGTCGCACCTGTGAGACCCAGACGACCCCAAACCAGTGGC
The DNA here is from genome assembly GCF_021234435.1 of Artibeus jamaicensis. Lineage (NCBI taxonomy): Eukaryota > Metazoa > Chordata > Mammalia > Chiroptera > Phyllostomidae > Artibeus > Artibeus jamaicensis. The sequence continues at coordinate 12,653,953 of NW_026522057.1, forward strand.
TGGCCCTGGAGGAATCCCTGCAGCCCCTCTGTCTTCTGGGCCTCAGTTTCTCACCTGTGAAGCTGGAGGCTAATCTCTCCCTGAATTGCTTGTTGTGCGGTGAATGAAGCCCCGGTTCAGGACAGGTGGTGGGTCCTCCGCAGAGGACAGCTGTGGTCACACCGAGGCAGGCAGAATATCGGCTCCCAAGGGCGTCCCTGTCCTGATCCGAGGCCCCTGTGGGTGTATCACTGTACCTCATGTAGCAACGTGGAATGAAGGTTGCAGATGGCGCTGAGGTGGCTAGTTAGTCATTCTTACAATGCAGGGATTATTCTGGATGATCGAGCCCCATGTTATCCATAGTCACAGGGGCCTTAACGTGGAAGAAGGGGCAGAGAAGGAGGCCTGAGTGAGGAGGAGGGTCTGACCTGCCGCTGTAGGTTTGAGGAGGAAGGGCGGCACCACCGTCCAAGGGATGCGCGCAGCCTCTAGAAGCTGGAAAAGGCAGGGGAACATTAGAACGCTCAGAAGGAAGACAGCCCTGCGGACTTTTTCTCCTTCTTCTTTTTTAGAGAGAGGGGAAGGGAGGAAGAAAGAGAGGTAGAAAAATATCAATGTGTGGTTGCCTCTCGCACGCCCCTACCAGGGACCTGGCCCGGAACCCAGGCATGTATCCCGACTGGGAATCAAACCGGCAACCTTTTGGTTTGCAGGCCGGCACTCAATCCACTGAGCCACACCAGCCAGGGCACTGTGGACATTTTAATTTCAGCCCAGTGAGATCCGTTTGGAACTTCTGGTAATACAAGTGCATAATATAAGCCACAAAGTTTGTGGTAATTTGTTACGGCAGCAACATGAACCTAACGCATAAGTGGAACCATATCCTGGCTCCCAGGGGGTAGCGTTGGGTCAGGTGTGCCCACAGCAGCCAGACTGCCAGGCAGTCCCTGCCTGGCCCATACCAGTGCCGTGGATTGAGGAAGCAACCTAAGCTTTTTTTGGCCTCAGTTTTCTCATCTGGAAAATGGGGTAATAAGAGTACTTCCCTCACCGAGTTGTTCTAAGGATTACATAAGATAATATGTGTACAGTTCCAGAATAAAGCTGGGTGCACAGGAAGCCCATAAAATCAGAATATTTCGAATGTAAGGACAGATTTTTAAAAAAACATTAATGCAAGTAAGGGAGCCTTGCAGGCTGTGAGCTGCCCCTTTAAATGACAGGTGGTGAGGCTGCGGTGTTGGGCAGACCTAGGATCAAATCCGCAGTGAACCACACTCGGGCTGTGTGTCCTGGACACAGCATGTCATTCCCTGAGCTTCAGTTTCCTCACCCACGAAATGGGGGTGCCTCCAAGGGGGGCTGTGCAGATTAAAGGAGGTAACACAGGTAAATCACTGAGCCCAGTGCCGGGCACAGAGCCCATGTTCAAGAGATGGTGGCTGCTGTTACTTTGTCACTGCCCCCGCCACTGCTCTTGGACCCCAACGTCGGAGGAACGCACACCGGGCAGAGCTACCGGGTGCAGGAACGCTTCTCAGAGAGTTGCTCTGCCGTGAGAATCAGAGCGGTGCACGTTATGGGGCCCCGTCATGGACCAAACCGATTATTCCATCTGGAATGGCACTTGGCCCACAGCGGCCCCTTGCACAAGCTTCCCCAGGAGTGGGGGCCCCGGCTGGGCACCTCGGCCTGAGCTCCAGTCGAAGACGCGGGGGCTTTCTCTGTGCACGGTTAGGTGGCAGAGCAGCAGCTGCCCAGCCAGGGCTCAGGGCAGCCTGGGGACTTCCCCAAACTTGGAGGAACCCCCCCTCTCCCCTCCAACTCCAGGCACTGAGGTTTGTGGTTACCTTTCTTCCCAACGAATACATAATAGCCTCATGGGACAGGCCAGGGTGATGGCTGTAATAAAACCGGTTCATTACAGCCCTCTACCAGGAGCTAGTTAATGAGCAAGTGGTGGAGCTCTGTGGCCCTTTTGAACCAAATGCAGATGAATACATTCCGTGGTATCATTTAATTAGCTTCAGCAGGTAGGGAGGGATGGGAAAAGGGAAGTGATGTTACAGGACAGAGACAGAGAGAGAGGAGAGGATGAGGAAGACAGGGCTTAGGGGAGAGGTCCAGGGAGGGGGGGAGAACTGGAAGGAGGAGGAGGGCAAGGGAAGGACAGAGAGGTAAGCAAGGAGGGGGGAAGAGGAAAGATGCAGCCATTTGATTGTTTTTTAAATCTTTTATTGCATTTGGCTTTCCAAAGCCCCCTCGTATGGGGGACAGGGTTGTGTAGCCTTGTTCTTCCCACTGGAAAAGAGAGGACACCAAGGGTGGTGCGTGGTGACGGGTGCTGAGGAAGCACCCACCCCGTGGAGGGTGCACTCTCACCCCACAGTGGATGAGACAGATGAGGTCCTGCCTCTGTGGGTGCACAGGAGAGTGCAGAAGGCAGGCTTGAGCAATTATCCACACACTTATGCTCATGTATGCATACATGTGACTGCGTATGGGTGTGTGAGCACGTGTTCATGTGAGTATGTATGTGTGTGTATGCATTTGCCATGTGTGAGACCATGCACATGTGTGAATGTGTGTATATGAGAACATTCCTGTAAGTGCGTGTGTGTGTGAGTGTCGTGTGTATGGGTGTTAATGAGTGAGAATACGAGAGTGTTTATTTGAGGGGATGTGTGTGTGCAGGTGTCTGAGTGAATATGTGTATGATTGGGTACAGATTTAGCACTTTAGCTCTTATTTAGAATAAGAGCTGAAAATCAAAGGGAAAAGTTGTGGGTTCTGACAGAAGAGGGGTCAGGGAAGTCTCTGAAGAAGTGTCATGTGTGCGGAGACCAAGGGGTCAGGCAGAATGTGTAGGGGCTTCTGCTGGTTTACCTGCCCCGCATCCACCTCTCTTCTCCCAGTCGGGCCACCCCAGAGTCCCCTGGAAAACAGCTCTCTGGCCGCGCTCAGTCCGTCCTGGTGGGTGAGCCCATCCCCCGGCTCCTGCCCCCAGGCCTGGCTGTTCTGCTCGCTTCACCTGCTGGTCACAACAATTGTCGGGCAGATGACTCAGTCCAGGCCACTGAGAATCGTACCAGAGGCTATTTGCTCAAACGATGGGGAACGAGGGGTGTGCAGTCAGTGTGACAGAAGCTTGACACTGCCAGACCCATTTCCCCCCCAGGGAGAGTGTGGCTGTGGATGGTGTGAGGACAGCAGGGATGGGGAGGCCACATTCCAAAACGGCGTCATTTGGGGTCCAGCCATGCCTGAAGCTATCAGCTCCTGGGTTTATTAGGTGAAGGAACCAGCAAAGGCCCCCTTTTGTTCATGTTGTTTAAACTGGTTTCTGTTACTACTATTGTAAGAGTCTGAATGATACTGCACCTTCCTGGCAAAGGGCACAGCAGGTGAGAAGGCTCCGGGGAGGGGAGCAGTGTTGTCAGGTCACGGCGCCAACACGGCGCCCGCACAGCCAAAGCCCGGGACCGGGACAGTGCTGGGTGTAGGGCTCGGAGGGCCAGAGGCCTGGGCAGCTGTGCGCGTGTGCGTGTGCAGAAGGGGTCGTTGATGATGTAAGAGCTAAAAGTCTGGATGGGCCCGGTGCCTCCCTTAGAGTCTGGATTCTCTCTCGGGCTGCCCCAGCGTCGTCCTCCCTTCTCATCCAGGCCCCCCGACCCCCGCCCTGATGCTCTTCTCCCCCGAGTTCTGAATCCAGGATCCAGAACAGAGATGGCCTATAGGAACCACAAATGCCACCGAGTGTGAAATCTTTTCTATTTTATTTTATATTGAGAGAGACAGGAAGGGAGGGCGAAAGAAGGAGAGAAACATCGATGTGGAAGAGAATGTGTGCCCCCAACCTGCCCCCAACTGGGGACCTGGCCTGCAACCCAGGCATGTGCCTTAACCAGGAATTGAACCAGTGACCTTTTGGTTTGCAGGCCAGTGCTCAATCCACTGAGCTACACCAGCCAGGACTGCTTTAGTATTTTATTTATTTTACCAAATGACATAGGGATACATTCTCTTGGTAAAAAAGTAAAATCTTTTAAGATAAAAAAAGCAAATAGCTTCATTTTACAGCATGGGAATAGAGGCCAGGTAGGTGACCTAGTTCACCTAAAGTCACAAAGCAAGTTGCCAGACATCTGATGTCATGGAAACCTTCTGATTCCTTTCCATCTTAAAAAAGGAAAGAAAAAACCCTCCTCTCGGGGATAATAATACCAATGAGAACAATAATAATAGCTGACTATTCAGCACTACCAGCTATTACTTTCCTGATTTCCATTCAGTCCTCACACAGTCCTATGAGGCAGCTACCATTATTTCTTCATTTGACAGACAAGCAGCTGTGGCACGGAGGTTAATTTAACTTCCCCGAGGTCACAGGGCTTGTGCGGTGCAGCCAAGGCTTGAACTCAGTCCGACTGTTTCCAGAGCCCAGACGTTCACTTCTGGCAGCTTGCAAGAGTAAATTTTATTTAATAATGAGATAATTCTACCTATATGACAAAGGGAAATGAATGGTCTCGGGTCGCTTTTAAAGAGGAAAGCCTTGCAGCTGTCCCCAGAGCTCTCCGTGGTGCTGAAAGCCAGTTGCTCATCCTCTGCTCCAGCTGATCCAGGACGTTGCCCTTCCTCAGTGTTTGCCAGGCCGGTTTCCCCACACTCATACCCTCATCTGCTCCTTCCGTCCCACCGGAGCGCAACCTGACTGGTGCTGCGAGTTGTGAAGCTACTCTGACTTCCCCGCCAAACACACACACACTTCTGGTGACAGCCACTGTCTCCACAGAGACCGGCTTCCTCCGGGAAGGGATGAGGCAGAGCAGAAGGTAAGAAAGCCTGGATGCCTGCTGGGGCCACACTCACCTTTCGTGATCACCTGACCCGACTTTTACGCTTTTCTGTTCGCCATAGGAAGATGGAACTTGCGTACGGTACAGTGTGCGCATCTTAAGGGCACCCCGGGTAGATTGTAAAGCGACCCACAAACTTTCCTGTGTCTGCACCTTTGTGACGTGTCCTTTCAGATTCTCCTATCAGGAGTGCAACCCTGTTTCCCCATCCCTTCCTTCTGGGTGTGAGCCCATGCGACCACCACCCAGGTCAGGATACAGAACATCAGGATACAGACACCTATCGTGCCCCAGAAAGTGTCTTTGTTTCCCTGTCTAGTCAACCTGCCCAACCCTGAGAGGCAGCCATTATTCTGACCTCTCCCAAGATAGATTAGCTTGTATGAGTGAAATCATAAGGTATGTATTTTTGCCAATTTTTCCCTGACCAGGTCTGTGATACTTATGCATGTTTTGTTTGTATTGGTAGTTCATTTTTTAAAAAAAGTCTGTGGTGTTCCATTCTTATCAGTCTACGACAATTTCTCCATTCTCTCATAGATGGACATTTGGGTTGTTTTCTTTTTCTGCTTATTTTAAATAAAACTTCTATGAACACTGACATGTGGGTGACCTGCGGGTATATGTACACTCCATTCTCTTGGGTATTCACTGTTATGGGGTGAATTGCATCTCCTCCCCAAATTCATGTGTTGAATCCTTAACCCCCAGCACCTCAGAATGTGACTGTATCTGGAGATAGAATCTTTATAGAGGTAATTAAGTTAAAATGAGGTTGTCTGGGTGGCCCCTAACCCAAATAGAATTGGTGTCCCTGTAAGAGAAGGAGGTTAGAGCAGACACACACAGACAGGGAAGACCACATGAAGATATAAGGTGAAAATAGCCACTTACAAGCCAAGGAGAGAGGCTTCAGAAGAGATCAACTCGGCCAAGTCTTGATCTTGGACTGCCGACCTCCAGATGGTACAAAGATAGCTTTCCATTGTTTAAGCCACCCAGGTATGGTATTCTGTTATGTCAGCCAGAGCAAAGAAATGCAACCCTTAATGCATGCCAGACATGAACTAAGTGCTAGATGCTAGGCTCAGGGCTGGGTCCTCACAACACCCATTAAAAAAGCTTCCACTAAGATCTCCATTTTACAGATGAGGATATTGAGGCTCCAAGAGTTTTAATAAGTTGCCAGAGCTGTAGAGTTAGCATTATTAGGCTTCTGCATGATTAACTTATCACTAACTACACTCCGTGTGAAGAGGACAGGGGTGCAGTGTGGCTTGCTCAAAGCCACCTTCCACGGCAGCTAGGGGTTGAGGTGTGTGTACAGGAGTGAAGGGGGTCACATGGCTGGATGGCAGCCTAAGTACCCATGGGGAACGACCTGCAGCCTGTAGGCCAGGCCGGGCCCCACTTTTGGTGTCTGGGGAGATTCTAGCTGGCAGAATGAGATGTGGGCAGCTCAACACTAACTACACAATTGCTTTTGAGATTATTTGTTTTCAGTTGGTCTTTTTATTATACGGTGAGCTCCATGAGGGTGGGGATTGGGTCCGGCTTGCTCACTGCTGTACTCCCCCCTCATGCCCATTGTGTGCCCACCTCATATGACACCTGAGTTGCATTCCTAGGGTCTCAATGCCTCCCACCTCCCACTACCCCCTGTGATTCCAGGGCTCCAGGATGGGGGATGGGAAGGAAGGATTCCAGGCAGGAATCCCTCTGCAGACAATCTGGGGAAGATCATTCCCAGAAAAAGCAGCTGTGATGAGCTCAAATAAACCATAATTTTTTTGTTTGTTTAAAGTCTTTGCTTATTGAGGTGTTGGGTGGTGGGAGGGGAAGCATGAGAGGGAGAGGCTCAGGCTCAGGCGCTGCCATTCCCCCAGCTCCTTGGGCAGCAGAACCTGGCCAAGCGTCCACCACATGCCCATCCCCACTCTAAGCTCTGGGGATCAAAGGCAGCTAAGACCCAGGCTGGCCCTGGGGAGCTCACAGGCAGGACTCTGGCCAGCCCTAAAAAGAGGTGGAGAAACAGTCAGGCAAGCACTCGTATAGGGGAAATGGAAGTGTGGATGAAGGACCCCTGACCTGGGAGGGGCTGGGTCTGGCGGGGAGAGCTGACATCATGCAAATGTCTGGGTTCAGACCCTAGTTCCACCACTTCTTAGACTAGGGAGCTGGGCCAGGTGCTTCACGTCTCTGAACCTCCTTTCGCTTCTGTAAAGTAGGCATAATAATGATCCCCAAGGGGCGTTGGGCACTAAGTGAGGTCATTCCAGAACGCCTGTAGCACAGTGCCTGGGGTGTGGCAAGGTTGCAGTACCTTCCAGCTGTTATTGTCAACCATGAGCAGAGCTGTGGAGAAAGCTGGTGCCAGGTGGGGGAGGCCTGGGAGAGGCGTTTCAGGGAGAGGGACGAGCCCACCCAAAGGGCTGCACACGGAGGGGTCTGTGGGGACTGAGTGTGGTGTGGGCAGGGAGAGGTGGGCCTGGGAGGTCCCAGTGGACTGTAGTCCATGTGCATTTTGGTCCTTAGGACAGTGAGGAGCCACATCAAGTGTTTGAGGAGAGCCTGGTGCATTCGCCTGAGCTGTGGGCTGTGCACTGGGTGTGGGGCCTGGGCCCAGGAGACTGGGGGCTGCACGGTTTCTGAGGATGCAGGATGATGCCCTGGGCCAGGCGAGGACAGTATTGACAGGGGATGGGGTGAGAGGTCGAGAGACAGCAAGGAGGGCAGGACTGGGGACCCCTGGGTGGGGGATGCAGGAAGGTGACAGCTGAGGACCTGCCCAGGTGTCTAGCTCAAGCAATGGAAGGAAAGGAGGGTGTTGGGCTGGGACCAGAACCTCGGACAGAGCATCTGGGCCAGAGTTCTCTGCCACAGGCCCCTGTGGCTGGAAGTGCTCAGCCTGGGCCAGGGGAGGAAGGGGACAGCCAGACCCTTCGGCCACCCTCAGAACTGCCCGCATCTCCTTCTTCCAGCTGGAATCTCCCCAGATCCAAAAACTGATGGGGCCTAGCCTGGCCTACAGGCTGCAGGTCATTCCCCATGGGTACTTAGGCTGCTGTCCAGCCATGTGACTCCTTCCACCCCTATACACACACCTCAACCCCCAGCTGCCATGGAAGGTGACTTTGAGCAAGCCACACTGTACCCCTGTCCTCTTCACATGGAGTGAACATGGCCTCTCAGTAACATGGGGAAAGCCCCTGGCCCATCTCCCAGCAGAGAAGAAATGCAGGGACAATGTACCCCTGGCACACTCGGGACTCCTATCAGGGGCCCCAGCTCCTACCAGGAGAGATCTGGGGACACGGAGAGGGACTCAAGGACAGAAAGAGCGAGTGACAAGGAGAGAGAAGCAGAGAGAGGGAGGCCTCAGACGCAGCCCCTGTGCCCCATTCCGGGTGCCTCCTCACCAAGCTCTGGAGCCCTGATGGGGGCGCTTGTTCAGTGTATGGAGTCACTGGGCCTCAAATGGTGCCTTTCTCTGTGGTTCGTCTTCTCTGAGAAAGAAATCACTCTCCATCCAATTAAATCTAATTAGACAAAATCAAGTTGTGGAGATCTGTGCAGCAGGATGAATGATGAGGAGAAATTACATCCCTGCAAAGAGTTTAAATTTAATTTTCATAATCTAAAGACCAAATAGAAACAATTGGGCTCCTTGCTGCTTCTGGCCAGCAGCCAGGAATTCTCTGGGATGGAGGCATCAGGTAGGAGAGAGGGTCACACTTGAGCTGGAATGGGGGCTGGGGACACGGTGGCCCTGATGAGACAGGCACCCACACCCTCCAGCGGGGCCCTGAGACCACCATCCTTCCCAGATCCCTCTCTCACACACTTGTTCACACTAATACACACCCACTATTACACACCTTGGGCAAATATGAGCTTCACATGCATGCCTGTTGAACCCACAGCTTAAGACACACCCACAGGGAAGGCATACACACAGATACAGACACATACAGGCACACACAGACGTGACATATATATAGGCACAGATACATGTATGTCATGTATGCAGGCGCAGGAACACACGTATCATCTTGCACAGATGCACTGACGGTCAGTCCTGGGTCAGCCCCGGGTTAGTCCCAGCTCTGCCACTACCTGGCTGTGTGGACGCTGGGCTCCTTCCCAGAGCTCCCGGGGGCACCGAGGGCGTTCCTGCCTGCTCCTCCCGCACCCACACACAGATGCACACGCCCCCCTTTCAGCTGGGCACATCGTCACCAGCTCCAAGGATGAGAGGTATCAGCCAGCACCAGTCCCGGGGCCGGACCCTGGGCCTGGACCTGCAGCGCCATCCGTTCCTTGGGTGTTTCTCTGAGCGTGGAGCTGGGGAGGACCAGCCCAGGAAGGCTGGAGAAAGGGTGTCTGGGCTGGAAGCCTAAAGGCAGACTAGTTTCAGCCCTGCGGCTTCTCAGCTAGAGCGGGCCCTGGGGACAGTGTGGAGGAAGGGGTGGACGGAGTCCCCAGGCGGAGGTGCGGCCTGGAGGCCAGGCTGAGAGTCAAGAGAGGTGGTGAGCATGTCCCTGAGGGGCGACAGGGTCCTGCATGGTGTTCTCTCCCCTTCCCCTTTTTCTCTGCATATCTGTGGCCACCTGAGCCCTGCTTGTGTAAACAGAGGGCTCCAGGCTAAAGGACAAATCCTGCTCCAGCCAGAAGGGGGTTGGTTTAAAGAGTTCGGAATAGGGTGGGGCGGATCTTGGAGTCTGGCCTGGTTTTGAATTCCAGCCACTGACTCACTGCTGTTGCTGAGAAGCCTCCTCCCTCATTCTGGGTCTTGGGCTCCTCATCTTCCCAACAGGCTGAGGAGCCTTCCAGGACCCCACGTGGGTTCCCACTAAGCATAGGAGTGAGGGTCATCTACAGATGCTCTCTGGATATTTGTTTCATCCCCTTTGCTGCCCCCACAGTGCCTTGCTCCAAGTCAATACCCAGTAAATACTGATTAGATGGTGAGATAATGAAATGAGCTCATGCTTGTGTCTGGGTCTCAGGGCAACAAAATCTGAAACTGTTGGGAAATTGAACTAGAGGATAAGTGGGGTGGAGCCACTGGGGGTTTGGCCATCAGACATCAGGGAGGGCTTCCTGGAAGAGGCAGGCCTTATGCTGGGTAAGATTTAAATTGGGGAGGAGAAGGTATGCTGGGATGGGGAGACTGCATGTGTAAAGCAGGGAGGTGGGAAGGGGAAGGGTCAAGGTGAGACTGCTCTCTTGTGTGTGAGGCTGCTGTGTGTGTGTGTGTGTGTGTGTGTGTGTGTATCAGGGATTGTCCCAGCACAGTGCTGGGCTCTCAGGGGACACTCAGTAACAGGGGCTCCCTCCATTCTATCAGTTCACTCAGGACACCTGGCCCCTTCTGTCCCAGAAGGTGGCCTTCTAACCTGTTCTTGTGTGGTCCCAGAGGGGAGTGGGCTTCAGTGCAGGGACCTGGGGGGACCATGGACATATCGTTCCTCTTGCGGAAGACCACTAAGCTCTTCTTGCCATGAAACACAGATCCTAGAGCCCTGGAGTTGGAAGACCCCTCCAGCCCCTCCACCCTGTAGAAACTGACACCAAGAGGTTAAGAAAGTGGGCCAGTCACCCAGCTCCCGGCACAGACCCCTCAGTGCTCTGCTCTCTAACCAGCTGGGGGAAGGGTCCTCTGTTCACAAACAACCAAACAGAGAGCCTCAAGGATTCCTCTCCCTTCATCCCCGCCAAGCCCTCACACCAACTCTCTCCCTGGGGTGAGAAGAGCCTGGAAAGGGGACACAGGCCGGTGATCTGTAGACCCATCTGGCTGGGGGCTGGGCTTGTGCTGGGAAGAGGAGGGGCAAGCCTTAAGCAGCCCTTCCTGGTTGGTGTTGAACTTGCAGTTTTTGAAGGCCATTAGGAGCACCAGAGAGCAAACATTTTATCTCTCAATGACATTGCAGCCGATTAAGGAGGGGTCAGCCTCCCAGACAGCAGGAAAGAGAGGCCATTTGTTACCCAGGATGGTGGGACCTGGCAGCTGGAATAACTTTCTCAGAGACATGACTGGGTGAGGAAGGGATTCTTTCAGCCCTGCAGTCAGCAAGCCTGGCCTGGTTCCATTGGCCAGGGATCAAGGGGGTGAGGGTGGATGCCCAGATACCAGGCTGAGAAGACACTGACATGGGCTGGGGTTTAGCTCAACACGAGGAAGATCCCACTGGACCACAAACTGAGAGACGTTCACTCTACAGATTATATTATTTTTTAAAATTATATTTTGTTGATTATGCTGTTATACTTGTCCTAATTTCCACCCCCCCCTCTGCCCCCTCAACCCAGCACATGCCCTCCTGTAATTGCCCCACCATTTTTCATCTCTATGGGTCATGTGTGTATAAATTCTTCAGCTACTCCATTTCCTATACTGTATTTTACATCCCCGTGGCTATTCTCTAACTACCTATTTGGACTTCTTAATCCCTTCACTTCTTAACCCATTCTCCCTGCCTCCCTCTGGGAACTTTCCAGGAACAAACTTCTTTTCTCTTGCTTTTAAGAGTCTCTCTTTATCATTAAGCTTTGGTCTTTTAATGATGATAAGTCTTGGAGGGGCCTCTTTGCATCCATCATAATTGGGACTCTGTGCTTCCCGGCCTTGCATTCTATTCCCTTCACCAAATCAGGAAAGTTTTCTTTCACTGTTTTTTTTTTTTTTAGATAGTTTTCCAAATTCTTGCTCTTTCTCTTCTCCTTCTGGCACCCCCATGAGGTGAATGTTGGACCTGTTGAGGTTGTCCCAGAGGCTGCTTTATACTGTCCTCATTTTTTGGATTCGTTTTTCTTCTTCTTGTTCTGATGGGTTGTCTTTTGCTTCCTTATGTTCCAAATCATTGATTTGATTCTCTGTTTCATCCATTCTACTGTTATTTCCCTGTAAATTGTTCTTTATTTCAATTAGTGTATCCTTCATTTCTTACTGAGTCTTTTTTATGCTGCCGAGGTCCTCACTAAGTTCTTGAGCATCCTTATAATAATGTTTTGAACTATTCATCTGATAGATTGCTTATCTGCACTTCATTTGGTTCTTTTTCTGGAGGTTTGATCTGCTCTTTCATTTAGACCATGTTTCTTGTCTCCTAGTGATGGCAGCCTCCCTGTGTCTGTTTCTGTGAATTAGGTAGAGCTGCTCTGACTCCGTGTCTTGGTAGTGTGGCATGCTACAGTAGGTGTCCTCTCGGATCCAGTGGCACAGCCTCCCCTATCACTCAAGCTGGGTACTTAAGGTGCATCCTTCGTGTGGGCTGAGAACATCCTCCTCTTGTAGTTGAGCCTTGGTTACTGTTGGCAGATCAGTGGGAGGGATTTACCCAGGGCCGTCAGCTGTGAGGACTGCCTGTGACCACTGACCACCAACCTCCACCCTCCATGGAGGATCAGCTATGCAGGGGCGGGGTGGTGGTGCTTCGACATGGTCTGTAGCTGTCCACTGGGTGTGTTGACCCTGGGGTTTCCAGGGTGGTGCAGGCCAAGGCCAGCCCATACCTGTGTTTTACACAGGGCCACTCTGCCTGAGATATATAGCAATCTGAGGTGGCTGCTACTTGTGCTGGGCTTGAAGATTCCCAGGTAAAGACAAGCTGTGACTAATCTTGCTTCTGCTAGGGCTCAGTGGAGCCAGCTGTTGCTTTTTTTATAGGATTTAGGAGCCAAGACCAGCCATTCTTATGGAAAAGCAGCTTGGGTGGGCCTGTAAGTTGGATGGGATAGAGCCTCTGTGGATCTCCAAGGTGGATCACACAGTGTTAGTCGGGTGAATGGAGTCTCAGCTATGGCACCAGCCTATCGACTTTGTGAGGGGAGGGCTCATCAAAGGAGCAATGGCCTCTGCTTGCCCCATTGCCAGACACTTCAGTCTCCCCCTGTGTACCACTGCTGCCCTTTGAACTGCCACCCCAGTGCTGGAGCTCAGACGGAGAGAGTCTGAGTAGGTGAGTCCATGTGTGGGTTCCCCAAAAGGAACTGCTTAGGGCTCCAGCAGCCTTCTGCACCAACTCAATCCCCGCTGGTTTTTGCAGCCAGAAGTCGTGGGGACTTATCTTTCTGGCACTGGAATCCTGGGCTGGAGGGCATCCTTCCTGAATTTTTATCCACATGGGTGTAGGGCCAGGCCGTTCCATGTCTGTACCCCCATACCAGTCTGGATGGATGTAGTTTCTTCAGTTCTGTAGTTGTCAGATTTTCATTCAACTCAATTTCTGATGTTCCTGAGTGATGGTTGTTCTATCTTTTAGTTGTAATTTTGACGTGGTTGTGTGAAGAGGTAAGCCGTGTCTGCCTAAGCTGCCATCTTGACCAGAAGAAGCCCATATTATTCTTAAAGTTGGCTTAGTTGGGGACCTCTGTCCCTTTTGGAGTCACAGAAGGGCAGGATTATGGGGACACAGCAATGACAACTCCACAGGAAGATTAATTGAAAATCTTCCCTCCTCAGTTTAGGCATGTGGTTCAAAGGCAGGTGATGACCAGAATATGAGCTTCCTTTGTGGTTGGGAGATGTGGGTCTGTTTCAGTTCTGCCTCTGTAACCTTGACATGTGACCTTCCTAACAACAACCGCAAATACCATTGCTTGAGCACCTACTATGTGCCTAGTTTGTAACAGACACTTTCCATCTGTCCTCTGATTTTATCTTCCTGTGGGGCAGGTGTCACTATCTTCATTCTAAACGCAAGAGGACCGAGGCTTAAGAGACGGGCAAAGCCTGCCCAGCACCAGAGCTGGGATTCAAACTCAGAAATGTCTGCTCACATTCCTTTTACCAAACTACACATGCCCCCGGAGCCTCAGTTTCTTTACAGATCCTGTATAGATCCCAGGGTAGCTGAATAGCAGACATGAAATGGTGCGTGGGTAATGTGCCCACTCACACACACAAACACAATTGTCTACCCAGGAGACGCCAACCAGTTATTATCCAAGGATGAAAAGTTACACAAGGGGCTGTTCTGTAATGAGCTTTATTTCTCTATTCAGTGAGCCCTGGTTAATTTTGCCTCTAAAAGGCCCTAGTACCCAGCTCTGAGTGTGTAAGTATCTCAGTGTATATTTAAAAAACCTTAAAATACCCACGCTTTTGTGCCAGCAATTGTACCACCAGGACACAGTCAGGGCTGCGCACTCAACGCCCATGTATGGGTGTTCACTATAGGGTACCGACTGCAGACGATGTTCAGAAGTGTCCAGTGGGGGAACAGTTACGTGACATAGTGTATGTCTGTAGGACTGAATATTATACAGCCAACAAAAATCACGGGTGTGAAGCACATTACCTGTCCCAGGAATGAAAAAGCAGAACCAACAGCTGCATACGCCACACGATCCCCGAGAAAGCATTTCTCTAAGATGACAGGTGATTTCCATTTCTTCTGCTTACTTTCCTAAATTGACCCAATATATTTTTAAAACAAGTGAATGAAATGCACCTCACACTCCCCTATTTCTAAATTGGGGACTGTGGAGCACGGTTTAAGTTTCCCTCGGTGCCTGAGTCACCACCATCCCCCTACATGTTTAACCCCAGGGTGCCTCCTGAGACCCTCTGCCCCACACTCAGGGCCCAGCCAGCTCTCTCCTGAAGTTCTCCCATCTGCTTTCCATTACTTTCCAGCCTTTAGGCTGCCAGATGTTTCTTCCAGATGGTTTTGCAGGCAAGGCTTCCAAGAACCCAAAGAGAGAACAATAGCTGGGAAGACAAAATAGCTGAAGGGATTTCAGACTCTGCCCAATGTGGGGGAAACAGAATTTGGATTATGAGTTCGACCAAGAGTGAGGTCATCCCACTAAGTCCCCAGAAGGGGGACACACATCAGGAGCAAAACCTACCACTTCACGATAGAGGGCTTCATCCTTAGATCAGGAGCAAAACAGAAATAGACCTGTCCAAACAAAGCATAAAACTAAGAAGTCATAAGTTGAAGACTATCCAACAGTAATTTAACTGATGGCCAAAACTAAACTCGTTACTCTTCATGGAGACAAAATCGAATCCCTAGAAAGTGTCTTCACAGTGTCTAGTACACAATACAAAATGACTAGACATGTGAAGAAAGAAGAAATGTAGTCAAGAGAAAAATCAGCCAATGGAAAAAATTCACAGATGACTCAGATGTTGAAATTAGCAGATAAGGACTCTGTAATAACTATAATAAATATGCTAACCCACAGAGATGGGTGGCTTGGAAATATGTCCAGAGCTCAAATGTGATGGTCAAAGCTTGAAAAATTTGAACAACAAAACAAAGTCATTTTAAATCGGAGCCCAAAATATAAGATAAATGTCTATAAGTCTATACTGATATGAATAAATGACTGAATAAATTAATAAACCATGGAGAAGATGTAAATCTTTTGGTCAGAGAATTGCACTTAACTTGTGTATATACTCTCCACCGTCAAGGAGATAGACCATATCTTTCCCCCGCCCATGGTGTAAGTGTGGGCTGCTCCGGTAATTTCCTTTCAGAGAGTGTAGAATGGAAAGGGGGAAAAAGGGCAACATTACAGTGGGGAAACCTGACAGACTCTGCCTCAGCCAGGTGATGAAGGTCAACACCAACGGTCGTAAATCATATCGGTAGTCATACCCTTGACATAATATGAGTGACACTTCACCTCTGTGATCTCCCTTCCCTAAGCACCCATGCCCCCCCAGCCTCATCATGAGAATAATATCAGACAAATTCCAATGAAAGGTCATCCAGTGCTGTATTGAATACTTGACCAGCATGCCTCAAAATTGTCAAGCTATCAAAAATAAGGAAAGTTCAAGAAACTGTCACAGACAAGAGGAGTCCAAGGAAACATGACCGTCAAATGTAATGGGGTGTCCTGGATAAGATGCTGGAGAAGACTGAGAGAGAACATTAGGCAAAAACTAAGAAAATCCAAGTAAGCTATAAACCCTGGTTAGTTGTGTATCAATATTAGTTTGTTGATTATAACAAAAGTACCAGGGTAATTTAAGATGTTAGTAATAGGGGGAACAGTGTGTAAATGGTGTTGAAAATCAAGAAACAGCCGTTAGTGACTTTTGAGAGAAAAGAATGGGATAGAAGAGCAAACATTTGAGGAAATATTAGGAAAATAATTTCAAAAACTGATAAAAGACAGTGACCTACAGATCAGAAAGCTCAATGAATCCCAAGAAGGATATTTATAAAGAAAATTGTATCTAGGCACTGCAAAATCAAAGATTAAGAAGAGATGGTGAAGGCAGGCAGAGAAGAAACATCAATACAGGGAACAAGGATAGTAATGGAAAGCTGATTTTACGTCAGGTAAAGGGAGGTCTCAAGACAATGTAACATCTTTAAAGTTCCGGAAGAAAAAAAATTCCAACTTTTAATCTAGAATTTTTCACCCAGCAAAACCATTTTTAATACATTAAGATGAATGAAAAACATTATCAGATAAATAAAAGATGACAACATTTGCTGTTGGCAGGCCCACACAACAAACTACTCTAAGTGGAGTTCTTCAGTTCAAAGGGAGAGAGCGTGGGGTGAAATTTCAGAGCTACAGAAAATAGGAATTAGCACTGTCAATGGTAGGTATAAAATAATTTTCTCTTCGGTTCTGTAAAAGTTAGTAGTTTAGAGACTAAATAACAACAAGGTCTTGTGGAGTTTACAACACAGGCAGGAATAGACTATGTGACCATGATAGCCAGTGAAAGAGAAGGAGTGCAAAGGAGATGGCATTGTTACAAGGTCCTCATGTCAGTGAAACACTGCAGTATTAAGTCCGACTGAGATGAGCCAAGGATGCTTCTGGCCACCGAACAGGTGTGTGCAAGCGAGACGTCAGGGAGCTCAAGGGGAGAACGATGTGTTATAATCAGTAGAGCAAGAACTAATAATAACACAAGGAAGTATAATTAAAGCACCGGTAGAGGAGATAAATTGGAATACTGAAACTCAGTTAACCCAGAAGAAAAAGGAATGAAGGAACAAAGAAACCGAGAACAAGTGGGCCCAAGAGAAAACAATCCATTTGTGACGTGTAAAATCATGCAAAAATCAAACTCCAGCATCCGTAAAAAAACTTGTATTGGAACGTAGCTGAAGACCATTTGTTTATATACTGTCTATGGCAAGTTTGTGTGTTGTGTATTTTTGTAGCGATCAATAAGCTGTTTCTAAAATTACACATAAATGTGAAGAAACTGCACTAGCCAACAAGTTTTAAAAAGAATTGGGAGGCTCTGGCCAGTGTGGCTCAGTTTGTTAAGAGCGTTGCCCATAGACCAAAAGTCATGGGTTTGACTCCCAGTCAGAGCATGTACCTGGGGTGCAGGTTCCCTCCCTGGTTGGGGTGTGGACAGGAGGCAACCAGTCAATGTTTCTCTCTCCTATCAATGTTTCTCCTCTCTGTCTCTCTCTCCTCATTTCCTCTCTCTGGAATAAAAAAGAGAGAGAGAATTTTGAGACCAAGATCTGATTTTGAGATTATGAAGGTGCAGTAATCAAAACAAAGCAAGAATAGAAGTAGATCAATAAAAAAGAATAGAGAGACCCAAAATAAACCCACACATATATTTGTTGCTAAGACTGAGAGATATTTCAGTGTTAGAAAGGATTATCTTTTCAACAAATGGCACTGTAAAAATTGTATCCATGTAGAAAAATTAAGAACTTAGATTCTTAACGTACACATTATATTGAATGAGTTTCAGACAAAGCACGAAAACTAGAAAAACAAAATAAGAGACAAATCTTTGGAAAATGTTATTTTGACCTTGAGTGCAGATGAAGATTTCTTAAGACACACACAAAAAAGCTCTATCCATAATAGCCATAAAAATGATAAATTGGTGTTTATCAGTACAAGAACCTTCTGTTCTTCAAAAGATATCATTAAGAATAAGAACATGTAAGCCACTGATTGGAAAAAATAATCATAAGACACGTATCTGACAAAAGACTTGTATTTAGAATATATAAAGAACTTGCAGAAATCAATGATAAAAAGTCAAAATAATGGCCAAAAGACTTAAAAACATACACTTCCCATTAGAAGAGATATTACAAACAAAATATGAACTGAAGTATACGTACCTGGAACAGACTGACAGCTGTCAGAGGGGAGGGGCTTGGGGGCGGGGTGAAAAGGAGAAGAGCCTTGGCCAGTGTGGCTCAGTTGGTTGGGTGTCACCCCAGAAAGTGCAAGGTGGCTGGCGGATTCGGAGGGTGCCTACGAGAGGCAATCAGTCGAAGTTTCCATCCTGCTGCTCTGCAGTGACCAGTGCTGAGTTCAAGTTCTGCCTGATGTTTCTCTCACATTGATGTTTCTCTTCCTCTCTTTCCCTTTCTCTCTCTAAAAATAAACTTTTTTTAGAAGAAGGAAAAATGTGAAGATATTAAGCTATATATGTATATATGATGAGGTCTGCCCAAAAGTCCAGCTATTGTTAATATGAGAACAATTTGTGCTACATGGATGTAACCCGGCAGCCAAGGAGAGTGGACTGGAATGTGCGTGTGTGAACAATGACGACTTCACTGTACTAGTCAGTGGGGCGGTAGATACCACTGAATGAGCATGTGCACTGTGGGGCTGTTGCATTCAAAGTGACTGAGCAAGTAGAGCAATGGATCTGTATCAAATTTTGTGTTGAGCTTGAACATTCCTCTGTGGAAACTATTTGGATGATTCCAAAGGCTTTTGGGGACAATGCAATGGTGCAGTACAAATAAAAGTGTGGCACAAACGCTTCAAAGATGGTTGAGAACTGTTGAAAGTGACCCACATTCAGGAAGGCCTGCGACAAGCAGAACACCTGAGAATGTTGACCGTGTATGGGCTGCCATCAGCAAAGATGGGTGACTGACAGCGTGAGAACCAGGAGCTGATCTGGGGAATTCCAAAAACTGCCATGTCTGAGATTTTGACACGGGATCTGGCATGAAATGTGTTGTAGCAAAATGTGTTCTGTGGCTTCTGCTACCAGAGCAGGAGGAACATCGTGCTGCAGGTGCTAATGACTTGATTCAAGCAGCTGCCAGTGAACCAGATTTCCTCCAGACGGTCATAATCAGAGATGAATCATGGGTCCATGGCTGTGCTCCAGAATCCAAGACCAAGTCATTCCAATGGAAGTCTCCTGGTTTTCCACACCCAAAGAAGGGGCAGCAAAGTTGCAGCCAGATCAAGACCATGTTTTGAACATTGGAAGAGAAGCTTGGAGAACTGTATGAGGTCGCCAGGTGCCTGTTTTAAAGGGGAATGAGGCGTCATTGTCTTATGCACAATGTTTCCTGTATCTTCTTCAGTAAACGTCTCCATTTTGCAGACAGCTTGGCAGGATACTTTCTGGACAGACCTCGTACATGCATACATGAAACTCACAGATACAGACAGCAGTGTGGTTACAGCCAGAGGGAAAGGGGTGGGAGGAGGGGGAAGAGGGCAAGGGGGGGATAAATGGGGATGGAAAGAGACTTGACTTTGGGCGATGGGCACACATGGTGCAGTGTGCGGATGTGTTGTAGATTTGTACACTTAAATCCTGTATGGTTTGTTAACCAATGTCACCCCCATGCATTCAGTTAAAGAAAGAAGAGACAGGAATGGCCAAACAGACATGAAAAAAGGACCAGCACTGTTAGTTATCAGGGATCTGAATTACTGGTAAAATGAAAAAGACTGGCATTTCCAGAGGGATTAGGGAATAACACAGTCATGTTGCAAAACAGATCGTGTTTGTTGTCAGGTAAAATATGCATCCACTGTATGACCTAGAATGTCCACTTGTAAGCACCTCTAGGTAATGAATACTTTGGTCTATAAATCAAAGACTAATAGCAACTTTATTTATATGTATCCTGAATAATGGACTAACACTGAGCAACAAACAAGAATAACCTGCTGGTAAGCATAAACCTACATGTATCTCAAACATTATGCCGAGCCAAAGACCCTAGCCACGTACTGTGGGATTTCATATGTGTGAAATTCTGGAACACGCACAACTGATGTACAATGTGGGAGAAAGGGGCTGGGAGGGCGATTGATGGCCATTGAGCACAAGAGACACTGGGTGATGGAAATGGGTATCTTGATAAGGTGTCGTTAGGCAAATGTGTACAAATTTTGGGAACTCACAATGGATTAGGAAAGGGGCACCACTCGGTAACTGATCGATCTCGATCTCTGATCTCTCCCTCCTCCAGCACATCCTGCTGATCACAGTCCTTTCCATCTGTCTCCTGAGAAGACCCTGTGTTCTGTCCATCCTGCTGCTCTGCAGTGACCAGTGCCGAGTTCAAGTTCCGCCCGAAGTGCAGGTGGTTCGTGTGGGAGGCGATCCCAGGGGGCTCAGTGAGGAGGGGAACAGCAGGGAGGGAGAAAAGCCCTGAAGGGTGAATCAGTCCTGGCTGGTTTGGCTCAGTTGGTTGGAGCTTCATCCCATAACTGAAAGGCCGCGGGTTCAATTCCCAGTCCGGGCAAATGCCTAGGTTGCAGGTTCCATCCCCAGACTGGACAAGGGCACGTGTACCTCCTGTCTGGACACTTACAGTCCCTGGTCTGGGCGCGTACAGGAGGCAACCAATCGATGCTTCTCTCTGCGTCGGGTTTCTCTCTCTCTTCCTCTCTCTACACGCAATGAGGAAAAATGTCCTTTGGTGAGGACTTAAAAAATAATGCTAAAGGCTGACTCAGAGAGCTGCGGGCTACTCGGTCCTGCTGTGGACCCTCTGAGGAGGTGTGTGGGACACGCCTTGGACTTGCCCCTCAGAGGAAAGCTGGGAGCTTATCCACTCACTTCCATCCCTCACTGGTGGAGTGGCCCCTGGGGCATTTTCTGGACTGCCCTGCTCTTGGCCGATCAAGCCCCGGGACACTGGAGAGCCCCCAGGTAGAGAGGCTGAGGGGAGCAGGGCCTGGGTGGGGAGTGGTCAGCACCCCGGCCTCTGTGCACCACAGGTGCAAGTGGGTGCCGAGCTGGCCCAGGAGACATGGTGTGTGTATTTAGAGCTTCCGCCACAGGGGTCAGCCCTCACCGGGGGACTACCCGCCCCCATTTCCCTGCTATTCCTCCCATTCGTACCCCAGAAGGCAGCCAGAGGGCTTCCCAAGAGGTAACTCTTGCCTAAATCCCTTCAACTGCTCCACTTGGCTTTTGGGAGAAGAACCAAGATACTTATCTCTGCCTCAGGATTGGACCCGGTGTGACAGGTGCCACCAGCCCAGCTGGACAGCAGCCACACAAGCTGCCCGCCAGTTCTGCAGATCCCTGGAGATTCAAACCCAGGTCTGTCCTGTAAACCAGACAGCCACTGCCCTCCTACCCTCTCCCTCCCAGTCCCCTGGGGTACCTTCCTGACCCGGGCACTGGCAGGAAGTGCCCAGTGCTCCAAGTCACTGAAGCTCCCGCTGGGGCAGCCCCTCCTCTGAGAAGACCTGTTGCAGCTGCCCCAGCCTGTGCTTTTATCCACGGCTCCCATTGTAAACAGGCAAACCCGTCTCCACTCTAACCAGCAAAGCAACCCCCACTTCACGCTAAAGGCATAATTTGCTGCAAATTAAACTTAATGGGACTAGAATAATTATATTGACTTTTAAAAGTACTTAAAGATAAATACATGTCTTAAAGATAAATATTTCAGAATATAAACTTTCCCCACTGTTTTCAAGAGAGACAGGAGGCTTGAATTGGGAAGATACCGAATGACATGGGAGGGGCGTGTCAAAGACACATCTGAGGACACGCCCAGACCCCTGGCAGGAGTGGAACCCGGGCCGGCTTCCCAGGAGGGGAATTTTACAACCTTTATTAAAAGCCTGAGCCATGTTCGTATCCCCTGACTCAGTGAGACCAGAAGAAATCCGTCGTAAGGAAATAATCAGAGGTGGAGATAAAGACGGGGGTGTACAGTCGGTCCTCGAGGTCGTTTGTAACCACTGAGCGCTGGGAACTGTCCAAAGGCCTCAGGATGGATTGGCTACATCAGTTACCGAACAGCCCAGTGATGTGTGGCCATTAAAAATGAGGCCTTCAACAATAACTCGGCTAGGAAAATGCTTCTAAAAAACAAAGGCAGGAAATAAAAGCAGCGTGTAAAACTGAACATAAAGTACACTCCTAATTTTGTTAATAAAACCCAAAGGATGTGTGCAAAAATACCAACAGATGTTATCTCTGCACAGGGGATTATCGAAAATTTTAATATGAAATTTTTTTTATGCTTGACAATTTTCTGCAGTGTGCATCTATGGGTAAATGATTATTTTCCATTCGTTTTAAAATGGAAGTGGGGATGAAAGAATCTCTCCGCCCCCTACCCCCTTTCCCACAACGAGGACTCCTGGATTCAGCTCCTGCCCAGAGCTCGAATCTCAGAATGTCTGGGTCCTTATTGAAAACCTAGTTGCTGGGTGGGGCCCAGGCTGCAGACTGCCATTCAGAATCCTGTCTTCTCTTCTTTAAAGCAAAGCTATTGGAGGTGCATGTGTGTCCTGCTTAAAAGCTCTATTGACTAGACCCCGCCCCCCTCAGATCGGCATGGCCAGTGGACTAGGAACAGAAGTGTGGAGCGTGGCTTCCGGGAGAGTTCTGTGATGGGTGCTCAGCAGCTGGAGGAGCCCTCTTTCCTCCTTCCCCCTCTCCCATTTTCTTCTTGTCCAGAACGCTTCATGCACCGTGGGTAGTCACATGAAAACAAAGAAGCAGACGAGGACGTTGACAAACTGTGTGGAGCTAACATAGCATCCGGGGACTTCCTGTGCCCCAAATTCTCTTAAACAAGAGAAAAGATCATCTTCAATTTGTTTAGGCCACTAGTGTTCAGATTCCTGCGATGAGTTGCTGAATGCAATCCCTGAAAGATACACTGGGGGACAGTCAAGGATGGCGGAGAGGCGGCAAGCTCAAGGTAACACACAGAAATTTCAGTGAAATGGGTAAGAAAAGAGCCACTTCTGTCGGAGCTGGAGATAGTCGGCCTGAGCTAAGATGAACTGAGTAGAGAAATCTGCAGAAAGAAAGAATGCTCATAACGGAATTCACAGGTAGACCAGGCTGGCCTAGGTTGCCAGACCACTGGCCTGTCGGCGTTGGCCAGTCTCATGCAGCAAAAAGGACATTACTGCCGTGCCAGGGGGCCATGAGGGCGCGCGCTGATTCCTTATGAGGACTCAGAGTCGGTAGTTAAAGGATGGTGCCGCAGAGAGTCGAACTGGAAGTCAGGAGACCTGGACCTTGCCTGGGACCTTACGAAAGTCTTTCTCCCTTTCTGGACTGTTTCCCATGTGATAAGGAGAAGCGGTGGTTGGACCAGAGGATCTAAGGTTTCTTATGACCCCAGGGGTCTCTGATCATAACCTGGGCTGGGTGACTATACATATGGGAGAGTGGGATGTGTCCACAGGGGCCAGGGTCTTTGCCACTCCCCATAAACATCCCCACCCCCACCTACCTCCCGCCTCCCCTCTGGTTCCCAGAGCTGCCCAGAATGTGGGGGGCACAGGGTACCTCCCCCAATTTGAGTACAGATCGTGTCAGGACGTCCTGGCCCAGAAGCTGAGTCAGGTGGTGCTTCTGCTGCTCCTTCTGGGCAAACGAACTCCCAGGGAGGTGTCAGTACAGGGAGAGATGATGTCACCAGAGAGTGTGAGCCCTGCCTGGCCATGACGAACCACCTTACGGAGCATTTTTCCCATCACATTTTACAAGTGGAAAATACCTTAGTGGCCTTCTGGTCCCTCTCCTTCCCTGATGCTTGAACCCTTTCTTCTAGAACCACTACCAACCCCCACAAAACAGCATCATGATTGATAACATAATCATCATCGCTGTTACCACATCATCACCAACCTCCTGTCCTTGTCATCACCATCATCACTCTCATCATCACCATCACGACTGTTGCCACCATCACAGCCACCACCACCACCATTGTCCTCACCATCATCACTATAATTGTCATCGTATCATCACTACGATTGTCACTGTCATCATCCTCACCATTACCAGTGTCACTGACACTAATTGAGCACCATCTTTGTGCCAGGCACTGTACCGGTGCTCTCTGTATGTGATTGCACTAAATTCTGATGACAATCCAGTTGGGTAGGAATTTAGAGATGAGGAGACCAGTCCCAGAGAGGTGAAGTACCCACAGCAACAACGATCATTAGCAGAGAAGGAGGAAGGAGAATTTGGATCCAGGTCTCTGTGATCACCAAGGCTAACCTCTGTCCATTGTACCTTGCAGCTCCGAGAGTTGACCTCAGCTATGCACCTCCACGGTAGAGAGGTCACTGTCCCCACCAGGAAGTGTGCTCCGTCTTGAGTCACCATCCCTTATCAAAGGGAGTCAGCTTTCATGTGACCTCACCCACAGGTCCTGGCTCTGACCTCCTGGTCCATGCAGGAAGGGTCTGACCTCTGGCCCCTGTGACAGTCCTTCTGATGTTTGAAGGCAGCTTTCGCGCTCACTTTTACCTCTTGCTTTTTAGGATAAGCACCCAGTTTCTTCAACGACTCCTCTGTGGGTGACCACCTCTCAAAACTCCCCTCCGGCTCCCCCTGATCCAGCGGGGCTTGTGGGATCCCTCCCCTGGTCTTCCTGCTTCCGCTCTTGCCCAGCATTCCTCTTCTCCCAGAGCCAAAGTGACCTGTTCAGGGTGGATCGGATCCTGTCACTACCACATTCAAAGCTCTGCAGCGAATCCCTTCCACATCACAAATAAAATGCAAAGTCGGCCACGGCCTGTAGATCCTACATGGTCTTCTTCCTGCCGACCCCTCAAACTTTGTCTCCTGCCCGCTGCTCCCTGTGCTCTGGCCACTCGGGCTTCTCTGCCGAGCACGGCACGCCCCTTCTTATCTCAGGAAACCTGCATCTGCCGCTCCCTGTCATCAGAGGTTTTTCTTCTTTTCTTTAACAATTACCAGCAGGTTGTGCTCCTTCACTTTATTCAGGTCTCTGCTCAAATATCACCTCCTCAGAGAGGCCTTCCCTGGCCACTCCCTCTAATACAGCCCTCTTGTGCCTCGTCCCTTTTCATTCACTATTTTCTCTCATAAAATGTATCACTTTCTGATATATAGTTCTTCATTTAGTAACTGTCTTCCCTACTGGAGTGAGAATTCCATGAAAGCAATGATGTTGTCAGTCTTTTTCACCCCTCTCTATCTTCAGGACTTAGAAGAGGCCCCAGAGCATAATAGGATCCTAATAAAGCTGTTCAATTAGTGAATGTACTAATTAATCCACATATCCTTTCCCCATGACCTCCCCATGACCTCTAAGGCTAGAGTCCCTGCTTTCAGACAAGATTCAGGAATGTAATCCATGACATTCTACCTTTCTTCCTCAGAATGGCACAAGAGCCTGAACCTTCCAGTTGAACAGGACTCTCACCTCCCTTTTGCTAGACTCTATACCTCTATTAACATGGCCTAAAAGACCATGTGCACAGAAGAATGTTTGCTTTGGAGTCAGATAAACTGAAGTTCAAATCTCAGTTTGGCCATTCACTAGTTCAGTATGACTTAGCTTTCCTAAGCTTCCATTTCTTCTTGTGTGAATGGTGCCAATAACACCAACCTTGTAAGGCTGTTGTGAAGATAAGATTATGTGAATTCATTGCACACAGTGACTGTTCAGAAAAGGTTCAGAGTCGGTCATTTTTATCTGTTGATAAATTTATTTCCATGGTTACCAATAGCATGGTTGTTGTTCTTATTAAGCAAGCCAGGTTTCAGGGACCTCTATCTCATCAGAAGGACCTTGGTTGGGAAGGGACTGAACTAGGGGTAGGGGAGGAGTGAAGGGACAGGTGACAGGAGAGACTTCTCACCTTGCACAGGCTCATATGCAGCTCCTTTCAGGGCCTGTCTCTCTCCTCTGGACCTGAGCTGTTTTGTTGATTTGTTTTTCTTATCTCATCTCAGAACTTTGCGTCACATGATAAATTTACATTTACACATGAAACCCTATCCAGCGGGTCTCCCTCTGAGCTGCCAGCCTGTGGGGCTTCACTGGCTACTCCTTTGTTCTGCCACCCCAAGTGCTTGCTTGCTCTTCCTTCCAGACCCTGTCCCTTGAAATCAGAGAAGCTCTCTCCCTCCCCAGCAGACTGAATGCTAATGATGCCGTAGGTCTCCTTCCCCCCGGGCAGACTGAAGCTTCCTGGGCTCAGGAGTTGTAGCCCATGAACTCTCAGGAGACCCTCGCCCCTGAGGCGAACAGGCCCAGAGGGCAGCCAGGGTGGGTTCTCAGTTGGAGGAAAGGGGTCTGAGACTGAGGTAGACAGTGGGGAATGGTGGGGATGGCTGGTGAAGAGCCCCCATTGTCTGAGCTTGGGCACTGGTGTCACCCAGACCCAGGGCCCCAATCTGGCTCTGCCATTGACATCCAGCTGAGGATTTAGAGCAAATCCCTGCCCTCTCTGAGATTCAGTCTCCTTTTCTGTCGGATGGAGATGACACGCTGGGGGTGAGGAAGGAGGCAGTAGGGCTGGCTGTGCTGTGTGGGGGCTGGCCACACTCACCGCCCGCGAGGCGGTCACGTCGCAGGGGAGGTCCTGCCGGTCTGGGGCTGGCCTGCAGGCTGTGCTATGGCGCAGAGGGTGAGAGCGTGGGCTCTGAGGCAGACCCGCGTTTGAATCCTGACTGCTAGTCCAGCTGTGTGACGAGGCAAACCGCTTGCCCTCTCTGAGCTCTGTCTCCCCTTTAAGTCACCACCTCCCTCTCAACATCACTTTACATGACAACAGGCCTGCCTCAGTAGAGGGTGTCACTGCCGGCTGCCCCTCCCACCCCCTTTGCAGTGAGGGACCCACTTGGAAATACTTCTTTGCTGGGGCGGCCTGGGCGGGGGAGGCCAGAGGAGCAAAGGAGGCAGCAGGGACACACCCCGGTGCACATGCGCAGGAGGGCGGCTCCAGGAGCAGACTGGTGCTTAGTGCCTAGCAGTCAGGTGCCCCAGGCCTGGTCTCACCTGGACATTAACCTCTGCAGTGCTGGGGCAGGGGTTTGTTCCCAGGCAGGCAGGAAAACCGAACTCATCGATGTCGCAGAGCCACTGCCAGACAAACCGGGCACCCGCAGCACTGGGCAGCCTTTGCCCTGTTCCTGCCTCCCTTTGGTTGTCCTGAGACAGAGGTCTTGGCCTCCACCCCGAGCCTGGGGGAAGGAAGTAGCTCCACCTCAGCCAGGACACCGGCCCTGGAGTCACCCAGCACTGCCAGGACCACCTGTGCACCGAGAGGTCTCCTACTTGGGGACAGATCTGTACCACACCCTCCATACTCCTCCTGGCCATGTTCGTGACGCAATTTGTGAGCCATCTGGGGTGGCTTAAAGGTCAGCTGCACGGGCGTGGCCAGCCCGTGGGCTCAGACAGTTGAGGAAATTCTTAATCCACATTAAGGGATGTGGGCTCTGGGGACCTCCGGGAGCAGGTCTTACCCACTGGTTGGAGGAGAGACCGAGGCACAGAATCAACCAGCGTGCGAACAGAAGCGGCACAGCACACAGCCAGTCTTCATATGAAGAGACCGAGCCCCAGAAACAGGGACTGTCTTGCCGAAGGCCACACGGCAAGTTTGTGACAGAGCCAGGAGTGACTCAGGTCCCTGTCAGCCAGCCCACTCCTCCCATGTCACCCCCTGAGAAGCCTGGGCCTGGAAGCGGCGTGGCCCAGGGCAGCTGGATGGCCATCCCCAGCAGGGGTGTGCCTGTCCATCGCTGCTGTGTGTCCGTAATCGAAGCCCTTGCCTGGCACCATGTGAAGCACTTAATCTCAACCTCATCTGATCTAACAGGATCATCCCCATTTTACAGATGGAAAACTGAGACCCAAAGTCTCACAGCCTGTGGGGCCTGTCTGCCTGACACGGGAGCCTGAGCGTCCCATGCTGCTCCCCAAAGAGTGAGCTGGATCCAGACCCACAGGGGTGAGAGGCAGCTCCGTGGCCCTTGGAGGCCTCAGGATAAAGCCCACAACGTGAGGAAGTACATCCAGGAGGCCTGGGCCTCTGCTGGGGGGCCTCTCTGTCCTCCATGACTGGGTCTGTGGGGGATCCATCCCCAGTGGCATCAAAGCCAGTGCTCCCCACTGGCGCCAAAGCCAGCTACTCAAATGTTACTCTCAGGCTGATTGGGGGTCTGGGTGGTGGAGTTCAGGCACAGCTCTCTCTAGGATCAAGCCCAGCAGAGCCTGGAGAAGGATTAGTAATTAAGGGGCTTTGTCTGGAAGGATGGGAGGGTTTGGGGCAGGACTTGAGACCCGATGTCAAGAGCCAGGGTAGCTTGCCTTCGGGTGGTTGAGCTGGAGCCTGCCTCAGGACACGGCCCAGGACAGACTTGTTCCCTGGCCCCACCCTGGCCTGGTCTGAGGGCTCAGGAGCCATTTAGAAGCCTCTCTCAGCCTCTGGACCAGGAAGCTCTGCCTCTTTTACTCCGTTGCCAGCAGAGCAGAAGGTGGTCGGCCTGGCTGCTGGCTAAAAGCCCTCTGGAGGTTCAGGTAGGAGAACATGGTGGTCCCTTAAGAGGAAGAACTCCAACTGTTGTTTTTGAGAGGCTTCCTGATGTGGGGGAACAGCCTCTTCAGTTACTGAAGAGAAACAGGAGAGGAGACACTGTAGAGGGAGGGGCCCATCTGTCACTGTAACTCAGTCTGGTGGGGATGGGGGTGTATCAGTGTGTGGAGGGGGACACGTTCTCGCCTGGGGGCATCTGAGCCTGCTGAGCGGTGTGAGGCTCCCGCAGGGGTAGCACAGGTGCGGGGAAGACTTTTGAACGGAACCTTAGGAATCCGAGGCCTCCCTCCCAGTTTGCCTGTGGCCTCTGTGTGCCCAGGTGCACCCAGGAAGGTAGGAGAGGAGGCTCTCTGAAGGTCCCGTGAGTCTCTGAGCTGGGGAGGGTCATGTTGGGGCTCCCTGACCCTGAGTGGGAATGGGCTCATCAGGCAGAGAAGCTGCTGGGGAGGCCCTGGCCCCTCCTAGGGTCCTCACCCACGTGGGTCCTGTGGGCCCACACTGAGCTCATCTGGGAGGGGCCAGCTGGAGTCTGTTCTGAGTGGTCAGGTGTGCAGGGAGCCCCACTGGTTGTCTGGGAGCAGGAGTGGATCCGGCCCCCACACCTCCGCCAGCGTCACCGATGACAGGGCTTGGTGTGGGGTCTCAGATGCTTCTGTCTAGGAGTTGGAAGGGTCTTGGGAGATTCATTCACCTACTCAAATGTATCGATTGGGTCATTTCTGGGTTTTTGTTTTTGCAAACGAGGCTGCTGTGAACATTCCTGTCCAAGTCTGTAGTACACATGTATAGGAGATTCTCTGGGGCACACTCTCCTCCGAGCAGAACTGCTGAAGGAGGGGGTAGGTGTGTATCCGACTTTACAAACAGCACTAAATTGATTTTCAAAGAGCCTGCGTCCTCTCTGCCCCCTCGGTGTGGTGTGAGAGAGTCCCCATTGTTCTCCAGGGAGCGGAGACTTCATTTCCTCTGACCAGCAGGTGTAGGATGGGAATCCGCAGTGTCCCAGAATTTGCATTTCTCTGATTGCTAATGAGATTGTGCACATTTTCAAAGGCTCGTGAGCCATCAGAGTTCTGGTTGAAATACCTGTTCAAGTCTTTTACCTAATTTCCTGTTGCATTTTTTTATTGGTGTCTTGATGTTTTTAGAAAGTCTTTATACATTTAAGATAGAATCATGCATTGCTTATGTGGCATAATGTCTGGTCCCTCATGTGGCTTATTTTTCAGTTTGTTTATTTACAGTGACATCGGAGGAACAGAAACTCCTTATTTAAATGGAATGAAATGTATCAATCATTTCCTTTGTGTTTGGCACTTTTTATCTTTTGGCAAATACTTCCTTTTCTACCCAAAGGCATAAAAATAGTCTATATTTTCTTCCAAAAGCATAGAAATGAAAAACACAGCATGTAAGGCCATGGCCGCCCCGGAGGCCCGTGAGGGATGCGGTGGGAGCAGGGCCCTGGGGGGCTTCTGTGCCCTTGGAGCATTCCGCACAGCAAGCTGCGGTTCACGGGTGTTTGTTGTGCACTGAGGGTGCACGACATGCGTAAATAGAAGGACAGGCAGGTAGGTAGATGTGTAACACAGATGCTGCTGTACATATGGAAAACTGCATCGTGAAAAGAAGAGATTTAATGAAATGGTATATGAAAAGCTCCTGGCACTGGGCCCAGCTCATGCAGACGCTGCCAGCCAGGACTGCCCATGTGCGCTCAGGAGTTGCACACGGCACCAAGCAGTCTACACGCCTGGACACATTTAGGGGTTCACGGCAGCCCTACGGCACTGACCCCACTTTACTGATGAGGAAGCAGACACCCAGAGAAGGTGAGTGACTAGCTTCGGGTCATACAGCTAAGATCTGTGTGATGCCCTCAGTCACTGGACCTGCTGAGCACCACCACCAGCGCAGCAGCTGCTCAGTAAATGGGGAGGCTGCGCTGATGGCCTCTGTCCACACGGCAGAGCTCCCCCCACCCCCAAGGCTCTGGGCATCCCCTCACTGGGGCCCAGGGCAGAGCCAGAGACCACTCTGGGGGCGGGTAAAGAGAAGCCTCTGTGGCTGTGACCTTAACCATCACCCTCAGAGAGAAGGTGGAGGAGGAAGGAGGTGAGGAGGAGAAAGAGAGGGGTTGAGAGAACTGGGAGAACGCAGAGGAGGAGTGGATGGAGAGGAGAGTGCAAAGGGACAGAGAGAGAGAGATGGGGAAGGGGACAGAGAGAGGGAGGGACAGGTCAGACATCCCCCTCTCTGTGACCATATCCACAGCCTAAAATTGGGCCCTTTCTAATGACAGCACAGTGCCGTAAGTTGCGAAGCCCAAATGAGATGGTGAGCGATTATAAAAGAGGAAAGCCCAGGATGTCTGTACACCGATCCGAATACACCAAACTCAGCACAAAGTGCCATGCAGCTGTTATTACCGCCTGGGCTCCGCTGTTCCCCCCAACCACCCCCATCTCTTCTCAGTGGTCCCCCAGCCCCTCCAGCTGCCTGCTAATGAGCCGGAGGCTTCAGTAATGAGGCTGCTTCATCATTTAATGTGCTGGAGCAGCTTCGGAAGGAGAGGGGGTAGTAGAGGTGGGGGAGGGTGCCAGAGTCTGCCCACAGAATCACCTCTGGTCCAGGCGCTTAATACGAGGAGGAGAGGGGCTCCCCGGCCGCTGCACCTACAGAAGCTCCCAGCAGGGTGGCGGCCGTGGAAGTGGGGATCCACTTCACAGGGTGGACCAACTGACCTGTGGGATCAACCAGCCTTGAAAAGTGGCATCTGATTCCTGAGTCGACTCAACACCAAGGCCATTATCAATGAGCCCAGTGGGCCTGGGCCCAGGATAAGAAAGCCAAGCCCTAGGCGCAGAACTGTGCTCCTCTCTCCCTGACCCTCTTCTAGGCAGTCAGCAGGCTCAGATTTCAGCAGAGACCTGAACTCTACCTCCTATGTCCCTGCCCCACCCCGCCCCCCACCACCACCCCATCCCTGTCTTCCATGAAACCTGGTGCCAAAAAGATTGGGGACTGCGGGCCTAGACTGCCCACAGTTCTATACTCTGACCCTGCCAATTCCAAGCCTGTGGTCATTCCCATTCCCACAATTCGGTCCTATTCGCTGATTGGGTCTTCCCTGTGTCCATCACTGTGTGAGGAGGATGTGAGATTCTGGTTGGCTAGGCCTGGGACTCAGTCCACTCCTCTGTGGGCGGGTGGAGTGCTTTCTGCCGGACTCCTAGGACTGGTGGGGGTATGCAAAGGTTTCCCAAGAAAAGTGGGCAAGCTGGGTGAGCAGAACCATCAGAGGCGTAAGTGGAGTCAGGGAAGGAAGTGCTAGAATTTGGGCTCCGCCCACACACCCATAGCCAGGTTAGCACACCCATCCTGTGGCTAAGTGTTGACTGTGAACGGCCCACCGTGGGACCCTTCTCTGAGAACTGTTCTCAGCTGAAAGGAGCTGACTGCCTACTAGCTGGAAATGTCTAGAAGGTTAGACTCCTAGTGGGGCAATCTGCAACCAAAGAGCAGCTGACACAAGAGCAAAAGGCCTGGCTCATTGCCAGTGGGGTGGGGCACAGCCAGGTGGGGCCATGTGTGCTCCATGGCTCCCCGGAGCTCCAGCCGGGACCACATCCTTGCCTGTCCCTTCTTCTCCCTCCCCTGCATCCCTGGAACCCTCGCCCCTGAGAGGGCGCCCTCTGTAGGCCTCTTGTCCACGGGTTCTCATCTCCCTCTGCTTCTAGGGAACCCAGCCTGCACTGGGTCCGGGCCTGGGTCTGCTGGGACCATGTCTGTTTTGGGGAGGGGCCCAGTCTAAAACAACCACGTTGCCAGGCTCCGAGACAGGCAGGGACTGGCGTCTGGTGGTTTTTCAAACCCAAACTCCTGCTGCTAGCTCATCACGATTCTCCCGAATCTGCTCCAGGTCCCCCTGCAATCCACCGGCTCCATGTAAGTCCCACGTCTCTCTCAGATCTGGGTTTGATTAACAGAAGGTTATAAACAAGTGCCAGAAAAAGGAAAGTCAGCATCTCCCCAGGGCAGCCATGGTCTACTGGCAGACGGCAAATTGCTTTGCAACCAAAATATTTTTTGTTTTTGTATAGATAAACAGGGCTAAACTAATTAGGATTTTTTTTTTCTTTCTTTCCTCAGGTCTGAGATGACAATGGGAGTCTCTTGATCCATAGTGAATTGGTTACCAGGTTTCAATAAGGGTCGTGTCTTTGCAATTATAGGTCATTAGTGGATTTACCAGGGAGAGAAGATGAGCGGGGGACGGGAGAGGGGGTCCACAGTCCTAATAAGGGGATTGTTTTTGCATTTCCCCTCTTCTAATTGCATAATTATTTCCCGGACCAATGCTCTGTGAAACACGGGAGAGAAGAGACTCAACTGCCCCATCTATTTCATACACAAGTGCAGTAGATACGGGAGAAGATGATTGGGGGTGGGGGTGCTTTTGTGCTGCAAGAACACACCTCCCTCCTTTTCAGAGCTGGGCACCAGGCTCGTGGGCCTGGGAGGGGCCTGCTCTGCTCACTGGGAGGAAATATCTCAGGATTTGGGTCAGGGCAGCCTTGGTCCACTGCTGAGCTGCCATTGCTTGGGCACTTACTACGTGCTGGGGGCTTTACACGGACTTTCTAACTCAGCCTTCACATCCACATCATTTTCCAGACTCTGCTGGCAGGGGCAGGAGCTGAGGCAGACAGAAGGAGGGCGCCGGGCTAGGTGCAGGGATGGCGGGCTGTGGCCAATTTACAGGTGTCACAGGAGGCTCAGGGACACTCGGGTCTTCAGGGCACTCACGCTGCCCCTGGAATTGGAAGGCAGGCCTTCTGTCTCTGAGTTTCTGCTATTTCTACTCCCGCTCTGCTGCCATCGGGTGAGCCTGAGACTCAGTTTCCCCATCTGTGCAGTGGGTTCTGGAGACCGGGTAAGGCGAACTTCAAGGCTGTCTCGGGCTTTGGTGTGCTGTGTTCTAAAGAAGGCAGGGGGCCTGGAGTGGCCCGCAGGAAGAGGTCTCCATGGGCTAGGAAGGCGTGTCATCAGGGTGAACGTCTCCAAAACTCAATCCAGCACGTGCTCAGTAATGCAAACATTGCGACTGCTGACACACACCGAGTGTTCCCCATGCTCGGCGCTGCGTTCCTCACCACTCCAGGACACAGGCACAGCGGTGGCCCATTTCACAGAAGAGGGAGGTGGGGCTCAGAGGGCAGGAGCGGCTGGCAGTGGGGAGACCTGGGGCTCGGACACAGGCCTGTGTGCCCACATGGCCCAGATACCTTTTCTCCTTTAGGTGGGAAAAAGTCCCAGGAGCCGCCTGTGGATCCTCAGCTGTCTGCATGGTTGCTATGGCAGCCACTGAGCTCCCAGCGAAGGGGAGAGGAAATCAGGCCAGAGGGCTAATGAGGCTGTAAGGGTCTGATCTGTTCCCTGATGGCTTGACTTCACAAGGTGTCTGTCTTCTCACATCAGAGGCAGCGGGTGTCTGGGCCCTGGATCAAAGGCCAGCTGCCTCTGAGCCCAGACAATGGGCCTGGCTCGGGCCTCAGAGAGTCCTCCTGATCTTCTCGCAGTGAGTCATGCTACCGCTGACACCAGCCCTGACTTGTTCCCTGAGGGTGTGGCTTATTATCTGGATTGGCCGTGAAGCACAGGTCCCTGGGAACAGCTCCCATGGGGCCACTGGAGACCCCCTTGGGGCTCGTGGCTTCCTTTCCAGTGACAGCTCGTGGAGGACCAGGGACCAGGGGCTTTTTATTTTGGCGAGCCTGGGGTCGTCGAGTCCGGGCTGTGCCATCCACACCATGGCCCTGGTCACCTGGCTCCATTTCCTCGCTGGTCAAGCAGGGATGATGATGTCCTGGTCTCCAAGGTGGTGTGAAGAACCGCCTGCCAGGTAATGCCTTTGAGGGCCTGGAATGCAGTGGGGTGGGCCGGAGTCCTGTCTCCGCCTCATGCTGTGTGACCCTGGGCACGTGTTCAACCTCTCTGAGCCTCTGTTTTCTCACCATGCAGCGAAGGTGAACCAAGAGGACAAGTACTTGCTCATAGCTCACCTTCTCGGTCTTCCTCAGCCACTTTATTTAATTATAAACCCTGCTCCCAGGAGTCTATGTAATTTATTTATGCATTATTTTTTTCCTGTTTATTATTTGACCATCCCCTGAGGGCAGCCCTCGGAGGGCAGGGGACTCTGTTTTTCCAATGGGTCCCGCTCACCTGCACAAGGCCTGCACGCAGCAGATTGTGCTCATTGAGTGACTATATGTGTTCCCTAGTCCAGGGCATGGTGCTCACTGTAGGGGCGCCAGCAGGGGCCCCTACTCTTTGCTCTTTGGCACCCTCTCCCTTTTGTGTGCGTACCTGGCCACACCTTTCCATCCAGCAGCAGGAATGGGGGGCAGGAGGGCCTGACTCAGCCGCTTCCTGCTGCCTGGCCTGGTGGAGGTGGGGTGCAGCGAACCCCTTTCTCACACAGGGGTGCACATGTTTACATCCCCGTGATTGCTCGTGTCCTTTCTTCCTCTGTGTGCCTGCTGCGCCTGTGTTTACTCAGCCAGCACTTTTGGAGTACCCGCCACACCTGCCACATGACCCTGGCCGAGGGAGGAGGGTGGAGGAGGTTTCATTTGATTAACGAGGTGCTGGTGGTAGAGGGTTCTAGAAGGGCCATCTCTCTGTGAGGAGCTCCTCCTAAGGGGGTGGTTGAGGGGGGATGTAAACAGGCAGGTGAGAGAATAGCCTGGGGCAGAGGCACCGATGGGGTGCTGGGTGGGGGTGTGGCATCTGGTGCCTTTCACAGAATCCTTAAATTCTGGAATCACAGATTTGTTCTGGACTCACAGGCCCGAGAGTCTCAGAGTGACGGGATCTCTGGAGAAGGCCTGGAACCTCTCCCGCAGCTCCCTGGACCCGTGGAATCACAGAATCAATCCGGGGGAACTTGGAGTTGAGCCAGACATCCTGGGGTCAGAATCTTAGCACGGGCAGTGACCTCAGTCCACCTACCCCTCCCCTATGTGTGGTTATTCAGGAAGCAGCCTTTTAATGTAATAACTTGAACTCTTGCATGGATGGGGAGCTCACCACCTGCCTGAGAATCTGCCCCACCATTGGACACATCCAGGTGCTGATGCTGGGCCTCAGTCTGCTCCCACATGACCCCCCTCAGCCCCTCCTGAGGGCTGAACACGTGACCGTGTGAACTGGACAAACACAGAGGCTTGACCTAGACAAGCACAGCTCGCTCCTTCCGGGGTCTCTCTCTCCAGGCGGAGTCGGGCACCAGGACTCGGGAATGGGACGGGGCCATTCGGCTCACCTCGGCCCACTGTGATGCAGCAAAGTGAGCAAGAGAAGAATCTATCTGCTCCTCTCCTTGAGGAGGGACCCATCAGGGACAGAGGCAGACAGGAAATGACCATGAGGAATGGATGCTCAGAAATGCCCTGAGGGTGGTCTGGGGGGCAGTGGGGCCCTGGATCACCATCCAGCAGGGTGAGGTGAAGGCACTGGGAGTCACGGCAGGCAGAGGCAGCCTCCTGTGGAGACTCCCTCCCCCACTTGGCATCGGCCTCAGCCTGGGCACAGAGTGCAGCCACCTGGCCTCCCGGGACCCCATCGGCCAGGCAGGGGCAGAAAAGTCAAACAAAGGTGCCTCAGAGACATTAGAAAAGATGGGGTCCATTTGCCTCCAGCCCTGCCCAGCCCTGGACACAGGGACAAATTTGACGGTGAAACCCAGCGCCGGGACACTGGAGCAGTTTAGAAGGATCTGGCAGGGTTTCACTCTGACATAAAGAGCTGGGTGTTATTAAGTTCACTTCAAATGTCAACTGGGAAGCAAAGGAGGCCGAGTCTCCTGATGATCCTGGGCCAAGGCCAGGCCATGGCAGATCTGTTAGCAGCCTGAGGCCCTTGGTGGGGCCGAGGGTCTGGGCTGGGGTCTCAGTTTTGCCCCCATGAGCTGTGTGACATGGAGCAAGTTACCTAACCTCTCTGTGCTTCATGTCCCTCCTGGACACAGTGAGGTGGATGGTGGAGTTCTCCCACAGGGCAGCAGCACAGCCTGAAGGGGGCGGTGTGGGAAGACCTCCCCTTGTTCCAGCCCACAGGTGTCCCGCTCTGTCTTTCATTCCTTAGGGGTTTGCTCATTCCCACTCTCTGGTTCGCGCCATCCATGCTGAATCCTTGCATGGTCCAGTGGGGTGTGGATTCGCTCTCCCCGTCAGTTCTCCTGCTCCACCTCTTTGGTGCATTCATTCATTCATGCATCCAGGCTGGCCCCACCTGGCTGTCCCGGCCTTCCCCAGCATGTGGGCAGACATTCCTGGCCCACGTGTGACTCCAGCCTTCCTGTGAACAGCCATGTCTGTCTTGTGTCCATGAAGGGAGTCAGGCAGTTTAAAGAGTGTGGGTGTGACTCATTTGACTCTCACGTCCCCAGGTCCCCCTGGCCTCTCCCCTTGGTCACTCAGGGACCAGCCATTAAAGAGTACACCTTGGAGGGCAGGTCAGAGCAACCATCTGGGGGGCACCGACGGCCCCTCAGGGTTCCTGTGAGACCTGGGCCAGACCACCTGCCCTAGCTCTGTCCCGGGGTGTCCTTTCACCTCTGGGCAGGGTGTCTGAGCACCCGGGAGCTCTGGCCTGGGAGGAGGTGCTGCTGCCTCTGGGGCATGTGCGGGGAACACAGATTGTCATCCATCCTGTCACTCGTGGCCCTGGCTTTGTGGCATCAGAACACAGATGGTGAAGGTACAGTGATACAGAGAGTGAGCTCCGCCTGGCCTGCTGAACCCCAAGTCCCTCTTTCTGAGCAGGAAGAGGTTGGTTGGAGGGAGGGTTGCGGGGTAGCCGGTCTCAGCCAGTGGGCTGCGCCGCCTCTGAGGTGAGGAGAGAACTATTTCAGGTCCGTTCTCCAGGTTCCTGTGCTCTGGGGCAATCCTGCAGCTAAACACACAGTTGGCTGCACTAATTAATCAAAACATTTTTTGGTATTTTTGTTTTTTAGGCTTGTACTCAAAAAGGAACCAAGGCTGAACCTAAAGCCTGGTGAGCATCCACCAGGATTGGACTGATTTCTCTGCTCACTTTGCCTCGTGAGAAGGAGAGCCGGAGAGTGGGGGCGAGGAGCGGGGGCCTTGGCACCGGCCGGACCTGTGTTCAAGTCCCAGCCACACCTCTTCCTGCTGTGTGTGGTCTGAGGGAGTACCTTCACCTCTCAGTGCTGCGTGTCCCCTGTCCTGCAGCAGGGACGGTAACACTGTGGACTGGGCAGGGCTGGGGGGCCCGAGGAAGTAGGCGCTCTATGAACAGAGCTCACAGCGTTGCTGGGAGGAGCAGTCCCCCTCGAAGCACCTAAATCTTGAGTCTCTGAGTCGGTGGGGAGGAGAGTGCATCGCTCTGGGCTCTGCAGCCCCAGCAGAGGGCAGAGTGTGCGCCCCTTGACAGGGGGGCTGCGATGTCCCCTAATCAATGGCAGCTGCTCCTTACTGGAGTCCCTGCCTCCTCTTCCTGTCTGTTACGGGGTGTTTTATGTGTGACCTGTGCTGAAAGCAGCCATTCCTCTGGGGGATAATAAAAAAATGAAATTTGAAAGGCCTGGAAATTTTATGCTATATAATGAATGTAAAGCATGGCTGTGCAAAAATTTGCCAAATTCTTCACAAGTTACATCAGGAGGAGTGGGGCTGAGGTGGGCCTGAGGCCAGGCTGGGGCCTCGGAGGGAGGGGGCTAGGTGTTCCAAGGCTGCCAGACAAAGGATTCATTCAAAGCGTCTTGGAATCTCAGCTCTGAGTTGGATGCAGCTTGCAGGGGTGGGGCCGGCATTTACTAAGCACCTACTGCGTGCAGGGCCGAGTTTGTGCTGAACCCCGTTGCCCCTCACCCTGCCCCCAGGTGGACACTGCTGCTCCCAGTCTTCTGGAGGGGAGACAGGGGCTCTGAGGGACGCACTGACTTGTCCCAGGTCACTCAGCTTGTCCGTGGCAGGAGGGGAGGGGAGCCCAGGTCTGGTGAACCCTGGGTCCCTGCTCTTTCCCTGGGCCTGTGCAGGAGGCCACGGGGACTGATTCACACACATCAGAGGAGCTGGGACTCCAGACACCAGTGGTAGGACTTGTCACTGACCCAAATAGGGGTGAGTCTACACTGAATTGAGCTGACACGGAGACTTTTTCTGTGAGGCGCAGGCTGGCACTTTGCAGGGAGGTACATCTTGTGTGTGTGTGTGTGTGTGTGTGTGTGTGTGTGTGTGTGTGTGTGTCGGGGGGGAGGGGACTCCCCGGAGCCAGCAGTGAGCAGAGGCACACCGAGATGTTCTGGGGACGTGCATGCTTAGGAAGACTTCCGTGCAGAGGCGGGCTGTGGGTGTGGGAGTCACTCTGCAGAGTGGAGTGTGAGGGGCCGGGAAGGGGACCCACGGGAGCAAAAGCACGGAAGTGGGAACTGACTGGTGATTTCCTTTAACAACATATGCTTATTCAGACGCTGTTTTAGTTCTTTGCTGCTTCACTAACAGCTTCTTCATGGGAACAACGTGAGTTCTTTGTATCGAGTGTCTGCTTCCTGGGACCCCAGCCCTACACGGTCGAGAGCATTACCATCCCCTCTGCATGACGGGGACAGAGAGCACTGACAGATGAAGGGACAGCTTCACCACAGATGACTTCTGGGCTGATGCGGAGATGGTTCAAGCACTGAATTCCTCAAGGTCTAGTCCGGGAGCCAGACTAGGCACCATTGTGTTGGTTCTCGCTTGCTTTGCAGTGTGTTACCCCCAAACTCAAGACGACGCACACTGACTATCTCACCGTCTCACGGGAATCCAGCCGTGGGTGGGTTCCCTGGCCCTCGGGTGCACGGTCCCACACAGGCTGCCATCATCATCCTCCAGGACGTGGGTGTCACCTGGAGGCTCGACCGGGGAGGGACCTGCGTCCAACCTCACCTGCTTGTTGGCAGGACTCGACTTCCCTAGGCCTGTGGGACGGAGGGCCTCAGGGCCTTGTGTCCTTGCTGGCTTTTGGTCAGAGGCTGCCGTCCGGTCCCTGTGGCGTGGCCTCTCCAGAAGGACGGTTTGCTTCCTCGGGGCCCGAGTGCCAAGAAGACGCTGTAGGGAGAATGCCAGCACCGGATGTGAGAGGTTTCGTGGCCTGATTTCAGAAGAGATGCCCCACCGAGTTTGCTACACCCTGCTCGTTAGAAACAAGTTGCTGGGTCCTGCGCACACTCAAGGGGGAGGGTCACGCGAGGGTGTGATACAGGAAGCGGGGGCCACTGGGGGCCGTGTCGCCAGCCGCCTACCACATAGATGTTGACAAAACACGAAGAGCTAGGGGTTCTGCGCTTCCTGGCTGCGTGGCCTTAGGCGAGTCACGTCGCCTCTCCTGGCCTAGTTTCCTCGTCTGGGTAGTAGAGACAGTAACGATCTCTGTCTCACAGGGTGGTCCTGAGGATTAAGTGGGGTGACACATGTAACACGGGAGCACAGAGCCTGGCTGTGTTACGTGCACACAGCATCGTTCTGCTAGCTGTTCCGGAGCAAGGGCGAAGGCGCCATTAGTTCTTCCTGAAGAGAGCTTCACCAAAGAGATGACTTTGGGGCTTTGAGGGATGCGTAGGAGTCCCTCAGAGGGAGGAGCAAAGCTTGGAGTTTCCTGAAAAAGAGGCTTGTGAGGGGTGGCAGGCTGCCCACTAGGGAGGCGTGCTGGCTCCAGGAGGCTGACAGTGGGGGCGTGGCAGGCTCCAGAGAAGGGGTGCATGTGCCGTGGAGGATGCTCTTCCGCCCCACACGTGACTGCTGATGCCACTCTGGGGAGGAGGAGGGGCAGGGGCCAGAGTCTGCGCTTCAGCACTCACCACGGAGCACCAGGCATCCTGGCTGCACAGGGCTCTGGGCGGGCGGAGGCCAGGGCCCGGCACACAGTAAGGCTCCTGGCCTGTGAACCCTCCTCCTGTCCAAGCCCCTCATTTCACAGATGGGGGAACCGAGGCTCCGGGGGCGGGGGTAACTGACTTCCCAGGGACACAGAGCAGGCTTTGCTCTGGGACCCCAGTGGTTGCCTTTATCTTGGGGTAGGGGAGAGTGGGAGGAGGGGGAGTGGCAGCTGGGGACTGGGGACAGGGATCTGGGGGCCTCTGTGTCCATGACCATGAGTTCATTCCCCGGGAAGGGATGGAAGTAGCTCTGAAGGGGAGTCTTTGAACTGCTTGCTCCTCCCACTTGAACACATCCCTCCTCCTCCTTCTCCCCCTTCCCTCCCTCTCCCTCCCTCCTCCTCTCCCTCCCCCATGTGACTCGAAGCCCACGAAGTTGCCCTGCTGGGGCCTCCTGGGCCTCCTCCAGCCCCACTTCTGGGCTCCCCACCCACTGCCCACACAGAGCCCCCCTGCTCTCCCTCCTGCTCCCCAGCTCAGACGAGCATGAATGGAGAACTTGCTCGAGGCCCGACACCTGCGGAAGCTCTACTTGGGTGGCGCCGCCCGCCAGCCCAGGCCGTACGTGAGGTGGGCACAGCCTCCCTGTCCTGGAGACGCCTGCAACACTGAGGCAGCTGGCCACTCCCAGGCTGCCCGTCTTCTATTTCCGCCTCCAGACCCCACATGTCCCTCAGCCCAGGGCCGATTTGCTGTGGCGCTGACTTTGGGGCCCAGCGGGCAAATGGTTCTATGCCACAGGGGTTCAGAGACGGGGACCTGAGGCCCCAGCTGAGGTCCCACAGCTGTTTGGTGTCGGAGCCAGAATCTGCATCCATCTGCTAATTATACGTAGGCTCCTGTGGGAAGCACTGAGGTTCTATTCTGTGCCTGGTCCTGGAACTCCCCAACGTTGGTAAAACGCAGCGTCACC
The DNA here is from genome assembly GCF_021234435.1 of Artibeus jamaicensis. NCBI lineage: Eukaryota > Metazoa > Chordata > Mammalia > Chiroptera > Phyllostomidae > Artibeus > Artibeus jamaicensis. The sequence continues at coordinate 12,695,186 of NW_026522057.1, forward strand.
TAAGGGCGCAGAGGGGCCAGTCGCACAGACGGGTACAGGTGCTGGTCCCTGTCACCTTAGTGCCCCTGGTGCTGGGCCACTGCTGGCTTCCTTCAGGGCCTGATCTCACTACAGTCCCACAGTGTGGGGAGAAAGGCCATTAACCTGGCTGGTAGAGGGGGAACCACTAGGGTGGGGCTGATGGGCCCAGCCCTGGGCTGCGGGAGGCAAGGCGTATCCTGTGTGGGGTGGGGCGTGGGAAGGAGGACCCCGGGCTGGGGTGTGCATGACAGGAGGGTGAAGTGGGAACTGCAGACATCTCTGCTCCTCCAGCCCAACCCCTCCACGTCTGGGCGCTCACTGACGACTGTCACTCTGCCTCGGGAATGCCCCTTGACCTATTCTGGCTTTGGACTTGACATTGCCTCACTGTGTCTGGTGAGCCTTAACATGTCTCTGTCCATCTGACAGTTGGAGATGCCCAAACCGATGACCCGAAGGGGCCGGAAGTTCCCCTGAGGAGCAGGTGTGAGCCCAGGAGGCCTCCCCTCCTTCTCCGCCTCCTGCCGCAGCCCTGGATGCTGGTCTGGCCCCGGCCACTGTCGCCTCCCACCCAACTACCACCCCTCCTTGCACCCGACCCCCTGTCTCAGGCTCCCCCCATCCACCCCTACTGAGCACCCACTGTACACCCACCTTCTTGGTCACTGCTAAACACACACACCCACAGACAAACGACCCTCAGCCCTCAGTGGCTCTTTTGCCTTCAGGTCAAAACCCGACCCCCTCCCTCCACTTGGCCTTTGTTGTCCTTCCATGTTCACCTCCACTGCTCCTCCATCCACATTTTCCGCTGCTCCCCCAAAGTACCCTCCTCTTCCGGCCCCCCCATCCTTGCCTCTGGGAGGGGAGAGATCACCTACTCACAGTAGTGTTGTTTAGAAAACGTGAGCAGGAGGAAAGATCAGGAGAACTACAGAACCAGGGACGTGCCCTCCTCCCCTCTGACACCCAGGGCATCCAGTCGTCTTGGTACATGGCACGAGCTGGCTGCAGCCCCTGTTGTGGGGTCTCCCTGTCCTGCCTCAAAGCTCCCCCTCGAGTCTCTCTGCTGGACAATCTCCCCTTCTTCCAGATTCTGGTGGGGTATCTACTGGTCTGTGGGTTGGCCTCCCAGTGCCTCCCATACTAAAGCCCCTGAAAAAGAAATCCACACCCTGGAGTAACCCCTGCTTCCCAGAGAGCAGGGGAGTATTAATTACCACCAGCACCTTTCCAGTCTTCTGGGAAAGTTCAGCTCTGTGATGAGGAATTAAGTCCTGATTATAGGAAGGCAACACCATTCTGAGATGCCATTCCTGTCCTCAGAGATGACAAGCAGCAAGGGAGGGGAGGAGAGAGAATGGGTGTGGGTGGAGGAGGGACAGGGAGACAAACCGGAGCAGAGCACAGGCCGCTGCCGGGCGCAGGCGCGGGCGTTGAGAGCAGGGCCAGGCCCCAGGAGCCCTGGGGAAGAACAGCTGGTGAGTGTGGGCGAGACCAATAAAACCTGCAGAATCGAATATTGATTTTTCCATCTCTGGTATCTGGACACACTGAAATCTCCACGCTGCCCGGCTGTGGTGGGAAGTTGATTTGCTCCAAGAAAATAAGACGTGCCCCCACACTCCTCCGTGTCCTGAGTACAGATCTGGGTTTGGGGAGTGTGGCGGGTCACCCAGGGCTTGCTGTCCCCACTGCAGGCTCTGAGAACTCCAGGGGCGGAGCCGTGGTTGTGGACACCTGGCTTGGAGGCACTGGGGGCTGTTGTCAGGCAGCCTGACGGGGGGGCAGCCCAGGCACCCCCCGCTGGGTGGACACAGCCTCTGAGTGTCTCTCGGTTTCACCAGCTGTAGGTGACAAAAACGGGGCATCTAAGTGGCAAACTTGGATCCTGCCAGCTCTGAGTCCCTCCTGCATCAGAGGAAACCGTGCTCCCTTATAATCGCCTCCCTCAGTCTGAGGGTCTCTTGGTGTCTCATGTGCACTCAAACGCCGACCCAGGAAGGGCTACGGTCGCCGGGGGCAGGCGTTCTGTGCCCATCCTTCTGTCCCTGATCTCTGCTTGGGAAGCTCCTGGAGGTGTCTGCAGGCTGCCCTGTTGGCCGTGCCCCAGTAGGGACGGCAATGCCAGTGTCTGTGACAAAGGGGCCGGTCCTGCAGCTCTCCGGCTGCCGTCCTCTAGTCACTAGGGCCTGGGTGGCTCTCCCGTCCTGGCTCTGTGATGCACTTGATGTCCTGGTCCTTGTTGCCAGCCCTGCTGACAGTGACACCAAAGAAGTCAGGGTGCTCCGCCTGCCCTTTGGGGACACCGCGTCTCATGGGGATAGATGCTGTGAGTCAGAAGAGTCGGGGACACAGGCTCAGTGGCTCCTGGGGATAGGGGTGACCGTGCCTCAGAGCCCATGAATGGCTCAAGCCCCGGGCAGTTGATTGCTGATCTTCTGCCACCATTGCAATCCAGCTGTGTGGGTGAGTTGGTCATAAATAAATCACGACTTAGTGGATAAGGACTGAAGCGGAGGAAGGTAGATAGTCCAGAAGCGACAGAGAAAAGGAGATGACTTCCTCTGAAGGGAGATAGCAAGGGAGGAGGCCTCTAATTTGGACTTTGGGGGGAGGGGCAAAATTGATGAAATTTATTTTCATTTCACCTTTTGAAAGCTAGAACGTAACAAATTTCACTTTCTGGAAAGTCATCTTATTAGAAATACATGACATGCTCTTAATATGAGGGAATCAGCTTCTGGTACCACCAGCGAGACAAGCACTTCCCCTAAGTTCCCTCAAGTGAAGGTTTTATTCGGCTTCTTTTTAATTTTAGACCGAGACGGCATCAGTTCAGGGAGGTCTGAGTGAGCTCCTTCCAAAAACTCCAGTGAAGAAGCTGACCTTAAGACCTGGGCCCTCTCAAGCCACAGCACATTAGAATGAATCGCTTTGCTCTAAATGTGCCCATCTTTGAAGGTTATTAGCCGTCCATCCACATTTCTTACTGGTTTTGATGAATGAATAGGAGCTTGTCAAGTGGATGAACTATAGCAAAGGGCATGTTAAAAGAAACAGAATAAGCAGCAAATGCCAAATGGCAGAGGCAAGAAACAGCGTGGAGTGTCCAGGAAGCTCTGCATGGTTCAGCGCTGTGAGCAAATCCAGAGAGAGGCGTTGCAGGTGGACAAGGGTCTTGAATGCCAGGTTAACTCTCTGGTTCTGCCCTTACCCATAATTCCCTGGGACTTTTTCACCCCTGCTGGGCTCCTACACGATTCCACACGTCCCGGGCCATTGGCCTGGTTCCATCAGTCCCACCAGCATGAACTGGCCAGGTCTCTTAGACTGAGTCCAAATCTGATTGGTCTGGCCCAGGTCAGATGTCCAGTGCTGGTGCAATCAGTTATGGCCAGGGACACGGTGGTCCCAACCCCTGGGGGGCCTCTCAAGGCTGAGGGTGGGGGTGGCGAAGGAGGACAGGAGGTTGCTGGGCAGCTCTGGGACAGGCGAGCCACAGAGGGGCCAGAGGGGACGCCACTGAGCTGGCTGCTGAGGCGCAACCAGGAGCTGGGGGGTTGCACAGGGTGTGCCAGGCAAGGCATAGGCCATGCGGACACGGAGGGACAGCTCAGCGGTCACTGGGGGCTCGGTGCTCCGCTGACACTGGTGTGGTGCATCTTCTTGTTCTCTCCTCACACTGTGGCAGAGAAAGAGCCTCATGCAAATGGCGTTATTCTCCTTTACTGCGCCCTGTTTTTAACTTGCTTTCCGGTCCCAGCCTATAATGTATCTGGTGCTCTGATGGTTGTTAGAAATGTCCGTTGTCCTAGGAGGCCCCCATCTGTCCCCCTGAGCTGCCAACATCCCGGAGGGTGGACAGTGCTGCTGGGCCATACAAGGTGCCCAGTTCCTGGGTGTGGAATGAATGACCGAATGATTGATTGATTGAATGAATGAATGCTAACCGAGAGCAGAAGTCTCAAAACAGAAGCAAGTAAGAATCCCTGGTTTTATATTTTATTCCAGCACTTGTTTTAAGTATAATCAACATTAATTATAAAAATGTCTATTCATTACATGCTTAATACTTAGTAACAGCTGGGTCCATGCTGAGAGCTTCCCACCTATTTTCTCATTTCACCTCCAGCCACAGCCTCTGAGGAGGTGAAAGTGCTCTCACAGTTGACAGAGGAGGGAGGGAGGCCCTCAGAGGCAAAGGGCCTGGGTCTCGTGGCTGGCGAAGAGCAGAGCCAGGACTGGTAGCCGGGCCGTCTGACTCCAGGTCCCTAGTCAGAACCACCTGCCACCTGCCCTACTGCGCACAGACCCTGCGCTGAGGGCTCCCCCCAGGAGCTCATGATGGATCAGGAAGAGATGCGTAAACAGAAAACCAAAAGAGGGGGGATGTCAAAGTGAGCTCTCCGGGAGTTTGCAGGGAGCAGGTGCGTGTTTAGTGTACGCCTGGCTGCCCAAAGCCAGTCCCCGGACCCCGGGCTTGAACATTCAGGTTGAGACAGCACTTTAAAGCTCATCCAGCCCCTACCTGGGTAGGTGCAAGGGGTGGTGCTTGGGGCCTGTCCCTGGCTCTGGTCAGACCCCGGGAGCTGGTGGACGCCAGGGACACCACGCCGTGGGCTGGGACAGGGCCCACTCTGCACAGACAGACCTGACTTGCCCTGCCACAGGTCATGCCATGGCTGGGACTTGTCCTCTTTGACCCTCCGTTTCCTTTTTGTAGGACAGTAATGACAATACTCCTGCTTCACAGAGTGGCCCTGGGCTTGAAAGAGACTGAGTGAGAGCGCTCGGCCCAGGCCGGCCCATGGAGAGCGTCCAGCTGAGGGGCCCTCCCGGCCTGTCCCCGCTGTGTCCCTGGGTCCCGCACCAGCCCGGCACACAGCGGGCGCTCCCTGTCTGGGACGGGAGCTCCTCAGAATCCACTGCCATCGGCTGGGGTGTCCTCTGCACAGCTGGATGGGGCCCCTTGACACCCCGTCTGCCAAAGGGGCGGCAGCAGGACCATGCGAGTCTCAGAGAAGAAGCAATTTTGAAGAATTCTCAGTCCCTCTCTTTTCCCTTCAGTCCTGATCTATATCCTCATTGGCTTCGGCAACTTACTACGCTGGCTGGTCTCTGGCAGAGCGGCGGCGAAATGGCAGAGAGCACGGTCTTTTATCTGCCTGATTGCCTGCAGCTGAAGCCCTGGCCGCCACTCAGCTGGAGAAACATAGAAATTATATCAAATCACAGGATGCAGGAGGTGACAGGAGAACACTTGTCACCCACCCACGCTGGTCCTCTGGCTCCCAAGGCCCCCCGTGGGGAGGGACTGTCCTCGCCTGTCTCGCTGTGCTCAGAGGGCCTGGATCGGTTTGCCAGTTCGTCTGCGCGGTCCCTGTGGTGACCCTGGACGTGCTGTCCTCACAGTGACAGTGGACGGGGCCGGGCGCACTCACCCACCCACCGCGGGTCCAGCAGCCGCCCACAGGGCAGCACGCAGAGCCCGAGGAACGGACACTGCACGGGCGGCTTCTGACACAAGGCTATTTTTTCCCTTTTAATCTTTATTAGTATTTTCTTTTTAAATTTTGAGAGTGTCGTAGTCACCTTGGGCTGCTCTGATGAATGTCATAGACTGGGCAACTGAAACAAGAGTCATTTATTTCTCACAGTTCTGGAGGCTGGAAGTCTGAGGTCAGGGTGCCAGCCTAGGTGGGTTCTGGTTGGGGGTTTTCCCCCGGCTTTTTGCCCCCTCACTGTACAGATGAGGAGAGAGACAGACACCAATCCCATCGTGAGCGCCCCCCTCTCATGACCTCCCCTGACCCTGAACACCTCCCAGGGGCCTCATCCCCCAAACCCCACTTTGGGATCAGGGCTTCAACTTCAGAGTCTGTGCGGACACAGTTCAGTCCACGGTGAAGAATAACAGAGTCTCGCTGTGCAATGTTCAAAGACTATAGGAGGTACAAAAAGAGTAAAAGTGTCCTGCTCCCCTCCCTCAGTCCTGCATCAGTTTCCCTACATCAGTTTCCCAGATGAAACGCTGGAAGAAAGGTAGTAATGAGATTGCTGTCTTGTCCTCTGGGATGAGACTTTTGGCCACAGAATCCTCGCGCCCACATCATGTGGTGGACGCTGTTGTGACCCCTGTTTTAAGGACCAGGAAGCCGAGGCTCGGAGCAGGGGAGGGGGGTGCACCCCCAGCGCTCGCCGACAGTGGTCAGAGAGGCTGCAGCCCAGATCCGCGCAATTCCAAAGCCCCACTTTTTCTAGCACGGCTTCTATTTTTCTCTGCATAGTCTAAATTTTCTTTGACAAAATAGCTGTATTTGGTACAGACTAATTTGTAATTTGCTTTTCCTTTCAGAACGTCTCCCCACGTAAGTCTGCTCTGTCTTTGTGTGTCTGGTGTTTGGTTGCGGCGGACGCCATTATTTATTCAGTCGGCTCCCTTTTGATGCATTTGTATTTAGGTGCTCCCTCCATCACAAGCAACGGTGCCTGCCATTTTATTTCTCTCATTTGTTTATAATTAGTTCTAATTAAGTAGGGCTGTATGCAGCCACTCCTATTGTTATATATTCAAGCAGGCCATGCAAAGGAAAATGACCTCTCTGCTACCCTTCCCTCCAAACTCCACCCCCAGTAACCACCGATATCACAGTAGGGTGTGACGCTAACAGACCTTTACACCTTTACACACACATGCAGATATATGTGTAAATGTATATATACACACACACACACATATATATATATATATATATATATATATATATATATATATGCATACTTAGCTATATAAGTCCTGCTCTGTGTTTTTAAATGGGTAAAAAGTGTCATATTATTTGTGTTTGTGCACCTAACTTTTCAATCATTTAACAACATCAGACACCTCTCTGTGTCAGTGCACACGGAAGGACCGTGCTGGTTTTAACGAGCCATCTCCAGGGCTTGGGCATTTCTCCTTTCTCCCTTCCCTCCCCTCCATCTCTTTCTCGTTCTCCCCTCTCTCTCCCTCTTTCCCTTGCTTTCAGCCTTTCCCTCACCATTCCCTGTCCCTTACTCGTGGGTATTCAGGTTGTTTCCATTTAGTTCTCTGGGTAAACACGCTTTCACTGTGACGGACGTCCCTGTGCGGGGCCCACTGGGTGCACACGGGAGCTACTCTCTAGTGTGGAACCCAGACCTGGGATCGCCGGGCCCAGGTCTTGTCTGAGGCCACAAAGGTTGGAAAAGGTCTGGGTTGTGGGTCCCAGGAGACTGCCAGCTGCAAGCAGCATGAGACGACATGGACAGGGGTCTGTCCTTTACCTACTGGTCCACCGTCTGAGGCCATGTTCTGGGACGGCGCCTGGGGGCGCGGCCAGCTCTGTGGTGCAGCTTCGTCTTTAACAAAGGTGAGGCCTCTGCTATGTAGTCCCTGGGCAGAATACATCTCATAAGCCAACTGGCCCCCTTTCTGGGATTTTCCCTTGGATCTGTTATGGGAAGTTCCCTGCTACCTTTGGGATCATGGGGTTGGAAATACCTTGGGGCTACCTTTCTGTCCTCATGGGGCGTGCCTCAGGTGCAGAGGGAGAAACTGAGGCCACTCTGCCGAAGGAGGTGCAGACAAACGAGTGAATGCTGGATGGAGAGAGTCCTGGCGGGCAGGACCCTGATTCTGGCCACTCAGCCTTCTGTCCTAAACGCCCCTGAGCCTCTTCTTCAGGCCTGGGGCCAACCATCCCTTTTCCAAAGGCCTCCACTGCAGGTTGGGGTCCGTCCCCACAGCCTGGGGTCTGTCCCTGCTGCCCAGTCCTGACAGCTGTTGGGAGATGACTCATGAGAACTTTGGGTGGACTGAGAGTGGGCCTCCTCTGACCTGACTGGCTTCCTGACTTTAGGATCTCCTTCTGTGGCACACCTTCCAATCCGCCTGCTCTGTCTCTTAAAGCACAGGTCTGGTTTTGGCATACCCTTGTTGACCCTTTGCTTTTAGGGTCATGGTCAAACTCCTCGGCCTGGTGTCTGAGGTTCTGGGTGAGCTGGCTTTGGAGTGCCTCTCACTTGAACACCTTATACTCTGGCTGCAACAAACTTATGTCTGTTCCATGGTGACCATTCTCTCCTCCAAGCCTTGGCACAGGTTCTCTTCTCGGCTTGGACACCTTTCTTCTCTTCTACCTCACCAGCACCCCTCATCTCTAGATGACTCATCTTCCAGATTTGGGATCAAATGTCCTTTCCTCCAGGGGGCGCCCTTGCTCGCCTCTTCTGTGCTCGGCCTCATATGTAGCATAGTTGTATGATCCTGACCCTCCAGAAGCCTGGAGCTCCATGGGGGCAAGCCTTGTGTCCCCTGTGCACAAGACTGTGCCCCTCACTCTGGGCCCCGGTGTTCAGTAAGTTCCCCTGTAGTCACTTGGTGAATGAGCTGGTCTAGAGGCGCAGGGCAGGGTGAAACCCCACAGCAATGGGAATCAGACAGACCTGGGTCCCAAACCTGATGCCGGAAAAAATATATCCAGTGGGTTCCTTTCTTTCAGTGCAAATGTGAACGTTCTCATCCACGTCTCTTGGGGACATGATAATAAGACAGTATTTGGCAAGTGCATTATGCAAATATTAGTCTTTCAAGTAGCACTGATTCAGGAAGACGCAGCATGCAGAGATGGTTGTGACAAATCTGGTAGCGATTCTTCAGGGTGAAAATGCCACCAGCTCAAGGTGTAGGGCGGGGGAGGGGGGATCAGAAACACACGTTTAATGAAATGCTACAATGTGCCAAGCTCATTTCAAGCAGATCCAAATATTGATTTTTTTACATAAAGAACTTCACAACTTTTGTTAGGTTTATTATTAATCTTAGAAAGTTTGTAAAAAAAACCCCGTATTCTATTGTCAATAGGACCTTTATCTCCGTATATTGATTTTGAATCCAGCAAACGTGTTAAACTCTTTTATTATTTGCGGGCCCTTTGGGTTTTTCCAAAGAGGCAAACCCAGCATATGAAAATGGTGAAGTTTTCCCTCTTCCTTCCAATCTGCATACCTTTTATTGCTTTTCTTGTTAAGCCCTCTGGAAAGGATCCCCGCCCCCTGGCGAGCGGTAATGATGTTGGCAGCTGTCCTGCTCTCGTTCCTAATCTTGAAGGGAAAGCTTTCAGTGTTTCACCACAAAATATGATGATGATTGCAGCGGGGTTTTTTTGGGGTGGAATCTCTTTTATTCCTTTCATTCCTAGTGTGCTAAGAGTTTTATCATGAATGGATGCCAACTTCTATCAAATGCTTTTTCTGTAACTATTCAGATAATCACACGCTTTAAAAAGATCTCCTAATGTGATGAATTACATTGTTAATTCATGTAGTAATACTAAAGCACCATCATCTTTCCTAGGAAAAACCACACTTGGCCATGAGATAGTATCTAATTTATTTGTTGCTGCCATTTTCTTGGTAATTTTCTTTAAAAAGACTTTTCTCATTACATTTTTCAGTGTGCTGCGCAGTTTTTCATTGTTGGCGGGACTTTGGATTCAAGGCTTTGCTCCTCTCATAAGTGGGAGAGTTCGTGTAAGACGGGAGTAATCCGTCGGAAACGTCTGAGAACTCCCCTCAGACCACGTGGGAGGCTATTTTATTGCAGGGAGACATTTACTGTCCCTTCCGTTTCTTTAATGGTTACAAAGTTATGGAGAATTTAAAAATTTCTTCTTGGGTCAGTTTAGGCAGTTATAGTTTTCTAAAAAATATAGTCAACCTAAAATTTCGAATTGATTGGTACATATAGTTATTGAGACAACTTCTCATGTGTCACATTTCTGCAATTTCTGTAGCAGTTTCCCTCGTTCACTGCTTATAAAAATTATTTGTGTCCTCACTGTATTTTTTTGTGCAATTTTGCCAGTCTTCTCTGTTGCTTATATATTTTTTAGAAAGCAGAACGTGTATATGTTCCACGGTGGTTCCACGGTGGCTCCAACTGCTCTGTGCCTCCGTTTCTTCATTGAACTCTGGGAGATGCAGTCACCTTTGTCCACGTGCCTGGAGAATTCAGGAGGTCAGAGGTCGGGTGGAGGTCGGCCACAGCTCTGCACCAGGGCAGGGCTGGCTGAGGGGCAGGGAAGGGCAGCATGTGCTTCTAGGTGGTGAGCGGAGGGGAGGGGAGGGGAATTCTCTGTGTTCCCCCGATTTGGAACCTAATCCCCAAAAGGATGGCAGGAGGAGGCGGGAACCCTGGGGAGTAAGTGATCTGGTTAGGCAGGAAGCAGTGGAGAATCGGATTAGTGTCCTTATCAAAGAGGCCCAGAGAGCCCCCTCCCCTCCTGCACCACGACTCCTCGGCGAGAAGACAGGTGTCCAAGGACCAGGAAGAGGGCTTGAGCTCACCAGGCAGTGAGTCCGCCTGCGTCTTGACCTTGGACTTCCAGAACCATGAGAAGCAAACTTCTGTTGTTTGGAAGCGACCCAATCCATGGTGTTTTTGGCCTAGCAGCCGACACGGACTGAGACATTCATGGAACCACATTAACTGAGTCTCTAGTAGTTTTACTGGGAGATCTTGGGAAGAGGGGGGTCCCAGCAGTGGGGTGGCCTGAACAAGGGGGACCCTTGGTCTGTAGGTGGGGCAGAAAAGGTTAGCCAGAGAGCATCCTTTGTTGGGAGCTGTGTAGTTCCACTAAACACATCTATCTGTGCCCAGGAAAAGGCTGGCACGTGCATGCCCATGGTGGCCGGGACTTCCACACCTGGGGGAAGGTGGCAAATGGCAGCAGCCCAGTGAAAAACGGCTTTCCTTTTCCTTAATGTGTTTCCCTTCCTCTTCCCAGACCCTGGTGGGGAAGGAGGAGGGGAAGAGCAGACACGGCACCCCGCTGCCCCCAACCCTTCCCAGCAGGGGGCCGGGATTTCTGGTGAGACCTGAGCTGCAGAAAGGAGACCCGATCAGATTTTTTAATGTGGACAAGTGGGTGGGCCCTAATCCACAAGATGCTTTTACAGCTGAAGGTGGATGCCAGGCTCACCAACTGCTTGTGACATCCTTTAGGGAGAGTAGGGGTTCAGATAAAGCTTGTTTAAAGGAAGGGCTAGGGGAATAGATTTTGTTTCCTATTTCCTGTCTCTGAGCCTCAGTTTCTCCTTTCATACCTGCCAGATCCTCCCCATCTCCCGCTTTAGCCAGCCAACCCGGTGACCTGGGCCCTGCACTCAGTCAGGTGCTGGGAATAGCCCTGATCTGCCTACCAGGAGAGCTGGAGTCGGCCCAGCTGTCGCTAGCCTGCTGTGCGCCCTTGGGCAGGTGTCTCTGCCTCTCAGAGCCTTGGTTTCCCTATCTGTCCATCGACAGGGTTTATACTCATCAGCCTCCCCAGCAACCCCGCCCTTTCCTGGCTCTTTCATTCTCTGATTCTCACTGCACCTCCCAGCAGACAAACGCTGCCCAGAGTGTCACCTCACTGCAGGAAGAGGCCACCACAGGGAGGTGGCATTGAAAGCCCGGGCACATCCGCAGTTCCTGGTTAATTACTCTGGCTCCTGTTCACCGCCTCCCCGATTCCCCAAGCCGACATATCCATTAGTAGGAGTAATTTACTTGACACCAGCTCCCACAGTGAGGAGTGGAAGCTTTGTGACATGTCCCCATCCCAGCCCCCCCCACCTGGAGGGCCAAACAGTGTCTCAGGACTTTGGGGCTCTCGGGCCTGGCCCTTCCAATCTGCAGTACACCCTACTCTCTTCTGGGACTCTGCAAACTGCCACCTGAGGTAGAGCATCGGCTCAGGAGCCTGATGGACCCAGGATGGCCCTGCTTGGCCCCTCACTCCCTGTGTGACCTTGGGCAGGGTGTGTGTGTGTGTGTGTGTGTGTGTTCCCCAAGCCCAGTAGGGCTTGATCTTCAGCCCCTATGCTGGCACCACACAACTCTGCAGATGCCACAGGAAAGGAACGCCACTTCTCACCCCCGCCCCCACCTAAAGGCGGCACAGCCTTAAGCCTCCTGGCTTTGCAAAGTGATGGGGCTTTCAGGCAAAGTACTGGGCAACCTCAGAACAGGCGTGCAGTCTGGAACAGGTGCATGTCTCTGAGACAAGAGACCTGCCTGAGAGTGAAGCTCGGGGTGTCTTCTCTCCCTAAAGGCTCAACTGAAATTGTCCTTGGCAGGCTGTGACAGCAACTGCTCATCTGGTTTGGGATTTTCCTACTGCTATCACTCTGTCCCCGCTGGGTCCTGCTGCTGCCTGGACCCTGCATAGAAACTGGGTCTGGGGAGGTGGAGCTTGGTCCAGCCCAGCACGAGCCCCGAAGAGGCCTTTGATTCATGAACCGGGGGATTTAGGTGGATTTAACAACTGGGTTTCCACTGATTTCCAGGGGGAGGAGGATGGAGCCATAAGCTCCTAAAGCAGCTTGCAGCCTCTCTGTACCAGGCAGTGGGCAGGAAGTTATTGGCGTGGCCTTGGACCCTGAGAGGGAAAGATAACGAGGTTCAGAAAAACCCACCCGTGTGGGGTTTGTCCTGGGGCCTGGAAGATGTAGCTTCTTCTGATGCACAAGCGCAGCTCTGCAGATGCCTCGGGAGGGTGTGGAGGGGCAGGGGGGTGGGGAGAGAGTGGGCTCCTCCTCCCCTCTGGGTCCTGGGCCCTCTGATGAGGCTCTGGCTTTGCAAAGCATTGAAGTCTGCGAAGTTCTTGGCAGACAAAGTTCAGAACCTGGGCAATCTCCGGAGCCCTGGGGGCTGGCTGTCCTGGCTGCCCTCCCTACAGGCCCCAGGTGCCTCTGTCCCTGCAGCCCCCTCCCCTCACTGGCGGCCCGGTTGTCAGTCCTGCAGGCTCAGAACAAGGAAGGGAGGAGAAAAGCCCCTTCTCTGTGGGTTTGGGGACGGGGAGCCCTGGGTATGAACTCTGTGGGATTCTTACTGGCTGTGGGGCCTCTGCTTCCTCACTTGTGAAGTAGGAGACGGGGAGACTTTCCTGTGAGGTCACGTGTGGGATGACGGGAGGTTTGAGGGGAGCAGCACAGCGCCCGGCATGAAGTGGACTGGACCTGATGGATTTTTTAATGGCGGAGGTGGACCTTGGTCCTGGAGTTCGGCTAAGAAAGAATTCAGAGCCAAGAACTCTGGTGTGAGAAATGTATTTAGAAAGTCACAGAGGCAGAAGAAGGGAGCCATCTGGACTGTGTGGACTCTGGAGACAAGTTACAGAGGCAAAATAAAGGCCCTTGGAACTTAGGAGAAAGAGAGGAGGGGTATGAGCCGGAGGGGAGGGGCATGGGGAAGGGCGCAATGGTGCACGAGAGCCTAAGGGCAGGAGTTTTAGGGGAGGTCCTGGGGAAAATCTCAATAGAACACTCAGCAGCTCTCTAAGTGTGTCTTTGTAGGGCTGTGGTCTGTGCCGATCGGATTGGTTGGTGCTGGTGCAGAAGGTCACTAGTCATGGCACCTGGTCCTCTTGTCAGCCACAGTGGCACTTCATCTGGTGCCTTTCTGGGCCTGGAGCTGAAATACAACTGAGGCTGAGATGTTCTCTCCAGTTTGACCAGAACCCCGTCTCTGTGGTCGACAGACCTGAGGCTTCGTTTCTAAGGTTATTTAACAAGGGTCAGAACCTCATTGTCCGGAGGGCTTACTGCGTAAGGGAGTGGCCGTGCAAGGCCTTGTCTGGGGGTCGTAAGAGGCCATTCTCTGGCCACCTTGCTCCTCCTCTAAGGGGGTCTGAACCGCATGACTGCCGACATACCAGGAGAGGAAGGGCAAGGTCCTAGCCTGTAACAGTTGCTTTCTTTAGTTACGCCCATTGCTAGGCACTCTGGTGACATCCCACATGTGGCCTGTGGTTCCCGATCTGCTCATGCCTGTCTAACTGCCTCTATCAAATCTGAGTGAGGAAAAGAGCCGACTCCAGACCTGGCTGGTGCGGCTCACTGGATTGAGCACCAGCCTGTGAACCAAAGGGTTGTAGGTTCGATGCCCAGTCAGGGCGCATGCCTGGGTTGCAGGCCAGGATTCCCCAGTGCGGGGCAAGTGAGAGGAAACCACACACTGATGTTTTTTCCCCTTTCTTTCTCCCTTCTTTCCCTTCTGTGTAAAAATAAATAAATGAAATCTTTAAAAAAAGAGCCAACTCCATCGTCTGTGTGACCCTGGACATGTGTCTTTGCCTCTCTGAGCCTCAGTTTGCTTGTCTGTAAATGGGGAGGGTGGTAAAGGTCTCAGACACAGTAAGGGACTTTTCTAGGCTCTGCATTATTCTATATGCTTTATTACAGCCCAACAAAGGAGAAATCATTGTTAGTCCCATTTTACAGGTGAGGAAAAGAGGTTTAAATGATAAATAACTTGCTCATGGTCAGCTAGGAAGTGGTAGAGGCGGGGTTTGAACTGGGAGTTCTAGCTCCAGATCCCTTGCTCTCAGCTTCTCCTAAAAGGAAGGGAAAGGGCTCTGCAAAGTTTAAAGTGCTGTAGAAATGCCAGATGAAGCCACCTGCCATTGGAGGATTGAACCTAACAGCTGTGGCTGTGCCCTGTAAACCATTAGTTGTGGTGATGACTACGACCAACATTTCTCGAGCACCATCCGAGTGGCAGGCACTGGGATGACGCCTTACATTCAGCATTTTGTTAAATGTGCTGTGAGGTGGAGATTATGACCCTCACCTCACAGACGAGGAAACTGAGGTGGAGAAGACAGCAGCTTAGCCAAGATTAGGCAGCAAACTGGGATGTGAACCCAGGTCTCTGACTCCAGAGTCCAAGTCCTTACCTGGTAGAAAGTGCTAATACACACATCATTACTAAATCTTAGCAGATGGGTCAGGATGTTCTGCTGAGAGCCCCTGCTGTCTAGGGGAAAGATGGGCTGAAGTCAGAGTCAGGATGACTGGGGCCTGGGATAATCCAGCGAGACTTCCCAGAGGGCGTAGACTACGCATTGAGGGTGGAGATGTGGGCAGGACTGACGAGCCTCTGGTCCAGAGAAGGTTTTGGAGAGAATGAGCTCAGAGGGTGCAGTGGGGGGAGGACAGGCCAAGGGTCCAGCTCCTGGGCTCACTTTGGGATGCAGGTGGGGCTGTATAAAGAATCAGAAAAGGCTCAGATGTGGCCCCAGGCTCCCACGTGCTCTCGGTGCGGTTTGTCAACACATTAGCTGGTTTCTGTCTTTGTTAAGAAGTTGGATGTTTGCTCATAACTCACTGTCATTGCTTTTTCAATTCGGTGTCTCCAACCCTGTAATCAGGGGGTGAGTTGTGGCTTTTTTCCTCTGCACTTATGCAGTTCTATTGACTTGTCCTTCCTCGTTATTCAGCTGGCAATTCTTCTCATGAGCTTCCATCGATTTCCATATTGAAATAGTGCTTGATGCCCTTTTTAAAGAGAAGCCTATTTCACGTGTCCTAGCATCAGTTTAGGCGGTTTTCATTCTGAATCTGTTTCATTATAAAAACAACATCAGTACCTCAACTGGGGACATCTGCGTGCCCGCCCCCTGGGGATGCTGGCTTTCTCTCTCCAGACTGCATTTTTTGCCTGTTAGCATGCTGTGCAATGTAATGTTGATAGCCGGACCTGATGTATCAGGTCAAAGGAAATCAGGTAAACCAGTGGGGTTTGTGCTTATCTAGCTAAGAGTTAGGCTGTACTTATGTTTGTTGTCATTGTGGTATCAGAGGCCACAATTTCCTTCCCTGTCCTTGTTTTTGTTTCCCCTGTTGCCTTGGGTTTTCCTTAAATAGGGTCTAAGACAGCAGCCCTTTCAGCTGTGATCCTCTGTTATTACAGGGGAGCCCTGTTGGAGTGGCAGTGAGGTCAGGGGAAGGGGACACAATCCACAGTCTTGTGATGAGGTCTCAGTCTTTCAGTGAAGCCTGAATTGGGCATTTCCCTTTCCCCCAGTAGTTCGGCTCTGGCAAAATAGCTTCCCTTGCAGTGACCCTTGTTAAGGGGAGCAGACAGCTCAAGGCATATTTCAAAATGGTAGAAACAAGAGGGGATTTTTCTCTGGTCTTCACGTTGAGAACCTGGTGGGGCTCCAGAAGGTAAAACTCACAAAAGTGTGGGGTGTCTCCAAGGTTTGGTCTTCTGGAGTTTTTAAACTCTCAAGCTAGTGTACACTGAGCCTCCCCTACAATTCCCTTTAAAGTGTTCCTGCAGTAGCTGGCTCTGGTGATGGGCTCTGGTCCTGGTAAGCTGGGATCCTGGGTATCTGCTTGTCTTCCCAGTTTTCAGGGCACTGGTTCGTCTGTGACCTCAAGTCTCTGATGAATTGAAGAAGATGATTGTTAAATTTTAGTTTGTTCAGTTTTTTTTCTTATTGTTAGGATGGAAATGATAGCTTCTGATTATGGTAATTTTCAGCACGCAGATCTTGGGTGTGTTTTGTGTAGCTAAATATTTTTATTTCCTTTGGAGATTGTAAATTTCATGGTGTTTTCAATTTAAATTTCCACATGTTTATTGTCAGTTTGAGGAAATATGATTAACTTCTGTGTGTTGATCCTGTAACCTTGCTAAACTCACTCAATAGTTCTAGAAAGTTTTTGTTGTTTGTTTTTGGTTTTTTGGTAGATTACTTGTGTTTTTTTAATGTTTTTTAAACATTTTTATTTCTTTATCTTTAGAAGGAAAGGGAAGGAGAGAGGGAGAGAAATATCAATGTACGGTTGCCTCTCATGCGTCCCCTGCTGGGAACTGGCCCACAACCCAGGCATGTGCCCTGACTGGGAATTGAACCGTGATCTTTTGGTTCGCAGGCCCACACTCAATCCACTGAGCTATACCAGCCAGGTACTTGTGATTTTTTTTTTGAAGAGAATCATACCATCTTTACATATAGACAGCTGTATTTATTTATTTCAAATTGATATGCCTCTTATTTCTTTTTCTTGCCTTATTACAGTAGCCATATCCTCCAGTAATAGTAATATGAGTGGTGAGAGTAGGTATCATGCCTTGTTCCTGATCTTAGGAAGCAAGCATTTAGCTTTTCACCATAAAGTATGATGTTAGCTGTGAGATTTTTATAGCTGCTCTTTATCAAATTGGAAAATTCCCTTCTATTTCTATTTTACTAAGAATTTTCTTTACCATGAATGGGTAATGTCAAATGCTTTCTTTGAGTCCACTGATATAATCATATAATTTTTCTTCTTCAGTCTATCAGTATTGTGTATAATACTGACAGATCTCTGAGGGTTAAACCAGCCTTGCAAACTTGTAATACACCCCACTCCAGCATGGTATATAATTATGTTTATGTAATGTTGAATTTGGTTTGCTAACATATCTTTTGAGGAGTTTTGGGTCCAAGTTCATAAGAGATATTGGTCCGTGCTTTTTTTTTTTTTAACTCTGTTTGGTTTGGTGACAGGCTAATACTGGTTTCATGTATTGCATTGGGAAGTGTTCCCTCCTGTTCTATTTTCTAGAAGAGATTGTGTAGAATTGCTGTTAATTCTTCTTTAAAATGTGCAGAATTCTTTAATGAATCCATCTAAGTCTGGATGTATCTTTTGGGAGAGTTTTAAAATTATTTGCTCAGTTTCATTCATGGCTTTAGGGCCATTCCAATTACTTGTTTCATTTTGGTTGAGCTTGGTCACTGGGGCTTTTCAAGGAATTTGTCCATTTCTTCTAGTTGTCAGATTCATGAAGGTAAAGTTGTTAGTCATATTTCCTTAAATCACTTTAATAGTTGCCAGATTTTTTGGTGATATTCTTTATTTCACTCCTGGAATTGGCATATTGTCTTTTATTTTTATTGTCTTTCTTTTTATTTTTGTCGTTCTTGCTAGAGGTTTATCAATGTTACAGACTTTTTTTGAAGAGCAATTTTTTTTGTTTCATTGATTTTTCTCTGTTGTTTTCCTATTTTCAATTTATTAATTTCTGCTCTTATCTTTACAATTCTTCTTCTACTTAGTTTGGGTTTATTTGATCTTTTGGACTTTTTCTGGTTCTTGAGGGAAGAGATTAGGTTATTGACCTGAAACTCTCCTCATTTCCAATGCAAGAATTTAGTGCTATAAATTTTCTTTTCAGTACTTAGCTACATCCTATGTATTTTGATATGTTGTGTTTTTGTTTTTACTCCTTCTCTGCATTTTCAAAATTATCTTCCAGACTTCCTCTTCGGTCCCATAAATTATTGAGAGGTATGTTGTTTAATTTCCACATGTTTTTTTTCCCTCTGTTACTGATTTTTAATTGATTCCACTGTGGACTGAGAACACACCCTGAATTATTTCAGTTTTTGAAAACTTACTGGCTTTTGTTTTATAGCCCATATGGCCAAGGTCTGGTCTATCTCGGTGAATGTTTCTTGTACATTCCAAGGTTGTTGAGTGGTGTGTTCCATTTATCAGATCCTGCTGTTGGTCGTACTGTTGAGTTCGTCTATAGCTTTTTCTATAATATCCTTTCATTCTTATTTGTAACTGCTATGTCTTTGCTGAGGTTTTCTATTTTTTTCATTTGTCTCAAGAGAATGTGCAGTTGATTATTTAAACATTTTACACAGGCTGCTTTAAAATCCTTGTCAGATGATTCTGGCATCTGATCATCTTGGTGTCTGGCAACAGCTGAAGGTCTTTGCTCATTTAAATTGTAATTGTCTGAGTTCTTGGTATGATGGGTGATTTTGTATTGCATCTGAACATGTTGTCCACTCTGTTCGGACAGTCTGGACTCCAGTTAAGCCTTTATATCAGCAGCCAGTCATTCTGTTGGGTTTAGCATGCGGGTGCTTGGCCTGCTGCTGTGGGCTGTGGACCCAGTGGTGGCCGAGTTCTCCACCTTTGTGGTGCTGCTGTGGTCTGCCTGGTTCATCCGGTGCTGCCATGGCCCCAGTCCCTTCTGCAGCTGCCCGAGGGGGTGTCAGGGCTTCTCTGTGTCTGCTGTGGTGGGCTGGGCTGTGCTGTGGCAGGCCCCCCACTGGGACTTTTTGGCTGCCCTGGGGTCTCTGGTAGGGGAGTAGAGTCTCAAGCCCATGGGCACAAAGAGTGTCCTGAACTGGGGCACTTGTGACTGGGTCCCATTTTCTAGTTCTGCTCACCCACCCCACTCCTGGGAAGGTTTTAACATGGCTTACAGAAATAAATGCTACACTTTCAATTTTAAATAACTCGGTGATGTTGGCAATAGTCCCCTCACTCCAGTTCCGAGAGCGTATGAGCATGCACTAACCCCCTGGCTCAGGGAGGGGCCCAGAGCAGGGTGCTAAGGGGCTCCTTGCATGGCGATGAGAAGCAGGGACTGCGCATGTGGACACGAGAGCGTGTCTAACTGGCCGCCTCATGGTGTCTGGATGTGCAACTGTCAACAGGGCGGCTTTAGTCACTTCAGTTATTTAACTTCTCTTCACTTCGCGTAAGGGCTTCGGGGCCTAAACTTCGAGGGAAATGCCTCTCGGCCACTCACTACCTGCTGGGGTTAGTCACGTACCTTTGCATCTCTGGGTCTCAGTTTCTTCATCTGTGTGATGAGAAGGATGACAGTCCCTGCCCCACAGGTTTGCTAACGTGACACTGATGTAAATTGCTGAGAGTGGCCAGGGGAGTCAGGTTGAGTCCGTGCAGTAAACCATCAACCATTATTATCATGATCTTGGTGATTTTAGGATAAAGGGCATGTCTGTCTTAATAGTGATAATGAGCTAATAATGAAGATTCTATTAGTCCTAATAACACTGTGCTCAGAAAATGGGACTTGGTCGCACCAGCCTCGATCTAAATCCTGACTCCAGCACTTCCTGGGTTGGGACACGGGGCAAGCTACTTAACCTCTTGAAGCCTCAGTTCTCCTTGTCTGTAAAAAGGGGGCAGTGATAATAACTGGTAGACAAGTCATGCAAAGAGCTTGATATGGGCTCAGAATGCAGTAAGTGCTCAATACGTTGGCTACACACACGCCACAGCTGGGCATTAGACTAATAGTCCTTCCTAAGATCCTCGTGTGGACACGATTTCATGGTGTCAAGGCTGGGCAGAGTTGATGCCTGAGGATGGTCGTGTCCATTTTCCAGAAAGTAGAAGATGCTTCCCGGGGGGCCCCAGGAAACCCCCTCAGTCAATCGATATGCAGCGAGAGGGGTTTCAGGGCCTTTCCTGGGTGCAGTTTTGATGGGGGAGGGACAGAGGCAGAAGGTCCCAGAAGGGTTAGGAGACAGTGCTAACAGCCACCTCTGCCGCCCTGCCCTCAGCATGTTGTCCTGATGACTGGGGGCCTTGCATCTAGATTTATCAGGGAGCCCCATCGGAGGTGCATTAGCCTGGTAAAGTTGCCATCACAGCACATCATGGATGGAGGTGGGTGCTCAAAACACAGACATGTATTAAAGGAGGTTGGAAGTCCAAGCTCAAGGTGCTGGCGGAGTTGTTTTTCCCGAGGCCTCTCTTCTCGGGTTGCAGAGGCTGCCCTCTCGCTGTGCGCAGCCCTGGCACTGCTTCCTCTCCTTGGAAGGACACCAGACTTACTGGATCAGAACCCCATCCTTATAGCCTTGTTTAACCTTAATCACCTTAAAGGCCCCATCTCTAAATATAGTCACACCGGGGACTAGGGCTTCAGCGTATGAATTTGAGGGGACACAATGTAGCCCATAACAGGATTGCAACCTCCAGGGAATGTCTGTGGGATCCCCTGAGACGTGGGAAGGGTCCAGTGTGGTCCTGGCTTGGCCTAACTCCCCCCACTGCCCCCATTACCTCTGAGAGTGTCCGGTCCAGCCTTGCATTTCACCTGTGGAGAATGAGGCTCAGAGAGGGGCAGTGACCTATTGCAGGTCTCACAGAAAGTAGGAAACAGCTCCAGGACACAGCTCAGTGGAGCCTCCTGGCTCTGACCTGGTTGCCGGTGTTGAGGACTGTGGGCTGGTGGGCAGCTGGCAATGGGGCCATGTGGCTTGGGGACTTGGTGTCAGGGCTGAGAGGGCCTCGGTGCCAAGTAGCTGCTTTTGTCTCAGGTCTGGCTTTTATTTCGCTTTTAGTGATTTCAATTTCAGAAGCCTTTTTGTGTATTTTTGTTCTTCTGACTTTTGTTGTGCTTTCTCTCTGGGCAATCTGAGGCGCGCAGGCAGCTAGCTACAATGTGTACATTCAAATGAAATGCAATAAAATATAATTGAATGTATTTCTTTCATGTCTAAGCAGTGGATTATTCTCTCTGGCACATCCTATTTCCTCTCTGCTCCCTCTGCTTTTTCTCTGTTTTCCTCCCCTCCCGAGAATCTCTGGGGTTTGAATGGCCGCGTGGCCTCTGCTCATGGCAGATACGGAGATGATCCCGGCTTTACAGCCCAAGTACCCGCAGCTGATGGGCGATGTTCCTGGGGCCGAGGAGAGGGGACTGTCAGCGTCCACACGGGCCTGGGAGGGCTGCCAGCCCCTGTGGGGAGAGGGCTCTCAGGGACGGCCAGGGCTGGTCTGCCGGGCCCCAGACACCTCTATTTGGACAGGAAGGTCCAGCCTGGGCCGCAGCTGACCCGGAATAGCAAAGGCCACACAGTGCAGTGGCCACTCAGACTGGGCTCCAGTCCCAGTGCTGTCCCTTCCCAGCCATGTCGTTTGTATATCATTCCTCTGAGTCAGTTTTCTCGTTTATGCGTAAGACTAATAAAAACATCTCACTGTGCAAGAGAGCTTATGGAGAGCAAAGTGGACTAATAATGACACCTATTCTCTGAGGGACCAAGACAAAGGACAGTAAGCCCTGATCAGTGCCAGCCATTATTGATGCTATTATTACTGTTACTGTCATCCTTTCCAGGGGAAGAGTGTCAGCAGCAGCCGCAGCAGCAGCAGCGTTATTGCCATCACCATTGTTGTCACCATCGTCATCATTGTCACAGTTTTAATCATGGTGCTCATTGTAGCTCCACCACCATCACTGCCGTCATCATTGTTATTGCCGCCAGCATTGTCATCACAGATGTCATCGTCATTGTCATGGTCATCGTCACTGTTGCCATCATTGGCACTGTCATCCTCATCACGGTTGTTGCTGTCATTGTCATAGTTGTCACCATCATCATCACAGTTGTCACCATCTCAGCCAGCCCTCATGAGCATCGCCTTGGCCCAGGCTGTGAGGCTGGTGTAGTTATCATTCCTGAGTCACGGGTGGGGAAGCTGGGGCACAGAGAGGGGAAAGGACGTGCCCAGGGCATCGAGCGCGTTAGCGAGGAGCTGGGACGCAAGCTCTCTCGGGACCAGTGCCTCTGCCCCAGCAAACGATGGCACGAGAGCTGCCAGTCACCGGGGGCTGCGATGTGCCATGGTGCGTCCACCCGGGGCTGTCTCCAAACGCCGAAGCTCCTGCTCTTTTCCAGCCTCCTGAGGACCGCTGCTGCCTGAAGGCCTACTGTGTGCTCTCAGATCCGTGGGCTCAGGGAACATGCAGCTCCCCCTAGAGGTAAATCTCCTCAGGTCTGTTGATTTTACAGACAAGGAGCACGAGGTACAGAGTGGGTGAGTGATGAACGACAATCCCAGACTTGGCTAAGGACAAAATGGAATGACACAGAAAATGTGAAGCAGGGGTGTCCAACTCATGGCCCGTGGGACACATGCAGCCCAGGATGGCTAGGAATATGGCCCAACACAAAATCATAAATTTACTTAAAGCCTTTTTTTCGCTCATCAATTTTTGTTAGTGTTTGTGTATTTACTGTGTGGCCCAAGGCAACTCTTCTTCTTCCAGTGTGGCCCAGAGACGCCACAAGGTAGGACACTCTTGGAATGGAAAAGGCCCTGTCACGTGTTATGGAAGGGAAACTGAGGCTGGAAGCAGATACATGGGTGGCCTCGAGCCTCAGGCCCTGAGAGGTCAGGACTCTCCCTTGTCCGCTTCCCTAGGGCGACACTGAGGGCAGGAGAACGGACCCGGGAGGTCCGGGACAGGGGCTTTGGCCACCTCTGCCGCCACCTCCGACTGCCACCTACTTCCGTCTCCATCACAGGCAATTCTCCAGGGGGGAGGGTGACTTTCCAGTGTTGCCAAAAACTCACCTCGGTTAGGCAATTAACAGCGCTCTCCCGGCGGGATGTGTTGTGTTTAATACCTTGATCTCCTGTCTGCTGAAAAAATGAAATCTGTCAAATTTCTTGAAACCAACTGTCAAAGTAAAATATTATGGCGAGACAGATTTCTTACTCTGATGGCACAACGTGTTTGATTTGATCCTTTAGTCCAGTTTCCCTGCAAAACCTGGAGCTGAAATGTGAAAGCCTGTCCACCCTAAACGGTTTCTTCTCATTCCTCCCGTGACCTCCTCTCCTGCGCCCTGTCCTCCGTCTCTTAGAAGATAATGGCAGCGAGGAATCGCAGCTGCTGGAAGGAGAGCCATTAGGGGGGAAATGGCAGAGCACAAAGCCTGTGGCTCAGTGTCTGTTGGGGGAGGGGGAGAGGCGCTGGCTGTCAAGGCTCCAGCAGCCCAGGGGGAGACAGCCCAGGGAGTGGGCGGGATTGACCCACCTGATATCTGTGCCCCAGGATGGAGGGGGTGGGGTCAGGGAGGGTGAAGATGCCTCGTTCTTCCCAACCATGTTTCCTCCAATTTCCGGTCTCCACTCTGCACCCCTGTCCCCGTCCCCTCATATGTATCCCCCTGCCTGAACCTTATTCTGCACGAAGACTCAGCACTTTACCGTTTACAAAGCATTTTCACACACACTGTAATCATTCATCTATTCACTGTTCTTTTTTCGTTCCTCCCTTCTTTCATATTATTTATGCTGTGGTAATTAGGAAGCATTATGGACTATGACCCGTGTGACACTTGGGGGCTGCAAAGGCCAACAAGACACAGCCCTCACCTCCAGGATTGTAGGGGCTGAAGGGGGAGGCGGGGGTGAGTTAATGGCCATGACCCTGTGTGGTGAGGCTTACAGCAGATGGGTTCTGGGAGCACTTCTGTTAGTTGAGATGTGTGGGGCAGCAGGTGACAGGAAGCTCAAAAATAGCGGCTCAGACAATTTAAACGTGAACTGTTTTCGCACAGTGAGATGTGTGGAGAAAGGTGCTGTAGCTTGGTCAGATGCTCAGAGATGTGAACAAAGACCCAAGCCTTCTCTCTCTCCTCTACAATCTTTGCTTGTGCTGGTGTTTGTCATTAGCTTATCGCTTCGTGGTTGCAGAATGGCTGCTGCTGCTCCAAACACCGTAGCTCAGCATTCAAGTCTAGAAAAAGGAAGTAGAGGAGGCAGAAGAAATAATTCCTGAAACCACTCCCTCCACCAGCAGATTTCTCTCAGATCTCAGTGGTTAGATCTGGGCCACACGCCGATTGCTAAGACAGTCTTTGGAGAAGGGGTGCACGGTATCAGACTTGGCTTCACCCCAGGACTGGGGAGGCCCACCGGGTCTGAGCCTGCTGCTGCGGAGCAAACCAGGTTCTGCAAGAGGAGGAAGGAGGGGCTGGCTGCTGGGTGGGCAGCCACGTGTGTCCACCACCTTCTCCTCAGTGCTGGTGACTCAGTGTCCCCGGGGGCAGTGTGCAGTCTGAGGAGGTGGCCAAGCCAGGGCCCTGGGGACAAAGCTGTGCTGTGATCCTCTGTCCCCCTGCAGGCTGTGTGACCTGGGAAGTACCCGACCTGCTCACAGCACAGCCCCCTCCCCGTGGAGTGGGGACCACAGCAGCACCTGCCATGTGAGTGGTGTGAAGGCGACCTGGGGTCATGGGAACGGGCACCGTGTGGTGGGTGTTTACAGCCGTGAGCTGTTGCAGGGATGACCCATCTGACAAATGGGCCTGTGGGGCCTCCTCTGTGACAGTCCTGGACGACTGCAGCAGAGCGTCAGTTCACACGTGTGAGCACATCCTATGTGCTGGGTGCCCTTCCCTGTTACTCACTCTCTTCATCCTCACACCCCCCTGTGAGGTGGGGGCTGTTCTCACCCCCACTCTGTAGCTGAGGACACTGAGGCTCAGGGAGGTGACCCAGGTCAAAGGAGAGTAGATGAGGCTCCAGGATCCTTGGGTTCTGGCCGCCCTGCTCCGACCCACTGCAGGGCCCAGATGGAGCTGCACAGGCAGGTGCTCAGGTCACCCCTCCCTGTACTGCTGACCGCTACTGGGTCCAGGTGGTGGCTGGGGCCAACCTCTCTCTTGAGCCTGCTCTCTGCCCCTGCAGGGCTTGGGGCCCAGAACCTGCCCAAGGCTTGGGAGATTTGCCCACTGTCCCAGCTGTCCTTCTTTCTCCAAATTGATGAATAAACAATAAAATTAATGGCATTGCTTTATCAGTATGTGCAAAAACCAATTCCAGCAGGTGTACATCTGCAGGTATATCACAGCACACGGAGCTCCTTGTGGGCGCTGTCCCGTGGGTTTCAGCACAAATTGTGAAATGAAACATGCCACCGGCCCTGCTGGGTCAGGGGGAGCCCAGCGGTCACCGTGCCCAGCCCCAGCCCTGCAACCTCTCCCAGCATTTCCAGCCTCCCCGGCTTCCCCAGGAGAGGGCCTTGCGGGTAGGGGGGGAGGTGTGTGGGGGAGACACTAGATTTGAATTCCCCATTTTAAAGATGGTAAACTGAGGCCGGCTCAGCCAACCAGCCTCTCGCCCAAGAGTTTACCGAGTGCTCACTGTGCCAGGCTGTGTGCTAGGCACGAGGCAGGCACAGGGAAGGACCTAATGTGGGCAGAGAGAGTGCGTTGCTGATCTTTAAAGGTTATAACATTTATCATTCGCCTTTGCTTTAACATCCTCTGATTGTAGTATTTGGTGAGTGTAGTGTCCAGTGAGTGTGAAATGACCCCCCTTTTCCTCCCAACCAGCAGCCAGTCCCCTCAACCCGAGTCTCCCCAAGGCTTCAGTTCACCCCTTCTTCCCTTTTAAATTCTGTCCAGACCACCAGGGTTTCTCCCTTTTCCTGGGCCCACTTCAGACTTTCTGAGTTTACACCGTCACTAAGTGTTATTAGCCGTGACAATGACGACTAGGGCAATTCCGTTAGATGAGAGATTTAGGGACCACAGTGAATCGTGGCTCTGGAGCTGAGGTGGCTGCCACTCACCCCAGCTGTGCCTGACAGGCCTCCACCCTGAGGACAGTGGTGGCCACAGTCACTGAGTGAGTGTCACCGGGACCCCTGCAGGGAGCCCACCCAGGCCAGAGTTTCTTGGCCGGGTTCCCAGCTGCCCCCATCCCTCCCCTGAGCCCTGCTTCCCCCTCCTGCTCCCAGGGCAGCAGCTCAGGGCTTATCTCTGAGGGTCTCTCTGGGGGGCGGAGTCTCATGCTGGTTCCGAAGCCCGATGGTCCCAGTCCTTGTTAATGGTCCAGAGCCCCAGGCTTGGTGGAGGGAGGCAGTGTCACCTAGTGGTCAGGCCACCACCTTTGGCCGACCCTGGTTTCCAGTCTGGATTCTGCCACTTTCTCACTGCGAGGCCTTGGGGAACTGACTCAGCCTCTCTGAGCTCACGTGTGAGCTGAAGAAGAGAAAGGTGTCTGCTTTCTGGGGTGGAGGCCAGACTCGGATGTGCTGACACGTGGGGCCCGCTAGTGGAGGGTTCTGTTCTTACCACTCTGTGTAGTTCAGGGCTGGCGGTGCCTTTGGCCCGGGTCCCCAGGGTGCCGTCCCTCCCGGGCCTCTTGCCACCGGAGCAGGAAACAGACAAAGACCTCTCGCAGACCCGGGCTCAGGTGCAGCCTCCGACACGCATGGCCTGCCTTGGGCGAGTGGCCTAACCTCTCTGAGCCTCATCAGTTTTCTCCTGTGACGCGGGCACAGTAATGCTGACCCCATTGGCTGGTTATGAGGCCTCCAGGAGGGCGCCTGGGCAAGAGGAGCTCCCTGTGCTCACGGGACACCTGCAGGCAGCACTGGGGGCGGGACTCGGGGCAAACCCGGGGCCACTCTGTGCCTGGGTCCTCATCCCTAACGTGGTCACTGGGACAGACAGCCTCTGCCGTGTAGGACGCTGTGGGGACCCACGCCCTAACGTGTGTTAAATGCCTGAAACACGGGGAGCCCTAAATCCACGTTAGCTGACAGTGTCGCTCTCATCACCATCATTATTCAGCTTGCAGGCAGACGGCCCTGTCTTATCCCGGCCCGGGGTTCAGGCAGAGCAAAGGCCGGCAGCCACAGAGCAGGGAGAGCAGGCTGCTGGGGTGCGGGTCCCCGCTCCAGCGCCAGCGCGTAGGAGCTGTGTGCACGCGGACCGCCAGGTCGCTCAGCCTCCTGAGCTCCAGCATCTCCATCTGTAAAGTGGGAGGATGACCACAGACCCCCCCTCCCCCGCTGCAGCGGACTGTTGAAATAGGCAAGTGGACCAATGTGTGCTCATCACGGTGCCCGGCACCGGGGCGGCCTTTATTATTCCAGACCCGGGGGAGTGTTGGCGTTGACGAGGCTCTAAAATTTTCCCTTCCTGCCACCACCGCACTTAGAGATGAACAAACTGAGGCCAAGAGACACTAAATTAAACATCTGAGAACAAGACGGTAGATGGCCATGCTAAATTACGCGGGGCGGACGATTAGAGAGCAAAGCGGCCTGTAATAGCGGGCTAATTGGGCGGAGCAGACGCCAAGTGCACCGGGAGGGAGCTGGAGAGGAGGGGAGGGGAGGGCCGGCCGTCTGGGACGGGGCGGCCTGGGCCAGGGCCCGGAGGGA
This sequence comes from Artibeus jamaicensis, assembly GCF_021234435.1. Classification (NCBI taxonomy): domain Eukaryota; kingdom Metazoa; phylum Chordata; class Mammalia; order Chiroptera; family Phyllostomidae; genus Artibeus; species Artibeus jamaicensis. Next base: position 12,722,799 of record NW_026522057.1, read on the forward strand.
GCCTCCTTAGTAACGGTGATATTTCCCTGTAATTGAGCGATGCGTCCTTACAGTGAAGCCTGGGAAAGTGCAAACACTAGTATAAAAGAGTTGCTTTTATTTGCTTCGTTCTTTTTTCTTCTCATCTACAAGTATGTTTTCATAACATTTCACCTTGGTATTGTTACAGAACAACAGGTCCAAGGTGGGGGTAATATTTGGCCCACCCAGGGATGCCAAAAACTGTTACAGAAAACAGGGGCCCCTCCCAAGGATGGTATACTAATACCTACTGGGCTCGTCTGTCCGCTGCCAAAGGAAAAAGATCTCTCAATGCCAGAGATTTGTGAAAAGGAAAGGAAAGGTTTATTCAAAGCTATACAGACCTAAAGCAGTGACCTGATGTTCCCATAAAAATATCACTATAGGATAACCACAGATGCCCACAGAGCTTCCTTCTCCCCCTGCCCTAATCTGGGGTACCGTATCTCAGGAAAAGAAGCACATGTCCGTGTTTCCAGGCCACTGGCACCATCAGCTGTGTCACCGTCCAGGAAGGATCTCCAATTAATCCAAAGTTGTGTGGCACCTTCTCATGGCTTACTGGCAAAGAGTTCTTTCACTCTTGTTCCAGGCAAAGTCTCTCCTGCTTCCCAGGCCACGTGGCCAAAGGGGGCACCCAAAGCTGCGTGGGCCTCTTCTACCAAAGCTGCAGGGGTCTGCACTCCACCAAAAGCACGTGTTTTTTTTCTTCACGTGGCTGCAGGGATTTCCATTCTGGCAAAGCTGCATGGCTCTTTCACCTCGCCAAGAGGGGTTCCTCATTCTGCTAAAACCGCATGCTTCTCCCTTTCACCTGGGCAAGAGGGGGTCCTAACTCTTCCCAAAACTGCATGGTTCTCCCCGCAATGGCTGTCGTGTCTGGGTTTGAATCCCCGTGCCGTTCTTCCTCTGTACCCCTATTTCCGACTCCTCCCACGATCAGTTACACCTGCCAGTATTTCTGTATTATTACAAGTTTACTGGGCTGCCATCGTTAGTCTGGGCAGTTATCATCCCATGTCCTAGAGCCAATCTTCTCCAAGCTCCCATGCAGGTGCTGTAACTCGGGGGACCTGCCCCCAGTTACATCTTGAGGGGGAGCGACTTCATTCCCCTGGCTCCAAGCCTGGCCACAGCCATTTAACATACCTAAGTGACCCGCCAAAGGCTATAGATATGTTAAATGACCATGCTGTGGATTAGCTGCGAGGCTGTGGAAACAGCCCTGCATGTTCCTGCTCCATGTGTCCTTTCCCCCAACTCACACCTGTGGGGGAAGGGTGAGGACATCTTATATGTCTCTCCAATATTCCTATACACCTTGAGTTCTGGACACCATTCCAAATCTTTTTTTGGGGGGGGCCCTTGGCTGTACCCTATATCAGTATGACTCTCAAGTTATGTTAGGATATGTTACAAAAGCAAACAATCCCTGAACATAAACAAGCATTAGAACAGTCCCCTATAAGGAGAGTTTGGGTGAAGCAGTGTGAAGTTTTAAGACTAATAATGCATACTATTGATGGTGTGAATGATCCTCCGGTCCTGTCCGCTCAGCCTTCACGTGACCCCAGGCCTGGGACCCTCTCCTGCTCCCCAGGCCCCACCCTGGTCCCACCCCTGGATGCTGCAGTGGCCTCGGACCTAGTCCCCGCCTCTGCCCTGGCCCTGCTCCTGTCTCTCTCTCTCTCTCTCAGAGTCCCTGTGGCTCTCAGGACACAGCCGTCCCTGCTCTGCTCCAGGCCCATGGTCCCAGTCCAGCTGACAGTGGCCCGACCCGGTGGGCTCCAGCCCATCCCCCAGCCCCCATCACCCCCCAGCCTCAGGCTCCTTCCTGGACCTGGACCCGCAGCCCATTCCTGCCCCAGGCCTCGCCCCGGCCCCTCCCTCCAGCTGGGGCCTCCTCCCCGCACCTGCCCCACGCCCTCCCTCTGCCCATTCAGGTCTTTGTCCCAGTGTCACCTGCTCTGACAGGACTTCCCTGACCTCCTGTTTACAACTGCGACCCCCAGCCCTCCGGCTCCGCTCCCATATTTCCTTTTCCTTCTGTTCTCATCCCAGCGAGGTTCATACTCTGCGGGTGACCACTGACACTCTGTGTCCCCCTTCTTCCAGAATCTGGTTTCTCCCGGCTGCCCACAGTGGACACTTGCTGAAGAAGGGAGTGTCTTGAGCACTGACTATGACCCTCGTGCGGGGCGTGGCCCAAATGAGATGCCGTCCCCTTACTTCTCACAGCAGCCCTAGACGTGGGCTCGACTAGCACCACAGCCTGGCACAGGACCTGGCCTGGCTTCTCACAGCTGCCGAGGGGCGAGGCCAGCATCCCCAGCCGCTCTGTCCGGGGCCAGGGCTGGGCTCTGAGCACTGCCCACAGGGCTCTCATGCCCTGGAGTGACATGTTCTGAGTGTTCCCGAAAGGGCATGAGTGTTGAGGGTGTGTGAGGTGCCCTCCTCACTGCACCACTGCCAGCGCTGGGACTGGCTGATTGGCTGGGAGAGGCATCTCGGTGGGGTTCCATCTGCATTCACTCCTTCGGGTTCTCAGCTGTGAGCTGGTTCCTACTGGGTCGCACACACACCAGGCGACCAGGGGATGCTGTGACCACCCCTGTCCCCACCCCCATCCCCCGGCTCTCCACCTGGTTGCCCTGATCAGGCCCAGAGGCCCTCGAGTTCCGTGACACATTCCTGCACTTGGGACTTGCCCCCATTCCAGCTTATTTTTCCTATCCCAAAAGTACACTGAGGATTTTTCTGTTCTTTGCAAAGTGACCTGACTCAGATACCAAGGAAACCTGTTTATTTAAAAAATTGATTTTTTAAAAAAAGGACTCTTTCCAGCGATGACTGCCTCTGTGTCTCTCAGAGAGGCCTCATCAAAGAAGAGGAGCGAGGCTTTTGCAAACCGATGTGGAAATTAAACCCACAATCTGGGCACGCACTTGTCTGACAAGTGATAATTAACTGCCGACAATATAATTTCAGCTTGGACGCAAACATGTTTTTCATTAAAAAGTAATCAAAGATCGTTGCATTGGGAAGTCTCCTCTGCAGAACACAGCCCCTCTGCCGACAGCTTTGGAGTTGGCGCTGAGGGTCTGCTGCTCCCTGGCGGCTGGGATTTGGGCCCCAGAAGAGATGCTAGGATGGGATGGGCTTTCGGGGCTCCTGGGACTCCAGGGACATTCCCAGGAGGGGGCTTACCCGGCCCCTCGCTCACCAAGGGTCCATCCTCTCCTCCCCTAAGGGGCCTGGAAGGAGACAGAGCAGGGACTTGGCAAGGACTGCAGCTTCCGGGAGGGTGGGGGGCTCTCCTCTAGGCACCTCTCCCTGCCTCGGGTCCTGCAGGGGTCCTAGCCCTTCCTTCGTCCAACAGAAAGGAAACTGAGGCTCAGAGAGGAGGAGTCACTTGTTTGAGGCCACACTGCTGGTGGGATACGAACTCTGACCCCCACCCTACTCCCACCTCCTCTTCTCTGATGGACCCTTGTGTTTCCTCATGGGGATAAGACGAGTACTCTCCTGAGGTCGCTGGAGGATGGAATGAGCTGATGCAGCCCTTGGAACAGTGCCTACCACATAGTAAACCCTCGGTACCTGTTAGTGATCATGTTTATTAGTTATTAGCAATATTTTATGTTCTACACAAATGAATGTTCGCGTCTTTCACCACCAGATTCAGATGTCGAAACCCTATCCCATGCAAAATGAACAGCGTCAGGAGCTGGGGCGTTTGGGGAGCAATTAGGTCATGAGGGTGCAGCCCCCATGAGCAGGATTAGTGCCCCCATGAGACCCCCGGGAGCCCCTCCCCTTCCTGCCGCGTGAGGACACGGACAGACCACAACCTTCTGTGAACCAGCACTGGGGCTCCCACCAGACACCTGATCTGCGTACCCCAGGACAGATTTCTCGGGCTCCGGGCCTGTGAGACACAAATTTCTGTTGTGTCTAAGCCTCCCGCATGGTAGGGTTCTGCACACCAGTCCCGAAGGACGAGGGCGATGTTAATAATATCAACAGCATGCTGATACTATTTGGTATGTCTTTCTCCAACCCCCAGACCGGTACCTGCCCCTTACATCATCTCTATGGATGTCAAGCAGGACCCATAAAATTAAAACCATGACTAGGCAACACTGTGTGATGAAAGACAAAAGACCGAGAAAAAAAGACAATTTTTTACAAAGTAGCCACAAAGATTCCCCTTCCGGGGAAGGAGAAGCCAGCAGCAGACTCCCAGTGGCGCTGGTGGCCAGAGAGACCAGCTCACGGGGTTGGTGCCAAATGGAACGAGCACAGCAGAACCCAAGAACTAGCTAAATTATCATTCAGAAGTGAGAGACAAAGAAATACATTTTCGGGCAAAGACATACTTGCAGGCTCTTGGTAAAAGAACTAATAAAAAATCGCTCAGGAAGGCGGCCACTGAACCGAGAAGGTGAGGATCAGACCAGTGACGGTGAGCGGAGACATGGGTAAATTGGGGGTCAGCCACCCTGAATAAACGCAGCACCACCAGCCATAGTAATCTCGGCGACGCCGCAGGTCTGGGGGCCTGGCCTCCCGACCGAAAAGGAAGATCAGAGGAAAAGGCAGCCTGGTCTGCGTGCTGTTTGGAGGCGGGGGTGGGGGACATCGATTTACTTTGGACTGTGTGAAGTCAAGTGTGCTTATTATGATCTGAAGGCCAAACAATTAAAGAAGAGAGCAGAATATGGAATTTCCAAACCAGTAGAGAGAGAAGAGGGAGTAAACAGAACCTGATCAATACGAACGGGTGGCAGGAGCTGAGCCGACAGGAACGGAGAGGGGATAAAGGAGCCGAGTAAACAGATCCTTGCAACTGAAAGCGCGGAGAAGGAAGGTGAATCCTGGCTCTGCCTTTCACGTGCATGTGACTTTGGGGAGGTGACATGGTGCCATCGCTTCTCTGACCTTGATGTCTTCATCTGCTGCCTGAAGGTAACGGCACAGTTTGTGCAAGGGCCGTAACAGCACGCTCTGTTCGTGGCGCCAGGAGAACCGGGCGCTCAGGAGGTGGCCGTCCTCCTCCTCACCGTGCCTCTGGCCCAGGCGCCGTCAATGTGTGTCCCACACGTTGCGCGGCTTACCCTTCACCACAGCCCCAGGAGGCTGTACTTGACAATGACACTGCTGTCATTGTCACTTCACTGAGAGAAAACAGCCTCAGAGGCTTGCTGGGGTTGCACAGCCGGGCAGTGGCCGAGCCTGGACACAAACGGGAGTCCTCTGACTCTGGAGCTGCTGGCTGACTCCGTGACTCTGAGCAGCTGACCCCCCTTTCTGGGCCTCGGCTTCTAACCTGTGCGTCGTGGGCCACAGGGCAGCCTGGGGCTGGGCAGAGGGGCAGCACGTGGACCCCCAGCACCGTTCCCAGCACAGGGTGACCGGTCAATAAGGCCGTTCCCACCTCATTGCAAAGGCCAGGAACCTGAGGCTTAGACAGGCCGAGAGCTGGCAGGACCCCGCTGGCTGACCTGCGCCGACCTGCAGGCACCAGGCCCCGGGGCTGGGGTGCGGGTTCTGGGAGGGAGGCCTGTCTGCCTGGTTTCACGGACCTGTATCCAGAGCCGACCTGGGTAACAAGTGAATGAATGACTGACGGAGTGAATGAATGAATGAAGTATCCTTGGTCCTACTCCACACGCCTATTGTTCCTATAAGAACATTCTTTATGCCCAGGGCCACCCTCGCAGGAAGCAGCGCTGAGAAGCCTCATGGTGGCAGGACACAGGCCAGCCTCCATTAGGACACACAGGCCACCTGATGTCCAGCTGAGTCTTTTCTTTCACACATGTCACCACCTGACACATTTTACACCTTCAACCATTATGACCTGTGTCCCCCAGCACCACGCCAGCGCCACGGAGCAGGGACTTCGTTCACTGCTGGGTCTCCCATAGCAGATGCTTAGTAAGCGACTTCACTTGATGCGGTTGATGCTTACATGACGTGGCCTTTCCGAGCCTCAGTGTCTTCATCTGCACAATGGGAGGATGGCACTCTTGCAGCTGTTGTGGGGACATGAGACTCCACCGGTCCTGTCCTCAGTGCAAGGGGACGCAGGTGGAGGGGACTGGCCGCTCTTTACCTCTTGGCCAAGAGGGATCTTGTGTAAGTTGCGGATGTGTGGACACGGCAGCGTGAGTGTCTTCTCTTTTCTTTTTTCCTCTGGGGATAAATCTTTCCATAGTCAAGCTTTATTTTATCCGAGGAATAAGAGTTTATCAAACTGGCTCAACAGCCTATCTTTGGCAAAGATCAAAGATTCTGGAATTAATCAGGGCCACGCTCAGAGAGAGCCCTTGTGCCAGGATCAGCCCTTTTCCCTGGGCCATTTTCCTCCTCGGACTCCCTCCCTCTCACTTTGGTGATCCCACATCGGACAAAAGCTGAGCTCACTTGCGGAGAGTTCCTAATGGCTGGCGGGGTCCCTCTGAGGACTACTGCACATTCTCTCTAATGGCGTTCGTTAGTCCATCTGATATCAATACTGTTCTCGGTTAATATGTTTAATTTAATGAGGCATTTACTTTCGGTTAGAAAACTCCTGAAGAAGCATGTTTTCTCCTGATGAGTACAGCCAATGAATAGATTAATGCTGGCCTTGAAATAGTTGATTAAGAAAATGACTCTAACCAACGTCTACCTCAGATACAGGCTGTGCTCACATGAACTTGTGCCACGTTGCCCATTTCTTTCGGGGAAGAAACGAGCAGAAAATCCTTACTTGTCTCTGTGGCTTGTTCTCTGTGTGCTTCCTCCCCACCCTCTTCCACAACCCATGCTCCAAAACCCAAGGCTATAAAAAGGCCAAGGACCAGTGCGTGAGTAGGGGAGGAAAGAATGTCAGCACTGAGCACAGAAGAGAAGCTCTCGTCGTGTGGGGGCAGAGGCCACAAGATGTGTTTCTGTAGCTGGGAGTCCAACCGGTCAGCCTCTGACATTTAGCAGCTTCAGTGGGTTCAGTCCAGAGACAGCATCAGTATCCTGCATCCGGTGGGCACCGGGCAGGTATCTGTTAAATGAGTGAAAAAGATGCTCAACACGTGGCGGCTTTTACTGTCATTCACAGAATCACATTAACTTAAGAGAGCAAAGATGCCCCGTATCCTCAACACGTGTAGTCAGTGAGCCCAAGAACGTGACCCCTTATGAAACATCAGGACGTCTTCCCAGTTGAGGGAGCAGCTCCCGGGTTCAGAGAACGTTCCAGATGGAAACGCTTTCACAGGTGCTCCATCCAACTTTTTAAGTTCCACACGAGAGTGTTATATCTGTTCAATCTGTTGTTTTTTTCCCTCTTCTCATTTTTTGAGTGACTTGATCATTTATTATCATTCCACTTTATCTCACCCACTAACTTATTATTTATACCTCTTCTCATGGCTGCAGTGGCTTCGCTAATATTTGCAACACATATCCTTAATTAGTCCTCCTCTTTATCCCTCTGCACAGATTCAAGGTTCTGTTTGATATCATATTCTTTCTGTTTAAATTCAACCTTCCCCGAAACAGACTCTCCCTCTCTCCTTCCCTTCCCCTCTAAAGATAAATAAAATCTTTATTAAAAAAAATGTCCTTTAACGTTCCTTAGAGTAAATCAATGAATTTCCTCAATTTTTGTTTGAGAAAGTTTTCATTTCTTTGTCATTTTTTAAAACATATTTCTTCTGGTATAGAATTCTGGGTTGACAGCTTGGTTTGTTTTGTTGTTGGTTTTTTTCCTTTTACCACTTCAAAAAATGGCGTTCCCCCATCTTCTGGTTTGCATGGGTTCTGCTGAGGAGTCCGGTCTGAGTCTTGTCTCTGTTTCTCTCTGTGTAACACCCTTTCCTTCCTCCGTCTGCCTGCAGGATGTTTCCCTGCCCTTTTACCTCCAGCGGTTCGAACATGATGTGCCCAGGGGTGAGTGGGGGGCACTTATGCTGCTTGATCATGTCTGAGCTTCTTGGGCGTGTACTTTTTTCTACATTGGCTTTGCAACATTCTTGGTGATTTATTTCTTCCAATGCTTTTCTGCTTCACTCTCTCTTCTTCTAAAGTTCTAATCACAGATCTATTAGGACGTTTTATGTTTTATCACTCTTCTTTTGGCTGGTTTATTGTTTCTCTCTCTCCCCCTCCCTCCCTCCCTCCTCCTCCTTCTCCTTGTGTTTCAGTTTGAATAATTTCGACTGACCTGTCTTCTTGTTCCCCGATCCTTTCCTCAGCTGTTCCAAGTCTGCCGAGGAGCCCGTGAGATGCGTTCTTCATCTCGGTTGCTGTATGTTTCACTTCCAGCACTTCCATCTGATTTTGTCCTACAGTTTCTGTTGCTCTGCTCAAATTACCAAGCACCCTTTCATGCTGTCCTTTCACAGATTAATCACAGCCATTAAAACTTCTCGTTGGATATTTTCACCATTTGTGTCAGGTCTGAGTCTGGTTCTGGTCATTGCTTTGTATCTTATACGTCTCATATTATTTTTGTCAAAAGCCCAACTTCTTAGCTCAGTCTAGAACACACCTTTCCTTCTGGCAGGCCTTGGCAATGGGATTTGAGTTGATCCAGTCGGGAAATGGACTGGGTTTGAGGTTTGTTGTTGCTATGGTTACCCAGAGTGCACCTCCGGATTCAAACTCCTCCTGTTTAGGGGAGAGAATGGTTTTCCAGAGACACATCTGCTTCACACTGGGCCTTAGGACTTCCCTCCGCATGGGCCTCAGAGAGGGTCTCTTTACACCCTCCCTCCAGCTCCTGCTCCTCCCCCAGCATCATTCTGGTCTTGCCAGCAAGACGAGCTCTGTTAGCTTGGTGGTGGGGGTACTGGGGTGTGTTTTCTGTTCTGACTGAGCCTCAGGCTTAGGCCTTGCTTCCCTGCATCTCAGGGTGAGGCCTTCTCAGCTCCCCTCCCCACCTTCCCCGCTGTGGTTTGGCCCAGGGAGTATTCCTGCCCCTCCCCCAGGAAGAGGGATTCTCCTCCTCCCTTCCCCCAGCTGAACTGGGTTTTCACCATTGCCTTAAAAGCAGGTGCTCCTGTTCCATTTGCCACTTAGACTAAGGCTTTTGTTTCATAGGAGGAAGAGGGGAGAAAGATCGGGCAGGATTTTTGGAACTCCCCCATGTCTGAGCCACGATAGACACTTGCTTAGGACCCTTTCTGACTCTGTGAGCCATGTCAGAGGTTTCAGAGAAAGCCAGCAAATTGGCACAGATGCCCTGAAGTTAGTAGACTTCACACTGCCGAGAAAGCCTCGGTCAGCCATCACCAACTCAACTCTTCTTCCCTGTCTTTGACGGCGCCCACCCAGGGGGTGGAGTGCCTCTGTCTGCTCTCTCCTTGCAGGTGCCTGTCTCTGCACAGATTTAGGGCTGGTTTGCTCCTTGACCTCAGCTCTTCGATGGGCTTGAAAAGGAAAGTCATGAATCGGAGCTGGTCTAGCTCTCTTCCATTGAAGGTGCACACATGTCCTTCCGGGCTGAGAGAATCTGTGACTTCCGGTGCAGAGCCTCATCTTTTTACCATGTGCAACCCATGGTGGCACAAGTTCCGCCTCTGAGGCATCTGGATTCTCATGACAGCGACCAGGCATCTCAGGCCTCCTCCTCAGCAGGTGTCCTGTAAGTGGGACCCACCGCAAAAGGCCTGGGGTGGAGTCCCAACTCTGCCCCAATGACCTTGAACAACTCCCTCCCCACCCTGGGTCTCACTTTTCCAAGACCTCCTACAACAGGACACTCCTCTATGTTTATGGCTGCAGCATGCCCTCCCCTGCCCAGAAATAAATACACTTAATTTATTCAAAGAACTTATCAGAGGCCCCTCCGTGCACAGGCCCTGTGACCGGTCCCAGGCATGGGAGTGTGGATGAGGCCCTGTTGATCCCAAAGGGTGACGCCCTCGGCCTTGTGGGGAGGGGAACCACAGGGAGTAATGGCCACAACATGGGCGTCAAAAGGTCATGGCAAGGTCAGCAGAGGTCCCTGCGGGACCCAGAAAAGGGACCAGGCCAAGAGTAGGTCTGCCTCAGGCCAACTGGTAGTGTGTGGGTTCTTGACTTTGTGCTGGAAAATATTCACAACAGCAGACCAGGTGACTTTGAGAGGCCGTTCACTAAAGCTGAAGGCAGTGGAACCGGGAAGGGCCTAGGACAGAAGGAGCAACAGGAGAGAGCCCAGGCAGGGCAGCTGTCAGCTCCCTGGGAAGTCAGAGAAAAGGGGGCCTTGGAGACAGGTTCAGGGGGTTCGCCTGAGACAAGCCGTCACTGCCTGTTGCTCCTCTGGTTACAAGTCTCTTGGGAACTCAGAGTTTAGGAGGGAAAAATAAAGATGCACACCTGAGAGGGAAGAAAAGCATGAGAGAGCCCAGGCAGGGTCCTTGTCTTGAAGGTTCTTATCTGTTTTCCAAAGGCAGGAATTTGGGGGGAGGTCTCAGGGGAGGAGCTCAACACAATATCCACCTGCTTTATGCTGACCTGTCAAAATAAGAGTGATTCCCCTGACTCCGTCTGTCCGTCTTCCATGCGTGTGGTTGGCACAAATGGCACTGACTGGGTTTCTGCTCTCCGTCCCCCTGAGTCGGGTGCTGGAGCTGTTTACCCTCTGGTTGGGGAGGAGAAGTGTAAACTGTTTACTCTGAAGTCTCCTTGGTTAGGGAGATAGGACTTTGCAATTTACCAGATGGCTGTAAATTGCTGGGCCGTGTAACGATCTGTCTCAGTTTTTCAATTCCACTTATCCTGATTTCCAAACCTGTCTCACACCGTCCATTTGGGGGGTTCAGGAGAGCTCCCTGGGGCTTGAGCATAGCATCCCTGTGGCCTCAACACCTAGTCCACAGCTCACCACCTGGACAGCCATGGGCAAGTAATCCCCTTCCAGGGCCTGTTGCCTGGTCTGTCAAATGAAGCTTTCAGCTCAAATGCGACCTCCTCCAGGAAGCTTTCCTGGGCCTTATTCTAAAATATACATAGTCACACAGTCACTTTCTTCATAGCACCTATCACCCTTAGAGATTATATTATATATTTACCTATACTTGGTTCTTATCTGTATCCCCCTGATCCACACACTGCAAATTTGAATCTTTTGTTCATTCATATACTAAGTATTTATGTCTTAATCAATGTCTTAGGAGCTTGGTATTTAGCAGTGAACAAAAAGACCAACAGCGACTGATAAACAAGGCAAAAAATTAAAGTATATAAAAGACATGACATAGTGGTAAATGAAAGAAGATAAATGAATCAGAAAGGAGGAGTAAGAAGTGGGTTCAGAGAGTCAGGGTGCAATTTTATCCAGGAGGTCAGGAAGGGCCTTACGGGGAAGGGCTCATTGTGCACAGACCGGGCAGACGGACAACTGTGAGCTGGGAGTGGGCCGGGGAGGGCGCCCCAGGCCGAGGGCACCACAGGGCAGAGGTGGGGGCCTGCCTGGGGCACTCAGCATGGAGTCTCTGAGGCAGAGTAGGGGGGTGTTAGGGCAGAAGAGGCCACAGAGTCCCGGGGACCCTGGGGGGCTCTGGCCCTGCCCTGAGAAAGGCGGGAGCCATGGGGTGTGAGCAGAGGGGGGATGTGGTTGCATGGGCATTTTTAAAGCCACTGTCCTAGCGCTCGATGGAGAAGAGACAGACCACAGAGGGCAGGAGTGGAGTCCGCAGACTGGTGGGCAGAGTAACCAGGACCGTGGGTGACAGCAGGCCTGATTCGAATGAAGGCGTGAGGGTTCAAGATGAGGAATTTAAAAAACACCAGCACAGCACCTGGCACACAGTAGGCCCTCGGGAGATGGCAGGTATGACAACCACCATACGGCAGATGTTATGGGACCCTAAATGAAATCTCTCAGCTGCTGTCCTCACCTGAATTCAGGCTCTTCCCCCGCCGCCGGGTTGCAAAGGCAAACCCTGGGGCTACATGGAGAAACCACTGGGAGGAAGTGTCTTGCATTGAAGAAAGACAAGAGGGCAAGATTACATAAGTGGTAAAACACTAACATTTTACGTGTTCAACACAAGCTTAAATTACACGCATTCAGATATTTAAGGGGAAGGTAACCTTTAAAAATGATTTTTTTCTTGGTTAAAAAAATAGACAGTATATGAAAGGTTGGGAGGCAAAATATGTGTGTGGTGGCTGAAATTTTCCCACATCAAACCCGTTCTTTTTGTAATATATTCGTCTGATGGTTCTTTCAACTTGATGTAAAGCTGCATTCACACAGGGGACGGGTCACGTGTTTTCTTTTGGCATGAAACTGACAGCCACATTAGGTTATTAAAAATGTGCTTTTTAAGCAGTGGAGGTAATCCTAAGAAGAAAACAAAGAAAAAGGCTGCCTCCAGGGCAAATTCCCTCCAGCTACGGAGAGCTGGGTTTCACGCCTGCTGGCTTTGATCTTGGTGAGAGGAACTGCCAGAAGCCCACTGGCAAGCATGCAGGAGACCCCGGGGAGGTGAACCCCGATGGGGAGGCAAGGGCCGGGCGCTGGGCCTCCTGCGTGGGGCTCCCATCCTCTCCCCTGTTCTGCCTCAGTTTCCCCAGTTGGACTAGTCCTTCTCTATGGTCCCTTCCAAGTTTAAAACTTTAAGTGTGTCATAGTTGAATGACAAAAATGATGCGGGGCAGTGTGGATTGTAGTCCTGGTGAGTCTGGGATTTGCTTAAGGAACAAAGGTGAGGAGAGATGTCGTCCTGTCTTTTCTACGATCCGAGTGGCAGCGGCTACTGGCTGTGCCTGAAAGCCAGAGTGTGCTAAACGCCCTCACGCTCACTGTGTTTCAGCCGCCCCACAGTCCCAGCAGGTGGATCTCATTGCCGTCAGTTCATACATTCGACCCATGGGGGTGGTGGGACCTGCCCGGGGCCACCTGCCAGAACTGGGCTGCAGGTGTGTGGCTTCCATTTCCCACGTTCTCCAGGTGCCCGAGTGGGAGTCCTGGAACCAGAGGGAAAGGGGCCTGAGGCTGGTCTGCTCCTTTCTGAGGTGTCCCCAAGTGCTGAGGGTGAGAGTGGCTGCCGAGTGGCCCTGCAGAGAGCTGGCACCTTTGTCCTGGGGGCCGATCACAGAACCCCTTCCTGGAGAGAACATGGAGTTGTCCCACGGGTCACCCAGTGGCTTCGCGCCTGGTGAGAACTGGCCGGGGGATGGCTGCCTGCATCCCTCCCATCCGGGAGCGGGGCCCTAACGGAGGGGCCAGATCTGCCTGGAGAAGGTGGACCCTGGTCCCAGCACCAGAAGGTACGAGAGGCATGCACAACTTCGGGTCACTTCTGAGTTTGTCTCTTCAAGACTTTCTTCCCATGACGACCTGTGTCAGCCAGATCCCATCATCACAAACTCTGCGTGACCCACATGGTAGGTATGTGGTGAGATCTGAAGCATCTTAGCCAGGCAGGGAAGCTCGCCACAGCCGTTTCAGGAGCCCACGACCAGTTTCCAAATAAACACCATTACTTAGGGCCCTCCGCTCAGACTTCACTGTCTCCTGCTCCCACCTGCACAGGTCAGAGGGCAGTGGGTGGTGGGAAGTGGGGGGAAGAGTGGCTGCTGCTGACCGCAGCCCCAAGAGGGCAGCAGAGCTGGGACTCCCCTGGGGGGTCCCTGCTCCGGCTCCAGCGCCCTCGCAACCTGTTCTCGAGTTTCTGTCAGACCTGTCCCTCCCATGCAACTGTCGTCATCTCAGACTCATGTGTCCAGACTCAACGTGTTCAACCCTTGGCTCATCACCTTTCTAAGCCAACCGGCTCCTCACCTGTGTTGTCAGCCACCAGGATTTGTTCTATAACCTTCCCAGTCACCCAGGCATCCTCATAAAATTTGACTCTGTTTACAATGTGCCTATTCCTTTCAGACATACCTTCTTACCCTCCACCTGCACGGCCCACCCACAGCCGGACCCCCTCATTCAGGGCAGGCCTGACCCTCAGGACCAATTCCTGTAAGCCATTGAGCTTCCTGTGCCCATTCTGACCTCCTACAGGGCTGGCCAGAGGGACCAGGGAATTAACACCCCCCCCCAAAATCCTTCAACCAGGCACCCCGGTTCCCTGGGCTCTCAGGTGGGACCAGTCAGAGGCAATGCCTTCGGAGTCCCAGAGTTTCCTCAGCAGAATCAAGTCCCAGCCACCCGCAGGGTGGGAAAGGTGGCTGGGTCAGACCAGGCCCAGAGGACTTCACCCAGAGTGGCCGAGGATGTGTCTTCAGAACAGAAACACGGGACAGAGGTTCAAAAGAGCCAGCTGCAGGACGAGGGGCTGGGGGGCAGCCTCCACTGAAGTCCCCAGAGGAGACAAGCCTGGGGGGGGAACTGAGGTCGGTCAGGGGGACCTGACACAGACGAGGGTCGGCCAAGGTCATGGGAAGGACGAGTGACCTGGGGGAAATTGGCAGCTAAAGGAGCCCACACACGGAGACAGTCGCTTTGGAAAATTGTCAGTATCAGTAAAGCTGATCGTACGTGCGACCTTTTGCCCAGCAAGCCCACTCCGGGGTCCGCGCCCACGCGTGTGCACAGAAGAGTGTAGCACCCTCCACAGCGGCTGAACAGCGAGCACCCACAGCCACCGAGGGTCGGCGGGTAGGTCAGTGGCTGCGTATTCGTGGGGAGAACATCGCTGTCAACGAGAACAGACGGTGCACCGTTCACCCTAACAAGGTGGGCAGATCTCAGCGACGCCCACGGAGGAGGCCGCACCCGGAGAGCCCAGGCAGTACGAGTGCATCTGCCTGAAGTTCCGGAGCGGCACAGGCCGTCCGTGGTGCGAGAAGCCAAGGTGGTGGCGGCCTCGGAGGGGTGGCGACAGGAAGAGGGGCCCCCGGGGCCTCCAGCGGCCAGCACAGCTGCGCGCACAAATTCTGCAGTTGTGCAGTCTGTGCGCCTTCCCCGTGACGGGCCACGTTGTGTGTGCTGCCACGAGGCCCGTTTATGTAAAAAGCCCACGGGACGTGGTGGTGCCGGAGGGGCGACGATGTGGCCCAAACAGGCCGGTACTCGGCCACACTGCGGAGCGGGGCTTCAACGTGTGAAATCGGGGTGGGAGGGGGCACATACACACAGGGGCCACTTCAGGAGCAAAAGAATCGAAGCTTCGGTTTCAGGCAGACCCAGGTTTCGGCCTCAGCTCAGCCACGTCCTCGTATTGGTGTCACTTCAGGTCTCACACCCCTGTCCCCTCATTTCTAAGGCCGGGGCGGACACCTCTCTCACAAGTTCGCTGTGTGGGTGCACGTCCGGGGTTCTGAGTCTCAGCACGTCCGACATTTGGGGCTGGATTGTTCCTGTCTGGGGGCCTGGCCTGCATGCTGTGCGGGGGGCAGCAGCAGACGCCGCCTCTCCCTGCTGCGTGTCCAAAGCCCACTTCCCCGCCCCACCTCTGCTAAGTTGCCAAATGTCCCGAGGGGAAAAAGTCCACCCTGGTTATGAACTACCATTTAAATGAGGAATGTGCGTAAAAATGGCAACTTCTGGGATATTTCAAGCATCAGAAATGATACTCACGATCGACTATGTGAAGGATAAGGCAGAGGCTGTCCTGGGAGAGAGGCTTCCTGCCTCTTTGTGGCACGTGGCTGCCCTCTCTCCCATGAAGTAGCTCACGGTGGACTCCAGGAGGAGGAAAGCTGAGTTTTGCCTCTAAATTGTGAGGAGAGATGAGACTTGGGAATCAGGAAACCTTGGTTCTCGTCCTCGTTCTGGCGATGCCACATGAGGAGTGGGAATAATTCTCAGGTTTTCTCCATAGGCCGGTGGACTAGACCTAATTTCTCCCATTCTGAATGGAGTCAAACACTGTGCTAGGCACTTTCTCATTCCATGTTTTATTGAATGCCCACAGAAAGCCAGTTAGACATATATTTTGGCCCCGGAAGGGGAAAACCACGGCTCAGAGAAATGATCTACCTGCTGTGCTAGATCCTGGGAAGGCAGAGGCAGGCAGTGGGACCCTGCCCTGGGAAGACCATCCATGGAGAACTGCACCCACCTTCGCACCCCGGTGCAAAAGGGGAGAGAAAACTCAAGCTCGGTCAGAAGAGCAGGATGTAGGATGCTCACAGGAGGAGGGCTGTTGAACCTGGAGAAGAAAAAGTCCTGCAGACCAAAGAAATATCTTGAAATACAAAAAGGGCTTCCATGTGGAAGGAGTTCATGCCCTCAGTGGGGGCCGGAGGCAGAGGATTTCAGCAGGCAGAGCTGACCAGAGGAGGCTGGGGCTTCCCTGAGACGGGATAAGCTCCCCATCATACAGGTGCCCCAGTAGTGATTAAATGCTCCTTGCTGGAGGGCATAATATCAAGCCCACCTGTATATGAATGGCAACTGCTGTGTTTTTTTGGAACAAAATATTCTACCTCTCTTACCCACAGTTTCCTGCTTTCCAAAATGGGGGGAATAATGCTACCTACCCCATTGGACTATTTTGGGGGGATTAAGTGAAATGGGATATGCAATCCGTTACTCACGATGCCTGCCTAGGAGCTGATATTTTTCCTACCAGTGATTCATTTTTATTGTGTGGATTCTAGCATCCGATGAGGCCTTGCTTGGACTTTGCCCACTTCTAGAAATCAGTTTTTAAAGGAAAGACCTCTCCGTTAATGCTGTTAAAATGAGGGGGTTATTCCCATGATCAATTTGTTGCCTCTTTGCTCAAATTTCCCTCTTCTTTGCCCTGCACTGTGATACTGAAGCTGATCAGAACCTTGCAAATATTTCTATGCCAGATGGTGTAATGTCAGATATTGTCAGTAGGGGGCGCAGGAAAGACAGTGCAAGGCTGTAAACGAGGATGGATTGAAAAGTGAAAAGGGTGGAAAAAGATAATGCAAATGGCAAGCAAGAGAGCAGGGGCGGGTATACTTATATCAGAAGAAAATGGACTTTAAATCTGAAAATCTTACCAGAAACAAAGAAGAACATTATATATCCATAAAAGGTTCGATATCGCAAGAAGGCACAACACTTACCAACTGGTATGCATCTAACCGCAGGCCGTCAGGTACAGCAGGCCCTCGAATACCCGCGTTGCGCTCAGCACCAGGTCATCGTGATGTCGGTGAGGTGAACAGCGGATCCCCCGACTGGGGCCACCGCCCGTGTGGGGTTTGCACGTCCTTGCCGCGTCTGCGTGGTTTTCTCTGGGTACTGCTGTTTTCCCCCACACCCCGACTGTGTGCACATCGAGCTAACTGCTGTGTCTCAGTTGTCCCTGTATGCGCGAACACGGGAGCAAGCGCGTGCATGCACCTGGCGGCGGAGCGTGGCGTCCTGTGCGGGCTCTGCCTGGCACTTCGAGCTGCGGGGACCGGCTCTGGCCGCTTGCATTCCTGAACTGGAGTAAGTGAGGTGGGAAGTGATCATTTTATTTGTTTTCATTAGTCTTTCTTAAGTGTATGTGTGTCTCACATTTGTCTTAATGTCTAATACTAGAAGTGTTTGGGGTCTTTATTTAGAAGTTTAGTGATGTTTTTGTGTCTAGAGATATATGGTCGGAACTTAACTCTTTGTTTCTATCAACTAGCCTATGGTAAAATTAGTTTCATTATACATCCTTTTACTTGAAGTTGCATTTTCCAAGAACTTATCAATGACATTAAGTGAGGACTTGCTGTATATGAAGCAACTGACAGAATTGAAGGGAGAAATAGTTCTACAATAATAGTTGGGACTTCACTACCCTGCTCAGTAATGGGGTAGTGAATAACCTGACAGAAGCTAAGGAAATAGAGGCCTTAACACAGAACATCACCTGGATCTAACAGATAAAATGGTTCACTGTTCTCGGAAAATACTAACGACAATAAACAAAACAAAACAAAACAAAAACCAAAAAACCCACATTCTTCTCGATTGTACATGGGGCATTTTCTAGTATAGATTATATGTTAGATCACAAGTTAAGTCTCAATAAATTTAAAAGGACAGATATCATACAAAATATCTTCTGCAACTACAACTGAATGAAGTTAGAAACCAATAAAAAAGTAAAGCTGGGAAATCCACAAATTTGTGGAAATTAAACAGTACACTGTTAAACAACCAATGGGTCAGAGGAAAAAAACAAGGAAAATTAGAAAATACTCAGAAATAAAAAGAAAACAAAAACACAATATCCCCACATTTATGGGACTTAGCAAAAATGGAGCTAAGGGGGAAATTTATAATTATAACATTTTACATTCAAAACATAAGAAAAATATTAAATCAAAAACCTAAATTTGTAATCTAAAGAACTAGAAAAAGAAGAACAAAATAAACCAGGGATAGTAAAAGGAGGTAATAATGAAGGTTAGAAGAGGTGAGATACTCATAAGTAATAGAAAAAAATAGAGAACATCAATGCAAACAAAAGTTGGTTTTTTGAAGAAATCAACAATATTGACAAACTTTTAACTAGATGGACTAAGCAAAAAAGAGAGAAGACTCAAATTACTAAAATAAAAAGCAAAAATGATAACATTACTACTGATTCTAAGGAAATTTAAAAAAAGACTATAGGTGGGTTCTACAAACAACTGTATGCCAACAAATTGGGTCAATTAGATCAAATGGACAGATTTCTAGAAACAAAAAGCCCACTGAACCTAAATCATGAAGAAATACAGACTCTAAATAGACCTATAACTAGTAAGAAGATTGAAACAGTAATTTAAAAAATTTTCTCCCCAAAAAGAAGTGTTGGGGACCTGATGGTTTCACTGGTGAATTCTAGCAAATATTTAAAGAAAAACTAATATCAATCCTCTCAAACTTTTCCAAAAAAATTGAAGAAGAGGGAACACTTCCTAAATCATTCTTTGAGGCCAGCATTGCCTTGAAGCTAAAGCCAGACAGATATTATAAAAAACCGTAGACCAACATCAATAATAAATACTGATGCAAAAATCCTCAAGAAACTACTAGCAAACCAAACTCAGCAGCATGTTCAAAGGATTATACAGCATGGCCGTGTGAGATTTATTCATGGAACGAAAGGATAGTTGACCAGATAAAAATTGATCAACAAAATGCACCACATCAACAGAATGAAGGGAAAAAATGATCATCTCAGTTGATGGGGACAAAAACTGGACAAAATTTGATAATTAATTAATTAATTAATTAATATCCAGAATACACAGAGGACTTCTAAAACTCAACAACAACAAAAAAGTCCTATTAAAAAATGGGCAAAGGACTTGAATAGACATTTCTCTAAAGAAGATGCACAAATGGCCAATCACAAATGAAGGCCAATGATCATTAGGGAGATGCAAATTAAGACTAAAAGGGGGCACTACCTCACACCCATTAGGATGGCTATGATTAAAAAGAAAACCAGAAAATTACACGTGTTTGTGAGAATGTGGAGAAATTAGAACCCTGTGCACCATTTGTGGGAATGTAAAATGGCGCAGCTGCTAAAGAATATGAGAGCGCCTCAAAAAATAAAAAAGAAATTACTATGTGATCCAGCAGTTTCACTCTGGGTAGATAGATCCCCAAAAGATTGGAAATCGGGGTCTCAGAAAAATAACTGTACACTCATGTTCGGAGCCACATTTTCGCAGTAGTTAAAACATGGAAGCAACCCACTAATGAATGGAAGACTAAACAAAATGTGGCACATGCATACAGTGGTATATTAAAAAGGCGGGAGGTTCTGACGCATGCTGCAACATGAGTGGACCCTGGGGACATCACACTAAGTGACATAAGCCAGCCACAGCAGGACAAGTTCTGTATGATTACACTTACTTACATGAGTACTTACAGTAGTCAAATTCATAGCGATGGAGGTAAAGTACTGGTTGCCAGGGGCTGGAAAGAGGGAGAAATGAGGAGTCATTGTTTAACGGGCATCAGTCTTGAAAGATGAGAGCCGTGGGGATGGCTGGTGGGATGGTTGAACAGTAATATTGAGGTATTTAATACCACTGCACGGTACACCCACATATGGCTGAGACAATAAGTTATATGTTATGTGCATTTATTATAATAAAACTTTGAGAAGAAGGATAAGATTTCTCAAGCAGGTTCTGATTTTCTTTTCTTCTTGCTCCTGCAGCATGACC
The DNA here is from genome assembly GCF_021234435.1 of Artibeus jamaicensis. Taxonomy (NCBI): domain Eukaryota; kingdom Metazoa; phylum Chordata; class Mammalia; order Chiroptera; family Phyllostomidae; genus Artibeus; species Artibeus jamaicensis. The sequence goes on from NW_026522057.1 coordinate 12,742,881, forward strand.
CTCGGTGACATGGGAGTGACCCTGTGCCTCTCACCTTTCTGTGAGGTCTGTTATCACCCAGCGGGGAGCTTCCTACTCACTGGCTTTGGCTCACTGACTGTAGGACTGTTTTTAGCTCACGCTCCCCAGTGAACTTCTCCTGTATCCACCAGGCCACAGCGACGCCATTTTCAATCACGTTTGGATCTTGGCCCTGAACAGGGCGGCTCTCTCCCAAGGTCATTCCCTCCTTGAGTGCCCTTCTTCGGCTTGAGAGGTAGTGGCAGCTGTTCCCTACGTTTTATATTTCTGTATTTTAAAATTTTGTTTTACTCCTTTTAGTAGTCCATCATCTTTTACTAGTTAATGATTATTTATATTGAATTTTCTCAGTTCAAATTACTTTTTTGATTTCTCTCTTCTGAACTGATGCCAGTGTGGTATTTGCCGATCTCTGGGGTGTAAATGCGGCCACTATGGTCAGTTTCCTTTAAAACATTTTATTGATTTGCTTTTAGAAAGAGAGGAACGGAGGGAGAAAGAGAGGGAGAGAAACACTGATGTGTGAGAGACACATCAATCAGTTGCCTCTTTCACGCCCCTAGCTGAGGACCTGGCCTGCAATCCAGGCATGTGCCCTGACTGGGGATCAAACCGGTAACCTTTTGGTTCACTGGCTGGCGCTCAACCCACTGCGCCACACCAGCCAGGGCATGGTCAGTTTCAAACTACCACACTAAATGCAAAGTTTAGAAGAAATATGGAGCAACACAGCATCATACGGTATTTTAGACACAATATGAATAATCTCAAAACATACACAATAGTCAAGCGTTATAAAGTAATTAGGATTTGACGAGTTTTGAATGTTTATTGCCTTTGTTGTTAATGTACTTTTTTCATTATAAGATTATATAATTGAATTTTTAGTCACGGCTGTGTTTGATGACGGACAGAACCCTTGAAAACACCACCTCTGGGAGCTGGTTCGAGCCGGCTCCAGCACACGCAGCCCCCCACTCTCCCACCCTGTCATCCCTGGTTCCTGATGCTGCAATTAGGAAAACAGAAACTTGTCTGGCTTCTCAGGCCCGTGAGAAAGCCCAACTCAGAGGCCAGGCATCTGGTCCCTGCCTCACCTGATCACCTCCCCTAATGTAGTACCTGACACTCAATTTATTTTTCAATTCCACTATCATCAGAAACGATGATTAAGTTTCTAGTGTAAATACGGGTTGACCACGCTGAATTATCCAGAGGGTGGGTGTGCTTTACTAAGCATCATGGGTAACCGGTCACAGCAGTGAGCGCTTCCATCCTAACCAAGGCCCCCGCAGGGAGGGCCCTGGGTTCCAGGGACCCTTTGGAAGACCCGTTTGGAACTTCACTGGTGGTCCCCTGTCCCTTTGTCTTCTTGTAGCTTCTGGCGAGGAGGACACAGAGAATCGCTCGCTCTCCTCTTCTTTCTATCCTCCACCCCCAGCTTTCTTATCTGCCCCCAGAAAGGTCTCCAGTGGACCAGAATCTCCTGCCCTCCTCCTGGTCCAGCAGAGTGATGAGCTGGCATTTTGGTTTCTTCCCCCCTTACCGCCCAAGCATGTGGGGAAAGGCTGACATTCACGTTGAAGGGGTTCTGGGAACAAGCACGCTGTTCACGACCATATTCACAGCCCCCTGGGAGCAGATACACCTTTGGGACTGAGATCAGTCTGCTACCCAGGGCTGATGTGCTGGCTGATGACTTCTCAGTCATGATCGACCACAAAATTGAAACTGGAAAAGCCAGTGTTCGTGCTGCTTGTCACCACCAGAACCAATAAGCACAGACAAGATTGAATCTTTATGGGCACTTTATTCAGTTGGCTGGCGATCTGAGAAGATGGTGGGTTGCACCCTAGCAGACCATCTTACCTTTCCTTTCAATCCAGCCTTGTTATAGGGAGGAAAAAGTGGAGGTAAGGGGTTTGGAATTAAGAAAGAGGTTAATCAGTTAAAAGCTGCAGTCCAGCAATTTCCCTAACATGCTTTCACCCGCTGACTGGTGATGTTTTTATCTGGGTCCTGTGTCCTGTGTCCTGGGTGATTTTCTTTATCTGTGTTCTGGGTGGTGGGATGTCTCTCCCTGGAACACAATGGCTCAGATACCATCTGGGTTGCTTATGGTCTCTTCTGGAGCACAAAGGTTGACTTGCGTGTGGTCTCTTGGCATCAAAGTGGGCCGTCCCTTCAGTCCTGACACCATAGCCTTTATATGCATTAACCACTAAGCTTATTAACTATTATCTAAAACTAAAATTTCCCAACTTTTGAGTCCCCATCAGAATGAACTTGAACTTTCAGTACCGAGGGCTCCCAAAGCCTGGTGTGAATTCTGCTCCAGGGCTCCCTGCAGAGCAGCCCCGCCACACATTGCGTCTCCGTCTGGTCTTCCACTAACGGCACCTCCTCTCAACACTGGCCGCTTAGCTCTTATTAATGGATTTAAATTGTTGGAATTGATCTTCTCATATAGAATATACTTGGGAGAAATAAAATAACTATCAAAAAGCCTTAATGAATTACTCCTCTCAAGAATAACAACCCCCTTGAGGCATGAACTACAGGGGAAATAAAGGTCTGTTGCACATTGATCGGGAGGGCGGGGAGAAGGGCTCTGCGTGCAGCTGAACCCATCTTAGGTCGTTTTCTCTGCTGCGTGGGGAGCCGTGATCCTGCCCCATTCCCCACCCGGTGCTGCCCCCGCAGGACAGAGGGAGTCTGAGTCACTGTCTTCTCCAGTCTGGTGGGGGGGGCGGTGATGAGTTTTCTTAAAGAAGAGAGGGGGTTGAGTCCTGCTCTTTTCTCAACCTTACCCCACTCCCACCCCAGTCTAACTTCTGCCTCCTCTCTTACAAGTCCCATCAGCAGAGGAATGAGCCCTGGAGACACTGGGCACAACAGTGGTGACCCTTCCCTACCACCCTGGGGAAGGGATGGCCAGGGAAGCAGGCAGGGGTTCTGAAAGGGCTTCTGTGGCAGAGTGAACAACCAGGGCATATAATGAAGAGTGGACCTGATGGTTTCAGTGGGCAACCAGGGCCCAGGGCTCCCCCCGCTGCCCACTGTGGGCTGCATGCACTGCGAATACCAGAGCCCGCCAATGGCAGATGGGAGCCGCTCACACATCACCCCTTCTGGGTGGAGTTGACAGAGACCTGAGCCCGGACCAGAGAGACATCCTGACATCCAGCAGTGCCCCCTGCTCATCTGTGTAGGCCTGGCAGAGCCCGACTGGCCGGAGCTGGCTGCATCCCCGGGGCCACACCATCAGCATGCCCTTGCTTCCCTGTATCCTTCCTGCAGCTGCTCTGCCAGCCTACAGCCTTGGTGGCACCGGCCTTACCTCCACGACAGGCACCAACCACCTCCCGGTTACAGCCACCAAGATTTCAAGCCAAGTATTTAACACAAATTCTTTCTATAATGAAAGAGTAGAACTCTCCCATATTGGCCAGAGGGTTCTGGGAAGGTTTCAGGGAGCAGGTGAGACTTGAACCCGCTCTGGATTTCAGGCTAGTGGAAGAAAATGATGCAGAAAGGGTGTCCCTGGCCAGGGCACGTAAGGTGCAAGGTCTGTGCAAAAGGCAGGGAGGAGACTGGCCTGGGGCAGGAGGTGGGACCCCAGATCCTAAGTAAACTGCTTAAAAGAGATATCAACTTAGAAGCAAGGAGGAGGTGAAATCGGCATTTGTTGTTGCACATAGGTGTCCTCAATGAGCTCACTCACCCTCAAAACCCTCCTGAAGGAGGGCAGAACTGGCTGGCTGCATTTCTCCTTCTCTTGGCTACAGGGCTAACTTGTTTTGGGCACCTTGGCCCCCACATGCATGGGTGAGGCTGCACCCACAGCTCAGGGTGGACTGTATGACGCAGGCTTCAAGCAGTCCATGTGGCCTACCCTTCCATCCCCAGGAACGGGCACAGGGTGGTGACCCAGCCAGAGCCAATGAGGTGCAAGGAGACCTTTGCTGGGGTTTCGGAGACACAGCTGCTGCAATTCTTTGTCACTGAATCTGAACCTGGGAGTGTGGCATCTCAGTCATTGCCCACAGGCCGCAGGCAGCCTGAGAATGAAGACAGTGTGTGGAGGGATGTGGAGAAAGCAGGGCTTGGTGACAACAGTGGGGCCCCGTTAAGCCGTGACACAAACCAACCTCTTTCTTTCTTTTTTGATGTCTGATCGTATTTATTTGTTACTCTTAGAAAATCTCTTTTTTTCCCCACTTAGACTTAGAGGCAGAAGCTCTCAGAGCGGACAGCCTGTGTCTCTTGGCGACCTGTTCCTGGCACTTTTCTTTGGCTCCCTTCATGCTCTCAGCCAAATGTGTGGGGTATTCTGTGGCCTCTTTTTTATTTTACTTAGTACGACGTTTCTTCGGAGCCTGTTTGTGTGACAGGACGTGTGGAGTGAATCTTGGGTGCTTTGGTTCTAGGATTCTTGCCGTCTTTGTTTAGGGGCCTTCTCCCATGTATTGGCAGATAGGGTCTTCTTTAGAGAGACTGAGAAGTTTGCGGATTCTGCCAGCTCTTTTGGGATCAGTGAGACCGGGAATATCCTTCCGTCCTTTTTTTTTTTTTCTTCCAATGACCAAGTTGAGAATATAGAGAGTTGGCATCCACAATGAAACACCGAGCCGATCGCCCTTTCTCCCTCCAGTCCCCCTTGGTCTGTAACAGGAGAGCCCTTTACTCAGCAGCAGGCGGACACGGTCGTGGGTCACGACACCTGCCCCACGGAGAAGCCTTGTTTGTCTTCCCACTGCTGATTCTGGCCACATAACCCTTCCATTCTCTACCCAGAGCATCAGCAGCAGTTCTGTGGCCATATACTTCCCGCGAAAGCTATGAAGCTTGCATTCATCACCCACTTCAGTGAGTTTCTGGCAGCTGGTGGCTGGGAAGAGATGTTCAGCTTCATCCTGAAGCATCCAACAGCCTCTGAAGCACCACCGAAAAGAGGCCAAACCAATCTTAACCCCAAAATGTTTTTATAGGTCGATAAATTCCTTTTATGCTTAAGGTAGTTTAGATTGAATTTTCTGACGTGGGCAATAGAAAATAATATCACAGGCAATGCAATATATGTAATATACTATATAATAGAAAAGAACCATAACTGTAACACAAATTCATGTATAGAAACTCAAATAGAAAGAAGGCTGAAGATAAGGAGGCCCACTAGTGTTTTATTTTCTTTCTCCTTCCAGCAGACTGGCTTCTCTGCTCACTCAAGACCCTCCATGGCCACTCAGAGATGGCAGCCTCTACCCTGAACTGAAGCTACTGAAAAAAATCGAATTTTTCAGATTCGATCAGCTAATCGATTTTGTTTCCTCATTCTTAACTGAAGATTCCCACGGAAAAAAATCATACTCTCCCAGCCTGACTGAGCTGTCCACTTGCATCCTTTCAATAAGCTACAGGGGTCGTGTGTGGGGAGTGGGTGAACAGGCTTTGGACTGAGCAAGGAGGGATGTGTAGGGAAAATAATGAGCACTTTTTAACAAATGTGAATTGCGGTCTTTATTTTCCAAATGAGGAAACCAACGCCCAAAGGCATTAAGTGACTTGCCCAAGATCATACAGCTGGTTAAGAAATAGAACCTGGATTCTTATCTATTCTGCTGAACTCCAAGATCCATGATCTTTCCACACCCCCAGCCCCACAAGTTTCTCCTTGGCTTCCTTCCTGCCATTTGCCTACTTCTTGCCGGCCAACCAGGGGGCAGGAAGCAGGAAGGCCAAGGTCATGCACACAAGACTCGTGAGAGGATGGCCATTGCAAGCCCCTTAGCACTGAAGGTGCCTGTCATTCCCACCTGCACTGGGCACAGCTCCCTTCCAGAGACAGCCCCAGGCGACCGGTAGCTCCGATCCCACGCTTGCTCATTCAACACAAACACGAACTGAATTAAAATTTCATGACCACATTGCTTTTTATCCAGTTAGCTGATTGTGAACATATTTGCTGAGTCCATCAGTCCAATCACTAAAATCTTCACCACAGGCCTTTCAACCTCCACAAATCAGTCTCAGTAACAAGCCCTCTTGTCATTGCTGCAAAGTCCAAAGTGGGCCAGGCCTCCCGCAGACGAAGAGGGGCAGCTTTTGACTGTGGTTCTGTGCAGTCCCCTTCTGCTGTGGACCAGCCGCAGAGGGGTCCAGGGATTCCCGAAAGGTGGGTAAGGCGTTGGCGAAGGGTAACAGACAACAACACGCCTCAAAGGACAGTGAAGCTCTGTTCCGTTTATTGCAAGTACGAGCAGGTTTTTATATTTTCATTTTAGGTAGTGATTAACATTTGCAGTATAGCATGATCAGTTAAGCAGAAAAAAATCAACACAAAGGTAACCAGGAAAAATACAAAAGTTCCCATAGATTCAGTTATAATAAACAAAGATTATTTTGACCAGGAGAGCCATAAATCAGACAATTAGAAATAGCTGTATGTACAGAATTTGAATGTCTTATCGTATATTAAAGTTTCTCAGAATTTGTCATGGGGCAAAAGGATACGCTAGATTGAGTAGAGGTTAGGAAATTTATTATAAGGCCTTTGTGATGTCTAACTTAGCTATCTATTTTTTCTGTCTAAAATGTTTCTCTGTGTACTATAAATTCTGACCCCCTAGTAACCATTTCTAACCAGCTTTTCTTATTTCTTTGCCTGTCTAATTGATATATATTCCTATTCAAGGTAAAGGAGGGGCTGTTACTCCAACAACTTTTAGACATACAGGGACTATTTCATTAGAGGGAACCTTGTTCTAATTTCTAATGGTCAAGAAATTATTTTGTACAACTTCATTGGAATTATGCGAATCAATGAACCTGAAACACAGGTGTCTATCAATCGTACCACCTTTTGATCACCCGAACAAACATGTAAGGAGAGATAGACAGGAAATCCAGCCACAGGTGCCTCTGCCCTGCAGATGCATCTCAACCGTCCCGACCGTATCCCTGGGCTGTGGGTAGGGGTCTGTATAGTTTTTACTTGTCTTCTTGGAAGACCCTTTGTATCTGTGGGTGAGGAACAGTCGTGGGAAAGTCTTTCTAATCTGTTCTTCCCTCAACTGTTGGCAGTACAACCTGTGTTTGCAACAATAACCTGGTTCTTTATTAACTGGCCTTAACTGTTGATTTAAGAGATCTAACTTGTTTTCCTTATTTCTGCTACACTATGGCGGTCCTGATCACTTTAAGTTGCTCAAACCAGGGTAATTTATACAACTTGACATGTTTGCCCGTATGGTTAATAATTATATCACCCTGGCTGTTGTACTCCCCTGTATAAGGGAGAGGGGAATCTATGGGGGTTTTTCCATCCTTTCAGGCAGTTCTGTGGGGAATACTAATGTTTTCCCCTAAACTGTTCCTTCCTCTTGGGTGATTTTCACAGGAATAAGTAAGTATAGTACAATGTCTATATTCAGTAGCAAGAGTAAAATAATTAAAATAAAACAGCCAATTGTTAACCCATTTTGGATGCCACGTTCTCTTTTGGGGAGACGAATTCCTTGAACTTGACTCCTCCATGCCTCCATGACTCCTCCATGCCTGGACCTTGTCAGACAACATGGTTGGAAGAGGCCGCGGCACCCCTCTCCTGCCCACAGTGCCCTCACAGCTCAATGCCTTGCCTTCAATCTGACACTAGGTTCCCACCTCCAACCATCCCCTCGCCGCAAGGAGGTAAGTCAACGTCAGGAACCACAGTGCCGAATCAGCAGCCCTCATGGCCACCACGTGGTGCCAGGTCCGCGGGGAACGTGCCCTCATCCTTGCAGATGCCATTATGGGTCGTTCCTGCAGCTTCCTCTGTGGGAGAGAAGAAGGTAGAGAGAAAGGGCACCAGGAGGTGCACCTGACTCACACCCCTGAGGAGGAAGCTGAGACAGCAGAGTTTTGTGCTGGTCTCAACTTGAAGACAAAGATGCCGGAAGGGGGCAGCCGTGAGACGCCTTCATTTCCTGTGACAGGAACCTCAGTGCATCCTGGCTTGAGCTCAGAAGAGATTTTTAGTGGTTTATACAAACAGAGAAGCTCAGAAATGGAGAGGGGGTCTTTATGTGCAGCCTGACCCAGAGGGCTCCAGTGATGACACCAGGATCCGTGACTTTTTTCTTCATCTTTCAGCATCTCTCCATCATGCACGGCCACCCTCAGGCTCCCACTTCCTTTCAGACTGAAGTCTAGCAGAGAAGAGAGAAGTTCTCAGTTGATCAAGGTCCATTGACCCTAGGAGACTCTGCCCAAACCTGTACCATCAGAAAGCACAGAGGGGAGGAATGTGCTGACTGGCTTAAGCCAATCAGGAGCGAGGTTAACCCCACCCAAGCCACATAGGCTAAGAGTGGGGAAGGGGTACAGATTTATCAGTAAAAGAGTAAAGTAGAACTAAGGCACAAAACCCCACAGATGACCCCTAATGGGTTTGGGTTTGAGGGCAATAAAAGAAAACATATTAACAGAAACAAAATAAAAAGGGGAAAAACACAAACAGTATTGCATTACGGCTGATCCCATCTGATTTTCCCAATAGTCCAATGATGAAATGCCTTGGTCCAACCCCCTTACTTTCACAGGAAAGGCACCAGAGACCCAGAGGGGTTAAATGACTGTCTCGAGGTCACACAGCTCAGGGGACGATGGTGGAGTAGGAAACATCAGGAATCCAGCTCCCCACCTAGACAAAAACTCTACTGGCAGAATCTGTGTAATGTAACTATTCTGGGAGTCTGGGTTCTCTTAGAAGGCTTTCGACTTCTTCCAGGGGAAGCCCTGGCCAGTGAATTGTGGTGAGCTCTGGTTACTTTGTGCTCTTAGCTGGGCAGCAGTTCATGTGCTGCGAGAGCAGCTTACGCACCGCTCATGGGGGGTGGGCAATAAGGCCTCTGTCTTCCAAACAACAGGGCCTGCGCTCTGAGCCCTGATTCCTGATCACGACTGAGGAGGTGCAGACGGGGATGCGAGCGGCCTCTGTGGCAGCTCTCAGCACCATGCGTACCGCCCCCCGCAGCCCCAGCTGGAGTGACTTCCAGACTGCTCCTTAATTTTCCTCTTTTTTTCCCCTTTTGGGAGCCAGGCAATCAAGGACCAAGACATTCAAAAGCAATTCACATACCGAGGAATTTGGAAAGTCACTGTGTGTGTACAAGGGAAGACACAGGCTCAGAATAGACCTAAGGAGACATTAAGTTTTCACCTCAGGCTGAACCCTGGTGCAGAGAAAGCCCATAACAAACCCATAAACACCGAGCAGATTACAAATCACAAAGCATATTAAGAAACAAACGAGTATGACTCACTCAGAGAAAAAACAAAACTAAACAGGAACTGTCCTTGAGAAAGACAAGAAGGTAGATTTACTAGACAAAGACTTTTAAACAACAGTCTTAATAATGGTCAAAGAACTAAAGGCAGATATGGAGAAAGTCAGGAAAATAATGTATGGATAGAATAGAAATATCAGTAAAGAAGTGGGAAACAGAAACAGAAATAAAAATAAATTTTGGAGCTTAAAAGTACAATAATTGAAAAGAAAAATTCACTAGAGGGATTCAAAAGCAAATTTGAGCAGGGAGAAGAAAGACTCTGTGACGATATGACCATGGAAATGATCAAGCCTAAGAAACAGAAGGAAAAAGATGGAAGGACGTCGGGCAGACTCTGAGGGCCTGTGGGACACCCCCAGGAGAACCAACACGCATGGTGGAAACATTACTGTAACTCCAGTTTGTGACTTCACTGTTTGTTTCCTACATGATTAAAGAGATGAATGCATTACCAACCACTAGCCTAAGTTCTTGGACCCATGATGTATAAAGATGTAATTTTTTGACATCAGTGACTGAAAGGGAGTAGGAATGGACCTCCTGAAGCAGGCTCTTCTGTATGTTATTGAAGTTCAGCTGGTATAGAGTCAAACTAGAGTGTTACAGCTTTAGGATGTTAACTGCAGTTCCCATAGTGACCACAGACAAAATAGCTACAGAATATACACAAAAGGAAATGAGGAGAATTAAAATATTTTACTATAAAATATAAACTAAGCACAAAAGAAGACAGCAATATATAGGAACTGAGGAACAACAGAGTTATAAGGCATAGAGAATATATATAGCAAAATGACAGAATTAAGTTTCTCTATATCAATAATTACTTTATCTGTAAATGAATGAAGACAGAGATTGGCAGAATGGTTAAAAACACGTGGCCCAGCCGTATATTGTTTACAAGAGACTCCCCTCAGATTCAAAGACCTAATCAGTTAAAAGTGAAAGGATGGAAAAAGATATTCCATGCAAATAATAATTAAAAGAGAGCAAGAATGGCTCTACTTACACCAGACTTTAAAACACAGGAGACTCTACAACAAGATCATGCAGCTCCTTAGAGGAAGACTCGGGTCTTCCTCGAGGGGACACGTCCCAGCAGGCCTCCGTCCACCACAGCTGCTGCGGACCACAGCAGACTCTCTAGAAAGTGGGTCTTGCTTCCACTCAAACCAGGCAGAGCAGGCTGCATGGTCCTGCATCCAACTGCCCTGGGTGAGGAACTATGTTTGTCCCTTTTTAATGTTTTCCTTAAAATGTGAGCAGTTTTAGCCGTGTTTTGAAGTTTCTAAGACATCCCCAGATTTTAATAGTGATTGTCTTGGATGAGAGGAAGTGGTGAGATCACCAAGGAAAGGCTTAATATTTTGCATTTCCTCTTCAGTGCTGTTTGAGTTGTTTTTACCAGAGAGCATATATTACCTTTGTAGTGTATGTGCATGCACATACTATTATATATGTGTGTGCATATTATTTACACATATGTATGTTTGCATATGGGCGTGTATGTATTTATATGTGTGTGTGTGTGTGTGTGTGTGTGACCTGGCTTCAGGAGTGAGGGCTATTTACAGGAGAGAGGGATTCCACAATTTACAAAAGGATTTACCAAAGGCTTCTTTGAAGTGCTCTGCTCTCTGGGGCCTGCAGGAAAGGGTTTGGATTCATAAGCTCTCATGCTCTGATGCAACCTTTAAACATGTGGTAGGTTTCTGTTTCAAGTTCCAATTTATCCAGCATGTCCCAAGTTGCAGCCACGTGCTGGGCGCTGTGTCTGGCACGGTGGGGGAAGAAAGGTGAGGGCCGGCGTTCAAAGGGAAACGGGTGCTGTCTGCTCCCACAGAGCAAGCTTTGAAAGGACAGCTCCTCAGAAGCTGCTGCCAGGGGTGTCTGCGCAAGCCCTCTGCATTGTCCTAAACCCAGCCAGGAGCTGAGACATGAAGAGGTGTCTCTGGTCTCCCAGCCAGAGGCTCTCCTGCAGTCCCAGGGGGTTAGAGTGATGGGAGAAGGGTCCCTATACGTCTGCATTAGCACCTGCTGAGTGGCAGTTTTGAGGATGTTATAGAAAGAAATGAGAGGCAGTTTGCAGAAACCCGTCCCAGTCACACTTCGGTAAGGCCAGGAGGACTTACCAAAGTCTTTTTGAGTCCTCCATCCCCCCCAGCCACCCTTGTCTGAAGTGGAACTCACATACAGGTCTCCCTCACACCCCGATCTATGACCTGCCTGTGTCCCTGATGTTGGCCGAGGGGGCAATCTGAAACCCCTGGGCAGAATTGCAGTTCTATATACATTGAATTTTCATTTTATTGTTCCTGCCAGAAGTGAGTTTCTCTATGGATGAAACGTTTTAAAACAAAAATACATTTCTTTTGAATGAGAAACCAAGGCTCAATAAAAACAACTGAAAAGGAAGATAACAGTACCTACCGCACTGGGTTGTTGTGAGGGTTAAATGAGGTAATGCAAAGCCCACGGCACAGTGCCCGGCGAACGAGGAGCAGTCAGGCTGCGCAGGTACTGTGGCCTCATGACGACTGTGGCTGTGTGGTCATGGGTGTTGCTGTTGAACGTCAAGGGTCTTGGCAGGATTTTTGCTGTGTTACCTCCGCATCTTGGCTGATTGTCAGTAAAATCAGAACACTGTCCTCTTCCCAGCCTGGAAGCAGGATGATGGGCTGGAAGACCTCTTAACGCCATCTCCAACTTTTGTATCTCTGTTGTTGTTCGGCTGGGCTGGCAGGCTGCGAGGTGAACCATCCAGGAGGAGGTGGGATGCTTCGGAGTGAGTGCCCCTTCCTCTCTCCATGGTTCCTTCTCTTCATTTGTCTGTGTGTTCAGGAACTGCTGCTGCAGCCCTACTTACTCCCACTCTGCTGGAGAGAAGCCTGAGGCCTACAGCCCTTGCCATATCTGCAGCCTTAACCCTCCCTGTGGAGGCAGAGGGCTCCCCACTTGCCTTGGCTGCCATATCAACAGTGCACGCATTTGCACAGGAGACCAGAATTCGATGGTCTTGGGCAGATAGGAACAATGGGCTTGCTTGAATGGGTCATTGTTTTCTGACTCATTGATGGCAAATCAATATCTAACGGTGTCACCCTGTGTGGCGCTCACTCTCTTCTTCAAGAAGTGACAGAGAAAATCAATAATCTTCATATATTCTAGATAGAAGTGTCTTTAGTAAACTGGAGGGGAGGAGGTGTGCACAAGGCTCTTGAGGGGCTCACCCGTCTGAGGATGATGAATTACCTGCTCAGGTGCCTCTGCCACCGGCTTCCTGGCTCTGCTGCTGGTTATCTGGAGCAAGATGGTCCATTTTTCTTGTTTATTACTGCTGGATTTCAAGAAAGTGTTAGCTAAATATCCCCTCCCGTCCCTTATCTAAATAATGGCCTTATTTTGTGAGGCTCAGAAAATGTCCTGCAGCTAGGTGGACTCACTCCCTGAGCCCCCCAGCCTGGAGGGTCTCTCTAGGCATGGTGGGTGGGTGTCTGGACAGTCAGCTGTTCATAACCATCATCACCATCGGGGCACCATCAATTTCCCTTCCTTCTCCCTCACCTGCACCATACCAGGATGTGAGCAAGTCAAGGCACATCCTGGAGTAAGATGGGACTGAGTCAGGAATTTGGGGAAGCCTCTCTGGCCTAGAGGATGGAGGAAAGGGGTAGCCTGCCAGGGGGGCCGTTGTCCTCGGCCCAGTTTTAACCTCCTCACCGGGGTTCCATTGCTGTCAGAGCCCCAGAAGGACCTGGCTGCAGTCACCAAAGCCATAGATCCCAAGGTGTCCTTTTCTAAACAAATGGTCCTGCATCCCTGGACACTCTGAGGCCCAAGTGGCATATCAAAATTAGGTGGCTTTTCTTCCAGACATAGGCTTTTATGAGCGATTTCAGCTTTCCTGAGAAACACCCACGTGCCTGGTGCTGAATACTGTTGAGAATCACGTGCTAAGACCCGATGTAACAGAGGCTCGTACAAGACAAATTCTAGTTCTTCCTCACCAACAGTTCTAGCATTGGCTACCGGGGCCTTATGAGGTGTCTCCACAGTCTTGGGACCCTGAGTGCTTTTATCTCTTGCTTATAATTACTAATTTGTTGGTTTTATTACTTTTGGGAAACAGCTCAACTCCAAGTCCATGTTCCCTCCAGTAGGAAGGGAGAGCAAGAGGATTTAGTTCCCAGAAGCCACTCTGTGCCAGATACTCTGCCAGGTGCTCAGAGCACAGCAGGGAACTGCACAGATGTGTTCCCTCCCTCTCAGAACGCAGACCACATTGTGAGGTAATCACACAGTTATCATCAAACTGTAGCTGCGATGTCCACTTCTGGCCAACACAGAGCAACAGACACTGGATTTAACCTCTGAACATTTAAAAACTGGATAAACTATACAAAACAGAAATTTTTCAGGCATCAAATAAAAAAGAAAAAAATGATCCCTGAAAGATGGGAACTGAAAAGGCAATATTTCAAGGTCGTCTGTCTGAGAAAGTCTTTATTTCTCTTTTGATTTGAAAAGATATTCTTCTAGAGTTTAGAATTTTAGGCTAAGAGGGTTTTCCTCCCACAGCATTTCAACAAGTTTCTCCACTGTTTTCTCACTTCAGTTGTTTCTGAGGGGAAATCTGCTGTCATCCTTATTTTTGTCTCTGCAGATAATGTGTCTTTATTTTTCCCTCTGGATGCTTTTAAGACTTTATTACCGGCTTTGGGCACTTTGATTATAATGTGACTTGGTGTCATTTTCTCTTCATGGTTTTTGTGTTTGGATTTGTTGAGTTTCTTATACTTGTAGGTTTATACTTTTTTTCTCAGATTTGGAACATTTTTAGTCATTGTCTTTTTTGTTTCATCTTGAAAAAATTAATTATGAGCAGAGTCACCCCCCAGCTCACCCCCCAGTGCTCTCTCCTCCCTCCCATTTCCACCTTCCTTAGTTTTTGTCCATGTGTCTTTTATACTTGTTCCTGTAAACCCTTCTTCTCCTTTCCCCCTGAAATTCCCTCCCCTCTCCCCTCTAGTTCCTGTCAGCCTGTTCTCTATTTCAGTGTCTTTGGTTATATTTTGCTTGCTTGTTTGTTTTGTTGTTTAGGTTCCTGTTAAAGGTGAGATCATAAGGTATTTGTCTTTCACCACCTGGCTTATTTCACTCAGCATAATGCTTTCCAGTTCCATCCATGCTGTTGCAAAGAGTAGGAGCTCCTTCTTTCTTTCTGCTGCATAGAATTCCATTGTGTAAATGTACCATAGTTTTTGGATCCATTCATTTACTGATGGGCACCTAGGTTGCTTCCAACTCTTGAGAAAAGGAGACCCTAGTTCACTGTTGGTGGGATTGCAGACTGGTACAACCACTATGAAAAACAGTATGGAATTTTCTCAGAAAACTAAAAATGGATCTGCTTTTTTACCCAGCAATTCCACTGCTAGGATTATATCCTAAGAACTTTGAAACACCAATCCAAAAGAACCTATGCACCCTAATGTTCAGAGCAGCAAAATTTATAATAGCCAAGAAATGTTAAGTGAAGTCATTCAGGCAGAAGAGAAATTATACCAGATGAAATATGAGCCTTTCAAAGGAATGAAGAACACTGAAAGTAATATTTCCATGGGGTAATGTAAAGTAGTTTGTTTTTATTTAAATCTCTTTAGAAATCACTGACCATCTGACGATCAAGAACAACAATGCAGTGTTGGGTTTAGGACATGTGTGGAAGTGAAATGATCAACCATAGAATTCTCCTGTGTGAAGTGGTATGTCACTTGAAGGTACATACTGATAAGTTAAGGATGTACAGCACAGGTGGCAAACACAAGGCCTGCAGGCCAAACCCAGCCCTCCACCTGGTTTTATTTGGCCTGGTAACTTGTTTCTACCTGGTGACAGCACTGAGCTCTCGCTGAACTGTTAAGGAGCAGTTACATGTATACAGTCCTAAAGTTACATCCAGCCCTTTGAAGGCAACCACAAGGCTGATGTAGCCCTCAGTGAAAATGGGTTTGACACCCCTGATGTATAGTATAAACCCTAGTGCACCTACTAAAATAACAAAACAGAAAGTTATAGATAATAAGTCAACAAAAAGATAAAAGGAGTTTAAAAAGTCACTTGTTCAAAAAAAGGCATTAAAAGAGGAAAAGTAAACAAAGAATAGATTGACAAAGGAAAACGCAGAACAAGGCTATGTGTAAAAACTAACCATATTAATAATTGTGTTAAATGTAAATGGTCTAAATTAAATGCGGAGATTGACATATTAGATTAAAAAAAGTAAGATGGAAGAATACGCTACTCACAAAAAATCCACTTTAAGTGTTAAGACACAAATAGATTAGAAGTAAAATGACGGAAAAGGCTATGCCATGTTAAGAATAATCAATAAAATGTTGGATTGACTATATTGATATCAGAATAAATGTCAGATGAAAGAGTATTACCAGAGATTTTAAAAAGTAATTTCATAATGATAAAGGGATCAATTTATTGAGAGAAAAATAATAGTCTAAACATTTATGCACATGAAAGCAGAGTTTCAAAATAAGGAAGCCAAAACAGATACGATCGCAAAGAGAAAGAGACAGGTTCATAGTTACGCTGGAAGATTTCCACATCGCTCTGAGAATAACTGACTGAATAAAGAGACGGAAAGTAAATAAGAACACAGACGATCTTTACAACACTATCAAACAACTTGATCTAATTGACATTTATAAAACTCTCAACAATGGCAAGATACATATTATTTTCAACTGCACGCAGAACATTTACCAAGATAAATTTTACACAAGCCAAGTCTCAATAACTTCAAAGGATTTTAGTCAAGTAAAGTATGTTGTCTGCTTATAATATAAATAAACTAGAACTCAAAAGCACAAAGATACCTGGGAAAGCTCCCAAATATCTTCTGTCCTGAGTATAAACCGAGCTCATATGCACCTCTCCTTCTTTTGACCTTGAATAGTTAAGTAACAATACCCGTCAAAGTTCGGGGAGCGTATTACCCTGATACCAAAAGCAGATAAAGACCTAGGAAACAAAACCACATGTATGTTTATATCATGCCTGGGTTCCTGGCCCTCAGATGCAAGTGCAGGATACACAGGGTCCAACCCTGTTTGTTTTCTATTTGGTTGGAGGCAGAGCTCACTGGGGAAAAAATGCCAGGAGCCCGGCCATCATTATCAACAGGCCCCTTCCTTGCGCCCACCATTCGTTCAACCCGCACAAAGCCCAGGAAGACCAATAAGCACCTGCCATGCACGCCCTCCCTCTGGACTCCCTGGCCTCACCGCTCCTCCCCGGGCCTGTACTCGCATGGGCTCCAGTTGCTTATTCTCAGGCACCCCTCTGACTTAGCATTGTTCGGCAGCTCCTCACCTCCCTTGGAAGGGAGCCACTACGCTTAGCTGCCTGGTGAGGCTGCCCCTGCACGTCCTGTGAAGCCTCTGTGGGAGGGAACGGGTAAGCTCTGCAGCACCCCTTCAAATCTTGCCTCTGTCACCTACTGAGTTAGTTACCTAACCCCTCCGAACCCATTTCTTCTTCTGTAAAATCAGGGTTGTAATGGTGTCTACCTCATCGAGTTGTGGGGACGAGTGAGTGCGTGTAAAGCACCGAGGAGAGTGCCTGATACAGGGGAGGGGTTCGAACAGCACGCTCTCCTTCTGGGACCAGGCCCTCCCCACCCTGGACCTCCCCCACTTGACTGGCCACTCAGACGCTTTGCTCTCGCTCTCCCCTCTGCCTGACGCCCTGTCCCCTGAGCTCTGGGTCCTCCCAAATGCTGCAGGCTCTTTGGTGCACCAGCACCCATGGGCCGCGGAGGCAGAGCACAGAGGAAGTCAGGTGTGCGGCTTCATCCCTGCTGCCCCTCCAACTCTCTGTGTGACCTCAGACTTGTTACTGAACTGCTCCAGGAATGGGTCCACTCATCTGACGTGCGCAGACGTAACACTGGCCCCGCAGGGTTTCTGCACAGATTGCATGGGATAGTTCATGAGAAGGGCCTGGTGCGCAGTAGGTGCCTAATAACGGCTGGTGGACACAGTCGGTGCTGGGCTGACAGAGGCCGGTTCTGCTCCGGCACTTCACTTCCAGGAGAGCAAGCGGGAGCCCTGGGGAAATCTCGCCCCGCAGCCTCGCTCTGGGAAGGAGAAATAGAAAATTTTCTAATTCCAAAGAGTAAATGTCAGAGGCTTGGGGAGGCTTCTGAGGTTCTGAAAATATACACCTGGTGTGGAAGGGAAGGAGGGGAGAGGGGACAGGAAGGAGGGTGAGAGACAGAGATGGGGTGCCAAGCCTGGGGAGGCAGAGAGAGAGAGAGACACTCTGTGGAGCCCCTGCAGGGGTCCCTTTTTTCTTGGGACAAGACACTCGGGGGGCCACTGAGCACTGATGGGGGAGCAGTGGGCCTGCCCCGCTTGGGAACTTGGGCCCTCTGAGCAGAGCCTGGACAGGGGAGGCGTCTTCAAAGCTCCGGGGAGAGTTAATGCTGTGAACCTCTGAATCCCTCTCGTGGTCCTGAGCGGTCCCTACCCACCCGTGGCAGCTCCTTGAAGTCCTTCCTCAGCCCCCCCACTTCCCACAGCCCCCCAACCTGACCCTATGTGATCTGGCTCCCAGGCCCCTCGCCACCCCTGTTCCCTTCTCTGGATTCCCTGGTGACAGTGGGAATCCCCAGGTCCCTGTGCAACCAGGAGCAGAAAGCCCTCCGTGCTCCCGGCCAGGCCCCCCATTCCTCTGCCGCTGACACGGACACTTGCCCCTCCCTGGGATCTGGGTCCCAGGTGGGGATGGAGCCCACCCTGGCTTCTGCCGTCAGGGGTCTCAGAGGACACCTGAGCGTTGGGGGCCAGTGGAGCGCGGCCGGGCTGTGATGAGAGGGAGGCTCCGATCACACTCTGGGCAGACAGGGGCTCCAGCAGGATCGGGGCCACAGAACCGGGGGGACCGTCTGCCCTCCAAGTCCAGCTGTTTCCCGATGGTGCTTGAAGGGGTGGGGACAGGGAAGCAGAGGGAACCCCCCTGCTTATTGTAACTCCCATGTGGCAGTGCCGTGACCCCAGGGTGGGGTGAGGGGCCACCCGGCAGAGGTAGACGCAGGGGCGAGCAGCCGCTCCTCTCCTTCCGCCCAGTGAGATAACCCTGATCCCTTCCCTCGGGAAAAAGAGCACTTAGTTCACAGCCCCTCCCACCACGTGTTTTTAACAAGTGCCTGGAGTGATTGTGTTCAAATGCTCTGTAATACCTTTCTTTTTAAAGATTTTATTTATTCATTTTTAGAGAGAGGGCAAGAGAAGGAGAGAAATAACGTGGTGTTGCCTTGGTTGCCTCTCCTGTGCCCCCTACTGGGGACCTGGCCTGCAACCCAGGCATGTGCCCTGACTGGGAATCGAACCGGTGACCCTTTGCCTCACAGGCCCGTGTCCACTGAGCTATGCCAGCCAGGGCCATAATATCTTTAACCATGTCCTCTCTGTGGATATTATTTCTAACTGTCACAATTTCCAAAGGGGCTGCAGTCACTGATCCTGGACACCTGTACTGCGGTGGCTTTGGAACTAGACTTTGGTTACTCATCACACAAAATGTCAACACCATTCAAAAGGTGGTTGGAGAAAAGCAGAAAGAGGTGAGTAGGGAAGGGATCCCACCTCCTTCTTGACTCTGCCACCTCCTCCCAGAAGCTTTCCTTGATCACCTCAACCTACACTGAGTCCAGTAATTCCTCTTCTGCATTGTGTCTGAAACTTCCCTTCTTGTCATCTCCTGGTGATCATCAACATATAATTTATATTAGAACCCTCCCCTCCAATATCTGGGAGCTCCTTTAAGTCTGGGGCCATACGTGACTCACTTCCGTGTCTCTCGTCCCGACTACGGCCTGGCCCACATTCACTGTAACAGACAGTTTACTGTACGCAAGCCAGTCCTCCCCCCAAGGCCTCAGCTTCCACTTCTGTGAAATAGGAGTGGTCTCTGTGGTCCCTTCGATTCTAGGGCTGATTCCTCCTCAAGCCTCAGTTTCTCGTTCTGTGAAATGGGGTGGTGACAACACCTTCCTCAGGGGGCTGTGAGCACGCAGTCAGAGAAGTGCCACCTGCACAGGGTGGGGGCTTCTTTTTGCCCCCACACATGGGGCAGGTAGGGCCTCTGCAGAGCAGCTGCTGGCCAGGTCTCGCTCCACCTGCCTCCTCCTCAGGACATTTGCTGCCATTTCCCGGGCCCCGTGGGGCCAGGCCCGCCAGGATCAGCCCTTGGGGCTTGGTCACCCTACAGACCTCCCGGAAATGATGCCTCCACACAGAACACGCCCATGGTGGGCCTTGTCAGAGCAGACACGAGCTGTTCCTACCCCTGTGTCTGGGCTTGGTGACCACACACCGCTCAGAGGCCAGGAAAAGTCCTGCCTGGCCCGGGTGCTCATTGACTAGAAGGGATGGGCAGCCTCGCTCCTGCAAAGGCCTCCCAGTGGATTCACGGCCATGTACCGGGCCCTCCCTGCTGCCCCAGCTCCCCCTGATTTGTTTTCCCCCGCAGCCTTGCATCTACTGATGCAGGAGGAATCTGGGATAGACACAGTGAGGCGCCGATCTGTCCTGCTGATGTCAGGGAGAACCGGAGCTCCTTGGAAGGGAGTTCATAACCCCTGGGTTGGGTCCCAGGCCCAGGGTCCACAGGGGGCTTCTTAGGCTCCTCTTTAAAGAGCTGACTGTTTTATTTGACAGCATAGCTGACGTCTGCTGTGCCCCTTGCTGGGTCTTCAGAGGCATTTAGACTTCAGCCTGTGGGCACCGCTGGGTGTCTATGTGAGAGAGCAGAGACCTCGGGCAGTCTTGCTGGCACAGACAGCTGAGCAGCCCAGCTCACTGGGCAGTGGTCTCGGAAAATCCACTAGAACCGTGGGCACTGGGCTCTCCGCAGGTCTTTGCTGGTCTCGATTTCTCCTACACCCTCCACACAGATACACCCCCAGGCACCCCTGTGCTCTACCAGTCGGCAAGAGTCGATGAGCTGGAATTCTGGGCTGCACCCCCTTCTCTTCTTTACTTATCATTGGGCTGGTTGCGGGGGACACAGGAAAACAAACATGGTGCTCACCCTCGGGGGCTCCAATCCGACGGGGAGGCAGGTACCCGAGAAGACTAGCATAATGCAGACTCAGACGCCCCATGGAGCGGGTGAAAGTTGGCCTGTTTCAGAGGCACCAGAGTGAGGGGGTTGCAGGTCAGCAGCCTGTCGGCTACAGACCCGGCTCTGAGCCCACTGCTGTGCCACTCTGGGCCAGCTGCCTCCCCGAGCCTCGATTTTCTCCTCTCTCCAGTGGGGATCATGCGGATTTCTGTTGCTGGGTGGCTGCCAAGATGAACTATTTATGTTTGTATGCATGTGTGTGTATATTTAGTGTATGCATGTATAATATAACAGCACGTGTGCGTAAGAGTGGGAATGAAATCAGCTCACCCTGTGATGTTTCCTCTGTGAATTCTGATGTCGGGGCTGCGTGACTGTTGCTGAGGCTGTGACCCACGATGCTGCTCACTGGCATTTTCTGGGCAGTGTCAGGGACAGTGGTGGCAGCACTCATTGTCCCCTCCTCCCCAGGCAGGCTGCCTGACACTCCAGGTGCCTGTCAGGTGCCGGCTGGCTGCTCTCTGAGGTGCGAAAACGGACACCTCACCCCTTATCCCTCCTCAGGCCCCGGGGAAAACAAGGGCGGAGCAGTCGCCCAGAAGACGCCAGTGCGATGGATTCAGCCCGAGGTCGGCAGGCACATCTATTTCTGGGGTGTCTCCAGACCTGAGCTCCCACTCACCCCTGCCTTCGTTTACCTGGCGTTTGAACGCCCACTCTGCCCACACCCTCAGGCCGTCCTTGTTCCCCATCTCACCCTCTGCTGGTATCTGTCATTGGCCAAGGGGTTCCCACAGAATAACTACAACTGCAACCACAAGCGTAGCCATCTGGGGACCCGGCATTACCGTGGAACGCCGTGCAGCCCTGGCTCCTGGGGGGCTCCAGTGCGGGGGGTGCGGGCGGTGGGCTGGCAGGATGCGATGGTCTGAATGGGGAGGCCGCTGCGGTGCCCAGTGGGAGCTTGACAAGCTCGCAGTGCCCGGTTGAAGCAAAGGCCCCCGGAGGGATGTGTGTGTGTTTGTGTGCCTGCACGTGTGTGCATGCGTGCTGGAGTGTGTAGTGACAGATAGAAAACCCGTAAGTACATGGTAGATTCTACTGAATACATCACTGGAAAGCTGACTGGTCCAGTCAGGGAGCATGTGAGATGCTCTTCATTGGAGGCTGTGGGTGTTTGGGGGAAGGAAGGGCAGATGATTTCTTTTAGGCACAAGTACATGGGAGAAGGTCCAAGAAAATATGATGGATGGGTGGGTGGTGGATGGGTGGTGGATGGGTGGTGGGTGGTGGATGCACCGTGGCTGGTAGGTGGCTGGCTGGCTGGAGAAGGGATTGTTGACTAGTTGGTAGAAGGGATGAGGAAGAGGAACACTGTGAAGACGGATGAGGATAAAGATGGAGAGTGAGGGGGTGAGTTAGCGGGGGATGGAAGGGTGATGAGGAGCATGGAGGCCCGTGGGGAGCGTGGTGACGTGCCTCGGGGCATGCCTGCGGCTTCTCTGAGTGCTAACCGCCCCCCATGAACTTCACTTGTGGGGGGGTGGTGCTGTTTCCTGCTCACACCATACTCCCCTTTGATCAGACTGACCCGGAGGTGGGCTCTGGCCATCTTTGCAGCTATATTTCATTTTGGTCACATTGAAAGGCCATGTGTAGTTAGGATGAATTTTCAGGTGCATGAAAAATGACAAGCGAGCTTAGGAAACTGGTAAAGAGAAATGGGGAAAGGGGCACTATAAGCCCTTGGAGAGAAGAGGAAAAGGGGGAGACATTGTCTTGGTTCCTTTGTCTTTGCACAACGGTGCCAGGGGCTCGGTGATGCTCCAGTCCCACGAGAGGCAGACGCAAACATTATTACATATCCTCCATCCGAACCAGCTCGGACCCCAGAGAACCCTGGCAAGGGTGGCAAGTGAGGAGAGAGACTAATGCCACCAGAGAAGGGGGTTTAGACGGTCGAAGAAGGCTTCTTGGGAGCCGTGGCATTTGAGGGTGGGTTTTGAAAGATAACTAAGAGTTCTTCAGTAAAAGCACAACATTTCAGCCAGAAAATTCATGATGGTGAGCATATTTCTATCATTCGAACACAGTCTGCCTTGAGAGTTTAGGTGATGAGAAGGGAAGTAAAAAAAAATTAAAAAGCAACTTTTGTCGAGTGTCTCTGCAGTGCCAAAGACTGCCCAAGGCGCTTTTCATGTATCAGCTCATTTTGCCCTCACGCTGCCCCCTAAGTCAGGGAGTGTTCCCCCATTTTACAAACAGGGAAAGTAAGGGTCAGAGAGACTGGTGAAGGATGCACCATGAATAAGGGGTAGAGGCAGGATTTGAACACAGAACTTCAGAGTTGAAGCCCGTGCCCTCTCCTTGGAACTTCAGCACCATTTGCTGTCAGGAAAGGCGGAGCAGATGGGCTGGACCAGCTCTGAGAGGCTTAGTGTGCCCTCTTTGCAAATACCCTGGGGTCTGGGACACCCCTGTCCCTGCAGGAGATGCCTCAGTGGGTGGTGGCTCCAGCGCCTGGCTCCTTCCTTCCTCTGGATACATCTGGTACCTGACTCGGAGCTGAGGCTGCACTTGGCCTCGGACAGGGTATGTGACTGATGGACGCCATCGAGTGGAGTTGTTCTGTTCAGAAACATAGTAGCTAATTAGGAAGGAGAGAGGGAGTGTTATTGTTACGGGCAGCAAGCCCAGGGGCCATGGGCTTTGGGGGAATGAGCCTTCAGCGCAGAGAGAGCTCTGCCAGGTGAGGGAGAAGGTTGGTCCTCCTCATGATGGGCGAAGGAATCCATGGGGAGAAGAGAAAGGGGAGAGCGAAAGGAAAGAGGTACGAGAAGAGAAGATGGAGGTGAGAGGAAGAGGAGGGAAAGGAGAGGAAAAGGAAAGGCAGAGAAGGAGGGTTCAGAGAGAAGAGGGAGGTGGGAGGCGGAAAAGGGAGAAGTGATTTAGGAAAGAAGGGGTGAGGGGGAAGGAAGGGAGGAGAGAAAAGGGGCGAGAGAAGGTTGAACGGAAGGAAGGGGCTGGAGGTGAGAGCAGGGAGCAGGGTGAGTATGGAGGAAGGGGGTGGGAGATGGGAGGAGAGAGGGGGGAGGAGACACGTAGGGGCAAGAGGGAGCAAAGAAGGAAGTGGCCGAGAGGATTAAAGAAAAAAAGAAGGGAGGAAAAGTAACTGGAAGAACAGAGGGAGGGGCAAGAGAAAGAAATGGAAGGAGAGGAGAGGAGAGGAGGGAAAGGCTACGGGCGGGAGCAAGGGGAGGACGAGGCAGCCTCCAGAGCCAGTTTGCGAGGGCTCAGCCAGCTGTGCGGTCTTAAGAGCATTGAAGGGTGAGAAAAAAATCCCCAGAGCTGACTTGGCAAAGGTCAGAGCTGCGGTTGCTCAATCACACTGCACAGTCTACAGAGCGATCCCGTGTGCACACGCCTCACCGGACCCTCAAAACCATCCTGGCCAGTGGGGGAAACAGGATGCTGCTCTCACGGGGAGATGTGGCCGTAGCAGGGATGTGCACCGCTCACCAGCTGCACCCCAGCACCTACTGGTTAAGAGCCCCCGATGCACAGCAGAGGTTATCACGTAACCAGTGAAGGAGAGGAGGTCTGGGAGTCAGGGGTAGGGGCCTTGGGCAGACCCCTCTGAGCCTCAGGAACACAGACCGGACGGAAGGAAAGGAGGAGAGACAGCTGGCAGGTGCCATATGACATAGCCAAGTGCCGTCGACATCCCAGCAGCCTATGGCAGATCCTAAGCCTCCTCCTTTATAATGGCCAAGGAATGAATGGATGAATGAATGAATGAATGAACAAGGAGAGCGCGAGGGAGGGGATGCAACCTTAGGAGAGTAGATTCTAGAACCAACCCTGGGTAGTAAATCTGGGCTCTGTCAGTTATTAGCTGTGACCTTGACCCGGTTACTCTATGTATTTAGTCCTCTTCTCTGAACCTCAGTTTCCTTGTCTGTAGGATGGGAATAATAATAATAGCGTCCATCTCAGAGCTGTTGGGAGAACTGCAGCAGTCAGTGGTGAAAGTGCTTACATCCAGGCCTGGCCCATCGTGAGCACTCTGTAAGTGCTAGTTGTTGCTAGGAAAAGAACTTTCTAGGTTTCCAGAATCCTTAACTATTAGTGCAACCGATCAATGGCAGCAGAAAGGATGTCCCTCCTGATGTCTAGCCTAAAGCCTTTATGCTGCAGCTTCATTCCCACTTCTCACTCCCCAGCCACGCTTCTCCTCTCAGACCCTGCCAGGAGGGAAAACTCAGCATCGATTGCATCTACAACATGAATCACACAAAAGGCCCCATCAATCACGTGTGTTTCTAGCCCCGAAGTGACTCCCGCCTCAAATCAATGATGTTTACAAAGCTGGGTGGGAGGGCTGTGATTTAATTTTTCTTCTTCCATGTCCTTTCTGGAATAAACAACCATCTCTCTTGCCAACTTATGCCGCCTCCTTGGGCCCTGGGAGAGTGGTGGGCTCTGCTCTCGGTGGGCCCAACCCGGACTGAGCCCTGGTAGAGGCACTTCACATGCGGGGACTTCCCCCTCCCCCAGAAGCAGGGCAAAGAGCATTGAGTCGCTTACCCAAGAACACACAGCCAGGAAGTGGCAGAGTGTCAGTCTGAGCCCAGGACTGATTACACACAGAAGCCAACATATATTGAGTTCTGTTATTGTTCTAATTGCCTGTACTCACTATCGTGAATGGTCATGCCCATTCTGCAGATGATGAAACTGAGGCACAGAGAAGTAATACCTGAGGCCCAGTCACCTGCTGGTAGATGGATTTGCCAGCATTCAAACTCAGGCAATCTGGCTCCCGAGTCCTTGCACAGAGAGAACTGTTCCACTGTAGGCTTGTTCACTCACTCAGGGCAGCCCAGTGACTCTGGGGTCACGGAGCCTAGAAAATGCAAGGGCAGGATTCAAAAACAGGTCTGTCTGGCTATGAAGCTGACAGAACCTCCTCTCCCTGAGCTACGATGTTCCTCAGAACCCTCAGAAGGCCTGTTGAAAAGTGGAGAGGCCCGGTGAGGGGCAGTGGGGCAGTCGGTGCCGCAGGCCACTGTGGGTCCCCAGGCTGGGCAGGGTTTCAGGAGGTGCCAGGTCCTGACAGGCGGACAGACTCTGAGAGGCCAGCGGCAGGACAGGCTGGTGGGTGCCCAGGCAGAGGAGAGAAGGTGACATGGAGGAACCGTGGGAAGAAATCACAGCCAACTGGGGCGGGGGAGGGGGAGGGAGAGAAGAAGGAGCTGACGGGGGAGGACGGGCTCACAACCACTGTGCACTTGGGTAGTAGGCTGACCTTGGACTTGAAGCCCCACTCTGCCACTTCCTCGACACGCTGCGCATTCTGTAGCCTCTCCGGGCCTCAGTGTCCTGACTGTGAGGTGAACACCACACTGCCTGAGGCTGTCATAAACCATGATTATGAAGTTTGTATCTTTTAATGCCTTTTTTATACTTTCAACACTAAAATACGTATTATTTATGTATCCATAAATATTAGTATTGTTCAGTGTTTTAATCCATATGCTATAGGATATTGTAAACATACTTTTACATATATTTTAAGCTAAAATTAATTTTTTAAAGATTTCATTTATTTTTTAGAGAGAGAGGAAGGGAGAAAGAAAATCGGGGAGAGAAAGGTGGATGTCAGAGAAAAACCTTGATCAGTTGCCTCTCGCAGGCCCCCAGCTGGGAACCTGGTCCCCAACCCGGGCCTGAGCCCTGACCCAGAATTGAACCGGTGACATTTCGGTTGGCAGGTCAGTGTCCAACCCCCAGAGCCACACCAGTCAGGGCCCAAAACTGATTCTTTAAGGTGTATCCACACAGACAAGGGTATTAAATGAGATCGTTACAAAGAAGCCCCTGCTTTCTCTGTGGGCAGTGGACACCCCGTCGCTGGGGAGGGGTTAAAACACAGGCCCTGCCGCCTTTCCACGGCTCCTCCACCCCCGGACCTTCTCCCCGCTGCCCGCCCAGACACCTGCCGGCCCTGTCCTCTAACTGGCCTCCCGGAGTCCGTGCACGCCTGGGAAGTGAAACCCTCCCCAGTTTTCAGGCTCACAGTAACCAGCGGGGAAGTGGGCGCTCCACCAAGGGTGACTGAGAATAATGACAGCGACTCAGGCCTGGAAGCTTCAAGGATGGACACACAGTCACGGTGCCCTGACTACTCTCCCGACGTTGCAAATATTCATCCTGCCCTTCCAGAGCGCCGTCTCCCTGGAGGAGGAGCTGCTTCATCAGAGGAGGCCCTTCTCCACAAAGACAGAACGCAGAGGCCAGTGAAAACCCCTGCATTTCAGCATCCCTCTGGAAATCGATGGGCCGTGATGCAAATCCGGCCTCTGTCCCCAGCTGCCTAATTTTAGCTGGATTGTCGCCGGCTTCTCACCCTGTTCATCCACCCCCGTGGCCTGGTACAGTGGTTCTGAGAGCATCATTGATCTTTTGGCTAAAGTGTCCTAATGAAATACAAATCTGTTGTCACTTAAAGCACCGTCTGCCATGGCAGCCCTGGAGAAATGCTACCAGGAGAACAATAACCATAATTTCATTTTAAGACCCCGCCTTCCTCCCTCTTTTCCTGCAAAAAGTCAATATCTTTGGCTGTTTTATTTTGTCACGGGGCAGCAGGGGGACAACCGTCGATGCAGAGTTGAAGATATTTCCAATTGTTGTGAAAGTTTTCTGTTCCGAGGGTCCTTGGCTTCTTGCCGGGAGTTAGCACCTATTTGAAGGAGGGGGAGTTAGCCATCTGTGACTCAGTGCTCCTGCCCTTGGGGTGCTCTGTCTCGGACTGATGACTAAGGAGGTGACAGGTGTGCAGGATTCTCAGGGGGCCTGGAGGCCTGGGAAGTGCCAGCAACAGTCTTGCAGCACATTAGGCCATTCCTGGACGGAGTGGTCAGGATAAGGAAAAAAGATCATTGTCTTGCTCCCACAGCCCAGGCAGAAGGGATTTTCAGAAGGAGGAAAGGATGGTTGTTTGCAGGGAGAGGGGGCAGCCCCAGTTTTCAGGCAGGACGGGGTCATCACATCTGACTCTCCGAGGGCTCAAAGGCCTCGCCTTTCCAAGTGGGGCCTCTGAGACGCAGGGAAGAAAAGCGGACTTGTCTCTGTCACCCAGCAGGGGGGTGGCTGTGTTCTGAGGATCCCGTGTACGTGATGGGTTGTTTCTCACTTGCTGATTTCAGGGTTCTCTTTTTGTCTTTTGAAAGTTTGATTCTAATGTGTCTCAGTTCTGTCTCTTTGATTCATCCTATTTGGAGTTCACTGAGTTTCTTACATGGTTATTTTTCATCAAATGTGGGAGGCTTCAGCCATTATTTTTTCAAATATCCTCTTCTGCCTCTTTCTCTTCTCTTTCTGAATATCTGCTGTTTGCCTGATGGTGTCCCAGTTTCCTTAGGTTCTGCTCACTTTCCTCGGACCTTTTTCTTTCTACTCCTCAGACTTAATAATTTTTATTACCTTATCTTCAAGTTCACTGACTTTTTTCTACTTGTCCAAATTTGCCTTTGAATCTTCTAGTACATTTTGTTTCAATTTATTGTACTTGTCAGCTCCAACATTTTAAAAGAATTCCTTTTTAGGGTTTTTACCTCTTATTGACATTTCCATTTTGTTCATACATAATTTTCTTGCCTTTCTTTTTTTAAAATGTATTTTATTGATTATGCTATTACAGTTGTCCTATTTCCCCCACTTCACTCCCCTCCACCCTGCACACCACCCCACATTTCCTCCCCACTTTAGTTCATATCCATGTGTCATACTTATAAGTTCTTCAGCTTCTACATTTCCCATATTATTCTTACCCTCCCCCATCTATTTTCTACCTACCGTCTATGCTACTTATTCTCAATAGCTTTTCCCCTCTCTCCTCCTCCCACTCCCCTGTTGCTATCCCCCCATGTGATCTCCATTTCTGTGCTTCCGTTCCTATTCTAGTTGTTTGCTTAGTTTGTTTTTGCTTTAGGTGTGGTTGTTAATAATTGTGAGTTTGCTGTCATTTTACTGTACATGTTTTTTTTATCTTCTTTTTCTTAGATAAGTCCCTTAACATTTCATATAATAAGGGCTTGGTGATAATGAACTCCTTGAACCTGACCTTATCTGAGAAGCTCTTTATCTGCCCTTCCATTCTAAATGAAAGCTTTGCTGGATAGAGCAATCTTGGATGTAGGTCCTTGCCTTTCATGACTTGGAATACTTCTTTCCAGCCCCTTCTTGCCTGTAAGGTCTCTTTTGAAAAATCCGCTGACAGTCTTATGGGAACTCCTTTGTAGGTGACTGTCCCCTTAGCTCTTGCTTCTTCTAGGATTCTCTCCTTCATTTTAATCTTGGATAATATAATGATGATGTGCCTTGGTGTGTTTCTTCTTGGGTCCAACTTCTTTGGGACTCTCTGAGCTTCCTGGATTTCCTGGAAGTCTATTTCCTTTGCCAGATTGGGGAAGTTCTCCTTTATTATTTGTTGCTCTTCCTCTTCCCTTTCTGGTGCCCCTATGATTCAGATGTTGGAACGTTTAAAGATGTCCTGGAGGTTCCTAAGCCTCTCCTTATTTTTTTTGAATTCTTGTTTCTTTATTCTTTTCTGTTTGGTTATTTCTTCCTTCCTTCTGGTCCACTCCATTGATTTGAGTCCCAGTTTTCTTCCCATCACTGTTGGTTCCCTGTGCATTTTCCTTCATTTCACTTGGCATGGCCTTCCTTTTTTTCCCCTAATTTGCGACCAAATTCAACCAGTTCCGTGAGCATCCTGATCACCAGTGCTTTGAACTGTGCATCTGATAGGTTGGCTATCTCTTGGTAGCTTAATTGTATTATTTCTGGAGCTTGAATCTGTTCTTCTGTTTGGGCCATTTTTTTAATCTTGATGCACCTGTTACGTATGAGGGGTAGAACTTAAGATGTTCACCAGGGTGGGGTGACCCAGTCACTGTGTTGTGACATTGTACATGCGGGTGAGGTCAGAGAGGGAACAGTGGGGCATGCTCTGCTTTCTCTCAAATTTCAGTCCCTTCCGCTGCTTCCCCCAAGCAAACTGGGTTCTTCCGGCATTGATTCCCATGCAGGTGGGCTTGTGTACGTTCTAGGACCCTATGGGTCTCTCCAATGAACTCTCCTGTGAGGCTGGGAGTCTCTCCCTGCACCTCAACCCCCACAGGTGTTTTGAGGCTTTAATTCCCAGCACTGGGACCCTGGGTTTTGAGGTCTGTCTGGCTCCCCAGTTTTGACTGGTTTATCTGCACGTGAATATGGGGCCGCTGCCCAGTCAGCCAGCTGCTTTGCATGCAGTGCCTCGCTTCATAATTGCTGCCTTGCTGGGTCTGCTCATTGCCATCCCGAGTCCAGGGTCCGCCCGCTGCTGTCTCGCACGCCCAAGGTGCCTTGCATACCCATTGTCACTGCTTCTTGTGCTGCGACCCCTCTCTGCTTGGCCTCTCAACTCCACCCTGCCTACTGGTCTCGATGGATGTGTCTATTTTATCTCCTTGGTTGTCCGACTTTCATACAGTTCAGTTTTCTGTTAGTTCTGGTTGTTATTTTGTTTCTAAATTGGTTGTCCTTATTTTGGTTGTGCGAGGAGGCACAGTGTGTCTACCTATGCCTCCATCTTGGCTGGAAGTCTCTTGCCTTTCTCTACATCTTCCTTTTGTTCTTTGGTCATCTTTAAGATAGTTGTTTTAAAGTCTTTGTCCAGTAGTTCTGCCATCCATTCTTTTCCAGGACAATTTCTGTTTAATTTTTTCCTTTTAATGGGCCGTATTTTTTTGTTTCTTTGTGTGCTTTGTGGGTTTTCTTGTTGTTGAAAATTGGACATTTGAATTTAATAACATGATAACTCTGGAAATCAGATTCTTCCCTTTCTCCAGGATTTGCCATTTTGTTATTGTTTTATTCATTCATTTGTTTTTATAGTTATAGGCCATTTATGTGCCAAGAATCAGTCTGAGTTATAAGTATAAACTTAACATCTTCTCAGATCTTTTCTGAGCCTTTTCCTGGGCAATGCTGGGTCACTTTCTATTTCCCCCCTATATGTAATTGTTTTGAATGTCCTAACCTTTAATGTCTGCTTCCCCAAAGAAGAAAATAAGAACAATAAAAGGTAAGGTTAAAAAGAGCACCAGTGTTTTAAATGCTCCAGCAGTTGTTTCAGTGAGAAGGGGAAGGGCTTGCTACTGAGGGGGGAGGTGCAAAAAAATGACTCCCCACCTTTCTGCACCTTAGTTTATTTTCTGTGTGATTTTGGGCATGTTACTTGGCCTCTGTGGGCTTCTGTTTTTCATGAAATAAGGATTCTGTAGAGTTGAAACAAAGTATACATAGGGTAAGAAAATATATAACATTATTGGCATTTGAATGTTTTTAACCTGTAAATGCTATAGAAGCCTAAAGTCCAGGTAATAAAGATCCAAGGAGATAAGGAGATCAGCACCCTGCCCCAGCCCCAATCGGCCCTTCCAGGGGTGAAGTGCACTTTTGAATTAAAAAGGTCATGGCTGCTCGGCACCAGAGGCCAACACAGCTGTCGTTTCTGATTTTAACCAGCCTCTGCTGACCTGTCCAGAGCCTGGTGTCCTTTCAAGTAGCAACAAAGCCTATGGCTTGGGAAGTACGGAGGACTTCTAAGATGTTGCTACAAGGCCACTGTGGCTGGTGTTACATGCAGAACAAGGCTTGCGGGGGGGGGGGGGCAGGGTTCTGCTTTCTTTATTTTTCCAGATAATCAGACCTTTAACAGACAAGTTTCCCCAGGCAAGGGGAATGTGGGAATCAGGTTTCTGGAAGGCAGGCCTTGGAAAGGCCCCTGGGGAACAGGTTCATCCTCCCTGCGCCAGGGGCTTCCAGGCGCCTTTGAGGAGTATGGACGGGAGCAGCGGGGCGGGAGGCAGGAGGAGGCCGGAGGGTGACTGGGAACCTCCGAGGAGGTCTGTTTACTCCTATTTGCCCAAGGTCACCTTTAAATCGTATAAAATTTTCCTCTAATCCTCCTTATCTCTGTTCAGTGAGTCTACAGAAAAGCTTCTTGACATTTTAGGAGGAAAAAACATGTGAGATGAAAGGTACGTATCTAGCGGAAGTGGTGGGATGGAGAAATCTCAGGGTTCTTGCAGCAGGTGCCTCCTCCATATCCGAAAAGTGAATCCGGAAGAGGTGAGAAGGTGGGACCAGCTCCCCGCTGCCTGGTGGGGAAGCGTGCCAGGACCCCCACCTGTCCCCGATCCGAGTTGGTAGGGATGTGAGGCCGGGCCCTCACATGCTCCTCACGAGCAGTCTCCCTGCCAAGCAGTGAGGTTTGCACCTCCCTCCCCTCTCCTCACGAGCCAGCCTTCCTTCTTTGCCTTTTTAGTCCCAGCTGCTGTCCCATTCGTCCACCCGTCGTCCTTGGCCTGCCTGCAAAACAGGTCCCATCAGTTTGAATAACAGACCCCTTTCCTTCTCTTTATTCCTGCCGGGGTCTCAGTCTTCAACAAGTAGAGGGGGCGCTCGTGAGCGGCAGCCATGAGCCACGGCCGCTGGAGTGGAGCAGCGTGCTTTGTGCCAGCCCCGAGCTGCTCCGCTAGGACAGGGTGTGGGCTGGCCTGTCCAGCTTCCTGTGTGACAAGTGCCCCCACCACCCTGAAGCAAGGACTGTGGATCTGCCAGCTGAAGTCCTGGAGGAGTATCTTCAACCCAATAGGTTGGCGGGGGGAGAGCACGCAAGCAAGCGCCTGGGGGCAAGCAAGTGCCACAGGATGTGTGCCCTTCAGTCTGAACCTTGGCATCCCATGGACCACAGTTATCTCTGTAGGAGCATTTCCTGCCTGGAAGTGAACTTACCCAACTGAACACTCTAGATGCATACACCGATGGCCCCACCATGGGTCTGAGTGCCTGCGGGCGAAAGATGCCATCTCTGTGACCACATCAGCAAATAGGTTAAGGAAGGGGAAACTAGAATCAGCCCCATTTACAAAACTCAGTTTCCTCCTCTGAAAAGTGGGGGTGACAGTAGCACTCACCTCTTTGGGTTGTTATGTCCACACAAAGGGAAGTAACAGAATCATTTGTTGTTATCATTGTATGATTATTATCGTTTTGGGGTGGTCTTCCACAAGGGCTGGGCGGGTAACTTTCACGGCCAGCTGCAGCGTGAGAGGACATCCTGAGTGGCAGAGCCAAGAGGCCCTCTTCTGACCTTGACCTCCTCATACCGCATAAGACCCCACGCAGGTCTTTTCCTCCTAGTGTTTTGTCATCACTGAAGTCAACTCTGGGACTATGAACGGGATAGATACACCATTCATAATTTTCCTGACACTTTCAAGTAGTTCCCTAAAATATTGTTTAAAGATGCATGAAAATCCACTTCATGCCTGATTTATGATAAAAATGAGTTGTTGGGTTCTCCTGTTCTTCCCTTACTATTTATTCATTTAATAATAATTATTATAAACCGCCAAGGGCACTGTGTCAGAAATTGGGGGTTACCAATGCTCATTCATTCATTTTTCATTTACCCAGCAAACAATTACTAAGTGCCTACCCCAAACAGGAAGCAAATTACCCAGCAGGAGGCGTTCACATGGGGGATTCGGAGGGGTGGGGTGGGAGCCCATCCCATGCCCAGGGGGTGGGGGCAGGGTGGCATCGAGGGAGTCCATGGAGAGAGGACTGTGAGAGAAGATTGATTTCAAACAATGGGATGATGGGGGCAGGGGTTCTCACTGTTGGAGAAAGGAGTTACACATATGGAAAGAGAGAAACCAGAATCAACCCATTTACAAAACTCTGCAGTGCAGAACCAGAGCAGTAAGGCAGTGAAAAAGGCTTCTGACCAGTCACTTTGTCCCAGAGGCACCGGGGCTAAAAAATAAGAGACAAACCGGGAAGTGGCATGGCCGTGGCCTTGGTTGGCCCATGGGGCTGCTCTCACCTGGGGCTGCTTGGCTGTCCCTGTGGCAGCTTCCCAGTTCTCCCACCACGGCTTTCAGTCCCGGAACTCCTGGCTGGGGGGATGCTGTGGGGGCCCTCACGCCCCACCTGACCTCCTCATGTCTCCCCAGGAAGCCCTTTGGCCACCACACAGGTCTTCTGGGACCCCTCTTCCTGCAGGTGCCCTGGGGACCAGCCTCTCAGAGGCAGTTCTGGGTGAAAGACCTGTGTCAGGATGTGCCCCCCCGGGATCCACACCCGAGGAAGGGAGGGAAGCAGGTCTGGGTGGAGGGAGAAGTTCAGGTCAATGCTGCCCAGGTGGAGGCCTCAGCCGACCTGCTCACTGTGCTGTTAACACATATGAATCCCCCTCCTGCCATGTGGCAACACAGGAGTGATCGCTTCTATTATTATTACTATTGTGAGGCTCAAATATCCACCAAAGAAGTTCTAAAGTTTACTTGTTCACTTCAGACTTCTTTCTCCTTTTCCCTCATTTGGAAATAACTTTTAACTTGGAATCACTGTAGACTCACAGGATGCTGCAGAGAGTTCTGGTGTCCCCTCTACGGACCACAGTGTAGCATCGGGGCCGGGGCTCCAGCCCCTGCGGCGTGGCTGCCACTCGGCTGTATTCAGACTTCACCAGTGGTACCTGCACACACGCGTGTTTGTGTGCCTGCCAAATGCAGTTCTGTGCAGTTTTATCACACGTGTGGACTCATACAATTACTACCACAATGAAGATATAAAACTCTTACATCACCGTAAAGGCACTCTCTCGTGCTACCGGTTTATTCTTATTTCTTTTTTCAAGAAATAAAATGTTTCAGATACAATATGACCCTGAGCCCAGTCCCATTTCCCATCCTCCATCCTCAGAGGCAAGCACAGTTTCTAAAGTTTGAGATATGTATGTCTCCAAAATACTAATACTAGCTGAGTGCTTATTGTGCACCTGACACTGTTCTAAGTTACCTGCTGAAGTAGTTCACCAGTCACCACACCCAGGCACTGTTGTCCCAGGGAGGGTGGGTACAGAGGGACAAAGATGAAGGTAAGTGACACAAAGACACAGGGCTGGAAGGGCTGGGCTTTGAACCTGCCTCCACCGCCGCTCTTCTGTAGCGACACCTACTTGTCCTCTCGCCACAAGGGTCTGCCACTCGCCGTGACGTCCAGGAGATCCGTGCCTGCAGATTTCTGTGCACAAAACGTATCAGTGTTCGCCGCTCAGCAGTGCTCCCTTTAGTGACCACACCGCAGTGTGTAAGTCGCATCCCTAAAGAAGGGCCTTTAGGATGTGAAATTGTTACTTCTCCGTGCAGCGGTGTGGGAACCCCTCACCCATGTCCCCTTGTAGCTGTGTCTGAGTTTTTCTGTGGTTTATTCTGAGACGGGACGTTGCTGAGTGCTCGTGCCTTCCTACCGGGAGGACGTTGCCCGTCCCAGAGTGTTGGTGACCACGGACGCCTCCACCTGTGGAGCCTGAGGATATGGGCCCCGCCGCCCAGTTCTGTTCATCCGCATTTCTGTTTTCTTTGCGCACCCTTTTCTATTGGATCAGATTATGGTCAATTGTAGCAATACTTTTTGTATATTCTGGATAGTATTTATTTATTTATTTATGTATGTATGTATGTATGTATGTATGTATGTATATTGTTGTTCAAGTGCAGTTGTCTCCATTTTCCTCCCACCACTTTCCCCCTCCCCCCCGGATGATAATTCTTAACTGATGATACGCATAGCAAATACCGTTTTCTAGTTCATGTGCTGCTTTTTAAAAAAAGTGAATGTCTTATATCATAGAAAAGCTTATAATTTTGTTTTTTATTGTATTGAATATTATTATATGGTTTGTTCTTTTGTATGTTTGAAGAAATTATTTCCCACCCAAAGTTATAGAGATTCTTTACCTTTTTTTCCAGTTGTTTCAAAGTGTTATTTTCTGGTAGTTTTCACAGTACAGTTTTACTTTGCGCAGTTACCTTGTGTGTAAGGCAAATGCTTTCTCCTGCACAGGGCTGACTCTCTAGTGCTATTTAGGGGTCGTCTCTCTTCCCGCTGTTTGTGGCAACTCCTCTGGTGCACGTCGTGTTCCCACGCACATCCCAGGCTGGGCCTGGTCCCTCCGCTGGCCTCCTTGTATCGACTCCACACTGTCCAAATCACAAGCACTTTATCGTAAATCTGGGTGCTGGGGAGGGAAAGTTGTCCTTGTTCTTCAAAACGATTCCCTCGTGAACTTGTGAATCGCCCTGCCGAGTTTCGCCTGGAGCTCTTTCGGGATCTGGACGCTGTAATTGTGTTGCACCAGCAGGGTGGCCCAAGGGGCCGGCTGACACACACCTGTGGACCACCCGTCCATCCCATTCAGTTTCATCTCTCCCTTTACTCAGTTGTTCTTCTCTGTCCTTCGATAAGGTTCTGTAAGTTTCTCCTTAAAGGCCTTGTACACATTCGATTAGATGTATTTCTTGGTGCCTCCTGTGGTTCGTGGGAACTTTGAGGAGAGGTGTGGACCCTGCCGGAGCCCAGCCACTGGGGAACTACAGGCTCCCAGTCAGGTCCCTTAAAGGGCTCCGGGCTCAGCTTCCTCGTAAACAATTGCACGTCCATCATGGAGTGGGCGTGAAAAGTGAATGCAACGGGAAGGTGACACCCTCAGAACATCGTAAATACTGGATAAGTGTTAGCTCACCCTAGAGTTGCATTTCTAAATGTGTATGCACTTGAACTTCGTGCCTGTGCTTTGCATGTGGACCCCAGGCAGAGGGGGGGGAGGAGTGACTGACAGGCAGCGCCCTCCCTCTTCCAAAGTAAAGAGCAGTAAATTAAACACTGTCAAAAATGCGTGTTAAAATGAAAACTTCTATTGAATCCCAAAGCAGGAATAATTGTTACATTTTCAAACTATTCTGTTTCAGTTAACAGAAAACCAACTAAAAAGGAAAATTAATTGTAAAGGGTCTTTCTTTTCTGTTCACAATTTGGCTTGACTTATTACCATAATTGTTTTTTCTAGTCTTTTTCAAGCAAAACTACTTAGTGTCATTTTTCTTAAAAGTTTTGTTTTTGTAAAACAGTACATGTTTTATCATAAACACGTCAAACACTAGGGAAAAGTACAAAGAAGCAGAAATTTCCCCAAATCATAGCAGTAAAGTAGAACCATTGCTAACGTTTTGGTCAATACCCTTTTTGTATTACTTGATACCAAGAGACAGTCTCCTGGGTGTCCTCTCCGCCGGGGGCTGCGGGACTTGCCGCCTCCAGAGCTGCAGAGGAGCAGCGTCTGACATCAGGCCCTTACATCCCGCTTTATGGAGCTGCACTCATTTATCACATCAACCCCCTGCTTACATCTATTTGATCACGTAGAATAAACCGCGCTCTGGTGAGCCACTGCGGCACCCCTTTTTTTTATCAATTTCAGTGACCACCTCCATCGATAAATTCCTTGGGAGTGAATATTGGGATAAATGGCTCCTTCCTTTTACATTTTGATACATGTCGCCAACCTGCCTCCCAGAGAAGGCGGAATCGATTAGTGCTGTCATCATGGGTGCATGAGGGCGCCCCTTTTCCAATAAGCTAAGCGGGTGTGTCAATTTTCTTAATCTTTATCTATTTGGTGTATGGAACACAAATCTATTTTTGCATATGCATGCCTTTGGTAGAGAAATGAAATATCTTTTCATCTGTTTATTGGCTATTTGAATCTTCTTTTGAGGATTGCCTCTTCAGGGTTACAGTCATCCTGTTGTTTTGAAAGAGTTCTTTGTGCATTGACTTTGTATGTATCATCATGTAACAGCCTCTTGACTTTGAACTTGGCTTGCTTTGGCCAATGGGATGTTTGCAGATGTGATGCAGGTGAAGGTTTTCTTTTTCAAAAAAAAATTATTGATTTTTTAAGAGAGCGTGGAAGGGAGAGAGAGAGAGGGAGAGAATCATCCACTATCGGTTGCCCCTGTGCGCCCTGAACCTGCCAGCTAGGCATGTGCCATGACCAGGAATCGAACCCATGACCTTTAGGTTTACTGAACAATGCTCCAACAAGCTGAGCCACACCACCAGCCAGGCCTGGGTGGAGGTTTCACATGTGTGTGGCTGAGCTTGCCCTCTTTGGTTTCTATTGGCCCCATGAGAAGAAGATGCCCCGGATGACGCTGGTCTCAGAGGAGTGAGAGACGCATGCTCTGACCTCACCCAAACCTGTGCTCCTGAGCCGAGCCCATCGCCCAGCCCGTAGCCCAGCCCGACCAAGATCAGCAGAAGCACAGCCACCACCTCACAGATATGGGTGAAAATAAGTGGTTGTTGTATTCAGCCACAAGGTCTGGGTTGGTTTATTATCCAGCCCTATTATGACCAGAGATGACCGACACACTGTCATTGTCTTATTGTGTGATTTGCACATGTCAAGTTCTTCTCTGGGTCTCAGTTTCTTTACATGTGGCCTGAAGGAGAGGATTACTGAGAGATTACTAATACTAAGGTTCTGGGTTCCAATACAGGGTTTGGAGGTAAGAGGAGAGAGTGTTCCAGAAGGAAAGGCCAGTACAGAGCTATGCAGGACAGGCAGTTGGAGGGGCAGGATTGTCCCAGTGGACCAGGTGGTCCGAGACAGGCAGGCGGGGTGGGCGTGGAGGGTTGTCGCAGGAACCTGGAGGCCTGGGCTCCCTGGGCAGCCACATTTGTTCATGCCCCTCCCGCTCCTTAACCTCTGGCTAACTGGCTTTTGACCCTGCCTTCTTAATTATGGCTTCTCATATCCAAATCCTTGCCTTGGCCCACAGCCTCCTAGAACTTGACGCCTCCTCCCAGCCCTGTTCCCTGGCTTCTGTGCCCCCCACTCCGAGACCTTCCCTTCTCCGTCTGCTCACTGAGTTACTGTCTCCTTCCCGGAGGCTATTCTGATCTGGATCGCCAAGCTTCTTTCTGCAGCTCCATCTTCACCTAGGAAAGCGTCTGTAATTCAAGGAAACAAATCCCAAAAGGAGAAGCTGGGTATATAGGTCAGCAATCCAGACAAAGCAGGCGCAGGACACTGGAAACAATCAGAACCTTACTATTGCCACCAAATAGACGAGAACTTTGGAGGAACACCGACGGTCTCAGAACTGGACCCAGAGAATTACTGGGTATTGTGCTTCTGCGTCCGCTCACAGCTCTGGTGCCACGATTCTTACAGCATCTGTTCCGTGTTTGTGGCTCTAACAGATGGTCTGAGCAGGACCGGCCACAGCCCTCGGGACAACCTGAAGCAGGGGCGGGCAGGCTGCGTCTCTCTTCTGTCCAGCGAAAGATCCTCTCCAAAAACGCTCTTTCTCCGTAAACCTGTTTCTCCCTCCCCCTCTTCTCTGCCAGGTGACCCCTCTCACTGCCAGCCCCTCCCCCATCCTGTGGTCCTGAATTCTCAGCACATCCTGGACCCCAGCCTGTGGTTTGATGGATGCTCCATTGTTCATCTTGCAAACAGCCTCTGCCTTGGAACGTGATTTTGGCTGATGGATACACTTGCCATTCTTCCAAGCCCTACCGGCCTGCATCTGGAAACCATCTCTGGACGAAGTCTTTACACAGCTCTGCTCATCCCCTGGGTACCAGTCACGTCCTGCTCCCCAGCCTGAGTAAGTCCCAGAGGGCTCATAACGATCTGTAAGTCACAATACAGGGGATTTATCATCCCCGATACTTTCCTCACCAAAGTGATGAAAGGCTTTGTACTGACGTGAGACAGGAGGCAGCCTGCTCAAGGAGAAAGAAGATGAACTTGGGAGCAGAGCCACTAGGCTTCCAACACTGGCCCCTCGACTTGCCGACCTGAGCAACTCACAGGTATAACAGCGCTCAGTGTCTGACACACAGTTTGCTAAATCGTAGCTCACCCTCCCCAGGACCTAGTCCAGCCTCTTGGCTGGCACTTACCCTTTGTCTCCTAGTTTAGTCAGATCACTGGCTTTCTTTGAAGCCAGCACCTGGTTTACTTGGACTTTGAACATCGAGCTCACGGCCAGTCGTGAAGCAGGTGCCCAGGAGAGGCGGCCTGATGCGGTAGAACGAGATGTGGTCCTCTGAAAACTCCGCGTGTGTGTTCTGTGCCCCAGGAACCCGGCTGTGCGGGTACCAGACTCCCGCGCTCTCTTCCATGCCGTGACTCCCCCCTGCACTCGATGGAGAATCCAAAGGTGCACAGCGGCCCGCCAGGCCCTCCACGCCTGCGCCTCCTCCGCTGCCGCTGAAGCCACCCTGCACTGCTGTCCCTCCACCTTCCTCTCTCTGTCTGTGTACTGGCCGTGCCTTCTGCCTGGGATGTTCTTCTGTGTCCCTGTTTTAGTCCACTAGGATCCGCTCCACACCTCCCTCCCCTCGGCTGGCTAGCTGGCAGTCTTTCCTGTTCTTTGGCTTGTACACCCCCCCCCCCCCCGTCTCTTCCTTCCTCTTCTCCCTGTGAGTTTGTGTCTGTCTCAAATTCCTCCTTTATATAAGGACAACGGTCATACTGGATCAGGCCCATTCTAATAACTTTATTTTAACTTGATTGCCTCTAAAAAAACCTCACCTCCAAATGAGTCACATTCTGAAGCACCAGGGGTTAGGGCTTCAACATGTGCATTTGGGGGAGGGGCCGCAATTTAACACGTGACCATCACCTCAGTGAGGCCAAGACTTTTGTCCCAAAGTAAAACAGCAGAACTGGCCCTGCCCCGCATCCCCGACCACCCAGCACTCGGTTCTCCTTGTATCATGGAAGATGGAGTTTTTCTTCCTTTCTTCTTCCTTTTGTGCTGCTTTCAGTCTTTCTATCCTAAATCAGACTAAGGCTAACACTACCCGTGTGGCCCTGGACCGTCTTCTCCCCGCCCCGGCCCGGAGGCCCTCATGTCAGCACGGCCTGTGCCAGCCTCACCCCCGTGCCCCAGGCCTGGTCCAACTTGCATGGTGTGTGCAGGGGGTGAGTCCCAGTACCAGGTGGCGCTGGCTGAGGGGCCAAGGGGGAAGAGCAGTGGCTTCAAAGCTGACAGAGGCCACTCATGGACACCGATGATCCCCTACTTCAGCCCAAATGCAGAGACACCCACCCTCTACTTGGTCAGCCTCACGGGGCTGTTTTTCCCCCTTAAATAAGATGGCAGTTTGGTCCAGTGAAAACACCTTTGTTTCTGTGGCTCATGAGTGAGAAGTGGAGTTTCTGCCATAGAATCCATTTCCGAACCTTCCGGCCTTCGCCTGTTGTCTGCAGCTGGCAGAGAAATGACAGGGACCAGCAAGGGCCCTGGTCCCAGTGCCCTGTGAGCAGATCCCTCCTGCACCTCCGCTGTGGCCTGGCTCCCTCTCTGAACCTTCATTGGAGCCCATTAGGAGAACAGCCTACGTTCATCTGCTCGGCACCTCGTTACATACCTTGAGTCAGAATGACCTCCCTGTTGGCTTCTGCATTTGCGCTCACTGTGGCTGTGGGTGAGGCTCGGGTTCTGGGTGAGGTGCACTGTTGATGGGGCAGGGGAACCTGCCTTGGCCTCAGTCTCCAGAGAACATGGGAGAAAAGGAGAAATCAAGCAGCAGAGCTAATTGATATCATCCCTGAGTCTTCCCTGCTCCTCCTTCAGGTCAGAGTATCACAAGCCATCCCAGAATCTGCTTACCTCCACCACTGCTTGCCTGCCTCCTGCACTGACCCTCCCTGCAGAGACTCCCTGCTTCCTCGCTGCCCCCCCCCCCAATCTGCTGCTCTCTGCTCAGCAGCCCTAGCGGTTAGGCCATCTCCCTCCCCTGTGAGAAGCTTCCAGACACTGGAGCCTTTACCAGAAACTAAAGAAGCTTAAACTTCAGGGAACCTCACTCTCCAGAGTCTCTTCCAAGGCCCTAGTTGGGCCTCAAGCATGTGGTTAACGAGCACTGTCAATGCAAAGATTAATTAGGATTAGTGACTGCCAGGGAAAACTGCTGTGCCCTGGAATCTTACAGCTCAGATATAAAAGAACCTGGATAGGAGGTTTCCCAAACCTGACAGCAATCCTGAAAATCTGCATGACATAATCCACAATGAATTGGGCAGGTGAAAAAAAACTTCAACTTTATCAATGTAGAAAACCATTATGATTAGACTGCTGGAGGAATCTCCGACTTAACTTTCTGTTCTCTGCCGAGAAGATGATGTTACAAAATCATTGTTCCGTGAGGACGTAAATAAGGAGAACGTAACCCGAACAACTCGGGGGGAAAAGAAAGCCAGGAAAGTGGGTCAGGGCACTAAGTCAGAAATAGAGTGGGATTTCCCTCAACTTTGTGATGTTTTTGATGATTGTCCATTTTTTCAGATTGGTAATTGATTGTGACTTCTTTTCTCATTCTAAATAAATAGTAAACTGCGTAGCTAATTTCTCCCTTAATTCTATATCCTTTTAAGAGGATGCTCCAAACGGTATAATTTTCAGACCCAAGACACCTGGATCTTCTGCCTCCTAGGACTTCCTGTTGCACTTGGAATAAAACTTAATCTGTTTCTGGTGATCTGCAGGCCCCTGAGCCCCTCCCTGCCCACTCTGACCTGCTCTCCAGTTCTCTGACTCTTACCCACCACACTGCCGCTTGGTGGGTCTTCTCTCTGATTCTCCAGCTGCTGAGCTCAGTCCAGCTTCAGCAACTTTGCATTTGATATACCTCTTACCTGGAACCTCTTCTCTGAATTTTCCTTTCTAGACATTCAGGCTTCAGCTCAAGGCCACCTCCTTCAAGAAGGCCTCCAGGATAATCCTACCTAACATGGGGAGACCCCTTTCCACCCTTCCTACCACAGTCTCTGCTGTATCCCTTGGCTTTATATATTTATCTGAAAGTATAGTGTTTTTTCTTCAGTGCCTCTCCACTTCCCTCACCCTGGGATCAGAGACCCCACGACCCCCAGGAGGGTAGGGGCCACACCTGCCTGGTCCGTCACTACCTTCAGCACCAACAACAGTGCCCAGCACACAGTTAACACCCAATCGACTGCTGTTTGTAGTTTAAATAGATATCTCCTGTTTAGAACGTACATTGACAATATGCCTTCAGATCCTTAAAGTAGGCAAACCCATTAATTTCATTCTAGAAACTAATTTCAAAGAAATCATCAGGGAGGGACAAAGAAAGTGCTTTAG
Source organism: Artibeus jamaicensis (assembly GCF_021234435.1). Lineage (NCBI taxonomy): Eukaryota > Metazoa > Chordata > Mammalia > Chiroptera > Phyllostomidae > Artibeus > Artibeus jamaicensis. The sequence goes on from NW_026522057.1 coordinate 12,785,473, forward strand.
ATCATGGACGTTATAATCAATCAGATGTGAGTTATTGTCTTGCCTCCACCCATGAAATGGCTGCTGTGTGACCTTGAGCAGATTCCTACTGTCTCTGAGCTCTGGCTTCCGCCTCTCTGAGTGGGGATAGTGATCGTACCTGCCAGAGAAGGAACCAAGAGGCTCATCGGAGGCCATGCAAGGAACGTGCTTAGCACCGAGCCGGGCGTATGAAAAAGCTCAGTCAATGCAGACTCTTAGTGAATTCACGTTACTGGAGATAATCTCGTTTGTAATGGAATAAAATCTGAAAGCCTAAATATATAACCAGAGGGATTGTTTACGTACGTTACGCTACATCTTTAGAATAAATTATTGTACATTTCTGAGGAGCTTGTGTTTAAAGAATATTTAATAATGCAACTAAAAGCACACAAAGTGAGATTAGGTGAAAAACACCGCATACAAACCAAACAAAATGTGGTGTGACTTCTGTCATGTAAATATGCGTCCATGTTTATTTTTGTGTTCGAACGAATGCGTATCCTGAGAGGCGGTGCAGCAAAATCTTACTGCCACCTGTGGGTAATGGGATTATGGTCGTTTTGATTTTCCCTTCACTAGTAACTATAATTTTAAAAGTATTACTTTCAAATCAGTAGAGGAAAAATGTTGTTTTTAAAGAGTGTGTCCAGCTGTCTCACACTATGCCCTGATGGCAGCAATCATCTGTGGACGTTAGAAGGCAGATTAAATTACTGAGGCTAATTCTTCTCCCTGCAGGGACTGTCCCTGCACTTTGCCACCTGATTGTCCAGTTCCTCCCACAGAAGACCTAGTGACTCCTTTTGTCCAATGGAATGTGAGCAGAGGTGCCTCTGGCACATGGCACTTGGCACAGGCTTGCATCCCAAATCTGCAGCTTTGAATGGCCCAGCAGCCTGCAACTATGTGAGAAATACACGTTTATGGTTGAACGTCGCTCAGAGGGTGTGGTTGTTTGTTTCACAGCAATAGCTGACTGATGCCGGGGGATTTAAATGTTTCGCAAGTACTCAAATTAATCAAGAGGATGCTTGTTATCCCCAGAAGGTATAACTGGATTGCAGTGATAAGAAAGCTGAGATCTACCCTGGCTGGTGTGGCTCAGTGGATTGAGTGCTGGCCTGCAAAGAGAAGGGTTGCAGGTTCGATTCCCGGTCGGGGCACATGCCTGGGTTGTGGGCCAGGCCCCCAGTTGGAAGTATGTGAGAGGCAACCAATCAATATATGTCTCACACATTGATGTTTCTCTTTCTCTCTTTCTCCCTCCCTCCCTCTCTAAAAGTAAATACATAAAATCTATTTTTTTTAAAGTTGAGATCTAAAAGAGTTAGAAATCAACAATCAATTCTTTAAGGATCTCAGAGGCAAAAGAAGCCCTGAGCTCTCCTCGGTGACCTCAGCTCATTTTCAGGTTCTGTGAGTGTCTAAGATTTGAAGTCACCGAATGTTGGAATCTCCTTGTCCTCAGAGGTCACCTGGTCCTACAGACGAGAAAATATTAACTTCCATTGTAAGAATATTTTTCCTTTTAGAAAAATTATATATAATGAAGACAGACAAAAAAAAAGACAGAAAAACCACTCTCAGTACTACCACCAAAAATAACCTATCAAACATTAGTTACATACATGTATATGTTTATATAGGTTTATATTTTTCCCACAAAAAAGGAGAGCATGATATCCATTCTGTTTTGCATTTTCTTTTCCTTTAAAAAATTTTCTACTTGCATTTACTGTGTCGTAAAAATCTCCTGCCATTTTACACCTTCTGCACGGTCCTCCTGAACTGCACGAGGGGCTGTTGCCTGTTCCCAGTGAATGGGTGTCTCAGAACCGCTGTGGCAACTCCTGTAACGATATCTATCTTTCAGAGCGAGGGGAAGGGAAGAAGAAAGAGAGGGACAGAAACATCAATGTGTGGCTGCCTCTCACATGTCCCCTACTGGGGACCTGGCCCGCAACCCAGGCACATGCCCTGACTGGGAATCGAATTGGTGACCCTTTGCCTCACAGGCCTGTGCTCAATCCACTGAGCCACACCAGCCAGGGCCAATATCTATCTTTTATTGTAGTTATTATAAGAAACATCCTATATGCAAAGATCTCCATGTAGACATCTGATTGCTTCTAAGGGTTAAATTCCTAGAGATGGGAATTCTTGGGTGGGGGTTGTGTGTAGTTATGAGATATCCTGTCTCCAAGTGTGATGTCCTCACCTGTCTGATGGGAGGGGTCTGAAATCGGTAACGTGTGTGTGATTGGACTTCCTGTTGCACTTGGACACCCCTGGCAGCGAGCTACCCCTGGAACGACATCGTCCAAGGCACTATGACCAGATTGGATGTTCCCAGAAGAGAAGCAGCACTCAGAGAAATGGGAAAAGTAAGTTATAAAAACGCCAAAGGTCTCCCTTCACCCTCAGACGGCCCCGGTGATGGATCCTCTTACTGCGCCCTTATCGACAGATGAGGGAACCATCCCACCTCCGCCCCTGGATCAACTCCATGACCAAGAGCCCGGGAGCTGTGGCTCTCTGCCCCCACCTCCCATGTCTGCTGCAGGCAACGAAGACACCGTGTTGGTCATCTGCAGCCTGCCTCCCCGCTGCTGAGGGTGACTTTGTCACAGGTCTCCTCACCAATCCTGTGACCGGTCTAACACGGAGAGGAGGAACCCGGGGCCCGGCGCACACCGGAAACCAGGGCTCTAAGGAGGGCTGCGCTCTTAGCCTGCTGGGTCTCCTGGGACAGCATCTCACCTCTCCAGGGGAGGTAGAGATGTTCAGCTTTTCACCAAGTATGTTTTTTCATCCTGGGCACACAGCAAGGCTACGTCTCTCAGCCTCCTCTGTGGGTACGTGGGACTGTGTGACTGCTTTTCAGCCAACAGAATGTGACTTGTGTCACGTCTACTCCAGGCCTTTGAGAACTTCTCACGACTCCTTACGTTTTTGGTGACCTGATGCTGGCAAAGGTCACCAAAAGTTGCCCTCTGCTCCTAGCCACGGGAGCCTCTCCCACGCAGCAGTTTGCCTCCTCAAAGCAGGCCAAGCAAGGAGGCGGTGGAGAGAGTGGGCTCGCAAGACAGAAACCGGGTGTTACGTGGCAGGTGCTTCCTGCAAGCCAGACCCAGAGTCCTTGTGGCACCATTAATCAAGGACACCTGTTGTGCGGTTTACATGGGAATTCTGCTGCGCTGGACGCATTGCACATGTTAGGGATGGCTCGTTAGAGCAGCTAGCATTACCTTAAGTAACACTTAGACTTTATTGAGTATCTATTTTGTGTGGGACCCTATGCTTCACACACCACAAACATCTGCCCTTACAAACCTCACACAGGACCATGACCTTGGAGTTATTGCCCCCATGTTTTCAGAGCAGTGAAGGAGCTGGGATTCAAGTGCAGGTCCTCTGGACCCTGATTCCATAACCAGCACAGCCTTAATGTTCCAGGGGACCTGACGCTTCAGGATTCTGCTGGTCCCTGAACAAAGCGGTGAACAGAGCAGTGAGGAGTGTGCAGATTGGAGATGACAGGCCAGGGCCCAGGCTCTCACTGATGGAGGCCTCCAGTAAGGGCTTGGCTTACCTATGCCTCCGTTTTCTCATCTGTCAAATGGGCCTGCAGTGAGACATTTCACCACATGGCGTTGTTTGGCATCAAATCATATTGCCTTCACAAGACACTGGGTGCTGAGTGTGGCTCTGGACATGGCATCAATCGCAGCCTTACGTGACGCAGGCCCCCTCCCTGCACCAGCCCTCCCCTGGCCACCCTCGGCTTCTTACCTCTAAGCCCCTTGCCCTTTCTGAATTACCTTTCAGTGAAATCTTGCCCTCATCTCCTCTAGCGCTCTGAACGTCTGCTTTGCTGGGAAAACAGGGACACCACTGCTCAGCGCAGTTCTCAGGAAGCCGAGTGCCTCTCCATTATTTATTAAGCAGCCTTTCTCAATCAAAGAGCCTGAAATTCCAGAAAACTTGTCCCTCCATCGCCTGCTGGGAGAGTGGCAGCGTCCTACCAATTTAGGGAGCCCTGGGGAGAAATCAGAGTCTGCAGCTCCCAAAAAGAAGCCTGGCTGGGCTGATCGAAAATAGAAGGGAGGAAGGTTGACCTGGTTTGGGCTGGTCGTTTGGGGCTGGCCTTCTGGGGTGCTCCCCAGGGTGCGGGGCAAGGACTTGGCGCAGGGGCAGCGGGTGGGCTGACTGCCGCTGGCACTTCTGGTGGGTGGGCAGGGCAGAGCGCAGGGACGGGGGGAGGGAGGAAATCTGCGCCCGTGGCTCTGTCCATCTGTGGAAGTCCCCACATGAGGGAGAGTTGGTCAGAAAGGCTCAGGTCCCCCACCCACCCTAGTCTCTGTGACCTGCTCCCAAGCCCCCCAGGGCCCGGGGCGCAGCCAGCACACACCTGTGCCTTTGTGCAGAGCATTCTGGGCATGGACACACCGCCTTGTTTGGGGTGGTTGGTTAGGAAAGGAAACAGAACATATGTGGCCAAACAGAGTGAGTCCATTAAGTTTTACTCAATGAGAGCCCTGGCTGGCTTTGCTGGCTGGAAGTATTTCAAAGCTGGAGGAGGCCTTAGAGTTACAGGGCTTGACACCTTTGGAAATCGGCACTTGCTTGCTGCTTGAACAGTTCTCCTTGCCTCAGGGGACAGTCTGATCCTCCCCAGCTCTGCTTCCAGTCCGGACACTTCCAGCCGCTCACGGAAACCCCTGTGGCCCTGAAGCTGGGTGTTCCGACATGTCGTGCACCTGCCCGGGTGCGAGCCTGCTGTCCCTGTCACTCGTCTGGAAAGCCCTTGTTCTCTCAGCCTGGGGAAATTCTCAACACCCACCAGAGAAAAGCTCAGGTGTCGCCCCCAGCCGCAAGTCTTCCCTGGTCCCACCAGGTAGAGCTAACCTCGGGGGCCTGAGCGCTCATTCTTGCCTTGGGGCCTGGAAACCCTAGGCTGGCGGGTCACCCCCCTGATACTCAAAGGTCTGTTCCTCATTATTCTTCAGCTCAAAGGCCCTGTCTCAGAAAGACCTTCCTGGTCCCGAGATCTAAGGCTGTCACTGCCGGACTCTGCCTGGAGACAGACTCTAGGACATGGAGCCGTTTTAGGTTTTTCCCAGCACCCTCCACCCGGCAGTCCTGCGGGTGCAGTGCTTACCTGTCCCTTCCGGCCTCCCAGCCTCTGAGGACAGGGACCTGGTCAGTCCACTGCGGCGCCCAGGCCCCACACAGGCCTGCGTACAGTAGGGCCTGGTAAGCCTGCTGGAATGAGTGAACCTGCAGCTGGCCTTCATCTGGCATCCCAGGTGCGGTTCTCGAGGACTGACCCGTGTCCTGAGTGCTTGCAGCCCCTGAATACGCCTGTGCCACGCGTGGGGCTCAGAGCCCCCAAGCCCGAGGCCGGGCCCTGCCCAGTAATGTTTATGGCTCTGCTCTAGGCCCTAACAGCGGCCACATTTTGAGGGTTTGGAGGAGCATTCAGCCCAGTCAAGTAGATAAATCACATCTTTTAAAATGGGCCAAACATGGGTTTGCACAATAGCCTATGACAAACTCGTCTTCAGGAAATGATTTGGCAGAAAATATCTGTTTTTCCAAAGGGCGCCATGGCCCTGGGAGAAATAATGAGGCTTCGTTAGAGTTCTAATTGTCTCCAGGCTGACAGGCCGCAGCGCCATCAACGCCGCCCGCTCAGTGCTCGCACGCGCACCCGGCGGCGCCTATTCTCGGGCCTCCCAGGTAAGCGTCCTACTTCCAGGGGTGGCCTGGCACGTCCAGTGTCTGTGCTCTCAGTCCCTGCCCCCTCCTGCTGACACACGACCTCAGAGGGAGTGGGGCACGTCTGTTCCCCGTGAGCCCAGGGCCCAGACATGGCAGTGTGTGTGGGGGGGTCTCTTCTTCCACCTGCACTCGGGAGGTCAGCAGGGGCTGCAGCATCTCCTGAATGCACCCCATGGGCTCATGAGGCTGGGGTGCTGTGGTCAGAGCTCGGGCTGTGAGGCCCTACAGTAAAGAAATAAGGGCCCTGCACCCTCTGAGCTGCAAAGGGCCGTGGTGGCCATCCACCGGTGCCCTGACCGTCCGGATGGGGGAAGGGGGCAGATGTGGGCATGTTGAAGGCAGAAGGACGTGGGGGCTGGGCTCCAGGAGAACTGTCTGTGCTGAGCTCCTGGCAGTGGGGTCGGGGCTCACCCACGTGGGAGGCTCACCCGTGCCCAGGTCCACACTGCCCCTGAGTGAGGTGGCACGTGTCATCTGTGTCGTCTCACCCAGGGCTCACACCAGCTGTTAGCCCACCTCCCAGCTGAGGAAAGTGAGGCTCACAGAGGCCAAGCAACTTGCCCAGAGTCCCACAGCTAATCCCTCTTCCACATAAAAATCGGCCACTTGGGAAGACATCCCCAAAGTTCCTGGCATTCACACCCTGAAATGTGCCTCAACTCCACTCCCATCCTGAGCCCATGGTGGAAGGGAAGGGCACCCAGTCAGGACCAGGGCCCTCAGCCTGGCCTGCTCATCGGAAAGTGCAGCACATTCCACTGCCTCTTGCCTGTGGGCAGGGACCATCGGCTCCGTTTACAGAGGAGAGTGAGACTCAGGGAAGGGGGCTTCACAGTGGGTCGGGGGGCTGAGCCAGTCTGGTCTGCTTTGGAGCCCTCGTGTCTGCAGCCCCTCCCACTGCCGCCCCTCCCAGCAGAATCCCTCATAGTTCTGACTGTGGGCAACGAGTGGGCGGTTCCACAACAGCCCTGCTTTAGATGCCAGCACCACCAATAACGCTGAACAGCTGCTATGCAGGAGCCCGGTGCCTGACCTGGGGGCCAGCCCTCAGTCCCTCTGCTCCCTGGTGCTGTGAGCAGGGGGCCTCCCAGGAGGAGAGGCCCAGTGTCCTCAGAGGCCCGGTGGGAGGGTGGAGGCCTCTGCAACCCCTGGAGAGAAGGTGCAAGTGGGGGGATTGTGAGAATGAGGACCCTCTAAAAGTTCCAGGGGGGACCCACCTCGCAGAAGCAACGTGGTGCTAGAGCCTCAGCCCTGCCTTTCAGGAGCTGCCCGACGCCGTCCCCTCGGAGAGCTCTGCACACCTGCTCCTCGTGCCGGTGCGGCTGGAGGGCCCTGCTTTGTGCTAATACCGTTCAAAACAAGCACACGTTCATTCCACCCGTGGGTCTCCCTGAGGGTCCCCGAAAGCCCCTGGAGGTTCTCTGAGCAGGGGCCCAGCTCAGGGTCTGAGGCCTGGACAGGGGTTTCCGTCCGATCCCTCAGGATGCTGTGTGTCCTCAGGAGAGCCACTGATTTCTCTGATCACGCTGAGCAAGTCCTCGCTGAGTCCTCACGTGGAGCCAGGTTAGGTTTAGAGGAAGAGACAGGACCAAGGAGCACATTCTCTGATTGTGGGACTGAAGCAGAGATGCTCCAATACTGCTGGGGGCAGGGCTTGCATTTGACCGTAGACCCCGTGACTCACTGTAAAAACTGCCCCTCAGCTGCCCCTCCACCCAGGGTGCTTGCTTTGGGGGCAGTGTTTTCACCCTTGGGGAACCTCAGGAGCTCAGGCCTGAGCCAGAGGGGCGGGCAGGCTCCCGGAGATGGGCTCAGGGACATTTGGGCAAGAACCCCACAGCCCCAGAGTGAGGTCTAAAGGGGCCCATAGTCCACCCCGCCTAGGCCCTGCCGAGTCTTCCCACCGGGGGTCTAGCTGGGTAAGAGGAGGGGGTGGGGGAGCTGTAAAGTCCACGGGCCTCTTGTAATCTGGCTCGAGAGCAGTTCTGCCCTAAACGGTTGTCACCCCCTCCTCTAATCCCTGCCCTAAGACTGAAGATCCAAACAAGCCCACCTGGTGGGCGCCCCCTTGCCCAAGCTGCCTGTCCTCCAACCTCACCTCCTTCAGCTCTGCCTGGTGTCCATCTGGTCTGCCTGCTGCCCCGCCCAGGCCGGCCCCGCCCGCTCTCCGCTCAGCTCCGCTCAGCCTGCAGCACGCAGGGAGCCTGGCAGGTGGAACTTGACTGAAAGCTCTACAAACAAGTTTCCCTGAGTGACAACTCTTCATCTTTCTCACCCTGCTACTCCCTGAACATTTTATAGCAGAGAAAATGGGAAAGAAAACAAGAAAGAAAGAAAAGCACTTGGGTTTTCTGAGATAAGTAGTGAGTGTCTGAGAGGCTGAAATGCTAAAAGCTGTCTACACCGTGAAGCCACCAGATGGGCCTTCCCATGTCTCTCGTGAAGTGTCCTCACCAGGAGAGAGGCTCCCGTCCACACTGGCCCAACCTCAGGCGCGCAGGCTGCAGGACGAGGCTGCCTCTTTCACCCTCCCAGGGCAGGGACTCCACCCACAAGATCCTTCCAGGCCTTCAGGTTGTATTTGGTTGGACCAGGGGCCACTGACTCTGCAGTGCTGTTCTCTGCCTTAGGAGGGGTGGGGGAGGACAGCTCAGTTGCGAATAAAATTAGTTCTCACTGTGCCAGTGGTGCCCCAAAGCAGTCCCTCAGCCACCAGCTGACCAGGCTTCTCGAGACACCTCAGCATCTTTCTCACGTCGCTGGCACATGGCCACCAGGCTCACGCCAGCTCGCCAGGCAAAGGGCTGGGGTGGTGTTGGGTCCTGTGGTCTGGGGAGCCGGACTGCACACTGAGCCCCCACTGTATAACCTGGAAGGCCGGCTCTGCCCTGATGTTGGCAGGAGCAGAACTTGGGTTTGTGGGTTTGTCGTGAGGCCCTTGTTGAAGAGATGAAATATAGACAGAGTAGTTAAGGGCCTGGGCTCTTGGTTCAAATTCTGGCTCCATCACTTCCTTGCTGTGCCCTCTTGGGGCACTTCCGCCCTCCCTGGGGCCTCCTTGTCACAGGGAGGGATGACAATCTGACAATGATATAAAATAATGCCCGGAAAACAGGCAGCATGGTACCCGGCAGATACACGGCAGCTTCTCTCTGTTAGTGTTCTTATCCATTTCAATATCGGTCCAGCTGGGTGATGTCATGGGCTCTGCAGGCCTTGATCCTGAAACTCCTGGGAGTCCGGGTCCCCCCTCTCTACCTCGCTGCCCTCCAGCCCACCTCTGCAGCAGCGAGCTCAGGGCCAGCCCCTACGGCGACATCCCTTGTGGGCAGAGACAGCGTGCAGGATGACTGCGTGTGAGCTGGACCTGGCTCGTCGGAGGCTCTGCTGACCAAGAACCTCAGGGACAGCCTGTGCGATTACCACTGCAGAGCCAGCGCAAGCATGAACCTGGCACCGTGCAAGGTGGGGCCGTGTCTCCCGCCCTGGGGGGATGCACTTGGGTGACCTCTGACGCTCTCTCATCCTGCAGGGTGCTTAGAGGGGAGGATGGGAACAGAGTGGAAATGGGAGCCTCAGTTTTCACCTGCTTGGGTTCCGTGAGTGACAGATCCTTAAAGCTTACCCTGCAATTTGTGGGCATTCTGAGGTCTTTTTCACCTTGAACATGAGAATGGGAAGAGAAAAACACCCCAACACTGCTTCCTAAACTGCTCCCACCGAGCACAGCCATAGCGGTAGTTACCTGCACTTGCCTGACACACTCTCCAGCCCGATGACAGGGGTGTCCCTGCCAAAGGTGATTTGCATTTAGATTAGTGGCATGTCTCCTCCCCATTGTGAGCCCGGGGAGCTTAGAATGAAGTAGAGTGTGGGCAATGGAGGGAAACACGTGGTTCATATTTAAATAATTCTTTCAAGTTTTAGATTATCCCTGTTCCTTTCGGGTTTCAGGATGAAATTTATATCTTGATAGGATTCTTTGTGTTAGGGGCTCACACAAGGTTATGATCAAATTGTCGGCCAAGACCAGGATATTGCATGAAGGTCGGGGGGGGGGGACGGCCTGGTCCCTGGCTCATGGCGTGGTTGGCAGCACTGTTCCTTCGGGGCTGATGAATTGAGAGCCCCAGGTCTAGGCTGTCTGTCTGGTGGCCGCTGGCTGGAGGGGACTCTAAGGCTTAGTGTCATATTCCTCACTGGGGGGGAGGTCACTTCCACACAGAAGCTTGCTTTATCTAAGTGTGCAAGCCAAGAAGGCAATAGAATGAGTCAACCAGCAAGATGGAAGCCATAATATTTTGCAATCAAATCACATAAGTAATGTTCAGTACTTCGGCTCTATTCTCATGGTTAGAAAGAAGTCACAGGTCCTGCCCACCCTACCACCCCAGGAGGCCATCCCGGAGGGTCCCCACCACCGGACAGTTCACTGAAGCTCTTAACCCCGTGGCTGCTTGGCCCCCATCGCGTGGCATTGGACCCCTCCCCACCCCGCCCGCCATCCCTGTGCATTTGCTCACTCAGCCACTCATTCCACAAGTGTTGCAGACATCTCTCTGCGCCAGACTGTGGGCTGGGCCTTGGGAACAAGGTCTCTTTGACCCAAGCAGCCCCTGGTAAAAAAGGCAGGTGGGGGGAGGTAGGAATCACAGTGGTGCCACCTTCCTGGCCACTCAGCCCCCCTCTGCCCTCAGGCACCCTGCTGGGGCCCCTTAGCAGGGCACCGATTTACATGACATCCCAGTCCCTCCAAGGCCCCTCTGCAGGGCGGTGCCTTCTCTTTAGAGAACAAGACGTTCTGAGGCCTCCCTCCTCTCTCTCTCCACCCCTGCCAAAACTTCCCTTAAGAACCACAGAAGAAAACTGTTTATCCCAGGGCTTCGGGGCTGGGAACACAGGCAGATGGCACCGGAATTAGCAGCTCGGCAGGCACAGAAGTTTCTGAACACAGTCAGCTCCAAACGGCTTAGAACTTTCCCCCTCCCCAGGCAAGTGTGGGGAGCAGTGCTGGGAGCCCTTTCCCAACTCCCGGCCCCTCCCTTCCTGACCTCCTGGCCCAGGCATCACATCACAGCCTGGCACTCAACCTCCAGGCCAAGTGCCCGAGTTGCTGAAGTTTATAGTGGGTGCAATCTGGGTGACTTCTTGGAAGAGGTGGGCTCAGAACTGAGCCCAAGGTCCAGAAGGCTGTTGGAGACACAACAAGAAAAGGCAGAGAAGACTTCAACTGTCCAGGTTTTTTCAGAGTGGCAGGAGGCTGGAGTTCAGTGAGCCTGAGCGACCTATCCAAGGTCATACAGCCAGGTAGACCAGATACCCAAATCCAGGCTGCCTTCTGGGGGTCGGGGGTAGGGTTCTCTCTGACCCCAGGAATCTGGGTGTATACAGCTCCACATGAAACAGGCCTCAGAAGAAATGGTTCACTCCAGAAAGCTCTGCTGAGATCAAACTCTGAAGAACTCTCCGATTTACCCAGGGTGTGCAATAATTTGTTTTTGATTAAGCAAAATGTCATTGGTCACAGTGGGACCAGTTTTAATGTTCAAGTCTTCCTGCTTCCCTCACTTCTCATAACACGAATCTGCGCCTCCTGTCTTCACCTGTGTCTGAGAAGCAAGTCCCTTTGGTTCTCCCCCCTTCCCTTCTTCCCTCCCTCCCTTCCTTTCTCCTCCCTCCTTTCTTCCATTCCACTGTGACCTGCCTTGTGTCCCGTAGTGTTCTGCGCTCCAAGGAAACCCTGGGTGAGACGTGCACACACCTGCCTCACCCTGGAGCCTCCAGCCGGACAGGGAGACAACACAGGGCGGTGATTAAGTGGACCCCACCTGCTCTTTTGGAGACTTGCCCTCTTGTGGGACCCCGGGGGGGTAGAGATTAACAGGTAAATCAGCAATGGCAGTCCAGAGACACTCCCAATATAGTAAAAGCACAAAGTGTGAGTGGATGCGATCAATTATTGGTATTAGGGAGGGCTTCCTGGAAGAGGAGACACTTGAATTGAGTGTTAGGGTGAATGAGTGCCAGGGCAGAGCATGTTATGAGGACTTTCTTCCAAGGTTATAGGTAATGGATGGATGAATAAATGAATACACAAATCTAATCAAGACCTCCTTCTGGCATCAGAGTTGGGTCTGGTACCTTCCAAGTTCTTTCAGAGCTGGGTGAGCTCTGACACCTGTCCAGGGAGTCCTCTGCCCAGGCAACTCCTTTAGGGGAGAAAATCCCCTTTCCTCCTGTTGCCAGAGGCTTCCCTGGGGCTTCAGGCCTCCCTCTCCCCAACAGTCTCCTGCTCAGAATCCTAGAAGCTCTAGGTTCCCCCAGCCCTGGGTTGCTCTGCCTGTGGATTTGTCCACAGCTTTCAGGAGGCAGCAGAGTCATGGAGAAGGGCACGGACCTGGGCTCAAACCTCACCTCTGCCCAGTCATGGCTGTGTGATCCTGAGTACGTGACTGCACGGCTCTGAGCCTTGGAGCTCTCATCTGAAAATTAAGGCTGGCTGTGATGCCCATCACAGGCTGATGCCAAAACACACCAGCTGTGCATCCCTCCCATATCCGTACTCTCTGGGGTGGGACCCACGAAGTGAAGCTTCTTTCTCGCCCCTGCAGGGTGCACTGCCCTGTGACTCACTTTGGCCAGCAGAATGTGTTGCACGTGCTATTGTGCTGATTCTAAATGTGCATCTGCTCACATCTTTGGAAACCTGAAGCCTCTGTTTGAACACACAAATCCGGGCCAACCTTCCTGGAGGATCAAAGACCACACAAAGCCCCTGGTGTGTAAGGAAGGCAGCCAGTATCACCTGAGCCAAACCACCGATGACTGCACAAGCCGGAAGGAGCTTAGCCAAAGCAGCAGAACTGCCCAGCCAGCCAGGAGACTCACGAACTAAATAAACGCCCTAAGCTACTACTTTTGTGGTTGTTACATACCATAACTGTGACAACGCGTGACCGGAACATACTCCGCAGGGTTATTGTGAAGATGAAACTAATGAGTAGATTTAAAGTGCTTAGAGCCTGCGTCTGGCACCCAGGAAGCCCTAAACCGGTATTAGCTATTGCTAGTGTTGCAGATTTGCCTGGTCCTCTGGCAGAGCTTGTCCCGATCACCAGAATCAAGGTCTGAGTGAACATCAATGCTTATGATGTCATCACCAGCCTGGACACGATGCTTCTGCTACGTGGTTATTGTGTGACCTTTGGGAAGTGTCTTTACCTCTCTGAATTTACATTTGCTCATTGGAAAAGTGGGCAGGAAGATATCAAACTCTAAGTGTTGCTGGGAGCCATGGTCTACTCAGCAAATACCCAAGCTGAACTCACCTGGGATCCCACGCCAGGAAATGTTGATGAGGGTTGCAAAATGGATGAGGTGGGGGTTCCCCATGAGGGGCACCATGTGGGGGACAGGACAGGAAAAGAGAGGGACATCGGCCTCATGACTTTTGGTCTCACGGGCTTAGCTGTACTCCGTGTCCTTTCACTGAAACCCCCTCACTGCCTCGGGTGGTTGGCTTTCTCTTGCTCCATTCCAAACAGTCCCTGCTGGCCTTTTCTTTCTTACCCGGTGAGAAAACCAGCTGATTATCAGGGCTTCCCAGCCGGGCCTCAGGGGAGCGGGCTATCCCTGAAACATCAGGGAAAGATCTGTCCCTTCCTTTGTCAGATCCTTGAGGACGGTGACTTTGTTGTTATCAACGCTGGGACCCCTCTGTGAGCACAGGCCAGGCACGAGATCAGTGCGCAGGGCCCGTGTGTCAGGTGACTGTGTGAGCGTCACAGAGGTGGGATGCTCACGGCCCCCCAGCTCCTCCTTGGGAAGCCATCTTTCTTCCTCTGGCCAAAGCCAAGGCTCTGGTCTCCAGGTCACACTTTCCAGCACCTCCTCCCATCATGGCTCATCTTGTTGTGGCCGGAGGGTTAATTTGGAAACACTGATTTGATCACATCAACTCTGCTTCCTGCCCCCCACTTAAAATGCTCCACTGGTTCCCCCAAACTTGGGAGGGAGACTCAGATCCTAAGAGTGGCACTCAAGGCTCTCGCTCAGTCTTGCCCCTGCCCCTGCCTCAGGCCCCCACCCACTCCCTGCTCTCCAACCACACAGGCCTTGAGGTTCCTGTTGCTTGCCATGGCTGGTCACAGGGCCTTTGCACATGTTCCTCAGCCCCAAGCTCACCTGTTAACTGGTTTACTCTTCAGATTGCAGCTATAGGGTCCCCTTTTCTGGGATACACTTGAAATCCCCCATTATATACTCTCATAGCACCGCGAAGAACCTCCCTTTCAGAGCACTTATGATGTTGGGTATTATTCTAGCTCAGTCTCTGTCTTCCCCTCTAGACTGCGAGCTCCCTGGGTCAGGGACTGTGGCTGCGGTGCTGACCTCTGATTCTCCCAACACAGTGGCGGTCACAGAGCGGGTGCTCAGCAGTCGTGTGAACTAAAGGAATGTTGTGACACTGCAGGTGGGTCTCAAAGTCCTTCAAGGGTGAGGAATGTCTCAGCCACAGGCTGATAGTAGGGTTAGGCAGGAGAGGTATCCAGGGCACCACGTTTAAGGAAGCGCTGTGTCATCCCGCAATGCCTGGCGCCAGCTGCAGGGTCTGCATTTAATTGGCATCACTAAGTGCCCTACGAAGGGAGAGCAGGACGGGGCAGAGTAGGTGTGAAAGAGTCGTCGACTCGGTTCCGGTCCTGCGTCTGGAAAGCGGGCCTGTGTAGAGAACGAATGTGTTTCCCACCAGTTCGGGCATCCCACCAGGATGGCCTCCTTGGCTCCCAAAACAGTCCCAGCTGCTCCAGCCTTGCTGACACGTGGGGGAGACCCCAGAGAGCAGCCGAGCCCGTGTGTGTTTTCACGCCTCATGGGGTTGTTTTGTCTCACAGGCTCAGTATGGGAATGGGCTGTCAATGCAACTTCAGAGAACAGGGAGGAAAATGGACCAATTTCCCCGACTGCGGACGTAATGGGGGATTGTTGCCTTCCTGGGCGCTGCTCCCATGGGGAACTGGCAGGGAAATCCCAGGGCCTGTGGGCTGTGCAGTCCTGGGGCTGATGAGATATTTTACGGGGATTGTGTCTGGTGCTATTGACTGGCTGAGGGAATGTGGTCTAATGGCCTCATCAGAGCTCTTGCGAGACCGTTGTCCCCTCACAGCAGATGGGCAAGGACACTGGCATCCTTGCTCCCAATCAGGAGCACCTGGGACAGAAAGCTAAGAGAACAGAATGTTCCCAGAAGCCCCTGCTCCACCCGCTTTCCCACCTTCCTACCTGGGAGCCACCTCCAACCCTGCCCTGGACACTGCTCTGGAGAGAGGTTTCTGGGAGCATTTGCTCAGGGAAGACCTTGAACTTCCTCATAGAGATTTCGAGACCCAGAAGCCATGAGATCTGGGGAAGCAAACTGTGGGCTGCTCCTCTTCCCTGCATGCTCTTTTCTTTCAGTTGGTCATTCAGGGCCAGTTTGGGCCCCCCATCCTCCAGGAAGCCCCCCCCCCCCCCGATGCCTCCAGCCCATGCGGGCCTCTTTCTTTTCTAACTCCTCTCCCAGGCTCCGTGGGGTAGCGTGGGCTGAGGGAGGAAGCATGGGCCTCAGCAGCAAAAGTCTGGGGTTTGGAACTGATCTGTCGTGTGGAGCTGCGTGACCTCGGACAAATCACTAGACTTCTCTGGGACCCCATTTATTTTATTTTGTTTTTTAGATGTATTTATTTATTTATTTTAGAGAGAGGGGAAGGGAAGGAGAAAGAGAAGAATAGAAACATCAACGTGTGGTTGCCTCTCACATGCTTGCTGCTGGGGACCTGGCGCACAACCCAGGCATGTGCCCTGACTGGAGATGGAACCGGTGACCCTTTGTTTCACATGCCAGCACTCAATCCACTGAGCCACACCAGCCAGGGCCGTCTCTGGGACTCCATTTAAAGCGACACATTTGGATTCATTCATTTACTCACACCCCCCTGCATGCAGATACTCTGTTGTGATGAAAATGAAGGCGTGGTTTCTGTGAAAGCGCAGTGTCCAGCAGGAATGGGAGGGACAGCATTCTGGCCACTGCACGCTCATGCACCCTCCCGAGATCTGCCTCAATTTTCTCTGCAGAGTGCCTGGTCCTTCTGGCCATCCGGGGCCCGCCTGAATGACATGGTCAGGCAGTTGCTTCCTGGAGGAATGTGGGGAACTTGGGAACCCTGTCCGTGTAGGAGATACCGGGCAGTCCCTCATCACCTTCCTGAGAAACCAGAATGGAGTGTGCGGGGCGCTGGCCTCGGGGTCAGAGAGCTCTGGCCCCAGACCCTGCTCTTCTAAACTGGCCGCAGCTCTCTGGGCAGGTTGCCGCTCTCCGGGCCTTTGTTTCCTACTCCAAGGGCCCAGTGAGCGGACACCGCTGCTGCAATGGGGAAAGGAGCCGACTGGCCATCAAGCCTGCTTGTTAGTCCCTGGAGCGGTGGTCCCGCCCAGGTGGTCTGCAGCTGGGGGCAGGGGGGAGGCTGAGGGAGGTGGAGAGGGAGAAATGGCCAGGCTCATTCATTTATTCCTGCATTGCACAAATATTTACTTACCATCTATGATGCATAAGACACTGTATTTCCTGCTGGTGGTGGCAGAGCAGGATTGGAACTCATTTGAGTTGTGGGTGATAAAAACACATCGCAATTTATTGAGATAGAAATTCAATGGCCAGTGAAACTGAAACATCTGGGGGGCTGCCAGACGAAGCCTGGACCCAGGGGCTTGGGCAGTTGTACCCAGCTTTGGAGGCAGCCTCGGGCACTGAGTGCCCAGCAGGGACCCAGACCGATGGGGGTCTCACATTCTGTTTGTCTTGACCATCCCTCTTTTCCTCTTCTGCCCCCTCTTTCAGGGATTTGTTCATCTCTTCTGGCTTGGTTTTCAGACAGGCTTCTCTTACAATGACCACCAGCAACTTCTGTTCTACCTCTGACAGGACTTAGTGGCCTTAAAGGAAAGAAAAGATCTCTTATACCACTTTCAGCCAGAGCTTAAGGACACACTTTGATTGGATTAATTCGAGTCCTGTGCTCATCTCTGAGCCAATCACTAAGTCCAGGGGACTGGAGCTCACCCATGGGCTACTTTCAAGTCTCATGTTTACCCTTGGAGCCATGGTGGGCTCAATCCTGGCCAAAACACCCAAAGTATAAATGGTGGGTGAGGGGCACGGTTCTAAAGGAAAATGAGAAGGTGAGGGTAGTAGATTCTTTGTAGATGCAAACAATACTAATGCATGATTGGACCTAAGTCTTGCCTCTTCCATGGCTTCTGGGCTGGGGCCACCAAACTCAACTGGGCTAATGTGGTGACCTTGAGGAACCTTCACAGTGAGAAGGTGACAATGAACCTGCGATCTAGCACCCACTCTGAACTCTGACTCCCCGAACTGGGTGATCCCATCTGCCTTAGGTCTGCCCCAGCAGACACAGCCTCCTTCTGAGGCGGGAGGGCAGTGGTGGGCAGAGCTGCAGCGGTGCTGGCCCTCCACAAAGCACACGCTGACTCAGCCCGCCGTGTGACCTGGGCGAGTTCCTCGACTTCTCTCAGGCTCAGTATCCTCCTCTCCAACGTGGGAGCGATTCATTGATCCTACAGTGAAGAGGGTTGCTGTGACAGGTAGCGGGACGCCTGTGAATCCGCTGGTCTTGGGCCCAGCACACAGCAGGCACTGCATGAGCAGAGTTGTCTACAGGAGGTGCTCATGGAATGGCACCCACCGCTGCCAACGCCAGCCTGGCTCTTTGCAGGTAGGATGGTGCGTGTTGCTGGTGGGTCTGTCTGCCCCATCTGCCCATGACCTCCTTGAGCACAGGCACGTGACCGGACCTTCTCTTGGTGCTCAGAATCCTGTCCAGGGCCTGACGCTCCATGGTGACATCTACTGAGTCACTGGACACTGACATCCCAGAGGATGGAAAGACAGGGAGGACACTTCCTGTCATCGTCCAACAGCCGCCAGGGCTTGACTGTCTCCAGGACATCTGTTCACAGACACATGCGTCTCTGCAGGACATAAATTTCTTCACAGCAGAGGGAGTTATTTAAAGTCCCCATGAAAACAGCTGGATCTTGATGAAAACAGGCCTGCTGGGGCCTAAGGGGCATCTGAGAAGAAAAGGGACAGGCCAGGAGGATTTACTGTAGACCTTTCCGTCGCACCTGCTTTCGATAGCTGTCTTCAGGGCAATAAAGATGCCACCGGCCTCAGTGGTGGGAAGGGATAGCCTCCCACTCACAGAAGCGGGAGCCTTCGTGAATGGCACCTCTGTCCTGGGGATGTGGGTGGCCTTGTTCACTTTTTTCTTTGATCTCACTCTTAGAAGTTTGCCAAGAGTTGTTCTGAGTCATCAGAAATGGGAGGAGCTGCTGTTCCAGCAAGAACAAAAACTTTCCTGACAATCCCTGAGTTAATCCCCCTGAGTCAACCAGCTGGGACACCTACTGTGTGCTAGGCCTGGGCCTACGGCTTTACAGAGGAACTGGTGCATAGTGGGCCCGTGGTAATTTTTAGCTTGTTATTCTGATCATGATGCTGGTGATGACAATGATGAAGATGATGACAGTGGTGACACTTCCTCCCCCAACACCACATCTCAGGTGTCTACTCCCTCCTCACGGCTCCATCTCCCCCAAGGCTGTGTCGCCCAGGAGGGGCTTCTCTCCTTCTCACCGACTTAACCCTAGAATCTACCTCTCAGATGAGGGCCACCTATTTCTGGCTCAGGCCTTCATCTTGCTCAACACACAGTGGGCACGAAAGCTGCTTGCAGCCGGGCCAGCTGCCACGTCCAGCGGGGGCCTGGTTGGTGGTGTCGCGGTTTGCCCTCATTCCTCGCTTCCCCGGGAAAGACCGTCGGCACAGAACCTGTGCATTTCCCCATCACGGTCTGAGCAGGACCCTCCTGCGCAGAATCACAGATTCTTAGACCAGAAGGGGGAGAAACCAGGTCATTCAGTCCAACCTTCCATGGTAGAGTTGGGGAAACCGAGGCCCAGAGTGGGCTCAGCTCTGCCCAAGTCACATGGGTCTCAGGTCTGGGTGACGGTCCAGAACCCCAAGCCAGGAACAGATGACAGGGGGTGAGTTTGGGCAGGGGGTGTGGGCCCGGGTGGACGGTGATGAAATGGAGCCCGTGGAGTAAATGCCTCACACCGGGGCCCCCGGGGTTCCAGAGGGAACAGTAAATGAAGGTCTCCCCTCAGTCCTGGAATGGGGCCGATGGACAGACTTGAACCTGATGTCACGGCAGCCTGAGATGAAATTGTCTCCGGCTCCCAGTGAAACCAGAGAAATCAGGTCAAGGCCGTCTGTCGGTATAAAGTTGCCAACTGCTCTTTTTGGAAGAGCCTGTCTTTTACCATGAAATAACATCATTCCTACATTTGGATAAACCTTTCTTTCTTTCATGAAAGGACTGTGAGAATCAATCTTGGTTCCTGTTTGGCGACTCACTTTGCAGCTGTCAGGGAGCTTCGTACCTGCTGGACTGTCTCAGCATCCGCTGGCCCATTAGACCGCTAATGTGTTTCAGAATGACGTCCCTCAGACTTACAATCTCTGTGCCTGAAAGTCATTGCTGCCGTCCAGACCTTGTGCTTCCATGAACCCAATTTGGGAAAGCTGGCATTTAAAAATTGGTGGGATTTGTCAACGAACTTTCACAGAATTGGCTGGGTTTTCCTGGAAGCCTGTGCTCAGAGACGGGAGGTGGGAAACGGCGTCTGCTCCCTCCCGCTGCCTGTGGGGCCGTAAATCATCCTGTGTGAGGCCCGAGGCTCGGAGTCCTGGGTCTCACCCTCCTAATCTGGAGACAACAGTAAAGTCTCTGAGGGGCATTCCGGCACCAGCAGGGATAAGAATATCCTAGGAGAGCCTTGGGCTTGTCACTTTGCTCTTTTTAATTCATGCTTTATTGGATAATTCTTTGAGGTGGGAGCAGAAAGCCATTTCGGGGCATGTAGAAATGAGTGAAGGCAGGGCTCAGTGTCTGGTACTCAGCATAGGAAATCAAGGCAGGGCCCTGATGGCCCGAGAAGGCATAGTTTGAGGGGAATATGGCATTTGGGGGACAGGTGGCAGAGGGGTCCTAAGGGGAGGGGGCGTCAAAACCAGAGTAGCAGGCTGGGGCCCAGGAAGGGAGAGGCTGGCAGCGAGATTCCTAGAACCTTGGAGCGGGGTGCCTAGCTCTTTTCAGTGCTGCGACCCCTGCACTGTGCTCTAACCTTCTGGAAGGTCAGTGGCAGGTGGTCAGGCTTCTGTCTGTGTCCCGCAGGAGATGGAGGAGGCTGACAGGTTCCCGGGGCTTGGGCAACATTGGGCAGAGAAAGGCCGGTGGCCGCAGGCGGCCAGACAGGGAGAAGAGGGGTTGGAAGATCGAGCACTTGATCTGGACCTCAGAGAGAGAGAGACTGGGGGCACTGCCGAGGCCAGGAGGCCTTGGATGGAGCCGTGGGGGCGGGGCTGGACACACCCAGCTCTGGGGCTCTGGCTGGGACAATGCTACTTGCACATTCAAGGAAGGGCCTGGGATATGGGCAGTGTGCCCTGCGGGTGTGCAAACTTCTCCCCCCCTCTGGCCTGCCCTCCCTCAGCAGCCTCATCTGCAGCAGTGAAAATTGACTCACCTCCATTGCACCTCTATTTCCATCCATCTCCACTAAGATATTTACCCAGTGAATGAAAACACTTGTTTTCATCAGAAACTTGGGAGCTGGAGCAGATGCTTCAATTGGTCTGTCTTCTCGTGTCTCCAGGAGCCCCAGCAGGCCCCAGCTCAGGGTCGGGGTGAGCCTGGACCATTAGGGGGCGCGCTTGGCTCAGCAAAGTGACGCTGGACCAGGGGCCTAACCCCCCGCCAACCTGCCACACTGCCCCACCCCCACAGTGACAGTGATTTGCTGGCTGACATTCCCACAGAGTCAGGGTAATCTGGGGCAGGAAGATGGATTTGATGAGGCTTCACAAGCTGCTTTCCTTGTGAATTTTTGGCAATTACTTTATTTTTATGGAGGAGATGGATCAGACTTTGACACATTCATTCCATCAGCCAAGCTCTGACCAATGGTTGATTGCTGGGGAAAGAGGCATCGTGTGCTTAAAAGTGTCGCCCAGGACAAGCCGCAGAGCATGGGAGAATATTTGCCAAATGTATGTCTCATAAAGGTCTCTATGCAGAACATACGAAGGACTCTCAAAACTAATACAAACTAATAATAAAAACAACAAAGAAACAATTTCAAAAGACCTCTGAGCAGACACTACACCGCAGAGACTGGGCTAGCCAGCGAACACATGGAGAGGGGCTGAACTTCGTTCATCACCGCAGAAATGCAAAATGAAACCACAGTGCGATCCCAGCTCATCCCACTGAAGTGGGTGAGAACGGGACTGGCAACAGGAAGTGTGGGAGAGGATGAGGGGCAGCTGGAACTCCCAGGCGCCGCTTGCTGGTGGGGATGCAAAAGAGCGAAGACACTTGGGAAACGCGTGGTAGTTTCATAAAAAGTTGAGCACATACCGCCCTACGAGAAAGCATGTGGTCGTACAGGTCCTCGTGCCCACATGTCCATGGGGGCTTTATTGGAATAGCTGCAAACTGGCACCAACCCAACGTCCATCAGCAGGTGAATCGATGAACGATCGTGGTATAGTCGTCTAATGGAATACTCTCCCACAATAGAAAGGAATGAAATATTGATACACACCATCGACGCCTGTCAGTACAGTTTTACTGACTGAAAGAAGCCAGGCAAGGCAGCACACAGGGTATGATTCCACTCACTGAAATGCTAGAAAATGAAAACGAATCCAGAGGAACAGAAAGCACGTCAACCGTGCCCAGGGAAGGGGGGGGTGGCGGTGAGAAATACAAAAAGGCAGAGGGAGACGTTCGAGGGTGATGCGTGTTCAACCAACGGTTGGGGTCTGCTTCCCCCAAATTCACAGGTTGGAGTCCTAACCACCAACGTGATACTATGAGGAGGCGAGTCTTTGGGAGCTGCTTAGGCCACGAGGGTGGAGATGTTGTGAACGGGGATGAGTGCCCTCCTGAAAGAGTTGCAGCGAGATCCCTTCCCCCTTCCGCTGTAGAAGGACACAGCGGCAAGAAGCTGGCTTCCTCTGAACCGTGAGGTGGGCTCTCGCCAGACACTCAGTCTGTCGGCACCGCCACCTGAGACTTCCCAGCCTCCAGAATTGTGCAAAATCGGTGTGTTGAAGCTGCTCAGTCTGTGGTATTTTTGTTACAGCAGCCCGAACAGACGAAGACAAGAAAGTTTATTATTGCGATCGCGGTGGTGATTTCATGGGTATATACATGTGTCAAACTTATCAGAATTGACACATTAAGTATGCACAGTTTATTGTATATCAACTATAATGCAATAAAGCTGTTTAACATTTTTCAAAAGGTTTCGACACTGCAGTATCTTCAGCACTTCGGGAGATGAATGTGTGGTCTCCGCGGCGAAGTGTGTTGTTTGGCCCCAATTCCCCACCCGCTCTCCACATCAGCACCCTTTGCCGTGGGACTTCGCAACACCCTCCCACTGTGGATGGGAAGCTGTCCCACCCCTTGACAGAAAGCATATGGCTCTTCCATGTGACTTGCTCTTGGCAGTGAGATGTCAACAGATGTGAAGCTACTGAGACACAGATTAGGCTGTGCACCTGGCTGCCTCTTGCGTCTCATTGCCGTGAGAATGATCCTAGCCTCGCCTTCGAGAGGATGAGTGGCACACAAAGAAAAGACAAGTTGCTCCTGTCATCCCAGTCAAGGTCAGCCTATAACAGCCAAAAACCATGGAGCCCCCAGACATGTTAGTGGGACCAGCCAAGTTCTACAGAGCTGCCCAGAGAAGCAAGCAATACATGTGTTCTGAGGTTAACCAGTGAGGTGCTATGATTTCTGCTAGACAGTCTAGCCGTGGCAACAGACAACTGACTCAGGCCCTGCAAGAAGGAGAAGTCTGGGCTACCCCGTAAGGCTTCCTGGAGGAGGTGAAGCAAGAGGGGTTTAATGGTGAGCACAAACTGGCCAGAAGGACAAGCGGGGATGAAAGAACAGAGTTGTGTAAAAGGCTACAGGCCTGACAGACTCAGCTCAAGGAACTGAGACAAAAACTCAGTGGGGACAGAGGTGAGGGTAGGACATGGACGGAGAGGAAGCGGGGAGAGAGGCCAGCCCACATCACGAGGGGCTTGAATGCCAGGCGAAGGCATTTGTAGGAAACAGAGCTACGGCTGCTTTTCAGCGAGCCTGGCCTTTTCCAGTGAACGTTCCAGCGGGCAGGTGGAGGGAGGGTGGGGCCGACAAGACAGGAGGCTGGGGCCCCGGTGCAGGTGAGCAGGTAAGTGAGCCGGCAGCCTGAACTCTGGCCCGGACGCAAACCCTCTGAGAGCCATCTGAGGGACAAGGGCCCCAGAGGGGCCGGTTCCTGTGGCCGGTCCTTTCCTTACAGTTTTTCCTATTTTAGGCTCACCTAAGTCACGCCTCAGAACCTTTGGCTTGGGTCCAACTCACCTCTCCCTGTGGTCAGCTAAGTTAACATTTCCAACAATTTTTAGTGGGTTGCTAATCAGTGAGAACTGGGAAATAGCTTTCAAGGTTCCAAGTGCAGGGCACGGGGGAAAAGAGCTTCCATGGTGCTTGCACGGTTATTGTGTTCATAAGATCCCGTGTTCACTCACTCCGTTGGGACGAATTACACGGTGCCGATCCACCCACATTCAGTTAACGGTACCGGCTGACTGAAGGGGGATGACGGGCTTCGGCATAGGAAGGGGATGGTCCGTGGGAAGGTGTAGTTGATGTCAATGAGGAGCGCGGTCGCTCCTACAGTTCCAGTTTCTGAATGGCTTCTCCGTTAACTCCCTCGACAAGGGCTGGCCAGCCTGGAGCGGATTCCAGTGTCTGGACTGCTATCTTTTATCCATGTTTGTGTGACTTCAGGTGATTTGCAAAGCCTCTCTGAGCCTCAGTTTCCTCTAGTTGTCGACGGGGTAGTAACATCGACAGCAGGAGTTGGTTCTCTCCCCTCTGAATGCACTGCCCAGACCTGGCGGGAAGTGCTCTCTTGCCCGTCCCCATGGCAGACCAAGGCCTCTGCATGCGAAAGGCTATCCTTAGTCCCTTTGGCAAACACAGGGACCTCGTCCCTCCCCGGGCTCCCAGCAGCAGCACGATCCCCAGCCTGCTTTGCAGTGAGTGTAACCATTGTGACCATCGCACCCTGGGTCAAAATCCCTCCCCGGAAGATTTGTGTCCCCTACACACAGAAAATCTCCAAAGGTTCGTCATCTTCTGGTATTTATTCTGGAGACCAGAGCATGCAGATGGTGGGAATGTGCTAAAAATGTGCAATAAACGTACAGTGTCCAAGGCACAAAAAACCGCACTGACACGGGACTGGCTGGGGGACAAACCTGCTCCCAGCAGACGGGACACACTGATGGAAGTTTCTCCAGGGGCAAAAGGTCACTAACGGGAATCTCAGTATTTCAGAACCCAGAAGTCACCGACACCTAGAATTGTGTGTTATATTCTCTTAGAATCTTTAATAGAATCTTAACCTATAAAACCTAAGGTCAGCTGTCAGAATTGTAGAATTTCAAAATTTCAGGGACCTCAGCTTCCTTGCCCAGACACCCAACCAACACCCAAGTCATTCATATGTGTGAGGGCCAAGTCTTCCAGACAGAGGGGGCAGTGAGACCACAGCACCCAGGCAAAAATGTGCCTGGTGTTTGGGGAACAGCAAGACCTTGGGGCTCGTTAGGAATAACAGAGAGGAGGTTTTCTTCCCCAGGGGCAGATCACTTGAGGGCAGGTGCTGGGCACACAGTGGGTGCCTAATCACAGTCCAAAGGCATTCAGGCCATGGCCTTGACATTAGGCGCATTGGAAGAGAGGGCTGGGGTGCAAGGGGACTGAAGAGAAGCCAGGCCATGGAAGGGGTCCAGTGAAGGTCCTGGGGTGTCCCCTTGGAGAAGAGAAGGGGCTGTCGGGGGTTACGGAGCAGGTGGCCTGCACATGGAGGCCCTGGGTGGCTGTGCACAAGTGGACGGGAGGACTGCAGTGTCAGACAGGCCAGAATTCAAGTTCAGACTCTGTCAGGGCTTCCATGTGACGCTGGGTCACAGGACACCAAGACCGTAAGGACTGCCCGACGAGGGGGACTTATCCAGCTTGAGAACAGCTTACTCCTCTGATTCAGGAGGAGTAAGTGATTCAGTTTTCTCCTTTATAAGAAGATCTGTAATTCCCGTGACCCTCCGGGCTGTGGAGAGTGAGGAGGAAGTGCACTTGGTAAGGAAAAAACGCACACTCACAGAGTCAGCCGACATGCTCACCCCCTCCAACAGCTTGCGGGGTCTGTGAATGCACGTGGCCGTGGCTGAGTCCCGGCTGCACCAGAAATCGTGCTGGAAAGGGGCCTGGACCGCCAGCCTCCAGCAGGCGAGGCATCTGCATGCTGGCATTAAAACGTTTGGTTTTAAGCACCCAGAAGGGACCTGTGGGCCACAGGGTGTGGTAGGGAGCGGTGGGTGGAGGGAGCGAGGGAGGGACTGTTCCCTCTTCCTCTCCCCCACCCCTGACAGGCAGCCTCTTTACCCTTCTGTGGGGCCTGCTGTACTACTTTTGGGAGCACATCTGGGTCGTCAGCACAGCAGCAAGGAGATACTCACACATTTGGTTGGGGCTGGGGAGGGATGGAGAACAAAATCTCAGTGGCCTGGTGCCGTTCCTCTTCAGGTGTGTGAAGGGGCACAGGGGTCTGGAAGGGGAGCCGTCACCAGCCTGCTGTTGAGTTTCCTGTAAAGCCAGATCTGGATCGGCGGGGAGCCTGAGGTGGTGCAGAGGGTGTGGGGGTGTCTGGCAGAAATCAGTGTTAAGGGAAATAATTCAATAACTCAACAGCGTGTCAGGAAGGATCTGCGGCTTCTGCCTTCGAGGAACCCTAGAGCGATGGCTCCCTGATCCCCCTGCCCTGGTGCTTGCCTTTCAGTGAAGGGAACGGGCGCAAATGCAGCTCTAATGAGCCGAGGGTGAGCTAGGGCAGCCAGGGACTTCTGTGCCCACACAGCTCTAACTGCTGCTATGGCCCCTAGAGGGGACACCTGGATGAACTCCAGGACTCTGCAGGGACACACTCAGCCCAGTGGAGTCACCGGGGCTACTCACGGTGGGACTGGGCTGGGCTGGGGAGCTCTGGGTACCATCCACACAGTCCCAGGGCAGCCCTGGACGTGCCCGGACTCAGGGCACATGGCTCCAAGTCTGTGCCTGGCCCTCCGCAGCCCCAGCCAGCCACTCACAGGAGAGGTAGATTGAACTTGAGAGGTGAAGTCCGCAGGCTGGGTCCGAGCCCCTTCACCACCTCGCCCGAGCAGGTCTGTGAGCAGGTTTCCACAAAACAGGGTTGATAGTGGCACCCGCCTCAGAGGGAAGAGAGACTGGTAGCCACTGCACCTCCATTATGCTCCAGGACTCTCTGCAGCCTCCTGCCCTCCCCCCGCCCCCGCCTGGCAGACACACACAGTAGCAAAGTGTAGAGAGGGTTTCAGATGCTGCCAGACCTGGGCTCAAGTCCTCTCAGCTGTGCAACTCTCAGCAAATACTTCGACTCTGTGCCTCATTCCTTTATCCATGGATGGAGACTATGAGGTTCCTGCATACTGGCTGTTTGGAGGTTTAAACGATGTAACAGAAATAAAGGCAGGCATGTAGCTAGTGTTCAATAAATAGCCTTCATCAGCACCACCATTGCTGCTGCCGTCATCATCACCATCACCATCATCATCGTCACCACCACAGCGATCACCATCACCATCATCATCGTCACCTCCACCATGATAACCAGCATCATCGTCATCACTGTCATCATCATCATCTGAGTTTCTCTTTGCACAAATATTACACATTCGGGGCCATATCTATATTCAATTCATTCCTAAAATTTCTTCATCAGCATTTTCCTAAAACAGTGAAAATTCCTCAGAAGTATGATGTTAATAACTTTGTATTGGGTTGGCCAAAAAGTTCATTTAGTTTTTTTCCCCATAAAAAAAAGACACATTTTTCATTTCCACCCATAACTTCATTGATTTGGATATTTCGAATATGTTGGCTATTTCCCATGTGGCGTGACGTTGATCATTCTCAATTAATGTCTTCGTTTAATCCTTATCGACTTCAGCTGGTCTGCCCGACTGCAGAGCACGGTCTGGCGGGAAATCTGCGGCAGGAGACCTCACAAACCCACCTGACACGTTCAGTCAGTCACAGCACCTCCTCCACACACTGCACAGATCTTTCTCTGCATTTCAGTTGCATTTTTACCTTTCTCGAAGTAATAAAGCATACTATGCCCAAAATGCTGTGCATTTTCTTCCATCTTCTATATTAAAATGGCTACACAAAAAGATTCACCTATTTTGATATGTTTTTTCTTTAAAAAATTTATGCTGCTATGACAGCTGTCACAATACAATCTAACAAAATTGTTCCCAATGAAGTTAAGGAATACTCAGTGACGCTAGAGCTGCTGTGTGGAAAAAACTAAACGAACTTTTTGGCCAGCCCCGTAATTGTACCTCGTTCAGATGCACCGTAATTTACCGCACCACCCTCGCCTGGCAGCTGCTCGGAGGACTGAGAGCCTCCGGTGCACATCAGGCTGTGACAGACACTTGGGCCCCGTGCCTCTGTCCCTGACCACGTCCTCGGGGCAGGTTCCTGCAGGTGGAATCACGGCACTGAGAGCAGTGGCTGCTCTCAGGCTCAGGGTCTTCACCACTCAGTTGCTCTCCCGAAAGTTGCCCCGAGGGACGCCTCCCAGCAGCCTGTGCAGGTGCCTGTCTCATAGCCACAGCCTTGGCCTGTGGCACCCGCTTCCCAGCTACAGGGTCATCAATCACCTCTGGTTCCTGAGTGTCCCGAAGCCTCATGGGAAGGACAAGAAGCAGCCTGGGGGAGGGGCAGGCAGCTCGGGCAGGGAGTCAAAGGCCCTGGTCCTGTCCCACCTGTCCTCACCTGCCAGGTACCATGACACGGCCCTTCCCCTTCCCTGGGTCTTCATTTGCCCACCTATTGCAACAGCCCCCAGCTGATCTCCTCCCTTCTGTCCACCCAGTGCCTGGAATAGGGTCTGATGCCCAGTAGGGGCTGAGTGTCTATTTGTTCGAGACTGAACTACCAAGTGCACTTTATAAAAGACAGTTGGCACTTGTCACACTCCCACTTTCAACCTTTGCAGAGCTGACCACGTTGCTCTTCTTTGCTTTTCCCTGCATTTCATTGCAGTGCAAGCAAAGGTGGTCAAGGACCCAGACTCTGCAGGCAGACAGCCTGGGTCTGAAGTTTGGCTGTGCTACTTAGTGACTATATGACCCTGAGCAAGTTATTCTGTCATATCGGTGAGCCCCTGGTCCATGGTACTTTGTTACAGCAGCTCAAGCCAGCTGAGACAGCCACGCACCTGCTGCACAGGTCGTGTGAGGACCGTCTGGGCCAATAAGTCCAAAGTGCTCACCCCAGAGCGGGCCCAAAGTGGGGCCAGGCACTGTCCGGGGGACCCTGGTCACGTGGACCAGCTGTGGCACCCCGGACCCTGTGGACTCCCTGCCCCGCCCTCCCCCACATCACTCCTGCCACATCTCCTCCCCGGGGGATGGCAGCAGCTCTGCCTGTTTGCCCCTTTTGATCAATCTGCTTTCTCTTCTCCCACTTAACAAACAGCTTCACTTAAAAAGCCATCTGGGAGGATGGATGATGCGAGGCACATTTTGCAGAACAAGTTTTCAGAAAAAAGAGCTGAGAAAGGCACAGCACTTACGATTCCAATCTTATTAGGTCCCGTGGCTCTGACCCTTGGAACAGAATTGTATTCCTGCATTGTGCATTCCCTGCTCCACCCCCACCCCTTCAGCCACGCCATGTCCCCAAATTCTGGGCTCCATCTCCATTTGTCTTTAGTGGGCCTGCTCCAGGGTCCCCAGCTGACACCCTCCTTCAGGATAAACTCTCCTCCTCTCACCAGGACGGGCTGCAGCGGGACTTCCCTAATCTGAGACTCTCCTCTCTTGTGCCATCACTGTCCCACCTCGAGGAGCCGCTCCTGTCCCTAAGGAGCCCCTGGTGAATATTTGTCTTCGTCTGGGGACTTTCCAAGGCAGATCGAGGGCACTGAGATGTCCTATGAAGGAGATATGTGTTTACATTTAGAGTAATGGACAGCCCTGGGGTAAGGCAGTGAGCTCCCTGCCAGGTGCTCCCTGGAGGTGAGCACAGAGGGTGGGTGACCTCAGCGGAGAGGCTGAGAGCATGGGCTGCAGAGGCTGAGAGGTCCGGTTCAAGTCCCAGCCACGCTGCCTGCAAGGTGTCTGACCTTCAGCAACAACTTACACTCATTGAGCCTCCGCTTTTGCATCTGGAAAATCAGGCAAAATAATAATTCCCAGTTCCCAGGGTTGTCATGGGTACACAATGACACACTGTGTGCAAAGCACTGAGCGCACAGTGCACACTCTCATTACCAGGAGGGGGAGTTGGCCGAGAGCTTGACACTCGAGCAATTTAAGATGCAAAATTTCTGTGATTTTAAAAACCTAGGTCTCTAAGGATTCTATGATTCAATTACCTTAAGATTATAAGACTTGATAAGATCCTGAGGCTTAAAATAGTGTGATTTTGTTCTTCCTGTCTGCAGCTCGTTAGGAGTCCGGGCTGTATGATTCCCAGGTTCCCCCTCCCTCTGTGGAGCCCATCCTGTCCCAGCCGTAGGCTGCCTGCTGGATCCTGAGCGTGTCCCTCTTCAAATCTTTGTCTCTGACTACTTCCCTCCTGCACCCCAGGTAAACCAAGCCCCTCAGTCCCAGCTCTGTGCACTGCCTTTCTCACCTCAACACCTGTTCCCCACCCTCCACTCCATCTTCCCACCTATAGACCACCTTCAAGGCCAAGTGTGAAAGCAGAACTTCATGAGGCTTCTTGCACTCCTAACGGAAATCTGTGTTCTGTTGCTCAGTGTTTCCCAGGAGCTTGTTTGAATCACTATTACAGTTGCCAGGTGTGTGACTCCTTACCGCTTGGGGTGGGGAGCTTCTTTCCTTACCCTGGTTGCACCCCTTGCTGGTGCCCTTCCGGGACCCCTCCAGGAACTTCCAGAGTCCCTGCCATCCCTCTGACCTGCCTCCCTGCCTCCTCTGTCTCTCCTTATTCTTATGCATCAGGGCCTGCTATGGACCGAATCGTGCCTCCCAATGTACCCATTGAAGCCCTAACTCCCCGCAGTAGCAACAGTACTAAGAGGAGGGGCCTTTGGGAGGTGACGAGGTGGTGAGGTGGAGCCTCCATGATGCCATTAGTGTCCCTGGAGAAGAGGCCGGAGAGCCAGCTCGCTCTCCTTCCACCGGGAGAGCACGCTGAGAAGTCAGCCGCCAGGAAGAAGGCCCACGCCAGAGCCCGACCAGAGCCCGACCGTGGCGGTGCCCGGCTCTCGGACTTCCAGCCCCCAGAACCATGAGAACATAGCTTTGTTGCTGAAACCCGCGGCCCGTGGTATCGTGTGGTGGCAGCCCGAGCTGCGACGGTGCCCTGGTTCTCCCCACCGCCTTCTCCCCTCCCTGTGTGAGCTCACCCCTGCCTATGGGCCCATCTCCTGTGCATGTTTCAGCAGCCGCAGGTCCCCATGGGCCACCACCTCCCCCCCGAAGCCGTGACCCAAGTTGAGGGTCTTCGGTGTTCCCTGAGTGCTGGACACACAGTGCTGACTGAGCTGGACGGGCCACCCTTCCCTGGACCTTTCCACCTGGGGCTCCTGCAGCTTCTGCCCTCTGGGTGGTGCATGGCCGCCTGTCCTTGGACAAGTTCGAAGCTAAAACCTTCCATCTTCCCCTCAGAACTGCTTCTCCCCACCGTTCCCATCTTGGTATTTCTCCTGCAGCGCCCACTCACCCAAACCAGAGACAAGGGGGCATCTCTGACTCTGCCCTCTCCTTACCCCCCAGGGACCACCCAGTCCTGCCAATTTTAACTTTGTCAATCCTCTAGAAGCCTCCCACCCCCACATGCACCACCCTGCCCCCTCTCAGGTCCTGGTCATCTCGGGCCCAGACCACCCTGTGTCCCCCTGCCTGGTCCCTCAGCTTCACTGCCACTCCTTCGATTCATCCACATTGTGACTCTGGGGCCTGAGCAAGGGGACCCCACCAAGCCCATGCTCCAGGCAGGTCATGGCATTTCCAGTCCCTGCTGCTCCTCAAGCAGGCCGGGCTCAGTCCCACCCCAGGGCCTTTGCACTTGCTGTATTCTCTCCAGGAAGCCTCAGACATTTGCGTGACTCATGCTCTCACTTCCTTTATGTCTCTACTCAAATGTCACCTCCTCGGGGGGTCCCCTAGTCCTCCCCCCTCCGCCCCATCCCTTCCCCTGCTTCCTGTTCCTTCGTAGCACATGTCACGACCTGACAGGATGTGACAGGCCCACTTGTTCATCATCTGTCTCCCCACTCCACTGCGGGCTCCAGGCAGCAGTGATTTATTTTGTCCATTTCGTTCACAGCTGTATCCCCAGCAGCTAGAAC
The DNA here is from genome assembly GCF_021234435.1 of Artibeus jamaicensis. Lineage (NCBI taxonomy): Eukaryota > Metazoa > Chordata > Mammalia > Chiroptera > Phyllostomidae > Artibeus > Artibeus jamaicensis. The sequence continues at coordinate 12,816,895 of NW_026522057.1, forward strand.
AGTGCCTGTGTGCAGTGATCAAAATATCTGTGGGATGAAAAATGAATGAATGGTGTCGATCGTGCTGTGCTGGAATAGGCAGTTTCTGCCCTGGACCATCCTCTTATGCCCAGACACTCGCTCTGTGGGCTCGGTCAGGACAGGGTCCAGCCAGGCCCTCCCTGGGCCTGGCACCAGTGTGGGTCCGGGCACCATTTAGCATCGACAGGCATTTCTGCCTGATCGAGGGAGCTGATGGATGGGCAGTCGGTGTCACCGAGAGCCTGGGGTTTAAAAATAAACCTGCTCTTAGCTCTCCTGTGTGTCATTTGTAACTTCTTATAAAAACATGTGGCAGAGCAGATTTTGGTCACTTGAGGGGAACATTCGGGAGCAAGAAATAGAAAGCTTAAAAATAAATATAGCAAATCAAATGAACCCAAAGGACAGAGGCCCCTTCTGGCCTTGAGAGTGCAGCCTCAGGGCAGGGAATGAGGGTGGGGACGGGAGAGGCGTGTGTTTCCGCTGGCAGGCACAGGCAGGACAGCTTTGGATGGGCACTGGGAGGCCCTCCCCCGTGGTTTGGGGCCTCCCCTCCACCTGCCTGGGAGGGTGTGGTCGAAGCCCGCCCTGGCTGTCCTGGGGCAGGGGCAGAGGCTGGAGCCTGGGCCTCAGCCGGGCATCCAGCAGGCGGATGCTTGGCAGGGAGAGAGGGTGCGGTGCATCCCCACCGGTCCTCCCTGGAGCCCGAGGCCCCACCCCTGTGTCCCTGGCAGCCAGGGCTCTTCTCAACACAGGGCCTCAGCCCACGACTAGGAGTGGGGGGACAGGGTGAGGACCGTCTCCTCTCTCCATCCTGACTCCTTCCCTCCCCCCTTGTCCTCTCTCCCTGGGAGGCACATGCTGCTGACTCCTGATGGAGCGCTCTGGGCTCCTGCACTCCCCCGGGACCCCTGGCTGCTCCTCACAGCCCCTTCTCCCAGGACACAGCTCCTGGGCTGCACACTCTGGCCTCTCACTCCTCCACCTGCCCTTTGTCCTCGTCATTTCTAGAAACGGTAACTCCACCCATCTGGGCCCAGAGCCAGAAACCTGAGTCCTCTGGACAATTCACCCCACACCCACTCATCCTCAAGGGTGAGGTGCTTCTACCTCCAGGGCTCCTCCTCCGAGGTCCACCCACTGCTGTCCATTCCCTTGGCCACTGCTCCGGTCCAAGCCGCCATCAGTTCCTGCTCAGCCTCCATGGAGCACCTGGGGGTTGTTTTAAGAAACCAATCACACCAAGTCACCCTCTTACATAAAACCCTCCAATGCTGCCCCTGGAACCTACAGTAAACCCAGCCCTGTGGCCAAAACCCAGGAGGCCCCATGGGTCTGGCTGCTGCCTCGTCTCCTTCCTCATACTCCTTCCTCTCCACTCTGCCCCAGTGCCCTCCTTTAGTCCCTCCCACGCTCCTTCCCACCCCAGGGCCTTTGCACATGCTGCTCTCACTCCCTAGATCACTCTGTCCCCTGCTCTTCAGGTAACTAGCTCCTTCAGGGCTCAACTTAGATATCAGCTCTTAAGATTCCTCCGTCTGAGTTACTTCCTCTCATCATCCTCCCAGGTAGCCTCAAGTACATGGTGTGCTTGGTCCCATCCCAAGTTGTCCTTTTCTGTGTGATTTTTTGGAAGAGCCATGTTCCCTTCCTGAGTGCGAGCCCCAGGAGTTCAGGCAGTTTGTTCAATGAGTTTATTTCTTATTCCCGCACTCAGCATGTGCTTGTCATATAGTAGGTGCTCAGCAAACACCCTGGATGAATAAGTGGAACCACAAGAAAGGACAGGAAGTCAAGAATAAATAGTCTGTTCCTCAGACAGAATGGAAGCCACTGAAAGCACTGTTAATTATTATATTAGGGGGATGGAGTTCTTTATTTTAGATTTTGTAACTCACGCTGCTTAATCAGAGCTAGTAATTGCAACTCTTGTTTCCGGTTTGTGCCTCCTCGGGCCAGGCCCCGAGGGCAGGAACCGTTTCATATTTAAGCAGTATTAGTTCTGTGATGCTCTCTGGGGAGCAGGAGTGTGCTGGGCATGGAGTGTAATTCTCAGCAATGCTAATTAGATCGAGAAAACATGCTGGGCTCCCGCAGGGCTGCGGGGGTGGCTGAGGGTTGGAAGGGTCTCCCTCTAACAAGCCGGAGAGGCCAGACCCTGTCTGCTTGCATCTCCCCAGGCCTCCTCAGCTGAGCCCGTGTCCTTCCTGGGACATCTCCTTCAGACCTCCCCCCAGGATGTGGGGCAGCAGCTAGTGCCCGGGGAAGGACTCCCTCACCCCACACCCTCCTCAGGGGCTTCCTGGATCCTCTCCTTCACAGCAGCGGTGAGGGGCACCGGGGACTGTGGTGGGCTAGAAGGCACATTACTGAAAAGCCAGCTTCCTCTTCTCTCTGCTCAGGACAAGATATTCCCTTTTCCTCCCAATCGCATCTGCTCATTCACCAGCTCATCCCGCCTTTATCACTTGGCCCCACCCCCTGGTGGTCATGGTCGCCCTCCTCCCCACCTGGCCCCACGTGGCACTGTGGGCCACGCAGTTTGCGTACACCGTCCAAACCCTGATAGAAAGCTCCTGAGGGGGTCTGATTGGCCCCAGTTTGCAGATGAGAAAACCAAGGCTCACAAAGAAGAGACCCCAGCCGGGCCCCAAAGCTGGTGAGTAGGGAAAAGTACTCAAATGGAGAAGGAGGTGCCCCTGTGAGTATAACGTGGGCCTCGGCCCCAAACGGATTAGGGTTTGCATCGTGGCTCTGCTGTTTACCTCGGGCCCATTTTCTTTCTTTCTTTTTTAAAATGTATTTTATTTTATTTTTTATTTTAGAGAGAGAGGAAGGGAAGGAGAAGGAGAGGGGGAGAAACATCCATATGAGAGAAACATGGGTTGACTGCCTTCTGTATGTACCTCGACTAGAACTGACCCTGTAACCCAAGCATAGGCCCTTACCGGGAATTGAACCCGTAACATTTTGGTTTGTGGGCAATACCCAACCAACTGAACCGCACAAGCTGGGACCTTGGGCCCATTTTCTCAATGTCTCTGAGTGTTGATGGTCTTTTCTGTGTTGTCTTGTTTCAGTGTCTCAGACAGCGCCACCATGTGGTTGGGCATTGTGCCCATATCCCAGATGCAGAAACTGAGGTTCAGAGAAAGAGAGAGAGGTTCGTCCACGTTTGCCCAGATCTGATATGGTGGCACTGAGCCATGGTCTCGGCCTGTCTGGTGCTGTCCTTTCTGTTCTTCTGACCACACTGGGCACGCTCAGTCTCAGGGAGCAGTTTATCTCCCCAGGCTCCTGAGACAGACCGGCTGTGAGGCAGACAGGCTCTGTCGCTTACACGCTGCAAGGCCTTGGGCAGGTCGTTTCACCTCCCTGAGCCTCAGTTTCCTCACCTGTAAATGGGGCAGATGACACCTTCCTCTCCTAAAGGTTCTCTGTGATAAAATAAGGTCACAGATGTGGGTCTGACCAGTCAAGGCCTGGCACACAGTAGGTGTGCAGCACATACTTGTCTCTTTTCTTCCCATGAGATTCCCCTGTGCTGAGAGTCCTTCACCGAATCTTCAGCCAATCCCTCTGTGGGTCTCCCTGCAGAGGAAAGGAGAGGTCAGGGAGAAGGTGACCTTTCCTAGGGTGTGACATTTGATCAGTGAGGTGGGTGAAGTCAGGGAGTGGAGCATACAGACATCTGCAGGGAGAGCCTTCCAGGCAAATGTCACAGCTTGTGCAAAGGCCCAGAGGTGGGTGTGTGCTTGGAGTGTCCAGGGGCATCAAGAAGCTGGTGTGGCTGGAGTAGAGTGAGCGAGGGGGGTGTGGTGTGAGATGGGGCGGGGAGGTGGGTGGACCAGGCCAGGAAGGGTCTGGTGGCCTGTGGACAGTGAGGGGAGGGGATGGGGAGATGTGACATAATGCAACCTCAGGACATTGCAACCTCAGTCTAACCAGCTGTGTCGCTGCTGGAATGTCCGCTTCCTGCAGGGTGGGCAGACCGTTCGGAGTTGCCCCTGGCTGCTCCCCTCGCTCTCTCTTCTGCCACCCTGGCCTGCCGGGAGACAGGATCGTGAAGGACATCTCCACTGGGAGGAGATGTCAGAGCACATCAGGGCCTGTGCTGGCCCGGCCTACAGGCCTCTCCCCGGGAGTGATGTGCAGGGAAGACCGGGATGCCAGGGAGAGGCCGGTGCTCTCTGGCTCATAGTAGGGCCTCAGTAACTGCCACCCAGTCCGTTAACATCCCCTTCACCTGGTCCTCTAGCAAAGCGGTCCCTGAGCTCCAGGGTGGGGAAAATTGGGGGATGAGAGGCCAGAGAGAGCTCATCGCAGCCCTACAATCAACCCTGCCTGCTCTTCCCTGCCTGTTGGTGCTGCTGGAGCTCCGCCTCCTTCCCTCTCCTCACCTCCCTCCTCCCTCCTCTTTCTCCTGCCTCTCCTCCTCCCCCTTCCTGCTCTGCCTGCTCCCTCTCTCCCTTCTTCCCTCTCTCTCCTGCCCTTTCCATCTCCATCTCCATCTCTAGCTCATCCTTCTCTTCCTCCCTTGCTTCTTTCCTTACGTAAACATTAACTACTATTTCCTCGAGCGACTCTGGCTTGTGTGCACAGCGTGGAGATGTGCTGGGACAAGATATGCTGTCCGACGACAGTAGCTCCCGTTCAGTGTTATCACAGACAGACAGACAGACACTCCTAGCATTGCATCACTCACTCCAGGATTCTGTGCCGGGGGCCCTGGAGACACAGGTTCCACTCGGGTGGGAGGGGGTGGGGGGAGCCTTTCCTCCATCAGACTCTGTCCTGGGCAAAGTGCCAGGACCTCAGAATTCTTAAAGGGCCTAGGAAAATGCCTAGGGCCCAGGAAAACAATTTATTTGGCTTCAAAACAAAAAGGAAAAGCCGCAAAGTTAAAATTGATACATGTTTAATCAAATGTCTACCAAGCATAACATTATCAACTGCTCACCTTCCACTTCGGCTTTTGCATAGTTGTATATAATTTCTATTTAGCGTGGGACGTGGGGGCATTTTAACATGTTTGATCCATTGGAATAAGAATGTTCTACAAGCGTCAGTGTCTGTGGCTGGGGAAGTGTTGTGAGAGCCAAGTGTGGGTCTCCTGGGGGCGGGGCGTGGCAAGCAGGGGCAGGGGACCCACAGAAGGGAAGAGCAGAGACTTCACAGAGGAGGGGCAGGGGGCTGGAGGGCGGGTGGGGCTGTTACCAGCAGAGAGAAGGGCGTTCCTGGGGGACACGGCAGGCGCAAAGGAGCAGGGCACCACAGAGCCCGCTTGCCTGAGGAGCAGGGACCCTCCGCTGCCCCCGCACCGTAAAGTGGGTGGGCCAGGGACGAGGGGGCTGGAGCCCAGGTGTTCTTTCCCCTCTAAAGCCTCTCTCCATCCTCACACCTGCTTCCCCGTCAGTAGAGCCCAACTCTGCCCTCATCTGTACAGAGGCTGGGCCAGCACAGAGGCCCAAGCCTGGTCGGGTCACCAGGGCCTGGCTTGTGATCCCGCTACTGCTCATAAGGCCTCGTGGGAAAGCACAGCTATAAAAAGGAGGGGAGGGAAGCGAATAACTCAGAAACGCAAACAGACTCCTAACTGGCTTCTTGGGTCATTGCTAGGCCGCAGGTCCTCTTTCCTGTGCTTTGTTCTCCCCAGCCCAGAGTTTCAGCTGAAACGGCCCTCATGTCCATTTAAAGGGGTTTCGGTCCCACTCAGGGACAATGCCCATTCTCTGCCCAGACAGAACACCTCTAGGGACTTACCACTGGGGGAAGGGCCACCTCAAACTGCCCTGCCAGCCGGTGTATCTCTAGCTGAAGTGACAGCCCATGGTTAGGAAATAATGGCCTTTGGTTAAATGCTACCTTCCCCCGGCTCTTTGGTTTTTCTTACAAAATCAAATTCTCCCCGACCTCTGGGCAAGTGGGCGGCTGCATTCTCCTGGGGAGGCAGAATCTAAGAGCAATTGGGTTGGGAGTTGGGGTGGGGTGGGCAGGCGGTGCTGTCCAAGTAGAAAAATCAAACCCCGGGCCCAGGTTGCTCCACCACTTCTTGCTGAGCAGCATTACACAGGCTATTTAACCTCTCTGCGTCTCTGTTCCCAGCCTCACGCGGCTGCCGTAGAAACTGCTCCGTCTCCAAAAGCAAAGTGTTCGAGGCAGTGCCTGGCAGACAGGAACCCCCAAGAGGTGTCAAAGCTACAATAGTAATCGCAATCGTAGTAACTTAAACATTATTGCTGTTATTAGTTGATGTTGTGTGGGTACTGCCTAGAGTTACAAAGCAAGCAGGAGCCCCCCCCAAACCTTTCCTGGTCTGGCCCCACCCTCCAGAATAAGAACCCCCACCCCCTCACTCCTCAGTCATTCCACTCCTGCTTCTCTGGCCTCCACGCCTTTGCACACCCATGGCTCTGCCTGGACGGCCCTTCCATCATCTCTCCCTGGCAAACTCTTCCTCTAAGTAGCTCCAATGCCACCTGCCTTGTGAAACCAGGCCAGACCGCCCCTCCTCCACTTCTTCCGAAGCCCCCCCCCCCGCCCCCACTCCCTGGGCTGCCAGCACCTTCTCTGGCCTGCAAAATAGCGGGCACATCCCTGCCACCTCTGCGATCACCCAGCACTAGGGCTGTCACCCACAAGTCCCGCGGGCAGGGACTCCCTCCCTCCGCTAGCTTTTCACTGCTGTGTCCCTGGTCCCGGGACTCCATTTGGCACGGTGTGCGTGTCCACGGGGGACCGTGGGACAAATAGTAAACAAACGCTCAGCGCCAGGCTCTCCTAGGTCCTGAGGGATTCTCCCCTCCTTCCCCCTGTCCGGGCCTCGGTTTCCCATCCGAAACATGGGTGTGATCGCCCCCGTGGGGCCCGCATGGCCAGGAGAGCAGAGAAGGCTGGCACCCTTTGGCCGGCAGCACTGGGAGCAGCGGCTGTGAATGGGGAGGGAGTCTGTTATTAAGCTCATTCGTTCTGGTTCCTGGTCTTTGGGGAGACGAGCCTGGCTGGTAAGTAGGGTTTTTAAGGGAGACAGAGTAGGGGCTCGTAGTGATGTCAGCATCGACCCAGAGCAGCCAGACCAGGGGCTGCGAGTGACTATGGGGGCGGGTGGCCATTGGGGCCGCACCAGGGGGGCGGGCACCCTCTTCTCTCCTGGAGGCAGAGAAGGACCAGCGTCTTCCTCCCGGAGCGGGAGACCCCGCGGCGGTCCCAGCTCAGGCCTGAAGGTGGCGCTGCAGGCCCTTGGAAGTGCAGCTCAGGGAGGAGCCTCGGTGCCTGGAGGTGGGGAGGGGTCTGGAGAGAACAGGGCGGGGAAGAGAGATGGGAAGAAGGGGAAGAGAAAGGACTGACTGGGGGAGAGGACGGAGAGAAAAGCAAGGAGAGCAGTGCGGAAGGAGAGACATGCTGGGGGGCGGGGGAGGAGACCAGAGGTTTGGAGGAGCCGGATCCTTTGGGACTTCCCTCACCCCCGTGCTGCCTGCCGAGCGGCCTCTCCTCCCTGGACCCCCTCCCCCTCCTCCATCCCTGCAAGGCTCCCCAGGACCCTCAGTAAGAAGCCCCAGCCTGTCTTTCTCCACCCCCCCCCCCCACTTCCCTCACACCCCAGGACCCAGCCAGACTGCCAAGGGTAGCAGGCTCTCTCTCTTCCCCAGACCAGTGCAGGTGCCGGGTGCTGCTGCCAATAGTCACCTTCTCTCCTACCTGCCCCTCCTCCTGGCTGCCCCACTTCTGCTTTAGGTCTTAACACAGACCCACCTCCTCCCAGAGGTCCTCCCTGGCCTCATGTCTGGGGTCCAGTTCTCCCCTGGGCTCCCCACTCCCACATCACCCCCGTCTCGGCACTGAGTACCCAGGTTGTGACTGACTCACCTGTTTCCCCAGCCAGACTGGGAGCTCCTAGAGGGCAGGGACACGGCTCCCTCCCTCTGGGTGACCTCAGTCCAGGGGCTGGACAAGCACATGTGGGCCACAGAAGATGCTTGCGAGATGGGTGAATGATCGGCTGAGGGGCTGGATGTGGGAGACAAGGGAGAGAGACATGGGCCCCTCTGACCACCCGGAAGTTCTCTTTTATTATTGAAGTCTGGGCTCTTTGGGGAACAGGAGCCGAACCGCTCCGCTGCAGGGGAAAGAGGGTTGAGGGACGGACTCAGGTCTCTTAGATGCCAAAGTCGAAGAATGCAGCCCGAACTTAGGAGGAACCAGACTTGACCAGACTGGGGTTGGGGGCGCCAGCCAGATCTCAGGTTCTTGCTGTCTCTGTCCCATAGCACCTTTATTACCACCTTTCTCAGTGTCCCACGGACTTGAACTTCATTTACCACCAGCTCAAACACAAGCAGATTCACCCAGCCTCTCTTAGTCTCAGTTTCAGATTCATAAGACACCCCGACTGGCCCATCTTGGGAAGGTGCCCACCCCAATCCAGTAGACTTGGGGGAGTGGGCAGATCAGGGTCAAAGAGCACAGATGGGGCTGCGGGGGCAGCGCCAGCACCCTGGGAACTGGGGCAGAGAACACCGCTGGCATCCTCACCTGGCCTCACTCTCGTGTTGTGTGTGTGGGACCTGCCCTTTGCCCGGCACTCTGAGGGGCTATGTCATATCTTAATAAAACATCACCCGCCAGGTCTTGTAACCCCACTTTACAGATGAGGGACCTGAGGCTCACTGTGCCGAGCTCTTTCCATCCTACCACGTTCCCGGAGTCTATTCCCTCCTCTGCAGTCATTCTGTTGGGTTTCCTCGGTCCAGCCTTGTCTTCTTGAGGCCTCAGTTTCCCCCTCTATAAAAAGGAGGAGACAGAGAAGTAAGAGGTCCTCTCAGCTCTTGATACTGGGGCCTTTGCTCTGTGTGGAGGCCGCCGGCAGGCTCGGCAAGGCTCGCGGTCTGTGCCTTTCCCTTCCGGTGATTCATTTGCTGTCCAGACCCTTGGAGAAGCCCCCGGGTAAATATTAATAATGCAGGGTTGCCTTCATGTCTGAGAAGGAGGATGAATCATTTCCTGCTTCCCTCCTGGACGCAGAGCTATAGCGGAGAACACACCGGATCCGTGGAGCAGCTGGATTTGTGAAGAGGCCTGGGCCAATGGGGTCTCACTGCTGAGACCACAGAACGGCCACACCCTGGCCACCCTGGGCCGGATGTCAAAGCCAAGTCTGTCCCAGAGGCTTAGCCTCCAGTCCTGGCCCTGCCAGATCTGTGCTGCGTGGCTTGTTCTGCCCTCCTGGAGGACTGCCGTGTCTGTGGGGCAGGGGTGGAGGAGCCAGGCCCGCAGAGCCTGGATCTCACCCCACTGAGCCCCACTGGTACTCGCTCACCTTCCCTGAGCCTGTGCTGGTCACACGTGGATGCTCACCTGCATCCCCGCGTCTGCAAGCTCCTCAAGAGCAGGGGGCTCAAGGTTCCAGTCAGCCTCCCCAGGGCCAGCACAGGTCCTGGTGCTTCGGTGCACTAGTCCAGCTCAGAACGGCCCCCTTCACAGCTCCTCGTCACCCAGTAGGGGTCTGCCAGAGGCCACTCTTTTGCTGGCAGACTTGCCCCCAACTAGAGCGGGAGAGACAAGAGTAGAGGAGCAGAAAACCAATCCAAGCTGGACCAGGCGGGTTCTCTCTCCTAGATATCTGGGGTTGGGACCGGGGGCGTCTGGTTCTGCCTGCTCTATTCTCGCCCATGGAGATGTGTGGGCTCAGGAGCTGTGAGCACCTAGCGAGACTTCTGTTCGAGACTTCTTTTCCAGAAGTCTTGATTTCCTCAGCCTGTATCTTCCTGAGTCCACTCTGCCTCCTTGCCCTCAGGGTCCAGGAGACGTCTTGTGCCATAATGTGGCCCCTCTTTTCCCTGTGAGTTGATTCCCACTACACGCCACCGGAGTCCTGGCCAGTCCACACACAGAGGCCGTCCTGTGCCAGGCACTGCTCAGTGATTGCACTTCATCATTTCACTTGGCTCTCTCTTCAGATCTACCACGTGGGCCTTTCCAGCCTCTCAGGTCACAGGAAGCAAACCTGACCCTGAGTGAGCTCAGACCACTAGTCCAGGGTCATCAGAGCAGGGTCTGATCTTCCCTACAGCCCCGGGAACATCTTCACTGCGTGGGCTTGCTAGGGCCTCTCCCACCAGGGCCCACCAACTCGGCCCCGGCCCTGGCGGTGCTCACCAGACCAGTGGGGAGCTGAGAGTTTAGTGCATGACCAGGACAGCCCTGCAGTGACCGGTTCTGAGGCCCGGAGGTGGGCAAGCCGAAGGCCACTCTGCTTGTCACTGTCTGAACAGGACGGCAGTCTTACAGTTCAGCCCTTCCTTCCAGCCATTTGCGTGACTTGAGGATAATTGGGCCCTCAGGACCATGTATTACTTCCACTCTCAGGCCACAGAGGGTCATCTGGCGGCCGCAGCCCCTGCCCAGATTGGTGACTTGAATGACCTTCTATTTTTCTCTCCCTGGTGGGCCTGTGGATTATTTCCAGGCCAGGGCCCCCATGCAGACCTGACACCTTGCTCTTTGACCCTCCACGCATAAGAGTCATTGGCACCCACTGCTGCCTTTGGGGGAGGGTGGCTCTCGTGCTTCACTGTAGAACTATGTATAATGAGAGACACAGAGGTGTGGGGGCTCCCCTCAGCCCGTCCTGCTGACATCATCAGACTCTGGGCCGCAGCTACCTCCACATGTTCAGAGGCTGCCTTCAAAGTCAAGGGCAGAAGCAGGGGAGGACCTTAGAGACCATCGTCCCAGGCACTTCATTAAACTGCCGGGGGAAGGATAACCTGGAGAGCCGTAGAGACCAACCCAGGGTCACACGGTGAGCTCTGACCTAGACAGTGAGTTATTAGGTGGGTAGAGAGCAACCACAGGCCAGAAATGATGTGGAGCTGCGGGACACAAGCTAAGTCAGACAGACACAGTTCCCTTCCCTTTGAATTCAGTCTGTGACTGGAGAGAGGCTGCTGATTCTCCATGAGCGTGGTGGGTACCATGGGAGCCGAGTGATCAGAAGTGAAGTGAAGAGAAGAGAAGAGAAGGGGAGGAGAAGGAAGGGGAAGGAAAGACAGCGGAGGGGAGGGGAGGGGAGAGAGGGGAGAGCGGAGAGTGGGAGGAGGAAGCTGGTGTGTGTGCACATGGGCAGGCACTCAGGCAGGGGGCGTTGCAGGCAGAAGGAACTGAGTGCACAGGACGATTGGTGTTTGCTGGGCTGCAGCAGAGCAGAGTAGCTGGAGCACAGAGAGGAGAGGCGGCTGAAGCCTGGGGCCCAGAGGGCTGCAGGGGCTGGAGCATAGCAGCTGGTGAGAGCTTGACTCGCACTCGAGGCTGTTGTGCCTGCAACTCCAGGCCGATCCCTTCCTGGGAGTGGCTGATTCTGCACCAGGCGCTCTCTCACACCAAAGAGAAAGCGGCCAGGCACTCCTGTTGCCAAGGGGACGTGGAGAAAAAGTGGGGAAACAAACCAGCATTTGAGCAATGGTTCTTTCACATCTTTCCTTTCATTTGGTCCTGAGCACTGTCCCAGTTGTGCTGACAGGGAAACTGAGGCTCGGTTAAGGGGTCTAAGGTCTCCTAATTGGTGAGGGGAGGAAAGAGATTTGAGTCTAAGCCTGCTAAGTCGCATCCCTCCATCTTTCACTGGACTGCTGGCAGGTTTTTAAGTAGGAAAAACTAAGGAGGGTTCCCCAAGGATGCGAGTTTTAATCCAGTTTTGGAAAGCAGAAAGGAACAGGAATCAAATGGCCAGGAAAGTAGGGGAGAGGAAAGTCCAGGTGTAGGACCTGGGGCAGGGAGAGACCCCACAGGTGCTGTCAGCGGCTGCATGTACTTGAGCACCTACAGCCTGCCCAGACTTTGTAAGCACCTGAGATGTGTCATCTTTCACTCTTCAGATGGCCTGTGACATGGCTCTATCCCAGCGGGTCAGTGGGAGCCAGGATCAGATCCAAGACTGCCTGTTTGCAGGCCTGAGGGCTCAACTGCCCCATCTTACATGGAGCTTCTGCTGTGTGGACAGGGGAGCACCAGAGAGGGGGTGTAGTCGGTGCCTCTCCCCTGTCCCCACAAGTTTGCAATAAACGTGTTAATTTAAAAAATGCTTCTTATGGGTGGATGTTTTAGAAACCAGTGAGGGAGCTGAACTTTGCACTAGAAATAGCCCAGAATGAAAGAAACCCAAGCAGGTGGATGGAGGAGCCCAACCACAGGAGGAGTCGTCCTAGGGCTGAGGGGCAGCGGTGGCCCCAGGCTGTCCAGGGATCAAGCCGGTGACAATCTGTTCTCCCAGGGACAAGAGGGCCCCAGCTGGCACCTGGTTATCCTGACCTTGATAGTCACATCTGCTTTCTTGTCAACCCCCTAAACCCCTTAGAATCCTATTCCCACTGCATCAAAGGCCGAGCCTCCACTTGCACTTTGGGCTCCATCTTCTGCTGCCCTGCATCTCCATCCTCACTTTCTCCATACTGTCATCTCTACCACGTTTGCAAGGTGAGCTCTGGCCTCCCTTGTGCAAAGCAAGGCAAAGCAAGGCAAAGCAAGGCAAAGCAAGGCAAAGCAAGGCAAAGCGAAGCAAGGCCAGCAAAGAGAGAAGAAGCCCTCCCTTAACCCCCTCCCCCACCGCACCTCTCTGCAGCACCCTCCTTTGGATCATGCTGCCTGCACAGCTCCCTCTACCCCCTGACCGGCACCTTTCTCACCTCAGGGACTACTGCTTTCTGACTTGTCAAGGTCACCAGTAATCTCCATGTTGCCACATTTTAAGATCGCTTCTAGAACTGCTGGGAAGTATGTGGCATGAGGAGCCCCACCCCCTCCTTCTGGAAACGCTGACTCTATGACACCCCCTGCTCCCCCCCCCACCTCCCTGGATCACCTGTCCCTGTCTTCTTTGCTGCACCCTCTGCCCCCATCACTCAGGGCTTTCCCCTAATTCCCTGGGTGGGAGACACACCCTTTCCAGGGCTGAGCTCATCAATCGCAATGGCTATTTTTAACAGCTTTAGTGAAGTATAATTGACACATGCTAAACCAAACATATTTGAGGTGACATATTTAAAGACCTAGTTAAAGAGACAATTTGATCAGTGTTGACATGTGTGTGCACTCTGGAGCTGTCCCCACAGTCAAGATGAGAATATTCGTCATCCCCCAAATATTCCTCTTGCTCCTCTGTCATCTCCGGGGAAGCTCCTCCCTCCCCCCTGGCAACCGTCCACCTGCGTCCGGTCTCATGGGTTAGCTGGCGTTTTCTGGACTGTTGGGTCCCTTGAACTAAGAGGGATGCACTCTTTTTGCCTGGTTCCTGTCACTTAGCACGCTTCCTTTTAGATCTGTTTGTTGTGTGTGTGTGTGTGTGTGTGTGTGTGTGTGTGTGTGTATCGAGAGTTCATTCATTTTTATAGTGAAGTGGTATTCTACTGTGTAAATATACAATTTATCTGTCCAGTTTCCTGATGACAGACCTCTGTGTTGTTTTCAGTTTCTGGATATTACAAGCTGATGTGAACAGTTTACATACAAGACATATGTTTTCCTTTCTGTTGGGTAAATACGTAAGAAGAGAAGAGCTGGGTCTTGTGGTATGCGTAATTTTACTTTTTAAAAAACTGACCATCTTTTTTCCAGAGTGGCTATAATATTTAACATTCCTGCCAGCAGGGCATGAGACTTCCAATTCCTTCAAATCCTCACCAACTTGGAATGGTTGGTCTTTCTGATTTTGAGGAAGCAGTTCAGGGATCTGAGTATGGTTTTAATGTGCATTTCTCTAACCACTAATGAGACTGAGTATTTTTTCATATGTTTATTTGCCATTTGTGTATGTTATTTGGTGAAGTGTAGCCAAATCTTTTGTCCATTTTTTAAATTGAGTTGTTTGGCTTTTCTATTATTGAGTTACCAGAGTTCTTTAAATATTCTGCATACAACTGCTGATCATATTTGCAAATATTTTCTCCCAGTCTCTTGCTTGTATTTTCATTCTCTTAACACTTTTTCGAAGAGCATAAATTTGCAATTTTTATAAAGTTCTATTTATCAATTTGTTCATTTATGGATTGTGTTTTTGGTGTTCTATCTAAAAATCTTTTCAATAATATAGTTAATCTGCTTACTCCCATGTTATAAATATTTTGTCTTTTGATTTCCTCTAAAAGTTTATAGTTTTAGGTTTTACACTTAGGTTTATAATTCATTTGAAGTTAAATTAATTATATGGATCAAATTTACAAAAATTTCACCTCTACAGATTTTGAACGGTTTAAACACCATTTGTTAGAAAATCCTATCTTGTCTCTCTCAAATTGCCTTTGCACCTTCATCAAAACTCAAGCATCCATGTGTATATAAACCTATGCCTGGATTCCATTCTGTTCCATTTATCTATTTGCCTATCTGATGTTACTACTACACTGTCTTGATTACAGTAACTTTATAGTAAATTAGTCTGAGATCAAATAATGTTCATTCTCCATCTTTGTTTTCTTTGAATTTGTTTTGGCTATCATAGATTTTCTGAAATTTTTAAATGAATTTCAGAGTCAGATTATAAACCTTTTTTAAAAAAATTTATTTAATTGTTGTTCAAGTACAGTTTTCTGTCTTTTACTCCCATCCCACCCCCCCAGTGCCCCCCACCTCCCTCCCATTTCCACCCCCTGTAGTTGTTGTCCATGTGTCCTTTATACTAGTTCCTGTTGTAAACATTTTTTTTAAAAAGGTTTCTGGAATGTTGATCGTGATTGCAATGAATCTAAAATTTAATGTGGGGAGAATTAACTTCTTGACAAAATTGAGTCTTCTGAATCATGAACATGATATATCCCAATATTCCTTTGATCTCCTTTAATTTCTCTCAACAATATTTTATACTTTTCAGGATCTAGGTCTTACACATCTTTTGCCAGATTTATGCCTAAGTACTTCATATTGTTGATGCTATTGTAAAGTTATTGTTTTGTTAATTCCAACTTTTTGATGGTTTGTTGCTAGTATATAGAAGCAATATTAGTTTTTACATGTTAATTTTGTGTCCTGCAATCTTGCTAACCACACTTGCTATTTCTAGTAGCAGTTTAACAGATTCCATCAGGTTCTCTATGGAGCTGATCATGACACCTACGAGAAAGGCAATTTTACTTCTGTGTTACCAGTCTTGAACCTTTTATTTTTTCTTGTATTATTGCACTGGCTGAAACTTCCAGTATATTGTTGAATAGAAGAGGTGAAGGTGGATAACCTTATCTTATGTCTTGATCTTACTGGGAAAGCATCAGTCTTTTCCCAGAAGTATGCCATTAGCTGTCAGGTTGCCATAGGCACCCTTTATCAATCTGAGGACGTTCCATTCTATTCATGGTTTACTGAGGCTTTTCAGCAGCAATTGATATTAGATTTTGTGAGATGCTTTTTTTGTACCTATTCAGTTGGTTATATGGCCTTTCCTTTTGAATTTATTATGAAACTGAATTTTCTTGATTGGTTTTTGAATGTTAAACCAGTCTTGTATTTGTGGGCTAACCCCCACTTGGTCATAATGCACTATCTTTTTTTTTTTTTTACATATTATTAGATTTTATTTGTTAAAATAAAATTAATTTAGGATTTTTACATCTATGTTCTTGAGGGTCAGTGGTCTGTAGTTTTTCACCTTTGCCATGTCTTTATCAGGTTTTGGTTCCAGGTTGGTGCTGGCCTCATAGAATGAGTTGAGAGTTTTTATTATTATTAGAACTGTAGAATTGGTACTGTTTCTGTAGAATTTATATTCTCTCTTTCTGAAATGTTTGGCAATATTTACTAGGGGGAATGTCTGGGCCTGGAATTTTCTTTATGGGAAAGTATGCAACAGCACAGTACCTCTGCTGAAGAAACAGAATGATGTTCAAGTTGCCTGTGTGCATGAACTTGGGTAGTTTGAGTCTTTCAAGAAATTTGACCATTTCATCTAAGTTGCCAAATGTATCGTCATAGGGTTGCTAATAATATTCCTTTATTATCCTTTTCATATCTGTGCTATTACCTCTTTCATTATTGATATTAGTAATTTGTGGTTTCTCTCTTCTTTTTCACTGATCACTCTGGGCATATATTTATTGTGTTATTGATCTTCTCAAAGCATCAGCTTCTGGTTTTATGATTTTCCCTATTTTTTTTTGTTTTCAATATCACTAAAATTAGCTCTCATTTTCATTATTTCCCTTTTTCTTCTTACTTTGGGCTTAATTTCCTATCCTCTTTATAGTTTCTTAAGATGGACTTGAGATCTCTTTTCTAATATAGGCATTTAGTACCATACATTTCCTCCTAATTATTGCTTTAGTTGCATTTCATAAATTTCATGTTATGTTTTCATTTTCATTCAGGTTGAAATACTTCCTTGGAGTCCATTTCAGCTTCCACGGTCCCTGAGTCTCTTTGTCCCACGAACGGGGCTGAGAGAATGATTGTTTTTGAGATTGTGGCATATCTCTATTCTGGTTAGGCTCGACTTAATCCCCTCATTTTCTGGTTGAAAAACCAGGTCCCTTGCCCCCTTTACCCAAGAGCTACTTCCATCACTCACGGTCAGAGCCAAGGCAGGCCCAGAACCCCAATTTCCTGACACGCCGTGGAGAGCTCTTTAACACACAGTTATAGTTTACCCAATTCAGTTTATTGATCAGCTCCCTGGTGCTAAGCACCGCACACACATTTGCTCATTAAGTCTTTACAACAGCCCTGGGAGGTAAGCACAGTGCTCAGGGCCATTTTACAGATGTGTAAATCAAGGCTCAGGTTCTACCCGGAGGAAGTGCAAAAGCGTGGGGTTACATCTAGGTCTGTCTGATCCAAGGCTGCCCTCCACCACGAGTCAGTTCTGTGTCTCCCTTACAGCACCACCACCAGCTCTGCTTCCACCCGAATGTGGCCTTGGGGACCGAGGGCAGGGCAGTCGAAGAGAAAGACATGGAGCAGCAGGAGGAAGGCTGGGTGGAGGGAGATGTTTTCTAACTCTGAAACAGTCTTTTGACCTTTTCGTGTTCATCCAGCTAAGCCAAAGGGGTTGAACTTTGGAGCACTGGCTTTAAGTATAAATGCAGATTGATGAGGAAAAATCTGCTTTGCTAAGCTTGGAAAACACGGAGCTCAAATTGAGCATGAAAATGCCAGCTCGGAGGGCTGGAGCCAGACCACAGCACACGTTCGTGTGAGCTCCAGGCCACGTCCTGAGAAACTGCTGGGGAGCAGAGGCCTCGCTTCTTTAAAGGCAGAGCCCAGAACAGGGGCCCAGACACCTGGACAGGAGCCTTCCTAGTCCGCCCTCCTTTCGCTGTCTGAGAGCGGACAGCTCAGGACCTTGTCCGCCTCAGCAACGCCTGGGGGCCAGGTTCTCAGGGTCGATTCCTGTTGGTCCTTGGGCCCCTCAGAGAGTGCAGGGCAGAACTCAGTCATCTCACGTGCGGGTAGGGAGTCGGCTGGGACTCAAAATCACCAGGTGGGGAGAAGGAAAAGATGACTCCACCTTGGCCGTGCAACCACAGCAACTGCATATTCCGATTCCACCAGCTCTGGGACTCTGGCCAAGGTGTCTCCTCTCTCTGAGCCTCAGTTTGCACACTGCTGTAATGGGGCCCACCTCTCCTGCCATAAAGGGTAATGGTGAAGATGAACTGAGACAGTGTATCTAAAGGGCTTGGCAATTGCTTTATCTCTTCAATTGCTCAATAAATATTTGTGGATGCCAACCATGGACCAGACCATGGGGGAACATCGGGCAGGAGCAGGCCTGGAAGTCCCCTGGGCCATGGGCTTGCTAATGTTCATCAGTGAGACTAGCATCAGGTAGAGTTAGGTAGGAGCTAGTGGGTCCATGTCCTGAAAACTGAGTGGGCAGGGTATGAACCTGACTCTGCCCTAAGTGGCTGTGCAACCTTAGGAATTTATACAGCCTCTCTGAGCTTCAGATTCCTTATTGGTTTAAAAGGTGAGGGCCACAGCCTGATACAGTTGGGTGTCTGAAGGAGTGCTCAGCCTGGACAACATCATGTCTGTGCTTCCAGACGCTTCAGCACCACCAATCTGTCGGTGCAGGTGGGAATTATCAGAGGACAGGAGCAGTGATGAGAATTCTGCTCAGCCCGGACCCCACACCCTCCCCTCCCCCAAGAGGTGTCCCTGCAGGGAAGGGACTGGATTTCATAAGATAGGTAACTTGATGTTTGCCTGGCTCAGGCAGACTCACAGAATGGGTAAGACCAAGCCGATTCAAGCCTGGCCTATGTGACTGTGGGCAGGTCAAGTTCCTTCTCTGAGCCTTAGTTTTTTCATCTGTGACATGGGAATAATTACACTTCTCTGGGCTAATTACACATGTGGAGACTCAGACTCCAGCCCACCCAAGGCCTTGGTTATGCTTTTGTGTCCTTCCTTAAAGCACCTGAAATAACTAGCACTGTCTGCCCTTTAGATCCCTACCTTCAGGTACCCAGGACAGCCCGGGATTACCAGAGGGTGTCAGACCCCTTCCTGGGCCTTTCTGATGCCACCTCATGCTCTCAGTGCGAGGGAAACGTTTGACCACCCCTAGTATCACTGTCTGCTGATCATCCCCCACCCACACACCCCAGGGCTCTGTCTGCTGCCAGCCCCTCAAACAGCGGTTACATGGACACCTGCTCCAAACTCTGATGCTTGCTGGCTTGTGGCTGATGGGCCCAGCAACTCCACAAGGTGGACCTACCTCCCTGTTACAGAGAGGAAACTAAGGCCCAGAGAGGGGACTAGAGCCAGGTTGGGGCCACTCCCATCTGGGCTCAGAGCCTGCATTCTCCCTGAACCTGCCGCTGGCTCTGGGCTCTGTCCCTGAGAGGATCACCAATGTCACCGAGCTCTGGCTCCAGCAACCCTTGAAGTGCACTCTGCAGGCCAACTCTTCAGTCCTCGCTGCACCTCTGGGGAGGGGCCTTCGGGATCTAGAGATGAGGAGTCACCCAGCTCCGATGACCAGCTGCCTCCCCGTGGCCTTCTCTGACACCTGAATTCCTAACCCTGACCTTCAGTAATGCTCTGGGCATGTCCTCCGGGATGGCTTCCTCCCACCCTGCACCGATTCCATTGGGAAAACGACCCTCTTGGTTCAAGGGCCAAATCAAGCGTCGCCTGATCTGGGAAGCCCTCCCTGATCACTCCTCCAACAGCCCATCCAAGCAGAGTTCTGAAGTGAAGGCACTGATCTCACGTGTCCTTAGGATGCGTCTGTGTGCCCTTCTCCCCCTCTAGACAATGGGTCCCCAGAGTATGGCCCACAGTGGCATCCATCAGCCCTGATGACACCTGGCACCACCCCAGGGAACCCTGGCCCTGGTTGGACATCCCTCATTCCACTGGTCTCTGGGTGCCCTTGGCAGAATCACTGAACACTGTGAAGTGGGAACATAAACCCCAAGTTGCCCTAAAATCAGGTTGGGGGACGCACAAGTGATGTCCTAAGATCCTTCCCGATGAAAAGTGTGTAATTCTATTTGTTCTGCAAAGACACGTAAATGCCCTGACCACTCCCCTCCCTCTACACCTCTTAGCATCTCCTGATGCTGTGTATTGAGATATCTGTTCATTCCCTTTTCCCTGCACTGGAAAGCCAGTTTCACCAGGGCTGGGCACTGGGTCTCGGCTGTTCACCAGGCATCCCCTTCCTGAGAGCACCAGGTGCTCAGAAAGTGTCTGTTGAATGAGTGAACTGAGCGCTGAGTGGATGGTTAATGCCCTGGAGTCTGGAGTCAAGCAGATCTGGGTTCGAGCCTCAGCCCTTCTTCCGAGCTCCCATGTGCCCCTGAGCAAGCGACTTCTGCTCTGTGAGTCTCCATCCACCCTTATCTCTCATGGAGTCATCAGTAATAGTTCTGGCCTGGTAAGACCTGATTGCTAGGCTTCTGGAAGGCTAAGCCTGGCTCCTGGGGTGCTCACAATAAATGTGCTCCCCATAGCCCCACGCAAGCTATACTCACAAGTTCTGAGCCATTGGACTTGGGGAAAGTGGCTCCCTTCTGGGCCTCAGTTTCCCTATCTGTAAAATGGAAACGCTAACACCTATCCAGGAAGGCGGCTACGAAGGCTCAGAACGATGACAACGAGAGCTTAAAGCGATCACATGCTTCCTGTGTGCTCAGCTCCAGCTTTGTGCAAGTAAGTGCATTCCGCCTTTGTTATAGCCCTAGGAGGTAGGTGTTACTATTATCTCCATCTTACGCTGGAGAAACGGAGGCGCGTGGCAGGGGCGTAGCGGGCCCTGGGTCTCCAGTGAGGAAGCCGGGCTCCCCGTGCGCCGTGGGCGCGGAGCAGGCTGCTGCCGGCAGCCCGCTCAGCCCTCAATCTGCAGCTCAGCCAGGCGCATCTCTTCTTAGCTGCTTTGTGTCGCGCTCTGAGGCAGGTGATGTTTTCTCCAGTATTGGCTCTTCAATCATTCCTTTGTTTTTTAAAAGAGGTGGACACGGTGGCCGAGGAGGGAGGGCAGCGGGGGAGACAGACAGGTGGAGATTTAAGATGATGGGAAAAGTGGGAACAATGCTTGGGTCGATAACGGAGAGTCAGGAGGGAAACAGCAGTGTTTTTCTTTATGTATTTATTTATTGGAACTCTAATGGATTTTCGAGTCTTTGTGATACTTCTGGTTGAGTGAAAGCAAAGGGTCCGTGGCCATGAGGGCCCTGCTGTGGGCACGCAGCGCGGCGGGGAGGCGCTGGCCCCGCCCAGCCCCGAGGGACCCACTCAGGCCCTGGCGGCCCAGGGGCAGGCCCCGCGGGGCCTCTGCAGGAAGTGGACACTTAGTGTGCGCCTGACCAGTGCCAGGGAGGGGGCAGAAACCGGACAAGCGGAGCCCAGGGCCTGGCCTACTGAAGCGCACTTGGGTGGGGGGTGGCGGGGCTCCATCAGAAGCACCAGCTATGATTGGTTCACGTGTTGCCACACTGACATGACTATGCAAAAGTCCCTGGGGGTCCTGGTCATCGGGTGTCACTTGTCCCACTGTCACACAGGAAAGGGAGTCATAAAGCAAGGAGGTGTGTACACACCTACAACTTCCAGGACCTTTGTGCTTAGTTCGCAATGAGCTTCATCCTCGTTGCTCTCTGGCTGGGTGGGAAGCTGTGTGTCCCCAGGGGCCACAGCACCAAGTGCCGGCCAAGGCCAAGTTCCGCTGTGGCAAAGCGGGTGGGGAGAGCAGGGGTGCTGAGTGGCACTAGAGAGAGAAGACCGGGAAGACACTGATCTCACTCTGAGAGCCAGTCTGAAGGGTGAGAGACGGTGCTTCCCTGACCTCCCAGCCTACACACAGACACACAGGCACACACACCCTTGCACGCACATTGACATGCTTGTGTGCACACACAGACACAAACACACCACATTTCTTCTGTTTGTCATGGGCCCCGTGGATTCCACGTTTGTGTGACCACCAGAGGACTGCGCCCCCTCACTAGGGACCTTCCCTGGGGGACCGGGGTCGGTGTGGGGGGAGCTCCCCGCTGCACTCCCACAGGTGCAGTGCACATGCGGCTTCTAAATTTAATTTAAAAAAAATAATGAATGAAGATCAAGGGATGAGCAAGAATGAGGTTCCCAACTGACCTGGGGGGCTCGGGCCGATGCCCACCTGCTTGTCCTGGAGCAGGGACAGCGGCGGGCTCTTTGGTCTCACGGGGCGGGGACAGAGACCTGGCCTGTGGGGTCCCTCCTACGGCAGGCGTGGCTCCGGCACGGCGCCCTGCAGGGGCCCCTCACGGCCCCGCAGACGCCTCAGCTCGACCTTCAGGGCCTTCTCGGCCTTCTGCCCCGCAGCAGCTCCTGCCACCCCACCCTCGGATCCCAAACCCTCCTCTGACTCTGCGTCACTCTTCCTCAGGGTCGGCCCACTTCACCGAACTTCTATTTCTGGGACCCAGCCTCTCAGACGAGCGGTTCTCCAAAAACCAATTTGTAGAGGTTTAATAAATGAATAATAATTTACTGATGAGTGTCAGAAACCCTCTGGTGCCTGCGTCCTCGAGGTACCCACGCAGTGTGTTTGCTCACCGACGAGACCGTGTTCATGGAGCACCTGCTATGTCTGGGGCAATGTCGTGTGGGGGTGAGGGGTGGAGGGGCGAAGGTGCCGAAACCTGGGGGCAGGAAAAATTCACCTCCCTGGCAAAGGGCGGGCGGCGGCAAGAGGCAGCAAGCACAACAGAGGGAGGGAAGGGCGTGTCTGGACTGTCCCCCTGCGGGCGTGGCTGCTGCCCCACTCCCTGACCACCTGAGCCCACTGGGGCGTCCACTCAGACATGGCCTGCACCCACCCCTGAAACGCTCTGTCTGCCTCTTCCCACCAGACCCAGACTCACTTGGCACCTGCGCACGTGCCCGGCTTTCTTCAGCCCCAGACAGGGGACAGCCCCGCTTTGGGCCCCGCCAGCCCAGCAATTGTGGCCAGAGCCGCGGGGGCCCCCGACTCCTGCCCTCCTCAGAAGGGGATGGCCCCACTGATGTGAGCACAGAGCTCCGGCTGTAATCACAGGACTTTACACCCTGCCTTTCCCATCAAATAGCATCTCTCACTTTAAACAAATAAAAGTAGACACAACTAAAGCAAGCCAGAAATATCAGTAACAAAAGTTCACATGTGAACAAACGCACTATCTCCTTCACAGAAGATCCTGAGAGTGTGTCCGGAAATTGGCCCAGATACGTACCAAGGAGCCATGAATCTGGCAGAGTTGGGGGCTGGGACAAGCTCAGGGGCTCCCCCACATCCCTGGCCTGGTACTTCACTGAAATCTGAGGCAGCAGCAGAAGGAGCTGGACGAAAACCCCATGTGCCCCCGAGCAAGTCGCTCTGTGGGTTCATTCATCCACCCGACAGCTGTTCACTGAATGTCTGCTGTGCACTGACACTCACTGAGCTGAGCCCATCCCATGCGTGACCTCATCTCAGACTCGCTGCAGCCTTGCCAGGCAGGAGCCGTTACCAGCCGCACTGTCTGGACCAGGAAACTGAGGCACGAAGAGGTTGATACCTGCCCAAGGTCACACGGCCTGTAAATCATGGGCTAATCTCCACATATCCCACAACTCCTGAAAGGCCCTCTGTAGGGATCCAGTCCTTCTCTTATTATGCAGAAGGGGAAACGGAGGCCCAGAGAGGTCGAACAACTCCTCTGAGGTCACACAGCCCTTTAGTGGTTGAGCCAGGCCTCTTGATTCCTGCCCAGGGTCCCTCCACCTACACGCCACTCTGGCCACCTTTTTCTCAGACACTGGCAGAGAGGTGACCCAGAGCCTAGAGGTGGCTGGACACAGGGAGGTGTGGGCAGCTCTGGAGGGCGCCAGGAAGATGGGCAGAGCCCACAGCAGCTGGCAAAATGCCCAGGGGCCCTGGGTTCCCTCCCTCTGCGCACACACCCCGGGGAAATACATGCTTTGAAAATGAAAGCCAGCTCGAAGTAAACAGATTAGCAGTGGTTACGTGCTAGCACTTTATTAATTAAGTGTTCTAAATACACGGAAACTTGGGCATTTAATTTAGATTTATAGGGATAATTTAAATTTATAAGACCAGTTATTATGCATTAAGTACAAAAAATGCCAATTGATTTTCACAGGCAATATTTATTGAAGTATTACAAAAGAAAATATGTACAATTTAATTACCCTTGTGTCGAGCGTAAGAGCCGGCAGGGATTTTAAGGTGGGGGCTGCCTAACTTCGGGAGCCGGGCTCTCAGCGTGTGGATGGCAATGTCCTCTTCCCCTTGTTGGTCATGCACGTGGAAGGAGGCGTCACGCTGCGAAGGACACTCGCCTCGTACACGACAGAGCGAGGCTCTGTCTGGGTGTCTCTGCACCCGGGTGCCGCCTGGTGGGTGGGCGAGGTGGGAGGTTTGGCGGGAGTGCCCGGATGGCCGTCTGGAGCCCGGGTTCTGGTCCTCGCTCAGCAGTGCCTGAGTTGTGACCTCGGAGCGCGCACCTCACTCGTGCACTTTAGTCCCGAGAGCTTGGGACCAGGAGGGGCAGGGCCGGTGGTCTGGAGGCCCTGTTGGCTCTGCTGTTTGGTGAACGTGGGGATTTTGTCCCGCATCTGGACGGGGCCTTGGATGCTGGGTCGTGACTGCCCCATCTATCTCTGTCGCTTTGTCTTTCTGTCCCTCATCATATAGCCTATGGTCCTGGGAGTTTTACATTCATGACTGTAAAGGGGCCGTGTCTGCAAGGTGGCAGGTGGGCAGGGTAACGGGCCAGCCTCCCTGGAGGGGGTGGTCAGGCCAAGCCACAAGGCACCCTGCTCCAGAAATGAGGCGGTTTGCAGAGTTCAGAGAGGCCCCCGAGGGCTGGACCTCATTTTTAGGCTGTATTTCTCCTTCCCCCTCAGTGCCTTCGCTTCCTCATAGGAGCCAATGAGCTGGTGAGTTCAACTGACGCTGCAGTTCCGCGGCACACGGGATTAAACTTGAGACCTGCTTTCCATTCATTTCTGCCTTACGGTTGCAAAACAGGAAAGCTCCGTGAGGGCCATGTTGGACGATCTCTGGTTTTCGGTGATGCTTCCAGTGAGGAGTTTAAATGCTGTGCTCGCTGTTTCCTTTTTGCAGACTCGCCAGTACCGTCCTCAGTAGCCAACGCCCTCCTCACTCCTTGTGATAGTCGTGAGGACCACCCCGGAGGAGGCCAGGCACAGCAGCCGCTGGGCACCTCATCCCAGGCAACCCCAGAGGGTGATGCCAGCGACCGAATGTCCCCACCTGCCTTCAGTATCTCAGCCCCCCTTTCCTGGCAACAAACACAGTCCAGTCCCAAACCTCTTCAGCGAGGGCGTGTGCTCTGCTCTCACTGCTCCCAGCCAATGTGGTACATTCAGGGCTCATTTAGGAAAAAACAAACAGAGACTCCACTAGGAATGGCAAACAGAGGGGGCTTACTGCGTGGAGCTGGTTATAAAGTGTTGAGAGAGCAGACAGGGAAAATGAGGGGATCTAGGGCTGGAAAAGGAAGGGAGGAAGAGGTGCTGTAGGTCACGGCCACTCCTCCTGCTGTGTGTGTGGTGGGGGGGGGAGGGGGACTTGCTGCTGCTATCATCAGGGCCCCTACCCAAGGCAGCAGAGCTGGCAGCCAGAACCTCTTCCAGAAGCAGGGAGCGGGATACAGCCTCTCCCCCTCCTCCCTTTCCACTACACGGTCCAATGACAAGGGCCAGCAGTGAGGGGCTTTGGGAAATAGTGAGCTGTGCTCCAGCGTCACACAAGGGTCTCGGGGAGCAGAGTGCACACAGTGGCAGGCGGATGACCCGCCCAGCAGGTCACCTGAGACTTTGTACTCGTCGGAACAGTTGGGAACTCAGCTCTGTGACCTTCAGCACGTCATTTAATCTCTCAGAGCCTTACTTTACCCACAGGGAAAATGGGATGATAACGCCCACCCCACTGAGTGGTTAGAGGAGGATTAAATAAGGACTTGAACGTGTCCAGGCCAAGGCCTGGCATACAGAGGCCCTCAGTCATTGGAGGCTGATATTATCAGGACCAGTGTCATCCCTAGCATACGCTGTGACCTTGATCAAGGGCCGGGCCTCCCAGGGCTCTGTTTTCTTGCTTGTTAAGCGAATGGGGTTTCGAACTAGAGGCTCCCTTCAGCCCCGATGCGCACTACGGCTGTGAATCCCCCCTGCCATGAGAAGGTCGGGCTGCACAGGCGGGAGGGCCAAGGAAGGTCTGACTTCTGGGAAGCAGCCCGGGGGAAGGGGGGCTTGGGGAGGCTCTGGTGGGTCCGGGCGCTGGAGATGTGCGCTTCACTGGGCAGTGTGTTCACATGTCAGACTGCTCACACCGCAGCCACCTCCGTGTGGCCTCTGTCTCCAGGCAAACGTCGCCCCCCCGCAACACCGTCCTGCTGTCTGTTCTCTTTGATGTGCTCCCTCTCAGCCCTGCTCAGAGGGCGAGAAATTGCCGGGAGCAGCACTTCCCTGCACACCGTGGTCCAGAAGGAAAGGGAGTCTCCAATTAAATCCATCATGAAGATTAGGTTTGTAAGCTCTGGGGCCTGCGAGAGACCTGAGTGTCTGAGCTTTGAGGATCTTTCTGTTTGAACTGGAATTCTGAGTTTAACGCTCTCGGAACTCAGGTTCAGGAGCTCTGGAGATGCTGCAGACGCTGGGCTCCCCGGGAAGCCCTGTAGCTTAGTTCAAAGCTCGGGCACTCGTGTCCAGCAGAGAAGGGTTCAGGGTCCTGCTCTGCCTCCCACCACTGTGTACCAATTACTTCACGTCTCTGAGACTCCGTCTCTTTATTTATGAAAGGGAATGAGAGTATCTTCCACAGCTGGGTCACGTGCTGTTTTGGCCCATCCAGCATCCTTTTCCCTTCTGTCTTCAGCACTTGTCACCCCCACCACCCTTCCTTCAGGAAGCCAAGCCTCATGCACACCCCAGGCCCTGACACTGTGGCCTGACTATTAAGCAGGATCTTATTCTGCCTGTGTCCCTAGAGACAGGTACAAGCCTAACTGAACTAATCCTATCTCTCCATTACCCCAGGAAATACTGATTTGTCCAAGGAGAGCATGTGAACCTAATCAGACCTATCAGAACATTTTACTGGGACTTTACATGTGGTTATCATTGACAGCCTTCTCTCTTCCCAGCGAAGTCACTAGCTGGGCTAATGTAAGCTTGGAGCTGCCAGTGGGTACGACTCTGCCCCCTCCATCCCCATCATGGGTAAGTCCATCAGCCAAGAGAAGGATGCTGGCACAGGGTCCCAAGAAAAACAGAGATGTTGAGATACAGAGCAGGAGCGATCCAGTGATAGCATTGGAGCCCCTGAGTCCAGCTGTGCCTGAAGCTGTTGTCCACCACCTTTCCCAGGCTGCAAACTACTACATTTCCTCTTTGGTTAAAGCATCTTTGTTCTTTGGGTTGAAAGTATTGAAGACCAATCTCAAGCTGCTTTAACCAAAATTGGGAATTCCGTAGCTCAACAAAGGCTGGCTTTTACCCCAGCGGGAGCCACTGCACCTTTCCCTGGCACCTACCCTGACTGCAGGTGCCTGGGGGAGTGTCTGTCTCCTCCCACTCCCCAAAGAGCCCTTCAGGCACAAGGCCCGATGTGCCCAGCACTCACTCCCATCTCAGGGTCCGGTGCGTACAAGGTGCTGGAAATGGCTGATGAATGGAGGATCTGAGTGTGAGAGTGTTGGTCAGGGCCTCCCCTTCCCTCGCCCTTCCTTCTGCTCAGAACCCTCCTCCATGACACGTCCTCAAACACCCTGTGCCCGCATTATCGAACATCTGCTGTCCCCCCCAGCATCCTCCCCTGGACTGGGAGCTCTGCGTTCATTCAGGCGTACATAACAGATGTTCACTGAGCACTTATTACTGAGCGTCCAGAGGCACTGTTGCAGGCACTAAGAATACAAGAGTGAACTAGACAGACTCAATTCCACCCTTATGGCATTTACATTCTAGTGGGGAGACTGGTGAGGGACGAAGATGTACTCCATCATGTGAGGTCCTGAAGCGTGCTCTGAAAACCAATGCGGGGAACGGGAGGGAGGTGCCAAGTCAGGGAGAAGCCAGTGAGTGAAGGAGACCCCATCTCTGTCATCACCTGCTCCCCACCATGACTGCCTGATTCTTGCAGAGGCTGGGGCTTAGCCATACTCAGAGAGTGAGTGAAGTAAAGAGTGAACTGTAAGCAGGCAGGTCAGCTTCTGTAGGAGATCTGTCCCTAGGAAACAGTCTGGGCTGGAGGGAAGTGGGGGTGAGACCAGAGGAGCTGGAGAGGCAGCTGAAGCCCCCCTCCTACAGTCAGAGCCCCGTGGGCAGGGCCCCAGCACCCAGGGGTGAAAGCCGGAGGCCCCTCTGTGTTACAGGTGGGGCCCAGACATTGACCCTGCGGGCAGCCAGGGCTGGCCCAGACCCCTTTGGGACACCTTTCTTGGGCACTGGCCTGGGCCCTGCCCCTGGGGCTGCAGGCAGAGAGGAATCCAGGAGGAAACAGGAAGAAACACCCCAGCCTTGCTCTGCTTCCCATTGGCTGAACCCAACAGAAGACAGCCCACAAGGCACCCTGACGTGGTTTGGACGGGTCAACCTCACTGGTGCAGCGCTGCACCGGGGAGGCAGCATGTGGAGAAAAGCCAGCCAGAGAGGGTCAGAAGACTACTCCCCCAAAATGAATGGCATTACCTTCCAGAGCTCTTTAGAGTCTTTAATTTCTTTATAGCTTGATATCAATTGGATCTTGTACAAATGATGTGACTCATTTGTTTTATGAAGCTATTTTAAAGGGAAATCAGATGACTTCATGCTCAGGGGCAGACACAAGGTGACCTTGACATCAGAACACACACCCCAACCCAGAAACTAGGTCTCAAGGCCACATCCGAGGCTTAGCAGGTGCAAACAAGCTGCAGTGAAAGAGCTGGCTCCAGAGCCTGGAGATCTGAGTTCACATTCTGCCTCCGCTCCTGCCCTGCAGGGTGAACTCCAGCGAGTCCTTCCCTCTCCAGGCCTCAGTTTCCCCAGTATGCACCAGTGATCCCTACTGGCTGCCCAACTCCAGTGTCCGGGAACCCTCCAGAGAGGAAGAAGCCACCAGCACCAACACTGTGGGAGTCTGGTGTTTCCAATTATGGGAGACAGATGACTTTGAACTTATTTATATAGAGGAAAATCATCCAGACGAATGTCCCTGGAAAACACCTGGGAGCATTTGCAAGATGATTAGATAATGCAGTGATGAGCACTCATAATTAATGCCTGCTGGGACATGAGAAAAAATCACGGGCCAGGTGTTGCCACAGAAGTTTGGGGTTGCGGGAGAGAAGGATCTGGAAGCAGTGATAGAAGCCTGGCAGCTGGCTGGGTTAGAGGCTGAGTTACAATCCCAGCTGGGCCCCTGCTTCAGAGAATGACCTTGAACAAGCTCCTTCCCCTTCTCAGTGCTTCAGCATCCTCACCTATAAAATGAAGGGGTTGAACAGATCATCTCTGTGGCCCCTCCAGCTCTGGGTTCACATAGACTGGGGAGTCCGGCAGGAGATGGGGGTCTGAAGAACAGAAGTTTCCAGGGTCTGGAGGGCCAGGGGCAAGTTAGGAGCACAGGCTCCACAGGCTGAATTGAAGGCCGGCCCCTCCTTCCTGGCTCTGTGCATTGGACAAGCTCCTTTTCTCACTCTGTGCCTTGGTTTAATTCCCTGCAAAAAGACCTGTGTAGTGTCTTTTTGTATTGTCAGGCTTAAATCTATCATCTTGCTATTTGTTTTTGACTAATCTGCTCTTTTAAAAAATATATTTATTTATTTATTTTTAGAGAGAGGGGAAGGGAGGGAAAAAGAAAGGGAGATAAACAAAATGTGTGGAACTCCCCCGACTGGGGACCTGGCCTGCAACCCAGGCATGTGCCCTAGACTGGAAATCGAACCAGCAACACTTTGGTCTGCAGGCTGGCACTCAACCCACTGAAACACACCAGTTACTCTGCCCAGCCAGGGCTCAATCCGTTCTTGATATACCTTCTCCATCTCCTCTGCCTTCATGTGGACTGAGTATTGTTTAGGATTCTGCTTTGGTTTCTGTGTTGGTTTATTAGCCATAACTCTTTGTTTTATTAATTTAGTGGTTGCTTCAGGGTTTATAGCATAGATCGTCAGCACAGTCTACCTATCTGATATTACACCATTGCACATGTAGTTTAAGAACCTTACAGGAGTCAAGCTTCTCACCTGTTGTGCTGTTTCTGTCCTACACTTACTTAACATGTGTTATATACCTCACATGGTATTATTATTTTTGCATGAAGGATCACTATTCTTATACATGTGTGTAAATCAATAACCTGTTCATCTACACAGCTGCATAGTATTCCACTATGTGGATGTACCACCACTTGTCTCGCCATTTCCTTGTTGAAAGGCGTTGTAGAGGTTCCCACTTTGGTGCAATGAGCATCGAAGCAGCAGCAGCAAACAATCCTAACAAAGGATTGGGCCCACCCCCCTCACTTCCCATCCCCAGGTCTGCCCCACATTTTGAGGGCCACCATCCCCACAAACAGCTGCCTTTCAGCACCACTCAGGCCTGGAGTTTTTACCCCACAGTTTGTCCACCTCAGGAGGACAGACCCAGGGAACAGGCTCATCCAGGATTAGGAAGTGGGTTTGGACCATTTGGGTGGGGAATCTGGGGGTCCTAGGTACCAGAGAGTAGTCTAGAATAGCAGAAGTGTCCGGCAGACTCCAGGGGAGCCCATCACCCCTTTGGCTCCATAGATTCCTTGCGCCATGGACAGAGCAGGGTTCTCTACAGTGTGAGACCCACGTATGGACTCTCACCCAGTTCTGGGGGTGGAATGAAATCCAGCCCCACTTCCCCTGCCAGGCTCTCTGCCCAGTCTGCATTGGGAATGACCCAAGAGGATGGAGCAAGCCATCCTCACAGACCCAACGTGAGTCTACACACAACGCGAAGGCCATGGACAAAGGTCCAAAGTTAGGAACTGGGGCCCCAAGGATGGAGTCAGCCAGTGAAGCAGCCTGGGCTCAAGGGAGCTGTACAGGTGAGAGGTGCCAGGGTGGGCCCTACCCGGCTGCCTAGCTGGCCCGCCCCACACGGGCTGCATCCCTCCTCAGAGCGACATCATTTGAAGCTGGGGCCCTGGGCACCAGTAGAAGCAGGTGATTACAGACAGCTCCACAGCAAACAATTCAAGCCCACACCTTTACGGCCCCATGAAACTGCCTGGGTTTACACACACAGAGCCATATTTCATGCTGAAAACGAGAACATTTTTAGGAGCCACAACTTCCCAGGAGTCCACAGATTTCCTAGAATCATCACTCTTTCAAGATCTTCCATGAAAAAAAAAAGAATAAGCAGAAAAATACTATCATTTGAAAGAAAACAAAAGGGAGAGAAAAAGAGAATAGCTCATACTGTGGAAATGTTGCTTCTTACGTAACACAAAGGGCTGGATGCCTTTCCCCCAGTTGTCAGCAATGAGCCCTTTGTTGGTGAGTAGGGAAGGGGGGGGGCTGTGTGTAGCCTGGATTATTCAAGAGGCACGAAGTGGGACCGTGACATGTCTGTGCTCCTGTCATTAACCAGGTCAAGTTCTGATGGGATTCAAGGGGCCTGCAGGATTTTTTAATGCATCTAATTTCTAATAAAGCAAGGAGGGACTGAGTGGGGGCATTGGCCTCATTAGTTCAGGGGACCCGGAGCCCATCTAGACTTGGGAGACTCCTGAGAAGGGAGCGGGACTCTTCCACACTGGACTCATAGATCTCAGTTCGGATTCACGGCCTCCTGAAGGTGTCTCCAAGCCCGTCCAACAGGGTGCAGTGTCAGGGGGAGGGGGCCCTGGAGTCAGACCCGCCAGAATCCAAAGGGACCACCAAGACCTGGGCTGGCCCTGCACAAATTCCAGCAGCACCTCTGTCTCCTGAGCCCCTGTCTTCTGACCTGTTAAATGGACATGGACGTGGCAATTCCTCTCATTTAGTTGTACCACAGATTCACTAATGTGAGCATGACCCCTGCATGGTACCCAGCACACAGTAGGTCTTTAACAAATACATGTGACTTCATGAAAGTTCCACGAACCGAGTTTTAGTGAAGTGTGCTCTTGGAAGCCAGGTGTCAAGGATTCAGAGCTCTCCTCGGCCACACCCCAGCTCTGTGTCCCTGTTGCTTTGGCCTCCAGCATCTGAATTTCTCATCTATAAAATGGGGGAGTGATGGTACCTCCTTCACCAGGCCACTGTGAGGGCTGAATCAGACGAAGCACATGAGTACTTACAACAGAGCGGCACACGGAGAGCCTTGTTAGTCCCAGCAGGGACCAAGACGGCCTTCCTTACACCTCCACATCAGGAGTGGAACCCTGAGGGGCCTGAGAACACTGTATTACACCTGCTCTCCCAGGTGTAATTTGTCAAGATAGAGGGATGATATATTTTGTTTACTGGTTTGTTAGTGTGATTTATCATTTTCTTATTTATTAAGGATAATTAACACATAAGGTTACATTAGTGTCATGTGTACAATATGATTTGATATTTGTGTAATTGTGAAATGTCACCACAATAAGTCCAGTTAACAGTCATCATCCCACACCTTCATAGACAGGGTGCTCATGACCTCCCATGCAAGCCAGCACATTTCATGAAGGTTCTCCATGGAGCAAAATAGGTCAATACCCCTGTCCAAGTTGTCCAGGCCCAGGACAGGCCCTGCCAGTCCCAAGCCCCAGCCCCCTTCATCTGTGCAATGGGGTGTTTGTCCTGTTGTCCCTGGCTTGGTGGGTTGCAGACACATAAAAGTTTGCCTGGACTCCTCATAAGCTCCAGCACTGTGCCTGCCATGCTTCTGTGACTGCTGTCATCCTTGTCATTCCCCTCTCCCTGCCCCTCCCCCCACTCCATCTCCTCTGTGGATCTCTCAGAGCCAGGAGCTCACCCTCAGGAAGCTGGTCCCTGCTCTCATATCCCTCCTGGTTCTGGACCCTGAGTTCCTTCAATAGGTTTAATCCACCTTTTCCAGCCTGAGGTTCATTCTTTTCTATTCATTATTCAGGTGGAACTCAGACTCCTCAGTGCTGGGTCTCAGCAGGGTTGAGGTAGGGGGCAGAGTTGTGAAGCCCCAGACCACCCCAACTCCTCTCATAATACAGCTGGAGGCAGCAAATCCCTGCAGAGGCCAGGAGGAGGTTCCCACTCTGGACTCCGCCTATGACCTGCTGTGTGACCTCAGGCAGGTTGCTGCCTCTCTCTGAGCTGTGGATTTTTTTCCCTCGGGGGACAAAACTGTGCCTTGTCCACTCCCAGGGCGAGAGTGGTTTGTGAGAAGAAAACAAATGGAAGAAAAAAGTAAAAGATGCTCTGCTTATTAGAATGTTTATTCTATTAATATTAAATATAAGTGTGATGTGGTTGCAGTAAAGTTTAGCTGAGCATTTCACTCTTGATTTTATGTTCATCTCTCCTAGGTTTATTGTTATTAATTTGTTTCTCCATTTCTCTTTTTTTTTTGCCTTTCTTTGAATTGGTTGAATCTAGTTTTTAGAATTTAATTTTTATTTATTTTTTAGCATTTTAATTATACATATTTGTATTTTTTAAGATTGATCTAAACTGAATTTTTTAAGATTGATCTAAAGATTACAAAACAACCCTTAATTTATACATTGCATCTGTATAAGTCCATTTTATGCCCTCCCTCATTATCCTTTATGGAATGGTTGTTATATGTATTACACCTGCATACATTATAACTTCTACAATGCAATAACATATTTTTTGTCTTAAATAATGTGAAATACCTTCAAGAAAATAAAATGAAAAAATAGTTTCACCCATACATTTATCATTTCTGACTGTCTTCATTACTTGAATATTTAAATTTCCATCTGGTATCATTTTCCTTTAGCCTAAAGGACTTTCATTAGTATTTTTTATAGTTCAGTTCTACTGATAACAAGTTTTCTTTTATCTGAGAATGTTTTTATTTCACTTTTGCTTATAAATGATACTTTTGCTGGAGATAGAATTCTAGATTGACCATGCTTTAAAGATTTGATTCCACTGCCCTCAGGCCTTCATTGCTTCTTGTTAGAAGTCAGCAGTGAGTCAAAGTGTTCCTTCCTATCACACAGACCATTCCTTCTGCCTGTAATGTGCTCTCAACCCCACCTTCTCCAATCTACCCTTCGCCTTTTAACCCCAGCTCAGCCCTTATCCCCTCAGGATGTCCTCTCTGACCTTCTGTAAAAAGGTCAAATCTCTTACCTATTGACACATACCTTCATAGCCCCCACCCCCTCTCCCTTATAATATGTATTAAAGCTGCAAATTCACACTAATTTAAGGTATTCCTTAGTGTCTGCCTGCTGAGCTAGACTGTCAGCTCCACAAGATCAGAGACTTTGCTGGTCTTGGCTCGCACTGTAGTCCCCAGGGCCTGGCACAAGGTAAGAACTTAGTAACAACTTGTCACAAGTTTGTGGATAGGGGCTTGGCAAACATGTCTCACTTCTAGTTCTAGGACTCACTTCCCTTTAGACTTTGATCTATGAGTGTGGCTTATTTTAGGTAGAATCTTTCATTTCATAGAACCCAAATATGTTAAGCCCTCTTCTCCAGTGTGGAAAAAGCCTGCTAGAGAATGAGGTCAGCACCGAGGAAAGCAGAGATGAAGTCAGGTGAGAGAGCCCCAGCTCCTGCCAGCGAGGAAGTGAGCTGTACCCTTGTATTTTCTGGTTACATGGGCAAATAAATGTTAATCCCCTTTACCTTAAAACTTGTCATGCTGTTTTTACAGAATTAAATGTATGAGTCCAATACTTAGAGTTTTCAAGGTAACCAAAAAAAAAAAAAGATCTAAAATGTAATAATTTTGGCAGAAGGGGAGATAGGCTGGTGTAGAAACGAGCTAAAGCCTTATTCAACACAGCAGGGAGCCAGGAGATAGTGCTACAAACATATTATTTAACTTTACGAGGAAACCGGTCAAAGAAACAGCTAAATAAGTTAAAATTGGTTGCTTCTGATAAGCAGAATTCAGGGTGAGAAGATCAAGGGGCCACTACTTTTCATTACCAGTCTCTCTGTAGTATTTTTTTCCAACCATATGCACAAACCACTCTGCAACATGAAATGTACAAAAGCAAGCTGGGCACATAACAACTGCCGGTCCTGAAGTCGACTTGGCTGACAGAGCCCACTGACTTTCTGTTTTATAAAAATAAATTCTCACACTGATAACTAAGAAAGGTGAGCATTAAAGACCACATGATTTATTTTGTTTTAGTGATTGTGTAATTGAAGTTTAAAAGTAGACCCTGGGACATCTTTCTTTCTGGTGTTTAAAGAGAAGGATGGACTTGGTTATCAGAACCGTCCCAAGGAACCTCTTCCTGGAGGAACTGGGCTGAGAACAGGGCCTGGAACTGGCTCCTCACGGGAGTCAGAGGACACATCCAGAGTGTAAAGGCTCCTTTCGTGACCCATGCAGAGGTCCATCAGTACACCCAGGCCTGGGTGGCCTCGAACCCACAGGTGAGTGGTCCCAGAGTTGTTAGAGGCAGTGATGGTAGAAATTAGAGGCATGAGGGGAGGGGGGCAGGCAATCAGGTTCCTCATGGCCTCACGAGGCCTATTACTAGAAGTTTCTAGTAACAGAAACTCCTGGGGTTCAGTTTGCTCCTGCCACTTTCTGCAGTGGCTTTCCTTCCCAAGCCAGTCCTTCCATAGCCTGACCTCTCCTTCCTCCTCTGGAGGGATAAAAAGTGAAGCCAAAAAATTCCTCCAAGCCCCCTCAACTCTGAGTTTTATGACTCTAGAATGGACCATCCGTGAAAGTAGAGACTGTCCCTGTCTTGCCCAGTCAGCCCTTTATCTATCCCCAGAACCCTGTTCAGTGCTTGGCTCAAAGAGGGCATTCAGAAAATATTTACTGAAGTAATGAATTCTAAGAT
The DNA here is from genome assembly GCF_021234435.1 of Artibeus jamaicensis. Lineage (NCBI taxonomy): Eukaryota > Metazoa > Chordata > Mammalia > Chiroptera > Phyllostomidae > Artibeus > Artibeus jamaicensis. The sequence continues at coordinate 12,852,377 of NW_026522057.1, forward strand.
TCTAGAATTCTAAGCGTCTAACACTATGATTTCAGGATTCTACGCCTCTATGATTCTAGCATTCTAAGTTGCTTTGATATCTTACCAAGGATCCCAACTCCAGTGCCAAGAGGAGTCAGGCAGGGAATGTGTATGAGTGAAAGAGCCAGGTCTAAGTGCAAGCACACAGTTGCTCAGGCGCAGTGGAGCTGGCCTTGAAGGTTGGCATGACTGAGGATTCTGCCCAGGTGATCACCAGGGCTCTGCAATGTGGCTAATGAGCTGCAGACAGAATGAATAAATAATAAGATGGTGGACTCTTTAGAATAACCCAGGGTTGAGGAAAGGGGTATCTATCATAGCCAACCAATCAGACAGCTCTTTGTAAATACAGCAGGCAAATAACATGAAGAGCCAATCAGCAGCTTCCTCCAAACATCTCAACCAATCAGATGAATTTGGTTGTTCAGCCAATCATATATTGAGTGCCTATTAAGAGACAGGTAGGTGAACTTGGTGGTATGTCTAGGTTTTTCATGACCTCCAGGGGTTTCCCCACTTCTCCCACCATGGGGAACAGCCTCTCTGACAAGCTCAGGATAAAATGCCCACCTGTGGTACCCCCAGCTCAAGACACACAGGTGGGGTCCTGCCTGGCATTTCAGTGGCCTTTGATATGTACTTAAATCATCAAGCTTGTGAGAGGTGTCAAAATGTTATGATCTTCCTGGGAGAAGCAATGAGTAGAATCAAGCAGAGTTAAATATTTATCAGGTTCTCTGAGGAGTATGTCACCATGGAGACATCCCAACCTTCTCCACAGGGTCACACACAGGTCACACATGGACTGGAGAAAAGAAGCTTGTCCCCACATTTAGAGCCTCTGGGGATATTCAGGGTTTTTTTTTACAGCTTTATTTCAGTAAAATTCCTGTACACAAATCTGCACATATTAGAAACGCACAGTTTGAAGAATTTTAATGAATGTCTACACCTGTGAAACCATTACCACAATCAAGATAATGAACATATTCACAGCTCCAAAATTTCCTTGTACCCATTTGTCATCCTTCTACTCTACCCTCAAGCAGCCACTCAACTATTTTCTATTACAAAGGGTTAGTGCATGTTTTCTAGAATCAAAAATAGAATCTTATGGCCCTGGCTGGTATAGCTCAGTGGATTGAGCACAGGCCTGTGAACCAAAGCATCGCTGGTTTGATTCCCAGTCAGGGCACATGTCTGGGTTGCAGGCCAGGTCCCCAGTAGGGGGTGTGCTAGAGGCAACCACACAGTGATGTTTCTGTCCCTCTCTTTCTCCCTTCCTTCCCCATCTCTCTAAAAATAAATAAATAAAATCTTCAAAAATAGAATCTTAGAGTCATTGAGCAAAATAATTTTGAAATTTGTCCCTGTTGGTGTGTGTCAATAGGTTGCTGCTTTTTCTGGCTAAGTAATATTCTAAAGTACAGATACACCTCAGGGTGTTTATCCATTTGGCTGTTGGTGGACATCTGGGGCTATTATAAATAAGGGTGTAATGAACGTTCACACATACCTTCATATGAGTAAATGCTTTCTTTTATCGCAGGTAAATAGCTAGGAGGGGAATGGCGGGCTCACGTGGTAGGTGTATGTTTGACTTTAAAGAAACTGTCGCAATGCTTTTCAAAGTGACTGAACAGTTTTACTTTCCACTCATGGTCCATGAGAGTTCCTGCCCCTCCACATTCTTGCTAAAACTTGGCTGGCTTTTTGGTTGCAGCTGTTTCAGAGGGCTGGTAGCTTTAATTCATTCATTCATAATTTTGACAAGGTCTAACTTACTAATTTTTTCTTTTATAATTTGCATCAAACATAAGACTTTCAAATTCATTCATTCATTCATTCACTCATTCCCCAGATGGGCACTTAGCTCCTATCATGTGAGAAACACAAAGAATACAAGACGCTCCCTGTCCCCGCAGAGGAGGTTATACCCCAGCGGAGCGGCAAACATAAGCAGAAAATCAAACACGTGAACATATCATCTGATGCTGGGATGCTTGTTAGAAAGGGAGAGAATGGACAACATGAGGGAAGAGCTTTCCTGGGGGTGGGAACTGCCTCTGCAAAGGCCCTGAGGCAGAAAGGAGCCTGGGGCTTGAGGGAGCAGAGGCTGCCAGCATGGCTGAAACCAGACTTGAAATCAGGCTGGTCCCTTCACTCCATTCAGACATCCCCATACGTATCACCCATCCCAACCCTTTACTGTCTGCCCCTGACTCTGTTTTGTTTTTCTGTGAAGCACGTGGCAGCCCTGACATTATTTATGTATGTATGTATTCATTTACTGGTGTGTCTGCACACATGGCCCCTAATTGCTGATCACCTGACCTGTCCCTCTAGTGTGTTGGCTCCCTCCTCACACACTACAACAGAGGCTCTGGAAGGCAGGGATTGGATCTGTTCTGTTTCCTGCTCTGTCCTCAGACCACAGGACAGTGACGGGTACATAGTAAGTCCCAATAGAGGAAGAAGCTGGAGCTACATGTCAGCATTTAAATCCTGTCTCCTCTACTCCCTCACAGTAAAAACCCTTGACCTCTTTAAGCCCAGCATGCTTCATCTGTAAAAGGGACCTAACAATTGTGCTCGCTCGTAAGAGGGTTGTGAAGGGTTAGAGGTGATGCCGGCCAAGGGTCAGCTGTGGGGCCTGACGCGTAGAATGTGCTCTAGAAATAAGAGATATAATCCCTGCTGCCGCCATTCCTATAATAGTAGTAAGGAAGGCATTTGGGTGCATGGTTTTATTGATTTATTCATTGTTTCCTTCCCTCCATAAACCCATATTGGCACATCTGTTTTCAGGTATTGGGAACACAAACATTTGAGCTTAGGCTTCCCTAAGTTTGGTAGAGGGACAGGTCAGGTGATCAGTAATTAGGGGCCATGTGTGGAGACAGAAATAGGCTTGGTGGGGCGGCTTAAGGCTGGGGAGGATCAGCCTTACAGTAAGAATCAGGGAAGGCTTCACAGAAAAGATGTTGGGACTAGGTCTTGAGGAGCAGAGGGAATGTCAGGTGCAAAAGCAGGGACAGGCATTTGCCTGGCATGTACTTGCTGAATGTCCATGCCTCTTTGTGGCTGGTGCAGGGCTGAGGAGTTTGGAGTATGACCCAAGGACACCGTGGAGGCTGGGAAAGGTTTCCAGCAGGGCAAGAGCCTGTCAGCTCTGTGCTGTGGAGGGGCAGGCTGGAAGGGCCAGGCTTGAGGGCAGAAAGGCTGACAGTGCGTAGAGCTGGGGCATGAAGGAGGATTGCTGGGAGGACATGGCAGGGGTCCCAGGGAGAGGATGAGCCCTAAGCTCACTGAGAAGAAGCAGCCAAGCCATTGGGCTTCACATGGAAATGTCTGAGCTGTGGAACGTGGCTCTTTGAACACACAAATAACACCAGATTCCTCCAACCCACACAGAGTGGAAATGACAGGTTGCTGTGAGATTCGAGAGCTGAGATGACCCTGGAGTCGGCCAGGGCACAACCTGTAGGGACGTCAGGGAGTGACCCCTGGGCAGAAACCACTGCAGGTAAACCTGACGGGACTAGAGAAATTTCCACCCTGAGAAAACCAAGGGGAAACACATTTGTCTCCATGACACATTCATGTCTTTTCAAGAGACGATGTGATTGTTTTCCTAATTTTGCCCTGGGAAGCAATGAATGGAAGATTCTACCTGCTGTGACAGCCACTTCCTCCCCCAGGCACTAAACAATGGAGGAAACTTCCAGACCTAGCTCACTGGTGCCTGAAATTCCACCATAGGAGCTTCGCTTTTCTGGCTTGTCATTCTGTTCTTTGTAAAAATGCAAATCCTTGCACAGCGACCAGATCGTCAACAAGAATGCAAATGCCTGCGCAGTAATCAGGTTCTCAACAATAAAAGCTATGTTCATTCACTCAACAAATACCTCTCTTGTAGCACTAATGGCCTGTAATAGAAAAAAGAAGAGGTCTTAAATTAATTATCTCAGATTCAATCTGAGGAAACCTAGAGTAAATAGAAGAAAGGAAATAACTAAGATTAGAGTATAAATCAATGAACTAAATAACAGAAAAATAATAGAGAAAACCAATAAAACAAAAGCTCGTTGATCATAAAAATCGATAAGCCTTTTATCCAAACTGGTCAGGAAAAAAAGAGAAACACAAATATTAGAAATAAGAAAGGTAACATTAGTGCAAATTATCCAGATATTAAAAGGATAATAAGGAAATATTATGAATAATTTTACACCAGTAAGTTTAGCAACTTAGAGGAAATGGACCGATTTTTTGAAAGATATAAACTAACAGAGCTCACTCAGGAAGAAATATATAACGTGAATAGTTGTAAATCTATTAAATACATTCTGAAGTTAAAAATCTTCCCCAAAAGAAAAATCCAGATTTAGATGACTTCCCTGGTGAATTCTACCAATCACTTACGGAAGAAATAAAACCCAATCCTCTACAAAGTCTTCCCCCAGATTGGAGATGAATGAATACTTTCCAGCTCATTTTTTTTGTGGCCAGCATTTCTCTTATGCCAACACCTGACAAAGACATAACAAGGAAAGAAAACTGTAGCCAATATTTATCATGAAATTAAATGTAAACTCTCTATAACAAAACTATAACAAATCAAATGCAGGATAATGCATCATGACTAAGTGGGATTTGTGCCAGGAATAAAGAGTTGGCTTAACATTTAAAAATCAATCAGTGTAACTCATCATATTAACAAACTCACAAAGAAAAAACCGCTGGCATATGTTATCTTAAAAGATACTTAAAATGCATTTGATAAAATCTAACACTCACTTCTGATAAAAAAAAAACTAGCTAGAAAGAGAAGTGAACTTCTTCAAAGGAATAAAGAGCATCTATAAAAACCCTACAGCTCACACCCTACTTGTGGTGAAAGACAATGTTTTACCCCTAAAATCAGGGAGAAGGCAGCTTTCACCTCCTACCGCTTCTATTCATTGTTGGACTGTAGGTTCTGGCTAACACAATTAGACAAGAAAAATAGTGACTCAGTAATTAAAGAAAGAAACAAAACTGCCTTTATTCACATATAACATGATCATTTATGTAGAGAACCTGATGGAATTTATGATACAAGAAAAGATACTAGAACCAATAAGTGAGTTTAGCAAGGTTTCAGAATATAAGATCAATATGCAAATATCAGGTATATTTCTACATGTAACAAATAGTCATTAATAACAATTAGAAAAACAAAACCACTTATAATAGCATAAAATACGAAATTCTTAGGATGGATCTGATAAAAGATGTGCAAGTCCAATACACTGAAAATGACAAAACAACATCAGCCTCCTCCTAATTGTTTTATGGATTTGATCAATCCCAATCAGAAGCCCAGCAGTGCTTTTATAGAGATGGATAATTAAGTCTAATATTTATACATAAGTGCAAAAGACCTACAGTATTCAAAACAACTTTTAAAGAGAAAAATTAAGTTGAAATACTAACAGTACCTGATTACAAGAACATTTATAAAGCTATGATAACCAAGACTAATATTGGCATAATATTGGTAATATTGGCATCAAGAGTGATAGATTAATGGTGTAGAATAGAATCTATAAATAGATTCACACATATACAGATACCGGATCTTTTACGATGATATAAAACAATTCAGGTGAAAAGTATTAGTCCCCCCACTCCCTGCAACAAATGCTTATGGAACAATTGGATATTCATATGCAAAATTTTAAAAGATTATTTATTCATTTATTTTTTAGAGAAAGGGGAAGGGAGAGAGAAAGAGAGGGAGAGGAACATCAGTGTGGTTTTGCCCCTCTCATGTCCCCCACTGGGGACTTGGCCTGCAACCCAGGCATGTGCCCTGAGTGGGAATTGAACCGGCAGCACTTTGGTTCACAGGCCGGTGCTCAATCTAATCCACTGACACACCAGCCCAGGCCATATGCAAAAATTTTTAATAAAAATTTTAATTCATACTAAATGGAAAACCTGAAACTATAAATCTTTATAAAGAAAGCATAGAAAAAATTTATGATGTTGACTTAGGCAAAGATTTCATAGGTATAACATCAAAAATAGAATTCAAAAAGGAATGAGCTAATAAATCAGACTTCATCAAAATAAAAAATTCTCCTCTTTGAAAGATTCCTTTAAAGAGAATGAAAAAATAAGCCACCAACTGAGAGGAAATATTTCTAAATCATATGTGTGCTAGAAGATATGCATCCATAGTATACAGAGAGAGAGCTCTTAAAACTCTATAATAAAAGAAACTAGTTTTGAATAGGACAAAAATTTTAAACTAATGCCTTATCAAATCAGGTGCTGGTAGACTCATGAAAACATTCTTAACAATAATAGTCTTTAGAAAAAATTCATACTAAATGATAGTGAAATATTAAAATTTACTTATTAGAATGGCCAAAATTACCAAGACTAATTATATCCTGCACTAAGCATTATACATGTAATGCTCCAACAACTAGCGAACGAAGATTCTATTATAATCCTTAATCCTCAGGAGAGAGGTCCTAACCCCTATAGTGTGAGAACTAGAAAGGCCTTGGGAATCAACCAATCCAATCCCTACCCTCACCCATTCCCACCTCTATTTTATAAATGAGGAACCTACAGAAAACAAAGTAGAGGTGGCTGCCCAAACTCACAATTAGTGACTTTATTGACATCCTATGGTCTACTCCTACCTGGAGGTGGTAGTTTATAGAGTTGAGGGAGTTGCATTGCATCACAAACTTTTCCGTCTCTTTACTCACTTGGTATGAGATGATGGATGTACAGACGTAATTGTGTCGGTGTCTGTGGCCATATGTGACTGTGGAAATATGCATCTGCAAGTAGGCAACCATATCAATATGTACATTCTGCTGTGCATACACGTGTATGTATACACAGCCTTATAAATTCCTTAGGAATCACTTTGGGTGTTTTATCAAAAGCCTTTTAGGGTTTATTGTGGCAGATGTGACTTATTCTCCTCTTCTGCAGACAAGCTCATCCCTCCATCCCCCAGTGAAGGTTGATATGGGTGGTTTTGCCCTTTGCCTCACTGGTGTAGCTACTAAAGAATAAAATCATTATCCTTGGCAAGAGAGTTTGGCTGTTATTTTCATAAACAAAGCTGTGAGCTTAGATGGCTTAAAAATAATAACATCTAAGTGAGATATGATTTCAGAAGGGTAAAGAAGTATTCTTCTCCTCCATAACCGCAAAGCTAAAAATAGTGAGACACATGAGTGATATCAACCCCAAATGCAGACCTGGAGTTCTCTTGTCAATCACCCTTTTGACTCACACCTACTCACATTGGAATAAAGCTCATTCTCTCCAGGAAGACTTTTCCAGCCCTCCTGTTCTTATCCTGAGCTTTCACCATTTCTTGGGCCTGGTTCATCATACCTCGCAATGCTAGATACAGAGATAGGACAAGCTGGATGGACTAAAGACACTAGGGGGAGCGTCCCATACCTCCCTCGATTGTGTTAGTATAATCCATATGTGTAGAATTTTGTCCAAAGTCATTGACCTGCACACTTAAAATGTGTTCATTTTATCACTTATCAATTATAATATAATAATATTGCCTAAAACAATTACTCCCCAGTCTTCTGTAGTTACCCAACTTTCCATTCATTCCTCACAGGGTGGGATAGAATAGGGAATTTATGCTAAGTCATCTGTTAAAATGGTAACGCTATTCAGAACCAAGGACAGATGCACACCAATGAGCAAGGGCTGGAGAGTGTCTGCCATAGTTCAGGTCCAGGAAGGGTAATCTGGTATTTTCTGATTAATGGTGTCAAGACATAAGGGAAGCCCAGTCATGACAAGTCATTGCATCTACTGAGTATGTTTTCTAGACCACCACATATTTACAAATGTCTGCAGAATGTTACCAAGCTACAGTGGGGAAAGCACTAGGGGAAGTTCAGGAAAATATGGCTCCAGTCCTTGACTCCTACCATTTGCTCATGCCATGACGCTGGGAAAGTCATCTTTCACACCTGAACCTCCGTTTATCTGTCTTTCAAGTGAGGGGATGCATGTCATGCTCTCGAAGGGCCATTTCAGCCATGACCCCCACTTCTCCTGTTTTAAAGATAATCTGGCCTTACAACTTTGTAAACCGTAGTTTCTGGTTATATATCCTATGTAGCCCAGTAGCTCTAAAGGTAATCTTCCCTCACCCTGGGTGTCCACATTCTTCTTCCCTGAACCATTGTGGTATCCAGTATCACCGGGCAGAAGAGGCCAGTTAGTCATAAACAGACTCAGTGGTGGTCAACTTTGACAAGTGGGTGGAGTTTTGGCTTTAGACCGGACTGAGTTGGGGTGTGGGCTCCATTACTCACTCTCTATAGAATTTTGGAAACATCATTTTATTTTCTGTGTCTCTCGTGTCATTCACAGTCAGGTTGAGCTATGTGAATTCCCCTCTCTTGTTGCTCTAACATTTGCACCCATTTATTCTGCAATTGTACACAGGACGATGATTCATTCATACTTCTCCATTTAAATTTCTTCTTGATTGATCCATGAGATGAAATTTGCCCTCAGCTTTCTTATTACAATACTCATTACAGCCACCATTAGAACATGGATTCATAACTCTTCTTCCCACTAACATAATTGCTATTAGACTGACATGAGTAATTCCTGCTATCATTAACACAATCAGAGGTTGTTAACTGCACTCCCTCATTTGTGTGGTCTGGCCCTCTGTGCCTGTCAGGATTTCAGTCAGCTCAAGCCAACTCACTTGTTCCTCTCCAAAGACACAGCCCTTTTTTCTCTTGTCCCCATAGTCAGTGGGATGGAGTCTGCATTCCCTCCTTAAAGAGCTCATCACTTTGTAGACTTACAGCAACTACTCTTGCTGCCATTGCCATCACTGCAAGAAATAACCTGGACTAGGCGTAGTGCTAAGGGTTTTGCCACCATTGTCCCTATAAGAGAGGTGTCATTCTCACTTCCCATTTTATAGATGTGGGGATTGAGGTTTAGAAAAGTTGAGTTTCCCCAATGAGTTTATCTGTCTTTCTCATTGTTTAACCAATGAGTTATGAATCCAGTATTTGTATTTCTGGCTCAAGAGCCCCTACTTTGGCTATTTTGCACCCCAGGAAGGAGACTGTCCTTGTCCTGTCACTCCTCTTTGTATTTCTTCCCCCACCTCCACCCCCAGCTCTTTGCCCACAACCCAGAACTTGCAAGTCTTCCTTGGCAGACATCCTGAGCTCTGTAATTCCACCTACCGCTGTGACAGTGAAGGGGATTTTGTCATAAAGTTCTCCTTCATCCTACAGGGGGCTCTCCAGGGATTCTAAGCCCTATAGCCAGCCTGAGACCTCCCTCCTGGCTCTAGAGGTTCTTATCTGGGAACTAATGCATCGGTTTCCCCTCTGCTCTTGCCAGTTCACATGTGCCCCTGACTCCCCTTCCAGAGTCACTTTGCTGTTAATCTGTGAAGCATGACAATACTGTCCCAGGGCTTATTTCACACCACTGTGCCAACAAGCTTCTGAAGTAGGTATCCTCACAACAGTATGGGAAGTAAAACATTATGTTCACTTGAAAGACAAGAAACTGAGGTCCAGAGTAACATATATTTGGAAGTAGAACTAATCTCAGAAATCATCAGCCTCCTCATTATACAGATGAGAAAACAGACCGAGAGAAGGGAAGAAGCTTCGCAAGGTTTGCACCAGATCACCCCTTTCGTGACACAGCCCATGAATGGGTCCAGAGTTTTGTTTGTTTGTTTGTCTGTATTTTCACTCTGATTCTCACCCAGCCTGCCCTTCAGAGAAGGCAGGAGTGGGGTAAAAGCTGTCTGGATTCAGGCTCAGAGTCCCAGGTCTGCCACTGATTCATTGTGTATGCCCTCAGTTTCTCACCTGGAGAATGCCCTTTTGCTGGACCAGCTGGTGAGTGTAAGTTCCCAGGGTGTTCTGGATGTGTAGAATGTATCCCCCGCCATCTCCAGGGGCATCAAAGCCATATGTGGTCTGCGCATCTCAGCTGATCTCCGCTTGGCAGCAGTCACTTCAGTTCCCCAACAATGACTTAATTCCTCCTACTGGAAACTGTGACCCATGCATGTGGGTTCAATAAATTGATGTTAAAATTACCATTTCCTGGGGCTGCTCTCATCAGTAGTGAACAGACAGTTGTCCGAGTGCTTCTGAATGAGCCCTGGAGTCCAGCTGGGCCAAATCTATCTCTCCAGAGTGACATTTTCTGGCAGGCAGGATTGAATTATATCATATTATAATAGCATTTCATTCTGTTCTTTACTCTTTATTTAACTGGAGGCAGAACCTCCTCCTGAGTCTGAGGACTTTTCATAGCAGGAGGATGTCCTGGCTGAATGGAGATGATTGTGTTATGAATGGGACGGCAGAGCGAAGGGCCTCTGGGGCTGCTGGAGTGGGCAGTTTCAGACCCTTTGAAGTGGCAGGAGAAGGCTGACTTTGGCAGAGCCAGACACATCAGCATAAATTTCTTCGCAATAGACAGCCAGCTTAGGTACCTTAGAGACACAACTCTTTGTTCATTCATTCATTTATTAATTCACTTAACAAAAATATTTAGTCATTTTTTTTTTTGCTGGAGTAATGTGCTGGGGGACAAGGACACATGCTCAGCTCTAAGGACCCCAGTCTTGTGCAGCAGACTCCGTCATGAGAAATGTTTGAACAGACATCAGAACGCTGACTGCCTTGAGGAGGAATGGATAAGGAGACATCTGTCTTGGATTGGGTGTGGCAAAGCAGACCTAAGACAAGGACTTGGATACTGGTAGTTCATTTGGGAGGTGATTTTCAGGTTGCAGTGAGGGAGTGCAAAGAATGATGCAGGAAAGGGACAGAAGCCACAGAGTGCATTCAGAGAAAAAGCACAGCCAAGAAAGTGCAGTGATTACTTTGAAATGAGCACTAAGTGCCATGCTTGGGTGGGCTCTCTCTTCCCACCCCAGGGAGAGAGGAAAGGGGAGGTGGGCTAAGAACTGAGACATGCTGCCTTTTCCTTAAAGAAAGTTCTCAGCCCCTGGGCTCCCACTAGCTCAGGCTATCCCACCACGTGAAAACCAACCAGACAATGAAGCACCCAGGAATGCTTTTTGCAGCCATACTGTGTGTAGGCTCTGTGGACGGGGACGGGATTGATGGTAGAGTCTGATGGGGCTGAGCCTGGCTAGCATGGCTATTGAAATGACAGCCTGTTTCAAGGTGGAGAGAAGGTTCAAGCAGCTGATGTGGTCCAGGCTTAGACTGGTTGGTGCTGCTGTAGAGTTTCTATGAGCACTGGTTGGCAGCCTACGTGGCAGGCCTGAGCCAAATGTGTGGCAAAGAGATAAGCTCGGCCATGTCTGTAGTTTGCAGCGCACCCTTCCAGCCAAGCCCTGTCTAAGGTAACTGACCTCCAACCAAACCGTGAGACATAGAGAGTTAACTGTTTCAAACACTGACTTTTGGGATGGTTTGTTACACAACAGTGGCTGAATGATACAAGTACATGGCATGTGTCAGGCATTGTGTTACATGGGACATGAAAGTGACAGAATTCACATGGTTTCTGCCTTCTTGGAGCTCATAGTCTGTTTGGGGAGGCAGACAATAGACAAAACACTAATGAATGGAAAAAGTACTGGGAAGCACCTCAGAGGGTGAGGAGGGGGCCAACTGTAGGTGGGCATGTACAGAGCCCCTCGGAGGAGAGGACATGTGTGCTGAGGCCTGAATGATGATAACAAGCCACGTGAAGTGCTGGGAAAAGTGTTTGAGGTACCAGACATAGCAGGTGCAAATGTCATGTGTCACAGGGTCTCGCTAGCCAGACATGAATGCGACAAACAGAAAAATGACTGTAAGAGCAATAATAAAGGCCAATGTTTGCTGAACACATCCTACGAGCTGTTTTAAGTTCTTTACTAAAGTGATCTATAATCTTGACAACATACCAAAGAATTAGATGCCTTAGTTGGGATTTTTTTGGTTGAAAATTACAGAGACCCAACTCAAACTGGCTTAACCAAACAGGAAACTGAGTGTCTTGTACAAGTGGAAAAATGGGGACAAGTAGCCTCAGGCAGAGCTGTGTTTAGGGACTTCAATTAGGTCAGGAGAGCCCTCTCTCTGTCTTTCTGCCTGTCGCTCTCTCTGCATCTGCTCATTGAACTCTAGTTTCTGAGAGGGCCCCTTTCTCCTTTTGTGACTGGACTTCTTCAAGAGGAAGCAGGAGAAGAAGTGAGAATCATACCGTCAGCTCCACTCTCGCATTGTCCCACTTGGTGACTCCAGAGGGAAGGGAGACCTGCCAACGACGTGTCTCCCACATCTGCGTAAGTAATCCCAGAAAGGAGTCTGATTAATCACCCATGCATTCCAAGAACCTATCGTCTGATTGGTCCAGCCTGGCCTTTTACTCTCGTCTAAGTAGAGGTGTTACCAAACTAAAGGGGTTCATTCCCCTGCACACATCAATGCTTGGTCACATTCAAACCAGAGTTTGCAGCAAAGGATGTACAGACTTATTGGTTAAGGAAATGGTGCCAAACCCAGAGTCACAGACGAGCAGTTGCTCTAAGACCTGGGTCCTTCATGGCTTCTAGTGGGTGGGTTATATAGGGGAAAGATCACTGGTTATGGTGACTAAAGGAGGGCAACCCTCCCTGCTGCACCGCAGTGCTGCCTGTGGGGGAGGGGCCAGAGAGGGAACATGCAGTTCACCTGCTTGTGTCTAGTGTACTTTCCAACAGATTCTCGTGTGAGACTGGGAGTTTCTCCCACCGTGGCAACCCCCCTACAGTGGTCCACAGTCAGCTCTGAGTCTCAGTTTCACCTTCAGCCATCTCTGCCGCCGGGTCCACGCCTCGCCTTGGTTTTTCTAAGCCGGCTCTGCCCGCATGGCCTTGTCACAGGTTCTTACCTGTCTGGTTGTTCTGCTTGATTTTTTCTTTAATTCCTTGGTTGTCGGAGTTCCATGCAGTTTGGTTTTCTGGCGTTTCTGCTTGCTTACTGATTTTAGATTGGTTGTTATCTCCCTTTTGGTTGTGCGAGGAAGCACAGGGTTTCTATCTGTACCTCCATCTTGGCCAGAACTCCTCAAGAGGAAATCAAAACCTTCATATTCTTAATCATCAAACCCTAAACCAATCAACTGTCCTGGAAACCCGAGCCCCAAGAAGCTTGATTCCAACCCAGATTGAAAGACTCCCAGAGCTCAGGTGTGCTGGCTCCTGAACAGCTTCAGGGTTTACAAACCTAACCTTCACTATGCCTTTAACACAAGGCAGCTTTGCTTCCCGTCCACAGGGTGAGGGGTACAGAACACGCTGCCCCAGGCAGGCAGTCTCTTGTTATCTGAGCAGTATTGAGAAGAGTGAGCATATCAAAGGGAATAGAGACCGAAGTTGTTACTGCCAAGGGCGACATTAGCCAAGAGTTATAAGACACATTAAGGCCACTGAAGTATGATCTGTTTGTCATTTAAAGATGCTCTCCAGCAAAGTGCACAGCCCAGAACACTCAGACACAATTAAAGCCTCTCTTCCCCCCCCTTGGTTCCTCCCCTGGGCTCCTTCCCAGCAGCCAGATCCTCCATCGACCTCTCCTGACAGTCCCAATCTGTTCATTTTAGTTAAAGGTGATTCATAGCCAAACAGCTCATCACATATGGAAGGATCTTAAGGAGCCTTCCATCCACCCTTGTTCACTTAACACACGAGAAAATGGAGCCCCAGAGAAGCCCAGGCACTAGTTCAAGGTCACAGAATAAAGATGGAGCCATCATACACCCGACTCTGTGTTAGGTACTTTTACATATCCCATCTCCTTTAGTCCTCATACAGTAACCCTGTGAAGTGGATGTTACTCTCTGGGGAAATTGATTCTCAGAGAGGTTAAATTCCTGTTCAAGGTCACACAACTAGTAAGTAAAAGAACTGTTTTTCAAACATACTTATTTTTGTTATAAAAATATAAGCCCTGGACCACTATGCACAACATGTGTCTGCTGTTTTTCCTCCCTCTATCCCGCTCTCTTGTGTCCTCTAGATGCCTGCAACCTGTATGTTCCAGGCTCCCTTGTCATCTCTCTTGCAGTTACTGTGGCCAGTAGGGGGCTCCAGGGGAAAATTGGAAGGAGCAAGGAAGGTAGGTGTCATTGGACATTCTTCTTCTCTTGTTTTCTGGCATTTCCGGAAGAAGTTTCATCTCCTCTGATGCTCCAGTGGTAGCTGCAGTGGGCTTGGGTGACTCTGGCAGCTGTTGGATCAGTGACTGCAACAGCAGCAACGCCTCAGCAGCAAGCACCCCCCACCCCCACCCCAGCCAGCAGGAAGTATGGTCCTCAGCTCTGTTAACAGCACCTCATTCCTAGGAATGGTAGCAGCTTCCTGAAGTTACCGATCATCTCTGAGTTATCTTGCCTTCTCCTTTTGTTCTTTCAGCTCTTTTAAGGCCATTGCAAGCAGTTCCCTGAATCGAATCTCCTAAGTTTGAAATTTCTCTGTGGTTTCCATCAATGAACCCCGAATGTTATAGCACTTGGCCCCAGGAGTAATCACAGGAAACAGATCAATGAGAATGGGACTTGGTGTGGCTCAGTGGATTGAGTGCCAGCCTACAAACCAAAAGGCCACCAGTTGAATTCCCAGTCTAGGGCACTCTTGCGGGCCAGGCCCCTAGTAGGGGGTGCGTGAGAGGCAACCACATGTTGATATTTTTCTCCCTCTCTTTCTTTCTCCCTTCTCCTCTCTATAAATAATTAATTAAATAAATAAATAAACAAATCAACAAATCAACAAATAAAATTTTTAAAGAAAAAGAGAGAAAGTGGGAGTTGGGCTTCGTTGTCTGTCAGGCAGTGATGACCTCATTACCAGTGAAAAATGGGATCCTGGAACTTCCTGAGAGGCAGTGACATCAAAATTACTTAACTTATCAAAAATTATAAAAATTACACAAATTATGTAGTTCTTGGAATGCAATGCCAATTCAAGACACAACATTAGGTAGACCAAGTGGTTGCTAATTTGATCATTTTGGGAGTATTAATGACTATTTATAAGGAATTAGAGGTGTGACGGTTATACTGAAGAGTTGTACTTATGTGATGGTTGTACTTATGATTGTACTGAAGAGTTTACAGGAAAAAATTCACAAATTCACAGCTTTAACCTATCAACGCATGGTCAACAAACTGGGGACCACCCTTAGTGACTCTATACTGATCTCTTCTCTTTGGTAGCCACAGGACAGATACAACTGAAAATCAGCGTCCAAATCTGTCCTTGTGAGTTCCAGAATTACAAGGCGAGTTGAAGTCCCGGCTTTGTCAGTTTTCCTAAGTGACAGTTAAAGCATTTGCTGGGAAGGAAAGGGACCTGAAGAACCAGCACGAGGACTCGGATGCATGTGAACGAGATGCTCTTCCACATCACCCGAGAAACAACTTCCATCTTCTGTCTAAGGGAATTAACCTTCATTTCTTAAATGCCCATCAGACCGAAAACTCAGGGCTGGTAATTCTGGTCACACCCCCATTTGACTTGCTTGTTTGGCCTGTGCAAGAGGGAGTTAGTTATACCTTAGACAACAGTCGTCATTAAACGAATCAGGTAGTGAGTCCAATTGCAGGAGCTAGTCAGGTCAACACTGCCTCTAGCCCTGTGAAAAGCACTGTTTCAGACACTGTTTGCAGTTATTGGGCTGACAAACATTTTGTTCTTTACACTCGTTTGCAGTGACAACCAGAAGCAGTTCACTTTAACCCGGAAGGCATCTTAGCTTGTCTCTGGGCTTCCTCAGCTCTCTTGATCTGTCATAATCTAGTCTGAGGCAGCTGGATCATTCCAGTATCTCGTGCAACATCACACTGATTCACTAGATTGATGACATCATGCTAATTGAAGTCAGGAAGTTGACTTCACATGCCTTCTGAAGCTACATGCACATCATATGGTTGAGAAATAGCCCCGAGAACTATCTGTGGCTTGTCACCTTGGTGAAGTTTCTCAAGTCCAGTGGTAAAGGAAATTTGGAGATATATCACCCATTGAGAAAGAAAAGTTTCTGTGCCTTACAATACCTACCTCCACTCAAAATTACGTTATAGCACGTAAAGCCACCACTTCTGAGTGGAGCCTAGAGCAAGGAAAAGGTCTGCAGCAGGTCCAGCCTGCTTTGCCACCTGGCCCTGTGGACCCAGAGGATCTCATGATGACCAGAGTTTGTGTGACAAGCGGGAATGCTGTAACAAGCCTGTGGCAAGTGCTGGAAGGGGATGCACAGTGTTTCATGTGAAAACACGCCTCCTATCTGAGATTTCTTCCTATTTGAAAGGCACGTCCTGCCTTGCTCTTGGGCCCCTGGAGAGACTGAACATCACAAACAAGTGATCATGAAACAAACTATTGGACCTGAGCTGCGCATCGTGAGCTAGGAGTCATCTGACCAAACAAGTCAGAAGGTTGGACTTAATACAGAAGTAATCCAGCCTCCGGGGAAAGGAGTCTGTACAATTTGGCCTCAAGAAAGTTCGATTGTCTTCTTAGAGTGGAGTCGTGTAAGTTCTTTGTATATTTTGGAGATTAAACCTTTGTCTGTGGCATCGTTGGCAAATACATTTTCCCATACAGTTGGTTGTCTTGCTAATTTAATACTGTTTTCTTTAGCCATGCAGAAGCTTTTTATTTTGATGAGATCCCATTTGTTTATTCTTTCCTTTATATTCCTTGCTCTAGGGGACACATCCGTAAATATGCTGCTGCGTGAAATATCTGAGATTTTCCTGCCAATGTTCTCCTCTAGGACTTTAATGGTTTCACGGCTTATATTTAAGTCTTTTATCCACCTTGAATTTATTTTGGTGTATGGTGTAAGTCGGTGCTCAAGTTTCATTTTTTTGCACATAGCTGTCCAGTTCTCCCAACACCATTTGTTAAAGCGGCTATCTTTACTCCACAATGTTCATAGCAGCACAATTTACAATAGCCAAGAGTTGGAAGCAACCTAGGTGCCCATCAGTAAATGAATGGATCAAAAAATTGTGGTACATATACACAATGGAATTCTATGCAGCAGGGAGAAAGAAGGAGCTCCTACCCTTTGCAACAACATGGATGGAACTGGAAAGCATTATGCTGAGTGAAATAGGCCAGGTGTTGAAAGACAAATGCCATATGATCTCACCTTTAACAGGAAGCTAAACAACAAAACAAACAAGCAAGCAGAATAAAAACAAAGACACTAAAATAGAGAACAAGGGGACAGTGACGAGAGGGGAGAGGGAATGGAAATTAAGGGGAAAAAGGGGGAGGGATTTGGAGGAACAAGTATGAAGGACGCAAGGACAAGAACTAAGGGGGGGTGGAAATGGAAGGGAGGTGGGGAGCACGGGGTGGCGGGGGAGGCTGGGATGGGAGAAATAGAAAACTGTACTTGAAAAATAAGTAAATAAAAATTAAAGAAAAAAGAAAGTTTGAAGAGTACAAATAAATTGCACACACAAGGGGATTATCCCACCGCACACACTCCTGCTTCATTGACAGTTTCCCCTCAGCTCCCATCAGTGGTCCTGGGAAGTTCCCCAAGATCAGGCGGCTGAAGCAGAAAACCCTTGGGGTCGGCTTCCTGATGACTCTACGTTACAGGTTGGCACCAGTGAAAGTGGGTGGCTGCAGCAATGTAATCCCACTCAGGAGTGTCCCTGAAAGCCAGAAATGCAGGGACATTCTGTCAGGGAACAGAACTTCAGGAGGCGCCTCTGAGTTAGGAGATCCAAAGGCAGAGATCCAGAGGCAAAGGTCCACCTTGATTTATGGGCTAGATCTAAAATTTGGTTCCATGGAGGGAAATGGAAAGTACAAATGTGGGTACTGGTGACAAGGACATTTGGGGAAGAGATAGGATGGCAGAGTGTACAAAGGTCACTGCTGCAGAAGATGCAAACAATAATCAGCTAAAAAGATGGCCATCCTGTGGTGTGAGCTGGCCTGTTTCCCAGACCCACCAGGGCTTGTAACGCCCCCCAGTGCCATGGCCATGACAGCAAGCACGGAAGCTGCACGGGAACTTAAGGATGTGGACTTTTACCAAGCCTAATCTGGCTGCAGCCACTAACGAGCGCCCAATCTTTTAATATCAGAGTCCAAAGAAGAACTGTTTATATGGCAATATTTCCTGAGATGACCAGCCAGCTGTTTGGTGGCAGGTTAATTACTTTATATTCTTTCCATCGGGAGGAGGCAGGCATTTATCCTGAAGGAATAGACACTAACATTTCCAGCTCCTTTAACTATGAATCTACAAAATAGCATTTTTGTTATCATGATGTCCCACGCAGCATCGCTGCTGTCTCAGGAACAGATTTTCCAGAACAAGATATGAGCAATAGGCTCAGTTGCATGGACTTCACAGTACCCCCTGCATCTCACTGAAGCAGCTGTCCTGATTGGCCCCTGATGACTTGACTTCCGGTCCACCTGAAAGAAAGCCCCTTGTCGATCCTGGGTGGGGTCCTACAGGATGGGGTACATCCTGTGGACCGGCCACCAACGCATGGTGTGTCCTTTCCTTAGCCAGGATTCACAGGTCCAAGAATCAAGGGGTGGAAGCAGGAGTGTTTCCTCTCCCTTTTATATTCATGGCCCCATTACAAAACTTGCTTCCTGTCATTACAATGGCTCTGGGCTCTGACGATTGAAACCCAGTAGTCCCCGAGGAAAGAGTGTTTCCACTAAGGACCACGGCAATGGTTCCTTAGGGGCTAAGGTGGCTGCTCAGCCACTTTGGGCCCCTCCGGTGACCGAGCTGACAGACCATGAGGGTCCCAAACTAGTTGCGCGATGTTTCCCGATTATCAAGAGAAAACTGGGTGGCACAAAAGAGGACAGGGGCATCTCTGTTTGAAACACAGGGGATTCTCTGGAATGCCCCCATTAGTAGGATGTAATGGGAACTTCAGTATCAACCCCACAAAGGCAGACCCACAGGAGAATCCAACCTTTTAAGGAAAAGGTTTAAGTTACCCATGAGGTAAATAACACTGACTGAGCAGGGCCCTGTCTCAGGGCCAGAGGATGATAGAAGAAGAAAGTTTTAACTCTTAACTATAACCTGTTGCTCAGTTATTGAAATACAGCAGCAACCATGAATATTTTATTTTCTTGCTTGATATTTATATCTATTAGCCATGTTATATACACTGAATGTTGTTTGTGTTCCCTCAAAATCTATGTTGAAATTTAATTCCCATTGTGATGGCATTGGGAAGTGGGACCTGGGTGAGGTGATTAGGTCAAGAGGGTGGAGCCCTCATAAATGAGATTAGTGCCCTTAGGAAGGTGACCCTAGAGAACTCTTTTGCCCCCTCCACCATGTGAGGACAGAAAGAAGGCCATTTGTGAATCAGGAAATGGGCTCCCCTGGACATAACATTGCTCATGCCTCTTAGATTTCTAGCCTCTAAAATTGTGATGATGTCCCATTATTTGTAAGCCACCCCATCTATTGTAACTTTGCTACAGTGACTCAAATATAAATGAAGATACATTTATATTTCCCCATTCTTTTTCTCTACTACTTTATATTAGATATGCCTATAAGGATCTAGATCACTGTAGTCTCCCAGTTAATAGAATATCCAGGTGAGACTGTAATAAAACTGGAGGAAAAATTCTCATCACCCAGAGTTGCAGGAAGTGGTGGGTGGAACTTAGTGTCTCCCTCTTCTGGGAAAGAGTCAAGGCGCGTTCATTTGCAGGAGGATTGATCATATTGGGTGGAAGCATGAGGCTGCAGCTCCTATTCATGGAGTTGTTGTTATTCATCAAAATGAGAGGAAGGGTGGGAACGTGTCTGAGCAGTCCAACGGTGATAGACAGGGTACTTTCCTAATGGCTATCAGCTCCATTCCCACTCTCCCCTCCTCTATATTGTGGGGCTGGACCCCTGAAAACTACATTTCCCAGCATCCTTTGCTAGTATCCTTCCTGTTAACATTTGGAAAATAGGAGGCATCTATAGGAGAGCAGAGGGTGCTGGAGTAGAGAAGCCATTTCTCTCCCACACTGTGACTGTGGACTCCTCAGGTGTGTTCCCTGCAGACTGATAGTAAATGAATTCATTCACTCAACAAATACTCACTGAGATACAGAACTGAATGAAACACAGTTTCTGCCTTTAGGGAGCTTACCATGTAGAGAAGAAACTGGCCAACTGTGGTCCAGGAGCCAAATCCAGCCAGCCAGCCAGGTTTTCATGGCCAGCCAGCTAAGAATAATTTTTTAATTTGTAAATTGTTGACTCTAAAAGGGTCAACTGAATAATGTCTTGTAAAACATAAAAATTATATGATATTTATATATTAGTACCCATAAATAGTTACTCTGGAACACAGCCATGCTACCAGAGTCGAGACCTTGCAACAGAGACAATGTGGTTTAAAGCCTGAAATACTTACTATCAGGAGCTTTATAGAAAAGGGCCAGTCCCTGGCCAGAGGATGGGACGGAGTGAAGCAGGGACATGAAGCCAGAGCTCCAAGGGCCCTGTGGCGGCTCAGAGGAAGGGAGACCACTCCTGGCAGGAACAGTGTCCAGGGGAGAAAACAGCCTATACAAAGACCTAGAGCCGTGAAACGCCAGGCTTGTGGGGGTGGTTTGTTGTGCAGCGTGTGGTGAGACACAGTGGAGGCTGGTAAAGCTGAAAGAGGCAGAGGCAGATTGAGAAGGGCCCTCAGCACCCCAAGGTGGGAGTGAGACTCATGCTGGGGGCAGCAGAGAGCCACTGTGGGCTGTGGGGCACAGGATACTTAGGGACAGAGTTACAGGGGAATGTGACAAGTAGCAGGGAGACTGGTTAGGAAGGCAGCCTGGGACAGGGCAGAGAGCTCGGGGTCAAACAGATCTGAGGGTTCACCCCTGCTCTGCCTCTTTCTGGCTGTGTGACCTTGGACAGGCACTTAACCTCCCTGAGACGGCCTCAGATCCGTCAGGGAGGGAGCCCAGGACCCTCCTCTGAGAGCTTTCAGGATTAGACAGGCTGATACAGTGAAGGGTTTGGTGCTCAGCGAGTATCGCTAATATTGTCACCCTCATCACAGAACTAGTCGTGGGAGGCAGGCCTCCCACCACAGCTTCCAGGCACGCCCTCCGCCCCATCTGCTGTGTGCTCCTGTCTGCAGATCTAAGAAACAGACAGAGCAGAAGAGCTGCCCACTGGAAACCAAAGGAGGAAGAGTCAAGGTCAAGTTTAGGTCAGTGTGGCTGGTCCCGGAAGAGACTCTGGAGAGGGAAGTTGCTGGCAGAAGTAAAGCAGATACTCTTCAGTGCTTTGCCAAATTGCTTTCAGGGAGCAGAGCTGGCAAGAGATCTGAGGTCTCCCAACTTGTCACTACCAGGCTATGGAACTTCGTGAGGATCCACTTTGTGAAGTGGATGACTAGCAGCCTCCAGGCATCCTTCAGAGCCTCCCAGTTTCCCCCAAATCTTGCTGCTGGGAGCCAGGCATCTTGTCTCACCAATGGGACCATGCACACCTGCAACCCAGAGCCTGGGCCTCACCATTCTCATTTCTCTCCCCTCCTCTTTGCCAGTGGCTTGGGCCTGACCCCGCTTGGAGGGAGACCTGCCAACACAGTGCCCACCAGGCCACAGCTGTGCTGTGTGGCCCCTCAGGCTCCTCAGAGCCAGGGGCTTGGTGTGTGGCAGAGACACACTGGGGAAGTCACAGCCATGGCTCCTAACAGCTGGCAGGAGCTGAGTGACCATCCCCCATCTGGAGGCGAAGCCACCTTTCCAGATGCGTCAGACTTCAGAGCTAGAAAGGGCATCAGACCACCTACCCCCGGCCTTCCTGTTGTCATGAATCCACCGGAAGAAGTAAGTGCGGGAGCCGGACTGCAGCGCAGGGCCCCAAACGCCCCGTCCTGTGCTCCTCCTGTTGGGCTGCTTGTCCAGTGCTCCTCCCACTGGGCCTCACTGGCCCCGCTTGTCCTTCACTGTGTGACTGGTACGGACACGGCCCCAGACAGCACCTTCCATGGTGGACAGTCGCGTGTCTCAGTCCTGGTGTGATGTCTGGCTCTTATTTAAATGAACAGCACGGGGAGGACGAACTCGAGACCCAGGAGCGATGAGAACACTTTGCGAGCTGAGTCGCACCCACCCCACTCCCGACTCCTGTCGGCTCTGAAGTGAAACTCAAGGGCAA
Organism: Artibeus jamaicensis; assembly: GCF_021234435.1. NCBI lineage: Eukaryota > Metazoa > Chordata > Mammalia > Chiroptera > Phyllostomidae > Artibeus > Artibeus jamaicensis. The sequence continues at coordinate 12,874,630 of NW_026522057.1, forward strand.
TTAGAGTTTACTTCACATATTTTCCTTTTTCTACTTCAGTAGGAATTGCCCAGGGAAGCCAGTTGGCATTTTCTGTACTTAATGCATAATAACTAGTCTTATAAATCTAAATTATCCCTATAAATCTAAATAAGAGGCCCAGGTTTAAGTGGATTGAGGATATGTAATTAATGAAGTGTGAGCACATCACTATGACGAACCTGTTTACTGCAAGCCAATCTCTTATTTTCGCAGGAGTTTTCCCTTTGCTGGGTAAAGGTGGAAGGAAGACAGGGCCCCAGGGGACCTTGGGCAGTTTCCAGGCTTCCATAGTCACTGTCCCTCTTAAGATTCTTTAGGATGGCCTGCTGGGACCTTCAGAGAGCTCCTTGAGACAGCTGAGGATCGGCTGGACTATACACTGGCTCCCTGACCCCAGAGATGAGTGGTGTTCTAGTTAGGGGGCCTCCAGGTGGCCCTGCCAGTGGCCTCGCCATCCCCCCACCCCCACACCAGCTGCTGTGTCTCTCTCTCGCCCACACCTAACGATAACCAAATCTTTTCTCCTCGGCCTCCCCTCAGTTCTTCTCCAAACCAGGCCTTTTCCTCCACCCTGGCTGTTCCTGCCTCTGCCCAGGGACCACTGTGTCTGGCCTGAACTAATGCAAAACCCCCTGCTTCCTACTGGTCCTGCCTCCCTCTGTCCTGTGTGGGCCCCACCCCCCTGAGAGCAGCATCATGACCTGCTTAAAGTGCACAGCCCACCGGCTCTCCCCAAGGCTTCTCTCCCCCCCAGAGTGCCCCCCTGCTCTCAGGGTCAAGGCCAAAATCTTCCATATGACTCCCAAGGTCCCTTGGAGTCCAGCCCCTGCTGCCTTCCATCTCCTCTTATAATGGTCACCCCGCCCCCTACTACCTGCCTACGCCACACTGACCCGCCTGCCTCCCCCACCACCCTGCCTTTCACCGGACTTTGTTTCCATGGTAGAAAAGTTGACCGTCGTGCCCCCCGCCAGCCCCTGCCCCTCAGAGAGGAATCCTGCTCCTCTCTTCCCTGTAGGGACAAGTAGTTGAGCCTGTGGCCCAAGTTTCAGAGCCACGTGGGCCCATGGTTCCTGCAGTTACCTTGAAAACTCAAAGTCAGTACTAAAAGGAAGCATTTGAACCCCAGGTGTGGGGGGAATATCCCTCCATCAGCGACAGATAAGGTTCCAGTTTATCCTCTGCAGCACGCTCTCACCTTCTCAGTTTGGGGCCTCTGGCTGCTATTCTGCAATGGGGACTCTGAGCTCAGTGACACAGGAGTCCTTCTGGCTCTGGTATTTTGGCTTCCCTCTTGTGCTACAGAGGCCTTGTCACCTCCGTGGACCAGTGCGAGGTCCCTGCTTGAAAGAGGATGGGCCTCACCATCTGGTGAGCGGCTTCTGTTTGCCAGGCCCAGAGCTAACTACTTACTTGCCAGGTGGAACCTCCATCAGTTCACAGGAGGGTCTGGCCAGGACGTGTCCCTGAGACACTTTCTTTAGATGGCAAATGAGGGGCTCAGACAGAGACCCGGAGTCACCAGGCTGTTGTTTAAATCAGGTTGGAGTTTCTCTGGAGCCCAAGTTTCAAACACACCCACCAGCTGTGAGGCTTTGGGCAATGGGCGGCACCTCTGTGCCTCAGCTTGTCTTTCTTTAAAATGGGAATAACACGATAGCAAGCACATCCCTCAAAGGGCTGATGGGAAGGCCAAACAGGTTAATATGCGTGAGATCAAGGGCCAGCTCTGGGCACATAGCAAGTGCTCCATAAATGCTTGCAATCATCAGGCTCAGCTTTTCTGAGAACCCCTGATTGGTGCGACCAAGAAGACATTTGGAAGCTGGAAGGGTGAGTCCGCCAAAGCTCCTTCCAGTTCTCATGTGACACATTCCATGTTCCAAGTCCCGTGCCATTTGCTTTCGCTATTGTGGAGCACACTCGGAATGGGTCAGCGTTGACCAGGTTGGATTTCAGCAAGTAGCTGAGGGCCCTTCTCCCGGAAGCCACTTCTGGAAATGCCTCTGCCAGGTGGGTTCGCACAATCCCCCCTTTAACCTGCCACAGGCACTGGTGTGGACCTGGCCGGGACCCGGCCCCCAGAACGTTGTCTTTGTTGTCTGACACTGCTCTGCTTTGCTTAGCCCTTCGCTTAACGAACACCTGCCAGATGCTAAGCACTGGGCTGGGCGCTGGGCTGGGTGCTGGGATGACAGGTCAGGACAGAGACCTTGCAGTCCAGAGCTCACTCTCTAGTCACAGAAACCAGCGTGAACTGGGGGGTGAAGGAGACACAGTCCAGCAGAGAGAGGCCAGCTTGCTCTGGGGGCGAAATGCACATGTGAGGACGACTCAGGCCAGCAGGCCAGGTCCTCTCCCTTCCCTTCCCACCACTGGAGGCAGCGGACTGGGGCAGGCAGGCGGGTGAGCGCAGGGAGAGGAAGACGGTGGTAGACAAGGAAAGATCCTATTCCCCCTGGAGAGGGGATGGGCCGACTGTCTAGAAATGCCCTAATCTGCCACTAAAGCTCTCTCTTCTCTCACCACCTGGATTCTTCCAGAAAGCTCAGGAGGGGACTTGCAGGTGCTGATTGGCTCAACTGTCCCGTGAGGGACAGTTACTAGTGGCCCGAGAGCCAATCAGCACCTGAACAGTTAGCTCTGCTGTATGTCCTGGAGGGGACACAGGGACTTACCCCCGGTGTGTCCCAGAGGGGGTGGGACACACCAGGGGTTAGCGCTGAGCAGCTGGCTGTGTGCTGGGGTGAGGCCAGCGAGCGGGGCAGAGCCTCTCATTCTTGTCACTGAGGGCCCCGCAGCAGCCCTGCTCCGAGCTCAGGTTGTTTTCCTGTTCTAATTAACATCACTGAGAATTAAACTCTACACTCAGACATGAGCTTGCTCCCCTGAGACCGTTCTGGCTCAAATGCTGATTAAATATGAAATGGTTCCAGTTCTCTGAGCTGAAGTCAGGAGCCACAAGCCAGAGATGGAAGCTGTAATTACCAGCTGATTATGCTGTGTGAGTTATTAAAAGATCAAATAAAATGAAAACCAACATCCTCCAAACAAAAACAATTAACAGCACTCACAGTTATTTCTGCTCTACTTAAAGGGACATGGACTTTCTATTTTTTTACTTCTTTCTCATTCTTATGGTTCTAGGTGCTCACCCATCCAGGTCATTCCTAAGCACCTACTATGTGCTGGTAGTTACTGGGGGCAGAGATGAGAAATAGACAAGCAAGGCCAGGTGCTGTCCTCCCTTCAGAGGGACACATGGCCTTTCAAGGAAAAGTCATACAGACAACTATACTCAGGATGGGGCCAAGCACGCCATGTACTTGAGGCTACCTGGGAGGATAATGAGAGGGACTAACTCGGATGGAGGAATCCTAGGAGCTGATATTTAAGTTGAGCCCTGAAGGAGCTGGTTACCTGAAGAGCAGGGGACAGAATGATCTAGGGAGTGAGAGCAGCATGTGCAAAGGCCCTGGGGTGGGAAGGAGTGTGAGAGGGACTAAAGAAGGGCACTGGGGTAGAGTGGAGAGGAAGGAGTGTGAGGAAGGAGACGAGGCAGCAGCCAGACCCATGGGGCCTCCTGGGTTTTGGCCACAGGGCTGGGTTTACTCGAGGTTCCAGGGGCAGCATTGGAGGGTTTTATGTAAGGGGGTGACTTGGTGTGGTTGGTTTCTTAAAACAACCCCCAGGTGCTCCATGGAGGCTGGAATGGGATCTGCTCAGTGAGGAGGTGAAAGGGTCATCTGGGCAGGAGCCAATGGCAGCTCAGACCACAGCTGTGGGCTGGCCAAGGGAATGGAAGGCAGTGGGCAGATCCAGCAGGGGTCCTGTGGAAATGCCCCACATTTTGGGACAGGTAGGTGTGGGGGAAAGGATTTGTCCAGAAGACACTCAGGATTCTAGCTGACAGGTCGGCCGGATGAAGCCCATGGATCTGGGCTGAGAGGCCAGCGTGGTGTGTGGAGTCCGTGGCTCCTTGAGCTGCATCCCCAGCAGAAAAGGGGGAGAAGCTGCTGGGCATCCTGGGGGGGGGGCGCTGGGGAGAGCCTGCCTGGAGCTACCCCGAGGCCTTCATCAGGGGACAGCAGCCCCGCGCCTCCTGGGGAGAAAGAGGAGACAGGGGAGGGGGGCCATGAAGGAGAGAGGAGAGCATCCTCACCCCACTCACAGGCTGAGGTCTCAGGAACAAAGAGCCCTCCGTTGCCCGAAGGCCCCTGGGAAGAAGTGGTGGGGCCCGGCTGCAGGGAGGACCTGGGGCGGCTGTGGTTGGCCTCCCAGGCCCTCTCACTCCTCCTGCTTTGTGGACCCGCCCCACAGCAAGAGCTGGCAGTTCCACGGCCGGGCTGATGGAGGAGGCACGGGGAGAGCTGGGAGCACAGAGACCTCTGGCCTGTCTGGGTGAGAGGGGTGTGTTCACGGAGGGCCCCTGGGAGGAGCCTCTTAGGTCCAGAGACTTGAAGAATGAGTGGCAGTCGGCCGCCTGGTACATCCCACCTCTTTACCGCCTGTCTCCTCCAATTAGAAATCAAGTTTCATGAAGGCAGAGATTTCTTCCTGTCTGTTGTGTTCACTGCTTTGTTGCCAGCACCTAGAGTGTAGCCCCAGCCTAGCAGTGAGTCAGAAAATATTTGTCAAATGAATGAATGAATGAATGAACGAACAGCTTTAAAAGTTGTGTGCGGAGGCAGACCTGAGCTAACATTTTTCAGCAGCAGCTGCCTCTCATCTGTGATCCCAGCTCCCGCTGGACAGCCCCGTGCTCCACGGTCCCGGAGCTCCCCAGGAGGCCCTGCCATGACTTTCACTCCCACGGATAATCCGAGCTTCTGGGCTCTGGGATGTCACCTCCTCATCTTTGTGACCTCCCAGTCCCTGAGTGGCACTGCTTGTTACCATCACTAAGGTCTGGACAACCTCATCATCTCCTGTTTGGTTTCTTAGCTCCAGTTCCCCACGTTAAACTCTTTGTCCAAATTTCTAGAGTGGGTTCTCTTTTGCTGGCTGCACTGTGACTAGACTAGTCCTGGAGGTCAAAGGGTAGCTCGAGTGAGAGCTGCTGCTTCCTCCTGGCTGGGTCTGCGGAGCTCACTGGTCTCCTGGCCGCAGGCAGTGGGAGGGGGAGGCAGGGAGAGAGCTGGTCCAGCACCATCACTCCAGCACTAACCCTGCCCATTACTGAGTGTGGCCCAGTCATTGTCCCACCTCTGACCAATCAGAGCCATACCTCTTCCTTCCTTGGAGAGCATGGAGGGGTCTTGGAACAACTCTAGAGGATGAGTCCAACACGAGATGAAGGTCAGAGACCTTCTCCCCCATCAAAACGATGAGTCAGACTGTGACAGTTGCTCTATTTGTGACTCAAACAAAGTGCCCTGGAAATACCAAGCAGGACACTGATTATTAATTTCAACTGGGAAGAAAAGAAAGCCTCTGGGAAGTTCTACTTGCACCCTGGACCTTGAAGGGTGATTTCAGTAGGCAGATACGGGGTCCAGTGGAGGTGAGGAGGAGGGGAGGGGTGCAGGAAGATGAGAAGCACTGAGGGGTCTGCTGCATCTGCGACAGGATCCGGTCATCGAGGCCGTTGGAATAAAAATGGACTCCCGAGGAAGAGACAGGCTGCTGGAAGCAAAGACGGGAGATTTGAAGTCAGGGGAGGGACAGAGGCGAACACTCCTGTCCATCACGTAGCTGGTGGGCGTAGGTGCAGAGCATGTTGCTTTGAGGCATACAGTCTCCGATTTTTCACAAGCCTGGGGAAGGTAGAATAAGATCATGATTTCTTAAGGCCTTAGAATCTTATCGACTCTTATCATCTTATGATAAATTGAGTTGTTGTGTCTCAGTCTTAGGTTCCCAAAACCTCAGCAATCTGGAATCTTGCTCTGGAACACTGCTCAGGGCGTCAACCCAGCCTCCACTCCCCCCCCCCCGCACCAGTACTGATAGTATTCACTCTGCTCAGCGTTTTGCCAACATTATGTCATTCAGTCCCCATGACAACCCTGGGAGGCAGGGCTATTGTTTTGCCTGATTTTCTGGATGAAGAAACTGAGGTTGATGAGTGGAAGTCATTGCTGAAGGTCAGACAGCTTGCAGGCCGCATGGCCAGGGCTCGGCCCAGACCTCTCGGCCTCCAAAGCCCATGCTCTCGCAGCCATTTGGCTAGTTTGCCTCCTGTGACGCTTTTCTGTGGAGTGCTCACCTATCTACTGCGCATACCTCCAGTGACAGGGAGGTCAATACCCCTCCCCAGGGCCACCATCCATCCCAGCTGTGGACACATCTCTCCTTCACAGGGCATCCACCTGTTGTCCTCACAGAAGACAAACCTTCACCCAGGACCCCTGCAACCAGAGAGGGCAGCTCCCCTGGTGGGACAGCGATGACACAGCAAAGGGGACTCTTGCATTAGGGAAGCCCCACCACGGCCGGTCCTGGTGAGAGAAGGGGAGTTTAACCTGAGGGGGGGGGTCAGCCGGGACACTGGGAGCAGGTCCACTCAGAGACAAGCGGAGATGGAGCCCAGAGCACCGGGCGGTGGGGAGAGGCAGGATTTGTAACTCAGAACCATGATTCTCCAACAGTCACAGTTCTGGAGCCTAATCAGATTGGAATTGTAAGGGCTGTGTCTTTAATTTCTTGGCTCCTCTCCCTGAAAACTTATTCTATAAAATGTGCCTTGCACCATCCATCATCCCAGATGGCTTTTTAAATGAAGCTGTTTTTAAGTGGGAGAAGGAAAGGGAGAGGTGGGGAGGAGCCGCTGCAGACCCCAGGGATCCAGCAGGAACAAGAGCGCCCAGCTGGCGGGGGGGCAGGGTCCTCAGGACAGAGACCCCAGGCTCCGCCAGGCCCACAGTGAGCCCGAGTCTCAATTACAACCACAGAGGTTTCGTGGACTCTCATTGTCATGCTCTGGGTACTTCAGACACCTTTGCTCAATAAATCCTCACCAATTCACTGTAAGAGTTGAGAAACTGAGGCCCTGCGGGGACGGGAGTTTGAACAAGGTCACACAGCAGGTCACTGGAGAGGGATAAGAAATTGGCCACCACCGCCGGTGAGCCTGGGGAGGACTCCACTCCCAGCTCCGCATTTTGTGGTCTCTGTTTTCCCGCCCCCTCCTCCTCCTTCACCGGCACAGCCCAGCTGCTCCTTGCAGGCTGGGCCTTGCGGGGCTGTAAGAATCATTTTCCTTCCAGTGGATTTCAGAGTGTGGCGCACGGGTCGCCAGTGGATCAAGATCCGAGACACTGTTTGCGGCCACAACATGGCCCCCTTGGGCCATGACCTCTCCCTCTTCACAGGGTATGGGACACGGCACCCCCTCGGCTCCACGCGGTGGCCCTACCTGAGGGGAAACTCAGGAGAGGAGGGCTCGTGAGGCCGAGCCCAGCTTCAGTTCCTGTATTTGATCTTGGTTTCATAACCGATGACCACTGCCCTCCTCCACTGCACTTTCTGAAGTCCCCCGGCTCTCAGCTATCACCTCACGCCTGGTCGTAGGGCACCCCTTATTCCTGGGGGAGGGGCTCCTGAGCCCTTGCTACTCCTGCTCAAGCCCAGAGGGCTACAGTGTCTATTCATCGTGACCATGGGTTACAAGGGACCACCTGGGCTCCACCTGCTTCTTACCCCCACTCCTCCTCTCCTCCTGCTGATTTGGCTCCAAATTGCCCTGGGGGCAGCTTTAATTTGCAATAGGACCCTTGCTGTGTGTCCTGGCAAGAGGGTGGCTACACGGGACCAGGACCTCCGAAGCCGGGGGGTCCGGAGTGACAGAACTGGAAACAGAAGTCTGTTCCGTGTGTATCTGAGCTGCTACTCATCCCCTTCTCTAACGGGAGTAGAAAGAGACCATCCCCTAAGCCGATGCCGCAGACCACCTACCCGAGGCCCCTCTCACTGGTTCTAGCAATGCGCCGCGCCCAGCACACAGCCTCCAGCCAATGCTGCTCCCTTCGGTCGTCCTCCGTCACTTTCCGGTGCGTGTCTGTCTCTGCGGAGGCCGGGCTGCCGATTAAACAGAGACGTTACAGGGACACTGTAGGCGTTCAGTTTTAATGATGGGACTAATCTTCGCCATCCTCCAGCCCCAACAAGATGTTGTTTTTGGCAGCGTGGGGAATGGTTTCAGATATTTTTATTTGGCCTTCCTCACTATGGTAGCTCTTACCTTACAGGCCGGGCACCCAAATTTGGGGTTGTCCCAACTGCCAAGTGTATCAATTCCAATGATCCACTCTGGGTCTGGGGAAAGGGCCACCAAATGGGTGGACTCAGTGGACCCACTGTGAGCCTGACTTCAGCCAGAATACTGTCAGACGCCTGGTTCCTCTCGGCCCCTGCTCAAAGAAGGGGGTCATGGAGACGCTGAGCCGCCAGGTACCAGTGTCAAGTCTGACCTTATGCCAAACAGTCCTCGAAGTTTCTGGCTATTCCCTTTCCCCAGTGCACAGTCAGCTGAGCAAATGGCTAGCAGTCTCTTTGGGGAAGGACTGGGACAGGCAGCATGGCATATATTTGCCATGATGTTGAAGGCTCCTTCTTCTTGGGGACCCGGCTACCTTGTCCATCAATGGGCCCAAGATCTGAAAATTGACTCAGGTGTGGTAACTGAGCAAGCGATTGCATTTTTGGGGGGTCACTGCTCAAGTCACCTTCTCCATTCTTGTTTTTTAAAAAAACTTTTTATTTTAAGATAATTAGAGATCAACATGACATTACAAAAAATAGCACTGAAGGGATTCTAAAAACTTCAATTAGTCCCTGCAATGGTCTCACCTTCATAGCTATATCATGAGATCAAAACCAGGAAATTTGTGTATGTAGTTTTATACCATTTCACCCGCGTGCAGGTTTCTGAGACAGCCACAGTCAAGATCAGAACCACTCCGTGCCCCAGATATACCCGTGTGCCACCCCTCGAAGTCACGCCTACCCTCCTCCCCATCTCCCACGATTCTGCCCCCAGCCCCTGGCGACTGCTGATCTGCTGTCCATCTCTACAGTTTCGTCACCTTTAGAACGTTGTTCAAGTGGAATCGTATAGTGTATATGTAACTTTTGGGATGGGCTTTTTTCCTGTCATTGGACATAATGCCCTCAAAACCCACGCCAGCTGTTGCAATTATCAATAGTTTGTCCCTTGTTTTGCTGAGTGGTATTGCACGGTGTTGCTGCCCAGTCTTCTGTTATGTCGGATAGAAGCGGTAAGCAGCATCCTCATTGGCTGTCCCATCTCCACATCTTCCCATTGGTCCAGCCCCCTCGGCTGTCCCCCTGACCTTACTGGTCCTTTCGGTGAATGCGGCCACCTTGCTTCTGATCATATGGGCCCAAATCAGCCCCTGGACTTCAGGGCCCTCTCAACCCCAGACAAAGGGGGAGCCACTGCTGGGCTTCTCAGTGCCCCCCACCAGGGCTTTCCTGGTGGCTTTGATGACCTATGTGTCCTTGGGGCCCTCCTTTGGGACACAATTCATTTCAGACTGCCCACTCTCCTCAGCCTCCTTATTCCTTTCTCTCTACCGGCCAAAGGCAACTCAGGCACCTCCACATTGTCCAGGCCCAGCCTTCGTGTTTTCAAGGCCATCCCTCAGGTCCACGTTAAACCCCGTGTGCCCACAAATTCCCCAAGTCGAGGAATGCTGTTCATTCATCAGTGGGCCCTGGCTCCCCGGGTCAGCACCCTCGCCAGCCACTCCCCTGGCTTCTGGGAGGACGCGCTCAGTAATTCTTTCTGCTCTTTTGGTGGGTAGTTTCTTTCAGACCCAGCATGCCACCACCGGGACTGTGCTGGGGTTCTACCTATTATTCACCTGGCAGTGATGAGAGTTGATGGCAGGTTCTCAGGGAGTGCCTATCACTTGAGGGGCAGGCAAGGCCTGGGCAGCACAGCCCAAGTTCTGGCTCTTCCTAGGAAAGGGTAGGCTGTCCCTGTGAGCCTAGAGAGCTTGGGAAGAGTTACAAAGTTGGTATCCTTGGATGTCCTTGTCCTGCGTTTCAGAGTTCCAGGTTCTCCCCATCAAGGCCCTGGCCTATGTATAACAGACCTGAATTGGGCCCATCAGCACGCACATACCTTTAGAGCTCTAGGCCTCTGACAATTGGGTCTTCCATCTGCTTCTCAGCCAACTCTGCTCTTCCAGTGCGGGAGAGATGGGCCTCTCTGTGAGCCAGCAGCTGGCCCTTCAGCCCTCGCACTTACCACTGGGCTTGTTGAGAGCCCCCGGTCTCTCATTACTCCTCTGCAGAACGCAAACCCAGCTTAGCAGCTCAATCCTCAGCACTGAAATTGTCAGAGTTGCCTGGGCAGATGGTGGAGGAAGTGCCCAGACAACTCTGCTGTCTTTCCGGGGGTTGCCCACCCTCCATCTTTCAGATACCGGCACTGTCACACCTGCCGCGGGATGCCCCTGCCCCGGAACGTTCTCCCAGGTGACCACACATAAAAGCTTCAGCCACTGAGCCACCACTTTATGCGGATCACTACCTGGGCCCCACCTTCCCTCCAGGATGGTGTCCTCCACCCTCCGTGGGACGGGTGACACAGTCCCAAGCCCTTCTCACCACCTGTTTTCCTGGGTCACCCCTTTCTGAAACCACTGGTGTGAGTGTTCCCAGAAGCAGACGTAGAGGTGGGATTGCGCTCGGGAGAGATTAGTCACCGTAACCCCTGCGAGGGGCTCATGGAGATGCAAGACTGCAGTGCAGGTCTGGTCCCTGTGAAAAAGAGGCGGAGGAAGGTTGGTGGGGTGTCTTAGGTGGCAGTGAGTGGGGTGAGAGGGCAGCTGCAGACCATTCCTTCTTCGTGGGCAGAGTGGGGTGAGATTCGCTGTGACGGGCACTCCTCGAGGCCAGGCCCGATAAAACAGTGTTTACACAGCTGTCTAGGGCACCTTGTAAGGTGGTCCTGTTCACCTTTGTTTACAGAAGCGGGAACTGATGTTCGGAGAGGTCACCCAGTTCTCACCGGGTGGTGATCGGGACTGCAGTCTAGTGACCTGTGCATGGCACCACGCTCGCCCTGGGCAGCCGAGTGGACAGAGGCCCAGGTCGGTGACCCATCAGTGACCAAGTGCTGCCAGAGTTCAGGGCTGGGGTGAGGAAGCTGTGGAAGAGGCCAGCTATGGACAGATGGTGGTGGGCTTTGAACAGCAGGCCAAGAAGCTTAGATTCGGTCATACAGGCCAGAGTCACGACAGGGGGCCTCTGGGGCATATCGGGTCTGTGAGCAGAATTTGTTTGGCTCAGTCAGGGTTTTAAAAAAACCCTTCATTTGATTACCGACACTTACAAACTGCCAGATTTTTAAACAAGAATCCTCATTCTGGCTTCTCCTGAAAACATGGAACATATGACCACCGGGTCCCTGCCTCCTACAGCAGGAGGATGCGACTGAGCACCTTCCACTCAGCCCCGGGCAGGTGCCGCTCCGGACAGGTGCCGCCCCACCTGCGAGGGCCTGACTCAAACACCAACGTTCTGGCTTGGCTCCTGGCGGAGGGTCAGGACGAGGGGGGCTCTGCCGCAGTGACGACCTCAAATCTTCTCGGCCTCACACAGCAGAGCCCGCGTGGGTCCAGGAGTCTCTCCAGGGCAGCGTCCCCCCTGGAGAGACTGGCCGATTGGGGCTGCCATTGCGGCTCCCTGGTCGGAACACAAGGCCTCCTCTGGGATGGTGCCGGGCAGGGAAAGAGAGAGCTGGGGGGTCTCCACCAGGACTTAGTGTTCCAGCCCGGGACGCCCACACGTCTCTTCTGCTTACAGCTCACCAGGGAGATCTAGTCACATGAGCCCTAACAACTGCAGGGGCGCAGAGGGGTGGACCCCTTCTTCCCAGCAGGAGGGGGACCAGCATGTGGGTGAGCAGACTTCTCTGCCCTGCGCCGGGGCCTTTAAGTCTGTGTGAGACCCGGATGCAGGGGGCAGCACCTCAAACTCACCCAGATGCTGCTTCTCTCTGCAGGTGCCGTTCTTGGACTAAACGCTTTATCCGCACCAGTACAGTTAATAGTACTATTATAGCTACCTAATTATACTGTATATATATAACATATTTTATACTACATATAATAGTCCTATTATAGTATAGTCAATTATACTATTATAGTTAATCCTGATAGTAACCCTATGAGGCAGGCTTTCTCGGTTTTACTGAGGGGAAACTGAAGCAAAGAGAGATTAGGCAACTTTGAAAGCCAAGCTCTCTGGCTCCAGAGTCTGTGTTCTTAATCTCTACTCTATACCACCTTCAGTGGAAGGCCTGGGTGCCATCATCACCCCGCTTTTACAGAGAAGAAGGTTAAATCAGTGTCTTGGTGTCCAGGGCAGTGAGGAGAGAGAAATATAAAGGAGGGGAGCTCCAGTAGAGAAAGGGGGATGCTGTGGCAAAAATGAGTGTGTGTGTGTGTGTGTGTGTGTGTGTGTGTGTGTGTGAGCTCAAAGAACATTCTGGCAGTTCAAGCTTCCACACATATTTGCTGAACATCTACTGGGCGTCAGGCCCTGCTCCGGGTGCTGAATGAACAGGAAGGAGATCAGCTGAGGGGCTGTTGCAGCAGGCGAGTGGATGGAAAACCAGAGGAGGAGAAGGGCTGCACCCAGGCACCGGCCAGTGAGCGCAGGTGGGTGGAAGCACCTCTGACTCCCTGCCCGAGGTGCTGCCCCCAGGCTGCTTCTTGTCTTCATTGTGGAGAGGCTTCCGGACACCCGGGAACCAGAGGTGATTCATGACCCTGTAGCTGGGAAGCCGGTGCCACAGGCCAGGACTGTGGGTGTGAGACAGGCACCTGCCTGGTCTGCTGGGGGGCGTCCCTTGGGGCAACTTTTGGGAGAGCAACTGAGTGGTGAAGACCCTGAGCCTGAGAGCAGTCGCTGGTTGCTGCTCTCAGTGCCGTACATTCCACCTGCAGGGACCTGCCCTGAGGACGTGGTCAGGGACAGAGGCACGGGGCCCACAGTGTCTGTCACAACCTGATGTGCACCGGGGGCTTGCAGTCCTCTGAGCGTCTGCCAGGCGCGGGTGGTGCGGTAAATTACGGTGCATCTGAACGAGGTACAATTACAAAGCTATTAACATCATGCTTTTGAGGAATTGTCAGTGTTGTGGGAAAATGCTGATGATGTATAGTGAGTTTAAAAAAATCCTGAATAGCTGAATAAATTGTAGGATCCCAATTACATAAAATTCAATATGTGCAGAGTGAAAGCTAAGGAGGGGAAGAGGAGGAGGGGAAGGAGAGGAGTGGAAGGGGGAGGGGGAAAGGATGAAGAGGGAGTGAGGGAGGAGAAAGGGAAAGAGGAAGAAGATGAAGGTGATGAAGGGGAAGGAGAAAAGGGAGGCGCAGGGAGAGGCGGCCTCCCTTTGGTCGGTTGCTCACAGAATCTGAGCGTTCGGTGCGATCACCTTCATTTCACAGAGAGGACAGAGGAGTTCAGTGATGTATCTGAAGATAAGACCCTGCACCAGGATTTGAACCCCACCTGGCTGACTTCCTGACAGCTAAACTGGGGGAACCGAGGCAGGCTGAGGCTGGGGCACTCAGTCCCCTGGTCCAGCGTTACTCAGCTGGTTAGAAATGAGAATCAAGAGCTTTACAGGGGGTGTGGCCATTTGCGGATCAGGTCTCCTCTTAAGGCTGGTGTCATCAACCTCACTTCACAAATAAGAAGCTTGAAGCAGTGTCCCCGTGTTCATGGTAACAGTGGAGGTGGAGTTGGGACCTTGGTCTGTCACCCTGTACCCACACTCTCGCCTCCACCGTGAGGGGCTGGCACGGGACCGGGTAGAGGGCAGGAACCAACGAAGGTCATTGACAGCCTCCCTGGAAAAGCCCTTGTCCATGGCCCCCGGGGATTTCACATCTGCTTCTGGGGAGGAGTGAAGACACCCACGCCCGCTGGTGGGCCCCAGGCGGTGTGCCTCACCTGGCCAGGCCCGGGCAACCAGCAGAAAACCCCGTGACCTTACTTGGCTGGGTCTGCCTTGTTAAGAGTCCTCAGGGTTCACCCACATGGCTGCCCAAAGCTGGGACTGCCTGGCTGAGGCTGGACAGGCTGAGCCTCACTGGAGTGCTGCTGCCTCTGATGTTCAAGAACAGCAAGCACCAGGCAGGAGGAGCCATTACTCCAGGACTCTCAGGCCCAGCCTCCCCTGATTCACCCCAGTCCCGCTGCTGCAGCCTCTCCCCGCCCAGCCACAGGCTCCTGGGAAACTCCCCCGTCCAGGCCTGGCCTGTCTGCTCACAGGCACAACAGCATTAACCCCTGAGGAGCGCCACGCACCCCCACCTGCCCCTCACCCAGCTTTATCCTCTCCGCTGCCTCTCACCCACTGATCCTGCTGACGGAGCGAGATGTCCTGACCTGAAACCTGTTGCAGCGGCTCCAGCAGAGGGTGAGGAAGGGGTAATGGAACACGTACCTGGCCCACCCATCTGATCCCCACCCCTCTCTGCCTCCTACTCCCTGCCCCGGTGACTTGGGCGGGAGGTTCCGTGGGGGCGGTACTGTGCTTTGGTCATTAGAGTCTGGCTGCCAGGCTCTTGCCAACAGAATTTCTGAGGTGGCCCTGCCATGTGCATTTCTGGGGGTGGAGGGGTGTAGTGGAAAAATTTTCATTAACTGTGTGTGTGTGTCTTCCTGTACAAAGCACTTTTTCTGGTCCATTTCCCAGAGCCCACAGAGGCTGATGGAATGATTAGTCCCATTTTACAGATGACAAAACTGAGACACAGGGAAGCAAGCTGTTTGCTCCTAGAGTTTCCGGCTAGTTAGTGGTGGCAGGTGAACTTGAACTAGGATTTGACTGAAAAAAAAAGCAAAAACAAAACTGCCTGTATCAGAGAGAGGCCCAGAAGGGGCCTCGAATCTCTGGGCAAAAGAGAAGAAGGGTCATGAGTGGAAAAGGCTAAAGGTCAGAAGTACAAACATATCTGCCCAGCCAATACCCAAATCTCGTCCCTCTAGTCTCCTCAGGGGACCTCCCAGGGTCCTTCAAACACACACAATGACAGAGCAAAGCCTCTCTCTTGCTGAGACTGCACCCCACCAAGATCAACTTGGCTAGAAAAATTCTTCCTTCCAATAAGCTAAAATTCTTTCCTTTACTCCTTAATTTGTCCACCCTTCATATTGCTATGTATTATGTGCTGGGTTCCAGGCCCAGGGACATAACGGTGAACAAGACAGATATGCCTTAATGGAGCCGACTTTGCTCAAAGAATCATCCTACTCAGAGTCCGATGAGGAAAGAGCCAGGAGTCCTGGGGGAAGGGGGTTGATTCTGGGCCACTTCCGGCCACCACTGGGAGGCATCTACCCCTTTGGCTGACCCATGGCTGCTTGGCTTGCCTGCTCTAGGAGGCCGGAGCCCACGCTGCCCCTGCCTGGTGGGAGGGAATCAGGGGGTGGGGAGCTGCCCAACCCGGGGTCCCCCAGGTTCAGATGGTTTTCTTGTGCCGTGGATGGGGGCAGCCTCCCTGCCATGGCTGCTCTTCCCCATCCTCGCTTCCTGCTGTGGCCACCATAAAAGGCAGAGTTCACAAAGCCCATCCAAGCTCTGCCTTTGCTCTCCTTTGCCAAAAAGCTAATTGGTTTTGCAATTAAAAGAATGCAGAGAACAGGCAACGCAATTGATTTCATAAACACTTGTTCAGTAATGAAGTGCTGACTTCCAACTGGGCCGCCTTCTCCGCGCATCGGTCTGAGCCTCTCGCAGCGCACGGCCAGGGCTGCCCTCCCGCCTTGCTTTCCATGCTCTGCTCGCTCCGGTGTCTCACACTCTGCATCCTGGAAGGACTTCACTCGGATCCGGCCTCCTGATTCTCACTGAGGAGCAAGCGTAATATTCTCCATCTTTTAGATGAAGAAACAGAGGGTCAGAGAGGTGCAGTGGCTCCCCCCAGCTGCACAGCAAGGCCAGGGCAGCGGAGAAGTTCGGTCACGGGCTCCTCGGCTTCTGGCCTCACCGCTCTTCCTGTCCCGCAGCACATTCAGAGGCTGGAAAAGTCTTTGGACTCAAAGACAGAACAGAAGTCTTTTCTACAAAGGAAGGAGCTCCGTGTATATAATGCCTACGCTATGCCAGCTTCACACTTGGCCTTTGGCCTACACCACAGCACCCAACCCTCACCACAGGCTTCTGAGAGGCTGCTGTGTTTCCATTCTACGGATGAGGAAACCAAGGGCAGAGCAGCCCGGTGGCCTGACTGAGCCTGCACAGCACAGGCCGCCCAGCCAGCCTCTGGGGCAGGCGCGCTGCCGCGGGGGCACGCGGTCTGTCCTACTGGAAGAGCCTAGGCTTTGGCAGCCATCCAATCATTCATTCGTCCCCCATCCCTGCATTTGAACTGTTCATTAATTTAGTCACTGAGTATCTGCTCTGTGCCAAGCTCTGTGTTAGGGATCCAGCGATGAGTAAAGCAGACCAACCCTACCCGCGTGGGGCTCACTGTCTGAGAAATGGGTGTGGGGGGAAGGGAGACAAACATCACGATGTAATCGTGAAGGTAAATGCGAAATGGCCCACCTGGCTGAGCAGACAAGGCAATGCACACGGAGCACTGAGAGTCTGTGGCGGGCGCTCTGATCTGGGCGGGGAGGGCTTCCTGCAGGGAAGGGTCCTGGGACAGGGCCCTGAGGCCTGAGGCCACTGGTTGGAGCACCACAGAGGGAAGGTACCCGTGGGCCAGACGTCTGAGCAAGCTGGCGGTTCCAGTCCCGGAAATGCTAAGATTCTGTGATTGGACATGAGGTTCATTGTGTACCTCAGCATCTTGTCGTTTTAAGACTCTGTTAAAGTACCAAAGTTTAAGACGAGATTCTGAGACCCCGAAATTCCAACTCAAGCTCTCATAGTCGTGTGATTTCATTAAGCGAAGATCCGGGAGTTTAAGGCTCGAGGACTGGAGGACCGTCGGCGCCGTGGCCTTTGCTACCAGAGAAGCGCCCTGCGGAGCTTCATCAACTGGATGCGCAGTTTCCCTTTCTCCTGGCTCATAAAGTGGATGCATATGCAGCTCTCCGTGGCTTAGAGAATGCAAATTTATTCTGGTTCCAGCACCGGGCGCTGCCTTATCTGCATGTTCCAGTTTCCAGAATAAATGTTAGATGGCAAATCTGTGGAGATTTTCTATGTGTACACAAATTAATTCCTCCAGCAGGGGCCCATCCAGGTGCGGATTTTAACCCCAGCGCCATCCCCACACTCCCCGCAGGCAGGCGGGTGATGGGGCTGCAGTGAGCCCCTGGGGGGAGGGATGGACAAAGGCCCCCATCGCCCCCTCTCCCTCGGAAGGGACGGAGTGAGAAGGTCCTCTCTGTGCTGAGACTCACAGGCTTCCAGGGAGGTGGGACAAGGCAGGAGGGAGAGTGACCCCCCCACCCTGCGGGTCTGGGGCACAGATGGCCCTTCTCCACGGGCATGTGGGGGTCTCTGTGTGAACCCCTGGATCTGGGCTCAAAGGGGCTGGTGCTGTAGGAGCCTCCCCAGAGGGGAGGGAGGGGCGGGTGGCCCCCACCACAGGTCAGACTCTGCTCTGGGCACTGGGCGGGCTCCGAAGTCAGACAGACAGGGCGGGTCTCAGCTGCCTGCTCACCAGCTCAGCCTCGTCACCTCCCGGAATTCAGTCTCCAAAGCTCCCACCACCCCACCCACCCGGTATTCTGAGGACTAGACGGACCCACAGGTGCCGGGCACCCAGTGAGTGCCCGTCCCAACGACGGCTCCCATTATGCCTGCAGGCTGGGCGCCCCTTGAAGCACTTTACACAAGTTCACTCCTTACCCAGCCCAGGGTCATTGTCCCCACTTCACAGATGGAGAAACTAAGGCACGAGAAGTTAAGTAACTTGCCCGACATCAGACAGTGGGCTCTAAATATTGTGAACAGGGTTAAGTACATCTAAGCTTTTCCGACAACCCTGCTGGCCAGGTGCCCAGAAATGGGCCCCATTTCAGCACAGGAGCCCCAGGGTCTGCCCCTTGCTCTGCTGTGGCAGCACAGACTCAGCAGATGCCTCCAGGCCCCGCCCACACTGCGCCCTCCCCCTGAAACACTCCTCCACTGGATCCACCAGGAAACATTCATATTTCCAGGCTCAGCCCAGGCCTCACGTCCTCTGGGGACAGCCCCCACCCGCTGTACCCTCTGCACCCTCCTTCATCACACAGAGTGAGCTGGGTGCAGGATTCCGTCCTCAGGACCTGCTGCCCTCCCTGTTCACTCGGCCCTTCTTTCCAGCAACATCCACCGAGTTTGACCCCCATCCTAAGTCTCAGATTGCGGGAGGCTTGATATTATTACGCCACTAGAAAAACTCCCAAGCACAAAGGCTTTGTCTTTTCCTGAGGACACAGGCCCAGGTAGCAGGGTGGCAGTCTGGGAACTGACCCTTACGGTCTGAGACCCCTGACCTGGCTCCAGGCTGCCAAGGTCACCCTGTGGGGTTCCTGGAGCGGCCAGTCTAGGAGGCTGTGAGCCCCACCCCCGTGTCAGTCCCTCCCTCCCACTGCCCCGAGTGCGGGAGACACACCTCCCTCCGCACAAACCTCACCACTGCCACTGAGTCCTGCTAATTAACCATGAGTGGACCATAAGTGTCTTGCTCGATAGTCACAAGAGTTTCGTTTAGGCAGCAGGCAATTGACTCAGAGCAGGCAGTGAACGTGACTGTATCAGTTCGCTGACCTGCAGTCAGCGAGCACTCCAGTCACGTCAGTTCTTTCACCCTTCACTTCAAGACAGTGGCAGGCTGCCCAGTTCATATCGATTAGTAAATTGTTAAAAATGTGTGACAAGTTGAAATTAATTGGCCGCAGTGAGGGGTGAGTGTCACCCAGGACAAGGATCTGTGACCTGGCCAAATGAGACTGGAATGGAAAAAAAACTCTGGAAAAGAAGCACCAGCCACAGAGACCCCTGGGGTCACCGTCCCTGTGATGCTCTCACGGGGCCTGTTCAGCTGGGTTCAGGCCACTGACCTCGCTCACCTGCACTGTGGCCCCAGCCTCTCCTCTTCCCGGGGATGGGGAACCCAAGTGGGGCCCTGAAGGACAAACTCAGAAGCGCATGCAAGGAAGGAGGGGCAACCTGCCGTTTGCTGCTTCCAGATCTTTAGGTTCCGAGTCTGGAATTCTCCCTAAGGAGGTTCAAGGTCTTCCCGGAGCAGATGCCCTGGGGACCTCTCTCCAGAGCTGGTGGAGCTACATTCAGGGCAGGGTTGGGAGCGGCTCCCGGGTAGACAGTGGTGGGTAGGGCTGAGCAGGGGCTTCTGGGAACATTCTGTTCTCTTGGTTTCTGTCCCGGGTGCTCCTGATTGGGAGCAAGGATGGCAGCAATGTCCTTTCCCATCTGCCGTGAGGGGACAATGGTCTCTCAGGAGCTCTGATGAGGCCATTAGACCACATTCCCTCAGCGAGTCGACTCTACCAGACACAATCCCCGTAAAATGTCTCATCAGCCCCAGGCCTGCACAGCCCACAGGCCCTGGGATTTCCCTGCCAGTTCCCCATGGGAGCAGCACCCTGTGAAGGCAAGAATCCCCCATTATGTCCACAATCGGGGAAATTGGTCCATTTTCCTCTGAAGCCGTGTTGACAGCCCATTTTCTCATAATGAGCCCACAGAAACAAAACACCGTGAGGCATGAAAACACACACGCACTGGGCTGCTCTGTGGGGGCTTCTCCACGCGCAGGCAGGCAGGCAGGCTGGCAGAGAAGACAGGGCTATTTTGGGATCCAGATGCCTGCGTGGGTGCGAGGTGAGGCCATTCTCGGCTTGGCCGCTTTCCAGAATGGCCTAGAGGCTGAGTCAGTGATTCTTCTCAATCTCAAGCCCCCTGTGCCTCCCACCTACCCCTCCCTTCCCTCCTTCACAAGTTTACTGATGCCAGTGCAGTGCAGACCCTGAAGGGGGCACAGGCTCTGCGGACACCTGAGGCAGACTCCAGTCCTCGGTGGACAGCCTGTCTTGGTACGAGCGCACTGACAAAGGGATGGTGCCCTTGTAGTGATAATATTCATGTGTGCGTTCAACACATTTGTTAAGCACCGGCTACACTAAGTCAAGGAAATTAAGCCAAACTGCCTTGGTCCCTGACCCAGGGAGCTCACCGTTTAGAGGGGGGACAGAGATTTATCTAGACTTACACAATAGCAGCTGTAAGAAGAGGCTCTTGGTGCCACAGACAGCACGTGCAAAGGCCCAGTGGCTGGAGGGTTCTCAGTGACCATGAGGATAGCTGAAGGGCGAGGAATGGATGGGAGCCTGGAGAAGGGGGTGCAAACCAAACCATGTGTGGCCTCAAATTCCACATTAAGGATTCGAGTGTCCGTCCCCAAAGCAGTAGAAGCCTTTGCAATGTGTAAGTGGTGGGGCCTAACAGAAGGGTTTGCATTAGTCCATGCGTTCACTTATTGATCCATTTAACAAATGTGACCTTGACACATTCTGTCCTGGCATGCATCCACTCTCTTCCCCATGGTCACCCTGAGTGGTCCTCTGACACTCGGCTCGGGTGTGCTCTCCTCCAGGGATGAGTCACCCCTTTTCTGTGATCCCACAGATCCCCTGGGAGTAGTGCTGGACGTCAGCTCTGGTTTACATGCTGGGCCCCCAGCACCCCCTCCTGCGGAGAAAGACTCAGGAGGGGTATCTCGTCGGAATCTCCTTCCTGTCATTCTCGCTTCAGACCAGATGCTGCAGGAGGACAGGGCTCTGTCCGTCTTGCACATTTGTGGGTGGTTTTTCTGAGGCCTCGGATGCTGCAGAATTCACAGCAGGATCGAAAGGACTAGAAGAAAGGGAGCGGGGGAGGGGAGCAGAGGCAGCAAGGGACTTGCTCTGTAGACACGGAGTGAGGACAGGAGGCAAAGAAGAAAATTGGAAATTAATAGGTTGTGAGAAGCGAAGAAAGCAGAAAAGATGAAAGATTTAAAATGGTCGCACTGTGACCTGTAACATTTTCCTTAATCAAGTACAGATTGCTCTGTGCCTCGGGTAGATGTGAGAACTGGTCAGAGTTTGCTTCTCAGAAGAGCTTTCTGGAATGACTCGCCCCTCATGAGGGCCATTTCACACTAAGCTGAGTACATTCGAGATGCGGGAGCAAGACTCAGTCCCTCAGCCTGGAAAGAGCAGAGGCCCCAATGTGAGGCGGGGTTTGAGTTCACCCTCGCTTAGGCAGAGTGGGTTTGGGCTGAGGCCTCGGGAAGGAGAGGGACCCATCCCAGCTGCACGTTCCTCAAAGCCTTGTCCCCAGGCTATGATCTCCTGGGACCCCCGGGTGACCTCTCTGTGTCCCTCCTGGGCCCACCTTGCCCATCTAGGGGTGAGCCGAGGCTGACAGGGAAGTCTTAGGAGCTGCCTCCCAGCGGTTTCCCCAGCATGTCATACCCAAGTTCAATGCAACAGTCCCTGTCAAAGCACCCGAGAAACACTCACTAAGGGACCCGACGGATTCGAAGCCCTTTGTATCTGGACTAATTCTGGCTGCCTCATTGCCTGTTGTTATTTCCCTCGTCTGTAAAATAGACGTATTTTACTCATTCAACAAATGTGTATCGGGTGCCTGGAGTATGCCAGGCGGTGTCCTAGATACCAGAGTGGTGGGGATGGGTGGGGTTCCGGCTTTCATAACATTCCATCTGTGTCTCAGGCTTGGGTGAATCAGAGTGGTGGACGCAGGGCTGGGGACACGGAGCTTGTGTGTTGTGGGAGCTCAGAAAACCTCTGCAGGGTGAAGACAACAGCAGAGAGAATTCTGGGCTCCAAGGTTCCTGAGAGATAGGAGCAAGCTGAGGCTCAGAGAGGTCAAGTGCATTGCCCAAGAGCACACAGCTCCCCCTGTCAGATCCTGGCCTAGTGTTCTTCCCATGACCTCTGCCACCCTCAGAGTCACATCCTGGGTCTGGTTAGGTACCCTCAGCCTCCCCCTTGCAGGGTTGACTGCATCTAGGTCACACCCATATCCCAGTGCCATCAGCGCCCAGCACACTGGGACACCCAAATGATAGAGAAAGAACAAAGAAATGAGCAAACAAAATCCTCTCAGCCTCAATTTTCCTATCTGAAAAATGGGGTAAATAACTCCTCCTTCACAGATGGCTTCAAGGATTCAATGCTGTCATGGGAATAAGATAGGCTGTTTGCAAAAATGCCTGCAATTATTCCCAGAGCCCTCGTCCTGGATCCCAGCCCTTGGCAATGTGACTTTGCATCTCCTCCTATTGAGATACGGAGTCTTTCTCCCACCTCTGAAGTCTGGTCACTTGCTCTGACCAAGAGAATGTGCAAAAGTTAGCACCATGCCAGTTCTGCACCTGAACCCCAAGGGCCCGGGCTCCCTCTCCCCCCTGAGCCCATGACCTCCCTGTGAGTCCAAGCCTGGCCACAAGGAACCAGAACCATGTCAGTCAATCAGCAATAGCAGGGGCCCCAGGTACAGGAAAGAGCCCAGCCACACCAGCATAGCCCACCCTCGCTTACCACCCACCTACTGCAGACACATGAGCTAAGTGGTCCTGGGCCAGCCAGGCCTGACCAGCCCCCAGACTCACGGACAAACTGAGCACTTCTTGTCTGGGGCCCGTGCGCGTGGGGGAGGTGTACCTTGTAACGGCTCACCGACAGCTCAGGTGAAGTGCCCAAGCATCGCTGGCTTTCAGCAGGCGTCACTCCCTTCACTCTTTCCCACAAGAGGCCACAAGAAAAAATCAATCACAAGAGTTCCAGCGCATCGCTCATAACAGAATGCAAAAGGAGCTGCGAGTCTGCCGTGTGTAGATTCTCAGGACGGAGGGGGATTGTAGATTGTTCGCAAGCTGAGCAGCAGCGAGCGGGAGGGTGTGGGGGTGAAGCCCCCGCCCTGTGCAGACACTTTGGGAAGATAAAGGAAACCTGACTTATCAGCTGTATTCATGACATTGGCAGCAGGCAAAGATGCATTTTTAACAATTCAGCCTTGCAGACTCTCACAATTTATCTCAATAAATGCCAGGGTGCCTTTTTTTTCTTTCCCTTTTCCCTGCTGTAAAATGCTCAGGGAGTGGTGCAGCGAGAAGATGAAGGGTTGCCACTCAGGGAAAGCTCATATTTAGATGTTCTGATAAAGCACCATCAGCCACACTCCATGCCGAGCAGAGCCGAGCAGACTGGTGTGCTGAGCCTGGCCAGGCTGAACTGAGCCTAGATGGGGTGGGTGGGGGGAGATGAGTGGTCCCGGTAGCCCTGGGGTGGGGAGGACAGGACAGGGAGGAGACAAAGCACCCTTAACTCTGGTGCAAGAGGCCCCTGCCCTGAGTCCCCACATTGTAAGACTCTGTTCTGGCCATCCTCTGGCTACCCATGGCCTCAAGGCTCCACAGCCAAACACAGGCTCTGCAAGGCCCAGGAGACGTGCCTACCCGGAACCCACACCTCCTTCCTACGCTGTGCCTGCCTGTCCAGGCTCCTGGAACGTGCATCCGAGATGCCTCCAGCCCACTGTACATCTGCGAGGGCCTCCTCCGCAGGCCCCTCCCCCAAGAACAGCCTACACTGCTTATGTGAGCCCTCCAAGGACAGCTGTTGGGACAGAGCAGAAGGGACAGTTGGTACTTGGACTTGCAAATTACAGTACTGCGTGCAAGTCAGGCCCCAGGCGTTGAGGACAGAGCTGGGGTTAGGAAGAGGAGGGGGATATGGCTGAAGCCCCCACACATACTCTTGCTCTACGAGTGACAAGGTGGGGTGCAAATTCAGGGTTCCTCCGGTGCATCAGCCTTTCCCTCCCTCCATGAGGGAGTCCTCCTGCCGTCCGGGGCCGGCAGCATTCCCTACCTTGTAGATGGAGAAAGTGGGGTCAGTAGGCAAAAGGCGAGCCTGAGGTCACACTCAGTTAATAAGGGCCACAGCGGGGATTAGAGTCCAGCTGTCGATACCGGGACTTAGCGGGTGGCAGGGAGGTAGTTGGTCACAAGGCTTGGGAACACGGAAGTGCACCAGACTGCTTGGCCTGAATCCAGTCTCAGCCTCGCCAGCTCAGTGACCCCACGCAGTTACCTGTCCCTTTGGGGCCTCCTCCGCGGTGCGTTGGAGCATGACCCAGGTTCACGGTCTGCCTTAGCCTTTCGGGCTGACGCAGCAAAATACCACTGACTGGGTGGCTCAGACAACAGACTATTATTTCTCACAGTTCTGAAGGTTGGGAAGCCAAAGATCAAGGTTCTTGGTGAGGGCCTCCTTCCTGGCTGGCAGAGGGCCACCGCCTAGTTGTGTGCTCACAGGACCCCTTACTCGTGTGAGCAATGAGAGAGCGCCGAGGACACTAGTCCCATTGTGGGGGTTCCACCCTCATGACCTCACTCAACCTAATCGCTCCTCAAAGACCCTGCTTCCTAATCCCATCACACTGGTGCTAGGGCTTCCATACGTAATACGCCTTTGGAAGGGGCACAGGCATTCAGCCTATATCAGTCTGTACCTGAAATCCCCAAACCCCCAAAGTTCCCAAAATAGAAAGTCATTTGTTTGTTTGTTTTGTTTTAAAATGTATAATCTGCACTTAAACTGCTGGGGGAGTATCTCCAGGTATATGGTCACTAGGATTTGGCCCGGGTGGGGCAGGTGCGGTGGGTCCCTAGCAGCTGTCGCAGACCTTGTTCTGAGGATCACAGGAAAAATAAAATAAGTTGTAAGAACAAATGAAACGAGTGTAAAGAAGAAACTATTGATTAAAAGAGAAGATTAAAAGAGAGGTAAGGGGCTTATCGACTAATCACTACGCATCAACTTTATTAGAATCCCGAGTCAAAGAAACTATAAAAGCAAAACAAAAATAAAACATCTAGGAGACCACTGGAGACTTGGATATTATCTGGACATTTAACGAAATTAAAGACTTACTAATTTGGGCATGGATAATAATGGTGTAGTAGTTATGTTTAAAAAAGGAAAGAAAAGAAGAAAAGGGAAAAAATAAAGCCACTTTTCTTGGAAAGAAAAGTAGCTTTGTGTCCCTAAGGTTGCTGATGAATTGAAATCGCCCCCTTCTATGTCAGTCTTTGGCAGGTAGGGACAACTTTGTTTCTTCTTTCTGTCTGTGAGACACAGGATCCCTGGTACCAGATAAGGATCTCCCAAGTGTCTGCTCAGAGGTGATTCAATGGCACCCAGCAACTCCCTAGAGGGACAAATCAGCACCGTGGGAGATGGGGCGGACAGGAACC
The DNA here is from genome assembly GCF_021234435.1 of Artibeus jamaicensis. Lineage (NCBI taxonomy): Eukaryota > Metazoa > Chordata > Mammalia > Chiroptera > Phyllostomidae > Artibeus > Artibeus jamaicensis. The sequence continues at coordinate 12,899,871 of NW_026522057.1, forward strand.
TGGTGTCAGGTCAGGAGCTGGGAGAGACCCACCGATGACAATCACTGCTCAGTGCTAACGAAACCAGAAAACGATTGCCTAGGGATCTTTGGGTGTGAAAAGGGCAAAACTGACCACAATAGCTGGCAGGGCCTCCCATCAACAGCCAGAGTCTGTCCCCCATGACCTAGACTACGGGCTGGCCTTGGCACTTGTTTGGTCAGTGGGGCGCAGCAAAACTCACACGGTGCGGGTATGGGAAAGTGCAATAAACCTGGAGCAAAGCCTGGGAAAACTGGCAAGCAAATTTTAAGAGGACGTGAGATGGAGGAAGCTCCTGCAGGAAGGTGGAAAAATGAGGACACTTGTTATGAGCAGCAGAATGATTGACAGTGACTGGGAAGATAGCAAATGCCCCTAATGAACCCTCAGGCCTGGGCAAGATGACTTCCAGGCAGAATGGCGAAAGCATCCGCTGGCTTCTTATCTGTGACAGAGCATGGGAGGCAGAGGTGAACCGAAGAAAGACTGCTTGATTTGATTTGCAACCCCAAGTTGAAGAAAAGATGAGTGTTGCCAGGCCTCGTTGGATTAGAAAAATGTAACTGTTTTCTATCCTGCACCTCCCTCACCTGTATATAAATTTCAGTGAAGCAAGACCTGCTACCAATGACTGTAGGCTGAGGCTGTAAGTTCTTTGAAGACCAAAGTTTTAAGGTGGTAACTCAGAGACCCCATCAGCTAGAGAAAAGATTTTCTGAGAGTCTTAAGGATATGATCCCAGCACAGCTGGGCACAGCCTTGGAGCAGACCGGCATGCTTTGAAAACAATATTGCATGAGCCTCTTGCTGGATGGAGAGGAGAATGATCAATGCATGAAAAGCCCACAGAGTTACAAAGTGTGTTGTATCAGCAAAAACACTCCACCTTGCACCAGAAGGGCTGGGCCTCTGATGCCCCAATGGTGAGACACGGGTTGGGAAAGACTCAGCTTAAAACACAGGCTGCACCTTGAGGGAAGGGAAGGGTTCAGAGGGTGAGCATGGAGCCTGATGCTGGAGTCAAGACCTTGGAAAGCCAAGTCCTGGGAAGCCACCCCCAGGGGCAGACCATGACCCAGTCACGCACCATCCCCGACGCTGTGGTGGCAGAAACTGACTACGTTTGCCCTCCTCCCCCCAGGATGTCAAGATTGTATGGCCCAGTGTCTCCTGTGTCATTGCGCCCTTGCCCTCGGTTGACAGAAAGGTGTATTACAGTTATCCTATCTGTGCCTCACGGTTTATGATAGATGTGTGGAAGGGAGAAGCTGAAGTAACTCATCACTTTAGCTTCTGGATCTTTCGATGGAGAGAGCCATCCTCGGGGAGGCTCGGCCACAGAGACCTGCTTTGGTCACTCGTGACCAAAGGGCTTCCTGATTTTTGCTGAAATTGGTTGTGATCTGGGGGGTCCTGGGATGGTGAGGGGAGAATGGTTTGCAGGTGGGGTGATGTAATTCATTATGGCCAGAGGGAGGATAGCGCCAGGTAGCAAAAGTGGCCACAGTGCTTTGAGATCTTCATACCAATAAATAAAGTTTATGGTCACACGGCTTCCATCAGCCTCAGTGAGTTTGTCACATTTTTCTTCCCAGCTTCTTCTCTAAAGGGATGACTGTATCAACGTATGTCATCTTCACAGCTTCCCACGACAGTGGGGACCACTACTGTTCCCATGTCACAGACACGGAAACTGAAGGACAGGAGGTGGGGTTACTGTCAAGGCCGTACAGCTGGTAAGTAAATGTCAGGCAAAGATTCACACCCAGCCGGGCCGCCTCACAGCCTCCGCCTCTACCCTGCCCCACACTTCCCGGGCCTGGTGCCCTGAGTGGGTCACACTTGGGAAGAGACGTTACTTCCCACAACCCCAGGGGCAGGCGATGGGCCTAGGAAGCCAGAGGCCCCAGCTCACAGTTCTCACGCAGGGAGCAGTGCTGTCCCCTCCCCAAGGGGGCCAGGCAATGCTGCCATTTTCCAGGTGGGCCTCGATGCGGGAGAAAAGGCTGCCAGGTGCATATCTGCTCTGCATTGAGACCTCTCACAGCTGGCATTTAATGAAGGCAGTCATTGCTATTAGTGTGGCTGGCGTTGTCATTACTATCACAGCCACTGTGGCTCTTCAGGACGTCAACACACACGGGCCACTCCAGGGAAACACTCGTCTTCTAGGAGGACCCAGGACACAGCTGCACAGCCCTGCTGGGCCTCCCGCTCCAGAGAAGTGAGCCGGGCCCTTCTCAGCCTCCTGGCAACCCTGCTGTACTTCGGTCCAGACCCCAGGGGCCTGCAGCCCCCTCTGGGCCCACGGTGCTCAAGGATCCCTTGGGCCTTGAAAGGGTGAGGCTCCCTTTGTATTGTCACATCTGGTCTGGCTCTGACCCCAGTTAAAACCAATACACAAAAGAAGGGCATTCGTTATAAAGACTTGATGAAAAAAGGTGAGCACACCCAGATTCCTACATCACTCATGTCAGCACCCCCTAGGGACACTGACTTGCCCCATGTCCCTCATTCTCAGGTCCCCAAGGGAGGCCACCCTCAGACATACCATCCCTGGAAGCACCATTCTCTGAAGGTAGTGGGGGGACAGAGGCGAAGGGTCTCCATGGCCCTGCCCCGGAGCAGACTGGGCGGCCCCCATCCCTGGAGTTGGCTCCATACTGTATTAACTTCTCATAAAGCCAAACTGCCTGTCGTAGAAACACCGTTATCGTCTCCAATTTCTCTGATGCTCCGTTTACACACAGCCATTACCCAGAGGCCCCAGGTGCTCAGAGAAACGACTGAGCAGCATGGCTCCTGCCTCCTGTGCGGCTGGAATTACGCTCTCCTGGGGCCCGGAGTGTGTTATACATGTTTATTTGCAAACTGGGGGTGTCAGCCATATGAGGAGGAGGAGACTGCCATCTGCAGTCGGTTGAATGTGTGTGAGTGGGCTGAGGGTCCAGGACAGGAATGTCGTTGGACCACAGGGTTGCCTGGAGGGTAGGGTGACCAACCATCCCAGCTTATCTGGCACTACCAAGGGGTCTCCTGTGGTCAGGGACTTTGGGTGCTAAAATCAGGATGGTGCTGGGCACCCTGGGATGGTTAGCCACCTTACAGGTGAGGGTAAAAGCCCAGATTAGGGGTCATGGTACTCACACCTGGGGATTATGACAGCTGACGTGGGCTCGAGCTGTAGGGTGGGAAGTCACCACAAGACTTGGGTGATAAGAATTCAGCACTTGCTGGACACACACTGTGCTCGGTCACATCCTCAGAACGGTGCATTTATTTAGGCATCAGTCCTCTTACTATCTTTTGAAATACAGTTGACCCTGGACGATAGGGGTTTGGGCCTTGCAGACCCACTCACACGTGGATTTTGAAACACTGCTACTCTGTGTCTGCTGCATTTCCTATCCATGGTTGGGAGTCTGTGTGTGTGAAGGGCCCACCACAGGGATGCACAGATTTGCAACCCCTGAGCTGTGCAAGGATCAGCTGTGTCATTGTCTCCACGTAGTGTGTGAAGAAATGGAAGCACAGAAAGGTGAATGGAACTGCCTAAGGTCTCACAGCTGATACATGGCACAGCCAGGATTTGAGCCTGTGTCTCAAAGTTTTCTCTTAGAGTTACATCAATAAAATCCAGATTCCCCAGACAGACAGAAGGCCCTCTCTAATCCAGGCTATCCATCCTCTCATGTAGCAGCCAGCTTCCGCTGTGTAACAAAGCATCCCAAAATGTAACAGCTTAAAACAACAAACATGTATTATTTCCCATGACTCTGGGTTGGGTTGGGCAGTTCTTTTTTGTCAAGACAGGCTCTACTGGGGCTGGGTGGTCTCCACTGTGGCCTCAGTCACCTATCTGGGCCTCATCTGGGACACCTGGGATGACTTGGATGGCTGGCACCTCACTCCACACGGTATGTCATCTTCCAAGAGGTCTACTCAGGCTCATTCGTGTGGTGATGCCCACTGAGTTCCCAGCAAGAGGAAAGGAATAGCCCCTGTGCATAGGACTTTTTAAACCTATACTCCCGTTTGCTGATGCCCGAGCCCAGTCACAAAAGAAAAACAGACCAAAAGGAGCACGTTCCAGTCTGAGGCTGTGGGACCTCCTTATTTATGGATTTACAAGCCCTCTGGCCTGCCTTTCTGAGCCCTAAGTGCATAATCCTTAACCCATTTCTCTGGCTCTTCCCACACGATGGCACCCTCCTGTCTTGCCTTTCCACCTCTTGTCTCTCTCAGGGCCCTGCTCTTCCACTGGGCAGAGCGGATGTGCTCAAGTCCTGGCACCTTGGATGATGGGGCTCTGGGGAGACTCCTTTCCAGGGGTGTTTAGACTCAGTGAGGAGCCTGTGAGATGGACGATGATCACACACTTCACCAATTTCAATCACCTCCTGTCAGACAGATGAGGATGGTAACACGTGCAGGCAGGATACCTCATAAATATGAATAACCCCAACTCAGACATTCACCACCAGGAATTAATACTTAGAAATAACCAGAAATATACAGGGGGGGTGGCGAATATATAGGATGTTGCTTATGATAGCTAAACATGGGGTAGAATTTATACACCTTACCCCAGGAGTTAGGTATAGTTATTTATGGTGCAGCCACTCAGTGAAAATCTAGGCAAGAATTCCACTTAAAAATGATTCTGCGGAGGATATTAAATGGCAAGGAAAGAGGTTTATGACAGCAAATGTAAACAGAAAGTGATAGAACAGAATGTAAAGAAGGCTCTCCTTTTTGTAGGAAAATATAAACATACAAAAACATGCATATATGTATACCCGTCTTTGTCAGAGGTTTAAACTTGGGGATGGGATTAAGAATGGCTCTCTTTTCCTTTTGTTTGTATTTTTTACAATGATGCTGCATAATTTTTCTAAGAGGGAAAGATGAGTTCTCAAACTGAGAAACGTGGGGGTTTCCATCTTGGCATCCCCAGGCACTGACAATACCTAAGAGTGAGGACGTTCTGTCCTCTGTGATGTCAGGTGTTAGTAAGCGAGCATGTCTGAGATGGAACCAGGTTCCTGGGGATGTGGCTGGGTTCGTGTGCCTTGGAGATCACTGGGAACTGCATTTTTGAATGTTTCAACGTGTTCTTGATTTCAGCTTTTTAACTTATAATTCCAATTGGTTTCCCTTCCTCATTAGTTCTGAGTTCATGTGAAACAGCTAGACGGCAATGTACCAGTCAGCTAGAGCTTTATAACAGTCACCAAAAAACCTGCACAACACGCTGCAACACGTATTTCTCACGTGTCTGCAGGGTGACAGCTGATGGTCTCAGCTACAGATTGGGTGCAGGTCTGTGCCACAGGTCCCTCACCCTCCTGGGGCCAGTGGGCTGCGCATGGCTTTTCATGGCAGTGACAGAGGCACCAGAGGGCACACGGGAACAGGTGATGCCCCTGAAGGCTCAGACACAGAACAGACATCTGTCCCTTCCACCCACAGCCCACCGACCAAAGGAAGTCGAGGCCCAAGCACGGTCAGGAGGCCGAGGCTCATTCTGCTGTCTGCGGAAGGGACTACGCAGTGCGCAGGGACCGGCAGAGGTGGAGACCTGGGCCACGTCATTGAACCGGCGCCGCACACTCACAAAGGATCGCCGTGTCCAGGTCGCAGGTGCGCGCTGGCCGAACAAACCCCGAACACTGTGAATGCGCATTATTCCTCCACCGCCTCCAAAAGTCACACACGATCACAGTGAAAAAGCATGAAAGGGAAAACTGAGGTCACTGTAACTCCGCTTCCCCGGGTGGTCCCGTTAAGAGCACACACAGCGGTTTGTGCCCTCGGATAGACATAAGCACATACCGGTCTGCAGCAAAGCGAGGTCGCACTTTATCTGGTCGTATGTGTTACCTTTTCCACTTCATCTCATTTAGTGAGCGGCTTCTTGCAGGATAAAATATTGTTTTTAAAGCAGGCATCCCCCTGGCTGCACGGCATTTCAAAGCTGTGTGGCAGGTCCTCTGGGCCTGCAGTCTCCGATGCGCCGCCCGCCAGGGGCAGGGGTGTCGCGCACTGGCACTGGGGCTGGTCTGGGCTGGGGGTGTAAGTGTGGAATACACGCCAGAGTTCCAAGACTCGGTACCAAAAAAAAACCACTGCTGACTACCTGTTGAAATAGTATTTTGGATATATTGGGTTAAACAAAACGGATGATTACAATTAAATTTCAAATCTTTCTCTTTATGTTTTTTAATGTGTCTACTAGAAAATTTAAAAATATACACAGGATGGGGCAAAAGCCAGTTTGCAGTTGTCTGTATGGTAAATAATACAACAGTTAATAAACAACAAGACGAGAATGAACCCTGTGTTTCATATACAACTGCAAACCTCCTTTTGTGCCACGCTGCCTGTGGCTCATGTTCGTGGCTGGTGTGGCATCACCTTCAGTCGGATGGTGGTGTAGATCCAGACAATCCCTTTGGTTGGACGTTTAGGGTCTCTCGGATTTAACGCAATTCTAAGCACCATTACAACAAACATCACGGAATACAGTCATAGTTGGCAGATGCGTGTGTACATGGAGCTCTTTCATTCACCGGGACTCCGAGCTCCGCACCTCCCGTGCACAGCCTCGCAGGAGCCTTGAGCTGCCCTCTCCAGTAGGTACGACTACTATCCCCATTTACAGATGAAGAAACCAGGGCTCAGAGACAGTAGAAACTTGCTCAGGGCCACACAGCAGCTATTTGATGGGTGGGGCCAAGATAACAGCCAAGATCTGATTGATTCCCCTAGTTCTTGCCAGCAGTTGGCTTCCCTTTTTGCACGCCTTTCTGATAATTGCCTTGGAATTAATTTCTAGGAGTGGAAACTGGGGGTCTAAAGGCTTGCACCTTTTAAGGCTCTTGGGGCAGAATGCCAACCCACCTTCCAGAAGGTGTCAGTTCAAACTCTAAGGAAGAGTCTATTAGTTCAGCAGATAGACATGGTGGGTTGACTGATTTGGGCACTGTTCTGCGTGTTGTAGGCCACAGTCAACAGGACAGACATAACCTCCCCCTCCTGAGACCCACCTGTCCCTGCTCTCAGGGTGGGGGAAGGGGACAGAAACTGCAGACGGACATTGTATCTTCAGGTAGGTGGCAATGTGCATTGTGGGTTAAACAAGGCGGAGAGGCAGAGCAGCGAGGAGGTCAGGGGGGATGGGCAGGAGTCTCTAAGCAAGGTTATCCCCGAGGGCTTCTCAGAGGAGGTGGCCCTGAGTAAGTCCTGAAAAACCAGAAGGGAAAATTGGGGGAAGAGTTTGCAGGCAGGAGATGTAGCAGCTGGAGACACAGGGAGAATACCCACAAGCCTGCAGCATGGTGAGTGGCGGGGACAGGGCTGGGGAGGGGGCTGAGAATGGGCAGGAAGGAACCAAACCACCAGGTGGAGACTTTTTTATTCTAAGTGCAGTGGGGATCCCTGGAGGGCAGGGCTCCACATTTTGAGGGACCTGAGACATACAATTAGGGGCATTGTCTTCAGGAGAGCCCCTAATTAGGAATCAAAATTAGCTACATAGTTTAATATTTATTTCAAATAAAAAATCATAATCAATTACAGATTTAAAAAGCTGAAAATTACCAAAAATATTACAGAATTGAGAAAATAACAATACGCTTTTGAACTAGCCCCCTGACATACCTCGGAGAATAAGTTTTTCCTTACATCTCTAAGTTGCGTCCTCTCGGGTTACATCTTTTATGGCAATAATTTATGGTAGCATTTTCTGTAGAGAGGATAGAAAGATAATTTAGCCTTTCCTCTGGCAGAGTTTGATGGAAATTGGGTTTTTTTATTATTGATGGTTTAGGAACATTTTATTTTCATCACTGCAATTCATTATTGATGAATTGTCCTATACATTTTTAGGATTTGTTGTCAAACCTGAGAAAACTTCTATCAAGGTTTTTTTTTAGAAGCTGTGAGATTTCAGGGCCTTTTAAAGCTTCTTGAGCAACCATGGACCCTAATGAACCTGTGAACTGATGATGTTCATCAACCACATTGCTGCCTCCCCGCCCCCCGGGGCCCAGAGCAGGGCAGACTCTGAAGCTCAAGCCTCAGGTAAACCCACCTCTAACTGGAGGGGATTCGGGGGAAATGGAGGGTCTGGCTGCTGTGCAGAGAATGGACATCAGGGGGGCAGAGGCGGCAGATAGAACACCACTGGGATGTCCAAGAGAGAGACGGTGACCCGTGGACCAGGCTCGTGGCCACCCAGACGAGAGAGGTGGACAGAGTCCAGGGATGCCTTGTACATGCTGACCTGGGAGTGAGGAAGAGGGGCTCCCGGGGTGACCTAAGGGCACTGGAGTGTCAGCCAGGCGCAACTCATTCTTTGATTGTTGTCCTTCTTCCTTGTATTTTGAGGTCCAGGACCTGGCTTGCTCCCCATCTCCTCCTTTGATGAGTGGGCCCATTAGACACAACCAAAACCAGAGCCTTCCCTGACAGAGCAGAGTGAGAGCCAGTGGAAGAGTAGCAGGTCTTGTTGCGCCATTCAGACTCAGGACACTGAATTAGGTGCCTAGTGCAGCTAGTAGGTTGGATTCCCTGAAAGTCTTGAATGAAGATTCAAGGAGAGGGTTAGGCCTAGGTGGCTTCAGAGAAGATTAGATCATTCCACCACAGGGAGGGGAGACTCGGCTGCTGCCAGAGACATCAGAAGACGTGAGCAAACCCACACCCATCAATCATGGTTCACACCAGCCACAGACCGGCAGTTGGAGGCCTAAGTGACTTGGAAATGGGCCTGCTGGTGGCAAAGAACCTGCATCTCTTACTATATCAGGGAGTAAAGGCGTGTGCACTAGGCTGTTGGTCTCACTCTTTGCAGCAGGAACAAGGAGTTTGCAAAGTTGACCGAGTCGAGGTGCTGACATCTTAGAGCCAGGACTAAAGTCAGGAGTGGCAGCTTGCGAGCCTCTGCCAGCTTCGATGCCACTGCCTTTGCCTCCCTGGGCCCTCCCTCCAGCCAGCAGCGCCTTGCACCTGCGCTCATCTGCTGGGTCCTCATCAGCCAGGTGGCACTGAAGCAGAGAGAGGCCCTGTGACAAGAGAGGCTCTGGGCTGGGGCCAATTGTCCTGAGCTATTTGACAATTGACTTTGGTCTAGTTAATGATGGAGGGTGAAAACTCACTGCAAACAGCAATAAAGGATGAAAAAATGGGGGAGAATAGTGTCCCTCTCTATCAGACAGGGAAGTGCTCCTGCACCAAGCCCCTCGCTCTGCTGAGGGGCTGAAATACTGTGGAGTCGGCGGGCCAGTGGGCTCCGAGGACAGGCTCTGACCTGGAGCAGGACCTGGGGGTCTCGCACTCACGCATGCGTGCATTCATTCGTGCATTCATTCATGCATTCATTCATCCCACAGTTCGTCTTCGGGGCTGCTGCGTGACAGGCTGGGCTCTAGGCCCTAGTGATACTGCAGGAGGCAAAATAATTTTCTTGTCTTTATGAAGCTAATGTTCTAAGAGGAAGCGACAGATCATAAACAATGACAATAAAGAAGTAAGTTTTATTTAAGCACCAGGAAAAAAGAAAAAGTGAAGCAAATTCAAAGGGGTTGAGAATTCTCAGGGCAACGTGACATGTTAAATAACACCGCCAAGGGCTGCCAGAGGGGAAGGCGGCGTGAAGGGAAGAGGGAAAAACGTGAGGAGGTTAGCTGTGCGGAGGGGGAGGCGGCAAGAGCCCATGCCAAGGCCGCAGCGGGGGTATTCCTGGAGCCTCGGGGAAGAGCGTGGGGGCTACAAGGGTGAAGAGAAGGAGGGAGGAGGGGGCCCTGGGAGAGGAGGGCGGAGACCCACTGACGGTCCCCAGTGGTCAGATCCTCACGGGCCTGGGGAGTTGGGAAGGTAGGCAGCCCTCGCAGTTTCGGTGGCAAGGAATGACGGGAGGTCTCAGGGTTCAGAGGCAGAGGGAGGCCGTGAGGTGCCTCACACTTCACAGGGCCGGGCTGCCAACTGCATCAAGTGTAGGGGCAAAGAAAGAGGAAGGGAGACCAGTTTGGGGGCCCCGACAGTTGTCTAGGCAAGAGACAGTGGTGGCGTGGGCCAGGGTGGTCACAGTGCAGAGTGAGAAGGGAACGGATCCTAGACACAACTGAAATGGAGCCAATGAGATTGTTGATTGGTTTGATGTGGGATGTGAGGAAAACACGGAGTCAGAGTGGCGTCCAAGTGCTCAAAGGGTTAAATTGTCATTCGGTGAGATGCGGAGGCTAACCTCTATGCGTAAGTGGTTTTGGAAGGCTTGGCAGTGACCTTCTGATGGGCTGAGGAGAGGTGAAGCTGTGGGCAGGCTACAAGGGACCCAATGCCCTGATTCAGCATGGCAGAGGATCACCGATGATGGGGAAGAAGGCTGGGAGAGGGGCAAGGTCAGGAGCTGATGAGACCCTACTATAGAGTTTCACCAGCAAGTTGGGCCACGAGCCAATTTGCAAAGGGTCAGGAAGGCAGTGTCAGAGCTGGGGGTGGGGGTGGGGGGCAGGGAGTTAACAAATGCAGATTCTGGGGAGCCCAGGCCCCAAAGTTCTTGCACCAAATCCCCCAATCCCCATCCCAACTGCATGTCCCAGACCTCCTCCCCCAGCAGAGCCAGGCGGCCCCCACTCCCTTCCCCTCCAGCCTTCTTTCCACTCAGAGCTGGGCTTTGCTCCTGGAGTGCTGTCCCTGTCACCACCAAACCCTGCCATGGTTTTAGTTTTCAGGACATCGAGGAAGATTGGCCCATGAACTCCCCGAAGTGTCTCCCTCCACAGTTTATCCTGGATATTATGTGTCTCATCTTTTCCCTATTTTTTCCTCCTAAAATGTCAAGGTGCTCTTTTCTTAGAAGTACTGCATGAAGCGAAAGGAGATTAGTGTGTAATTTTCTCCTATTTAAAGGTAACTTGAAGCAAATGGCAGTAAACAGACCCGCTTGGAATCCATCACCTCACCTTCTACTCCATCCCGACTCCTGCCTTCCTGCCCCACCTTCCCACCCGCACAGCTGCCCTGGTGGGAGCTCCCAGGTGGGGGCGCTACCTCAGCCCGGGGCGCTGGCTCACATGGCGTGCCCTCCGGAAATCCTGTGAGCGAGTCCAGGAGGCAGGGGGAGCAGGTGCAGCAGAGGACGGGCTGTGCCCCAAGTGGGCAGAGGCCTCCAGAAAAAACACGGGAGGAAGCTGAGAAGATGGGCTCGCTGCCCTCAGGGGGCCCCAAGTCCCAGGCCTGACATGTGCTCTCTGCTTGCAAACTCTCTGCTCAGGGGCCTGAGGTAAGGAGCAGGTCACTGGGAGAGGTTGACCCTGACCATGTCCCCTGCCCTGAATGGAGTAGCAAGGCCCCACTCCCACCAGGCCTCACCTTTGCAGCTGGCCAGGCAAGAGATGTCACTTTTCCACTGGATCCAGGGCTAGCAAGGGTCATCTGCTCTCACCTGCTCATGGTCCAGGCAAGAAACTGAGGTCAGCGAGGGGAGGGACTTCCCTGAGGCCACTCGGCCAGCTGCGGTCCTCCTCTGTGGCTGTTAGCGGGGACATTCCAGGTATCTGGATCTAGAAACAGCCTTTTGACATTAGAGAACATCTCTTCAATTCTGGAACATACATTTTTAAACTTTCCAAAAACAAAAATGTTTCTTTCAATTGACCTAGACATTTAATTTCATCTTTCTTTCTGCTTCAGAAGCTGTTATTAAGTTAATTGATGGTCTATCTGCTGATAAATGACATCTTAGAATAAAACAAATGGGTCATTGGCAAAAAATAATTCTAGTGTGAATAACTATTATTTTATATCTTTTCTATGTTTTCAGCGCTGCGCTGAATGCTGAACTTGCTTTTTCTCAGTTAACCCTCTCGGCGACCCTGTGAGGTGGACACTAACCCAGCCCCGAGTTACAGCCCAGGAAATCGGGTCTCAGAGACCCTGTTATTTGTCCAGGGCCACACAGTGAGTGGTGGAATTCCTGGTCCGTTGAAACCCAGGCCGTGTGGCTCCAGAGCCCGTGTGGCCCACGTCCCACCCCCACCGGTGTTTACACAGCGTTGTCTATACTACGTTGGCTGCCTCGTTCCCTTGCACACTCACTTGTTCCTCAGAGCACTAGCTCTGAGGAGCACTAGCATTGTTCCTGAGAGCTCTGGGCCTGCCCTTAAGGGATGACCATGAAGTAAAGGACATCGATGTCTACTTTCTGTCACCAAATTGCTGTGTAGCCTTAGAACAAGTTGCCGTTCCCCTCTGGGGCCAGGACCCCATCTGTAGACTGAGGGGCTGGACCCTCAGCCTTCCTCACTCAGGTCTGATGTCAAGCCTCACAGATGCACCCGCCCTAAAGCTGGCTAGTGTCCTTCTCCCCACCAGCATCCTGGAAAGGCCCCTGTGTGGAGACAGGCTGTGTGAAAACGCACTTTCTGTCCCTGCTAGCCGGGACAGGCTGTTGCCCTTCAGGAGCTGTGTTTTTGTTCTGGGACCCTGGGCTCTCCCCTGACGCTGCCTTAGCTACTCACACTGGGTGGAGTGACCCAGGAGAGAAGCACTGATTACCTTCCCCCAGCTCCCCTCCTGCAAACAAACAGGTGCTGATCCACTTACAAGGGCCTTTGTGACAGGGAGCTCACCCACAGTGAAAATATCTTTAACACCTTACCGATGCCATTCCCCCACTGCTCTGTGACAAAATGGGGACAGTACAAGGCATAGATTTTCCAGATCTGAGCCGTGAGGCCAAGATCAAAGTGGAGAAGAGGTGGGAGGGCAGACTTTACAATGAACTTCTGGTTGTTGTTCTCCTGGTAGCATTTCTCCTGTGCCACATGGCAGACAACTCTCTGAGTAACTGCAGGTTTATATTTCATGGGGACACTTGAGTCAAAAATCAATGATGCTCTCAGAACCGCTCTGCCAGGCCACGGGGGCGGATAAGCCCAGTGAGCAGGCTGCAAAGATCCAGCTAAAATTAGGCAGCTGTTGACAGAGGCTGGATTCACGATCGCAGCCCATCGATTTCCAAAGCAATGTAGAAACCTACTGAGTTTCATTGGCCTCTGTGTTCTGTCATTGCAAAGGGAGGACTTTGTAATAAAGTGGTTCCCTCTCTGGAGAAATGGGGCTCTTTAAAGGCAGGTTCTGGATGGGCCAAAGTTCAGGGTTGGGGTGGGTGGTCCGGCAGAGCATGGGGGACATGGTTTTGCCATTAATTAGCTGTGTGACCTTGGGCACACTATTTCTGCTCTGGGAACCTCAGTTTCCTTATCTGGGAGCAACTAGGAGCAGTAACAGAAGTAGGATTACTTCTGTTTTACGTTAAGTGATGTAAAGCTTCTAAGTGTTTAGTGCGATGCCTAGCACATCACACTTAATGGTGTATCCAAGCACCTCCTGAGCCCTGCAGAAAGAAGGAGCCAGCCCTGGGGTTCTCCTGCAGGGGGCAGTGGAGGTCTGAGAGGCATGGGCTGGGGAGTCCTGAAGAATGGGTGAGGATTGGCTGGAGCTAGTAGTGAGATTCGGTTTTGTGGAAATGGGGTGGTGAGGCAGGAGTGAAAAAATGCTACAGCACAGGTGCCAATACCATTTCACACACCAGAAAATCAGGCTCAGAGAGGTCGTGTCCTCCCCAAGCACAGAGTCAGAGTCAGGACCCAGTCTCCCAGCCAGGGTCCTTCCTGCCACAAGTACCTCTGAAGAGACAAATTTCAAGAGGCAGGGGGTACAGGGACACCAGTGCACAGCACATGCTCAGTGGCTGTTAGTAAGGGAAGGCATGAATGACTGGGAGCTGAGGCCACGTGACACCTCTGATGCACGATGTACGTGAGACCACTTCATGCTGACTTCACTCACGCCAGCGTCTCCCAGACAGAATTCTTCCAGGGCTTGTCCAGCTCCTGCTCTCCCCTGGCCTGAGGAGAAGCAGCACTCTGGGGCTCTATTGCCTGGGGAGCAGATGGGCAGCCAAACACCGGCTCCTGTGGAGTCTGGCAGCCCTGTTAGGCAAGGCAGGAATGTAAGGCTGCTGGCTCGCTCGGCTGCCTCCCGGAAGTGCTAGGAAGCAGCACCAGGGACAGCACTCAGCACCTGCCATCCAGCCTCACACTGAAACTCACAGAGGGAAGAGTGGAGTGCAAGGCCATGTCAGACCCAGTGTTATGTACGTCTACACCTACTTCCCTGCCACACACACAGACACACACACAAACACTAACAGGCTGCCCCGTCCCAAACTCCTTCAGTCTTCAGTGGACTTGGGGGTAGTCACTGAATCACGCTTGGATGAAACTTGTGTTCTCATCTTTCTGCTCCTTTCCAGTGTTCCCTGCATGTCCTATGTTGTTCCCTCCTCTTCACCTTTGCAGTTACCAACACGTCTTCTGAACTAATGTCCATCACCCTTCATGGGCCCCAAGCCGTCTCCGTCCACCTGAGGCTGCTCCTGTCCACCCACCTCCTGCCATCTCTACTGCAGCTGCCCTGCTCTCAGCTGCACCTGAGATCTCTGCTGCCAGGGTCTCTGCACCCAGGGATCTTCCCAAAACACAGTGGCCCTGAGCACACACTCCGGGACCAGGATGGAGCACTGAGTCCCTGTGGCTCCAGCTTCCCCTGCTGCTTCCTCCTCCCAGGTGCTGGGGCAACCGTGACCCTAATGCTCCTCCCTCCCAGTTTTCCGACTGCAAGGTGCTCTCTCCCCTGCACCTGGGCCACTGCAGGCTGGCCCCTCACCCTCCATGCCCTACCCTTCTCCGTCTAGTGAATCTCTTTGTCCTCCAGACTTAGCCCAGAGGTGACTCTGAAGAGCAGACTGACTTCCTCCCTAAACCCCATCGGAGTAGGGGTATCCTCTCTCTGATGACAAGCTCCACCCATGAAGGTCCACAGGCCCTCATGTGTGAGCCCCTGAGGGAAGGACTGGCCTTTCTCCTCTGGATCCCTCAGGACATCTCAGCCTGTGGTCGGTAGAGCAAGACCTGGCTCCCAACTCTGTCACATGGAGATCCTCAAAGGCATCGTAGACCCTCCATGAAAAAGTCCAGACTCAGGAGTTCCTCCTGCAAACCCAAGCCCTCCCCAGTCCTCCCCATGAAGGATTCCTCCACCTCCTTACCCAACCAGAAGCCTGGACTCCATCCTTACCAGCTTCTCTTCCCCACCACCCACATGATATCCAATTCTGTTCATTTACCCTTCAAGTCTCTGCATCTGTTCTCTTCTCTTCACCTTCCTGGCACCCCCTGGACCCCCTTCTTCCCTTTAGAGCAGATCTCTGTGTGATTCACATTCAGGCCTCTGATTAATACTCTGGGGTCCCTGAGGATGAGGGCTGCATCTGGCCTTTCTTCTCCACTGAATTCTCTGTTCCCCAGGCAGGGCCTGGTACACTGCAGGTGCTCACTGGACCCTTGCTCACCAGATGTATACATAAGAGTTATCGTATAGTAACACCTACTATGTGCCAGACACTAAATTACATCAACTAATTTATTCTTTCCAGTTTCCCAACATGATCCTCATTGGAGAGAAAGGAAACCCAAGACTCAAGGAGGCAAGTAACTGACCCAGAGTCCCACAGATGCAGGGGCAGAGCTGGGTCTCAAGCCAACACACCTCTGACCTGGAACGCCCTCACTGTGTGCCTCTAACACACAGGTGCACTCCACCCCCACTGTGGTTGGTATGAGTCCACATGATGCTTGTCTTCTTGGGTATCTGCCTCCCACATCGGACTAGAGCCCCTGCGGGTGGGCATCCTGTTTGTACTTCCATGTACCCTTAGCTCAGGGCCTGACAGCTCGTCTGACAACTGAATATGGAGATAAGAAGAGGGAAACAGCCCAGGGTCCTGGTTCATCAATACCTGCCCAGTGAAGGATTCTGCCAGCACCCAGAGATGTTGCTTCATGAAGAGCTGAAGGAGACACCAGGGAAGGCAGGGGCCCCCGTGCGGCCTTGTCCATTGACTCAAGCTGCTACTGGGTGAGCTGAACTTGAAGGGTCACCTATACCAGCAAGGCTGCCGGCCACCTGTTCTCAGACGCTGATGCTCAGTGATACCTGTGTGTCTGCTTCTAGATGCCACTAAGGACCCCGCAGCGTGCAGAGAAGACACATCAGCTGTGCCGTCCGCTGTTCCTTTAAAACCAGCCTGATTTGCTCATTAATGCAGAGCCCCAGGAGCATCCACCAGGGCCTCGGGCTGGACCCAAACGGCCACGGTTGAGTCTCCTCCCCTTCAAAGGTTCTTGGGTTCTCATCAAACACAGTGCCACAGATCAGAGCCTGCTGCACCTCCCACAGCTTCTGTCTTCATGGAAGGATGGGGAGAAGTTGGGGGGAAGCACACAAGGGTGATTCAGAGGCTGAGGGGAGGGTTCAGGGCTGGAGGCAAAGGGGCCTCAGGTCTATCAGTGCTGTGGGCCGGGCAGGATTTTACCCTGAGTAGCACATGACCATGAAACATGAATGCGGGGGAAAAGCCACTTTGCTGTTGCGACAAGGCCCACAAGTGGGCACGTGCCACCCAGAGGTGGTATTTCTGGACAGCCTGTAGGGTCAGAACTGGCAGGAAGATTCCCAGTGCAGACCTGGGATTTTGCAGGGTTTCTGGCCCACCCATTTGTCGCCTGCTAGATTCACAGGATGAAGTTTGTATGAATTATTTGAAAAAAGTGACTCATCATCCCCACATTCTGCTCAGTGACAAGAGAGTCCCCTCATTAGCAGCAGTTCCCCTGTCCCCTCCCAGGAGAAAGCTCAGAGAATGGCTGAACCCCCTATCAAAGGTCTCGAGAAAGCATCTGCAGAGCAGCCCACCCTCCTCTCACACTCTGCCTCCCCGGGATTGGTACCCCATCTCTGTCTCTCACCCTCCTTCCTGTCCCCCTTCCCCTCCTTCCCTTCCACACCAGGTGTATATTTTCAGAACCTCAGAAGCCTCCCCAAGCCTCTGACATTTACTCTTTGGAATTAGAAAATTTTCTATTTCTCCCTCCCAGAGCGAGGCTGCGGGGTGAGATTTCCCCAGGGCTCCCGCTTGCTCTCCTGGAAGTGAAGTGTCGGAGCAGAACCGGCCTCTGTCAGCCCAGCACCGACTGTGTCCACCAGCCGTTATTAGGCACCCACTGTGCATCAGGCCCTTCTCATGAATTAGTGTGTTTAATGCACTTAAGAACCCTGTGTAGTTGGTGTTACTGTTTCCTTGTGCCAGATGAATGAACTGAGGCCTAGAGTAGTTTAATAACAAGTCAAAGGTACCAGAGCCAGAAAGAGGGGAAGCGGGAATGAAACCACACGTCTCTGACTCTAAAGCCCATTTACTTCCTTTGGTCTCTGCCAAGGCTCATGGGCTCTGGTGCACCAAAGGACGTGCAGCACTTGGGAGGACCAAGTGCATAGGGGACAGGACATCAGGCAGAGAGAGCTGCAAGAACAAAATCAGAGAGGCAGGAATATGCAGGTCGTGTGTGAGAGGGTACCCGGTGGGACTGAGGTCGGGGGTTCAAGTCCAAGATTGAAGAGAACAAGCACAGCTGTGTAGTTGCCAGGGACAGAAACCCCAGCTCATTGTGGGTGAAACTGAAAGGAAATGCATCGCTCCTCTGAGTGGTCCATCCAAGGATGAAGTGGACGGGGGTGAGAGAAGGGCCTGATCCCAAAGGAGCAGCTGCTGACCAAACCAAAAGAAAGAACAGACCGTCAGAGTTAGCACACACCGAGCACTTACGCGAGTCAGACCCTGTTCTCAGCATCCTACATGTGTATCTTATGTATCCTCCCAACCACACTGTGGGTGGATATTTTTATTTCCTGTTTATAGATGAGCAGAGAGGTTCAGTAACATGCCCAGGATCACACAGCTAGTAGGCAGCACAAGCTTGATTTGGATCTGACTCTAGAGTTTAGGTCTTAACTACTGCACTGACAAGCCCTCTGTCTGATCATAGTGGCCTGGCACGTGCCCTACTCTGGTTTCTTTGTCATGTCTCCCCGGCTGCTCTGCAGCTGCCCACAGCTTTCCTAAATCCAAGCCCCCAGAGACCAGATGGCCAAGAAGCCAAAGTTCCATGGGACACAGACTCATCTTCCATGGGAGTTTCAACTCTGGCTGTAGGTAGAGCAGAGCTGAGAGAGACGTCCCAGGTTGTAGGACCAAACATCTTTGCTCAAATCCCTTAAAATTCTCTGGTGCCTTTAGGAGAGAGATGGGGCTTCCCAACATGGCCTACAATGCCCTTCCCAGCCTGACCCCAGCCAGCCTCACCTCAACCCTTCTCCCTTACATCATCAAACCCACTCACACTTGTCTCCTGATCATGCTGGCCTCCCACCCCAGGGCCTTTGCACACACAGTTTCCTACACCTGGAATGATCTCCCCTCCCCCTTTTCACTTGGAAAACTCCTGCTCATCTTCCTGTTCAATTATCACCTCTTCAGAGAACCCTGCTCTGACCTTCTTATGTGCAATACCATGCAGCATGAAGCTGCAGTTTCACATACATTTGCATTATTTAGGGGTACAATGCCTCATGCTGGCCTATTCTTTGGAAGTCCAGAACCACATCTGTTTTAACTCACTGTTGCATCCCCAGTACCCAGCGTAGTGTCGGCACAGAGCATGTGCCCAGTAAAGGCCAGGTGAATGTAGGGGTGCACGGAGTCTCCACAGTGGTCACCGGATATGAACAAGCCCCCTTTGGGACTATGACATCTTCCTGAGATAATCTATAGTTTCAGGAGGCCCAAGGAAGGGAGGAAAATGGCGATGCCATGGAACGGACCTATCTCCTCCCCGCCCACTGTCAGCCCCACCTGATTCCAGAAACGTGGTCCTAACATACATTCCGTATTGCAGCAGTGCCTACGAGTTTCTCCCAATGTTGGAAACAGAGCCTCCACTTCCAGGTGTTTACATGGTTGCCCAGAGCAATTTCATTTCCCAGCTTCCTTTGCAGCAAGGTGTAGTCATGTGACTAAGTTCTGCCAATGGCAGGTGAGCAGAAGCTGTGTGTGTGTGTGTGTGTGTGTGTGTGTGTGTGTGTGTGTGAGACCTCCAGACTGGGCCATAAAGGAAAAGTCCACACCTTCCACAGTCTGCCATCTTCCCTTCCTTCCAGCTGGACTGTGGCCATGGAGACGAACTGTATTATCCCAGCGGATAGAGCAAGAGCTTAGGAAACAAAGAGCAATAAGGGGGAGGGAGGCTAGGTCTCTAACTCGTTTGCTCAGGACACTGACATTGGGATTGTTGCATGAGAAATAAGTGTTCTCCCAAGCTGCTTAAGCCACTGTTAAACTGAATCTTATTTCCTGTACCTTAATAACACACCGATGAAGGTCACTGGCATGATAGTTGAAGTGTCTGTGGTAAGCTTCTTATGCAAAGAGCCTGCGGGTCAGTCACCCATTACAGCAAACCACCCCAACATTTAGCGACTCACAACAAAAGCTTTTCTTTAGTTCACAATTCTGGGGTTCAAAACTGAGGCTGGGCTCCTCTGAACAGCTCTGGCTGACTTTCTTTGTGTTTTTTTTAGAGTTGCTGGTCAGCTAAGCAACCCCACTTCTGCGGACTGGTAGGGGATGGCTGGCTGCGGGCTGGGGCAACGGGGTGCCATGGTCTCTCGGCAGACTAGCCTGGTCTGGTCGTCAGAGTGGAAGGAGGCAGGGCTCTGAGACGGGGTGACATGCCCAAGGACACATGCACTCTGGCACCAGACTACTCCCAGGGCGTTGTCTTGGCCAGGCCAAGTCAAGGAATGGGGAAGAGACTCCACCTCTTCATGGGAGGAGCTGAAAAGAATACAGATGCAAGAAAGGGAGAGAGATTGGGGTCATTTTTGCAACCAGTCTGGAAGAGGTCAATGTCTAATTCTATCACGGATTTCAGGGCCCTGGAGGGCCAGGGCTCTGAGACATTCACTGGGGGCATTGTCTCGGGTCTCATTCCCAGTGGTGCTGTGGGCTGCAGCAGGAAGTGCTGAAGGCTGTGAAAAGTTAACATGGGTCGGGGAAGTGACTCTGCCGGTCACAGCCCCATTACCTCCCCTTCTGGGTGTAGAATTCCAGCATTTCAGCCTTAAGAAGAACATCAGAGGTTGCCCAGTTCCTCTCCAGACCCCTAATCCACCAAGAGCTTTAGATGCCCAGGCAACCATCCTGCCAACAGAGGGCCTGCTCTCTGCTTGGCTCCTTCCTTTATAGGAAATGACCCCCACCTCTGAGATAGCTCCACCCACTGGGCATCTCCGCTGTCGGGAGCCTGACCCCCTAACAGTCCGTTTTGGTGAAACAGGCTTTGTCGCTCACTGGCTGAGTGGCCCTGTTCAGTGGCTTCACCTCTCTGAGCCTCGGTGCCCTCCTTTGTAAACCAGGGCAACCTCTGACCAGCCCGTGTGAGACAGAGAGAGATTTTGACCTCCCAGGTTCCAGACACCAGGCGTGTTTTAACTCAGCCTACCAGCTTGTTGTGGGTGTGGAGGGCATTGTGCCCTGGACTTGTGCTCAGTTTGTAGCCCCAGAACCTCTCAGCCTGGTTAGTTATGACTCAGTCTCCAGATCTCAGCTTGTCCATCACTTCCTTTGAGAGACCTTTCACGGTCTGACATAATGTCCCATCACACGTTCTCTGAGCTCTCCAGACACCTTTTACGTTTGGCTGCTACTGCTTCTTCAGAGTGGTCTTCCTTGCTATCTTGATGAGTGCAGAATCCTTTCTTTTCTAAGCCTTGGTCTTTCCCAGGGGCTTGTCCAGAGCTGGACTGGAAACAGGTACTTGGTATAAGCTTGTGAGTGAATGAATGAATGAATGAATGAATGAAACCAGTGCTGCTGCTTGGCCACAGCTCCTCCACTGTGGACACTCCGTGGTCCTGGCTGTGAGGACCAATGCTCAGGAACTTGCACTCACACACCTGTTCTTCCACACTCTCGAACTCATTATTGAGTATCTACTATGTGCCGGCCTTTGCTAGGGCTGGGGTACCGTGGGGAGAACACAGGTGTGGTCCCAGCTACAGGGAGCACACAGTTAGGTGGGAACGTGGCCTGTAACACCCACAGTTAGTTGACAAGCCAGAGCCGCAGTGAGTCCAGGAAGGGTCAGGTGCAGCAGGCCCTCTTTTCAGGGGAGCTGGAGACTGTTGACTGTCATGTGATAACGGTGTATGGAGTCCCCTTCCTGAGCTGGAGCTCCAGGGAAGCCACTGCCTGTCTCTGTGCCCTTGGGCGAGCTGCTCCCCCTCTCTGTTTCTCATCTGTCAAACGGTGGCTTTCATGAGGAGTGGGAGAGGTCACTTGCAAGAAGCACATGACACCTGCCAGGGACAAGGAGAGCGCCGGCCATGTTAACACCATTAGTGTCAAGGGCTGGGAACCCCAGCGTGCTCTCCGCCAGTCAGAGTCTCAGCTGGGCGGGTGTAAAACATTCACCCCTCAGGGAGTCTGGGGTCTCCCCGTGAAGAGGGTCTCCTTCGGAGATGCCTCCTCCCAGACTGCACTCCAGAGAATTCCTCGCCTCGGCTGGATCACAGGTGCCTCAGATCTGGGCCCGGCCACCCACAGAGCAGAGGAAGGGGAAGGAAAGTAAACTGACGGTCCCACTGAAGAGAGTGATCGTCATGAACAGCTGGCTGTCCAGCCCCCCACCCACCCCGCCCAAGAGAAGCCACGGTGCAGGCGGGCTCAGGGACCGAGTCCTCCTTACTGCAGGGCACACCCTGGCCCTATCACAGGGTCTAGTGGAGCCATCAAATAAATCCAACATTTAGGGGTGGGGTGGGGGATTCAGCAGATACTTTCCTGAAATCTGGTAGCAATAAAAGAGATAAATGGACCAGCTGGCTCCAGACAACCACTGCCAGAGAAATAATTATGCCACTCCTGCCCTGAGCCAGGGTGCCGGGGCCCGAGGCACAGCAATCCATCAGGCGCAGATTTATGGACTCTCCGGGAGCTGCCTGCTCCTGTGTCCCTCCAGGTTCCTTAGGACACGTCTATTTAGATTTCATCCAGACTGCTTCTCTCTGCCACCCCTGAGTGGAGAGGTGTGCCACCACCCCAGGGGGCATAATTGGATATTGATTTCCTGGCACTTCCCAGGCAGAGAAACAGTCCATTCAAGTGAGCCAGTCGTCTCCAGCTTCTCCAGACCTCCCAGGGGCCTTGGTTGCCCTAACAGCTGGTTGAGTTGCTGCTGTCACTTTAGGCAAGCAGAGAGCCCAGCGGTGGGCTTGTTGGGACGAAGGTGTCATCACTGAGAAAGCACTGAGAGCCTCGGTTTTCTCACCTGGAAAGTGGGAAAATAGAAGTGGGAAGCTAGAGACGGTTACTTTCTACTATTTATATCTCTCTAATACTGCAGTTCTTTGAAATAAGCGTATATTTTCCTTTATAATGAGAAAATAAAACACAATGGAATTATAGATAAAGTTAAGAAACATAAAGAAATAGAACTAGGCATCTCACTGGGTGGCAGGAGGATTCAACGAGATGACACATGCGCACAGCACGGGGCTGGCACATACTGAATGTGCCATGTCGGTAGCCACCAGGCTGCTTCAGTTACTGTGGCTGATGGTGGCTGTGGCTGTTGGAAGTCAAGATTCTTGTCCTGGGTGTTGGCTGTGTGACGTTGGACAAGTGCTTTAACCTCTCTGGTCTTGGTGAATGCATCTTTAAAATTAGAGTGTCAGGAAACTTCCTCAACCTAATAAAGGACATAATAAAGGGAAAGTCCACATTTAATTTATACTCAATCATAAAGAGCAAATGCTGCTCATCTAACATCAAGAACAAAACAAGGACGTCTACTCTGGCCACTTCTGTTTAACATCGCCCTGGGGAGGTGGGTAGCCATGGCAATGGGGAAAGAAGAAGAAATCAAAGGCATCTATATTGGAAAGAAAGAAGTAAAGTTATCTCCTTTTACAGATAACATGATCTTGAATATAGAAAATTCTAAGGAAGTCAAAGAATACAACTATTAAAACTCATAAATGAGCTCAGCGAGATTGCAGGATATAAGATTAGCATGAAAAAGTCAGTTGTGTTCCTACACACTAGAATGAACAGCCTTAAAATGGAACTGAGAAAACAATTCCATTTACAATTGCACCAAAACAATGTAATATCTGCAAATAAAAGTAACATAGTTATGATGGATTGGTTTCAACAGGGGTACCAAGATAATTAAATGGAGAAAGAATAGTCATTTCAACAAATAATACTGATACAACTGGATAAACATGTGAATGTATTTGGACCCCCCACGGAACACCATGCACAAAATTAAACTCAAAAGGAATCATAGACCAAATGCGGGAGTTAAAATACAAAACTCTTAGAAGAAAATACAGAAATGAATCTTCGTGACGTTGGGTTAGGGAATCATTTCCTAATGACATCAAAAGCACATGGAACAAAAGAAAAAATAGGTACATTGGCTTCATCAAAATTAAAAAGTGTTGTGCTTCAAAGGACACCATCGAGAAAATGAAAAGATAACCCACGTAATTGGAGAAAATATTTGCAAATCATATGCCTGATAAGGGACTGGTATCCAGAATATATAAAGAACTCTTACAACTCAACAATTAAAAGACAAATAACCCATTTTTTTAAAGGGCAAAGATTTTGAATAGACATTTCTCCAGAGAAGATCGCTAAATGGCCAATAATCACATAAAAAGATGCTCAGCTCCATTAGTTGTCAGGGAAATGCAAATCAAAGCTACAGAGAGATGTCACTTCACAGCCAGTAGAATGGCTATAATCAAAAAGACAAGTAATAATGAGCACCAGCAAGGGTTTAGATAAACTGGAATTGTCACACCTTGCTAGTGAGGATGTGAAATGGTAAAGCAGTTTGGCAGTTTCCCAGAGAATTGAACGTGGAATAACACATGACCCAGCAATTCCACTCCCAGGGGTACACCCAAGAGAAATGAAACATATGTCCACGCAAAAGTATGTGCACAGATGCTCAGAGAGGCATTGCTCCTAACAGTAAAGAGCTGGAGGAAGAACAAATGCCCATCAACTTCTGAAAGGATAAACAGAATATAGTATATCCACACCATGGATATTGCTCAGCACCGAAAGGAAAGCAGGTGCTAACACATTCTACAGCATGAATTCACTGTGAAAGATTGCACATCGTGTGGTTCCTGACTCCCGCTCCCCAAAATGTCTGGGTTGAAGACTAATTCCCAAAGTACTGGTCTTTGGAGGTCGGGCCTGTGAGAGGTAATTAGGTCATGAGGGTGGGGCCCTCATGGATGGGGTCCGTGCCCTTATGAGAAGAGACATGGGGGAGGTTATTTCTCTTTCTCTGTCGCTGCCGTGGGAGGGCTCACAAAAAAGTGACACTTTGAAAACCAGGGAGAGAGCTCTCACCAGAACCCAGCCAGGCTGGTTCTCGGACCTCGGACTTCCCAGCACCCAAAACCTGGGGAAATGCGCCTCTGTCGTTCAAGCCCCCAGGCTGCAGTATCTGTTACAGCAGCCGAGCTGACTAAGGCTGTTCCATTTACATGAAACATGTAGGTCAGGCAAATCTGAAGAAGCAAAGTAGCCTAGTGGCTGCCAGGGGCTGAGGAAGAGAATGGGTAGTGACTGCTAATGGGTGGAGGGCTTCCTTCCGAAGGACGAAAATGTTCTGAAATTAGATAGCAGTGAGGGTTGTGCAACTCTATGAATATGCTAAGAACTACCAACATGCACACACTAAAAGTGAATTTTAGGGCCTGTGACTCTTATCTGAATAAAGCTATTTTTAAGACTCACAGTGACACTACTTCTCTGCCTGGAGGGAGAGAGGTGGACCGGAAGACCTTTTTATGTACTTTCCTGTCCCCAAAACCCCTTCGTATCACCACGGGGATGGTGACCTTTGATGTCAACACTTCAGGAGACTCTCTAAGACTCAGCTTCCTCTTCTATTAAATGGCACTTACTACCTCCAGGGGTTAAATGAGATAAAATATGTGAGTGCCTAGTAGCATGCAAGATATACAGAAATAGTTGCTCACTATTGTTAGTATGGCAAGTACTGAGATCCAGCCTGGGCTCCACTCAGGGCCTCCACAGTGACGCAGGGAAGATGCAGGGTAAACCCAGATGTTTTACAGACCACAAATGTGGACAATGAGGGGCCTGTCTCTCTCTGCTCCCTCTGCTCCTCCCCCTGGCACTGCTGCACGTCCACCTGTGGGCTCAGAGAATCTGAGAAGCTGTAGCCCAGGCCTGGAGCAGCTGCAAGCCCAGTGCCCAATGACTGGTGAGCATTTTGATGCAGGTGGAACTGACATTGGCTACAGCGGCCGCTGCCTGGGGCCTCGGCCTCTGTCCCTGTCTGAGGTGCATCTCTCCCCGCCCAGGGCTCCCAGGGCTCTCCTCACGGTTGGCCCCTGAGCTCCAGCCCCACATTTGGGCCCTGCCAGTTCCCACAGAGCTCCTGTGAGGCCAATCCTTCATCTGCACCCCTGTGTCTCCTCTGAATCCCTTCCCCTGGGAGCCCCCAGAACTAAGCTAAGCTGTAACCTGCTGGTGTCTGGGCCCTACCCCATACTTACTCCATTTCCCCACTGGCCGGAACCCAGGCCTGCTTCACTCTGACACAGAAAAAGGAGGGAAGATGTGGGAGAGGAGTAAGATGTATCAGAGTCAGGGCCTTTCTGGTCGCCAGGTTCCGTACTATCTCCGAACAAAGCAGTTTCCAGGAAGAAAAAAGTTGGAAGAAGTGGGTTGACAGGCCTGAGTAATGGATGGCCCCGACTTCAGAAAATTGGAATAACACATAACCATATGGGTATGCCCCGTGCAGATGGCTAAATGAGAAAATGAACTGGTGGGAAAGCGCTCTGCCTCCGCCTTCTTGATCCCCACCGCTGCTCTCACTTCCTTCTGAGCCATGGGAGGGGCACAGAGAACGCCTTCTGTGACTTCCCACTGCTCTAGGAGGAGACATACTTAAGCCTGGGCTGGTTCTTCCTGTCTCCAGCCTCAACTTCCCCCACCTCTCCTCCCCCCAGATCTTCTACCCTGAGAACCTCAAATTGGCCACGCTCCCTCCCACCTCAGGGCCATTGCACATGCTATTCCCTCTGCCAGGAACACACTTCTCTGCTCGGTTAAGACAACCAGCAGGTCCCAAGATGGAGTGGGTGACCCTAGAAGTAAGGTGAACTGCAGGCTGCGTGCCTGATGAGTGGGGAACCGGGAATCTGAAGAGGCTTTGCTCACCCCTCACCGGCCTTCTCTGGGTATAACGAGAATGTGCTTTCACAGGCTTCCATGTGCTTCTTTTTATCATCTCATCAACACATAACCTAAAAAACTGTTCATAAGACGTCTCTTTTGTGCAGTACACACAGTGGAGGTGGTGAGGGGACAGAGCAGCTTCCCCGCCCCTCACACCCCCCTCCAGCCGCGCCTCTGCCTGCCTTTGGGTCCCTCCGGATGCCCCTTGGGCTCTGTGAGCTTGAGACGCCTTCTGGCCTCTGAGCTGATTTGGGGACTGAGGACAGTCTTGCCAAATGGTCCCTGGCCCAGCTTCTAAAAGGCTCTTCTTTTTTTAAAATATATTTTTATTTTATTAATTATGCCATTATGTTTGTTCTATTTACCCCCTTCCTTCCCCTCTACCCTGCACACCCCTCCCTCCACCATTCCCCCCCTTTAGTTCATGACCACGTGTCTCAAATTCTTTAGATTCTATGTCTCCCCTACTATTCTTACCCTCCCCCCATCTATTTTCTATCTACTGTCTATGTTACTTATTTTCTGTACCTTCTCCCCCCTTCTCCCACTCCCCTGTTGCTAATCCTCCATGTGATCTTCATTTCTATGGTTCACTCCTGATCTAGCTGTCCTCTTAATTTGCTTTTGTTTTAGGTGTGGTTGTTAATAACTGTGAGTTTGCTGTCCTTTCACTGTTCATCTTTTTTATCTTCTTTTTCTTAGGTTAGTCCCTTTAACATTTCATATAATAAGGGCTTGGTGATGATGAACTCCTTGAACTTGATTTTATCTGAGAAGCACTTTATCTGCCTTTCCATTCTAAATGAAAGCTTTGCTGGATAGAGCAATCTTGGTTGTAGGTCTTTGGATTTCATGACTTGGAATACCTCTTTCCAGCCCCTTCTTGCCTGTAAGGTCTCTTTTGAGAAATCCACTGATAGTCTGATGGGAACTCCTTCGTAGGTGACTGTCCCCTTGTCTCTTGCTGCTTCTAGGATTCTCTCCTTCATTTTAATCTTGGCTAATGTAATGATGATGTGCCTTGGTGTGTTCCTTCTTGGATCCAACTTCTTTGGGACTCTCTGAGCTTCCTGGATTTCCTGGAAGTCTATTTCCTTTGCCAGAATGGGGAAGTTCTCTTTTATTATTTGTTCAAATAAGGTTTCCACTCGTGACTGTTCCTCTTCCCCTTCTGGTACCCCTATAATTCGGATGTTGGAACGTTTAAAGATGTCCTGGAGGTTCCTAAGCCTCTCCTCATTTTTTTGAATTCTTGTTTACTCATATTTTTTTGTTTGGTCATTTTTTCCTTCCATCTGTTCTGCTCCCTTGATTTGAGTCCCAGTTTTCTTTCCATTACTATTGGTTTCCTGTGCATTTCCATTCATTTTAATTAGTTTAGCCTTCATATGTTTCTCTAATTTGTGACTATAATCAACCAGTTCTGTGAGCATCCTGATCACCAGTGTTTTGAACTGTGCATCTGAAAATTTGGCTATTTCTTCATCGCTTAGATCTATCAGCTCTGGGGCTCTGAGTTGTTCTTGAGCCATGTTTTGATCTGTTTGTGCCTGTTACATATGAGGAGAGGCGCCTTAGGTGTTCGCCAGGGCAGGGCCACCCAGGTTACTGGTTTGTGACGCTGCATGTGGGGGCGGGGCCAGAGAGGGAGCAATGGTGGTCCTCTTTGCCCGTCCAGTCTGCCTCACCGCTTGCCCCCGCCTGTTTATCTGAGTGCAAATGTGCGAGCCCGCCGCCCTGCCCCAGGGCCTGCGCGGTCTGTCTCAATGCACGTCTCTTCACTGGTTTATCTGTGCACAATGCGCGATTGCAGACAGCCAGCCATGCTGCGCCTTCCCTGGGTCCGCCCCCTCTGCTGCCTGCACACCACCTGGGTCAGGGGATCTTTTTTGCCTGACCCGCTCCGCTGCTGGCTTTGCCCCTCTCATCGGTTTAGCTGAGTGGTCATTGTTTTCAGACTCCACCGTATTGTTCAATTTTCTGTGGTTTGGTTGCGTTTATTATTGTTAAAACTTTGTTATTTTTAGATTTGGTTGTGTGAGGAAGCAAAGTGTTTCCACCTCCGCCTCCATCTTGGCAGAAGTCCAAAATTAATTCTTAAACAGCAGAAATTTATCCTCTCACCCTAAAAGGCTCTTCTTAAAAACAGTGAGTGAACAGCACTAGATTCCTTTGAACACAGACCTTACCTTATGCATAGGGCTTTCTCCACAGGGCCAAGCAAAGTGCCAGTACTTAGTAGAAACGTAGAAAAATTCCGGTGAAACTGGACAGAACTTGAGACAGAGACTGAACAAGCTCTCAAGGGTTGGGTCAAAGTGGCAAAAAACTGTGTGTGAATCCAAATCCTTTTCTGTGGGCTTCTGGGGAGCACAGCACCTCAAGGAAGCAGTTGGCAAATCTTTAGATAAAGTATAAAATTTCTTTCAGCTGCAAATAGCCCTCACTCCCACGGCTGGGCTCCCCATTCCCCTCCCCTCCCCCTCTCCCCTCTCTCTCTCTCTCTCTCAATACCTATCTAGTGGGTCAATCTCCATGAATCATGGATTTCATATCAAAAACTTTGCAGTCTTACTAAAATCTATTTGTACCCCACAAATCAATCCTCACGGGGCCTTTGTTGTCATTCAAGGACATGTGCAAAGGAGGCAAGAATTTGAGTTGCCGGGTGCCCATGGCCGCAGCCGAAGCCACATGAGACTGCTCTGCCACCTCGTTTCAGCTGTCACACTGCATACAAGTGTCTTTGTCCTTATTTAGTGCCACAATTTCACATTTCTGTGCTTTTGCTATTGATTTTTTTTAGTCCTCACCTGAGGATATGTTTACTGATTTTAGAGAGAGAAGAAAGGAAAGAGAGAGAAACATCGATCTCTTGCCGCCCGTTTGCTCCCTGACTGGGAATTGGGGCCGCAACTTGTTGGTGTACCGGACAGGCGCGCCAGCCGACTCAGCCACCTGGCCAGGGCTCTTGGTGACTTTCCTGAAGGGCTGTTTAGTGTTCCTCAGCCCAAGAAGACTGCCTTGTAGGCACACTGTGATGTGCCTTGGGGAGAAAATACGCGCATTAGATGAGCTTTGTTGCAGCGTGCGTTACCATATTGTAGGCCACAGATTCAATGTTCTTGAATCAACAACATATATGAAATAAGTTGTACTGAAGCAGTAACACCCACAAATCCATATGTACTCATTGGTTTAGCTTTGCAGAAATTGCCATACTCTTTCCCAGAGTGACTGTATCATTTCACATTCCCACCATCAATGTATAAAGTAATCTGTGTCTCTACATCCTCGTGAGCATTTGTAAAGGCAGCACGAGGTGACTTCCACGCCAGGTCATAAGAGAAAATGAGGTGTTTGTGTGGTTTGGGGGAGTACTCACGCGAGCCCCCGGCCACCACTTAAGTATTCTGACTGCCCCGAGGCCACCACTGTGAGGGAGCTCAGACCATTCACCTAAACAGACCGCGTGGAGAAACTCTGGGACTACGAGAGGGGGAAATAAAGAGGCCTGCAACCCCCTTCCAGCTCTGGCCACAGTCTGATTGCAACCCCACGAGGAGGGAGCAGGGTGGGAGTGAGGTCAGCGAGGTGGTCAGGGTGGGGTCTCAGTCCACATAGGACTGGGTGGTCCATTGCAAGGACCCTGGTCTCTTTCCTTCCTGAGATGAGACCACTCCAAGGTTCTGAGTAGATGATGAACACACTGTGACAAGTTCACTGGGCTCACACGGGGCTGCTCTGGGAAGAGCTGACTCGGGGGGAAGGGAGGAGGCAGGAAGAGCAGTCAGGAGGCCATGGTGACAATTCCAGACCAGGGAGGTGGCTGTGGGGGCGATGAGAAGTGGCCAAGTTCTGGGAATGTTTTCACAGAGAGCCAACAGGTGTGCTGAGAGACATGACCTAGGGTGTGAGGGGGACAGAGGGTCAAGCTGAACTCCAGGTCTCTGGCCCGAGCAACTGTGGGGCATTCTCACGTGGGATGGAGCCACCTCAGCTGAGGTGAGGGAGACAGATGAGGGGAGCAGCGGGTTTGGAAGCAAGGCAAGTGGAAAACAGAATTCCAGCTGACATTGTCGATGGAAAAACAATATCCTCTAGGTGTTTCATCACCAAAAACTGTTTATCAGGGAAAACAATTGCAATCCAGCACATGTCATTGTGGAAGTTAAGAGGAGGGGCAGTTACAACCGCCCGACTTTCTCATAAGCATTGAGTTCTCCCTGTGCAGTTCTCTGGATCACACAGAGAAAGAGCTCCTCCCACAAGCCCTAACTCCTCCCACAGACCCCCTGGAACTGACACGTGCATTTAAAGTCCCAATCGGTCTTTATCAGGGTGTGTGGGGGACATTGCGTACCCGTTGGACAGCCAGATGGAGGGGTTGAGTAGGCGTTTGGATGCACAAGCCTGGAGGTCAGGGGGTGTTCCGGGCTGAGATGGAAATTTGGGAGCTCTTATCACATGAATGGCATGGAACAGATATGAGTCTGATGAGGTACCCCAGCGAGGGACGGGGGCTAAGGAGAAGAGAGCCAGGGACCAAGGACAGAACTCGGGGGCAGCACACAGTGTGCAGGTCAGGCAGCCGAGGACTAATCAGCAAAGGAGACCGAGAGGGGTGGCGGGGAGACAGGAGGAAAAGCAGGGGAGGGTGGGGCAGAGGGGAGTGAGGGTGGCACGGGAGCGATGGGTTGAGTGAGACGACACCTGAAAACTGATCACTGGATGTGACAGCAGAGAGGCCTCAGTGGCTTTCACAACAGCTGTGCTGGATGGAGGGGTGGGGATGAAACCTTGATACGAGTGTTAAGAGAAAATTGAAGGAGAGAAGTAGGAGATTGTGAGTCTCGATAATGCTTTCAAGGGGGTTGACTGTCGAGATAAAGCAAAGAAATGTATTTGTAGAGGCGAGTTTGGGGATTTTCTGTGCGGTGCGCTCTTTGTGGGCGTAGACATGAATACCGGCAAGTTTGCACGCTGATGAGAGAGATGCAGGGGAGAGCGGACTCAGATAATGCGGCGGGGAGGGGGTTGCTGGGGCGATGTTCTTGAGCAGACAGGAAAGGATGAGATCTCATGCACAAATGGCCTTGAGAAGGGACACGTGCACCTCAGACCTGTGATGAATTTTCCCCAGGGTCTCCTGGCAAAGGTGCACATCCTTGCAGACATTCATCTGCACACAAACCGAGAGGGATACGTATAGAATATTTTTGCATTGTTCCTATATTTCAGCAACTTTATCCAAAAATATGTTGCAGAAATCCTCCCATGTTAGTTCATGGAGACCAAACTCAATCTTTCTAATGACTACTTAGAATTCAGTGATATGTTTGCACCATTGTTTATCTTATGGACACTTAGGTCGTCTCCAATGTTTTCTTTGTCATTACAAGTGATGCTACAGAGAGCCTCCTTGCATACCCTTGAGCTTTTCAGAATCACAAACTTCTAGAAGTAAAATTGCTAGATCCAGAGATCGCTAGGTGCATTTTGAATTGCAATAGATGCTGTTAAGCACCCTCCATAAAGACTACTTCGAAGAAATTCCACTAGCAGTGTAGGACCGTGACAAGTTCAAAGTGGGGGTCACCTCTAGAGTGGTGTCAGAACCATAGCTGACGTTCAGTCTTTGGGGCCTCTTTCAGGATCCTGGGTCCCCTGACAGCACTGTGTTTGGCGAGCACCTGCTTTCTGGCACAATAAGCCTCCCCAGGCTCTCTAGTCCCTTCCTCAGCCCCAGGACCAGCTGTCTCTCTAAGCATCTGTGGTGCTTTTTATTGGAGGATGGTATTAGGAACCAAGGTCTGGGCAGGACCGTGAGCTAGTGAAGGTACCTCCAGCTCTAAAACAATGGGATCCTAAACCTGGGATGAAAGTAGCTCCAAAGTCACTGGGTTGTTGGGAAGATGATATGAGACCTGCTATGTTCTGTAAATATTAGTGGGACTATTCTCTTTTGGTTTCTGATTATGTTTATTTTTTCTGTCCCCCACAACCCCAACTTAGAAGAAGAGACTGTGGGTGTTCCCCCCCCAGTACCTTGGACCCTTTCACTGGTAAAATAATATCCAGAATTTCTTTTGTGAAACCCCAAACCCTATGGGGGCCTGTGGGAATTGGGCCGAAAAGTTTTGATCAATTACTGGAAGGAAGAAGCTCTCTCTTCTTTGCTGGACTCAAGTTGGTCTGGAAACCATCTAGTAACAGGAAGAGGGTCCCAAGAGTCCCTGAGACACCACACCGGAGCCCCAGCTGAGCCTCTGGGCTGGGGCTGAGGCCAGCTATGGCTGTGCAGATCAGCGTGGCCACAGCAGCGCTAAGGACATTTGTCTTTGGCCGGAGCTGGGTTAGCTTTGATCATGGGAGGGTGGAGCTTGCCGGTTCTGAGCCCTGGGTGCTCCATGCACGGGATGCTCTTATCAACTACAGCAGGGACTGCGGGTGCACCGCCTGTGGCCCCCGGACACTGGCCTTCACGCCCCCAGGAAGGCTGCCCACTGAGGAGCCCTGCAACTCGCTTCCTGTTCCTTCCATCAGAGCGCATCCAACGGCACTTATTCTCAAACAGAGCATCTGATGTAACAACATTCATCCCCAAACAGAGCATCTGATGTGCCCCAGGAGCTGTTCCAGGCACGGGGCACAGCCCTGAGGGGGCAGGAAAGGCCCCGTCCTCGTGGAGTGAAGCTGGGTGGGGAGACAGACAGTGGCACACACAGCTTATCTAGAGTCAGACGGTGACACATGCTAAGGAAACACATAGCAGGGGTGCAGGGACAAGGTGACAGGAGGGCCCGTTAAACTCTGACATGGCCTCACTGCGCGCAGAGTGAACAGGGAGGCAAGCCCTGCCTAAACTCCCAGGCTGGACACAGAGCCCGGCGCAGGCTAATGGAGGGAGAAAGCAAACGTAGCATCTCCGCCAACGGAGCGCCCTCCTCGGCCCTTGTGTGGGGAAGGAGGGGGCCGATCTCCATTCTCCCATCTCAGCAGTGTCTGTACATGGCCCCATTCCTAGAGAACGGGGTTTCTGTACCCCTTTTGCTCAGGGTCTCCGGGTCTCCCACCTCAGCAGATGGCACCAGGAGGGAGGAGGACCCGGGGAGTAGGGTGGGGCTGAGGAGAGAGCGGGACCCCCACATCTCCTTGTCCCTGCGCAGCAGCACACTGAGAGGGGAGGAGAGTGACTCAGACACCCCCTCTCCCTGGGGGCTGACCTGGGTGGCTGACCAGGAACAGGAACTGCTCATCGTATGGCTAAGAACACGACTGGGGGCTGGCGTTCCCCTGGCGAGCGGCACGCGGGCCCCTCCCGGTCTCCCGGTGGGAGCGCCCAGCCCTCCGCCTCCCACGGAGCAGGTTCCCAGTGCAGGTGTCCTCCCCCTGATCAAAGTGTAATTCATTGAAGGCTCTCTGATGGGTATTTCTGTTCCCAAGGCAAATTTTTCACAAGAAGATCAATTCCAAGAAAACACCTAGCGTCGGTGGAAATTAAATCCATTAACGAGTGAAAAGTGGCCAATTGCCACAGGAAAGGCCCTTGACGAAGACCAAGAAATGTGCAGACTGACAGGCTGCTCCAGGGGTGGGGGGGGGGAGGGGCTGGAGTGGCATTTCCACAGGAGCTTTATGAGTCTTCATGTTTTATTTTTTCCCAGTGGCGGAAATGAAATTTCATTTCGGAGTCCGGGGAGGGATGTTAAGGGAAACTCATCAGAGAGCAAATCAGCTGCGTGCTGTGAAAAGAGGACCTGTCACGGGTGACTCCCCCCCCAAAAAAAAGTTTCTGCTCCTCAAATGTAGTGACGATTTCAGGGAACAGACTCGGGATACCAGAGTTCCCCTCCTCCCCCCCCCCAAGGGGCGGTTTGAACACCAGGCATTCTCACGTGGGCAGGGGCAGTGGGAATCCAGGAAACCCAAAATGCCCCCTCTGCCCCTCGGTCCATCAGGAAAAAAGGGCCAGGTGGGGATTCGGAACCAGAAGAGACCATTTTTGGAGGCCACGGGGCATAAGGGGAGGGAGGAATGCTGCCTGAATTCTAGAACATTTGGAAGAAGGGATGATTTCCAAAGATTCTGAGTGCTGGAAAGGGGCCAAGCCCCAAAATTTCAGACGACATCAGAGTTCCAGCCATAAAAATGACACCTTGTGGAAATAAGATCAGCTCCCAGCCACTGGCAGCTTATTAGGTGCCCAGCCCTATGCTAAACGCTTTGCACGCGTTCCTTCATTTAAACCACACAATAACCCCAAAACACCATAATGCGAGCAGTAGCATTATTATCCCCCTGTCCTGATTACGGAAGAGGAAACTGAAGCTCAGAGAGGGAAAGTTATTTGCCCTGAAACGCACAAACGCTGTGAGGCAATTCAAATCTAGGTCGTCCTTATATCATGCCTTTCAACAAGTAGTCATCGCACTCCTACTTGTACTCCCCACAGGCTGGGGAGCTCATCACCCACCAAGGTAGCCCACTGCATCTCAGGTCAGCTTTGACTGCTGGAAAGTCCTTCGGGCCACACAGGGACAGTAACTCCCTCTCCATGTGGCAGCCCTTCCTCTACTTGAAGACAGCTCTCTTGTCTCTACAGGGTTTTTCCATCTCCAGGTTCAAAAGCCCCAATTGCCTTCAGTGTCACTCATCACACATCCTTCGTGCAGCTTGCTCCTCTGACTGAGCTGGAGGTTCCCAGTGGCCTTGACCTTGTCTCACAAAGAGGGAGGCAGGCCTTCAAGAAGGAACTTCCAGAGAACAGGGCTAAACACTTAGGAGCAGAAATCATGTCAGCAGAATGAAACACAGCATTGTACTGTTCAATGCCTGCGTGTAAGTTGCAGCCACGGCGCTTGGCCGAACGCTCACAGCGGCCTCAGGACAGTGAGGGGGGCTCAGACCCACCGAGAACAGCTGGGCTCACTCTGCGAGGTGGGAGCACAGGCTCTGGGTCAGAGGAGTCACAGCAGATCTCTGCCCAATCCCCCCAGCTTGTGCCGGCCCACGGTGGCAGGGCCTGCCTCTCCACAGGCGAGTCTGGGAAGCCTCCTGCCATGAGACGTATTTTACTGTAGAGCCAAACCAGAGCGGGAAAGGAGGAAGGGCCAGCAGCTAACATCTCCTGGACGTCTGCAGTCTGCAGGGGAAACAAACACTGTGCAGCGGGACCTGCTGGTTTGAGAGGCACCGAGGCCAGTGGGGAAGTCATGGCCCTTGGCCTGTGAAATTCAGCACTTACGAGCTATGCGGCCCCAGGCAAGTCACTCAGCAACTCTGGGCCTCAATTTCCTCACTGGACATATAAAGCTAATAAATCACTTCTTGGGTTTGTTTTATTTTTTTTTTTACATGTGAAAATATCTTTACTGGAAACCATAAAAAATGCACAAGGAGATTTGAAAATGTAGCCAAAGAATTTATAGAAATAAAAACGACCATCCAAAATTTACAACTCAGTGGATGAATTTAACATCGGATTTCGCATAGCGGGAGACTTGGCCGCCAGTATGACCTCTCGCACACATGCCTCACACACACCCGTTCCCTCATAAAGCAGCACCGAGGAAGACGCGGAGGGCTGGCCAGGAGTCTGGGTCACTGTGAATATAGATTTCTACTCTTTCTCCTTTTCCCTCACCTTCAACCAGCCCTCCAGCTGACCTGGCCTTTGCACCAAACACTGCTCTGGCCCGGGCCCCTCCCCCACGCCCTCCCAGGTTCCCTCTGTGCCAGCCCCAGTGGCTCCACCTCTGTCTCCAGACCCTTCCCAGTCTTCTCTGTCCCCACATTTGGCAACTGCACTCTCTCCGATACCCTGGTCCCATCTGCCCAACTTGGATGTGAACGCCATGGTCTGGGAGACCACGATGAGATCAACTCTGCACTGAGACCGGGAGTGTGCTGGGCATTTGGGAGCATGTGGGGGAGCATGTGGGGTTGGCCTGGAGGGTGGGAGGGGCAGCTCAGCTCCTCCGCCTTCCACCTGCCTCGCCCTTCCCCAGGAAGCAAATCCAACTGGATGGACCCGGAACCCAGTGCACAGAAGGCGCATCCACTACATGTCAGGAGCTGTATTAATTCACTTGATTGTCACAACGAGGCTGTGGGGTGGCGGTGCCCGTTCCCACTTTGTTAGTAAAGAGACTGAGACTCGGAGCAGTCCTTGGCCCAGGGCTCAGGGCAGGTGTGCTCCCGGGACATATTTAAACCAAGGTCTCCCTGGCCCCTAAGCCCTGTGATTGCTTACACCTCGGTGGGCCTGTGTGGTTGTGGAGAGAGCTCTCCCCAGAGCAGCTGTAATTAAAGCCGCACTGGGTCCTGGAGGGCGGGGTGGGAGGGCTTTGAAGATGACCGCCAGGCGCCAGGCGGGAGCGGGAGAGGAAACCTCCACCAGGGTCGGCAGCCGGGTCTCAGCCTCAGCGCTCCCTCCCACACACCGCTGGCCACGTATCTCCTCTGAGCCTCAGTTTCCCCAGCCGTAATCCTGGGCCCAGAGGCCTGTCTCCTGAGATTCTGTGAGGGTTACATGTGAAAGTGCCCAGCACAGCGCTCGGCTTAGCGAAGATCGACTGGACCCGAGCCTCGTTCGCTGAGATGGGATGACCTGGGACTAGAGCCTGTGTTCGGATGCCCAAACTCTGACCCTCCTGCCCTTCCTCCTCTGTAGGGGCTACGCCAGTGTCCTCCCCTTGGACCCAATGATGAATCATGTCACACATGGTGACTCCCTTGGTCACATACCCGCCCCTGCATTCAAAGACGGTGGAATCCTTCACTCTCAGGGATGACCGCAGCTCCGCCCGGCTCCTTCCCGGCCCCCTCCCTCCCTCTGTGATCCTGCCCCTTGTACAACAGCTGGGTGCACTGGCAGAGAGCTCCTAATGGCTGGTCCCTCTGAGGACTGTTGTGTGCCCCCATAAAGATATTCATTAGTCTATCTGACATCAATACTGCTCTCAGGCTAATATGTTTCACTTAATGAGGCATTTATTTTTGGTTAGAAAACTACTGAAGGAGCATGTTTTCTTCTGATGAACTAAACTAATGAGTAGATTAATCCTAGATTTGGATAAACTGGCTACAAAAATAAATTTAACCAGCTTCTTCTTTAGTTGTGAGCTGAGCTTAAATTAATTTGTGTAAAACCTGTCATTTCTTAGGGGAACAAACAGGAAGGAGATCCCCACTTGGTGCTGTGATTGGTCCCCCTTTCGTCTCTTTGTTCCCGCTGCCCCCCCCCCCCGTCCCAGCTCAGGAGGGGACAGAATGGCCAGGGACCAGCCAGGATGTGCGAGGAAAACAGTGTCTGCATCACAGCAACTGGAGGGGCTGGAGCATGAAAAGGGACGTCTCACGTGGGGACAACGGACAGCGCAGGGAGTCCCGATGGCCTGTGTCCACCATCGCCAGCTTTGTCCACTACCTGCTGGGTCACTGAGCCCAGCAGGTAGTGGACACTCACTAGGTGTTCTTTGAATGAGTGAAGTAGATGCTCAACAAATGGAGGTTTTAGTGTTATTCTAGCAATCACATGGCCTCAGAAGGGAGGAGATGCCCATTGCCCCAGACACAGCAGGTGTGTCTGCTGTGAGCAGGTGAGCCAGTGCTCATGACCCCTGGTCCAAGCAAGGGCCAAGGGCGACCCAAAGGCCCAATTTCCTTTGATGATTTGGCCAGTGGATGTCCCCACACCCTCTCCCCTTGGACACTGGAGCCATTGCCTCTCTCGAGCCCACACTCTCTTCCCGTGGTGGGCTGCCAGGCCGGGACAACTCCCTGCCTCTGCTTGCCCCGCCCCCAAGCCGGAGATCAGCACCCATCCTGCTTGCTCAGTGGCTGAAATTCACTTGAGGGCAAGACCGGCTTGGTTTTCTTACGTTCATAGGTGGGGGGTGGGTGTGTGGGGGCAGTGGGGTGGGGGTTTACAGGCAGGCAGAGCTGTGGAATCAGAGACCAGTCGGGCAGCTCAGCTCGGCCATCATCCAGGCAGGAGGTGGTTGTGGGAGGCGTAAATGAACCTCCACTTTGCAAGGGAGCTGCGAATGTTTGCCGAAAGCACCCGGCACAGCACCCAGCACAGGACGTGGTAGCCGTCCTCGGCAGGGCACGGACGGATCCTCCACAGCTGAGACGGGGCCTCCTGGCGGCCTGGCCTTGTGTCTCTTGGCCCAGAAACTGTGTCCAATCTCTCCAAGGAGATGAAGAAACTCCAAGTCTGCAAGGAAAATTAGCTGATGATGAGTCGCAGCAGGGTGTCCCTGGAGCAGAGGATGAGCTCTTCCCAGCAGGAGGGAGAGAGAAGAGAGCAGGATTAGCTTCGTGAGAAACACTAACCTCTTACTTATTGGACATGCGCTTAAGCATCCTGAAAGTGAAGGTAACCTTTACAGGCGACGTCCTCTTCCCAATTTAAATAATGTCAGTGCATGGCATCAGAGTGCCTGTGATGACTGAATTCTCCCAGGCCAAACCCTTTCCTCTTGTGGCATATTTTCTGGGTGGAATTTTCACCAGAGGTAATGACATCAACAGCATGCTATGTTCACGTGGGAGCGAGGTCACATATGTTCCTTTTGGAGTGAGACTGGCAGCCACTGTGGATCGGCAAACGTGGCTTTTAAGTGCCTGCGTTGGAAGGGGAAGGTTCCCTGCAGCGCGGACAGCCTCCGGGCAAATCTGCCTTCCGCTGTTCAAAGGCAGCGCTTGCTGATTGTTGCCTTTGTTCTCTCTCTGAGTGTTTCTGGCAGAGAATTCAGAGGTGAGGACAGACATCACCCTGGTGAGTACAGAGCAGCACCAGAGCCTATAAAATAGCGCTGCTGGAGCAGCTGGGGTGAAAGGCTCCTTCGGAGTTGAATCAGGTAATAAATAAGTCCAAGCAGAGCCCGGAAGGAGAGGAGGCGGGAGGGATGACCAGGTTGGACAGGCCACTGTTCAAAGTCCTGTCCT
The DNA here is from genome assembly GCF_021234435.1 of Artibeus jamaicensis. NCBI lineage: Eukaryota > Metazoa > Chordata > Mammalia > Chiroptera > Phyllostomidae > Artibeus > Artibeus jamaicensis. The sequence goes on from NW_026522057.1 coordinate 12,939,118, forward strand.
TACCACGTTGGTCCAGGATCACTGTCGATCGTGTCCCTACACTGGCCTAGGGGCTTTCTCTGGCTACCGGTCCCACCCTGGTGCCCTGTGGGGTAGAACTTAACTGTCTGAGGAATAACGTTCCTGCCCGGAGCAGAGCCCTCCACCAACACAGGGCCACTGGTATCGTGTACAAATACGCAGGCCCACGCCACCCTGGGCCCTGTTCCATGCCTCCGCAACACTTGTGCTCCACACTGCCTTCTGGTTTCCCACCCGACCGCCCTCCAGTCACCCACCAGGGAACTGAGGTGACAACACAGCCCCTGCTGGAGGGTCTCCCCTCCCGTCTCACCCCCTCACCGCCCTCACATGTTGCCTTCACCTCCCAACGTAGCCGCAGGCGCTGGATCTTTGTCATGGGTTCTGCTACCAGGGGATCCAAAGCCGGGACGGTAACAGAGAAATGCAGGAGGGCTCAGGGCAGGCTGGGTGGGTGCCGTCCCTCAGGTACACCCCGTTACTGGGAGTTCTTTGAGCTGCACGTGTGTGCTTTCCTCTGTGCCTGTTTTACCTCATCCCACACGACAAAACACATTTACAGATAGAACAGGGCCCTCTTTACTGAAACGGGCAGAACCTACCACAGGGGAGGGAGTGGCAGGACTCACAGTGGACAGAGACCCAGGCACGGAGCACATGGACCAAGAAGGTAATTTGTCAAATGACGTGCAAATGAGTTCATTAATTAGAAAATCCACGAACCCCTGAAGAAACAAGTGAACCAAAGAATAATAAATAATAAATTCTTGAATGAGGTGGTGAGTAAATGACCACAGTTAGGAACGAGTGAACGAATGAACCAATGGAAGAAAAAACCTCCCTGATGACTGAGTGTGAAAATGGACAATGGAAGGAAAAATGAGTAAGTGGAGGTAAGGATGAATGAACCAAGGTGTGCAGCAAGGGATGAATGAACACAGGAAGGAGTATGGGAAGGCATCAATGAAAGAAACTGTAAATGGATGGGAAAAACTGAGGAAGTGAATGACTGAATGAGTAGACATAAGCATAAAAACAGAAAGCAAAGAATGACTGTATAAATGCGTAAGTGGGCAAACGGTTAAGGGCGTTCTGGCTGGACGTGAGGGGAAAGCAATCGGCAGACCAGGAAACTCAACGCCCAGGAACGTGTTTCTGCTCACACGCCCGGGGCCAAGGGCTTGGCTGATTGGCCCGTCCTCTCAGAGAAGTTTCCTGAAGTGCCTTCAGTTTGGAGTTAAGATGAACACTGTGAGCAAATGTTAACAGCGCCATGAGTGAGCCCCTCCCTAGGATGAACTGGGTTCAGTGGGAAGAGCTAAGTGGAACTGACTACGTGGTTTGCACCCTTAGGTCACAGAGGGGTTCCCGTCATGTAGCAGCCCCCAGAATGGTTTTAATAATACTATTAAAATAACTACTCCCACTGTCTCCTTGCAAATCAACCTCCAGGAGTGATTAATGAATGTCACAAGAGAATGACTACTGTGTGGCTCAGCAATAAGGAAGGGGGTGGGCACTGTGGCTGTGATCACCCTGTCAAACTCTGTGAGGAGGCCACGTGACACAAGGGGACTCAGAAGTCCCACCCACTGTCACTGACACTGAACATGGTACTCACCCACCTGGGCCTCATCCCTCCACTGTAAGATGAGGTGGGTGTCCCTAATTCCCAGCCTCCCGGGGAACTGGGGCAACTTTGTCCTAGTCAGCCTTGCTCACTGCCCCCACCGTGTACCAGGGCACATCCCCCGTCACAGGGCTGGGAGGTGCCGCCCCACCCACAGCTGTAGGGGAAAGGAGAGCGGACAATGCGGTCCGGCACCGGGACGCTGAAGACTTCCAAACGCAGTGGCTGCGGCCGCCAACTCAGTGAAGAATAAAGATAAGCAGAGGCTGTCTTGGGAGGGAGGCTCCTGCCTCTTTGTCTCTTTGGAAATTTCCTTCGTGGGCTGCTTGGGCCAGTCTGATAGTCTCTTATTCCTCCGATAAAATAAAGCTTCACTGCGGGAAGCATTGTCATCTGAGCTTTATTATCGCCGTGAGGCCCACAGATGCCTTTCGTACACAAGCCCGGGAACAGCCGCTGGCTCGTGCCTGTGTCGCCCTGCACTGGGGACAAGATGGGCAGGGTCTCTTTGTGCCCCCACAATGGCGGCATGGGGGTGTCACCCTTCAACTGTACAGATGAGGAAACTGAGGCTCAGAGTCATATCACTTCAGTGACACAGCAACAGACATTCCCAAGCACCCACACAGGAGACCCAGAAGTGAACGAAGTCCCTCCTCCATGGTGCTGGCGTGGTGCTGGGGGACACAGGTCATAATGGTTGAAGGTGTAAAATGTGTCAGGTGGTGACATGTGTGAAAGAAAAGACTCATCTGGACATCAGGTGGCCTGTGTGTCCTAATGGAGGCTGGCCTGTGTCCTGCCACCATGAGGCTTCTCAGCGCTGCTTCCTGCGAGGGCGGCCCTGGGCATAAAGAATGTTCTTACAGGAACAATAGGCGTGTGGAGTAGTACCAAGGATACTTCATTCATTCATTCACTCCGTCAGTCATTCATTCACTTGTTACCCAGGTCGGCTCTGGATACAGGTCCGTGAAACCAGGCAGACAGGCCTCCCTCCCAGAACCCGCACCCCAGCCCGGGGCCTGGTGCCTGCAGGTCGGCACAGGTCAGCCAGCGGGGTCCTGCCAGCTCTCGGCCTGTCTAAGCCTCAGGTTCCTGGCCTTTGCAAGGAGGTGGGAACGGCCTTATTGACCGGTCACCCTGTGCTGGGAACGGTGCTGGGGGTCCACGTGCTGCCCCTCTGCCCAGCCCCAGGCTGCTCTGTGGCCCACGACGCACAGGTTAGAAGCTGAGGCCCAGAAAGGGGGGTCAGCTGCTCAGAGTCACGGAGTCAGCCAGCAGCTCCAGGGTCAGAGGACTCTCGTTTGTGTCCAGGCTCGGCCACTGCCCAGCTGTGCGACCTCAGCAAGCCTCTGGCCTCTGAGCCTGTTTTCTCTCAGTGAAGTGACAATGACAGCAGTGTCATTGTCAAGTACAGCCTCCTGGTGCTGTGGTGAGGAGTAAGCGACACAGCGTGTGAGACACACTTGGGATGGCGCCTGGACAGAGGGGCAGTGAGTGTGAGGATCGCTTCTGCTCCTCGGCACTGACTGTACCTAGTCCTCCTGGTCTCCCTGAAACAGAACCTGCTGTTACAAGCCTTTAACAAACATGCCCTCATCGCCCGTTTGCAGAGGAGCGAGCTGAGGCTCAGAAGAGTGGGGTCTCTTGCTAACGTCACAAGATGATCAACAGCAGAATCCGATTCGTCCCTCTCATTGCGTGTCCCATCCATCCTGGTTTTCTCCTTCGCCTCTTTCTTCTCTGTCTTGTAAGCATTTTCTGCTGCCCGTTATATCCATCAAATCGTCTTTGTTACCTTTCTGCTTCTACTGGTTTCAAAACTCTGCATCCTGTTTCTCTCAGTTATTGGCCACCTTAAATGAAGGAAATGTATTTCTTTATATTGAACACAGTCTAAAGCTAAGGGCCCCATCCCTCCCTTTAAGGGCCTCCCAATATCTTAACTGTAATCTCCCTCTCATCGTAATGTTGGCGTCCTCAGGGCTGTGATCCCATCTCCCCTTCTCCCTCTCACAGCGGGAGAGTCTCACTGTTCTTGTTACTGGGTTTCCTCTTGTTTCATAGAGTCGGTGAGTAATTAGATTTACCCAAGTGCACGAATATTTCTGCATGTGCTTCCTGCTTTCATCCTACTCCTTCCTTTTAGGTTCAATGTTCTCCTTTTGCAAGTGATCTTTTATTTGTTCTTTTAGCAAGGATTGGTGAGTGATGAACTATCTGAATTTTTATGTAAAAATCTCTTTATTCCCTTAGTGTGGAGTGATGGTTTAGCTAGAACTAGAATTCTCCTTTGGTACTTATTCCTCTTGGCACCAAAAATATTTTTCCACTGTTCTCTGGTCTTCATTGTTGCTCTGAAGTAGTCTTCTGTCATTCTGCCTTCCTTCAGTTGCTCTGTCCTTTCTCTGGTTCCTTTTTTTAAAAATCTAAACTACTTTTAATGTGTTTCCAGAGGTCCCTCATGCTTCCTTTTATTTTCCACCACTCCACCAATTCTAACCTGTTCTAACACTGTAGATTAGTTCTGCCTGCTTTAGAACTTATCAATAGAACATTACAGCGTGTTTCCAATTGTGTCTTGTCTTCCTCCTTCTCAAAATTATCTTTGTAGCTGTAGTTCATCAGTTCCTGTTGGCACAGATACAGGTATAGGTACAGGTAAATCTCAAAGTAGATCTAGGTCTAGACATAAACAGATTTTTAAAAAGATTTCTTAGGATGCATAGCGCTTCTTGAATTTGAACATCATCTTTCATAAATTCTGAAAAATTCTGGGTCCTTATAAATCTTATCACTTTTCTCTTTTTTCCCTTCTTTTGTTATATTCTGCAATGATTATTTAATGTATGGTGGATCATCTTCGTCTGATCTAATGGCTCTTAATATCACTTATGTGTTTTCCAGCAATATATTTTCTGAGCTGTATTTTGGAAAGTTTCTTTTTATCTTTATTTCTGTTCACTTGTTTTCTTCTAGCTTTGCCTAATCTGTTATTTTATTCATTCACTGAGTTTCTATTTCAAAAATTATATATTTTATTTTTAGGTAAGTATTTCATTTCCTAATATGCCTGCTCTTTTTACATAGTATCTGGTTTCATTCTTATGATAGTTTTAAAGACTTTATTTTTTTAGAGCAGTTTGAAGTTCACAGCAAAATTGAGAGGAAGGTACAGAAATTTCTCACATATCCCCACCCGCACACCTGCATAGCTTTTCCCATTACCAACATCACTCACCAGAATGGTACATTTGTCACAACTGGTAGTAATAGTCACCCGAAGTCCATAGTTTTCATTAAGGTTCACTCTTGGTGTTGTACATTCTATGGGTTTGGATAAACGTATAATGGTACAGACAAGGGCATAAAAATGTCTGTGGGCCCCCAAACCCCCTACGCTCCACTGGTTGATCCCTCCCCTATCATTCCTTTGATTTTGATTTTTTCTCTCATGTCTTCACTTGAAGCATGTTTGTATTAGTTTCCCTTGCAATCATCCTTCAGATTATCTTCCTCTTCTTTATTTATCTGCTCCCTCTCGAGTATGATGTCCATTCTCCACTTGTTTTGGAATTGTGGTTTTCAAGCTCCTCTTCCATGGGCCCGTCTCTTTGGGAATTCTGTGTCACATGAGTGGAGGACGTAGCCCTACCGAACCATTCTGGGTTGGCTTCTCCAGCTTCCCCAGAGGTACCATCAGCCTGGGACCAGTTATGAATTACTTTCTTAGCTTCTGTGTTCAGGAATCAACATTAAGAGGCAAATTAAAACCACAAGCTCAAATAAGGTATAGGCAGGCCTGTGTTCACAGATTCCCACGAGAACTCTTTGAGTTGCTGCTCCGTCCAGGATCCAGACAGAGATAGACAAGGTTCCCTGCACTCTCCTAGTTCTTCTGAGTAGACTATATTTTCCTAACACACTATGTCACTAAAGATGCTTTAATAGCTCTTCAAAGGTCTCAGCTCTGTGTGTGGACCGAAGACACCACTCCCGGGCTCTCATGGACACAAGGCTTCATTTGTCCCCTCGACAGTGTTAAGCCCAGGTCCTCAGGTTATGAAGACTCACAGTCTCACTCCCACCCCAGGCATGTCAGCCCCAGTTCTCACCTTTGCTACCCTGGTTGTCAGTTCCTGTCTACCCCCTGGGGATGTTCCTGTCCTTTCTGTGATATTTGATCAAATGTTTCTAGGGTTTGTAGAGGGAGGGTTTTCAGGACCAGGAGTTAAAACCCAGCCTCTAAGCTGGTTCTGTCCCCTATGCCACCCACCCCAGGCCCATCCAGGGTCACTGAGTCTGAGCATCCCGTGCAGCCTCCATGGGGCTGGGGTGTGGACACACGTTTGGAGTATAGTGGATGTGCTCACTTACATCCTTGGGAACATGCAAATGTCCACAGCGATGTGTTCAGGGTTTGCTTCCACGTCTGCGCGTGCCTGGGTTTGCACGGGCAGGTCCCTGAACTTCTGTGTGTGAGGCCTGCATCAGTAACAGCCATGAGTGCAGACTTACGGGACACCACACCCTGCTGTCTTTAGGGGAAGAACAATCTGGATTCATCTGATCTGAAGGTGGAAAGAAGGCAGCTTAGGACTCTATCAGACATAGCCCAGGGTTTGGGCTGGTCAGACCTGGGTCTCTACCTGGGCTCTAGTACCTTTTAGATAAGGGACTTTGGGTAAGTTGATTCTCTTCCCCGGGCCTCCACTGGAAACCAGAGATAATAAAGCCCACCTGAGGGTGTTAGGGAGCTTGAGATAACTCACAGGCTGTGCACCGAGCCAGGCACCTGAGAAAATGGACCGGGAGCCTCTGCTCTGCGCTCTGTCAGGGCAGAACCACCAGGGTACGAGGATCATCCGGCAATGTCTGGGTTGAGTCAGAGCGTCAAATTCCACCAGGTGGAAAATGGAAGGAAGAGCTTTCCAGGCAGCGGAACAGTCTGTGTGAAGGCTGCAGACGTTAAAGGGTGGGAATGTTCTGGGAGCAGAGGCTGGTGTCTGGGGACAGGGCGTAAATTCTGCAGACTCCCGGGAGGACCCAGGGAACTGAAGTGGGGACGAAAATGCTCCAACGGGTCATAGCAGGCCACATCCACGTGATGTCAGCCAGAAGACAGGCGTGTCTGCTTTCAGATGAGTCAGACCTTTGAGACCCAGGAAGCAGCTCCTCACCCGACACCCAGCAACATGGTCCCTGTCACGTTTCCCTCGTCATTGGAGGTTGAAGATGCGCACAGAGTCCACAGGGGGCGTGGAGAGGACAGCAGGGGCAGGGCCACCCGGCCTGCAGGCTAAAGGGAAAAAGCACACTTCACACGTCGGAGCGCTGCTGGTATTATTAATGTTAACTATTATAAAATGCTTGATTGGTAATGTCAGTATTTAGTTGGTGTCATTAATATTCATAATATTAACAATAATAACTAGCATGCATTAACACACACTGAGGGGCTACTGTAGGCCAGGCACTGTTCTAAGAGCTGTGTGTGCAAATGTATGTGACGTGTGTGAATATATATATATATATATGTGACATGTATGTATATGATATCTACATACATTATATATCAGTGTATTTCATCCTCAGACGAGCTCAGAAGGAGAGTACTTGTCTTATCCCCATTTTACAGATGAGGAGACTGAAGCACGGAACACACGGATCCATTAGGGAAGGGGACGTGGAGGTGGAGTGAGGGTCAGAGTTTACATCCCACCCGTGGTTTGGCCTTGAACAAGTGACTCCTCCTCTCTGAGCCTCAGTTTCCTCCTCGGTCAAACGGAGGAATGCCTGCAGGACCCCAGGCAGGGAGGGGTGCAGACACCAGAGTGCCTTCTGTCCCGCCGAAGCTGCAGTTACCAACTGCCGCGTCCCTGCTCCCGGGTTCCGGGCACATTAGCTTGGGGCACCCAAAGCAGATGGACCCTTAGTGACAGAGAGGCTGCATGAGCCCCCTCCTGGGAATTGCCCCAAAGTCTGTGGGGCCCCCAAAGCCCATCCCATCCTAGCATCTCTTCTGGGGCCCAAATCCCAGCCGCCAGGGAGCAGCAGACCCTCAGCGCCAACTCCGGAGCTGCCGGCAGAGGGGCAGCGTTCTGCAGAGGAGACTTCCCAATGCAACGATCTTTGATTACTTTTTAATGAAAAACATGTTTGCATCCAAGCCGAAATTATATTGTCAGCAGTTAATTATCACTTGTTAAACAAGCGTGTGCCCAGATTGCAGGTTTAATTTCCATAAAGGTTTGCGAAAACTCCTTTCTGTTATTTATGAAAGCTTTCTGAGAGAGAGACACTTGCCGTCAGAAACAGAGCTTTTTTTAATGCAGATTTTAAAAATAAACAGGTTTCCTTGGCATTGAGTCAGGGCTTCTTGTAACAGGATAACCTGCTGTCTAGTTTAAACAAAGAAAAATGGGGGAGAAAGAAAGAAAGGGGGAGGGGGCTGGCTCTAGGGGGTCTTTGGGAACATAGTGAACACGGATCTGACTCCGGCATGGACGGGGCCGGCAGCCCTGTCCACCCCCCTCTCTTATGGTTTCATCTGGGCTCCTCTGCGCTTCCGTCTCCTGCTTCCTTCCGCAGCCAGGTTTTCTCGGCTTCTCCATTACCTTGCAGAATGGCCTTCCCACCGTTCCTGAAAGCACACAACCTGTATCTACAGCCAGCAAAATGGAGGGCCAGATGTGGATTCGTGTCCTCGGTTCAGCCACTGGTTTGCTGCTGCCTTGGACAAATCCTTAGCCTCACGGCTCCATACCTTTCTCTAGGGCCATGTCCTACCTTGCCTGGTGTTCAAGGCCATCATAGGAGCAGACGCGGGGTACCAGTCACATGGCGGGCTCCATAAGGAAGCATAGCTGTGGCTCTGGCTGCTGAAGCGTGGTTATTTATTACGGCACTCACAGCAGCAGCAACAAGAATAATACTGTCCCCTGAGCAGAGTGGGAGTCTGTACTGGGGAGATGGGGCTTGGATGAGTGATGTCTCTGTGTGTTAGACCCTCGCTGGGAGACCAGGACGCCCAGAACAGGAGCTGGGTCAGCCCTGAGCCAGGAGCCCCGGCTTCGTTGAGGTGAGAAGGGATCATGGTTAAGGAGGAGCTGAGAGAACAGGGACTGGCACGAGAGAGCTGCTCGTTGAGTACCGGTTTGCTCTCTGGCACAGCCTCGACCGCGGCAGGATTTGGTAAATGTCCAACGAATGGAGAGAAGGAGAATGCGTACCTGCCATGTGGGGTGAATGAGTGAGGTTCTTAATTTCAAGTATTCGGCTCAGGATCTGGAATATACTATGTTCTCAAGAAACATTACCTATTACGTTATTAACTGTCCGAGGTTCAGTGTGAAGCCCAAGGTCAGGATGGGGAGGAGACACCGCGGGATGCGATTCGGAAGAGGAGCGAGGGGGGTGCTGGGGCGCGGCAGCGTGGGCCCCCAGCCGCCTCTCCTCGTCTCCAGCTGTAACTAACCCTTGCAGTGTTCCAGCTTCTGATCGCGGTTTGCAGTTTGAAAAACGGGTTCCTTGGTTCCTGCGAACAGAGCTACAGGGTCATCTCTGCTGGGTTCTTCCCTATCTTTCCCTGGAAGAAACTCACGAAAATGAAGTTGCAAAGAGATGGTGTCTCCTGGCGCAGCAAAAAGAATAAGAAAAGGAAAAGGGAAACAGGAAAGCATTGTGAGAGGGAAACTGGGGGAAGGAACAAGGCGGACACGAACGAGGGCAGTTACAGGGAGGGGATTTGAGCTGGCAATTAATTTTTTAGCTAATGGTTGGATCTGTTCACTTCTCAAAGGGCCATTTTCACGGTCTCCTCTGATAGGAAAGTTTTTCCGTATTATTTTGCCCTCCAGCCCTGGAGCCCTGGGCTCCTGGGTCCCCTGCCTACAAAAATGGGGCTGATGCCAGCAAAAAAATCAGAGACCATTTATTTTAGAACCAGAGGTGCTCAGAGGAACCTTCCATTCGGGCTGGGAGCAGAGATGCACGTCTCCATTGGCCAGGCTGGGGGATGGGCCCCATTTGCCCCCAATGCCCAGGGGTCAGGGTACAGACTGAGGTCAGAGTGACACCTTCCCTTAGCTGGGTTCTCTGTGAGGACCTCCCTGGTGGTGCTGGCAGCTCTGCCTGGTTAGGAGGGCTGTGACCTGATTACTCATGGCTGCACACTAACCGGTGCCCATCGGGCCTAGTCTGTGGGGGGCTGTGGCTCCTTGTTCTGTCCTGAGGGGTCAGACAGCTGTGAGCAGAGCAAGTAGACCCTTCACATCCTTCAGCAAAGATGAAGTTTGTCCCATACTGGCCCCTGTTACCTGTCCCCATCATGCCCTCCCTCACCTCACAGGGGCCTCTCATCTCCCACTGCCCTGGACAGGCCCCCAGACAGGCCAGGTCCCCAAGACACTGAAGCACCTGTTCGGTACCAGGCACAGAGCAGGGTTCTCGGGTGTGGGGTGATGAAGGCAGACGCGGTCTGTGCCCTGCGAGGTCTCCGTCTGAAAAGGACCAGCTGACATGGGAGCAGCAACTACCTAAAGAATCGGCTGAGGGGCACAGGACAGCCACCCTCGGGGGTAGGGCGGGGTTCAGGCGGGCTTCCTGGGGGAAGTGACCCTTCTGCTGTGAGACGGGACACACACACATAGGAGTCAGCCAGGTGCGATGTCCTGGAGGATGCCCAGGCCGAGGGAGCAACACTGCAAAGGCTCAGGGGTTCCAGTGGCAGAAGAAAGGCCAGTGTGTCTGGACCATCTTGAACGGGGGCAATGCAGGTGGCAGAGGTGGGCAGAGCCAGATGGCCTGGGCTTTCATTCCTGTCGGAGCAGGAGACAGTAGGGCAGAGACCTGAATAAAGGGAGGGAGGGCGTGGGGTGGGTGTGGGGAGGGAGCCCCAGCTGGAGGGAGGGTCCGGGGTGAGGCCTGGGGCGGGAATGGGCTGAGGGTCCAGGTCCAGGAAGGAGCCCCAGTCCTGGGGGGAGTGATGGGGGCTGGGGGATGGGCTGGAGCTCTCAGGGTCCGGGCCACTGTCAGCATGGACTGTCCCAGAGTGAGTTAGGGACCACAGGTATGGAGCGGAGCAGGGACGGCTCCACCCTGAGTCCCACAGGGTCACCTGGCTGCTGCAGAAGAAGAGACAGGATCAGGGCCAGGGCAGAGGCAGGAAGGAGGCCGGAGGCCACTGCCCCATCCAGGGGTGATGGTGGTGGGACCAGGGTGGAGCCCGGGGAGCGGGAGAGGGTCCCGTGTCTGGGGTCACGGGAAGGCTGAGCAGACAGGACTGGAGGATCATTCACTCCAGGATCACTCAATATTACTAGTTTCTTAAATTCTGTACCATTTCACTTTCTCCTTATAAGAGAAAGATTCGAGAACGAAATCCGTGGCAATATTATTCATGAGAATTAAATAATTGAAATTATCCAGATTTCTTAAGTGGGAGTTTAGTCAAATAAATCGTGGAACATTAATGAAATGACTATTTCCAAGAATATATAAGGAGATGGAAAACTGGTCAGACCAGAGTCTCAGGTAAGAAAGACCCAACCCTGTGGGAGAGGCGTGTGGAGGACTCTGCCGGGTTCACCCGCACCCAGCTCTCCCCCGTGCCCCCCGGAGAACCAGCGTCCCCATCCCCTTCAGCTCAGAGGTGGCCATGAGACGCGCTTTGGCCAATGAAATGCAGAGTGGGGCATGTCGCTTCCGGGAGGGAGCATTGAAGACCCAGGGTGTGCTCATGTCCTTTCTGCCCCTGCTGAAGTGGCCACGGGAGCACATGTGGACATGATGGCCTCTGAAGACAGTGGTGCCCCCATTGGCCTGAGTCCTTGAGCGTCTGGGGTGGGCAAAGCCCACCCTGCTGACCACAGAGGACACAGGAAACGAGCAAGAAATGACTGTTAAGGTTTCAGGAGAGGGAGGTGGTCATGACATCAAAGCCCAGCTTATCCTTACAGTCTGTCTGGTATGTTCTAGAATTTCATGTATTGCTTTGACATCTTTGCGCCTCACAGACCTCCAAGGCCCAGAGGCTAGTTCCCCTGCTCTAGTCAGAACCGTCTCCTACCCAGTGGGGAAGTCTCCCAAGCCAGCTCGCCCATCACCCAGAACAGCCCTGCTCTCCCTACCCATGTTGAATTACGTACGCAAACCACTCATGTTCTTGCCTGCGAACTGGTAGGCACCACGCCCTTTTCTGTCTCTGGTGCCCCACTGGGACACTCCGCTTGCAGAGCCTTCTCCTGTGGCCCCGCCCTCCGGTGGCCCCGCCCTCTGTGGCCCGCCCTCCGGTGGCCCCGCCCTCTGTGGCCCCGCCCTCCGGTGGCCCCATCTGGCATGCATATCCCCTACCCCCAGGCTGTGCTTGTCTGTGCTGTGGCTCTCATTGTCCAGCCACAGTCGTGGCACTTAGGACAGGAAATCCCTGCCTCGAAGGCAAAGTGACAAGGTGGTGATCAGAACATTCCTCCAATGGAAAACCAATTATGAAAATAGGTACTTGGATGTAAGTAATAAAGAATGAAGAAAGGGATCAGTCACTATCTTTGAAGGCAAGAAGCCAGTGCTTAATATCCATTTCGCACGTTCTAACTGTTTTACAATAAGTATGCATTACCTATATTTAAAAAAAATATCACCGTTACTGACGAGGCTCCCTCCGGGCCCAGGCCCAGGCCGCCCCGTCCCAGACGGCCGGCCCTCCCCTCCCCTCCTCTCCAGCTCCCTCCCGGCGCACTTGGCGTCTGCTCCGCCCAATTAGCCCGCTATTACAGGCCGCTTTGCTCTCTGATTGTCTGCCCCGCGTAATTTAGCACGGCCATCTACTATGTTGGTCTCAGACGTTTAATTTAGTGTCTCTTGGCCTCAGTTTGTTCATCTCTAAGTGCGGTGGTGGCAGGAAGGGAAAATTTTAGGGCCTCGTCAACGCCAACACTCCCCCGGGGTCTGGAATAATAAAGGCCGCCCCGGTGCCGGGCACCGTGATGAGCCCTTCAAAGGCATTGGTCCACTTGCCTATTTCAACAGTCCGCTGCAGCGGGGGAGGGGGGTCTGTGGTCATCCTCCCACTTTACAGATGGAGATGCTGGAGCTCAGGAGGCTGAGCGACCTGGCGGTCCGCGTGCACACAGCGCCTACGCGCTGGAGCTGGGACCCGCACCCCAGCAGCCTGTTCTCCCTGCTCTGCGGCTGCCGGCCTTTGCTCTGCCTGAACCCCGGGCCGGGATAAGACGGGGCCGTTTGCCTGCAAGCTCAATAATGATGGTGATGAGAGCGACACTGTCAGCTAACGTGGATTTAGGGCTCCCCGTGTTTCAGGCATTTAACACACGTTAGGGCGTGGGTCCCCACAGCGTCCTACACGGCAGAGGCTGTCTGTCCCAGTGACCACGTTAGGGATGAGGACCCAGGCACAGAGTGGCCCCGGGTTTGCCCCGAGTCCCGCCCCCAGTGCTGCCTGCAGGTGTCCCGTGAGCGCAGGGAGCTCCTCCCGCTGCTCTACTTTGTCAGACCCTCACAAGCACCAGACGCTCACTGTTGTGGTGCCCGCGTTACCGAGGGGAAAACTGACGCTGCTCAGAGAGGGGAAGTAACTTGCCCACCGTGTCACAGCCAGGAAGTGGCCAAGCCCAGGTGAAACCAGGGCCATCCAAAGCTGGTGGCCTAAACAGTGGGCCACACTGCCCTCCTCTACCAAGCCTGGGGCTCTGGACCGTTGACAGGAATGGAGTTTCCTCCACCAGGGACAGAAACCAAAATGCAACACCCACCCCCTACCCCTCAGAGACCCTCCAAGATCAATGCTGAGCTGCTGCCCTGGGAGCAGGGAGCTGGGAGGGGGGAGAGCAGGAGGCTCAGAGGAAGGGAGGGAGCAGAGAGTCGGGAACCCAAACCACCCAAACCACCGAGGACCCCAGGCCTGGGTTGGCTCCCTGCAGGGGCCCCAGGTGATGAAGGGAAGTGCCGCTTCAGAGGGGCAGCGTCACTTTGCCATGGTGGCCAGTGCTGTACACAGGGCAGAGGCCCGTCAGGCACAGCTGGAGTGGCTGATGGCCACCTCAGCTCCAGAACTCACTGTCAGCCATAACTCCCGCAGGAGTTTATGACCCAGTATAATTGCTCTAATTGTCATTGTCATGGCTAATAACGTTATGTGACAACCATAAACCGGAAAGTCTGAAGCGGCCCCAAGAGAAGGGAGAGGCCTCGGATGGTTTGCACAGAATTCGCAGGGAAACAGGAGGGCCTGGGCCGGGGTGTCTTTTCGCAGATTCACTCAAAGCTGCACTCACAGAATTTTAGGATGGGAGCATGTTAGTTAACTCAGTGGGAGGATGAAATGTTCCAACCATTGGCGATCAGCCAGGCAGACCGTAGGATAATTGTCACCATCATAAGGAAAGGGCCACAGAACAGGACAGCCGAGCATGAGAATGGGACCCTCCAGGACCTGTGGATCACTGACGTCACAAGACCTTGCCAACAGCACGGCAGCGTCTGGGGCACAGCGGGGGGCAGGCGGTGCCACGGAGGCCAGAGGAGGTCAGCTGTGCTGCTCCGAACGCTGGGGTCACTCACCTCCGTGTCCGAAGTGCAGAGCCTGGAAGTTTCCTTTGTACGATTTGTGAGTCCTGAGTGCAAACAGGATGCTATGCACCTTGGGGTAACTGATAAATGTCTAGATGCAGAGATAGGTAGATAGATAGATAGATAGATAGATAGATAGATAGATAGAATGTCAGGGCTGAAAGGAATCCTCTGAAACCTCCAGCCCTCAGCCTGCCTGCTGGAGTCACTACCCAAGGGTTTAGAGCAGCCCCCAGGGGAGGCCCCAGGCCAGCGGGGCGGGTCAGATCTGTCCCTGCGGCACACTCAGCCCACAGTGGAGCTTGGCTCAGAGTCAATGCCCAATAAATCCTCTTGAATGGATGAACAGATGCATAAAGAATGAAGCTTAAGGAGCAGACAGACACAGAGGCAGCTGTGGTCTCAGATGAGGACATGAGATTTGAAATCCCTGCCCTAGGGCCCCGTGTCTCCCATTTACCAGGGCAGGGTGGGGGCAGTGCCGGCCTCAGGGTGGCCTGTGAGTTTGTGCGGAGCTGGCACAGGCCTGGAGCCGACTGGCTCTGAGTGAATCATCTCCACTGATCCAGGCTTCCTCGGGAGCTGGGGCGTTTCCAGCAGGCTCTAGGGCGCCTGCAGATGCCTAAGCAGGGCAAGGCCAGGGCATCTGAGCCTGCTGTGCAGGGAAGCGGGTCCAGACTCTGGGGAGCAGGCGCGTTAGAGATGCTGCTGGCTGACCTGCCCTGGGCCCATCCTTCCAGCTCATGACCCATGGGGGCTCCCACCCCGCTACCAGGAAGACCTCACGAGCACCAAGCTCCCCATTGTACAGATGGAGAAACAGAGGCTCAGGGGCTTCAGAAGGCAGTGTAAGCATGGGGACTGGATCCAGGCCTCTCGGGGTCCTTCCAGCACTGCCTGTGCAGCTCTCAGCCCCTGGGACATCCTCCCACCCCCGTCGGTGCCCTCACCCCTGTCGGTCCTCATTTATTCAAGCCCTGTGTCCAGAGGAGGCCCTGCAGACAGGGACTCATCTTTGCTTCTCTCCACTCCACTTGCTCTCAGCACGGGCACCCTACATATGACCAAAGAGTGGGTGACAGGACACCATCCCCGGGCAGGCTCAGTCCCACTGCCTGCTAAGCCTTTGCCCATGTTGTCCCCCAGGGGACAGGACAAGAGGACCAGCAGGCTCTTTCGTTCTCTGCTCGGTGCCACCTGCTCAGGGAGGTCTTCCTCCCCACCCTCCCCCACCCTGTGTCCCTCCATCATTCTCTCCACGCCCCCTTCAGGTCCCTTCACTGGGTCATCGCCGCCTGGCACTTGCTGCCTCCTCCCCTGAACACCAGTGGATTCCCTGTACCTGGAACAGAGCCTGGCACTTAGTAGGCCCTCAGAAACTATTGGCAAAGAGAGTGAATGGTGAGTGGGCCTCAGTTTCCCCATCCGGGAAAGAGGGAGGTCATTCTCTGGTCTCAGGGTCTTCTCCAGGTTTTTTCCCACAAGCTCCACCTGGGATGCCTGGAGGACCAGGAACAGTGGAGATGGACACAGGTCACAGCCGGGGGCAGCAGCGGTGGCAGCCAGTCCCCTCCCCCACAGGGCTGGACTGCCTGTTCCACTTCACACTTGGTGCCCGAGCTCACACCACAGGGCTGGCCAGGGGCCTCACACTCAGTTATTAAACGGTGATGCATCTGTAGGTGTTTAATTGTCAGGGACAGGTCTGCATGTCTGAGAAATCTATAAATATGGGGTGTAATTATCCATCATTAGCATATGCTTATGTTCTGCATAAGTGTATATTGTTTCCCCAAGAATGCAAGTGGCCGATTCATCATCCAGACACGGTGACAGCAGCCTGGTGTGTGTCCTCCACCGAAGACACAGAAGATGTCCATACATCATTCTGGGGAGAGGGGAGCTGGGACGATGGGCAAATCTCCCAAGCCTCGGGCAGGTTCTGGGTCCCTGGAGCTCTGGGGGCTCAGAGAGCAGGCTCAGGAGAGAGGTCGGCCCCAGCCACCACCTGGACCCGGTGGTGGTCAGCAGGGCAGGGAGGGGCTACCTGAGCACCTGCCTGTGTGACTCCATCTGGGCCCTGCCGTGGGTCGGGAATTTGACCGTCCTGGAGCCCCGTCTGCCCTCCCTTGACCTGGGTCACCTCCCTGAGCCTCAGCATCCTCAGCTGCAGAATGGGGACCTCACAGGGGGGTGTGAGGATGAAGAGAGTGAGTGGCAGGGAAGGGTGCCCAGTGCACGCAGGGCGTGCCATCCCTCGGACTGACTCTGCTGCAGTCGCCCACGACTGTCACAGAGGAGGCCCCTGGGCCCGTTTGTCAGATGGGTCGCTGCAACAGCTCACGGCTAACACCCCACACACAGTGCCGGCTCCCGTGACCTCATGTCACCTTTGCAGCCACTAACACAGCAGGTACTGCTGTGGTCCCCACTCCACGGGGAGGGGGCTGTGCTGTGAGCAGGTCAGGTACTTCCCAGACCTCACAGCCTGTGGGGGAAAGAGGATCAGAGCAGTGCCCGGGCTGGGACACCGTCAGGAGCACTAACGAGAGGGTAGTTGACAAGTGTTGCTGCCCACCCAGCAGCCACCCCCTCACCGAACTCTGGGTTTGTTCTGCGGCAATAATCTCAGACCTGGTGGCCTCCCCAGCCCTGGGGTAAAGCCAGGCCCCCTCCAGAGAGTGTTGTAGGTGTGGGTGTGTGACCTAGATCTGGCTTTTGAAGTGTGAAGGAAAATCTACTTGTGGAAAGAATGCTTCTGACATTCTCTGCCTCACTCCACTTCCTTCTTCTAGACCTAAATGCTGTAGAGTAAGACGTGATCTTTGGAGCTATGGCAGCCATCCTGCAACTCTGAGGCAACAGGCTAATAAAAAAAGACCGACACGGACGGCCAGGGATGATAGTGCCAGCCACGGTCAGGGTTGCTGGCATCACCGAGCCTCTGACCAACCCCGGAGCTCCATCTCTCCAGACACCCCTCTGTGCACAATTGTCACTTGTCTCAGTGCTTGAGCCACTGTTGTTGGGCCTTCTGTTAGCTGATATTCGACCCATTCTGACTGATGGACGCACCCACTGTGGGACCTGCTCATGCCTCTCATAACCCTGAACACACAGGGTCAGGGCTGCTTGTCTACACCTCCGTCTCGCCAGACTCTGGCCTTCTGAAAGGGAATGTTGTGCCCTATCACATCCGAGCCCCAGAGCTTCACGAGTCACAACCCACAGTGAACCCCACTGCCACAAGCTGAGTGATGTAAATGAATGACAGAAGGATAAATTAATGACTAGATGAATGTAATATATGTAAAAGAGCTTCGCACATACAAGATGAGGTCCAGGCGGTTACAAGGAGACGGGGTGGGGCGGTGGAAGAGGTGCACCGAGAGCTGGGACCGAGAAAAACCACAGCCCCTTGCTTGTGGGAGTGAGGACCGCCATGCTCCCTGACGCCCCCCCCCCCCCGCCTCTCCATCCTGTGGCAGACACCGCGTGGGTGGATCCCACCCCCACCCCCGGGCTGTCTCCCCTGGGCTGCTGGAGCCTTGACAGCCTGCGCCTCTCCCCCTCCCCCAACAGACACTGAGCCACAGGCTTTGTGCTCTGCCATTTCCCCCCTAATGGCTCTCCTTCCAGCAGCTGCGATTCCTCGCTGCCATTATCTTCTAAGAGACAGAGGACAGGGCGCAGGAGAGGAGGCCACAGGGGAACGAGAAGAAACCGTTTAGGGTGGACAGGCTTTCACATTTCAGCTCCAGGCTTTGCAGGGAAACTGGACTAAAGGATTATTTCAAATGAGTTCCGCCATCAGAGGAAGAGATCTGTCTCCCCCAGAATGCCTTTCTCACTTTGACAATTGACTTCAAGAGATTTGACGAATTCCATTTTTCCAGCGAATGCGACCAAGATGTGAAAGAAGACCCATTCCATGGTGTGAACCCTGTTAACTGCTCGGCATAATTGTGGGTTATATCCAAAGAGGGGGTTTTGGCAAAACTGACGAGTCTGTTTTATCATTCTTTTCCCACCGGTGCTTCCCATTCCCGGGCCTGCTCGAGGTCCGGGGCAGGGGACCCAGTGAGCGCGTGGCGGGAGGGGGTGTGGGGGCCGGCGCCCCGCCCAGCACAGCCCTGCCCTCCTGTTCCCCTCAGACCCACGCAGAGCTCCAAGAAAGTGAATCATGAAGACGTGCTTCCTCCTTTGAGAATTTAAATGACAGTTAAAGAGGTTACCAGAATAGACAAATGTCAGAGTCAACATCAGCCAATCACCTCAGTTTCTTCATCTGTGAAAATAAAGGACTCACTGCCATTTGCCTCCTGGGGACTGCAGATCCCACAGCCACAGAGGTGAGCCCCCGAGGCACAGCCGGCACACAGTGGGACTTCAAGAAGTAGCCATTTTCTCCCCACCTGACAACCTGAAGCCCACTGGGAGAAGATCTGGGGACACCCCTATCCCCTGGGGTGTTTCTCAGGGTCAGCTTTCCTCCCCACCATCATTTCTTCAGAAATGACAAGAAGTACACATATGGTCCGTTTCTAAAGTCAGAACGTGCACAATGTCAGCTCCCAGCCTCCCAACCGACTGCGTGCGTGTGCATGTGTGCACGCCCCTTGGGGGTGGACCTGAAATGTGACCTCCGACCTGTCTCTGAACCAGGCTCCCACGGCCCCAGGGGCCCAGGGACAGGAGGAAAGACCACAAGACCCCCACTAACGTGGGTCCCATCCCCGGCCGCTCTGCCTGTCCTTGGAAGGACTGCACTTTTGCAGGCCTCCTGGGATCACTGGGTGAATGCACAAGCACAGTGCACCCTGTATTTGTTCACGAAAGTGTGCGTTTGTATAATATAAATATACATTGTATCTGTGTTTGCAACTCTGTGTTTGAAATGCATTTCTTCACCATCGATTTTCTGGGAGCCACAAAGTAGGGACGAGGCCTGGGCTGTCGGGCTCTGAGAGGCTGGGGTGTGGTGGGCACCAGCCCAGGCAATGGCACATGGCACAGCAGGTGTGCACCTGTCCACCGCTGAGGGGCCCTTAGGAGTTCCCGCACAGAGAGGGAACCTGCCCACCTCCCACCTGCCTGCTGACCTCCTGCCTGCCTGCACTGGAAGAACTCAGCTCAGAACCTAGGGCACAGTAAGTGCTCCATTCAGAGCAGCCTTTATTCTTTCGGAAATTGGGGTGGGGGGTTGGTCTTCGGGAAAGAGTCAGAAGGACCCAAGTTCAAATTCAGGCTTTGTTGCTTACCTGCTTAACTTCTCTGAGCCTCAGTTTCCTCATCAGTGAAATTAGGAAAACACAGCCTGATCCTTGGGATGGAACTGGGGAAGCACTGGAGACAGAGGGGGTGAATCAGTCCCTCAGGTGCCAAGACCAGCATCGCCCCCCACCCAGTGGTAACTGTATGGTCTCCCTCCTCCCCCTCCCCTCTGTCTCCTCTCTGCTTTTCCACCATCCAGGTGGAAGGAAGGGTGAGGCGGGGCAGACATGCAGGGATAAAGTCCCAGTCCGGGGTCTGGGGCCTCAGCATCCTGCCAAGGGTTCCCCAGCCTCTGGGAGCCCCTCTGGTGATGGGGAGCTCCCCACCTTCTGGAATGGGCAGCAAGCACGGCAGCGCTGACCAGAGAGGACAAGGCAAGGAGCCGGGAGTCGATGCAGCCTCCAGGCACCCGCCCTGCGGGGCCCCGCAGCCCAGGGCCACCTCCTGAGAGGTGATGCCCTCAGCGTGGCTGGAGCAGTGTCCCTAGTCCCTTCGCTGCTACAGGAGAGAGAAAAACCTATGTGTTCCACAGTAATAAAAAATTAAAATAAAAGGAAATCTACAGTCTCCCAGGCATGGACAGGGCCTATTTATCAACTTCTCTTTGAACCATTAAAAAAAGTTATGCTGTAAACAGAGTGGCTCTTTAACTATTGATTCAGGGGCTGATGGTCCCATTAGCCCAAAGCCTGCAAAGCACAGCCTGGAGAGCAGGGCCTCGAGCACCGACTGCTCGGCCCAAGCTCATGATGTGGCTGCAGGAGGCCCTGCCCCCACCCCCGGGGCCCCTCTCTTTCTGCCCCTCAGGGTGCACACTACAGGGGCAAGGAAGAGATGGAGAAGACTCTGGACGAAAAGAAACCTCTTACACCAGGCAGGTGCAGAGGACAAAGACCAAGCTACACGGCCACGGTGACCATGACCTCCCCCAAACCTGGCTCCCAGGTCCTGACCACACTGGAGCCTTCACCCCGCTCCAGGAGCCCTAGGTGGGTGGGGGTCATCCACAACCCCTCCCACGTCTCCATCCCAGCCTCGGCCACCGCCCTCCGGGGCCTAAGCCCATCGCCCTCACTCCCACTCAACCTTTGCACACGCAGTTCCCCACCCCACCCTGTGACCTGGAGCCCACCCCTTCCCCATCTCCCAGAGTCTCCCCCCTTCACCCCTCAAGTCTCAGAGCAAGTGTCCTCTCCTCAGGGAAGTCGTCCTTGACCTTCCTGACAAGGTCAAACCCTGCACAGGCTCACAGAGCCCTGGGAGCGTCGTCCTGGGTGCACTGGTCACAGGGCCAGTTCTGGTTGTTTGGTGCCTGTCTGTGCCTACGCTGGGCTGCGAGCTCTGGGTCCGGAGTGTCCTCTGCTCTGTTCACGCTGTAGCCCGAGAATGGTGCTGGCCCAGGGCTCAGAAGACACTGGTGCGGGGGAGGGAAGAGAGGAGAGTTCGACCTGTGGCGTCAGCTCTGCCCTGAGGAAGAGGAAGTGGTGACATGTGCTGGAAGGAGGGAGGACAGGGCTCTGAGACACAGCCAGGGACTTGTAGGCATGTCTCCAGCTGGGAGTCCCTGAGGTCGCATCAGGGGACCAGAAGAGTCACTCCGAGAAGTCCCAAGGGAGGGAGGGACAGGAAGGACATTTTGTCTTTCCAGAGGAAGAAGTCTCCACTTAGGACTGTAAAAGGACCTGCCACTACGACACATCCCACCCCTGCTCCCAAACCATCTGTGGCTCCCCAGTGCCAGCCTGACATACCCACCTTTACTCCTCGCTTCCCTCCATTTGTCCCCCAGCCCTGGGCTTCAGGCTCACCAGCCCGCTCCTGGTCCCCAGTTGCCTCCTGGTCCCCAACCCACCACACACTTCACGCTTTCCTGCCTTTGTCCTGCTGTCCCCTCTCTCGGGACACCTTTTACCCTTTTCCTGCCTTCTGAAGCTCAAGGCCCCTTCAGGACTCAGGTTGAGCATCACCTCCTCCAGGTGGCCTTCTCTGATTTTCTTTAGGGTAACTTTGCTTATCCCTTCTCTGTTCCCAGGAAACCCAGCTTATGTCTGTCTTACAGAGCTTTTTTCAGTCTCACCACTGTCCCGTGAGCCACTGAAGGTGACAGGGGGCTCGATTCTTCTCTCCCTGGTGCCTGGCACACAGCTGGGCACATAGTAGCTTACGAAGTGGTCTGGACGGCTGAAGGAATGAGGTTGGGTAAACGATGGGTGAGTGGGTGAATGAATGAATACTATAAACCTCTATCTATTTAAGAACCACTGTGAACCACACACCATGCTGACATTTTATTTATTAACTTTTAAAAATAAGTTCATTGATTTTTAGAGAGGAAGGGGGTGGAGAGAAAGAAACCTATATGTGAGAGAAACATCAGTTGGCCGCCTCCCATATGTGCCCGACCAGAGATCAAACCCACGACCTAGGCATGTGCCCTGACCCAGAGTCGAACCCCTGACCTTTCAGTGTATGGGACGACGCTCCAACCAACTGAGCCACACTGGCCAGGGCTGTGCAGACGGCTTACAAATACCATTTCATTTAGTCCTGTCCACAGTCCTTTGTACACTGTGCTGATACGCGTCCACATTACGAATGGGGAAGCAGGCTCGGCGCAGTGGGTCACCTGCCCAGTGTCCCGCGGGAAGCCTTCCTGGCAGTCAAATGCTTTCCGCTCGCCTTCATCTGATGTCTCCTACTCTTGTCCTGAGCGGAGGCCACACTTCACCGTCACGTCCAGGGCACCCCTGCTGATTCCACCACTCACTGGGGACCCACGATGCTGCTCTGGTTGGAAGTTATGACCACGAACACTCGGCCTCAGTTCTGAGCAATGGAGAAGGGCCTGTCTTTCCCCAGGGCATGTGCAGGGGAGGGTGTCTGCCCAGGAGGGCCCCCGACTAAGTGACAGGCGTGTCCACAGACACTCGCCATGTTCCTCCTCAGAGGAGACCCCTCCCCTGTCCCCACAGGCCCCCGTGGATGCCGGCAGTCCCCTCTCCCCCCCACCACAGGTACTCAAGCTGTAAAGCCGGGATCATCTCTGTATCTGCAATGAGCAGAGGCCACGCGGCCATTCAAACCCCAGAGATTCTGGGGAGGGGAGGAAAACAGAGAAAAAGCAGAGGGAGCAGAGAGGAAATAGGATGTGCCAGAGAGATTAATCTGCAGCTCAGACATGAAAGAAATACATTCAATTATATTTTATCTCATTTCATTTAAATGTACACGTTGTAGTTAGCTGCCTGAAAGCCTCTCTCTGGATTACCCAGAGAAAAAGCACAAGGAAAGACGAGAGAATAAAAGCACAGACAGAAAAAAAAAAAAAAGCTCCTGAAATTGGAATCATTAAGAGACAAATGAAAGCCAGACTGGAGACACATCGGCTGCTTTCACCGAGGCCCCCCCAGCACTGACACAGGTCACCACGGCCATGCAGCTCCGAGCAGCCACCCCCGGCCGGGGTGTCCTGTTGACCAGCATCAGGGAAGGACTCATGCCGGAGCAGGATAGCCAGTCTATGACCTTGAATCTGCCCCTGAGGCAGGTCACTCTCTGTCCCTGAGCCTCATTCCCCAGGGGGAGAAATGACAGCCCTGAACCAGATGCCCTTAAAGAATATGGGGAGTACAGAGTAGGAAGGGATCGCACAGGGTCCAGAGCAAGGAAAGAGAGTCCCCGGAGACATCCCTAGGGGCTGTGATCCCTGCAGCGACACCCTTGGGCGAATCTGTGCCAAAGGGCATCTGATGAATTGGGGCAGCCGAATCGGCACTGTGTGGGAGGGAGAGGTGGGTCTCTGGTGCCTCCCACTTCCCTCTGGCACCTCCTGTCTCCCCCAGGACCCGAACCCCTGTCTTCTCAGTCCCTCTCCATCAAAGCCACATTCAGAAAAGGCCCCAAATCCCCCAAATCCCCTCGCACTGCAGGGTGATTGGCTGAGGAGGGGGCAGGGAGCAGGTGCCTGGGCACCCCAAGGTAGCGTCTTCCACTTTCCAGAAAATGGGTGCTAAGATTCTCAGGCATCAGAGAGAGAGGACCTGGGTGGAGGGGGACCTGCCAGCCCCCTGACCAGTGACTCTGCCCACCCTCAGTGCCAGAAAATCACTGGGGGACTGGTAATCTAATGCCCAGATGTGGGGTATGTGTGTGAGAGAGGCAGACAGACAGACAGACCAGTGCCTCGGTAACAGCACACATAGGAGGCAGCTCGGACACACTCTTTAACCCCTGGGGGAAGCAGTGAAGCTTCCTCAGCTGCCCGGAGCAGGAGTAGGGCTCCCAGCGGCTCTGGAGGCCCCGTCCTGGACCAAACGCAGCCCTGGGCCGGAAGGTCCGGCAGCCTGGCGGAGACCCCACCGTGTCAGTCCTTAAATAAACGAACATACTGGTGTTCATTCATATATTTGTTCAGTGTTACAGGCTGTGTGTCTGTGTCCTCCCGAAGCTCTGCGTTGAAAGCTCACACCCAGCCTGCTGGTGTTTGGAGAAGGGACCATGTCCTGTCTATGGTCAGGACAGCGGAGCCTTGGGGAATGGGATCGGTGCCTCTCCAGAAGAGACCCCAGAGCTCCAGCACTCTGTCCGCCGTGTGGGGACACATGACAAGTCAGCAGTCTGCAGTCTGGAGCAGGGACCTCGCTAAAACTTGACCGTGCTGGAGCCCTGGCCCCAGACTCCCAGCCACCAGGACTGTGAGAAATAGATGTTTGCTGTTTACCAACCCCCCCCGGTCTGTGGTGCTGTGTGACAGCAGCTCAGACAGACCGAGGCACTGGGCACGTATTCCCTGAGCACCTACCCTGTGCCAGGCTCTGTTCTAGACACTTGCACCAGCAACTGACAGAGCACAAGCACCCCCACAGGGTCCACAATTTAGGGGCTTGTGCAAATGGCAAGAGCAGCCGACATTCCTGAGCACTCACCGTGTGCCAGGCACGGTGCTGGGCACTTCACCTGACCCATCCCTGTCTCAGGGGAGGGAGGGAGAGTAAACGGGCCCCCCTGTGTGGCCCAGCCAGGTGCGGACCACCTGTCCCAGCCTCTCTGGGTGCTGATGAAAGCCACATACTTTCCCTGAGAGGACCAGTGGGGGCCCCATGGGGGCTGGCCTTATAGGAACCCCAAGGCCTTAGGGGCCACCCTCTGCTGACTGTCCCCATTCAGCCACCCTTTAGGGGTGTGTCATACCCTCCATTTACAGGAGAGGCAGCCGAGGCCTGAGTGCAAGACGGTCAGTAGCTGAGGCCTGATTTTGTCCCCACTGCAGGAGCCCAGAGCAGCACCCGGCCCGGGGCTCCATTTCCCGCCTCGTTCACAGCAGCTCTGTGACCCTGGGCAAGTGAGTTTACCTCAGTTTCCCCATCTTGGAAGAAGGTATAATGATAGGACCTACCTCACGGAGCAGGCAGAACTGAGACGGCATCATCAAGGCCCATCAGAGAGACCAGCTCACAGGAAGGGCCAGAGTCTCAGCCCCTCCCCCCCCACGCATTGCTGGACGTTGCTGGTGGGAATGCAAACTAATACAGCCCCTCTGGGAAATGGCGTGACGGTTCTTACAAAGTCAAACATGTACTCACCATATGTATCGGCCGGGATTCTCCAGAGAACCAGAGCCGACTGGATGCGTAGAGATGTATTACAAAAGACCGTCCCGTGGGATTTGGGAGGCCGAGAGGCCCCGTAGCCTGCCCTCTCTGAGCTGGAGGCCCGGCAGAGTTGCTGACGTCACTCCAGTCCACGCCCAGAGGCTTGAGAGCCAGCAGGGCCAAGAGTCTAAGTCCCGGCCCAAGTTCAGAGGCCAGAGAACCGGGAGGTCCATGACCACGGGCAGGCAAAGCGGGGTGTCCCAGCCCAAGGAGGGGGCAAATGCACCCTTCCTCAGCTGTTTGTTCTATTCAGGACCTCAACAAATCGGATGATGGCCGCCCACATTGGTGAGGATGATCCACAACACTCAGTCTGCCGGTTCAAATGCTGATCTCTTCTGGAGACACCTCACAGATACACCCAGAACTAAAATTCCACCAGCTACCTGGGCACGCTTTTGCCCAGCCAGATGGATGCATAAACTTACCCATCATACCATATGACCCTGAAACTCCACTCGGACAACGTGATGTCCCACTGATACCATGATTTACGCTTTAATACCATTGGGCATTAAAAAGAAATGAATGACTAACCCATATAACAGAAACAAATCTCGAAATAACCGTGCTTTCTGATTCCATTGATACAAAGTCGTCAAAAACGGGATGTCATCTCCAGTGACAGTAAGCAGAGGGGTGGGGTGACGGGATGACCCGGGGGTGACAGGTTTGTTTACTGCCGTGAGTGTGGGGATGGCTTCACAGGTGTGCCCGCCAAACTTACCAAATCGTATGCCTGGCAAAGGAGAGCGCCCTGTATGTCAGTTACAGCTCAGGAACTCTGTTAGAGCGTGCTCACAAGCAGGATCCTACACTCTGCCGCGCTTGCGCCCCTGCACCACCCTGGCCTGGGGCTCCTGGGCCTGGGATGCTGGCCGTCATTCGCTAAAGCTTGTGGACAGTGTAGCCCTTCTTCTCCTCCAGTTCTCATTCTGGGAGAATCCCTTCAAATTCCACAGGTGTGATTCTGGACAGGGGCAGGGGAGTGAGAGGGACCAAGACCATCCCTCCCCACGGGGAGGCAGGAGCCTCGGGGAACAGGCAAGAGACGGGTGACCAGTGTTCTCCCACCGGTCACTCGTGCCCTATGATTTAATAGAGCTCTGACACGTCTCCAGCTGAATGTCAGCCAGGCCCTGGGCTGTGTGAAATTGGGTGGATAAAAAGCCGGAGTAAAGGGCACCGAGACCTTGGCTCTCTGTCACTTTGCCGCCAGCTCTGCCAGATCCCAGCTGGCACGATAATGGAGAGTGAGAATGAGAGCGAGCCTGAGAATTCCACGAAATTGCCTCGTCTTAGAGTCACGTGGTCCTGCTGCCACCCCTTTGGCAGAAGGGGTATTGGGAGGCCCCATCCCGCTGTGCGGCAGACACCCCAGCTGCTGGCAGTGGATTCTGAGGAGCTCCCGTCCAAGACACAGAGCACCTGTTGTCCACCAGGCCGGTGTGGCCCCCAGGGATGCAGCGGTGACAACCCTCAGCTCCCAACCCTCAGCCCTGGGGCTGGAAGGGGGCAGTGAGGCAACCCCCATGCATCTGGGCTCAGATGACTTGGCCTGGGCTGGACACCTGACCCAGGCCAGGCCAATCAGGCTTGGATTTGGCCTGAGAGACCCGGCCAGGCCCTGTGGTGGTAGCAGGGGGAGGACCGAAGGCCCCCGGGCCAGGGCCCCTGGGGTCAAGCCCCCCACCCCATCAGGAGGAGGTGCACGGGGAGAAGAAGAAAGGAGGCCTGCCAGCCCCTGCCCCAGGAGGTGCCCAGAGAGGTCAGCTCAGCCAGCAGCTACTTGACAGGTGGGGATACTGAGGCCTGGGAGGAGGCCTCAGCACGCACTGAGGGGGCAGGGGCCCGAGCCCTCTGCCTGCACCGCGACCTTACTGGTTACAGCTCCGGTGGAGGGAGGAGGAAAAGGGAAAGGGGGTCAGAAAGAGGAGGTGGGGCTGGTTCGAATCCTTGGAGGGGTTAGAGCAGACCAGACAGCAGGGAGAAGAGAGAGGACAGCAGTCTTGTAGATGCAGAGAGAGAGGGAGAGAGCGCAACCTTTAATTTAGCCGGTTTGTTTTCTCAAGATCTCTAGCTGCTCATCGGCTTGAGAAGATTTTAAAGTATAATCTTTTTTAAATCCTAAATATCTGAATCTGGCCTTTTCTGATGCTCAGATTTCACCACCCCTCAATCACGTACCTGCCCCTGACCCCCAATCTCATCAGCCCAGCCTGGAGGTTTTGCCTCTCTCTTGTCAGGCCCACAGACTGGCCTGGGGAGGTGACTCGATGGTGCCCCTTGGTCACTGTCCTCTGGTACCCAAGGGCCTGAGCACTGAGCTGGGGAGCAAGAGAGCCGAGTGCAGGAGATGGCTTGACCAGTCCCCAGTTTGGAGTCTTGAGGCAGTTGCTCAGTCTCCACGAGCCTCAGGGTCCTCGCCTGTGAATGAGGGCAGTGGCTTCAAAGGGCTGTGGGTGGCAGTGGGATGGTATCCGGGACACACCGCCTGGCACAGAGCAGCCACTCACTGGGGCCTGCAGCTCCTCCCTCCAAAGGAAGAGCAACATGGAAAGTCGTCTGCAATGTTCTAGTTGCAAGTGGTAGAACATTCAACCACCTTAGTCAGCGTAAGCAGAAAGCGAGGTTTTTGTTTGTTTCGTCCAAGGGAACTGGAAAGCACTGGTATCCCAGGCATCCAAGCTTGGAGTTAGCCCCTGCGGGGTGTCAACAAGACAGGAAGGGGAAGCAAAGCCCCCCAGGGTACCCCAATGGGACTGGAAACCCAGCACCACCCTTTGTACTTGGGGGGGGGGGGGCTGGTCACAGGGCCCTGAGCTGCAATACAAACACGAATTTCTCTGGGCAGGTGTGTGTCTCAGGGTGGGGAGGCAAGACCCCAGGACCTGCAGGGCAGCTCACAGCCAGTGCTGGGGGGTGAGGTGCGGTGGCTCCCTCCCAGGGGCTCTGGAGAAGACAATGCTAATGGAGGTTTTAGGCACCTGGGGAGCAGCCTTCACTGTCTTGCAGGAGAGCTCTGGCTAGAGGCCGCCTGAGCTAGACTGAGGCCCACTGCCTGCTCCCCAACCTCTGTATCTCTCGGCCCCAAGGACCAACTCCATGTTCCCAGCCCCAGGCCTGTGTTCCTGCTCTGACGGCCTGCGTCTGGCCATCTCTGCACCAGCTCCAGCCCGGTCTCTCTCTGCCTGGCATGAGGCCCAGCTGGTCTTCAGTCCCACTCCACTCCTGAAGCCCCTCCGTCTGCCACACCAGGTCCCCACTGCCTCTCCCACCCAGCTTAGGGAGTTTCCGCCCTCACTCGCCCAGCATGCACTTCGCCACTACAACAGCTTCAACAGCATTGGGTTGGCCAAGAGGTTCATTCAGTCTTTTCTGTGAGGTGGCTCAGGTAGTGCTTCGCTGTCTTCACCTTCATTCGAAACAGTTTTGTTAGACTGTATTGTGACAGCCGTCATAGCAGCGGGCATTTAAAACAACTTATCAAAATCGGTGACTTTTTGTGCAGCCATTTTAATATTGAAGATAAAAGAAAATGCACATTTTCAACATATTACCCTTTATTATTTCAAGAAAGGTAAAAACGCAACTGAAACACAGAAAAAGACTTGCGCAGTGTGTGGAGAAGGCACTGTGCCTGATCACACGTGTCCAAAGTGGTTCGTGAAGTTTCGTGTTGGAGATTTCTCCCCGAACGATGCTCCACAGTCAGTTGAAGTTGGTAGCGATCAAATCGAGACATTAATTGACAACAATCAATACTATACCATGCAGGAGATATCCGACATAAAATATCCAGATCAATAAAAGTATTGGTGAAAATGAAAACTGTGTCTTTTATGCAGTTGGCTAAAACTAAATGGACTTTTTAGCCAACTCAGTAATAACAGTAATAACCATAACAGAAACATTTAGTGAGTGCCGACTATATGCCAGCCCAATACTAGATTTTTTCATGCATTATCTCATTTAATCTTTTGAACAGTCCTAAAAAATAGAGATTCTGCTGAAAATCCATTTAGTAAATAGTCAATTCATTAAATGACCAATTTACGAAAACTCCATTTGCCCAATGGTCCGTGAGATACCCAGTGACGGGCAGATACATTAGCCCCAGTCTGGGCTCAGAAACCGCAAAGGCGGAAATTGGAGGCAGGGCCGCAGCCGCGAAGAGCCAGGACACGCCTGCAAAAACCTGGACTCGCGGTGACCTCTGTGCAAAGGGAAGGCAGGCCGGCCATGTGATGAACTGCTTTTCTGTGAATGGGTTTCCTGAGGCGAAAACATGGAGGCACAGAGAAGTCAGGTAACTGGCCCAAAGTCACCCAGCTGGCGAGCGGGCACGGGGTTTCAGATTCACCCAGGGCCCCCTGGCACAGGGGCAGCCAGGAAGTGCGGGCTCTGTGCTGGGGGCCTCCTACAAGTTGCTTCCCCTCTCCAAGCCTCCTGCTCCCTGTTCGTAAAGAACAAGTTGAATAAGACCCTCCTGGGCTGACGTTCTATGAAATTGAGGCTCAGAGACAGCTGGCAACCTGCCCGGAGCCCCGCAGCAGGTCAGCTGGAGAGCACGCCAGCTCAAGATCTCCTGCCCCCCATCCAGGGTCTGGTCTTCCTTCCTGCTGCCTCGGTCACACACCCTCTTGGGACACCTCTTGAGCATTAATTTTCCAGGAAGACTATTTTTGTCACGTAAGGCAAAAAGATGACTGCCGGAGATGAGAGAAAACTCACACGGATGAAGAATCTGTTCTGGACACAACTTGACCAAAGGCGCCCATCTATAGGTCCGGCTCTCAGAGTCAGCTCCAACAGAAAGTGGGCCGTGCCCCATCCGGTCTATCAGCCCAGTAGGAGGGTCCTAGGTCACCACACCCAGGCCTGCCCTCAGGTCTGGAATCGCCACCCCCCACCCCAGTGCCACCCCTGGAGGTTTGCCTTGCACAGATGGTCCAAGAAAGGGCTCTTGCTGCTGTTGAAATTGGGGTGGATGTGAGCAAATGCCAGGGCACCATGACCATGACCGAGGAGGAACTTATTGTGGTCACAGCCAGCCGCGGTGCAGGCTTCAGGGCTGCGCCAGGCTGGGCTCTCAGCCACCCCCTGCCACTCTTCCGGACACTGTCAGTGCAGCCCGGCCGCCCTTGCTTTTCCTGAAAGATGTGAGTTTCCTGCTTCGCTGTCCTTTCTCCAACCACTTCCTGTTCCGATCCCTGCTAATCACAGCAACCACACAGGTGACCTGCCTGAGGCCCTGGACTCCACACGCGCTCCAGCCCCCACCTCCTCGGACCCCAACTGCACCATCTGTCCTTCCCACCAGGACCACCAAGCCATGGTTCACCTTCCTTTTCCATTGACCTCACCCCCTCCTGCCCGCACCTCCCTACACCCCCAGGGAAGACCCCTGAGCCATCGTTGTAATCACTCCCTGACAGCCCCTCACCTCCTCCCTCTGCCCTTTCCTGTTGCTACCTGACACAAGGCCGCCCTGGTTTAAGTCCAGCTCCCTGCCCCCGCCCCACACCTGCACCTGGGCAGCTGAGCGCTCCTGGAAAGCCCCCCACACATCCAGGACCAGCAAGCCAGCTGCTGCCTCCCCTGCCAGTCACTCTCCTGCTTTGTGAAAAGACCACTTCACACTTTCTCCTCCTCTCAGCTCCTCACCCCTTCTCGTTCTCAGCCAATGACCTTGTTCTTCCCTCACAGAGGAGGTAGAAGCCTCTGGGGAGATCTCCACGCGCTCCCTTCAGGGACACTCCCTCCAGCGCCCACGTCCTCTGCCTACCCTCCCATTGTACAGACGAACCTTCCCCTCCTGGGCCACTTGGCAAACTCTTACTCATCCATCAAAACCCAGATGGGGGATCTCCTCCCCCAACCCCCGCTCCTGGACCATGTGACTTCCTCTACAGGGTACAGAAGATTGGGTTTACTTGTTCTCGTTTGTGTCTCTGCAGCTGAACCTACTGGGAGGAGCCAGCATGTGCCCGTGCAGGTGTGTGGGGACATTCGCAAACTTGGGGGGATGGTTGTTCCCTGGGGGCACAGAAGCTGGGGTTCAGAAAAGCAGTTGAGCAATGTTCCCAAGCTGCTCCCCAACTCTGGGTGTCTGAACAGGGTCCCCGTTTACCTGGGCAGCCTTACTGCCGGGGAGGCTGGCATGCGCCAGCAGCCCAGCAGACGGAGCGGCTGCAGAACCAGGAGGGGCGTCCCCCTACTCCTGTGCAGAGCCCTGTCCCACTCAGGAAGCACGGCAACCCAGCCCCACCCCAAGCACAGGCACCTCCCCGGCAGCACAGTCAATGTTGGCACCTTGAGTGGCTCCCCAAGGACAGGCCAGTGACAGCAGCAAGGGGAGCAAAGCAGCTGCCGCCTGGTGGCAGGTTGGGTTCTGAGCCCAAAGGAGGAGCCAGAGCAAGACCAGGCCACCTGGCACAGCGTCATTTTCACCCACAGCCCGCAGGAGGTGGGCACCATCCGGGGCTGCATCCGCCCAGCTGGAACAGCTCACTCCCCCCAAAATCCCCATACCAAGCTCCTGCCATGCAGATGCCAGCACCTGCCCCTATTAGGCTGCCCAACACAGAGTCAAGGTCCACGGTCAAGAAGAAAGCCCAGCCCATGGTGACCATAAAGGCCCTGAACCATCTGGCCTCTGCTGCCACCATCCTATCCACAGCCTGGGAGCTACTGGTGTGGGACCTGCTGGCAAGGGGACATGGCCACATTCACCCACCCAGATCTGCACACGGGGAGCTCGGCAACACATTTGATTTTCTTGGGAAAAACCAACTTTCCACCTCATTCTAACAAGTATAATGTGTCCAGATATCCAAGGTCCACAAACAAACACCCAATTCTGCAGGTGTATTGGTCTCACCCACCGTCACCTGCTGTCCCTCGCGGAAACCACCAGAGGCCCGCTGTGTCCTCAGAGCCGTGGGCCCCGCCCCCTGCAGAGTGGTCACTTCCTCCAGTTCCTATTCCTTTTCCCTCCCTCCCTCCCTCCCTCCCTCCCTCCCTCCCTCTGCCCCTCTCCCCCTCCCTTCCTCTCTCCCTCTCTCCCTTATTCTCCCTTGCTGGTTATAGTTTCTGAGAAGAAAAAACACAAATTCAGGCAGGCGTTGTCTTTTAGTAATTAGGATTTAGTTCCTTCATTGAAGTGCTTCAAGACTGAGGCTTTTCAAAAGGGACAATGAAAGTACTGATCATAATTAATACTTTCCTGTTCTCTAGAAAACAGGAAGTATTGCAAGGTGTGGGTTTCCTTTTCAGGAGCTTTAGCATGGGAGGCACCGGGAGGCCAGCCCATGGGTTAGCAGATACACCCCCATCCAACAAAGCAAGAATTCGAAGGAAAGCAGAGTCGTCAAGCTGAGAGACCAGAGTGCGAGCCTTAAAGCAGGGCTAGGGAGGCCCCCCACCTGGATGCACTGGGTCTGGGAGGCAGAGAATAAGGAAGCAGGGAGGGAGAGACGGAAGCATCTGTTCAACAGTGGCCGGACAGTTTCCCTTGTCAGGTAGTGAGCTCCCCATCCCTACAAGAGCCCAAGTTATTACAGGACAGTGAATAAAGGGCTTCCCACTTTTCGGGAGAGGGGAGCGCTAAGGTCACATCCTGGGCTAAGATTCTGGTTCCAGGATGTCTATTTCAACTTCATGCTTCTCTGAATCATTCCACAGCTCTAAGAGCCATGCATGCTGTGAATACGGCTAAACGTCTCTCCAAGCAATTCCTTAATCCTCAGATTCTTTCGGCCTGTGATTCTATGAACACAGCTGCGATCCTATAACGCCAGGATTTTGTGGAAGGAATAAGACTCTCAGATACTGCAATTCAAAGACTCTATTAAGGTAGTTTTGAGTCTGTGAAAGAGTCTCTAATTCCAAGATCTTGCACATCACCAACGCCATGAAAGGACCGACAGATCTGAATCCTGGACTGTGTGACACCCGCTCCCCGCTCAGGTTCCAGCGTGTGGGAGGACACCTCTGGGTCCCCCAGGTTCCTCGAAGAGCGAGGACACCTCTGGGCAACGACCTCTCACATGGGTCCCTGGAGTCCCTCACTCTACTCTCCCCCTCTCCTCCCCTGTGATCACCTGGCTCACTGAAGTCTCCATCACCAAGGATCCAGGAGCCTAGGGGCGAACCAAGCACCCCAGGGCCCCTCCTATCCCGCCTCCACCAGAACCTGGTTGACCTGCCAGCAGAGACGGACCCCTCCCAAGAAAGGCCTTGGCACTTGCTACCAGTCTGCAAACTGTCTTTTGGGTTCCTCACCCACCATTTCCTGGGAACACCCCCAAAATAGTCTGGGACACCTCCTACCTTCTCTTCTCTGCCTTCTGTACCCCCAGAGCCAGGGCAGCCCACATGGGTGCACCCCACTGACGCCTGTCCAGGGCTCCTTGTTGTAATAACCGAGGCCAATCCTTTCCCCGGGCTCCTGGGCCCGCCCGCACAGGCTGAGTGGGCTAAATGGGCCCAGGATTCCCAGGTGACAGAGCCCATGAGCTTCCCAGCCACATGTATTTTTCCCTGGGACGTTTGATACTGGCATGATGGCGGGAAGTCTGGGATGCCAGTGGCATTTTTCTGGTGTGCTCACTCAGAGGAAAAGCAGCAGCAGGAGTGGGAACCAGGAGCCCACGTTTGTTTCAGTCCCGTTTGGTTCTCCTGACCCACTCACCTGCTCGTCACGGCGGTCTCCTCCCTCAGCCCGTGTTTAATCGGAGGCTCTCGGTGGGCTCAGGGCAATGGCTTCCTTCGCGTTTAGTTTGGTTTCTCTTTCTGGAAAGGAGTTGAACCCCAGGGGTGATGGAGGGGATGGAGACATGGAGACCAGGCAGGGAGGGGCTGGAATTCTGGAGGAGGCTGGATCCTGAATTCATCATCCAGGATGTCCCAGGGTGGCCCTTCCCCACCTGCCCCAACCTCAGCAGAAAGACCGGGGTCCCCAGCGCACCAGCAGCAGAGAGGCAAACTGGTGCCCAGAGCCTGGCTGCTTTGGCCGTGGAGGAGAGGAAGAGGGGTGATGGGGGTTCAGCCCTGGGCAGCCTGGAGCAGAGGCCTGCATGTGAGGGGGCAAAGGGGTGGGAGGGAGTCACTAATGGCTGGACGGCCAAGGTCACTCAGCATTCCGCTTCCTGTGGCCTCAGACCCAGCCGCTGGACCATCTCTGCTGCTGCTGCTGCTGCCCAGGATCCCCTGGCCACATGTGAACAGAGGGGAGCCCACATCCAGCCTGGGCCCAGGCCTTTGGCTCAAGAACAAGAAGACAGTGGCTGGCTGCCTCCGAGTGGGGAGACGCCCTGTGAAGCCAGAGCCGTCAGGGACAGACCAGAGCTCTGCGGCCTCATTACCCCTCTGGCCCGATTTCCACTTGGTACCCAGAAGCAGAGGTGGCTGCTATGGTGACCGCTAGACAGGTGAGGTTCAGGGGCAGCACCAGGGCAGGCCCAGGGGAGGGGAACTGAGACCTGAGGGCCTGAGGGCTGGGCTGGGAGAGGGGGCGGGTTAGGGGGACAGTACAGGAAGCCCAGCCCCTCAACAGGCCCGGAGCTGGTGCTTCACATACCTCATGTCTGTGATCCTCACACTTAACAGCCCCAGCTCTCCAGATCACGGAGTTTGTGTTCTCTCCTAAGGGGCCCGTCGGGGGCCCGTGGGTCAGCGTTCAGTCAGGAGACAGAACTCACGCAGCGACGTGAATAGGGGCTGCTTAACGGAAAGAATCGATAAACTGTGACAGGTAGTGATTCGAAGGGGGAATCTGAGGCCTGCGGAAGGACGACCTTGGAGGGGGCCCCTGCCCGAGGCCAGGGTTCGGACCTCACTGAGCAGGTGTGCTTACGGCCCGCTGGGTGGCAGAGAAGTTGCCGGGGTCGGCAGGAGGAGCAGGGGTGGGGGAGGAGGAAGCACCCTCGGGCGCAGACCAGCCCCGGCACACAGAGGGGTTCAGCGCTCTGCGGGTGTGAGTCCACTCAGTCACCTGTGGTCAGTGGACGACACACACACAGCGAGGTGGTCACCACACTCAGGGCTGGTGGCAAGCTGGCCAAGGAACCACGCGCTCTGGGGGCACGGCCAGGGCAGAGCACCACTGGATGGCCCCCCAGCACACCTGACGGAAGGTGCTGCAGGAGAAGGGAAAAGCGAAACTGCACAGCCAGCCGGGGAGAGGCCCCGTCCCGTCATGTCCCTCCAGCACCCTCTCCTGGCACAGTTTAACATGGTGCACAGGTCCAGTCCATAATCCAGGACCGGTGGCTCAAGGGGGAGCTCGGGGCACAGAGGCAAGAACAAATCGGGTCCGCAACCTCTTGCCCACAGTTCACATCTGACCTCTCACATGTTTGCATGTGGCCCGTGAGCCAAGAATGGTTTTGACATTTTTTAAATGCATGGAAAAGCAAGAGATTTCATGACATGAATATTTCATCAGGAATATTTCATGGTGTGAACATTACATAACATTCAAATTTCTGTGTCATAAATAAGTTTTAAATTGTGTCATTGAAAAGATTTTGGAGACTTTTTTCCCCTCTGCTGGCACCAATACCTATATTGTACCCTTGATTTGTCTCTTGGCCCACCAATCCCAAAATATTGAATATCTGGCCTCGACAGAAACCATTTGGCACCTCTGGCAACGACTTGGTAGCTGCCTGGCTCCCTGGTCACCATGAATCGCCCCCCACGCCACCCCCACGGCTGTCGGATCTGGGCTGCGGCCCCCTGGCCCGGAGAAGCCTGTGGACGGCTGAAGGCCAGGAGGTGGAAGAGGAGCCCACAAGGGCACCTTCGCGCAGACGCCCTGGGCTGGGAAATCCGGGAGCGGGGCTGGAGAAAGGGTGCAGTCTCCTCTGAAGGAGCAGCCCTCCTTGGTGGAGTTCTCCCCATGAGAGAGACGACCACCCCACTTGGAAGGCTTTGGGGGGAGGAGGGCAAATGGATCAGATGCTGCTGATGTGCCTCCAGTGACGGGTGAGACCAGCTCTCTCTGACCAGGTCTGAGCCCTGCTCCAGGTGCCAGGGACTAGAGGCCCCTGGTTCCTGGATGACGGAGCCCCCTGGCCACCCCCTCCAGACCACCCCCACCATCTTCAAAACACACCAGCCCACAACCTCAGATGACCTTCCCACTCAGCTTGTCCTATCCCTGGGCTCATTTCACAGATGGGAAACCAAAGCCCACAGACAGCCACCGGATGACAGCAAAGTGGGAGTAGGCCTGCCTTCCAGTTCCAGCTCCAACTCCCATGCCTTAGGCAAGACCTGCGTGTCTCTGCGCCTCCCGTGACACCTGTACCGTGGCCACGACCTGCCCTCTCTGCGTCTAGCCCAGTGCCCTGCATCTGTCTGCTTTGATTCCTCCTTCTAACAAATGGGTCTGCAAAACGATGTGGGTGTGAAGTGTAAGGTAGAAAGTCCACGTAAGCCCCCAGCACATAGTAAGTGCCCAAGAAATAGGAGCTCAAAGGAAGATCAAGTCTGCTCCGACCCAGATCTCCGGGCATCCCAGCCCCTCCCACAGCCGCCACGACCAGGCTGCCAGGGCCCAGCCTCCCAGCCACCAGGCGGCTCTGAAGAGGAGGGAGAAGCTCCGGAGCAGCTGCCCGTCACCCTGCATGTTAATTGAGTTTGTATCTGGAGCAGAGGGGGTGGTGGGCCTTTTCTTTTTCCTTGTTTTTCAAAGAGCTTTGGTCCCAGAGATAAGTGTGTAATTAAACAAGACAATGCGAACAATCCTCTTAGAAGGACCTCACGTCTTCTCTACTTCTAAATCTATTAATGAACTGTAATTGCGAAGATTAAACCCTGACTGAAACCCGGTAACCAGTTCACCATGGTGCCGAAAGATCGCCGTCCAAGACTTAAAGAGGGAAAGAAAAATATATTAATCAGCTCAGCTCTGTTTATCTGTGCCAAAATGAAAGAAATACACATACATAGCTTGCATAGTAATGTGACATTTGCCAGTAGCCTGGCTGCCCCAGAGATGAGACACCAGTTTTCCTTCTATCTAGGGCTTGTTTATAACCTTCTGTTAATCAAAGCGAAAGCTGAACGAGATCTGGAGTCCGGTCCCCTGAGAGCGGATGTGAGAAGAATGGAGATGAGTGAATGCAGGAGCCTGGGTTTGAATGATGCTGCCTGCTCCCTTCCTGGGGGTGGCGTGGGGGGCCTGGCAGGCAGAACGAATGCCCCCGGTGCAGCAAAGGGGATGGGAAGGGGGATCCTGCAGAGGGCAGGAGTGAGGGTGGGGGCTCCAAGGGAGCTGTCAGCAGCCAACACTCATGTCAGGTGGGGGATGGAAGCCCTGGCCATGTGATGGGCACCTTCATCCTGCCCCCACCAACTATCAGCCCACTGGTCACAGCACCTACCTGGCCTCGTTTCCCTTGGGAGTGAGCCGCTGCTCAGCCTTCTCATTGTTCTGGAAGAACTCAACCCCCACCTCAGGTTCAAGGGTGTGCAGAGCCCCAGACCTGCACCCCCAGCACAGGGATCGTCTGTGGGTTCAGAGAGGGGGGTGGCAGCTGAAGTCGATGCTGATTCTTGTGCAAACAGTTTAGCAAGGGAATGTCTGTGGAGAACCCTGAAAGAAGTGGGCATTCGGGTTGTTTCCAATTGGGGCTCGTACAAATAAACATCGCACGCGTTTCCAAGATAGACTTTCTGAGGACATATGTTTTCTCCAGGGAATTAAGGGAGGTGGAACCACTAAGTCATAGATTAGGTGCATGTTTATAAGAGGCTGCCAGATTGTCTCCCCAAGGCCTGTCCCACCGGCATCCCCACCGGCGGCACTGAGAGCCCCAGCGTCCCCACACCCTCACCAGCACCTGGTGTGCTGGTGATGCTCCCGTCAACCATCTCAGGGGGAGCAGAGTGTCTGCTGGGCAGGGGTGGGGCGGGGCGTTTGCATTTCCCTGATAATCAGTAATATTGCCCACTTTTCCTGTGTTTACTGGCCATGCTAAATGTATTGTAACCCATCCTTTGGAGTCTTCTGGCCATGTTTGTTGCACTTGTTTGGTTCAGTCTCTTTGCATGTATTTTTAGTTTGGGTTTTAATAGCGAATAGTATTCTTATCTTACTTGCCGGTGTTTTTGGAGGCTAGCGCACAAAAATTCAACTGAGGTGTATAGATCAAGCCTTCACATCCCTCAACAAGCCCTTATTTGAGCTCCCGGAGTCCACTTAGTTTAGATGGTACAGGAAATAAGGAAGATAAAGGGAGGAATCGGATGATGTTCATCGTTGACATTTTGTGGCACACAGCATATGCCAGGCACTGTACTCACCCTCCAAACCCTCAGAGACACCCCAGGAGGCAGGTGCTGTCATTGCTCACTCTGTCTTACAAGAGGAAACTGAGGCACGGAGAGCTCGAACAACTGTGTGAAGGTCACCCAGCCAGTAAATGCAGAGCCCGATTGAGATCCAGTCGGCCCGGCCTTCGTGCCTGTGCTCCCAGCCCCAATGCTGTCCTGTCTCCAGCACATCCTTGAAGAGGACCCTGAAGGTGAATTGATAAATGCCTGTGCAGGGCCGAGCACAGTCCCAGCACACAGTCAGAGCTCAGTACATGCTGGGAAGGTGTCAGGCTCCGCCCTGAACTCTGGGGAAACAGCAGTGACTGAGCTGGACATTGAGCCCTAAGGGGCTGCTCCTCCCATGGGGTGGGAGGAAGGTGGACTGAGAAGTGACTTAATTGTCATTTATAGCACCAAGAAGAGCCAGGAATGGAGAAGCGCAGGGCCCACCGGAGCCCGAGGTGGGAAGTGGAGACAGAGGACGGAACAGCACGTGCGAAGGGAGGCCTGGCAGGCACAGAGGAGCAGTGGCTGGGGACTGATGGGGAAGCTTCCCAGGGACTGGCGTGTGGGGGGTGTGCCACCAGCCCCCACCCTGAGGGTCCCTTCTAGCCCTGGCACCAGGCCTGCCGATGAAGCCCATGGTGGGAGGGCTGAGACTGTGCAAACGGAGAGGCCTGGCCAGAGCCCAGGCCTGCGGGAGCAGGTGTCCTCGTGCAGGGAAGGGTGAGTAGCAGCGAGGCTGTCCCAGCTGGAAGTGTGTCTGCGAGGGCCGAGTGTCCTGGTGCACTTGGCAGTGGGCAGCAGGAATTCTGGTGCATCTTAGAACCCAGAACTTAGAAACATGGAGGTTTGGAGTTTCATAGACCCAGGATTTGAGATTTTAAGAATCTCAGAATTTAGAACTGTAGAGGCTCAGAGCCCAGTAAAGTGAGAGCTGCCAGGTAGTTCAAGGACATCTAGTCTAGTGGGTTTCAGATCTTTTTAAAGCAACAGGACCTGTCTTCAAAACACCAAATGAACCTCCCCTGGGGTTCCCATGCCTGGAGCAGCTGAAACTGAGCCTCTTGTTGGAGCCTGATGGGGGCTTCTGAGACCCCTCTACTTGCTGCCCCCCTACCTTACTCCTCACCAGGTAGCTCTAAGGCACTCGGTTCACACCCCTTAATTGAGGGGTGGAGATGCTGAGGCCCAGAGGGGAAATGGACCTGCCCAAGGTCACCCTGGGAACCAGAGGCACAGCCTACCCCGCTCTCTCTCCACCTGGGCTCTGGCTTCTGTAGCCCCTGCTGCTGCCAGGCTGGGCACACACAGAGGAGTTGGCGCCAGGTCTCTGGGCTGCCAGCGGCAGATAAGCAGGATCCAGGGAAGGATGGAGGACTAGTAACTATCCAGCTCTCCCTTCCTGAGCCTGGCTTGAGGCCAGACACTGTCAGTAGAGAGCCGAGAGTGTGGCGGGGAAGGCGGGGACCCGGGGGGTGGGGAATCTCTCCAGAATGGTAGGTATGATTTTTCCCTGCCTCGCTCTCAGCACAGCTTCAAGGCACAAAATATTTTACAGCATCATTTGTTGAGCAATTACTATGCACCAGGAGCTTCACACACAGACCCTTTTAGGACATTAGTTATTGAGTCCCTACTATGCGCCAGGCACCCCCTGGCACTGGGGACACATCAGAGAACATTTGATTATTGGATCCTGACCCTTGAAACACATCTGACTCTCCTTTCATGCTGAGGAAACTGTAATGAGTGACTTGCCGAGTCACTAGATTGATAAAATGGCCCAACTACATAGGCCTGACTACAAAGCCCATGTATGTGCCTCACGTGGCTGGCACATGGCAGGTGCGGTAAGTGGCAAGTCCCTGTCCTTCTCCCCAGCAGGGGGCCTTGGAGTTGACTCAGGTGGGCTGGGGAGTGAGGCTGGTAGAAAAGGGTGCAGGAGAGGGTGCAGGATTGGGGGTTCTATTAGGTATTATTTGGCCCCTTAAAATCCCACTCCTGTCCCCGGGACGCAGGATCAGCCCCGTGAAAGCCTGGGGAGAGGGAAATGCTGTGCACCCAGCAACAACATCACTGACTGACGCTCACAGCGTCACACGGAGTCCTCGCACCAGCCCCTAGAGGCAGGAACCGTGATCCCATTTTACTGGTGAGGAAACCAAGGCTCAGGGAGGGTAAGGGGCCTGTCAGAGGTCACAGGAAGTGCCGAGCTGGGGTTACAACCCAGGCCCCTGTCTGACTCCTGGTGCTGCTCTGTCTTCCCTGACTCTGCAAGCTTTCTAGAACATCCCCCCACCCTTGCTTGTTCTCCCTGCTTGGCAGAGCAGGCTCAGATGGTCCTGGACCAGCCCAGAGGACAGTGGTCTCTCACCTCCTCCTCCCTGACCCTCTGTCTGCATCAGCGTCACCCAGAGTTGTTCTAGCTTTTCCAGCAACCCCGCCCACGTCCGCTCACTGGGAGCCTCCCGCTCAGCTTTTACAGGAACAGCTGACAGGGCAGTTCTCCTCCCTCCACTTGTGCGGTTCATGTTTGAACCGAATGCAGAACTTTTCTGAGTGTCTCTGTTACATTCCATCTGCTAACCCCACCCCGAAATCGGCTGGAGGCGGGCCCTGTTCGGTGTCCCTCCCACTTCTGTCTCCTGTGGGTCTGCCTGGCTGGTGTTTGCAGTTCTTCCGAGTGGGCCGGGAGGGCGGGAACAGAGCCCTGTGGTCCACCACTGGGGACCGCCTTCTAGGCCAGTGTCCACTCGGGATGGGTGCTGCTTGGGCACCGTTGTCCAGCCGGGTTGACTGGCTGTCCTCTGTCCTCTGTCTTCCCTGTGGCGTGCTGGTGTCTGACCTGTCCCTCCCTCTCTCTGTCCCCTTCCCCATCTCTCTCTCTCTGTCCCTTTGCACTCTCCTCTCCATCCACTCCTCCTCTGCATTCTCCCAGTTCTCTCAACCCCTCTCTTTCTCCTCCTCGCCTCCTTCCTCCTCCACCTTCTCTCTGAGGGTGATGGTTAAGGTCACAGCCACAGAGGCTTCTCTTTACCCGCCCCCAGAGTGGTCTCTGGCTCTGCCCTGGGCCCCAGTGAGGGGATGCCCAGAGCCTGGGGGTGGAGGGGGAGGGAGCGCTGCTGTGTAGACAGAGGTGCAGCCTCCCCATTTACTGAGCACCTGCTGTGCGAGAGGTGGGATCCAGTGACTGAGGGCACCACACAGATCTTAGCTGTGTGACCCGAGGCTAGTCACTCACCCTCTCTGGGTGTCTGCTTCCTTGTCTATAAGGTGGGGTCAGTGCCGTAGGGCTGCTGTGAACCCTAAATGTGTCCGGGCGTGTAGACCACTTGGTGCCCTGCGTGACTCCTGAGCGCGCACGGGCAGTCCTGGCTGGCAGCGTCTGCATGAGCTGGGCCTGGTGCCAGGAGCTTTTCATATACCATTTCATTAAATCTCTTCTTTTTACGATGCAATATTTTATTTGTATAAAAAACTCTGTATAACAAATGTGAAAATTGTGATGCATAATAACAAAATAAACAGCCATGATTCAGAGCTTGGAAAGTAAAGTTTCCAGGAGAACTGGGACCCCTGGGCCATCCACCCCAACTGCATCCCACACTGTCTCCCAGAGGGGACCACTGTCTTGCATTTCGTATTATACTGTTTGTTCTTTTTAGTTTGACCAAATATGTCTGCACCACCAACAAGGTGTTGTTTAGTTCTGCCTCGTGCAACCTTAATAAAAATGGCCTCATTACGTATGCATTTTTCACTCAACATTGTTTCTAGATATGCTTGTGTAAATGTGTGTGGCTGTGGTTCATTTGATTTGCTGCTGCTGATATTCCCTTATATGATCTATCCCACTGTGAATCCACCCTCCTCTCCGTGGATATGAGTTGTGTCAGGTTTTGTTTTGTTTGCGGGGTTTGGTTTGTTCTTACAAACATTCTTGCACACGTCTCCTGATGACCTGCATGGGAGGTTTTCTGGGGGTGCCTCCCACAAGGGAATTTCTGACTTGTGGGGTGCGTGTTGGTTCAGTTTTATGAGACAGTGCCCAGTTGTTTTGTGACACGGTGACGACCATTTGCATCCGCAGCAGCGGTGCGCAAGTCTCCGCTGCGCCGAATCTAGACCCAAACTTGTCAGCTTCCTAAATTTTCGCCAGAATAGTAGGTGTAAAATGATGACTCTCTGTGTTCACAATTTCATTGCTCTCATTGCTAATAAAACAAAGCGTATTTTCAAAAGATTATTGGCTTTTGGGTTTCTTCTTCTGTGAACTGCCTTTTCATGTCTTTTATCTAATTTTCTGTTTGTTTGTTTGTTTGTTATGGTTTTTAGGACTCCTTTATTCGTTTAGAATAATAGCCACTCATTGATTCCATGCTATAAATATCTTCGCCCCATTCAAGGCTTGTCTGCTCACTACATTCGTCGTCTTTGGACGAACAGAAGGTCGTTATTGTAATTTAGTCAGTTTTCAATCTTTTCCTTTTGTGGCTTTCATTTAGTGCTCTGGTAAAAAAAAAAAAATCCCTCCCTACCCAAGGTCATAAAAATAGTCTATATTTCCTCCAAAATAGTTAGAGCTTTGAATTTCTCTGCAAATCTTTATCCATCTGGAATAGATTTCTGCAGTGTTCTGAGTTTGGGGGCTGATTTGCTTTTCCCATATGGATAACCAATTGTCACAGGACAGTTCGTCCCTTCTCAGCGACAACTCCAGCACACATCCCCTTTCCTTACACGTGCGTGTTGGCTCCTGGGCACTCTGTTCTCTGCCGACACGCTCCTGCCGATCGCTGTGGCCTTGTAAGTCTTCATAACAAAAACGACAAGTCCCTTGCCTTGTTCTTCAGGTGTGTCTCAGCTATTTTTTCTCCTTATTAGTTTTTAATGAGTTTTATAAATTTATAATTTAATGAGTTTTTTAATGAAAATTTTATTGGAATTTTACTAAACCTGTAGAACTATTTAAGAAATGTCTTAGGTCTTGAGTATCTTTTAATAATTTTCTACAAAAATGTCTCAAACATTTTTGTTAGATAGGTTCTCGTGTATTTTTATAATTTTGTTGTTATTGTAAATGGTATCTTTTGAACTATAATTTCTAACTTTTGCTAGTTAAGTAGATAAAAATAATGTTTCTATTTTGACCTTCCCTTCATACACTTTGAGTGTCTTGTTAGTTCTAATAATTCATGGGTAGATTCTTTTGGATTTTGAATCAGTAAAGTCAAAGAATCTTAGAATAATGGCAATTTGTTTTTTCTTTTCTTATTTGTTAGCCTTTCATTTCATTTTCTTACCTTATTGCACTGGCTCTGGTTGACAGGCTGGAACTCCTAATGCAATATCAAATGGAAGTGGTAAAAGAAGCCATCTTACCTTGTTTTCCTGATT
Organism: Artibeus jamaicensis; assembly: GCF_021234435.1. Classification (NCBI taxonomy): domain Eukaryota; kingdom Metazoa; phylum Chordata; class Mammalia; order Chiroptera; family Phyllostomidae; genus Artibeus; species Artibeus jamaicensis. Next base: position 12,983,014 of record NW_026522057.1, read on the forward strand.
TTAAAAGAAATTCTTCTATATTCCAACGTATGCTTCAGGCTTTTGATAGAAGCATTTTGTTGGGTTAAAAAAGTTCCTTCTATTTCTAGTTTGCTAAGAACTGTTTTAATTAATGGTGTTAACTATCCCAGAGGCATATATTGAGATTAATCGGTTACTATGGCAAAAAGTTATAGATTTTTCTAGTGTTCACTGAAACGCAAAGTTCTGAGGTAAACCCAACTCAGTTATAATTCATGATTTTGTTTTCCAGTTACTTAAAGGTGTTTATGACTTTTATAAATATGATCACGAGATGTATATAAACTATAGTCTTTCTTTCTTGTAACACCCTTGTATGATTTTTGGTATCCAGACTATAGGAGTCTTGCAAAATTTATTAGGAACTGTCTCCTTTTTTCTGAAGGTTGGGGATGATGTGCTGTGTAAAAGCGAAGTTATCTGTAAAACAACCTGTGCTGTATGTTTTTTAGCTCAACACAAACGTGCATGTCATTCTCGCCAGCACGGTGGCAGGATGGTGCAGAACCAACTCAGCTGCACTTGCCTCACTTCTTGATACTCACACATTCTACCAACACCCTCCACACTTAGCTTACTGACTTCCCACATTTGAAATTTGATGAAAAAGGTGGCCCACTATTTTCAGGCAGGACTTCCTCTGTCTATTGACGTGGGTTAACTCCTCCCTGGATGGCCACGCATGACTCTGTGCTTCCCACACACTGGGTGGCACTAGGAGCCAGAGAGAAGGCTGGAGATAAACAGGGAAGAGGGCGATGTGCATGGAATGTTCGAGGCTCTCACTTCTGCCGATATTCCCTACTGTTCCTCATACTCTAACCACCTAACCAAGCAGCTCCTGCTATGGCCAGAGATCCTTGGAGTCATGAGAAACCTTAGATCTTGTCCCTTGCTCTTTTAGGAAGTAAATTGAGATAGTTATAGGAATCTCAAAGACAGTGGTTTAAAAAAATAAAAATTTATTTTTCTCTCAGGTAAGAGAATTCTGGACATAAGAGTTCCAGGGCTTCTATGGTAGATTCATGCACAATTTTGTCCATGTTCCTTTCTTGATTTTGCTCCACCACCCACAGCAAGCTCATTCTAAACATGATCTCATGGATACATCACAGCTGCTAGAGCTCCAGCAATCACAGCCCCATTCCAGACAAGAAAAAAAAGGATGAGGAAGAGCATGGAGGCCCCTGCCAACTGCATAAGCTCCCAACAAGAGAGTTTTCCTGGGAGCTGGACCCACAACTTTCATTCACACTTAATTGCCACCCTTTCCCTAACCACCTACAGGAGATAAGTGAGAGATTTGTCTTTTTAGTAGGGCACATAGACATGGCCAACTGCATCAGCATTCTGCAACTAAGAGAGAAGGAAAGGTAGAAATCTAGGAGATGGATGGCAACCTGTCTCCCGCCAGCACCAAGATTAAACTTGGATTAAGCAATCCTGAGACTAAACCCCAGAGTTTAATCCAGAAAGTTCCCTCAGGGGATAAGGAGATGTAGAGATTCTTTCTTACCTACATCCATTTAAAAAAATTAAAAACCATATATTAGTAGTAGATGCTCATTACAGAAAATTTGGAAAGCATAAAAAAATAGAACAGAAAATTAAAATCCCCAGTCATCTCCCACCAGAGACAACTGTCGGTGTTTTGCACGCGTCCTTGTGGGCTTTATTAGTCTCATGCGTGTGCCGACACACGCTGCAACATGCTTCACGTTCAGTGTTATGGGCTGCTTTTCTCTCCAGCTCTTAATTTATAAGCACGTCCCAACATACATTACTTTTGAAGGTTTCATTTTGAATGGCAGAACAATATTTCATCATAATGATTTTTCGCCCATAATTGATTTGCCTAATCCGCCACTATTAGGCATTTTTAGATGGTTTCCAGCATCTGGCCATTATCAACGGCACTGGATGACCAACTCTGCTCATAGATCTTTGTCTCCATCTCTGATTACTTCCTTATGGCAGATTTCTGGTCTCAGCCAGGTCAAAGGGGATACACATTTTTCAGGTTCTTGATACTCATCATGATGTTGCCCTCTTGGAAAGCTGGCCAGGGTACCACACACCCCTACGTGGAGTCCAAGAGCATCCTCAAACAGGTTTCTGAGGCCTCCCAGCCCCTCCTTCAGCATCCTTGCCCTGACTTGCCTGCCTCAGCCTCTTCTCTCAGCTCCCTTGGGAAACACAATAGAAAACGATTATATTCTGAAATACTTAATATGTTTTTTATCTGAAAGTATTCTAAAAAGTCAACATAATTACTCCAGTCCCAATTAAGTTTAATTTGCAGCAAATTACACAGTTAGCATGAAGTGGGGGTTGCTTTGCTGGTTGGAGCAGAGAGGGGGTTTGGCTGTTTATAACAGGAGCCATGGATAAGAGAACAGGCTGGGGAAGCTGCACTTCCTTAGGAGGGTGTTATCCCCAGTGGGAGCCTCAGTGCCTTGGAGCCCCGGAAGTGCACCAATGCCCCAGGAGACCCTGGAGATGTACTCCTCACCCATTGCTGCATAACAAATTGCCCCCACACTTTCCGTGGCTGAAGCTATGGACTTTTTTCTTTTTTTGCTACAAACATTTCTGATCTCACATATTCTGTGAGTCAGGAATCTATGTGTAGCTCAGCTCGGTGGCTCTGACTCAGGGTCCCCCAGAAAGCTGCAATCGAGGTATCACCAAGTCACAGCCCGATGAGAAGAGGAGCCGCTCCAAACTCACACACGTAGGTCTCTCCAAAGGGCTGCTCTGGCCCCGGTGAGCTTGCCCTGTGTCTTCCCAGGTATCCCTGAGCCTGTCCCCTTGTGTATAAAATGGAGAGGATGGATGGGAGACTCTCGCACAAGCTGAGCACATAGTAGATGTTCAAGCAATGTGAGTTGCGGTCATTGTTAAGAAAGTCACTTTTCCAAAGGCCCAGAGGCAAGACCTGGACCCCTGCCTCCTACCCCAGGCACAGTGCAAGTCCTAAGCATCTGACCTTGGGCCACGCCCCTGAGAGAGGACAGAGTTTGTATGGCTCCACACAGGAGGTTATCCAAGCCGGGCCCTCCGAGGCTCATCTTGCTGAATATGGATGAAGACAGTTTCCCTGTCTAAGCCCACTTTTAACATCGTACCACCCAGTGAGGCCAATACTTGTCGTCCTGTGACTCTACTGGAAGATTATTTTCATGTTGAATGGAGCTTCAGTCTACCTCCATGTCCTCCCAGCCTGGGACCCAGACATCATGCCTTCCTCCCCCAGATCTCTGGCAAAGTCATCACAACTGCCAGACCAGACCATTCTGGGTGATGGATGGTCTCTCTTCAATGTTGGCTCCCCTTTAATCTTCTGCAGGGTCGTTAGGACAGAAAAACATTTGAGCTCCGGGTGGCCTTTAGAAACTGCAAGCTAAACACCAACCAGAAAGGGCTGCTTAAGGCTTAACCTTCCCCTTCCCAGACAGGCCCAGGCCTCAGGCAGATGGGCCTACAGCTCACCGGCCTGAGCTTACAGGCAGCCCCCCAGGTCCTTTTCCCTGGTTCTTCTCAGCCTGGTGAGCAGGTGGCTGTGTGGCAGAGGGAGGACAAGGGGCAAAGGAACCTTGAGTCTCTCTGTTTCAGTTTGTAGGCAAAGGACCCACCCCCACCCAGGCTGGATAGAGGGCAGAGCACTGAGGGGTCTTGCTGGGGGCTGGGTGACTTTGGGCTAATGTCTTAACCTCTCTGTGCCAGATTCCTACAGGGTGAAGGAGCTAAAGGGACTCCCAGCTCTGAGTTCCTAGGGTTTATGTTTCATGGCAAGAAGTGCCTGGTGGTCTTCCCCAAGATGGGTAACGTGCCCACGGTCCCCCCAGGTCTCTGCACTGGTGCCCCGTAGATCACACGTAACCAAGTTGGAGGGCCACCCCTGGAGACAGAGGGGAGAGTATGACCTAAATAAGCTGACAGAGCAGAGGGAGCCCAGCAGCCCCTGGGACACCCGCACACACATGCAGTACCCCGTAGCCTCACAGCAACCCTGTGAGGAAGGGATGTCATTTACCGCACTTCTCTCACAGCTAACAATGCTGAGGCTCCAAGTGGTGGAGGGACCTGCCCAAGGCCACACCCCAAGCAAGTTATATACAGGTCTCTCTGATTCCAAAACCCAGACTCTCACACATCACACCACTGGCAGGAGAGTGTAAGTGTTGATCCCCCTCCTTCCCATCTTCCTGTCCTTGCACATTCAATCTTCCCCTCCCTATATGCCTTCCTGTCCTCTATCTAAATCCTACCCAGCCCAGGCCTGCCTCCTCCAGGAAGTCCTCCTTGATGTCTGACAGTCAAATCCTTAATGGCTCCGCCCCACTTATCCTCTAGTTGTTCAATTTCCCAGCAGTTTTGGATTTTGCTGCCCTGAGGCCCAGACATAAGCATGGGCTCATTTCGTTGTCTCACCAGGTTGATCAGTGTTTACTGGGCACTGACTTGGAACCAGGCACTGTGGGGGCCACAAGGGGGAATGGAACAAATGTCCAGGGAGCACCTGCAGATGACCCTCACTCCCATGCTTAGTGGGAGCCCACGTGGGGTCCTGCAGGCCCCTCACCCTGCTGGGAAGCTGAGGAACCTGAGGCCCAGGGAGGGGAGGAGGCTGCTCAGCTCCCACAGTGAGTCAGGGGCTGGCATTCAAACCCAGGCCAGACTCCAAGATCCACCCCAACCTGCTACCTGCCCAGAACTCTTTAAACCCCCGGCCGGGGCAGGCTTTGTCCTTTAGCTTGGAGCCCTTTGGTCTCACAAGTGGGGCTCCGACGGCCACAGCTGAGCAGAGGAATGACGGGGAGCAGCAAGGCCAGGCCCTCACACCACCCCTCAGCGACATGCAGGGCCCTTATGACACCTCCCAGTGACTTACAGGGCCTTTATACCAACCGTCAGTGACACACAGGTCCTATAGGTCACCCCTCAGTGGTATGCAAGATCTGTCAGCCCTCAGTGACATGCAAGGCCCCTGTCACCCAGAAGTGGCATGCAGGGTCCTTATGATAGCTACCAGTATGTCACCCATCAGTGACACACAGGGCTGTTAGGTCACACTTCAATGACACGCAAGGCCATGTCACCCCTCAGTAACATGCAGAGCCCTGTCACTTCCCAGTGATGTGCAGGGCCCTTAGACTGTCACCTCTCAGTGACTCTCAGAGCCCTGCCACCCCTCGGTAACATGCAGAGCCTGCCACCCAGTGACATGGGGGGCCTTGAGTCATCCCATGGAGACATGCTCACCACTTCTCTTTACCCTCAGCCTGGCCTCCCAGCCGCACCTCCGCCTGGGGACTCCGTCCACCCCTTCCTCCACACCGTCCCCAGGGCCCGCTCTAGCTGAGAAGCCGCAGGGCATAACCTTTAGGCTTCCGGCCCAGATGCTCTTTCTCCAGCCTTCCTGGGCTGGTCCTCGCCAGCTCCACGCTCAGAGAAACACCCAAGGAACAGATGGCGCTGCAGGTCCCGGGCCCAGGGTCCGGCCCCGGGACTGGTGCTCGCTGATACCTCTCATCCTTGGAGCTCCTGACAACATCCCCCTGCTGAAAGGGGGGGTGTGCATGTGTGCATGGGGGCAGGAATGCCCTCGGTGCCCCCAGGCCCTGGGGGCTCTGGGGCTGTGTGGGCATCTGGGGGGTGCCCAGTCCTCAGACAGAGAACTTGCTTGACCAGGAGCACCACCTCCTGGGCACCCCTGTGTGACCTCCAAGACTGTTTTCTCATTCAGCCTTGACCTAAAAGAGAGAGAGGTTAAGGGGGAGGGAATCGACTTCTAAGCTGCAACAGCTGGAAGGAGACCCCCAGATCAATGATAACTCTTCTGTGTACAGCCGGGGAAACTGAGGTCCAAAGGTCCCACAGCCAGTTAATGGCAGGGCCCCGGCTAACTCAGGACTTCTGCCTGTCAGTGCATCCCTGTAAGATGGGGTGTGTGTGTGTGTGTGTGTGTGTGTGAGAGAGAGAGAGAGAGAGAGAGAGAGAGAGAGAGAGAGAGAGCATGGCTGCTTGAGGTGTGCGTGACAGTCCCAGCCTCTCCCTGTGGCTGGCAGTCTGACTGTGTCTGATGGACCAGGGCCCCTTCTCAGAAAACTCTCCATCCTAGGCTGGAATGAGGCGGAGGGGGGAGCAGAAACCCCGTTCTTCTTTATTTGGTCTTTAGATTATAGAATGAAAATTAAATTTAGATTTAAACTCTTTGCAGGGAGGTAATTTTTCCTAATCATTCACCCTGCTGCACAGATCTCCACAACTTGATTATGTCTAATTAGATTAATTGGATGGAGAGTGATTTCTTTTCTCTCAGAGAATGAACCACGGAGAAGGGGGACCACTTGAGGCCCACTGACGCCCTGCCTCCAACAAGCCCCTCTGCAGGGTCTGTGCCTGGCGAGGAGGGGGCAGGGGTCCGGGCCAGGGTACCCCCTTCCTGGGGTACGCCCTTGCCAGGCTTCCCCTGCCGGACACCAGCTTTTTCCCTCAGCTTTGCTCATGGTCAATAATGGCAGACGGTGTGTACCGAGCACTTACCGCATCCCAGACACTGTGCTGTGCGCATCATCTCTTTAGTGCCCCAGTCACACTTCAAGAGCCATCTAACCCCCATTTTACAGATGGAGAAACTAATGTGCAGAGTCATGACACTCCTGGCCAAGGTCACTAGGTTGGGAAGTGGTGGGGCTGGGATTTGACCCCCAGGCATTCACCTGATGTCAACCCTTCTCACTCCACCCAGCCCCTCCCAGGTTAGGGGCCCTTCCTCCACATCGCCATTTCCCCTATACAAGCACTTGCCTGTTTCCCCAGTTGCCCCTGGCCTGGGCCTTGAGCCCCCCACGGCCACCCTGGATCTCAGCTATCTATGATCTTCAGAGCCCAGTGTGAGGCCAGGCACGTGGCAGACATTTGGTCAGAGTCTGCTGCCCAAGGTGTGGGGGTGGAAGCCCTGCTGGCTGCTGGTCACCCCCATAACCCTCACCCCCCAACCCGCCTGCTACCAATGCAACCAAGTAGGGTTGTACAATGCACCTGAGTTGATTGCAGCTGCCCCTTCCCGAAACCTCTCCCACAAACTGCCTGCAGCGTGGCGGGCATCCTGCTGGCAGCTCCTCCCACCCCAGACTTCACCCCCTCCTAGTGCCCTGAACCCCCAGAAGAGGGCAGAGGGGGACATAGGACATGTAGAGAGGGTGGTTACACCAAGCCCAGGATGCCACCAGATCAAGAGGTGTGGCCTCTTTGACTCTTGGGCCACAAGCATGTGGCGAAAGACACCCCGCCCCCGTGTCCCTAAGCACGTGGCAGGAGCTCAGGGACAAGTGTGGTGAAGCCCCCTCTCCTCAGAGCCCTGCTTCCTGCCGGCACCCCCTGTGCCAGACCCAGGAGTGAAGCCCCCTCTCCTCAGGGCCCTGCTTCCTGCCGGCAACCCCCCACCAGACCCAGGAGTGAAGCCCCCTCTCCTCAGGGCCCTGCTTCCTGCTGGCACCCCCTGTGCCAGACCCAGAGGCTCTTTGCAAGTCCTCCTCCCACACCCAGCCCTTCAAGCCTCAGTGTTTTCCTCTGCTGACAGTTCTCCCTGGAATCCCCCGCCTCTACCTATCACCTGTCTAATTCCAACTCAACTCTGCTCAGGTAGCACCCCCTCCAGAAGACCTTTCCTCACCCCCAGGCAAAGTTAAGCGTGCCTCTTTAGGGTCCCCAGAACTTCTGGGCTCACCCACTCTTAGCACCCCAGCCCTGGGTGGTGACGTCAGGTCTACCCTCATCCTCCTCCCCATTGCCGAATTTTTCTAGACTGAGAGCTCATCAAGAGCAGAGAAAGCCTGAGACGACCCTGGTTGGCCCCCCCCCCCCAGGCTGGGCCTTCCAGAGAAGGCACCTGGGAGAGGCACCAACCTCAAGGGCACACCTGGGGGGTCAGTACCCGGGAGGTCGAGGGGCCCAAACCCGGCATGCAGAGCCGTGAGCTGGCCTCCCAGATGGCCACTTACTCATATCCCACTCAGCGTCTTACACCATAAAATAGATGGCAGAGGGGAGAGTGGTTTAAGGAAATCTGAACTTTGACCAAGGAATTCAGAGATCTGGGAGGGGCTGGCACCTGGCCTTTGGCCCTGACTTCTCCTGAGCATCCTAATGAATGTAGGCCACCATAGAGCCAGTGGAACACTGCCCGAGTAACCTCAGCAGGCTGCCCTCTCCTCCTCACTGCTAAGAGCACTTGGCCCAGTCAGCAGGCTCACCGCCTGAGTCCTGGAGTAGCTCTGACCTGTAGCAGCAGCATGTGATGGCTCCAGCCCCAACCCCTGGGTCTCCTCACCAATTGCTGCACCCTAAAATTTGTCCTCTATGCCAGACATCCTGTATTTTCTATCACCAATCTCCCCACTCTAGTCCTCTCTGCACTCAGCATGCATTCACTGAGCCCCTGCCCTATATCTGCCAGGGATACTGGGGAAGAAAAGGCAGGCAAAGTCCCTGGCTTCTTGTTGCTGACATTTAGTTGAGAGAGAGAGAGAAGATGAAGGGAAGGGAGGGGAGGGAAGGGAGAGAGGAGAGATCGGGGAGAGAGAGGGAGAGAGAGATCAAGTTCAGAGCATGATGGGTACTAGGAAGGAAATAGAACAGGCGCATGAGACGGAAAGACTTTCTCTCCCCTTGGCCAGCCACCAGCACCTCTCATCTGAATCTCCCAACAGCTCCCTCAATGGTCTCCTGACCTCCAGCCTTGTTCCCAGAAGTCCGAATTTAGTTGTGTCAATTCCTCACATAAAACTTGTTGACAGCATCCCACAGCCTTCAGGAGAAAATCAAAATCCTTCAACAAGGTTCATAAGGGCCTGACCTTGCCCCCACTCACCTCCTCCAACCCACTAAATGGCAGCATGTCCGTGTTAACTGGCCACTAGCCTTACAGGTCGGATGGAGCAGCAGGTGAGTAATCCCGGAGGTGAGGGAGGAGCCCTGTGTCCAGAGAGCTGCAGGCACACGGGTGAAGTCAGAGGGCGGGGACGACTTAGAGCAGATCGTGTGGGACCCTTGTCTAAGGTGTCCTTTGCCACATTCGCTCCCTTCATTGTAGCTCTTTGGGAGCAGGGGCTACATTTTTTCATTTTTCCTTTAAAGCTCAAGAATGAGAAAAGATTTGGTTAGGAGAGAAGGCCAACAGCGATGTAGCCTGGAAACATTACTCTTGACCCACTGGGGCTGCTCGTGGGGGAGAGGAGTGATCTGAAAATGAATGTGTTGCTAAAGTAGCCAACACCAAGGGGGGCAGGTTCCAGGAAAACAAATGGTGAAAGGGCAGAGCCTCACTGGGTTGTGTTCAGCACCGCGGAGAGCTCTGAGGGCCAATGGCAGGCTTTTCTTTTCAGTATTCTGGGGCCACTCATTCGCTGCGGTCTTTACGTAGAGTTATCTGGCTGCTAAAGGAAGTTTATAAACTGTACTTGGTCATGAGAAACAAGGGCACAGACTCTGAAGTCAGACTATTTGTGTTCAAATCCTGCCTCTACCATGTACTGGTTGTATGAACTTGGCCTCATTTCTTAACTCTCTGTGTTTTGGTTATTGCGCCTAACTAATGAATATAGTATTTACCTTACAGGATTTGATGAAATGATAATAAAGAACTTAGCATAGAGAGTGGTACGTAGAAATTGTTATAAAAGTTTATTATTATTGTTGTCATTATTATCCCCCAAAGCTTTTCTATATAAGGGGGAGGGTCGTGAACGCTTCAGAAGGCGTTCATGCCACCGAGGGCCTGTCAACCTTCAGGGAGGTGTTTTGGGGTGGTAGCCAGGATACTGGGATATGTCTCAGTCATCTCAGGTGGCTATAACAAACACCATAGTCTAAGGGGCCTAAACAACAAACATTTATTTCTCACAATTCTGAAGCCCGAGAACTCCAAGATCGAGGTGCTGGCACATCTGGTGTCTGGTCAGAGCCAGCTTCCTGCCTCGTAGACGGCTGTCTTCTCACTGTACCCTCCTGTGGCAGAGGGAAGGAAGAGAAAGCAGGCTGTCTCATCTCTTCTTCTAAGGCATTAATCCTTCTAAGAGTCCCACCCCCATGACCTAATTACTTCCCACAGACCTCATCTCTGAATACCACCACGAAGAGGACTGGGTTTCAACATAAAAACTGGGGGGACAGAGACAAAAACATCAGTTCACAGCAGGATATTTAGTGAAGTAAGAAATGCCAAACCAGAAGCCTGATGCCAGCTACTTTTAATGAGCTATGTTACTTTAGATGAGTCATGTAACCCATCCAGCTTCCATTTTCCACGTGAAAACATGGCGTTTTATTTAATTTGCATGTTTATAATTTAATTTTTCCTTTTTCTTTCACCTTCCTTCCTTTCTTCCTGTTTTCATCTGTAAGAATAGATTCATGTATTTCTTGGTAAATTATAAATAAAATAGTATAAATGGGTGTGATGGGCTGCATGTTTGTGCCCCCCCCACACACACCAAATTCATGTGTTGAAACCCTAAGCCTCAATGGGATAACATTAGAAGGTGGGGTCTTTGGAGATAATTAGGTTTAAATGATGCCATGAAGGTGGAGCCCCCATGATTGGATTAATGTCCTTCTAAGACAAGAGACTAGAACACACTCACAGCCAAAGGAGGACTCCCCAACATAGCAGCCACCTGCTAACCAGGAAGCGCTCTCACAAGAGCTCAACCATGCAGACACCTTGACCTCAGACTGCCAGACTCCAGAGCTGTGGGAAATTAATTTCTGTTGTCAAGTCACCCAGCCTCTGGTACTCTTGCCATAGCAGCCTAAGCCGATGAAGACAATGAGGATCGTAGACTGTGGCATTTAAGGGTCTTTCTAGTCCTAACTGAACCTAGTCTTTGATTCTGCCTTTCCGAGAGTGCATAATGTGTTGAGCTGTGATGAGCAGGGATGCCTTTGGGAAGGCCACAGCCTGCACCTACTGAAGGGAGGTGGTTGCCCTTGCTCTGGGCATTTCCAGCCTCTTAATCCAACATTGGACTTCCCCTCTTTTTTCTAATTTATGCTCAGGCTCTTTGGGCCTTTTCCACTTCGATACTCAGGTGGTCAGCACTTTCTACCTGCTCACCAAGCTTCAGCCACGATGGCATTCTTTCATAAGCCATGATTCTCGCCCTGGGTCTTCTCGCCTATGCCATTCCCTTTGACCGAAACATGCATTATCACATAGGATTCTTTCAGTTGCAGGGGACAGAAACCCAACTCAATATGACTTAAATAAAATAAAGAAATATGGGCAAAAGGGAGACAATGTAACTGCCTCTGTCACCTGAAAAGTTCAATCCAGGTAGGGCTGGATCCAGAGAGTCAAATGGTATTGTCAGGATTTCATTTTCAATCTCTCAGCTGCATTTTTTTTGTATTCTTGATTCTCAGGAAGGTTCTGTCCCCAAGGTGGGAGATGGCCACAGGTGGCTCCAAACTTATATCACACAGGTTGACCACACTTTTTTGCTGATAGTTTAAGCAAAAGCACCTGGTAGTTTTCCCTTATGGGCCCACCTTGGACCATACGGCCATCTCTGAGCCACGAGTGACCAGGAGCGGAGTTCATAGTAACCAGGCCTGGATGATATGGCCATTGTGGAACAAGAGCTTGTGGTGAGGTCAAAGATACTGGGCGAATTTTTATAAAGCAGGCGGCCATGGCTTTTCTTTCCAGTTCCCTCATCTGAGTTCCACGCAACCCTTCGGGTTCCCTTGTGCGGCACTCACTTGGGGAAGACCTCTCTGGGTTAATTATTCAAGCTGGGGTCCTTCAATCATCTTTCCTTCCATTTTTAGCTTTTAACATATCAATAGCTGACATCTATTGAGCCCTTACTATATATCAGACAGTGTTCTGAGTGTTGCACATGTATTAACAAACTAACTTCTCATAACAACCCCAGTAGGTAGTTATTTTATGATCCTAATTTTCTAGTTAAGGACCAGTTAGGTCAAGGAACTTGCTCCGGATCTCACGGCTGGAAGGTGACAGCCAGGATTCAAACCCAGGCAGGCACTCTTCAGAGCCCATCCAGTAGGAAGGCTACCCACTTTCTTACGATAATCACACAGCTTACTTCTGCTTACATGTACTATTGGTCTGATTATTTGCTCAATGGCTGCCCCCTCCACTAGATTCTGGACGCCACAGATACAGGACCCCATCCATCTCAGCCATTGCGAGGTCCCCAGCACCCATCACGGTGAACAGAGTAGGACTTGGTGTCCTGACTTTTCCTGCAGAAAATGAGGCTGCCCAGCCCTGTCTTCCGGCAGGGGGATTTAGAGAGTCCCCACACAAAGGGACCCCATTTCTCCTCTTCCTCCTTGTCCTGCTCACTCTCTCTGTCCTTCCCTGACCCTCTGCCCTCCTCCATGCTCTTCCTCCCTCTCTATACTGCTCCCTGACACCCGCCCCTCACCATCTCTCCTACTTTTCTGCTGGTGTTCTATACTATCTCCTCCTTCTCCCCATCTCCTACTCCCCAGCTAATTAAATGATACCATGAAATGTGTTTTATTTGCATTTGGCTCAGAGGCCTTAGTGCTGTTGGCTGCATGTTTATTAAATGGCTCTGCATAGAGGAATGTAATGAACCAATTTTATTACAGCCGTCATCGCTGCCCATCCTAGGACGTGATTATGTATTCACTGGGAAGACAGTGAACCACAGACCTCAGCTACTAGTGCACAGGGTTTGGGAGTGAGGAGAGGAAGGAGAGTGTGGCCCTGACTCAGGGAAGGACCTGAGCTCTGTTTAGGGTGGGGGAGGGAAGGTCAGGTCGACACCTCTATCGCTGCGGCACCCCCATGACTGTGAATGTCAGAAATCCCACTGGCTTCAAATCCCAGGGTTCACAACTCCTGAGGGTAGTTATTGCAAGGAGTCCCCTAAGTCAACTCTGTACCAAGCACTCTCTGTAGACAAGATCGGCTTGGCGCTCTAGGATGACTGTTTTATTATGTGTGTGTGCTACTGTGATTATGACGACAGAGAAATTCATTGAGAAGCATCACAGGAGAGCATTCCAACGACTATTCGTCCATGGTGTCTTTCCTCTCTGCACCACAGATGAGCACTGTTAGTGACAATAATACCGCCGGCTACACTGAGCCAGGCACTAGACTTGGTGATTCACCTGGATAATTGCATTTGACCCTCACGAGAAGTGGATGAATCAGGTATTGTTATCCCCATTTTATGTGCGAGAAAAATGGAAGCTCAGAAAAGTGATAGGCCCAAGGCCATGTAGTCAGGACACAGCGGATCCAGAGCATGAACCCGAGACTGCCCTCACCAGAGCCTCCCGGCTGTGGACGGCCACCTGCAGTTTCAAAGGGCGGGCCACATCATCTACAAGTTCTACGTCTTGTTTTATTAATACTAGAAAAGGTGTCCTAAAACTCAAATACCATAGCGGTAAGTAACGGTTTCTACAGAAGACTCACCTTCCTCTCCATGGTTAAGCTGGGCTGGGCGCTAAAACCATCTGACTTGAAGCAGCGAGTTTGCATGGAGGCCGGACCTGTGACAAGACCAAGGTCCAGGACCCCCAGAAGCACAAGGACTGAAGTTCAGTCGCACTGTGGGTCAGCCAGCCTGCGGGGAGAGGCTCTGGTTTGGAGTTCGGAAACCTCAGCCCCGTGACTACGTGAGGTAAAGGTCTTTGTGGCGGGGCGGGGGGTGGCAAACACAGAAGCTTTCAGGTTATTTAGGCAGGTCTTGGGCTAGGACTTAGAATCCCTGAGCTCATCCTTGGTTTTTTCCACTTTTTTCAGCCACATTGCAAGCAATCATCCAATCTCATTATATTTGTCGGTTTGACATAAATGTTCAAATGTATCGTATACACGGTCGGTCATTTCCTAGCTTCTTAGCAGTGGGTGACTGAGAGAACCCGGTGGCAATGCCACACGTGTCTCTACTGCCAGCTCACATCATGGACAAATCAGTGCGCTCCTTCCTACTGGAAACAGAGTTCGTAGCATCTTTAAATCTAACCAGATTAGACAGCCAGTTCCAAAAATCTCAAAACTGATTCAAAAATAATTTATGTTTAGCAATAAGATTCTATTTCTCTGGAACCACTTTTAGTACCCAGACCTGTATTCGTTGGATTCTCTAGAGAAACAGATCCAATAGGGTGTGTAAACATAACCAGAAAGGGAACTTATTAGGAGGAATTGGCTCATGCAGTTACGAAGGTGGCAAGTCCAAACCTGTAGTGTGGGCCAGCGGACAGAGCCCCAGGAGAGCTGACCATGCCAGTGAGGTCTACAAGCAGCCAGCTGGAGGGCTTTCTCTTACCCGGGGTGGGGGCTGGTCTTTTTGTTCTATGCAGGCCTTCAACTGATGGGATGAGGCCCACCCACAGTATGGAGAACAAACTGCTTTACCCGAATTCCCATTTTTGCTCAGTATTTAAACAGTATTCTCATTCAGAAACACTCTAGTTGACATAAAATTAACCATCACAAGACCTGACCACAAAATAATGAGGCGACATTAGTGAGCACATCTTGAGCACTTCTTGCATGTCCAACTCTGTACTCAGCACTTCAGATACTTTACTTTAACCCTCACAACCCCCTATAAGCTCTGTAAATGGCTTCTCTTATTTTCCCTCATGAAGCCAAGTCTCAGAGAGGTTAAGTTACTCACCCAGTGTCACACAGCTTTTAAGTGGGAGACTTCTAGCTTACACCCTGTGCTTGCCTGCTCCACGGCCCATATATCCAACCACCACACAGAACCGGCATGTCTGGGACCATGGCCACAGGGGTGGGGAGGAAGGGCAGGTACAGAGATCTGAGAATCTCAGCTGACAGGAGACAGAGACAGCAAAGCTGGCCAGAACTTGGGGTTGAGTTTGAGGAATAAGGAGGAGAGAGGTCAGATTTGAGAGGAAGAGCGTGAGCTCGTTCATGTTAGAGGCAGAGACAAGGCAGGGGGCCTTTCTCTCTCTACTCTCTCCCAGGAGCATCTAACCCGGGGTGGGGGGAGAGGTGCTCTTGACTCTTCCTAAGGATTCCAGAATTAACATCTCCAAGCCCAGACACTGCTCTTTGTATCAGTCAGGCTGAACAATGCCTGACGCAGCCTCCAGCTCCGCGCTGTAATAATCACTCGCCTATTTTTGCCCAGGCCCCCTTGTTCCCACCCCCTCACCTGATCATGCCTGAATCTTGATTCTGCAATAATAGAACCAATAATTTGACTAATTGTATGGGTCTAAAAATCGTCCAATGGGGAGGCCAGGTGGGCGCCCCGCTTCCACTCCACCACCCACCCTAATGCAACGCCTGACACTTTCCATTTAGTTTTCAGTTCCTTTACCATCAGAAATGACAATTAAATTTCGGATGTAAATACCACTTTACCAAACTGAATTAATGTGGGTGAGGAGGGGCAGACAGGCTCCAGCCGTGTGATCAGAGCATCGCGGGCACCCACCCTCGGTCCCCTTGAGGCCCCTGAAGGGAGGGTGGGAGGCTCTGGGGTCCTCATTGGAAGGCACCACTTCAAACCTCCTCCTCGGGGCAACCGAAGCCCATACCCCTTTGCCCTCTTGCAGCCTTTCCCCTGCTGGGAGAGCCTGAGGGCAGCAAAGTCCTTTCTCATTAGTGGAGCTTTGGATCCAATCAGACTAGAGAGGGACCCGGTCACTTGTCGGTGAGGAAATGGAGCCCCAGAGGTTCTCCTTCCGGGTGGCTCGTCAGAGAACCGACATCGCGATGCAGCCAAATAACCTTCATTTGGGAAAATACGAGGGCCTGCGGGGAGAAATACAATAGAACCTGAGTGTTTACGTATCTCAGGTAAATGTAAGAATGTTAACCTACGAGAATAAACAGATAAACTTAAAAAAAAAAACAAAAACAAGCTGTTGGTTTCTTCCTTCCCAAACCCGAAGCGCTCACAGGGAAGATGAGGGAGATGCCTGACAAAGCTTCCCCGTGGCACTGGCTAGGAACGGGGTAGTGCCCACCACGAGAACTCCACCAGAGCAACTGCCCCCAAGGACCCCAAGCCCTGATCTGCAGAGCAAAGAGAAACAGGCGCGGTTGCCATGGGCACTGGTGCAACTGAGGAAAGGAAAGAGCATAAAAATAAATACTAGCCCTGGGGAGGGGCAGGAATACCCCTCTCATGATAGGCCCCAGGTTATGGCTGTGGACAGAAACACTCGTGATGTCTGTGCCTGGAGACCCAGGGACACGGCACTTGCCTAAAACTGAGACTTAATCATATCATCAGAAATATACCCTCCCACACTGGCTAACAAGCACTGAGTAAAAATAACAATGGAATGTGTGTGGGAGAGCTTTAAGAGACAGGTTATTTCTGGGGCGCAGCAGAACAGCAATGCCCAAAGGCAGGGACACGGGAGCTGACACTGGAGACCGGGAGGTAAAGGAACACAGCTGAGTTTCACAGCCAGGATCGAGCGGGGTCGGGGTTCCAACCCTGATTCCAACCCTGATTCCACCAGGGAGAGACGTGCAGGGGCTTTAACACGCCCTGTAACCTGCATCTCCACCCCTGCCATCTCGCAGGGAGGCATTATCTCTGGTAAAGCAGAACGCTTGCCATTACCAGAGCGAGACCGGGCCTCCCCAGATGCGTCTCCCGCTCAGAGTCCTCGTGTAGAATCGTGGCGCACCCCTCCAATGTCTGATTTCAGAGGCGCCCTTCTCCAAAGCCCAGGCTCCTCTCCAGCTTGTCTGGGACTGGGCCTTCACAGGTGGAAAGCCCGGGACCTGACCGACTGAGGCCTGCTCGGGTGGCATCCTTGGGTGATTCGGGAGTGGGGCTTGGGGAGGGGTGGTGTCCTGGTGCTTCTTAGGTTCCCTGAAGACCCAAACTAAGAACCAAGGATTTGAGGGTAGTCGTTAGAGGTCATCTTTGAGGGCAACCGATTGCTCGATAAATCTAGAGCCTATTCCAATCAAGATCTCTCCAAGCAGCTCTCTCTTTGGCCTTCTTAGGACCACCTTGGTTTCAAGGCAGCCCCCCTAAGTCATCTCTCATTGCCAAACCAGAGAGTGGACTGGGAATCCTGACCCTTCTGGTGAACTCCATCCCCATTCCTTCTCCATAGCGCAGTGAGCAGTAAGCATGGAGTCACACTGTGCACGGAGGTCACCAGACTCCTAGTCTTCGAGGTCCGGGGCCAGGTCTGACCTGAGTGCGGGGGGCAGGAAAGGGTGAGGAGGAAGAAGAACACGCTCCGTGCCTTCATTTTATTGCAGATCACAGGTTGGCAATGAGGCAAATTGCAGCTCGTCAGATGCTGAACAACTTTACTGCTGTTCAGCACTGGTTTCAGCCTCAACTGCACCTGGATGGTTCTTCTCAACTGCTCCTCCTACTCTCCTTGAATTGGGAAAAAGGAAGGAGAGATGCTAGCATCAGCGAAAACTCTGGAGTGAGAATTGCTGGTGGGAGCTAGATATTCCTGGAAGTTGTAGAAAGTAGAGCAATTTAAAAGCCTAATAGTTAGATTCAGGGAGGCTTCCCTCCCCTGTGCGCCCACACCGGCCACCTCGTTCAATCCGCACCTCCTGGGCCTCACTTCTGGGGCTCCTGCCCTGCCCCCCTGCCTCTCAGCAGCATGACCCTTAGCGAGCCCCGCCCCTTTCCTGAGCCTCAGTTTCCTCGTCTGCAAAATGAGGATAACAGCCCCTCCCTACAAGTAAAGGTGAGGACTCAGTGAGATAATCCTCGAAAAGTGCCTGGCTCAGGGTGTGGCACAGAAGAGGCAGCAGCCGTCACCCTGAGACCGGGCTCTGCAGGGCCATTTCGACGGCGAAGCCCTGGACCCACTAGAGGGCTGCTATTCCCTCACTATCACTAGTTCCATCGTCCCTCCCAGGATCCCACGTCAGGGGGACTGTCCCTCTCCTGCCCTCTGCCACCCCGTGTCCATCTGTCCAGCTTTGACAGGCAGGTCCGGTCTGAACTCAAGGTGCAGAAATGGATTCTCTGTGCGCATGAAAATTGGTGATTCACCCAAGAGTCATAGAAAATAGTCCTCTTTTTCCCTTAATGACAGAAGCATAGTTGTGCTGTGGTCCAGCTCTGTGCCTCTGCAGACAATTGAAGCTGCTCGCGCCCTCCTCCGCCCCCTCTCCACCAGCCGGGGCCTCATGGCTGACAATTTGGGGAAATACAGCCAGGCCTTTTAAGACACATTATATAAAAAGCAGATTCCACCAAGCGAGCTGTTACCTTTTCTTCTTTCTTTTCTTTTTCTCTCACCTTGCGCATTTGCACATGGGTTTCAAGCTTCAGAACTTTCAGTAACACTTGAAAAAAGTCAGGAATATAGATAATTTCATTTATACCCTAGCGCATTTCTATTTTTTTTTAATTCTATAACCTTGTTGTACCAGAGAGATCTGCTGGGGAGACTGCCCCTTTCAGAAGGTCCACAAAGCCTGCCCGTGGGCCCAAGGCTTTTTTCACTTGCCAGCTTCCTGCTTGTGGGGCTGCCAGCCTGCGGGTCGTGGTCCTCAAGGAGAAACCCGTGACGCTCTGTGTCCCTGGCTGTAGCTGGGTATCCGAGCTGGGCAGCCCCCATGGCAAGTTAGAAGAACAGAGTGAAAAATCAGTCCAGTTGCCTCTGAAGTGGCTTCTCAAGGGAATAAGAGACACTGTTGAGAAGATAGTGCTTGAAGATGGTGCCGCGGCATTGGATTTCCTCACTGTGTTTCGTCTGCTTTCTCTTCTTTCAACAATATCTCCTGTTCACTCTCCTGTCTCAGGAAAGAGCGACAAAGGACGATGGCTCTATGAAATCTGAGAACTCCTGGAAGACGTGGCTCTTCAGGTTGTACTCATCTGCCACATGAAACGCCGCCGAGTTCGAGAGTGTAAACTCGGGCAGTTCCAGGGGCCGTGCATAGTCCGCGCTGGGATCTGTCGGTGAGTCCCTGCTCCTGCCTGGGCCACAGCTTCTGTTCGAGCTGTGATGCTCCGGGCGGTGCTGCAGGTCCGGCTGGGCACGTCGCCCTGCCTCCCCTCTCTGGGATCTTGGGACGGCTCCACCCATACCCTCCCCTCTGTCCTTGTGGACTTGGGATGAGGCCGGGGGCTCCATCTGGACACTTCTCCTTGAGCCCAGACCCCTTTTCTGGCCAATACCATCTTGAGGCTCCACAGTCCAGTGCTGGTTCTTTGTCTGGACCTTTGTCTTTGGCCTTGACATTGGGTCTGTGAGTCTTCTCTCCCTTCTGGCTCACTCCAGCCTCATGGGTCCTTCCCACTGCAGAACCAGGCAGATGGAGCAGAACTGAATTTTATACCATATTCAGATGTGAGCAAGGCCCCCGGCCCAGGGCTCTGCGACTCAGAGGGCTCCAGTCTGGCCCTCCTCGGGACGTGCCCCCCATGGAACTTGGAATGGACATGGCCCCTGAAACTGGGGCTCCTCTCCTGTTCTCAACCCTTCCTCCTTTCCCAGCCTCCCAGAATGAACCTGCCTCCTCTCGGTCTTCCAGACTGAACTGGTTCTTAGCTCTGCTTCCCTCCATGGACTCCCTCCCCGGGCTTAGCTTTCTCCTCATTGCAGGGATGGTGGTCACCAGCAACTCCAGGCTTAAAGTGTCCTTACAGCTTGCACAGCCAGAGGAGGAGAGACCTGTCCCTTCAAGTGTCCATATGCCAGCACTCAGGGACAGCTCTGATGTGCCTGTCCCAGGGGGGACCCCAGCTCTACCACATGGAATTGGCTTCTTATCACAAAGGTGAGAGATCCCATTGGCTGAAGGGGGAGCAGGGGTTCTGCACGAACACTCCGGAGCTTCTTCCCACGACCTAGCGCACCCCCAGGCTCACAGAACCCTGGAAGGACAAGGGCCTCCCTGCTGTGACTGCAGTCCCCTAAAACTCACAGAAAGTAAGGGTGGGGTCCTCTAGCTGGTGGCAGAGTTCAAAGGGCTCAGGGACAGCACTCGCAGAGAAAGTAAGGAAACCATTTCAAGTCTCCTCTCCTGGCTTTCCACTTGGTGGTGGGAAAAGAAATTCTGGAGGAACTTGGGCCTGGGACTCAACCCCCCTGCAGTCCCACTGGACCTTGGAAGGAACAAAAGGCCCAGGGATGCACGGACACACTGGCGTCTCCAGGCCCCTGGGATGTCAGAGTGTTATGATCTTCCTGGGAGAAGTGATGACGGAAGCGAAAGGAATTACACACAGGCCTCACCCGGGCTGTGGATTCCTAAGTGTGGAGGTGCGACAAGATCATCCCTGTTGACTTCCAGTCACCGAAGGAAACACAGCAGCTGGGACAGACGGTCCCCGTGGGGCTCCCCAGGGGACGTGGCCTCCAGGTCTGTTTCACTCAGGGGTCCCAAGGACCTTCACCTTTGTTCGCTCAGTCCCTCATTCATTCAAAATCTTGGCTTATGTTCCCCCTTGTACTAGGCCCAGTGAACAACAGGATGCTCCCTGCCCCCACTGAGCTTCGAATCTTAGGGGTTGACAAAAATGACCAGACATTCAAACAAATTAATATATAAATTAAAACTGGGGTGCACGGAATTAAGGGAACAAGTGGGACAACATGTGAAAGAGAAACCGGCCCTGATTTGGCAGGAATGGCCTTCCTGGGGAGCCACTGGACTGACAGCAGAAGGGTCAGGAGCAGTCAGACAGAAAAGAAAGAAAAGAACTGTCCTGGTGGTAGGAACAGCCTGTGCAAAGGCCCTGAGGCTGGAAGGAGTTTGGGGCATATCAGGAACGACAGCCCCGGCGTGGCTGAAATAAGGCTGGAAACCCAATAAGGACCAGATCAAGCAGGACCACGTCAGCTATCTCAAGGTCTAGTGGCTCATCCCAAGGCAGTGGGGACCATGGGAGAGGTTTAGGCTGGACTGTGACCCCACTGGGTTTGTGTTCTCAAAGTCTCTGTCTGCACTGTGGAGAGTGGACTGGGGAAAGGGAGGGAAGGAGAAAAGCGTTCCAGGAAGAGAGAGCAGCTCATAGGCTGGTAAGGCCTGAAGTTTTAGGAACCTCCCGGAGCAAGTGGCTTGGAGCCTAGAGGGAGGGGGAGAGGCAAAGCAGGGTGGGGATTTGGGCGGGGCAGGTTTCTATTGTAGATGATAGATTTGAGGACCTTTAATCACTCGACCATTTATTCATTCAATAGTTTGCATGTGTACAGGGGCATTGGGGTGGAAGTAGCTCCGTGGCCACATTCAGGACAATAGTATGACAGAACTTGGTGGCTAACGGTACAGGTGAAGATGACAGAACTGGACCTGGGGGAACTTATCTTTCTGTCTTTGTCTTTGTTCTTTAAGGTTTTGCCTGGCGGAAAAACGGAGTGTAGGAGGTGAACTCACTGGGAATAGGACCTGGGCAGTGAGTAGACAGGCGGACAGTAAGTTCCTGGTCTCCCAGAAGAGGAAGGGAGGGACAGAAGGATCCAGAAAGGTTACAGTTTGTCCTCAGTGCCCAGCCCAGCAGTTCAGGCCCAGGTATTCAGGGGCTGGGGGCTACTGGGGACACTGAGGCCAAAGCCCAGAGCACAGGGCCCCACACTATGAAGTTGGGACTGGTCCACAGAGCACCATGACCAGAGAAGCAACACTATTTTTACCTTTCACCTGCTCAAGGGTCCAAAGAAGCCAGGGTACTCTCTAGCCTGAGCTGGAGACTTGGAGCCTCCAGGTCAAGTGTCTGAATGACATCTGTCATGTGCGGCACACAGGCAGGGGGCTAGGATTAGCTCTGCCAAGGCATTCCTGGAAGACCACCCTGAGGAAGTGGCATCTGAGTATGGTCAGAGGTCAAACAGGACATTTTTATATGTGAAATGACATGCTGGTTAGAGCCAAAAGTTGCAGAGTGTTGACAGGAAAGAGCATTACAGGCCTGGCACGTTGCGCCATTGTGTCTGTCGCAGGGAGAAAAAAAGTACTGGATGCCCTGCTTAGGCCTGCGGGCTTTCTCTCTCACATTTTGCAAAGAACATTTATATTTATTATATTAGGCTGATCTGAAGGAACGGCAGCCAGCTCTGGCTATCCTAAGCAAAAATGAGAACTCGTTAAAGGGACGTTGGGTGTCCAGGGGCTGCGATGCGTGCTAAGAATGGGCTGACACGGAGACAAACCCAGACAAGGCTCTCTTCATCCATCTCACCGTTTCTCTGAGGTTTTTTTTTCTTGCTTTCTCCATGCAAGTGCTGTCTGTGCCTCAGCTCACCCAGAAGAACATGACCTCCATTAGCTCCCAAGCATGCAAAGAGACAAGATGAAACTTAACCTCTTCCACTTCTTATTCCAAATCACAGCAAGGTTCTATTCGCCCAGCTGGGATCAGAATCTATGTCCAGAGAGCGGGCCCCTATTCACTCATATGGTAGATTCTAAGATGAACAAGTGGGTGGATTGGAAGGAGTAGAAAGAGGAGCTTCCTGAAGTTGCTTGCGAGCTAAGCTTTTCCGGTGCTGCATTAGCTCATCCACAGCCCTGTGTCAAAGGGGTTCAGAGAGGTTAGGTGACTTGCCTGAGCTCATCCAGCCAAGAATTAGTCAATTCTAAACCCAAACCTGACAGAGTGGGCACCTAGCATCTCTATAACCCATTTTCCTTGACCGTTTCGGCAATGCTGGAGTTGGGCAGGATTAATTGTCTGGAAGAGTCTTCCCAATGCAGCAGTCCCAGATTTTCAGGAAAGAACATGTTCCTGTCAGGGTGGCTTCTGCTTCCTGGATGCCGAGGTCTTAGCCACATGGAGGAAGGAAACGCAAGGTCACTGAGCCTCAAAGAGAGGGTGTGTGTCTCCCGCGGCCAAACCCCCAGCTGGCTCTTCAGGGAAGGGAAGGGAAGCAGTGGAAAGGTGCATGTACTGTCTGCACATAGGAGCTGTGTGATCTCGGGCACGTGTCCCAGCTTCCCCGAGTCTGTTCCTTCATTTATGAAATGGGTGTAATCATACATAATAACATATAAACACCACCTACCACACCACCTGGCATATAATTCAGTGTATGTGGTTCCCTTCCCTCATTACCAGACCTTTGGGATATCAGTTTTGATCTCTGCCTCCCCCGGGAACAGACTACTAAGGCGTGGGCACACTCTTGGTGCACAAGAGAATGAACTGAGTCCAGGTAAAACTAACTGGAGGATGGTAAAAGCTTCCACGGCAATGAGCATTAAACAGGTTGTCCTGGGAACGCTGACTGATATTCCTGGTGACGGAGGCAGTGAGTGGCCAGGGCTAATCACAGATGGAAGGCCCACTCTCATCACGTGGGCCGCAGGCCCCAAAGAGCAACATCATTGTGGACTGAGACAGGTAGGGGTGGTGGAGAGAGTTCCAAGGGAAAACAGAGTTGGGAGGAGCTTTAAGCCCAGCACTGGACAACCCCCACCTCAACACCATGGACAGAACCTGCCCTCCTGAGGGAATCAGAAACCAGGACCTGGTAACTTCTAGCCAGCACCCAGGTGAACCCAGGTCACAAAGAATCCACTTGGCCCAACCCACTGCAAGAAGGCAGCTCTTTATCAAAAGCATACTTACAAATACGCAGAAGAAGTCATCAGACTGTTGTGAGGAAAGAACTGGGGAGGGCAACCAAGGGTCGAGTCCCTCTCTGAGTCCAAGGCTCACCCACCCCCATCACTCCCAGCCAGGTGATCCCCAAAGGCTTTTCCAACCAGGACACTTCGTGATCAAAGAATATTCCAACCCTTGTGGAAATATGCTTTTCCGTTTGCATATTACCCATCCTGTCCAGTCCACCAAGACTGCAGTGGAAGGTCCCATTACCCCAGCCAGGTGTACTGCTAAGTCTTGGACTGCTGTGTCCCCCCCCCCGACTCCTAAGACTGGGATGCCCAGTCTCCTCAGACTGAGGTGCCTCGGAAGATTCAGCCCGAAGACACGGCGTTGGCCAACCTCAATGAACAGTCAGGGCTTCAGCTTTAGTTGGCTGGGGCGGAGTCCAGGCTGCACTCACCCACTGTGGGATTTGGGGGATGCTGTTCACCGGCTGACTCGCTGACATCCAGTGCTGATGCCAGTGAGTGCCGGGGGGGGGGTGGCTGCGCATGCAGTGCTCTGTCACCCCCTCTCTTGCCTCCCCCACATTCACGACCACTGTTAATGCCTGTGACACTCATTCAATCATGGTTGACATTTCTTCGATTGATCTGTTGAGTGAAATTTGTCTTCAGCTTCTTATTATAATAATCATTACAGTCACCACCAGCACATGAATTCATAACTGTTGTCCACACGAATATAATTGCTGTGGGGCAGATGCAAAGAACTCCTGCTCTTATTAACGTAATAAAAAATTAGCTGCATTGCCTCACATACATCATGTGGGTCCCCGTGACCCTCCCAATCCCCTCTACGTGGGAAAATTTATCTTTTTCTCTCCGAGAAGAAGTCCATTTGTCTTCCTGTCCCCACGGTCAGCAGGATACAGCAGGATACTGTGCCCTGAAGACACATCGCTTTGCAGATTTACAGCGACTGCCTGCTTTGCCCCTGCCACTGCTGAGGTTGGAGTCGGGGGATTTACACGGGGCTCCATGCCTTGTCAGAATTATCCCATGGGAGAGGCACCATGTTCATTCCCGACTTACAGATGGAAAAACTGAGGAGGACAACTGAGGAACCTCCCCTCCTCACTCAGCCAGCCTCTGGTCTCAGGTGTCTCCATAGCTACAGCCCACACTTGACATTCTGCACCGAAGCCTGTCCCCATGGCTCCCCTCTGCCCCAGCCTTCCCCTCATCTTCTCCCTTTCCTTTCCTACCTTTTTGCTCTTTGCTCCCAGCCAAGCACTGCCAACACCTTTGGGCTGGAATCCTGAGACAGGAGATCCAGTCTCACAGGTGAAGATACTGAGGGGGTGTGGCCTCAGAGCCCCACCCCCAGGAAGGAGAGCCCACCCCGAGGCCCTTCCAGTTTCAGGTCTACCGGACCGGAGGGAAGCGATGCATTCGTTCCTCCTGTAACCAGCAGCTCGTGTGTGGATCCGGCTCTATCGTGGCACCTTACGGTGCAGATGTGTGAGTGACGACGGCGCTGCTCCAGGGTTACAGCTGTGCCGAGGAGTCTCGTGTGGCCTCACGGAGTCTCACAGCCTCCTGGGAGGTGGAGTTGTGCCCACTTCAAAGATGTAGAAACTGAAGCCCGTGGTGTCATAGATTTTTTGAGCTGGAAGGTCCCTTAGAGACTCTCTATTACATCAATTTACAAATGAGGACACTAAGACGCAGAGAGGGGAATAAACTGGCCCAATGTCACATGGCCAGTGAGAGGCGGAGCCAGGTTCCCCAATTTCTAGGCCAGTGTCTCTAAGTCATTGTCAGGCAAATCCCTGTGAACCAGTCCAGGATGTTTCTTGGATTCCTCTATGATTCCCACCCTGTCTGCCTTTTAGAGAAATTGGGCGGGGGGGGATGGAGTTGACCAGAATCAGACTCAGATTCCCAGCTCCACCTCCAACATGCAGCGTAAACCTGGGTCACCCCATGCAATCTCCAAGCCTTTTTCTCACCGTGATATGACTGCGGGAAAAGGGTGCTACGTTTGAGTGCCCTGGGCATTTTGGAGATGCTCAGCATCTTACCCCCCAGGGAATAAAAGACTTTTTCAAAGGGGAAAAAAAAGCGTTTTGAACAACCTTGGCTTGGAAGCAGTCGCTTCAACTCCAGCAACAAATCTAACTGCGCCTCCTGGAGACCTCTGTGGATCCATTTGAGCCGAGTGAGCTAATCCATAGAAATGATCACTCCACAATGCTGTTCTCATTGGCTGCCAATAAGTGGTTCTCCTGGGTGCTTCTCAGTGAGCTCTGATGTCCAGCTGAGACTATCCATCCCTCTGGAGTGGCATCTACTGGGAGGCGGCATGAACTATGTCAGATTATAACAGCACATCACTGTGTCCCTCTAACTTTTACTTACCTGCGGTTGGAGCCTCCCACCAGGAGACTCAATGTGCTGAGGATTCCTCGACAGGAGGGTTTCCTGGGCTGTACAGGAGATGTGGTATCGTGGAGGGCAGGTGAGCCGAGTGGACGCCTCCGGAGCTGGACGAGACACGCCTCATAGTGTTGGTGAAGGCTGTCTTTGAGGGACCAGACGCATTGGTGCGACTTGCCCTCGGAGTCTGGCCAGAGGGCTTAGATGACTTCAGGCCTCGTCTTTCATTCATTCACTCAATCTTTCATTTTCTCACTCTCTCAACAAACATTTAGCAACCATTTATTTTCTAGGGCAGAGTACTTGGTGATGGGGATGCCTGCTTTATCAAGATGCTCAAAGTCTTGCCTAGGACACAGTTATACCTAGTGGGCATCAGAGAGCAAGAAGAGGGAGCACTCAACTCCTTGGAAGTCCGGTGCAGCAGGCATCTATCCCAGAGTGGGTGCCCCCAGGGCAGACTCTGAGAAAAGAACAGGGGAGTAGCTCATTTGGGCAGTGATTCCAGGGAGCATAGAGAGAGACCGACAATATTGACACAGGGAAGGGAGAGAAGCCAAGACAGCAAACATCAATGAGTGGTCACCTCTATGGGAAGCTGGGGCTCAGGCTCACTGGGGACATCTGAGGAGCCAAGACCCCTGAGGACCATCCCCCTGGTGGCTGGGGAGGCGGGGGCCTTAATCCACTGACCCTCATGCCCCATAGTGCAAGGGTCATTCCTTGGATGTATTAAACCCCCTGTGCTTGGATGTGTACAGCCCACAGATGAGCCAGCTGGTGCTGGAGAAAGCCAGCAGGCAGAGGAGAAGAGGGAAGGGACGTCTGAGGACAGAAGTTGCCAGTGTGCTAGGAGCTGACGTTGCCTAGGGATGACACAGGGACGGGGGAGGCAGCAGCAGTGCCTGCTGCGGTGCTTTCGAAGAGGGGACATCTGAGCTGGGTCTGGAAGAACCAGCAGGCCTAGGCCAGGGGAAGTGAGTGTGGGGACTGGCGCATCCGTGAGAACAGGGAAGACGAAAGTGAAAAAGAACCAGGATGATCCCTTTAAATAATGGCTGCTGACAAGGCAAGAAGGCAGTGGCTCCAGGGACTAGTGTACTCGAAGGGAAGGGCTTGCTCTAAGGCCAAGGTTGGGAGAGGTTTAAGCAGCTTGCGCACAGGGCAGGTAAGTGGTGTGTTTAGGAAGCTGCAGACGTGGGAAGAGAGAGGAGAGAGTCGAGAGCTTCTGCAGAGCTGGAAGGAGGTGGATCCGGTGGGAGGTAGAGGGACCAGCCTGCTACCAGGGGCTGGGTGATGAGGAAGGAGGGGGCTTATGGCCGCTGTCTCTCCCAGTACTGAAGGGGCTGAGGGACCTGCAGCTGGCGGCAGGGCTGGGGAAGGATGCAGACCCCGAGCAGGGCAGGGATCTGGAATAGTTCTAGAGGGGAAGGGAGGGCAGACCCTGGGCAGGTGAGACAGACGGTGAGAGGAGGGGCGGGTGATAGAGGTGCCAGACCTCCCTGATGTGTGGCCCATGCTCAGTGCAGACGTGGAGAGAGCGGCAGTTGTGTCGGCCCCTG
This sequence comes from Artibeus jamaicensis, assembly GCF_021234435.1. Taxonomy (NCBI): domain Eukaryota; kingdom Metazoa; phylum Chordata; class Mammalia; order Chiroptera; family Phyllostomidae; genus Artibeus; species Artibeus jamaicensis. Next base: position 13,010,599 of record NW_026522057.1, read on the forward strand.
GCTGGGCTGGCCAGCCTGGCCGGCCGCAGTGGAATGAAGACAACTTCAGCCCAGTACAGGTAGTGAATTGCCCGGCCTGGAAAACGGCAAAGTGTGCCAGGGCCTGGCACAGAGTGAGGGCTCAATAAACATCGGCAGTGCCATGCAGGCTCTTAACTGCGCCGCTCGTGTGAGTTTGCTCCTGTCTCCTGCATCCGTCCGGGAGCCCTTCAAGCCACATCACCTCAGAGCCAGAGCAGGACAGGCAAAGGTTTATAGGATGGACATGTGAAGGGGGTGTTCAAGGGGGACCCCAGAGACTGTCCTTAAAGACAAAAGATGGGCAGAGAGGTTCCCCGAATCCTCATCTCTCACATCCACAAGGCGGGCAGGAGCCACCTTGGGCTGGGCCGGCAGGATTTGTTCCCATGCTCTTTGAAACCCAGCGTGGAGCCCCCTAGTGGGAGAAGTGAGCAGAGCCACCCTCTGGCCTTAGCTCGACTCCCACCTCTGCCTGGGCTGACTTGTTCCAGTCACTTCTCAGTGTAGACCTGGCCCCATGGACCTCACAGCCACACTGAGGTGAGGACAGCAGTGGTAGGAACAGGTGTTTTCCCTGTGCCCACACACACCATTCTGCACCTGGACACTTCTGAGCCCCATGGGGTCCCCCTGCCCAGTGCTCTGCGGGCCCCGCACCTGCCTGCGCCCTCCGTCTCTGCTGGGGGATTGCTTTTCAAAGATCCTTTGGAGGGTCTGGTCCCACAAAGAGCAGCTTGACTCAGTATTCACCACGTCCTGCCAGGTATATCTGTGCACGTCCCTCTCCGCTCTCCCCACTCCTTCTCCCTCCCATTCTCCCTCCCTCCTCCCCCCTCCCTGCAACAATATGCCCGCACAATCTGTCCCCTCGCAGAGGGACCATCAAGCCACATTTCAACACGTGTAGCCAGATTGCCCAGCCCTCTCGTCCCGGTGTGGAGCAAGGGGCATCGTCAAAGCTGCGTGTGACGGCGCCTCGCCTGGTTCCACCTTGTCCGAACGCTCTTGTACTTGCTCTGCTGCAAAGTCCCTGAGCAACGGTCCCCGTGTCTTGGCAGAAGGACAGGGCTGAGGACAGGGGACGCACAGGCAGGGCTGCCGGGACTTGGCTGTGTGTCGTGGCCTTGCGGCGCACGGCCACGGACGGGGGTGAGCTGCTCACTGGGCGGAGACCCCGTTTCCTTGTCAGCAAGGGCAACAATGGCAGCGCCTACCGTGTTTGGAGGATTCAGAGGAAAGTGTGAGAGTCCTCAGCCCTGTGCCCCAGAAATGATGGCTCTGGGTGGAGGCTCCAGGTCTTGTCCTTGGGGCAGCCTGGGAGGCCGGTGGCCTAAGCTCCAGTGTGGCAAGAAGGGACCCCGGGGTTAGAGACATTAGCTGTGGGGCCCCAGGCCCACCCCCAGTGACAGGACACACTGGGGCTTTGCTGTGGTGTGCTCACCTCCAAAGCCTGACCAAACAGTGGGGTACAGCGTGGAGGGGACACCGGATTCCTTGGGCTGACCGGCTGCTGGGGATGTGAGCTCCGCTGGCTGTCATTGCCCCAGACCGGGTGGGGCTGCAGACCACCGCGGGGGTGGCTCCCAGTGGAGGGACACAGTCAGGGGAGGCAGCACCACAACGGGGCGAGGACCCGGCGCTTCGGAGCCCCCCTCCTGGCAGTGCCACCTCGCCCTGGGCCCCCCCCACCTCGTGCTCGGCCCTCACGCCCCTCCAGACATGGCCCTGCAGCGTCCGAGTCTCCAAGTGCGCCTCCTCCGCCGTGTCACGCCTGCGGGTGGCGCGAGCGTGACTGGTCCCCAAGAGAAGAGCACGCCACGGACGGCCACCTCCCAGACGCCCTGCCAGCTCGGCCTCCGCATGAGGGGGTGGAAGGGTACCGCTGCTTTCCACACCGGTGAACGCTGTCTGAGAACCGACTGGCGCTTTCTGTATTTAACACGTAATAACGGTCCATAAATCTAAATTATCCCTATAAATCTAAATTAAGTGCCCAGGTTTTAATGTATTTAGAACACCTAATTAATAAAGTGCTAGCAATAACCACCACTCATCTGTTTACCTCAAGCCGGGTTTCACTTTCAAAGGGTTTATTTCTCCAGATCGTGTGGGTGGCGGAAGGAGGGATTCCGAGGCCCCTGGGCGCTGCCCACCTTCCCGACCCGACTCCAGGGCTGCCTGAGCCGCCCTGCGTCCAGCTTCCTTTGGCCTCTGTGTCTCCCTCCTCCTGCCAAGGAGAAGGTGACCAGAGGGGCCTGCAAGTAGAAAAAATCAGGGCAAAAATTGGGAGTAATGTGTTGTGTGACCACCCATGGGTTGCCTGCCCTCTCTGGGCCTTGGTTTCCCTTCTACAAAGTAAGGGAAGGACTAAACCCCCACGGGGAGCCTTTTGAATGCTGTGACGTGAGGGAGGCTTGGTGCACAAGTTTCAGGCAATGAGACCTTGGGAAGGTGACTCACCCTCTTTGTGCCTCAGTTTCCTGGTCCAGACACTGGATGGGAACAGTGTCCACCTCACAGGGATTGTGGGCTCCTGGGACGTGGCCATGCCCATGACAGACGGGGTCAGCTCTGTGCCTGATTGGCTGAGTGCCCTGTAATGTCAGCTGTCGTTATCCTTCCGAAGTAGCCAGTCCTGGGCCATGGTAAACCGGTCATCTAATCTGCGATGGGTTTGGGGGGAACGGGTGTGACCACCAGGGACAATGTGGAGTGGGAACACCGGACCTGGTAACTAGAGACCCCACCAGGAGTGGTCAGAGCTAGAGGCAAGTTGTTAAGGGACCCGGGGGTGACTCTGTTCTGGGTGTGTCCCCTAGGGACGGGCAGGCCCCTACCCTGGCACAGCTCCGGGGTCCGACCTTCTACGTTGGAACTGCCAGGATGCCGGGACATGACGCTGAGTCACTGAGAGGTGGACAGCACCAGGGGATGTGGCCTGAGCGACTCACACATTTGTACATGTCACTAAGCACCCACCTAGTGGCCCACGCCCCAGATCTGCAACGTGTCACCCTCCGGCCACATCGAAAGTGATCACCGAGTGGTCTCCACCCCTGCCACTCCCACCTTGGTCTGGGGAACCCTCACATCTGGCTTCAAGGAACACAAAAGCCTCCTAACTCATCCCCTTCTCCCCAACCCCACGGCCCCGGCCTACCTCCTCACTCCCTTCCCCACCCAGCCTCCCCACCACCTCTGGTCCAGCTTGGAGGGGGCCCAGAGGAGACCCCGCTCCAGCGGGCGGTCAGCGATGCCCCGAGCCACTCCCCACCCCCACACTCCCCAGGCAGCCTCTCCCCAGGCTCCTGGGGCCTCAGCGGTGCCCCGGGCTTGGCCCGCCTCGATCCTCAGACACATTTTTGGCTCCTTCTGTGATTGAGATAATGCATTTGCTCTCCTGTTAACTTTTATTACTTATTGATTTTCTTCACCCTGTCTCAGACACGTCCATTTTTATCTGTTCGAAAGTAGGAAAGCCATTCAGAGAACGGCTGGGGGAACTGGACCGTACACTCCATGGCCACAGACAAGGACCCGTATTAATAGGACCACCACTTTTGAGGGGACAGGAGAGGGGCCCGCCTGTCACGGGCCATAGTGCTAGCCTGGGACAGCTGAGAAGGGGCACCCATTTGGACCCCCACGAAGAGGCCTGGGAGCCAGCTGGAGAAGCCATTTGAAGTCCCCAGTCTGGGTCTAGACCAGGAGCGTCCTCTGTGGTGACCAGGGGCAGACAGCCCTGAAGGTACCTTCGGGGCATGTCTGAGGTGGGGGTCCAGGAAAGCATCGGCACCCCAGCTTCAACGCTGGTCAGGCGGGTGGGCGGCTGGTTACAGGGAAGGAAATGAAAGGCGAAGCTGGAGGCCAGGCCCTGAGAGAGGCTGAGAGGTGGGAGGGGTCTCAGGGGGTGTCGTCTCGTTTGCCCCCCCTCACCCACTGAGGGACTCGCCCAGGGCTCAGACAGGGTGGAGCTGGGCTGCAAACCTGCCACCTGGGTCCCTGCCCCCAACACTCCCCCCGAGGTGGGGTCGTCTCGGCCGTCAGCCTCGTGGACCCCCAGGGAGAGGTCACGAGGGAGAGGACACTGGGTTGGAGGGTGGGGACCTGGGTCCCTTCTTCCTAAGAGGCAGGAGACACTCCCGTGAGTGGCGCTGCCTCGTCTGGGAGGGGAGAAGGACGCGAGCAGCCTCCCCTGGGGTCGTTAGGACGGGCGGGCAGGGGGGTCTCGTCGGGAAGCACCTCCTGGCACATCGGCCGATGCTCTAGCAGACCAAGGGTGGTAAAGTCTCCCGGGCCCTCTGTCAGGCCTGCCGCTGCAGGACACCTATGTCCCTCCTGGTCCATCCGCTACCTCCGCAGCGACAGCTCCCACACCCCCGCCGCGTGCCACATTGTCCCCCTCATCTCTTCCTCTCACACGGGCAGCACCGTGTCATTGCAGGATCAACGGAGTTGTAAACCCACATGGGAAGGCATCTTCGGTCACTTACCCGCAGCCCCTGCCACCAACCCAGCCAGGAAGCCGCTTGGGGGTTTACTTTACTCACTCTTCAGAGACCCCCCAACTAGGTCCTGCCCCCCACCTGGGGCAGTGCCATTTTTATTAAATACCAAGCCTCCCCATCAGGGCTGATTGATGCCACCATGAGCCACACTCTGGGGGCCTATGGCCTAGAGGAGCAGAAGGACATACGGACGCATCCTGAAGATGCAAGAGACTGATGCTTTCACAGAGGGACTCAGCCTGATGAGGTGCTCACGGAGCGGGGATAAGGGAGGCTTTCCAGAGCAGGTGGCATTGGATTTGGCCCTTGAACCAGGGGTATTTTTCCCAGTGGAAATGCAGCAGGGGCACTCCTGAAAGTCGGCGTTGGTGCAGGCATCAAAGGGAGGCACTGGGGTGGCACCTGGTGACCTCTGCCGGGTGGCACCTCATCTGTGGATCCTGATGGCCCCGCCCCGGAGGTGCAGTGAGGACGGAAGGAGTCAGCCCACAGAGTGCACTTGGAGGGGTGCCCAGAGCCAGTGCTCTGTGTCATTCGTGACTGGCCTGGGGATCGAGCTTAGAGGAAGGGGTGGGACAATGGCGGGTGCAGAATGTGTGCAGGCTCTGAGCCCAGATGGCAGTGACCCTGACCCGGGCCCTAATCTCCTCTCTGTACATGGCAGAGGGTCAGGGGTCATGCTCACCTTGCAGGGTGCTGGGCACATTGATAACAAACCGTCCAAGCCCCAGAGCTCTGAGCAGGTGTTCGCATGACTGCTGTTCAAGGACCTGGCAGAGCTCCTTGAGGTGGGAGGGGCTTTGGGTTGAATGGGGATCCCTGAAATCCAAGGAATGAAGGAGGAGGCCCCTGGGGACAGCACGGGAGCAGAAGAGATGAAGGAAAGCAGCACCCAGGGGAGCCCCGAATCCCTGGCTGGACTCTGCTTTTGGACTCCTCTGATGTCAGAAAGGAACTGGAGTGTGGCTGCTTCAGGAGAGCGAGCAGTTAAACACAGAGAACTTCCACCCCATGAAAGACACAGAGGGTGTGGTGCTTAAGAGGGTGGGTGTGAAGCCCAGCTCCTCTAGAACTACACGACTGTAAGTAGGACATGACATTGGACCATCCAGGCTGGCTGAACCCTCAAACACCTCAGTCTAAGTCGGAGTTCTCATCCTTTACTTAGATAAGAAATATGAAGCTCAGAGAGGCTGAGTCAGCTCCCTGAGGATGCACAGCGGGTCAGAAGCAGAATTAGGTTTTTATCTTACCTGTTCCCCTGATTCCGCACCCAGTCTCCCAGCCACTGCCCCAAACTGCTTCCCCTCTTTCTGCACACCTTCCGTGTCCCCAGGGCTGCCTGCTATCCTCCTGTGGGGAGATGGGGGCACACGGCACGCAGACACTCGGGCGTGGTCTCAACTACCAGCTTCCCAGGAGGAGGCCCACATCTTGCAAGGAATCCTAACTGGAGGCCTTGACCTTCTCATTCACCGGCATAGATACCTGCGTCTGCCCTGCTGACCTTGCTCTGATAAGGAGAACCTTTCCCAGTGCTTTCCTCGCCCCCCAAAATGTTGTGAAGGACGGCTGACCTGGAACCAGAGGTCCTGGCTCTACCGTTTCCAAAACCCGAGACTGCGGGCAGTCCAGCGCCCTCTCTGAGGCTCAGTTTCCTCATCCTCCGCGGAAAGGAGACGGAAGCAATGACCCGCTGGTGCGTGTGCCCCCGATTAGAATCGGGTTACGAAAGCAAAGCCCCAGGCTCCTGGCTCCCACGAAGGGCTCGGGAAAGGCTCTCTTTCCCCTTCTTCCATTTCAGTGACCTGGAAAGAGTGTGGCTTTTGACCTCGGAGAGCCCTGGGCTTACGTCCTTAGTCCACCACTCCCTGCCACCATCTGCATGAACTTGGACAGGTGGCTTCGCCTCTGAACCTGTTTTCTCTTTTGCTAACACAAACGAACTGAGCGCCCCCTCGCTGAGTTGTGACGGGGTGAAGCTGAAATGCATCGGTGCAGCCGACCCCTCGGGCTCTCCACCCCCTGAGTCCTCTGCATGGACAGGCCGGTCCTCACCAAGTAAAACACCACGGCGACTCTGCCGGGGCCTTTTCTCCAGCGCCTGCCCACCTGGCCGCTCTGAGCGGGTTTCACGGCAGAAATGGCTGCTCTCACGGAAATAGATCGTGGGGAAGTCTGAGAAGGATGATTCCAAGACTGAAGGCAGCAGCTGCGACACAGGCGCAGGTGTGAACAGTGCCTCTCTCGGGAGCCTCCTGGGATCTCAGGTGGGAAGGGGTCTTCCCTGTCACCAGGCCCTGCGCCCTGAGTGGCCCTGTCAAGGGGTCATCTCCTAGAGCTTGGCTCCCTGCTGAGCAGGGGACTCAGACAGACCAGACTCCAATTCCGGCTGCTTGTGTCCCAGCACCCTCTTGTCCGCAACCCCCGCCCTCCATCGGCCCCTCCTCCTCTGGGGCACAGCTTCCTCCCCCCACCTTTAGGGCCTGGCTCCCCTAACATTACCAATTACTATTGTTATTGTTATTTAAATCCAGCACTCCCCCCATTACCTGATAATCTCGGATCATCCCTTATACATTTGGAGCCTGTTTCACAACCTATAAAATGGGGATAAAATTTTTTACCCAACCAGACAGGGGGACTTAAAGCACCTGTACCAGGTCTGGCACATAGTCAGAGCCCAACACACAGGCAGCCCCTCTTCCTGCTTTTCCCCTCGCCCTGGACACCTTTGACTTGTAGAAAGTCCTAGAGTTTTTCCTCATCGGTTCTTGGCCTGTGAAGTAGGAAGGAAACCAGGCAGGTGGCAATGAGTTACAGATGACACCTCCTCTCCCTAGGTGAGGTGGCATTTCCAGCAAAGAGTGGTCTCTTGGGTCCAATGCCATGCAGAAGTAAAGACCACAAAGACAGAGCTGTGTCCACAAGATGTAGGGTTATGAAGGCGACCTAGACCTTGACCAGACAGACCAGACTGCGGTGGGCAAAAAATGGTGGGAAGGGAGGGGGAGCCAGCTGTGCAGATCACCCATTCCCTCGGACGGGGGCAGAGAAAGCAGGAGAACATTGGAGGCGGGCCTGGGCCTTTCTCTTCTTTTAGAACTAAGCACGGGAGCTGCTCACTCATTCTGGGAGCTTCATAAAGACGGGGTGGCATTGAGAGGAAGGGTAACACGCAGGGCGTGGGCGGGGTCCAGAGTGAAAGCAGAGGGTCCAGAAAGAAAGCCTCTGCAGGAGCAGAAATGGGGGCTCCAGGGAGTCTGGGGGATGATGACATCTGAGTGGGTGTGGAGCCTGCAGGGGCTCCCTGCGAAGCCAGGGTCTACCTGGCTCAGGCCCACTGAATGGCTTGGACACTGCCCGGTCCCAGGCCTGGACCCAGGTCTGTCGGTCTGTCCGGGCCTTTCCTCCTCGACCATGCCCAGAGCAAAGCTCAGCTCCTTCTCTCCTCGCAAACGCCACCCCCCGCCCCACCAAGCATGGTGAATTTATTGCTGTTAGATATTGGTGGGTTGAAGGGAGGGACGCGGACTCGCTGCCTCGCCAGCTCTGTTCTCTTTTGCTCCCCAGCTTCTCAGGAGGCCGCTGGTCTTGTTTTGTGCAGAGTGGTCTCTCCTGCCTCCCCCCGGATGCCTCCGTGCCGGCTGGTTCTGTGCCGCCCGTAAGGCAGCTTTCGATCCAGATCCAGACAGATGCTTCATTCTCCACCAGAAGAATCATGATAATGACAAACGTCTTTCTTGTGTTCCACAGGTATCATCACCACCATTTCACACCAAGAAAAGGGAATTCAGAGAGGCTGAGCCACTCAGCCCCAGGAACACAGCCAGAGAGAGATTTGGAGTGCAAAGATCCGCCCGGTGAGCTGGGCGGGGCGGCTGAGCCCTTGAGCTCTGCTGAGACAGACCTGGGTCTGCTCCTGGCCCCACCACTGACCAGCCGGGATAGTGCCCACATCCTGGGCCCCCTGAGACATAAAAGAGATGTCACATCCCGGGCACATAGTAGGTGTTCTACTGTGCTCACTGTTCACACGATGCAGCTGCTGTTCTTACTGGGAAGCTGACTGCACCTGCAGACCCTCCCCACCCCAGGTCTACACCTGGCCTTTCCTTGGCCCATTTCACTTCTGTTCACTCCCTTCTTCCAGAACCCCTCCAACCTCCCTCCATGAGGGTGTCCTCCCTTGAGCCTTGCCTTTTAAGGAAGGGAGAACGAGATCTGGTGTTAGTCCTGGGCTCAACTCTTCTCTCTTTTTTCACTCGTGATGGAGTCTTGGGTCAGTCCCGTGGCAAGTCTCAGTTTCCTCATCTGCACGCTGACGGCAGCTTTCTGTCGATTCCAGGCTTGTTTTGCGGATCAAAGGACACAGCAGGTAGGAAAACAGCGAATGGCAAATCGGCGCATGAAATCGGCCTGTCATTTCCACCTGTCTTCCTTTGTGCCGTGTCCCCTCAGCAACCTGGAGTTTGATGACTGTTTTTCTTCACATTTCTTCCACATTTCATGATCTCTTTCCATGCAGAAACTGTGGTGCTCAGGACTAATCAGACAGCACAGGATGATGGAATGAGCCCACCGTGTGGAAGCGTCCAGGCTAAGCTGCTACATAGGACGCAGGCCTCAGTCTCCCCCGAGAGCCAGAGAGGCAAAGGACACACCAGCTGTCCGGCAGGGCCTGGACTTGAACCTGGACCTTTGCCGCCAGTGTTGTTTGTGCTGAGAGGGATGTCGGGCACAGCTTTGGGAGGATGGAATTTCAGGCATTGAGGCAGCCAGCGGGGCAGCTACTTCCTGGCGCTGCCTCAGCCCCGCCCGCCAGGCCCATCAAAGTTGCCCGAAGATCCAGCATGCGTTTAGTTAAGGGTCTGAGCCCAAGAGAAAAGCAGGAAATGATTCATTCTCTTTCTCAGCCAATGTACACAAACGCACACTATTAATATTTACTCGGGGGCTTCTCCAAGGACCCCAAACAGCAAATCATGGGGAGAGAAGGGAATGGAAGGTGAGCTTCGCCAAGTGTGCTGGCTGCCTTCAGGCGGAGTGAAGGGGCGCTCGCCAGTGTCAGGCCTGGCGGGAGCCTTGTGGCTCACCCTGTGAGCAAGGCCTCAGCAGAGGAAGAAGCAGCATCCGGGAGCACGAGGTGACGAAAAGAGCACGGGGCTGTGAGCCTAGGGTCCTCATCTGTAAAAATAAGTGCTGCCTGCGCAGTTTGCAGGAGGTGAGGACTGCCTACCACATGCGGCCAAGAGCCGGTAATGGCATCAACAGAGCCGTGACGTGACGAGCACGGGGTGTCAGTGCCAGTCCCTGCCCCCATTACCCAGAGCGCTTTGCAACAACCTTAGGTGCCCCTCTCAGTGGGGGAGGTCGGGCTGCCCAGGCCGGACTGGTCTAATGAAAACCAGATGGAGAAAGTATCAGTTACTCCACTCAGGAAACATCCTCTTTCGATTCCACTCACAGTTTCCTTTCCGGAGCCAGGCAGCAGCACCCCAGGCCTGCCTTTCCCCCCGGCAGCCCTATTCCTGGCCCCAGCAAGCAACCCCCACCCTGCTGTGGCCCCCTCAATGTCACTGCCATGGGGTTCGAGGTCCAGATGTCATTTCCATCATGGCAGGCCCTGCTGACAGCTTCTGTCACTCGGCAGCACTAATTGCAGCATCCTCTCCCCCTTCGTGCCCCGGCCTGCACAGGCTCTCCTCTGTCTCCGCCAGGGAGTTTATTAAATGGTTTATTAAATCTCTCTGCCTCCAATTGCAAACTGTCTCTTTTGGGCATGAAAAAATACTAAGACCCGAAGAGGCAAGGTGAACTTCCTGAAGGCCACGCACCTAGGAAATGAGCGAGCTGGGAGTCCTTGTCTCCCGGCCTTCTGAGACTTCCCCAGGCCAGTGAGGGAGTGGGACAGAGGACAGATGCCTGTCACTGAAACCACAGGGTCAGAGCGTGGTTGTCGCTCTGATGGTGTCGGAGGGAAAGAGAGTTTCAGAGGTAGGCGAGGACACCAGGGCCCTGGGTTTATTCCTCCTTCAATAAATGCAGGTTACAAACGAAGCAGCTGTGAGGGGCCCTGGAGGTTCCATTATGATTCGCACCCCTGTCCTGTCTGTCTCGTCCCGCTGGAAGTCCGCTGGGGTCATACACCAGAGGGCGGAGCTGGGCTATGCTGCTGGTGCTTCATCCTGAGGGTCCTGGGGAGCCTTGCAGGGATGGAGGAGGGGGAGGGGGTCCAGGGAGGAGGGGCCGCTCCGCAGGCAGCACGGGGGTGAGGGAAGTCCCAAAGGATCCGGCTCCTCCAAACCTCTGGTCTCCTCCCCCGCCCCCCAGCATTGTCTCTCCTTCCCGCACTGCTCTCCTCGCTTCTCTCTCCGTCCTCTCCCCCAGTCAGTCCTTTCTCTTCCCCTTCTCCCCATCTCTCTCCCTTTCCTTCTTCCCCGCCCTGTTCTCTCCAGACCCCTCCCCACCTCCAGGCACCGAGGCTCCTCCCTGAGCTGCACTTCCAAGGGCCTGCAGCGCCACCTTCAGGCCAGAGCTGGGACCGCCGCGGGGTCTCCCGCTCCGGGAGGAAGACGCTGGTCCTTCTCTGCCTCCAGGAGAGAAGGGGGTGCCCGCCCCCCTGGTGCGGCCCCAATGGCCACCCGCCCCCATAGTCACTCGCAGCCCCTGGTCCGGCTGCTCTGGGTCAACGCTGCATGACTACGAACCTCGACTCTGCCTCCCTTAAAAACCCTACTTACCAGCCAGGCTCGTCTCCCCAAAGACCAGGAACCAGAACGAATGAGCTTAATAACAGACTCCCTCCCCATTCACAGCCGCTGCTCCCAGTGCTGCCGGCCAAAGGGTGCCAGCCTTCTCTGCTCTCCTGGCAGTGCGGGCCCCACGGGGGCGATCACACCCATGTTTCGGATGGGAAACCGAGGCCCGAACAGGACAGGGGAAAGGAGGGGAGAATCCCTCAGGACCTAGGAGAGCCTGGCTCTGAGCGTTTGTTTACTATTTGTCCCACGGCTCCCCGTGGACACGCACACCGTGCCAAATGGAGTCCCGCGACCAGGGACACAGCGGTGAGAAGCTAGCGGAGGGAGGGAGTCCCTGCCCGTGGGACGTGTGGGTGACAGCCCTAGTGCTGGGTGATCGCAGAGGTGGCAGGGATGTGCCCGCTATTTCTGGAGGCCAGAGAAGGTGCTGGCAGCTGGGGGGGGGGGGGTCTGGTCTGGCTTCACTGAGCAGGTGACATCCGAGCTGATTCATCCACTTAGAGGAAGAGTTTGCCAGGAAGAGGTGATGGAAGGTCCCGGCAGGGCGACGCTGCATGCGAAGGCATGGAGGCCAGAGAAGTAGGAGGAGGGAAGTTCCGTGTGACCTGATGAGCTAGGGTAACCTTAGGCTGGACAAAGGGGCCAGACCAGGGAGGGCTTTGGGAACTTCCTCAGTGGACAGTAGGGAGACAAGGTACAAGTAACAATGATTATATCAATAGCCACAGCTAACACCAGAAGTTTGTCTGCCAGGTGCATTCTGAACACTTTGTAGTTAGACTTGCATTTGTTTTACTAATATTAAGAGGTAGGCATAATTATTGCCGCCTCTATTTTATAGACAAGGAAGCGGGCACAGAGAAGTTGTAATGTGCCTTGGTCCTTCAGCTAGTAAACGGCAGATTTGCCCCCTGCATCCTGGCTCCAGAACCTGAGCCCTAAACAAGGACACTGGAAGGGGGTACAGGGCTGGGGAGGGAGTGGGTTCTAGAGCTCTTCAGGAGACAGGGCCATCTGGACTGAGCTGCCGATCAGATGAGGGGGAGGAGGGGCTAGGATGACACCTCCGTGTTGTCTGACTCCCTCCCACTCATTCAGAGAGCAAATCCCTGCTCCGGGTCCACCCAGACTGCATCTCTGCCCTCTAAGTGCTGCCGTTTCAGCAGGGATGGAGGCAGTAAGCATCAGCGTGTGACTGAGGAAGATCATTTCAGACAGTGACACATGCTCTGAAGATAATGGAACGGGGAGAGGGATCGAGTGACCGGGAGTGGGGACCCTGAAGAGGAGCGCCTCGCTTAGGACCAGCCTCCAGGGACACACTTTGCAGCCCTTCCCCTCTCCCACCCTCCTGGGCCCTGTGGGGGCTGCAAGGGGAGAGGGGTTCCTGATGGCCCACTTCTGGGAAAATGCTCCTGAAGACCCCCTTTGCTTTCTGGATCAAGTACTTGCTTCCACATTCCTGGGCTTCCAGCATCCTCCCTGGAGCCATCTCACATTAATGTGCCCAAAATAGCAAAGTCCGGGGCCAGGGATGAGGAGGGACAGCTCTGGCCTTTGGAAACATAGCATTGACCTCGCTCTTCATGGGGAAATGGGAAATGAAATTGCCTACCACACACTGTTTGGATTTGAATAACCCCTGTGTTACCTATAAAATATTAGGAGCAGAGAATCTTAAAGGGATAGAGTCTTAGATCCTTAGACTTAGTATCAAATTATAGACTCTGCGGCTCTTAAAATGATGGAAGGTTAGAAATAGAACCTTAGACTTACGGCATCATTAAATTACAGATTTTTAGAATTAAAACGTAAGGCCTTAAACATCTCAGAAGCCTAGGATTTTAGAATTGGAGTTGTAGGGAACCTGAATCTCATCTCCTAGCTCCATCTTTCAGTAGCTGATGTCTTTGGACACTGACTTAATCTGCCCATGCTTCAGTTTCTGTGTTTGTTAAAAGGGGACAGTAATAGCTTGTCCCTGGTAGGGTCCCTGTGACAATTCAATGACTTGCTATATGCAGGGAGCTTATCCCAGTGCCAGGCATTGTTCAACTTTGAGTCGAACTAAGACTTATAACTAATCGTGTTCACCTTCCTTGGTAATATACATCAACCAACCTCCCACCCTCTGCCCGCCCAGCTTCTGTGTAGGGAACCATCCAACCCAGGTTTCCTCTGAATATTAAATAGTCCCCCTCACAGGGGGCGCCCTCCCTCCTGCTGCATGGTACTGTTTGCTGCTGCTGTTGTTTTGTTTTCTGTTTGTGTCTTTGCTTTTTTTCCATCACTCCCAAGTCCGCGTCCCCCAGTACTTCCTGCCTCCCTCGTGCCTCCGCTGGCCTCTCAGAGTGGAGACCTCCCCCTGCACATCCCCACAACCACGCGGGTGGGTATGGGGGCAGCCTGTCCAGCCTCTTCGGCCCCTTCTCCCAGGTGGCTTGGGGGAGGTGGCATATAATATGTCTGAAACCCTCCCCCATCCAACTCTGCTTTTCTTCCTTTCTCTGTAAGGTGAGGGCAGAGCCAGCCTTTAATGATGGGGAAGCAGGTACGAGGATGGAGAGAGGCTTAAGAGGGGAAAGAACACCTGGGCTCCAGCCCCCTTGTCCCTGACCCACCCACTTTACGGTGCGGGGGCAGCGGAGGGTCCCTGCTCCTCAGGCAAGCGGGCTCTGTGGTGCCCTGCTCCTTTGCACCTGCCGTGTCCCCCAGGAACGCCCTTCTCTCTGCTGGTAACAGCCCCACCCTCCCTCCAGCCCCCTGCCCCTCCTCTGTGAAGTCTTCTGAGTCTGCGTTCCACGACCCCCGCCCCTCCCCAGCCCCCTGCCCCAGCCATTGTTCTTTTAAAGACTTTTCCAGCCCCAGATAGTCTTCTTTTTGGAAACTCCTTTCTTCATCACATCAAACACATTACAATCAGATCCCATGTTAAATCAATGTACTGTAACAAGGTAAGAGCCAACTAGAACGGAAAGTGACTCTTTGACAACGTTACGTTTTATAGACACTTAATTAGACATGCATCAATTTCAATACTGCGGCTTTCCGTTTACATCTTGATATCATGTTTTTGTTTTCCAGCCTTAGACATTTTCATCGGCCCCTAAGAGCTCCGAGGCCCTGGCACGGTGGCCAGTGGAGCGTCTGCCAGGGAAACAGTGCTCCCCTCCCCCACCCGGTGGACCGGCTCCTCCTCCAGACTGGGCGTAGTATCACCTGGTGACGTGGTCCTGTCGGTCCTAGTCTTCACTGGACAAGGCAGGGTCCTATCCTGTCTTTTCCGGATGCCACAGGCTCAGCCCAGGGCCAAGGACAGAAGCATCAGGAAAGTGGTTGAGAGAAAACGTGAGGCAGTAAAGCCAGAGCCCCCAGCCTGTAGGAAGCAGCGGGGACACGAGGGTCTGGATGAGGGAGTTCAGGAACCCGGGGGTGGACTTCTCAGACCCCGCCTCTCAGCACTTCTCACACCGGAGACCAGACTCCCCACCCAGGGGACCAGGCATTTTCTTCCCCACGGACATGTTAGCGGATTAGGACGTTACTGAGGTCCTGCTACAGGCCAAGCGTGAGGTGAGCATGGGCCTCTCCCTCTCACACTGGTCCTCTCTACACTTCACATCTTGGGCAGTGGCCCGGTTGCTGGGCCGGCGCAGGCCCTGGTCTGCTTTCTGGCATCTGTGTCCTCTCTCCCAGCCGGTCAGGATGGTAGGAGGGGGAGATGGGGGGAAACCTGGACAGTTTCCCACCCCCTGCAGGGGAATGGACATTCCAACAGTGACATGGCTGGTTAGAATTCGGACATCGAGGGATCACATTATGTCTGACCCTGAAGAGAGTGACACCCCCACACCCATTATCATGTCACCCCAGCCCCCACAAGCAAACATCAGCAGGATACCAGACCCTTCCTGGCCTGGTCCACCCACCTCCCCGCCCCATCTCACACCACACCTCCCTCGCTCACTCCACTCCAGCCACACCAGCTTCTTGATGCACCTGGACACTCCAAGCACACACCCACCTCTGGGCCTTTGCACAAGCTGTGACATTTGCCTGGAAGGCTCTCCCTGCAGATGTCTGTATGCCCCACTCCCTGACTTCACCCACCTCACTGATGAAATGTCACACCCTAGGAAAGGTCACCTTCTCCCCTGACCTCTCCCTTCCTTCCTCTGGGAGAGCCACAGAGGGATTGGCTGACGGTTCGTTCAATGAAGAACTTTCTGCACAGGGGAATCTCATGGGAAGAAAAGAGACTACCATGTGCTGAGCCCCTACTGTGTACCAGGCCTCTGATTGGTCAGAACCACAACTATGACTTTATTTGATCAGTCCTTTAAGGGAGGAAGTTATTTTCTCTTTTTCTGGGTGAGAAAACTGAGGGTCAAAGAAATGAACTCCCATGGCCTTGGACAGACTGATCCTTAGCCCTCCGTCCACTGCCCTAGAAGTAAAAGTTGGAGGTCCTCAGCATTGGAGGTGGGAGCTGATGCCACAGCTGTGCACAAAACTATCCTGAGAACACGTAAACAAGGACAACCCATTGGTTAAGTTACCTGGTAGCTGAGATGATAATGATGATGATAACAGAGGTGGGGTTGAGTGTAACAGGGACAAGAGAGTTGATAAAGGAAAGAGCCTGTCCCCACCAAGAGAAGAGACAGGGCTGTTGATCTCTGGATGCCCCCACATGTCATGCAGGAGAGGGTTCTGGAGGCTTCTGAGGACGACTCTAGGGGAAGGTGGCTGCCTTCCCACAGCCAAACATCACTGCTGGTCTTCATCGAACAGAACACGTGTCAGTCATCACAGGTGTGAGAGAGATGACCGGCTCTGCCTCCTGTGGGGGTAAGGGCTGAGTGGTGAGGACAGGCTGGGCTGAGCAGGTGCAAGCAGGGGGAGGGCATCGGGTGCACGACCTCTGCGACTTGTTAGTGGTTAGCCCACGGCCATCCTACTGTGAGCCAGGGCTCTTTTCTTAATTTCATCACCCTCAATGAAAATTAAACTGCACAGTTCTGAACTGAGCCTGTTCCCCTGAGAGCATTCCAAAGCTAATACTGATTAAACATGAAATGTTCCTCTTTTCAGAGACAAGAGCTGAAATGACTAAATCTGATCATGTAGTGTGAGTTTTAAAAATGGAATAGAATGGAGTGAAGTGGAATAGAATGAAGCAGAGTAGAATGGAGTAGAATTGAATAAAGTGGAGTGAAACAGAATGGAATGGACGGGCAGAATGGGGTGGAGTGAGATGGAACAGAATGGAGTGCAATTGCACAGAACAGACAGGAGGGGAGCGGAACAGGGTGGAGTGAAACAGAATGTGATAGAACGATGTGGATTGGACTAGAGAGAGCATGATGGAGCTGACAGGAACAGGGTGAAGTGGAATGGAGTGGAGTTGAAAGGAGTGTAATATACTAAACCGACATGGAGCGGAATGGAATGGAATAAAGTACAATGGGATGGATGTGGGGTGGAGTGAAATGGATGGGAATGGAATGGAGTGGAATGGAGTGGAACAGAGTGCAGCGGAATGGAATGGTGTGGAGTGGAATGCAATGCAATGCCGTAGAATAGATGGGAGTGGAATGGAGTCGGGTGGAGTAAAACGGATTGTAATAACATGACATGAAGTGGATTGGAAGGGAGCATGGTGGAGTTGACAGGAATAGAGCGAAGTGGAAATTAGTGGAATTGTATGGAATGGAATATAGTGAAGTGGAATAGCATGGAGTGACGTGGAGTGGAATATGGCGAAGTGGAACTGGGTGAGATGGAATGGAGCAGAAAAGAGTGAGCTGTAAAGGAATGGAGAAGAATGGAATGGAATGCAATGCAGTGCGATGGATGGGATGGAATGAATTGTGATGCAGTGGAGTGGAATGGAATGGAATGGAGTTGAGTTGAATGTGGTAAAGTAAATGGAGTGTAATAGAATGACGTGGAGTGGCATGGGAGGGAGCACAGAGGAGTGGACCGGAATAGGGGAAAGTGGAATGGAGTGGAATGACAGAGAGTGCAACAGAATGGAAATGAATGGAGTGGAGCGGAATGGGGTGGAGTAGAATAGAGAGAATGGAATGGAATGGAATGGAATGGAATGGAGCAGGGAGGCATGGAATGGAGTGGAGCAGATCGGAATGGAATGGAACTGTGTAGAATGGAATGGGGTGGAACCAAATCGAATGGGATGGGATGAAATGGAATGGAATAGATAGCATAGAATGGATTGGAGTGGAGTGGAATAGAATGTGAAGTGGATCAGAATATGGTGAAGTGGAAGGGGTGGAATGGAATGTGAAATGGAGTGTAATGGGGTGGATTAGAGTGAACTGGAACAGAATGGAATGGAGTGAGGTGGGATAAAGTGGAGTGGGATATGGTGGAGGGACATGGAATGAAGTTGAACAGAGTGATGTGGAGTGGAACAGAGTGGAATGGAGTGGAGTGGGTGAAACCACCCCTCCCTATCCACAGGTGAAAACAACTAGCAACATTCTGAGTTGTTTGTCCTACTTAAAGGAATATGAGCATTTTTATTCTTGACTCCTTTCCTATTCGAATGCTCATGCTCTTTCGTCTAGGTTATTTTGCTATGCAGCTACTTTGTGCTAGGCACTCACTGAGTGTAGGGGTGAGAAAGAAACAAATCAGCCAGGCTCCTGGGCTTACAGTCAGGAACAGACATGGCCTTCCAGGGCGAGTCTCAGCAAATCAGTGCATCTGTACCATGGCCTGGGCCCGAGCATGCCCACAGCTACCAGGAGGGTAAGGAGGGGAGTAACTCACAGGGTCTCAGGACCTGGTATTTAAGCCGAACCCGAGGGCTTTTGCACTTATTGTTCCCTCTGCCTGGAGTGATCTTCCTCAGGTATCCACATGGCTACCTCCTTCATCTCCTCCTAGTTTTTGAAACGTGGCAACTTGTCAATGAGGCCTTCCTTGACCATCTTCACATGTAACTTGAGCCCTGACGTTACTATACCCCTTTCTGCTCCATTTTTCTCCCTTGTTCTTGTCACCATGTTACATTCTACATACATTTGACCTATACATGTGTTGTATGTCTTCCCCAGTAGAGGATAAGTTTTGTAAGGCCGGAGATTTTTATTGTTGTTCATCTGTGCTGTGGCCCTAGCACCTAGAACAGAGCGGGGCTCAGGACATTTGCCCGGAATGAATGAATGCTCCAGTGAGTCATGCTAAGTTAGCAATGGGGACCTTATCCTTAGGGCAAGAACCATCCCAGGCTCTGGACAAGGTGAGTGCCAAGGTCTGGGTCAGAAAGATTGTGTTACCTGAATTGAGAGAGACTCAGAACAGAGAGGTCCCTTAGGAGTGTGTGGTGGAGGTGTGGGTGACTGGCAGAGGAGATGGCTAGAAGGAGTTAACAGCAGACGGAATAAGGGTGACACCCAGGAAGTCAGAGCTCCGGGGAGCGTGGTAACGGGGGATAGAGGACCGAGGGTAAAAGCCCAAGTTCTCGGTGTTGGTGACCAGCTAGGAAGCAAAATGGCATGAAATTGAGGCTACACAGGGATTCATACTCAGGTGGGCTGCCATGGAGGGGCCTGTGGCCGTCTGGGCTGAGCGTAAGCAACATGAGGACTGAATCAGAAAGGAGAAGCCAGGAGGGGATGAATGATGCATTGGGTCTCACAGGCAGAGAAAGCAGAAAAGGATGCACTTCCTGTCCTAAAACCTTCCTGATTCGTATCAAAAGCAAGCAGGGGCAGAGACTCAACACAACACCCGACCATGGATTTCACAGCCTGGTGACACCTGCCCAAGCCAGGATGCAATACTCACTTCCTCCAACCTGCTTGTCCATGACAAGGGCATATTCCTTTCCTAGTGGCAGGATTGGGGTGGGGTGGGGTGGGGGAGGGACTCAGCTCCAGCCAGAGGGCTCTGGTTGCCATGGAAACAGGATGGCTGGGGAAGGCTGGTCCTGAAGGCAGAGGCACCTCAGTGAGGCACCAGTTTACAAGGCTGGGTCCACCTGAGCCCAGGCCAGGACTCATCCCTGTTCCATCATTATTCCTGAAATTCCACTTGTGAAAGTAGAAGGGACCCCTCCTCACTTCAGAACCCCAGGGCAGGGCACCAGACGCCTTCTGAAACGGCCTCCCCTTCCCCCTCGGGTCCTGGCAGCATTGATGACTGGTGGGAGGAGGAGCACAGGCTGCACGGGTGCCTTTGGGTGTAGAGACCGAGGCTGCTGCTGCGGCTGCTGGAGCGGAGAACAGGCTGCCAGGGCAGGCCCAGGAGGAAGCCAGGACTTGGGGCTCCTGAAGGCCCAGTGGGAGGGGTACCCTCACAGCGCCTCAGCACCGACACCAACTTCCTGCAGATGCTTCTTCCTAACAGGAAGCCTCCTGGGCAGGTGGGCTCCGTGTCGGCCATGGCGATGTGGGCCCGGGGTCCGCTGACTTCTCGAGAGGCAGCCAAGGCTCAACTGTCCACAGGAAACAATAGCTCCAAACTGCCCACCCCGTGCCTGGCCTGCACCCTCCATCCCTGCACTGGGGTATGGGGGCGCCAGGCCGACCACACACCAAGGCTGAGAGCCCTGGTTGGGGACAGTGGGGGATAAGCAGCGCCATCTGAGGCTTTCATAGAGTGTGTTTTGGTGTCTAGACAGGAGATGCCACTGGAGATGCAGGAAGGGTCGTGGCCCCAAGAGTCCCGCGAGCCAGGCTCAGCATGCAGACGCCAAGGCCCGCGGGAGCCAAGAAGGCAGTGAGACTGTGCTGTGTTTGGGATGGCCGTCCTGTCTGGTGGCTGGGTGTCAAGGCAGGCTGCCCCTCAACACTTCAGTAGCCGGTGGCAAGAGTGCAGTGAGGCCTACAGACCAGCTGACTAAATATTTAAAAGTTATAAATCAACTAACAATCTGCCAAATAAAAGGAGCTGGTCCCCCTACCTGGACAAAGTCCCCAGTTCTGCACTGGCATGTGGGGCCAGCCCTCCGCCCCTCCCTCAGCCCGGCCACACCACGGTCTCACACGCACCAGTCCGGGGTCTCACGCACCCGGCCTACAGGTCCAGGCTCTGTCCGTACGACCCCACAAGCAGCTGCATTTGGGGTCCAAGCATGCGCACACTGCCTGTGAGCTTCACCCGTGAGAGAACAGACCCAGACACGAGGCACACAGGCCCCGGAAGCAGGTTCGGGTCAATCAGGAAGGGATTTCTGATGTTAGGGTGCTAGAGCTTGTCCCCTTGTCCCCTAAGGCTCCCGTTGGGAGGGACGTGGATGGAGCAGGCTGGGTGGGGACCCCTTGCTCCCATCTCAGGGCAACAGTGTGGGTGGATTAAAGAGGCACCAGTGAAGCTGGGGGCCCAGGCGGGGAGACTCGGGGTGGTCTGGGCCCGAGATGACCAGGACCTGAGACGGGGCAGGTGGTGCAGTGGGGGGCAGGCAGGATTCCAGAGGATTGACGAAGTTAAAATTGGCAGGACTGGGTGGTCTCGGAGGGGTAAGCAGAGGGCAGAGTCAGAGACGCCCCCTTGTTTGGGCGAGTGGGCGCTTTGGGGAAACACCAAGATGGGGACGGTGGGGAGAAGCAGTTCTGAGGGGAAGATGGAAGGTTTTAGCTTTGAACTTGTCCAAGGACAGGTGGCGTGTGCCACCCAGAGGGCAGAAGCTGCAGGAGCCCCAGGTGGAAAGGTCCAGGGGAAGGGTGACCTGTCCAGCTCAGTCAGCACTGTGTGTCCAGCACTCAGGGAACACCAAAGACCCTCAGCTTGGGTCACGGCTTCGGGGGCTTGTCAGCACATAGAGACCGGGGGCTGCTGGAGCAGGGACCCGGAGGAGCATTGGCTTCTCCCTGGCTGGGTCCACAGAGCTGACTAGTCTCCTGGCTGCAGGCAGTGGGAGAGGCGGAGGGGAGGGACAGGGCTGGTCCAGCACCACTGCCGTCCAAGCACTGACCCTGCCCACTAGTGAGCATGGCCCAATCAGTGTCCCTCCCCTGACCAATCGGATCTGTAACTGAACACAGGTCCAGCTGCCCACTGCTCTCAAAGCTAGTACTCAAGAGGCAGGTGCTGAGGCAAAGGAAAGTGGTTTTATCCAGGTGCGGGCCACCTGGAAGATGGGGCACTCTTGTCTCAAAGCCCATCTTAGCATCTTGGGCATGCTGGCTGGTTTATTATGTAGGGGAACCGTGGTAAGAGGGGGACTAAGGAATTTCTGGCGATGCCAGTGTCTCCGTTCGGCTCCTGGGTGGTTTCACTGTCCCCTCCTGCGTGTGTCATCGCATGGTCCCATCACACCGTTGGTTTCCCTGCCGACATCTGGGCATGCAGGCAGCACGTCTGCTGGCTCCGACCCGAGCCACAGACACTCGCCCAGTTTCCCGTGCTCAGGGCCATTCCTCGGGTAAGCAGGAGCTGTAACTGCCAATGCCTATAAAATCCCTCTCAGGAAACTTTCATACATGAATCTTCTGTGTGTAAGTGCATTTTGTTCTCATTCCATTCCATGGTAAGTCAGAGTAGTATAAAGCTTTTACTGCCTGTTACAGGTCCACGCCTCCTCCTTCTGGGAGCAGGAAGGGGTCTCGGGAGCCCACAGACGTGGGTCTGCCCTGGGGCCAAGGGCAGCCGTTTCTCCCCGGCAGTAATGGGTCAGATGCTGTAAATGCCACAATAGTGATTTAAACAAAACCACAGTGGAACACAGAGGCGAAAGACCTTCATTTCAAGAGGGCAATGAAGAAAGCCTCATGAAAGTTCGGCCTTTGACTTTGGCCTTGAATGGGGAAGGATTTCAATAGGCAAAGGTGGGGTTTGGTGGGGAGGGTGGGCAGTGTGGGCAACAGTGTGTGCAGGGCACCTGCCAGCACGACTCAGCAGCGCTGCAGGGACCAGAGGGGTGGTGCAGCAGGCTGGGAAAAGGGCCCCTAGAGGACACGGGCCAGTGGGGGACAAAGATGGGAGGTTTCAAGTAGAAAGAAAGACACAGAGCCCTGGCGGGTGTAGCTCAGTGGATTGAGCACAGGCCTGCAAAGCGAAGGGTCACTGGTTCGATTCCCAGTCAGGGCACATGCCTGGGTTGCAGACCAGGTCTCCAGTAGAGGGCACGCAAGAGGCAACCACGCACTGATACTTCTCTTCTTCTCTTTCTCCTTCCCTTCCTCTCTCTCTAAAAATAAATAATTTGTAAAAAAAAAAAAAAAACAAGAAGAAGAAAGAAAGACATATAAATGCCCCCTCTGCCACAGACAGCCCATGGCTGGGACCAGCTTCGCTGGTAGAGGGACAGGTTTAGAATGCGAATCTAAAGCCACACAGCCTTCGATTCCTGAGGAGCCTCGGATGTGAAGAATAGCAAAATCACGCTATCTTAAAAACTCAGAATCCTAGGGAGTCCTACCATCCCACGATAACTGAGCTGTTGGATCTCAGAGACTTGGGTTTCCAAAACCACAGCAATTTTGCATCTTAGACTGTTTAAGGTGCCGCCCAACGCAGCCCCCGTCCCCTGCCCTGGGAACGAGAATGTACACTCTGTGCTCAGTGCTTTGCACACATTGAGTTGTTTAGTCTCCATGACAACCCTGGGAAGTGGGACTATTATCTTGCTTAATTTTCCAAATGAAGAAACTGAACTGGGTGAGTGGAAGTCGTGGCTGAAGGTCAGACACCTTGCAGGCTGCGTGGCCAGGGCTCAGCCCAGATCTCTCGGTCTCTGAAGCAGATGCTCTCAGCCTCTCTGCTGAGGTCACCCATCCTCTGTGCTCACCTCCAGTGACAGGGAGCTCATTACCGTCCTAAGAGTACCACGTATCTCCTTCACACGGCATTCACCATTGTCCCCAAATCTGCCTTGGAAGTCCCTGGAGAAGAAAACAAACCTTCACCCAGGACCCCTGCAGCCAGAGAGGGCAGCTCCCCTGGTGGGACAGCGATGACACAGCAAAGGGGAGTCTTGCATTAGGGAAGCCCCACCACGGCCCGTCCTGGTGAGAGAAGGGGAGTTTAACCTGAGGGGGGGTCAGCCGGGACACTGGGAGCAGGTCCACTCAGAGACAAGCGGAGATGGAGCCCAGAGCACCGGGCGGTGGGGAGAGGCAGGATTTGTAACACAGAACCATGATTCTCCAACAGTCAGAGTTATGAGGCCTAATAAGATTGGAATTGTAAGGGCTGTGTCTTTAATTTCTTGGCTCTTCTCCCTGAAAACTTGTTCTACAGAATGTGCCTTGTGCCATCCATCCTCCCAGATGGCTTTTTAAGTGAAGCTGTTTGTTAAGTGGGAGAAGGAAAGGGAGAGGCGGGGAGGAGCCGCTGCAGACCCTGGGGAAGGGACAAGTGGGAACAGGGTGGGGGACGTGGGACAGGGAGAGACTGCGGTCCAGGAAAGGTGCAGAGCACGGCCTCCAGGATGGGACCTCAGGCACAGTTACCCCACATGACCAGAGCCCCCGTGACAGTCACCGACAGTGGCAGTCACCGACAGTTCCTGGCCCCACTGTGTGTGGGGCCCACTCTGAGGTCAGCACTTGGGACTCATGGCCCCAGATGTCTTCACACACTCTGTGCAGCAGGTCTTGTCACCATTCCCATTCCACAGGGGAGGGGCTCAGAGAGGTGCAGACTCGAGCCCAAAGTCACAGAGCTGGTGAGAGTCAAAGTCAGGCTTTTCACCTGGCGCTGGGGGACTCCAGAGCCCCAGCTCTTAACCAGGACATCACACAGCCCCTTGCAGACTGTCAGCTAGCAGGGCTGTGGAGACCGTCCCCACCAGAGTGCTCAGGCCCCAGGCAGCAGCTTCTCCATCTGCACAGTGAGGCTGTTGGTATTGGTGGTGGTTCTCAAGCCTGACTCCGCATCAGAATCCTCAGGGCCTTTCAGCAATACTGAGGCCCGGGCTCCACTGCAGGCTTATGGAGTGAGAATCTCTGGGAATGGAGCCCATGTATCTAGAAGATTTTTTAATGTCCCACCCCAGAAAATGCAAACTTTCGGAGAGGGTGCAGAGCAACAAGAACTCTCACTCATCGCTGCTATGAATTTAAAGTGGTATAGCCTCTTTGGAAGATATTTTGCAGTTTCTTAGACAGCTAAACATAGTCTTATCATAGGACCCACCAATTACACTCCCAGGTAGACACTCAAATGATGTGAAAATGCATAAACACACAGACACCTGCATGTGCCAACTTGTGGCAGATCTATTCACAATTGCCAAGAACTGAACACAACCAAGAAAGATGCCTTTCAACAGGTAAATGGATAAATGGTACTACCTACCTACACTGGAATATTACTCAGTAATGAAAAGGAATGAGCAATCAAGCCATGTAAAGACGTAGATGAATCTTAAATGCTTATTGCTAAGGGGAGAAAGGCCATTTAGAAAGACTACATTTATACGGCATTCTGAAAAAGGAAAAATTACAGATAGTGAACAGCTCAGTGGTTGCAAAGGTTTGGGGAATAGGAAGATTGAAGAGGTGAAGTACAGAAGACATTTTTTTTCCAGATAGCAAAACTATTATGGTTAATATTATAATGGTGAATAAATGGGATAAATGATACCACGTGTTTTTCAAAATGGAAAATACACAGAATTTTGTAGTAGAAAGAATGAGCCTAATGTTTGCAGATTTTGAAACATTTTTTAGGAGGACAGGGATTTCAGACGCAATGAAAAAATCTAACTGTGTTACACATGCGTTAGACACGTCCAGGGAAGCTGGTAGAGATCAAAGGTGCTGACCGTGTGTCTTTGCAGATGACGGCATCTGTAAGACTAAAGGCAAAAGGAACTGCACAGAACTGTTTTTTAGGGGGTATAAGTTAGCAATTTTGAAATCACTGCACATGTCTTCTGGGCATGAGCATTCCTGGTGTACAGATGGCAGGTGGTAGAAGCAAGGTTTCTCGCTGCTGAGAGAGGAGGTCCCATCCAAACGAGGGGAAAAGTCAAGAATA
The DNA here is from genome assembly GCF_021234435.1 of Artibeus jamaicensis. Lineage (NCBI taxonomy): Eukaryota > Metazoa > Chordata > Mammalia > Chiroptera > Phyllostomidae > Artibeus > Artibeus jamaicensis. Next base: position 13,035,848 of record NW_026522057.1, read on the forward strand.
ACCTGTAGGGGTGAGAGCTGGAGACAACAGTGTGAACTCCTGTTAAGCTGAATCTAGATTAGCTGTTTACATGCAGACATATGTATGCGTGTGTGTATGCGCGGGGGAGTGTACAGGGATGTATTGATCGCCTTGCTCTGCAAGTCGACAGAGCCCGGAGGCAATGGCGTCTCGGTAGCGACAAGCACACCCAGTCCCCAATCTGGGTTTCTCGTCCTGTTCTCCAATGAAAGGAGCCGGGGCTCCTTGGAGGACTGGGGCAGGGAGCATACAAAATGAGCCTGGCATGCATCTCAGTGCCAGAAAGTACCGAAGTACAAAAAACACAAACCAAACCTCACAATAATCATAATAACAGGCAAATACCAAAGAGACACAAGAGCCAGCTGAGAGAACACTTAGCGGTCAAGGCTGGAACAATTTGTGCAACAAAGAAATAAATAAAAAATAGTATTAGATTACCATCCAAAGAATAAAATAAATATTCATGGTTCTTCCTGATATAAAAGAAAAGGATGAATGAATTAGAAAAGACACCTCACTTGCTGAAGAATTCCAAATAACTGGCGTGGAATCCATGACGTCACCGCTCTCCTTCCAGACACTGGTCACTGTGCCTTCCTGTTTTGCCTCCTGATCAGTGTGGCTAGAGGTTCATCCATTTTTTTTTTATCTTCTCAAAGAACCAGCTTTGGTTTCATTGACTTTCTCTATTGCTTTTGTCCGCTGATTTCTGCTCTGATCCTTATTTCCTCTCTGTTGCCCACACTGGATGTAATTTGCTCTTTGGCTTCTAGTTCCTTAAGAGGAATGAGGAAGTCACTGATCCGGAACGTTTTTTCTTTTCCAATGCAGGCATTTAGAGTTATAAATTCCCCCTAAGAACTGCTTCAGCAACATCCCACAAATTTGGATATGTCGGGTTTTCATTTCCTTCCAGTGAAAAATACCTTCCAATTCCCCCTTTTGATCGATTCTTTAACATGTATGTTATTTAAAAGTATGCTATTTCACTTCAAAACATTTGGAGATTTTTTTCCCAAGATCACTCTGTTACTGAAGGAGACCTTTCTGTTAGATTACTGATTCCCGATTTATTTCTGCTGTCCTTAGGGAACACACTCAGGACAACTCGAACCCTCTGTATTTTACGAGGTTCGTATTACGGCCCAGAACACGGCCTATCCTGGCACATTTAACCGCGCACTGAAAGAGCGTGCTCTGCCGGGGCAGGGTGGGCCTGTTCTGTAGATGTCACCTAGGTCAAGTTGGTTGAAACTCTTGATTGGATTCTCTATATCCCTCCCTTAGGGTCTGTCTCCCTGCTCTATCAGTTACCGAGGAAAGGTGTTGAAATCCCTAACTGTCATTGGGGATTTGTCTTTTTCTCCCTGCTGCTCTGTCTTTCGTTGTTGTTGTTGTTCATGTATGTTGAAGTGCTCTTACCAGGTACAGAAACACTGGGATTGTCAGGTCGCCTTGATGGACTGACAATAAGGTGGGCCTTCTTTATCAGTCGTTTACTCTGAACCTCCTTTTTTATTTTACCTTCACCGCTGTCTTTGGCAGGCACTGTGAATTTTACCTTGCTGGGTGCTGGATATTTGTGTTTGCTGTAGGTATTCTTGAGCCTTTGCTCTGTAACTTGGAAACAGCACGATCCTTTAGGATCTTGCATTAAGATTTCTTAGGTGGGACCAGAGCAGCCCTCAGTCTAGGGCTAAAGGGTCCCTGACGCAGGGCAAGGCCCTTCTGTGCCCTCCAGAGCTCTCTCTCTTTCTCTCTGGGCAGCTCTCCCCTCCTGGGCGCTGTGCCCTGAGAAATTCCAGCCACTGGGGTCCCTGGAAGCCCAGCTCCACTTCTTCAACTCCGGGACCTCCCTGGCTCCGCCTGTCCCCCTCCTGCCTGTCCCATGGCCTGGAAATTCTCTCAGGGCCGGAAGCCAAGGCTGTTGTAGAGCTCGTCTCACTTATTTCCCGTCTCCCCTTCACTGCACGATGTCCAGTGTCTCATGAACCACTGTTTCCCCGTTCTGTGTTTTTGGGTCACTTTGGGTGGGAGGAAAAATCCAATCCCTGTCACTCCATCCTGCCCTGAAAGAGGAAATCCCCACATCTCCGGGGTGAGAACCACGGAGCCGCACTGATCCCCTCATTGCTCAGATGATGGGGACATTTGTCACGCGGCAGACTGAGGGTCTAGATCCTGCAACCTCCCCGTCTGTGGCATTTTCAGGAGAAACCCTCAGGTGAGACAGCCGCCTGAGCGATGAGGAAATAGAAGTCCGCAGCAACCAGGGGTGAGGGCCTGTGACAGGCTCTCTTCCCCCCTGCACCCCCCCCGCCGTCCTCTGTCTTCCTCCCCCTTCAGAGCCGCCCAGCCGGGGGCTGGGTCACCTCCGCCAACAGCAGCAGATGGCAGATGCACCACTGTGCGCCAGCCTCCCTTCCCCATGTCTAGGACTGCAGCCCAGGAGAGGATGATGGAGTTATAGCCAGAAGGCAGACGCCTGAGAAGGGGACGATGCTCCAGGGCAGGAATGACACAGGAAAAGCCACGGTAGCTCCTCTGGACACCTGCCCAGCTCCGGGCCCACCGTGAAGTTCTCCTCGTTTCAAACTTTTCAACATCCAGATCCGAACCTGCCCCACGGAAGTGGTTTGAGGCTTGTGTTTGATAAGAATGGAAAGGTTTTCATGCTTGTGTGCTCTGGGAGGTGACTCTCAGAGCCTGGTCCTGCCCCCAATCTTTCTGCACGGGAAATTGCTTGTGAGGGAAGGTGAACTCGCCCCGTGTCTGGGGCCCACAGAAATGCAAAGCTATCAGACCAGTCCACATTCGGCCTTTCAGAATTCATTAAAATGTCAGCTGCTTGTTTCTGACCAGCTGTTACAACAGCCAGCCCTCCCTCCCGGACTCTGCCAAAGGTGTGACTGGTTCTGTGTTGCCTCGGTCCTCGGAGGGTCCTGTCGTCCTGCGGACTTCAGCTCATTCAGGTGCCCCGCAGTCCCAGTGCCCGGACGGACTTAAGTAAAGTAAGGATTGTGTAGATTCTCTGGTATTTTCTTCACTTTCCCTCTTGCATCTTTTCATATCTTAAGTCGAAGCAGGAATTCATGAGAGGACCAAGTAAGTAAATACAATGTTAGAAAGTTTGAGCAAAGGTTGAAAGCAGCATAATAATGTGGCAAAACTTTTCCTTTGGAAAGGTCACTTCAGCAGTTCACTCTCTGACACTTATTTGCTGTGTACACATCGCATGTCAGGCGCTGTTCCAGGCACTAGGTAAACGACGGGCCAGAGAGGAGCAGGGGGCTACTGTGTTGGACTGATGAATGAAGGCCCAGCGAGGGCAACGTGATATACCCAGGTGGCACAGGCTGCGAGCACAGAGGTGGGACAGGAACCCAGGGACTTCCACTCCCTTCCTGGGGCTACCCCGCCAGGGCTGCCTTTCATCCCGGGGTTTGCTGGAAGCCCTGAATGGAATTTGATGATCACCCTGCTGGGAAACAGAGGTCCACAGGTCACGGCTCTGTCTCCAAAAGACAATGCCATATAATTTTGAGCCACGATAAAAAGAGAGTAATCAATGCTGGTAAATGTGGGGTGAGACAAGCACCCCCACGTGCCGCTGGTACCTTTTGGGAGGCAATTAAATGATCAAAATCTGGCGACTTAGAGATGTCAGGGCCCTGATGCGGTGACTCCGCCTCCAGGAACTGGTCCACAGGACGGGGTCAGGGGTCAGGGGGAGGGCTGTGTTTCCAAGTGTGTATTGCAGAGTGAAAACCTGCAATGGACCGTTTCCTGTGCAGAACGACAAAGCGAGTGATGGGCGTCCCGATGGAAGATTACTGTGAAGCTTTTCACACTTTGTGTTTGAAGAACTTTGATTATGAGAAAAGTCTTGATACAGTGATAAGAAAGAAGGGGAAAAAGAAAGAAGAAAGCAAGGAAAGAGAAAAGAGAGAGAGAGAAAGGACAGCTAGCTGAAGATACAGTAAGATCTCAACAATAAAACTGTTTTGGACATATATATACTACATGCCTATAGAAAGGCTAAGTAATCATACTAATAATAATAGTTAAAGGAAAAGCTTTTATTTGAGCCCTTGCTCTGTGCTAAAGTTTTAGCCCCAAAACGGACACAGGTACACAGAGGTTAAGTGACATGTCCAGTGACGAGAAGCCAAGTTGCTAACCTGGGGTTTGCACTCTGCAAAACCCCCGCCCCTGCTGGGGTGGAGGAGGGTCCAGGCACCGGCTGAAAGGGTCCGCGTGCTGTGTTCGGGAGACTGCGGGGGTCTCCTGACTCAGCTCTGATAGATCGAGGCCCGATGACCCCCTGACCACCCCTCTGCTAGCCCGGGCGCCTCCTCTCTATTTGGCTGCATCCGCCTGCCCCTCAACCCCCAGTCGTTGGAGTTAATCAGCGTTTCCCAGATGGGCTGTGCTGAGAGCTGGGAGACGCACGGAGATGGACAACCCTGCAAATGTCTCAAGGCCCAGGTCCCCGCTCATTAGAGCTGCTTCTGCATCTATCACCTTCAGCAAAAGGCAAACACCAGGGCAGGAGGATCCGGGAACCATCACTCAAGGGCTCCTCAAATGGGCAAGGGGGTGATGGTTTCTTCTCTGATTTGTTGATAAATGTTTTCTCTAATGCATCGGTTCTGGTGCCCTGCCCCGCATGGGCTGCCCGCGTCTCTCCCCTCCTAGCCTGGGGCTCCCGGAAGATACATGGCCTGTCTCGTTCTGTCTGCTCCCTCGCACATGGGAGGGGGTCTCGTGAGGCCCCGGGAGGTTTTGTCCTCCCTTCCCTGAACGCCCAGCCATCATATCTTTTGATGGGTCTAGATGTTCTGATCTGAAATGTGGCTCTGCAGCCTGAGTGGGGGGGGGGGTCAGCTTTCTGGAAAGAAGGGGAAAGAACGGCAGAATCACCTGCAGCTCATCCTGCCCTACCCTGCTGTCCACCTCTACCATCTGCACCTGCCCCTGTGGGGACCTGGAAGAGCAGCGGTGATGGGGGTGTGCTGGTGTGCTGGCCACTGGAGTCAGCGTGCCCAGACCTGATTCCCAGCAGGATCCCAGATCCAGACGGGCCTCATTGCTTGTAGCTCTCAGCTTGTACCCGAGGCAGAGGCACAGGTGCAAGCAGAGAGGTTTTTAATTAAGCGTGTGTGTGTTTTCCTTTACAAAACATCCTGTCTATTCTCCATAGCCTTGCAAGGCTAGGGGATATATTAGCCCCGTTTTATAGATGGAAAAACTGAGGCACAGAGAGACAAGTTGTTTAGCATCCCATTACCAAGCTAGTTAAGTAACAGACAGTGGACTCAAACTCAGGGTGGCCTGATACAAAGTCACTCATTCTCTCTGTGACACCAAACGGATCCTGGAAAAGCAGCCATGGAGCAGAGTCGGAGATGAGAGATGCGGACTAAGGATCAACAACCGTGAAAGGGAGTGGGAGGAAGCAGCACTGGAGGGAAGTCAAACCGCGATGCAGGGCTGACAAAGCCTCGGCCAACCTCATCCAGAGCAAAGGAGTGAGGGATGGGGTAGGAAGGCTGAACCATGGGGCGTCTGAGCAGGCCTCCCCACGCCTGTCACAGTCCGCCCCTTGTGTGCCTAGACCCCTTCTTCATGTGGATGCCCCCCAGGGAGAGTCTTCTCAAACGTTCCCGAGGTCCCCCTTCCAGAGAAGGAAGAGGTCTGAGGGACAGATGCGGCCCTCGGCCCTGGATCGGACTCAGGGCTGCGACTGGTGCTCGTCATCTCCCTTCTTTTCTTCCCACTCCAGACGTCTCCCCTCCTCGCTCTGGGGGCTTGCATGACAACACGACCCAGGCTGTCTTTCCCAAGGGGCCTGAGCTTCTGGTCACCAGGCTGCCCCCAGGCAGGGACACAGTTCCTGCCCAGTCACGGTCAGTTTGTCAAGAGCGCACTGGGAGGTGCCCAGCCGGGTTGTCTGAGCCCCACGCAGCATTTTCCTCCCTGCCCTCCCCGATCAGGGTGACTGATCCGAGTCCACCACCCTTGACTTTTTCCGTGTTCCCTGGCACGTGTGGATCCTGTGGGGAGCAGGACGTCTAACCCTACAGAGCCCAGAGCTGCAGGGAAGGGGACGACCAAGTCTCCTCGTAGTTCACTGGGAGTGCTGCTGAATGGGGCCACTCAGGCTGTTGTTCTGTAAACCCTTTGTTCTTCTTATTGGAGACCCATCCCTTTTTAAGGGCTTTGATTCAGTGCATAACTGCACCCAGCAGGATGGACCCCCCCCACCCAGAGCACTTCCTCCCACATGGCACTTCAGCTGGGCCTGCCGTAGGCCACCTTCACGCTCTGCAAGGCTGAGTGGGTGGCTGGTGTGTGATGCAACAGGCCCCCTGGTCGTGAGCCTGCTCCTGCATCCCTTTCACAGTCAAGTGCATCCCCTGGTCTGACACACCATGACGTGGGACCCCAGGCCTGTGGATCACACGCTCCCTACACCCAATGGCCAGCAGCACTGACCGAGGCCGGCAGGACAGAGTTCAGAAGCGGCAGCAGTGAGATCAGCCTTGGAAAGTAGAGCCACCCCGCTGCTCCTGCGCCTGGCCTCCATCTCCATCCCACCGATCGTGGGGTGGCCCATGGCCACTGTGACCTGCCCAGTCATTTTATTTACTTGGTTCTCCCCGCCTCTTCCTTGGGGGTGGTCTCGGCTGAGCACGAACACCCGGTACGAAGACCTGAGCACTTACTGCTGCCTCTCGAGTAGGTGCTGAGCTTTATGTCTATGAGGAGTATGAGAAACGAACCCACACCACGCCCACGTTACAGCTGGGGAAAGCAAGGCACAGAAAGGGTGAACGACAGGTCCGAGGCTCCCGGCCAGGGGGCAGGAGAGCCACGGTCCACACGCTGCCGTCCGGCTCCTCAGCCAGTGCTCTGAACTGGGGGGTCTCGGGGCCCCTCTGAACACCCAGACGGATCCTGGTTCTGTTCTCTTCTTCCCCAGGAGGCACCCCAGCCCAGTGCTCCTCAATGGACAAAAATAGAAAATAGACACAAGGTGGGGGAAGGTCTCAGTCATCTGAGGATGCCATGTGCATACCACCCTGCCAAGGGCTCCGCCAGGCCCCAGTTACCCAGAGGTAAGGATGCCTCTGGTCCAGCCTTGCGGGGCAGAGGACTGATTCACTGCAGGCAGGGGCAAGATATAGGCTTGTGGGATACGTTCATTGAGCATCGACTCTGTGGCAGCCCCTGTGTGGGGATTTGTGAATGAACAAAAGCAGACCCTCCCCTCCCCTACAGGGTTCACAGTGGGGGTGAGGATCAGGGTTAAAATGACACCCCTGGCGGGTCTCATAAGGCAAAGCAGATGAAGCCATGAGAGCCTGTGATGGGAGCTCTGAACCAGCCTGGGGAGTCAGGGAGGGCTTCCCAGAGGAGGTGATGCTGGAGCAAGAGCAGAAGCTCGGAAATGCATTGGTCCTGCTCAGAACCCATTGTGGAGGGAACTGGGTGTCTGGGCAAGATGATGACGAAGACTCCGGAACCCTAAAACCCTATGATTCGGACTCAATATTTCATAGTTTGAAGATTCTATTAACTGAAGATTCTAAGAGGAGGGAAGGTAAGATTCTGGGAGTTGAGGCCCGTTGGGTTCTGAGGTTCAGAGACTCTCACATGTGAGTCTTTGGTGCCACTGAACAAGCACCAGTCAGAACCTCCCGTGGGCTGGAAGCTGGCTTTCCCCGGTGCTGGGCCCCCAGCCAGGCCCAGAACACAGATACACACACGGCTCTTTGTGGCTTAGAGAATGTAAATTTATTCTGCAGTCCCAGCGTCAGGCACTCACTTTATCTGCATGTTTCAGTCGTCAGAATAAATATTAGGAGACAGGCCTGTGGAGATTTTCTATGTATACATGAGTTAAATCCTCCAGCCAGTGGCTAATCCAGGCAGGGATTTCTGCAGAAATGCTCTCCTTACATTAATTACAAAGAGGGGCTGGTAACCCGGCCTCTGTAACAATGAGGAAGGGCCCCGTCCCCTGCAGAAAGGACTGAGAGGGCCCTCTGTGCAGAGGCTTCGTTGAGGTGGAGGAAGGCAAGGGGGTGAGCGTCCTCCGGCAGGTCCGGGCCGCGTGGCCGTGGCTGGCCCTTCCTGGGTATCGGGGGGCCTCTGCGTGAACCCTTTGGTGTGGGTCCGTAGAGGCTGGTGCTCTGGGATCCCCCGCAGAAGGATGGGAGGGGAAGGTGGCCCAAACCCTGAGTCGGAGACCATGCCGGCTCCACATCAGACAGACGGGGCAGTCTCAGCCCCCAGTCACCAGCCCTGTGACCCTGAAAACCCTACTTCACCTCCTGGAATTCAGTTTCTTCAAAGGGCCCAGGGGTCCTACCGCCCCGCCCACCTGGGGCTCTGAGGAATAGAGGGACCCACAAGCATGAGGCACCCAGCGAGCTTCGAACCTGACAACCCCTCCTATAAAGCCTTCGGGGCCCACACACCTCCTGAAACATTTTATACAGGTTCGCTCCTCACCCAGCCCAGTGTTATTGCCCCATATTCGCAGATGGGGAAACTGAGTCCGAGGAGGGTTAAATAATTTCCTCAACATGCCATAGGTAAAAAATGGCAGAGGCAGGCTTTGCAGTTAAATGGTTGGCCCCAAAGTCCATGAACTTAACATTTTTTCAACGACTCTTCTTGCTGGGTGCCCAGGATAATGGCCCACACATCAGCCCTGGCACCCTGGAACCTGACCCTCGTTTTTCTGCTGGGACAGGTGCTTGGGTTGTAACCAGGCAGCAGTGAGACTCGGCTGATGTCTCTGGGCTCCCACATGCTGGGCCCTCTCTCTGGGACACCTTTCCCCTCCACAGTCACCGAGTTCGGCCCCTGTCCCAAGGCTCACATTCCCAGGCAGAAGGTCACAAGATGGCTGCAGTCACTTCGGAAGACAGTCAGCACTTTCTTACGACAGTAAACACACTTTCACCACATAATCCAGAAGGTGCTCCTCGGTACTTTTCAAGTCGCCAAGGTGTGTCCACGCAAAACCCCGCACACGGCTATGTATAGCTGCTTTGTGCATATCTGCCAAAACCTGGGAAAAACCAGCACATCCCTCAGAGGGTGGACGGAGAGGTGAACTGCAGTCCACCCAGGCAGCCGAACATTATTCAGCACTAAAAAGAAATGAGCTATCAAACCGTGAAAAGGCATGGAGGAAACTTAAATGCATATAACCAGGTGAGAGAAGCCAAACTGGAAAAGCCACATAGCATATGATTTTAACTATATGGCATTCTGAAAAAAAAAAACAAAACTATGCAGACAATAAAAAAGATGAGTTTGCTGGGCGGGGCGGTGACAAGGCCGAGCACAGAGGATTTCTAGGGTGGTGCAAACACTCGGTGTGATAACATAGAGACGAATGGACGGCTTTAGACATTTGTCCGGACACTGCCCAGAGTGAGAGGTCATCGTGAGGTGACCTGTGAGGTCTGAGTGACTGTGACGTGTCAGTGCAGGCCCATCCTTGGTGAAAACCGAGGCACAGTGGTGAGTGATGGGAAAACCAGGGAGGGCACCGTGTGTGGGGGCGGGCGCGTTGGGAAGATCTCTGAGCCTCCCTCTGCATTGTGCTGTAAACTTAAAGCTGCTCTGAAAATCGGTCTTTAAAAAAACAGGCAATAAATGCAGAGCCATATTAGTACAATAACCCAGCAGGCATTATTTAAATTCTTTTTACCCCCTCACTTCCAGATGCGCTAACAACTACCCAGTCTTTTTTTTTCTTTTTTTCTTTTTCTCTCTCTCTCTCTTTTTTTTTTTTTTTTTGAATAGAGAAATGAAGTTGGATTGGGAAGAATGGGCTTGGCCTATTATGTAGATTTTTTTAAAGATTTTATTTACCTTATTTTTAGAGAGAGGGAAAGGGAGGGAGAAAGAGGAGAGAAACATCAATTGGTTGCCTCTTGTATGGGCCCCAACGGGGGACTGAACCCGCTGTCCAGGCATGCGCCCTGACCAGAAATCAAACTGGCAACCTTTCACTTTGCAGGACAACACCCGACCAACTGAGCCACACCAGCTGGGGAGACCGCCCAGCTCCTACGGATCAGCAGGCCTGTACGAACTGAGGGCCAGATGAAACTGACTGGCCACAGCGGAGGGTGCGTTAGACCCAGGCCACGGTTCTGTGGTCCGACCGAGATGCACTGGAATGGAGACAGCTCTGTAAAGGAAGCACCAGCCACACAGACACCTGGGATCCTTGTCCCTCAACGGGTCTCATGGGGTCTCTGTCCAGGCCCAGGGACCGACCACCATGCTTGCTCGCCGGCCCTAACCTTCTGTTTGGCCACCTCCAGTCCCTTCTCCCAGCCCCAGCTGATGGGTGGGAGGCACCCGGTGGGGAAAGATGCCCAAGCGTTGATGGCTCTCATGACAGGCCATGACAGCGGCATGTTCCCACGCTGGGAGGTCCACAGCCAGGGAGAGAGCCGGTCGTGGGGACAAGAACAGAGGGATGCCTGTCAGTACTCCCAAGCACCTCCCCAGCCCATCCCACTCGTGCTCTGAATCTCGGCAGATCAGAGTCCGCCCCCACCACGCCCCTCAGCCCCGCCCCTGCAGAGGGGAAAACCGAGGCTCTGGGGGGGGGGGGGTGCAGCCTGGGGGCTGGAAGCATGGAGTCCGGGTGGGCACCACTTGCCCCTGCAGGACCTGGGCCGGTGACTCGACCTTTCGGCACCTACTTCCTCATCTGTGAAATGGGGCTTTTGGGGGAACTTACCTCATGAAGTTGTTGAGTAGGATTAAACTATGCAAGTGTCTGTGCATGACTGGGTGCTGGGTCTGGCACACAGCGTGTGGCTCGGTAAAGCCAGTTAAAATAATGAAAACAAGGATAATGTTATTCCACAGGAGGGATGCGGCCTCGTTTTGGACCATGGTGTGTTTGCAGGGTAACCCTGACACCCCCTGGGGACGGCACCAGACGTCTTCATCTCTCTCTCCTGACCCTGCGTGGCTCTCAGGGGCCTCGGGTCTTGGCACCGTGATTTCTGGGCCATTCCATTTCATTTCTAGGAAGAACAGTCAATTTTGCCTGATGTTTACTTGGCCACAAGTTCGTGAGTCTCCATTCATTAGAAATCCTTTCTTTCAGCCTCTGACTCAGATTCCTTGCCAAGAGCCTCTCACATTCAAGTATCAGAACTACGGTGCTTTAAAAAAAAGTATCACACGGCTTTTCAAACTATTAATTTATTTTATTAAGGGGTTGACACTCTCAGTGTTTTAAAAGGTTAGTTTGGAAAAGCTCACAATTAATAATGCAACTTTCTGCCTTTTCTTCATTTGCGCCGACTGCCTGCCACCGCTCTTACGGAAGGCGCTCGGTGGAGAGTGGAACAGAAGGGTTCCCTCTTGGGGTTGCTCACAGCTTCAGGGGAGGGGACGAGCGATGGGGACAGAGGTAAAGGTGGAGAGTCACGGGCAAAGGCCCAGTGGTGACAAGGGGCACCGCGCAGAAGAGCAGCTGGAGGAATAGAAAGGAGCCCTGGCCAGCTGCCGAGGGGTGACTGACAGCAAAGTGACAGGGCCACATCTCACGGGGCCCGGAAGGCCCCCATCAGGGTCTCACTCTTCAACCCAAATAGTGCACAGCCGCTAGAGGGAGACACCCCTAAAAACTAGAGGACCCCCCCTTTCAGAATGGGGCTACTTCTTGTAGAAAACAAGGGGGGTAGTCTAGACCTCCCAGCAGTGACACGGCCACTCAACTTGCCACTAAACTCCAGTCCCTAAAGCCAGGAGCAATGGCCCCATTGTCTCCCACTCAGAAAGGGGGTCCTGACACACCAGTGAGAGTCCCCCTCCCTATGCTGCCGGCACCTACTCCCGAACCTGTAATGTCAGGTGTGAATGAGAAACATTTTTCATGAAAGAGACAAAGGCGAATTGACAAGCTAGGATTTGGGCAGATGTGGAGTTGCTCCAGGAGCTAAAATGTCCCTTGGGGACATCAGTGTCTTGTCTGGACCTGGCAGGCAGGGCTGCACCTTCACGGTGCCTCTGAAAGATGGTTTATGACCCCAAATGGCAGAGACCTGGCAGAGCAAACACCTGTACCTCTTAACACGGTGCCACGACGCTCAGGAAAGCCCAGCCAATTCTGTGAAGTTCATTGCTAAATCACACCACCTTTTAATGCATTTTCCAGCTGGGGGCAAAAGTTAACACCTCCCCAGTGAGGAGACACCCACTCAACTCAGGTGACAGTTGGAAACTTTATACCCGCGGACTACACCGACTTTTCTTTTTCTTATTTTATCAAAAGCCTGCGGCAGTTTCATCCCAAGCTGCCATGACATCAAGTTCAAGTCTTGTCCATCAGCCCCTATCAGGCCCGGAGAGACCCTCGTTCACTGGCCCCTGCAGAGCCAGAGTGGTCCCTGAGTGAGGACTCTGCTCCATGAGCTTCCTTTCATCACTTTCTACCCAAGTCGTGCCTCCTGCTCAGTTCGGCCCCCTCCCATCTGTTCCCGGTTTGGAATGCTGGCCCGCCCGACCAGCCCCAGGCCTAGGGTCCATGTGGCTAAAGCAAAAACGAGAGAGCAGCTGTCGTGAGTCAGGAGAACGTGCCACCTCTTCTGTCACTCACTCTCTGTGTGACCCTGAACAGGTCGCCTCCCCAACTCTGGGCCTCAGTTTCCCAGCTGCACCATGAGAGGATCAAGCAAATGACCCACCCGGCTTCTCTCTGCTCTAGTGGCCCGAACACCACGATCCTGTGTGGGAAGCTCTGCCCAGGAATCTGGAAACAAAGGACACAGCGTCTGTCAATAATGGTCTCTACCCAGGATGTGAGTGGGGGTGGGGAGCAACATCAGCCTAATCGTGAGCCAGAACCAGAACCAAAAGACACACCCGCGTGCCGGCCACTGCTGACCTGGCAGAGGGACACCCCTCTTCCCATAGTGACTGAACTCTGCTAAAGCAAGATGTTATGACAAGACGACAAGAACTCAGCCCCAACGGATAGGTGGGGGTTAGTATTAACTGAGCCAATGAAAAGGAATGGAGACCCTACTTGATGTCAGAGCCAGGGAGAGATGGGGCAGGGTGTCTGGCTTTTGATGAGAGGACAAGGGTGGTAGAAGAGGGGTTGGGGGAGTGAGCATACAAATAACAACGACAATCATAACAGCTCATGTGTATCGTCACCAGCATCCTTCTCGGGGCTCTTCGTAAAGTGGTTATCCCAGGGCTCGGCACACAGTAGGTGCCCATGTTGGGTGTTATGATTAATTCAGAGGCCACCAGTGAAGTCTGTCTTTGATGCTGCTGAAAGGACACTCCTGTCATATCTGCCACATGCAGCCCATCTCTCAAGGGACTTCTACAAATGATGAACTTAGAGGAGAGAGTAGGCAAGGCTCCCCACGGCCCCAGCCACAGCAGCACCCACAGATGCCTGCCCGCTGTGGGCACGAGGCTGCCCTTCACACCCTGAATGCGGCCACAGCACAGGCATCTCTGAAAGGCTCAGAAGGAATCCCACCTGTGCCCTGCAGCCCATCTCAGGCACCTCTCTGGCCCCGGCAGCGACAACTGCTCCTTTGCCATCAAAGTCCAGCTGTTTTCACGGGGACTTTGGATAACACCCTCTGCTGCCAAGAAACCCACATCCCGCAGAGACGTGTGTGGCTGTGAGCAGACATCCAGGAAGGCTCAGCGGCTGTCGGACATGACCACACAGTGCCCTCCCTGTCCTTCCGTTCCTCCGGGATGTCAGCTTCCGGCGACTCAGCAGACAGATGCCGCCACAGAACGCCCGGCCGCGGGCAGGGCTCTGGGCACCGAGAGAAAAATCAAACACGTTCCTCTGCTCGAGGGACTTCTCAGAACATTCTGTTCTATTGGTTTCTGTCCCAGGTTCTCCTGATTGGGAACAAGGATGCCAGTGTCCTTGCCCATCTGCTGTGAGGGGACAATGGTCTCGCAGGAGCTCTGATGAGGCCATTAGACCACATTCCCTCAGCCAGTCGACTCTACCAGACACAATCCCCGTAAAATGTCTCGTCAGCCCCAGGACTGCACAGCCCACAGGCCCTGGGATTTCCCTGCCAGTTCCCCATGGGAGCAGCGCCCTGTGAAGGCAAGAACCCCCATTACGTCCACAGTCGGGGAAATCGGTCCATTTCCCCCCAGCTCTCCTCTGAAGCCTTGTTAGCAGCCCATTTTCCCATAAGGAGCCCACAGAAACCAAACACCGCGAGGCGCGAAAGACACACCCACTGGGCTGCTCTGTGGGGCTTCGCCGTGTGCCAGAGGCAGCTGGAGCAGCCAGGACTATTCTGGGAGCCAGGTGCCGGTGTGGGTGGGAGGCGTTTGCATTCCCTGCACCCTGGCTTTCCAGGCAGCCCAGAAGCTGAGTCAGTGATTCTTCTAACTCTCAAATCCCCTTTGCCTCCCACTTGCTGTTCTTTGACAAGCGTTTACTGATGCCGCTCATGTGAGAACTGTGAGGGGACACCTGGCTACGCAGGGACAGACTCCTGTGCCTTGGGGTTACCTGTCTTGGGGAGACAGGTACGAGAATAGAGGGAGACACTGCAATGGGACAACAGTCTTTGCATTTCCAGGGCTGGTCCCTGTGCGGCTCCCACCCCCCACCCCAGGGTCCCAGGAGGGAGCCAGACTCTGAAAGGCAGGTGGGTCACCTCTTGACTCTCTGTCATCTTCCCTCCACGTAGCAGGCTCTAGGAGATCCCTGGACCCTGCAGAAGCTGTGACAGAAGGAAGAGGGGGCAGGGACACTAAAGGCCTCGCTTCAGAGGCACCAGCAGAACTGGGGGCAAAGAAACCTGGCATTAACAGATTGTGGGAGTGAGGGAAGCAGATTCAACATTAAAAGTGGTCATACATGACCTGTGACATTTTGTTAATCAGAAAGAAATTGCTCTGCGCCCGGGGAAATCTGGGAGGTTACTGGAACAGAACATTCCTCACATTTCTCGTGTTTCATGCTGAGCTGAGGACACACCCCAGGTTCCAGGAGCCAGAGAGAAGCCCCAGCACTGGGCCTGGGAGAGAGCAGAGGCTCTGAGGTGCGGTCCTAGCGCCGCCCTCTCCTCACCAGCCCTGCGATGCCTATGAGTGCCTTTCTGGTGGACAGTCCTCCCAGGATTGGTGGGATCAGAGTGATGGACATAGGACCCATAGGACACGGGGCCCATGCGTGTGGCAGCTCAGGAGACCTCTGTGGACTAAAGGACAGGAATAGAGATGGGCTAGGTCCTGGGGTCTCAGAGGCAGTGACTCACCTCCTCTCCCTCACTCCTTGCCCCTACCCTGAGGGTTGGAGCTGCTCCCCAATAAGCAAGAGGAAACTGAGGCTCAGAGAGGTCAAGTGCATTGCCCAAGGGCACCCAGCTAGCCCGGGAGGCCCAGGTCAGATCCTGGCCCCAAGCTCCCCTCATGAACCCAGATTGCCTTTCTGGCTCCAAAGGTGCCTTCTGCAGCCCTTAGTGTCATGTTCTGGGGGTCAGAGAGGCTGCTCAGGCCATTCTGTAGGACCCTGACACCCAACCCAGCCAGGCCACCAAACTCTTCTTCCTCCCCAGCCCAGACCCATCTCTCTGTGAGGGAGATTGATCCTGGGAGGCCCCTTCTGGGCTAGGTGACTTGAGCCCATCACTCCACGCCTTCCCGGGGCTGCAGTCCACCATGGGTCCCCCCGGTTGCTCTGAGGGTGCAGTGAAGTAATTTGTATAAGCTGGGAGCATGTGACCAGCATAGCGGGGACTGTACCTGCTCTTCCCTCCCCAGGAAGCTCTTCCCACCCTGCCCCTCCCCACTCCTCAGGCACACCCCAGCCCCTCCCCAAGGACCTCCCACCGACCACCTTCCCAGATCTAGCATCTATTTCTCATCGTTGTTTTCTTCCTTTGCAACACTTTCCATACCATGTAATTTTTCTTTTGGTTCATTTACTAATTTTGTTTGACTATTTTCCCCAACTGTGCCTGAGCTCTCCCTGAGGGTCACATTCATGGCTGTGTCCTGGTGCTCAGCACAGAGCCCGCACCCAGAGGAGCCTGACAAATACCTGCTGGATGAAGGGCTGGCTAAGGAGAGGGACTGGGTTGTATGTGTCAGGATGGGTGAGATGCTATAACAAAGAGCCCCAAATCCCAGTGGCTTCATGCTGGAAGAGCCAATTTCTCTCCCACATGAAGTTCAAGTGGTTGTCGTTGGTCAGAAGGCCTCCTCCAGGGAAGCACCTTCTCTGAGCAGTGATATAGGGACCTGGGTCCTTCCAACTCTGATGAGGTCATCTAAACACCCAGCCTCCAGAGTCATCTGGGAAGGGGAGTGAATGAGGGGAGGGTCACCAGGTAACCAACCAGAGCAGCCCACATGTGCCCACATCAGTCCCACTCATATTCCATTAGCCAGAAGTGCCACCTGGCCCCACCAGAGGGAGCTGGGAAGCGTTGGCACAGCCTGGGCAGCTGCCTCAGCACCGGCACTGCCTGTGGAAGGGAAGTGCGAGCAAATGGCTGGTGGCCAGCCAGCTCTGCCCCTCGGCAGTGGTGATGGGTGACTCTGTCACTTTGGTCTTCTTCCCGAGATCCCTGGGCCCCGATTCCTTCTTCTACCTCTGGTCACATGATGCCTGGGCCAGGAGGGCAGGAAGGGAGGGCCCGGACCCAGGATAGCACTCCCCACACTTGTCTGGGGAGGGGGAGTCCGAAGCCGTTTGGAGCTGATTGTGTTCAGAACCTTCTGTGCCTGCCGAGCTGCTAATTCCGGTGCCATCTGCCTGTGTTCCCAGCCCCAATGTCCCCAGATAAACAGTTTTCTTCTGCAGTTCTTGAATAAAGTTTTGGCAGGGGGGTGCAGAGACAGGAAGGAAGGAGAACGTCTTGTTCTCAGAGGAGGAGACACTGCCCCGAAGGGGGACGTTGGAGGGAGTGGAGTGTAGCTTACCAAGAGCTCTGAGCCTCCTAAGGAGCTCCTGCTCCTGCTTCCCGTAAAATGGGACTAGCCCCATTTTACAGACAAAAGGCCTGAGGCTCAAAGACCTTAATGAAGACGCTGAAGGTCCAAAGTCCTTCAGAGCTGAGCAGGGCCAGGCTGCTTATTTTCCATCATGCATTTTCATGTCTCCCTCCTTCCCGTTAAATGCACCCTACCCCTCCTGCTGTCTTTGGGGTCCCTCCTCTCTCCCCAGAATGTTGGGAATCAGAAAAACTCAGAACTGAAAAGGAGTCTCGGAGGTGTGGAGGGCCTTGAAAGTAGTCCCCCAGCCAGGCAAGGCCAAGGTGGCGTCAGAAGACTCCAGAGGGGTGGGACTGAAGATGAACCCAGCTCCACCCAAAGCTGGCTCTGTGACCCTGTGGGGCCTGGGCCTGTCTGTGAAATGGCATTAAAACTTCCTTCTTCGCAGCCGTGGGGACACTGAGGGCCTGTGGTAGTGGACCTTGATCCCTCTTCTGTTTGGGGTTTCTAACCGTCGCCTCCAAGAACACGGAGCCGCTACTCCCGATGCGTCACACAAAATTCCGCAGGAAACTTCTTTACTTTCCAAGGCTGGGTGCACATGTCCCTGGGATTTAGGTCAGAAGTAGTAACCAGAATGGGGTCTGTAAGCTGCATCCCAGGCCTCAGCTGCCTCGTTTCTGGAGTAAAATTGGCTTGGGACAGGGCACTGGCTCTGTCACCTACCTGCCCTGTGACACTGCACTGGTCATTTCACTGTGCCTACATGTCCCTTTCATAAAGGGGGTATATTATGGAAGCCCCTTCATATTTTATTTCAAAATAAAAAGTAAATCCAAGAAGTCCAAAAGCTCTCAGTACTAGACCAGAGGCAAAATATTAGCAATAGCTAAGATTTCGTTTTAACAGATTTATTGAAAATCAGCGTCCACTGAGCGGCACATATATAAGTGTGCACTTTGGTAAGTTTTGACGTACGTCTACACCTGTGAAACCATCACCCCAACTAAACTGACGAACACAGGCATCACCCCCAAACGTTTCTGCCTCAGGTCCCCCTGTAATCCCGACTGACAGCCCGTGCCCACCCCCTCTGTCCTCAACCAGACACCCACCTGCTTTCCATGACTATAGGTTGGTCTGCACTTTCCAGAATTTTATATGAATGCAACTATACCTTATGTACTATTTTTGTCTGGTTTCTTTTCCTCAGCAAACTTCTTTTGAGATTTATCCAGATTGCCACATGTATCAATAGTTTGTTCTTTTTTTAATAAGTGAGTAGTTTTCCTCGGCGTGGATAGTTTATTTATCCATTTATGGCCCTGTTAATGAATGTTTAGGGTGTTTTGAGTCTGAAACTATCACAAACAAAACTGCTCTGAACGCCGGGGTAATTTCTCTCTAATTTGTCTCAGCCATGCCTCACAAATTTTGATAGGTTCTGTTTTCATTTTCATTCAGTTCAAGATACTTTATAATTTTCCTTTGGATTTTCTTTGTAACACGGGTTATTTAGAAGAGTTATATGTAGTTTCCAAATTCTTGGGCATTTTCCAGATACCTAATTTAATTCCCTGTGGTCAGCAGAACACACAAGTGCGACCTGAATTTGTTTAATACTTTTGAGATTTGTTGTTGTGCATAGCCTAGAATTCCATCTGCCTTGGTAAATGTTTGTGTGCCCTGGAATGGACCCTGCATTCTGCTGTGCCCGGGTAGCATGTTCTGTGAGTGCCAATTAGGTCGAGTCTGTAGACCGTGCTGTTCAGGTCTTCTGTGTCCTCACTGGTTTCCTGGCTGTTCATTCTTTCGGTCACTGAGAGAGGTAACTGAAAGAAACTGATTTCCGTCTCTGTCTACAAGTGATTTGCTTATTTCTCCTTGCAGTTTCATGCATTTCCTTCATGGACTTTGGGCCTGTTACCAGGTTTGTAAACATTATGGACCGATACATCCTCATGATGAATGAACACTTGTACCATTACGAAACGATCCTCTTAAACCCTGATGACATCGTCGGCAGTGACGTCCACTCCATCCATTATCAATATTGCCACTCTGATTTCTTTTGGTTAAAGTTACATATTATATATTTTCCATCCCTTACTTTTAACCTGTCAGTCTTTATTATTTAAAGTGAACCTCTGTAAATAAAATCTTTCAAAAAAGAAAGAAAGAAAGAGCCCTGGCTGGTGTGGCTCAGTGGATTGAGCGCCAGACTGCGAACCAAAGGGTTGCCGGTTCAATTCCCAGTCAGGGCACATGCCTGGGTGGCGGGTCAGCTCCCCAGTAGGGGGCACATGAGAGACAACCACACTTTGATGTTTCTCTCCTTCTTTTTCTCCCTCCCTTCCTCTCTTTCTAAAAATAAATAAGTAAAATCTAACAACAAAAAGAAGAAAGTGGGTTTCTTGTAAGCAGCTGAGTATATCTTTTGTATTTAATATGACGATCTCTGTCCTTTGATCAGATATACTTAATGTGATTACCGACGTGGCTGGGTTTAAATTTCCCATCTTGCTATTTATTTTCTATATCTTCCATCTGTTCTTTGTTCCCTTTTCCTTCTTTTTCTGCCCTCTTTTGGATTAATTTTCATGATTCTGTATCTTCCATGGCTTTACTTACCATCTCCAAGCTTTCTTCAACACCCTTCTGAATATACAAAACAATGTTATAATAATTGGCTTTATGATTCTCACCTGCTAATTAAATCACTTGTGTCAGTTCTAAGTCAGTTTCAATGGACTGATATTTATACTTATATTTTCCTGCCTCTCTGCTTGCCTGGAAATTTTTATCGAATGCTAGTCATTGTGTATTTGGTCTTTCAAGGTACTTGATATTCTGTACTGTGTGAGTGCTCTTAAACTTTGTTCTGGAACACAGACACCATGGACACACGCATTGCGAGTCTTGTTTTGTGAAGCACGGGCAGAGCAGCATGGATTTAGGCCAGGCCAGCTTCCCCCACGACTGAAGCAACACGCTTCGAACTACTGTAGCCTCTACCCCCTGACGGGGTCGGTTTTCCAATCTGGTGGGCGCAGAAACTGTCCAAGTTTCAGGATTGTCCCTTCCAACCCTTTCGGCCGCATTCTCCGACCTCAGGCTTCCTCACACTCCGTGACTTGAGCAGAACCTACGCAAATGCTGGGGTGTCGTCTCTCCATGAGGTTCTCGCATCTCCAGCCCTCGGCCCTGCAAACTCAGGCTGCCTCGTCTCCTGCCTATTCCAGCCCAGTCTCCTTAACTCAGGAACACAACCTGGGTTCCCTCTCTGACTCCTGGTCGCAATGTCTCTCCAAGCATTTCAGCAGTAAGTGTGGAAAATTTTAGGGCTCTTCCCCATCTCTCTGGGGTCACTATCCTTTGTCGCTTAGGAGCAAATGTCTTAGAAATGGTTGTTTCATGTATTTTGTCAGTTTTTTTGTTGTCTCCAGCAAGCAGGTAAGGATGGCCCCTATTTCAGGTAAGCAAGCGGGTGAGGGGGCCCAAGTCCCCCTTCTTGATGCCACAGTCGATGGGTTCCCCATGTTCCGCGGCTACGGCGGCAGAGGAGAAGTGAAGGGTCTCCATGGCCCTGCCCCGGAGCAGACTGGGCGGCCCCCATCCCTGGAGTTGGCTCCATGCTGTATTAACTTCTCATAAAGCCAAACTGCCTGTCGTAGAAACACCGTTATCGTCTCCAATTCCTCTGATGCTCCGTTTACACACAGCCATTACCCAGAGGCCCCAGGTGCTCAGAGAAACGACTGAGCAGCATGGCTCCTGCCTCCTGTGCAGCTGGAATTATGCTCTCCTGGGGCCCGGTGTGTGTTATACGTGTTTATTTGAAATAAGGTGGGCCTCAGCTATAAAAGAAAGGATACTCTTCTGCAACAGAACATCTCCCTAGGCCTGAGTGGAATGGAGGGTCGGGAGCCGGTCCTCCCTGAGACCCACAGGCTGGCCTGGCCACAACACACATCTAATGGCTAAGGGCCCCACTTCCAGCACCTCATCCCAGCCTGGAGGCCAGAGCCTCAGAGTCTGCAGATACAGCAATTGGCAGTCACAATGTGCGCTTAACAATCCTCAGCACTTCTCAAGTTCCAGTCACTGTTCATTGCCCCCATTTAGCAGATCAGAACACTGAGACCCAGAGAGGTCAAGTGACCTATCTGCCCAAGGTTCTACCACTGGTAAGTGGCAAAGCGGGGATCTGAACTCAGGCCAGCCAGTTCCAGAGCCTGCAGTAGGACCACTGCCGTCCCAACTCCTCAACCTGGAACAAAAGGCAATGCCCCTCCCCAGTCTGGTTCCTTCTGACACGCGAAATCCTGAGACCTAAAGCTTAAAACACATTTGTGTGTATTTCTAATGATTCTGTTGGTCAGCTAGGCAGTTCTGCTCGTTCAAGCTGCTACCCTGGGGCTGGATGGTTTCAGATGGCCTCGGTCACCTGTATTGGCCTCCAGTGAAACAGCTGAGCCCCAGCTGGTGTGGCTCAGTGAACTGAGTGCCAGCCTGCGAACCAAAGGGCTGCTGGTTCGATTCCCAGTCAGGGCACGTGCCTGGGTTGCAGGCCAGGTCCCCAGTTGGAGGCTTGCGAGAGGCAACCACACATTGATGCTTCTCTGCCTCTTTCTCCTTCCCTTCTCCTCTAACAATAAATAAATAAAATCTTTTAAAAATAAATAGATAAACAGCTGAGACAGCTGGGCCTCCTGTCTGCATGGTCTCTCATCCTCCAGGAGGGCAGCCCGAGCCTGTCCAACGGCGGCAATCACAGGTCCCCGGGGGGAAGGAGAGGGCTGGCCCTTTGCACAAGCGTTCTTCCAGTCCCTGCTTGTGTTACGTTACGAATGTCATCTTGGCCAAAGCAAGTCACCAGGCCAAGCCCAGATTCAAGATAATGAAACAGTTCCAGCCCCCGATCGGAGGGGCAGCAACACTTGTCTCCTCTGGTGCCTCCAGGCCTCAGAGGGTCAGAGCTGGGAAAAGAGCAGGGGACCATCTGGTGATGATTTGTGCTGGGACCTCAATGCCACAAGAAGATGGGGAAGAGGAGCTTCCCGAGGAGAAGAGCAGGTATAAAGGCCCTGGGGTCGGAATGAGTTCAATATATTTGAGAAACTGAACAAAGGTCAGTGTGGTGAAACCAGAGTGAGGGAGGGGCAGAGGGTAGGAGATGAGGGCCACTGGGCGGGCAGGGGTGGAGCTGGTTGAACCTCGGGGACCACATATGCTGCCGTCCTCCGTGTGTCCCCCCAGGCCCACCCTCACTGCCTCCCCTGCTCCATGCCCAGCACTGACAGGGCCCTGTGCCCTCCTGGGCCTTCCCAGATAGGTCCTGGCAGCGGCAGAGACCAGGGGTGGGGAGGGAGGTCAGCGGATCATCCCTGGCTCCTCCTGCTGGGCAGAGGCAGCCTTACTCTCTCGTGGCCCCGGCTCCATTGGATGCCCCTTGGCCATGGCTGCACTCTCTCTGGGGTCTGGCAACCATCCCCCCTTCGTCCCCTTCAAGACTGGCATAGACACAGTTAGCGTAGGTGCCCCACCATCTCCCACTGGTTTCCTGCGTGTCACCCATGCATTGGCGAATCATGCCTCCATCAAGCTCTCTTTCGTTACCCTTTCCAGTTGGTCATCTGCTCCCTGCAAAGGCCAACACTCCGGTGATACCTCTATTCTGCAACTGGAAGTTTGTACCCTTTGATTTCCTCCACCCATTTTGCCCACCCCTCACTCCCTGCTTCTGGAACCACCACTCTGTTCCCTGTGTCCATGAGCTATTGTTGTTTTCTTTTATTGTTGTTGGTTAGATCCACGTGGGTGAAATCACATGGTATTTGTCTTTGTCTGACTTATTTCACTTAACGTAAGGCCTCAGGCTCCACCCATGTTTTTGCACATGGCAAGATTTCACTCTTTTATAACTGATCATTCCTTTGTTTCCTTTATCCATTTGTCTATCGATGCATGCAGGTTGTTTCCACGATTGGCCGTTGTAAATAGCGCTGTAACAAACAAAGGGGTGAAGATACCTTTCTGAGATAATCTGCGTTCTTCTTCAGATGAATGCCCAGAAGAGAAATTGCTGGACCATATGAGAGTTCTACTTCTCATTTTCTGAGGAACTTCCACAGTGTTTTCTGCAGTGGCTGCCCCGACTCACCTCCTCCACGTCCTCACCACCACTTGCTGATTCCTGTCTCTGTGATGATGCCTCTTCTCACACGTGTGAGGCGATGCCTCACTGGGGTTTTGATTTGCATCTCCCCGCTGATTGGCCCTGCTGAGCGCTGTTTCCATGCACCTGTTCACCATTGTATCCATTCTTAGGAAAAATGTCTGCTCATATCTTCTGTCCATTTTTAATCTCATTATTGTTTCTTTGGCTATTGTATAAATTATTTATTTATATATGTAAGATACCAACCCTTTATCAGGTCTATGATTTGCAAATATTTTCTCCCATTCAGTAGGTTGCCTTTTTAGTTTGTTGAGGGTTTCCTTTGTTCTGCAAAAGAGTTTTAGTCTCTATTGTCCTGACTTAGCTTTTAGGAAGGTCCCTCTGGCTGCCATGGAAATGGGTGAGAAGAGGAGGCAAGAGTGGGTCAGGGACATTGAACGAAGCTGGTCTAGGTGGAGGAGGTACAAACAGGACCCTTGCCAGTCAGAACCACTTGCTACAGCTACTGAACCTGTGGCTCATTGTCTAGGGTCCTGAAGCACCCAGCGAAGGAGATGTAAAGGGTGCAGAAGTCTGCAGAGCCTGGGGCAGAGTTAGGGGAGCTTAGTGTGGAGGAAGGGCTCCCTGGGTTCAGGGAGGCCTCTGGGGTGTAAGAAGGAATGCCACGGGACCCAGGAGCTGCTCTGGGCCTTGGGGGAGAGCTGCCCCTACAGTCCTATAGGTGTATGTGTGCAGCTTATATCTGGGTAAGGGATCATTAAAGCACTAAACCTAATGGATTCAGTCTCCCCGTTGGGGTTGGGGGGAAGAACATGGTGCAGGGCAGCAATGCAACTGGTCTTCCATCACCTCCTAACCAGCAGAACCCAGATTTGCATCTCAAACACCAACAATGCTCCGGGTCCCACCTTGCATCCTTCCCTCCACCCAGCAGGCCCGAGGGACAGGAAGTGGTGTGGTTGGAGGACCTCTGATTGGTGCAAAAGCCCAGAAGTTTGGGTATCTTTTCCAATTGGCCAATTTTATGTGGAAGAAGGATTGGCTGTAGGATGTTGGGCAAGTCGCTTAACCTCTATGACACAGATGACATATGTCATCTCACTCAGGGACAGTGAGGACCTGGGCAGGCTCTGTGGCTGGCCCTCAGCAGGTGCTCCACATGGGTGAGCCCCGACCCCACTGCCGGGAGCTCAGCACAGACAGTTCTCCTAGAGCCCAGCCCCCACGTCCTTCTGCCTTCAACATGCCCACATCTGCTCCCTTCCCCCATCAGGACAGTCAGGGCACCGGTAGGTGGCCACCACGGCCCTATGCAGCTCAGAGGGTGCAGGGCCCTTATTTCTTTACTGAAGGGCCTCACAGCCCGAGCTCTGACCACAGCACCCCAGCCTCATGAGCCCATGGGGTGCATTCAGGAGATGCTGCAGCCCCTGCTGACCTCCCGAGTGCAGGTGGGAGAAGAGACCCCCCCACACACACTGCCGTGTCTGGGCCCTGGGCTCACGGGGAACAGACGTGCCCCACTCCCTCTGAGGTCGTGTGTCAGCAGGAGGGGGCAGGGACTGTGAGCACAGACACTGGACGTGCCAGGCCACCCCTGGAAGTAGGACGCTTACCTGGGAGGCCCGAGAATAGGTGCCGCCGGGTGCACGTGCGAGAGCTGAGCGGGCGGCGTTGATGGCGCTGCAGCCTGTCAGCCTGGAGACAATTAGAACTCTAACGAAGCCTCATTATTTCTCCCAGGGCCATGGCGCCCTTTGGAAAAACAGATATTTTCTGCCAAATCATTTCCTGAAGATGCGTTTGTCACAGGCTATTGTGCAAACCCACGTTTGGCCCATTTTAAAAGATGTGATTTATCTACTTGACTGGGCTGAATGCTCCTCCAAACCCTCAAAATGTGGCCGCTGTTAGGGCCTAGAGCAGAGCCATAAACATTACTGGGCGGGGCCCGGCCTCGGGCTTGGGGGCTCTGGGCCCCACGCGTGGCACAGGCGTATTCAGGGGCTGCAAGCACTCAGGACACGGGTCAGTCCTCGAGAACCGCACCTGGGGTGCCGGATAAAGGCCAGCTGCAGGTTCACTCAGTCCAGCAGGCTTACCAGGCCCTACTGTACGCAGGCCTGTGTGGGGCCTGGGCGCCGCAGTGGACTGACCAGGTCCCTGTCCTCAGAGGCTGGGAGGCCGGAAGGGACAGGTAAGCACTGCACCCGCAGGACTGCCGGGTGGAGGGTGCTGGGAAAAACCTAAAACGGCTCCATGTCCTAGAGTCTGTCTCCAGGCAGAGTCCGGCAGGGACAGCCTTAGACCAGGGGACCAGGAAGGCCTTTCTGAGACAGGTCCTTTGAGCCGAGCCCTCAATGACAAAATGGAGAACAGAGCAATCAGTTCGGCCTGGGCAGAGGGTTAGACAGAAGACACCTGATTTACTTTTGGTGGGCGCTTAGAATTGCAGCAAGTGGTAGAGAAACTCGAACTCCAGACAGGGAGCCAGGAGCAAAGGCCCAGGGCAGCACAGGTCACAGCACGTCGGGGGGACGTGTATTGTGTCCAGAACTGGGGCTGTAAGAATCCTGGGGGTGACAGGTCACAGACCTCACATGCTGTGCTAAAGAGACAGGACTCTGTCCTAAGGCGAGGGGACCCTTCACAAATGGTTAAGTGGTGAGTCACGCCTCTGAAGAGGACACACTCTGTCATTTCTAAGGCCACTTCCAGGTCTGAATTTCCATGAGCCAAACCTGCAAAAGCTGTCGACTTCAAATGAGTAAAAATCGAATGTTAACAGACTTATATTCAAGTAGATCTGAGTGCCAAGAAACCCTGGGGTTCACAGAGACCAGAGCTGGTAGGGACACCTAAGCCTCCATGACCAAGGCTCCATCATGTGGGGACCCCAGCAGATGGGCACAGCCAAAAACCTCTGTGCTCCACTCTGCCCACCCACCAAAAGAGGCAATATTCTAAGTGAAAATGGGGTCCTTCATGGAGTCACAAGAAAAGCATTTCCAGGGACCATGCAAGGGAGGGATAAGGTGAAGTGGTAAGATTTATGGGGGTTGAAATAAATGACTGCCCCCAGGTTCCCGGAGTCTCATTTCCACCCATCAGCTGTGGAATAAGTCCAGTCGTGTCTTCATTAAGCCCAGAAGGGCCACAGTCCAGAGATTCTGTGCCATTAGTTCAGCCCACGTCAAAGCTTAGTCCGGTTCAGTCTGTGTCCCCATTTGGCTAGCTCAACCTATGTTCCTGGCTGCTCTCCAACAAGCACTGCGTTGCTGTGCTCAGTACCCAGGCTTGTGTTGGAGCCCAGTTGGGACACTCGCTGGGGACCCATGCGCCACTAGGCCCCGCAGGGCTGCTACAGAGAGAGCGTGTGCCAGCGTGTGAGCACCCGAATAGTGCGTGTCGCCTGTTGTTAGGCTCCGTTTGTATTACCTCAGGCTTGGGACCGGGCACTCTTTCAAACCAACCAGTCAATTTCCCAGTCCTTCACAGGCTTCTGCTGGGTCCTCTTCTAACCAATCCAGTCTTTTTCTCAGATTAGACACCTCCCCTTTATGGTCTCTGGTTTGGCTTCTATTGCACATGCACCCAGCAGAGGAATTTCCCCTGCTGTTTTTATTCTTCCCTCAGTAAGTTCTGCTATTGGCCAGTGACAGATTCTTCCTGCCCAGTCAGGTATGAGGTCCCCAGGGCAGAGGGTGCAGCAGTTTCTGGGGGGGCCAATGAATGCTGCACCTTCCTGGTGAAGCTGGCTTATTGCCCAGCTCAGCTCCCTTGTTTATTACATTTACTTGTCTGATTCCCTTTGCTCCCTTCCTTTATTTATAACTAACTAGCTACCTACACTAACTCCAGTAGCACCTGGACCCCCAAATGCTCCTGCTTCAAGTCCTTGCCCAGCACCCTTGGGAGCACCCCAGAAGGCCAGCCCCAAACGACCAGCCCAAACCAGGTCAACCTTCCTCCCTTCTATTTTCGATCAGCCCAGCCAGGCTTTCCTTTGGGAGCTGCAGACTCTGATTTCTCCCCAGGGCTCCCTAAATTGGTAGGACCCTGCCACTCTCCCAGCAGGCTCTTTGATGAAGAAGGTCTAACTAATAAATAATTGAGAGGCACCTGGGCTTCCCGAGAACTATGTCAAGCAGCAGTGTCCCAATTAATTCCTCCAGTGAAGCAGAGCTTCAGTGCACTCCAGCAGAGGTGAGGAAAAGTGTTTACTTAAAGATGAGTCAGGGAAGGCAGGAGAGCTGGAAGGAAAGAGGGTGAAGGTGGCCAGGGAAGGCCAGGGGGCAGGGAGCAGACCTGCTTCAGATAAGGATGTGGTCAGGCAGTTAGTGATTATAGACATGGGGTCCACACTCAGACACACCTGGGTAGGAGGCACATTTGCATGGACATAATACGAGGTCAGATGCCCAGCTTGTCCTCTATTCCAAATGGCCAGATGGATGAAGAGGCCACGGTGGAAGACTTACAGGCACCCAGAGGAGAGAGGCCTTTTCCCACCATGCATCCATTCATAAAACCCCAGAGAAGGGCTCTGATTGGCCTGACTTGAGCCATGTGCCTACCCCTGCACCAATCACAGTACCTGGGGGGTGGGTACTGTGATCGGTCACTTCTGGGTCACATGCTCACTCCTTGGTCAGCAAGGAGGTCATTGATTGGCAACCCAACTAGCACCACAGAGTGGGGAAGGAGCGAACAAGAAAGAAACGTGCTGTTAGCAGAAGGGTAGGAAAAGGAGGGAGTGTCGTGGGGCACTTGGCCAGGCATTTCCATGTCCTCATGACCTGGCTGCAGGCCGCCGCCCAGTTTCCCCCAGCCACACGCCTCCTGCACGCTGTGCTCCAGCTCCCTGAGCATTCGCAGAGCCCCGCTCTGGTAGCAGAGCGCCCTCTCACCTGCCCGTGTACTCCCTCTGCCTTGGAAGCCTTCTCCCACCTGCCTGGCAAATGCTGTCACTTTTTGAAGTCCCGGGTATCACCTCCTTCACACCGTGAATTCTGCCCCCTGCCATTCCCACAACACCTGTAAAACTGAGATGATCATGAAACTTTTTCTCACTGTTCTACCTCTGTTCCCACCCCCCACCCACCTTGAGCACAGGGATTGCTTCCTGTTTCCTAGTACCTTGCACATTACATGGCATGAGAGGCACCAGTTACTGTCTTTAGGATAAAATAACGGAGTAATCGTTGCTATTGACAGAACGGGTCTTCCACGCACCCTGGGGGGCTCTCCATGCACCATGGTTTCACTGGTCTTGGGCAGATATCCTAGTCCCAGGTTACATTCCTAATCAGCATCCTAGTGAAGCTTCCTCCCCTCTCTGGCCTCTTATTCCTCATCTGGGCTCCCTGACCTGTGACTCTGCCCCAGTCCTGTGAATCAGGGGAAGGACCGGCCTTGGGAAACAGGGCCAGCCTGGAAGCCAGGCTTCCTAGGCAGCCAAGGGCCAGGAGCCAGAATGAGAGAAGTTTCAAAGAATAGAAAAGAAAAATTTATGTGCTGAATTTATAATTTGGCTAATATTAGAATACTGTCAGATACCTACGAAACTTAAGAAAAAGGAGCTATCAGCCTTTAATTAGTCTTTGCATCTTCATGGGGAAATTTAGACCTGTCTTTGAAAGCACAATAAAATCTCACTAATAGAAACTGGTCCTAGCTCTGGGCACCTTCGCATTCACTTGGGGGAAAATCGTTTTTGCCAAACCAATTAAGAATATAAACAGGACTCAGGACTGGGGGCGCAAGCATTTAGCCTCCGAAAGTTAGCAAATTGCTCTCAAGCCTCTTGTGCACAAGCTCACGGGTCTGGAAAGGCCCTCAGGGTCCTCCCACTGATCTCTCTCATCCCACTTGTGTTGCCTGTGCTCAGAAACAGGAGCCAGTTACAGAGGACCCACTGTGTGCCAGTGGCCGGGCTGAGAACTCTTAACCCTCCCAGTTCTGCGGCTCTGACCGCATCTCCTCTGCTCTCCCCTCCCTCACTCAGCTCCAGCCACACTGACACTCCCTCAGTTCCTAGAGCACGCCCAGCTCATGTCCACCCCCAGCCCTTTGCACACGCTCTGCCCTCTGCCTGGAGCCCTCTGCTCCCAGACCTCCGCACACCTGGGTCCTGGGTCCCTCTCACCGTCCAGGCCTGAGTTCAGTATGGTCCCTCCTAAGAAGCCCTCCCTGGTCATTCTGCCATGCCTTTCCCTCCCCTACAGCATTGGGCCTGTTATTACCTTCATGGCCTTCATCATGACCTGAAATCAGTCTTATTCATATACTTGCTTAACACCTGCCTCCCCCTCCTGAATGCGGGCATCCTCAGGGCAGGGTCCTTGTCTATTTTTGTCAAAATTGCATTCCCAGAGTCCGGAGCTGGGACTTTATAGCCACGTGTTCAGTGAGTAAATCAATGAGTGATTGGATGATTTCCATTTCCTTAAACCCTAACCTTGTCCAAGGTGCTTTCCAATAAACGGCTATTAATTTAACAAATGGATGCAGGAAGTACAGCGGCGTCAGATAACTCAGAACACGTCGTGCACGAGGCATGAGGTTCACCTCTACTCCCCCGGCCAGTTTTCTTGAGTTGTCTGAAAGTTTGCAAAAGGCACATCTTGTTCTTTTTAAAGGAGGGCCTTGTATTCTGGCCATTTCTATTCATAAACTCGTCACAGGGGAAGGATTTCAGGGACCCTATAGGACTGTGGACTCTCCTCGCAGATGGAAAAACTGAGACTCAGAAAGAATGACAAGGACTCGGCAAATCATCTGTGTGTCAGAGGAAGACCCAGCACAAGAAACCGACTCTCTCCAGCCTGTCCTGTCCATGCCCAAACACTCGGGCGGTGCTGTCATGAAAACTGTCGCAACTTTTCTGGAGACACTCTCAGAATAATAATAGAATAATAGTGTAGCACCTAACATTTCCTGAATACTTTCTATTTGTTGGACATCACAATAAACACATTAATTCTTCACAACCGCCTTGGGGGGGAGGTACTGTAATTGCCCCCATTTTCCAGGGGAGGAAACTGAGGCACAGACAGGTGGAGCTGTTTGCCTGTGGTCACATAGGGAACAGGTGGTGGAGCCAAGGGCTGGCCCAAGGCACTCTGGCACTCTGCGTCAACAGCCTTGGATTTGACCAACCCACTCCTGGAGATTATTCCTAAGGACATGATCGTGGTCCAGGATCTGATGCATATTTAAAATAAGTGACCCTCTCTAAACAGCTCTCCTTACACGGACTTCAAAGCTGCCCATGAGGTGGTTTGATATGAGCCCGGATTCCCACGGTGGGGAGGGAGAGGGACATGTGTGAGGGGGGCCAGACTCCACCCCCTCACGACACCCTGCCCCCCAAGACGGGGACACGTGAGGGAGACCTGGCACACTTTCTGCAGGAGGGCCAGGTGTCGGTCCGGTCTTCCAGCCTCACCTGGCTAATTTACAGAGACATTAGGAAGCACCAAATGCTGAAGTCACTGAGATTTCTCCATCCTGCAGTTTCCCCTGAAAATTATGTCTCTCACTTTTCTTTCTTCGCCCTCCTGAAATGTCAAGTAGGTCTTTTCTAGAAGCACTGAATGGAAATAAAGGGGATTAGAGGATAATTGTATCCCTTTTAAAGGTAACCTGGAGGGGATGACCGTAAACAGACCCACCTGGCAGCTTCACTTCATTTCCCTTCTCCCTCCTGGCTCCTGCTTTCCCTCTCCCCCCACCCTCACCCTCCCACTCCCTCCCCACCCCTCAAAGGCACTCTGGGATCTGCCACTGCCAAGAGGACTCATTCTGCGTCCACCAGGGCCCTCACGGAGGCCTGGCCTCCGGAAGTGGGGCTGCGACATCACCTGGCCCGAGGCAGGTTGCTGGTGAAAGGCTCAGATCTGATGGAAGGGAAAAGAGAGGACGCCCCCTGAGAGAGCAGAAGCCCCCACGCCTGGACCTGGGATGACGTTGCCAGCCCTCCTCTCTGTGAGTCCTGCTTCACAGGGAGCCTCAGCCAGGAGATGCGAGCCCGCTGGTTCCTGGATTTCATTTACCTGCACAGGCCAACTTTGCAGCCCGATACTCTGTGAAGGTGAATCCGCTGTACTGGTCAAGAAGCAAAGCTGAGCGTGAGGGCGGGTGCAGGCAGCCCAGGCAGGGGGATGCAGAGGTGCGGCCGGAGCATACAGAGATGTGGCAGGGGCGAGAAGGAGCTCCAAGGGCGGGACAGGGAAGGATGAGTGGGAGGAGTATGAAAAGCCCGGGGCAGGCAGCCAGGCTGCAGTCTTGGGCCAAGGGCAGACTCAAAATGCCAGGTGAAGAGGTTTGTCGGTCCTGGAGGCCAAATTTTTGCTGAGGTGTTTCCGTAGAGGTGGCTCACAGGTCGGGCTGCCAGATTTCATAAACGTAAATAAAACATGGACTCTCAGTTACCTTCGAATTCCAGTTAAACAACAAATAATTTTTCAGTCCAAGCTTGAGTCACACAAGTTTTAGGATATACTTAATCTTTTAAAATTTCGTTGTTTAGCTGGAATTAAAAGATAACTTGCATCCTGTATTCTATCTGACAAGCCCACTTGAGGGCGGAGCAGGGGGAGGGGACACACCACTGCACCTGAGTGGATTCGCTGCGGTCGGGTTTAGAAAAGGGGGACTCCATGTTAGTTTTTATCTGAAAACCAGTGTCTGAATTCAATAATAACATTAAATGTACATAAAACCACTATATAAATTACGTGTGAGATCCCCTGGGGCATGTGTCCACACAGAAGGTTATGGATGTTTTCTGTAAAGGGCAGGACAGCGAGTATCTCAGGCTTTGTGATTCGCACGGTCTCTGCCGCAGCTCCTCCCTCCACAGGTGTGGAGCGAAAGCAGCCTCAGGCAGCACGTGAACCCGTGGATGTGGCTGTGTCCCAATAAAACTTTATTTACAAAGCCAGATTGTGGGGCCGGATGTGGCCCCTGGTCTAGACTGGCTCCGGGGCCGGCTGAAGGAAACCGTATTCTTCCCCCAGTGCTCCATGCAGAGCTGTCTCCCCTACAGGAGCTAAAAACACAACTGGGGACACCAGCAGCCCTCTCTCAGCCATCGATCCGCGGCGCAACTATGGAGGAGGCTGCCTTTCCCTCCCCGGGCCTCAGAGAACCCGTCTCAAACATAAGGAAGTCAAACCCTGGCGGTCTTCCCCAGACCAGATCGGACGGCCCGGTCCTGCCAGAGAACACCTGTGTCTGGGTGGCAGGCGCTTTCTTCCCTGTCCCCTTTCCTGAGACTGCCCACTGCCTGGGCAACAAGTTGCAAGACAAAGACACGACACTTTTCCTGTCCACTTCCGCCCTTAAGAACAATGTTTTGTTCTGCTTTGTTTTTCCCCAGACCTTCCAGACCCCAGGAACCCTCCACTTCTGCTACCCCTTCAGCCAGTTAGCTGGGTGGAGCACCCCACAGACAGGAGCGCTGAGTCACCCTCCCGCCAACCCTCCTCATGCAAACGAACAGGTGTTAACTCATTGCAAATGGCCAAGGGCACTCGCGACAGTGAGCTTGCTCATAATCTTCCACCCTGTTGATTCCTTTCCCCCCACTGCTCTGTGACCAAGTGGGGACAAGGCATAGATTTTCCATGTCTGAGCCGTGAGGCCAAGATCAAAGTGGAGAAGAGGTGGGAGGGCAGACTTTACAATGAACTTCTGGCTGTTGTTCTCCTGGTAGCATTTCTCCTGTGCCACATGGCAGACAACTCTCTGAGTAACTGCAGGTTTGTATTTCATGAAGACACTTGAGTCAAAAATCAATGATGCTCTCAGAACCGCTCTGCCAGGCCACGGGGGCGGATAAGCCCAGTGAGCAGGCTGCAAAGATCCAGCTAAAATTAGGCAGCTGTTGACAGAGGCTGGATTCACGATCGCAGCCCATCGATTTCCAAAGCAATGTAGAAACCTACTGAGCTTGCATTGGCCTCTGTCTTCTGTCATTGTGGAAGGGGGGCCTTTTCTAATAACGTGGCTCTTCTTCAGTAATGAAATGGTTCCCTCTCTGGGGAAATGGAGCTTTTGAAAGACAAGGTTGGCAGAGTGAAGAGGTGGGGCGAGGTGGGGTCAGGGGAAGGTGGTCAGGGTGTCAGGGTCTGTACACAGTCCTTCAACCCAGACCTGGAGCCCTGGACTCTGAGGCTCATAAGGAAAGCAAAGGGCCACAGGTGGTAAGAAAAAACTTAGCTGCTGACTCACCGAGTGACCTTGGACATCAATATCTCTGGCTTCCATTGTCCTCATCTGTAAAATAGGTATCTCATCCAGTGGTACCTCATCAGGGTGTTATTTTGAGGATTTGGTGATTTAATTCATGCAAAATGAATGACTGAGGGCCAGGCACAAGGGAACTTCTCATGACCTCACTGGAGGCCATGTTGATGCCTCTTGCTCAGCATCCTCAACATTACTCGCTGCACCTTGTGTTTTCCTGACCTGATCTCCTGTAAGCCTCACAGCCACCATACACATGAGGCACGGGAAAGCAAATGTAAAATCTGCAGGGAAATGGCAGAGGTGGGCTCCAGGCCCAGGTCTATCGAATGCCAAATACACATGTCTGGACCCAACCCACGCATGTCAACTTCTCCTCCTCTTCCTCCCACACTGGCCCAGCCAGGCCATCTTCTCATGGCTCCTCCATCCCCTGTGGCCATCTCACCTCTGCCTGGGCACCTGCCAGCCCTTCCTTCCCTCTGGCCTCCCCGCGTCCAGCTGGCCATCAGGACAAAGCCCCTCTTAACACTCTTCCCAGTTCTAAGGCCCACGCCAGCCTGTGGCACTGACTGCCTGCCCCCCAGCATCTTGCCCTGGTCTCTCTACAGCTGCACCAGGTCTTCTGACCATTCCGAGGGGCACCGTGGTTCAGGGGGAAGAGCACTGGGCTTTGAGCCAGACAACCTGGACTCAGATCCCAGCCTAGACACTTCCAAGCTCTGTAATCACTCTGCTCACGTAGCTGCTGACGTTCAGTCTTTCAGCGTAACGATACCCACAAGCCCCCCTGGATTGAATGGAAAGAAAATCATCATGGTCGCCCTGCTGAAACTGTAAACCCCCTGGGTGTGGGCAGGGTGGGAGAGGGTGTGAGGAAGGAGGTGGGGGCAGAGTCATTGCCATTTTCACTCCATGGTGCCTGGAATAATCATACATTTTGCCAAATATTTTCATACCTTCTCCCTTCCAGTCCCAGTGGTGGGACTGCCTTCCCATCCCCTGTGGCTCCAGGGGACCATGTAACTAGTTCTGTCAATAGGCTGTGTGAGTGGAAGTAATGCGTGTCACTCCTGCGGAGCATGGAATGGCTGGTGCGAAACCCCAGAGCTCTCTTCGTCTCTGACGTGACAGCTGCTCTGTCACCTGGGGTCCACAGGGGCCCTCAGTGAGTAGAGCCACCCCCACCCAACCCACAGTGGACATGTAGGATTAGCAAGAGATGAACATTTAGGTCTTTAAGCTACAGTGATTTGGGAGCTGTTTGTTACTGAGCAGAGCCTGTCCAGTGCTGACTGATACAGTGCTCAGCACAGACGACGCCTCAAACAGGTGTCTCTATGATTGGCTATTGAATTAATCCATGAGCCAACCCTCTGATGCTGCTCCAGTGGGGCCAGGGATAGGGGCCGCAGTGACCAGAGGCCTTGGTCTAGTCCTGGAGAGGAAGAGGAATTGATGTGCTGGTCCCCAGCCCCACTGGGGAGGCTCTCAGAGTCCTGGCAAAGATAGCTCTAAGTGACACAAAGCACACTGGGTTGGCAAGTCAAAGCCAAAGTCCTTTAACCACAGAGGACATAATCCAGGCAAGAAAGACACACAGGCTACATCCCGCACAGGGGCTCAGTCCAGGTGTGGCCCCTCGGAGGAAGGGCCCCCCAGCCTCCCAGGGCCCAAGGGGCAGGCAGGAGGCAGGCATTTATTTGCAAGAAAGGTGGTTGATTATTCCAGAAAGGACAGGAGGAAGGGGAGAAAAATCACATCCCTCCCACCTGGCTGTGTAAGCATTATTGATT
Organism: Artibeus jamaicensis; assembly: GCF_021234435.1. Taxonomy (NCBI): domain Eukaryota; kingdom Metazoa; phylum Chordata; class Mammalia; order Chiroptera; family Phyllostomidae; genus Artibeus; species Artibeus jamaicensis. The sequence continues at coordinate 13,071,101 of NW_026522057.1, forward strand.
TGAGGTGAGAGCCACTGGTGCTGCGAGAGCATTGATGGATGCGGCTGGGGAGCGGGGGCCGCACACACGACCGGCCCTGTCCTGTCCCTGCCCTCCCAGTGCGGTGCTCGCAGGATTAAAGGCGCCCATGAAGCTTCAACAGTGCAGATGCCTGCCAGCTCCCACGGAGCCGAAGCAGGGTGGCCAGGACTGTCGGTGGCACCTGAAGGAAAGGTGGTGCTCAGCTTGATGTGCCCCAATTTCCGGAAGGGTGCAGGTGCGGAGGCCGGCACTGCAGGCAGAGCAGGGAGCCGCAGTGACAACATGAACAGGACTCCTTGGCCACGTGGATCTTTCCTTCTGTAGATGAGAGTGACATTTTCACACTTTGTAAGTGAGTTTCCTCAATTTCCTCCTCCCAGAAGATGCAGTCCTCGAGGTCACAGGAAGGAAATTACCTCCTCAGGACATAGCCTTGCTTTTGAAATATTATCCATGCCTACTCGTTTCGTAAATAAAGTCTGATAGCTCCTATTTGGCAGGAACCTCATGCTCCTGGACTGTTCAGACTGTTAATATCAGCAATAATCTAGGACACACTGAGGACCAGAGAGGGGAAGCCACTGTCCCAAAGCTGCACAGCAAGTTATCAACTGCCCACCCGGGACTGGACCGGGCAGTGCCGACTCCCAGCCCAGCGCCTCTGGCAGGTCCTGCTCACATCTGCCTGGCCTGGCCGAGACCACGGGACAGGAGTTTTATCGGAGTATAAAGACGAATTACTTCTCCCTAAAAATAACTGAAAAACAAATGACCTCAAAAGATACCCAAATGTTTATAAATGTGCTAAAACTGCATTATCAGCACGTAAAGCACAGACTCGTGGAGGGAGGAAGAAGTACCACCCGCCAGACAGTGACGGGCCCATTGCTGGCGCCCAGGACGGAGCAGGCTCCGTGGGCACCGACAAGCCGAGCAGGAAATCCCACCGTCCAGGGCAGCAGGACCCGGAAAGTGAGCTTCGGACGCCATCTCTGCCCCGTTGTCACACCAGCAAGCGCAGAAGACACACCCTACTGTACATTGTCTTGTGACAGCAGCAGGGAAAACTGGGCACTTCTCATGTGGAATTTCACGGGTTGTGACACAGAAAAGAAAATGGGGTACAGAACGAGGAGATGAGGCATCCAGCTGGCGGCAGTTCTGTGACCAACAGAGAGAGGGGCACTGTGAACTCATTTGTTTAATCTACCCGCAAACCAGCGGAGCAGCGCCTGTTAGTCCCGCAGGTGTGCAGACTTTAGCTGAGTCCGAGCAGCAGTTAACGGCAGAACCGAGCCCCTCGACCCGGCGGCTCCCTCGGCCCAGCGTGATGGTATCTGTTCCAGCAGCTACCTGCTTGCTCAGCTCCGTGTCTGCTGTGTCCTGGGGAAGGGAGGAGCCAGGCACTGGACCACCGGCCGAGGCGACCAGCCCATTCTCCTGTACGGGCAGGTGTGTCCGAGACCCACGGGGCATTTGAAGTGAGGGCACGCTAAGCCTCTCACGGCTGACTCACCTATTCTCTTCACCTTGTAGGAGGCAGTGCTGAGGTCCTATGGAGAGGACACGCGCTTCGAGTCTGCAGATCTGGGTTCAAATCCTGCCTCTACTCCCTAGTTACTGTTCATCTTCACTAGTCCTTTTGCCTCAGTTTCCTTATCTGCTAAATGGGATAAAATACTACTTGGCACTCGGGGCAGTGCAATGACAAAATAATAAGATAGATGCTAAACAATAGGTCCTTGGCACTTAGTAGGTGCTTCATAAATGTTGCTTTCTTGTTATGTTTTAATTATATCTCAGTAAGTAAATAAATGTTGCCTTTTCCCCCACCCTTTCCCTCCCCCTGTAATAGGAAGACTAAGGCCCACCCCCCAAAGACACCCACATGCTGACGATCCCTGGGACCTATGAATATGTTATTCTTACGTGGCCAAAGGGATTTTGTGAGTGTGATTAAGGTACAAATCTTGAGATAGGATATTATCTCAGTTGAATTAGAGTCGGAGGGGGGCAATCGGAGGGGGCAATCTGGTAGAAGAATCACAGAGAGGTGAGACGGGAGAGATTCCAAGTATGAGAGACTCAACCCATCATTGCTGGAGTTGAAGACAGAGGAAGGAGGACACGAGTCAAGGACGCAGGTGGTCCCCAGAAGCTGGGAGCACCCCCGGCAAGAAAACAGGGCCCTCAGTCCTGTAATCACAAGGAACCGAAGTCTGTCAACGACCCAACTGAGCAAGGGAACAGGTCCTCCCCCAGAGCTTCCGTGTCTTTATTTTAGCCCAAGGAGACCTGTGTCCAGTTTAGGATCTAGGTGTAAGACATTAGAAGAGCTGTAAGACATTAGAAGCTGCCAAATTTGTGGTGATCTTTTAAAGCAACAGTGGAAAACTAACTCACCTTGTCCTCTGCCCAAACACTCAAGCAAACCGTACCCCAGGCACAGGACGTCTGCACCACTCCCTAATCCCGCCCTCAGTGTCTCCGTCCATGCAGACGCCTCAGTGCTTCTCCTCCACCGGGAGAACTCTTACTCACCCTTCAGAACCCATCACACCACTGACCCACTCTCCACGGGACTCCAGCGTGGGTCTATGAGTGCCGGGCCGGGGCCGGCTTAAATGACTGAGAGCCAGGCTTCTCTCGCCTCACTACTTCTCAGAGAATGTGGCCTTTCCTTTGAACTTCTGCCACTTTATCAGGTACCCAAGCCCTGCCTGGCCTGCTCACATGCTTGGCTTGCCCTCAGGGTCTAGGCCTGCTGTGCCCAGGTGAGTGAATCCAATTCATGCCTGGGCACACGGGCAGCCCACTGGCCAGCAAGCCTTGGCCACATTCTCCAACATTAGCTTCAGCAGAAACAAAGAAGCGACTTTGTTCTCCATCTGTCTTGACTCCCAGATACAAATTCCTTCAATTGGTTCCTCATTGGTGGGGGGGTGGGGGAGGTGTGCAATGGCTGGGAAGTGTTGATATAGGGAGAGATCCTATGTCCACCCACTTCCTGCTGGGTCCCCCCATTTCCAGCCATCTCCACCAAGGCCACCCTGCTCTCAGCTGCACCTAGACCATTGCAGACACCTCCTACCTGATCTCTTTGCTCCCAGAGACTCCCCTCCTATCTGCTGTGCACCCAGGTACCTTCTCAAGACTCAGTGGCCCTGAGCACACACTCTACCTGAAACAGGACAGGGCCCTGAGTCCCTGTGGCCTGCCACCAAACTGTGGACTCCACGCCTGGCGCTCCAGGCCCCTCCTGCTCTGACTCCCGAGGCTCCAGCTTCCCCTGCTGCTTCCTCCCCCACCTCCCCGGGTGCTAGGGCCACAGTGACCCGAATGCTCTTCCCTCCCAGTTTCTTAACTGAAGGGTGCTCTCTCCCCGGCACCTGGGCCCCTGCAGGCCGGCCCCTCGCCTCCATGTCCTCCCTTTCTCTGTCCAGTGAATCTGCTCAGCCTCTAGGACTCACCCAGAGGTGGCCCTGCAGAGGCAACCGGACCTCCTCCCCACAGCTCATCGGGGTAGTGGTGTCCTCTCGCCCCAACGACAACCTCCACCTGTGGGGGTCCACGGGCCCCAACTGTGAGCCCCTGAAGTCAGGGAGAGACTTTCTCCGCAGGATCCCTCAGCACATCTCAGTCTGGGGTCACAAAGCAAGACCTGGTCCCTGGCTCTGCATCACGTGGGCACCCCCCAGGCTCATGTATCCCACTCGTTTCTATCCAGGCTCATGAGTTCCCCTGCAAACCCAGCACCTTCTGGGTGAGCTGGACTGTGAGGGCCATGCGTTCAGGGATGAGCTTACACTCAGCAGCACCTGTGTGCCTGCTTCTGGACGTTTCTGAAGACCCCACAAAGGACAGAGGAGACACATCAGCTGTGCTGTCCTCGTCTCCTCCAAAAGCAGCCCGATTAGCTCTTTGAGGAGGAACCCGGAGAGCGTCCACATGGGCCTCAGGCTGGACCCAAACCACCACAGTTATCAGTTGCTCATGGCCCTCAGAGGCCCTGGTGTCCCCGACAAACGCAGCACCACAGGTCGGAGCCTGGGTCTCTTATCCCGAGAAGAAAGAGGGACCCGGCGGAGTCTCCACAGAATCTCCCTCTCTCCACGTCTCCAGGCTTGGTACCCCATCTCCACCTCTCACCCCAACCCTTCCCCTTCTCTCTCTCCCTCCCCCCTCCATCCCCCTCACATTAGGCATTTATTTTCAGAACCTCAGAAGCCTTCCCAAGCTGCTGACATTTACTCTTCGGCATTAGAATATTTTCTATTTCTCTTTCCCAGAGCGAGGCTGATGGGTGAGGCTTTCCCGGGGCTCCTTCCTGCCCTCCCAGAGGTGAAGTGCTGGGGGCAGAGCTGGCTAATGTCAGCCCAGCACCGACTGTGCCAGTCAGCCATTATTAGGCACCCACTGGGCACCAGGCCCTTCTCATGAACTATCCCATTCAATCCGTGCAAGAACCCAGCAGGGCCGGCGTTACCATCTGCGCACGTCAGATGAGTGGAGCCTTTCCTGGAGCAGTTCAGTAACAAGTCTGAGGTTGCAAAGCAACTGGAGCAACCGGGGAGCAGGGATGAAACCACACGTCTCTGACTCCAAAGTCCTTTTCATTCCTTTTCATTCCTTGGGCTCTGCCAAGGCCCACAGACGCCGATGCACCAAAGGACGAGCAGCACCTGGGGGGGAGCATTCCAGAGAGAGGGAACTTCAAGAACACAGGCACAAAGTGAGGAACGGGGGAGCCAGAAGGTGGGACTGGGTCTGGGGTTCAGGTCCGGGAGCGGGAAGGGACAAGCACGGCTGCAGAGGCAGCCCTGGCCTGAGCAGGTCCGGGCTCTGTGGTCCCAAGTGACAGAAAACCCAGCTCATCCCGCCTGAGTTTTAAAGAAAACACAGCGGCTCATCTGAGGGGTCAGTCCAAGGGTGTGGTGAGTGGAGGTGAGAGAAGGGGCCGTTCCCAGAAGGAAAGGGTCTTGGTCAGACAAAAAGAAGGAAAAGAGAAAGGAAGAGAGGGAGATAGAAGAGGAAGAGAAGGAGCAAACACATCACAGGAAGGGGCACATACTGAGAGCTTCTACCGATGGGCACAGCCCCAAGCATTTTCTGGGCACTAACTCTTATCCTCCTAACAACTGCATGAGATACATACTGTTATCTCCAGTTTATCGACGAAGAAGCTGAGGCTCTAAGAGTTAAAGCAATCCATTCAGAGTCACTGCCAAGCCAAGATTTTGACCCAGGTGGTGTGGCTTCAAAGTTGGGGTCTTAACCACTGCACAGCACAGCCCTCCTGCAGGACAGCTAATGGGTCCCTCAAGATTGGCCTCAGCTGGCTTCCTCCAGTAGGAGAGAAAGAGCCCTGAGTGTTCCTAAGCAGGGAGGGGGCTGAGCTGGCCAGGGCTGTGCCTGAGAAGGAGCACATGGCAACCAGGTGAGAGCAGGTCTCAGGGGTGGGGGCCTAGGCAGTGTGCAGGCAGGGCTGTGGGGAGGGAGAAGAGGGGGCCCATGTCAGATGTTTATTAATCTCCCCTTGGCTGTTTGCCTCTCTGCTGGGTGAACAGGTGGTGAGCACGGGGACTGGCCTCGATGAGGATACACAGCCGGCTTCTGAAGGCGCGCCTGGCTTCAGGAACACTGGCAGCCTTTCCCAGTGTTCCTTGCCCTCAAAAGGAAGCAGCCAGGGCCAGGCTCCACACACCCGGCCCCTTGTTCTCCCAGGAATGGGCCCGGCTGCAGGGAAGGCTCTGCTCAGGAGGAACGAAAGCACCTGAGCTGCCCACAGCCCTGCCTCGATGTTCTCCCACCAAAGAGGAAGGCCAAGGATTTTGAGGTGTCCAGCAGGAGTCGAGAATACAGTTCACCTCCTGTGATTCCCATTCTGGAAATTTGGCAGAAAAGCTGGTTGACTGCAGTTAAGATGGATGAAACCATTCACGGGGCAACTGACTTTGTCAGAGAAAGAAGCAGGCGTGTCAACCACCCATCACCCGCTGCCCCACAGGGGAGGCGAGGAGGCGTGGGGAAAGCAGAGCCAGCTCGGGGGGCAGATGAGGTGGGCGGCAGTGCAGGCCCACAGGCATTCTTCCTCATCGTCATCCACCGGGGACTCCAGCAGGATCCGGTCTGCAAAGAGCAATAAGGGCCATCAGGCCGATCACCTCCCTTCCCTCAGCCCCAGGGGACCGCCGTAGCCGCGCTGCGGGACCTGGCAGTCTTTTCTTGCCAGACCTTGCCTCGGACCAAAGCGCATCACCGATGAGTAAAAAAATAAACCCGCCCCAGCATTCAAGATCTCACCCCGACATCCCAGGAGTCCCCGCCACTTCTCTGGGCTCCAGCCGAACCAAACAGCCTGTAGTTCATTTGTTGTTACCTCTCCATTCATTAGCAAGCACTAACGGAGTGCCTATTATGTGCCAGGCTCCGACTGTTGGTGTTGGGGTACAGAGGTGACCCAGACAAGGTCAACTGCCCCAGCCCCATGAAGGAGACAGATGTTTCACCCAAGTAAAAACTGTCCCCACTATAGACTTCTCACCTTTGTGCATTTGCTCTTGCTGGTCCCTTTGACTAATTGAGCCATCTGTTGATCTGACGGTCACCTATGTCTGTAATTCTGGACACACGGCTGTAATTGGGGGCACGAAAGCCAAGACCAGAACAGAGATGCTGTGCAAGTCCTGGGTCCCCACCTCACTGATGGCCATGCCGCCCTCAGGCCTGAAGCACCATCATTTACCCCTCTCCTCCCCTCTCCTTTCCCTGACCTCAGTCACCAAGGCCTGTTAATCTTAAAATCTGAACCCCCTTAAAAGCCTCCCCTTCCCCCCTGCCTCAGTGCCCTCCCCCACCTCAGTGCACTGGGCCAGGCTCCCTCCCGATCTCCCGGCCTCCGCGTCGCCCTCTCCAATCCAGCCCCGTACTGGGAGCCAGCTGACCCTTTCAAATGCACAAGTCTGACCACGTGGCTCTTCTGCCCAAAGCTTTCCATGGACACTCAGTGGACTCGAAGTGCTTCCCGAAGTCCTCCATGTGGCACCACGGCTGCCGAGGACCCCACTCCCACTCACCTCTCTGCCTTCAGACCCTGTATTTCCCCATCACTGGACACGCTCTGACCACAGAGGCTGAGGCAACTTCCCACTGTGCCCGCTTCTCTCCCACGGGCCTGCGCCTCTGCTGTCTCCCTGGCCTGGCACACTTTCCAGCCTCCTCACTGGTCACTTCTTACTTTTTCAAGACCATGCACAGTCCTTACCTCCTCCGGGAAGGCTCCTCTCCCTTGGCCAGGCTGCATTAAGATCTCCCTGCTGCTCTCACAGCTCAAACCCTGCCAGCGGGCAGACGGCTTTGCTCCACGAAGTGATTCAGGTCCCAGGCTCCTTCCTGTTGGGACTCGGATCCCCTCCAAAACCTCAGATTTCTCTGCTTCCAGAGGGGACACAGAGAGCTGAGAAGGCACACCTGCTTTTTAACCTCCTTGGCCCGGAAGTGACACCCACATCACTTCTCCCAACGCCCGGACGAGAACTGGTCCCGTGGCCTCACCTAGACACGGGGAGCCTGGGAACGTGACCCCACCCGGGGGTCCCCATCTGAGCAGCATCCCCGCACAGCCCCTCGGAGTCGTCACAGCTTCGTCACCATCACTGCACTAGTGTGCTGGAGCTGCGGTCACAAGACACAACAAACTCGGTGCCTTAGAACAACAGAAGTTCATTGACTCACAGTTCTGGAGGTCAGAAGCCCCACACTACGGCATCAGCAAGGGCCGGGCTCCCTCTGAAGGCACCGGGAAGGGTCTGTCCCAGGCCTGTCTGCTAGCTTCTGAGAGTGTCCCTTGGTCCTGTTCCAAGGTCCCTTGTACATGAACCTTGTGTTCCTTGGCTTGTAGGTGGCCACCTTCTCCCTGTGTCTCTGCACCTTGTCTTCTCTCTGTCTGCCTCTGTGTCCAAATTCCCTGTTATTATAGGGACACCAGTCATATTAGATTGGGGCTCATGGTAATGACCTCATTTTAACTCGATTGCCTCTGTAAAGGCCGTTTCCAAGGAAGGTTGTTACATGCTGAGGTCCTGGGGGGTAGGCAGGACTTGAACGTATCTTTGTAATGATCGTCAGCATCACCTCGGTCATTTTTACCATCATCATCAACTGCATCTGGGGGCCTGGAGGCAGACGGAGTGGATTCGAGCCCTTCCTCCCGTGGGAGCCACTGCCACGAAGAGAAAACCTAAAGGGCAGCGGGAAGGAGCGGGAAGGTGCTGAGGAGGGAAGTCAGCTCAAAACATGCCATTTCCAGCTGGTCTTTGATGCTGCTGATTTTGAAATGTGATGCTCGGAAAGAAAAGAGCCTCCATTGAGATGGAAATGTGTTGTGCTGGGTAAAACGGGAGAAAATGGAAACTGCTTGCCTTTCAGGACATGTTTCGAGTCTCTCTTGAAAGGATGGCTCCTAATAAAAGCAGCCCCGATGCTAATTGAGCTGATGGAGATGAGAGAGCGCTGAGCCCTGGGTGGAAAGATGCCAGCAGGAATCAGGGCCACCCGCTGCAAATCGTGGGGACACAGCCCGGAGGTGAGGGTCTCACCCTGACAGTGGGGGGCCCAGAAGGAGCCCCATTGGCGCTGACTTGCTGAGTGACCCTGGGGAGGTTATTTCAGGGTTCGGAATCTCCCTTTCTTCACCTGCCTCTAGCAGCCACAATCACCCCCAACCTCCCTCCTGGTGGGAGAAGGTAAAAGGCACCCTGAGCCATTACTGTTCTGGGGACAAAGACACCAGGACTTAGGGACATTGTAAGACCCTGAGGGAGGTCGGATGTCTCACTCCCTCAGGCGTCCCTGTGAGAGGCCTCAGAGCCCCCTGACATCACAGCCAGCAGGTGGCTTTCCTCCAGGCACTCACTCAGGGTCCGGGGAGGAGGGTGGCCCCTTCCCTCCTGATAATCCCCGCACAGGGCAAACAGCGAGTCTGTGGGGTCGGTCCCTGGGGGAGGCGTGGGAAGGGAGACTCGCAGTTCTGCAGGAATCCCCTGTGCATTTCTGCATGGGGTAGTTCATCCAGCCCTCACAGCAAACACACGCTATCCCCATGTTGCCGATGAGGAGACTGAGGCTGGGGAGGTCTCAGTTTCCAAATGTGACAAGGGACGTTCCCAAGTCACACAGCAGGAGAGTGAAGAGCTGGGTCTGGAGCCCAGACCTCCTGGTCCCCCAGCCGGCCCTTGTTCAGGCTCACACTGGAGCTTCTGATGAGCAGGCGTCGCCCCTCCAGCCTGGAGGCTCCTTCAGGGTCACAGCTCTGCTCCACTCACTTCTGAGTCCTTCTTGTGCATTCCCAAACTCCAAGCCAAGGGACCCCTGCCTCAGCCTCCCCTGGGAAGCTCATTCAAGGCACAGGTGCTGGGCCCACCCACGGCTACGGCACCACCTCTCTCACATCTCCCCCATCTGCAGTTTTTAAAAACTTCTCACAGGAGCATGTTCGAGGACCACTGCCCTAGAGCCTCAAGGGCCACTCTCTCTGACCATGTCTTTGAGCCTGAGGGGTGGGTAGGCATCATTCTGAGTGCTTTACACGCAGTGATTCAACCAAATCTCACGGCAACCCTACACGGTCTGCACTGTTACATCCCCATTTTACAGAGAAGGAAGCTGAGGCACGAGCTGACTGAATAAGTCACCCAGTGTGACCCAGTTGGCGAGCTGGCACTGAGCTTCACGACAGTGTCGGACACAAGCCAGAGTCAGTGCCGCTAATCCCTGTGCTCGTGCTGACACCGACATGCTTCCCGTAATGAGAGTCACAGCCCAGCACTCTGCGTATCCATCTCTGCACCGAGCACCCTGCAGCCAGTCTCACCGACTCTCACCTACTGAATTCTCCTACTGTCCTAGAATGGCCCCTGAGCTGTGGAACGAACCACACCTGAAACCTCATCCACCCCTGGGTTCGCCACATGCAATGAGTGTCATCATTACGGAAAGCATTTTGAGTTGTGGTTTGATTGACATGGCATCTGAGCATCATTATAAATACAAAGGTCATGATAATGTACTGGACTGATGTTATTGTTAAAAGAGATTATCAGTGGAGTAGGCACAGGGCCAGGAGAAAATAGAAACACCAGCATAATTCGGAAGTCTCACACCAAAGCCACCTCCTGTCCACTTCCCATGTCACAGCTCCTGAAACATTTTTTGCTGTGGACTCCATTCCCCGCCCACTGGTGCAGAGACGAGGGGACTCACCCTTTGCAGGTGAGGAAACTGGAACTCAGACAGCTGAAGTCGCTTGACTGAGACAACTCAGCCAGTGAAGGGCGGAGTGCAGAGTGGACCCGGACGCCTGGCACCCGACTCCGTGAGCATTTCCCTGCACCATGGTCCTCAAATGGACCAATACTGCTGGAAATTCAACAATTTAATTGTGTGGATGACGGAATGACAATGCCAATTGAATTCACTCATCAGTCAAGCCCCTAATCTTCTCTCAAGGAAGAGCAAATGAGAGGTGGAAACTTCTGGACAGGAGTCCCGTGGTGCAGGTGAGATGGGCTGAACCCCGACCCCCTAGCCAGCTGCAAGCCCACTCCCTCCGCCCGGGAGAGCAGGGAGCAATGCAAGAGAGAAGGCGAGGGAGACAGAGAGTCTCCTGGGAGTGTCTCCGGGGAGAGCCCACCCTGGGCTTTCCTGGAATGAGGGTGAGCAGCTTCCCAAAAGAGAAAGAGCTTTGGCTCTTTGCACCCTGACAGGATTGATCTTTCTCTTTTTATGCCAAGGCTCAAAGGGCCAACTATAATCCAAAGAAGCCTTTACCCTTGGTTATTAGACAAGAGTGAGGTCAGCAAGGGCTAATGGGAACTATTTCCATCCATGCTCTGGGTCACGGCAGCTACCAAAGGAGGGCTTTAGCAGCCCAGCCCTCTCCTGTGCTTGGGACTCCACATCGGGAGTGTGAATCCCGGTCATTGCTGTAGCCAATGCTCTGCTCTGGACTTTCTCTTCCCCCATGGGCTTCAGTGAATCTGGCCTGATACGCTCAAATCCAGATGTGTGAGACCCAATGGAACAAGGTTGACTGAGGACCCCTCAGTGTCCAGGTGACAGATATACCTTCAATGGGGACAGCCAAAGAATTGCAATGGCCTCAGCTGTCTCTAGAAGAGGAGGAGGGTCTGAGAGACTGCCTGACTGTGAGGCCCACACTGGCCTGTTCAAACGCCTACAGAGGCTTTCTGCAGCCCTCGCCGGAGAGACAGAACTTCCCACCCTGCCCTGTAATGCTCTGCCCCAGCCGGGCCCAGCTGGGCCCAGCCTCACCTCACCCCGGGAACCTTACTTCATCTGCTCAGCCACACTTGCCTCCTGGCCACGCTAACCTGCCCATCCCAGGGCCCCTGTACGTGCTTGCTTGCTTTTTTGCGCCTGGAATATTTTTTCTCTCCTTTTACCTGAGAAACTCCTATTCATCATTTTCTCAAGAAAGTCTTCTTGGACCACTTCCTAGAGCTGTAATTGTACTGCATTAGATGATTGATTCTTCACATTACCTGCTCCCACCCTAGTCTATGGGAGGGCAGGAACTGTTCTCCCCTCCGCTGTATCCCCAACACCTAGCGCAGTGCTTGTCCCTCAGTGAGTACCCGGGAAATACTGAGTAAATGCATGAATGAATGAATAAGGAGTTTCCACAGTGGCTCCCACAGATGGCTGCTGCTCCGTCAGTGTCGACATGAACTAATTATCTCAATGTTCAGGTGGCTTCACTAACTTAAGGCATCTCAGGGTTCAGAGGTAATCCAGAGAGCACTTTGGGAGATCCAAATTAAGGCAATAAAGGAACCATCAATCAGTGCCAAGGCTGAGAAACATGGAGGTCTTGGGGGAAAGAGAAAAGGTGGAGAGAACAGAATGAACCCTCCTTCTTTGCCCTTCCACCGCCAGCCTCACCCCGTTCCTCATAAACACTCCCTTCACCTACATCCCTGAGCGTGGCTAATCAGCCAGTGTGCCCCTCAACAGATTCTCCCCATTTGCCCTTAGTAATTGAACCTCAAATTTCAGCTTTTTACATGGCCACACAGACTGCGTTTCTCAAGGTTGAGAAAACCTTCACTTCAGCCTATTCCCCATGCCTCAAGTTGGGTACAGCCAATCCACAGAGCAGGGGGCACGGAAGGGAAACTGATGGTACCACTGATGGGGATGGTGCTTATGAACAGCCTGGATGGCCATTCGCCCACCAATCACACCCACGAGAGAACCCACCAGGCAGACAAGCTCAGGGACCGAGTACTCCTAACTGCAGGGCACACCCTGGCCCCATCACCAGGTCTGGTGGAGCCATCAAATAAATCCAACATTTAGAAAAGGGGGGTGGGGTGGGGGACTGAGCAGACACTTTCCTGAAATCTGGTAGCAATAAAAGAGATAAATGGGCCAGCTCGCTCCAGACAACCATGCGCCAGAGAAGTAATTATCCCGCTTCTGGTCCTCAGCAAGGATGCTGGTGGCGGAGGCACCTGCCCACGTAATTCATCAGCCTCAGATTTATGGACTTCTCGGGAGCCTCCTGTACAAACACTCCCCTCCAGTTCACTCCAGACAATGCCATTTAGATTTTGTCAAGATTATTGCTCTTCTCTGTCCTACCTGAGTGGGGAGGCTGGCACCGCAGCATGTGGCACAACAGAATATTGATTCTCCCGTCCAACCCACCCGGCAGAAAAGCTTTACAAACAAGCCAATTGTTTCCAACTGCCCACGACCTCCCATAAACTTAGAGTCTCCTGTGAGTCACTGACCTGCTGATGTCACACCAGGCAGGCGTAGAGCTCAGATGCATAATCCTAGGGAATCTAGGGAATAAAGCTGTGTTGTGTAGAAAGTATAAGCCTTGGTTTCCCCATCTGTAAAATGGGAATAGGAGTATTGGATGATGAGAGCTCTCATTTTCGATATTGCTTGAAGTCTTTTAGAATGAGCATATATTTCTTTTGTATGAAGAAAACTAAGCACAGCAAAATATAAAACATGATGAAGGTAGTACACACATCACCAGTTTGCAATGAGAGTTGAAAGGGATGACGCTCACTCTGCCCACAGCACTGGGTGGGGCCCAGGCTGAGGGTACAATACCGGTAGCCACCAGAGCACGCCAGTATTGTGGCCGGCGACGGCTGTTGCTGTTGAAAATCAGGGTTGTCGGCAGGGTGTTGGCTGTGTGACTTTGAGCAAAAAGGATGACCTCTCTGATTCATCTGTAAAATCAGAATGATACTGCCTTCCTGCTTAGAGGCAGGGGGATGGACTGAAAGAGCTTTCATGCCATTTTCCAGTCCCAAAATCTCTTTTGCATTACGTTGGGGCTGGTGATCTTTGGTGTTAATGCTTCAGGGCTTCAGGATGACAAGAGGTGGCTCCAGTGACCCCTCCACTTCCTCACTCATTCACTCACCCACTCATTCATTCAGCACTCTCTCCGCTGTAGCTGGGTCCTCCAGGAGCCGCACCGGTGAAGAACACACAAGAACAGGCCGGTCTGGTGCAGTGAGAGGTGCCAGCTGTGGGGACGTGTGTGGGGGCTGGGGGAGCTCCAACGGGGCTTGTCCACACCGGCCTGGGGAGGTCAAGATGACGTAGAACTGAGAAGGGGGGTGAGTTTGTAGGGGTGTTGTGGTGGGAAGGGCATCCAGGGGGAATAGAACATGCAGAGTCTCAGAGACTCAAAAGCATTTGACCAGGTCAAGGAAGAGCGCCTGGCTGGGATTAGCAGGAGGATGGGTGTGTATTTAAGGGGCAGAGCAGAGGTGAGGGTGAGTCTAGCGAGGCCTGTGCCTGGGCTCCCTTCTCCCTGTTTTCCCATGAATGATGCCTACAGGACTTCTTTCCATGCGTGAGTTCCAGTCCCAGCTCGGCTCTCAATCTGCTATGTGACTCTCAGCAAGTAACTTCTCCCTCTGAGCCTCAGTTTCTTCCGTGATAAAGTGAGGACAAGGTGTGCCTTATAAGCTTGTGAAAGGAGAAGAGGTCTCATTCACTCACCCATTTATCCATTCATTCAGCAAGTGTTTATTTTGTGCCTTTTCTACCTTCAGCTCTGAAGGTGCTAGACGCAGGCCCCTGCAGAAAACAACAGACACCCAAAAAATTGCGTAGGGGCAATGGCATGGGCTTGAGCAGAGTCAGGGAAGAGAGAGATTACAAAGAGTGGGACAGAGTTAGTCCCCGTGAAACCAGCTGGGTTTGCTACGTGACACTGAGGGAAGTCAGGCTCCTACCTCCCACAGAGGCTGCGTGACGGCCGCCCTGCCTTCGGGTGTTGGCGGGAGCAAACAGTAACCTCTCCTGGGAGCCTTGAGTTGCCTCAGTTGGGCTCTTTAGGAGGGGTTAGGGTCACCCCAGGGAGGTGGCCTTGAGCTCTTGGAAACTGCATTAGTGTTTGTTCAAGTTTTCATAGGTCATGGTTCGGCCTTGTTGGGAAGAGGGCTCAGACGGCCTGGCTAGAGTTTGGTCAAAGGGAACCAGAGGCCAGGGGCACATCTTCATTCTGGGCTGCGGTCCCCTTTGCTTACTCTGTGGAGGGTCTTCCCGAGTGTCCTGTGGTATCAACTCCCCAGGTTAGTTCTTCTTAAAAGCCTCCTCTGTGAGAGTCAACAATGCCAGTTTGCATTGGAATAAAGATCTTATTTATCCTTGTCCCCCGCACAGTGCCAAGCACAGCATCTGGCTCTTGGTAGGAACTTGGGAAAATACTGGTTGAATTGGACAGAACTTGAAACAGAAATTGACCATAGATCAATTCTAAGGGTTGCCTTGGATCACCAATAAACGAATGGAAAGAAAAATGAAAGGTGGGAAATTGGAGGTAGCAAGAACGGCAGCTCTTGTATTACTGTGAAATGAAGCAAAGGGGACAAGAGAGGTTAGATATTGACCTGCTTTTCCTCGAGGGGTTAAGGAATTAATGAAGTACTTGTACGCTAATTGAATGCTCCAGGAGAAACGGGAACATTGATGATGGAGGGGAGAGGGGAAAAGGTCTCAGGCACAAACGGAGAATGCGTGTGGCCAGAGGGTCTCGATGCATGAAGAATTTTCCCGAGGGTCTCCCGGTACAGATGTACATCCTTCCAGACGTTTATCTGTACGGACCAAGATTATTAGAATCTTTATCATGTTGTTCATATTTTTCAGCAACCTACTTTCTGTATTCAAACAACATATCATGGACATTCTCCCCAGTCAGAGCATAGAGACCAAATTCAATCATTTTAATGGCTGCTTAGCATTCAATGGTATGGGCCTGCCATAATTCAGGTAGCCAATCTCCTACTGAGGGACATTTAAATTTCTCCAATTCTGCTGTTACAAATAACATCGTAGTGAAGCTCCTTACACAGCTTTGTGTCCTGGAGTATTTCAGAATGATTAGCTCTTAGAAGTTCAATGGCTGAGATAAAGGGTATGTGCATTTTGAATTTTGATAGACACTGGACAAATGTCCTCTGCTACAGTTACCCCAATAAACGGCCCACCTCAGGATGTGAGAGAGGAAGCACAACACTGGGGTGGGCTGCTTTGAGTTTGGACTTCGATGGCAGATCTGCTTAAAAGTGGTTCAGCCTGAAAGAGGGTCAGAACCATCATGGGTAAACCACTGCCCCCTCATCTCCAGGCTGCAGAAATGTGCTTCCCTGGGCCAGTCTGGGAGCTGGAGAGGCAGAGAATGGGGCAGAGAAGAGAAAGCAGACAAATGGAGACAAGCATGCAGACCCTCGGAGCTGTTGGGCGCTCGGGGTCCAGGAGCCAGGGCTCTGGCCTGGTTCCCCATCACAGCAAATCTGCTCGTGCTGCTCCAAGAAGAGAACAAATATGAAAATGAGGTTTTAAGTGTCGGGGCTGCCACTGCCGGTGGTCCCCTGATAGTTATCTGCCTCTCCTTTCTTACCAACACAACCCCTAATTCCTCTTGGTTTCATTTCATGCTTTGCTTTTCTCGTCCCCCACCCCCAACCCAGTGGAGGAGATCTGTGGGTTATTGCCATCCAGTACCCTGGCACCCTTTACAACTATTCTCCCCTACTCTCAGATTGTCTCGGGTTTAGGTTGAGTGAACCTCACCCTGAGATTCTAGGGTGGTGCCTGGTCGGATTGAGCCAATCACTACATTCCCTCTCACTGGCTTTCCAGACTGATTCAGGATAAGAGCCAATGGGAATCAGCCCAGGACCTTTGGGGAAGTTTTCTCTTCTCTGCTGGACTCCAGGCTGGATGGAAAACCATCTGGCCCCCAAGAAGTTGGACTTGAGCGTGGTCTTGCATGGGGGAGAGGTGCTAAAAGGTGAAGAAGGTCTTGGTGGCATCATTTGAGCCCCTGCAACAAGGTCTAATGAAAGGCCCCTCCCAGAGCTTTTCAGTGGCATACATCCAATCAATTCCTTCTGAGCTCAAGCCAGGTTGCACTGAGGTTCCTGTCACAGGAAATGAAGGAGCCTCATGGCGGCCTCCCTTCCAGCATCTACATCTCCAGGCTGAGACCAGCACAAAAATTTGCTGGCTCAGCTTCTTCCTCAGGGTTTGTGAGTCAGATGCACCTCCTGCTGCCCTTCCTCTCCATCTTCTCTCCCACAGAGGAAGCTTCAGGAACGACCCATAATGGCACCTCCAAGGGTGAGGGCACATTACCCCCAGTTTTAACAAACCAAGCAGCTCCATCACTACCAGACCCAGCATCAAGCAATGACCATGAGGGCTGCTGACTCACACTACAGGTTCCTGGTGCGGACTTGCCTCCTTCTGGCCAAAGGCAAGTTGGAGCTGGGAAGCCACTGGTCAGATTTAAGTTTGGGGTACAGAGGGCAATTACACAAACCTTCTAGAGCCAAGGCTCAAAAGGGGTCTTAGAAATGACCTTGTTCTGCAGTTGTGCAGACTCAGCCCATAGAGGCCAAGTGACTTGCCCCCAGTCACGCCGTGGCCTAGAGACTGAACTGGACCCAAAACACAGATCCCCCGACTCTGAGTCCAGTTGTTCCCTTTGCTCAGCCATAACATCCCCCCAGGATTAGGCCTGTTTCTTCCCCAGGTTCCCCCCAGAATGTTCTTCTTTCTGATTCTCTAGGATAGAGTCCATCCTATGCAGCCCTTCTACAGCATCCTTGCTTTCTCCCAGAGTCTACACCACACTGAACACCTCAGTTGTGCACCAGGTCTTCTCAGTTCTCCTTCCATCGGCAGGCCCTGCACGGTAGGTGCCGAGGAGACAGGAGGGGCACTGCAGTGTCTGCGGCACTCTGATTCCCAGGGCCTAAGCTGAGCTCTGAGTTTAGCTCAGATCCCTTAGTCAGATCTTAAGGATGCTCTTCTTCACCCCAAGTCAGGATCTCCTCTCATCTCCTGCTCCCAGCCGCCATGGTGGTTGGAGCTCTGCCTAAAGGACACCTCTGTGTTCTGTTTTGTGGCTGGAAGGCCTAGATCAACCTTTCTGGCCATCTCTCACCTGCCCCGAGTCTCTCCAAATGCCAAGCCTTGCTTCCTGTCACCTACGGCTGGGCCATCCCCAAAGCCTTTGTCTGTTTGGGAAGGAAAGTCTACTGCTCACCTCCCTGAGTGTCCAAGTCTGGTCCATCTCAGTGTGGACCCACCCTCCTTCTGCTAAGTGGTGCCAGAACATCCTCAGATGATCGACAACAAGACAGGTGAGGGCTGGAAGGCAGAGCTCCCCATTGCTGCTCCCACTCAGATAAGAAGTCGTCTGTGCACCCGACTCAAGTCCACAGCCACATATCTGAGCACCTACTGCATTGCAGGCACCAGGCTGACAGCTTTTCACAGCCCCTCCCCTGTGACGCCCACAACTGCCCGTGAAGGTGGGTTCCTCAGTTCCACCTTCACGTGGGGAAACTGAGGATCTGAGGAGTCAAGTCGCTGCCCCAAGGTCAGCCACCTGACCACTGGAACGCTGATGGGGATCCACACACAGCCCCGCCCTCCTGCTGCCCTATCTGCAGGGATGTGGTTTTCGGTAACCTCCAAGCACAGCCGCACTGCAACCCCCTTTCTAAATCCTTCCTGGCCGTTATTCACCTGTAATCAATGCCAAGTGAACATCAGAGATCGTCTCCTGGAACTAGAGGCTGGGGCCGCGTGGCTGGCAGGTCCCCAGCCCTGGCCCTGAGAGGGCCCGTTCGACCGACCATCACTGCTCCACTGTGTCCGCAGGGGGCCTGGCCCGCGCTGGACCTCACGGCCCCCACAGCAGAGCTCGTTATTAAAACTGCTCTGTGGAGGCTGAAAGGCTCCAAGGAAGAGATGCACAGTGGGGCTGCCAGACTCGGGCAGAGCTGCAAGGCCATCAGCTGTTTGTACGAAACACAATCGCTTCCAATCTTCCCAGGCAAGGGCAGCAAAAGAAAAAATAGAAACAAACTGGACTACATCAAACTAAAAAGGTTTTGCACAGCAATAGAAACCATCAATGAAACGAAAAGACAACCTAGTGAATGTAAGAATATACTCGCCAATGACACATCTAATAAGGAGTTAATATCCAAAATTTATAAAGAGCTCAGAAAGACTCAATCAGAAAAGCAATCAACCCAATTGAAATTTGGGCAGAAGACCTGAATAGGCATTTCTCCAAAGAGGACACACAGATGGCCAACAGACATACAAAAAGTTGCTCAACATCACTAATCATCAGAGAAATAAATGCAAATCAAAACCACGATGAGATACCACCTCGCACCTGTCAGAATGGACGTTATCAATAAACCAACAAACAAGTGCTGGCGAGGACGCGGAGAAAAGGGGACCAAGTGTACTGTTGCTGGGAATGCAGACTGGTGCCGCCATTGCGGAAAGCAGTGTGGCAGTTCCTCGAAAAATTAGAAATGAAACTGTCTTATGACCCAGCAATTCCTCTTCTGGTAAATATGTGCAGACAAACCTGAAACACTAATTCCAAAAAGTATATGCACCTCCATGTTCATTGCAGCATTACTTACAAAAGCCAAGATATGGAAGCAGCCCAAGTGCCCATCAACAGACAAGTGGATAAAAAAGCTGTGGTGAGTATACACGATGGAATACTACTTAGCCATGAAAAAGAATGAAATCTTACCTTTTGTGACAGCATGGATGGACCTAGAGGGTGTTATTGAATAAACCTCGATAAGAGGCTAATTGAAATAAGTCAGACAGAGAAAGACAAATACCATATGCTTTCACTTATACATAAAATCCAAAGAAAAATAAGCAAACAAACAATAAAAACAGACTCATAGATACAGAGAACAGACCAACGGCTGACAGAGGGGAGGGGTTTGAAGGAAACCAGTGAAAAAGGTGAAGGGATTAAGAGGAGCCAGCTGGTAGTTACGGAATAGTCACGAGTTTATAGGTTACACCGTGGGGAGTATACTCAATAATATCATAATAAACATTTATGTAGGGACCAGGTGGACACTCGAAGTTTTGGGGGGACAACTCTGTAAACTGCGTGATTGCCTAACCACTACACTGCACATCTGAAATGAATACAGAACAATATTGAATGTAAATTGTAACTGAAAGCTAAAAACCAAAATGCAAATAAATAAATAATACAATGATTGTCATGAACTGTTCATTAAATTCTCATTTGCATGAATAATCGAGTGTGAAATTCAAGTGTGCTGGCTTCCCCAGGCCTGCACGGGAAGGAGAGCAGGGGCCGCCTTGGCATCAGGGGGAGGACTCCGGGGGGGTCTGCACATGCCCAGGCACCGAGGGAGCGAAGACCAGCTTCACGGGCCCCAGGAGCCGCCCCACGCTCTCCTCTCAGGGAAGTCATTTTTCCCCATTTTCTGCTCTGCTTGGCCCAGCAGGAAGTGGCAGGTGAGAGGAGCAGATGGGAAGAAGAGACAGAGCAGGAGGGAGTGAGGGTAGGAGTTTGGAGCCCAGCTGACCCTGCGGTATAAATCATGACTCGACAGCTTGCAAGCTGTGAGATCGTTACTAACCCACTGTATCTCTTTGAGCTAAAGTTTCCTTGTCTGAAAAATAAGGGCTATAACTTCCATCTTTTTAGAAGCCTTGATTATCTTCTCCTGGGCCATCCCTTCCTGCTTGGCGCCCAACTCTGATAGGTTATTCTCCCTGCCACCACTGCCACCAACAGCCCACAGCTTGTTAACACTATCGAGGTGCACCTCTGGTCCCCACGGCACAAAGGGCCCGGTCTTCACTCCCAGCAATCCCAGTCTGGAACACGGAGCCAGCATCCGTAAGCTGCGGGAGCCGGCAGGAAGAGCACATAGCTCTTCGGTGTGGCCGTGGTGGGCGGGAAGTGAGCAGAGAAGCCAGCTAGGCTACAGCAAGAAGGAAGAAGATGAGCAGAGGGAACAGGGATGAGACTGCTGACACAGACACAGAGAAAGAGACTGGGAGCCTCCCTGTCAAGTGACTCTCAGGCCCCAGGACCCCTTGTGGTTCTCCCTCGGGCCATCTCCTTCCATGGGGAAGGTGTCCCCGTCCTTTCTGCCAACCTGGCCTGGGCTGCCACCTATGCTTTTGCCTCCCCAGCACCTCCCACTGGTCAGGGTCCAGCAGAGCCCAGGATTTGCCTGTGCGCCCTGCCCATCGAGCTGCCCAGAGGGCTGTGCCGGCGAGGCCCATGCAGCTCAGAGGCTCCAGGAACAGAGAGGCTGGCTCTGCACGTCTGTCCTCTTCATGCCCAGCTTGTCTCTCGACCCCTCACACCACACGTCCTCGCTCCAACCCTGCCTTTTCCCCAGGTTTCAAGTCTCATTCGCCCACTTGATTCTTCACTTGGCTGATGTTCAGAAAGCCCCCTCTAAGCAGAGCGTGGGGGGCCAGAGCAGAGACACAGCACAGAAGCCCCAGCTGAGCCCTCTTTCTACCCCCAGGGAGAGCTGGGGCTGAGGCAGGCGGTGGCCTTGCAGATCGCCATGGTCCAGCAGCAGTGTGAGGACACAGTTGTCTGTGGCAGGAGTTGGGCTGTCGTCAGTCATGGGGGGGTGGCATTTGCTGGTACTGAGCCCCGGGTACCCCATACCCAGGGTGCTCTTGGTGACTGTGGGAGACCCTGTGGGTGCCCCACCTCTGTCCCCTGGCCACTTGCCCTCACACACCAGGGAAGGCTGACCACTAAGGACACCTGCCCCTCAGTGCCTCCTGTTCCCTTCATTAGCGCACACACAATGCATTCGTTACAATACAGAGCATGCGCTAGGTGTCAGGAGCTGTTCCAGGCACAGGAACACAGCTCTGGGGAGGACAGGAAGAGCCCTGTCCTCATGGAGCTGATGCTGAGTGGGGAGACAGACAGTGACAGACACAACTGTACCCAGAGTCAGATGGTGACACTTGCTAAGAGAAGCAAAGCAGGGGAAGGGGTGGTGAGTGGGCTGGTCAGAAGCTGACGTGGCCTCACAGTGCTCAGAGTGAAGCCAGAGACCAGGGCTCGTCCTACCTGAATCTCCAGCCTGGACAGAGAGCTGGGTGCGGGCTGGCCTTCAGCAAATGTCCGATATCTGCGCATCTAAGTAAACGGAGCCCCCTCCTCTGCGGGCCCTCCTGGGAGGAAGCAGGGACGGAGGCGCTAATCTCAGTTCTCTCATTTCTAGGGAAATACCTCTAATGGTCCCATTCCCTAGGGAACTGGGGACCCTGAACCCCCTTGTGCCCAGTGTCTCCAGGGCTTGTTCGTCAGCAGATGGGGCCCAGGAGAGAGGATGGGGTGGGGGGAGGAAGCACTGAAGAAAGAGCTGGGCCCCTCTCTGCCTCCCCTATCCAGGCACAGCCATCACCCCTCACCACCCCGGCCCCTGAGGAGAGGAGAGTGACTCAGACCCCCCTCTCTCCCTGTGGGGGCAGAGCTGGGGCGGGGCCGGCAGCGGCGGGAAACGTTGCATCACACAGCGGAGAAAACGATCCAGGACGCGGTGTTCCCCTCTGGAATGCAAATGCAGACACTTGGGACCAGATGAGTCCGGCGGCGGCAGCAGACACAGGCCCTCTGCTCGCCCTCCTGCCTCCGCGACTGACAGCCCTTCATTTCCCCTGTAGCGCACACTTCAAGTGCGTTGTTTTTCTCCGGTTGATAAAGTGTAATTCATTTAAGTCTCTCCGATGGTTATTTCATGTCTCCAAAGCCTACTTCTCACTGGAAGATCAATTTCAAGGAAACACTTAGAGCCTATGGAAGTTAGATCCATTAACAAGTGCTAAGTGGCCAATCGCTCATGGAGGGGGCCTTTGACTAGGACCAAGAAATGATAACTCTGCCGGGAGCCCTGGAACGAGGCTTTATGAGCCTTTTCTTTTCCCTCTGCCTGAAATTAAGGCTGATTTTGGGGACCGGGGAGGCTGATTAAGAGAGCAGCCAGCCAGCCTTGCGTGGTAGACAGAGGCGGTGCTCCCAGATCACCCCCTGGAGAGGGGTCTTGCTCCCCAAAGACCACCATTACATATGTGAATCTGTGGCTCCAGAAGCCCCTCCTAGTGTGAATCAGTCATCCTCGCACACACATGTGGGCAGCGGGAGCAAGGAAACCTGGTGTCACCTCCATGGCACGGGTCACTGGGGAAAGAAAGGCCAGGTGGGGGATTGTGGATGAGCAGAGACCATGTCTAGAGAGAAAGTGACCGGGGGAGAGCAAGGAGAAGGAGGGGCAGGTCACTCATTCCCCGAGATAAATGATGGGGTTGGTCCCAAAGACTCAGGCTGATGAACAGGGGTAGCCAACCCCTCCCCTGATGATGGATCCCCGAAGCAATGACGTCAGCTTCCAGCCACAGCGATCATATATGTGCCCGACCCTACGTTAGCTCCTTACCTGTGTTACTTCAGTTAAGTCTCGTAATAGTCCAGTGCTTTTGATGGTATTATGACCCCACTTTACAGATCCAAAAATTAAGGCTCAGAAAGGAGAAGTGCTTTGCCATGAACCACCAAGTTGCAATTCAAATCCAGGTGTGTCTGATGCCAGAGCCTGAGCTTTCACTAGTACACGTCCCCTCATCTTCCGATTGCACACCTCCAAGGATGGGGAGCTCACCAAAGCTTAAAGTCCCCCTTTCCTTCTCTGGACAGCTTTGAATGTTACAAAGTCTTCCTTCCGGCCACACTGAGGGCGTCTACTTCCTCTTGCACACCCTGAGAAATGCCCCAACTCCAGACTCTAGAGTCCCACTCCGCCAGCGTTCCTCAGCACACCGCCCCTGTCTCTCTTTCCCACCATCTGAAAAATGGGCCTGCAGTTCTCCAGGGAAGGATGCGGCAGGGCCCTGGACCCAGTTTCTGACCTTTCCTGCTGACTCTTCCTGAACGAGGAGACCTCTGCCGAGGCCTGCGATTGGCCACGGACGGCTGGGAGATTCTCCTTCACTCACCGCCCCGTTCACCTGATGCCTGTCACAAATCTCCTGAACTGCAGCTGGAGATCTGAATAATAATAATTTTGAAAGCCACTTTATTGACATAAAATAAACTGCATGGATTTAAAATGTACATTTGGGTAAGTTTGACGTAAGCGCACATCCTTGAAACTATCACTGCAATCAAGATAACGAATGTATTCATCGCCCTCACCAGTCTCACAGGCTCCTTCCTGATCCCTCTCCCCTGCCCTTCCCCGCCTCCTCCATCCACACCCCCCACAGCCACAGATCTGCTTCCTGTCACTATCGACTAGTTTGCATTTTCTGGAATTTTATGTAAATGGAATCACACGGCAATGTGATCCTTTGTATCTGGTGTCAGTGTAATTATTCTCAGACTGAGCTGTGTCGTCACATGTATCAGTGGTTATTTTATTGCTGAGTGGTATTTCATTATGTGAAGATGGCAAATTCGTTCACCCATCTACCTGCCGATGGGCGTTTGGGCTGCTTCTAGTTTGAGGCTCTTGCAGTTAAAGTTGCTGTGACCATTCATGCCCTTGCTGGGTAAATAACTATGAGCGGAAGGGTTAGAGCACGTGGAAGGTGTTCAGCTTTGTAGGAATCTGTCGAACTTTCCAGATGGGTTGTCTCGTCTTATGTTCCCGCCTGCAGAGTGTGGGAGTTCCAGCTCTTGCACACCCCGGACCAGACTCGGCAGGAGCCGCTTTTTAACTTTAGTCTTCCTAACGCAGCTGGTCTGCAGAGGCGTTTCACTGTGCCTTCCGGTTACTGACGGTGTTCAGCCTCTTTCCAGGTGCCTCTGTGCTTGTCATTCCTGTATCTTCCTCGGCGGAGTGTTCAAATCCTCTGTCTATTTTCATTGTTTGTCTCGAGAATATTTACATACTTTAGCTATTAATCTTTCATCAGATAGATGCTTGGCAAATATGTTCTCCCATTCTATGACTTGTATTTTAATTATTTTAATCTTTTTTAATCAGATTTTTTTATTTTTTTATTTTTTAGATTTTATTTATCTTTAGAGAGGAAGGGAAGGAGAGAAGGAGAGAAACATCAATGTGTGGTTGCCTCTCATGAGTCCCCTGCCGGGAACTGGCCTGCAACCCAGGCATGTGCCCTGACTGGGAATCGAACCTCGATCGTGTGGTTCACAGGCCCGCGCTCAATCCACTGAGCTACACCAGCCAGGGCTGTAATCATTTTAATCTTTCAAAGAGCAGCAGTTTTTACTTTTTACTAACTCCAACTTATCAGTGTTCCCATTTACGGATCTTGGTTCTGGTACTGTGTCTAACCCAAGGTCACAAGGATTTTTTCCTCTGTTTCATTCTATAAGCTATGTAGTTTGGGGACTTATATTAGATCTAGAACCCATTTTGAGTTAAGTTTTTATGTGGTGTGTGGTGTGAACTGAAGCCCCCTGTTTGCATGTAGACACCCAGCCGTGCCAGCACCATTCGTGAAAAACTATTTTTCTACCAAGTTTTCTTTGTACTTTCATCAAAAATCATTGACTGTGTATCTGTGGGCCTGTTTCCGGTCACTGTCTCCTACCCCACTGATCTTTCTGACTATGCGCCAACACTACACTGTTTGGATCACGTTGGCTTTGTAAGTCTTGAAATTAGTTAGCGTTAATCCTCCAAATATATTATTCTCTTTAAAAAGATTTTATTTCTATATTTTCAGACAGAGGGGAGGGGAGGGAGAGAGGGAGAAGAACATCAATGTGTGGTTGCCTCTCACATAACCCCCACTGGGGACCTGGCTCACAACCCAGGCATGTGCCCTGAGTTGAACCAGGCATGAACCAGCGACCCTTTGGTTTGCAGCCTGTGCTCAATCCACTGAGCTACACCAACCAGGGCCCAAATATATTATTCTTTTTCACAGTCATCTGGACCATTCTAGGTCCTTTGCATTTTTGTATAAATTTTAAAACCAGCTTCTAAGTTTCTACCAAAACAAAAAGGCTGTCGGCATTTTGTCGGAGTGAGCTGACCTGGGCATCAATGCGGGGAGCTGGCACTCTCAGTATCGGGTCCCATGACCTGTGAACACGCGTGTCTCTGTTTACCTGGAACTCCTTTCCCTCGGCAATGGTTTTAGTTCAGTGTACAGGTCTTGTACCTCTGTTGTCAGGTTTATCCCTAGGTATTTAAAATGTCTGATGCTGCTGTAAATACATTTCTATTTTAATACCTGATGGTTCATTGCTAGTAAATATAAATACGGTTGAATTTTTAATATTGATCTTTTAGCCTGCAATATTGCCGCATGCACTTGCTAGTTCTATTAACTTATAGACTCTTTCCTGTTTTCTATGTGGATGAGCCACCTGTTGTCTACAACTGAAGTTTTAATTATGTTTTTCCAATAGCAAATGGATTTCATTTCTTTTCACGCCTCGCTGCCCTGGCTAGAGCCTTCAACACAGTGGGAACAAAGCGGGTGTGCTCTGGCCCCTGGTCTCATCCCTGACCTTGGGCTGGGATACTGACTGTCACCATTAAGTCTCTTGTTATCCATTGTGTTTTCATCGGTTGGTTTTTCATACCTGTTGGGTTTTCTTTATCAGTTGGCAGCAGTCCCCTTCCTTTCCTTGTTTGCCGAGAGTTTTTATAAGGAATATAAAAGATGGTTAACAAAATTTTAAAACCTAGGTGAGCCCTGGCTGCTATGGCTCAGTGGTTGAATGCCGGCCTGCAAATCAAATGAGCACTGGTTTGATCAAATGAGCACCGGGTCCCCAGTAGGGGACGCATAAGAGACAACCACGCATTGATGTTTGTCTCCCTCTCTTTCTCTCTTTTCCCCTCTATAAAAAATAAAATAAATAAAATCTTTTTAAAAACCTGGGTGAGAAACTGATTGGCAATGGCCACAATACTTCTCTCTCTGTGTCTTGCCCTTTGAAATGTGACTTTGCTTGTCCGTCCACCAGGAGGGGAGGTCTGCTTCCCCAGCACTGGAACCTAGGCTGACCCTGCAGCTAGGTTGGGCCCACAGAATGCGGTAGAACTGTTGTGCTAGTCCTCGGCTGTTTTAAAATGTACCCAGGATTTTTTTAACCAGATAGGGTAAGACCCACAGACACAGAAGTGATGGCTATAAGGGAAGAAGTTTACACTCTCAGATTTCTAGAAACCAGAGACACAGTGCACCACACACAGACGCCTGCGGAAGCACCAGGATAGGTCGGGAGACAGACGGAGAAGAGGGGAGAACGTGGCCCAAGGCTTCATTAGCATCTTTGCAAAAGAAAAGGGTAAGGTAAAGTAGGTATGCTGAGTAACCTTAGGACTGGAGAGTTGTAATAGTTTCCGCAGGCTCTGGGCCCCTGGGATAGTCCCCAGATATCTGGCAACCTGTTCTGGGACCATTTAGGGCAGGGGAAATATTGACTTGATGTGTGAGAGAGTTAGGTAGAGGTGGGGGTGGGGGTGGAGGCTCTGGATTGGTTGGTTTTCACACAGGAAGTTGTGATAACTAAGAATTAGTAAGCCCTAGGAGAAGCAAGTCTCTCCAGGATCAAGGTCACAATGCCAAAGTATTAGGAATACAGAAGATAGATAAGCTTTGGCCAGTGTGGCTCCCTGGTTGAAGCGTCATCCCCTTAACTGAAAGGTTCCAGGTTCGAGTCCCGGTCAGGGCTCATACTTAGGTTGCAGGTTCATCCTTGGTCTGGACGCATGCTACCCCCAGTCCCAGGGCAGATACCTGGTCTGGGTACATGCGAAGGCAACCAAGCAATATTTCTCTTGCATTATGTCTCTCTCCCTTCTTCTCTCTCTTAAAAAAGCAAATGAAAGGCATTTGGAATGGAAGTAATTGTACACTTGGAACTTACATAGTTTTATTAACCAATGTCACCCCAACAAATTCCATTTAAAAGAAGAATATATGGTCAATATACCAGCCCATGTCTCAAAACACCTGTGGGCTTTCCTTCCTTCTTTTGTGCTTTTATCCTCACCATGAGACAAGCCTGGGCTGGCCTGCTGTCAGACGAAGCGGGGGGGGGGGGGGGCGGGCAGTAAACCACGGCAACCAAGGCCATGCTAAACTGGGGCACCCCGGACAGTCCACGAGCCGACTGCGCAGCCTGAGTGAGCCCAGCAAGACCAAGTCAGCCCCAGGCAGCAGAGCACCCAGCCCACCTACACACTCTGAGCTCAATGAATGCCTATTATTTTAAGCTAATAAGCCTTAGGGTGGTTTGTTATGCAATATTAGCTAACTAATACACTACATCTCTCTTCACTGCTTACCTCTTGTACTCAGTATTGCCTTACAATATTTCAGCTAACACCTTGACACTTCTTCTGAATTATCTCTTCTGCACCATCTTTGTTCCTGAAATCCTGCCTAAAGAAATTATAATTAAGTTAGTGAAACTCATTTTCCTCCTTCAGTGTATCCTTTCTTTAACCACTCAACAAACATTTCGAGTGTGCCTACGGTACGTGCCAGGCACAGGAAAATAGACCATGGACCTACCACCAAAACACGTGTAAAACAGGTAGGAAATGTGAAAATCAAATAAATATTTGCAGAGATAATTACAGTGGAGTTAAACATAGCACCTCACTCAGATCGTGTGCCATTCAGCGTGCGAAGTACCCCAACCTGAGACTGAGTGCAGCCACGGCCCTCAGCCCGGACCCTCAGAGCCCGTCCCAGGAGAGAGGGCGGGTGCTCACAGTGCGGGCAGCTCAGCTGGGCTCGCTCTGCGAGGTGGGAGCACAGCCTCTGGGTCAGAGGAGTCACCACAGGCCTGTGCCGGGTCCCCTCCACCCCCACCGGCTTGTGCTGACATGTCGTAGCAGGACCTGCCTTTCCAAGGCAAGGCCGGGAAGCATTCACAGGTCTTCGGCCTCCTGCCTTGAGACACATCCTACCTTAGAACAAAATCAGTGCAGGGAGGCAGAAGGGCCGGCAGCAAACATCTCCTGGAGGTCTGCAGTCTGCAGGGGAAACAAACGCTGTCCAGCGGGACCTGCTGATGTGAGAGGCACCGTGGCCAGTGGGGAAGTCATGGCCCCTGGGGTCAGGCAGATGTGGCTGTGAAATTCAGTTCTTGTGAGCTGTGTGACCCTGGCGCACTCACTCAGCAACTCTGAGCTTCCGTTGCCTCACCTAACCATTCTCTTGTTAATAAATGAAATGACAGACACAGTCTGTGAATATGTGAATTTCCACGTGTTTTCTGTTTACCTCAGTCTTGGACGAGAACTTGGCTGTCCTGGACCTTGACATAGAGTCCTCTGCTTCTGTCCCCAGGAGAAGGCTGGCTTGCCCTGCATGCATTTACAAAAGGCACCTCCTCCAGGCCATGCCCGGATTCTCTCTGTCCCGGTCCCAGTGGCTCTGCCTCCATCTCACATCCTTCCTAGTCTTCTCTGCCCCTGTCTTTGAACTCTCTCCAATGACCTTGGGTCGTCTCCCTCACTCGGATGTAAATTCCCTGGTTTGGAAGACCCTACAAGGTCATCTCCATATCCTACACGGTATCTGGAACAGGTTGGGCCCTCAAGGAATGCCCGTGGATTGTGGAATTTAAGGCTGCCACCTCTAATTGCTGACCTGGACATCAGGAGGTCAGTCTGCTCCTCACATTCCCCTGGGGCTGAGTCCAACCTCTCCCCAGGGAACAAATCCAGCTGCATGGACCCAGCACCCAGTGCACAGAAGGCGCGGCCACTACACGTCAGGAGCTTTACTAATTCACTTGATCGTCACAACGAGGCTGTTGGGGTGGCGGTGCCCGTTCCCACTTTGTTAGTAAAGAGACTGAGACTTGGAGCAGTCCTTGGCCCAGGGCTCAGGGCAGGTGTGCTCCCGGGACATATTTAAACCAAGGTCTCCCTGGCCCCGAAGCCCTGTGATTGCTTACACCTCCGTGGGCCTGTGTGGTCGTGGAGAGAGCTCTCCCCAGAGCAGCTGTAATTAAGGCCGCACCGGGTCCTGGAGGGCGGGGTGGGAGGGCTTTGAAGATGACCGCCGGGCGGGAGCCGCAGAACGGGAGAGGAAACCTCCACCAGGGTCGGCCAGCCCGGGTCTCAGCCTCAGCGCTCCCTCCCACACACCGCTGGCCACGTATCTCCTCTGAGCCTCAGTTTCCCCAGCCGTAATCCTGGGCCCAGAGGCCTGTCTCCTGAGATTCTGTGAGGGTTACATGTGAAAGTGCCCAGCACAGTGCTCGGCTTAGCGAAGATCGACTGGACCCGAGCCTCGTTCGCTGAGATGGGATGACCTGGGACTAGAGCCTGTGTTCAGATGCCCAAACTCTGACCCTCCTGCCCTTCCTCCTCTGTAGGGGCTACACCAGTGTCCTCCCCTTGGACCCAACGATGAATCATGTCACACGCGGTAACTCCCTTGGTCACATACCCGCCCCTGCATTCAAAGACGGCGGAATCCTTCACTCTCAGGGATGACCGCAGCTCCGCCCGGCTCCTTCCCGGCCCCCTCCCTCCCTCTGTGATCCTGTCCCTTGTACAACAGCTGGGTGCACTGGCAGAGAGCTCCTAATGGCTGGTCCCTCTGAGGACTGTTGTGCATTCCCTGTAATGATATTCATTAGTCTGTCTGACATCAATACTGTTCTCAGGTTAATATGTTTCACTTAATGAGGCATTTACTTTCAGTTAGAAAACTTCTGAAAAAGCATGTTTTCTCCTGATGAACTAAGCTGATGAGTAGAGTAATACCAGGCTTGAAAGACCGACCAAGAAATTGAGTCTAACCAACTTTCCTTTTTCTTCTTCAAGTGTGAACTGGGCTAGAATTAATTTGAGTTAATGTGTCATTTCTTAGAGGAAGAAATAGGAAGGAGATCCCCACTTGTCTCTGTGATTTGTCCCCCATGTGCCTTTTTTTCTCTTCCCTAGTCCACCAGCCCCACCTCCAAGGACACTGAAGGACCAAAGACCAGCAAGGATGAGTGTGGAAAACAGCATCTGAAACTGACCAGCAGGAGGGGGCGGAGCCTGAGAGGGGAGACAGAGACGGCAGCCAACGTGGACCGAGCAGGGAGTCCCGCTGGCTCGTATCTGTCAGCGCCAGCTTTCTGGGGGTCACTGAGCCCAGCACTTGGTGGGCATTCCATAGGCATTTGTTGAATGAGTGAAGTAGATGCTCAAAAAATGGCTTTTATTCAAGGAATCACAGGATCTCAAGAGAGATCCTGTGCCCAATGTGCCTGACCCATCTGGTAGCTGAGCTGGTATTCGCAACTCTTGGCCTAAAAATGAAGGGTGATACAACGGCCAATTTTCTTTGATGAACTGGCCAGCGGATATTCCCAAGTTACTCTCCCCATGGGTTCTTAGAGCCGGTGCCAGCCATGAGGTGGCAGCCGGTACGTGCTACCATTTCCCCCAAGAATGGCTTCCAGGCTGTCCTGCTTCAGTGCTGTGTCTGCCCAAAGGCCAGACAGCAGGGAGACTCAGCAGCCTACCTGCGCCCACCCTGCTCGCTCACTTGGACAAGTCCAGCCCTGTTCCCTTTGCAGTCAGAGTCAGGGTGGAAGTGTTAGCTGTGGAGTGAGGGGGGATTTCACAGGCACACAGAGGCTGTTGCAGACCTCACTTCTGCCACACCCCAAATGACAGAGCTTGGGAAGTCCCTCCACCACTCTGAGGCTGCAGTTACTTAGGTGTAAATGGCAATGATGTTGCATTCTTTATTGGGTCACCGAAATGAATTAAATGATGCCACCCGTGCCAGCTGACTGACACAGTGAGCAGTCAGTGACCGTAAGATTGGACTGGAAGAGGTGCCGAGCAGATACTGTCAGGCACAGCCCCCTCAAGTCTCCTTCCCTGCCACCCTTCTGTTCTTCAGCCCAGCCGACGCCACTTGGGAGTCCGAGCCGGGGTTCTCCTGCCTTTCTGCCCTGTCTCTTCCGCCGTCCTGGTCCCCCGCCCGATTGGCTATGGCTGCTCATTCAGGGTCCCGACAGCCAGCCCATCTAAGGTCTTGGGCAATAAGCTGACCACAGCATGTGGGTGCTCCCTTTACTGTATCCAAAATCCCCATCTCCCCAATCATACGGAGATATCAAAGCTCCTGGACACAGCTTGGCTCTAGTGTCCTTTTGGCTGGACCACCAAGCCTAGGACGGACACTGCCTAAATCCCTCATCAGAGAAAAAACAAAGCTATGCCACTATTCACCACGCCATCCTTTCCCCCAAAGGCCTTTGCCATATGTGGTTTCCGGGGCTTGATGGTCAGGGCACCAGGAACCTGACACGTGGGGAAGTGATGAGATAGTAGGAATGATGGTTCTAGGATGGATGGAGCAAAGCCCTTCTTGTGCCTCCTCCCCTTGGCTATGGGGGCCTGGTGGGGGGGAGTGGCCCGCACTGTCACTCAGAACCTTGGACGACAGCCATACTGACCGAGGTTCTAACCCCGGCGTCTTTGTGTCTTTTATGACTCAAGGAACTGTAAGTTAATATGATGGAAAGGAGCCTTGAGGCCATCTTAGTCTTTCTCTTTACAAGAAGAAGTGCCAGGAGTGTTGAGTTGAATGGCGATGTAATTTGATAAAATGATCACGGGACTAAAAGGCCTACTTCTTAAATCAGCCGTGTGTTCACTTGGGGGAAAAATCAATGCCCTCTACGAGGCACAGCACCCTGATATTCTATGATTTGGGGTGCCTGGTGTGAGGGAAAACGCAGGTGATATCTCTGAGTTCCACAGCCCTAACTCTGTCCTCACGTGGGGAACGGGTCCCAACCGGCTTGCTAGTCTGCTGCCTGCCCGCTGCGTTCTTGCCTTTCAGGGGCTTTGTCTCCTCTCCTCCCAGGTAGAAGGTTCTTGACCAGTGGCTAATAAGTGTGGAAACGTGCATCAACACCA
Organism: Artibeus jamaicensis; assembly: GCF_021234435.1. Lineage (NCBI taxonomy): Eukaryota > Metazoa > Chordata > Mammalia > Chiroptera > Phyllostomidae > Artibeus > Artibeus jamaicensis. The sequence goes on from NW_026522057.1 coordinate 13,103,416, forward strand.
ACCTGGAAGATTTTCTAGCAGGCGTCTTTATCAGAGGCCTCCCGAGGCAGTGAAACGGTGTTCAGGTCAAGACAGCAAGTCCCACATTCAGAAGACGTCCCAGCTGGAAGTACTTTGGCAACTGTTCAGTCCAACGCTCTGCATTTTATGATGAGGAAGCGGAGGCCCCGAGAGAGAAAAGGACCTGCCCCAGTCCATTTGTGAATGAATGTCAAAGCTAAAGCCAGAACCGAGGTCAGCCCTTGGCCCCCAGCCAGGATCCATGTCTCTTTCCTCGGCAAATGCTGGGGAATCGACCCCGAACAGCTCAGTCGTGTCCCTGGGCGGAGGACCGCAGCCCTGCTGTGCTGGGAGCTAGCAAGGGCAAGGGCGGTGCTAACGATTGGGCGTCGCTGCATTGGCCTAGTTGCCCTCATCATTCCACTGGCTCTTAGAAGCCTATGGACTCTAAGCAGCTCCATGAAATAATTCCCAATATTAGCACCATTTCACAGATGAAAAAACTGATGACAACAGACACTTGTCATCAATTTGGTTGATAGATACAAGCTTGGTTGGAATGGATACAAGCACCAAAGCCAGTGCCCTTAACCACTACACTCTTCCCCTCCTGGCGGCCCCTACGCCAACTCTAACTTCGCACTATTCCGTCTACCCCGAGACCCCACCCCGCCTCACGGCCCCCCAAAGACCTTTGCTTCTCTAGTTGGTGGAGTCGCGGGCACAACACTTCTTTCAACACAAGCCAGCCTTCCTAAAACATCAAAGATCTATCACTCAGAGATTTGATCAGAGATTTTTTTAATTCAAGAAAATATAAATATATCATGAAATAGAGTAAAAATTAACATGACTTTTTAAAAGGCACATGAGCAGTCCTCATGAGGTTCTGCTTCGTGGTGGCTCATTTCTGTCAGTGTCCTCGGACGCCCAGAGAACGTTCACTCCTCTGCCCTAATGGGACTTTGCAAGAAAAGTTTGAGGAATAGTGATTGCCCTTAACACTTACCGGCATCCTAAAGCTCCGCCAAGCCCTCCTAAACCTAATCCCTGGAGGTCGGCTGGATCATTGGAGGTGTGAGCCGTGAGTGTATTCGGGGAGAGCACGCGAGGCTGTGAGCAGCACAGTGCAGGGGCAGGAGGTGGGAGTGGGCCCCGCATGCCCAAGGGTCAGCAAGGAGGCCCATGTGGCTGGGCAGAGTCAGGATGGGAGCGTAGGGGCAGTGAGATAAGAGAAGTCACAGGGATCTGGGGGACCAGTGAAGGACTCTGGCTGAGGAAGATGAGCGCCATGAAGGGTATGAGCCCTGGTCAGTGTTCGCAGTGGCACTTTTAAAGGCTCTTCTCCTGTGCAGAAGGAACCGTAGAGGACAGTAGTGGAGTCAGGGTGAAGGTTGGGCAGCTCCTGCAACAATCCAGGTGGATGGTCCTTGTAATCAGGACGAAAGCTTAACTAAGCATGTACTTTCCAGGGTTACTATAAGCCCTGTCAATAATGGATAATAACTAAACAAACAAATAACACTGAGCACAATGAATGGGCACTGGGCACGTCGTGAGGAGGCAGTGTCCTTTGGAAAAGACACTGAAATGCTGAAAAAATGAGAAGACAGCAGGAGAAGGAAACTCAAGTATGAGCTGGACTAATTCCATAAAGGAGGCCTGAGTCTACAGGAGCTGAGCAGGGCTGCTGGGCACAGGACACTGTGGACGCCATTGGTTCACAGGGTTGCCAGGAATCAGCGCCGAGTCAATGGCATGTAACTTACACACCATGTCCAGCACATAGTAGGCCCTCAGGGGATAGGAGCTATTACTGTCAGTAAGTGGAAGATGCTGATAAGTTTGAAGTCAGATCTTGCAGCTTCCTGGACACATCTCTCTTAGTCCACTAGCTCTGTCCAGTCTCTCAGAGGGAACTGCAAAAACGAAAACCCTCGGGTGCGAAGGGAAATTGCCCGATGAGGCAGCACGGCCGGGAATCCCTCGCCAGGGCCCTCCCACCGTTGGAGAAAGGCCTAGCAAGTGGTGAAACACTCACACATTTCACACGTGCAGCCTGTGCCCGCCTGGCACAGATCTGGAGCGTTTTTAAGAGGAAGGTAACCTTTAAATATGATTTGCTCTTTCTTGGTTTAAAAATAAAATGAGAAGTTGGGAAGTAACTTGAATTCCCCCCAATCAAACCCCTTCCTTTGTCATGAACTCCGTGGATGGGATTTTTAAGCTGGAAGTAATTACATCCATCTCACGCTATGTTCACACGGGCAATAGATCAAGTGCGCTTGCTTTGGAGTGAAACTGACAGCCAGTCTGAATTAGAAAACGTGGCTTTTGGTGGGATCTTAAAAGAAAATATGGTCCCAGAGTAGATTAGCCTTCAGCACTTCAAAGGCAGTGTTTTATGCCTGCTGGGTTTGGCTTTGCTGAGAACATCAGTCAGAATCTCTCTCTGGAGCACACAGTAGGGCCTCACTGACCAAAGACATCCATTGTTCTCAGGCTGGAACTCCTGAGTAAAGCTGAGCATCGAACTCCAGTTGGCTACATGACCTTGAGACCATTGTGCCGCTCTCTGGGCCTCAGTTTTCCCCAGTGTGTAAAACAGGGGGCTTGGGCCAGTTCTCTAACAATCCTTCTGAGTCTAAAATTACAATAAGTCAAAGCCAAACTGGGATAAAAGAAGGAAAACGAGCAGGGAGTGGGAAGGAGGAGGGAAGAAGGACCTGAAGGATGGCGCACAGAACTGAAGTGAGGAAAGCACCCTCCCCCGCGAGGACGTGGGGACCTACCCTGCGTGCGTGAGGCGGCAGAGTCGGTGAACCACCCGCACGGCCAACGCCTCACTCAATCCTCCCCCCAGGCCCAGCCGGAGGGTGTTATCAACTTCATTTCCTGACTGCTGAGCCTGGCACTCAGGGAGAGGGTGGGACTTGCCGGAGCTCACGCTGCTAGAGAGCCAGAGAAGGAAAACGTCAGGAAACATGGGTCCGGCTGGCTGCAGCCCCCAGAGAGGGTGACAGAGGCGAGACCCTCGCTGATCTGCCGGCTCCCACTCCAGGGCCCCCTCCAGCAGTCACCCCATTTGAGGGCATGTCTGTGTTCTCATCACCAAAACGGGTGCTGCTGGTCTTCGGTCCCACGACTGGATGCGGATGGATTGGAATGTGAGCCCGGATCTGATGGGTTTTAAAGTCCAGGTACTTTCTGTCCTATGACATCACCCTTGTTCCCCGCCCAGGAAGTCAGATGCCAAGTTCTATGAGTCGTCTGCACGTGACGTGTCCCTGTTCACTTCTTCCTCTCATATCTGACTACCCATCTCTGAGTCACAGTAAGAAAAGCCCTGGAAGGATCTCAGAACCCCTCAGGGGAGGTAGCCACACCTGGTTTATCAACCCCCACCCCCAGTGCTCAGCAGAAAACCTGGCCCATAGATAGGATTCCCCAGGAGGTGGGTCAGGAAGCCCTTCCACCAATGAAAATTCCAGGCTGGAAAAGGCAACTGGGCTGGGCTGGGCTGGGACCAGGTGAGGTCACCTGAGTGCCCTGAGAGCACGTCTTCAGCCAGGGCTGGAAAGGGCCAGCAGCAGGACCAGGAGGGAGCAAGTCCTGCACGGTGGCCCCGGGGAGGGGCAAAGGCCTGGGGGGAGCACTGAGCAGGTGGGCCAGGGCTACCTGAGGCAGACCAAGGGTGAGCTGAGGTCGTGGGGAGGGTGAGCGGCTTGGGGGCAAGTCCAGCGAAAGAACGGGCCCCTCATGCTGCTGGTGGGGGTGTCGGTTGGAACACTGTGTGGGAGTGTCTACCGGAGCCGAACATATGTGCAGTCCGTGGAATCTAGAAACCCCACTCCCAAGTGTCAGCCCAGCAGAAAGTCACCCATATGTTCACCAGGAGCGCATGCGAGAGTTTCATAGAAGCACTGTACATAACAGCTCCAAACTGGAAAGTGCTCCATTTCATCGAGAGTTAGACGGGTATATAAATAGTTGCATATTCACATAACATGCAAACACCACATATCAATAAGAGTGAACAACGTACGACTTCACGCGGTCACATGGATAAACCACACAAACGAAATGTCAAACGAAGTGGAAAGTGGAAACAAAGCACGTAGGAGCACAAAGCAGTGTGAATCCATTTTCCCGAAGTCCTGGAAAAGGCTGAGTAAGATACAGTGTTACAAGTCGGGGTGCGGATTGCCCATTGCCCGTCCCGCCTTGAGGGCTGGCGAGGGCTGGAGGGAGGCTGCTGGGGTCCTGGTGACTTCCTCGGGCTTGACCGACGTCTTTTTAGTTTCAGAAAATTCTCCTGGCTGTACACTTGTGAATTGTGCACTTTTCTCAAAGTTTTGTGTTACATTATCCCCTAATAGTTTTTTTTTTTAAAGATAATGCCCAAGGCCCCTTTTTCTGGAATTCTTACAGAGGCCAGAGCAGTGGCTGCGGGCACACCCGAGGGACACGCCCGACGCACTGGGTCCTGAGGAATCATTCACTGTCGAACGATGAATGAATCGACAGCTGCATGAACCTTGAGTAAAAGAGTGAAGCCGGGGATGATGAGTAAGTGAATGAAGTGGTGCAGGAGAGAGCACATTCACGAGTGGGAGGGTGAGTGAACCAATGAAATGAAGACTGAAGCAATGAAGACATGACTGCTTGACTGAGGACCTGAGCTCATAAACGAACCAGGGAAGAGAGAACGATAGAAAGTACAATCAACGGAAGCAGGAATAAATAAACCAAAGTGTTTAATAAATTAACACAAGTGAGGGTGTGAATAAGTGAATGAAGGAAGCAGTAAATGAATGAAAAAGCCTAGTGCAGGAGGTGTGTGAGTGGCTATGAAAACATAAATATCAGCAAAGCAGATGAATATTGCATAAATGCATAAACAGATAAATGGTTCCAATGCCCTGGTTGGACACGAGGGGAAGTAACTCTGACTAAAGTGTCTCCACTCCAGTGCTTGGGGTCAAGTTCTTGACAAATTGTCATGTTCCTCTCAGAGAAGTTTCCCAACGTGACTTCAGTTTAGATGTAATAAAAATATGATTGCACAATATCACTAATGCCACTGAGCACGCCACTGGTTCCCAGGGATTAGCTCTGGGTTCAGTGGGAAGAGCTAAATAGAATTGACTACATTGTTTCCCCAATTACGTTCCAGATAATTACCTATTATGTGGCAAAGCCCAGCATGATTTTAATAATCACTACTTAAATAACACACTTTCACCATCTCCTTACAAATTAAGCTCCGGGTGGTGTGATTAATGTCGACATTGGCAAGTTGCTGCGTAGCCTGGGAATGAATGAGGTGGATCACAGCACTATGATCGTCCTGTGAGACTCTGAGGCCAGGTGACGCTGTGGACAGAGCTTAGGTTTGAGAAAACCTAGATCCAGAATGTCAAGCCAGTCACTTCCCACCTAGACTTTGGTCACCTGCCCTATGAAATGATGATGGTCCTCCACATTCCCTAAGTCCCTGGGTTATCAAGGACCTCCCAGCTCCAGACCCAATTCAGGGTTGGGGTTAGTCACGCCCCCACCACACAGGGCACGTTCCTCATCTCGGGGCAGCAGGGCCTCCCCCTGATGAATGCTCCTCACCCCCCAGACTGAGGGCAGGGACCTCAGTGCGCACTCAGCTCCCAGCACGGCACTTGCACACAGTAGGCACTCAGTGGGCCTTGGTTACAGCGACGGGTTAACCTTATCACACACTGTGTGTTTAATAAACTGCCTTTTAAAATAAAAGAGAGTTTGGTAAACAGCCAGGCACTCGCCACGCACTGTGACATCACCCCCAGCTCCCGCCTCACTCCTAGGCTGAACGGCCTTCTGTCTCCTACACCGGCATGCACCTGTCTCGGACCCGCTCCCACTCCTTGCACACTGGCCCAACACCTGGGGGACTGGAGAGGATGCAGACAAGCTGGTACGACTGTGCATATAGTGAGTACGGACGGGCTCTGGTGAGGGGCTGAGGCACTGTGCTCTGGGTGAAAGCACAAAAAGGAAGGTCACATCTCTCGGTGTCCACACTGGCCCTGGCCTGGCCCTGGCCAGCACTGATGAGAGGTCAGCATGTGGGCCTGACCCCCATAGGGACAACTAGGGACAGAGAACTGCCGAGCCCACCTTGAGTCCTAAAGGAGCTGGAGGGAGAATCCAGGTCCTTGACAGTGAACCTGATGCCTTCCCTGCTATCTGTCCTGCTGATCCAATGGGTCTGCATCTGTGATTCCCGGGTTTCTGTCTGCTTCTGGAACACAGGAAAAGCTGGGGAAGGACAGACAGTCCAAGAGCAGGCAGGACGCCTCTCCTTAAATTAGCTAAAAATTCTTCAAATTGTCCTAGATTATCACAAATTGCTCTCAGGAAGGAAGTTATAAAAAGAGAAGAGAAATGGACAAAGGTGACTCCTTTGAAATGAGATCAATTTTCCTCTTTGCATACAATTAGACAGGGGCATCCAAAGGGCCCTTTCACCCTGATGGGACAGATTCTTCAAGACCCACAAGATGGGAGGTTTCTGGCTAGTTGGATGGCATGGGAATCTGGGCTTCTCATATGTCTGTCCTCAGAGGAGCCCGCCAGGAAACAAATCCTCGCCCTGTTCTCCGAGTCCCGGGGTCCCTTTCAGGTCTCCTGCTTAAGTGGATGAGAGAGATCGAGATGGAATCCCCAGGGCAGATACAGAGATCGTGAAAGGGTACAAGCCAACTGGTCCCACGGATGGGGGAAGACAGGAGGACAGCACGGCGAAGTCTGTAATGATCTGAATTAATAATAAGCAACCTAAGTCACACAGATTAAGAGATTTCTATGTATCAGGCGCTGTTCTGTGCATTAACTTATTTAACCCTCACAACAAGCTCACGAGGTAAGTGGCGTTATTATTCCCAGTTCACACATGGGGAAGCTGAGGCACAGTGGAGTTGAGTCGGTTATAGGAAAGTAGGTGGGGTGAGTGGCACAGACTTGGCATTCTGGCAGGTGAGAGTTCACGTTCCCCAGTTCTGCCACGGCCTGTGTGGCTTTGAATATTTCTGAGCCCCAGTTTTCTCCTCTGTGAAGTGGGGGGAAGGTGGAATATGACACCGCAGGACCTGGAGTGAGGTCCTGCCCCCAGAGCTGAGGGGCCCTCCCTTCCCTGAGGCTGGAGTCAGTGCCCACCCCCTTCCGGTTGTCTCTGGGCACATTCCAGGCTGGCCACGCCCACAGGAGGATGCTGGTCTCTTAGCAAGAGGTGGATTATCTGACCCACCTTCTGGGGGCTAGCTGCCCCCGGGTCTGTGGGTCACAGAAGGTCCAGGGACACCATCCCAGTATTATTTCTGAGTAAAGCCCCATGCCAGCAAAGAGTCGTAGACACTCAACACCTATTCTGAAAATCTTTTCAGCAGAAGGGCTCGGTTCCCACAGCCAAGTCTAGTCTTGGGACAAGCTCTCGCAGAGGAAGGGCTGGATCACATGGTAGATACAAGTTAATGTTTTTAGAAAGAGCCAGACTGTTTTCCACGGCTATCAAAACATTTCACATTCCCACCAGCAGTGTGCGAGGGCTCAGCTCTTCCACATCCTCACCAATACTTGTTATTTTCAATCTTTTTAATTTTAGCCATTGTGCTGGGTGTGTAATGGCATCTTATTGTGGCTTTAATTTGCATTTCCTTGATGACTAACGATGCCGAACATCTTTTCTTGTGCTTATTGGCCATTCATATTTCTTCTTCTTTGATTACTTTTTAATAAAAAACACATTTGCATCCAAACTGAAATTATATTGTCAGCAGTTAATTATCACTTGTCAAACAAGCGTGCACCCAAATTGTGGGTTTAATTTTCATCTGGGTTTGCAAACGCCTCGTTCCTCATATTTGACAAGGCCTCTGAGCGAGAGACATTCATTGTTGGAAACGGTGCTTTTTTTAAAGCCGCTTTAAAAATAAATGGGTTTCCTTGGTGCCTGAGTCAGGGCTCTTTGCAAGTAAGAGAAAGTCATTCGGTCCAGCTTAGGCAAAGAGAAATTGTATGTAGCTGTAGTATTTTACCAGGCTCTGGTGGGGGAGCGTCTCATGGGAGACCCTGTGTTGCCACAGTCGGAACCAGGGCCTGAAATCCCCACTGGGACCCCAGAGGGCTACGAATCTGTTCCCCCCACCCAGGTTCATCTCAGCTTTGCTCCGCACATCTGCTTTGTTCTCTCTATAGCCAGTTTCTCTGCCTCACTCCTCTCACTGCCAAAAGGACTGCCCCGGTCTCCCGAAACCACACATCCTCAGGTCAAGGATGAGGAGAGACTGCCCTGACATGAGGGTCCCATCCTGTCTCGGCCAGCGATGCATCAGTGCCCGGAGAATCCTTGGCCGCTCAGATCTGTGCGAGCCCTGCAGGACTCGTGTTGTATGTGTGCTGCATGTCATCACGCAAGTAGCAGAGTCCTTCACTCGGCCCAGCAGCCGGAGCAGGCGCCTGTCAGGAGGAGGAGCCGGGGGCTCAAGGCACAAGGCTCAGGTTAGGGGGCTCATCAGCACGAGGAGGCGAATCCATTCGTGACTCCAAAGGCTGAGGCACCCACCCGAGGTCGACTCCATGCTCTTCTTCACCTCCATCCAGAGGAGAGTTGGGCAGAGCATGGGACAAGGGGCTGACACTCACAGCCCCCACCCCCACTGCCGGTGGGCTCCCCTCCCACTGCAGACCAGTCTTCTGCGGCTGCCTCTGCCTTTGAGCTTAGCCAGTCAGAGCCGTCTGCATGTGCATGAATGTGTGTGTGTGACATGGGTGTATTGGGGTATATCTCTGTGGGTGTCCACTTGTGCACTGCGCATATCTGCACCCTATCTGCACATACAGAGGTGAAGTTCTGGGTGAGGCCCACAGGGGCTCGCTAAGACCCCAGGCCCAGGAGAGCCCCAAATCCAGGCCCTTGGGTCCAGCGGTTTCTCCTCTGCCCACGCTCAGACTGCCCCCCATCACTACAAATAGGGTTGCAATGCAGCCCCACCCCCACCCAGACCCCCTCTCTCTCCATCTCCAGCTGTAACTGAGGGAAATTCTCATTTTTAATCATTTCCTGCAATTTGCAAAGTGGTTTCTTTGATCCCTGCAAAAGGGGCTACACAGTCAGTTCTGCTGCGCAGCCCCTCAGAGGATCTTTATGAAAATGATGTGGCAAAAAATGTGGCCTTACAGTTCAGCAAAAAAGGGGGGAATAAAAGAAAAAAATAATAGGGCACCATGAGGGGAGGGACGATAGATAGAAGAGAGGCAGCCAGGGAACAGGAGGGTCACTACGGAGAGGTGACAGGAGCAAGTCATTGAAGCAAATCGTTTCTTAACTAAAGGTACTAACCTTTAGTTCCTTCAAGGTCCAGTCAGTCACTTGAAGAGCATCACCTGGGTGGTGCTGGTGCCCCTGGCCTAGTGGGGCTTCGACAGTCAGGAGGACCAGATAACTCAATGGGACTTCGTGGAGAAAGAAAGTCCTGTCTGGCCGGCCTCGGTGTCGTCGGCCCACCACACCCACAAATCTCGCCATTAAATCACTACGGTCAGGTTGGGGGGTCCTGGTGAAAGGTCCCGAGTATCTCCCTCTTCATCCCTCCCAGAATCTGGAATACTTATTCTGTTGCACAATTAGACCCGTTTTTAACACCTTCCCTCACGTTATGTTTAAAAATAAATAAACCTAATTTTTAAATCATTTTAAAATGAAAAATCCTAAGAGCAGACAAACCTCACTATCTCCTGTGATGAGAACTTTTTACTCCCTTTTCCCACCCAACCCCATGGCCTGCAGCCTCCACAACCCCCACCTAGGAAAATGGGGCGACCCCAGTGGGAAACCCAGTCCACTCAGTGGAAAAGCAGGCGTGTCCAGAAGAGCCCAGCATCCAGGCCGGGAGCAGAGATGCAGGTCTGAACCCCGAGGGTCGGGGAGGCCAAGGCCAGAGTCGCTCCCCACACCTGCCCCGGCATCACCCTCTGCCCCGGCATCACCCCCTGCCCTGCTCGGCCCTCCTACCCACACACTGGCGGTTCCCACACAGTCTCCCTCAGGACCGGAGAAGGCCTTTATCGCCTTTATCACGTTCGCTTTTACAGCCCATCTCCCTCCCTCCGCCCACCTTAGGTCTCTTCACATTGCTCGTCACCACGTGGCATTGTTGTCCGTCTCCCCCCTCCCCAGCACACCTGCTGGGCCCCTGTGCCTAGACCAGAGCCTGGCGCATAGTAGGCATTTAGTAAACTATTGGGTGAGAGAATGAACGGCCAAATAGGCCTCAGTTTTCTCATCTGGAAAAGGGAGAAGTTCCCCCCAGGGTCTCACCCCAGCGCACCACCCACCAAGGCCACCACTCTGGGGAACTGGGAGGACCAGGAAGACTGGGAAGGGCTTCGATGGGCGCAGGTCTGAGTCGGGGGCAGAGGCAGCCCCTCCCACATACTTGGCGCCCAAGCTCACACCACAGGGCTGGCCAGGGGCCTCACACTCAGTTATTAAACTGTGATGCATCTGTAGGTGTTTAACTGTCAGGGACAGGTCTGCATGTCTGAGAAATCTATAAATATGGGGTGTAATTATCCATCATTAGCATATGCTTATGTTCTGCATAAGTGTATATTGTTTCCCCGAGAATGCAAGTTGCCAATTCATCATCCAGACACGGTGACAGCAGCCTGACATGTGTCCTCCATCAGCGAAGACGCAGGAGGTGTCCACTCACCGTCCTGGGGAGGAGGAGCAGCCAGGACAGTGGGCAAATCTCCCAAGCCTCAGGGAGGTTCTGGGTCCCTGGAGCTCAGGAGGCACGAGAGCAGGCTCAGGAGAGAAGTCGGCCCCAGCCACCACCTGGACCCAGTGGTGGTCAGCAGGGCAGGGAGGGGCTACCTGAGCACCTGCCTGTGTGACTCCACCCAGGCCCTGCAGTGGGTCGGAGCAGGGCAGCCAGAATCCGAGGATCCTGGAGCCCCTTCTGCCCTCCCTCAACCTGGGTCACCTCCCTGAGTCTCAGTGTCTTTAGCTGCAGAGTGGGGACAAGAACAGCCCCCACCTCACAGAGGGGTGTGAGGATGAAGAGAGTGAGTGACAGGGAAGGGCACCCAGCACATAGGATGTGCTCACACATGTGGACTTACACTCTGCTGCAGTCATCCAGGACTGTCACGGAGGAGGCCCCACGGGCCCATTTGTCAGATGGGTCATCCCTGCAACAGCTCACGGCTGTAAACACCCCCCACACGGTGCCCGTTCCCATGACCCCAGGTCGCCTTCACACCACTCACATGGCAGGTGCTGCTGTGGTCCCCACTCCACGGGGAGGGGGCTGTGCTGTGAGCAGGTCGGGTACTTCCCAGGTCACACAGCCTGCAGGGGGACAGAGGATCACAGCACAGCTTTGTCCCCAGGGCCCTGGCTTGGCCACCTCCTCAGACCGCACACTGCCCCCGGGGACACTGAGTCACCAGCACTGAGGAGAAGGTGGTGGACACACGTGGCTGCCCACCCAGCAGCCAGCCCCTCCTTCCTCCTCTTGCAGAACCTGGTTTGCTCTGCAGCAGCAGGCTCAGACCCGGTGGGCCTCCCCAGCCCTGGGGTGGGAGCAAAGCCAGGCCTCCTTCAGAGACAGTTTCAGGAGCAGGGTGTGACCCAGATCAGGCCCCTGAGGTATGAGGGAAAATCTGCTGGTGGAGGGAATGGTTTCAGGAATTATTTTTTCTGTCTTACTTCACTCTACTTCCTTCTTCCCAACGTGAATGCTGCCTTGTGAGACACAATGTTTAGAGCCATGGCAGCTGTCCTGCAACCATGAGGTGAATAGTTGAGAAAACAAGGCCACCGTGGTCAAGGGTGATAATTAGAGAGAGAAAGATGCCGGTTTGCTGGCATCACTGAGCCTCCGACCAGGCCCAGAACCACCTCTCTCCAGGCATCTTTCTGCGCACAGTCGTCACATCAAGTCTGTGACTTGAGCCACTGCTGCTGGGCATTGTTACTTGCACGCCGTATCTGATGGAAGCAGTAACGATGGGCACAGCTCATGGCTCTCATAACCCTCAACACACAGGCTCAGGGCCACTTGTCTACACCTCCGTCTTCCATAGCAGACCCTGGGCCGGCGTGGCCTGTCGGGAAAGGAGGAAGGGAGAAAGCACCTGGCTCTTTGTTGCCATGTCTGAGATCTGACCAACCCCAGACCCCTCCAGACATCTGGTTATGTGAGGTCATTTCACGTCTCAGTGGCTCGAGTGATGGTTGTAGAGTTTTCTGTTACTTGCTACTCAAAGTCTGAACTGACAGCAGCACCCCACTCTGTGCCAAGCACCCAGCTGTGTGCTTACAACTCCGTCTCCCTCACTAGTTCTCGTGCTCTTAGAGGACAGATGCCGTGTCTGGCTGGTCTCTTGTACCGCCCTGGCCCCAAGACCAGCCAGGCATGGCACACAGATTCCACATGTTGAGCATCGTGAGCAGGGGATGAGCAAAGGCACAAATGAATAAACAATGACTGGAGGGATGAGCACAATGCATGGATGTGAAAATGCTTTGCCGGCTGCAGTGCTGGGCACATGTGCAAGATTAAGATCTGGAAGGTGGGCAGAGACGAGGGGTGGAAGAGGTGCAGGATGGAGCAGGGAGAGAGCAAAGCGGCAGCCCCTCGCTCCTGGGAGTGAGGACCGCCATGCTCCCTGACACCCCCTGCCTCTCCATCCTGCAGCACAGACACCAGTGGGTGGATCCCGCCCACCCCCTGGGCTGTCACCCCTGGGCTGCTGGAGCCTTCACAAGCCAGCGCCTCTCCCCCTCCCCCAACAGACACCGAGCCACAGGCTTTGTGCTCTGCTATTTGTGCCCTAAAAATTGCTGTGAGAAACCAAATGGTTATCATTTCGTCAGCTGCGATTCTTCGCTGCATTATTTTCTTAGAGGCAGAGGACGGGGCACAGGAGCGGAGGCTGCGGGAGGAGTGGGCAGAAACCGTTTAGGGTGGACAGGCTTTAACATTTCAGCTCCGGGTTTTGCAGGAAGACTGGATTAAAGGATCATTTCAAATGAATTTTGCCACCAGAGGAAGAAATCTGTCTCCCCCAAAGTGTTTTAATTTGACAGTTGGCTTCAGCCGGCATGGCAGAATTTGTTTTGTAAGCCGACGAAATCAAAGAGTGAAACAAAGCACATCCCGCCGTGAGAACTCTGTTAACCACTTGACATGATGGTGCTTTGTCCATTGTTGGGTTTTTGGTGAAACCAAGGAGTGGTTTCTTCTCACCAATGTCTCGTATTTGTGGCGTCTAGGAAAGGTCCGGTCATCGGGCAGGGGAGTGGGGGCCGAATGGAGGGGGCAGGGAGGGTCCTCCCCCTCCGCCTCAGAATCACCAAGGGGAACCCCACACAAGAGAGCCCATGCTCCCCACACCCACCCATCTCCGTGCCAGAGGGCATAGTTGGAGTTGGACGGTGACCCCCTCACCCCCATCCTAGCTGCCGGGATCAGCACCCACGTAATATGTACACTTTCAGCATCACCATGGCACACGGTGGGCCCGAGTGGGCTGCTCCACCCCTGACTCCCCCCCATACATCTCCAGGCCCGTGACACACAGATTCCTGTGAGCTGAACCAAGATCAGTCGTAACACCTTATCTAAGATTATGCCCTTGAACAGCACCTTCCCTTCAAAGAGTTCTGAGCGCTCTCCCCTTGTCAATTACCTGGCAGCCACATCTGCCCACCTCCTATCTGCCTACACAACTCTTACCCAACAGACCACCTTCCATGAGTGACGTCACCTCCCACCTGCCTGCCCACCTCCTACCTGCCTGCTTCTTTCCCACTTGTCTGCTCACCTGCCAGAGTGCTCACCTACCTGCCTGCCTACCTCCTTACCAACATGCAGACTGACTGTATATTCATTCATTCGTTCATTCTTTAATTATTATGAGACATGCCACAGTGAACAGAATAAAACTCTCCCTGCCTTCTGGAGACTTAGAGCCTGTGTATTACTGTAATGCATCGGATCTGAAGGTCAGGAAGTGGAAACTGGGTCTCACCTCAAGAAGAGCTTCTCGGGGGAGGGGCAGCATGTACAGTGGTTGCCGACAGACACTGGTGCTAACAGACCTGGGGTGGAATGCTGGCAATGGAGTTCCCCGGCTGTGTGTCTTCGGGCAAGTAATTTTCTCTGAGCTTCATTTTCCTCACCTGAAAACTGGTGGTAAAATGATCTACTCCAAAGGCCCCTGTCACTGGGGACCCACGCCAGCTGCTTGGGCTAAAAGCCATGATCACAAATATCCAGCCTCAATTCTACAGCAACCAAGATGAACCCACCTAGAGTTACTCCACGTGAGGGAATTTTGCACTCACAGAAACGCCTGCCAATTCCACCAGGGACCTGCACCTGTCGCCAGCACCTGCAGAGACCCTCCCGCCCCTGCAAACACACACAGATGCTGGCAGGGGCCTCCCTTCAGTTCTGGGTGTGACCCACGGATGATCACTTTAGGGCCATGGTGTCTGTTGGGATCATTTGTGCATCTCCAGTGGCCAGAGGTCACGGGCCACTCAAATCCCAGAGATTCTGGAGAGAGGAGGGGAACACTCAGGGTAAAAAGCAGAGGGAGCAGAGAGGAAATAGGATGTGCCAGGGAAATTAATCCACTGCTCAGACATGAAAGAAATACATTCAATTATATTTTATTGCGTTTCATTTGAATGTACACGTAGTTAGCTGCCTGCGCGCCTCAGATTGCCCAGAGAGAACGCACAACAAAAGAGGAGAAAACAAAACCATAGGCCAAAAAGCTCCCAGAACTGAAATCATGAAGAAATGGAAGCCAGACTTGAGACCAGAGCAGTCACTTGGCACTGAGGCTTTCTCAGCTGTGACGCCAGGTCCCCCAGGCCCTGTGACTGCTTGCCAGCCCACAGTCCTATCACTGGCATCAGGGAAAGTCCAAGGCCAGAGTTAGGAGGCTCCACTGTCCTCCTAGCGTGTGCCTGGCACTGAGAAAGCGCTCAGTAAACCTGGTGACGTTGTTACAATTCTGCATCAGTTCTTCATCCTTTAAAACAGAGCTCAAGAAAACCCTCCGGCAGGGCTGCTGCCTGCACAACACTAGGGGCGCCATTCACTGTAATGTACAAGTGTAAGTGGTGCAGTGCACAGCCAGAGCAACAGTACACTGTGGCCCTGGATTCTAGGAAGCCTTTCCTAACCCGCCCATCTTGGTCAGGGCCCCTCCCTCCTCACTCCCTACCCCTCCCCAAAAGACTGAGCTCTATGAGGATAGAAACCCTGTCCTGCCCTCCCTTGAGTCCCCAGGCCCAGCCCAGAGCCTGGTCCACAGTGAAGCAGGCCCCAGCTGCCATTCTCACAACTAGCAAATGGCTGAGCAGAAAGTTACACCTAAATTTAGGCTCCGAAGCTCTTAACTGCAGTCCACAGAGGTTAAGTAACTGAAATGGTTCAACCTACTCTGTTTTGACACTTGCAAAGCCAGGCATCTTGAGTGGCCAATTAGGCAATGCCCAGTGTCCAAATCTACAATCCCTGCTTCGTGTTGCCAAGCAGCACGCGCCAGTGGTGCCCTTGTCCCCTGACGTCCCTGGGTGAGCAGGATGAGACTTCTTGGAGGTGCAGCGAGAGCTCCTGCCTCAGACATCACTGAATCCTTTGGAACTGCTCAAAATGTAAAATGTCAAGCTTTTTTTTTTTAAGGTCATGTCAAAATGCTTCTAATATCACCCAAAACAGCAGGTGACAAATGCTCCTGAAAGCCACCAGGAGAGAGGAAGTGGCCCAGCTGTGCAGCATGTACAGGTACGAGCGCTGCAGACCGACCAGCACAGATGGGGCGGTTCCGGTCAGGAGAGCCCGGCGTTCTGCCCACACCCCCCCCAGGCTGTGCAGCAGGGCCAGGCAGGCACCCGTTCACCCAAAGAGGGACCATCAGGCTCACGTGGCCTTTGGCAGCAGCTGAGGCCTTCGTGCCAGGCCCTCTGCTGGGCACTGAGGATACAAGGATATTAGAGGCCTCCCTTGGGGGGGGCGGGGGGTCTCGGCTAGGACCTGAGCAGGTTAAGAAGTGACCCAGGTGGAGAGGAGGGGCTGCTAAATGTGAGAACTGACAGTACATGTATTGTGTGCTGGGCCCTGCTTCAAGGGCTTTGCTTATATTTTAATTCATTAAACCCTCGCAATCACCCCATAAGTGTGAGGTAGATACTCCCACCACACCCACTTGACAGATGAGGAAACTGAGGCAAGGACAGATGAGGAAGCAGCTCACCATCTGGTAACTGGCAAAGCCAGGTTTCAGGCTGAGGTGGTCTGGCCCCCAAGTGCCCCCTCTTCAAGCTGTGTGCAGGCAGAGGGAGCAGCAGTTACAGAGGCTCCGAGGCGAGAGTGGAGGGAACAGAGGACTCTGGAACAGGAAGAAAGTCGGTCCTGCCTACAGTGACACGAGGGGAGCTGAGGGGAGAGAGAGAGAAGACAAGGGAGGGGGCTGGCTCACGGGGGCTCACTGCTGAGTTATGGGTCCCCACAGTCACTGCTCTGGGCAGAAGGACAGGGACAAACGTTTGCCCACAGCACACTGCGCTGGACTAGCAACTCTCCTGCATGTCTGACCCAATCCCTGGGCTGTGTCACTGTCCTCTCTGGATCCCCACCTCTGACGCAGGTGGATCACGTGGCATTTGCTGAACTGAAGGGCATTTGCTTTCTCCTGCTCCGCGCTCTGCTGTGGGCGGCACCGGAGAGCTGTGCAGGTGGGCGGACACAAGCGCCGGCCCTGCTCTCCCGCATCTCCAGCTCCCTCACTCCTGAGTCACCATGGGACTGCCCTTACCGCTCCATTTCAACGCTGATGCCACCTATGACTTGATTAGCCAACAAGATGTGAGAGACAGCAGCATCTGTCACTTCTAGGAGGGACCTTTAAGAGCCAGCCCGCAGCTGGCTGGGGCGATCCTGGAGGTGAAGCCCCCGTCAGCCCAGAGCAACTGTGGTGAGCAGAGCCTGGCCCCTGTTCCGAGCACATCAGTGCAGAGAGGCACCTTCTCATGTGCTGGAAGGTCACGGCCATTTGTCACTGCTGCATTACTGCCCAGGCCTCCCAACTGATACCACCAGCGGGCACCCTAGAAGGCCCATGACAATGAGGAGCAGGGGGTGGTCTGCGCTCCCCAACTCCCAGGCCCCCGTGGATGCTGGTCCCTGCAGAAAAAGACCACCCAACGCCATTCCAGTCATGGGTCTGGGAGGGTCCTGCCAGTACCCAGGAGGCCGGAACCCCCCCGACAGGCACAGTCCACAACCAATTGCAGACCACCTGCTGGAGAGCCCCCGGGCTCCTTACTCCTTCCTCTCTGTTGACTCACCGAGTCGACAGTCCCCCCACCTCCACCAGAACACCAGTCTGTGCTGGGCACTGGGAACGCCCCCAGGGAGCAGGACCGACACAGCCCTTCCTCTCCTGGAGCTCACAGACCAGTGCGGGTGACAGGTGGCATCAGTGAACACCCCAAGAAAAGAATTCCAGATGGTGTCACATGAGACCAGAGGGGAAAACCAGGGAGAAGGGAATACCACTGGGAGAGAGGAACCAAGTCTGAGGTGTGGTGAGACCCAGAGATGAGAGGGACTGGCCGGATGAAGGGAGGACAGGAAAAGGCATTGCAGGTGGAGGGAGCTGGACACACAAAAGTCCTGCAGCAGGGAAGGGTTGAGGTGTTGCAGAGAGAAGCAGCAGAGAGCAGGGTGGAGGGGGCAGATGGGACCGGGTGGGCAGGGGTAGGACCACACAGGCCTGTTGGCTGTGGGCGCTCACTGGATCCTGGGCTCTAGGAGAAGGCACTGAGGGGTCTGGAAGGAAGGGGTGCAACCAATTCACATTCAGAAAAGCATTCTCTGGGCCCAGGGCTTAACACAGGGGCTGGCACACAGTGGCGCTCATGAGTGCTGTTGACAATGGCATCCCTTGAGGGAACTGGAGAGATCCTGTTTAAGACAACAGTGGGTGCCTGGTGTGGTCACGTGCTGTCCACACCCAGTGAGGAGGTATCCACTCAAGGACAGGGAGGGGCTAGTGCGTGTGGAGCAGCTGCCACCTGCCTGGACCCCCAGGAGTCTCACTTGTCCTGTGTCCTCACTGGGACACCAAGACAGGAGCACAGAGACATGTCCAGTGAGGTGCCCACATTGTTTCTAATGGTCCAAAATGAAAACCGCCCAACCTGATGCGAGGACACGTGGAGGGGCTTCTCGTTAAAAAGGGCATCAAGCACGGTTTCAATATGGAAATCGATGGAAGCTCATGAGAAGAATTGCCAGCTGAATAACGAGGAAGGACAAGTCAATAGAACTGCATAAGTGCGGAGGAAAAAAGTCACAAATCACCCCATGATTACAGGGTTGGAGACACCGAATTGATAAAACAATGACAGTGAGTTATGAGCAAGCATCCAACTTCTTAACAGAGACAGAAAGCAGCTAATGTGATGACGAACCGCACCGAGTGCACATGGGAGCCTGGGGCACCTGAGCATTTTCTAGCCACATGAGTGATTCAGCACCACCTGAGGGAGCCCAGGAGCCGCACCGTGGCCTGTCCTTGCCTTCACTGCACTCTCTGAGCTCAGGCTCCCCAAAACCTCTAGACCAAGGCCAGTTAGCTCCATTCACCCCTCTACCCTCAGTGAATAGCACGCCCCCTTCAGGAAGTCTCCTCGATTACTCCAGGCCCCGGTCGCCCAGACTCCGATCTCAGTCCAGAGACTCTCGTCATCTTCCCAAACAGCAGGTGGTTTCGGCAGAACGTGAGAGGAACAGTTTACAGACCACAGCCACAGCTGTTCGGTTCCAATTCCCTCTCCCTAGGACGGTGACCTCGTCTGGCATCTCTACAACACTTCAAAATTTACAGAATCCCTTCATACCCTTCCTTTTAGGGAACCCTCAGAACCCTAAGAAGCAGCCAAGAGCAAGAGCTCTGGAGCCAGACTCTGTTTCAAACCCTGCCTCCGCCCCTTCCTAGTTGATCTTGAGCAAGTTATTTATAGTTCGAGCCTCAGTTTCCTCACCTATAAAATGGGCTAATGTTGCATCCACCAACGCAACAGACAAATTGTCAGAAACTTTCAGAATTCAGAAATGTTATTTTACTGGCCAAAGTTTTAACCTGCGCAGGGGCGGACCCTCAGAGTGTCCGGAGACACGGTGCTCATAAGAGCTGCAAACGAGAGCCGCGCTAAGCGCTGACAGCTAAGTCTTTTTATAGACGCAAGCAAGCAAGCAAGCATTGTATAGAAGCAAATGTGGCTGTTAGCTACTGGCTACTTGGGTGGCGCGAGCATGACCTAAGCTTTCTGGGTTTTGAGTAATGGAAAAATTTTCACCTAGACACTTGAACAGGTGGTCCTCTACTTGTTCAGCCCCATTGGTTTTGTAGTTCCGCCTTCTCCACTCCCTATGTTCTTTCTTAACTTCCTTGTGGTTTCTGCTCTAAGTTCCTTGTTCCTCCAGGCCAAGTCTCTTTAAGGCAGTCCCTATTTTATTCCCTATTTTTCTGGTTTCAACAGCTAACAGTGGCTTCCACCTTGTAGAACTGTTGCAAAGCATGTGGAATAGTACACGGCCTGTGAAAGTCCCCCAGGCATGTCTGTGACCTTTACCACCCTCCCCATTTTACAGACAAGCAAACTGAGGCTCAGAGAGGCGAAGGCACTTGTCCAGGATCACACAGGCGGTGGACTCAGCTCTTTCCCTCCTATCCACCATGTCTGATCCTGTGCCCCACATAGGCCAAGTGTTTTGCTGCTCCCTTTGCACCACCTGTCATCCCACAGCTGACCTTGGAAGGAAGTCTCCTCATCTCCCATTTCACAGGCAAGGAAACTGAGGCCCACAGCGCTCATAGAACTGGCTGAAGGCCCCACAGCCACTAAGTGAACGAATCCCATAGAATTCACACCCAGGGCCCTTGTTCCCAAATCCACAACAAGATAGATGTTCTCCTCCCTTTCTGTCCTAAGCCTGTAGGGGGACTGACAAAGGGCCACAGCTGAGTGGAGGGGGGTACAGGGACAGGGGCCCAGCTGTGGACTTTGGAGAGAGAAGGCGGGGCAGCCAGCTCCCAGGTGTCCAGAGATTGCCCCGCTTCTGAAGTTGCTGGAAACTTCACAGACTTCAATCCTTTGCAAAGCCAGAGGGCATAGGCATAGCCAGGTCTCTGAGAGCCAGAATGGGGGCAGCTAGTGAACCTCGTTTCCCAGGGTTTATGCTTATGTTCCTCTCCCCTGTGGCACTTGGAGAGCTGCGTGTCTGCATCAGGCCACATCTCCGAGGGGCCAGAGATAAACCCTGCAAAGATGGGTCTGTCATAAACTCATTATCTTCCCCTCCCCAAGGTTAGAGATCACGTCAATAACTTCCTGCCCACTGCCTGGAGCAGATCTGTGGCAGGGCTGCTACCCAGTTTTAGGGCTGTAAATCTATCCCTTTTCCCCTCTGGAAATCAATCGGAAACCCACTTGCTGAGCTGACCCTAAATATAAAATCTCTTAAACCGCAGCTTTTCCTGGGCCAGGATGGGGCCACCTAAGGACGTGCCCTGAGGAGAGTCCATCCTTGACTCAGACCAGGGTTCTACCCAGGGTCAGGGGCAACAGCAGGGACTCCCAGGGCCAGGCCCAATCACAGCACAGACCAGAGAGCAGGTGACAGTGGAAAAACCGCATCTGGGCGGCGCTCTGTGCTTAGCACCTCCCTCTCCTCCTGCGCCCATTTTTTCCATTCTCTTCTCGAGTCTCTCTTTCCAGTCGGGGAAGATCTGCTCAGAGAGGGCAGGGGACTCACCAGCTTCCACCGCAGGTCGGGCTGAGGGTAGGGACCGTGGCCTGGCCGCTCAGTCTGCCTTTGGTCCCGGAGACAAGGGAACCAAAGGCTTTCTCACTGTACCTAACATGGCGTCACAAACCCAGGCTTTTCCTTGGGATAAAAGCTGTCTGTGAATTAAACCGATGAACATCCTTCCCGTACGCGGCTCTTGCCGTTTTTGGAGATGAGAACAAGATGGTGTGCAAGGGGAGAACGGACCGCCCTCTGTGTTCACAGAAGTCAGGTGACAGCTCCCTGTGAGAACTGCCAGGGCCCTGGCCTCCTCTCTTCCTCCCGCGTTCTAGAACAGAGCGGACAGGCCCTGCGCGTTTGCTGGGGGCACCGATGGACTGACCGGGTGGGTCAGATGTGGGTACGGTGCCTAGAATTTGGGGGTGTCTTTTGACCAGCTTTCTGCAACAGCAATATTCTCTCTGTCACCAACGGTGGCGACTTTATTCTTTCTTTTTTAAAAGATTTTTATCTATTTACTTTTAGAGAGAGGGGAGGGGAGGGGAAGAGAGAGGGAGAGAAACACCAATGTGAGGCAGAAACATCCATCAGTTGCTTCTCGTCCGCACCCCAACCAGGGACTGAACCCACGACCCAGGGACGTGCTCCGACCAGGGACTGAACTGGCGACCTTTCGCCCTGTGGGTTGGCGCCCAAACAACTGAGCCACGCTGGTCAGGGCACCAACAGTGGCAATTTTAAATCAAGATTGCAAATTATTTGTTTTCCCCTCCTTGACTGCTTCTGTCAAGCACTGTGTGGTGGGAGCTGGATGATTTCCCGGGCTAGGTCCTGAAGGCCAAGGTGAGTTCCAGTGCCCCGAGGCCGCCATGCTGTGAGGAGGCCTGAGTCCCAGGGAAAGGCTCTGCTCAATATCATCAGCTGAGCCCGGGCTTCCGGCCCAGCTCGGCCGTCACACAGGTGAGTGAGAAATTCTCCAGATGCCTTCAACACCCAGCTGCTCAGGTCACTCTCAGCCATTTGGGTCTTTCCAGCCAAGGCCCCAGATGTTGCAGCATGGGGATCAAACATTCCCACAGCACCGTGTCCAAGTTCATGACTCATTGACGCCGGCCATTATTTTACGCCAGTGAACGCCAGGTGGGTGGGTGGGCAGATAATCAGACTGCGGATGTAGGGTGCCAAACGCTACTCAGGCAGGGAGTGGAGTCCACTTCCCAGGGGTATCCCAGGAGGAAGGAGGGTGAAGAGAGGAAAGCAAAACGGACGGCTCAGGGGACCGCATGAGGCTCGGGCAGGCCAAGGAAGGGGGCGGCCGAGGCTCCCCCAGATGATCCCCCAGTGGTGACGTAGCCCCTCCCCCACAGCCCCCACTCGGGGACGTGCACCAACAGCGTGTGGAATGGGTGTTCATATCGGTCTCACCTAAATGTTAAAGGTGTCCCAGCTGGGGGACCAGGACCAGCCCTGTTTTTGTCAGGTTCCAAATTAGTCTAAATATCACAGTGGCCAGAGGAGAGAACAGGTCATACAAGACCACGGGAGTCCCCATTATTGCCATGTGGAAAGGGATGGGGCAGATGCCTCAAGGCGGACGGAAAACTGGCAAGTTCCAACCCCCACTTCACAGATGAGGAAACTGAGGTTCACAGTGTAGAGGAACTTGCTCAAGATCACACAGTGATAAAGCAGCAGAGCTAGGGCGTGAACCCCGGTCCTTTGGGCTTTGGAGCCTCTGCTCTAACCACAGGGCGTCTGAATCTCAGGCTGTGGACTCAGGTGGCCCTGCCAAGGTTGGAGAGGCTGCAGGGCCCCAGGGTCCAGGCAAAAGATTCCTGAGTCCAGGATGCCAGGGAAGGCTGGCACTTTGCCCTCCGCGGCCCTCGGCCCCTTTCAGAGAACTTAGCTGGGTGAGCATGGCCGGGGCTCGGTGGCTGAAGTAGGAGCATGTCTCAAACTTCCACTCTTTACAACCAAAGCTTCTGCCAGCAAATGACTCCAAAGAGTGGGGCTGTTTGCTCAGGAAATTGCGGAGGCAGTAAACAGCCACCAAAGTAATTAAACACAAACGGTGGACGTGCCAGGCTTCTCAACGCCGCCAAGCTGCTCCCACAGCAGCACCCCCTCCGCAGGGTGAGGCCAGGCGAAGCCACCGGGTTGTTTGTCTGTTCAGCTGAGCAACTGAAAGTCAGTTAATCAAAGAAAAGTCAGAGAGGATGGGGGATGGGGTGGGGTGCCTTGGAAACCGCCGAACAGAAACCCCTTGGCCCACAGATAGGGAAACGGAGGCCCAGCAGGGAGCCGAGACCTGCCCGAGGACACACAGCAGCCTGGAGGCAGAGGCAGGTCGGGAACGTTCCCAGAACTCGCGGCTGAATGCAGGGGCGGGTCCTGGAGACAGGTAGGGTCCGACAGGTGGTGAATGAGAAAACTGAGGCTCAGAGAGGGGAGGCAACTTGCCCAACAACCTACAGTAGGTTAAGTGGTGGAATAAGGAGTTGGACCGGGTCTGTCCGGCATCTTTTTATTACGCTTCGCTCCCTTCCCTGCTTCAGCTTCTGGATCAGGACTTAAAGGAAAGGAGCTGGGGGAAGTCAGGGACACTGACGTCCAGAGGCAAGGGGCGGCATTCCAGGCTGAGCCACGGCCCAGCACGAAGGTGGGACCCTGCTTGGTGTGCTTGCCTATTAGTCCTCCAGGTGACAAGTGAAAGAGTCCACTCGCCCTGCCTTGGACGGTCAAGGGAAGGGATTGGTTCCTGGAACTGCGAGGCCACAGTCCAGACTAAGTATCTCCCATTTGTTCATCCAGACCCGCCCCACCCCACCCCGCTCAGGGCCCCAGAAGGACGATCTGTGTGGATTATCGTCCTCTGGCTTCTAGGTGGCTCAGCCAATGGAAGCACCAAAGGGAGACTGGAGGGAGGAAGGACAGTGTGGCCAAAGAATTGATTACCTCTCTCCCAGTGCAAGGTCCCCAGAAACTGTGACCAACATGCACAGTCCCCACAGGGAAGCCATCTCCACACAGCCCTCTGTCTCCAGGTTGTGATACCGGCTCACTCCCCTCACCCAAAAGTAGCACTGGCCCTCTATTACTTGGCCTGAACTATCCCTGTGCTGTCCCCTCCACACTGCCCTCAACCTTATAAATTGTCCATGTATTAAATTCTCCTCAAATTGACCAATTGTGTTTCCCGAGACCCAGACTCACACAATCAGCTTCAGGTGTGGCTTGACCTAGTGGCTCAAATGATGTCAACAAGAGACCCAGGCTCTCTCTACCTTCCTGCTCTACCTTCTGTGATGCCAGCTTCACCCTCGGGCTCCCCGTGGTAGCATCCTTCCCCCTTCCCAAACCCATCCCCCTACCCACCCCACTCTCACCTCCAATGACCAATATTCTCCAGGTCTCACCTCCCCACCTCACAGCATTTGGGGGAAAGAGAGAGAATCTATTTGGGTAGCTCAATGGAAAACCTTTCTGTTTCCCTGAATCCAGAGCAAATATCTCCACATCTCACTGGTTCTGATCCAACCAAGCCAGAAACTGTGGCCAGTGTCTAGCTGGCTCAGGCCAAGGAGGGCCCACCCTGGAGCTGTGAGTAGGCCAATCCCACCCAAACCACGTGGCTGAGAATGGGAAAGAGGTCAGCTACACAGAGGGGAGGCTGGGAGAGCCTGGAGGTGCAAAGCAGCCAGGAGGCTGTTGCAATGGTCCAGCCGAGCACTGGGAGGGCCTGGCCTGAGGCAGGCTGTGGGGCAGGGAGAAGGAAGAGGCTTCCGAGAGAGATGTGTGGACATGCACTCCTGCATCCCAAGGGCCCGGATGAGGAACTAAATTCTAGAGTTGGCATCCGGCCCCATTTGGTCCAGGACTTTCCAGACCATATTGATGGATAAACAGCAGCTGTGGAAGTGGGTGTGCAGAGCCAGGGCCCAACGGCCACCCGCACCTGCACGTCATGGGGGCTCAGGCTGCAGATGGAGCAGAAAAGCACACAGATGGGCCCAAGGTGGGCGGAGGGCAGGGGAGGGATCCTCTATGGGGAAAGGCCAACAGCCATGCAGGGCAGAGGAAAGGCCTGGACTCTGGAACCTCGTGGACCTGGGTCCAAATCCGGCCCAGCCACGCACTTGCTGTGCAAGTCACCGCTCTCTCTGAGCCTCAGGCTTCATAACTGTATAAAGGAGGGTTAGACTTCACTATGAAAACCAGATGCCCTAGTCAAATTCTGGGGACAACGTGGGCTGTGGCTCAAAGATGGACCCCTGAGGCAGGCGAGAAGTTCTTCGCCCTCACCCAAACACTGCACCTAACCGGCACAACATGCCAGTACGAGAGACCGCATGGGCCTCATTAGGTATTCTGCTGAGACTTACGTGTAAATTGACCAGACACCCTGCAACAGTCTGGGGACCAGGTCAGCAGATGGTGCTGGCGGCAGCACAACAGGATGTCTCAGCTGCCCTACCCCTGGGGCCTGCCCACCCAAGACACTTGTTAACCCAGGTATCATTGCTGATTGAAGCTCCTGGCAAGGCGGGGGAGTCCCCACCTGCGGGCGCTCCTTGGGGATCTGGGTGTCCTGCCTCCCTGACCCAGGTACCCAGCCAGACTCCATCAGAGAGACAGCTTCCGGCCCAGGATGGGGTACTTGTGGAGACTAGCCACCTAAGCCAGGTCCTCCAGGTAACACTGCACTCGGATAGTCCCATCTTGGGTTGGGTCCTCTCAGAAGCTGACCACAGCATTGGGAAAACATAGCAGTACTGTCCCATTAAGTGGAATACTCAGGAGGGAAGCAGGTCTGGTCCCACTGCTGTGTCCCTGGATATGCAAAGGGTGTAACCGTACCTGTGGGTGACTCCCCTCAGTCACCCACAGGGGCAGCCTTTGGCTATGTGGAGACAGGGGTTCTGGTTCCAGGAAGTGCCTCGGGGTACTTGGGCTTAGTTCGCTGCTGGCTCAGCCACACTATCAGCTGGAGGTGCCCAGTGGGTAAGCCTCCTGCCCTGACAACTCCGGAAGCCCGCACTGACAGCCATCACCCTCGTCTTAGACATACTCCTAAGAGGGAGACATGTCACACTTTCACCAGCTCTTGGGCTGTGGCTAATGCCTTAGGTATCTGCTCAAGTACAAATGATGGACACCCTTCTATGGAGCTGTGAGCTTGCAAATCCATTGTCACAGCCCAGTGGGACATTTGTAGACCTGTGTAGATGCCATACTCATGTGAACCTGGATAGAACAATGTGGCTGATCACACCTGAGCAGCCCAGGTAGACGGCATCACAACGGGGGTCCAACAGTGGACTGGGCATAGCAATTCTGCCCCCAGAACTCAATGGGCTCCAAACATGGTCCCCACCTGCCTGCCGAGAAGGGACCATGGTACGTCCAAGTCAGCAAGCAGCGCTCTATAGCTGCTTGTTCCTTCCAGGGCAGCCATTGGTTACAATGTTTGCTTCATGCTCCACAAGTACCAAAGCCTTAGCCCTGGGTTCCCCCACCACCCACTGCATAGGTGGGATCCACCTGGGTCCATCACCTGCCCTGTGGGACTTGGGGCAGCGGGATCTGTACAACTACGCTAATGGTCCTGCTATTTGATGTGTGTAGTAACAAAACATTTTGCCCTGATCTACTTCTACTAGGGGCACCTGTGGAGTCAGTGGCAGGATTCTCCTTGCCATACTCCGGTAGGTGGGTTTCTTCCCTGACAGGCCCCCAGGGCTGGGGAACATATGAGGGAGCTCTCAAAACAGAAACTGCAGGAACGAGTCTTCGTGCCTCCAAGGAATCTTTCTGCACTCATCAGTCACCTCTGCTGGTCTCTGCTTCATCCCACAAAGTAGCCTGCGTTTCTCTCACCAGACCCAGACGGGCCTTGTGAGGACAAGGAGGGTGACCCCAAGCAGCTGCTTCCAGTGCCATGATTCCAAAGACAAGACAGGATTCTCCTTGCCAGTTTCTCCTATTTGCAAGAGTTTCTCTTATTAGGTCCCCCAGAGAGTCCTAGGGAGGGTTCTGATTGGCCCATCTCTGAACCAACCACTGGGGTGCAGAGTGCAATACTCTGATTGGACAAACATTAGTCACATGCCCATCCCTGGGCGTGGGGAGGCGAGGTTAAGGAATTGAGAGTTCTCAGAATTGCATGGGGCTAATGGGAAGTTCTCTCAAAGGGAAGAGGTGTTATTATTAGAAAAGGTAGGAGATAAAAAACAAGTAGACATTCTTCACATGCACTCACATACCCACACTCACCTGGTTAATTCCTATTTACCCTTTAAGACTCAGCCAGGAACCTCCCCTGACCACCTCAGTCTCCATCAGAAGCCCCCTAGTGTGTCCCTGCAGTGTCCTATAGTTGCCACTATCACATCCCTAGCCAGCTGGTGTAAGTGTGTCTCCCCCCACCGGATGCGACCCCTGGAAGGCGGGGCCCTGCATGCAGGAGGCATAGAGGAGGTTTCAGGAACAGGTTTTGTTGACTATTCTGTTACATATTTCCCCTGACCTTTCGTAGGACTCACTAAGAGTAGACTGAAACCCCTCATAGAACTGGTGTCTGGATCGTTCAGTCCAAAATCCAGTGGGTACAGAGAGGAACAGAGAGAAGCAAATGGTGTGTGTGGGGGCGGGGGGTGGCCCCACAAGCAAACCACAGGGCTGTTCTGATCACTCTGCCCAGATGGCCACAGAGGCAGGAGCTCTGTGTCACCAGGAGCTGTCCAAGAACCTGGCCACATATAGTGAACTATTGGATAAAGCGAAGACCCCCTCCCACCTTGCCTCCTGCTGGCTGTGTGCACAGCCACCCGGGGCCTGCAGCCCTGACCTTCCCCCGCTTCCTGTGGCCTCAGACAAGGCCTGGCCTGCAAACCCTTCAACCCAGAAAATCAAGGGAGAAATGCTCCCTCGAGCACAGAAAGAGGCACGTACAGGATGTTTATTGTGGTGTAAGGATGTTTACATAAAGAATAAAATGGAAACAACCTAAATATTTATAGGGGGATGATTTAGGGAGGGAGGGAGAGAGGGAGGGAGGCAATGAACGTGACGCATGCCTCCTGAAGCAAAATGAGGTGTCTCTGTGCTTGCCCGTGTGGAGAGATGCTAGTGATTTCAAATGATAAAAAGGAAGATACAGCACAGTGCATAGAGTATGATACCTGCTGCGCTTTTAAAAACAGCTCAGCACACACCTACAGGTACAGAAATGCGTGTTAAAAGGGTCCGTAAGGATTATACACCACACCGATAACTATATGCCGTGGGGAGGGGACTGAACACTGGAGGTGGTTATGGTGGGAGAACGGAGGAATTTTTCCCCCTTATCTGAATTCTTAAATATCAAACAATGAGAATGTCTGCATGCCGCACTTGTGTAATTAAAAAAATAATTTAAAGTGAATGGGGGAAATGGCAGGATCAGCTTATTGCAGCATTGTTATAAGAGCATAAAAGCCGAAAACAACTTAAATATTCGTCTGTGGGGAACTAACGAAATAAATGATGGTGCCTATGGCAACAGAGTACCAGGCAGCCACCGAAAGGGAGATGCTCACAAATGAAAAACAGCTTGAAAAATGTGTCGTGCATGATCTGATTTTCGTAAAAGAAAATTTAGACTGTCCATAAAAATACTCACTGTAGGATAAAGCATGTGAGCTTTGGGACCATGCTGAAATCTCTGCTGTGATGTTTACTAAAAGAGGGGCCTTGGACAGGTCACCCGATGTCTCCGAGCCTCGTTGGCCCACCTTTAGGTGGCAACAGCGGCATCTATCTCACGAGCCCATGGAGAACTGTTCGAACTACTATGTCCAAAACACTCATCACAGCAGAGTTAAGAGATAGATCTCATGATTATTGTTGTTATTTTTAGTGTCTCGTCTGAAAAGTGGACTCAGAGTGGAAGAAATACAGTGTTTTATTTTATTTGTAAAGAAATATTTTGAGGTAGAACTGAAACACAATAAACTGAACATAATTAAAGTGTAAACTTTGGGTAAGTGTTGACATAGGTACATACCCATGAAACCATCACCATGATTGAGATAATGAATATATTCATCACCTCCAATAGTTTCTTCATGGCCCTTTGTCATCTGTCCCCCCCCCCATTCCTCTTTGGTAGTCTATGTCTTTCAAGGAGTTGGTCCATTCTATCTAACAAATGTATGTGTGTAATATAGTATTCTCTTATAATATAGACTTATAATGTTTATAAGCTCAATTCTTCTAATACTGGTGATTCATTTTCTCTCTCTCCATCTCTATCTTTCTAACTCCTGGCTAGTAATTTACCAATTTTATTTATCTTTTCCAAGAACCAGCTTTTGGTTTTATTAATTCTATTAATTATCTGTTTTCAATTTCATTGATTTATGCTTCCATTTTTATTATTTCCTTTCTTCTGCTTGCTTTAGAATTTCCTTTTTTTACAAATTTCTTAAGGTTATTTTAAGAGCTTTCTTCTTTTCTAATACATGGATTTTGGTGCTATAAATTTCCCTCCTAAGCACTGCTTTAGCTGCAACCCACAAATTTTGATCTGCATTTCCATTCTCATTTAGTTTAATTTAATTTTCCTTAAGGCTTCCTCTTGGTCCATGGGTTATTTAAAAGTGTGTTGCTTACTTCCAAATATTTAGGAATTTTCTATAAATCTTTTATTATTCTAGTTTAATTCCACTGAAGTCAGAAAGCATATTTGTATAATTAATGTTTTTTTTTGTTAAGGTTTGTCTTATGGCCCTACATATGGTCTGTCTTGGTGGCTGTTCCATATGTACTTGAGAAGAATGTATGTTCTGCTGCTACTGGACGGAGGGTTCAATAAATGCCATTGTGATTAGTTGATAGTGTCGATCAAATCTTTTATATCTGTACTGATCTGTGTTCATTGTGATTCAGTTTCAACAGGTTGGTTTTTCTCCTCATCAGGCACCTATTTTTCTGGTTGTTTGCATGTCAGGTAATTTTCGACTGGGTGTCTGACATTGTGAGTTGTATCTTCCTGAGTGCTGGACATTTTGGTATCCTTACACATATTTTGGCCTTATTCTGGGATGCAACTAAGTTACTTTGAGATAGTTAGATCATTTTAGGTCTTGCTTAAGCTTTGCTAGCAGGCCCAGAGGAGTATTCAATGTAAGGATTCCTCACTCTGCTTAGCATCACAGGAGGCACGCACTTTTCCAGCCTGGCGACTGGGAGCAGGGACTCTTCCCAGCCCCGTGTGAGTGAGTGGCCCTGTTATCTGGGCAACATTTACCCCAACCCACAGGCAGACTCCTCCCAAATGTGTCCCAACGAGAACTCCAGTGAAGACTTGAGGCAAGGATCTCTGCAGATCTCTGGTGATCTCTCTGGGTGTAGCTCTCCCCTTTCTAGCCCTCTGCCCTGTGAATCCAAGCTACATTGGTCTCCCCAGAATCTCAGCTCTGTCGCCTCAACTCAGAGAGTCCACGGTGCTTTGTCTGGGGTCCCCCTCTGTGAGTGACACACAGCAGGAAACTCTTGAGAGGGGAGCGAACACAATTATAGGACTCACCTCCTTGGTCCCATCTCACAGATCACTGGCCTTCACTGCCAGATGTCCGACGTCTTACACACTGTTGTTTTATATAGTTCGCCCATGGTCGGTCCTCTCAGATGCAGGAAAAAAAATCCAGTCCCTGCTAGTCCATCTTGGCCGGAAGCAAAAGCTCCTCACTTTTATTCTTCATGTATTTTTACACTGTGTGAATGTTTACAGTATAGTTGTATTATTTTCTAATTTAAAAAAAACATGCTAATAAAGATGAAGGTGAGGTGAGGGAACAAGCCAGCCCATCAGTTACCCGTCATATGTGACTTTCCTCCAGGCTGTACATCTGGTGCCACCAAGGAGAGGATCCTGGGACCAGTGTGCCCACGTTCAGCTTCTGGGGAAAGCACTTGTCCATCTCCACTCTCATCTCAAGTAAATTGCTTTCCGTTCTACAACAGTGACAATGGAAACTGCACGTGAAATGAGCCAGGTCCTTGGAGCACAGCGACACAGGCTCAGAGGGTCCCTCCCTGGCAAGGGCTAGGGTGTGCGTGACAAGGATTCTCTTACCGCTCACGAATGCCCTGTGATTTAACATTGTTTTTGAAATGTCTCCAGTTGCGTGGTGGCTGGGGCTCCAGGCACATGAGATTGTGCAGAGGAAAATGTAAACATAGGACACTGAGACCTTGGCTCCCTGAGATTTTGCCACTGGCTCTTCCAGAGCCCAGCTGGCACGTTAAATCACTGGAGTCAGTGTGAGATGCAACAGGACTGACATCAGCGAGAGGAAGAGGGGGCAAGCTTGAGAGCACTGCAGAGTGGGCTCTTCTCTGAGTTGCATGATTCTGCTGCTATCGCTTTGGGGAACAGTGGCATCAGGTAAGACCTCCAATTATGGGGAGACCACCCCAGGTGAGTGGCAGCAGGGACAAGGCCTGTCAACAGGGTGTTGTCCTCGGTTTCACAGAACGTAGACAGCTGCTCTGTCAGCTTGTGATCTTCAGGGCACAGGCAGTTTTGTAAAGGAGATAATAGCTCGGCTGTGGTGGCTTCTAAGGAGTGCCAGTCCCGTGCAGTGGCACCAGCTGTGTGCCCAGGCTGGTGAGGCCCCTGCCATGGACAGCCATGATAAACAGCAGCTATTACTAAATAATAACATCATCATTCCTTGGCCCACAACTCCATGCCCAGCTCTGTGCTAAGCGCTCCAAGTGTATTTTTCACTTCATCCTCACAAACATGCTCTGAAGTACAATTTTATAGAAAGGGAAGCCAACCCTCAGAGAAGGTAAGGTGTTGCCCACTGTGACCAGCTTTGTAAAAGGCAGGTGTAAGGTGCGAGCCCAGACTCATCTGCCTCCAGAGCCTGCATGCTGATGCCCTGCAGGTAAGGCACCCCTCGTTCTCTAGACCTACTGAGTGCCCGCCTTGGTTGAATGCTGTGTGGCCCCAGGTGAGTTGTGAAGCCCTGTGCAATGGGCTAAGTCACCTGCCCTGGGGTGACTTCGAGTGATTTCTAACAGCTCATCACCTCAAGAGGAGGTTTTCTCATTATTAGTTTTAAAAATCTTATGTGTCTCTAAACCTGTCTCAGATTTCAACTTCCATATCATGTAGCTTCCCTCGGACTCCCAAGCTAATGAGTCAAGTGTGGGGCCTCTTGGGCAGGTTCATGGGTTGGGAGGGGCAGACCTCGGACAAGGGTGATGCTAGACCAGGCTGCTCCGGGCAGCCCTGGCCTTAGTCGTCTGACACCTGAGAGACTAAGCTCTGAGCTGGGGAGGGGGGGATGGAGAGGAAACCGAGCAGGAGAGTGGCTTACCCAGCTCCCAGTTCGGACGTCTTAGACCTCAGAATTCTCACCTGTAAAATGAGGATAAGAAATTCAAAGTGGGGAGTGGTATGATACTATGGGAAGACGCACGGAGCCCCATTTTCGGCGTGGAGCAGCGGCCCAGAAGGTGTCAGGCTTTGTGTACCGTGCCCACGGCTACCCCTGCACAGCCAAAGCCACCTGGAGGACCAATGGCATTTTTTCACGTAAGTGGCAGAAAACTTAATCCAAGGTTACTGAAGAAAAAAATGAATTAACTGAATTCAGTAACTGCAGTCCATGGGGAGGTCCCGTTTCAGACCTGGCTGCATCCAGAGGACCCCCACAGTCTCCCCGGGACCTGGTTTCTCTCTCTGGCCCCTCTCACTCCCAATTCCCCTGGTCTGGCTGCGTCCAGACGCTCCCTCTGCGGGGGAGACGGGATGACTGCAGCGAGAATGCTTCTGTCCCAGGGTCCAAAGAGCCTTTCCTTACACCCAGCACGAGTCCTAGGAGCCACTTTGATTTCCTCCTTAATCTTTATGATTTTCTTTCTTCAGTTTCCTTTGAATTTAATTTGCTCTTATTTTTCTAGTTTCTTAAGGTGCCAGTTTCAATCATTGATCTGAGATCTTCCTGCTTTTACAGTATAAGTTTTTGGTGCTATAAATTTTCCTCTAAGTACTGCTTTAGAAGCATCCTACAAATTTAATTTGCTGTGCTTTCATCTATGTTCAGCTCGAAATACTTTCTAATTTTGACTTTTTTGGGCCCACAGTTAATTTAGAAATGTGTTTTTAGTTTCCAAATGTTTGGTGGATTTTCCAGGAAACTTTCTGAATTTACTTTCTAATTTAATTCTATTGTGGTCAATGGAATTAGTGCACTTAATTCCATTTAAATCTTTTTGGTTTTAGATTTCCAAAATCTAAAAGATAAAATACAAAAAGATAAAAATTTCTAATTTAAATCTTTTTAAATTTGTGCACTTAATGAATATAGGTTGTTCTTGGGTGAAGTGTTCTGTGAATATCAATTATGTCAAGTTGGTTAATAGTGTCATTCAGGTATTGTATAGCCTTACAAATTTTCTGTCTACTTTGTCAATTATTAAGAGGATATCAAAACCTTGGACTATAATTGTATGTTTGTCTATTCCTCCCTGGTACATTTAGTTTTTGCTTTATTTATTTCAAAACTCTGGTATCAGGAACATAAAAACAGGATTTTTATGTACATTTCATGAATTGACCCCTTTATCCTTATGAAACATCCTTCCTTATTCCTGGAATAGTCTATGCCTGAAATTTACATTTTTTATGTTAATATGGCCACTCCAGACCTGTTTTAATTAGCATTAGCATGGTGTGTATTTTTCAATCCTTTTTACTTTCAAGCTATTTGTTTCTTTATATTTAAAATGCATATCTTATAGAGAGTATACAGTTGGATGATGGTCATTTATCCAATATGATAATATCTGCCTTTTATTGAGGTGATTAGACCATTAATATTTAACGTGATTGTTGATACAGTTAGATTTAAATCACATATCATGCTTTGTTTTCTATTTTTCCCAAGTGTTCTTCATTCCCTTTTACCTTTCTTCTGCATTCTTTTAGGTTGAGTTTTTTTGTGATTCCACTTCATGTCTCCTGACTTATTCAGTCCATGTCTTTTCTACATTAGTGATCTTCTTTAGGGTTCACAGTGTGTGTGTTTAATCTATCATGGTCTGCCTTGGAGTGATAGCACACCACTTGCAACAATAGTTTCTTTCTCCCTACCCGCCCTCTGTGCTATTTGTTTCAATCCATTTTACAATTATGTATGTTACAAAGCCCACAATACAATGCCATTACTTTTGCTTTGGAACCAGCCAATTACCTTTTTATCTCATTACCTCAAATAATAAGAAAAGAGTCTTTTATTATTTACCTATATAGTTGCCATTTCCAAAGCTTTCGTTCTTTATGTAAATCCTTACTCCATGTGGTATTATTTTCCTTCTGCTGGAGGACTTCCTTTAATACCTCTCGCAGTGCAAGTGATAAGTTCGTCCAGAGCCTGGTCCTCAAGACTTTTGTACCCAGAAGCCCAAAGTAACAATTTCCCAAGGATGGATCATACCCTCCGAAAACTCGAAGTTAACCAACATTTCCTGTCAACCCGGGAGGAGCCAGCTGGATGCGAACATGGCAGGACCACTAAATCTCAGTCATGCAAGGTCTTCTTTATGATTAATGTCAATAGGGTGCCCCTCGGAGCTGCTGTCCTGGGAGATGGATGAGAAAAGTGGGGATGCTGCATGTTGTGCACCTACTGTGTGTCGGCGCTACGCCAAGCGTTAGGAATACCTCACAGGGTTGCGAAGAGGATGAAATGAGCCCAGCACCAGGCACATGTCAAAGGTAGCTGTCATTATCTTCCTCTATCATTTTAACAACTTCATGGCACAGGCATTGTGACCTTGAGTTACAGATGAGTAAACCAGGCTTAAAGAAGTGAACCAGTAGGGCAACTGGGATTCAAACCCAGATCCGTGTGGCTCCGAAGCCTAGGCTCTACTCCACCTGATTTGCCCCAGTCCTGCAGGGCCAGGGGCCTGAGCTGGTAGCCACAGGGCAGAACTGACCTCCAGGCAGCAGAGCCCATGGCCACAGAAAGCATGGAAAAGAATGTCCAGGGAATGAGCTGCAGTGAGCCAGGCTGATGGCTCAGCTCAGAAATCAGTCTGAAGGTCCCAGCAGGAGTGAGAAGCAGCTCCAGCTACCAGGGCAGGGGTGGGTGGGGGCACCCAGAGCCAGGTCCAGGGCCATTTCCCAGCAGCCCCACCACACTCCACCTGCCTGATCAGCACCTAGCACATGGAGAGCTCCAGGGCACATTTGATCTTTTAACAAACCAGAATGTTCTTGCCGCCACAAAGCAGTGTGAAAGTACAATGTGTGCGGCACCAGAGGTATTAAAACTGATTTTGCAGGTTTTGCTGGTTTTCCCCATAGTCACCAGCTGCCCCTGAGCTTCAACTCCCCAGAACAAACTAGGAACATCTATTTTCTCTTTTTTCCTTTTTTTTTCTTTCTCTCCTTTGTTCTTTTCCTCCTCCTCACTTGCTGCTTGTCATCTCAGAATGGTGTTGCTTCCTATAATCAGGACTTAATTCCTCATCACAGAGCTGGATGTTTCCAGAAGACAAGAAAGGTACTGATGGTAATTAATGCTCCCCTGCTCTCTGGGAAGCAGGAATCACTCCATGCCCAGCTCCAGGGTGTGGATTTCTTTTTTAGGAGCTTTAGTATGGGAGGCACTGGGAGGCCAGCCATGGGTTAGCAGATACTCCTCTCCCCGGGAAAAGCAAGAATTCAGAAGAGGTTGTCAAGCTGAAAGCTGAGAGGGGGAGCTTTAGAGGCAGGGCTAGGGAGACCCCACCACAGGGGCTGGAACCAGCTTGTCCCCCACTATCAGGACGACTAGCTGTAAGAGGGGGGAAGGTGGGAGGGGCATCTGGATCAATTCTGCTAACTTGGCGAGACTGTTCCTGGTTTTCATCCTTTCCTCATTTTCTTTCCCTGCCGACTCCCATCACACTGAATTCATTAAAAGTTATCTACTCTGTCCCAGAAGATGATGGGAGAGGATCCCCGTGGCCGTGGCCAGAGTGGAGGGCACCTTGGGGAGAATCAGGAAGTGAGACCAGGTCAGGCAGACCCAGGGAGAGGCTGCTGAGGTCCTCAGGGGAGAGCTGGCGTGGCCTGGAGGAGGGGAGGAGGCAGCAGACAGAGTCCGCAGCCTCGGGTGACGGCAGCCATGCGGGCAGGACTCAGAATGTGTATGAAGTTGCCCTTAGCAGCAGGGCCCACATCCAAGCCGGACGGGATCCAAAAGATGATGTTTTAAGGCAGAGTGGCGGTCTCAGTGAGCGCCCAGACATGGAGGAGGTGGGCAGTAGGAGCAGAGATGTCTGCAGTTCGCATTTCACCCTCCTCTCCTGCATACCACCCCCCTCATGCAAGATTCACCTGTCTCCTCGTGGCTGACCCAGCCCAGCACTGGGCTCTAGCTGGTAGCCTCTTCTCTCATTGGCCTCAGTTTCCTCCTCTGACAAGTGGGTTAATGCCCCCTTCCCCACACTGTGGGGACTGAATGAGATCAGGCGGTGAAGGAAGCCAGCAGTGACCCAGCACCAAGGGCACCAAGGCCACTGAGACCGGCATCTGTGCCCCACTGTTCTGTGCCTTTCAATGACACTGTGCTTTACCAAATAGGGGGAATTACTGGGTCCGGCACAAAGGAGGGCCTCCATCCATCAGGTTGTCACGCAAACACATTAGTTAATGGGTTGAATTCCAGCTTTGACATTTCATAGTCGCATAACCTCCAGCTGGAGCAGAGAGTCATTCACCCCTGGACTTCAATTTTTTAAATCTCGGTAAAACAGGATCCGATTAAAGAAGGGGACTAGGGGCTGAAGAACAGAAATGGTTTTAGAAACACCTTGGGTAGCACCCGACCTGTGCCACCACTCAGCTCTGCTCGTCCACTTACCACTCGCCACCACCGCCTCGAAGTTCTTCATTATCTTATCTTTAACTCGTGTTTGTAAGTGAAGTCCGAGGGGACGCTGGGGCACACGCACATGAGCAGAGAGTGTGCGTGGCACGTGTGTCTGCTGTCTCTAGCTGTCCCCTCGCGCATGCAACCTTCGTGGTGCCCCCTGCAGGCCAGCAGGTCTGCAGCAGGTCAGCAAGATGCAAGCGAGCACTTGGCAAAGCCTGACATCTATGACGAGTGAGCATGCTGACAGCCCCAAACGGCCAGGCTTCCTGTTTGAGCCAGAACATTCTACAGGTGCAGAAGAGAAGTCGTTGGCATTCCAAGAACCATAAATGACCAGGGAAACTTATCGTGTTCTCTCCTTCTTGTGTTGCTCCCATCAGCCAACCACTTACAGAGCATCAGGATGGAGAGGGGAAATGCAGGGTGAGCACTGCATGGCTCTTTGCCTTTCCGGTCTTTCTTGCTCACCAGCGGCCAAAGGCAGGAAGTGCTGGGAGCACGTCCACATCTCAGGATGTGGTGGACTGGCTGTGGACTTGGCCTCGTGCAGAGTTTCCGCCCCTCCAGCAAGAATGAAACACATGCTCACGAATGAGCTGTGAAACACCAACTGCATGATTTCAGTGATTCTGTATGCAAATTAAATGTCCTTGTATTTGCATTTAAAACTAGCATTGCACGATATAAAGATGAACAGTAAAGTTCATGCTAATAATTTAAAATTCTAATTTTCTTTACTTAAAATAATATGAAATAGAAAATGAAAGCCACGATGACAAGATGAAAGAGACGGGCAACAAGGGAAAAGCTTTCCATGGCGCTTCTTTCCAGCTTTTTGAACAAGGGCCCCACATACTCATTTTTCTCTAGTTCCACAAATTATGTAGCCGGTCCTACGGGGAGAAGCCAGGTGCCAAAGCGGAGTCTGGGTTTCTGTTACACGGCTTCTCAGCCACCAGGATGTGCTAATTAAGCACAGAACCTTTTAAAATGTGAGTCTGAGTCCAGGAGGAAGTTTTTAATTACCTGTCCTCTCCATGCAGGGAGGAGGTGGGTGGTGGGGAGCCCTGCAGGAGAACAGGGGCCCAGGGCGCCCTCAGAGGTGGAGGCGAGAATAGAGAAGTGAGGAGGGAGGGAGAGGCTGGGGCCTGAGAAGTGCGCACTGGTGTGTGGGCCTGTCTGGGTCCCTGTCCCTGTGCCTGTCCCTGTGTCCATGGCTGTCCCCACACATCTCATGTCACACCCCAGCCACCCTGGGAGATGAGTTGTCACCCCCTTTCACCAATGAGGACAGCGAGGCTCTGAGTGGTCAGGCGACTTGTCCAAGGCCCCACAGCTGGTGAGGGCAGAGCAGGCGCAGAGCCGGCTCTCCACAGGCGATGACGGAGGCTGGCTCTGTGCCGGCCACAGGGACGGAGATGAGGT
Source organism: Artibeus jamaicensis (assembly GCF_021234435.1). NCBI lineage: Eukaryota > Metazoa > Chordata > Mammalia > Chiroptera > Phyllostomidae > Artibeus > Artibeus jamaicensis. Next base: position 13,141,643 of record NW_026522057.1, read on the forward strand.
CACTGGCCTCTAGGCCCCCAGTCCTGTGGAAGGCAGATGACGATGATGCAGGGGTGTCTGATGGGGAGGCACAGGCCATGTGGGAGCCAGAGGGGGACCCTAACCCAGCCTGGGGTGTGAGGGGGCTCCCCAAGGAGGAAGGGGAGGAAGGGGAGGAAGGGGAGGAAGAACGTGTCCAGGTGGAGGGACAAGCAGTTCAAAGGCCGCAGAGCCCCGGCCTCTCTACATGCTGTCACCTGTGTCCCAGGTCGTCTCCCAGCTGGAAGGCGAACAGCCCAGGCAGGAACTGCTCCCGAGTCTTCCCTGGACCCAGAACCTAAGAACAGGGCCTGGCACTGTCATGGGGCTTTCATCGGCATCTGCCTATCGGTTCTGCCTGCCCAGACGCCCTTCCTAGTCTGCCTGCCTGGCTCGGTCCTGAGTCTCCCCACTGCCCGTCTTCTCAGGGGGGCCTTGGGCTTCCCCAGAGTGCCTGCTGCCCCTTTCCCCTGCTGCTGGTCTGGAATCTGGCCCCCCGATGGGGTACACGTTCCCAGAGGTCCAGGACCTGCCTCCCTCAGACCCTCCTCCAAGTGCCAGCCTGTGCTTCACGGGAACATGCTCCTTGCCAGCTGAACCGATGTCTGGAGCCCCAGCTCCTCTGATGTGTGAATCAATCCCCGTGGCCTCCTGCACAGGCCCAGGGAAAGAGCAGGGACCCAGGGTCCACCAGACCTGGGCTCCCCTCCCCTCCTGCCACGGACAAGCTGAGTGACCTGAGACAAGTCAGTGCGTCCCTCAGAGCCCCTGTCTCCCCTCCAGAAGACTGGGAGCAGCAGTGTCCACCTGGGGGCAGGGTGAGGGGTGACGGGGTTCAGCACAAACTCGGCCCTGCACGCAGTAGGTACTCAGTAAATGCCGGCCCCACCCCTGCAAGCTGCATCCAACTCAGAGCTGAGACTCCAAGATGCTTTGAATGAATCCTTTGTCTGGCAGCCTCCAAACCGCCAGCCCAGCCTCGAGCCCCCTCAGCCCCACTCCTCCTGACGTAACCCGAGTGGTCTTGTGGGATTCGTTCCATCCATTACATACAATAAATCTTCCAGGATGTTTAAATTCCGATCTTTTTTGTAATTCCCCCCTCCTCCTCAGGGAAATGGCTGCTTTCAGCACAGGTCACACATAAAACACCCCGTATCAGACAGGAAGAGGAGGCAGGGACTCCAGTAAGGAGCAGCTGCCGTTGATTAGGGGACATCGCAGCCCCCCTGTCAAGGGGCGCACACTCTGCCCTCTGCTGGGGCTGCAGAGCCCAGAGCGATGCACTCTCCTCCCCACCGACTCAGAGACACGTGATTTAGGCTCTTCAGGTGGGACTGCTCCTTACAGCAAAGCTGGGAGTGTGGTTTATTGAGCACCGGCTTCGTGGCCCCCACCCCAGATCCGCACAGTCGAGAGTATTATCATCTCTGCTGCACAGTGGGGGATACCCCAGCACTGAGGGGTGAAGAGGCCCCTTAAGATTGGGCACAGTAGTAAGAAGAGGGGCTAGGATTTGAACCCAAGTCTGGCTGACACTTAGGCCCCTCCCCTCGCCCTGCTCCTGCTCCCACTCTCCTGCTCCTTAGGAACATAAGAGGATCCCAACAGGAAAGGTGAGCAGAGAGATCCGCCCAGTCCAGCTCACCAGGCTTTGGGTTCAACTCCCTCTGCTGGTCATTTGCATATATTTGTATGTCGTGGTGCCAAAGGCCTCAAGTATAGGCAATAAAATCAATTAATTAGTGCAACCAACCAGCGGGCTCTTAGCGGCAGGATGTCCTTTGCCAAGGTAAAAAGTGGAAGAGAGCTAGAAAACAATCCATCTCATCACCTCCTGGTCCGGTAGAGCTATCTCTGAACTGGGCTCGACCCCCACCGTCAGCCCCTCCCGGTCAGCGGGGAGGCACTGGGGGGCGGGGAGGAGGAAGGCTGCACATGCGCAGACTTCTGGAAGAACAAACTGGCCGCAGGTAACACCGACACAGACGTAAGGACACAGGTGTAGGTGGGATATGGCCAGGGGTAGACACAGGTACAGACACAGACATAGACGTACAGGGGGACGCAGACAGGACTGAGGCCACGTGTGACAAGAAGGACAGCACCTCTGTTCTCTGTAAATGCCTCAGAGGCAGCACCTCCTCCCAGCCCAGAGTTGCAGGTGCTCAGACACCCTGCCCACAAGTGAAAGGATGCCCCGGGACAGAGCAGGGGCTGGTGGTCTTGTTACCGAACAGAGGCCCGGGTGGGGGGCAATATTTGGCCCACCCAGGGATGCCAAAAACTGTTACAGAACAACAGGGGCCCCTTCCAAGGACGGTATACTAATACCTACTGGGCTCATCTGTCCACCACCAGAGGAAAGACATCTCTCAATGCCAGAGATTTGTAAAAAGGAAAGGAAAGGTTTATCTAAAGGTATACAGACTTCAAGTAGTGACCCAATGTCCCCATTAATATATCAAAGTCCTTTAGGATAACCACAGACACCCACAGCACTTCCTTCTCCCCCTGCCCTAATTCGGGGTACCGTATCTCAGGAAAAGAAGCACACGTCCATGTTTCAGGTTGCTGCCACCATCAGTGGGTCGCCATCCAGGCAGAATCTCCAATTAATCCAAAGTCATGTGGCACTTTCTCATAGTCCACTGGCAAGAGTTCTTTGTACCCATTTTTCCAGTCAAAGTCTCTCCTGCTTCCCAGGCCATGCGGCCAAAGGGAGCACCCCAAAGCCTCATGGACCTCCTCTACCAGAGCTGCAGGGGTCTGCACTCTGGCCAAAACTGCATGGTTCCCTCCTTCACCTGGGGAAGAAGGGGTTTGCACTCCACCAAAACCGTGTAGCTCTCTTTCCAATGGCTGCCGCTTCTGCGTTTAAATCCCCGTGCCAGTCCTCCTTTGCAGCCCCATTTCCGACTCCTCCTGCTATTGGTTACACCTGCCAGGACTCCCACATTCTCCCAGCTTTACTGGGCTGCCATAGTGAGTCTGGGCAGGTGTGGCCCCATCGCATGGAGCCAATCAACGGCAAGCTCTCACGCAGGCGCTGTAACCAGGGGGTGTTGCCTCCTAATTACATCCTAGGTGGAAGTCACTCCCTTCTCCCTGGCTCAAAGCATGGCCACAGCTATTTAACATATCTACGAAACCAGTTAAAGGTTAGAGACATGTTAAATGACCATTCTAGAGGCTATCTGCAAAACTGTTGCTATGCAAAACAACTCTCAATGGCCCTGCTCCATTTGTCCCTTCCCCCAACTGACACCTGTGGGGGGAGGAGGGGTAAGAGGTGAGGACATCTTATATGTCTTTCTAATATTTCCTGGACACCTTGAGTTCTGGACCCCATACCAAATCCCTTTTAGGGGGCCCCCCCTCTTGGCTGCACCCTGTTACAATCTCTCTTCTATCTGTACAGTTTCAAGCACTGTAACTGTCTGGCCCAGGTCTCACAGGAACCCTGAGGGGCCGTCAGTGCCCCCCAGATGGTTGCTCTGACCTGCCCTCCAAGGTGTACTCTTTAATGGCCGGTCCCTGAGTGACCAAGGGGAGAGGCCAGGGGGACCTGGGGGACGTGAGAGTCAAATGAGCCACACCCACACTCTTTAAACTGCCTGACTCCCTTCACGGACACAAGACGGACATGGCTGTTCACAGGAAGGCTGGAGTCACACGTGGGCCAGGAATGTCTGCCCACACACTGGGGAAGGCCGGGACAGCCAGGTGGGGCCAGCCTGGATGCATGAATGAATGAATGAATGAATGCACCAAAGAGGTGGAGCAGGAGAACTGACGGGGAGAGCGAATCCACACCCCACTGGACCATGCAAGGATTCAGCATGGATGGCGCGAACCAGAGAGTGGGAATGAGCAAACCCCTAAGGAATGAAAGACAGAGCGGACACCTGTGGGCTGGAACAAGGGGAGGTCTTCCCACACCACCCCCTTCAGGCTGTGCTGCTGCCCTGTGGGAGAACTCCACCATCCACCTCACTGTGTCCAGGAGGGACATGAAGCACAGAGAGGTTCGGTAACTTGCTCCATGTCACACAGCTCATGGGGGCAAAACTGAGACCCCAGCCCAGACCCTCGGCCCCACCAAGGGCCTCAGGCTGCTAACAGATCTGCCATGGCCTGGCCTTGGCCCAGGATCATCAGGAGACTCGGCCTCCTTTGCTTCCCAGTTGACATTTGAAGTGAACTTAATAACACCCAACTCTTTATGTCAGAGTGAAACCCTGCCAGATTCTTCTAAACTGCTCCAGTGTCCCGGCGCTGGGTTTCACCATCAAATTGGTCCCTGTGGCTGGGGCTGGGCTGGGCGGGGCTGGATGCAAATGGACCCCATCTTTTCTAATGTCTCTGAGGCACCTTTGTTTGACTTTCCTGCCCCTGCCTGGCCGATGGGGTCCCGGGAGGCCAGGCGGCTGCACTCTGTACCCGGGCTGAGGCCGATGCCAAGTGGGGGAGGGAGTCTCCACAGGAGGCTGCCTCTGCCTGCCGTGACTCCCAGCGCCTTCACCCCATCCTGCTGGACGGTGATCCAGGGCCCCACTGTACCCCAGACCATGTCTGCAACTTCGCCCCCACATCCTCACCCTCAGAGAATATTGTGTGCCATTCTCCATGTTATCCTGACGTGTTTGGGCTCCCTGGCCTTTGCACAGGCTGTTCCCTTTACCAGGAATGCCTTTCCATGTCTCCTCCATCTGGAGAAGCCCTGCTCATCCCCCAAGGCCCAGGCACAGATGGCAGGAGGGAGGGAGCTGGCATATTTGCCCCCCTGCCATGTGTCAGGAGCCATGCCGTGAGGTGAAGACTCCAATCACAGACTGAGCTTCATTTGCCCATTTTACAGATAAAGAAAGTGAGACTCAGATGTAGGGGCAAGTTTGCCCGCAAAGTCCACCATCCGCCACGGATGAAAGTGAAACTACCAAGACCAGATCTGCTTGGGGAGGAAAGGTAGCCAATCCCTCAAAGGGGAAGGGCCAAGAGCCCCTTCTTCAAGGGGCTTTTATTGGGTTCGTTTGCACAAGAATGTGAGAAAGGATCAAACAATAGATAGCATTCAAAGAACCATGAGGGCTATTCTCAGTCAGGGTCAGATGGCTAATGAGCCATAAAACTTTGAGAAACAAACTTCTTGCTTAGACCCTTATCTTTTTAAATGAAAGCATTCTAAACAAAGCAGGTTTCACAGGATTTTTACCTATTCTTTCTTATGCCTGATTTACCCCAATACCCGCCCTTTCCAGCACAGGGCTGCACGCCTTCTGCATCATAGGTTTTTAGGCTTCAGTGGATTAGAGGCAGGAAGCGCTTCTCCCAGACAGAAATAAAAACAAGGGTCCATCGCTCCCTCTTTGTTGCAGCCCCCCACCAGCCCTGAGTCCTTCCATGATGGCCTCCCAAGTGATCGTGTCTGGCCTAGGTTGTCCCTCTCTGAGGGGTCATACCTGCCATGGGCACCATCGACCATGCTTTGGGGGCAGGGGAAGAAGCAGAAGCAGCGCTTGCTGCCAGAAACAAGCTTTGTCTCCTAAGTGGCCTGCATTCTGGAGGTCGCTCACTTAGCCATGGGAGGCAGTTACAATTCCTGAAACCAGGCAGGGTGGTTCCCAACACTCAGAGACAATGGTAACTTTTCCAAAATCACCCAGGGATCAGTGGCAGGGCTGGGATAACTGACCAGGACAACTGACCCCCAAACCAGGATGTCTCTGGTCATCCATCCAACCCCGAGAAGGGGCATCACTCCTTCCTTCATGCCCTCACAGAGTGTCTTTTCTACGTGGTCATTTCCTGTCTGTTTGCCTCTGTCCCTGACAGGTCCCTCCTCAAGGAGAGGAGCAGATAGAATTCTTCTCTTGCTCACTTTGCTGCATCACAGTGGGCCGAGGTGAGCCGAATGGCCCCGTCCCATTCCCGCGTCCTGGTGCCCGACTCCGCCTGGAGAGAGAGACCCTGGAAGGAGCGAGCTGTGCTTGTCTAGGTCAAGCCTCTGTGTTTGTCCAGTTCACACGGTCACGTGTTCAGCCCTCAGGAGGGGCTGAGGGGGGTCATGTGGGAGCAGACTGAGGCCCAGCATCAGCACCTGGATGTGTCCAATGGTGGGGCAGATTCTCAGGCAGGTGGTGAGCTCCCCATCCCTTAGAAGAGTTCAAGTTATTACATTAAAAGGCTGCTTCCTGAATAACCACACATAGGGGAGGGGTAGGTGGACTGAGGTCACTGCCCGTGCTAAGATTCTGACCCCAGGATGTCTGGCTCAACTCCAAGTTCCTCCGGATTGATCCTGTGATTCCACGGGTCCAGGGAGCTGCGGGAGAGGTTCCAGGCCTTCTCCAGAGATCCCGTCACTCTGAGACTCTCGGGCCTGTGAGTCCAGAACAAATCTGTGATTCCAGAATTCGAGGATTCTGTGAAAGGGACCAGATGCTCAGATTGTGAGATGCAAGGATTTTATAAAAGTGTCTTTGAGTCTATAAAAGAAGTTTTAATTCCAACATCCTGTGCGTCACAGATGCTGTGAAAGGGCAGACAGTTCTGAAAATCCTGGGCGACATGAGAGAAGGTTCCAAGACCCCCTTTCAGGTTTCAGCGTCCGCAGGACAGCACCCATGGACAAGGACCTGCAAGCTACTCTCTGCCCCAACATGCAGTCCCCGGGAGCTCTCCTCGCCCGGCTCATACACCCTCCCAGGTCCCCTCATGCTTAATAGGTTCAAGGGACCCTGAAGACCAAGGTGACAGAGCCTGTTCGGTCAACCCCTGGACAGATGTCCTCCCAGCCAAACACTGTGCTTTCCGGTGTTGCCCTGCTCTGTGACTTAGGAGGAGTGTCCTGCTCTGTGATGGGGGCGCAGCCTCTGCTGAGTAGCATTTTCCGCAAAAAAATGTCCTTAGTATAAGCAGCAGGAGTGGGAACCAGAGGCCCACATTCATTTCAGTCCCGTTTGGTTCTCCTGACCCACTCACCTGCTCGTCACGGGGGTCTCCTCCCTCAGCCCGTGTTTAATCGGAGGCTCTCGGTGGGTTCAGAGCAATGGCTTCCTTCAGGGTCAGTTCGGTTTCTCTGGAAAGGAGTTGGATCCTGGGGAGGGGAGACGTGGAGACCAGGCAGGGAGGGGCTGGAATTCTGGAGGAGGCTGGATCCTAAATTTGTCATCCAGGACATCCCAGGGTGGCCCCTCCCCACACACCCCCATCTAGAGGGACCTTCTTACCCAAATCTGCTCAGGTGCCTCCTCTGGTCATACCCTGCCCAGCAGCTGCTACACTCAGGACAACACCCCAATTCCTCTGCAGGGTACCCACAGCTGCTGCCCCCCTATCCTACCCCCTGTCCCTCCCCCAACCACAGCAACCGGGTCTCTGTTCCTCAGGCCCACCCCACCACCCTGTCTGCACCTCCCAAGGGTGGGTGAGCCTCCACCCACCCACTCCCTCTTCTCTGGTGAACTCCTCATGGTCCTGCTGGTCTCTGCTCAGATGCTTCTTCTTCCAGGCAGGCTTCCCTGACTCTTCTAGGGGACTCCTCAGTGGCCTGTGCTCCCCCTCCATAGCCATTCTCACAGTTGTAGGGGACATGTGCTCAACACCAGTCCCTCTGCTCAACCGAAGCCCCGTGAAGGTGGGACCTCAGCTGTCTTGTTCAGCAAAATCTGTATCATGACACCTGACTCATAGTAGGTGCTCAATCACCATTTACTGGATGGATGGATGGATGGATGGATGGATGGATGGATGGATGGATGGATGATTCATGGATGAGGGATGGATGGAGGGAGGGAGGGGGGTGAGTGGGTAGATGATGGGTGGGTGGATGCATGGAAGTCTCAGCATGTCAGAGAGGATACATCTAACACTCGGAGCTGGTTCAGAACCCCCCAAATCACACCAAGCTGTCCCTTCTTGACCAGCAGGTCTTCACCTCATGGGAAGACAAAATGTCATCCAAGATAAAGCCCTGCTGTACTGGGGACTTGCCCCGCCTCTTCTTGCTGCTCCTCACACTGCCGACACCTCTGTGCAATGGGTCTCTCAGTCTTAGTACATTCAGGACATGGCAGCTCCAAGAAGCTGTGTCTCTGCCTGGCAGTGGCCCAGGGGGACACACATGGCCTGCCTGGCCCAAACCAGGCTCTTCTCCATCGGTCCCATGGTGATGGCTACTCCTGTGGGGATTAGGTGACAGACTCTCTCCCTATGAAGCCATCGGTTGCCTCAGGTAAATGAACTCCTGGTGATAATAGTGATCCTATCACTATAATAATAAAACTACCACCACCACTGCCACAGCTGGGCACTGACTTCGTACCCAGCTCCAGGCCAGCACTCCAACCTCCTCACCCCGATTCATGCTCTCCATCCCCGCCCCCCTAGAGCTGCCACTGCTCATCCCACTTGACAGAGGAAGAAACAGAGGCTTGAGGAAGTACAGGGACCTGCCCAGGCGCCTCAGCCGCAGGCAGAGCCAGGCTGGCCCCTGGGGACCCCTCCGGGGCTCACAGGCCTCTCAGTGTCTCCCACTCCGGCCCTTCCTTGGGTCCCTGCGTGCTTCTCGCCATCCCCACCCCCCACCCACACAATAAAGACTCGGGCCCTCCCTTTGGAAGGACTCGAAGTGGGCTCCCTGCTCCCTTTTGCAGTCGCCTGGCCCTGGGCAAGGACACGGAGAAGTCAAGGGTGCAACGCTCTGCCTACAGTGGGGTTTTCTGACGCCATCAAAACACAGGTGCGACCAGTAAAATGGTAACTATTAGTGTTTGTGTGTGCATCACCCACACTCGCCTCTCAGCGAGCACGTCCCAGTCCACTGAGAGGCTCGGGCCTGCTGCCGGGGAGGCCGGGGGGAGGGCAGGAGGTGGCATCTGGGTGGTCGGTGTGGCCTGGCCTCTCCCAGCCCAGCCTGGCCCAGGACGGTGGGGTTTTCTCTTTGTCCTGGGGAGGCCCCACCGTGGTCTGCTGCCCCCAGGCTGGGCCTCAGCAAAAGAAACACCGTGCTGCCCAGGCCTTGTGGGGGGAAGCCCCAAGGGGAAGGCGTCAAAGGCTGTGATGGCCCCAATGGCCCCCGAGGGTGGGGTGCATGTTGGGGTGCTCGCATGCCCCCCGTCTCTCCCAGAGGAAGCCCTAGACACCAGGAGCAGAATTCCCAGCTCTGCAGCACCCCCAGGAGAGAAGCCAGGAGGTACCTTCTGTTCATCTGCAAAGGATCCTGCCAAGAACTAAGACAGGAAACTGCAAAGGAAAATCAGACAGCAAGAAAAGGGAACAGAACCTTCCAGAAAGGCAGCCACAGCCCCATCTGCAGCAACTGCGGTGGGGGAGGGGGGAGGGTGGGAAACAGGCAGAACAGTCTCCAAGCTGGAGTGGGGACAGGGTGGGGGGGTGGGGGGGACGAGTGCTGAGACAGCCTGTCTGCTCCAGGCCCACGCTCCGGGGCTGTGGTCAAGCCGGAGGACGCCCGGATGCAGCACCAGCAGGGGCAGGGACCCCAGTCCGATTTCCCTGAAGAGTATGTGGGGGCACGAGAGGTTCTTCACAGGGGAAGGGAAGCATCAGGGGCCCGAGGGGCAGACAGGCCTGGTTCACAACCCAGCTCCTCCTCCTGGTGCTGCAAACCCTCTGGTTTCTGAGCTTCATTTCCCTTGTCCGTAATATGGGATGGACTCGCCTCTGCGTCTGGGGCTGGTTGTGGAAAGTAGCCACGTTGAGCACATGGGGAGCACTCAGTATGTGTCAGCTATCACAACATTGGTTATTTAATGCCACTTACTGCTCCAGCCGTGGGGCGGTGGGGAGCAAAGGGAGCCAGCGTGTCACGTGTGGCTCCAAGTCCTTTACTAACTCATTTACTCAAGCATACTCACTGAACACCTGTTTTGAGCCAGACCCTGTGCTGGGTGCTGAGTGTGGATACAGGGAAGGGCTGGGACCCATCTGCAAAGCAGAGTTGAGTTCAAAGTGGGAAATCATTTAAGTGCAGTCACACCCTTCCAGTGGGTGCTTTAGGAAGGGCTGAGTCCCTTGCTGATGCTGGAGTTTTGGAGACATTCACACTGATAACATGCCTACTGTGTGCAGGACATAGGCCAAGGCACACTCCATGGCAGCACCTCACTGAGCCTTCGGCAGAAGGCTAGGAAGCAGAAAGCATTCAGCCCACTCACTGATGGGCGAGGAGACTTGGAGGAGGAGAGGGACACGCCCAGCGTCTCCGGGGCCAGGTGCCAGGTGCCGGAGCAGGTCTCCCACCCAGGCCTGGGAAGAGGCAGGGTGGCCAATCAGAATCCAACCTCTACTCCCCACCAAGGGTGTCTGAAATGTAGACCCAGGATGCGCCCCCCCCACCACTCACTTAAAGACTAGGGACCTCAGGGCCCAGTTCCAGGATCTGGGGCCACAGAGCCCACAGTAGGGAAGTCCCGGTGGGGAATTAGCTAGGCAACTTCCAAGGTCTTTCCCAGCCTCTACCTTCCCGAGTCTGAAAACCCTGCACCCAGCGCCCAGCTGAGCCCAGCACAGTGAACAGCCCAGTTTGCTGGACAAACAGTGATTCCCATTACTGGGACCCTCAGCTCTCCCAACTGCCCCTGGCTGTCCTCCCATTCCTGGTCTGGGATGCTGGCACATCCTCCCCTTCTGGTTGCCTGCCCACCCTCACTGCCCCCACACACGCGCACATACACAAGCTCCCCCAGCCAGAGGAGGCTCTAAGGAGCGGGGAGGAGTGTCCACCTAGCACAGAGCCCCTCCCCGCACCTTTTGCCTTCTCCCCTATCAATTGCATTTGCATCTGAAACAGATGGAGTGTTGGTACTTCTCCCCCCATTTTTCACAGAGCTCTGGGCCAGGACAAAACCATGTGTAGTAATTAAAAACGGAAAAATGCAATGCAATCCTCCTAGTGGGACTTAACCATCTTCCCCCTTGTAAACCCGTTAATGAATTGTAATTGCATAGACAGATCCCCTCTAGAAACCTGGTAATCAATTCATTGTGGGGCAAAGAGCTTTCCCAGACCTGAAGAAGGAAAGACGTGTATATTAATTAACTTAATTCTTTTTCTATGTAAAAATCGGGACAACAAAAAATATTGGTTGAACAGCAACCTGCCAATGGATGTGGCTGCCCTGGGGAGGTCCTGGCTCCCCTTGTCTCTGGACCTTGTTTCTACCCTGTTAATCAGCGGAGAGCCAGGAGAGACATGGGAATGACACGGAGAACGTGGTGGCAGGAGGACCCAGAGCAGAGATGGGGGGAAGTGGGGCGAGTGAGCAATGAGAGTTGGGTTTGAAAGACCCCAAGATGCCAGCCTCACCTACCTCAGAATCTGACGAGATGGTCCCTTTGGGCTCAGCCCCTCACTGGGAAAACCATGGTCCCCAGGAGGGCGGCCGTGCGGGGAGGTTGCTCTGGACCCAAGGTCCAGTGCAGGTTGTGTTCCCCAGAAGCAGAGGCACATGGGGACCTGTGGGCGAGTGGCTTGCAGAGGGTGCCCTCTGCGAAGGAGAAGAGGAGCCAGGCAAAGGTGCGGCCTCAGCCCGAGTTCATAGGGAGCCTTGGAGGACGTATGGCATCACGTGGCTGTGCCCCTCAGGCCACGAGCAGGCTTTTTGTACCTGTGCCAGCCAGTCATTAGCTGCAGGTCAGCGAGTGGGGAGAAGGTTTTTCTCAGTGAGTCAGCTGAGAGTAACTCTCAACACAGCTAGAACGTGGGTGCACTGGCCCAGTAAAGAGCACCTGTGTGGGGCATCAGCTTCTGTGCCTGTGATGGGCTGAACTGCCTCCTCCCCAAACTCCTGTGTTAAAGTCCTAACCCCCAGTCACTCAAAATGTGATCTCATTTGGAGATAGGGCCTTTACACAGGTAACAAGTCACAGTGAGGTCATTAGCATGGGCCCTAATTTAATGTCTCTTGTGTCTTAGTCCACAGGGGAAATTTGGACACAGACGTGCACACAGAGAGAAGGCCAGGTGAAGAGAGAGGCAGAGATGAGAAGGATGTTCTTCGTACAAGGAACGCCAAAGACTGCCAGCAACTCACCAGAAGCTGGGGAGAGGCACAGAGCAGATTCTTCCTCACAGCCCCTGAAGCAACCAACCCCTGCCAGCACCTTGACCTTGGGTGTCTAGCTTCCAGAACTGTGAGGTGACAATTTTGTTGTTGAAGCCACCTGGCCTACTTTGTTCTGGCAGCTCTGGGAAACTGAGACAAGGCCCAGCTCTGGCCTCGTCCTCAGTAACATCTGGAGATTCTGCTGCTCCCCACCCCCACCCCCGCCCAGCATCGAGCCTCTGAGAACAGCCTCCTAATTTTCCTCAAGGAAATGCTGTTGTTCAGAGTGGGTCAGTTTTATTGATCTATCCTGAAGTTCACTGGTTCTATCCTCTATCCTCTCGACTGCTGAGCCACCCGTTGAGTTTTTTTATTTCGGTCATTGTATTTTTTAGTACAATAATTTCCATTTGGTTCTTTTATAACTCCTATTTCTTTGCTGAGATGTTCTTTCATTTGTTTCCAGAGAATTCATAATTGCCTATTGAATCATTTTTATGACGGCTGCTTTAAAGTCCTTGTTAGATCATTGCGATATTTGATTCGTCTCAGGATCGGGGTCTGTCGATTATCTTTCTCATTCAGGTTGTGATTTTCCTGGTTCTCAGTATGATGACTGATATTTTTTTTTACATTATATCCTGGACGGTTTGAATATTATAAGACTCTGGGTTCTATCTAATTAATTTTCTTTACCAGAAATCGCACCAAGAAGCCAGATGGGTTTGCACGCTCAGCTCTCCCCACCCCCTCACCCAGCATGCCTGCAAAGATAGGGCGCCAACCTACTCCTTGTTGCTTCTGAATGGGGATGTTGGTTCAGCTCTCCACTTGCCCTACTGACACAGCCCGTAAAGGGAGGGGACGCCTGAGGACTGGTGGAGGCAGGGGTGAGCTTCCCACTGGGAGCGGAGGAAAGCAGAGTGCCAGCGAGGCCGCCTCCCACCACCTCACCACGCCTCATTGATGCCAGGGTGGGGGAGAGACTCAGCTCCTCTCTGGGCCCCACTGGTGCCAATTCAGTGGTGGGTGGGGCACCCAGTGTGACTCGCCCACCTTCCCTCTCTACGTCAGTCTCACTGCAGTCAGGTGGGAGTGGAGGCCTAGCTCACGGTTAGCCCCGTGTGACACGGCCCTGCAGAGCAGCCAGAGCATCTGGCCTGCTTACTGATTGGGGTGGGGGATCATCGCTTCCTGCTCAACCCTGCTGAAAATGCAGGCCAGGGGGAGTGGGGGAGAGTAGCTTTTCTGTTGCCTTTGGGCTGGAGTTAGGCAGATTTTGACAGAAAGCTTCTCTGTTAATCGGCCACCCTTTTCCCACTCCCTTGGCCAGAGTGGCAGGTTTTTCTTGGAGCTTTTTCAGGCTGTGTCTGTTGGTGGTTCTGGGCTGGAGGCCGCTGCAGCGCTCTGTCGGGATATAGGGGAGGCAATAAGGAAACTCTGGAACTCGCCGCCAGGTCAGAGTCAAGTTCTGAGGCCCCCGGGCAGTCGCCTCCTTCTGTCTGTCTCTCAGTCTTCTGTGCTCGCTGCCTTGGTGAACCCAGGGTGTTTTAGCTATAAAGGGGGAAGACCTGGGAGGACTGGGGCTGCTCCGACTTGGAGGAAACTGGAGCCCCAGCCTGTAGATATTTTCTTGCCACCCTTCGATGGACATAGAGAAGCCCTCCCTAACTCACCAATAGGTCAGCCCCACCCTCCCCTTGTTACACGTTTCCATGGCAACCCGTGAGCTTCCCATGTGTTACCATCAGCTGCATTCGTATGTTCGTGTGTGTCTGTCTGTCTGTCAGTCCTCAACTAATATCAGCGCCCATCCTTCTGTCGTGTCCATGGAGCCCACAGGGGTCCAAGGACAGGTGTGGGTCCTGCTCACTGCTGTGTCCTCTGTGCATAGCCCAGAGCCTGGAAAAGGAGTGGGAGGTTTTGGGGGGTGGGACTCCTTTAGATAGAAGCTCAGAAAAGGCCACTCTGAGGCGGTGACTTTTCGGCTGAGACCAGAAAGACACAACAATGGAGTCAGGTAGGTGAAGCTCTGAGCTTCTTGGCAGAGAGAGCATCAGGTGACAAAGCCCTTGGTGGGGATGAGTCTGCCGCACTCCCAGAGCAGCGAGGAGGCCAGTGGCTAAGGAGAGAGATAAGGAAACATCACACGGGTCCTCGTAGGCCAGTGGGGGAGGCAACGGAAGCCATGAAAGGCTCCCTCGGAAGGACAAGGGACACGATCTGACCGCGCTCGTTGGGCGGTCTCTGTCTGCTGAGGACTGCGAGGACGGCAGGCATGCATGGGGAGGTTGTTAAGACACTGGATGAGAGACGACTTGGGGATTACATCCGGTAAAGGGAGGAGGTTAAGGGGTGGTTGAATTTGGGAATGAATGACTCTCCATCAGCAGAAGGGTGTCCAGGGGTTAAAATGGGACAGGGTGCAGAATGCACGGGCACACAGTAGGTGCCTTCCCCTCCCCAATTAGAAACTGGCTCCACCCCTCTCAGCTCAGGGCTTCCACGGCTCCCCAGGGCCTCGGCAGGTTAGGGTCGCACAGGCGGCTCCAGGTCCAAGGTGAATGCTATCAGCGGGCCCCTGCAGAAGCAGATGGTGTTCCTGCACCTTCTGCCTGCGACTTGTCGTGGCAGGTGGCAAGTGGCCCCCACCTGTCCTGTCTCAGTGCACTCCGGTACAGGGGGCCCAGGAAAGCATCTCTCCCAAAGCCTCACTTGCTAAGTCCAGCCCGCTTCACTTCAGAACCAGGAATCTGGCCTGTTCTCCATGGGCTGCAGACAGGCCTTAGAAGCCTGCTCCCAGTCTGGACTCTCCACCAAGAATCGTGGAGGCAGAGTGTTAGCACTAGAACTTGAGGCATTATCCGTTCCAGCTCCTTTAGCTTTCAGGTGGGGAAACTGAGGCTCGGAAGGCTGAGTCAAGGACAGTACTTTGGGGTCAGCAAATCTTGGATCCTCATTCTAACTCTACCACCTCATTGCTGAGATCTTGGGCAAGTGACTTACCTTCTCTCTAGGCTTCTTCGTCTGTAAAACATGGCTAGTACTAGTAGCCACACTTACTCTGTCATCAGGCATTGTTTTAAGCCTTCGCTCTTTAAATCCCCAGAGCAACGCCATTTGGTCGGTATTTTCATTACTTGCTCAATCTTGCATGAGGAAGGAAACTTAGGCACAGAGAGCTATGTAACTGCATAAACTTCCATCACTCAAAGCCTAATTGAAATCCAGTTGCTCCCAGCCCCAGTGCTGTCCTCTCTCCGGCACATCCTTGAAGAGGACCCTGAAGGTGAATTGATAAATGCCTGTGCAGGGCTGAGCACAGTCCCAGCACACAGTCAGAGCTCAGTACATGCTGGCGAAGGTGTCAGGCTCCGCCCTGAACTCTGGGGAAACAGCGGTGACTGAGCTGGACATTGAGCCCTAAGGGGCTGCCCATCCCATGGAATTGTTGGAGGAGTGAACTGTCTCTTATAACACAGAAGGGGGCGGGAACTGGAGAAGGTCAGGCAGGGGGCCCCAGGAGCCCCAGGAGGGAAGTGGAGACAGAGAAGGGAGCAGCATGTGCAGAGGCTGGGTGGTGAGGAGGGCGT
Source organism: Artibeus jamaicensis (assembly GCF_021234435.1). NCBI lineage: Eukaryota > Metazoa > Chordata > Mammalia > Chiroptera > Phyllostomidae > Artibeus > Artibeus jamaicensis. The sequence goes on from NW_026522057.1 coordinate 13,157,322, forward strand.
GCCAAGCCCAGGGGCCCAGAGAGGGGCACCAGGAGCCATTGTAGGCCCCAGGGGTCCAAGAAGGGACACAACAAGACCCGAGGGGTTTTTCAGGGTCATTGTGGGGGAGGGATCACACGGGGAGGGAGTTGAGACTGGAGGCCAGTGAGCTACTACAGGGGTGGGGGTTGGGCGCATATTCAGGTCCTTGCTTCCTCACCTTTCATTGGCAAGGGGAACTTTCACAATAGGAGTAGGGGTGGCTCTCTCTCCCCTCCTACTGGTTGCTCTAGACCAGGAGTGGATTCTGGGCACAGACTCTGAAGCTGCCAGGCCATGGGCAAGCCAGGAGCCTCCACCTCTCCCCTCTTCACCCCCTCTCCTTCTGAGGCTGCTTCAGCACAATAAATGATGAAGCAGCCTCATTACTGAAGCCTCTGGCTCATTAGCAGGCAGCTGGAGGGGCTGGGGGACCCCTGAGGAGAGATGGGGGTGGGTTGGGGGGAGCGGCGGAGCCCAGGCGGTAATAACAGCTGCATGGCACTTTGTGCTGAGTTTGGTGTATTCGGATTGGTGTACAGACATCCTGGGCTTTCCTCTTTTATAATCACTCATGATCTCGTTTGGGCTTCAGAACGATCTATGGCACTGTGCTCTTGTTAGAAGGGCCCCATTTTAGGCTCTGAATTCAGGCACAGAGAGGGGGAGTGAGCTCCTCAAGGTCAGGCAGATGGAGGCCCGTTCCTAACAACAGCAGCCCACAGTCACAGAGCCCCTCGTGTGTGCAGGGACTGTTTGTTACCTGCAGCACCAAGGTGCGGGGGCGGGGGGGGGGGGTTAGGGAAAAGAGGAAGAATAAGACCTGGATTTATTGTTTATAAAAATAACATATATAGCAAGAAGCGAACCCAGGACTGACCCGGGTCTGCCTAATCTCTAAACTCAAGCCCAGCCCACACGGACACCCTGACTTCCCCCTCCCTCCCCCACCCCACCTCATTCCAACCCCTGTGACCTGCCAAAGGGCCCGCAACCCTCCCCTTCTTCCCTGGGATGGATGAGATGTGCTGTGTGACTTCGAGCCAAGCTCCTGCCCTCTCTGGGCCTCAGTCTTCCACCCTCCTCGCTCCTTCCCACTCCCAGTCTGCAGAATTTCTTTGTGGAGGGCCATGTGGAAGTCCGTGTGTTAGGGTTCTGCTGATAGGGTGATGTGGGGGTGGGTGAATGGAGGCACACGCTGGGTGTGCCTGGGTTGAGCCTCAGGAGAGAGCCGGCTCTGGGGTCAGGGTCCTGACCCTGCCCTAGACCCCACTAGGGACCCCCAGAGAGTCCCATGAGACCCTGACTGTCTCCTCACCTGCAAAGTAGGGGTCAGACCTGCTCTGGCTCGTCTCTGTGGGTGCTTTGTGTTCACGTCAGGGTTCTTGATCCAAGTTGTGCTTTGGGTGCCTGTGAGGGGCAACCTCGCTTCTTTAATGGACTCCACACCTGGCGCAGTCTGGGTGGGTGAGGGGGACCCTCCCAGAGACAGGTTTACACAAAGGGCTGTCCCCTGAGGGGCAGAAGGGGGATTGAGACTGAGCGTGAGGCTGTCTGCGGGGGCAGGTACAGTTGTTACCTTCGAGAGCATGAGTGGGGGAGGGGGGATCCTGTGTGTAAGTGCACACGTCTGTGTGTGTATTTGTTCATTCGAATCGTGCACGTGTCTGTGAGTGTGTCAGTGTATCTGTCTCAATACGTGGGTGTCTGTGCTCGCATTTGTGAGTGTATGTGGCAAGGGTATGTAACCTCACTGGAGGTCACAGGCACTGGCTTGTAGTCACAGTCTCGGCTTCAGACCTGGCTCTGCTGGGTCACGCCGGGCAAGTCACTTACCCTCCCTGAGTCTCCGTGTCTTCCCCCCGCAGGACCCAGAGGCAGCCCCTCGTGTTCGGGAGCCATCCCTGCAGGTCAGACCACAGTCCTCATCCAGGGGGTCCTCACACAGCCCCGGTGGTGCCTATTACCATGGTTGCAGTTATTACTAAACTTGCCACGTGTGGGGGCCTTCATCTCTCAGGAAAAGCCTTGGTGGGGACCGGACTGGAGGAAGGGACAGGTGAGGTGAGAGACATGTCACCTCGTGAGTTCACTCTGAGCTCTCTGTCAGTCCCATCTCAGGCCTGTCTCCCTCTTCTGTCCCTGAGCTGTTGATGTATTTGGCACCGCATGTTTAATTCACTGGTGCATAAGAAATCCGTCAAGTGAGGGTGTCAGTCTGCGGCTCCGGCCTGTGGGGATGTTCTTCTCCACTCTGGTCCGAGATGCTTGCTTGTCTTCAAGAGCCTGTCATCTGCGAAACTGAAGGGCCCGGCCCCCAGAAGTGTGATTGCTAATCCTGGGCTGGGTCCCCTCCTCCTCCTCCTCCTCCTCCTGGACCGAAGGCTCCCGGGAAGTACGGTTTGAGGCTGACGCTTGGGTAGACACTGTCTCAGAAAGCCCAGAGCCCAGCCCAGAGGGCATGCCAGGGTGGTCGGCAGATGGGAAGTGATTCTGTCAATGGAACAAGCTGGAAGGTCACACTGTCCCATAAGTTGTGGTTATAGAGGAAAGGATTTTGGATCCTGAAGTCATTAGAATAAGTCCTATCTTCTGGCCAATGTTCTCATAAAGACTAGAATGAGTTTCAAGGTCAAAGTTCAAACCAGCATTAGGATGTCAGAGTCCAGGTGAGTTTGAGATTAGGTTGAGGGTCAAGGTCAAAAAGAATCAGGTTGATAATAAGAGTTAGGTGGAAGTTAGACCAGGACCAGAGTCCACATGAGGAGCCAGGCGCGGCCCTGGTGGGGTCCTGGCTGGGCTGGGCCCTGCACCTCGTACTCCTGCTTGAAGCCATAGCCCTCGGCCGTCTTCATCTGGTTAATGTGCTGCAGGAGGTCAGCCACGCGCACCGCAGGATGCAGCTGTCCCGTGTGGTACGGGGAGCCCTTCCGGCCACACGGGCGCCGCGGTGAGCCCCCCAGAAGGCTGCTGGCTTCAGCGACCACACCCCCACGCTGGTCCCCTGCAGTTGGAGAAAAGGAAAGGGTTTCTGACACACGCAGGCCCCAGCTCAACTTGGGGACCAAGGGAGGACAGGGAGCAAGGGTAAGGAGCAGTGCTGGGCTGTTCGCTGGAGCCAAGCAGCCCAGCTGGGCCTATCCGTGTGACTGTGGGCCAGTCCCTTCCCCACTACATCTGTGTTTTCCCACCTGTAAAATGAGCAGGCCGATCACGTGACCTCTGAGGGCCCTTCTGACCCAGCCCGGCCTGCTGTCCCCTTTCTCCATCCCTCTGCTTCCTCCTAGGGCCAGACCTCTGTGACTTCTCTGTGCCTCCTGCAGGAGCAGCACTCAGCAGAGTCCACAACAGCCCCTTCCTTTTCCTCTTCCAGGGAACAATCCGGAACACTGACAACTCCCAGCAATCGCCCCCGTTCGAAGTCTAGCAAATTTCGAAATTAGCTGTTGCCACACCCTCTCTGTGGATTTGCTCTTGAACCCACAGATTAAAGATGACAGGGAGAAGTTCACTGTCATCCTGTACAGTGGCCTCAGCCAATCCAGGAACAGGCAGAGAGGTTCACAGTGCTCCCCCATCCTCCACCCCCAAAACACCATCTCCTCCCCACTGGACTGACCTGCTCCCGACTCTTCTGGTCAGCATCCCCAAGGACATCCGCCGAGGTCCCTGATGTCAGGTCCTGGGGTGGAGAAAACAGCCCCTCAGTCCCACCCGCCCTCGGACACCTGTTCCCACAGCCACGTGTCACGCTCCTCCTCAGGGTCACAGTCCTGAGCTGCCTGTTGCCCGAGGTCTGAGACAGCTGTGCTGCCTATTCGCCCTGTTTTCTAGCTGCGTGGGGCGGGAAAGCAGCCCGCTGCCGTCTGGCCCATCATGACCACGGCGCCGCCGAGGCTCGGAAAGACGGGACTGACCACTTGTACTGTTTCCAAAGCGTGTTCCAGAAAACGCTAGTTATGCAAGATGATTCAGTGGTAGTCCATTCACTCAATAGGACCAATGTTCAATTTTTAAGAATAAATTTAGAAACTTTTTCTTTAAGCCAAATGACACAGGTGTGTCCTCTGCAGGACACGTCAGGACCTCCAGTGCGCGAGTGTGCGCAGTGAACCTCCATCGGCAGAGCGGAAGGAGCAACATTGCCCAAACCTCTTTTAGCATGGAGGCTTTTTTGCCTGTTTCACAAAACGTCTTTAGGAGAACAGTGTAATGCAGTGATGAGCAGCAGGGACCCTGGGTTAAGACGTGTGAGCTTGAATCCCAGTTCCGCCACTCACTGGCTGTGTGTCCTTGGGAAGGCCACTAGCCCTTTCTGAACCTCAGTTTCTACACATGCCAAATGAGGATAGAGTCATTTCTATCCGAGGGAGGTATTGAAATTATTCAATGGGAGGATGTGTGAAAAATATCCATTCCGTTGTTGACACATCATGAATGCCCACAGGCAACTGTTGCTGGTATGATTCGAATTTACCATGAATTCAGACAAGCTCCGAGTCCCAGAGAGGTGGGGCAGCTTCTCAGAGGAAGGAAGGAGCAGACAAGAGTGGAGCTTGACCTGTCTTTAATCTGCCTTTGCATAAAAACTTGAACCAGAACTTGAAAGGTGGCGTTGGAGAGATGGTTCTTCAGAGGCAGCTGCAGCCGACATGCAAAGCATGTGTACAGATTTCAAGCAAGAGAATCTTCTCCGGCTCTCAGAACTCTTAGGAGCTCCAAAAAGGGGACAGGGGAGACAGGATTTCTCAGGGTTTTTATGGAAGCTGTGCCGACAGCTCGCCAGAGAGCTCTCCAAGTGGAGGGAGGGGGCCGTGTGCAAGGACCCCTTGATGGGTTGCCAGAAAGTGCACGCGTAGGTCCTCTGGCTGGGGACCAGAAAACTGTGCCACCTGGTCAGGGTACGTCAGGAGGCTGGAGTATATCTGGGCAGCTTCCTGGCTGAGTCCAGCGGCAACATAAGTTGGCAAATACACATGCAAACCCAAATACAGCTGGCCAGCAGGAGACTCACATAAGTATAATCATATAGTGTTTGTCTTTCTGTGCCTGGCTTATTTCATTTAGCACAATGTTCTCGAGTTTCCTCTATGTTGTAGCGTCTTTCAGAATTCCCTTCCTTTTTAAGGTTAAATAATATTCTGCTGTAAGTCTACAGCGCACTTTGTTTATCCATTCATCTGTCAGTGGACATGAGTTAATTCCACACTATTGTGAATAGTGCTGCTATGGACCTAGGCGGATGCCCCACCCCCAGGCTCTGGGAATCACCCTCACTGTGGCCCAGGGCACAGCCAAAGACCCATTTTGGGGCAGATGAAGAGCAGCCTCTATGCCAGTGACCTTGACCATCAACATGAGAGAGAAGATGGAGGAGGAAGGAGGGAAGAAAAGGGAGGTCAGGAGGGAAAGAGAGCAGGTGAAAGAATTAGGATACAGATAAGGAAGAGGGGGCGGGAGATGAAGAGAGAGAGTAAAGGGGCAATGGCAAGGACAGAGAGATGGAGAAGGGCAGAGAGAGGGAGGGACAGGTCAGACACCAGCACGCCACAGGGAAGACAGAGGACAGAGGACAGCCAGTCAACCCGGCTGGACAACGGTGCCCAAGCAGCACCCATCCCGACTGGACACCGGCCTAGAAGGTGGTCCCCAGTGGTGGACCACAGGGCTCTGTTCCCGCCCTCCCGGCCCACTCGGAAGAACTACAAACACCAGCCAGGCAGACCCACAGGAGACAGAAGTGGGAGGGACACCGAACAGGGCCCGCCTCCAGCCGATCTCAGGGTGGGATTAGCAGATGGAATGTAACAGAGACACTCAGAAAAGTTCTGCATTTGGTTCAAACATGAACCGCACAAGTGGAGGGAGGAGAACTGCCCTGTCAGCCGTTCCTGTAAAAGCTGAGCGGGAGGCTCCCAGTGAGTGGACGTGGGCGGGGCTGCTGGAAAAGCTAGAACAACTCTGGGTGACGCTGATGCAGACAGAGGGTCAGGGAGGAGGAGGTGAGAGACCACTGTCCTCTGGGCTGGTCCAGGACCATCTGAGCCTGCTCTGCCAAGGAGGGAGAACAAGCAAGGGTGGGGGGATGTTCTAGAAGGCTTGTAGAGTCAGGGAAACAGAGTAGCATCAGAAATCAGACAGGGGCCTGGGTGGTAACCCCAGCTCGGCACTTCCTGTGACCTCTGACAGGTCCCTTACCCTCCTGAGCCTCAGTTTCCTCATCAGTAAAATGGGGTCATAGTGCCCACTTGTCGGGGCTGGTGTGAGGACTGTGTGAAGAACTGAGCCCAGAGGAAGCGCCCAGGAGGCGGATCCGAGAAGCCGGAGGCCACCCAGCCAAGAAAGGCTCCGGCAGACCTGACTGCTGTCTGCACTGCACGGAGACCCACCAGTGTGGGGACAGCTGCTCCCCACACAGGCACACACGCACACGGCTGTGGACCCCAGAAGCTTACTCTGCACTGTGCACTCACTCCATCTCCTCACCACAAGTTCACACAGTTAGTGTAATGACTGCCGCCTTACACAAGAGAAAACCGAGGCTCAGACGAGTTGAGTGATGGAGAGGTAGAGGGCGGCAGAGTGGAGATCTGAACCTCATTCTGTTTCACTACAAAACTGCCATTCTCATGCTCACCTCCTGTCGCGTTGCACGCCGTGTAAACAGAAATGTGACGCCTGAAAAAAAAGGAGAGAATCCTGTTCAAGTGGGTGGCACAGGCCGTGCAGCATCAGGTTCACACTGCAGGAGGGACACGGATAAGCTGAAGCTCGCCTATGGGCCTCCGGGCCCAGAAGGGCGTGGGAACAAGGCCACATCGATTAATTAATTAATTGAAGATGTAGTTATTAGAATCCTACTGAATATTAAGTCTTGTTCTAAGCACTGGAGATAAAGAAGAGAAGAAGATGGACAAAGACCCTGTTCTCCCAGAGCTCGAATTCCAGTAGGAAAGACAGACAATAATCCAATTAGCACATATTTGGAAGTGGTATGTTCTGTATTACAGAGGCTGGTCAGGGAGAGCCTAATGGGGGGGGTGATATTTGCACGCAGACCTCAAGCAGGGAAGTAAATGTTTCAATAATTATCAAGAGAATGATTCAGTCTCAGGGGGCGGCAGGTGCAAAGGCCCTGAGGTAGAAATGAGTATGATATGCTCAAGGATAGTGGAGACGTCAGCATGGCTGAAGCAAAGCAAATGAGGAAAGAGATAGGAGACAAGGTGTGAGGAGTTGGTGGGAAAAAGAGCATTTAGGGTCTATGGGCCATGGTCAAGTTTGGAGTTCATTTGTAGTGTTGAGGGGATTCATTGCAGAGCTGTGAGCAGGAGAGTGATGTGAGCTGATTTGTGTTTAAGAAGACCGCTGTGGCTGCTGGGATGAGAATGGAAGCGGAGAGGCCAGAGGAGGAGAGATCATAGAAGTCCACGATGACTGGGGACCGTGTCCAGGACAGGGAAGTCCTGGCCTAGCTGGGGGGTGACACCGTACTGCCCATGTGCTGGTAGCTGCGGGAGCCAGGGGGGAAGTAGAGGGTGAGCTGCAGGGAGGCTCTTACTTCTGCCAACACTTCCGGGTCTCCCACGTGCCGTAACTGCCCGGTCGTAGTCAGAGATCCTTAGGTCAGAAGGAAACTCAGACACCCTCTCATCCAACTAACTCCTTCCGTTTAACGCACGGGAAATTCAAGCCCAGAAGGGAAGGGGGCTTGCTTAAGGTCCCAGGCAAAGTCCGGGTGTCCTGACGTCCAGTCTCCCTCTCTTTCTCCTTCTATAGAGTGGATCTGTTGTGCCAGTTATCACTCTCAGCTCCAAGTTCATGCTTCAAAACCTGACCTACGCTAGTTGGCTGAATTCCTTTAAGCGTCTCTCCTTTACAGGGAGCGCAACATTAAGCTTTCTCAGTAGAGAGCGCCGGAGGAGCGCTGCAGGAGGCAGGGGCTTCTCACAGTCGGTCAGCAACACGGTTCTGAGGACATCTGGCCACACCTGGCCCCTCCGTGCACCTGGAACATGCACCCAAGACTGGTGCTTCTGAAGTGGGGCGATGGGGTGGCAGCAAACTTGTGGGACTGAACCCTTAACCTGTGGGGTCTGATGCTGTCTCCAGGTAAACAATCTCAGAACTGAGTGAAATTGCCAGACACCCGGCTGATGTCGCAGAACTGCCTGGTGGGTAGGAACCCTCACATCTGACATCAGAAGACTGGCGTGTGCTGAGAGCGGCGGAGACACCCAAGGGTGTGCTTTCCCTTCACATTAAAAAATAATTAAAAACGTTTGGTATTCTCGCACACTTCTTGAGATTTCTTCTTCTCTGGGTATGTTTAGACTTACATGTTGCTTTTTACTCTCACTCCTCTTTTATCGGCACCTCCCCAACATGAATTATTTTTGACTGTCTTTTTTTTTTTTTTATTTATCTGTTTTTAGATAAAGGGAAGGGAGGGAGAAAGAGAGGGAGAGAAGCATCAATATGTAGTTGCCTCTCCCACACCCCCAACTGGGGACCCAGCCTGCAAGCCAGGCATGTGTCCTGACTCGGAATTGAACCAGCAAGTCTTTGGTTTGCCGGCCAGTGCTCAATCCACTGAAACACACCAGCCAGGGCCTTGACTGTCTTTTTTAATGGCTGTTCTACATTTGGTCGCATGGTTGCTCTGTAACTAAAGGAGCTAATTGCCATTGCTAGGCTCCCATCTACATGTGTCTGTTATAAATGATCCTGGGAGGGCCAACTCTTCACATAGATCTTTGTCTCCCTCTGATTTTCCCTTATGATAGATTTGGGGGCTTAGCAGTGCGATAGGTATGGGTATGTTTAAGGTTTCGGGTGTGCTTAGCCAAATTGCTTTCTCAGGGGCTGGATTGGGTGCCGCTCTCCGTGCAGGGTCTGGGGGGCGGGGGTCCTGGGCTGGTTTCTGACGCCTTCCCCCTCCTCCAGCATCATCTTTCTGCCTCCCACCTCAGCTCTTCTCCCTTTTCTCTCAGGAAACACAATGGAAAAGTTGATGTTCTGAAATACTGAATCAGGTATTTCTCTCTAAGTAGCTTTAAAAGTCAATATAATTATTCTAGTCCCATTTAGTTTAATTTGCAGCAAATTATGCCTTTAGTGTGAAGTGGGGGTTGCTTTGCTGGTTGGAGTGGAGGCGGGTTTGCCCGTTACAATGGGAGCCGTGGACAAGAGCCCAGGCTGGGCAACTGCATCGGGGCTTCCCAGAGGAGGGGGTCCCCCAGCGGGAGGCTTGTGCCTTGGATACCCCACCCTGTGTCCCCGGGTCAGCTCCAAGTTCACCTGCAGCAGATGACCATGGTGATGGGCAGGTCCAGCGCATCCTCCACACTTCCTCAGGGGATGTCCAGAATGACTGAGCTCACAGCGCCCTGTGACTCAGCCTTTAGGGCTTTTTCCCCCACCCCCCACTCTGTCCCCTCCTGGTTGAGTCTCCTGGGATCGCCTCCCACATGGACCACCTGCACTTCGGGTGGAACTCGAACTCAGCACTGGTCACTGCAGAGCAGCAGGATGGTCAGAACACAGGGTCTTCTCGAGAGACAGACGTGAAGGACTGTGACCGGCAGGATGGAAAACAGTGAAAGCAGACTTTCTCCCATTTCTTTTTTTTTTTTTTAAGATTTTATTTATTTATCTTTAGAGGGGAAGGGAAGGAGAGAGGGAGAGAAATATCAATGTATGGTTGCCCCTTGTGAGTCCCCTGAGGGGAACTGGCCTGCAACCCAGGCATGTGCCCTGACTGGGAATCGAACCGTGGTTGCTTGGTTCCCAGGCCCGCGCTCCCATTTCTGATGAGACATCTGACTGGTGTCTGAGGCCCCTCTTGTTCCCTGTGCTGCAGTTCCTGTGCCTGCCAGGCCTCCATGTGGGGCCCAAAGCCTGCTGGGAGGTCTGCTCCAGAGATGACACCTGCTACCCAGGTGGCCAGGCCTGCACGGTGGCCTCCTGTCTCACCCATTCCATGACCAGGCACCAGGCCGCCCTAGGCAGCCCTCTACCTCCTGCCCTGGGCTATAAACTCTCCCTCTCCTGGTTGTAAGGCCCCAGCCCCACATAGCTTATCGCAATGGTTAATTTTATGTGTCAACTTGGGACGTGTTTTGAGTGAGATTGATGCTCAAACTGGTAAACTTTGAGTAAGCAAATTGCCCTCCATAGTGTGGAGGGGTCTCGCTCAATCATTTGAAGTCCCAGATAAACAAAAAGACTGACTCCCCCCGAGCAAGAGGGAATTCTCCAGCAGACCGTCTCTCTGGGCTCCAGGTTCACACAGCAGATTTTGGACTCTCCAGTTTCCATAGCAATTGCATGAGCCAATTTCATATAATAATCTCCATATATAGCGCACACACACACACCCTATTGGCTCTGTGTCTCTCTAGAGAAGCCCAACTCATACACCTGCCCAGACCAAGAGCCCACGTTCTCCAGGGCTGCTCTGTTATTCAGCAGGTCGCCTCCCCAAGTCCGCTCTCCTGGGTGTGGAGACAACATCTTTGGTCAGCGCCTTCTCCTGTCTCGCGTGCTCCCTTCACTCCCCTCTGTCCAGTAAACCACTTTCTCAAGAATCCGTAGTCAGACTCTGCTTCTAGGGAGCCCAGTCTCAGCGAAATAGTAGTGGGAGTGCTCCTAGGAGTGAGCAGGATGTAAGATGAAATTACTGAGGTGGCAGTGAGGGCGCTGTCACGGCTGGTAGGGGAGTAGCAACAGTCCCTGCCATGTGGTGGCAGTGCCATGGCTGAGACATTCACCAGAGGGAACAGGGAAGAGATACAGCTGGGGTTGGGGGGGGGGATGCCCTGGCTGGTGCAAGTTCTGACACCATGACATATGTGAGATAAGTAATTATAAGGATATTGGAATTAGAGGCTATTGTTAAGTGCCACTGATACACTAGAGACTGAAAATTATAGACTCAAATTTATTGATCAGCAATTTGAAACAAAATGCTCATCAGAGAACCGACTTGGCAGCATATGAAGAGACAGGCATCTCTTGTAGCCAGACACCAGGTACAGGACTTCACCAGGAAAGCGGGAGAGCTCCAAAGAATGACGGCCTCTGGCTAGGAAAGCCTCCTGTGCCAAAGTCAGGCCCCAGCAGGAAGTCCCTGAGACTTGGCCAGACGATGTCTGGATGGATGGACTTGAGAGCCCAGATTCCCCTGAGCCCCTAGGCCTGCAAAGTGACCCACTCACCCCTGTTCAAAGGTGAAAGCCCCCTTCTGGAAGACTGTGCGCAGACCTCAGTTGAGGGGGTGCCTTACACAGTAAGACCTGCCTTCTTCAGGGTCTGGCCCTAGGTGCCCTATGGTCACCAGACCCATAACGAGGCTCAAATCTAAGCATGCGTCAACTACCCAAGTACTGGGTCTGCCAGGGGAGGAGAGAGGTCATACATCCAAGGAGCTGCAGGACCTGGCCACAAAGAGTAGCAGGGACCAGGGAAGCAGACTGGGAAATGGATCCCAGAGGTGCCCCTGGATCAGGAGAACGGAATACAGAGCTGGGCGGTGAAACACGCTGGCGTCGGGAGACTGCGCCATGATCTGGATTCAACACCCTGGGAAGGGCCTGTTCCAAAACAGGGCTCCCTGGCGTCTGTGGGGATGACAGACACCACGATGGCAGATGGCATAATTATCGTAATGAGCAGCAAGGCTGGAATGGCAGCCTCATTAAATCTGAAAACGTTGACCTTCAAAAGACACTGGTTAAAGATTGGAAAGGCAAACCCCAGACTTTATAAAAGGACTGCAAATCATGTATCTGATAAAGGGCTTGTTTCCAGAATATATATAAAGAACTCTCGAAACTCCATACAGAGAAAATAACCCTTTTTTTTAATGGGCAAAAGACTTGAACAGATGCGGATGGCAAATAATTACACAAAAAATGCTTGATGGCTTTAGTTATTAGGAAAATGCAGATCGTACCACAATGAGATGCTACTCCACACCTAACAGAATGGTGAAGATTAAGGAGCCGGAACACCAGGCGCCAGGAGGGACTCCCACACACGGTGGGTGGGAATGGAACGAGGCGCCAACACTGTGGAAAACAGGTAAACACGCAGCCCACCACCGGACCCGGCCAATCGCTCCGCCTATTTACCCAAGAAAAATGAAAACGTGAGTTCACCCAAGGACTCGCCCACAAATGCTCCTAGCAGCTTTATTGGCAACATCGGAAACACTGAAAACCATCCAAAAGCCCATCGCCAGGTGAACAGACGACCAGACTGTGGTATATCCACATAATGGTTACTACACAGCAAGAAAGAAGGACAAACTACTTATACGCAATAACGTGGATGAAACTCAGAATAATTAGGCTGAGCGAAAGAAACCAGACAAAACAATACATGCTTTATAATTCCGGTTGTATAAAATTCTAGCAAATGTAAACTAATCTACAGTGACGGAAAGCAGATCAGTAATTGCCCGGAGGAAAGCAGGACAGAGAAGGGGTTAAAAAGAAGCTAGGGTGGGAGGAGGTAGATGCAGGCAGATGGGCGCCAGCTCGTGGTCGGCAGGGACTGGGAGCTCTCCCTTGTGCTGAGCAGAGCCCCGGCCCGCCTCAGTGCCTTTCCAGACTGTCCTCTCCGGAGTGAGTGTCAGAGGGACCAGGCAGGATCTGCTGATGGCAGGAATGAGAGGACCCCTCCTCCACTCAGCCTGGTCTCTGGGAAAGTTATTCCAGCTGCCGGCCTGCGGCCATTCTGGGTGATGGATGGTCTCTCTCCAGTGTTGGCTGGAAGATGGGTCCTCTTTAATCTGCTGCAGTGTCATTAAGACAGAAAACATTTGTTCTGTGGGGCTTCGGGTGGCCTTTAGAAACTGCAAGTTAAACACCAACCAGAAAGGGCTGCTCCAGATTTAACCCTTCCCTTTCCAGACAGGCCCAGGCCTCAGGCGGATGGGTCTACAGATCACCGGCCTGGGGCCCCTCACCAAGCTCATCTCAGCCTGGTAAGTGAGTGGGTGTGAGGGTTGAAGGAGGGGGAAGGGAGAGGAATCCTTGAGTCTCTCCGTTTGGGTGTTTGTAGGGCCCTCCTCCGAGGCTGGTTAGAGAGCAGAGCACTGGGAGGCCCACACTGGGAGCTGGGTGATGTTAGGCTACTCCCTTAACCTCTCTGTGCCAGTTCCTACAGGGTGGAGGGGCTGAAGGAGCCTCTCAGCTCTGAGTTTTTGGGGTCTTTCATTTTTCATGGCAAGAAGAGTTTGGTGGTCTTCTCCAAGAGGGGTAATGTGTTCATGGTCCTCCCATGTTCCTGCACTGAAACCTGCTGCCCTCTGGGACCACATGTGACCAGGCCACCTCTGGAGACAGAAGGGAAAAGGTAACCTGGACGAGCTGACAGGAGGGAAGAAGCCCCTGTTACTGATTGTGCCCTGGAAGCCCAACAATTTGCTGGGACCACCCCTGCTCAAAGACACACACACACACACACGTACACACTACCCCATGCTAGCTTCACAACACAAGAGAGAGTTCTCACCTTGATTTCTCCCCTTTCCACCTCCCTGCTTCTGTACATGCAGCCCCCCCTCCCAGTATACCTTCCCCTCCTCTATCCAAATCCTATCCAGCCCAAGGCCTGCCTCCTCCAGGAAGTCCTCCCTGATGTCTGGCAAACTCCTGATGGCTCCACCCTGGTGGCCCACTAGTTATTCAATTTCCCAACAGTTTTGGATTTTGCTGCCATGATGCCCAGACATGAAGCGTGGACTCATTTCATTGTTCACCAGGTTAATTTACTGGGCACCGACTTGCCACCGGGCACTGTGGGACTGCAGAGGGGACATAACAGATGTGCATGGAACACCTGCAGATGCAGGTGCTCCCTTTGCCTGGTGGGGGCCCACGTGGGGTCCTGGCAGGCTCCTCCCCCTGTTGGGAGGATGAGGGACCCTAGGTCCAGAGATGGGAAGGGGGCTGCTCAGATCCTGCAGTGAGTCAGTGCCTGGGACTCAAAACCAGGCCAGCCCTGGCTAGGGTGGGTCAGTGGGTTGGACGCTGTGCCATAAACTAAAAGGTTGCCAGTTCAATTCCTGGTCAGAGCACATACAAGAGGCAACCAGTTGATGTTTCTATCTTACATCAATGTTTCTTTCCCTCTCTTTCTCCCTCCTTTCCCCCTCTCTAAAAATAAATAAGTAAAAAAATTGTTTAAACAAGACAGATTCCAAGATCCACTCCACCCACCCCGGTACCTGCCTTGAAATTCTTTAAGCCCCCTTGGCTAGGGCAGGATTGCTCATTTAACTTAGAACCCTATGGTCACACGAATGGGGCTCAAGTGGCCACTGATGTGCAGAGAAGGGGGCAGAACAGGAAGCAGCCAGGCAGGGCCCCTCAGGGGACAAGGGTAAGGTGAGGGAGGCACCCAGCACAGGTGCAAACTTCTAAGGGACGCCCTCTCTCAGGGCCATGTGAGCGCCTGCTGCTTCTCCGTGGACGCTCTCGCCACTCTGTGGACTTGGGTCTGTGGTCCACCTGGGAGTCTGGGCCCCCTTTCTTCAAACTGTCCCCAGGGCCTGTCTGTGGCTACCGGACATAATCCGTCTGTCTTCAGACTGTTCTCTCACCTTCCCTGGTAGGTCCTCTCACCAGCAAAGTTCTCAGAGAAACTCACTGGTCCCAGGCAGTGAGAGGGCAAGGCCTAGCTCTGGTCCTGGCACTGGGTGGCAACTCCTGTCGCTTGGAGCTGGTAGGAACTTCCTTGCAAACAACTGTCAACATAAAAGCAGTAAAGCAGTCCCGTTTTCCTGGTCCCTGGACTCCCTCTCTGGCTCTGTCCTGGGGCCGCTGGGGTGAGAGGAGAGTTTGTCGATGAGGCTAATAATGAGCATCAGCTTGTGACCCCACTTGGGCTGCTCCTGGGTCAACTTCAGGTTAAGGAGAGAGAAGAAAGAGAAAATTAAGTCCCAGGGTGCTACCACCAGAAGGATCCCCCCCAAAACTGAATCGAACTCTCTCATTACAGATGAGGAAACTCAGTCTCTGAGAAGGTGCCAGAGGTTTACCCTTCGGGGCATTGCTGCAACTGGCCTGCAGGACTCCTGGGTGTCAGTGCTTCTGTGCGAGATGGGATGTACGTGTGTGTGTGTGTGTGTGCCTCAGCACACACAGGAAGGTCACAAGGACAGATGTCTCTGGAGTGGGTGAGCATGAGCGTGACTGGGTGTGTGACAGGAGGGACAGCGGCTGTCCCTGAGTGTAAGGGTGGTGGCCTCAGGTAGCTCGGCCCTCTCAGAGCATGTGGGTGCCTGTCTCAGCCAGGCCACACCGGGTAGGGATCCAGTAAACACTTGCAGGATGCAGGGAGAGCGAGAGGGGTGAGATCAGTGACATGGGTGACAGTGTACAAGGTGCCCAGCACCGTGGTGGAAACCCAGAGTCCAGGGCTTGGTGCTGAGCCCCAGGGGGTGAAACGGATACCACCCTCTCCTGCCGCAGGGAGGGCCCACTCTAGGCTCAGGCACTGAGCCTGCAGGGGCACCAAGTGGCCTCAGCTTGGGTGGGGGAGGGGGCCAGCCCACCACCGAGCATCTGCTGGTGGGTAGCTCAAACCTGCATCTGGGGATGTAGATGTAGGTCGCGGACACCCAGGGTGAGTTGGGGCAGGAGGACCAGCTGCCTCCCAAGTCCGTCCCAATCCCTTAGCCCACAACTGCACGGGCTCTTCCAAATGCCCTGGCAGCCTACCAATGATTCCAGTTTCCTAGACTCATCCCCCCACTCAGCTTATGGTGAAAGGGACTCGCTGATTTAGGACATAGGATCTGCAGTTAGAGGGGCATGAGGAAGGGTTTGTACAGGAGACCAGCTCACTGTCCACTGTGGGGAGCCACACCCTAACCCCCATTTCCTAATGCCTCCCTGGGTCCTGTGATCCTGGAGAGGATGCAGCCGACTGACCCCACAACCAGGAGGGGAGGAGAGAGGAGGTGGCCAAGGTGAGACCCATAGTGTGATAGTTAAGAGTTTGGGACTCCAAGTTTGACAGACCTGGGTTCAAATTGTTCTTGGTGTGAACTTGGGCAAGTCCCTCCACCACTCAGAGGACAGCTATCTCATCAGGGCAGGCCCCATCCTGGACTCGGACACATTGGCACTATCCTGGAGATCGTTCATATTCCCAGAGAAAGTACATTCTTCCCCATCTAATTAATCTAATTAGAAGTAATCAAGTTGTGGAGATCTGTGCAGCAGGGTGAGTGATTAGGAAAAATTACCTCCCTGCAAAGAGTTTAGACATAATGTTTTTGATTCCATAATCTAAAAACCAAATAAAGGAGAGTGGGCTCTCTCTCCCCAGCCCCACTGGCGAGAGCCCAGAGATGGAGTGAAGCTACCGCCAGATGGGCAGGGAGGCAGAGAGGACCGGCTGAGACAGCCCCTTGCAAGCTCTGGGAGAGCCGTGCTGTCTTGGGACCACCACCCACACCTTCGGGCACAGCCATAGTCCCACCATCGGGCCGCTCTCACACACCAGTGGGGCTCGTACACACCCAAATCCTGGGACAAATGACACGTCTGTCCTTGAGCTTCAAAGTGTCCTTCATATTCTATTCTAATAGACCCTCCCTCAAGAGAACCCAGAATTCTCGGGAACCAGAGATGATGTCATGTGTGTGCCCACATGTGTGTGTTGGGAGAGGAGTTGCACCAACTTCACTGCTCCATCGGGAGGAGCTTGGGAGAGCACCTGAGGGATGATGCCTGGGTAGCGCAGTGCCTTGCAGGGTCCCTAAAGCATACTCCCTCCTCCGTATTCAGCAGGGAGTAAGCGCTCAGGTTATTTCAGGACGGGGGACCTCTTTGCTGAGAGCAGGGCCCTACCCAGGCCATCCACCACTTAAGGATGAGCAGAGGCTGGGGACAGATATCTTCTGCCCGACTGGGTTAGGTGGACTGGCCCTTCCACCCACAGCCTTTCTCAGTTGTCCCCCTATTTACCTGAGGCGCCTCATTAGGATCAGAGAAACTGGGGAGAATAGGACTTCAAAGGGACAAATGGAGGGGCTTCCCTTAGATAGAGGGCCTGTTGTGGGGAGGGAGACAACAGTCTTCAGAGGGACTCTTCCCCAACCCCTGCCTTTGGGTTTAAAGATGAACAAACATGATGTAGCATTCAGGGCCATAGATAAAGCCTGGAAGCCAGTACTCAGAATTTTATAACCCAGAGTTAAGACTATAGAATTCTTGACCCCAGGTCTATAGATTGTAAAACTCAGAACCACAGAACCTGGAGGCAAAGACCCCAGAATCACAGAATTCTAAACCTGGATATTCAAAAACCAGAGTCATAGAATCCTGTGCCATGGAATCTAGAACAGTGAAATAAAAGACACTGAGCCCAGAGCCCAGAATCACAGACCCTAGAACACTAGACCAGAGGACTTTTATTCTCTCTGAAATGCTCTTTGCCACCTGTATCACTGCAAAACCCTCATCCCCCCACTCAGATGCCCTTCCCCACAGGAGTCTCCTTGATACCCAGGCTTTCACAGGGCCCTCCTTCATCCGAGGTGCCCAGCTCTCTCCTGGGTCCTGTGATGCTGTTATGCCTGTCGCCTCCTACCACTCAGGTCTGATTCCCTCTGCATTCACTCCACCCCTGCACTGGGCCTGACCCAGTTCCACACTCATGGTAGATACCCGAGGCATGTGTGTGGAAAGAGTGAGTTCCGGAGTCATTTAGCTTAAACGCCTTTATGTTCCAGATGGGGCACCTGAAGTCACAGTCACAGTGCATTTAGAAAATCCCAGAAAAGACCCTGGTTCTTCTCATTCTAAGCCTAGAGCTCCTCCTGTGCCCTAGATTGTCTCTGAGGGACTGAGCATTGGCACGGAGAGCTGCCATATCTTGTTGCTTTATTATATTCACCCACTGTTGTTAGTTTCACCTTCGAAAGCCCCCAAAGTTTAGGAGGCACCACTCAGTCTAGGGTTGTTGGTGATGGTGGTAGAGATGACAGTAGCTTGCCTGGAGGAGATGGCACCTGAGCTCAGCAGCTATGGGAGGCTGTGCCAGTCAGAGAGAAGTATGTGAACAGGCCCAGAGATGCATCTGCATTCAGACACTACAGGTGAAGGGTAATCATTGAGACAAAAGGTCATGTTAGAGGAGACCCTGCAAGGTTTATATGTGACCTGAGGATGTTTAGGCCTTACCTAATGTATATCTTGTATATATTATATCCCCAGACTGCATATAGCTCCTTGAGGGCAGGAACTATGTGTTCCTCCCCAAATACAAACACAGATTTGATCAAGAGAAAAAGTAAAGTTGTGGCTTGGGAATACTGCTGAGCCGAGTCTCAACTGAGGCAGCTCAGCTGAAAATGAACGAACGTCAGGTTAGACCAGGTGGGTGTTACAAAGAGTAGTCTGAACAGGTGGGGGCAGGGGCCGAGGAGGATTTGGGAGCCGGGGAAGGGAAGGTGTGTGGACATCAGGAAAGTGGATCCCAGGTGAGGTTCCTGTGTTGGTTAGTGGCCATGTTGGTTTCAGAACCACGGACAGCTCTCGGGCAGTGCCATGGCTTTTCTCTTCAGGCTCCTGGGATCACTCACTTTCCTCTGCACTCTGGATAAAATGTTCAGGTCGATAAAGAACATTTTTTTTCTTGCAGATTATGCATTGTGACCAGGAGTGAAGGAATGGGTTCTGGAGCCAGACTGCTTGAATTTAAAACCTGGCTCTGCCCCTTAATAGTTATATAATCCTCAGCAATTTTCTTAACCTCTCTGCTATGGCTGCCTTACCTGAAATAAATAATGGTACCTACCTCCTAGGGCTGTAACGAAGAACAGATAAATGTCATTGTAGTAAAGAGCTTGGCATAGTGACTGGTACACAGGTGGTACTAAAAGAATATGTGAGCTATTATTGTTGTTGTAATTATTATCCCGAGATCTTTCTATGCAAGATGGGAATTCTTGCACTCAACTTCCATTCTTTAAAATGAAGCCATTTGCTTCAGACACCTTATTAGACCTTTTTACCGTGAAAACATATTTTATGTTGTTTTGTTAATAACTTAAAATAAAACAACAAAATAAGGGTATTTGAGTTAAAAAGTATTTAGGTTCCATAACTGTCCAGCTGTAATTGTCCCCGGGCCTGATTCAGAACTTTTCATGAGTAGATAAAGAGTCGAGCACGAGGCGTGACCAGATATGGGGCCTCCGGAGCAGATCATAGGGTATACTGATTATAAAGAACTGTAAGTTCTTGTCAATGTTTTTAGCTTCTATATTGTTCCTCTCCACTTCCCCAGTGTATGTTCGGGCTGCTAGGCACCCTGAGCCATGGTATGCAGACACCCACCCCTCTGCTCACACACCACCCATCAGTCACATTGCCCTTTGGATTTCCTGAACAGACCACAATGCTTCTCTCCACTGACACACCCCATGTGCTGTTTCCTGTGCCAGAAATGTACAATATCAAAAAGGATTATTTCTGTTGCAAGGGGCAAAAAACAATTCAACCTGGTTTAAACAAACTAACAAAAAGGGGAAATTAATTGCTACATTTCCCTGAGACATCCAAGGAGTTGATGGCATCAAGCATGGTTGGATCCAGGCACTAAAATGACGTCATCAGGACCTTGTCTCTCTGTCTCTTCGTTATCAGGGTCCTTCACAGTCGTACTCTCTACTCGAGGTGGGAAATGAACACCATAAACACCAGATGACATCACACTGGATGAGCAGCTCTCTTTTTTGTTTAGCAAAAGTTTGTGGCAGGATTATCATCGGTCCAGCTTGGGTCATCTGTCCATGACTGAGATGTTATTATTGCCGAGAGGTGAAATTAACTGAATGGCCAGGGCTGAGTGGCAGAAGCCAAGGGTTGGGTCAGCTCCATCAGGGCAGTCTGAGAGGGGGTCAAGGATTGCTTTCACAGGAAAATTGGGGAGTGGTCCTACCAGAAGAGGGATGAACTCTAGACAGGCAAACAAAAAAACAGGCCAAGCTACCCACTTTGTCTCCCCTCTTTCTGATGTGTGCATCATCTTTCAGATCTTGGCTTAAATTGCACCTCTTCAGAAAATACTGTCCCGACCTCTGAGCTAAACCACAGCCTCTAATCCTTTTTGCTTTACTTTTTAGCTCTTTTATATTCAAAGTTGGTTCTCTATCAAAGAGAACCAGAGCCAGACACTAGTCAGAGTTATAATCATAGATTTTATTCCAAAACTGTTACAATAGGGGAAGAGAGACTTCAGTATAAAACTAAGCACAATTTTAAATACAAGCACAAATAGGGATGTATAGCCATAAAGCAGAGTGAGCAGTTGCTGGATGGGAAATTACTAAGAGGAGACCATGGGGGGGGGTGGATTCTTATTAAACTGACCTAACAGGATTCTTACTGAATGTAGGACAGGGTAATCAGATGCCAAAGATGGGAAGTTCTCTCTAAACTGACTTAGCAGGATTCTTGCTAAAACTAGACTTGGCAAGAATGGATATGTAAGCCCAAGATCAAGGTCTGGTCAAGAGGAGGGCTCAGAGGAGCCTGTCTAAAGTTCTGTCAAGGAGAATCTGCCATTGCTTACTAGGCACCAGTCACTATTCTAACTGATTTACACATATTACTTAGTTTAATCCTCCCAACTTCTCTATGAGATATATACTTTTATCTCCATTTCAGAAGTGAGGAAACTGAGGCCCAGAGAGGTTAAGTAACTTTCTGAAGTTCCCACAGTCAGAACGTGGCTGGGATTATAATCCAGGCAACTATTCTTCAGAACCCGCTCTCTTAACCACTGTGCACACTCTTTTTAAACACAATCGTGCAAATAATCACAAGCCACCTGTACTTTGATATATTTTTGATGTGATTATTTACTGAGCACCTGTCTCCTCCACCAGGTCATGAACCCGAGAAGGCAGAGATCCTGTCTGTTGTGTTCATTGTTAGAACCGGGCTCATCTAGCCCCTCACACAGCATGTAGCACATGGAAGGATGTGGTGTCCTCATTTCCCAGTGGGGATAAGGAGCCCACCCAATGTTTCCCTCCCTACAGGAGGGATTTGGAGAATTAGCTCCAAATGTAAGTTTCTTCTCCCCTCTTCCCCCTTGGTGGTGCACTCCTTTCCTTCTCTCGCCCTCCTTCCTCTTTCCTGCCCTCCCTCTCTCACTCACCCTCATGCTATCTTCTTTCTCTGCCTCTGTACTATACTATCTCCTCCCTCTCTCCATCCTACCTCCTAACTAATTAAATGATACTGTGAAATGCATTTCATTTTCATTTGACTCAGGGGCCAAAGGGGGCCGGCAGCCACGTGTTCATGAAGCAGCTCTGTGTAGAGGGATGTAATGAACCAGTTTTATTACAGCCATCCTCTTGGCTCATTCCATGAGACGATTATGTATTCACTGAGAAAAAAGAAGAACCACAAACCTCAGCCACAAGTGCTCGAGACTTAAAGGTGGGGAGGGAAGGAGGGTCCGGCTCTGAATCCAGAAAGAGCCTGGGCTGCTCAGTGCTCTGCGTGTGTAAAGAGCAGGGGAGGAGGGACAGCTGGACCCAGGGGACCCCTGGACTCCTGTTACCGCAGCGCGGCCATAACCGTGCGATCGGAAATCCCTCTCAGCTTTGACTTGATCCACGTCAGAGTGTGGTTATTTAACTCATGGGGATGGTTGCTGCGAGGGGTTCTCAAATCTGTCTGTTGTACACCCAGCACCTAACAGCGCCAAGCACAGGGTGTGTGTGGAATAAGTGGCGTAGCACATTACAGACCACTGTTTTATTAATACACATGCTACTGTGGTTGTAATGAGAGAGAAGTGCATTAAAAACATTTCTGAACTCCTGCTAGCTTTCCGCCATTATGTCCTTCCTCAGCCATCGGCACTCAATAGTGGTGGCTGTAGTAGTGACATCATAAGAGCAGCCACCATCTGTTGGGCACTTACTGTATCACACTAGGCACTGGGCTTGCTGGTTTGATGGATTATCTCATTTAATCTTCACAACAACTCTGGGAAGGGAGGGTAGTTATTCTTATGTTTTCCTAGTTCCCTTTGGTGAGGAAGGAAGCCAAGCCTCAGAAGTAAAGAGCTACGACCAAGACACTGAACATTAGACAATGCAGGACAGTGATCCCTGAGAGACGGGCCACAAAGAGGTGAGGCCAGGGGCTTCCCAGCCATGGTGCAGGAAGGAGGAACCAGGTGGAGCTGAGCTAAAGAGACATTGCCAGGAAGCCAGGAAGAACAGGGCAGTCAGGGATCATAGCACAGAGTGTCAAAAGGAGTGAGAAGAAACAGAGAGAACTTGGTACATCCGCAGAGGGTCCCTCCCAAGCATGCCACCGAGGACTGAGAAGCGCCCCCGTCTGAGGAAGCTCTGGAGAAAGAACCACCCGAAAGAATGAGAGGTCACAGAGCCAGAACCCACACAGGCCTGGGAACAGAGCCTGTTCCCTCTAGCCCGACTGGGGAACCCGTGGCTCACAGGCATTTGAGAAAAGCACACAGAGGGTCTCACCCAGATCATGGGAGGTAAATACCTGTAGACTAAGCATTACTTCAGGTCCACCTAACAAGTCTTAAAAGCAAGACCAAAAGGATTAAACTGTTAATTATTAACAAGTAACTACACCCCAGAATATAGCCTAAGAAATGAATAGAAATACAAAACTACCCAGCATCCAACAAGACAGACTTCACGATGCCTTGGATTCAATTAAAAGCTAGCAGGTTGCCCTGGCCCAGTGGCTCAGTGGGTTGGAGCATCATCCAACACACCAAAAGGTTGCGGGTTCAGTTCTTGTTCGGGGCACGTATGGGAGGCAACTGATTGATGTTTCTCACACCGATGTTTATGTCTCTCTCTCTCTCTCTCCACTACCTCCCTCTCTCTCTAAAATAAATGAAAACATATCTTCGAGTGAGAAAAATAAAAACAAAAATTAGCAGGCACTCAAGGAAAATTCAACCCATAATGAGGAGATAAATGAACTTAACAAAACCAACTCAGGAGTGACAAAGATGGTAGCATCCTCAGAGAAAGACTTTAAAAGTTGTTCTAACTGTATTTCCTATGTTCTCAAAATGAAACAGTGATCGTGGAAGATATGAAAAAGATCAATGAACATGGACCAGTGAAAACCACAATGTGTGAGATGATATATATACACACTCACATACATACACTGGATGAAATCAACAGCAGATTAGAAATTGTGGAAGAAAAGATTAATGAACAGGATGCCATACCAATAGAAACTATTCAAACTGAAATACAGAGAAAGAGAATTTTTTAAATAGACAGAGCAGCAGTGAATGTTGGGACAAATTCAGATTCTACTGTACATGCATAATTAATGAAAGTCCCTGAAGGGACCTGTTGGGTCAGGAATTCAAACCCAGGTCCCTGATGACCCCTAAGTCCATTTCCTTCTTCCCTCCACACTGTCTACATTTATTCTTCACTCTGTGAGGGTCCCCATCACTCCTCCAGCTCATGGTCTCCCAAAGCCAGCAGGCAGGTCCCTGGAAAAGGAAAGCCTCAGTAAATCTGAGCCATCAGCAAGGAGGGGCTGAGTCAATCCCTCTGAGAAGCAAACATTTCCGGCAGAGTAAATCACCAGCCTCTTAGCCCTGGCAGGTGCAGACGCCCCTCCTCCCCCAGGAAGTTTGTAAATCAGAACTTAGACCTGGATTACAGGCTCTGCTGAAGGGGAAGTGAGGCAGGAAGGGGAGGGGGGAAATTTAGGGAGAGGGCAACTCCCCAAGCCAGGTCCTTGGCAGGTTTCTGGGATGGTGGGGAGGGGCACAGTGAGGGGCCATTGCTCCCACGTGTGCCCCTAGAGGGATGATCCAGATGGTGCCTGGGGCTCCTGCTAGCCCAGACATTCTGAGTGTCTCTGACCTGGGTGTCTGGGGGCAGCTGAAGAAAAGAGTCTGGGCTCAGTGAAAAGGCTGGAGAGGGGGCATGGGAGTTGGCAGCAGCTCTGAGCTGAGCCCTGAGTGAGGGCGATTGGTAGGAAGAGGGAGTTGGTGGTGACAGAGGATAGGCCCAGGGTAGGGTTGCCCTGTAGAGACCCTGGACCAGGAAAACTAGGAGAAAGCCAAAGGGGCCAGACTTAGCACTCTGGGCTGGCAATCAGAGCCTAGGTCAGTGCTGGTTCTGCTGCTGATGAGTCATATGACTGAGCATGTCTCATGGCCTCTCTGTGCTTCAGTTGCTTCATCTGCACAAGGGAGACAATCAATCCTGTCCTGGATGCTGGGCTGTTGGGAGGACTGAAGGGGGTCAAGAAGGGGAAATCCTATTGGAAAAGGACCTGCTCCACTTGCCTCTACTCCCAGTATCCCTGCCCCTGAGAGCAACGTAATTGGAGGAGGCAGGGAATTTATGCAAACGAGACTTCTCCTTTCCTTCCTTCTATCCTTTCTCCTCCAAGGTCACCATCACTGTGGCCTCATACTTGCTGGCTTGAGTTTTCCCGGGGATGGCTGGAGCCTATAACACATTGGTTGTATTGTTTAAATGAACAGCAGCTCTGGCTGTCTCTTCCCAGGACCCATGCTGCTCTAGAGCCCTACCACTGACCCTCCCATCCTAATCCCTGCCCCCCTCACCAGCTGTGTGACTTTGGACAAGTCACTTCACTTCTCTGAGCCTCAGTCTCCTCTTCTGTTAAATGGGTATAAGAATGCCTACATTTGTCCAGTGTATTTACACATTCTTCTAGTTCTCAAACAGACATTTCTTGGGAGCCTCCTGCATGCCTACCCTGGCCTGGAAAGAGGACAGAAGGTGGGCAGGGGAGACGAGGCCCTGCTTTCTAGGAGCTTCCATGGTATTGGACTGTCAGGTGGCTAGTAAGAGGCCAGGAGCTGAAGCAATGCAGAGTGGCGGGGGAGGGGCGGGTGACACATCCTGAGTCACAGGGTGGGTCCTGAAGCAGAGCCCTGGCCCAGCAGCTGCAGAGCAGACACGTGACAATCCCTGGGAGGGGACCTACAGTGTGCGTTTCCTACAGACCTGCGAGCCAGTGAAGTCACCTCCCAGAGCAGGGACGTTCCGAGCCCAAAGCAAGCCTCGGCTCCTGGTGGAGGCTGAAACCTTCTGGGTGCCCTTGTCTCCTCGGGCTCAGACAAGGCCCCATGATCTGTATAGGTGAGGCTTACCTGCTCAGGTGTGTCCCCCTGGAAGAAGGACCCTCAGCTTCCCCTTCCTGAACTCTCCGTCACCTCTCCACTGGCTTCAGAATGCCCAGCAGTCTTACCTTGGGACGTGGAGATCTTGTTATCAGAATATTCTGTCCACTCAGCCATCCATAGCGGCTGGACGAGCAGCACCTTCATCCCCACAGGCGATAACAGAATTTTTAATTATTATAATCATCACTTAAAACACTGCTTTACTAGCACTGATAAATAGAATGAGATTTCTCTTTGCCCATCCTCTTTGCCCATCCTCTTTGCCCATCTCTCCCTTCAGCTCCAAATCTGATGGTGACTTTTGTAGGTAAGCAGAGGCTCCTAAGGGGGACCTCGTGCAGGAAGACACCTGGAGCAGAGGGTGTGAATGTGGACATGGAGACACAGCTGGGGCCAAGGGCCCCGTGTGTGCATGTGTGTGGGTGAGTCTGCCGGCAGATGCTTATGCACATGTGCAATGACTAGGGGTGGCAGGGGGCAGATAGCACCTTGTCAGGAGCAGGACACAGGAGGTGAGGTCAAGCGACAGATGATGGCATACCTGGGGAGTAGGTGATGGGGTGCAGGTACAAGTCTGTCCCTGGAGGTAACAGCCAGGGCCCTGGAGGGAGGTGGGCCCACATGCCAGCTTCCTAGTTGTCTCGGCCTCTCCTGAGCACTCACGATGCGCCAAACACCCTGCCTGCCTCGGCTCCCACCCCCCAATGAGGTGCCACTGCCCCATTCTGCAGAGGAGGAAACTGAGGCTCAGGGCAGCTGAGTGACTGGCCCAGGGCCACAGACCACTGAGGGGCAGGTAGGGAAACATGAGCCTGGGGCTTTGGGAGAACAGGGCCCACTCCTCTCCCAGGGTCCCTCCACTGACCCCCTCACTCAGGGTCCTGGGGTGAGCCATGAGCTTCCTGGCTCAAAAGGGTCAGGGTAACAGAGTACTAGAAAGACTGACACCCCTCCCCACCCAGGGTGCGGAGTCTACCACAGGGCTTTCCAGTGTGACCTTGAGCAGGTCCCTCCAGTCCTCTTAGCCTCACTCCCCTCACCTGCCAAAGGTGGGGGAGGGGCGGCAGGGAGAACAGCCTGGTCTTTGGCACAGCCCCAACAGCCTGGGTTCAGATCTGGCCCTCAGCACCTGTGAGTTTGCGTCACCTTAGGTAAATTGCTTAACTACACAATCTTCTTATCCATAAAGTGGGAGACCACAATAAAAGAACAGGTGGCTTGTATCAGTATCATCGGGAGGAGGTAAGTGCAGCTCCTTAGAAAAGTGAGAGCAGGGCCCAGGGTAGGATAAATTCCCAAAAAATGGGAGCTGTTTTAATGTGATGATGGGCAGTTATGAAGGCCAAGCGTGATGCTAATATCTGACACTTATATAGCGCTTTGTAAAAAGAAATGATGCTGGTAAGCACTTCATTCAGGACAAACTCAGTGAATGTCACTGTGCCCCTCACTCCCTGCCCACCACTGACCCCATTTCAAGGCCCCACCCCCACCCCCAGTGCTCAGCACTCCGCCCACCTGCCCCCAGCCCTGCAGTCTGAATCCTGGACACAAGGGGCAATTTCATTCTAACCCGCACCCCAGCCCTGGCGCTGAGCAGACCCTGCTTCCCTGAGATTTCATTACTCAGCCCTGCAAGATTATGCCTCCTGGCCGGCTGACTTCTCGCCCACAGCCGAGGGGCAGGGGGCGGGGCGTGCTGGGAAGAGGCGGGCAGGGGGCAGGCCAAGCAGTGCTGTGAATGAGGTGAGGGCTTGGCTCCCAAAGGCAGGGTGTTTGCTTCACAACTGGAGCTGATTGACTTCAGCCTCCCTTCCTCCCCGTATTTCTTAGATGAGGAAACTGAGGCCCAGAGAGGGCGAAAAACTTACCCAGGGTTACACTATAAATCTGTTTCAAAGCAGGGACTAGAACGCAGGTCACCCCTCGTGTCACCCCTCCTGCCAGGACTCTTCAGGCCACTCGGACGATGGGGGATTAAAAGGCTTGTTTAAGGGCGACCGCAGGGACGGGACCAGTCTGCTGCCGTGTGGGAGAGGGGTCTAGGAAAGGAGGCCGCTGGGGTCAGGGTGAGGAGGTCGGGCACTATTATGATGGGTAATAGGAAGCCATGGGTGGTTCTTGAGCACAGTAGTGACCCAGTCAGAGCTTGCGTTAGGGAGCTGTCTCCAGAAGCCGCATGGGGCATGATTGGAGGTTAGGAGTCCAGCAGGTTGGGGGGGACCTGGTGAAGAAACCGGGCTGTGATCCAGGAGCAGAGTGACCAGAAAACTGTAACGTAACACTAGGGACTGTGTATTGACCACGATGGGTCCTAGGAACTTCACGTGCTTCATTGTATTTCGTCTTCCAAACTGTCCCATTAATAGTCCTGCTTCTTCATGCGACTGAAGCTCAGAGAGGTTGAGTTCTCCCCTGAGGGTCTAACATCTATTAAACGACAAACCTGAGGCTTGAATCCAGCACTGCCTGCCCCACTCAGGGCTGACATGTCTGGGATTGTAATAGTGGGGGTGGGAAGGAGGGAACCTCCCACAGACACCTAAGAGGACGAACTGACAAGGGAGGGAGGTGGCAGACGGATGAGACTTGGAGGATCAGCCTGGGAGTTTGAGCTTTGGGGGGGGTGTTGGGGTAAGGCCTGGTTTGGGGAAGAAGGTAGTGAATCCAATGAGCAATATGAGGCATTTCTGTGGCTAATCTCATTCCCAGTAGCTTCTAACTTGATTATTTAAAAGAAAAAGTTTTAAATCAGTCACTGATGATCCTCAAAACTAAATGAGCATCTCTCTGAGTGCCTGACTCTGAGCTTTGTATCAGTCAGTCAGGCTAGTCAATACTGCGGTAACAAATATCCCCCAAATCTCAGTGTTGTAAAATCACAAAGGCTTCTTTCTCACGCAGGCTACCTGTCCCTGGTTGGCTGGCCCCTCGGACCCACATTATCCTCTCCCCAAGCCCCAGGCTGACAGGTCCAATGGAGCATCTCAGATCATTCAGGCAGAGAGAAGAAGCAGCAAGGGGCATTGTGCACTGATTCTTAAGCTCCTATCTGCTCCTATCTCATTGAGCAAAGCAAGTCAGACAACCTCACCCAAGCTCAAGTGGGCAGAGAAGTGCAGCCTACCATGTGTCTGGGAAAAGAAGAGAAAAATTGGTGTACGGTGCACGTGCCAACGGCTCGTCTGATAGTCCCAGTTGTGCACCCAGGAGGCAGCTCACATTCCGCATTTCCAAAGAGAACTTCCTTCTCCTCAGAACTACCACCGCCAAGCCTTCCTTTGCCCACAAATGGTGCCTCCATCTACCAGTGAATCAATCTGGGAACTTGAGGCTCATTCTGACTCTCCTCTTTTCCTGCCACCCACTTCAAATCCTTCATCCAGTTCTGTTGATTCAACCTCAGGGGTGTGTCTGGGTTCCATCTGCTTCTCTCCGCCTGCACTGCCTACAGCCTGGTCCAGGCCCCCAGCTCTGACACCTGCAGTGGCTCCTGCCAGGTCCCCCTCCTCCTTCTTGCCCCTCCACACCCCATCACTCACAACAGTGTGACCTTATAAAAACATGTATACCTGTCACTGTCCTGCTGAAAGCCATCCAGTTGCTCCCAGAGTCAACTTCAGAGACCTCACATGGCCACAAGGTCGTGCTGGATAAACAGCTGTCTCCACCCTCTCCCACAGTCCCTCAATTACTCCTAGATGTAGCAAAGGTCTCTGTGCTCACCTTCCCACAAGTGCCTGGGACGTCCTTCTCATGGCTCCCGGCTGCGGAGACACCCTTCTCATCCACAGATATCAGCCAAGAGTCTTTAAAGCCTTCCCAGACCTCCTGGGAAAGGATCCCCATGCAGGCGCTCTGTACCACCTCATCCTGTGTCATTACCTCCATGGCATGTAACACTTTCAGAAATTATCCCGCTTATTTATTTGTTCATTGGTGTATTTATTATCACTCCTCCCACAAGGCTGCAGGCTCCAAGGGGCAGAGACCTTGTCTGCCTTATTTCCTGTTGAATCTCCAGTGCCCTGCAGGATACTGGGCACGTAATAGGTGCTCAAGAGACAATTGAATGAATGAATGGATGGATGGGTGGATGAGTCACTGAATCAATGAATCAATGAGTTAAGTCAGAGCCCAGACTTCCTGCCTCCTATGGTAGGATCAGGGAAGAGGGGCTTTAAGTATGGTCAGGGGCTGGTCCTCCCAGGCTGGAGGTCACAGTGGGGACCTGTCCTCCCTGGTCCGTGGTCCTCTTGACAAGGACCTTCTCTCATATTTGTATCCAGGTGGTTTGAGGGCCAGCATGTCACCTCCCCTCCATCTCTGGCTTGCCACCTTCACCCCTTCCACACGTTGGCTGCTTCGGGAGAGAGCCAGCCTGAACCCTGGGCCATCCACAGACCCTGCCCACCTCGGGCCTGTGAAGAGGACCAAAGAGAGGATGTCTACGGAGAGGCTCGTTCCCTGCCTTCAGGGAGGCCTCAGGTTGGTGGGGGGCAGGGCATTCCTGACTCCTGGTGACCCCAGGCTGAGGGAGGAGACACACATAGGTTCTCAGCAGCCACCCACGGGGCAGCAGATTCAGACACCTGCCCCAAGGAGTCCCCAGCCTGCCGGAAGAGACAGTCCTGATTTATAAACACCGAGTCCAGTAGGGGAGTTCTAGTCCTCTCTGGGGTCAGGAGCTCTACCTCAGGGAGAGACCGGGCACTGCTGAGGGAGCCCCAGTCCCCACACATCACACAGACGTGAGCTCACACTGTCCCAACCGAGACCGGGTGGTGAGGTGGCCCTTGTGCAGGTGGGGACCCCCATCCCTGAGGCAGAGGGGCAGCTTGGGGGAGGAGGAAGCTACCCTCCCCGATGAGGGGACACTGAGGCAGAGTTTCCAAGGGCTTCCCTCCCCTGGGGGACGTATCCCCCCTGACCCAGTGGAAGGAGCCCGGAGCCCAGTCTCTGTGCCCCCAGCATCCTGAGTCATCGTAGACAGACCCCCGGCCCTCTCCAAGCCCGTCTCCTCCAAGCTGTGCCTCAGGGTGAGCTGGGTGACAGCTAACGGTGGCACCACTCCCCCCCGGATTACCTCTCCCCTTTCATCACAGCCCCTCAGCCCGCCCCGCTCACCCCGTCACCGGTGGTTCATGATCCTGCAGTTGTGAAAACAGAGGCCTGACTAAATTCTTGGGCCCGTACACCGCCCAATGGGGAGGCCAGGTGGGCGCCCCGCTTCCACTCCATCACCCATCCTAATGCATCGTCTGACACTTTCAATTTATTTTTCAATTCCTCTATCATCAGAAATGACGATTAAATTTCCAGCATAAATACAGCTTTAGCAAACTGAATTAATCACAGTGAGGAGGGGCAGTCAGACGGGCTCAGTGCGTCTCAGGCGTAAACCCTTCGGTCCTCACCAAGGCCCTGCAGGGAGGCCCGAGGTCCCGGGGGTGTCCCTGGAAGCCACCCCTCAAAGCCTCACTGGGGTCCCCGACCCTGCACCCTTGGCCCTCTTTAGGCGGTTCTCCTGTAGGGAGTCCGGGAGAAGAGTCTTGCCCAAGGTCACCTTCCCCACTGGGGCAGACTCAGGGGACACCCGCCCCTCTTCCTCCAGCAGCAGGGGGTTCTGCAGGAAGCCTTCCCCACCCCCAATGTCCACGGGGCGGGACGGGCAGGTGGACCTGAGCACACTGACACCCCAGGCACACCCCAAACCCCAGGGGTTTGTCTTTCTTGAGGCTTTTGCTTCACCATTTGCTCCGCCCACCAACCATGAGGAACTTCTCAGAGGTCCCCTCCTGGCCCTCCCTGGCCCCAGCTGTGCCCTGGGGGTCCCACCCGCCCTGAGCCTCTTTCCTCGTCTGTAAAAGGCTCAGTGATGCTCTGAGGCTGAAGAAAATGAGGGAAAGGGACACAACGGGCTTCTATTAATATAACATTAATATCAGTACAGAAGGGGCTTTGCGAATAGTTATGTGCTGCGGCCCCATCAGGCGTGTGGTTGGTGGGGGGCAGGGTGGGGTTAGCAGACCCTGTTTGGTCCCTGTTGGTTGCTGGATTAGTCAAGCTCCTCCCTTGCTTATTCATTCACCAACCCATTTTAAAATAACATAAGCACCTCTGCAGGCCATGCTGTGTGCCAGGGGCTAGGACACCACGGTGAGCGGAGCCAGACCCTGGCCCTCGGTGTCCCCCTCTGTGAGATGGCGGTCACCTACACGATCCAGGGGCCCCGCCTAGACTGCCGCCCTGAGGCCAGGCTGAGGGAGCGCCAGCAGGGCTGGGCCGGGCGGGGCCTGGGCAGCGCACTGAGAAGAGACTACGGGGGTCTGGGCGGGACTGGTGAGCGATTCCAGAGAAGACAGGGGTGCTCCCACCCCCGCCCTGCTGCTCCACACGGTGACCTCCTGGTCCGTGGCTGCTGTGGCCTCATCCTGCTCTGGGAGGCCCCGCCTGGGGAAGGAGCCCTGGGCCCGCCATGGACTTGGAGCCTGACCCACGTCTGAGCAGGGAGCCCCCACCCCTCTGTGTGCAGATGGGGAAACTGAGGACAGCAGCTTCCCGGAGACCACACAGCAAACTGGTAGTGACTAGTTCCCACTGACGTGCGTGCTTGTGGTGGAGACACGTAAACAGTAATCACAACAACAACCGTATTAAAGGGCACCTCACACTGAGAGTTATTTCGCCCTCACAGCCTCCCCTTGGGGTGGATGCATGACTGGCCCCATTTTACAGGCAAGAAGACTGAGGGGAGGGCCCAAGCCCACTCCCATTGCAGCTCCTCCATCCCCACCCCCCACCCGCAGCACTTTCCCCAGCGGGCATCTCTGTGTTGGGGGAGATCACTTCACTCACGTCCGCCCTTCCTGCTGGTCTCTGACCTCCAGGTGCTCAGTGGCCGAGTCTGTGTCACTCACCCTGACATCCCAGCCCCAGCACAGTGCCTGTCATGCACCAGGCACTCACTAAAGATTTAAGAGAGAGAACAATGAGAGCTCTTAGGGAAACCAAGTCCCCCAGAGGAATCACACCCACTCCCTGCCCCGTCCTGCCCCCAGCACAGGCAGACCACCCACCCCGGGCTCCCGCCAGCCCTGCCTCCCACCCTCCTTTGCTCTAAGTGCCTGGCAGGCTCAGAAGGAGTTAACAGCCCCAGCAGCAGGACTCCAGGCCTGCCCGGTTGGCTGAGCCCCTTAATGAAGCCCTGCACAGGCACAGCCGGCTGCTGGAGGGTGGGTGGTGGCCAGGGGACCCTCTCAGGAGGCCAGTGCACTCTGGGGAGTCAAAGTGAGCCCCTCCCCTGCAGAGCCGTGTGCACGGGTTCAAAGCCCCCACACATCAACACCTCCTTTTGTCCTCGAAGCAGCCCTGGGGCACTGCTGTTTACACAAGAAGAGGGCAGGGAGGGAAGTGACAGGTCGAGGGGGTGGGGAGATGACAGGCCCAAGGTCACTAACTGCTCAGTGCTCCCCACCTCTCACTCAAGTAGAATCCTTCCTCCTCCTCCCCAGTGCTGGTGGCTGACACAGCCAGGCTTTCCAAGTCCCTGCGTGCTCCCCGCCCACCCTGCCACCCTGCAGGGCACTCTGCCTGTCCACAGACTGAGCAGCTCCTCCTCAGGTCCCAGCTGCCCCCTCCCCTGGGCCCTCGAAGTGACGGAGATTACAGAAGTTTCCTCGGGGACAACTGTCTGGCTGAGACTTCAGAGAGTGCTCAGGAAGGGCTCAGGGCAGGGGCATCTGAACTGAGACATGAAGTGCCAGGGTCAATCTGTCCAGGAGCACAGGGTCAGGGTGTCATTACAAACAGAGCCCCCTTCACTCTGAAGTGTCCCGGGGGAACAATGAATCCTGTAGTTGCTTCCGTCAGTAGGGTCAAAAGAGTTCATGTCCATAAAACCCAATCTGGTCCCAGTACAGGGCAGGCAAACCACACACGAGAACCATGACACCATCATTGCTATTGCTGTCACACTATTGTCACACACACCTATAATAGGTCACACACACACACACACACAAGTCCTTCCTATTCACCTGCTCTGAGTCTCAGGGACCACCCCTGGGAGGTGGTTGGGGTGAGCACTGCCTGCCCTGGGTGAAGCTGCCCAACCTGGGGCTGTCGCGTAACTGAGCACCCTGAGCCCCCACGGTGGGGGTGCAGCCAGGTGTGGGGTCAGTCCCTCCCTGCCCATCATCCTTGCAGCACCTGCCAATGGACTGCAGTGTCAGGGACCTGGGGAGGCCTAATCAATCGTGGTGATCGGCACCTTGGCCGGATGTCTACCGTGAGGAGCCAGCCCGCTCTGATGATCAAAGATCCAGGCGGTTGTGTTCAAACACTTCCCAAGTGATACGCTTCTCACTTGTATCTCCAGGAAAACAGTTTATTGTCAAGGACATTGGCCAGGGTGGCTGGCTGACTGGACCCTTGCTCTCCCTCCTGGAGTCTGAGAGGGTATCGGGGTGGGCGGGGCTGGGCATCAGAGTGTCTGGCTCAGGACACAGGACAGACACGTCCGCTGGGAGAGCCACATCCCCATCCCCCCAGGACCCCAGGGCCCTTCACTGGGTAGCTGTCTCACCTCCGCCCTGTTTTTCCTGTCGTCTGCAAAGTCTCCTCACTGCATGGGGGTCTTCACCAGTTTACAACCCCCCTACTTCCTTTTATCCTGCCCTCTGCCCAGCTCTTAGTTTGCTTTGTTTCTGATGTGCCCCAAGCCCCTAGAACAGTACCTGGCACATAGTAGGTGCTCAGTCAGTGAGTGCATCCCTAACAACACCAGCTCATGCACAGGCAGGAAAGCTCACAGGCCCATTCACTACAGTGCTGCAGGTGACAACAGGGTGTGATCACAGCTCATACGCCTCAGAGCCCTGGGCTGAGCACTTGACCCTCACAAAGCCCCTGAGGCAGGCACTATCATTAACTTCTCTTTACTGATGACTTAAGTCCCTTGACCAAGGCAGCACAGTTGCAGAGTGGCAAAGCCGAACCTTGAACCTGGCAGTGTTCTTTAGGCACTCTGGGGTCAGACTCAGTGCCAGGCCAGGTCAACCTCCCCACCACCTGCCCTCACCATTCTCCTGGCAGTGCTGCGGCCAGAACCCCCACTGCCCTTCTGCAAGGTGTCAGGTGAGGCTCAGGAGGCAATGACTTGTCCAGTCTCTGTCCTCAGCTCTAGCCCTACCCCCATTCCCATCCCTCCCTCGAACCCCAGCACCTCAGGACCAAGAACACAGACAGGTACAGCCTTTGGAGGTCCTGGTGGGGAGGGCCCTGCTGATCCTCCCCAGGTTCCCCAGGAGGGACAGAGGGGCCAGGTGGCGAGCCTCGAGCCTGGGGCCTTCAGCCTCAGGTCCTACAGCCACAGGAAGAAAGCCAGAACCCCCCAGGTATCTGTCACTCAGCTAAGCCAGCAGCAATGACCCATCCAGTCCCAGGCCCCAGCAGGCCTGTGGGAGCCTGTCAATCAGGGCCAGGAGCTGCGGCTCTTCCTTCCACGATTCTTCCCGGCCTCACCTCAGGGCTCCAGGCCCTCTTTGTGGTCCAGGGAGAGACAAAGTCATGGCCAGCACTAGCCTCCTTGCTTTCCATTACCACAGGACTGGGGTCTGATGAAACATTTTGGAACCCCTGAGTTCAAGGTCCCCAAAAGCAGACTTTGTGCCAGACACACAAACCACCTGCGTCACCTCACTGAACCCTCACAACAGCCACACTCATATTGTCACTCGCCCCGTGTTGCAGACGAGGAAACCGAGACACAGGGAGGTCGAGATCTCGGCCCACAGCCGCACGCGGCTGCTCTGGGTCAGAGCAGTGAACGCTCGTCCCCACTCGTGGTGCTGTCCTCTGGCGCCCCGCTCTGCCCGGGCCCTGGGGTGGACACCAGCGCCTCCGTGACCACGGGCACGCTGGGCAAGTGGGAGCACGTCCAACCGCCCGATGCGGACGTGTCTGCGCCTTGGGTCCGGGCTGCCGGACGACTGAGTGGGAGGTATGAGTGTTTCAGAGCCACTAAACCAGACCCACGGGCCCCCCCCGTGAGCCTGGCAACTCACTCTAAAGATTGCACTGCACCTCCACTTTGCTGCGTAAATTTGAAGTGGCCTTTGGCCAAAAGCAATAAAACTCTCACCCAGAAATGTTCGAAGGACTTTGAAATGATGGGCCCGAGCCCTGGTCTGACGTCTGGATGTGGACAGGGGACGGTGGCAGCAGAAGGAAAGAAAAAGCATGACAGCAACTTCCCACCCGCCCGCTCCTTCCAGTTTCTATTAACCTCCCGGCCCAGAGCCCTGGCCTGTGGGTGGGGAAGGAACCAAGTGGGTGGTGGCAGCACCGGGAGGGGCATTCCAAGGTCACTTTGCCCTTGAGGACGCCCAGCCCCCTCCAGCTGGGGCAGCCATTGGCCATGCAGTCCAGAGCAGAAGAGCAAGGGGGTAGCTGCCAATCCTCCAAGGTCGGGATCATTCTCAATATTTTGGATTCACAGCACCCTAGAATTGTAGGCAGCCCATGTGAGGTTGTCCCAACAACCCAGCCATGAGGACAGTTCATAGCAAGGACAGGGTCCTGCTCAAGTTACCACGTTTTGTCGAGTACACACTTTCTCCTGCCTTCTGCTCCAGGTCTCCATGTGCAGCCCTGCTCTCTGAGCCCAGACGGTGCCTCTTCTACAGACGCCGTCCTGTTTAGAGGTTTCCAGCATTGGCTCAAGGCTTAGCTGGGCCCTCCTACCTTGCTTTTGTATGAGTTTTGAGACTGGTTCATCTTCAACTGATCACAAAAAAGAAGGAAGTTAGAAAGGGGAAGGAGCCACAGGGCCAACCTGGCGGTCTCCAGCCCAGCTCCCCCAACCCAGTGATTTTTTTGGACGAAGTGGGGAAGAAGAGGCGGGTCCTGCCTACATCTGCCCTCCATCCGGCAGTGACCAAAAGCAGAAGACAGAGGCTCCTGCCTTGTAGCACAGTGACCCTGGCCCCAGCAATAATGGACTCTGATGGGGGCGGGGGGTTGACCAGGAAAGCAGAGGAGGGCATGACTGAAAAGGGGAAGAAGACGTCGCCCCTCTGACAGTCATGTAGGTCGTAGCAAACGCCATCCCACCCCAAGGCACAGTCCCTCCACGTTCCCCACCTGGCACCCCACCTCTAGCATGCTCCCACGAGTGCCCTGGAGTCTCCTTCTGAACTTTCTCTCCCGTGTGCCAGGCAGACAGCCTTCCGCCAAGGCTGGGAGAGGATGTGGAGGACGCCCACCCCAGCTCCCTGGCCCATGGGGGGGGCAGCCGGGAGGCCTGTTTTAAAACGCCTCCTAGCGTTTCCTACCAGGATTGAGCCCCAGTTGCCTCCTTTGGTGACTGTCCCAAAACGTGCTCTGGTGAGTTGGCTCTAAACCCTTCCTAGTTGTGTCCTTAGGCAGGTCACCTCGAGTTCTGACTTCAGTTTCTTCCTGCTCATGAGGATGCCACGCAGCAGTTGGCAAGATGTGTGACAGTGGGTACCAAGGGCTTAGAGCAGCACCTGTGTGCTGCAGGCGCTCCATCCGGCACATGCACTCTAGCGGCACCTGTGCCTTGCCCCAGCCCCAGAACTCATGTCCTCATGTCAACAACAACTCTCGATCTGGGGAGGGATCAAAAACTCCCCCCTTCTTCCACGCTATCTATAATTCTGGGTGGGGCTTTACCCCAAGCCCCAGCTAGTCAGGGTATGACAATAACTATCCCTCAGCCATAGCTATTGGCTCAGGGATGGTCACATGGGTCAATAAGAGCAAACAAGGTGCAGCAAACATTGGCTGGGGTGCTGGGACAGAGGTGCATGGTCCCTGCCTCCGAAATTGAGCCCCAAGGGACAAAAAAAGCTACTGCAGCTATCTTGCCACCACACAGGCCCTGAGGATGGAGCCAATGCGGCAGAAGCAGAGCAGAGAAAGAGACTCAGACATCATTTGAGCCCTTAATCAAACCATTCCTGAAGCCCTACTCTGACTTTTAAGTTACCTATGCCAATACCTCCCCTTTATGCTGAAGTCAGTTCGATACGGGTTTTCTTCTCATCAAGTGCAGCTGAAGGCATTGACAAAGACATGACTGCTGTTGTTGGATGTATTCTTATCCTCTTGAACCTCCCCAATTGCACCAGGCAGATACCAAAGCCCAGGCAGAAAGGACAGCCCAGAGAAGTCAAGGGTCTAGCCCAAGGTCACACAGTCATCATGGGATTAAGCCAGGGCTTGACCCAATCCCCAAATGCTCAATCTTCAATCTCCCCAGGTAGCTCTGCTGCCCACCCCCTGCCCCAACTTGGTGGTCAAGTACGGCTGAGCTGTGGTAGATGCTTGTAGATGACCATACACATGGCTGCTGGGTGGAGTCTTCCTGCTGTCCCTACATGACCTACGAGAGGCCCAGATGGTAGGAGAAGAGTAGATAGAGGGTAAGAGGAGTGGCCACAGCACTGTGCCTAAGAAGAGCTACATGTGATAGAGCTACACGACCTGGTCCAGCCCTGGCTCCACCATTCAGAGCAGTAGGACCTGGGACCAGTGACTCCACATCTTTGTCCCTCAGTCTCCTCACCTGTAGAATGGGCATTAATAAGAGTCCCTGCCTCAGGGTCTCAGGGGAGGCTGTCAAACACTAGCTTGGAGTTCGCTGAGTAAGACGTAATCTGAGATCTGACTGATGCCACCAAAATAATTTAAAATGAATTTTTATTTTGTAAAAATGGCAACCACCTAGTGTAAAACATCCATGCAATATGAGACATTACCAAAAAGTGAGTTCAGTATTTGGTGGAT
Organism: Artibeus jamaicensis; assembly: GCF_021234435.1. NCBI lineage: Eukaryota > Metazoa > Chordata > Mammalia > Chiroptera > Phyllostomidae > Artibeus > Artibeus jamaicensis. The sequence continues at coordinate 13,195,377 of NW_026522057.1, forward strand.
CTCATCCTAAGCACCTCTCTATGCATGTAATTGCATAGAAGGGAAGATAGATGAGGAAAAGTGAAATTACACAAGTTATCTGTAATAAAAGCATATCGAATATAATTTAACAGAAAACATTTAAATTGAGGTTAAACTGAAATAAATATCAACTTCAAATAAATGTTGCTTCACAGGAGATATTATTTCCTAAAATAAGTTCACAGTTAAGAAGAAAACTTATACATTTTTAAGATGTTGTGGTTATGCTTTTTTAAAAAAACTTTTTTTAATTTTGGACTGACTGTATTGACTCCCTTGTAATAAAAGTTAGGAAGTTAGTGGTCTTGTTACCCTTACACTGTTCTTTAAAATGTGATTATTCCCTTATCAGGCCTTATATACTTCATGCTCGTGCAGAGCACAATTCTCATGAAAATCTGGAGTGAGCTCTGCATTTAAATGGAGTCTGGTCTGAGCCCCAGTCCTTTCTGCCTACCTACCTGCCTTTCTTTTTTTAATTTTAATTTTAACCATATCTTTGCCTTTTTTATATTATTTTTTCATTTCAAAATTTTTAACAGGATATTTTTTCCAGAAAGACTCATGCATGTCATTTGGTGAGCTCTGCACACTGGAGAATGTGCTGCCTTTATACCTGAAGACAGCTTGGCTGGGTATAAAATTTGCAGAGTGTATTTTCTTTCCCTCAGAATGTTGTGGACATTGTCCCACTCCGTCTTCCAGCATTATTAGGGTGATACGCACGCCAACCTGATTTCCCCCTCTGTTGTGATTTGACCTATTTACTACATGAATCTTTTATTTTTGAAACTCAATTATTTCACTCAGATTTGTCTTAGAGCTGATCATTCTTCAGCAAAATTTCCTGGGTGATTGTGTGTACTTTAGGGTGGCCGATTCATGACTTTTCCAGACTTGCTGTATAATTTGGAATTTTTTATACCATTTGTCCCATACAAGGTTTATTTGCTAGATAACCTCTGTCTCTCTTGTATCCCCCTCATCACCCTACTCCTTGACACCAGAAAAGGCTCTCCTTTTCCATTAAATGTTGTCTGACTTTCTGCAGCTTATCCGCAGTGTTCCTTATTATAGTTCGTCACGCCCATTTTATTCACTGGCGTTTGTAATGTGGTTGTAATCTCTCGTTTCTTTTTCTGCTTTCCTCTGTCTCATTCCTGAGGACGGCCAGCTTGATTTCATCTCGTGCCGTTACTTCAAGTCACCTCTTTCAATCCTCATATTTCTCATTCAAGTCCTTTTAAAAAAAAATACTGTGTCATTTGAAAAGGATGGAGACTGTGACAAACAACTGTTTCCCTGATGTCTTCGGGCAATCCCTCTCGTGGTGTGTATTCCTCACCTGCCTTTATGTCCCCTTTCTCCCTTTTTGCAGCATCTGTGCACAGTTCCTGCGCTGGTCTCTTCTTAACTCATCTTTGAGTGGGGCCAGTTCTTCTCGGGAGGGAAGTGTAGGGAGGGGTGGGAGGGAGGGCCTTGGGCAGCACTCAGCTTCCACTTGGGTGTGCCCTCTCGGAGTCTCCCCACATCAGTGGTTTCCTTTGCTGTGGGAGCACAGCTCAGTGTTCGACACTCGGTAGGCAGGGTGGCCCCAGCCAAGACTCTGGGGGAGATGTCTGGGTCTCCATGCCCTCAGCCAGGGATTTCTGGAGAGTTTTCAGGTTTGGGACATATCCCACAAAGCCTCAGCTTTCCTATCCACAAAGCAGACGCACAGTGTCTGCCCAGGGCCACAGCTTCCTCTGTGCCAGGGCAGATGTCACAGTATTGGGGCAGATGTCACAGTATTGGGGCAGATGTCACAGTATTGGGGCAGGAAGACTTCAGAGGATTTGATCTGTGGTCATTTCCTATTTCAATTAAAAAAATCAAGGGGAAAAAGAAACAACTCATTTATTCCTTTTGTTGCTGTTGTTGTTGTTATCTTTAGTTGATTTTGGGAGAGGAATAACACTCAAAAGTCCTTATCACCATTTTTACATAGAAATTAAATGCTTCCTTTTCTCACCCATTATCTCTTCATCCTAACACCAACCCTAAGAGGGGAGCAATATTCTGTCACTCTGGGCCAGATACTGGCGGTGGCAAGGCCAACAACTAGGGGACCCAGTGTCTGTATAGAAGGCAACAGGGCATGGTCACCTCCAGTAAGAGCAGGTGGTGCTCACAGGCGCCCTGCTCTGCCTCAGGAGAAAATCCCGGTACCTCAGCCAAAGATTCTCTTGTGCTTTGGGTTTGGGTATACACAACACTTACACAGCAGATGCATAGCAGTCGCATCACTGCTTCTGGGTTCGCCACCCACAGCAGACAGCACTAATCAGCCACGGCACTCGCTTATTTTCCCTGAATTTTTTCAACACTGCATTATAGGCAGACATCAATTAATCAACATTGGCAAGTGAAATGAAACCTATTTGCCACTCCTGTATTACAGTTTCTTTAACTATGTTAAACACTGGCAAAGGAGTCAGCAAAACCTGGGCCAAATTTTAGCTCTGTGATTACTATCGGGATATCCTCCAACAAGTCTTTACTTCTCTGAGCCTCGACTTTCCCATCTGTAAAATGGGGATTACTGATATCACATAAAATTATTAAAGGGAATACATTAGACAGTGCATTTTAGTTGTGGCTGCTTTTTTCTACAAAACTTCAAAACTTACTATCTTAAAACAATGAGCACTTATTTAGTTCTTAAGTGTGCCACATAGCTAGGGGATGCTTTTGAATGAACCAGTGTGACTGATCCCACTTGAACCTACTCCCTTGTCTATGGCAGGTCAACTGGAGCTGGTTGGTCTTTGGTGCCCTTACTCAAATGAATGACAGTTAACTGGCTGTCAGCGGTGTGATGGGGTGCTTAGGCCATGGGGTCTCTCATCTTCCAGCAAGCTAGCCCAGGCTTGTTCCCATGGCAGCAGCAGGATTCCAAGAAATTGGGTAGAAGAATACAGGGTCACTTGGGGCTCAGGCTCTGAACTGTTATGCTATCATTTCCACCCTCTTCTACCAAGCAAAATAAGTTGCAAAGCCAACCCGGTATGAGGGATGGGGAAATAAACTCCTGCACCTGATGGAAGAAACTGCAAAGTCGTATTTCAAAAGGCATGATTACAGGGATGGGAATTGTGACCATTCTTGCAATAAGTCTACCATAGCACTTTACACGCTAATGGACACGGTTGATGCTCAATAGTGGGTTTTAAGGGGGGAAAAATAAAAAGTCACAAATTGTGCATTTTTTCTCTTGGTTGATGGAGCTGATAAAGACTGAGTATAGCAAATAGCTTTCATCTCGTGAGTTAACTCCAGTATTAGAGAAGATTGCAAGGTTCACACTTAGCGGGAACGGTGCTGAAATCAATCAGCACATGAGTTTGCAATAGGAGGCCCTGGAAGAGCGTGTGCCAGGCAAGGAGACCAGAGCTTGGAGGAGCCAGGCCCTGCACCCTCCTGCTCTCCCCACGGTTCCTTGTGGGATCACACAGGTGCATGAAAAGCAGAGTATTCTTTTAACAAAATGGCATTTTCTGCTGACCTGATGACAGTCTGGAGGCACATACAATTTTCATCAGAGCTGACAGGGACAAGCACTAATGAGAAGGTCAGTGGACGGAGCAACAGCAAGCCTGTACTATGGTCCCGGTTCCCCATGGAGCAGCTGTTTGATGGCGAGCAGGTCCCTACCTGGGGATGGACGCTGGCAGAGAAGGGATGGTGGGGGAGGAATGCTGTCCGACCTAGCCAATGGGGCGAGCCCCGATGAACTCTGACATGGAGAATGAGTCAGTTTGTTAAAGGCAGGCTGCCCCCCTCTACACTCAACACTCACCCCTGTCTCCCCCACCCCTTCCCTGGTTCCCTACCAAACCCTAGAAAGTCACAGTCAGTCCCCAGGGAGCTAATGGGTGCAGAGCTGCCTCTGACTTAATGCAAATCCTAGCCAGCTTTAGTGTTGGGGTTCTGCTCATTTGTACTTTGCTGGTGACACAATCTGTCCCTGGCTCCAGTTGAGCCTCTAATCCCCGCAATTTCCATAGTGCTAGTAATTATGAAAAACCACCTGAAGCACAGAGATTCTGCACCCTGTGTATGAGATTACACACTTTAATGGAGTTTATTAAATTTATTTTGCAGTTACTGCGGAGATTAAACTCGCTGTGTGGCTCCAGAGGGCCAAACACGCACCAGAGGCGGAGCCTTCCAGGAGACAGGCTCGAATTCAAGGGAAGAAGCACTTTCTGAGGGTCAGAGCCAGTCGGTGCTGGTAGCAAGTGAGCGAGAGGGTGAAGCCAGCCTGGTGGGTCACTCTGGAGGCCCCGAGAGCAGGGGCCACAGTGATGATGCCTGGGCACGTTCCCTGAGCGCCACTCCCCAGGGACCTGGGAGAGTCAGTGGATTTTTCTGAACCTCTGATGGTGACAGCCATGCATTAGGCGCAGAGCAACGCTCAAAGAGGGGCCACGCTATTGTTTCATTGCTTAGAGTTGGGAGAGGCCTCCCCCCACTCCAAGTTTTCCATTAACAGTTATAGAAACTGAGGCAGAAAGAGGTTATGTAAATTACCAAAGGTCACACAGCCATTAAGGGGTGCAAGAGGGATTCAAATCAAGGTAGTCATATTCTGGAGCCCATATTCTAAGGCCGCGGTCCCCAAACTTTTTGGCACCAGAGACTGGTTTTGTGGAAAACAATTTTTCCATGGGTGAGGGGGAGGGGTGCAGGAGGTGGGGCTCAGGTGGCAATGCCAGCAAAGCCCCTCAACTCTGCTCACCCCCTGCTGTGTGGCCTAGTTCCTAGCAGGCCACGGGGGTTGGGGACCCCTGCTCTAAGGCACCACCCTGTCCTTCAGCAACATAAGGATGGGTCACCTTGGACTTCAGAACGAGTCCCCTAGTGGCTAGTCTAGGAGGTTCATTCGGAAACACAAAACTTGAGCCTGCTGATAGATTTAGAAGCACACTGGCATTGTCCTGTGAAGAATGACCCAGTGGCACCGGTGGCATCTACTGGATCCAGGCTTGCTGTGGACTCAGATGTTAATGTGTCAAACTTCCATGCTGGCCTTGGACCAAACTACTGTGGAAATTGGTGTGGGAAGCCCCCGCCCCAGTGGTTAGTGGCAGATACGTCACGGGGGCGAACGTGCTCCTCAGAAGTGCTGCTGATGAAGACTCCGGTTTAGGGCAAATGCTAGGAAGGCCTATGTCACAGGGAAGTGGCATTGAGCGGGAGCCGCAGGGACTCTTAGAAGCGACGACCGTGGAGCCTGAGCCAAGCAAGAAGAATGAGAAAAGCAGAGACCCCTGTCGCAGCCACACCTGGGCAAAGGGCTTTCACTGGCTGTCTGGTGAGGAAACGGAAATTCAAACAGAAACCGTGTTCAGTCATTCGTCAGAGGTTTATTTCACAGCTTTTATGCTTGTCAAGACAGACAAGGCCCCGCCCACCCGGAGTCTACATTCTCCTGGGCCCCCCTCAGTCGGTATGATGACCTCTGCCCCCCACCACAGACACACCCAAAACCCAAGGGCTAACCTGCCTTCTCATTCACCTCGCAGTCTGGTACGGGTCTACCAGTTCTTCTCCATCTTGTAGCTGCACTGTCTGGAACAGGTGGCCCCAAGGTCCCCCGAATGGGGAGAGACGGATGGAGGAGCCACATTAGCTCTTCGCCACCTCACCCGGGAAATGACACATGTCACTTCTGCTCACAGTCCATTGGTCAGAGCAAGACACAGGGTGTGAACTTAACTGCTAGAGAGGCCGGGAAATGCAGGGTGGCACGTGGACTGGGTGGGGAATAATGTCTTGGCTGCAGGCTCCACTGAGACCGTCCAAAGTTGCGTTTAGTCTCATATCACCTGTGCAGTGAGTTGTCCACAGCTCTCTTCTCGTGGATTGATGCTGTCTTCCTCAGGGAATCATCCAGACGACGTCATGGAGTCCTGAGTCTAGGGGCTCCTGCAGGCCATGCTGCATACAGTGGAAAGGAAGGGGCTGGGACCACAGGACCACCGTCAAGATTCTGGGCCCAGAAATGAAGAAATCAGAAAGACAGCCCCTTAGAGAATTTCACCTCAGCAAGGCTTAACTTTTCCTCTGGCTGACAGACAACTTGAACATGACTTTCTCCTGGATGTTATAGGAAAGGCAAAGAGAAACAAGATTGGGGTAAAGGCTGGAGACTCCGGGAAAAGCCTCATTAGGGGGAAGGACTCGGGTACCGGCTCGGAGTGGGGTGTTCGATGACAGCGACTGAGTAGCCAGGCTTGGAGCCTGCATTCAACGGGACAGCAAGCAAACCAGGAGACACGGCCAATTCTTCACATCTCCTCACCCGAGGGGTGTTGATGTTTCTGAGTGTCCAGGGCTGCCTTCCCAGGAGGCTGCAGGAGCCAGGAAATCAAAGAGCACAGAGCCGTGGGCTGGCAGGGCCCCCAGTGCAGTCACCCATCCAGGCTCCTCATGTTCACAGCAGCCCGTGCTCCTCTGATGCTCTCACACTCACCACGTCGAGAACCTGTGTGTGTGCCAGGGGCTGGCGGAGGGGGGACGTTCCCGCTATCCTCACACGTCAAAAGAGAAAAACTGAACCGCAGAGAGGGTGATGCCTGGTTGAGGCTCACTCAGCTGGCGTGCGAAGGAGTGGGGCATGGAAACTCAGTCTCTGCTGGCTTCCACATTGTCTTCCTCTCCAGAAACCCGAGGAGGAGTGACAAGGCCTGCTCACCAGCAGCAGCAAGCCCGTCTTTGTCCTAAGGAGGTACTGTTCTGCCCTGTGCCTGAGGCATGACTTTACCGGCCCCTGTAACGTTATCCATCCGGGTAAGTGAGGCTCTGGTGCAATAACAAACAGGCCCTGAATCAACAAAGATCCAGCACCCGGGCTTCCTGTTCACTGAGGCTCTGCCCCATGTGGTCCTCACTCAGGGACCCTCAGAGTGGCTGCCGTCTGGCACATGGCCAGTCGCCAGAGCTGATGAGCAGAGAACGCTGGAGGGTCTCACAGCATGAAATGCTCCAGCTCAGAGTTGTCAGATCCAAGGGGGTTAAACAACAGGAATTCATTTCTCACAGTTCTGGAGATTGGAAGTCCCAGATCAAGGTGCCTCAGGATTGGCACCTCGTGGGGGCTCTCTCCTTGGCTTGCAGATGGCCCACCTTCTTGCTGTGTCTGTGTGTGCACTTTCCTTCGTGCGTGAGGGTGAAGACAGAGGGGAAGCAAGCTCTGGTGTCTTGTCTCATAAGGACACTAATCTCATCATCAGGGCCCCACCCTCAAGACATCATCTAATTATTTCCCAAACGCCATCATCTTGGGGGTTAGGGCCTCAACATATGAATCCCAAGGAGACACAACTCAGTCCATAGCAAGCACTCGTGTTCACAACAAATTGCCCAGAATGAATTGCTCAACTGCTCCCCCCAAACCCTTGGAGGCCAGAAAGTCCATCCTTCCTGGTGCCAGGCAGGGAGGAGAGTGGAAAAGCTTGGTGAGCAGCCTGGATGACCCCACCCCCAGCTTTCCCACATGGGTGGCTGACTGGGCAGCTGCTGCTACCATTAGCAAGTCACAGAGCACAGGGGAGGGGCTCAACTGAAGGGAAAGGTCATGACAACGACTTCCACTGAAAAACTGCCTCAAGTCACGCCCTGCGATATGTTCTATAAACACATGATCTACTTTGATAATCACAGCACAGTGTGGGGGAGAGGTCGTCTCCCCCTTTCCCAGGTTATTTTAACACAAGTAGTTACCGAGCACCACCATGGGCCAAGCTGTGCTCTAGACAACAGGAAAGGGCAGTGAACAAAGCCGACCAAGTCTCTGTCCTCACTGAACTTGTACTTTGGTGTAGAACATGGATAACAACCAGCTTAACAAAGACACAAAGGGTCCAATGACGTCAGAGCAGGACACACGTGGTAGAGAGGAAGGAAGAGGAGGAGGAGTGACGGGGAGGCTGTGGTGATGGGGTGTTCAGAGAAGGCTTTCTGGGGAGGGGATGTCTTAGCAGACCTGAGTGGGGTGAGTCCTGTGAATTTGAGGTGAACAAGCATGAAGACACTGTGAAGGGCTTGTGCCAAGGCCCCGGGGTGGGAATGCACTGGTTGTGGCCACAGGATGGCCAGGAGACCAGGGGGGCCGGAGCAGAGGGAGGGCGACGGGGAGAAGGTCAGAGAGGATGGGAGACCAGATCGGGCCTCACGTGGAACAGAGCTCACACAGCTCACACCGCACCCAAGCAGCTGATAGGCTGTTCCTGGCCATGCCTGTGCCCTTCCGCCTCCAAAGTGCCCACCCTGCCTTGTCGCTGTCACTCCCCCTCACAGGGGGTGAGATGCCTCCCCACGGCCCACCTCCCAGACAGTGAGACCCCATCTTGCGCATCACCCTGCAGTCCAGCACAGGTGGCTGGACCAGGACTGGGCACCTGACCCAAACTGGGCCAGTCACAAGTTTGGAACTAGACCATGGGTTCATTCTTTACTTGGCCAGACCTGTAACTTGTAAACCCGAGGTGTCTGCGATGGCATTCTGTCATGTGCCCAGACACAAGGAGGAGATGTGGTGGGGAGGACCATGACGTGTGAGAGGAGCGGGGACTCAGGACCCTGAGAGGGACGGCCAGCGCTGCCCTCTCCCCTGCCCCCTCTAAGTTTGGATCCCCCTCCTGCCCTTGGGCCCAGGGAGGCCACGCAGGTCCTGAATCCCCTCCAGTTGTAAGCTAACTCGAGCAGGGTTCTGATACCTGCTACCAAGGGAATGTCATTGGCTTCGACTACACACGCATCTCCCGTCATCTCTCATGGCCCATGTCACCTGCGGCCCTGCCAGGAAGCCCATCCTGACCGTCTTCCCCGTGGTGGGTGTCTCCAGCCACCGCTGACCCCAACACCTTGAAACTTCCTGTGATCCTTATGTGAAACCCTGTGATTTGTCCATGTAGCTCATCTTTCTGTCTTGAGTATCTCCTCCCAGGGGTCAAGAATCCTATTTGTCTCACACCTGAATCAAAGCCCCGATCTCAGGCCCTGGCCCAGCCCCCACACACAGCAGGCACCCAGTGCGAGTTCACTGAGCCACAAGCTGATCATAGTGAGGACCACTCACTGAGCACTGACCCCGTGCCTGGCATCTGCAGTGCCTGCCTTCGCTGTTTCATTTCATCCTCACCAGGAGCCATGCGTCTGAGGTTCGAATCTCAGCCTTGCCACTGTTTGACCATGAGCACGTTGTTGAACCTCAGTGAGCCTCTGTTTCTCCTCTGAAAAATGCGACTAAGAATGGTGTCCCCCCTCATGAGATGGCCGTGAGGATTAAATGAGTTAACGCAGGGAAGGTGCTGACACCAATAAGCGCCAAACGATGTTAGCTGTTTTGAGGCAGACAGAGCCAGGGAGCCCGATGCAGCACCAGCACCACTCGCGAGGCTGTGGGTGTGCCGGGCCCACTGCTCACTGGTGCCCACTGATGCCCACTTTCCAGGGAGTCGACAGTGGTGCATACATGTTAATAAGGATCTAAAGAGAAAGTACATGCACAAGCCTGAGGACACTGCTAAATCCAAACGTAGATGTCAACCCAAGAAAATAAGGGCGGCAGCCTGGGCGGGGGCAGCAGCCCAGGAGGACTCTTCCCCAGGACTCCCTGGAACAGCCAGAGCAGTTGATAAAATGCAGAAATATGTCCTCATCGGGTGGCATTAGTTGCCACCCTGAGCCCCCGGGTGCTCTCACACTGCCCCAGCCCCCCTCTGGGGGCCCTCCCACCTCTAAACTGTCCCACGTAAGAGCTGTATCCAGCCTTGGGCTTCAGGGTCCTTACCAGCTCTGGTGCCTCCAACCCCTATTGGGCGGTGCCCTGGGTCTACTGGTCAGTATTCTCAACCTTATCCCTGCTCAGGAGGCTCTTTTTACCTGATTGGAAACTACGTGCTTTCTCTAGAATGCCGTCTCCTCCATTTTTCTTTGGACACCCACTGCCACTGCCTCCTAGGCCCCTGGTGGCTGGGTTCCAAGAGATGGGCACACAACCTCAGTCTGGCCAGTTAATAATCAGAAATATTGCGCATTACCTCTGGCCATAGCAATCAGCTGAGGAATGGACACCTGCCTCATGACTGACCAATGAAATTCTACTCTGAAACTTTCCCTAGAATTATTAGGCTAGTAAAGCTCTCCCTTCTGCTGGAACTTCTGGAAGCCTCTAGGAAGATGGGGGTTGTGAAAAAGGTGGAAGAGTGAAAAGGAGAAAAACACCAGCCAAGTCATAGGGCGAGATGGGTTCCCGAAGACTGTGTCTGATCACCTGGATCCAGCCACACCTGAAATACCCTGGACCTTTTGTTTAATAAGCCTCTAGTTTCTCTTTTGCATTCCTTTCCCTTATAAGGAAAAGCATACCACCTGGCACAATTATTATCCCTGTGAAATACTGACCCCGTGAAGTAACTTATCGATAGCCCCACACAGGGATTCAAGCCTCAAACCAGCTGTCTCTGGTGGTGACGGTCTTTGAGGAAAGCTTGAAGACTCGGGGCTGAGGGAAGTAAGAGGCCCTGCTTAAAATTCAGTTTGCAGAGTCTGAAGTCACTCAGCAGGGGAGTCTAATTTAAGGTGTCCCAAATTGCAGGCAATCACCACAATTTCCTGGAACCCCCCACTCCCCTCCCAGGGCCAGGCTGTCCACGGACCATGACAGTTCTGTTATCAGGCTTGGCAGGACATAAGCTGTTGCTGCAGCTGCCAATCCAAACAGGTGGTGAAGTATAGCAGAAGGTCATTTTCCTCCCTCTCACTGCCTGGGAGCAGCCCCTCAGCTGCCACCAAGACTGGCTGGTGGTGGGACAGGGTGGGGGAGTCTCCAGGAGGCCAGGGGCTCAGATGAACCTTGACAGGTAACCACTTACTTTTCAGAGCAGCAGGTAAGTGGTGATCTGATCGGAGCTCCTCCTGGCTGGAGAAGGAAGTGGCCCTATGCCCCCCATCCCCCTAAGACTCCAGCACGGAAATTATTTAAACCAGCACAGGTGTGGTGAAGCCTCCAAATGTAATGGAATCCTCCTTCCGTCACAGCCTAGGATCCACCAAGAAAAGGCCCTTTTAGATTGGGCGCTGCTCAGGGACCGAGGGTTGAAGGTCAAGGTGAATCAGAGACCAAGATCCCGAACAATACCACTATCTTCTGTAGGCTGATCTCCTTGAAAACAGGAAGGGGTTTTTGTTTGTTTGTTTGTTTGTTTGTTTGTTTGTTTGTTTGTTTGTTTTTTGCCACTGTTGGCTCCTCAAGGCCTAGAAAGTGCTAGGACCTAGGAGTGTTTGTTACATATTTGTTGAATGATTGAATAAATGAAAAAAACAATAACTGAATTTCTAGGTGGGGAAACTGAGGCCTACAGAGAGCTCATAGCTCATCTGAGACCACTATCAGCTATGAAGCAAATGGGGAGGGAATCATACGGCCCACTTTGCCCAGGGCAGTCCGGTTTATATTGCCCAGTGCCCTGGCATAATCATTAATATTGCCTTCTTTCACTCTCAAAAGTGGCCTCATTTGAATAATTTTTCAGGATCAATGAAGAGGGTGGGGTCTGGAGGAGGAGGCTCCGGCTGATGGGTGGCCTACAAATATCTGGGCCTCACCTTCCTCCGTTTAATCCTGACAACCACCCTTGACTCTCCATGGCTTTCTCGCACCTTGGGCTTTTTTCATGTATTAACAGAAGCTCCATGACAAAGACGTTCTATGGCCAAGTAAATTTGGGGAAAGCTGAGTTAAGCAACAGGAAACTGGCTTCCTCACCACCATGGTTCTCAGGGCCCTCGCCAGGCTAATATTAGCAGCAGGAAGAAAGAAAGGACACTCCTTCAGCACTGTAACTGCATAAAAAAATTGTTATGAGATAAATCTTTATACTATTTCCCCTTAGTTCATTCCTTTACCCAGACAGGTAGTTTACTGTGCCACAGAATGTTAATAGGAAGGGGGGAAAAACACATAAGCATTTTATGATGCTAAAGACAGGCTCAGAATGAGATGCCTTTTTGCTCAGTCAAGCAAGTCAAGGGTTTTTGATTATGCAAATATAAGCCCTAAACTTAGTGTGCAATGGAGGTAAAGAACAGACATAGGAAGGAAACGGAAAAAATTTAGAGGGGAAAGAAAACGAGCAAAAGCTGTGATCAGGAGCCCCAAAGCCTCAGGGAATTTGTAGATCTCTTGGGGAATCCCCAGGAAATGAACAGAACATGAGATGGGGCTCAAGCCAGATTACAAGACATTAAAGGAGGACTGCACCAACCTGGAGGACTTGGGACAACCCAAGTGGAGGGAGCTATGAGAGGCCTGGGTACTCTGTGACTCTGAGTCTGCAGTGTTACATATGTAAGTTGGATTTTTGTTCCTAACCCTTCACTCCCTTTCTGCCTCTGCCAGGTAGCCTTGCAGAGCACTGGAATAGGTGAGATATAATTGCCTGCCTCACTGATCTTGGGCTTAGCCATATAATTTGCTTTGGCCAATAAAACGTGGATGCAAAAAATAGTTGCAGTTCCGAACTGAGGCCTTAAGAAGTAAGGGGGCTCTTGGGAGTCAGAGAATGTGGGAGAAAAGCACAGGAAAAGGAGAACTTGAGAGGCCATCCAATAAACCTGTGCATAAACTATACTACAAAGCTATAGTAACCAAAACAGTATATCGGCAGAAAGGCAGACACACAGACCACTGGAACAAAATTGAGAGCCCAGAAATAAACCCACACATATATGGGCAACAAAATTATGACAAAGGAGCCAATATACCATGGTTAAAGGTCTTCAATAAATTGTGTTGGGAAAATTGGACAATCCCATGAAAAAAGAATAATACTAGACCACTATCTTACACTATACACAAAAATTAACTCAAAATGGAGTAAAAATTTGCATGTAAGACCTAAAACAATAAAATACATTGAAGAACAAAGATGGAAGTGTGGGTAAACACAGCTCATCTTCTCACACAACCATAGCAAAAAATTACAACTAAACTGCAAAACAACTATCACCCAGAATCATCAGAAAATTGAGCTGTATAGAAGTCTGACAACGAAGGAACTAAAGTCACACTCCTCCAGATGGGTAGGAGGGGTGGAGACACAGAGACACGGAACAGCTAGTCCCACACCTACGCGTGGTGAATAAAAATCGGGAGGCACACCTCAGTAGCAAGGGATCTCAGTCTCACCCCAGATCACCCAGCCCTGGGTTCCAGTGCCAGGAAGATAAGTGCCCATAACTTCTGGCTGTAAAAACCAGTGTAGGGTTGGGGTGGCTGAAAAAAAAAACTGTGGGATTCTCAGGCATCTCCTCTTAAAGGGCCGGAAATAGACTTAGGAAGACTCAGTCCCTCTGGGCTCCAGCACCAGGGAAGCAGCTGAAAGGGCACCAGTGGCACGTAGGGAGAAGCTGAAGTGTCTGGCATCAGGCTGAGTGCTGGGGGACAGCCTCCTGGTTGAAATCCCAGAGGCCAAGCCGAGGCCATCATCCCTTCTCTGGGCCCTGCCCAACGTGGAGCAACAGAGTGGAGAAGCCACATGTGAGACTTCATCAACCTGGTTGACACAGGTTGCCCCACCCTGGCCATTCCCTAAGGCCCTGCCCCATCCAGCTTACAGGTGCGCTTTTCTACAGTAGGCCATAGTACTAAGACAGGGAGTCAAGGCAGCTCTACCCAATACATGGAAATAAACACAAGAAGGCTGCCAAAATGAGGAAACAAAGAAATATGGCCCAAATCAAAGAACAGAACAAAACTCCAGAAAAAGAACTAAACAAAATGGAGATAAGCAATCTATCAGATGCAGAGTTCAAAACACTGGTTGTTAGGATACCCAGGAACTCTCTGGGTACTTCAAGAGCATAGAAAAGACCCAGGCATAAATGAAGGTTACACTAAGTTAAAAAAAAATTTACATGGAATCAATCAACAGTGGAGTGGATGAAGCCAAGAATCAAATCAATGACTTGGGACATAAGAAAAAAAAAACCATTCCATCAGAACAACAATAAGAAAAAAAAGAATTAAAAAAAAAAAAACAAGGATAGACTAAGGTGTCTCAGAGGGGACAACTTCAAACACACCAACATTCGAATCCTAGGGGTACCAGAAGGAGAAGAGAAAGAGCAAGAGATTGAAAACTTATTTGAAAAAATAATGGAAGAAAACTTTTCTAATTTGACTAAAGAAATAGGCATACAAGTCCAGGAAGGACAGAGAGGCCCAAACTAGATGGACACAGAGGACCACACTCACACACATCATAATTAAAATGCCAAAGGTTAAAGATAAAGAGAGAATCTTAAAGCACAAGAAAAAAGAAGTAAGTTAACTATAAGGGAGTTCCCATAAGACTATCAGCTGATTTCTCAAAAGAAACTTTTCAGTCAAGAAGGGACTGGCCAGAAGTATTCAAAGTGATGAAAAGCAAGGACCTACAACCTAAATGACTTTACCCAGCAAAACTTTCTTTTAGAATTGCAAGGCAGATAAAATGCTTCTGGGACAAGATAAAGCTAAAGGAGTTCATCATCACCAAGCCATTATTATAAAAAATGTTAAAGGGACTTATTTAAGAAAAAGAAGATCAAAACTACAAACATTAAAATGGCAATAAAGTCACAACTATCAACAACTGAATCTAAAAAACAAACTAAGCAAACAGAACAGAAACAAAATCATAGATATGAAGGCCATTTGGAGGATTATCAGTTGGGAGAGGGAAGGTGGAAAATGGAGGGAAAGGTGCATGTACTGTAAAAAGTACAAATGGGTGGGTACAGAATATGCGGGGAGGTGCTAAGAACAGTATAGAAAATGAAGAAACCAAAGAACTTATATGCATGACCCATGGACATGAACTAATGGGGGATAATGCTGGTGGAAATGGGGGTAGGAATGGAGGGGGGCAAAGAGTGGGAAATGGGACAACTGTTATAGCATAACCGGTAAAATATAAAACATTTAAAATTTTAATAAAAAAGAACTCTGCTCCCAGATGGAATTTGTCTGACATCCACAGTGTTGTAAAAATTTGGACATTTCATAGAAAAAAAAAAACCCACAAGGTCTCTGATTTCTCTTGAAAAAGTAGGAAATCAGGACACAGCATTCTAAAAGTCCCACATGGCAACAATTACCAGGAGCCAAGCTCATCTTCAAGAGCAGCACAGGCTTTGGGGTTCAGATGCCTGGGTGACCTTGGACAAGTAACATGCCCCTCTGGGCCCGTTACATCGTCCATGTGACAGGTGTATCTCGAGTGCCTACCTTGGGGGTCCTCAAGAGCCATAAGTAAACTAACACGTGTAAACACAGGCAGGTTCACGGTAAGAGCTATGATTGTGTTCACTCCGGTTCTCCGCCAACGGGACCTGCCCTCTCCTGCTGCCCACACTTCCCTCCTCTGATGATTTTCCCCACTGTCTTCATCCTGTCACTCATTTACATGACTGACCTAGCCACCTGCCCCCAGTCATTAGAGTTTGTGACCCCTGCATTCCAAGATTTGGGCTGAAAAGGGACAAGACTCAAACATGAACCAGAAGTTCTCGATGGGAGTTCCAGTCTGGATTCTGCCCTCAGTCAGTGCCTTACTGCGTCCGGGGTACCCTCACCAGCCCACACATCTATCTTCGGGGGGTGTGGAGACCCCAGTGCCCTGGGACGGAGAGAATGGTCTGAAAGGGGCAGAATCCCTGCAGGACCAACCATTGGGGTGACTGACATAATGTGACCGTGAGGATATCACCTCCTTTGTCCTCACACCCGGGGCTTCTCGGGCTTCTGGACGCTCCCCTATGCAATGCACAGGCCTTCTCTGAGCTCCTACAAGGAGATCCAGGCCAGTGGGGGAAGAGCGTCCTTGCTCCACTGTCCTGAGAAACATCTGTCAGCACCAGCTGGACCGTGTGAACAGTCCATCCGCTCCTGTGGACAGTCAGTGGAGCCAAGCAGGGGGCCCGGGTGAACTTGGAGGAAGAGCAAAAGATTGATTTTCAGATTATTTCCCAATCCATAGCTGTCAAGGAAGAAAAAAGACCTAAACAATAGTGAAATTAAATCAAATGAGTTTCTGGATGCAGAGCCATTTCTCTCGGTCTGCGGACTCCCTCCGCTGTCCCTAGGGAGGGGATGATGGAGGGGCTGTCCGTGCATTTGTTCACCCACTGCTCCCTCTGACCAGCCGCACATCTCCACAGTCAGCAGGGATTGGCTGTGCTCCTACTGTGTGCTCAGCCCAGTACCTGGTGCCAAGAACCTGGGAACAAATGGTCAAACGCCACCCCTTCTTCGTGGATCCTCTGACCAGAGAGCCCTCAGGCCTTCAACAATCAGCTGCCACCTGGGACCGAGTGCTGTGTGCAGGGCACAGGGTTCTGTGGGACCCTGTGCCAAAAGGGCAGGGGCTGGGGTGGGCAGAGAGGCAACAAGGACTTCCTAGGGGATGCTGAACCCTCAAGGTTGGAGCACTTGGAGGAGCACTTGGAGTAGCGATGAGCTGGGCTAAGGCTGGCCACGTAGTGGGGCAGCTCTGAGTAGCAAATTATCAAAACTTTGGACTTTGTTCTGAGGGTAATGAAGATCACAGGAGGTTTCACTCAGTAAAGAGTCAGATTCCTGTGGAATCTTCACTCTGGCTCCTGTGGGGAGAAGGGGTTGGAGGGCAGGAAAGCAGGGAGGTGAGGAGGGCAGATGGGAGCCCAGACATCCTTCCTCTAGGGGAGATGGAGGCCTCGGTTCAGATGCATGAACCCCCAGCACAGAACCGTGAGTGGGCTGAGCCAGCAGGTCAACCAACCAGCACCTCGGGGCACCAGAAGCACTCCCCCTCCCCCTGCAGTCCTCCCTCCGGTCTCGTCAGTGAGCCACCCTGACTCCGTTAAAATGCAGACGCTCCCCCGGCTCCTCCAATGCCCCTCATCCTGCTCTCATCATATTTGAACGTACAGTATCATTTACTTACTCACTGTGTTTATTGCTTGCTGTCTGTAACACACCCACATGAATGGAAGTTCCAGAGCAGCAGGGACTTTGTTGTGACTTCAGACGTTCAGCAGAGCCGTCCCCTCCTTGCCCTTCCAAAGACCAGCTTGGAGAAAGAAATCAAGGAAGTCACTTCAGTGACCTCCCCTGTGACCAGCCTGGAGGGCAGAGCTGGGGGATCTGGGAACTTCTAGTAAACTCTGTGAGCAATGAACACGGAGATGCAGACCAGCAGGCTCCCGGTCCTCAGGGTTGATGAGGTCAGGCTGGGCTGCGCTGGGCCGGGGTAGAGTGGGGGTGGAGAGGGACGGGGTTTGCACCTTCGTGTGGCTGTGGACACAGGATAAAGAGGCTAAAGGCAGCTCCCCTCACTGCAATGCCGCACACCCTTCACCGTCAGGCCATTGCTTCTGTCCAGCTGCGGTTCCCACCCGGCCACACCTGGACAGCTATCCAGCTCCCCGTCCTCCTCTCACTGACTTGGGAAAAGGAGAGATAATGATTCCATCCGGATTCCACCCTCACATCAGCAAGATCTCTGCAGTGAGAGTCACCTATCTGTTTCCGGTGTCCCTGGAGGTTTTCGAAACTAGAGCAGATAAAATGTGTAATAATTTATATTTATGGAGGATAGGGGATTTGTGTAAGATGTCCTGCCCCATTCAATCTCACCCTAACGGGAGTAAGGTAGGGATCATTATCTTATTAATTATAAGGACAAGAAACCAAGGCTCAGGAGGGACGTGACGTGGCCAAGTCACATTAACAGCACAGCCAATATTAGTCCTCAGATCAGAGACTCTGGTGACCGCCCTGTTCCCAGAGGACATCTGCAGCCCCTGTTACCTCCATGTCCTGAGGGGGGGCCCTGTGGACCAGGATCTCCGTTGTACAGAAGGAAAGTCAGGGGGACCTGAGGTTCTGCTGCTGGTTTTCAGAGGGGCTCATTCCAGAGGCCAGAACGCCAGCTTTTCGGCTAAAAATGCATGAAATGAAGACGTGATAGATTACAGGCTCTCTTAGCCCCTGGTTGTCAGTCTTTAGGCTGCTGAAGAAGTACCTGGGGGCAGGTGTGTCTGTTTAAAATGCATGTTCCCTGGCCCCACCCAGAGATGCTGATTTAGTGGGAGCGGGCCAGGGAATGTGCACTTCATGCAGCACCCGTCCCTCACCTAAGTGCTCTGGCAGAGGCTGGCCATGCAGACTGTTCTCAGGGAAACACTGGCGTAGGGTTTTCCCAGCCTCATACTCAGTTCTGTGGGGACAGTTTATAGCCTGGTGTTTAGGATCAAAGATCCTGCATCCACCCAGTCTGGGCGCAAGGACCAGCCCAGACTTCCACTCACCAGCCCCAACCCAGAGGAAGCTAGCTGACCACTCCGTGCCCAGTGTTCCCACCCAGAAGTGGGGATAATGACAGCGCCTCCTTCATTAGGTCCCTCACAAGGAACATCGAGTCCATGCCCCAGAGCCCTGGGGAGAGCGCCCACACAAACTGGAGCTCAGCGATGGCCCAAAACAGCCCCGCGACACAGAACTGGGGGCCCACTGGAGAGATGAGGGATTTGGGGGTCAGCGAGGTCAAGTAATTTGCGTCAAGACCCACAGCTAACAAGTGACAAGCCAGGACTCAAACTCTCCCCCATTTGTCTCCTCCACCCAGTGCTCCCAACCACTGGATGGCCCTGCTCCAACAGCACACGCCCCCTGGCCCCACCAGGTACATCGGGAGGGAGTCAGACGAGGCCACCGCAGGGGCCGGGCGTAGATTGGCCACATAGGCCTAGAATCGGCACTGTGACTCTCCAAGTGGCACTGGCCAGAGTCTTCAAACAGCATCCCTTTTTGCCACAGACACTTCAAGTATCATTGCATCCGTTGTATCCTAAGGCCAAAGGGGTAGAGCAATTTGCCATGTAGCCTAGACTTACTGTAGAGACCACCTGGGCTCCCACTCAAAACCAGCAGCTTCACAGATGACTGCTGTGGG
Source organism: Artibeus jamaicensis (assembly GCF_021234435.1). Lineage (NCBI taxonomy): Eukaryota > Metazoa > Chordata > Mammalia > Chiroptera > Phyllostomidae > Artibeus > Artibeus jamaicensis. The sequence goes on from NW_026522057.1 coordinate 13,214,423, forward strand.
GTGGACGTGGGCCAGTGTGACGTTTTGTGGATGTCAAGACACCCGAGACCGAATTATGGGCAATAGCAGAAGACTCGCCACACCCCTTGACGAGATTCAGATGGTATACAGTTGGCCCTGCCAGGTCAAAGAAAACTGCTCCTCGTGGTCCTCACAAAATTGGTGTAGAGAAAAGGGCATCAGCCAGGTCAATAGTTGTGTTCCAATTGCCGGGGGCCATGTTAATTTGCTCCAGCAAAAATAGTGCATCTGGGAAATAGCTGCAGTCGGAGTCATCACCTAACTATGGTGACAATAACCCTCACCACCTTACAGTAGCCCACAGCCATCCACAGCCATGCTCCAAGAGCCATCTAACTTCCCAGCAAGTTCGTCAGATTAGTCAACATGCCTATTTTTTTGAAGATTTTATTTAACTATGGAGAGAGGGGAAGGGAAGGAGAAGGAGAGGAAGAGAAACATCAATGTGTGGTTGCCCTTCACATGCCCCCCAGCTGGGGACCTGGCCCGCAACCCAGGCACGTGCCGTGACTGGGAATCGAACCAGCGCCTCTTTAGTCCACAGCCCTGTGCACTCAGTCCCCTGAGCTACCCCAGCCAGGTCAAAACGCCTATTTAGAAGCACCCCTGCTTCCTTCAAGTTGGGAAGGTGGCATTAATCTTTGCGATCTCTCCCCCCTCCACTGAAAGCATTGTCACCTGGGGTTTACTACCTTCCTGGGGAAGGGAAGTTGTAGGGACTTCTACTTAACCTTCCCTGACCGAAGGGCCAAAGTGGGGATTCCACCGCTTGCTTTGTATGTCTATTCAATCCCACTTACAGAAACTGGGGAAATAACTGGCCTGGCCCATTGTGAGATGAACTTGAAATAAGACTCCACCTTTCACCTGGCCATTGTAAATCCCTCTTGGATGGGGACCACAGTGGCGTGTTGGGACCCCAGGACTGAGCATCACCTCACAGCCAGTGTCTAGCAATCCCTGTAAGGTCCTTTCCTCCAGTGGACGGTCTCCCTGGTACAGGGACTGACACGCCAGGCCTGTGTACCGAGTCTGGTCCACCGTCTACCTTTGCAAGGCCCGTGACCTAGAAATGGTTTTTTTTACATTTTTAAGGGGATATATATGCATACACAGACATATATGTGTGTATATATATATATATATATATATATATATTTTTTTTTTTTTTTTTGCTGATCTATATCCTGGGACCAGTTTCTGTATCAGTTGCAGTCAGTAACAATGTTATCAGGGAAAGTTTCACAAAAAGAATTATCAGCTAGTAATGGGATTAACCACAACGAAGCTAAGAGAACTCTAAACTAAACAGAACCAGTCGGTGTGGAGCTGAGGCAGCATATTCAAGAGAAACAAAATTGAAAGAACCAGTCCCTGAAAAGCTGGGATTCAGACCTCAGTGGCAAGGGCGTGGCCGGAGCCACAGGAGGAGGAAGGCTGCTGAGGCTGAGAGACCGCACAGCACAGGGCCAGGCGGCCAGGCAGCCCGGGACCTGCCGTCTGAGGAGCCGAGGCGCCTTGCTGGGAAGCCCTCCTCTGCCACAAGATGTAGGTGATAATAGTCTCCACGGTGTGGCTGTGAAGATTCAACAATCCTCAACCAGGTGATTCAACCAGGTGAGAGGCTGAGAACAATGGTGTTTTTCCAGGTGCACTGAAGTGCAGGTAAGCCCTCGGGACGTGTTAGTGGTCACTGCTGTTCTTATCATCCTCGGCACCACCGTCATCATCGCTTACTACCATCCCCTCAGGGAGAAAACTGAGCCTCAGTGAAGTGACCATCCTGAGGCCGCCCCAGGACACAGCAGCACTGGACTCCAAGCCCGTCCATCTGGTGCCAAAATCCAAGTTCTTTTCACCTGTGCCATGCAAGAAGCCCCATCCCAGTCTCTGAATTAGATAAATGGGGAAACTGAGGTCCAAAGAGTGGAACGGACTTTAGTCACACGGCGAGAGGGGCCAGAATCAGACCCGGGTCCCCCTCTCAGCCTTCTCTGAGCAGAAGCTGAGACAACAGTGTCCTGGACACCTGGGCAAATGTAAACCCACTCAGGTAACACTCGCCAGAGCCCCTGTCCTTTCTCCCCCTCCTTCTCCTTGTCTAATGTTGATTTAATCTGTGGTTTTATAGTTAATCATCTTGTAGTAAATCTTGGTTTTAATCTCCCCTGGGCCACCCAGGCCATCCTTTTACTAGGGAGTAAATAGCGTGGGCACTTTGGGCCACACTGCGGCCGGCCCAGGGAGCCTGGTCGTGGGGGGAGAGGCGGCAGAGCCTGGGGGAGCCTTGAGGCCCTGGAGACGGTGAGGTCAGAGAATATCACAACATGACGGCGGGTGTGGGCAAGGTTTGTGCAAGACACGGAGCTGTGATAAAATCAGCCTTTGATCCAAAGCTCAAGGTGAGATTTTAAATGAAAAGGCCAGCTCCAGATACAGGGCTTGGAAACAAGAGCCCTTGACTTACGTCCTTGCACTGTGGCTTTCCTGCTGTACCACCTGAGGCCAGCCACGCCCTCTCTGGGCCTCTCTGCCTCCTCACTGTCACTCAGGGGTGGTCCACCCACCCAGCTGTGATGAGAGCTGAGGAAGTCCAACTCAGAAAGAAGCTCTACCCACAGGCCCCTTGGCTGATGACCTTCGTGGAGCCCTGAGGGCCAGCCCTGCCCCACTCAGCTTCCTCTCTTCTCTCCCTGCCTCTCTGAAGGGCAAGAGCACTGAACAGGGAGTCAGGAAACCTGGGGCCTCAGCTCAGCCTCACAAGGCAAGACAACAACTTGCCTTGTGACCTTGGATTAGGGTCTTCCTCTCTTGGAGCCCAAGACATTGCAATTTATAATGTATATTCGGTCTTCCTCCACCATTTCCGTCATGGAGTTCCTAACAATGGAATTTCTTACAATGTTGAGGGGTGTCTTTTGTGATATTAGTGAAGTGACTTTCGGAAAGCCCCCAGGTTAACCTAGGGGTGGGGGCTGGTCGCCAAGAGAACCCACCCCATGATTAGAGGTTTGGAACTTCTAGTCCCATTTCTCCTTCCTGACCTGCGAGGAGGGGGGAGGGGCTGGAAATGCAGTGCAATTACCAATGACCAATGATTTCATCGATCACGCCTATGTAGCTAATCCTCCACAAAAAGAAAGAAAAAAGGGGCAGGAGTTCTGGGAGCTGCTGGATTGGTAAACGTGTGGAGGTCCGGGGACAGGGGCGTGCTCAGAGAGGGCAGGGGTGCCCCTTCCCATACACCTTGCCCCATGCACCTCTCCCATCTGGCTATTCTGAGTTGTAGCCCTTTATAGTAAACCAGTGGTCCAGTAAGTACTTTCCTGAGTTCTGCAAGCTGCTCTAGAAAATTAATCACAGCCAATGAGAAGGAGGAGGTCTTGGGAACCTCTGGTCTATAACAGTTCAGTGAGAAACACAGGTGACAGCCCGGACTTGGAATTGGTGTCTGACGTGAACTTCCGTCTGGTAGGACTGAGTCTTTAACCTGGGACCTGGCGCTATCTCCAGGTAGGTAGTGTCCAAATTGAGTTAATTGCTTGCTGGTATGAGAAAAACCATCTATCAGGGGGCCTCGTGTGCAAAATCAGAAACGTGCTGGATTCCAACATTCTTCCCAGTGTCTTGGGTTCTGGGATCTGCTGCAGGCTGGTCCACTGGATGGGAGGAAGGTGCACGGGCCCTGGATGTGGCCCCTCCCCCCAGCTGCCTGCCCCCTCACCCCTGCCACTGCTCCTCCATCCCCCTCTGCCTCCTTATCTTTGGGGACCCCATAGGGCACCGTCCTCATTCCGCTCTCCAGATGCCAAGGGGAATATTTCAGTGCATCTTAGTCAGAGCCAGAGAGCTGAGCTGTCCCTCCAGATGGCGAGTCCTCTCCTGCTCCAAGCCCTAAACTTGAATGTGTTCAAGATGAAAACCAGAAGCCCTAACTACTCCTTCCCTTAGCTGTCATCCTGCAACCTGTGCTTCAAAAGCGGTGCCACAGAAGAACTGAAAGCAGGGTCTGAAAGAACTCTCTGTACACACATGTGCATGGCAGCACTGTTCGCAATGGCTAAAACATGCAAGCTACCCAAGTGTCCACCGAGAGTCGAGTGGATAAGCAAAATGGGGTCCATACGTACAGCGGAGCCCTTGGTAGTGGGGAGCTGGTGGGTGCTGGGATCATCCACACGGGCAGGAGTGGATTCTACATCAAGCGGGGCTGGCCGGGAAGCAGCCTGAAGCGTCCGTGACCCTGAGAAGGAAAGTCTCTGAGGGACGCAGAGACTTCCTGCTCTCTGTTTGGGGAGCTGGCAGAGCATTCTGGAAGGGAGGAAGTGCCAGAGTTGGCTCACCCTCCAGGGCGCCCGAGGCAGCACCGGCTGAGCCCAGGGAAGTCAGGCGCCAACTTTTTATCTTGCCTCTCATTTTCAGGAGGGTCATCAACCCCGATGTCGGTCACCACCATGTTCAGGAAGTGGCCACAGCGGGGACCAGCTTCCTTCCCTGTACCTGGCCAGTCCCACGGGACCTCCCCCACTTTCTTCAAAGCCTGTTGTCTTTAAAACAATCAAAAAGCCCAGAGTTGATTTCAGAGCTGTCATGAGATAGGAAGAGGAGGGAGGGGCTGGGGGTCAGGCAAGTTCAGGTCACTTTCCGGTAGAAGGGACTCGTGGCATCAAAGAACTCACGCCCCACCTCTGAGCCTCAGCTCTCTTGACTGTTAATGGAAATGGTGACTGGTGACCGATGTCACAGGCTGCGGGAAGGATTAAATGTGACCATGAAGGCAGGGTTTGACACAACCGTTCCGTCACCTCTTTGCTCTTGATAGAACGTCTTTTCTTTTTCTCTGATGGAATGTCCTTTCATGACCTGGGAAGGGAGGCGTACCAGCCAGTGAAAAGGAACAAGAAAATATTTAAAAGTAAAACATTCAGCATGCCTAAGCTTTGAAAAACCAACCTTCCTTTCAGGTTCAGGTCGGGACCCTCCTGCTGGGTCCTGGCTCTCTGCCTGCTCCACGCCACACCCAGGGGCTCCTGCTTCACTTCTGTGCCTGGGCCAGAGTGAAACAGACACCTGGAGCCGGGCCAGCTCGGAGCTGCTGCCCAGAGCCTGGCTGAGGTCCCAGGCAGCGGGAAGGAGTCTGGAGACAAGCCAGAGCCAGCGGGGAAGACAGAGTGTACCGGAGTATGTGTGTGTGTACCAGAGTGTACCGGAGTGTTTGTGTGTGCCAGAGTGTAGAAGAGAGAGACAGACAGACAGACAGAGAATAGAAAAATTAACTGCGAATCCCTGGTCTGTGCCTGGGGCCCTTCCTCCTCTCTGATCCCCTTTCTGCCCAGCCCTCGGTCACCCCCTCACCCCCACCCCAGCTCCTGTTCCAGGAGATGTTCAGTATTTGGGGCCTTAGATTCCCCAGCTCAGGGAACCATTTATCAGCTGAACTCTGGGCTGTGCCCGAGGGGCTGAGGGAAGCATCCAGAGAAATTGGGGTCCTTCTGATGCTCCTATCGCCTCATCCAGAAAACCAGGACGGCCCTGGCTGTGGACTTCTTTCCTGAACACTTTTGAAAACCAGAGACTGGAGCGAGAAGCCAGGCATCAGAAGGCTGCACCCAGGAAGCTGTGTCTGCTCCCAGAGTAGGAGTCCCCGTGTCCCAATCCTTCGGGCCACAGAAAGGGAGGGAGAGCCAGCCCAGCCCTCAGCTGTGGGGGGAGAGCAGGAATCATGGACCCACTGCACAGGGGGGCAAAATAGGGTCTCCTGAACATATATAAACCCACACAATAGCTAGAATGGAGATGATAATAGTTCAGACTTACCAAAGCACCTAATAAATACACAGTGAAGAGGTATCCAATGAATAAAAGACATCCCCTTTGCAGATACAACTTGGTTCCCAGAATGCCCCTGCGGATTGGGGAGGGTAATTGCCACAACCTCACCTTTTTAGACAAAGAAGCAAAGGCTCAGAAAGGTTAAGCAACAAGTCCAAGGACACACAGCAGTAGTTGGTACTCCTGACTCCTGAGGAGCACCGGGTCCAGCTCTCCATTGACAGACAGGGAGCTCAGACTCGGGGAGCAGCAGGGATGAGCCCCAGGGCACCAGCCAGGGTGTTGCCAGCACCAGTCAGGATTCCCACTTGGGCAGCTCTGACCCAGCGCAGGCTATTCCCTGGACGCCAACCCTTTTCTCTCGGGCCCCCCTGCACTGCCTTCCTGTCCCCCTCCCATCCCAGAAGCTATGACACTCCATGTCACAACCCCATCCTGACCTCAGCCTTGGAAGACCAAATGTCCAGAACTCACCAGGCCAATAGAGCTGTGTGATCCCTTCAGCTCCCTACACCCTCCAGGGCGCTGTTCTCCTGCATCCTGTCCCCACCAGAAGGCCAGGGAACATGGGCACCCCTCACAGATGTTCTTCATCATCCCAGGAACTGAGCCGTGGCCCCCCCTAATACCAAGACTGTCTACATTGCCAAGTCTAGGGGCACTGCCACAGCCCTCAGTACCAGGCCTCTGCTTACACACCTCCTATGATGGGGCGCTCACTCCCTCAAGTGCCACCCAACACACCAAGACAGCCCCGACTGCCAGAAAGGCTGTCCATTGACTGAACTGAGAGCTGCCGGTGGGCCTCACTGCCCTGCCCAAGACACACTTCTGGGGCACACAAGCCGAATCCCTTTTTTCACGGTAGCTTCTTAAACATTTGAAGGGATGATCACAGCCACTCACTTATTCATAAAATATTTACTGAAAGTAGCCACTGTAACTTTTGTATCATCCATTCATCCTTCTGAGTGGGAGCCAGGCCTCAGCTGGCTGGCACATGCACAGTGGAACTGTCTTCACCATAGTCCTGCAGGATGGGACCATTGTCCTCCTGAAGGAGGAGCTCGTGAGGCGCATTCAGGCAACCCTGAGAGGGGGCGGATTCCTGGCCCTGTGTAGGACTCAGTGACTCGTCCAGCTCACTGGGGCCTCTGACCCCAGAGCTCAGCCACGGTGTGGCCTCCACTGTGTCAGTGGACAAGAGGCCAGGGAGGGAGTGACTAGAGGGCCCAGCCCAGGAAAAGGCCCCGGTGGCCAGGCACTGGCCCCTTTGGTGCCACCTCGAGCTCAGCTCTGGCCCTGCCTGACCCTGCCTTGGGTTTGCTCCCTGGGGCAGGGTTACTGGGCTTCAGGGCTCAGTTCAGGGTCAGAGAGACCCAGGGTCCAGGCTGACTTCCAGGACTCCTGGCTGCTCCCTGGCCAGCCTGCGGGGCTGGGGTGGGTGGGGTTATTTGCTGAAGGCCTGGAGGCATGGACGGACTCTGGAATCAGATGCCCTTCAAATACTGCCTCTGACCCGGAGCAGCTCTGCCCTGGGCATGTCAGGTAACCGCATCTGTACATGGAATAACTACCCTCCAGACGCTGCTCGTCAGGGGTCAGTGACCCAGGGAGCAGGCAAGGCAGAGCATTCCACTAGAGTCAGAGCCCCATGGACACCAGATGTCACTCCCGGGCAGCCCTAAGAACGTCATCGGTGAAGAGAGCCCTGTGGGGGTGAATCCAGGCCCCAGGCCCCAGCAACCACTCCCCTCATCCACACTATGTGATTCTCCCTGGTCCTCTCACTCTTTGTCTGGGTGACGCCTGTCTCACAAGGTGGCGGCATGAGGAGTGACAGTGTGAGAGCGCCCTCTCCCCTTCTGGAACCAGTCAGGACCCAGTGAATGTGGCTCCCACCCCTTTTCCATGGAGCTCACCCGAGGCACTGCCGCAAAGAGGTTCCTGGTGCCCCTTCTCCATGGGGGCCCTGGAGCCAGGCCCATTTGAAAGGCATTTGGTGGGGTGGCTGGTTAATAATCCTGTGAGATCACAGTGTTATGTGTAGGGTGATGAACGAAGCACTTTACACAGCTATTATCTCACTGGGTCCTTCTAACGGCCCCAGCCAGGCAGGTGCAGACTGTTCCCTGTTTTACAGGTTGGACATAGGCAGTGGCTTACCCACGGCCCCGCAGGTGAAAATTGCAGTTAGAACCCGGCCAGCCTTCCCCAAGAGCCCACTCTCAGCCACTCACCTGCCCTGCCAGCAGTAAGAGTGACGAATCACCAGGGGAGACAGTGCCTGCTGTGAGGACAGGGACAGAGCCCTCTGCTGCCGCAGTGACTCAGCGGGAGGCAGCCTGATGTCCGGCCCCTCTCACCGATTCACTTTCTAGGGCAGATCTGCCCAGGTCACCACAGTCTCCCACTGTTTTATTTTATCTGTTGAGCTGAACAAACCCGCAGGACAGAAGGTGAGCTTGGCTGGGGCCCTGCCACCGTTCCTGCATCACGGGGGTGAGGAGGGATGGAGGGGAGGCTGGCCCGCCGCAGCCAACACAGGGTGTCGGGACCCCTCTGCACCTCCTCCTCCAGTGACCTTCCCCGCGCCCTGGCAACTCAGTGGCCTTGCTCTTCCTCCTACTCTGCACCCAGGGCTGGATCCCCTCTCTGCGTGAATGTGAACTGAGGAGAGATGGCCATCTCCAGGGGCGACAGAAGGTTCTCTCACCTCATAGGCTGATGAGGGGACCAAGGGGGACAAGCTCTGGGGTGTTCTGGTGCCGACTCACTTACCCCTTCTGGAAGCCATTTTCTCGTGTATACAATGGGAGGAGAAACTACGTGGTGGGAGGAGGAAGTAGACGATAAAATGTGTGGCGAGCTCAGTGCTGGACGAGCCTGCAGCAAGTATGCAGTAAGCACCAGCTGTCACTGTTACTATGAAAATAAGGACCACGCAGCCCACCCGGCCCAAACCCTCCTGATTGTACAGAGAGAGAAACCGGGGCCCAGACAGAGCAAGAGATGGATTCCAGGCCCCAAATTGTGAGCAGGGGTGGATGCATGGCCTGGCCCTTCGAGTCTGCATTCCTGACCCAGGTGGGTCTCAGCCCCACTGGGGATCTTCTGGGCATCCTCAGAGGAGCCGACTTCAAAGGGTAATTATCCAGGAGAGGAAACAGTCCTTGTCTCCGCTCTCAGACCTAGAGCAGTGTCAGTGCCTTGAAGGGGCCTGTGGAACTGGGAGGCGTCCAGGGAGAGAGCTCAGAACTCCAGAGCCCAAGAGGGGCTTTGCAGACATACATTTAGGGGCACAGACACCTGCTGAATGCCAGGCATGACGTCAGTCACTTTAAGTCAGACAAGGCCATGCTCAGATCCCAGCTCTGCTGCTGACTTGCTGTGGCCTTGGCCAAGTCCTTTAACTTTCTGAGTTTCAGTTTTCTCATCTGTAAAATGGGTATATAATGTCCGTCTCATGGGAGGGCTTTGTGGAATAAATGTAATAACTTACATGGGGTGCCTGGCACATAATGGAAACCTACACACTCTAGTTTTCTTCCACCCAGCCTTGACCAGCCTGGTGACCCGGGTGACCCCTGACACCCTGCCTCTGTCTCCTTCTCGGAGAGAACTGGCCTCAGGTCTTCCACGCTCCTCCGCTTCCCAGCAGCTCAGAGTTTGGAACCTTACATTTTCTCTGTCTGCTCCTCAGAGATCAACCAAGGCTCATCCCGAGGACCAGGCAGGGGTGTGGTAGGTGGCAGGGTGGGTGCCACTGTAGGGAAGAGAGAGGGGCTGCTGCTTGAGAAGCAGTCAGAGGAGGGGCACTAAAGGGAGGACCAGAGGCAAAGAGAACGTACCCTCCACTGATTCAAGCCCAGGTGATGATGGTGGTGGTGAAGATCCTGTGGTGGTGAGGATGGTGGTGGTAGTGGTGGGCGTGAGGGGATTAAGGATGGTGTGATGGTAGGGAGAATGTTAATGGTGATGTTGATGACAGTGGTAAGGATGATGAGGAGGAGGGTGGTAGCGATGAAGGTGACGGTGAGAATGAGGAGGAGGAGGAGGTTACTATCATGAAGATAATGGTGAGGATGACTATGTCAAGCAGTTCTATGTACCAGGTGGCATTTTAAGCACTCACACACTTTCATGCATTTATTCTTCTCAACAACTCTAAAAATCGGTATCAGTGGTGTCCCAATTCTGCAGGTGAGAAAACTGGGGCACAGAGGTTAAGTAACTCGCCCAAGGTTGTGCAGTTGTTACGTGACAGTGATTGAGCTCTTCTGGCTCCAGAGTCTCCATGTTCGGCCACGATGCTGTAATAATAATGACCGTAAAATAGTAGACACAAGTAATGAGGTCAGCCAACCATTATTAAATGCTGACAACGTGCCAGGAGCTATTCTAGGCATTTCATACTATCTTATTATTTTTAATCTGGCACACAGTAGGTACCTGGTAAACAAGTTCACGGACAGATCTGCAGAACAGATTTGGCAGCACCTGAAGTGAAGGGTCCTCCGACCACAGGACCAGGAGTGGCCTCGGAGCAACTGGGTTAGAACATAAAAATCCCCCCAACTGGCCGGCTCTTCTCTCTGCACGGCTCACACCGCCAGGGTGGAGTCACAGAGCCCTCTCTCCAGCTTGATATCAGCCGCCACAACCCGTGCGGAGTTCCCCACAGCAGCCCTGAAGTTGGGTTCGTTCTGCTGGTGGGGAAACTGAGGCACAGAACGCCGTCCTAGACCTGGGATTGCTGACCCGCATCCGTGTCCAATAAAAGGAAAAGCCAAACGTCTGACCCCAAATAACTCCAACTCCATCCCAGTTAATCTGGTTGTCTGGTAGTTTCCAGGGCAGTGGACCCATAAGACACAGGGCGCTCAGAAGTGCTCAAACATCCCCATTATGGTCAGTTCTCTCTGCACTGTTGTTAAATTGCTCCTGGAGAACAAGATTGGAGAGACAGTGCTAATTTAATTTGCCAGAATGAATAAAGATAAGACAGTTACAAAGGGTGATGAAGTGCTGGGAACACATAATTCACGTCCCGATACCCAGCTCCTTCCATCACCACTACCTTCCCCACTCTGGAGCTGATTAAGCCAGAACGATTGCAGTTAATTATCTTCCTCTGTCGCCGGGCCAGGCTGTGGGCGTGAGGGGGTTGTAAATGGGCAAAGGATGTTAAAGGGGGAAGGAGGAAGCAGGGGTTTGTGGACCCCTCCGGAGCTCACAGGTCCCCCTTGGGGAAGAGGGGCCACTTAGCGAACATGTCCCTGAGTTAGAAGATCATGAATAACCCTCGGGGCCTGGAGTCCAGAACTCCTGGGAGCTGTCAACGGATGTGCCTGCAGGTGGGTTCATCACTAGCCCGATGACAGGCAGCTGGACCCAGAATGTGGCAGCGGCATCAGTTGCGTTCACGGGACAGCGCGGTCGGTGCACACTGTCACCTCCCGGAGCACAGGAGGCCTCTCATCAGTGCACACGGGGAGGTGGCCCATCCGTGAGGCAATAAGTGCTTTCATGGTACAAGTTGGGGTGCACATTATGTGTGAGGGCACACGGGGGTTCTTGGGGGCTGGCTCAGCGCTGTACACAGGGGTGTGAGGTGGACAGAAGCACCTGTGTTCAGACGGCCCACTGCTAACTAGTTGCGTGACCTTGGCAAAGTTTCTCCCTAAGTCTCAGTGACTTCCCGTGAGGAGTGAGGACAGTAATAGCACCCTCTTCGTAGAGTTCCGGTGAGGACTGAGAGGCCACACCTGGAAAGAGCCCCACTCCGCGCCCAGCCCACGGGAAAGGCTCTGTGGTCACAGCTACCGCCCATGTCATTACCGTGAGGATCCCACGGTTCCTTCCTGTGTGAACATGGGGCGCGTGTTCATCGGTGAACGTGGGCAGGGGGCCGGCTGCGCTGGTTCATGCACCCCGTGGGCAGTGGCATCCACAGCCATAGGGAGAGACCTCTGTCACCTCCAAGGTGCCATTCCACCCTCCTTAGTGGCTCGGACTCTGAGGATGTGGGGCCCGGCCGGGAGGAGGGAAAGCAGGTGGAAAGCCGCCCTCCAGGGCCAGGGCGTTTGGACTTTATGCAAAGCCGGAGACCTACTTTGCTGGAACTGGAAGCAATTTGCAGCCACACAAAAGCGGGCATTGGAGAGGGAGCCAGGGGCCCAGCCGTGAAAGGGGGAGCTGACTGTGGAAGAGCAGTTTCAATGCAACCGGAGCCCGAGCACACCTGCGGGGCACCGGGGCTTTCGTTCAGCAGAATGAAGGATCCGCACGCAGGCACCTTGTCTGCTGGTGGGAGGGGGAAGCACAGACTTGGTGGGCTGGGTTTCAATGTCCTTTTGTATGGAGTCTAAATTGAAGACAGCTGGCATCGGGGCTTGGGCTTGGAAGATCCTGGAATCTGGGTCAGGCAGGGCTGGAATTTTTCTGGGCATGAGTCACGACAAAGATGAAAGGGATTTGGAGCTGGAAGGGCTGTAACAGGCACAGGTTCAAGGAGTGAATGTGGCTGTGAGTGGGAGGGTCTTGGGGAGCAGAACAGGTGGGACCGAGGGGAGAGAGTGTTTCAGAGCAAAAGACTCGAGATAAGGCTGGGAGCATAAAAAGGGCAGGGTGCGGCGCTGGGCACGAGAAACCCCACGGCTTAAAGGAACAGGACCCTGGTCCTTAGCCCCAGGAGCAGGTCCTGGCAACCTCTGATTTACAGCCAGTCAGAAGCACAGGTGACATACAACCTGCACTTTTGACTGGCATCTACAGTGGTAAGGTGAGACAGTCCTGTAGAACAGAGCCCTTAACCTACGGGATCGGACGCCATCTCCGGGTAGGCCGTGTCAGAACTGAGCCGAGTTACAGGACGCCTGGCTGGTGTGGGGCACGGCTTTGTGTGGTGGGGCGGGGGGAGTGGGAGGGAACCACACACGTTGGAATTGGGGTCAGACACATAAGCTGACGGCCAGCCACGAAGTGAGTCAGAGGCCGAGTGGGACCAAATGCCAAGCAGTCCCCTGAGAATACGGGACTGCTGAGAACACAGAACTCTCCCGAGCCCGAGCTACCTCTGTGCCCCCACCCCCGCCCCAGGGCAACACAGCTCTGGAAACACCACAGCAGAGGCCTCACTCTTAAGAGTCTCTGTTGGACGCTCCTACTGGGTGGGTCTTCCCAGGGAGGCCCCTGGTAAAGGCTCTGGCTGCCTGGAAGGGATGTGCCAGCCCCTCCCCGTCAGCACTGAAGCAGTGTCATCTCAGATGGTGACCCTGAACCAAGTGGGCAGTCAGCAGGCAGCCTGAGGCCGAGCAAGCCAGGGACTGGGCAGCAGCACAGGAGGCAGGGCCCAGGGGCTAGGCGTCCCAGGGGGAAGGTGCCAACACCCAGTGGGCGTGTGTCCCACTCTCCTGCAGGACAAGCTCTCGGGTGTGGACTGAGCAGATGGGACTGACTGCTCCAGGCACACTTCTCTGAAGCTCCGGCCAGTTGCCTGGATGCTCTGAGTGGGGAATGGGGCCAATAATACTCACCCAGAACTGCAGCGGAGCATCGTGAGTCCTGAAATTGGAAACACGCCCATCCTAGCACCTGTCAGAGGGAAAAGTCCCTGAGAGATGGGTTCCCTCCCTGCCCGCCCCGCCCCAGCCAGGCCACCCAGCCTGGGGACGTCGGCACCATAGTAATGCTTCTGGGACTGTGTCCTGCGCCACTGCCTTGTATGACCCTGGGCCAGCCCTTCCCTTCTCTGAGCCTCACTATCTTCATCTGCAAAATGGGGATAATAACAGCCCTTCCTTATAAGTCCAGGTAAGGACACAGTGAAGGCCTGACCCAGAAGAGGCACTGGAACAGAGGCAGCAGCCGTCACCCGGAGACGGGGCTCTGCGGGGCCTTTTAGAGGCGAAGCCCTGGACCCGGAGCAGGGCTGTTATTCCTGCACCATCGTTCACCCCAGCGTCCCTTCCAGGAGCCCACGTGGGAGGTTTGTGGCTGCTCCTCTCCTGCCCCCGACACCTTCTCTCTGCCCGTCCAGCTTTGACAGGCCAGGTCTGGCTCTGCGTAGAGAGAGATTTTCTGTTCATATCAAAACCTCATGGAAAACAGTGTCGTCTGCTTGATTAATGACAAGAGCAAAAACGTACCAGCATTCTTCCACCGTGCCTTTATGGGCAGACAGGCGGTCCCCGCGTGTGAACAGCTCCTCGAAAACTGTGCAGGAACACACGCCCCCCCTTTTAAGTCACAATTATGTTAAGAGCAGTTTTCTCAACACTGTTACCATTTTGCCTCTCTTTTTTTATTTTTATGTTTTTAAACCCGTAATTTTATTTTATCTTTTTTAAATTTTTGTTCAGGTACAGTTGTCTTCATTCTGCCCCTCCCACCTCTCATTCATTGCTAGAGACTGAATACTATCTCCTCAAAATTCATATGTTGAAGCTTAACTCCCAAAATGATGGGATTTGGAGATGGGATTTGGGGAGATAACTGGGGTTCAATGAGATCACGAGGGTAGGGCCCCCACGGTGAGGTCAGTGCCTTCACAACAAGGGACACCCGAGAGCTGACGCTCACTCTCTCTCGCTCCCTCTCGTTTACAAAGGGGGTAGGTGTTTGTTTTCCAGCCAGGAGGAGACTACTCCCTAGAACCCAAGCGTGCTGGCTCCCCAGTCTCAGACTTTCAGCCTCCAGAACTGTGAGAAAATGAATTTTTGCTGTTTAAGTCACCCAGGCTGCGGTATCAGCCTGAGTTGACTAAGACATTCATTTTTGTGAATGATCTGTTAAGGGAGCTGAATCTAGCAAATGCATGAACTCCTGGGAAGGCATTGCTCTTTATAAAAGCATTCATTTGCGGCATAAAACACAGCTGCATGCAAGCCCAGGCAAGGCCGACGGGGTGCCCCGTGCAGGCTGAACATTCTGCTGCAGAGTTGTCTGTAATTACTCGCTCACGACCGGCGCCCAGGGCTTCTGTTTCCAGTCATGACCTGCAAGGAAACAGCAGAGGTCCGGCTGGGTCTGGCAGCCCTGCCACGGTCCTGTAAGGCAGCCAGGTAAGGCCCCACCTGGACCCTCTCACCTGTACAGCTCCCTCGATCCCAGACCCCTTCCCTGGCTGACTCCATCCTTGGGGCTGTAGGCCCTAAGTCTGGTCATGTCCCTGGACTCTTTTCCATGGCCTTGGCATTGGATCTCTGAGTGTCATTTTCCCTAAGGGCTTGTTCCTGCTTTTGGGGTCCTTCTCCGTGCGTAACCAGGCAGATGGCCTCACAAGTGAAGTGGGGCTGGGCTTGACACCATCCTCGGGCCTGAACAAGAGGCCTCGCCCAGGCCCCGGGCACTAGAGGGCCCCATTCTGCCCCTCCTCTAGCCATGCCTCTCCTCACAGGATGTGGAGCCTGTGTGAGCAAAGGGATGTGCCCACTGGAGACTAACCCCCAATTTCAACAATGGTTTGGATATCCGGGACCCCACACCTCCCACCCAAATGTCCCAAAGCCCGCTTCCTGAGCCTGGTGGGCCTTCCCTGGGTCTGTCCTCCTGAGGGTGACATACTGTAGGATAAGCACCCCAGTCCTGAGAGGTGCTGGGGGCAGCGGTTCATGGGGGTATAAAAGCAGTCTGAGCAAGTGCCCTGGGGCAGCCACAAGCGTGTGAGGCCTTGGTGCTGTTCGGCAGCCTGGGGAGAGGGAGTGAAGGGGTTGACCCCCACGGGCCCAGTATGGCTCTCTCTACACCTGCACATCTAGGGTGGAACCCCCAGGGGCCTGAGAACGTTAACATCAGACCTGGTCTCCCAGGTTGTCATACAGGTGTATTTGTCAAGGTAGCAAATAGAATATATATTATTGACCAGTTAGCTGGCTTACCACTTTAAATATTTAGGAAAATGGGCCTCCACTAGTGGGGGCCTCCCTCCCTGGGCCCCTCAAATATTAGGGACAGCCTGGATTGCCTACGCTGCGCGGACAATGTGCTTGGCACATCATCAGCAGGGAAGAAGCCCACCTCCAGCAGGTAACACGCTCCAGCTTCTGTTTCCACTGGTGGGAGTGGAGGAGCCGGGGGGCCTCAGCTGATTCCACTGAGGGGCAAGCAGAGTCCTCACTGGGTGCCATGTCCCACTGGGGACCGGCACGGTGCTCACCCACCCATGGGGACCATTTCATCCCGCTGTGTGAGAGGACAGGCTCAGCCCCTGAGGGCGTTCAGTGCTGCTCTGGAGAAAATCGGGGCCCCTGTCAGGAGGTGTGGCTGGGGGAGGTGGCAGGGGCCTCCCAGCTGGGTTTACGGGGCTCTGTCCCCTTCCCACACTATCTCACTTACTCCTCACAACCACCCGGCGAGGGGTTACTCTCATCATCCCCATTTCCAGGTGGAGGCAGCTGGCCTGGGTCACGCTGGGTCAGCACATGCACCCCCATCTTCCGACTGTTGGACCTGGGCCCCCTCCGTTGTCAGCAGGAGGTCAAGAGCAAGTGCCAAGAGCATGGTCAGAGGCTGGGGGTGTGGGAGAGCTGGGAGCATCTGGGAGAGGTCTCTGCCATTCCCGACTCCACCCCTGGGACCTTCAGTGCTCAGCACAGGGTGTGGCACAGAGGGAATTTCCCTTGAGACGTGTGGCTGGTAAAGGGACGACACAGCTATAGGGACAGGGCGGGAGACTCCCCCAGGGTCCCCTCAGCCTGGACCCTCCAGCTTCCTAAGCTTTCTTCAGTCACTGCCTTCCCTACACTGTTCCCTCTGCCTTCCAGCATTCAGAGCCTTCTCTCAATCTCCCAGAATGAATCAGCACCCCCCCCCCCAATTCAGGGCCTTTACCCTTGACCTTATCACTTCCTGGTCCCTTGGCTCTTCCTCACGTTCTCAGGCAGGTCAAGTTCATATTACTGTGTCTCCTTCAGGGCACTCAAGCCCTCTGTCACATGGCACTTGCCCCAGCCTAGATGAATTATGATGTGGGCAGTGATTTGTTCGATGCGTCTCTGCCGGACTGGCTGCGAACTCCATGAGGACAGCCTCCGGGGCCTGGTCACCTGTCTCTCCAGCATCGTAACCCGTGTGCAAGAACCAAGGAGTGGGTGGCTGAGTAGGGAACCAGTGCAGGGGACGGCAGCGGAGCCGGGTCTGCAGCTGCAGCCTGGAGCTTCCCTCAGCACCCCCCCCATCCCTCCCGCCTTCT
Source organism: Artibeus jamaicensis (assembly GCF_021234435.1). Lineage (NCBI taxonomy): Eukaryota > Metazoa > Chordata > Mammalia > Chiroptera > Phyllostomidae > Artibeus > Artibeus jamaicensis. The sequence goes on from NW_026522057.1 coordinate 13,231,470, forward strand.
CTGGTCCCCAGACTCACCCTGGCACTTCTTCCACACCCCTGTCCCCTGAGTGCGCCCCTCACTGGAGCCCTTCTCATTGTGCTTCGTAAGTGGTCTGTGCCTCCACCCGCCTTCCCATCCCGACCAGGGACTCTGGGCTGGGGTTTCTCCAGGGCCCCAGGGCCCACCCCGGGGCAGGACCAGGATGGGGACTTGGAAGGTTTGTTGAATGAATTACACTCAAGAGAAGGAAAGCACCTGGCTGTACTCAGGTGCAAAGTAGCTGGCCCTTCACTCTGCAGACTAGCTGCTGATCACCCCCCAATACACACACACATGCACATGCACACACACCAGCCCTCGGCACAGCTTTGGCTATAGCCTTCAGAGGTCCCATGTGTGATACAGGAAACGACAGGGCACCCTGGAGCTCAGAATCTGGGAGTGAGCCTTTTGGGACCAGAGCGACAGTGAGGCCGGTCCCCGCCTCCCCTGCAAGGAGAAGCAGGCGGGGGTGGCACACCCGAGACTGCTGGCCAGTGGTCCGGCTTCCAACACGGCTGTGGGGTTGGCTGGTGCCTGAGGGGCACTGGTGGGGTGAGGGTGTCAGCGCATCCATTTCCCCCTGAGGCCTGACATCTTAAAATTCATGGGATCGCAGCATCACAGGCTGCAGGGACTCCCCAGGGCACTTCGTGATAACCGGCCGAGGCGGGAACAGGATTTGTCATCCTGTGTGTTTGCCACCGTTTTCACACACGAGAATTTTATCTCTACCCACTCAGCTTCTCCCCTTCCCTCGCCCTCTAAACGAGAATATTATCTTTGCACGATGGTTTCTGATGTGTGTGTGCGCCTGTGCGTGATGCCCAGCCAAGGGAATGTGCCATGGAGAGAAAAACAAAGGAGAAACCAGAAGACCAAGGTGGTCGTTCCACACACAATGAGCCAGGGAGGTGAGGAAGGAAGGACGCAGGGAGAGCCGTGTGGCAAACTTGCCGTCCGGAGAGACTCTGGAGCGGGGCCGAGAGAGGCCCCGCAGTCTCCGATGGGAGGGAGGGGGCCTTGGCAACCTGTTCTGGGGGTAGGAATTGCATCCCCTTTCACTGCCTTCAGGAAATGAACGTAAAGTGGGAATTCCTTTTTCAAGTGACTGTGGTCACTGGACTGTTTCTTTGGATACACACTGAGTGGAGACTCAGCCTCATGGATCCCGTGATAATCGGGTCAGTCCGACATGAAGGATGCAGACATCGGGGCTTCTCGAGGGCCAAGGTGAGCTTGTAGGTGTTGTGCCAGTACCCAGGGCCGAGCCCGTGCAGGGGGAACACTTACTAAATAATTGCTGAACAAATGGAGAAAGAGGAATAAGAGTCTTTTTTTTTGTAATTTATTTTAAGATTTTTTTTTGAGAGAGGGAAAGGAAGGGAGAAAGGAAGCTAGAGAAACGTCAATTGATTGCCTCTTGTAAGTGCCCCAACCAAGGACCCAACCTGCAACCCAAACATGGGCCCTGTCCGGGAATTGAACCGGACACCCCTCAGTTCACAGGCTGGTGCTCAATTCACTGAGCCACACACACCAGGGCAGGAACGCAAGTATTTACTTTCAGGAGTTCATTTTATGGTCAGTTAGCAGAACAAAAGTAATGAATAAAAGACTGTCTGAGGTAGGAGTCACCGAGTTGAAACCTATCAAATGCTTTATTGAAGGTCAGGTACAGTGTGGTCAGCGGGTGTCACTTCTGGCATCACACGGATGAGGAAATAGACTCAAAGAGGGAAGAGACTTGCCCGAGGTCACACAGCCAGGCAGCCAGGAGCTGGGGGCAAACCCCACCTGCCTCGCCCTCCCACCACGCTCTTTCCACGCACTCAGAGCAGGGGAGGGGCAGGCGATGTGTAGCTGTGTAGCATCAGGGCAGGAGTTGGGGAAAGGTCGCAGGGTGAAGGGAGCGGAGGCTTCTGATGGGCACAGCTGATAGGACAGGGGCTGCAGGGCGGGAGGGGCATTCCAGGAGGAAGGAAGAGCTGGGAAGTGGGGAAGCCCAGAGCTTCTCGGGGGAATGGAGAGAAGTGATGTTCGGTAGGATCAGCAAGGGAAAATATGAGAAGGAACCGCCCCCCCAAACGGAATTATCTCCTGGAGGGCGGACCCCCCCCAGTGCGGCTCCCCCTGCTAGGTGAGTGTTCCAGGAAGCCATCTCCGTCAGCATTGGCCGACCGGCTGGCGTGGTTGTGTTCTATGTCGGCAAACTTTTCTTTGAAGACTCCTTCAAGGCATTTGCCCTTTTCGTGGTGGGTGGTTTGCAAGCACACCTGCCCACACTGCGCTGAGTGTTCAGCAGCTTTGACCAAAAGAAAAGCCTGCCCCCCATGCCCCACCCTCCCTATTCACCCTATCTCATCCCAATCAACCTTTGTTTGCTTGTTTACCCAGAGGAAAAAGGTCCTCAATGGGAAAGGTTTTGCCCACGTGGAAGAGGTAAAACAAAAAACGGCAGAAGTACTGAAACGCATCAAAATCAACGAGTTCAAAAACTGTTGTGAGCTATGGAAAAAGTGTCTCAGTAGGTGTATTGCATCAAATGGGGAGAACTTTGCAGATGACAGATGTTTAAACATGTAAGAATAAATACACCATTTTTATAAATAAATTCCAGGGTTGTTTTTTTTTTAGGTCCCCCCTCATATAACAGGACGGGCAGGGTGGGGCTGGACCAGGAGGTCCCTCCAAGGTCACAGCTTCTCGCAGCTCCTCAGCTCACTAGAGTCAAAGGTGTGGGCTCAGTTTGAATACAAATGCGTAGACCCGTTTTTCCAGCCCCTGGACTCTAGCTACTTCCCCTGCTCTGTAAGGAGCTGACTTCCAGCCCGCCCTTAGGGCCCTGGCCTGTCCTCTAGGCCCAGAATCTGCACATCTAAGCTTAACAGGCCCTTCGGACTCCGTCTGCCTGGCCCTGAGCCCCTCACCAGCTTGCCCAGGTCCTGTGCTTTAGACGTAGGGACTGGAATGGGCCCAGGGGATGAGGTGGGGGAGAGGAGGGGGGGGTGAAGCACACAGAAGCCAGGACAGGCCACAGGCAGAGGGAGAAGGGCTGGTGCTGCCTAGAGCTTCCAAAAGTCCTGCTACCACGTGAAGCCTACCATGCAGTTGGGGATCAACATATATTTATTGAATAAATAAATATCATCCATTTATTAAGCACCTACTACGTGCAGGCCCTGTCCTGGGCTCTGGGGATGCAGCACTGAGCAGCACAGATTTCCCACCGTGGGAAGGGGCACAGGCTGTGGGCAGAGCAGGCAGACAGTCCAGCGTGGGGCAGTGGGGGGCTGCCCGGAGGAAGAGGCGCTTCAGCCAGGAGGGTGAGCGGGGCAGGGGTGTGGGGCGGGCCACAGGAGGGGAACAGGCTCCTGCTGGAGCCACCAGCCGTGCAAAGGCAGGAAAGACAAAGGAGGTAACAGGGTCCAGCAGAGTCGTGGTCAATGAGACGTCCAGGAATGGAGCTGCCCTAAGGTTGTGCATGATCAGAGCTATGTTACCCAGCAGGAAGCCAAGGCTCGGAGAGGCCAACGGGCTGTCCAGGTCACCAGGAGCAGGCGGCGGGGTGGCTGGGCGGGAAGCCCACTGCCCCCACCCCCTGGCTGGCCTCCTTGGCCTCGGGACCTTCTCTGCCTCCTGGTCCACCCCAGCCTCTGTCCAGCTGATCATTTCCCTCTTTCCCAGCAATTCCTCTTTCACCTTCCACCTCGGTGGCTGAGACCATTTCTCAATGTCCAGCCAAAGGAATGATACTTATTGGATGTGATGTAAGTAACAAAACACTTGGTATTCCAGCTGGTGGGCCCGGCTCTCCGGGAATAGCGAGGCTGGCTGCAGACACATGATCAATCTCGCTGCCTTCCCAAAATGAGACCTCAGAGGGGCGGACAAAGGGCTTCGGGGCCAGGCGGCCCTGGGCGTGGATCTGCGATTTCCAAGCTGCGGGTCGCTGTGAGAACTGAAGACACTGGGTGCAAGCTGTCACATCTCATGGTGGTTCTGTGCAAAGGAAAAGAAATTAGCACACCTGCCCAAGTTCTCCGGGCTCAGGACAGGCCCTGCCCATCCCCTTAGCCCTGGACCTGCATGTGGAGACAGAAAATAAATGGAGATGCTGGGTAGAAGCTCAGGTTCAAGCTCTTGCCCTGCACCCCTGAGGAGCTGCTCCCCCCTCAGGCCTCACCCCCGTTATCTGTGCAATGGGCTGTTTGTCCTATTGTCCTGGGCTTGGTGGGTTGTAGACACATAAAAGTTTGCCTGGGCTCCTCATAAGACCAGCACCGTGCCCGCCATGCTTCTGTGACTGCTGTCATTCTTGTCATTTCCCTCCCCCAACACCCTGCCCCGTCCCCTCTGTGGGTCTCTCAGAGCCAGGAGCTCACCCTCAGGGAGCTGGTCACTGCTCTCATATCCCTCCCGGTTCTGGACCCTGAGTCTCTTCGATAGGTTCAGTCCACCTTTTCCAGCCCGAGGCTCATTCTTTTCTACTTGTTATGCATTCTGGAGCAGCAGTTACCTTGGACATCATCTGGTCCAATCCCTCCGCTGTCAGATGGGGAAGCTGTCCAGGAGGTCCCTGGGATTCGAGCCGGGGAAGCCCCGTGCTAGGCAGGGCTCTCTGCCCCTCCAGGCAGCCCCCTTTCATATGCCCCCCACTGAGGTCGCCCCTGTGGAGCTCCACACTGAGCTGCACCAGATCAGGAGAGAGCAGGGCGCCGTAGACCGTCTCCACTTCTCCACCTGCAGAGAAGGCACCACAGCCCCGCCTTCAGGTGCGGGGGTGCGGGGGAGATTGCTTGGATGAAATATTATTCAACCATAAAGAAGGAAATCCTGCCCTTTGCAAAAATATGGATGGACCTCGAGGGCATTACACTAAATGAAGTGAGTCAGACACAGAAAGATCAGTGCTGTACGTTCTCTCCTATATGTGGGATCTAAAGTTCAAAAACAAAGTCAAAGGAACAGAGAGTAGAATGGGGGTTCCAGGGGGTGGCGGGGCAGCAATGGGGAGATGTCGGTCAGAGGGCACAAGCGTCCAGCTATCAGATGCGAGGGTCCTGGGGACCCGACACACGGCGTGGTGACCGTACAGGGAGCGGTGCTGTGCCACGTGCTCGAGAGGTGCTCGGAGACTAGATCTGCAATGTTCCTACCACACACACACACACACAGTTGTAGCTGTGTGAGGGGACGGGTGTGAGCCTTGTTGTGGTAATCACTTCACAATATATACATGTGTCAAATTAACACATCGCACGCCTTAAACTTACACGATGTTACAGACAAATCACATCCCAATAAATCTGGGAGGGAAAAGTCAAGAGGCTTCTCATCCAGATGAGAAGCACAGTGGGCGGGGGATGTTCAAGTTCAAGTCCAGGTGAGAGATGTCAATTTGGGGGTCATGAGCGTGTACGTGGCATTTCCATGGGACCGGATGTTCTCCCCTTGGGGAGAATGTCCGTAGAGAGGAGAAGAGGATGGAGGCCGGAGCCCTCCGTTACTGAGAGGCTGGGAAGAAGGGAAGCGTCCTGCCAGGGAGGCAAAGAAGGACCAGACAGAGAGGCCAGAGGGAAAGCAGGAGAGCCACGCCCTGAACACAGGTGTGATGGGGCGGGCACACACCAGATTTTGCCATACGAGGACCCTGTTTATCAGATTCGGAACTAAGTCTGAGATCCCATCTTCCTCGGTCTCTGACTACAGCAGAGATCTGTAAGACCTTGCTCCTTAGAGTCACATGGACCTGAATCCCAACCCCGGCACTGCCCCTTACGAGCCATGTGACCTCAGGCAAGTCAGGTCCCCTTGCAGGCCTCCTGACTGGGAACACGGAGATCATCACCACTTTGCCTCATCTCACAGGCCTCCAAAGCCCCGTCACCCACCCCACGCCAGGCCCAGTGGAGCAGGGCTCCGGGAGGCCTTGCGGGCTGGCACAGCCGGGGCCCACTCCCGGTCCTGCCCACGGCCCCCACCCTCACTGGTGACAGTGCCCATGGTCCAGCAGCCCAGCTCTGCAGCTTCTCAGCCGTTCCATTCCAGGCACTGCTTCCTTTCCGGAGTTGGGTTCTTCTCCGACTGCGGCTTGTTTCAGGCAGAACCTTCTATGGCGAGGGGCAGGGCACAGAGAGTTAAAGCAGGAGGTGTAGTGATTTATTGGCCCACGTAACTGAAAATACAGGGCATGGGATTGGCCTCGGCGTTGACTAGAGGCAGGGGCTCAAGCCGTCCCCGGGGGCCCTGTCTCCTCCCTCCCTCCCCTGAGCTCCGCTTCCCTCCCGTGAACGTCATTCTCAGGCAGGCCTGCTCCTCACCGTGCGAAGCTGGCACCAATGACTCCGGGCTTAGAAGGTCCTTATGGCTTGTGATCCCACTGAAGGGGACCTGTCTCCATCCCAGTGTCCACACATCGGATCACAGGGGCCTGTTAATGAAAGAGAAGGGAAGGGTGTGGACAAACCCAACAGCAGATCTCTAGAGGACTGATGCGCCCTTCGCTTCCTGGGGCCCTGGAAAAATAAGGGTCTGTCTCCCTGATGTGACTGCAGCCCCTGCTCAACCCAGGAAGGTAAGTGTGAGGTCCATGGGGTCAGCAAAGGTGGGCAGGGCTCCAACGAAGGGCTCAGAGGATAGAGTGGAAAATTTTGGAAGACAGGCGTGTGCTCCTGATCTCTCTCCGATTGGAAGCCAGAAGAGAGAGGAAGGCTGAACGGACTGGAGGCCAGGGTCTGACCTCTCGGCCCCAGGGCCCCCAAAAGAGATAACACTCCAGGCATTGTCCTGGGCTCCGGGCCTGGCCAGGCTGCCTCCTGTAGCTGGGAACAGAATGAATAAACAACAGGAAGGAGGGTGCCTAAGAATAACCTAGGATTGGGGAGGAAAGTATTTATCACGTAAGCAAATCACAAGAGAACACAATCGGCAACAACCTCCAGTCAGCTGAATCTGTGTATTTGGCTAATCACATGTCTAGCACTGCTGTGAGCTCCTATTAAGAAACAGGTGGCTGGCACTGGGGGGCCTCCTGGGGTCTCCCCACCCATTGCAGCAGGGTGCACATCCTACCCAGCACACTGAGGACACCATGGCCTCCCATTTGTGGGAGTCTTTCGAGGCGTGCAGGGGGACTCCTGTCTGATACTTCGGTGAGGTGTTAATACACTGGCGTCACCAGGCCCCTGATGATGTCAAAATGTTATGAACTTCCTGGGAGAAGTAATGAGTGGAACTGACTGAAATGAAATACAAGCCTGACTGGAGTGGTGGGCTGCTGAGTGTGAAGCCATGGTGACAGCCTCCCTGTTGACTTCCCACTGGCCAAAGGGGACAGGGCAGTTGAGGGAGAAGGGCATCTGTCAGGCGCTTGTGGGGACCCCAGCCCAATTCAAGAGACAGAGGACCTTCAACTTTGTTCATTCATTCCCTTCCTCATTCCATATACTCGCCCAGCCCCGATTTCAGTGTGAACACCACAGCATGACCCCTGTCCTCAGAGAGTGTGTGGTCCAGGGGCACAGGGGGACCTACATACATAAACAAATGAATATAATTTAAAACTGGGGTGCTTATCGTGAACTGAGAGGATGAAACAGCATGAAGGAAGAAGAAAATGAGGGCTTGACTTGGGGGGTCAAGAAGGGCCTCCCTGAAGGAACAATTGAACTGAGACTAGAAAGAGTAAGAGTCAGTTAGGCAGCAAGGAAGTGGAAGAGCTTTCCTAGTAGAAAAAAAAACCTGCCCATGCAAAGGCCCTGAGGTTGGAAGGAGCTTGGAGCATCCCAGGAACAGAGGCCGCCAGCATGGCTGGAAGGAGGCTGGAAACCCAACAAGGACTCGCCCAAGGCTGATGGGCAACAGGAAGTGCCCAGGAGACCAAGGCTGAGGCCGGCGAGTGGTTAGAGTTGACACTCTCTGGAGTCCCTGGACATGGGTTCAAATATCATCTCCCACTCACTGGCTGGGGGCCTGGGTCAGGGGCCCAACTACTGGGGCCTCAGCCACCTCACCTGGAAAACGGGGCTGTCCTCGCGCCGCCTCCCTGGTGGGCGTGTTGTGAGGACTATCCGTGGTGGCCGAGTGTCCGGCACCCTCATTTCACACTCAGTAAATGATGAGTGTGGTTCTGGAATCGGGACTTCCCAGCCTGGCAGAGGGCTCTGTGTGACCACGACCACCCACCTGGGGCCCGGCCCCCGGCAGGAGCTGCTCAGTGAACTGGCGGAAAGAAAGAGCGTCCGGTGCGGCAGCGGGACACTGCCTGGGGACAGCTAGTCTCCGCTGCTGGGGAGCAGCCCCCCGAGCCCCCTCCCTTGAGTTTCCCTTCTCCCACTTGGCTCCCGGCCAGATCCCCTGTCGTGTCTGCACAGGGGTAACGATGACAATAATTACAACAATCCCAGTCTCAGCCCCCTCCTTTCAGCAGAGCTCCACTGGCACCGGCTGCACCCCATTCACATCCCCAGAGAAAGGGGTGCTGAAGGCGGGCTCAGGGCAGGAAATCCAGCACCGACACACCACGTGACTCTGGGCAGGTCCTTTTTCCTTCAGTTTCTCCATCTGCACAACACAGGTATTGAACTGAACACTTACAGAGGTGGGAAGAGTTCATCACTTTGAACTGCTAAGTTCTGAGCACGTTCAGTGTGCGTGTGTGTGTGTGTGTGCACGCACGCACGCGTCTGCCTTTCTGACTTTATCCCCTCTCCTCTCTCCATCTCATAAAGCAACAGTCCCAGTGGCCTCTTGCCAGTGCTGCTCAAACAAGCTCTGCTGATTCTGGCCTCAGGGCCTTTGCACTTGCTGTTTCCACTTCTTCTGCTTTTCTGGGGTGTAGCCAGGCAGGTCCCTCTCTTTCATTCAAGGCTCAGCGCAGACCTCCCCTAGAGTACCACCCACCACAGTCTATTACCCTTTCACCCCAAGAATTTACCCTTTCCAAGTTTCATCACTGAAGCAGCTCTAACCCACAGCCCCTCAGATGTAAATGTGTTTGCAGATGGTGCCTCTACAGCAGTGAGTAAGATAAAACGAGACCATTAAGAGGGCCTGAATCCAACCTGCCAGCTGTCTTTATACGAAAAGGAGATGAGAATACACAGGGAGACACCAGGGCTATGTGTGCACAGAGGAGAGACCATGTGACGACACAGCGAGAAGGTGGCCATCGGCAAGCCAAGGAGAAAGTCCTCGAAGAAACCAAATGTGCTGACACCTTAACCTTGGACTTCTAGCCTCCCAAACCGTGAAAAAATAGATTTCTGTCCCTTGAGCCACCCAGTTTGTTGCATTTTGCAGAGGCGCCCAGAGCAGACTAGCAGGTCCCCAAGCCCTGCTTTGTTTTTCTGTCAGCACTTACCAGCCCCGACCTTATTTGCAGATGCACTTGTTTATTGTTTTGCCTCCTCCCCACCTCACACACTGCAGCAGGAGCTCCGTGAGGACAGGGACTTTGCTGGTTCTGTTCTTTGTACCCTCAGCCCTCAGGCCAGCGCCTGGTGCAGAGCAGGCAGGCCTCAGTAGATGGCGAGGCCAGAGCCAGGATCTCTGGGTTCACATTACAGCCCCCTCACTCCCTCATGGTGTGACCTTGGACGGGATTCTTGACATCTCTGAGCCCAGTATATTTCCTCTATGAAATGAACAGAATAGTCATGCCAAACTTAGAAGCAGGTACAAAGCTACGGTAGATAAATGCAGGCAAATTGCATAGCACAGGGCCTGGCATCTAGTGTATGCTCCAGAAATAGGAGTTACAGTTGTTGCTGTTGTTGTAACAGTAGTAAGTACACTCGCTCACTCATTCCTTCTTTCCTTCCTCCCTTCCTTCATTCATTCACTTATTCCCTCTGCAACACACACTGACACCTCTTCTGCTGACAGACTCTGGGGACATCAAAAGTCAGACTTGGTTTCTGACCTCGAGATGCTCGTGGTTCAGTGGGGGAGACAGGCCAGGGAACCAGTACTGACGGGCTGTGTGCAGAGACAGAAAGAGGTTCCGTGGGAGGGCTTCCCAGAGAAGTGGGTGTTGGGGCTGGGTCTTGAAGAGTGAGTAAGAGCTCACCAGGCTGAAAGGGAGGAAAAAGCATTCCCTCAGAGGGACAGGCAGGTTTCCAAGCAGGGGCAGGCACTTGCCCGGTGTGGACCTGCTAATGTCCGTGCCTCTATGCACTGGTGCAGAGCTAAGGAGTTTGGGCTGTGATCTGAGGACACATGGAGCCTGGGAAGGGCTTTCAGCAGGGAGGGACCCCATCAGCTTTATGCTGGGGAGGAAGACTAGCCCTGGGGCACCGTGGAGCAGGGGCTGGAGGGCAGAAAGGCTGTCAGCACAGAGAGCTGGGCACAAGGAGACCGGAGAGGGGCTCCCAGGTCATCTCAGGAGATGCATCCCAGTCAAGGGGCTTGGCATAGAAATGTCTGAGCTGCAGAGTGAGTCCCCACCCACCCACCAGGCAGACAGGAAGGACTCGGTGACAGTGGGGACAGAGAGCTAAAGAGGGTCAATCAGGGCATCATCTTTACAGTTCACAGGGAGGTCAGGAAGGAACACTCTGTCAGCCAGAACCAGGCAGGAACACTGGCAAGGCCAGAGAAGCTTCCTCCCCCACCAAAAACAAAGGAAAACACATTGATTTTCATGACACATTCATATTTTCTCAAGAGGCCATGTGATTGTTTTTGCACTGGAAAGCTATGAATGGAAAATTCCACCTGCCTCCTCCAGACACTGCACAAGAGTGAAGCATCTGTCCCAGTTCCAGGGGCCCAGAGCTCCACCGTGGGAGCTCAATCCCGTGACTTGAGACTCTGTTTCCCGTTAAAATGCTGACATCTTCACAGAAGTACATCTTCTGCACAGACTTATTTTCATTAATTCAACAAATATTTACTGGCTTTTAGTTCGCAGACCTAGGAGCTGGGAATACAGAGATTAATTATGACTTGTCCACGTTCACACCTTCATTTAAAAATGATTAAAGAAGCGAGACTGAGACCAAAAGAGTTGAGAGTCAGTTGGGCTGAAAGGAAGGGCAAGAGCTTTCCCCTTCCTCTTAGGTGATACACACAAACTTATTTAACACTCCATGAAGCAGGGAGTTCCCATGGGTTCCGGGAACTGCAAAATGGGGCAGAGGGGAGGAAGCTTCTATAGAAGAAAAAATGAGGAACAAGAAAGACAAAAACAGAAAATAAAGAACAAGGAAGTAAGCATAGAGCTCAGAGCTGGTTTCGAATTTAAGGGTTGGCTGATTACATATATTGCATTTCTTGTCAAGTGGAGCATTTACAAAGAAAGTTATCTGAGTTTTAGTTTGCTGATGTGGCACCCTGGCAAGAGCAGCTCCATCTTGAGCCTAGAAATTTATTTCAGTGCCTTCAAGATACTGGCCAGCTCTGTGTGTGTGTAGGGAGTGGGTCAGGGGGACAACGGGAACTCTGACCAAACCGTACAGCAAATGGTGGTGGGAGCAAGGTGCTATGGGAGACGCCAGCAAAGGTGACTCATCTCATAGCTGCAAAAGGCAAAGCTTGAGATGAAGCTTGGAGAATGGAAGGGAGTGCAGGACGAGGTAGAGAATTCCAGACAGAGGGCACAGCCAGGGAACACAAAGGGAGCCATGAGCTAGGATGCTGGGGGACAAAGGACTTCATGCCACCCAGAAGTCTTGGGCATAAGACAGGACATGGGGATGGGGCTGGAACTTCAGGGACTTCTCATTGATTGAATATTATTAATCACCTCAGTTCTTTGCTAGCTCACAGCTTCCACCTTATTTCTCCCACCAAGCCCAACACAATCTCCTTTGGAGAACTGCCTTGTCTCAGTCAAGTGGTCTGAATGACCCACCTTCAGCACCAGGGTGGGGTCTGATTGCTTTAAGCTGGCAGCCTACCCCATCCTGCTGGGGAGGGAGGCCAGACACCAGAGGAGGGTTGAGAAGAGAGAAGTTCTGAGAAATGGAGCCTGCTAGGCCTGCCCTTGCAGTTCTCAGCTGAAGCAGCGGATTCCCACGTTTGTCCAGCCCATTTGTTGTTACTTTCAAGTGAAAAGCTCCTAACTGGTGCAGGGCGTTTCTGGAGGGCAGAATTGATAGAGCTAGAACAGTAGCAGCCAGCCAGTGCCTAGACCTGGAGCTGGGTAGTATATACAGTTCTTATGAGTCAAGGTCTTTCCCCAGACAACATCCCCTGACCCCTTTCACTGCTTTGGCACCTGAATGGCAAGTCCTGGTTGGGCAGCCTGGGCATCCGGAGCCCTGGGTTTTATCCAAACCCAACCCCTTGCCTGATTGTGGGACCCAGTGGAATCTTACACCCACCTTCACCTCCCAAGGTCAGGGTCATGTGTGACACTGACGGGGACTGGCTGCTGTTCCTCTGTCCATCCACACAGACTCCTGGAAACCCAGCCCAATGTTAGAGAAACAGGAAGAACTTTCACAGGCTGCAGGCAGGAGGCCTCAGCTCCCACAGAACCTTTAATGCTGTTGAAAGCTCACTGAGCTGCAATTAGACTGTAGGGTGAGAAAAATACCCCCGAATCTCAACCATTTACTTTCTAGCTGCAGCTGACCTGGGAAGTCAAGCTCTAGGAATCTCTCCTCAGTCTGCTTATTGTAGACAATGTCGAAGAGCCCATTCTGGGGGACAAGACTCAGTAAGCAAAGTAAATCAATGGGGGTCAGCCCAGGTTTATTTCTTAAAAACAGCAGAACCACTGCTCTGCTCTGCTGGGTGGCGTGGGCTACATCTCAGCACCCATGTCTGCATTTACAGGCAGGAGCAGAGAAGGCAAGGGTGGAGGGACCCACCTTCTCCCATGGAGAAAGAAGATAATCTGAAAAGCACTAAAGCATGAGCCTGGGGCACAAAAAGACCTATGTGGGGTGTGTGTGTGTGTGTGTGTGTGTAGTTATGGTGTGAGATGTGAAGGCAGGGCAGGGGTGAAAGTGAGGGAGGAAGAGAAGGAAGTGGTCAATGCTGATATGGTTTCCAAGCTAAGGATCTTGAACTTTGCCCTGTAGGCACTGTATCCCACCACACACACGCACGAACACACACACACACACTAGAATAAATATCGGGCATTCTCCCTCTGTGTCAGTTTTACTGGAAAATGTTCATTATTTTCTTTTTTATGTTAAAACAATTATAGATGCCAGAGGAAAGGGGAGGGTAGAAAGAAGGGGAAGGGATTGGTCAAAGAACATGTATGAATGACCCATGGACATGGACAACGATGTGAGGACAGACTGTGGGAGTGGGGGTGGGCTGGACATAGAAGGGCAAAGGGGGGGAATTGGGACAACTGTAATAGAATAAACAAGAATTTTTTAAAAACAAAAACAATTACGGGTATATCATAGAGGGCACACTTTGCATGGATTCGAAGTATGAAATTGGAAAACAAAAGGAACCTGTGAGCTGTGGCGGGGGTGTTGATGAAGCCCTGTGTAGATGGAGACGCTCTGGTAACCTGGGCATCCCCGTGTCCTGACACCATTAGCAGGAAACTCCCAGTTTCTCCTTCCTAAACGGGTCAAAATCAAACCTCTGGTTCCTCCTGGTGGATCTGTCCATGGTGCTGAAGCAGGGTTGAGCCATTGCAACAGGTGAGTTCAGCCCTAAAAGTTTCTGTGTCTATCTCTTGGAAGCAGATGATAGGAAAGGCTCAGAGAAGACCCCCCAAAAGTTGAGCAGCTCTGAGGGCCAAGAAGTGAATAATCCTTACCACTTCCCTTTCAGTTCAGAGGGCAGAATCCTCAGGGCAATTCGGCTGGAAGGTAAGGAGAGGAGCAAGATTAAGACAATTATTACATGTGGCATTTATGGGGAAATTATATCTTGAGTTTGGAGACTTTATTATGCTTCTTAAGAACTATTTAGGGCTTTTTATAATTTTTCTTTATCTATCTTAGAGAGAGAGAGAGAGAGAGAGAGACATAGAGTTGTTGCTCCACTTATCGATACATCCATTGGTTGATTCTTGTATGCCCTGACCAGGGATTGAACCTACATTCTTCACATATTGGGATGATGTTCTAACCAAGTGAGCTACCCAGTCAAGGCTCCACTCATGTTCCTGAAGTTACAAAATAGTGTATGTGTGTGTACACATGTGTGTGTGCACATCTGACTATGCATTTAGTAGATTCTCTATGTTATGACATGTCTCTCACATTAAAACAACCTGACATCTCATAATCCCATTACTCAAGAAAATCTTTGACAAATATTTTTAAATTTTACAATGTAGTTTATTTATATTATATTTATGTCAGTTATTAATTTTTTAACTTTATTTATTCATTTTTATAGAGAGAGGGAGGGAGGAGGAAAGAGAAGGAGAGAAACATTCATGTGCAATCACCTCCCACATGCACCTCACTGGAGACCCAGCGTAACCCAGGCATGTGCCCTGGCTGGGAGTCGAATGGGCGACCCTTTGGTTCATGGCTGGCGCTCAATCCACTGAACCACACCAGTCAGGGTAGTTGTTAAATTTTTAATGCATACATTTTTATCTGTTTGCTTTATTTCTGCAACTCTAGTCAGAACTATACAGTTGCTTAAGTAAAATTTTGTAGAACCCAAAAGTGACAAAAAACAAATTCCCTCCCCTTTGGCACCTCCATTCTCTTGGAGAAGGAGACAATAAATACATATATACCTATGTACAAAGTCAGTTGATGATAAATGCAGGGGGGGAAATAAAGCAAAATAAAGATGTTGTTATTTTTTTCTTTGTCTCCTTTTTTATTTAAACTAAAACCAAAAATAGTGTGTGCACATCTCCCCTCCTCCACCCCTGCCTCTGGCAACCATCAGTCTGTTCTCTGTATCTGTGAGCTTGGTTTATTTACTTATTTTAAGTTTCCACATACAAGAAAGCTCATCGATATTTTTCTTTTTCTGTCTGGCCTATTTTACTTAGAATAATGCCCTCAAGGTCCATCAATGTTGTAGCAAGTGGCAAGATTTCATTCTTTTTATGGCTGAATCATATGCATATATAAAATCTCACATCTTCTTTATATATATATATCACATCTCCTTTGTGCATCCATTGATGGACATTAGGTTGTTTTCATACCTTAGTTATTGCAGAAAATGCTGCAGTGAACATGGGGGTGCAGGTATCTTGTCAAGTTGGCATTTTTGTTTTCCTTGAATGAATACCCAGAAGTGAAATTGCTGGGTCACATAGGAGTTCTATTTTTAATTTTTTTAGGAACCTCCATAGTGTTTTCAATAGTGCCTTCACCAATTTACATTCTCACCAACAGTGTATAAGGGTTTCTTTTCCTTCACACCTCACCAGTATTTGTTTCTTATCTTTTTTTAAGATTTTATTTATTTAATTTTAGAGAAGGAAAGGGAGAAAGTGAGGGAGAGAAACATCCATTGGTTGCCTCTTGCATACCTCTAACCAAGAACTTGACCTGCAACCCAGACATGTGCCCTGACCAGGAATTGAACCAGCAACCTTTCAGTTCACAGGCCTGCACACAGTCCACTGAGCCACACCAGCCAGAGATGTTTCTTATCTTTTTGATAATAGTCATTCTCACAGGTGTGTGGTGATATTCATTGTGGTTTTGCATTTTCCTGATGATTAATATGTAGAACATCTTTTCATGTACCGGTTGGCCATCTGTATGTCTTCCTTGGAAAAATGTCTATTCATATCTTCTGCCCATTTTTAATGAAATTGGGGGTTTTTGCTATTGAGTTGTACAGGTTCTTTATATATTTATATTGAATGTATTAACCTCTTATCATGTATATGATTTACAAATACTTTATTCCATTGAGTAGATTACCATTTTGTTTATGGTTTCCTTTGCTGTACAGAGCATTTTAGTTTGATGTAGCCCCACTGTTTTAATTGTGCATTTGTTGCTTCTGCTTTGGCGTCAGATCCAAAAAATCATTATCAAGACTTATGTTAAGGACCTTACTGCCTATGTTTGATTCTACAAGTTTCATGGCCTTACATTCAAGCCTTTAATCCACCTTGAGTTCCTTTTTGTTTATGGTTAAGACAGTGGTCCAGTTTTTTTTTTCATATGGCCAGCCAATTTACCAACATTATTTATTGAAAAGACCGTTCTTTCCTCACTATATATTCTTGGCTCCTTTGTTATAAACTAATTGACCATATACATGTGAGTTTATTTTTAGACTCTCTATTCTATTCCACTGATCTATGTGTCTGGTTTTTAGACCATTACCATACTGTTTTAATTACTATAGCTCTGTAACATAGTTTAAAATCAGGGAGCATGTTGCCTCCAGCTCTGTTTTTCTTTCAGAATCACAGTAATTATTCTAGATGAAGATCTAGAGATCCTTAATCTTCTCATTTTACAGGTAAAGAAACTGAAACTCAGAGAGGGGCACCTGGCAAGTGAGGAGCAGGACCAGCATCAGATCCCAGGGTCCCTAATTCTCAGGCACTTGTCTGTAACAAAATGGCAGGCACAACCTGCGAGTTGCTCCAGGATGTTGTTTTGTTTTGTTTTTTGTTTTGTTTTGCATGTTTCCCACCCTGCCTGTTCTTCTGAGAGTTTGGAGGTGCAGGTAGGGCCGAGCTGCCTGAACTCCGACGTAGCATCCCAGCATGCCACTGGCTCAGTGTGTGCGGCCCTGGGCAGCCTCTCCTTCACTCCCATGGGCCTCGCTTTCTCCACTGTAAAATGATCTTTCACAAGACACGAGCACTGAATTTTGAGTCCCCTGGCATTCTGGATGTGCTCAGAACACCCTCTTCCCCGAGGGGCTATAAAGCTGGACGTGGTCTATATGTGCTCTGGCTTGGCAACAGCTGCTTCCCTTCCCCAGCAACAAATCCAATTCCACCTGCTAGAAATTCAGCTCCATGTATTTGGGCTGAATAAGTTGATTTGTAGGTATTACCATTTCCTGGGGCTGCTCGCATCAGAAGCAGCAGGAGGGTGTTCCAAGTGCTTCTGAATGAGCCCTAGAGTCCAGCTGGGACAAATCCATCCCTCCAAAACAACATCTGCTGGAAGGTGGCATTGGATTATGTCACATTAGAATAGCATTTTATTTGATTCCGGTAACCTTTATTTCCTCAGAGTCCCATCGAAGGGATTTACTCAATCTCTCATCGAAGGACCCACTTCCCTGTCGGGGGACTTTTCCTGGCAAGAGGCATTCTGGGAAGTGACTGAGTTATACCAGGAAGAAAGGGTGTTGATGGTAGAATGAAGGTCTCTGGGCCTGGGGGGGAAGGTGGCAAGAGCAAGCCCCCTGACAGGAGAGGAGAGTCCTGGGATTGAGAAGGCCACACCGGTGGGATAATTTGCTTCGCAAGGCCTGTCGCCCAGCATAGGTGCCCCAAAGATTCATTTCACTGCTCATCCATTCTCTTCTCAGTCACTCACTCAACAAGTACTTCTTGGCCATTGGTGCGCAGGGGTAATGTGCCCGGTAAAGGGGACACAGAGGTGGTTAAGAGTTTGCCTTACCTTCAGGGACTCACAGTCTGGCACAAGGTACAGAAACTCTGCCCCAAGAATAGACACCAGGGAGCAGGAGATGGAGCATGAATCACCTCAAGGGGCAGGTGGGGCAGACGCGGGTCTGAGGGTGGATGCCCCAGAAGCAGATGGTGAGACAGGGCTCTGGTGCCAGTAGTTTATGTGTGAGGTGACCCCAGGCGAGGACATGGAGAGACTGCACAGGGAAGGGAGCGAAGCCTGGACTTCCGATGTGTCACAGTGACAGGCGGCAAGCTCGGCCCTGCTGGGGACCCTCTGAGGACCATGAGGAGCTGTATCAGAGCCATCCTACTGCACGACATGGAGGCTGCACACTTGCCCACTGACCTCAGGACGTTATCTCCTCCTGCCCCCTGAACTTCCAGGTGGCACTCACCACACACACCTGTCACAAGAATGAGCAACTTCTCCAGGTGCCAGAAAGAATAAAAATGCAGGCATTTGAGGTAGGAGCCATCAGCATGCCCAAAATGGTCTGTAGTTTCAGAACTCAGGAGAACTCAGGACATCAGGGGGACATGTGCTGGGGCGTCCCCAGCACCTGCTGTGGCATCTTTGGGGAGCCCACATTTGAACTGGGTTTGAAGTGTGAGTAGGAGTTTGGTTACTGCAGCGGGCATGGGGGTGGCCACGCCAGTCAGCTGGACGGGAGGGGGAGACATGAAAGTGGTTCCGAGGGCCAGAGGATTTCAAGAACACAACTTCTTTCAGAGTTAGTCATGAGGACAATTTGAGCGGCCTCTGCGCAGGGAAGTTTGGGTGGTGGAGTCGGAGGGAGAAAGAGAGCTTTATAGGACTTTATAGGGACAGCCCCCAGCAAAGGCAGAGAGGAGAGGATCCAGAGGACAGGAAGAGACTGGCCTTCCACCAGGAGAGGAAGAATTCTCCTCCTGAGAACGGTTAAGAATTCTGCTCCTGAGCTGGCTGAGAACAGGTTTGGCCGGGAGACAGAAGGGAGTACTCACAGGAGTCAGTTACCTCTTGGGAGTACAGGTCGGGGTTAGGAGAGGACTTGACAAGGATGGAGGACTCGAATAGTCTTTGAGGGTAAGGAGAGTGGGAGCAGACGACAGGAAGGTCAGAGGAAGGATGGGCGAAGCTGGAGGCAGCTAACGTTGGCATGGACACCTTGGCAGTGTTGCCAGTACCCACGGAGTGCATTTTTCTCAGCGGCTTCCCGGCATCTCAGAACAGGAGCTGAGAAAGCAGATGGCTGCCTTGGGAAATGGCTAGGGTTTGGCAGGGCAGGGTGACAAGAGGAGAATGCCAGCCTGCAGGCACAGTGTTCCTGGGGGTGGGCCGCACGGGCGCCCCATCGCCTTTCCTGTCCTGTACCAGGGAGAAGCTGGGTGAGGGTGAGGGCTAAAAAGACTTCAGCTGGGGGTTCAGGGACCTGGCTGCCATCCAAGCTGGTGTGCCCACTTTATGAGTGACCCTGGGCAAGTCACGTCCCCTCCTCTGGGCCTCCATTTCTTCATCTGTTAATTCAGAACTTCTCAGCCTCAGCGCTAATGACATTTACAGCCAGATGATCCCTCGTTGTGGGGGCTGTCTTGTGCCATATAGGAGGTTTAGCAGCACCCCTGCTTTCTACCCACTAAATGTCAGCAACCTGTATGCAGATCCACCGGGAACCAAACGTCTCCTGAGAAGCAAAGCTGCTCGCTGTTGAAAACCACTGCAGTAATAATAACAACAACAACAATAATAATACCTATCCAGCCAACCCATGAGCACAGCGGTTCTCATGAGGAACACGTTATAAAATGGGAAGTTCACTGGTGGGGGCCTCCGGCAGCAGCTTGGATGTGAGTAGGGATTTATCACCACTTCTCCGTTGCCCACCCATGCAACACATGGGCCAGAGACCGAGCTGGCTCTGGAACGCAGGTGTCCAAGGCCCGGGCTTCTCCCGCACAACCAGCTTTATGAAAGTTCACCTTTTTGCAAAGCGTCCTGGGAGGCTGCCACATCTTCGCTTTTCCACAGTCACTGGGTGTCCCCAAGACGGGTCTTAAAGAGCAGAGGTGAGGAGAAAGGCCCAGTTGGGGACGAGAGGGACCCTGATCTGTTGAGGATGGGGTTGGAGGCAGCAAAGGAGGCCAGATGACAAGGAGGAGAGAAATTTGAGTCAGGGTCCGTGCAGGAGGCAGAGGGCACTCCAGGAATTCGAACAGGGGAAATCAAACGTAAAAAGAAGTGTTCATACATAAAAGGCATGAACTACTAGAATAATTAAAAGAGGACTCTGAAGAACACAGAAATAGTAGATGCAGGGAACAGGTACCACTTCTAGCGATGGCCAAGGGTGTGGCTAAAGCCACCTGGACGATGGCTGCGGGCTGAGGAGAGCACAGCCTGGGGTGCAGTGGAGGTGGCCCCCGACGGCTGCTGAACTGGCTGCTGATCAGCTTCCACACTGAATAAAAGAAAAAGGAGGCCCGACCCCTGAAGCGAGCTGCCTTCTGATGCTATCGCCTTGCACTGTCCCTCCAGTGCCCTCGACTGACAGATTTCAACACTGCCAGGGTCCAGCTCCTGCGCCCCAAAGCAGGGCAAAGAAGGGTAGACTTGGAACTGAGAGACACTAGAGTGACAACTGCCACTGTCCTTGCCTTTGTCTAGTCAGATCCCACCCTCACCTTCTACACGCTTTTGAACTTCCCTTCGCATCAAAGCAATTGCATGTCTCCACCCGATAGAACAGTCATCCTTTGTGCCAATAAAATTCCAATTCTTGCCTCAAATTGGGGAGATACGCAGTTCCAATGTCACTGTGCCTGTCACTGGTTGTGTGAATGACCCCTCAAAATTCATTACAGTCAAATTCTGCTTCCTAAAAATGAAATTATAAAGTTTGCCTCCAATAATCTGCATATAAATATTAATGGGAAGAAGGAGAGAGAAGAAGGAAATGGTTAACATCTAGATATAAATGTATAAACATGACCAGCAAAGGTATTACAGCCCTCATTTCCGTAATTGGTCACCAGGCCCAAAACTCCTCCTTCTTCCACTGCCCATCCCACATCGCCCCCCTCCTCACCCACAGCCTCAGCTCGTTGGGGTTGTTACCAGGAAAAATGCACCAGGACTGCACCCCTGAGTGGTAGAGTCCTCAACTATCCTGCTCTTGGGCGTTGGCAGAGTTTCCCATGAACCTTTACCGTTGGACATGGAGTACCAGAGGTACCCCAGAGAGCCCCCCGAGTTCCAGACGCAGTCCTCCGTGCCCCCATTATGCAGCAGCAACTCAGTTTCACCTCGGAAGTCAGGATCAATCAATCACTCTGTCCAGCAGCATAACTCTTTTTTGTGGTTAAGCAAAACAAAAAACCATCAACCACACTTTTCGCTCTAGTGTTTGCTCAGTGACACGAGGACCTCAAATGGCTCGATGGCAGCCTCATCCTTCCATTCACCGGAACCATCATTGTGTCCTCTGGTGTGGCCCCTTGGGAACAAAGATCTCCAAGCTAGCAAAGCTCAACTTTCCTAAGAAGCAAAAATTCTGCAAAGGGATGATCACGACCAACAGTGAGAGGAGCCTGTGTCCATTGTTACTCATCACTTCCCAGCTTCAAATCCACCCCCCAAGGCCTGTTCGTGGTACCAGAACCTCTTCCCCTGCATGTGTGATGTTCACCACTGTCAGTAGGTGGCACTGGCCGGACACGGGACGCTACCTGATCCCAGCGTATTCTGCTCCTGGGTGTGCAGGAGGACACTCAGGGGAGCACAGTCCTCGTGGTATCCTCAGCATCCCCACAGCTGGCTTCCCAAAGGCAAGATGGATGGAAGCCCCAGCTCCCCTCCAAGCCTCTTCCTGATGGCAGCCCCCTGTTCCCTGCCCCCCGACTCTGTGGGCAACTCCTTGGCAGCCAGTGCCCGGGCTGGCTTTCCAGCACACTCAACGGCAACCCCACAGACAGCTTCCCAGTGACATCAGCACCTCAGCGGGTAGTTCTCGGCCGCCACCACACCACCTCTGGCTGGGACAACCCAGTGAACTTTTCCACTGTCCGTGGGCTGCGACCACACCCTCTCTAGTGGTCTGAATCCCGGCTGTGGGGAGGATCCTCACTCCCTTCCAAGTTTTATTCCTTGAACACTCTCCTCCATTCTCCATGCTATTCTTTAAGGTTCTCCTTTATTTCCATTTAGTTAGTTTGATGTAGTGTCTGACTCCTGACTGAACCTTGACTGACAAAGAACCACTGGCACTTCCTTCCACACCTCGATTAATGGACCCACGCATCTCAGTGATGAGGGAGACAGCAGTACACAATGCCATCTGAATCAAAGCGTAATTACATCCTTTCAGCATCTGTGTCCCAACTGGCACCATACTTGAGCCTTTAATAAGCCATTCTATTTTTCAATTAAGCTATCTACTTTCAGACGATGACTTCTATGGTAAGACCAGTTAATTCCATGGGAATGAGCCCACTGCCGCTCTTCCTTTGTAATGAAGTGAGTTCCTTGACAAGAGGCAATTCTGGCAGGACACCATGATGGTGGGTGAGGCATTCTGTAAATCATGGGTGATGATATAAACAAAAAAGCATTACAGGCAGGGACAGCAAATCCATATTCAGAAAATAATTCTATTCCAGTAAGGAAGAATCATTTCCCCTACATGACGGAAGAGGTGTAATGAAATCAACCTGCCGCCAGGTAGATGGCCGGTCCATCCGGGGAACGGTGCCGTGCTGTGGGCTCATGTTGGTGCCATATTGTGAGCTTATGAGCACCCAGCAGTGCTGGTATCCAAGGCAACCCTCAGTAAGGGGAAGTTCATGGTTTTGAGCCCATGCAGATCCCCTATCCCTGCCACTCTGTCAACTTTATTCATGGGCCAATTGGACAAGCACAGGGATATCTGGGTAAAGAGGCGGACAACTGCAAAGCACGTCCTAATGATCACCTGATTATTGGAAGCCTCCCTGGCAGTGGATTCCTGTTAGTGAGCATTTGCTTCGGACACAAATCAGTCTGCGCCTACGCTGAAGAGTCCATCCACTTTCCTCTCCCCCAGAAGTCCTTGCCACCAATCTTCCAATCCGGTTCCTCCCAAGTATCTGACCATCCAGCCAAACTACACCATTAACAACTGCTCATAGATCACTGTAGATCCCTACTTTTGGCCATCTCTAATTGCAAAATGGGCAACCAAATATATTATCCGTACTTAAGTACTTAAAGTTGTGCCCACTGTGAAGACTTTCCTTCACCCCTGGCCGGATGGGGCTGTGATGCTGCAGCCTTCCATTTGGGGTGGTACCAGCCTATTGTGTAGCACCAGCTATAAACCAGGCTTGAGTTTTTATTCCTCAGTCAACTGATCATGAGGAACTCCCTGGGAAGCCATAAGTATGTTTGAGAAATAAGAGGCAATGAAGCAGGAGTCAGAATCACTGACTCATATAAATCATAACTTCCACACTTGCCTAAGCATAGACTCTTTCACACCATTCCCATCTGATGGTAGATTGCTGCTTCACAAGGCTAAATTTATAGCTAGTTGTGTCCAGGAAATCCTAAACGGGAATCTCAAACTTTGTGATGTCCCGTAGTTAGGCATCCAGTCTCTACCACAGTCCAGTAGCAAGCTCGAAGCTCTTTCTCAGAAGAAAACAAGTGTTACCTGTGTAAGAAGGAATAGATTTGCTCAAACCCTGGAGGTCTGCTCTGTGGTCTTTCTGTTGGGGCTTGCCTGAGCATCCCCGTACAGCATCCAC
This sequence comes from Artibeus jamaicensis, assembly GCF_021234435.1. Lineage (NCBI taxonomy): Eukaryota > Metazoa > Chordata > Mammalia > Chiroptera > Phyllostomidae > Artibeus > Artibeus jamaicensis. Next base: position 13,254,769 of record NW_026522057.1, read on the forward strand.
CCCGTACAGCATCCACACCATACAGCATCCACCCCGACAAAGTGGCAGAAAGACTTTTACTGAAGCCTTTACTTCAGGCAGGGCCCTCTTTGGCTATAGTCCCCGCTCACAGCTGGCAGTCTAATGAGGGTTTTATCGATGGGCCAAAGCAGCTCACACAAACATCTCCTATATGTTTCTTCCAAAATCCCAAAGCCTACCAAGTGCCATCCTCCTTTTTTGAGGTAGGTAGCGTCAGGTGCAGCAACTTGACTTTCACCTTGAAGGAGATAGCTCAGCACATTCCATACCATCGAACACTCAGAAAGCTCCCAGAGATAGCAAACCTCTGACATGTCGTGGTAATTTCCCCGCCCTCTTGTTCACGTATGTGCTACTTCCTGTCCACCAGAGGCAATCAGCTCATCATCAGGGCAGTGCACAGGTGCGAGGATGTGCAGCAGGTCAAGGCCATCGCCTTCCTTGGGGACTAACGGCAGAAAGCCAGGGAACCGACTTGGCTCCCAGGCGAGACCGTGAAGGTGTGTGCAAGTGCAGCTGGCCCCCTCAGGTAAAAGCAAACTGGTCTCAGTGGTCCTCACAGACTGGTATGGAGGAAGAGGCAGTAGCCACGGCACAGTAGAAGTACCATCCTGAGTTGCTCCAGTGAAGACTACGTCTGAGACAGAAGCTGCAATTAAGTCACTGCCCGACGAAGCACGCAATAACACAGTCACTTTCCGAAACCCATCCAACCCCTGCACAGGCCAAACAGGCCAGTTAAGTGGGGATGAAACAGGAATTACCACCTCCGTACATCCCCGTCTTCATTAACCCCTGAAATCTCTCTGGGACGGAGAAGTGCTTCCACTTTCCTATCATGGCAGAGCAAGGAAGTTCCTTTTTTTCCCCAGAATTCCTTCCATAATTGCCCTCACTTCATGAGTCATAGACCCAATCATGGGGAGCCTTGCAGTTGCCAAGGAAGGCCACCGCAATTATACCTGCAGGAACTAGGCAAATGGCCCACGAGATACACTGGGTCTAACTATTGATCACCTGACTGTGTTAGTTGTTTGTCACTTTGACTGGTGAGCCACAGTGGCATTTTGCATCCCCAAGGATTATCATTAGTCATGTCCAAAGGTCTGGGTACTCTCTATTTTCTACCACGTTCAGTCTTTCTAGTAAGTGGCCCTTGGGGAAGGCTCGGGGGAAGATTAATGGCACATAGGGATAGCTCTGGCGCAAGAACCTTCTTCGAGGGGCCTGACCTCCTCTTCAGCAAGGGACCCTGATCTGTGACTTGGCTTAGGCCTGGAAACCAGTGAGAGCCACAACTCTTCAGGGCAATGATTAAACTCAGGTTTTGACTGCCGGGTGCAGAAGTTTGCTTGTTTGTTTGTTTGTTTGTTTGTTTTTCTGTTACATAGATCAAGTAATACTGCAAGAAGCTACCCATCTATTCCCTTCCTAGGGACACACTGATCAATTAGTCACCGCCAAATGTCCCTAAGGACCAAGGCATCCTGATTACTGGTACGTCCCTGCTGCACTTTATGGCAAAGGCACTTACCTTGTCTTTGGCTATTAAGCTCTGCCACTCAGCCGCTACCTCTCCAGGACCTATGGTCCCCGTGAAGTCAAGGAGCCCCTCTGAATGTCGGCATACTCCTGGTGATGTCTGGCCTACAAAGGTGAGCACCCACAGAGTAGCTTGAGGATGTAGGTTCTCACCTCACTAATGCATTTCTCAATGGCTCATTTAGGAGAGCGTCTTCTGGGAATTTTCACGAAACACAGTTTGGGGTGGTCATTCAGATCATACATGAGAAATACACTCCAACACTCTATATCCTTAAGCCTTTGGATTCCCTCTTCCACATGATTCCATGGAAGCTTGGGCATCCCTGCCCATTAAACATAAGCCATCTTTTTAATATATAAATATTTTATGTTTTTGTGCTATTACAGTTGTCCCACTTTTCCCCCTTCACCTCCCCTCCACCTAGCCCACCCCCCCACTTCCATAACCAGTCCCCTCACCACTGTCCATGTCCATGGGACCTTCATATATGTTCCTCGATGAATCTCTTTACCTTCTCCCACCAGTCCCCCCCTCCTCCTCCCTCTCCTCTGACAGCTGCCAGTCTGGTCCATGAGTCTATGCCTCTGATTCTATTTTGCTCATTAGTTTCTTTTGTTCATTAGATTCCTCTTATAAGTGAGATCATATAGTATTTGTCTTTAACCAACTGGCTTATTCCACTTAGCACAACAGTCTCCAGTTCTATCCATGCTGTGGCAACAGGCAGGAATTCCTTCTTTCTTTCTGCTGCATAGTATTTCATTATGTAGATGTATCACAGTTTTTTTAATCTATTCATCTACTAATGGGCACTTAGGCTGTTGCCAAATCTTGGTTATTGTAAATAGTACTGCTATGAACATGAGGTTGCATAAATTCTTTTCTTCGTGTTTATTCCCAGCAGTGGAATCACTGGGTCAAAAGGTAGTCCCATTTTTAGTTTTTTGAGGAGATTCCATACTGTTTTTCACAGTGGCTGCACCAGTCTGCAACCCGCCCCCCCAACAGTGCACTAGGGTCCCCTCTTTTCCACATCCTCACCAGCACTTGCTCTTTGTCGATTTATTGATGTTAGCCATTCTGACAGGTGTGAGGTGAAATCTTGTGTTTTTAATTCACATCTCTCTGATGAAACGCAAGCCATCTTCAAGTCCAAGTTTCAGTCAACCAATCAAGTTAACTGCTCAGAGCCACCTTCCAAACCACACAAGCTATCGTATGAAATCCCAAATCCACATTCAGGAATTCAGAATGATTTAATATTATCCTCTGCCCTTTGAATCAACTCCCATATGTATTCCCCAGGATTAGTCAAATCTTGCCATCAGCAAAAGTCTTGCTCTTCTTCTATTCTGTAAACTATCTCCTCCTGGATCATAGTGTGTACCTGACCCCTTACAGCACACTGAGATTTGACCCTCATTATGCATACAATGGCAACACAGGGTGCACGTTCAACTAGAATAGTCACCAGCTTCAAGGCTTCTGCCCCATAGAGGCTACCACAGGGTTTTCAAATGAAGGAGAACTAGTCTCTTCAGACACAAGAGAGCAAGTTCTTTGTGATGGCAAATCTCAGGGTGACTTTCCATTTCATCTGAGTCCGACCAGGTATCGCCAATCCAAGTTTCGGGATCCCATTCTTTCCTGACTCATATCCGAACTCTCCTGTGGATGCCTTGCCCATGCTGTGAATTTAACTGATGTTTCGATCCTATGGGCCACGCAAGTGTTTTATGTTCATTAATATTAGCTCCTTGGCTGCATGAAATAAGAGATTTTTTGATGGAAGCTCTGTGATTCTCAAACCATGATTTGAGCTGAGAATTAAATGGCCTGAATTTATCTTTTTTTTTTTTTTACCTCGAGTGCTCCAGTGCATTCAAGACCCCATCCCACACCAAAGTCCTTGTCATGTGACGGTCACCTGTAACAGTGACTTGGGCTCCCCAGACACTTGCTTCAGTGGGCTTTGCATCAAAACCCATCACAGGTGGTGGGGTAATCATGATGGCACTGAGTGTATTACCAGCATCCGCACTGGCAGGGAGCTAGTGGGCAACCAAACCACCAAACTTGCACTTTTGAGGGTTTGTGTCCTGGGACCACCCCTGCTCCCGATTCTATATCAATTAGAATTCAGTCAGGAGACAGAGTTCATAACCCATAATTTGAACATGAAAATTTAATATAAAGAGTTATTAACTAGTAAGGGGTAACTCATTACTACAGGCATAAAGACACTCAAGGACCCAGGAGCAGCAGAAAGAGGCATCCGGAAGACACAGTGTTCTGAAAGGAAAAAGCAAAAGCAGCAACTTATGGCTGGGTTGAGGGAGAGGGAACGATGAAGGGTCTAAGGCCTGAGAAGGTTCAGGTGAAGACTGGGGTTCGGGACGAGGGCGGGATGGCCACACAGACGTGAAGAGCATGCAGCCTCTGGTGGCTGAGAGGTTTGCCGGGGACTGTGGGCTAGCACTGGTCTGTGGAAGCAGCCCTCTGGAAAGTAAGGCCTGAAGGAACATCTGGAGCTGGTTTACAAGTTTTTGGCTCCTGTACTAATTTTTTTTTTTTTTTTTTAGAGGAAGGAGGACCAGACCCTTGAAAAGAAGTGACTTCTGGCTATCACCTTACAGTGTCCCTCTAGCGCCCTCTAATGGCAAAGCCTATCATTGCTCCAGCTGGCAAAAACTGTTTGCAGGGTCCGGCTCCAGTATCACCAAGCAGGGCAAAGAAGGGTGTACTTGGAGCTGACAGACAATAAATCAGCAACTGGCTTGGGGGAGAAGCAGCCATGGAAGGGAGCAAAGGGATCACCAGGGGAAGACACTGAAAGGGCAAGAGTTTCTCTGCCTCTTGGGGAAGAGGGGCAGTCATGGGCTAGAGCCCTGGGGAGAGAACTGTCCCCAGCTCTCTTCAAAAAGAAAATGCAATCACATAGTAACCACAGCTCAAGAAAGCCACATTGTTCAGCTTTCAAATGAACAGAAAACAGAATTCCTGGACAGGCTCCTTCTTCCCACCCCTGGGAGTAAGTAGGAAGTGAATTGAGACACATTTCATTTTTCTTGAAGAGGCTTTTTCAGTTCCTTGGCTCCTGCTGACTCGGGCCACCCCCACGATTTGCAGATCCACCTGATATTCAAACATTTATTCAACAGCCTCCCTGACAGGCCTGCCAGGGGATGGGCACTGAGTCTGGGAAGCTACTTGACCATGGGCCTCAGCTAAGCCTGTCTCCAGCTGTCTGCACTGGCCGAGCCTGGCTTGAGTAAGTGTTGAGAGGGAAGAGTGATTTGTGGGCAAAAAAGAAATTGCAAACAGCTAATGTGCTTCAGGCTCAGATTTGCCCGTATTTTTGTGATGATTCCAAGAGCAAAGGGCTTGGAGTCAAGTGACATGGGTTCTAATTCTATCTTGGTTCTTTTCTATCATCTATGGGACCTTAAGCAATGCACCTCACTTCCCTGAGCCTTATATATCCAATGGTTCTGGTAATATGTGCCTCTCGGGTTGCTGGAAAGATTAGGGACAATGTCTACATGAAGTTTAATGCAAGGACCTACCACAGTAAGTACTGAGGCCTGTGAGACCAAAGCCCAAACCACAGGCAAGTTTTCACCAGATTCTGAAAGCAAATACTTAGACCAATGGCCTGACACCACTGAGCCACATCAGCCCCTTTGTCACTGATGCGGTTTTTTATTAGTTGACATACAATGTTATACTGGTTTCAGATATACAGCATAGTGATCAGACATTAAATGCATATAAAGTGACCACCCCAGTAAGTCTGGTACCCACCTGGCACCACACAGAGTTGTCCCAGTATTATTGACTGTGTTCCCTAAGCTGGGTTTTACATCCCTGCTTTTGTCACTGATGCTGAACCAATGGTACCCTCCTTGCAACGGGTTCCTAAAGGGCAATGGGTCTTTCCACACTGGACAGATCAGGAGACAGAGCCCCAAAGAGAACAGATGTTCACTCAAGGCCGCGTAGCACGGTGGTGGCTGAGCCAGCTCTGGAACCCAGCCTCATGGTATCAAGCCATTTGACCATCTGGAAGACTAAAAATAATGTGCTTAAGGGTACGGGCTTTAGAGGAAGACAGACGGTTTGTGTCCTGGCCCTGCACCTTTCATTCATCCAGCAAATACGAGTATTCACTGAGGCTGTGCCAGGCGCCATGCTCGGTGCAGGGGGCCCAGGGGGACCAGATCCACATGGCTTCGGCTCTCTCACAGTCTGGTGGGAGAGGCAGTGCACAAACGACCAGTGGATAGCAAGCCCATCGCCCACTGTGAGAAGGCAAGTGAGAACATATGATGCAGGGCCCCGAGAGTGACAGGGACAGTGAGGCTGGAAGGCCCCCTCGGGACAGTCGGGGGGCCTCTCGGGGAGGAGCTGGGACCTGGATAACAAGAAGAACCAGTCATGCAGGGACTGGTGAGGGGCATTCAGGCAAAGAGCTGGAAGCGATAAGAAGAAACGAGGTCAGAGAGAAGGCAAAGGCCACACCAGGCAAAGCCTCCAAGGTCAAGACCAGGAGCTCTGCTTTTACTCACAGCAGCAGGAGGTCCCTGGAGGTCTGAGCAGGAGATGGTGCCTGGCTTTTTGTTTATTTTTTCAAACAGTCACTCTGGCTGCTGCTGTTTGTGGGACATTTGGTGGCCCTGTGACCTGAGGCAAGTCGCTTCAGCTCTTTGAGCCCTGACCTCTGCAGACGGGGGGATAACAGAACCTGTCTCACAGGCTCCGCTGGAGGCCGACCACGCACTTGGCACCATGCCCCAGGTTTGGCAAGGGCCAAATACAGCTTTGCCGTTTACATCAACATGTCCGGAGCCTTTGTCCTCCGCGCACAGGACAGAGTGTGGCCGGGACCTGTTGAAACCAGACATCCTTCCAACCCGGTCCACACAGCCCCGCCCCCACTGCCCTGGCAACACCACAGCCCGTGGTTTTTCCTTCTTCCATTTCTCAGACGAGGTCCCAGAGACTCACCCAGGGTCCAGCCTCAGTGCCTCCCCGCCCACCCACCGAAGAGGAGTCCCTACTCTCTCCACCACATGGCAGGGTAGGGTCCGCCCATGCAGACCCCATTGTTTCTGCACTGCCCTCGGCCACGGGGTGTCTATTAAGCTCTTGTCCATCAGAAGCCAGCCAAGGGAGGTCAGCAGGATCCCAGTGACAGGGAGGCAGCCAAGGCCTGCTCTCAATTAGGGCCTTGCAAATGGCCTTAGCATCTATCAAAGTCACAGCTCCATCTCCTGGGTGCCCAATCAGAGGCCAACAGGGAGGCCAGGAGAATAATTGCTTGGCAGGTTCCTACAGCCAGATTTATTATAACAAACAAATTCCGCTCCTGGCAGTGCTAGGCAGCTGGCCCGTCCGCGATCACAGAAATCCTATTTGCTGGGGTTGAACGGGTAGAGGCTTCCACCCGACTCGTGCTGAGCCCGAGGCCCTGGGCAGAGCCAGGCTGGAACATTTGTCTTTTTGTGCTCCGGGCTGCCTGTCCAAGAGGCTACAACCTCTGACACATTTCACAGCATTTGAAAATCAGCGCCCGAGCCACAAATTACTCATTCGGTGTTGCGCCAAGTGATTCTCTGGCTTTTGACACCACCCAGATCGTCAATAGAGCGAGGCAGTTAAAGGCCCAGGCTGTGGAATCAGTCCAACCATGGGTTCAAATTCAAGTCTAGACTCTGTCGTGTATGGCTATGACTTCGGGTGAGCAAGCCACCTCTCTGAACTTCCATTTCCCCATCTCTAAATGAAGGAGTTATCTCCACCTCGAAGGGCTGTTGGAAGAAGTAAGCAAGAGACGAAGGGTATGAGGCACCTAATACAGTAACGGGTGCTAAACAAAAGTGACAGTGACCATCGTTATTAACCAAGGACCTCAGTAGTATATGAGACGGCATTTGTGGAGGGACAGTTACTATGCTAATTCCTATTTTTAAACAATGTTAGTTCTTTCGAAACATTTTTTTTCTCTAAACATCACAACCAATCCTGCAAGTAGGTATTGTTACATTGATTTTCTAGATTAGGAAACAGGGTGGCTGGGGCACGTGAGTGGTGGGATGTACAGCTGGGGGTGGGGTGCCGGCTTGCTGGCTCTGGAGCTGGCACTCCTTGTAATACACACACCACCTTCCCAGCTCCTCTGAAAGGCCATGTAAGGCCGCTGGTCAGACAGGCAAGACCACTCTCCCTCCTCCCTCCCTCCCCATACCAACATTTCTTTAGCACCAGTTACAAGACCAGCCCTTTGCTAACCAATGGAGACAATAAGATCAACAAAGAAATACTTCCTGCCCTTGAAGAAGGAACTCAGTACCTGATGGGGGCAAATAGTAAAGCTGTATTCACACGGCCCAGAGCACATGTATCAGTTAGCTGCTGCCGCACAACAAACAATCCCCAAAAATGTCTTGGTTTAAAAGAAAGAACAATTTATCTGTCAGTTCTGGGGGTTGGTTAGACAGCTTCTGCTAAGCTTAATCATGCAGCCACTCTCACTTCATTTTGGAAGGCCCAAAATGGCCTCATTTGCAGGTGTGATAGCTGATACATGCTGTTCACAGGTTGCATTAGTTCTTCTCCACATGTCCTCAAAGTTTCAGGTAGGCTAAACAGGTTTCCTTATGTGGAAGGGTTCTGAGAGGGCAAAGCAAAAGGTGCAATGCCCCTCGAGGTCTAGGATGCAGAACTCACTTGACATCACTGGTGCCACATTCTATTGCTGAAAGTAAGTCGCATTCTGTCGCTTAGCCAGCATCTGACATACGTCTGCGAGCCACCATGTAAGGCTCAGCTGTCAGCTCAGAATGAGGGTGGGTGGGTGAGTCTGGCTAAGTGGGGTCCCAACTGATAGATTTTTAATTCTGATCAAAGGATGTTGAATTGCGTGGTTGCTAGAACAGGTCATCTCCTTTCCAACGGTCCCCAACCTTTTTGGCACCAAGGACTGGTTTCGTGGAAGACAATTTTTCCACAGACCACAGTGGAGGGTGGGGGGTGGTTTCTGGATGATTCAAGCACATTACATTTAAGCTCACCTCCAGCAGGGCAGTCCAGTTCCTAACAGGCCATGGACCGGTGCCCATCTGTGACCCAGAAGTTGGGGACCCCTGCTTTAACCAGTGGGAAAACTGAGGCACAGAGAGTTAGCCCGCATGCAAACAGAGTCAGCACATCACACAGCCAGTCTCCACACAAAAAGACCGAGGCCCAGAAATGGGGACTGTCTTGCCGAAGGCCACACGGCAAGTTTGTGACAGAGCCAGGAGTGACTCAGGTCCCTGTCAGCCAGCCCACTCCTGCCCTCCCACTGCACCCCCTGAGGAAGCCTCAGGCTGGGAATGACCGAACCTGGGCAGCAGCATGACCATCTCCAAGTGTGTGTCTCCTGTGCCCTCTCTGCTGTGTGTTCACAAATAGCCCTCGTGGCACACCTGACACCATGCAAGGCACTTAATCACAATGCCTTCTGATCCTAACAGGATTGCCCACATTTTACGGATGCGAAACCGAGACTCAGGGAGGGAAGCCGGCTTGCCACCCAGGGTCTCGAAGCTGGTGGACCCCACCTGCCTGACACCAAACCCTGAGCTCCCCATGCTGCCCCCAAAAGAGCTCAACCTGGATCCAGGTCCCCACGGCTGAAAGGCAGCTCTGTGACCCTCGAAGGTCTCGGGATAAAGCCCCCGCCTGAGGAAGTGCCCCAGAGGCCCAGCAGGAGGCAGCAATAAGCCAGAGTCCCTTTGAACCACCTCTGCAAATGGAAGGTCCCCGAGTCTCCACCATTTTATGGACGGGAAACAGATGCCAGACAAACGCCTAGGCTCCTGACTCCCGGCCCAGGGCCCTCCCACTGCCCTGGGCAGCAGGGGCAGGTGCGCAAGCCCCAGTCAGGCCAGCCAGACACACACAAGGCTGCTCTGCGGCATTCAGAGAGCACGTTTATTTACAAAGCACTTTACAAATACCAGCTTATGCCTCCCCACAGCCCCCTGCGAGGTAGGTCAGTAGTCATATCTACAGTTTACAGATGGGGAAATAGAGGCACGGAATGGGGGTGTGGCCTGCCCTCTTTGAAAGACAGTTTCCCACCCACCCATCAAAAACCAAAATAAACAAAAAGCATTGATCCTCCCTCCCAGAATATACCTTCTTCCTCTGAACTCTAAGGGCTGTGAGCAACCCTGACCTAACAGCGCCCTCTCCCCATTTGGCAGCCTGATCAGGAGCCGAGGAACCTCGATGCCAGGGGGCTGTAGTTCAAACTGCCACTGGTCCAGGCTGGGCAGGACCCAGCCAGTGAGGCCTGAAGGTTCTAGGCAGAGGGGACTAAGGTTATGTCTCATTCTGCAGATACTGGGTCAGGCTGGGAAGGAGCCCCATGTCGGGCACGGCAGGGATGGGCAGATCCCGCAGGGAAGCTCAGAGCACATGTCAGGGAAGCGGAAGTGGGAAGGATAGTGAGCAAAATAGCCCAGGGGCTGCAGGGGGCAGCAGTCGGGGGTGGAGGGCTGCAGTTCCCCCTGGGGAACCTCAGTCTGATGTGCCCACTAGCAAACCAGGGCAAAGCCCAGTCTCCCCAGGACCTTCAGGAGCTGGGCCAGATGGGATTCTAGATGCCAAGACCCAGTGCACTCCCAACACGTGTCAGGCCACGCAGGGTGGAACCCTGGCCTGGTATACACTGCACCAAGGGTGGGGACACAGTCAAGGGCCTTGAGCCTCGGTCCCCTAGAGCAGGCAGTTCTGAGTCCCTGTCACTCTGCCAGGCAGTGCCGGGCCCCTCAGAACAGGCCAGCACCCTATACAGGTGGGCTGGGCTGCAGTCTTGCTCGGCTGCTCCTTGGCCCCCCGCCTGCCCGTGGGACATGGCAAAAGGGCCTGCCCACAGCGGAAGGCAGCACCAAGATGGCCCGTCATCCACTCCAGTGGTCTCCCTGTAGGGCTGTGGTTGAGCAGAGTTGGGGACGCAGGTCTTCCTCGTCATTCCGGGATGACAGGCCTGGTCCTGAGTGCACAGCGGGTGCTCCGAGCCAGGGGCCCCCGCTATCTTGACTCCAGCCCCTCCAGGTACTCCAGGGCCATATCGTAGCAAAAGTGGTACTGATCCTGGGGACAGGGAGAGAGGGGACCATGAGCTGGCCCCTCTCTAGTACTGGGGAGGGAGGGCAGGCATGAGACCTGACCCATCTTTGAGGAGAGGAGGGAAATGGGGTCACATTTTGGCACCACAGGATTAATTGTGAGGAGCCCAAGGTCCAGTTGCAGGGACCAGGTACAGGAGAGTGGGTGCCGAGAGGCCTGGCTGGGCGTGAACCAGGGAGTTGGAAGTAGCACGGGGAACATGGCACCTCACCAGGGTCTCCACCATGTTGGGTTTGTAGTTCCTAAGCGTTTTGGCAGCAAAGAAAACGTCCACCAGGCTGTGGCAGCGAATCATCTCCAGGACCGTGGAGCAGGCGCAGAAGGTGCCGCTGCGGCCGCCCCCATTTCTAAATGAGACAAAAAAGGTTGCGGGCAGGGCTTGCAGTAGGAGGCCGAACTCCAAGGTAAAGGGCAAGGCCAAGGTCTGGGAGCCCAGAGGTGAAGGGTGGGGCCAGGGAACCCAGAAGGGAGGGGCAGAGAACCTAGAAGTGAACTGCACAACCAGGCGAAGGGGGCGGAGTCAGACGCTAAGACTGACATCCCAAGCGGAAGATACCTAGGAAGACAAAGCCTCCAGGAGAAACAGCGGATTCCGAGAGAAAGGAGAAAGGATTGCTCCAAGAGAAAGAAGTGAGACACACAGCAATGGAGGAGGGCCGCGGGGCAGCAAGCAAACCCCAGAGAGCAGAATGGAAAATGAACACTGAGAGTAGCGGTCACTCCCAGCAGGGCGGACCCAGATACAGCTTGAGTTAGACCCTGGCCCATCCCTGTCCCTCTGCTTCCTCTGCTCCCTGTAACTCAGGGGGTGAGGTACCGCCTGGGAGACAAGGGACTAGGCCGGCCCTCAGCCCCGGTCTCTAGGAGTCTCTCCCACTAGAAATGAGAGCCCCGGAGAGCCAGGCAGGCCTGCTCGACTTGGCTCCCTATCCCTGCATCCAGGATGCCCAGACCCACAGCACACAGGGAAGGGCAAGTCTAAAAGCGTGAAAAAGTGGGGGGCAAAGAGTGGCTGCACCCAGACATGAATGAACATGTGAATTATGAGTGGGGCATGTGAACAAATGAATGAATGAGTGAAAAGATTTATGTGAACATTCACGAGCAAGACCAGAAATCCACTGGCTTAAAAAGTGCACTATGGTATCACAGGACTCTGACAGGACTCTCTAATTAAATTGGTAAAGTCCAACATCACACAGAGTGCTGGATGGCTCAGGGTTAAGTCCACACCCTGGGAACTGACCGGGATACTCTAGGGAAGGCAGGGTCAGGCCATCTGGGAGCCCAGGGGCTCTGGTGCCCACTCCCACGCTGGACCTCTGCCCCTGGCCCTTGGGTCCCCGACCCCTCCTGCTACCCAAGGCAGGGCCAGCACTCACAGGCAGTGCACGACAGTGCGCCCGTCCCCACTCTCCGCCTGCCACTTGTCCACCTCGGCCAGCAGGCGCAGGAAGGCCTTCTTGGAGTCAGGTGTGTCCCGGTATGCGGACCAGCGCAGGAACTGGAAGTGTCGCACCAGCAGGTGCCCCTCCTGCAGCTGGGGTGTGGGGGTGGGCAGCCAGTGAGGGGACATGAGCTCCGGTTACAAGGCCCCCAGTGACCTGAAGGCCATTACAGACCATACCATCACCCCACTTCTCACCTGGGGCTCCCAGCTCACTCACCCTGGAGATGTTCTGTACCCGGAAGACACGGGCCACCAAGTCTTCGTCCGCTGTGCCTGACACGAACTCCACCTCCATGAGGCCATACTGCTGCCGGCCCGGCTCTGGCCAGTACTGCAGGCATGGCTGGCGGCACAGGCACAGAGATGGGGGCTGAGCGGAGCCTCTGGGCGGCTGCCACTCACACCCGCCCCCAAGCCTCCACACCAGCCCTGGGACTCCCACGCACCCTGGCCCCCTGCCCTCACTCCAGACTCGTCTTCAGAGTTCCTCACTCTCTGCATTCACCCACGAGACTGCAGTGCACACCTGCCCTGGTGCACTCTGCACAGACACGCTCACACTTCCTCAGGAGCACACACACCTACAGGAGGCTGCCTTCTTCCAGGGACCCATCCCAGCAACCCCTGCCCCCGGTCTTCTCTCGCACTGCTTCTGCCTTCTGGCATCCGCTCAGAGGTGGGGTGTCCCTGAAGCTGCGACACAGCTCAGCCCCCGCCCGAGTCCACTCTGTGGAGTCAGGGTCCGGCACGTGTCCCCCTCCAGGCCACAGACTCCAGACGGCAGAGGGACAGGAGGCACGGGCCCCACACATACAGGCACAAGTGCTCCAGGCTCGCCGACCCCAGGCCCCAGCGTCTAGTCTCAGCTCTTCCTTTATCTGGGCCCCAGTTTCTCCATCTGTGAAATGGCCCAGCTCCTCCCAGACAACACCGTGCTGCATCTGCTTCCCTCTCTGACTACTCCCTGCAGGGAGAGGGTGCTACCTTCCTCTTTTTGCCTGGGGTCCCAGCAGCCGCTTGCATTCAGGCCTTTGCACATGCTGCTCCTTCTCCACAGATCGCTCACCTTGCACTTCTTCGCCCAGTTAACTCTACCCTTCCTGCCCATCTCAGCTCAAATGTCACATCATCTCCCCCAGGAAACCCTCTCGGAAACATCGTCCCACAGGCTCCTGTGTTTCTGCTGTCTCTGTCGGGTTTCGTGACTGTTCCCCCTGGACCGTGAGATCTGGGAGGGCAGCATGTTCTCTGTCTCCCCAATGCCCATGGAGGGCCTGGCAGGGAGCAAGCTGCGGTAAAAGGTGGCTGAATGAAGGAGCAAATGGGTGACCTGTGAATGATGTCCCTGTGGGCCTCCCTCTGGGTCCCTTCCCTCCACCTGAGCAAGGGTAGGTTCTTGCCACATAGGATTCCCTTCAGATCCCTGCCCAGGGACTGAGGTTCATTACCCTGCAGCCCCGGGTCATTTATGCCAAGTGCCTGGCTCATAAAGAGCCTCGGGGACAAGTCTTCTCCGGGCGGCCACTAAGAGGATGTCATGCTCATTCCTCCTGGTCTCCTGGGACAGGGAGCAGGGGAGGGAGGAGCACAGGGACCTAGGGGATATGGCCATGAGGGGGGCATGCTGGGCGCCTGCACTTCCCGGGAGCTTCAGTTTGGGGAGCCCCAAAAGGAAATGGGGCGCCCCTCTAGCTGAAGTCACTGAGCCAGAATCAGGACCAACCTCAGAGGTGACTGTCACCCTCATCGCCTTCATCCCTGCTATGCACCAAGAGGCCACCGTGTACTAGACATGGCCCAGCACTAAGCTCCTACATACTCTGACATGGTCCTGACAATAACCCCATGAGAGATCAGATGCTGGAAGATCCCCATTTCACAGAGAAGGGAACTGAGGCTCAAACAGTTTCCTAGACGGAGCAGTCAGAAACTGAGGGGGCTCTTTACTCTGCCCTGAAGGCCCCCGTGATGGGCAGGTTACTTCAGGGACTGGAAAAGCAGAGGCTCTGAAAGGAGGCAGCCCGGAGTAGGGGACACGGATCCGCCACTTCGCAGCTGTGACCTTGGGAAAGTTGCTTCACCTCCTTGGGTCTGAATTTCCTCACCTGAAGCCCACAAGTGCAAAGCAGAGTCCCTGACACACAGCAAATATTTAATAAAAAGCAGCTATTTTTCTCTAGTCCGGCAGACAAGGAAACCCAGGCTCTGCGAGAGAGCACGACCTGACGAACATCACTCAACAAAGATGGCAGAGCTGGGATCCAACCCGACTTTCCGGACGTGCCCTTGAACACACAGGGGCCCTGGGCGGCAAGCGGGGCCCTCACCCAGGCGGAGTTGGACTGGTGCAGCTGGTTGAGCATCACGATGGAGGTGCACCCATAGTCGTAGACCAGCCGCCAGAAGTCGGGCGTGGTGCTCTGCAGCGGGTGCAGGGTCACGATGAAGGCCGCGCTCCGTGTGTAGCTCTGCGGGGAAACCGGGACGCAATGGGGCCCGTTCACCACCACGGCACAGCCCGACGACCCCTGCCACTGGCTGACCCTCCCCCACCTGCCCACACAGCTGCCCGCCACAGGACCAGGCTGACTCCACTGGCCCTTCACAAGTTGGCCAGTGCACTGAGGCCTGAGTTGGCAGGCTGAGCCCCCAGGCCTCTCCAGGGTCCAAGTCCACGGCTCCCAGGAACTAAACAGCAGAAGGCTCCCAAGTGGGTGGCAATGGAAGCTGAGGCCTGCTAGACAGAGGCTGGCCAAGCTTGCTCCCTGCCTCAGGGCCTTTGCAACTGCTATTCCTATTGCCTACAACAAATTTCCCAAGTGTTTACATTACTCTCTCCCTCACTTCTCCTAGTCTTTGCTTAATTGCCACTTCCTCAAAAAGGCCCTCCCCAACCCTTCGTCACATATAGCCACACAGAGCCCCAGCCTGTGTGGCTCATTTGATTGGAGCGTAGTCCTCTGGACCAAGAGGTCGCAAGTTTGATCCCCGGTTGGGGCACATTCGAGGGGGCAACAGATCCATGTCCCCTCTCACATTAATGTCTCTCTTTCTCTGTTTCTGTCCCTCTTTCTCTAAAAGCAATAAAAAAATGTTCTTGGGTGAAGATTAAAAAAAAATAGCTATGCACACAGGCCTCCGAAACCCACAATAAATATTCCTTCTGCCGGGTTGACTTTTACAGAGATTACCAGCATCTCACATTCCACTGCATATTTGTTTAATAACTGTTGCAGCCCTTTCCCCAAATGCAAAGTTCAAGAGACCAGAGACTCTGGAGTATGGTCTGTACCCAGCAGCCGATTCCTACCTGGGGCCAGAGACCCAATGGGACCCTCCCCAGCTCAGAGGCACTCAGGACCCTCGGAGAGCCTGCTGTCCAGCCCAATGTGCCGGTGGGCACACTGAGGCCAAGGGGTGGGCTGGGAGGGAGGTCACAGATTCCTAAGTCCCCACCCCTAACTCTCCAGCACTCAGGCCACCGCCCAGGACCCTGGCCCCTCAGCGGGCACAGGCACACCCACACCCACGCATCCCTGCAGGCTGAGTGACAGTGGCTGGTGGGCCCCTCTCTGGCCATTCCCTTCAGTAGCTGTGGCAATGACTCCCCTTGCCTTCAGCCCACAGCAGGAAGCCCTCGGGAAGCAAGTATGGGAGCTTTCGCTCTTTAGAGAAACCCCACTGTCCCCTGTGCTGTTCTGTCAAGGGACTCCAGCCAGGAACCAGGCCCCCTCTCCCGCAGACCTGCTATGAGAAAACCTCCCCCTCCATGCGGAGGGACATCCAGTGGTTGACAAGCCTGGCACCGACCTACTTGCACACGCTCCTCCCACAGCGAGTTTTAGGACAAGGACGGAGCTCAGCTCAGCCCCTTCCTCCTTTTCTCTGGGCCAGCCTGTCCTCAGGTGTGCGATCAACCACTCCTGCCGCCACCACACGTGCAGGCCTGTCCCTGAGGGGAAGGGGACGGCCTGGGGCTGTGCAGCTGTACCCGGAACAAGTCTGCCTGATTCAGGGGTGAAGGAGCAACTGGACCACTTGGCCACATGCCAAAAAAAGTCACTTTCTCCAGTGTGATCAGCTTTTTTTTTAAAGGTAACATGTTGACCTCCACCTGTTTGTCTCCCGCACCCATCTCTGGACTGGTTCCCATTTGGGAGAGGAAAGGGGCGATGCTCACACTCTTCCCAGCTCAGACAGCAGCATCTTGGAATCATTCATTGGGCCCAAAGGGCCCCCATTCTGCTTGCAACACCCAGTGAAGGAGGTGGAGCCCCCTGAGCTGGGAGCAGGGAAGGGGCTTCTAAATGGACCTTGAGCCCTCAGACCAGGCCGGGGTAGAGCCAGGGAACAAGTCACCATCCTGGGCCATGTCACAGGGAAGAAAGACTCCAGGTTCAATCTCCCCAGGACACGCTCCCCTGGCTCCAGACGTGAGGTCTCAAGTCCCGCCCCCGAACTCTCCCATCCTCCCCCAGACTCTGTGGGGCCTGATCCCGCTGACTGCCATACCGGGGCTCCGCCACTCGCACCCCTGCTCAGGCCGAGAACGCCTGAGTAGGAGCACTGGCTTTGATGGCCTGAACGGAAGCTCACTGAGGACAGAAGGGTCACCCCAGAAAGGGCAGAGGGTCCAGAACCAGAGCCTTCAGCTCTGCTCCCTGGCTCCTGGACCTCTCCAGATGCTGTGGGGGTGGGGGAGTCCCAGAGCCCACCCCGCGCCCGAGCCCTCACGTCCGTCAGGGCCGCGTTGATGTAGTTGTTGGGGTCCCCGTCGGTGGAGATGAGGAAGGGCAGGCAGCGGTCAGGCGGCAGGACGTCCATGCTGCGGTTCTTGTCCCGGTTCCGGGGCAGCAGGGCGATGCTGCACTCCTCCACGTCCAGCGGAGGCGTGACCGAGTTCAGCGTCTACAGGCAGTGAGAAGACGAACGGGCTGACAGCCAGTGCTTCCTGGACCGCCGCACAGCCCCACGAAGGAAACTGGGCTGGGTTATTAACCCCATTGTACAGATGGAGAACCCAAGGTCCAGGGGGGGGACAGAGGGCACGGACCTGGGCTCCCCGTCTCCAGGCCACACAGAGCCCGGACGGAGCTCTGGAGACTGGAACTGCCTCCTCGCCACCCGTGTAAACTGAGCCTCATTTTCCCTCAGCCGCACAACGGGACAGTAACATGCCTGCCTGAGGGGGCTACCGGGAAGATGAAGTGAGATCACGTGCAGAGCCCAGGAGACAGAAGGCACAGAGATGACCATTACTAGCTCGTCGGGTACGTTCCAGGACACAAGCCCCGAGAGCGCGCATCTCCCACAAAGCGGACTCCAGGGACTTGGAAGGGGTAGTCACCTTCCTTGGCCACAGCCCTGTGTGACCAGAACTCAATTCCAGACCACCTGGCACGGCAACAAGCTAGGGACCCTGGATTCCTCTGTCTCTTGCCTTCACGACTCGTGCATCCTGACTCATGGGGGTCTCAGTTTCTTTCTCTCCCCTCACAGTGGATCCCCAGTCTCTCATGATCCCCAGAACCCAACCTCCCTCTCTGGGAACCATTTCCTGAGACACCACTCTGTGCTGGCCTAGAGCACCAGGCAGCCGGAACACATGCTCCTGAACTCTGGCAGGAACCCTGGAATGGAGAGCACATCTGGGCTTTCTGCTCACCTAGTGACCACACTCTGGACCACTGCAAAAGTACCTTTTCCCAGTCTCCTGACAGTAGAGAGGATGTGAACCTAGCCCTGCTGGGTACCAGGGGGTGGGTCTAAGAATGAAGCCAAAAATAGAAAAGAGTGGAACCAAAAACAGACAGAGACTGTGTCTTGACATCATTATCTGAGCACCCAGATCCAGCCATAACTGAAGCTGCACCATCTTCAATCTTTTCAGTTACAAGAGCCACTGAGCTGGATTTTTATTACTTGCAACCAAAAAAATCCTGATGAACATGAACACTGCAAAGCCAATATTACCTATCCATCTTTTCTAGATGAGAAAACTGAGGTCTGGAGAGGTACAGTGAGTGTTCAAGGCCATTCACAGCTCTTAACTAGATAAGTCAGGATTTGAACCCAGGTTTATCAGACTTCAAAGTCTGGCTCCACGGCACTTTGATGTACCTTCTCCACTGTCTCAAACTCCTTCCTAATAGCCCAACTCTGACTCTTTCAGCACTGAGGACCTCCAGTGCACACACACAACCCACGCCCACATGACCACACACCCATACACCTACACACACGTGCTCACAGCCCACCTGGAACTCTTCCCGCAGCTGGGAGGAATTACTCTGAGGGTCAATACGGATCATCTCTTTGTAGGTAGCCTTGAATTCGCTGACAGGGATGGTGGTCTCCCCACACAGGCAGGCCTCCAGGATTGCATCATGGATGAAGATGTACTGCTCCTGGAACAGGAGGTAAGAGCACGAGGAACCAGGAGGGGAGGGGACTAGAAGCTGGAGATTTGGGGGGTGTGGCAACAGGAAGTAAGCTCGAGATTGAGGTGTGGGTCCTGATGTGGAGTCACTTGTCTCATATTTCATCCCTACAACCGCCCTGAGAGAAACTCTGAAGGTCAGGGGACACCCCAGGGTTGCCTCCAGTGAAGATCCATGTCCAGGCATGTGTTGAGTGCAGAACCTATGACCTTGGCTGGCTGCTAGTTGACCTCACCCAGCTGCTAGTTGACCTCACCCAACAGAACACAGTGGAGCTGAGTCTGCGAGACCCTGAGAGGCTGGCTGACCAAGTTCAGGGATCAGAAAGAACAAGGGGAAATTCTAGGGAGGGGAAGAGTCTAAGGACACCCTTCGGACACCAGCTTCGGGCTCCCACATGGAGCAGGGGACAGAGGCCTGTGTCCCCTACCTCAGTCTGGATCATGTTGACACGCCGGGAGCAGAGGGTCTTCACGCAGTTGTAAATGTCCACGACACCCTCACACTCGGCCATGTCCAGCATCACGTCCAGAACGATGTAGCAGCCTGTGCGGCCAGTGCCCGCGCTGGGAAGAGAATGGCCCAGGCCAGGTCAGGGGCTCGGGGAGGGAGCCCAGGAACAAAGGGAAGAAAAGAGGGGCCCTGGGGCACCTGGCCAGGTCTACACTACGCAGGGGATGAGGGGCAGAGAGACCCCTGCCCCGCAAGGAGGAGCCAGGGAGAGGGCTGCTGGAAGAGTCCTGGACAAGCGTGAGAGGACAGAGCGGGGCATGGGCCTCGGGGAAGGAAAGGAGGAAAAGGGAGGGGAGAACGCAGAGTGAAAATTAGCAGCTTCGGTGGGAGGGAGGCACAAAGGCGATGCCCGGAGCTTACTCCGAGGCTGTTCTTGCTCCGGGATATTCCTCCAACCTCCAGTCTCCTGCACGTCCCTCAAAGCCACCCACACACAGACCCACTCTCAACCCTCAAAGCAGACAGCACGCTTTTGAGTCCCCGGAGCAATCTGGACAGACTTTTATTAAAACCCCCTTCCTGCTGGGTGATTGCTGGTCTCGTGGTTGTCTCCCTAACCCAACTCATCGAGAGCTCGGCTATGTGGGATCCATCCCTGGGGCCTTCATGCTCAACACAGGTGAAGCAAATTGGGGGGGGGGTGGGCAAAGATGACGCCAAGACTTCAAGATTGAAAATAATGGTATTACAGTGGGTCCCCATGTCCTGCTGGTGGGAGCTAACTTAGTACGACCACTGTGGAAAGCTGGCGGGGTCTTTACTAAAACACAGACAGCAATCTACTCCTACACATGCACCCCACAGAAAAGTGTGTGTGTGTGTGTGTGTGTGTGTGTTGGCCAAGGGACATGCCACAGAATGTCCTTACAGCGCTACTCACAGGGCTCAGAACCGGAAGCCACCCAAATGCCTACCAACAGCAGAACCGATTAACACGGCGGTTTATTCATCCAGAGGGAGAAGATACAACAGGAAGGGATCTTAGGAGCGCAAGGTTGAGGGGATGAACTCGGACAGGAGAGAGCACCTGCAGTGCAACCCCAGGGAGACAAAGTTCGCAAACACGCGAAACCGACCGACAGTGCGAAGTCAGGGCAGCGACCGCTCGGGGTGGGGCCCGCAGGGCTCTGGGGGCCTCCGGGACCTGGTGACACACCTGGACAGCGGTGGTGCTGGTTATTTCACAGGTGTGTTCAATTTGTGAAAATTCATAAAGCTGTATATACACGTGTACACCTTGTGCGTTGTAAGTGTATTACTCATGGAGGAAGTTTTAGTCTCAAAAAACAGCATTTTTGTAAAGAGGCCCAGGGAAATCCAAGAGGAGCCGGTGTGCGGGCTGGCAGTGCGGGCAGTGGGGTGAGTCTGCTCTGTGGCACTGGGGCAGCGACAAGCCAAGCAGTGGAGCCCTGGACTCGTGGGTCCAGACGCCTTGCCGAAGCCACGGGGTCAGAGGTGAGGCTCCCCAACGGGACAGTGGGGGCGGGAACAGGACAGGGCACGGGGCCCCCACTTAAGAGGGAAAAGGAAGATACAGAGTCAAAGAAGAAGCAGAGCAGAGAGAGGAAGGCAGCTGGGGTCACGGGACCCACCCAAGGCAGGAGTCAGGAGAGGAGGGGGTGAAGGTCAAAGCCACAGAAGGTGAGAAGGCCAAGGAGCAAGGAAAGGCCCTGGGTTTGGAGAAAAGAGAAGGCGAAGTCCTTCCCAGCTGAACTTGATCTTGCCTGGTGCCGCCAATCTCAACCCCTCTATGTCTCCTGTGTCTCCTTGGTATCTGGGCCAGGGTCTTGGGAAGCACATGAGGGTGCCAACCTCAGAGCCAAAGTTCAAAGGGTAAGGGCCCCCTGAAGGTCATTCTCTCCTGTCCTCTGCTTCTAAGTAGGATGAGCCCAAGCCCAATCTCCCATATAGACTTTGCACCCACCCCACCCCCAGCTTCTCTTCTCCTGGGGGTGCCCAGAGCCCCACCTGCAGTGGATGACCACGGGCCCGGCGTCAGGCGGGGTGGAGGCCTTCACGCGCCGGATGAAGGCCAGCAGCCCCGTGGCATGGTAGGGGACGCCGTGCTCCGGCCACGCCGTGAAGTGGAACTGGCGGACCTCATGCCGGGCAGAGTAGCCTCTCTGGGGAGACGACAGTAAGCACAGTGAGTCACTGCCGGCGTCTGCTGGACACTTGCTGTGTACCAGGCACCATGACGAGCATCGCCCCACAGGATCGCAATCAATTCCAATAATAAATGTAGGCGTAGGTGTTACTGTTCCCTGTACAGGGAGGAAACTAGGGCTCACAGAACAGAAACCCCTTGCCCGAGGTTCCTTACTGCAGACCTGGGCCGGGGTCTGCCTGACGCCTGCACCTGCACCGTCAAACACCGACCTCCGACACCAGGTCGCTGTTAGCCCTGGGAGGTCACAGCAGCTCTCTGGCTCGTCTACAGGGGGAAAGTGTCTTTTCTGAGGCTCTTACAGTGAATCAGGTGGGATCATGGACAGGAGGGCTTGTCCAATCACTGGCCGGTGGCTTCTCATCAGTGATAGAACCACTCTGGGGCTCACCTGCTTATCTGTAAAATGGGGCTACTGGTAAATGCCTCACCCTACAGGGCCTTCCGGGGCTGATACATATGTGTCACCTGCTCAGCAGCATCCGGCACAGAGTAAGACCCACAAGTGACTACTGTCATCATCTACAGTATCTCAACTACCTTTCAGCATCGCCAGCAAAAACAGCTTCCTGTCCTATCACGCTGCTCCCAGCAGGTCCCAAGAAAATGCCTGGTGGGAAGGCAGCAGTGCCCTCCTCCCCTCCTGCTCCTGGGCTGGGGGAGGTGGGCGGGTGGGCTCTGCCTCACCCCCTCAGACACCCCAAGTCACCAGGTGACAGGAGACTCACCCGCTCCAGGGCAAAGGTGCGCACAACGTATTCAGCTAGAGTCTCTGTCTTCACCAGCGTGATCTTGATGTCCCCGTACATGTCCGAGTCTTCCGGCCAGTACCTCGAGCATTTCACCTGCAGTCCCACGGGGCAGGCTCAGTGGGCCCTTCACTGCACCCTCGGGCCCCGCGCGCCCTCACCCCACGGCCCCGCTTACCCTGCCCACTTCCACCAGCTTGGTGATCATGACAATGCTGGAACAGTGCTCCTGCCACACCAGGCGCCAGAAGTCGTAGACCATCTCGGGCTTCGGCCCTGGAGGCGCGGAGGGCGCTTGTCTCGGAGGCAAGGCCTCCGTCCATGGCCAGCACCCCATCGCCCGGCACCACCATCCCAGGCCAGGCAGCTCCTGAGTCCCAGTGGGGGCTTCGTGCACATGCCACTCAAACCCCACCAACTGCCAACATGTGCCCAGAGAACCCCGGGGATGGGCAGTGTCAGGGAGGGCCTGGCTGGGGACCTCAGTCATCTTGAGTGGGACCTAGGAGGTACAACTGGAGGGCCATGGCACAAGTCTCCAGAAAGGATGGACAAATGGACAGTCGGGGGGGCAGGAGAAAGACAGCCAGAGGGACCCAGGTGGCCCCCAGACTAAAAGGCACCATCCACAGCCATGGGGACTAAGCCCCTTCGCATGCTCCACCTCAGGGACGGACAGATGAACAGGGAGCTACAGACGGCCCGGGCACATCGGGGGACACAAATGCAAGGAGGGTGGAGGCTGACAGCCAGATTCCAGAAGATACAGCCAGACTGGGGCTCAGAGAGACAGACGGACAGACAGACACAGAGGGAGACAGGGAGTCAAGCCACTTGGTAGGGAAGATGGAAAGGTGGCAGAAGGCACTCAGCACAGCGGGACACACGGGGGGCACGTGGGCAAAAGTGGCCGATACCTTGAGTGGCTATGAAGTGGTTTGACCTGTGGTAACCCTGGAACAGAAGAAGAGGGAGCAGTGAGCCCCCAGGGAGGAGCCCCTTGCTCGCTCGGGCCTCCTCCGCCCTCCTTCCCCAGAAGCTCATCCCCACCCCCAGAACTGCCCCACCCAAGAGGACCTGCTAACCAGGTGACCCTGTCCTCCCAGTCCCCAAGCAAGAAGGGAGGAGCAGCGGGGACGCCAGTGTATTGGGTCTAAACCCATTGTTGCTGTGTGGCCCCAGGGAGGACATGACTCCTTTACAGGCCTAGAGGATCTCCCCATCCATAAAACCGGGACAATTATCCACAGTCTGCTGACAATCCGGCTGCTGTTTGCAGAAAAATAAAGCCAGGGTGACCCTTCTCTGTCCCCAAAGCCCCAGAGGCCCTGAGCAACCCCAGACCCTAGGCTGGGTCCTGTCAGCTGTCCCAGCCCTAGTCCCTCAGCCACCCTCCCGGCCCCCTCTCAGCCACCAGAGCCTGGGGGCCTACAGGAAAGCGTCAGGTGGGGAGCAAATGAGCACACAGGCCACACAGGTTCTTAAGTATTTTCTTAAATCCTTAAAATCAATAATAATAAAATTGAGACCTTATTTATTATGGCCACATACTGTGCTAAGCACTTTGCCTGAATTATCTCCCACAAAAGAGGCCAAGAACTACTTCTTCCTCCATTCCCACTGCCCTCAGGCACGGCAGAGAAACTGGCCAGACCCCACCCCCGCCCCAGGGCCACAGCTGCCCCTGAGGCCCCGCCCCAGCGAGACAGGGCATCACCAGGACGACCTGGGATTACAGCTAAGAAATACTGCAGAGCAGGTGCAAGAGAAAAAAAAAACAAAACAAGGTCAGCCACTTGCATGAACTTCACGCCCTCAATACAGCTCCTGGAATTCCCCTGCCCCAGGCCCAAGGAGCCCTGGAATCAGACTGCCAGGGTCCAAACCCTGCTCTAAGGAGTGCTTGCTAACTGTGTGCTCTTAGACAAACCATTTCATTTCTCTATGCCTCAGTGTTCACATCTGTAAAATGGGAAATGTTGCAGTATTTATCTCCTTGGGCTGCTGTGAAATAACCTGTCAAGGGCTTGGCACTGGGCAAGCAGTGTCAATATTTACTTAATCAATAGCAGCTGTTCTTATTACTACTGCTTCAAAAGTCAAAGAATATCCTTCACATCCAAAGTATGAGTGTCAAGAATCTCTGGGGCAGGAGGAGGTTTACTGTAGAGGTTAAGAATCTTATCCCTGGAGTCAAGTTGACCTAGGTTCCTGTAACAGCCTCACCAAGTGCAGAGCGTGCTTCTCAGCCTCACGCATGCACACGAATCCCCAGGGGTCCAGTTAAAAGGCAGATTCAGATGCAGAAAGTCTGGGGCGAGGCCTGGGGATTGCCAGCCACCTCCCAGGTGGTACTGATGTTGGGCCTCAAAACACACGCTGAGTAGCCAGACCCTCAGCCTCTCTAAGTCTCTGTTCTCCTCCGCATTTGATGATAACAGTAAGAAACACATCTCAGAGAGCCTGCTGTATACCTACATGCCACTCTCATGAAAATGACCAGAACGTAGTCAAAGACACAAACAATGAAAAGCCTCCCAGACGTCCTCAGTGCTCACCGCTGGGACTTCTCCAGGTTTGGCCGAACGCCCTGCCTCTGCCTCCCCAGCCGCTGCCTCTGCTCCAAGTCCCCAGCCAAGCTGCTGGGCTGCTGCACCACGGGGGTCGGAGGGGAGGGCCCAACAAAGGTGCTCTCGGTGCTGCCCTCCCCCCGCCCACCCCCAGTGCTGGGCAAGCTGGCAACAGGCTTCCCACCTAAAACCCATTTTCCTGAGAATCCCACATGAGAGCAAGAGCCTCTTCTGATTCCTCCATCTCACACCATGCCAGCACCCACTCATGCGCTAGTCAGCAAATACACCTTTTTAAACAGATAACCCACGATATTCGCTTACTCCCTCTTTAACTGCATCTTGCGTTATGGCAGAATTATATTACATAGAGGACAGTGGAGTCGAAAGTTTAAAACAATCGGATTTAAAGGCAGATAAGGAATCCACCTTGAGCAAACCTGCTTTAGAGACTGCATTACAGAGCACTGGTCCTCACACGCCAGGGCATCAGCGTGTCCTAGGAGCCTGACGCTGGGGCAGACCCCGCCCCTCCCTGCAGCCTCCGAGTGGGGGACACTGGAGGACTGACCACCTGCGTTGTGGGTGAGACCCCCTGGGCACCCTGCTGCTCCCCAGAGGAAAAGCACCACCATCTCGTGTTAGGACTGAGGGCTCAGGCTGGGGATGAGGCCCAGCTCCACGCGGTGGTGAAAGTCACCTAACTTTTCTAAGTCCCCGTTTTCTCATGTGCCAAACGTGGGTTCCCGCCTCACAGGGCGCAGGGAAGACGATGACGTGCCGTGCTTAGGTGCCCGCACACAGCAGGCGCTCGGCCAACGACACTGATGTCGACCGGGGCTGTTTCTTAAGAGAGTGACAGCAAATAACCGAGCGGGTGGGACTGTGTGTTGTGGACGGGAGGAGAGCGACCCATGCTCGTCACCTCCAAGTGGAGGCACGGGGACTGAGTGCGGCCACCACACCTGGTGGGTCTAACGCCCCGTTTACAGTTGGGAGCCTCACACACCAACCGCGGTCAAGCGCCCTGAACATAAGGGGATGTGTGGGGGCACCAGGGCAGTCACTGGTCACCTCCGGCAGACGGGGCCGCGGGGAACTTTCACTTTACTGAGGCATCTCCACAGTGTCTGGCAGTCTGATAATGAACCGTATTTTTGTGATCATAAAAAAGCAAAAAAAAAATTTTTTTAAGGAAAAAAGGAGATAAAGTGGAAAATGCAAACAATCCCATCAGGCATCAAATATTATTAAAATATATATATAAATAAAATCAGAAGATCATTAGATAAATTTGGAAGTTTCTTAAAATAGTTTTAAAAGGCCCCAAAATGACACAATTAAAAAAAAATAGAATACCCAAACTGCTCTCCAAAATTAAACATTTCAAATTAGGGTCAAATGGAAGGCAAAATAGTTGGGGAGGAGTTTCAAGCAAACTCATCGTGAAGGGATTTGAACTCCAGGGAAACTCGTTTCCGGGAGACTGACCTTGGCTGTCCGGCCTCCTTGAAAACCCTGACTCCCAAATGGCAGAGTCAGGGCGGCAGGTCAGCCTCCCCACCCACCCTCCCCAGGTCCCCTGAAGAAGGTGTGGCTAAGGAGGGGACTCCTGGAGCACAGGGGGTAGGGACAAAGGTGACTAAGGTGGTAGCGGGCCTCACGGGGCCTCGGGACACACCCCAACGCCGCTGCCCGTCTCAGGGCCTTCACAGCGGACGTCCCGTTCAGCGGACGACAGGAGGGACCTGCGGACAGTGGGTTAGTGTCGAAGCATCAGCGCTGGGTGGCCCCTGGCCAGGTTGCTAAAATGGACGGTTGGTGCTGGGCACACAAGTGACCGGAAAAAGGGACAGAGACTGAGAGAATCTGAGATACAGCCAGTCAGACAGACAGGAGGGGGAGGAGGAGGAAGTGGAGGCAGGGAAGGGGAGAGAGATACTTACTTCACGGTTTATCCGAATCTTAGTGATTCCAGTGAGGAACAGTACAAAGCAAAAGAGACAGATATTAGGCCAGAGGCAGAAGGAGGGGGACAGAGCACAGGAGTGGCCAGAACGGGCGATGCAAGTGGGGGAGGCAGAGTGGAGACGGGTGGGCCGGCTGGGGCCAGGGAGGGGTCAGTGGCCTATCCCCGTGGGGGCCCAAGAAGAAGCCAACTGGGACCTTGAGGAGACCAAGGAGAGGCCCCCTGTCACCAAAGCTGCTTCAGTCTGAGATGCCAGGCCCTGCCCACATCCCAGCCAGGAGAGAGGATGGGAGGTGGCGGACAAGGCAAGGAATTCTGGGAAATAGGGGTGGACTGTCGGGCCCCCAGGAGGGGGTGAAGAAGAGGGAGAAGAAGGTCATCTCCAGAATCCCCAACTACCCCTCCTCCTCCTACACACCTCAGGCCTTTGCTCGTGCTCCTCCCTACCTGGGAGGCCCTTCCCGTTCCTCCTCAGCCACCCAGAGCCAGCTAAAGCCCTCCTTCGTCCGTGCAGCCTACCACTGCTAACCGTGACCTGACTGACCGGCTGTGTGACTCCAGCAAAGCCCTTCCTCTTCCCGGCCTGTGCTTCCCTATCCTGGAATTACTTGACCTGTGTATATATAGTGAAGGATACTTCTGTGTCTCCCTCCCTGGAATTTAATGCTCTGGGAAAGCAGGGACCATGTCTGTCTTGTCCACGTCTGTGTCCTTGGTGCCCAGCACAGTGCCTAGCATGTCGCAGCTGCTCAAAATACCTCTGACGAACGAACAAACGACTCTCTCCCAAACCTGGCCTCCTGCAGCTGAGGGAGTCCGACCAGTGTCTTGTCTCCACCTCCTCCATCCTTGGGGAACAGCCTCGTCTCCTCCTCTTTGCACCCCTGCCCGGGCCTCCTGGCTGCCTGCCCTGTCTCTGGCCCTCCCTCCGGTCCACCCAGACCTGGTGGCTGCAGTGACGGTTAGCAGCAAAGGCTTTGGAGACTCAGACAGGCTGAGATTTGCATCCTTCTTGGCCATGCACTGGCTGTGTGACCTGAGAGAAGTAGCTTCACCTCTCTGAGCCCCAGTTTCTTCACCTATCAAGCGAGGTCATGATGCTAACTACCTCATAGGGTAGTTGTAGGGATTATATGAAACTAAATATTTGGTATAAAGTGCTTAGCACAGTGCCTGGCATATCACACATGCTGAATAAATATGAGTTATTATCCTCAAGTTCTACCCGGATCCCAGTTGAACGCTTTAACAACGCCCTGGCGCCCCTAGGGAAAGGCTCCTATTTCCTAAAAACTGCCATTGGAGTCCTTGGCAGTCCAGCCCCTGCCTATCTGCAGCCTCACTGTGTGTCATGAGAATCCCAGCTCCAAGCCTCTCAGCCCCTTACCGAGAGGGGATCCTCCTCACAGCTAGGCCTAGCTGCCTACCCTCTTCTCTTTATTCTGCTTCACGGAAGCCCCCCCATCTCTCAGGCCAACCCAGAAGTCTGCAGGAACCTTCCTGGTGACTGCCGCCCGCTCTGTCCTCCCCTGCTCTGAACTGCCTGGCCCTGATGCAGGAGATGGGGGCACTCAGAACCCAGCCATCTGAGCCCCCACTCATCCCCTGGCAGGTTTCGGCCCTGCCTGGACAGGGAGCCTGGAGTGGGCGGGGCCAGGTCGGCAGAGATGACGGGGGTGAGGCACTCACGTCTATATAGTTGGCGTTGATGTAGTCGGCGTCGGGGTCTCCCAACATCGGGTGCAGCTTCACTCGGTGCCGATCATCTGGAAACACAGAGCAGGTAGCCATGGGGCACGCAGGGGCTGAACCGGGGAGCACGGAGTGGGGGCCGGGGGAAGGCTCCCTGGACGCCAGATGTGAGGCACAGGCAGGGCAGCCGGGCACTGACCACTAGGATCTGGGGACCACGAGGGGCAGGGCAGGCCAGTGGTTTGAGTGTAGACAACGGCATCGTGAAGGCCAGAGGTCATGTGCTGCTCAGACAAGTATTAGCTGTGTGACCTTGGGCAGGGGGCTTAACCTCCTGAGCCTCAGCTTCCTTACCTGTAAAGTGGGTTATATATCCCCCTTCACAGGATTGAGAGGAAGTAAGGTAACAAGTGTAATGCTCACCACATGGCTGGGCGCATGGCAGACCCTCAATAAATGGCTCACTCGGGCTGCTCTCCCCTTCTGGGAGCCCCTCCCACCCACTGCCCCCGACCCAGGCCCTTCCCCAGGACTCACAGGCAGGCAAGGGTTCCTGCCGGCCACCCTTGACCTTGTCCTTTTTCTTTGTGGCATCCCAGCCTTCAAAGAAGCTCTGCCAGAAGGGAAAGTGGAAGTCGGTGGGGGAGAGAAGCCCCTCCACTCATAAGACCCCTGTCCTCTCAACAGGATGCATTGGGACCAGGATGAGGGCCATGCTCGGGGTGAAACCTGCAGCCTGAGATAAAGCCACCGTGAATCCCTTCGCCAGCTTGGTTCAGAGCCGAGCAGTGTGTGGGGAGAAAAGTGAGAAAAGGGAAAAAGAGGAGCAGACTTCAGAGACATTTTAGAATGAGAATCAGGTTTAGGTTAAATCAGGTTGACTTGGGAAGAAAGTCAAAGTGAGGGTCAAATTCAGATTAGGATAAGAGTGGCATCAGAGTCCAGACAGAGGTAGGACACGGGACTCAAGTCAGAGTTCAAAGGGTGCTCAGATGAGAGTTGGGGTTAAGTTTGAGGTCAGGGTCAGTGTGGTGGTCAGGTTCAAATGCAGGATAGGATAAGGAGCATGATCAGGGTCCAGATAGAAATTACAAAACGATTTGAGGGCTGATTTCAAGTCAGGGTTAGGATTTGAGTGAGAAACCAGATTAAGTCTGAGATTAGGATCAAGATCAAGGTCAAAAAAATTGGAATGAGTTGGGACTGTCAGAACCAGGGTCCACTGGGACGGGGCTGGGGGTCGGCAGGGTCAGGGTCCACATGAGGAGCCAGACGCGGCCCTGGTGGGGTCCTGGCTGGGCTGGGCCCTGCACCTCGTACTCCTGCTTGAAGCCATAGCCCTCAGCCGTCTTCATCTGGTTGATGTGCTGCAGGAGGTCGGCCACACGCACCGCAGGATGCAGCTGTCCCGTGTGGTACGGGGATCCCTTCCGGCCACACGGGCGCCGCGGTGAGCCCCCCAGAAGGCTGCTGGCTTCAGTGACCACACCCCCACGCTGGTCCCCTGCAGTTGGAGAAAAGGAAAGGGTTTCTGACACACGCAGGCCCCAGCCTGGGGAACCGCAGCGGTCACCAACCTTTCTGGCACCAAGGACCGGTTTCATGGAAGACAATTCTTCCATGGACCGGATGGGGGAGATGGTTTCAGGATGATTCAAGCGTGTTACATTCAAGCCCACCTCCTGCTGTGTGGCCCAGTTCCTAACAGGCCGGGACTGCTACTGGTGCACAGCCTGGAGGTTGGGGACCCCTGGACTAGCGGGGGGAAGGGAGCACAGGCAGGGAGCAGTACTGGGCTGTTCACTGGAGCCAAGCAGCCCAGCTAGGCCCACCCGTGTGACCCCGGGCCAGTCCCGTCCCTACGGCATCTCTGTTTTCCCATCTGTAAAATGAGCAGGTCAGATCATGTGACCTCCGAGGGCCCTCCCGGCCCAGCCCGGCCTGATGTAGTCCCCTCACTCCATCCCACTTCTCCTCAATCAGGACCACCCCTCTGTGACTTCTCTTGAGATGCCTCCATGGGGCAGAGCCCGTGACAGTCCCCTCCTTCCTCCCCCTCTTCCGGGGAACAATCTGGAAAACTGACAACTCCCAGCAATTACCCCCATTCAAAGATAAGCAAACCCCAAAATTAGTTGTTGAGGCCACTGCCTCTGTGGATTAATGAGAGGCACCTGAATAGAAGCATTTATCCTGCATAAGCATTTCCATTGTCAGCCTGTGCAGCGGTCTCAGCCAACCAGGGAAGAGGGAGAGAAAACTGTCCCCTCCCCCAAGACCAACCCACTCCCTGACCCTTCTGGTCAGCCCCTCCAAGGACATCCCAACCTGTCCCTGGTATCAGGACCTGGAACTGAGAAAACAGCCCACTCAGCCCCACCCACCCTCGGACACTGCCTCCCACACACCTGCTGAACCCTCCTCTCCCTCCCGTCCTGGGTAAGGCGAGGGGGTTCCCACAGGCCGACCCTCTGCCTTTCTTACAGCTGTCCTCTGCCCAGGTCTGAGCTGGCAGGGGAGAGTGGGGCACTCCCAGTGGGGCCCGCATGCCGGCCTCCATCCACCCCTCACACATGCTGTTCCCTCGGCCTCCAGCGCCCTTCCCTCCTGCTTTTGCCTGGTGAACTCATACTCATCCTTCAGATCTCGGCCAAAATGGCCCTCCTTCGGGGAGCCCTCTCTGGTGCCTGGCCTCTAGTTCCTACTCATGACTAACTAACCGAATGAAAGCCGGAGCACCAGGGCAGACCCCTGGGCAGCTGGGCTTCCCCGGCCACCAACGCCTGTCCCTTCACACGGGGAGCCTGCCGGGCCCTGCGTGCACCCTGTCTTCCTGCCCACAGTGCGAGGGCTGGCCCCAGGTGGAAAGGCAGCTCAAAGTGGGGCCCCATTAGAAAGATGGCGAGAAGGAGGCCAAGGGGGGGTTCTCTGTTCTAAGGAAATCCTTGAAATTCTGGCTTAAAAAAATAAGTAGGCTTTTTCCCCCTATAAGACCTGCTAGGGCTTCCAGCACGGTAGCGTGCATTTTAGATCTCTGAGAGATGGGTGGAAAGAGCGATGTTCCGCCCCACCGTCTCTCACCAAGGACAGCTTTTGTGTTTGTTTCATGAGACACCCTCAGGGAACACGGTGCAATGCGGCGACCAAGGGGCAGGCTCAGGAGTCGGGCCCCAGATCGCACCCCAGCCCTGCATGCGACCTTAGGGGTGTTACTTAGTCTCCCCAAATTTCTGTTTTTGCACGTCAGATGGAAAAACTGTTACTCTCCAATAGCATGATGTACACATTAAGTGAGATAATGCACACAGAGCCCCAGCACCTGACACACGGTGAGCACCTGCAGAGGCAGCTATTGACCTGCAAGGAGTTTCCAGAAAAGGGAGGAGCTCCCTGAGGCTCGGGGAGGCGGGACAGCTGGCTGAGAAGAGGAGGCCTTTCTGCCTCAGCCCCTCTCCGCCGGCCCACGACCTAAAGAGCACCCGCAACAAACACACAAAGACAGGGATTTCGAGAGGAAGCCGTTCTGCTGGCTTGGAGGACTCGGGGACGGGGGGTCCTGGTGCTGGTTGCGGAAACCACGCTAGCAGCTCTACAGAGGGCTCTCCAGGTGGGGAAAGGGCTCCAGGAAGTGGCAGGAACCCAGGAGCTCGTCCAGGAGACCCCGAAGGACTAGCAGCCCTGACGCATCCTCACAAGTAGGCGTGGGTCAGCTTGATGGGTGAAGACAAGCAAAAATCCCACCTGGCTGAGATCTGACTGGAACCACGGCCAAACCTGGACGGCCTCCAGCTGAGCCTGAGAGAGACACAGGCTGTTCTACAAAGGCCACCACAAGACAACAGGATGAAAACCAATGACGTGGCCAAGAGGACCCTCCATGTCCTGGATCCAGAGATGACAGGTCCCTGGCTCCCCTTGTCTATAAATTCCCATGGGAATCCACACACACGTCTCCCTCTCTCTCTCCTCCCTCCCCCACACACCCTCCTCGCCACCCCCACCCCAAGGACCAGCTTGCCCACAACTGGCAGCCCCACCATGAAGGTGGGGCATCTTGTACAAGTAACCACTCGGCGGCTGATGTTTTGTGGAGAGGGCTGAGGACTGAGAGAAATAAACACCAGGTCCGGAATCAGAGAGGCCTGAATTCAAATTTAAGTCACCTGATCTCTCTGGGCCTTAGTTTCCTCATCTGAAAATGAAGAACCTCAGACCTTCCTCGAACACAGGCCCTTTCTTTGCCCTATTCCCATCTGCTCCCTGACAAAGACAGGCCCCCGATGATACAATCTAGTAGCACGCTGTAATTTCCCTTCACTGTAAGCAATTAGCATAAACTTTAAAGAAATGCAGGCTGTAATGACAGCTAACAATAACTAACATATTGAGTGCTTTCATGTGCCTGGCATGATTCCTAATGTCATTTACTCCTCAGTACATCCCCATGAGGTAAGCACTATCGTTATCTCCCCGTCCAAATGAGGAAACCCAGGCCTGGAAGGGTCAAGCTGCTTGCTCAGGAGGCGGCAGCACTAGGACCCAAGCTCAGGCCCCTCTATGGTCCACCCTGCTTCCTCTGTTTCACTCTTCCTGATAAAAGGACATTTGTGGTGACGAGAGAACCTGGCACTTATTTGACAAACCATTTGGCTGGAACCCACCGGCACCCACGGGGGTCAAGAGCTCCCAATGGACAGGGCCCAGAGGGTGTGAGGGTTTTCACAGGCAGGACTTCAGAGACACCAGGGGCACATGCCAACATCTCGGGAATATCCCAGCCGGCTTCTTCACAGCCGGCCTGCCACCATTTACTCAGCATAATAAGTCCCTATTTTAAAATTCACATACCGAGGAGGCATCAAAATCCACATGGCTTTCTGTTCTAAACCACAAAAATCTGGCCTACCCTGTTGGGAAAAGAATAGAAGAAAGTGGAGGCTAGACCAGTGCGGGGCCTGGGGAGACGGGGAGGAGGCTCGGAGACCCACCTCGGTCCCGGAAGACACCTGGACCTCCCCCGCCGTCACGTGTCCACCTGCGCCCTGCCTCCCGCCTCAGCGCCCACTCCCTTCAGACAGTCGGTTAAATCTGATCCGTCCCAGCCGAAGACCGGCCACCCTGCCCAAAGGTGTATCTTCTCAAATTGCTGGCAGCACTAACTGTCCCCACCACCCGCATGGCCATTAGCCTGGTGCTGCCTACCCTGGATCCGCCTTGTCTCCCCAACCCATCAGCGAGTTCCTTGGGAAGAGAGCCCAGGCTTCCCGCCTCTCAGGTCTCTCTCAACAGGACACAGAAGCAAGACAGGCGCCGCCATCACCCTCACCTCCCCCCAATACTACTTAAGTTTTTGGCAAGATGAGATCTCTCCTTGTTTCCCTTACAGGCCCACCCACGTGCCTTTGCACATGCCGGGGCCCATCCACGGACGCCCTTTCTTCCCCATCTCTCCCCATCCAGGTCCGACCCCCTCCTCAAGGCGCAGGACGGTGTGTGCCAATTCCTAGTGTGTACCAGCACCAGGAACAGCGGCCCGCAACTCAGAACGACCCACACTGCAGCCCTGGCTACGCCACTTCCCGGCCGTCAGGCCAGACAAGCACCTTTGGAGCTTCTGTTTCCTCATTTGGGTTTGTTGTTTTTGTGTGTGTGTGTGTGTGCGTGTGTTAATGTTTACAGCAGAACAGCCCCAAACTGGAAATACCCTAAACATCCATCCAAGGATGAACGTGTAGCTTGAAGGGTTGATAACAGCCACCGTGCACGGCCGTGGCGGAAATTTGTGAGGGAGATCACGGAACATGATGAGTAAGTGCCTATCGGCGAGTTTGCAAAGTCAGATAAAATTGGACAAGTTCCTAGACAAATTTAACGTGCTAAAAGTGGCTGGAAAAAAATAGAGAGCTTCAATAATCCTTTACTCCTTTAAATAGAGTTAAAAGTTTAATTTTTTTTTCACAGAGAAAACAACAGAGAGAGATTGTTGTGCAGACAAATTCCATTGAACTTTCAAGGAGCCGGTTATTCAAATCTTCTGGGATAAGGAAAAAAAGAAAAAAGACCTCAATGCATTTTGGAAGGCTAACAGAATTTTGATATCAGAACCCAGAAAAGACAGCACAGAGAAAGAAAAATTATAGGCCAATCCCACTCAGAAACCCAGCTTTAAAATCGCGAACAATATTGTAATTATACTGAATCCAAGAATACGTAAAAATGTAATACATCACGACCAAGCTGAACTAGCTCAGGACTTAAAGGTTACTTTCACACTGGAAAAGCTAAAAATGTCACTCACCTCATTAACAAGCTAAAGGGGAAAGAAATGACAATAAGGCAGAAAAAGGGATTTGATAAGTTTAATGCCCATTTAAAATAAAATCTCATAGCAAACTAAAAACCGAAGGAACTTTGTTCATCTGGTAAAACATTTCTACCAAAAACTCCAGTCAACTTCATTCTCAGTGTTTAATGTTGTATGTACACCTTTTAAAATCGGAGAAACATGACAAGGATCCCTGCTACAACCAATCCCGTTCAACACCAGGGTTCCCAGTCAGCGCTACTCAGAAGGGAAAGGGGAAAAGGCTAAGAACAAAGAAAGAAGAAATAGGACTGTCAGCATTTGCAGATCTTTTCATTGCAGTCAGAAAATCTGAAAGGTTCTACAGACAAATTAAAATTAATAGGAAAGTTGATCAGGAAGTATGGACATAAAACATATACACACAGAAATCAACTACGTATCGCTATATGAGCAACAATCAGACATGCAATATTTTAAACGTGTACCATTCTTACAGGGAAAGCTGAATATCCATATATCACAGGATGAAGCTGGACCTTTATCTAATATCATATACAAAAGTACACTCACAATGGATCAAAGACCTAAATGTGAGACCTAAAACTATGAAACTCTTAGAAGAAAATACAAGGTGGCAATGATTTCTTGGTTATGACACCAAAGTCACAGGTGACAAAAGGTTTAAAAAATGACAAATTGGACTTCATGAAAACTTTTCATTTTTGTGCACCAAAAGATATCCACAAAATAAAAAGGCAACCCACAAAATGGGAGAAAATTTATGCAAATCATGTATCTGATACGAGATTAACATCCCGAATATACATAGAGAGAGAGAGAATGCCTAAACCTCAACAGTAACAACAGAATAAAAAACCCGACTCAAAGTGGGCAAAGGGCTTGAATGGTCATTCCTCCAAAGATGTACAAGTGGCACATGTTCAGCACCATACATTAGGGACTCGAGAAGCAGATCTACGAGCTATTACCCGCACTCCTTAGGATGGCTTCTACCAAAACCAGAAAAGAGTAAGTGTTGGTGAAAAGGCAGAAAAGTCGGAACCTTGTAAACTGCTGGTGGGAATGCAAAATGGTGCAGCCAGTGCGGAAAGCGTGAGGGTGTCTCCAAAAAATTAGACATAGAGTTACCATGTAATTCCACTTCTGTGGATACATATTTTTAAAAACACTGAAAGCAGGGTCTCAAAGACACCCATTTTGTACAGCATTATTCAAGATAGTTAAAACACGGAAGCAACCCAAGTGTCCACCGACTGATGAACGGACGTGAAAAATGTGCTGTGTACATACAATGGCATATTACATCCTTTATAAAAGAGGGAGGAAGTTGTGAAAGGTGCTGCCAGATGGAGGAACCTTGAGGGCATTATGCTCAGTGCAGTTAGCCAGTCACGAAACACAAACACGGCACGATCCCACTTACAGGAGACAGTCAAAATCAGAGCGACAAAGGGCAGAAGGGGGTTGCTAGGAGCGTCAGAGAGAGGGGAAGGGGCAGTCCCTACTCCAGAGGCACAGAGCTCCAGTTTACAGATGAAAGAGCTGTGGGGGCGGGTGGCAGAGATGGCCGCATCACTCATATGAGTGAATTTGATACCGCTGTACTGTACACTTAAGAATGGTTAAGATGGGCCCTGGCTGGTGTAGCTCAGTGGGTTGAGCGCAGGCTGCAAAACAAAGGGTCACCAGTTCAATTCCCAGTCAGGGCACATGCCTGGGTTGCAGGCCAGGTCCCCAGTAGGGGGCGAAGAAGAGGCAAACACACACTGATGTTTCTCTCCCTCTCTCTCTCCCTCCCTTCCCCTCTCTCTAAAAATAAATAAATAAATTTTAAAAAGAATGGTTAAAATACTAAATTTTATATTACATGTATTTTACCACACATACACACAAATCTGCCATTTGCAATAGAAATAAATATATATAAGGGACCTTGGTGTATACCTAACAAAAAAAAAGGTAGAACAATTAATAGAGAAAACGATTAAAAGACATTCAAGACCTAAGTCACTGGGGTGACATATGTCACATTCGGAAATGCTAAGGCAATCTCAGAAGGTGCCAGTTTTTCCCCAAATTGATCCACAGGTTCAATGCAAGTCCAGCCAACCACGTTTTCCAAGGAACCTGACGATTGTGGACTTTGTAAGAGAGAACGAGAACAAATAGAGCCAAGACATGCCTGATGAAGAACGAAGCTGGGAGGGCCTGACGTTTCAGATGCGAAGCCTTAGACCATCTCGGGACACAGAGAAGGTGGCACAGGCACCACTGCACGGGCCCACGAAAGAGAACGAAGGCGAAAACACAACCCGCACGTGTGCGGAAGTGCGGTGTGTGATCAGGGTGACGTGGCAAATCCGTAGTGAAAGCATGAACTACAGTAACTGATGCGGGGACAGCTGATTTTCTTCACAGAAGTAATAAAATAAAATCCTTCATTCATATCATACACAAAATTCAATTACAGCAAGATAAAGATTTCAATGTAAGCCCTGGCAGGTGTGGCTCTGTGGATTGAGTGCCAGTCTGTGAACCAAAGGGTCACCTGTTTGACTCCCAGTCAGGGCACGTGCCTGAGTTGCAGGCCAGGGCCCCAGCAGGGAGTGCACAAGAGATAACCGCACACTGATGTTCCTCTCCTTCTCTTTCTCCCTCTTTCCCCTTGCTCTAAGAATAAATAAATAATACAAATAAAATCTTTTTAAAAAATTTAAATGAAAAATGCAAATTATTAAAAGTTTTAGAAAGAATAAAGAAGTATTTTATGACCATACATAACGAAGATTCTTTAACAAAACGCAAAAGTCGAGCTCTAAAAAGACTGATGAACTTCACTAAAGTGAGATAAAAACCTGTTCATCCAAAGACACTATAAAAAACCTGCAAAGATGAGTCACAAATTGGAAGAAGATATTTGCAATTCATAAGTCACAAATGGTTACCATCCTAAACATATAAAAAAAGTGAAAAACCACTAAGAAAGCAACAGAAACATCGACAGAAAATTAGGTAAAAGACATGAACAGGCATTTCATGGAAGAAGAAACCTGAATGGCCAGTAATGATTCGAAAATACATTCAACCTCATTAGTAATCAGAGAAATGCAAATTAAGATGGTAGAGAATTACCATTTCATGCAAAGTAGTTTGGCAAAAGAGAAGGAGGCTGGCAAACTCTGATCCTGACGTAAAGCAACGGGAACTCTTGCGCACTGCCGCTGGGAGCAAACCGAGGCAAAGCCACTTGGGAAGACAAGTGGGCACTGTCTCATCAGGCAGAACAAGCGCACACTCCGTCGCCCAGCGGTTCTAGCATCTCCTGCGCAGGTGCATCTGGAGAGGCAGCTCGGAATGTTCGCAGCAGCCTCATTGGGAATAACAGGAAACTGGAAACAAAGCAAATGCCCACGGATGGCAGAACAGAAAAATAAACTGCAGCACATTCGAACAATGGAAAACTACACATTGGAGAAAATAAATGAACTGCAGCGCAACATCCACCTGGGTCAGTGTTTGAATCGTGACGTGGAGTTGAAAAATAGAGCGTGATTTCGTTTTTATAAAGCTCTAAAGCCAGCAAAGTTCTACAACGCCCAGTTTGGGGGGGGTGTGCACACGTGGCCAAGCTACCCCCCAAAAGGCAAGAAAGTAGAAACACAAATTTCATGGGAATATTTACATGTAAAAGGGAGAAGAGGGGCACCTGGCGGATGCTGTAATTCACCAGTGGTGTTCGCTGGTGTTTGTTACATTATTACGACTTTATGACCTTCATAAACATTATATATATTCTTCTGTACAAAGCAGCACTAAATGTAATAAAAAGACGTGTGACGAAGCGAGTCATGATCAATCCCCAGCACATACAACTGATTCTCCACGTGCTTCCCGCATGCCAGGTACAGCACTAATGATGCACACACATCATCCTACTTAGTCTGCAGCAGCCCTACGGACAACGGAATACAAGGAAGCGGACCACCAGAGAGGTTAAGCAGCCTGCTTCTGGGACCTGAGGTGCAAATCCAGGTCTGCCTGGCTCCTGGGCAATCCCTCTTCGCCACTGGTCCCTGGCCTCGCACACCACAGGAGCTCCCTAAGCCAGGAGCCTGCTCGGGTCCCCTCAGATCACTTAGCATCACTCCCTCCCGAGTCCCCGGAGCACTTCCCACAATCAACACACTTCGCCTCCTCTATGCATCTAAGTCCTCCATTTTCCAACAGCTCCTCCAGGACAAAGGCCACACCTCTGCCTTCTCTGCCCTTCCAGGCCCAGTGCCGGTCACTAGCAGGCGTACAATAGATGCTTGATTTGGGTTGGGATGTCACAGAACTTAGCGAATGTGAGGAGCCCCAGAGCCAGGAGGAAGGGGCGCGAGGCCGGCACTCACCCCGCGGGCTGTAGCCACGGGACTCCATGAAGGACAGGCCCAGCCGCTCGTCCTCCTGCAGGGTGCTCTGGTCCGTGAAGCTCCGGTCCACCGCGCTCATCATGTGCGTCTTCTCCTGGCGGTAGTTGACGGTGGCCTTGGTCATGTTCACAGGCTTCCTGCAGAGGGGGGTTGACGGGAGACGTGGATGCCGAGCTGGGCAGGGCAGTGCCCCGAGTCGGATGGGAAGCCCAGCACTCAGGGGCCCTGAAGCCAGGTGCAGAAACCATTCTAGAAGCATCTTTGGATGCTGAGAGGGCTCTGCCTCCCTCCTTCACTCACCAGACCCAGAGAGGGCTGCCTCCCCCCAAAAGGGACTGGACAGGCACCCTCTCCTGAGGACCTTTGCTAAGAACAAGGGATGGAGCAGCAGTGGGGACCTGGTCCCAAGGCTCGGGAAATGGCAGGAAAAATCACTCTGGTCCTATTTTAGTGTCACAGCAGTCACCCCATCCCGAACTCGGAAGACGGCTGCGCCACTCCAGCCCCCGCATCCCCTCATCCATCGTCCTTTCCCCTGTCCTCACCAGTAACCTGCCCTCACCAGTCACCTGCCCTGGGAACTCCTTTTTCTCGTGTAATGAGATGGCCCACAACCCTCCTTCTGGGCAGAGGGTCTGGCCAGTGCTCGGCCAGTGCTCAGGAGTCCTCCCCTGTGCCCGGAGTGAACTCCAACCACGGCTGCATCTTACCCCCAAGCTCCCAGGATGGGCCCAGCACAGGCCACACTAGACTTGTAAGGAGATCCACACAGGTCCATGTTCCCACCACTTAACCATCAGTCCATCCAACCGCTAGAAACAGCACCGGGAAAGACAAGAGGCCCCGCCCCACCCCTCCCAAGGGCAGAGCTTCTGCAGAAGGCCCTGGGCAGCTGCCCTGCACAGCCCAGGTCTTCAGCCAGATGAGGAAGGCAGTTTGTGACTAGCGCCAGTCGGAGTAAAGTGGGAAGGAGAACAAGGGATGGGGAGCCAGGGACACAGCTCCTTGACGAAGGGGCCAAGCAACAGGCAACGACTTGGGACTCACTTGAGATTGAAGAAGAGCAGGGGCACAATCCCATGAAAGGCTCCAGACGAGAGACCTATCAGCCCTGGCCAGGTGCAACAAATGGATCATTCCCCCCACCCCCTCTCTCTCTAAAATCAATAAATAAAATTTTAAGTTTTGAAAAAGAGAACTATTCACTTGCTCGGCCCTACAGCATGCAACAGGTGGGGCAGACCTAAGAAAGGACTTTCAGGTTGTGAAGGCTCAGGGACACTGATGATCACAGAGAATAAAAGGCCCATGAAGGCATCTTCCCACACAGGCAAATTCCAATTAGCCTGTCCTGGCTCAAGAGCTTCTGGGGCAGAGGGAGGACAGGAGGACCTCTGGATGCCCCTTCTGCCAGGACCCCAATGTCCTTCCTGTGCTAAGAAGATGGCTCTGGGGACTGATGCTGCTGTGCGCTGAGAGAGGCACAGCCTTCTCAGCCTGGACCAGGGACAGCTCAGTGGGCCCCAGCCTCCTGCTCCCAGCCCCACCCACAGGCTCTGGGCATCACCCTCACTGTGGCCCAGAGCACAGCCAAACACCCCTCTGAGGGCGGATGAGGAGAAGCCGCTGTGGCTGTGACCTTGACCATCCAAATAAGAGAGAAGGTACAGGAAGAAGGGAAGAAAAGGGAGGTGAGGAGGGAAAGAGAGGGGTGAAAGAATTAGGATACAGAGAAGTAAAAGCAGGTAGGAGATGAAGAGAGAATAAAGGGACAATGACAAAGAGAGAGAGAGATGGGCAAGGGAACCGAGGGGGGTGTGGAACAGAGAGAGGGAGGGACAGGTCAGACACCAGCACGCCACAGGGAACACAGAGGACAGAGGACAGCCAGTCAACCCGGCTGGACAACGGTGCCCAAGGAGCACCCATCCCGACTGGACACCGGCCTAGAAGGCGGTCCCCAGTGGTGGACCACAGGGCTCTGTTCCCGCCCTCCCGGCCCACTCGGAAGAACTGCAAACACCAGCCAGGCAGACCCACAGGAGACAGAAGTGGCAGGGACACCGAACAGGGCCCGCCTCCAGCTGATCTCAGGGTGGGATTAGCAGATGGAATGTAACAGAGACACTCAGAAAAGTTCTGCATTTGGTTCAAACATGAACCACACAAGTGGAGGGAGGAGAACTGCCCTGTCAGCAGTTCCTGTAAAAGCCTAGCTGGAGGTTCCCAGTGAGTGGACGTGGGCGGGGTTGCTGGAAAAGCTAGAACAACTCTGGGTGACACTGATGCAGACAGAGGGTCAGGGAGGAGGAGGTGTGAGACCACTGTCCTCTGGGCTGGTCCAGGACCATCTGAGCCTGCTCTGCCAAGGAGGGAGAACAAGCAAGGGTGGGGGGAATATTCTAGAAGGCTTGTAGAGTCAGGGAAACAGAGTAGCATCAGAAGTCAGACAGGAACCTGGGTGGTAACCCCAGCTTGGCACTTCCTGTGACCTCTGACAGGCCCCTTACCCTCTCTGAGACTCAGTTACCTCATCAGTAAAATGGGGTCACAGCTCCCACTTGTCAGGTCTGGTGTGAGAACTCTGTGTGAAGAACTGAGCCCAGAGGAAGCACCCAGGAAAGGGCGGGTCCCAGAAGCTGAGGGCCACTCAGCCAAGAAAGGCTCCTGGAGACCTGACTGCTGTCTGCACTGTGCGGAGACCCACCGGTGTGGGGACAGCTGCCCCCCTCGTGCACACACACGCACACGGCTGTGGACCGCAGAGCGGGGCTGCATGGGGACTTTCCTGGATGAGGACTGTGGTCTGACCAGCAGGGATGGCTCCCGAACACCAGGGGCTGCCTCAGGGCGGGGCAGGACACAGAGCCTCAGGGAAGGGAAGAGACTTGCCTGGGATGACTCAGCAGAGCCAGGTCTGCAGACTCTGACTACAAAGCCAGTGCCTGTGTCCTCCACTCGAGGACGACAGGGAGAGGACAGTCAGAGCAGAGGAGGGGGCTCAGAGACAGAGGAGACTACCGAAGCCAGAGTGGGTGGGACGGGGTCTCCCAAGGAGGGGCCGGGTCCCAAGGCCTGTGGAGCTACTTACGGGTAGTAGGAGTAGGCATAGTGGTCTCTCCTGGCAGCGTGCAAAGAGAACAGCGCAGTCGGGCCCAGGTCCTTCCACAAGGCCAGGCCCGGGGCCGCACACCGCCAGCGGGGAGGAGCCGGGTGCTTTCTGGGCTGGAGGAGGCCTGCCCCAGCACCAGACAGGTCAGAAGGGCCTTCCTTGTCCCAAGGGCTGGCCAGGCTCAGTCATTTAGGACCAGGACCCAAGGCCCCCTCTGGAACCTTCCCTGAGCCTGCTACTGGGGTGCAGAGAAGGTGGGGAAAGGGCCTGAGGGAAGCAGAGCTTTCAGCCACTCATACGTGTACACACAGAGAGAAATACACGGAACTGCACGCCCACACAGAGGCAGACACACTCAGATGGATACACGCTCACTCTGTATGCAGGTAGAAACACACAGACACTATATGCACTCACAAATGCACATGGACCCACATGCACAGACACATGTATTTAAACACACATTGACACACTCAAAAACATACACACACAGTGGTGCACACACACAGACACCCCCCACTCACACACCCTGCTCACGGGCCCCCACCCTCAGTCCTTCTGGCCCTGAGGGAATAGCCGTTTGTGTAAACTTGTCCCTGGAAGGGAGCAAGCAGCTGGGACAGGGAGGGGGAGGGTGGAGAGGGCTCAAGGGAAAACCTGGGGTCCCCCTCACCCACCCAGACTGCTCCGGGTGTGGAGTCCATTAAAGAAGTGAGGTCGCCCCTCACACGCACCCAAAGCACAGCTTGGATCAAGAACCCTGACGTCACCACAAAGCACCCACAGAGACGAGCCAGAGCAGGTCTGACCCCCACTTCGCAGGTGAGGAGGCAGTCAGGGTCTCACGGGACTCTCTGGGGGTCCCTAGTGGGGTCCAGAGCAGGGTCAGGACCCTGACCCCAGAGCCAGCTCTCTCTGGAGGCCCAACCGAGGCACACCCAGCGGCCCTCCATTCACCCACCCCCACATCACCTTATCAGCAGAACCCTAACACACGGACTTCCACATGGCCCTCCACAAAGAAATTCTGCAGACTGGGGGGTGGGAAGGAGCGAGGAGGGTGGAAGACTGAGGTCCAGAGAGGGCAGGAGCTTGCCTCGAAGTCACACAGCACATCTCATCCATCCCAGGGAAGGAGAGAAGGGTCGAGGGCCCTGTGGCTGCTCAGGGGCCCTGAAAGAGGCAGTGTGGCTGAAGGAAGAGCATTCTTCTGCGCTCCTTGAAAGGTCGTTATTTAAAAGAGCCCTCCCTGACCACTACCCCATAATCACTGACTACATTATGTTCCCTTTACTCTCTCTGCCCCCCACTTGGAGACCCTGTTCTTTTCACAATTCATAATCATCCATTTGTGCTTCTAATTTAATGCAACGCGCCGCACTAACTACAAAGCACAAGAGGATTCTGCCCACCACTGGATCCCCGGGGCCCAAGACAGTGTCCAGCACATTATAATCTCTCGATAAATAATTCATTGAATAAGTAATCAATAAATAAGGGGGAATAAATAAAAGATCTCCACCTCCATGAGCTTCCATTCCTCCTC
This sequence comes from Artibeus jamaicensis, assembly GCF_021234435.1. NCBI lineage: Eukaryota > Metazoa > Chordata > Mammalia > Chiroptera > Phyllostomidae > Artibeus > Artibeus jamaicensis. Next base: position 13,298,467 of record NW_026522057.1, read on the forward strand.
TAAACAAGTGATGTTAATAATACCCCCACCTCCACCTTCCCATCCCCTGGGGCTGCTGAGGTTTAGGCAACAGGAAGCGTACGCTCAGCTCTGCACTGGGGGATGCACCGCCAATGAGACGGAACCTTCTCTGCCGCAGAGTGTTCAGTCCGGCAGGGAATATGAACATTGAGCAAAGCACTGTATGAAAGTAACTGAAAAAAGTGCAAGGAAAAGAAAGAGTTGCAAAGGGAAAGGGAAGAGGCTCTAGAAGCAGAGCAAGGAGATCTGACCCAGCCTGAGGTCTTGGGCCTGTGGTCTGGGGTAGGCCAGGCCTCCCCCCCCAGCCCTGGGGTCCTGGGCAGATTCAGCCAGACTCACTGTCCCCACGGGCAGGGCAGGATGGAGAATCTGACATCTCCTCCCATCTGGCCCTGACTATCTCCCATAATTCCCTGCCCCCAGCCACCTCCTTCCTCCAACAAGGGTGCACAGGGGGTAACTGAGTAACTACCCTCCTATAGCAACCTCCAAATCTGTTCATTACATTTGCACCCCAAGTTGATCTGAATACCCCCCTGCCAGGACCACCCTGTCCCATGATGGACACCCCGCAGTGCAGACTGAAGGAGCCTTGAGGGCCACAGTGCACCCTGAGGGCCAGGGAGAACTGGGGCAGGGTAGAGTGGGGGTATAATGACAGGTTATAGAACGGGCTGAATAACTTTTAGAGGAAGGGAGGATCCTGAGGCTCCTCAAGTTGCCTGAAGGGTTTATGGAGAAGCAGTTGCATAAGCAGAGGGTTTCCTAGTGAGGGCCTGCCTGGAAGCACCTCTGGCTCACAGCCTCCTGGGCCCAAGCTCTCTCTGCAGAGATGGATGACATCCCCCACTTTGCCAATCCTCTCTCCTTGAGGGTAGATTGTTTAGGGCCTCAAATGCCACTTGCAGTCCCCCAGTGTGGGAGCCCTCCCTCACACCCCTCTCCATCTGTCCCACGCCCCAGTGATGTGGGTGAAGCTCCTAGTACCTAGTAATTACTCAACAAATGATGCTTTAAAATTCAAAGCTATGTGGAAAGCGGGGCAGGGAAAAATCGAGCCTAATGCCCTGGACTGGCCACCAACTTGCCCGCTCCCCACACCACCTCCCCACTGTGGGCAGGCCCTCCCCCCAGATTCTTCTCCTGCTGGTGCCTGGCCTCAGACAAAGGGGCCCTCGCCAATTCTTCCTCGTCTTCCTAGAGCCTGCTTATCTGCCGCTGGCAGCCCAGAGACCTGGCGCCAACTCCTCTGTGTGTGCCCAGCCTGGCAGCAGCAGGGGCTACAGAAGCCAGAGCCCAGGTGGAGAGAGGGCAGGGTAGGCTGTGCCTCTGGTTCCCTGGGTGACCTTGGGCAGGTCCGTGCCACCTCTGGGCCTCAGCATCTCCATCCATCAACTAAGGGCTGTGTACAACAGAGTCCTAGGGCTGCCTGGTGGGGAATAAGGTAAGGAGGGGTCTCAGAAGCCCCCATCAGGCTCCAAAGAGAGCTCAGTTTCAGCTGCTCCAGGCATGGGCTCCCAGGGGAGGTTCATTTGGTGTTTTGAAGACAGGTCCTGTTGCTTTCCAAAAATCTGAAACCCACTAGACTAGATGTCCTTGAACTACCTGGCAGCTCTCACTTTACTGGGCTCTGAGCCTCTACAGTTCTAAATTCTGAGTCTTAGCATCCTAAGTCCTGGGTCTATGAAACTCCAAAACTCCATGCTTCTAAGTTCTGGGTTCTAAGATGTGCCGGGATTCCTGCTGCCCACTGCCAAGTTCACCAGGACACACGGCCCTTGCAGACATCGAGGCTAGACCTTTGAGGCGAATCTTTAAGGCTTGGGGGATAAAAGGGGCAGAGAGAGGACTTCTCTGGGTCATGAGCCCAAGAACTCCTCAGGCACCAACGTAACAGGGTCTAAGGCAAGCTAAGCCCAAAGGAGAGTGAGGCTCAGGGTCCTTGGCTTGAAGGGGAGTGAGCACCTCCCTCACTGCTCAAGGTCAACACCTCAATTCCATGGTCAGAGTAGACAAGTTGGCAGAAGGTCTGCAGGGGGATGGGGATTCAGAGTCACGTCACCTCCACTCTCCCCCTGGAACAGCCCAGCAGGTGCAGGAGGGCAGTGCCTGCTACTAGCATAGCTCCTTGGCAGCAGGCACCGAGCACCCTTTCCTGGACAGCAGTACCTGGCACCAGCCAGACCCAGGCTCCAGCCAAGCTGCTCAGGGGCAGCTCTGTTTGCGGTCTCTGGCTTCCCACTGCCCGGCTTGGGTCCATCCACAGGCCTGATGCCCAGGCTGGCAGTCCTCCACACACCCACAGCGGCCCCCTGCCAGCCCCCAGCCCTACCAGTCTCCAGCCATGGCTCCTCTATGCCTGCCAGGCCTCTGAAGGGCAGGAGCCACAGGTGGGCAGGGCACCACCTCACTCACCCCTTACGGATGATGATAATGATGGCCCCCAAGAGGAGTATGAGGACAGCAAGTCCCCCAGCACAGATGCCCAAGATGAGCCCCATCTCCTCTGATCTCTGGGACACCTCCAGGGGCCGCTTGCTTTCCTTGCAGGCAGCTGGGGAGAACAAAACAGGGCGAAAGATCAGAGAGGAGACGGGGACCACCTACGCCCTGGCCTGAGCCACAGGGGGTGAACCGGGCTGCACAACACGTGTGCACCGAGACACCTGCCCCTCTCCACAGGTCAGCTTTCCAGCAGAGCTATCTCCTCGAGACCCCCCATTCCTTCTGCGTCCCTGCGTCCGCTTCACTTGCGCTATTCCCCTACCAGGAGTAGCTCCTCTATCTCACATCCTCCCCGTCCTACAGTGAATGGGGGACCTTCGGACCCACCTTCTTGCCCTCCTAGGATGTGATAGAAGGAGAGAATTATACACCTAGAGTCTGGCGAGAACATCTCAGGATGGGAACCAACTGTTTGGGAGCAGGGTCCACCCTGTCCCCACCACAGGAAAGGGGACAGATAAGAACCCAAAGCTGTGCCCAGCATCCATCACTCCCGTGGCCCTGCCATAATGGCTGCCCATACACAGGCCTGTTCCGGGCCCCTGCCAAGGCCCCCTCTGTGAGCACGAGCAGTGGAACAAGGGAGGGAGTTGTCCCTGCTGCCTAGTCTGAGAGAAGGAGGCTTGGGGTGGGCACATGACGGCCAAGAAGGGAAACGTTTTCTGACCCCAGGCAGGCTGGATGACCCTCCTCTGCTCCCAAAGGCCTGGGTGCTCAGGGTCCACCTCCCAAAGCCCAGCAAGCGACAAACCCCCAGACCCAACAGGACTTGCCTTTCCTGGCGATGCGGATGCAATTCAGCCGGGTCTCCTGGAGGTACAGAAGGGGGTCTCAGCACCAGTGAAGCCCAGCCCTGACCCTCCCCAGGAGGGAGCCTGGGACAGCTTCTCCTGACCCTGGTCAGGGCTTGTCTGGTCTGGACAGTGACTAAAGACACCCCACCCAGCAAGGGGACCTGGGGGAACCTGGAGGGAAGGGCTGAAAGGGGAGGGACCTGCAAATAGTGCAAGACCTTAAGAAAGAGGAATGAGATCAGCTAACGAAAGAAAGGTGTCCCCCAAATTAGAATCGGGCCTAGGTCCAGGGATCTACTTAGGAACTGAGAAGCCTGGGTAGGAAAGACAGAAGACAGAAGGAAAGACAGGGGCTTGGGGAGGAGGTGGGTTCTAGGCCTCGAGGTCTGGTGTGAACAGAAACCTGAGACGGTCTCCTCCGGGGAAAGAGGAGCCTGAGACGAAGACCAAGGGCTCAGGGAGGGGGCGGGGACTAGACTGGGGGCTTGGATAAAAAGAAGTCAGGTAAAAAAAAAAAACACCTGGGGAAAGGGGTAGAGTTGGAGGGTCGGAGCCTAGCGTCAGAAGGGCGGGGCCCAGGGGAGGGCGGGGCTCAGATGGGGGCGGAGTTTACCAAACAGTGGGAAGGATCTGAAGGGGCGGGTCGTGGGGGAGTGTGTTCCGGACAAGGACAAGCAGCGAGCCTGTCCCCCAACCACTCCCAGGCAACCTCGGCCTGTCTCTCACCCCCTTAAGGTGGCTTGTTGCCTGGAAGTAGATGAGGTAGGCCTTCCGGGGCTCAAGCGGTGGGTTCCAGAAGCCGCGATAGGTCTGATTGTCGCCCACGGTGAAGGGCATGGCCTCAGGCAGACTGCTGGCCGCCAGTTCGGCCCCGAAGTAGTGCACCAGGCCGCGGGCCAGCGCGGCATCGAAGGTGAGCGGCACTGGGAAGCAGTCCTGGCCGCCGGGCTCCCGCCGCAGCCTCCTCGGGCGCTCCTCCTGCACGATCACCTGGTACACACTGGAGGGGGACAGGAGAGCGCAATGACCACTGGGGCCAGGGACAGGGAGAGCTACCTGGGGGCCAGGGCCATGGGCTCTGAGGTCAGGCCCAGCAGGGGGCTGATCGCGGCTCTGCCTCTTGCTAGCTAGGAAAGTCACTTAACCTTCCTGGGCCTCAAATTTCATCCTCTGCTGAATGGGCGTTATCACAGGGCTGTTCCTTGAGGTAGAAGTGAAGAAGGAAGCAAGCTTAGCAAGTAGCCGGGCCTCTCGGCTGTTATCACTGGGACTCAGTAAGGCTGAAAGAATGTGGGCCCTGCTCAGGTGCGCCCACCGGGACTCCCCAGAGAGTCCCGCAGCGCCTGCCACAGGTCTGAGAAACCCGTGGTCTCAGGCTCCATTCTCATCATTGCTGGCTCCCTCTTCAGCGAGAGTTAAAGGAGATGTGTTCATTCATTCAGAAAGTGTGCGGTAAGCTCAGACAACTGGCCTGCAATGGGCACTCGGGGATCTGGTGACCTCGGGTCGGAGAGGCTGGCGCTGAGCAAGCAAACGACACACAAACGCTACATCCCGAGTATCCTCCCAACCAGAGGCAGCCTCGAATCTGCAGCTCTGAGCCCGATGTCTCTCGGTCCTAACGGCTGGTTATGTTTCCTGGTCTGTATTCCCTCTGATCTGTGTCTCCTGGTCCCGACTTGCGTGTTTCTGTTTATTTTTACCACTTTCCTGAATGGCTTTTTGCTGAGAGCGCCTCCAAATCCTCTGTGGAACAAAGCCAACCATGCCTAAATGAATCCTGACAAATTTAAATATTTCGAGTCACAGCCTTGATTGCGTCTCGGCGTGTGACACCCCACACGGACAGCCTGCAGTCTGGGGAGTGGAGATGCCTTGCTCTCCAGCTGTTTCCTTCGAGCTTCCGAGCTGCGGGGGAGTCACCCCAGCACCCCGGCATTTGGGCCACACAGGTTCATTCCCTGTCACTAGCTTGTTGCAAACGCCAGCCCAGGCCCCTCTCAGCCTCCACTTCCCAGGCTCCGTTCAGGCCTCTCCTGGCCCGAAGTCCCCCCAGGAGATGATAATGATCAGCACTGGCCGGGAAGAAAGTGCCTCTTAAGTGGGCATGACCCCCATTATGCAGACAAGGAAAGGGAGCTGCGAGAGGTAAGGATATACCCAAGGCTGCACGGCCATCACCCCCGCCCCGCCCAGTCTTCTCATCATCATTCCAGAGCACTGCTGACCGGGCAGGCTTGCAGGACCCCTCACAAGGACAAGGCAAGGAGGTTTCCCAGTCCCTTCCAGACTCAAGTGCACCGAGGCCCTGTGCTCCTGCAAAATGCAAAGTGCCCCTCAGATGCCCTGATGTTTTTCTGGGTTTGCCCTGAGGATCTGGGAATCAATGAGGGACAGGCTTTGCAGTGGCAAGCATGGGGGAGGCAAAGCAGAGAAAAGAGTGGAAGGGAGTGAAGAAGTGAAGGGTGTCAAGGGCACCTGAGCGACCTGCTGCCTTCCTGAAGGGCTTGCTAGGCCCCGCCCATGGCCAAAGACAGGTTTTCACCTTCTCCCAATGCTTGTACCTTTTGTGAGTAAAGAAGATGAACCAGAGGTGCAGGGCGGCTCTGTGACTTCGAGAAAAGGTACCAGCTTTGCAGACAGACCTGGGTTCCAAACCCCAGCTCTATCTCTCACCAGCTGTGTGGCCTTGGGGCCAAGTTCTTGAGGCTCTGAGCCTATTTCCTGATACATAAAATAAGGTACTAGTACCCACTCCACAGGGTGCAATGAGGACAAATGACTGTGCAGGTAAAGTCCCTAGCATGGTGTCTGACTGACAGTGAGTATGTACACATACACCCTCATACTCTCTCACACACACACACCCCAACTTGTCTCCAGCACCTTCTCCCCAGCAGAGGCAGCCCCATCAGCAGCCCCAGCCTCCTCTGGGGAGAAGGAAGTGGAGAAGCCAAGTTCTCGGCCACTCCAGAGAAGTGGCCCCATCCAGCTGGCTGCCCTAGCCTTCTAGACAGCCCATCCCCGTGCCTCCCTCAGATGAACCCTCCAGGAGATAAGCTGGAAAGAAACAAGGCCCCAGAGCTCCCTTCTCCAAGGGGTCCGAGGGAAGGCCTTCCAGAGCTCCAGGCTGACACTGTCCAGGGATCTCATGACAATCACCACCTGACACCCGTGGCCTTGGAAGGGAGTGGCTACGGGCATTCCGCCTGCCCAGGATCAAAGAACATCCCCCTCCAGACACTCCAAGCTCCGAGTGGGAGATTGAAGGAGGACAAGGGTGAGCTGGCCTGGGGCAGTGGGCTCTGGGTCAGCGGAGGGGCCTCTTCCCAATGACCTTGACCTCCCACCCCTCCCTCCAGGCTTTCCTACCTGATGGGCGCACCACGGCCCTGTGCGGGCCTCAGCAGCACGGTGATGGTGTTCTCAGACTCTCCCAGGGGCGACGGCATGTCAGCATAATCAAAGCTGGGAGCTGGCGGAAGGGACAGGGACATAAGCATGGAGCCACTGGACCAGAAGGCCAGGCCCCCAACCTCCTTGACCCCTGCCCTTAGATCTCTTCCCCTTCAGCCTTCGGCTCCTTGTCCCCTCTCACCTGAGCTTCCCTGACCCCTGACCTCAGCCCTCTGATTCCACTGACCACAGTCTCCTGTGCCCTCTGACTTCATTTTCACTGACCTCAAACCCTAAACGGTTCATTTATCTCAGCAGGAGACGACCACAACCACCCCCAGGAGGCTCCCTGCCCCCACCACCCGCGGAGCCCCAGGATTCTGGTCTCCTCCAAAGGGGCCAGGCCAAGGTCAGAGGGCTCACCTGAGATGTTGGTGGTGATCTCTGTGAGGGCCGCCTGGCCGAAGCCTTTGCCCGTGCGGGCCCGCACAGAGAAGAGGTAGGTGGTGCCTGGGTGCAGGTTGGAGAAGACATGGTAGGTCTCATTGCGGAGCTTGGAGATGGTACGCCGTGGGCCCGGCACGTTCACCGCCGGGTCTGATGACTCGATGCTCTGGTAGCTGATCTGGGGACAGGAGGGGCGGGTAGGCACAGGGATGGGGAAAGGCATCGCTGGCCTAACAGCCTCCCATCCATATGTTAAGGGATAAGGCTGGGCAAAGGAAGTGGGACTGTGGTGCCACTTGGCCCAGGCTGCTGGGAACCTTCCCCTCCCTCTCCTGCCTTCAGGTGCCTTGTCCCTGTAACCCGGGGGTCCCCAACCTCCGGGCCGCTGTGGACCAGTACCAGTCCAGGCCTGTTAGGAATAGGGCCGAACAGCCCAGTCCATGGGAAAACTGCCTTCCATGAAACTAGCCCCTGGTGCCAAAAAGGTTGGGGACCACTGCTGCAACCCACAGATGCCGATCACAGTTGAAGGAACCTCAATGATCACCCCAGTCCCCACACCATGCTTCTCCCTCTCCAAGTTGTATGTCTGCTTCCACCAGGGGCCCCCACAGTAAGGGGTCCAAACCCACCTCATACTGAGTGATGAGACCATTCGGTTCCTGAGGCTCCTCCCACTTGAGAAAGATCATGTCCTCCAGTGGAGTGAAGGTCAGAGACTCAGCGGCAATCCCACCAGGCACTGCAAGGGAAAGGCAGCATGGGGAAGCTGGCTTTGTAGCCAGAGACCCGAATTCAAATTCCAGCCCTGACATTTCCAAACTGGTACACTTGGACTATTCAACCTCTCTGAGCCTCAGTTTCCTCATCAGTGAAATGGGGGTGATGCTAACCCTTCCCTCACCCAAATTAAGTGATGTGATGTACATAAAGCAATGTCCTATGGCTCAACCTATTCCTGGGCACTCAAAAAAGTAGCTGGCGCTTGCATTACTCTGCAGGTTGCGTTCTGCACAGAAGAATGTTTGGATGGTCTTATTCTGACCCAGTTGAGTAGTTTTCAGAACATATAAACATTTGCCAGAGAAATGAAAATAATTGCCTTAGTGGATAGATACATTCTTTTCTAATTACATAAACAATATGCTCAATGTATAAAATCAAAATGAGCAGAAAGAAAATTAATGGCACCTACAATTCCATTACCCAAAGAATAATACCGTTCACATTTCAGCATAAACCCTTTCGGGCACAGTTTTGTTTTACTTTGTCTGTTTTTGTTCTCATGTATCATCTTAACAGCAAGTCACAAGATGTTTCTTCTGGGAAGAGAATGGTCTTTGTCTGGGAAAACACCTTAATAAACCACTGCTGGGAAGCTCAGCTCCTCGGACGGATGGAAACCAAGCGGTTAGCGAGGCCACACCACCACCCACGCGCCACAGCGATGAAATGGAAAAGACGATTCCAAGTGTTGGTGAGGACACAGAGCAGCCAAAGTTCTCACACTCCTGCCAGTGGCCATGGAAATGGCTAAAGCCACTTGGGAAAACTGGGTCTATCTGCCCGTTGTGAGCAAGTCTACTTAAAATATCCCACCAAGATTTTTTTCTTTTCAGCACAATTGAAAATAGCTGAACACGGAAGACAACTACAACGCCCAGCAATAGTAAAGAGGGTGAATAAATACAGGGCCTTCACACAGTGGTCTGCTCAGCAATGAGACTAAATTCCCTAGGACTGCACCCGCGACGTGGCTGAATCTCTCATGCAAGAAGTTGAGAGAAAGAAGCCAAGTGTTTTATACAGTACACAAAACAAACACACCCTGCGTGATTCCACTGACATATAATTCACACGAGTGGAATCTGCATTACAGGCATTACAGCCCAGGATGGCCCTGGGAGTCTGTGGGTGGGAAGGTACCTGGAGGGGTCTCCTGGGAGATGGGGATGCTGGGTGTGGATTATCCTGATGCGCCCAGTCTGTGGGAATCGACTTAGCTGACCACTTAATGTAAGCATACCTCCTCCAAGTACTATCCTAATACTTAAATGAAAAGTAGAACATAGTAAGTAGTGAGCAGTTACCGGAGGGAGAAGGGAGGACAGGGGCCGAGAAAGAAGAAAGAAGGCCAAGCAGCCCAAGTGAGGCCGGGTCAGAGTGAGGTGCAGTCTCAACAAGATACCTCGTGGGGGAGCAGGGCAGAGGTCAAAAGATTTTAAGAACACAGCGATCTGACGTTGAACTTGACGGTAGTTTATGAAGGGTAGCAGAGTGCATCGCCCCCAAACATGCCACTTTGACTTAAAGACTATTTTGAGCTGGATTGAGGAGGGAATTGAGGGGAAGCAGATACAGAAGACCCTTGAATAAAGCCCTTTCGTTGAACACTGCTCTATTATAATGTTCATAAGAAAAAAAGATCGCTTCCCGGCAGGGGCCACTGTCCGTGTGGAGTTTGCCCGTCTTCCCCGTGTCTGTGGGTGTCCTCACCGGGTACTCCAGTTTTTCCCCACACCCCGAAGATGTGCATGTGAGGTGAGGTGGGCTGTCTGAATGGTCCCAGCGAGTGTGACCTGCCTGTGACGGAAGGATGCCTGTGGCGCCCTGTCCGGGGTCAGGTCCCGCCTTGGGCCCTGAGCTCCAGCCACCCTCCACCCTGCAACTGGAATAAACAGGTTGGAAAATAATTATCTTACTTGTCTCTAATCATCTTTTCAATGTTTACTATTAAAAGTGCTTTGGGTCATTAACCAGAAATATGCCCTTGGAACCTGATTCCTGTTTATATCAATCAGCCTGTGGTAAAACTGGATTTGTTATATGTTGTTTCACTGGAAGTCACGATTGGTGAGAACTTATCGCTGATGTTAAGTAAGGACCGTCGAAGAAAAGTTCTCTGCCCTCAACTATTTGCCTAAAAGAAAGACATAAATTTGTAGAGGTGCCCCCCCCACCCTGAAGGAAAGAAGTTAGTCAATGAGACAACGCTAGACTAGAAAAATCTACATGAACTTTACTAAACAGCCCTTATCTACCATTAGTTTCCCCATATTTTTGCCTTCGCATAATCTGCTGCCCCTAGAATCTCAAGGTGCTTTCCTTTGCCTCGTCACTTCTCTAACAACTCACTGTTCTGCTGTTATGATGCCACAGAAGCCCCAGTTCTAACCAGCCCTTCCAGTTACTCATAGCTGAGCACTCACTCCCATGTGTATACGCCACGCACATGGTAATAAACTCCCATATGCCTGTCTCATTAAGCTGTCTTTTCTCAGTCTAATTTACAGAGCCCCAGCCGGTGAACCTAAGATGGAGAGAAGGGAGAAAGTTCAGCTTTTCCTTCTCTACATTTGCAGTTCTTCGGGGTAAACCCCTGTGGTCCTCACCGCCCCCCCCCAGCAAATCCACACCACGTCGGCACTGGGCATGGGGTACGCATGCTGCCTTGGGGGAGCGGGCTTTGGTGAAAACCAAGGGAGGAGCTCAACCCTGTGTCCGGGCCGCTGCTGGGCACAGCAGGAAACTGCACATGTGAACAGGCGAGGAAAACTGTTCGCCAAGCAGCTTCGGGCGCCCAGGGATTTGCAGGAATCTGGGCAATGCTCCAGACCTGTGCTGGCAGTGGGGCTGCTAGGAATGAAAACTCTGAAGCAGATGGCCCGGTTTAGAACCCAGCTCTGCAGCCCATCCACTAGCTAGGTGATCGCATCTGTAAAATGGGAGTGGTAACCGTAAGCTACCACGTAGGGCTGTCATGGAATTATATGCACAAATATATGGAGAGTGTTCAGAACAGGACTTGACGTGGGTAGTAAGTGCTGGCTACGTATCAGCTGGGCACAGGTGGAGCACTTCACCCAGCAACAAGAGGACGCACATTTTTCCAAGTGCACATGAAACATTTACCAACATTTAACTATAGGTTGGGCTGTAAAGTGAGGATCAAATTTCAAAAGACCAGAATTAAAGCATGTACACTGCCCACAGTGGAATTAAGCTAGAAATGAATAACAAAACAATAATTAGAAAAGTCCCAATTGCCTAGAAATTAAACAACATAATTCTAAATAATTCTAGCGTCAAAGAAGGAATCATGACAGAAATTAGAAAATATTTTGAACAGAATGATAATAAAGATGGGGCTTATCAGAAGTCATGAGTGCAGGTAACACAGGGCTGACAGGGAAATTTATGGCTTTAAATGCATATATCAGGAATGAAGAGAGTTCAAAATTAATGCTCTACTAAGCTCCCATCCCAAAAAGCTAAAAGAACAGCTGATCAGATCCTAAGAAAGTATAATAAAAAAGGAAATAAATATGCAATAAAGAAAATCAACTAAGCCGAAGTTGCCCCTTCACAAAGGCTAATAAAGTTTATAAGTCTCTAGCAAGAGCGAACAAGTTTCGGAGTCAGGGGGTCAGATCTGAGTCCCGGCTCTACCAGGTGCAGCTGGAACCTCTCTGAGCCTCAGTGACCTCAGCTTCCAAATGACATAACGATAAGCCCCACCACAAGCACGGCTGTGAAATTCAAGGGAATGTGTGCAAAGCACGTGCAACAACAGCTAATGTCCCATGGGCCCTAAAAAATATTAGCTGCGGTTTTGTTTTAATAGCACAGTTCACCTCCTAGGAGAGAAGACACAAGTTACCATGTCAGGAATGGAAAAACGGGATATCATTTAACAGACGTTAAATAAATATAATAAGAGGATTTGGTAGACAACTTAATGTCAAGGAATTCGACAATTTAGGTGAAATGAACAAATTCCTTAAAAACACAGTACACCAAAACCGATACAGGAAAAAAGCTGAATATCCCAAAATCTATTTTAAAAATTAAAACTGTTATTTAAAAACACTGCCACAAAGAACACTCCAGGCCCACAGATGGCTGGCTTCACTGCTGAATTCTTCCAAACATTTAAGGAAGGAATTATACCAATTAACCCAAAGGCCTCCAGAGAATAAATATTAGCTATCATGACTTCGTTGTTACAGAGTTGATTTGATCCTAAGCCAAAAAACTTTCCTACGTACATCTCGGTCTCAGACACGGGGTGTCCGTGGGGGGCACGGAGGGCCCTGGGAATCAGGGCAGGGCTCTTACCGTCCTCGTCCGTCTGGAAGGTGACCTCCTTGCCCTCCTTGCGCCCCTCGGGGTTCGTGAGGACGAGGCGCACATGAACGTCCCGGAAGGGCAGCAGGTTCTTGATGGTGTGGCGGCTGACCCCGCGCTCCATCCTCACGCAGTCCCGGACCGTCTGGTTGTGGCTACTGCCCAGGGTGTAGTGGTAGCACAGGGACACGGTGTAGGTGTGGCAGCGGGTCACGTTGTAGCCCAGCGGCTCCCACTGCAGGGTCAGCTGGCGGGCCTGGATCTCAGCGAACGCCAGGCCTTTGGGGGCCCTCATGGGCTCTGGGGAACCCGGGGGAGAGAGGAGAAGGCAGAGGAAATGGGGAGAGAAGAGGAAGAGCAATCAGAGAGGAAACATCTCAGTCAGTTGACTGAAAGCATCCCCCCTCCGTCCCCAGGAGCTCAAGGGGTCCCCCAGCAGGGTGCAGGTGTGTGTTCTGGAGTCAGGTGGGGCCACGTCTGAACCCTGGCTCTGCCGCCTGCCGCTGGCAACCACGGGCTGAGTCGCTTCCCCTCTCCGAGCCTCAGTCTCCTCACCTTCAAAATGAGACAATAATAAGCCCTGCCACACAGGATGGTTGTGAAGTTTAAGGTGATGCGTGCAAAGGACACACAACAACACACACGACAGGCCCCATAAAATATTAGCTGTAGTTCTGTTTTGATAACACGGTTTACCGTATTCCTGGACCACATCAGGCCAGTCTGAATCAACCCATTGCTGTATTTTTCTTAAGAGATTAATTCCAAAGTTGTTCTGTAATATGTAATACAATAATATAGAAATCAGGAGGACAGAGGAAACGAGAGCCAAATAGTTTTAAAATGCCAGAGAATGTTTAGGAAAACAGAAATGCGTGCCATTAAGTCCTGTGCGGGGTCTAAAAATAAGATTCGGGTGGAGTGATGAGCACCCTGGCTACCAAAGCAAAAAGAGAAATACAATGTTATATAAGGAAAATAATAACAATGGCAGTTAACGTTTACTGGGGGCTTTGTACGTGCCAGGCATTGTTTTAGAGCCTTTAAAAGGCTTTATTTCATTTAATCCTCCCTGAAATTCAACAGACAGATGCTATCATTAGTCCCATAAGAATATGCCAAGGGGAGGCACAGAGAGATGAAGTAACTTGCCCACAGCAGCACAGCCAGGTGAGTGGTGAAGCTGGGATTTACATAGGACAGGCTGCCTCCAGAATCCGTGATCTCCATTAACCACCACCACTCAACCTAGGGAGGTGAATTCCTAGGTGAATTCCAGGGTTAGGAATTCACTGCCAAAAAAAAATCACACCAATTCCTCAGGAGAGACAGCTACCCCAACAAGAGGAAAGAGCATGTTATAGCCTCTTGGTGACTCTGTGGGGCCACAAAAAATGTCCCCATTTGATAAATGAAAAAACTGAGGCTTCTGGGGGAAGCCAGGATGGAACCCGGGGGCTCAGCCCTGAGTCCGGCATCTTCACTGGCCAGCGGTGTGATCTCAGGCAAATCTCTGGGCCTCAGTCTCCTCCCCTATAAAATGGGGGCATGAGGGAGAAGCCAAGATTACTTGTGAGGGTCCTTTTCTCTCTTGCACCCTGACTCTGTGAAATTCAGTGTCATTGCCCTCAAGTTCTATGAGCACCAACGCGTTGCCAGTTAGAGGATCTCAGGAAACACCTTAGTGAATGGGGAGAGGGCACAGCTGCTTGGCCTCTCAAAATGATTACGTCCCTATCATAGTTTTGTCTATGATTGATGGGCTCAGGATGCACTTTACAGAGAAGATGCAGAGGGAAACATGAGCCCAGGCTGCTCTTCACAGGGACCCGTGGGTAGCACAGCTTTAGCGGCTGGCCCCCAAGCGCGGCACGGTACAATTTTCTGTTTCCGCCCGGGACCTCTCCTTTCTTTCCCGAGCCACAGGCAAAGACCATGTCTTCAGACATATATCTGGCCACCAAAGAAATATTTCTGCAGCTGCTAGGAGCAAGGCACACCCTTCAACTTCTTACAGTTCTGGCTCCCTCCTCCCCACAGGCGTGGCAGACCTGGTCCCCACCTGACAAGGACAGGGAAGGGCTGGCTCCCGCTGCTCACGGCAACCCGAGGGCTGCAGGCTGCAAGCCCAGTAACCACACATAGGTTTTTCCTCCCTGGACCACGGAGACTTAGCTAAATGTTCTTCTCTGCAGTCTTGTTTTAACCCATCATTCTTATGTGTTTGGGGCAGAGGGGGTGGATTTTGTGTGTGCTGACTCTGCCGTCTTCTTCAGAGGTCCTAGGTTTATTCCCTGACTTTCTGGCCCTGGTCCTTGCTGTCCCACGCGTTTTGTCCCAAGGTGTCTGTGGGAGCCGGGTTAGCACTGCCTATGTGCGCTAGCGCACACCGTCCCCGCCCCTGGGACGCCTGCCCCACTTTCTGCTCCATCCCTCCACTCGGCCCAAGCGTCCTGCTTCCTTCACCCTCCTGCGGCATTTACAGGTGGGCAGGGGATGTTACACGTAAACCGGTGACACAGGCTGGGCCTGCAGTACATACAACAAACAGACGATGAGCATCCCGACCACAACGGGCGGCTGCTGCCCAGCTCCACTCGAGGTTCCCGGGCCCAGTGACAGGCTCAGGGTTGCCAGACGCCCCCATTTCCTTTTTTTTACAGAAAAGCCAGAAATTCAGATTTTCATGCAAAACCTCCAGATTTTTAAACACTGACAACCTGCTCAGGTTCTTTAAAGCCACTTTGCAGGGCACCAAACAGCAGCCTCTAACTCAGGGGGGGTAACACACCCACCCACACGCCGGGGTGTCTCGTTCTCCCCTGGCGGTGCCAGCCCCCACCGACCTCGCTGGGCTGAAGGGCCTTCGGGAAGAAAGCTCCCATTGCTCTTCCCTCCCCACCCTGATCAAATCTGGGCAGATCCAGAGGCTGGAAGAGTTTGTTGACTACAGACTGATATGTTGATTGAGGGGTGTGAATTCATGAGTCTCTGTGTTTCCAAAAACCATCTGGCAAGCAGACACACTCCCTTCAGCTGCCAGCGCACACGGGCAACACAGAACCTGGGGGCCTCTGAGCCCCTCCCTCTAAATTCCACAGGCTGCAGGCCACTCGGAGACCAAAGGTCAAAATGCACATTACAACAACAAGGCTAACAGTTAACATCTGTTCGATTAGTCCAAAATGTGTTGATTTTCATAATGCTAATGAAGATACAGTAACCCTGCACCATTCAGCTGTTTCCTGTGGAAGGGACTTTGGGGTGGGGCCGGGTGCTCCAAACTGCAAATCCTGCGTCCACCCCTTATTAGTTCTGTGACCTCGGGCAAGTGACTCAACCCCCTGGAACGTGAGGTCCACGACCAGAACAAAACGGAGGTGACCACGCCCACTTTGAAGAGCAAGTGCGAGAGCTCCAGGAGGCGGGTCAAGTTGCTCAGACCGCATTAATGAATTAAACAAGCGCGCACCAAGGTGAGATGCTGGTAGCAGTGCAAATCAGTACAACCATTTTTAAAGCTCTGTACGTCAAAGCCCCTTCTGAAACCACTGCTGTCTACTTATCCTAAAGAAAACTCAGGAAGGAAATAAAGCGCTCTAAGCACTGTTTCAACATTGTATTGTTTTAATAATAATGGGAATCCAGGAACAAACAGTCCAGCAATATGGAGACACTCAGTGGACTTCTACACCCACTAAACAATACGATAAACAACCTAACACATGTAACAGCATCAAGCGAAGGAAGCAGAATACAAATGCTTTCCACATCCCAATAACAAGGGTGTAAAAATGTGTACATGGGCAGAAAAACTGAAACAGCTGCTGGGCAGGGGCGACGAGATTGAGAGAGATTTTTTCAATGCCTTTTACTAACATTATATTATTGTTTTTATGGTAAATAATGTTGTGGGAGGGGAGTGTCAGGGGGATAGAGGAGACGACAACACAGCTGGCCACCAACGCAACAGCCACCGGCCCAGGCGCCTGAGCAAGGAGGAAGTAGTTATGTCAACGAGAAGCATGTCATTAACAGGGGCAGGACGAGCTGCTCGGGTCCTACCTGCCTGGCCCCTGCCCGGGCGGGCTTCCCTCCTGGCCGGCCTATGACAGATGGTTCGCAGTGCCAGGCACAAAGTCTCAGCCCACGCTGGCAGCTGTTTTGACTTTGTCTCAAACATCGGATCAGAAAGCAGGGCATCCAAACTTTGGTTCTGACTCTGCTATGGACTCGCTGTGTAGATTTGGGCAAGTGACTAAGTTTCCAAATCTCAAGCTTACTCATCTGGAAAATGGGATCAACAGCCACTACCAGGAAACCTGGGATCTTAACCCACTCCGTGACCACAGGCAGGAGCCCGCCCCCTCTGGGTTCCCATCCTACCTCTGGACACTAACAGGAGTGGAACAAGATTCTCTATGGGTCCCCAGCTCTTCTTTCTTCCATTCTAAGTACCCACATGACCAGAACTGGCTTTGAAGAGTTAAAAACACCATAATAATGACAGTTGTCATTTATGAAGTTTTGGGCACTATATTTCCCGTGCATTTAATGCGTTTGTATGCAATTACCTGCATTTAACCCAAAACACTGAAGGGCTCCAGGATGCAGACTTCACAAGTCCTCTCTTTTCCATCTACACTTATTCCCGAAACTGTAAGGGCTAAGTGTGGGGTTCTCAGCCTTGGCAGTATCGACATTTTGGACTCCGTAATTCTTTGTTGTGGGGGGGCTGTTTGTGCATTATAGGATGTTTAGCAGCTTCCCCTGCTTCCTCCACCCTTTGATGCCATTAGCCTCCCCCCCCCACCCCCTCGCTGTGATAACCAACATGTCTCCAGACGCTGCACATGTCTCCTGGGAGACAAACCACCCCTGGCTGAGAACCACCCACGTAAAAGACCTCATCCGGTCTCAGGGCTTTAAATACCATCTACGCCGTGTCTACTCTGATGACTTCCAAATGTATATCTGCAGCCCAAACCTCCTCCCTGAACTGCACACTCGTAAATCCATCCGCCGGGTACAGATCTCCACCGACCCTCTCACAGGCACTTCAGCGTCAACACCGAGCTCCTGCTCCACGGACCCCGGACCCCTGTCACAGCAGCTCCTCCTGCAGTCTGCTCCTTCACAGCTGCTCCAGCAAAACGCCTTGGAGCCATCCTTGACTTCTTTCCATTCCTTCTCTCTCATTGCATATCCAGTCCATCAGCGAGTGCAGTTAGCTCTGCCCTCAGAGTAAACCCAGAATCGAACCACTTTTCACCACCTCCATGCATCTTCCCAGCTCTCAGCCTCCACCCTCTCTCCTCCAGAGCGCTGCTATAGCCCCCTCACTGGCCTCTCCTATGGTCCCCTTGCCCTTTTAGTCTATTCTCTGCAAAAAGGGCCAGAATCATCCTTTTAAACAAAGCAGGTGATGTTACTCCTGCTCTCTAAACCCCACAGTAGTTCCCCAGCTCACCCCAAGTAAAATGGCCCCGAGTCCTACATCCCCCCCCCTCAGTCACTAGCCAGCAATCACACTGGCCTCCTTGCTGCTCCTCACCCAAGCCAAGCGCACTACTGCCTACACTGAGCTCACTCTCCTCCCCCAGCAGTGCCTCCCGCTTCCTGCACAGCCGGTCCTTGCCTCCTTCAGGTCTCTGCCATAATGTCACCTTCTCAGTAAACCGGACCCTTGAGCCTTTTTAAAATAACAATCTTCCTACCCCCACACCCCCACCCCCTCCCTGACCCTTATCATCATTTCACAAACTACACTGTCTGTCTCCTTGCTGTCTGTCTCCTGTCAGCAGACTGTGAGCTCCACATGCAGAATAGCCCACAAGCTAGTGGCCTCTGTCCGTCTTGGTCCCAGTCCTGTGTCCCTAGGAACTATATAGTACCTGACACATAACAGGCACCAAGAAACCATTTTGAATGAATCTTTACAGTCCGTTCAGTAAAGATCATTATTATTCCCACTTTATAAAACAAGGGACTAAAGTTCCAAGAGGTTAAGTAACTTGACCTAGATCTCTCAGCTAGAAAGTAATTCCCACTAGAATACTCCGCCCCACCACCCTAGGGTCTCCCCAAGTGTAGCATTAAATTGGATTTTAGCTGGTTCCCAGATCAGCTTTTAAATAAAGCAAAGAACATATATTGCTTGTAACTGTAAAAGTCAATATATGCAAATGAAATACGAAAAATCTCGCTGTTGAGGATAAAAAGAAACACTTAAGAATATGAATGGCAAAAATAAATAAACCTAAACCTTGTACCTTATTCAAAAATTAATTCAAAATGGATCATGGACTTAAGCATAAAATGTAAACACTATTTTGCAGTTTCATTGAAAAGAACAGGAGAAAATCTTTTGAATCTAGGATTAGGCAAGGAGTTCTTAAACTTGACACCAAAAGCACAATTCATAAAAGGAAACTTTTATAAATTGGCCCTCATCAAAATTAAAAATGGTTGTTCTGTGAAAGACCAGGTAAAGAGGATAAAAAGACAAGTTAAAAACTGGGAGAAAAGTATTTACAAACTATATACCCAACAAAAGGACTAGATCTAGAATGTGGAAAGAATGCTCAAAACTCAGCAGTAAAAAGTTAATAACCCAGTTAGAAAACGGGCAAAAACACCAACAACTCATTGAAGAGGAACGCAGATGGCAAACAGCACAGGAAAAGATATTCAGCATCACTAGGCACTGAAGAAATGCAAATTAAGACCAGAATGGAATATTACTATATACCTCTCAGAGTGACTAAAATAAAAAAATCACGACAACACCAAATGTTGGAGAGAATACTGAAAACTGGATCACTCGCACATTGCTGGTGAAAACATAAAAAACCCAGCTACCCTGGCAGTTTCCAATAAAACTAAATATGTCATTACCATATGACCTATCAGCTGGGAGCACTGATCCCAGAAAGTTCACGTCCACAAGGAACCTCTAGGCAAACGTTCACAGCAGCTTGACTTGTCAGAGCCAAAAAGCAGTGCCAGTCCAGATGTCCTTCAACAGACAGAAGGTTAAGCAAACTGTGGTGCGCCCATACCACAGAACACTACTCAGCCATAAAAGGAATGAACCGTTAATACACACAACAACTTGGGTAAATCTCCAGGGAATCATGCGGAACAAAACAGTCGATCTCAGTGCCAAAACAATTCAACTGGCAAAGAAGATTATTTTCGATAAATGGGGCTGGGACACCTAGACATCCCCATACAAAAGAATGAGGCTGGATCCTTACCTCACGCCATATACAAAAATTAACTCAAAATGGATCAAGGGTCTAAATATCTATGAAACTCTTAGAAAACATAGGGGTAAATCTTTGTGACTTTGGATCAGGCAATAGTTTTAGGTAGGACATCAAAAGCATAAAGTGGGCTTCATCAAAATTACAAACTTTTGTGCTTCATAGGACACCATCGAGAAAATTCAAGGACAACCCACAGAATGGAAGAAAATGTTTGCAAATACATCCAATAAGGGTCTAGTATCTAGAATATATAAAGAACCCCTACAACTCAATAACAAAAAGAAAAAAAGCAACTTAAAATGGGTAAAGGATCAGGACAGACGTTTCTACAGAAAAGACACCAGTGACCAATGAGCATGTGAAAAAAATGTTGAGTGTTATTGACCATCAGGGAAATGCACACCAAAACTATAGTAAGATATCACTTCACACCCATAAGGAAGGTCAAAATTAGAAGACAAATAATAACAAGTGTTGACAAGAATACCGAGAAATCGGAACCCTCATACACTACTAATTGGGATGTAAAATGGGGCAGCTGCTTTGATGGAGTTACTGTGGGATACATACGCCATATACCCAGATGCAATGCAGACATTTGTCCACACCAAAACCTGTCCCTGAATATTCACAGTGATATTCTTCATAATAGCCAAAAAGTACAAACACCCCAAATATCCATCAGCTGATGAATGGATAAATTGTAGTATTGTCCATACAACAGAAGATTAGTCAGCAATAAAAAGGAATAAAGTACCGATACATGCCACGAGATGGATAAACCCCAAAAACATGATCCTAAGTGAAAGATGCCAGTCACCAAAAAAACCCCAACAACTATATATTGTAAGATTCCATTCACATGACATGTTCACGAAGAGGTCACTCTATAGAGACAGAGTGAATCACTGCTCGCCTAGTGTTGGAGGTGTTAGGGAGAAATGAGTGGGCTCCTGAAAGGCAGACGGTTTCCTTCTGGGGTGATGAAAATGCTCGAAAACTGATTGTGTTGACAGCTGCACAGCTCTGTGAATATACTAAACACCACCACATTCTAATGAGTGAATTGTATGAGGTGTGAATTATACCTCAGTAAAAGTGGTACCAAATTTAAAAATCAATTCCAAAAGGTTATAGAATGACTTCATGATTTATATGACATTTCTGAAATGACAACACTTTAGAAACGAAGGGCAGATCAGCGGTGATCAGGGCCTGGGGTGGAGGAAGGACTGGAGGTGAGTGTGGATACGAGAGAGCAACAGCAAGGATTCTCAGGCGGATGGAACCGCCTGGCATCTTGACTGTGGTGACAAACACACAAACCTACACGTGTGGTAAACTGTATAGAACTAATTGCATACGGATGACTATAAGTGAAGCTGGAGAAGTCTGAATAAGATCTGTGGATTGCATCCATGTCAATATCCTGATTGTCATATTATGCTACGATTTTGCAAAATGTTACCAGTGCTGGAAACAGGATAGAGTGTATAGGAGATTCTGTCTGTATTTTTTTTCTTATGTATGAATCTACAGTTATTGCAAACCAAATTCCAATTTTAAGAGAAGCTGAAATCACAGAGTGAGAAAGTTGTTCTTTTCTCAATTTCTCTTCGGGTTAAAATGCTTTACCCTTTTCAAGGTAGAAGAGCAGACCTCAGGCTCGAATGCCTAGACCAGAGAATCCAGCTACATTCAACGACATGCTTTTTTACTTAACGGTGTTTAGTTGTTTATTTTATCTAGATGGTATGATACAGAATGAAGAACATGGATTCTGGGGACGGTCAATCAAGGGTGGCAAGGCCAGCTCTGCTACTTACTAGCCGTGTTACTTTGGGCCACTTAACATCTCTGTCCCTCAGTCACTTCATCTACAAAACGGATATGAGCAGAGTACCGAGACCATGGGGTTGCTGTGGCTTTTACATCGGTAAGAGTGTGTGTGTGCACACGTGTAAGGGTCTGGCACAAAGTTACAGTTAGCTATTATTTTTATCTTTCCCATAACAACAATTGAGGAAAAATCACGTCTTGGCAAGTTTTAGAAGCACAGATGCAGCCCACACTACCTCTCAGACTGTGCCATCCGCCCCCCCCCCCCGCCCCCGCCGCATGCCCTGAGCCTGGACCCGGGTGTCCAAGGGAAGAAGTGGGTTCACGAGGCACACACCTGCGCACTTGGTGCGGCTGACCAGGGGCGGCCCGGGGCGGCCGGTGCCTCCCTCGCCCGGGCGCGTGAGCAGCACGCTGATCTCGTACTCCGTGTCCGGGTCCAGGTGCCACAGCTTGTAGGTCTGCAGGTTGACGGCGTGCACCTCTGCCCACGGGCCACGCGACATACGGTACTCAATCTCCTTGCGCACGATCGGCCCGTCACCGATAATGGAGTTGGTGTTGAGCTGGATGATGAGGTAGGTGGGACCAGCACGCAGCAGCTGCGGGGGCGCGATGGGAGTGGGGGGCTCTGCGAGGACATAGGGTGGAGGAGCCGACGGATGTTGCTGTGAGGACCCTGGCCCGCGTCCCATCACACCCAAATCCCCAAGAGCCGTCCCAGCCCTGCCGGGACCCTCGCGCAGCCCCCAGGCCCTTGATCAGAACGCTTATCCCTTCCCCGTTAAATGCCCTGGCCCTAAGGGGCGCCCCACTGCAAAGGCTGACCCTCTCCCTCTCTCCCCCTTGGAAGCCCCAAGTCCTCACCACCAGAGGCGGATCGCGAGCCAACCCAGGTCAACCCGTCCCCCCTCAGCCTGATCCCTCCTGGCTCACACTTGGACCCGGTGGTCCCGCTGGCCCGCCTCTCTCTCAGTCAGACTCCACCCCCTCCAGCAAGACCTCCTCTCCCGAGAGACACTTCCAACTCCCCAGGCCAAGTTTCGGGTCAGACCCGGAGCCCGAAAGACCCTGCTCCCCAACCCCCATCGGCCTCGCCCTCCGCGAGCCTGCGCTGACCCTTGACGATGAGCTCTGCGAAGTTGGAGACGCCTGCGCCACGCGGGGCCTGGGACACACAGCGGTACAGGTCCTGATCCGCGCGGCCCACCGCGGCCAGCGGGAAGGTGGCTAGGAAGCGACGGTGGCTGATGTGCCGCACGCCGGCCGCGGGCACCAGCGCCCCGCTCTGCCGCTGCTCGAGGAGAGGGGCGACAGGGTCAGGGACGCCAAGGAGAGCGGGTCCCAACCTCGCTCTGACCTGGCCGAAGGGAGTAGCAGCTGTCCCGGCCCCCTTTAGCCGCCCCTACTGCCTACACTGGGGCACAGGGGGTTCCCGGAACCCGCTCCGCCACAGGAAGGTGCGGAGCCCGTTAAAGAAAGGTGGTCGCTCTGCCTCTGATGGACAGTGTGACCGGGGGACCCAGGGACCGCGCTCTGTCTCAGGGGGGATGCAGGCAACCCAGAGGGCAGCCCAGAGCGAGGTCCGGAAGGGGCCCCCAACACACTCTGGCCGAGGTTCGCACCCCCTCACCTGCAGAAGGAAACGCTCCGCCTCCGCGGCTCGGCCTGCGGCCATGCACTGGAAGGAGGCGTTCTGGCCGGCGTTGACCTCCACGTCGCCCAGGCGGGAGAAGTGCGGGGCCTTTGCTGCGGGAATACAGCCGCCGAGTGAGCTGGGTCTGCGCCCCACCGCAGGCGGAGCCGTGAGGGCCCGCCCCCCTCACCTCGCACCCGGGGTCTGGAACTCACCGCAGGGGTAGCTGAGGAGCAGGATGTCATCAAGGCCCATGTAGCCCCTGCGGTCCGGGGAGATGAGGGCCTCGAACAGCACCTGGGAGAGGCGGGAGGGCCCCTGTCACACGGACATGCCTCCAGCCCTGCCTGGGGAGGTGTCAGGAGAGCCCCCCCTCAGCTCTGCTCCAGCCCCATCCTCAAACCAACAGAGGTCAGCCCAGCTCGCAATGACCTGTCAGCACCCAGAGCTAACAAGGTCAAGGCCAGAGGTTCCATCCCAATCCTTCGAGCAGCAAAACTCTTCCCAGCCAGACAGGGGCACAGTTGCAACACACCCTTAACCCCAGCCACAGACTATTCCCACTAAGAATGACCTCTGATGCTGAGCCCAGACTGAACCCTCACTGAATAACCCAGCACTGACCACAGACTGACCCCTGACCTTGACCACAGATAACTCCTGACCCTGAACAGACTAATCCCAACCTTAGCCACTCACTTAGTCTGGCCTGAAGGGGGCGCCCCTCTACCCCCGCCCCAAAGCATGAGCTGACCACAGACTGCACTCGGCCTACCTGATACTCGTTGGGCCAGAAGGTGCTGACAGCCATCTCGGCCTGGTGCCACTGGCGGCCGTGGGACCCGGTCATGTTCCAAACGGCACTGCCCAGGGGGCCTCCGTTGACCCGCACGTAGATGCCCAGTGTGCCCGGGCTGTGCCCATCCCGGCTGTAGAGGAAGTAGCTGAACTGCACGCAGTGGGTGTCGTTCTCGCTCAGGCTCTGGAAGATGAGGTGGGCTCGCTGGCCTGGAGCATGCTGAGAGGCATTGACCAGCAGGTAGGAGCCTGGAAGGAGAGGAGGAGGAGTCAGGAGCTGAGGAGACTGCAGGGGAGAACGGGGGGGGGGGGGGGGTGGCCAGAGGAGGGGGCCGAAACAAAGGACCCCAAGCATGTGCACCCGCGGTGAGCCAGGGGTTCTGATTCTGGTCCCAGCTCTCATTCACTGGGTTCCGTGCACTTCCCTACATCTGTTCCCCAAAGGAGAGAGTTGGAGCAGCAAGAAAAGCACAAACCCTTTCTTGCTCCTCACCACCTGCCATCACATCCAAACTCAGGCTGATCCGAGGCTTTCCCCATGTTCGGAGCTGTCCCTCAAGGCAGGGACTAGGCCACTCATCTCTGCAGTCAAGAGCCTGGCACAACTAGCCCTCAAAGGCCACCTCTTCTGAGGTCTCACCCCCACCCCGTTTTTCTACAGGCTTCCCCCGGCCCTTAGACCATTGATAAAGGTGTGTCTGTTTCCCAGCAGCCTGTGGCGCCTCGGGCCTCCACTTGTGTCCTCAGCACAGGCTCTGATGCAAGCTGAGTGAATGCATAGAGCAGATTGCAAGAAAGGACTCTTAACTTCTCTTCCAGCACCAAACCCCTGCCCCACCACCCCACCACCCCACCGTGTCTGAAATCCTGAGATACAATTCTCTTGGTTTCCAACCTGAAGAAAAGCAGCCCTGCCCCTTCCCCAGAGATGCAGGCTGTGAGCTGGCCTGAGACTGGGGTGAGGGAGCGGGCTGGCCTCCTGGGGACCTGGCTGAGGGATCGTGGCTTCCCTTCCGTGGGGAGAAGGCCCCAGCAGCTGCCAAGGGGGTGCCCGCAGCCACTGGCGCTGCCTCCTCCTGGGCTTGGCTGACAGCCAACACAAGCTCATTCAACTCCCAGCCCCGGGAGGACTCCCCGGGGACTCCGCAGAGGCGATCTCATTCATCTCTGTGAGCAAGAAGCCTGTGAAGGCTGCTTCTGGTTCGGTCCTGCCGGGCTAGTAAACAAAGCCCCAGGTCCCCATCCCCTCTCAGGAAGGGACAGATCCCAGCCCCCAACAGTTTCTCTTGGCCCACTCGGCGTCCTCCTCTCTCTTCTCCCTGTGACAGCTGTGTGTGTCTCTCCCCACTCAATCCAACACTTTGTTCTTGCTTCTTCCTTCTGCTCCCTCCGCCTCTCTCCTTTTCTCTAGGTTTTTCTCACTCGGCATTCCCCACCCTTCTTTCTTTTACTCCCATCATCCCCGTGGCTCTTCCTTCTCCTCCCTCCTGCTCTCTGTCCCTTCTCTCTCCACCCTCCACACCCTCCCCAAGACAGTGGGAGGACCAGGAAAACAGAGACCGTGTCTCCCTTGCTGACCACTGTATCCCCAGGATCCAGCCCAAGGCCCACGTTATTTGCTAAATTTCTCTCTCCCCTTTCTCGCTGGATATGCCTCTGCTTATGTGCATGAGAGAGGCACAGCCCACATGTGCTTGGTACATGCCAACCACGTACCAGACTGAGCTGGGCCCTGGGGACATGGAGACAGCCCACGCAGGGCCCTACTGTGGCGGGCACCTTGACAGATCACTGTCACACAGGTCGGACTTTGACAACTGGGGATACAGAGGTCAAACAAAGAGCTAGAAGCCCTGCAAAAGCAGAGACGAAAGCTCCAGGGAGGATGGAGTGTGTAGAAGACGAGGCGGGGAGGCCTCCAGGCACTGCCAGGGAGGGAGGTGAGGATTGGAGGCCACCCAGGCCAGGGCATGGAGGGCATCTCTCCTGTGGGCTCCCACTCCTGGCCCCGCCGCTGAGAATCTTTGGCGCCCTTCCCCCTCCCCCACCCCCTGGGCAGCAGTCGCAATCTCAGCCGGCTGTGCTGAGAGCTGAGTTGTTAGACCCCGGCCCCCTGCTGTGCCAGGGCAAAGATGAAGGGGCCCCCAGGCCGTCTGTTCCTGGGGCTCCCTAGTTCTCACACCACCCTATCTCCTCCCACCCAGCCTTAATCTGTGAGAAGGTCGATAATTTGGGGTCTACCTGTCTTATCTCGTTATTAACTCCCAGTTGATTCTGCAAAGAGGGGTGCTAGTAATTGGGCCCCCTCAGATACGTCCAACAACAGCAACTAAACATTAATTGAACCCCGCCATGCCACCCCATGTTATGTACTTTATCTAAAACCCCTATGACATGAATTACTCTCCCCATTTTTCAGTTAAGAAAATGGAAGCCCAGAGAAGTTAAGTGACTTGCCCAAGGTCACACAGCTGACCAAGTGATAATGCCAGGATTTAAAGCCCATTCTTTGTGATGCTGGAACCAGTGTCCTAGGGGCCATGACCAGAGTAGGAGGCCAGAACTAGAATCCCTCTGTGTAATTTGTCTCCTGGCTCCCCAGTCCAGGGCTCACAATTCCCCAAAATGCCCCATCCTGAAGCAGTGGCAGAGCATTGCGGAAGTGGGGACGGATCTGGGGCTTGCGAGAAAAAGGGGGCACACATATCCAGCCCCTAGTGTCACTGCTCCGTCGGCACCTTTGGGTCCCAGGAGACCAGGATTCGGAGGCTCTCAGGGAGGAGAGAGGGGCTTTGATGACCTGGAACTACACCCATCTTACAGGGAAAGCTACATGATGTACACAGCTGGGCAGTGTCCAGAGAGCTCCACATTCCCAGTGTCACGTATGTCACTACAGATGCCAAAGCAGAGGAGGCCCAGAGACTGAGGAATGTACCCACGGTCACACGGCAGGTGGGTGGAGTGCCCCTAGAAGGAGACAAATGGGCAAGGGCTGCTGAGAGGAGACTCACCGTGGGGCAGGTCCGCAGGTGCCCGCGTGCCGGGGTGGATCCGCACCTGCTCCCACTGGAAGTCGTCGTACTGGGCCTGGCTGTACTCACAGGGCACTGCTGAGTCACTCGCCTCCTCGAAGGTGCAGCCGGCTGTGAGGGCGGGGCCTGGTTAGCAAGGCCAGGAGGGCTCCTGGGATACCTCCAGGTGCCCCCGCACTGTCCTCTGCCACCCAGGCCCACCCACCTCCGCTCCCTCCCCTCAGTGGGCCCTCCCACCAAACCCTCCCTCCTCCACCATCCCCCTCTCCCAAGACCCTCTTTTCATTGTCTCCTCCCAATGCCAGGCCTCCACATGATGCCCAAGCCTCAGATACTTCCCAGGACCCCCCACTGCTCGACCACCCATCAAAGACTCCCCTCGACAAGAACTAGTTATCATCACTGCTCCATCATCAGAGCCTCCCAACATTAGAGCCACTCACGACACCAGGGCTAGAATTACTCCCATTTCACAGATGAGGTAACTGAGGCCCTAAGAGGCAGAATGGCTTCTTTAAGGTCATGCAGCTGGTTAGTGACAGAGATGGGGTTTGAAACGCAATCTCCTGACTGCTAGCCAACGTCCCATTGCCTGTCCCTCCAACTCCACATAGAGGACAGATGTAGCAAACCCTGAGACCGGCAGGGTCATGAATGCCCTATGCCAGCCCTGACAGTATCTCCTTAAAAATGACACTGGCAACAGGCTTACGACAAGCCCTGAACACTTCACACTCGGACTCGCATTCAGGCCTCGCCTTCGGAGCGAGTACCACTATCGTTCCTACTTGACAGACGAGCTTCAGAGTTTCAGTCACTGCTCACAGTTACCTGACTTGGGGTTCTGCCGGCAGAAATGTGACACTCGAAAGCACAGTCCTGTGTGGGCGGGGCACAGGTATGAGTAGAGGAAGCAGATTCTCATGTTTTGGAACCAATATTTGCAGGTTAAATGAGAAGAAGAGGAAGGAGGAGAGGACTGAAGTGGACATGAGACCTCTGCAAATCTTAGCGAGCTCAGCGCAGCCCTGAGACAGACACCTGATGACCCTGAGAACACCCTGGGATCCGAAAGTGACCGCACACCGGTTCCTGCACCCACGCCCCAGCCTCAGTGTTCAGAGTCCCATCGGGAGAGTCGGAAGCATCCGAGACCAGACAAATGCCTGAGCAGGAGGCAAGGAAAAAGGCACACACGTGCCAGCCCTGGGTGTCTGCAGGGGACAGATGAGGTGACTGGGGCTCCGAGGGGTGGAGGGTGCACCCACAATATAACGTGGTAGACAGGTGAGCAGACTCCGGCATCAGACAGACTTGGGAGTGAATCTTGACTCTGCAGTTTGTAGGCAAGTCGCTTCTCATTTCTGAGCGTCAGTTTCTCAGCCACACATGGGTTGTGGAGGATTCAGTGTAGGGTCCATTTAGCACAATGCCTATGGCACACGCAAGTACTCAGGAAAGTGCAGCTTCTCACACATGTCGCTCCAGCCTACATGAATAGCAAGCAGGATCGGAACCCATGCCAGTCGGTTGCCAAAGTCCACATCTCCCACCAAAAAAGCCTTCACTAAGACGGGGGCAAACCTGAGCTGCTTCCCAGGCTCAGGAAGAGGAAGGAAGACAAACAGACAGCAGTTGGGGAGTGAGTGCCACATACCAGGAACAGCAGAGGCTTTGCACACGCAGCCAGCAACTTCACTATAGGAGGCTCTTGTTTCATCTACAGCAGGAACCCTCTGGGTTGTCATGTGGACCATGTAAAGTGGCATATGGAAACACACCGGGCACGGCCCGGCACAGAGGGGCTGGGCACGGCCCGGCACAGAGGGGCTCGCCACTGTTGGGGCGTTTTCCTTTCCTCTTCTTGGTCCCTATCAGTGCACAATGATGGGAAGTGGGCATGAGGCTGGCACAGAGTTGCATGCAAGGAAATCACAGAAGCCTCTCTGCAGAGCTGGGGCAAGGCCCAGACTGAGCTCTTCGCCCCTTTATGTGAAAAGCCCTGGTCAGCACCATGTCCTGTGGCCGGTGGGAGGTGGGTTTTAACCCCATCAGTGCTGGGAAGACCTCAGCTCTCCCACTAGAAAATGACCCACAGTACAGCACAGAGACAGGACTTGGCCAGTAGGGATGGTCAGGGAGTACTTCCTGGAGGAGGAGACAAGTGAATTCATTCAGCCTGAGCTTAGTCTGCTCCTGAGGGTCTTAGCCAAGGCCTCCCTGAGGCAGAGAGATTGCCAGGAAGGGAAGCCAAGGATTTAGAGCCCTAGCCAGGGCTCAGGTTCTTCCTTTTTCTTCACAAGCAACACAGCAGCTGCCCAGCTGTCTCACCCATGGCCCTGGGGTGAGCCTGAGAGTGCCGGCTCCCTCTGTCATGTGCTGCCAGGACTTCCAAACCAACTGACCTGGTCAGAGGGACTTCCAGACGAACTGACCTTAACCAGTATAGCCAGGTCAGTGACCCTGCACAGGTAGACTGAGCCAGAGTGGCCCCACTGTCACCCAGGTGACTGCCAGACCAGCTGACCATGGCCAGAGTGACCCCTGACCTCTGCCAAATAATGAACCCCGGCCAGGGTGACGTCCCCAGCTGACTGACTCCATCCAGAGGGCCCCCTTAGGCAGAATGACTCCCTCTCCCTGGCCCATGTCCATCCCCAGTCATGTACGTCTGAGCCAGGCCCATTCCAGCTACAGCCCTTAGTGGGTAAAATCCTCAAGGAAAACCCTACCCTGCCCCCAGCTCACCCTGGGATTGGAACAAGCAGCCCTCCCAGGCCCTGGGAAAAGCCCCATGACCTCCAGTCTGGACGGCGCAGAAGCCAAGAACCAAAGCCAAGTCCCAGCTCCTGCCCGAGACCCAGCTGCTGCTAGAGGCCAGCAGCCCAGGAGGGAAAAAACGAGATCAGACTTTAGGTTTAGAGCAAGAGTGGTAGCAGGGAATCCCTCTCGGCTCCACAGGCACAGGCGTGGGCACAGCGCGGGCACAGACACGGCACTCACATCAACACCACCACAAGGGGGCTGCCACTCACCCCTGTGACCCCTGCACCGCTGAACCCTCACAGTAACTCAGAAAGTGGGTGCTACTGTTATTCCTATTTAACCAACGGAAACTGAGGCCCAGAGAGATGAGGAGGCTTGCCTGAGGCCGCACCTTCAGTCCCAGAAGCTGGGCCTTAAGCCTCCTGTCTCTGTTCAAGAAGACAAGGCACAGACAAAACCAGGCCCTGGTGTGCCACCGACCACAGGCATTAGCTCAGTGCCATTCCCGGGTCCGTGTTCCCTGACCAAACAAGGCGGGGCCCAGGCTGGCACCGTTGGAGGCACAAGGAGGGTAGGACAGCCCTGCCCTCAGACCTCCCAGTGGGAGTGGGACAAACGAGAGGTCGCCAGGGCGGGATCTAAGAGAGGTGCAGAGGAAAGGTTCCTGGAGGTGGGCGCACCTGAGCAGGGCCTGGAGGGATGGGCTCGTTCCGGAAGGGTGTGTGAGGCAAAGGGCCTGGCGGTGGCCGAGGGAGGCAGTGAGTAAACGGAGCTCGTGGGGGCACAGAGAGGAGCGACTGCCAGAAGCAGTGGGGGATGAGACTGGAGGGAGGGCATTAGAGCTACATCAGGGAGACCTTGATGCCAGGGTGAAGGGTTTGGCTTCCTTCGAGTTGGGAAGCCACAGGCGGCGCTGGGGCAGGAAGCTCCCGGATTCTGCTGGGACGAGTGACATGTTCTGTGAGCCACAAGGAGGCAGGTGGCTTCTCCAGAGGGCACTACAGGAGCAGGAGATGGAGAAGCCACCAAGGGGCTGGGGGTCAGCTGTCAGGAGCTAGTGAGGAAAGGGGCCTCAGTCCCCATCCTGGATGCAAACACTGCATACTCCAGTCTCACTCAGAGAGACGCACAGCACACGCACACGCACGCACGCTCCCTTACTCCTGCCAAGTCCAAGCCTCGGGGACACAGTCTCCACTGGACTAGGCACAGGGGAAAGCCAGGCCCCTCCCTGTCTCTGCCAGGACCTCCCTGAGAGGGTGGGTTTGATCAAAGCGGGACCACCACAAGCTCCCCCAGCCTCAGCTCAGACTGGCCCAGCCACATTCCTCAGCTAATCTCCCCAATCTGGCAGGCGGTTGCCTGAGCAACCGTCAGCCACAATTTGGGGAGGCAGGAGGATGGTTTATCCACATCCGGCTGGGCTCTGGATGGGGTGATATAAGGGGCAAAGTAACCTCTGCAGGAGGGGCCAGAGTGGGGGGCTGGCCCTGGTGTAGGAGTGGCGTGAGGGTCTCCACCACCCCACTGCGTGTGTTTCCATGTGCTGAGGCGTATGTGTCCCTGCGTGCATGGCCATGAGAGTGACAGCCTGGTGCCAACTGACAAGCACTCAGACAGGAGACCAGATCTAACTCCTGCTGAGCCTCTGACACCCGTGTGACACAGCTGGTGGCTTGCCCTCCCTGAACCCCTGCTTCCTCACTTACGAAGTGCAAGTGGGGAACCAGGTCACTGCCGACTCCGCCTCCAGAACTCTGATCCCCCTCGAGTGAGTACACACAAGAGCACCAATGCCGTGGCGGGGAAGTGAGACCGAGCATGGCTGTCTCCCAGCAGTGTCCCCCGGGCGTGTGCTGCGAGGTGGTGGGTGTGTAGGGGCACACTCGTGTGCATATTCAGCAGTATGCACGTGCCTAAGGGGAAGGTGAGCTGCATGGGGGAGGGGGGGTGTGCATGCATACGTGTGTGTGTGCGCGCGTGCGTGCGAGCACCACAAGCACATGAGCTCAGACTCCCCTCCCCGCCAGGCAGGGGTGGTACTCTGTGCCACCCGCAGCTGCCAGCCACCACTGGGGGACTCGGAAGGCCCCCGGTGAGCAGAGTTTGTATGCCATGAGATTTGTGTTCCCTTCAGTTTGTCAACAGAACATCCGGTCCCCAAGGGCGGCCCCGGGAGAAAGGAAACCTCTCCCAGAAGATTACAAATTGAGGACTAGGGTCACACCCCATCCCAGCACAGCCCTGGCCTGGGAACCCGAACACCACCCCAGTGACAACGCAGGCCTATGGCATCAGCCGAAGCCACACCTCTACTTCAGGCATCCCTCACCCAAAACCTGGAGCCAGCACGGGCCCACCCCTGGTCAGCCTTGCCCACCCAGCCCTGTCCCAGGTTCCCCAGCCCTGTCCCAGGTTCTCCACCCCAGCCGAAGTCCCAGCTCGGACCCATCTAACCCCTACCTCGTCCTTACCGAGGTTAAATCCCCACGCCCTGCGCAGACTGGAAGGTCAATATGCTCCCCAAGAGTCTGATCCCAACCAACCCCACCAGGCTCCAGGACCATGCATGACCCCAGCCCAGAGGCCTGACCCCGCCCACTTTGCCAACCTCCTTGTCCAGACCATCACGTACAGACCTCAGCCAGGGCTCTCTGCAACTGCCCTCCAGAGCCCTGAATAATTGATGAGCAATTAATTAAGGGCAGAGCTGGCCGCAATAGCCCACCTTCTGATCACACAGGCTTCAGCAGAGCTGCAACCAGGAAGGTCAACTCCAAGGCCAGCTGACTCAAAGGCCAGCGGTACAACATCCTTCATCGCCACTGAGGCTAGAAGGACGCCAACTACAGAAAGGGAAGCCACACCCACTCCCCATTTCCCTGACCAATAAGCGCCCCGAACCCCAAGGTTAACCGTTGGGCCGATCCACTGGCAGTATAAGGGAAGGCACAGGATGGGGCCAGACTCCACGGGGAGGCAAAGGACTGAATGGAGGACGGGGCTGTGCAGAGGGACGGTGGGCTGAGAGTACACAGACCCCTGCCGTGCACACACCCAGTGTCACACAAAAACACAGAGCAGAGTAGAGAGGCAGAGGGCTGTGCACATACTGTGCAGCGGGAAGCTCTTCCCTTGCTGACTTTCCGTGGAGGGAGCAGCTATGTGGCCCCACAGTGCGATGTGCCCAGGGCACAAGCAGCAGCTCCACACCGCGCAGAGGCAGGATGCAGTTATTCGACTCGGGGGAGCAGGGCACACGCGTGCACAGACCGCAGCCCACACACCTGAACCAGCACGGCCCGAGCGCTCAGCACCACGATGCAGTGTAGAGGAGCCCCATCCATCGCGGCCATGACCCAGAACCTCACAGAGGCACAGCACAGCAGTGCAGTGAAACAGGTGTCTGGGGGAATGCCCAGGTGCTAACTAAGTTCAAGCCTTACTAGTTCTCCCCCTGCAGACTCCAGCATGGGGGGCAGGCACGTGGTTGGCTTCTGTGCAGTCTACGAAAGGATGTGTCCATTGCGGGCATGGGAACAGCACAGAGACGCCGGGAAGAAGAGGACACCTGTGGTGCAGAAGGAACTGCTGGGTGTGGAATACAAGCTCGACACAGTCCCAAGGAGCAGGGTAGGTGTAGACGCGAGGACGGGGGTAGACTGTGGCACAAACTGGCCCACAAAAACCCAGGCCACTCCCCGGGCCCAACACGGTGGCCCCAAGCTGTGGCATCAACCGGGACCCCGGAGCAGCATGCACGGAGGGGCAGAGGGGCACACGGTGATGGCGTTCCATGCAAAGAAGCTGTTCAGCTGGGGCTGCCAGCAGAAACCTGGGAGAGGCCACCAGCAGGCACCTCAGCAGTCGCACTGAGATGGGTGTGGGTCCCGGGGGGCAGGCAGCGTTACAGAGGCAGCGGTGCCCAGGGGAGGACTGGGCCAGGCGCAGGCTCGCACCCAGTGCGGTTCGGCGCAGAGCAGCCGTGTGATGCGCAGACGCAGGGTTGTGGAGGCATGCCATCTGTTGGCACAGCACAGTGGTGCATTGCTCGGAGCTCTGCCCAAACCCTGGGAGAGTCCACAGCCCAGTGCAACAGTGAGATCTGAGAGGAGTACGGCCCAGACGGGACAGCGGCGCAGCTGCAGGGTGCAGGTGCGGCCCCACGGACCGTGCGAAGGCGGGGCCTACAGACACACGCAGTGCAGGGTCCCGGCACAGTCCCGCAGCGCAGGGCTGAGATGCGGTGCAGGGTGGCCCAGTCCCTGGGTCCAGGGACCCCAGAGAACACACACTCGAAGCGGTCCAGGGCCACAACACAGCACAGTTATGACTGTAAAGCCAAGGCATGGCCCACCGCAGTGGGGAGGGCCGCACGTGCTTCCCCGTGAGGCCCGGGGAGCAGCGAGCCCAAGCCCCTGGGAACACCTGTGCCCAAAGCTCCGGGAGGCTGAGCTGGCTGCCCCACGCGTTAGGAGCTGAGGCCTTCTCTGCCCCGCGGGCTTCCCTCTACTCCACCCCCAAGCCCCAACACCTTCCACCCCAGTGACCCTCCCAGCCCAGGACAAACCACCGCCACCCCAGGGACGGGCAGCACACTGCCTGGGTATTTATGTCTGAGCAGGGTTCCAGCGCACTGGCAGGCAAACAATGAACTGAGGTTTTGCTAAAAAGCTTTTGGACAGTTCAGCACATCCCCTGGCCCCAGCCCAAGGCAGAGCAGGGCAGAGACAGAGAGGAGACCTGGGTCAGGCGCCGGCACAGGGCGGGTGGCAAGTGGGATGAAAAGCAGAGTGGAAGCGAGAGGCAAGCCGGCCCCAGCCCCTCCTGCTGGTCACTCTTGGCCTCCCCACCCCGTGGCCCCTCGCAGGCCACGACTTCATCAGAAGCCGAGAACACACACATAATAACAGCTGACACAGGTAGTGCCTACTGTGGGCCAGGACCTGTTCTGAACTGCACACAAGTACGTGTGTACACACACACACACACACACACACACACACACACACACTACACCCTCACAACAACCCCAGGCAGCGAGTTCTGGAATCACCCGCCTCACCAGTGAAAACACTTCAGACCCAGGGAAGCCTGGTAACTGGCCCAAGCGCTGAGCGGCCGGCAGTGGTGGAGCCGGGATTAGAGCCCAGAGGGTCTTTACACTGTAGGTAAAGTGCATATTTACACACATGCACGACCACGAGGGTGCACGTGTGCTCTCATGCACGCACACACACACTCGCACGCTCTGAGCGACGCGTCTACCACTCTCCCACATGAGACCCATCTGTCCTATCCAGATGGCCTTCCGACGCCTCCCAGGGTCACCTCTTATCCCCCTGCTGTCCTGCACCCCTGCTCTCCATCGCCCTCTCTCTGTCCCTCACGCATCCCCCAGCCCTCAGCTGTCCCCAGCACCCCCTGCGCCCTCACTCCCAGCTGTCCCCACCCCAGATGTACCTTTATCACTAGTGACCTCTCGCCCCCCAGCTGTCCCCCAATCCCCAGCTATCATGCCACCCCCGGTTGCAGTCTTGACCTCACGTGCATGCTGTGTCCCAAAAACACCCATTGCCCCATCACACACACACACACACACACACACACGCCTCTGTAATCAACGCCAAACCTCAAGGACCTCTCTAAGCCCCTTCTCCTCATCCCTTCTGATTCACCACCAGGTCCTGGGGTCGACACCCCCAGGGTCCTCCAAGACCTCCTGAGTGGTAACTGCCCCTCTTGTGGTGTCCAGCCGAGGGGTCCTCCATTCCTCAGGCAATGGTGGCCCCTGCCAGAGCCGGCCAAGGGGGCCTGCCAGCCCCCCCCATAACTGTCCCCTAGAGCCCCAGCTCCACCTTCCATCCCCACCACCGAGCCCCTCTGTGTACTGAGGGGCTCACACGGATGCAAACACCGAGTGGCACCTGTCTTGGTCAAGGCCCTGGGGACAGGAGATGACACTCGGCCCTGCCCTCGGGGGCTCTCAGCCTGCTAGGGAAGGAGACAGAAAACAAGTGTGGCGAACTGTCACAGGGGCGTCTGGGAGAACTCTGACCCACTGTGCCGGAAGCGTGCCGGGAAGGCTCCGCTGGGGAAGTGACATCGGAGCTGGACCCTGGAGGCTGAGCGAGTAGGCAGGCCCGGGCAGGCGAGGCGGCCCGACTCACGCAGGGTGGAGCGTGTGAGAGGGCCCGGGCAGGGGCCTGGACCAGCACCGGCCTGGCGAGCCCGGAGCACAAGGTCCGGAGAAGGAGGCGTGGGGTTGGGGGGGGGCCACCGCATGAAACTGTCACGGAAGGTAGGGACTGGGCCACACAGGGCTGCGCCTGCCCATGAGGGTTAGGGTTTTGTCCCCTGGGTGCTGGAGAGCCTTGAGGCCACAGCATGGCAGGATCCTGTGTCCACCCAAGAGAAGTCCTGCAGGTCCCCAGGCCACGGAGGCACCGGAAGGCCGGAGGCAGAATAAAGACCAAAGAGGGGCTGTTTCGACCGTGTAGGGAAGAAACTGAGGAGCAGGGGTTGTGGATTCGGCGGATTCGGTTGTGGATTCGGTTGAGAGGTTGTGGAACCTCCTCAACAGCCCCTGAGCAAAGGTCCATCCAGACCCATTCCACCCCCGAGGCGTCCAGCCCTCGCCCCTTTTGTCACTTCCCACGTGACAGAAATGTCCTCCACCCGCACTGACCAATATGGCAGCCACTAGTGACACGCAGCTCTTGAGGACTTGAAATTCAGCTGCTGAGACTAAAGTACTGAGTTTTTCTTTGAATCTCAACAAACTTAAATTTAATGACCGCATGTGACTGCGTGGCCACCGTATTAGAGAGTGCAGGTGGAGAACACTTCCATTGGGTTAGAAAGTTCTGCTGGGCTGTGCCACTCTAGAATGACCACACATGGGGATGCAGGGCCACTGGGGCCTCCTGCAGGGGCTCCCGGCCTTGGGGTCTGAAGGGGGATCGAAAGGCAAGCCCCAGGGAAGGGGCGTCACAAGCTGAGCTGGCACAGTCCCAGTTCCTGGTCCACAGCTGGGCGCAGTCACCAGCCAGCTCTCACACACCCTTTTCCTGAAGACATACACCCCTGAACAGACAGACAAGACTCCCCAACCACAGGGCGCCCCTGGCCAGGCTCACAAACACAGGTAGTCCGATGCCTGCTGTGCACCCCAGTGCTGGATACAGAGAGAGCCCCTACCCCGCCGTCCGGACGCTGCCTGCCGCACACCCAGACACCCAGCTGGACCCGACACAGAAGCACTCCTGCACCGGAACAGCCATGGACCCTAGGACTCCCCCACATCGGGCACACCCACCACCGGACACAGAGTGGCTGGGATATCCTATGACGGCATACCCCGACCCTTCACGTCCCGGCACTGGGAGACCCACACGAGACACTGAAACACAGCCACCAAATAGCCCCACATCCAAACTCCAGGAATTTAACACTTCGATACCCAGACACCCTGGCATCAAGATCTCCAAGGCTCAGAGCAGCTGGTAGCCTCCCTCCTCCGAACTCAGATCCTTGCACACAGAGTAACCAGATGGCCGGACACCCTGACAGGCCACACATATGTCCTGTGCCCCGGGCTAGAATCATACAGCCACAGTCACCCACACACGCACACACACTCCCCATTCTGACTGTTCCGATGCCAGAATCGCACCTGCACACACCTCAGCTGCCTCGCCCCACCTGCAGAGGTCACCACGGGGAGCAGCCCTCCCCACTTCCCTCAGGCTCACGAGCAGCCAGCACAGAGGCTGGGACCCCAGCTGCCCACTCCAAGATGGAGGACTGAGGGAGTCTTCCCCTCCCCACTCCACCCCAGGCAGTCTCAGTGACGGTTGGGACGCAGTGGCTCTCACCAACCGCCAAGGCCTCCAGCACAAAGGGCTGTCCACTGACGCCTGGCCAGCTGCTGGGGGTGGGGTTGCCGGGAGGTGGGAGGCGTGGGGGACGCTGGGGGAGGGGCTGGCAGGCAGCGACCTGCTCCCGTCCCCTCTGCCAGGGCTGAACCTGCCTAATTCACAGCTTCCAGACGACACTCTCTTCATGGCCTGTTCACACACCATATCATCCCCCAGCAGAATTTTCCAGATTCCTGAAGGGAAACTTCTTTAATCTTGACTTTCAGTGGAATCACTGCGCCCCCATCTGGCACCTCCAGCTCAGAATGTGACCCTCTGGACTTCATTCATTGTGTCACGCCACATGTTCTTCACTCAGCACGTGGGCCTCCTGCCTGGCACTAAGGATTCAGAGGGGAGCTAAAAACTCAGTCCCTGTCCTCACACAGCTCATGGTCTGTAAAGGAAAACGAACCAATAAACTGTAATTACAATAATTACAATGGTATAAAAAACCCAATCAACCCCCCTTTCCTTCCAGGGCTGGAACAGGGAGTAATGAGGAAGACTGCAGGCGGGATGTGGGGTCCCAGCTGAGCTGACAGCTGGAGGAAGGGAGGGGTTCACCAAGTGAAGAGTCGGAGTTAGGGAGTGCCAAGGTGCAGAGAGGAGACAGAGGGCAGTGGGCGTCTAGGGAACACTGATAAGTGGGTCAGACTGGCCAGAACATCAGTCAGAGAGGCCAGGGGCATGGAATGAGGTGGGGCGGGACAGGCAGCGGGGAGCTAGAGCAGACAACGAGGCCAAAGGAGAGGGACTTAGCCCTGAAGGCAATGGGGCACCTTCGGAGGGTCTCAAACTGGGGCTCCAGACTTGTATTTCATTTTAGGAAGCTCCCTGGCACCATGGAGGGAGCGATGGAAGGAAGAGGCTGGAGCCTTCCTGCAGGTGAGAGATGGCCGAGGGTGGAGAGATGGGGACAGATGGGAGGCCCTGGGAGAGGGTGAGGGTAGGATGCATGGGGAGGCAGGCAGAGGCTTGGAGGGAGGGAGCACAAGGCAGCCCGCAACTCTAGCTAACCCAGCCCTGCAAGCCTGGCCTAGCTGATGAAAGCATGGGAGGGTGGCAGCGTGCCTGGAGCAAGCACGGTGCCCACCCTGAATTTTCTCTGACACCTGAGCTGGGCAGGAAGCTGCCCAGGAGCTGGGCACCCCCACCCTGGCCACTTTCACTGCTACCTGCGGAGTCCCCTCCCCCAGCCACAGGGAGAAGGGCCAGCTGCCCAAACAAGCCTTTATTGCCCAACCTGAAACCACTGGGCAGCCTCTCCCTCATCCTGCTCTGTCCACATCTCTCGCAACAAAAAGGCCCTAACGAGCTAGGATGCAGAGGAAGAGACTGACTGCCAGATCTACAGGGCCGAGAGGCCTCGCCACCCAGACTAAGGAGGGGAGGGGGACGCAGAAGGCGTTCAGGGACCCAGGGTGGCTGCACATAGACTGGGGGCAGGGCTGACCCCACCCCTTCTACTAAGAGCTTCTGGATTAAGCTCTAACAGTAAAGCAATAGCAACACGGGTGCCAGGAACTCTAGAAGTGAACTGACCTGCCCAAGGTCACAAGGACAGCAAGTGTTGGAGGCAGAATTTGAAACAAGTCCCAGAGCTTCAAATCACAGCCCCAGGGGCACCCCGCAACAGCTGTCAAATTCCTCCTTCCTTCCCTGCCACTATTAGCTGGAACCTTCTGCTTCGACCTACCACGTGCCATTATGATGATGCCCATGAAGCAGAGGAGGAAACTGAGGCCTGAAGAAGGGAAGTACTTTGCTCCAGGTCTCACTCCCAAGACCTCAGTTCTTGACAACCATCCCTGCTGGCGGGAGTTGGGGCACCTGAAGATTCGTGGAATCAAGGTGAAGGTGATAGGGGTGGGGAAGCATATTACCCCTTGGGTTTAATCTGGAGGTGGGGGAGGGGGACAGAGTTGCCGCGGGACCAGGGAGGAGTTGGGGAAGGACAGGGAGCAAGGTCGACTTGCCATCCTCTCAGGCCTGGCGAGGTCAAAGCTAAACTGTGCGTTAAGGCCCCGGAGCCTGAGAGCTAGTCCCCAGTGGGAGCCGGGAGCCTAGGAGCAGCGCTCGGAAGGCCTGAGAGGACGGCGGGACCCTGCACTGGATCCCGGGGAGGCCGGTTCTCAGAGGCAGGCGGCCAAAAGCAGTCTCTCTCTCGGGGCCGGGGCCGGGGCCGAGGTAGCTCAGGCACGTGTTGATCCGACACGGTGCTGATCCCTGCCCCGGGCCTCTCCCTGCTACTCAGTGCCCTGGGTGGGTACCAGGCTGGAACCGCCCAACCGGTGGGAGTGGGGGAGGCGGCTTGGTCACCCCGCCCCAGGGGAGGGGTCGAACGCAACTCAGAGGGAGGGGGCCACAGTCTGGGATCCCAGGCCTCAGGGTGGGATGTGGGGGTTTCGGGGGTGGGGGCACACAGACACACGCACACA
Source organism: Artibeus jamaicensis (assembly GCF_021234435.1). Taxonomy (NCBI): domain Eukaryota; kingdom Metazoa; phylum Chordata; class Mammalia; order Chiroptera; family Phyllostomidae; genus Artibeus; species Artibeus jamaicensis. Next base: position 13,338,462 of record NW_026522057.1, read on the forward strand.
AACACACAGCCGACACACGGTCCGCAGCACACACGTGCCCACAGACACAAGCTCCAGATACACGCGTAGAAATCCGATCACACACACACCTACACACACACCCTCTCTCTCTCTGTCTCTCTCTCTCACACACACACACACACACACACACACACATACACACACACACCCCGAAGGACGCCAGCCTGCGAAACACACCCAGCGACAGCGCGATCGCACAGCAGACAGCATAGAGACGCGTACACGCTCTCACACACGCGGAGGTCCTGGCCGGCGGGGAGACAAAGTTGCGGAGTCGACCAAGGGAGTGTCCCGGGAGACCCCGTGGTCCGCGGTGCCTCCTGCGAGCAACCGGAGGGGGAGCTGTCCGGAGGCCGAAAGCCAGGCCCTGCCCGGCCCGGACGTCGCAGCCCCGCACGGGCCCGGCCCCCGACTCGAGAGCCCCTGCAGTCCCAGCCCTCCCCGCCTCCCTTCGCGTCCACCTCCTGCGTGGGGCTCTCCCAGCCGCCCGCCCGGCGCCCTGCAGCCCCGGCGCCGGCTCGGATCAGCCGCCCGCCAGCGCCGCGCCGAACTTGCGAAACAACAATCGGCCCGACATGTCGGAGTCGGCGGCCGCGGGGGCCCCATCCCTCCCTCTGGAGCCTCCAGCCCGGCCTGACCCGGGAGGGGCGGGGGAGACCGGCGCGACAACTTGTTCCGGGCCCGCGCGCCACCCGCGCGCGCGCGCGCGCACACACACACCCTGCCACTGCCCCTTGGGCGGCCCCGGGCCCCGGGCACACACTCAGCCACACTCACCGCATTCCTGGACACGCAGCCAGCACGCACGGACACACTCACACGCTCACATCCGCTCCAGACACGCTCCTGCACACGCATTCCCGGGTCACTTGGCATTCACTGGGACCCACGCGGCCCCCGACGGAGCACACCACCGACCCCAGGCACTCCCACTCGCACACAGCGCACGGACACGCACGTTCCGGGCCCGTTCCCACGCCTTCGCACACGTACACGCGTTCTCTGATCCGCACGCGGGCGGAATCCACGGAGCACTCCCGGTCATACGTATAACACACGACACATGCTCAGGCACAACAGTCATGCCCCGTCACGGCACACGAAATGCAAACAAATGCAACACTAAGCAGCTGCAACTCCAGCCACACAAACTCAGATGCACACACAACGGACACACAACCTACTTGGCTGCACAAACATTACGCACAGGGAGACACACAGACCCTCTGTGCCCAATGCCTCGATGTACACAACATTCACTCCAACAAACTCACGGACACACAACACATACAGCACCTTTTCTTACACACACAACTCATGGATACACAACAGTCGCAGACACAGAACACCATGAACCCGGGATCGCACATCCGACACTCAGACACACACGGGAGCAAGCTCCTAATGCCCGGTCATCCCAAACTCACACTTTCTTCCGAGCTGCGCCACGGGCCCGGGGACTCCGCAGGGCAAGCTTGGTCCGACCGACGCGCACTTACCTGCCGGAGTCTCGGTTTCGGGCGCACAGAGCTGGAAGGTGAGCGCCAGGACGAGAGCCCGGGCACGAGCCATGGTGTGCCGCCGTCTGCCCGGGAGCCTGGAGCGGGGGGCGCCGCCGGAGCCGGAGCCGAGCCCGAGGCAAGCCTGAGCCCGAGCGGAGCAGCGCGGAGCGGACCGGGACTGGCGCCGAGTCCAGAGCGGGAGCCCAGGCAAGCGGGGCGCTGACGTCAGTCCCAGCCTCGGGTTCCGCGGTCTCGAGGCGCCCCCTGGTGGCAGCCTCGGGATCTGGCGTTGGATCCTGTCTAAGGCTGCCTGGGCGCTCCCCTCCCCCACTCCTGCACCCCACCCCACCCCCACTTTCCCATCCCGCCTGGAGGTCCCGAGTGGGCCTGGACTCCACGCGACTCCGCACTGAGCGAGCCAACACCGACATTCTCAAGCAAGCATGCTCACGGTCCACGCCTACCGCTCACACAGTGCCCTCAGGGACAGAGACCCAAAGAAACCCCGACCTCTCTGTCCCGTTTGATGCTTGCACCCCCTCCACCTCTGCCCCTACAAATGCGCACTCATGCATCCCTTGAAGGACAGGAAGCTCACTGCCTGCCAAGAGCTGGTGGTTGGGTCTTTGGAATGTTAACTTTTAGAGCTGGTCATAGTACTCATTGCCCTTTTAATGTCCGTGGGACCTTTCTGATGTTAGTGATCTGTGTCATCTCTCTTTTCTTAGTTATCCTGGCTGGAGGCTTGTTTACTTATTTATTGATCTTGTTAAAGAAACAGCTTTTGGTTTGTTTGGTTTTTCTCTATTGATTTTCTGTTTTCCATTTCACTCATTTCTGCTCTCATTTTTATTATTTTTCTTCTACTTCCTTTGGATTTAATTTGCCCTTTTGTTTTTCCAGTTTAATGCAAGAGCTTAGATGGTTGATTTTAGATCTTTCCTCTTTTCTCCTATAAACATTCGGTGCTATACATTTTCCTCTAAGCACTGCTTTCGCTGAATCCCACACGTTTTGATAAGCTGTGTTTTTATTTTCATTTAATTTCCATTGAGTTCAAAGTAGTTTGACATTTCTCTTGAGATTTCTTGCTTGACTCATGTGCTATTTAGAAGTGTATTATTTAATCTCCAAGCATGTGGGGGTTTTACAGCTCTTTCTGTTAATGATTCAAGTTTAACTGCATTGTGCTCTGAGAGTAGTCATTGACTGAGTTCTGTTCTTCTGAATTTGCCAACCTGTGTTTTGTGGCCCAGAATGTAGCCTGTCCTGGGGAATGTTCCAGGTGAGCTTGAGGAGAAGGGGTGCCCTGCTATTGGGTGGAGTGGTCTGTAAATGTCGGTTATATCCCGTGGATTGATGATGTTGTCAAGTCCAACTATGTCCTCACTGATTTTCTGCCTGCTGGAAATGTTCTTTTCTGACAGAGGGGTGTTGAAGTCTTCGACTGAAACAGTGGATTCATCTATTTCTCCTTGCCACGTTAGCTTCTAAAAAGCTCTTCCTTTTCATTCTATGAGGTCCACCTCCCTCAGGAACTCTCATCGGTTCAAGTCTACTCTCTGGCCACACAGGTTAAGTATTATTAGGGCTTCCACCCAGTGTAAACCCTTGTGCAATGACCACAAACCAGTTGCGCGTTACTGTGTAAGACCAGACACCTTCTGTGTGCTCAACCCGCATGGACTTGTCCGGTCCTCGGCTTTGCTATTCCCACTATGCAGCTGAGAAAACTGAGATACAGAGCTAGAGGTGATTTTTCAAAGGTTAGGCAGTAGCAGTCAGCATGCAGCAGCACCAAGATGTGAATCAAGGTCATCTAGCCTGAGTTGAATTGGGGCTGAGACCTGCCTTTCATCTGGAATAAATCAACAATTACTGGATACTGATTCATTCATTCAACATTTGCTATGTGTCAAAGAGTAGATATAAAACAGACAAAAATCCCTACGCTCATGGAGCTTATACGCAATGAGAAAACAAGGAAAATAAACAACCAAGAGCAGCAAATTCTCTCGTATATGAGACAGCGATATGCCAGAGAAATGGGAGTGAAGAACAGTGAGGGGAAAAGCAGGGAGTGGCAGTTTTAAACAGAGCACCTACTATATGACATACCCATTATTTGTCTCCACCCCAGAACATGAGCGCCCTAAGGGTAAGGACTCTGTCTTATATTCCAGTGCTTTGGATGTAGTTAGTGCTCAATAAACAGTGAATGGATGAATGAATGAGTGAGTGGCTGTAGACATTGTCCTTGCCCTCCTCATGTGGCTTACATTGTAGGGGGAGAGACCAATAGCAAACATGCATTAAACATTTTTTTAATTTCTTTATATTTAGAGAGGAAGGGAAGGAGAGAAAGAGAGAAATATCAATGTATGGTTGCCTGTCATGGGTCCCCTGCTGGGAACTGGCCTGCAACCCAGGCATGTGCCCTGCCCGGGAATCAAACCTCGGTCTTTGGTTCGCAGGCCCACACTCAATCCACTGAGCTACACCAGCCAGGGCACATTAAACATGTTTAATGTTTAATTACAATCTTCTATGTGTACTCTAAAAGAAACAAATGGAGTGTTGTGATAAATAACTGGAGGGGTGGAGGGATCTACTTTAGTTAAGGATCCGAGAGGGATTCCCTGAGCGAGTGATGTGGTGACATTTGAGCTGAGCCTGGAGCATGCGGAGGAGCCTCCGCGATCACTGGTGAGGAGCCCTGCAGCCAGCGAAGACGGCCCGCGCAAAGGGAGAAGCTGGCGCGTCTGAGGAGCAGGCAGGCCAAGGTGGCTGGAATGGAGTGAGTGGGGAGAAGAGGGGCGTCGGGTGCAGCTCTAAGGCTGGGAGGGCCTGCAGGTCACACAGAAAACTAGGAGGCTTTAGATTAAACCATAAGAGCAGTGGGAAGCCACTGAAACATAAAGCAGAAAAATTAAAGGTTCTGATCTCTGTTAAAAAAAAGAAGAAGAAGAACTGCTCCCTAAGCAGCCAAAGGGAGCACAGGCTGAGGAAGTGCAAAGCCCTGGAAGCAGATGGATCTAACTAGGTGGTCAGTGACACTGAACAGTGCCTAGCAGTTCGAGGCATATCCAGGCCCTTCCTGTGCACTGGCTCCACTGGCTGCTGCCTCCACACTGGGGCTGGCACCACTGAGGTTGCCCTGGCCTGGAGGAGGCAGGACTGAGGACACCTGGGCTCTTGGTCTCCTCTCTGGTGAGCCCCGACGAGCTCCAGGCTGAGCTAGGAAGGGGCCAAAAAGACAGCAGGCAAGGACCAGAGGCAGAGAATGAAAGAGAGTCACAGGGTGACAGAGAGAAGCAAGAAAAAGGTGATAAGGCCCTGACTGGCAACTGGGCGTGGTCCCACAAAGCAAAAGGTTTGCCAGTTTGATTCCTGGTCAGGAATCAAATGGTCAGGGTACATGCCTGGGTTGAGGGTTCGTTCCCTGGTCAGGGCATGTAAAAGAAGCAACCAATCAGTGTCTTTCTCTCTCTCTCACTGATGTTTCTTTCCGTCTTTCTCCTTCCCTTCCCCCTCTCTATAAATAAATTCCTTATTTAAAAAGGAATTGGTGATGGGGAAGAAATGGAGACAGAGAGATGCTGGAGCAGAGAAGAGACAGAAGGTACAACCCAGAAAACAAAAGTCACGGAGAGAAACCTGGGGAACGGCAGGGACAACCAAGAATGACGCTGTTTGCAGATAACGCTTACAGGAGCCTCTGACAGAGGTGCACCATGGAAACCAAGGCTCAGAGGGTATAGGGCACTTGCCAAAGGTCACACGACTGGTAAGTGGTGGGCCCAGGACACAAACCCGCACCGGACTAATTCCATGCCCCTCTGGTCTTTGTGCAGGGAAGTCTACAGGGCAGGGGCTCTGGTGGGAAGAGAAGGAACACAAGCAACAGGTGGGCAAGTGAAAAGAGAACATTCTGCTATACCTGAAAAAGACTATAAAACTTCTCTAATCCTAGAGAGAAGAGAGAAGGAAGAAGAAAAGTCCTTCCCTGAGTGACCCAAATTTAAGGAAAAGGAGGCAGCACGACAGGCAGGGCCAGGCCATGAGGAAATCCAATTACTTTCAACTCATGGAATATTTATGACCCCAACCCTGCGCCAGGCCCCATATTGGGTGCTGGCGTCATGGAGATGCACCAAACAGGGTTGCACTCTTGCCTGGAGGGGGAAATGGGCACATAAATAAATGAGAGGCTACATCCTAAAGGCCATAACACCTACCCAGAGAAAAGACAAAGGCAACAGGGGTTGACTCAACTTAGGGATTCAGGAAATAACATCCAACAAATAATGTGTGAACCTGGAGCTTCCCATGTACGCAAGGCAGGGAAAACCATATCAAGCAGAAGGAGCAGGCTGAATAAAGACACGAGACATGTAAGTTCCGAGAAAGGTGGGTATCAGGTACAGTTGGATCATGGGCTGTGCACTGTCCAACAGTAAGAGATAAAGTCAGTGTGGGAGACAGAATGCAAAGGCCTTGATGCAAGCCCAGGACTATTGGGCTCAACCCCCTAGATCAATGGTTTTCAAACTTGTCCCTAGGGGGACCCCGGCATTCCTCCAGCCAAGGTGAGGGGTTTTACCATTGCATTAAAACTAGTCATAATTTTTCTAATTCGCAAAAATGGAAGTTAAGTGCATTGAACATAATTTTTTGTTGTTGCTTTAAGGTGTCTTTCCACCATACATTTTTCTGAAGACTTCAGTAAATGTTAGTAGTGTGACAGAATGATGGAATGAGCACAGAATCGCAGTTTTGTTTACAATTTTAAGTTTAATATATCAACTGTTAGTGGTGTTTTACAAAGAACTGTAGTTTCTGGTTCTCTCTAAAGGAATTGGGGAGGCAGAAAAAAGGGAAGGGATCTCAGGGAGAAGCTGTTGACACAGTTCTGAGAGCTGAGGGCCTAAACAGAAGGTGAAGGCAACCAGGATGGAGGAGACTAAGACCAGCCCCAAGGAGGAGACTTGCCAGGCTTCCCACAGAATTGAGGGGAGCCAATCTGGTAGAGAAGATAATGTCAACAGCTCAATGTCCCCTAGGGAGTCTTACAAGAGAAGTCACCCCGTGTGTCACTGTGAAAATAGAAGATAAGCAAGGCTGAAAATGTGTGTGGGCGTGCATGTAAGTGCAGTATGCACCCAAGTCTTTCCCCCATCATGGGACACCAACTTGCTCTATAATAAAAGCAAGTACAGTCCTTTTCAGTGTGGCTCAGTTGGTTAGATGTTGCCATTTCAGTTCCCCATCAGGGCACATGCCTAGGCTGTGGTTCGATCCCCAGTCGGAAGCATATAAGGGAGGCAACCAATTGATGTTTCTCTCTCTCTCTGTGCGTCTCCCTTCCTCTCTCTCTAAAATTACTAAGCACAGTAAAAAAAAAATAAAAGCAAATACAAACACTTTTTGAGCACGTCCTATGAGCCAAGCCCTAGTCTGTATGTTTTACAGGTGATATCTCTTATTTACCCTTCACAGTAACCCCCTAAACACATTCAGCAAAAGCTTTCGTGTGCCAAGCATTCTTTTGCTCAGTGCTCCAAGTGAAGTGAATAATATCTTACTTGATCCTCACAACAGCCTTGAAACAGATGCTATTATTTCCTTCATTTCAAGATAAGGAAATGGAGACACAGAGAGGTCAAGAGACTTGTCCAAAATCACTTTGAAGTGGTTCTAGAAAGTGGCTGAGCCAGGACTCAAACCCAGATTGGCCAGAGCCCGGCATCTGCACCCTTCAACACGGCACTTTGCTTTCTTCTCTTCCTCAGAGAAAAGGCTCTGAGTTAAAGAGCTTTGGGTCCATAAAATCCAGAGGAAGGAACTTTTCCTTACCCTTCAAAGCCCTGGCTCAGTGTTTCTCAAAGCCTCTTCCCTGGGCCACCTGCCTCAGAATATTCTTAAGAGCTTGTAAGAAATGTACGTTCCTGAAGACCTGCCCAAGACTCTAACACAGTAGGACTAAGATGAAACCTCAGGTGCTTTTTGTACACATGGAAGATTCTGAGTCACAGAACTGGCTCCAACAGCACCTCCTCCAAAAACCCCTCCCCAGCCCCCTTCCCAAACCCCTCCCTCTCTCCTCCACTCCAACAGTGCACTCTGTCATGCTCCTACCCTTTAACTGGGGTTTTAGTTCAGCTCATGTCTTCACTCCACCAAAAACATGACCTAGTGTCGTTACTGGACTACATCTTTTTACAAAGCACTTCCATTGTCCTACTTAATCGTTTTCTAAACCGAGAATTTTCAGAGCGGGCCCTCCTCCTTGTGAACCCTCTCTTACAACTGAACATGCCGCGTTTTACAAGGCACTCCCCGGTCCACAATAACGTTATTCTACTGTTTCATCTTATCCGCACGACTGTCTTGAAGGAGGAATATTCTTTCCCATATTCCTAGGAGAAGACAGACTCCGCGTTTCAGTCATTTGCCCAAGGTTCCCAAGCTAGGAAGCGGCAGGGCTGGGTTTAGAACCTAAATCTTCTAACTCCAAAGCCAGTATTCTTGCCTCCACATCAGCTTATATGTACTCTACTCAGTGTAGGGAACTCAGCTTTGCCTCCCTGTGCTATTAGAAGTGTAGATTAAATGAAATCATGCCTTTAATGGCCTGGGCACAGTGAGCTCTCTACAAATTGTGGGGAGAGGGAGAAACTGAGGCCGGGGAAGGGAAATGTCTTCCCCGAAATCAAACAGCAGATCGAAGACTGCAGACATAGCTTTGGGCCCGTCTCAGGCGCTCCCTGTGGGGAGATCAACTGTGGCGGGCTAGAAATCTTCGCGACTCCCTCCAGTACCCCCACCGTGCATCCCTCTCCTCCCGCGCAGCCTCACAAGGCGCCACAGTGCTGGCGGCGGAGGAAGAGGGACCGCCCTTTAAAAGGAGCAAGGGGCGCGGTCACGGGGAGGGGCAGGGGGCGGGGCGCCAGCGCGCGCCGTCGCCGGATGATGACGTATTCCGGCGTCCGGCTACGAGTTCTTGGAGTGAACATGAGGGTCAGCCGCACTCGGTGGTTGGCGCGAACCGCGGCTCTCCTGCGGCGGAGGCTGCTACCTGCCCCCGGCTGCCGCCTGTCTGCTATCACCGCCTACTCTGCATCCGCGGACCCCTCCCGGGTCCGGGCGCTGGTCTATGAGCACCATGGGCACCCAACCAAGGTCGTCGAGTAAGAGACAGCGCCGAACCGGGGCAAGGGGACTGTGGTTCTTGTAGGGTTTTAAGACGGCTGTGGGGAAGGGGGCCGGGAAGGAAGCGAATAATAGGACCGAAACTGAGGCCCAGGGTACGTTTGGAAGCTTGGAAAGCCCGTGCTTCTAAGAAGTTAAAGACCCGAGGGGCACAATTTTATCGGCAGCAGTGGCTGACGTTTATGGGTCAAGTACTGTATGTCAGGCAACCCCTGTGTACATGGAGGCTCTCATTTAATCGTCACCACAACCTTTGGGCTAGGTCCTTGACGTAGTCTGACTTTCAGATGAGAAAACTGAGGCATAAGAGAGGTAAAATCACTTGCCCAAAGTCACACAGCCAATAAGGGGCAGAATCGGAATTTGAATCCAGGTCCGACTAACTGCGTTCTTACCTTCTATTATTTTTGGAGAGGATTTTCAGAATGCTTTTACACCCATTTGGATCTTCACTTCTCAGTAAAGTAGGTCATTGTTTCCATTTTACAAGGGACAAGAGACTTGTCCAAAGTGCTATACTAACAAAGATTGGAACAGAAACGGGAAGCCATAGCTTCTGACGCCTCCTCCTGTGGTTTCCTCTCCACGGCCTTGAATGCGTGTCTGTAGTTGCAAAGTGCTCCTGTCTTGGAGTCAGTGCAGACCTGAGGTCAAATGCATACTCCTCCTATTAATAGCTGTTTGATCTTGGACAGGACGCTCAGCTCCTCTGAGCCCTCATTACTTTCATAATAATGTCCTCCAAAAATTCTGGTAGATCTTAATCCATGATTTTTGCTCACAGCTGATAAAGGCAGTATGTGACTTGTCAACCATCATAAATCTGCACATAAGTAACTACAGGCACACCTGATTTCATTGCACTTTACGGACATTGGGTGTTTGCAAAATGAAGGCAAGACCCTATACCAGCGATAAGATTACGACCCGGTTTATTGATAGACTCGCCTTGTAGTGCTCTGAAACCTAACCTGAAAATCTCCTGTGTAGCTCCTCAAATGAGGGCGAGTGTGGACTGTAGTGGAGCTAAGGTGAAAGCCCCAATCCCGAATTCAGAAGACCTGGGGTCAAACCCTTGACCCCCGCTGTCCTAGCTGTGTTTGGCAAGTTACCAAGGTTCTCAGAGCCTTGGGTTCATCATCTTTAAAAATGGAGATAGTACTTTTACAGCTCATAGTGCTCACCAGCTGAGATCAGTCTGGTGTCAGAAAGTGCCTACACTCCCACAGCCCCTTGTTTGCAGCTCTGGTTCCCAGCAAATAGTTGGACTGTTTTCCAGAGGATAGGCGCAGGGGACGACTTCACGGTTAACATACAGGCCCTAGTGCTGGCTTCGGTGGCACATGCACTAAGATTGGAACGATACAGAAGATTAGCATGGTCTCTGCACAAGGGCAGCACACAAATTCCTGAAGCGTTCCATATTTTTACCAAAAAAAAGACAAGGTGGATGTTTGGACAGCCAGAGGGGATACATTGCAGATAAATTCAAGGTCATTCACTCAGCCTAGCCACATCCATTTGAATTGTGACCAAAAGAATTTTGAGAAGACTCATCAATAAACCCCAAATTGTATGTTGCTCATAAGTAATAAATTACCAGTAAACCCTAAAGTGTATGTTAATCATGAGTAATAAATCACCAGTACACCCCAAATTATATATCAGTCATAAGTAATAAATTACCCCAAGGACTGTGCTGTAACGATCTAGTAAATCTCTGATGATCACACCTTTTCCAAAAATGAGCCCCAGACAGGAACAATGTAGAGTCTTTCTTCTCACAGGCTTGTGACTTATGTGTCTGGTCTGGGGCCACATTGTTAATCTGTGTCTGATTTCAGTAAGAAGCACACCTTTTATTGTGTTCTGTGGTGATGAGGAAGGCATCTCCAATGTTTGGGGACCCTCTGGGAAGGTTGGGCAGTTGAGGGCAGTTGCCTCCTGATTGATCTCCTCTTGGAGAGCTAGGGACACTGAAACAGGCTTGCTGCAGATGCCACTTAGAGAAAAAAGACAACCGTCTTGTCTCCTGTGGAGCCCTGGGAAATTCCTAGAAGTTCAAAACATGACACTTCCATGACCCATTGTGTTCAGCCCTGGCTTCACATCTCAGTCACCTATGACACTTTTAGAAACTACATACTCCCGGGTACCACCCCTGAAGTACTTAGTAAGGCTAGGATGGCCCTGAAATCTGTGTTTTTTAAAGCTCTCCAAGCGACTCTGATGCCAGGCCAGGGTTGAGCACCGCTGCCCTGTGGATGTGGACGGTCAGGCCGGTGGGCAGTTCTGCCTCGGAGTGGCAGCTTTCCCTTCTGACTCCCGTTCAGGCAACTTGGCTTGATCAGGGTTGGACTGAGGCCAGAGGCTGGGATTCTCTTTGTAGTCATGTCTTGGGAGGATAGGATAGGGTATCCGCACTGTCACAGAAAGGATCAGGTGTCCTTTAAACATACCAGTGACTGGGTATGTGGGTCAGGTTACACCAGGTAGGGTCTTGGAACCACTGAGTCTGAGCAGAGTGTTCCCCAGACGCGTGCGGTTTGTGGCGTTTGCACCGAGTGCTGGGAGCAGCAGGGAGGGGATGAGGAATCCTCGGGTCTGAGGGGCTGGGGAACTTCTCAAAGCGAGTCCTCCAGGGAGCTCCTGTTCTCATTTCAACATTCCGAATGGCCTTCTCTTCAGTTCTGCCGCCCCCCAAACTAAGCTCTACCCTCCTCTACCAAGTCTTTTCCCCTGATACTGTAGAGTTTCTTTTCCCCCAAAGTGAACTCCCCTACTTATTTGGGCCTTCTTCATTTAAAGAGGTGAACTGCTGATCTAAATGAAGTTACGTGCAGGACAAACAATGACATGGGAGAGTGATAAACATTCTAGAAATTTCAGAGGCCCGCATGGCCATTACCCCTTGCGTAGAGTTCCAGGTTCTCTCCAGTGTCTTTCCCTTTCCTTTTGTTTCTGAACGTTCCCTTTCAGAAGTTTGCATGCGCTGTGCCTTATGGTGAAAGCTGCTCTCATGTATTCTGTACTCGCTATGTGGCAGGCATGGGACTGAGTTCTCCACATATATTATGGAATTTAATGAAATACCCCAGTGTGGTCACTGTAATCCCCATTGTACAGACAAGGTAACTGAGGCTCAGGAAGCTTGAAAGGCACTTGTCCAAAATCATACAACTAGGATGTTGCTTTATTCAAAGTCCTTGATACAGACATAGACCCGAAGAAACCATGACGATCATCCCACATGTTTTTTGAGAATGTGATGGGGGATGAAACTGGGAGTGAGGTCGGTCAGAAGAGACAGAGGAGCTATAGGTCTGCTCTTCACAGGAAGGACGGTGCACCCTGGGGAAGATGGTGGGAATGCTGTCCCTCGTCTCTGCCTCTTTTCAGGATCCTGAAGCTTTCCTAGAACAGCGTCCTGGTCGTCATGGCTCTCACCTGCTGCTGCTAGCACAAAACGAGACACAGCCACTGTGCTGGCTGTGTGGAATCCGGGGAGCAGGTGGCAGGCGGCCGGGCGGTGTAGCCGCAGGGAGTTCTCACGGCAGGGCGCTGTCTGTTCTCACACATTTCTTCTTTTTCCAGTTGATGTCAGTGTTCAAACCCCAAACTCTGTGCTGGTGACTTGGTTTATAAAACAGAATTCTGGTACTTTGAAAAAAATTAGCATTTTGGTTTGGCGTCCTGTTGAAAACCGGGATTTTGTTTGTTTTGTCTCCTGCAGCTCTCTATTGTGGTCCTGAATGAAGGGGGGCGGACAGAGTTCACTAGGTTAGCCTGCATTCATTCCCAGAGGGCCTAGGGAGTGCTAGGCGCCGAGCCCGCAGAGGGGTGGTCCGTGCGGTCTTCGCCCTCAGGAACTTGCCATCTAGTCCAGGAGAGAAAGTACAGAAATGTTCCTGGCAGGGCTCCTGCATGTGCAAATACCGGAGGGAAGAGATGAGAAAACGTGGTGTGTGCGACAAACAAATACTTAGTAAGTGCCCATCAGTGACCCTCTGAGGGAGGTGTCTGCTGAAACAGGCACAGAGGGACCAACCTGCGCTCGCGGGATTCTAACTCAGGCTGGATTCTACGTCCTGTGGCACCTGAACATCACCTTCCCTCTGGACTCCACACTAGGCTGCGGGGTTTAGGGCCAAGCCCTTTCCCCCCACTTGCTCATTCTTGCCTCTAAGGGCGAAACCCAGCAGGCACACCTCTGGGGGACTAAGCGTTTTCTCCATGTCCAGAGTGTCTGGGGGGAATGCTGCCCCCCAGTGCGACCCCAAGTTACTGCGCTGTCTGGCCCTCGCCTAGCGGCTCCAACAGCCCTCTGGTACAGTTCCAGGCCATCCCCACCCTGGATGGGTGGCAGGGTCCTCAGGTTAGAGAAGGAAAAGCAAAGCGGATAAGAGATTAGTCTGTGGCTCCGGTGTGTCAAGGGGACTGGCCGGGGTTCTGGTCTCCACACTGCCATTCATTATTACAGTGAGGAAATCTCTCCAGTCTCTGTTTTTGGGTTTTTGCTTTTTTCATTTTCTTTGATAAAGGGGTTGACCAAAGTCAGCAGTGGTAAATGCAAGCATTTGTGCTGTCCCCTCCACCTTCCATCCTCTCTGCCGATGACAAACCCTCAACAGCTCCCTCATTTATATACCTCAAACCCTACACACCTCTGTACCCCATGCTGCCCAACAACTTTTTCCTGCCCAGACAAGAGGAGGCCTCAGCAGTGTTTTCAACATGGTACTGCAGCCATGGAAGTTGTTAGGTGACACAAATCCTCTTTGATCCAACAATTATCCTGCCCTGACGATTCTATGAAACTGAAGCAAGCCTTAGACTGCCTGCTGGTCAGTGGTTGCTCTAGCAACCTCGGGGAACACTGCTGTGGCTAGAAATCTGTGGTCCTGGGCACAAGACTTCACCAAGGCCCCCTTTGCCATCAGTTGGTTACCCAGTGGGCAGCCCACTAGGCAGGGGCTGCTCAGTCACCTTTGCACCTATCAGAGACAAAAGCAGTGGCAGGCAGAGACCCCGCCGCCTGCCCTGGCCCGGTCTTGCTCTCTGGAGCAACAGGGAGAGTTAGGCCTCAGCAAAGCAAGCAACAGGGACGCGGCAGCTCCCCTCAAGCAAGTGTCCTGATGTCAGCAGACTAGAATGTTACGGGGCTTGTAAGCTTCATCTTAATTGCAGAAAAGTAGGGGATTGAGAAGGGAGAAGGTTTCTTTGCCAACCCTGGGTAGAAACTTCCAGAAGCTGCCCCAAGTCTCTGACTCCCTTTTGTTCAAAATGAGTGAGCAAAAAGTCCTGGATGGTAGGAGAGCAAGATTTCTTTGAGGCAGGAAGGGAAGCAGGCGCACCTATCACACCAAAAGACGTGGGACGGATGAGCTTGGCTTGGGGAAGGGAGCTTCCCTGAGGGCCAAGGACTCCTGTGGAGCCCCCCCGCATCAAGGCCCCCAACATCCCCTACTGGGGGATGAGCTGAAGAACTTCATTTCTCTGAGATTTCCAGGCTCTGCTTATTAATTATTAATCAAGTCTCAGGACAACTGTGTCCATCCAGCACAGCAGGCGTTTGACCAAGTCACAGGAGAAGACTTGTTTGTAACCATGGGGGTTGCAGGCAGGCCAGGGAAAGCCACATAAGATGTCAGTTTCCTCCACCCAGTGTCCCCTGGGAGGGGACACATTCTTTGCCGTCCATAGTGAGCAGGTGAGAAAGTGTCCATGTTCTCTGACTCTCTCCCTGCGCCTGTTCGTTGTGCTCAAAATAATTTTGACCCGTGTGAGGGGACTGAGTGGAAGATGCAAGATAAGTACAAATGGTTGCTAATTAAATGCGGAAGGCGGGAAAGCTATCTTCACGGCGCTGGCTAGTGCCCGCCTTACACAGCAGATCTAACTGAACAGTCCCCAGAGCCCTGGCCTCTTTTTCCCCCTCTCAAAAGGCTCTTTCTTCGGCCTGCTTTTGTCTCCCTTGTAGTTCACATGGCATCACAGGTGTACAGCTGCAGCCTCAAAGGAGCCATTGTGACCTTATCCAGCCCGGGATCTGTTGAGTGGAGGCAGTGGCGTCCCTCCGAGTTGCGTGGCGCCATCACCCTCACAGGGGAAGGCCCTGGACGTCCAGGGGAAGCGACTTGAGAGCTAGCCAGGCTGTGTTTGGGCACTCCATGTGTGCTCCACTGCACAGCCACCAGTTCCTTTGGTGAGTTTAAAAAAAACAAGAAGAAATTGCTATCATTACACCAGAGGTCCAACTCCTGGAACTCAGACTCGCGCCGCTTTCCTTCCTGTCTTGGCAGGCTGGTATCCTTGACGACGCTGTTAGAACTCTGCAGGAGCAGCGGTGTCTGTGGTATTGATGGCGTTCCACAGGGCAGGCCTGGGCTGGTCTCCCAGGGTGAGACTCGGCTGGTCCAACACGCCTTCCCCCGGGCGCACAGCGTGTATGTCGGGCCTGCCACCGCCCTCACCCACCTGTGTTTTGGCTTCAGCTTTCCATGTCCTAGACCCTCGTCCCCATCACATTCTCCTCCCCTCCCACTTCTGTGGATGTCACCTAGCGCAGAGCAGCCAGGCCACCCAGAAGACAAAGAAGAGAGCTGGGAGCAGGCTGGAGCCCGGTGCAGCACTTCTCAAAGCGCTGTCTGGGGGCCGGCAGTCCCTCCGCGAGCTGTGTGACAGTGTTCCCAGCTGAGCCCACTCCTGGAGCTTTGATTGCTCGGAGCCACAGGGGTTTCTTTACTGGAGGACTTCTCACAACCTTTATGACTCTGCTCTGCTGTCTGGATCTTATAAAGGGGATTTAGTGGGCAGCCATTCCCAAACGAATAGCACCCCAGGGAAGACCTAATAATAACATCTCCCAGGACAAAAGTCCACAAACAGCGGGAGGGGTGCAGGCCTAGTGTTCTACAGTCTGAGATTTGGAGTCAGGCTTCAGGTCAAGTTTTGCCACTTACTAACAGTTTCACCTTGGGCAAGTTACTTAACTTCTGAGCCTCAGTTTCCTGTATGCAAATTAGAGTGACAACATTCTCCAGACAGGTGTTTTGAGGACTAAACAGCACCAGGTATATAAAATGTTAAGCACTATGCCTGGAGCTTAGTAAACTGTCGACATTAGTTGCCATTTAATTGTCCAGCCATCGCCCAAAATATGTTCACTACCCTAGACTTCATGCCATTCGGCTGGGGCCTGCTTTAAGCTTTCTCCCCAGTCCACAGCACTCTTCTTTTGTCCCTTGTCATCATCCAATTACCCAAGCCACGGGCCCAGGAGCCATCAAAGATTTCTCCGTCCCCCCACATGGAGTTGGTTACCAGGTGACATCAGTGCTACTCATATAAGAGATTCTAGGTCAGGGGTGTCACACTCATTTTCACCGGAGGCCACATCAGCCTTGCAGTTGCCTTCAAAGGGCCCAATGTAATTTAATACCGTATAACGTAACTACTCCTTAACTAGGGGCAAGGAGCTCGGAGCTGCCACCAGGTAGAAACAAGGTGCTAGGCGGATAAAACAAGGCAGAAGGCCGGGTTCAGCCAGGGGCTGGGGGGCGGTTGGCATGTGTTTGCCACCTGTGCTCTGGGCTGTCTGATCCTGCCTGTTTGCACAGCTCCACTCTGCACTGCGCCTGTCACCTGGCCGTTTTCTGTGCCACTTTCTCTGGCAGGAAAGTCCTCCTTCACTCTGTCCACCCAGTAAACTCCTGTTTATCCTTCGAGCCTCAACTAAACTGTCACTTCTTCCCAAGCCCCTTTGCTCACTCTGCTGTCTTCCTGCAGCTGGTTCACCTCAGCCGCTGTCAGCACCACGCACCTGCCTCAGAGACAGCACTTCTGTGTGACTGCCCACACCATCAGGTCCTGGGCAGATTTTTTTTCATCTTTAAGCCCCATGGCACCATACCTAACACTTAGTAGGACTATCAATATTTGTTGAATTAAATTCACTTGAATTTTCCAGAAAAATTGTCTTCCTTTCAGCGATCCTTTACAGAGGTATGGCCAGCTTGTAGTGGCCTGCCCAGGAGGGGAGCTAGCCACTGAATCAATAGGATGAATGTAATGGCTAATAGCCTGCCCAGGAGGGGGCTAGCAGCTGAGTCAACAGGATCAGGGAGAGCAAGTAACTAAGTAACTAGGAAGTAAGAAAGAATTTCGTATTAACTCCTATCAGCAGTTCAGCTTTCTTGCTTCTATAAGCTGCTTCCTGCTTTCTCACCAGAAGTAATGGCCTGAGTGACAGACTGCCCCCTCACCCTATATAAGCAATTTTCCCCACTGATCGGGGCCCAGAATTTGGAGACTGCCTCCTCTGGGTCTGCATGGGTAAGTAAAGTTCCACTCCGTACACCCAAAAGCGACTGAGTTGTTTTCTGTAACAAGCTAACTGTTTCAGAGGCTTCCTTGGACTGGTAACAGGTGCCACCGGGCACTGAAGGATGCTTTATGCACTCAGGTCACCCTGTGAGCCAGGCTCCAGTGTCCTCCCAGTTTCACAGACCAGGGTTTCAAGGTTTATCTATCTGGTAACTGACCAGGGCAGGATTCAAACCCAGGACTGCTGATTTCGACCCAAACCCACGCTCTGGCCTTCATCTGTGAACTGTGATCTGCCTGGATTCTCATCTTGACCACGGCCATCTAGAGCTTTAAGAAGTACCATCTTACTGCATCTCTGGGCTGAACTTGCCTGTGAGGAAGAGCCATGGGTTTTTGCTCAGACCAGACTCTCTTAGAGGTCATCTCCATTTGTTTATTCGCTCCCATCTTTCAGGCCTGTTTTCCCTAAGAGCCCAGAATCAGGAAGAGCAAATACAAGCCTCAATAGCTAAGTCCCTGTGGTTTGAGCCTCTCCTCCGCCCTAAACGACTGGCACTTCTGTGCCACATTTTCTCTCTGGAGAGGAGACTTGGATCATCTCTGTGGGGAGCCACGAGCGCTGTTCTGGTCACCAGCACTGTGCTGCAACCGAGAGTCCTCTGCTCTCCCTGAGCTCCCGATCTAATAGGAGGCAACTCACTGTGACTGCAAAATGAGGAGGTCAGTAAAAAAAGCCCTGAACTGAATCGGAAAGGCCTGGATCTAATTCCAAATTCATGCCCACAACCCCGAAATCCAAACAGCTCTGCACACTGAGCCTTGTTCTTCTTTTTTAATCATTTGTGTTTTTTCGTAACTTTTGGAGGCAAAACCTGACCTCCAACATGAAGTTCTTAATGTGGTCGTTATTCGTTCCCTTACTGTGAATATGTATGTGTTTTGTTGCAAAGCAGCGTGTCTGATGGTGGAGTGCTGCCCCATCCCCCACGTGGGGCAGAGATAAAACACAGTTCAGAACCCTGAGGCATGCACATCTCACCCCAAGTGTTTCGAAAAGGAATGTGAATTTGTGCCTTGTGATCAATTGAAAAATATGTATGAAAAAATTTCGTAAACTAGAAAGCAACGAGCTCGGGTAAGAAGGTCTTATGGTGTGATCGCTGTTTCTGTGTAATGGGGGCGTTCAGGAGCCCAGAAGTGGATCAGTAGATGTCTTAGGGGGAGTGACATTTGAGTTGGTTCTAAAACAGTGAGTTGAATTTTTCACTTCCTGGAGAATCTGCGGGAAAGCCTGGGCCGAGGCAAGAGCATGTGGAGACTGCAGGGAAAACAATGTCTCAAAAGCTTGAGGGCATGGACTTTGCTGGCTTACACAAAAGCTCAGATTATATGTCAGAATGCCAGAGAGAAGCAGCACAGATGA
This sequence comes from Artibeus jamaicensis, assembly GCF_021234435.1. Taxonomy (NCBI): domain Eukaryota; kingdom Metazoa; phylum Chordata; class Mammalia; order Chiroptera; family Phyllostomidae; genus Artibeus; species Artibeus jamaicensis. The sequence continues at coordinate 13,356,948 of NW_026522057.1, forward strand.
TCCAAAGGGGCCACCAGTCCATGGTCCATGCTGTCTGGGCATAGTGTGTCTTTGCAGTGCCAGCTGATTTGTGCATTCACAGAAAAGCTTCGCTGTCTGCTTAGCGGGCTGGGGAGCTTCTGACGCCTCCGCTTCCCCTGGCCCGTCCAGCAAGAATCAAGCCCGCTCACCGCTCCTGGCAGGTGCTCACTCTCCTTGCTGCCTTCCGCTTGGTCTGGAGGAAGCCGCCAGCCATTTGACTGCTCCAGCATCAGACTACCAGGCTCACATGGATCATACACTTACTGCTTTTGGTGGCCTTGAGCAATCTGTATCCCTTCTTTTGTGCCTTTGTTTCTCGGATATAAAATCAGAATAATAGTAGAAAGCTGGCATGGAGAGCACTCAGCATAGTGACTCACCGGTAAGCACTCGAGCAGCAGTTACTGTTATTATTACAAGGACCCCCCTCCAGCCGCACATAAACACGCACATTCCTCAGCATTTACCAAAAAAGGGGGCGGAGGAATCTCTCTCTCTATTCTCTCTGCCACGTCGTCAACTTCTTCCTAGTTACCCACTTTCTCTAACAAGTATTTTTATTTTGTTTTTTTATAGCTGTTTCTCAACCATGGTGAGGTACAGCCTCCCTTATTTTGGTCATAATCTGGTACAGGGGTTCCCACATTGGGACCCCCAGAGTCCTTGCAGGCAGTCAGAGGGGTTCCCAGACTAATTTCAGGATGCTGGGGACAGGAAGGTAAGTAAGTAAGAGCACCAACTTTGCAAGTAGGGAAGCCTCGCCACTGTCCAAGTGTCTTACCTGTCCAGTGATCTCTGGCAGCCTCCACTTCCTACCTGATAGAATGGAAATAGTAATACTTCCCTCATGGAAGTGTTACATCTTAGATCGTGTATTTAAAGCCCCAGCACAGGACGCCGTGTGTAATAAATACCTGCCACCATTATTACTATTAGTACAAGACATTTCTTGAAAGTCACACTTTTACTGCAAAATGGAGCCTCAGACATAATTAAAAGGTCAGATTTCCATGAAAAGTGGGCAGAGTTACATCAGTGTAGAGCGGTGACGCTGTTGCCTAATGCTCAGAGCCCCCGGCCAGCAGTTACACGTGCCTTTAGTAAGCACAGATGAAGAGAATCCTTGCTTAGCAAGTCCGTTTGGGCAGAGAAAGCACCGCAGACGTGAAGCCTGAGGGGTGTGGGGAAGGAAAGGGTCCCGTAATGAAAAGCCACAAGGACCCACCAGTCTAGCACACTGATCAGTGCTTTCTGGCTGGAAGATCTTAACAAAAGTAACACACGGATATTGTCACTGGGCCACGCTCAGAAGCCCTTTGGCAGGTTTTGCCCATTGACCAAAGTTCCAGGGGCCCCTGGGGCCCGCAGCGGTCAGAGGGAGTTGTTCCATACACTGGGAAGGAGAACTGCTCTTGGAAGTGCTCGGGTGCCCGCCCCACCCCCACCCGTTTTACAGGCGGAGAAACAGCCCAGAGTGGCACGGCCATCACATGGTAGGGCTGCACACCTAAGATGCTTGCTCCCGGTCCAGTGTGCTTTCTGAGCAGGTTCCTCATCCAGAGGGGGCACCACGCCAGGGGGTGACCCACAGTCACCAGGGAGTTCTTTCTGAGGGACAAAGGTCATCTCAACTTCCCTCTGCAGGAAAGTCTCCCCCTCCCCTCTGTGTGTCATGAGGGGGAACAGGAGTGGAGGACAAATGAGCCAGCTCAGGGAGGCCTGGTCGGTTGCGCCTGTTCCCGAGGCCTCCTCAGGACGCCCCTGTTTGGAGAGTCTGGGCAGCGGGTCAGAGCCGGGGCCTGGAGCCTGTGTGAGTGAGCACACCAGGCGCCCGATGAGCAAGTTCTGGGAAGCAGAAAGTTCATCCAGGCCAGCGGACTCTTGAACTATTTTCTGTCTCGGAGTGGGTGATGCGGCTGAGCGGAGTGGGTGGTGCGGCTGAGCGGAGTGGGTGGTGCGGCTGAGCGGTCACCAGGGATTTCCCCCTTGCAGCTAATGAGAGACTCAGCCTGTACGCTGTTCCTTACAGCACCTTTCTCGTTTCCGACAGAACCCAGACTCCTGGGCGCACAATGGCAGCGGGCACACAGCAACGCACACGACGGTGCTGCCTAACGTGCTCTGGGGAGACGGTGTGAGTGAAAGACGCCCTGTCTGCCCTGGGTGACATTAACATCTCTCTTTGGCTTTGTGTGCAGACTGAAGGACCTGGAGCTACCTGCCGTGGGCGGGTCAGACGTCCACGTGAAGATGCTGGCAGCCCCCATCAACCCATCTGATATAAATATGATCCAAGGTAGCCTTGCTTTCTGTGGTTTACATGGATTGGCTTTTTTGTTGTTGCTGCTCAGTCACCCCCTCACTTTCATCCCTCCTCAGGTGTGGGTGTGAGATGCCTGGGGTAGCAGCCGCTGTGCCCCAGATGCAGATGCACAGTCTGCAGGCAGTGTGAGCCCCTGGCCTCCTCTCCCTGGGTTGTGAGGCTTTTCCAGAATTAGGAGGATTGCAGTAGGAGTAAACCAACCACAGCGATGAACCTGCAACATACTGGGCTCCTTTCTTACATTATCTGGTTGAATCCTCCTAATAACCACAAATGCAAAAAAGCATTGTCCCCCTTCACAGGTGAAGAAGCTGAGGCTCAGAGCGGTCGGGTGGTAACTAACACAGCTGGTCAAAGGCAGAACCCAGGTCGGGCTTAGGCCTGACTTGAGGTCCATGCTCTCGCTGCCCAAGCCTGGTCGGATGACCCTCTGTGCTCTTCCTCCTTAGGGAATTACGGCCTCCTTCCCACGCTGCCTGCAGTCGGAGGGAACGAAGGCGTCGGACAGGTGGTGGCAGTGGGCAGTGGCGTGACCGGGGTGAAGCCAGGAGACTGGGTGATTCCAGCAGCTGCTGGTTTGGGTGAGTTTCTCCAGGTACCTGCAGCCTTTCGTTGTTCCAGATCCTAGTTCACACGCACTGGAGAGGTTTGCTCACTGGCTCACTGCAACTAAGCAGCTCGGGGTCTATTGTTAAGTCCACAGACCTCGCCTACCCTCAGGGCAGGTGGGAGCTGAACACAGAGAGCAGAAATTCTGTCTCTTCCGCTCAGAAGGTGAGTTGCCTGCTCTCTCATCTCCATGGGCTCATGTGGATTGGAGCTGTGATTCTCTGAATCCCCAAATCCCTGCTGTGAGGTTCAGTGTGGAACACAATCAAGACAGCCCCTGCCCTCCAGGAGGTTAAGGTCCAACTGAAGGAATCTCCAAACCAATAACCTCAGCAAAGGGAATGCTACAAATTCAAATTCACAGGAAGCGGAAGACGTTCCTGGCGACTCTGTGCGCCAGTGTGGGGGGGGGGGGGGGGGGGACAGTCTTAAGGGAGAATCAGGGCTTCCTGGAGGAGGCTCATAGGAACAGACCTTTGACAGATGAGTTTTGTCGATGGAGAGGAGCCAAAATCATTGCATTTGGAGGAAACAGAGGAGCAAAAACACAAAGATGAGTTTGGGAAATGGCAGAAAATCCGGCACAGCCTCAGCAGAGGATGTGCACTTGGGAGAAGGTGGCGTGAGTGAGAAGGTCACAAAGGTAATGCGGCCACACGGGACCCTGCAAAAGCCACACAAAGCATTAGGGCCCCCTTTTCAGTAAGGAGTCATTGCTGAGTTATTCAACACTTGGTGGGTTTTGAGGCGCAAATATTACACAGAGGAGTCCTCCCAGCAGCCACGGGAGGGAAGCGGACAGACATTGTCAATCCCATTGGGCAGGAGGAACTGAAGCTTGAAAGAAGCCCTTGCCCAAACTGAAATAGCGGACTGAAAGAGAACTCACCAGACTCGCTTTCTCTGTTTTCCCCACTACACCCCAGCTGTAGGACTCTATGGGTTATAACTTCCAGAGAGTCAACTCAGACTTGCTTTACAAAAAAAGAAGCTAATCAGTCTGTGAAACTGGGAAATGCAGGAGATAGAAGGCTTCAGGCAGAGCTGGAGCCAGGAACTGCAGTGATGTCAGAGCCCTGTCTTTCTCTTGTTCTTATTTGTTCTTAGATGGGCTCTCCCACACAGTGATATAGTAATAGCAACAAATATTTATCAACCACTCCCTGTGCACCAGGCACTGTTCTGAGGACCTTACATATATTAACTCATTTATTCCCACATGAGGTAGATACTGTTATTCCCATTTTGCAGATGAGACGATAGTAAATGTAAAGGATTAAGTAATTGCCCAGGATCATCTAGCTAGTAAGTGGTAGAACTAAGATTCAAAATCCCCTCTGTTACATAACCTTTCATAGATGGCCACCGGCAGCCAGAGGTTTACGTCATCCTGAGAACATCCTGCACAGTCCATTCAACACAATCATATCCATCCCCCAGCAGGGCACCCAACAGTCCTCTCTGGGTCCTTGCCCATCCGTGACCCCACCACCAGGGCAATAGGGTTGGGCCAGTCCAATCGCTTAGTTGATTCTCTTGCCCATCTCTGTGGTATGGAGGGTGGGCCTTGTGGTTGAGAGCCCCAGAGGTTAGGAAGCAGTAGTTCTAGAAGGAAAAAGGCGGGGGGAAAAACAAATGAACCAGTAACAGAAGTCCACGAGAAGCTCTTTGCTTCTCTGAGATCAGGAGAGCTGCCGAGAATGGCCACACCCTCTCCTCCCGCCACCTGGCAGTGAACGTACCCGGCCATGTGAACGAACGGGGAGCTGCAAGGGCTCACTGGACACCGGCTGGTGCTCGGACCAGTGCCCGTGCAGGGTGAGGAGCACATGTGGTGGGGCAGGTAGGCCCTGCCCGCAAAGGGCTCCCGCCTGGGAACAGGAAAACAGCTATACAACGCAGTGTAACAAGTGCCCCTCTCACCGGATGGCACAAAGGCGAGAATCCTGTATCAGGAAGCTTCAGGAACTGACGATTGAACTTAGTTGGAAACACTGAGTAGTGGAAACGCAGCCAGCGGGCTGGGTGAGGGAAGGCTTCCCTGGCAGGGAGTACAGCATGGGCAAAGGCATGGCGCCATCACTGCTGCAGGCAGCTCAGTGTGGCTGGGCCCGGGGAGAGACCGTGCAGAAGCAAGGTGAGGCTGGAGAGGTGGGCTGGGGCCCAGACAAGGAGGGCTCTCATCCACGGTCAGAGGGGGCCTGGTGAGGCGTTAGGAAGAGGAACGATTTGATCAGACTCCTGCAGTGCAGAGAATGCTCAGGAAGGGCAGCAGCCACGTGGAGGCAGGAAACCAGTAAGGAAATGCCTGACTTCAGGTGATGAGTGTCTGGACAAGACAATGACGCAGGACTGCAGGAGACATGGGTTTAAGAGCTAAAGTAACAGAACATGGTAATTAGACTTGGAGAGAACAACAGAGGACATCTGCCAGGCGTGTGGGTAATTGCACAGGGGATGCCGGTGGTGGTGGTGGCCAGAACAGGTCTTTCTCCCTGGAGGAAAAGCGAGTCTTTTAAACCAGGTGCCAGTCAGAGAGGATGAGGATTTTATGATTATCAGGACTATAATTAGTTCAGTTTATTCAGTAAACATTTTGGGAACATCTGTGCTGTACTGGGCCCTAATATACAGCAGTGAACAGACCTGGTCTTGTCGTGAAGGCTGCAGCTCAGTAAGAGTGGTAATTAGGTAAACAGCTAAGTCCTCTACTGGCCAAGTCTTGGTCATTTTTCATGGTATTGAGCTGCCCAGCCATTGCTGTGGCTCTAGTGAGCTTTTCCCCACGTGCATCCCAACTAGTCCCGAGGGCGACGGGGCCGGAGAATGTGTGATCTAACCTACCCATTGCAAACAGTCAAACCCCGGCTGAGGCCCTGGCTGATGTGGCTCAGTGGATTGAGCCCAGGCCTGCGAACCAAAGGATCCTTGGTTCCATTCCCAGTCGGGCACATGCATGGGTTGCAGGCCAGGTCCCCAGTAGGGGGCACACAAGAGGCAACCACGCATTGGCGTTTCCCTCCCTTTGTCCCTTCCTCTCTGTCTAAAAATAAATAAATAAACAAACAAACAAATAATTTTAAGGGCCTGGCTGAGGCAGCACGGAGCAGGAGAAAAGGGACTGGCCTGGGAATCACATGCGGGCTCTCCTTCCACCTGCCCTGTCTGACCTTAGGTCACAACTATTGCATTTTGGGCCTCAGTTTGCTCATCTCTAAAATGGACTAATAGTTACTGCCTTGCAGCTCAGACACTACTCAACTGAGGTAATGGGTGCAGCGATCTTTGCAAATGCTAAATCTCTGTGTACATTAGATCAGGGTTAGGAAACTTTTTTCTTGAATGGCCAAATAGTAAATATTTTAGGCTCTGCCTAACGTACCACCCCTACTCAACTCTGCCATTTTAAGTAGCCATAAACAATTTCAGAAAGTGAGCGTGGCTGTGTTCCAGTAAAACTTTATTTACAGAAATAGGTGGTGAGCCGGATTTGGCCCACGGGCTAGTCTGCCGACCCTGCATTAGGTGATGGAGATGGCGAAGGGTCAATGGCACATGTGTGAGCAATGGCTGTGCCCAGAGCTGGGGCCCAAGACTCAGGACCAGCAGAGGGGCGGTGCTCCTTTCCCACCCACTCGGCACACGACGGTCTGCACGAGCGCCATCGCGCTGAATCTTCACACAAATGCAGCGAGATGCTCTCCTCTCTGTTTCATACAGTGGGAAAAGTGAAACTCAGAAAAAGTGAAGTAAAAATCTGAGATCGCACCACTAATGGGTGGCAGAACAGTTTTTAATCAGGTCTCTCCAGCTCCAAAGCCTCAGGGTTTCTCCTTTCAACCCCTGGAGTCCCTCGGGGCTGGCCTGGGCACTGTCCTCACCCCGCCCAGGTCCTACTGAGAAGAGGATTAGGGACAGTCAGGCCCCAGAAATCCCTGTCAAGGGCTGAATCTCCCTTGTCGTGCCACTAAGGGGAATTAGAAGACAACCTTGATTTCATGCATACAAGCCGGGCACCAAGCGTTTGGCATGGACTAGAGTACAGTAAATGTGGGCTGCAATGCGGGGGTGACGATCACGAAGAGGACGATGAAGACTTGAGAACCAGGCCCAGTGAAGCCCAGAGAACACCAAGGCCCCTCTGGGACCCCAAAGGAACCCTTCAGTTTTTCAGCCTCTTATTTTTTCTCAGTCACAGATCTGCTCTGGGATTGACACGGCCTTTAATCGTGTCCTGCTCCTTATCCCCAATTCCCGGTCCCTAAAGTCCAAATATTTTCTACACTCCTGCAGCACAATTAGTAGTCGCTTAAGCTGCCTCTTACCCCCCATACCTGGGACGTGTGGCACCAGGAGACAGGATTCCGGCAACTGAGTAATGAGTGCGCATACCCACGGGCTTCGGAAATTTCGGCCCAGGGCCCTGGGACAGCACAGCCAGCAGACACAGAGCCAGCAGGCTGCGCGGAGTTTCCGTACGGCAGTTTCCAGCCTCGTGTGTGCGTGGCACAGCCTGACTCCAAAGTCGTCCTCTCCGCCTCCGCTTTGTATGAGACCCTGCCTGCCTGGGCGAGCACCTGCCACCCCGCCCCCGGTGCCCTTCAACCCCTGCCGACATATCTTCAGCAGACAGTTCAAACCCATCTACTCTTCTCCATGCCCACCGCCAGCGTCTGGGTCTAGACAACCATGGTCTCAGGGCTCAACCCCTGCAGAAGCCTCCTGGTCGGGCCTCCCATCTCCACTCTGCCCCTCACCACGCCCGTCTCTTCCTCTAAGCAGCAACAAAGTGTCTTAAAGCATAAATCCAGTGGCCCCAGGGTTCTCTTAAAGCTCATTAGAAACTTCCCGTTCACTAAAATAAAATCTATTCTCCATGCCATGGCCCTGAGCTCTGTTTTTCAGACTATAGGTTATGACCCATTCGCAAAATCAGTAAAGTGAGTTGCAAACGGAATTCTTTTTTACTAGGGCAGAGTAGAATGAAGAATGAGATGGTAGGGTAAATATTGGTCCGTGAAAACATTTGGTGTGTGTGTGTGTGTGTGTGTGTGTATACACACATGTATTAATATATGTATAGACACACATATATGAAGACAGATACATAAATATTTATAGAGAGAGATACACAATCACGTATACACACCAACAGAGAAAGAGATTCATATATGCGTGTGTCCTGAGTTACAGCATCACTCATGGTTCCTCTAGTCCAGATCATGAAATTCTCTGAAACATTCATTCAGCCCGTAATACCTCAGCTACATCTTGACCACTCTTCCCATCACTCTCTGCCCCCGATTTCCACCCTGATGTCCGGCCTGCCTCAGAGTCCCCGTGTGTGCGTTCTCCTCTGCCCCGGATGTCCCTGAGTGGCTAATGACACCACCCTTTAGCCTGTTACCTCCTCAGAGAAGCTGTCGCTGACTCCCGTCTAAAGTAATTCTCTCCACTGTTACTCTGTCCCTCTATAATTTATAATTACTGTGTTTTCTTGTTTGTTTCTCACTTGTTCTACTCCACTAGAGTGGAAACTCCACGAAAGTAAGGCACGCATCCGCGCTGTCCTGGTGCGTGGCTCATAGCAGGTGCGGGCGGGGGGGGGGGCGTCTGAGGAGGGAGGGGCAGCCTGGTTTCCAGGCCACTGGGCGAGTCGCTTCCTTAGTTTCCTGCTCTGCAGAGTGAGGAGGTTAAACTCCCGACTCTCAAGGGCCTTCTCAGCAGTGACATTTTACGAGTCTTTAGTCTGGGACTGGAGTGTGGCTTGGTAGTTCATGATCATTTCTTTCCATTTATAGGACTTTTTTATTGCCCGTATCTCATTTGATCTGTGCAGCAGCTCTCGGAGGAGGCCAGCCAGGCTCTTCCTGACAGTGTCGTTTATCTACTAGAGGAACGAAAACTCGAGTGACGTGGGGATTTGCCCAAAGTAGCAGACTAACACCACCGGGTCCCAAACCTAGGGCTCCAACTTCTACTTCCATGTGTTTTCCCATAACCCCACCCAAGTCAGCCTGCCCTGGGTGAGACTGCGGACCCAGGAGGAAAATGGGAGCTTTCTTGGCCTCTCACTTTCCTGGTAATGATGTTACTGTCTTACCCTCAAAGTGCAGTAGCCTGAGATTCTTAGCCACCCACTGGGTAGCATTAGCCAATGGTAGTTAACGTGGGAACAACACAATCTACACCTCACTTAATTATGAGGACTCAGAGGCATCCAAAAGGACTTCAAGATTGTTTTTGTTCTCTAACCCTTCTTTGAAGTCTGCTGTCCTAGAGGCCCGTGCACTGAGGAGGGTGGACGGGGGTAGAGGAGGAGAGGGCCCTCCTTCACTGCCCAGAACTCCTCCGCTGACCCAGGAACCTGGCGGACCGAGGCCGTGTTCAACGAGGAAGCGCTGATCGCAGTTCCCAGCGACATCCCTCTTCAGAGCGCAGCCACACTCGGCGTCAACCCCTGCACAGCCTACAGGATGCTGATGGACTTCGAGCAGCTGCGGCAAGGTAGGACCCTGCAGGCGGGAGGAGCAGGCCAGCATCTTCCAACTGGGTGTGACCCAAGTCCTGGCGCCGAGGTCAAGGGCACTCAGGCTTGGGGAGGAAGACGGGCCCTCACTCGGGTGAGTGTGGTGTGGATGCTTCTGCTTAGAGAGATGTTAGCTTGGTTCCTGGAATACACGCTGAACCCCCATGAGGAGCACATTCTGGAAAACTGCTGAAGGGTCACATTCTTGGAGCTTGGGCCGGAATCCTGTCATTCAGCAAAAACAGGTCGAGCTAAACCCTAGGGATACAGAGCCAGGCGAGGTAGACACAGGCCCTGTGTTTTCAGTAGAATGCTGAACTCAGTAATTCCACTCGGCATCCACGTATCACTTTGCAGTTCACATGGGGGCCTCCACGGCTCTCCCACGTTGGATGCGTGCAGTGGTCAGAGTGCGCAGTGAGCGAGGTGCCCCTGGTTGAGATGCAAGCCCCAGACTGACAGCCTGGGCCTGAACTCCAGCTTCACCTTCACTAACTGTGTGCCGGCCTCTCAGGTCATCAGACTTTGTGAAACGGAGGCTGGGAATTCCGAGGGTGAGCTGAAACCCTGCAGTGACACCTGGCGCAGGGCCTGGCCTACAGGGCAGTGACCACCCTGCTTTCACCATTCGTCCTTTTCAGGAAGGAGGAAGCTGAGATGCAGAGACGTAAATTATCCGTGTGAGATCCCTCAGCAAGGAAATGACAAAACCGGGTGTTTTGTTTGGGGTTCCCTGGTAGCAGAGTCCGAGATAAGGCCTGGGGACACACAGTTCACTGGGGAGGTAACTTGGGAATCAGGAGTAAGGGAGAGGGGAGAGTGAGATGGGAAGGGGGAGAAGCCAGTGAAGGCCGGTTACTGGGGTGGGCGACCACGGCTCAGTCCTGCAGGGGCCCTCCAGCGACCCTCAGAGCACCCACCTCAGCATTACCTGCAATGGCAGGAGGTCACCCACCCACTCTCATGCCCCATGTGGGAGGCTTCCCTGCACGTTGTGCATGTCCGCAAGCTGGTAGGACCGTGGAAGTCCCCCAGCTTACCCCTGCCATGCCAGCGAGGAACCTGAGACCAAGAGGTGTTGGAATACAGTAAACTTAGGTGGCCGCTGCCGCCCCAGGCCAGCTGGAAACCAACCCCAACTTCCCACGGAGAGCAATGCAGGTCTCGCAGCGCTAGCAGAGCAGTCCTAGCAACTGACAGCGGGGAAAGCCAGCAGGTGTGGCCGGGGACCTTTGCTCAAGCCTAGTGAGTGGACACTCTGGTCATCTGTGCCTCACCTCTTCGGGTCACCCCTGACCTGGGCCACCACTGTGGTGGACACAGCAGGGCATTCTGCGACACCCCACCTCAGGTGCCCACCATGCCCCTTCACTTTCCTGACTCGGGGCTGGTGTGGCCTAGGCTAGATTGGCATTGAACTTATGATCTTGACCCACAGTAAGAATTCCATTTTGTATTAAAATCCAGAACATAGACATGTATGAATATACATATAATGGGAACCAAAATTTCATAGAGCAATATTTACCCTTACTATGTGTGATGTGCTCTGCTGTTTTTTATTCTAGTCCCTTCTGTTTCACTAAAAAAAAAAATGCCACTTGTGACCCACTCCATTGATTTCATAACCCACTAATGACTGACAGCCTGTGTGACACCCTGACCTCAGAGAATGGGTGTCCTTCCAGGACGTCCTCTGTCTCTCGCACCAGATCCTGCTGCCTGTCCACACCCGGACAGCACTCCAGGGGAACGGAGCGCCTTCCCGGGCACGACAGCATCGGCTCCATTTCGGAGCGTCCCGACTGATGCTGGCAGGGCTCCCGCTTCATTGGGAGGGAAACCAGTTCAGAGAGGCCATGACCTGCCCTGTCTCGTTCAGTTACCATCACTGGCGAAGCAGGACTCACACCCAGGCCCATCCTGTTTTAGGGTGCCCGTTTTCCCCAGCATGCCGCACTGCTTCCCCAGGAACTACTTCCAGATCTAGGGCTGGGCTTGGACTACAAACTATAGGACCCTGTTTCAGGGGCTGTGCAGCTTCTCCAGGATGGCTGTCATCCCGTTTCCAGGCCATGAGCCTTTATTAAGCAGTATGGAGGGAGAGTAGGCATAGCCTTCGCCTCAAGAAGCTGCAAGCTCTGGGTACAGTTGGACCCATATACAACCAAGTAGAAGATGAGGCCCACTGTGTGGATTAGCAGAGACAGATGCCTGCAGAGTGCTGTGGGGAAGAGCCTAGGAGGGCTTCATGGAGGAAGCTGCACACTGGAGCTGCACTTCAAAGGATTTCAGTAGGATTTCAAAATGAAGGGAGAAAGAAGAAAGTATTGCACACCAAGGATATAACCTAATCAGAGATTTGAGGACATAAGAATTGGAGGATGACAAAGGATATAAAATCATTTTTACACAGCAGGGTCTAAATTTCGCCCACTGTAGACTCTGATATGCCAAGTCTTAGGAGGCACCGAGGGTGTTGTGGAAGTTTGGGGGGACCATTGGGAGAAGAGGGAGCAACACTCCAAGGTCTGAGAAGGCTCCTCAGCCAGGTCCCTGCGCCCCGTGAGCCTAAGTACTCCATCTCTTGCCTAATGTGATAGGAACGCAGGCTGGAAGCCCTTGACCAATTACATGTCTCCAGGGCTTGATCTGAGTCTCTTCCTGGCTCCACAGGAGATTCTGTCATCCAGAACGCATCCAACAGTGGCGTGGGGCAAGCAGTCATCCAGATCGCCAGGGCCCTGGGCCTAAGGACCATCAACGTGGTCCGAGACAGGTACGTGGGAGGTGGCATCCCAGATCCTGACTTGGGCCTTTCCACCTGGTGTCCCTGCGTCTCCACCAGATGGCGCCCTTGCATAAGCAGGCTGCTCAGGCCCAGCTGTCAGAGAAGAGAGACTAAGTCTGGACTTTAGGACAAGCGAATCTCGCAAAGGTGAAGGGAGGGCAGGAAGGAGGTGGAGCTGGTGGTGATTGAACACTAGCAGAGTTTGAAACTCTTGACTTGTGATAACCCCATGTTTTCAGACGAGATCGGGCGCTTTCAGGGTGGTATGGCCGTAGACGACCCCATGTTTTCAAAACCACAGTACATATATGGGAAGGTTTTCAGCTGTGTTACTCTTTCTGTGAACCATCTAACCCAGGGCCTTTCCCTTGCATGAGTGTGCACCTCTTAAGTGCACAGAATACGGATTGAAGGGCAGGGGCAGGTTCATCACCTCTGTTTTATCCATGAGGAAACTGAAGCTTCAGAGAGGAAGCAGCCTGCTCAGGGGGCTGCACCCTGCAGGTCCGTAACAGACTTCCCTTCCTGACTGGTTCCCCTTCCCTCAGATCACTACACCCGGCTGTCCACAAGTGTGGCCCTGTCTGTCGTGGAAGTGCGGGCTTAGGGGGAGAATTGATACTCGGTTCAGTTCCCCACCCCCTCGGGTGTGTTAACGGAAATCATTGTTTGCCTTGGGCACTCTGGGCTGGAGTGTGTTTGTACAGCACTCTGAAGAGCCCCTTGAAAAGAGAGGGGAGCGGAAAGGAAGTGGGGTTTGTCCTTCACTAGAAGAAATCAGGAAGTGAAATGACTTCTGGGTGGGGATGGTTTTGAGCATCCCTGAGCTGGCAGGAGCTGCACAAACCGCCCAGCCCCGAGCAAACCCAAGCCCAGAGATGGGGGAGCTTGATGCACCGGGCGGCGGCCCCACCCCCCCCACCGAGGTCTGGCTGACACCCAGCCCCAGCTTCCCACAGGGAGGCTCACAGGCTCACAGCTGCCGCAGAGGAGCCCTAGGAGCCTTGCTGGAGAAGGTGAGCACGTGTGACCAAGGACCATGTTTACTTTCCAGACCTGACATCCAGACGCTGGCCGACAAACTGAAGAATCTGGGGGCTGAGCACGTTATCACAGAAGAGGAGCTGAGAAAACCCGAGATAAAAAGCCTCTTTAAGGTACCTCGGATGCGGGGCAGTGCCCTCCAGTCCGTGCCTGCCCGCCACAGAGAGCTGGCTTCATCTAGAGCAGCTGGGACCCGGCCCCACTGTCCCTCCTCTCGTCGCCCCTCTGTCTCCTCGTGGGAGGCTGAAGCCCACCCCTCGGCCAGGGCACAGCGTGGAGCAAGTGCCCAGGGGCTGTGAGAGAGGCAGGGGAAAAGACAGGGTGGAGCAAGCCCTGTGTGAAGTGCAGTTTTGAATGTTTGTGTTGGGGCCACACAACCATGTAGCCAATGGGAATCTCAGAGCTGGGAGAGGGCCTGAGGAAACTGAGGCACAGACAGGAAAGAAAAAGAAAAGAATGACGTTCCCTAGGTACCTACCTTCCATTTTATCTGTTAGTCCCACAAAGCAGGTGCTATCTGTTTTATAGATGAGGAAACCCAGACTCAGAAAAGATGAAGGTTTTGACCGAAACCACACTGTCAAAGTGGTGGAGTAGGGGCTGCCCCCAGGACTCTCTGAACTCAGAGCTTCTGAACCTTCCAGAGCGTCCACCCCAGCACACTAGTCAGTGCCTAAGCCACATGTCAGCCTCTTCTCACTGAACCCCCAAGTGACCGAGCACACGCTCTGTCGGGAATGCACACCCCCCGAGGACACTCCTGACGCAGTGGGTCTAATACGAACTGAGCTCGGGGTGCCGAGAAGAGGTGCGCTTGGGGAAATGAAGTCCTTGGGAATGGACTGCAGCAGCCCTTTGTCTCTTCTTTCCCAGAGGAGGGGAGATCTGAACGAAATTCTCAAACAGATCATAGGATTAGGTTGGTAAAGAAAAGGCCATTCCTGAGCAGGGGAAAAAAGAGAACTCTAAGACAAGAACATCCTGTTTTCTTCACCCCAGTCCTCTAGCCACTTGGGCCAGGGAAGCGGTGGGTGGCAGCGTCCCCCCACGTGCAGAGCGGGAGCCCCCTCACTGCAGGCCCCTTGTTTTCCAGGACACGCCTCAGCCTCGACTTGCTCTCAACTGCGTGGGCGGGAAGAGCTCCACAGAGCTGCTGCGGCACCTGGCGTGAGTCCGTGAGCCCAGCAGGGCCAGTTCGCGGCACTCCCCTGGCCTGTAGCTGCTGGGCCAAGTCATGTCCTAGTTCTCTGGGCGCTTCCTGTCTCGGCCACCTTCATCACAAGTGACTGAGAAGCCCACCCAGCATTGTTTTTCCCAGGGACCCACTGCCAAGCTATCTGTGAGGGGGGTTGGTTATGAACTTATAACTTAAGGGCATCTTAAATAGTCACTTAGTCCTAGCTTATTAGCTTTTAAAAATAGATTCTAATTTCAGAGGTAATACGATGCTTATTGTAAAACATTTTGAAAGCATAAAAAAGTACAAAGGAAAAACTAAAGCACCAGAGCTACCGGTCATCCCACCACTGCGGGACTAACAGCGCGTGTCCTTCCCTTCTTTTTCCCATTAATGCAAACTCGGGCAGAAGTGTGCCCGAAGGGACACTTCCCAGCGACAGCAGGAATCCCCTAAACTGTTTCAGTTAACGTGTATTTGCTAGCACTCAGCAGCTGCAGCGTGTAGAGATGGCTGAGACACCCGAGGAGATCCCTCCAGAACTCACAGTCTAGGCGGGGAGATGGGTCAAAGGGCAGGGAAAACAGTCACTGAGAGTTTACTGTGCACTGAATCCTGTGCAGGGAGTTTGAGGTGCCCCTCCCCCAGCCACCCTGGCCAGGGGTGCTGTGCCCACCCCCATTTAAACAAGGCCCCAAGAGGATGGTCACCTACCCACGATCTAGGAAGCAGCAGAGCCAGGCTCAGCCCTGCTCCAGGCAGCCTCTGAGGGAAACTGCGGTGTGGCGGGGAGAGAGGCGGTCTGGGCCCATGTCAGCACCGTGCTGCAGGCGCACGCCTGAGAGCGGAGCAGGGCCAGACCGAACACAGGTCTCGAGCTTTTCTCAGCGGAGCGAGCTTCTCTGCGGAGCCTCATCAGAGTCTGGCTGGGCAGTTAGAGCGGTGGGCCCCCAACCCTGCCCCCACGTCCAGGTCACCTAGAGGGGTGGTGGTTGTTTTTAATAGAGACCCTTCCCCCCTGGTTCATTAGGTCTGGGGTAGGGCCTAGGAATCTGGATTTGGGGCCCTTCCCAGGAATTCTGAAAACAAGGTTTAGGCTTTAGAGTTGGAATAGAAGTGCTGTGGCAGATTCCAGAAGGGCCCCGTGCACCCACTCCGTTCTCTCTGACTCTTCAGGCCTGGGGGAACCATGGTGACCTACGGGGGCATGGCCAAGCAGCCCGTCATAGCTTCCGTGGTAAGCCGGTGGGGAAGGGAGGCCCGGACGCGGGCCCAGACTCCGCAGCTGTCTGGGTTCAGGCAGCCCGTCCCTGGGGGAGGAATGTTTACTTTAAGTGGTACCTGAAGTCCTCGCCCTCGGAGCCTCAGTGTGTCCTCTGTGTCCCCAGAGCCTGCTTATTTTTAAGGATCTCAAACTTCGGGGCTTTTGGTTGTCCCAGTGGAAGAAGGACCACAGTCCAGGTGAGTGCGTGGTAACCCCCTTGCCAGGGGTCACACAAAGGGCAGTGCCTGCTGTAGAAGCGACCAGACTTGGAGCCCTGGATCAGTGATTGGACGCCCCAGCCCCACAACAGAATAAAGGAAAACAGCCTCTAACTGCAGCTGTACTTAGCAACAGTTACCAGACTAAAGTGGGCTTAGTCCTCAGGGGCGTAACAGTGAGCAAGGCACACCCTGCCCTTCCGAGAGGCACTGGCGTGGGAAGACCGCCGTGACACACGACCAGGCAAAGGAGGAACGCTCTGGAGCCAGCCTGCCCGCGTCTCCCGTTTCTGGTTGTGGGTTGTGCCTGGCCTAACTGCGGGACCTGGACAACCTCTGCCCCGGTTTAGACGTCATCGTAGTTTAGACGTCATCATAGTTTAGACTGTTGTTGGCCCTATTTGGCAGAAGAGGAAACTGAGGTTCAGAGTGGTTAAGTAGCTTGCCCAAAGTCACCCCACCTAGGGAAGGGTGCAGCCAGGATGGGACTAGCTAATCTGTCTGACCAGAACCTGATCCGAGCTGGAACATTCTTCCCCTCCTGGTGGACTGGCTCCCCAGAGACTGACCCCCAAGTTGAGACTGAAGGATGACGAGGGGTCATCCAAGTGAAGAGAGGAGAGGGGTGGTGTGAACGGGGTGCTTCAGGAAGAAGAGACAGCATGTGCAAATGCCCAGCAGGGAGAATAGGAAACTGGACATACAGGTTGTGACCGCCTTATAAAAGGCCTTATAGTCTTCTTAAGGAGCTCAGAGTCTGTCTTAAGACAGCTAGAGAGCCGTGGAAGCGTTCTAAGCAGAGGGTATGATCATATGTGAACGCTGAATGCATTGATGTCTATGAGAAAACACTTCTCAGCCAAGGTCGTCACTTCTTACCTCCCAGTACCCTACTGGGTCCTCAGTGGGAGGGGATGCTGGCGGGTCTGCTCTCAGAGAGCTCCCTTCCTGAGCAGAGCTGATCTGTTCCGCCCAAGTTGTTGTGCCAGCTACATCCACCTCCCTCCCTGATCCTCTTCCGGCTGCCCTGCCTGGAAGTAATCCTGCCTCTCCCGCCATTCAGACTCCAGGTCACACCCCAGCAAGGTTCTGTGTGTCTGAGCCACCTGTCTGTCTGCCCATCAGTTCTGGGGCCACTCCCTATGTTCCTCTGCCCCCACCCCTGGCTCTCACTGTCCCGAACACGGGTGGGGACCAAGCAGCCTCCATGGCTGCCCTATCTGTGGCCAAGCCCTGGGCTCTCCAGGCTTTCCTGGGCTGCAGCGCCAGCTGCTACAGCAGGGGTGATGCGTGTGCCCTCTCCGAGCCCTGCCGCTGCTGCTGCACCCCTGTCTCACTGCCTCCAATGTCCCACAGCCCAGTTCAAGGAGCTGATCCTCACTCTGTGCGACCTCATCCACCGAGGCCATCTCACAGCTCCCGCCTGCACCGAGGTCCCCTTGCAGGACCACCAGGGTGCCTTGGAGACCTCGATGCAGCCCTTCGTGTCTTCAAAACAGATTCTCACCATGTGGTAACTCCAGCAGAGCCGGAGCGAAGTGTGAAGGGAAGGGGATCGATAGGACTGGTTTGGGCCCGTAGTCTGGGCCCTCAGCCTCCCACGGGCTGCTCCCCTCCTCCCAGTGACTTCCTACCAGGAGAGCTGCAAAGCCAGCCAGGGCCTTCTCCCAGGCCAGCCTCAGGGCACCTAATAAAGTCTGAACTTCCTAAACACAAACGAAACCCATAGAAGTCACCCCTTTTGAGAAGGGCCATTATTGTCACAGTGCATCTGCCATCTCCCAGGACTTAGATGCTCCTCCTTGCTTATCCTCCGTTTTTTCCCCCAGTGACCATTTACTGACACCCTGAAAGCAAAGCCAGGGTGGGCCTGGCAGGTACCAAAGCCAGTAAGACTCAATCTGTGCCCTCAAGCCACCCAAGCCCACAGAGGAGAATCTTCTAAAAGGGCAGGTTGAGCCCTGGCCGGTGTGGCCAAGTTGATTGGTCACTAGCCTGCAAACTGAAAGGTCACTGGTTTGATTCCCAGTCAGGGAACATGTCTGGGTCACAGGCCAGGTCCCCAGTTGGGGGCGTGCGAGAGACAATTGATGTATCTCTCTCACACTGATGTTTCTCTCTCTCTCTTTCTCTACCCCCCTCCCTAAAAGTAAATAGACAAAATCTTAAAAAAAAATAATGCCCTATTTCTAAGAAAAAATAAATAAAAATTAAAAAGCAGGTTGACTCATTCTCAGGTGGTATGCAGCTCAACGAAGAATCGTCCAGTCCAAAATTCAATAGTGCCTCTGTTGGGAAACCCTTTGTTAAACCAGGAATCCCATAATAGTTTCCATAGTGATCAGCGAGCTACAGAAGAGCCGTGTGGGAAGGTCTACAGGTGCCCTCTGGATAAGATTTGCCACCTTAAGCAGCTGAGTTCAGGATCCACTCCAAGTCCCTCATCGCCCTGTCCCTTATCCTCAGGATTAGGGGAACAAGCGATGTGTATGGAAGGCTTCTGTGGGCAGTGAAAAAAGCTTGAGAGGTGGTCAGGGGCTGCCCAAAGGCTTTCGGAGCGAGAGTTAAGGTTGGGTTCCTTGGGCAGTCCACACTGTTGGGCTAGAGGGAGTGAGGCGCCTGTGCAGGGAAGGGGCAGACAGGAAGGGGTAAGTTTGAGCGCACCATGGTTGGAGACCTCTGGGGGCGTTCAGAATTCCTAAGAACAATACCCCTGGGGGCCTGGGGGTGACATTTGGTTGGGCTTTAATGGGAGATGATTGTTTTCTCAGACAGGAAAGGGATACAAGCATTACAGATTAAGAGACCAGATTAAGCAGAATTGTAGAGGCAGGGCATTTATGTTTGCATCTTCTGACTTTCCCCCAATAGCCACTCTCTTCCTAGGAATTAAAACTGATGACTTTTAGGTGGGCACAGAGTAGGGCTACAATAAGCACTTCCCTGCCTCCCTTGCAGCAGATAAGGTCTGTCCCTTGTCACTGATGCAAGCAGACTGCATGTCAGTTTCTTAGGAGCCTCTTTCAAATAACTGCCATCTATTCTGAACTTTTTCTTCCCTTCCACCTACGGCCTGGCTGGGATGCAGATGTAATTCCTGGAGTTTGCATAGTCATCTTTGACCATGTTAAGAATGGGCCAGCAGCGAGAGAGCACAGGAGCCTGGGTGACACCCAGGAGCTTTGACTGTCCATCTTGGGAATTGAGGAATAAGTTTTACTTAAGAAATAAGCTTCTGTGATATTCAACCCCCTGGTGTTTGGACTTTCTCTGAACCTAACAATCGGAAGCTGAGAAAGTGCATTGTGGCGGTTTGTGATTCCCAGCTAAGGAACATGCACTTGATCCCATTGCAATAAGAAAAGATTTCTGAGCCAAAAGATCAAAAACCGCTTTGGAAAAATCTCTCCAGCAGCATGTTAGAAAATTTGGAGAAGGGAGGCACTAAAAGATAAAATCAGAAAATCCCGTGCTTCTGAATTTTAGATAAGTAAAATCTCCCTAAACTTGAAAGACCAACATCGGGGTTACCAGCATTTAAGAGGCCGGCAGAGGAAAGGAGGCAGACAAAATGATGTCAGAAGAGAATCTGACTTCAGCCCTGGCCGGTGTGGCTGGTCCCACAAACCAAAGGGTCTCAAGTTTGGTTCCTGGTCAGGGCACATGCCCAGGTTGTAGATTTGGTCCCCAGTAGGGGGCGTGCAAGAGGCAGCTGACACATGTTACTTTCTCGTTACTTACTCTCCCTTCCACTCTCTCTGGACTCGATCAAAGAAAAATAAAAATTTTAAAGAGAATCTGACTTAAAATGGATCACTTCTCCCATACTTTACAAGTACAGGAGATTACTTTTAATTTTCAGGCTGAATAATCTCTCTGTGGGGTTGAGACAGCTCTCCTGGCTCACTAAGTAAGCAATGCCATTTTTAATGGTTATAGGAGGAACCTTTGGCTCCAGGAAGCTAACATAAGACAAACCAGCATTACCTCCCAAACCAAAACTTGGGCACACCTGAAGCCCCAAGGCTCTGCGACTGGCTCTCCCTGGTGTCTTCTGGGAGCATCCATCCTACGACCAGTCTACAGCCACTGCTGTCATATTGATGATTGTCTGTGTTTGGAAGATGAGATCCTTAAGCCCGCTTTGCTCCGGGAAAGCATGAGGCCAAGAAGAAAAAGGTTCTTGCGTCAACCTGTGTATGCTGGAAGCGCTCAGTTGTACCCACCAGCCACATGCTACCTGGCAGGCACCATGGCCTGGGTGGGACACTGGGCCCAGACAGAGCAGCTGGAGAGGGTAGAAAAGAGACTCAGTCCTGGTACAGCACCTGCCTTCGTCTGGAGGCAGGAAACTCTTGGGGGGGGCGATAAATGGGAAGGAGACACTGGCCCCCTCTGAAAAGTAAGATAGTTTTCCCTACACCCCTAACCATCTGCAGTGTGCGAGTACTTTGACGTGTGTCTTCATTTGATTTTCACAGCTTCCCTGTATCGTTGCGATTTTAATATCACCACTTTGCTGAAGAGGAGGATGCTGAGAGAGATGAGGTGACTTGCTCAAGGTCACAGCAGGCAGCAGAGCTGCCCCCAGACACCAGGTCCCTGATCCTGTCTGGTCACCATACCAGTCAGTCCCAATTCTTTTGGCCTCACAGTTGGCCTTGAGCTCCCTCTTTTCTCAGGGCTCCTTGATCTTGTTCGATGACAATTAACATGTCAATCAGAGGAGTTCAAATTGCCCTGAGTCTATGTCTCATGGGTGGCATGAAAAAAAAAAACAGCACAGAACCAGGAGGTCATTGAAGTAGTCCATTTACTCATTCAGTAAATAGTCTGAACACCCATTATGTGAAAATCCCTGTCCCTGTCTCCAGGATAAAGCAGGAGACAAAAAATACCCCACAAAGACAAAAAACAAACTGGGGCCCCTGATACCAGGGAACTTATATTCTAGTGGAAAAGAAAAACTGAGTGAGTGAATAAACAAGGTAATTAGAGCATGATAAGTGTAGTGAAAAAATAGTATGGGGGGCATGAACTTGGAACAAGGTGAACACGGAAGGTCTGAGGCCTGAAGAAGGAGCCAGCCATGTTCCAGACAGAGGGAGCAGCACACTTAAAAGCCCTGATGTGACCCTGGCCTGGTAGCTCAGTTGTTTAGAGCATTACCTTCATATGTGGAGGCTGTGAGTTCAATCCCTGGTCAGGGCACATGTAAGAATCAACCAGTGAATGCATAAATAGGTAGAACAACAAATTGATGTCTCTCCCCCTTCCCTCATGCTCTCCCTCCCTCTCTCTAAAAATCAATAAATTAAACCTTTTTAAAACCCTCATGTGTGAACAGTATGATGAGGCCTGAACTAGCTTAGTAAGTGAAAGTGGAGAGACGTGAATAGGTTCATGAATATTTAAAAGGAAAAATCAAGAGGACAGGTGGTTGAAGGTTGAACTTTGGCACTTTGCTGGCTAGAGGTGCCACCCCCCGAGTTAGGGAGCACCAGAAGGAGGCTCAGGTGTTAGAGACAGGTGTTTCCCCCCCCCCCCCGCTGTGGGGCTCTTTTCTCATCCCTACGACAGACTGATCACATTATAGGACAACCAGGGTTAGTGCTAGTTCTTAATATTATGATCCTCACACTTTACTAAATTCTGAATGGATCAAAGATTGCAATAAAAAATAAGCCCTAGAAGTAACAGAATAAACCAGGGGAGGTTTTGGTTTTGTGGTGGGGGGTTTAACCTCAGTATGAAGAAGGCCTTTCAAACTACAGCACAAAATCCCAGAATCAAAGACAAAGAATGGGTAAGTTTGATCCCATAAATATCAAATATTTTTGCATGGCAAAAAACACTAGGCAACTGGGGGGAGATATTTGCAACTCATCTGACAAAGAGCTAATTTGCCTATTATACTGTCAGCTCCTATGGAAAAAAAATTAAGAAAAATGGTCAAAAGATATAAAAGACACAGAAGGTAAAATATAAAGTTCTCTTAAACATAAAATAAGGCTCACCCCACTCAAAATAAGATAATTTCAATTTATTGTACCCTACCCAAGATACCATTTTTCAGCTATCAGATTGACAGAGATCATAAAATTTGGTAAGTGTTAATGAGGAAATGAAGAATTGAGCAATATCTGTCAAAATTACATTTGCCCACACCCTCTGAGTACTTCCAGGAATAGATACAACGCACACAAACACACACACACACACACACACACACACACACACACAGTTACTCCTTGTAGCAGTGTCCTTCACTAGGGCACTTATTAAATAAATTCCTGTGTGTAAAATGTGTATTATGAGCTACAAAAATGGTTCTGAGGAAGCTCCTTTTGTACTCATATGTAATGATTTTCAAAATATCAGTGCATAACTCTATGTACACTACTATTTGCTTTATGTGTGTCAAATACCTCCAAAGGGACATTTAACAAACTGATTACACTGATTGCCGCTGGGGAGGGAAACTAAGCAGCCAGAGGAAAGATGGGAAAACTTTTCACTGTGTATCATTGGAATCAGTTAATGACTTATCTTTTCAAAACTAAATATAAGAAATAAGTAAAAACAAAACCCAAGAACCTCTTGTGGTTCTAGGTAAAGTGGATTAGTGAAAAAGGAACCAATATTAAGCTCCTACTGTTCAGTCCAGATATGGTTCCAAGCCCTTCCAACTACACTACCCCACTTATCCTGATATTCCATTGAAATGGGATAAATTATTCTAATTTTACAAGTTAGAAAGTAGGTTAAATTGGTCTTGTAACTTAGTCAATGTCAAGACTAGTCTCGCTCCAAAGCTCCATCCAGGCGTCTCCATTTTCCAAACTGCTTCTATTGAAGCAAAGTGTCCTATTTAAAAATAATTAATACTGGTGTTATTTATTGGGCACTTGAGATATGCTGGGAACACCACAAAATGCTTTGCGTAACAATCCTCAAGACAACTCTGGAAGGTTGGAAATTCTAGCCCACTTTCACAGAGAAGAAAAACGAAGCGCAGAGATGTGACCCGTAAAGAGCCCGAGGTCACAGATACAAGACGGTTACAAACCAGGCTTAATTCCAAACCTCCTATTCTAAAGTAGAAACCACACCCGCCCAATCCGAACGTTAGAAGCAGAACGCAGGCCGGGAGGGAGGATCACGGACACTTCCGCCCGAAGGGGCAGAGCCCGCGGCTGCGGAAGGCGGTGTGTATCCCGCCAAAGCGAGCTCGCGAGAAGATGTGTCGGGCTGGCTTGGGCCAACGGCCTCCGCACCGCCTCTGCCGTCTGTCGATCACCTGGCCCCGCCCCACGCTGGCGCACCCCTGGCAGGCTCCGCCCCCACCCCTGGCTGGGCGGGAAGCGAACGCGCGTTCCCTCCCGTTACCGCCCGCCTGCGGGAAGGGCGGGGGAGGCGGGAGGCGCGCGCTCGCGAACTACGTGCTCGCGTACGTCGCCGGGGTTCGGCTGCGTCGGTCTTGCCGTCCACCCGTTGCCGCCGTCGCCGCTGCCGTCGCCGCGCTCTCGCTTCGCCGGCCACCGCCTAAGGGGGTTGGGGCTGGGCCAAGCTACCGCCGCAGTTGCTGCGATGCCGAGGGTGTACATTGGCCGCCTGAGCTACCAGGCCCGGGAGCGCGATGTGGAGCGCTTCTTTAAGGGCTACGGGAAGATCCTGGAGGTGGATCTGAAGAACGGGTGAGGAGGGCGCAAGAAGGGCCGCCTGGCTGGGGACAGGGCCCCGGCGGTGGCGGGGATGCCGCGGGGACGGGAAAGGGAGGCCTGCCTGGCCCGGAGCTGCTCTCGGCCTGCTCCGGTTCCGCCATAGTCGCGGCGCTTCGGGGGCACGAGTAGGCCGTGGTTCCCACTGCGCCTGCGCGGGTGGGGGTGGTGGAGGGAAATGGGAGCAATGGTGAGGCTCGGAGTGGGATGGGGAGAAGGAAAACCCGAGTGATACTGGGGCTCCAGGCAGGAGTGCACAGCTTCAGGACGCGGAGGAGGCCTGGTTTTTCTCCAGCTAGGCACTGGGGCTGGGGACCGGTGTTTTTCCGGCTAGAGACCAACCTTTCCCGCTGAACGGACTGCTGTAAATAAACAGACAGGATTTCCTGCTCCCCTTTCCCTTTTCCCCAGTATAATGGACCAGACGGTCACAACGCATCTTTCCTGGGGATAGCAGATCTGGAGAGAAGCCTTGTTTAGACTTGCCATGTGCCACACTTTGTTGAGGCGGGAGACTTCGGTTTGAGTAGTTTAGTGACAGTTTCGAAAGTATCGTCTTGCCATGCTGAAAGACTTCACCGTTCCCTCTACAAGGGTAAAGCCTTAACTTGTTATCTTTAAGATTCCGTACAGAGTTTCCAGGCTGTGGTTTCCGTTCTCCAGCTTGCCAAAAAAAAAAATTGCTTTGTCGTTGTAGAATTTGGTGGAGAATAGTGGCCACCCCGGCTAGTACGCGCGTCAACTAGCTACTGTAGACTGAGACGCACAGCACGAAATTGCTTATTGCCTCCCTGGGTGTATATGGTCTGTTATTTGTGTTCCTAATCTACTTTGGCAGAGCAGGGCTCGCGGGAGCTACGTGTTTCAGGGAAAACCGGTGGGGAGTCGGATCAGAAAAAGAAACTCAACGGGGAAAACTATCAGAATCAGGAAAGTTTAGGTAGGACTTCAAAGACACAGACATAAAAATTAAAAGGAGTAAGGGCAGCATTTTAGGGTACCGAACCTTGGCTTTTTTTTTTTTAAGACCTGCCTTGCAGCAGGGCTAACGTTGCTACAGTTTGCTCCCCAGCAAACATTAGCAACTAACACTTGAGTAGTTGGGGAATATACCTAAATTTGAGTTGCATGTTTGAGAAAAATCGGTAACTACCATATACTCAGAATGTTGGGTGAGTTTTAAAAAGTCAAACCGATCGTTAGGAAAATCACCTCACTCAGAATAGTGTCCTCAATAAATTTTTTTTTTTTATGAATACTGACTTTGTTTAGAGTAAAAGACTTGGGAAAATAATCACTTTGTACAATAGAGCTTTCAGTTCTTAAGGGGTTTTTTTGTTATTGTAATACATATGTATGTGAGAGAACAAGTTAAAATTCCCAGTTTTCTTCAGAGCCCAAAAAAGTTGACAGAATAACTAAATTTTACAGGGAAAGCATGGGTTTTGAAGCTCGACAGACCTGGGTTAAATCTTAGCTTCACCACATAGTATCTGTGGGCAAGTTACTTCTCAAATTCTAAGTTTTCTCACCCAGGAAAATTAGATGTAATAATTGTGAAGCATTTGGCTCATAGTTGTAAATGATGGCTATAATTACAGAGATTTGATGGGGATGTTGACGAGACATCTTAGCTTGTGTTTTGTAACATAAAGCACATTTGGTGAGGCCTGTTTTCTAAGATTACTCAAGTGACGACAGGAAATGATGTTGATATTAATGGGAAAATTGGTTAATTGAACAAATATGTTGATAACCCACCAACAGGGTATCTGCTAAATGAATTGGGAAGGAGACAAAGGAATTCTGTTCTTGAACACATTATTTATGGTTATAAAATGTATACTTTGAGTTAAATGTTGTTCACACTTTAAACCCAAACAAGTAAAACTTGGAATAGTTTGTTCAAAAAGGGTTTTAAAGAATGGATTGCCTAAGGCTTCAACAAAAGAAAGAGAAATGTCTGGGAATAGTGCATGTTGTCACAGG
Organism: Artibeus jamaicensis; assembly: GCF_021234435.1. Taxonomy (NCBI): domain Eukaryota; kingdom Metazoa; phylum Chordata; class Mammalia; order Chiroptera; family Phyllostomidae; genus Artibeus; species Artibeus jamaicensis. The sequence goes on from NW_026522057.1 coordinate 13,382,634, forward strand.
TAATGAGGAGTTGGTCCATTAAGGGATAATTTTGAGAAGTAATAAACAATCTACTTTGGATTGACTCTTCATTAAGGATCTAGAAATTTAACAACATAAACCAAAAGCAACTATAAGATTTTATACTAAAAAATCAAAATCATAAGTTAAGAATTCAAAGTCTTTAGAGAGAAAAATTGAGCAACCCTGGAAATGTTGGGATGAGAGAAAGGACAGGTTGTTCCAGGATCCTAAATGTCTAGGTTTCTTTGGAAGAACTGTTGGATCTTACAGTTCTGCTGCTGGACCATGATGTACATGAGATCTGTGACTGAAACGAGAAATAGGATGTTATTTCAGGGGTTTGAAGACAGGTGTGACAGTCACCAAGCGGGCACGCCTCCTGGCGTCATTACAGAGGAAAATGAGCCAAGAACCAGTGGTATAGGTGTATTTCAAGTAAGAATCGCCTGGACAAATGGCAGGAGTGCCAAGGGGTCTGAAAGGAAGGATCAGGTCCAAAAGGAAAATACAGCATAACACAGCAGCCTGTGTAAGCTTGTGGTCCTGGAAACAGGAGGATAGGAGAGCGGTATTTCTGAACACACCTGGATTGTGATTAATAGTGATTGAAACTTAAAAGCAAATCTTCCATGGGTAGGGAATTTAAGAGTTGCTGGAGTCCAAGTGTGTAGAAGGGAGATATTGTCGGTAGACATACCTGTTACCGTATTTTGCACATATAATGTGCTCCTGTATATAATGTGCACTCAAGGTGTTTGTGTGCATTATATACGGGATTATTATACCCATGTATAATGCGTATCCTTATTTTTTCTCTCAAAAATTCAGGCAAAAAGGTGTGCATTATACTTGTTTGGGGGAAGGCTCAGGATTAATTACATAGGCATAAAGTACTGCTGTAGTAGAAAGTTGACCAAATGATGAAGCAGATGAGAGCTCTCTAGACGAGACTTGAGTGTCAAGGAGAGGCTTTTATGGGCCCTCTTGGCATTTGGAGAAGGATGTGTGTGGTAGTTCGCTGTACCAGGCAACCCTAGCATAGACTGCCTTTGTTTTTGGAGAACTAGGACCACAAACATGATGTAGATGCCTCAGCACCCTGGAGACCACTCCAGATCCCCTTAGATGGAGCCTACGTTCATACCTGCAGCACTAACTCCAGCAAGAGTTAGTCACCAGGGGGGTCAAGGAAGAGAGAGTATTAGCACCTGCTTATGGCCTACCAGCTCTACGGTAACCTTTGCTACCTCTGACCGTGTGAATCCTGTGGGCTTTCTTTTTTATTAATAAAACCACTTTGTAAAGGACAGAAGGTTTTTTGATACAGTAGTTTCTCTTGACACCAAATTTTGTGGTTTTAGTCAAAGACCTTTGTGTCTTAATTTTTCCATATTTTAGTTAATGACTTAAACATCACATCCTGAGATTATTCTACTTGCCTAGTAGCTGGACAGGGGAACCACCCCCCCCCCCCCCCCCCAACCAAATCATAGAGGTGGTAGGTTTTTGTTTTGTTGTTTCTGTTGTTTGTTTTAATTTGTTAAAGGGATGAATTAAAACTTTCAAGGGAAGCTTGGCTATAAATTTCAGAATCTGTGTTTCATATTATAGTGAAATAGTTAATAGCCAGAATTTTTAGGGGATATTCTGGTCTGCTTAATTGGATTTTTATGATAGCCAAGTATTACCAGGAAGTTTTCTTCTCACCCTTGTTAAAAATTCTTTCAAGTAGCCCTAGCCAGGTGGCTCAGTTGGTTGAAGCATTGTCCCCTACACCAAAAGGTTACAGGTCGGATTCCTGGTCAGAAGGCTACAGTATGGGAACCAACCCTGGTCAGGCAAGGTGGGCACATTCAGGAGGCCACTGATTGATGCTGCTCTCACGGTGCAGTTTCTGTATGTATGTATGTGTGTGTGTCCCTCCCTGCATCCCTCCTTCCCTTTCTCTATTTAAAATAAATAAACATATCCTCAGTGCATGAAGATTTTTAAAATTTCCTTCAAGTAGAAGGTACCTTATTTAATTTTTAAGTATGTGAAGACGCCTTAATGAGTTGAGTCCTTGCATTTGTTTCTGATCTGGGGCATTGTTAGGCCTTGGATACTAAGATGAGTCTCCACCAGCCCCAAAACCTACACAGGGATTTTACCTTTTGACTGCATTGACGGGAGTTTGTTTTTTCCTTTTTTTTTTCTTTTAAAGGGGCAGTAATGGAGATATAATTAGTTTGATGTTCCACGTTAGGTTTTTGATTAATTGAACCGTTTTTTCTTAATCATGTGGGAGATCACCTTCACCCATTACCAAAGAGCAAATAAATGCTTTATAATTTTTTGTGGTAATGCTATTATTAATGGGTGACAGAAATAACAAAAGAAAAATACTGTCCCTTTAAGGACCTCACTACCTTTTTCTTGGGCAGTTCTGTTCTCAAAAATAGAGTCACATTTGAACCCACGCAGTCCCAGGCTTGGGAGCTGTGTTAAGTCAGGCATTCGTTCTGGATCAATTTTGTGATTATCTAAGAGAGATTAAAACATAGCTTTCTTTAAAGGAGTGTTTGAACAAGAATAACTATTTTATGCATAGTTAGAGTTAACTAATATTTCAAAATAGCACCTATTTATTTCTGATTATAAAAATTTTACATGTTTGTTGTAAATTTTTTAAAATAGAGAGGTAAAAGCAAATCATCCAGAGATGACACTCTGCATTTTAACACTCTTTAGAGAGAAGGGAAGGAAGAGAAAAAGAGGGAGAGAAACATCAATTGGTTGCCTTTTCCACTCCCCCAACCGGGGACCCGGCCCACAACCCAGGCATGTGCCCTGACTGGGAATTGAACCAGTGGCCCTTCAGTTCCCAGGCTGGCACTCAGTCCACTGAGCCACACCAGCCAGGGCTACATTTTTGACACTTTTACCTTCTCCCACCCACTGTCTTCTTATTCTTCCCCCTCCCTTATTTTAACATATTTGGGACCATACTGTAATGATAATCCTATTTTGTGACCTTTCTGTTTCTAACAGCCTGATGGTCCTTTTCCTTGGTCATTAAGGGTTCTCTTACCTGATTATTAATGGCTACATAGTATACCCACATATAAATGCTACGTCATACACATAATTAAATCCATTGCAAGACATTTAGGGTGTCTTGGTTTTTCACTGTTTCGTGGATCTAAAGCACTGTGGTGGGTATCCTTTAGTAAGTCTCGTACCCCTGCTAGTTGTTACCTCAGGGCCCCTTCCTAAAGCGGGACTCTGGAGTCGGTGTATGCTGTACATACTTTTAAGGCTTTTGCTACCCATTGATTTCCATTACTCTCAACAAGTAGTGTTTATATTTTCACTTGCCATGTATAAGAGTTCCTATTTTTCTGAACTGTCAACTATCCATGTTATAATTTTTAATATGATTTTTTAATTAGAATGTTTAAAAATTATGAGGAAATTATCTTGAAGCCTTCGATGCTCACCCATGTCGTCTCATTTAGCCTACCAAGTATAACAAATTCAAGGACTTCTTTTAAAAAACAAACTAACTAACTTCAGGCTGATGGGGGTGGGGGTGGCAGGCAGCGGAAAAGGCTCATGAAGATCATTTAGCACCAGAAGCACAAAGTGAAAAGTGTCTGTACAAACCCTTTTTCAATAGGCATGGTCTTGGGTGCAATTTTAGGTCCCACTTTTTCTACTTAATTTGTCTCATATATTTTTTCCTATTACATTAAAATCTTCCTTATTCACATCATTTTAATGACTGCATAAAACCCATTGTATGGCTGTATCATGATATTTTTTAACTGAGTATATCGAACCCATTGTATGGCTGTATCATGCTTTACCCCAACCATTACTCCTAAGTTGTCTCTAATTTCTTGCTGTTAAAAATAACCCTGTGTTGGGTATGATGTGCATAAAGCTTTGCTTGCATTTTTGTTATTCCTAAGGACAGATTCTGTGAAGTGACATTCATATGTCACAACGGGAACAAACATTTTCAAGGCCCTCAATACATACGGCCCAAAACTTTCCCTCCTAGCAGCCTCGCCAGCACTGAGTGTCCATGTTGTTTAAAATCTTTGCCAATTTAGCAAGTGAAATGGTCTTACATGTTTTAACCAAGAATTTTTTTCTTAAGCAAACAAGACATAATGAGGAGCAGGACTATGGATTGCATAGCAGTCTGTTCCATTAATAGCGTGACCGATACAAATGTGACCGCGTTTTTGTACTGAAGTCTTGTTGAAGTCAACCCACCTCCAAGAAATTTATTCATAAGTATGTTGCTGTATTTTTACCAAGACATGGGTAGTTTTTTAATTTGTCATTTTGGTAAATTAGTGCCAGGAGATGATGCCACACCGTGATTCTGACCGAAGGCCACTGGCATCGACTGCCCTGGCTCAGCACTTCCGCTCCTCGGTCCCAGGTCCCCACAGTGGGTGATCTGGGTGAACATGCTCTTTTTTGGCCAAGTCATGTTAAACCCCTGTTCCTCAGTTACTGTCTTGCCCCTCCCCCCTCCCTCATTGAGGTAGCATGCGGGTGAAAGGGGCCACGTGAAGAATTTTTCTTCTTAAAAGATAGATGCAGGATGTAGACTAGACAGATTGTGCTTTGGGCTCCTCTGAAGAACAGTGCTTCAGGCCCCCGACAGAGTACTGTTGGGGTGGCGTTTAGAAATTTGGGAGCTAACATTGCGACTTTCAACTAGAATATATGAACAGTGTGCATTTGAATGACTTATTTTTTAACTGAGTATATCAAAACACTGTACAAACAAGTGTTGTCTCTGGTTTGTGCTGATGGGGAAACTGAGGCATGAGGAGATTAACTGACTGTCCCAAGGGTACAAAAGGAGTTGTTGACCCCTGGAAGCGGCAGCTCTTTCCTGTTCACACAGCAGACACAGCACGGCGGTGCCTGTCGAAGCGGCACGCATGCTGTCTCTTCCCAGATGGTTCCGCCCTGTTTTTCTGGGACTTGTCTCCAAGGGTGAGAAGGTGGCTCGGGTTCCACAGCTTGTTCAGTCTTTAGTTTCTTGGCAGAAGCTTCCAACGGGCTGACAACTTAGCTGCCAAAAAGTATGACAGGTGGTACTTTTCATGACATCGGCCCTGGACAGAGACTGGTAGTGATTCTTCACCTCAGGCCACTCTTTGAAGCGCTTCGAGGGAGGATTTGTGTGGTGGGTGCGGTAATGACCTCTGTCCTGTTCGCCAGGGGTCAGGCTGTGCTCTGAACTTGCACGCCCGCGTTTTGAGGAAATGCCCTACATGACCTTTTCTTTGTATTGAGGTGAAAGTTTGAGGTATCTGAACTGCATCTGCTACCTGAGGGAGCACTTTAAGGGTACTTGTAATCCCTCGATGGGGTCCCCCAACCATGTCTTCAGTCCTGGACCAGAATAGGGCGGGCGGGGGTCTTCCTAGACAGAGACTTCTGAGACCCAGAAGGTGGCGGGCACTGAGAGGAGGAAGGTTTGGGATGAAAGTCAAGCGGGAGGCTCAGGGAGTCAGGAACCACAGACCAGGAGCCCTGACTTTGAGAAGTTATTCCGTGTGGGTGAAATAAAGCGATCAGTTCATTAATTTTAAAGAATTTCATTAAGGTGTTACATGGTCAGTTTCAGGGGGAGGGCATCCCCAGGAAATAGCACAGGGAGTGTCGTCTTTAACCAAAAATAAAATTAAAATGAGAAAGCCCAGGGACTGTGTGGCAGTTACGTAGGACAGGAGAACGGCCACAGTGGTCCCAGAGGCGTGACCTATAAGAGGCTCTAACGCCTGTCGTCCCCCTTATAATAATGTCTTTTCAGAAGCAGGCACTGGTGTTCTTCGTAGTGTTGGTGTTGGAATCAGGTAGTGCTGTCTGCTGAGTGTAAACCTTTATTTCATTAATTGGCTATGTGACTTTCATCTTTTGGGTTTTTAAAAATTGTTGGTAATTGTGACTGAGTCTTCATGAAATTTAGTGGGTCATCAGGGAATAGGTGACCCCTTTTCTTGTAACACCTTTTAATTTCATTTACCCTTAATGTTGATGTGTCTGAAAATTGAACAGACACAGGTGTGACTGTGTTTGTCCCTGCCCCCCCTTTAAGGAACGCAGCCATGTTGACTGAAAAATGTCGGTAATAACTTTTAGTTATGACAGGAAGTGCTGGTTGTGGTCATTTGATCCCACACTGTTTGCAGGTCTGTCACTTTCTGAGGGTAGTTGTGTTTTGTGGGGCGGAAATACAACTATGACCAGGTAAAAAGTGAAATAGCATAGCAGCCTCAGTTTAAAACAGTTTTGGGGAGTTAAAACAAATTGGCAGATCAGCGCATAGGACAGTTACAAAATAAAACTAAATTAGAATTTGATACATACATATCTTTACCTCCTATTTTGGAGGAATTATGTTTTATCCCTTAGTTTTAGGATAATGAATGTTTTTATTCTGGTTTCCTCTGGTATGTGAGTCTCCCCTTAGAAGTGGGCTGGTGTCTTCTTCATGGTTTGTTATCTTCTCCGTTTTCCTGGACTGGTGTTTCTTGGTTTGGGGGGGGTTGTTTGTTTGTTTTGTTTTGTTTTTAAAGATTTTATTCATTGATCTTTAGAGGGGAAGGGAAGGAGAGAGGGAGAGAAATATCAATGTATGGTTGCCTCTCATGCGTCCCCTGCTGGGAACTTGCCTGCAACCCAGGCATGTGCCCTGACGGGGAATCGAACCATGATCCTTTGGTTCTCAGGCCCACGCTCAATCCACTGAGCTACACCAGCCAGGGCCCAGACTGGTTTTTAAATTTTTATAAGTTTGGTTCTAATACCCTAGAGAATAATTGTTCACAACTTACTAGTTCTAGTGCACTTAATGGTATCTCTTGCCATTTAGTTTTTCTCATAAGATGCTAATATTTATGTGGGGACTTGTTACCCACAACACAATTTGATGAAACTGACTTTCTGTGTTCCTGAAGGTTGTGTTTCTTAAATCGTGTTTGCCCCATGGACCACTCCTCACTCTGTACAGAAGGCGTACAGAAGGTGTGGAACGTGGTGGTGGAGTGTTGGTTTTAGGTTAGAACCAGGATTTGGAGAGTCCCAGGGGTTGGGTATCCTTGGCAAATTACTTAACTTCTCTAAGTCTTAGTTGCTTCATCTTGAGCTTTACAGTAAGTGTCAAAGTTGTGAGAGTTACTACAAAGGAATTTGAAGGAGGGAGGGGTCCTGGCGGGCAGCAGTAGTTCACGGTGGTTTGACATTAAATCAGATCTTAAATGTTCATCAGCAGAATACTTTTCTGGTTGTTGTAATTCTTAACATAGTTGAAGGGCTGTAAACCTTGCGGTATGCTTTGGTTTCTCGTCCATTTTCCCCATTACTCATGCTTATATTTTTTGATCCCAGTCATCATTCCTTACAAAACTAATTAAGTGCATTTTAAAATACATAATATTGTCAGTACCCACTCACGGCCACCCCCTCTAGGCCCAACTCTGTCGTCTCTATGCTGGTCTACTTTGTGCTGAGTCGAAAACCAAAGACAGATTCTGGGGGTTGATACGGGACCTCCAGAATGGGATTTGCACAGAATAATCTTATTTTTCCTCTATTCTTCTAGTCTGTTATGTTCTGAACCCACACATGTTTTCGGAAGGACCAGATGGCTGACACTGGCTAATGGGAACCAAAAGACAAGAGTGAAAATAACCTGATTGTTACATACCCCAGGCTTTGTGCTGCTTCACCCTGCCCCGGGAAAAATTTGGTTTTTTTCCCTCTGGAGACTACCCCACTGTGTCAGAAAACTTGAACACAGCCTGGCTGACCTGAGGTTAGACTGTCGCGTCAAGCAGCAGCGCTTGTTGAATGGAGAGGATTACACTCGGGACGGGGAGAGAAGCATCGGCCTTCACAGAGGCAGTGTAACCTTGTGGTTAAGAGCTCGGATTTCTGAGTCTATTGGATCTGGGTTCAAATTTAGCTATATCACTTACGAGCTCCTTGATAATAAGTTGTGTAGCCTCTCCAAGCCTTGATCTTCTCGTTTGTAAAATGGGGATAATAATAGTAGTAGTAGTGATAGTACGCTCTGCACCTTTGATACGGGGCAGGAATGAAACATGGACAATTATTTACTGTGTGCCAAGCGCTAAATATTAACTTTGGTGGTGGTTATGGAAGAGCTCATAGTCAAATGAGAGGAGAAGCACAAAGAAAAAAGAACGAGGCTTGAAAGGACACAACAGCGTTATATTAAACATAAAAATGGATTGAAGTTTTGAAGCTTTAAAGAAGGTGCTGTAAATGCTTAGAGTCGGGCAGGTTTCTGAGACTCATACAAGGGTGTATGGAAGAAGGTTGGTATCATTCACCTTGTATAAGCAGGACATTCCAGGTCTAGAGGGCAACACAAATGGAGGCATTTAGGAGTCATTATAGACCTCTGAGCAAAAGAATGATAAAGTAGCTGGCTTTCCCTGCTATGTGTAAAGAGACAAATTGAGTAAAAATAGCCATCTTCTAGAATTAAGTAAGTTGATCAGACAGGAAGAGACAGCCCCAAGGGCCCAGCAGAATGAGAAAACTGTAAACCAGGCAATAGGTGAATGGCCAACTGGAAAGGAGTAGACAGAGGTGACTGCAAGGTTGTTGGGAGTGAATTAGATGGCCAGGGATCCGGAAGAGAGAAATCATGAGGTAGGTTTTCTTCTTTGAAGGTGGGGAAAGATCAAGTGCAGACTGAGCTGTGGCCAGCGTTTGCAGACCAGGAATCCACACTAGCTCTGATCAGAGAGCTCTTGGTGTGCAGGAACTGCCGGTTTGCCGACCTGAAAAGAGCCCCAGACTGGGTATTGGTGAGTCCTGAAGTCGCACCCCAGCTCTGCCACTCAGTGAGCACGGGTAAGTCATCCGCCTTCTCCGGGTGGCCTTGATGGCCCTCCCTTCTCTGAGGCCAAAGAAAGGAAATCCAGAATGTCCAGAGCAGCCTCCTTCCTGTCTCACGGTAGAAAAGGGTCTCAGGAACCTACTTTGTGTAGTAGGAGCTCCTAGTTGTGGGTTATAAACAACCCTCTATAACCGGGAAAGTCAAATTACAACCATAGTCAGTGACCCAAACAAGTGACTGTGACACTGGTTACTTCTGCCTGGAGGGCTGGACCACTGCACGCCTGGAATGTAGCAGACCTTGGGGACCAGGGGCAGTCCCAGTGCTCACTCCCAAGCTGCTCTCCGAGTCGGCCTCGCTGGAGCACTAGAGAGCTGGTTGCAGAGTATCTTCCTGCAGTTTTCCAAGCTCTTTGTGCAGACAGCAAGAACTGCTGTGGTGGTGGTGTCGTAATTACTCTCCCATCCATGTGTCCTGACTTTTTCTCTCACAAACACCCAGTTGGCTGAAGTATAGGTCCAACACTGAGTGCTTTGAAAGAAAGCTATTTGATTCCTGTTCACTAAATGCCATTTCTTTCAGGGTAGTAGATTTAAGGGCTCTGCCCTTAAAGTACAGTGCTGTTGACCCTAGTTTGAGGGTTCAAGCCGACCCATGGGTTAACTTCAACAGATGAAAATTTTTCCTTGGCTACAGCAACAGCCCTAATCCTGACCAGCCATGGAGAGGTTCGGTTCTTACCAGGAAAATGAGTGAATGTGGGAATGGCTCACCACATTGGGAAACAAAACTCACATCCTGCTGATGGTTGGCTGAGGACTGTCATGTCCACATACAAAGAAAAGCATGTGGCACAGTTTTAGGACAAAGGTGAGCAGAGACCCACTGTGGAAAGGGGCACATTTCGGTCATAGAGAGAACATCCAAGGCATGCCCCTTGGTGAGCAGTGTTGGTGGGTGACTGCAGGCACACGCATGGAGGCTTGCTTTTCCTGGCTCCCCACGTCCACTCCCTGTCCGTTAGCAGGTGCCCAGCACCGCCTCCGCCAGTCTCTGCCCAGTTAGCCGCCAGTCAGCGCACCTCCAGGGCAAGCCGTGCTCACCGTGTTTCAGACAGGACTCTCCGCCGGTCTCCGTCCTCGGAGACGGTGTCGGGAAGACAGAGACGGCCCGAAGTTATTCCAAAGGGGTGAGACGGACTCTGCATCTTCTTCAGAAGGACGTAGCAGGTGGTGTTTGGTACAGGTTACTAGTATCAGGGGAGTCTGTAGCAACAGCACAGGCTCAGACGAGCGTTGTTTTTCGGGGAATTCTTCTAAAATTGAAGTCTTGGAGTACTTCAGCTTGAAGAACACGTCATTCCAGGTTGAGCGTTTCGGCACTCGGACCGGGAGCTGGAGCCGAGCTTCAGTGTTGAGTGAGAAGGGCATCCACAGCACTGTCGGCGGCGGAGAGTGGACCAGAGCCTAGAACAGCCCGCGGCGTTCGGTGTGGCTTTGTGTGCGCTGTCCAGCTACCTGGCCATACTTGGTCAGAATCCTGGTGCCCGCTTTTTTTAGGGAGAAAGTAACAAAAACTCCCATCCGTCATTTTTTTTACTTCATTTGTCAGAGGAAAACGTGACCCCAAGAAAGGGAGTTTTTGTCTTGATTGGTAACTAGCGTTCGTTTCATAACTAGGCCATGCTGTTGGTTCTTTCACACAGGCACAGGGGGGAGAGGTTGAGAGACGTGACCTCTAGAAGTCTAGCAAGAGGAGGAATGTTGGAGGGTTTTTGTTTGTTTTTATTTTTAGCAATGCCTGCCAGAGAGGGATTTTTAAGTTTGTCTTAGATTTGATCTCAGAATTCCTTCATCTTCTTTATTTTCATACTGGAATTATGAAAGATGGTCTATATTTTTAATAGAGCATAAGAGAAAGGGCGTCTGCAGCTAGAATTAAGTGTATCATCTGTTGGGCTGTGTGGAGAGGCTCACTCTCGGGTCACACCAGGGATACGTGTGCATGTGTGTGTTTAACATCACTCCTGCCTCTGACAAAGGAATTGAAAGGAGAGTGCTTTGGCGGGGCAGAGCTTAGTTTCGTGTTATTTTTTGCAAAGCGCAAATGGATGTTAAAATGGATTACGAAAGATTCCTTGACATTAGTTATCAGAAGGCTCTTTACTTTTCGAAGGCACTAAAATTCCAGAGATAGTTAAAATGTTTAAATAAAACTGAATGGGACCCACACAGTTTTAAAAGGTATTTTAGATGGTAATTAAATTTCTCCCCAACCGTCTGCCACTCTGGTGTAAACCTCTGGTGCCACCACATTAGTTGAAGTCACCCCTCATTAAGCCAGAGGAGGGCTTTCATTTGTCATACTTCTGATGTTAGAAGAACCCTAGACGTGAGTAGTATAGCTCCCTCATTTCACAGACTAGGCCCAGAGAAATAAAAGTATCGAGATGTGCTTTTCAGAGTTAGTTTATAGCTGAACGAGGGCTAGATCCCAAGCCAGTTCTTGTTTCTCCAGTCTTACTAGTTACAGTATGCCTCAGTTTCCTCATCTGTAAGGCAGGGACAATAGTGCCTGATTCTTGGGTATTGTGAATATTGAATAAGATAACATTGCCTTGTACATGGAAATGAATAAATGTCGAGTAACATTTTGTTACATAGCCTCTGCCTTATTTGGGGGGACCCCTTCACTTTACTGAGTGGAACAAGTCATTCATTGAGTCGAGCAGACCTGAGTGGACAGTGACGTGGCAGAGCAGCTGCGCTGACCTGGTCTTTGCTCTGAGAACAGTCAGCCTCTCTGTCGAGCCTGGTTTGTGGCTGTAGGAGGATCGTCGGTTTAATGTTCCCAGCCCACCCAGCGTATCAGTGGCAGAGAGAAGTGGCAGGTGCCTGATTTACCCTTGGACTGGACTTTGGCATTAAAATGTCGCAAATGGTATTTGTGGCTTTTCACAGAGTAGTGGCCAGAATTTTCCTGTGAAATAAATCAGATCTCACATCATCAATTTTAATAAGTGACTTGGATAGCCCCCCAAAATACAGCTCCTAAGTGACCCACCCATTGGGACTTTTTTGTAGGGAATGTTAAGGAGGTTCTGTAGGGGGCATTATTTTCTAACAACACAGATGAGTCCCTACAACTCAGGGAAGAACTTTATTGGCAAGGCATGCCCCCCTTCAGCCTCAGCGAGAGATAGGTCTGATCGAACATTAATTTTTGTTTTCAGATCATTGTGCCTCCACTTAACAGACCGTCCTTACTCTCCCTCAGAGGTCAGAGTAGGTTCTGCATGTGAGCCTTGGAGCAGGTTGAGCGTGCACAGGATGGTCTTTGAGTCTGGGGGAGCGCGTGGCCTCGTAGGTCTGACGTGCGCTTCACTCTTTAACAAGTTCAACTTTTTATTCCAGATGACTTGCAGAGCTTAGGGTCTTGCATTCTCTGACCACCCCCCACCCCAAGTGGTTATAAACCATCCTTATTCTGAAGGAAGACCATCTGTGTAGATGTTTTTCTTATTTAATCTTTAGGAGTCACTGTCCCTTCTGATGTCACACTAGATGAGTTGGGGGTCGCTGAATGGTGCGGAGCCTGCGGGGCGTTTCACCGCACCCATACTGAGTGTGATCTCATCCCTCTCTGCTCGGCATCCGCTCACTCTCACGTGAAGCCGAGAGCAGTGATGCTGTGGGCAGAGCAGACCTGTGGCCCATTTTGACAACTGAATTCAGGTTCTTTTGCGGGGAGGAGCGGGCACTTTATTGTAATCTATTTAGAAATAAACCAAAGAAGAAAGTAGTTAGCTTTGATTTTTTTATTTGCTTTTCACACTTTTTTCTCTAGAGATGATAGTGTGGCTTTCCTCACGACCCACCCTACTTTGGAAAAGAAAGAGCAGTGGCGATATGTTTTATGTTAGATTTCTAGTGACTGAAGCACTTTTAACATAGAAAGTCTATGATTTGGAGAGGCACTTGCTCTGTCAAATATGACATCACATTCAAAATCACTTACTAAGCTGCTCAGCAATTCTAGCCCACGGAATTAATGAAACCATGTTTTTAAAGACTTCATAGCCCACAAAGGGAGCCGGGTGCCCCCTGGATAATGTTACTGCAAAACATCTCCCATGAAACCACTGGGTGTGCCTGTATTACATTTTTTTTAGGGAGTTGAGATTGAGTGACTCTTAATGTTTGAATGCCATTAACGGACATTGCAGTTTAAAAACCCTCTGAAATTGTTAGCTGTGCATTGTCACCTAGAGAGACTCTTACTGGAAAGGAACTCTTTAGTAAAGAAAGAATCCTGCAAGGCCAAGTTCTCTCACTTAACACGTTGAGCGTTACGTGCTGGTGAAGCTGGTGTCATTTTGGTCAGACTGAGTGAACTGGTGGCAAGTCTTGTAACCTGTGTTTAGTTCCGGTGTGTTTAAACGCAGAGAAGCACCAAGTTTGCCAGTGTGCACAGCTTTGTTAGAATTTAAACACGTTGCTGGTAACTTTCCTTCATGATCAGACATGATCATTAAGATGCTATTGGTTTGTAGGTAGATGTGGGCACAAAGCTAGACCTGCCAGGGCTATGACAGACCAAAGTGGAAGTTTAGTGATAATGTAGTTTATAGGGCATTTGTTTGACTTTGCTTACAAATATTTTATCATTTCTGTGCTTTTGTTTTATAAAAGTTGTACTTTGTAACAGGCAATGAAGAGAATTTTGGAAGGAGTTTGTTTTCTTTCACGTATATGTTAAACCCCAAACCTCTTTGCTGGAAAATTTCTAGCAGTAGTTTGTATAGGAGTTGGCACAATCATATAAAGCTTTTAGGTAATTCCAGCCTAACTGACACTTCAGAGAAATGAATTTGGAATGATACGAGGAAGTGAATGGCTCTGAGTATTTTTCACTGATAATTTCTGGAACATTCATTCATTTGTGACTATTTAGGCAGAGGAACAGGAACTTTTTTTAAAAATATTTTCACTAAGGAGATTAGAGACACTGAGATTATCTTTAACCTGTTATATTACTCCAAACATGATTTAACAGATAAAGCACAGGGCCCGAATATAGGTCTAATCAGTAAGTTCTATGTGGTATTTTGATACCTTATACCAGGCACCCCTGTAGAGGTCTTTGTAGTTGCCACCAACTACTTGGGGGATAAAAGAAGCGGTCTCTAGATTTAGCCAGTCTCCTACTAGAAAGATAGGGGTCTGCCTTGAGAAGTCTCCCTGTCCCCTGGTGGTGCCTGTTGGCACCAAACAAAGTGGTTTCAGTTCCAGGGAGGAGAAAGTTGGTCCTTAGTTTGCAAACCCCACCTAACCTTTGCTAAGCATGAACCTCATTGTTTTCTCTTTAATGTAGTGAAGCTGGATGTCAAAATGGTGCCAACCAGGCTTTCGTTTGCTCTCTTCTAGATACGGGTTTGTGGAGTTTGATGATCTGCGTGATGCAGATGATGCTGTTTATGAACTAAATGGCAAAGACCTTTGTGGTGAGCGAGTAATTGTTGAGCATGCCCGCGGCCCACGTCGAGACGGCAGTTACGGTTCTGGACGCAGTAAGCATTTAAAGGGCATTTGTATCAGTGACATGCCTTTGTTATTAAATGTTAATTTTTTAAGTAATTAAATTCTTGTAACATTGAAATGTATTGATATTTAAGCCATTTGTTTTTAAAATTATGTATCTTAAAATGTAAAATTGCAAATAAACATCTTTGATAATGTTTAATTTTAATTAAATTAATGGCATAAATTTCTTGTTTTAATACTTTATAAATATGTTTAATGATGTATGTTTGTGTTGTTTTGTTTTTCTCTGTAATGCAATTGTTTAACATAGATTTAACAAAGACCTCAATGTTTTAATTAAAAGAATCCTTTGAGGCTAAGATGACTGCCTGTTCCATTTGCTGACCTTGGGTTACCTTTCCATGCGTGGCTCTTTGAACCATTGTGGCCCTTGGCTGACCAAAACAGGAAGCCATGTGACGACCGCAACCTTTCCCCATTAGACCTGGGTGGTGAGGATCCCAAGGGTTAGACACAGATGAGATTAAACTGAAATAGGTGCCTGAAAATCTTTTTTTGTTTCTCATATAAAATATTCACAAAAACTTTAATCACTGTGAGTAACACCAGTAACTGATTTAGTAATTTGGTTACTTATTTCTAAATTGTTAATAGTTTTTAATTTATGCATGTTAACTTTAAATATAAATATTAATGAATATATATATACTTAACAACTTTGTAAATTGAATTAAATTTTCATGTTTGATTGCTTTTTTTTAAAGAGAAATCTAGTTTGGATTTAAGGGTGGGGATAGAGTTAAAATATACGTGTTGTTTGGGTTGGGGGTGAATGGTATATTTAAGGGGAATATGTGCTGTATCATCTTTGCCTTTTCCCCCACTGAAGTAATCTTATCTATTTGAACCTTCCCAAGGTGGATATGGTTATAGAAGAAGTGGCCGAGATAAGTACGGCCCTCCCACCCGCACAGAATACAGACTGATTGTGGAGAATCTGTCAAGTCGGTGCAGCTGGCAAGACCTAAAGGTTTGGACCCTATTAATCTTCTGGGATAAGGTTGGGCAAGAGTTGGCCCTGGCCGGGTCAGTCAGTTGGCTGGCGTGTTGTCCGGAAACGCCAAGGTTGCAGGTTTGATCCCTGGTCAGGACACAGAAAAGAATCGGCCGAAGAATGAATGGGAAATGAGTGGGCCGACAAACCAACGTGTCTCTCTCTTGCTCACTCACTTGCTCAAAATAAATGGGTGGGTGGTTGGGCAAGAAGTTAAGGTTGGGAAGGAGGAATTTTGTGCAGGCCCAGGCACACACAGAATGTAATGGTATTCTACGTTTGAAGGCTTCCCGAAGCACGTGGAAATTCTGTGATGAAAGTTTCTGTCCGAGTACAGAAGACGTCAGGGTTTTACTGCTGCCCTGTGTTACGGGCCGTCACTTTGAGGGCAGTCGGTGTTGCGTGGCGTTTTCCTCTGGGGAACGTGGGCGAGCAGCGGCTTTCAGCTGTTTTATCTCACGGCACACATTAACTAATGACTGAAGCTCTGTGGCACACCAGAAAGTATTTTCTGCCAGTCTAACCAAAAAATAGGTATAATTTGATTTCTCACACCAGTTGGTTATTGTTGTATTAGCTATTGTCATTTTTTTATTTGACAATCTAAGGGAAAACAGGTCTGTGCCTCAGGCTAAATTGGTCAGGTATTGTAGGTTTTAGAAATTCTTGTGGCACACCGGTTGAAAATGTTACAGAGAGATACCAGTGTAGGTTTGTTTGTTTGCTTCTCAATTAAAGAAAAAGTTAGGACTCCCAGTGTTTCCTGCAACGTTACTTGTAAGATGAAGTGTATGTCAGTTTCCGGTGTAGGCCCTCTTCGGTAAAAACGGTTATGTGACCCATGTTTTTTCTTAAGGTTTATTTCATTTTCATGGAATATTTATCCTGAAAAAGGTTTTTTTATCACATTTTTTAAAGAATTTTTAGAGAGTGGGTAAGAGAGGGAGAGAAACATCGTGTGGTTGCCTCTTATGTGTCCCCTGCCAGGGACCTGGCCCACAACCCAGGCGTGTGCCCTGACTGAGAATCAAACCCGCAGCCCTTTAGTTCACAGGCCCGCGCTCAAGCCACTGAGCCACACCAGCCAAGGTTTTATCCTGAAAAAATAAGGGGTTTTGTTATTGTTGTTTGTTTTTAGAAAGCTTGGTTATCTAAAGTTGTTAGGTAACAAAGATGAGATCCAGAAAAAGGTTAATCTACGCAGGCGGTCTTAGCAGGTTGTCGCTGTTGCAGCGGCCCGGCCCTTGCTGAGTGTCTGCCAGCAGACCACTAAAGGGAGGGGTCCATCGTTCTGAGAGCTGAAGTCTGAACGTTGTGAGTGGAAACTGGAAAAGCTTTCAACGTCTTGGGTTAAAATGGGGCCTACCAACATCCTCAGTAAGTCAAGGCAGCCTTCAGAGCAGGCTGAAACCCCAGCCCTTCTGTTTGTCAGTTACTCTGCTTTAGCAGGTTACTTTCCTCCTGTGCTTCATATTCCTCAGCCATAAAATAGGACTAATACTCATTTCTACTCAAGGTTATGTGAGAATTGAAGGCATTTTTATATTTTAAAAAAAGGCTATAATGGTTCCTGGCACAGTAAACATTAGCTATTATTAGTCAAGGAAATGTAAAAATAAAACAGATTCAGGGGATATTGTTACTTTTTAAAGTCTGTAAATTCATGACTCCCGTGATGATGGCATTGAGATGAGATTTATACAGCCGCGCACCTCTGGTGTCATTGAGGGTGGCCCGTGCTGTGCGACAGAGTGGTCAGGCACCGCTGCGCGGCGGTCGGCCGCGGGCCACGTGCGTGGTGCACAGTGCGGGTACACAGTGGCGGTGTATTCCACGTGGCCTGGGTGTGCAGTCAGCTGTATGCTGTCTAGGTTTGTTTCTGTGTGAGTGCACTCCACGGGGCCCCCGTGACGCAGGTGCCTAGCAGCACGTGTCTCGGGTCGGGTGCAAGCGCAGCGTGACTGTGTTGGGAGTTCCAGGTCCAAGGGCTGGCTGCTTATGTTCAGGCCCGGGCTCACCCGCCGGCTGCCTGAGGGGCCTCGGGCAGTTCACTTCACCTCTCAATGTTTCACTTTTCTCTGGTGATGTGGGGGTAATGATTCTGTCTGCTCATGTGGCTGCAGTTAGGACTGAAGTGATCAACTCACCTATCATACAGTGAACCGTCAGCATGTGAGCTGGGGTAAAGCAGTTTTTGTGCAAAGATGTCATTGCTGGGTTATGAATAATAGCAAAAGATATATATATACACACACATAGATATACACATATACATACATGTGCGTGTGTGTCTATAAACTTAAAAAGTCCCAACAATTGGGAAATCCTCAGAAAAAGTATTGGGCACACAAATTATGAAGCCATGTAAACATTTTATGATTCACTGAGCAAATAAATAGTATCAAATCACATGTGTTCAGTGTTTATGAGAGTAAAATATAGAGAGGACAGTAATCAAAATAAATTGCTACTGAATATTCATACTGAGTATATATTATATATAAAGAAATCTGGGGAAATTGGCCATAAGTCCCTAAGTTTTAAATTCATCTAAATTTTTTTTTCAAGCACTAATCAGATCTCTCTTTTCTGCACCACTCTAGTACATGTCCAGCATGTGAGCTGTGTTCTCTCATTGGATTATAGCAAGTCCTTAAAGAGAGCAAGGGAGGAGGCCAGTAGTGGAGGGTGAGGGCGGTCTGAAACCGGAGCTGGGCAGCACAGTTCTGTGGCCTTCTTGTCTTTGTGTTGAAGAGAACAATTTCCAGTAAAAATGAGGTTCTAGTTTTATAATCCACTTATGTGTTTGTTTATGTTACCAATATCTGTACATGTTTTTAAGTAAGAATTTATAATGAAATGTAAAAATCCTGCCTTGCAGGTAGTGATAGGAGGCTGTAAAGCTTCTATAAACAAAGGACATGCCAGTATAAAATCTAGAAAGTGATAGGTAACTAAAAGGTTTTGTATTTAGACATAACTTTATTTAAAGAACAGTTAAATATTAATTACCTACCACCTGCCAAATGCCTGATGCTATAAAGAACCTCAGTAAATGCTTGGTCTGTAGATTGAAATACTTTAGAGTAAACTTTATTCCAAGGAAAGCTAGCATTTCTTCCTAAAAGAAAGGGAAAACTTTTGTAGTGGTGATGGCATTAGCTACTTAGCAGAGTATGTGTTAACCTATCAGCAACTCTCTTTCCCTCCAGGATTACATGCGTCAGGCAGGAGAAGTGACGTATGCAGACGCTCACAAGGGCCGCAAAAACGAAGGAGTGATTGAGTTTGTATCTTACTCCGATATGAAAAGAGCTTTGGAAAAATTGGATGGAACTGAAGTCAATGGCAGGAAAATCAGATTAGTTGAAGACAAGCCTGGTTCCAGAAGGCGCCGGTCCTACTCCAGGAGCCGGAGTCACTCCAGGTACTGTCGCCCCCTGTGTGGCAGGGCCCCCTGGGGACTCCTGAGTGAGTGCGCAGAGAGCCGTTTCCATTCTCCTGTTGGGTTCTTGGTGATGTGGTTCCATCCGGGTCAGTAACTCAGAACTTTGAACTGAATGTTTATTTGTGAAGCTCTTGAACTCTTATGTCATTAATACAAATAGAAGTAAAGTCCTTTCTCTGAGGCAGGAACCAGTGACCTTTCCCATTTCTTGGGTTCGCCAGCTCATCCCTCATTGGGAGCAAACATGGTCGCTTTCCCAGGTGTTCCAGCTACTCCAGGCTGGAGACCTTCTTATTCGGCAGTTACTCTGCAACGGGGCCAGGCACTTGTGAAAAGGGCAAACACGGTTTGTGCCCTCATGGAACTCAGGCTAGTGGAGAAGACGGGCATTGAGGAGATAATGCCGTGGTGCCGAGTTTGTCTGGGGAGGTGCACATGGCAGGAGCAGTCTGGAGAGCCGGCGGAGGCGTCCCTGGGACACATGGTAGACACTGAGCCCTGACGGGTGACTTGGAGACGGTGCGCAGAGACTAGGGCTACGTGTTGCAGTTCATTTATTTTAGAGAGGGCAAGGGAGGGAGGAACAGGAAGGGAACGTTGATGTGAGAGAGCAGCGTCGATCGGTTGTCTCCCGTGTGCACCCTGACCGGAGACCAAAGCCGCAGCCTTTCGGTCCATGGGGTGATGCTCCCACCAATGGAGCCACACTGGCCGGGGCGGCGTGTCTTCATTCTCCTTTGAGCCACTGATACACCCTTCACCTTCTCTCTTTCCACACATTTAGTTGTTTGAAAAAAATGGTTATCTGTTTTGAAGACTTCCCCATAGTTGAGATTTTGCTAACTGTGTCCTTGCGGAGGTGTTTAACACATTCCGTTAGCCTGTTTACTATTCTTATAAACTCATAGTTGGATGTTGAGGCATTTGGAGTAAGGCCAGGTGTGCTTCGGAAGCAGTGCTTTGTGCTTCCTGCTGCCTCGCTTGTGTGGTGTCTGGATGGCCCCTTCGAATGATTACGACACGTGTCGGTGTGTTCAGGAGTGGTTAGCCCGCGCCGTCCGTTCCAAGGTTCTGCCTCACCACCACCCCCCAACAGTTTTGGCATCTGTTGATAAGCATTAGCTAGAGCCATTCATCGGAGGTTGCAAAATGACAACTTTCTAATTTTATCATTCCTTCTTCATTTAAAGGCTATAATTCTATAAAGGATGATTTCCCTCATCTATTCTTTTGTTACCCAGAAATAAAGTTTTTATAGGACATGCAAAATAAGATTTGATACCTTTATATACCAACTTTCAGAATATTAAATGTGCCCTAGCAACCCCCAAAGGTGGTAAGTGTGGTTGTTTAGTATCATTGTGAATGGATTTTTAGATGTTTATACATTTAATGTTATGTTTACTGCAGTCATAGTTTTTTATGCTCAGATTGTTCCCTTTCTTGTCACTGGGGACTCATCAGGTTGGCTCCTGTGTCAGTACCCTTCGGTTTGGTTTGGTTTTTGTGTGACTAGGCTTTACTAAATATTTCCCCAAACGTTCTTTTTATTGCGATCATTTTTAAACAGTTGAAAGA
This sequence comes from Artibeus jamaicensis, assembly GCF_021234435.1. Classification (NCBI taxonomy): domain Eukaryota; kingdom Metazoa; phylum Chordata; class Mammalia; order Chiroptera; family Phyllostomidae; genus Artibeus; species Artibeus jamaicensis. Next base: position 13,403,144 of record NW_026522057.1, read on the forward strand.
GCGGTTCACAAAACATCCCTGTACCTTCCTTCTGGCTTCAGTGGCTGTTAGGGTTTTGTCATCTTCTGCCTTGTCTCCTGCTGTGTGTGTGTGTGTGTGTGTGCGCGCGCGCGATTCATACACACATGACAAAAGCATGTTTGTCTGTATTTATACATGCACCCTGTACTTCGATTTTGTTGCAGCGTTTGAAGGGAAGTTGTATAAATTCTGACACTCTGCTCCACAGTGCCCCAGCATGCCTCCAAGGAGGAGGACAGCCACACTTCTGTTCTCTAACCTCAGAACATGAATAGTGATGCTGTAAAGTTACGTGGTGTCCAGGCCATGCTCCGGTTTAGTTTCCCCAGTTGTTCCACGGGTGTTTTTCATAGCCGCATCTGTGCGTATTGTGTTTTCTGATCAAGACCCGTCCATCTCACATTCTGAATTTATGTTTCCTCTTGGTGTCATTGAATTTGAACTTTATCTCCTGAAGTACCTGTAATCTGAAAGTTAGATCTAAACAGGAGTAAATGAGATGCAGGTTCGACATTTGGGGTGAGTCCTTTCATAGATGATGGTTCCTAGGGACCTTTGGAAGTTCCCCCCTTTCTGCCACAATGACATGTTCTGGGGCCTTATTTTTTTTCCATTCATGTCCTGCCTTATACCTGGATCCCTTGTTGCTTTTGGTGGCAATAATAAGGAAAGTCCACAGTTTGGGCTTTTTAAAGATTTTTTTAAAGCTTGGAGTGTATTTTTAAAATGGCTCTCTGGTCACAGTGAGTCCAGTAGATTAGATACGTAAACAGCAGAGGTAAGGAGACTGGAGAACAGGCTGAGAGAGACCAGTGTATATAAGATGAGGGAGAGTCAAGTGGCTGGTGTGCAGAAGGGGTGAGTAACGGCAGCACCGTGGAAGGAAGGAAGGAGTCCGGCACTGTGGGTCTGGGTGGGGCGTGTGTTCAGGATTATTGGAGTTGCTGGGAGTCCTGCAGAGCCATGGGGGGGGGGGTGTGAGCAACCAGACCCGTGGGCCTGGGGCACAGGAAAGAGCTCTCTCTCGGCTTCATGCCTGGGCAGTCGGTGCTGTGCATAGTTTCTTACTGAAAAAATGTCTGAGTGGACTCCATTCGGTCACACTCCAGTCAACAAATTGTTTTGTTTTGTTTTAAGAAATGTTTTCTCCCTGTAGGTCCCGCTCTCGTAGCAGACATTCTCGTAAGAGCAGAAGCCGAAGTGGCAGCAGCAAAAGCAGTCATTCTAAGAGTCGATCTCGGTCCAGGTGGGTCTTCCTTGGTGTAAGTGGAGGGGGTGAGCAGGAAACAGCCACCCCATTTGCCACGTTGACTTTAATCATGTGACTACTAGTCTTATCTCACCCAGTTTCTCCAGCTCTGCACTAGATCCCCGGGGGTTTAGAAAGCAGTTGTTGGCCGTGGATTATATTGTGCGGCACAGCTCCACGTTCCTTTGCCCTTTGCATCTGATGACTAGCGTCAAGTATGAAGTTGCATGTGAATTCGACTTCACTGTGTCTTCTCAGGTCGGGCTCCCATTCCCGGAGCAAGAGCCGCAGCCGCAGCAAGAGTCGAAGCCGCAGCAAGAAAGAGAAAAGCCGCAGCCCCAGCAAGGATGACAAGAGTCGCAGCCGCAGCCGCAGTGTGGACAAGCGCCGCAGCAAGAGTAAAGACCAAGTTGAAGAGAAGGTTCAGAACAACAATAACACAGGGAAGTCCAAGAGCAGGAGTCCCAGTCGACATAAAAGCAAAAGTAAAAGCAGGAGTAGGAGTCAGGAGAGGCGAGTGGAGGAGGAGAAGCGGGGCAGCAGGAGCAGGAGCAAGAGCAAGAGCAAGAGCAAGGAGAAGAGCCGGAGTCAGGAGAAAGGCCTCCGCAAGAGCAGGAGCAGGAGCAAGGGAGGCAGCCGGAGCCGCAGCCGGAGTCGCAGCAAAAGCAAGGACAAGCGGAAGGGGAGGAAGAGGAGCCGGGAGGAGAGCCGCAGCCGCAGTCGGAGCCGCAGCCGCAGCAAGAGCAAGAGGAGCAGAAAACACAGCAGCAAGCGAGACAGCAAGTCGGGCAGCAGCGAGAAGAAGAAGAAGGAAGACGCCGACCACTCCCAGTCCAGGTCGAGGTCCCGCTCGGGGTCAAAGGAGCGGGACCGCGCCAAGCCCGAGTCCAGCCAGAGGGAAGGCCGAGGGGAGAGCGAGGATACTGGCGCCAATCAGGAGACCCGGTCCCGGTCAAGGTCCAACTCTAAATCCAAACCAAACCCTCCATCAGAATCACGCTCCAGATCAAAGTCGGCTTCAAAAACCCAGTCTCGGTCCAAGTCTAGGTCCAGGTCTGCATCCAGATCGCCTTCCCAGTCTAGATCTCGGTCCCACTCGAGGTCCTAACTGGCTCCGACCACAGCTGGAACTACCCAAGAAGTTTTGTACATGTTCGGTAGCTGTAGCACAAGTGGTTGAAGTAGAACATACGTCACTGCTGTACATTTTTAACTCCCCTAATGGTGTGTCTACAGTTGTTAAATCTAAGTGCTTCCTCTCTGTAAAGCCTCCCGGCACCAGGCCTTCCTGCTCGACTGAAAACAATCTTCTCTTTGAAAACCCCCCTTCCTCATGGCCCACAGTAGAATATCCAAAACGCCTTGGCTTTCAGGCCTGGCCTTTCTTACAGGGAGCTCAGTACCTGGATGGGTTTAAGGCTGGAATGATGACATAGGTAGGTATGGTGAGTTCAACCATTTTTGCCCCTGAATTGATGCCCTTTGATGTATGCCATTTAGTGAAAGTGCTAAGTCTTAAGTTTCCTACCACTTTGGTTTCATATTTTTGGACTTAACAAAGTTGTGAATAGCACAGTCAAGGAAAATTGATACCTGCAGTAACCCATAGGAAATAAACTATAGAGTTCCATATTCTGGTATTGTGATTATATTGTTTTATATTAAAAAAAGAAAAGAAAAGAATTTTTTTTTATTTTATTTTTCCCCGTCTTGCAAAGTATAGTGACCCCTGTTTCCATTAAATTTGAATAAAGACTATTTTTGCTTGACAAAATTTCATGGTTCTTGAATCAAAGTTGCATTTCCTGATCTCTCTTGATAATTCTTTTCTTAGCATAAAAAGTTCAATGTATAATGACTCTGGTTTCTGGAGATCATGGCTAAGGAGCCAACATTTTTCCTACAGGATTTTTCTCGCCCAGCAGTGTAAAAGAATTTAGTTTCTTGGGAATTTACAGCCCTTCCTCTCTGCAGAACCTAGGATTTGGCCCTGACCGTTGGGGCCCGGCCAGGTGTCATACTGCAAAGTGAACAGTTATCAGTTCAGTTCCTAGTTGGGGCACGTGCCTGGGTTGCAGGTCCATCCCTGAATGGAACACATGCGAGAAGTGTCCAGTCAGTGATTTTCTCCCTCTCTCTCTTCCTTCCCCTCTAAAAACAGTAAAATCTTTTAAAAAATTTTTTTAGGGTTTGAACTGGGGTTTAAGCAGGGTTTCCACAGAACTGAATCTACTTTCCTTAAGCAAAGCTGTCTAAGTGGCTGCAGGACAGCGTCGCCAGCCCACCGCCGTGTGGGGGGTATTGAGACGGCCCCGTCGTCGGGGGGAGACACAAAGGCCTGTGTGGGGCGCCCGCTCGTGCAGGCCCAGGTCGTCGTTCCACATTCCAGGTCCCAAGGAATGAGGAGAAGAAAAATGGTGCGTGTTGGGGTTTATAGTGGGAAGCAGCACTTTAATGCATTTATAGGGAATTTTCCAAAAAGGAATCAGCCAAAGAAATACAACAGCCCACTACCATTAGCCTCTGGATGCTCAAAATCCACACATACCTTTCTTTCCTACTTAACCTTTCTTCCCCTCTCCCTCCCCAAAAAAGAGTGGAAGGCAAAAACGGATAAAAAACAAGGGTAGTGGTAGAAAGTAGTAACAAATATAGTAGATATTAAACTATCAGTAATCACTTGGAATGTCGATTACGTGAATAAAAGACTCATCAGCCCTGGGCTGGTTTTGCTGTATCCGATAAACTGAAAAGTCGCAGTTTAAGCAGTTTGATTCCTGGTCAGGGCACGTGGGAGAGGCAACCGATCAATGTTTCTGTTCTCTCCTCCTTCCCCTCTCTCAAAAAAAAAAAAAAAGACTTCTAGTGGAATTTAAAAAAGAGCCATCTCTATGTCGTTCAAAGACACCTATTTTAAATATAGAGACACATTAAAAGTAAAGGGATAGAGAAAGGCCGTGGTAACGCCTATTGAAGAGGCACAGGGGGCTGGGTGGGTGAATGATGGAAGGAGACCCGGGTGGCGCACAGTACAGTGTTCAGTCGGTATCGGTGACTGGCAGGTTCATCAGGCAGAAAGCCGTACGGACAGGTGAACTGAAGAGTGCCATCAATGAGCTTCATCTACATGACACAACAGCAGCAGACACATTCTCAAGTTCACATGGAACGTTCAAAATAGACCACATTCTGGTCCATAAAACCCATTAAGAAATTTAAATGCCAAGTATGCTCAGACCACAGTAGAATTAAAACTAGAACAGAAAGAGCTAGAAAGTTCCAAGACGGTTGGATATTAGACACGTATCTAAATAATGTGTGTCAAAGTCCTGAGAAATATTTTGAGCAAATAAGAACAGCTTACCAAAATTTGTGAGATGTCGCAAAAGCAGTCTTGGAAGTTTCTAACATTAAATGCTCCTATTGGAAAAACAAGAAAAAGGGACTTCCGCCAAGATGGAGGCGTAGGTGGACCCACCTTGCTTCTGTGCACAAACAAATCTAAGAACAACTATTTTTAACAACGATAAACACAACCAGACCACACAGAACATCGACAATATGGAGTCCGAAAAAAAGGACGAAATGCTTGGCTAAACTGGTAAGGGGGCGAAGCCAGCAGCAAAGCCGGTTTACCAAAAAGATCCCTGACCTGGTGGCACGCAAGCAGCCGAAGGCGCGGATCGGATCGCGGGCTAGCTACGGGCGCACACAGGGAAGAGGCACAGCTGGCTGGCTGCGGTAGGTCGCGCATCTGTGTGCAGATAAACCAGTGAAGAGGCGAGCATTGAGACCCCACTGCACGGGGCAGCAGGCTCGCACAATTCTGATCAGATAAACAGGCCAGGGTGAGTGGTGGGACGGGACAAACTGGGCGAGCGGAGAGGACCGCCATTGCTCCCTCTTTGACCACGCCCCCACACACAGCGTCACAAACCAGCAACCTGGGTGGCCCCACCCTGGTAAATAACTAAGGCTTCGCTCCTCTTACTTACCAGCGCAAACAGACCAAAAATGGCTCAAGAACAACTCAGAGCCCCAGAGCCGATAAATAACTCAGAGCCCCAGAGCCGATAAATCTAAGCCATGAGGAAATAGCCAAACTTTCAGATGCACAGTTCAAAACACTGGTGATCAGGACGCTCACAGAACTGGTTGATTTTAGTCACAAATTAGAGGAACATATGAAAGCTAAACTAATTGAAATGAATGGTAATGCAAAGGATACCAATAGTAATGGAAAGGAGTCTGGGACTCAAATCAATGGAGTGGGCCAGAAGAAAGCAAATATTGGCCAAACAGAAAAGAATGAAGAAACAAGAATTCAAAACAATGAGGAGAGGCTTAGGAACCTCCAGGACATCTTTAAATGTTCCAACATTCAAATTATAGGGGTACCAGAAGGGGAAGAGTCACAAGTGGAAACCTTATTTGAACAAATAATAAGAGAACTTCCCCATTCTGGCAGAGGAAATAGAGTTCCAGGAAATCCAGGAAGCTCAAAGAGAGTCCCAAAGAAGTTGGACCCAAGAAGAAACACACCGAGGCACATCATCATTACATTAGCCAAGATTAAAATGAAGGAGAGAATCCTAGAAACAGCAAGAGATAAGGGGACAGTCACCTACAAAGGAGTTCCCATCAGACTGTCAGCTGATTTCTCAAAAGAGACCTTACAGGCAAGAAGGGGCTGGAAAGAGGTATTCCAAGTCATGAAAACCAAAGACCTACAACCAAGATTGCTGTATCCAGCAAAGTTTTCATTTAGAATGGAAGGGCAGATAAAGTGCTTCTCAGATAAGACCAAATTCAAGGAGTTAATCATCAGCAAGCCCTTATTATATGAAATGTTAAAGGGATTTACCTAAGAAAAAGAAGATAAAAAAGTTGAACAGTGAAAGGACAGCAAACTCACAGTTATTAAGAACCATACCTAAAACAAAAGCAAATTAAGAGGACAGCTGGATCAGGAGTGAATCATAGAAATGAAGATCATGTGGAGGGTTAGCAACAGGGGAGTGGGAGAAGGAGAAAGGGGGAGAAGGTGCAGAGAATAAGTAGCATAGACAGTAGATAGAAAATAGGGGGAGGGTAAGAATAGTAGGGGAAATACAGAATCTAAAGAACTTGAGACACGTGTTCATGAACTAATGGGGGGGAATGGTGGGGGAGGGGCATGCAGGGTGGAGGGGGGAATAGAACAAATGTAATGGCATAATCAATAAAAAAGTTAAAATTAAAAAAAAAGAAAAGAAAAACAAGAAAAAATCTAAAATCGATAATCTTCTTAAGCTTCTGCCTTAGGAATCCAGAAAAAGAAAAGCAAGTTAAATCTAATGGAAGCAAAGAAACATTAGAGCAGAAATCAACGAAATTGAAAGCAGGAATTCTACAGGGGAAATCAACAAAACCAAAGCTGATTATTTCAGAAACTATAAACTTATGGCTAGGCTAACCAATAAAAAAAGGTAGATATAATAATATCAGAAATGAAAGGGGCCATATCACTACTAATCCTGTGTACATTAAAAGGATAAAAATGTTATGAGCAACTTATCCCCACAAATTTGGTAGTCTAGATGAAATGGAACAATTCCTTGAAAAATGCTCTACCAGAACTAAGAGAGAATAACTCTAGAAGCACTGGGCCCAAATGGTTCACTGGTGAAGTCTACCAAACATTTAAGGAAAAAATTAAATCAATATTCAGTATCTTCCAGAAAATAGAAGCAGAGTAGTAGGAGATCTTTGATTTCTTTCACCAGAAATCTTGTACATATTTTTTTAGATGGATACCTAAGTAATGCATTTTTGAAGGGTGTTAGGGTAAGTGGTATTTAGTTTTGAATTCTAATTGTTCATTGCTGTACATAGGAGAGCAATGGACTGGCAGATTAATCCTAACTCATCTTATTACACCAGCATTACCCCACCATCAAAACCAGACAAAGACATTACAAGAAAAGTATAGACCAATATTCATGAACACAGATTTAAAATATTAGCAAGTAGAATCCAATGATATATGTGAGGAATTATACAATAGCTCATGCAGGGTGGCTCCGAGCAGAACACAGGTGGGGGCTGACCTTGGCCTGCACCACCCTGGAAACTCCTGCTCCTGCACAGCTGATCCTCCACAGAGGCTGGACATTGGTGGTCAGTGGTCATAGCCTATCCTCGGAGCTGCCCAGCCTGGGTAAATCTGTTGATTGCTTGAGCCAAGCAATCAAGGCTCAACTACAAGAAGATGGTGTTCTCAGCCCAGCCAATGGGTGCACCTTGAGGATTCAGCTTGGGCGATAGGGGAGGCTGTGCCACTGGACCCTACAGGTCACCTACTATATAGGCCATGCTACAAAGATAGGGAGTCATAGCAGCTCTACCTAATACATGGAAACAAACAGGGAATTAGTTACAGGGGAGCTGCCAAAACAAGGACACAAAGCAACATGGCCCAAATGAAAACATCAAAACTCCTGAAAAAGAACTAAACAAAATGTAGATGAGCAATCTATCATGCAGAGTTCAAAATATTGGTTATAAGGATGCTTAAGGAACTTAGTGAGGACCTTGAGAGTATAAAAAGGATCTAGTCGGAAATGAAGGATATACTAATTGAAATGAACAATTTATAGGAAAACAACAGTAGAATGAATGAAGCCAAGAATCAAATCAATGATTTGGAACATAAGGAAGCAAAAACCAACTAATCAGAACAGAGAAAAAAGAATGCAAAAAAGAACCAAGAATGGTGTAAGCAGCCTCTGGGACAACTTCAAGCATTCCAACATTCACTTCACAAGGGTACCAGAAGAAGAGAAAGCAAGAAATTTGAAATCTATTTGAAAAAATAATGAAAGAAAACTTCCCTAATTTGGTGAAGGAAACAGACGTGCAAATCTGGAAAACACAGAGAATGCCAAACAAGATAGATGCAAAGAGGCCCACTCCATGACACATCATAATTAAAATTGCAAACATTAAAGATAGAGAATCTTAAAAGCAGCAAGAGGAAAGAAGTTAGTTACCTACAGGAGAGTTTCCATAGACTGTCAGCTGATTTCTCAAAAGAAACTGCAAGCAAGAAGGGATTGGCAAGAAATATTCAAAGTCATGAAAAGCAGAGACCCACAGCCAAGACTGCTCTCCCCAGCAAAGCTATCATTTAGAATCAAAGGGCAGATGAAGAGCTTCTCACACAAGAAAAAAACTAAAAGAGTTCATCATCTTCAAACCATTATTTGAAATGTTAAAGGGACTTATTTAAGAAAAAGAAGATCAAAACTATGAACAATAAAGTGGAAATAAATACCTATCTATTAACAACTGAATCTAAAAAACAAACTTAGCAAACTAGAACAGAGACAGTTATATAGATATGGCTAGGGTTTTGATGGTTGCCAGATGGCAGGGGGCCTTGGGGTGAAGAGGTGAGGAGATTAAGTACAAATAGGTAGTTACAGAATAGCCATGGAGATGTAGAGAGCAATATAGAAAACTGAGTAGCCAGAGCATTTATATGCATGATCCATGGACATGAACAGTGTGTGTGTGGGGGGGGGGGGGGCTAAAGGGGGGGATTAGAACAACTGTAATAGCATAATCAATAAAATATAATTAAAAAATTAAAAAGTATACACCAAGACCAATTGCAGTTTTTTCCAGGTATGCAAGACAGTTCATTCAAAAACCAATTAATGTAATCTACTACGGGAACAGGGCAAAGAAGAAAAATGACATGAGCATATCACTAGATGTAGCAAAAGCATTTTTGAAAGCCCAGCACTCGTTCATAGTAAAAACTCAGCAAGCTAGGAGTAGTTTCCCTCAACTTGGTAAAGAAATCTACAGAAGACCTACAGATAACATCATACATAATTGTGAGAAAATAGATGGTTTTCCCCTAAGAGCAGCAACCAGGCAAGGACATCCCCTCTCACTACTCCTATTCAACATGATATTGGACTTTCCAGCTAATGCAATAAGACAAGAAAAGGAAATAAAAGGTAAACATATTAGGAAGGAAGAAAAACTATTTGTAAACTACATAATCTACTCTATAGAAAGTCCCAAAGAATCAAGAGGAAAATTCCCCAAACTAAAGCAATTACAGCAAGTTTTCAGAATACTAGATTAATATATAAGTCAATTGTTCTCTATGTACAGCAATGAACAATTAAAATTTGAAGGTAAAAACAGTACCATTTGCATTGCTTAAGGTATAAACCTAACAAAATACATACCAGCTCTCTGGTAAAAGAAATCAAAGGTCTACATAAATGGAAGGAGATTCCATGTTTATGGATTTGAAGACTCAATACTGTTAAACTGTCAGTTCTTTCCAACTTGAGCCATAGATTCAATACAATCCCAATCAAAATGCCAGCAAGTTATTTTGTGGCTATTAAACTGATTTTTAAGTTTATATGAAAAGGCGAAAGAGAAAAAACCCAAACAAAGCAACCCAGAACAGCCAACACAACACTGAAGAACAAAGTCAGAGGATTGATGCTGTTCAACTTCAAGGCTCACTGTGAGATTCAGGAATCAGGTCAGTGTGGTATTGGCTAAAGAATAGAGAAGATAGATCAATGGAACGGAATAGAGAGCCCAGAAATAGACCCACACAAATAGTGTTTAACCAACCTTCCACAAGGAGCAAAGGCAATTCAATACAGAAAGGACAGTCTGATTCCCTCAGCTGCCCCACTCCCCCGAAGTAGAAGTAGGAAACTGGGAGGAAGCAGTCAGTCACGTTGACAAACGTCAGCTACACAATTGCGACATCTGGTGTCGGCCTGGAGGATTCCAAGATAAACCCGATGAACCAGACATGGGACTTCTCTTTAAGAAGCTTCAGCTAGTTACAGAGCTTTATTTTTAGTGCTAAAAGCCACATACACTTAACGCATGCTCAGTGCAGCTATACAAGGCAAAAATCCCAGGATTTAAAATGCAGGTACTTCATTTCAACACACCAGGCGAGTCAAAGAGACACAAACCCAGGACTTGTACCGAAGTGTATAAGCCACGCTGGGCACCAAACCCCAATGGCATGCACAAGAATGTCTTTAGCAGCCTTATTTGTAATAGCCCAAAATTAGAAACAACCCAAAAGTCTTTTCAAACGTCACGGGGACAAGTTGCGGTACATTTCTACAACAGAGGACTGTGTAGGTGAAAAAGAGCAAACTACAGACACGAAGCCACGTGGGTGAATCTCCCAAACATAAAGAAGCCAGACACAAAGGGGCAAGAACTTAAATTTCACATACATAAACTTTTAAAACAGCCAAACTAAAAATTCACTGTTTAAAAAAACAAAACACTAAATTATAATATTAGAGGTCAGAATAGCTTGCTCCTTTGGATGAGGGAGGAGGCAGCCATGGGAGAGGACCCTGCCAGGCCTTCTCGAATCGGGCCGTGTTCTGTTTCCGGACCAGAGAGGAGGACCGGCTGGGCGGTTGCTTCATGAAAGTGGACTGAGCTGGACATTCTGGTTTTATACTCACAACAAAAAGAGTTTTACTGAAAGGCAAGTGAAGGCTCAATCAGATCCCACTGGAATTAAATTCCTTCTTTCACAAGATAGAATACATATTCTCAAGTCATACTTCCCAGGAACCCCTGGTGTTTCTGAGAGTCTATTAAGAACCTCAGGGTATTCCTAAAGAAATGCAAATTGGAACAACCATTCGGTATTATTTACACCTGGTATCTATTATGAGCTCCTACCTCCCCACCCCCAGCAGCCCCACTAATTCTGAACCGGTGGCCATAAATCACCCGGAATGACAGAGAAACCTAAGAGAAAGCAGCTAGTACTCTCACTCTGGGGCATTCACCCTGAGGGGGCAACTGAAACAAAGAGAAGAGCACCCAGTACAAAGGTCTTCATACTGCCAACAGGGGGAGCCATCGAGTCTGACAGACACTCACAGACCCAGTCTCAAGCACCTCGAAGGCCTTCTGCACGCACTGCTCTGGTACACAATTCTAAACCCCATTCCTAAGGTTTTTTTTAAAGATTTTATTTATTTTAAGAGCGAGACAAAAGAGGGAGAAAGGGAGAGAAACATCAATTGGTTGCCTCTCACACACCCTGAACTGGGGACCCAGGCCAGTAACCCAGGCATGTGCTTTGACAGACTTGAACTGGGGACATTTCAGTTTGAAGGCTGGCAGTCAATGCACTGAGCCACAGCAGGTGGAGATATTTCTATGGAAAAGCTTACAAAGGTTTACATGTTGAATATCATTTAGTGAATGATCTTTATCGGGAAGAGTCAAATTACCTGAACACCGAAATGGTCAGGACCACACACAGCAGGGACTAGGGCCTGGCGGTGGTTTTCATTTTGCTGCCGGGAAGTTGGCCGTAGACGCTTCCCATGGTCTGAGTCACCTCAGTGCCTTCGCTGAGGCATCTACCTCTCCGCAGGAGACTCCAAAAGCCTCTTGAAGCATCATTGGTGGTTCTTCTAAACCAGAAACCTGTGCTGGACCCAATGACGTCACTGACGTATGGCTAGGGGTCCCAGGCAGGGGTACACTAGCTGAATGATTGGAGGCACTGGTGTCCTGTGAAGAAACTCTGCCAGGACCAGCGACTATCTGAGGACATTTTCTCATCTTTTGGCTCCTGGAATATGATGAGGGACATAAGGTTCCTGGGAAATGTCAGTAGGAGACCAAGTAAATGATCTAATACTGTGTGTTCTGACCACGCCCAAGGCACAATGGAGAGGTTTTGCCCGTGGCAAGTAAACTGGGGCTCACAGGAGCCTCCTAAGGTCAGTGTATTGCCCGAATTTTACAGGTGAGGAAATGAGAGATTCCAGGAAGGGGGTGGCTCTCAACACCTTCTTGCTGTGTGACCTTGGACAAGTTACTTAAAATCTCTGTACCATAGTGTTCTCAACTGTAAAATTCATACCCCTGTCTCCCTACTCTGTTGAGAAGGCCTGGAGGCAGAGAGAGCTGGTCTGGAGTCACTTCACCCCTGAACCTGCAGGAGATGAGGTCAATGTCAATCATACCAGCCTGGCTTAGAGTAAGGGCTAGGTGAGTGGTGCCCTTGGCCTCGACCTCCTCGTTTGTAAATGTGCCACAAAGCTGCGCTGGTGCCCATGTCCCTGGGTCCAGCTGCTCTCTGCATCGCCCAGCATTTGAAGCGAAGGAAGGAGGAGAGGGCACTTGTGAGGGAGCTCCGAAGGCCTCCCGACCCCTTCACCTGAGGATACAGGCATCACGAACATCAAAGGGCGCACGGCTGTCTGCTAAAAACGCCAACTTCTGCAGGCCAGGGCCGAATCCCCAAGCACGGGACCAGGCCGGCCTCGAGAGCCTGGGGCAAGTCCTCTGAGACCAGAGTTCGCGCTTAGATCAAGCCGTCCTGGGGTCCAGCCCAGCTCTGGCTATTACCAGGTGTCTGTACAAACGTTTCCGGTCGGCATGGCCGGATGGGGGCGGTGCTGCCCTCTCTGGGCCGCCTGGAGGATTACAGAGGGCCCGCTGCTGCAGCTCCTCGCAGGGACTCCCACGCTGGTCTGACTCCGCCTTCCACTCCCACAGCTTCGTCCCTTACAGTCCACCACACAGTTTTGTGCCCTTTCTCGCGCACCCTGACCTCCAGCGGAATCCCTCTGTCGTAGGCGACCTGCATTGTGCCAGGGGAGCGCATCCGAAAGGCCTGAAGGCCGGTGACCCTAGGTTCTGGATGGGGCCCGAGGGGGACACGTAAGGCCCAGGAGCCTCCCGTGGGGAGTCGGTGGAGAGGCGGGATTGAGTCCCCGCGGCAAATGCGGCGGTGCTCCGGGCCCGAAGGGAGAGGCGGGCAGGCGTGGGCCCCAGGTGGGCAGTGCGGGCCTCCGCGCAGAGGAAAAAGAGCCCGGCGGCGCAGGTTCAGAGCCTCGCCTCCAGGTGGCGCCAGGCCGACCCTGGCAGTGACTCCGCCTGCCTTTGGTGTCCAGACGTCTCTGAGTCTAGAAGCTCTACGTTTCCATTGCTGTGTCTTGGGCATACTTCTGCTGCCCTGGCCTCGGGGCCTGGGTCCTAAACTCTGGGCACTGCTGGGAGGCAGGGGGTTACTCCCTGGAACTAGAGTCCTGCCTCACTTAGATGGGGAAGAGTGAACTGACCCATCACAAGCTGTGTGACTTTGGGCATGCCAGCCACCCTCTCTGGGCCTCTTTAGTCTTTATGTTTACAAAGGACTTTATTCAGACCTCTGGAAGCTGGCATTTGATCCCATGTTACAGACAGGACTGGGACCAGTACAGGGTTGGCAGCGAAGGGGTGGGAGAAACTAGACCATGTGATCTGAGAGCTGTTCTCTACAGGAGAGGGTGACCAATAGGTAGATGGAGAGATAGTCCCCACAGGCCTAAACAGGGGGAAGCTCCATCCCGCATGTGTGACACACATGATAGCGGCACCTCATGTTCAGGGTGGCCGTGCACACTTAGGAAGGTAACAGATATAAAGGGCTTGGTGGTCAATAGAGTTCGACCAGACCTGGACATTCCCACTGCTGTCCCTCAGCCTAGGGATCGGGGGCAGGAGGCTGGCCTTGCCCTGTCCCCCAGGAGGGTCTCATCTCCTTGACTTTCCCAGTGTCACCCAGCCTCTGCCTTCTTCTCTTTTCTGGGCTGGGGAGAACAATGGAGACAGGGACTCATCCTCCTGAAGGGCTTTGCCATGGCCCAGAGACACCAGGTGAGAAGCCCAGTGGCCCAGCTCAGAGCTTCCACGGGGTGGGGCACGGATTTAACGTTCACATCTCAGAATCCTCCGAGGGCCTGAACCTTGGATGGGACCTGGTAACTATGGGGAACTCTTGTGACCCTGACACGCAATGGGAAATGCCACTAGCCAGGTCAACCCGGTCAGGTCGCTACACACTGGTATCTGCCCCCAGAAAAGAAAGCATTCGAAATGGGGTTCTGGATTCTCCTTGCCAATCACTTTCTGAATCAGCACACCAGTCCTGCCGGTGCAGGACAAACTGCAGAGGCAGAAGCTGTGAGGGAATGCCGTGACATGCCCCAGGTCACCTAGGGGAATGACTGAGCAGCATAATCCGAACTGGGACCCAGCCACGCTCTGCCCCCTGAGCCAGCATCTCAGTTCTCAGCTGAGTGTGTGGTCGCTCTGGTGGGGCCGTTTGGGCACAGGGCTGTGTCCCGAGCACTACCAGGGCAGCCCTGACATGGGATGGTTTTAGAAACCCCTGGGGTTCTGGCAGGAAGCCCAGGACCAGCCAGGTTGTTCCTAAAGTAGAGGCGAGAGAAGGTGAATTTCCAGACCAGTGCCGCTTGTTCCATGCCCCAGGTGAGGTGGAGACATGCAGATGACAGACGCTCCCTCCCCATGGTGGCTCCCGGAGAGGACATGGAGCCTCAGGTAAGGAGGGACACAAGGGTCACTGTGCCTGGATCCCTGCTTTCACAGAGAAGCGTAGGGAGAAACACTGACCACCTTGGTCCCCGGGGCACGACGCGCCCAGGCCCCTCCTTCAGAAGTGAGAGTCCAGGTCACACAGAGGCCAGCACGGATTCAGGAGGCAATCGGTGTCCCAACAGTGAGGTGACTGCGGCCCACACAAGCAGGCCCAGTGGGCATCCCTCTCAGAGTGGGAAGGCACTGCTCGGTCTGGCTGTGTGTCTGTGGGCGGCCGGTCTGCCTCTCTGAGCCAGTTTCCTCCTCTGGAAACCGGGCTTAACATGGACTCCCTAGAGCTCTCGAGGAAGTTAAAGGAGGTTATACAGAGGGAAGGGGACTCTTCTCTCCCCCCACCACCCAGAACAGGCCCAGGGAAGGTTTCTACAGCCCTAAACACTACTCCCTGAGCCTGAGGCCTGGAGGTCAGAGGAGGGAGCCGCTGTTTGGCGGACACCTGTCCACTTTGTGCCGGATGTTGGACATGTGCATTTTTATAATCATCACCTGAGGATGTGCTGATTTTAGAGAGAGGCTGGGGGTGGCAGGGGGGAGTGCGCAGCACCCACTGGTTGCCTCCTATATGCACCCGACTGGGGATCAAACCCACAACCTAGGGATGTGCCCTGACCAAGGATCGAACCTGCAACATTTTGGTGCACAGGACTTAACTAAAAAAAACTGAACCACCTGGCCAGGACTGAATATGAGTATTCTTATGTAATCTTCAAAACAACGCTGGGAGTTAAATATTATCTCCCCATCACTTTTTTTTTTTTTTGACAGATGGGGAAACAGATGCAGACAGCCGAGTCTTCTCTCCTGCTATCTGCGTGGGGCTAAGGGAGGGAGAGAGAGTAGGAAGGGGCCTGGGGGTGGGGGAGACACAGGCCAGTCTAGGGCCAGTTGTGGGCAGGCACTCCGCTGGGCACTGGACTCCAGGGCTGAGCAAGCCAGATCCACTCCTGCCCCTTCCAGCTCAGGGCAGGGCGGCACAGATGGGAAGCGGATTTAGTTTCCAACTTCCAAAGGAAGTGGACCTCGGTGTGCCTGAGCACCGCCAGGGTGTGTGATGGAGGGGCTGGCCTGGCCTAGGGGCCAGAGAGGGTCTGAGGGATGAGCAGGAGCCAAAGGAACAATCAGGGGACATCAGAGCATAGATCGGAGGGTGGAAACAAGTCCCGCTGCCCAGGAAGGGCACGTGTGAGAGGGGCAGGGGCCAGTTTGTGGAAGTGAGAAGGGATTTTAAATTCCACTTGGACCACAATGGGGAGCCACTGAGGGTTTTAAGCAGGGAGTGAGAGGTGGGTTCAGATTCAGGGTAGAGATACTCAGTGTCCCTCTGCACAGCCTGCCTGCAGGACAGCTAGCTCCCTGGGGCAGGGAGAAGGTGGCTAATTCCAGATCAAAAGGACAGGGTCTGGGAACTTAATGCAAGGGGAAGAGGAAGGAGCTGCAGGTGACCCCTGTTGTAGCTAGCCTCGGAGGTGGGGGCAGTGGGGCTCTTCACCGAAGGTGAACAGGAGGGACAGGAATGGCCAAGGGTTACTGGGTCCAGGGAGACTTCCCGGAAGGTTGTCTGGCTAGTAGTGAGGCTGGGCTTGTGGGCCCGGGATGGAGGAGCCTCAACTCGGGGGGGGGGGGGCGGGGAGAGGGGGCCAGGGAGGGGGTGAAGCCAGGAGGGACAGGCAGGAAAAACAAGTGGGAAACACGAGGACAGCCAGGCAGTCCAGGCCTGGCCTCCAGAGTTGATGTCCCCGGGAAGAGCAGTGACTGAGGGAGCAGGAGGAAGGAATCTGTGAGGGCGGAGGGCAGAGTGCAGTGAGTCAATGTGCATCGGGTGGGTGAAATACCCGGTCCATTTGAGGGTCTCAAGCAAAGGAGGTGTCGGGAGGCGGGAGGAGGCAGGAAGGAGGCTGCTGCCTCGATGGGGCGAAAACAGCAGCCCAGGCGGAGAGCTGAGGGCATTCTCTTCCCAGCTCAGGCCAATGGAGCCCCCAGTCCCACGTGGGCTGCAGGAGGACCTGGCCGCAGAGGGCAACCCTGGAGACTGGGCTCAGCCCCACCCGCGGTGGCCTCCTGCGAGCACCGGTGATCTCCAGGTCGGTCCACCCGAGGAGGCTCTGCTCCCACGGGTGGCCGAGGATGCCTGGTCCCCAGGGGCTGGGAGAGGGGGTCCCCGGGAGCGCCAGTGTCAGCCCCAGTTCCTCTCGACCGAGCCGGAGGGCAGGAGCCGGTGTTCCAGACTTAGCTGTGCCCTGAAGGCTTCGGGACCCGCTCTGCCACGCGTTGGGAGGTGGCGTGGCCCAGGCCGGCGACGTCCTCCAGTTCCCGTCTCAGCCCGGGGCGCACAGCCGGGTCTCATTACCTCCCACACCCCGCCCCTCGCGCCCGCGTGCCGGGGGGTCTGGGCGGCGGGGGAGGGGCGCGCTCTAATCAATCCCAGGCCGGAAATTCTTCCCGAGGGGCCCGGCGGGGCTGCGGGAGCGAGGGGGGGGCGGCACGGAACCTGGCAGCCCCCCGCGCCCCCCTCCTCTGAGCCCGCCCCCAGCATCATGGAAACTGGGCCGCCGGCCGACCCCCGCGCTCTGCGCCACATTCTTGCCTCTGGGGGCGGGCGGGGCGCGAAAGCGGAGTCGCCCCCTTCAGGCCGGTCCGCGGTCCTCGGTGCCCCGCTCCCGCTTCGGGACGAGCGCCGCCCTCCACCGCCTCCGGACCGGACGCATCTTCTTAGGGGGCGTGGGGGGCCGAGCGACCCCGCATTTGATTCCCTCGGTTCTGGGCTCGTCCCGAGTCCCCGCACCCCCACGCCCGCCGCGACGACTGGTCCCCGAGCGCCCGCAGGGAGGACCCGCCGCGCCCGCGATTCTGCGCCCCGCCCTCGGCGCCTCGGGCGGCGGACGCCCTCTGCCCATTTCACAGGCGAAGGCAGTGAGGTCGGACCGCGGAAAAGCTGGCGGAGCAGGAACGCGGGCCGCCTCCTCCGGGCAGCTCCCGGGACGGCGCTGGGGGCCAGCGGGCTCTCGGAGCC
Source organism: Artibeus jamaicensis (assembly GCF_021234435.1). Classification (NCBI taxonomy): domain Eukaryota; kingdom Metazoa; phylum Chordata; class Mammalia; order Chiroptera; family Phyllostomidae; genus Artibeus; species Artibeus jamaicensis. The sequence goes on from NW_026522057.1 coordinate 13,420,891, forward strand.
CCCGCGAGTCCCCTCCCCGGCGCCCGGGCCGAGGGCACCCGGGAGGCGCGGGACGGAGCGCGGCCTCCGACCCCTCGGGCCGCGGAGCAGGGCGGGGGGCTGCCGGTTCCCTCCCGCGGGGAGAGGGCGCCCTCCCAGGCTTTTGCGGACTGAGCGGGGGACTCGGGCCGGGTCTCCGCGCGTGCACGCCGCACCTACCTGCCACCCGCAGACCGGAGTTGTCGCTTCTTCCAGTGGCGGGGCCCGGCGGGGCGCGGCCCCGAGCGGCCCGGGGACTCCCGGAGGGCGGGGCCCGGGCGGCGCGGGGCGGGGCGGGGGCGGGGCCGGGCCCCGGACTCCGAGGAGAGCGCGGCGGCGCCGCGAGTCGCGGCGAGCGGACTCGGACCCGGACTCGGACCCGGACCCGGACCCAGACCCGGACCCACCCGGGTGCCAGGTGAGCAAACCAGGGCCCCGGGGTTCGTTCCTCACTTTTCCCAACTTTCTGTTCGGCTCCTCCCTCCGCAAAGACGCGGGCGGGCGGGAGCCGGGTCCTCCCTCTCTCCGGGACTGAAGCGCGGACGCGGGCGGAGGCGGATTCCAAAGTGCCCGGGACCTGGCGCCGAAGAACTTCCCGCGACCTGGGACCTTCGGACCGTGTCGCCCAGTGCTGGCCCCTCGGGGGTCCCCAGCGTCGACTCACACCCTCGAGCCTCGGGGTCTCGGAGCCCGCCCCCACCTCTCTGGACGCCTCCGACTCCCTCCCGCAGGGATGCGCGGGGGCTCGGGGTGACTTCCCTCGAGTTGGCGCCGGGGCGCTAGCTCTAACCCGGGGCGCGACGGTCCCTTCTCCGGCCTGGGGCTGCGGAGAGGGCTTCACACTCAGCCACAAGTGGGTAACGGGCCTCGCCCCCTGCCGGGACCCTCCGTGGCTGTGCGGAGAAGTGCCCAGCGCTGAGCTGGGTCCCGAGGCCCGGCGTCGGGTCCTGGTGGAGCCCCCCGCCTCCTATGGCGGCGTGACCGCCTCAGGCTCCGCTCGGCCACAGTTGCCATCTGTGAAAAGCAGGCTGTGGACGCGGCGGACGCTGCTACTCCGTGCTAGGCCCGGGGCTTTCAGCTCTCCTTTCGGGGGCGGGGATGGGTGTCCTGCTTTGAGCTTCTGGGGTGCGGATGGGGAGTGGATAGGGTAGCAAGGCCTCCCCGCTGGGGCCTTGGGGCGAGTTCCAGCGCTGGAGCCGTTTAGAAACCAAATTGGGGTTGGGAGGATACACCACGGGGTCGAGAAAAGTCCTCGCCCCCCTCTCCTGCGGCCCGGGGCGCCTGAGCGGGCATTTCTTCCTACACCCTCGCTTCCTTGGGGGCCACACACCACACGCAGCCCGGTTACTCCTGCCCCGGCCCGGGTCCAGTCCCCGGGCCGCGCCGGACCAGCAGCGGGAGGGACTGGAGCCCGGCGCCCGGACCCTGGGGCGGCCCTAGGAGCAGGGGCGGTGCTGCACCGGCCGGGACCCGGGCCACTGAGGCCTCGGACAGAGGAGGCCGCAGAGAAGGCCGGGCGGCGGGAAAGGGGGATGATTCATCCAGAGGAGCCCGAATTGGAAACGTTGCAACCTGGGAACAGCCTTGTCCGGGCCGAGCGGAGAGCCAGGAGGGGAGTCCAGCGGACAAGGCCTGCGCCTGGCCCCGGAACCCCTGCCTTCCTGCCGGCCACAGCCTGGCTGCTGGGCGGGGTGCGGCGGTGCGGGTTGAGGGGGGGGCGGCCTCTTTGAGTGGAGTTCAAAGAAATCCTGGGCAAAGTCTACCGCTAGTCATGGCCGGAGGGGTCTTCCTGGAGCCTTGCTCACGTCTCTCCTGCTGCAGCTTCACTGCCGAGTGAGGAGGGTGGAAGGAGGAGGGGGCGGGCAGGAAGAGTCAGGAGTCGCTGACACCCCCTCCTTCCTACGCTGCGGTATGTAAAGCGCAGCGTGGGGAAGAGGGGCCCGCGCGCGAGGGACTCCGGCGGCCCGGGCGGTCTGCCTTCCCCCACCCCCTTTACTACGGCGCTGCCACGTGCGGGGGCGAGGTCGCGCCCGGGCGGGACTTACCCTGCAGACACCGTTTGCGGGGCCCCCGCACCTCCCGGGGCTCGGGACCGCGGGTTGGCGGAGAGGGCGTCGGCGGTCGGAGCCCTGCAGCCGGGGATGCGCCAGGCAGCCGCGGGCGCCCCCCTCCCTCCTCTCCGCCCGCAGGCCCGGCCAACTCGGGCTTCTGCCGCGCGGCCCTGGCTCCGAGCACGGCTGCGGAAAACCGGAGTGGGGGCGGCTCCCTGCCTGGCAGCCCGGGAAAATCCGGGGGTGGCCGCCAGGGATCTCCAAGCGTCCTGGGCGAGGCAGCCCGATCTTCCCTCCCGGATCCGCGTCCCCAACGCGGCGCTCCGCCACTAGGCCCGTCGGTTCAGCCCCTGCCTCCCGTCTTCTCCCCGCAGAGCGCGCAGACGAAGGCGAGATGACAGCCGGGAGCCCCGGAGACCGCGTGGAGCCCCGGAGGAGCCCCGAGGGCCGCGTCTCTCGCCTGGGCCGCCGCCTGGGCCGCCGCCGGCGCCCGCGCTCCCCGCCGGAGCCTCTGCGGGTGCGGGCGCGGCTGCGGCTGCGCTCGCCGTCGGGGGCGTTCGCGGCGCTGGGGGCGCTCGTGGTCCTGGTGGGCATGGGCATCGCGGTGGCCGGCTACTGGCCGCACCGCGCGGGGGCCCCGGGGCCCCGGGCTGCCAATGCCAGCGCGCCGCCGGTGAGCGAGCTGCGACGCGAGGGTCGCGGGGCCGGCCGGGCCCACGGCCCGCACGAGCGGCTGCGGCTCCTCGGGCCCGTGGTCATGGGCGTGGGCCTGTTCGTGTTCATCTGCGCCAACACGCTGCTCTACGAAAACCGCGACTTGGAGACCAAACGGCTTCGCCAGGGGGCACTGCGGGCTCAGGCGCTCCGGCCCCCCGACGGCCCCGGCTGGGACTTTGCTCTGCTCCCCAGCCCCGGCCCAAGGACTCCCCCAGCCCTAGGCTGCGCGGAACCAGAAAGTTGGGACCTATCCCCACGTCGGGGCACCTCACCTGTCCCGTCAGTGCGGAGTCTGCGTTCAGAACCTGCTAATCCTCGCTTAGGGCTACCTGCCCTGCTCAACAGTTACCCGCTGAAGGGCCCGGGGCTGCCCCCACCTTGGGGTCCGCGGACCCAGACTGGCCATGTGATCATCACCGTGCAGCCCTCTGGCTCCTGCATCGAACACTCCAAGTCTCTGGATCTGGGCCTCGGGGAGCTCCTGCTTGGGGCCCCGGCTACTCGGGACTGTGCTCACCGCAGCTGGCCGCGGCTGGATCGCCTCAGTCTGGAGGGCTATGCCCAGCTGGGAGGGGGCGGGGACCTGGGGGCTCGGGTTTGAGCCGCAGGGGGTGGCCTGCTCTGAGGCTGCACCGCGCACCGCACCATGGTAACAGGACCAGCGCTTCAGCGTACCCCAGACTGGGGAATGGATGCTCCGGCCACAGTCGCTGGTGAGGAGGCATCCTGACCTGCATGTGGGCAGAGAAGTGCCAACTGCACAAGGTTCCACTCGCTGGAATGTGTTTTGATGTGGATTCTGGAGACCAGCGGGACTCGGCCTCAGGAATTCCTTCAACCTCCAAAGTGGCCTTAGCCCTGAACAGGTACCTGAGGGGGCTGGTGCTCCAGGCCAGGGTACTCGGGAGATGCACCTGGTGTCTTGGCAAACCCGAAGCTGTGGGCAAGAACCCTCAAGACTTGGAAGGTAGATGGGGATGTTGCAGGTTGGGACAGGCTTCCTCCGAGGTGGCAGTGGCGACTGGGTTCCGGCCTCCAGGAAGATGGGCAACGGGGGAGCCGAGACTTTTCACTGCCATCTGGGGTGGGGACTGAGCCCCCAGCTCCCACCGCGTCAGTCCCTGTTTCCCCTCAGCCATGTGGGGTGCACCCTCATGGGGCTACACCACTGCCAATGCCTTCCTGCTGAGGGCCGGCCCCCCAAACAGGTCTGAGGAGCCCCTGCTCTCCTCCGTCCTGGTCGATGCTGCAACGTGTCCCTCCAGCTGGCAAACAGCACCTGCCCGTTCTCAGAGGTCGTTTTATACAGTGTTGAAGCTGCGTTTTGGCTGATGGTGGTTTACTTTAGCAAAAGGGGAAGAGAACTTTAAAAGTTAATCAATCCTCACAGATTCAGTCCTTTTTTTAAAAGTTTATTGAAAAATGCAGTACAAGAAGCAAGACCAAACACGTATCTAAACACTACGGTTCTCTTCCTATGAAAGGCCAAAGCAGCAGACCTCATTATTGCCTGTTTAGCCTAAGAATTTTGCCAATTTGATTCTGCTGCCATAGTTCCGATTTTGTCGAGAAATGTAAACAACTACTTGATATGATTCATAATTTTTAAAAATTTTACAAAGCTCCTTCATTTTTGTCACCAAAATAATACATTTGAGAGATGGGTATGACCACCAGCCTGGGGCCAGGGTCCTGGGCAGGTATTTCGTGTGTCGGTCAGGCCAGAGCTCTGGCTCCGTCTCTCCAGGTGGCTGCTGTCCCGTCACCCTCAGCTGTCCTGCAGAACACATGGCGGGGGGCCCGGGAAGGGTGGCAGAGGTGCCTCCACAGGTCCCTGCAGTCCGGCTTCAGGGGCCCTCAGCTTATACACGCAGGTCCAGCTTGGTGAGTGGGTGGGTGGCAGAGACCTCATGTGGCTTGGAGGAAGTCTTTATTTCTCAAGTGAAATAAAAATAAAGTTGCAGCTAAAGTTGTTACTGTGATATGTCTGAGTCACTTCAGGAAAACCACTGCCGAGTCCCTTGCCTCTGTTTCCCACCCGGACAGAGCCTGTGTTTCTTCACACACGCGCACACACACACACAACCGCAGGAAGGAAACATCCAAACTATTGCCCAACCCCGAGATCTGTTACCAGAGAAGGAGGAGAGGGGAAGAGGCTGGGAAGGACCCCCGCTCTCACTAGCTTGTCCAAATCATGACTGCTCGGTGCCGGAAGGGCATTAGAGATGTCCTGGTCCAGTTCATAGGAAAGGAAGCAGGGAGAAGGGGAGCCCGTTGGTGACAGAGCTGAGGGAAAGGTGTGGCCCCAGGTTTGTGGCCCCTGCTCTGAGCCGCCACACTGCTCTGGACAGCACCGAGTCTGCCAGGTTCCCAGTGCACTGGCTGTGCTTTCTTTCCCCGGTGCTCTTCGTGCCGCAGGTTCCAGCTCTGGGAGCCGCAGTGCCTTTCAGCACAACTGCCTGCCACTGGGAAGTGAGCTTCCATAAGCTTGTTTGATGCGAGCTGGACCATCCAGGCTTGGGCACCAACCAGAAAGCCCATCCATACTGACACCTATGCCCACAGGCGCTCAGTCTGTTCCTGAGACAGGACTACCTCCCCAAGCCTGCCACGCATCCCACCTGAGGTCTTCCTGTCCTTCCCCAGGAGGGCTGCCTGTTGCTTCATAACAATCTCACATAACTATTAAGAGAAAAATGCACACACCTGAAGTAAGTTCAAACCACCTGCGCCTGCCAAAGCAGAACTGGCCAGCAGAGACTGGCCGCAGGCGGCGGGCTCCCGCCGTGGGGAGCACAGGGGCAGGCCTCTGACCCACTGTCTGCCTCATGAATTCACAGATGTCCCAGAATTAGGATGCTAAGGATTTCCAGGCAGATCTGTTTGTGGGAGCAAGCTGGGAGATTAGAGAAGCCCCACTAAATAAAAATGCCCCCAAATCTGGACCTGGAATGGTGGAATTGAGACATCGGGCCTCATTTTCAAAACCAAACCACAACAAAAGAGTTCAACCCAAGTCCACCATACAAATCAAGCCCACAAACCCTGACCGACAGCCCTCAGATGGGAAGTGAGAATGGGCAGAGCTGGTGCTTGTACACCTGGGCATGTGGGGTCTTGTGGGCACAGTGGCCCCCAAAAGCCCGCTTCCCTGCCCCAAAATCCAAAAGGGCGTCTGCAGGCAGGTGCTGGTGGCAAGAAGACAGGTCAAGGATCACAACCTCCTCTCGAGTCACATTCCCCATCATCATCCCAGGGTCAGAGAAGAGGCCCAGGGGCGGCACCTGGACATATTGCTTAGCAGGCTCTGACTGAGGGACTGCCCACCATTCCCTGTATGGGGCACACAGCCCAGAGCTAGAAACACTTTCAAAAACCTCATTCGCTTTCTTTGCCCACATCACCACTAAAAATGTGCCTTTAGTGCTCTTAGCCAAAAGTGCCTATTTTTCCGTGAGTTTTGGTCTCCTGAGATGGGAGGTGGGGGAGCACTTAGCAGAGCCACTCCTTCTGATGAGGTAAAAGGGGAGGGAGGGCAGGAAGGTGAAGGCCACAGTCTGTTCAAACATTCACAGTATCAGATGGAGCTGAGCAACTTCTTACGTCTCTGATCTAAAGAAGCTCCGAAAAGAAAGAACAGGAGGGAGGAAGGAAAAGCAATAGTACATTCTCAGCAGAGGCCTCTGCCTCACCGAAACCACCCCCACAAAGGGACAGGGACACTTTCCTGGGGTCTGTGGATCAGGGCCTCACCCTGCCTGACATTCTGGTAAAGTCACATCATTGGCTCTGAGAAAGGGCTGCTCTTTGAAGTTTCCACTGTCATCCAAAGGGCATAAAACTAGAAGAGGAGCAGGGCAGCCCCATTAAGCTGGCTTTGCCCCCAACACGCGGACGGAGGCTTTGGAGGATTTCCAGAGGAATCCTGTGGGCCCGGTGAGTATCTGGGTTGGAAACACATGGGGAGAGGCTGGACTGAATGAAGGGATTACAAACCGCCCCATAGAAAACCCGAAAGCTCTTTAAAAACAGTCCAGACAGTGAAAAGTTGAGCAATCTCTGGTATCACAATATAGAAAAAGGTATTCAAAAGGATCGGTGATGTCCAGAAGACTCTGTTGGTATAAACTCCAAATAGAAAATGAAATTAATTTTCTGGTGGTTTATAATAATCTTGAAAGTCTGACTATCGCAGTTTAGCTTCTTGATCATTTCTCGCGGATGGGAGATGGGCAGGGAGTTGGGGGTAAACGATTCCTAGAGGACAGAAAAGCAAAGTCGGTAAATCCCGAAAAGAAGGCTTACCCAGTCCCATTACCAAACTCCTGTGGCCACACTATAATCAAGGCCTGAGCGGCTTCACAGCACCCCGTTCTGACTGGCGACTGACAGCATCCTCAAATCTTCTGTAAACTGCTTTTAGGCATGAATTCATCTGGATCCCTGTCTCCCAAAAAGCAGCCACCCTGCTTTCAACCCTCTAGTCTGGTCCGAGAACTTCAGCCATTTCTTCCCTCTCCCCCAACCCCTCCATTTCCAGACAGCCTGGCCCTGCTTTTCTTGGTTCTGTTCTCCCCCGCCGGCCCTCCCCTGGGACAGCAGAGAGCAGAGCAGCAGAGAACTGGAAGGCAGGCGAGCTGGAACAGCAGGAGGTGGGGGGGAGTTTGCATCCGCATCTGGGGTGTCTCCTCGACCCCGACCCCGTCACTGCTGCCACCACTAAGGAAGGGCAGGAGGACACAGGAGACCTGGCTGCTTTAGCAGGGGCCAGCTACTCAATCACCTCATCAATCTCTCCTCTGCCTTCACTGGACCAAGCTCCAGAGCGGACACCTCTAGAGGGACGGCTCCCAGAGGGGCCAGGGTTCCCACCCAGTGCTTTCTGAGGCTGGGAAAGTGAGCACCCTCCGCCCCAGCAAGAACAGTCCCTACCTGAGCTCATTCCTCAGAGATTTCGGTCTCCTGATGGACGACCACCTTGGTCACTGACATGTCTGGGTGCTGCTCCTTTGCCTCCTTGATGGCCTGCACGAGGACCTGAGAGGGACGGAAAGGGCACCCGTCAGGCAGAGAGCAGCCTGGCTGGTGAAGTGAGGTCACAGGACAGCACTTCTCTGGCAAATTCAATCCTGCCTGCCGAACTGGGGCAGCGTTTAGGCTAAGTCAAGCTGATAATGACCTTAACCGCTGCATCTGCACAGGGAAGCTCCTGGACTGAACAGAGACAGGGAAGGTCAGAGCTGTCTCTGAGGAATCAGAGAGGGATTTCAGGGGCCATGGCGGCACCTGCTTGCTGGATCTGAGAGGATCCACTCGGAAGTGAGTCTAAAGGACAAACCAAAAGCTGTGCTCACCGAAAGGTAACTGGGAAGTTCAGAATAGGCGAGGGAAACACAGCAGCACGCTGCGAAGAGGGAGAGATGTCTTTGACTAAAGCAGGGAGAAGAAGGAGGCGCGGGAGGGCCTGCTGGCATGCACCGCCCTACCCACATTACTTACCATTACACGGAATACTTAGTCTTCACAGCCACCCAAAGAATGAAGGTAAAAACCATTATTTCCCTTTTGTACACACGGAAACTGAGGTTCAGTGCTTAAAGTGCCTAGTGTTTCACTAGGTTATTGTCTAGTAAGCAATGCAACAGAAGTTTTAACTTAAGCCCATCAAACTTTCCTCTTTACCATACTGTCTTTTAGACTCTGGGGAGAAGAGACCCTGTTTTAGTTAGCATTTGAAGGGGTTTTGATTGTTTTAGAAAAGCTAGAGGGAGCAGAGGGAAAGAAAAGTAATGGAGCCACCACTTTCCTCAGGCTGCGCATTTCTGAGCCTCTAGCTCAGGGCACAGCGATTCTCAGAGACAACTTCCTCCCCTACACCTCCCCCCACCATTGAAAAGGATTCTAGCTAGATCTGACCAGCTGCCTGTTGACTCTGGCTCTTAAAAATCATCTCTAGCCCCACCTGGTGTAGCTCAGTGGATTGAGTGCAGGCCTGCAAACCAAAGGGTTGCCAGTTCAATTCCCAGTCAGAGCACATGCCTGGGTTGCAGGCCAGATCCCCAGTAGGGGGCACATGAGAGGCAAGCACAGATTGATGTTTCTCTCTCTTTCTCCTTCCCTTCCCTCTCTCTAAAAGTAAATAAAATCTATTCTTAAAAAAAGAATCATCTCTAAGATGGACCGGGAAGGACGGGGGAAGAAGGGAGATCCCTCTTTTGGTCTCTTGACTCCAGGAAAGCCGCTGTTGGGCCACCACCTCTACAGGCCGCTGCTCACCCTCCCTGACTGCTTTTCGCCCAGCTTTTCTGCTCATGCTTCAAGGCCCAGCCCAAGCCCTCGAGTTGGCTGCTCTGGCTTTCACCTACCTCACAGTGAAGGCCTGCATTGCACTTCTCCTGAACAGTCAGTCCTTCTTGGGGCACTTCCCTCCCCCACCCAGAGAGCACACCTATCCTTCACAGAGCCCTCGGTGCCCAGGAGAACTGAGGGACCCTGGAGCATCTCTTTGTCACAACAACCCTGAAAGAAACCTATGATTTTCTTTATTCTGTAGATGGTGAAACTACATCTCAGAGAAATAAAATACCTTGCTCAAGAGCACACAACGACCAGTGAGCTACGGAGTCAGGGATCCACCCAGCTCTGTCTCGCCGCAAACCCTACACACCCTTGTAGCCGGCTGCTCCTGCTGCCCAGCACAGACTGAGCACACAGCGGAGCCCAGATCAGCCCGGATAAGAGGCAGGTGCAGGCTGGGGATGCAGCAGGATCCCCTGAGCTGGGGCTGCAAGGCCTCTCCCTCGGGCTGAGCAGCCTTGCTGCTGGGACCCTGAGCCCAGCATTCTTAGCTGTAAGTCTCGACCCTGCGACCAACAGAACCACCAGCACTGCAGCTCAGGCTTTATTTTCCTCTTTTTTGAGGCACTCAGCACATCAGAAGAAAGGCCACAGAAGCTCCGCTCCAGCGCTCCTGTCAGTGATTCCAGAGGCGTTTGCATGCAGTGTCTTCCACCCCCTCTTCTCTGCAGCTTTCCTGCCATAACCTCTCTGGCAGGGAATTGGGAACATTAATCCTGACCTTATTATTTGCTAATTGCTTGTAGCACACAATTAGTACCTAATTAACATGAAAACATAGAATTTAGTTCAGAAGGGCCCAGAAATTATCTAGATCAATGTACTGTTTTGGGAGAGGAAAAAAATCAGAGGCAAGGTGTTTTGCCCAAGGTCACACAGCAAGTTAGTGTTAGATCTAGGGCAGAAAGCAAGTCAAGTCCATGTCCTGCTAGTTGTCTCCTCAGCTATGACAGCCCTGAGGGTAGCGGTCCTACCTTCCCTTTGCTTTGATGTCATCAATTGTCCCTAGCACAGGTTTAGGTACTAGGTATCCCTCGAAGAGCAACAGCTCCATTTACTTGGAACCCACCAGGTGCCACACACTGGACATCCATTTCTCACCCGATTCTCAGAACCACCTTGAGAGGAAGGTGTTAAGACGCCCACTGTATAGATGGGGAAGCGGAAGCCTGGGCAGTTAAGCGTTAGAACTTGGTAAGCCCTGGGATTGGAACTCAGGTGTTTTGAGACTAAAGTCCGTGTCTTCCTATTACACTTCCTTGCTCCCCAATCTATGGACCCCATCCCATAGGCTTTGGTGAGCTGATTCCCTTTGTCTTTCTTCTTCTTTTTTTTAAGGATTTTATTTATTCTTAGAGAAATGGGAAGAAGGGAGAGAAAAAGAGGTAGAGAAACACCGATGTGTGAGAGAAACATCAATCAGTTGCCTCTCGCGTGAGCTCCAGCTGGGGACCAGGCCCCAGCCCAGGCATGTGCCCTGACGGGGGTTGGGCACATTTGACCCTTTGCCTTGCAGGACGATGCTCAACCAACTGAGTCAAGCCGGTCAGGGCTGTCCTTCTTCTTGGGGAAGAGGTAGAGTAGCTGAGGGGGCTCTTTGGAGGTGAAGTTGGCAGGAGTATCTTTTACATCCATCAACCTTCCTTCCCAGGGACCCCTCCCATTCCCACAATCTCCTCGGCATTCCCACCTGATCATGGTCAATATCAGCATCTCCTGTGATCACAATTCTCTTTTCGATCCGGGTCTCTGATATCCCACCTTTTACAGTCTGAAACCAAAGGGAGGTGGTCATGTGAGAAGGAAAGAAAAGAGAAACAGCGAGAGATTATTCTGCAAGCTCCACTCCCAAATTTGACCTGCTGCTGGTACTGCGCAGAGCGGCCCTCTCAGGTGCTTGTCCAGAATCTTGGCTGCACCTGCTAAATGAACGCACCTCTATCCCCTTGCATTGGTAAAAATCTTTAATACATTGAACAAAAAATCAGAATTCTCTATTTACTTCCTTTCCCCATTTTCTTCCTCCTAAATACCATAAAAATTCAGTAGTACACAAAATAGACAGGTATTGTTTATTCTTTAGCAGTGTATTTTATTATTTTTTCAGGAGGAAAAAAAATCAGAAGACTGACCAAAAGTGTTATGCAGCTTGAAATTGGGCCCTTTATTTTAAAGCGTGTTCATATTACTGATGCCAAAAAAGCCTCAAATAACCTCCTCAGGGTGGGGAGGTTTCCTGACTTGACACATGAAGAAAACCAAGGTCTAGACCAGGCTAAGTAACTGGCTTCCAGTCACCTCTGTGCTGATGGTGGAGCTCGGACAGAGATCGAGATTTCTTACTTGTCGGAAAATGCCTTTTCCTGTAGTAACTACAGCAGACAGGGATCTCTGATCTTCTGAGGGGATATGTTGTCCCTCCTGTCCCCATAAGCAATGCTGTGACACTTCCAGTATTTCAGTATCCAAACTACAGTCCCATGGCCTTGACCCTGGACATGGTCCTGATTGTTGTGGCTTAGACACCAAGAACACTTGCCCTTAAACTGACTTTTTAAACTTATCTCCACAGCCAGATAGAAGACTCCCCAGCCAGAGAGATGGACAGATAGGTAAGGAGAACAAGCACATGTGACTTTATGACACCACTCAGGAGGCAGGGACACTCACAGGGTCTCCCCAGACTTATTCCTGGGGAAAGCAGCAGGTCCTTCCCACCTGGGACACTGGGAATAATTTGGCTCAGGAGGGATGGAGAAGAAAACCCTTGTTTATGGACCAGAGTCCTCCCTGCAGAGAGGCAGCACACTGGACATGCTACCGGGTTCCAGAAGAGCGTGCCGGCTGGTCTGTTACCTTGGTAATCTGAGTCGTGGTGGTGCTGCTGGTGGTCTCCGATGTGATGGTCTGAGCTGTCAGCAAGACTCCAGGGTCCAAGTCCCCATTGCTGTCCTCAGTCTGCAGAAGGGAGGGAGACAAGCGTCACTGCACCTTGCAGGAAGCTTTGCGGGCAAACGTTGCCGGGTGCAGTTTTGCTCTTCAGCTGTACATTCTAAATTAGAAACCCGATTCCTTTACAGTGACTTCTCTCTCTCTCCCTTTTTAAAAAATTTTTTCTTCCCTTTCCTTTTCTTTTTCTTCTATTTTTTTCTTTTTTTTTTAGAGAGAGGAAAAAGGAGGGAGAACAAGAGGGAGAGAAACATCAATGCATTAATTCATTTCATTTTGTACCCGCCGACTGTGGAACAAACCCACAACCTAGGGATGTGCCCTGGCCCGGGAATTGACCCCGTGACCCTTTGGTCTTCAAGATGATGACCAACCGAGACACTTTGGACAGGGCTACAGTGATCTCTTAATAAATAAATTTAAATAAATAAATAAAACCAGCCCTGGCCAGGTGGCTCATTTGGTGAGCCAAGGAATCTCAAGCTATCCTCTTTGAAGATGGAGACGGAAGACTGGAAACAAATGAAGTAGGAAGTGTCCCTTTAAAGCAGAGTGGAAGGAAATGTACATAATATCTCAATGGCATTTCTGACAACAACACTATTATTGAAATGGATCCTCCTTATTATAGGAGGGATTGAAAAGTTTTCAAAATGCCGAGCTATACAATTAACCTAATTCGAGACCGAGGACTGGGGTACTTCTTGTTCCTCTGGAGCGCATTACATACGACCAAAACGAACACACTATGGTCAGGCTGAGAAATGACGTCAGCAAAAGAAAGAGAGATGGCCGGCCCGGGCCACACTCAACGCGATGAGCAGGGGTCGGCAGTCATTTGGGCCGCGTGACTCGCTGCTGCGAACCCCAAACCCAGGTGGACACAGATGAGACTGAAGGGGCAGAGGCTACTCATAGCCACATGCGCCGCACCTGACAATGACCTAAAGTTCCTGGCACTGGTATTGCACACTGTTCCAGAGGGGCATTTAGAGAATTGCAATTATTTTCATAAAGCATCCTGAAGCAAAAAAGGTGAGAGGTGTCAGGTTATTACTTTTTCTGGCCCCTTTACACAGTCATTTGTATAATAAGCAGAGGCTTCCCATCTTTTTATGAGAAGGCCCACATTTTATTAAGGTGAAACTTTTGACATGGGCAGGCAGTGCTCAGGTGGAGGAAGGAGAAGAGAGTTAGGAAGGAGGAAGGTCGCTGGCTGCGTCTGTCCAGGTGGGAATCCAGACAAAACGGAGAGTGGGAGCGCAGCCGTGTCACCTAAGTCTACACACGTGGCACCGCCGCACAACGGGCTCATTCACCAACACTGTCTTCAGCCCTGACCCACTCACCTACCTTAGATCCAGACTTAACTAAGATGTACTGCACTCCTACTATGTGTCAAGCACATAATGCAAGTGTTATCTCAATCGCACATCTCGGTATCTGAAGTAGGTCCTGTTATTACTGTACTCACTGTGTACAGTTAAGAAAACTGACGTCCAGAGAGATTAAGTGACTGGTCATGGACCTATAGTTAATAAGCTTTTGAACTAGGACTTCAGGGAGGAAACTTTGTGAGGTTTCAAATTTTGAAGTTTGAAGACTGAGGTTTGAATCTTGGCTCAAATAACTGGGCAAGTTATTCTGACTCCTCTCAGGCTCAGTCTTCCCATTCGTACTAGGTCCGACTGAAGTGTGTGCTCCGCCTGTCTCGGAGACCGAAAAAGATCTCAGAACTGAAAGTGGTTTACAAATTGTTATAAGAATATAAATTTGCATGCCAGGAGGGCTGAGCCTTTTTAAAGAGTCCCTCCTCCACTAAACCTGTGCCTCAATGTTTCCTACCTGATCCCCAGCCCCTTGCTCCTCCCCTTCTGTCCCCGAGGAGGGTGGCGGATGACACCTCAGGCTTCTTTTCTGTGACCGTCTCACCAGTGTTTCCTCAAAAGGGTACTGTGGCTTTGATGGCTGCTTACAAAGTTAAACATCCACTTATCCTGCGACCCAGAAATTCTACTCTTCGGTGTTTACTCAAGATAAGTGAAAACCTGTCCACAGAAAGACTTGCACATAAATGTTTAGAGCAGCTTTAGTCATATTTGCCCCAAACTGGAATCAGCTCAAATGTCCATCAACAAATAAAAGGATGAATTGTGGTATATTCACACAATGCCATACTATTTGACAATAAAAAGCAGTGAACCGGATTCATGTAACATGGATGAACCTGAAAAACACATTCAGACACGAGAGTGTACTGCAGTACACTCTATTTACATCAAGTCCAAGAACGGGCAAAACTATGATGACGGAAATCAGAGCAGCTGCCTAGAAGGGTGGGGATCGGCTGGGAAACGCTACACAGAAAGGAGTGATGCACATGTTCTGCACCCCAATGTATCTTGGTCACACAGGCATATACATTTGCCCAACCCGATCAAACTGAACACTTAAAGCCTGTGCAGCTCACTGGACGTAAACCGGACCTCATGCGCACATATCCGCACATTTCCACAAACAAAAAAGCCCTGTGCTGGCTCCCTATCTCCTCTCGCCCTGTCTCCCTAAGAGTGGGATTGTGGAAAAATAACAAGGTTCCCGGGCTTAGTTGTCTGGCCAGATAACAAAAACAGAAGTAAAAATACTTATAATGAGAAACAGTCTTCCCGACTTCCACCAAGATGGAGGCATAGGTGAAAGCACTGCACCTTCTTACACAACCAAATTTAAAAACAACGGAGTTTTAGCAACAAAAACACAGCCAAACCACAGAAAATTGAACTATATGTAAGTCTGACAACAACGAACCCTTTAGCCAAACCAGTAAGAGAGGCAGAGCCAGCAACAGGGCGGGGTTGGGCAGGAAAGATCCACTGGACCAACCGGGGCACACAACCCAGGCACACGGGCAGCCGTGGGCGGATCCCAGGTGTGGAGAAGCGGGAGGACCCACCTGAGGGCGCAAGGCGGTGAACTCACTGAGGGCTGACCATGGTCACACATTTGCAGATAAACTGGTGAAGGAGCGAGTGGTGAGACACACCATACAGGCCCCAGTGGCGGAAAGTGGCAGAGAAGACCGCCATTGTCCCTCTTTGACCCTGCCCCCACATATGGCATCACAAACCAGCGACCTGGGTGGCCTCTCTCTGACCTGCCCCCACATATAGCATCACAAACCAGCGACCTCGGTGGCCCCGCCCTGGTGAACACCTCCTCATACGTAACAGGCACGAACAGATCAAAACATGGCTCAAGAACAACTCAGAGCCCCAAAGCTGATAAATCTAAGCGATGAAGAAATAGCCAAACTTTCAGATGCACAGTTCAAAACACTGGTGATCAGGATGCTCACAGAACTGGTTGATTTTAGTCACAAATTAGAGGAACATATGAAGGCTAAACTAATTGAAATGAATGGAAATGTACAGGAAACCAATAGCAATGAAAAGGAAACTGGGACTCAAATCAAAGGAGTGGACCAGAAAGGAAAAAAATGACCAAACAGAAAAGGATGAAGAAACAAGAATTCAAAAAAATGAGGAGAGGCTTAGGAACCTCCAGGACATCTTTAAATGTTCCAACATCCGAATTATAGGGGTACCAGAAGGGGAAGAGGAACAGCCACGAGTGGAAAACTTATTTGAACAAATAATAAAGGAGAAATTCCCCAATCTGGCAAAGGAAATAGACTTCCAGGAAATCCAGGAAGCTCAGAGAGTCCCAAAGAACTTGGACCCAAGAAAGAACACACCAAGGCACATCATCATTACATTAGCCAAGATTAAAATGAAGGAGAGAATCCTAGAAGCAGCAAGCGACAAGGGGATAGTCACCTAAAACGGAGTCCCCATCAGACTGTCAGCAGATTTCTCAAAAGAGACCTACAGACAAGAAGGGGCTGGAAAGAAATATTCCAAGTCATGAAATCCAAAGACCTACAACCAAGATTGATCTATCCAGCAAAGTTTTCATTTAGAATAGAAGGACAGATAAAGTGCTTCTCAGATAAAATCAAATTCAAGGAGTTCATCATCACCAAGCCCTTATATGAAATGTTAAAGGGACTTGCCTAATAAAAAGAAGATAAAAAAGATTAACAGTGAAAGGACAGCAAACTCACAGTTATTAAGAACCACACCTAAAACAAAAGCAAACTAAGAGGACAGCTAGATCAGGAGCAGAACCATAGAAATGAAGATCACATGGAGAGTTAGCAACAGGGGAGTGGGAGAAGGAGAAGGGGGGAAAAGGTACAGAAAATAAGTAGCATAGACAGTAGGTAGAAAATAGATAGGAGGGAGGGCAAGAATAGTATGGGAAATATAGAATCTAAAGAACTTGAGACACGTGGTCATAAACTAAAGGGGGGGAATAGTGGGGGAGAGGGTGTGCAGGTGGAGGGGAATGAAGGGGAAAATAGAACTGTAATGGCATAATCAATAAAATATATTAAAATAAATAAATAAAAATAAAAATACTTATAATAAAATAAATAATAACAATGGCAAAGAATTATCTGGCACTTATCATGCACCAGGCATTTTTTTTCTACAGGTTATTTCCATTTTATACTGTGCTTTTTCACTTACCAATTTATCATGTAGATGATTCTCATTGGATGCTTTTCAAAATAGCTGCTCAGAATTACCTTAATGGGATGGACCCTAATTCATTTAACCTGTGCCCCACTGACGGCCAGGTAGGTTGTTTCCATAGCAGTGACATATTAAAGGGCTCCCTCCCACAAGCAACTAAGTATTTCCTACCCCCTCTGGCTAACTGTGCCCACGATCTCGAAGCGATTTCCTCTGCCCTCCTTTTTCAGTCCCCTTCACTGCCAGGTCCTGTTCACTCACTTCTGTCCCTCTTGCTGCCACAGCCCCCTCTTACTTCCTCAGGCTACACGTCAGTTCTCTGCAAGGATCGCCCAGACCTGCTCCTGTCTGCAGGCGTCCCCCGCTTTCAGGTATTCAGGACACAACTTTAGGAATCATCTTCCAAAATCACGGCTTTAATGAGGCCACTTTCTCACCACTATGAAAAAACGTGTCCTGATAAACAGCTGCTCATCATTTACCAAACGCAAGCTCCACACCCAGGAGAGAGAGAAAAGGGAAGCATTCTAACATTAACTAAGCACTTTACAGACATCCTTTCACTGGATCCTCCCCAAACCTTGCGATGGTAGGTAGTATTATCCCCATTCTACAGCTGAGGAGCCAGAGGCTTAGAGAGACTGATGATTTGCTTCAAGTGATCCAGCTGGTCATTCTGAATCAGCAAGGCCTTTTGGCCAAAATATCTGCTCCTCAGAGAGGATTTTCCAGACAATTCCAGCCCCAAAGTAGCAATCTCATGTAGTCCCAGGTCGTCTAACTCTTTATTTTAGCTTACTTTCTTTACAGCACTTGCCACTGTCCCAAACTTACAGTTATTTATGTGTTTTATGGCCTGTCTCTCCTGACTGAACGTAAGTTCCAGAGGGCAGGGCCTGTGTTTACCGTGGACATTGCTTTGGCCTAATAAAGAAACGCTCAAGAAATGCTCACTGCAGGAAGGATTAACAGTTCAGTTTATAGAGGGAAAAGTTTTTCTTACTGTTGGCTTCTGTGAATTAAAACAGGAAAGAAAAACAACATAAGCAACCCTAGCTCATTTAAATTGCCAATAAGGAAGAGAAATGTTATTAAAAGTAGGAAGCAAACAAAAATTTTAAATACAAAGAATCTTATGTGATATTAAATTTAATTGTACTGAATTGATCATAATTATTATAGCAGTTATTTATGCTTTCAGGCTTGATGTTCAAGTTAATTCCATGCACTACTATGTCTTATATAATCTTTTTAAAAAAGATTTGATTTCTTTATTTTTAGAGAGAGGGGAAAGGAGGGAGAAAGAAAGGGAGAAAAGTATCAATTGGTTGCCTCTCGCATGTGCCCCAGCTGGGGACCAGGCCCGCAACCCAGGCATGTGCCCTGGCCAGGAATCAAACCAGCAATCTTTTCCTTTGTGGGATGAATATGCCCAACCAACTGGGCATCCCATGCTGGCCAGGGCAATGTCTTATGTAATCTTCATAACAAAATCATAAGGCAGCTAACATCATGTGGCTGGAGGTGGGGAGGCAGGGCATCAAGGCTCAGAGATGTTCAGTTACTTGCTTAACTTAACAAATGGAGAGGCCAGTACCTGCACTCTGGTTTGTTTGACCCAAAGCTCATATTCTTCACCATTACACTGGACTGCCCTCCCTCAGTGAATTGGGTGGATATAAACAGTCAGATCCGAGGCAGTTTTGATGTTAATAAATTACTGGTCCCCAGCCCCCAGGCCACCAGTACCAGTCAAAGGCATATTAGGAACCAGGGCTCACAGCAGGAGAGGGAAGCTTACCTCCTGCTGTCTCCTCCCCTCCCCCCAGTCCATACAGGTGCCAAAAAGGTGGGGGACCACTTCTTTGGAGCATTCTTAGATCAGTGAAACCCTCCTAAAAAAATGGCCCAGAAAAGCCTAGCATTATTTGGAGCAAATAATTAGGCGCCCTGTGGGAAAAGGTTATTTACTGTGTTTATTCTGTCTTTGGTTCTGAAACATTAAACGGTGTCCTACCTGAGCAGCCTCATAGGTGATGGTCTTGGTCTCAGTGTGGACAATGGGGACGTCTTTGGTCGGGATCTCACTCTTCACAACATCGGCAGCATCTGAGAGGGTGACGGTCTGGGTCTTCACCAGGGGAGGCTGCGGAGCAGTAAAGCAACGGTCACCAGGGCCTTCCGAAGGCTCTGGAGGGTTCATCTTCTGACATTGACCTGATCAAAGTGACAGCTCTAACCAAGCAGAGGGCTAGTTCCACCTCTGCCCAAGATTTGGACACTACTCCAAGGTAGCTCTGACAAGGTGTCAAATCCTGAGAGCTATTAAAGAACAGCATTACGGTAATCACTTCCATATGCTTAATGGAAGGCTAGAGGATCAGACGATTATGATCGGTGATAAAAAGCACTTCAGACTGACCTTCAGAATTTGAATATAAAACCATTTGCCAAATAGCTGTCTTTTTTGTTTGTCCTTCCGACTGTGCCATTAAGAAAATCAGCTGTAGCTCCTCTGCTTAGTTCAAATGGTACATGAAACAGCAGTGGCATTGAAATGCATTACCCTGAATTCATTAACTTCTTTCAAATCAATGTCAGACATTCACTTTGGAGGGATTGAGAAGAAACAGTATTTGGGAAACTGGGAAAAAAAAAAATCAGTTCTACCACCACCTGGTGATTAATCTCAGAATTTCAGAAGAATGAATATTAGTAGAATATCAAAGGCTACTTATCCAACAGTTCACCTTCCCCAAGACTATAAACCACCCTAAAACTAGCAATTGATTGTGATAAAGTTAAGTGGCCGTCCACCTCAGCATAGATTAGTGCCTGCAATCACGGAAGCCCCTGTGGGTGGGGTCAGTGGGAGTGGTGAGCTGTACTGCGTGGCTGAAATACATAAATAATTTGGGGGGGCCTGAAATCTCATAATAAAATCAGTCACCCCTTCTAATTAAGTGTATTTTAGTTTTTCGAGCACAGTCTCAGGACACTGTAGGCCCCTCATCATATAAGTCAGAAATTCACCTCTTCTCATTGCCCATCTTGACCAAGGAAGAAAAACACACACCAGCTTCATCACGGTGAACAGCTGGAGTTTACCCCCAAGAGTCCTGTTAAGTCATGGGGGGAAAGCATTTTGCAGCCATGGAGGTGATTCCTCTGGCTAAATTTCTTTAGAGTGATCAAGGGCTTCCATTTTATTCTGTGGTTCTGAAAACAGCAGAGAGGCCACTGCCCGCACCACCACCACCACCTCCTCCACCGAACAGATTCGGGCCCTCTCCCGACGGAGTCATCCAACCTGCGCCGCTGAATCAGTTACTACCTGGAAACTTCGAATGAGGGTGGGGAACTGGTTACCCACACGGGAGTCAAGAAATGGCCCGTCCTGCTTTCCCAGCGGCTCTCCTGGTGTGGCACGCTCTTCACTACTCTCTGCCTTTGTCTCACCGAGTTGCAGCTGAGAGGAAGCTGGCGACACTGGGACCTGTGAGGCACCGGCCTGATCCTCCTCTCCTACACATTCCCCACTCGGGGCTCTTGGCATTTCCTTAATATCAAGATAGCCAGCTTCCCCCTGCTCCTTCTCTTCTGCCTCCTTGCTGCTTATGGAGAGGGGGCCAAAGTCAAAGCTTTGTGGCCACTCCGGTGGGGCGGTCCTCTGGCTCTGACTAGGAATTACTGAGTGCTCGGGGCCCGCCCATTCAGAGTCAGGGGTGGCAGATGGCCCCTGTGTCACGGGAGCCGCCTCCTCTGTGCGAATGCCATTTACATTCTACAAATAAATGAACACATACAAAAGCAAGAATATTAGGAATAAGTGGGAAATATAGTGAACTCTGAGAATCAACAATGACTTTTAAGAGGCCTTAATAATATTAATGCACATAGAAACCAATAAGCTTAGCTCCTAAAGTAGTCAAAAGAAGAATTAAGTCAGCAGCTTAAGTAAATTCCAACTTCATTTTGGTCATGTTTCTGGAACTCTGTTAATCTGAGAAGTAATTTTGATGTCTTTTGCCCACTGTCAAGAACTTTGTATTACTATGGTCTTTCCTTTATGACACATTCTTCTTACATAAAGCAGTTACCGGTACTTTGCCATTCCTAAATACCCAAGTCATTACTATACACAGGGTACAACCCAGTTTACGTGAGTCAATCAAAACATCCTCAGGGAGCCTGATCAGGTTGAAAACATGTCACGTCTCCAAGACATATGTATCATCATCCTAGCACCTAATACTATAATCTAGACTTTGGTTGGTGGGGACATAGAAGTCAAGTTCATCCAGCACACACTTAATCCAATCACTGCCATGAAATTAAATGTAATATCAAAACTAGTGAAACATTTATTTGTAAACAGAATAAAAATGGCCCAGCAGCTGAGGTCATTTATTCACAGATGAATGACTACCATCTCCAACCCCTAAGGGAAATGAACCCTGGCAACACAGAGTTCCCTCTTTGGGTAAATGCCTCACATCACAGGAAAAACAGATCTAAAATAGTACTTCCAAGAGAATGAGGATGAGAAGAACATGTCACAGTAGATAGACCTATTCCTAAACTTTAAAGAAAGGTGCTGGAGGTAGAAGAAGGAAAGGAATTCACATTAGCAGGAAAAGAACAAGCCATCTGAAAAATGAACAATCTAACAGAAGTCAAACGTAATGAAAAGTTACAAATGCAAGTGCTCACCAGAAAGCTGTAAAAGTGCCACTTGGGCCTGAAATCTTGGTGAGGTCAAATTGCACACTGCACACCACACAGGGACTTAATGACAGACAGGGACTCTTTTCAAACGGTCTTTCAGGCTCCTGAAGTAAATGGCATACGCCTGGACCAGCTTACACATTGTGGTACTCAAACCACGTTGTATGGATTGTATTTTAGACAATCACTGCTGCTCCTTTCCTTGTAAACCAGCCCACTTGTGATGAATAAAAAAAACTTCTCTATTAAGGCAAGAAAAGATGCAGCATCCTCACGAACTCAGGCTGACTTTTCTTCTGAACCATCTTGAAATTGTCGGCAGCATCACAGTCAGGCAGGTCTCTCAGTGACGGGTTATAAATATTACTTAGGACATAAAAATGGAATTGAGAAATGACGATAGAAACTGTCTCTGCAGATGTATCAGAGACACAAAAATATTCTTGCTAAGGGTATATGAATTTCCTCACACTTAAAATGAGAATACTACTTGGTTTGACTCACAGGGTTCTGAAGATCAAACGCAATAGTCTATAAGAAAGCACTGTGTAAATTCAAAGTACCATACAAATTCACTTAAGTCAGTCAACATTATCTGAGCACCGCTGATGTGCTACAGTCTGGGGACACTAGAACGAACTTCTGTACTTTCTAGGGCACTTATCTCACCATTTCTTTTGGGTTAGACAAGCTGATGTAGAAATATCCAAAAATAGATGAACTGATAGTAAACACATAGTCTTCCTTAAATTGCTATATGCTGGCTCTGTGAATAGCATACCCAAACCTATTCACATACAGAGGAACTTCATCAGAGGTGGGTGATTAATAACCAGGAAAATACCTAAGGTAATCAATCAAGTAAGAGACAGTTTTGTACCAGTATACTCAAGTGATAAGTGTAGTCTGTCATCAAGAAGCCATTGGTGTCAAGATAGAGGTGTAGGTAGATGTGCTTTGCTTCCTCACACAACCAAAAGAAGGACAACAAATTTAAAAACAAAAAACAACCAGAACTGCCAGAAAATTGAACTGTATGGAAGTCTGACACCAAGGAGTTAAAGAAAAAACATTCATCTGGACTGGTAGGAGGGGTGGAGACAGGCGTCCAGGTACAGAAGATGCCCGGCAAGGTGGTAGACCAGGAGGTCCCACATTCGTGTGAGGATAAGCCAGGAGGAACAACTGGGGAGAAAGACCACACAACCCAGGGTTCCAGCACAGGACACTAAAGCCTCAAAACCTCTGGCTGAAAAAACCTGTGGGGATTGCAGCAGTGAGAGAAACTCCCAGCTTCACAGGTGTGTTCATTGGAGAGACCCACATGGTCCTAGAATGCACACAAACCCACCCACTGACCCAGGAATCAGCATCAGAAGGGCCCAATTTGTTTGTGGGTATCGGGGGAAGAGACTGAAAGCCAGCAGAGAGCTGAGCAAGTGGCACTGTTCCCTCTCAGACCCCTCCCCCACATACAGGCCACAATGCAGCAACATGGATTGCCCCACCCTGGCAAATATCCAAGGCTCTGCCGCTTACAATGTAACAGGTGTGCTGAGACAAAGAAATATGGCCCAAATGAAAGAACAGATCGAAACTCCATAAAAAAACTAAGCAACGAGGAGATAGCCAACCTATCAGATGTGGAGTTCAAAACACTGGTAATCAGGATGCTCACAGAATTGGTTGAGTACGGTTGCAAAATAGAGGAAAAAGAAAAGGCATTGCAAAGTGCAATAAAGCAAAATACAGGGAACCAACAGTGAAGGGAAGAAAACTGGGACTCCAGTCAATGATTTGGAACAGAAGGAAGAAATAAACATTCAACCAGAACAGAATGAAGAAACAAGAATTCAAAAAAATAAGGAGAGGCTTAGGAATCTCTAGGGCAATTTCAAATAATGCAACATCTGAGTTACAGGGGCGCCAGAAGGAGAAAAGGAACAGGAAGAAATTGAAAACTTATTTGAAAAAATGAAGGAAAACTTCCCTAATCTGGTGAAGGAAATACACTTCCAGGAAGTCCAGGAATGTCAGAGAGTCCCAAAGAAATTGGACCCAAGGAGGAACACACCAAAGCACATCATTACCCAAGATTAAAGATAAAGAGAAAATCTTAAAAGCAGCAAGAGAAAAAGAGACAGTTAGTTACAAAAGACTTCCCGCAAGACTATATGCTGATTTCTCAAGAGAAACCTTACAGGCAAGAAGGGGCTAGAAAGAAGTATTCAAAGTCATGAAAGGCAAGGACCTACATCCAAGGACCTACATCCTTTGCTACTCTATTCAGCAAAGCTTTCATTCAGAGTGGGAGGCAGATAAAGGGCTTCCCAGATAAGGTCTTCATCATCACCAAGCCTTTACTATATGAAATCTTAAAGGGACTTATAAGAAAAAGAAGAAAATCAAAACTATGAACAGTAAAATGACAACAAACACAATTATCAACAACTGAACCTAAAAAACAAAAACAAACTAAGCAAACAATCAGAACAGAAACACAATCATAGAAATAGAGATCATATGGAGGGTTATCAGCAGGGAAGGAAAACAGAGAGAATGGGGGGAAAAGTATAGGGAATAAAAAGCATAATTGGTAGGTACAAAATAGACAGGGGGAGGTTAAGAATAGTATAGGAAATGGAGAAGCCAAAGAACTTATATGTATGACCCATGGACATGAACTAATGAGGGGGAATGCTGGTGGGAATGGGGTGCAGGCTGGAGGGGGAGAGAAGAAAAAAATGGGACAATTGTAACAGCATAATCAATAGAGTATACTTAAAAATAAAATAATGTTTATTAGCATAAAAAATAACAATAAAATTAAGATAAACATTGTTCAGGCCAGCACCACGTGGCCCAAAGTTGCCTACTGCTGAGTAAAATTAGATAGATCAATCATTGTTTTCAAAGCATGTACAGAAGAGACCAAGGGTAAAGGCTGTAGCCACAGTAATATCAATTCAACAAATATTTACTGATCACCTAATATGTTAGTCCTTGGAAAAAAAGAAAATGGATAACAGTTGGGCTAAATTACCACTTGCAGCAAGCACTCTCACATATGGTCAAACCAACCTCTCCAGTTGGCTCTGTTGCCCAGATCCCTTGGACAACACAGCCAACTGCTTGCTGGACACCCTCCCAGGCATATGGAATGCAATGTGCCCCGAACTAAACTCATCTCTGCTGCTGTCTGGACCTGTCACCCCAACCTCCTCCACCGTTTCTGTTGTGTTGGTACATGGCACCATCATTCACCCAGTGTTCCATGCCAGAATCCTGAGAATATCAATGCCTTCCTCACACTCACCCACCACCTCCCATAGATATATCATCAAGTCATTTCTATTCCACGTTGATGTCTCCCTTACGCGTCTGCTTATTTCTACTGCACACTTGCTATCTTCATTCTGGCTCTTACACCGCCTCACCAAGCTTACGACTCATGCACTCAGTTTTTCTTCTTTCCTTCTTTCTCATCTCAAACCTTTCTTGAATGCATCCTCTATCCTACTGCTAAAGTGTTTGTTTCTAAAATGAAACATTGAAAATCCCAATTTGCAGCTTAAAACCCTCCAGTGGTTCTTCATTTCCTTCTGATTCAAGTCCAGTCCCTTTAGTAAGACATAGAAAATACTTTAAAATATGACTCAGCCCTGGCTGGTGTAGCTCAGTGGATTGAGCGCAAGCTGTGAACCAAAGGGTAGCAAGTTAGATTCCAGTCAGGGCACATGCCTGGGTTGTGGGCCAAGTCTCTGGTGGGGGCCATGTGAAAGGCAACCACACACTGATGTTTCTCTCCCTTCTCTTTTCTCTAAAAATAAATAATAAAATCTTTTAAAAAATAGGACTTTCACCTCTGCTCTGTCTGGTGTGGCTCTGGATTGAGCACTGGCCTGTGAACTGAAAGGTCGCTGCCGGTTCGATTCCAGGTCAGGGCACATGCCTGGGTTGCAGGCAAGGTCCCCAGTTGGGGCTTTGTGACTGATCGATGTCTGTCTCACACTGATGTTTCCTTCCCTCTCTCCCTCCCCTCACGTCTCTCCAAACATAAAAAAAATACAAATCTTAAAAAAACATGATTTCTACCTCTCTCTCCAGCTTCACCCTGCTACACTTCCACACACATCCTCTTCTCCATTAATTCAAAACTAGTTGCAGCTCCTAGAACAGAGCAAGCTTTCTCTTGCTTCTGTGCCTTTATAAATATTGGCAATATTGTTCCTTCTGCCTGGAAGTCCATGCTCAGCTCAAGGGTCAGTTCTTCTAAGTTTCCCCGTGGCTGCCTAAAGTCCGTTTAGACCCCATTCCTCTCGCTCCCACTGCACCCTGGCATCACTCATTTAGTCATCAGTCTTCTCCGTTAGACTGCGAGCTCCTTGGGAGGTGAGCACTTAGTATGATACTGTGTGCTCTCTTGTACAGTTTTTGACACAGAATAGATGTTCATAAAAACTTGTTGAAAGTGTACTCCACCCAGGTAGACTGAGAGCCTGACCAGTCCAAAACTGTAAAGGGTGTTTAGAAAGCTCGTGACAAGTGGCTCACTCGGCCAGACCCGCCGCCATGTCCAGCATGTCATCTGCTCCATCAGTAAAGTAGGAGGGAAGCTAATGTTCCCGCATGTTCACCGTGTGCCAGGTATTGAGCCAGTCACTTTACCATGTTCCCTCAATTCATTTTTCACCTCACTATGAGGTAAGTCACTATCTTTATTTTATAGATGAAGAAATGAAGTGGTTAAGCCACTTAGAACTAGTAAGTGATGGAGCGAGGATTTAAACTCGAGCCAGTCTCTGGTTCTAAAGCCTACTTCTCCCCATGGCAAGAGAAAGTATTGATGTTTCAGGTAGGACCAAAGGACACGTGCACCAAACCTGACTATACTTTTGGTAAGTACGAAGATAAGTCCTCTTAGCAGAGTCTGATTTCCGTAGCTAACACTATTCTTTTAAATATAAGGAAAAAGCCAGAAAGCCAAATATATATATACATATATTGAGGTAAAAAGAAGACATAAAGTCTCTGACATAAGACACTCAAAGTGTGGAATACAACATCAGTGAGAAGTTTTAACTGACAATGTGCCTTTGGCTATGACCGTCAACAAGGACATTGGATTAGGTAAGACCGCACAACTGCGTGTCCCAAACTGGTCTGAAAACTTCAAAGGGAGCTGCTTAGAAATATGAGTGGATATATGGCTGCAACTCAATGATCCACAGTGACAGGCAAAATTGGGACTTAATGCGACTCAAAGGTGTTAATTCAGACGCTGCCTGTCTGGACTCATGGCGGGTCTGTAGAAGACACTACAAAGAAAGACCAGCGCTTGTATAAAGAAAGTGCTGTAAGTCCTTCTAGTTGGTTTCAAGAATGAGAAGGAAGAATGCTGGACAAATATTTAATTAAGCAGGAACACAATTTGATTGAAAAATCTCAATTTTACTTAAAAAGTCAATGGTTCCTGCTACATGTGATCATTCAGTGTTTCTTTATGGGGGCGGGAAATGGGATTTTTTTTTTCCTACAGGGTCTCTCCTGAAAACTCTTTATTCAATGGGATTATGTCTCAAGATCACCTAACTCCGTCTGTACATGTGCTCTGGGGAGTCACTGATCACTTCCCCCTTGCCTTGGAGATCTCAGGTTTCATTAAGAGCAGGATGTGGGTGTCGTACAGGTACTTTGCTGCCATTTCATTAAATGCAGTCCAGCATATTTTTCTTCTCAGTTTATTTTTGATGTAAATGATTTATATATTTAAAGAGAGACTATCAAATGAACTGCAGTTACACTCTGGCCAGTGGCTCCACTGGTTGGAACATCACCCCATACACCAGAAAGTTGTGGGTTCGATTCCCAGTCAGAGCACATGGAGAGGTTGCAGGTTCAGTCCCCAGTCAGAGCACATACAGGAGGTAATGGATCGATGTTTCTCTCACACATCAGTGTTTCTCCCCTTCTCTCTCTCTCCTCTCCTCTTTCTCTAAAATCACAATAAAAATAAATCCTGAAAATCTTTCTAAAATTGTGCTACATAAGCAAGAACCATATGATTTTTTTTTCTGGAAGGTCCATGTAGTCACTTCTATCCCACACATTTAATCACTTGTTCCTGCTTGGTGAGGACCAACTTCACCTCTGGGCAACAACAGAAAAACAAACCCTTTTCCCAGGAAAAGGAAGACAAGTCCTGACTGCTGTGGCTCAGCTGGTTGGCTGCCATCCCGCAAAGTGAAGGGACTTCACTGACCAGGAGGTCCGTTCAGGCACGGGCCCGGGTTGCGGTTCGGTTCGTGTGCCAGAGCAGATCAATGTTTCTATTACTCTCTTCTTCCCTTCCCGTCCCTCTAAAAATAAATAAATAAAATCTTTTGTAAAAGGAAGACGAGAACCTGCTGTTGTCTCCTTTTTATCTCTCTACTAAAAACTTGGGCAGGCAGATGAGGACCAGGCACACGACAGCAGTGTCCCTGCTCCCACTGCCCTGTGGCCGCAGGGAAGTACTTCCCTCTCAGGCCCAGGATTCGATGCTGGAATGAGGAAAAAGCCACAAATGCTAACTTCAAAGGCTAACCCTTCCTCTTGATGATGTGCTGTTTTATTTCTTATCCATTTAAAAATTATATGTTCTTATGCATATAATTACACACATGAAAAAGACATTAAGTACAGGAAAATATCACTAGTGGTAGGATTGCAAACAGTTTAATTTCTTTCTTTGTGTTTCTCTGTACTTCCTAACCTTCCTAAAATAAATATGTGTTACTTTCTAAAATAAAAAGTGTTATTATTTTCTTAGGCAAGCCTTTGTATCTGGCTTCATAATGAAATGATCTATAAAACCTGAAGACTCTGGTAAACAATCTACATCATGTTTAATACTTTCTGATTTAGAGAGGGCAGGAATATTCTCAGGAATGCAAATGAAAACATGGCTGTAGCTGTAATTTAATTCCTAAGTAAATCTTATTAGATACCTCCCTCTGCAACGGTGAAGATACTAAAAAAACAAACAAACAAAAAAAACGATCACTCTCTTGGTAAAGTCATGAGAGCAGCTAGAAATACAGAATATGGAAGATCAAAGTATCCTCAAACTGGGTCTGAATAATGACTCTAGAGTAGTGATACAGATCAACACTATCACACTTCACAGCAGAATGATTTACGATTTATACTTCTCTCTCCTTCTCTTTTGGCTGAGGGCCCTACACCTTGAGGTGAAGTCTTGTTTTATTAAAATCAAGTACGAAACATCAGAATGAATTGACCAAGTTCAATAGATAGTTGCTTCATTGCCATCTCAGAAGAGAAAACGTTTAGGTGATTTTTGGGATAATGAAAGAAAGAAGTAACCTAATCCCCAGGGCACTTAGATTGAGTTGAATGAAGATACTGACGTCAGTACATACAAATGGAAATTAAATATGTTTACATAGTAAACTCAGGGCCACGTGGTGCTTGTGGCAATGGTGGAACCTTGGGAAAAGGCCAACTTTTACCAGAGCTGGTCTCTGCCTAATTACAGTGTCTTGTTTTGTTTTGGTGCATTCTCAGGTATTATAATGTTACACTAAGCACTGAAATAAATCAACAATGTCACTGAGTCTACCACAAGCAGAATTAGACAGCTGAGAGAAAAATTTTGGAAGAAAGAAGAAAATAGTCATGTCAGTTATAAAGCTAACTTCTAGTGAGGTTCTTGGAATCACTATGCATTTAAGTTTTCAGAAAATGTTTTCCCTCATATTCCATTCAGTGTTTCAAAGATCTATCTTTAGAATACCTGTGAAAATTTTACCTGCATATACATGCATGGTTAAACATACATTATAAACAAGTTAATAAGTTGGGTTTTCTTACTTGCTGAAATCATACAAGAAAAATTTTATTTTAAAAAATTTAAATTGATTTGAGAGAGAGAGAAACATCAATCTTGTTGTTCCATTATTTATGATTCATTGGTTGATTTTTTTAAATTCTCACTGAAGCATAAGTTCATTGATTTGAGAGAGAGAGAGAGAGAGAAGCATTGATGTGTGAGAGAAACATCAATCAGTTGCCTCATGTATGCACCCTGACTGGGAATCGAACCTGCATTCTTTTGGTGTATGGGACAATGCTCCAACCAACTGAGCCACCCAGCTAGCGAGGTTGATTCTTATATGCGCCTTGACTGGGGATCAAACCCACAACCTTGGCATATCAGGGACAATGCTCTAACCAACTGAGCTATCTGGCCGGGGCCAATACAAGACAAAGTTTAAGGGAGGGCCATTAACATGCTAAAGTAACATTTTATTTTATAAAATTGACTAAATTGGGAAGTAGGAAACACAAATGATAATTGCAAAAAGAACTTTCATAGTCCAACCAGACCAAAATACAAATTCTTTCACTAGATTGCACAAATACCCTGGCCTACCTCATTGTACCAATACCATCTTTAATAATTAATCTCAAATCCTCTATTCCAATCAATGAGAGTTTCACATTTACATAAATATACTTAGGGGCTCAAGCAGAGAACACCAAAAAATTCTTTTTTTGATGAAAAACAAATAATTACTAGAGTTATAAAATGTCATTTGGTTTGATGATGGTATTTTTTGCTTTGTTCGCTTTTGGATACCAACTAAATTTTTTTCTGACCTTATGCTTGAGGCTTGCTTGGTTTAATTAACAGGAATTTATTGATCTATTTTTTTAAAGATTTTATTCATTTATCTGTAGAGGGAAAGGGAAGAAGAGAGGGAGAGAAATATCAATGTGTGGTTGCCTCTCATGTGTCCCCTGCTGGGAACTGGCCTACAACCCAGGCATGTGCCCTGAACTGGGAATCGAACCAGCAACCTTTCGGTTCTCAGGTCGGCACTCAGTCCACTGAGCCATACCAGCCAGGGCTACAGTTGTTTTAACGCTTCATAGATTTATTGTTTCTAACCCTATATTACTAGCCACAGGTTTTATTTCCTGAAATTTAATGATGTTTGCAAGAAAGAGACTGAAATTTGCATACTACCGCTGTAGTCACTTACGTAGCGCAACCCTAAATGCCTACATCTATTAAACTACCACTGGTTTGCACATCTCTTCATTCTATTTGCCATTCTAGCTCATACGCTGAGAGTGAGGACTGGCCTTGGAATGTCTCCATCATCTTTGCAACGATTTTGTGGCCTGTTGACATGCAAATACCTCCAAGAAAAATAAAAGGGGGGGGGGAGATTTGGGGATCCATTAGACTTCTTGATAAGATTTGTATAATTTTTAAAAACAAATTTTTGATAAGAGAAAGGGGGTGAGCAGAAGGTGACAGTGGGCTCGAAGGGGAGGGGTGTGCACAGACACACAGGTACCCAGAGCGCATTACCCTTGTTGTGCAAGCCCCGTAAGAAGCGCTCTGTGCTGCCGGTGCCCACAGAACCAGCAGGAATCGAGGTTATCTTAGCACAGAAGGAAGATACCCAGCAGAAGAGTCCAGCTCCTGGTTCTTAACTAAAGTGAACAATAAATACAACAGTCACTTAAACGACCAACAACGTACTTAAATAATTCCCCCGAATGGTCTGCAACATGCAAACTAAAACATGTACAGTCCAACCCTGATAAGATCAGTTCATTGCGAGTGCTTCGTTTCTATGATCTTCAACAAAACATGGCAAGTCGGCCAAGCACAGCTTTAAATGCCTTTGGGAAAAGCTCTAAGAAACAAAACATACCAATATTGGTAGTATTATTCCTGTTTTGAAAAATTAATAACAGTGTTTCCCTTGACTGTATAATAATCACTAGGAACATAAACCTAGTGACTTCTTAATTTAATCTTTATTGTATTTTTTCCATTACCATTTCGTGCCCTTATACTCCCCTCCCCTAGCGATCAGCACACTGTTGTCTATAATTTTTTAAATTTGTCATTAAAAAAATGCTTTTAAATGGGCACTTGCAATAAGAGATAAATCAGATGTGGTAATGGCTTCTTCTGCAAAAGCCATATGTAAACAGCGCATAAAGTTGACAAGTCAAGCAGCAGTAGCCCATTCTTCAGCCAAAAAAGGAAAGAAATGAAGAAAGAAGAACAAAAATTACCAAAAAGAAAAACATTCCCTGGACCTCTGCCCCCCAAAGCCTCAGAAATAACGGTTTTGATACACTTTTGCTGGAAAACTCAGGCCAACTGGTAGATTAAAAAAGGACATTAGAATCGCAAACAGTGAATATGGGGATAAACTAACAACAAAGTAACTGTGTGGCCAGCAAAACATGGTTTCAAAAATTCTATCTTTCCTCTCCAGTGTGCTATTTTTTAAATCATGCAATACATGTCTCTTCATTCTAAAGTTTCTTTCTTGGCTATACCCTCCCCGACTTTTTTAAAAAATAAAGTTTGTGTGCTATTGGTCCCCGGCTAGAAATACAACCCTGTAGAGCTCACTAGCTTCTCCATGAAACTTGAGTCGTTTTCACGCTCCACTGCTGTCTTCTGGCACACAAAGATTACATCTGGATAAAGGAGCTTATTTAGGAAGATGCTGGCCTTAATTAAATCACGGTTGGTAAAACTGCTTATTATATGAAAATCACTTCATAACACAGCCTCTCATAAATGCCAGCAAGTGGAATTTGCCCGTGACATATCCTTGAAGCATAGTTTTTACAATTTCCTAAATAGTGCTGTTATTAGATTATCCCCACAATATGCGAACGTAAAAGCAAACAGCTTCAAAATCAGTGCCCGCTGCAAAATTTTAACTATTAGGTAATAGAAAATTTTGCCTTCACACTGCACTCACCAGCAAGGGCTCCACAGATCAAACGAGTGTTCTCAGACTCGAACAGAGCTACAGACGCCAAAGTGATGGAGCAAGGATTAAAGGTTATGCTAAGCATACCTAGGAGACCAGAAGCCTTTAGTCGGTCAGTTCTATTTCATTACACAAAGAAGGCGGAGACATGAAGATGGAGAGAAGGGGCTCTAACCTGCGTGAAAACTCACTTAGTGGGGAACACAATTAAACACATTTGGCAGGGTTTCTCAGAAGCCCCCATCCCAGAAAGGATAAAGCCATAATAAGCACTTCAGGAAACTACAGATACTAACTAGATGCGTCTTCTCCTCCTGAAGAAATTTGTAATAATGAAAATGGCTTTCTGTGTTACCATTTTCAACAAATTCCTACAAGAAATGTGGCTTTGGAGAAACACTGCAATGTTTTTACATTGCTCAGACCTCCACAGGGTACTTACTTTGAGCTGGTAAACAGACCACTTCAAAATGCAGAGTGTTGGTTCTAAGTAATCACCTGGGTAATACAACAGAATCTAGAATGGTGAGGGGAGGATGAGAGATCAGGTTCATCCAGGGTGAAGTGAGAGATCAAGTGGAAGGCCGTCTGCGGGCTCCATAGCACGGGGGCAAGCTCTCCTCACACCCACAGGCCCAGGCCCACCCCAATCTTCGTTCTTCAGTGTGATCGGAGTGGAAGTCCTGGCAGGTTAATAGCTACTGACTTGTACAGTGCTCTTAAAAAAAAAAAAAACCCAAAGACATATCCACCATATTCAAAAAATGCTTCAAACAGATGTGACGATTGCATAGCGACCGATTAAGTGGGTAAGAAAAAGTTATTTTAAAAACTTGGTATAAATAAGTCAAATGAGTTCCAAGCTTATTTAAAATATTAATATTTTGAGAACTGAACACGTGTCCGTAGGTTACCTCGGTTTCAGGACTGAACAGAAGACAACTACCGGGTGTAGATAAGAGAAAAACATAGAAAAACAGGAACGTTTCTGGGAAGACTGGCTGACAATACCGCTTGATCCAATGAAGCAGAGGTTCCTTTTCCTTTCTTTTTTCTTTTTTTTTTTTTCCAGTGGTCTGTTCATGTACGGCATGACTAGCTCCTACTTTCCTTGATGACTAGTATCAACCAGCAAAAGATTTGCAATAAGATTTATTCAGGATAAATTTACACATTAACAGAGCCAATAACATGAGAAAAATATCGAAGAAATTGTTCCAAAAGTTCTTAGCAGATTTTTTTTTGAGGTTTAAATATTTGCTGAACTGCTAAATGGATAAACAGTTTACTGGAATGAGCATCAGAGCTCAGAAATCCTGGACCAGGCACCAAAAGGAAACACAGGGTTAGGGTTTAGAAAGCACCTCCTGAAGCTCATTACAGGCCAAGGAACCCTTCAGAACACAGCCATGTCAACCTGGGAGCAAAGACACTTACGAAAGAAGGTAACTTCATTTTATTCTGACTTATTGGTAAATACTGCCTCATTAGGCTCTGAATTGAGGGATTCCTCCCAGAAAAAATCTCTTTATTTTTAAAGAGAACCCCTTCTAAAATTTTTTTCTAAATACCCAGTTGCTTAAGACACTAAGGTGAACCAAAAGTTCCAAGTGAAAATTCTTTCACTTTCTTTACCGTGTTTGTTAGATAATGTCTAAAATCTGGCTAAAAAAAAGGTAAATTTGGGAACTGATTATTCCTTAGGGGAAAAGAGAGGTAAACTCATAAAAACTAAGAAACAAACACCAAAAAGTCAGCTGGATTCATCACTGGGTGTGTTTTAAACACAGTTAACAGAGAACTATTTGGAAAACTGACAAAGGCAGGTGTGCTGGGTGGTTACAGTTATTTTGGATTACAGTTCGGGTGTACCCCAACAGCCACATAAACAGAAACAAATACCTTGTCTTTTGTTTTCATTTCTAATCGCAAACAAGATAAAAACCCACTTCAACACTGAATGAAGGTGCTGACATTGCAACCACAGCTCTTCGAAGCCGCACAAAGGGAGGAAATGTAATTAACCAGTTCTCTGGACCTGTGTCAGGCCGGGGTCAGCAGAACGCAGCCAAAGGGCCGAAAACATCCCTCTCCTGCTTTCTGGGTGGCTGTGAACTAAGAATGGTTTTGCATATTTAAATGGCTGGGGGAAAACGTAATAATATTATATGACAAAAATGATATAAAATTCAAATTTCAGGGTCTGTGAGTAAAGTCTGATTAGAACACATTTAGGCCTATTCGTTAACTCACTGTCTCTGCTGCTTTGACTCTGCAAGGGTGAGGTTTGTGGCGTGTGGAGCTGAAAATGGTTATTATCTGGCCCTTTACCGAAAAAATTTGCCAACCCCTGGTCTATCTGATAGTTAAAACTCTTGATATCACAAGAGTTTGACACAACTGGTATTTTTATATCTTGTAAAACACAAGACAAACCACAAACCACCCTTTCTGATATTACAATCCAAGATGAAGTTATATATACAGAAATGCACCCTAGTCTCGAGAATATGTTCTATGGTAAAAATGGTTGATTATTACCTGTGGTAAATGGATGAGAGATTTTAACTGAAGCGAACTACAAGATATCACTAGAGAGACTGACACCCATCACAGAGGTATATGTAGATTCTTTGAATAAACCAGGGACCGCGCTACAGAGTTAACAAGAGACAGAGGCTTCCAGGTCTTACAAGGGGGCTGCACGTACAGACAGGGCCCACGGTGATTAACCTGGCACACACCTGTGTCCCAACAGAAGAGATTCTAAGTGAAGAGTTAGAGCTGATCCAGTGCCATCTGTGATTTATCATTCAATTCAATTGAACAATTATCTTTTGTTATATGTCTAAGATATAAAGGTGATGGACTGACAAACATCTAACCAAAGCAAAGCTTCTCACTTTGAAAATCTCAGTTTTGAGGAGAGAGGCACAAACTGAAAGAGGTGGGTTAATATTTCAAATTTTAATATCATTTTTTCTGATGGGAATCTAAATCATAATCAGAATGGGAACAGAGGGTAAGTTCCTATAATATTATCAAATCACACTCGTACAGATCAAATCACCCGGGGGTGCTAACATACGGAAGGGCAGTCAGGCCGTCAGGGACAGCAAGCAAACCTAGAACGCAGACGCTGGCGGTGTGCGTCTTCAAAATAAAGTAGTGCTACTCTCTTGTCAACAGATTCTGGGCTACAGGAAGTTTCCAATGCTACAAAACTATCCCACCCCAACTCTTTGGTCTAAAAATAAGTCCCAGGACCTGGCTGGTGTGGCTCAGTGGATTGAGCATTGGCCTATGAACCTAAAGGTCTCTGGATCGAGTCCCAGTCAGGGCACAAGCCTGGGTTGTGGGCCAGGTCTCTGGTTGGGTGCATGTGAGAGGCAACTAACTGCTGTTTCTCTCACACACTGATGTTTCTTTCCCTCTCTTTCTCCTTTCCTTCCCCTCTCTCTGAAAATAAATAAAATCCTTTAAAAAAAAAAAAGTAAATCCCAAGTGCCTGTGTTATTGCCTGTGTAGAAGTTGGGATTTCCAGGAATTTCAAAATGTTCTTTCAGAGAGGACATAAAGCTAAAAAAAATAAAATAAAATAGGGAAGCAACCTATGGGTAATAGAGCCAGGAAGAGAAAGAGCTGGTAAAGCAAGAAAAACTAGAAAAAGGAAGGAAGAAAGCAGACGGATGACATGCTAGGAGGAAGACTGGATCGATCTGGATAGAAGACGGTGAGTTATATGAGGGCAATAACTGTCTAATTCCAACATGCGAGTTACTTTTAACTATACAAAGAGCTTATAACATGGAAGATAGGAAATTCTTCAGGACCAAGAAGTGAAAGCTATGAGAAAACATTTCGACTGAACATAAGAATGATTTATATACAAAAACCAGAGATGTCCAAAGATGTAATGTGTTATATCTTGGGACATATTTAAACACAGGCTAGAAGACCACGTGGTCTCTGAATCTCCATGTGATACTGTACAGCGGAGTCAAGCAGTACAGGGGGGAGGAGGTGGATCCTAAACTTCTGATAATGCCACCTCTTAACATCCCTGCAATCCATTACCCTCGTGGGCCACGAACAAATGAACAGACAGCAGCTGCCGTGTTTTTCCTTAATTTTTATTCTCTGTGTTTTGTTGAGATGGGATCCTGTACAAAGACTCTTCTTCAAAGAGACAGATGAGGCGAAAACCAGACTAAATGGCATCCTCTGCTGCTTTGGGGGACCTAACGAGGAAGGCGGGACCCTAGGCTTCCTTTTCCCCTTTAAACTCTGAAATGTTAGCTTTATTCTATTATTTACCCCAAACAGAATCCTGACTATGATAAAGGGGACGGCTGCCCTCAAGGGCACCAATCACAACAGATGAGAAAAGCACTCCTAAAGCATCCGTTTCCTCAACAATCTGTCATGTATACATTTAGTCAGGCTACTGTTAAAGTTATTTAGTAGCATTTTTGCGTCAAGTTCTGCTGCAGCACAAAGGAGGCCCTGGAGCATACGGGGTATACAGCAGCAGCAGGGAGAGCAAACTTACTGTCACTACCCACTACAGTACAGAAGGAAGATTGGGATTTTGCAATTTTATACTCAATACCCTTGGCAAAATAAGCAACAGTACAAAAGCATCGCATATGATTTTTTTTAATTTTAGGCCTTCCTTTTGAAAATACGTGATCACTGGGTAAAGCCTAGATATAAATTTTGATTGGTAATGCCTTCTAAAAAAAAAAACCAAACCTCTAATGCCTAGTATGTCCTATGTGCTTATCTGTAGGAAGTATTCCAGAAGTGACTTAGTGATGGAGGAGAAAGTGAATTGGCTAATATCCACAGAAATTTCAGACTAAAATTTAAAGCAGTATTTAATAGGAAGAAGTGCACTGGGTCCTAGGATCTAGGATGATCTGGAGATCTACTCCACAGATAACCCCAGTCTAATGTTAGTTAACGAAGTCAACATCTTCTCCCTTGAAAACATTTACTGACATAAACAAGTGTAAAACTGGCCCGTGCAAACTGGACCTCCTTCGTACTCCGAGTACTAGAATAAGAGAATGGCTGAAAGATGGGCCCGAAACACTGACGCTGGCTCTATTCACAAGTGCGGCCCACTCTAAATATACTATATGGATGAGATGAACTGTTTAAGAGTGTAAAGAATTTGGAAAGACTTTTAACTTTAGTAGTTTTAAGTGCTTGTTCAAATACCAATAAGGAGTAGATGGAAATAAATACAGCTATTTAATTGCTTCCTTTCACGTAAAAAATTTCAAGAAGTTGACGTGTGTTTGTTTTTTAGTTTCCGTCTTCCTGGCCCCTAAAAGATCAAGAATTGAACAATAACCAGAGCTTCTGGTGCCTGGAACATGTTACACATTCTTTCTCACGAGGCAGGTTTGTTTCTGTGTTACTAGGTGGAAATCTGGGCGTCAGGCAGGTCTCCGTGAACTTATCAGTCGCCCTAGAAGTAATTAATAGCAATGGCAAGGCAAAAGCAAGGCTTTATACTGGCCTGTATTAATAACTTTAGTCCAAATTATTTTTTAATTATCAACCTGCCATTAAGAAACTGCACCAGGGTGGCACCAACCAAGGGTGTCCTATCTTTTGGTGTCTCTTTTGGTGACGCTGGAAAAAGAAAAGTTGTCTTGGCCACACATTAAATACACAAACACTAACAAAAACTAATGAGCAAAAAAAAAAAAGGTTTTAAGTAAATTTACGGTTTTGTGTTGGGCCAGATTCAGAGCCGTCCTGGGCCGCATGTGGCCCATGGGCCATGGGTTGGATACCCCTAAGACACAGTTATTAGGATCTGTCTCTGGTATTAACAATGGAAGGAGATATGAGAAGGTAACGAAAGCTATTTACAGTTTTATGTGAGCAACATAGACAGCATTAACTTTAGGTAACACAAGCTGTAATGTCCAATATTTTTCCTCTGATAATTGTGTTGGGTACAGCTTTTGAGCCCACACTGGCCTTCTCCTCAAATATCTGTAAGGGTCTGTGAGAACTCCTGCTGCACTTCAGAAAACTGAAAAGGACTGTTGGTTTCCACTAGACTTAGTGAACTTGGAGTAACTCCAATACAAAGGGAAACAAAATTCAAGGTGAAGTTTACAATAATAATTAATAAAATACTGTGTATAGGAATGAAAACTGGAAATATAATCTGAAACAGTCATAGAAGTACCAATAAAATTTTAAGATTACTTCCTTTTTAGTTTCTTGAAAAAAGAATTTAAACCAATGCTACGGTTTTGTTTATTTCACAAAGAAAGCTCTTATATCTCTATTTCACGGATAAAGGAGAGTACTTATAATGATCCCTTTCTGGGTTAGAGAATAACTTCACAATATTTCAGGTTGACTTGAGATCTTTTATAATGAGTAAATCAATAAATATTCTTAATTATAAACATTTGTTGTAAACAGATATAGTCTGTGACGTGAAAGATACACACTCACGCCAGATTTTTACATTTAACCCAATCTGCTTCCTTTTCCCCCCCTTTTTTTTTGGAAAGCTTATAATCACAGAGTAGCACTTTTCCGGAGTACCAGAGAATTATTTCTGCCTGTCCACAGAGACATAAAACAATAGCGGTGAATGAAGGACAAAAGATTCTTGGCTTTACTGTTCATTTTTTTCTCTAAGAAGCCATCACCTTCGAAACAAAAAGTCTTGTGTAGCAGTTTCATCAACTGAAAAGCATTAAGAGGTAAAACAAAGTGCAATAATCTCAGTTTGATAGCCCTATGGACTCAGATTCCAAAACAAATATTTGAGACAACATTAACCAAATCATCCATATTGGTACATTCGAGTGCCATAAAAAGCAAGCTACATGCAAGACTTCATTAATGCAGAGGTAAAACAACAGGTTAGACATCCGAGTTGTGTTATAGAGGGCACGCTCATCTTTACTTCAGGAAAGTCTGGAAAATCAACATGCAAACAGAGGACACACACTTGTCACATAGAACTCCAGAGCTCACATGGCCACCAATTAAAAACAATTGATTTCAACACAAGTATAAGAACAAACATGTCTGAAATGTATCAAGAAAAGAAAATATATTAATATATTTTTTAAGCTTACCATATGGCTAAATATTGCTTCTAGCAATATAATTACTTAAGTCATAAAGAAGTAACACAGTATTTTAATTCAGAAGAAGGTATGCTTATGCACAGATCTTGAATAAATCTGTATTCCAGGACTTTTAAAGATGGGCAGAGTAGTCTGGGAAATTCAGCCCTGGCTGGAGGCTAAGTCAGGGACACCAGCACCATTTTCCTTAAACCACCAACATGTTACTTGTGAAAAGATGGCATTTAACCTTTGCAGCTCTCTTTTCTACACCAGGCAGGATAAAGTTGTTTGTCCCTGAACGTCTCAGAAATACACATAAAGAAGGCCACAGAAGACAAAAGCCCTTTCCCAAAAAAGGCCTTTGTATATACTGGTTTGATATCGCAAGAAAAGGAGTGGTTTTGGATTCATAGATTAAAACGTGTCTTTTTAAGGCTTTTGAAAGGTTAGCAAGTTGAAATTTTTTCTTAAATTACAAAGCCCATGCCACACAAACGACTACGGAAGATTAGGGAAATGTTCCATCTGATGTGTCTACAGAGTACCCGGCTTTGTGTGAAACACTGGAGGGAAGGACGTAGCCACACTAAATAGAAACACGCAGAATGAAAAGGTAAAAGCTGCTGGGAAAGTACCAACCTGCCACAAGCTTAAATCTGATTTTTCTACACTTGTTAAACTTCTATAAGGAAATCTGGCTTGGGCAATCTATTCCTACTCCTTTGTGCCCCATAATACATATTCTACAAAGAGTAACATTTATTGACGGAAAAATGGTCACAAGAGCTTTTCTAGGACAGTGAACTATTAGGATCAGAGAGCATCATACAGGGGATAACACGGGAGGAGTCAATGACAGGTCTGACGGTTTTAGTCTTGACATTTCGGACGAGCACCCTGTTTTCCGGTCACAGAAAGACCAACCACCAAACAGCCAACGCCAGAACCACGAGAAAAGACATCATGTAAGGAAAACGAGGAGATGGAAAAGTACGAGAGTAGAGGTGGCACTTTTTGAAAGACTTGTGATCCTCGGGGATTGGAATAGAAACCTTGGGAAGAATGTCTTCATTCTCTTGCTGGGGCAAAGCTCTTTCAGTGGATCTCTCTTGCCTTTTAACCTTCTCTTCATTCTGCACTAACAGAGCACGTTCCTGTGCCTGCTTTCACGGTAGAAGATTGAGAAAGACAGAGAAAGATGAACAAAATGACAGATGAAAAATGCTTAAAAATGATACTTGGGGATGTGCAAAGGATTTGGGAAGGTCTTTCGGACATTCTATTTTACTTACTTTACTTTGGCAATTTACCCCAGCAAAGTTTTTATAACAACAGTACTCCATACATGTTTTTTTTTTAAATGAATGGACACTGGAAGTCCCGAAAGTTCAAGGAGACATGGACTTCCTTACAGTACTTATTCACCCTTGAGGACATTCACATAGGAATTTGGGGTTGGTTCATTGCTTTGTTGCTCCCAGTTTTTCCCAGGTCAATTGGGCAAAGGCAATAATGAAGCATGCTTCTTGCCATCACAAAAGTTACCTTTATTACAAATAGAATGGTAGAATATAAAAAGTTATCCTCATATGTCTCACATAGATTTTAAAAACTGTAACACTTCATTTGATATGGCAATTAGCTTTAGCTCAAGGGAATAAAAATCTGAATCCTATACATTTTAAAGACTGCAAAGAAAAAAAGTATAAAAGTTCATATGTGTCTTGAAGGTCTACTAAAAAACAAAGAAACCCACAAATCTTAACAATGGCAAACTCCCTTCCCCTCTCCCTCAGAATTATGATTAAAAATAATAATGACCATTGTGAAGGCTTATACATCACATTAAGCAAATACTTGTGACACTTTTAAGAAAAATTATTTTTTTAATAATTGTCCAATTGTAAGCCCCCCCGACCCCCAAAGTTCTGTTCTCTGCTATCCAGTCAAGACAAACGTTATCTATGAAAGGAAAAACTTGGCTCTCAGCTCTCTCAGCTGAGCCAACCTTCTCGGGTCAGTTTGGAAGTCTGACACTGGTTCTTTGCACACCCCTAAGTGATACGTATCAGGGAGAAAGTAGCTGGGGGACTGGTCAGCAAAGAAGAATCAAAGGAAAAGAAAGGATGCAAAATTATAATAATGATTTTTAAAAGAAAATAAAGGGGAGAAGAAAGACAACATAAAAAGAATAGGGTACAATTAAATTCATTTTTTCCCTGAATCCATATTTATATCTTCATGCAGCTTTTCAACCAGCCATGCGCCAAAATAAGCAAATTGAAAGCTGCAAAAGCTGCAGCAGTGGAAATGTCATGTGTCAGGTCAAAAGGTGGGATGTGAGAATCTACTAGTGTAGCCAAAGAAAAAAATTATTCAGCAGCTGCTGTTCGATTCTGGGGGGGGATTATCTGCTTAGTGCCATGACAAGAGCAAAGTGTGATTGAGAAGCACAAGTCATAACAGCAGCTTTACCTCTGGCCCACCAACCTTTCTTTCCGAGGGAAGGACAGAGGTTTTCTGCACCTGGTCATACACAAATTGCACACAATTCAGCTGCTTGCAATGCAACACAAATGCTGTCAAAAGTGGAAGAGGTGTTCCCAGAGAACATAAACACTGTCCTAATTATTTTTAAAAAGTAAGATATGCCAGAAAGTGGAATTATCCTATGTAAAAGGTTGTGACAGTATAGTTCTCACTTATTCCACTGTTCGTTTAGAGGGTATTATACACAAATACAGAGCGAAAGTGGCTTGACTATCCCCACCGATCTAATTTCATTTATCAAGAGTCGTTTCTTTAAAAGCCCACAGGACGACACAGCCATTCCCCAGAGCAGTCCTGAGATGGTTTCTGAAGGCTTTCCTATTAAGATATAAGACATTTTCTGGAACTGGAAACTGATTCAACTTTACCAAACTTCATCCAAGAAAGTACTGTTACTTTTTCAAAGCAGTTGAGCATGTTTTATTATTTGTACAGAGTCCAAAAGAAAACTTCTAGAAAATATGCAGTTACCAGGTGAGAGAGCAACAAGGCATCTTCTCTGTGAGAAAAATAGTCAGTTCAGGGGACACTAGTTAGATTTAGAATACAAAACTAATGTCCATGTGCATCAGGGCACGGAGACCAAGAGGACAGTGAATAGAACCACTGCATCCCATCATCTCTGGTAACTCTATTTAGTGGCCCATCATTCAGGAATCCTCCACCCTTACTCAGTGAAACTGGCTCCATTCATTCTATTTAGAGAGTCATTAGCCAAGTTTAACCACATTTTGAGAAATATAAAAAATACGCTTGGCTGACCAACTTTTATTATCCTCTCCAGTTCCAGAAACTAAATAAGTTGAGTAGTTTATCATAAATTCTAAATATAAAAACAAGTCTTTTGAAATTATTAAGACATTACTTTACCTTTCTTAACTAGAATTGTTAATACTTTAGGATAAAAACAAGCATATAATTTAAAAATCATTACAATCACTCATTGAGTCATTGTGACTATTTATATAAATCTTTAGCCTGCCAGGCTAAAGATTAAGTAAAGACTTTTTGAATATATGCTCAAGGTAACTTTTTCACTACATATATTTATTTCTTTAGATGTAGAATTTCTACAATAGGTAATAAGAACAACAATAGAAAAGAACAGCCCCTGAAAGATATTGCTGGCTTCCTCTAATTGTGACTACGGTACAAAACAGTGAATTAAAAGTTTGATGTTACTCATAAAGATAAAATAAAAAATCAATAGTTTTTTTAAAAATGAAACACAACTATTACTTGGTATTCTACATTCTCTGGCTTAGGGGCCTCCTGGGTTTATTATATAATTGTGGTTAACCATTCCAGACATTTCGAAGTTGTGCAAATGTTCAAATAAAGTTTTTTTAAGAATGCGTATTCCTTTTCAATTTTGACCTTACTAAATTTAGTACACTCTCTAGTCCTTGAAGGCACAGTTTGAACATAAAGTTCCATTGGCTCACGGCCAGTTTGCAAACGCACACACTAGCCTGCAGCTGCAGAGCGAGTTCTCAGGCCGATTTGTCCACCAGGAGCCGTGAGTGGCTCCCATAACCAGACTGGGTTGTCCACCTGACTCAGCAAACCAGTGGTTGATGAACGCCTGAAAGCTGCCATGAATTTGATGGAGGCACCAAAAATACACTTTAGCTCTAAACTTTCTCTCAGATACAGAACATTAATATACAAAAACACTTATTTCACTCACTCTCCCAACTGGTCATGCGGACAAAGTACTCACTCCTTCTCCTGTGGGGACTTGGCCGTTGATGTTAAGTGATCGGAACGGGGAGTGAGTGGATAAGCGTTTATCCCATTCACTAGGCCGTGGTTCTGGGACAGATTCCATAAAGTTCTTTTTCAGCTCACTGATGCTGGCGTGATGTTTTTTGATCTCTTCTTGACTTTTGTCTAAATCCTACAGTTGAAAGGACAAAGATGCAAAACAATAAATACTCAAAGGAATAAAAACACACCAAGGGAAGCCCATCACAGACTAGGGGCATCGGTAGAAAACACACCACATCCAGGAGAGATATTACGAATCCAAAAACTGCATTCAAATTGTAAATATACAACATGGTATATTTGCTTGCTTTTTTTTTTAAACAAGGTGCTTTTCTTGGAAGCAATGAAGCATCATAACCCCACAGCTCTTAGCAGTTATATAACCCATAAGGAGCTCACTCAGTTTTACAACTCTTCTTCCCATTATGACTCAGTGCTGGCTCTCCAACTCCTCATCCCAGGAAGGTAATTCCACAACTCAATTAGCCTCAGATTGATATGAACTGATTTAGGCTCAGCTCAGGCAGGATGGAGAGAGCAAAAGACAAGGAGAAACTATTAAATAAGGGACTGGGTGAAAGATTCAGCTTTCATCACTGACTGTCCTGCACTGGGGTAAATTGCAACCGGGTGGTACCCCTCTATTTCTACCTAGAGATGGTTTTGCTTCCCTGTATTAGGTGGCTGTTGTTGGTTTTTGGTAAACAGGAAGAGCCTTTTCTTGATATAAGAATTTATTACTGGTACATAAAATCTGAATCGCTATGTTGTACACCTGAAACTAATATAATATTGTATGTC
The DNA here is from genome assembly GCF_021234435.1 of Artibeus jamaicensis. Lineage (NCBI taxonomy): Eukaryota > Metazoa > Chordata > Mammalia > Chiroptera > Phyllostomidae > Artibeus > Artibeus jamaicensis. Next base: position 13,465,371 of record NW_026522057.1, read on the forward strand.
AACTTCAATTGTTTTTAAAAAAGATATTCCTCTGGGAGAAAGTAATTGATTCCAAGATTACAACAAAAAAAGTTGAAATTCATGACTCAGGCCTTCAGAGCAGGTTGTGACTATCTCTGACTAATTACTCAGGGATATGTAATATAATGGCTCTTTTCCTTTGCCAATACTACTCACACAAATGAAAAGGCTTATGCTTTCTAGCTTCTGACAGCTTCACTTCATTTTTCAGTACCATTCAAAATAGGGACCTTCTTCTACTAACCTTCAATGAATGGGAAGTGATCTAACAAGAATTCTTCAAATAGCTTATGTATCTCCTTATGATTTAAAATAGCTCAACTGGCCCTGGCCAGGGAGCTAAGTTGGTTGGAGTGCCATCCCACGTACCAGAAGGTTGCAAGTTTGATCCCTGGTCAGGGCACATACCTCGGTTGTGGATTCAGTCCCCAGTTGGGGCATATAGAGGAAGCAACCAGTTAATGTTTCTCTCCCAAATAGATATTTCTCTCTTGCTCTAAAAGTCAATAATAAAAACATATCCTCTGGCGAGAATTAAAAAATAAAAGAATAAATAAAATACCTCAACTGTTCCAGCAGATTTGCATACTGGACAACTAGGGGTAAGCTCTTCAAGAGCATATTCTAGGGAGACATGATCAAGACTAAGGTTAATAAAGCTAGACACAATGAGAAATATCTAGGTTTATGTAATAGGAAGTATATAACAACTTTCAAAAGGGAGATAGCCAGAAATAATCTGAGAAATACAACTTGAAGACAAAAACACAAATGTTCTTTGTCCAAAATACTTCTCTGAAAAAACCCAAAAGATCTACGCTTGAGACCAAAATATGTGGGAGGCCGGCACTTGACAACTGCTAAAAATTCTGTGTTTATTATATATCAAGGCAGCTCTGTGTCCAAGAAAAGCATAATACTAAATATATCTCCTAATATGCTGTGTGAATTTGGGGATTAGTCTTTTTTATTCTTTTAGACTCCGTGGGAAACAGCCTCATTTTGAGGAAAAAAAATTGATGCCCATTTCATTAAAAAGTTTCTTTTTCTGGAGCCATTTAGGCTTTGAGTAAGTTAGATATTTTTTTTCAAAAGCAATGTCAAAGGGAAAAATAGCACAGGAAAAGAAAATCAGTTGGGACACAGGACACAATTTTGATTCTGGAGATATTCATTCAGAAAATTCGTTTAATAGTCTATCCTTTTTATTCTTGCAAGAACGAACAATGTGTATTTGCTTTGCGATCATTCAGAGAAAACTAACGCACCAGGGCAATCCTGCAGCTCTCTGGGATGCAGTGTGAGCACAGCTCATGAACACAGGCTTCCCCATAAGGAAACAACAGTTTGCCCTTTAGTTCGAGCTGAAAGCAAGGAAAGCCTATTTACTGGCTAAAGAAAAGTCATGAACAAGCGTAGTCAAGGACTCACTCAGTAGGAGGCTGAGCAACTGAGAACCACCAGGCATGTAAGGGCCCTGTGACCCAGCTCCTGACTGGAAATTAAATCGGCTTGGGCCAAAAACAACTTAACATTTTTGGGAGAGTTAAAAGTATGAATGGAGCAAAACAAAAATGAGCAAGAGATGCTATGGTAAGACCATAACTCTCTAGGTTAGTTAGCCTTTTAACATGAGAGATTTGTGACTCTTCTTGCCTAGCTTTTCACTGGCTGGAACCTGAGGAAATAAAGGTTTCAGTAACATCAGTAGCTTCTGAGGGAGCTTTCTCCATCCTTCTTAGCTGGCTCTGTTGGAAACCTGTGGGGGCACAGAGTAAAATTAAGATCTCAAAGGGACCTGTTCCAAATAGAATTTGTCATAGACTCTTGCTACAAGTTCCCTCTGGGAGATGGAGGAGGAGGCGGTACATCTAAAAATGAACTCGACCTTATTTGTGCCAGAACAAAGCATTAGTGGGAGTGGGGGAGGAGTAAGGAGAGGAATGCTTAAAAAAAAACTGCTAGAGTGACAGATAGGTTGAGAGAACTTCCTTAGGAGGAACGAAAAAAAAAAACCCAAACTTTTACAATAACTAGAGAATGATGGTTAGCCAAACTTTAGCCATGTTCAGGTTAGACACTTTTTGATGCCTATCATATTATAATTTAAGCAGCAATCAAACCAAACCATTTAATATAAAATATTCTCAAAAGGTAGTTAGTAGTTTTAATTTTCAAACACACACTTATTAGAAATCCCCTCTCACTGCCGTCAATGAAATGCTGGGGAAAAACACATCACACACAGGGACTTCATGAGTCTCAGAAGCCATACCACACCTCGTGGAACGAATGACAAATATATGATTGGTACTGCAGGTTCCAGGTGAGAGGAAGCACTAGCCAAGACATAGACATGTTTAAAATTGGGAGATGTTGTTTTGCTGAGTTCAAGGAGATCAGCTGACCTCTGTCTTTCTTCCTAATCCCACAAGAGGAAGCATCCAGGTATGGTTTCAGTTCTGGGCCAAAGCAAAGAGATCTAGTCTCCATGTTTGAAATGTCCTAGGGTCCAGCCTTGACCTCATGTTACATGAGGTCGATGTATGTACAGCACTTGGCATTGTGCCCGCCACACAGGACACGACCAATGAAGGCTGGCTATAATTTGTGTTACTTTCATCCAAGTACCTTAAACCTAGCAGGCACTCAAAATATATGTTTGACAAAGAGTAAGATGAGTTTAAGTAATTAGTAGAGACCATTACACTAAATCAGATATCTATCTCAGGAAGTTTTTTCAAACTTCTATATTAATAATATTGACCACATTTAATACATGTTCATCTTTCAGGTCTCAGTGAAAATGTCTCTTCAGAGAGAATCTCCTGCCCTTTTTATTCTGAGTAGATCCCTTCATTTAGCACAGCATATGGTTTATTTGCTTCATTGTTTTTATAACAAGTTGTAATCATTTTATTGCTATTTGTTTACTGTTTTTCTCCTGCCCACTCCCCCACGCTGTAAGCCTCCTGAAGGCAGGAACCATGTTCATCATCTTCCTGTATGTTTATATTTCCTTTATATCTAAGTTAAACCCCTGATATCAGAGTCTGTTCATTTCTCTTGGCTCTGTCTTGAGCGGAATTGCAAAATAATCTGGTCATCAACTTCTATATAAGAGTTTTTCAACGTGTAAACTAACATGGACTCAGTTTTTTACACAAAGAATAATTCCAGTTTCCTTCATTTTTCCTCATGGAGTTCCCTCAATCTTCTAATGAGTTTTACATGTGTATTTCTTTATCCAATGTGGAGAGCCCAAAACTAGATAAAGTATGCAACATAACTCTAGTAAAAACCTCACCGATGTTGAGTGTAGCAGGAAAATGACCTTATAATTGCTACAGCAGACAGCATGTTGCTATTTCTGAATGGCAGAGGGGGGGGGGGGGGGGGGGGGGGGGGAGTGTAGTTTAACAGAGTTAGACAGGCCCTATCTGAAATCTTGGCTTTACCAATTTACCAGCTCTGTGACCTCAGGGAAATTAACTAATTTCTCTAAACCTCAATTTTCTCATCTCTAAAATAACAGTCTCATACCCACACACCTGTTTCCAGGATTAAACTGTCTTCTGTCATAGTAACTACTCATTTCATACTAGGCTCCCTCCTTTTCTTCCTGTCTCTCACTTCCCCCTCCGACTATCTTTCTGTCATTTTCTGGTATCCCCAATATTTTAAACCCATTTTGAATTATGATCATTTATCTTACTTGTCCAGGTCAGAAGATAACCAATCTGATGCTTGGGACATATAGTAGTTTATACTCTTGGAAAATTTGAAGAATTTTCTAATGGAACCACAAGAGGCAAAGGTAGTCCCAATCATATATTTTTTTAGGTAAATATGAAAGATGGAAGCCAGAGAGAAATCAGGTGAGATGGTTATGGATCTTCACATTCACCAACATGCAAAAGCACTTTAAACCTAAAATTCTCTCATGCAATGGCATGCAAAACCAAACGCGGCACAGAAAGAAGAAAGGGGCATCAGCAGAGAATGCAGAAGGTCACAGGCAACCAACTGAAATAAGCTTCAAGTTCATACAAACCTCCAACATTAAATTGCTATGTCTGATATAAATGTTTTCACCATCTAGTCTCTCTCTCTTTTTCTGTGAAAATGAAAGAGGGGAAAAACAGAAAAGCATAAAAAATTAAAATGTCGTTCTTGCGGGAGAAAATTGCAAATTGGCAAACCAAAAGTCATTTAAAATTAAATGTCCACAGCGCAGCATATGCCAACATGAAATGGTCACAGAACCACAAAGACACACAGAGAACACAATTACCACTGGAAAAGGGGTGGCCTTGTTCGTGAATGATGGGAGGATGTGATGATGCTATTTAAATAGACAGTGCTCCTGGCTTCATTGGCTTCTTACATAACAAGCTGTTTTCTGTTCATTTCTGAAATTGAGCTGTTGAGGGGTTTTCTTAAAATACACGATTTTAAGAAGGTTTAAAACTCCATGTTCATAAATTAAAAAATGTACTTGAAAAGTAACTAAATAAAATTTAATATTTAAAAAAATAAAACTCCATGTTCTACAGAGTAGAGGAATGCTTTAAGACATTCGTTTTTTGACAACTTTCATACTGAGTAATACTGCAGTATGTACATCTCTAACACTTTCTGTAAAAGAGATCTATGGGCGTTTTACATATGATCATTCAATATTCTATTCGGTAGAAACTGATTCACCCCACTCTATAGCTGAGAAGCAAGAGGCACGGAGCAGCCAGGCACAGAGTTACTAACAACACTGGCAGATGCTATGATGGTTTCATAATAAATATGTACAAAATATTGCCAACAATTTCAAGAACATGGTGCCTTGTGGAATATTTCTTATAAAGTTTAATAAAGGATAGGTTCAGCCTTTACCAATTCTTTCATGTTTCGAAAGATATTTTGCTACTGGGAAAATTTTCAACATATAGTAAAGGATTATAATTTTTTGTACACATATGCATGTGCATATATGCACATATACACATACATCTATCTGATATCCAAAAGCAATTTCTGATTCAGAGAAATCGATGAGAAGAACAGGTCACTGTCTTTTTAATGCACTGTAAACGTCAGCACGGGTGATGCTAATGCAGTTTTGTGAAGTGAAAAATGGCTAACCTTCCTCATTCTTATCAGATCTTCAGTTTTTCCTGCAAGCTTCTGTTTTGCCATTATTAAAAAAAGAAAGAAAGAAAAATGATAAAATATTGGCTCACTGAAGTTTGTCTGAACCTCCATTTCATATTTTTTTTAAGGAGGGGGGAAGGGAGACATGGAGGAGGGCGGGGAGAGGAACGAGTGGCCTACTGGCACAAACCTGCATTTGGTCACCATTTGAGGTGGGTACTGTGACCTCGATGTGGGTTTTTTCCACCTACATTTAAGAAATAAAGTGGTAGAAACATTTTAGGTTAGTAGGTTTTTATGAATAGCACTGTTTCCAAATAAGCCGCATCTTTAAGCTGGTTGTGAAATAAGCTGATAGGTAACCACCGTGAGGCAGCCTTTAGGGGGTGTCATGGGAGTGTCATTACCCTCAAGGGTAATCTGTTAGTTCACCAGCACATTTTCAAGGCTGAAGAGATACTGTGGACAGCCAAACAAGCAAAAGAGAAAATTAAAGTAATTATTCTACTGATGAAGCAAATATTACATACTTATTTACAAAAAAGTACTTATTAAAGATAATAATTAGGCTTAAATAATCTATGTGTTTTTGTGTTGCTTTTTAATGATCTGAAAGTGCCTTAAGTAACATTTAAAAACAAGTCCACAAATGAAGATATTAATGTATGACATACACGATAGAAACAAAAAGAAAGTCTCTGCAGTTAAAACACACGTATAAATAAACCACATACAACACCAAGCAGGTAAATACAAAACATGTTGTTAAGTGATCAGTATATTTAAGGAGGCAGTTTCATCCTCCAGTTTATTAGACAACAAAACACCAAAATAAACTTAATCCAAATTGTTACTGATGCAGGCAATCGTCACCAAGGTCAGTTTATACACGAGCACACAGGGCTCAGCTGCGATTCTCAACACACCGCAATCTCCTGTCTAGGGAGCTGGAACCCATGCATTTGGTGAATGGGTAAGATCCATCCTTCACACTAAAGCCTCCTGCCTAACTTTGAAATATCTTTGTAATAGTCATTTTATATACCCCAAATGGAGTAAATATAAATTTAAAAAACCTACACAGACTATTAATAGGAAGCATAATAAAGTGAGCCATGCCTAATACACTGGATATCTCAAAAAGAAGAAACTGTTTTTTATCAAGGGTCAACTCAATCACTTTGCATCATTAAGTTACTTACAGAATCACATCACTCAGTCATTTTGACATACGCTTTTTAATCACGCTTGGCAGCATTACTTTGACGTACAATGGCACTGGGCTATCTTCTCTAGGACTGAACTTGAAGAACACAAAATAACACCAAACCCTGTGACACCGTCAAACCAGCAGCACGTCCAGCAGTAGCACTGCTACCTACCAGAGGTAGTTAATGAGCAATGTGGTCAGTTCTACTCGGAATCCCAGGATCCTGGCTGTGTGGCCATTAGCAAGTTACTTCACCTCTGAGTTCAAGTTTTTTATTGATAAAGTAGAAATAATATCTTCGCAGAGTTGTGGACACTTAGCAAATAGTGGTTTATAATTATTTTGTAAAGCTTAACTTGCTTGTATAAATGAATAATGACTTTTTTGCTTTGGGTGCTTAGCAATCCAATAGCAAGAAATTGGGAATCTCTATTTCAGTGCAAGAATGGAGGCCCAGTAGCAACAGTACGTGCCTCTGTATGCAGCCCCAGAGAACACCGAATGGGATAAAGCGGTAGGTACACACCTGCAAAGTAGGTCTTGCCAAATGACTCAAGATGCCAAAAAGCTCTAACTGGCATCAACTTAGTGTTAGATAATGAAATGTACACAGTTACACTTTAATAGTAATATTATTATTATTGCTCCATGCAATAAATATTGCTTCAGGTAAATTCCATAATTATTTTCTTAACTGCTACAAATAAAATCAACTCAGAGTCACTCTTAATTCTGTTACTACTATTATGGTAACAGAAGGTTATCAGAGGTGGCTTCCAGTCTGATCTCTACACAAGTATCTCGAAACAATATAATATAGAATTAAGTGGGGAGCAAGCACTTAAATGGGGAGTATATACCAGAAAGTGATCTCTCCACTCTGCCAAGGTCCCAAGAGCATAGAGAACCTTTCTTGAAGATACTTGTGTCTGCCTATAGGCAAAAGAACATGTTAGCTGAAAGCCAAAGGAACCTTAGCTACTCAAAGAGTCCCTTGCTCACTCCAGTAATCTAACACTTTCCAGTTAGTGTGACAGTTGGAAGTGCCAGGTGAGAGACCCTAGCATTAAAGACTGCAGTTGACACTGACCCTGATGGCTCCTGTCATGCGCACTTGGCTGGGTACAGAAATGCAAGCACCCACCCTTCAGTCATTTTTCCTCCTCTCTGGACTCAAGTTGGTCTCAAAGGACAATCAAACTGCATGTCATATTGAACAGTTTTTTTAAAGGATATTCTACTGATTATGCTACCAGTTTTCCCAATTTTTTTCTCCCCTTTATCCCTGCTCCACCCTGTACCCCGCCCGCCAGTGTCCCCCTCTCTCCGATAGTTCATGGCCACAGGTTGTACATAGAATGAACAGTTTTTTAACAGTCAAAGCAGAGCCAGATCAGCCTCCGCTCTACAGATAAACTAAGTAGTGAACCAACTCCAAAAGAACAGGGTTAATCCATCGGCCAAGGTGAGAGCACTTACTAAGATCTTACATGGTTTTAAATTTCTTAACAGATATAAAAACGCCATTTTTCCTCTAAAGACTGTGTCTATAGTCCTGTTGTCAACAGTGAGACTCGTATTTGCTATGCTTCACTAAATCTGAACTAGTGCCTCAACTCCATCACTGCTTAAATGTGCTTAAAAAGCTTACCAACACATAAAAGACCAGTCCAGTTACTGTTACTCCTGGGAAATCTAATTCAATTGGTAACTTTTCAACAAGGTTCAGTGACTGAGGGTACAATCAAGTCAGAACTGTAAGCATGTCAGTAGCACAGCCTCTCCTACATAACAGAACTTCCCCCATTTTTAAAGCTACTTAAGGTTCCAAACCTTAAGGTGCGTAACACCTGGGTACTCTCCGGCTATGCTGCACACATGTCCAACTCAGGGGAATCAAACTACAGCACAGCCTACTCTTAAAAAGGAATGTGGAGATTCCTTCTGGGTGAGTAAAACAACTTTTAAGGGCATACATCACAGTGCTGCCACATTTTGTAGACTTCGTTTTTTTAATGTAAGAGTTTGGTAAAGTTTGGGTCACGTGAAAACTTCTCTGAGACAGCTTACAGTCTTCATGACATAATTCTATGAATGCATTTTAAAGGTTCATGGGAGATACCTTCTTCCAGAAAGAGTGAGGAAGGAATAACTTCACTAGGATCCTGTAGGAATCAGTGCTTTGAAAACCTTCCTGGTCAAGGGGTTACCACCTGTAAAGCAGAAAGCGAACTTGCCAGATCCTGGGACTTGGGACATACCTGCCATATTTCTGTGGCCTCTGGCTCAGCTTGTTCGGGAGGTACTTCTTCCTTTTCCACTTCAACCTTCACTGTTTCCTCCTGGTCTTTAGAAGCCACTGTTTTCTTGGCAGGCGCGCCTGGCACACTGCCTTCTGCGTCCTGTCTCTGAGCAATGGCTGGTGCAGAAGTGGGCCGAGAACCTCGGTCTGTGGAATCGACGGCCGCTGTCATTTGAGAAAAGGAAAAGAGGGGAATGAGTGATGAAGGGTCACTGCACCACTTCAAAGTCACCAGGTGGCACATACGAGTGCTACAGTGTCCAGTGGACCATCACATGGACAGTATAAAAATAAGTCATTAGTAGCGCTCCGCCAGGTAACCGATGGCAATAAGAAAGCGAAAACAGAAAAGCTGAAATGTGCCAGCTATCGTGTTCTGGAACAGGGGCTGTGCATGGAGGCACTGACATCAAAATAAGAAAAGAAACTAAAAACCCACTTTATTAAAACATTAGCAATTGTTTAACCTTGTAATATGTTTGTTGGTTTTAAGAACCTATAATGCAGTCTATGTAAGGGGAACAGTTAATTAAGCTTATTTCTTCCATAAAGCCTTTTTGAAATAAAGATTTATTCACTTTTTGATAATTTCAAGAACCTAAAAATATATTTTAGGAAGAAGGATTAAGTCTGATTTCTTCTGTTATGGAATGATTACAAAATAATTTGATAAATGGATCTCCTAAGACATGTATACTTTTGATGATTGTTTAAGGGCAAATCTTTGAATAAAAACACGTTGATTTTTAATAAGTCATTTGATTAACATAATATGAATTCAAAACCTTTGGCCATTAGTCTTTAAAATAAACAAACAATGCCCCGCCCCCAACCTTGGCGTTTTGTTCTACCATCTCCTCGAGTCTTACCGACTCACATGAGAACCCCTGTTCTCCGGTGTATTTAGGGCAGCAGGTCTCAGCCGGGGCGAGTCCGTCCCCCTGGAGTGCACGACTGTGCCTGGACACGTTTTTAGTTGCCACGCCTGGGAAGGGACATGGAGGGGGTACGGGCACCCACTACGTACAGGCCAAGGCTGCTGAAGTTAAGCAGCCTCAATGTTGGAAAAAGGTTATGTATACACTATTTTAGAGAGAATATTCAATGTAGGATTATGATGAAATTTGATCTTTTCACAGAGTTCATATTTCCTTTGGTTTGGACTATTTGGCATCTCAGTTTAAGATCGCTTACTTCAAAATAATCACACACACTCTCGTGACTTTTATCTCCGTTCTTCCAGGGACTAGCAGAAAACATCTACACACTTTGTAGTAAAACCTCACTTCTCTAGCAGTGTCCAGAGTTACAGTGTTTGCACATGACTTAATATTTCTGATAACAAATTACCCTTTCATGTACTGACAGGTTTAAATTTTAATTATCTTGAATGAAAGCCTCTACCATTTTGTTATTTTTTAATTATTTTATTTATTTTTAGAAAGAGGAATAGAGGGAGAAAGAGAAGGAGAGAAACATCAATGTGAGAAAGAAGCATCAGTCAGTTCCTTCTCATTCCTGCCCCAACCAGGGACCAAACCCACAACCCAGGCATGTGCCCCACTGGGGATCAAACTAGCAAACTTACGCTTTGTGGGATGACACCCATCCAACTGAGCCACGTTGGTAAGGGCGAAAACCTTTACAATTTTTATGACACACTTTCCTGCCTCTTAAACTGAGTATACTGAACTTAACATATTCTGATAAATTTAGATTTATAAACAGTAAAGATTAGATAAAGAAATCCATGAATCAGAATAGATTTAAAAAATGGAAATTCACAACTACTTCATTCAGACAACACCCAGAAAGAAATGCTTGTTACCCTGTAATGATTTCCAGTGAAAGAAACCATTCCTCAGACAACATTAAAAAAAAAAGAAACACAAGAATGTACTTTAGCTTTCAATGAAACCTGCCCTGTTACAAGTCCCCGCTACTCATGAGTGCTCTAAGCCAATTAGTGCAAGAATGGCAGATGGCAAACCAAACCCAACAACACAGGGGAATGTGACAAAATATTTTGCTCGCAGTTGTGTGAAAGTATCATTATACATGTGTATTCACACCTCCTCTCAAAGAATTAATTCAGCTCTGACTGGCATCACAGAAACACAGCCCATGCTTCCACCATGTGTTATTTTGCCACTTGCATTTGGTTGCAATCCAATACTAATATTGCAGAGCCAAATGATTTACGTCTTCAGCATTCCCAGCCCTGGCAAATCTGTGCCACATGTGGAAAAGTAGATAGAAATGTGGAAACTGGCAGTTAGAAAGAGAGGCAGAACGTTTCATCATTTGTAAAATGTGGACGATATTAAGTCCATAGAATAGCGGGGGAAGGCATGTTCAATGGTTATAAGAATGATTAATAAATCCTGCCCTGGCCGGTGTCGCTCAGTGGATTGAGTGCTGGCCTGCAAACCAAAAGGTTGCCGGTTTGATTCCCAGTCAGGGCACACTCTTGGGTTGCCTGCCACAGGCCCTAGTTGGGGGTATGTAAGAAGCAACCGATGTATAGCTCAGACATCGGTGTTTCTCTCCCTCTCTTTCTGGCTAAATAAATAAGTACCTTTTAAAAATACTTAATAAACCTAAATATTAATAACTTTTAAGGTCATACCTTATTTTAAGAGCATGTGGGGCAAAAACTCTGTACACACAAATATGCAATTCAAGTGAAAGATATAACTTGGGAGCCCTAGAAAGAGGCACAATGCGTTCCTCTTTTCAATAAGAAGACTACAAACCATGGACGGGAACAGAGAATCATGGTAGCATCTCTGGTTGTTGAGATATGATTCACATACCATGCAATTTGCCCACTTAGAACGCTTAGTTCAATGGTTTTTAGTACATTCACAGTGTTGTAGGTTGTAAATATTTTTAAGATGTTTTGGCTCTGCAGTTTTATGAATTCGTTTGTTAACTATTACAAGATTTTGATGCATATGTAGAGAGCCCATGACCTGAAAATTCAATTATTTCCCATAGCTAAAGAGTGCAGGTTGTGATAACCTTATGGACCCATTCATTCCAGTATTACATTGCTCCTGCCTGGGCAATTGGAACTTAGATAGTTGTACACCAGAGCAGTGAAGAGTAAACTCAAACCCCTCGAGCTGAGTAAAAGGAGACTTAAATTCTAGTTCTAGCTCTGAAACTCACTAGCACAATTTCTGCTAGTATAGTACAGGCACAATAATAGGTAGCAAAAAATCCGTGTTTCCATTTTCAGAGGGACCCCATGTGAATCATCTATTATCTTAAAAACAAAACAGAATGAAAAAACACCAGCTGATGCTCAGGTCCACCACGGACAGATGAGATACCTAAGAGTGAGGCCTGGGCATTTGTTTTCAAGCCCCGAAGACGGTAGGTGCGTCTGCCCCTGGCAAAAACCGCTGCAACCACTGCTCACCACGTGGATGAACTTTCCAGCTGTGTCGCCCTCGCCAGTTATGTAACTTTTTTTGTGCCCTAGTTTCCTCATGAGTGAAACAAGAATTCCTAACTGCTTCTTGGTACCAAATGATTGTTGGTATTAAATAGAAATATATGGAAATGGTTTGAAAAGCAAAAAGGACCACACAAATGTAAGTTGGAAAATCCTCGTCATCACTGGTGGCTATCCCTGTGACTGTTCCCATATAAAGCAGGATCTGAACTAGTTTTAGCTCAGCAGCTGGGGAAGCAGATGCTCTGAGCACCAGCTGTAACAATACTCTACTTTACTGTCTTCTGCACTTATTTATTGCCTTTTTTTAATGGCATAAAGAACTGAATGCGGTTTGCTACTTCGTTTCAGTAATGCTCACATATCCTTGAGATTAAACTTAGAAAAATTCAGACAGATCTTCTGTCAGAATACACAATCACGAAACTTACTGCCTCACTATTTTATTTAAACAAAATTTGGAGACTCCCAAAACAGGACCGCTCTTCCTGTTTATAACTGCCACATGACAAGTGATCTCAACTTTTTAAATGATTGCTCTGGTGAGGCAGCCTCTTCTTCTTCCTACCTGAAAAAATAAGTATGTAAAAACATCCAAGAGGGCTTTATTTCAGTACACTGTGTTGGGTTTTCACTGTGGTAGATGTTCTGGATTCTAGTTATGTTCAGTCTACTACTACCTGCCGGTGGAACCCTGGTCTGGTTACTACCCTCTCTGAACCTCACTTCTCTTTCTCTTCAGATGATCCCACCGACGTAGACAATTAGTGAGATCCATTTCATTTTGCCAATGACATTCTTCAGTTTGGCTCTCTTACAGACACCTGCGCTTCCTCTATCTCTCCCTAAAGAGTTGGGGCCATAAGGAATCACCAAAATTCAGTACAAACCTCCATCGAGGCTCCGGGATGCGCGTTTGCTTGCTGTGCGCTCAAAGTGAGGAGCGGGCCTGTCGATCAGGGCGCTGGCTTGCCTGGTCTGAGCCTGAGTTCGACCGCTGTATCGAAATTTGGATCCCAGTGCAAGAAATTTGCTCTTAGGAATGGTGTCTGTAGACGTCAACCTGGGGGCAGAAGAAACCCAGAACGATCATATTAGCATATATTTATCTCACTCTAATGAGATGGTGAGATCAAAGACAAAAGTCTAGATTTTTAAAAGCTTCAAAATTCTCAGTTTCCTTATAGTTACTAAGAGAGATTTCAAATCAAGCAATCATTATTTTAATTCTACGTCATTTCTCAAAGCAACGTACAATTTACTTGTGGCCTATAGTAATAATATTATCTTACTAAGTAGGGCCTTAGGGTTCTCAAACACTTTTGAAGCACTGTGACATTTTTACTACATCCTGTAATATTGTCATGATTTTATAGATACAAGAAGCTGAACCTCAAAAGGTTACTTGCTTTAGGTCACATAGTTGTTAAGAGGTTGGGCAGTAACAGAGTCCAAGGCCAGAGCTCTTTTTCCACTTCGCCAGAACAAGCCTATCAAATGCACTCCAAACCCCACTAATGCCTGGAAACCTATTTAATAGGTTATTTGGTGTATGTTCAACTCAGTTGGGAGCCCCGTCTGCGTGTTACGCAGCACCCCATGCTCTCTTTTGTAGTGGCATTTACGGCACTGAATTGAAACAATTTATGTGCTGGGCTCCACTGCAAGACCATGAGCTCGCTAAGGGTAAAGGATAAAGACTATGACTTATTCTTCTCGGTATTTTCACCTCTGGCATAGTGCCTGGCATGAATTTGGCACTCAATAAATGTTTGCTGAATAAAAAATTACCACATCAACTACTATAAAAAAAGAGTATTTTTTCCTTGGAGATAGTTCATTTTAATTCAGCAAATACCGACTTTTTCTAAGCAACAGAGCATTACATGTTAACATGTCCTTTTATTTTGATGCAATGGATTTAAATAATGCTATCCCCCAAGTAAATACACTGGCTGAAGCTAAAATATATACCACAGATATTAAACATTCAAATAACTTTTTTTACTTTTCCTTACCCTTTTTCAAAATTCTATTTTCTTGGCTTGATTTTATAGAAGAGGAAGATGAAAGCATAAAAAAGTATCTTAATGGCCAATAATTAAGATTCTTTAATTGGGTATAAAATGGACCCTCATGTTTTATTTTGAAATGAGAATCAATGTTACTTTCCCTGACTTTTCTTCCTGCCCACTGTGCTATAGCGCAAAGTATGACATGAAATGACAAACAGAAGGAAAAGATATCATGATTCTGCCTCCTGAGAGCCATTCATGCAGTCAAATTTATTCATGAATGACATGACATGAGGTCTTGGATTTACTTCAAAATAATCTGGGAAGCAATGGGAAGAACTGGGGGGGGGGGTGCTATAGATAAAATGAGACTTGCCTTGGGGTGATAATTACTGAAGCTGGGTGACTGGTACTCAGTGAGTTCATTATACTATTCTCTTTACTGTTGTTACATATGAAATTTTCCATAATAAAAAATTTTTTCTTTAAAAGACAAGCCAACAATAAAAAGCTGGCTCTCCTTTCAATACAAGTAATTATTTGGTCCATGGTCTGTATTTTCTGCTAGACTTCATGTTCTCATGGTATATTCTCAGTGCCTAGTACAGTACCTACACAAAGGATAAGCACAGAGAAAATGCTTGGTAAATTGAATACAGGGGGTTAATGATATGGCCTCTTGAAAACCAGAGGAGATAAAAACTTTTTTCTACCTCCTGATTATTTGATACAGTTGAGCTTGGGTTCTCTGTGCTCCCTTTCTGGGGTTGGTTAGGGCCAAGATAACGATCAGTTTCATACCTTTAACCTTCTCCAGTAAACATCCCACAGAAAGCAGTCAAGCATTGCTTAGAGAGACTGCATGCGGAGGTAAGTTCCGGGTACCTCCTCCTGAAAGGACTGGTTTCAGCTCCAGCTGGGGCAATCACAGAGCCCCTCGTCAACACAGGTCCCTAGTCCTCACTTCCCTCTTCCTTCTACCATACACAGAAAGGTGCTCTGGGGATGCGGAGGCATGACTCAGCCCAAAGGAGAAATGGATTCATTTTGTCTTGCTTAAGATGATCCTACCTGAGCTAAATAAAAGAATGCCAGCCATACAAAGAAGGGAATTTTAATGGCAGGTTTAAAATAGAAACATGCACAATTTATCCCTGCAAAATACTTAAGTGAGAAGAATACCTGAAAAATGTGTGATGCTCTACACAGACTTTCCATAATTTCTTAGCGGCTCGGTAGCTGGGAAGTTTGAATCCAATGGTACTCTCATACTGTTCTTGCTATAAAAACACAGATTAACACAGAATATAAAAGGATTGCTTGACTACAGTAATACAGGACCAGAGAAACACGGTGCTACAGAAAAGGTCATCAAGAATAAAAACAGCATTCCTAGTCTAAAGACGTAAAATATTTGAAATTTTTCCTACTTACAAGAAGAAATTTACTCACCGAGGTGACTTTTTCCACAACAAGGAAGCCAGGGAATGCATCTTATTTTGTTCAGAAACACACACGCACAGAGCACATTTTTCTGAGCCATCATTAAGTCACCTTTTGATCGTCCAGACCCTGCCTGCTCTTCCTTAGTCACCATCTGCACTTGGGACACTAGACTATCCATGCTCAGGGAATGGGACAGATATGAGTCCTCCAATCAATCAATATTATTATTCAGTCCTCTCTTTTTTTGTAATAGGAACTAAAGATTAAAGATTTTGGCTCAAATCAATTCTTGAATTACTGTCTTCTCTTTTTTTCTCTTAGTTGATCATTAATCTATCTCAGTACTTCTTTTCTTTTTTTTCCCCATCCATACCAGAGGACATTTATTTTCATTGCTTGTTAGAGAGAGAGAGGGAGGGAGGGAGAGAAACACTGACCAGCTGCCTCCCACACGTGCCCCATCCAGGCAATCAGACTCGAGACCTAGGTATGTGCCCTCACCGGGAATTGAACCCTCAACCCTTGGTCACAGGACCATGCTCCAACGAACTGAGCCACACCAGCCAGGGCCATCTCAATACCTCTTTGTCTGAAGCAAACCATATCCTGCCGGGGCCACTAGAAACACTGTCCCGCTGGTCCCTTGCTTCTTTGTTTCTGCCTTAAGCATACTTTTTAAAATGGAAAGCAAACTAATGTTTATTTCTAGCGCTCATTATTGCCAATAGCAATGTGATGAGATAGTGTTACACGTGAAAAAACTGAGGTCAGACAAGTTACTGCTCAGTCTCACAGCTACGAAGTGGCAGAGCCAGAACTTCACAGTTTCCACTAAACCATGCTGCTTCTAAGTCATCTACTGCAGTCATAACACTTCGCTTCTCAAAACCCTACTGTTGTTTCTGACTGCTTTCTTTTGTTTTTTAAAGATTTTATTTATCTTTAGAGGGGAAGGGAAGGAGAGAGGGAGAGAAACATCAATGTATGGTTGCCTCTTGTGTGTCTCCTGCTGAGAACTGGCCTGTAACCCAGGCATGTGCCCTGACAGGGAATCAAACCGCGATCCTTTGGTTTGCAAGCCCGTGCTCAAGCCACTGAGCTACACCAGCCAGGGCTCTGACTGCTTTCTTAAAGTAAGAATTCTGTATTTTTAGTATACAGTATAGAATTGACACTTAAAGAAACCAAGGACTTCAACTATTAAACTTATTAAAATTTGTGTGTATGTGTGTGTGTATGTATATGTATAAATACAGACATCCTCTGCCTTCCCACATTAAAATGTAAGATTGTTGAGAGATGGACTCTTTCATTCACTGTTCCTCACCCCAAGGATAGTGCCTGGCACAAAGAATGCCATCAATTAGTATCTCTTGACTAAATGACTTTTGGACTTGAAACTCTGTTGGAAGATAGCAACTGCTGGGACAGGCACAGACAAATCATTATGGTCCTAAGTAAATGCCTCAGCGATAATCCTTATGAGACTTTTCATGCTGCACGTTCAGTATTTCGATGCTCAAATAATGAGACATTTCCACCAGCAGATGGTGATATACACACAAAAGCCACTTTACAGTAGTTTGATGCTTTCCTGCTTATTGCAGCTGTCACCTCCTTTGATCTTCAACTCTGACAGAGAAAGTACTGCCTACCTTGAATGGTGAAGAAGCTGAGCTTTAGATTTCTCCAGGGTCTTTTATTTAGTAGGTGGCAGAGCAGGAGCTAGAACTGTTTTAAAATTTAATTCCTACTTAAAGTTTTCCACTATACCCTGATCGATCTTGAACATAAAAGTTAAATTTGGTCAGCATCAGTATATTCTAAAACTTGCCCACCAACTAATAAATGAATTATCTGACACAAAGTTAAATAACTCTATTAAAAATCTAGGAGTTGACCCTAGAATATATTCCCAGTAACTACTAGAAGCTACATACAAATGCATTTTAATTATATGAGGTAAGAGATTGGTGATACAAGCATAACTTAACCCCACAATTTAAAAATGTCACGCTACTTAATTGAAAAATATTTTCCATCAAGATTTTACCTAGAGTAAACAATCCAAGTTTCACTTCTGGCCACGGTATGTTTACGTACATAAAGAGGAATGCCCCAAAAACCAGTGGCAAGGAAGAAAAGCCTTACAGGACTGATTGAGAAAACAGCATCAGCTCCTGCATCGTTAACTACAGAGAACTCTTAGATGACAAAACAAGGAAAACAGGAAGGAAGAGATGTTTTAGACATGGTCTGTGTTTGATTCAGGAAGAAAGAAACACAAATTTTGTACCTCTCCAGGCCGAATCTTGATGAAAAAGCTGCTACGTTTATAAGAAATCTTCAGCACTTTGGGCCAGGGAAAGCGGTTAATTCTCAGTTTATCTTTGTAAACCAGAAGGCCACTAGAGCAGACGCCCAGGATGATATCCACTCCCTCCAAGTCCTGAAAGAGAGAAGCGTTAGCACCTCAGTCTTGAGCAAAGTGCTCAACGCACTGTCAACTCTTACTAGACAATCAGAAGCTATCAACAACCAAAAACAGTAATAATCATAACCCATGGGACTATTTGGTCCATGTAAAAATGTCATTACTCTGCCACATTTTTAAAAAAATCAATTTTATTACCTATTACAAATATCTTTAAGTATCCAAATCAGACACAATAATTCTATTTCTGTAATCTGTTCCAAGAAAATAATTCAAATCACAGAAAATACTTTATACATGAAAACGTTCAGAACGTTACAGGAGTGAAAAGCTGGATGTAACCTAAGTATTCAAGCACGAGGGTTAAATTATTGTCCATCCTTTGGTGAAATAAAATGTGGCCATTAAAATATTTCCATAAAATTTGGGAGATAAATGGGAAAATAATTGTTTTGTAATGTTAAGCAGGTTAAAGCTGCATATACAATTTGATCCTAACAATATAAAAAATACACATAGAAGAAAGATGAATATACCAAAATGTTAACAATGGCATTTTTTAGGTGGTACAAATTATGAGCAATTTTTTGTTTAGTTTTCTATACTTTCCAATTATAAAGAGCATGTGTAATTTTCTTAAAACAATGTAAATATCACAAAAACATATATATGTGTAAAAATTCAAACAATACAGAAGTGTGTAAAATAAAAGTAAAATTCTACCCTCTTTTCCCACACTCCTTAACAGTAAGCAGTAATAATTTGGTAATTTCCAGGATTTTCATCCTATTCTCTAGGCACATACAAATATGTTTAGGTAAGATACACATACATACCTATTACTAATAATTATTATATTACATAATTATAGATACATATATATCACTTTTATAATCAGGAAAATAAGGAGAAAAAATTACAGTCAAGTCCTTGAGGGTAGAAATTGTAGCTTAATCATTTCTGTATCACCCCAAATACTGCCTGTTATTGACAACATACTCAGTAAATGTTTACATTAAATTTGTTACCTGCCTACATTATTATTCATAATTTATTATGACAAATATCAGCAAAATCTTTGCCTCTGACTTACAACAATTTTGATTCATTTAGACTGACATGTATACCACCAAACATCACGCACAATTAAAATTCTTTTTAAAAAAATGATAAAGTGGACATCCCTCCTAAAAATTATAAGTAAAGGAGTTAGTTTTATTCCTATATAAGCTCAGTGTGAGAGGATCACAGATTCTTATAATTATGTTAAGTATATTAAATTATAAATATCACCCCCAAGTTAAGAAAGAACAGTAAGAAAAATATAGTCCTGTTTACATGTGTCTTTTCTCAAAGAAAATTATTTTTTCTTTCAATTAGATTTTATTGACTGTGCTATTACCAGTTGTCCTGATTTTTCCCCCTTTGCCTCCCTCCCCCCAGCACCCCCCACCCCCTCAGGCAATCCCTACGCCACTGTTCAAGTCCATGGGTCACGCGTATAAGTCCTATGGTTTCTCCATTTCACATATTGTACTTTACATCCCCATGGCTGTCCTGTAACTACCTATTTGTACTTCTTAGTCCTCTCACCTTTTCACTCACTTCTTAGAGAAAATTCTAGAAATTAAATATATGTAACATCTATATCTGCAATTCAAGAAAACTAAATTTCACCTGAGTGAAATTTTAATCTCTACAGATGATTACTATTTAGATAAGTAATCAACACCTAGAGTTAAATGCTTCTTGACTACTTTCCCAGAACTACATATAGAGAAACATCTTAGTGCCAACACGTGTGTGTACAAGCACACTCAAGAAGTAGGGATTATGTACAGCTCCAATTCAATGACTGTGTGACCGAGAATTTTTCAGAAGATGCCCTCTTAAGTCCTTAAAACATGTGGGTACAACTATACCTCTCAATTGTATGTCTGGAGAAACACTTTGCTTTACAACATTTGGGAAAGGAACATGCTACCTGACTTCTCCATCTATCCCAGATAAATTACTGAATCAGCAACCAGCCTCCCGTAGGAAGTGAGGAGCAAAACCAAACAATTTCGGTTCTGGAAATACAGCTCATCTGATGTACTAGTCTTCCTACTATCTACTTTGCAGATTCACAGACTGCATAGATTCAAGTTACAGTACTCAGCCCAAAACAACTGGAGCAACATCTTAAGAAAAGCACTAACATGCAATGAAATTTTAACAGAATTAATGTAAATAAAGAAAAGAGTTCAGATGTCAGACACTCAGGTTGGGAGAAGCCTAAAAGGTCATTTTAGGCCAATCACCCACCATATGTTTTAATGTCCTTTTCTAAATTGCTTCCACGAGACTCTACTGCCTATCTTGGACTACCTCCAGAAAGAGAGACCTCACCACCTTATGAGGCAGCCCACCCCATCTTCGAATAGCTCTGACGGATGGAAAGTTTGTCAGACTGAGCTGGACAGTCTTTCCATGTCGTTTCCAGTTTCCTGCCTCTGGTCTTACATTTTGGAACAATAGTAAAATCTCCATTTCACACACCAATCCTTTAAATACGTGAAGACAGAAATTATGTCTTCCCAATTTTCCCTTCTGTGGGCTGAGTATCCCTATTCCTTTGCTGGTTTCTCATTGGACATAGTTTTGAGTCCCCTCTTCATGCATCCTAGTTAAGCTCCTCTGCACGAACCTCTGACCATCTCTCGAGCCCTTTCCCTCAAAAACTCCTCAGCCTCCCAGCCACTTTAGCGGCTGAAGATGACAGAAGTCAAGTGACTTCCCTTCAGTATTCATTCTGTTAGGGTGTATTAAGCAGAACCAGGATTAAAGCTCAAGTTTCCAATTTCATAACTCAGTGGTTTTCAAATGAGCCACTATCGCTCATGCCATGTGTACTAGAATCAGTGAACAGCTTGGTTCAGCAGATTGCTGGGCTCCATTCACAAAGTTTCTGATTCAGCAGTTCTGGGATGGGGCCCGAAATGTGCATTTCTAAGAAGTTCCTAGAGATGCTAAGTGCTGGTTCAGGGACCACACTTTGAGAACTGCTACCTTCGGTCAATGGTTCTCAGACTCAAGCATAGATGAGAAGCATTTGGGATATTCATTAAATCTGGAAGCTTAGCCTTTCCTCCAAAATAATTCACAATAAGTCTGGGAGGAGTTTGGGAACCTGCGTGTTTAACAAACGCTCCAAGTGAGTCTGACGTAGTGACGTTGGCTGTGAAAGATGCATTGATGCCACTCTACGTTTTCAAATGTAGCTGCATTTTGAGAAAACATCATTTCTTTTGCTCTAGGTGCTGTTATCTTTTTGATCTACACAGTGACTTGGATATGCAACTTGAACTCTGATGGTGGAACTGCAAAAGGGTGATTCAATTTACATACTTGATAACACTTAATTGACTCAATTTGTAGACTTAAAATTTAACACGAATCCCTATCTCTTTAGGATGTTTTACAATAACATCCCAGATAAAGGTTGGTGAGAAGCGTTACATGACACAGGTCTGACACATGCATGTGAATAAAGGCCAAAATTATCAGTACCTTTGCTTTGTGAAGGTCAACACCATACATGGACAACTTTTTGGCATTCTCAAGAAATTCCAGGTCAGCTTGAGCTGGAGTCATGGACCTTTGATAAGATACAAATTGAAAACTCAGTGTCACAGCGTCAACATTTACAATGACATTTACATAATTATTGTATTTCATATAAACACATAAACATATATGCACCAATATGCATGTAGATACAGTTCATAGTTCTAGAAGTAGAATATTATGGAAAATGATTCATGAAAAATGTCTTCAGATAAGAGATCTTAAAGAAACAAAAAGCCCACCAAAAAGCTATCAGAAAAAGTTTTAAAAAATCCTACTAAACAATTTCCTTACAGTAGCCTCATCTACCATCAGTTCTGCCCCTCCCTCTCCTCAGCCTTTTCTTCCAACACATAAACTCCACCCACTAACTTCTCTTGTTAAAGGGGTGACCAAACTAAATCCTCAGAGGGCATGGTACAATTTACAATATCCTTTTAGCTGCCTTTTCCTCGCCATCCTCCTAAATTGAGTTAATATGGAAATTAAACAGGAGGACAGCTGAAGTTACTTAGCTGAATTCTTAATGGGGGCAGGCTTGATGAAAAGGAAATTTCTGGTAACAGATGGTGTTCCTGCCCACTGATCTAAACAAAATAAATTGGTTAATAGAAGCATGTAGATAATGGGGCTGCTTTCCCTGTTATTAAGATGTCTTCATTACTGGGCATACAATGAATTTGGCTTATTTGAAAACAATCGGTCTCACTGCCTAAGCATTCACTGTGATGGTCTTTCCTTCTCCTTTGCAACTTTCCTCTCTTTGGAAAAGTGCTGTTGAGCAGTCACGTTGAGCTTTGGAGAGAAAGAGATCACTCCTAGGGCTGCACAATTCGGACCAATCAACTAATCAACTCTCTTTGGGGGAGTCCCCAAAGAAAAACCATGGAAATGTCTGTTTCCCATAAGACTGGCTCAAGCTATATAAAGCAGCAGTGGCCTATTCATTTAACAGGACGGAAAACGTCTCTTCCTAACCCATCTGTCTTTACCCTCATTAAAAGGAACAAAGGGTTTCTGGGAACAACAACCAAAAAAAAAATCTTAGGAGAGAGGGAGCAGATTTGTTCATGTCTCAGCCTCCCTGAACACACTTCTTTTCACCAGCACCGCACTGAGCTCTGTTTGTAAATGGATCTCAAACTGAACATACACACACAAAAGAAAGGAAAAAATAAGACATTTACAGGTCTGTATATTCAAGTCATTAAAAACATCTCAAGAAAGTTTTGTGGTCCCCCTGTTCCCCCACGACACACACACGTAAGTTAAATACTTTTATAATTAAGGTTACTCCAGTCATTTTATGGTTTTTGTTGTTACTATTATGGCTTGAATTTTAGGATTTTGAAGCTGGAGTGGAGCTGGAAGATTACAGAGTCCAACACTTTTATTTTGCTGATGAAGAAACAGGCCCTGAGGGATCACATGGTCACGGGCGAGGTGTGACTCCTCGTTTAAGGCAGCAGGATCTAGTCAGCACTCAAGTTTTATTGCTTGAACTGGAATCCTGGCTCCTGAATTTAAAAAAAGTGGTGACCTGGTGTCTCCTTCAATATCCCAGCTATAAAGAGTCATAACAATACCTACTTTCTGAGACTAGGATAGGCAATGACTTTTGTCTGTGCTAAATGAATAAATGTGACTGGTAGAACAAAATCAGGTAATGCTTGTGAAACTGCGTCATAAAATATAAATGTTTATTATTATTGCAAAGTTAGGTTTCTGATGGTACAGTGATACAGCTTATGGCAGCTCATAAAAGAGAAATAATTTGGACCACATGGATTTGAAGACAAATTTTAAAACATTAAGTGAAACAATTATGACAAAATCTTCCTTAAACTCACTCCTCCAACTCTAAAGGACTTTAATGGGGTCAGTTTGAATACAGATTTAAATGTCAAACTATGTGTTTAAATGCTTTTCTGAGTAAGCACGCTTTAAAACTATTATGGGCAGGTAGAAAAAAAAGAGATCTTTAACTTTATTTTTTTAATTTTTTTTATTTAATTATTTTTCAAGTACAGTTTTCTATTTTTCCCATCCCAGCCCACCCCGCCCCATGTTCCCCAACTCCCTCCCATTTCCACCCCCCTTAGTTACTTAACTTTAAAACTATAACTTTCCTTATTAGTTGAAAATAATTCAACAAATTTTGAAACACACAAACTTATAAGTTACCTATAACACAAAGACTAGTACAAAATAATGTTGAATGTAAACTGTAATTGAAAAATAAGATCTTTAAAATAAGTTACCTATAATACAAGTAATTTTTTCCTGAACTGTGAGAGTAAATTGTCAACCCGATGACTCATCGTTTCCAAGTGTGTGTCATTCCTACAAATAAGGACATTCTCCTACATAACCTCAATGTAATGGTCACAACCAGGAAATATTAATACATTACTTCCACCTAACCCCCATTCAAGGTTAGCCAGTTTCAAAAACATTCTGTACAGCAAAAGGGTCCAGTTTAGCATCACAAGTTTCAATGAGCTGATGACTCTTTCATCTTCTTCAGTCTGGAACAGTTCCTTAATCTTTGTTTCATAACCTGAACCTTTGGAAGATCGTGGGCCAACTGTTCTATAGAAAGCCTCCCCCATTTGGGACTGACGTTTCTCCACGAGTTGATGCGGATTCTGCATCTTCGACGGGAATGTGCAGAACCAGCCCTGTGTCCTCCATACACCCTACGAGGTGGAACACAGTTTCAATCTGTCCCCTCACGGACGACGTTCACAGACACCACTGGTGTCTGCCAGGCTCCTCCTCCTTATCTCTTTATAATGAGTAAGCGCTTTGTGGGAACGTATTTTGAAACCTTCCTCCACCTATTATTTTCTTTTTCTTTTAAATTAAATTTACTGAGGTAACAGGTGAACACTTTTGAATATCCTATTTCTTATCAAACTTTAAATTTACTCATTTATTTATATCAGTATCAATTCATGGATTCTCATTTTATTCAGTGCAATATAATTATTTTCTTTATTTATTTAGTGCTTAAATTGCTCAAATTTGGTCAGTGGAAGCCTCTCCAACCTGGATTCTGTGTCCTTCCAACCATTTCCTATCATTTTTTGAGCACCTCCTTGTGGTACAAAGTAGAGTTAGAGCGCGTCAGTGTCTGTGTGCGTGTGTGTGACTGTCTGTGTGTGTATGTGTATGTATGTATGTATGTATGTATTCATCTATCTACCAACCTACCTACCGGAAACCATGGGTTCACTTTGGAACCTCCAGTTTTCATGCAGTATCACAGGGTTCATTTTAGTTTTCCATTCTCCAAAATTTGTATCTGCTTTATGGACAGGAAGAAACCTGGCTCCTATTACCTTTAATGTTTTGACTAATTTGATCGCCCTCCTGTGTATGACCAATCTCTCATTGCTGCCATTGACTCATACCCCACGTGGACGCCCCCTTTGCCCACTTGGAGTCTGAACTGCCTATGCTGGGCTGCTCCCCACACGATTGTCCTTTTTCCCTCACTCAGGTTCTGACTCCTGGTATAAGGCGACCCCTTTCCGTGGACATCTTCATCTTGCTCAGGCTTCACCCCCCTGAACCAGGTACCACCCATACGGATGTCCCCCACACCATGTGGTCCTTACCCCCACATGGGTGCCTTTCTCACTCTGCTCTAGCTCTAACCACCACCGCGTACCCACACATGACTACGCTCTTCATCCTATTTGAACTCTGACTTTTCATGCAGACTGCTCCCCCCACCCCTATGAACGTTCTCCCCACCCTGCTTAGGGCCAACTATCCCCAGCCAGACTGCCCTTCTGCATGGATAACTATCTTGCTCTACCCCACTAATGACTTTAGATAAAAACTGCTTAAAGAAGCCTTTTCCAATTATAAAAATCATATATATTCACTGTATGCAATTTGGAAAATATCACTAAGAGCACAGAAAAAAAACTCCTATAATCCCATCACCTACAGACATTTGTGCATATAAATATAACATATTTTATAAATGTAATGTTCCATATTAAACTTAAATTATTTTCAATTTAACATTCTAAAGATTATGGCTTTTCCCAAGTTTTCCAAGACTCTTAAAAGTAGTAACAAAGTAGCTGGGAAGGGATTAGATGCTGCTAAACCATTAAGATGAGTGTCTTGAATTATTAAGTACCACCTAATAATTTACTACTTGAAAGTACTGCAGCTCACAAAAGTACCTAACCAGGGAGCTCTGACACCAGTTAATTCTTGCTCATCAAAAAGGAAAGTTGTAACAAAGTTTCTCTGTATTCATTTTGAGCAAGTTGGGTCAGGATGCAGAGCCACTCAGAGAGCTCCAGTGTCACGTGACAGCCTTTTCATGATGTCCGTTGCATCTCTTAATTAAGGACTGTGATTTCAAATAATTAAGGAAGATAACTGAGAAGTTTACATACCTTCCTAGTACCCATAAAATGGAGGGCAATTAATTTTAAAGCTTGATTTGCTAGTGTAAATTGAAAGTGTAATTACACCTTCAAAGTCTCTGTCTGGGCAAAGGGCCACTACTAAGGGTTCCATATACGTTGGTTGTCTCCTACTTTACCCAAGGAACAGGGTGCCACTTGTCTGTACTTTTCAGTGTGTAGTAAAATGCTTCTGCCTGAGCAGAAGTGTCTTTGGATTGGTTAAAACACCATGCTGCTGGACAGAATTAAAATTCCCATTTGGCTTTCTGTTTTGTGAGGGTTGCCGATCGCTCTAAAAAGGAGCAAGTAAATTCCAAAATGACAGACTGCTACATTTTCTATTCAAGGGGATTCATTATTGCTCAATTTCTATCTGCATACCTAACAGGACATCAACTGAACCATATCCATTTGTCCTCTGAGATCATTTTGCCTTTTGGGGTTTAAATTCTGTTACATTCTGACGAGGGTTCTCTAAACCCAGCATCACTTAAAAAATAGGAACAAGAATTATTACTATCCTAGCAAACATCTGAATTCTCACTTCATACTAATCATGATGCTAAGCACTTTACATGAATTTTCTTATTTAACCATCACAAAATTCATATCGTCACCCTTATTTTTCAGGTCAGAAAACTAAAGCTTAGAGCCCTTCAGTAACTTACTAAAAGTCATAAATTGAATGAGGAATGGCATCTGCACTCAAAGTGAGACAGGCTGCCTCTGGAGCCCATGCTTCCAGCTTATCACCTAGCTCAGTGGTTCTCAAAGTTTTTGACCTCAGGATCCCTTCACTCTCTATATGTGTAAAAAGTAACAATACTTTTTTGTGTAAAAGGTAACAATGTTTTCTCCAAATGTAGTGAGAAATGGACATTCCCTTACATATTTACAAATTTTTAACTGTCTGGCTTAGGTTGGATATTCCTATCTGCTTCTGCATTCAACCTGTTGCAATATGTTGATTTTGTTATATTAATGTGATCTCACAGAGACACATAGTTGGAAAAGGATTGAGAATTAAAAATATTCTTCTTTGATACTACACCAAAACTCAACAATGGCAGATTCTTAAAGGTCATTTGCAATGTGAAATCTGAAAACATATCAGTAAACTTTTATACTGTGTTACATTAAATCCATTGGTCTATCTTGCATTTTGAATGTTTTAAATGGACCTTTTTCATCCAGTATTACAGCATGCATTTCATATTTGAAAAACACTAATTCACTGAATAATGCAAGACTTCCAAATGTTGACATGTCTCATCGCACAATATAAGAAAAAAAATCACATTCGTTAAAATCATCACAACTTCATCAGAAAAGCCTTTAAGTATTTGGATCCTATCAAGATCATGGTGGCAAATACAAGTTTTCCAAAATTTTAATTTTTCACTTGAAAGCTTGAATTTTGTCATTAGCAACAAATACTATCAGTTGTTTACTAACCCTAAACAAGTATGTCAAACTCATTTTCACCAGGGGCCACATCAGCTTCATGGCTGCCTTCAAAGGACTGAATATAATTTTAGGACTGCATCAAAGTAACTACTGTAGAAACAAGGTGCCGGGCCAGATAAAACAAGGTAGAGGGCCGGATTCGGCCCACGGGCCTGTAACCTAAAAGTACCAGGTTAGTAAACATTTTTAAGAAAATCATTTCATTTTTAAGAAAACAACTTCCAAATAACCAAGTCTGAATAATAACTGTCATTTTTTTCAAGTAAAAATGGTGTCCATTAAAAAGGCGGCTAATTCAGCTCACAACTGCAAACAGTTACACAGGAGCTGTCCTCAAGGCGACTCCTGTATCAGTGTGCAGTGGAGCTGCTTTCTGTGTACGTCATATTTAACCACACAGAATATTAAACAGAAATATACTTAAGATTTAATAAAATTATCATCTTTTTTATGGCCTTATCAAGAAAATTTCTAACTGAACCGGCTCTGTTAGTCTTATTTTTAACTGCAAGTTAGAAAATGAAGGGGCACGCTGGGGGAGAACATAATGATCACTAGCTTGGTGTCGCTGCCTGGTTTGTGCTTCCCCCACTCCAACACAGGGGAAAGGCAAGTATCGCCACAGTACCACCATGAAAATAATTTTGACCTCATGGACCCTGTGCAAAAGTCTTAAAGACCACCAGGCTGGCCTAACTCAAAGGATGGTTATAAAGATTAAATGTGGTATTATATATAAAGTGCTTAGCATAGTATCTGGCACATAATAGATACACAATAATTAGCAGCTTATAATGACTGTGTAATAATACTACAACAGAAAGTCTAGCATTAGATGAGAGTTACATTATAAAGTCCTCCCATACCTGAAATTCTATTATGATCAAATAACCATTAAAAGAATCATTAGAGACAGATTTAAGGTATGAAACATAATCTGACAGCATCTGCTGTTTGGCTCCACAGCAGTAGAATAAAAAATACACACACGCACACACGCACACATACATGTATATTTACTATTTTACTACAGTTATACCACTAATAATAAGTCATTTCACTTATCTATCTATCTATCTATTTATTTTTAGAGAGGGGGAAGGGCAGGAAAAAGGCAGAGAAACACTGATGTGCAACAACACTGATCGGCTGTCTCTCACATGCCCCCACCCGAGGACCTGGCCCACAGCGCAGGCATGTGCCCTGGCAAAGTTCGGTTTGCAGGACAAAGCCTACCCCACTAAGCCACACCAGTCAGAACATAAAAACCATTTCTACATTATTAGAAAATAAAAACAGCATTCCCCTACCATCCTGACATTCTAACAAATCAAATTATTTTAACTAACTGTTTCTTTCAAGTCTTGATTTTGTATATATAAATGTAGTGAATATATTTTATATATATATATATATTTCTAGAATCATCAGAATATAAATAAAAGTATTAAAATATAATTAAGGACAATGTGATATCCTTAAGTTACAATCATCAACAAGTTGCAAATGCTGTATTTGGTGGGTCCTGATATCAGTGCACAGTTCTCTTTGCACTATGGGGAAACAGTATGACCCCGCGAGAGTGGGGTAACTCTTTTAAGACTACTGCTATGCAGGTTGTAGACTTAAAACCCTCATGGTTCTCATGACTGATGCACCAGAACCTACAGGGGAAATAAGACAGCTGAAATTGGCATACCTTGGGTTAAAGCTCTCTTTCCTGAAGCATCTCAATCTATTGGAACCACTCCAAGGAAACGAGATTGCTCAGCAGTGAGACAGAACACTTGTTACTATCATGTAAAGCCAACTAAGACTGTTCTGGGATGGCTGGGGTGGGGAAGTGGTAGGGGGGAAATGGAGACAACTGTACTTGAACAATAACAAAAAAAATAAAAAAAAAAAGGCTGCTGGATTTCTCAGCAGTGTGACCCTCTGGAACATCATAACATAACTCATACTAACATAACTCAAGGTACTAACTCAAGGCCAAGATCATACATTTGCCTTAGTAGGCTAAGGCAGTTTGCAAAATTTAGCATAGGAAGTCACTCAAATAACAATGGGATGTACGGTAGAAGAAACACAAATTATCCTGGCACTTTACTATTAGCTAACATTTATGGAATTTGTACATGTGTAAGACATTGTATTAAGTTTTTCTACACCTTATCTTTTCTAATCCTATCAACCACCCTATTTCCTCTGAGGTAAATAATCTCTATGAGACATGTAAAAAACCTGAGGCTTGGAGAGATTAAATGAATGACCCAAATCCCAAGGGAAGGACCACAAAGAGCCAAGAATGTAACCCAGCTCAGTACAACTATAAGTCCTTGCTCTTGATAAATGTGTTATGATACCTCTCGACATTATCAATATTTCCATGAAAAAATCCAGTAAATTTAACAGACTTTAAATACAACTTCAGGGGTTTCATGGGCCCTCTGAAGTCTATCCATGTACATAGACCCCAAGTTGCCGCGGACCAGCCTCAGCGGGGTCCAGGGATTCCCAAAAGGTGGGTAAGGCGTTGGCGATGGGTAACAGACAACAACACGCCTCAAAGGACAGTGAAGCTCTGTTCCGTTTATTGCAAGTACAAGCAGGTTTTTATATTTTCATTTTAGGTAGTGATTAACACTTGCAGTACAGCATAATCAGTTAAGCAGAAAAAATTAATACAAAGGTAACCAGGAAAAATATGAAAGTTCCCATAGATTCAGTTATAATAAACAAAGATTATTTTGACCAGGAGAGTCATAAATCAGACAATTAGAAGTAGCTGTATGTATAGAATTTGAATGTCTTATTGTATATTAAAGTTTCTCAGAATTTGTCATGGGGCAAAAGGTACACTAGATGGAGCAGAGGTTAGGAAATTTATTATAAGGCCTTTGTGATGTCTAACTTGGCTATCTAGCCTTTTCTGTCTAAAATGTTTCTCTATGTACTATGGACTCTAACTCCTTGGTAATTGTATCTATGTGCTTATAGTATCTAACAAGCTTCTCCTATTTCTTTGCCTGCTAAATTCTAATTAATATATATTCCTGTTCAAGGTAAAGGAAGGGCTGTTACTCCAACAACTTTTAGACATTCAGGGGCTATTTAATTAGAGGGAATTTTGTTCTCTGGTCAAGAAATTATTTTGTACAACTTCATTGGAATTATGAAAATCAATGAACCTGAAATACAGGTGTCTAAAAATCCCACCACCTTTTGATCACCCAAACAAACAGGTAAGGAGAGATAGACAGGAAATCCAGCCACAGTTGCCTCTGCCTTGCAGATGCATCTCAACCATCCTGACCTTGTCAAGGGACGGTTGCTGGCCGGCTCCCGACACCAAGTCAAGAAACTCTGTACTAAGGATCACAAGACACCTAATACAGCATAAGTTTAAATTTTGGAAAAATTAGATACAGCAATCATAATAATAGCTATCATTTACTGAGCACTTACTATGTGCCAGAGACACAGTGCTTAGTGCTTTGCATATATTATTACCTCATTTCATTTTCTCCTACAATGCAACACCCAATACTTTGATGTGAAAACAGGTTCAGAGAGCTTTAAACAGCTTACCCAAAGAACTGGGAGGGAATTCAGCTTATACCGACTCTTTCTATGGCACCAGTTCCCACTAAGGCAAATACTGAATCAATACCAGGTGAAAGGCTTAAACTTACTGACGAAACAAACTCAGAACAAACCCTGGAGGCATATTTACCTGTATGATTTGTGCAGCTCCATGACCTTCTCTTCAAGTTCCTTGGTCTGATTTGGGGCCAGTTTAAAATCACTAACATAATCCGCACCGTGGAGTTCTGGGTCATAGTCGCCCAGCTCAGACTGGATGGTGTAAGAACCTAGTAATGCTAAGGTTGCAAAGGAACAAGGCAGACGTCCTGCAACTATGTCCTGCCGAAGCTGAAGACATAAATAATATCTACAGCCAAAAGAGAAAAGATGTCACCATGTCAGCAATAATAACAACAAAATATAGGGAGAGAAAAGGAAGAAAGGGGAGAGAGATGGAGGAAGAGAGAAAAAAGTGACTGAGTAAGTATGAGATAATATTAATAATTGTTCAATCCATGTGGTGGGTATATGGTTGTTCCTTGTATTGTCATTGATTCTTTTCTGTGTGTTTGAAATTGTTTCATATAAAAATTTTTTTTTTTTTTTTATATTTTATTTCTTTATCTTTAGAGGAGAAGGAGAGAGGGAGAGAAACATCAATAGTGCTAGCCCCCCCCCGGCGCTCAATCCACTGAGCTATAAAAAAATTTTTTTAACTGTATGTTGGAGTCATGGTTGGGAAGAGGTTTAGAAAGAAAAGAGGAAAAGCCGAGCAAAGTCTGAAGGAGGTAAAGGAACTATGTTTTGTTGACTTCATTAAGAACCACGTACACATATACACTTGTCTAACCTCAACAGAGGACACCTGTGAGGGGGGAAATCACTGCTAGATTACAGATGAGGAGTCAGCCTCCGAGGGTAAGCTCAGTCCATCGGACTGTAACAAAGGCTGTTTGACTCGGAAATCGGGCCTTGCCTTTTCCATCACTTTGCTTTGCTGGTATATTGCTCATCATATACAAAAATGACATTATTGATACATTTCCCCTAGAATATGAACATTTTTCAGTGTGTTTTTCCTCCAAGATGGGCTTAAGTTTCATTCGGCCTTCACATACTATCACCTTGTAAGACTCATTCCATGAGTGTGCTAACTGTTGGGAATTCAGATTGGTGTTAAAACAGTTCATTCTGACAAACCAGCTAAATGTCCCTCCCTGTGTAGACCCTGGCTTCTGTTAATACAATGTTCACACCTGTGACCTGGACCGCCCAGCCCTTGTTCTAACTGACCGAGATGACCGGTTCAGACTGTTCTACCAAAGAGGAGAACTGGGAGGTATGATTAAATTTAATTTTGTGTATTATTCAGAATCATATCCTTGCTTTGACCATAATAAAATATTGAATAACATATTTATTGGCATCAGTTTTTGCTATCTGTAATTAGTCACTACTGTAGTTATATTTAAAAAAGAGCAATGCCAACCAACCACAAGAATCTTAATTAAGCTCCTCTAAAATATGATTAATAAAGTTTTTAGAGATCTGTTTTGTTGTATGCATAATAAACCTCAATGAAGAAAGATGAGTAAGTGGCAACTGTAAGAGACAAATGTTACCTGTGAAAAATAACCAAAGCATATTTTCAGGCAAAGATCATGAATCTCGACTTTAAGACTGTACTAAGTGTAACAAGACAAAGAATAATTTTTTTAAAACTATATAGAAATTTCACAGTACTTAACAATCAGACATTTTAAGAGTCTTAGGCTATTCTCTTATTTGAGAGAAAAAAAACCCTCAAGCCCAGAAATGTATGTTTGCCTGTAATCAGATAGTTGAACAGCAAAGAACAAAATGAGAAAGTAACTTCTCAACCACCGACGGTTCAACTGAAAAGACATCTGCCCAGCACCTGCTATGCACAGGCTCCGAGCAAGGTGCCCCGTACACAAGTATCTGTAGCAGCACTCTTCACTATCTACTGCTTTCCCGTTTTCTTTTTTGTTAATATTTACACAGAATTTGACAAAGGCCACACTCCTAAATCAGTACGTTGTTTTTTAAAAGAATAAGATTTACTTCATAAATTACGTGGGCTCAAAAATTACTGAGGAAGACCTAGTTCATAAGGATCATCCACCTAATCACACCCTTTAGAAGGAAGAAGAACTAATAATAACACTTGGGCTTTAGCTTCTTAAATCCCTACAAGAAAGAACATGGGGGGAGAGGAGTATTTTTAACAAAAAACGAAGCTATCTTACTACTACATTTGTGTCTTGCCCTTTGGAGGTTGGTATGGTTGATGGGTGCCCAGTCCATGGCGTGGTATAACACCTGTGACGGGCATGGTTAATTCCCCCGCCAATTTTTTCCAGTCAAATACAAATATTTGACACTTTTTGGCTCACTTATTTGCTAGCCTGCCTTGAGGTAATCAGCACCTTTCTATCTTAGTTTAATAGATCACCATTTTTCTTCAGTTCTGAAAAGAGAAATTCTCAGAGCTTATGATAAGGAGAATTACTTAGTACATAGTTAGCTATTAATAAATGGTTTACCTT
This sequence comes from Artibeus jamaicensis, assembly GCF_021234435.1. Taxonomy (NCBI): domain Eukaryota; kingdom Metazoa; phylum Chordata; class Mammalia; order Chiroptera; family Phyllostomidae; genus Artibeus; species Artibeus jamaicensis. Next base: position 13,499,077 of record NW_026522057.1, read on the forward strand.
GTTATATCTTCAGTTAACTGTGCTGGGTCAGGTGGATAAAACTTTACATTAAATGTGAAATTCCAAGGGACACCTGTAAAAATAAATGCAAAAGAATTTCATGCTTATGCCTAAGTTTTTTATCATTAGAAATACCTAAAAATATTCACAATTTTCTTTCCTGAAGTTAAATATTTTCATGCTTTGTGAATGAAATATTTTCATTTCTTTAAAAGTTGTTTAGATACCACTTAAGAGGTGGAGTTAGATGATTTCATTTTTAAAAAACCCAATTTAATATAGTCTTGTTTACAAGACCAAAACTATATAGGCAAAATAACACAAAGGAAACCATCTTATAGTATAAGAAACCATTCGGCATGGCGTGGGGAATGTAGCCCAGCCCCTGATTTGGAAAACTGACAGGGAGCGGGGAGCGAGGTCAGCACACAGGACCAATGCCCATAGATAGGTTTTCCTGTGGGGAATCAGGCCTGCATTGTACCTAGGCTGCTATGAGGCTTGCTTTTGTTAAAACTCCCTCACCCTGGATTGAGGCAGCAAATGTTTACTGAATATCTCTCAAGTAACTGCCTAAAATCTATGCTAAACCTCCCAAGGATGAGTGCAACCAGTTCAACCACTTTTCCCTTTGCATTTGCAAATATCCTTCTTTGATATAATTAGCAACATCCTCTCCTTTGTTTTCTGTAAAAGGTAAACACCTAAGGCAAACCTGTGCATAGTAAATGAGGACCATCCTCAATGTAATATGCCTGGAAAAGCAATAAAAGCCTATCCAGGCAGGGATCGGGACCCTCTCTCACTCAGAGTGGCCATGCCGTCCCTTTTTCTCCATAGGACTGCTGTAGTCCATGTGAACTTGTTCGTCGAATCCACAATACACGAACCCTGTGGGCCAGGGTCCGCATCATTATAGGTCAACATTTTTACAGCAATGGTTTTCAAAATGTGATCTGTATTACCACTCTGTGTCCTCAGAAGTCATTTGAATGATCTATGAATGTTCTCTTTTGGTGGCAGCATTATTTATTTGTGACATCTCTCAATACAGGTATACCTCATTTTGTTGAATTTTGCTTTATTACACTTTGCAGATATTGTGGGGGGGTTGTTTTGTTTTTAACAAATTGAAGTTTTGTGCAAGTCTATCAGCACCATTTTCTAACAGGGTCAGATGATAGTTTGCCTTTTTTAGCAATGAAGTGTTTTTTAAATCAGGTATGTACACTGTTTTCTTAGACAATGCTAATGCACATTTAGTAGACTACGTTAGAGTATAAACATAACTTTTAGCCCTGGCTGGGGTGGCTCAGTGGATTGAGCACCGGCCTGTGAACCAAAGGGTTGCAGGTTCAATTCCCAGTCAGGGCACATGCCTGGGTAGTGGGCCAGGTCCCCAGTAGGGAGCGTGCAAGAGGCAACCATGCATTGATGTTTCTCTCTTTCTCCCTCCCGTCCCCTCTCTTAAAAAAAAAAAAAGTAAAGTAAATCTTTTTAAAAAACCATAATTTTCATATGCACTGGGAAACCAAAAATTTTGTGTGACCCTCATTGTTATGATATTTGCTTTATTGCAATAGTCTGAAACCAAATGGACAATCTCTCCAAGGTATGCCCAAGAGAAACATCGACATGAGAGACAAACATCAACTGGTTGCTTCTTGTACGTACCCCAATAGGGACCAAATCCGCAATCCAGCTATGTGACCTGACAGGGAATCCAAACAGCAACCTCTCGCTTCACAGGACACTGCCCGACCAACTGAGCCATGCTGGTCAGAGCTGTTGTTTTACTTTCTGATACTGATATCATAGCAATGTAGCCACTGTTAATTCATAACTTCCCATACAAAACTTTTTTTAAAAAGGTAATTTCTATGTTACCCATAAAATATTTGTCTAGAGCAAATCCATATGGAAAACAAGATAGCCAAAAGGATGTTTAAGCTATGTGAATTCAACATTTAAAAACTTCAAACATAAATTTGCTTATTTCATAATGTACCGTATTTTTCGGACAAGACGCACCTAGGTCTTAGAGGAGAAAATAGAAAAAAATTGAAGCAAAAAATGTGGTAAAATATTCAATAACATAAATAATATAGTATTTCACCAATGTAAATGTACATGGAACTCAACAGCAGCATTAACAACCATTATTCCTCCCAAATTGGGGAGGGGGGTGCATCTTAGAGTCCAGAAAAAACATACGGCGTATAAACAACAATTTTTTAATTGTACAGAAAGAATAACAGTAAGGAAATCAAATTAGTAATAGTTTACTGCCCTGACTGGTGTGGCTCTTTGGGATGGGTGTCATCCCACAAAACAAAAGGTCACAGGTTTGATTCCCAGTCAGGACACATGCCTGGGTTTCAGGCCAGGGGTGTGTGTAACCGATCAATGTTTCTCTCTCTGTCTCCTTCCCTTCCCCTCTGTCTAAAAATAAAGAAATAAAATCTTTTCTTTAAAATAAGCAATAGTTTATAGAGTGTGATTTTTTTTCCCTTTGAGCTCTGTGTTAAGTAACTGATATCAAAAGCTTAATAAACCCGGGGTTGGTGGGGGAATAAAGCACTTTCATCTACTGCCCATGTGCGTGTAAACTGGTACAAAACTCTGAAGAATAACTTGACAAATATCACAATGTAAAATGTATATATACCCTGTCACCCAATGAAATTTATGGAAAATTTCATTTCCATAAATCTATCTAAACATATACTGAATTGTGGTCCAAAGGAAATGTGTGTGAGAAATTGTTTACAATAGCAAATGTCTAAAAACAACCTGAATCTATTTATTTAGCAAAAGAAGATACAGCTCCAAGATACACTGTTGAGTGGGGGAAAAAGTCAAGGCAAAGAATAGCACAGATAGAAAGCAACCATGAAAGTTAGGGTAGGAAAAAACTACATACTCCAGGTATAATTACATACACACAGTCTACTCCTGTAAGGACATACAACACACTAGTCACAGTAGGTGACAAGGGAGAAGGGGAGGCCTGGGAAGGGAAGTGAGAGGCCAGGGGAAATGGTCAGGAGGGAGACCTACTCTCACGACATTCTGTTTCACAGCATTTGAACTTCATACTTTGTACATGTACTACTTAACAGATATACACATACATGTATAGATATACACACACATACACACGTAATTGTTAAAAAGGATAAACTTTGTCTTCTCCCACTGAAATGCTAATATCCAAGGACAAGAATTTTTTCTGTTTTATTTAATGTGTATCCCTAGTACCTAAAACAGTGCTTGGCATACCATGGATGCTCAAGAAATACTTGTTGAGTGAATAAATGAAATAAAGTAACTGACCTCATGCATTGTTGTGAAGGTTATAGATAAATGCTACAGCTCCAGAAAAAAAAATTTTTAAAGGAATGTATAAAAGAAGAATAGGTACTAGTATATTAAAATTATTTGTTGTCCTAGCTGGGTAGCTCTGTTGGTTGGAGCATCATCCCATACACCAAAAAGTTGTGGGTTCGATTCCTGGTCAGGGCTCATACCCAGGTGGCAAGCTCCATCCCTGGTTGGGGCACATATGGAAGGCAACCAACCGATCAATGTTTCTCTCTCACAGCAATACGTGTGTCTGTCTGTCTGTCTGTCTTTCTCCCTCTCGCTCTAAAATTAATAAACATATCCTTGAGGAAGGATTGAAAAAAATGTTTATTTATTTATTAATCCAGGTCCCCCACTGATCTCGAGTCACTAGATCTAATCAAACAAAAATCACACGCCCATGCACACAAACCCTGTATTTCGAGTGGATTTTTCCTCTCTATTTAACCAAAATAAGGAAGTGTAACTGTATTAAAAACAATATCTAAACAGAAATATCCCCCAAATTAACTCTTTCACTTTCATTAATAGCAACTGTAAGCAGAGGAACCCAAACTTTCAGTTCAAATTTTTCCCATTCAAGAGATACAAGTTCCAGATACTTTTAAAAAAGATATCCAGTTTCACTGAGCACAAGGTCAGGGTCAAATGCAATAGGGAGGCTAGAAAAGTTAATCAGTTGGGATTTAAAAAAAACATTAAAATTAAGCTATAGGCAGTGACTATTTCTAGAATATGAGAAATACATACTATTAGTAATTCCTTATTAAGAAGGTTTAGTTAAAAAAAAAAAAGGTAGTCAGAAAACCCCTAAAAAGTTTCAACATTAAAATTTCTGCCTCTAAATCAGCAACACTTCCATGACGTTCCTGCCGAAAGTGCATAACTTTAAAATTTATGTACCATGAAGAAAAATCAGACGAACTCAAAGTGACCACTGAAAAAACAACTGGTCTGGGCTCTTCAAAACTATTAGTATTATGAAATACTTTAAAGACTCAGGAACAGCTCCAGATTAAAGACAACTAAAGAGATGTGATAACTAAATGCAAAGGAGCACCTTGGACTTTCTCTTCTGTAAAAGCACTATTGGAACAACTCACAAATAAGGTCTATAGGCTAGAGTGTTGCCTCAATGTTAACTTCCTGCTTTTAGTAATGGTAGTATGACAAACCAATTCCTAGTTTTTAGAAAATGCAAACTGAAGTATTTTGGGGTAACAGGTATAATGGACAGCAACTCTTTTTTTTAGTATGGTGAAACTCCCACAAAGCCACTTTAAAGTATAAAAGTCCGTACATTTACTCATATAATTAAGCAGCACCGAGTACATTCACAATGTTGTACAACCATCACCTCTATCTACTTTCAAAACATGTTCATCGCTCACACAAAAGACTCCGTATCCATTAAGCACTTACTCCCTCGGCTCCCCCAGCCTTGGCAAGCTCTGACGTGCTTTCTGTCTCTATAGATCTACTTATTCTGAATAATTCATACAAATGGCATCATATAATATGCGGCCTTTTGTGTCAGGCTTCTTTTACTTCTACAATGTTTTTGAGGTTCATCCATGCTGGAGCAGTTCCCCGTACTTCATTCCTTTTTCAAGGCTGACTAATATGCCACTGTATGGACCTACCCCATTTTGCTTATCCATTATCCACTGATAGACATTGGGTTGTTTCCCCTTTTGACTAATGCAAATGGTGTTGCTATGATGCAACTTACTCTCTAACCAGCTAAGCTACCCAGCCAGGGCCTATAAACTCTATTTTAACTGTTCTTCCTGAAGAGTCTTCTTGTAAAATCATTTATTCCTAAGTAAAATTGAATGTTAAAAGTATTTTCATTGAAAGGCGCTAGGAGTTATGTTTTTCTTGTCATGTCTCAAATATGCTGAGTATTTTTTGCTGTGTTACATTTTAAAACAAGATTTTTAGGCTGAGAGCAAATATGGAAAGTTGATGGTCCAAAAGAGTATTTTGTTTCTCTGTCTTAAGAAATATATATTATAAATAGGGTCTAAAGGAAAACACTCACATAATAAAATTACTTTATTTTAGAAACAAATAAAAATTAAAATTTGTTTTCAGGTGATTAAGAGTTAAAACTTACTAATCACGATGAATAACATCTTTGCAGTTCCTAGAAGTTTCCTCAAAATACACTCAACTAAAAGGATATCTGGTCACATATAGTGGGGGGTTGGGGGAGAGATCTCTACCCTTCAGCCAGCCCATTAAGCCTGTAGCCAGAAAATTGTAATCTATACTTTTTTGACCTAGAAATACCTATTTCTAGATACTAGTCGGAGAAGGGTGTGCAGCAGCAATATATTCTAGAGGGTTTGAAGCTAGGAGAAAGCCACAATGTCAGAAGGATCATAGGTAAGGAATTCTCATTCTTCTATTCTTTCTTATACTTCAGTTTGGAAGAGGAATGTTGAAAACAGACAAAAAGAACCACAGAGAGGAAAACATGAAGACGGTTAGTCCAGAACAATTTGACGAGTACAAATCAGGCAGCACGCTTCTAGCTGAAGGCTACTACAGTTTCAACCACTACCCTTTTGAGAACTGGCTCCCTATCCTTTTTCTCTTTTCATCTTTGTTCTTTTCCACCCCCTGTTTCTCTCCACTGGCCCTATCTTCCCCAACTTTGCCCAGTTGTAAAAAAAAAATCATCAAGATCTGACCTACATCTCAACAGTGCCCACTACTGCTGTATCTTTCTATTACGGAACCTCCTCCTTCCAAGGGAAGGCTTTAACTCCATTTCAAAGCCACCCACTATAGTCAGGGTTCTAAAGTGACTAACAGTCAGAAAGCGGTTAGAAATCCTCTGACCTACTAAAAGAAAGAACTATCAAAAAAAGGCAATGTTCACTTACCACGAACCTGCTTTTTTATTTCTTTGGCAGAGTCCAGCCATGTCTGTAAAAAGAAGAAAAGGCATTCACACAGATCTCCAAAACATAAACAAGAAAGTACGGAATCAGGGTTGCTGACCATCTTCAAACAGTGCCACCGGGCCAACCTACATCTCCCATATTCTTTGCATTCATTTCCCAGAGCACAGTAGTTTTGAGTAGAAAAATGGGGCTGGGCAGTTGGGCTGGAATCCTAGCTCCACTACTTCCTAGCTGAGTGTCTTTAGGCATCTCTGTACCTCAGTTTCCTCATCAATAAAATAAGATATTAGTAGTAGTGCCTATCTCAGAGTTACTGTGAAAGTTAAATGAATATATGTAAAACTCTTAGTAAATGAGAAATGCTAAATAAGCTCTTGTTATTTTTATTACACTATAAAGTCTGGTAGAGATCTATAACCAGGATTATTGACATCAGCCAGATCTTGTTTCCCCTCTGACTCTGACCTCCCGTCCTGTCTAGCTCTTCTGTGTCAGCGCCGAACCTGGGACATGATTTGTCTCAATAACAATAAATGTTTACTGAATGACCATTTGGTTTCCCCTGGCTCACCTTGTCCACACTAATCTCTCCCTTCACTGTTCTTCAACCCCACTTAGAGTCTGCCCATCACGGCGATGGACCATGCAAAATAATGGTACTTGAAAAAAGCCTCATCCTTAACATCTTTCATAGGCTCCTAGGGAAATTTTTGAAGACGGAAGTTTCTAAATTAAATTGTTTAAAGAATTTTTATTGGCATAAGACACATACAGAAAAGTACATAAAACATAAGTGTATAGAGCCATAAATTATCAAAGCCAACATATAACATTACCAGGATCTCAGGAGCTCCTCCCAATCTTCCCCATTCCCCTCCTCTAAAAAGTTTAAAATTGAATGTTAGTGCTATGTAGACGAGAAGAGTAAGGTGCCCCCTCTTCACCCTCTACCAACGAGGGCAAAGCACAGGTAGCCATCCAACATGCCCCACCCAAGCGATGAGCTTGAACACCCCCATCTTCTATTTCACTGGATCCCACTTTAACTATTCATAAAGATCATCACTACCAAGGACAACAAGCACAAGAGTGAAGACGAGTCTCCTTTTTATCTCCCCTGCTCCCACAATTAACAGATGATTAAGAAGTATATGTTAAAAATGTCACAATATAAAATTGTTCTATAGTATAAAACTAAGCACACATTAGTTTAAGCCCTGTCAGAAACAGGGTAACTAGAGTGTTTCTCCTTCATCTCTCATCAAGACCAAAAAACTTTAGGTCCAAAGGCAAGGGAAGACTAAATGCGCCAACTGGTAGGTGTTGTAGAACCTCTGAGAACTATAGTTTATACCATGTAATCCAGAATCCCTAACAAAGACTGCTTGTTACCACTTTAAACATCTCCCTACCACAGTGAGGCAACTCCATATTTTCCATTATTTTTTAAGAGAAACCTCCCCAAATAACCTGAAGCTGCCAAGTTTCATAGATTTCATAAGCCATTCCCCACAATTCAACATAGAGAAGGCAAACCAAATTTGCATCAATGACATGGTACCCCAACGTATAAGCTACCTTATAGAATACATTATTGTTGCTTCAGTATTTCGACCTCCAAATCAAAATTAAAAACAGTGTGTACAAGATAATAAAAATCAGTGTGCACAAAAATAGGTACTTTTATGTTCAATTTAAATACTTCATTTCATAGCATTTTATTTAGCCAAAAAATATTTGAGGAATGCCTCCACATGCTAGGCACCACAGTTACGAAAAGGGATTTAAAAACAGCACTTGTCTTCAAGGAGCTGTCTGTCTAATGGAAGCAGTGAACACTGAACAATCAGTTTGCTCTGGGCATGATGATTACTATGACAGAAGTGCTTGAAAAGTGCTATGAAAGAGCAGAGAGTGCTCTTAGAGCCAAGAGGAGGTGCATCAAAATGGACTGGGGATAAGAGGCAGTTAGGAAGTGTTTCTCAAAAGAATGTTTGGGAGACCCACACTGAGGCTTGAAGGACAAACAAGAATTAGCCATGCAAAAAAGAGGAGGAAGTAATTAGAAAGGCACAAAGTCTAAGAGAGAACATGATATATCTGAGTTACAGCCTGTACTTCAACATTGCTGGAGCACAGAGGTACAGAGGAGAGATGTAAAACGGAATGGGGACATAGCATTCCATGCTAAGAAACTTGGACTTTATCAAGTTCTAGGCAAGGGGGAGCCACTTAAGGATTTAAAATGCAGTGACATGAATTTGAGGAAACAAGACTGTACACAGGGAGACCAAATAAAAGGTTGTTGTTGAGAATGATAAATGTGGTCCAGAACAGAATAGTGACTATGGGTACCAGTTTTGAGGTCAGAGAGCCTTGCGTTCTAATCCTGCCTTGACCTCTCTACCACTTACTAGTAATGCAACCTTACATAAGACAATCTTTCTGAGTCTCCATTTTCTCATATATACAATCAGGATAAAACTATCTTCCTCACAGTTATTGTGGATTAAATTACACCATGTACAGAAAAAACATATAGCCAGTATTAAATAAATTATACTGATATCAATAATCAAAAGAGTGTAGCGGGATAAAGTCTATGGGACAGAGAAGATACTTAGGAGCTAAAGTAGGCTTTATGACTGATTGTTGGTAAAGTATTATGGTAAAGGATAATTCCCAAGTTGCTGGCTTGGGCAACTGGGTAGATGTGGGAATAGAAAATTCCTGCATCTGAAATAGGAAATGGAATTAATTTTCATGAGGATGAGAAAAGATAGCAAAAAAGTGGAAACAACATGAATGTCTCCCTGTCAGGAGTACAGTTTGCCAATTATAACTGGTGAGTTAAATAAATTAACATTTTAAACAGAATTTAAGTTTGTGCATTAAAAAATTGCTTTCCTATATAGCTAAACATGGCCTGCCTCCTTGTACAACCACATCAAAACTACAACTAAATTACAGAACAACATAACTCAAAACCATCGGAAATGGAGTTGAGTGGAAGTCTCACAACTACTGAATTAAAGAAACCACATCCGTCCAGACTGGTAGGAGAGGTGGAGACATGGAACAGGCTGGTCCCACATCCAGATGTGGTGAATAAAAATTCAGGTGAGATATCTCAGGAGCAAGGAGTGCTAGCCCCACACCAGGCCCCCCAGCCTAGGGTTCCAGTGCCAAGAAGATAAGTACCCACAACTTCCGGCTATAAAAACCAGCAGGGATTGAGTCAGTGGAAGAAACTTCTGGTGTCCCAAGTAATTCCTCTCAAAGAAGCCACACACAGATTTACTCAGACTCACTCCCTCTGAGCTCCAGCACAGGGGTAACAGCTTTCTCCCACACAGAAAGTTGAGCAAAGGCCACTGTCCCTTTTCTGAACCCTCCCTCAAGAGAGCCACAGAGCAGACAGGTGACATATCTGAGACTCCATCAACTGGGCTAACACTGTTTGCCCTGGAGATCCCCTGAGGCTCTGTCCCATCTAATATACAGCTTCTAACAATGACTTTTACATATGAATGATTGGCCTTGGCTCCTGCTTAGTAACTTCCTAATTTCTTTCAAACAAGCAACAGCTGGCCTCAGTGAGTAAGTGGCCCCAGGCACCACACTAGCAGCAACCAGCCTAGATTCACAGTTTGGCTTCCCTGGGAATCTCCAAGCCCAGCATAAGTAGCAGTCATCTCAGATTGTTTTATAGCTCATGTGGGAAAACACTGGTGTGGGCTGACCTTGGCCTGCTGTGGGGGAAACCCCAGGGCCTGCACAACCAATGGACAGCAACAGACCACATGGGAGTACCACCACACTGCCCCTGCACAGCTGATCCTCCAAGGAGGGCAGAGGTTGGTGGTCAGTGGTCACAGCCAGTCCTTGCAACTGACTGGTCTGCTGCAATGGGAAGGTAAATCCTTCCCACTGACCTGCCAACAGTAACTAAGGCTCAACTACAAGAACAGGGCACACCTTGAGTACCCAACTTGGGTGATAGGGGAGGCTGTGCCACTGGACCCAACAGGACACTTACTACATTAGGCCACACTACCAAGACAGGGATTCATAGCAGCTCTAATATATAGAAACAGACACAGGAAGGCTGCCAAAACAAGGAGACAAAGAAACATGGTCCAAGTGAAAGAACAGATCAAAACTCCAGAAAAAGAACTAAACAAAATGGAGATAAGCAATCTATCATGTAGAGTTCAAAACACTGGTTATAAGGATGCTTAAGGACCTTAGTGAGGACCTCAACAGGATAAAAAAGATCCAGTCAGAAACGAAGGATACACTAATTGAAATAAAGAATAATTTCTGCTACAGGGAAACGACAGTAGAGTGGCTGAAGCCAAGAATCAAATCAATGATTTGGAACATAAAGAAACAAAAAACAACCAGTCAGAACAAGAAGCCCTGACTGGTATGGCTCACTGGATTGAGCACAGGCCTGCAAACCAAAGGGTTGCTGGTTTGATTCCCAGTCACGGCACATGCCTGGGTTGTGGGCCAGGTCCCCAGTGGGGGGCACATTAGACACAACCACACATTGATGTTTCTCTCCCTCTCTCCTTCCCTTCTCTCCAAAAATAAATAAATAAAATATTTTAAAAAAAAGAACAACAAGAAAAAAGAATCCAAAAAACCCAAGGATAGTGTAAGCAGCCTCTGGGACAACTTCAAGTGTTTTAACATTTGCATCATAGGAGTGCCACATGGAGAAGAGAAAGAACAAGAAATTGGAAACCTATTTTAAAAAATAATGAAAGAAACTTCCCTAATTTGGTGAAGAAAATAGCCATGCAAGTCCAGGAAGCACAGAGAATCCCAAACAAGATGGATGCAAAGAGGCCCACTCCATGACACATCATAATTAAAATTACAAAAATTAAAGATAAAGGGAGAATCTTAAAAGCAGCACGAGGAAAGAAATTAGTTACCTACAGGGGAGTTCCCATAAGACTGTCAGCTGATTTCTCAAAAGCAACTTTGCAGGCTAAAAGGGACTGGCAAGAAATATTCAAAGTCATAAAAGCAGGAACATCCAAGATTGCTGTACTCAGCAAAGCTATCATTTAGAACTGAAGAGCTTCCCAGAGAAGAAAAAACAAAAGGAGTTCATCAGCACCCAACCATTATTTATTTGAAATGTTAAAAGGCCTTATTTGAGAGATCAAAACGATGAACAACAGAATGGCAATAAATACGTATTTATCAACAATTGAATCTAAAAAACAAACTAAGCAAACAAGTTCAGAGACAGAATCATGGATACAGAGAGTGTTTTGATGGTTGCTAGATGGGAGAAAGGTGTACCCCTACACCCTTGGGTGAAAAGGTAAGAGGATTAAAAAGTACAATAGGCAGTTACAGAATAGCCACGGGGATGTAAAGTACAGTGTAGGAAACGGAGTAGCCAAAGAACTTACACGCATGACCCATGGACCTGAACAACGGTGTGGGGAGTGCTAGGTAGAGGGGGGGAGAGGGGGTAAAATTGGAACTGTAATAGCACAATCAATAAAATATCATTTAAAATAAATAAATAGATTGCATTCTTTCTTGAGCTTAAAAATGTTTTGAACTAATATAGAAATGAAGAGCAGCAATATCCTGATACAGATCTCCATTCATTCAAATGAATAATTACAGGTCTCACATGTGTTTCCAGATAACTCCTCACATACTGCTCCTGTCACTTGAAATACTCTATCCACATTCTTCACCTGTAAGATTCCTAACTATCGCTTATAATATAGATCTTATGTTACCTTCTGCAGAAAACCCATTCTATGTTAATAGAATATAGAATGCATCTTATTTACGTCCTTTAGTCGGTCTGCAAGTTCCCTGAGAAAGAGACTATGTCTTTTATAGCGCAGCCCAGCAGAAGGCAGATGCTATCTATTCAATAATGTTTTGTGAATGAATACGTGAATGAAAAAATAAAGAATGCTACTGAAATAAATCAGGATAGCAATGATAAAGTTTTAACTAAGGGGATGGAATACACCTCTCACAGGGCTATACAAGTTCGCTTCTCACTGCTTTCCGTCTTTTCTTGCCAGACTCGGTTTGGCAATTATCATGTAGTCAGTAGGGAAAAAGAGAGAGCAAGCTATTCCGTGTGAGGAAGAAGTCAATTCAATTAACTCCCCTCCCCTGATACAGGTCCCAAATTCTCTACAAACAAAATACGCAGATACAGATGCTCTTAAGGAGAGAAGTTACCTATACAAAGGATAAATCTTTACACACACAAAAGGAGACACTAGACACTGAGAACGTATTTATTTCTCCTTGTAAAAAATGTATTTCTTTTTGTATTATGATTCACATTTCTTCCCACAATATGAGTAACTAATTCTGTAGTCAGGAAACAAAAACCGAGAAACAAAGATAAAATGTTAAAATCAAGGAAAGAGAAAGAGAAGCTGAAGAAGAAAATCACCCAGCAAGGGGCAGCAGGCAGGGATTTGAGAAGTGAGTTGACTCTGTAGCTTTGAGGAAGCCACTAGTCTTTATGAACCACGGTTTTCTCATCTCTAAAGTGAGGGGGATGAGCCCCAAGAGCCTGTTTTCAGAATGACAGGAAACTTAGATGTGTGACAATCATAGATTAATTCCTCTACAGATTTAACCATTCCATAAATACCTCTATACTTAAGAGTATCTGGAAATCTGGCTTATTGAAAGTAAATATATAGGGAATGGTAACTAAAATGAAGTCAGAATACCTGACTAAAGACACTAATTTTAAGTAAAAAGTATATTATTCTGCAGTATTCCCTACCTGAGAAAAGATCAGGTAGTTTATTCAACCTTAGGTATGGTCCAGAATGTACCTCTAAATTATAAAACACAAATCTAATTTTTTTAAGCAAAGGCTTTGGTTACTTAGTAATTTCTTTTTAAAATAATATTATCATAACAAGGTATAGCTAATTTTTATTAAATGCTTTCTACATGCCAGGCACCATTCTACATGCTTTTATAAAGATTATCTCATTGTAATTCCTATTTTACCAATAACATGAGAGGTATAAGTCATTTACCTAACTCATAACAAATAAGTGGAAAGCAGTTCTCAGAAGTGTAATATATCTGCTTTCAACAAACATTTATGGAATGCCTACTACACTCAAGCCAGGCAATATGCTAGACAATGATACTTCTTAGGAAATCACAGTACAGTAAAGAAAACACACATGGGCCCAGAACAGTAGATGATAACCCACAACAAGATGCATCACTGTGAATCTCAGAACCCTAAAGAGAAAAAGAAAGAAAAGAAAAGTAGAGAAGGTTCTATTAACTTAATTTTACAAAGGTGGGAGAGAGGGAATGTTATACAAAGGATCAAAAGTTGGAATGGCTTTGAATTTATTAATAGCAACATTGGAAATCAGAAATCAATGGAGTAATGCCTCCAAAATGAAGGCAAATAGTTTCAAGCCTAAAATTCTATACCCAACCAAACTAACAACCAAATGTGAGGGTAGAATAAAGATATTTTCAGACATGTAATGAAAAATATTTTCAGACACATCTGAAAAAGATTACATCTCATGTACCATTTCTCAGAAGCAGCACTCTAACAAAGGAAAAGGTAGGATCAAGGAAGCAGAAGAAATATCACTAGAGAGTTATACATAAGACAGAAGGGGCAACCCACCCACACTGAAGAAGCTTGACTCAAGAGATATCAGAGCAGGGGAGGACTGTCATCATCAAGATCGCTTTTGTAACAGTATTGGCCCTTTACCTTGGCAATGCCAAGGAAGTCTTCCCCACATTCATTTTTGGACATGGTTTGTTTGGGACATGTGCTATCGAAGTTCCTGCTTTCCCTTCAATGCAGGATGGGCTAAAAATCCTCATTGTGACCCAAAGAAAAATTCTGCTCTGCCCTATTTCTGAGGGCTGAGGCCACAATGAATTTACAAGCAAAAAAATATAGAACAGCCCACTGCCCCTGACCACGTTCCTTTCAGATATTCTGTGGGGACCTGGCCCATACTACAGACCTGCCAGATACTCTGAACATAAGCCCTATGTCTCCCAGGATTCAACTGCCCTCTGACTTCCCCACAAGGGGCCCTTATAAACTACCAGGAAAGTTAAAGCTAGATAATGATTCAAAGAAATCAGCTTTTCTTTTCCAGAAATATGTTATCTATGAAGGATAATAATGCCTTTTTTTACACAGGCAGGTTCATACTGCTATTCAGCTTTTATATTTGGCACTTACAACATCACTTTGTACATTAATATATAAATGTATATAAATAAAGCAATTTCATAGTTGTTTGTTAAAAAATAAACAAGAGAAGGGAAAGTTCTATAATGGAAACATGTGCTGACAAAACAGAGTATAAATGATACCAACAGTGGTGAAAGTTTTTGTACCAATGTGGGCCCTGGAAGCTCAACTGCAAATGGAAAGAATGTCCTTTGCTGAATGTCTTTAGATGAGCCAGCTTCAGAAATTTAAGCATGCCTGGTTCATAGAAAAATTACTTCCAGTTATATTAAACAGCTACTCAGTGACTTTATTTACATGCCCAATTCAAGCATTCTCAATTATTCTCAAATCAACCATGGGCCAATATAAAAACACTCAATTTTATCTCATGGAGTTTGTATAACATAAAATACATTTCAGAGTATTTTTCTTGATTTGTGGAAGAATTTCCTAGCTCAACAGCTGCAGAAAGTTTTTCACTGCAGTTCTAGGGGTATTGTTTTGTTTTTTAGTTACATTCTATCTCTGCTTATGATGGAAATGAGAGACTTCAGTACAAGTTTGGCATGGGCCTTTAAGGAGACAAAGTAAAGGTTAAATCCTTAAAGAACAGTATGAACCTAGTGCTGGTAGACACAGTTCTGTTTGAATCAACAGTCGTTCACAGAAGGAACAACTATTGCAAATTACTAGAACTACTAGTACTATATCCTACAAATAATTTTATTTAGGCAGAGGGTAATTACACGTCTTCTAGTATGCACTGACTAACTCAACCCAATCTATAGAGTTTGCAGTTGTTAAAGGATGCCGTCCCTCTATTTCTCATAATATAAGTCATCTTGGGAAAAGAACCAACTAACATGGTTTAAACACATTGCACTCAAGACTTTCTGTCCATGACCTGGCCCCTATGTAGCTCTCCACATTCATCTGTTACTCTGTTCCTCACTTTCTACACTCAGCCAGGCTAGAGGGCCCTTAGTTCCTCTGATGCCACTTTCTCAACACCAGGCCCTTCTCTCTCCACTTCGCTTGCCCATTTTACCCTTCAGGTCTCAGCTTAGGCATTAGCTCTCCAGAGAGGACTTCCTACGTGCACCCCCACGGCATCTTCTATTTCCTGTTGCATGACACTCATCACATCCAACTGTTAGCTCCACAGGGCAAGGGTCGTGCCCACCTATTCATGGCTGGATCCATATCATCTGGTATAGCACCTACAATACTTGTTAAACTGGACTAAAGTTTTTATCACTTGATTTTAAGGTAGATACTTGTCATTTTAAGTAATTGGCCTGGGAAATAATTCACATTTTCTGAAGTAAATATTTGACTTTTAAACTTTCCTCCCTCTTCCATGTCCTCACACTTTCCTTTACTTCCTTCAAAGTTAAATTTACTGGTTTTCTTTTAGGCTGGAAGAAAATGTCAGATTCACCGTCTAATTGTTTCAACAATATTGGGACTTTATTCTCTTTTACTCTCAACTATATTATAGGTACTCTCAAATTATAAGTACATATCATAATTATCCTATACTTACAATATTGATAGAACCATCCACTCAACAAATATTTACTATGAACCTCCTACATTTAGATCAAATACTAATTGTATAGTACATAAAGTTATTGAGCTATGCTTGCTAATCAGGACATCATAGCTCTGTATTTTCCCTGTCTTAAAAATAAGCAGTAAATACTTTCATGGTGAAAGAACATATTGGCAATGATTCTTTTCTTTAAAATGTTCCTTCTAGAGCTAGAGAAACAACAATAACTCTAAGTGCATTGTGTCTTGGAGAGGCGGGCATAAATACATTCTTAAAAACAAAAGAATTAAAGCATTTTTTTCAGCCTCTTAAATTACCAGCAGTCTCCTCACCTTGCAGGTTTCATTATCCCAAATGGCCAGACCAAAGTAGTCTTCTTCCAAAAGATTGAGGTGTTCACATACTCGTTTAAGCAAATCTTGTCCCTTTGCATGTTTCTGCAAAGATATGCATACTTTAGTTGAGGTTTCCTTTTATTCCTGTATTTTTTACCAAATAAAATAAATTTCATTTTCTAATTTCCTCTTTTATCTTTGGTTACTAACACTTTCAAAGGTGAGTAACAAAAATCTTATTTTATTATTTGTAAATAAATATATAACACACAGTGGCTTGGAAACGGTGCTATAATTCAAAGCAAAATTCCACCTTCCCTCCATCTACTGCCACACCCTCACTTCCATCCTGAACATGACATTCTTTATTGTCTGGTGCAGTATTTCCTGCAGCTCGCTATGCGCTGCTGCGGATCGTCATGACCACCTGCACTAACTGAATCAACTGTTGACACTGACGGTTATTAATGGCTTTGGAAACCATTATACTGTCATTCTCAGACCAGATTTCCCAGGAGAATGAACTATATCTCAAGTCTGTTCAACCTCTTTCAGAAAAATGCATAAAATGTGAAAGTCTAGATACCCTGCCCCATATTAACTACCGCAGTTGCTTTTTTAGTTGTGCCACAAATCATTTTCTTAATGTCCCTTCACCTAGAAAATAAAGCACTACGAAATGTGGGTACCTGCACTCCTGCTTATAGAGAGAAAATGCCCTAACTTAGGAGCTAAAATTTGCAGACATAAAATCCTGGCTCATCCACACACCAGCTAAACAGCCTGAGTCCGTTCAATCACTACTTCTGAACATCAGCTCTCATATTTACACCTGTCCTACCTATATGGACTGGAATACCTGACAAAAAACCAAATACACTAGTCAATGCCTTCTGAGAAACACTTTTTAAATGTAAAAAAAATAGAAATAATCTTTTGGAACACATATGATACACGACATGTCCTTTTCTCCATAAGCTGAGTTGTTTTTAATAACTATTAGTAATTCACATGGATACCAATTAACTTTCAGACTTAACTCATTTATATTACATCATTTTCTCACCTATATTTTCACTCTAAGTGACAGAGATGATTTGGGAACTCGGCACGTATAGGTCCCTACTCCCTTGTGTATAATTCCAAATCGAGAAGTTAAGTGATGCCTATTTTTGTCAAAGCTCATTTGAAAGCACATTCTGAACTGTTATGGGGCCTTTTTTGATCTCTTATTTATCAGCTTAATATTTTACCAAAAAAATAATGTGTTTGACCAAACAATGTCTGACTGCTATATATACGTTCTACTAGGTGTAGTATGAAACATGCAGAACATGTACTTACAGCTGTTCTAAAACCCAAAATATTCTGAATTCTCAAACACATCTGCCTCCAAATATTTCAGATACAAGGGGCCCATATCTGGATCTTGGTCCGAATGGGAAGAACAAGCATAGAATAGCTTTCCTCATCTCTAAACGAACTAGTGATGAGAACTAGTGGAGAACCCGGGCATCCCATAGGCCCATAGGTCTTCTCTAGTTACCCTTAGACTAGCTATTTTCAAAGTTTAATAGTTTATTTTTCTGGATTTATTTTTCAAAATTTAGAGAAGGAATACCTATTAATAAATATAATATTTTAGACTATTTATGCTTTGATATATTTGCATTTGCTCAGAAATAATTCAATTCAGAAATAATTTGTCACTAAACCAAAGATATAAATATATATGAATTGTCTTATTAATAAAAGCTATTATTAACAATGATCACAACAATTGCTTTATACCAAGCATATAATTGACAATTACTGCTCTAGTTAAAAAAACACCTAACAGGTTTTAAAGGATTTTAACTTGTCTTGAGGGAGCAAAGAATAACTAAATAATATATTTTTATTCAATCGTGATTCAATTCCTTATTCTTTCAGAAAATAATAGAGAATTTTAAGAAATGGCATTACTTGAACTAAAATTTTTTATATACTATTTCATGGGGATAAAGAAATACATTAAGTAAACTGAAGCTTATTAAGGTTTAGAGAAGACAGCAAAAATGAACAGATAGTCATTTTTTTTGACAAATACAATTACAGGGATAGCTGCATCTAATATCAGAAATTGAGGCTATCCTAGGAAACTTGTCATGGTAGGTTACTCTATAAATAACAAACCTATTTTTTTAAACAAAATTGTTTTGAATCATAAAAGTAACACAGGCTCAATTCACAAGATTTGACAGATGCAGAAAAAAATAGAAGAAAACAGACTCACTCACAATCCTTCCACACCTCTACCTCCAGAAGCATCACTGTTAGCATTTCAGACCTTAGAAATGGTCATTGCACTGGGTCTTATCTCAGGCCTCGGCACCACTCACCCAACCCTACATGAAGTAAGTTGTAAGACTTCTAACCACTGAAACTGAAAGAGCACTTACTTCCACAACACATTCGTAAACTGTGTCATCCAACAAAGAAACCTTGCAATGCATGTTTCTGTGTCTTCTGATGGATTTATGGGAAGCTTTTGTTTCTCTTTCGGCTTTTGATTCAGGACTTTCTTCTTTCACTTCTATTTTAGAGCACTCTTCAACTCCTTCTTCCTTAGTTTCAAAATCTGGATCTTCTCTCTGTTCTTCCTGAGCAGGCTACATAGACATGACACCACCAAGTCAATAATACAAACATTTTACAAAACATTCTGTATACACTTCTACCTATAATAATGCTCCCAATAAAAGCACTAACTGAAGAAGAAAAATTGTTGAAACACATATAAGTGATATTAAGATTATTTTTCTATAAAAGGTATTGCAGTCTCCCAAAAGATCTACAGACTATATGCTTAAAACTTCATAGTAGAAGGTAGAATCCCATCTTTCAAATCAATAAATGAAAGTTTCAAGTAAACTAGAGGACAAAAATCTGTTGCTCTCAGCATTATATATTCCTGACTATGCCATTATATATTTTTAAAGTCTATCAGAACTTCAACATCTCTGCACCATGCTCCTCAATTTTAGCAAGGAGGCCTAATGAATTTAAAATGAGATGTGATTTGTCACATATTCTAAATTTTATGAATGTATAAGAGAAGTTTGGGGACCAATTTTAGAGCATAAAGCAACATATATAGTAGGCTAACAACTGTAACTACCAATTAACTGATACTAGGTATCAATCATGATAAATGCAAAGATCCAAAGAAGCAATAGACAGACTGAAACCTGGGTCTCCTAGGGCCTAAACTGTTATGGGGCTATTTCTAATCTTTATCCATCTTAGAATGAACCTTCATATATTTTACATTTACATCCCAAAGTTATACCGGTAAGGGGAATGACATTTTGGCGGACTTTTACTTCCAGCAAAACAAAATTGCTGAAAGATTCTTAACTAGACCTCACTAATTCTTTTCTTTCAAAAGAATACATGACTTGACATTTAGAAAAAAGGATTTCATTACATGACTCCCGCATTAAATTTTGGAAGAGGTCTAAAAGGCTCCTTTCCAACCCTCATGACCCTCTTAGAATGCAAACCCCTCTTCGGAGGGGTCTTCACTGGCTATCCTGTATGTCCTATTCTTCACGTCAGCACCCTGTGTTCTGCCTTCATAACATTTAATATGATAAATAACTATTTTGTATTTACTACTTTCTTGTCTCCTCTGTTAGTGTCATCAAGAGTAGGGAATCCTGTTTGATTTATAAAAATAAAGCAAACATTTACATAACAATTACAATAGGCCACTTATTGTAAAAGCATTATTCATATGAACATATTTTATCCTCATAATAACCTCCAGAAAGGATGCTACTATTATTCCCATTTGATGGATAAGAAGATGGGGCCAGAGAAGGTCAAGTAACTTGCCTAAGATCATAGTTAATAAGTCACATGTCAGTCTGGCTCCAAAATTCCTAATCTCAAACCTCTTCACCATATTTTAGTTTTTACTTAACCACTGAATATTCAACTTAGGGCCTGGTACACATAGTAGGTTTTCAATAAACATTTGTTTCATGCATAAACAAATATTAAAAGCTGATACATGGCTTCCAAAAACATCCAAGGCATTCTAGGTGAAAACTATAAGGCAAACTCACTTTTTAAAAAAATCCTGGATAGAAAAGGCCCACTGAAATAAAATTCTCCTACAACCTTTACACACAAGGTTCTGATCCAAAAGGTTTTGACTTGAAACACTAGCTTCCAAAAAAGCCCCGAAATAGTTTTTTCCTTTAAACAATATCCCCTTAAAATTTTGTTGTTATTTGTTTCTTTTTCTTTACATGTAGACAAATACCTGCACACAATTTATCCCAACTCAGAATTAAAGAAGATTCAATGAATGAGATTTTAGTTAAATCCAGAATTGTGTCCTTCATCTGTTTTGGCTTTAGCACAAATGTTATGATCTTTAGACAAAATAAACCAACTCTGAGTCAAATGCTAACTAAAATGAGAGACGGATTTTTTCCCTACATAAAGCAGAGGACCAAAAAAAAAACAGTTCAAAACTTCCTAAAAGTACCAGGCATCCTAAAAGATGATATAATTTAGCTCTTTTGGTATTCTTTTTCAAAAAAAACCTTTTTTTAAGATTTTATTTGTTTGTTTGCTTATTATTTTTAGAGAGGGGAAGGGAAGGAGAAAGAGACGGAGAGAAACATCAATGTGTGAAAACATCGCATGCCCCCCACTGGGGACCTGGCCTGCAACCCAGGCATGTGCTTTGACTGGGAATCGAACTGGCAACCCTTTGGTTCACAGTCCAGCACTCAATCCACTGAGCCACACCAGCCAGGGCTCTTTGGTATTCTTAAAATAAAATTAATGATATTAAAATATGTAGAGTTTCTTTGCCTTTACTGTTCATGTTTATTAAATGAATAACAGCTAACATTTATTGATGTTACTATATGCCGGGCAATGCCTTAAGAGCTTTACATGTTATCTCTTTACTCCTCCTAATTACCAAATGAGGCGAATACTGTTATCCTCACTGCAGAGGAAGAAACAGATAAAGCCAGTGTCACTTCTCTATGATTTGAACCCTCTAGTCTGATTGCAAAGCCTGCATCCTTATCTGTTACACTGTGTAGTAAATCTTGCTTTCAATCTTGTTTCACTAATAGCAAGAATGTAACTACAACTTTATCCTAAATTTTCCTCTTAGCACCTTTAAAATACAATATTTCTAGAAATACATGTAATACCTTCAGGAAATTCTAATAAAATTGTACAGCCCAAACCTGAAACCTCTAATAGAAATATATAGGACTTATACTTTTACTATGCAGATAATGCTCCCATGCTTCAGGAATAAAGACTGAAAATTTCGCCACATTTTTTGGACAGATGGACAAATTCACAGCTCGTGTTTAACTACACTGTAACACAGTTAAGGCTTCAAGTTACTGTATATTACAATGGTGATATAAAGAGCTAGACGTCCTCATCTGTCTCTTCCATTCTGGGATAATACAGTCTAGCTGGAGAGCAAGACAAAAATAAGACAGGCACGGCTCAAATCTCTCACATGCCTCTGGGTGCCTGAATCCATCACATGGCTTGTATGAGACTTCCATAAAAGAATCATGTCTGCTGATAACTATCCCATGCCTAATAACTCCAACAAAATGAACTTAAACCACCTGAATTCTTTTTTCCTTTTTATTAAAAGTATGGACTCATTCCACTATTACAGTAAAATGATATATAGGCTGAATAAAACCATTTGATAAATTCTTTTTTCACTTTCTTGTCTTTGATTTATACTAGATAAATATCTTTTTAAAAATCAAGTTTCCATTTACATTAATTGTTTTATTTTTTAATTTTTATTTTTCAATTACAGTTTATACTCGGTATTATTTTTGCATTAGTTTCAGGTGTACGGCATAGTGATTAGACAATTATATACTTTACAAAGGGATCCCCTTGATATTTCAAGTACTCACCTGGTACCATGCACAGTTATTACATTATCGCATATAAATATACAATATATTCCCTATGCTGTACTTTACCTCCCTATGACCACATTAATTTCTTTAGAGCAGAAACTCCAAACCTTCATGTTACTTCTCACTATCAATGCCAAGTCAACTGGCTAGTAAGAAACAAAACCAGACGTTCTTACCTGAAGAGTAAGGTGTGTAACCTACCTTCATTGTACCCTCCTCCCGTACATCTGCATATCCTCACCTGTGTTTCTGCACTGCTTAATGAGTGAAGATCCAAGGATGGGTCTGTTTTGAGTTCAGGTTCAGGAGCTGCAATTGGGGCCTTTAAAATGATCTCTTCATCAAGACTGGTGGCCAATTCTGTTTCTTTCTGACCTCCTTCACCTTTCTCTTTGGCTGACTCTACTTCTTTGCCTTCTTCCTCAGAGACCTGCGATTTAGGCCTCTTGAGAAATGAGGAGAAGAGCCGTGACAGGCCCCTGTTTTCCGACGTCCGCTCCCTGTTCTTGGTCAAGTCCTCGCGGGTGGGAGTGTCTCCATTAGACGTTTTCAGCTTCTGCTCACACTGATTTTCTCCCTCGGCTGCTGCTTGAGAAGCCTCTTCCAGCTGAGCCTCTTGCTGGCCTGAGTTCGTAACCCCCTCGCCCTCGTCCTTCTGTTGTTGGTGTTGTGAATTGTCAGTCTCGGCCACTAAACTCTTCTCTGTTGTCATGATGGTGCTAATAAAAAGAAGTTGGAAAAGGAGGCCTTATAAGCAAAACACATGACTGTAGGCAAAACCCCAAATCAGGTCAAGGGTGCCAAAATTACTATATTTAGGTATTTAATCACCAAAAGACAATACTCCAGTCCATTAAACATGAGGCTTTCCATTAAAGCACAGAAATTATTTACCTACACATCCTGAATAAATTATTAATACCTTGACTTGCTAAAGATATGCACTAGAGAAATTGGCTTAAAATAGAATCCCCTGAGGTCACCTTAGTGAAATGGATCCTATTTTAAATTCAACGCTCAGAACTGTACATAGCAAATACAGTTTTATCCTGCATTAAAAAAAAAGGATATTTGTATAATGTCATCTGAGGGTGCAAGGTATGCAGGAATTACTCCTTTTACCCCAAAAAATAATGATATTAAAGGTTCTCCAACCCTTTATTGTTTTCCCCTATATTTCTTAGAATGCATAGACTTCTTTCTATATTAAAAACAGAAAATTCAGAATTCTGATCATTTATGAAACTTGACCATAGCAATGGCAAGTATATAGTTAAAAGAATCACAAAAAAATTCTTACATTTTCATCTTCCAATACTAAAATTACAGGCTTTTGCGAAGTACCCTACTTTATTTTTTTAAGTTTATTTATGTGTTTATTTACTTATTTATAGGAGATCGAACGGAGAAAGAGAGAGAGAAACATCGATGCAAGAGAGAAACAGCGACTGGCTGCCTCTCACACGTGCCCTGACTGGGGCCCAAATCTGCAACCAGCAACGTGCCAGGACCAGGAACCCAACCAGCACCCTTTCACTTCATGAGATCACACAACCAAACGAGCCACACCAGTCAGGGCCCACTTTCAGTTCTTTAAGACCTTTTTTCTTCTAATAAATACAATTTTGAATGCTCAGCATTTTTAAGTGTAGGCACTTAAACTCTTACAGTGTAGAGAAATAATGGAGAAAAACAAAGAAACAAAAGAGAAGAAAACGTAGTAGGCAAACAAGGCAATTGTAGGACAGAAGAAGGTAGGCTGTAGACCTCACGTATTTCAAACCTGCTGGTTTCTAGCCTCTTGATCTCAAAACAAAACAGCCAAAGAGTATTGTCACACCTCGTTTACTAAAGAACAACCAACACGCAAGGGAACTTCTGAGACACTAGCCAATGAAGCTGACTACTGGTGACCTTACTTTGATTCACTGTTCAACTTGGAAGGACTCCATGAGAAAAGCAGCATTGACATTGTCTTTACAACTGCTCCACACTATTTAGAGGAAGTAATTTTGTTCAGATGTTAACAATCCAAGTTAATTAATTATATTTAGCCCATTCCCTTCTCAGGCCTTTGCACTTGCTGGTCTCTCCACTTAAGATGTCCTCCTCCCAGCTGTTAGAAAGCTGCTCCTTTTCTCATCAGCGCCATCTCTGCTCAGCTGTCACTTCCTTAGAAAGGTCTCCCACACACACCCTGTCCAAAGTGGTGGCCCTTACTCCTCCAGATGGCCTCACACCACTGCTGCACTTATTACAATCTACAATTATCCTGCTAACTTAATTGTTTCCTCGTTTACTGTCCTCTCCCTTTCTCTCTCCCCAGCTAAAATGTAAGTTCCAAGGCAAACGAAGACCCGGCACATTACAGGTCTTCATTAAAGTTTGGTGAATGAGTGAATTTCAGCGGAATATACCTGACAAATACAAACTGCAAAGGCATTCTCTATTTATTTAAGTAAATTTACTCAAATGCATGATACTCATTCATTCAACAGATCCTTATCAAGCACCTAGCACAGGCCCTCTATCGGGTGCTCGGAGTACAACAGTGAACAAAACAAGACAAATAAGGTCTATGCCATGATGGAGCTTATATTCTTGATTCAACTTTAACCAGTGTGCAAAAATTCAAGAGAAATCTTACTTACAATATGAGCAAAATCTAAATGATTGTGTATAAATGAAACAAAGCAATAAAAAGAGAAAGAAATTAATTTTTTAAGCACTAGTTCTGTGTCAGGTCCCGTATAAGGGGCATTATCTACATTATATCAAATTAGCCTTTCAAGAAGCCTGAATTCAGGGGAAAGAGGAATCACTAATATTACAGTTGAAAACTCTGAAACTCAGAAAGTAACTTGCCCAAGGTCGCACTGCTACTAGGTGGCAAACCAACGACTTTGAGTGGTACCGAAATAATAAAGATATATGAAAAGGAAAAGCCTTTGTGTTGGCCCTTACTACTAATCTACTCAAATTATTTTCAGTGTTAAAAATATTTTAAGTAATAAAAATTTTTATTGAGGCACATTTTTAAACCTCATTGACTAGTCATCAAACTTACTCTGCACTAATAAAATAAACAATCCAGTCTTTATAAACACTACTGAAAATATTTACCACCCAATATACATTATTAATTTGTTAGCGCTAAGGGAGGTATACTCATATTTAAATTAAAAAATAAAATAAAATTACCTCCAATTCCTCCTTACATTAGAAGTAGGCAATTGATTTTTCCAGAATTCTTTTTCTTTAATCTCTAAGTAATCAAATGTGACCCCGAAAGAAAATCTAGATATTAAATCATCAGTTATTCTAAAAGAGTAATGATTTGATTTGAGAGCACCAATTTCTTCACACTTCCTTTGCAAAAACAGAGGACGAGCTAAAGATTTAGCACTCTTTCCATGGATTCAGACATGACTGTTCCATCCACCTTCCTGAGAAGGCAGACACCACTTCTATTGTGACATTTTCCTATACAACAGTCTACAATGAGGTCTCTCATAAAGACTAATCAGAAACTAAAAATTATTTGTGAATATTTTAGCAGATATGAAAATCACTTAAACCTCATTTTCTAACAGTCTTTTACTTGTATCTTTCAGTAAATAAACAGTAACAGTATTTGTGTTTTGTTTTACAATTTTTCTTATAAATTTAAAAATAGGAAAGATCTCTTAAGGATACTCCTACAATTGCTCTCAGATAAAAGGGCATCTAATCTCTGAGAGAGTAAACTGAATGAGTCTAAGTACCCAACTGTTAAACAAAAACACCCACGGAGTAACAATACATATGCTAAATGTGTTTGTTAAACTTTAATGTGTATCCGACCATCCAGCGATGTTGTTAAAATACAGATTCTCATTCAGCAGGGCTGGAACAGGGCCTGAGACTCTGAGATTCCAACAAACTCTCAGATGTTGCCCACGTTGCTGGCCCACTGACCATATTTTGAGCAGCAAGGCAGAGAAAATCACTATTACTCTGGGAACACAATCAAAATGCCTAAGAAACAAAGATGGTGAAGTGGAGTATGAACAATGAGAAATACCCGACACAATAAATGCTCAACAAGTGCTTACTGAGTTAATGAACAAAGCAAAGAATGCAACATAATATTAAATGTGGAAGCTAAACCATTAACATTTTTTTAGAACTCATCTGGTGCTTAATCAAAAATTAATTGAAATTTTTAACCACAGAGCTGTGCTAATTCCAAGTTGACCATGCATGTAGCCACGGCCCTTGCCCAGTTAATATTCTTGCTGTCTTCGTTGATGTGATCTCTTTGCCGCTTTTCAGAAGAAATGATGAAGACATGAATAAAGAATTAGAGAATAACATCTATCAGTGCTAACTAACTCAATACATTTTGCCACATAATTGGACATATAAAAAAACTGAACATAATTGGACATATGAACAAACAAGAACACAATACAAGGAACAGGCACACAAGCGGAAGGGCAAAAGAATTCTTTTGCAACATACTGCAACTAACTTCAGGTAATATCATAAATACAAGAAAACAGACAATGCCGTATTCAGCAGAGAGGCCACAAGTCAGTCTATGCAAGGAAAGGTAGATAAAAAATAAATTATTGAGGATGGTTTTTATTCATGCTCTTTCCAGCTCTGCACATGGGCAGTAGTGTAAGGAAGAGTCACAAAAACAAAGGTAGGGGTGGGGCGAGAAGACATAAAACAAAAACAATCAACCGGGCAAGTATCTCCAGTTACCTCTGAGGCTGATCAGAATTAAACAAATAAACAATAGAAAAAAGAAAGATTCTATGAGCTATTTACTAAAAGCTCAAACTCATCCTGACAAATCTGCTACACATGCAGCCAAATTCTTCACATTACAAATGACAAATGGGTAACCAGAGGAAAAGAGAAAAAGAAGTCAAGCAGTAAAAAAAACAGGATAAATGTTCAGGAACAACTGTAAGGACACATGGAAAAAAACAAGGGAGGGAACCAAGGGAGGGGCGTGGAAGCAAGGGAGGGAGGTGGGTTTGGCTGGGGTCGGGGGGGACTGGTGGGGGGAGAATGCAGACAACTGCATTTAAGTGAATAATAACAATTTAAAAAACAAGGTAAATGCTTACAAATAGACCTTTCTTCTATAAATAATACTATTTTTCATTCTGGATACAAAATCCAAAGGAAGTATCTGTTTATGGAATGTCAGAAAGAGGTCTTGTGATTTTTTTTAAAAATCAGCACAGCACTGAAGACAAAGTAATGAGCTCCCATCCCATTTCAGTCCTCACCCTCCAAAT
Source organism: Artibeus jamaicensis (assembly GCF_021234435.1). NCBI lineage: Eukaryota > Metazoa > Chordata > Mammalia > Chiroptera > Phyllostomidae > Artibeus > Artibeus jamaicensis. The sequence goes on from NW_026522057.1 coordinate 13,526,771, forward strand.
TCTAGGAATTATACCCCAGCTCGTATCAAAGATACACTTGTTTTAACAGGGTGCATCTGTCGACTTCAGGCAAATCAGATCTTTAAAAACCCGATAGGGAGAAGACTGCAAGTGCTGGATGCTGTCTTTCATCTTTTCTTTTAAGATTTTATTTATCTTTAGAGGGGAAGGGAAGGAGAGAGGGAGAGAAATATCAATGTATGGTTGCTTCTGGTGCACCCCCTGCTGGGAACTGGCCCCTGCTGGGAACTGGCCCCTGCTGGGAACTGGCCTGCAACCCACAAATGTGCCCTGACTGGGAATCGAACCGCGATCAACTGGTTCACAGGCCCACGCTCAATCCACTGAGCTACACCAGCCAGGGCTGTCTTTCATCTTTTTTGCGTCTCTTTCTAACATTAGCACAGTCAGTACTCCATTAATGCTTCTTGGGTGAAAAACTTTACAAAAAGCACCATTAAAAAGTTCCCCTTACAATCATCATTTAGGAATGAAGTTTAATGATTTGATTATTAGTCATGATACAGGGTGCAGCCAGGGGGGCCCCAAAAAAGATTTGGAATGGTGTCCAGAATTCAAAGTGTATAGGAATATTGGAGAGACATATAAGATGTCCTCACCCCCCCCCCCAGGGGAAAGGAACGAATGGAGCCAGGCCATTGAGAGCTGTTTTGCATAGCAACCTCTGGAATAGTTATTTAACATATCTATAACCTTTAACTGGTTTCAGAGATATGTTAAATAGGAGTGGCCAAGTTTGGAGCAAGGGAGAAGGTAGTGGACTGGGACTCAGGAGGATGTAACTAGGGGCTGCTCTCCTGAGTGAGAAGGCCTGGGTGGGAGCTTGGAAAAGACTGGCTCCAGGACATGAGGGGATAACTGCCCAGGTGAAAGGGAAAACCATGCAGCTTTGCCAGAATGGAGATCCCTGCAGCCAGGTGAAGAGGACAGCCGCATGCTTTTGGTGGAGTGCGAACCCCTGCAGCTTTGGTGGAGGAGGCCCGCGCGGCTTTAGGGTGCCCCCTTTGGCTGTGGGGCCTGAAAAAGCAGGAGAGACTTTGACTGGAACTGGGTGCAGAGGACTCTTGCCGGTGGACCATGAGAGGGTACCACAGTACTTTGGATTAACTCGAGATCCTGCACAGTGACACAGCTGACGGTGCCAGCAGCCTGCAATACAGACGTGTGCTCTTTTCCTGATTTACGGTACCCGGAGTTGGGACAGTGGGAGAAGGGAGAGCTGTGTGGGTGTAGGTGTACAACCTAAAGGACTTTGATATTTTAGTGGAGGCGTTAGGCCTGAATAGCATTAAATAAACATTTTGTTTCCTTTTCACAAATCTCTGGCATTAAGAGATGTCTTTCCAATTGGCAGCGGACAGAAGGGCCCAGTAGATTTTAGTATTTTGTTTTTGGGAGGGGCCCTGTTGTGTAACAATATTTGGCATCCCTAGGTGGGCCAAATATTGTATTGCCCATCCCTCGGACCTCTTGTTTGGTAACAGTCATACTATTCAAATTAGCTCACTGAGTACGGATTCAATGTTTACTGGGTACTATGTATAAGATTTTGGCTCAGCTCGTGGAGAGGGACTAAAAAAAAGGATAATACACAATTCTTAGGGAGATAAGACATGTACAGGGTGGGGCAAATATAGGGTTATAGTTGTGAGTATATGAAACAGCTTATTCTTGTATTATTATTTATATATTATTGTATTGTTTTTCCAGATGAACAAATGTAAACCTCCTTTTGCCCCACCCATACAAATAACTAAATCACAAGGCAGTACTGGGTACTTAATCAGACAAGTCCTCATGAGTGACCAATTCAGCATTAAAAAAGTAGAACTTTCGACTAGAGCAGAGATTTTCAGCTGGTGTGCAATAATACCTGATAAATAGTCAGGGGACTGACCCTCTTTTCCTTGAGATTCGCAAATAAAAAAATGACAACAGTTAACACAATAATAGCCATCTGGTGTGAATGAATCAAAACTACACTTAATGTTTTTTGTCAGACTGGCAAAAATAAATATTTTCATTGTGCCACAGAATTTCAGCAATTGTGTGCCATGTGTGCCATGAGATGAATAAGGTTGAAAATCGCTGAACTAGAGCGATCACAAAAGGCCATATAGAAAAGGTGATTTTAAAGTTATGCTTTGAAACATGAATCTAAGATATCAATAGAAACTTGAAGTGCAAAGGGTAGATGGAATTCCAGATAAGGAAACTGGAATACTGTAGATATTCAGAAACTAGTAAGAGGTCAAGACTAGTTGGAACAGGGCTACAAAAAGGTAAGTAGAAGGAGGTAAGGTTAAGAATCAAGTTACCATTTAATATTAATTGTAGGCTGTAGGGCTGGGTGAAGGAGATGAAGGGATTAAGGGAAAAAAACCTCAGACAATAGTATGGTGATTACTAGAGGGAGAGGAGATGGGGGGGATTAGAAGGATTAGAAGAAGGTATAAAGGGAAGAAAAAATTCTCACTGAAATAATAATAGTAACCACCATTTACTGAGCACCTACTAAACATCACATACTTCACCACATTACCTTACAACCATTCTGTAAGGTAGGGCTTTTCATTTCCCAAATAAACAGGTTCTGGGAGGTTAAAAAAATTTTACTCAGATTATAAAACTAAGCCATACTTTGAAGGAAACTACTATTATAATATACTACAGGGTAGGGATTCTATTGTAAATCGCCAGGGGAACATTTGTCTTTCTAAAATGTGGTATTTCGGATACTTCGACTCCACTGTTCTCTGTTCAGGATTTATGAACAGGCTATTCATCTGGCCGAGACCACCTCCGTTCCCACCAGTTTCAAGTCCCCTACTCATTTACATACCTCTCTTTTTCATAGAGTGTATATAAAGATGAAATAGGGAGACAGGGAAAGACAGGCAAAGAGGACAGATTATGAAGGGACTTGAATAACATGCTAAACAGTGTGGACTTCATCCTGAAGGTAGTGGAGAACCACTGAAGGCTTCTAAACAGAGAAGTGGGCAAACAAAGTGAAGGCAGGGAAGGCTAGAGAAAGAAAGAAACTCGGCAAGTGATTGGGTAAATTCAGGTTATCAGTGGGTAAGTAAACAATGGGAATCCCTAGGGAAGCTGAAACAAATACTGGGCAGAGAAACTTGAAAAGCCTTTGCAATCAAAGCTTAAGAACTACTGTCGCCCTTGGTTTCTCTAGCTTAGTCTCATTAACTTGCTTCTCATTAACCCAGATAGTTTCATGTCTGAGCCTAAAGTCATTTTTATAATAAACCTTCCTTGACTTACTGTGATAAATGGTGTAATAAGAGAGGTATAGCAACAGAACCAAAATAGAAAAGAGAGGGAAGAGAGAGATGGATATCTCACAGGCACCCCAACACACGTGTCCAAAATTAGACTCTGATTCTCTCTCCTTTTCCTACACTGTAGCTCAGACCAGAAACCTAAGCCTCATCCCTGTCTTGGTCTTCTCCATTTCCCTTCCCAGTCAACTCTGTCAGTACTATAGCCTACCTCCAAAGTATATTTAGAATCGGTCCATTTGTCCTTGTCTCTACTGCTGCCATGTTTGTGCAAGCTTCTGTCATTTCTCCCCTGAACTACAGGTACGTGAATATCTCAACAACCTCACTGTGTTCTACTTTTCCTCTTCGCCTCTATACTCTAGTCTCACTAGCCCAGTGCTTTCCTGACTTCAGACAGTGGCGCATGCCATCTCCTTAAACTGAAATGCACCCCATCCCCTGCAACAAGTCTGGTTTCTCCTTATACTTCAAGTTTCAGCTACAATAAGTCTTCCTCCAACAACCTTCCTTGACTGTATTAACATCTACATAACTCTCCCCATAAGTCATTTCCCCAGTCCTCTACCCCAGAATCTATGCATTTCCTTCACAGAACTTCTCTCAGTGTATAAGAACATACTTGTTGTTTACCTGTGTAATATGTCTTCCTTCCCCACTGCACCACTACCATCTACACTGTAATATCCATGGCAGAAGGGCAGTCTTCCCTTCCACAGTACACCTAGTACCTAGCACAGAACCTAGTACCTAGCACACTGTACCTAGGCACTGTAGGTACTCAATAAATATTTTCTCAATAAATGAGTAAACATAAGGGAAAAAAATAATTTAGATTCAACCATATCAATTATACATACACACGACAGAGGTTTACAATTTCATAGTTTCTAAGAAAAGGGTGTTAAGGTCCTCACCGAACATGCCCCAGAGATAAAATTCTGAAAAGCTAATAATCTTTAGCTACATTTCTAGATGTACAGTAGCCAGAGAACTCATTGGAGTCTTCAACATACATTTTCGGAGAGCATTATGATGTTCTGTGCAATACAGTAGGCAGTGGGGTGGCAACAGTGAGAAGAACACACATTCCCTGACCTTAGTCTCCACGCAGAAAATCATGGAACATAACAACCCCTCCACTCTCATTATTTATATTTCATCTTAAAGCTTACATTCAATTCTGGGCAGTGTATTTAAGAGAAACCAGAATCCGTCTGAAGAAGGGATAGATGACGACAGAATCTGAAACCATGTCATAAGGTGAATAATTGAAAGATGTTGGAATGCTTAGTCTAGAAAAAGAGAATCCAAGGCAGGGACTGACTTAATTGCTGCCCGCACACATTTCAAGAGTTGCCAAATTCTATGTGATCCTTGAGGGCAGAACTCCGATTAATCTGAGACACAGTTACAGAGACACAGTTTTCATCCCACTCAAGTAAAAGAAATTCCAAGTAATTAGAGACACCCAATAATTAAGCAGGTCGATTAGGAATAGGGAGGTTTTTATCAGCGGAAATATTCACTCAGCAGCTGAATGACCACCTGTCACGGATGCCAGAGAGAATGTTCTTCCATTAAATGGGTACTTCCATTAACTGACCCCTGAGGTCCCATTCAATGCTAAGACTTTACAGGAAGGAAAGGGAGGACTAAAACAAAAGGGGCATTAAGCTAGTGATGCAATTGGGTTATTTTCTAAAGGTTTTATTTTAAAGTCAGAATCACCATTTAGGTTAGAAGAGTAACGGAGAGGAAAAAAGAAAAATAAAGGCTAAAAGGCCCTTTTACTTCTCTAATCAGACAATGGAATCCAGTAGCATTCTTTCAGACAGAAAGAAAAAAATGTTCAAATATTGAAGTTTCAAAAAATGTGCTAAAAATAGTGTTCTCCAATAAAATCCATCACCTCAAAACCACAGGAAAGCATCTTTCCCTTACAATTCAATATAAGTACACAATTAGCACTTTTAGAAAAATAGGATAACCACTTCTATGATTTTCAGATATAAATGGTGATTTAGGATAAACAGAAGTTTTTTTGTGATTCTCCCTCCACCCTCCCAAAATTATCTGGATCTTAAAGTACTCCTTTTGTAGACTTTTAAAGAACACTTGCATCCTGAGTGAATCAGGAATGTCACTTAGCATGAACATGCTGCTTTCAACAACTTGCTTTTGAGTTTAAGTCATTTCCATGGTGACTAACACCATTGAATCAACTCATTCAAAGATGTTTTTATTTTTTTATTTTAAGGTTTTCTTTATTTTCAGAGAGAGGAGAGGGAGGGAGAAAGAAAGGGACAGAAACATCAACGTGTGAGAGATACATTGACTGGTCACCCCCTACCGGGGACACACCCAGGTGTGTGCCCTGACTGGGAATTGAATCTGCGACCCTTTGGTTCACAGGCTGGCATTCAATCCACTGAGCCACACCAGGCAGGGCTCAAAGATATTTTTAAATAAACATACTCTTACTCATCTCCTTCTAAGAAGACCAAAAAATGTTCTTTATAGATCCATAGAATCCAAGCCTGTACTGAGACAATGTCTAGACATATTCTAAAAGTACACAAACCACGCCCTACCAGAAGAATACACTAACCCTATAATTATGAGGCATCACTGAGGAAGATGTGAGACAAAAAAAAAAAAAAAATCATTTTCCAAAGAACCAAGTTTTACTCATTTTAAGTATCAAAACATGTTAGTTTAGTCATTCTGAGTGGAAATCATTATAAAATAGATTATATGCTTCCTTGCTTCATTTTAGAAACCTAGAACATAATTAGACATGTACTGATTTAGTTACCATTATGAAGCTCAATTACTATGCAGTGCTAATGTCCTCAAGGGCTACTAAAGTCTGTAGGGACAGTAAGTTCTGCCACGAGAATACCTGAGTACTGTATTTTTAAATGTTTTGTATCCGCCTTCAGTAGTTTTCTTGCTTGTCCATCTGCAAAATTAACCCACACTTCCCGCTGATGTCAAGGTGGCCTACCTGTCAATAGCTTCCAACATCTCTTCTAATCTGTTATCTGCTAATCTATCATTGACTAGGAAGCCAAGAGCCAAGTGTGTTAAAATTGTGTCTAAAATAAGAGCTAAGTACTAAGAAAGAGTTAGACTAATGCCTCACATTAGTAACTTCAACACATGAATTTTATGAAATCTATTTTAGCCCTTCGAATACCATGGAGGCCCACTTCGAGGCTCCCGTCATATTGTGCCCAGTTGACGCAGTTAAATAAGTGACTTCCAGATAAGTCACACCAGGGTAATGACCATTCTCTTTCTTTATATGTAGAGATCAAAAGTCTTTAACGCTGTTATTTACATAAGGTGTTGTATTCATTTAAGTATCCATACAAACTTTCCTGGAAAACAAAAAACAAAGTAACAGTTTAGTCTGAAAATGTAACAAAAAGGGAGAACTACTCAACTAGCAGAAGAAATCTCAAGGTAAATACAAACGAAACCTGAAAATGTCCAGCTAAAAAGGGGTTTTGGCTAAGACTATGGAATCTTATCTTTATTTTATCTTACAGCTAGTTCAATCTAACATTCTTAGTAGTATCTAAACTCCATAGTCCCTAAGATTTATTGGACAGGTCAATTTTGTTTTAATCAGAAAATGACAGTAAATTAACTGAATAACAAGTGTCAGCTGACTAGAATACAAGCATGAATCAGAACTTGCTTTGGATCATGGTTTGCTTAACAAATATGTGAAGATGGGAACAGACGCTGTGATTGTCTCCCATTGCCAAGCATGAAAAATACACAGCAGACTACCAGCAGGTACCATGCTTTCTCACACAGTCTTAACACTGGCGAACAGACAAGATTTGGTGATGGTGGAGTATTTCAAATAGCCCACTATTTGCCAAAAGCAGTTAATAAAATTTTTGACTAAACTTGACATTTTTCTCTCTCCAAAGAGAAAGGCCCTCTTATTGTGTCCTCAATTCTGAGCAATACAGAATAATTTGTTGGTGACACGAACACATCTGGAAGCTGGACAGAAAATAATTCCACAAATGTTTTTATATTGAGAAAAGAGGTAGATCGTAATAAAATATATAAGCTTATTATAAACAAATATTTAAACACTTAAAGAAAAGTAGGGCATGATTCCATGGCCAAGGATTTTATAAGAATATAGAACTTGTAAGGATAAGGCAATTCTTGAAAGTGAAGTTCATTCACTACATTTCATAGATATACATTAAGTGCCAGATTCTTTTCTAGGCTGTAGAGATATGGCAATAAAATTTTTTCTACAAAATTAGAAAGTTACAGAAAAACATGAAGAGAGTATTAAAGACACAGTCATGAACAGCAGGGAGATTATGCAGACATACGTCTAATAATGTTTTTACAATAGCATTCCAAAGGAATGCTTACAAAAATAATGGCCACAGGCGAAGGCCCACCAAAGGATGAAGCTTTAAAAAAAGAAAGAAAAAGAACACTTCTAAAAAAGAGAAAAGGGTGAGGGAAGGAAAGATCAAACTCACACTAAAACTTGAGAGAAAACAGAATAGTGTTAACATGCGCCAGGGACAAAATTACTTGTGTTCTTTCAAACCAAACAATATAAAGAAGAGTTTACAACCAAAGATAGTTCAAGCTAGTATAAGTAACCTTCATGTTAAAATGTGTTTAGTTCCCCAGTTCCAGAAAAAAATCACATTTCAAAGTTCAGAAGTAACTTGCAAAATTTGATCTCAGATTCACTAACATACCAAAGGTCCTTACTAAATTTATGCTAGTTTTATTGAACCATAGTTCAAAAATATCTCAAGATGGAAAGATGGACCAAACCCAAAAAGGTGAATTTAAAAGAAATGTAAGGTTTCTGCACTGAAGTTTGAAAAATAGTTACAAAAAATTGTAGAAACAAATATCCATCAGAGAACAGATGAACAAATTAATAACAAATTCACAGGATAGAAACTACAACAGCGAAAACGAACAAGAACTACAGATGAGCATAGACTCATGTCTTCTTTGATTAAAAAAAAAGCATATTGAAAAATATGTAATATTGTTTCTATAAAATTGAAAAACATAAAATACATATTACATATAATTGCTCAGAAATAAACAGGTAACAAAAGATAAAGAAACGCACACCCACAAAATCTGGATCAGTGAGCACCTCCAGAGACAGGGAGGGAAATGAGACTGGAGAGAGATACCAGAGGGACTCTCGACTATCATCAGTAATGTTCTATTTTGTAAGTTGGTAATGTTTATTTCTTTCTATTTTTAAAATATCTTACAACAAATTTTAAAGAATTACATAATTATATTACAAGAAAGACCCAATCTAACTTGATAATAGTATTTTTAAAAGATCTCATATGAGCCAAAAACGGGGTGGGATTTCTAAAAAGATTAATATAATCTTGATAGAAATGCAGTACCCATAACATGGGAACTCACTGAGCCACTGCATTCTTCACAGTTAAGAAAAGAATATTGTTTTATACCCTAAGAATCCTGACACACCAATTCAAAAGAACCTATGTACCCCTGTGTTCATAGCAGCACAATTTATAAGAGCCAAGTGCTGGAAACAGCCTAAGTGCCCATCAGTAGATGAGTGGATCAAAACACTGTGGTACATTGATGCAATGGAATATTATGCAGCAGAAAGAAAGCAGGAGCTCCCCCTACCTTTCACAACAGCATGGATAGAACTAGAGAATATTATGCCAAGTAAAACGAGCCAGTTGGTGAAAGATAAATACTATATGATTTCACTTATAAGAGGAATCTAACGAACAAAATAAACTAATGAGCAAAATAGAACCAGACATGGAAACATGGAACAGACTGACAGCAGCCAGAGGGGAGGGAGAGGGGGATAGTGGTGGGAAGGGGAAGGGATTAGTCAAGGAACATGTATGAATGACCCATGGACATGGACAACAGGGTAGGGACTGACTGTGGAAGAGGGGGAGCAGGCTGGTGAAGAAGGACAAAGGGGGAAAATTGGGACAACTGTAACAGAACAACAATAGAAAAATATCCTATAAAAAATATCATTTTATTCTGAACACTACATGTTAAGCAGGGCATTAACAAAACAGTATATTCAATGATCAGAATGATGAGTCTAGACACAAGGACCTCAGATAATCCATCAAAATAAGCCTGCTTCTGCCTCCTTATAAATAGCTTTTCAAATCTTTGAAGATAGAATTAGTCGGAACTAGATAAAACTGTCACTATTCAACTGCTTTTTACCTTAAAAAACAAACAAACAGCAATTTCATATGGTTCAACTTAGTATATTGTTTTTCACCCCTCCCTCACACTGTTCTAGTCTCCTTTGGTCTTTTCTTTCTAAGGCTAAACAGTCCCAGATCCTTAAACTGTTCGTATAGAACAGTTTACTAGTTTCTCACTGGATTACAGAGAGAAGTGCCTGGCCCTTCTGACTTCATCTTGTTCAAGCCTGCTTTGTTCCCATGGCCTTCAGGCTAAGAGCTTCTGCTTAGTCTTGCATATAAACATGCTAATTCTTAGAGGAATTCTGCTTGCAGCCTGAATTTTACAAAAAGAGCCCCTTACTATAGAGTGCCTCTCCTGAGGAGATAAAGGAAGTGTGTGTTGTTTATTAAAGATTTGCAGGAACCTTGTGACCAGACTTGCATCAACCAGAGTCAACAGACCAAGCACAGTCTTCTTCAAACCCGTCCTGGTGCCCAGATGTCTGAGCCACCAATCACCTCCGGCCCCCCCACTTCCCCCTCCCCTTGTCATAACAAAAGCTGAACTCTGTACTTTCTGAAGATGGATCTGAGTCTCCACTAAGTCTCCCAACTTCTTGGCGGGCATCTTCTCAATCAAAAAACCTTTCCTTACTCCAAACTCTGACTTTCAGTTTTGAGCTTTTGAAGTATTGGGTACATGGACTTTGGACCAGAAACAACTATGCTCATCCGTCTGCTCCAAAAAGATTCCAGAGTATCAGTATCTTTCTTTCATATGCAGTACTAGGAACCAAATGCATTTCCCTAAATGACTGCCATCAGAAAAGCTCTGATACGAATCCAGTTGTATAAACTAATTCTGAACTGAAAACTGAAGTCAGTTCTCAGAATAAAAGTCAAAATCTGCCCTGGCTTGTGGAGCTCAGTAGATTGACAGTTACCAAAGGGTCACCAGTTTGCTTCCCAGTCAGGGCACATGCCTGGATTGCAGGCCAGATCCCCAGTAGGGGGCACATGAGAGGCAACCACACATTGATGTTTCTCTCCCACTCTTTTTCATTCCCTTCCCTTCTCTCTAAAAATAAATAAATAAAATCTTAAAAAAAATTTTTTTTTAAAGACAAAATCTTTTCTACCACCTCTCCTGCTCTAGACACATTCATCTCCTCATTCCTCCATAAACATGCTAGGCACGCTCTGGATTTGGGCCTTTGTATTTGCGGTTCCCTCTGCCTCAAAAGCTGTTTACCAGCCACAAGGCTTGTTTCCAAAGGAACTTTGCTCAAATATCACTTTCGTAGCCACCCTACCCAAAACTGGAGTCCCCATTGCACGTGTTTTGCTTTTCCTTTCATTTTCTTTGCAGCACTTATTACTCTTTAATGGCATACTAAATAGCTTTTCCTTATTTATTTGTCTATCTACCCCATTAGAATGTAAACTCCATTGAAGCAAAGAATTTTTCCTGTTTTTTTCATTGCTTCATATCTGGAACCTAAATACACCACAGTATTATGCTAAGTGAAGTCAGTCAGAGGAAAGCAAGTACCACATTATTTCACTTATAGGTGGAATCTAATGAAAAAATAAACCAACAAATAAAATAGCAACAGACTCCGATACAGAGAAACAGTGATAGCTATTGGAGGGGAAGGTGATTGGGGGCTGGGTGAAAAAGGTGAAGGGATTAAACAAAGGAAAAAAACTCAGAGACACAGACGACAGTATGGTACTGACAAGAGGGAAAGGGAGTGGGGGAGGTGGAAAAGGGTAAAGGAAGGAGACTTGACTTTGGGTGAACACACAATACAATATACAAGTGATGTATTATAGAATTGTGCACCTGAAACCTATATAATTTTATTAACCAATGTCACTCCAATAAATTCAATTTAAAAATCTAAAAAAAAAACCCAAATAAATGAACAAACAAAGAAACTGATCTTGATGTGGTTAAGGCTTGAAAACTATTTTCCTCATGATAAAAGATGTTCATAAATAATTTAGTGACAGATAAAGAAATTCAGAGTCTAGACATACTCGAGAATACAAAAGGCTTATTTACATATCCAAGGCGTTCAGAGACTTTGGATGTGGATATGCTAACTCCTTTTAAAATAAACTGATGATAGGCAATAATCAATATCAAAAACTTTGTATTAGTCTTCTAAAGCTTTTTTAACTTATAAGTATTATTTTAAAGAAAAACATTCACTCATAGGAGAATGCTTTTGTAAATTAATTATAAAATAATTAGCTAAATTATTGTTTTGCTTAGCCACAAAAGGAAATTAATATGCCAAGACCTTGAAAATGCTCAAGTTTATTCCAAATGTTTTCTGGTGTAGTCCAGACAGTCTCTAACAAAGGCAACACTCATAGGAAATCAGAGTGATGTTAATCAAGGCAAATGGCAATGACCTCAGATTCCCTAAGGGCGTACAGTTCTGGGTCAGCTCCCAGGGGTCTGAGTCCAGAGAGAAGTAGGCCTACCCATTCCTACCTAACCTCTAGGTCATTCTTCATTTATATGTGCTCTGAAAAAATAAGGTTGTGTTTCAATCCCGCTGCTGCTGAGAGCACCGTGCACCAAATGAGATCCCAGAAACACTGTTAACTCCTTCTACATCTGCATCTGATTCACTCATCTTCTTTCTCTTTAATAGTCTCCAGACTGACACCTATTCTTTTAAGTAATGATAGCCAATAAGGAGTATTTCTATCAAGAAATAACTTTTGAAAAATTCTTTTAAAAACTTATTAATTTTAGAGAAAAATAGGAAGAAAGGGAAAGAGACAGAAACACTGATTTGTTGTTCCACTTATTTATGCATTCATTGGTTGATTCTTGTATGTGCCCTGACCAGGGATCAAACCTACAACCCTGGTGTATCAGGACAACGCTCTAACCAAGTGAGCTATCTGGCCATGAACTCAAAAAAATTTTTAAAGTAATTATAAAATGTTTTCTTGAATTATTTAGGTTCTATGAAAATTTTTAAACAGTATATAAAATTTCTCTGGAAGCCAATTAATATTACAATATAAAAAGCAGCATTTTCCCATAAATAAATAACAAGATATTTTTCTCCTTCCTCTATTGAGGAAAGTAACAATTAAAGTTATATCAAAATTATAAACAATAGCCCTGGCTGGTGTAGCTCTGTGGATTGGGAGCTGGCCTGCAAACTGAAGGGTCACAGGTTCAATTCCCAGTGTGGGCGCATACCTGGGTTATAGGCTGATGTTTCTCCCCCTCCCTGTCTCCCTCCCTTTCACTCTCTCTAAAAATAACTAAACAAAATTAAAAAATTACAAACAATATAAAAAACCCCTTCACTAATTTAAACAAACCCATGTACTAATATTAAAATATATAACTTCTGTATACCTGGTGATAGAATTATTGCCACAAGAACAATATAGGATATGTACATGCAAAATAATTAATCTGGACCTCTACCTTATATACTATAAAAAAAAACTCAAAATGCATCAAGTCCTAATACAGAAACTAAAACTATAAAAGCCTTAGAAGAAAACATAGATGTAAATATTCATGACCTTGGAGTAGGCAAGGGTTTCTCAGCTATGACAGCTAAAGCACAAGTAACGCAGGAGAAAATAGATGTTAGACTTCACTGAAAATTTTTCTTTTATGCTTCCCAATGACACTACCAAACAAGTAAAAAGACAACCCACAAAATAGGAGGAAATATTTGCAAATCATGTATCTGATAAGGATCTAATATATATATATATATATATATATATATATAGAGAGAGAGAGAGAGAGAGAGAGAGAGAGAGAGAACTACTAAAATTAACAATAAAAAGGCAACCCAATTTTAAAATGGGCAAAGGATTTGTACAGGATTTCTCCAAAGATATACAAATGGCCATAAGCAAATGAAAAGATGCTAAACATCATTAGTTGTTAATGAAATACAAATCAAAATTGCAATGAGATACTATTTCATAACTACTAGGATGGCTATAATAAAAATAAGTAAACAAACAATCAGAAAATAACAAGTGCTGGTGAGGATGTGGAGAAACTGGCACTCTCATACCTTGCTGGTGGCATATAAAAGGGTACAACCACTGTGGAAAACAGTATGGTAGCCCCTCAAACAGTTAAAAATAGAGTTGCACAACTTAGCAATTCCACTCCTAGGTATAAACCACATACAGTTGAAAATGTGTTCACAAAAAGGCTTATACATGAATGTTCAGAGCAGCATTACTCATAACAGTCAAAAAGTGGAAGCAAACCAAATGTCCATCAACTGAAGAACGGATAAACAAAACATGGTATATATCTATACGATTGAATATTAATCAGCCATACAAAGAAATGAAGTACAAATAAATGCTACCACAAGAATGAGCCTCGAAAAAACATTATGCTAAGTGAAAGAAACCAGACACAAAGGTCACATGTTGTATGATTTCATTTACATTAAATGTCCAGAATATGCAAATCCATAGAGAAAGAAAGTAGATTCTAGTTGCCAGAGGCTATGAGAAGGAAAGAAAAGGGAATGACTGCTGATGTGTAAGAGTTTCTTGGGGTGATGAACATGTACTGGAATTAGGTAGTAGTGATCATTCCACAACTTTTTAATACACTAAAAACCATGAATTATAGACTGTAGTATATAATCAGTGTATAATTTGTGCTGTTTAAATTATATCTCAATTTAAAAAAGCAAAGCACTAATATCAACCAGAGAAATCTACTTAAGAGTAAGAGCAAAAACCAACTTAAAAATTATTTCTAAGTCTGGGAATGACAATAACATGCATGTTAAAGCCAATGCCAAAAAAGCTATAAACCCACGATGGGTTTCTATGCAGAGGTGAACTCAGTCTGTTCTCCTCATGAAGGAAGAGAAAATTGGTGGGAGTTTCCTCTGAAGATTTATTGCCCTCCAGGATCTGGATCTAGATCTAGAAAGAATCAAACTTTATGATAGTAATTTGCAATAGTACAAAATTGCACTTCTATTTTTCCTTTGTGGAAGTATGAGTTATAAGTGTTAATATACACAGTCCTGAGAAATGTATTATGGATTAACACATACACGGAAGAACACAGCTTGGTTAACAGTCTCACCTTGCTTCATCCCTAAGAAGTAGATGAAACAGATATTATATCCATTTTATCAGAAAAGATCATCTCAAAGGATAGCGTGACCTATTCAAGACCCTGGGGTGGTCACGCGGGGCTATAAACCAGGTGCTGCGACTCCTGAGACCATTTACTTTCATTGAATCAATGTTCTCTCGCTTTGGCACGCTTTCTCCTTCATTTAACAAGTCTGTCACTCAAAACTTTAATACACTGTTTGTGGAAAAACAAAACTAATTTCTAAATTATGGTATTATTAATTCTTAATAAAGTATAATCTACTTACAAAACAGAATATTCTGTAAATATGGAAAATACTTCAAGCACACTTTACATCTAATTCATCTAAAGTCATTCATCTAAAGTCATCTCAAAACCTCAAATGTCACAAGAGTTAAAATAAACAATTCTATAGAACACATACCACTTATAAGAAAGCTTCTTTGGGCCCTCACTCAGAGTTCATTTACCTCTATTTTAAGACTAATTCTAACAAGCTTGTTTGTCTAATTTATCAGGTAAATTATATAATAAGTTATGATTCTACTAGATAGATGTTCACACTGAGAGTAAAGTGACAACAAGGAAGGAGACACAAAATTCCAAAGCGTAGCAGTCTTGACCATCTGTAGGGGTAACAAATTCCATATAGCTCAAGGTTTTTTATTATTGTTCGTAATGCTCCACAGTCACCAATAAAAGAATGGTAATTCTACATATTTTATTCCAGAAGGCAGAAAAAATATAAACCCTCTTTTCTCAAACTAAAACCTTGGATTCTCCTATTCCTCTTTTGTACCCAAATCCAATCGGTTGCCAAGTCCTATAGATGCTACCTCTCCATTTTTATTGTTCTTGCTCTCATTCACTCAAGAACACTACATAAAAGGTAATGGAGAAAAAATACAATCAAGATTAAATTAAAAATATAAACAAAAAGTAATTGAATAACCTGCCACTATTTCCAGCCCTTGCTTCTATAAAAGTTATCTTCCTAAAACAAAGATTTAATTATGTCACTTTTATTCATTTGGTTAACAAATATTTATTGAAAGATCTAACTTTTAAAGGCTCTGTAATTGGGCCTGCTGGGTGGAGGGGGGCAAAAGGGGAAAAATTGGGACAATAATGATAGCACAAACTATAAAACAAAATTAATTTTTCAAAATTAAAGCTCTGTAATAGCTACAGTATAAAATCCAAACCCCTTTTCCATAGCACCTCAGTCTGGCTGTGATTAGCCCTCACCCTAACATTCTGTCACTTTTCCCACCGCTGCCACCTGGAACCACTGAGTTTCCTGAATCAGCCTGCAGTTCCCTGCTCCTGCCTCTCTGCTTTCTGTAATACCCTATGCCTGCAATTCCACCTACTAAAATTCTAACGCTCCTTCAAGGCCCAGCCAAAATGTCATGCATTCTATGAAACTTCCTCTCACCTTCCAGTCATAATTAATCCCTCCACCTAAGTGTCTTTATTTATTGAAGATATATTATACATTTCCCTTAAATATCCAGCTCATTATTTTTAATAGCTGCACAGTATTTTACTGCATAAATGCTACAAGTTTTATTCAATGGTGACATACAAATTTTTAAAACAATTATTTTATACAGAGAAGAGAATAAAAATAATCCTGTAATTCCACTGACTAGATAATACCTGTTGGCCCTTAAAAAAATAAGCAATAAATGCCCCGGTTAGAAAATTCAAACAATACAGAAAGGTTATTTGCTAGAATTATAACAGCAACTTCAAGTAAGCAAAAGGGAAAGAGAACCAAATGAGATGAGTATGAAGAGGGTAAGAAGAATTGAAGGAGCAACACAGGTTCACATAATTATAAATATGCACTGAAATTAATTTATTTTCCCTCCAAAATAAAATAGGCCATTTTTAAAGACCCATCTTTAAAAAATGGCCTATTATAAAAAAAATTTCTTGTTGTGTTTCTGTAGGGCAAATTGAACATTCTTTTCATCTTTTCTTTTTTCTTTTGACAGTCTCTCCACATAGGGGAGGAAAAGTGGACTATTTAGAAGCAATCGGTCATTAGCAAAATCAGTGAGCATCTCCATGAAGGTGCCTATCTCTAAAGTTCTCTAACTTCCTCTATAGAGTAACCCTCATGGGAAAGGTTTCTGTGCCCTGACTGGTGTGGCTCAGTTGGTTGGGCAACGTCCCCACAAGGAAACTGTTCAATGTTTCTCTGCTTCTCTTTCTTCCTCTCTCTCCCTCTCCCTAAAATTAAATACATAAGTAAAAATTTAAAACCATTTTTAAAGGCTTTTGCTATATAGTGTGGTTCTATCCTGCCAAAACCAGATCTGACAGATGTAAGCCATACGCGGAGGATATACTGCCTACCCAACTTTAATGCAAAAGCTTCCTATTTAAAGGTTAATTTACTCCAGATTCAACCGAACTACTCTTCATTCTTCACACTATATACAGTTTAGTCTTTCTTAAGCTATGCTTTCTTCATGTCTTGACTACAGAATTCTCCCTGCTATTTCAAGGCCACACGCACTTTGCAGCTCTTCCAGGAAGCCTTTCCTTCCCTCTAACCCTCTGTCTTTCTTCCCTCAAACTCTAGAGAGCTTGTTTATGCCACCTTACCCAGCATTTCATTAAATGCTACTTCCTCCAAATGCTACTTCCTCCATTATTTCGTGTGTATTACCAACTGCAAGCTCCTTAAAGGCCGGGTTTATACCCTAAATGTCTGTATTTCCCACAGTACCTAATTAGAGGAGTTGCATAGATGACATTTTATTTTTCTTAATATATTTTACTTATTTATTTTTTAGAGAGAGGGGAAGGGAAGGAGAAAGAGTGGGAGAGAAACATCAATGTGTGGTTGCCTCTCATGTGTTCCCCTACTGGGGACCTGGCCTGCAACCCAGGC
Organism: Artibeus jamaicensis; assembly: GCF_021234435.1. Lineage (NCBI taxonomy): Eukaryota > Metazoa > Chordata > Mammalia > Chiroptera > Phyllostomidae > Artibeus > Artibeus jamaicensis. The sequence goes on from NW_026522057.1 coordinate 13,544,369, forward strand.
ATGTGCCCTGACTGGGAGTCAAACTGGCGACCCTTTGAGCACAGGCCCGTGCTCAATCCACTAAGCTACACCAGCCAGGGCAATAAATGACATTTTAAAACGATTCCTATTGTTAATTACTTTTATAGTAATGTAAATATTAAAACTTTACATAGGATTCTGTAACCATAAACTTGAATTCCTCAAGTTTATTTGTGGTTACATGTTGCATAAAGGCAGTATTAGTAATAGTAATTGCAAACCAACAAAGATTCATCTGTCAAGCCACCTTCCAAGAAATGAATGGCTCAACCTGTGACAGTTCTCTAAATTTCAAGAAAAACTTCTTGTAATCTTAGAGACCTGAGTATAGATCTTCAGAATGAGTGGCAGTTACTTACTTTCAACTCTCAGAAAACGAATTTTTCCCTACAGCTGTGTTTACTCGCACCATGCCTCATTTATACTAGAGGTGTAAAACAGCAAAGCCCAGATCTCTCCCCCTCTCTGTATTTTCCCTTGCCTTTGTTATTTGCCTTTCTGCAGCTTGCTAGCCAAAGCCATAATTAGCCCCCCACAGGGACCTATGTTTTTCTAATAAAGAACACCCTACAGCACAATGGCATGTATACACACACAGCCATGTGTATTCCTAACAAATTAGGAACATTTTACACATGCAAGCCTTCAATAGCTAAATGAGAGCACTTTGCATTGCAGCTGCAACTGACTCACGACACCGACTGCAAATTGATTCGTCCCTTTTCTTACTGCGCACACAGTCTGATGAAGGCAAACGACCTCACTGAGACTGAGTGAACTTATGAATGCAGGTCCTAAAGCAGACCTTCATAAGCAAACCAGATTTGTCAAGAAACTTTTTTCCCACAAATTACTACAAAAGTTGTGGTGTTTGTTACATGACAGTTTACTGGGATTTTGCTGTAAGGTCATAGTTTTCAGCCGGACAGATTAATTAGTGCTTCTAAAGACAGGCAGGTAGCACCCCCGCGAAGGCTCTGAAAGGCTCTGAATCCTGCTGTGCGTGGCTTTCACTGCCCAATCTCCTCCGTAGCCCACCCAGCACCGCCTTTCACTCACTCTCCTCCGCCACTTGTCGTCAACCTTGCCCAGCCACAGCCCCACACCCTTCCAGTAAGTGGAGGAGAGTCAAGGAGCAAAATACATTGTCAAATTGAAGCAAAAACCAATTCATTTGTTAAACATTTAATTTACAAGTAAAATTCAAGTAGAAATAAAAGACTTGTGCCTTCCCCACTAAGGCAATATAAATGAAAATTCCTTCACTCTTGTACAAATATCCATTGTAACTGGCTTATATCCTTGCATTAGCAATAGTTATTACTGGCAAGGGTGATGACCAACCTCATTGAAAGTAAGGGCTACGAAGGCTTCGGTGTTTTTAACAAAGGGCTCAAAAAGCCATATTCACCAATATTGCCCACAGACTAAATAATGGTTTCCATATATACTATTTTTTAAAGTATATAGATGCTATTATGATTAATAAAGTCAGACTACATTTAAAACATTTACTGACTTATGCCCTGACCGGTGTGACTCAGTTGGTTCCATTCCCAGTCAGGGCACATGCCTGGGTGGCAGGTTCCGTCCCTGGTCAGGGCGTGTAGGAGAGGCAACTGATCAGTGTTTCTCTCCTTCTCTTTCTCCCTCCCTCCCCCTCTCTCTAAAGATAAATAAATAAAATCCTTAAAAAAAAGATTTACTGACTTCTAAAAGTTTTGTCATGTATTTTGTTAATTAATAATTACTGAAATTAGAGCCACTGTCATATGAAGAGCCACTAAAATATTTTACCTAAAAAGGAGTCTACATAACTGATGGTTATTAATCGAGTTTGAAAATTAAGAATGAATGAAGGTTGGAAATCTCAGTCTTAAGGTTGAAAATCATTGTATGAAGCTGGACTCCTTGAACTGGAACTGTATACAACTTAACTTACGTAAGACATAGGAGTTACCGAATAAATGTGCTTTTGAACTACGCTGAACACGGCTTGAACATGGGGAATCTGAATCTCCCTTCAGCAGGTTTTTCCAGTTGGTAAAAGATTTTAAAGCCCTAAAATTTTTAAGCGTGTGAGATGTAAAGTAGAAATATTAATATATGGTATGAGGTTAGAGCCTCTCCTTAGAAAATGTTATTCAAGAACTACCAATTTCTTACCACCCTAACTGGCATGTCTGATCTGTCTACTCTAAATGGGATGGAGCTGTCATGGCTCCTCATGGGCTCACACACATAATGGTTAATGAAGAGTTCAGGGTCTCACACTCAACAAAGGGGTTCCCTGCCTGAGCTTCCTCGGGCCAAACTATGTTCAATCTCCCTTTGGGAAATATTAATCATCTTGGAATAGCAGTTATGCTTTGCCACAAGCAAGAGCCTCAGTACTGGTTTGTCAAGGGCAGGTGCCAAGAGCTTTGTTTCTTGTTTTTGCCTTTATTTACTTTGCCTTCTATTGTGATGATAAATAGTGCAAAACAGTGCAAAACAACGAATCCTCCTGAATCGTTTGCTTCTTTTACAGTAATATCACAAGCCTATAACATTTTAAAATGGAAAATGAATGAACATTTCTTGGTAAATAATAAAAATACAGAGGGATAAACTGAACAATTATAGCAGCGGTTCTCAATCTGGGGTTCTCATGAGAATTATTGCAAAATATGTTAAAAATACAACTGTCCAGACCCCAGCAGAACATAAGAGTGTGGGGTTTTTTTAAAGCTCCAAAGGTCATTCTAATGCAGACCCTTGGTTAAACTTGAAACTAAAGGTTTTCAAAGTGTAGTGCCTCTATCAACAGCATCGACATCACCCGGGAACTTGTTAAAAACATAAATCCCCAGACTTCCCCCCGACTGAATCAGAAATTCTGGGGACGATGCCCAGCACATCGTTCTCACAAGACCTCCAAGGCGTTCTGATGCCTGCTGAAGTCTGAGAGCCCCCTTTACCCTGCGGTGAGAGGGGGGTAAGACAAAATTAAGTCTGTAAGATAAAAATGTGATTTAACTAATAGAAATATACTTAAGGCATTTTTAATTAAAAATATTGGTTTTGACTTAATAAATCATTAAGTTAACACTGTTATGACTTTCATTGGCTCAATTTGTCAAGTTCTTGGACCAGGCTTCCTTTGTGAACAGAAATGTGCCTGACATTGGATGAGAGATTCAAAGTCAGCATGCCATTCTGCCTATTCTGCATCTGGTCCTGGGTAGCAGGGGTTTCTCAAGTTGGCTGGTTAACTGCAACCCTTGAGATGAAAAAAACCACATGGTTTTTCTTTCTTCATTTTAATTTTAAGATTAAATGATGTCTAAATTCAACGATCAATTTACAGAAAGTACAAAGAACAGAGAAATCTATTAAACCCCACCATGGAAATGAAGTCGGCAAAATCCAACCAAGTAGAAATTCTACAGAATAAATGACCCAATTTCTTCAAAAAACGAATTATAAGAAAAAGGAGAGAGATAAGGAGAAACCTATGGATTAAAAAAAAAAAGAAGCATATCAATCACCTGCAATGGATTATAACTAAAACAAATTACAAAAATATAGTATTTCAGATAATTGAAAATTTAAACACGAAATGAGTATCTGGCATTAAATAATTGCTGCTGCCCTGGTAGCCTGGCTCCATTGGTTGGAACATCATCCCATACTCCAAAAGGTTGTTGGTTTGACCCCCAACAGGGCATATACCTAGGTTGCAGGTTCGATCCCCAATGGGGGCATGTATGAGAGGCGACAGATCAATGTTTCTCTCTCACATTGATTCCTCCTTCTCTCTCTCTCTCTCTCTCCCCCTCCCTCCCTCCCCCAACCCCCTTCCTCTCTCTCTAAAATTAATAAATATATCCTTGGGTGAGGATTAGAAATGAACAAATCCATAAATAATTCTGCTCATTTTTAGGTATAATAATGGTGTAATTATTTTTAAAGTGTATTTATCTTTAAAGAAATACCAAGTTATTACAGATAAAATGATACATCTTGGAGCTCTTTCAAAATCACACAGGAGGAAGAAAAGCTAGTGGGTGGTAGAAATGAGACAAGATCGCCCATGAGTTCATAATCATCGAAGCAGGTGAGGAGCACCTGGGGTGTGTTTCAGCGTACTTTCAATTATCCTATTACATACGATACATACGAGTATGTTTAAAGTTATCCAAAGTTTTAAAGTTTTAAACCAAATGAAGTTAAAAGAGATTAGCAAGGCTGTGACTGGTACATTTGTTCTATGTATTGTCTGAAATGTTAAAATCGGGAAAATATTCGAAAGAAGCCACTGAGCACTTTTAAGAGCTTAAAAACACAAATCTAAATTCTATACTTTGCAATTTAAGGAACAAGATGGCTAAAGTACATTCTTATGAGCTGCTCAGTTTTCTTAAGCATTTTTAATTCTCTGAGAAAACAACTACATGGCCCGCATTTTCCCACCCAGCGTCTAGGTCCGCACAGCTAATTATGTTGACGACCTCAGCCGCCCAAGGCGTTATTAAATGGCTCTAGTGTGCACACATATGCTTCCTTCCCTTGAGCCATGCCATCAGCTTCTTCCTAAATGGGCTGACAGAGAAACCACAGCTGAGGTCCTGCATGAAATCTGTCACAGTGCTTTCATGAAAAGGCAAGTTAAATCTTTACCTTCATCCTAATTTACACAAGAAATGTATTTAACAAATAAGAAACTGTCAAGAGAAAACCTTCAAGATAGCAGCCCTTGCCTGGAAATAGTTACCCTCTAAAATTTACACACTACAAGTAATTGATCCTCTAACACCATCGTATCAATATAGTATATTTACAATATACTATTTAAGAAATATAGTCAAGATAACAATGGCTTTCTCCTTGTGGAAGGATGTTTTTCTTCCTCCTTTTCTGCATTTCCCAGATTTACCGCAAAGGGCATGTGTCACTTTGACAACTGGGAAGAAACGGTGCCCCTCCGCTCTGGGGGCAGCAGAAACTTTATTTTACCACACTACATGGTAAATTATAAGTCCCTTTACACAATTCAGTTTGGCCCAACTTAACACAGGCTACAATCTTGTTCTCCTTCTGCCCTTATCTTTGCTTGTATCCCCAGTATAAACTAGACATCTTTTTCTCAGGAGTCCTCGTCAGGAAGGAGACAGGTCACCTCTGTTTCTCCATGGGTTGACTTCAAAGGTTAGATAACACTAACTTCCAAATCACTTCCTAATTTGAAAACTCCTGGGTTCAAGGAATAATCCACAAACCAGTATCTTCTTTCATTTAAAAAAATGTTATTTATAGATTTGAGAGAGAAAAACATCAGTTTATTGTTCCGCTTATTTATGCTTTCATTGGTTGCTTCTTGTATGTGCCCTGACCAGGGATTGGACTCACAACCTTGGCTCATCAGGGTGATGCTCTAACCAACTGAGCCACCTGACCAAGGCCTACTGGTGTCTTTTTTCTAGGCAACTTCCGCCTGCCTAGACCACATCCTCTTAGAAGTTATCCTCCCATTCAAATTTGTTCTAATTGATTTGTGTCTACTCTATTATTGTACTTCTTTCAGTCTTTTCCTTCAACTCCTCCAACATATAGCAAATTACTTCATTTTTTTAGCCTATTTTGTGTTCAGTCCCTACCCTATTTCTAACCACCAATACACTGGAATGATGTAAAAATAAAACTTCATGTGATTCGACCTAATGTTCAACCTGATATCAGGTTCGACATAATTAAAAGCCAACAACTGTAGGCCCTGGCAGAGTAGCTCAGTTGGTTACAGTATCATCCCAATATTTCAAGGTTGTGGGTTCAATCCTCCCTCAAGGCACATACAAGAAACAACCAGTGAATGAATAAATAAATGAAACAACAAATCACTGCTTCTCCCCCTTCCTCTCTCTTTCTAAAATCGACAAATACATTTTTTTTCAAACCAACAACTATAACACCATCCTTGGTAAACTGAAGAATGTTGTATCTCTTCACTTGGTCTTGATATAAATGTGCAGAAACTGCTCAGTGCCTGTCCAAGATGTCTCTCTCTTTTTCTTGATAACAAAATCCCTGTATAATTAAGGGCAGAATGTGCCCAACTAAAAGGCTGCATTTCCCTGCTATCCTTACAGATAAAGAGTCTGCCAGTGGGATACAAATGGAAGTCATTGCCCTTTGGCCTTCCACCCTTCCCCCTACTGCCTTCTTGCCTAGGACGCAGATGGCTCAGTGGGATGCAGGCAGCCATCTTTCGACCTTCAGAATGGAGGCCATATGTTGAGGCTGGCAGAGCACAATTAAGAGACTAGTTCCCTAATTTCATGGGACTCTGAAAGTTTTTTATTTAATATACACAAAGATTTTACTCTCTAAAACAGACCTATGACTTGAGCATTCACACTAACAAGCATCCCAGTTACACTATATCTAAAACCTGACTATTGATACTTACCATAGGAAAGGAAAATAATTTACTGATTAAGTTCGGGTTCTAAACTTAAACATGAATCTGAACCTGTTCAGACAACTTGCTACCTATGAGGCTTCTTGGACACATAACATCCCTATGTCACAGTTTTTTTTATTAAACTGTTGGTAGTCAAGGTTGCTCTGATTATTCAATTCTAATGCTCAGTACCACACCCAGTACGACACTGTAAGGGGAACATGTATACGCTATGACCCAGCAATTCTACTCATAAGTATCTACCCTGGAGAAACTTTGATAGCTTATACACATCTACACATCCAACACACACACACACACACACACACACACACACACACGGAGACCTCTCACGCACATACAAGAACACAGGTACAAGAATGTAATGTTCATTGCAGCATTGCAATGTCTATCAGGAAATGAACCACTGTGGAAGAGTTACACAATGGAAAACTACACCACAGTAAAAGTGAATCGACTACAATTACATACAATAACATAAACAAGCAAAACTGAATGATATAGTTCTAGGGATAGCTATACAGTAAAATTATCTTTTAAATAAATGTAAAATACAAAATGTACAGCAGCAGTTATTCCTGAGGGGAGGGCAGGAAAATGGATGGGGGGGGAACACTGATAGATTTAATAGAACTGGTCATGTCCAACTGGTAATGTTGGATAGTAGGTTTATAGGCATTTCTTTATTATACCTTCTAAATTACATTTCATGTTTCATTTGGTCTTTTAATGTATCAAATGTCACCTAATAAGCATATAAAAAGAGTGTATAAGGATACTGAAGTCCTGGTTTAAATAAATAAAAAACAAATTCCATTCTTGCTACACTCCAATAGTTGCTGCTTCAGTTTCAATAACTAATTCTTACCACTTAACACAAATAACTATTATACTGTCCTTAGCAGCTTTCCAAGAACTGTTGATTTGCTTTGTTTTCTCTCAGAGTACATGTCAAATTTCTCTTGAATAAATAAAATTTCCTCATGATTTGAGACAAAAATATAATTTCTACAAGTATGTTAGTATAAAAGCTAAGATGTGGCAATTTCCACAAGTATGTTTTATAATGAACCAGGGGAATGTTTAAAAAGAACATGAAAAAGAATTTAAATTATTAAATAACTTTAATTTATAGCAAGCCAAAATGCACTTTAGTCATTATACTGAAATATCTGAAACAATTTTGCTATTTGACAAGAATGTAAATATTTATAAAATTAAACATTAAGATGTCCAAACTCTTCTGTGGAATATCTAAAATAACTAACTACATTTTCCATGGCATGCAAACACTGGAAGAGTCCCTAGACGCACCTAACAAAATAAAAGCCATTCATCCTTGAGGGATTAAGAGGCCTATTTAAAATTCATAATTAAGCAAAGAGTGTGAAGTTACACTTATCTGTGAATTTGGCCTTCCTTTTGTACACGCTCACAGCTGCTCCATTCCCAGTCCTGAATAATTACCTACGCCCCCGCACCTCCCGTGTTTTTCCACCACACTCTGCATATTCTTTCCATACATAGGATCTTTCCTTCCAGCCATGACATAGATTTCTCTGCCTCTCCTTTTGTATGAGTTTACTTCATTCCACATTAAAAATGCCAACACCTGAAGTATTCATGAACAACCTATTCACCCTTAGAAATGTCCTGACTACATGGAAGAGCAGGAACCAGGCCAGCAAACTCTAGGACCATCCTTTGAGATCTAAACCAGCTAGACATCTTCATTACTTGACTTTTATCAGTCAAAATTATGTGCTGACTACGGGGGAGAAGAGGAAGTATAGGCACAAAACAAAATGCAGTCACTACCTTAATGAAATAAAAGGTGGAGTTGTTATTGCAAGTAAAATTCTAATCAGGTATTATTCAAGTTACAATTATTTACATGACACAAATCCAAAAATTTCATCTAATGGAAGTCAACAGACCAAAATGAAAAGTGGTCTCTAAAACAGCAAATAGCCAACATTTTTGCATCAGGCCTAGTAACCCTGAATTGCTAATGTCCACATTTTGCCAGGTTCCAATTCAACTGGCTACAAGTAGGTGAGACAGCAGAGGAGATTTCTCTTTTGAATGAGGAGTTAAAATAGATAAACTTTAAGGTTCTCTTCAAGCATAAAGTATTATATACACTAGTAAAAAGCTACAAATATTTATGAAGTGATAAAATATTACACACTATCAACAACCCAAATCTGTGTCGGCACATTTTTATTCTTCCATTCATTCACAATGTCTATTTGAAAGACAAACTCATCTTCTTCAAACGCAGATTTTCCCAACACCATACCATGTCCATTCTCCCGTCACAGTCACCATGGACACTCTGCCTGATTCTCAAGTAGAAGAGCAGCCTGAGGTTATCTAGCAAAATGAGATTATATTAATTTAATCAACACCACTATAACATCTCTGGCAAATCTTGACTAATTTCAGATGTCAAACTAAATCAGTCAGCCCAATAAGATTTGTATCATTGAAAGCAAATTTATTTCCTAATTTTGTTGTCAAACCTATTTTAGGAATCCTGCCTGTTACAGCAGACGATTAGAATGTGAACACAGAGTACTCTAACAATATGTCAATATATAGAGTATTCTAATAATAACCCTACAATGCATATCAACCCAATAACTTTACCTCATTTTCTAACTTTAAAAAAAACCAGCCCTGGTTGGTGTGACTCAGTGGATTGAGCACCAGCCTGCAAATGAAAAGGCCACCAGTTTGATTCCCAGCCAAGGCACAATGCCTGGGTGTGAGTCAGGTCCCCAGTCAGGGGTGTGCAAGAGGTAACCAATCAGTGATTCCTTTGCACGTAGATGTTTCTCTCCCTGTCTTTCTCCCTCCCTTCTTCTCCTTCTTCTCTCTCTAAAAATAAATAAAATCTTTTTAAAAAGAAAGAAAAACAGAACATTAAATACATATACCTAATAGATTGTACTGATCCACAAGATCTTTCTTCCTTTAGTTATGAAACTCATGACACCAGAGTGATACTATGTTGCAATGTAAAAGATACCTTCTGCCTATTCTCATTTACAATATGTTGGGTTGGTGATATAGCTACTTTAAAAATCATCAGTTTAGCTCTGGCTGGTGTGGCTTAGTGGACTGAGTGCTGGCCTGCAAACTAGAGGGTCACCAGTTCGATTCCCAGTCAGGGCACTTGCCTGAGTTACCAGTCAGTATCCCAGTAGGGGGCGTGTGAGAGGCAACCACACATTGATCTTTCTCTCTCTTTCTCCCTTCTTTCCCTTCTCCCACAAAATAAATAAATAAGTCTAAAAATAGAGATAAAATTAAAAGAACAAATTAGTTCTGAAATCTTGATTTTACTCCTTAGAATCAAAGAAACTGCTTTGTGAAAACTTTAACCAAAATAACATCAGATTGTTTGTTTCATTGACCAGGGTTGAAACCTGTACTCCTCGTATGTAAACAGGAGGAACTTTTTCTTTTCTTGGCTCTTTTCTTCCAATAAACTGAGTTGCTATTCCTATTAGAATTTAAAAATGAAACAAAGTAAGAGCAAGGGCTGAAACTCTATGGAATCAGAGTGGGAGAGGTTGGGGGTATCAAATCCATAACGCTTCATATCTCATCAAATGAAAAAAAATTAAGTTCAAAAAGTAATACCATCAAAATGTTTATAGTGTTACTATTGTTTGATAAAATTATGGGTAATTTTTAGTTTTGTCTTTATACTTTATCACCAAATTTTTTAAAACTCCACAATTGTTACTTTTAAAATCAAGGGGAAAGGCATTTTAAGTAATTTATTTCTATGGATCTTCTTTGCAGAAAAACTACCTCTGCTGATAAATGAATAGCACGACTTAGGTAGTTTTTGATAAGTACCTCTTAAAACTCAGTGTAGATTCATTAAACACAGTTCTTTCTTCAAAGGATATTCATCTAATAAAATCTGCTTATAACCATCTACAATTAATTCTTCCTTATAATTTGATTCCACACTTTGGTATTCTACCAAAACCTGTGAAACATGTCCTGAAAACCGAAATTCTAGTGATTTTCTACGTGCTTTTCATGTCCCGTACTTCAGGGTAATGGGTAAATCATTAAGCCTTTCAGACGTGAAAAGTCCCCAGGAAGAAAAGTGAATGTCATGCTTTCGTTCTCTTATCAAGCAACACATTGAATATCCTAATACATATTTCTTGGCAGAGCACATGTCAGACAGTTGTAAATATTTTCTTTTGGCTCTACGACAGCCAATCTCTGGATATTTTGGTTTCCACATTTAGAACCAGAATAACTTTCTATCTCAAAATTAAACATAATTGTTAACCAAACTAGAAATAGTGCTGTGACATGCAAAAGAATGGATTTGGACTCCTGCCTCACATCACATAAAAAATTAACTCAAAATGGATCAAAGGAATGAATGTAAGAGGTAAAACTAAAAGCCCTTAGGAGGAAACATCAGTGTAAATATCCATTACCTTAGATTAAGCCGTGGTTTCTTAGGTACGACACCAAAAGCACAAGCAATGAGTAAGTTTTTTGATTAACTGGACTTCACCAAAATTAAAAACTTTCGTGCTCCCAAGGACACAATCAAGAAAGTGAAAATACAACCCACAGAATTGGAGAAAATATTTGCAAATCATGCAGTCCCTGGGCATTTTTCCTTGCGGAGCTATTCTCACTCTAACCAGTGGTTTTCTTCAGGGTAAGAATTGCATCTTGTCCATCTCTGAAATCCTTATGTCTAGTATAGAGACTAACAAAGAACAAGGTAGTAGAGAGACAAACAGTGGAGAGAAGTGACGACATAAAGCATACAAAAGTGGAGTGGAGTCAACCCGCAGACACTGAAAAGACAGACCAGAACGTGGGTGCTAGGGCTGGAAAATGTAGATCTCAGATCCAACTGCTTCAGGTAGTATAGAGTCTCTAAAAATAGAGAAAAACCTTAGAGAGAGGAAGACGAAATATAAAGGAAAAAGCAGAGTTTCTCAGTATGTATTCACACTAAAGTAAAGCCAGTCTGTCCTGGTCACAGTTTTAACATATAACCTCTCTGATGAGAATCAGGAATCTACCATTTGTCATACCTGCTTTTCTATATGGTTAAAAATAAAGTCAAAGAGAAATGTAAATGAGAAATCATTGCCTTGGCTGGTGTGGCTCAGTGGACTGAGTGCGGGCCTGTGAACCAAAGGGTCTGCGGTTCAATTCCCAGTCAGGGTGCATGCGTGGGATGTGGGCCAGGTCTCCAGTTGGGGGCACATGAGAGGCAACCACACAATGATGCTTCTCCCCCTCTCTTTCTCCGTCCCTTTCCCTCTCTCTAGAAATAAATAAATAAAATCTTTAAAAAAAAACAAATCATCTGGCTATTTTAAAGTTTAGCAATAATAGGAGCAAGGGAAACAAAAATAAACAAACAAAAAAACCCAGCTTTTCTCTCCACCAATCAGTCATACGGACTAACCGTGTCTAAGATTTCTAGGTGCTACAAGGACTATGACGGAATAGGAGACTAAGTCTCCACACTGAAATTTACACTGCAGTTGGAAAGACGTCCTATGCAGGTACAGTGATGCAGGCAGTATGTGTCACACACAAGTATAAACATTTTTGGAAGAGAATAAAAGGAATCTTTTTTTGACATGAATCAATTCTCCCTAGTTTATCTTTTTAAATATTTGGATTTTCACAATCAAGCTTTCCTAAAAAGAAATGCAGTATGTTTATAAAGTAATTACATAAAAATCAGAAGACCAGTGGTTGCCTTCTGAAGGGTGTGAGTGAGCAGAGATTAACTGGGAAGGAATGTGAGGGTGCTCACAGAGATTAAGATAATGTTCTTTTAAAAAATATATGTTGTATTTTTTTTCCATTACCGTTCAGTCCCCTTATGCTCCCTCCCCTCAGCAATCACCACACTGTTGCCCACGTCCACAAGTCCTTTTTCCTTTTTGCTCAGTCCCCCCACCTCCTCGCCTCCCCGCCGCCATAGCTGTCATCCTGCTCTCCATCTAGGAGTCTGTCCCCATCTTCCTTGTTAGTTCAGTTTGGTCATCGGAGTCCACATATGAGTGAAAGCACATGGTATGTGCCTTCCTCTGACTGGCCCATTTCATCTAGCATAATGTTCTCCAGGTCCATTCATACTGTTACAAAAGGTAAAATTTTCTTCTTTTTACCAGACAATGTTCTGAACAAGCAGTTCTCAAATCCCCAGACCGGCATCGCGGGATTGTTAGAAATGTGAATTCCCAGGCCCCACTTCAGACCTGCTGAATCAGAAACTCCAGGGACAGGGCCCATAATCAATTTTAAAGTGGTCTGTGAAACTTTAAAGAGAAACAAGATATTGCATAACTTCAAAAATATCTCCCCCAAATATTTATTAATTATGTGGTGCTTGTAACACATATCTATTAATTCTTTCATATTCTCTTTTCTAGGAGATGGGATTAGATTCTCTTGAATGTAAGCTGCACTTAGTGACTTGATTCTTTTAGTACAAGAATTAAAAGGAACAATATTGTTAACTTTATAGTGGAGAAACCTGGCAGATACTCTCTTAACCAATACTAGTTGATTAACTAGTAATAATATCATATATCCCCTGTCGTGTGATAAGGATATACCATGTCTGTGGTATTCCTCTCAATGTACAACTTACCTAATCATGAAAAATGTCAGACAAACTCAAATTAAGGGACTTTCTATGAAATACCTGGCCAGTACTCTTGGAAAGTTTCAAGGCCATGAAAGGCCAAGAGACTAAGAAACAGTCATAAACTGAAGGAGAGACTAGGAGAGACTAGGGTACCTGACATGGTACCCTATACTGAATCCTGCCTGGAATGGAGGAAAAGACAACAACAGGAAAATGGAAAACTGAACTAAAGTCTGTTATTAATAGTATTGTACCAATGTCATTCTCCTACTCTTGGTAAATGTGCAGAGATTACAAATGATGTTAAGATTATGGAAGCTGAGTGAAGGGTATGAGAACTTTCTGTGCTACCTTTGCAAGGTTCTACATTGTAGATTCTAATGCAAACTGGAGTCTGAGAACTATTCTTCATCATGTTCTATGTCTGATAAGAGATATGAGTTACGCAAGTCTTATGCACTTGTCAACAATCACTGCTCACTTTAAGATTTGTGCATGTTGCCCTGGGCGGCTCAGCTGGTTAGAGCATTGTCCCAACACATCAAGGTCAAGGGTTTGATCCAATGAATCCAATGCCCTGGCTGGTGCATAAATAAGTGGGACAACAAATCAATGTCTTTCTCTCTTAATAAACTAAAAACAATTTTTAAGAAAAGATTTGTACATGTCACCATAAATTATATCTCAAAATTAAATAACTGTTAAAATCTAATCACAAAGTGTTTCCTCTTCCCCAACACACAATTTTGAGAAAATTAAATTGCTATGTATTAATGGTAACAGTTCCATCTAAACAGGTAAAGGAATGCACAGACATTTAAGTTAGTCAAGTATTTTTATCAAGCAGAAGATACTAGTTTATGTAGGAAAAAGTTAGTTCCATACATTAAGAGCTTCATAATTCAGTTAAAATTGACTCTTTAAAGTTTATTTATTCCAAAAAGTAAATCAATGATGAAAATCTCAATGAAAAGTGTTCAAAGCAGGGTCTATCACACAGTAGGAATTATCTCAGCTCTTTATTTTTCTCCAGCTATAGTGGGATTGCATCTACTTCTTAAGTATATATAAATACAAAAAGTACCAACACCCAGTAATATCATAACAAGTTACCAGTATACTTTCAGTGTCACCCTTGCCAAAAAGTATGAAAAAAACAAGAATGCCTCAGCTGTCTCTTCCACACCTGGACTCTCACTCTCCTCTCTACTGTCTTAAAATGGGGACAATTGTTCTCTCACTTAACAGGGCCTTGCCCAGCCCATCGAAATTGACATGTCCTAGGGTATGTTAGACTGCAGAATCCCAGGCCTCAGCCCAGGCCTATTGTATGAGAATCTGCATTTTAACAAGATCCTCAGGTAATTTGCATGCACATTAAGGGTTAAGAAATACCAAAATAGAGGTGTTAATATGCTTTTACCCAAAAATGTTGCATAAGAACATCACAGTAGAAGTTCAATAATTTAGAGTGCAATAAATTATGACTTGTGAAAGTCTGAATAGGATGGAATGAAAGTCAACCACTACTCCACCCGTAACAGGAGCACCAATCTAATCAGCATGCTGGAAATCAGTTCTGACTAACCCAACAAAGTCAGCCAAACCCAGGTTTTAGGTCTAAGTCCCCCAGTTATTAGCTGCATGATCTTCGACCAGTCAGTTTACCTCTCCCAGCCTCAGTTTGCTGCTTTGTTAAAGGAAAGTACCATCTCTGACTCATGGGATTGCTGGAAAAATACTTAGTAAAGTCCTCAGCACAGGATACTCAATAAATCTTCTTTACTTCTTGCCTTATTTTTGAATAGGACAAGATAGACTCAGAAAAATGATGCAATTTATTCATCATCAAATATAATGAATACAGCAAATGTGTTTTGATCCAAAATGATTTTCTGATGCTGCCTTTTATTGATTAAAGTGCAAAAGATACAAAAGAAAGTTTGCCCTGACCAGTGTGCCTCAGTCAGTTCAGTATCGTACCACAAAGCAAAAGGTCACTGGTTCGATTCCTGATCAGGGCACATGCCTAGGTGGCAGGCCACTGCCCAGTTGGGGAAGGTGCAAGAGGCAACCGATTGATGTTTCTCTCACACACCAATGTTTATCTCCTCTTTCTTCCTTCCTTCCCCTCTCTCTAAAAATAAATAAATAAATATTTTCTTTAAAAAGGAACAAAAGAACATTTATATGTTCAACTGGGACATATCAGATCAGATCATTTTCAGTGTGATTTAGAAATTATATTATTTTTTATTTTTTTAATTTAAATTTTAAAATATAGTATATTATGCAAAATAATGCACTACAAAGTAAATTACCATACCTATAATTAAATTTGGATGAGAAGATGTAGTAGCTCTTAAAAACTGGGAAAATACTGAATACTCAACTACTTACAAACTAAATATACAAAATATACTCAGCTCAAAATCTAACTATATTCTGCTCTCCATACTGAAATTGTCAACAAAGGTATTTAAAAATATAACAAAATGGCCCTGGCTGCTATGGTTCTGTGGATTATGTGCAGGTCTGCGAACCAAAGGGTCACTGGTTCAATTACCAGTCAGGGCACATGCCTGGGTTGTGGGTCAGGTCCCCAGTAGGGGGTGCACGAGAGGCAACTACACATTAATGTTTCTCTCCCTCTCTTTCTCCCTCCCTTCACCTCTCTAAAACTTAAATAAATAAAAATCTTTAAAACAAAAATCTGTTAAAAAAATTAAAAGTAAATAAATAAAGGTCAAATATAACAAAATATCTAGACTTTTGTTTATAAAACAGTAGTTAGTATACACGTTGGAGAAAACACGATTTCTACTCTCACTAGCTTCTCGTATTTTTCTGTCCTATTTGTAAATCCTTGACCTCCAGAAAGTCACTCCAAAAATAAAACTGTAAATAACCAATAATATTCAGAAGATACCAGGGTCATACTGTCATAGGGCAAATTTATTTCTAAGTGATTTGCAGAGCATATGGTCTTTTAATAATCTAACTGTATTTGACTTACACTAATACCAGAAGAAGAGATAAACATAATGAAACTTGACGTGGAAGAGTAAATTTGCTGAGGGCCTGAAAAACACAGACTATTTAGTCTGAAACTGAACAGAATAGACATCTCAAGCTGAAAAATACGTGACTATTCCCAATTTAGGCTTGGTCTGTTTTTACCCCCACACTAACACTAGCACAAACCATCTGGGAAAGAAAGATGTCTGCGTTTGGAGGGGTGGGAGGAGGTGAAAAAAGCCTTTGGCTGTCAAGTAGGAATAATTAGTACTGCACACTCCTAGAAAGAAAGAGACTATAGAAATGTATGTAAATAACTTTATCATTGAACATTTAATCCCAGAAAGAATGGTTCACATGAAGTAACATAATAAACAACTGTAATCGTGATTAGAACACAGAATATGCATATTATAACCCCTTGGTTAATATGTTAAGATTATTTACTGTGCAAAGGTAGATTTACTATGAAACTAGAAAAACTTAAGCATCAGGGCCCTCATTTGTACTGCCAAGTTCACGTGGTAGAGCAAAGACTGAATATAGATAATCTATATTATCTTTCTACTGTCTCTATAGAAAATATTACAAAAATCACAATATGAAAATCTTTGGAGGAGTATGAAGCCAAAAATATAGAAAAAATTACATCAGTACAACAGGCAGTTAATTAATTTTTTTAAAAGCCATGCTATTTTTCTCAATTCTATGGTGCTTATGCTATTTTTCAGCTTTTTAAAATGTGTAATTTGTTGTGATTTATTTTCTCTCTAAATATTTTTCCTCTCTAACTTTGTATTCATAATTTTGTATTCTTTCTTTTTTAAGATTTTATTTATTTATTTTTAGAGAGAAGGGAAGGAAGGGAGAAAGAGGAGAGAAACATCAATGTGTAGTTGCTTCTCACGCACCCTCTACTGAGGACCTGGCCTGCAACCCAGGCATGTGCCCTGACTGGGAATTGAACTGGTGACCCTTTGATTTGATTTGCAGGGCAGCACTCAGTCTGCACCGAGTCACATCAGCCAGGGTTGTATTCTTTTTCTTTCAAAAGTCCCTGTTGGTAAGCATTTTGAATACTGGTGAAATAACTTAACCTGCCTTGCAATTTTAATGTCATTGTACTAAACACCTGTTTAAAGGTCTCTCCTTCTATCACAGATCTTGGGTGTTTTTCATCACCAGGTACAGTATACCAAGGCACAGGTCAAATTTCAGCAGAATTTTATTTAGAACTTTATTTTTTCTTTTTTAAAAGATATGTATTGATTTATTTATTTACTTACTTACTTGAGAAAGGGGAAGGAAGGGAGGAAGAGAAACATCGGTAGGAGAGAGAAACATCAAGCAGTTGCCTGTTGTACATGCCATTACTGGGACCAAACCTACAACTCAGGCACGTGCCCTAACTGGGAATGGAACCAGCAACCTTTTGCTTTGCAGGACGACACCAAACCAACTGAGCCACACCAGTCAAGGCTAGAACTTTAGCCAGAAAGAAATACCAGTGCTGAAAGGTGGTAAAATGGAAAAGAACATCTCATGGATAGGTGGCATATCTAACAGAAAAACTGATTCATCTGTAATGAGGTGATTTATTTAGGCAGGATGGAATACAGCTAAACAGTAAGTACATAATAAAAAATAATCGGAAAGCTACTGGTAACTAACAGTGCCGACAACTGACAGAAAACAGGAGAGACCATGGAATCCAAGAGAGTAAAATGATTAAAAAAATAATCAAGGGAAGTTCTTCAAAATTAAACAGAGGTACCATATGACCCAATAATACCTCTCCTGGGCATATACTCAGAAGAAATAAAAACACATTCACACAAAAACTTGTGGATTAATGTTCACAGCAGCATTATTCATAACAGTCAAAAAGTGGGAGCAGTCCAAACATCCATCAGCTAATGAATGAATAAATGAAATGTGGTGTAACCATATAATAAAATATAATTCAGCAATAAAAAGGAATGAACTATTATAACAACAACCAAAATTAAGTACCTAGGAATCAACCAAGGAGGTAAAAGATGTATACTCGGAAAATTACAGAACACAGAAGAAAGAAATTAAGGAAGATACAAATAAATGGGAACATATGTTGTGTTCACAGATTAGAAGAATTAACATCATTAAAATGTCCATACTACCCAAAGCAATCTATAGATTCAGTGTAAGCCCTATTAAAATACCAATGGCATATTTCACAGATATAGAGTAAATAGTTCAAAAATTTATATGGAACTAAAAAAGACCCTGAATAGCCTCAGCAATCTTGAGAAAGAAGAACAAAGTAGTAGGGATCACAATACCTGATATCAAACTATACTATAAAACCACTGTGATCAAACCAGTCTGGTACTGGCATAAGATCAATGTCAGTAATCAATGCCAGTCTGATACAGACACATAGATCAATGGAACAGAATAGACAGCCCAGAAATAAACCCATGTCTCTGTGGTCAATTAATATTTGACAAAGGAATCAGAAGCATACCATGGAGTAAAAATAGCCTCTTCAGTAAATGGTGTTGGGCCCTGGTTGGTGTAGTTCAGTGGATTGAGTGGGGGCCTGCAAACCAGAGGATCGAGGTTCGATTCCCAGTCAGGGCACATGCCTGGGTTGCAGGCCAGTTCCCAGCAGGGGACGCCCTAGAGGCAACCATACATTGATGTTTCCCTCTCTCCTTCCCCTCTAAAGATAAAATCTTAAAAGTAAATAAATAAATAAATATAAAATAAATAAATGGTGTTGGGAAAACTGGACAGGTACATGCAACAACAACAAAAAAGAAACTAGACCACCAATTTACACCATACACCAGAATAAACTCAAAATGGAAAAAAGACGTAATTATAAGTCATGATACCATAAAAGTCCTATAGGCAGCAAAATTCCAGATATCCCACTCAGCAATGTTTTTACCGCTATACTCCTAGGGCAAGGGAAATAATGGGGAAAAATAAACAAATGGAACTACATCAAATTGAAAACCTTCTGCACAGATAAATGAAAAGGGAACTGACCATATGGGAAAATATATTTGTCAATGATACCCCAAACAAGGGTTTCATCTCCAAAATATATAAGGAACTCCTACAACTCAACACCAGGATGTCAAACAAGCCAATTAAAAAATGGGCAAAGGACCTGAATAGACCCTTCCCCAAGGACATACAGATGGCCCACAGACATACAAAAAGATGCTCCACACCACTAGCCATCAGAGAGACGCAAATTAAAACCACATGAGATACCATTTCACAAGGGTCAGAATGGCCATCATTAGCAAATCAACAAACAAGTGCTGGTGAGGAGGTGGAGAAAAGGGAACCCTAGTGCACTGTTGGTGGGAATGCAGACTCGTGCCGCCGCTGTGGAAAACAGTATGGAATTTCCTCAAAAAACTAAAAATGGATCTGCCTTTTGACCCAGCAATTTCCTGCTGGGAATACACCCTAAGAATCCCAAAATACCAATTCAAAAGAACCTATGCACCACTATGTTCACAGCAGTGCCCACCAGTAAAAGAATGGATCAAAAAACTGTGGTACATTTACACAATGGAATACTACACAGCAGGAAGAAAGAAGGAACTCCTACCTTTTGAGACAGCATGGATGGAAATGGAAAATATTATACTAAGTGAAATAAACTAGTCAGTGAAAGACAAATACCATATGGTCTTGCCTAATTATAGGTACCTAATGAGTAAAATAAACTAATGAGCAAAATAGAACCACAGGCAGGGAAACAAGCAACAGACAAACAGAGACCAGAGGGGAGGAAGGAGAAGGATAAGGGTGGAAAGAAGGGGAAGGGACTAGGCAAGGAACCAGCTATGAATGACCCACGGACATGGACAACAGGAAGGGAATGACTATAGGAGTGAGGGGTTGGCTGGGAGGAGGGGAGCAAAGGGGGAAAATTGTAACAACTGTAATAGAATAACAATAAAATATTTAATTAAAAAAAAAAAGAATGAGCTATTGGTACATGTTACCACATGGATAAACCCTAAAAATGCTATCATAAGTGAAATAAGCCAATTACAAAAGGCCACATATTATGTTTTCATCTATGTGAAACATTCAGAATAGGCAAATCTATAGATTGCCTAGTGCTGGGGTTGAAGACTGGAAAGTGGGATTGACTGCTAACGGGTGTGGGATTTCTTTTGAGGGAAAAATGTTCTAAAATTAGATTGAGGTGATGACTGCAAAACCCTGTGAACATACTAGAAAACAATGAATTGCACATTCTAAATGGGTAAATTGTATGTTGTATTACTAATATCTTAATACAGTTGTCAAAAAAACGCCAAGGTCAGAACATATGTAAGTCATCTACAAGCTGGATTTTAAAGAAATGTCATTTAAAATAATAATAATAATAATAATAATAATAATAATAATTTCTTATTCATTAAGTGTCTACTACATTAAGCGTGTATCATCTTTTTTTTTAAGATTTTATTTATTTACTTTTAGAGAGAGGGGAAGGGAAGGTGAAAGAGAGGGAGAGAAACATCAATGTGTGGTTGCATCTCATATGCCCCCAACTGGGGACCTGGCCCTCAACCCGGGCATGTGCCCTGACTGGGAATCAAACCGGCAACAGTTTGGTTTACAGGCCGGCACTCAATCCACTAAGCCACACAAGCCAGGGCAGCATATGTTATTTCTAATCTTTTCAGCAATTCTAAAAGGTAAGTTTATGGTTTTAAATGTTACATAAGTTAAACAGATGAAGAAACTGGGAAACAGGGTAGATAAGTGACTTGCCTAAATACACACAGCTAATCAGTGTCAGCCAGGACTCTAAACCAGAGCTGTGACTACAAAGGTCTTTGACCTGGTTACTCTTTTCCTATCTCAGAATCAAGCTCAGGAACTTTGTATCAGTAGCCTAGTTCTATATCACCTTCCAGAATTAACAGTCTGATACAAAGGACTCCTCCATTAACATTTAAACTCAGCCAGCTTAGGGCAGCGGGTGCTCCAGCTTGATCACACCAAGGTGTGTTTATCTCCACTCTCCTCAGCCAAACTTTGGACCTGATTAAGTGCTTAGGATCTTCTCAAGCAAAACTCTGAGACAGAATTACAACAAACTGAAGGATAGCTCCTTAGGTATCAAATGTTGTTAAGAATCAAAGAATGGGAAGGGGATGTTTGTTTATTGAGAGGTATTTTGTACAAAATTACTGAGCTATGATCAGAGATTGTATGATCTCAGGTAAGTGATTACCCCCTCCCACATCTACCCCAAATCCCTCTATTGTTTGTGTTTCTCTCCTGTGATTAGTATTTAGATATTGTATGGGTAACTGTGGTCTCCCCTAAGGGCTATATAGACATAGTGTTGATCACAAGCAAGAGGTGGGTCCTCTCTCAGTTATAACCTTAGGTTAGCAATTTCCCAGCAATGTACAAGAAATACATCAATCAGTTGCCTCTCGCACTCCCCCAACTGGGGTCCTGGCTTGCAACCCAGGCAGGTGGTCTGACTGGGAATTGAACCAATGATCTTTTGGTTCACAGGCTGGCACTCAGCCCTGGAGGCTGAGGAGCCACACCAGCCAGGGGCTAAAGGGGAGTTTTATCTTGTGAGCCAGATTACACAGAAGCGTAATTGTAACTTTGTGTTTATTTCCCTTTTGTATCTCTGAGTCTCTAGTAAAAGTAAATACAAAATGTTTCAGCCTGGCCTCAGCTGTGTACAACAGGTGTATTAAGAGAAGACTCACCTCTGGGACAGAAAAGTAAAGAGACAGCAGCACTCCTAATGTCCGCAAGGTATTCCCCATGGGAGAATCTTTGGGAACCAGTCAGCGCTGTGAACTCCAACTATTCCACCCCACGTGCAGCACCTCCTTCTAAAGCCAATGCTAGATCTTGACGTTTACTTTTTAAGATAGAATGCAGTTTTTTTCCTTCCAAGGATGGACCTTACTGTAAACCCAGATCTATCTGATTCCGAATCCATATTCTTATTGGCTGCTACATCACATTGACTCTGAAATACTATAAATAGGAAACTGTTCAGGAAAAGTATGGGAGAGAATTATTTAAGAAGAGAAGGTGGAAGAAGGTAGAAAGAGAGGGAGGGTGGGAGAGGAAAGGTGGAAAAGAAAGGAAAGGAAGGGATTTCGCCAAAGTATAACAGCTCATTGTGGACTGAATGTCAAAGATGGAAGTATTTTAATATATGCATTTAGCATAAATGGAGAGGGGTACCTGATATACAGATAGCATTTGATATGTTTTAATTCCCTTTCTTAGGAACAAAGACAAGAGGCATGTAGAAGAAGGCCGTCTTGCCCTGGCCATGTGGCTCAGTTATTTGGAACACTGTCCCCACACAACAAAGGTTGCAGGTCCATCTCCAGTCAGGGCACATACCTAGGTTGCCCATTCAACCCCTGCCTGGTTGGGGCTCATACGGGAGGCAACCGATCAATGTTTCTCTCTCACATCAATGCTTTTCTTTCTCTTCCTCTCCCCACCCTTTAAAATCAATAAACGTATCCTCAGAAGAAGATTTTTAAAAAAGAAAAAGAAAAATGCTGTCTTAAGTGTTAGCTTCTGAAAAAGTTCAAGTGTAACGATATTAGAACAGATATCCAACAATAACAAAACACTCCACATTTCCTTACTAAAAAATATTCTCTAGCCCTGGCTGGCGTAGCTCAGTGGATTGAACACAGGCCTGCAAAACAAAGGATCGTGGTTCGATTCCCAGTCAGGGCACATGCCTGGGCTGCAGGCCAGTTTCCAGCAAGGGATGCACAAGAAGCAACCATACATTGATATTTCTCTCCCTCTCTCCTTCCCTTCTCCTCTAAAGATAAATAAAATTTATTTTTAAAAAAAATATTCTCTAGGTAAGAAGAACCCAGAATTGTGGCAACTATAAAAGTTATACTATATCTGTTCTCTGTTTTAAACAAAAAGGAGAACACACTATCTCACTTCTCCAATATGTTTAAATGCAAAACTACATACTAAGTCATGAATTCATTAAACTACAAAATCTATTTGCTTTCTTATTTAACACAATAAGGTATTGTCTTAAAGTAAATCTTCTGCTACTTCACAAGGATTCAAGGCACTTCGGCTTTCAGGTGGCCTGTGTGCAAGTTCCCCTGCAAAAACACCCTCCCGACGAGCATCAGCCAAACCTCTTCCTGTTTTTCACCTTGTATGTTTACTTTCACATCTGCCGCAAAAGATAAAAGCAACAATGGGAACATCAACCACGTGACCAAGCCCTACCAACCCGGAAAATGAAACTGTGAAGCCAGAGCTGCTGTGAAATGGGTCTTTAGACACAGGCTTAAAACTGTTATGTGTAAGTCTGAATCAAATCCAAAGATCACCACTAGACGAAACCACATAGTATATTTTATTTAGTTATATTTATTCATATATAATAATCATTTAGATGTATAAATAACCAATTTAAGAAGAAAAAGGTAGGGGTCAAGATGCAAAAATTATCGTTCCTAATCAAAGATTGTTCTCTCCTATCTCCATGAGGTCAGATTTTATCAAAGGGTAAAGGGAACTACCATTTATTTATTATTTGTATGTGACAGGCACACTGCAAGGTTTATTTTTGTTTGTTATTACCATGTGTTCTGTGTGATGTGGGTATTATCCTCATTTTACAGAAGAGGAAACTGAGGTATAGAATAGCACTTTCACAAGACCACAATCAGTAAGAAATCACTAGCTTGGGCTCTGGCCAGGTAGCTCAGTTGGTTAGAGTGCAGTCCCAATATGCAAAGGTTGAAGGTTTGATCTCTGGTCAGGGCACATACAAACAGCAACCAATGAATGCATAAATAAGTGAAGCAACAAATCAATGTGTCTGCTTGTCTGTCTGTCTGTCTCTCTCTCTCACCTTCTCTAAAATCAATCAATCAATCAATATTTTTTTTAAGAAAAAGAAACCATTAGCTTTGGCAGAAGGCCTGCATCCAGATCTCTGCTTTCCCACTTGCTCATGGACATTTTCAGTAAAGTTCAGAAAACTGTGTAACTTAGGATAAGTTATTTAAATTTTAACATACTACTTAAAACGGAACATACTACTTAAAATGGAAAATAGAATTAATCACACTGACTTCATGGGTTTGTATGGAGGTTTAAATGCAAAAATAATGGATAACATTTATCTGGTGCCAGACACTATTCTAAATACTTCACATATATTAATTCATTTAATCACCATACAACCTTAAAAGGTAACTATTTTTATCATCCCCATGTTATATGGGTAAACTGAAGTACAGAAGTTATTGTACACAACTTGCCTAGAGTCAGCAGCTACAGACTGGCACAACTGGAATTAAAAACCAGGCTTTCTAGCCCTGGAGTCCACACCTTCAACACCTATGTCACACCTAAAAGCACACAGCACAGGGCTTGGCTCATAATAAATCATGAGTAAATACTAGCATTTTTATTTAACTGGCACATAATACCACCCAATAAATAGTGGCTGAAATGTGTTAAACCAAGTAGAAGAGCCAGAACTTTAATCCAAGTTTCACTCTGTCCTTTCCCATAACTACACGTCTTTCTGTGACAGGCATGTCTATCCCTAAGTATTTTGTGCACGCCCAGTCATCTCTACTAATGCTAGATCATCCAACTTCTTTAGCACAGGGGTCACCCCTTATATATTCCTGCATTCCCATATACTCCAGGGTCCTGCTCATGATGAATAATCAATTAACATGTATTAAATGATCATGCCATTGCTCTGCTCAAAATCCTGTCAAAAATTCCTGTCTCAGAAAAAAATGCAAAGTCTGGAACTTGGCCAACAAGGCCCTCCTCCTCAAACTGCTGTTTCCCCAACCACAACTCCTCTGAACTCAACTCCTGCTGCTTTCCCCTAGGTCATTTCAATCCCATCATGCCAGCTTGCTTAGTGTTTCTCAATCGCTCTAAACATGCCTCACCTCTGTGCATGTTGTTCTTCTGCCCGAAATACGCTTCTCCAAATACCAGGCAGGACTCTGCTCAAGAAGTCGCCTCATCCGGAAGGGCGTCTCTGACCACTCGAAGGAAACTATCCAACCCACCTCCCTCACTCTCTGTCCCCTCATCCTACTTTCCCTGATCTTCACTAAAATCTTATGTTTTATCCCCGGCTGGTATACTTGTTTATTATTTGTCCTCTCCCACTAAAATGTAAGCTCCACAAAAGCAGGTATTTCTATTCTTCATTTTATTATCAGATAACTTTATTCAATGCATGTCCCAATGCACTTAGCACAGCATCTGGTAACAGCAGACAATCGATAAGCAGTTATTAAATTAATAAATGGTAGGTGTATTAGTTATTTATGGTTGTACAACACATTACCCCCAAAACGTGGTGGCGTAAACCAACAAACTCATTCTCTCGGTCTCTACGGGTCAGAAATTCAGGCCTGGCTTAGCCGGCTGCCTTTGGTGCAGGGTCTCTTAGGCGGTTGTATCCAAGCAGCCAGGTAGGCTTGCGTTCATCTCACAGCTCTGCTCTGCTTGGACAATCTGCTCCCAAGCTCCCTCCACGGCTGTTGTCCAGCCTCTGTCCGTCTCCAGCTCACTTACACAGTTATGGGCAGACCTTGGTTTCTCACCACGTGAACCTCTCAGAGGCTGCTTGACCATTCACAGGATATGGCAGCTAGTGATCCAAGTGACAGGAAGAGGGCCAGAGAGTGTCCAAATGAGAGTGCCCAAGACGGAAGCCATAGCCTACTGTAGCCTAATCGTGGAAGTGACATCCCCCACTGGTGTACTGTACCCATTAGTAGTAAGTCACAGCTCCAGGTAACAACTCAAGGGAAGGGACTACACAAGGGCACGGAGACAAGAGGCAGGGATGGTTGGAACTATCTTAAAGGCTGCCCACCTCAGTGAGCATAATAAAAATCTTTAAAAAACAAAAAACACACCTTGCCCTTTGGCCACCTGACATATTCTTTAGTATATCTGTTTAAATTATTCTATAATCATTATGCAATCATTCATCCCAGTGCTAGTCATTTCCATCTTATGAAACACCAAAAGGCATACACTAACTGTTGAGCATTGCTTGTTACCCAGTATTCGTGAACAGCCCTATCGGAGATGATCCAACTAGCAAGGATCAGTCAACAAAAACAGCTTCCAGAGAAAAAAGAATTATTGAATAAATGTTGCTACGTACATGACATCAGTTGTTAAAAAAAATATGTATTAGACATTGGTTGATATTATAGAAATATCATTAATTTTCTTAGGTTTGATAACGGTATTGTGGTTATGTAGGATAACATCTTCATTCTTAGGAAAGGCACACCGAAATGTTTTAGGAGTAAAGTGTCGTGATATCTGCACCTTACTTTCCAAGAAAACAGGCTACATGGACACACTTACAGGGAGAGGTAATCAGAAGCAGAGTCAGAATTAGAAACCAGGTCTTCAATCTTAGTTATCCTGGAATTCACATTCTCCCTATACCTCTGTACGTCTACTGTGTCCCCTATGGTATGTATCTAGCTACTATATTAAGCAATATTTGTTTTGGGGGGGATGGGGAGGGCAATGAAAGATATGACACTGACCCTCTGCCCCCCAGAAGGTGACAATCTTACTGGGGAAGACAAACTTTATATGCAATATAAAATAATACATGACGAATCTGGCGTGGAACAAACAAATGCCACAAGAGTTCAGAAGA
Organism: Artibeus jamaicensis; assembly: GCF_021234435.1. Classification (NCBI taxonomy): domain Eukaryota; kingdom Metazoa; phylum Chordata; class Mammalia; order Chiroptera; family Phyllostomidae; genus Artibeus; species Artibeus jamaicensis. The sequence continues at coordinate 13,571,276 of NW_026522057.1, forward strand.
GGATTCTAATAAACCTTCAGAGAATAAAATATCTTTAAAACCTCTTTCCTTTAGCAGGTTTCTTATTCTTAGCCTTCTTTCCCTTAAATACTTCTCCTTTATTTCCTTGGCACCAACTGACTGATTATTTCCTACCTAACAAAATTATCTGGAGACTATCTAAACATACAACACATGTTTTGCCTGTTTGGAACACAGGATATGATTTTTTTTAATAACACTGTTTACATTTTTACTGGAAAAACCACTAAGTATACTATCTGAATTTTCTTGCCTTCAGAAGCAATTGTGTTGTTTCAAGTCTTGAGGATGCCAGAAAGCTTGACGATTTAAAAATAACCTCACAAAGAGCTCACTTCCAACACCAGATGGAAAGAAATTACTCTAAAGACACATGTGTGGGAGGACATACATACAACATCATATGATACCATGCAAAGGGTTATATAGTTATGTAATACCATCAAAACTAGCAGGACTCTGCAACTAGTAAGTTAGCAACAGTATCGATTCTCTGAATCATTAAAAAATATAAAAGGGCAAGAAACAGCAAGTGGGTGGTAGCGAAAAAAAGCCTTCACTTTAAGCTGCCTTCCATGTGTCCCCAGTGCACACTGAAATGGTTGGCAGGTAAAATCTGAGGGCTTAAATCCTTGGAGCTCTTGACAGCTCTGCCTGTGTCCATATGGTCAAAACCGGGCGGAGGGAGGACGGAGGAGAGGGAGGGAATAAATTTCAGCAATCTGCACCAAGTGTATTATTAAGGTGAAACACTTTTCATTTGAATATATATAGAGAACATCAAACTGGTAAATTAAAATACACGCTTAACATGTCAATTCAAAATAACACTTCTTAATAAGATATTTAATTTTTATATTCAAAGATATACTGTTAAGATAGCACTGTGTTAAAATGATTCTAATAGGGTTACTTAATTTATGGAAGCATTAAGTAAGGGCTAAACAGCCATTCATCACGAAGGAAGCTTGGCACAGTGCATCCATTCACAAATTACCGAAAGTGTACGTTTCCATTGCACTTGTGGGTCACAGGCTTAAATTTAACTATTTCAAAGTAACCCTACGCTTTCATGTTAAATCACTGAGAGTTTCTCACTCAAGATTGTTAATCATAATTTTCTATGGTTCAATGCAGATATTATCAAAATATAATATGAAAGTTTTCTGAGTGAATATTAATGTAGAGAGTATCTAAACCTCAGTCTATGTTATGTCCAGTGCTATGATTCAGGCATGTAGAGAGCCTACCAAAAGTTGATTTGGATTAGAATTATTTTTTTAGGAGATAGAAGGCATAAGAGCAGTCAGGTTGCATTTATAAATCACAGTTCAATACAGGAGTATATTTTATACCCTTTTTTATCTTATTTTTCCCGCTATTTCCCACAAAATTTCCCACAGAAGAAATTGAGTGGAAATTTCTAATTGGGTGAAAGTGACCCAAAGAGGCTTCAGCCATAGAAGGAAGAGAAGTAGAAATTTAATAAACAATCACAGTTTAATCCACATGGATTTATCTTGGAGATAATTAAGAGACAACTACAAAATGAGAAATGGTCTTAAATTTAAAAAATAAAATAAATAAATACTAAAACAAACATGATGCCAGAATGGCTCTGGAATTTCTATGCAGAAGAGATTTTTAGGGGTAGCATATATATGTAGATGACTTTGGGGAGAGCTGGTGAAGATTAGGAGTAGGGTATATTAAAGTCTCTCTAAGTCATTCCTTGAGTTGTATTGGTCACACCTATAGTATGTTGCTTTTATTTAAAGTTAAAAGAGCTAGCCAATTTATTTTTGAATACTTTAAGATGGGCACAATCCCATCTAAATAAAAATAATTAGCAAAAATAAGTATAAACAGATATTGATCATAATCAGATTCTCCCACTAGACTTTCTAAAACCAACATCTGAAGTAATGTCAGTGAGGTAGCTAATTGGAAATAAGATCAGCACTGGAAATAAAATATCAAGGTCTCCTTTCTTGCAACACCAACTTCTCAATACTGTTCATAACTATAGTTTTTTCTTTATCCTTCTCACTGTGTATTCATTATATAGCAGCAAAGTAAATCCAAACACTAATCTAACCCAATGTGTACACCAGAGTATTTGTTACATTGCATTTTTCCAAAAAAATCATGACACCACTCATAAAAAGGACACAGAATAAACTGTCAGTGACATGCCAACAAATTTAAATAGACAACTAACATATATATTTGAGATCTGGCTATTCTCTAACTAACTAAAAGCCACTATAAATGCAATGAATCAATTACCTTCCAATAATTCTACATAAATAAGGCCCATAACTGATCAATTCATCATGTTATTTTTATCAAAAATTTTAAGTTTCACCTTTGGGAGCAATATTCTGAGAAAAAAGCAAAGTTGTTCATTAGAAAAAAGTTATTAGAATTATTATTGTTTAGCTCAAAAATAAAATAAGGTGATCGGTTCCTTGCTTGCCCAATAAGGGGAAAACAAACCCTTTAGACATAACAGTGAATCTGCATATCAATCTGCATGTGACCAATCATGAATCTGATGAGACTTCTGGAAAAATACACTGGCGGCACTTGGGTTGGCCTGCTTCTTAGACAAAAAGGAAACAGATTAAATGTACACATCTCTTGATTTCAGAACCAAATTCAGTTCCCGAGGGCCACTGCTATTTCCAAAGTTACAATATCAGACCACCAATATTAAGTTGAGTTTGCAAATTCAGTATACAGTGTAAGCAAGCCCGATCACTCACATCACAAATTACAGACTACATATTTTATGTCCCAGTCTACCGGTAAGCACGTTACAGTACCTGCAGAGAATCCAAGAGCCCCTTGACTGCTATCAGAAAACACATTGGACAAGCACAACTGAAAGCTTTCTTAGGAACAGGAGGAAGGGACCCAAATAGCATCGTAAGCACACTATCTCCCATAATATGAATTTGTTAAAAATTAAGAACATTAGCTAAGGAATGAGCTGGAAGGCTAGCTCTGTAATTTCCAGAAATGTTCAATTCAAGCTGCACACAAGAAAACACCACCAGTGAACTTTAAATGTGGGGCACAAACCTGACAAAACAGGAAAAATATGTGGGTCAGATCGCAACAAAATACCACAACCTTTTTTTTCAGAGGCAACAGGAATCATTTAAAATAATTTGTTAACTTAGATATTACAAGTGTTTCTCAAGGAAAAAAGGAGGTAAGGTGAAAGATTAAATATACAAAGAGGGAGATTTGTGTATTATCTTGTTACTATTATGTAAATTATTATATCATGTTATTTTCTGTATTTCACTGAGGAAAAGCCTACTATAAAAGAGCTCACCATATCTACCCCTCACCATATAGGTTTCCTCACTATATCTACTACTGTAATAAATATGATTTGATGTTTAACAAACACCAAGGACCACCAAGGAAGAGAATGGAAGCCTAAGAGCTTTTCTTCACCTACCACCAACCACCAGCTACCATAAGAGCTGCAGCACTTAGGACCTAGACCGTTTTAACGAACACCAGCTGAAGAAAATTCAACTGGCTGGCCCTACTAATGAAGCTCCAAGAAAACTCAAAGCAAAAAAAATTCTTTCAAGTGCCTTCAACATAGGGAGCTTTCCCCCACACTTCAAATTACTAATATAGTTAACACTTTTAAGGTGAGAGAACTGAAAAAGGTCAGGAGGAATATACATGTATGACTAGCACAGATGAAACCACACAGCCAAAGGACAGAGATGGGGAAGTGGGGGTTATTACTGAGCAGTTCTTTTTTGGTTGGAAAATACAGGTAATAAGAATACCTACAGAAACTGAGAATAAATTTGTGTGATTTTAAGCAGCTTTCAGAAAGGATAGCCCTGACCGGTGTAGCTCAGATTGCTGGGTATCATCCTGCAAAGTGAGGGGTCACCGACTGGATTCCCGGTCAGGGCACATGCCTAGGTTGCAGGTTCAGTCCCCGGGCTGGGCACATGTGAGAAGCAGACAATTGATGTTTCTCTCTCACACTGATGTTTCTCTCTCTCTCTTTCTCCCTCCCTTCCCTTCTCTCTAAATATAAGTAAAATCTTTTTTTAAAAAATAAAAGGAAAATAAAGACAGAAGTGCAGATTGGGGTCATACTGTACAAGGACTTACCTATAAGACATTTGGTATAAAACACTGGTATAAATGTTGATAGGATTTCGGTGAGGCCTAAAGCTTAAAAACACTTATTTCTAAGCCTAAATTCAACTCTACAAGGGGGGAAAGTATAGTTTTGTTACTAGAAGAGAAAGGAATCGGGTTAGCGTGCTGAGCTCAGGTCTACCCAGCGAGTTCCCTTTTCACAATGGCAAAGATACTGTGCTTCAGTATCCCCAGGGATATGAGTAATGCCTACCTTTATCTTAATTATAACCTGCTCATAGAAAGCACTCTGAATTAGCACCCTCATTCCAAGGCAATCTGATGTTGAGTCATTATACCCATATTTTTAATCTGTCATTTGAGTGCTTACTGTGTGCCAGATACGCTACTATATAGCCTACATGGGTTATATTAATAACACCCCGAGAAACTATTTCATAAAACCAAAAATTGTACAGCTAACACAGAACTTGTACGTTTCCAATTTACAAAAAAGGAAAATGAAGAGTAGTTAAGTTTCCATTAAAAGTAAGGGTTAATGATACACTCACAAAATTGGGATGAAAAGAAATATACAAAGGAGACATATATATCATATGTATGTTATATATGTGATATCTTATACATGTGCGTATATACTTAATTAAAAGGATGAAGCCAACTAAAACTCTTGCCGAGGACTGAGAATACTGAAAACAGTAATGACTAACAACAGCCTTGAGTACATATCCTCAAGAGAGTATAAATGCACTATAATAATTTCCAAGATACAAGACATAACAGTTTCTTGCAATTTTCCCTAAAAACAGAAAGAGCAGCTGTGAAATCACCCAGACTACTAAAAAAAGCTCAGCATCTCTTTTTAAAAAGACACACACACACACCCCACTATCTCCTAATCAGCAATACACGCCAAAAACCGACAAGTCTCCACAGACTAGTCATTTATGGTAGGTTACAGTTAGAGAAACAACAGAATGACAGTCGCTATCATGTGGCCAGAAACCAATCCGTCAGCAATTTGTTTCATGTGAGGTGACTTTCTCTCTCCAGAGAATGCGCGACGCTGGGAAGAACAAACGGGCTTTGGCAAACCCGGCTCAGGAAGAACAGCCTGCTGATGAATCTTGGAGGGAGAGCCTCCATCCAGGCTCTCCACAGGTATTTAAAAAAAAAAAAAAAAAGGCAGCCCATCGAGCAGGAGGAAATACTTCCAAGGCGACAGATGCGCGAACTGAAAAAGGAGGTCACGGTGCTGAGAGAACAGATTTAACCCGTTGGTCCAGGGAACCGTGAAGGCTAAGGGGGAGCGCGGTTGAGCCCTCCGGGCGGGCGGGCGAACGGTTTAAATGATGCAGGTGGCTATGGCGGGAAGGCCTTCCCGTCCTCGCGGGGCTCCGGCGGCCCTCGGCTGGTGCCCGACTTCCCCAGGCAGCCGCTGCCTCGCCACGAAGAAAGCACTCTGCAGCTGCACCCCACACCTTCGCCACCCGAAAGCTGCGCTCCCCCCCCGAGTAGGTTTCCTGCCGACGCTCCTGCCCCCAGTGCGGTGACTGACGGACCAGACCGCACCGGTTTCCCCGCATCAAAAATAAACCCCAAGCCTAACTTCCAAACGCTCCCCCAGGTCGGCCCCCGCCTCTCTCCCCTCTGGCTCGCCGCTTCCCGGCTCCAGTGCCTTGGCCTCCGGTGTGCGAGGGCGGGAGAGCCCGTGTCCCCGGCCGGGGGCCTGCGGGGGGCTGGAGACAAAGAGGCTGCAGCGACGCTGCGGCCGCCAGGACGCCAGGACCGTCCCCTCGGGGACAGCTCCGTGCCCCGCCCCGGCCCCCCAGCAACCCGCTCCCGAGTCGCAGCCATCTAGCCTCACCCGCGGCCCCGGGGCCCAGGGTCCTGCGCCCGCCCGCCGCTGCAGCTGTGGGATGAACAATGGCAGGAGGAGGCGCCGGCGTCCAGGGCTCTGGCCCTCTGCGACTCGCGGCCCGCCGGCTGCAGGCGAGCTGACTGACTAACCCACCGGCAGTGGGAGGGAACAAGTGAGCAAGCAGGAGGCTCCGCGGCGCGCCCTCCCGCCTTCCCTCTGCGCTGCTAGGCCGGCCCGGCCGGCAGCCAGCCCGCCCGCAGGCACCCGCCCCGCCCACTCTGATCGCCACAACATTGTAGTAAATTTCTATTGGACAGCGCCGGAGGGAAGGAGGGGGCCGGGCCAGCGGCCCCTCAGCCCATTGGATGAGGCCAGGTGGCTCCTCTGGCGCCCCAAACCCCCCTAGGCGGGTAAGGATTGGAGAGCGAAGGAAAAAAGAGGGGAAAAGGCTAGGGGGCTGGCCTCGTGTGCGCACGCGCAGGTCGAACGTGCTCTGGAGTCCGGTGCTCCCAGCCCCTGCAGCACCCACGTGGGTATTGAGGCAGCTAGTGCCCAAAACGAAGGTGAGGCCCTTTCCACCCAGAGGAGGGCCAGGTAAGAGGCTGAGACTTGAAATCCTCAGGGAAAGCGGAGGTTGCTGCCAGACTACTCCAGCCAACTGTCTCCTAATGCACCTAATGACTTCAGTTAAATCACTCAGCTTTTCTGGACCTCAGTTTCCCTTTCTAGTAACCTGACCATCTCTAGATACCATTCTAACCTTGACATTCGATTAGACTTTACCTCTTCTGGCAGATGTATAAGGAATGGAAACCTGAAATGGAGTGTTGTGGACACACCAAGATTTCACTTGTCTTCTGTGTTGAATGATCTCCTAATTCTGCCCTGGAACCCTCAAAATCACAAAAACCTAGCTGAACTCCGGGTTGCTCTGACAATTGCCCTATGTGCCTTTATTTCCTTTCAGAAGTTTCAAAGGTCCCTTGACCCTTTGCATTCCCTGCCAAGTTGGTCCCTGAACAGGCTGGGGCCCCACAGAGCAGAAAGTAGGCTCTGTTTTAAGCATGCTCCCTAAAAGGTAAAACAGGTTCTGCTATTTTCATTTTAGAGAAGAAGAAACCCAAGCAGAGAGGCTTAGACTTGCCAGGGTAAGAAGCCAGGCAATCTGACATCAGAGCCTGTATGTGCCAGCTACATTGTCTCTTGGTATCTAATCACAGCCCTCACAGCACAGCGCAGCCTCTAAAAACAAACTAGCTAGGTCCAGTTCCCAAACCCTAGCACTCCTAATTGTTACACCTTCTCTGTGCCTGTTCTGGACTCCATGAAAAGGGATGATAACAATTCCTACCTTGTAAGAGTTATTGTAGGAATTAAATAAGTTAAAATATGTGAAGTTCTTTGAATAGTGCCTAGGTCAGAGTAAGAGCTACATATGTGTTATGATCACTGCTATTTGGAGACTATAAAATAAGGACTGAGAGGTGTGGAGCTGGCTAACATAATAATAATACATTTGTTAAGCACTCAATTGTTGTCAGCACTGAACTGAGCATATTAAATGAATTATCTGTTTGAAACACCCTGAGAACCCCTAGAGGACCACCTGATTACCCTAGCTAAAACTGCCTCCACTCACACTCCCTTGCCCTGCTCTTATTTTGCTTCATAGCACTTACTTACTTCTACCTGACTCTGCTCCAATAATTGTGTATTATTTATTTGTTGTCTCTCTCAATAGGCTGCTGCAGTATAGACCCATTAGAATGCAAGCTCCAGCAGGGCAGGGACTTTGTCCTTCTTCATCTCATGAACAAGTTATTTTATGTATAAGGAAGTGAGGGTTTCTAAGGTCAGATGATTTGGCCAAAGTCATTCTGTATCCTAAGAATTAAGTCCCTCTTCTTAAATACTCTAGTACCCTGTCTCAGGTCCTCCAGTTCAGCCGTGCTTTTGTTTGAGGGAGTTCTAGCCCTACCACCAAATTCAGATTTATAAAAACCACTATTCTCTGCGCTATGAAGTGCTAGACAATGACACACCATATTGAAGAGGCTTGGTTGGATGCATGGAATGTATAGTATTTAACAAACATCACCCTGAAAAAAGGTAGGAGGTCTCAGGCTAACAGGAAATGGCCAATACAGGCTGTTGTATACCACTCTTAAATTCATAGTGCCATGCAACGCCACACCAAGAACTGTTAGGACAGGCTTTAGAATCTGAAGGACTTATATTCTAGTTCTGGGTTTTAATTCTTAGCCTGAAGATGAAAGAGCTTTGTAAATTGTAAAGTACCATCCACACAAAGGGAATTTTTTTGTTATTAATTAGGCAAACACCATCACCTGTTAAGTTAAATGCCCAGTCCCTAAGTATAGCTGGACCCAATGCATAATTGTTGGGGGTGAGGGATGAGTATTGCCCAATCTGAAGGCGGAGAACTACCCTTACTCATATGCCCATCTGTCCTTTCGAAAGAGGCCTCTGCAAACCAGACATTGAGTCCCAGCTCACCCTGCAGAGGCTGCCACTGGGTACCAAGGTTAAAGATCTCAAGCATCTCCGAAGCTAATCACCTAGATAGAAACTCAGTTTCTTGCCCTTCCTGCTCCATGCTCTCACATCTGGGTGGTGGCTGTGCCATGCTCCAAGCCCCAGGATGGGATCTCTAGGGGCCATCTCTATCCCGCCTGCCAGCTGAGCCTGCCACTGTCTCCCCCATCACCCCTCCTGTTCCTTCCTAGGGAATACAGGCCCCGCTAGCTGCCTGTCAGCCCCTGGAGCAGTCAAGGCCACTAAGGAAAAAAAACAAAGAAAAAAAGATGGCATGAAAGGGTCCTAATCCTCCCCCAGTGCAAACTGAGCTTCAGCAAAGCAAACACCAGCTGCATGGAAGAGGGTGAAATTAGATGGTGAAATTAGGTGGTGACCAGAGGAGGGAGCCTGGGAGGGTAGATGGGACCTCCAATGACCTGGAAGAGATGAGACTGAAAGAAAGCGGGGGTAGAGTGGGGGCACAGTTGGAGTCTGAGCCATTCCCAAATCTGGGACGTAGGCGGATTAGGGACACAGCTGGTCTGACAGCCCAATGATAGGCTCATGGAAAATATCTGTCTGTTGGGAGTGATGGCAAGAGATGAAGAGGGCTTTGAAAAGCTGGGCCCACCAGCAAAGTGCTCCGACCAGCCGCTGTTGAGTAAAAAACCAATCCTGGCACCAAAGGCGCATGAAGAGTAGAGCTTTCCATCCTGGTCATGAAACTGCAGTAATTTCAGACCTTTTAAACACAAATGATAACAAGGCGGGGGACAATTACTATTCATGCAGTGGTATGCCTTTCTATGGGATTATTTTTAGTAGTAGGACTTGAATTGTTCATAGAAAATATATAGTTAAATTAAAAAAAAAAAATTACAATCACCAAAAAGCCATCAGTCACAAATAACCATCGATATTTTGGTGGAAGACTTCCTTTCAAGTACCTTTTCTTGCAGATACTTTTTTCTTTATCTATCTATCTATCTATATATATATATATATATATAATAATTATCATATGAAATTGCTGATTTCATGGGTTAAAAATGATCAAATATCAGAAAAATTTACATGGTTCAACCTGATGCTTTTTAAATTTTAGATCATATATTTTTGGAACTTTTTTCACTTAACCATATATTATGACATTTACATCACCACATTTAACAAAGCCCTGTTATAGTATTATAGTAATAAGTGTATATTCCAAGATGTAGTTAAACCCAAATGTTGGACACTTAGGTCATTTCCCATTTTGTGCTCTTATATGATACCTGACAAACATCCTTTTATCTAAATCATACCCATGATTATTTTTCTAGGATGTATTGACAGCAGCATGTTTTTTCTGTTCTTTCCTAGCGCCGTGAAAGTTTGTTGAATTGAACACATAAAGCCATAAAACAAATCTCAACAACATGAAAGAATCAGCCTATTACCCCACACGAGGCTGCCTGTTCTGGCTGAGATGAAGGCAAAAGAGCTCACGCACACCAGGAAGGCTGTCTGAAAACATAGCCTGTTTTGGCCTCTTTGACACCACGCATTTTGCTTGCAAAATTACATTAAGATCTGTCGTGAAGAGTTTTCTGTACACAGTAAAAGCAAAAAACTAAATGTAAGTAAAATAAATATATTAGCGTTGACCACTGATGTCCTTTCTGCTGTGGAAACACGCCAGAACACAAGGGGCAGAAGGGAAGGAAGCTGACACTGTAAAGAGGGGCTGTGAATGGTTCTAAGATATTCCTTCCGGCCTCTGGATTCACCAAATGTTAGGACTGGACAGGGCCTTAGAGATCGAGACCAAGCGCTAACTTTTAAACAGTTTGAGAAATGGGTCCAGAAACAAGAAGGGACTTGCCCAAGGTCACGCAGTATAGGGGTAGCGAGCCTAAACTTGAACCCAAATCTTCCAGCCCCTACTACAGGATTCTGTTCACTGCCCTCTTCTAAGTTCAGTTACATTCCCCTTCCAAAGCTGGAGGCGAGGCCAAATTCCACAGCCATAAAACCTAGGAATGTCTGAGCTGGAAGGGACTTTAGAGGTAACTGATTATTAAAAATGATGACAACTACATTTATTAGGTGTCTGGCACATACTAAATACTTCATATGCATTATTGCATTCACCTTATACTGGGTTGGCCAAAAAGTCCATATAATTTTTTCTGTAAAATAAAAGACACATTTTTCACTTTCAGCAATAACTTTATTATTTGGATATTTTGAGTATGTCGGCTATCTCCCGCCATTGGATTCCAGTGGATCCAGTGGGTAGAGGCCAAGGGTGCTGCTAAACATCTTCCAATGCATAAGGCAGCCCCACAGCAAAGAATTATTTGGCCAGAAGGTCAACAGTACCAAGCAACTTCGCAAACCACTTTTGACACATTCGATCAGGTACAGCACCTTCTCTTTTCTTGTGTTTCAGTTGCATTTTAACTTTCCTAAAATAATAAAGCATAATATGCCAAAAATGTTGTGCATCTTCTTTCATTTTCAATATTAAAATGGCTGCACAAAAAAAATTCACCAATTTTGATAAGTTGTTTTAAATGCACACTGCTATGACAGCTGTCACGATACAATCTAACAAAACCATTTGAAATGAAGTTAAAGACAACTAACTAAGCACTACCAGAGCCCTTGCACAGCAAAAACTATTTGAACTTTTTGGCCAAGCCAACAGCACCCCTGCGAGATATTACTAGTTTCAACTACGGTTAAAGAAACTACAGCCTAGAACCTGAAACACAGTTGAACTAGTCATGTCTGTCACTGTCCTCTGCCCCACACCACCATGCCTAGTCGCACATACAAGAATCAACCAATGAATAGTTAATAAGCAGAACAACAAATTGATGTCTCTTTCTCTCTCTCTCTCTCTCTCTCTCTCTCTCTCTCTCTCTCTCTCTCTCTCTCTCGGTTAAAAAAGAAAAACTGTCCCTTGACCCCAAGGAAAATCTGTCATGACTGCTTCTGATTGTAGCCCTGAGACATTCAAGGAGGGACGCAAGCATCTGGCCTCTCATGACCCTCCCGCCCCCTTCCCTCACCAGCTGGAATGAGCCTAATGACCCTGATCCAGCAAAGCCTCCAGCTCACTCAAGCTTAACCGACTAATTCTCTCTCCCTAGGGCAGGGACCCCTCTCGGCTAGTGAATTTCCCAAGAAACACGGAATAGGCTCAGTGCCATCGGCTGCTGGAGCCCTTTCTAAAACTGGTCAAGTCAGCCTGGCCCACCTCTGGGAGAGGGCAGAGAAGGAGGAATAGGGAAGAAGGGGGCACTGGGCACCCAGAAATGGCCCAGCTGTGATTCACCCCAAGATCCTTGGAAGCTGCTGTGGCAGTGCAGCCCCTGAGGTGCCCATCTAGCGTTTAGCTCATCTCAATTTCCTAGCTTTCCAGAGACCCAGAGGGCTTCAGTGGGGAGGAAAGAGACAAATAGCTACAAATAACTTCTAGCCTTAGCTCTGCCAAAAGTTTACGGTGTGACCCTGGGTGAGTCACTTACCCTCTATCTTAGATCAGGCTGCCACAACAAAACACCGCAGCCCGGGTGGCTTAAGCAACAGAAATTCACTTTCCCACAGTTTCGAAGGCTGGAAGTCCGAGATCAGGATGCCAGCCTGGCTGGGTTCTGATGAAGGCTCTCTTCCTGGCTTGTAGGTGGCTGCCTTCTCTCTGTGTGCTTACGTGGCAGGGAGAGCCAGCTCTCGGGTGTCGCTTCTTATAAGGGTACTAATCCCATCACCAGGGCTGCTCCCTTATGTCCTCATCTAGTCGTAATTACCCCTGAAAGGTAATTACTTGCATCTCCATGATGGTCTTTATAAGACGACCAGCAAAGGTGGATTGAACACTCACTGTGGGCCTAGGCACCTGGCCTGCACCCTCCTATTTAGCTCTCACAGCAACCTGATGGCGTGAGCACTATTTTAACCCCACTCTATAGCTTTGGGAGCGGAAGTCAGAGAAGTGAAGCAGTTTGCCCCATGTTACACATTTGGTGCCCTTGTTACACCCCTACAGAAAGGGGTGTAGTTGAGAAGCCAGGTGTGTCTGGCTCCGGAAGTCTGTCCTCTGCCAACTATACTACCCTGCCTCTCTTTCTCAATGAAGCCAAGGAGGTGTCTTTACCTCTAATTGACAGATGAGAAAGCTGAGACCCAGAAAGAGGCAGTGGTCTGTGGGCCCCAGGTGACCCAACAACTCAGTAGTTAAGCAGGGATTTGAACCAGGCTCCTGAGTCCTATACCCAGGGTCATTTCCCCTACCCCTACTACCTGCATCCTGAGCATCGGAAAATGCCCCTCTCTGCTGGACACTGGGAAACACCTGGCATCCCCAGGGGCATAGGGAGCCCCCTCTATTTAGGAGTGTTGGGGAGAAACTTGGCAGAATACCACCTGGGGAAGAGAGCAGCTGAGCTGGTTATTCAAAGCGTCCCTAGCTGGGGCTACCTCCATCTGGGTGTCCCTCAGCCACCCAGGTAGAATCTTCCTTCCCGACCCAGGGAAGGGGGCAGTTACAGAGGAAGCTGCTCTGGGCCTGGGCCGCGGTGGCTGGTGCAGCTCTCTGCTGCAATTTCTGCTTTCTGGGGGAAAACAAAAGCTGGATCCTCTGAACCTAACTGCTAATTACCAATAATGACATAATAACCATCGTGGGCCCAACAGCCAAACAGCCTCAACTAGAAATACTGCATAGTTCGGGCTCAGAAACAAAACGTCTGGGGCACTCGAACTGAAACTGGTGCCCTGGCAGGAAATGTCAGGAGCAGAAGGGCTTCAGGGTTGACCCAGCCAAAGTCTTATCTGACAGATGGAGAGGATGGTGCCCACTCGTGCAGTTACTTATTGAGAATCTACTATGTGCTTAGCACAGTGCTAGACCCAGGGAGGAAAGGCTTTATCTATTTATTAATCCATTCCACAAATATTTACTGAGCGCCTGCCATGAACCACGCACTGTTCTAGGTACAGGGAATATAACACTGAATAAGACAAACAAAAATCACTGTCATCACTGAGCTTACATTCCAGTCAGGGGAGGCAAACAATACACAAATGTTCAATAAAATATAGCATGTTGGACAGCGATAGTGCTGTGGGGGAAAATATGCCAGGATGGAGAATAGGGAGTATTGCTGTTGCAACAGGAAAGAGTGTTACAATATTAAATAGGCTAGTGAGGAAGGGATTTACTGAGAAGGGGGCAAAAACAAAAAAATTAAGATGAGAGGACAGTCACAAAAGTATTCGGAGGTAGAATCTTCCTGGCCGAAGGGACCAGCAAGTGCAAAGGTCCTGGGGCAGAAGTGTGCCTGGTGTATTCGAGAACTTCCTTGACATCATACCTCCAGTCATTAACAGAACTGGGAGAGGAAAGGAATCAGACAGACTGATCACCCACTGTGCACTTGAATTCTCTCAAGCCTTAGGACAATTCTGGAGGTAAGGATCATGCTCGCTATTCCACCATTTTACAGTGGAGGGAGTGAAACCCAAAGAAAAAAGTAACTGATCCCACATCAAACAGCTAGAATAGATGGATCTATTTGACTCCAGCTTCCTCCAGCCTCCCTGCTCCCCTTCTCTGTGTCCTGTGTATCCAAATCCAAAATATTTGCTGAGTGAATGAATGATAAGGAATAAAACCTGCACATATCTCAAGCCCTGCCCTCTCGATGAACTGTTTTCTGATCAGTCATGACTGATTTTTTCTTCTTGTCTTCACTCAATCATGAGTAACAACAATAATTCCGATGTGCCACCTATACTCTGAGAACTTTCCCCAAATTATCTAATTTAGCCTTTGAGTAATCCTAGGAGAAGGTGCTAATATTTTTTCCCATTTTATAAGTGAAAAACAAAAACAAAAGATCACTGATGTAAAACAACTTGCTGTGCTGAAGGTACCCCCATTGGCAAGTGGTGGGGCTGGGATTTGAATGAAATCTGCCGGCTCCCAAATCCCTTTTTTTACCCCATCATATCTGTAGAAACCTCTGACATCACTCCATCCCCTTCCTTTTATAGATCAGAAAACAAACGCAGTGGCATTTGATCAGAGAAGGCTGCAGAAGGGAACTGTCCTCATGTGGCTTCTGGAAGGGAGATTGTGCAGGCACAGAGCCAGGAGGACAGAGAGCATCTGGGGGCAGGGGCCAAAACCAGGCCGCGGGTGAGGCTAGCGTGTTCCAGCCAACCAAAAGAGGGGGAATTTGGGGTAGGGGTGGGGGGAGACGCTGAGCCTCTGGCTTTCAAAACCAGTTTATTGGGTGTTATTTGTTCAACAAGAGACTGTATCAAAACGCCAAGTCTCTAGACTGGAAAGACGTAGGGCAGGGAAGACTCTTGGAGGCAGCAATTACAATAGCAATGGCACTGGCTACCTACCATTGAGGACTCGCAGAGCTGAGCACTGGACTGTGCTTCACCTGCATTTGCCGGTCCTCACAGTAAAATCAGCCCCTTACACAGCAGAGGAAACTGAGGCTCAGAGTAATACAGTGACCACCCAGGTCAGTCATCATATTGCACCCATTCATAGGATGGTGCAGAAAAGAGTCTAGAGACTTCGGTCCTGCCCCGTGACCTTGTACCATTAGCCACCTGCTCTGAGCTGAGGTTCTGTGTCTGTCCCAAGAAGGAATTGGTCGCCGGCCTCTACCGTAGAATCCAGGAGGCTCAGGGATCCAGGTCTGCCCAGACTATGGGGTCTCCCACGGATACAGAACTTCATACTTGCTCTTCTCCCAACCAGACAGAAAAAAAAGACCTGATTACCAGCTTCCAGAGAGAAAAAAATAAAATTGCATTTTTTTTCAAAGTATTTGTCCCTTTTTCAAGACTGCTGCTGGCTTTGGCCTCTAGCCAGGAAGAAGCTTCTAGGGTGGGAAGTTGGGAGGAGCCCAGGCCTCAAGACCGAGTGTCCTTGGGCCTGAAGCCAAGGGGAGCCAAGGGACAGGAGAGAGTGGGCTGGCGGTGGGCCAGGGCCCCTCTGGAGATTTGGGCTTTTTTCTTAATCCCTTCCTTCCTTTCTGGGCCAGATCAGGCTGCCAAAAGAGAGAGGGGAAGCAGTGGGTAGGACTAAGGGGACAGAGCAGTTCAAATCCTGATGCAATAATCCTTTTTACGTGTGTCCATTCCCTGTGCAAGGCCCCTCGTGGGGATTATCTTATTGAAGCCTCCACCCCTCCCTGTGAGGAAGGCCTGCTGTCCCCACTTCACTGAGGTGGAAACTAAGGTTCAGAGGGGACTGCAGGCCACACTACTTCTAAGTGGCAGCTGGTGGAGAGCCCAGGTGTTGACTCCAGAGAGAGGCAGCCACTAGGTTTGACTAAGGTCAGATGGGAAAGGAACAAGGAGAGGAGGCAGGCGAGGAACGGGGTGGGAAGGGCCCTGGCAGTCTCAGTGAGAACAGGCAGTTGTGAGGATGAAGGGAGGAGAGGGCAGCAAGTGATCATCTGCAAAGTGACTGTCTGCACAGCCCAGCTCGGTCAGGCCCTGCCTCCCCGACCAGCTTCTCTCCCTCCACCACCTGCCTCTGCCTTCACACTCTCGCCACACCAAACTACAGAACTCAGTCCCTGAGCACATTAAGTGGGTTCAAGCCTTCACACATGCTATTCCCTAAGCCGAGAAATTTGTTCCCTCCACCAACCACCGAGAGAGCTCTTATTCATCCTTCAAATTCCAGGTTAGATATCTGTTCACCTGATGCCTAGAAAGAGTTAACTACCTGCTGAGCTGGCCTTGCTCGGAAGTGCTTCACGCTGACCTGAATGAGACAGAGGAACCCTGTCTTAGTCATCTTTGTGCCCCCAAAACATAGTACACAGTCAGTGTTCAAGAAATTATTATTGTCTCTAATTACATTTTTATCACTGAGTCTTTCAGGCAGACAAAGCAGGCTTTCTTATATTTGCTCTCAAGGAGAGGAAAAGGAAGGCGAGAGAGAGTGACTTCAGAGGTCACGCAGACATTCGGTGACACTGGTTGCACTAGAAGCCAGGGCTTCTCTGTACCACACAGTCCCTGCGTGGCCCCTTCCCCAAAGAGCTGTCTTTGCTGCCAGACCTGCCGCCATCACCACAAAGGACCCCCTCCCCCAAGGCAAGAGTCGGGGGTGTGAGCCCTGGTGACCAGGGGCCTTGCCCAGTGTCTAGCTCAGACATAGGTGCTCCTGGGGAAACTGAGGCAGAAGGTGGCAAGGAGCAGACAGGTGGCATCCCCTGTCCCAGCCTGGCTCTGGTTCCTCCTCCCACCATGTCCCTCGGCCAGAGACCCCACCAGGCCCCAACACCCTCCAGACCTCAAGATTTCCCTCACCTCTTTTCTCACCTACCCCTGCAATCCACTATCACATCCCACTGGCTCAGCCCCCTAGACAGACCTCGCACGCACCCCACCGCTCCCCATCCCAGCACAATCCTTGCCCCATATCTCAGCATCTCTCTCCTGGAGACTTGCCTCCATCCCTCCCCTCCTGTTCATCCTCCACACCAAGTGATCCTCCCAAATACAAGCCTGACCATGTCATTCCCCTGCTTAATATCGGATGCCTCCCCATCGCCCTCCAAGTCAAGTTCGCCAATGCTCCTGAGCCCAGCGCTCCAGCCCCAATTCCCCGAGTGCAGGTCATGGCTCCATAGGTCAGCAAGGCGGTTCCTGCAATGAGGAGCACTGCTTCTGCTGGACTTTGCCTGAGAAGGTGTCCACATTTCACACTTTAGTGCATTGGTCAAGGTGGAGTTGGTGGATTCTGTACCCTTCTCCCCAAAACCAGACTCTGAGCTCCCAGGGAGGTAGGGGGCAGAGACAACACAGATTCGTCTCTGTGTCCCATGCCCTGTGACAGACCGGGTATTAGTGAATGCAGGTGACGCGGTCAAAGCAGATGGCTAGGTGACTAGATGACCTTTCAAGAGGTCTCCTCCCTCCCTTCACCTCACAGGTGCCTTTCAGAACCTGTCAGACTAGCTTGCTCCCTGCCTGTCTCCAGCAGACCCCTCCCAGACATGGTCTCCACTGTCGGAAAAGGGATATCTTTATAATCCCAAAATTATACTCATAATTACACCTACAATAATAACACTAATTACCATCATTGATTACTCACCGTGTGCCTCATATGCATTATTAATCCTCAAAAGAACTCTCCATGATCTAGAAGATAGGTGGGTTTTTTGATTATCCCCATTTTACAGGGAAGGAAACTAAGGCTCCAAGAGGTCAAATATCTTGCCCAAGGTCACAAGATAAGTAAGCAATAGATATGGAATTCAAAGCCAGGTCTGTCTGACTCAACCACTATGGTGTCTGGCTTTCTCCTGTTTTCAGTTGTCTTTTCTCTTCAAAACTCTCAGAGCAGCAAGCCTGGGAGGAGGTACTGTGTGTGTGCATGCGTGTGTGTGCATGCGTGTGTGTGCATGCGTGTGTGCGTGTGTGTGTGTGAATGTATTCACTCAGCAAACATTTCAGCAGTTCCCGCTGGCCCTGTGCTGGGCGCTGGAGATGAACACAGATGACTCTGCCTCCTTGGGGGAGATAAGAGAGTCTCACACTAAGAATTTGGGCTTTGGGGTGAGCAGCCTTGAGACTGAGCCCCAGCTCCACCCCTATATAACTATGTGACTTTGGGGAACTCACTTGGTTTACTCGGCACCAGTTCCCTCCTCCATAAAGTGGGGATCATAATGCCTGACTCCCTGGGAGGACTAGATGAGATAATGTGTCTAAAATAGCATAAACAACCAGTCCAGCATATCAGACATATCCAATAAATGGCAATAATACATATAATGACTAGAGATTCTCTGGATCCCTAGGCTGTGGTGGGATTAATTCTCCAGGGCCCTCCCTGGAGCCTCCTCAGCCAGACCCAAAGAGTAATAGCAGTGTTAATGCCTAACCCACCCAGTATCTCATTAAATAATTCTTCCAGGGAAGCGTCCCTTATTAAGCCTAGTTTGTAGGTTTGGCAATGGAGGCCCAGAGAAGGTAGGTTACTGAATCAAGTCACACAGCAAAAGAATGGCCACACTTGGACTTCCACTGAGCTACTTGTACACTAGGCAGAGCCCAGCCCTATCCCAGGGCCCTGACCAGGCTGCTGAGGAGTGTGGGGCTCCTGCTTCCTAGATTCTAGCCCCAGCGAGGTGAGAACTTAAAAGGAGGAGAAAGGAGCCAAAAAGAGGGGCCCTTTACTTGATCCCCTTCCAAAATGAGCCCAGGGCTGGGAGGAAACCACCAGTGCCCACTCAGGCCCTGGGCTGGGCACTTCTCCTTGGCCATGCCTTTGTAGGGGAAGTGTTATGATATGCACGTCACAGATGAGGTCTCCTAGATTCAGGGAAGTTAAAGATTCGTCCAAGGTCACGGAGTGAGGGAAGTAGAAGTACGGGGAGGCAGAGCCTCTCCTCACCCCTCCCATCTTTAGCCCCAGATCTCCCCAGCCCTCCCTCTCTTCTGAGGAAACCGAGAGGCTCTGCCACTCCCTCCCCCAGGCCCCTTGCTGCTGACTGATGGACGTGGTACTCAGCCACACACTCATTCGAAGGACCCAGAGCTCACTTCACAGAGCTCTGCCCCTCAGCCTCAGGAACTCAGTCTAGTGAGCAAAGAGGAAACCCACATTCATGAGCCCTTATGATGCTGGGCACTTTGTATCTATTAGCCTTTTAATCCAATACAAAGAACACTGATGGGCATAGTGGCACTTAATGAATAAACAGGTTCATTCAGAAATATTCATTGAGCACCTACTACCTGCCACTATATCCTCGGTGCTGGGGCTACAGCAGTGAACAGTTGAACAAAAATCCCTGCCCTCATAGGCATTACATGAAGAAAAGAACAAACATACCTGTGTTGGGTAGAAGCTAATATTTCTCATCCCATTTCACAGATGAGAAACTGAGGTGCAAAGATGCACCCAGCTACAAGTGGCAGAACAAGGATTTTATTCCCGTCCAGTCTGGCCCCGAAGACCCTTGTATCGTATCATGGGACCCCCCCAAATCACAGCAGTGTGTTGAGCATCAGGAGTGAAATCAGCGGGTTGTGGTAGGATCCCACAGTACTCTCTCAATTCTTCCGTCCCTGCCCCTGGCCTCCCTTCACTCCTCCTAGTGGCCCCAGAGCCACGGGACATGCATTAGAATCAAGCCCACAGGGCGGCCACTTAGCCAACCAAGTACTCACCCAGAAGAAGCCATCGGGGTCGTGCAGCCAATCAGGAGAAGCCATGGAGCCATCGCCACATGGAAGCAAAGGACAGCAGTGAGACACAAGTACCACCAACAGACAAACTCTTTGGGGCCCCCTCTTCGGCCTGGGCCTGGGCCAGGGGTGAAACTCTGCCCTCCCTCCACCTCTGCTGGGGCCCTGCTGGGGCAGACGGCCCCTCACACAGCAATCTGACCATGTGATAATCCACCCTGAGCTCATCTGGACGCCCAGGGCACAGCCCACTGGAGGCAGCAAGATCCCTAAGGACAAATACTAACTGAGCACCTACTGTGTGCCAGGTGTTGGGGCTCAATATAAAGAAAATAGACACAATCCCTGTCCTCGGGGAGCTGGCAGTGCAGTGAGGACCCAGTCACGTGGTATTGACTGATTACAGCTGTGCTGAATGCTCCAAGGTGGAAACCTAAGAGTTTGGGTTCAAACCCTGGGCCTACCAGTCACAAGCTGTATGATATTGGACCTATTTCTTAACTCCTCTGTGACTCAATTATTCATCTGTACAATGAAAATAGCATTAGTACCAACCTCCAGGGGTGTTATGAGGGTTAAATGAGTGACTATATGAGGGACCTCCAAAAAAAAGATTTTATTTATTTTAAAAGTGTGTATTTATTCTCACATGTTTAAACTTCAGTCGCCTTCAAAGTACTCTCTATTTGATGCAATACACCTATCAAGACTTTTCCTCTGCTCAAAACAGTTTTGACTCATTGATTTTGATGCCTCTTATTGCTTCTGCTGTTTTTTTGTTTCACCTCTTCTACATCGGTTTCCCTTTAAGGAGTTTTTTCATCCCGGGAAACAACAAAAAAAAGTTGCTGGGGGAGAGACTGGGTGATAGGGGAGGTGGGGCACGGGAGTCATGCCTTTTCGGTCAAAAACTGCTGAGCCTCAGTGAAGTGTGGGCCAGTGCACGCGTAAATCACCCATCGAGAAACGGGCAAATGCATTGAAAGAGTCTTAAAAAAAGTCACTGAAGCCGAATGTAGCCTCTCACTACAACGCCAGCTGGTGCACTATGACACAGACACACACTCACCTGGCGGGGAAAGCCTGTACTGCAAGGGGCCCACCCCCCAGAAGATAATTCTGGGGCCGTGGGGGGGTCCCCTCTCATACATAAAACGTTTTGCACAATGTCTGGCACACAGTGAACTGTCCGTCAGTGTCAGCTGCTGTTACCCCAGGGAGCTGTAGGCATGGGTTTTAGAGGGACTGAGAATGGGTCAGGCCACCGCCTGCCTGACAAGGTAGAGGTTGAAGGAGACAGTGAGAGCTGAAGCTCTGAGCCCAGTGCCTGACACATGGTAACTATTCAATAAACAGTGGTGGCGTTCTTACAGCTGTTCTCCGCACTTCACCAGCATAAAGCACCTCAGCAGAGGTGCTGTCAGAAGTGCCTTCTCCCCTCAAACACACACCCAGAACTGCAGCTTTGTACTGAAAGTACCCCGCACCCATATTCTCACCTGATTCCACAAATGCCTGATCTCCTCTGACCTTCGCAATAACCCAGGAAGTGGACAAATGGGAAATTATTATTATACCCATTTTACAGATGATGGCGGTGAGAGGGTACTCACTCCTCTGTGTGTTTCTGGCCTCGTTACGTGGTCAAGCCAGGATTCCAGCTGGCATCTGCCTGGATTTTGTTCTGCGGGTCCTTGTTTGCTCCTTTCCCTGCAGTCTCTGCAGCACTAGCTGCACAGCCCCAGACAAGCCTTGGAACCTCTCCAACCTCAGGCTCTTCATCTGAAATAGCTGCCAGCCCAGGATCTGAGCTGTTCCCAACCCAAACTCTTCCTCCACGGGCTCACTGCTACCCCAACCCCACCTCTAACCTTTTACCCCATCATTGACTTCAGTCATGAACCCATGAACCCAGAAATGTCTGCACTCAACTACTAAAATTCAAGTTTTACCGATGAAGATACTGAAGTTCCAAGTTGGCCACAAAACCAAGGTTGCCTTTTAGTGCCCAGCTCTTGCACCTGGCTGTCTGGGGAAACTTCCGGTGGGGCTCTGACCCACAGGATGCCCCTTCTGCTCCTTCCCCCAAACCAGGCGCAATTGGGCACTGGCACAGCCTGTGCCCAGCTCCCCACCTGAATACACCAGAGCTCCAAGCTCAACCAGCAGGGGTCAGGCAGGTTCCAGAAGTTAAGGGATAGGCAATATGGACACAGGTAAGGGTGAGTACCTATAGAAGAGAGGCTTCCCCTTTTAGTGAGTCTGGGCTTTGAAGTCAGACAGATCTAGGTTCAAATCCCAGCCTGGGCACTTCCTAGCTGTGTGACTTTGGTCAAGTTGATTCATTTCCCTGAATGCCTGTGAAATAAAGATAATTCCTATTTCCTCATGAGGTTGTAAGGATGACATCAGTTAATAATGCATATGGAAGGCTTAGCACAGAGTTCCATGTACAGTAAGTATGGCTCTCATTATGCTTAGAGAATGTAGGCCAAGAAAAGGACTTGGGGGCACACCACACCCAACCTTGCCCTTGCCCTACACTGTCCACTGCCCCTTATGTGGGTGAGGTAGGGGGTGGTCTAAGTCCCAAAACAGGAACTGGAGACTACAGCAATGGGGGCTGTAAGACCGTTAGAGACTCCAGGTTCGTCTCCCCCTCTCATTTCCCGGAAAGACAAAATGAAACCCAGGGAGAAAAGTAATTGGTCCACAGACTACAAGGAGGTAAAACCCTGCCTCCTTTCATAAAAATCTGAATCTTAGGACCTGGGGAAATTCTGAGTGTGCCCCACCCAGGGACGATTATAAAGATTCATTCTGTTAGCCCCTAGCAAATGTCAGCTCACCATAACCTGTATGGTGAGCCCTGCACAGGTATCCTGTTCAGCTCTGAGGCTAGGAAACCTCTATGGTACACAGTAGGTACTCAAGAAAGGCTTAGGGTATAACCCTATGAAGTTTCTCTGTGGTTCCATGGCTTTGCTCAGGCTCTCCCTCCAGGGGTTTCTCCTTGTTATCTCTCTTCAGTCACTCCCACCCTGGCCTCCGTCTCACCCTGCAGCCCAGGTCCCATAAACTGGGCCCAACCCCAGCCAGCAGAGTTCTGGGCCTCCAGAGGCCTGTACAGTGTCAGCACCTTCCCAGCCAGACCGGGATGTTCCTGCTCAGCACAGCTAGCCGGGCTCCTGGCCAGGATCCACTATGCAGAGGGGGTGCTGGCTCTGCCCTGGCAGAGGCCCCACCCCCACTGGCCTGGGGCGTGGGGCAGCCTGGGAGCCCTAGGAGCCCTGGGAGCTTCTATCAGCACCACTGGGGCCTACAGAAGGGACACCAGCCTGGTCTAGGCAGCACGGGGATGAGCCGATCAGCAGACAGACAGGTGTGGGCTTCCTCACCTCACTGAGTATCACCTACACACCCAGGTGCTCCACCTGTATCCCACATTGCTGAGACCTGGCAGGTCCTACCTGGTTCTGCTATACACACAGAGGAAACCTCAGGGCTTCTCCACTCCATTCCTCTCTTAAAACACCTCCATTGGCCAGCTCCCAGACCTGCTACCACTCTGGTCCCGCACACTCATTACCTCATTCGATCCTGCTCATGCCTGTGAGACCCAAATTATTGACTAAGAAGGAACCTGGGACTCAGAGAGGTAAACTGACTCACACCACAACATCACACAGCAGGAAAATGGCAGAGCCAAGATTCGAACCCAGTTCTGCTGCATGAAAAACTTATGGGACACAGGATGTCCCCAACCCTCCCTCTTCTCCACTTTCTACAGCTTCTGGATCCCCTTCTTCCCAAAAGTTCTACCTCCTCCCCCATTCCTAGTCAGAATTAAGAATTCCCATCTCACGACTGCTATTACACCTTGTTGACCTGCCCAACGGCAGCAGGGCACAGGAGTTATTTCTGAAGTGTCTGTCTCTGACACACAGAAAGGCCTTGAAGGCAGAGAGTAATCCCAGTAGGTGGTCCTTAGACCCGATAGTCTGTACCTTCTATCTCCACCGCCCCCTTCCCCCACCCCCACACAAAAGTCCTCTGGCCTCCTGCTGTTGATCTCCCCATCCCCCGCCTCCTGCTCAGCCTAGCCTCCAGGCCTGTAACTGGGGTGACTGTGGGGAGCTCACTGAATCCTCAGGGGCCCTGTGCCAGCGCTCTGGCCCCACCCTCTCCCCTTCCGTAGCTGGGGATCTGACCCAGACCTGACACCAGGCAGTTCTCACAGGGACTCCCAGCTGCCCTAAGCATCAGCCCCAGCCCGGAGCTCCTCAAGCCTCCTTCTTCTAGAGAGAAGGGCTCCAGAAACACAGAAGGGGAACACTGCCTAAAACACTGCCTAAAGTCAGCCACTCCCTCCCAAGTGAAGCTATGGGCCTAGCAATAACATCCCCCAAACCTACCGGGATAGTTCTCCCCTCCCCTCTTCTGGAGCAAACTTGGGCTGGGGTCTGTCTGGGCAAGTCCCCGCCTCTAATTTGTCGGAGGGGAGAACTGTTCTACCTCTAAGAAGTGGGGTCTGCCAGAAAGTGTAGGCTAGGACAAGAAAACTCTAGTAGGAAAACAGAGGACAGGGAGAGGGAGAAACTGGGGACCGGGCTACACAGAGACCAGAGATGAGAGACACGGGGAATCGGGGAATGAGAGGGAGCAGGAATCTACGGCCAACAGAGAGACCAGGGAGAGACCAGAGAGAGAGGGAAGTCCCCTAGACCAAGCCTGGAAGGGCGCGTGCCGGGCAGTGCCGGAGCCCCAGCTCGCGGGTCCCGCAGTCCGGAAACTCAAAGTCAGTTACGTAAGGACCGGAGTGGGGCGCGGGACCCGGGGCTCCGGGTGCCCCGTCCCGGGGGGCGCCTCCCGCACTCCCATGGGCTCCTGCCCGCGCCACGGAAGATCCAGCAAGAGCCTGCGGGGCGGTCAGGGCGGGGTTGGGAGGAGGGGACCTTCGGTTGCACCACTCCGCAGAGGCCGGCCGGCGGGAACCAAACCCAGGACCCCCGCCCCAGACAGGCCCGAGACTCGCTGCGACCGTCAGCGGCAGGAGTCCAGCTCCGGACCCGAGCTCCCGGTCCTCCTCTTCTGTCGCCAGTGCCCCTCCCCGCACCCTGAACTTGGAAATGCCGAAGACCCTCTGGACCCCTACTTCGGACCTTGGAACCCGAGGCCCCTAGACACCCCTACACACACACACACACACACACACACACACACACGCTCCTGACCCTTACACTCAGTTCTCTCTGGTACCGGGACGGCCTGGGCCCTTGGGAGTGGGTCCATCTGGTCTCCTCCCGTCCCTCCCGGAGACCCGGGGAAGCTCCGTGAGTGGTCCAGGCTCACCTGTGCCGGACGGGGCGGGGAACTGGCCGGGCCAGGCCGAGCCGGGCCGCGTTCTCGCTGTCCTCCGTTCTCTCCCTTTAAGAGGTTCCTGCCACTTTGCCCGGCTGGGGGCCTCCACCTGCACTGACAGGGCAACTCTGGCTGAGGCCCCGCCCCCAACCCGGGAGGCCTCCCGATTGGCATGAGCAACTGTCAATCGGCGGGGCGGTGGAGAGGACTGGGCGGAGGAGCGCGAGCGTAGAAACCGGGAAGGGGCGGGGGCTGCAGGTGCGGCAGAACCCGGACGCCTAGCCCGGGACAGCCGCGTGTTAACCTCAGAGGTTCAGGGGAGGGTTGAGCAGGAAGCTACTGGATTGGCTAGTATGGTCTCTGACGTCATGTGCAAAAGTATGATGCAATTTGCCATGTGGTGCTGCCCCTAAGGGCAAAAAGGGAGGTAGGAGGGTAGTTGTCACAGGGAACCTAAGGAAGTGTGACCTTGGCGAGACACCTGGATCACCTGCTCACCATTTCATCCTGTATGACCTTGAGCAAGTCACTTCTCTGAATCTGAGTTTCCTCAACGATAAACCTTACTATGACTTCCTGAGATTAGCAATATAGCAAGCATAGCTCTGGCACACAGTAGGAGACTCCGTGAATGCAGGTTCTGGTCCCTCTCATTCCCATCTTGCACTCTTCTCAGAGACTTTCCCCTCCTGCTGGTCCATCTTGGTGCTAGAAGTGGCTTATATAGTCAGGGACCCAAGTCTCCTCGCCTCTACCTCATTTCAGACCTGTGCTCAAATAAGCTGAATGGCAGGAAACTCACCACCTTCCAGGCTGGCCTCATTCATTTCAAAACCGTCCTGAGACTTCAAAAGCTCTCCCTAAAATTAAGGCCAAATCTGCCCTCTATGATTTCTGCCCACAGAGAACAAACCTAATCCCTCTTCTATGTAGAGGTATCACAGAATCATAGGATATTTCAAGTCAGAGAGCTATGGAGAGCTTACCACTCTTTTGCACAAATGGGAAAAACTGAGGCCCACTGTGGGCAAGTAACATCCTATGGTTCAGTGGTCTTTCTGTTAGATGGGCTCTGGAATCAGGCTGCCTGGGTCTCAGTCTTCAATGGCGCCACTCACTAACTGTGCATTATTTTGGGCAAGCTACTAACCCTCTGCAAGCCAGTTTCCTCCTCTGTAAAATGGGGTTAATAAAACCCCATTCATCAAAAGGTTGTTGTGAGAATTAAATGAAATAATCCATGTAAAGTACTGGGAACAGTGCCAATCTCAGGGTAAGCATCCGAAAAATGGTTAACATTTGTTATAGTGACTGATGTTAAGGTTATATCAGGATAATAAGTTCATGTGTTGTCCCATTCCCACCCTCAAATTTGCTGAAGCCTCCTCTGAGTCAGGTCTTCTTCGAGGCCCCAAGACCCTGGTCCCTGCCTTCATGAAGGGTCACAGAGGAGGGTCTGACTGAGGCGCCAGATCTAAGGGATGCTTTCTGATACAAGCGGGTGGGCTCCAACACATCAGAAAAGACTTAGTTCCCTTAACCAGAAATATGGACAGTCGGGACCCTGTCAGTCCCTAGCCCTGTGGACCCTGGGGAAGGCTGACCTACACGCCCAGGCTCCCGAGCATAGTGACACACCTTCCACCTGTCCACATTTTCACTTGCCCACCAGGTGACACGGCCTTGTGGTGAATTAAGGGCTTGGGATTTGGTGGCCGTTGTGTTTTGGCTCTGTGTTTTACCAGCTTTGTACCTTGGGGCAAGTCACTTTCTCTCTGGGGTAAAAGGACTAATAATAGCCCCAACTCTACATAGAGCTGTTGCGAAAATTAAATGAGAGTTATGTGAAAATACATGTGCAAATACCCAGTAGTGGATCTATTACTATTTTTAATTGCTCCCACAAGTATTCTCGCACCCAGGAGAGAATGCCTTGATTTAGCCTCAGTAAACAGGGGGTTCCTCTCCAGCTCCCCCCATTCTGACTCAGGTCTTCAACCGAAGGGGCGAGGCAGGCGCAGGGAATCCCCGCAGCAGCCGGGAGTACACTTAGGAGCGCCACAGGCCACGCCCCCTCCCTGATTGGGGTGGGCAAGTGGCTCCGGCTGCGCCTTGGGCCGAGCTGCCTGTGCGTGACTCAGCAGGGCCAGCGCCTGCTCTGCCTGATAAGGATGTGTGCTTGTGAACATGTGTGCGTGTTGGGGATGGCCAGGAAGGGCTCTGTCTCTGAGTTTGTGAGTGAGAAGCACATGTAGGAGTGTGTTTGTGATCTTGATGTGTCTCTCATCTTTGTGTATTTGTGTGTATGGGAGTGCATCTGTGTGTGTGTGAAGGTGTGCTCATGTGTTGGTGAGTTTGCATAGAAGGTGTGATTCTGTGTGTGTCTGTCTCCATGTGTCATATAAAAAGGTTTCCCCCAACCCTGTTCCAGGGCCTGAGGACCAAGAGAGCTCTGCCCTGCCCCAGGGGCCTCTATGTCCACACAGCCTGCGTTTCTTATTGAGGTGCCTTGTGTACTTGTAAGGGTGAACGTGGTCTTGTTGGCCACTGCAGAGGTGAGGCTGGGGGTGCTTTCACCCCTGCCCCACTGCCTCTGCCTGTGAAATCTCCACCTCCCTCCCCTGAATATTGGAGGCAATTTGCTACCTGAGATGCTCCTGGTGAAAGGAGACCTCCGGAGGAGGCAACTGACAGTTAGTGATCACTATTGTACATGCATTCTCTCATTCGATCCCATTGAATCCTTACAGCCAAAAAAAAATTCTGAAGAGAGTGAGACTCAGAGCACAAGTGACAGCAGGCCAAGGTCACAGAGCTCTCAAGTAATGGAGGGTGTGAAGACTGACAGGCAGATCTTCCCCTTGAGTGGAGCACCCAGTTCGCCTGAGGCCTGTGGGGGGCCTGATAAGCTTGGGGGCAGGAAAAGGTACCTGTTTGTGTCTTCCCCGCCTTCTCCTCTGAGTTGCCTGGGCCTTCAGCCAAATCCTTATCCTTCCAGAGCCTGGACACTGCCACCGGCTTCAACTGGGTGACTGAGTCTTGAGTTGGGTGATAAAGAGGCCAGGAGAGTGAGTGGCTGGGGTGGCTGGAGGAAAGGACCAAAATGGGACCATCTGTTCCTTCAACAAATCTTCTTTTAACACATGATTAAAAACTGACCACTACCCTGCTCAGTCTGAGAGGAGAGGAGTCACGCGACCAGGCCGCAGGGAATGGTGGAGACTGAGGAGAAGCTCAGGCCGGAGGCCGGGGGTGTGGCTGGAATCTGTTACTGGTTTGAATCCTGATTTCACCATTTACTGGGCATGTGACCTGGCCAGTCACATAATTCTCTCCCAGTTTGTCTCCTCATCAGTCAAATGAGGTAATGGTGCTCGTCCTGCCTGCCTTTCCTGACACTAGAAGGGAAAGCCATTTGTAAACTGAGAGCTGCTCTCCATGCTTAATGGACATTTCTGTTGTGAGAAGGCCCTAAAGCAACTGTCTACCCAGAGCCCAGAGGGAGGACACGATCCCCTGTGAGGGATCCAGGAACAGTGAGTACCTAGAGAAGGTGACCTTCAGCTAGACTTCTTTTTAAATATAAAAATGTAATGTTTATTCCCAATTCTTCTGTTTACCCCAGCTAGACCTTCAAGGATGGATTTTCACTATATGAAAAAGGAAGAGGGCGTTCCAGGTAGAGGAACAGCCTGCACAAAGGCCTGGAAGGGGAATAGTGAGGATGGGGTCCGGCAGCAGAAAATGGTCTAGAACATCATGAGACCAAACTGCGGAAGAGCTTCCATGTCAGGTTAAGACCAGGGCAGGTGGGGCGGGGAGAGCTACTGACATATGGGGGTAACCAGGGCATCTTTGAGGCAGAGACAGCCATGTTCAGGCTGGGGTGTGGCAGGCACAGGGTGGGGGTGGGGGGTAAAGAGGAGGAGAGGGAGAATTGGTGGGCAGTTCCAAGAGGCCTCTCCTCTGAAGGATCTATTTCAAGCCTGGGGCAGACCCGCGGGATAACATTCAGGTGAGCAAGAGGCTGCAGAGCCCCCTTCCAGGGAGAGATGGGTGTTGGCAGGGACGGAGAAAAAGCTGAGCCAGATGTCCCATTCCAAGGAGGCATGCATGGGCACAGAGGGGGCCCACCAATGAACGTCTAAAGGCTCAGAAAGACCCCACCATCCAGGAGTTCCTCTGGGTTTGCCACAGTGTGGAAAGGTGGCCACTCCCACCAGGAGATCCCCTTCCCAGGGAACCGGTCGTTTCTGGAAGCCCCTGTTGAAACAGCAACGGGTGTCGATGACTGGTTTACTATGTATCTGCCGGTCCCACTAACCACTCCCATCAAATATCCCTATCTTATGAGTGAGTAAAATGAGGCTGCGAGAGGCAAAGTGATTTGCTGGCCATCACACAGCTAGTAAATGACAAGGCCAGGCCTAAAGGCTGCGCTCCCTGTTTCCTGAGAGGGCAGGAGGTGTTGGGGAAGCTAAGATTCTGGCTCTGTGGCTTGGAAACCCGGGAGAAACAAGCTCCGGGAGAAGGAAAGAAGGGGTCTGCCGCCACCTGGTGGTTATAGAGCCACTTGGGAAGAGCCGCAGAGCCCAGACGTTCTACCCCGGGATGGAGGCGCTGCCTTGAGGGCCTGTGTGCCGGCTCCGAGGCAGGGGGCTGTGGTGAAAAGAGGGGCTGTCCGTGGGACTGCCCTGGATTGTTGCTCCAACTCACCACAATATATGAGACCCCAGGCAAGCCTCCTAACCTTGCTCCTCATCTCTTCCCTCAGGACCTCTGAGAAGACTGAAAGAGGTAGTCTTTACTCCTTGCAAAGGCCCTCCAGAGCTATGATGCTCTTGCAACCTTTTCATTTGGGAGAACCAAGGACCCCGTGGTAAGTTCCAGGATCGTGGGGCTGGAAGCTTATATGGGGGCCTCTCTAAGAAAAAGAAAGCTAAGAATATAAAATGCCTGTAGCCACGCAAGCTGGAAGGCGTGGAAGTCAGAGTAGAAAGAGACAGTAGTCTTAACCAACTAACTGATGTGAATGCATTTTACTTTTGCAAATTTCACAGAAATACATGACCTTGTGAACACAAGGCCAGGGTCCCTCCTAGGGCCTATGCAAGTGCAAGGCTTTGGTTGACACATAACCCTCATCCTGAGTTCACCAACAGGCTTGGTAGAGTCAAGTGTGAGGTCCCCCATGGAAGATTTAGAGATTCTGAAGCCAGAACCAGATCTGGCTTCCCGCCTCCCAACCACCCCAAACCCTCCCACCCCCCTGCTAGGCATGTCTCTCACTCAGAACTCCCAGAGTTTCCTACCTAGAACTGAGTCCATACTCACCAACTCACCACACCTTCTGTGTGGCCACCGCCTAACAGCTGGGTTGCTCCAGCCAAGGCCGCTCAGGGATCCTCTGTTCCATCCAGTCGAACCCTCCTTTGCTTTCCAGGCCTGGGGGTGCAACCCCATATAAGCCCCAGGAAGCCCTCTGGGCCTGCCCTTGCCTCCCCGGGCGGTGCCAGCATGCTGCTTGGCACAGAGGCCTTTGGTCAGAAAGGCTGTTGTCTGGGCGCCTGCAGCCCCCTGCAGCGCTATCTCTCTGGCACTGCCTGCATGTGGTCAGTCCAGAGGGACACATCCGGAGCCCCTCCTCTTGCAGCCAGGCCTGGGGACTGGGCAGTGGGACAGAGGACTCTGACCTAGTCCCTCCCAGCCCTCCTCTAGCTCACAGTCTGGTGGTCAGATAAGACATGGACCAGATCTTAAAACCTCTAGGGCCAATAATAACTTAGAGAGCAAACTCTTTGACAAGCCCGGTGTGGGAAACCGAGAGTAGTGGGTGTGCCAGGGTGTGGGAAGGTCCCTGTGCTTTGCCTCCCCAGGTCTGACCCTCTGCTTGGCCCCTCCCAGCCTTTCTAAGGAACTATGAGCTGGAATCACTGTTCAAGTTCAAGCCTTTTGCTTTAACAGAGGCCAGCAAGGCTAAGAGATGTGACCCAGGCCACAAAACACATTAGTGGCTGAGGGTGGCGTCAAACCTGGGTCTACTTGACTCCAGGTCTGAGGCTCTCTGCTCGACCTAAAGTATGAACAGCTGGGGTGAACCACCCCTTCCCACCCTTGACTCCCAACTCCCTGCTCTCACTCCAGGTCCTCCATCCACTCAGCACAGCCAGAATGGCAAAGAGAAGTTCAAAGGGGTCCCAGGGGACCATGAGAGTTGGACAATAAGGACGGGGCCCTTTTGGAGCACCCCCCTCCCCACTGAGATGAGGGCAGCGAATGGACTTTCGTCTGCCGCTCCACTGCCGCCCTCAGCGTGAGTGTCTAGCCTGCCGCACTATTTTCAGAATGTTCAGTTAGTGGAATGAGTGACTTCGAAGTAGCAACTGAGGGCAAGGAACCCTCCTGGGTGGGGAAATCATCCCTCCAGTTTGACCTCATCCGCCTCTGGGTACTGCTTCTGGTCCCCTGGGGGCGGGGACCGGGGCCGGGCTTCCTGTGGGTCCTATTAGGGATTCTCAGTTCTGCTGCATCTTCCCTCTGGGTCTCTCAGAACAATGTCCTGACTATCGGAGGAGGCCTTTTGGTGACTCTGGGAAAGTCGCTTCCCCTATCTGAGCCTCCACTTCCTCGTTTGTTAAAAATACTCTCTTTGTGGTGTTTTTAATTATTCAAATGAGATAGTTATTAGGACCTGTCATGTGCTGGGCACTGCGTAAGGCACACGGAATTAAATGAGATAATAGCTGTAAAGCACAGCACTGCCTGACACACAAGGGTGGTCAGTGAGTGGCAGGTGCCCACCCCCTCCAGCCCACACTCACCAAGTGTCTCCCAGACCAATGCTTCCCTCATTCCAGACCCTCCTTCAGGAACCAGCTCCAGCCCACAGCTTCCGAGGATGAGGGGAGGGTGGGGCAGGGGGAGGAGCTAGGGACAACGGACTGGGAGTAAAGAGTAGGAACTAAACAAGGGTGCTGGTGCCAGGTATGGCCAGTAGGTGGTAGAAGCGTCCGTGAAATGAGCCTGTCCTCAGGCAGCGTCTCCCAAATTTCTCCCAGAGCCTCCTAAGCTTTTGGGTCCTGGACCCAGGCCCCTGGCACCTCCAGTGCATCCCACACGAAGGCACACACGGACACACAGTGCATATCCTATTTCAGAGGGCTCTGGAATCACCCGTGGACCCCCTAGGGATGCCCCCAGGTAAGGGAGGACACTCAAATGTTAACAGAATGGGGAACTATTGGTGATGTTTTCCCCCTACTTTTCAAGTTTATTGGGTTTCTCAGATTCTATCTTCAGCATTCTATAATAACTCTGTTACTGAAGAAAACCCCTGCTCCTTCCTGGCGGTCTTTCCTTATCCCTTTAGGGTACAGTGAGGTTCCCGTGAGTCTGGCGATGCTGTGGGGGCCATGCAGCCTGCTGAGAAAGAGCAGGTCTTGCTCAGCATGGGGGAGCAGCTGTGGGGCAGTCCAACCAGGGCAAAGGGGTCAGTACAGAGCAATCAGAGAAGGCTTCCTGGAGGCGGAGAAAGCCGAGCTGCTCTGGGTGATGAAGGTGGCACGTGACAGGAGTCTGCCCTGCCTACTCCACAGTCTGAGAACTGCCCACCCTTGGGCAGTCCCCTTCCTGGGGAGGGCCCCCTCCTCCCACTGCGGGAATTTGAGGTTTCGGGAAGACAAAATTGAATTTGGAGTCCTAGAATTCACCACTGGGAACTGGGGCATGAGGTAAGGTCGTTTGTATTTTTCAAGCAACTAGCCGCTATTGCAGGTGGAAGGCAGAGTGTGTTTCCCCAAGGACAACAGTGTGCCCTCAATACCATGGGAAACCATCGTCTTGTGGGGTCCTCGGGAGAGCCCTGGGAAGTTGGTTACAATCATTGTCATCCAGTTTTACAAAAGAGGAAAGTGATGTCCGGAGTGGTCGAGCAGATATGCTTCTCCTCTGGGAACAAGAAGACCCGACTGTGCTCATGCACTCACGTCAACACGCAGGGGCCCTCCAGCGTGCTGCGCCAACGCTCTCTCTGACCTTCCAGGATGTTCTTCCAGCCTCGGTGGGAGCTGGCTCTGGGCGGAGCTGCCAGGCCTCTGGAGTCTCCTTGGCATGAGTCCCTCTCTGCGAGCAGCTTCAGACCAAGCAGTCCAGCCACCTGCCCACCCTGGGAATCTGCAGCCCTGCCCAGGCTGCTGCCCACACAATCTGCAGCTGAGCGGGACTGGGATTCCAGGCTGGGCAGCCCGTCGTCTTGGTGCTCATCCCCGTGACGCAGCAGCTCCAAGGGGCCGAGGTTCTGGTTCTCTGATGGAAGGTTGCCCTAGAAAGGGAACAGGAGCTCTGTTCCCTGGTGCCCTCTTAAGAACCTGGTCACAAGTGGCTGGAAGGTGGACGCCAGACCAGGAAGTTTTCCTTCCAGAGAGTTACTTATTAACAGAGGACCTGGAGAAGGCTTCTTAGGACATCAGGTTCTAATTCCCACCCCCAGAGCTGCCTTGAGGGCACAGAAGTTTGAGACTTCTATAGCCAAAGGCAAGGTCAACGTAGGGCAGGGAGATAGAAGGGAGGTGGGGGTAGGGTGGAAGGAAGGGGGAGTTAGTAGGAGCCCCAGGAGGGCAGGAGGCATGTGGTGTCAGACGCATGTGGGCGGGGCTCTGGAGGTCAAGGGACTTAGATTAGGGCCGCGGGCTACAGGGAAGAGGAGAACCAATTTGGAGGTGGGGGGAGGGCAAGGAGGCGCAGAGGCCTGGTTTGGTTTGGGGCACATTCCAGCTGCTTGCTGTGCCTGTCTCTCCCATCACACGGGACTCGTAGGGACAGTGCTGTGTTTACCTCCTGGGCAGGTCCCGAGGGTAGAGCCACACTCTTCCCTCAGTGTGAGCAGGGGGTCTATGTCCCCTCCCGAACTGCCCCCCAACACGCAGACACGCACGAGGAATCACAGAAGGTGAGCAAAAGAAAGAGCCAGAGATGTGGACATCGGAAATAGAGCTCACTTTACTGGGGAGACAGAAGGTTGTCCTTGGTACCAAGATGGGACCTGGATTGGCAAAAAGCCGGGTGTTTGCGTCAAGCTTCCTTTGTGACACGCCCGCTTCCCTCGTTCCCAAAGGGAAGCAGGTCCAGTTACAAACACCAGACTCCCGGGCATCCTTTTTCCTGCCTCTGGGCAGATGCCCAGGGAATTTTACCAATAAGTGAATGTTTCTGGAATCAAGGAACAAGAAGGAAATGTCTCCATTTTCTCCCAGGATGTAGAACCCCCAGAACCCATCAACTTCTACCTCTATCCCTCCATTGCGTAGAAGCCCAGAGAGGGACAGAGACCTGCCCAAAGTCACACAGCAAGGAAGTGGAGGACAGAGAGTCAAACCCACATGTCCTGTCTCCTGGCTTGGGACTCATATCTTCTAGAAGACTCTAGATGATAAGCCTCATCAGATGGATGTCGCCTGGGACAACCATCCCCATGACTCCATCCCCATGACTCAAACATTCAGGCCATGAGGTCTAGGCCAGTGCCACCCAGGGACCTTTCTTTCCTCCCAGGCTGTGTCCACATCTTGGGTCCCAGGGAGGGCAGTGCCAGTGAGGTCAGAAGGGCACAGCCAAGTATAAAGTCCTCGGAGAGAAGGGAGTCTCAAAGATTTCTTCTCCGTTACATTCTGGCCATCTTGTGGGGCTCAAGGGGATGGTTAAAAGAGGAAGTCCTTTGCTCCTGACCCACAGCATTAAGAGACCTGGCTCAGAGCACATGTGACCTATCACATAATATAAAATATTAAA
Source organism: Artibeus jamaicensis (assembly GCF_021234435.1). Lineage (NCBI taxonomy): Eukaryota > Metazoa > Chordata > Mammalia > Chiroptera > Phyllostomidae > Artibeus > Artibeus jamaicensis. The sequence goes on from NW_026522057.1 coordinate 13,606,227, forward strand.
CTACACAATATTAAACAGCTCCACTTGTTGCGCACCTGCTATGCACTGGGCACGTGGTCCATCCACTGGGTGGAGGGACTACCAGGTGCAGTGCCACCTGCTGGGAACTCTTTCTTGACCAAAAACAGACAGGGTCCTTCACTCACAGCCTCTTTCTTAATCTTCACTACTTACCAGGTAAGGGTTGTCATCCACGGGTGAGGAAGTGGGCTCAGGGTGAAGCGACTTGCCCAGAGTCATACGGCAAAGTCACGGCAGGCAGTAGAAAAACGACAGAACAAGCAGGTCTCCCAAGGCCAGGAGAAATGGACGGGCAAAGGAACCCGCCAAGGTCGCGGCAGTTTCTCAGGCAGCTGGCATGTGGCTCTGCCGCCAAGGTGACGAGGCACCGAACCTGGCACGGAGGAGGCTCAGTGCATGCCTGTGAGCTGGACACGAGGTCTCCCCAGCGCCCTCTGAGCTATCACCGAGTTTCCTCCTGGACGCAGGAGGAGGGAAGCAGAGGAAGAGGATCTGATGGTCCCAAGATGGCATCCCCACTGGCCTAGCTATCGCCAGGCCATGTGGCCTTGGACAAGTCACTCCCCTCTTTGGGCCTCAGTTTCCTCATCTGTAAAATCGGGTGATAGTTCCTACCTCACAGTCAACTGCGAAGATTGAATAAATTACCCCATGTAAAGTGCTTAGAGCAACGATGAGCACTGCGTGCTGTGTGTTCCCTGTCATTACTGATTACACGGGTCTCCTTCTCACTGAGGTGGCTGCGCAGAAGCGCTCTGTGCTCTGGGAAGAGCTGGGCCCCGGGTGAGGCTCCTGGCCGGTGGAGAAGACAGAGCTAGCACCAGGCAACCCCCAGCCCAGCAATCTACTCCAGCAAGAGGTCCATCGTGAAGGCCCCCGCCAGCCCCATTTGCAACCCCAAGCTGCCTGCAGACAGAACCACACAGCCAGCCATCCTGGTCTTCCATCTCCTAACATCTGCCAGCATGGAGTGGAGGGGCCAGGTCCGGCTCTCTTTCATTACCACCCCCACTTCCCAGCGTTATGGGCTCAGTGCCCCGAAATGAAAGAAAGGAATAAATAATAATGAGTAAATTTATGACGAGACAGAGGTATGGGTCTGTGTACTGTGGGTGAGTGCGGGGCCACCACCCAGGGGCCTCACTCCCTAGGGGCTTTCAAGCTCCAGGTGGATCTGCAGTGGTTACCAGGCAGGGAAGCCGGCCAGAGGCCAAGCCCCAGGCTAGGGAGCCAGTGCTGCAAACAGGGAGGGCTGGTCTGCAGTGGGAAACCTACCAGGTGCCCGGCCTCGTCTGTGGCGGCCCCTCTCCACTTTGAGGATCACTTTAAATCCCAACCCAGGCAAACCTCCTCAGATAGCTGCCTCTGGCGCCCCGCCAAGGTTACAGAATAAGCCCGTCTCCGGGTCTGCTCTGTGCCAGGCTCTTTGGTAAGCACCTCACTTGCCGCCTGATCTCTAGTTCTCGAAGGGGGAATCTTAGAAGTAAACTGAGTCACTAAGATCACACTGCCAGCAGGGGGCCAAGAATCCAGCAAAATCGGGACACTACGAGACTAAGCATCCTTTTAGAGCCTGACCCATTCCTTGGACTTAGGAAGACACAGAAGCCCAGAGAGGGCAAATCCCTTGCCTAGGTCACACAGCCAGTTAGCTTCAGAGTTGAGATTTGAATGCAGATTTGGAGCTTCCCAGGTCTTGTAGGAGACTGACCTTGAGGACTCTGGTTTACTCCCATCACCCTCCCACCCTGCTCACCCCCAACCTTTCTTATATGACGTTTGACAGTATCCTTCACTCCCTCCCCCTGGGTACGCCCTCCTCCTCCAGTTTCCATGGCAGCACATCTCCCCATCCTCCTCCGGCTTCCTGGCAACTTCTCACTCTGCACAGAGGCTCCTGAGCGAAGAGGCATCCCTGGGCTAGGCCCTCAGCCTCTCCTCTCTCGTGACTACCCCCGGAAGCTCAGCTACTTTCCTTCTAGGCCTCTGGCTCTGACCTTGCACTGCAGCCCCACTTTAAAATAATAACAGCAATTCGCCACGTGCTAAGAGCTTAGTTATGAGCAGGACCCTACACAGCAGGTCCCTGAATAACGCTGTTGAGTTCAACATTGTTTCCTTACGTTGGTGAGGAAGAAAATGATCCCCAGCTGGGGCCACTGTCCGTGTGGGGTTTGCACATTCTTCCACGTCCGTGTGGGTTTTTTCTGGGTGCTCTGGCTTCCTCCCCCATCCCAAAGATGAGCATGTGAGGTGAACCGGCGTATCTACATTGTCTTGGTCTGAGTGTATGTGTGTATGTGTGTGTGTGAGATATGTGACCTGTGACAGAACATCCTCTCCAGAGTGGGTCCCACCTCACTCCCTGAGCTGCCAGGGGGCTCTGGTCACCTGTGACCCTGAACTGGAATAAGTGAGTTGAAAAATAATCATCTTACTTGGTTTTATTACTCTTTCTTAAATGTTTGTTAGCTCACATTGATTCCGATGTTTAATATTAGAAGCATGTTGGGCCTCCATTTAGAAGCCGAGTGATGCTTTTGTGGCTAGAAATATCCCGTCGGAACTTAACTCTTGCTTACGTCAATTGGCCTACGTAAAGTGGTTTCGTTACACATCATGTCCCTTCAAGTTGCCCTTTCCAAGAAACTACAGATAATGTAAAGGGAGGACTTGCTGTGCACTAACTCATCAGATCCTCACAGTCCCTTGAAGGAAGTTCATTCTGAATTTTTTTATCCTCACCAAGGACATTTTTTTTTGTTGCTTTTAGAGAGAAAAAGAGAGAGAGAAAGAGAGAAACATAGATGTGAGAGTGAAGCATTGATTGGCTGCCACCCACAAGTGCTGGGACTGGGCATCCAATCCGCGAACTTTCAGCTATGGGACAACATTCCAACCAACTGGCTAGGGCGGGAGTTCATCCTACAGATGAGGAAACCGAGGCACAGAAAGGAAAAGCCAAGACCTGACTCTAGCCCCAACCACTGCTTCTATTACAAGAGATACGAAATGGCAGGATATTTTGGAACCAGAGGCCAAAACTTTCTTCCCTCCCACCTTCTGAAGAGAGAGAAATGGAAATTTTGAGGGAAATCAGACCTACTCTAGGTGTGAGAGCCCTGTGATGCTCTAGAACACAGGTGGCAAACACAAGGCCCGCGGGCCAAATCCAGCCCTCCACCTAGTTGCTACCCGGCAGCAGTGCCCAGCTCTCACTTAACTGTTAAGGAGGAGTTACATGTATACAGTCCTACAGTTACATCCAGCCCTCCAAAGGCAACCGCAGGGATGAAGTGGTCCCTGGTGAAAATGAGTTTGACACCTCTGCTCTAGATTATACTGTCCATTTGGAGCATTAAAACGCATTGTGTGCAGTACATTTTAAAGTGTGGAGAGTTAGAGAGTGCCAGGAGGAACAGAAGCTTGTGGAAAATTTCCCTTTTCCTTGAGGTTTTTCCATTTGGTTTTAAGTCTTCGGAAACCCCATGCCAGGGCTCCAGCTACTACGGCTCTTGAACTTCAACGAGGTCTGGTGTCCATCACTGACTTCTGAGAAACCTGGGTCCTGGTGCCCTGAGTTCTGCCACCATTAACGAGTTCTATGCCTTAGGGGTGAGTGGCTTGACCTTTCTGAACCTGACTTCTTGTCTAAAATAAGGGTAACAGTACTACCCCGCCCCCCCACATCCCCCCAAGAACGTCATGAGAAACGCTAAGTCCCGCACTCCAGCTGCACACAACTTCAGGTTTGCCAAGCGCTTGAACATTTCCCGGCTTTTTGGCAGCCAACTCTCCGTCATCCGTTAAGGCCCTCTGACCCTTTCCACCTCTTCCAGAATTTCTATAAATGTTTCAGTAAAAAGCTGGAAAAGGCACTTCCCTGTGACACCCTCCCTGGGGGTCCTCGTCACTGCACGCATCACAGGGAAATGCAATGCTCTGCTCACGCTTCATCTCCGAGAATGGGCTCGAACGTTCTGAGGGAGGCCTGTCCCCGACTCATGTCCGAGTCCCAGGGCCCAGCGTGCACACAGCATGGTATTTCCAGTACAAATTTGCTTTACCTCAGCCCCGACTGGTGTGGCTCAGTGGACTGAGCGCAGGCCTGCAAACCAAAAGGTTGCCAGTTTGATTCCCAGTCAGGGCACATGCCTGGGTTGCAGGCCAGGTCCCCAGTGGAGGGCTCATGAGAGGTAACCACACAATGATGTTTCTCTCTCTTCCTTTTTCCTTCCCTTCCCCTCTCTCTAAAAATAAACAAGTAAAATCTTTTTTCAAAAATTTGCTTTACCTTAAAGGCATGTGGCCTGGACCCAGCCCCTGCTGACCCCAGGACAAAGTCATGTATGAAAAGTGGTAAAAGGGAGCCAGTGTGTTAAAGCCACAGAGCATGGCAGCAAGTGGACCTGGAGCAGCCTCGAGACAGGCCTAGACTAGGAGGGGTCGAAGGGGGCACGGTTCTTAGAAGGAAAATAAATAGACCTGGTTCCAATGTCACCTCCTTCAGGAGCCTTCCTTGATTCCTAAATTGTCTGTTTCCTCTGACATCTCCCCAAAGCATTTGCAGAAGCAATCCCAAGTGATGAGGAGTGTCCAGGAGTGTCCCCACCTTGCCGATACATACCCACCCCCATCCAGACACAGAGGCCTCTACGGTCACAGGCTCCATTTGGGTGGGGAAGGCAATCTAGGTGCGCTGGGACCCCAGGCGCAGGCAGCTTAGCAGGCTGGATCTGAGTGCTGGGCACAGCCCCCCATCTTCCCAGGCCACTAGGGGAGTCTTTCCTGGAGGAAGAAAATTCCCGGGTCCACAGCCTTGCCCTGAGAGACGGACCGTGCTTTGCCCACTAAGGGCAGGCACCCCCACCCCCAACTCGCCCAAATCCCATCTGGAGCCTAAGCCTCCACCCCTCTCAGCCCCTACTGGAGAGACAGCCTCCCTGGGAAAGGCTTTTGTTCCCAGGAAATGACTGTCAGAGGCAGAAGAGGTACATTGTTTCTTTTTCTTTTCTTTTTTGCTTCAGACAAAGACGTCAATTTCTTTCCATCTGTCCCAAAAAGGGAAGATTAAATTTGTTTTCACAGGGATGTCAGAACACTGCTTCAATAGGGAGTCAGGCTGTAAGACAGGCTGCGTCTGTGAGGAAGGGGAGGGCAGTGGGGGTGAGAGATGAAGGGGACACACGGGGGACAAGGACAGACCCTGGCACTGGGGGGAGCGAAGAGCTGGGCCTACCTGGGTAAAATGACAACCCAATGAGAAGAAATACTTCCCTGCTGAGCTCTGGGTGGACCTCCCCTCCCCAGCAGTTGGAAGGGGACAGCTGGAGCAGGTGCAGGGAAAGGGGGAGCACACACTGACGTCAGCATTACAGCTACAGAATCTTTCTCCCCTCCCCCCTGCCCACAGTTCCTCCAGAGCCAGGGCCCTGCGTGGGCAGGTCTAGCTCACTGGAAACTGGACACAGTGCACACAACCAGATGTTGAGTAAAGGGAAAGAGAATTTCTCAGAGGCTCTTCTCAGAAAGCCTATTCTGGTGCTACAAACAGATGCCCCACCCAGTCCCAGGGGCACATACCCTCTACTACGCTGCTCTAACCCATGGTCCTCTGTCCTCCAGCACCTGGGCCAGAAAAGCCAGGATCCTAGAGACACCCCCCACAAAAAAAAAAAGCTTCTGCCCTCTGGCTTCAGGACCTAACCTCAAAGCAGAAGCCCCCCCCCACACACACACACACTTCCTGCCTCAGCCCACCCACCATCACCTCTTGATACAGAGGCTGACCTGCAGTTCAGCTTGGGAACTGAAGCTCCCCAGACCTCCTTACGCCTTTTGAGCCCCATTAGAGACTTGCAGCGGAGGAGTCTACCCCAGCTGCAGCCCTGCTGTCCTGTCCTGGAGCCACCCGCCCTGCTCAGTGTCCTGTGCCAGCCCCCACTGAGATGCACTGCTGGGGACCCTGATTCGGTGCTGAGGGCACATGACTGTCAAGGAGTGAAAAGGTACGTATGTGTGTGTATATATTTCTCTATTTTCTTTAAGATTTTATTTATCTTTAGAGGGGAAGGGAAGGAGAGAAATATCAATGTACTGTTGCCTCTTGTGGATCCCCTGCTGGGAACTGGCCTGCAACCCAGGCATGTGCTCTGACTGGGATCCCTGGGTGAGCAGGCTCGTGCTCAAGCCACTGAGCTACGCCAGTCAGGGCTCTCTATTTTCTTTTTATTTATAAAGATGTCAAGTTGGACCTGGACCTTGGCAAGCACAGCCTTGAGACCTACCTCCTGCTAGATAGAGCTCGGGGCTGGGACTCTATCCCACGCTATCCCCTGCACACAGGCCCAATCTTGAGCAGTAGCCACATCTCACTGTCCCATCCTTGAGACTCGCCCAAGAAGAGGCCCCCCCTCACCACGCAGAGACCCAATCTTCCAGCTCAATTCCCAAGCTGCCTCCCCCACCACTGCTCCCCCCACCCCCGCCCCGGGTCCCGCGCCTGGAAGCTTCAGGCCTCAGTCAGTAAGTATCACCACTGACACGACCGTCTCAGGGTTCTAACTTAAAGCTGCCCCAAGGTCGAGCCCCTGCCCCACTGTAGTGGCCCTGTTTACCCGACCAGTTCTAGAGCCCACTCACTGGTCCTACTCCCTGGGGGTTGCTAGCTCCGCCTCCCTCGCCCCAACCCAGAGCCTTTGACCACACACTCCGTCCAGAGGCACCGCCCCACCCTCCTGCCCTCTGCTCCGCCCCAGAAGTCCACCCACAGCTGGGGCCCCAGCTCTTGGACCCCGCCTCCTTTCAAGCCCAGCTACGTTTTCCAAAATAGAGGCTCCCTTATGCCCCCTTCCTTTTGCCCCGGTCTGTGTCACGGCCCCCGCCCCCATTAGAACTCGGTGTGACGGCCAGGTCACTCCGGAGGGGTGCACGGTGGGCCGGCCGAGCCTGGTCAGGCGGCAGCACCGCCAGGACCTTCGGACGGGGTGCAGGCGGTGACCCGTTCCCGGACCGTAGCCTCGCGGGCACGGCTGAAGCTGCCGGGCTCCGGGCGGCCGCAGGGTGAGCGGCAGAGCTGGCGGAAGCAGCGCTTGAAGTTCTCGTCGAGGAAGGCGTAGAGCAGGGGGTTGAGACTGCTGTTGGCGTAGCCGAGCGCGATGCACAGGTGCAGCGCGGCCACCACGAGCGGGTCGCGGCGGTTGATGTCCACCAGTGTCCAGACGATGACGAAGATGTGGATGGGTGCCCAGCACACCACGAAGGCGCCCACCACCACCAGCACCATGCGCGTGATGCGACGCAGACTGCGGTCCTTCTCCTTGGAGCCTGAGAGCAGGCGCACACTGCGCAGGCGCAGCAGCATGAGGCCGTAGCACACGGTGATGATGAGGATGGGCACCACGAAGGCAAAGAGGAACACGCAGATCTTGGTGACCGTGTCCCAGTACCAGCTGGGGCTGGGGAACTGGAGCATGCACACCACTGCCCCGTCTGGGTCGAGGAAACAAAGACAGACAGAGGGGGTAAGGGGCTCGGAGCCTAAGGGGCTCCTTCTGCCTGCTTGCCGCGCCCCACCTCCTACCCGCCTCCAACTTGGTCAAGTCCCAGCGCTCCTTCTGGCCTTTGCTCAAGGTCATTCCTCTCTCTGGAAAGTCCTCCTATTCTTCTGCACTTGATGAACACTTACTCACCCTTCAATACCCCAGTAGGATTGGCCCTAATATAGAAGGTGTTCCTATATTCTCTCCCAGTCCCTCACTTCATAAGACTCCAGTCCATGGGCAATAATAATGATAAAATTTAGCCCAAGACCACTAAACGTCAGTCATTGTGATAACTCAAAACAGCTCACGAATTTCCAGAGTAACTTCAGTGGGCACAATATTGCTGACAGAGAGCCTGAGTTAAGAGTAGGACTCGGGTCCAACTAACTGTGGTGTGGCCTTGGGCAAATTACTCAGACTTCAAGAGCTTCCCTAAAGTGGGACTAATAACAGTACCTAAGCCTCGCAGGGTTGTCGTGGGGCTTAAATGGGCCAAGGCATGTAAGCCATTTAGCACAGTGGGGTTTGAGCTCTTGGTACATTCACAGGGCGGAGGATAGATACACGTGGGAGTCTGGAGGTCAGGGCTAGGGATGGGGTGGCAAGTCTCAGCTTCTTAGCAAAAACTTCCTGACTGCCAGACTTGTCCCGGGATAAGAGGGGCTCGCGGGATGGAATGAGCTCCCTGTTCCTAGGCTATGGGCTTGGGCAGCATGAGAGCACCTCACAGGATGCTGTGAGGTGCAGACACAGGGCTGGGGCTGGCCTGAGCAACTCCCTAGGTCTTTGAGAATTCTGAAGCTTGAGGAGCTACACAGTGGACTTGGAGCCTGAGAGTTATGAGGAGGGGCTGGGGACCCACAGACCATGAGCCCATGACATCAGGCTGTCAGGACCCACAGACACTGCTGAGGTCGAGGACCTCACTGTACAGATGGTAGAACCATCAGAAAAGAACAGCACTTGTCCAAGGTCACACAGCGAGTGGCATACAAGTGCTGATGGCACACACTGGGGAGGTGGTGTGTGTGTGGAGTGAGTTAGCCCATCTGGCCCAGCCCCCAGCAGGGCTGCAGTTAATGGCCTGTAAACTGAGGGCTGACAATGAGGAGTGGGGCCCAGCTGCTGAGTCAAGACCCACAGCTCAGAGACTCTGTAAGGGCTCTACCCTTGTGAGCCAGTGGTGGCCAAGAAGCCTCCCACCACACCTGCTCCCCTCTCCCAGCACAGCACTGATGATCTGCAGCCCTTCACGGCAGGGGCTGAATGGAGCATCAGACCCGGGGACAGAAGCCTTGGTTTCTAGGCCAAATTCCACCATATGTCTGGCTGTGTGACCCTACATAAATCATCTCTCTGACTTCGCTGGTTCTCAGCTTCCTTAAAGTCAAATGGAGGTAAGAGTCCCTGCCTTGTCTCTCTCACAGGCTTAACCATTCTAGTAGCTGCTATTTACTGGGCCTCGGCCATGAGTCAGGACCTGTCCTGGGTATTTAACACGTACAACCTCATTTCGTTTTCTCCATGCCCCATGACAATACAGTGTGGCTTAGATGGGTTAGTGACCCGTGGCTTGATGCCCTGCTGAACTGCTTCCCTCACTTCTTCACATCAAGCTGGGGTCATGTGACCAGCTATCACTAAGAAGAGATGGGCCATAACATTTAAAAGTGGTTGTGTTTTCTCATCGTTCCCTCTCCATATCCATCTATTGGCCAGGTGCCAGTAGTAGAAGATTCCAAAACCATCTGTGGAGCCTGGGTCCCTGAATGATTGTGTGGCATAGAGACCCTCCTCTTCTTGCTCATATTGAACTGTAATGTGAGTGAGAAATAAACTTTTTCTGTGTTAAACCACTGAGCGGCTACCCTAACTGATATAGCTGGCTACTATACTAATAATTGCCATTTTACTTTGAGGAAATGCACCTGCCTGTAATTCTCTGAAGGCCAATCTCTAGGCCTTGCTTTGGTCACATGGGCCAATGATTTCAAATCGGGGCAGAAGGGAGTTGGGATAGAACCGAAGATCTTGTGGCCTCCACTGCTCACTGATCAGTGACACCCTCACCCCACTGGCCATCCAGCTGTCTCCTTACAGGTCAGTCATCCACACACTTCTGGCCAGTGGCAACGTGCTCATACATCAGCCATCCATAATCCCATTCAGCATTTCATTTGGCCAGCAACCCACAAGACCAGTCATTCGTCCTCACTACAGTTAACCATTCACATTGCTCTTTGGCCAGCCATTCCCATTCCCATTGGTTGACTATCCATACTCTCCCTGGCCAGTCACTCGCACTGTCATTGATCAGCAGTCCACACTTCCACCCTGGTAAGTGATCTGCAAACCCGCAGAGGCCCATGTGCTGCCTCCTGTGGTCACTCACCCCGGGGACGGGTCACAGCCATGATCATGATGGGTACACCAACACCCGAGGCCAGGACCCAGATGCAGATGTTGATCAGCTTGGCCTTGGCGGGTGTGCGGAAGTCCAGGGCCTTGACAGGGTGGCAGACGGCAATATAGCGGTCGACACTCATCATGGTGAGTGTGAAGATGCTAGTGAACATGTTGTAGTAGTCAATGGAGAGCACAGCCTTGCAGAGCAGCTCTCCAAACGGCCACGTCTCCATCAGGTACTTGGCGCTCTGGAAGGGCAGTGTGCTGGTGGCCAGTGCATCTGCCAAGGCCAGGTTGAAGATGTAGATGTTGGTGGCTGTCTTCATCTTAGTGTACCTTAAAAGGAAGTGCACGTGTAACTGTTCCATTGCACAGACTTCAGTTTCACGTGAAATTCAGGGAGGTGAAATGACTGGTCCAAGGTCACACAAAAGGTCAGGGGCAGAGATGGGACTGGAACCCTGATCTATCTGATTGAGCAGCATTCCTTTCTGCTATAACAGAAGGGGTGTTTCTCTGGCTGGGGGTGACTTTGGCAGAAAGCATTTTAGGAAAAACCCTTACCTTTTAAAAAGAAAATTAAGCTCCAGAAGAAAATAGCTGATTGAACTCTCTAAGTCTTGGTGGTCACCGCTGTACAGAGGGTGACACCCTTCCCAGCCTCAATGGGTTGTTATGAAATTTAAGGAGATGATACAGCACTTAGCCCAGCACCCAAAGCATGGTAAATGCTCATATATGAGAGCTGTTCTTATTCTTCATATACAAAGAATGAAGCTGGGGGCTCGACCAAAGTGATCTGTCCCTCTGTCACTGACCTGGCCTTTTGGGGATGTGACTGAGCAGCTTTGAGGGAAGGACTCTGCCTAGCAGAATGACTGGGGCCCGAGACGGCTGGGGGTGTCCTCCCTGGTAGACCAGGGCTGCCAGTCCTTCCTGCCATCCTGTCCAGACTGTCTTGCTCCCCCATGCAGCTGGACTCACCCAGCTGTAGGGAAGGGGAACAGGGGGCAGTGTCAGACGTCAGAGCATGTGCCCAGGTGTCCAAGCCAGGTGTCTGCAACCAAGCCCTGCACCTGAAACTCTGCAACACCCCTCCACGCTCTGTGCTGCCGCACAGCTGCTTTTGCACTACAGCTGCCCCCTTGTCTGCCAACACTTAGAGTCATGGCCCCTTCGGTGCCAGGGCTGGGCACCAAGTAGCCTGGAGGAGGCTGCCTACAGTGCAGTGTGATCCCGCCGAAACACAGTCCCAGTGCAGCGTGATCACCGCCGAAACACACAGGTACACCAGGAAGGGGTGAGGACTGTCCTGGGGTGATCGGAGAAACCCAGAGAAGAGCTGTATGAGCCCTGCTCACAGTTCAGAGCGGAAGAGCCCTGAGAGGCTGAGGGTTAGTGATTTTACAAAAGTGTGGCCCACGGACTTCCCTCAGAATCATGGAAAGAACCTGTAAGAAATGCAGATTCTTGGACTTAACCCCAGCCCTTCTAGATCTTAATCCACGGAAACTATCTTTAACAAGAACTGCCCCCAGCAAGTGATTCTTATGGACCCTGAAGTTTGAAGAGCACTTGTGTAACCTAAAGCCCATGTTGGGGAGAGATGGGGAGGCTGAGCCAAGGCCCCACAGTGACAGTGGCAAAGCCAAGTCAGGAAATCGAATGCTTTCTCTCCACCCTAGCCCTCCAGGCTAGCAACCCACAAGACCCCCCAACCCCCTCACATGCCAGGCAGTGCCCCAGGCGCCCAGAAGGAGCGCTCTCACGTGTTTTTAATGACTGAGCAAAAACTATCAGCTAAGGCTGTACCTTCATAAAGTCACTGATTTGTTTGTTTTTTTAAAAAAAAGACTTTGACTCACTCATTGTCCTCCAGGGCCAGCATCTGTCCCACTCCCTCTCAAAATAGCTGTCATTTGCCCTGCGGCTGGAGAAACAAAAAGTTTTGCTCGGAGATAGCAGAACTGCTTGGGAAGTCTGTCTTCAGCGGGCGGGCACGGGTTCACAGCTGTGTGGGAGGCAGGCTCAACCCCGCAGCTGACTCGTCTAATTTTGCTTCTTTACGCAGAACAATTAGAGGCTGTTCTTTGCCTGCTATTTTGATTTGTGAAGGATCCTTCAATTCCCAGAGGGGGCTGGGATGCTGGGAAGTGGGTGATGAAGCTGCTGTAGTTGATCCAGGCGGGGCTGAGAGCCCCAGGAGCTCCCTCCTCACGGCCCCCCACCCCACAGCTAACCGGTGCCAAGCCCGGTCTTGTTGGCCTCCTCGGACAAATCATGCCTCTCACCTGCTCTCAAGGCCCCAGTGGCTTCCCAAAGTTCTCTCCACATTTCACAAACTGGCCCGACCCCTTCTAGGGCCTCGGCTACCGGAACCTTCCCCAACCCCCGGCCTCTCCCCTGTTCCTTGGACCCCACCAGCCCACCTCCACCTCAGGGCTTCTGGGCTGCTCGCTGCTCTGTCTTCCTGATGATCTCGATCCTGACCCCCCATTGTGTACGGTTTGCTCCTTCACTTGACTCAGGATTCTATTCGAATGTCACCTCCTCAGAGAGGCTGCCTGACCTCCCTACCTAAGGCACCCCTCCCCGCCCCGGTCACTCTCTAACTCCTAACACTGCCTCACTTTTTAAAAATATTTTATTATTTATTTATTTAAAAAATATTTTATTTATTCATTTTTAGAGAGAGGGGAAGAGAAGGGAAGAAATATCAATGTGCGGTTGCCTCAGTTGCCTCTCCCGTGCCCCCTACTGGGGACCTGGCCTGCAACCCAGGCATGTGCCCTGACTGGGAATCGAACTGGCGACCCTTTGGTTTGCAGCCTGTGTGCAATCCACTGAGCCATGCCAGCCAGGGCTGTTTATTTATTTTTAAAGAGATGGGAAAGGAGAGAGAAAAGAGACAGAGCAAAACGACTGCTCTACTGCCTCTCACACCCCCCCAGCTGGGGACCTGGCCTGCAACCCAGCGACGTCTCCTAACCAGGAGTTGAACTGGCAACCTTTTGATTCATATGCTGGTGCTCAATCCATGGAGCCACACCAGCCAGGGCTCATTTTTCTTTACACCATGAACTTCTGCCTGATTTAACATTTATCTTCTTTTTCCCTGCACCTGCTTCTCTCACTCATGTAAACTCCCCGAAGACGGGAGTTTGTCCATTTTGTTCCCTGCTGTGTCTTCGGCCCTACCAGTAGTTCCCTGGCAACAGCACGCTTTCCATAGCCGTTTGCTGTGTAGTTCAGGTCTCATCGGCTGTCTCGGGGACCGCCACGGCGGCCTCTCCACCCCACGATTCATCATCCGTAAGTTGGGGTGCTCACGATAAAAGGCAGATTTCCTCAGGGCACTCTTCTGCTTACGAGCCTGCTGTGGCTCCCCATTGCCACCTGCAAATCCAAACTCCTCAGACACACGCGCCATCTGCGTGGGCTCCTCCCCCGCCCTGTGCCTTCCTGCCACATCTGTGGCCCCCACACATTCAGTCTCACATACCCTCCCTCCTGAGAGACAGCCAAGGTGGTGGTTTGGTGGGAGCTAACCAAAAGCTATACCAAAAGCTATACATGCATATAGCTTTTTATAAAATTTTATTTCTGCCAACGCTATACCAGTGCATAGTATCGTCACACAGTATTATAATCAAAATGGGTGCCCCTCTGCCCCGCCCTTCTTCCTGCCTCTGTCCTGCTCCCCAGAGGCCACCACTTTTCATGTTTTTAGTTATTCTTCTAGAGATTATCTCCATAACTCTAAACAATATGCTTAAATGGCTATTTCTTCGCTATTTATTTATTTATTTTAGAGAGGGGGAAGGGAGAGAAAAATATCGATCTATTGCCTCTCACATGCCCCCAACTGAGCACCTGGCCCACAACCAAGCACCTGACCCATACATAACCCAGGCACATGCCTTGACCAGGAATTGAACTGGCAACCTTTAGGTTTGCAGGATGATGCCCAACCCACTGAACCACACCAGTTGGGGCTTAACTGACCATTTCTTGATGTAGCAATTTTAGACGGTATTTGTTGAAGTTTGTATTTGGTTAAGCCAGACTATGCAGCAGTAACAAACAATCCCAAAATCTCATAATTTAAAACAATGAAGGTTTCTTTCTAACCCTTGCAGATTCCGTTCGGCGCCTCAGGGACTAAATTCCACGAGGCAGTTTGAGCCTCTGCAATCCTGGGCTCTGCCTGAGGCCTTCTGGGTCACGTGGGGGAGGAGAGACGGCTGCAGGGTCATCTGAGCTCTGGGCGAGCTGCAACACAGCACTTCCACCTAAAGCTGACTGAGGAGCACTAGTCACGTGGCCCGACCAACAGCGAGGGGCTGAGATGTAAGTCTTGTATGTACCCAGAGGCAGGGACAACCAGACATCACCAAACGCTAGTAATGTCCCCACCTTCTCTCCCACTGCCCAACTCCTCACCCCTTCTCCATCCTCCCAATATACTTTTGCCACAATTCTTAAATTTCTAGACTTCCGATAAGATGGAGGCATAGGTGGAAACATTGTGCCTTCTTGCACAACCAAGTTTAAAGACAACAAATTTTTTGTAACAAAAAACGCAGCCAAAACACAGAAAATTGAACTATATGAAAGTCCGACAACAATGAACCACTCAGCCAGACCGGTAAGAGGGGTGGAGCCAGTGGTGGGCAGAGTGGGGTTACACAGGAAAACTTGACCAGACAGACCCAGGCCCGCTGGCAGCGGTTGGCGGATCCCAGGCGTGGGGTTGCGACAGGCAGACCCAGTGAGGGCGCAAGGCGGCAGGCTGACCAGGGTCACACATTCGTGCGCAGATAAACCAGCAAAGGAGCGAGCAGTGAGACAGACCGCACAGGCCCCAGCAGCTGGAAGCAGCAGAGGGGACCACTATTGTCCCTCTTTGACCCCGCCCCCACATACAGCGTCACAACCCAGCGACCTGGGCAGCCCCACCCTAGTGAACATCTAAGGCTCTGCTCCTCATATGTAACAGGCATGAACAGGCCAAAACATGGCTCAAGAAGAACTCAAAGCCCCAGAGCCCATAACTCTAAGTGACCAAGAAATAGCCAGACTTTCAGATGCACAGTTCAAAACACTGGTGATCAGGATGCTCACAGAACTAGTTGATTTTAGTCACAAATTAGAGGAACATATGAAGGCTAAACTCATTGAAATGCACAGGAAACCAATAGTGATGGAAAGGAAACTGGGACTCAAATCAAGAGAGTGGACCAGAAGGAACAAAAAAAAAATGACCAAACAGAAAAATATGAAGAAACAAGAATTCAAAGAAATGAGGAGAGGCTTAGGAACCTCCAGGACATCTTTAAATGCTCCAACATCCAAATTATAGGGGTACCAGAAGGGGAAGAGGAAGAGCAACAAGTGGAAAACTTATTTGAACAAATAATAAAGGAGAATTTCCCCAATCTGGCAAAGGAAATAGACTTCCAGGAAATCCAGGAAGCTCAGAGAGTCCCAAAGAAGTTGGACCCAAGAAGGAACACAGCAAGGCACATCATAATTACATTAACCAAGATGAAAATGAAGGAGAGAATCCTAGAAGCAGCAAGACATAAGGGGACAGTCACTCCTACAAAGGAGTTCCCATCAGACTGTCAGCTGATTTCTCAAAAGAGACCTTACAGGCAAGAAGGGGCTGGAAAGAAGTATTCCAAGTCATGAAATCCAAAGACCTACATCCAAGATTGCTCTATCCAGCAAAGCTTTCATTTAGAATGGAAGGACAGATAAAGTGCTTCTCAGATAAGATCAAATTCAAGGAGTTCATCACCACCAAGCCCTTATTATATGAAATGTTAAAGGGACTTATCTAAGAAAAAGAAGATAAAAAAGATGAACAGTGAAAGGACAGCAAACTCACATTTATTTACAACCACACCTAAAACAAAAGCAAACTAAGAGGACAGCTAGATCAGGAGTGAACCATAGAAATGAAGATCACATGGAGGGTTAGCGACAGGGGAGTGGGAGAAGAGGGGAGAAGGTACAGAAAATAAGTAGCATAGATGGTAGGTAGAAAATAGATAGGGGGGAGGGCAAGAATAGTATGGGAAATATAGAATCTAAAGAACTTGAGACACATGGACATAAACTAAAGAGGGGGATGGTGGGGGAGGGGTGTGCAGGGTGGAGGGTAATGAAGGGGGGGAATAGAACAACTGTAATGGCATAATCAATAAAATAAAATTTAAAAAAATTTCTAGTTAAAGTGATAATCAGGGTTTATACTCTTTTTTGGGGGGGAGTTACATTCTTATGACTGTAGATATTGTCTACTGCTGAGCCAAATGGTATGCTATAATTACACTTATATTCTACTACAGATTTTTTTCCTGGAATTAATAACTGCCTTTTTTTTTTTTTCATTTGCTGTGTACATATTGCTAAATCCCCTCAAACACCCCAGGCTTTTCCATGCAGTCACGTAATTTTCCAGGTCCTTTTGTCTTCCTACTGATCCGCCTCCCGGAGCCTCCCTTCTCCCCTTTCAGACGAACAGGGCGTGGTTGGTTTCTAGAGCAGCTGCACGCCTGCCCTCCAGTGTCATAGCCCCTGTTTCATGGGTTAAAGGTCTTTTCTGTTTTGGTGTATGCCCTCATTTTAGTGGAGCACATCCTTTAGTCACTTTCTAAGAAAAGACACAGAAAATAAAATGTTTACTCTTGCATGTCTGAAAATGTCTTTCTTCTATCCTTACTTCTGATTTCTGTGACTGTATAAGGAATAGTAGGTTGGAAATAATTGTCATCGGAATTTTTGAAGGCCTGGTTCCCTCATCTTCTGACTCGTATGATGTCGCTGAGGTACCTGAACCATTCTGATTCCTGGTAATGTATGTATAAGTTGTCCTTTCCACCCCCAAAACTTCTAGCATTGTCTCCTGATCCCTAGTTTTTTGACATGTGCGATGATGTACCTTCGGGTGGTTCTTTTTCATTTTTATAGGGCCCCCTCAGTCTGGAGATTCATGTCCTTCACTATGAAATGTCCTCCTGTCGGTTATGTAGTCACATCCCGCTCTGCGTTGCCTGGGGCCCTGGACAATCCGTCAGCCATGGGGCCTCCTGGACTAACCTCTAATTGTATCTTCTCTCCATCTCTTTGTCTTTCTGCTACACCCTCTGAGCAATTTCCTTTTTATTATCTCTTACCCTTTATACTGACTCTTTAAAAGTTAATGGCTCTTGTGTTTTATTTTCTCAGTGCCCTTTCTTACTCCTTTTTATACAACATCTTATTTCATGGATACGGTGTCTTCTCTTACCTCTCTGAGGACATAATAGTTTTGGGGTTTTGTATTTTCTTCTGCTCTCCGCATTGTCTTTTTGCTTCCAACATTTGCGTTTATTTGTCTGCTCTGGCCTTTCTCATCTGTCCTGGAGACTTCCTTCAAATATCTGAAAGAAGTCTGGTGATCTGTGACTACAGATGGGCCTTCCAGTGACGCAATCAATAACTGATTGGCAGGTGTGTGCATGCGCGCGCGTGTGTGTTTATCGATGTGGTGGCCTTCTGAACTGGTGGTCTGCACTATAGGGGGACTGAGCAAAGACCTGGCTCTCCACTGGGCAACATCATCTAAATACCAGGGTCTGTAGTTCCCTTCTCCGGGGGCTTCAGAAAAGAATCCTCCCATCTCCTGTCTGGCTGTCAGGATTCTAGTGGCAGAGATAGAAAAGGGACCTGGGGGTCCCTCCACTTTTCATTTGGTATCACACTCAGGCCCTTTCTGTGTCTGATGGCCCTGAGGTCCGAGTTTCTCCAGGTTAACGTCTCTCGGGAAAACCTTGACCTCCTGCAGAGTGGGGTAGGCACTTGGCTGTGCAGGCCTCAGCGCCTCACTGCTCGCTCCACAGCCAGTCAGTCCCCTGCCCCTGTGTGCAGCCCCACACCTCACCCCGCTCAGCCTGTTACTCCTCTTCCAATTGCTTTTCATCATCCGAATATGTGTTGACATGTCTTAGGGAACATAAACTGAGGCATAAGAGGTAAAGTGACTCGGCCAAGTCACATGACCAGTAAGTGGCAGAACCGGTATTGAATTGAGACAGTCTCGTGCCCACACATCTGGTAATAACTTTGCAGTAATTGCTCCCTCCTTCTCTCCTTCTCCCTTTCTCTCCCTCTCCCCTTGCCACGTGAGGACACAGCAAGACGGTAGCTATCCGCAAGCCAGAAAGAGAGTTATCAGAAATGACCATGCTGGCACCTTGATCTTAGATTTTGGCCTCCAAAACTATGAGGAAATAAATTACTTCTGTTTAAGCCACCCAGTGTATGGTATTTGGTTTGGCAGTTCAAGCTAAGACAAAATGACATTCCTGCCAGGTTGGAAAGAATGAGGGGGGGGGGGGTCAGCCGTGTGAAGATAGAGGAGCAGGTTGCTTCAGGCAGAAGGAACATGCGCAAAGACCCTGTGGCAGGAAAGAGCTTGATGAGCTGCAGGAACAGACAAAAATCTGGTGTGTTTAAAGGGTAGTGAACCAGACAGGGAACAGCAGAAGATGCAGCAGCAGAAGTCAGCAGGGGTCAAATCACGCCGAGCCTCGGGGCCAGAGCGAGAAGTTCAGATTCATTCTGAGTGCAAGGGGAAGTCACTGGAGACTTGAAGCAGAGGTGTGGTACGGTCTGAGTTATGTGTGGTTCTTAAAAGATCACTCTGACTACTTCCTGTGCGGAGGCTGGATGGATTGCAGAACAAGAGTGGGCAAGAGACCGAACTTTCTGGAAAGATGAAGTGCTTGTTGCTCCACCCCCAAATCCTGCTGTTGGTCTCTAGTTATTTTTTTTTTCCAAAAAGTTGTAGATATGGCATTGGACTCCTACTTTACACCATACTAAATAATTAACTGAAAATGAATGAAAGGTCTAAATGTTAAGAGCTGAACCCATAAAACTCTTAGAAGAAAACAGGGGAAAAGCCTCAGGACACTGGACTTGGCAACAATTACTTGGATATGACACCAAAAGTGCAGGCAACAAAAAACAGAATAAACTGACCTACATCAAAACTGAAATTTTTTGTGCATCCAAGGGCATTATGAACATAGGGAAAAGGCCAACCACAGAGTGGGAGGAGATGTGTGCAACTCACAGATCCGGTAAGGGATTAATATCCAAAATATATAAAAAAGTCCCAGAACTCAGCACTTCAAAAAAAAAGCAAAGGGCTTGGGGAGACATTTCTCCAAAGAAATACAAATGGCACATGAAACGATGCTCAACATCAGGAATCATTAGGGAAAAGCAAATCAAAACCACAGTGAGACACCGCCTCACACCTACCAGGAGGGCTACGGTCAAGAAAATAAAAACAGGAGAGAACCAGTACAGGAGAGGAGGAGGAGGAAGAGCGGGGACCCCTGAGCTGTGCTGGCGGGAAGGTAAAGTGTCCAGATGCTGTGGGAAACAGCGTGGGGAGTCCTCAAAAAGCTGTCAGTAGAACTGCCATCTGATCCCACGTTCCCACTCCTGGGTATCCGCCCAAAAGAACTAAAAGTAGGATCTCAGACCTCTGTGCACCCTTGTTCACGGGAGCATTATTTGCACCACAGCCAGTCCGAGCGTCCAAGGGTGGGTGAGCGGGTAAACGGAAGGCGGTCTACCCACTCAGTGGACTATTATTCAGCCCTAAAAAGGGAGGAAATTCTGGCACATGTTGCAACATGGATGAACCTTAAGGACATTGTGCCAAGTGAAATAAGCCAGACACAAGACATGAAAAGACAAATACGGTATGACTCCGCCTACAGGGGGTCCCTAGAGCAGTCAGATTCAAAGAGGCAGAGAGCAGAATGGCAGTTTGGGGCTGGGGTGGAGGTGGGGGGCATTTGTTCACCAGAAGAGGGCTTTGGTTTGGGAGGATAAGAGTTCTGGAGGCGGACAGTGCTGACATCCACACGACAATGGGAATACACTTCATGTCACTGAGATGGACACCTAAAAAATGATTAACATGGTACATGTTCTGTTATACGCATTTTATCACAATTTGAAAAAAGGTCATGGATAATCAAGAGCTGTCACAGTCTGTTTTCTAAGCTGGAGGATGCGGTGAAGGGCCCTTCAGAGCCATTCAGACCTTGGCTCCTCCACAGACCTAGCTGTGTGATCTTGGATAAATTACTTTACCCCTCTGAGCCTGTTTTCTTGTTCATAATTTCAGTGTAACCATGCTTTTTAGGAGCCAAAATATGTCTAGCTTACTAGCCAGCATGTAGACCAGAACTGGCAGCCCTTTCAGTTTTCTTTTTGCTCTGATATTTTTCTGCTTTTTTCTCATCAGGTTCAATTCTCTTCATCAGACCCAACCCTGGGGGTGAGGACATTAAGCTCCGGCAGAACCTCTATTGACTCTGAGATGCACTGGGAAACCCTTTGCTTTCTTCCTAAGTCAAAATCCCCATGAGCTCATGTGGAATTATGCAGCTGCTAGACAATTTGCTCCCAAACATCTCCGTCCCTAGCAAGGCTGCCTTGTACTGAGGCACTGAGTTTCAGAGCTCTCAACCCATCCTGTCCTCTGTCAAACAGCCCCATTGTCAGGGAAGATCTATTAATTCTCCTTCAGTGAGAGGAGATTGGGCGTGCTCTGTGACTGAAGTGCAGCCAGGGCCCCATTCAATCTGCACACCCTCCCGAGTCTCTGAAGAGCTGGGCTTCTCTGGTGACAAGTAAGCTCCTTGTCAGGACTGTCTCCCCCAGGCACGCCCGGGGCAGTCGGTTAGACTGGCTGGTGTCTTAGTGCCCGGCGCTCAGAAGAAAGTTAACACATTCCCTCCTCTGCGTAAGGCCTCGGCAGGACTGGTCTGACGGCTTCGGGTCGGTGGTTCGCTTCTTTTCAGCAATATTCTCTCGTGTGCCAGGCACTACGCCAGAAGCAGCAAACGCACGATTTCAGCGCATCTCCACTGCAGCCCTGGTGTTAACACCATCCTCATCCTACAGAGGAGCTAAGTCAGACAGCTGGCCCAAAGACCCGCGGCTAGGAGGGGACAGTGACAGGAGCAAACTTAGCCCCGCGCTTGTAACCCCTCCAGTCTGTGCTTTCTGTCCCCAGCCTCCCTGCCACCTGCGCTGCCTTATCAGACACTGGCCGTGGCGAGGAGCCCCACCCGGAGGCCAGAGGTGGGCTGACTCCACAGCCTTCACCTGGTTTCCACTCAGTCCTCGCCCCTGCTGCGTCGGGGGCTTGGAGACAGCCTGCTCACAGTCCAGGGGGAGTCGGGAGGGGCAGACTGACACGCGGCAGAACAAAGTCACAGGCACAAGGACAGGGCCTGATGGGGCAAGGAGGAGGGGTCAATGCAGCACTGGTCACCAGGGGGCAGTGACCAGTTTGTTTTATTTTTTAAAGATTTATTTATTTACTTACTTACTTACTTATTTAGACAGAGGGGAACGAAGGGAGAGAGAGAGGGTGAAAGGGAGAGAAGCATCAATATGTGGCTGTCTCTTGTGCAACCCATATTGGAGACCTGGCCCACAGCCCAGGCATGTGCCCTGACCGGGAATTGAACCAGTGATTCTTTGGTTCACGGGCCAGCACTCAATCCACTGAGCCACACTAGCCAGGACACAAACCGTATTTATAAACAACTGTGTGCAAGCTGTTCTCAGGCATGAGTGTATGCACTCCTTACACTGGGTTTCCTTCGTTCTTTAATAGATAACAAACATTGGTTGGACACTAAGTACCAGGCACTGGGGAAGCGTTCTGCATCACTCAGTCCGCCCAGAGCCCCCTCCAGGGTAGACAGTATTTATTATTCCCAAATTACACAGAACTTGCCCAAGACTCAGAAAGAGGCTGAGCAGAGACTCAAACCCAGGGCTCTCCCCTGAAACCCCAGTGCCTTCCTCTGACTTCAGTTTCAACTTCTCTCCTATGGACCCAAAGTGTTCCATGGGCCCTCACACACTCTGACAGGTGAGGTGCAAGCTCCCCAAAAGCGTGGCGTTTGTCTTGGTCACCACTTTGCGCCTAGAACTCAGAGCAGTGCCTCTCACCACGCAGGTGCTCCAGGCACATTTGGTGAATGAATGAAGGTCAGTGAGTTAGTCTTCCTCCAGACTGGGACATCCTTCAGGCAGCAACCGTGTCCCCTTCGTGCTGGACTGAGGGGACATGGTGTCTACTGGAGGACTCCCTGTGGACAGAAGCCAGTAGCAAGTCACAGAGTTCAAACTGGGACAGCCCTCCCCTCCCTGCCTCTCCTCTGTCTTCCTTCACCTCCTCCTCCCTCCCTTCCTCAGCCTGGACCGACCCAGGTCCCCTGAAGGACATCTGGGCCCGAGCCCGTCTGCCCTGAATCTGAAGTGACTCAGCTCTGCGGCAGCAGAGAGAAATATTGTCAGATCATTTATCCAAAGTAGCTGATTTGTTTTCAACTAAACTAAGGGGAATTTTTTCTCCATTTATGCACAAAAGCCCGTGTGGGTCAAAGTCAGGGTAAGAGGCCTAAAAACCAAAACAGTAACCGTAACAGCAACAAGGTGAGAGCACCAACCCCCATCTGACCAACCCTGGGGTACCTGAGCAACCGAATCAAACAAAACAGCTGCTGCCGAGATCAAAACTCATTCAGTCCCGAAGGGCGTGGATCCCTGGAGTATTTAGAATTCATTTTATTCCCAAATGCTGTTGAGATCTCAAAATAGCAGATGCTCACTATAAAATGTTCAAATGACACAGAAACATTTCATGAAGAAAGCTGAAAAACAATCATTAATATTACAGACCGTCATTGCAGATAACATGCAAACACACAACTCTGTTTTACATCCAGGGATCTTGCTGTAATGACGTTATATAGCCTCTTTCTTTCAAAAGTATGCTGACCATCTTTTGATAACCATGGATACAAATTAATATAATCTTTGGTGACCGAACTAATTGTTAGTCTAGTCCAGAGGTCAAAAATCTTTTTCCTGTAGAGTCAGAGTAAACATTTTAGGCTTTGTGGGCCACTTAAGGCCTCTGTTGTTTATTCTTTGTTTGTTTTTCTTAATCTCCACCTGAGGACATGGTTGATTTTAGAGGAAAGGGAGGGAAGGAGAGAGAGAGAGAGAGAGAGAAACATTGATGTCAGATAAAAACAGTAATTGGTTGCCTCTCACACACATGGATTAGGGACAGAATCCACACCCTGGGCTTGTGCCTTGACTGGGAATGGAACCCGCAACCTTTCAGTTTATGGGATGCTGTTCCAACCAACTAAGTCACACCAGCCAGGGCTATTCTTTTTTCCTTTCTAACCACCCTTTGAAAGTATAAAAACCATTCTTAGCTCAAGGACCACACAAAAACAGACTTCAGGCTAAATCTAGTCTCACTCACAGATACTGAGGTTCCTGAATATAGTTACTTAATAAATCCTCTGTTGAAAGATATAGAGATTGTTTCTGCTTTTGTTGTCATAACGCTGTCACAAACATCTTCACGCACACAGCTATCTGCAGGTCTCCCAGACAAAACTATCTCCTAGAATCTGAGCCAGAAGGAACTTTCATAGTGAGGGCACTCGCTCCACGGCGCTCCCTCCAGTGGCTGTGCAGTTTCCACTCAGGTGTGTGGGAGGGAACTCACCACCTGCGGGCACAATCCATCCCATTGTTGGGGCAACTCCCAGGATAGGCAAGTTCTTTCATTTTCTTTTCTTTTTTGTTCTTCCTTCCTTCATTCCTCTCTCTCTCTCTCTCTCTCTCTCTCTCTCTCTCTGAGCTTGAGACTGCCTCCTTCTTACCTGGCACTGTTTTTCCTGGTTCTGCCCATGAAACCACAGAATCTAACCCTAACCCTGCTCCCTGCCATGTGTTGGAAAACAGAAATTTAACAGTACACAACCCTGTCCAGCTGTAGTGAGACCCCAGCTACACAACTGCGTGCTTGGTGCGTGTTAGCTGTTACGGCTTTTTGGTTAGATGCCTTCTCAGCACTATGTGGCCATTCTTGGAATCCCTCTCGGTCTGTCCTCATGCATTAATTAATGTGACTCTCCGAGAGAAGATAACACCACCTCTCAGGTGAGTGGAGGCCCCGAGATGGTGTGGGTAAATCACCTCCCGGGCACGCCTCTCCAGGCGAGTACTGAGGCCAAATCCATTTTCTGTGGGATCTGTAACCTCACTCCATTCACGTGGACACGCGCCCCAGGCAGCACAGATGGCCTCTGAGGACAGGTTTCCAGCTTTCTGCCCTGTGGCTGGCTGCGTCCACCCGGAACCAGATGTGGTTCCCATGTATTTCTCACCTAACTGGCATCACTGCCGGTAGAACATCAGCTGAAATTCCCTCTGTCTCTTCCTCCCTCTCACCCCCATTCTCTAAACATAAATTTTAAAAATATTTTTAAAAAAAATTTTAAAGATACATCCACATCCGAACCCCCAGTACCTATGAAGGTGACCTTTTGGAAAAGGGGTCTTTACAGACGTCATTACATTCCAAATCCCCAGAGGACACCCTCCTGGTCTATCTGGATGGGTCCGCGTGCGCCCTAACGCCAATGACCGGTGTGCATGTAAGAGACACACAGGCAGAAGAGACGGCCACATGGAGACGGGAGCAGGGATCAGAGTGATGCAGCCACAAACTGAGGGATGGAGCCACCAGAAGCTGCAAGGGACGGGCAAGGGTCTCCCCAAGAGGGAGTGCAGCCCCCCAGACAGTTTTCAGGCTTCTGGCCTCCCGACTGAGAACACACTCCAGTTGTCCTAAGCCATCAAGCGCGTGGGTTACAGCGGCCCTTAGTCTAGTGAAGGCGTAAACTGGGGAGAAGCACAGAGTTTGGCACCGGACACACCGGATTTAAGCCCCAGCTCTGCCTCTGACTGACAGTCTGATCTTGGCGAGTTCTAACATCTCTGAGCCTCTGTTTGCTCCTCTGTGAACAAACTGGGTATTATTTACAATGCTACGTACCGAATGAGTTCATGCCTGTGATGTCTAGCACACTGCCAGGCACGCTCATGGAACCGTAGCTTCTCCCCTTGTCCAGATGAGGAAAACGGGCCAGAGTCAACCTGCCCAGCTGCTCTGGAAAGCCCAGGAACCCGACTCCTGCGCTGGCCCTTCATAACCTGCCACCGCTGGGGTGGGACCTGGAGCCCTGCGCTGGAACGTCAGAACTGGAAGATGCTCTCATCTGTGACAGTGAATTCAACCCCCCTCTCCCACTTTACAGATGGGAAAACTGAGGCCTGGAGAGAGAAAGGCGTAAGGTACAAGGTTACATAGAGTACCGGTTTTCCTGACGTCTGGGAGGCCAGGTTCTTTCTAATTCTCCAGGCCGTTCTCCCAAGAGCTAAGGCCCAGATGAGGGTTTGAGATAGCTGAGGCCAGAGGAAAAGGGAGCTCCCGTCCAAGGCTTCAGAGTCCCTGAAGTGGCCCTGGGCCCTTCGTAGATGCCTACATTCTAGGCCCCGTGTCCGGTGATGACCAAGGAAGGGCATGGCCTCCATCACTGTCGCCATCTTTGCCACCATCTCCATCTCAGTGCTTACACTCAGTGCTTAGACTGTCTGACACGTTCTCCTGAATTCTAACACAACACTTCCACAGATGATCTCATTTCATCCCTCCGACAACCCTAGGAAGTCGCTACCACCACTGTCCTCACACACAGGAGAAGAGTGAGCCCTAGGAGTGCACTGGGTTGAATAGGTGCCCCCAAAACTCACGTCCACCCGGAACCTCAGAATGTGACCTTAATTTGGAAACAGGGTCATTGCAGATGAAAGTCATGATGATGAAGTCAGACTAGATTCAGGTGGGCCCTGAATCCAATCCAACCGGGGTCCTTACGAAAGGGAACCCACAGATGGAAGGACCATGGGGCCATGTGAAGACGGAGGCAAAAACCAGAGCGATGCAGCCGCGAGCCCAGGGAGGCCAAGGGCACCGGTGCGCACAGACGCGAGGAAGGAAGGGCTCCTCCCGGGAGCCTCCGAGGGAGCGTGGCCCTGCCTGGTTTCAGACCTCTAGCCCCCTAAGCTGTGAAGAATCCATGTCTTTAAGCCACCCAGTTCACAAAACTGGTCGCGGCAGCCCGAGGAAGCTCATACAGCGGGGCTCGCCGTCTGGCCAGCCGTGGCCTAACACACAGAGGCAATGTCTGTTAAAACTGCTCCACTCCCCTGCTGTCCCAGCAAAAGGACTGTTGCCGTCAGGACCACAGAATGTCAGCACTGAAAGGAAAGCGGGCCACTGAGAGTGTGTGCTGAGCACTGACCAGGTGCCCGCCCCCCTGCACCGCAAGTGCCACAGGTGCTTTCTTTACGCCACTGGGTCTGCACAACCACCACGGGAGGTGAGCATTATAAACCCATTGTATAGGTGAGGAATGTTGAGGCTAAGAGGGGTGAAGTAACTCACCAAAAGTCCCTAAGCGGCAAGGAGCGGCAGGGCCTGAGTGGGGCCTCGGGTCCTCTGACTCCTAACATCTACCACACCTTCTATGCCCTGTGTGTCAAGTTCAATCCCTTTGTTTTACAAATGGGAAAGCCAAGGCCTGGCTGGAGCAGCGATCACAAAGGCTCTGCCCACTGTGGGAAGCAGCTTAAATAGGGCAGCTGCCAGGTGGCCTGGGTTGGAGGAGGGGTTCCCCCTATTTGCAGACAAAGGGTGGCCACTCTTTGGACCCACAAAAACTAGGCAGCCAGGCAGCAAGGGCTTCGAGCTCTGTCCCCGCCTGCCACTCAACAGGAATGGCGAGTGGCCAGAAATTAATTAGCTGTCTCAGTTTTGGCAAAGCCCAAGGAAGGAAAAGTGGTTAATTATAATGAGACCAGGGAATGTGTCACTGGAGAAGATTAACAGCTGGACCACAGAAACACAGGGCCCCTGAGCTGAACACGAGTAGAGAGGATGCCAAGGTCAGGAATAAACAGGGCAGACTGTTCAAAAGCCACAACAGGCTCGTGGATGCAGGAAAGAGAAGCCCTTCTCTATCACCTTGGCTCTGCTTCCGGCTTAAAGGGTGGCTGGACCGAGGGATGGGGCAGCCAGACACAAGAGAGGCCCCAGGAAAGCAGAGTTCCTCAAGTGTGACTTGTCGACCCATGGGTCTCAGGAAGGAGCACATGCCCCCCCACCCCACAAATACCTACTGGTGTGATGTCTGAGTGTCAGCCCCTAGGGTGGGGCTCTGGCTAGGAACGAAGGATTCTCCCCCAACCCCACATGCGCCCATGTCGGGGGCAGAGAGAGAGGGGAGCAAGCAGGTGTTTGGAAATGTGTGTGGTCCCTGCTCTGATGGGGGCCACAAAGGGCACTGCGGGGACACAGAGGAGAGGGTCAGAGAAGGCCCCTGGAGGAAAGACTCCCTAAGCTGGGGAGGGTTATTCTACAGAGAACAGAGGCCTGAGGTCGCTGCACATTTTATTTCCCTCTTGTCTGGTAGTTGGGGGATTTTTATTATAGATCCCAACTCAACAGAGCGAATCTTATCAACAACGTGTCAACCAGATATTTAAGAAACACTTAGTGATAGCGCCTTAGGGCCAGGTGTTGAGCCAGAAAACAGGACAGAAGATGAATGGGACACAGTTCCTGCCCTCCAGGAACAGCCAGTGTAAAAGGGAAGGCAATCAGAGGGACAAATAATTGTGCTGCAGTTAGAAAACATGCCCTGGCTGGTGTGGCTCAGTGGGTTGAGTATCAGCCTGGGAATCAAAGGGTCGCCGGTTCAATTCCCAGTCAAGGCACATGCCTGGGTTGTGGGCCAGGTTCCCAGTAGGGGGCCCATGAGAGGCAACCACACATTGATGTTTCTCTCCCTCTTTCTCCCTCCCTTCCCCTCTCTAAAAATAAAGAAAGAAAACCTTTAGAAAAAAGATATTCCCGTAAAGAAAAGTTAAAAAAAGAAAACACTATTTCATGACCAGGTACTTTTGTGTGCGCCTCCACTCTGTCTGTCAAACGGGCTCCGGACAAACGCACTGGATTTACACCATTGATTCAATCCTCATAACAAGTGACTGTGGGAAGTACTTTCACAGCCTGTGGTGGGGGTCAGGGAGGCAGGGACTTGCCCAAGGTCACACAGACGGCAGGTGGCAGTACCAGGACTCGAGCTGGGTCCCTCTGGCCCTGTGATGGTTAGTTTTATGCATCAATTTGGCAAGGCTACATACAGTAGCCGGTTCTTTAGTCAAACACGAACCTAGGTATTGCTGGGAAGGTATTTTGTAGACATGGTTAAGATCTACAGTCAGCTGACTTCGAGTAAAGGAGAGTACCCTTGACAATGAAGGTAGGCCTTTAGGACAAAAATGCGGTTTCCAGTGTAATTCAAAAATAAAATTAAAATTACTGTGATTAACATGTTAAAAAAACAAACAAAAAAACCCAAGGTTTCTGTGAGGAAAAGAAACTGTGCCTGTGGAGCACAGCGGCACTGTCACCTGAGGGTCCCCAGCCTGCCCTCTGGACCGCGGACCTGCCGAGCCAGACCCCGCAGTCACAAGCCAATTCCCCGAAACACATCCTACTGGCCCTCATTCTCTGGGAGGGCCCGACGGACACAGACCCAAAAGCCCAGGCTCCCGCCTAAGGCCGGTGTCCCACAGTCCCCTCCCCTGGAAAAGGCAGCGACAGCCACCGCCAGGTTGGGTTGTGGTGGGGGCCAAATGCAATGACAGGCAGCGCGATGAAAGCGGAGAGAGGGTCGCAGATAAAGAGACTCTGCGGACACTCACGCTGGGGTCCTCGGGCAAAAGTCTGACATCTCTGAGCCTCAGCTTCTTCGTCTGTAAGACAAGCACACTAAATTCTTCTCGCCGCCCAGGGTGTTGTAGAGACAAAAGGAGATTTTCATGTCAGGGCTCCCGAACAAAGTCCTGTGGCCTTATTACCAAAGCGCATGGGCGTGTCGGCCACAGCCTCGGTTGGCAGGGTCTTGACCATTTTGAGTCCTTACCATCACCAAGGAAAGGTTCCAACCCCACAGTCCCATGTAAAAATATTGCCCACAAGTTTATCATTTATAATAACCCTGTGTGGATGCTACACGTGGCCTAACCTGTCCCCCAGCCCCCAGACACACTCTGAGGACAAAGAGGCAAGGCAGGCCCCAGGCAGAGCGCTTCACACACATTCCCCCCCTCAACACCAGCCCTGGGAGCGGCTGTCAATCAATACACGCCCCGTTCACAGAAGGCAGCTGAGCCAAAGAGGAGAGGGGCCATCTGGGGGTGTGGGAAAGGACAGGACCAGGATCCAAAGTCAGTCGTGGTGAAAAGCCCAGGTGTCCCACCCCTAGGCCTTTGTCCAGGCTGCGCATCACCCATCACATCTCCCGCTGCCTGACACACGGCAGTGTCGCTTTTGTTTTATTTCGTTAACAACTGATTATTTTAATAACTTTATAAACCAGTCTCCCTGCTCCATGCCCTCTCCCAATCTCTGGCTGTATGAAAAGTCCCTTTGCTACTGCTGGAATCAGAGGGTATCACGAGTTCGACCTTCTTCACAGACATCACTCCGTGGACACTTGGCTCACGTGGGCTCTGGGAGCCAAGGGGCCCTCGGAGCAAAGGCTGACTACCTCTCCCCACTGTGGCCCTCAGCCATCTCTGAGCCTCAGTGTCTTCATCTGCCAGAAGAGGAGGAGTATGGTGCCAAGCTCCAAGAGCGGGGAGAATTAAGTTAGATCATATACGAGGCACCCAGCAGAGCTCTAACCACCTCGTCAGCACTCGAGAAAGATCGGGGGTTCTCATCCGGTTGTGAAGTCCCGTGGAGTCAACATGCTATGCTGTGCTGTCTCGGCCTTTCTTATCTGGGGGGGCAAAGCTGAGCAGGTGGAGGGAGTGTCTGGGGCCACCTGCCCCGCCTCACTCCGGGCAGGACGACCCCTGCCAGGAAGGAATGGAAAATCACTAGATGAGGGGCATTTCCTGGCTCTTCAGGAGGGTAAGCTTTTGTAACCAAGGGAAAAGGATTTGCCTCCATCTGTCCTGCAGGGGTATCTGAGCTGACCTGGAGAAGCGCCTCTCTCCCTTGGCTTAACCCCTCTCCCTGGTGCCCAAGTGCTAGGCAACCAGCCAAAGGGCTTCATCATCACCAACAATTTCCTGTTACTGGTCTGGCCCTGCACTAAGGCCATATAGCTTCCCTCTTAACCTTTGACCTCCCTCTTAACCTTTGTACCCTCTACCGAAAACACATCCTCCCAGCAACAGGCCTCTACTGAGTGCCCCCTTCTCCTCAGCCTCACCGTGTGCACCTGCAGCCCCACTGGGCTCTGTCCCCAGGCCTGTTTTAGTTGACACCACTGCCCACAGCCTTCGCCTCACAACTGGTTTGTCATCGTCTCTCTCTTTCCTACGAGAACGTCACCTCCATGAGGGCAGGGATGGGGCCTTGCTCACGGCTGCACGTCCCGCACCTGGAAGTGTGCCAGGTACTTAGCGGGGCTGCGGCGTGGATGTTCACCACAACCCTGCCATACAGGTGCTTTTCCTTTCCAGGGTACATTTTATTTTCTAAAATTGTATTCTTTTTCCATTACCTTCAGCCCCCTCATACCTCCCCCCAACCCCCCGCAATCACCACCTGTTTCCGTACCCAAGAGCCCTTTCTCCTCTCTGCTCAATAGGTGTTTCTCTATTGCCTCCATTTCACAGATGAGAAAACGGGCTCAGTGAGGTGAGCTCAAGGGCGGACAGCCGGCAAGAAGCAGACCTGGATTTGAACCCCAATCTCTCTGACTCTGAAGGCTGTGGCTGCCATGCCAGCTGCAGACCCTGTGCCAGGAAACCTGGGGTTCTCTGGGGCCTATCAGGCCTTGTCGGTGGCCCTCAGGCCGGACCGCAGGTGCAGGAACCCACTTCTCCTGCTCCCGAGTACCATGATCTCCAGGCACCCTTGGCTCTCCCCTAGCCAGGTAATTCCAAGCATGGAAAGAGATGTAAGAAGAGGGGGCAAGAGGTTAGGCAAAGCAGGTTCCAGTCCTGACTTGGCCTCTAACTCAAAAGACACAGAACATCTCCAGGCCCCAGTTTCCTCCCTTGTAAATCAGATGGGCTGAACTTGACATACAAGGCGGCAGAAGCCAGGACAGTGGTTACCACTGTGGGCTCTAAGGTCAGCATGGCCTGATTTCAACCCGACTCTGAGACTTGGAGCATGTCATCTCTCTTCTCTGAGCCTCATCTTTCTTCATCTATAACATGGGACTCACTTCACACAGGCATAAGGACTAAATAAAATACTCTAAACCAGGCACATGGCATAAAATAAGTATCCAATAAAAAGAATCATCATCCATGATTCAAAATGCTATGCCTCGGTGAAAGGCCGCTTCCACAGGGAGAAGAGCGAGGCTGCTTCCACCTCTCTCTGTGTGATGTTCATTGAAGAGGGCTCAGAGGACTTTGAAGTTTGAGTTCTTCCCATTTACCAGGAAAGATTCGGCAAGCGACAAAAGACATAATTCTTCCGCACACTCCCACCCAGGCCAGAGACAAAGCTACTGATTTCTGCAGCTGCGCTGGGAGCTATAAATCAACAGAGCACAACCCAGATACCCCATCCCGCCCCAAGTCCCCCAGCTGGTAATGGGGCCGCTGAAGCCTGCATGATGCGCAATTACTCATTTAAGCCAGGCTTTCTGTCCTGCCCACCCCACGATTATCCCTCTTCCTGGGCATGTTATGACGTTCTGGGTAGCCAATTGGATTTAGAGGTCCCAGGACTCTGAGCTTAATGAAATCACGCCTTGCCCTTGCACAGCCCCCTTCCTCTCAAAGTCCAGGCATCATCTGTCAGGCAGGGGAGAAAGAGAATCCGAGAAGCATTCTTCAAAGCTCAGCCATAGGGAGAGGAGCCGAAATGATCTTACCTTTCCTCCACCCAAACCTGCACCCAGTGGTTGGCCAGTGTCCCCTCACATACCTCAGTGATGGGAAGCTCCCTATATTACACAGCTCCCGTACCTTCTTAGAAACTTTGACAGTCACAAAATTTCTTATAGAAATCATGAGATGTGTGCCCTGGCTGGTGTGGCTCAGTGGACTAAGTGCCGACCTGCAAACTAAAGTGTCGCTGGTTCAATTCCCAGTCAGGGCACATGCCTGGGTTGTGGGCCAGGTCCCCAGTAGTGGGTGCCTGAGAGGCAACCACACATTGAGGTTTCTCTCCCTCTCTTTCTCCCTCCCACCCGCTCTGTCTAAAAGTAAATAAATAAATAAATGAATTTTTAAGAAATTATGAGATGTGTACAAACATGTGTTCAAGAATGTTCACAGACGCATTATGTAGATTGTTATAGTACTAGAAATAACATAAGTCCCCCCAAACAGAACACATTCATATAATGCAGCCATCAAAAAATCATGTTTTCAGAGAATGTTTGCTAACATAAGAATGTGCTCATGACATGTTAAGCAAAAAGGAAGCTTACAAAATATTTTATATGATGCGATCATTATTTATAGTGTGATCCTCACACCATTAAACCACAGAGGGGGCTAAAAAGAGAGAAAGAGAAGGAAATACACCCAAAAGACAAAGGTGTTCTCTGAAATAACTACTGTGTTACCTTTATAGTAAAAGGATGTTTCTAATATTGAACTGATAAAGTTTCCCCACAGTTTCTACCCAATAATTCTACTTCCTATGGGACTCAATAAATATCAATCAGATGAATGAGAAGCAAGTCTCACTCCTCTTCTAACTAATAGAAATAACAGAAAATGTTTATTGAATGCTCACTAAATGCCTGGCTCTGTGCCGAAGTCCTTCACATCATGCCTCTCCAACTTCCCATAACCACCCTCTATGGGTCTATTGCTACTCCCATTTCGCAGATAAGAAAACTGAGCCTTAGAGAGGTCGTGCATACATGGCCCAACTTCATTCTCTTAGCAACTGGCACAGGTCAGTCTGACTCCAGTGTCCAGGCTCTCAACAGCTGTTATCCCATGCACCCTCTGAGGGGCCTCAGGGGTTTGCAGTCCGCCCTGTTCCTGCCTTCTCTAACAGACACCCCTGCTCTTGCCCCCATCCCCCTTGTGCCTCGTGGACAGCAGTAGCAGAGTCCAAGTGGAGTGGTTTTGGAGTCAGAAAAACCTGGGTTTGCACCTGTTGGGCCTGAGTGGCACCTACGCCCTCATCTATAAGTGAGAATCTATAGCCCCAGGGGCAGAGCCGTCATGAGGCTTGGACAAGCTTCTGGCATGTGGCAGAGGCTCCTCAGTGCCCTCTGTGACTCCTCGGGCCTCAGTCACTTGTGCCTGAGTCACACACTCCTCAGGGAATGAACCCAAGGCCTGGGAAGTGTCAGCTCCAGGTCAAGGCCAGCAGACAGAGCAGGAAGACCAGCCAGGGCTGCCGCTCGCTGTCCCTGCTCCTCCTCACCAGGGGTCATCTGGCCTAGCCTCCTGCCTTCTTAGAAGTCCAACAGTGTCTCAGGGGACAACTGAGGCCAGGGTGTCAGTGGCCAGTCCAAGGTCACACAGCTCTCTTCCCCAACCTGAGCTGGCCTCTCTGGTTTCCCTACTTTGAGGTCCTCCCCATCCAACCCTCCCCACAACCACCCACACCAATTCATCCTCTCGAACACCATTAGGGACAGACCGATGGCTCCAAAGTCTTTTCCCCCATGGCCTCTGACCCAAAGCTTCCTCATTTCCCAGCATGGCCATCTTACCGAGGGACCCGAGGGCCTGTCCAGCCCATGCTCCCACTGTCCAGACTTGAAAGTGGAGCCTCACCACGACCTCTGGCCCCTAACACAGCCCTGCCAGGCCGTCTCCTTCCTCGGTCCTCCCTCCAGTTACCTGGGGCTGGTCCACGGAGGGCCTCCAACATTTGCGCCCCACCGGGAATTTTGGAAGGCAGAGCCCATAGCTTGTGGATTCATCCCTGGCTCCAGAGCCTGGCCAAAGCTAAGCTCACAGCAGGCACCACGACAGCTGCAGTGAGGAGGACACCTGCTGGCAAGGCCTTTCCTGCTTTTGTCCCTCCATGCTCTCCTCTGTCACAACCTCCCAGCCCTGACACTCTAGTCTTAGCCACGGTGAACCTTCCCACCCTCTGCAGCTCTGGACTCTCCACCCAACCTTTCTTTGCTCATGCTGCTCCCTGTGTCTGGAATGCTCCGCCCCATGTAACGGCCCAGGGGGTCCTGACAGGCATGGCTGCGTTAGGAGCCAGAGGCCAGGCTGAGGCTTAAGCTGAGAGCCTGGGAGTGGGGGCTGGGGCGGGACAGGTCTGGCAGGGGTCAGCATCAGCAAATGCTTGTTGAGTGAGGAAATGTGCAGACGATGCAGGAAGTAGGAGAGGGCCCGAGGCAGAAAACACAGTCGGGCCTCAGGGCCGGCCGCTCTGCATGCCTGGAGCAGCTGCAGGGGTGCCTGCCACCTGAGGGCTTACCACGTGCCGGGTGCTGGGCCGTGGCCTCTCACACACACGAGCTCCCTAATCCTCCCGGTAATCTACAACGATCACCCCAATTTTACACTGGGGCTCAGGGAGTCAGGCTGTTCGCCCAGGATGTGACTGAACTGGGATCGAGATGGGGCACTACCTGAACTCTAGCTGTGACCTTTAGGACTGCACTGTGTCCCCTCCCTGGGGTCTCACCTGGCCCAGGGCACTGGGTCCGTGAACCCCAACCCAGGCCACAAGAAAGGGGAGGGAGACAAAAGGGAAGGAGTTTATGCTGGGCCCCCAGAACCAAGACGGGGACTCAGAGCTTCTGATACTGAAAAGCTGACACTTGAACACCTCCCAGCAACCCATGGCACCTGGGTAGTAGACAGAGGGGACACCAGAACCTGTCACAATCTGCCCCAGCCCACAATGCCTGGCTCAACCTCCCCTCCCAGCTCCGGGCTGCAGTCACCTGGGGTGAGAGGGAAAAGATGATACTTTATCAACATCATCTTATTTTTAGGACAGAGGGGCCTAGGAGGCAGGTACTAGAGTCTACATTTTATAGTTGAAGAAACTGAGATGCAGAGTGACCATCCAACTTGCTAAAAGATCTTAGTAGGTGGCAGAGCCAGCGTTTAATCCAAAGAGACATGAGCTGAGGGAGAGATCAAGGGGCGGAGAAGCACGGAGCCTAAAACACACAATCAATCGGGAGGAACAGGGGCGAGGCGAGGGTGGGGCTGCAGTGGTGCGAGAAACAGCAGGGTGCCACCCCGCCGAAACCAGGGTCCGGGAGAGGTGGAGGTAGGGAAACAGAGCAGGCCGTGGCACAGACAAGAGGCCAAGTGGAAAAGCACAGACTCCATTTACCCACCCGGATTCTGGGGCAGGCAGACCAGGAAGATTTGGGCCAGACAGAGGAAAGATGGAGTAACGTGTCAGAAATTGGGGGGGGGGGGGCTCCCGCTAAACTCTTCACACTCCATCTTGCCCAGAGGGCTGCCAGAGGGAGCTCCGAGATGCCAGCCCTGCTCAGAGCCCTGACTCCGCCCGGAAACAGGGGTTGCTTAGCATCTGTTCTGAGGACCCACGGAGTCAACCGCCTGCCGAACTCTCATCACAGACCTGGGGAGTGATGCTCGTCTTGGGCATCAGGTGTCCCGAAAAAGCCTGCTCACTCTTCAGGAACCACAGGCTGTTTCCCCAGAGGCCCCCCCTGCATCCCAAAGGAGGAGTGGAGAGACACAGGATACAGGAGGAAAAGGAATGGAGAACGCTTCCTGATGTCCGACTCTGATCCCCATGTTCCTGTCTTTCAGCGCCTTGTCCATGTCCCCTTCCCACCAGAAGCTGCCCCCTCGGCTTTTTACTCGGTTACCCCTTCCTCATCCATCGGCTCCTCGAGGCCTCCTCTGCCTGCCCCACCCAGGGGAGACCCCATCGTGGGCTCCCAAACCCCTGCAGATTCTTCCGCAGCTACAAATGGAAGCGTGCTGGGTGACCGACCAATGAACGCCGCCTCTCCCACCAGACTCTAAGCTCCAAAAGGGCAGGGGCTTTTCTCTCCCATCCCCTCATCTCAGCATCCAGCACAGAGCAGCCATTGAACTTTCCTGAATTAGTTAACTCTTTCCATTCCTTCACACAGACACCCGCCCTGTTCTCAAAGAGCTTAAAAGGCTCAGAGACAGCATGTTATCATATTTAACGCTCACAACACAGGATGCATTGCAGCAGCAGAGGTGAAGTCGCCAGCCCCAGTACACAGCGTGTATGTGGCTCCAAACTCAGGATCTGAACTTAGATGTCTGGCTTCAGAGCCCCAGCTTCGACACTGCACCGCCCTGCTCTACTGCCCCAAGGGTCCTCCAGCTCTTCCCCTGCAAACCTTCCCTTCCCTTGCCCCTACCCCCCAAACTGCCTAAGCTCAAGATTGACAAGCAGAATTCATTCATTCATTCACTCATTCATTCATTATCCCACCAATCCACTGACTCCCTTACTGGTTGTGCCAGGCCCCACGTGGGGGGCTAGAGCAGAGGCTTCTCTGTCCTGGGCTCCCCTCCCCCCACTGCTCTTGGGACTTCACCAGCAGAAGCAGAGCCCCAGGCAGCCGCCCTGTCCCTAGTCTCCCACTCCGTGGGCAAGGACAAATTCTGAGCCTCCCTCATTCCCCTCCCCCCGCCCCCAAGGACAGCAGCCTGAAATACATGGGGCTGAACAATGTGTAGGCTCCCCGTCCTGTGTCCCAGTCACTCTCTGAGGGTCCTAGGACCAGAGGAGGGGCAGGTTCGGCCTCCTCCCTCCATGCATTTCTTTGTCCCCTATCCCAGGCAGCTCTGAAAAAAGTTTTGGACTTGGGAGTCACCAGCCCAGGGTTCAGCTCCACGTCTGGCTACTTGGGGGCCTTCAGAACAAGTCGCCCTGCCTCTTTCCGAGCCACAGATTCCTCGTCTGTAAAACAGGGACGATGACAAGGATTCTAATGCTTACCCGGCAGGGCGGGAGGTGAGGATTGAATCATTCAGACCCACATATACGGTCATCACACAGATGGTTGGCCAGGGAAACGCCTTAGCAAAGTGAGGGCCCAGGGGGCTTTGCTGCACTGCCAGCA
Source organism: Artibeus jamaicensis (assembly GCF_021234435.1). Classification (NCBI taxonomy): domain Eukaryota; kingdom Metazoa; phylum Chordata; class Mammalia; order Chiroptera; family Phyllostomidae; genus Artibeus; species Artibeus jamaicensis. Next base: position 13,643,230 of record NW_026522057.1, read on the forward strand.
AGATGCATTTGATCAGGCAATTTGGGGAAGGTCTGTTGGGGGTACCCCAAGCAGGCTGAGCCCAGGACCTTCTCTCAGTAGACAGACCCTCAGAAATGAGAGGCCTTCCCCTAGCTCAAGGGCAGTGGGGGAGCTGAGCTCATCAGCACACCAGCCAGAGGCCCTGGGACTGGGACTGCATACGCTGACGCTCAGCTCTTCCCAGGCTAGAGCACCGAGGGCCCCCTGGGAGAGGGTATATGCCAGGATCCTGGAATCTTAGAACAGCAGCTGCTGTCGGGCCCACCTGAGGGCGAGTGCCTCCCTCTCTCTGGAACATCCCTCCTGTTCATCACACAGACAGCTCCCACTACGGGGTGCAGGCACCCCGCCAGCTGCATTATAGATGCTCTCCCATCCACACTGCACAAAAGCCCTGTTGAAGAAGGTCCTATTATTACCCCATTCTACAGATGAAGAAAGTGAGGCTCAAAGAGACTAAGTGACTCGCCCAAGTCCCAAAGCCAGTTCACAGCAGAACCGGGATTAATACATTCACCAGCTGGCCCAACTCTAAACCCTATACTATCCCAAGAAGCAAAGTGAAGAGAATCACTGACAAAAACGCAAAGCAAAGATCAGCGCTGCCTGTGTTGGGGGAATTTGCCCACAGTAGCTGGTGATGAGTCACTGAAAACACAGGAAATTCTCATGTCTTCCACTCTTCCTGGGGGAGCAGAGATCTCCCAGAGCTCATGGATGCCAAAGCCCCCTCAACACCCACACGCCCCCCAGTGCTGTACTCCAGCCCCGGGTGCTCCGTCCTGCAGAGACGCTGTACTTCCCAGCGGGGGAGCCGAGTGTCTGTCCTTCACACCAAGAAACAGAGGCCTGTGGGAGGTGGGGCAGGGGAACGTTGCCCTCACTCAGATGGTCATCAGTGACCAGGTGGAGCCCACAGTTCACATCTCCAACCTCTGAGTCCACAATCTCCCCCCTGCCTTGCCTGGTGGCACCACGGCCCAGAGATGTTTAGGGCTGTGCCCTCCATCAGCCAGCACAGAGGACCCAATTTCAACTAGCAGTAAATACCAGGACATCTTTGTTGTTATAAGAATAGCAGTTTCCTTTCCATCCTTTTGCCCCTGTCTGAACTAGCAGAGCTGGGGGGGGGGGAGGCTGCTTGTGGGGCAAGCTGATGGTGTTTCAGACTCCCCGAGAGAGCCTCACTTCCTGATGTGAAAGTACAAACTCCAGCCCAAGCAAACCACTGCTGCCTTTGGTTTAAAAAAAAAAAAAAAAAAACTATGAGAGGAGAGCATAAATGGGAAGGGCACTTGTGAAGAGGATCTCAGGCCTCTCAGAACCACATCCAGGGCTCCTGACCAGATGGCCGCTGAGGACAGGAGCAAAGAGCTGACTGGCTGACCCAGAGTGGATGCCCACTGTGCCCAGGAACCACAGGCTCTCCGCCCCCAAACACACACAAGTGTGCAAACACATGTGTCCAAGGCCACTCTGGATGCTCCCCTCCCTCTAGGGTGTCAGGGGGTTGACAAGAACTGACACAATGTCACGTTCTCCTACAGAGAGAATCACAAACTGACAGTGTGGGACAAGCACACACCAGCACGGGGACCCCCACGGCTGATCACCAAGTGTGATTTGGTGAGTGCCCCTACAGCACGGAGCAGACACACACACACACACACACACTGTCGCCCCAGCTACAGAGACAGCCTGTACACAGCTGTCTCGCCAGAGGCCCCGGGCACCTCAGGCATCTCTGCCCACCCCTATGAGTTTCGGAGGTCCAAACAAACAGAGCATTTGTACTGTCACAAACACAGAGTCACCCACTCACAAACTGGCAGATACACAAACTGTTGCCAAAAAGTCCCACAGAGCCTGATGCAGAGGCAAGGGGATGCCAACAGATGATCAAGTGTTATTTAAACACACACACACACAACGCACATTTCAGTATCTTCCTTTCACTAGAAGTGGTCTTCGCATTTGGCCGCATGCTCCCCCTGCAGGGAGTACGGAGGCCCGGGGGTAGTGGGGTCTGGGGTCCGAGGTCAGGGTCCCAAGTCTGCAGTCCCTACACTACCCCGGTCCAGGCCCGTGGCACCACTCGACAGCAGACTCACCGGACGATGCCGAACATGACGAGCACATTGCCCAGCAGCCCCACGGCGCACACCGCTGAGTACAGCGCGGTGATGGCGATAGCCAGGGCGAGGGACGAGGCACTGCGGGCGCCAGGCGGCCCCGACACATTGGTGCCAGCGCTGGGGAAGGCGCTGGGGAAGGCGTCCGAAGCGGTGGCAAGGAGCGGGGACTGCAGCTCGGTGTCAGTGGAAGTGGCCGACTCCATGGCGGCCGGGAGGCCAGTGCCGAGTTCCTCTCCACCGTGCGCCCAGGGCGCAGAGACCAGGCGCGAAGAGCGCTCCAAGGGCCGGGGCCGAGACCGGGGCTGAAGCCAAAGTCACGACGCCGCCGGCTGCAGCGCCCTGGCCGCCACGCTCCCTCCGCGCCTCCTTTGCCCGCCTAGCCGCCTGCACCAACACTTCCCCGAGCTCTCCCGCCCGCTCTCCTCGCCCGGAGCGCTGTGAGCTGAGAGCCGTTGCGGGCTTCTCGGACGCGCCTGCCGCGCGCACCACGTGGCCCGGAGGCGGCCTCCAGTCTGCGCCCGAGACCGGGGGCGGGTGTTGCACCACCGGCTTGGAGCTGGGCCGAGGAAGCTTCCCAATCCCTCCCTAGAGACACTCCACGGGCTTGGGTGTACCCCACCCCAGCCCGAACTCACCGCCCCCTGCACCTCCGCCACCCCCCCGACCCCCACCCCACACACTAATTTAAAGGCTGCTTTGAAGTCAGGAGGATCTGAAGGTGAGTCCCGCCTTTCACCCCGGCACTGACCAATAATGATCTTGAGTGACTCACTTAACCTCTCTCAACTTCATTAGCTGCATCTGTAAAAGGATAACCACACCACCTGGCTCAGAGGGTTGCTGGGGAGATTAAGATGATGCGAGTAAAGAACTAGCTCAGTGCCGGCACACAGTAAGTGTGCATTGTTTAGTGTGCATAAATAAGCATTGTTTTCCGGGGTTTTCTTGCACCCCATTCCTCCACTCAACAGATTTTGGAGGAGATGCTGAGTATAAGAGCCGGGTACTATTGGGGATCTGCTAGTGCACAAAACCAGAGGTGGCCCCTACCCCATGGGGCTCACAGCCCAGGAGAGGAGAGGCAGCAATCCTAAAATCACACCAATGAAGACATAGTTACAAGTTGAGGAGAATAAAGGTAAGCAAGGCTTTCTTGTGGCGGGGGGTGGGGGTGGAGGGATAGCCGGAGGCCCAGACGGCTTCCTGGAGAAAATGACACTTAGGGTGAGAGGTGAAGTTTGGGGAGTAACAGACTTAGAGAAGAAACCAGGAAAGAGCATTCCAGGCAAAGCAAGCACATGGCCACGTGTGCAGAGACGCGCCGTCAGAGGGAGAGAAAGGAGGCCAGGAATAGGGAAGGAAGGCCGGAGCCAATGTGGAGAGAACGGATGAGGTGGTGGGAGGGGCTCAACGGCCACTGGAAGAGGGTCATTTTGCACCCTTCTCCCTTAACCCGGCCTGCCCACACCCAAAACCATCTTCCTTCTTGGGGCTCCTGTCCTTGCCCAAACATCCTCTCTACTAACCATTTCTCTGTCCTGGGCACTGTGATAAGCACTTTATCTGTGCATCAGCGCTTCAGAGTAGATTCTGTGATGTGTCCCCAGTTTACAGATGAGAAGACTAGACTAGACATGAAATGATCCCATATGGCAATTATTTCTATCCGAGTTTGCTTCCTTCTTGGGGAAACGAGGCCTGGTTGATCCCTGCACCCAGCAGAGGGCTGGGGTCACAGGGAGTGCTCAGAAAATGGTGGTTAGATGAATAAAGGTGGGTGATGGTTAGGCAAATAAAGGTGGATGAATGGAGTGGGAGCACATTGAGGCTCCTGAGCTCTAGGCTTTAGGGTGATGTTCTTGGCCCTGAGAGTGGCTGGGCAGGGCCCCCTCATCCATGTCACTCTCCAGCTTGAGTCATCCATCTATATACAAGGCTCCCTACTCTTTCTCAGAAAGAACAAAGAATCTCCAAGTTCACCCTCCCCTCCGTTCTCTCTGCCACTTCTAGCTGCTGTCCAAGCCCGTTGATCAGCCACAGTAGACTCCTCCCCACAAGGCTTTCCCATGTATCATCTAAGGACTCATCAGAGGTAGTTTTTGCTCTGGGGTCAGATGTGCTGCCGAAACTCCCTCCCCTGTACCTAAGGGCCCTGTACTCAGAGACTTTTCTGGTGCCAGGGAAAAGAAATTGGAACTGGAGAGAGGAGGGCGATATTATGAGAGTCCTGGCCCCCTCCCAACCCTTGCAACAAGCCAAATTTCCTCCTAGCTCAGGATAGTTGCACACTCTGGTTCTTCTACTTGGAAGGCTCAGCCATGTCCCCAGGCCAGTGCTACTCGTCCTTCAGGTTTCGGCTTCAACATCACTTCGCTCACAGCCCCTAACCCCACCAACAAGACCAGAGGCCCTTGTCACTTGTTCTTGTAGCATCCTGTACCTCTCCTTCCAAGAATGCCCCACATACCACTTGGGCAGTCCCTGGGTTTCTGTGCATCGCCTTTACATGGGGTCTTGTGCACTCCTGCGCCCCCACCTTAGTACAGTCCTGGCAATCAGTGAGTGAGTGATTGAATAGGAAGTTTAATTTCAACTTTGGTGAGCTCCCATTTTGGTGGAAACAGAACAGACACAGCTTACCACAGACCTAGGAATTCTTCTAAGTAGCTAAAACCCTTTGCATAAACTCTGCAATCACATCTTACTTGGAACTGAAATACCAGATCCCAGCTCCAGGCCTGCGCTTGGCTTTTGGCCATCACCGAGCACGGCTATCCTCACTCCTTGGCCTTGCATTTGGGATCCTCCAAGTGGGGTCCCAACCAGGGTTTATTTCTGTTCTCTTCCAGCTCTGTACCCTGCTGCCAACCCCAAAGGCATGTTCCAGCCACACTGGGCTGAAAGGAGTTTTTAAAAATTGCATTTCACAATGTTTTCTGACTCCCTCCTGGTTACAGAGATGCTATGTTGGAAACCCATGGCTATGGTGGAGGCAAAAGACAGGGAAAGACTCGCTTCACTTCTCTGAGCCTCCGGCTTCTCATCTATAAGGTAGAGAGAGGGGTAGGATCGGGGGAGGGTCTGGTGAAAGAGCCGATGCTCTGCCAACTGAGAAAGGCTGCCTAAGCATCACTGTTAAACCATGAGGATGCGTGAGACCACCGCTCTCTTAAAGGAGCTCACAGTCAAGAAGCTGTGAAAGATATGGAAATGACCAAGTATATGAGTGAAATATAATTGCCAAAAAAAACATATATGCTATTATGGACAGCCCCTTTTAATAGTCTACTCTGGACAGAACAAGAAGCCAGCCATCTGCAACCCAGCAGAGAGTCCTTACTGGGACCCATCTATACTGGCACCCTGATCCTGGACTTTCAGTGCCCAGAACTGTGAGAAATAAATTTCTGTTGTTTATAAGCCACTCGGTCTATGGTGCTTCATTATAGCAGCCCAAGCTAAGACACAGGCCAAGTGCATGTCCATTGCCCCCACTGAGGACATTTCGAAAGAATGAGTGGAAATTTGAAAGGCATCTAAAAGGGATTCTGCCCTGACTGGTGAGCGTAGGCCTGTGAACCAAAGGGTCGCTGGTTCAATTCCCTGTCACGCCACATGTCTGGGTTGCAGGCCAGGCCCCCAGTAGGGGGCATGCTAGGGGCAACCATGCATTGATGTTTCCCTCTCTTTCTCCCTCCCTTCCCCCCCGCCCCCCCGTCTAAGAACAAATAAAATATTTTTTTAAATAAATAAAATAAAGGGGATTCCCAATAGCCTCCCCAAGTGAGTACTTTGAAGAGATCGACCCTTGGATGGGTGAGCATTCTAGTCTATTTACCTTTAAAAGGCAGTCTCATTCCTGTGGTCACATCTCATAATGACCCTTTGGCTACCATCTGTAGAGAGCTTGCCATGTGCCAGGCTCGGCACCAAGGGCTTTCCGGGTTATCTCCTTTGATCCTCATCGACCCTAGAGGTGTAGGGTCCTACTATTATTATTCCATTTTGCAGAGGTTGGATTACCTGCCCAAGCCACCACTGGGATGCCACTCTGAAAGCCAGTCTCCTGACTGCCACACTCTGTCGCCTCTCAGAGCAAAGACTAGAAAGTCACCCCCATAAAACACAAGAACTCGTTGCTTTCTGCTTCTGCTTGGCAGAGTCTTCCCCTTGAGTTCGCCTCTGTACCTGGTCAAGCACAGAGTAGACACAGCCCATCACAGCTGGGTGACAGGATGGTAACCCAGGCTTTGCTTGGGGCTTGTCCTCATTCTTGACTTCAGGGAAAAAACAAACTCATACACGCATGGGAAATCCCAAGCTAACTGGGGACATCAGAAGATGTCAGCAGTAGAGGAACAGAAATTGCAGAAAGAGTCAGAGCAGAAAGGAACTCCCTGGGGAGCTATTAACAATTTAGTAGGTGGGAATGTGGCTCCCACCTGCCAAGGAGACAGATCCGCCTGATGGAAAATACAGCGACTCCTCGGAGTGAGCGGGCAGCTCCCCTGGGTTGCCTTTAAGTCTGGCTCCATCTGCAAGCCCCAAGAGGGGGAGGACCTTAACAATAACCATAAAATAATAACCACTTACATTTGCAAAGCACTTTTGACTTTCCAAAGCACTTCCAGATTGATGACTTCATCTTATCCTGACACCATCTGGATACAGGGGGAGGTCAGGTTTCATTATCTTCATTTTATAGCTAGGAAGACATCTAGAGCGCCTGGGCGAGATCCCCACGGCTACACAGCAAATCGGGGAAAGAAATTGGGTTGATACCATTCATCTAGTTCTCAAGCCAGCAATCTGAGAGATATTCTTGACTCCCCTCTTTCCCCCAATCCCTCACCTCTCACCAACCAGTGAGTCCTGTCCATTCTTCCTAGACAACCCCCAAATCCTGCCATTGTCCTTTCTTCTTACTACCGTCTTCCGAAATAGCTACCGAAATCATCCTGAAATGATCTCCCTGCAGCCAGGATCGCTGCCTTCAAGCAGTAACAATGGCTACAGGGTGCTCCACGGTGTTACCTCTTTCTACCTCGATAGCCCCTTGTACCAACTTTCCCTTCACACACTATGTTCCAACCAAAACAAACTGCTTGTGGGTCTCTAAATAGCCTGCTTCTCTCACCTGCAGGTTAATCTAAGTGGTTAAGAGAGGAGCTTTGGTGTCAGACCGGTTGAATTCAAAATCCCAGCTCAGTCACTTACTGGTTGCAGGGTAATTCGCTGAGTTTCATAAAATGGGGACAACAAAAGTATCTGCTTCATAGCGCCTGGCATACAGGTGGTGCTCAATATGTGTCAGTGGCCGCTGTGCTGATGGATCCTCTCTGCCTGGAGCATGGCACTGCAGGCTCCCCAGAGCCTTTGTCACCTGACCCACTCCTGTGCCCCCAGCCCGTCTCAGCCATGTTGCTCCCTCGCCTGCTCCCCGGATTAGCCCAGATGAGTTTCCATCAGGCACCATCTGTTCCCTTAGTGTGTCTCCTTCCTGGAAGCACAGTCAGGTGCTGGGCTCCTAGAAAACCATCCCACCTGGACACTGCTGGGGAAACCCGAGTCTGTCAGGAGGAGAGAATGGAGCTGAAGAGGAAAGGTGGCCAAGGCAGGAGGGAGCTGGGCTCCCAGAGAAGGGGAGGCCAGAGAAGGTTGTAAGTTCCTTGAGTGAAGACACAGGTGGGTAGTAAGAGCCTGAAATTTTCTGCAACAGGTTCAGGGTCAAGGGAACAGAGATAGTTTCCCACTTTCTAATGGGCCCTTGGGGTTTAGACAAAAACACCTCAGCAGTGACCTTGATGGACCACGTGCCAAAGGTCCTTGCCCCATGTTTCCTGGATCATGCAGACCTCAGGGAGGAGGACAAGACCACCCTGCCCAACCCCAGCCCCAGTGACTGACACTGGATTCCCCAACCCTGGCAGATGGGTGCAGAGGCAGAGTTTATTTTATTTATTTATTTTTAAGTTGCCTTTGCATCCTAGTTGCTTGGAGGAAATGCGTATACCCATTGGAGGAAACGTCATGAGGCCCAGGCCAGGCATCAAATAAAGATGAAAAAGGAAGGTGGCCTGGAGAAGCTGAAGCTACCAAACCTCCCCCCCCTCCCTGCACCTGGGTCAGCCCCCTGCCCAGACACTGTCAGCCATCTGCCCAACAACCACGTCTTTGCCTTTTTCCGTGTGGTTGTACCCTGGTCAAGGGTAGGGGTAGTCCCTTGATTTGTGGGGAAGGAAGCCTTGTCCCTACCTCAGGGGTTTGAGTTGGCCTAAATAACTCATGGTAATCAATGATGAACTGCAGAATAGTCACAATTCTTCATTACTTTCTGCATCTGTGCCCTTCACAATGTGACTTTGCAGCTCTTCCCATCAAGCAGTGGAATCTATTTCCCCACCCCTCATACCTGGGATGGCCTCGTGACTTGCTTTGGGAAGGAAATGACAGTACCAGTTCAGAGTCTGGGCCTCAAGGGGCCTTGCATTCTTCCACCCAATCTCTTGGAACCCTGTCGCTGCCATGGAAACAAGCTTGGGCTAGCCTGCTGAATTAGAGACCCAATTACCTGGCATCCCAGTTGACAACCAGGCAACACCAGACATGTGAATGAGTGAGGCCATCCTAGAGCAGGTGACCCCCAACAGACCCAACAGCTGACCACAGGTGCACGAGCCAGCCCAGCCAAGATCAGCCAGGCCTGGCTCACATCACAGAACTACTCAGCTATCCATAGACAGCTGTCGTTTCAAGCCACTAGGTTTTGAGATGATTTATTAAGCAGGAGCCATCATAATACATACTTTCTTACATCAGTGATTGGTCTGAGGGGATATGTAACCAATGAAATGTAAAGAGAAATCTGCTGGCAGATGATTTTCTATTATAAAAAGCAAAGCCCTATCAGAAGAAAGCTGTCTGACCAAACCCCTTGGGACGCTGGTATGATGCCTAGAGCTGTAGCAGCCATCCTGCAATCAAGAAGCAATAAGCATGAGGATGAAAAACTAATGTGGTGCCCTGACTGGTGTGGCTCAGTGGATTGGGCACCATCCTGCAAACTGAAAGATCACTGGTTTGATTCCCAGTCAGGGCACATGCCTGGACTGTGCAAGGTCCCCAACTGGGGGCATGTGAGAGGCAATAGAGTAATGTCTCTCTCTCTCTTCCCCTCCCTTCCCCTCTCTCTAAAAATAAATAAATAAATTTTAGAAAAAGAAAAACTAATGTGGTGAGGTTTTCTGTAAAAAGACCGAAAAGTCCTGAGTCTTTGGTGATGATGCTGAGCTCTTAGTACACCAGCTCTGGACTGCCTGCTTCAAGACCTCTTGTTTGCCACTCTTTAATGGCTTGTCATTTTTTGTTGTTGTCATTACCTGCAGCTTAAAGCATTCCTAAAGGATGTACTAGTGTTTGGGTAACATCCCAATAAGAGTGACCCAGGAATAAACAGACATGGTTTATTGGTATAAATATGTCTTTGTTTTGAGACTGGGAGGTGAAATTTTTGTGACTAAGAGTATGGACCCTGGCCCCAAGCCAGTGTGGTTCAGTTGGTGGGACATCATCTAGCAAACCAAAAAGTTGTGGGTTCAATTCCAAGTCTGGGTACATGCCTGGGTTGGGAGTTCAGTCCCTGATCGGGGTATGTACAGGGGGCAACCAATCATTGTTTCTATGTCACATTGATGTTTCTCTCCCCATTTCTCTCTCTTTCCTTCTCTGGAATCAACAAAAGAAAAACAATTAAGAGTATGGGCCCTGGGTTCGAGCACTGGGTCTGTCACATGCTAGTTATGTGACTCTGCATAAGTTTATCAACCTCACCAAGCCTCAGTTCCCTTACCTGCTGAGAGGAAATGCTAATAATACATATTTTATAGGATTGTGAAGGAAATGAATGAGGTGATGCAAATACAGAGTTTGTTGTGGTGCCTGGCCCGTTGGAAGCATTCAGTGAGCTCTTGTCTTAGCTGTTACTATTACTGCAATAACTATGTTTATATCAACCTTCCTTCCTCCATCCTGTGAGGCAAAGTAATCCCAGGCTTAGAGGAATCCACCCCTGGGATTTAGCCAATGCTGGGTATATGTACTGAACAGCAGGCTGGGTCGTGCCTGGAGATAATTCACAAGGGTTAAATTGTAGGATTTGTTTATTCAGAGTGGAAGGTAACAAGGGGAGGGATTAGAAGGGACTTGAAACAGGAGTGAGCAGCAGCAGGGAAGGGACAGTGGCTAGGAGGAGAGTGTGGGACAGGCTCAAAGTTCCCCAGCCCAGTGCCAACTAGACCTGCATGAACAGAGGCCTAGGTGTCCAGGCAGGAAGCCAGGGGCCTCTGAGACATGGGCCCCAGCAGCCCAAGCGACCAAGGGTGACCCAGTGGGAGAAGGCCTTCTCCAGTGCTCCACTCTGAGAACTGTGCACACAGCCGGCCTCCGGGGTTGGGGGGGCAGGTGCAGAGAGCCAACAACACAACGGCAGAAGTGAACACTCTCTGCCTTCTGTCTTCAATCAAGCCATCATTTTCCTTGGACAAAGCTCAGTTCTTCCCTTTCTTCTCCCTACTTTTTTTTCTCTGCTTATTTCCTCCAGCTTCTCACTCCATCCCAAACCTCCTCCTCCCCATTTGGAGTTCCCATTCCCTCCACTGGAGTCCCTAGGGCCGCCCACTTCCTTCTCTCCTCCTCCTTCCCCCTCAGTGATTGCTCTCAGGAGCATGGCCTCTGCCCATCTCTCATCTCCGCACTCTGATGCAAAGGGTGTTAAAATTGCTTTCAGTTGACCTTGTCAGATGAGTACAGCCTCCTTCTTCAAGGTATCCTTCTCTCCCTGCCCATCCCTGTCCTCCCCAGCCTGTCCCCATGAAGCCTGGGCAGGACCCTGAACCAGAGGTGGGTGCTGGGAACCCAGCCCGAATGCTGCCAGCCCCGCCCTCGTGGGCCATTCTGCCCTCAGAGGTCAGAGGCATCTCTCCCTCTCCATCAAAGGACTGTCAGGCTCCTCGGCCAGCATCCTGGCTGGGTCCGAGAGCCATTCTGCCAGGGTGGTCGGAGCCCTAGGACAGTAATCTGTCACCAGCTGCACAGAATTCAGACCTGGACAAGACCTTAGGCACCATCTCCTTTCAGTTACAGAAAAAGATGCTGAGGGCTCACATGGGAAAGCCCATTAGGAGCAGAGTCAAGACCAGAACCCATGTTTCCTGAATCTGGCAACAATGCGCTATCCCTCATATCTGGCAGGGTGACCCTGGGCAACTGCACCTCTTCAAATGACAGGCACTTCTGGAAGCACTTGTATGTGTGTGATTTGATTTTATCCTTCACCTAATTCTTTCAGGGAAGGAGGGTCACAATCTCCAGTTTACAGGTGAGGAATCCCGGACTCAGAGCAGTTCAGGAGCTTGTCCCATGTCATGCCAGGGATGGACTGGAATGCAGGTCTCTGACTCCAGAGACCCTCCTGACCAAGGCACAAAACCTCTTTGTCAAACACTAAGCACCCTGGGCCTCAGTTTCCTCATCTGTGAAATGGAGGGATTGGGCTCTATGGCCCCAAGACCCACCTGGGAGGCACTGGAAGGAATTTCAAGGAGAGGCAGGCTGTTTGAAAGTTGCCTGCATTATTGGGAAGATTTCTCTGTTTTCCCGTTTGCTTCAAAACAGCTCGCCCCCAGGTTTACACTGAGAGGAGCCTAGGGAAGATGCCATGGTAACCACAGTGGCACCAAGCGAGAGGAGAATTCGCCTGACTTACTCAGACTGGCAAACCCAGTGACCTTAAGCCTGCTGTCCCCAAGGGAGTCAGGGCAGAGCCAGGGCCTGCCCAGAGGACCTGAATCAGACCACGGAGCACCCAGGGAGGGCTTGAGCAGCCTGCACTCTGCCCCTGCGATCCTGCTGCTCTGGCAGAGAGCACGGGTTTGCAACCTAAAAACAAGCCCCTGGGGTCAGATCTGTGGCATATAAATTTGGGGATCTTGGGCAAATCTCTTCCTCTCTCTGAACCTGCAGGGCTTTTTTCTTCTTACTTCACATATAGAATAGGTACAAAATAAATAGCAGCTGCTATTATTGTTATTGTCATTATTAATATCTAAATTCTGAAGAGTTGAATGCCCAGCAGAAAATGAACTTGAAAATGCTTTCTCTACTGCAGCAAGTGCAAGAGGTTATTATCAGCCGTTAAGAATATTCACACTCCCCTGGATGTCTGGAACCCTTCGATTATTACATGTAATAATCAAACTGAGTACTTTCCATACGAAAGACACATGTATGGGAAGAAGTACAAAGATGAATTGTCCATGAATCTTTACAATCCAGAAGGAAATATACCGGGTAGACAGGAGGAGGCGCGAAGTGTCGTAAGAGAGGGTCAGATGAAGTTGTTGGGAGTTGAGAGACACAGCCCACACACTGAGCTGGGGAGGGGTTTCCTGGGGGCGCAGCCAAGTGGGCAGGTCACATCCTCAGGTCCCCCTGCTGCACGCAGGACTGCAGACACCTTTGTGAGTGCACACAGTTCCTGAGTCACCGTTATTGACAGACATTGTCTCTATCAATTGGGACTCTGGCTGCAAGTAACAGAAACCCCCTGCAGCTCATGTAAGTGGACAAAAGAGAGTTATTGCAAGGAAATGGGTGTCTGAGAATCCACGCCAGTCAGGGATATAGTAGGCTGGCTTTGGGACGGCCCTAGGACCAAGAAGAGAATCAGTCCCGGCACTCTCTGCTCCCCAGCTCTCCTCCATCCTCCTCTCTGCAGACCAGTCTCCTCTTCTGCTCCAGCCACAGTGATGGGTCTGACCACCCACAGCAACTAAATTCTCAGCTTTGACACTCAGCCTGGCACACAGGGCATAGTGTGACCACCACCCTGGTTTGCCTGGGATTCTTCTAGTTTCACCTCGGACACCTCTCAACTCTGGGGCATTGGGAGGGTTGGAAACCCTAACACCAGCTGCTCAAACTGTGTTTGAGTTAATGTTCTAGGGCCAGCCGCAGGGATAGGGCTTGAAGCCACACTCAGTGGTCCTGGGAGAAGGAAACATGATTGGTCCTGCTTAAGTCAGGTGATCTTCCTGGTGCAAAGCGCCATAGCAGGATACTTGGCTCGCAGAACCACAAACACAGCTTCCACAGACCAGCAGCCCTGGAGGGTGCAAGTTCCTGGAGAAAGTAGGGTTGGAGTCATTGGTTTGTGGTCCAGGTAGATTCCCCCAAAAGGGTGTCAGCTATAATTTCTGCCTCCCCTCCAAAATAATGAACTCTTCAGGGGAAAGGACTATACCTATTTATCTTTGTGGCCCCAGAACCTATCATATGCCTAACAGAAAGTGCCTTGGCACTTGCTGTTCCCTCTGCCTAGAATGTTCTTCCCCAAGTCGCCAGGTGTCCGACTCCTCTAACCAGTTCAGGTCCCTCTTCAAACGCCAGCAGTGAGCTCGAATCTAAATCACGTCTCTCCCCCAACCCAGTACTATCTTTCTCATCTGCCTATTTGCAACCCATTATTACCTCCTGGCTTTCTTCCCAGCGCTTACCACCACCTGAAATTATCTTGTTCACGTACTGGCTTGAGTTGTGTCTGTTTTCCCAATACTAGAATGTGAGCTCCAGAAGGGCAAACACCTTAACTCTCTTACTCGTCACAGTGTCCTCAATGCAAAGACAGTGCCTGCCACCTCCTGGGTGCTTAAGAAATATTTGTCGAATAAAAGCAACAACAACAACAATGAATGAAATGTAGAAGTGGGGGCGGTGCATCCCAGGTGGGATAACAGCACCAGGTGCAACTCGGAGGAGGGAATTAATTGCAGGGTCTGTGCTGGGAAGAGGAAGTAGCTTAGTTTGGCTGGAGCAGTGGGGGGAGAGAGCACAAAGGGAACTGGTGGAGGATTTGATGAGTAGATTAGTGGGTTAGGGCCTCATCTGCACACCAGAGTGTCCAGCCCTCAGCTGATTCGTGCCTGCAAGGAGAAGGTTTTAGGTGAGGCTCCCTTTTTTGTAAAAGAATAAATGTTCAGTTGGTTCAGGTCACACGGGAAGAGAACATTTCTATCCAAAGGCATACTTTTTAATAATGCCTGGCAGGAGCACCTTGTAATGACACCAGGCGTGCACGTAGACCTTTGTGGAATATTAGGTGTTTGCAGGAGCCTGTCTCCTGTGCTCTAACAACAGGCCCAGGGCCGCACAGGGCTGGCTCTGGCCACCGCTGCAAGAAGACGTGCGGTGGGGTGGAAAGAACAGCGGCCTGCACCCGCTTCAGAAGACCGGCCTTGTTTTGTCAACTGTGTGATGCGGGCAAGACTCTCAGCCTCCGAAAGTTAATTCATTTGTTCAGACACTCCGTCCACAGATAGTCTCCATGCGACTGTTGTGACGGTTAATTTTACGTGTCATGGGCCGCAGTGCACAGATATTTGGTCAAACATTATTCTGGAGGTTTCTGGGAGCGTGGTTTTGGGTGAGATTAACATTTAATCTGGTGGACTTTGGGGAAAGCAGATCGCCCTCCAGAATGTGGGCAGGCCTCAGCCAACCCACTGAAGAACTGACAGAACAAAAGCCTGACCTTCCAGAAGCAAGAGGGAACTCTCCAGCTTGACCCCCTTTGACTTGAATCGCATCAGCTCCTCCCTACAGATTTTGGACTTGCCAGCCTCCACAATCACATGAGCCAATTTCTTAAAATAAATCTTTCCCACCACATACACACATCCTATTGGCCCAGTTCCTCTGGAGAACCCTGACTAAGATAGCCTACTATATGATTAATTAATTCTGAAGACAGAGCAGTGAGCAAAACTGACACGGTCTGTGGCTTCACTGAGTTCCCATTCTAGTGGGAGAAGGAAGCAATAAATAAAAAACAAATGCAACATTAAACACATTAATTAGAGATGTTCTAGGCACTTGCAGAAGTGCCTAGAACCCCAGGGCGTAGCTCTGACAGACCCAGAGGCCTGGCCAGGTGAAGAGTCAGGCAGAGCAGCTTTTAGGCCAGGGCCACAACTTTCATTTCAGTTTCCTCTTTTGTAAAATGGAAAAAGGAGTATCAGCTCTGTTGTCATAGAGAATGTGTAGAATGAGCTCATGTTTGTTAAAAAAAAAGAAAAGAAAGAAAGAAAAAGGATGGATGCGTCTAGCAGGATGGAAGGAATTGTCTGTCACCTTAACGGATGGCAGCAGGCTCCTTAGGGAGAGGACTGTCCCTCTTTAAGACAACACTCTGATAAACCCCCTGAGACAGGGAGCACACAGGCTCTTCCAAGGGCATTAGCTCTAGACTATGAGAAAGACACACAGCGAGAACTGGGGAGGGAGCCACAAGGCAGAGAGGAGAGGAAGCAAGGCAGGAGCTGGAGGCGAAGGACCCAGAGACTTCTAACAGCACCTCGACATTCAATGTTAAATGGTTTGTATTCTGGTCCCGGAACCCCATGCTTTGTCCCTCCTACCTTAGGGGTGTTTGGAATACACACTGGGCTTCCTGTGAATGGGGATGCTTCTGGAAGTGGAGGAAAGGAGCTAAATTCCAGGTCTTACTTACCACCAGGTGTGTCGCTATGGGAGTTAGACACCAGAACAGCCACAGGGTGCAGAGCAGAGACGGAGAAATCCATGGAGTTAGGAAGGAGGAGCCAGAGGTGACTGTGCCCACTTACACCCCCTGGACAAACTTAGTTTTGAGAAGGGAATTAGAATTTCCACTGGGCACAGACTAAAGCGTTCAAGCCATTTTATCTCAACCTTCGGACTCCAGCTGAGTGCCAGGTGACCTGGATGTGAATGTGGAAGAAAACAAAGTGAGGAAATCTTGACCCAAAAATGCTAACAGGGGCTATTTCTGGGTAGTGGAATAATGTAATTTTGTTTACTTTATACACACACACACACACATATAGTTCTATATAGAAAACCGTCCTGTTCTTCTCTCTAGAAAAGCTCGTTTCAGGCCATTTGCCTGCCAGACCCTGACCCTGAGCTGCCTCCCACTCCCTGCAAGGCTAGACAGGTTAACAAGGTGGGTGTTCATTTCCATCTTTCTCCACCCAGCTCCATACTCAGGCCTGGGTTCCGGAGAAGGCCTCCTCTCTCTGCAGCCTCCAGGGCCCCCCTGAAGCCGCCAGCCTCTGCTGCCCACAGGCCCTGACGTCAGAGAGGGCTGCAGGCTTCCCAGGAAGCCGGGGCTCCCCTCCCTCCCCGCTGCCTCTCCCGGAGGCCTGGCCCTAAGCCCTGCAGCCTGGCAGCCCAGGTTAAGTAGACTCCTCCTCACCTGCTTCCACAGGGCCGGCCTCCTCAGACCATGGTCCAGGTGAAATCGGGCTACAAAGTGCATTTGGAGAGGGACAGGGTTGAAAGGGAAATAAAGGTAAGAGAAACAGAGTTAAATGCAGGAGTATTTTAGTAAGTGGTTCAAGTGACAAAAACTATTATCAAATGAAAACAGTTGCAACCTGGCTCCCCCTCTGGTTGAACATCAGAACCACGTAGTTCAGTCTTTGCCTCTGAGTGAGTGCAGGGAGGCTAGCCTTCCTGCCAGTTTTTCTGAGGGTTCCCGGAGGAGAGGTACTTAATAATAATAGGAATAATAATAATAACAGCAGTAATAAAAGTAATAATGTCCTGTATTTACTGGTACCTTAATAGGTTCTACATGAATTCGCCTCTCTTAACCTTATTTGAATGCAAAACGGCAATTTCAGCTGGTCGAACTGAAGTCTAAGAGACAGGCTCTATACTAAGCAGTACGCACACAGCATCTCATCTCATACCCATGGCAGCCCTATGCAGTAGGGACTGTCATACTCACTGAACAGAAACTAAAAGTGAGGCTCAGGGAGGGTAAGGTCACACAGCTTATAAGGTAGAGTCAGGAATCAAAACGAGACTGACTGTCTGAACCCCAAACTCGTAGCTTAACTACAGTCAAGCACCTCGTTTGCACGGCATCTGAGCAGCTGCTCCTTGCTGTCTTGTGAGCACGTTCTCAGGCTGCTGCCACACTCCCAGTCACCTTCACCTAAGGACAGAGCCACTCTTATTCCCTTCAGTGCCCCGGCAACACCAGCCCCAGACTATTTCCCAGTTGTGGCAGCTATCAAGTCTTGCTGACAACTTGGTAAAGTCACGAAGAAATTGCAATTCAGTAAAGAAAACTCAAAATTGATGTCCCACTAGAACACTCAAGCACAAACATCTGAAGGCCCCATGGTCGTGGCTCTCTGGTCCCTCAGGCTTCCCACAGTCCCGCCACAGCCCCTGCCACCTTAGGCGGCCTTCCCTGTTCAGATCAGGTCTCCTGTCCCTGCTGTTTATTTTCTATGGCCAAACCATTACCCCCAAAGAAAGAAAACAAGAACAGCATTTATAACCAAACAAAAGCAACAAAAACAACAACACAAAACAACAAGCTACTCACCTTGCCACCCAAAGCAGACTCCCCTTTGTCTTGGGGTGCAGAGAGCTTCGTTAGCTCTCCTGGCCTTGGCTGTCTCTCCACATGCATTCCCAGGTAGGCATGGCAGTCAGAAAACAGCAGGCTTCCACCAAGATGAGATCTGTCCGAGCATATAAAATGCTGCCAGGCTACATTTATCTTTCTTATGTATTTTTAAATTTTATTTATTTATTTTTAGAGAGGGGAAGGGAGGGAGAAAGAGAGGGAGAGAAACGCTGATCCCTTGCCTCTTGCACACACCCTAACAGGAGATGGAACTCCCATCCCAGGCATGCGCCCTGCCCACCGATCCAACCGGCAACCTTTCACTTTTCGGGATGAAGCCCAACCAACTGAGTCGGCCAGGGCTCCAGTTTTCCTTTAGTTTCTATGAGCTATTTGATAGCCTCCCAGTCCATTCCTTCTCTGCTTAAGCTACCCAGAATTGGTTTCTGTTGCTTGCAATCAATAACCGTGACCGATACCCCCGCCTCCCTCCTAGATTGCTATTGAAGGAGAGGCTGTGTACACCGTGCTTGGTGAACAGTGAAACACGGCAGAAAAGTGATTTATCATTCCACTCTGCATGCCCCATCCGCCCCCTCCCCTCACCCAGCTGCCTCGGACAGAAAAGAACCAGCGAAACAACTCTCAATCACATTAGCCAAAAGGAATGAGGGGCCAGAAGAGCTAGCAATGAGGCCCAAAAATAGATCACTCATGGTACACTTGATAATTACCTCCCCGAATGGGACTTGTGCAATTATATAATTCCAAACTTTTTTTTTCTGCACTGTAAACAGATGGCAAATAATCTCCAAAACCACTTACTGATGATTCCTGATTCCATTAAGGAAGTTTGAGTACTTTGTTTGGATCCTCCCTTACTGAGCCACCAAGAGAGAGCAAGGAGCCATTTCCCCCTGCAGTTCCCTTTCCAGGCCAGGCGGCCTCCGCAGTGTCCACTTAGCTAGAAGAAATCACTCCATTCTCCAAAGTCCTCTGATGCCATTTTTTTCAAGTATAATTTACATACAGTAAAGTACACAAATCTTAAGTGAACTTTTGGATGAATTTTTACATATTTCGCCTGCACCCAGGGGTCCATTACCCAGATTAAGACAGAGAACAACCCCAAATCTCCCCCACACCCCCTCTTAGCCAATGCCTCAGCAGAACCATTGTTTTGATCTCTGTCACCTTAGATTGGCAGTTCTAGAACTTTGTAAAAACAGAATCGTGTGGTATGTACTCTTTTGCTTTTAGCTTCTTTCATTTAACAAGATTTTGAGTTCCTTGATTTTTTCCACTAATCTTTATCACTTGGCACATGAAAGCTTCCCTACTTATGTGCATGCCCTTGTTGGACAGCTCCTTCTCCACAACCCTGCACAAATTAGATACTCAGTAAGTTCCCAAATGAAGTCACCAGTGAAGATCAGAACCACAGACCCAGTTTCTCTGTCCCTCTTACGGTCTCTGTCATGAGGCCGTGCATGTCATTGACAGCTGACTATGTGCCAGGCTCCAGGCTAAGCTCTTCACACACGTTAGCATCACATAAGTGCTCACAACCCTAGACGCAGGCATGACTCTGTGCCCCTTTCCCACTTGAGGAAGCCGAAGCTCAGAGATGTTACATTACTTCCCCCAAGGTCAGCTAACTAAGAAGTGACAAAGTTGGGACTCAGACTGTGACCTCTCTGACCCAGAACCCAGACTGCTAACCACTAACCCACAGTGCCTTGTGGTTAGCAAGGAAGCTAACATTAACGGTCCTCGGGTCCTTTGTGACAGCTCATCAGCCCTCCCATTTTTCCAGCAACACACATTTGTATGCCTGTCTTTCTTACAGATAGGAAGGCCGAGGGTCAGAAATGTTGAATGACTTGTTCATACAACCCAACCAGTAGCCAAGACTGGAAACTAGGATCCCTTTCAACATAAAGCCCCTGTTCTTTGTGGGGCAGTATGGGCCACTTTTCTGTAAGACGAGCGGACTGCACCAAAGGGCTTTAGCAGCAAGTCTGTGCAGCCTCGGTCTTTACTTTATCTTGAACCAGGGACCTGTCGCAATCAACGGTCTCCTTAAAACACAGCTCTGGAGCATGGTGGGCTTGCCTGTGCAAGGCTATTACTAGGGTGACTATGTCCGTGGCAGCGTTTAAGATGTCATCCTCAAATGTTCTAAAAACAGATCCAAATGAAAATGACACGTCTTTTTACTCAATCAACACGAATTGAGTTAATGGTATGAGTAGTGCATGGTGCCAAGCATTGAAGACCAAGGCAGATCTGGTTTTCCACCTCATGGAGCCTCCGGTCAAGTGCGGGGAACAGACATGAATGATGAAGAGCAAGTTCAGGAACATGAGAATCACAGAGGACTTTATTTTACTTTTAGAGAGAGGGGAAGGGAAGGAGAAAGCAAGGAAAAGGAGCATCAGTGTGTGAGAGATACAGCAACTGGTTGCCTCTGACACGTCCCCAACTGGGGACCTGGCCAGCAACCCTGGCATGTGCCCTGACTGGGAATCAAACCAGCAACCTTTCAGTTCACAGGCTGGTGCTCAATCCACTGAGCCACACCAGCCAGGCATCATAAAGTTTTCTAACTGAGCCTGAGAGGTATGGGAAAGCCTCATACCTATGGGAGAGCAAATGAGATTTGCTTTTGACCTGAATGATGACACGGAATTAACAGTTGAGGGGAGTAGAACGTGTGTCTTAGAGCAGGGAGTTCAGGTAGAGGGAACAGATGAAAAGAGCCTGAATCAGGGAGAGAAAACCCTAGAGAGAGGGGCTTCATGAGGACAGAGGCACTCCCCTCGTTCATAGCCAAGCACCTAGCACCACCTCACCTGGCACAAACGAGGCACTCTACAAACATCTAGTTGCCCGAATGAATGAATGAACGCTCCACTCAAACTCAAACGAGCTGAAGTAGAGTGGGGAAAAGAACAGCATGAGATGGAGCCCGAGGAGTGGGCATTAGCCAGATCATACAGGGTCTTAGAGATCACGGTTAAAGGAGTTAAATTTTATACAAGGGAAATGGGAGAGTATTCGAGGAATTTTCAGGCGTGTCATGAATATTTGCATTTGAGGAGAGAATAGCCTGCAGAAGGGGCAGCTGGTGATGGAGGCAGTGGTGGAGATGGAGAGCAGTGGAAAAATCCAGGAGACACCGTGGAATGGAATGATCAGGACATGAGTCAAGGATGACTAACACAGGATTCCGGCTGAAGCCACAGGTTGAAGAATATGGCCATTTGCCACCATAGGGACCCTGGAGGGAAAGCAGGTTCTATGGAGGAAGATGAGAAGTTTTTATACATGTTGAGATTAAGATGCCTAAGAAACATCCAAGTGAAAAAGTCAAGTAGGCTCTCATTGGCTGTGTAACCTGGAGCTCAGAGAAGGAACTATGGAGAGGACCCTTGGCATCTAAACGGTCACCGAAACCATGGGAAAGATTATCCAGAGAGAAAATAAAACAAGGAGAGGCGAGGGCCGAGGACTCAACCTTTCATGGCTACAGAGAGCAGTGAGAGAAGCTGGCAAATGAAACCAAGAAGAGAGAGGCAGGTGGCAAACTGGGGAGCACAGGGTCACGCAAGGAGGAGGGAGAATGTTTCAAAAAGAAGCAGTTCTCAATTAAGTAAAAATGAGGACGGAAATGTTTCCACTGGACTTGGCAATATTAAAGTGATGGACGACATCAGTTGCTATGAAAATATAAATTATGATTTCTATTTTCTCAGCCCTGAGGAAGGAGGTCTAGGGAGAGGAACTGGGAATTCTCTAATAAGGGTCTGGATGCTAGTGACCTCACAGGTTATTACAATTCTTTCCTTTTTGGTGTCAGGATTTCCTGTCTTTGGGGGCAAGAAATGCCGTCTATGAAGATCTCCAGCCCTGGCTGCTGTGGCTCACTGGATTGAGCCCTGGCCTGGGAACCGAAGAGTCACTGGTTCAGTTCTTAGGGTACATGCCTGGGCTTCCAGACAGGTCCTCAGTTGGGGGACAGCTGATCACTGTTTTGCACAGTGAGGTTTTTCTCCCTCCCTTCCCCTCTCTCTGAAAACAAATAAAATCTTATAAAAAGGAAAAATAATCTTCAGACACAGGGGAAAAGAATCCTGAAAAACACATTTAAAAAATAATTTTATTTATTTATTTTTATAGAGGGGAATGGAGGGAGAAAGAGAAGAGAAACATTGATGTGTGAGAGATACACCAATGGCCTACCTCTTGTGCACCTCCAGCAAGGAACTGCAACCCAGGCACGTGTCCTGACTGGGAATCTAACCTGTGATCTTTCAGTTCATAGGCTGGCACTCAATCCCCTGGGCCACACCAGTAAGGGCAGAAAACACATTTTAAAGCATGAGAAAGGACATGTGATTCGGCAAAGAAATCATCTGTAGTTCTATGATTCATTCATCCGACAACACGTTTATTGAGCCTCTACTGTTCACCTGATATATAAATCTCAATCCATTAACTAGTTTTTGAGCCCCTGCTGTATGCACTGCATTAATTTCATAAATCCTTGGTCCCTTCATCAAAAATGTAAACTCTCAGAAAGCAACTCTCTCTTTACCCTTTTGGCTCCCACCAAACTGGGATAACCCAGTCCCTTGGCAATTCACCATTCTCCCAATTTCCCATGAGTCCATTCCTTGTACCTAGAACATCCTCCAACTGCATAAATCTTCCTCATTTTCAAGGACCAGGTCAGGTGTCCCTTCCACTGTGAACTTTTCCCAAATGCCTCAAACTTAAAGCTCCCTTTTCAGGGCTCCTAACGGTTAGAATGACACTTGTCTTCCTATGTTCCCAACCTTTTTTGCACCAGGGACTGGTCTCACAGCAGACAATTTTTCCACGTACCAGGGTTGGGGGCTAGTTTCAGGATGATTCAAGTGCATTACATTCAAGTTTACCTCGTGTTGTGCAGCACAGTTCTTTTTTAAAATATATTTTATTGATTATGTTATTACAGTTGTCCCATTTCACCCCTTCATTCCCCTCCACACTGCACACCCCCTCCCACCCACATTCCCCCCCTTTAGCTTGTGTCCATGTGTCACAAGTTCTTTTGCTTCTACATTTCCCATAATATTCCTGCCCTCTCTGTCTATTTTCTCCCCACTGTCTATGCTACTTATTCTCTGTACCTTCTCCCCCCTTCTCCTTCTCCCACTCCCCTGTTGCTACCCCTCCATGTGACCTCCATTTCTATGGTTCTGTTCCTGTTCTGTTTGCTTAGTTTGCTTTTGTTTTAGGTGTAGTTGTTAATAATTGTGAATTTGCTGTCCTTTCACTGTTCATCTTTTTTATCTTCTTTTTCTTAGATAAGTCCCTGTAACATTTCATATAATAAGGGCTTGGTGATGATGCACTCCTTGAATTTGATCTTATCTGAGAAGCACTTTATCTGTCCTTCCATTCTAAGTGAAAACTTTGCTGGATAGAGCAATCTTGGATGTAGGTCTTTGGATTTCATGACTTGGAATACTTCTTTCCAGCCCCTTCTTGCCTGTAAGGTGTCTTTTGAGAAATCAGCTGACAGTCTGATGGGAACTCCTTTGTAGGTGACTGTCCCCTTATCTCTTGCTGCATCTAGGATTCTCTCCTTCATTTTAATTTTGGTTAATGTAATTATGATATGCCTTGCTGTGTTCCTCCTTGGGTCCAACTTCTTTGAGACTCTCTGAGCTTCCTGGACTTCCTGGAAGTCTATTTTCTTAGCCAGATTGGGGAAGTTCTCCTTTATTATTTGTTCAAATAAGTTTTCCACTTGTTGCTCTTCCTCTTCCCCTTCCGGTACCCCTATAATTTGGATGTTGGAATGTTTAAAGATGTCCTGGAGGTTCCTAAGCCTCTCATTTTTTTTTTTGAATTTTTGTTTCTTCATTCTTTTTAAACAATATATTAATGCTTTTTTTAAAAGATTTTATTTATCGATCTTTAGAGGGGAGGGGAAGAAGAGAGGGAGAGAAACATCAATGTATGGTTGCCTTTTGTGCGTCCCCTGCTGGGAACTGGCCTGCAGGGAACCAGCCTACAACCCAGGCATGTGCCCCGACTGGGGATTCGAACTGCAATTGTCTTCTTCATTCTTTTCTGTTTGGTTGTTTCTTTTTTTCCCTCTGGTCCACTCCATTGATTCGAGACCCAGTTTTCTTTCCAACACTATTGGTTCCCTGTGCATTTTCCTTCATTTCACTTAGTGTAGTCTTCATTTTTTTCATCTAATTTGTGTCCAAAATCAACCAATTCTGTGAGCTTCCTGATCACCAGTGCTTTGAATTATGCATCTGATAGGTTGGCTATCTCTTAGTTGCTTAAAAGTATTGGCTCTGGGGCTTTGATTTGTTCTTGCGCTTGAGCCTTATTTTTTTATTCTTTGGTATAGTCGCACCTGTTATGCAGTGAGGTGCGGAGCCTTAGTTGTCCCCCCACCCCCCAGGTGGGGCGACCCAGTCGCTGGGTTGTAACTCTGTATTTGGGGGCGGGGTCAGAGAGGGTACAATAGCGCTTGCTCTGCTCTCCTTCCAATTTTGGTCCCCTCTGCCGCTTCCCACAAGCAAACTGGGCCCTTCTGGTGCTGGTTCCTGGATGGGTGGGCTTGCGTTCATTCTGCCTTGTGTGCCTCACTGGGTCTGCTCGTTGCCTCCCCAAGTCCAGGGTCTGCTAGCCACTGCTTGCACATCCCAGGTCTACCAACAGCTGCTTTTTCCTGCCACCTCTCTGCCTGCAGCTGACATCTCCCCTTCCCGGTCTGGATGAATGGTTGTCAGACTTCTGTACAGTTCAATTTTCTGTCCATTGGTTGTTTCTCAATATTTGTTGTCCTTAATTTTGGTTGTGAGAGGAGGCACAGTGTGGCCATCTACGCCTCCATCTTGGTCAGAAGTCAACACAGTTCTTAATAGGTCCGGACCCATACAAGTCTGCAGCCAGGAGGTTGGAGACCTCTTGTGTTGATTTCCACATGGGGCTGCTGTCTCTCTGCCCTCACTGTGCCTCATCTTACAATCCCTGGTCTTTACACCTGGAGTGCTTAGTTACATTTGTTCAAGAATCAGCTACTCCTCCCCTGGTCAAAACAGGGTTCTGAGCCCCAGACTGTGTAATCAGGGTGTGCTGACAACTCAGGAAATGCTCTTCTAGTGCCACCTCCTGGCTATAAGGGGTATGACAGTGTCTGATTCGGGGCTTTCCTTGTTCTGGAGTCCCCTCACATCAATTTTTATTCTTTCATGCATTTGGTTTGTTCCATGCCAGGCTCTGAGTATATTGGAGAGCAAGGCAGATTCAGTTCTTGGGAAGGTTAGGGCAGAAGACAGTCTCAGAACTGAAGTGTGCTAGCAGCTGTGATACTGAAGGCTTTTAGACCACAGGAAAGAGGATTTCTTTCCCTTTCCCAAGGCTGCCATCCCCAGAGGCCATAACTGGGGCATGGCCTGAGTAGAAGATTGCCTTCTTGTGGCTACATAGACTCTCACTGGGCAAGCACAACTGTGTCCAGCAGGTCCTCCACATTTCACCCCCTCACACACTCCCCATCACTTTCTCTTTTTTAAGCTTATTGATAACAACAAACAGTACACCACACTACCAAACAAATCAGTGTCTCAGTGCCTACAAATGGCTGGATCCTGGAATCCATGTCTTATGTTCTTGAAACGCTAACATTAGAACCACAATGTCAGAGCTGGAAGAGACCTTCGTTCTTTCATTCATTCCTTCTGTCCATACTTATTGAGCACTACTAGGTCCAGGCATTGAGTGCTGAGACCAAGAAGGGTCATGACATTTATGTTCTCTTTGGGGAGATGGGAAACAAAGCAAGTAAACAACTTTTAAATATTTACTTATTTTTAATAGGTGATACATTATGTGATTCAAAATACAAAAAGGTGCACAGTAAAAAACCTCCCATTCTTGCCACTACCTACCTAGTCCCCTCCTTAGAGGCAAGAAATGTTACCAGTTTCTCCTGTACCCACCAGGAGAGTATATGCACGTGCATATACGAGCAGGTATATCACCCCCCCACACACACACACACAAATGGCAGTATTCTACACACTGTACTGCACCCTGGGGTGTGGGTTTTTTTTTTTTTCACTTAACAATATAGCTTAAGAAATTACTCTATATCAGTACATAAATTGCTATTCTTTTAACAGTTGTGTCGTGTCCCATTGTGTGAGTAGTGCATGATTTAAAATAATGTTGTTGTGATGTTATGATGCAAACAGAAAATAAGTAGGGAGTTGAATTTTACACTAAGGGAGATCTGGCTTTAGATAAGGTGGTTAGGAAAGGAAGTTCACACTCAGGAAATGACACTGAAGCTGAGTCCTAAAAAATAAGAAGGAACACAAGGAGGAAGGGCATTCAAGCAAAACAAAGGATTGCCAAGGCAGATGTGAACTTAACATGTTGGAGGGGCTGGAACCAGATGAGGTGGAGAAAGCCCAGAGCCAGATGTCAAGGGGCCTATCGCCAGGGTGAGGAGCATAGGGGATAATTCTGAGTGCAATGGAAAACACTGGAGTTCATGGGCATGATCCATCACTTTTTTTTTTAACTTCACTTAGGCAGCTATGTGGAGGGGGATTAAAGGACTAGAGTGAAAGATCAGTAAGGAGGGTGATGCAGCAGCCTGGGCAAGAGAACAGCATGGAAACAGGGTGGTGGCAGTTGGGATGACAGTCAGCGCGGGGGTTTATTTTGGAAGTATGGATGACAGGATCGCATGGACCATTCAGCCTGGTCCCCTCACTTCCCAAGCTGACCAAGCTGAGACTTGCTTGCCTTTGCCACAGGTCATGGAGCTCCTCAGTGATAGATCCAGGCCTACACTCCAAGGTTTCTGACTCCCAGGTCAACGCTCTCACTCCAGGAAAGCAGGAGTTGGAATTTGAGACTAGAAACTATATTTTTATAATTGTTAACCAGTCATTACTGATATACTCAATTTTTTAATTGTTTTGACAACTGTGAGCTTTCTTGATTCCCTACTTCGGAGTATATAGAGACAAAATGGAATCTCAGGTCCACCATTGCCTACTGTAAGTGGGGACCAAAGGGCACCGGCAGTGTGGGAGACAGGGATAGCGAACGTAAATCGATGATGAGGAGAGACCTCGCAATAAAGTAACTCCAGCTGAAAAAAAATGAAGGCTTGAATGGGCTTTGCAGATACATGACAGGATACTCCAGGTGGAAGACACTCTGACAGGAACCTGGCGTGTTTGAAGGGTTTCTTGGATGCCAAGGTGAGTGGAGTAGACAAGAACAGTGGAGAGGCGAGCAGAGAGAACGGTAAGATGACAGTGGAAATGGGGGTGGGGGTGGGGGTCAGATAGCGTAAGACTTTGTGAGCCGTAGAAGGAACTGATTGGTCTTTACTCTGCATGAGATGGGAGCCATGAGGGTGTGAGCTAAGTGACAGATCTGTACATTTTCAAGGATCCCTGTACTGCTGTATAGAACTCAAGACTGTAGGAAGCAAAAGTGGAAGTCAAGACCAGCTAAAATATCATTGCAGCCAACTAAGTGACAAGATGACTCGACCCATAGATACGGCAAAAAGTGGTCAACCATTAAGCTCGTCTGACAAATATAAGATGTGAGATAGGAAGTCAAGCATTACTCCCAGGATTGGGCCTGAGAAATAAATGGGGAAGATGAATTTGTTAAGATGGGGCAGATGGGGAAGGAAGCGGTCCAGGTTTGAAAGTACTGGATTTGAGATGTTGGTGAGACATCCAGCAGAAAGGCTCAGCAGGCTGTTGACTATACCAGAGGTCAGGAGACAAGAGCTGGACTGGTCCTACATTTGGAAACCACTGGCACATGGATGGTGTTTAAAGCCATGGGGCTGGGTGGAATCTAGCATGTAGAGGGTCAAGGACTGTGCCCTGGCTCACTTACAACCAGTGAAATAAAGAGAAAAAATCAAGAGGTGTGCTGTGCTAGAATGAAAGTGAAAAAAAATGTATCAAAAAGGAAACAGCAACAACGCCACATGTTGTTTACAGGTCAAACAAATTGACAGTTAAAGCTGAGAATTAAAAATGTGGTATCACTAGACCTTGACCAGAGCAGTTCCACTGGAACTGAGGATGAAAGCTTGACTAGAGTGGGTTACAGAGAATGGAAGTGGGACCAGCAACAGCTTCTTCCTTCTTTGGAGTTTCATGCATGTTCTTATGTTGACAGAAATGATCCGATAAAGGTAAAATGGGGGTGTGGAAGACAGGGAGATTTGATGGGGCCTTGTTCTTGAGTTGGTGACAGGCTGAGAGCTGGAGCACAAGTGGAGGGATTCTTTCTCGACAGAAACACGCAGTCTAAAGACACAGTTTTTCAAGCTCTACGGGTCATCAGAATTACATGAAACACTAAAGCAGATTGCTGCCCACCCCCTGGACCCATTTCTTTCACTAAGTCTGAAGTGGGTCCTAATCCTCTGCATTCATGACAAGTTCCCCAGTGGTGCTGATGCCACTGGCCAAGAGAAGCTTCAAAAAAACTCATCTACAATTATGTGAAGTGAGCATAGTGGATAGTCCGTGATGTTTCTAATTGCTTCGATTTTCTCAGTTAAGTAGGAAATCAAGTCATTACCTGAAAGTAAAGATGGAATACTTATCTCAAGAGCAGGAGAGTGAATAGATGAAGGAATGTTGATGAGTTCCCTCCTGGAGCTAATGACGATTAACTTAAGATGAGAAACTGGCTGAATGTTTTTCTCCAAGAGCCCAGATGCAGGTAGCTGGAGATTTGTATGTAACCAGGATTGTGTTTCGTCAATCACATTAAGTGAAGTAAGAGCAGGGGGAAAGGGAGATGATGAGGAACACGAGGTGGGCAGGGGGATTATGGTACACCTCAAAATTTAAGCTGGAAAAGGAGATATAAGGGATGGTGAAATAAAATGAAAAGGTGACACATTTTCCTCAAAAGTGGGTGCTCTCTTCTCAAAGCCTTACCCAACTTTGTCTTCATCTCTCACCTCTCTGGACTTGTCAGCATGACTCCCTTCCAGTCTCAAACCCTTTTCTCTATAGCATTCATCACTCCTGACAAACGTGTTTCTCTCTCCAGGAGTATTAGTCCCCTTGAAGGCAAGGGCTTTTAGTTTTCTGCTGCTGTGCACCCAGAACTTGACTGGCCTGTAGCAGCTCTCCCCCACACTATTCACCCTATCCACTCCTTGACAGTTTACTTTTCAACCACAGGCCCAGGGCATGGCCTGTACTTCTGCAAAATGCCCTGACTTGGAATGACATGCATCTAAAAACTGAGTGCTGAACTCTTCAAGTGGAGAGGCTGTGGGGAAGCAGAAATCTGGAAAATTTTGTTTCAATGCTTAAGAGGACAAGACCAGGGCAGGCTTCTGCCAAACTGTTTTTGATGACGGAGACCCAGGCCCTTGAGGCTCTCACTGCTGACACCAAAATCCTAAAAAGCCACCCATGTAAGATTGTCACAGAAGACCCAAGCTGTTCTTTGGCAGACCAAAATTTAAAATTCATGGAACCAGCCCTGGCTGGTGTGGCTCTGTGGGATGAGTGTCAGCCTGCAAACTAAAATTCATAGAATCGCAAGACGGGGGCAGGGAACAAACACTTAGCAGATGACTTGGTATTATTCCATTTTTTAAAAATAATTTTGTTATGTGAATATATATTTAGGAATATGCATATGCTGTGTATACTGATTTTACATAAAGTATAACATAACATCTTTATGTTATAAAGACTTTATAACATAAAGTCTTTTAAAAATGTTTAAAAGAACAGTAAACTTTTACCAAAGTGGAGACATTTTATATCCTATATATGTTACTGTCTTGCTTTTCATTAGAAAAGCACTACTAGTTAAAATGAATTTAAATCCCTGTAAAAATCACACAAGTGGCTTCGGGGGTTATTTTCACTTTCCAATAAGCAAATATGTTACAGAGCAATCCCCAGACTTGCCCAACATCACACAGTTCATTAGTGATAGAGCAGAACTGCCTAGGAGAGCTGAAGTTGTAAAAGAGGATGAAAAGGTTAGGGGCTCACGTGGTTTCCATCAACATAAGGAAATGCTAAAAGAAAAATCCAGTCTCAAGAGGGCAATCTTCCGAGTAGATGCCCCTCTTCACTTTTTGTAAGCACCTTGTGTGTATCTCTGACAACTCCAAACTGGTTGACAATATAACCCTTAAACTGAATTCTGAAAGCACGAGCATCTTATTTCCTTTTCTCCCAGCGCCCAACCACAGCAACAGGGACTCACAAAATGCAGGCTAAATGACTAGAGATAAGTACACTCTCACGCAAAACTGAACAAATCAGCATAACTTGGGAGTTGCAGGCAATTTCCCCCAAAAGAGTAAAATTTTTTTTTAAGGGCCATTCTCAAGTTAACTTTTTCTTGGCACATGAGCAGCACCTATGGCCAGCAGGTGGCGCCAGGGTAATAGCTTTCCAAACTTCAGCCAGCCACACTTGAGCATCAAAAAGTAGACTGAAAGCAGCAAGCTATACATGGCACAAATGACACCTTTGCCCCCCTAGATTAGTGCAAAATCCCATTTCCTACCTAGCTCACATGTGAAGGTAAGGGGTTTGGCACAAGGGAGGCTTTTTGGTACAGGCGCAAAAGCAATGGCAGACACCATCTTGAACACAGCTTCTCTCAGTGAAATTACCCACCCGATTGGGACAGGAAAGCATACAAAAAATGAGGGTAAGCAGAGCAAGCCTGCAGGCTGCAAACATCTAGAGTCAGCAGGGCTGCAGAAGTATGGAGAGAATCAGGTTAGCAGGAAGAGTTTTGACCTCCAGCAGGCTCAAAGCTGCAGCCTGCAGCTGTGGTGGCATGAGCAGCTTATCCTGTTGGTGCTGGAAAGTGAAAGGGCAACCCTATGCTCCATACATCCCACTGCAACCCACAGGCGGGCTAAAGAACCAGTGCTGGAAATTTGGAAGAAGAAGCCTGCGAGCTTGTGGGACCTCCAGTACACTTAATCTGGCTGTAGGTGGCTTATCTGCCTAGGAGAGCTGAAGCTTCGGATGTGTAGAACCAGCAGCTGTAATAAGTATTAGTTCCAAAGAAAGGCTTCTCAGGAGTAAGGGGCTTCACCAGCTGCCCAAATATCACTGGTGATGAATTATAGTTACAAGAAATTGGATACTTCCTAAAGCTAAGAATAAGGACTATAAAATGACCTTATCAAATCTGAATCCTGTAAAATGACTTTAACTCATTTTCAGAAAGAAAGAAATATGGTCCCACATTCATGAGACTGTATTTCACATAAATCATTTTTCAAACCAAGGTCAAAATAAGTGGCACGAATTCAAGTGCTATTATATTTCTTCCATAATGACCATTTACCTTCTCACAGATAGAAAAGGCTCTGAACCCTTAAAACAGTTTTGATGGGGTAGAAACCAGGGCTTTCAACATTTTGGGTTTCTATCTACCAGGCTACAGCTAGAAATTATGAAAAGGTGCATGCCAAGTTAAAGCTCTCTCTGTAACTCTAGAAGATTCATATATAATGCTGTAAAAGAAAGTGGTTAGGTGTTTGGATTAAGCTAGATAACCCTACATTTATTAGTAATGAAAACTCCACTTTAGTCATCTTGCAATTTACAGAATTGCTTTTAAAGAAAAATCAAGGGATAGTGTCTAAATAGTTTCCAATAAAAGGAACCTTTGTTCCCTTGAGAAGTGAAGCTGGAGCAGGGAAAATACATAACTATCCAGGAACATCTTATAGTACCAGAAAAGGGCTCCAAAAAATGTTGGAGCAGTCAAAAAGAGAGCCAACTTGATGAAGCTCCCAATGGACAAAGCTCAACAATTTGAGCAACAAAATAAATGATAGCACTGACCCATGGAAAAAAAAGATCCCTGAGTCCATACTGATACAACAACTGAATAAAATGGGAAGAGAGGACAGCTTCTCCTTACAAAATTCTATGAATATAGAAGGAATAATAATGAACATTTGGCAAATGCCACTTGCTACAAGTAATAACAATCCAAAGATGTCAAAATAGTGAACTGATTGATAGTTTTAAAGTATATTCCCCCATGAGTCACTCATTATTTACAAAGGGAAAACCAGTCACTTCACAGTGGAGAGACCCAGCAGTCACTACCTTAACCAAGTGACCAAAGTTAACACCACCAGTAATGAGACATGGACATCGTGCATCCTCATATACTGCATTGAGAAAAGCATGTGACTTTTGTGCAGTCTTCCCCCCAAATAACCTCAATCTAATAATGAGAAAATATCAGACAAATCCAAGTGGCATTCCATTAAAAACAAAAACTGGCTAGTACTCTCTAAAAACGTCAAAATCACAAAAGGGGAACATTAAAGAACTCACAGGCTAGAGGCTTGAGACAACTAAATGCACGTGGGATCTTGGATTGGATGCTGAGTTAGAAAAAAGACATTCCTTAGACAACTGGCACAATCCAAATAAAATCTGTGTATTAGTTGATAGTACTGTTTTTGGGAATTGTACTATGGTTATGTAAAATATTAATATTTGAGAGAAGATGAGTGAAGGGTTATGAGAAACTTTCCATATTCTTTTTGCAAAAGTATAAAATTATTCCAAAGAAAAAAAATTTTTAAAAACATCCCTGGCCAGGTAGCTCAGTTGGTTAGTGTCATCCCAGTATGTCAATGCTGTGGGTTCGATCCCGGTCAGAGCACATACAAGAATCAACCAATGAATGCATAAATCATGAAACAACAAATTAATGTTTCTCTCTTCCCTCCTTTCTAAAATCTGTAAATTTTTAAAAATTAATTTGAAAAGATTTCAAAAAACGGAACATGTTGAGAAGATAGCCAATCAAATGTAACTAATATGAAATTCAGTGAATGTACGATACATTTTGTTTATATTAAAGGTTAAAATTCTTTGAATTGACACAGATCAAATATGGTGGGATTATTCAATTTTCCCTCATCTTACATGAATAAAAGTAAACAAGCATGGCTATTCAAAGTTTTACATTCGCAAATGACAACAGAACAAACCACTGAGGACAAAGAGTCAAAAGTCAATAATTTCCACTGGCAAAAATTGTGGTTAGCAAGTAAGAGCTGCATTTGGGATCTTCACCAAATCAACTTTTGAGCCAAACTCTTAAGAGTGAACAACACAGCCTAACTTTTTACACTATAGAAAATGCCGACATGGTTTTGGCTTTCTTTTTTTTTTTCAAATACACAATCTAACATCCTGACATGCACCCTCACCCCACAACCCAAATACTCAGGAAGAGCTGGGTAAGCAGCTTTGTCAGGGGCTCCAAATTCCTTTCAGTTTGCACCCAAAGCTGTACTAGTATTTTTTCTATGTGACATGAAAACAAAGACTGGGAAGCATTGGCTTAAACTAAACTAACATCTCAAATTGCAAAAAAGTATCCTGAATGATCTTAGAGCCAACTTGAATACAAGGTAGGAAAATCTAGGTAAAATTGCTTTTGTATGTTTTTCTCAGGGTATTTTCCTTTTTGAAGGTAAAATACTAAGCCCATGGGAGTCCTCTAAAAGCCACAAAAATAAGAGCTAAAATTGATAATGCTGTTACATTTCTAATTTGGAGACTGGGCATCTTCAAATTGATGAAAGCACAAATGACTCCCCAAAATTTCAGGGAAACTTTCAAAAAACTTGGAAAAAGAGAGTGTGTAAGTATATTGTACTGTGCCTTAGATAAGCAGAGAAAAGTTCACAACCTCAAGTGTCAACTACCATGCTAATTACAAACCTGTGGTTAATAATTTTACCACACCTGATTTAAGAGCCTGGACTGTATACACTAGGGTGAGTAAATCATCTGAAGGCAAAACACTATCCAACAGTATTAAAACCCATTTTCAGAACCCTTTCTTTTTACAGAAGTTTTTACACATTTAACTCCCCGACACAAGGACATTGTAAGGGCTAAAAATCTTTAAGGCAGAGAGGCCCCAACCCATAGAACATGTACAGGGGTAAATCAAATATCATTACGATTATATGGTTCAAAAGACCCAAACCTACTAGAATTTGTTATTCTTGGGCCTGCATCCGTGTGGAATGCTGCCTAAATAAGCTGTATTTCAGATTAAACACTTACATCCTTGATACCAGGACTCCATCTACTTCTCATACAATTATCTGGCCAGGTGTCTTCAGAGTAAGCATAGTGACTGGCACCTAATAAGCACTTAATGTTTAAAGCATTCATTTGAAAGCATTCATTCAAATGTTTATTGAATGACTTAGCAGTGGCTCTACCTTCTCTGGGAATTACGTAGAAACAAAGCATTATAAATTTTGGCCCAACTTGCTTTGCAGAGGTCATGGTTATCTAGCCCTGGGCACAAAAGCAAACCTGAACTATTTCATCTCAGCAGACTTTAAAACAGTTGCCATTTCATTTCTTCAAACTCCTTATATTCCAAATCTTTCATAAAATATACCAGACTCAAATAATACTAATAAATGGTACTAAAAGTGATGCTCAACAGGATCTCACGTTTATTGAGAAGTGATTAATGGTAAAAAGAAAGGCAATGCCCTTTCCTCATTGGCTGAACAAGAAACTGAAGAAACATTCACTACACATTTTACAATATTCTTCTCTTCCAAAATGCATTTCTGTAAACAAGTTTTTACCACTGTTCTTATCTGTGAAATGAAATTAATCCTGACTTAATCAGTATAATGTACAATAACCGAACATTTCTTAGGACTCCTAGTATTTTACTTTTGAGTAACAAAGGGTCAGAGAAAATGAACCACCCTTAAAGACACGACCTTGGATAACACTGTTAAATTCTCCAAGGCAAAAATTCTTCATAAAAATGTTCTTCCAGTTCGGAAGGGAAAAACCAAATTCCCACTTTCTGGGTTGGAGGCCCATACCTTTGAAACTCAGGTGTTCTTCTCCAAGTGCAAATGTCAAAATGGGGGGAGGAAAGGGTTTAAAAATTAGAGAAAACTGTATGCACTTACGGACTTTAAAATCCGGAAAACATAGTAAAAAGACAAAAAAACCAAAGCCTTATGCTCTGAAATCACAACCAAAGCCAAAATAAAAGGGACATTTTTCACCTAAACTACCTAGCGGGATTTTTTTAGTTTTTTCTTTTTCTTTTTTTTTCATTTTCCAGTTAAGTCCTATGTCTTTTGTGAAATTCCAATACTTAAACTGCAAGTCTGCAATCGTCTCTGAAGACAACGAAATTAAGAAAAAAGTCCTAATTCTCTTGAAGGTCATTTTTTTTTTCCTCTTAGGATATGCAGATGCAACCGTTGCTGTGGTCTGTGCAGAACTGCCTTTTATTTTCCACGACCTTGACGTTCCTAAAGGTTAAAAATAAATTGAAATGGTTAGTTAAAACTTATCTGAGTATGCTTAAAAATTAAAACTTCACAGATTAACTCAATAAAAACTTAGTAACTTGTGCTAGATAGAATATGCTCCATCAATAAAAATTGACTTTTACTTCTTCCCCCCCAAATACGAACCTAACAGAAGCAACACATGTAAGTATAATATACTAAAAAAGACCAAACAGTTCTAGAATCATCTCATTCTAGGCTCAGAGCCTTAGATATATTTATAAGTCTCAACTTCCTTTTTTTGTACAGTGAGGATATGTATCTGTCACAGAGCTATGGAGAAATTAATAAACTGACTTATACAAGGCTCTTAGTTCACAGGATGCAAGAAAATCATCTTCTTCCCCTGGAATGACTAAAATCCAATTAAGAGATGGATTTTTAAAACTGACTGTGATACTGAAGTTTCCCCTGAAATAATTCTAAATGCCCATTTCTTTAAGACTTACTTATTCTTAGAGAGGGAGAGAAACATCAAGGTGTGAAACATCAAATCATTGCTTCTCACATGCCCCCAACTGGGGACCTAGCCTGCAATTCAGGCATGTGTACTGACTGGTACAGAATCCACAACTTTTCAATTTGCAGGCTGGTACTCAATCCACTGAGCCACACCAGTTAGGGAAAAACGCTCATTTCTTATTAAGAATCATTCTTTATAAGCCTTTCATTAATCTATTCTAGAATGCTTTCCAAGTCACATACTCCTTGTGTATTGAAATTTTAAAAAATATGACTCAATCCACATGCCTTTTAAAAGCAAAAGCCTTAACTGGTTAAGAGTACAAGCCTGAACTTACACTTGATTCATCAATCTAACTTGGGTAGAGTTACTGGTTCCCTTTACACTATGCTAATTATGGTTCTAAAGCTGAATATGATTCCTACTAAAAACAGCAGCAACTAGCACTCACGGGCTTCCATGTTCTAGGCACTAAATAACGATCTTCGAAACACCCCACAAAAACTATGTTATTCCTGCTTCAGAGGTCAGAAAAACAAAAGCTCAGAAAAAAAACACTTAACCAAGGTTACTGAACTAAGACCTAAAATTCAAACCTAGGGCTATATGGCTTTTTATACACCATGTTATTACAAATATTTATGTTAAAGTCAGAGTCAACAAAGCTAAGTGAGACTTTGTGATAAAATGACTCCCCTAAAACAAAAATGCTCCATGTATACAAAAAACAGTAAAGCCCTGGCTGGTGAGGCTCAGTGGATTGAGCACCAGCTTGCAAACTAGATCGCTAGTTTGATTCCCTGTTAGGGCACATGCCTAGGTTGCAGGTCAGATCCCCAGTTGGGAGCATGTGAGAGGCAACCAATCAATCTATCTCTAACACATTGATGTTCTTCTCCCTCTCCTTCTAAAACTAAATAAAGTCTTAAAAAAAAACAACAGTAAATTATTAAGAGAGAGCAGTTCTCTTTATTCATGTCTCACTTCACAGGGATAAACTCACCAACGTACCTCAATCTGAAATATTGTTTTTTAAATAAATTTTGAAATTTCAAATTTAATAAAATTTATGAGTTCACCCATACACTGTCTCTGGAAATCAACCTCCATTCAAAAAGAAAAAAAGTTCAGATAATAGAAAAGTTTCTATTAAAAAAAAAAAAAAGTTTCTTGTAAAAAAAGTTTCACATAATAGAAATTTCAGAAAAAATTTAAGATTTTATTTATTTATATTTAGAGAGCAGGGAAGGGAGGAAGACAGGGAGAGGAACATCAGTTTGTGGTTGCCTCTCATGTGCCCCCTACTGGGAGCCTGGCCTGCAATCTAGGCATGTACCCTGAGTGGGAATGAAATCAGTGACCCCTTGGTTTGTAGGGTGGCTGGCACTCAATCCACTGAGCCACACCAACCAGAGCAAATTTTTTTAATTTACTGATTTTTAGTGTGGAAGTGGGGAGGGAAAGAGAAAAAGAAACATGAACAACAACGACAAAAAAACCCCATAGAGTTATTGCTCTACCTATCCATGCATTCGCTGGTTGATTCCTTTATGTGCCCCAACAGGGGATCAAATCTGCAACCCTGGTACATGGGAACAACGATCCAATTAACTGAGGTTCCCGACCAGGGCTCAAAAGTTTTAATGTTCCTGGGCTACAGTATTGGCCCCCCTTCCCGCTTTCTGTATGTTCACCCAAAGTTTTGATAATATATCATTCACAATACAAAAATTACAATTTAAAAAGATCTCTAGAGTTGACCAAAGTCAAACTTTCAATAGTACACTGCTTTTCATATCACTTTTAAATTCATATACCTTGGGTTTTGTTGTTCATAACTTGGAGAGACACCATTCTCACCTCTCTTCTATTAATGATTAATATCTACCTGTGGCTTTAGGAAATCTAGACTCTGGTGTGTTTCTTGATTAAATTTTGCTCCTATGCTTTTATTACTCTTCAAGCCAACAATGTCTGGCCTTCTGTCCTTCAAGGTAAAGTTCAAGACACCTTCCCCTTCTTTGAGACCTTCTTAGCCTCTGAAGCTTTCAATGTCCTTTCAAATCTGCATCCACAATTGAAAATTAAATTGCATTGTCTTGTTTCACATAAAATTAGTCCCAATTCAATCAAAAGCTTCTTGAAAGCAAAGAACAGGTCTTCAACTATCCTCTCTCACAAACTACTTATGAAATTAGCAATGAATAATAGGCTACACAATCAACTTTTAAATAATATTCTAGTTCTAATCACACACAAAAAACTGTATTAGGTGATGGATGTTAATGAAACATTGTGGTTATCATTTCTCTCTCTCTCTCTCTCTATATATATATATCAAATCATTATGTTGTATACCTTAAACTAATACAATGTTATATATGCCCATTACATTTCAGTAAAACTGGAAAAAAGTTTGCCTATCATCTTTTATTTTAATGTTAATATAACCCAGGAGTACAAATAAACTTATATGCCCCAAATTGTACAGATAAAAAAAACTCAGACTTTGCCAAATCTGTTCCTGCCTAAGAAACATGCTTATATTTTAAGATCAGCAAGATTAATAACAGTTCATTGACAACAGCCAGAAGAAATTCAAGAGCATTGTGTAATAACACATACTGCATCAATTTATTTTTAAACAGAAATTTGTTCCTTTTTAGGTGCTACCAAGTCTATAACTACCTGTGTTCATTTTGCCTCAAACATAAAACTATTTCTGAATCTTAACTATACAATGATACCAAAAAGACAGGGCCCTAATGTAAACTTGTATGCCAGAGATTTATTTTTAATTATGCAAGTTACATACAAACAAATGGCATCAGCCACCTTAATCTCTTGCTCAACATCAAGAAAACATCACATTGGTACAATTCAGCAAACTGACTAAATTGCCCTTCAAACCCTATATATACTATATACTCTCCTATACATTGGTACCTCGCACTCAAAGGAAGCACTTTACAGCTTCTCTTTGACATACCCAAATTGCCAACATCACTGTTCTTGCACTTTTGAGCCACTACTAGGTAAAGTAAGGGTGACTTGAACACAAGCACTGTGATACCATGACGGCCGACTGTCTTGATATTTTTAACTTTGTTTTTCTATTATAATCAACATTCAATTATTATCTTGTATTAGTTTTACGTATACAACACAATGATACCATAATCATATACTTTAAAAAGTGTTCCCCCCAATTATTTCTAGTATGCACCTGGCACCATACTGTTATTCCCTATGCTGTACCGCCCCTGTGACAATGCCATAACTACCAACCTGTACTTAATTCCTTTACCTTTTCCACCAAGTCCTCCAGCCTCCTCTTCCCTCTGACAACCATCAGTCTGTTCAATTTTGTTCTTTTATTTTGTCCTCTAGATTTCACACATAAGTGAAATCACATGGTATTCGTCTTTCTCTGACTTACTTCACTTAGCATACACAATACCTCTGGGATCATCCATGCTGTGGCAGTCAATCTTATAACCAAGTCAGCTACTAAGTGGCCAACGTGTTGGGTATTAGCATACACAGCTTGGATACCCTGCACAAAGGGATGATTTATATGCCCTCCAGGAAGGAGTGGAACAGCATGAGATTTCATCACACTACTCAGAACTGTGTTACGCAATCTGAAACATATATTTTTTTTCAGGAATTTTCCATTTAATATTTTTGGACTATAGCTGACTACAGATAATGGAAACTGTGGAAAAACAAAACCACAGCTAAGAGAAACTACTGTATAATTTTGATGTATACACAAAAGAATAAACTTTATTTAGAAAAAATATAACATTCATCTCAGAGATTATAAAGATATTTAAGTATTCACATCATACTATCTTGAAATACGTAGCACCATTTAAAAAATGTTCATGATTCATAGGATTTTAAATACTAGATTAAATTTATAAACATTTATTTTCATTCAAAAATATAAACTGGAAACAGGAATCGATAGGGCCTGCTTCAAGGGCCTCCCACTGCCCAAATCTGTGACAATTTGAGCATTATATAATCCTAATGATAAGTATACAACTATCACAGTAATATATGAAACAGGTAAGAATTAGCAATGGATGCTAAACTAAAACTAAAAGGTGAAAATGTGATAAGAAATAAGGCATTTATATAGTCTCACACTATTTTCCTATTTGTTAAAAAAAATAGCTTCACAGTGAAGAACCTGGTGAACCCCTTAACCAAGTGATCAAAGTTAATACTACCAATAATGGTGTAAACACATCTTAAACCTCCCTAGTGTGATTCACTGAGGATAAAAGTTACTTACATAGTATCCCTGCCAGAGAAGCATATTCTGAATATACCTAGTAAGAAAACCTTAGACAAACTGAAGGACATTCTACAAAAATAAATAGCATATACTCCACAAAAATTTCAATGTCAGAAACAAAAGAGGGCAGGCAGGATGTGGGTATGTGTATAACCACTGCAAATTAAGAAACTAAGAAGACATGAAAACTAAAAGATCCTGTACTAGAACCTGGACCAGGAAAATAACTGCTATCAAAACCAGTAAGTCTACTGGTAAAATATGAACAAGACCTATCGGCTAGATAACAGTATTGTGTCAGTGCTGAATGTCCTAATTTTAATAACTGCACTACGGTTATTATGTACCTTGTTCTTAGAAACACAGCAACATATTTAGGAGAAAAGAGCATAATGTCTGGAACTTACTCTCGGATGGTTCAGAAAAAAATTACACATACACATCCAAAAGCAAATGTGGAAAACACTACTTTAGTAAATCCGGATGGAGACTATATGAGAGTTCTTTGTGCTATTCTTGAAATTTGTTTAAAATTATTTCAAAACAAAATAAAATGGGGGTATAACAGTTTTCAATTCCAGTTTTTTTCTTCTGCAAAACCTGGCTGCATTAAAAAGTTATCTTAGCCTTGGCTGGTGTGGCTCAGTGGACTGCATGCTGGCCTACAAACCAAAGGGTCGCTGGTTCCATTCCCAGTCAGGACACATGTGTGGGTTGCAGGCCAGGTCCCCAGTTGGGGGCATGGGATAAGCAACACACAATAATGTTTCTCTCCCTCTCTTGCTCCCTCCCTTCCTCCCTAAAAAAATGAATAAAATCTTTTTTAAAAAAGTTATCTTTAAAACCAAGTTATTGGCCCTGGTTGGGTAGCTCAGTTGGTCAGATCATCATCCCCATACATCAAGGTTGACAGTTCGATCCCTAGTCGGGACAAATCAACCAATGAATGCACAGATAAGTGGAACAACAAATCGACACCAATTCTTTCACCCTACCCCTTCCTCTCTTAAAAATCATTTTAAAAAATTTAAGACATAAAAAAAGAGTTATCTTAAACAATTTATAAAACCTTAAAATGTGTTATTTCCTCAGACCTACACCAGAAGTCATAAAATACAAGGGTATTTTAGCAAAATAATTTAATTACCTAGTAATTATTTCTTACAAGTCTTTTAGAATGAGAAACGAATATGGAGAAGGTTCTATCACAAGGATCAGTATTTCTAACCACTTTTGGACATTAAAACCTTGTAGGTTTCTATGAAAGACTTACCTTATGGCAGATTTTCTTTCACAAAATTCCTGTTACCACTGGGAACAATTCTATTCAATACTTTGACAATTTATGGTCAAAGGGCTTCACCTATAGGTCAGCTGTATTTGACATTTTTCATCAACCAGTCCTACCCTGGCAATATTTAATAAAATGTGGGAGGGTGGAGGGAAGGGGAGAGGGGATGAGAATGATGATGGATATAGAATAAAGAGAAGACAGAAGAATAACACATAACAATAAACTTGGGTCATTAATGGGTCCAAGTCCCACCCAGAACTGCCATAAGCACAACATAATTTGTGTCTGTTGGACACCCTAGCTTTTATACTTGAAGATGCCACTGACTCATCGTAGCAGGGGAAATAGTACAGCAAGCTGGACTCCTCCATAGTGTTGTCATGTGGAGCCTGCCTATCACTTTTTAAACTAGTACTCCTAGAACCATGTGCAAGGCAGCTACAGTGAGGTCCGCAGTAGGAACAGGCCAGGGTAGCCAGTCCAGGTTAAGCTCCTGCCACAGACTGGCCACTCACAGGTGCAAAGAGGTAAACATAAGATCTTCAAGAGCAAATACAAATATTGTAAGTCTTATTAGTTAACCAAAAAACAACCCAAATGCTAAAAAGAAAGGAAGATGTGTGTATTCCTAAGGCTTGAGGATATGATGGCATGAACAAAGATGGGAAAATAGCAGAGCAAGATTTTACTCTCACACCCCATTCTAAAATTTCTAGTAGGACACACATCCTGATCTTGAAATCAGCCCACGACCGCAAAAAGAACAGTAAAGAGACTAAATAAACAATCTTAAGAAATAAAAATGAATTTTAAGATATGAGAAACTATAAACAGGGAAGATGTTTCTAGTCCTCAATATCTGGTCCTTAGAGGTTAATACCTATATTATCCACCCACCCCACTTCCCCATTTTATATCTGTAATTATAAAATACAAAACTGTCTCTAGAGGAAATACCCTAAAAACCACAAGGTGTCAATATTACTCAAAAGTCTGCACATTTGAAATCTCTTCCTGTAATACATACACAGCTGGCCCCTGAACACAGGTGATTATGGAAACCAAACCCCACCCCCGTTCAGTCAGTTGAAGATCAACCTAACTTTTAAAAATGTATTTATAGGCAGTTGGCTCCATAGCTCAGGGGTTAGAGCACTGGTCTTGTAAAATGTATTTATGACTTCATTTTTTTTATTGACTTGAGAGAAAGAAACATCAATTTGTTATTCCACTTATTCATATAATTCACTGGTTGCTTCTTGTATGTGCCCTGGGTGGGGATGAAACCCACAACGTTGGCATATTCTCTGTATAATTTCTGACTCCCCCAAAACTTTACAGCCAAAAGAGTCTACACATTTTTAATAAGTATTTATTTTTCCTATTTAGCTTAAAATTCTTTCTCATTTGTACTACCACTCCTCCTCCCTCCACTAAGTGGGCATAAAACACAACTGAGGTATATTTATACTTATTTTTTGGTCATAATTTTTATCAGCTTTACGATCTGCTGTTAATCCCACATCCCCAAATTAAATTTACTTATATAGCCCTCAACTAATTTTTCCTATGTCCTCATGGACCTTGATAGAAAAGAACAAAAATTTCAGTACCCCTGGCTAAAAACTGAGAATGCTTAGACAGGCTAATATAAAAAATATATAATTACATTAAAATCACTTGCATTGTTTTATTTGCTTTTGTATGGCTTATG
Organism: Artibeus jamaicensis; assembly: GCF_021234435.1. Lineage (NCBI taxonomy): Eukaryota > Metazoa > Chordata > Mammalia > Chiroptera > Phyllostomidae > Artibeus > Artibeus jamaicensis. The sequence goes on from NW_026522057.1 coordinate 13,686,072, forward strand.
CATCAATATTTATAGTCTCTGATGCTATAAACGAAAGTTAAATGAGTCAAAGAGCAGAAAGACAAAGTTTTATGTAATATTCTGCCTTCCACAGGTGAAGGAACGAAAATATTTTCCATCAGTCCTTCAATTTAAAGCAGGGCTATAATAGTTTTATAAAAATACCTTCTTTCTTCTCATCCCCCTTTTGAATTTTTCTACATGCGAAAGTGGTTAGTTGGAGTAGGAGCACCAAGATAAAGTAAATGCATTATTTAATAACCTTTCCTACTATCAAATCCATTTCTCAAACTGTTCATTAGTAGCTGAGCTTCTATATACATTTCTAAATGTGTACAGAAAAGAGTAAGAAGTAAAAAGCCTGGATAATCCACTATTTTCAGTACTTGAATAATCTGACTAGTAACAGAACTAAGGATAAGACAGACACAGAGCCCTGACCAGTGTGGCTTACTTCATTGGCTATCTTCTCGAAAATTGAGAGGTCACTAATTCAATTTCCAATCAGAGCACATGCCTAGATTGTGGGTTCAGTCCCCAGGTGGAGGCAACTGGATCCATGTTTCTCCCCCCTTCTCCCCTCCTTCCCCTCTCTCTAAAAATAAATAAAAGAGGGGAAGGGAGGGAGAAAGAGAGGGAAAGAAACGTCAATGTGTGGTTGCCTCTCATGCGTCCGCTACCTGGGACTTGGCCTGCAGTCCTCGAATGTGCCCTAACTGGGAATTGATCCGAAGACCCCTTAGTTCGCAGGCTGGCACTCAATCCACTGAACCACACCAGCCAAGGCTAAATAAAATCTTAAAAAAGAAAAGATGCATTAACATTTTTTAGCTTAAACTAGAAGTAAATTAGAAAACACTAGTTTCAAACCAAATAAAATGGTTTGACAGGTTTGACTATTCTCTGAATCACTCCCTGGCTCTCCAGTGAGAAGTACATTTAAACTAAAACTAATTTCACAATGAAACCAATTTCTCAAAACACTTCAGTGTACAATTAAACAAATATAGTTTTTAATAGCCTGTCAATTCCCACCTACTCCCAGAATGAAGATTCTGCATTTGTGTCCTGTTAAGTCTGTGCTAAGGGCTGGACCCAAAAATGGAAAACCAGAAGCACAATTAAGTACTAGGCCAAAAGTGATTGAAGAATTTGATGACTAATGGTATACATACTGATCTAAGTTCTCAAACTTTAAATACAAGTGAATCACTACAGAGCTGGAAGAATGCATATTCCAAGGCCCCACCTCCAAAGACACTCATTCATTCGACAGGTCAGAGGACAAGACGGGAGAGTAAGTACTCCCAGATGGTAACTTGTACAAACTGAGTAACTTCTCTTCAGTCACTTCTAATCATGTAAGAAATACCTAGGGAATTTACTAAGTAAAATTTCTAGTTTAGTAAGTCTGGGGGCAGAGTCCAGTTATCAAGTGTTTTTATAAATACTTTTCAGATGACTCAAAGTTTGTTTTAAATCGTTGTTACCAATTTTTTTGCAGTATATACTTTTAAGTGCTCCACCCTGTTCCCCTCCCCATCCCATTGCAGGCTTAAGGAACTACAAGTAATATGACATAAATGACCGAATTACCCAAGAACTTGTCTGGATTCCAATTCTAGCTCTGCCACTAAAGTGAGATAATCTTGCAGTTTGTGTAAAAAGTGAGAGTAGGGTAGACAAAGTCCTTCCCGCTCAATTTTATAACATTATCCAAAAGCATTCGAGTTCCTCCTTACTCTGCTGCGTTAACAGCAACTTTTACAAGGTTAGGTAGAATAGATCCAATTCACTCCATTTTGATACTTGTGATAAGGGACTTGGCTTAAACCTGAGTGCTCCATAGGTGACTGGCTACCAGCATCAGTAGGTAATAGAACATTGTTAACTACTGTAAATGATAAATGTAAAGATGCAGCAAGGTTTAACAACAAAAAAAGCTTTGAGGCAAAACCAATTCCAGCTCTTCCTCAACCTATGTCTTGAAGAAGTTATTCCTTTTTCAATAACTCTAAACTGCTGTTCATACCACCGTTCTTATTCCTCAATTCCCTACCTGTAAAATAAAAATAATCTTAACTATTCTACAGAATTATGACAGGGAATTAAAGAGAAGTGCCTAATATACAGACATCCAAAAATGGCTAAGTATGTGTAAATACCCAAAAAAAAGGAGAAAAGCAGGATAAGATATCTACAGAATATAATAACTGTATAAACCACTTGTGAAGATAAAGAAAAATGCCAAAATGAGTAGAGAAATTATGGGTGACTTTTCTTTCATTTTCTACACGTTTTATATTTTGGTTATATTTTATAATGAAAAACAAATGCAAAGACAAAATGTGAAATACAAAATTTAGAGCGCAGGTAAATTTACATGCAAGCACTTTAGAAGTTTTATGTGTTATCCATACCAATTACAAAAAAAGTCCACATGAAGCTAAAAGCTTAGTAAGTCCATCTTTTCTAAATGGCTTCATGATTACACAAATGATATAGCCAAATGTTTAACTCTGACATATGTATAAAAGTACTAATTACCTCATAAGAACCACCAGATAGTACAACAGCATTAAGTGCAAGTGAGTTATAAAGAAAAGCCTCTTCCCCTCCCCCTTCATATCTAATAGTTCAAACTTGAGAGTTAGCATTTCCTTCATTTTTCCACTTTGCTATCCATCCTTCGGACCCCATTCAAACTTAAACCGAGTCTTTCATAAAAATGTCTTGATTCCACCCAAACTGGTCTTGCTATTCTTCCTCTACACTTCGGTCTCATATTGTAAATTAGCACCTCAATACACACTGACCTATATATAATGTTTAATTTATGATATCATCTCATAACTTGGTATCTTCTCCCTATGGCTAACTGGACTTAAATCAGTTCAATGAAGAACTGTTTATTCAGCAAGGGACAAAAATCAGCAAGGCACTACTTATTAAGCTAGTTGTTATAACTAGAAGAATTTGGTCCAGGAGAAGTGGTAACATGCAAATTTAAACTGTATTACCTGCTTCAGTGGAGAAAGGCAGAAGAAATAATCTGCACTAACTACCACACTCAAGAGCCTTTCTCCTTGCTCATTTAAAGACATGCACAATTCAATGGTAAAAGAGATCATTTTTGTTCATCCTAATTCAAGGAGCAGCTTTTTCTCCTCTATATGAAACTCCTAAGCAGCTACAGGTTAAGAGTGCTTGTCATTATGTCCCTTAAACTAGGGCAGTCAAAGCCAATGCTATAGGCTCCCCACCTCCTGTAAGATGTATGTCTTCCTCACCTCTCTCCCTCCAGACTAAGTAAACCAACACATCTAAATGAGATGCTGAGGCTGCAGAATCTCTGTATTTCTTCAATTTCAAGGCAGATTTCCCATCCCTACTCTATTTTTTAAGATTTTATTATCTATCTATCTATCTATCTATCTATCATCTATCTAGAGGAAGGGAAGGAGAGAAAGATCAATGTAAGGTTGCCTCTCATGTGTCCCCTGCTCTGGGAATTGGCCTGCAACCCAGGCACGTGCCCTGACTGGGAATCGAACCTCGATCATGTGGTTCGCAGGCCCACCACGCTCAATCCACTGAGCCACACCAGCCAGGGCCCATCCCTACTCTATTTTAAAAAACATGTCACTGAGTAAGTTCCAAATTATGCTGCATAGGGAGATGCTTGGGGGATCTTCCAGGGGGGAAAGGAGGCTAAGTATATAAAGTCAACCATTCATTTGAGTCTGAGTAATGTTTTGTTGGGGTGGGATGGGGAGAGGGGAAATTCCACTGCTCAAGTTTGAAGACTGTTAGAGGACTAATCTTTACTTCTGGCATGTAAGCAGAATGTCTTACATCTGAGTAATTCTTGGTTTTAAAATATTCAGAGTAGATACTAAATAATTCTAGAGTTGCTAACTAACCCATCTCAAAATATTTATGTGTGGAAAAACAGCAAACCCACTGGATCAATCTTCAACCGTATCGAAAACAGAATACTGCCACTTCATATCTAACTGTATTTCGGACATTTTTATATGGTCTAATTTACCAAAACAATCCAGACTGAGTAAGTAAAAGCTGGTCTTCACTAAATCTCTTTAAGGCTTGGAATGGAACAGACAGCTTGAAAGACTATGGGTAGGGAGAAGTTGAAACAATAGGAACAACAAATGCAGACAATTAACTGATGAGTGGACACTAAAATCGTCAAACACTGAAAACAAAGCACTCTCATGTTACTTTTATTCGAGACGGCCACAGGCATTTGCAGTCATTCTCTGCTGTCTCTCCAGTCTGCATAAACCGATTATACCACCCCACTGCTTGAAATTCTATTCAAGATATAACCTTTTCCTTATTCTTCCTTTTTTTCTTGTTTATTTTTTTAAATATTTATTTTTAGAGACGGGAAGGGAGGGAGATGAGAGAGGAGATGAGGGATGATGTTTCCCATCTCATTTGATTTTTGGTCACTTATACCCATCTCTATTCATTTACTAGATGAATTTAAGTAAGTTGCTAACCTGAGTTTTCATTACCCTATCTGTAAATACAGGATACTGCCTCCCAGGATTAGTGTGAGGATTGAAGAGAGACTGTACAAATACCTAACAAAGTCAATGCCAGGTAAAGTATTTCATCCTTCCTGTCCTCTAAACTGCCACTCCACATTAACTACCTTCCCTCTACAATCCAACCAAAACAAAAGTATAGGACAACATCCAAGGTCCTTTATGTACTGGGCCCAACCAACCCAGTTCAGCTTTATCACTTACTTTTCCACATTAAACTTCTTATTCTGAAAACATAACCTAAGCATTCACCATACCATGTTTTTGAACCTGCTGTCTCCTCTTCCTAGAATGCCCTCACTTTTCTATCTAGCAAACTCCATAGATCATACAGTGGTCCATGCCTTTGGGGCTAAACAGATTCTGGCACTTAAGGTGTGGTTCCAGCACGTGTTTGTTTGTTTGTTTACTTTAAAACAAAAGTGGAAAAAAAACCCAAGATGTGCCAGAACTTCACTGATTCATCAATGATGATTTTAAATTTCCTTAAATTTTCCATTTTTTCAAAATATATCAGAGCTATAGAAATGACACACTTCAGTTCAATCTGCGTAAGTATTTTCTCCATCACTGTAAGTCTAGACCACAGGTGGCAAACGCAAAGCCCTCAGGCCTAATTTGGCCTGGCACCTTGTTTCTACCCGGCAGCAGCACCAAGCTCTTACTTAACTGTTAAGGAACAGTTACATTTATACAGTCCTAAAGTTACATTCAGCCGTTTGAGAGGCTGATGTGCCCCCAGGTGAAAATGAGTTTGACACTCCTGGTCTAGACAATCAACAAAAATCAAATCCTGGTGTGTATAGCGTTTGCCAATTTCCATGGTGTAAATAACATGGCTGGTTTCAAATATCAATTGTGATATCACTGAATGTGGGGTTGAGAAAAGATGTGCATGTCAGTTTTATATACTGTATTGCATATAATAGATATAAATTACCTCAAGAGTAGTGAGTATTTATTGTGGTTTAATGATAATAATGGTATTTTAAGTTTACGTAGCTTAATTGTAATTTATATTGCAAATAATTTATAATGTAATTTAATGTAACACCTTTTTAAAAAATTTTACTTATTTATTTATTTATTTATAAGGAGAGGGGAAGGGAAACACCAATGTGTGGTTGCTTCTTGTGTGCCCCATACTGAGGACCTGGCCTGCAACCCAGGCACACGCCCTGACTGGGAATTGAACTGGCAACCCTTTGGTTCACAGGACCAAATGGCTAATGTAACACCTTTAATACAATGTATTTTAATATTAAGTTTATGTTTCATAATGACCTGTTTAACAACCAGCTTGCTATTTTTTTAATTATTATTTTTTTTATTGATTCCAGAGAGAGGAGAAAGGAAGGGAGAGAAACATTGGGATATGAGACAGAAACATCAGAAACACACCCCAACTGGGGACCAAACCTGCAACTGGGGCATGTGCCCTGACCAGGAACCAAACCTACCTACCACCTTTCAGTTTGCAGGACAATGTCCAACCAACTGAGGTATACCAGCCAGAGGCAGAAAGAAACACTGATGTGAGAAACAGGTTGCCTCCCATATGTGACTTGACTGGGGTGACTTGACTGGGGATCAAACCTGGAACCTAGGCATATGCCCGGAGTGGGGAGCGAACCCACAACCGTTTTGGTGTTCGGGATGAAGTTCCAACTGAGCCTAAAATTCTTAAAAGCTAAACAGCTGGCCCACAGTTAGCCAGCTTCAGCACATGATCAAACTTCCACTGAAATACCAACCCCCCCCCATTTATTAGCTATGAGGCCTTGTATAAATAACTCTTTGAGCCTGCTTCCTCATCTGAAAAATGAGAATGATATATTAAATGAGACAGCTAAACTTTAATGTGCACTATGTGCCAAGCACTTATTACACGCCAAACACTGTGCTATCATTTGTATGATTACTCATTCTATTTGACATGGTTCAAGTGTTATTTCCTCCATAAAGCTTTTCTTAATGTCCCCAAATTTATCACTCTCCTCCAGAAAGCCAAAACATTTCTTAATTCTCTATGACAGTTCTTATCCCATATTTTATTCATTCTGTTGTTGCCCTAAGGCAAAGATGGTGCCTTGTTTGTTTGTTCTAATCTAGCAATTAATAAAAACACTTGCTGAAATATGGATGCAAAAAAAGGACATGATTCATAAAAATCCAAATTCAGCATCATCTATTTTCTAGACCTCCTTTAGAAGGCTGAAGGCATTTTATCAGCCACAAAGCAAGGAATACAAATAGAATTTCCTCAACCTTTTTGGCAGTGAGACAAGCAAATTTATCTGCAAGACAGAAGTAGACAGACAGCTCTAGAATTTTACAATTAAAGTGGGTGGAGCCCAGCCGGAAAAACCCCACAAAAAAAAAAAAAAAAAAGAAGTTCATGTTTGTCATCCCAATTTAAACAGAATGTCCACTAACTAGTTGTGAAGAGGCAATCTGAAACAGTGGAGTAGCAAAACGCTAAATGGAAATAAACAATATCCATGGTTATTTATGTCTTAAGGACTTAATAAAACAATGTAATTGGCTAAAGTGATGGTTTCTTCCTCTCTGACTTTTGTATCACTAAAACTTGGCTAGTAAAAATATGGAACCAAGGTGATTACTTCAAATGTTTCTCAGCAAGGGGCAAAATAACCAAGTTAAAGGGTTAGGGGATGGAGAAATGGCTTTAAGGAAAAAAAAACATACTTCCTCAGAAGAAAAATATTACTTGTACTAACACTGTAAGAAAACTGGATTTAAAAAAAAAAAAAGAAGAACCCTGGCTGGTGTAGCTCAGTGGGTTGAGCGCAGTTCTGCGAACCAGAGGATCGCGGTTCAATTCCCAGTCAGGGCACATGTCTGGGTTGCAAGCCAGTTCCCTGCAGGCCAGTCCCCAGCAGGAGATGAACTAGAGGCAACCATACATTGATGTTTCTCTCCCTCTCTCCTTCCCCTCTAAAGATAGATAGATAGATAGATAGATAGATAGATAGATAGGATAGATAGATAGATAGATAGGATAGATAGGTAGGTAGGGGGAGGGAGGGAGGGAGGGAGGACAGACGGGAGGACGGACAAAAGGAAAGAAAAGAAAAGAAAAGAAAAGGAAAGAAAAGAAAAAAAAAAAAAGAAAAGAAAAGAAAAGAAAAGAAAAGAAAAGAAAAGAAAAGAAAAGAAAAGAAAAGAAAAGAAAAGAAAAGAAAAGAAAAGAAAAGAAAAGAAAAGAAAAACATGTTTAGTCCTGGCTGGTATGGCTCAGAGGATTGAGCGCCGGCCTGCAAACTAAAGGGTCTTGGGTTTGATTCCCAGTCAGGGCACATGCCTGGGTTGCAGGCCAGGTCCCCAGTGGGGGGTATTCGAGAGGCAACTGCACACTGGTGTTTCTCTCCCTTTCTCCCTCCCTTCCTCTTTCTAAAACTAAGTAAATCTTAAAAAAAAAAAAAAAGTAATCACATTTAAATTCTTTTACTAAGTCTTTAATATTCTAGGCAAATTTTTTCAACACTTAGACAGTAAATGTATTAAAAATAACTACCTATATACCTAATTGGTACTAAGATTCACTGGGATTCAACCAATGCTTTTTGTCATCCATATCCTCTAGCCTTAAGTCCTTATTTTTTATATGTAGTATTTGGGCCAGAAATTATAGAACAGAAACAATGACTTTCCAAAATATCCATTTAGTGGCATCAATTCCTCTTCTATGAACCTCAAATGTTATCTGGGACCAGCTAACCCTCTTATCCTTGGTTTCTCTGATCTAGATTAACCCATGTATAAACCTTCCCTACAAGATATCTAATACAAGATCTTTTAGCCTCTTCTTGAAACCCTCCTGTGACTAAGAACTCCCTTTTAAGAAAATTCTCCCTTTTATTTACAAAACTTTTCCTCTCTATAACCTCTATCCATTGGTTCTAGGGCTATTTTTGGTATAGAGAATAAACCTGTCAGAATTTTAAAAGCATTTGATAACAGTTATTATGTTCCTCTTCTAAATTACTTCTTGTAAGCTGAACATTCCACCAAACACTAAGGGACATTATGATGACAAATAAGGTAACATATATGAAACATTACAGGAAGAAGTGAGATGTATTCGGTAATAATATCTATTATTATCATATACCGGTACACCTTAACTTCTAACAAGAGTCCCCATCTACCTTCCGTGCAAGGATCACATGAAGGCGCTCCTACACCACTGACTAAAATTAGACTTTACTCCTCATTCTTTTAAATTTGAGTAGTTTTTATTATCTACCTACCTACCTATCTATTTATTTTTAGAGACAGGGAAAGGGAGACCAAGGAGAGGGAGAGAAACACTGACACACACCCCAACCGGGGATTGAACCCACAACCTAGGCATGTGCGCCCTGACCAGGAATCAAATCAGCAACCTTTGGTTTTGTAGGATAGCACCCAACTAACTGAACCACACCTGTCAGGGTTAATTAAGCTCTAACACCTTTTTAAGCCAACTTTGTACCTCTGTCTTAGTAGATTCCTTCTGTATCACACTAACTGCACACACAATTCATTCAACTCCCTTTCACTAACCTAATCTCCAAACTTCCCTCTTGGGAAACACATTCCCCAAATACCACCTCTTGGGAAACACATTCCACAAATACCAATCAACCTTTCTTGAACTATAAAGAAATTCCTGTTCAAATTATTATCTATACAGTGTCCCAGACTTTGTGCTGCACCAAACCTATGTTCACTCTTCCCAAACACCTAATTTCTATACATCTTTCAAGGTTAGGCTGAGAGATCACCTCTTCCAGGATTTTTTCTATGACCAATCCACCCACACCCCAGGTTGGGTTAGGCAATCTTTAATCTTCCAAATTGGCACCCTGTGCATACCTTGAAAAAACACTTTCTATTTTATGCTGCTACTTATCACTAATGTAAGGTTCCTTCACAGACACTAGAGAAACCCATGGTCTAGCACATAGTAAAGTTGTTCAAAGATAAAAAGCTTCATCTCAATTCTTATACAGCATAATAAAATTTAAGTACATCTGAACACACTCCAAGTCACCATTCTTAGGTATTCTGCTTGAAAATGTGAGAGGTTTTATAAAATCCTGCTATTCTCACCAAATAGCAAGGAATTAAAAAAAAAAAAACCTTAGCCCTGGGTGGTGTAGCTCAGTGGACTGAGCACTGGCCTGCGAACCAGAGGATCGCGTTTTAATTCCCAGTCAGGGTACAAGCCTGGGTTGCAGGCCAGTTCCCAGCAGGGGACGCAAGAGAGGCAACCCTACATTGATATTTCTCTCCCGTTCTCCTTCCTTTCGCATCTAAAGATAAATAAATTTAAAAAAAAATACACACCTTGAGCCCTGGCAGGTTGAAACATCATCCTATACACCAAATGTGGGTTTGAACTCCAGTCAGGGCAACCAATAGATGTTTCTCCCTCTCCCCCATTCCTCTCTAAATCGACAAACATATTCTAAAAATATACATATACATACACATACACCTTGAGTTGTTGTCACTAATCACATCTTCTCTAGATCTTTCTCCCCACTCTGCCATTATTCAAAAAATATTATGTACCCAAGTGCCTGGTTAACATTGGGCTTGGCTTTTAAGAGAATTATGTGGTTCCTACTATTCTTATTTTTACCTACAGTTAAAGGCTAGAAATTTAAGACGAAAACTAAACCAACTATTATGAGGTTTATAAAAAACATTATCATTATTCTAAATAATGCCAGACTATTCCAAAATTGAGACAAAGGGAGTTAACTCACTGTTATCTTCATCTGAACAACTAACAGTAATTCTCTCAATTTTTTTTCAGAAGGAAAAAAGGCTCATATGGCAATATATAGCACAGCCGAACCTTCAAAAATCATACATCCTTTGACCCAGTAGTAACACTAAAGGCAGATGTGAATCAATATTTCATCAAATATTTTTCACTACAGTGCTATTTTAGCTGGGAAAAATATTAAAAAGCTGACATATTCAACAATTAGGGATTGATAAATTGCAATGTATCTATGATAAAATACTATGAAGTCATCAAAAGTAATGTCACTGGAGAATATTTAACAATTAGGGAATGGTTCTAAGCAAATGCTGGTTACAAACTGAATCTGAAGCATACAAGTTTCAAGCCAGATAGCTCCAAGGCATGATGCGTCTATGATACTGAATTATATCATGACAGAACAAGTCAGTAATAATGCGAGGCAAAAACAGCTGTAATTCTGCTTCAGTGTGTTCTGCCAAGATACATGCCTAATCTCAAAACTCTGCAACAGCTGTGACATCATTTTCAGGATGAAGTTTAAGTATTTCCCTATGTACTGAGTTACTGTGCCCATTTGGCATGAAGATTTTTTGCAGTCTTGTAAATATAAAAGTGCACACACAAAACACCCAACCTAAGGAGCTTTCTCTACTGCCTCAATAAGCTATCACTCCCATTCTCATAAAACTTGTTTTGTCTTGGAAGCCTAATAAAGACTGGAAGCTTACAGTCACTTATGTAAGGATATTATTAAGGATAACAGTGGGAAACAGTAGAGTAAGGTAATACTGACTGAAATGGTAACTGAGTTTAGAAGTAACCACAGGGACCTCCCTGAAAGCCCAGCAAGCATTTCTTATAGAAGATAAACTAAAAAGCAATCTGAGAAAAGTACAATTGAAGTCCCCCCCCCTTGGTGGTTTTGTTCACCTGCCTGAGAACAATTAAAATACTCAAAGGTCTTTACAGAATAGTTTTAAGAAAGACCCATCAGTTAATAAGGACTATAAATATTATTACACCCACTTTATGAAAACATCATAGGACTGGTCAATTCCAAAATATAAATCTTATACCTACTTATGAAATTCAATTATCACGCACTAAACCACTCAAGTGACTTTAATACAAATCATACTTGATTAAAAGCTTACATAGTTTCAAAGAACCTATGCACCACAATGTTCATAGCAGCACAATTTACAATAGCCAAGAGTTGGAAGCAACCTAGGTGCCCATCAGTAAATGAATGGATCAAAAAATTGTGGTACATATACACCATGGAGTTCTATGCAGCAGAGAGAAAGAAGGAGCTACTACCTTTTGCAACAACATGGATGGAACTGGAAAGCATTATGCTGAGTGAAATAGGCCAGGCATTGAAGGACAAATACCATATGATCTCACCTTTGACAGGAAGCTAAAGAATAAAACAAACAAGCAAACAGAATAAAAACAAAGACGCTGAAATAGAGAACAAGTGGGCAGCAACCAGAGGGGAGAGGGAAGGGAACTTAAGGGGGAAAAAGGGGGAGGAATTTTGAGGAACAAATATGAAAGAGACAGAGATGAGGACTGGGGGGGGGGGGAATGGGAGGGAGGGGGGAGACTGGGTGGGGGGGTGGGATGGGAGAAATAGATAAAAAAAATGTACTTGAAAAGTAACTAAATAAAATTTAATATTAAAAAAAAAAAGCTTACATAGTCCCCAAATTTGCTACTTCATTTTTAAACCAAAGTTTCGCCACAATTCTAACACATAATACCAGTTTATGTTAGCATCTACAGTGTGCATCCCTAAAAATATTCCTATCTCTTCCTTTATGCTTTTAATCACAAGATGTAAGACAACTTTGCAAATGAAAGAAAGCATACTGATATGAGAGATTATCAAACACCTGGACACCCCTCACACACATTTAAATATCTGCCATGCCACTACATGGTACCTAAAGGTCATCTCTACCTTCCTTGTACTCATAGTAACAGGAGCCTGTGAAGACATCTTTAGTGTCTTTCAGATGCCTGGCAAAAATAACCAGTAAACTGTCTTTTTCTACAAGATTATGGGAGATTTTACATTAAACTGTTAAAACGTGGAGAAAAGAGGAGAGTTTAAAAGACTAAAAAGGAGGAAAGTTTCTAACAGCCAACTCTTCAGTAATCTGGGTCTGAATCCCAATACTTTTAGCATCACTGACAAACAAGTGTATCTCTATTTGTCTGTACACAATAGACTATAAGGCTGCAACTCTCCTACTTTAGTTGAATAACTATGCACCTCTGGTCCTGTGTTACAGAGGTGAAAAATCCACCAAAGACCCTCCTCTCTCAATGCTCGAAGGAGTAAGTTTTTATAGAGCCGTAACAAACATCTCAGATCCTAGATCAAATACATATGCTCTCTATGAATTCATAACAAATTTAACAAAAATATATTTACAAAAAATTTTAGGTTTTGTTTCTATTTTTTATTAAATTCATTGGGGGTGATATCAGTTAATAAAATTATATAGGTTTCAGGTATACAATTCTATTGTACATCTTCTGTATACTGCATTGTGTATTTACACCCCAAGTCCAATCTCCTCACATAACCATTTACCCCTGCATCCCTATTCTACCTTTCCACCACTGGGTTTGATTTTTATCTTACATTTAAAACTAACCACTCAGAGTTCTCTCAAATCATTTACAGATTTTTCTTTAATTTCCTCCTTCCCCATAATCCTTTCCCCTAATTCCTACATTTAAATATGTCTAAGTCCACCCCTGGCTGGTGTGGCTCAGTGGACTGAGCATGGGCCTACGAACCAAAGGGTCACCAGTTTATTTCCAGTCAGGGCACATGACTGGACTATGGGCCAGGTCCCCTTGTTAAGAGGCACTTGAGAGGCAACCACACACTTCTTTCTCCCCCTTTCTAAAAATAAAATCTTTAAAAACAAATAAATAAATATGTCTAAGTCCTAGATAAAATACAATCCACCCCAACTAGTATTTATCATTCTCTTATGGTCCTGAAGTTTATATTCACTCCAACACACAAGGATAAAACATAACTAACTCTCAAATAAATTCAACTCTACCCAAGATTCCCACTTGGTGCAAAGGAAACAAGAGAAAGTGCTTCTTCAGGAATACAACAAAGTATTAAGAGCAAAAGCCTTTTCTAATGATCCATTTTCCAAGTTTTATATAATAAGCATTTTACTTTTCCGATGGAAAAAAGATTTTGAAAAAAGAGAGAACACTAAGGATAGGAACAAGAAAATTCTTAAAAACATCCCCTTAACGTTGCCGGTTGTCTAAGGGCAGGCTAAAAGATGATGTCAGGACTTGGTGACATACCAACTCTTAGGGAAAAACACAGTTATCCATTAGGCCAAAAGTTAATTCCAAGAGAACTTGTATCTTTTCTCTCTGCCTTACTGCAACCTCAAACTTCTCCTACTTTAATTTCCATGGTATTATCACTTCAATCATTCCCTTTCAAATTCTGACTCATTTTTCACCTCTTTCTGCATCATGTAAATTCTTTTTCTCTACATTTCTTTTCCTTTAAGCCTACATTTGTGTCCTCCTCCATTAATGTTCCCACATTCCTTCACACTAAGGTGCATACAGTAGATCCATCACACTCCCACATAAAGGACTGAACTATTCACTGATACTTGTGTTATTTACAGAGCTTTTATTATTTAGTATAATACCTCTCCTGTTCTCTCTAGTTCCATTCCCCCTTCCCTAAAAGTCTTAATGGTAAGCTGGTTACCTTTTTAACACTTTCTTCTTCCTCTTGGCGTTTCTCATAGTGTGAGAAGTCATCAAAAATGGAAGTGGTGTGCTTGTAGCTGGCTATGATTTTCAACACCTGCTTAGCCTTTTCCAGAGGCACTTCCTGAGTGTCCCTGGAGTTGGTCACTGGTTTATTCTCGTTGTTCTCTAGGCGAATGTGTCGCAGCTGGCTATTGGGAACGTCCTTCACAAAAATCCACCGGACATCAAAACGCCCCTTCCATTTGTCCTGGGACCATACACCTGCACACGTGTTGTAGTCCACAGCTGATTTCATTTCTGCAACACCACAGAAGTGTCCACTGCCGTTGACACTGAAAAGTAAGTAAACGGGGCCTTTCCCGTTCATGGAGCGATAAGCAGCATCCAGTCTCTTGTTACCATGCTCTGTGCTGCACCAGATATTATACTTAATGGAACGGTGGATATCGTCCTCAGAGTAGCTCTTAATGATGAAAACCCGGCCATGTTTCAGATTCCAGTCAAAATCCTTGGGGTTATAGTTATTAATGGACCGCAGCTTCTCCAGCACTGGGTGAGGTTCTGAAGGAGTAGATCCAGATCCAGCCTGAGACTGTCCTACTCCATTACCATCCACCCCATTATGACCAAACCCACTGCCACGGTTCCGAGGTGCTACCCAGCGGGTTGGCTGAGCTGCCTGTTGCTGGACTGAGAGCTGGGCGGGCTGTGGTGGAGGTGGAGGCAATGGCTGTGTCTGTTGCCCTACTGATGCCTGAGCCACTGGTGGGCTAGTGTTAGCCTGCTGACCTACAGGTTGGGGAGACCCCTGGGTTGGCTGCTGACCTATGTTCTGAACCAAAGCCTGTGAGGGGGCTTTTGCCACAGGACCCTTGTTATCCCAAGTTCCAATATCCATGTTATGCTTTATTGGGGGTGGTGGAAGACTTGACCCTGCAATGCCATTCTTGGTCTTCAACTTAGGTTGTTGTTTAGCAGGCTTGCTAGCTATATCAGCCCAAGATGCTGGTTTTGGAGGAGCAATGGTAGCTGGAGGCAAACTATTAGAAGCCACAATGTTACTAGTAATAGACCCACTACCAACAGCAGACCCTACAACTTTTGGAACACTGCTCGCAACTTCAGTGCTACCCAACTTCAGTGCTGCCATCCCTTGGTCTATAGTATTCATGCCAGGAGCTTTATTGAGGGTATCACTGGCAAAAGCTGACTGTCCATCAATCATGGCTCCACCTAAGGAGCTAGGTGCATAAGCATAATTGCTACTGTATCCAGAGCTCTGAGTAGACTGTCCCTGAGAACTGTTATTTCCCCAAGCTGAGAAGTCAATACCACTGGGAAAGAAATTAAAACCATGCTGACCAAGAAATGGAGTGCTACCAAGGGCTCCTGGTTGTCCAAACATTGCATCTGGTAGGAAGTGAGGCTCTCCGTTGCTCAGTTGTCCATAAGATGTTAGATAGGGCATCGCTGTGTCACCCCCTGTAGACCAAGCAGCTTCACCCAAAGAATAGGAAAAGCCGATGGAGGGACTGTAGTAACTGGGTAAGTAGGAATCTGACATGGCAGTATATGCATTATTCTGTGGAAGGGGAAAAAAAAAGCAAATCAACAATGCACATAAAAATAAATAAATCAGGACACTTCTCTCAATTATTCAAATAATTCAAATACTTCATCCATTATTATAAAAAAGGAGAGTGACCATTTCAGATGGTCTTGTCCCATAAACTTGCTGCTTCTTATAAGAAATTTTAGTTTAATAATTGTAATGTTTAAACATTTAAAATTTAACTTACATATAGTTCATGTGGGCCCGAACTTTAGAACCACAATTCAGAAAAGGGAAAAACCCAGCATCTTGACAACAGTTAGTCTTGCCTTGTAAGTGTTGAGATGATGCTTTTATGAAAACCAGTATCTTTGGATTTGAGAGGAAATTTTGGCAAAACAAAGGAATGTTCTATAAAGTCTCCTATTAACCATACTATAATAGATACAACAATAAAACAAATAAAACTGGAAATTTCAAATTCTACCCCAAAAATCTATGCAGCCATTCCTCAACCACAAACCAAAAAGCAAAGTTCTACCACTATAAAGACACTATAAAGTGTCTGTGTGTCAAGTAAACTTCTTAAATCTTATTAGTAAACATTTAGATGGCATGGTTTTATGTATGTTCATAAATCTTTGCTATTTTAAAATACTGATGCATAAATTTATTTTCAATTATCAAAATGTAAAAATACACAAAGACATTTTGGTATATGTCAAATAAATTTGATTATGGGAGAAAAAAAAGCAAGGTTCACTACACCTAGTTTACAGTGGTAGCCTCTTGGCAAATTATCTGGGAACATCAACAGATGTCACTATTTAATTATAACCTAGAAAGGAAATATATAGTAGCCTCTAGAGGATTTAAAACTAGAAAAAATGTTGCTACCTGTTCTGCTTCTCCTATAAAACAAATGGCTATACCCTAAAATGCACAACTAACTTTTCCATTAAAAATAGGAGTATAATTCTAAAGACACCACAGTCCATTACCTTTAAAAAAGGAATATTCGTAAAAAGTAACCAGAAATATAAATTCATATGCAAATAGCCTTCATGTTAGAAGGGAGATTAACGCAGCAAAAACCTCAATTATTCTTGATCTTACATTAGTTTGTGCTGAAAGTATTTTCACTTTTTTAGTAAATCCTATAGCTCACAATATAGTCCCTTAAAATGAGAAGCTAGAGCCCTGGCTTGTGTAGCTCAGTGGATTGAGCATGGGCCTGCAAACCTAACAATTGGGGTTCAATTCCAGGTCAGGGCACATGCCTGGGTTGCAGGCCAGTTCCCTGCAGGGAATGCATGAGAGGCAACCATACATTGATATTTTTCTCCCTCTCTCCTTCCCTTCCCCTCTAAAGATAAATAAATAAAATCTTTTTAAAAAATGAGGAGCTGGAGATATACAAAATTGGTCTCTATAGATGTCAATACAGTTCAACTCAACAGTACTTTACCCTAACTTCAAAACAGCTCTGGTATATAAGAAGCCATTAACTAGTCAAAATACAGAACTTTATTCTTAAGAGACTTGGATGACCACCATTATTTTAGGCCTTAAATTTGTATTACCAAAGTTGAGTGCTTCTCCCTAGCCACTAAAACATATCTCTTGAAGATTAAATGTTTCCACTAATGTAATCTAAATGGCAGAGCTTTTCTCCATCAATCTGAAGTTTCCTTAAAACAAAAAAAAGCCCTGTCTTTTCAAAGACATCTCTTAAAATTAAGAGTATTTCTTGAAGATAGTATTAATACTTTAACAAACCCAAATCCATTATGTATAAATCTAATCTGTAATGACTGGATTAAGCCTGAAGGATTATTCCAACAAAAGACAATGAAAAACTGATTAAAAAGTAGATGAATTACTCTGGAAGATAAACTACCCTGGACAAAGATTCTCAGGTTTTCTACTCAACCAGATTTTGATCCCCCCCCCCCCAATATTTAAAAAATAAAGACATTTAAGCTTTAGCTTATTTAAGGAGAGAAAAAAGCACTTAATACCACAGGTTATGCCATTATTTAGCTAAATTCTACACCTGAATGAGCAGGTTCCCACATGCCCCTGAGCTCAAAAATCTCAATTACACAATGTTTCACAAGAACTACTTAGAATTATATTTCCAAATGCTCCAACTCTCCCTGTTATAAAGATTATGTAAGCAAACTACTTCAATAGCAGGAACCTATTAATAGTTCATTCCTCTACTTCCTTCCCTACTTTTCCTGATTAACTGGTTGTTTTCTGCAAAAACTTTTTTCCTATCATTGGCTTAAGTGGTTTCTATATATTCAATACAGAAAATTTCACACAAAGAATCTAAAAGTTTTATGTAAGAATTACACCAATATGGATGCATGCCAATACATCAAGTCATTCTACACTATTACACCTACCATATAGTATCTACTCAGAATTTATGTAAGGATTCCATAAGCTGCTGCTTTTAGGATATTTTGTTTGAGTTATCGCCTATTTTCCTTTTCCTCCTATTAGTCTAGGAGTTATATCTGCTACAACTTTGTAACTATGTCTTTGGGAAAGAAAATATTTATACAAAAGAACCGCCACATTAAAGAAGTTTCTATATGCACAGGTCATGTACCTCTATGCAACTACATTCACATTAGAAGATACATTATATTGCAAAAACCTCATTCTTGATGTTAACCTGTGCTAAACACTATTTTATCTTCTTTTAACTCCATTTTGTAAATCCTATAGCACCCTTAGTGAGAATCCAAAGGTAGATACAAAGTTGGTCTCTATTAATGTAGATATAGTTCAACCTGAAAAACAAGTATGTAACTCCAAAATAGTTCTAATCCAAGACCCCACTAACTTTACTGACCAGAGGAGAGGAAGAATACCCAGTTCTGCAGTACTGAGTAAAACTAAGGTGATTTTCTAATTAGTTTTTCCATGACATGTGAATCCAATTTTGGGGGTGGGGATGAAAATTCAGAATATTTAAACTGGAAAGGATTAAGTTTGGCATTGTATACTCTTGGTAAGGCAAAAGAACTACTCAAACAGGTGTTAACACTAGTGCACTGTAAAATGTCATCAGAATTAGTCTCAGAGGACATGTCTGCTGACAAAAGATGGGAATCTGCACAGTCTACTAACATTTGTAACAACTTTTTATAACACCCTACTAGTAAGAAAGTCACCCCTGAAAATGTAACTTATTCACAAGAAAGAGAAAAAATCATATACACCCTTTGATCAGGAATGTAAATGGTTAAGTACTCACGGGTCTTGCCTGTGGACTCAAGTAAGGTTCAAAATCATCATCGTTTAATCCATCCTTTTGATGTACAGATCCATTTTGTACTAAAGGGAAAAAATTAAAATTACGAGTGTCTCAATCATACAATCTCCCTCCCAAATTAATCAAATATATATAACCAGAGCAATTAATTCAACCAGTTTGAATTTCGAAAGGATACGAGTGAATGCTGAACAGTATAAGTAAAAATGTCTCCTCCACGCAGAGCAAGTTGATCCAAAAAGGTCATTTTACCGGCTCCTCCAGATCTCAACGCCCTCCGGCTCCCCCCCAACCCCGGTCACATGTGAGTACTTCCAGAGTGTGATCCACGAGGATGAAAAACAAAGGCCTTCTAAGACATACAGGAAACTAAGGACCTGAGACATTTCAAAACAGAATCCACCCCCACGCTTAATGAATTACTCCTTGTTCGCTAAAAAGCTGATCGCCAGCTGCAAGAAAACGCCGAAAGGGTCAAATACTTAAGTGTACGGCACCTGCGAACTAAGGGCTTCCCAAAGATCCGCGCCTCCGGGCGCTTCCCGGAGACCCCGCCCCCACGACTCGGCGCCCCCCGCCCGGCCCCGGGCCACCGGCGAAGCCGAGCTCACCTTTGTTTCCTTGACCTTTTGGTCTCTGCGGACACAGGGAACGTCGCCGAGCAGCAAGTTGTCCGAGGAAGAAAGGGAAAAGGGAAGACAAATTAAAGCCAGGCCCAGGAGGGAATAAAGGAGCGGGCCTGAGGGTAGGCGTCAGGAACGGCAGCGAGAGGGGGAGGCAGTAAACGGGAGGCGGGGAAAGCGCTAGGCCGGCGGGGCTCGCGGGCAGAAAGCGGGGGGACGCGCCGGAGGCAAAGCGAGGGCACCAGGGCTTCAAGGAAGGGAAAGGGAACAAGGGGGGAAAACGAGGCCCGCCGAGGAGGGCAGCCGAAGCGGGCGTTGGGCGCCGAGGGCCGGGAAGAAGCGGGAAGAGCGGGCTGAGGGCCAGGCGCAGGGCGCGGCCGGCCTGAGAGGCCCGAAACCCGGCTCGCGAGAAGCGCCGCCTCAGCTCGGCCAGACCGGGGGCGGCGGGCCCGGGCCTAGTCGGGCTCCCTCTCTCCTCACACAATGGCCGAGGCATGCGGACCGGGCCTGTACCTGCTCCAAGAGGCTGCTAGCCGACATGGCTCTCGGATCCTCACAGGTAGCGACGGCGGCGGACTCTCTTCAGAGTGTCGGCGGTGGCGGAGAAGCTCCAGCGGCGGGAGCAGTCGGCGCGACGGCGGCTTTTGTCCCTGACACTCGGGGGCCTCGGCGGACGCAGCGGAGACACAGCGCGCGGCTCAGGCTCCGGCTCCGACACGGCGACGCTCTAGTCCCAGAACGCAACGCCCGTCTCTATGGCTTTACGCGCGCGCGCGCCCGCCCCCAGCAGCCGAAATAAGGGCGCGGAGCGGCGGCGCAGGGCGAACGCGGCGCGACGCTGACTCTCACATTCACTCACCCCACGCGGAAGGGTCCCGGCGCAAAGCACCTCGAAAAGGAAGAGGCGGGACCGCAGCGCCCTCTAGTGGGCTGGAGGAGCGGAAGCGGCTCGCACTGGCTCCCCGCCCCCACCGCTTCGGGATTGGGGCCTAGGAAGGTGGGGACGACTGCGTCTTACCACGAGGTTTTTAGCTAACACCTGGAGAGAGTGACTTTAGCTTTAGAAAATCCACAAAAACTAGCCTTTCCGTGAGGAAGAGACCCCTGAAGCCTGAGACACCATAAAATAAAGCTGTTTCCCAGCTGCAGATGGCACCCCACCCCCAACTAGGGAGGAACTCAGAAAAGAGTCACGGAGCCTCCAGGGAATGTTCATGGGATCCCTATCTCAGAAAGACACCCCCTCCTCAGGTGCCTGGTTATCCTCCTCTGTTAGCAGACTGCAAAAAAAGTAACAGTACCCAGAGAACAAAAACATTCACAAAAATTTGATCCCCTGCAAAAGATAGTCATCCTTCAGCATTGCTGGCAAGAGAATCTACAATTTTTCCGGTTAGTCGCTGGCCCCCGTAATAATCTGTTAAACTGTGGCCTTTATTTCCAAGAAGGACACACTCACACATCTAAACAAAATTTTTCTTGTACTTTCAACAAGTCCAGAGAATCTATAAGTCTATGGACTTCAAAAGGAAATGTCCTTATCTGAGGAAGAAAGGAAATTAATGCTACTTGAATTCCTGCTCTGTTAAGTTTTGTTGTTATTGTGTTTTCAAAGCCCTATTAAAGGTTTTCAGCATCTTCAAAATACCTATTAGTTGCTACATTTTACAACCCAGGAGACAGAATTTAAGTACTGTGTCCAAGGTCACAAAGCTGTTAGATGTATCTGACACACACAATGTCATGGTGTCGCTCTGCCCTCAAGAGAAAACCTGTTTTCAAGAACCAGAATCCAGAGGTGATTAAAGGGCAGGGAAAAGCATTTTTAATCAGAGACAAACCCAACTCATGCAGGGATATTTGATCCCAGGACAGCCCGTCTCCTAATAGCTTTTGGTATTGCAAATAGTAGTAAACAGATAAATAATGCACTGTTAAGTATCAACCTGATACCATCCACTCCCTGGATACAGGAGGCTTTGGTGGACTCAGTAGTAAAATAAATGATAACACAACATACTGGGTTTTGCATCATAAATACACATTGAGTGCTAAATTAATTTTTTTCTTCCCATAATCATACTTTAAGGTTGGAATGAATAAGGTCAGGCACCAAATGTGATGGACTTCTGGAAAAGACAGTAAAATGTGAAGTCACAGACCACAGATCCCACCAAAAGAATAAAAGAAATCTAGTAAGCCTTCTTTATAGATACTCAGCCTGGCCCTAATGGGGTGTCTCAGTTGATAGGAGGAGCATCGTCCCATAAACCAAAAAGGTGCAGGTTTGATTCCCAGTCAGGGCACATATCTAGGTTGCATGTTCAATGCCCAGTCGGTACAGAAGGCAACTTATCAGTGTTTCTCTCTCCCCTCCTCTCTCTCTATAAATCAATAAATATGTCTTTGGGCGAGGATTAATAATTAAAAAAATAACAGCCAGGCCCTGGCTGGTGTAGCTCAGTGGATTGAACGCGGGCCTGCAAACCACGTGATCACGGTTCGATTCCCAGTCAGGGCACAGGCCTGGGTTGCAGGCCAGTTCCCAGCAGGGGACTCACGAGAGGCAACCATACATTGATATTTTGCTCCTTCTTTCCTTCCCTTCCTCTCTAAAAAGAAATAAATAAAGTCTTTAAAAAATGATAAAAATGGGGTCAGTCAACCCCATGGCCCAGATTTATGTATAAACTATAAACAGTTGCCTACACTTACTGTAGGAAACAGCACAGTATGATAAATGGAGGATTGACCTGGGAGGGGGTGGGACTAAATACCGGCCTCCCCACCAGATTTGCAATATTAAGTAAATTACTAAACAAGCCATTCGATAAATGGCAAAAGGGGATAATATCATCTTCTTAAAAGGCTTGTTTTGAAGATAAAGTTGTTGTTGTTGTTTACAGACATTAACTAGCCCTGGTCAGCTAGCTAGGCTGGAACATCGTCCCAATATGCTAAGGTTCGGGGGTTTCATTCCTGGTCAGGGCAGTTACAAGAAGCAACCAATCAGTGCATAAATAAGTGGAACAACAAATCGATGTCTCTAAACTGTGATATATCTATCAATAAATAAAAATTAAAAATAAATAAAAGGAAGACATTAAAGCAAGTCCAGTATATTGTAGATTCCTTCCCTATAATTCCATTAAGGCATGGTAGTAAAAATTCCCTCCCTCCAATGATGAAATTTTTATTAGTTCCTTTGGGATTACTTTTTGTCATCTGGGAGTTGCTATTCTTAGGGGGAAAGGTAATCTCTAAACCTGGCTTTTAGTTCACCAGAGTGGCTTTAATAGGCCCCTGAACAGAACACACAAGAGTGATGTATTTACACTGGAGAAAGGGAGAGGAAGTCTGGAGTGTGGGGTGTCATCTTATGTGACCCTCGTAGTTTGAGGAAACGAAACTGTGCTAGTGATGGGTCTGTGTTCTAATTTCAGCTCTGCGACTGGGTAGATCAGGCATTCAATCCCTCTTTCAACCAGTATTTATTCAGGGCCAAGCAATGTGCTGGAGAAAACATCTTAAGAGTTTACTTTCCCCTGAAGCTTATACAGTCAGGGAAACCGACTGTAAGCAAATAATTATTCAATTACAGTTGTGCCAAGTACAGTGAGAAAGCACAGAGGAACCTGTCCTGGGGGACAGAGAGGGCAGAGGAAGTTTTCCCTGAGGTGGTGACCTTCAGCTAAAGCCTGAAGAATAACAAGAAGGTGAGGGAAGGGAGTGAGGAAACAATAGATGCAAAGGCCCCAAGCAGAGACAGAGCTTGGCACTGGTGAGGAACTAAAGGAAGGCCAGCATGACTGTCACATCCTGAGAGAGACTGGCACTAGATAAGACTGGACACGGGCAGAAAGGAGAAAAATAGGAGCCTTAGATGTTAACTACAAATGATGATCAGCCAGTAAAGGGTTAATAGGAGCATAGCATTCTCAGATTTACATTTAAGATGTTGCTAATTTGTTAACTCTGCAGTGTAGGAAATAGATTTAGGGAGAAAAGACATTAGGAATTAGAAGAGTATTATAGCCCTGGCTGGCATAGCTCAGTGGATTGAGTGTGGGCCTGCAAACCCAAGGATTGTGGTTCGATTCCCAGTCAGGGCACATGCCTGGGTTGCAAGCCAGGCCCTAGCAGGGGACACATGAGAGGCAACCATACATTAATATTTCTCTCCTTCTCCTTCCCTTCCCCTCTAAAGATAAATAAATAAAATCTTTTTTTAAAAGAGTATTACAGTAAGTCAAAGCAAAAGGTAGTGGTCCAATATAGTAGTGGCAATGACAACAGTGAGAAATGGACATTTTAGGAGGTAAAATGAGAGGTCTTAGTGATCCATTGATTGATTGGATTGGAGGGGCACTAAAAAAAAGCATTATCAAGGATGATACCTGGTTTGACTTTAGCCACTGGGTGGATGAAGTGCCATTTTCTAATGTAGGGAAAACTGGAGGAGATTTGTAGGGGTGGGGGAAAATTATAAATTTATCTTTGGCCCTGACTGGTGTGGCTCAATGGTTTGGGCTTTGTCCCACAAAGCAAAAGTTCATCGGTTTGATTTCTGGTTAGGGAACTTGTATAGGTTGCAGGCCGGGTCCCAAGTTGGGGGGCATGCATGTGAGCAGCCATGGATTAATGTGTCTCACACGTCAATGTTCCTCTCTCTCTCATTCTCTCTCCTTTCCCTTGTCCCTAAAAATAAACAAAATCCTTTAGAAAATGTATCTTTGGACATGCTGGGTTTCAAAACATCAGCTAGAAGTGTTCTGTAGACAATGAAAGGTTTTGGGGGTGTGAACAGAACGACAGAGCTGAGAATACCGATCGTGGATGTAGGGATGTTAGTTGAAGCCCGAAAAGTCCATAAGGTTGCCTCAGACGAGAGGGGGAAGAAAAAAAGGCCCAGCAACCAACTGGAGAGGGGGAAGGGGAAACGAGGAAAGTGAATCATTTCCTCATTCAGGCTATTTCCAACACTGTAAAATGAGGAAGTTAGACCAAAATAACTTCTAAGTTTCCTTCTAGTTCCAAAATTTTAGATTTCTGGAAGGTGGAAACCAAAAAGCTCTTTCTAGGGGCAGTGGGAATAAGAGAGAAAAAGGAGGGCAGATTTTATGTACTCTTTTTTTCTTTTAAGATTCTCTTTCTTTATTTAGAGAATGGGGATGGGAAGGAGATCAATGTGTGGTTGCCTCTCTTGTGCCGCCCGCCACTGGGGACCCAGCCCGAAACCCAGGCATGTGCCCTGACTGGGAATTAAGCCAACAACCCTTTGGTTCTCGGTCTGCTGCTCAATTCACTGAGCCACACCAGCAAAGGCAGATTTTATACAGTCTTCAGGAACAGTAGATCTCATTGCCCATCACGCTCTGAGTAAGGCAGGGATAGGAGAGATCTTCTTTGAGAAATACTTACACACTTCACACAACCGACAGTGTAAAAACTTATTTTTAAAAATTTCTCCCAGCTCTCTCCAGTCCTCACAATGTCCAAAGCTTGCCATCTCTGGCCCTGTATACTTCTCACTGTGTACTTTGTGCTCCAGCCACGCTGATTTTTTTTCCCCCCAAATACTCATTTTTTTCTGGAACCCATAATTTTGTACATGCCATTCTTTCTGCCTCAAATGTCCTTGGGAATCTCCCCGACCCAACTTCTGATCACAAGACTATGATCAGTGAACCTTTATTCTTCCCCCCAAGCATAAGGAGGGTGCTTGATTTTTTTGTTCACCCATGATACTGGCATTATAGTAATTTATTTTGGTATATTAAATGTATCTGTTTACATCAATATTTCCTTTTGTTTTGCAAGTCTTGGACTCAGTTGAGAATCTAATGAGAGTAGTAATGAATTTTCTCAGAAAAATGCGTATATACCCAAATGTTTCCTTACAATCTTTTTAAAAAATATTTTATTTATTTATTTATTTATTTTAGAGAGAGGGGAAAGGAAGGAGAAAGAGTGAAAGAGAAACATCAATGTGTGGTTGCCTCTCATGTGTCCCCTACTGGGGACCTGGCCTGCAACCCAGGCATGTGCTCTGACTAGGAATCGAACCGGTGACCCTTTGCTTCACAGGCCTGTGCTCAATCCACTGAGCTACACCAGCCAGGGCTCCTTACAATCTTATTAAACACTCCTGCCCCAAACCCGTTCATCCCATGGACCCAGCTTAAGATAACCAACCCCTGGATTATATATTGCCTTTCCAATAAATCTATGACTGCTTAAGAGCAAGAGTATTTTTATTATTAATTGCTGTAATCCAATATAAGTAAATGTTTGTTGAATTAATTTAAATATCTCATTCGTTTTCAAAATTCTCCCTAGTAATATCAAACCACATTTTACTATTGAAAACCTAGTGGGTCCATTAGTGTTAAAAAGTTAGATGTATAGGCCCTGGCTGGTATAACTCAGTGGATTGAGTGCTGGCTTGTGGACCAAAGCATCACTGGTTTGATTCCCAGTCAGAGCACATGGCTGGGCTGCAGGCCAGGTCCCCAGTATGGGGTACACTAGAGACAACCACACATTGATGTTTCACTCCCTCTTTCTCTCCCTCCTTTCCCCTCTCTCAAAAATAAATAAATAAAATCTTTTTTTAAAAAGTTAAATGTGTAGATTTAACTAATTTAATTGAATGCTAAAAGAAAATGTGGAAATCCCAAGATAAATTAATGATCAACTTTTTAAAAGTGTAGATGTATTGCCCTGGTCAGGTAGCTTGGTTGGAGCATTGTCTCAATATACC
This sequence comes from Artibeus jamaicensis, assembly GCF_021234435.1. Classification (NCBI taxonomy): domain Eukaryota; kingdom Metazoa; phylum Chordata; class Mammalia; order Chiroptera; family Phyllostomidae; genus Artibeus; species Artibeus jamaicensis. The sequence continues at coordinate 13,712,441 of NW_026522057.1, forward strand.
AAGGTTGTAGGTTCAATCCCTGGTCAGATTACATACAGAGAGCAACCAATGAATGCGTAAATAAGTGAAACAACAAATCAATGTCTCCCTCTCTCTCTATCCCTCCCTCCCTCTCTCTCTCAAATCAATAAATAAAGTGCAGATGTGTTTTATGACTCACTGAATGGAGATGTGAAAAGAGCAACACAAGAATTGGCTAAAGAAAGAAAAAACAGCTGGGCTAGGTGGCCTTAAAACACTAGTAATTCACAGCTGTGTATATCCAAGAGCAGCTGTTAGAGACATCAATGGCAGAAAAGAATAAGAACCAAGAGCCAGCAGTAAAGGAAATTTGAAGATTCAACTTGGAGTCTAAGAAGGGAGAGCAGAATTTTTTAGGAGTCCTCCAGGAATTAAGAAAGGTAATGATAATGTAATTTGTTTCTCATAAAGCTAAGCTTATTCAGTGTAGGGAACTCTTCTTTATTCTGAGATTATTTCTCTCCTAGCTTTTTGATGTAAAAATGCTCTTACCTGGCCAGGTAGTTCAGTTGGTTAGAGTGTCGTCCTGATATGCCAAAGTTGCAAGTTTGATCTCCAGTCAGGTCACATAGAACAATCAAACACTGAATGCATAAATAAGTGGGACATGAAATCAATATTTCTCTCTCTGTCTCTCAAATCAATATATTTTTTTAAATGCCCTTTCTGCTCTGGCTGGTGTGGCTCAGTGGATTGGGAACCAGCCTGCAAACTGGAAGGTCATGGGTTTGGTTCCTGGTCAGGGCACACGCCTGGGTTTCAGGTCAGTTCCCTGGTTGCGGGTATGTGGGAAGCAACTGATAGATGATTCTCTCCCATGCGTTTCTCTCCCTCTTTCTCCTTCCCTTCCCTTATCTTTAGAAATAAGTAAATAAAATCTTTTTTTAATGCCCTTTCTTTTCAAAGATGCTAATAAGGGTTGGTCATTAAAAATATATACTTTTTTGGTAAAATATAATGTTGGGGATCTCATGTGGTTACTAAGACTTTGAGGGTGAGTCATCTCCTTTATTAATACATGGATTCTAAAAGTCCAACTAGCTCTGTGTGAAGGAACAGTTTACATGATAGTCTCAATCTGAGAAAACAGCCTGGAGGGGAAAATGAAGCACAAACAAGATTTCTGGAAATAGTGCCAAAGGGAATTGCAGTTAGGGAATCCTGGAAGGCCTGGTGCAATTTTAATCTATGCCAAGAAAAAAAGAGTTAAGCCAATGAATTGTCTAAACTATTTGTGACGTTTTTACAGATAAGTCCTTCCCTTTCGCTCCTAGGGTGGTAGCTACAGAGAACTTAAATGAGGCAAGAATATGAGAGGCCATGTCCAATTTTCTCTGAATGTCTCAGTCAATGGAAGAGTTAACATAGCATTTCTGAGACATAGTAGTTCCCTTTTTATTCCTGGAGCTAGAGAATGTTTGCTTTTTGCTCAGTTGGCAAAGGCTTTTTAATACTATCAATGTTCTATGGAACATTGTTCTATGGAGTAGGTTCCCTATGTAACAACTGGCACATGGGGTTGGGTTTAGCAAAGAAATTAAGGAGTTCTGCTCTTCCGGAAAGTGGCCAGAGGTGACCTCTGAAAATGCTTTGCTATTCGATTGACGCAGAAAACCCCACAAACATGCAAACCGAGAGCTTCAAATCTCCGTGTTCATTTTAAGAACAATCGTGAAACTGCCCAGGCCATCAAGGGTACGCATATTCAAAAAGCCACCAAGTTTCTGAAGAATGTCACTTTACAGAAGCAAGGACGTTCTTGCTTCTGTAAAGTTGCAATGGTGGAGTTGGTAGGTGTGCCCAGGCCAAACAGTGGGACTGGACATAGGGGTGCCTGCCCAAAAAGAGTGCTGAATTTTTGCCGCACAAGCTTAAACATACAGAGAGTAAAGCCCTGGCCAGGTAGCTCAGTTTGTCACCAAAGTTGCGTCAATCCCTGGTCAGGTCACATGTAAGAATCAACCAATGAATGCATAAATAAGTGGAACAACAAAGCAGTCTCTCTCTCTCTCATCAATATTTTTTTTTTAATGCAGAGTAATGCCGAACTTAAGGGTTTAGATGTAAATTCTTTGGTCATTGAGCACATCCAGGTGCACAAAGCTCCCAAGATGCAGCACAGAAGTTGCATAGCTCATGAGTGGATTAACGCACGCATGAGCTCTCCCTGCCCTGCTGAGATGATCCTTACTACAAAAGAATAGATTGTTCCTAAACCAAAAGAGGAGGTTGCACAGAAGAAAAAGATATCCCAGAAGAAACTAGAGAAAAAACTTAAAATAAATTTTGCATACATAAATTAATGAGCATAAAATAAATACTAATAAAAGTAAAAACAGAAAAAAAATAGAATTCTAACTAGGGACACTGACATCAGCATTATCTCAAACAGGGCCATTAACAAAGTGATAAATCAGTACTTTGTGTGACAGGTGGACAGATGATCTAGGTTCTAAAATCCTTCATCAGGTAAGTGGACTTTCCCAAGCGCAAGGACTCCCTCTCCAGTACTCCTGGGAGATGGTGAACAGGACTTCTTGCCCATCAGATAGCAAAATCTGATCAGCTTCCACTGCCCCAGATCTCTGAAATTCCAACTAATTGTATCATGATCTAAGCCCAGTCCTAAAACTAAAAAATTTAATATGCTGGAAGTTGAATATAAGGAAAACAACTTAAGGAGCAACTAAACATGTTATCAAATAAAACATCATCATTAAAAAATGATTTGTTGAAGAGTTCCTTTTAGGTAATAAGCTTCTCTAGTATATTTAAAGACTAATTAATTTGATGGGTACACTGTACTTCAAATGTATCTATTATTTTGAGTAGAAGATAAATATATTCATTTCCTCACTGTAAAATGAATAATGCTACCCATCACATGGAATTGCTGAAAGAATCAAATGGATTAATATATGCACTTTAATTATTATTAAAGTGCTTAGAACAATGCTTGCTTGGTACATAGTTTCCCTTCAGTAAGTATTGGTTGCTGTTATTATTACTATTGCATCAAGTATCTATCAAGTTCTACTACATGCCAGGCACTGTTCCAGGGACTGAAGAAACAGCAGTGACTAAGAAATAAGGAAGGTCCCTGTTCTCAGGGAACTTCCATTCTACTTGGAGGAGAAAAAATAAGTTTATGCCAGGTGGTAAGTAAAATGGAGAAAAATAAAGCAGGGTAAAGGAGAATAGGAAGCATAGTTCAGGGGGAAATTGTCATTTTTTATAGTGTGAGTGGTAAGGAAAGTCCTTTCTGACAAGGTAATGTGTGAGGAAATAAGCTTTGCAGTTATTTATGAAAAGAGTGTCCTAAGAGATTACTGAATTTTTTTTTAAAGCTACTAAAATAAGTAGGCCTAGGTTTGTAATACATAACACAGAGGAACAGCTGTAAAGGAGCTATACCTGCCCCCACCTAAGATAGGCCCTGATTCCAGTCAAGTGTTGGTATAAGGAAATGTTATCAGATCTTGCCTTTTTTTCCTTCTCTTTCTTTTTGTTTTTTAAATCCTCACCCAAGGATACGTTTATTGATTTTTAGAAAGAGAGGAAGGGAGGAAGAGAAAGAAAGAAAGAAAGGGAGATAGAGAAGAACGTAAATGTGAGAGAGATAGATGTGAGAGAGAAATATCAATCAGTTGCCTCCCATTCCTGTCCTGACTGAGGATCAAACCCAAAACCGGGTTTGGTATACGGCACAACACTCCAACCAAGCCACCTTGCCAGGGCTTTAATTTTTATTTGTTGATTTTAGAAAGAAGAGGAGGAGGAGGAGAGAGAGAAACATCAATTTGTTGTTTCATTATTTATGCATTCATTGGTTGATTCTTGTATGTGTCCTGACTGGGGATCAAACCTACAACCTTAGCGTATCAGGATGACCCTCTAACCAACTGAGCCACCTGGCCAGGGTCTGTGTGTATGTGTTTAAATTGTATCTTGTATTTTTCATGCAAATTGTCCTAATTTTGAAAGACTACATAGGCATAAATACATATATATGTTCATCAAAGGACGTGCAAGAGCCCTGGCCAGATGGCTCAGTTGGTTGGAGCATCATCTCATACACCAAAGGGTTGTGGGTTTGACTCCCAGTCAGGGCACATACTTAGGTTTGGATTTAACCCTCCAACAGGGTACAAGGCAACAGATCGATGTTTCTCTCTCACATTGATGTTTCTCTTCCTCTCTCTCTTACAATAAACATATCCTCAGGTGAGGATTTAAAAAAAAGACACGTGCAATAATGTTTTACAGTAGCCCCAAGTTGGAAACTACCCAGGTGCCCATCATTAGAATAGACCAGCTGTCACTGGCTGGGTAGTTCAATTGGTTAGAGCATCATCTGGATGCATCGAGGTTTGGGGTTGAATCCTTGGTACACAGAAGAGTCAATCAATGAATGCATCAATTGGTGGAACAAATCAATGTTCTCTCTCTCTTCCTCCCTCTCTCTAAAATCAATAAGAAAACAAAATGGATCAGCTGTGGCACAGTAACAGTTTCTACAGAGCAATAAGAAGGAACCAACTACAATTTCACATTATAGGTGAATCTCACAATATAATGTTGAGTGAAAAAAGGCAGTCACAAAGGGTTCAAAAACCAGGTAAAACTAAGCCACGGTGTTAGAGCTAGATAGTCTTTACTCTGGCTGGATGAGGTAGTGGTAACATCTTTTTTTCTTGATCTAGAAGCTGATTTTATGGGTGTGTTCAGTTTATTAAGTGTATCAAATTGTACAGTGATTTGTGACTTTCCTGTCTGCATTTATACTTCAATTAAAAGTTAGGACAAACAAAAACATAGGCCAAACAAAACAAGTCTTCAGGCTGAGTCAGGACTGTGGAATTCTAGTTTGTTCTATACTGTATAGATTCCTTCAGAAAAAAATATGCCAGAAGTGTACAAAAAAAAAAGCCCTTACACTTTGAAATGCAGATAAACCTCCCCTGGGTAAGCTTTCCTTAGGGAGAAGCTCTTACAAAGTACAGTGGGCAACTTTATCTTCTAGGTCATTACCCAGCCTCACACTTACCCTTATATGTAACCCAATAGAATTGTTCATTCTTGTCCTCAAACTAGAAAAATAAATGCATCTATACCACATTACAAGCCATAACTATCAGTAAAGGTACAGAAAGAGAAAAACCTAGAATCAATTTCAAAGAAGGGCCTGATCTACTTTAGGTTGAGAGAGTGCCAAATGTCTTTAGACTGAGAGGTTATAAGACAGGAGGAATAGGTAGTAAGAATCAAAATGGGCTTAAAGAATTTATCCAGGCCCTGGTCAGGTAACTCAGTTGGTTAAAGCATTGTCTTGATATGCCTAGATTGCAAGTTCGATATCTGATCAGGGCATATACAATGCAAGAAGCAACAAATGAATGCATAAATAAATGGAACAAAAGGACCTGCTTGGAAGAATGGCACTGCTGAATGAGGATAAGACTTTCAGCCTTGGCTGGTGTAGCTCAGTGGATTGAGCATGGGCTGCATACCAAAGGGTCACCAGTTTGATTTCCAGTCAGGGCACATGCCTGGGTTGTGGGCCAGGCCTCCACAGTGGGGGGCCAGGTGAGAGGCAACCACACATTGATGTTTCTCTCCCTCTCTTTCTCCCTCCCTTTCCAACTCTTTAAAAATAAATAAAATCTTTAAAAAATATCTTGCCTCCTTGCACAACTACAGCAAAAATTACAACTAGACTACAAAACAAATATCAGCCAGAAACATCAGAAAATCAAGCTGTGCGGAAGTCTGACAACCAAGGATTCAAAGAAGCCATGTTCATCCAGGCAGGTGCACTTTTCTGCCATAGGCCACACTACTAAGACAGGGAGTCAAAGCAGCTCTGCCTAATACACAGAAACAAATACAGAGAAGCTGCTAAAATGAAGAGAAAAAGAAATATGGCCCAAATGAAAGTACAAAACTCCAGAAAAAAAAACTAAACAAAATGAAGATAAGCAATCTATTAGATGCAGAGTTCAAAACACTAGTTATCAGGATGCTCACGGAACTGACTGGGTACTTCAACAGGGAAAAAAAAAAAAAGACCCAGGAAGAAATGAAAGTTACATAAGTGAAATAAAGAAAAATCTACAGGGAACCAACAGTGGAGGGGATGAAACTGAATGTCAACAATTTAGAACACAAGGAACAAATAAAATAATCAAAATAGCAAGAAAAAAATGAATTCAAAAAACAAGGATAAGCTAAGGAGCCTCCAGGACATCTTCAAATGTACCAACATCTGAGTCATAGCAGTTCCAGAAGGAGAAGAGAAAAAGCAAGGAATTGGAAATCTATTTAAAAAATAATGAAAGAAAAATTCCCTAATTTGGTGAAGGAAATAGACATGCAAGTCCAGGAAGCACAGAGAGAGTTCCAAATGAGATGGAGCCAAAGAGGACCATACCAAGACACACAGTAATTAAAATGCCAAAGGTTAAAGATAAAGAGAGAATCTTAAAAGCAGCAAGAGAAAAGCAGATAGTTATCTACAAAGAATTTCCCATAAGACTGTCAGCTGATTTCTCAAAAGAAGCTTTGCAGGCTAGAAGGGACTGGCAAGAAGTATTCAAAGTGATGAAAAGCAAGGACCTACAACTTAGATTACTCTATCCAGCAAAGCTATCAATTTAGAATAAAAGGGCAGATAAAGTGCTTCCCATACAAGGTAAAACTAAAGTTTATCATCACTAAGCCATTATTATATAAAATGTTAAAGGGAATTATATAAGAAAAAAAGATAAAAACTCAAACAGTAAATGGCAATAAATTTACAACTACCAACAACTTAGTCTAAAAAACTAAGCAAACAAGCAGAACAGAAACAGAAAAAAATATGTGGAGATCATTTGGAGGGCTATCATTTGGGAGGAAGGAGGGAAAGAATGGGGACTAGGTGCAAGGATTAAGAAGTAAATAATGGGCCCTGGCTGGTGTAGCTCAGTGGATTGAGTGCAGGCCTGTGAACCAAACAACCGCGGTTTGATTCCCAGTCAGGGCACATGTCTGGGTTGCAGGCCAGTTCCCAGCAGGGACACACAAAAGGCAACCATACATTGATATTTCTCTCCCTCTCTCCTTCCCTTCCCCTCTAAAGATAAATAAAATCTTTTTTAAAAAAAGTAAAAAATGGAGGGTACAGAATAGGAAGAAGAATAGAACAGTATAGGAAATGGAGTAGCCAAAGAACTTATATGCATGACCCATGGACCTGAACTAAGGAAGGGAAGATTGCTGGAGAGAATGGGGATACTGGGTGGAGGGGGGAAGGGGGAAAGGGGGAAAATGGGACAACTGTAATAGCATAATCAATATAAGTGAAACAACTGATATTTCTCTTTCTCTGAAAAATCAAGGAAGGGAGGGAGGGAGGAAAGAAGGGAATTTATCCAGGAAACAGGCATGACTTAGCCTGGGTCACCATAGATAAACAATCAGGTATAAAAGACAAGTTTTAGATTTATGTGTGCTGGGGATCTTACCTACAGACACTGAACATGTACATCCTAAAGATGCTTCAATTCAGGTGATTAATGGAGTGAAGAGGCTGTTTTAGGTAGTAAAGACAGCCATCTCTGGATGTATGCTGATTTGGGTTCTTGGGGTGCCATGAGAAATGATGACCTAAAGTTGAAAGAGTTACTGACATGGCAGAATTGGGAACCAAATGTGTTTTGGTTAGGGAAATAGGAATATGGATAAAGGAGTTGGCGGAAAGTAGAACCTTCCAGAGGAAGTCAAATTGCCTAGCTCTTGAAAGGACAAAGAAAGATGTTCCAAAATTGAGGGGGAAACCTGGAAAGGACTCAATTAGGGCTTCCTAAGAAGAGAAATCCCAGGGACAAAGAGAGTCAAAATCTATCAGAATTGATCCTGTGCAGTCCCTTATATAGCATCACCACCTTGGTGGTTATTGTAGTACATTGCAGACAGCATAAGAGTTTCCCAGGAAGGAGGTATCCTAAGTGTGAGGGAACTGTACTAGATATGTGAAAATGCAGGGAGAGGCCTAGCATCTGAATTTTTTTCTCAGAAAAGACTATTTCCTCAGGACTGTGGCCCAAAATGAATCACAACCTCATGCCTATTTTCAGAACTCAACCTTTTCTTTATCCTTCCTACTTCCTTGACCTGGACCAGTTATAACTCAATAAACTAGTAATCCCATAGTTTATGCTTGATTTTGCTATTTTTATAATCAAATGTTACCAATACAAATACTTCCTACCATACAAACTTACCTTTCACACCTTTTATGACAATGGGACGAAATGCCTCCACTAAAGAGTATCATATTAACTGAACAGAATACTAACTTCCAATGTATTTGGATTAACATTGCTTCTTCTTCCCTAATGTGAACAAAGGTGTAAAAAGAAACAAACCCAAAACTGCAGTGAACTGGCTTTGGGTCCTGAAGTATTGTCCATTTTATACTTTCGAAAAATTGGGAGAGGTTTTTTTTGTTTTGTTTTGTTTTGTTTTGTTTTGTTTTGTTTTGTGGGGTTTGGGTCAGGGAAGGAGTCTGAAATGGGGAAAAGAACAAGGTGAGGGCCAAATATGGACTTGGCCAAGGTGAGACAGTTGTACAGCTGACTCTGAGGCCCTTGCAGATTCTGCATGACAGGAAGGTTTGGGCATTTACTGCCCACCAGCTAAACTCCAGTCCTACATTGGATTCATCTCACTGAAACTCAAGAGAAACTGACACATGATTTGGCTTTCTCCAGTGCAGTACTCTTAGGAGAAACTGCCTGTGCTACTGATTGCCTGGCTCTGGAGGCAAAAGCAACAAGGCTAAGGATTTTTTTTCCTCTTCTATAAACACAACTACTTGAAAATGGTGTACAAAATAACGTCCCAAAACCTAGCCAAAAATGCTCTCTCCTAAATCAGCTTAAGGTCACACCTTCAGGAAGTACTCCCGTATTTGCTGGCCCCAGCCCCCAAACTGGAGTGCTTCATCCTGTTTTCTCTTTTTTCCCCCTTATTTTTTTTTTTTTAAGATTTTATTTTTTTAGAGAGGGGAAAGGAGAAAGGGAGAGAAACATCAATGTGTGGTTGCCTCTTGCACACCCTCTGCTGGGGGCCAGGCCCACAACCCAGGCATGTGCCCTGACTGGGAATCAAACTGGCAACCATTTGATTTGTTGGCTGGCACTCAACCACAGAGGCACACCAGCCAGAGCCCCTCCTAACTTATTTATTGATTGACTTGAGAGAGAGACATCAATTTGTTGTTCCACTTTACTTTTATGCATTCGTTGGTTGACTCTTATAAGTGCCCTAAACCAACAACCTTGGCATATGAGGACAATGCTCTAACCAACTGGGCTACCCTGCAAGGGCCCTTTGTTTTCTTAGCTCCCAGCTAAGAGCTCTATCATTGCATTTATTCCAATATGATGGTCTGTTTCAATATCTCACTAGAGAAGGATTTAATCTTTTTGTACCTCTGGTAGACCACTGACACCTATGGATCAATTCTCAGAATAATGCTTTTCAATGCATGAAATAAAATACATAGGATTACAAAGGAAACCAATTATATGCAAACATAAATTCTACACAGTCTCTAGAGTATGAGCTTTTTAAGTGCAGGGAATGTGTCTTCACCTCTGTACTGCCAGTGCCTAGCACAAAGCCTGGCACATAGACCATACTTATAAATGTTTATTTAATGGACAAACAGAAAGATGGCTACTGCCAAGTCAGCCCGAGGAATGATTCATTGCAAATGCTTGTGTACAGATGAATGGCTTGCATATAGTTCCCCCATCTGAGATCATCTGGACTGGACCTACAAGGGAACCCCTCAACTCAACAATGGGTGCCACAGCATGTAGCAATAATGACAGGCTATTGGAAAACCAGGAAAACAACAAAGCTTGTGTATTTCCACCAGCTGGACTATTCAGAAAGTAAAAGTAAACAGGCTCTGTCCTTAGAAGGAGATCTCTTGACTTTGGAAGCATGATGCTCACACTACAATAAAATATTACCAACAGCTCTGATGGAGCAAAGAAAGGAACTTAGGGTGTAGGTATTTTCCTTCTCTGTTCTGAATTGGGCCTCTTGTCTCTGGAAAGAGAAAAGTGTCCCTAAAAACCACATTAGGAATGATATGCCTTTTTAGCTTCAAGTAACAGTTTTAGCCTTAGAGAGAAATACTGGTTTTGTTTATGTACCAACAGAAAACCTAAAAAAGCAAGAAATAAAAGCCATTTTCCTCACTAAAGATATATAAAGGGCCAAAGCTTTGTTCTAAGCTGACCACTACATCTATTAAATGTTTTGAAAAGAAAAATAAAACCCCAATTTTAAAGCTGAAGACCACAACTGTATGGGGTTCAGAAATCTCACCCTTTAAGGCTTTTATAATTGACCCTCCAAGTTAGAGGGCTTCTCCAGCTATATACAGCTATCTGAGGGACAGAACTGTTTTCACTTGACAACAGGGTTTCCAACATCCATTGGAAAAACATGGCTTCAAGTGGGTGGCTTCTTAAGAAAAAAAAAAAAAAGGAAACTACAGGTTGAAGTTTTGCTTTTAATTAAAAAACAAAACAAAAACTCCCACTTCTAAGGTATGTGCTTTCTTTTTTACCTATTTTTCCTTTAAACTGTCTGCGGTTTCCCTATATTTTTCCTAGTGCAGTAAACAATACAACCAAAAGAAAGACCAGGGTCCACTCTTGCCCCAAACACTGAAGGTGGTCAAAGAGAAGGAATCACAACACAGAAAATGGCCCAGCTCTAAGTATATAAACAGTAAAAAAAAAATCTTACTTATACACCCTCCCACCGCAAAGACATTATTGTTGACATTCTTGGTACACTTCCTATAATATAACATTGCAGACAATGCTTCTTTCCAAGGGAGTCCAGCTCGCTCAGGAGACATCCACTCGGTGTCTCAGGATAGGCTGGGCGTGTTTAGTCTTCCTGCCAAGCTAAGGGGTTTTTTATGAGTTCAATCTCACAGAAACATCTGTGGTATAAATGAATCTAAAAGAGGATGAAGGTGGGCATCTGTCACTGTTCTACAAACCAGCCAAAGAGCTGAAGAGCGTGGGATCCAGGAGACAGATGTCATTAACGGTTGAGAAACGGAGGGTAGAACAAGAGGAAGCACCAAATGAGTGGATGCTTTTGGTTCCAAAGCCAAAAAAGGGCCCCACCAAAACAGGCAGATGGTCTGGATGAGGAACTCCCCTGCGCTTGGAGTTATGTGATAAAAATAATGGTCTTGGAGGCCCGACTACCACAACAGCCATAATCCAAGAGCAATTTACACCACATCACAGTTCGTGAATAAATGGACTAATCCTAGTTTAGAAAGGTAAGTGCTTTGACAAAGTTGGAGCCAGGTGGGCTTGAATCCCAAAGCACAGCTGTGACATCCCTGGATTTCTATTTCCCCTGATGCTACTTGCTCCATGGTAATGTACCCTTCCACTTATCAGTGGTCTCTCCTCAAAATAGCACCCATAGTGGTAACCCTCAGAAATATCAAGAGGTATCAGTTGCACTTCAAGAAATAAGATAATTTCTTTGCCCCATCCTGGCCAAAGCACTTCCCTTTTTAAGCTGCTGCTCCAAGCAACAGAGTTCCCCTTCAAGCAGATTTCAACTTCCTTTGTTTCAGAGTTTTGCACTGGCCTCTGAGGGCCCATTCCAGGATACAAAACAAACTATCCTTCTGCATCCATGTGTGAGTGGGTTATCTTCCAGTATCAGGTCTGTGTTCCAGAGTTTGGTCAATGCATCTTTACAAAAATAAAACCACATGCATACATAGGTAGACTAGCCTGGAAAGGGCATTCAGGATAGGGTTTCTGGTTATCTTGATGCCTCCCCTAAAAGAAATAACTTTCTTGGTATAAGAGGATGAGGACATTGAATAACCTACTCTCAACTTCTGGAAGGGCAGCTTGTTTTTGTCCATTCTTTCAATGAGGGGGTGGGAGGTACCCAACATTTTCAGTTACAGCAACAAGATAGTTTTTTTTTTAAAGGATCCTATGTGGAAATGAGTGGGACAATGATAAAAGTAAACAAATAATTAAAATTTAAAACCAAAACATATCTCCTGGCCCCAATCTCCCCAGTTAATCCTCTAAGACCACAATTTCCACATTGTGGACTTGATGCTGATGTTCTTCCATCTCAGCCACAACTTTATCCTCAGTCCTCAGCTCTGTCTCCAAAATGACTGCTTTGCCCTCAGTATCCTCAGCCTCTGGGTCTGGGGCTGGGTCAATCTCAATGATGGTCTGCCCATCCTCTGAGGTGCTTTCAACAGCCTGTATTGCCGAGGTCAGGCCGGACTCCATGGCCACCAACTCCACAGGGCTCACCATGGTGGTCATGTTGCCCAGGGTACTCCCATCCTGCATAGCAGTAGAGCTTAGCAGCGTCAAGCTAGATGAAGGGTGAATGGTCACTGTGTCTGGTGAGCTGCTCTTGGCAGAGGAGACCACTGTGGCATAGCGGAAGAGCTGAGGGCCAGAAGGCAGTGTGTGGACAGTCACAGGGCTGGAGCCCTGGCTGAGGGTGGCCACTGGAATATTGCCCATGGAAAATGACTGACCCACTGGGGTGATGGTAATAGGTGAGATGACTGTGAACTGAGGCTGCTGGACAGGAGGAGAAGGGCTCAGGACAGTGGTGGAGGCTGGCCGTTGGAGCCGGGGCCTTTTTGGAGGCTTAGGAGTGCTCACAGGCATCAATACCACATTTTGAACTGTCTGGGATTTCAGCCTGTGATCCTGAGCTTGCTTCTTCTGCTCTTCCAACTGGCGTTCCAAGTCTATGAAAAAAAAAAAAAAGACTGTGTGAAGGAAACTATAATCTTGGGAACAGTAAAATGGGAAGGAGGAGACCTGGGGTCTTGTTCTGGTCTTGCCGCTATGTAGTCTCAGGAAAGTCACTTCATTGTTTTTAAGAAGAAACTAGACCGGATGATTTTCTTTTTATCCTCACCTGAGGACATGCTCACTGATTTTAGAGAGGGAAAGGGAGAGAGGGAGAGAGAGAGGGAGAGAAACATTGATGTGAGAGAAATATTGATATCATATGCCCTCCACCCACGACCAAATCTGCAACCTAGGCATTTCCCTGACCAAGAATTGAACCCGCGGCCTTTTGGTTTATGGGACACTTAACCAACTGAGTCACACTGTCCAGGAATTTTTGAAAAGTTAAGTCAGGTACTATTATAAATGCCCCCTGTTGGTGAGTTCAAACTGGTGATATAAATTGGTATAATCTTGGAAATTTGACAGTAATTCCCAGAAACCCATAAAACAAATTATAAATACTATTTAACCTTAAGCTTAGTCCTGGGAAATAGTTTAAAAGGACATAAAAAGAAAAAGTTAGGGACTGTTTGGGTACTCAGTTGATTAGAGCGTCATCCCCATATGCCAAGGTTGTAGGTTTGATTCCCAGTCAGGGTACACTTTAGAATCAACCAATGAATACATAAATAAGTAAAACAATAAATTGATGTTTTTCTCTTTCCCCCCACCCCTTCTCTCTTTCTAAAATAAATTTAAAAAATTTTAAAAACTATATTCACACAAGTCCAATGTAACAAAATAAGCTACTGAAGAAGAGTTTGAAAATTTAAATATCTAGCACTGGGTGGTGTGGCTAAGTGGACTGAGTGCTGGCCTTCAAACTAAGAGGTTGCTGGTTCAGTTCCCAGTCAGGACACATGCCTGGGTTGCAGGCCAGATCTCCAGTTGGGGGCATACAAGAGATAAACTGATTAATGTGTCTATTGATGTTTCTCTCACACACTGATGTTTCTCTCCTTCTTTTTCTCCCTCTCTTCTTCTTTCTAAATCTTTTTTTTTTTTTTAAGATTTTATTTATTTATTTTTAGAGAGGGAAAGGGAGAAAGAGAGGGAAACATCAATGTGTGGCTGCCTCCTGTGCACCCCCTACTGGGGACCTGGTCTGCAGCCTAGGCATGTGACCTGAGTGGGAATCAAACTGGCGGCCCTTTAGTTTGCAGGCCAGCACTCAATCCACTGAGCCACACCAGCCAGGGCTAAAAGTAAATTTGTTTTTAAAGAAAATTTAAATGTCTTGGTAGGAGAATGTCTAGATGAAGTACTATGTAGCAACTTGGAAAAATATTAATGTCATAGTAAAAAATCAGAAAACAAAATTTTATGTACACTACAATTAAAACTACCTAAAAAATAATATGGACAAGGAACCAGAAGCCTACCATTTAAAAAAAAAAAAAACTATTTTTCAGATGGTGTAAAGTTTCAAGGTAGAAACTGGATTAGGAGTAAGAAGACAGAATTCTACTTTCAGCTTCACTTTTGTGGCCCTAAGCAAATAATGTATCTTTTCTGTTCCTCTACTGGGTCATCAGTAAAATAGGGATAACAGTCCTGGGGGGGGATCAAATGGCAAAGGGTACCTCTGACAGTACTTGGTAAACATAGTTTAAAATACAAACTGGGTATAAAAATAACTTTAAAAAAAACAAATTGTTCTTTCTTATCAGATATCTTTCTTGCCTTTGGGCTTTATGACTGACTATAACATATTCTACTGGGTTGGCCAGAAAGTTCACTGGTTTTTAGAGCTTAGTTGTCTTTAACTTTATTCAAAACCATATTGTTAGACTGTATTGTGAGAGCTGTAATATCAGCATGCATTTTTAAAAAACTTGTCAAAATTGTTGAATTTTTTAAAAAATATTTTATTTATTTATTTTTAGAGAGAGGGGAAGGGAACAAGAAAGAGTGGGAGAGAAACATTAATGTGTGGTTGCCTCTCACGTGTCCCCCACTGGGGACCTGGCCCGCAACCCAAGCATGTGCCCTGACTGGGAATCGAACCAGCAACCCCTTGCTTCACAGGCCTGCGCTCAATCCACTGAGCTACACCAGCTAGGGCAAAATTGTTAAATTTTTGTATAGCCATTTTAATACTGAGAATGGAAGAAAAGATACAACATTTTTAGCATATTATACTTTATTATTTTAAGAAAGGTAAAAACGCAACAGAAATGCAAAACAAGATTTGGGCAGTGTATAGAGAAGATGCTGTGATTAATTGAACGTGTCAAAAGTGGTACGTTTCTTGCTAGAGATTTCTCACTGGATGATGCTCCACAGTCAGCTAGCCCAGTTGAAGGTGATAGCAATCAACGAGACATTACTTGAGAACAATCAACATTATACCATGCAGAAGGATAGCTGACATATTCATAATATCCAAATTAATAGTTATTAGTGAAAATGAAAAATGTGTCTATTATTTTGCAGGAAAAAACTTATGGACCTTTTGGCCAACCCAAAACATCATTCAAACCCTAATGATACTCCATACCTCTGACCTGTTTTTATCCTTCACCTGCTTTACCTCCTTCAAAAGCCTCTCCTGATTCTCTCCAGGTATAAGTGATAACTCCCTTTGCTTTTCCGTCATACCTGCTATATGCCTGTCACAAAACTGATTACATTTTGCACTTACTCTATTTCAATGTCTGCTTTCCCTTGAATTCCTTGAAGGCCCTCAATATTTAACACTATATTTCTAAAATCTAGTGTAGAGACCAGCACGAAGTACTTGATAAAAAGAGTTAAATTATCCCTATACCATAATTTATTACACAAATAACGGAGAATATGCTAAATGTATATCTCTCAAAAGACTCAGTAGTAATAATGTAAAAACGACAAAGGCCAATTTGTTTCTTCCGCCATCAATATTTCTGGATTAATAGAGCATTCTAGCAGACATCCTAATTCTCCAAAAGATATAGAAAGAGTACTGGGGTGCTGGCTTCTTTCTCTTTTCCTCTGTGCCTCATCTGTTTCCCACCACTTCACCCCACCTAAGGCTTTGTATAAGAAAAAGCCACATAGGATACTATGTGAATTGAAAGAAAGAAAAAGATAGAAAAAGAGAGGGAGTTGGGGTTGGGGGAGAAAGAAGAAAGAAGCAAGCTAGTTCCAACGGAATTCAACAAAGAAATGGCAAGACTTGAGAATATTAGTATATCACCTAAGAAGAGACATAAATTACACATACCTGTCAGAGTATAGAGAAACTGCTCTTCCCCCTGCTCTATTTGGTTCCTTCTGTTGTCCAAAACCTTCTTGACTGTGTCCATTAGGCCAAACGTATGTGCCACATTGTTGAGAACAGCAGCATCTATTTAAAACAAAAGACATGTCTGTTGAGTTAAAATAGAAAAGTTCCACCATCTCCCTGTTGTGCTATATATAAATATGGAACAAGGAGAAAATGATGGGACTATTCTACCTGCATTTTTAACAATTTTAACCAAAATTGATCACGTGTATAACTAATTTTGATTTACTCTATCTATATTATTTAAATACATATGTACACACTCATATATAGGAGTGAGAGAGAATTGAGAGAATTACTTCTCTGACACATTGATAAAGGCAAAAATTACCTGTGGAGAAAGCATGGCCAGACCTGAGTTCAAAAACCAGTTATGAACTTTGGACAAGTAACTTAACTTTTGTGATCCCTAGTTTATTAATCTGTAAATTGGGGATAATAATACCTATCCCTTAGTGTTTACATGAGGGTGATAGGATCTGCCTATCTGCAGTTGATAGTGTTTAATAAATCACTTGATATTATTAACATTAATGCACTTACCTGTGACCTGGAAGGGAGCCTGGATGAGCCGCTGCTGAACCCCCCTGAGTAGCTCCTCTATTTCCTTCTGTATATTGCATACAACCTCTTCCATCAGCCCTACATCAGCTATTCCCTTCCAGAACATCAAAGTGTCCTCTGGTACAAAAGAGATAAGAGAGGGTCAGCAAGAGATGCTACATATACTCAGGCACATCTTTACAATGTATTAAATTCAAAATCATTTCAATTTGAAAGGATTCCTTGTCAGGCCATTTCTTGGCAGAGGAAAGAAGCTTTTGGAATAGTGGCTGCCTCTCTAAATTGGTACTAATTATTTGGCCTCTTTAGCAAACTAGGGACTTGGGATAATTGCCTCAATTTGTCATGCCCATAATTTGTCATGGCTCTGGCTACAAGGAATAGGTACCTTCCTCTAATAAATATATTAAATTAAACATTAAATATTAGATATTATTTAAATAATTTAATTCTAAAAGTAATAAAAGATGTTAAAGATATTCTAAAAAAATAAAGATGTATTTGCCCTAATCATAGTTAAAAAAACAAACTAAAATAGTTGCACAGGCATTATTATAAGCTCCCTGAAGTCAGAGGCTATATCTTTTCATTTACCTGTCTAGCATCTAGCAAGAGCACCAATTGAAAATATGCAGCATAAATATCTGTTAAATGAATATATGACTGGAGGATGATGTGAAGCTTTTCCTGGTCCCCTCTAAGTGAATCATTATTAATTACCATCTTCTACACCACCTGCTACCTACTTTTTTCTTCTAACACCTTGCAGCTTGGTTTATCTAACAAATGTACCAAAGATGGAGGCAGTATGAGAGGATGAAAAGCATGGGCTACAGAGTCAAACTCAGCTGAATTCAGCTCTAATACTTATAGGTTATATGACTGACATTAGGCAAGTTGTTGAACCTTTCTGAACCTCAATTTCTTCATGTATAAAACGTGACTTTGCAGGGCTGTTGCATGGATAAAAGAAGTTTGCAGCAATAGTTAGTATTAATATGAACCAGAAAGAACAACAAAAGTAATTAAGAGGTCTTTTGTTTCCCTATCATAATGGTGATAAGGTCAGAAAACCCTGCAAGATGTCTGAGCACCAGAAAAAAGTACCTGAAATTTCTTCTGAGTCTTTCTTCATTCCCTCCTCTGTGGCCATGGTGACAGCAGCAGTGAGAGCTGAGTTCCATTCTATCCCTGCTTCTTCCATGCTCTCTTCTGAAATGGCGATCTGTGTGATGTTACCTAAAAGCAGTCCATTAGAGGTAAGGCCAGTGAATTTTATGAAACAGTCATAGCTATCCTCCATCTCATATTCATAGACAAAGAGACCCTGTTATTTCATTTAACATTCTGGCTTTTTGCCTGAAGAGCCCTATATTAAAAGCTGGAACACTAGAAAAGCCAGGATGAATATTAGATTTTCTAAAGAAAACCTACCTTGCAAAATAAAAAAAAAGTTTTCTTCTTACTCTGAATAGAAAGTTAAGGTAACTTACAAAATTACAAAAGAACAATCTGGCCCTGGCTGGTGTACATTGAGTGCCAGCCTGAAAACTGAAAGGTTGCTTGTTCGATTCCCTGTCAGGGCACATGCCTGGGTTGTGGGGCAGGTCACCAGTTGGGGGAATGTGAGAGGCAAACGATTGATGTATCTCTCACACATCAATGTTTCTCTCTTTCTCCCTCCCTTCCCCTCTCTCTAAAAATAAATAAATACCTAGCTGGTGTATCTCAGTGATTGAGCACAGGCCTGCGAACCAAAGGGTTGCTGATTCAATTCCCAGTCAGAACTAATGCCTGGGTTGCTGGCCAGGTCCTCACAAGGGGGCATGGGAATGGCAACCACACATTGATGTTTCTCTCCTTCCCTTCCCCTGTCTCTAAAAATAAATAAATAAAATCTTTGAAAAAATAAATACAATCTTAAAAAAAGAACAATCTGCTTTTCGAGCAGGTATATTTTTGAAAGAGACTTAAGGTGGGCATAACTGCCAGGCTACTTGCCCCAGACTTAGTGAGGATGAGAAGGACCAGAAATAATGTAAGAGAAAAGTATAGTGCTTAGCCAAGAGCCCTATTAAATACAGGCCTGTTTGATACGAACCATCTACACTATGTGAAGTTGCTATAACTTATTTATCAGCTGATGTAAGAGAAAACAAGAGAAATTAGACCTCAAAAAAATCAGATGAGACCACAAATAGTAGATGCACAGAGGAAAACACTTTTGCTGTCAGTTGTAAACAAAGAGAACTAAAAAAATCAAACTGAGATAGAAATAAAGACAAGTGTAAACTCTACAAGCTGGAGGATATCAATAATCAAGCAAAGTGGTATCAATATTGGTAATCAGTTAAATAAAAAAGTTTTGGCCCAATAAAAAGGATTATGTAATTTTACAGCATTTTTCACTTTTCAAGTGAGTCATATCAACAAAAATTCAAACTGCTAGATATTTTATACTTTCCTGAAAAAGATTCAGCTTTTACTTACCCAGTTGTTACTTACGGAATACTAGGTCTGACCCAAAAAAAAGTAAGATGCATTTTTAAAGAACATTACTTCCCTTACATCCTTTATCATTCTTGCTGCTCTGTCAGGCATATTTGTAAGTTTTCTGGAAGTAACTGATACATATTCTAAGAATTTTAACTGTACTAAATCTCCAGCTGGACTAACTGAATCCTTAATAATCTCACATGGTTATATCTGTCCTGGAGATGCACAGGGAGCCCTAGTCCCAAACTCAACAATACTGAAGTTAAGTGTCTGCCCATCCTGTCTCATTTGTGAGGAAGCCTCAGCTTGGTTATCTGGATCCCTTCCGGTCACGGCTCTTTGATCCTTATAGCAAGAGTCACCCAGAGTCCATCCCAGCCAAAGATAAATTGTCTTTGATACATCTCAGTTTATCAATTAAAAACCATTCACCATTCCAACTGAACTTCCTGCTTTGACCACTAGTAGAGCAAAGGATTTTCAAAACAATCTAATTTCAAAACTATGCCAAGTGGCACCCAAGCAAGATCACTGAATAAGCACTATGACTACTGAACCATCTTTCTAATGTTTACTGTGCATTGCAAGAAAGAAATAAGGGAAGGTAGTCAATAGGAATCATTTGGGAGAAAACAAAGATCTGTTTGTAAAGCATGGAACCCCACCCATGATTACAGGGACATCACCACTCATGAGAACTGAAATTAAGAAACACAAAGGAGAAACGAAGGGAAAGTGCTACTGAAAAATACAATGGGTTTTCAGGTGGTTTCCTACCCCCTACCATCGGCCGAAGTGGGTGTCTGCACCACACTTGTCTGCTGTCCTGGCACTGGAGCTCTTGCACTGCTGATAAGAAGATCAAATTTGGTGCTTCTGCAGGTATTGGAGCAAACCTTATCATGTTGGTAAAAATCAATTTGTCCAGAATCCATCATTTTCCTGCACAAAGGGAGATAAGAAATCCCAGTTTAGCCTGTACTTCATCAAAAGGAAACCAGGCTTCAGGGACAAATAGAGACAAGATGCTGAGTCTACTTTGTAGATTAGTGAAACCTGATAGTTTTAAAAGTCATTAGGTTGCAAAAATTCTAATTGGGAGTATAAAATTCTCATTGGTCCTGACCACATTTACAAGTACTCCTCTTCCCTCCCTAGTCTACTCAAGAATACTCTCTTTTATGTCCCATTGTCACTAAGCCTTAGTTGTATACTCCTGACAATAGCTAAGTTTCCCCATAGAATCTCATTGAAACCAAATCCAAAAAGGTAAAAAAAGACTGCCTCATATCCCAGCACAGCTGAGAAATGCCACAAAGGAATTAGAATTTGGTGATGGCATTCTGATGTGTTAGTATTTCTAGACCATCTAGATCTGTTGTCACTTTTGGAGACATAAAACTTCAGCATGTTTCTTCCCTTAAAAAAATTGATAACAAGCCCTGGCTGGTGTAGCTCAGTGGATTGAGTATGGGCCTGCGAACCAGACAATCGCAGTTCGATTCCCAGTCAGGGCACAAACTGGGGTTGCAGGCCGGTTCCCTGCAGGCCAGTTCCCAGCAGGAGACACACAAAAGGCAACTACACACTGATGTTTCTCTCCCTCTCTCCTTCCCTTCCCCTCTAAAGATAAATAAAATCTTTAAAAAAAATTGATAACAACTCTCGAATAAATACATAACAGGGCTGATTAAACTAAACCCCCAATATAAGATGTCCTTAGAACTGGATTCACAAGACATTGTTATGATGGGCCATGAGCAAAACCATGCAGTATTTTAATTATAGTAAGCTGTCTTATATTGTTACTTGTCTTTTACTAAAGATGTTTTTAGGTATTCTTGTTTCATTTTACATTTGAAGAAAGTTCACATATGCTTGTTTTTCTGGCAAATAAAATAGGCCAAGAACAACAAAAATAGGAGTTAAAAGTGTTCCTCCCCATTTCAATCAACTACTCATTTCTGTGTACAAATCATCTGGGATGAATATTTTTTAATTATGTGTCTGACTATAAAAATAATAGGTGAAGGAAAAAAATAACATTTTTAATGAAAAAATACAGAAAACTATGAAGAAAACAACTGCCCTTAAAAAAACCCTACAACACAGAGATAATGTCAACATTTTGGCATTTTGGACTATTCTTTGTAAGTATTTTAATTATTTATTTCTAGAGAGAAGGGAAAGAAGGGAGAAAGAGAAGGACAGAAACATCGATGTGTGAGAAAAACAGACTGGCTGCCCCTTGCACTCCCCCAGCTGGCGACCTGGCCCATAACCCAGGCATGTCCCATAGCTGGAAACTGAACTGCAGCCCTTCAGTCGGTAGGCCAGCACTCAATTCACTGAGCCACACCAGCCAGCACTGCTTGTGAACTTAGCACAAGTAAAATCACACTGTTTAACTGATTTACATTTTATTTTCTTTCTTGCACTATATTATAATCATTTTTGCATGTAAAAACTTTTTAGAAATATTTTAATTACTGCATCATATCCCATAGTATATACTTATATATACTGAGGTTAGCCATAATTTACTTTAGGTATATCTTGACTGTATATTAAAGTAGACTAATTTGCTATGGCTGGTATAGCTCAGTGGGTTGAGCACGGCTGCAAACCAAAAGGTCGAGGTTCGATTCCCAGTCAGGGCACATGCCTACATTGTGGGCCAGGTCCCCAGTAAGGGGTGTTCCAGAGACAGCCATACACTGATGTTTCTCTCCCTCTCTTTCTCCTTCTTTTCCCCTCTGTCTAAAAATGAATAAATGAAATCTTTAAAAAAAAAAGACATAGGATAGACTAATTTTCATTATAAATAACATTATAATCAAAATATTTATGCTTGAATCTCTACAAGTATTACAGATTTTTCTTAAGACAGATTCCTTAAAAAGAACTGAAGACAGCCCTGGCTGGTGTGGCTCAGTGGACTGAGTGCTGGACTGCGAACCAAAGGGTCACTGGTTCAATTCCCGGTCAGAGTGCATGCCTGGGTTGCAGGCCAGGTCCCCAACTTAAGAGGCAACCACACATTGATGTTTCTCTCCCTCTCCCTTCTCCTCTCTCTCAAAAAAAAAGAATTGAAGATAAAAAATGAGATGTTTCTGAGACTCTCGGAACATGTTCTGTGTGGAACTTTTAATTCCTGACCACATTTAAAAATTTTATATCAAGCCCTGACTGGTGTGGCTCAGTTGGTTGGGCACCATCCTGCAAAACAAAAGGTCACTGGCTCGATTCCCGGCGATGATACATGCCTCGCTTGTCGGTTCAGTCCCCAGTTAGTGTGTGTATAAGAGGCAACCCACTGATGTTTCTCTCACAACGATGATTCTCTCCCTCACTGTCTCCTTCCCCTCCCCTCTCTTTAAAAAAAAAAAGTCGAAAATTTTCTATCATTAGGTGAGTGCTCAAAGAATGAGTACGAACTGAATCAACTAATGTTACTTTTCAGAGGGGAAACATTATAATAGTAAACTTGTTGCATAAAGAGAGGGAGTTGGGGATATTATACATTCTGAATTTTATTTCTGTAGTACAGTGATGGCAAAGACTGCATTTACTGGGCATCTTTGATACTTATTAACAGCACCCTTCTACTTTTACCGGATTATCCCAGGATTTGCCAGTCAGCCTACACTTCTCTGTGGCTGTCATGCTTCCTCAGCATCAGGCTTAGCTCTGCCTATGACCGATGATCTCAAGCAGGACTATCACCTGCTCTTGAGTTTCTCTGCCCTGAAGGACCCTACCCATCATCTTAACATTAGAAAAATTTGCCCTAGATGCTGGGAAGAGTGAATTTGGGAATCAAATTCACTTTCTTTAAGAGTTTTTTAAAGAACAAGTTAATGAAGGTCAAATAACACATGAATTTCTTAAGCTAATCCTTCAGACAGAATAAAAATTTCAAATTAAAGAGAAAAGACTGAATTCGCTGGATTCTACCATGATTAAATGCCCCAAAGTCAGTTGAAAGGTATGTTCTTAGTATTAGAGCTCACCTGAGCATAATTCCACCCAAACGAATGGCTCTCTTCCAGTCCTTTAGGGTGGACTTGCCAGCCAGATGAACAAAATGCTTGGGGCTGATCAACTGATCATTGAACTAAAGTAAAAAGAAAAGTCCAAAATAATACAATGTCAA
The DNA here is from genome assembly GCF_021234435.1 of Artibeus jamaicensis. Lineage (NCBI taxonomy): Eukaryota > Metazoa > Chordata > Mammalia > Chiroptera > Phyllostomidae > Artibeus > Artibeus jamaicensis. Next base: position 13,735,830 of record NW_026522057.1, read on the forward strand.
CTTAGGCAGGAAGAGACAAACAAAGAGATAACTCTACTTGTTATATACAAAAAATACCCAGATGGCATCTTAAGTCATAGTCTTTTATTATCCAACCTTTTGCCCTATTGTGCCAGGGAAGATGATCCTTCTCTAAGCACAGTGCCCCATCCTGGTTGAAAGCTACAGATGACACGAGGAAGATCAGAGATTAATATACTAATTAGCATTTAAAATCCATTTATGGCCCTGGCTGGTATAGCTGAGTGGATTGAGCACAGGCTGTGAACCAAAGGGTCACTGGTTCGATTCCCAGTCAGGGCACATGCCTGGGTTGCAGCCAGGTCCCCAGTGGGGGCCATATGAGAGGCAACCACAGATTGATGTTCCTCTCCCTCTCTTCCTCCTTTCCTTCCCCTCTTTCTAAAAATAAATAAATAAAATCTTTTTAAAAATAAAAAATAAAATCCATTTATGCTCTGAATCAGGTGGTTGGATTCAATGTTATAAAGGCTGTTTAAATAAACTAAAACAATCTATCCAGCCTTAATGATAAGATTCAGGATATGATAGAAGGATTAAGTACAGTAAGAACCAATAGCACTGCAAAGTGTCAAAACTACATAATCTTTAATGATTCTAGGATGATGCCACCGATGGTGACTACTATCTATGGGTATAGTTGTGGCTAACAATGGGGACATATATGATTATTCATATTTTAATATATGAGGTTCTAAAATATTGAATAACTTGCTCAAGGTCACCCACCTAATCAGTAATAGAGATGGGACTCCATTCATTTATTCAACAAATATTTTTTGATAAATACACCAAGTACCATTCTAAGTGCTGGAGATACACTGGGGAACAAGACTGACAGGTTCTCAGCTCTCATGAAACTTCTATTCTGGTGGGACTTGAATCCAGATCAGTTTTGACTCCAAAGTTGTTTTCGTTTACTATGATGCAATAGGACTACAGCCACAAAATTAAAAATACTGATACAGTAGAAGAAAGAGGCACTGGAACCATGCCTTTTGAAAACAAGGAGCCCCAAAGTAGGTTTCAGCAAGGAGAAAAGACAATTACCTTGACACACTTTACATTTATTCCTGGACATACAAACTTCTTCCAAAGAAGAATGGCTTTGCTCTCCCCACAAGTTATGGGGTAAGCAATTTCCATATCCTCATTTGCTTCTATAGTACTTGCATCTGATAATGAGAAAAAAAAAAACACAGTTATTTATTGAACACTCTTCCCCAAAGTTCAATTCAAAATCTTTAGTCTCTTGGTTCCTCTCAAGGGCTAACAGTTTACACTGGCTGGTGTTGTTTAGAAATCCTCTGGAAGAAGTTAGGCATGACAGCTCTTTTACTGAGCTCCCACTATGCAACAGACACTGTGCTATACGCTTTGATGCACTTAATCTTATTTTGTTCTTGCAATAATCCTGGGAAGCAGCGATTATTTTCTATGTTTTACATGTTGTATGTGGGACTCCAAAAGGTAAAAGTAACACCTCCAAGGACACACAGCTAAATGGGAAAGTAGGCTTTAAACTCAAGTTTGTCTAATTTCAAAGTTTCTTTCCACTAACTGTCTATTAGTGAACACCTCATCAGTCTTCATCAACAACTTTCCTGATGACAAAAATCAACCTTGAGGTTCTAATTTCTTTGTGGGACTTTAATAGATGAAAAATCTTTTCCACAACCCTAACAAATTGATGTTCAACAATCAGCTGACAGCCCTAGCACCTTAATCAGTGGTCTCTAGATGTGCCACCATCAAATTGATTAACAGTATTAACAGGGCATACTAAGTAGGATGAAAAAGGCACAAAGGCAAGAAATCCCAATTAAGGAAGTTAAGGTCAAATGTACTAGAATATCAAAAAGACTTACCAATACCTTCTTCAATTTTGTGTATCGTGTGAGTTTCTACTGCCACAACTGCTGTGTTGTTCTCAGACCCAGCTTCATAAATCCTGTTGTAAAAGTGTCCATCGATAAACAAACTACATAAATCATGAAAAAATTAATATTCACAGCAGGGCGGTTAAGAATTCTTTTAATCTATCTCAAAAGGAATAAAACAAATATACTTCACAACTGTATGTTAGTGCTTTGACTAGTTCCCCATTATTTTTAAACTCTAAGTTGCCCATAACTGCTTAGCAGCTATTACCATGGAAATAAATTAACAACTTTCCTCACCTCAACAGAAAGTTCCTCTTGCTACTATATTTTACACCAGACTTTCCCCTTCAAAACTTTAAAAGCTCATGACATGAAATATTACTTCAAGCATAAGATTAAGTCATATTATAGAATTACCTTATCAAGACTATAAAGTAATACTGTTGGACAGTTCAAGACAAGAAGCAATGCTCACCAGAGAAGCTGATGACCCTTGGAATCTAGACACCAAAGCATTTTTAAGCACTTTAGCATTTTTTATTTTTTAATCCTCACCCAAGGATATGCTCATTTTAGAGAGAGAGAGAAAAAATGAGAGAGAAAAGACATCAATGTAGCCCTGGCTGGTGTAGCTCAGTGGATTGACCACGGGCCTGCGAACCAGACAATCGCAGTTCGATTCCCAGTCAGGGCACATACCGGGGTTGCAGGCCGGTTCCCTGCAGGCCAGTTCACAGCAGGGGACGCACGAAAGGCAACCATACATTGATGTTTCTCCTCCTCTCTCTTTCCCTTCCCCTCTAAAGATAAATAAATAAAATCTTTAAAAAAAATTAAAAAAAAAAAAAGAAAAGACATCAATGTGAAAGAGAAACCTCAATCAGCTACCTTCCACACACACACTGACCCCCCCCCAGTATTGAACCTACAACCCAGGTATATGCCCTGACTAGGAATCAAACCGGCAACCCTTTTGGTATATGGGACAACACCTGGCCAGGGCAAGCACTTTATTTATCTATTTTTTAATAAAGCTTTTTTATTTTAAGATTTTATTTATTTATCTTCAGAGGGGAAGGGAAGGAGAGAGGGAGAGAAATATCAATGTATGGTTGCCTCTCACGTGTCCCCTGCTGGGAACTGGCCTGCAACCCAGGCATGTGGCCTGAGTCAGAATCGAACCGCGATCCTTTGCTTCACAGGACCGTGCTCAATCCATGAGCTACACCAGCCAGGGCCTTAAAAAATCACTTTTAAACATTTTTTTCAATTACAGTTGACACACATTATGATACAGCATTTTTTAAAAGGCACCATAACCAAACTGTTGACATGAGCAGAGGCTACTAAAAAATTAAGAGACAAGCCCTGGCTGGTGTAGCTCAGTGGATTGAGCGCGGGCCTGCGAACCACACGATCGCGGTTCGATTCCCAGTCAGGGCACATGCCTGGGTTGCAGGCCGGTTCCCTGCAGGCCAGTTCCCAGCAGGGGATGCACAAAAGGCAACCATACATTGATGTTTCTCTCCCTCTCTCCTTCCCCCCCTCCCCTCTAAAGATAAACAAATAATAAAATATTTATAAAAAAAAAAAGAGACAAGACTTCCGCCAAGATGGAGGCGTAGGTGGAAGCACTGTACCTCCACCCAAAACCAAGTTTAAAAACAACAAAGTTTTAGCAACAAAAACGCAGCCAAACCACAGAAAATTGAACTATATGGAAGTCTGACAACAACAACAACAACGAACCCTTCAGCCAAACCGGTAAGAGGGGCAGAGCCAGCAGCAGAGCGTGGTCGGGCAGGAAAGATCCACCGGACCAACCCAGGCGCGAGACCCAGGCGGGCAGGCAGTGGGCGGATCCCAGGTGTGGAGTAGCAGGCGGACCCACTGAGGGCACAAAGTGGTGGACTCACTGAGGGCTGACCACTGTCACACATTTTCACGCAGATAAACCAGTGAAGGAGCAACTGGTGAGACAGACCTCGCAGGCCCCAGTGGCGGGAAGCCACAGAGGGGACCACCATTGTCCCTCTCTGACCCCGCCCCCACATAGAGCGTCATAAACCAGCGACCTGGGTGGCCCCGCCCTGGTGAACATCTAAGGCTCTGCTCCTACGCAACAGGCAAGAACAGACCAAAACATGGCTGAAGAAGAACTCAAAGCCCCAGAGCTGATAAATCTAAGCGAACAAGAAATTGCCAACCTATCAGATGCACAATTCAAACACTGGTGATCAAGATGCTCACAGAACTGGTTGATTTTAGTCACAAATTAGACAAACAAATGAAGGCTAAACTAATTGAAATGAAGGAAAATGCACAGAAAACCAATAGTAATGGCAAGGAAACTGGGACTCAAATCAAGGGAGTAGACCAGAAGGAAGAAAAAAAGGACCAAACAGAAAAGGATGAAGAAACAAGAATTCAAAAAAATGAGGAGAGACTTAGGAACCTCCAGGACATCTTTAAAGGCACCAACATCCAAATTACAGGGGTACCAGAAGGGGAAGAGGAATAGCCACCAGTGGAAAACTTATTTGAACAAATAATAAAGGAAATCTGCCAAAGGAAATCCCCAATCTGCCAAAGGAAATAGACTTCCAGGAAATCCAGGAAGCTCAGAGAGTCCCAAAGAAGTTGGACCCAAGAAGGAACACACCAAGGCACATCATAATTACAGTAGCCAAGATTACAATGAAGGAGAGAATCCTAGAAGCAGCAAGAGATAAGGGGACAGTCACTCCTACAAAGGAGTTCCCATCAGACTGTCAGCAGATTTCTCAAAAGAGACCTTACAGGCAAGAAGGAGCTGGAAAGAAGTATTCCAAGTCATGAAATCCAAAGACCTACATCCAAGATTGCTCTATCTAGCAAAGTTTTCATTTAGAATGGAAGGACAGATAAAGTACTTCTCAGATAAGATCAAATTCAAGGAGTTCATCATCACCAAGCCCTTATTATATGAAATGTTAAAGGGACTTATCTAAGAAAAAGAAGATAAAAAAGATGAACAGTGAAAGGACAACAAACTCACAGTTATTAAGAACCACACCTAAAACAAAAGCAAACTAAGAGGACAGCTAGATCAGGAGCAGAACCACAGAAATGAAGATCACATGGAGGGTTAGCAACAGGGGAGTGGGAGGAGGAGAAGGGGGGAGAAGGTACAGAAAATGAGTAGCATAGATGGTAGGCAGAAAATAGGGGGGAGGGCAAGAATAGTATTGGAAATATAGAATCTAAAGAACTTGAGACACGTGGTCATAAACTAAAGGGGGGAATGGGGGGAGGGGTATGCAGGGTGGAGGGGAATGAAGGGGGGGAAACAGAGCAACTGTAATGGCATAATCGATAAAATATATTTTTTTTAAAAAAAGAAGAAAAAAAATAAAATAAAAATATATTTGAGCCAAATTGACAGCATGCTGGGGAGCAAGATCTCAAAAGCTCTCTGGGGCACTTTGGAAAGGTAGAAGAAATAATGACTCCATGAGAAAAATAAAGCTGGCAACAAATGAAGGACCTACTCCTTAATTCTTCTTTATGTACCAAAGGATCACAACTACGATTATGTGTGTGTAACAAATGAAATTCGCACACAAGTGAATTTTAATAAACATGCATAATCTTTTGGTGCCAATAAAAATTTAAATCACTCTATTAACTCTATGTCAGGATTTATCATATATCACCTTTCCCTTATAAATCTTAAAATATTTCCCCATGCTTAACAATATTCAGAAATATCAGCAAACTGTGGTTATATTTTTAAAGCTAAAATGTCCTTACCTTACAGATACATATTAATGTCTGAGATTTGCCTCAAAAAAATTCAGGAGTAGGTGAATGTAGAGATGAATAAGATTGGCCATATGCTGATAATTGTTGAAGCTGGGTGATGGGTGCTTACATCACAATTTTCTTTATTTTTATGTAAATTTAATATTTTCTATTTTAAAATGTTTTTTCCAAAACCCCCAACCTCTCCTTCTCTCCTTCCCTTCCCTTCTAAAGATAAATAAATAAAAAAAATTAAAAAAAAAAAAAAATTACCAAGAAAAGTTGATTGTGTTTTTCCAGAAGTGTTTAGACAAGGTACATTACTTAGTAGATTAGGATTGGATTATATGTTTGCTCAAGAACATTTCTAATCATATGAAGACTCATACATTCCCCAAGGTAAAATAACTATCCTTCCGTTCTCTTTGTAGATGCAATTCTTACTTAATCTTTACGACCACAGACCAGTTTTTAAAACTTATCTCTTTTTTCAAATTCATAGAGGTCCCCTGAATTTATTGAGAGCACTTCCTAACCATGCCATTCAGTACTTGTTAGATTTTGCCATGTAAGTGATATCTCTCTCTATATATATATTTTTTCTTTATATATAATTTTTTCTCAGTTTGCACAGCTAGACTGCAAGTTTCATGACAGTGGGAACCATGTGCTGTATTTCTTCTAACATCTTTATAATACACTGTGTAATAGGAGGTAGTTTATATATTATTTTTGATAGACTAAGGTTGATAATTTGTACACCCATGACAGTCCAGAGAGCTTCTTGTAGGAATAGTTTTATAGTTGCCTTGCCTAATCTCCTCTGACTGTAACTACACTGTCTTTTGGCAAACATGTGCGAAGACCCCATACTAAATAGTGTAGATAAATAAAATGAGGGAGCCATGTAACTTACTCTCAAGAAGCTCACAATGAAGAAGAGGAGAAGATACAAGGAAACAGCTAATTGTTGTAATAAGTATTGAAATGACAAATATAGCACTCAACATGTTATTACAGAGATGAAAACTTGGCCAGCTCTGAGATTAATGTTGCATGTTCCATTGTGATAAACAACCATCAAGTTATAATTTCCCCACTCTTTAAACCTTCCAAGTATTTTAAAATATCCATATCTTTGGTCACTTACCCTTGTTGCACAGGCTGTAACTGCAAGATCACTTGGGTTTTAGTGTCTTCAGGGTTCTCCCCTTCATTTCCTTCAGTGGGTACCACAACCACATCCCCCACTGGGACACTCACTTCCGCATTAGCCATCTTTCACATGAAGTCAGATAGCTGAAACTGCTGTCAGAAACAAGAAGCACCAGTAACTTCATCTGGTTTGAAAAGATGGCAACCACAAGAGAGGAACATCACGATAATAACTACCCAAATCCGAGGGCACCCTGGAGATCATGGTCCCCTGAAAAAGATGGGAATGTGACATGGTACTAACATTGGCTCTGATCTTTCCCGAAATGCCTCAGTATTCACTTGCTATTGTAGGTTTTCCTGGTATGAGTGATTCATCCAATGGTGTGCTTTACCAGCTCTACCAGCTCCTAAGAACCAACTGTGTACATCACTTCCCAACTCCAACTTTAGTGACATCAAGTTGCTAGCTTAAAATCATTGATGTTGGGAGTATATACACCACGGAAATTGGTAAGCACTACAAATCAGGGTATTTTTTTCCCTAGAGAGCTGGTTTACAGCATACCACTAGTTCCATCCTGAAGAGTAAGCTCCTACAGAGTAGGAATCCATTTTCTTTGCAACCAGCTATTACATCTCATTAACTGCTCTGTCCTTTGTGAGTATTTAATAAATACCTGCTGACTAAATGAACTTAGCTGATTGGGAAGAAAAAGATGACTTGCACTGTGTAGTTGTTTAACAAATGCTGAATCAAATTGTATGACCTCTAGAACTTAATACCCTTCTGCTTCAGGATAAATGCAGAAATTATTTCACCTGACCTCTCCCTTGCAGAGCTGGTGAGGAAACCAGTGTCCAGCACTACATTCTCTTCAACTCTAAAGTAACTCAAAGTGCCCTGGCTGGTGTGGCTCAGTGGATTGTGCACCAGCTTGCAAACCAAAAGGTCGATAGTTCAGTTACCTGTCAGGGGCAGGTGCCTGGGTTGCAGGTCAGGTCCCCAGTCTGGGGTGCACCAGAGGCAACCACACACTGATCTTTCTCGCACTCTCTTTCTCCCTCCCTTCTCCTTTTTCTAAAAATAAATTATAAAATAAAATATATTATGATTATATAAATCATTATATAAAATATATGATTAAAAAAATACAATCATTAAAAAAATTAAAGTAACTCAAAGCATTGTCCTAATCTTAATGAAAACTCAGAAGGCCACAGGATATTCTGCAGTGTTAGTCTTCACAATTGGAAAGGAAGAAGGGAGTCACTAGAGAAAGTAGAAATAAGAGCACTGTATTTACTTAGATAAGTATGTGAAAATGACTAGGCCTATGCTGGATGGAATAAACACACAACGGATGCAAATATGAACATATAACTGGCAGTCAGATGACTGAAACTGTATCTCAGCTCTGCCACAGCACTCATCTGCCTTTAATACACATACTTAAGCATAACATTCCAGGGTTAAGCCATAACCCTGTTTGGCCCCCAAATACTTTTCCAATCTTATCTGTAACTATAATAACCCAAGAATCTTAAACTCCAGCCACACCAACCACCCACTGTTTTCTGAACATATAATATATATTTTCAGGTTTCTGTATGTTGTTATTTCTTAAGCCTAAAACTCCTTTCTCCCTCATCTCCTCCTTTCAGGCCCAGTTCAAAGCCCACTCCTCCACACAGCCATTGCCAAACCATTTATTTTCTTTTCTGCATTACCCCAATACTTGGTTTGTAGCTGTCCTCCAGCATTTATCACACTGAGCTCTGTATTGCAGTTAACTGAACAGATAGATATCTATCTTCATTACTACACTGCACTCTCAGTCAGGACAAGTGGTGCTTATCCAAAAATCTTTTTATCTGTCACAGACCTGCTCATCATAGGCACTGACATAGCTTAGTTCAATCGATTTTTGTATTTGACCTACTTAAAATTCCTTATGTCTGACTTATACTTCTGCCCTTTATGATTCTCACAAGCTTGATACCTGAATTTACACTTTCTATATCCAAGAGTCTCTTAAAATACCTTGAAGGCACCTTAAAAGGAACTCATGTTCCCTCCCAACCTGTTCCTATTTCCTGCCTCAGCAAATGGCAATAGCCTCTCCCCATTTTCTCAAGCCAGAAATGGAGTTATTATTTATTTATTTATTTTAAAAGATTTTATTTATTTATAGAGAGAGGGGAAGGGAAAGAGAAATAGAGGGAGAGAAACATCAATGTATGATTGCCTCTTGTTCATCCCCTACTGGAGACCTGGCCCACAACCCAGGAATATGCCCTGACTGGGAATTGAACAGGGAACCTTTTGGTTCGTGGGCCTGGCTCAAACCACTGAGCTACACCAGCCAGGGCTGGAGTTACTATTTTTTAAAAATATTTTTATTTATTTATTTTTATAGAGAGGGTAAGGAAGGAAGAAAGGGAGAGAAACATCAAAGTTAGAAATATCGATCAGTTGCCTCTCATACACGCACCTACCAGGGACAAAACCTGCAACCCAAGCATGTGCCCTCACCAGGAATCCAATGGGTGACCTTTTGCTTTGGGACAATGCCCAACCAACTGAACCACACTAGTCAGAACAGAAGTTATTTTTGACTCCTTTTTTCTCTTTCTAAAGCCAATCAACTACCAAATCCTATCCATTCTATCACCTATATATCTCTTAACCATCTCCCATTCTCCATCTGTGGGGCCACCGCCATATTCTGAGCCACCAGGCAGCTGTATTTTTCCAGGTGTGTCTCATTAATATCCTAAACTCTGGTCTTGCTCTCCAAACCATTATCTGCAGACACAGTAATCTTACTAAAGGCCACAAGCCATTTCCCTATTTAAATATCCTTCAGTGGATTACCTTTGCTGTTAGAATAACATGCAAACACCTTAACATGACTTACAAAATCCTCCAAATCTGTCCCCTGCCAATCCTGCTAGCCTCATTTCTCATAGCTCTTCCTCTCACAATGTGGGCTGCTCTCACTGAATTTTTCCCAATTTCTCAAACATACCACCATTTTCTCACCTGAGCCTTCAAACTTATTTCCTCTACCTGAAATTCTCTTTTTCTTTTGATTTGGCTAGTTACTGCTAAATTCTTGTGACTTATTTAAAACATCACTTCCTTGGGGAGGCTTTTGGTGACTTCCTTGACTAGATTTAAGTTTATGTCCTTGCTCCTTTAGTGCCTGCAGCACCCTTGTCACAATGATCATCCCATTTTGTCAGGCTCTCCCCACCAGACAACATTCTGGGAAAGCAAGAATTGCTTTTGTTTTTCAACAACTTCCCTGTGCCTAGCTTACTGCCCAGGACACAGGAGTATAATAGCTTTCAAATATCAGACTTCCATCTATCTAAACTTCCTAAGGCAATCTGGCAAATAGCAGAAATGTAATAATTTTTTGTGCAATTAATGATTCAGCTTACCCTAAAAGACTTCTAGAATTTTCTACATTTCTAACTTAGGGGATACATTTGCTTAGGTAGCTAGGCTAAGCTGCCTGGCTTATTGTCCATCAGTATGGCTAGTTCAACAAGTTATTTACTGAGTTTCTACTCCATATTGGGCAGAGTTAGGCTCCTTGGATATGAAAAAGGGCAGTATCTGGCCCTGACTGGTGTCGTTCAGTGGATTGAGTGTGGGCCTGTGAACCAAAGTGTTGCTGGTTCAATTCCCAGTCATGGCACACACCTAGGTTGCAGGCCATATACCCAGTAGAGGGCGTACAAGAGGCAACCACACACTGATGTTTCACTTGCCCTCTTTCTCCCTCCCTTCCCCTCGCTGTAAAAACAAATAAGCAAAATCTTAAAAAAAAGAAAAAAAAAGGGCAGTATCTGCTCTTAAGGAACTACAGAAGAGAATGAGAGGCATGGTACTGCCACATACTAGAGGGGAAAAGTAACCACAAGATAAAACAGGATACAATTCAAACTTCTGTAAATTAAAGGTTTATTTTTTAAATATTTTTATTAATGTTCGAATACAGTTGTCTCCATTCAAATACAGTGGTGGTATCTCCACCACCACTTTCCCTTGCCCCACCCACCCTCACCTTCAGTCCTACCCCCAAATAAATGTAAAGGTTTAAAACTAGAAAGAAAAAAAAAGAGAGAATCACATGTACAAAGGACCCAAGGATAACAGGGTGGGGATTGACTATGGAAGTGGTGGGGTGGGGTGGAGAGGGCAGGGGAGAGTAATAGGGTAGGGGAGAATTGGAACAACTGTAATTGAACAATTTTAAAAAAGAGAATCAATGGCCTGGTTTGGCTGGCTTCTAGCAGTAGAACAACAAAAAAAATAGGTTCTGTGAGTGCAGAAAAAGCCAAAAAGAGATGTGATGAAGCATACATATACCATCAAATCCTTAAATAATTGGACCAATAGATATCGTCAAAGTTTAAACTATAAAAATGTAGGGCAAATTAAAATAATCACAACTCACATTTGTTGGACACATTTTTTTCAAGCACTATTATGTTACTATTACATATTTAATAAATTTAAAAGATGTAATACCTGCCCTGACCAGTGTGGCTCAGTGGGTTGGGCATCACTTGCAAACCAAAAGGTCAATAGTTCGACTTCCTGTCAGGGTACATGCCTAGGTTACAGGCTAGGCCCCCTGTTGGGAGCTTGGGGGCTTTAGAGTGGCGACCTATCCATGTTTCTCTCACACATACGTTTCCCTCCCTTCCCGTCTCTAAAAGTAAATAAAATCTTTTTAAAAAGATGTAATACCTTAGTATGTATCAAGCTTACAGAATTTATTATCCCAAAAAGGGGGTTTAAATGTTTAAAATTAATAGTTTAGGTGAATGGGTTAGAGAAGCAGAATTAGGATGCTTCTAGTTTCAACCTTCTACTCTGTGGTTGAGTCCTCTCTAGAACACTCTGAATAAGTGGCTGACTAACAACTTGATTAATACTTTCCTCAATAGAAACTCGTATTTTATTCCTTAGCCCTCCCACATCTTGGCACCCAAGAGGAATGTTCTGGCTGTTTCTGTAACTTTGAGAGTTTATCAAAGAAGATAATTATCCACAATATGTCTCTCAGTGTCAGAGACACAGGTCTGATTCAGTCAACTTGGAGAAGAATGCCATGTTGACATTCTTTAGAGAAGCCAGTTTGGATTGAATCTCTTATTATCCTAAATACCATATTCCTAGCAAGTAACCTGAAACTACCTCTTCAGACTACACTGGCTAACTGCAAGGTCATCTCTTTGAGGTGACTGTAAACTGAAAAGTGGCTCTTGTTCATATCAACAAAAACCCCTGAGGCAAGAGTTAGTTGATCCTTTGGGTATTTTTATGAAAAGGGCCTCAGAGTATCGATTGTGGAATCCTACAACACTCCCTATAATTCTAAGGGAATACATTACAAAAAGATGCCAAATTTATATGAAAAGTTAAAATAATTTTGTAGTTATTTTCAAAGATAAAAGACACATTGAAAGCAAATTCATGACTGCTTACAAATGCTATTGAAAAACTAAAGAAACAATATCTGACCTACTCTAAATTCATTTTTTGTCCTGAAAAACTAACGTTTAAAACATGGTAAAGTAAACGTGTGTGTCACATAATCACAGGGACATGGGAGTTGGAAGTTAATGAGAAATGACAGAAATACCAGACATCCTGCCCTGGCCCAGAAGCTGTTGGTTGGAGCATCACCCTGATACACCAAGGTGGAGGGGTTTGATCCTTGGTCAGGACACATACAAGAGTCAACCAATGAATGCACAAGAAAGTGGAAGAAAAAAGATCAGTGTTTCTCTGCCCCTGCTTCCTCTCTCTTAAAACAATTTTTAAAAAATAGCAGATATCCTGAACTTTTCTAACCTAAAATGTATTTGTGTATTGCACACTGTAGTGTAATTTTCGTAGACTGTGTAGTCTATTCTGAAATTTCTAAGTTAAAACTTGAGACCGAAACTCCTTGATTTTTTTCCTTCTTTATCCCTTCTCATGTATTTAGTAGGGGATCCAGAGTGCTACGGAACGTGACTGAAGCCACAGAAGGCCACACGGGACCACCGTGAGGGAAAGAGCCGGAGCAAATGAAACTCAGAAGTCACTACTGGAGACGGCTAGGCAGACGTCTGGGGAAGCAACAGAATAGAAACATCCTTTGAAAAGTCATCCTATTACAGTGTGGGGCACTTCTGCTTAGAACAAGACCAAAATAGCACTCAAACTAAAGCAAGAGAGGTGTATGCAAGTTTGCTATTGGATGTTTGTTGAATATAAAGTTGATGAATGAAAGTCATCATGTCAGTAGACACTAAAATATACGTAAGTGGTAAAAGGCTAACAAATTAGGGGATTATCCATTTAGTGAAAAAGTCCCCCCCAGAAGCACCTCAATACCCTTTAGCAAACCCAGAGTGTAGGAGGGAGCCCTCTGAGACTAGAATGATCTGCTCGTCCTTTTGTAATTGTCCAGGCTGAGGAAAAGCCCACTTCCTGGTTCTCCTGAACAGACCCCACTCGCAGCCCCTTTCGTATCTGCCATATGGCGTGGTTTTGAGGTTTCTCTAACTCGGGAGGGTACTTCGGGCTTCCTTCGAACCCGCCTTCATCTCCAGGACGGTGGGTTCCTCCCCAGGACGCCCCCAGTAGGATCCCGCCCTCATCTACCCAGCCCCTCGGTCAGAAGACACCCGCTGAACTCCCCACTTCGGAGAGGAAGAGTCTGGGCATCTTCCCCTCAAACGGCTTCTCTCCGGCCTTCAGAAACTTGGGTCTCCCCGCCCCGACACACCGGATTGCCCCGTCCCCTGCCTTTCCGTCGGGAGGTATTTGGTGCCTCTCGCTCCCTCACAGGTTGGGACCTCTCTCACTCCTACTTCGGGAGGCTCCGCGGCGTCCCCCACCGCCCCCTCACCTACAGGAAGGCAGGGGCCTGCGGGCGTCTCTCGGAGCCCTCCCTTGTCCCCTGCTCCCACCACGCAGCCCCGTCGCCACGCCTTTGGAAAAGCCTCTGCCTCTTTGCCCTGGGCCGAAAGGCAGAGGCCTCTCCTCAGGTGAAGCTTGGGCCCGCCTTTCCTCAGCAAAAGCCCCTCTCCGCTCTAGCTCTCCCGCCAAGGTTCCGAGGGCCTGCTCCCGGGTCGGCATCCCGGCTCCCCTCACCTCTCGCCCCCTCCTGCACCGCCCCCCAACCCAGCACGACCCAGGCCTCGCCCCAGCTCTTCAGCGAAGGGCCTGGCACTCCCCAGACCCCGCCTCTGGGGATACTTCAGGATCCCCAGACCCCTCGCCAGGGTCCCGGGCGTCAGGGCCTCCTCAGTCAGGAGTCGCTCCTGCCCCTCCTGGCCCCTCAGCCGAGGACTTCCGGGCCCCTCGGTCCGGGGGCGCCGGGGCTCCCCCCCAGTGCCAGGCTCCCCGGGCCCCGCCGCCCTCCGCCCCGGGCCGAGTTCGGGCGGCCCGGCCGGCCGCGCTGGGGGCGGCCCGGCTGCTCGGGCGGACCCAGCGGCAGCGTCCCCCCACCCCCCCCGCGGCGCCGCGACGTCCGCTCGCTCCCCGGCGGCGGCGGCGGCACGCACAGGGCGTGGGGAGGCGCCCGCGGAGGCAGCAGCCCCCCGCCCCCTGTGCGCCCGCCCGCCCTCGCCGGCCGCCGCGCGGCCCCCGCGTCCGCCCCCCCGCCCCCACCCCACCCCGCGCCCGCGCGCCCACCCCTCCCCCTCCTCACCGTCTCCGTCGGGCGGGCGGCGAGCGGCCAGGGCGGGCGGGCTACGGAGCATGCGCAGAGGCCGCCACGGCTGCTACCGCCACCGTCGCCGCCAGGCCGGACTTCAACACTTCCGGCCGCCGCCGCTGGCAAGCTGGCGCCTTAAAGGGGACGCGTCCTTATTGCCGACCCCGCGGAGGATGAAGCTCAGCCGGAGGGTTTGAGTAAACATTTACCTGAGCAGGGGTCTTCTGCTTCGGAATCTCAGTGTTGGGAAGGACGCTAGGGACCGTAATAACTCTTATCCCTTTATTTCATGGGTGAGGAAATTAAGCCTAAATTAAAGAATCACCTCATCCACAGGCGCGGGCATAGGCATTGTCTCTCGACTCCTCTGGAGGACTGTGCTCCCTTTACATTCCAAATCTTATTTTCTAAAGCTTACATCTTACTACACCTCCAAAAGTTATGAGCCAACTATCAATTTGGGATTAGATCTGATTGAGTATATCAGTAGCTGGTCACGAGTCCTTGCAGCGAACTGCTCCATGCACAGTCACTAAGCTTTCCTGGTGGTTATGTTCTAAGTTCAAGTGTTAACTTCTTTGTGGGAGTTATTTAACAGCTCTAAACCTTTATTTCATGTAAAGCATAAAAGATGTTGTGAGTTTTAAAAGTGATGATGCGTGAAAAGTGATCAGGAAAATTCCTGGGACCAGTTATAATAATTAGCAAGTATTAAGACCTTTCTGTGTGGCCAAGACTTGGGGAAGATGCTTTTGTCTCATAATCCTCATGGAAACTACTAAGTAGCCAGTTTTCATTCGGTTTTACAGATAAATAGGAAGCCAAAATAAGTTAACTAATCCCTCAAGGTCATATAACCTGTAAGTGGCACAAAGAGGATTTAAATTTGGCCCTTTCTTTCTCCAGAATCCATGTTTATAACCACTAAGATGGTTGCAGTGGTTATAAGAACAAATGAGGTGGTGGTGTGCAGACACTTTTTTGAGGGGGGAGGAGAATTGTTTCCCCATTTTGCCTCCTGTGAATCATATCCCTGCCTTTTATTCCCTCTGTCTTGAGGTGACAGGGAGTTTTACAAGTTCTTGATTCAAGGACAAGTGAGGCAGCCCAGAAGTAAATAACAGAACTGAATTGGGGGGCAGGGGGGGCATGGTCAGACAAGCTCGATTCCAGGCTTAGCTTTAGCAGCTGTGGATATCCTGGCCAAGCCATGCCTCACTTAAGCCTTGATTTTTTTCACCTGTCAAATAGAGACGATTTTTTTTTTTTCCCCCCACTGTGCCCACCTCTCAAAGCTGTTTCCAGGATCCAGTGAGGAGGCTTAGTAACCATGCTAGTGTTCCTTATGATCAAGGACTCACACATTAATAGATGATTCTGAATATAATTGGGCTTGGTCATGACTGGACTTTTGACCCGTGTGAACTGTTCCTGAAGGGGCCATTTGTATCTTTTGATCATGCATTGAACATTTACCCCAACTTTGTCTTCCATAATCTGTTAGTCTACCTTCTGCAGAGACAGAATTGTAAACCTATAGGACAGTACTATGTGATAGGTGTTATCCTAGAGTTATAAACAAAGGGAGGTTTAAGTCCTCTCTGACTGCACTGCCAACACCCAGCCCCATCCAGGACTTGCCTGGACCACTGCAGTAGTTTCCCGGTACTGAGCAACCCTATCCACCCCACCCCCAAATGCTATTCACCTTAGGCATTTAGAGTAATCTCTTAAAGAGATAAAGTTAAATGTGACTTCCCTGTTAGAAACCCTTTGGAAGCCTCCCACTGCACTTAAAATAAAACCTAAACTCCCCTCTGGGGCCCCACTCATGATGTTCCTGCCCTCCTTTGCCCCCCACCCCTCACTGTGCCTTCCCTGACTCCCAGCTGAAAGTAGGGTCCCCAGCCACATTCTTCTCTATCATTGCTGCCCCTGGTTCCATCAGGGCACCTGTTAGTGTTCATTTGGGAGACTATTTCAGGGCAAAGACCGCATCTGAGAGAACTTCCCTCCTATGCCCTAGTTATTGTCTTTCAATCCCTCTGCTTTCCTTCATAGACATTGCCACAATTTGAAATCCCCTAGATGATTTATTTATCTATGTTGTGTCTTTATCATTTACTCCACATAGTTTTGGAGCAGAGTTTGGTGCACTGCTAATGTTTGTTGATCAAATGAATGAATGAATGAATGATCGGAAAAATTACAAGATATGGACTACAGAGGAGAAAGACCAAGAAAAGAAAGCTGTGGGGGAAACTGCTATGATCAACCAGGCAAGAGAGAGAAAAGGCCTCATGTAGGGCGGAGTCCGAACGCATTAGCAGTGTTGGTGTACTCTAGACACAGTTCTAAATTTGAAGCAGCCGGTGTTAGTGCCCAACCAAATGGGGGGGGGGGCTGGCAAGGATTCCCCCCAGGGAAAGAACAAGGCAGGAAGAGTTGGTTGGGATTGAGGGAAAGTAGAAAGATAAGCCCCTTTGGACTTGTTAAGTCTGAGGTGTTTGAGGGACATCCAAATGAAGGTGTTCAGAAGGATGTTGGATTGACCTGTACCCAGCAAGAGGCCAGCACTGGAATTTGGGATGGAACCACAGAGGTCAAGAGTAAATGAGGCCATCCAAGAAGACTGTACAGAGGGAGGGGGCTAGAGGCCCAAACTTGGAAAACATTAAGATTTGAGGAACCTGCAGGGTCCAACCAAAAGTCAAAAAGGTTAGGTCCCTGAACAGAGTAGAGAGAGGAAACCCAGAGAGCAGTCAGAGAGCTTCCAGAAGAAGGGCATGGTACCAACAATGTCAGATACTGCAAAGGTCTGGCAAGGAAAAACAAGCTACTAGATTTGGTAACAAGGGTCATTCGTGATCTTTCCAGGGTGGGGCCACCTCTGAGGTTGAGGAGGAAGCCAGATTGTGATCGATGAAGTAGTAAATGGGAAAGGAAGTGGCAGAAATGGCAAATGGAGACAGTTCTTTAAAATTTTTTGATAGTAGGGAGGAACTAAGACGAAGCAATAAGGTGATTATTTTAAGAAAAAAATCATGTGAAGGCTTTCCTTTTTATTTTTCGCTTGTTTTCTCTGTTAATTACATGTTGACTGTAGAAAATTATAAAGTGCATAAAAGGATGGAGAAGCAGAGGAAAAAACACTTTTATTTAACATCTAGCATATTTCCTTTCAATCTTTTTCCTATGCATTTTTTCCTTTACCTAGATGAATTATCTTGACAGTGCAATTCTGTGTTATATTCTTTTCTTCCTAATAAAAACTGTGTCCTAAGCACTGAAGAGAATTCTACTTCTTTCTTTCTCTTCTCTTCTTCATCATCTTTTTTTTTTTTTTAATACGAGAGACAGATGAATGGCTAATCTGGTTCTGTCTTCCCTTTTAGCATTCTTGGAGTCTCTCTGATATCTGAGCAGATAAATTTTGTTTGGAAGATAATTCTGTTCAGTTTGGGTGAATAAAAAAGCCGAACAGTGGAAGGGCCAAATATAGTTTTGGTGGCAGCTGACAGGGTTAAGAGAGGCCCCAGTGTGTTCAAAGCATCCTAGGCCCCTTTTGGTGAGATTCTGGGGCTCAGCTGGGCATAGGCCCACAGTGGCTGCGGTGGGTTTGGAAATGGCAGGGAAACTGAAGGGTAGTGACGCCTAGGCCTGCTAAGAGCTTGCTATCTGCCAGCCATTTCTCTAATCACTTTTAATGAACTATAGAAATGATCCCTGGAAGTATGGTCTTTAAGCAATTTAAATATTTATACAATGTCCCAGGTTCTGTTATTAACCCAGTTTAATAATAAGAGGTTAAGAACTTTCTTTCCTAAGTTCATGCATTGATTTATTGGCCTGGATGGATTTGAACGTAGGCCTTTGCACTTAGAGTCCAAGCTCCTAATGACCCCTCTGCTGTGGATCTTATATCCCTGGCTACACATAAAATCACTTGGGGAGATTTTATAAAACACGCATACCAGGAATCCCATCCCAGATGAAGTCAGGTGGGATCTCTAAGGGTAGAGCCAGACATGAATATTTTCTAAAATGCTCCTAGATGACTCTAATGGCCAGCCAGGTACAAGAACCGTGGCTCTGCTGGCTCTTGAGCATATTTATTCCATGCTGAGTGATAGCAACAGCATCAACGATAATGGCTAACACATACTTAGTGCCATACCAGTTTAAACACTTTGTATTAACTTATTTATTCCCCACAAGGTATGTACTAAGGTAGTGTTCCCATCTCATATAGAAGAAAACTGCTTGCATAGTTGGTAAGTGTCAACCACTTACCAACCACTCTGATTTTTCCATCAGATTAAAGGGAAAAGAAACTAGCATTGCTCAAGCCCCATCTCTGTGTCTGCCACTAGGAACTTTCCCCTACCCGAAATTCCAAGTAGGGAGTGCTATCCCCATTTTCCAGAAGACACAAAGCAGGTTCAGTGAAATTAAGTGGCACCTGGTTACATGGCTGAAAAGCTGCAGAGCTGCCACTCCCAAAAGTCTGTCCACAGTCCAGGCTCTGGGCCAGGTCAATTTTTTTTCCTCTTCTAGAGTGCCACCTTCTGCCCATTCCAGCATTTGAAACTCCAGTGCTGCTAGAACCAGGCCTTGAATGGAATCTGCAGCAGTCCTGCTGGGGTCCGACCGGTCCATCTGGAGGGCCAGCAGCAGCTCCTCTATTAGGCTGCCATGGCCTTCCCAGGACCTTGGCCCTGTGTGGCCAAACTATCCAATTTGGAAGAGGAGGTAGAAATCCTGAGTTTATTTGATATCTCTGAATTTATAAATATTGATAACCAATTAAAGAAACCCTTCAAACATTATCCATCTGTGAAGAAGTCTGGCCTGTGGGTTCCCAGGTGGCAGCCCTGGTCTCTCCTGCCAGGTATCTGCTTCTAACCTGGAACAGTGTTGCCAGCTGTCTAGCCAGCCACTGACTGCAAACTCAACATGTCCACAACCAAATAGATAATTTCCGTCTCTACCTTTCCTTAGACTGCCCTCTGCCCCCAACATTAAACCAGCTTCTCCTCGTGTCTCCTTCACCTCCAAGACTGTCACCCTCATCATTCAGTCATCTCCCAAGATCCCTCTACTACCACCTCTGAATCCCAACTTGGCGTGGACCACCATCATCACGTGCCTGTTACGTTACAGCCAAAATGTCCTAATTGGTCTCCCCACTTCCTGTCCTGTCCTTCTAGTCTTCATTCTTTTTTTCCTTCTTTTTACTGAATTCATTGGGATAACACTGGTTAATAAAATTATACAGGCTTCAGGTGCACAATTTGATAACACATCATCTGTACACTATATTGTGTGTTCACTACCCCACAGTCTTCATTCTTGATTCCTCCAGTGGCCTCCTTCTCCTTAGAATTAACCTAGAACTCCTCATCGTGGTCTACAAGACCCTACATGAGCTGGCACTGGGATTGTCTCTCAACTTCTTTTGTTTCTGTCACTCTGCCACAGCCTCTCTAGACTTCTCCAATTTCCTCCAAAACACACATCTCATGGCCTTGGCCCTTGCCATTTCCCCATGGAATCCTGGAATGCTCTTCTTCCAGATCTTCATCTTGCTCTTTCTCATCCTGTATGTCTTAGCTCATAAGTCAGGCCTTTTCTGTTCTCCCTGTCTTAGGTGTGTCCCCTCTGTCACTCTCACACATTTCCTTTATAATCCTATGACACTTGACCTATCTTGTTCCTGGTTTGTATTCACTTCCCTCTCCCATTTCCCCTCCTTTCTACCCTATCCTCTCTACCCCTCACTCCTCACTCCCCCAACACACACACACACACACACACACACACACACACACACAGTGCAATGAAATATCCCTGAGAGCAGGTACAAGGTCTGTTTTATTCACAACAGGACTACAGCCTCCAAACATTGCCTGGCATATAAAGGGCAATCAAAAACTTTGTTTATTAAAGACTGCCTGCACTTGTGGGTCTCCCTTCCCACCCCTACAGCCTACCCCACCCTGTGGCATCACATTCTCAGGAGCCAGCAGCCACTAATGGAGAGTGAATCAGAAAAGGAGGCAGAGAGAAAAGGAGGAAGTTCTGCCAGTGGATACAAGGAAAAAAGTCTGGAATGAATCTAGATACAGTCAAGTGAATCCACCTCCTCTTCAAACCCAGCTCCTTCCTTACCCACTGTACATCACCAGGACCAAAATGAAAGTCTGGTTTTGGAGTCAGAGGACAAGATTCAAGTCTTGGTGGCTCTGTGACCTTGGATCAGTCTCTGTCTCAGCCTCAGTTTCTTCATCTGTAAAAGGGAGATGGTAATGATACTTCACTCACAGGCATATATGAAGGGTAAACAAGAACTTAGAATATACAAAAGGACTTAAAATAATGTCTGGAATGTAGTAAGCACTCAAGAAATGCCAGCTGGAGGTCCTAGTTTCTGGTAGCTCAGTTAGTTAAGAGTATCTGCTGAGTGTATCAAGGTTGTTGGTTCAATCTCTGGTCAGGGCATATACGAGAAACAACCAATGAGTGCATAAATTAGTGGAACAACAAATTGATGTTTCTCCTCTCCCTCCCTCCCTTCCTCTAGAAATCAATAAATAGCCCTGGCTGATGTGGCTCAGTGGATTGGGCACCAGCCTGCGATCCAAAGGATCTCTGGTTCAAGTCCCAGTCAGGGCACATGCCTGGGTTGGGGACCAGATCCCCAGTAGGGGGTGTTCAAGAGGCAACCACACATTGATGATTCCCTCTCTCTCCCTTCCCCTCTCTAAAATAAAATTTTAAAAAATGTTTTAATATTTACATTTTTTTAATAAAAATAAATTTTTAAAAATCTGATGTTGGGGTTTATTTCTGGACTCTATTCTATTCCATTAATCTACATGTCTGTATTTATATTACTACCACACTGTTTTACTTACTGTAACTTTCTAGTAAGTTTTGAAATCAGGAAGAGTATTCTTGCAACTTCGATCTTTTTCAAGAGTGTTTCAGCTATTCCGGGTTCCTTGAGATTCAATTTTAGAATGGGTTTTTCTATTTCTGTAAAAAAAAGTGTTCTAAAAAAAAGGATATTTATGGGGAATGGGGGGGGGGAGACCGGGCGGGGGGGTGGGGTGGGATGGGAGAAATAGATTAAAAAAAAAAATGTACTTGAAAAGTAACTAAATAAAATGTAATATTAAAAAAAAAGGATATTTATGGAGATTGCATTGAATCCACCAATCACTTTGGCTAGTATTGACATCTTAATGATACTAAGTCCCATTGATGAACATGGAACATCTATCTTCCCATTTGTCTTCTTTCAGCAATGTTTTATAGTTTTTAGTGTATACAACTTACACTCCTCCTCAGTTAAGTTTCACCTCCTTGATTAAATTTATTCCTAAATATTTTATCCTTTTTGATAATACTGTAAATGGAATTGTCTTAAATTCTTTTTTGGATTTTAAGTGTATAGAAACACAATTTTTGCATGATCATCATTTCCTGTCTGTGGTCACTGATCCCAATATCCCAGATACAGACCAAAAGGGGAGTTCAGTGGCCAGGTTTGGTTGGTTTTCAGAGAGGAGCCATACTTATCCAGCCATGTGAAAGATGGAAACTTCCTCTTGTCCTCTGACAAATTGACACCCTCTCCCCTCCTCCCTTCAAAATGCCAAAGCTTCATGGCCTCTCAAAATCCATTTCCGTGATCTACTTCCCTGATCCACCTCCCCTCTCACCCACCTGCAGTAAACCCATCCTGTTGGGAGTCTATGATCTTATCAGAAGGAGTTTCATTTCAGTTTCAGAAGGTTCTGCCTTTTCCTTACAAGTGATATAATCTTTGACTACCTGTAAAAGAGGAAGATTATCCTTGTCCTACTTAGGAGAGTACAATCACCTCTAGAATGGACAGGAGCTGGCTATTGCATTTACTCCTATTTGCATATCCAAGGACACAGTAGGTGCTTAATAAGTAGTAGCCAATGTAATTGTATACACACAAGTACTTGTGAAGTGCTCTGCAAATATGGATTGAATGCCTACTATGTGTCAGGTACTATACTGGATATCAAGTATGCAAATGGTATACAAGATACAGACAGGTTTCTTGCCTTCACATATGTGACATTCTGGCTGGGGAATATAAATATTGAACAACTAAGTTTACAACTAATTCATTAATGATTATGACGTTTTACAGACAAGTACATTTGCTATGAAACAGTATAATAGTGTGAGGAGCTACCCAAGTGAGGGGTGGGGAGGTCAAGGAGGGCCTACCAGAGGAAGTGACATCTGAACTGAGATATGGAGAATGAGGAGTTAGCCAGTTTGGGAGAGGGGAATGGGGAAGATGCTGTTGAGAAACAGCATTTCCAGGCAGAGGAAAAAACTTCCTGGAGGCCCTGAGGCAAGACAAGTAGTGACTTCAAAGATACAGAGAGAAAACTAGTGTGGCTGGAGCCCTGAGAACAAAGATGGTGGTAGATCCATTGAGACTTATAGGATGCTAACTCAAGCTAGTTAGCAGCTGTCGAAGGGTTTTGAATGAGGGAGTCACTGACATGATCAGCTAACACATAGAAGCACAGCATGCAGGAAATCCGCTAAGGTCAAGTTCCTAAATTAGAGAACTTATTCCATAAACTGATTTTATACTCCCAGGCTCCTAAGTAGGTAAACATTTCTCCTTCCAGCTTTGATTTTAAAAAATTTTCCATTTTTTAAAAAAGCTTTATTAAAGTATAATTTACATACTGTAAAATTCACCCATTTTAAGTACACAACTCTCACCATAATCTAGTTTTAGAACATTTCCTTTGCCCCCAAAATATTCCTCATGCCCATTTGTGGTCAATCCCTGCCCCCACCTCCAGCCCCGACAACCACTAGTCCTACTTTGTTTCTATTGATATGCAGTTTCAGGACATTTCCTATAAAAGGAATCATACAATATGTGACCTTCTGAGTCTGATTTTATTTTCCATCATTTGTATTCCAGTGACTATATGTCCTCATAATTTCTCTAACTTGTTCATGTACCTTTTTAATAAGAAAATACGAATAAACAAAAGGAAAAAAGCTTCACTTCCCCAACAAATCTTCCCTTACTAACAGATTTCACTATAATGGACATTTTTCTTGGGTGCCCTGTGCAGTCAGAGCAACGCATCCCTGTCAAGAGACCTGGTCTCATTCCTTGGTACCTTCTAGTTAGGGGATCTGGATCTCCCAGAGCTTCTGTTTTCTTACGTGTGAAGTGAACATACTATTACTACCTACCTCACTGGTTTACAGGAGCTAATGCATCTAAGTGCTTCATACAGGGCCTGTCACTTGATAAGTGCTCCACAGAAGTAAACCATTATCACAAATTCTTCTGTTTCAACATTTATTTATTTATTGTGGTTGTATAATAATCTTTCATTGAAATATTTTCCTTTCCAGTTCTTCACTATCTGGGAATTCCACTGCACCACTGCTGATGTCACCTATGGTGTCATGAGGGTGGCAGCCATCTACATTGCAGCCCACAGACTGGGCTGTCCCAGGATCTCAACAGTACCCGAGAGTTCTCTAGCTAAAGACTGGTGACACATATGTTGGGCAGCGTTGACAATCTCGTCACAAGTGATATTTCCACTGTGCTTAATTTTTTTTTCTTCTTTCTGTCTCATGGTGGTCTTGTTAGGGCTGTGATGATCGGGGCAGAGGCAGAAGGCACTGCCTCAACCTGGGCCTGTCTGCTGAATGGTCAGTTTCACTGTTATTCGCAGACCCTTCCCGTCACTGGTTGTTTTGGTGATGTCATTGCCGACCTTTTTCAGAGACATCCCAGGGGCCGATCTTGGGGGCCAGGGCACATGTGGCACTGATTGCCCTGCCAGTGCACTTCAGGTATATGACTTTGATCTCACTGAGGTCGAGCTGCAGTGCTATGGTGGAGGTAGCAGGTGTCTGATAAACCCAGATTCAGGAAGGCCAAAGAAAGTTACACCTACATCTCTTTCAAGCCTAAAGCTGAAAGCTGTTTCAACATTTTATTTCTTAAATATATTTCTTTAAAAAAAAGATTTTAACCCTGGCTGGTGTAGCTCAGTGGATTGAGCGTGGGCCTGCGAACCAGAGGATTGCAGTTCAATTCCCGGTCAGGGCACATGCCTGGGTTGCAGGCCAGTTCCCAGCAAGGGACACACGAGAGGCAACTACACATTGATATTTCTCTCCTCTCTCCTTCCCTTCCCCTCTAAAGATAAATAAATAAAAAAAATTTTAAAGATTTTATTTATTTATTTTCAGAGAGAGAGGGGGAGGGAGCGAGAAAGGGAGACAAACATTGATGCTAAATTAGAGAAACAGTAATCAGCTGACTCTCGCACATCCCCAACTGGGGACCCAGGCATGTGCCCTGACTGGGAATTGAACCAGCACCCTTTCCATTTGCAGGACAATTCACAACCCAATGAGCCACACCAGCCTGTTTCAACATTTTAATGAGTGCATAATATTCCATTGTGTGGATCTCCCATAGTTGGTTTGACGTGGCTCTTCTTGCTCTTGAATTTGTAGTCCGGGGCCCAGTAAACTATAGCTCCCTGGCTGTTGCCTGAGAACCCAAGGATGGTTTTCACATTTTTTTTAGATTTATTTAATTTTTAGAGAGAGGGGAAGAGAGGAAGAGAAGGAGAAAAACATCAATGTGTGGTTGCCTCTTGTGTGCCCCCAACTGGGGACCTGGACTGCAACCCTAGCATGTGCCCTGACTGGGACTTGAACTAGTGACCCCTTGGTTTGCAGGCCAGTACTCAATCCATTGAGCCATACCAGCCAGGCTGGTTTTCACATTTTAAAAGGCTTGTGGGCGGTGGGGGGAATGAAAAGAAGAGTACTTTTGCTTTCTGGGTTAGGAGGCTGAAGTGTAGAGACCTTCTGCAGCCCTAGAATTAGATCCTCAGCCAAGTCCCAAATGCCTGAAGGAGAATTCAAAGCATTCAAAGCATTCAAAGGAGAATTCAAAGGAGAATTCAAAGGAGACAAATAGGGAGGTCCTAAAACTTGATGACCTGAGGCCCAATGCCCTGACGTCAGCAAAGCCCTGGGCCTGGCCTGGTCTCCCATGGTGTTGGGATGTGAGTAGACAGGTACTGCTGGCTTGGTAGGAACATTTTTCTCATCTTTTGCTCTGGCTGCACCCCCAGAGAAGGCCCCACATTCCATACCACCCAGACACAAGTAGGATTTGTAGTGAGGGAAATCACAGAGTAAGAGGTCCCCACCTTGGGCGCAGACTCAGATGTGGAGAGTGCACAACTCACTGCTTGACCTCACCATGCTACCACTCTCCCATAACTGGGACTGACTCTATGTAAAGTGGAGACAGGCAGGGCAAGTGTCATAACCCTTGTGGCAGTAGCTACCAGGCTTTGTTACCCATCCTCCCAAAAAGAAGACCTCAGACATCTAGGTGCCTACAGGGATCCAAGGAAAAGTGGGAAATCTCTAAATAAACACCAGACTTTGCATAGCTTCTCTCTATATACCACTTATGATATTCTGGTCTCTCTGCATGGAACAAGTGTTAAGTGTTACTGATTCAAGGTACATGTCCCCAGTGCTTCAAAGACCGATATTCAAACTGTCAGAGTTTGGAGTAAGGAAAAGTTTATTGATGAAGAAGGTGCCAGCTCAGGAAGATGGGAAGCCTTTGGGCTTTTTCAAATCCATTTTAAGAGAGCATAGCATTCAGGCTTCTTTTATGTCAAGGGGAGGGAGAATAGGTAGGGCAAGAGGTGTGTGAAGATCTCAGACATCTAAGTGCCTACAGAGATCCCAAGAAGGGGGTGTGGGGGGAATCTCTAAATCTCATTGTTCCCAGTCCATTGTCCCCTGCTAATTTGGCTCCTACAAATCTTCGCCAAAAGCTCAAGCCTCAAGCAGAATTTCTCTAACAATTAGTATATCTATAGCAGGAGCTATTTGCCTGAAGGCCAGGGGGAAAATGCAGACTAGAATTAAGAGAGTGTCAAAAGAGCAAATCTTTCACTCTGTTACAGTTTTCCCTTCACATACAAATGCTGCTCTTTCCTGACAGGGCCCACCTGGCCTGGCATCCCTGCACCTCATCCTCTCTGCTTCCGGCCACTAGCTGGCGCTGCTGAGCCAGGCCCTGTTTTCCTGGTCCCAGCAGGCTGGTGTCTCCCCTAACTTCTAGTTCCTGACAGGTACCAGCAGTATAAGAAAGAACAGATTTCCATCAAGACCAACATCCCTTTGATCCTTCATAGGAGGTGGGACTGACTGGAATGAAATAAAACTGGAGGAATAAAGGTATTGTAGAAACAGGTGCCTGACCTATAAAGAAATTCTGTTCTAGATAACATATATTATACAGACACTGTTTCTAATGAGAGGAGGGACTTATTTTCATCATTGTTTTAATTTGTTGTCTTACAAATGTTTACAATTTTGCATTTTTCCTATTTGGGTGAAAGAAATAATTTTTTTTAAAGATTTTATTTATCTTTAGAGGGGAAGGGAAGGAGAGAGGGAGAGAAACATCAATATATGGTTGCCTCTTGTGGGTCCAGTGCTGGGAATTGGCCTGCAACCCAGGCATGTGCCCTGACTGGGAATCGAACCACTATCATCTGGTTCACAGGCCCGCGCTCAATCCACTGAGCTACACCAGCCAGGGCTAGAAATAATTTTGATTATATCAGCTGAATTCAGCCTGTAAAAAGGATGTTAAGTTATGGGTAAAATATACAAATCAAGAGAAATATACTGCACAAATTCTATATTAAAAAAGTAAAATAATATTATTTTATAGTATATGACAATTATCATGAAATCCAAATTTCAAGTCCTCGCCAGATAGCTTGGTTGGTTAGAACCTCATCCAGATATTCCAAAGTTGTAGGTTTGATCCCTGGTCAAATTCCAGGACACATACAGGAATCAACCAATGGATGCATAAATAAGTGAAACAACAAGTCAACGTTTCTCTCTCTCTCCCCCTTCTCTCTCTTTCTAAAAAGTCAATAAATAAAAAATTTAAAGTAACAAATTTTGGTGTCCATAAATAAAGTTGTATTGAAACACAGCTATGCCCAATTGTTTATATATCATCTTTTGCTGCTTTGCAACAGAGTTGAGTGCCTACCAAACATGATATGGCCACAAACCTTAAAGATACACTATCTGGCCTTTTATAGAAAAAGTTTGCTGATCTCTGCTGTAGGTAATTTCTCATTTCTGCTTTATGAAAAAGCACTGCAAGAAAATCCCAGCCTCACTGGAGTCTCCTGGCTTCCCTGTGTCCTGCCAAATGGATGGTTTTTCTCTACCCATCTTGTCCTTTCTTTACTGCAGCACATAGTCTACCCTCAAGGATTTGCCTTTATTTATACAGTCCTTCCCTCCCACTTTGCCTCGTTATCGCCTCTCTAGGTTTTAGTTTCAAAGTCTGCCTCAGGAAAGCTTTCCCAGACATCCCACTCCCAGCCTACTCCATGTTGTTTTCCTTTTGTCTTTCCCTTCACTAAACTTAAGCCTCGTGAAGTCAGGCACTGGGTCTATTGAAGTACCCTATACATTTACTGTTAGAATAAATGCACCCTTACTGCTAAATATCTTAAACCCAATTTCACATAGGAGAATACATACTTAAGAGATGGAATATCTGTTGTTAAATTGCTGTCCACAAAAGTACCTACCAACACTAAGAGTGCTAGTTAACTGGAGTTTTAAACTACTGTCTCTGTTTTTAAAAAACAAGTTACAAAAAAACAACTCAGCTTTAATAAGGAATGTGTGCCCGGTAAAAAAGAAAAACTCAAAGTTTAAATTTCACGTGGTGACTAAAAATACTGCACAAAGCACTGATCCCTTACATAAAAGCACGTACTAACTTACTTATCTCAATTTCCTTAATTGTAGCAACAGAGAAAAGCCACAAAAACTTATCTTTCACCAGAAACAAAAACCCAAAGCCAACGACTACCGGCAGAAAAACGTAGAGCATAAAGGACAGCACTATATAGCACAAAGCACATAGAGAAGAAATTTCAAACACCTCTTCTTTTCTTTCAGAGTTTCAAGGGCGCCAGGACCAACGATCACTAGCTGCCCGTACTGCAAAAAATTATGCTTCCGAAATCTCTTGATGTCGATTCCGCACGTAGAGCAACCAAGCTGCTCTACGTGTGCCACTCACGACAGAAGCCCTTTTTGCTTACAGAGTTCCGAAAGGAGGGTGGCAGTAGTGGCGAATACCTATTTTGGTATAAGTGAATAAAAAGAAAGTACACAGGTTCCTATTCCATGTTCTAGAAGTTGAGATTTCCAGTCCTCCTGAGCCAGAGAGAGTTTTTTTTTTACCAAGAGAGTATGACTTGTCTTTTGATTTTTGTTTAGAAGCAAAGGCAAAAAACACTGAGTTAATATGCAAATAGCGCAGTGCTTGCTGGGAAGGAGCCTGCGAGCGTAGGGGGTTGGGGCGGGAAGGAGAGTTACTGGAGGGAATCGAGCTCTACATTGCAGTGAGCCGTTCCTGTCGTCCGCTTCGTAGGAAAACCTGATTCTTAGGGGGTATGGGTACCTATGTGAGGAAACTCGAATTTCCCCCCACCCTAATAATATTGAAAATGCACTAACTTGTACCACTCCTTGAAGCCACTCCAGCACGCGAGCTCTAGAGCACGGATCATTATAAGAGCTAGCGAAGCTAATTAGCATTATGTCAGTGTGTTCATAAGGTGGAATGCTATCCGCAGCACCTTCAAGGATTGAGTTAGACATCAAAACACACCTGATAAGAGGCGCTGAATAACGTACAGCATGATACCATTAACGAAGGAAAAAAACAATACTGCTCTTGGAATGATGAAGTAGATCTTTATCAACAGATATAAAAATAATTGAGTGAAAAAAGTGTTGAATGACACCAGTAATGTAATAAAGGGCACACACGTGTGTACCTAAGACCCCGTGTTTTACATTTTCTACGGTCCTATATTTGTATGTATTAACTTAAAACAAACAAAAAAGCACTGGCTGGTGTGGCTCAGTGGATTGAGTGCTGGCCAGTAAACTGAAAGGTTATGGGTGGGGTTCCCCCGCCCCCCTCCCCGGACAGGGGTCGTGGGACAGGTCCCCAGTTGCAGGTGAGGCAACCAATCCATGTTTCTCTACCTCTCTCTCTCTCCCTTCCTTCTTCTCTAAAACCAATAAGCAAGTCCTTGTGTGAAGATTAAACGTGTATGTATATATATAGCCTGTTAGGCATTTTACTTTCCTTAATATAACAATATGTGGAGGTCCCTGACCTCTACAAAGTAGAAGCTGCAAGAGAAGGAGTCATATAAACAGCTTACACTATAATAGTTAACAGATGTGTAATACAAACTGATGGAAGCCTAGATACTTGCTGTCAACTCTGTCTGTTGAGGACTCCACCAGTCATTTCCTAAAAACAAATCATCTGACCTCTACCCTCCAATGCCTTCCCATTGCGCAATAAAGAAAATTCTGTGTCCCTACCATGGACTACAAGGCCCTGCCTGAGCTAACTCCTGCATGCCTGTCCAACCTCAGACTGCCACTCTTCCTATCACCTATTAAGCTCTATCCAACCTGGCCATCTTGGTCCTTGGATAAGCTTTTTCCTACCTCAGGGCCCTCCACCACCCAGCTAGCTAAATCTAATTTACTCTGGTATTCTTTCCCTTTACACTTTTGTATACTTGCTAAGTAGTCTGTTTCCCACTTCAGACTGTAAACTCTCTAAGGGAAAATATTGTCTGTCTTATCTACTAATACCCAGCACCCAGCAAAAAGCTTGGTGCACAATGAGCAGTCTATTTGTTGAATGAATGTACATTAAAATTGGGTCTTGAAAAGATGGAGTGCAAAATTTTAAAAATGGTACACCAGACTATTGGGAGAGTAAAGACAGCAGTGGCAGGGAAGTAAGACTAGGAACATGGGGGAGGGTGTGGGTGGAGGTGGGAGGGTAGAAGGGGGATAAACGCTAACGGAGGTGGGGGGAGCCTAAGAAGATGGCTTGGAACCTAATGGTGAGGGGGCCTCCATTCTGTGAATTTGGATGAATGAGTGAGTACAAGGGTGGATTGGAAATCTAGTGGGATTAGGATGGGAAGAAAGAACTGTGAGGGCAGGTTGCTGCACTAACCCAGGTGAGACGCACCCCTTGATTCCTGCGGGTAGTTACAGTCACTTGCTTTGGCTGTCACAGACCTTTTTACATTCCTTTGTGTTTAATTATCTTAGTGTGGGAACCCGGGCTCCAGAAGGGGCTTACTGGAAACAGGTCTTGTTTAGATACCTAGCACCTGGTAAATGAAGCAGTTCTAGGTATTTTATGGACGAAATAATGGAAAGAATCAGTATAATAGTTAGAGGACAGATTCAAAGTTTGGAGTTAGAATTCTAAATTCGAGATAAGACTCAGAAGTTATCAGCTAAGACCTTGCTTTATCGCTTACATACTTCCTTTAAAACAAAATGATTTATCTGAGGTAAGGAGCTTGACAAAATTCCTGCTACTAAGCTCTCAATTATTATTAATTGCCAATTCACACGCACAACCGGCCTCACTTGTCCCTAGATTCTTGTGCTGCCAACTCCACTGTTGGTTCCAACAGGATACGTAAGGGATGCTGCTGTCCCAGGTGATTATCGCTGTGCTGCTATCACGACAAAGGCACCAGCCAAAAATGGCGACCTCTAACCCGTAAGAGGACATCATTACCGGTCATGGTGGCGATAGACACGACAGACGGGAAGATACAGCTAGGGCAGAATTCGTAAAGCTGGGGTCGAAGGCGCTGAGCCCGCCCACGTTTCCAGTCAACATCAGCAGGAAAAAAACTCCACTGCTAGGAGCTCGGCAACAACCCAAGACAGCGACCACGTGTCAGAAGGCAATCTGCGTCTGCGCAAATCAGGCGCGCGCCCGCCGGCCGGAAGAGCCGCGCGTTTCCGGGTTGGAGGCGGGGAGCGGTGCCGGAAGGACTCGGGGAGGGCCGAGCAGTCTGACCGGCTGCCGACACGATCGCTTCACTGGGGCAGTCTCTGCATATCATGGGGAGATAGACCTGCTGCCTGTGAGTCTTGGGCCCTGGCAGTTGAGGAAAAAGAGCGGGAGGAGGGAGTCAGGACCCAGACCCATAGTGGGTCAGTGTTTGAAGAGGCAGGTTGTTGAGACAGGACTGCGAGGAATCAGGCTCTTGGGACGGGACTGAGGGGATCGGGGATCGGAGAAGACGCGGCTACGGGGACCCGGGCTCCAGACCAGACTTAGGGAACAGGAACAGATGTGAGTTCGCTGGCACCTGAGAGAAAGCGGTCTGAGAGGGACAGGATTGTGAGGACCCGGGCTCCTAAGAGGAGAGTGGTCGGAACGGAACGGGGCGTGAAGACCCCGGCTCCTGAGAGGTAAAAGCGGAGCTGTGAGGACTTGGGCTCCTAGGAGGCAGAAGTGGGACAGTAAAGACCCGGGCTGCTAAGGATTCAGAAACAGCAGAAAGACTTTGATTCTTGAGGGGCAGAAACAGTAAGGGAACTTTTGGGTTTGGGAGGAACAGGAGCGGGCAGTTAAGAAGGGCTTCTATGGGGACAGGATCGGGGCTTGGAGACTCCGAAGTACCTGAGGGAAAGGGCTGTGAGGACCCGAACTCCTAAAAGCAGGGTATCAGGGGCCGTGGCTGTGAGATCAGTCTCTAAGGGAAAGGAAGAGAATTCGGAAAACTATGGTGATCCGGTTTTTTTTTTTCCCCCTCATATTCTCTGAACCCAGAGTGGTAAAGGATGTATTCAGAAGATTTCATCACTCTGCCTCTTTGGCTTTTGGCAGCTTTTCTTGTGTCAGATCCTTAATCTAGGAAGGCCACATGCATTATTCTTGCGAAACTGATGTGAAGTTGAAGCAGTTTGAACTCAGTTATGTACTTGACAAGTGCTTTAAATTCCATTCCCCTCTACCCTGACTGAGTGCAGATCTCTACCTCTCATACAAAAGAATGTCAGAGATGAAAGGGCCCGAAAGATAATCTTTTTAAAATTCCTGTTTTACGAGCAAAGAGGGCTTAGGATCACAGTGAAGCCATGCTGATTAGATCATGATTTTGGTGCCGTACCCTGCTGTACCTAGCAAGTAGAAGATACTTGGTTAAAATTTAAAAAAGGCTTGGCTAACATCCCTTGAAAACATGCTTCTTGAATCTGCTCTAACTTCAAACCTAAGGGAATTTTCACAGATTCTACTACTTTATTTTTAGCGTTGCTACTGTATTCACATTGATACAGTGAATGTCACTACCAGTTAAGAAAGTTTTCAATGAAGCCCATCCATCCCGCAAAAGATGTAGTAAGCCATTTAAAAGTTGCAGATAAGTACTGCTGTATCCTGTAGTTTTAGCATAAGCATTCACTGGAGATGGCTGCTTTTAAATCGGGTTGTCAGAGAGACATGGACCAGTCACTTTTCTTCAGTAATATCTTGTACTGAACCTACTCAGACTAACCAGCAATATCATAAGCACCCTCAAGTATTTTTAAATTTTTATTGACTTTATTAGGGTGACATTGGTTGATAAAATATAGTTCTCAGGTGTACAATTATGTAATACATCATCTGTATATTGTATTGTGTGTTCACCCCAAGTATTAGATCTTAGATCCTTTAATTATCACTTACAGCCCCTCAAATTAGATATTGTTAGTCCCATTGTACAGACAAGGACATTGGTTCAGAGATTAAGTACCTTGTCTAAAATCACACGGTATTAAGCGGCCCAGCCCTAGTCAAACCCAGTTATGTATTTGATTAATTTTTTTCTACCTTTCTATGTGATTTCTGCTTCATGTTTGTTTGCCCATCAGGAAAATGGAAGTAGTAGTTTTACAAAGCATATTATTGAATGAATTCACTTCTCCTCCTTAAGACTCAATGCCGAGTACTATAACTTACTAGGATAAGTTATGTAGTGTGGTATTTGAGGAGAACTAAATTCCTGTGTTTTTATTTTTATTACTATTTTTCTTTTTAAATTTCTGTGTTTTTAAAGAAACATAGATATTCAAGATAGAAAAAGAAAAACAAAATAGGACCTGAATAGAACTTTTTAGGAGACCAAGAAAGGCCAGTTTGAAACAAGGGTTTAAGTTAGATTAACTTTACAATTGTAACATAACTAGATGATTGAGGAAATTGGGATAACTTAGTTGAAACTATTTTTTCCCAATGAGTTAGCCTATGCTATTTGCAGATGCCTATACTGTATGTATAGTGACCAAAACTTACACCAAATTATGCGGTTAATAAGTATGCTCATGCCATCATTTTGGAGTACTTAATGGTTCAGTGATAATTTGTTACTGGATTAATAGCTTCACCTTCATTTACAGAATGTACTTATTTCACTCCTTGGTGGCTCTAATATTGATTGAATTATTATAGTAGGATTTCAAACTACTTGATCAGAAAATCATTGTGTTCGAGTAGAAATGAACATGGAACATACTACTTTTGACCTGAGGTCTTTGGGGAAAGCTCCAAAATACTGTGGAGGCAACATGTCAGCAGTGCTTATAGTCTGCACTGTGAAACTGGTGTGTCAGAGACAGGAGACAAACTTTGAACTCGGTACATATGAATTTAATTTAAAATCTTACCCTAATTATTAGAGCTGGAAGGGACTTTAAAATTTGCCTGGTCCTGCTGTGGAAACTCTGGACACAGGGACCTCACTTAACTCGGTGGCAGGGTACCCAACCCTCCTGAGCTGGATCTTCTCCTGTCAGTCTCCTGCTGACCATTTGTCTCTACTGTTTTATTTCAATCTACTTTTCTTTTTCTAATGTCTATCATCATAAGAATGATTATAGGATGCCACCAACACGTATCAGAATGGGTGAAACCTTTTAGTTTTAAAACACTCAAGTTTATAACTAACATTTAGGAGAGCATATATATTAGTGAACATTGAAAACATGTTCTCCTTTGTGCTTACTGTGTACCACACACTCTTTAAGTGCTTTAGATACATAAACTTTGAATTGCCACAACAGTCCCATGAGATATACTTTATGATTAACTCCATTTTACAGATGAGGAAATTGAGGCATAAAGAGATTAGGCAACTTGCTCAAAGTTGCCTAAAGTTAGTAAGTGGCAGAATTGGTACTTGAACCCAGATACTGTCACCAGAGTCCATGCTCTTGGCCACTGTATTGTATTGCCATTGTATTAAGTCTAAGCCACCTAAATAGGTTCCAACTACTTCAAAAACGAGTGGAGAAAACTCATACTTCTCTTGCTTTCAAGTGTTACACACTGTAATTAATTGATTCTTTTTGGTTCCTTTAGGCCGGGAAGTAAAGCCAGTGAGGAAATAAACAATTAAGTAGAAAACCCAGCCATTAAGTCAAATCATGCACCACAGCGGCCTTTATGCCATCAGGGTGGTAGTCCCCTTGTCTCCACATTTTGTGTAAATAATAAGTTCCTAAATGTTTCAGAGATAAAAGGATGTTAAAGATAATCTGATCTTCTAGTCTCTTATTTTTCTTCATTAAAAAAAAAATTGTTAATGGAACAGATGCCCAGAGAAGGCCAGGTCTTGTAACTATTACAAGGTCTCCACTGGTTTCTTACCTTCTGAAAAATCAGATCCTTTTAATACAATAATAGCATTGCAACTGGATTTCTATTTGAGGAACAAAGTTGCTAAAAGCAAAAGCAGGACTTGTCATCCTCAGCCTTTCAACCACAGTTTGAATGTGATGGGTTCAGGGGAGGGAGAACATGCTCGGCTATTAAACTCGTGGCCATACAATATTGATTACTGGCGCATGGGCTTTCTGACTTTGGGAATCTCTTCATAGCACATGATTTCCACGTAGTAGGTGCTAGTCAGGGTTTACTATTATAATTGTCCTCTCAAACTGTCCCATAGTTAATGCCTCTGTTTTTTATACAGCAGTATATCTCTATCTTTTGGCATTTTAAGGTGTGAGAGTTAGAAATTTGAGTAGCCCAAAGGCAACCATGCTCAGTGACATAATGGAATTCAGGTTATTTACAGTCACTTCATAATGACTCTCCATAATGATATGGAGAGTCATTAACCATTCTGATCAAGCTGTGATATTTTGTTTTTTACATTTTCACATAATAAAATTTTCCTTTTGTGGGGTATGGATCCATGAGTTGTAACAAGTGCATACAAGGGAGGGACCTAACAAAAACCCCAGAATTATCTCCTGGAGGCCCCTTGTAATACAGGCTTCCCCTGCTACGTGAGTGTTTTAGGAAACCATCTGTATTTGTACCAGCTGGTGGTGTTGTGAGAGGTTGCATTTGGTTTCAGTGATTTTTTTTTTTTTAACTCAGTGTCATTAACCATTTCATGTTGGGTGATTTACGACTGCACCTGTCTACACAGCACTGAGTGATCAACAGTTTTTGACCAAAAATGGCATGACCCCCGTGCCCCACCCACTGTATTCCCCCTGTCTCACGCTGAGCAACTTTTGTTTCCCTGAGTGAAAAAAGTCCTCAGACGGAAATGTTTTGCTGATGTGGAAGAGATGAGACAAAAAAACAACAGAAACCCTGAAAGGCATCAGAATCAACAAGTTCACAAACTTTTAATCAGTGAAAAAAAAACTTCTCAATAGGTATTTGAATACGTTGAAGGTGACTGAAGTTTAAACCTGTTAGAATAAATATACAATTTTTTATAAACAAATTCCAGGGTGTTTGGGGTCCCCTCTCATACTGTGATGTAAGCACCGTAACATTCAGGTTACCTAACAGTTACACCACTCCCAAAATTTCCCTTATACTGCTCCTTTGTAGACAAACCCTCCCCCACTGAAACCCCTGACAACAACTGATCTGTTCTCCATCCATGTAGCTTTACCTTTTCCAGAGTGTCATATAAATGGAATCATACAGTAAGTAACCTTTTCAGTCTTTTGTCTTTCACTTAGCATAACACATTTGGGATTATCCATGTTGTTGCATGTATCAGTTCTTTCTATTGCTGAGTTGTATAGATAAACCTAGTTTGTTTATCCATTCACCAGTTAAAGGGCATCTATCTGGATTGTTTCCAGTTTGGGGCAGTTATAAATAATGTTGCTATAACATTTACATACTGATTTTTGTGTAAATACAAGTTTTCATTTCTCTGGGGTAAATACTTGAGAGTGGGATTATTGGGTCACATAGGCACATATTTAACTTTATCAGAAATTGCCAAACTTTTCCAAAGAGACTGCATCATTTTACATTCACATCATAAATGTATGTCTATTTCAGTTGCTTCACATCCTCTCCAGCACACTTGTTTTTTCTTTTTTAAATTTTAGTTGTTCTAGTAGGGATTTAGTGGTCTCATTGTGGCCTTAATTTGCATTTCCCTAATGACTAATGACTATTGAGAATCATTTCATGTGTTTATTTGCCATCTATATATCTTCTTTGGTGAGGGATCGCTTCATACATTTTGCCCATTTTTTATTAGTTTTTGTTGTCTTTTTAAATTTGTATTTATTGATTTTGAGAGAGAGAGAGAGAGAGAGAGAGAGAGAAACATCAATTTGTTCCACTTATTTATTCACTCATTGGTTGATTCTTATATATGCCCTGACTTGGGATTGAACCTGCAACCTTGGCATATTGGGAAGATGCTCTGACCAACTGCGCTGCCCGGCCAGGATGGGGTTTTTTGTTTTCTTATTGTTGAATTTTAAGAGTTTTTTGTATATCCTGGATATAAGTTATTTGTCAGATATGTGATTTGTAAATATTTTCTCTTAGTCTGTGACCTATCTTTTGATTTTCAGAATAGAAGTTTTCTATTTGGGTTAAGTCCACTTATTAATTTATTTCTTTCGTGAATTGTGGTTTTGGTGTTGTAGCTAAGAACTTTGCCTGACCCAAAGTCATGATAATTTTCTCCTAAGGTTTCCTCTAAAATTTTTATATTTTTACATTCTTAAACCTGTCATAAGTTTTGAATTTATTTTTATATAAAGTGTGAGATGTAGGTCAAGATTCACTTTTGTGGTTACCACTATATTTTTTGCTATACTTAAAAACAGAGGTCAGTATTACCTGTTTCTTCCAAGAAAACAAACCAAATAATAGTTTTTTAAAAAAATTTTAAGGTCTTATTTATTTATTTTTAGAGAAAGGGGAAGGGAGGGAGAAAGAGAGGGAGACAAATGTCAATATGTGGTTGCCTCTCAGGTGCCCCATACTGGGGACCTCGCCCGCAACCCAGGCATGTGCCCTGAGTGGGAATCAAACCAGCGACCCTTTAGTTCACAACATGCACTCAATGCACTGAGCTACACCAGCCAGGGCAGTTTTTAAAATTTTTTATAGGTAACTTATATGCAGATAGTACAGAATTTGGGATATACAATAAGAAGTAAGTATAGTAGAAAATTTGGGGTATTCAATGACAAGTAAGTTTTCTCCCACCTCCCAAGGCAACCACTGTTATTAGTTTCTTGTGTATCTTTCTAGGAAGAATTTATGCATTTACAGTTGTGTATCTGTGTGTCTTAATAAATGATAGCAAATTATTCTTACTATTCTATACCTTACATTTTTACTGAATAGTGTTTCTTGGAGATTATTTCACGAGCTTCCTCTCATTAAAAAAAATAGCTTTATTGAGATACCTTTCACTTGTACAGTTCACCCATTTAAGTGTACAATTCATTGTTTTTTGGTACATTCAGGACTGTGCAACTGTCACTACAATCTAATTTTTGAGTATTTTGTCCTTAAAAAAAAGCACCAAAACACCATACTATTAGCAATCAGTCTCTTTTCCTTTCCCCCACCTCCCAGCCCTAAGCAACTAACAGTCCAGTTTGTGCCTTTATATATTTGTCTATTCTGGACATTTCGTATAAATGGAATCATATAATATCGTATAATATGTGGTCTTCTGCTACTGGTTTCTTTCAATATAATATTTATTTTATTTATCTATTTTTAGAGAGGGAGAAGGGTTGAGAAAGAGAGAGAAAGAAACATCAATGTGTGATGCGGACACTGGCCTGAGTGCCCGTGGCATTCACATGGACTATAGAGTCCTGTGGAGGAAAAGGGATGGAACAGCCACTCTCTCAAGGGGAGAGCACCCCCCCCCACCCTTGCCTTGACAGGTTTTTATTGGCTTTATTTGCATAGGAATACAGGGCCTACACACACACACACACACACACACACACACACACACAGCTCATCAATCATTGTCAGGCAGTAATGATCAAACAATAGATAACATTAAAAAAACTCTGAGGGCTAACTCTGAGTCAGGGTCAGGGGCCAGAAAACTTTGGGGAACAAACTCATTTTATGCTTGGACCTTTATCATTTAAATTGTGGGTATTAGCAAAGTAGGTCTCATAGGATTTTATGCATTCTTTCCTAGGTCTGATTGCCCTAGGGATCCCGCCCTTACCCAAACAGAGCCCCACCCACCTCCAGCATTATTTCAGGCTTAAGTCAGGCAGGGGAAGTAAGGCAGCAGAGAGATTAGAAGACTTGTTGCAGACAGAATGAGGACTCAGGCTATGTCAAAGTTGAGGGGTGACGGTTCCCAACAAATATGTGGTTGCCTCTCCAGTACCTCTCACTGAGGACCTGGCCCACATCCCAGGCATGTGCCCTAGATTGGGAATTGAACCACTGACCCTTTGGTTCGCAGGCAAGTGCTCAGTCCAATGAGCCACTCCAGCCAGGGCTCAGCATAATATTTTTATGACTCTCATTCTTTCTAAGTGTATTCCATTATGTAGTTATACCCTACTCTGTTTAACAATACCACTTTTGATGGACATTTGGGTTGAAATTTCTTGTATGTGTAGTATTCTATCACATACAAGTTATTAACGTAAATAGCTAAAAATGAAAGTATGGGATCAAAACAATAGATACTTTTAAAATTTGGGTGGATACTATTAAGTAGCCCTTTATAGTGACCTGTAGCTAACTTATATTCTCTTCAACCCCCAAAAGTATGAAATGACTCTATAAAGTTTTCAAATACAGTGTGTATAAAACTTTTTCATCATTGCCAAATGGGGAATAAGAGGTAGCTCAAAAAAATTTTTAAGAAAAGGTAGCTCATAGTTTTAATTTGCATTTTATTATGAACTACAATAAGAATTACTTTATTATTTTAACAGCTATTTGAATTTCTTTTTCTTGTGCTGTCATATTTTTTGCAATTTTTGGGGGGGTAGTTGTTTATTGATTTGTAGATAATTTTTGCTAGTTTGTCTTTTTTCCTTTGACTTATTATGTTTGTTGCCATATAGACATTTTTTATTTTTATAAAATTTAACATATCAGTCTTTTCTTTTATGGCTCCTGAGTTTTAGGTCATCTTAAGAAGGATTACAGTTATTCTTGAGAATATATTTTTCTAATTTTTAAAAATCAAGCCCTGGCTGGTGTGGCTCGGTGTGAGCTCTGGCCTAAGAATCAAAGGGTCTCCAGTTCCATTCCCAGTCAGGACACATGCCTGGGTTGCAGGCCAGGTCCCCATTCGGGGGCACCTGAGAGGCAATCACACATTGATGTTTCTTTCCCTCTCTTTCTCCCTCCCTTCCCCTCTCTAAAAAAATAAATAAATAAAATCTTTTTTTTTAAATCGAGGCAATTTTAGACTTATATGCAATTGCAAGAAATAATAAAGAGCAATCCCTGTACACTTTGCCCAGTTTTCCCTACTGGTCACATTTTGCAAAACTTGTGTAATACAACCAGGATATTGACATTGATACAACCTACCAGTCTTACTCAGACTTCCCCAGTGTGGGTTACACACTTTCATTGGGGTGTGTGTGTGTGTGTGTGTGTATTAAGTCTTACACAACTTGGTCACTTTTTTCATTTAATCCATCACCATAGTCAGGATACCACAAGGGTCCCTGGTATTGGCCTTCTCTAACCCACCACCCTGTCACCCAACCTCTGACAACTACAGTAATGTGTCCTCGATTTCTAAAATTTTGTCATTTTTAACAGTTATATATAAATGGAATCATACAATATGTACTCTTTTTGTATTGGCTTTTGTTCCACATAATTCTCTATAGAGGTTTATCCAAGTTGTGTGTTTAGTGTGTTTCTATTGCTAAGTAACACATATTCTGTGGCATGATGTACTACAGTTTAACCATTTACCTGTTGAGAGACAGCTGAGCTGAATCCTGGTTTTGGCTCTTACAAATAAAGCTACTGTGAACATTCATGCACAAGTTTTTTGTATCAACATAAGTTTCCATTTCTCTAGGATAAAGCCTAGGACTACAGTTGCTGGGTCATATGTTAGTTGCATGTTTACTATTTTTTTCAAATCAGTTTTACTAAGGTATAATTTGCATACAGTACAATGTAGACATTGTAATTTCATGGTTCTATGAATTTTTTTTAAATCCTCACTCGAGGATATGTTTGATTTTAAAGAGAGAGACAGAGACATCAATGTGAGAAACGACCCCCCACACGCACCCCAACCAGAGATCAAACCCACCACCTTTTGGTGTACGGATGACTCCAACCAGCTGAGCTGCCTGGCCAGGGCTGGTTCTGTGAGTTTTGTTAAATGTATGCAGATATGTAGGCATCACTCCACTGAAGATACAGCACTTTTATGTCACCTTAGAAACTTCCCTCGTGCCTCTCTGCAGTCCGCCTCTGCCCTATCAGGAGAGATCAGTTTTACTAGTGACAGAATTTCATACAAATGTAATCACACCGTATATATTCTTTTGAGATGGGCTTTTTTCCCCTACTTAAATATTTTAAGATTCATCCTTGTTTTGTGTTTATTTGGTTCTTCCTCTTTTTTAATAAGCTATTTCTTAAAACAGTTTTAGATATACAGAGAAATTGCAACAATAGTACAGAGTTCCCATATACCCTATACCCAGTTTCTTCATTACTGACACCTTATTTGCTGTAATTAATGAACCAATATTGAAATGTTACTGTTAACTAACATGTATAATTTATTCAGATCCTGGGTTTCGCCTAATGTCCTTATTCTGTTCTAGGCTCCCATCCAGGATGCCACGGTGCATTTAGCGCTCATGTGCATTTAGGTTACTCTGAGAGCGCATGCTTAGATTTTCAAGAAACTGCATACTGTTTTACAGAGTGGCTGCACCTTCTACTTTCCCGCTAGCAGTATACGAGTGATCAGGTTTTCTACATCCTTGCCAGCATTTGGTAAGGATTTTTTTTTTAGGCATTCTGATAGGTATGTGGTTATATCTCATTGTAGTTTTAATTTGCCTTTCTTTATTTTTTAAAAGATTTTATTTATTTATCTTTAGAGAGAGAGAGAAGAGGGAGGGAGGAAGAAAGAGAGGGAGAGATACATGGATGGTTGCCTCTCATACGCCCCCAACTGGGGACCTGGCCTGCAATCCAGGCACATGTGCCGACTGGGAATCAAGCCAGCAACCTGGCTCACAGGAGAGCACTCAATCCACTCAGCCACACCAGCCAGGGCTAATGATTTTTCCTTTTTTTAATGATTAATGATGTTGAACATCTTTTCATGTACTTATTTGTCACCTGTATATTTTTGGTGAAATGTCTGGTCATCTCTGTTGTCCATTTTTTAATCAAATTACCTTTCTTTTAAACTGTTGAGTTTTGAGAGTTCTTTACACATTCTCGGTATTAGTTGGAAATGTAGCTCGTCAGTATTTTCTCCCAGGCTGTAGCAGACAGTACCAAAGCCTATATATACCATGTTATTTCCTATACATACTTTCCTATGATAAAGATTAATTTGTAAATTAGGCACAGTAAAAGATTAACAACAATAACTATTAAAATAGGACAATTATAATAATGTAGTGTAATAAAGGCTGTGTGAATGTGGTCACTCTCCCCAAATACCTTTTTGCACTTACCTTCTTTGTTGACGTGAGATGAGATGGTGACAAGGCCTACGTGACAAATGGAGTGAGGTGAAGGGCGTACGTAAGCACTGTGCCATAGCATTAGGCTGCTCTAAGGGTCACGTGGACATAAGCACTGTGATGCCAGAACAGTTGATCTGATAGCCCAGATGGCTACCAAGTGACACACTGCAGGCAGCATATACAGTGTGGATATGCTGGATGAAGGGATGATTCATGACCTGGGCACAAGTGGGCGGGGCGGCATGAGATTTCATCACGCTGTGCAGAAGGTCATGCAATTGAAAACTTATGAATTGCTTATTTCTGGAATTTCTCACGTAATACTTTCAGACTGTGGGGTTAACTGAAGCTGGAAAGTGAAACCTTGGATGAGGGGTGGGGAGCAGACTACTGTATTTCGATGTCAGCCATCTTTGCCTATCCTGATTCTTCTGGTGGTAGCATTTGTGGGCAAGGGAGAAAGCATAGACCTTATGTGGTTAACAACAAACAAACAAGCAGTCCTGATACCCTGCTGTCCCCCTCAGCTGGCTCTTGGCCAACAAGTTTCTTTTGGTCATGTGACCAGTGTACATAGTTGCTTTTATTAGGGGAAGCCAGGGGAAGATGTCCTATTAGAAAGTTAGAAGGTATGTTGGGGAGGAACTCAGCAATAGGGGCAAGAGTAGAACGGATGCAGGTACCCATTCTGGTTGCTAAGCTTTACCAAGTTCTGAAAACCATTGCTTTGAGTTCTACAAGTTAAAATTCCACAACTTTGCCTGGTCAGTGTGGCTTGGTTTGTTGGAGTATCTTCCCATGCACCAAAAGATCGGGGGTTTGATTCATGGTCAGGGCAAATACCTAGGTTGTGGGTTTGTACCTCATTGGGGTGTATGCGGGAGGCAATCAGTGTTTCCCTCTCATATGTCTCTCTCTCCCCCCCTTTCTCTCTCTAAAATATTTATATACATAAAATAAAATTTAAACAAAATAAAACTCCACAGTTTTGGCCAGTTATAGTATTCATATGCTGCCAGTTTATCCCTAACAATAGAATATTCATTATACAGGAAGAGAGTCTGTGATTATAATCATTAAATAATTTTAAAAGTTGTATATGGAAAAGATGGAGATGTTTTTTATGGTGCCCAGTAGGGATAAGGAGATACGCTTCTCCGCATTCCGTTTGTCTGGATCCTGGTTGGCGAAGGTGTGCCAGGCCGTGGAGCTGAAATGGTTCTGTGGCAAAGGTGGTTCTTGATGCCAGCTGTTCATTTACAGGTAGCTTGTGAAAATGGCTGCCTCTCATTTCACCGGGCTCACAGCTGTTGCTGACGTAATTAAAGATCTAGACACTCAGATAGCTGTAAGTAAGCGCTTTGAGGCTTCTGTGGGAGGAACTTAGCGAATGTGCTTCTGATTTGTTGTGACACCAAAGCTGATGTCACAAATTCAAGTTCATGGCTCTAAAATGTAGCAATCTCAGCTGCTCCAGGCTAGGGACTCTGCATGCACTTGAAGATTGCTAACACTCAGAGAAAATTTGCTCTTGATGACCAAAAAAGACTTTCACGATTGCTAAAAATTGTGTTTATTAGGCATAGCCCTGACATACAGTTAAGCATGTTTTGAAATGTCAAAGTGAACTAATCTGTCTTCTGAATTTTTGTGATTGAGTTCTCAGTATGTGACTGTGCCATAATTTCTTTGAATTTAACATTATTTGATGTTCAATAATAGTGCATGTAGTACTTAACCATGTATTCTCTTTTTACAAAGTCTCCAAAAATGGCTTGCTCATTCTAGTTTGTTTTTGTACAAAAGATTCCTCATTTCATTTACTTATTTCAATTTGGTGGACTATGTCATTCAGCTTCTGGAGAAGAGGTGGTTGCTAAACATCAGGTGAGAGCAATGAATATTCTTCATTCCCTCCATTTTTAGTGTGCAGGTATCAGATGGTTACCATCTTTTATACACTGAAGACCTTTCAAAGTCTGATAAACCACATATAATTTTACTTTCAAAACTTATCCTTTATTACAGGTGCCTCTGGGGCTCATTTTCCTGTTTTCCTTCCACAGTTGATTGGCCTCGGTCCTCATACCTCCAGAAAGAAGCAGGATCTTGATAAGCTCTATGAGCTGAAGTCCAAAGCTCGGCAGATTATGAACCAGTTC
Source organism: Artibeus jamaicensis (assembly GCF_021234435.1). Classification (NCBI taxonomy): domain Eukaryota; kingdom Metazoa; phylum Chordata; class Mammalia; order Chiroptera; family Phyllostomidae; genus Artibeus; species Artibeus jamaicensis. The sequence continues at coordinate 13,780,554 of NW_026522057.1, forward strand.
GGCCCCTCAGCCCTCATCAACCTCTCCAATTTCTCATCCATAAAACCGGAACCAGCCAACACCCCTCCACAAGGCTCCATGGCCAATAGCACGACAGTGGTTAAGATACCAGGCACTCCTGGGTCAGGAGGGCGTCTCAGCCCTGAAAACAATCAGGTATTATCCTCTTGCTTTTTGCTCTCTGTGATCACCTCTCATCCGTTTCTTGAACCAGTGGTACTTTGAGAGATAATCCGTCTCAGATGCTGCCTCTTCCCCTCAGTTGAAAAACTTCTTTTTACCTCCATGGACTTCTGAAGTTCTAAATTGAATGATCATGTGCAACATTTATCAATTTTTACTTATAATATTTATGTGTATCTCCCCCTTTATATATAAACATATCCACACACATTAATACAACACCTTACCTATCACAAGTTTTTATATGTTTATATGTAAATATATGTGCTATATAATTATTTGATGAAATAGTTAAGTGACATAGTAAAATAATGGATTCAATATTTATTATTCTTATAATAAAAGCACTTTTGCTTTTAGTCTTTTCTCCTAGTTCCTCTAGCTGCTGCCGTTATTAATTTTCTGCAGTGATTCTAAAGTCTTCTTTCCTTTTTCTGTTTTTGGTCCTGATTCTATCCTCCAGAACCATAAGAAATAAATATAATCTCTTGGGCCCTGGCTGGTCTGGCTCAGTGGGTTGAGTGCCAGCCTGTGAACCAAAGGGTACCAGGTTCAATTCCCAGTCAGGGCACATGTCTGGGTTGTGGGCCAGATCCCTAGCAGGGGATGCATGAAGGGCAACTACACGTTGATGTTTCTCTCCCTCTCTTCCCTTGCTTCCTTCCCTCCTCTCTGAAAATAAACAAATAAAATCTTAAAAAAAAAAAAAAGAAAGAAATATAATCTCTTGACTTGGGCCTCAGAGGCTGGGTAGACTAGGATGAGAGGACGACATTGCAAGAGAGTGGGAGGAGGGACTAGCAAAGGTGAGTGGGGAGGGTTGGGCAGATAGAAAACCAGCCTACGTGGATGTGGAGTTTACTGGAGAACAGGAGATAAAATTATGTGGCTAGGATTACAGGAAGACATACTGGGCCCATACTGATCAGTTTCCATTGGAACTTTTAGTCAATAAAAAGTCTGCAAATATTTAATAGAGTAAGTAATATAATCAAAACAGTGTATGTTTTAGGAGGGTTAACTTGGCAGCCAAGAGACTAGAGAGGTAGGAAATGGGCAGACTGGAAGAAGACCAAGTCTAAGACGTTTACAATAAATCAAGACGTGTTGAAGGCTTGAATTAAGTGCTAATGCAGGATGGAGAAGAATGAATAGATCTGAGACTTCATTAACAAGTGGTTATTTTAAAAAATATTCTATTTTTCCTTATTTCCAAGTTATTCATGTTTATCACAGAAACTTTTGAAAAACACAAAGAATAAATAGCTAATAATTTTACTACCACTCAAAATAACTATGGTTAGCATTCTATTGTGTGTCTTCAATTATTTTTAATGGTATATACATGTGACATGACATTTCCTCTATGAAAGAGAGATAGTTATACGTACTTATACAAAGATTTAGTTATACAAAGATGATCACATGTTCCCTGCCCTCAGGGAGCTTTCAGCCTATTGAGTCAGAAACAGGTAAGTTTATAATTGTACGTAATGATAGAAGGATATACGGGGTACAGTAGAGGCCAAAGGAGGACATGAATGCTTTTCCCTGGGCGGGCTAGAAAAAGCATCAGAAAGGAGGCACCATGAGCCAAGCAAGGAGGAAGAAGGATGGAAGAGCATGTTCAAAGGCAAAGATCACAGCAAAAGTATGATCTGTGGTGGTCAGAAAATTGTAAATTATTTAATGTGGAGGGAAACTGAGGCACAGTGAGAGAAAGATGAGGCGGAAACTGCCTGCTATGCGTTGGCCTCTCTTCCAGACTGCTCCTTCTGCCTTTCCCTAGGTTGCTTCAGTCTTGAGAGTACAGTCGTAGCAATACCACCAGGTAGGCTGGACTGTTAACTCCTTCGAAGGCAGAAACTGAAGCCATTAAATTGACAATCTTTTTTCATCATAATGTAATGAGTTTCTGGTTTGTTTGTTTCCTTGATACTTGGCTGAAAAATCTTCTCCCAATTAACTTTAGGTATTGACTAAGAAGAAATTACAAGACTTGGTAAGAGAAGTGGATCCTAATGAGCAACTAGATGAAGACGTGGAGGAGGTAAGGTGGTTGGGTACCCCCGAGACTGTCCCTGAGAGCCAGAAAAGAATAGTGGTTACAGACATTAGAGCCAGACAGATCTGACTTTGCAGCTTGGCTCTGCCACTTAACAGCTTTGCGGCCATGGACAAGTCACTTACTTCCTGACACTCAGCTTCCTCCTGTGTTGATAGGGTGTGACATTATTTATCTAGAGGGTCATTGTGAGGGTCCCATGGAATAACTTAAACAAGTCACTTTATACCTAACAGCTGCTGCTACTTTTGTCTGGCAAAAAGGACATAGTCCACTGTTATAGGCAATCACTTGCAACAATTTTAGTTGCTCCTAGAATATTCTTTCATGTTTAAATAATTACTCAAAATAATATAAAACAGATATTCTTATTTTCATTCTTTTTCCTTTTTTAAAAAAAAGATATTTTTTCATTCATTCATTTAAAACATTTTTAAAATTTATTTTTAGAGAGAGGAGAAGGGAGGGTGGAGGGTGAAAGAGAGAGAGAAATATCAGTGTGTGAGAGAAACACACATCAGTCAATTACTTGGTCCTAGCTGGGGACCAGCCGACAACCCAGGCATGTGCCCTGACTGGGAATCAAACCAGTGACCTTTCCATTAGCAGATCCAGCACTCAGTCCACTGAACCACACTAGCCAGGGCTGATTCATTAATTTGATAATAGTCTATTGACTTCCTTTTATGATAGATGATACTTTTGTTAAACCATTCACATACATGCCATGTACTCTCTCCTTTCCCTCATTTTCCAATATAATTTTATCACAGTTATTTAATAACTCAAAAATCAGTATCCGCATTAGTCTGACTATACAAATACTGTTCATCACAGAGCCAAATCACTTATGTCTTTGATTACTTTTCCTTTCTTGTGTAACTTATTTTCTTGAAGTTGATAATTGACTCATTTTTTATTAGTTTTCTTTTTTTTTTTTTAAGGTTTATTAACATCTTAAAATTTTTTTTTAAATTTATCTTTAGAGGGGAAGGGAAGGAGAGAGGAAGAGAAATATCAGTGTATGGTTGCCTCTTGTGCGTTCCCTGCTGGGAACTGGCCTGCAACCCAGGCATGTGCCCTGACTGGGAACTGAACCGCAGTTGTTTGGTTGGCAGGCATGGGCTCAATCCACTGAGCTACACCAGCCAGGGCTGTTAGTTTTCTATGTGCCTTTTTTATTCTGCTTCCACCATCAGCCCTGTTGTGCACCTGTCAACATTGTTTTCCAAATGAAAAAATAATCTATCAGTTTACGTCATCCCCCATGTCCTCACCCCAAGATTTCAATCCTAGAAAACGCCATCCTCTTGTGGTCTGATTAATGTTAGTCCACTTGCATAAATCCCTCCTAGGTCTTCCTTTGGCCTCTTGGGATCTCATTTCCTAGATCACACATCCTGTTTTTACATTATTCCCTTTTCTTGTTAAAGCACTTTTTTTTTAACTTTCTACAGAAGGATAGATGAGAGGTAAATGTCTTAAATTGTCTACATTCCTCACACTTGATTTTTAGTTTGGCTGTATTTAGAATTCTATTTTGGAAATTGTTTTTTTCCTTTCAGCTGTGAAGGGTTGTTCCATTATCTTCTGAAAATCTCCTATTAAGAAATCTTGAGCTATTCTGATCCTGACCCTACTGGGGTCTTATCTTTTTCCTGTTCTGAATTTTCATGTGAGCCTTAGTATATTTATTTTTTCATTTGTTGTACTGAGTTTTTGAAGGCTTCTTTTATTTTAGCAACTTGTGTGCCTCAATTCTGAGATGATTTTGTGTACTTTGTTTTGATTTTGCCTTTGCTGAGGCATATGTAATGATAGGAAAAGAAAATACAGGTCATGAAAACAGTATAACTCTATTTTTTTATTTTATTTTAACCAGAGGGAGAATATTTGCCCTTTTTGTATAAATGTGGGGTTTTTTTTAGCAGCACCGTTCTTAAGATATAATTCATGTACCTATTTGAAATATGGTTTGTTGGTTTATAGTATATTCAGAGTCATGCAGCTGTTAACACAATCGACTTTAAAACATTTTCATCATCCTTAAAAGAAACTCATACTCATTAGTAGTCATTCACCATTTTCTCCAGGGCCCAGAGCCCTAGCTACTAATATAATTTCTGTCTTTATAGGTTTGCCTGTTCTGGACATTTCAAATACATGGAACCATAATATTTGCTCTTTTGTGATTGCCTTCTTTCACTTAGCATAATGTTTGTTTTAAGATTTTACTTACTTTAGAGAGGGGGGAAGAGAGGGAGAAAAAGAGGGAGAGAAACATCAATGTGAGATAGAAACATCAATCCGTTGCCTCTTGTGCTGTGCACCCCAACCAGGGACCATAAGTCAGGCATGTGCCCTTGACCAGGATTCAGACTGGCAGCCTTTTGCTTTGCAGACCGATGCCTAACCAACTGAGCCACACCGGTCAGGGCCGTAGCATGATGTTTTTGGCTTCAGAATTCTGATTTTGCTCATCACACAGGATTAATTTACAGTGAAGTGGAAAGAACCCAGGATTTGGACTCAGAACCTCGAGGTTGAATCCTGGTTCCACTGCTTAGTAGTTGCATGGCCATGAGCAAGGTAGTCTCCTGAAGTCTTAGCATCCTCTACTGTAGAATGAGGACAAAACTCATGCCCCATTTTCTTCACAGGATTATTATCAGGACTAGGTAAGATAATTGGAAATAAAACTGCTTTAAGAGCCTGTGAGTGAAGAATAATAATGACTCACTTTTTGTTTTCCCACCTAATTCAGAAGACAGTGTAAGGGAGAGGGATTGGGCTGGTTGCCGCCTGCTGGGTAGAAAGTGTAAAAACTCATCCTCAGGAGGGTATGAATTGCACTCTGCCTGGTTAATGAGTTAATGTGTTTCTATGGCCATTGTCACTCCTCCTTCTCACCTTAAGCCAAAGGCTGATTATAGGCCTTCTAATAGAAAGCCTGACTAAATCTGTGGTTGTCCCAGCTACAGGCACTGACCTGGCCAATGACATGATTACTCTCCCATACTTTTGTCTTCCCCAGATGTTGCTACAGATCGCGGATGATTTCATCGAGAGTGTGGTGACAGCAGCCTGCCAGCTCGCTCGGCATCGCAAGTCCAGCACCCTGGAGGTGAAGGATGTCCAGCTGCACCTAGGTGCGTGGTCCCATTTCTCCCTGAGGTGTCCACACCATTGCTCCTTCAGGACCGTCAGGAGCAGTGTAGTCAGAGGAACCTTCGTGCCAGGGTTCGACCTGTGGACCCTGAGACTTGTGTGTTCCCGGGCATGGGCTTTGCCACTTTCTAACTGTGTCACCTTATTCTTCTTCCTTAATTTCTCTTGGAGCCCCTTCCTCATTGGTGAAATGGAGATCATAATATCCTCCTTACATGGTGATTGTGAGAACTATGGATTTGGTTTGTAAAATGACTGGCACAGGACCTGGCCCAAAGTAAGAGCTTAGTAAATGTAGCTACGGTATCTCTACCATTCAGATAATGCTGTTTCCCTTCCAGTTTTTGCCTTATATGGATTTTTCCCAAGAAAATGATAATTATAATGCAAAAATCATTTTGTTTTCTGCTTTCCTTGCTAAGAAGAGGTAAGGAAAGATTCTGCAATAGAGGCATTGAAGAAACTACACCCTGGTGACACCTTGGTTTTAAACTTTGGATTGTACTAAGCCAACAGTCCTTGACATTCTCTGGCTTATAGCTGCATCACTCCAGTCTGTGTCTACATAACTGTAATCTGTGCCTCTGGCTTCCCATGGTCTCTCGTGTGTGTGTGTGTGTGTGTGTGTGTCTGTCTGTCTGTCTGTCTGTCTGTCTCTCTGTGTCTCTTACCCTCTTCTCCTAGGATACCAGTCAGGTTGGATTAAGGGTCCATCATACTCCACTATGACCTCATCTTAACTGAGAGTTGATCCTTGAACAACACGGGTTTGAACTACATGGGTCCATTTATATACAGGTTTTTTGCAGAAATACACAGTCAGCCCTTTGTGTTCTCAATTTTCATGCTGCAGATTTATCCAGGCACAGATTGAAAACAGCATTTTCTATCCAGGGTTGGGAATCACGTATGCAGAGAATGGATAATTTTATGTGGATTTTCGGGGGGGTTGGTGCCCCTAGCACCCACATTGTTCAAGGTTTAACAGCACATCTGCAACAGCCCTATTTGCATTTCATTCTGAGGTACTAGGGGTTACCTAGTTCCTCAGACTTCAGGATATCTTTTGAGGATACAGTTCAACCTGTAGCAGAGCTTCATCATGTCCATGTCTGATGCTTGGGCTAGGAACTTTCAAAAAGCTGGGACTGTGCAGGTTTCTCTGTCTCTGCCTCTGTCATCTCTCTGCATGGGCTCCTCATATGCAGCCCCAGGATGGCTGGACTTCTTACATGGCAACTGAAGGCTCCCAGAATGAGTGTTCCCGAATCACCTGGCAGAAACTTCACAGTGCTTTCTAACCCAGTCTCTGAAGTGACACAGCATCACTTCTGCTAAATTCTGTCCTTTGAGGCCATCACAAAGGCCTGTCTAGGTTCAAGGGGAAGGTAAACTCCATCTGTTGATGGGAGAAGTGTGAAGGAATGTGTAGACATGTTTTAAAACCAAGATAGTACAAATGCATAGAAACAAATTAGAATGGTGGTCACCAGGTGCTGGAGAGAGGAGAAGGAATGGGAAGTTACTGTTTAATGGGTACAGAGTTTTGATGGAAGAAATTATGGAGGTGGGAGTGGTAATGGTTGCACAACAGTGTGAGTATGCTTAATGCCACTGAACTGTTCACTTAAAAGTATTTAAAGTGGTCAATTTTATGTATATTTTATTTTATTTTTATTTTTAAATATATTTTTCATTGATTATACCATTACAGTTCTATTTCCCCCTTCATTCCCCTCCACCCTGGACACCCCCTCCCCCACCATTCCCCCCCTTTAGTTTATGACCACGTGTCTCAAGTTCTTTAGATTCTATATTTCCCCTACTATTCTTGCTCTCCCCCATATTTTTTACCTACCTTCTGTGCTACGTATTTTCTGTACCTTCTCTCCTTTTCTGCTCCTCCCACTGCCCTGTTGCTACCCCTCCATGTGATCTTCATTTCTATGGTTCTGCTCCTGATCTAGCTGTCCTTTTAGTTTGCTTTTGTTTTAGGTGTGGTTGTTAATAACTGTGAGTTTGCTGTCCTTTCACTGTTCATCTTTTTTATCTTCTTTTTCTTAGATAAGTCCCTTTAACATTTCATATAATAAGGGCTTGGTGATGATGCACTCCTTGAATTTGATCTTATCTGAGAAGCACTTTATCTGTCCTTCCATTCTAAATGAAAACTTTGCTGGATAGAGCAATCTTGGATGTAGGTCTTTGGATTTCATGACTTGGAATACTTCTTTCCAGCCCCTTCTTGCCTGTAAGGTCTCTTTTGAGAAATCTGCTGACAGTCTGATGGGAACTGCTTTGTAGGTGACTGTCCCCTTATGTCTTGCTGCTTCTAGGATTCTCTCCTTCATTTTCATCTTGGCTACTGTAATTATGATGTGCCTTGGTGTGTTTCTTCTTGGGTCCAACTTCTTTGGGACTCTCTGAGCTTCCTGGATTTCCTGGAAGTTATTTCCTTTGCCAGATTGGGGAAGTTCTCCTTTATTATTTGTTCAAATAAGTTTTCTACTCGTGGCTCTTCCTCTTTCCCTTCTGGTACCCCTATAATTCGGATGTTGGAGCATTTAAAGATGTCCTGGAGGTTCCTAAGCCTCTCCTCCTTTTTTTGAATTCTTGTTTCTTCATCCTTTTCTGTTTGGTCCTTTTTTTCTTCCTTCTGGTCCACTCCCTTGATTTGAGTCCCAGTTTCCTTTCCATTACTATTGGTTTCCTGTGCATTTCCCTTCATTTCAATTAGTTTAGCCTTCATATGTTCCTCTAATTTGTGGCTAAAATCAACCAGTTCTGTGAGCATCCTGGTCACCAGTGTTTTGAACTATGCATCTGATAGGTTGGCAATTTCTTGTTCGCTTAGATTTATTGGCTCTGGGGCTTTGAGTTCTTCTTGAGCCATGTTTTGGTCTGTTCACTCCTGTTACATATGAGGAGGGGAGCCTTAGGCGTTCACCAGGGCGGGGCCACCAAGGTCGCTGGTTCGTGATGCTGTATGTGGGGGAGGGGTCAGAGAGGGACAATGGCGGTCCCCTCTGCTGCTTCCAGCTGCTGGGGCCTGTTCGGTCTGTCTCACTGCTTGCTCCTTCACCTGGTTTATCTGTGCGCAAATGTGTAACCATGATCAGCCTGCTGCCTTGCACCCTCAGTGGGTCCCCCGTTGCTACTCCACACCTGGGATCCGCCCATGGCTGCCTGCGCACCTGGGTCGCTTGCCTGGTTCGGTCTACAAATCTTTCCTGCCCCACCCCGCTCCGCTGCTGGCTCTGCCCCTCTTACCGGTCTGGCTGAATAGTTCGTTGTTGTTGGACTTCCGTATAGTTCAATTTTCTGTGCTTTGGCTGCGTTTTTGTTACTAAAACTTTGTTGTCTTTAAACTTGGTTGTGTGAGAAGGTACAGTGTTTCCACCTACACCTCCATCTTGGCGGAAGTCTACCAATTTTATGTATATTTTACACACAAAACCATAACATTACACTACATTGAGAGTTTAGCATTGCTATTTTAAAAAATATTTAGTATTTTAATTATCGAAAATAAAATTGGAATGTCATTTATTCATTAAGGGTAAGAAATAATTATCACAGAGACTAGAAAACTCTACATGACCAGACAACATCTGTAGCAAGGCTTAAGGAAGCTGAATCATAATCAAAAGATTGCTTGCAGAGCATGGGGAATTCGGGAACCTAGAATGAAATACACCAGGCCTGCTGCACATGCCCTCACACCTCTCAACAAAGATAGCCTTTGCCAATGGGGCTGCAAATTCTTTTTTTTTTTTAACTGGTCTTAGAGAGAGAAGAAGGGAGGGAGAGGGAGAGAAACACTGCTTTGTGCCACTCATCCATGGACTCTGGTTGACTCTTGTATGTGTCCTGATCATGGGATCGAACCTATAACCTTGGCCTAGTGGGACGACACTCAAACCCACTGCACTACCCAGCCAGGGTCAGGCTGTAAATTCTCGACTCCTCTCTTCTAGTTGGACTAGGATGCCAGTGTTTGCTTCTGGCTCAGTTTTCTGTGTTTTTATAGTTGAATAACCTCCTCTTTGACAGAGTCTTTCTTTAGAAATGTGAGTGTTAAATGAGATAATATACGTAGAATGGTTCGCACAATGCTGCTTTGTACCAGGCATTTTACTATGTCTTATTCACTAAATGATCATTGTTATTATAGTAATATCATGTGAACTATAAATACACACAATTTTAAATATATTTCCACACATTCTTCCTGATGTGGCTCAGTGGATTGAGTGCCTCCCTGTGAACCAAAGGGTTGCCAGTTTGATTCCTAGTCTGGGCACATGTCTGGGTTGCCCTGGCCAGGTCCCCAGTAGGGGGCGTGTAAGAGGTAACCACACATTGATGTTTCCTTCTTTCCTTTCCTTCCCCTCTTTCTAAAATAAGTAAGTAAGCCCTGGCTGGTGTAGCTCAGTGGATTGAGCGTGGGCCAGACAGTCGTGGTTCGAGTCCCGGTCAGGGCACATGCCAGGGTTGCAGGCTGGTTCCCTGCAGGCCAGTTCCCAGCAGGGGACCCACGAAAGGCAACCATACATTGATGTTTCTCTCCCTCTCTCCTTCTCTTCCGCTCTAAAGATAAATAAATAAATAAAAAATCTTAAAATAAATAAGTAAATAAATAAAATCTTTAAAATATAAAAATAAAATAAATATATTGCTGCACATCCTTACATATATGCATTCATGCCAGGTAGCTACTCTCCTTTTTTAAAGTGACTTTACAAATCTGCATTTTGATTCACTTTGTGTCGGTTGTAAAGTTTAATTCCCAGAGAATAAACTTAGTGCCCATTTCAAGTACTGACAACAAATAATATTAGCAAAAGACTTCAGACATTTTTATTTTCAAAAAAATATTAGAAGAGAGCTCTATATAAAACTATTCTAGACCCAAACATGAATTATTCATTTACTCAATATTTAATGTGCATTAGACACAAATTTTAGCTCTGAAACCACTTATATACAATTTGATTTGAGTAAGTGCCTGCCTGGGGCAAAACAAATTTGCAAAACAAATGTTTGAAGTACTCTAGGGAAGTGTGATAAAGAGGTCCCCTTGTAATTCTTTTTAAATAGACATTCATTCTGTAAAAAAATCTTGTGTGAGTGCAGTTGACCCTTGAATGACACAGGTTTGAACTGTAGGTCCACTTACATGCAGATTTTTTTCAGTTATTGCGTACAGTACTGTAAATGTATTTTGTCTTCCTTATGATTGTAAGAGCCAGAAACCACCATTCTGCCCATCTATGACCTGCTACCTAAGAACTCATCAAACAGGCAATGACCCGCAATTAGCTGGGCTTCCTGTACTCCCGAAACTCCGGCCCCGTTTACTCCTAGCCTGCAGCCACAGTTCATGCTCACCCACGGTACCTGACCACAGAACATTCCCTGCCAAACAACAGGCTTGTGAATAATCTAGTATTCTGCAGAAGCTAGTCAACTCTCATCCTCTTCCTAGGCAGTCCGCCTCATGCTTCACCCCTGACCCATCCCTTAAGACTCAACCCTAAACTCATAAAAACACCGGTGCTTGTACCCTCCCCGCTGCAGTCTGCTCGGACTCAGCCCGATGAGCAGTTTACTTATTAAATCTGATAAACTCAGTGCCTGTTCTCCTGTCATCTCTCCCCTCACTCTGCCGAACCTAACAATTATTTTCTTAACATTTTCTTTCTCAAGCTTACTTTATTGTAAGAATACAGTATGTAATTCATAATAACATACAAAATTAGGTTAATCAACTGTTTATGTCACCCGTAGGGCTTCTGGTCAACAGTAAGCTATCACTGAAGTTTTGGGGAAGTCAAGAGTTATACGCAACCCTGACCAGTGTGGCTCAGTTGGTTGGACGTGGACCCGCAAAGCGAAAGGTCACCTGTTCGATGCCTGGTCAGGGCACATGCCTGGGTTGAGGGTTCAGTCCTCGGCCGGGGCATGCACAAAAGGCAACCAATTGATTTTCTCTTTCACATCATTGTTTTTCTCCCTCTTTTTCTCCCTCCCTTCTCCTCTCTCATATAAATAAAATATAAATAAATAAAGGCTCTCAAAAAGCACATGCAGATGTTCACTGGGGGTGCTGAGGCCCAGCGCCACACAGCCCCACACTGAAGCAGCAGAGCTGAGACTCGGCCCTCCGCTCCACAGCACTGGGAGCGCCCTTCCGTTCCTACTCTTCCTTAGGGTTTGGTGGGAGGGGTTACTTTGAGCATAGGAGTAAGACATCTGAAGAAACAAATCACTTTCGTTTTCTGTGGAGCTTCATGGAGACTTTAGGACTCAGCACCCACGGCTTTGACTCATTTATCCCTTTTGTCCTGGCAAGAAGGTCACAGATGGCGTCCGTGGATACCTTGGAGGCACGACATGGGATTCCCCCGTTTGTATTCCACAGAATCCTTCTGCAGGGTTCCTGTTCCTTAGTCTAGTTGACTGTTTAGATTCAGCCTCCCTGACCCTTGTCTGAGGATCACACTGCACCCGGACATTGCCTTCCCAGTCTCCTTACCTCTGTGCTGGCCTTTTCCTTGCAGAACGCCAGTGGAACATGTGGATCCCAGGATTTGGCTCTGAAGAAATACGACCCTACAAAAAAGCTTGCACCACAGAAGCTCACAAACAGGTGAGGAGCCATCAGAGCCCCGGGGCAGCCTTGGCTGATTTCTCAAGCTGTGTCTCAGGGGCACGCGCAATAGCTCCCATCACTGCCGTTATCTCGCCCCTTCCACTCTGGGCCTAAGGGCAGAGAGGTCAGAGGCAGCGGGGCTCCGTGGGAGATCACTCACATATTTCCTTGGTGTATGGCTATTCCCTCAGCTGGGCCTGTTTTTTTCTGTTAACTCTGATGGGCATTGCTTAAAGCTGTGGAATCTAAGTTCTAATATGGACGGAACTCATCCCTGCCCGACTCCTTAATGAAGTCTTGCTTCATTGTTTGTGACTTGAACATCACATTTGGCCCTGTGACTGAGGACAGGTTAAGGAAGGCAGAGGTGTGCTGCACTTGGGGAGGGAGGCAGCACCCAGACTGCTCTGCCAGGCATTCTGGCCTCTGTCCCAGCTTCACCTTCGTTCTCTGTCTCTCTCACCATGGAACTGAGAAGTCATCCTGAGAACCTAACACTGCTTCTGCCGTGGAGCACGTTGTCCCAGTCATTGGTCCATCTAGTGGCAGCGGTGGCCTCCCTTGACAAGGCTATTCTGTCTTAATCTCTGTCTTTTCTGTCTTAATGTAACTGCCACTCTGATTTGAAAAGAGAGCTTATTCTAAGCTTGACAGGCACACCTGGACCACCTTGGCCAAGCGTCCCTTGCTTTCCACAACATGGGATCTCCGGAGTGGGTGTGTCTCCAGAGTTCACAGAAGCAGCTTTGTGAGGAAGCCTCAATAGCCTGGATCAAAGGACCACAGTATTCTTCAGAAGGGAGTCTTTCCAGATAAGAGAGGGTCATTTTGTCTCTGCTCCCAGATTATCCACTTTTCAGCCATATATGTATAAACAAATACAATGTTTCGACAGTCCTTGGTCAAAAACAGCAAGCAAAGCAAGCAATTCAGCAATTTGGGCGGGGCCGGTAATAGTCAGATTTGAACTCAGTGAGCTGACTCTTTCCCTGGTGGGTTATGGTAGAAGTCATTGGTGTCCGTTTCCTTTGTTGCATGTCCTCCAGTGTGAACGGTACGGGCCTGAAAGGAAGGCCCCCCCCTATTGTCTGCAGCAGCAGGGAAGCGAGTTGGTGTGGGTGGGGAGCCTCGGAAACACGCTTTGATGGCCTTTCTCTAAGTCCCCAAAAGGCAAGAGCTGTCACCTGATTTTTTTTACATTGAAATAATTTATTACAATTTTGAAAGGCTTGTCTTAAATAAGAGCAGTTATTAAAGGAACAGTTACTGTTCCGGCTAAAAAATAAGTAAATTCCTAGAAGTGACAGCTGTTGTAGCCAGTTGTGAACCCGGAAAAAGATCACGTGACACCGACAAGAGCAGGACAAGACAGGTAAAGATGCAGCTAGTGTACATCTCCTGAGTGATGATCAGATTTATAGAATGGTTTATTTAATCAAGGCATTTAAAAATACTCATTTCCTTGATATGCCTTCGAAGGAAAATCTTTCCGCAGCTGCAGTTTGTTAGTAAAAGAAACATATTCATTTCGTTTATCCAAGTAGAACTAAACTACTTAGGAGCCAGTAGCAATCTGAGGAAGTAAAGGAAGGTGGACCTTGAGAATCAGACCTAGAAATAGATACCCCGCACATCGATGTGATAAATAATCTTGTGTGTCACCTGCTTTCAACTTTTTTGCCATCCTGCTAGCCTAGAACAGTTTGTCCTTTGGTGAATGGAATGGATCCGCTGGCCCAGCTACACATCACTGCGGCCCTGCAGATTGTCCTCAGGTTAGATGGAGGCTGCTGAGCTGGCCCGTGCCTGTAGGTGCCACAGGCTTCAGCCTGTGACGTAGACCACGCCAGGCCACCTGCTAGCTACACGGGATGTCCCAGAAAGTTCCTGACTGTAACCCATGTGTTGCTTATTTTTCTCTCCTTTCAGAGAATGGCATTGATCCGGAAGACAACCAAGAAATAACACATGGAAAGGTCAGGGAATGGACAACAATGTATTTGGAGATACTTGAGCTGAGACCTCAGCCATCTCATCCTTGGATTTTTTTTTTAATGCTTTACAGAGAAGCATATATTTTTTATTAACAGTGCAGCAATATCTATAATGACTGAGAGGATCTGCCAAAAGAATAAAGCCTCCTTCCCCCACTTTGGCCCCTTTTCCCTGCCGTCTCAAAGAGGAACAATGTATCTTCCAGAGAAGATTTTATTTGTGGTTTATTATATAAGTGATTGAACATGGGACAAAGCGGTATGGTCTTGTTTGGTGAGACAGTATTAGCAGGATTTGTGGAGGTTTCTGTTTTCTTCTCCCTTCCCTTTTTCCCTGTACTTTGTAATGTCAGTGTTTATATGAATATGACTTTCATTTGCTTTTCCAGAATAAAGAAGTTATTAATCGAAAGACACAGGGTGCATGGCCTACAGCCTTTGAAATCCCCGAGGTAGTTGGGAGCAGGAGCAAGGCTGGGTGCAGCCTCTAGTCAGCAGGTGGCAGCAGTGTTACTCACTTCTCTGCCTAAGAAAAGACCCAGGGATTTTCCAGGACTTGACTCCAAGGAAGGCTATACCTTCGGTAGAAGTTTGAGTGCAGTTTCTCTGCCATAGAATTAGGTAGAGTGACCTTCTCTCGTGAGCCCAAACTGAGGAGGCATCCTGGTTTTGATAAAGCCTTTGTTGACCTGCTCTTCTGGAATTCCGAGAGAAAGTTGTGCTCATCCTGGGCCCGAAGAAGGGATGGCAGTAGCCTTGAGGAAAGCCTGTCTGCCTTAGTTGCTGGTATCTTTGATCCTGGTATTTTCACCATCCTGCAGAGGAAACCAAGCCCCCTGAGACTTCAGGGTCATGACCTTCAGTGGCACCTAGCATCATTCTGTCCCGTGCCCAGCATAGCCCTTGTGGATCATGAAGGCTCCATGGGCTTCAGGGGGCTGTTCCACCGGGGGTCACCAGCACATCCACCTTGCCCTGCTTTGCTTCTCTGTCTCCTGAGGTTGGCCTGCAGTGGGACCCTGCTTTTCACTTCCTCCCACTCAGTTTGGCCCCATGACCCTGCTCTTCACAGCCTCATAGATCCCTTGAGTGGGCAGCTCAAAGGATGTGCTGATGTTACTCTTGGCTGAAGTCTCAACATAGTGAGCACCCAAAGAAGAGGCAGCCAGCTTGTTCCCTTCCTCCAGCATCACCTGTCACTCAACCACCAGGTCACTCTCATGGCCTGCCACCAGGAAGACGATGTTGAAGGGTTTTCACTTTCTCCAGAACCTCCTGATGGCACTGTGTGACTCTCAAAAGATGTTCTGTTGGCGATATCAAACAACAGAAGGCCTCCCACCAAGTTCTCATAGTAGGTGCCAGCCACTGACCTCAGCAGCCAAGAAGAAATCCAGAATTAGTTTTGAATCCTCTACTGAGAACAGAAGGGGGTGAGGGAATTCGAGCCATTTAATGGAAAAAAATGGGCTAGAGTCAAAAGACCTCAATTCTTGATTAGCTGTGTGACATGTAAATAGTTTCTGAGTCCCATCCTGTCTGCATATGGAAGAGACTTGATCATTCAGCAAGAATTTTTTAGCTGGACCTGGGCCAGCCAGTGGGTCACCATGATGAATACAAACATAGGGAGCAAGCCCTGGCCAGGCAGGGCAGTTGGTTAGAGCATTGTCCTGTTATGCCAAGGTTGTGGGCTCAATCCTGATCAGGGCACGTACAAGAATCAACTAATGAATGCATAAATAAGTGGAACAACAAATTATCTCTCTCAGAGATTTCTCTCAAATCAATAATTAAAAAATAACAGGGAGCAATCCTATGATTGGATAAATACAAAACTGCTACTGTGATGGGCTAGCTGCAAAGGAGAGGTTCGGAGTGCCAGGGGAGAGGGTCTGAGCAGTTGGGCCACAGTTCAAAGGACCCAAGTGAAGGGGTGGGGATCTCTTTCAAGGAGCAAGAACTGCATGTGTGCCAGCCCCAAGGCAGTGTGGTGAGGCAACTTGGGCCAAGTCATGCAGTGCCTTGGCCCCTCAAAAGAGGGGGGGCTTTACCCAAAAAGTAACAAGAGCCTTTGCCAGTGTGGCTCAGTGGTTGGAACACCCATCGTCCCTGTAACCAGGTTGTAGGTTCAATTCCTGGTCAGGGCACATACTTGGGTTGCAGGCCGGTTCCCTGGTCTGGGCACGTACAAGCCCCAGTCCAGGAGGCAACCAATCGATGCTTCTTGCATTAATGTTTCTCCCATTGATATTTACTGGCTTTGTAACCTCTCTGGGCCTCAGTCCCCATATCAGTAAAATGGAAAATTGAAGTACCTGCCTTATACAGTACATAAGAGCTCAGTCAGTGCTAGCAGCTGTTCCTTCTTCCCAAATACCTGCTTTTAGCTTGGCTCCTTCTCCTCCAGGTCCCAGCTCTAAAGTCATCTCAGCGAGGCCCTCCTGACCCACTTGCTCCGGAGGACCTCTGTCACTCTCAGTCCCATCTCCCTTATCTGTCGCCTTCAAAAATTTTACTTATTTATTTATTTATTTATTTTTAGAGAGGGGATAGAGGAAGAAAGAGAGGGAGAGAAACATTGATGTGTGAGAGACACATCGACTGGTTTTCTCTTGCACTCCCCAGCTGTGGACCCGGCCTGCAACCCAGGTGTATGCCCTGACCAAAAATCGAACCTGCAAACTTTCAGTTCACAGGTGGGCGCTCAATCCGAGTCCCATCAGCCAGGGCTTATCTGTGGTCTTTATAGCACTTAACCACAACTAGAAGTAGTTTGCTTCACTTATTTATTAATTTTTCCTCCCTCTTCCACTAGAATGTCAGCCGCTGGAGGGCAATTCTGTATCCCCAGAGCCCAGAAGAGAGCACTGGCTCATGTTTAAGGATCTGATGAAGAAATAATAATATGCCATAAAGCAAACAATTCCCTCTCCTGGCCCAAGCTTTCCTGTCTGTGAAATGGGGATAATCATGCCAATTTTGTATGGTTGTTGTAATGATGAGCAAAGACTTTTTACAAAGAGGAGGCAGAAGGCAGTGCACAGGGCGACCCCAACTGGCCCAGCTGCCGTGGGGAGCAAGCTGAGAAACACCCTGACTGAAAACTTCCCAAGAACCCTGGGATGGGGGGATTGTCAGCACCTGTTACTGAGAAAGAATCCGAGGCTCAAAGGGGTGGAGTGACTGGCTTCCAGGTCACAAAGTAAGGCAAGTAGTCGTGCTGTTTTTGCTGTGGCATCTGCCTATGCTCTTCCCATGCCCACTGGCACAATGACATCTTCAAAACACCCCCTCTACACCTGTTGAGATTCTTCCCTACATAAGCACCATCTCCTCCAGAAAGCCTTTGATTGAGCCAGGACATTCACTGTTGAGTTTCTGTTGCAAATTAGGTTCCCCAGAAGGCATTTACAGTTGACCTCAACTCCCAGGTTAGGGGTGCTGATCTGCACAGTAGAGGCTCCCTACACATACACATACAGGGAGTCCCCAGCATGCAGTTTACCCTTGAATAACATGGATTTGAACTGCGTGGGTCATTGGGAAAATCCAAGTGTAAGTGGACCTGCGCAGTTCAAATAGGTCAAAACCGTGCAGCAGGGCATTACTGAGATGAATACCTGCTTGGGGAAGGAAAGGAAGGGAGCAGGACTGAGCAGAGGGAGGGAGGGAGGATTTATCTGTGATATAACAGTAGTGGCTTCAATGGACCCCATAATGAACGATTAATCAGGGGTTTGAACTTCAGACTTGTTCATAGTTGGGAGAAGGCCAGGCCTTTGATTACTCTTCTCCCATTAGATCGACACTGGATGTGGGCTGTACCTGAGGGGCAGTGCGTTCCCAGGCAGTGGGGCTCCTTGTCCCACGGCACTCCCAGCAGCTGGGGGGTGTGGGGTGGGAAGGGTGGTGAAGAGGAGGCTGTAAACTCGTCAGTCCTGCCTCCCAGATCCATATCCAGACCAGAGGTGCTGGGCAGCAACAACCACACCTAAATCTCATGCTCAGACTCATCCATCCAAGGCAGGATCTAAGGAGGCTCCGAGCCAGGCTCCCCCTGAAATTCCCCACAGCCGTCCTCACCTGTGCAGCTGTGTATAGACTCAGCGTCCCAGCGTCCCAGCCCAGGAACGCTGCTGGAAATGGCCACATCTCAGCCAAGAGAAGAAGGTAATGATGGCAGTTCATGTCATTCAGTTCTCAGCATGTGACAGGTTCTGGCTGAGCATATTCCCCCATTATCTCATTCATGTACACCGCCCCCCTTGAGGTAGGGTGTTTTACGAGGAAACAGGCTCAAGAATAGGAAGCTGTACACCTGCATCTGGACCTTTCTAGTAGAAAGGAGCTGAGCTAAGACCCCAAAATCCAGGAGCCATGACCGTGCCAGAATACTGTTTATATGAATGCTTAGGGTATATTCTGCCATTTGCCCTTTGGAGAGATACTCTCTCCACCCCACCAGCACTTCTGGGGTTGACACTGCTTCAACCCTTTCCCTTCCAGAGTCAGCACTGGCATGGGCCTGCACGTTGCTGCCTGCTGGGGTGCCTAGGGGTTTGAGTCTTGTGGATGAGCCGAATGCCCCCCCAGTCCTCCTCCAACTTGATGTTCCCCTGCTGCAGGGCTTGCTGGATGGCGTCGGCAAGTGTGTCAAAGGCCAGGTCCACATTGCAGTTATTTTTGGCTGAGGTCTCCATGAAGGCCATGCCCAGGGAGGCAGCCAGCTCCTCTGCCTCCTGGGCTGAGACACAACGGGTGTTCTGTAAGTCACTCTTGTGGCCAACCAGCAGGAAGATTGCCTTGTCCGTGCCCTGAGTCGCCACCACCTCCTGGTGCCAATGTGGAATGTGTTCAAAGGACTTCCTGTTTGTCACATCAAAAACCAGCAGGACACCCACCACATTCCGGTAAAAAGACCTGGTGATGCACCTGATGGGATTGGGAAGTAAGTCGAGAGGCTTATGTCTTCAGGACACCCCCAGAGGCAGAACCTCCCCCACTTCCCCACCACCTGTTACAGCTCATTTCACACTACCCTGTGCTTCTGTTCCTGGACTCTGTCTCTTTCCCAAGACACCCAGTGCTTCTCAGTTTGGGGGCGAGTTTGACTCACTGTTCTCCTGACCAGGCCTCCATTCCGGGAGGAGGCCTCGCATTTTCCTGTGTGAAGGTCTGCTTCCCCGTTCCCTGTCCCGCACACTCCTACGCATCCTTCAAGGCCAACACAAATATTTCCTCCTTTCCCACTTCCTTGACCTCCCGCCCTGTGCTCCTGTGGGCTCCCCTGAACTCACGTCACTCATCCCTCCAGGGTTCAATGTCGGGTCCTTCTCCCTTGTCCTCAAGGCCTGAATGTTCCTCTGGGGTCTGTGGTGGGAGGGACGACCGACCAGGTCTCAAGCATCTGGCTCAGGAGCTTGGCCACCCAGCTGTATTTGTCAGGTGTATGACTCAAGAGTGAAGGACCCGAACCCCAGCGCAGGGACACCCAGACCTCTATTTTGGGGCCAATGGGGCTGACCCCTCTGAGGGATCTCCACGGCCAGGGAGACCAGCACTGATCCCCGAACTGAGGCTCCTCACCTACTCATTTCTCCCCCCCTCTTCCCTCCTCCACCCACCTCGTATCCACAGCACTCCGCCCCATCCCGCACCTGAAACGCTCCTGGCCCGCGGTGTCCCAGAGCTGCAATTTGACCCACGGCCCGGCTCCCAGCTGCAGAGGGCGGCTGTAGAACTCGACGCCCACCGTGGGCTCAGACTGGAGCTCCTCCGCCGGCGCCGCGGTCCCGAGCGCGCCCCCCACGTAGCGCCGCAGCAGCGACGTCTTGCCCACAGCCGCGTCCCCCAGCAGCAGGATCCGAAACTGGTAGCGGCAACCTCCCGCCTCCATTGCGGGAGTCTCGTCCATCCAGTCCGGCAGTCATTGTCCAGCCCCGCCCTGCCGAGTGGCCGGAAGGGTGGCCCTGCCCCCGCCCAACACAGCTGCTAAGCGACCCGTCACCAGCACGTGGTGGACCGTGGAGCCTGGGTAGTTTTCAGCCCAGGGGGCCTGACCCTGGGGAAGCTGGCTGGTGGCTGGTGGAAACACCTAAATCACTTACTCTTTGAGCCTCAGTTTTCTCTGTGAAATGAAGATAATGGTAACCCTCTACTTCACAGGTTGAAAAGATTAAACTAAAGTCCGGAGGAGGACTGGGGAGGAATGATAACCAAAGAGGAATTGGCCCAAGACTACCAGTGCTAGAGCAGTCACCTGCTAGCATGATTCATTCACCTGCTGTGGCCCCATGGCCCAGGGAGAGGATGGGGCACAATCTGCTAGAAGAGGCAGGACAGACACAGACAACTGTCATTGCGGATGGAGTGCATTTGGCCTGTGGACTGGACAGCTAACACTTATGAGGCCAGATGGTCCATTCTTTATGCTTTGTGGGCAGCAGCGCTTTGAGAGGGGGCTCAGATGTGTGGCTTGTCTTAGGTCTGGAACTCACATTTGGGTTTGTTTTCATTTTTTTTAAAGATTTTATTTATTTATCTTTAGAGGGGAAGGGAAGCAGAGAAGGAGAGAAATATCTGTGTATGGTTGCTTCTCATGTATCCCCTGCTGGGACCTGGCCCACCCAGGCATGTGCCCTGACTGGGAATCAAACTGCGATCCTTTGTTTCGCAGGCCTGTACTCAATCCACTGAGCTACACCTGCAAAGGCCTATCGTCTTCTTTTAAAAATTTATTTATTGTTTTTATAGGGAGAGGAAGGGAGAGACAGAAACATTCACTTCATGTTTCACCTACTTGTGCATTCATTGGTCGGTTCCTGTATGTGCCCTGACCCAACTGAACCCGCGACCGTGGGGTATTAGGGTGATGCTTTAATCTACTGAGCTACCTGGCCAGGGCTGTCTCACTCTTTATTACCCCCTTGATATGCCGCAAAAGGGGACTGCAAAGTAAGTCCCTAGAGGACAAGGACATGGTGGTCAGTTCTGTTTCCGAGATCCACTGCACCCTTTCCGGTCTGGCCTTCTGGCAACCCAGAGCATCAAGGCTGGACTTCTGGCCGGTCCCAAACAGGCAGATTGTTATCAATTTAACTTGTTTTGGCAAACTGGCAGGGTGGGGGGGGGGTCCTCATTATTTCAACTGTCATGTCATCACATTTCCTCCTCACACAACCTTGTGAGTGGGTGTGGTTATCCTCTCCATTTTTACAGATGAGGAAACTGAGGCTCAGAGAAGTTAAATAACCAGCCCAAGGTCACTCAACGAGGAAGAATGAGACTACCTTCTAAGTCCACCAAAGGTCAAGGCCCTGTTTGCTACCATGTTTGCTATTTTTGCTTCTGACTGAACAGGTCAGGGATGTGAAAAGGCCCAGGTTTTCCTCTGGTTAACTCTAAACAAATCAGCGAGAAGCCACGTGCATGGCAGAGCCCGAAGGGAGCCAGCTCTGCCTGCCCCTTCTTCCATGAGTTGGAGAGAAACCTGACAACCTAGGAACCAGGAGACACCAAAAGGAAGGCTGCGAGTGTCGAGGGATCCTCACCACCAGCTCTGCCCAAATCAAGAGAATCTGTCCACTCCCTCCTGCCTCACCTACTCCTCCATCAGGGTGTTCTCCCCACCTCGCTCTATTAGGCTGGAAAATACTTTAGTGTCAGGTTCTTGCAGATGCCCCCCAGTCCTTCTTTACCTACTACTGAGGCTCTGAGCTCCAGCCAAGCTAAGCATCTTTCCTCTTCTCAGCTCTCAGCCAGAACACTCCGCTTCTGCTCTTCAGAGAGCTAATACCACAGTCTAGATCCCTGCCCTTGGGAAGCCCCTCTAAGACTGGCCTATGGGGTCACATGCCCTTTTAGTAGGCTGTAAAGTCTGTCCCCCTTTGAGATGTGAGCCCCTTTGGGGTGAGGACCAGTGGTTGTATCCTCAATGGATGATACAAAATAGAAACTCAGTAAATATGTATGATTGAATGAATAAATAAAAGTGGAGAAGTGCTATTCATTCATTCATTCAGTCAATCAGTCAGTCAGCCAGACACCATAATAGAGCAAGACTTGAGGAGGTCCAGGTCAGAGACCTCTTCTAGGAGGTGATGGGTCTCCAAGGACAATGGGAGCTGGGAAGGTCAGGGAGGAAGGGCTGCTGGGCAAAGGCAGAGAGGCATGAAATAGCTTGGAATGCAGTTTAAGCCTTCCCAGAAAGCTTTATGGTCAGCACACATGGGCAAGTGCACTGTCAGCATCAGCCTCCTTGAACTTCCTCTCCCAGACACTGTGGGTTGGGGTCATGTGCCTGCCCCTGACTGCAACTTAGCACTTGAATCTGGATGTCAGCTGACCTGTGTGACCTGGGGGCAAGTCTTCTCCTCTCTCCACTCCTGCCTCCCCTTTTGTTAAGTGAGGCAAATTGTGATGCCCACCTCACAGGGAAGTTCTGAAAAATGTGTTGAGAAGTCAGTGATTTGAGGGCAGGTGAATGACTTCATCTAAATGTTTTCTTGCTTACTTAAAAAATATCTTTAATTGGGGTAGAAGTGGCACAATACACTGCACCTATGAAAAATGTACTATATAAGGGGCTGTGATGTAAGTGTACACCCATGAAACCATGGCCACAGTTGAGATAACAAACATTAATCATCTCCAAAAGTTTCCCCATGTGGTTTTACACTCTTCTCTCCTGAACCCCAGTCCCAGGCAACCCCTACTTTGCTTTTTGCCACTAGAAACCATTTCACATTTTCTCGAAGCATACATAAATGAAATCACACAGTATGTAGTGTTTGCTGGCTCCTTTCATCAGCAACATGAAGACTCATCTATTTTGATGCACATGTAAAGTCTGTTCCTTTTTATAACTGGGTAGTATTCCAGTGCATGAATATACCACAGTTTGTTTACCTAATCCTTTGTTGAAGGACATTTGGGTGATTTCCCGCCTTTGGGCATTACAAATGATTGCTGTGAATGTTTATATTCAAGTCGTTGTGTATACATGTGCTTTCATTTCTCTTGGGAAATACCTCGTAGTGCAGTGATCACATAATACAGGAGGTGCACGTTTTACTTTTTTAGAAACTGACACTGTTTTCCAAAGTGTCCAAAGTGGCTGCACTATTTTACAATCCTAAACACTGAGAGTTCCAGTTGTTCTACCTTCTTGACATCACTTAATATTGTCATTTAGTTTTTAGCCACTCCAGCAGGTCTATGGTGTTGTTATCTCATTACAGTTTTAATTTGCATTTCCTTAATGACTGATATTTAGCATCATTCATATGTTTACTTGCCATCTGTTTATCTTTTTTTGTAAGATGTAAATTTTGTGGCCATTAAAAAAAATTGAGTAGTTTGACTTTTTAGTGTTGCATTTCAAATGTTCCTTATGTTCTAGGTAAACGTCCCTTGTTGGATTATATGTTTTGAAAGTATTTTCTCACCAGTCTCTCTCTTGCTTTTTATTTACTTAACAGTGTCACTTAAAGATCAAGAGTTTTAAATTTTGTTGAAATGTAACTTAATAGTTCACTATTGTACTGGAGGTCCCAGAAAAAGAAATAAAAAGCATCCACATTGGGAAGGAAGAAGTAAACCTGTCTCTATTCATAGACATGTAAAAAGTCCTAAGAAACTTACCAAAAAATTGCTAGAATTAATAAGTGAGTTTAACAAGGTTGCAGGGTACCAGTCAATATGCAAAAATTAATCCTATATCAGGGACTTCCGCCAAGATGGAGGCGTAGGTGGAAATACTTTGCGTCCTTGCACAACCAAACCTAAAAACAACAAAGTTTTAACAATAATAAATGCAACCAAACCACACAGAAAATGGACAATATGGAGTCCGAAAACAACAAACCGCTCAGCTAAACCGGTGAGAGGGGCGAAGCCAGCAGTGGAGCGAGTTGGGCAGAGAAGATCCTCTGACCAGGGCGGTGCACAGGCAGCCGAGGGCGGGGATCCCAGATGTGGGCTACCTACTGGCGGACACAGGAAAGAGGCGCGGTAGGTCGAGCATTTGCGCACAGATAAACCAGTGAAGAGGCGAGCATTGAGACTGTGCAGCGCAGGGCAGCGGGCTCGCACATTTGCGCTCAGATAAACAGGCGGGGGCCGGCGGAGAGGACCGCCATTGCTCCCTCTCTGACCCCGCCCCCACATATAGCGTCACAAACCAGCGACCTTGGTGGCCCCGCCCTGATGAACGCCTAAGGCGCCTCTCCTCTTGCGTAACAGGCACAAACAGATCAAAACATGGCTCAAGAAGAACTCACAGCCCCAGAGCCAATAAATCTAAGCGATGAAAAAATAGCCAAACTATCAGATGCACAGTTCAAAACACTGGTGACCAGGATGCTCACAGAACTGGTTGATTTTAGCCACAAATTAGAGGAACATATGAAGGCTAAACTAATTGAAATGAAGGGAAATGCACAGGAAACCAATAGTAATGGAAAGGAAACTGGGACTCAAATCAAGGGAGTGGACCAGAAGGACGGGAAAAATGACCAAACAGAAAAGGATAAAGAAACAAGAATTCAAAAAAAGGAGGAGAGGCTTAGGAACCTCCAGGACATCTTTAAACGCTCCAACATCCGAATTATAGGGGTACCAGAAGGGGAAGAGGACCAGCCATGAGTGGAAACCTTATTTGAACAAATAATAAAGGAGAACTTTACCAATCTGGCAAAAGAAATAGACTTCCAGGAAATCCAGGAAGCTCAGAGAGTCCCAAAGAAGTTGGACCCAAGAAGGAACACAATAAGGCACATCATCATTATATTAGCCAAGATTAAAATGGAGAGAATCCTAGAAGCAGCAAGAGATAAGGAGACAGTCACCTGACAAAGGAGTTCCCATCAAAGTGTCAGTGAATTTCTCAAAAGAGACCTTACAGGCAAGAAGGGGCTGGAAAGAAGTATTCCAACTCATGAAAGGCAAGGACCTACAACCAAGATTGCTCTATCCAGCAAAGTTTTCATTTAGAATGGAAGGACAGATAAAGTGCTTCTCAGATAAGATCAAATTCGAGGAGTTCATCATCACCAAGCCCTTATATGAAATGTCAAAGGGACTTATCTAAGAAAAAGAAGATAAAAAAGATGAACAGTGAAAGGACAGCAAACTCACAGGTATTAACAACCACACCAAAAACAAATGCAAACAAGAGCACAGCTAGATCAGGAGCCGAACCATAGAAATGAAGATCCCATGGAGGGTTAGCAACAGGGGAGTGGGAGGAGGAAAAGGGGGGAGAAGGTACAGAAAATAAGTAGCATAGACGGTAAATGGGGGGAGGGCAAGAATAATAGGGGAAATGTAGAATCTAAAGAACTTGAGACACGTGGTCATAAACTAAAGGGGGGAAATGATGGGGGAGGGGGTGTCCAGGGTGGAGGGGAATGAAGGGGGGAAACAGAACAACTGTAATGGCATAATCAATAAAATATATTAAAAAAATTTTAATGTCTTTGAGTTAGGTGAACATTTTATTTTATTATTTATTTATTTTAAAAGATTTTTTTAAAGGACACAAAGAGCACAAACTACAAATGAGAAAAATCAATATATTGGATTAATCAGAATAAAAAACTTTTGCTCTTTCAACACTCTGGCTGGTGTGTTAAGACCATGGTGCAGGGACCAAGGGCAGATTCAGAGAGAGTAGTGAGTAAACTATTGTTGTCTTGTGGGTCAGTGGGAATAACATCAGTGGGGGTGGTAAAAACCGTGATTTTTGAAGTATCTTAACATGGAGAACAGAAGGGTGAAAAAGGTGAAGGGCTTAAACAAAACAAACAAAAAAATCTCACGTTTAACAGTATCAGATTACCAGGGTATGTTAATAACAACAGCATGCTGATTACTAGAGGGAAAGGGGGGTGGGGGAGGTGGAAGAGAGTAAAGGGGGCATAAAAGGTGATGGAAGCAGACTTGACTTGGTAGTAAACACAATACATTATACAGGTGATGTACTATAGAATTGTATCCCTGAAATCTACACAATTTTATTAACTAATGTCACCCCATAAATTCAATAAAGAAAAAGATGGAGGACACAGGATCTTCTGATGTATTGAACCTGAGATGTTAATGACCCAGGATCATTCCAAGGACTTACTGAGAAAGGGAAGAGGAGGTTTGGAGGAGGCAAGACTGTGTCCTGGGAAGCCTGTTTATTAAAGATACCAGTGTAGAGGTCAAAGAAGCAGCAGGATATAAGGTCTGGAACTCAGGAGAAAAGTGGGGTTGAAGACACACATTTGGAAGTCTCTTACACTAGAAAGTTTCTTACACTCTTAATCTGTCGCCTTCTCCATAAAATGGGAAAAATAGTAGTAACCAACCTTTTAAAGTGCATGTACACATAAAAATAAGTAAATTAAGCATAGAATAGGAGCTTAATTATTTTTTTCTTAATTCTTTATATTTTATTTACGGGGTGGGGGGAGAGAAAGAGAAACATCAACTTGTTGTTCCACTTATTTATGAATTCATTGGTTGCTTCTTGTATGTGCCCTGACCCAAGATGGAACCAGCAACTTTGGTGTATCTGAAGGATGCTCTAACCAACGGAGAGACCTGGCCAGGGCTGGGACACTTAATTCTTGACAGCTACTATTTGTATATTGACGCTTATTCATTAGATGGACGAAAGATGCAAATGGCATGACTGTGAGTGTGGTCACTGGGGTGGACTCCCGGATTCGGATACCAGCCCCTCACTTGCTGTGTGATACATGCCTCGGTTTCCTGAGTAGAAAAGGGCATAATTATAATGCCTGTACATAGGGTTATTATGCAAAGTCGCTGAGGTAATCGAGCACAGTTTACTGGTACTTAGCACCCAGAAGAGGTACCTATTAGAGGAAAAGACAACCTTAAACAAATAACACACTCATCCCATGAGCACACTCATCCCATGAGCAATCAGTCCCCTCTTCCTAACACGCCCTCCCAAAGCTCCTCTACGAGACCTTAGCCCTCCCCGAAACTCACTCGTTTGCCGCCCCCCACCACGCAGGCCCACTGCTGTCCGACCGGAGGTCTTTCTTTTCCCAGCTCTGAGAATCTTCCCAGATTAAACTCGAGGGCACAGGGAGTTTTATTCAGGCGTAGGCCCAGCGCCCCGCGCAGGACGTCCACGCAGTGCTGGGCGACGTGAACGAGGTACCTCCGCCACTGAGCACACCCTCTGCTTCGTTCCTCCACCCACTGTGAAAAGGTGCCCGCCCCGCACCCACGTTGGCCTACGAGCCCACGCACCGCCCCAGCCCGAAAGCAAAGGGACCAAAGAAACTATAACTCCCAGCGGTCCTTGCGGTGCGCCGCGACAATCCTCCCGCGCACGGTCGTCAGAGGCGGAGCCTATATATACTGCCGCACCGCACGAGACAGTCCTTTCTCTCGACCGTCGCGTACACGGTTGTATGCGATGAGCTCGGCGTGCTGCTCTTCCTGTCCATCCACTACCAGCATTCCCCCTGCTTCCCTGCCCTTATCCTTACCTCCATCGGCCTCCCGAGGCTGTAGAATGTTAAGTGTAGCAATGAGGAGCCAGGCCTCTCCGCCCGCCGGGGCCGAGGTCCAGAGGGGCACATGGGCCGCCTGCGCAGAGGAGGGCTGCGCCCTTCCCCCCCACCCTCGGCCCGCGCAGCCTGGCGCTCTAGTATGACGGGTAAGTAGCGTGGGCGGGCGGCCGTGGGCCCAGCAACTCCGTGCCTTAAGTGGCTTAATTGGGGGGGGGGGGGGCGTGTTGTCAGAAAGACCTGGAATCAGAATCTGCCTTTGTTATCTCACAGCTGGGTTACCTTGGGCAAGTGACTTACTTTTTATTATCTGGCTGCACATGTTAGGAAGGTCGCCTTGGTGAATATGAGAGCAGGGTTTTCTGGAGGATGGGTTTTAGGGTCATTCAGGTATTAAATGGTAATTGGGGTCTATAGGATCTGTGTTTTCCTTTGGTCTTCGGAATGAGGAGTTTCATGATGCGCAGGATTTAGGTGAGTTTCAGGGTAGAGCCGAGCTTGAGCTGTCCTGTGACACAGTGCCCTGTGGCCCTTATCGAAGCTGCTGCTGCTTCCACATAGCTGCTGCAGTCAAAAAGGAGCCCAAAGTGACAGTTTTCCTTGACGGTCGCCGTTCTGTTTGCTGTAACTGATCTGCAACATTTTGGGAAACGACAGTTTCGATTGTACCTGCTGTTTCTCAGGTATAAACAGATCTTTATTAATAAATCGATGTTTCCATAGACTAGCAAGAAATGTTGATAGGGTGGCGATTTTTAACCAGTGTGCCCTAAGGATTTTTGAAACGTGCAATACCTGCCAGGGCTGGTGTGATTCAGTGGATTGAGAGCTGGCCTGTGAACCAAGGCTCAATTCCCAACTGTTCGGGCCTGTGCCCTCAGTTGCTGCTGGGTTCCCAGTTGGCGTGTGAGAGGCAACCTATGGATGTATCTCATGCGCACTGGTGTTTCTGTCCCTCTCTTTTTCCCTCCCTTCCCCTCTGTAAAAGTAAATAAAAATTTTTTTAAGTTAAAAAACCTTGCAAGACCTGTCAGGGGCACTGACCTTTTCCCCCTTAAATTGCAAATATAACAGCAGCAGCCAGCACAATAGCCATCAGTGTGAATGAATCAAAATCATACCTACTTTTTGTCATTGGCAAAAAATAAGTTTTTGGGATGTGCGGTGCGGCGCCATTTTAGCTGTTATGTGTACAGTGAGATGAAAGGGTTGAAAATCACTGTGATGGGGTCTTGGATAGCTTTTGAAGAGGAGAGGATTGAAGCCAAGATAGTGTGGAGGGGCAGGAGGGGAAGATGGGTTAGATGTCTTCATGGGGAAGTCCAGTGGCAAGTGGCATAGATTTTGGTGATGCTTTGGGTCATTGTCCTTGAAAGCGTAAGGCCTCAATGCCAGGATCAAAGGCCAGTTAAACCTTTATGATTCTGAAGACCGAATAGATCATTCAGAACAATTGTGTTCTCATCTTAGCTGTTCCAGGTGAAGATTGCTGGATGGCTCAGATTGCTTTCTGGTGAGTGAGGACCCGAGCCATGGCAGTGATGGACATAACCACCTCAGGTAGGTTTCTTGTGGAGACTTGATTTGGGCGCTGCCTGGTGGTTCAGTACAGCATGTTTCCAAGGGCTGTGGCTGGTTGTAGCCATGGGATCTCCAACTGCATGCGAGAGCAACCTGGAGAGACTTTGACAGCTCAGGTCAGCATAATACCTGCAGCTGCCACTCGCCTTTCCTATATCACAGGTCCTGGGCTTGAGAGCCTGCCGCCTGAGTCCAGGTGTTTCCATCAGTTTCCACGCGGGTGGATATATTGCATCAACTTTGGTTTAGACCTTTCACACTTTTTCTGCAGGTTGCATCCACATTTCCTGGCTGTGTCTGGTACTGAAAAGGATAAGACATAAGCTCGTTGCTGTCCCTGTGCTTTAAAATAAGGTAAAGTTAGATGCTGAAGACAGCCTGGCCCTCTGGTTCCCTTTCCCATCAGATCTGTGCACCGGTCTTGGTGGTCGTAAAAGGAGGGAAAGTAACACTGAAGCTGGCCTCACAGCTCTGTAGCGTGTGGGCTAGTTTCAAACAAGGTTAAATTCTCTTTGAACTTGTCACTTCCTCCCCTGTAAAATCAGATAAAGGGAAGAGTGATGTGTTTGACTCTCTGGCCAGTTGGTATAGTGATGGCTGACTAATAGTTCTGTATTTGGAAGGATGGGATTTGTCATTGGCTTTGTTGTCTCTTGATAGAGTGTGTCCTCCTTTTTTTTAGATCTGTTATCAGTGAGCTGTCTTCATCTATGATTAATGATCTACGGAGTCGGGTAAGTGGAGCAGTTGCCTGCCTCCTGTGCTATATTTGTTAGCTGCCAGAGAACAAAAATTAATGTTTACAGAGTACAATTTGGTCTATTAGGTTTGCCCATCCTAAAGTCCAAGAGCACATTCTACTGTGAGTAGAATGTAGCAGAGGGGACAGCCCTGCACTTTGGGCAGCGCAGGCTGCTGTGAATATGCAGTTCAGAGCTTGAGCTCATGCTCCTTGGGGTAACCTCAAACCATGGGAGGTGGATTCAGTAGAAACAAGTAGTACTGTCTAGCTTGGGGCATTTATTTTAGGGTGACTGGTCTGGGATGAAACCTAATCTGAGTGGACATCTATGGATGATAAATGCGGATATGGGACTGAGACCAGCTCTTAGGATAAGTGCCTGGGTGGCACTGATGAATTGGGGCAGCATTAACACACTGGCTTATACTTCCTTTTCAGGAGAGAAGCTGTGTGGGAAGAAGCTAAAAGACCAGTTTGTGAGGGCCAGAACAGAGACCAAGTTACAGGAAATCCTCTCAGACCACTCCTTTACCCACCCGCCATGCTCCACCACCTGCTCCTGGTTCTTGAAACAGGCCTTTGCCTACCCCTTATCTGGGGCTGTCCCCTGTCCATCCTGCCCTGCAGCATGGAGGACGGTCTTAATAAATTATTAATGTAATGAAGTTGTCAGCCTGTTTCTTTGGGCTCAGTCCTAGGAAATTTTCGCAATAGGTTAACTAGGTGAAAACAGTGACTGTGGTCATTTTGTGAGTGCTGGTAGGTACTCTTATCTAAATACTTAGTAGACCCCCAAACTAAATCGTAGTCTCAATCTCCTGATTTAAAAAGTCTGACCTCTCAGGACAATATGATTAGTTCCATAATTGCAGTTAGACGTGGTTCTCCTTTGCTGAGCCTAAGACTAGATCTTTGAAGGCTTTTGTGGTATGGACACTTTAACTCAAGTTGTGTTTCCCCTGCTACCCCCTCCCCCAAGCAACTCGAGCACAGAACTTAAAACTTGATGCAGATTTCTAGCACAGACTCAGACTCTTAAGGAAGGAGGGTCCTGGGTATTTGAGATGACATGTGGGCTTCCTGATTTGTTGAGTTTCCAGGCTGAAATGGCTCACTACATCATGTGAAGGCAGCAGTGTCGCAGTAATCATAATCTCAGGAAACTTTATTAAATTTTTTTTATAAAAGGTTTTATGTATAGAGAGGGCAAGGGAGGGAGAGGGAAACAATGTACAATCCGTTGCGTCACATTCCCCGAAGGATGGACTTAGGTTTGCAGGGCAGAGTTCAATCCACCGGCCAGGGCTTATTAAAATCTTCTAAAACATTTCCAAAAAAGTTAAAGGAGTCTCTCTTCCCTTATACAGTCCATTCTGGCTGTGCTTTGTCCTAGCTACATCATGGCAGGGATCTCCGAAGACACTGTGTCCAGGGGCTGCCAGTGACAATCCATTAATGCGTCGTACAGCTCCTCACTCTGCTCCATGAATTCCTTGTTGGCCTCGGTCACATCCAGCTGTGGCATGGGGTCTGGAACAGAAATGAGGATGCATTTAGGGAGTATCAGGGGAAAAGCACTCAGCAGCCACCAGACCTCAAGATACTTGGGTTCAGTCCCTATCCAGGACTTCCTGGCTGATAAAAGTGCCTTGCAAGGTTCCTGTGAGGGTGAAAATAGGATAATAAAATGTGTAGTTAAGTTAGTACTCAAATAATGGCAACTGTTAATCTACATCTATACCTAGCCATCACGTGCCCTGGATTTTCTGGTGTGCTTATATTAATTTCGAGCTTGGAAAACCTGACTGAAATCACTAAACCCAAATCACTATTACTAAGAGTATTACATAGCACTGCCTTGCCTGGTGTTGGGCATTGTCCCGAAAACTGAAAGATCAGAGGTTGATTCCCAACTCCGTCAGGATACATGCATAGGTTGTGGGCCAGGTTCCTAGTTAGGGGTGTGTGAGAGGCAACCAATTGATGTTTCTCCCTCCTCTCTTTAGAAATGAAATTAATTAAATCTTTAGAAAAGGAAGGAGATGTTTCTCCCTCCTCTCTTTAGAAATGAAATTTTTTTTTTTAAGATTTTATTTATTTATCTTTTAGAGGGAAAGGGAAGGAGAGAGGGAGAGAAA
This sequence comes from Artibeus jamaicensis, assembly GCF_021234435.1. Taxonomy (NCBI): domain Eukaryota; kingdom Metazoa; phylum Chordata; class Mammalia; order Chiroptera; family Phyllostomidae; genus Artibeus; species Artibeus jamaicensis. The sequence continues at coordinate 13,812,618 of NW_026522057.1, forward strand.
CATCAATGTATGGTTGCTTTTTGTGCGTCCCCTGCTGGGAATTGGCCTGCAGGGAACTGGCCTGCAACCCAGGAATGTGCCCTGACTGGGAATCGAACCGCAGTTGTCTGGTTTGCAGGCCCGTGCTCAATCCACTGAGCTACACCAGCCAGGGCCTAGAAATGAAATTTTTAAAGAAAGACAAATACATAACACTGAAAATGAACCTCGGCTGCACACAATTTGAATCTCAAATTGATGAACGTTGAATGAAAGAAGACACTATAGTCAGAATGACTATTATATAAAGGCCAAACACAGGCAAAAGTAAATCACATCGTTTAGGCATACACACACATCTAAGTGATAAAAGCTATAAAGAGAAGGAAGAGGGACTTCTGCCAAGACGAAGGCGTAGGTGGAAACACTTTGCGTCCTCACACAATTAAATCCTCTAAAAACAACAAAGTATCAACAACAATAAACACAACCAAACCACACAGAAAATCGAACAATACAGAGTCCAAAAACAATGAACCACTCAGCTAAACTGGTGAGAGTCCCAAAGAAGTTGGACCCTGGGAGGAACACAACAAGGCACATCATAATTACATTAGCCAAGATGAAAATGAAGGAGAGAATCCTAGAAGCAGCAAGAGCTAAGGGGACAGTCACCTACAGAGGAGTTCCCATCAGACTGTCAGCTGATTTCTCAAAAGAGACCTTACAGGCAAGAAGGGGCTGGAAAGAAGTATTCCAAGTCATGAAAACCAAAGACCTACAACCAAGATTGCTCTATCCAGCAAAGTTTTCATTTAGAATGGAAGGACAGATACAGTGCTTCTCAGATAAGATCAAATTCAAAGAGTTCATCATCACCAAGCCCTTATTATATGAAATGTTAAAGGGACTTACCTAAGAAAAAGAAGATAAAAAAGATGAACAGTGAAAGGACAGCAAACTCACAGTTATTAACAACCACACCTAAAACAAAAGCGAATTAAGAGGACAGCTAGATCAGGAGCCGAACCATAGAAATGAAGATCACATGGAGGGTTAGCAACAGGGGGGTGGGAGAAGGAGAAGGGGGGAGAAGGTACAGAAAATAAGAATAGACAGTAGATAGAAAATAGAAAGGGGAAGGGTAAGAATGGTACGGGAAATATAGAATCTAAGGAACTTGAGACGTCTTCATGAACTAAAGGGGGGGAATGGTGGGGGAAGGGGGGGAGGGGAACGGGGGGGGGGGATAGAACAAATGTAATGGCATAATCAATAAAATAAAAATATATATATTAAAAAAAAGATGCCCTGGCAGGTGTAGCTCAGTGGATTGAGCGCGGGCCTGCGAACCACATGATCGCGGTTCGATCCCCAGTGAGGGCACATGCCTGGGTTGCGGGCCAGTTCCCAGCAGGGGACTCACAAGAGGCAACCATACATTGATGTTTCTCTCCTCTCCTTCCCTTCCTCTCTAAAGATAAATAAGTAAAATCAAGAAAATATTTAAAAAACGAGAAGGAAGAAAATGGTTGCCACAAGAAGTTGTGATTAGAAATTAATTCTGATTTTATGACAGCTACACTTACTTAAAACTTAATATCTATTTAGAAACATGCTGAAAAGAACTTGTTTTCCATAATTTTGCAAACCTTAGAGAATAGTTTAAGTATTAATATCACATTAAAAATTATTTGTTTGGCCCTGGCTGGTGTGCCTCAGTGGACTGAGCGCCAGCCAGTTCTATCCCCAGTCGGTGCACATGCCTGGGTTGTGGGCCGAGCTCATGTTGAGGGGCATGCAAGAGTCAACCACACACTGATGTTTCTCTCCCTCTCTCTCCCTCCTTTTCCCTCTGTCTAAAAAATAAATAAAATATTTAAAAATATCATTTGTTTGTACATTAGCAATTCCTTTTTTCTTTGTTAGATTCAATATAATTACACTAAATCCTTTTAATAAAAAAATTAACAGCTATTACTATGCAGCAAGATTGGGGTGGTTTTCAGTTATTTCATAATGCTTTACTAATTTTCTAAAATTTCAATCATAACTATTACTGGAAAATGAGAAACATGCAATTTTAAATAGAAAAAAAAATGAAATAAAAAGTGATTTTTACAAACTGTCAAATGCAAGGCAACAGTATTTTTTGCCAAAGACCTACATCCCAGGGTAGAATGCCATTCATCTAGGGAGTGACCGGCTACCTCCCTCCCCTATGAGCTGCTCTCCCCTGGGATCTCTGGGACCTGCCCTCACACCTCTGATCGACACACACACACTTCTTACTGTAATCACGCAGTGACTCTCTCATTAGAATGTAAGTTCCCGCAGCCCTGGCCTGGCAGCTCAGCTGGTTAGAGTATCGTCCCAGTGCATCAAGGTTGCAGATTCAATCCCCGGTCAGGGCACATACAAGAATCAACCACATGAGTGCATAAATGAATGCAACAAATCAATGTTTCTCTCAAAAAAATTTTTTTTTAAAAGTTAAGTTTCAGCCCTGGCTGGTGTAGCTCAGTGGATGGAGTGCAGGCTTATAAACCAAAGGATCGAGGTTCAATTCCCAGTCAGGGCACATGCCTGGGTTGCAGGCCAGTTCCCAGCAGGGGACCCACGAGAGGCAACCATACATAAATGTTTTTCTCCCTTTCTCCTTCCCTTCTTCACTAAAGATAAATAAATAAAATCTTTTTTTTTTAAAAGATTTTATTTATTTATCTTTTAGAGGGAAAGGGAAGGAGAGAGGGAGAGAAACATCAATGTATGGTTGCTTTTCGTGCGTCCCCTGCTGGGAACTGGCCTGCAGGGAACTGGCCTGCAACCCAGGCATGTGCCCTGACTGGGAATCGAACCGCGATTGTCTGCTTAAATAAAATCTTAAAAAAAAAAAAGTTAAGTTTCTCCAGGCAGAATTCACCATGCATTCCTTCAGCATCTAGCTGAACGCACATGCCAGACCCAAAGCGACCACTGCATAACAGCAGACAGAGGGAACAAGCGATGGGCTCCTTTCTTACCTTCCAATGCATCATCTCCAACTTCTTCATATGTCTGTCAAAAGACCAGAGAGGTGGGTGAGAAGGACGGTGAAATCCTGGCCCACAACCAGGATGGCCTACTTTTAACGAAAGGAACTAGGTTCCTCCACCTTTCCCCATTTTTTTCTGAAGCCCGACATCCTGTCCTTATCAGTCCCACTGGAGAATAAGCCACGTCTCTCTGAAGGATGACGTCACCCAAGGAGGCAGACTTGCCAAGTTGCGGTTACCTGCATGGTGCTCTGTGTGTAGCCATACTGGGGATAGCTGTAGCTGTAGCTGCCTGTGTTCTGGTCATAGCCCCACTGGGCATAGTAGTTCTGGTACTGCTGGTAATACTGGTTGTAGCTGTAGCTGTACATCTGACTATATTCCACTGGTTTCACACGACTCCTTAAATGAAGAAAAGAACCAAAAATAAATAGATGTGAGCAAACATCTCCATAACACTTATTAATCGAACAGGCTGTTTGTTCCAAGTGCTTTACACTGATTATAACTTCATTTAATCCCCACAACAATCTTGTGCACTAAATACACATTAACCTATTTTACAGATGAGAAAACTGAGGTGCAGACAAGTTCCATAGGAGTTGCACCAAGTACTCTTCACGTGTGGTCTCCTGTGTTAAGTCCTGCACAACCCTATGACAGAGCGATTATGCATTATTCCCAACCTCAGATGAGAATGCTGAGTCTCCAAAAGGTGATTTACCAAAGACCACACCCTGGACTGGAGCCAGATGTAACTCTAAAGCTCATACCCCTGACACTGCACCACCACCTACAGCGCCGGCCCCATAGACAGAAGACACGTTTGCAGTCTCCTACGTCCTGCACTTGCCCATCAGGGCTGAGGCCCAGGGTCAGTTGAAAGTTTTCTTACCCTGACTGCAAATCTGTCCCAACTATTAACCAAAGACAATGTTGGGTCTGTGAAGGAGCCACTGCTCTCAAAAACACAGAGAACAGCATAAATGAGTAGGGTTTCAAAACTGGCCTGGGGTATGACGAGCAGTCCCAGCTGACAGGAATCAAAGAACATAAGACACGACAACGCTCCTTCTAGTCATTGCACTCCACAGGCCAGGGTCCAGCGTAAGGGCACACCAACCACGTGCAGCTGGTTTATAAGGAGAATTGTAAGTCACACAGTTGGGACGCAGGATGTCATAACTGGCGGTACATTCTCTCTCCCAGTGAAACCAAAGAGGAAACAAAGCCAGAAGCAGATTTCCATGAACTTCCACAGACACCCCCATCACAGGCAAAAATGCTCCAAGTCCGAAAGCTCTTCTGAAGTTCCTCGCGGGTACAATGTCTGCTTGGTGAGCAGGGGAAGCAGCCACACTCCACATCCGATTGCCTCCTGACAGGGTGGATCGATGCTGTACAACGGCAGAGGCTCCCTCTTCCCGCCCCGCGCCACGCTGAAAACTGACGGGACTGGCCTCTGCCAGCCCCCTGCCATGCACGCTTCCGAGGATGTGCACCCTGCTCCGGCCCCGCTCGGCTCTCCCAGCCTCGTTCTCAGAGGGAACTCTCACCTCCCTCAGCTCCTGGCGCCTGGAGAGCACCTCCCCAGAAACAGGCACCAAAGGCTGATGATAGTCTAGGAAGAACTTGTAGATGTAACAATATAACCTCTCTGTGGAAAGGACTTTGTCAGAATATACAACAGAAAGACTTACCTGCAGCTGTTAAAAATATTCTAATAAGAGGCGGGAACTTCCAGCCAAGATGGAGGCATAGGTAGACACATTGTGCCTCCTCACACAATCAAAATAAGGACAAGAACAATTTAGAAACAAGAAAACAACTAGTACTGATAGAAAACTGAACTGTATGGAAGTCCGACAACCAAGCAGTCAAAGAAGAAACATTCACAAAGACCAGTAGGCAGGGTGGAGTCTGCGACCAAGCGGCAGTGGGCGGACCCAGCAAGGCGGCGCATTGTGAACGGGATTGGCTGGCAAGGCGGCTGGCGAACTGGGCGGTCCCACATTCCCAGGCAGATACACCAGGTGAACCGAGCGAGATAGACTGTGCAACCCAGGGTCCCAGCGCTGGGAAATAAAGCCTCAAAAAAAACTTACTGAAAACACCTGTGGGGGTTGAGGTGCTGGGAGAAACTCCCAGCCTCACAGGAGAGTTCATTGGAGAGACCCACTGGGTCCTAGAACATGCACAAGTCCACCCACCTGGAACCAGAAAGGCCCAGTTTGCTTGGAGGAAGTGGGGAATTGACTGAAATCCGACAGAGTTGAGCAAGCAGCACTGTTCCCTCTCAGACCCCGCCCACCCAGTGTCACAACCCAGCGACTGGGTTGCCCCACCCCGGTGAATATCTAAGGCTCCGCCCCTCACTATGTAACAAGCTCGTCAAGACAAAAAAAAAAAGGTCCAAACGAAGATCAGATCAAAGCTCCAGAAACAATACAACTAATCGACAAAGAGCCAACCTACCAGATACACAGTTCAAAACACTGGTAATCAGGATGCTCACAGAACTGGTTGATTTTAGTCACAAATTAGATGAACAAATGAAGGCTACACTAAGTGAAATGAAGGGAGATGCACACGGAACCAACAGTGATTGGAAGGAAACTGGGATTCAAATCAATGGAGTGGACCAGAGGGAAAAAAGAAACAACCAAACAGAAAAGAAGGAAGAAACAAGAATTCAAAAAAATGAGAGGCTTAGGAACCTCCAGGACCTCTTTAAACGTTCCAACACCCAAATTATGGGAGTACCAGAAGGAGAAGAGGAAGAGTAACAAGTAGAAAACTTATTTGAACAAATAATAAGAGAACTTCCCCCATCTGGCAAAGGAAATAGACTTTCAGGAAATCCAGGAAGTTCAGAGTCCCAAAGAAATTCGACCCAAGGAGGAACACACCAAGGCACATCATAATTACATTAGCCAAGATTAAAATGAAGGTGAGAATCCTAGAAGCAGCAAGAGATAAGGAGACAGTTACCTACACAGGAATTCCCATCAGACTGCCAGCTGATTTCTCAAAAGACACCTTACAGGCAAGAAGGGGCTGGAAAGAAGTAATCCAAGCAATGAAAGAGAAGGACCTACATCCAAGATTGCTCTATCCAGCAAAGCTTTCATTTAGAATAAAAGGGCAGATAAAGTGCTTCTCTGATAAGGCCAAGTTAAAGGAGTTCAAGCCCCGGCTGGTGTAGCTCAGTGAATTGAGCACAGGCCTGTGAAGCAAAGGGTTGCCGGCCTGATTCCCGGTCAGGGCACATGCCTGGGTTGCATGCCAGTTCCCAGCAGGGGACTCATGACAGGCAACCATACACTGGTATTTCTTTCCTTCTCTCTTTCCCTTCCCCTCTAAAGATAAATAAATAAAATATTTAAAAAACAATAAAATAAAGGAGTTCATCATCACCAAGCCCTTATTTTATGAAATGTTAAAGGGACTTATCTAAGAAAAAGAAGATAAAAAACACGTACAGTAAATGACAGCAAACTCACAATTATTTACCACACCTAAAACAAAAACAAAAACAAATGAAGCAAACAATAGAACAGGAGCACAACCACAGAAATGGAGATCACACGGAGGGTTAGTTAATAGGGGAGTAGGAGGAGGAGAGAACAGGGAAAAGATACAGAGAATAAGTAGCACAGATGGTAGGTAGAAAATAGACAAGGGGAGGGTAAGAATAGTATGGGAAATGTAGAAGCTAAAGAACTTATAAGTATGATAAACATGAACTAAAGCGGGAGAATATGGGTGGGAAAGGGTGCAGGGTGGACGGGAGTGAAGGAGGGAAAATGGGACAACTGTAATAGCATAATCAATAAACTACGTTAAAAAATATAATTGTGCAACTATATGGAAAAGTGTGTATACTGAGTAAACTGGAGGGGAAAGACCATGGTTATTGTAAAATGAATAAAGAAATAAATCTAGCCCTGACTGGTGTGGCTAAGTGGATTGAGTGCCAGCCTGCAAACCGAAAGGTCACCAGTTCAAATTCCTAGTCAAGGAACATGCCTGGGTTGCAGGCCATGTCCCCAGCTGGAGGTATGCGAGGCAACCAACCGATGAATCTCTTGCACATCAGTGTTTCCCTCCCTCTCTTTCTCCTTCCTAAATAAATAAAGTAAAAAAACTAAAACTAAATAAATAAAGTAAAAAAAAAAAAAAAGCAGCTTACGGCATGCAAACTCAGCCACATATAGTGTGTGTATGTATATGTATATATCATTAATAGCTATGGAGAAGCCTGGAAACAAAATTATAATTAGTCATTTTAGGCTAATGAGGAAATCTCTTTAAAATAGTTTCTTTAATATCATATACATCATATATATGTATTTATAATAGAATAAAAATAATATATATTAATACGGTGAGAAAAATAATACTTTGGTGCAGGGAATCAGGCTGATCTTCCATGTATTAAAAACAGTTAAACCATAAAGAACCTCCAAATCTTTTGTTGCTTTAAAAAACATGGCCATTTGGAAGTTCTGCCCTCAGAATGCAGATGATCTTCTACTCCTGGCACAGAGTTTCTCAGTGTGGACGTTACTGACTTTGGTGCAGGCGGGTGAGCAGGTCCGTCTGCCCGGCTGTCCTGTGCATCACAGGATGTCTAGCAGCATCTCTGGCATCTACTCATCAGATGCCAGGAGCTCCTCCCCTACCCCAAGTTATAACAACCAAAACTGTCTCCAGATGTTGCCAAGGGCCCCTGCTGGACAAAAATCATCCCTAGTTGAGAACTACTGCTTTGGCCAAAGGGCAGGGGATTCTATGGAGAGAAAAGTGGTCTTATGTCCGAGCAAGATACCTGCTTGGAGTTACCTGCCTGGCATAACAGGTACATTAGTGATGTACATACTCTCCTGTGGAGTGTTTGGATCAGTAATTCTTAGCCATCCCCACAGCATGGAACATTCACAGGCTCACAGCATTAAATTATACAAATATGGCTAAAGTTGAGTGTTTTTTTTCCTTCTGCTCAATTCTTACTAACTCTGGATAAATGTCTAACAGCAGCACTACTGGGTAAAGAGCAGGGGCATCACGTACATGTTGCCAAACTGCTTTTCCAGCACTGCTATCAGCAATGTCTGAATCTATCTGTCTCCCCCGGTTACAGCTCTGTCCCCAACCATAAGCTTCTGGAGGGGATGGGTTCACCTCTAATACCCAGCAAACAGCCTGGCCAATATCAGGCTTTCTGTATTTGTGAGCTGAACTGAATCTCTCTGCAGCCTTCCATCCAGCACTCTGGTGGACACTTGATTATCAACAAACAGGTGAGGAGTGTCCAGGTCGGGGGTCAGGGGACCCTCTACCTTCCCTGCCGGCGCAGGACTCACGCTTTAGGGATTGCCACACTCAGCCGCACTGGTTTAGACCCCAGTCCTACTGCTCCCTGGCACTCTGTCAGGGCTCGCTTCTGTTCCAGTTCGTCTGTGAACTTCACAAAACCATAGCCCCTGCAGGAAAAAAACCGAACAAAAATACACCACGCTGTATAGATCACAAATGGGATAGAGGTGAAGTCTAAGAATGGGACAGGGACTGAAAGGGACAGAAAGAGTTCATGAAGCTATGTGGGCAGGCATGCCGCAGAGCAATGCAAGGTTCCAGCACCGGAGGATCCTGAGAGCTGTAGGACCTGCCCCTCTCAGCTCACCATTCTCTACACACCTTCAATGACAGGGCTTCTGCCCAAATTGTAGCTTCCCCTGAATCTACTAGAAAATATTATTATAGTTATGGCAACAGCAGTAGCAATGAGTTGTAAAAAGGTCCTTCAGCAAATATTTACTGAGCCTGCCTGTAGGCCAGGTACTGTGCTGGGCACTGGAACTCAGCATCGTAAGCAGATAAGGTTCTTGATCTCCTGAAGCCATAATCTACTTGGGGGGGGCGGGTAATGAATGGTAACTAACATTTAATGAACATTTCTCATTTCCCAAACACTGTGCTGAGCACTTCCTCCAGGGTTATCTCACTGAATGGTCCCACAATTTCAAGTAGTATCCCCATTTTACTAAAGAGGGAACCAAAGTTCAGAGAGGTTTACTAATTTGCCCAAAGTCATAGTAGAAGCAGGATTGAGATCCAGGTCGGTCAGACTCCCAAAGAACGAGCTGTTTGAGGTTTTTCCACTTTTGAAGTAACAACAATAAATAAAATAGCAAACATCTATAAAGCATTTCCCCTTGCTTTATTTATATTACATCATTTAACCCCTACGTAGCCCCCGTGACCAAATACTTTCGAGGATGAGGAAACAGGGTCGGAGGTTCAGTAACTTGTCTCCTGCACTATCCCTGGCCAGTACTGCAGCCCGCATTCAACCCGTGCGGTTTGGCTCCAGGACCTGTGCTCTTAACTACCACGCTGCATGGCCTATCTGTACCACCTCACTCTATGAAGAAAATGCTGAAACTAACAGGGTGGGCATCAATAACAGGTAAGGCCTTACTTAGACACGCCTGTCTGGTCCAAAACCACCTTGCCTCCCCGACAGGAGGGGTAGACTTTGACGAAGAATTCATACAGCATGCCATCATCCACATCTGGGGTCAGGTCCCCCACAAAGAGGGAGTACTCAGGGCTGAGAGGAAAGAATAAGATTCAGAGACAGGACCTTCGTTCTGATGAGCTCTTTGGCCCATTCTAGGGAAACTTTATCTGGGCCTTCTTGGGGAATGACACATCCGAAGGGTCCTTAACCAGGTCCCAATCTGTTTCCTTTGGCAGTCCTGGCGGAAGAGGTGTGGAAGCAGTCCCCTGATCCCCCCAAGTCCTTCATCCACTGCACAAGGCCTGCCTGACTTCAAGGATTACATGAGAGCAGATGGGGGTCGAGGTCAAAGGTACTCAAAACATAAAACTAGATGTTCTGTGGTCACTGCATATTTGTAATTTAATTGGTGAAAGACAGAGAGAGAATGAGAACTGGATTTTATCTACAGAAGACCTACAACATGGCTAAAATGCAATCCCCAACATTTTGGGACAGGGGTCATCAAGCTTTCTCTGTGAAGGGCCAGGGTACCTATGGTCTCTGCCATTTTTTCTTTGTTTTCATAATCCTTTAAAAATGTGGAAACCATTTTGAGTTTACAGGGATACGAAGCAGGCCAGTTTGCCAACCCTTTTTCTAAAACAATCCTTTAAAATTTTTTATTTAATAAAAAAAGGACGAGCAAATTCATTTTTCTTATTTCAAGCATAATACACACTCCTTGTATACAATCAGAATACACAAAAGGACAAGGAAAAATGAAATCACCAATAACTCAACCACTCAAAGGTAATCGGACACTTTTCTTCCTGTCTTCTTCTTTTGAATTTACAAAAGCTGGCTATGATTTGTTTTGTTTCTAGCATTTTTTCACTTTTAACAGCCAGCATCTTGACATGTCACTATTCTGCTGCAGCATGACTTATTACTGGAATCATCACACTCCTATTAATCAACATACTGCAATTTAAACCACTTCCCTATTATTAGATTATTTGGTTTCCCCCCCAATTTTGCCCACTATATACAATCTTTCAATTAACACCTTCGAGGCAAATCTTGTATACATCATTAATAAATTCTGAAAAGCAGAATTATGGGGTCAATGGGTATACATCTTTCTAAAGCTTTTAATACATTGGTTTAAAGTTTTCAAAAGCAACTTGAAATGCTGAATCAAACTACCAGTATATTGCTACACGTTGATTGCTATGGAATAAAGCCTCAACGCTGTGGGGAGCAACCGGGTGGAAGGCTAGAAAGAGACCCAATGCAGAGAAGTCACGGGCCTCGCCACAAAGCACAATGGGAAGCCCCACCGGTGGGGAGTGGGATGGTGTTGTCCCTCAGGTAGGAGGCAAAGTGAGCCAAGCTCCACTCCCTACCCTCCGTTGGGTGGTGGCCTGCACAGGGATGCATCCTGTTTCTATCTAGACATTTCCTGGGGCTTGAAGCTATCTTGGGGCTACTCTGTACTTACCTGTTATCTGGTTGTTTCCCATAAGTGGCATAATTCAGTTTAAAACGTTTTGCCTGGAAATTTAAAAACAAGCAAACTAAACCAGAGAAAGGTGTTTTAAGGGTCAAACAATATTTGAAAAGAACTGAAATAAATTACCTTGGCCAAAACATCTCCCCCTCTCTAAGCCTCAGCTCTTTCTCCTGTATAAAGTGAGGGGGTTGCACAGATGACCGCTAAGGGCACTGCCAGCTCCATGGTTCTATGGCCCAGGGGCGCCAGCCTGGTGCCGCTGTAAGCTAAGTAACTGTGGGAAGAGCAGAATGTAACTCTCTTGAAATGTGTCCTCACTACTGCCAGCCTGTTCCACTTTCTCAATGGGACAAGAGGTGCAGTTTCATCTTCCATTAAGGGAGGTGGCAGGTCAGAGTGGAAAGGGCATGGATTTCAGGGTCAACCAATCTTCGGTTTGCATCCTGGTTTTGCCACTTACTACCTGTTTTGCTTTGGATGGTTATTCCACTTCCCTAAGCTTCATTTTCCCCGTCTGTCGAAGACAACAATGCCTACTCGACAGGGTTGTTATAGAATTAAATAAAATTATATAATCCTCATAGGGTAGCTCAGTTGGTTAGAGCATTGTCCCCATAAAAAATAATATAAATATATAGCAGGGATTCAATAAATGATAGTTATTGATAACAATAAAAATGGCAACATCATCATTATCTAAGTGTCCTTACAGGTGTGGCTCCTGGGAGGGGTTTCCCATTAATTTTATGCAAACACTTCTCAGCTGTGGCCAAATCTGCGAATTCTACAAAACAGTAGCCAGCTGGGATCCTGGAAAGCAAGAAAACAGAGAAAGAGAAGAGAATGGTTTAAGATGTGGTTCCCAGATGAGAGTCTTGACCTGACGGGAGGGAAATATGTTTTTCTAATCAGAGCTCACACTGTTGGGTTTTTTAAAAATATTTTTCACATTTATTTTTAGAGAGAGGGGAAGGGAGGGAGAAAGAGAGGGAGAGAAACATCAATGTGTGGTTGCTTCTCACATGGCCCCCACTGGGGAACTGGCCCACAACCCAGGCATGTGCCCTGACTGGGAATTGAACCAGTGACCCTTTGGTTCACAGCCTGCGTTCAGTCCACTGAGCTACACCAGTCAGGGCCAGGGCTCGTACTGTTTTTGTTCCCCAACAAATTCCAGTTCAGAACTAACTTACAAATGTAAGACTGTCACCCTGGCTGGTGTGGCTCAGCGGATTAAGTGTCAGCCTGCGAACCAAAGAGTCAATGGTTTGATTCCCAGTCAGGGCACATGCCTGGGTTACAGGCCAGATCCCCAGTACGGAATATGTCAGAGGCAACCACACACTGACTCCCTTTCTTTCTCCCTTCCTTCCCCTCTCTCTAAAAATAAATAAAACCTTACAAATAAATAAATTTTTTTAAATTGAAATGTAGACCGGCCATTCTGTGGTATACCACTGACAATTTTGTCACTGTGACATGAGTGCTGTGGTTAAGTGAGAGCATGCCCAGTTTTGGGCAATATAGGCTTAAGTATTTAAAAGTGAAGGGTCACAATGCCTGTAACGGACTTTCATGTGGTTCAGAAAAAAAAATCACCTACCTACCTGTATCTATCCTCCTACAGATAGACTTAGGTAAATAGGGAAAATATGAAAATATGTTAACAACTGTTGAAATTAGGCGGTGGACATGACTGTTCATTGTACTATTCTTTGTAATTCTGTTTTAAATTTTTCATCTTTAAGCTTTTTTTCAATCACCTCCACAGGCCAGGCTGATACAGAGTTGGAGAACATGGCTCCTGCCCTCAGGAAACGTCCAGTCTAGTTAGACAGACCAAGTAAACCCACGGACCTTACCTACTGGGGCACATCTGGGAGATTTCCGGTGTCCTAACTTTGACAGCATCACAAGAGACATGAGGAGGAGGATCCGGCTATATCCTCTGACATCCCTTCATACTCTGAGATACTGAAGACTGTGAACTTCCTTAACACCAACCTTAAAGCTCTTACTAGTGAAACAATCCAAACTTTTCTGGATATGCTACTTTGGATCTTCAGTTCAACAACCATATAGACACAAAACCAAGAGGGTATGGGCAAGGGCAGTACCTGCGCCCAAGGGTCATGGAGCAGTCTGTGAGCTCCATAAATGTTACTGATGTTAAGAACAGTGGTGAGCCAGATCTGTCTTGTGGGTGCTGGAAGCTCAGGGCTCACAGACGTAAAGACCGCCGCCTGTACGGGCGCTCACTCCCTGTGGGCCAGGCACTGCGTCAGCCACTTCGCACGCACCATCTCATCTCACCCTCGAGTAGCTCCAGGAGGAGGAAAGCTGAAAACATCATACCCACTTAGACGAGAGGACTGACAGCTAGCAGGGTTATACAATATGCCTTAAAGCACCCAGCGGATATGCGCCAAAGGTTGCATTTGAATTCAGGATAGTGTGATACACCCTCTACCTATCTTATTATAAAAAATTCCAAACATAAAAATTGAAATAACTGTATAGCATTCATGTATGCACAATCTACAATGAATATTTTATTATACTATTTTACAATGAATATTTTATTATATTTTCATTGTATATTTTTTTATTCGAAAAAAGTTAACAACTTTTTTTTTAAAAGATTCTATTTATTTATCTTTAGAGGGGAAGGGAAGGAGGGAGGGAGAGAAACATCAAATGTATGGTTGCCTTTCATGCATCCCCTGCTGGGAACTAGCCTGTAGGGAACCAGCCTGCAACCCAGGCATGTGCCCCGACTGGGAATTGAACCGCGATCCTCTGGTTCGCAGACCTGTGCTCAATCCACTGAGCTACACCAGCCAGGGCTATATTTTCGTTATTTATTTTTTAAGATTTTAAACTTATTTTTAGAGAGAGGGGGAAGGAGAAAGAGGAGGAGAGAAACATCCATGTGAGAGAAACATCAATCAGTTACCTCTTGTAAGTGCCCTGAATGGGGACCAAATCTGCACTCAGACAAGTGTCCTGACCAGGAATTGAACTGGCAACTTTTCACTGTGCAGGATGACGCCCAACCATCTAAGCCACGCTGGTCAGGGTATTATATTATCCCACTATCCATTCTTCTACTCACTTATTATCCTTATTTTCTGATACATTTCAAAGTAAACTGCAGATATTGGTATACTTCCCTCAACTACTTTCACATAATTATTATTAACAGAGTTCAATTAGTGTTTCTAGTTTTCTCTTTTGGTTTACATAAAATGAAATGCACAAATCTAAAGAGAGAGAAAAAACTCATGGACACAGGCCCTGGCTGGTGTAGCTCGGTGCACTGAGTGAGTGCCAGCCTGCAAGACAAAGGGTCTCCAGTTCCCAGTCAGGGCACATGCCTGGGGTGCAGGCCTGGTCCCCAGTTGGGGGCACATGAGAGGCAACAACTGATCAATGTATCTCTCATACATTGCTGTTTCTCTCCCTCTCTTTCTCCCTTCCTTCCTCTCTCTCTAAAAGTAAATAAATAAAACCTTTAAAAATCCCCTCATGAACACAGACAATAGTGGCTGAGTGGGGCTGGAGGTGACAGGAGGTAGAGGACGGTATAGGAGGGAATAAATGTTGATGGAAGCTTTACTTGGCGTGAGGTGAACACACAGTACAGTGTGCAGATGATGTGTTGTGGAACTGTGCACCTGAAATCTGTATAATTGTGTTAACCAATGTAACCTGAATAAATTCAATTAAAAAAAAAGAAATGCACAAATCTTCTAGATGCTGAGTTAATTTCTACTCACAGATTAATTTTGTACATTTGACAATTTTAAATGAATGAAACCATACAGTAAGGCTTTCACTAGCATAATGCTTTTGATATTCATTCATGTTGTTAATATTTAAGTAGTTCCTTCTTATTGCTAAATGGTATTCTATTGTATGACTATACCAGCACCTATCATGGATACTGGGCTGCTTGCAGTTTTTGGCCACCAGCACAAAGCTGCTCTGAACATTCTTTTACCAGTCTTTTTGGGGAGATATAGCTTCACCTCTCTTGGTTAAAGACCTAGGACCAAACCTGCCCCTATTGGTTGTACCATTTTATAGTCTCACCAGTGATGAATAACAGATGTGGATGGACCACATCTAACTGCATTTTTTAAATTCTTTCCAGAAAATTTTTTTAATGCTCACCGGAGGACATTTTTTCCATTTGCTTTTTTAGAGGAAGGAAGAAACACTGATGCAAGAGAAGTATTGACTCATTGCCTTCATATGCACTCAGACTAGGGATCCGTGCCAGGACCAGGGATCACATGCATCGGGACAGGGGATGAACCCGCAACCCAGGCATGTGCCCTGAGTGGGAATCAAACCCGCAGCCTTTTGGTTACAGTACGACACTCCAAACACTGAGCCTCACTGGCCAGGGCTCTTTCTGAATTTAAAAAATTGTGGTTAAATATAAAAAACATACAATTTATCATTTTGTCCATTTAAAGTGTACATTTCTGTGGTATTAAGTACAACTTGTACAACCACTGATTGCATTTTTAAATTCTGTTGTAAAAAATTTCTTATTTTTCTTTTGACTAATTGCAATTTTTTTTAAAAGCACAATGCTCTGTTGCATGTTATCTTTTTCTTGGGTCTTATCTTTTCCCCTTATTTTCTCTGGTCTTGGTTTAAAAAAATTTTTTTTTAATATTTATTTTTTAGAGAGAGGGGAAGGGAAAGAGAAAGAGAGAGAGAGAGAAACATCAATGTGTGGTTGCCTCTCATGTATCCCCTACTGGGGACCTGACCTGCAACCCAGGCATGTGCCCTGACTGGGAATCGAACCAGCAACCCTTTGCTTCACAGGTCCATGCTCAGTCCACTGAGCTACACCAGCCAGGGCTGGTCTTGGTTTTTAAATATACATTGATTTATTTTACACAATTCTTTTTTTAAATTGCATCTGTATATATTTTCCCATTACCATTTAGTCCCCTTATTCTCCACTCCCCCCATTTTATACAATTCTTGTAAGCCACTTCAGTCTCTGCTGGATAAAGCAGGATGTTAATGCAATGTGTCTGTAAGTACCATAAGAGACAACAGAGTTTGGTAATCATGGGTAGAAAAGGATAGTTTCAAATCTTATTTCAATAAAGATTAAAATGTGAGGGCTATGTTAGTGCTTAAAACAATGGAAAGCATTCCAGAATAAACTTTCATGCTAGGAGCCCATTATCTGGGGTTTTCTGTCTACAGGAACAGGAAAAACAGTTAGGCCAGCATGATCTACCAGTCAGAAAATCAGTCCCAGGCTCCTGGAGTTCTGAGTACACAAAGCACCCGTCAACCCAACAGTCAGAGTTGATCATACTTCCTATCTCTCATCTGTATGGTCAACCATTTGATGTTTGAGCGAGCTGCTTCAGTAGAGTAACTGACACAGATCAGATGCTCAATAACCACCGTCAAACTGATAAAAGAATCCTCCTGTTTCTAACTAGAACCCTAAAGAAAACTAACCCCCAAAGAGAAAGAGGAAACTGGAGGCAACAGAGCACCACTATCTGAAAATATTCTCTGCATTGTTTTGTTTAACTATTTGTTGTCTCATTCCCCACTAGAATGTAGTAAACTCCATGAGAGGAAAGACTATGTCTGGCTTGTTTCATGGGAATCTAGAACAGGAGTACATAGTAGTGTCTCTAAAAATAAGCTTTTAAATGAATAGCATAAGAGTTAAAGGCACTCATGGCTTTGAGGGAAGCACTGAACTGGAGTCTTGGCTTGTCATCTAATGACTGTGTAACTTTAAGACAATTATTAAGTTTCTCTAATAACAGTACTTCGCACAGTTTTTGTGATTTTAAAAAGTAAGTTAAAAGTGTTTATTACCTAACAGACCATAACCTGTTTATATTTACAGAGCATATACCATATATAGACACTCTTCTAAGTGCTGAATGTGAATTAACTAATTTAATCATCACCATAATTCTATGAGGTAGGTGCTATAATCATTTCCATTCTTTTGTGTTTTTTTTATTTTATTTATTTATCTTTAGAGGGGAAGGGAAGGAAAGAAGGAGAGAAATATCAGTGTATGGTTGCCCCTCATGAATCCCCTGCTGGGAACTAGCCTGTAACCCAGGCATGTGCCCTGACTGGGAATCGAATCGCAATCATGTAGTTCGCAGGTCTGCGCTCAGTTCACTGAGCTAACCAGCCAGGGCCATCATTTCCATTCTTATAGACAAAGTGAACTAGACAGAGAGGTTAAATAACTTACTAAAGGTCACACAGCAGACATAACTTTCAAATACAGGCTGCCTCCAGGATGCATATGCTATACTTCCTCTCAATAAGCCCCCAAATGTCAGCTTTTATAACATAATCACTATTATTAGGGGAGAGGCCCTGATTCTCTGCGATTTTTACATTCGCTTGCAGAATAAGTAAGGGAGAACTGAGAAGGTGGAAGGAGAGAACCGTACCCAGTGAGGCGGTTTCGGATAATTTTGACGCTCATCACGGTCTCCCCCATGGTGGCAAAGGCTCTGGAGATGAAATTCTCATCCATGTAGGGCTCCAGCTGCATAAATACAAAGTCAGAGCGATTCAGGCCAACAGGCAGGCTCCGCTTGTCAGGCTTCAGAGCCCCTTCCCCTAAGCCCTGGGTTGGCCCCACCACTAGGGCTTGGGGTGAGGGGGTGTGGCCAGGTTTTCATCTGCAGAATGATCTGAGTCCTAGCTCCCACTTTCCCAATTCCTTGCATCCCTTCTCTTCAAACTTGCTCCCTTTAGGGAGCCTCTCCTTGGATTTAGGCACCCCACCCCTTCAGTTTTAAAACCACAGAGCCCTTCAAAATCCCTGGGATTCCTCCCATGGTCAGTCCCCAAAGAACCTCCCTTTCCCCTCCATGAACCCAGGAGGGGCGCCAGGGCCCCTCCGCCTCAGACTCAACCCCTACCCGCGGGTGCTGGGACCCGCTTCTGTGTCACCCAAAAGAACTCCCCTTCCCATTCACTTTCATCTTTTTGGAATTGGAGGACGCCCATCCCTTCACACCTTCCCTCCCTGCTGACACTAGGATTCCTCCGGTCGGACCCGGACCGCCCCTCTCACTCACGTCGCCCATCCACAGGCTGGCCGCCATGTCCGCAGCCGGACCTGGATTTAGCGGGCTGCGCCGCGCTGGCGCGCGTTCTCCGGCCCGGGACGCCCAAGGAGCATGCGCCTACGACGCCTTCTGCGCACGCTCCGAAACTCGGCGCCCAGGGCAGCGCCAGCTGCGGCGACTCCGGGTTTTTCCGGCGACTGGGCTACTGGGCGGGAAGCAGGGCTTCCGGATCCCTGCGGGTGAATTCCGATCAGACCCCGCGGCACGGTGCCTCGGTAACTGGCTTTCTCAGGTTTCTTTCTGACTTTATGTATTTAAGCACACATGCGTACCTACATCACAAAAGTAATGTATGCTCATTGAAAAAGCTTGCCAATATAGGCATTTTTAAAAGATGAAAGGTCCCCTTTGGGAGCCTGGATGATCCCGTTCCACTGAGGAAGGCCTGTCAGCCACCCAGTTCGCAAGATAGATTTTGTTCCAGCTGGAACGGGTTTCCTGTGCACAGTCCTGCTGGGGCATGGGATGGTTAGAGGGAGTGTAAATTGGGGCAACCCTGCCATCTCAACCAGCCCGTCCCCAAGTCTTGTCACTCTACGTTTTTGTGCCCCACCTGCCTCAAAACAGTGACACGCCCATAGAAGGCCCTCGGTTTTGACAGTATCCCAGGCCATCGCCTCACTTTAGTGCCCATTTCTCAGAGTGGAACGTTTCTGTTGGTGATGATTGTCGTCTCTAACAGTGAAGCCACCCCAAATGCTTAAGGATCCCTTTCTGGGGCTCATTCCCACTGAAGCTCTTATATAACCTAAGATTAGGGTGTTGGGCCCCTAAGTAAATCACTCAATTCATTTGAAAACTTGAGATTCAACCACGAGTTGCCAAATTTCCAGCTTGACCCTATTCACCCCAATAGTAGTGTAGTGGTTGGGTACTATGGCTGTAGATTCAAACAAATGGAGCACCAATCCCAATCCCTTCTGGATTATTGTGGCAAGTGCTTATCTCATAGGGTGTTGAGGCCTTGAAATGACAACTTACAGCTATACATTCAGTATTGTTTGCTAGCCCCTGGGCTGCACTCTTCGCTTACTATTTTTTAAACATGGAAAATGTAAAAATATTTATTTTTAATTTAGAATATAAGCTTCACGGGACAGGGATCTGTGTACATTTGTTTCCAAATTCCTACAATGTCCAGGATAGATGCACTGAAAGAAGCATTTGCTGAACTTCTGTCAAAAACAGCAGCCCCTCACCCATCTGGCCTTACTCCCAACTGCCACTCTGGTGAGGATTTCCAGATCTTTCCCCTAGAATCTATCTGCATTATTTCCAAATAACATATTTTCTTTTCATTTATAGTTTGCTATTTTAAGCAACTATCATCCTTCCTACATACACACTTCTCCATCTGATAATTTTTTTTGTCAAAGCAGTATTGAACATTTACACTATTACTTTGTCAATATTGCTTATAGCTGAGCCATATGGGGTACTATGACTACAATTGTTTTGGGGTAACCAATCCAAATTAGAGGAGGATGGGGCAAGATAAAATTGAGAGTACTGGGTGTGACTAAAAAAACTAAGCACTTGAAAGACAAGGCAATTAATTATTAACTCCAGGAAATAAAAAAATGTACAATAGTCATAATTGTGAAGACTTACAGAACACACACTGTATGCCTGATGCCGTTCTAATGCAAGGCACCGACAGACAGACAGCTTTCTAACTCTTACAAGCAATACAAGGCAAAGCAATCGAGTGCCAGGCTCCGGTGGAGGCTGATGGTAGATCCCAGTCTAGACTGTGTACTTACCTGACTTCGAGCAAGTCACTTGAGTTCTCAGGAACTGTTTCCTGAGGGACAGCAATTATTACTTCAAAGGGCTGATGTAAGGAATGAATAAAATATTATTGCCTATAAAGTGCTCAGCATAATGTCTGGTTCATTATAAATCCCAATCCATAAGAGCTATTATTCAGAACAGTACTTTCAACCTGCTATATTGTCAAAAGGGAAAAAATTCCTATAACTCTAACCCAACTGAAGTTTGGCAAGGGGTGGGGGGAGTAGCAAACATACAAGTGCTTCTTTACAAAGAAAATATAATCAAAAGTGTGATTTTTTTCCCTTCTAAGAAGTCAATTTCTCATCAGTATAGCATCTGCATCAAAACCAAAAGTTCAAAGGGGGTAAAAATCACAGAATACATTTTAAATTATTTTACAGCATATTCATTTTTCCAAGAGTCACTTACATCCAAGAAGAATCTTTCTGGCACTGATAAAACTTTCCTGCTATACATATATAGACTTTCTATATCAACATTGTCCGTTGTAACTTTCTGCAATTATAGAAATGTTCTATGTATTTCTACATTTACACAGCCCAATGCTATAACACTAGCCACATGTAATGACTGAGGACTCGAAATGTGGCCAGTGCAACAGAGGAATTTTAAATTTTTACAAATTTTAATTGATTTAAATACAAATGGCCCCATAAAGCTAGTGACCACCATACTGGACAGATCAGCTGTTTTGTTTGCTCCAGTGCCTCTGAAAACCTACAATGATGCACATAAGTTGTCTTGAGAGTCACTCTGTAGTCAATCCTGTTCGATCAGTTACATCGGCTGTTGAAAATGATATTTCTAGAGATGTATTGTTCTGGTTTGGGACTAGGATGCTGAAGAACCATTCCATGTCTCTCATATTATGCAGCATAATCTTTTTTAAAAATACAGTGATTCCTGAAACATAAATACCTAAGCAAAAATCCAAAAAAATTTTTTGATTTGCATGGAACAGTCACATCAACAACTGACAGGCACATATCAGGACATCTTGACATCACCGTAAGTTCTAGTCTTGGCCAGGTTCACAGGTGTGGGTTTATCCTGCCCTTCCCAACACAGCAGATGCTCCCTTAAAAAAGCAGGGAGTGTGTAGAAAACAAGTGGCCTGTTTTATAAAACTCTAAATTTATTCAAAATGTTAAAAGATTTCACTCTCCCTTCTAAAATATTTTACATTAAAAAAAATTGAACTGCTTGCTATTTTCTCACTGTACAAGCTGCTGCTTCGCTTTCTGGGGACCAGCCTCTGCCCATCCAAACCTCTTCCCTGCCCCTCCTTCACTCCTGATATTGCTATGTTCATTTAGAAAACTCTCCTTCCCCTCTCCCCCCATGTCCTGCTCTGCAGGCATCGCTTCCTTTCCAGATTTTGGGCCCTTTCGGATCGGCAGTGCAGGGCAGAATGCTTTGTGCTTCTGGGAGAAAGGCTAATCGGCTTTTTTAATCAAGCAGAGGATCGTCGTCTTTTTGTCTGCCCCACAGACACCTGTTTAGAGCCAAATATTTGGCTTGGGCTTGCCTGTGGCTGGTAGCCCTGCCCCTTCTCCAGTTTCCCCAGGCGCAGGTCCACGACAGCTGGATCTAACAACTGTACCGTTTGTCTGCGTGTGGATCAAGGGCAGGAAGACTGGCACATGACTAGAGTAGGGCTTGATGGGGCCCCGACTTCTCAGGGTGTGGGAACCAAACCCCCCTGAGAGGAAGTTTCGGTTTTTGGTAGACAAAACCAGGGTCAGCTAGGACCATGGGAGGTAGGGAGGAGGGGGAACGATCTAATCACATAGTTCTAGGGTGAGCAACAGTTCCACAAAACCCGCTCCCCTCCCTTCATCCTGTAGGGTACAGGATGATTCCAGGAAGGAGGAAGAAAAAAATGATTCTGTTCTGTGGATGGAGAAAAGGCAGGAGATGACAAAGTACTTGGGGCTAGGGGAAGCCTGAGGGAGTCTGCAGTCACCACGGCTCCCGTGTTCCAGGAGGGAGGGTGTAGGGGCTGGGAGTCAGGCCCTCCGAGGCTTCATCAGCTCTGTTCCTTGTTCTTCACCAGTAAGACTGTGTGTTGGCCCCCACTGGACACAGATAAAACCATTCGGTTCTCCAACTGTTTGCCTGTCATCTCCACGGGACTCCAGGCATCCTCCTCTTGCCCTGTGCCCAGCTGGTAGTTTGTGCCCATGCCCCAGGCAAAAACACGACCTATAAGAGAGAAACGGGCAGTTCTCTTCAGGACCCAGAGCCTCACCTTTCTATAGTGAGAGAATCATGGGATGTAAGGGTGAATTTTATTTAGCCTTGGCCTACTACAGCCTGGAATGTCCCAGCCTGTGGGAGTTCAGGGAAACTGGGAAAAGTCAAGGCGATGAGGGAAAAAAGCTTTGTCATCCCGGTACCACGGTCCTTACACATTGCCAAAGACCTCCCTACTCCTAGACATGACATTCGAGGCCACTCCTCAGACCTCTGCACCACCCTGCACTCCCAGGACCAGCCGCCGAGATGGCTCTCTATGTCCCTGCGCCCCAGATGCCCTCCTTTGCTTATTATAAACCTTCAAGGAGCAGTACCAGCCCCAGTCCATTGGGAACTCTGCCAGGTAATCCCAGATCAAGCAGCTGCACCAGCCTGACCTCTCATGGCCTTCATGGCTGACATTCGCATGCTCAGGCTTTGGTGACTGCCTGCTCACACCCTCCTCTGCTGTGCTTGCCAGAACCCCGACTATGACGCCTTCTTCTCCTAACAGAATTCTAAGTGTAACTCCCTGGGAAGATGACATGTACTAGGTTGCAAATAAAAGGGTTACCATGGAGGAAAATGTAAAGGAAAGCCTGAATTAGGAGTCTGGAGACCTGGGTTCAAGTCCTATTTCCTGGCTAGGTTTTGGTTATATTTCTCCTTTGCTGTGTTTTCTCCTCTATAGAACAAACTCACCTTTATGAAAATAATTCATTTATTCACATTAAGTTCATCAAAGCCAGAGCTTTGGACAATCAGGAGGAAAATAATGTTATCATAAACACTGCCCTCTGCACCTCAACCGCACCTGCTGGTGGCCACCAGAGCCCCCCAGCCAGTCGGGCAAGTACCACATACAACTCCCAGGCCCCAACCAGCCCAACTGCAGGCAGCCCCACTCACCATCCTTGGTCACGGCATACCCCACAGAGGCCCCACAAGCCACCGAGGAGACAGCAGGCAGCCTGGAGATGAGGGTGGGTACACTCTTCTCCTCGGCACCCTCTCCGAGGCCCAGCCGCCCGTACTCGGCCCGGCCCAGGCTATATGCTTTTCCTGTGGGAGGAAGGGGA
This sequence comes from Artibeus jamaicensis, assembly GCF_021234435.1. NCBI lineage: Eukaryota > Metazoa > Chordata > Mammalia > Chiroptera > Phyllostomidae > Artibeus > Artibeus jamaicensis. Next base: position 13,835,927 of record NW_026522057.1, read on the forward strand.
GAGACTGGGGGTCAGAGAAGGCACGTTCAAGGTCAGCCAGGACAGTTCCCATATCTATGGGAGCTGGTCCCCATTCCCAGGGTGATGAGGAGGAGGTCTGCAGTGTCTCTTTCAGTTTGGGAGGAGGCCTGGGAGAACCTCCCCCAATGAACTCATACTTGGAAAAGCACCAGGACTCCAAGGGCAAGCGAGACCCTCATGGACCCACACCTGGCCCAATCCATGGAGCAAGCCCAGGTTCCAAGGGCTGTGGTCTCAGGGGTCAGGCCAGGCCCGTGCTGAGGAGACACGGCACTCCTGATCCGAAGGGCCCACCTTCTGAATCCATGCAGACTGTATGGTGCTGGCCACCAGAGAAGCCCACCCAGGACTTGGTAGAGTTCTTGAAGGAGGTCAGGTTCTGGGGTACAAAGCAGGATTCTGTGCCTGGGGTTCCTGGGAAACAAGGCCAGGGTAGAGCTGTCAGGCGTGAAGGCGTCCGAGGAGCTGTCCTTCTTCATCACCTCCCATAGAGGCCACCCAAACCCCACCAGCATGTGGACATTCTCATTTCACAGATGACAAAATGGTGGCTCTGAGGGCAACCCCACCAAGGGGGCAAAAAATAAGAAGTGGACCAGGACTGGAGCCCATGTCACTCTGGGCACTCACCAAGCTGATGATAGTTTGAAAGGCCAAAGCCATACACATGGCCCTCGAGGGAGATGGCAAAAGTGAAGTAGGCGCCACAGAAGGCATCCTGGAATCTCACATGGCCCCGGCTTCCCCTGCATTTTAACATCACACACTTGGGGACCAGGAGTCGTTCTGCAGGCAGAGAAAAGCCAGGGTCAGTGGCAGGCACGCACAGCCTCTCCTCTCTGCCCTGTGTTGGTTTCTCCACGTCACTAAAACCCTCACGGGGAGGCTGAGCAGCGACTTTTCTCCTTATGCAGAGATGAGGTAACCGAGGCCAAGACAGTACAAGTTCCTTGCTCAGACTTCCAAGGCCCCAAGAGGTGATGTTGACGCAAACTGACCAGGTGCAGCCATTCTGCTATGTTAGTCCAGTTAACCTCACAACACCCCAATGAGGTAGGTGCGTTTAGAGATGTGGAAACTATGCCCAGGGTCTCACAGTAGGCGAAGAACCAGGATTCAAACCTAGGGTAGCCTGGCTCTGCAGTCAAAGGTGTTAACTACCTCTGCAAGTCTATGTGCCGTGAGCCTAAATACACACAGGGAATCCTTCCTGCCTATGGCCATCGTCAGCAGCTGGACTGCCAAGCTGCCCTGCCAGAGGGACCCACGCCACCTACCAAGGCCCTGCCGGCCACCACGATTGGCAAATAATTCAGGCACACGGCCCAGCTGGCCCTGCTCCCCGCAGCCCAAAGTGTAGAGGTCACCATCAGCTGTGAGCATCACCAAGTGGTCGTTTCCTGAGGGTGAGAGGAAGGCAGGACGCAGGGCTTATCTGTGAAGCCCAAGGCTGGGGCAGCACCAGGACAAGGTTCTCCAACTCTTGCCCGGAGCAAGGAATGCCAGACTCACCCGAGGCCACCTTCACCACAGGTACACTCAGCTGCACTTGCACGGGAACCATGCTCTTCTTCATGGGCTCCAAGAGCCCGATCACACCATTATTGTCCTGGAAGGAAGGGGCAGAGCACTCATCAGTAGTCCTGCATGCCCCATACCAGCCAGATGCAGGCTTGCAGGCAGCCACAGAGCTGTCTGGTAAGGGGCATGGGCACCAGACGACGATAGAGAGGTTCGCAGGAGCCAGGCCATGTAGTGAAACGCGGATGAATGAAATTACGCACAGTCTGTGAGTTGCACAAAAATAACAAAGGAGTTGGGGAGTGCATGGGAGCAGAAAGGAAACAAGTTTGCCCAAAAGTTGATCATTGTTAAGGGGAGTAGATGGGCATTCGATATATTATTCTGATGCCTTTTATGTGTTTGAAATGTCCATAGAAAAATTAAAAATAGCCCTGGCTGGTGTGGCTCAGTGGATTGAGCGTGGGCCTGCGAACCAGAGGATCGAGGTTCGATTCCCAGTCAGGGCACATGCCTGGGTTGCAGGCCAATTCCCAGCACTGGACCCACGAGAGGCAACCATACATTCATATTTCTCTCCCTCTCTCCTTCCCTTCCCCCTCTAAAAATAAATAAATAAAATCTTAAAAAAAAAAAAAAAAGGGTCTCTGGTTCAGTTCCCGGTCAGGGCACATGCCTGGGTTGTGGGCCAGGTCCGGATTAGGGGACGTGTAAGACACAACCACACATTGATGTTTCCCTCTCTTTCTCCCTCCCTTTCCCTCTCTAAAATAAATTTTAAAATCTTTTTAAAAAAAGTTTAAAAAATAGCCCTGATGAGGAAACAAACACCTCATTGAATTTTTTGACATTTTAAAGTAAATTAAATACCAAAATAATCTTAATGATGAATTTGCTTTTTAAACTACACTCCTGTGCCTTGAAAATTCTGATACGTGACAGTTTCCTCCCAAACCTCCTGCTGGAAGGGAGAGGGGAGGGTGAAGGCGGGGCTTCCCTGATCAGCCTCAGCTCAGAGACATCCTGGACTCGCCCACGACACACACCTCTCGGCACTGGACTCAAGGAAACAGCCAGTGGCGGGGACGGGCCCGAATGAAGAAGCCACAGACCTGGGTCGAGGCCCAGGCTCTACCTCTGGGAACAGGGGCGTAGCGACGAGTCTCCACGGGGCCCCCGACGGGTTAACCTGCCTGCCAGCCCCCAGGCAGGCTTCCAGACCACCTTACCCGGAAGGAGCCCCAGAGAAAGACTCGGCCATCCTCGGTGAGGGCTGCTGTGTGACTGTCTCCTGCTGACACTTGTACCACCTTCTCTTGCAGTTCCACTTTCCCGGGAACCGTCTCTGAGCCTTCCACTGATGTGTCCCTTCCCAGGGCACCCTCATCGTTGCAGCCAAAGGAGTAGACCTGTGTGCAGGGTGCCCCATTAGTGCAAGGCCTGGCCTTTCAGTGCAGTTTTGTTCCGACCACCCCCTGCTCAGCTAGCCAGCTCCATTTCCATAGAGGAATGTGTGTTGGCTCGAATTCTTTCTCCAACCCCAGGCCCTGTCCAGTCCCGTGCCACCGCCACCCACCTGGCCACTTTTGCTTAGACACACGGTGTGCATGCCCCCGGCCTCCGCCTGTACGATGTCTTCTGGAACGGGTACCAGGGCCGGCTTCTTCCTCTCCATCACATTCTCGCCCAGCCCCAGCTGGCCCACGTCGCCCTGGCCCAGTGTCAGCACCAAACCCGGTTCTGTGCGGTGGGATCTATGTGAGACTGAGGGGTGGAGAAGACAGCCCCTGAGTGTGTAGGATGACCGGAGAGAGGTCACTGCATGGGCTCCGGGATCACACAGCCCTGGGTTCAAGCCCCTGCTCTGCCACAGACTATTAGTACGACCTTTCTGGGCCTAAGTTTCCCCATTTGTAAAAGGGGGATAACATCGGTACCTATCTCATACGGTTCATAAAAACTGAGTACATTATTGTGACAGGAAGGAAACAGAAACAAGGAGCCACTCCATATTATGAAATGAATCTTGGTAGGAAGAACAGTGAGTACACAGACAGTTTTCCGGATTAGTTATAAGTTCTTAACCAGGTGCCGTGGTGCCAAGAGTGGGGGCTCAGTGACGTAACAACGTCTACCTCTTACTGACTGCTTACTATGACTGTTAGATTGCTCTGTAGTCCCCCACATGCTACAGATCTTCCATATTTAAGATCCCATTTTACAGGAAAGGGAATGGAGCCTCAGAGAGGGTAACAGAGCTAATAAGTAGCAGTGTTTGCACTGAAACTAAGGGAGCCCCCACGGGTCTGAGCACGGTCCCCAGCCTCCATCCTCCGGTGTGCCTCAACTCCTGAACATATTCACATCAACACCCTTCGTTCATTTGGTCCTCCAGGAGGCAGAGGCACAGAGGTTGAAGAGGGAGGGGGACAGTCTGAGCCGACAAAGGTATTTGCTGGAAGCACCAAACAATACGTGACCCAGGGCCACCTACTGGCCAATAACAATCCTCTGTGGCCCCAGACAGCCAATGGTGCCCAGCCCCTCCCCTGGAGGTGTGGCCACAATTGCCAGGGCCTCTGAGGGTGTGCAGGGCTGGGAGCCACCTGGTTGGGTTTTCTGGTCAGGAGGGCTTGGCCTGCAGGCACCTCGGAAGTATCGGGTGCCTGGAGTGCGGTGGGATGCAATGAGGGAACTCACTGCCCGGTTGCGAGGGTCTGCAAAAGATAGACACTTGTCTGAGTGTGAGTTCACAGTCCTTGTTCCCGGGTTGGGGGTAGAACTCTCCCTACCTGCCTCCCGCCAGGAAAGAGGAGACCACAGCCATCTCCCTCAAATGGTACCAGGACATTATCTAATTTTCCTTATAACAGCCCAGTGAAGTTTGTACTGTTCTCACCCCTATTTTGTGATAGGGTAATCCAAGCTCAGTAAGATTAAGATACTTGCCCAAAGCCACATACCTGGGGAGTGGCAGAGCCCCACACCTGGCCTTGAACCCACACCTGGAAGTCAGTGGTCTAAACCACAATGCATCACTGCCTGGAGCAAAGCCTTAGGATCAAGATTTTATTTTTGCTAGTTCTACCTGAGGGCTTTTACACAAGTGTCTCTGTACCTTTCTGATTCCCAGAGGATGGGATTCGATGACCTATAGGAGACTTTCCACCTGGGTACAGTTCCTGGACTTCCGGGCCCCTCAGCTTTAAATGTCAAGGGGAAGGAGCCCAGTCCCAGGTTTGAGGGGCTTCGAGAGGCCACCCAACACCAAGATGGAGGCCAACTCACTCTTTGCCTTCTTGCTTTTGAGGAGTGCATCTTCTGGGGGGGACGTTCTCTTAGTCATACGCTTGGGTGGCATCCTTCTGTCCTGAAAAACCCGAATAAATACTCCATGTCAGAAATGGTCATTATTTTCCTCCTCTAAGCAGGCAACATTTAAAAAAAAAAAAAGAAAGAAAGAAAGAAGGCCCTGGCTGGTATAGCTCAGTGGATTGAGCGCGGGCCTGCGAACCAGACAATCGCGGTTTAATTCCCAGCCAGGGCACATGCCTGGGTTGCAGCCATGTTCCCTGCAGGCCAGTTCCCAGCAGGGGATGCATGAAAAGCAACCTACATTGATGTTTCTCTCCCTCTCTCCTTCCCTTCCCCTCTAAAGATAAATAAATAAAATCTACTGGGATGGGAGAAATAGACAAAAAAACTGTACTTGAAAAATAACTAAATAAAATTAATTTAAAATAAATAAATAAATAAAATCTTAAAAAAAAAAAAAAAGAAAACCTTTGAAAAAGGCGAGAGGAACTGCCCAGCAATTCCACTTGTCAGAATTTATCTGAGAAGAACAAGAACAGAATACACCCCAAGATTAAGTTCCATAAATGTTCTCTATTGTATTCTTCAAAACATTTTTTAAAAACACAGCAACTCATGTGCTGGATAGTAGGGGAACTGCTACCTAACATATGGTGTATTCATGATGAAAGAGTATGAAGCCACTAAAAGTGATGCTTTCAGAGATTTATTTATTGAATAGGAAGATGTTTAGCATTGCCAAGTAACATAAGCGGATTAAGAAAAGCCCATCCCATTTTTGAAATATAAATGCAGACACATCACTCTGGCTGGTGTGGCTCAGTGGACTGAGTGCTGGCTTGTGGGTTTGATCCCCAGTTGGGGCACGTATGGAGCAACCAACTGATGCTTCTCTCTCTCTCAAATCAATAAACATCCTTGGGTGAGGATTAGAGAGAGAGAGAGAGAGACAGCCAGCCCAAGAGGCTCTAGAGCCTGAATCTGGGTCCAGCTACTTTCTAGCTGTCTGACCTGGAATAAAGTTATTTAATCTCTTCTTGATTGAGTTTCCTCCTCAATAAAATGGGAATAATAATAGTAGCTACACCTCTGTGATATACAGGATTGAATGAGCTAATTCTGTACAAGTAACATAGTAAGTGCTCAGTAAATCAATACTGGTGTTGTCATCATGCCTTGAGCCTGCCCCAGGTAACACTCAGGTGCAGCTCTGAACTGACCCTCCCCCCCACTTCACAGATGAGGGACAGAGGCTCTAAGAGCCTTCTGAGGCTCAGCTGGGGGTCTACCCAGCAGCCAGCACCCTCTGGCCCCTCTCCCTTCCTTCCTGCCAGTGGGTCCTAGAGCCTCAGCCTCTTTAGCTCTCACTCCACAGTGTATGAACATAGTAGACGGCCTCGAAATTTTGGGGCACATTCTGCTGACTACGCTGAGAGAGGAGAACAAAGCGCTGGAGACAGGGCAGGAGCCTCGCAGGTTGAGCTTCTACAGGTTGTGACTGGCCCAGTTCTGACCCTGATGAGGTGGAAGCTCTGAGCTCCACCCAAGTTTTATTCTCCCAGGGTGGGAATCCTCCCTCCAACCCGCCCCTCTGAGACCCCTCTTCCCTCACTAAAAATGCATGTTCTTGGGATCAGAGGGAACTGGCTTCACCAGCCAGAGCTGCGGCTGAGCCGCCCAGCCTTTGTGACCACGGTTAGGCAGCAGCTTATCCTCTTTGAACTGAATCCTCACCCATAAACAGCGATGCCATGACTACTTCTCAGGGCTGCCGTCAAGACTGAAGAAATGTCCCACTGCACATCTATTAGAATGGCCAAACTCTGGAACACGGACAATGCCAAAGGCTGGTGAGGATGTGGAATGACAGGTGCTCTCTCTCTAAGATTTTATTTATTTATTTTAAGAGAGAGTGGAAGGGAGGAAGAAAGAGAGGGAAGGAAACTTCCATGTAAGAGAAACATGATCGGTTGCCTCTTGTACACACCCGGTCCCACCCAGGGACGGAATCCACAACCCCAGCACGTGCCCTGATCCGGAATCAGAACAGAGACCTTTTGCTTTGCAGGACGACAACGCCCAACCAACTGAGCCACGCTGGGCAGGGCCGGGCGCTTGCATTCATTGCTGGTGGGAATGAAAAGTGGTACAGCCACTTTGGAAGACTGGCCGGCAGTTTCTTACAAACCTAAATACAGTTAAAAAGATTAAAAAAAAAAGGCCGTAGCTGGCGTAGCTCAGTGGATTGAGCGAAGGATTGCGGTTCGATTCCCAGTCAGGGCACATGCCTGGGTGGCAGGCCAGTTCCCAGTGGGGGGCGCATGAGAGGCAACCACACATTGATATTTCTCTCCCTCTCTCCTTCCCTTCCCCTCTAAAGATAAATAAAATAAAATAAAAAGATAAAAAAGAACAAAGAAAAAAAGATCCACAACTAAAATTTCAAAAAAGAAAAGAAAAATTAAATACAGTTGACCCTAAACAACACAGATTTGAAATGCCCATGTCCACTTACATGTGGGTTTTTTTTTTTGCATACAAAATGGAAGACTAAATGAAACATTTGTAACGAACTTTGAGGTGCCACCTTGGCCAAGCTCAGTTAGTTAGAGTTGTCCTCCCCAATATGCCAAGGTTGCAGGTTCAATCACTGGTCAGGGCACACACAAAAATCAACCAATGAATGCAGAAATAAGCAGAACAACAAATTGATGTTTCTCTCTCTCTCTCTCTCTCTCTCAAATCAAGTTTTAAAAATTTAAAAAAAAAGACTTTGAAGTGTCAAGCACACAATAGCTACAGTAACTCCACATTTAACATCATCGATAGGTTCTGTGACTTTAAGTGAACTGACTACAGTGTCTCATCGACATTATAATGAAACAATGTTGAATGAAACATCATTATTCCATGACTTGCTCTATTCCATCCATGGAAGCATTCATTCATTCCACAAATTTTTAGTGAGCTTCTATTACCACCGATTGGCTTTGGGCTAGGGATAGCAAGAAAAAAGAACACTAATCCTCTCCCTGTTCTCACCGAGCTTACGTTCCAGTGGGAAAGAAACAAATGACTACAGACGGTGCTGTGTGAAGGACAGACAGACAAGGTGCTCCATGAGAATAACTTGGGAATCACACAACAATGTACATGTACTTAATGCTGTACACCTATATAAACCGTACACTTATAAATGGCTAAAATGAGAAATTTTATGTTATGTATAGTCTACCATAACAAAAAAAAAGAGAGAGAGAATAACTGGAAAAAGGGAGGAGCATGGTCAGGGAGTTGACATGTAAGCTCAGACCTGAAACAGGAGAGAAAGCCGGAAGGGGAGACGCGGACAGGAGCGCCCAGCTGCGTGGGGGGGGGGGGGGGGGCGCCAGAGAGGCTGCAGCTGGAGGAAGAACAGTCAGAAAGCACAAGGGAACCAGGGCTGGATTGAGAGAAACAGGACTGTTTTAAGAAGAATGCCTTTATCAGATTTGCATTTTTAAACATTTTAAACTCCACTGGTAAATCACCTCGGATTCCTCTCCCAATCCTAAGGGAATCATTCTCTCCCACAGAAATCAGGACAAACTTTGGAACCATGATGACTTTCTTTACATGTCTATCCACCGTACAAATCGACTCCTTAAAATATAAGCCTCTCCGGGCACTGGCCACTCCTCACAACAAGCTGAAGAAGGCGCTCTACCTCCTACTTCACAGTTGAGAGAACTGAGGATCAGAAAGTAAATTCACCAAAGTTCACACAGCCAGTAAAAGAGTGCAAAGAATACAACCCAGATATATCTGATGGATTAAAAAATAAATAAACAGAACAAAACAACATGCTGGCTAAAGGTAGGCCATGACCTGGGCAGGGGTGGAGGCCTCCCCAGGATTCCCCCATGAACTTGGCCAAACACAAGGAGCAGAGGACAGTGAGACCAGAGAGGAGACACAGGGACAGCTGGGCCTAAGAGGGAGGGCAGGGCGAGTGAAGAATCTGAAGGGTGTGGGGAAGGACCATGGGTATAACCCCCTGCTGCGGTGGGGTTGAGCACTGGCTTTGGAGTCCCACAGACCTGACTTCTCTGAGCCTGAGAATCTTTGTCTCTCAGACAGAGGTCTCTGGGCACTACAGTGCTGCTGTGAGCAACCCTAGGGGCAGGGCAGGGGATGAGGGCACCTCCTCAAAGGTGGAGCCTTACACCCATTCCCCACCTGCCTCCTCTGGTGCACAAATAGTCCTTTGTGCACACTCCCTCTCTAACTGCTCTGGGTGTGTTTTCTTAAGCAGACAGTGAGTGTCTGGTCTGGGAATAAGTATAGTCTTTTCTCCCCCACCATCACCACCCGACAGACAAACACAGCTTCCATCTTCAAGGAGCTCACAGTCTGGGAGAAGAGTGAGACACAGTCCCAAATAATTAAAGTCAGATATAGAGTAAACTCTCCTAGAATGCTCACACCTGCCTTCTGAGGTGTGGTCACCCTGGCTTCACAGGTAAGGAGGCTGAGGTTCAGGGAAAGACACCCAGACCACACAGGGGTGGGGTGAAATGGCAGGCTCCTGCCCACTTCCCACCAGGGCCAGAGCTCCCCTTTCCCACTCCTCTCTGAGCCTCAGTTTCTTCATGTGATGAATGCAGGCATATCAGACTAGACAGTCTAGCAGGGGCCTGGTGTTCCTGCTGTGCCCCCCTGTGACCTCACCAGTTTCATTTCTGCAAAGGGAGACAAAAGTCCTGTCTGACCACAGCAGCTGTCCCTACCACCATTTCCTGATCCTCAGTGTCAGCAGGCAGACACCTGCCTGCCCAAACCAGAGTCTGAAGAATCTCTTTGTGAGACAGATCCCCAGGGAAGAGAGGACAGAGGCTCGTATGTCAACAAACATTTGCTGGACTCGTGCTATGTGCCAGGCACAGTGCTGGGATACTTCACCCCAAGAGTTCATCAGGGGATCCCCCTTGTATACAGAGCTGTGCCTGGATTTATGTTTATTTTCTGCAGAAGGAAAGGGGCCACATCTTCCACCAGCTGTTAGAACCGCTGCTTTGTGCAAATTATAGGATATTAGTAATTCTCATCGCATGTCTCTTACCTTCATTTTACACGTAAAGAAACTGGTAACTGGGGGATTGGGTGAGTGGCCCATGGGCGTTCAACTAGGGAGTTGCAAAGCTAATCAGGATTCCTGCTCTTGAGATTTGTTAAAAACATGAGCATGAAATCCTTTATTCACTGTTTCAGATTCCATTCTAATGCCTTTCTTGCAATGAAACCATCCCTGCCTCTTCCTCTCCTACCCAGTGTTCCTTGGTCTTGCATCTGAGACCTTTCAAGACCCTGTCCCTGCTGTATCACTCCCCTCACGGTACCCTGTGTTCCAGTCAGACTCAAACACCTGTGGGATCCCTGACTGCAGCACTCACCTGGCCCTGCATGCTTTTGCATGTGCTGTTCCCTCCACCTGTGTCACCCTAATCCCTCCACCCCCAGTTTGCCTGAATAACTCCACAGCTCCATTAAAAGTCGGTTCAAGCATCACCTCACCTGGAAAACCATCCCTGACCCTCCTGGGAAGGGTTGGGTGACACCCTCTGAGCTCCCGTGTAATGCTCCATACATTCAACTTCTGCGGGGACACCCGAGTAACACTTGGTTGGAGCACCTCAATTACTCTTTGATGAATGAATGACTTGCCAGCAGCAGCGCCCCTGGCACCGCGGCATACATCGATGATCACACTGGCCCTTATGTAATTGTGGCCCCACATGGGTCTCCCCAAGGAGACCGGGAGCTCCTTAAAGGCCACACAGGGCCTTTCTCACCATTGTTCACCAGCCCTGCAAGCGCGGCACGGGGTAGACAGCCAGCAAATAATCTGTTGACAGATGAGTTGATACGGAGTTCACAGCACACCTCCCCAACTGGTCAACAGTAGTCTTGGTGCCTGCTGATGCTGGGATTTCCTTCCCTACAGCTGACCCTCACAAGCCTACTGTCCATCCCCTAAAGCAGACCCACGCCGGTCAGGATTCCTTTCCCATTCTGCAAACTGAATTCTCCAAACGAAGACTGAACAAAATCACTTTTCCCGCCTTAGAAACGCACTCCACCCCCCCACCCCCGCCAGGGCAGCTGGCTCGAGTCGGCAAGGCGAGCAGGTCCACGCGCCCGCGCCGAGGTCACCACGGCCACGCGCACCCCCGCCATCCGCGCTTGGGCCGTTTGAATCTCCCGCCTGAGCAGGCGAGCGGGCCCGGAATGAGAGGCGCGGCGGTAAAGGGGTCACCTGGCCTTCGCTCAAGCGAGGTGGGGGCCCGGTCCGCTCCTGGACGCCCGGTGGGACCGGAGACACGCGCACCCGCACCCTTGCCTTCCTTCCGCCCGGCTTCACATGGAGCTGTCGCCGAGAGACCCGGCCCGCACAAACAGCGGCCCCGGCCCTCCGAGGACCCCCGTGCTCCAGCTTTGGTCACTCATGGACAGCCGTCCCCCAGGACCCTTCTTCTGGGAGGCGCACGCGACCTACCTCGGTGCAGCTCAAGCTACAAGGAACTCTCCGGCTCACTGGCTGGGCCGCGAACTGCCCCAGAGCATGCGCTCTGCAGGCCTCTGGCCCTGACCCGGGCCAAAAAGAAAAACAAAGAGCCCAGCGGCCCCTGGCGGCGTTCGAGGGAAGTGCAAGTGACAGGCTCCCCATTGGGAGCTCTAGTCCAGGCTCTTCACGGTACTCCACGGGTACAGTGGGTCTGTATTCTGGAGACCCCATATCGCGACAAGTGGACTGACAACCAGAAATACCACTTGAAAACAGTATTTTTTTGAACAAACCTGGTGTGGAAGGGACTGTACAGAGAACAGAGATACTGATATTCCCTGTCCGTTAAGAGAAAGAGGAGAAATCAGACTATTACAAGAAGGAGCTATGACAAGGATACGCCCAGGGGCATCCGGCTCAGCCTGGAACTTAGGAAAGGCTTTCCAAGGTAACTCAAAGAAGTCAGGTCTGCTGGTTTCTTCTAAGAAAACCGGCTAAGGTCTGATTGGAGCAGAGTGCCTGTGGGGGTGACGGGAGAGTGCTGGGGCAGGGGGCCGGGGGGCGGGGTGGACGGACGCACAGTCGTGTGTGCCTAGAATGCAGCCTCAGGTCTGAGGCAATAGGGAACCATGGAAGGGGGTTGACCACGCGAGTGACATGAACAGATTTTTGCTTCAGAACAGAGTGGAGAATGGATTTACGGGAAGGGGAAACCAAGAGTTGCGGAGTGGGGTGGCAGGCGGAGTGAGGAAGGCAGACTAGAAAGAAGAGGGTGTGACTTGGGGGTGGAGGTCTGGAGAAGGAAATCGGGCACCAGGCAGATGACGCTCTGTTGTTAACACACTCGTTCTTCAGGATGGACACAAACCGTTTGCGAAGACTTCAGGTGTCCCCTGAGGTGACCTCTGTGGCCATTCGATTGTTTGGGTGGTTTCCCAGGTCAGGGCAGTGACCACTGCAGTTGGTATTTTCTCCATTTCATGTCGATTCTGACTCTGAAAGTCATTCTATCATACCCAAATAGATGGGCACTTTCGATGAGTATTTACCAACTGAATTTTTTTTTAAATGAAAAGTGGTTTTTTAAAAAATTTTATTTATTTATCTTTAGAGGGGAAGGGAAGGAGAGAGCGAGAGAAACATCAATGCATGGTTGCCTTTCATGCGTCCCCTGCTGGGAATTGGCCTGCAAGGAACTGGCCTGCAACCCAGGAATGTGCCCTGACTGGGAATTGAACCGCGATTGTCTCGTTCGCAGGCCCGCGCTCAATCCACTGAGCTACACCAGCCAGGGCCCAACTGAATTTTTTTTTTACTCTGCAGCGCCCACTCCAAAATACTCCCCGTCTCTTACCTGTTCAAGTTTACCTCCGCCTCCATCGCGACCTCCTCCTTTGGATGATATAGTACCGTGAAATTTCTCCAAGTTTAAGCCCTGGGATTTCTGATCTCTCTTTGCTGTCTTCCTCCAAGATCTTACTCATTCACATGGCTTAATGTAATTATAAAAATAATATATTTTTTAATTTTGTAAAATAAAATATTTTTCTATTTTGTAAAAGTAAAAACATCTTTTCTTTTTTAACTACAAAAACATGTCCACCTATGTTCTTTAGCAAGAGGCTTTCTTTCAAAAGCCTCTTGACAGTTGAAAAATGAGGAAAATGAGGTTCCGAAAGGTTAAAGGTGTTCTCTGGAGTCATCATGTAAGTGGCAGGAGAGGCCAGAGCTCTTGTTCAGAGCTGAGCTGTCACTTTTTAATCGACAAGGCCGTCTATCCAGTCTGGTTCTGAGCCCTACATCCCTCCCCAGATGACCCAGCGCCCATGGATCTAGACCCCTCCCCATGCACCTTCATCCTTCCAACCAAAGTCAGGGTTCTCTGAGAAGCATGGATTCAAACCTTAACTTCTTTTCAGTTTCCTCTCTCCCCTCTCTTCGTGTTTCCGTCCGCCCTTCTGGTTGGAAGCACCACCTTCCTGGCCTCAGCTCCCACCTCTCATTTATTCCCCTTTATTTCATTCCACCATTATCTCCAAGTTAGTCTCCCTAAGTCATGGCTGTGAGATCTTGCCCTGTTTGAAAATCTTCGAGAGCCTAGAAATTTCTTTGGTGCTATGCTTGCAGTATCAGGTGGCAAATGGCCCCCTTAGCCTCAGCACCGTACTTTGAAGGCACCCATTATCATTCCCACCTTCTCTCCTTTATCTGGGCTGTTCTCCTGCCAGGTGCCTTTCTTCCTACCTAGTTGAATTCTTGACTCATTTTAAGATTCGATTCAGTTCCCGCCTCCATGAAGACTTCCTTGACCCCACTTATCTTTTCCTTCTTTGAACCCAAACATCAATTTTTATTTTAAACATATATACAATAACAGAGCTTCAAAATACATGAAAACAAAACTGATAGAACATCTAGAAGAAACAGACAAATCCACCACTATAGCTGAAAATTTCAATACCCCGTTCTCAATAAGTGATAGAATATGTAGGCAAAAAAGCAGCAAGGGTGTAGTAAGCTTGAAGCAACCAATTTGAACCTACTGACATTTATAGAACACGTCACCTTTCTTCATACTCCACCTTGCTTTCTTCAAACAACTATCAGTGACATGTGCTTTCCAAGTACATGTGAAACCTTTACCAAGATTGATCATATTCTGGGTCATAGAACAAGTCTTGGTAAACTCAAAAGGACTCAAGTCATACAAAACATAAGATTATAATGGAATTAAAGTAGAAACCAATCACAGAAAGATCTTTGAAAAACTCCTAAATATTTAAAAACTAACATACTTCTAAGTAGCCCATAGATTAAAAAAAAAGTCAAAACAGAATTTGAAAGTATTTAAATTGAATTAAAATGAAAACAACATACAGATTTATGGGATAGCATTAAAGTAATATTTGGGGAAAACTCACAGCACTAAATACCTGTTAGGAAAAAGAAAGGTCTCAAATCAATGACTTCAATTTCTACCTTAAGAAACTAGGGAAAGAAGAGCAAACTAAACCCCAAGAAAACAGAAGGAATAATAAAGATCAAAGCTGAACTCAATGAAATACAACACAGAAAAACAACAGTCCGCCAGCGTCTGCTATGTGCCAGGCACATTATTAAGTACCGAGCTTACATACCTGGTCCTATTCCCTGAGGTTGCCCCAACTATTAGGTTAGATGGACATCAATTGAAAAATCACATCAGAATGCTAATGATCATGATGGAATGCTCAAGGTGCCAGGTGTGTGGGAAGTGCAGATGGCAGTTAAGAGTTCATGGCTCCAGAGCAGGGGTCCCCAACCTCTGGGCTGTGGACCAGTGCCAGTTTGGGCCTGTTAGGAACTGGGCACACAGCAGGAGGTGGGCTTGAATGTAACACACTTGAATCACCCTTAAACCATCCCCACACCCTAGGTCTGCGGAAGAATCGTCTTCCACGAAACCAGTCCCTGGTGCCAAAAACATTGGGGACCGCTGTTCTCAAGACTCCGACCTTGAAGTCCATTCTGTGTGGTCTTTGGCAGATACTCGAACTTTGTCTTCCTTTTCTACGCTGCAGAGTAGGCATTTTAGGATTTACTAAAAGCTCCTGTGCCACACAGAGCTGTTACAAGAATTAGAGAATGCCTAGCACGTGCAAGTGCTCATCCAATGTCAGGTACTGTCATGAAGTGGGTTCCATCACAAGACATGCACAAAGACAAAAAGGGGTGAAAGAGGGAGTCATGGCCAGGGGAGGGCTCTTGATGCCCAGGAAACTGTACTCATCTTCTTCAGTTTGGTACTTTCCAGAGTCAAGTAAACCTGGACACATCACAGGCTCCTAACCCATTAAACTGCTTTTATGGTATAGTGGTTACTACATCAGGTTAGGGCAAAAAAGTTCTGTGGTTTAAACTAGGTGGAAATAGTTGTGTTTTTTTTTTTTTGAGGTGTGACGATGTAGGTTAAATACAAGTACTGTAGTCAGTTGCCTTATTCATGCTGTGCCACTTGCTGGCTGCATAACTTGGATCCTCCAACTTCAGTTCCTCATCTGTGAAACGGGCACAAAAAGCATACCTGCTTTACAGAGGCACGTGGAGTACTAGATGAAATGCTGTGCATACGATCTTACCACACTGCCTTGTTCAGTGCTAATGGTATGTAATGATAGGGTTTTGGAGTTTGGTCCAAATCTGGTTTTACCACTTAGGTGATCCTGGGTAAGTTACTAATTACAATTCTCCCCTTTTACCTCTCCTGGAAAGGTAGGGTAGCTCTGAGTGATACGAGCCTGGCTTGGTAGGAAATGAATGGTGGTATTCATTCAAAATTTTGGATACTGTATCCTTAGTTGTTTGCTCCAGGAAGTCAAAGAATGTTATTTGACATTGTACTTACTATGAGACTCCAAGTAAGCATTTTACAAACATTAGCTCATTTCTCATTACAATCCAAGGTAGGTACTTTTAATCATCCCCATTCTATGGATGAGAAAAACAAACGAAAGATTAAGTAGCTTGCCCAAGGTCACCTGAACAGGTGGAAGCACCACAATCCAAACCGAGGCAGCGTGACTCCTAGTTTGCCAACAGTAACTTGCTGACATGTGGGGTAAGGCCGGAAAAACCTGTTCAGAAAGTCTGGACAGGCATGTTGCAAGATAAAATTTAGCAGGTAGGGTGGGACCTAGACTACCTGCTGAGTTTCGCTTCAGCTATACTTGGACATCAGGAAAGAAAAAATGTGTTATTTCCTGCCCAGCATTAGTTATGGAGCTCCGCTAAGAATTTTTTAAAAACTTATTGTTCAAGTGGTTTTCTTTTACTCCTATCCTAGCCCACCCCCTCCACTAAGAACTTGTACTAAACATTTAGATAATCTCTTGCACTGGCTTAGATTAATATCCACTTTAGAGTTGTAGGGATTAACATTCAAATGCCTATAAGTACCGCAAGTGCTTCTTCGTTTAGGCACACAACCTAGGTATTTAAAAACCTAACAAGAGAGCTCTTCCAGACTGCCCTCCGTAATTATGGCTGTTAATGAAATAGCTCCCACGCCTGAACACCAACTGTAATTCTCCGTTTGGGCCATGACCCACCACACTCAGACCCAAAATTCACCCACTTCCCTTAAACCTGACCCCAGTGGCCTCATGGCTGCTGTACCTCCACAGTTTCCCCAGCCCCACTAGGGTCTACTCTACCTTCCAGATGGTTCCCTGCTAGCGCCCATCCTGCAGCACCTATCACCCCCACAGGGTGAGCAGACTGTGCTAAGGTCTGACCAGGCTTCCATTGTGACCCATCCTCACATCACTCACAGGCAGTTTTCTCCCAGGCTCAGGTGTTTGCCACTCAGATGCCAGCAACAGGTTTGACTGGTCTGACAGCTGTGTGACTACCACTTACACCCAATCTTCTAGTTGCCAAGTTGCCTGTACATCACGGGAAACTGAAGGTTAAGGATTGGTCTAACTGAATCTTCCCCACGGTCAAGTGCCAGTGTCAAGTTAAACACAAAGAGCACAAGAGGACACACAGGACAGACAAGAGCTAAGGAGACTTACTCCTTTCATGGGGTACTTTTGGCTGACGTCAATCACACATCCACACAAAAACCGACACTAATATGCACAATGTATAGTCGCCTTTATTACAATTCATAAGTACATTAAAAATGGAGCTTTAATAAAAACATCTAGGTTCTCATGGGCTTCTGCTTTCTGTTCAGCAGTGCAGTTAGAAAACCAACTTGAAGGCTTTAAAAAGACCAAATATCATCCTTTTTCAATTTCTTACCTCAGATATTCTGAAAAATTCTGAGGTGTCTAGGTCCACAGACCATACTGTCTTAATAAACCTCAAACTAAAGTGCATTCTGCAATTCCTTATAAACTTAAATAGGCCACCTGGCCACTAGAACATTCTATTAGTTAATACATGTCTGGAGCTACGCCCAAGATTTGCAATCCTCTTTCCCCTTTACGCCAAAGGGCGGTTATTAATCTTCCAAAAATAACATAACTTTACAAACTTTCCCTCTCAAATAAAGGACTCAAAAAACATTGCCAGCTGCCAAAAATTAAGGTGAGGTTCCTCTTCTCTCCTGAATGGAAACAGAAAGAAATGTTAGATGCACATTTACGAGGTCTGTCCAGAAAGTATCCAGCTATTCACTATGAAAAAACAGACTTTTTCTGAAGACACAAGAAATAACAGTATATAGGACGACACCTCAGTCCCCTTCAAAGTAGGACCCTCAGGACCTCAGTTAATCCAGCATCTCCTCCTCTGTTCAAAACACTCTGCAAAATCCATGGTTGGAACTGCCATTAGGTGCCCCATCATATTTTCCTGAATCTCATCAATAGCTTGAAATTCCTTTCCTTTCAAAGGTGATTTTAGTTTTGGGAAAAGCCAGAAGTCGCAGAGAAACAAATGTGGGCTGTAGAAGGGCTGAGTTGATGTTTCACCAAAATAACTCTGCATGAGTCTTAATGCATTGAGCAGGCACGTTGTCATGAAGAAGCTGCCAGCCACCAGCTGCCCAGAGTTGCGGCTGTTTCCATCGTATTGCTTCTCTCAAAAAAGAACACTGAGGTAGTACTCCTTATCATTTGCCCTGGAAGAGCAACTTGTGGTGGCTGACACCTTCCATTGGAAGGCTGGGCCTTTGTTTCTGGATCACAGACCTAGACCCACCATTCATCTCTGGTCATGACCTTCAGAAAATCTGGTACACTGGTAGTGGTTTGAGTGGAGTCGTTGCAACTGCAGCACTATGTTCCTCCTGCTCTGGTGGTGGAAGCCAGGGAATGAATTATGCTACAAGACGTTTCATGCGAAGATCGCGTGTCAAAATCTCAGACACGGTAGTTTTGGGAATCCCCAGATCTGCTCCTAGTTCACGCACTGTCAGGTGCAGGTCTTTGCTGATGGCAGCGCGCACACGTTCGACATTTTCAGGTGTTCTGCTTGTCGCAGGCCTTCCAGAACGTGGGTCACTTTCAACAGATTCTCGGCCATCTTTGAAGCGTTTGTGCCACACTTTTATCTGCGCTGCACTCATTGCATCATCTCCGAAAGCCTTCTGAATCATTCGAATAGTTTCTGCTGAGGAATGTTCAAGCTTAACACAAAATTTGATGCAGATTCGTTGCTCTACTCGCTCAGTCATTTTGAATGTAATGGCCACAGAATACAGATGCTCACTCAACAGCGTCTATGGCCCACGGACTAGTACAGTGAAGTCTTCATTGTTCACACATGTGCACTCCAGTCCACTCTCCACTCTCCCTGGCTGCCAGGTAATATCAGCTCTTGTTACATTAACAATGACTGGACTTTTTCCGGACAGACCTTGTAGAATCTAAAATTTAAAAGAATTTTAAATCTTAGCATACTAAATGCTTCCTGCATGGTTTGCCTCCTCAGTCATTGCCCTAAGGACTCTGAGAAGCTGTAGGAATATGCAGGCGCAGACTCAAGGCCTGGCTTTCTCTCCAACATTGTGGAAAGGGACTGTACATCACAGGGCAGAGGCCAGGGAGAGTGACCTCCCGGGGTATCCGTGTTGGTCACGTAATCTAATTCATAGACCACTGTGCTAGAAGTTAATTTCATCTAGATCACAGCAAGTTCCCAGGGATATCCACACTGCCTGATTAATCACAAACTGGAATAAGATAATACTGCTAACCAGCATTACCCCTCAATACCTTCAAAAAAGATTTTCATTAAAAAGAAAAAAAAAAAAAACAACTTTCTTCTTTTCGCACTACATATGTGTGGGGAGGCCTGCTGGTTTAGTAGCTCATTGCAATCAATTCCAAACCAGTTATTACTGTGGACTACTTCATGGTTTATGTACTTTATCACTGTTACTCAGTTCATTGTTGGAGGAGAATACAGGTGCACATGCCCAGTGACAACTCCGGCACCAGGAGGAGGGGCTGTGCATGAGACCAAACCCTCATCTGCTGTGGATGGACTTGGAGGGGTGAACACGTCAAATGACTCATGTGTCAGTTTGGATGTGACTGGTCAGGTCAATCTAAGCTATCACAATTTTTTCATTTGCTAAGTAGAAATCTCCCCTCCATCAAATGAGAGTTAACATGCAAATCTTAACAGTTTTATTGGGGGGGAAAAAGGCATCTCCCCAAAACAGGAACATGGAACTTACACATTAACCAGCAACAGCACCTTGCTGAAAAGCCAGAACAAATTCATAGATTTACTTACCCCAATCAAGTTAATTGGAATCTCAATGGAAGGCTGCAAAACAAGGTAGTAGAGAACTTATTTTCATTCATTTGAACTTAACAGCTACTGTGTTGGCTGTTGTCATTTAAAAAAAATTGACTTTATTTTTTAAGATTTATTTTTAGAGATGGGAAGGGAGAGAGAAACAAAACATCCATGCCTGAAAGATACAACACTTATCAGTTCCCTCTCGCTCACACCCAACTGGGGGACGGGGCCTGCAACCCTGCACGTGCTGAGTGGGTATTGTACCAGTGACCTTTTGGTTCTCCGGCCAGCACTCAGTCCACTGAGCCACACCAGCAAGGGCTAAAATTAGACAACTTAAGAGGCCAGTGCCTAAAGCCAGGTTCTGAGTATTTTAAAAACTCTAGTGGCTACACTAGCTGAAAGCTGCTGCTCTAGAGATGTTTCCTGCATGGTTTGTCTCCTCAGTCATTGTCCAAAGGACTCTGAGAAGCTGTAGGAATATGCAGGCGCAGACTCAAGGCCCGGCTTTCTCTCCAACGTTGTGGAAAGGGACTGTACATCACAGGGCAGAGCCCTCTGCTCCCCTACGCCACCAGGACAGAGCCCGGGGAGAGTGACCTCCCGGGGTATCCACGTTGGTTACGTAACCTAATTCACAGACCACTGTGCTAGATGTTAATTTCATCCAGACCACAACTTCCCAGGGATATCCACACTGCCTGATTAATCACAAACTGGAGTTAAGACCATACTACTGAACAGCATTACCCCTCAAAACCTTCGAAAAACATGTCCATATTAAAAAAACAAACTTTCTTCTTCACCTCACACTGCACATGTAGGTGTGGGGAGGCCTGCTGGTTTAGTAGCTCATTGCAGTCATTCCAAACCAGTTATTACTGCGGACTACTTCATGGTTTACCTACTTTATCACTGTTACCACCAGGAGGAGGGGCTGTGCATGAGACCAAACCCTCATCTGCTGTGGATGGACTTAGAGGGGCACGCACATCAAATTGACCCACGTTGTCAGTTTGGATGTGACTGGTCAGGTCAATCCAAGCTATAATTTTTTCACTTGCTAAGTAGAAATTTCTCCTTTATTAAATGAGTTAACATGAAAATCTTAGCAGTTTTACTGGGGGGAGAAAAAAAGCATCTCCCCAAAACATTAAAATACTTCTAAACTACTGTCAACATGCCCACAAAAATGTAGCAGTTTTTATCTGGACGCATGAACTAGCAACAGCACCTCCATAAAAAGCCAAATCTAAATCATAAATCACTTACCCCCAAATCAAGGTATTTGGAATCTTGACCAAAGGCTGCAAAACAAGGTTGATAAAACTTATTTTTATTCACACTGAACACTACTACCTTGGCTGCTGTCATTTAAAAAAAATTTGACAAACTTGAAGAAGCGACTCTGACTAAAGTTAGGTATTGCACACGGGCTGAAAACTGTTGCTCTAGAAATGTTTCCTGCATGGTTTGTCTCCTCAGTCATTGTCCAGAGGACTCTGAGAAGCTGTAGGAATATGCAGGTGCAGACTCAAGGCCTGGCTTTCTCTCCAACGTTGTGGAAAGGGACTGTACATCACAGGGCAGAGCCCTCTGCTCCCCTACGCCACCAGGACAGAGCCCGGGGAGAGTGACCTCCCAGGGTATCCACGTTGGTCATGTAATTCACAGATCACTGTGCTAGAAGTTACCCCTCAAAACCTTTTAAAGAGACAGCTATAAATAAGTTTCTTCTTCATCTCCTATTACATATATGGGTATAGGGAGGCCTGCTGGTTTAGTAGCTCATTGCAG
The DNA here is from genome assembly GCF_021234435.1 of Artibeus jamaicensis. NCBI lineage: Eukaryota > Metazoa > Chordata > Mammalia > Chiroptera > Phyllostomidae > Artibeus > Artibeus jamaicensis. Next base: position 13,857,366 of record NW_026522057.1, read on the forward strand.
TCAATTCCAAACCAGTCATTACTATGGACTACTTCATCACTGTTATTCAAGTCATTGCTGGAGAATGCAGGTGCACATGCCCTGTAACAACTCAAGCACCAGGTGGAGGGGCTGTGCATGAGACCAAACCCTCATCTGCTGTGGATGGACTTGGAGGGGTGTGCACATCAAATGACTCACCTGTCAGTTTGGATGTGACTGGTCAGGTCAATCTAAGCTATCACAATTTTTTTTCATTTGCTAAGTAAAAATTTCCCCTCCATCAAATGAGTTAATGTGAAAAATCTTAGCAGTTTTGCTGGGGGGAAAAGATCCCAAAATATGAACATACATCTAAGCCATCTACAACATACCTACAAAAACCAGCACTATCTGGATGCATTAACCAGCAACAGTACCTTCATGAAAAGCCAAATTCAATTCATAAATTTACTCACCCCAAATCAAGGTATTTGGAATCTTGACTGAGGGCTGCAAAACAAGGTAGGTAAAGAGCTTATTCTCATTCATTCACAGTGAACAGCTATTGTTGGCTACTGTCCTTTTTTCAAATTTGACAATCTAAGGAGATCAGTGCCCCAGACTAAAGCTGGGTACTGCACATCGGTTGAAAACTGCTGCTCTAGAGATGTTTCCTGCATGGTTTGTCTCCTCAGTCATTGTCCAAAGGACTCTGAGAAGCTGTAGGAATATGCAGGCGCAGACTCAAGGCCCGGCTTTCTCTCCAACGTTGTGGAAAGGGACTGTACATCACAGGGCAGAGCCCTCTGCTCCCCTACGCCACCAGGACAGAGCCCGGGGAGAGTGACCTCCCGGGGTATCCACGTTGGTTATGTAATCTAATTCAGACTACTGTGCTAAGCATTAATTTCATGCAGACTGCAGCAACTTCCCAGGGATATCCAGTTTGTGGGGCATCCTGAATTCCCCAAAGGCAAAGACTCGAGTTCAAGACTGACCAGCAGTCTTCTCAGTAACCTCAACTTTCAGACAAGCAACGCAAAACTCGCCTCCAAGTTACAATATGCGATTAGCGTGCTGCCCAAGAAATGGTAAATGCAGAACCGTTTAGGATGCAATCTTATCTTTGAAACTGTCATCTGGAGCCCTGATTACCGCTATACGACAAAGTTCGCGGAAATGAGAGCCCTCCGTTTCGAAATCAGGCCTCAAACGTGATGAGGGTCGGGAATAAAATGGCCTGCGTGCATGTCCACAGAGGATAACAACGCGACTGCGAGGAGGTAGGGTAATAACTGAAAGACGAAGATGAGGGTGAGGTGAAGCTGCGTTTTCAGCGTCTCGGACAATAGAGTCGTACATTGGAGCTCGCCCCCGGTGGTTACGGCCATTACCCGCGGAACCCGAGACCGCCACGGCCCACATCAGAGCCAGTCCCACTGCACGAGTTAACAGCCGTTAACACACACGGCACTAAAGGAAATCCTTCTAAACAGTATTGTGGCCACAAGAAAGACTGGCTGGCAGGTCCAGGATATTGGACCTGGAAGTGAAACTAGACGGGTAAAACACTCACCAAATACCATGGAAGCTGAACAACAATCTTCCCCGAAAAGACCGAGCGAGCCAAGTCACCCTTATTTATACCTTTTGGAGCAAGCGGATATGCCTCTTGCGCCTGCGCCGCGCCAGGCACAGTTAAGGAATTAGAAATTCGCAAAGGATGCTAGGTATCTGCAGCCGGTTAAGCCCCACCCCTTCCTGGCCCAGAGGATTCTCGCGACAGCAGAGTCTTCCCTCGCGGCTTTGCTAGGGAACGTAGATTGCAGCAACTGAGTTAAGTACGTAGGCGGATAGGTACTATTTAATAGCGGATTTACTTCTCTCCACTCAGTTCACTTAATTTGGAGAATGTGCTGCTAAATTCACTCGCCAAAAATAACTTTGGCGTAAGAAGTAGGAAAAATAGACAAAGACATCTAGAGAAATGCGGAAAGTCTAAAAAGGGATTTGAATCTGCCCTGTCACACGTGAAATAAACATTTGATAAATCTGTAGGTAAATAAGCGCTCCTGTGCGAATTTGCTAAAATTAAAAGCGTCTTATGCACAATGTCAATGCAAAATACTGTTGAACTGTACACGTACGGATGGTTAAAATGGCCAAATATAAAGAATTAGGTAAAGATTTCTTAAGATACGTATTACAAATGTGATACGATGTTACAAATCTGATACAATTTTGAGTGTGGTGTTAGGTGAATAAATGTTAAATTGACAGCTATTACAGCTGGACTATAATGAGTAGAAAAATTTATGGTATTCTATAAGAGTTTGTGCTTAGTGTTTTACCTACATTATGTACTATCACAGCACTTCTAAAAGAATGGTATTTTTACCCAGATTGTAAGATGCAAACAGGCGCCCGGGCAATGGCTCTCAAAGTGTAGTTGGCAGACCTTGTGGTCCCCAAGATTCTTTTGGGTGTCCAGGAGGTCAAAACTGTTTCATAATAATACTTTCTTTGCCCTTTTCACTGTTTTGACTCTGCACTCATGTAAAATGAAATCGTGGGTAAATTTGCTGGTACCTCAGTATGTCTCCAGGTCTTGTAACCAAACTGTACTTGTAGTGTTTTTTTCATCATCATAAATTTATTTTTATTTATTTTTTCTAAAAGTCACATTCCTCTAGGAATGTCCTTGAAGAACTAATAATCATTCATTTTATTCTTGACTTTTTTTTCAAGATTTTATTTATTTATCTTTATAGGGGAAGGGGGGAAGGAGAGAGGGAGAGAAACATCAATGTATGGTTGCCTTTCGTGCGTCCCCTGCTGGGAACTGGCCTGCAGGGAACCGGCCTGCAACCCAGGCGTGTGCCCTGACTGGGAATTGAACCGTGATCCCATGGTTCGTAGGCCCGTGCTCAATCCACTGAGCTACACCAGCCAGGGCTTATTCTTGACTTCTGGGTATCCAACTTTTAAATTTTCTGAGTGACAAAGTGAGAAATATATATAAAGCACTTTTGTTGCATACCAAGGTACCATGGTTACCTGCCCCAGAAAAAGAACTTATGGGATTGCATTATGAGCTGAAATAACCACATTTTTTTCATAGAAAATCATTTTACTCGATAGAACAGCTGACATCTTTACCGACTGTATATCTGTGTGAGACTGGATTTTCTTCATTTACTTAAACCAAAACAGCACATAGTAACAGACTGGATGCAGCAGTATATGAAAATTGAGCTGTCTTCTATTACACCAGACATTTAAGAGATTTTCAAAACATAAATATATAAAACACTGCCACTCTTTTCACTATTTGGGGAAAATAGACATGTTTCACAAAAACATATTAGTAATATGTAATGGGTTATTTTGAAAGGTATTGCAAATATTTTTGAAATGTCTGTTTTTAGTGAAGTATCAGTAGATATCACCCACAGATATGAAAAATCTTTGGGGTTGTGAATACTTTTTAAAGTTCTGAAGGGGACTGCAAAACCAAAATGTTTGAGAACCAGTAGTTTAGAGGAAGAAAGGCAAATAATTCTGCTACTTCTCTGCTGCTATTACCAGCATTGTTATCTTTCAAATACTCATTCAGCATTTATTTGGTGGATATGACTTATTCACTGGACCTGCCACATCAAGGATTCTAGATGAAATACCTTTTTCTATCCTTGAGAACTCACGGTAGGGAAATAGTCACAACAACGAAACACACTACTACCTGAAGTGTGCTACCTGGCCTGAATACAGTATTCGGAGAATGTAGACAACAGAGCAACTGACCAATATGCTGAAGGGGTCTTCCTGGGAAGTTAAAATTTGAGCTAAAACTTGAAGGAATTGTACAGGGGTGGTGGGGTGATGGCGGAGTGTGACCGAGGACAGCATTCCAGGTGGAGGAACTGGCAGAGCTGCGGCCTCCCGGAAAGGGTGAGCAGTCCGCGTGATGAGGAAGATTAACAGAAGTGCCTGGATTTTTCATGAGACTAGAAAGTTGGCAAGAACTGAATTCCAAAATATCTTGTAGTCCAGGCCAAGTTTAAATTTTATCTAGGTGACTAGAGGCCGGTAAGTTGTGAAGTAAAGGGCTGCCATGACTGTCTTTGCATTTTAGAAAGGTAACTCTAGCGGCAATTTGAAGGATAGATCAGAGAGGCTGGGGGTTACAAAGTCCTCCAGACTTTGGATTTGGATGGTAAACAAGGCAAGAGGAGATAAATAAATCAGGAGACATTTCTGAGGTAGAAAATGCAGAGAATTTGTTGTCTTACTGGACCTTTGAGGTAAGAGAGAAACTTGCAGCCAATACCAAAATTTTAGGCTTCAGAGGCTGAACATACAGTGGTCGTCTCTAATTGAGAAAGTAGACTGTGCGGGGAGAGAGAGATAGAAAGAAAGCATCGATGTGAGATACACTGATCAGTTACCTCCTGTGCAAGTCTAGAACCAGGATCGAACCCCAAACCTAGGTATGAACCCTGACCGGAAGCAACCAGCAACCTTTTTGTGCATGGGACTATGCTGTAAAGCAGCTGAGCCACCTGGCCAGGGTGAGACTTAGACTTTAATGAGTTGAGCGAACATGGCTTTAGAAATGGAAAGCAGTGCGTACAGACCACGGGTCATATCCACTGTCGAGAAGCCTGTTGATTGGTTTACCATCAGGTCTTTGACTTCCACTTGGCCCAACTTTAGTTCAACTGCTTGGACTGTACAGAAATTTAAGTTGTTAATATAGATTATGTGAAGGGAGTATAGGAAAAGGGCAATAGGTTGAAGAGAAAATAGGGCCCAAGGAAGACTGGGGCGGGGGGGGTGGGGCGGCGCATGTAGGAAGGAGATAAACATTAAACAAGTTAGTGAATAAATAGTGGTGTGTGTCTCTTCAGCACCAGATGGAAGGAAATTGAGGGTGTTTGTCCCTGTCAGATGACCTCTATGTTTTATGAAGGAGGCAAAAATTCCTGGGGGGAAGACATTACTGGTATCCACACAGGAGAGATGTAAGAAGTGGTACAGGTTGCTGGTGGTTCCTGCTTTTCCCATCAGGCTTTCTAGAGCTGCCAGTAAATCAGCAGTCAGCTGTGTTTTGGTTTCTGGGCTTGGCTGTTCTGTTGTACATTCTCGTCTTTTGTAAGTACACTTCCTACCTCATCCCCTCCCGCTTAGTATCCACAGACTTCCCCTTTTTGAAAGTGGTTTTCCGAACTTCTCACTCTACGCCAGTCTTCCCTCTCCTGGGGTACAGTAATCTAAATCCTTAAGAATGGCAAACTCACTGTTTCAGCCAGCACCGGGCAATGTAAAACACCCTTCTGGAGACAGTGTTTAACCTCAAAAGGGTAATGGCAATTTGAGGCCTCTTTGGAGGACTAACAGAAGAAATATCTGGAAGCAGGTGGAACACAATGACAGGACTTCTGACTCATGGTTTCTTTAGACCCTTAGTAAAGGGTGGTGCACTAATCAAGACCAGTCTCCAAAGTGACAAGTAGAAAGTGAGTCACTAGTGGGGGAACAAGGAATGAAACTGGGCTGCCAGCCAGGGAGCAGTAGATGAGGGATGAACTGTCTTACAGTGATGTCGGGCTGAGGTCTAATTATGTGTGGTCCACACAAGTAATCCTTGTAGGGATGGCTTGAATACAACTGCTTGTCCTTGAACATATGCAGAGTGATTCCACAATCAAGGTTGCTTTGACCTTGCAGAAGCAACTTCCCCTTAGGTTCTTCACTGGTGAAACGAGTATACCGTATCTTGCCATGTATAATGTCCAAGTTTTTGAGGGAAAAACAAGGATGCACACTTCATATGGGTAATACAAATTCTGTATCTATAAATGTTTTTAATTCTTTTATTTATGCTTATGCATTAAAAGCATAACTCTAGAAAGTATGCAAAATAATGCCCTGGAATACAATAAATGGTTTTGTTTAAAACAATTTTTTTCCCTGAAAGTCTGGGCCAAAAATGTGGATGCACATTTTATATACCGCAAAATACAGTATTCCTACTTACCTGCCAGTCGAGGGTAAACAGGTGGAAGTGCTGAGTATGGTTACCTGGTACCTACCACGGGATTCGTGTTGGCTCTCCTCTCTGAAGCCTATTCTTTCTCCACACGCGTGCAGTCAGTCACCAACATGACCAGCCTTCATCTATGGCCACACTCAACGTTCTGACTATTATTTCCTCCCCACCCCTTCCCACCAACTTCTCATTGAGGATGTCTTGCACTGGATTTCAGGTATCATTTTTACCTGGCTGAAATCTTTTGGAATAAGGTAGCACATAAACACTTTATACCAGAATAATACAGTTTTTTTAAAATTCTAAAATACTTTAATAATTAATGTTGGTAGGAAGACTGATATACAATGCAATCACTTATTTTACAAGGAGATTCTGTACATGAGGGAAACATTTTGAAGTACAATACATCAGGCTTTTATTTCTTCTATACAGCACAATTGCGAATCGTTACTTACACAGAAAGGACACAAAATCCTTTATATATATATATATACACATATATATAAAACACCTGAAAAGACTTGACCCCCAAAGTATTTGTTCCAAAGGAACACGAATGAGATGAAAGATTAACTAGATTCATCGGTGGCACATCGAAAACAGACAAGTAACTCAAGAAATCAAATCCCATTTTAAGCTTGGCACGTTAAGGAGAAGAAAGGCAGTGGTGGAAGCATTTGGAAGTGTCATTGTAAGCCACAGAGGATTCTGGCATAAGCCAACTAATTGCCAAACCAACAAGACAGAAATGTTAGAAGAAGTCAAGTTAGCAGTGAATGTGAGGCCACCTTATACACAGACCTGTAACATCTACAGTCGCCACTTAACTTGCTGTCAGTCCTACCGGATGTTCATTCAGCTTCAAGGAGATGCGAATCCAGTACATCTATCTCTACAGCCATAAAGCATCTGACAGTAACTGAGAAATCCAATACCTCCCATTCCCCATACAGACAGAGGACTCTACTCTTTAAGGTTGCTTTAGCTTTTTGTTTTGACATGACATTTTGATTCTTCAGGAAATAATAATGGACATGAAAGGAGAAAAACAAGAATCTACTGAAATTACACAAAGAACAACGGGGACTGCAGAAATCTATAGAGCAGCCCCAATTCTCTGAACATGAAAAAAAAAGCCACATTCATTAGTTAAATAGAAACTATTTTTTCCTTCCACTTAGAGTGGACAGGAATTAGAAGGAAATAGTGAAGCTGTGAGGTTTTCAACAAAAATTCAAAGAAAGCAACTGAATCCTGTTTTAGGAAATCATATTACTACGTATCACAAAAAACAGGGTGGCCCTGAGCCCAGGCACCAACGACACTGGCTCCAGCTTGGAGGAGTAGGGAGGAGAGGGGTGGAAGCTGCCAGAGACAGGCAGCAGGACAGGACAGACGTTGGTGCCCAGGAAGAGAGGAGCGGCGGGTCACGGCTGTTCCCCTCCTAATTGTTTCTCCAAAGACCTGTCCTATCTAGCACCCAGTGGAACACCCCAGGACCTTGCTGTGATTCTGCCTGAAAGTGTGGGGGCTGGCAGCACACAAGTGCTCCCTCACAGTTGCTACACCTCTGCTTTTTGGAGGGGAATGGATCTCCTGGTCAAAATGATTTACAGTATCATTTGGTACGATATAAGTACAACAGCTTCTAACAGTTAAGCCAGGGGTCAGTTTTCCTCCAAGTTGGCATTAACATAAAGGCTTTTCTGGTTTTGTATATAGAAAACATATGCTTTTGCATTTTTCCAACTTGAAATCTGATTGCAGGTTTCAAGACTTTAAAAAAAAAGTAAAAATCAGGATAACCTGTGTCAAAAAGCAAGCACTTGTCAGATCCTGAGCTGCTTTCAGGCCGGGCGCCCTGAACAGGACTACACTGCTATTACAAGAGGTCTAGTGCAACGCCGACATGCCAGTGTGGCACAAAGGCTTCCCCTGGAAGTGGGGGCCCCTTTGCCAGAAGGTTGGGGCCCTCTTGGTTTTCCCCACCACCAACTGGATTTGACGGCTGGAATTTAGTGCCTCCAAAACAGGGCTCGCAACCGGGACAGAGCAGGTAAGGCTAATGGTGCAAACTGTGCCTCAGCACAGGTGGTCAGTCACCTTGGGGCGAGGGTGTGGTGCAGCCCATAACATCTGGAACCTGCAAGTGGCCCAGACCATTTGTGGCTGGTGAGGGGAGACCTCTCAAATATGCCACACCATTAAAAAGTTCAAAGCACTGGCAGTGTTCAGTTTTGAGAATCCATTCCAGTGAAACGCTACATTCACAGAAGTGCTGTTCACCCCAGAAGCCCATCCCAGAGGACACGATCCCGGCTGTGCTGGTGAGTGCTCAGGTGCCTGCTGTGTTGTTCTGGAGACTGAAGCAGCAAAGGAGGGCTGTTTAGTTCCTCTCTCAACCTTCAGCATCATGGACGATGGTAGCTAAAAGAGAAGATCAAAAAGAGCCAAGTTAACAGATACTGTAGACCGCTTTGCTATTACTGCATTAATAGTAATGAAATGTTACGTTTTAATATTTAAAGTATGCCTCTCCTTCCCTCTGATTCTTCCTGACCTTCCTGCAGCATCTGACAGACCTGACCCTCTCCTTGCCGCCTCACAACCCTCTTCTTTGGCCTCTGTAAACTAGGGATAAACTCTTATCCCTAGTTTTCCTTTTTCTTCAGTATGCTTTCTTGGACTATTTTCCTTAATACACCCTTTAAAAACAAGCTGCCTATTAAGAAGCACCTCCTTTTCTCATAAATGTGCTGCCTTTAGACCTCGCTTTCTCCTTGTACTCCAGACTGAATATCCAATTGTATTCTAGGCCTTTCCACCTTCAATGTGGTATAGGCTTGTCAAACTCAACATGGGTAATTTGTTTTCCAGTTTGTTTATTGTCTGCCTTCCTCTTTTGTATTTTTAAAAGATTTTATTTATTTTTTAGAGAGATGGGGAAAGGAAGAGAAAGGGAGAGAAAGATCCATGTGCAAGAGATACAATGATTGGTTGCCTCTTGCACGCCCCCAACTGGCCTGCAACCCAAGCATGTGCTGTGACAGCCGGCGACCTTTTGGTTTGTGGGACGATGCCCAACCCACTGAGCCACACCAGCAGGACTCAACATTGGGTTTCTAAGATTTATCCTTAGGGATAATTAAACTCTAATTAAAATAGCCATTTGCTTGTACTATGACTGAAAAACATTTAACAATATTTTATTTTCCAACTTTGCTTATTCCTTCTTTTTACAGCAAACTGGAATTGACATTATATTTTCTTTATTTAGCCTCTTTTTATGAATGTTCTGAGAGTCACCTAGGTATGTTCAGTATTTTCATTTTTGGCTGATTATTTAGATACTGGGCGGGTGGGCCCTTACAACAGTAATTCCAAATCAAAATATTTCATGGCTTGTTTCATGAAGGCAGCTAATTAAAATAAAGTTTATATACAAAATTGGTGACATCACTGTGCTACAAAGATCTGAAACTGGAGAGGGTAAGATCTTGTCTAACTCAGCAATAATTTCCTCATATATAACCTGCGACAGTGAAGCACAGGGAAGAGAAAACCCAGTGGCATTTAAAAAAAATCATTTATTTAAAGATTGATTTCAGAGAAGGAAAAAGGTAGGAATAGGGAGGGTGGAGGGGGAGGGAGAGACGGGGAAGAGGAGGAGAGGGACATGGAGAGAGAAAGAGGAGCATTAATTTGTTGTTTCACTTATTTATGAATTAATTGGTTGCTTCTTGTACGTGCCCTGACCGAGGATCAAACCTACAACCTTGGTGTATTGGAACAATGCACTAACCAACTGAGTCACCCAGCCATGCCTGCCAGTGGCTTTTGAGTCATTTATTCCTTTCTCCAAATCCTGGTTCTGCAACTTACTAGCATGTCAGGCTAGTTAACACTCCTGAGCCTGTTTCTTCGTCAATAAAATGAGGATATTATCACCTTAAAAGTTTATTGCAATGATTAAATAAGATAAACATAAAAATGCTACATTCAGTATAGGCATTCACTACTGATTCTAAATCATCATCCCTTTTTCTTAATGCAGTCTTAACGTCCTAAAAGGACAATCAACACTGAGTGTCCTTTTAAGATTTTATTTATTTTTAGAGAGAGGGGAAACAAGGGTGAGAAAGAGAGGGAGGGAAACATCCATGTGTAAGAGAGACATGTATTGGATGCCTCTTGCACACCCCCAACTGGTGACCTGGCCTGCAACTCAGGCATGTGCCTTGCCTGGGAATCCAACCAGCGACTTTGGGATTCACAGGCCAGCATTCAATCCACTACGCCACACTGGCCAGGACCTGAATGTCCCTTTAAACAATGTCATTAGCATCCTTCCCATCTAATCAACTCTCCAGTTATGTTTGCTTTTTGGTGGAACGTTAATTAGTTCACAGTATTTGGGCCTTGTGGCTCTTACCGTGTAAAATGTTTGCTCTCTTCATGAACCTCCATCTCCGAGCTTTTAAATTCATTCAGTTCTTTTCTTATGGCAGCCTGGGGAGTAAAAGTGGAAATGTTTCAGCACTTTCTGCCTGCCACCCTGCAGCAGTGTGACTTGCCATCTGTTCTCTGTTGTGTTTAACTTGGTGAGTCACTGTAACCTGCGGTAGGCAACCCAGAGGGAAGAAAGGAGCCAGGGCAGCAGCACATGGGGCGAAGCTCTGCGCCCGGACACAGCACCTGCCCTGACACCACCCTTCTCACAGTCAACCTACAATCTCCGGTTGAATCAGAACACTTGAAGAGCTTAAAAGAGATACTGTAGATTTTATAGTTTCCACAGCTTGTAAAAATGCTTTTCCCATTTAAAAAGTGTCATACGGTAATTACTAGATACTACCCAAGCTCCCTGCAACCGACACAACCATCATTCAAAGGGTGTTTTATTTCCTTCCAGGTTTTTGTGCTCTGATGCAGCAGGGACTTTCTTCTCTTCCAGTTTTGTGCTGGTGGTGGACTCATTAGTATAAAGTTTTGGTTTGTAAATCTTGACATTTTGTGTCTTGATTACAAATTTAACATTACATCAAAAATAGAAATTTAGAGTGTGGTTCTTGTTTCTAGCTAGTGTCTTGCAGACAGAGAAAGACAGACAGACCTTATCGGCAGGGGTCAGTTTGGTCCACGGTTTATCGGCTCGCCGGTCATAATCTTGAGCATCTGTTACCTCCACATACTCATTAAACCTCAGAATCTTCCTCGCCAGTAGCTCAGCCACAGTTGGCCTTTGACTGAGCTGCAAGAAATGGAGCCTCTCAGTTGACCAGGTCAGGAATCAGCATCAATCACGCATTCAAACTGCCTCTCACCCAGGGTTCAAATTCACTGCATGCTGGAATCACGAAGGGACCTTCAAACGCCACGGATGCCTAGGTCCCTCCCAAGATTCTGGTAGAGAGGGGTTTTTTAAGCTTCCGAATGCACTATAAACCACTGTAACCAGTATTACCAGTGCTTCTCAAACTTTAACATGCATACAAGGCATTTAGAAATCTGGTTAAAATGGACATTCTAATTAGGCTGGTCTGGGGTAGGGTCTTAGATTCTGCATCTCTTACAAGCTGTAAGGTAATGCCAATGCTGCTGGTCCATGAACCATACTCTGAGTAGCAAAAGGATCAGGACCATAACAGCACATATAATATGTAAGAAAGTGAATATATTTAGTATGAAAGCACTGACTAGAGAGTAATATTAAGGGTGAATTTCAACACGAACAATGTTCATGACGGCAGATCCTGCAATAAATTATGGTTTAAGATGGCACCATCAGGTAACCTGCTCAATCTGAAGGCATCAAGTCCAGCTGAGGCCTCCAGCAACTCTTATTCTAACAAGGAAATTCCTCTGATTCTGGGGAAGGGGAGAAGTGGGGGGAACTTGGGAAGAAAATGTCTAGATCCCCTCACTCTCCTGGGTATGTTTTTTTAAAAATGTTTTATTTATTTATTTTTAGAGAGAGGGGAAGGGAAGGAGAAAGAGTAGGGGAGAAACATCAATGTGTGGTTGCCCCTCACATGTCCCCAACTGGGGACCTGGCCTGCAACCCAGGCATATGCCCCGACTAGGAATTGAACCAGCAACTCTTTGCTTCACAGGCCCGTGCTCAATCCACTGAGATACACCAGCCAGGGCTCTCCTGGGTATTCTTATGTTTTAAGAAATACCTAGAGAACTCAGACCAAAGCAGAATCTACAGCAGGCAATTACAAACTATTATGACAAGAAGAAAAGAAAAAAGGTACTAATCCCAGAGCTTAAAAGCTAAAGCATGTCTTGTACAAAAAAGATTTTACTTTAACTGATCCGAGAGCGAGGAAAAAATCCTAGTTGTTTTTTCGTATTTTTCAGGTATTACTAAGGACCAGTTAAGTTCTTTCCCTGACTAGAAAATAACTAGTTTGCCTCACAGGCCCGAAGGCTACACACCCGTCCTGTTACCATCTCTATTCTTCAAAAGGTTTTACAGTTCACATCAAGACCCCAGGTCTGCCAAACAAAAGGTAAAATTTTATGTATTTATTGGGCATCTTCTTGTGCCAGGCTTTTCTTGAATAGTAAAAATGAAAAAGAATAAAAATTAAAAAGAACAGCTCTTGACAACGCTGTGCTGTTTTCTGTATTTGCATGATGTATTCTATTTTCAGAGCAATCTATGGCAATTTCAGTCAAATCGTTTCTTCCCAATCAGCTAGGTGCTTCAAATATAAGACATGCACTCAGGACACAGACGAAACCAAAGACTGGGGCCGCTTACCTTTCTTGTGAGCCGCCGTTTAATCTCGCGTTTTTCTGCCTGACGATCAGCTTCATTTTTAGCTAAAGGTGACAGTCAAAAACAAAAAACCATTACTTCACAGTGGCAACCTGCATATCAAACTTTTCACTAATTACAGTACGGATGTTTCTTAGAAGGCTCCAAGCCAGAAAAAAAAATGAACCTGGGGGATGGCCAACCAAGATGATTTTGTTGTCAAGTGGTACTGTCAAGACACTCAAGAGCAAGGGAAGCAAACCACGGTGGCAAGCCCAGCTAGTTGCCCACGAGCTAAGACTGGTTTTTACATTTTTAAATGTAAAATGGCTACATTTTGAATGGTTTGATAAATACCTAAATAACAGCTCCCTTTTGCTTTTGGCCTACAAAGCTGAAAATACTTACTATGTGTCCTCTAAAAAACCTTTGCAGATTCATGCTCAAAGGTAACCACTAAGAATGGAGACCACACTAAGTTTTGTGTGGTCTGTATACAGACTCCCACACTTCAGTGTACTAAGTGGTTAAGGTGCACACACACAAACAGCGATGAGAGAACGGGGTGGAGCGGTCAAAGTGAGCATGCCCACCAGTAACCCTATGATGTCTCATCCTCTTCGGGGTGGAGAGTTTTAGGGTCAAATTTCACCCCATAACTCTGAAAAAGTAAATCTGTACTACATCAGAATGCAATTTCAGGAAGTTAATTATGTACACATAAAGAAAATAAATACATGGTCCTATTTTGTGACTTCAGAGGTATGAAAGTCTTAAGACATGAAAAAGGCAGCGAGTCTGCTGGTGTGGAGCTTGCTTTGGGCCCCAGCCCCCAGATTCCACTAGGAACAGGAGGGTCCCCTCCAATGCACAGCCTCTATTTTCCTTCCTTGAGGAGAGAGAAAAGTTGGGCAGAGTCTACCATACACTGAAATACTCCCAAATGCCCAAGGTAGTCTCAAGATACCATGAGAACATTAAAACTGAATTTTCTGCAGTATCCCAGCGCACTAAACAACGCCGTACTGCTGTCTTAAAAAGGCGGTTTGGGGGAACGTGGTTCCTTCAGAGGAAGGGCTATGTGAGTCCTTCCTTGGCTGGGGTACTCTCTCCTTGACAACTGCAGAAAGTGCTTCTCTTCTCTATGTTACAGTCAGAAATAAAGGAAGAAAATCGGTACAATTTCATTTCCATAGCTGGACTCACGCTGTAATATATTTCGTTGTTCAAGTTCTTCTGGCGTTGGTCTTTGACTTAGTCGTCTAAAAAGAGATAAATAAGATTACTGTCTACTTTAAACCTCCCAATCCTGTTTATAAAGATTTGTGATGGTCTTAATTTATATTAGTCCCTACGCTAGCAAGAAATCAATACAATTTCAAACAGTTTGGATATCATTTGTTTCTCTGACTTACTGTTCACACAGATGTTACAATATAAAAAGGAATTGTACATGTAAACAGAAGCAGGATCCTGCTTCTGTCACCAGGATTCTGATGGCAACAAACCCTATCACCACAAAACAAGCTCACTCAGACCCTGAGGGTACTCATCTGTGAAACAAAGGTTTGGACTGGACTGGCGGCTCCGAAACACATCTGTTCCTTCGGGAAATCTGCTAAAAACACTGATCCTCAAGGCACATTAAGAAATTCTGATTCAGGAAACCAGGATGGGGAATGAGATTTTAAACTGTCATTTTTGAAATCAGAAAGTTATTTACTTCTGACCTTTATACTTCTCACACAGTATTAGAACCACATGCTGATTACTCTTCAATAGTCTGCATAGAGAACTCCTGGTCCCATTTTTTATACAACATTAAAATTTTATCTATGTCAAGGTTTTTCTTATCTCTCTGAATAAGATCTTCTTTTTAAAATGCTCGTTAAAAAAAAAAATTGAGCCCTGGCTGGTGTGGCTCAGTGGAATGAGCGCTGGCCTGTGTAACAAAGGGTTGACAGTTCGATTCCCAATCAGGGCACATGCCTGGATTGTGGGCCAGGTGCCCAGGAGGGGGCATGGGAGAGGCAACCACACATTGATGTTTCTCTCCCTCTCTTCCTCCCCTACTTTCCCTCTGTATAAAAATAAATAAATAAATAATGTCAAAAAAATTCCAGCTTTATTAAGATGTAAGTGCCATACAATGCAATGCATGATTTGATGTTCTGACTTATATGTACACCTATGAAACCATCACTAGGCCCTGGCTGGTGTGGCTCAGTGGATTGAGTGCCGGCCTGGGAACCAAAAGGATGCCAGTTCGATTCTCAGTCAGGGCACATGCCTTGGGTTGTAGGCCAGGTCCCCAGTGGCAGGTGTGCAAGAGGCACCCAATCAATATTTCCCTCTCTTTCTCCCTCCCTTCCCCTCTCTCTAAAAATAAATAAATACAATCTTTAAAAAAAACAAAGAAAGAAACCATTACCAGGACCCACCACCCTAGTATTGGTTTCCTACGGCTGCCGTAATAAATTACCACACAAACTGGGTGGCTTAAAAGAACACAAATTTCCCTCTCATAGTTCTGAAGGCCAGAAGTTTAAAATCAAGGTCCTTCTAAAGGCTCCAAGGGAGAATCCGTTTCATGCCTCTCTCCTGGCTGGTGGTTGCCAGCAATCTTGGCATCCTTTGGCTTATAAATGCATTACTTCAACCTCCGCTTCTGTAGTCACACAGGATTTTCCCTGTGTGTATGTGTGTGTGTCCCAATTTCCCTCTTCTTATGAGGACACCAGTCACTGGATTATAACATACCCTAATTCTGTATGACCTCATCTTAGCTTGATTATATCTGCATAAATCCTTCTTCCAAATCAGGTGACATTCACAAGTACTAGACGTTAGGACTTTTGGGGAGGCACAATTCTACCTACTACAATCTCCTCCACAAAATCTCCTCATTTTTTTAGTTAGTTAGTTAATTTATTTATTTTCTATCAATGCGTAGTTGCCTCTTGTGTGTCCCCTACTAGGAACCTGGCCCGCAACCCAGGCGCGTGTTGGGAATCAAACCAGCAAGCCGTTGGTTCAGAGGCCAGCACTCAACCCACTGAGCCACATCAGCCAGGGCCCTTTTTAGTTTATTTTAATTTACTGATTTGAGAGAGAGAGAGACACTGATTTGTTGTTCTACTGACTTATGTATTCACTGATCGTTTCTTACATGTGCCCTAACCAATGACCAAATCCGTAACCTTAGAGTATCAAACAAGGCTCTAACCAGCTGAGCTACCTGGCCAGGGCTCCTCATTTTCCTTTGTAATCTCAATTTCCCTGCCCCCAGGCAAACACTGATCTGCTCTACATCACTATATATTAGTTTTCATTTTATAAAACTTTATATAATCATACAGTATGTACTCTTTTTAGGTTAAGCTTGTTTTATTTAGCATAATTATTGAGATCCACCCAATCTGTGGCATTATAAATAGCTCATTATTTTTTTATTGATGTGTAGTATTTCATTGCATGACTACGCTTCAGTTTTTTCATTCGTCTTTTGATAGATATTTGTTTCTATTTTTATTTTTGGCTATTAAAATAGTTATGGAATGACTGAATCATATATAGGTATATGTTTGATTCTTTTAAAAAGATTTTATTTATTTACTTTTACAGAGAAGGTGAGGGAGGGAGAAAGACAGGGAGAGAAACAGTGATGTGTGACAGAAACATCCATCGGTTACCTCCTACAAGGCCCCAGATTAGGACCTGGCCCACAACCCAGGCATGCACCCTGACCGGGAATCGAACCAGTGACCTTTCAGTTTGTGGGATAACACCAAACTCACTGAGGCACACCAGTCAGGGCTATGTTTCATTTTTTAAAAATAAACTTACAAGTTGTTTTGCAAAGTAGTTCTCCTATCTTACATTCCCAGCACCAGTGTATGAGAATCCAGCTGACTCCTCATTCTCAGCAACTCTTGGTATTTTGAGTCTTTTTTTTCCTTTGTTGTTTCTTTATTTTTTTTAAATATATTTTATTAATTACGCCATTACAGTTGTTCTATTTCCCCCCTTCATTACCTTCCACCCTGCACACCCCTCCCCCACCATTCCCCCTTTAGTTTATGACCACGTCTCAAGTTCTTTAGATTCTGTATTCCCCCTACTATTCTTGCCCTCCCCCTATCTATTTTCTACCTACCATCTAGGCTACTTATTTTCTGTACCTTCTCCCCCCTTCTCCTTCTCCCACTCCCCTGTTGCTAACCCTCCACGTGATCTTCATTTCTATGGTTCTGCTCCTGATTTAACTGTCCTCTTAGTTTGCTTTTGTTTTAGGTGTGGTTCTTAATAACTGTGAGTTTGCTGTCCTTTCACTGTTCATCTTTTTTATCTTCTTTTTCTTAGATAAGTCCCTTCAACATTTCATATAATAAGGGCTTGGTGATGATGAACTCCTTGAATTTGATCTTATCTGAGAAGCACTTTATCTGTCCTTCCATTCTAAACGAAAGCTTGGCTGGATAGATCAATCTTAGATGTAGGTCTTTGGATTTCATGACTTGGAATACTTCTTTCCAGCCCCTTCTTGCCTGTAAGGTCTCTTTTGAGAAATCAGCTGACAGTCTGATGGGAACTCCTTTGTAGGTGACTGTTCCCTTATCTCTTGCTGCTTCTAGGATTCTCTCCTTCATTTTTATCTTGGCTAATGTAATGATGATGTGCCTTGGTGTGTTCCTTCTTGGGTCCAACTTCTTTGGGACTCTCTGAGCTTCCTGGACTTCCTGGAAGTCTATTTCCTTTGCCAGACTGGCGAAGTTCTCCTTTATTATTTGTTCAAAGAAGTTTTCCACTCGTGGCTGTTACTCTTCCCCTTCTGGTACCCCTATAATTCGGATGTTGGAATGTTAAAGATGTCCTGGAGGTTCCTAAGCCTCTCCTCCTTTTTTTGAATTCTTGTTTCTTCATCCTTTTCTGTTTGGTCATTTTTTTCCTCCTTCTGGTCTGCTCCTTTGATTTGAGTCCCAGCTTCCTTTCCATCGCTATTGGTTTCCAGTGTATTTCCCTTCATTTCAATTAGTTTAGCTTCCATATGTTCCTCTAATTTGTGACTAAAATCAACCAGTTCTGTGAGCATCCTGATCACCAGTGTTTTGAACTGTGCATCTGAAAGTTTGGCTATTGCTTCATTGCTTAGATTTATCGGCTCTGGGGCTCTGAGTTGTTCTTGAGCCATGTTTTTATCTGTGCCTGTTACGTACGAGGAGCGGAGCTTAGTTGTTCACCAGGGTGGGGCCACCCAGGTCGCTGGTTTGTGACGCTGTATGTGGGGATGGGGTCAGAGAGGGACAATGGCGGTTCTCTCTGCCGCTTTCTGCCGCTGGGGCCTGCGCCATCCGTCTCACCACCGCTAGCTCCTTTACCGGTTTATCTGCATGTGAATGTGTGACCACGGTCTGCCCTTAGTGGGTCCAACGCCTTACACCGTCAGTGGGTCCGCCAGCTTCTCCACACCTGGGATCTGCCCACAGCTGCTGGTGCTCCTGGGTCCCGCGCCCGGGTTGGTCCAGTGGATCTTTCCTGCCTGACCCCACTCTGCTGCTGGCTCTGCCCCTCCTACTGGTTTGGCTGAAGGGTTCGTTGTTGTCAGACTTCCACGTAGTTCAATTTTCTGTGGTTTGGCTGCATTTTTGTTGCTAAAACTTTGTTGTTTTTAAACTTGGTTGTGTGAGAAGGCGAAGTGCTTCCAACTACGCCTCCATCTTGGCAGAAGTCCTGGTATTTTGAGTCTTAAATTGTGTAAGTTTAGCCATCTTAGTGGTCTTGCAGTGGTATCTCACTGTGGTTGTAATTTGCATTTTCCTAGTGACTCAGGATGTTGATGGAGCACCTTCCCACATGCTTATTTGCCTTATGCATGTCCTCTTTGGTGATATGTTTACTGAAACCTTCTGCTCCCCCCCGATTTAAAATTGGGCTGTTTTTTACTGAGTTTGGAGGGTACTTCATATACTCTCCCACTTGTTCTTACATTTTCCTTTTTTTAATGAAAGCTTTTTAAAAAAATTTATTTTAATTGCTGTTCAAGTACAGTTTTCTGTCTTTTACTCCCATCCCAGCCCACCCCCCGCAATGTTCTTACATTTTCTTAACAATGTCTTTCAAAGAGTAAAATTTTAAAATTTTGATTAAGTGCAATTTATCAATGTTTTTAAGAATCATGCTTTTGAGATCATATCTAAGAATCTTTGGTCCATATTTTCAGGATGTTTTATAGTTTTAGCCTTCCTACTTAAGTCTATGACCCATTTTGAATTAATTTTTACATATGGTGCAAGGCATGACTTGGTTAGTTTTGCACCAGCACCATTTGCGGGAAAAGCCATCCTTTCTCAATGAAATTCTTTGTATCTCTGTCAATAATGAGTTGTATGTATATGAGTGGGTCTATATTTTGGTTCCCTTGATTTGTCTATTTTTATGTCAGTATACTATTTAGGTTACTTTAGCTTCAAAACATATCTTAAAATAAGATTATCAAAGACCTCCATTTTTAACTAACTCCTAATTTTGAGGGTCTCTTGCTGACAACCCAGGGGGCCACAGTTTTGCATTAAAAGTGTCATCCTGGCCGACAGCAAAGCCAGGTGTCTAAGACAGGGGAGGAGAATACATTTTAGTTAATGGACACCCTGAATTACTTTGTAAGTAATATGTCAAGAGTTCCACCTCCTCTTCCTCATTCTACTAAGAGACACAACACAGTTGGGAAACACCTGCCTGTACACTTGAACTCTTATGTGTACTGTACGTGCAGGAAGTTGGCCTGCACTCAGTTTCTCTGTGCTTTCAGTTCCAGCTGACGTGAAAAATATGCTAACACTTTGAAAGGAGGCAGTTACATGGAACATGTACAATAGATATAATAAAAATGTGGGTGTGATCTTTAATTGGGCTGGCATCTCATGCTTGAACAACTGGACAAATGACAGAGGAGTCTTGCTGTCCTGGGAACCACCTCAATTCTCTAAAACTTAAAATTAAAAATAGAACAGCATTCAGATAAATGAATGCTCCACCACAAAATAAAAATAAATCTCCAACATACACACTGTCATAATGAAATCAAATCAGTGTATTTCAGTGTATTCTAACCAAGGCCTACCGGATCAGTGTGTTCCCAATCTGGTGCCGTATTTCATTCCACTCCTCTTTGCTTTTTCGAGGCCAAGAGTTCAAGTTCAACTCTGGTTCACTGGGTCTAGGGTTCAACTTCATTGCCAGTGTATCTTTCCTCTTCACTTTGTTGGCCAGAGCACCTTTGCACAAGGAAAAGAAAAAAAAATGTTGAAGCTTAAGGCTGAACTTCACATGGTTGAGATTTAGGCAAGAGTTTGAATAAACTATTGTATCTCCAAGCTTTCTCCTTGGCTTCCAATCATCCAGCTAACACAGAGGTGGGAGTAAATCTAAAGACACCTAGAAATCTTCTCTGTCAGATGGACTCAGACAGGCTAAAAAGAACTTCTCCCTTCTACCAGGCCTCTGTATTTCTAAGCATGGGAGAGCTCTCTGAATTACAGCAAAAAGGTACTTGCACTAACACACCTCATAAAATTCCTATTCTTAAGGCTGTTTTCCCACTTTTAGGAGTTAGAATTCTACTGTTCACAGATTTGCATACATGCACATTATCTTTTCCTTTGCCCCATGGACACAGTAAGCTCATCGGACTGAAGGAGAACATCCCTTTTACCTTTTCGAGACAACCCAAATACCAACGGCCTCTCCTTCACATTCTTTCATACCATCAAGGTAAATAATTCCTTAATTAAAAACCCTGAATGACTCAATCTACATGGCTCCTTTCACAGGCTTTCTATAACCGTGGGATATCAGAACTTCAGAGACAAGAGTCCTTCATAGTCCAACATCGGCTGACTCAATGGTGCCTGTTTCCATTCATCTTTCACTTGCTAAGACCAACAAGGGGCTTCATCTGTAAAAGAAGTTTCTCCTTCGCTTTCCCCTCCTTTCTTACTGTTCTGGCTTTCATCTTCATCCTCTTCATCTCGGTATTGAACGGGACCTTCTGAGTCTGAGTCACTCTCCTTCTCCTCCTCTTCCTCCTGCAGACACTGTGGTAGTTTAGGAACGACTGAGGTAGGTGGCAAGTCTTCACTGAATGCAGACAGGTGGGTTTGCTCCTCTTCTTCTTCATCGTCTGGACTAACAAATTAACATAATTACATTTTCCTTTCAGAAACATAAAGGATAACTAACTGATTTGCAAAGCAAAATATCGATTATCTATGGAAAAGTCCAAGAATAAAATAATTTAGGATTCACCCCTTTAACTTTAAAAATCTTGCTAAGAAACTCTTTTAGCAGATATTTATCTAAAAGCTCTGGGTTCAAATCCTAGCTCTATAACTTATTTACTAGCTTGTAAATTAACTCTTCTGTAAATAGGAGTGATACCTACCTCACTGGCTTGTTGGGAGGATGAAACAGACAAATTCTAGAATGCACTAGTGTCTGGCACACAGGGCCCTGATGACCTACACGGCAGGTGCAAGTTTGCTTTGGACTGATTAAATGAGAAGACTCACAGCACCTAATGCTATTCCTGGCTCATGGAGGATATTTAATACAAATATTTAATCCACTTCCCTTTGGTTTAACAATGCAGTAGGACAAAATGATGATTTAATTCCAGGAAACAAAGAGAACTAAAGATGAAAACTAACCTTCCCCTTGTACACCCTGGAGGCGTAAAACCATAACTTAATCTATCGTCAAACTCCGACCTAAACAGTCTCTTTCCAGGATATGAAATAAATATAACAGCAAGTACAAAGTGACGGCAAAACAAATAACAAGTAGGACGCTGAAACGGCTCTCTAATAATTCCTTTAGTTAGTAAGGCACATCTCCAACTTGCCAAAAGGTGTTAATCTTCAGTCGTAATTTGTTGGAATTGTAAAAAGACAGAGTAGATGTTAGACCAATGCTGGTGTGAACAGATGCAGTGTCTGGGGACGGATGAGGGCAAGAATAAGAGGACCAGTTCCAGGCTATGGGGCTGGAATACTAAGCTCTCTTTCAGACCTCCTGTCTTTTTCTCTACACCCATCTCTGTCCCCTGTCTACATAGCTTATGCGTCAGGCACTAGTGCTTTCAGATTTGTAGAACTTCCTTCTCACGCAGCTATGCTAGTACACATTATTCCTGTTTAGAGATTAGACAACGAAAGAGCAGAAAGGTTAAGTAACACACACTATTACAAGCTGGTAAATAAGAGGCAGAGCTAGGATTTGAACCCAGAGCTATCTTACTCCAAAATTAATGCTCCTAACCACCAGGTATCAAAAAAATAGTAATTTTAGTTTTCAAGTATAAAAGTTTATAATTTTCGTATCATTATGGAATTGTCTCCCATAGAAACAATGTTATAGGAATCAGCAGGGTAAACAAAGTCCAAATTCTAGAACACGTCTTATTTGTTGAGTATTCTTCTTGCTTTTAATTTGTTCACATTTTCTTTTTATAAGTAATATTTTTCCAAGAAGGGTTAACTAGAAAAGGAAAGTAAAGCAGAGGAAACAGACAAGCGGTAAAGGCAGGCACTTACACTTTCAGCATCTCAATAGTGATGGGAAGTGACCTGGTACGACCCAGGGTGTTGCTGTCCTCAGAAAAGCTGTCACTGTTCTCGAAGAGCAACGAGTGAGCTCTGTGGGAGCCCTCCAAGGAAGGGATCGCGGGCAGTGGGCTGGTGAGGGCCTGCTGGATTCGGATATGCAGCGGGAGAGGGGGCAGTCTAGAGGGTACATGGGGCTCCCCAAAGCTGTGATCCAGCATCCCCTTGGGTACTTCCTTTTTCTGGTCCTGCTGCTGGAGAACCTCCTGGGGTAGGTCTAAGGAAGGTGCAAACTCCATTTCTGGCATGACTTGAAAAGTCTTAGCAGGGAATGGAGGGGACCGTGGGGGTTCTGGAGGTATATGAGTAGGCAGTGGGGGGGATGGAGAGCGAGGTGGGATCATCAACAGCTGTTCGGAACCCACAGAACACGTGCTCTTCTCTCTGTGATCACTTGGTGCTTTTGTGGTGATGGTGGTGGTGGCAGACTCCGAGGTGGGTACCAAGGTTGATGGAATGCCTCTTTTAGGTGGTAAGGGTGGGGATGGTTTTGACAACAATGTACCACTGTTTACTGCTGGAAAAGAAAGAGGAACACTTTAATTTAAGATGGCTTTACAATGCTTTGAGGGGGCCAGTCCAGAGCCTAGAATTAGAGTGGAGCTCAGTCTTAATGTTTAAGGTAAAATACCGCATTTTGTGCCTTTGCCAGTCCCTAGGTATCTCATTCTAATGAGATAGTCTCTAATAACAAAACTTATATTTAAGTATCTCTGAGGCCTAATAAATGCACAGATGTGTAGGAGGACCACCACCCTAATACTCTGACAAGAAACACCTTACTTCTTCGATAAGATACATGACAACTTTTTATGATGATCTTGGTGAAGATAAGTTAATAAAAATAGAGACAGAAAAAAATACAAATAGATTTCTTTTGTCTCAAAGTACTCTGCTAAATTAAAAAATGCAGATAGCAATAAAAAACAAATACTATTAGGCATTATTGCCATATCCTTTTAGTGATATCTAGATATCACTAAAAACAGTGATATCTAGATTTCTTAGCTCTGTATTATGAAACTATCAACAGTGACATCTTGAATATTTATAGCAAATGCAAAGGCCTTTGAAGAAATCAAAGTGCTTTTCTATTCTTGACTTCATATTCTCCTTGTGTAAGAGATCACCTTTATCATTTTAAAGAAGGAAAACCCCCTGAAGTGAGGTGACTTGCCCAAGATCATACTATAAACTGTCAAAGGCTCAGCTAGTTCCCAGGTCTCATTATTTGGCTCCCACTATGATGGATCCCACTACATTTCATTTAAAAAAATTTATTTATTTACTTATTTTTAGAGAGGGAGAAAGGGAGGGAGATAGGAAGAAAAACATTAAGGTGTGGTTGCCTCTCATGTGTCCCCTACTGGAGACTCAGCCTACAACTCAGGTCATGTGCCCTGGCTGGGAATCGAACTTGGTGACCTTTTGGTTCACAGACTGGCACTCAATCCACTGAACCACACCAGCCAGGCTGTATTTGACTGTTATTAGTGTCCACTCCTCTTGTCCTATATGCCCAACCTCCCATTCCCCTCCCTACTACACTGTGGGCTCCTGGAAGACAGCAACCCTTACATCCACCAGCATATCCATAGAGCTGGGCACAGTGCCCGGCACATAGTGGATCCTCATACATGTTTATTAGATGGGGCCCCTACCCTATATATAACCATAGTATATAACCTTATGCGATCTCCCACAGCCCAAAGTGACACAGGTGTTGATTCAGCAAAGTTCCTCTGAGTGCTCCAAATGGCCCCTAAGAAGTAGAGCATCATATCGCGCAGGGGCCAACCGTGCAAAATAATTAAATAGTAGCTCTCCTGACCACCAACTTCTAACCCTTTACACAACTTATTTTGGATCCACCCATTGTTCACAAAATTCCATGTCCCAAGTTTTCCTGAGATAAAAATGTACTTGCCTTAAATCCTATTCCATGGGCAGCAAAAGAAAAGGCTAGATAAGCTGATGCTTTAATGTTACTCATCAAAAATATATTTTTATTTTTTAGATTTTTTTTCTTTTTAAAAGATTTTATTTATTTATTTTTTAGAGAGAGGGGAAGGGAGGGAGAAAGAGGGGGAGTAAGACATCAATGTGTGGTTGCCTCTAGCACACCCCCTACTGGGGACCTGGCCTGCAACCCAGGCATGTGCCCTGATTAGGAATCTAACCGGCAGTGCTTTGGTTCACAGGCCCACACTCAATCCTCTGAGCTACACCAACCAGGGCTTATTTTTAAAAGGACTTTTTAGCCCTGGCTGGTGTGGCTCAGTGGATTGAGCACTGCTCTGTGAACCAAAAGGTCACTGGTTCGATTTCCTTTCAGGGCACCTGCCTGGGTTGCAGGCCAGGTCCCTAGTTGGGGGTGTGGGAGAGGCAACCAACTAATGTTTCTCTTGCTCTCTTTCTCCCTCCCTTCCCCTTTTTCTGAAAAGAAATAAGTAAAATCTTTTTTTTAAAAAAGGACTTTGTACAAAAACATTTCATACACATAAAAAAAGTAAAAAATGTGAATTTTAAGATCAATGAAAACGGTACTTTTGGATAGACTGAACTTTTGCTACCTCTCTAAAAATAGCAGTTAGCTATTCCAACAACACAAAACCCTCCTCTGACCAGACCAAATTTGACTACATTAACATTTAAGTTGATAAGGTAAATGACCTTTAGTAATTTAAGGAAAACATACACATGAAGATGTTAAGGCAGTCACCTCTGGTACATAAACCCTGACAATGGGATTTGGCTGTAGTTCTGTGCGAAAGATGCCAAGAATATTTGTTGGGGGCAGTAATAAATTTCCTTCTTCTGTTCAGCTACTTATGATATGCGAGTCCTTCCTTAAGCCTAATACTCCCATTAGTCCCGGTCTTAAGAATGTTATGCCCATTAGTAGATGCAGCAATGTCTACAGCAGTGGCTTCCAGATGTTTAGATTTCATGGACTAATACAATTAAAAAGAGATTCTCAATCAACCTCAGGCTGTCATTTTTAGTATTTCCAACTAAGGCTTAAGATTAAATATACCATTTACAAACACAATCCTTTCGTGAAAGAAATGACCTTTTAAAACCAAAGAATAAGGGCATAATTTCAAACCAAAGGACAGTCCTTTTAATGAAATCTATTTAACTTGAATAAAAACTGTTAACTGTGTGTCTTATTTTTCTCCTTCTGCTGAGGATCACTCATGGACTGATAGTGACTCCTCAGTCATAGGGCCTGTGGCTTCGGGCTATTCACCTCAGGCCAAGAGCAAGTGGCCCCTGCAGCTTCTCCCAGGATATAGTACATATTATACCATTTTTTATGTTGTTTCCCTGAAGAGAGTGGCGTATGCCACTGCTTTAGAGCAGTGGTTCTCAATGTGGGGTCCTGGTGCATGCAACATCGACATCACCTGGGAGCACATTAGAAATGCAAATTCCCAGGACCTACCCCAGCCTCGCTGAATCAGAAACTCTAAGGGCAGGGCCCAGCAATCTGTGTTTTAACAAGCCCTCCGGGTGACTGTGATGAGAACCCCCAAATTCACAACCGCCTGCAAACACAGGTGTAGAGAACAGAAGTCTATACTCTGGGGTTGGAAAGCCTATGTTTGGTTTCTATCTTTCATTAACTGCAGCCCCAAAGAGTCACAACTTCTTCACGTTCTAACTGCCCTAACCATATAATAGATAAAATCAGTTCCCTACCTGACAGAGATTTTGAAAATGAGTACATGTGAAAGATCAAGTTCCTCAGAGATAAGTCATGCTGCGATCTCTATCCAAGGTGGTGATAACAATAACCTCCATCCTGTTTTTATTGAGCTACTCCAGCCTGTCACACTCACAATGAATTCTAAGCCTGTTTTTCAAGGTTCTAGTCACCCCACAGGACTAGGTGGTATTAGTCCCTTAACAACCACATTTTTCCTTCCTCCAATCATTAACAAGAACTGAAGCAGGATTAAGCCTAGTATCATTTTTCCTGAAAAACTACTTTCCTTTCTCTCCTCCCTTTCTTGAAAATTTCTCTAAGAAGGTATACATTTATGTAAAAAAAAAACAGACCTAAAAAGAACTTCAAGTAAATATAAAACGTTTCTCTTTTCCCTTTCTCTTTCTCTCTTCCACCAGTAATTTTACAAAGATCATCATTCTTAACTCTGCCAAGAGAAAATATGACTTTATCAGGACAATCTGAATAATACCGTTTGCAGTTCCCCTTGAGGACATTGTGCCAGACACCGAATCACCAGTTATGCAGCATCTACACAGTCACCTTCTCACCCACTGGGCTTGTGCTGAAGAAAGCACTGGCAGTTTAAAGCAGGTTAAAAGGAACCTCTTCATGCTGGTCAAACCTGTCTTCCACGACCAGCCCCCCAACTGGGGGGCTATAGACAGCATTTCAGAAATACCGTTTTAGGAAAACAGAAATTTCCCCCCGACATGAACCTCATTTTAGTGGTATCTGATCCCAGCCTGTTTCATTCACAGTCACCTGCCTCATTTTCAAGATATTTCTCTATATTGAGTACATTCAAAGGGACAAGATACAAAAACTATTATAGACCAAATCATTATTGGACCAATCATCAAAAAACACCGTCCAAAACCCAACCCAGCCCAACCCAATGGAAACCTAAAGTCTTACTTACCAACGACAGGGTTGCTATTTCTGTTTGTTGGTTTAGGGGGAGGGATAGGGGGCTGCTTGGCAGGGACCGGATGAGGGAGGCTCAGGGTGGCAGTAGTGTTAGTGCTGGCAGGAGCAGCAGGCAGAGTCCTGGGTGCTGGGGAAGGGGGGACGGAGGAGTTAACAGTTTTTGGTAGGTTTGTGGCGGCAGCAGTGGTGGCAGCAGTGGCAGCAGGTGCAGCGGCAACGGCGGCGATGCAGGTGGAGGAGATGGACCTTGCTGTGCTGCCAGAGGAAGAGGCACCCTTTGCTTGCCCTTCATTTGCTTCATGAGAAGAGGACAATGGTCTTTTAGGGGGAAGTAAAGGCTGTTTGGGTGCATTTTCAGGAATGGATTCTGCTTCAGAATTAGGTTGGCTTCCAGTTGAGCCTGTGTAATAAGAGACACGACTTAAAAAGGAAAGACAGTAACAAGAAGATCAAAAAGCTATTACATTTTCTGACTTACAGTCAATTTCATCCATTATTTAATTTATACATTAGTTTTCAGGCAAAAGTTTCCCAACCTCAACATACTTAATGTATTTGACACGTTTTCAATCAGTAGAAGAGACTTGTTATTGTAGTGATTCTTCACACGAGCTAGGAGGAGGCGCATCAGAATCCCTTGGGTGGAGGATGAAAATGTGTAGCTAAAAACGTCCTACAAGGCCTGACTGGAGTGGCTCAGTGGGTTGGGCACTGTTCTGAAAGCTGAAAGATTGCCAATTTGCTCCCCAAAGAAGCAACTGATGGATGCTTTTCTCTCTCCCTCCTTTCCCCTCTCTCTAAAAATAAAGAAATAAATAAGCAATTTTTAAAAAGAAGTCCTACGGATATCTGATATTTAACATCCTCTTCCATCCTCGTGAATCACAAATTTTATACACTTTTGAATGAAATAATGGGGTGGAGGGTTCTACTTAAAGTTATAGTTAGTTGAGGAAATTATAGAGAACAGCATTCCCTTTGAATTTTAATTTTTATTTTTTAAAGTAAATTTATTTACTTTTTTTGATTAAAAAACATTTTAAAATTTATTTTTAGAGGGGAAGGAAGGGAGAGAGAACCACATCAGTGTGTGGTTGCTTCTAGTGCTTCTAGTACGCCCCCAGCTGGGGACCTGGCCAGTACCCAGGCATGTCCCCTAGACTGGGAATTGCACTGGTAACCCTTTGGTTCATAGGCTAGCACTCAACTCACTGAGCCACACCAGCAAGGACTTTTTTTGATTTTTTAAAATATATTTTATTGGGCCCTGGCTGGTGTAGCTCAGTGGATTGAGCACAGGCCTGCAAACGAGAGAATCATGGTTTGATTCCCAGTCAGGGCACATGCCTGGGTTGCAGGCCGATTCCCTGCAGGCCAGTTCCCAGCAGGGGACACACGAAAGTCAACCACACATTGATGTTTCTCTCCTTCCCCTCTAAAGATAAATAAATAAAATCTTTGGCTGGTATGGCTTAGTGGATTGAGCATGGGACTGAAAACCAAAGGGTCGCTGGTTTGATTCCCAGTTGGGGCATATGCCTGGGCTGTGGGCCAGGTCCCCAGTTAGGGGGCATATGAGGGGCAACCACACATTGACTTTTTCCGAAACAAACAAACAATTTTATTGATTATGCTATCAGAGTTGTATCATAGTTGCCCATTTTTTCTCCCTTTTATTCCCCTCCACCCTGACCTACCTGTCCCACTAGATTACCTCCCGGCTTTAATTCATGTCCATGTGTCATACATGTAAGTTCTTTGGCTTCTCCATTTTCCATACTATTCTTAACCTCCCCCTATTTTGTACCAACGATTTATGTTTCTTACTCTCTGTAACTTTCCCCCCATTCACCCTCCTCCCCCTTCCCACTGATAACCCTCCATATGATCTCCATTTCTGTGATTGTGTTCCTGTTCTAGTTGTTTGCTTAGAATGTTTTTGTTTTTTAGGTTCAGTTGATAATTATGAGTTTGTTGTCATTTTATTGTTCATATTTTTTATCATATTATTTTTCTTGGGTAAGTCCCTTTAATATTTCATATAACAAGGGCTTGGTGATGATGAACTCCTTTAACTTGACCTTATCTGGGAAGCCCTTTATCTGCCTCCCACTCTGAATGATAGCTTTGTTGAATAGAGTAATCTTGGATGTAGGTCCTTGCCTTTCATGACTTTGAATACTTTCTTTCCAGCCCCTTCTTGCCTGTAAGTTTTCTTTTGAGGAATCCGCTGACAGTCTGATGGGAACTCCTTTGTAGATAACTGTCTCCTTTTCTCTTGCTGCTTTTAAGATACTCTCATCTTTAATCTTAGGTAATGTAATTATAATGTGTCTTGGTGTATGCTTCCTTGCATCCAACTTCTTTGGGACTCTGAGCTTCCTAGACTTCCTGAAAGTCTATTTCCTTTGCCAGATTAGAGAAGTTCTCCATTATTTGTTCAAATAAGTTTTCAATTTCTTGCTCTTCCTCTTCTCCTTCTGGCACCCCTATGATTTGGATGTTGGAATGTTTAAAGTTGTTCTGGAGGTTTCTAAGCATCTCATCACTTTTTTTATATAAATATAATTTTAAAAAACATTTTATTTATTTATTTTTAGAGAGAGGGGAAGGGAAGGAGAAAGACAGAGAAACATCAATGTGTGGTTGCCTCTCACGTGGCCCCCACTGGGAACCTGGCCTGCAACCCAGGCACGTGCCCTGACTAGGAATTGAACCAGAGAACCTTTGGTTCAAAGCCTGCACTCAATCCACTGAGCTACACCAGCCAGGGCTCATCACTTTTTTAAATTTGCTTCTTCCTTCTGTTCTGGTTGAATGTTTATTTCTTCCTTCTGGTCCAAACCATTGATTTGAGTCCTGGTTTCCTTCCCGTCACTGTTGGTCCCTTTCCCTTGTACATTTTCCTTTATTTCACTTTTCATAGCCTTCACTTCCTCCTGTATTTTGTGACCATACTCAACCATTTCTGTGAGCATCCTGATTACCAGTGTTTTGAACTCTGTATTTGATAGGCTGGCTACCTCTTCATCACTTAGTTGTATTTTTTCTGGTGCTTTGATCTGTTCTTTCATTCGAGCCATATTTTTTTTGTATTGGTGTGCCTGTTACACTGTAAGGGGCAGAGCCTTAGGTATTTGCCAGAGTGGGGCAACCCACATTGCTGCGTTGTGGCACTGTATGTTGGGGAGGGGTGGGAGAGAGAACAGTGCCACTTATTCAACTCTCAGCAGACTTTCAGATACTTCCCCCACTACCCACAAGCAAATTGGGCCCTTCTGGTGCTGATTCCTGGGTGGGTGAGTCTGTGTATGTTCTAGGACCTGGTAGATTTCTCCGAGGAACTTTCCTGTGAGGCTGGGAGTTTCTCCCGCCACCACAGCCCCCACAGGTTTTTACAGAGGTTTTGAGGCTTTATTTCCCCACACTGGAACCCTGGGCTGTGTGGTCTGTCTCACTCCCCAGTTGTTCCTCCCAGTTTCTCTGCACCCAAACATGAGACCACCCAGTCCACCAGCTGCTGCCTTGTCATGAGTCCTTTCCAGCCCAGTTGTCCATCTCTGCCCCTCCTTCTGGTCTGGATGAAAGTTTCTTCTTTAATTCCTTGGTTGTCAGACTTCCATAGAGTTCAATTTTCTGGCAATTCCAGTTATTTTTTGTTTTTAATTTTGTTGTTGTCCCTCGGTTGTACAAGGAGGCAAAGGGTATCTACCTAAACATCCCTCTTGGTCGAAGTCCCCTCTGGGTTTTAGTTCTCCGCTCACCCTCACGAACCTCTCAGGTAAATAAGAATGACCGATCCATGGCTCATAAAGTTACAAATCCAGTTTCTTACCTAGGCGCTTCTTTGGGTCCTCTTCTGGAACAGGTTTCCCAAGACCTGCTATTCTTCTACTTGGCTCTTCCTCTACTTGGACTGGACTAGAAGACCTGGTGCTCCCTATGGGGGTGGTATGGCCATTCTTCAACAGGGCATGGTTTAGCTTCCCTGGATCCTCATCATCTGCAGGGTCCAGAAGAAAAGGAGCAAAGTGATTAAACTGTTATCCCATTTCCCCCTTTTCCTGTTTAGCTTTTATTTAGATCTAGGTCATGATGATGATGATGATTTGGATCTTTACAGTATTGGAAATTAAATAATTCCTTTTTATAATATATATTTGATTGTGTATTATAAATACATAGTATGTGTCAGGTGCCTTGCTACATGAATAAGGCAGACTTATTACACATAAGTAATTACAATGCTAAATGTTAAGAGTTATAAAGGATGAAGTGGTAGGAATAAAGAAGAAATAATTACCTTGAGGTGAGAATGGGGTTGGAAAAGCTTTAGAGAAAGTGGTAGCTAAACTGAACCTTGCCCTAACTGGTGTGGCTCGGTGGGTTGGGCGTCATCCTGCAAACCTAGAGGCTGCCAGTTCCATTGCTGGTCAGGGCACATGCCTGGGTGTGGGTGTGGGTTCGGCACCAGTTGAGAGGCAGGTGGATAGATGTTTCTCTCTCATGTTAATGTTTTCTCTCCCCTCCTCTCTCTTCCTCTTTTCCCCTCTCTCTAAAAAATGAGAATGTCCTTGGATGAGGAGAAGAGAAAAGAAAAGGGGAGGGGAGGGGAGAGGAGGGGAGGGGATTTTCGAGACCCCAGAAGCCTCCTTTTCTCCCTAGTAACATACTGTTCCTTCTTTCACAATCACTTAACTCTTGTGATGATCCTTTGTTCCTTTAAATTATAGGTTAACACTAAAGCACGCACCTCCGAATACTGCAGTTCTAGTTTAATTAATTAATTAATATTAGAAAGAGGGGAAGGGAAGGAGAAAGTGAGAGAGATAGCAATATGTGCCTCTCACAAGCCCCACACTGGGGACCTGGCCCGAAACCCAGGCATATGCCCTGCCTGGAAATCAAACCTGTAACCTTTTGGTTTACAGGCCGCACTCAATCCACTGAGCTACACCAGCCAGGGCCAAAAACTATAGTTTAATATTGCCTAGTTTTTCTTTACATTTAGAGAAATGATGCAATATATATTCTTTCATAACTGACTTCATTGCTCAATATTACTTATGAGATTTGTATTATAGCAGGTAGGTATAGTCTGTTTTCATTGCTGTGTATTTCATTTTATAAACGCATCACAAGATGGGCTTTTGGTTGTTATCAATTCTGCTCTACTGTTAGTAAATACTGCTCCCAGAAATACAATGGTACATGTCTCAATCTACATGTATACAAATTTTTGTTGACTATATGCCAAGTTCTGTAATTATTCTAACACTTCAACCAGCAGTTGTATGTGAATTTCACCCATCTCATACCTTCACCAACTATTGTTCTTGGTCATCTGATTAATTTTAGGTTTTCTGTCTTATATGTAGGATTATTTTATTTTGATTTAAATTCATATCTCTTTTTTCAAATTAGTTAATTAATTATTTTTTCGAGAGGGAAAAGGGAGAAAGAAAGAAAGAAAGAAAGAGAGGGAGAAAAACACCAATGTGTGGTTGCTTCCTGCATTCCCCCATCTGGGGACCTGGCCTGCAACCCAGGCATGTGCCCTGACTGGGAATCCAACTGGTGATCCTTTGGTTCACAGGCCCACACTGAATCCACTGAGGTACACCAGCCAGGGCCAATTTTTGTTTTGTTAAAGCAGCCCCCCAACCTACAACAGCAGCAATAATAAAATAAGGAAAAGCTACAAACCTCGTCAGAACCCAAAGCAATTATACAGAGACACAGATGTGTTTGCAAACTCACCCGGTGCAGAGTCTTCCAACAGAACCCCTCTTTTAACCAGCTCTTCTCTCGGTTTTCGCATAGATATTTTTCGCTCTAAAACTAATATTAAATTGTAAAATAGCACTCAGAAATGTGGCAGTTAAAGGTCAACGTTAAGCATTTTAACTCCACAGGTAATAGTATGAAGTGGTTTAATTTTCTAGTTTCCGGAAAGAAAAGAACAGGAAAACAAACTTTTTTTTTTTAGGGAGAGAAACATCAATGTGTGGATGCCTCTCACTCAACTTCCTACTGGGGACCTGGCCCACAACCCAGGCATGTGTCCTTGACTGGGAATCGGACCAGCAACCTTTTAGTTTGAAGGCTGGCACTCAATCCACTGAGTCACACCAGCCACGGCCAAGAAAACTAACTTTTAATTGAAATTTTAATAGTAAAGTATTTATGAATGAACTTTCACTGGGAGGATGTGGCTAGGGCCTTAGATTTGCTACAATTTAGGAACCCCACTTACCATTTGATAAACTTCAATCCCACCAAAATATCAACTTGGGAATGAGGCTATAGTTTATAAGCCTTAGTGAGTGACCACTTGGTTTTCAATTCTAAAAGATTCAATTCCCCCTTCAAATAGGCGGTTATCAAAGCTTGAGAAAAAGGTACTTCCAAAACAGGGAACTCTTTAACTCAGAACATATATTTAAATCTTAATATATCACCTTCGGATGTCTCTTTGAATTTATCGCTACTTTTCTTTTTCCTCCATTTCCAGGGCTTGAAGATCTTGCCAAAGCCTGAGAACTTGCTCTTCCTTTTGGTGGGAGGCGTCGTGTCTCCTCCTGCTTCCACGCCGTCCATGATCATGCCCGGGTCGGCAGGGGGCTGGCCTGCTTCTTCTGCTGCATGGTGAAAGGGAGAGAGGGAAGAGAGTAACCAATTTATTACTTCAGCATAATCTCGAAAACGTCCCTGCCCCTCTCTTCCTGAGGTAGGTGGAAAGGATCAGAGCAATGATAAACAATCATGCAGACAAGTCAGACTCCTTGACATCACATGGACACCAAATATCAAAATCCGTAACAGAGAGATTCCTAAGGAATAAAAGGAACCAAACCAGGCTGACATCATTTTAGGAGAAAAATTCAATGAGATGATCATAACCAGCTCAAAATCTCTTAAAAAGGAACACGCACAAATGTGGATCTCCTCCCAATATGCATGAGGTCTTGCCCCCTGCAGCCTGTGATTGCTGCTGTTCTCATCCTTTTGCCATGGGGGAATGCCTTTCTCGGCTAACACGGCTATCAACCGTCACTGACACAGGGAATCCCACCATTTGTGAATGAGCCATCATGCTTTGTTCAATGCTGCCCTCTCCCTGTCCTCCTCTTTCAGGATACAAATAGTTCAGACAGGGGGTGACACATCAAATATTAACACTTTACTTGCATCGGTTTTTCAGGTTATTTTCTATCTTCAAAAGTCCATTGGGAGTTCTGGAGCACTGGACAGGGGTTGGGGTGGGGGCAGGGGTATAGAAAGAGAGTGGTTTAAAATGAAAAGACATTTTTTTGGAAGATAGAGGTAACATTCTAGTTTGCTTATCACAATACTGTTTTAGGAACAATCCTGATTTTAAGGATTTCATGAGAAACATAATTGACGTGACAAATGTGCAGGACTGAAATGAAAGAGCATAAATAAGTCCCTCATAATGACTATACATGCAGGGTTTAGTTCGGTAGCTTTAGTGGCAGAGAAAGAAACAGCCAAGACTGGGCCAAGAATAATAATAATTTAAAAAAGCAGGAAGGCAACAAAAAAAGCAGGAAGGCAACACAATATAGCTTTGCACTCCACCTACTGTCTCAGGGTTCTCTGGAGACGTCTAGAGGAGAAGAAAAAGAAGAGTCATGTGGAGTCACAGTCCCGGAATTGGAGCGGAAACTTTACTTCATAGAACTACAGCAAGGACCACATGCTGTATTATCACATGTAATAAGTGTATGTTTGTTGTAAACAATTTCACATCTGGAGCAAATAATGCTTTTTGGGGGGAATACAAAGGGACATAATAAATCCACTAAAAATAGTTTTTAATACTATTAGATATAGTTTCATAACAGAAAATATACAATCAACAATCATTAACTTTTTTTTTTACAAACACTATCAAAATCAACCTTTTTTCAGTTGATTAGACATGAGTCTAGGGGAAGTCCACTGATGAAGGTCAGATTTTCACAGCTGTAATTATCAGAGTGATTGTAGCAATGACTGCTGATACATATCTTGATGTATACAGATGATTTTAGGGCAAAACAGGGTCCTGGTTACTGAAGTACAACAGATCAAGAGGACAGTAACTCTTTTCTTCCTAGTTGCATGACTTAGTTAACGGCACCCTGGGTCTCAACTATTTTAATTCCTTATGTGAAATGAAATGGAATCGGATTATAACAGTGGACCATATTTCAGAGTTTAGCTGCCAGAAATGTCAGAAGGACTCCTACCGCAACAATTTCCCCCAAGAGTGAACACATGGTATTGCTTTGAAGAGTCAGTGCTTTACCTACACAGTATTATCTCAATTACAGAATGCCAGTCAGACCTCAAGACATTCCAGAGTGTTTCTAATATCACAGTATTTAACATATGTTAATGATAATCCCTTCAGAAGTAAAGCTAAGTAACACAAGCTGCTCATTCTCAAATCATAGCCTTACTTGGAAGAGGCAGGGAAGGACTAAAACTTGAAATGCCCGGCTAATCCAACCACTGATTAAACTTTAATCCATTCTAAAAAACATAGGACAATGCTTGTTTGGTAAAGAGTAATGGGGTAGATTAAAAAAAAAAAATTCCCGAAGCAAATAAACAGACTAATAATATGAAAAAAGCCATTTAAGCTTTAGAAATGTCAGATGGTAACATTCACAAAAAATTCTCTGCAAAGTCCTTAAATGAAATATAGATGATCTGGCCTACTTCCACTCTTCTCAGATACCTATTAATTTTTCTTTTTAAAAAGGATTTTATTTATTTATTTTTAGAGAGGGGGGAAAAGAGGGAGAAAGAGAGGGAAGGAAACATCAATGTATGGTTGCTTCTCACATGCCCCCTACTGGGGACCTGGCCTGCAACCCAGGCATGTGCCCTGACTAGGAATCCAACTGGCAACCCTTTGATTCAAAGTCCAGTACTCAATCCACTGAGCCACATAAGCCAGGGCAGATATCTATTCATTCTCTAAAGCAGAACTTAGCTCATTCCTTTTGAATTCTTCACTATATTAAACAATATATTTATGTATCCCTTTTCTCATATATATTCGAAACAATAAAATCATTATATACTTTCAAATATATTTATGCCTACTAGCACATGAACCAAAAACAAGTTCTGTTTATATTAAAAAGTACAATGTGTGTGGAAAATAACAATAGATTATGATTTAAAAAATGAATGTGCACACTGTTACAATCACTGCTAAGAATAACCCACTCCTTCCTTATGTAAAAAAAACATCACAGAGCCCTGGCTGGTGAGCCGACCTGCAAACTGAAAGATCACAGGTTCAATTCCTGGTCAGGGCACATGCCTGGGTTGCAGGCCAAATCCCCAGTTGGGAACGTGAAAGAGGCAACCAACTGATGTTTCTCTCCCACACCAATATTTCTCTCCCTCTCCTTCCTCCTTTACCCTTTCTCTAAAAAAAAGAATAAAAATCTTTTAAAAAACTTAAAAGAAAGTCACAGAATACTTAGCAAAAAGAACAGTGTTTTTCTTTTCATGCTTTATACAAATTTGCTTAATATTTTTTAAAATCCTCACCCGAGAATATGCTTACTGATTTTTAGAGAGGGGGGAAGGGGTGGGGGGCAAGAGAGAGAAGCATCGATGGGCTTTCTGCCATACATGCCCTGACTGCAGGTCAAACCTGAAACCTACACATGTGCTCTAACAGAGAACGGAATTGGTAACCTTTTAGCATCTGGGACGACGCTCCCACCAACTGCGCCACCCGGCCAGGCAAATATGCTTAATTTTCATATTTATAAAACTTTTAGAAGTGGATATGCCTCTTGCCTCATCCAAGTGGGGTTCAGCTACACCCAAACCTGACCTAGTTATTAGCCCAAATTTATTCATTCATTCATATTCTTATATTCTCATATTCTTCCTCTTCCACTCCCTCCTCTCTGTATGACAAACCAAACACTATTTCAGTAACTCCCAAACCTGTTCAAATACTTTGTTGGTATCAGCCCAGTCACCTTTTCAAAATACAGAGTCTCCAGGAGGTGGGTCCTAGGAATCTGTTTTAAAAAATCTTCACAGGTGATTCTTACGACAGACAGGTTTGTTAAACCCAGCCCCAGATTATTATCTGGAAACTGGATACCCTGGTACATGTTAGGAGATAGAGGCAGACATTCTCTGTATGCCTGTAACCTAATACTGGGTTGAAGAAAATTAAACTAGAAAACCATGGCATCATTCCAGTGTTTCTTACTCAAACACAGAATTCCTACAGAAGAATTGCGAGGAACTCCCTGTGTTTCTGTTTCAGATACAGTTAAAAATAAAAATAAATATAAAAGTTTGCAGTTATTTTTTCAAGATTTGTAACATATTATGTTCTATGTGCACTTGGACAGAAAGTGTATGGTATAATTATTCAGTGTAGTGTTCTATATATACCAATCAGGTCAAGTTGGGTAATCACATTGTATAAATCAGTACCATTCCTTCTGATTTGTTGTCAGCCTGTTCTATCACTTATTGAGATAGGCATGTCAACATCTCTACCAATGGAAGTGGATTTCTCTTTCTCTTTTTAGTTCTATTAATTTGTGCTTTATATACTTTAAAGCTATGTTATTAGGTATACACAAATTTAGAGTTGTATCTTCCTGCTAAATTGATCTTTTTATCATGAAATGCCCCATATCACTTTAATAACAATTATGCCTTTAAAAAAAATATTTTATTTACTTATTTTTTTAGAGAAGGGGAAGGGAGGGAGAGAAACATTGATGTGTGAGAAACACATCAATCTGTTGCCTCTCACATGCCCCCAACAGGGGACCTGGCCCACAATCCAGGCACGTGCCCTGACTGGGAATCAAAGCGGTGACCTTGTGGTTCACAGGCCGGCACTCAACACACTGAGCCACACCAGCCAGGGCTTGATTTTAATTTTTCTACCTAGTTTGACAATTGTTGTCTTTTAGTGTTTAGGCCATTTACAGTTAATGTTTTTACTGACACAGTTGGGCTTAGGTCTACCATTTTGCTATTATTTTCTATTTGTCTTGTTCTGTGCATTCTTGACTTATTATAATCTACATTAAGTTAGTACTTTTACTATTCACTAAACAATGCAAGAATTTTACAATAATTCATCTCTATCTGCTGTTATTGTCATATTTCCTTACATATACATAACAATAAACCACAGAAGACATTATTATTCTTTTAATAAATAGTATTCTTATATTTGCTACACATTTGCTTTTTCAGGTAACCTACCATACTCTTCATTTCCTTCTACAACTCTACGCTTCAACTTGGATAATTTTATTTCATCATTTTTGAAGGATGTTTGCACTTGATATATAGTATTTTCAGCTGGGAGCTGAGGTTTTTTGTATTTAATCTCAGCGCTTTATAAATGTGATTTGATTAGCTTTTCCCCTATTAGACTACTTTTCTCTGTATGTTTCATTCTTTGGATGCTTTCTACTTGCACACAGCATAACTGATATCAGTAGGATGTAAATCTTTATGCTGTTGATAACATACATGGGAGAGAACTCTGAAATCACATTATGGGGCATTTTTGGTGGAGACTTATCTGGGAGTGCTCTGGAAACTCAACTTTTAGCTATTATTCAAGAGCAACACCTATAATTGATTAAAATAAAGTGTTGATAAAATTCTTCCCACACATTCTTTGCTTAGGTAAGTGCTTCCTGAAACAAATTCTACATCAAGGGAGTGTTTTCATACATGAAAGATGTCAGGAAAAAAAGAGGAAGCAGATTAATCATTCCTAATGAAAAGGGAAAGAAGGAAATCATCTTCTCTGTCCCCCCCAATCCATTATGTTGACACCAAAGGGACATCACGAAAACTCAGCTCCATCAAATGTCCTACATAGGAAGGGTGGGATCTTCAACTAATTAAATGATAGGGGGAGGCAGCCACTATCATTAAATTCCCTACTCAAGTCCAAGGGTATTTTCAAGAAGGGAAGGTAGCAGGCTGAAAACAGACAAATGGCCAAATTCATGGAAAAGACCTACTCAGCAGTCTGCCTAAATCCAACCTTGAAGAATCTGTGAAACAGGTCTCCCACTATCAAATTCCATTTGGGCATATATTCTTTTATAACCTAACTGGGTATTATTTATAACTAGAATAGTGGCTAGGACCACACACACATTTTTTCAAATTTTAATTCTAACTCTCTATAAAATATATAAGACTACTTTCTTGAATAAAAGCCTTAAGTTCTCATAATATTTACACAAAAGTTGAGAAAACTTAGCTTTAAAAGATGGACTCTTCCCAATGATGTTATTTCTTTTCTTTTTAATTTATTGATTTTTAAAATTTTTTGAATTGTTGTTCAAGAACAGTTCTCTGCATTTACCTCCCACAACGCCCCGCCTCCCTCCCGGGCTTCCACTCCCCCTTGGTTTTGTCCGTGTGTCCTTTATAGTTGTTTCTGAAAACCCTCCCCCCCATTACCCACCCCATGTCCCCTCTGGTTACTGTCAGATTGTTCTTAATTTCAATTTATTGATTTTTAAAAAAGAGGGGAAGGGAGGGAGAGAAAGGGAGAAACACACACATACACACACACACACCCCAATTTGCTGATTCACTTATTTATGCACTCACTGGCTATTTCTTCTATGTATCCTGACTGGGGATTGAACCTGCAATTTTGGTGTATGGGACAATGCTAAAACCAAATGAACTACCTGGCCAGGCAAGATGTTATTTCTTCTTCTTCTTTTTATTTTTTTAAAAGATTTTATTGATTTATTTTGAAAGAGAGGGGAAGGGAGGAAGAAAGAGAGGGAGAAAAACATCAACGAGTGTTTGCTTCCTGCATGATCCCAACTGGGGACCTGGCCCACAACCCAGGCCCGTGCCCTGACTGGGAATTGAACCAGCGACCATTTGGTTTGCAGGCCGGTGCTCAATTCAGTGAGCCACACTAGCCAGGGCAAGATGTTATTTCTGATAAGTGTTATTTAGGGTGGTAAATCATTGGGGATGAGCTGAATGTACAACACAAGGTATATGAATCAATAAACCAAAAATTTTATATAAAACAATATATAATCATTACAATGAAGTTTCTAGAGTAATAATCCTAGATTAAAAGGGAAATATAAATACATATAAATTATATACCACATTATTCAAACTGTGCTAAAGTATGTTAAAAAGAATAGAAAAAACTAAACTAAAATGTAGACATATTTTGATGGTAGGATTAGGATTATGGGAGACTTATGTTTCTTCTTTCTGGCTTTCTAACTTTTTACAATAAACATGTATATAGCTTTTATAATTGGAAAAAATTATTTTTTACAATGGGAAGTGGGAGCTTTCAAACTGTTACAGTTAATAAGTGAACTCCAGCATATATATAAGTACCCAAAAGAAAACAATTCTTTCTAAACACTAGGTTCCCATAAAAATGAATCCTTTCCCACATGGCAATCACGGCCTGGAATAATAAGCAAACCAGACCACTCAGGGGTACACTGCTTCGGCACCTGGAACAGTGACGCATGTTGCAGTGAGTGGACTTAGGTGACCCAAATGACACTTCCTGGCCCCGCGTTCTGCACGCATACCACCCTTGTTGGCCATGAGTGCGGTCTGGTGAGAATGGGTTGGAAACCTAATGTCATGGTGACCTACAGTCAGCAGGGGTAAACTTTCCAGCCATAGAATGAAGGATTTTACAGTATGCGTAAATCCTTGGGAGTAGGAGCTGACTGGGTCAAACTGAAGTCGCCGATTTGGCATATTCTTGGATCCATTTAAATTAGTGCCCTTGTTCGGGTTTCTTACTACACACTTTTGTCTGACAAGAAGAAAATTCAATTCCATCACTTAGAAAACTGCAATAGAAAGAAAGAGAAACTAACAAATGAATTATACAACAAAAAATATATTCAAGTTCTTAGAAATTATCCCTTCTTAAATTTAAAAAAAAGTTTTATTTATTTATCTTTAGAAGGGAAGGGAAGGAGAGAAATACAAATATATGGTTGCTTCTGGTGCATCCCCTGCTGGGAACTGGCCTGCAACCCAGGCATGTGCCCTGACGGGGAATTGAACAGCGATCTTTTGGTCCGCAGGCCCATGCTCAATCAACTGAGCTACACCAGCCAGGGCTTCCCTTCTTAAATTTTTAATGATACAATCACACCTCACATTTGTTCTGTACTCGTAAAGGGCAGAGCGAGTAGTGTGAAGCTGTTCATAAGCACATCATGAGAACATCAACCACTTGTTCTCAACAATTCTGATCTGATGACCATCTCCCTTCTGTTTCCAATTTGACAAGAAATAAAGGTTTGAAGTCACATTTGGACATTCCATTGTTTCTGTTTAAACTAGTTATGAAATTTAAAATGGCCTTATGGCCCCTTGCTTTCTGTGAGAGCCAACACAAGGTAGATTCCCTTTGATAGAAAACTGGGTATAGGATGCTGGCTTTAGCTTTATGGTTGTGCATTCCAAAGAAAACACCCTTTTCTTTGAGTCATGCAGCTATACCCACTAGGAAAGCAAGTCACACACAGAGTTGGAGTCTTGATGTTTTCTGGAGGCAGGTGGAGGCTGGGAGAGAAAGGTAATTAACTATCGAGTTTGGAGTTTCCGCTTTGTGTAGCAGCCTGAAACTATGTCCTGGTATTTAAACTATTTACTCCTTCATTCAAGCTGTAGCACCTCCCATTTCATAGGCTTGTGTCTTATATCATGTATTATGCAGAATTCTAGTAGTTTTATCTTCAACCTCTAGGTTTTTTTGGCCAGCATTTACTTCAAGATTTTTAGTTCAAGTTTAGTTGTTCCAGATGAATTCCTAGGGTAATTTTATTAAAATTTACTTAGTATTTTTCATGTTCAGATGAGGTTTTTATTGATTACTTGCTGTGAATAAATATTATACCTACACTACCTCCGAGAGATAAGGGATAAAACAAGGTTCGACAATAAAGTTCTAGGTCAAAGATAGTGTTCATTGTAGAATCTGTATTAACCGCCAATTCTTAATCATCCGTGCTGAAGCCGAGGGAAGGCACAGGCGATCGGGGTCAACAGGAAGCCTGTGTCCAACAGAACCACTGCCATCCCCTCCCCTTCACTACGTTTAGTGATAAGCAACAAAACTACTGTGTCTTAGCTCTACCTCTATTTCTTACACTTTATCGGGTTTAAGAAATGTTTAGACTTAAAGTATATAAAGTTCTTCCATTCTACCCACAAAACTCTTATTTGTTATAAGTTATTCATCTAAAAATGTTTAAAGATTTTATTTATTTTTAGAGAGAGGGGAAGGGAGGGAGAGAAACATTAATCGGTTGCCTCATTGGTTGCCTCTCGAGTTCCCCTAATTGGGGAGCTCGCCCACTACCCAGGCATGTGCCCTGACTGGGAATTGAACTGGCGACCTTTTGGTTTGCAAGCCGGCACTCAATCCACTGAGCCATACCAGGGCTAAAATTTTAGCCCTCGCTAAAATTTTAAAATCTACAGTTATGTGCAACAAGATATGTGCTCCGTTATCAAGAGGTGCCAATGATCTTTTATTAAAAATATATTTATTTATTTGAGAGTGGGGTGGAGGCGGAGAGAGAGAAAGGGAAACTTCAGAGTGTGGTTGCCTCTCATGCACCCTGCACTGGGGACCTGGCCCACAATCCAGGCACGTGCCCTGACTGGGAAGCAAACCCTCTGGTTCGCAGACCAG
Organism: Artibeus jamaicensis; assembly: GCF_021234435.1. Classification (NCBI taxonomy): domain Eukaryota; kingdom Metazoa; phylum Chordata; class Mammalia; order Chiroptera; family Phyllostomidae; genus Artibeus; species Artibeus jamaicensis. The sequence goes on from NW_026522057.1 coordinate 13,900,227, forward strand.
CACTCAATCCACTGAGCCCCACCAGCCAGGGCCAATTATCTTTTTTTTTAAGTTTAAGGTGTACAGCATAATGACTTGACTTATGTACATTGTGTTTCATTATATTTATAATCTAATAGTTCTGTTTATCTTTTATGTCCATCCAACTTGTAACAGATCTTACTTTTATATAAGCATTTTCATGCCATCAGAACTTTGTAAATGGAGAACATTAATTTATGGTACTTTCACCATTGTACTTACTCATTGTTGCCTTCTAAAAAAAAATTATTGGATTTAAAGAACTGTTTTAGAAAACTTCGACAACATTACAGAAATCAAAAGCTGCCACTAATGAACAAAGCAGGCTTTGTCTAGCGCAGGCCCATAACTTCCCTTGGAAGCACTGCATAGTTCTGACCTTTAGGAAACAGAATTGGGCAAAGCACTCAGGAAGATAGTCAGGGAGAAGGACACTCTCTGTAATGTACAATACTTGCAGGTACAATTAGGTCTGAGATTCCAACTCTAGGAAAATACAGTTTTCTGACCAAGACTGTATGAGGAAGTGATACCCTGCTTTATACCCTGGGCCACTTGATACATACACTTTTAAAATAAATATTATAAGCGAAGAGTAAGATTTTTTATATTCTGGCAGTAAAGTGCCAGAATATAAAACATTCTCTCATTAAAGCAACAAAATAAAGCCCCTTAAACTTTGTAAAGTTTACTTGCCAGTGGGAAGAGGGGATACACTGCTGTGACAACAGGGTATTCAGAAAACCCAATGGAGGAGAAAGAAGGGACAATGATTTCTGATTGGTATTCCACCTTCGAGAACAGAAAATCTGGTGAGGCGTCCCCGACAGACTCCTATACTGGCGCTTCTTCCTCGTTCCTGGATTTTCTGTGAAACCAATGCCTGTTTCTTCTTCCTCAGAGGAAAGCATTTATTATTAGACCTACACAGGTATGAGAAATGTCTCTGCTAACTCTGAAGACTAAACGCTGCCAAGTGTTTTTCTGTAAAGTCCTATTACGTTTATTTTTAATTAACCCATCTATTATTTATTCCAATGTTAATATTATTATACAGCTACATTAAATTTTATTCAGATAGCAATCTTCTTACTAGTTCTGCCTCCAAATGATGATGATATTTCTAAGCTGTCATTCCCAGAACTACTCCCATTATCATGTACATAAAATTTCAGAGCAAAATGAATCAAATGACAATGGAAAGAGAAATGTAGGTAGATGAAATATTACAATATAGTGCCTTTTAAAATGACAAATTCCTACATAAAAGAAAAACCAAAAAAAGAGGCTAATTATTGACTAAAAGGTATGTGAGAGTCAAAAAAGAAGAAAAAAGATAGAGATGGGAAATGGAAAGGCAAAGAGAAGGTAGAGCTTAAATTCTTTCGTCTTGTGCCTAATTTAAGGACATGTGCTAATGAGCTGGTTGTCTTAATATGATGCAAAGTAGCCTGGTATACACAGAAATAACTTTTATGTTGATTAAGAACTACAAAGTATTGCCCTGGCTGGCGTAGCTCAGTGGATTGAGCGCAGGCTGTGAACCAGGTCCCCAGTGGGGTCCATATGAGAGGCAGCCACACACTGATGTTTCTCTCCCTTTCTTTCTCTCTCCCTTCCTCTCTCTCTAAATTAATAAAATCTTAAGAAAAAAAGAACTACAAAGTATTGCCCTGCCTGGCTGGTACGGCTCAATGGATTGAGTGCTGACCTGCAAATCGAAAGGTCCTGGGTTGGATTCCCAGTCAGGGCACATGCCTGGGTTGCGGGCCAGGTCCCCACATGGGGGGCATGCAAGAAGAAACCAATTGATGTATCTCTCCCACATCGATGTTTCTCTCCCTCTCTTTCTCCCTCTCCCCGCCCCCCCCCAATAACAAAGAAATAAAATCTTAAAAAAAAAAAAAGAACTACAAAGTATTGCCCCTACCAACATGGCTCACAGTTGGTTGAGCATCATCTGACGTGAGACTCGCTGGTTCAACTCCTGGTGAAGGCACGTGCCTAGGTTGCAGGCCTGGCCCAGGGGCGTGTGTAAGAGGCAACCTCTTACACATCGATGTTTCTCTCCCTCTCTTTCTCCCTTCCTTTCTCTCTAAAAATAAATAAGTAAAATCTTTTTTAAAAAAGAAAAAAAAACCTAAAAAGTACTATTTTAAAGTTTTTTGTTTTTTTAAAAGATTTTATTTACTTATCTTTAGAGGGGAAGGAGAGAGGGAGAGAAACATCAATGTACAGTTGCCTCTTGTGCGTCCCCTGCTGGGAACTGGCCTGCAACCCAGGCATGCACCCTGACTGGGAATCGAACCGCAATTCTCTGGTTCGCAGGCCTGGGCTCAATCCACTGAGCTACATCAGCCAGGGCTTATTTTAAAGCTTTATCTGAGTAAATCTACTAAGTCTTATCCATGAGACTTTCTCTTATGGACATAGTTCCGTGAAGGATGATTTTAAAAATATAAACTGTTGAGATAACTACTTATTTCCTTGAATGGACACCACAGCATAAATTCTTACTCAGCTTTCAAATACTCAATTAGTTTACAGGTTGTGGGAAAGATCCCATAGTAAAGCCTCCAGCTGGATACTGACATAACATCTCAAATTTGCATAACAGTCTCAGGCAAAGGTTATTTGAACGCAGGCTCCTCTCTCTGGGTTAACAGCCCTGGACATCCATCATAAGTCAAGGGAGTCAACGGACTTACAAATTTATGAATATTTTGAATTTTTTCTTTTAACAGTTTAAATTTTCACCTAGAAAGTAAAATTAAGGATATAGATATGAATTATACCTACACAGTGCCTTGGAAATAATAAATCAATCCAATATATTCAGGAACTGATTTTATTTCACTTGGCTTGCCCAAACTAGTACCATCAATTTTATATTTATTCATTCATTCACTGATTTTTACTCCTCACTCGAGGACATGTTTATTGATATTAGGGAGAGAGGGAAACATCGATGTGAGAGAAACATCAATCAGTTGCCTACCCCACGCACCACAAACAGGGATGGAACTCACAAACCAGGCATGTGCCCTGACTGGTAATCGTCCCCGCAATCATGTACAGGGACGATTCTTCAACCAGCTGAACCACCCCACCAGGGCAGTAATACCATTGGTTTTAAATCTCAAAACTAACTACCATACTATAGGCCTGGAACCATAAACAAATTATTTATGTCTTTTTTTAAACCACTGAACAACTATTTATGTCTTAATTTACTTTGGACATATACCCTTCCAAAGAATTTGGCAAGACTTTTCAGACACCTTACCCACTGAGATGCTTTTTGAATTTCATTAAAAATTGTAATGTTTGATAGAAGCCTGTAAAACAATGGTGTAAGTAAGTCCTCAAAGCTGTTAACGTTAAAGCCTTCATGACCCACTCCTAATTTGCTCAGATACATAACATCCTGAATTACAAATAATGGACAGAGTCTGTCCATTAAAATAGCTTATAGTCACCTAGAAATTTTCTAGGTAATAGGAAATAAAACCCTCAAATTAAATCTGGAGAGAACACAAAATTTTAGTTAGGTACCTGAGTGACTTCTATTTTTTCTTTATAGGTCTCTTATTATGAAATACTGGTAGTTAGAAAAATTGATGGATTTGATTCTGACTTTTTTTAAAAGCATAAGACAGCAAACTTCATTTCCTCAGATGAAATTTTTTGTATAGTATGTAGAGGTTAAATGGGCGTTCTTCATAAATACCACCACTCATCATCAACTTACACCTGCTTACCCATTTCTTGCTTTTCAAAGACCTCTCATTTCCATGCCACAGATAAATGCCTCACACTATTTAGGTCCTTATTATACTTGTTAATAAAGAACTAATCTTTGGAATAGAAACCACTGGAGAATTTACTGGCCCCAAATAATCCTACCAAATTCTGGAGAGTAGTTACATCTGAGAGCAAAGCAGCAAAATGTCATCATAAGGGAATGTGGACACAGAAAAAGGGGTAGGATGGGGTGGGATACATCAGTTTTAAAGTTCATTTCTAAAGCTGGACATTGGCCTCTGGGCATTCCCTCTTTTCCCCCCTACCTCTTTCCCTACAATATTTAAATACTTTATTTAAAAAATTAAAAGGGGGTTAGTAACTTGGTATGGACCCAGCCCTGGTGATCAAGGAAGGCGAAGTGAATCGAGCCCTGACTTCATTGTGAAAAATCTGCCACTGAGTGACTCACTTTGTGATTCGTGTGCTTCAGATTCAGTGAAACTTAAAAAAAAAAAAAAATGCTTTGTAGGAATTTCATTTGGCAAGTTCTCAGGAGAAAACATACCTTTAGAAAAATAAATCTTATTAAATCATGAGACATTTGGGAATGTGACCTGTGCTCCTACCCTTACATACTTTTCTTCAAGGTCACCAACATTTTTCATTTCTGGGGAAAAACAAAAACAAAATCAAAAACAAAAAAACAGCCTAGATCTGAACATGCTTTCTGCTGCTCCCTAAGTCAGAGAAAAGGTACACATCTTTTTAAAAGTTAGATTAGTGTCAAGAAATGATTCACAGGATTTCTCCCACTTTGCTTATATTTAGAACAATCCTTTTAAATGGATGTTTAATGAACATCCATTTAAAACTATTTTTCCCATCTTTCCAACTTCATCTTATCCAAAAACCCAGAACTTTAAGAAAATGAATCTTCAGTAACAATGGACTTCCTTTTCACTTAAAAGCTTTGAAACTCTGAGCTACACTTATAATTATCAGCCTGATCTCCAGCTATCTCTGAGATAATGACACTTCAAATGTAAAGCACTGACTTCAGAAATATTTATACCACAGTGCTGCCTCATAAGAAATGGAAAACCACCACAATAGAAAAAGTCTGAGACTTATTTGGAAATTGTATAACTCAGTTGAAAAATTAAGTCAATTATTTAACATGGTCCTGTTTAAAGAAGTTGACAGTTCTAGTTCTACACCACATATATCTATCAATTGCCCAAGCCCTGCCAAACACTAGTAAAACACCACCGAATTCTACATATGAGTTTCTGTGGTTATCTTCTGCAAAGGCAAGAAATGAACAGATGGTTCCCTAGCAGTATTACATTAAAAAACTCCAAAGGAATCAAGTAAAACAAAACTATGTGTGGTAGATGAATACGATTAAATGAAATATGACTAACAATGTTTTCATTCATTCTTCAGAAAGTTATAAACATCCCAAAGTTATAAACATCAAAATCCTTACATTCAAATTCCTATAAAACATTCAACTTCACCTGAAGATCTGCCTTGTCTGTCAAGATTTTATTTCTTTGCCTTTTATTACTCACCAGTTGCATCTGGATTTACCGGTCTGGAGACATCAGCTTGCCCCATGATTATATTGTCTGATGTGTCTCACGACAACAAACTGTGCTGGACCAAAGCGAACTTTTCTTAAAAGATAAATCCACATAAGGAGGGGACGTGCACTCCTCTCTCAGTGTCACTGCCAAACATCAGGAAATGGTATGAGGTCACTCTGCTGGAGTTTCTTTCCCTGTCCCGGCCTGGGCACTTGTGGTTCTTACAAATACGTCTTCACGCCGGCTCTCTTCACACAGGAATGCCTGTCATTCCAGGGTGCGCACTGTGAAGAGCAGAAGTGCAGGAAGGGGAGGAGACTGCCAACCACATTCTAGCTGCTGAGCGGCACAGCCCTAAAAGTCCACACCTACTTTTCCTGACATTGAGCTTGGTTCCTGCTCTCCAGAAGAAAGGGAGCTTGCTCAAGAGTCAACCAAACAACTTGTAAACTTATCACACAAAACCCCATCAGAGTTACGTGTAAGCAGGCTAATGGGAGCAGACATCCACTTGAAGGTATGTTTTTGATACAGGCTTGCCGAAAATGTATCAGACTGTTCTCACATTGCCCTGATTGCTCTAAAATTGTATTTTCTACCTGTGAGTGACATACCCGAAGCAGCATGAGATTTACATACTGGGAATTAATAACACTAGGAACATTATTTTAGGATTGAGTATACCTTTTCTAAAAATAAAAAGAAATTATTTCTGAAAATTTGGCTTACTAAGATATAAACTTTTGGAAATGAATATTTGGAGCGTATATTACAATATTTCTTTTTGCTAAAGCTCAATAACCACCACATGATTTTGAGGACTACAGAGGAGTAGTCCCACATGCTGGATACAATACATGGAAAACATCAGCTCACCACATGCAGCAACCAAAAGTCCAGCTTGCTTATGACTTTTCATTTTTACTGAACTATAATTAATTTACGGATAGGCGAATACATAAACATTAAGACTACAGCTTGATGAGTTTTTATTTACATACATGCCTTTGGATGCTAACGCTAAATTTTCTATATGTAAAAAAGCTACACATGCCATACTTTGAGTGTTTGGCCACATATTCTGAGTTATTTAACAAGCCCTTGAAGGAAAAAAGGAGGACTAACAGTTTCAATATTATATTAAGAAATTTTACACTGGTTGTTTCATTTAATCATCACCAAAACTAACTACGTGTTGTGAAGAATATATTGCTTACCCTATATTCAGATAAGAAAACTAAGGCTAGTGAGGTCAAATCCCATGTCTCATATCATCGAGTTTTTAAGTGCCAAAGCCCTAATATTCCTTCAACAAATGACAGCTACTCAAAATGCAGAGTTTTCATTTAAATCTTTGTTTTCCAAACTGAGATCACAGAAAGAGTTCTAATATCTGGACTTTTGCTTTTCCTTAGCACTTTCTCCTTTCCCCCCATTATCTTATCCCCATTATCTGCTTTGACACACACAAAAAAATAGCAAAGGCAACAAACAAAAAATGATAATGCTAAGGCACCAGTAAATAAGAAATGTGTAGAAATACTCAGGCAACATTTAATTGTTAATACTGGCAGTAGTCAGAAAAATATTATGATGCTGACCATTAAAACGGGAAAGAGAGCAAAAGGAAAAATACACTGAAAGAATGCTCCAATGTAAGAAGACTGCCCAATACCATTTGAACCTGGGCACTTATATGAGTATTTAACCTAAAAGTGGAACATGTGAAATAGTAGTTTCCACTACTATAAAACGGGGAAGCAAAAAGTGGCAAATACATTGCTCAGCACCCAGTAGGTACTCAACATATTATATTCATCATCGCCACCACCATCATCATGAAGATAATATAGCATGTTGCTTAAGAGGATGAGCTCTGGAGGCAACTGAAATTTTAATTTCAGATCTATCACTCAGTGGTAAGCTCTGGGCCTTGGGTTTTCTAATTTGTAAAATGAGCAATACAACACTAAACAGTGCAGGGCAACTGTAGGGATGAAATGACATGGACATTAAAAAAGGTGTTTGTAACATGCCTGGCATATGAAAAACTCTCAATAAATGCAAGCAATAATTATCATAGTTCTTACAGGGGGAAAAAAAGTCAAGAAAGGAGAGGCCAGGTCAGGACAGCCAGATATACATGACAAAAAACTTAGTCATTACAAAGAAGTTAGTCAGAAACGGAAGAGGATGACATTTCTGTTTCATGAATCCAAAAAGCAGATTAGAAGATGCAGGCCAAAAAGGAAGTCTGGTGGGTGTACAGACACATCAAGCAGATAGAACAGTCCAGACAAAAGTACTGCCATCAATAAGGTTATTTATTTGTTTGATTATTTATTTATTTTTAGACAGAAGGGAAGGGAGAAAAAAAGAGAGGGAGAGAAATACCGTGTGTGGTTGCCTCTCACCAGCCCCTACTGGGGACCTGGCCTGGAACCCAGGCATGTGCCCTGACTGGGAATTGGACTGGCGACCCTTTGGTTCGCTGGCTGGCACTCAATCCACTGAGTCACGCCACCCAGGGCCTGTCAGTAAGTTTAAATCAGGCACATCTCACACACACATACCCCAGAAACAGTACTATAAAATCTATGTTGACAGGACCACACAAGAGTAGAACAGATAAGATTTATGGATCCTGGCAGGGCTGCTGTTTACTATCAAATATAAACGCCCACCATAGCTTGGCTCAAGAATGATTTTAGGTTACTGTGAAGGTGGCAATAAAATTTAAAGATAAAAGAATGACAAGATTCTTAGTGATCATCTGGCTCAATCTTCCACTCCTTACAGAAAAAGGAAATTGATGGTCAAAGAGGCTAAATGCCTTGCTCAGAGCCAGGACTAAAACCCAAGTCTCTTGATTCTAACTCTAGGTCTCACTTCAGCTTTTGTACAAAATGGTCAAGGAAATACCTACTTCCTACAGATATATTCATTTCCCAAGGAAGTCCATGCCCTGCAACTTAAGAAATTGCTCTGAAATGCTAATTCTGTTGCCTGTGCACCAAGCCATTAAATGTTCCTTGACCAACAATATTTACTTTATACCAGCTAGTAAAAGCAGACAAGCAGAGAGAGAGGAAGATACTGGGCCACTGAAGGCTTTAAAATGTAACAATCAAAACCTTGAATCCATTCTAGTTTTCCATGCATTATATTTTAGAAATGCAAAGGAAAGTCTCACTTTAACTTTACAAGAAGTACGCATTATTCTTAATAGTCACCTACCAAAAAATACTTTTTTAAGAGTATTTTTCCTCCATAGATTACTGCTTCAAGGAATGGGGGAGGTGACATAAAAACTTATGAATTTCTTCCTATGTATTTAGGGAAGAGTAAGCAAGGCCTTATAAAAAGACCGCGAAGAGCTGAGCACTCAGAACCTTTAGTGACATCTGTAACTCCAAGACTCTCTGTTGGCAAGCACACCATATCATACGCTAACATGAAAGTATGTCTTATGTTTTCAGTAAACAGGCTACAAGATCAATCAGGAGAGTATGAGGCTTTCATTTAAATGTGATTTATGCTTAAAGTACCAATATAAACTGGATTACCCAGGAGAGTAAGCTCTTAGCTATTTTAATCACATTTCTCTAAGCTTAGTTCAGCACTACCTTCTTATGGCCTAAGTGTCTCGAGGAGGGTGAACTCTAGTGGGAAGTTCGGAAAAAGTGGCTTTCCTCCAGAAAAGGCTGACTAACAGAAATTATTAATAGGTCACAGATACATATTCAAATAAAAGACTAATTTTCAACTTCTGGAGTTATAACTGGGGGAAGGAGCAGTCTCCTCTTCTTCACCCCACGATGAAGTTCTAATCTGATCTAGTGGGCTCTGGACAGTGACAGTCAATAACACCCCACGACTAAGAACCTGTGTCTAAACACACTCACCTGTGGAAAGTAGAGAGCCACTAGTCACTTGGAACTCTTCATTGTTTCATCTGTTTGTATATATTTTTCCCTTGGCCTGAAATTTCTTTCCCAGACCCATCTAGGAAATTCTGACTCATCCTTTAAGAACTAGCTCAAACGTTGCTTCCATTATTGTAAGCCTCTCACCCAAGCAGAATTCCAATAAAGATTTACTGATTGCTGGTTATGTGCCCATCAATGTGCTGGTGCTAAAAACAACAGTTTTTGCCCCTAACATGCTCACAGTCTGAGTGAATAGGATTTACAACAGAGTGCGATGAGTACTTAGGCTCTATATAAACACATATTGTGAAGGTGTGGCTGTCGAGCTTTGTCCTAAGAATCAGAGAAAATATCTTGAAAGATCAAAACTGAAAGAGCCAGTCATGTGATGACAGGTGAGAAAAAGCACCAAGCACCAAGAGGTATGACTGGGAAGATAAAGAGCTGGTCATGACTGACTGTACTGGAGTGTCTCGAGGAGGGTGAACTCTAGTGGGAAGAGGGTGAACTCTAGTGGACATACCTCCCTGAATTACAGTGATCTTCAGACTTTTCTAATAGGCTAGAAATGTCTCCTGGGCAGGGCCACGATGTGTTTATCCTTAAACTCTCAACTCTTGGCACAACTCAGTGCACAGTGGGCAACAAGTATGTATGAACCTTGAGTAGATGGGCAGAAACAGAGTTCTTCAATTTTAAGCTTTGCTCACAGAATCTAGTAACAAAAGACCATTAGGGCCCTGGCTGGCGTAGCTCAGTGGATTGAGCGCAGGCCTGCAAACCAGAGTATCGCGGTTCGATTCCCAGTCAGGGCACATGCCTGGGTTGCAGGCCAGTTCCCAGCAGGGGACGCATGAGAGGCAACCACACATTGATGTTTCTCTTCCACTCTTTCTCCTTCCCTTCCCCTCTCTCGAAAAATAAATAAAGAAAATATTTTTAAAAAAGACCATTAGGGTGAAAAGTGCTATGAATGGAGGCTAAAGAAAATGTAGAGACCATGATAGAAATGTATTCTATCATGCCAAACAATCCTAAGATTGTTGTGAAATCTCACTTTTGTGGATAAAAATGGCATGCTCAGGATTGTTTTTTGAGAATTTACTGCTTTGCAAGTAGTAATTTTCAAAGGAGACAAATTTGTCAGGTGAATATTTACATAAAACTTCACATAATCACTACTGTTAGGCTCAAGATAATCAGCAGAAAACATTTGTACTTCATGTGAACTAGCCTGAAGAACAGGCCGAAAGAGACAGTGGAGGTTAAAGTTAATGCAAGACTACTGGTATCACCATATAATCATCCACTTAACCCAAGTAATACTGGTTTCATTCTGTGGCTGGCTCACTGGGTGCACAAAACCAAACACGCCCGCCTCCTATTATATATCGAATACTGCAACACTTGTTTCCGCCCACCCCACTTACATAAGGCAGCATGGCTTACCAAAGGAAGAAAACAGAGGCTTTGTAGTCACATACAACTATGCAAAATTTCAGCTTTCCTGTTTAGTGATTAAGTCACCCTGAACAAGTTACTTAAGTGAGCCTCAGTTTCTACATCTGTAAAATGGAGATAATTACTCATACAGTTGTTGTGAGGATTAAATAAGAGACTCTAAAGGTTTTGATGACTGAAGGTGCTTAATATATTTGGCTCTCTCTCACACCACTCAGATTCTTTTTTTTTTAATTTTTAAAATATTTTATTTATTTTACCTTTAAAGAGAGGAGAAGAGAGGGAGGAAGAGAGGGAGAGAAACAGCAATGTGCAAGAGATACATCAATTGATTGTCTCCCACATGCCCCGCACCTGGGACCTGGCCCAACACCCAGGCATGTGCCCTGACTGAGAATCAAGCCAGCGACCTTTCACTTCATAGGCTAGAGCTCAATCCACTGAGCCACACCAGCTAGGGCCCACTTAGATTCTTTATATAAATAAAAGTTTAAGTTTAAAGATTTTATTTATTTTTAGAGAGAGGGGAAGGGGGAGTGAAACCTTTCGCACGCCCCCAACTGGGGACCTGGCCCACACATACCCAGGCATGTGCCCTGACTGGCAATCGAACTAGGCAACCTTTCAGTTTGTAGGATGAAGCCCAACCCACTGAGTCACACCAGTGAGTGCATGAGTGTTTAAGTTTAAACACTATACTTTTTAGGAAAAACGGGCAGTTCTAATATGCTTTTATGCCACAGCAGCTGTATACATATATGACAGCATGAAGTAATGTGTCTGTTCGGAAGCCTACAATCTGTCAGACTGTGTCTATGGGCAAAAGAAACTGAAATTATGCCAACAGGGCTGCTGAATTTCAGCTTCGTGGAATGAAAGAAATTAGGGTAGAAAACTGGCACTGCCTTTTTACTTTCTCTTAAAAGGTTTTGTTTTAAAGACAGTGAGTTTTCAAGGATGTTCTAGAGGTTAGGAGATACTTCTAGAAATGAGGAGAGAGTTATAAGAAATTATATTAAGAAGGAAAGCTTCAGTTAAGAAAGACAAAAGGGTATTTTTATGAGATTTGGGAAGTTCTTTAGAGTGCAGGAGAGTCCGTGGGAAAGCAGGTCTAGATGACAGTGAGAATTAGCTGAATGGAAATGAAGATATGAAACAAATAATTGAGGGAAAAGATTCCTAGTTTGTGGGGATGAAGGAAGAAGCAGGGGAAGAGGAAGAGAGATATGATATTGATGGAGCATCAAAGCACTATATGTAACACTGGGCAGCTTAATCGGATTATTGCCAAGCTCCCTCTGGTCATGAAATTCTATGGCAGAGCCACATCAATAATTAAATCATAATCAATAATGTTCTACTTCAAATAATGACTCCAAGGAATGTTTTATTATGGAAAAGAAAGGTGGTCATGATACACTTTACATAACTAATCTGTCTCAATACTTGTCATATAATGCCAAAGAGATGTTTAATGAACTGGATTATTATTATCAGGAGACCACAAACTTTATTCATTGCACAAATATTTCCTGAGTACCTCTAAAGTATCACGTATTGTTCCAGTACTGGGGACACAGCAGTGAATGTAATGGAGGAAAATCCATGCTTTCTTTCTAGTATGTTAGATGGGGGGCAAGTGCATAGAAAACAGTGATTCAGGACAGGGAAACAGGGTGGGCTGAGAGAGGGCTGAATTATAAACTGTGTGAGCAGAAGGGTTTTGCTGGGAATATGACTACATATAAAGACCTGAAAACTCCGTGATTAACTTTCTCTGTCATTTTCCTAATACTATAGTCCCTTCAGTTCTAAACCAATATAAAAGAAAAAGCAACAATTCCAACTGTACTAAAATAAACATTAATTACACTATAGTATTTTTTTGATGGCATGTTTATCAAATGTGCTGCTCAGTTCTCAACTATCTAAAGATGTGTAATACTATGGTCAGTACTATCCAACCCTATGGTCACTAGCTACATACGATTATTTACATTTATATTAATATTTAATGTCTACACTAAGTACAATGTGCAGTTCCGGTTCTCAGCTGTGCTGGCCACATTGCAGGTGCTCAACTGCCACGCCGGATAGTGCGGATATAGAGCCTTTCCATCACTGCAAAAGCTCCTATCGGACATGCTGAACCTGACGGATTTTTAAAGCACACAGAGGTCTTTCAGTAAAACAAAAGTGTTTCAAAGCACTAACCCCGCGTTTTGTCAGCATGCGGTATCTATTTTCCATGACCAACCACTGAAGGCAGTGTGCTCTGAAGGAACCTTGACAGCTAAAAAATTTTCCTTTTATTCAGAAGAAACTACTGAGCTATTTATACTCTTTCTTCAGTAACTGAGTTACTACTTCTTTGTCAGTTAGTCTTTGACTATTAATGACAATTCAAAGTCTATAGAAAAATAATGGTTTTATTTCAATTTACAGACCTACTGAGAATTATATCCATTTGTTATCAAACAACTTCCATCTTACATTTAATAATATTTTTTCTACTCAAAATTGTACTTTTTCATGAGCTGAAAGTAGGTTTTATGTAGTTACAGTTAAAGTGACTGAATAGTCTTATTTTAAAGGAAAACACATTTTATAAAATCATAACACATTCATAAAAACTAAATCCCAACTGGACTCTATTAAGGAACCAGAAGGTATCAATGATATGTAGAAACTAACCAGTCAGAAATCAAGTAATGTTCCCCAGTAAAGTGGCATTCATTGCTGGTGACTCAGAGAGATGACTCTTAGCCACTGCCACTTCTGCCCTTCCTCCTCTCTTGCATAACCCTTTCTAACTCATCTGGCCCTTAATTTCACACTAAGTGAATGAGAAAGAAATTAAATATTCCCAACACTCAGCCACATATCCAGTGGGAATAAAATAAATGTCTGACAATAGCTATAATGTTTGTAAACATTACTTAAAAATGTCTAACTAGGAATGTCCTTGTTAGAAACATTCTTTTCCAGTACATGTGCAGGAGAATATAACCATCTTGACTAAATAAAAATTCTCAGTAATTAACACCTGGTTACACTATGAGTCAACAGTAATTCCTGCAAAAGAATCAAGGATGCCCTGGCTGGTGTGGCTCAGTGGATTGAGTGCCCTCCAGCAAATCAAAAGGTCACTGGTTCAATTTCTGTTTAGGGCACATGTGTGGGTTGCAGGCCAGGCCCCTGGTTGCGGGTGTGTGAGGGCAACCGATCTCACACAACGATGTTTCTTTTCTCTCCCTTTCTATCTCCTTTCCTTCCCCTCTCTCTAAAAGTAAATAAAAATCTAAAAAAAAAAAAGGGAACCAAGGATACTACACGAAGGGTGTTTCTACCAAACTTTCTCTAGCCATTAATTCCAATGTGCTTTATTCTTTGTTTTCCTTGTATGAAATATCCATCACTTTTGTACCATTCCCTTCCCTCAAAACCCTCAGTTTTTACACTGAGGAGATAAGCAAACGAAAAAAGTTATGTGTAATATTTCTACATTCAAAGAGAAATTATGTTTTGGATTATACATACCCTTGCTTCTAACTTTGTTTTTAAAACTGTAACAGCAGAACACATTAACACGTTAGGAAAACAGGCTAGTGAGGCGAGAGAATACATGGACGACTTGAGCCTCTGCTCATCCATCTATGCTCAAGTCACCAACCAGCTCCACCCTAGTCTCACCTTTCAGGGAAGCTCCTCTTTATTAGTGCTACTGAGACTGTGAAAAGTGCAGTAAAACCCCTGAAGATGCAAACTTGATGTTTTTCAGCCTAAAAATAATTTCTTTTACTGAAAAGCCCTGAATTAACAGTATATAACAGTATCTAATTAGCGATTAAACACTGTATCCATACTCACCTCGTGTCTAGGCTGAGGCACCAAAAGCCTTCAGAATACCACCTATTCTAAAATTCAAGGAAGAGGTGACTACCAGTTTGTGGTGTTTTGAAAAGAAAAAAGAAAAGGACTGGAATGGTTCTGCTGGGATTTATTCACTTGGGGCAGGAAGTCTCCTGTATCTTTAAACAGTTTTCTAAATCTTGCTGGTCTGACAGAGTCTGTTCGTGGAACACGGTTTTCAAATGTGACATCCTCCTTTGTGCGCTTGGAGCAGTAATAGTTTCTCTCCACCGTCTCCAGTTTCTTCCCTTTCTAATCAATCTGTTCTCAACAGCGGCGCCTCAGTGATCTTTGTAACACAAACTTAAGTGTCCTTCACCTTACAGAAAACATCCACTGAGACCCAACCCAATGCCTACCTCTCCATCCAGCCTCCTCCCTCACCATTCTCCTGTACCTGCTGTGTTTAGTCTCAACACTTGTCTTCAGTCCTACTGAACCACTTGGAGTTCCTAGACTGCAACCTGTTCTCCCAGGTCTACCAACCGTTCGTGTGCAGCTCCGGCTCTCTGGAGCGCCCACATTCCTTAATCCGGCAAGCTTGTGCTCCCCCAAAACTCGGTTTGTGGGTCACTTCCTCTAGGAAGCCTTCTTTGACCATCCACTTTTCTACACTGAAGACTGACTGCATTAGACACTGTGTTTCTGTTCTCCAATGTCACCCTGAATATACCTCTACATACAGGGGTACACATCACTCTTATTACTATCTATTACTTTCATTATAATTGTCTCTCCTACATATCTTTGAAAGCAGAAATTTTCTTTATATCCTCAGCAAATAACATACTGCTCAACATATAGTGGATATTCAATAAATATTTGAAAAAAATGGAAGGAGGCAAAGGGAGAATGCGGCCTTTCACTAAATTAGCTTATAGGTGTTCCTTTTAAATTATGGAGCATTTATGGTGGGGGAAAAAACCTGGCATGTAGGTAATGAGCACATTATAATAAATCACTGAACAATTTCATGACAAAAAATAAAAAAAAAGAAAGACCTAATTGAGATTATCTTGCAAACTAGTAGCTATATGTGAACAACAATACCATCTTTTCATAGTAGTTGCTTTTAGATTTATGAAAAGCCTATTTTTAAAAAGTAATTCTGCTTTTCTTCAAGTTTCTGAGAGAAACACAAGGTCTAAGGTAGCACCACCAGTCTGATCTCTCAAAGCTGATTTCTGGCCTCTGCTTCTTCTCCCCTTCATTCCTGTTTCTTGGTTTCTGATCATTTCACTAAGTGATAAAAGTTTCCATCAGAAAAATCAGAACATGGTGAAATAAAATACTAAATTCAAAAATGATCTACCCTGTTATATATGAACATCTCTAACAAAAGCTGTAATGAAAAGGAAAGCTAAAACGTAGAAAAAAGAAACTAAGTTCAATTTCCCACCCATTCCTTCTCCCCATTCTCTGAGTAACAGCTATACATGACTGAGCATGCACTGGAATGCCAGGAAGTATTCTAAGTGTTTTACATGTATTAACTCATCCAATTCTTATGACAGACATATAAGGAGGATACCATCTATTATCCTAGTTGATGAGAAAATTGAGTTACACAGTGGTTAACTTATCCAAGGAGTTCAGAGCTAATAAATGGCAAAGGTAGAATTCATGTCTAAGTCATCTAGATGTGAATCTCCACTCCTAACTACTACACTATAGATCTAAACATACAATGGATTCACACAATACTTCCTAGATGCTTAACTAAGGACATTTATTTTTAACTTTATAAAAACTCTGGGAGGTATAACAAAAGTAAAATTCAGACACAGAGCAGTTACCAAAAGCATACCACAGAGCACACTGCCAAAAATTACCATGCTAAAATTAAAAAGCAAACATTTGTTCTCTTAGCTCACCTCTGACATTTCCAGTATGAAAAATTTCAGAAAATTTCAAGTATGATCATCAACAAGAATGATGCTTCTATCTCAAAATCAATTTTAAAATGAATTTCTTAGAAAATAAATAAAAGGTCTAAAATCAAAGAGAGTTGCCAAACTCAAGAGAGTTGGATCAAATACATTTCTACTGTTCCTAAAACTAAATCTACAATATACTCCAGCCTCAAAGTTTCATGAGAAACCACATTTACTGAAGCGCAGGTTTACTACAGCTTTAACCCACATTACAACTGGAGGCACTATTATTAGCAACGCACAAGTATGTTTCAACGCCAAGTATTGTCTACCTATACTACCTGAGGCAGTTAGGAAGCCCCCAGAGTTTTCCCCATTTGCCCATGTTTGCCCAAATCTCCTGTTAGATACAAAACAAAAACAATGAAACAAAAAACTGTCCTTAAAGAAATCACCACTGAACTGTTCAAAGAACACAGATATAGAAAAGGAAGTACTAAATGCTACACAAGCAAATTTTGTTTTAATAATTTCCTTAACCACAAGCCATGGTGAATAACACTGCATGAAATCCCAACAACACAACTATTTTTATCAGTATAAAAACATTGATTCATTCTGCCTACCATTAGTAATAGTTCTTAACCTCTTTGAGCGCTGAAACTGTTTTATTCTTTTTTTTTTTGCATTCATGACAACTACAGTGGTGTGCCCACAAAAATGTATTGAGTGATTTAATAAATCAATCATCTATCCATCCATCTACCTTTTCACCTTTTGGTTGGGGTTAGAGTATGCAATTAAATATCAAATAAATATTCAAGCAAAACTAAATGAGCTTCATTGTAACCAATGTTAAGCCATTGCCCTGGATACATTATAAGATTATAAACAGAACTAAATAAGCACACACCTTCAGTACTAAGTCAAGCTTCTCATTCTAGCAAGAATGTCTTTTCTTTGGTGCCACCTTTTTCTTTTACTATTTAAGACATAATTTTTACAGTTCTTATTCTAGCCTTTTGATTATCGATTTCTAAACTAAAAGGGAAAAGACTGACTCTGGGGGGAAAATGGGCAGAAGAAAACAGCCAGACTCATCTCTTTTTACAGCATTTAAATTATATTGGGAGGTCAAAGAAAAACAAAAGATATAAAATCAAATAAAACAAATACAAAAATTTAAATATACAAAATGTTTAAATGGTAAGAACAATGTAGTATTTAATCTTTTTATGCAATGAAAAAAAGGTAAGCTGTAGCTACAGATTGTTATGCAGTTTACAGCTAGCTGTAGCTGTAAATTGTTCCTTATTTCAATGACTGTATCCTTTGTTTCTGACTGGACCGTTTTAATGCTGCTGAGGTCCTCACTAAGTTCCTTGAGCATCCTTATAACCAGTGTTTTGCACCCTACATCTATAGATTTCTTATCTCCATTCTGTTTAGCTTTTTTTTCTGGTGTCACCTTCTTTTAATGGAAGCCTCCATTATGGGGTGCATGGGCATGTGAACACATGCATGTGTTTTGTACTCATGCATGAAACTGATGTTTCACACTGCAATCTTATAAAAACTATCTTGCCTTTCAGTCAAGCAAAGCTCTATCATGAAAGGTAACTAACATTATAGGACTCTGAACAAATGCAAGAAGCCAACCACAGAGGCTGTTTGGAAACTAATGAATGGATCCCCGCTAATGGGAAATGTATTTCTAACTTTTTTTAAAAATATTTTTTATTTACTTATTTTTAGAGAGAGGAAAGGAGGGAGAGCGAGAGAAACATCAATGTGTGGTTGCCTTTTGCACACCACCTACTAGGGACCTGGTCTGAAACAGGAGCATGTGCCCTGACTAGGAATCAAACCCAACCCCTTGCTTCTCAGGCTGGCACTCAGTCCACTGAGCCACACCAGCCAGGGCTGTATACTGACCATACTTAAACTGAAATTTAAGCAAAGTTGAGGAAAAACACCTTTTAATTAAAGGAATTAACTTATGACTTAATATTAAAATGTAACATTTCAAATTTTTTAATGGTTTTTATATTAAAAAGAAAAACATGGATTGGTTTCCTCTCTTGTGTGTCCCAAATGGGGACTGAACCTGCAACCCAGGCACGTGCCCTGAACAAGAATCGAACCCCCGAACCTTCAGTAGTAGACTTTCTGTGACTCTATAAAGTGAGATAGGACAAATGTCAATTTTATTTTTGTACCATTTTTATCAGCTTTTAGTTATTAAGATTTTGCTAATTTATAAAATAAATGGGTATATTTTATTTTTCTCTGATCTGTGTTTGATATAGCATTATAATTACGTGCTTCTTCAAACTATGAATGAAATTGCCCATAAAGCCCACTGGGCCTAGATGAGTTTTAACTTTTCTTCCATGACTATTAGTCTATACAGAATTTTTATTTCTTGAGTCACTTTGGTAAATTTTATTTTTCTAGAAAATTATTTATTTCACCAGGAACTCAACAAAAGTGCTAATTGAGTGGACAACAGAAAATACTTTCAACTTCCTACCATATCCAAAAATTAAGTTAAAAAGAATCATTGACCTAAGCCCTGGCTGGTGTGGCTCAGTGGACTGAGTGTGAACAAAAGGGTCACTGGTTCGATTCCCCAGTCAGGGCACGTGCCTGGGTTGTGAGGCCAGGTCCCCAGTGGAGTCACACAAGAGGCAACCACACATGGATGTTTTTCTCCATCCCTTCCCCTTTCTCTAAAAATAAATAAATAAATAAACCTTTAAAAAGGCAAAACAAAACTTGTATGTGGCTATGTAAAAAAAACTCTCACAAATAAGAAAATTTGCTAGAAAAATAGCTAGTTTTTAAAAATAATAAATGATCCGAACAACATCTCATCAACAAAAATATTTGAGTGGCAAATAAACGCATGAAAGTTACTCAACTTCATTAGTCATTAGGGAACTGCATACTGAAACCAGAATGAGATACCACTACACACCTATTAAGCGTGGCCAAAATCCAAAACAATGACAAAAGCAAATGGAGAGTAACAGGAACACTCATTTACTGTGGGAATGTAAAATAGAAGATTATCTGCTAGTTCCTGACAAAACTAAACTTACTCTCACCACACATTCTAATAATTGCACTCCTTGACATTTACCCAAATCCCTAAAAGCATGTCCACACAAAAACCTGCACACAGATGTTTACAGTAATTTCATTCATAACTGCCATAATTTGGAAGCAACTAAGATGCCCATCTGGCGAATGAATAAACTGTAATATATCCAATTAATGGAACATTATTCGGTGCTAAAAAGAAAGGGGCTATGAAGCTACAAAAAGATATGAAGGAACCCTAAATGCAATACGATTCTAACTACATGAAATTCTAGAAAAGGAGTGAAAGGGAAGAACCACTGAAACATACAACGACATGTATGAATCCCAGCAGCACTATGCTAAGTAAAAAACCAGATGCAGCCCTGACTAGTGGGTTGGGCCTCCTCCCAATGGAAAGGTCTCTGGGTTTGATTCCCGGTCAGGGCACACGCCTGGCTCCAGGCCCAGGTATCCACTGGGAGCATGGGAGAGGCAACAAGTCAATTTCTCTCCTTCTTTTTCTCCCTCCCTTCCCCTCTCTCTAAAAGCAAATGAAATTGTAAAGGGGAAAAAAAAGATGCAAAAGTCAACATATCATTTAGTTCTGTTTATATAACATTACAGAAGAGGGAACAGAACTTAGATAAGTGGTTGCCAGGGTCGGGGGAAGAGGGAGGAAACTGATTTTATGAGATAGATAGTGAACTTTTTGGGGTGAAGGTAATACCCCATATCTTGAGTGTGGTGGTGGTCATTCAACCTTATATGTTTGGGAAAAACAAAACTATATACATATAAAGGGTAAATTTTATTGTATATATATATTATATCTCAATCTGAACTTTTTAAAAAAAGAATCCTAGGAAGCACCTAGCGAGCAACTGCTTAAAACAAACTGAAAGCTCCCTAAGACCAGGAATCATGTCTTACTCATGTTCATACCCTTAGTGCCCAGGAGAGAGTATTATAGCTATTGTATGTTTACTGTGTGCTTATAAGCACATCACAAGCATTAATTCATCTCATGCTTACAGCAACCCTGTGACAAAGGCAAAATTCATATCCCTATTTTACAAATAAATGGAAGATCAGAGAGTAAATGTCTTACCCAAAAGGACACAGCCAAGAATGGTAGATTCTTGGGACCTTAACTCATGTTTGACTCCACAGCCTTGCTGATTTGTCTGTATTTAGTGAACAAATGAATGAATGGGGAGTAAGTCAATTGTGTTAGAGTTTGGTAGGGTAGGCAGAATATCATAGAAAGAGTAAAGTATGAGTTATATTTGAAAAGGACGCATTATTAAATAGAGCTGTAAAAGGTATAGTAGGTAAGCTGTACACACAGAATGACCATTAGCATACTTAATACCTTTTAACTATGGTTTTTATTCTCTTACTTCCTTTAAGAAGTTACTTTAATTTAATTTTATTTTTTTAATTTACTCTTAGAGAGGGGAGGGTAGGAAAAGAGGGAGAGAAACATCGACCGGTTGCCTCTCGCACATACCTTGACAGAGGACTGGGCCCTGGCAGGGAACGGAACTGGCGAACTTTCCCTTTGTGGGATGATGCCCAACCAACTGAGCCACACTGGTCAAGTCAAGAAGTTAGTTTTTATATATTTCATTTTTAATTCTGAGAAATATAATGAAGAAACAAAAATGCCCCTAACGCTACAATCCAGACAAAATCCCTGTTCACATTTGGAAAAATAAAAGTAATACACTGGACAGTCCAAAAATGCAAACCATACAAAATAATAAGTGAAAGCCATACATCCCTGTTCTTCTTTTAATTTTAATTTTCATAATCATTGCCTATGAAGCAGACACGACACGCTGATAAGGGCTCAGATGGAAACCAGTCTACATACGCAGTCACCACATCACACTTGCTTTGGTTTCCTAGGCAGGAAGTAGTAGTCGGAAGTGATAAAAAGTGGTGAGGGGACATGGGAGACAGCCTGGAACATCAGCACGACTGCCTGGCAGGCTTCCTTTACTAGTACTGTGGCTCATCTTTTCCTACGGACAGAGAAAAAAGCTGTATTGATAGCTGTGTTATTCAAGCTCATAGAAACAGGGGTCCCCTGTACTCTATCTCCCTTAAGATGGGTAGTTCTACCCTATGTGAAAATTTTAAAACCACAGCAAGAGAAATACATACAAATATGTACTGTGTGCTTACTATTGGGGCGGTGGGATACAACAGTAAAAAGATCTTGCCCTCCCTAAGTTCATGGTCTTATCAGGAAATAAGATGACTGAAGATATTTTTGTTCATAACAATGCTATATTAAATTTCTACTCAAAACCACAGGGGAAAAATAGAACTAACATCATTTTTGGCATTGTTTAATTCCAGAGGAATTTATCTCCCACATCCCAAGGATCTCAAAACTAATTAAGTTCATATTTTATCCTTCGTTCTTAAAGAGGAGGGAGGGAAGGACTGTGTTATTAGCACATTTGAACTTCAGATGGTAGCAACATAACATCACAAAATTTTTCCCATGAACTCTGATGTCAAATGCATAAACTCTTGAGTGTGGCTCCTTAATATATGTCCTTGAACAGGTAGGAAAAAACCCTTTATAACATAATAATGATTTATACATTGAGATACAGAGTATGAAGAAAATAACTGACTTTATTTGTTTAGGATATAGCTTCTGTTTTCCACCTCAACAAATTGTTTCTCCCATTTCCTATGTGACATAAATTCTAATCTACAAGAGAAGTTACCTTGTAAATCTGTTCCCAGAACACCATGCACATAAAATAACCTAGTTTCAAACTAATAATCTACTTCATTAAATATTTCATCAAACACATACCAAGTTTTTAAAACAAACTGTGTTCACTTCTGTGGACAGGAGGATAATAGAGAAACTGAATGAAGTTGTCAGAAGATGTAAAACATTTGGGGAAGGCAATCTAGAATATACAGATGCTGTCCTATACCAAAAAACCTTCCAGAGTTTCCATATGCCGAGGTTTCAGAACCTTTTCCTCATGTGTGCTATGGGGAGAGTGGCTGTTAACCCACTAACAGTTGATAAGGGAGGAAGAAAGCAAGTCAAGGAGGGAATGAGCCATTTTTAAAAGTGGTGGGGTGGGGTGGGGTGGGGTGGAAGGGGTGAAGGGATTCAAAAGTACAAACTTCCAGTTATAAAATAACTGAGTCATGGCGATGTAATGAGCAGCATGGCGACTGCAGTTAATAATACCGTATTAGGCATCTGAAAGTTGCTAAGAGAATAGATCATAAAAGTTCTCATCGCAAGAAAAAAAATCCTGTAACTGTATGATGATGTTAACTAGACTTATCGTGGTGATCATTTTGCAATATCTACAAATATCAAATCGTGTTGTCCACCTGAAATTAATGCAACGTATGTCAATTACTGAGGTGTGAGGCATCGCAGTAGTGCAGTTGTATACACATTTTCTCTGGACCCTTCCTTCCCCTAACACTTATGTACAGTGTGGTCACTATTTAAAAAAAAACAAAAAAACGTAGTTGTATATATCAATGGAGTTTAATAATACTTCTACTGTATTCTACCACTGTATTCTTTGAAGCAGGGGATGAAAGGGAAGGGAATAAAATAAGGAGATTCAGGATAAGAGCTGTTTGATCCCTTTACTATCTTCCCCACTTCATAACCTTGAATGTTTGCTCCACACCCACCCTGGCAGAATTTTCGAGGTCTGCTTTCTACAAGGGACAAAACAAATGTTCTATGGACTGGGGGACACAAAAGACAGTTGGTGGGAATATAGTACTGAAAACTGAAGGGAATTAAGTGAACACATGCACAATTAATGTTGAATGCAGCAACCCCCGCCAACACTCCTCACCCCCTCACCCCACCTAAACAGTGATGGGAAGACTCTGCTTCTTGTCCACGATACTGATAGGAAGAAGTTAATCAACAACAGGGACACAAAGTTCACCCTATAGTAAAGTCCCAAGGCAACCAGCCTATGTGTTTAAAGCTTCTATTTAAAGCTTCCCACTCTTAATCACGAGCAGACATCTATTACTAGACATCACAAGAAAACTCTAATGTAAAAGAGATCAAAACAGAGAAAAGTAACTTTAAGGGAAAAGAGACAAAGCAACAAAGAAAATTTGTTGAAAGAATAAAAGAATATTATGAAAGAAACATTCAAAGAAAAAAAGACCTCCTAGAAGGTAAAACGTAACAGTAAAAAAATTAATAGAAAGTAAAGATAAAGAAATCTTCCAGGAGGTAGAGCTAAAGGAAAAAGACAAAAATCAGAGTACTATTCCAGGAGGTCCAACATCAAGAGGCTATTGGCAGTCAAGAAAGAGGAAGACATAAGAGGAAACACAGGAGAGAAGCAGAGTTGCCAGGTAACCAGGAATACCCCAGATAACAGCCGTGTATCACACACGGAGGGGCACCTATCCAGATTGGAGCAGTGTAACTCAAGAGACACACGAAGCAGGGGATGAAAGGCCATCAGCACCAAAATCTCTGCTGCCATTTATCCCCTTTTCAAAGACAAGAACACAGGGCCGAGGTAAGCCTGGCCACCAGCTTGTCTTGACTGAATGCAAGTGAATCTCTTCTCAAAATATGCACCTGCCTAATGAGCTCATTTCACCCCACAGAAGTATTCTTTATTCTACAGTGGTTGGTAGATCACAGTCAATTTAGAAAAAGCCACAGAACTGCTCACTCCCTGTGACCATATTTTTGCCAAATGTCCCATATCTGGTCCACACTGAAGCCCTGCCCAATACAATTTCCAAGACTAAGTCCTGACTTTACTCATGACTTCTACTCTACGAATCTCAGGAAGCTGGAGAAAGTACAGTTCATTGATCCCTGGGCATCCCTGAGATTCTTTCAGGGGTCCAAGAAGTACAACTATACACTTAATAATACTAAAGAGCTATTTGCCCTTTTCACCATTTTGACACTTGCTCTGATAATCCAAAAGCAATGGTGAGCAAAACTGCTGGTAATTTAACACAAAATTTTTAACACAAATTAAGGCAATAGCACCAAATTGTACCAGGCCTCAGAGTCTTCACCATTATATAACTGAAGTTAAAAATAATGCCAGCTTTTAAAAAAAAATCTTCACCCCAGGGCATGCTTACTGATGTTAGAGAAGAGAGGGGAGAGAAGAGGGAAACACTGATGTGAGAAAAATCAATTGGCTGCCTCCATATGCATCCTGACCAGAGACCAACCTAGGCAAATGCCCGGACTGGGAAGCAAACCCACAACCCCTTGGTTTACTGGCCCATGTACCAACTAACTGAGCCATACTGGCCAGGGCATAATGCCAGCTTTAAGAATGTCCTTGGGGGGAAAAAGAAAAAAGAAAAGAAAAGAATGGCCCTGGCTGGTGTGGTTCAGTGGATTGAGCGCTGGACTGTGAACCAAAGGGTCACTGGTTTGATTCCCCATCAGGACACATGCCTGGGTTGCAGGCCAGGCCCCCCACTAGGGGGTGCACGAGAGGCAACCACAATTGAAGTTTTTCTTCCCCTTTTTCCCTTCCTCCCCTCTCTAAAAATAAAATCTTTAAAAAAACAAAAAGAATATCCTTGATAAAAACATAAAGGTTACTAGTTTTAATAATGCAACCTTTTGGTATGTCTTTTTATTTTTATTTAAAAATATTTTATTTATTTATTTTTAGAGAGAGGGGAAGGGAAGGAGAAAGAGTGGGTGAGAAAAATCGGGTGAGAAAGATCAATGTGTGGTTGCCTCTCATGTGTCCCCTAGTGGGGACCTGGCCTGCAACCCAGGAATGTGCCCTGATTGGGAATCGAACCAGGGACCCTTTGCTTCACAAGCCCATGCTCAATCCACTGAGCTACACCAGCCAGGGCTGGTATGTCTTTTTAAATATAAGTACAATAGTTACCTTCAGGAAAGGCATTTGTGTGACTGAGTTGCAAGATGAACTAGCCAGTTTTTGTCAAAAATACCATTTCGCTTGAAAGATTGAATGACAGATTATGTTATTCATGCTCAGATATCGGACAGATTATTTTCTCAAAATTGAATAAAGTGAGTCTGTTACTAAAAACAAAACAAAACATAACAGTATGCATTGTCAGTGATATTAAGTCAAGCTTCCAAAAAAAAATAAGAAAATTGAAAACCGTATCAGAGTGAGCCTGACAACTTTGAAAATTTAAAGACTTTTCCAATGAGATCAGTAGTGGTATTAAAAAGTGTTAATACTAACAAAATTAATGAGTTTTAATATATACAAACACCTGCCTATATAGAAAAAAATCCTAGAAGCCTTAGGTAAATCCCACAGGAACTTGATGGATAAAAATCCATCAGTTTTCTTTTTTTAATAAAAAAATTCACTCTCAATATATATCTCTACAAAACTGCTAGCTAACAAAACCTTCACCCCATCTTATGTAGATTCCATCTTCTTTTTTTTTTAAGACTCCATCTTTTTAAAAACAAACTCATTTTACATTCAGAATCTTTATTTTGTCTAATGGAATTGTGTGGAGCATAACTCAAACCAAAGTCTCGTCATGTGTATGTTTTGCAGGCAACTAAGGAAAAATCAGTATGACGTCTGAAGAGGGAATGGATGAGACAGAATGAGCAGAATGAGATTGGGTGTTAAATATATGACTATGAATCATTCCATTTTTCTAAAATCCACATTATGAATGTAAAAGTTAACTAATTTACAAATTCCAAGATCTGAAGTATTAGAGGAAAAATCTCACTAGCACAGAACACAAATGTTTCCCCCATACTAGTGATCAAAGCACATTTCAATTTATGTTTCAACTTAGTACTGGTCAACTACAACTTCCATAGCAGCATTCTTGCTTCGGTATCCTCCAGTAAATTTAAATTATACTTCATCTAAGTTAAATTTAATTAGCTCGATGATAAATTTAATTAATTCGATTAAACAGAATTTAAGTTATGCTTGAGTTAGGTGATGTTGAAGGTCAGCGAGGAAAATGTTTCCAGTAAAGATCCTTGGAATTATTGTACATTACTCTCGCTGGCCATACGGGCATGTTCTTTAGGATTTGTCACCAGGCAACTACAATCAAATTGTTAATAAACAATCCCCTCAAGAATTAACTTGATAATAAAACTATACATTTATAAATAAAATACTAACTGCCCTCTGGTGTTCAAACCAAGGATTTCACTGATGAACTTGACACAATGTAAGGTATCCTTCAGGGGGGAAAAACACCAAGGTCATAAAAAAGCCATTTAGGGTCACTAAAATCAGAGGAGAAATTCTGATTTTGCAAGGTTTTTAAGAAGCCTTCTCAAATCCAGGGCAAGGGCTATGAATCTGAGCTATCTGATATTTTTGTACAAGTAGGCCAAAGTGCCTATTCACAGTCATCAATGGTAGCTGGGCATGAACAGAATTTAAACTTGGTAACATTTTTACTATGCTTCTTCAGATTACACTAACAAAAAAAAAAAAGGAGACTCAGACTTTTCCCATTTGGTAAAAAAATCACCAAATGCTTGGATCAAAATCTTCCTCCAGCATGCTGCTGAGGTTAAAAAAGGAAAACTGTCTCTGGCTCCCACTCACTGATGCATATTTTACGTGGGAAGTACCTGCTAACTATACTTTCTAGTCTACAATTTTTTTTTAATAACTGGATATTCTAGACTATATTTCTCTTTGAAATTAGAGTCTATAGGAAAATAGGGTTCAATACACAGTAACTGCCATTTTAGTAAAAAAGGTAGATACTAAGCCTCTGTGTATTGAGATTTCTATTCCCTTAACCGTGTTGTTAGATTGAGAATTTAGATTTTCTTATTTTAATTTGCCAAACAGTTCTTGTTTTATTTGAATTAATTAGCATCCTAGAGAAGCAGCTCTCAAAGTGTGGTCTAGGGACCACTGGGGAATCCCTAGTAGCAAGGTTAGAATTATTTCTTATAGTAATATACGGAGGCTATTTGTCCTTTCATTCCCATTATCTTCCAACTGTACAGTCAATTTTCCAGAGACCACATGGGATGTGATGACACACAAGAACAAGTGCAGAAGCAGATACAAGAATCCAGCTGTCTTCTCTTAATACCAGACTTCAAAAAGATTTGTAAAAATATAAAACAATGCCACTCCTCTCAGTAATTTATTTTGGGAGTTATCTTTTATTAAAAATGCTACTTATAGAATATGTAATAGATTTATTGATGTTATTTTAGATAAAGTAATATTTTCAAATTTTCTGAGTTTTAACTTATAATAAATACCAACAAATACAAGTCATACAAATAAAGCTCTTTGGGGCCCTCAAATATATTTAAGAGTATAAAAGGATCCTGAGATCAAAAGTTTGAGAACCACTAATTGAGAGAGTAGCATAATGAACATGAGAATAAAACACAAAGAGCATTTACTAAGGAAGATGTAGGTGATACTCACCAAGTGGATCTTCCATGTCAGTTCTGACCAGTTTAAGGAGGTAGGATAGTTTCTAAAGAGAGAAAAGAATAAATATGATGCTTAAAATATGGAATACATCATCTTAAACAAAAATAAATAAACCCAGTTCAGTAACTGATTACAGTTTAAAAATACAGCATTATAGAAATGTACAACTTATAAAGTGAGAACACTGTCTGTCAATTGAGATTTGTTTTTAAGGGTGTGAAAATCAGATTTATAATATAAATTTCATAAAATAATTAAGGATAATTTTCATTTTAAAATATATTATTGTTTTCCATGAATAACTTGGTTGAGAACTAAACTGTTTGAGATGGGAAACATTTGAGAACCGAGGTTTGAATGAGTAACATTCCCTAAGAAACCTATGGCTCTAAGACTCCATATGCCATAGGTCTCACGGACTCCACACTCAGAAGTCATCTGCACTTAAAAATTTTTTGTTTTTTGTTTTATTTTTTTAGAGAGAGGGGAAGGGAAGGGAGAAACTGAGGGAGAGAAACATCGATGTGCAAGAGAAACATTGATCAGTTGCCTCTTGCATGTCCCCAAAGTAGGGACACGGCTCACAACCCAGGCATGTGCTCTTACTGGGAATCAAATCAGCGACCCTTCAGTTAGTGGAGAGATGCCCAAGCCACTGTGCCACACCAGTCAGAGCTGCACTTGAAGTTTAATGCTGTGCAGTTGCTATCTTAAAATTCTTGGTAATTTTATTTGTAAATTTGTGTTCTTTAAGAGAAGTCTGATAAGGCAAATAATAAACGTGCTGGGGGCTTGAAGCTTCAGCTCACACACATGATCTACTGCCTCCTGTTCTCCTAGGAGGCTCTTGGCCATACACTTGGGCACCCCCTGGCCATCCTATCCCCATCTGGGCTGGGAGAACCATGGCACTTCTGGTGGACAGTTTCTATTGCTCACTCTCAATCCAGGAATACAAGGCATATAGATCATATATGTGGCCCTGCTTATGGCCATTTATCCAGGTAATGGGAAACTGGGGCATAATGGTAAACAGGAACACTAATGTTTTGAGGGCAGGTTGACATTGACATCTGGATAATGGAAGTGTCATCATGGACTTATGTGGACCAGGAAATAAACTGAGTCCTGGCCCAATACCCAGTTGACAATGGGCCCACTGGGTCTGTGGACCTCCTGGTGATCACTCCCCTGGTCCCTGCATATTATATAATTGAAATAGACATACTTGGAAATTAGTGCAACCTCCATTTGGAGTCTTTAGCATGTAGGATAAGAGTTTCATACTGGGGAAGGCCAAGTGGAAGGAAACCACTAAGAGCTGCCCTACACCACATGCTAAGATAACAAATAAAAAAACCAAACAAAACAGTATTGTATCCCGGGGCTGAAGGAGGGAAGATGTGAAAAATCAGAGCTAAATTCTTTTTTTTTTTTAAATTTAAAATTTTATGTATTTTTAGGCAGAGGGGAAGGGAGGAAGAAAGAGAGAGGGAAACATTAGTGTGTGGTCCCCCCTCGCACTGGCTAGCAACCCATGCATGTGCCCTGACTGGGAATCGAATCTTTCACCCTTTGACTCACAGGCCAGGGCTCAATCCAGTGAGCCACACCAACCGGGGCTAGGGCTATACTATTAAAAGATGATGTAGGATTCACCTCTGTGGTTGCTATGGAAACTAGACAAATCCTGGAGGAAAGTAGCAAATTACCACAAACTCAGTCTAACAGTTGTCGCAATGTAGCTGCCAGTTTGGTGATCATGGAACACCAAAGATGCCAGATGTGGTACCTTTTCTAGAGAAGATTAACACAGAAATTGGAGAAATAAACTCTTTCTTTTATCCCTATAAGCCCTGGCCAGGTAGCTCAGTTGTTAGGGCCTCATTCTGATAAGCCAAGGTTGTGGGTTTGACCCCCCAGTCAGGGCACATACAAGAATCACCCCAAAACGTACCAATGAGTGAAACGACAAAGTGGTGTGTCTCTCTCTCTCTCTTTCTTTCTCCCTTCCTCTCTCTCTCTCTAAAATCAATAAATTTTAATTTTTTTAAAAAAAGAAACAAAATAGCATCAGAAACAAATCATATTCACATAAAACGAATTACAACATACATTTACAGGACTACATCAATTTTGGCTCCCTTTCACTAACACGGTCCTAAGAGATATGTACCATCTGGACTTCCTGCAGAAAATCACAGTAAAACACTAAATTAACAACATCATGCTAACTGAGCTAGGTAAGTGAAAGACTGATAGCACATTAAAGGCCTTGTCAGGACACATGGACTCCAAGGGTGAGGGATAAATGCTACAAAGATTCAGATACCAATTACATCAGGAAAATTTTTATAGGCCCAGTCACCAGAGACTTGATAAGACATGCCATTTGAGCAAAGGCATCCAAATAAATAACTGAATCTTGTATGTCCCACCATTAAAAAGGAAGCACAATACCTGAGAATACTGCTCTTTTGTACTGGGTGACACAAAAAGTTGTCGCTTTCGAGAGCAGCCAGAACAGAGAAGGACTCTACAGGCCTAGGTGGTGATGCAAATACACTGGCAGATCCTGTGGTATTATGGCAAGGCCCAGTGGGAGAATCGTTACATGGACCCCTGGGGCTCTACAGCGAGGCCATCCAGTTGCAGCAGAAAATTGTATGCTTCCTGCAAAACAACTCCTGGCACGCTGCTGGGTCCTTGCAGATAAGGAACACCTGCCCATACTGTGCCACATGACCATTTACCCAGAATCACCCACCATCATGACGTAGTTCTGCGAGACTCACCAGCTCATAATGTCGGGTGGACCCAACAAGAATCCAGTTTAATGAAAGCAATACATCCAGTTTCAAGCACAAGCAGTACCAGAAGTCACAGCATTAGCAGACAGCCCAAACCTCATATCACCTGCCACTACTGCACAAGCACCACTCCCCCAGCATATACCTTTGGCCATATGAGGGCCTAAACCACCAGGTGAGAAAGAAAAAACCTCACCTCTTCTACAGATGGCTGTATGTGGGCACAAATAAAAAATGTAGTAGCTGCAATGGCACTGAAAGACAGTGATGACGGAAACCCTCCCAATGAGCAGAGCTTTGGGCAGTACACCTGACTGCCTACATTGTGTAGTTTGGAGTTAGAACACAGACAACTCGCAGGCAAATGTCCTGACATACTGGTCAGGGGGGTGTAAGGAGAAAAATTGGAAAATTGGGCAAGGAGGTCTTAAGATAGAAGCATACAGAAGGATGTAATAACAGACACATTTGATACCTTGGCTGGTGTGGTTCAGTGGACTAGGCACCAGCCCGTGAACCCTAGCTCACCGGTTTGATCCCCAGTCAGGGCACATGCCTGGGTTGTGGGCCTGGTCCCCAGTGTGGGGCACATGAGAGTCAACCACACATTAATGTTTCTCTCCCTCTCTTTTTCCCTCCCTAACCCTCTGTCTAAAAATAAAATAATCTTAAAAAAAGAACAGACACTTTGTATCCCATGTTAACAGTCATCTGAGAACATCTACCATGAAAGAGGCACTAAACAACCAAGTAGGCAATGACTCAACCAGTTTTCATCAGCCATCTCTTGTCATGGTCAAGTGCTGACGAATGAGCTCATGAAGGAAGGTGGTCATCTGCAGTGAGCATGCACTTCTTCCCGCTCCTGGCCAGCAGCCTACCGATCTCCCCCTCCTGTGTCCCAGGTCTAACCCATCTCTTCTTTTTCCTCCACCTCAGGTGGAGTCACTGCCAAGGTGCAGGTTTTTGTGACCATCACTCTCGAGGCTGAACCTTTAGACACAACAGAAAATATAAAGGCCAAGCCCAGGGTAAGGAATGAACTCCTCCTGATAAACAGACTGATCTTTGCTGGCAAGCAACAGCAGGACGGACGCCCTTTGACGACAACATTCAAAAGGAGTCCGCACTTCATCTTGTGTTGAGACTTTGTGCTGGTGCTGTGAAAAGGAGAAGTCTTACCACCACCACCCCCCTACAAGAAGAACAGGCATGAGAGGAAGAAGGCGAAGCTGGCTGTACCAAAATGCTACAAAGTGGATGCGGTGGAAAAATCAGCTGCTTCATCAGGAGTGCCCCTCAGATGAAGGCAGTGCTGGAGTTTTTATGGCCAGCCACTTTGACAGACATCACTGTGGCAAACGTGGTCTGACCTACCACTCCAACAAACTAGAAGACAGATAATTGTATATGGGTTAATGAAAGACATGAATTTAAAAGAAAAAGGTGACCGTGGTGGCAGAGATCTACACTATGCATGGACTACACAGTTACCTATGAACTACACATGCATCCCACTTACCAAAAATGCTGCAGCTACTGATGCCGCCAAAAGTCCAGTGGCCAGCAACAGGTTCCTACACTAAGCTCACAATATGGCACAAAACTTTTTTAATGATCACCCAAGAATATTTTTATTAATTTTAGAGACAGACAAAGGCAGAGAGAGAGAGGGAAAGAACATCAATGTGAGAGAAAAACATCAATCCGTTGCCTCCCGTACATGCCCTGAGGATTGAACCTACAACCTTTTGGTGCACGGGACAATGTTCCGAATAACTAAGCACCTAGCCAGAGCTGGCACCACCTTTTAAGGAAACCAACCAGCTACTTGATGGCAAGTTGATTATATATATATATTGCATCCTGGAGGACAGCACTATTTTGTCATAAAATACTAGTGTTGGTGCTTCAGCTGTGCCTTCATCAGGCCATTCCAGTCCTCTTTCAAGTTAGCAGCTTCCAGAGATGATTCTACCTACGATGCCACCACTAGATCCCACGGTCTGGTCCCTCTCCTGCACTTATTACAAAGCAGGTCCCCTGTCATGAAATGATGTTCTGTGAGAAGATGCTTACTGGTAGATTAAACACTTCCCAACGTCACACGTAGTGTTCACTGCACAGCCTTAAGGGTGGGAAAGACAAACCTACACCCAGAATACATCCCTATTTCTTTAGGAATAAATTCTTTACTCTTCCAGGGTTCAAGGCGCCAAATACAGTTGACCCTTCAACAACTCAGAGATTTGGGACACCAACCGCCTGCACAGATGAAAATCTAAATCAAGTGTAAAACTAAATCAAAACCCTTACTATACACGAAGTCCCAACCTTGGACTAAAATGCTTAAAAACAAAAAAAAGTATAGCCACTAGTCTCAGAAGGTTTTCACCACTTAAACTGCCAAATGGTTTTTTTAAGACTGTGTAAAATTTCAACTAGATTACACACAAATGGATGCTGACAGCAGGGCTTCTAGAAAAAGCAGCAAACCCGACAGGCGAGGGGGCGCATCTCAGTGTGCAAACACCAGAAAGTTCTGCCGCCATAAAAAATGGCAGGGCGAGGAAGGGCAGGCAGTCAAGTCCCCGGACACCGCCGCTCTCTTCCTTCCTCCCAGGTGCTCTGCATTCTCTTCCCAGTCCCCCTCCATCCCCTCCACCACCACCTCCAAGTTCCAACAGATCTCTCTGAAGTTCCCTTCTGGCTCTGTAAATTTGAAAAACGGTAAGGAAATATATTGGTCATTTTCTTATTCCATGAAAGCACTAATTAGATGTAAAACTAGCCAAACAACAAATTAGCTAAGTTACTTAATCGAATGTTAAAAATCTCGTTTTGCATAAACATCGCTTTGAACTAAACATGACATTCCTAAACACAAGGATATGCCAGGCCACGCAACATAAGCAAAAGAGGGTTTAACAGGACAACTGACCACGTTTTTACTGCCTAACTGAAAGCATCTACTTTTTTAATATCAAGCAGATTTTTAAATGAAATTTTAGAGGGAGGCATATAAAACATTTGCCAGTCTGGTTTACATTTAAGTGGTAGCTATGATAATGTCCATACAATCTAAGGCAAGTAAGAAAAATCACTTCAGTTTTATTTTATACTTGTACTACTGAAAGTCTTGGTCTACAGTTTACCTAACAGATATTAAATGCTCCTGTTGCTAACGGTATCTGTACTTCTGGTGCTATCTGTACTAATTAATATTAGTGTATGAGAATTTTGAAATACATCTATGCCCTTTCTTAGTTTTAGCAAAATCTTTCATATGTATTAGTTCCTCAACTTTAATAACTGTGGCTAGGTCAATCCAGTTAAAGAAATGCAGAACCATGCAGAAACAGGCTAATAACTTTTAATATTAAAAGCAAAAATGCGCCCTGGTTGGTGTGGCTCAGTGGATCGGGTGCTGGCCTGAGAACCAAAGGGTCACCAGTTCAATTCCCAGTCAGGGCACATGCCTGGGTTGCAGGCCAAGTCCCCGGTGGGGGGGCCACGTGAGAAGCATTCACACACTGATGTTTCCCTCTCTTTTTCCCTCCCTTCCTCCTCCCTTACCTTCTGTCTTAAAATCTTCAAAAAATAATCAGAAGTTTCTTAGGCAAAAAATACATCTGCAGGGTTTGGATGAGATCAGGAGTTGCTGGTTTGGTATCTCGAGCCCAGAAAAACGAGTTAATTCTTGAAGGAAACAACACTGAACTTGTATCAAATTCAGCTGCTTTGATTCAGCAAGCTGCAACAAGCCACAACAGTTAAAAACAGGGGTATCAGAAATTACTGGATAGTATCTATATTTCTGGAAAAAAAACAAAAAACAGTCCTGCAGGCTGACAAATAAGAGGTAAATTGTCCCCACAGGAACACATGGACAAAAACTAAGGGGGGCAGAAATGGGAGGGAGGTGGGGAGCACTGGGGGGATGGGCTGGGATGGGAGTAAAAGACAGAACACTGTACTTGAACAATAATTAAATTTTAAAAATGCTTAAAAAAAAGATCTAAATTGCCCAGCAACAAGATGCCAGATGACTTCTCAGACTTATTTCTGATATTTTAAAGATGTGATAAAAGCCATCTGTTAGGGGAAATAAAAAGCCAATTACAAGACAAGCACCAATGTTAGGTAGCACAGAAAGATGATTAAGTTTATGGTTTTTAGCCTTAAGAAGAAATACTTAGTAGAGGAGAAGAGAGGGTCATGATAACAAATGGGTATTAGCCCTGGCTGGTGTGGCTCAGCAGACTGAGTGTCGGCCTGCAAACCAAAGGGTTGCTGGTTAGATTCCCAGTCAGGGCACGTGCCTGGGTTGCAGGCAAGGTCCCCAGTATTACTATTAAGGAAAGTGCAAGAGGCAACCACACATTGATGTTTCTCTCCCTCTTCCCCTTTCTCTAAAAATAAATAAATAAAATCTTTTAAGAAAAAACCCAAATGGGTATTAGTACAATATGATAGGTGTAAATAATGGAAATATAGGTAGCAAAGAAAAGGGTTCCCTCTTTTGTTTTAACCATATGAGAAGTAGGGCTGGCCTTTTAGGTATTGTTAAAGCTCACCCCACTCCTTGATTTTAGCTCCAAAACAAAACTCAGCAGATTTTGGCTCCATCGTGATTCTGCACTTGATCAAAATACATAATGTCTAAAAACATTATCAGCCCTGGCAGGCGTGGCTCAGTGGATTGAGTACAGGCTGCAAACCAAAGGGTCTCTGGTTCAATTCCCAGCCATGGCACATACCTGGGTTGTGGGCCAGGTCCCCAGTGGGGACCACGTAAGAGGCAACTATACAATGATGTTTCTCTCTCTTTCTCCCTCCCTTCCCCTCTCTACAAATAAATAAATAAAATAGAAAAAAAAAAAAAAAAAACCCAGACCCTGGCTGGTGTAGCTCAGTGGATTGAGCACAGGCCTGCAAACCAGAGTATCGAGGTTCAATTCCCAGTCAGGGCACATGCCTGGGTAGCAGGGGCCAGTCCCCAGCAGGGGATGCAACAGAAGCAACCATACATTTATATTTCTCTCCTCCTCTCCTTCCCTTCCCTCTAAAGATAAATAAATTTAAGTTTTCTTAAAAATAAATAAAATGAAAAAACCCATTATCAAGATAATGAGCCCTGACTGGTGTAGCTCAGAGGATTGGGCATGAAAGGCCCAAAGGAACTAGTGACCTTTCTGCAAAGTGAAAGGTCACTAGTTCCATTCATGTTCGGGGCACATACCTGAGTTGCAGGCCAGTCCCTGGAAAGGCAACTGATCTGTCCCTATCTTTCTCCCTCCTTTCTCCTCTCTCTAAAAATAAGTAAAATCTTTTTTTAAAAAAAGATAATGAAGCCAAATCTTTTTTTTAAAGATAATGAAGCCGGACTTCCACCAAGATGGAGGCTTAGGTGGGAACACTTTGCGTCCTCGCACAACCAAATCTAAAAACAACAAAGTTTTAACAACAATAAACACAACCAAACAACACAGAAAATCGAATATGGAGTCCGAAAACAATGAACTGCTCAGCTAAACCGGTGAGAGGGGCGAAGCCAGCAACAGAGCAGGTCCAGCAAAAAAGATCCTCCGACCAGGGGGGTGCACAGGCAGCCGAGGGCGTGGATCCCAGGTGCAGGCTAGCTACAGGCGGAACCCAGGGAAGAGGTTCGGCTCGCTGTCTGCAGTCGGTCGCGCATTTGCACGCAGATAAAGCAGTGAAGAGGCCAGCATTGAGACAGATCACGCAAGCCCCAGCGGGCGGCAGCATTGCACATTTGCACTGGGATAAGCAGGCAGGGGCGAGCAGTGAGGTGGACTGGGCGAGTGGAGAGGACCACCACTGCTCTCTCTCTGACCCCGCCCCCACATACAGCATCACAAACCAGCGACCTGGGTGGCCCCACCCTGGTGAACACCTAAGGCACCTCTCCTCATGCGTAACAGGCACAAACAGATCAAAACGTGGCTCAAGAAGAACTCACAGCCCCAGAGCCAATAAATCTAAGCAATGAAGAAATAGCCAAAATTTCAGATGCAGTTCAAAACACTGGTGATCAGGATGCTCGCAGAATTGGTTGATTTTAGTCACAAATTAGAGGAACATATGAAGGCTAAACTAATTGAAATGAATGGTAATGCACAGGAAACCAATAGTAATGGAAAGGAAACTGGGACTCAAATCAAGGGAGCAACCAATAGTAATGGAAAGGAAACTGGGACTCAAATCAAGGGAGCAGACCAGAAGGAAGGAAAAAATGACCAAACAGAAAAGGATGAAGAAACAAGAATTCAAAAAAAGGAGGAGACGCTTAGGAACCTCCAGGACATCTTTAAACGCTCCAACATCCAAATTATAGGGGTACCAGAAGGGGAAGAGTCACGAGTGGAAACCTTATTTGAACAAATAATAAAAGAGAACTTCCCCATTCTGGCAGAGGAAATAGACTTCCAGGAAATCCAGGAAGCTCAGAGAGTCCCAAAGAAGTTGGGCGCAAGAAGAAACACACCAAGGCACATCATCATTACATTAGCCAAGATTACAATGAAGGAGAGAATCCTAGAAGCAGCAAGAGCTAAGGGGACAGTCACCTACAAAGGAGTTCCCATCAGACTGTCAGCTGATTTCTCAAAAGAGACCTTACAGGCAAGAAGGGGCTGGAAAGAGGTATTCCAAGTCATGAAATCCAAAGACCTACAACCAAGATTGCTCTATCCAGCAAAACTTTCATTTAGAATGGAAGGACAGATAAAGTGCTTCTCAGATAAGATCAAATTCAAGGAGTTCATCATCACCAAGCCCTTATTATATGAAATGTTAAAGGGACTTATCTAAGAAAAAGAAGTTAAAGAAACATGAACAGTGAAAGGACAACAAACTCACAGCTATTAACAACCACACCTAAAACAAAAGCAAACTAAAAGGACAGCTAGATCAGGAGTGGAAACATAGAAATGAAGATCTCAAGGAGGGTTAGCAACAGGGGAGTGGGAGGAGGAGAAGGGGGGAGAAGGTACAGAAAATAAGTAGCATAGACAGTAGATAGAAAATAGATGGGGGGCAAGAATAGTATGAGAAATATAGAATCTAAAGGACTTGAGACACATGGTCATAAACTAAAGGGGGGGTAATGGTGGGGACAAGGGGGTAGGGTGGAGGGGAATGAAGGGGGGAATAGAACAACTGTAAGAGCATAATCAATAAAAAAATTAAAAAAAAAAAAGAACCACACCTAAAACAAAAACAAAGAGGACAGCTAGATCAGGAGCAGAACCATAGAAATGAAGATCACATGGAGGGTTAGCAACAGGGGAGTGGGAGAAGGAGAAGGGGAAAGAAGGTACAGAAAATAAGTAGTACAGACAGTAGATGGAAAATACATAGGGGGAGGGTAAGAATAGCAGGGGAAATATAGAATCTAAAGAACTTGAGACACGTGTTCATGAACTAAAGGGGGGGATGGTGGGGGAGGGGTGTGCAGGGTGGAGGGGGGAATAGAACAAATGTAATGGCATAATCAATAAAATAAAATAAAATTAAATTAAAAAATAAAGTAATAGAAATCAGCACCCTAAAAAAAAAATAATGAAGCCAACTGACATTGACAGAGAAGGCACAATAAAAATATTATTTCCATTTATTCCTTGGACTTGACTTACGAGTATATCATCAGAGAAATGAACACAATTAAACAAACAATGTATCATCTGCTCCTCCTGAGACCTACTATTGTTCACAGGTGCTACTACCTAATATAAGGAGTAAATGCTGTAATCTGTATGTATGTTTATTATGTCACTAAATCATCTACCCTCCTGAATGGAAACTGGAGAGACATGGAAAACCTCTTCAGTTTCCTAAAATGACTTTTTTTTTCTATTTCTGAACTACTTTTGTTAATACTCTGCACAGAAATTTGACTGCAAATAGAATGAATTTATGACTTCATTTGTTTTTGCCTTATCACAAAGAAAATGAAACATAAAGAGATTTACAATCATGCTCTTAGTAAAGTTTTATAAATATCTTTTTAAAGTCCATTAAAAAAAAGCTACACTCAAAAAAGATTTACTTTTAAGTACAAGTAATCAATATGTAACATAAATTAAGAGTAAAGACATAAAAATGGTACTAATTTGCCTTCCAAGGAAAACTGTGATCTCCTCCTTCTAGTTAAACATGGTCCTCTGTTAGCACTGAGGGGCATGAATCACGTCTTCAAATAGAGGTGTGGCTCACTGATAAGCACAAGTTCTCTTGGGAAAGATCACCGGTGTGTTAGAAAGAACAGTACTTTCCGGAAAAATTCTTACAGCCCGCAGCAAGGGCAACTCGTCACCAATGAGCATGACAAAATCTGTACCCAGAAAAATGTAATAACTGTTTCTTTCTTGCATTGTGATATAAACTGCCCCAAAATAAAACATACTTTTTAAAAAAATATTTTATTTATTTTTAGAGAGAGGGGAGGGGAAGGAGAAAGAGTGGGAGAGAAACATCAATGTGTGGTTGCCTCTCATGTGTC
Source organism: Artibeus jamaicensis (assembly GCF_021234435.1). Taxonomy (NCBI): domain Eukaryota; kingdom Metazoa; phylum Chordata; class Mammalia; order Chiroptera; family Phyllostomidae; genus Artibeus; species Artibeus jamaicensis. The sequence goes on from NW_026522057.1 coordinate 13,939,640, forward strand.
CCCTACTGGGGACCTGGCCCGCAACCCAGGCATGTGCCCTGACTGGGAATTGAATCAGTGACCCTTTGCTTCACAGGCCTGTGCTCAATCCACTGAGCTACACCAGCCAGGGCTAAAACATACTTTTAAAAAACTACAGTATTCAGTAATGTAGCAAATCTTTTTAAAAAACAAATTTGGCAGCAAACATTAGCAGACAAATAGATAATACAATTTGTAAAATCTCCAAATGTAATTCTATCCCAACTAAAAATGTAAAGAAACAAAACTCATATTTGTTGTCAACTTGACCTTTTAAAATAGTTATGTGATTAACACACATGAACAGATAAATGGGAATAACAGGGAATTCACTGAACAAATAAAAATGTCTAATAAACATGAACATATATTCAATCTGATTACTAATAAAGAAAATGTCAATGTAAAATGAGTTGTTTTGGCTTTTCCTGCCTATCAGAATAGCTAAAAGTATGAAGATTTAAAATGTCAATATGGGGGAAGAAATGGGAAAAAAGAGAGATATTGATAAAAAAGTGTAAGATGAATAAACTCTGGAGACTGACTGAACAGCATGGTGACTATAGTTAATAATAATATACAGTATACACGAAGTGTGCTGACCCTAGGGCTCCCATGTTCTCAACACACACAAATAGTAACTGTGTGAAGTAAAGGTTGTTAATTAGCTTGATTGTGTTAATCATTTCACAATATATATACACATCAAAACATCACATTGTATACCTTAAATACATACAACTTTTATTTATCAATTAAAGCTCCATAAATTGGAAAAATAAAAACAAAAATAAAATATCCAGTATTTGTGGTATTTAATAAACAAATAAATAAATGATGCTAATGTACAGAAAAGTATACTCTCATAAACTGAATCAAAATGTAATTCAGCCCAGGCTGGTGTGGCTCAGTGAACTGAGCACTGCTGGCCTGCGAACCAAAGGGTCGCCAGGTCAATTCCCCATCAGGGCACATGCCTGGGTTGCGGGCCAGGTCCCTGTTTGGGGGGACGTAAGAGGCAACAGGTCCATGTATCTCGCACGCATCCATGTTTCTCCCCCTCCTTCTCCCTCTCTCCCTGTCTCTCTGCAAACAAAAACAAAACAACAAAAAACACACACTAGCATATACTAAAGTTTTTTATTTACCAAATCCATTAAACCTTGTTAGTAATTCCTAAAGTACCCTGAAGAGAGTTAAATGCTGCTTTTCTACTTCAGAGAGCTCCTAATTTTCTACAAAATAAAACAAATATAAGTACAAAGAGGAGACAGTTTAAAACTATACACTTTTAAAAAGTTAAAACGGGCGCTGGCTGGTGTAGCTCAGTGGATTGAGTGTAGGCCTGCAAACCAAAGGGTCACCGGTTTGATCCCCAGTCAGGGCACATGCCTGGGTTGTGGGCCTGGCCCCAATTGGGGACACATGAGAGCAACCACACATTGGTGTTTCTCTACCTCTATTTCTGCTTCTCTTCCCCTCTCTCTAAAAATAAATAAATAAATAAAATCTTAAAAAATAAAAATAAAAAGGTTACAGTGGTAGACTTTACCACAATAAGAAAATATAAAGTGTGCAAAGATTAATGCAAAAAACAGACTTCTCACTTACCTCCTGTCACAGTATACAAAGATACATTCATTTAACAGAATGGTCCTAAGTGGTCTGTGGCTACCGTGGAAGGATGGCGCCCCTCTCCCAGTTACACAAAGATGTCCCAGACACCAGCTATCTTTTATCTGATTTTATATAAGCACACAGACTAAATTAGAGACTGTTAGTATAACTCCCAGTCTTATTGCTAACACCAAGCAGTGAGAGGCTTGTATCACCTTTTAATACATACGGCAAAAATGCACTCAGTTTATCCAAGGTCACGATGCTCTCCCTCAAATTTAAATTCAAGGGAAGGGACAGGAGGTAAAGTTGGGTGTGTACCAGTAAAAGGGAATGAAAAATACTCTTCGCACCTATGACTGGTTCTGTACAGTTAACTCTTTAGTATCTACTGGAAGCATTTTTAATTGGTATCCGTGAGGGAGGGAGAAAAAGAAAAGGTAAGGCTGTCAGCCCTTGGGAATCTTGCCCCTTTCTACCCGTCATTCACTGAATGTGAGGAAAAGTGTTTCAGCCCCCACTTTTTAACCTTGTTTAATTAAAAAAATCAACATCCAAAGAAAACAACCATTTCTCTATAAACCCTACTCTGAGGTATGAAATACATCAACACTAAACATGAGAAAAATACTTTACTATTTTTTAACATCCTTGATCTCTTATAAAGTGAAAATTTAAAAATTTCTAATAATGTAGGTGAATATTAGCATCTCAAGATGAATAAGAACACTTTTAATTCAGTGTCTTCTGGGCCCTGACTGGTATGGCTCAGCTGGTTGGGTGTGGCCAGCAAAGAGAAAGGTCAGCAGTTAATTCCTGGTCAGGGCACATGCCTGGATTGTGGGCTCGGTCCAGTTGATGGTGCGTATAAGAGGCAACCGATCGATACGTCTCTCTCCCTCTCTTTCGCCTTCCCTCCCCCTCTCTCTAAAAAGAAATAAATAAAACAAAAGTTGAAAAATTAGTATTTACCCCAGCTATGGGGAAAAAACTTTCTAATGATGGAAGAAATACGAGAACTTACAAAGAAAAGAATGAATAGCTATGGCATAAAATATTTAGGTTTCTGTACAAACTTAAAATAAAAATAAACTTGAAGATAAATTAATATTCATAATAAAAGGATTACAAAAGTATCTAAGACCATGAAGACCCAAACAAATATATGATCAAAAAGCAAAAACAGAATTTAGTCATATAAAACATGTTTTAACTTTCTTAATAATTAAAGTGTTAAAACAATAAGTATGCAACATTTATAACTATTAACCTGGAAATATATTTATTTTAAAATATTAAAATCTATTATTAGTAAGATTGGTTGTGAATAAACAAGTAATGTAAACTGTTAGTTGCACTGAAAATTAGAGTATTAATGTTGGCAGACAATTTGGTAATAGCAATAAAGCAATATATAAATGTTAACAGCTGCTAATCCGGTAATTTCATATTCTTGAAAACATTACATGCACAAAGGTCATGTAATGTATGTGGAGCATTATTTGTAATAACTATTTACCACTTGTAATGGTTAGATAAATTGAAATCAACAATGTAGGAATCTTAAACTCAGTTCATTTTCATGTACAGGTATTTTCTCATAGGGAGAATAAAGAGGTAAACAAGCTGTACAGGGAGCAGTGCCCTGCAGAGATACGGGCGAAGATCACTCAAGGTAAGGATGAATCATTAATCCTTCACACCAATTTCTGACACTGTGTTGCCAACCAAGGTGCACAGAAGAGAGTAAGCAGCTGGGGCCCGAAAATCAAGCGTACTGGTTATCAATTAGATGGCATGCAAGGGCAGAGTACAGGCAGGGTGAGGGAGTCCCCTGCAAGAGAGAAACAGTTCCATCGGGGTTAGCCATCCGCAGAGGAAAACAAGCCAAGCAATGCTCTGCTCTGTCAACAACCATAACGTTGTTATCTACTCTTCTATTCTTCAGTAAAAGAGTTGACATCTATCCAAAAAATACTCCTGGAAATCTGGCTAAGAAGTGCACATTTGGGAGAATGAATGTAAAGAATCTTTAATAATGGAGAGTTTTTTTGTTTTTTAATTTTTATTTATTTATTTATTTTCAGAGAGCGGGGAAGGGAGGAAGAGAGGGAAACATCGATGTGTAAGAGAGACATCAAACGGTTGATCAGCGGGCAGCCCAGGCACATACCCTGACCGGGAACGGAACTGATAACTTTTCGGTTTGCGGGATGATGCCCAACCGACCCACACCAATCACGGCAAGAGTGGAGTTTTTTTTAAGGCACAGATTTGATTCAGGATTAGATTCCATTTTAAATGTATATCTGAAAAAACACCCAGCAATATCATGTACCACAAATACACGTCTAACTTCAGTGCACTGGCAGTTCACACCCCGAGAGACCTCCCTTACCACCCAGTGCTCCCGCAGCAGAGGGCGCACTTCTAACCCGGGCTCCCTTCCTCCCTGTGCAGCACTGACCACAGTACTGCCCCCTTTCCTTTGCCAGAGACACTAGCTTTCCTCACATTTAATCACTGCACAGTTTACAAAGGCCTCTGCGTCCATTATCTCATCTAACCCACCCCTCTGAAGAAATTGTTACTATCCTACCTAATAAATGAGGAAACTAAAGTTTAAAAACATGACCTGACTTGAATATTCCCAGCTGGCTAGGAAGTGATAAAGCTGGAACTAAAACCCAGTTATTCAGATTCCAAAAATAGTAAATGCATTACATTGAGGAAATATGTCAGAATTTTCAAACTGCTCAAAAAAAATAAAAAAAACAAAAAACAAAACAACGCACCTTATGCTTTAAACATAATAGAGAAATTAAACTGAAAACCAATCTTGAATCTGAAAGCCATATAGTTTCAACCATCTCCTCCTAAAAGCATAAAACAGCCCCTAAATACATTTCCTCTCCTAAAACCCCTTGGAATATTTTTAGGTGTAAATCATAAAAATCCTAGATTTTGAGAGATCAACCAATGCAGACCCTTTTAGACATGAGGAAATTGAAGCACAGGACTTGTGACTTGATTGTATCCATGACAGCGCCAGTGCCTTCCATCGCAGTACAGTGGGTCTTCAAAGGCCCAGATCACCAGTATTGGAGCAATGGGGTCTTACTGAGAACGCATGAGACAGAATGGGCGAACTACTGGGTAAACTGTCTGACTGCAGCTGGGCACTGACTGCGGTCCAGCAGCCCTTTTGCTCATCTCTTATTGGCTTCCCTTACCTTTTCCAAAACTGCTGTTCCAGACTTTTAACATTCACTGAGGTCCCCTAGCCCACTCTTTTTAACATAGTGCAGATAACTTAACCTATTCTATCAGAAAGGAAGATTTAAAAAAAGAGGGTATCTGCCCTGACCTGATAGCTCATTTGGTTAGTGTGTCATCCCAACAAGCCAAGGTTACAGGTTTGATCCCCAGTGTCAAGGCACATACAAGAATCAACCAATGAATTCATAAATAAGTGGAACAACAAATCGATGTCTATCTCTCTCAAATCAATTAAAAAAAAAAAGAAGAGGTCATCAGACATTAAAAAATCCTATAATGCAGAAATTATGATCTGAGCTTTAGAGTTGAAATACACCTTAATTCCAGATCTCTTCCATTACTTATCTGGTACCTTTGGGACATTTAGTTCATCTCTCTCAGCCATAATTTTTTCAACTGTCAAATGGAAATGACCACAAACTACAGAATTTTTATAAAATTAAATGAAATAACATATGTAAAAGTACATAGATCAGTGTCTGAATCCAAGGCTGGTGACTACTCCACTTCCACTTACATTTGCATGCCTCCCAATGTGTCTTCTCCCCCGTCTCCAAGTTTCCTTTTCAAGGCTCACCTCTCCATGAGCTTTAGATTCTATTTCCTCCCACAGCTTATTATCTCCCTTTTCTCTTGTGCAAACCTTCAACATCTGCCTCTGCTGGCTCCTTTTCCTTTACCTTCAAACAAGTCAAATTTCTACCATCCTCTAAAAATCAAAATCAAAAACAAAATAAAAATAGGCCCTCAATCTTGGCATTTACTTTCTAAACATCTCTCCTAAACCCTCTCTCTAACCCATGGAGAAGACAGCAAGTAATTTACCTTTCAAAACAGATATCATGTCAATTACTTGCTTAAAAACCTTTAATGGCTATCAATTCCCTAATCAAAAACCTAAACTCTTTAGTATTTTGAGTCCTTCATAGCACCTAGCCAGCAACCTTTCCTTTCACCAGCCACTGTAACTCAGCTACTCAACTCCAGGGATTCAGAGACCCCCAAGTATTCCATACCTTTCTAAAATTATATGCATGTTTGCTTATTCAGTTTTTCTGGGCCGAAAATCTATTGTTCCTCTCAAGCTTTCTAGAGGCAGGTATCTGAACCAAAATGTGTTAAAAACCAACTGCAATATCCTCTAGCCATAAAAGACTACTCACCCTTCCCCAGACATATACCTTATACCTTCACATATCCATTCCTATGCTCAACCTGCTCCCTCTGGCTGGAATAGCCTTAATGGTAACTAGTCTCCCTAGTGAATTCTTATTCATCCCTCAAGAACAAGTTCCAAAATCACTTCCTCTGTAATAATCCCTCCCTTTACTGCCTACTGAAATAGAATCATTCAGTCCCTTACCTCACCACAGTTAGGTATTGTCATGCTGTAAGCTTTTCAAGGCAGATTCTATGTGCTCTGACTGGGAATGGAACCTGCGACTCCTTGCTTTGCATGCTGGCACTCAATCCACTGAGCCGCACCACCCAGGGCCCAATTCGAAAGAACCTACGCACCCCTAATGTTCGAAGCAGCATTATTTACAATAGCCAAGTGCTGGAAACAGCCTAAGTGCCCATCAAGAAGTGAGTGGATCAAAACATTGTGGTACATTTACACAATGGAATACTACACAGCAGAAAAGAACTCCTACCCTTCGTGACAACATGGATGGAAGTGGAGAGTATTATGCTAAGTGAAATAAGCCAGGAAGTAAAAGACAAAATACCATATGATCTCATCTGTAAGTGGAACCTAATCAACAAAACAAACAAGTGGGCAAAATAGAACCAGAGACATGGAAATAAAGAACAAACTGACAGTAGCCAGAGGGGAGGGGGATAACGGGGAAAGAAGAGGAAGGGTCAAGTCAAGGAATATGTATAAAGGACCCATGGACAAAGACAAGGGGAGAGGAGTGGAATGAATTGGAAGGTGGGGGGTGGGTAGAGGAAGGGAGAGTAATGGGGGGGAAATGGGGAAAATTGTAATCAAACAACAATAATTTTTTTTTAAAAGATCTACAGAAAGAGTTATGGTAGCCCATGTGAAGATACGACTATTCATCAAAAAACAGTGTATAATGGGACACCAGACTCTCTGACACCAGGGAATCCATCCATTCTATTAGTTTCTTTTTTTTTTTAAACATTAATGTGTGGTTGACCCTTGAACACCCCCTACTTGGGACCTGGCCCACAACCCAGGCATGTACCCTGCCTGGGAATCGAACTGGTGACCCTTGGTTTGCAGTCCGGCTCTCAATCCACTGAGCCACACCAGCCAGGGCTATTAGTTCTCTTATAAACAGCCTTCTCTCCATGCTCCTTTTCCTTTTATAATAGTAGTAACAGTTACCGACTACAAGAACTTAAAGGGTATAATACAACCACTCACTGACTCTACTTGCTTCTGGAAACAACTCCACAAGCTAGGTAGAGCAGGAATTATCCCCATGTTACAGATGAGAAAAAGTTCAAAAAGGTTACCCTTAAAAGTTGCACAGTAAATAAGATAGAATTTTATTCTAGTACATATTTCCTGTCTGACTCCTCTGCCTTTCCACGCCACCCCTAATCAGTCTATAAGCCCCCAAAGGGAAAAGACTTATTTTGGGTTCACTGCTTTATCCTCAAGGTTGGTCTACAACAGCACTTCAAACACAATAGGCCTTCACGAAATGTTTGTTGACTGAATAAATGAATTGCTTTGAAATAAAAAAGACCAACAGTAAAAAAAATACAAGAGAAGAAAGTTCCTTCCAGAGCCCTGGCCAGGTTGCTCACTTGGTTACATCATCCAGACATATCAAGGTCATGGGTTCCACCCCCCAGTCAAGGCACATAATCAACCAATGAACACATAAATAAACAGAACAACAAATCAATGTTTGTTTCTTTCTTTTCTGTCTCCCTTTCTTTCTCTCCCTCCCTCCCTCTTCCTCTTTCTCCAAAAAACAATAAATTAAAAATTTTTTTTAATTCTTTCTATTACTATGGCTTAGAGATTTGAAACAGGCTTCTACTAGTTAAAAAGGCTAGACTAATTTTGACTCAATTGCATTGGCATGTTATACATTTTATCTAAAAAGAATCTAAGTGAGGGAGGGGAAGTACTTTTCTGTTTCTGATGTCACATTCACAGCATGTTCTGACATAAATCTAAGACTTAAACTGCAGGTATGAAACTGATTAAAAGGTTTTACTAAAAGCAAAAACTAAAGGAAACACTTTCTTGATTCTTCACTCTTGGACTAGAAAAGTATCTGAATTTCAGTTCTTTCTTCAAGGTTAGTTCAGCACCAAAGCTGCTGTATATGGTATGTTCTCTAATATATATTTTTTTAATTAAAAAATTATTTATTTATCTTTAGAGAGGAAGGAAAGGAGAGAAATATCAATGTATGGTTGCTTCTCATGAGTCCCCTGCTGGGAACTGGCCTGCAACCCAGGCATGTGCCCTGACTGGGAATCAAACCGCGATCCTGTGGTTTGCAGGCCTGCGCTCAATCCACTGAGCTACACCCGCCAGGGCTAATATATTTCTTAATAAACCTTTAAGCATATGGGAAATATAGAACCTAAAGGACTTGAGACACATGGACATAAACTAAAGGGGGGTAATGGTGGGGTTGGGGGGGCAGGGTGGAGGGGAATGAAGGGGGGAATAGAACAACTGTAACAGCATAATTAATTCAAAAATAAATAAATTAATTAAAAATTAAAAAAATAAAATAAAATAAAAAAATAAACCTTTAAGCAAATATTATTCAAAACCTTTTAGTAACTAAAGCTTTTAATAATAATTAGTCAAAACCTCAGCCTAGGAACTGGCCACCCTTCCCCACCCCTAGGAATACATAAAATTGCCATTCTGCCTAGGTACAAGGTAATCACAGCATACCATAAGACAAAGTAATGGCACCAATGTTCAGTGTGACACTGTCCATAATTCTGGAAACCAGTTCCTTATAAATCAGTTTGTTCTGACTGGAAAATACTTTCATTATTTTCTCCAATATTTAAACTTCAATAAGTCACAAGGTGTTGGTGGTGGTATGATGTGTAACTAACTGCAACAGATGTGAGGCAATGGAAAGACTACTTGACTTAAGTATGGTTTACTGTGCTATTTCCTATCTAGGTGAACTCTTGGACAAGTTACAGAACATTTCAGAGGCTGTAAATCTAACATCTGTCAAGGTTAAAATGAGAAAACAACCACCTCACAGAATTGTAGTGAAAATTAAATTACATAATGTGTATGATGCCCTGGCCAGGTAGCTCAGTTGGTTAGGGCATTGACCCCACATGGCAAGGTTGCAGGTTCAATTCCCAGTCAAAAATCAACCAATGAATGCATAAATAAGTGGAACAACATATCAATGTTTGTTTCTCCCTTCCTCTCTTTCTCTAAAAAAACCCAAATAAATAAAAATTCTGAATAAAAGCTTTAGGAAATAAGACTAGGGGCTGGGAAAAGAATGATACTTTTCTCATTTTATATATATTTTTTACTACTGTACTCTATTTTATTCCCATATAGGCACAGACATATTTCTCCTAAATATATTCAGTATACTCACTATACAATTAACCGGTGAATGCATAAATAAGTGGAACAAATTGACATTTTTCTTTCTCAATCAACAAATAATGATAATGTACATGAGCTGTTTTCAAAAAAATGCTAGCAATGGCATGTTTGAAGATACACAGAACAGTCAATCATTACCAACTACTGTTCCTCAGATTATTTTTCAAACTAGTAGAACAAATCTGTGAGTGCTTCTTCAAAGCAAAGCCAGGAAAACACAATCCCCACTCGTCACCAGATTAAAAATTGAAGAACCGCCCTAAAGACCTCTATCCCTACACAAGATCACCGACAATCCGGAACTGTCAGAGTAAATCACTTCCATTATGATACGAAAGTAATAAAGTACAAAGGGCTTTGTTTGCCTATATGGCTAGGGTTGGAATTTAACCTATATAACTTAAATGACCTTTCCTGATTCTTGTAAAGGAGTCCTGGTTGTCCCCAATTCAGACACTTGAAACCCTAAATCTGTTTTTTAAAAGGAGTATTTGCAATGGCGCTTATAAAGCGTTATCTTAAACTAGTATCTACCAATTCAGTCTTCGGACAGGACATACATAAAGTTACTACTATCTAACGAAGTTAGAGCAAATCCACAACATTCACGTGTTGCACTAAAGGATCTACTACCTCTCCTCTCGCAAACTGGTTTCACACCGATTACCTGGTGAAACAGTCTCCTTTCGCTTTCTAGAAACCACTAAGTTTCTGTGTTCTCTATATAGCACACCCTTCTCTTTATGGACATTTATTTTCTTTCGAATTTTTAAAGCAGAATAAGCAAGAAAAGGATTTAGGGGGCGAGCGGCTGGGAAGCTGGATGAAGTACTGTAATCTTTTTCTGTATGCAATGAATGAAAACGCTGCTCGCTGCTATAAATCACTTTTTCTCCTCTGAGATTCTAGAAATGTACTACCATTGAGCCCATCCGCTTTGGTTCTTTGGTTCCCGGGTTGGAGCTGCGCCGACATCGCAGCAAATTCTATCCCTTCCCAGTTTCCCCGGTAGTAGGGCTCACTTCTTTCCCAAAGGCCATTCCCCGCACGGAAAAAACGCCTGGAGGTACGTGTCTGGAAGCCGCCCGGGGCTGGCGTTTAAGAGTTAGACAATAACCTCGAGGTTTTGAAAAGAAACTCCGTCTGCCTCTCCCTGGCTCCGAAGCTTCCGCTCTGCCTAGCCGGGATGCAGAGGTCTGAGGCTGGACTGGTTTGTAAAATGGACTTTGACCCGATCCAGTTACCGTAACCGGATCCCCAGAGACAGGTCCCAGTCTGGGACTGGCCCCAGGGACGCCCCCGAGGAGGCGACTCCACGCCCAGGCACAAAGACGTACAGCAGCCCAGACAAAAGGGCCCGGGCAAGTAGCCTGGGGCGGAGAGAGAAAGCCTGGGCGAGCCGCGCTCCCGCAGAGGCCACAGCGGGACGGTTGTGGGAGGGCGGAGGAACGACGGCGGCCCGGCCCGCCCCGTCCGCCGCTCGAAGCGACCACAACTTGAGCCATTTCCCACCCCCGAACCGCGACCCGCTGGTGGAGCAAAGAATGTGGCGGGAGCCTAAAACGCGGCCGCAGCCAGACCCCAGGCACTTCCCGCTCACTTTCCTTTGCTTGCAAAACTCACCGGGGTTGCCGCCACAGCCTACTTAGCCTCCCTAGTAGTTTCTCCCGGAAATCCTACTTGGCCCACCGGCCGCCAGCGGCAGCCTGAGCCTTTGGCCCCCGGGAGGGGGGAAATAGGGAGCCAGCCGGACAGTGAGACTTAGGAAGTGTCGCCGCGGGGGTTCACGGAACTTGTAGTCTCCAGCCCCGGCCAGCCGTGTCAGGCTGACAAAATGGCGGAAACCTGTAGCCTTTTGCTCCCCGGGCGCTCGGCCCCCACACGCCGTCTCTGGGCATGCGCCACCCACTGGAACTCCGCTTGGAAAAGAATTTGGTCACCTTTCCTGGTACTGAGGGGTACAAAGGTCTTTTGGACTTGGAAGGACAGAGTTCAATATACTGAGCTTTAGGCAGTGCCTCAGGTGGGAGACAATGTAAGTGTAATGTTTTAGAAAACGGTGCAGCCAGATTCAAGTATAATCACTCCAAAAGAGAAAAAAAGCGCAACAAACTATTGAAGCTGCGCCGACTGAAACTGACTATTGGAAATGCAAAAAATTTTGAAGCAGATTCCCTCACTTTTGTGCATGAGAAGGAAACTCATAAATCATTCTTGACACCCTCCAGCCCATTAAATCCGGTTATTCTATATCCTAAATATTTCAGTTCCTTTCCGTTTTCTCCACTGCCATCAGCTAGAGGAAACCATCACCATCTCTCTTCAAGTCTTGTTATGGGAAAAACTTGATTTTTCTTGCTGATAGAGTAAAGAGTTAAGGATCAGCAAGTCTATTAGCCAGCGTTCAAGCAAGGTTTAAGAAAAAAGTGACAATGTTCACGGAAGAGTTGGAGCCTCATGGAAGTGGCGGTGAAATGCAGTCTTGGGTGGCAGAAAGCAAAGGCAGCAAGAGCAAGGGTGGGAAGAGCATCAGGTCCTTTATCCTGACGACTTACATAGCTTGTGGGAGGGGCGTGAGGGAGTTACTTATTGATTGGTGAGTAAAGGTGGTGCCAGCTTTCCTGGGGGGGAGGGGGGCACTACGTGGGGGACTACCCAAATGTAGGTACTGTATATGTAGGGGGTTGTTACTTGGAATCCTTATCTTGCTCCAGACCCCATTTGTTCATTTTGTTGTAAAACAGATACATGACAAGAGGCAGTTCAAGTTGAGGCAGTTCCCCAAACATTATTTATGGGCTCTTTCTGTAAGCACTAGGGACCCTCTCCTAAAACAGATAGTGACCAGCGGTAGGCAATTAACTGAAGTTGTTTTATGGGTTTTGTCTTTGGTCACTGTAGACCCCCCTCACTTCCTCCTCCCCCAGACCTTGGGATGAAAACACAGTTTCAAAGGCATTCTCCCAGATAGTGGAAATCATACATAGAATTGCAAAGTCTCCCCTCCTGTGCTAGCTAGCAGGGCGTTTCTTATGATGTCAGAACCCCTGGCAATATTCTCCGGCCAGGCTCAGAACTGCTGAGTTAGTGGGTGAGACATGTCTCCCTCCTCCCCGCTGCCTTGGCTTACTGTCTAGCCTACCTAACAGCCTCACTAGTTGCAGGCATTCAGGAGGAAGCGATGCAGGGATATCTCTATGGAGTAGGGAATAGTGAACAAGAGCACCTGCTCCCTTGAGGGTGGTTATGCTTCCCTGGGGTCTGAAAAAGAGGCATTTCAAAGGTGTGTTCATCTAGATGCACAGGGACTGGGCTTGCTCACAGCAGAGGTACCTTTACAAGGGAGGTGATAGGCCTGAGGCCTGACCACCCTTCACCACCTGCCCAGTTAGAATTTATGATCGAGATCCTGTTCCAGACATTTTGTGAGATTACTCTCAGTCAGATTCAGTCAGATTTATTATACAGCCCCTTTTCCGTCCATGTGGATGTACTCAAGTTTGTGAAAATTCATGAATTGGATATGTATACTTTTCTATACTTATCTATACTCTTCTGCATGTATATTATACCCCTAATGTAATTTTTAAAGCTTGCTTTAATTTATTTATTTCTTAGAGAGGGCAAGGTAGGGAGGAAGAGAGGGAGAGAAACATAATGTGTGAGAGAATCATCAAGACATCGCCTCTCGCATGCCCCCAACTGGGGACCTGGCACGCAAACCAGGCATGTGCCCTGACTGGGAATCAAACTTCCAACCTTTCGGCTTACAAGCCGGCACTCAGTCCACTGAGCTACACCGGCAGGGCACTCCTGATACAATTTTTCAAATGGAAAATGCCCTGGGCCAGACCTCTCTTGTCTTCTGGGAGACCAATTAACAACAGTAAAGACTATTTCTAACCATTATTATTTCTGGATTTGGGGCTTATGGGTACTGTTGGAGCACAATGTTAAGAGCAGAGGCTTTAGCAACAGAAACCTGTTCTGCCACTTTCTATCTGAGTACCTTTGGTTAAGTTATTTAAGCTCATTAAGATTTAGTTTTCTCCTTGTACAATTCAAATGTAAAAGTACTTAATATATAGGTGTGAGAATTCAAAAAGTAATGCACATAAGGTGCTCAACACTATACCTGATCAATGTCAAATGCTCAATAAACAATAACCTATGGTGGGTAATATTAGATTTCATCTTTCTACTTTTTTAGGCTTGCAAGTTTTCGACAATGAACACAGAGTCTATGTCATAGACACAGGCTGCAGGAATAAGGGTGTTCATTGTAGCACTATTTGAAATAGCAAACAATAATGATAATATAATAATAATAGAGGCAATCTAAATATCCATCTACTGGAGAATGAGCAAATTAGCCGTGATATAATCATAATATAACATACTACAAAAACAGCTAAAGTGAATGAACCCAAACTACAGGTATCAGCATGGATAAAACAAAATATTGAGAAAACTTGCAGAAGGTTATATACAACTCGATACTATGTTTACACACTTTTAAAATATGACAGACAATACTATAAACTATTTAAGGATTCATAGCTATATAGTAAAAAAATTATGAGGAACTAAAAACTTCAGGCAACCAATTACTTCTGAGAAAAAAGGAAAAGAAATGGGTGAAAAGAGGGATACATGGGGCTTAAAACATATTTCTAAGCCCTGGCTGGTGTAGCTCAGTGGATTGAGCATGGGCCTGTGAACCGAGGGATCACAATTCAATTCCCAGTCAGGGCACATGCCTGGGTTTCGGGTGAGTACCTAGCAGGGGATGCACGAGAGGCAACCATACATTGATGTTTCTCTCCCTCTCTCCTTCCCTTCCCCCTTAAGATGAATAAAATCTTAAAAAAAAAAAACTTATCTCTGGTATTTTATTTCTTGAAAAAAATTGTAAAAAAATAAGGCGAAATGTGAAGAGTTGATAACGTCCATGTAAGGTACTTAGGTGTTTGTTAAAACAAAAGTCTATTTTTCTACATGTTTGAAATAATTCTCTATTTAAAAGAAAGTATGGAGCAGAGCAGTTTATGAAACATGCTCCCCCCTTTTTTTGGTAAGGAAAAATAGTAATTCATTTGTATCAACCACTGCTGTTATGCTAACCTGAAATCAATGGCTTCCACAGTGGCGGTAGGGTTGGCTGAGTATTGGGTTTTCGTTTTTTAAACAGCCTTTTTTTAACGTATAGTAAATTTCATCTTTTTTGTATAAACATAAGTGTTAATTTCTCTTAGGTAAATATTTGGGAGTGGGACTGTTGTGTTATGTGGTAAGTGTACATCGAACTTTATTTTTAAAAACCCAAATTCTTTTCTAAAATGGCTACACCATTTTGAATTGTCATCAGCAAGAATGGCAAGAATGAAAGCTCTAGTTGCTCTGTGTGTTATTATTTGATATTAGATAGAATTTGATATTAGATTTTTGAAAAGTTATTGTTTGTAGCTACTCCAGTAGGTGTGTAGTGGCACATCAATAAAATACATTTCTTGCCCTGGCTGGTGTGTCTCAGTCGACTGAGCACCGGCCTGCAAACGGAAAGGTCGCCAGTTCCATTCCCAGTCATGGCACATGCCTGGGTTGTAGGCCAGGTCCCAGCTGGAGGCAAGCAAGGGGCAACCAATCAATGTTTCTCTCCCTCTGTTTTTCCCTCCCTTCCCCTCTCTCTAAAAATTAATTAATTAAAAAAAACAAGATTTCTCTAATGATTAATTATATCTGGCCCCTTTTCATGTGCTGATTTGCCATTTATATATCTTTTTTAAATTTTTATTTATTTACTTTTAGAGAGGGGAAGAGAAGGAGAAAGAGTGGGAAACATCAATGTGTGGTTGCCTCTCATGTGTCCCCTACTGGGGACCCGGCCTGCAACCCAGGCATGTGCCCTGACTGGGAATCGAACCAGTGACCCTTTGCTTCACAGGCCTGTGCTCAATCCACTGAGCTACAACAGCCAGGGCATCTATATATCTTTTTTAGTGAAGTATCTGTACTAGACATGTGCCCATTCTTTACAGGGTTGTTTTCTTCTTATTAATGAGTTGTGAGAATTCTTTACATATTCTAGATAGAAGACCTTTACCAGATATGTGATTTGCAAGTGTTTTCTCCCTGGTTTGTCAGAGTTTAAAAATTTTGACTTAAGTACGATTTTTTTTTTCTCTTGTGAATCCTGTCATATCTAAGAAATCTTTACCTAATCCAAGATCACAAAAATTTTCCCCTCTATTTTCTTCTTTTTTTTGTTTTGCTAGTTATTTTATAACCACAACAAATGAGTACAGAGAATGCCCTGTACAAAATAACACAATAAAGGTTCAAGATCAAGGTGTTCCTTAGGCAAGGCTGAAGATTTCAGTCTCTGATGTTTGGAATTTAAGCTGCAATCCTTATTTTTGGATGGATCACTGGATGTGTGGTGCAGTCCGTGCCGTTAGCCAGATTTGAACGGAGGATGTCCACCTGTAGAAGTAGATGAGGTGTTTGGTTTCATGCCTCAGGTTCCTCCCCACCATGCAATGCCAAGTGGGGTTGTACTTCTTGTCAAACTCCTTAATATGGGCTGCAGTAGCCTTCTATATGTTGGATTTTTCCAACACCTGAGTAGCACATTCCACGGAGTCCTGTTGCATGTCCTCTGACATACTGGCGGTTTTGATCACCACCTTTAAGTCACACACGGTTACAGTGGAGCAGGGGGCTGGCTGACTGCCACAGTCTCCTGGGTGGGCTCAGACTTAGAGGGAAGTGGCTTCAGGGAAGGCGTCCAAGGGAGATGCCCCTGTATTTTTTATAGAAGTTATAGTTTTAGGTTATCATTTATTTCTTTGGAAGGCATATACTTTTGTATTCTTAGTCTATACCTGAAAGGATATACAAGCTTTCCTCTAGGGTGGGAACACAGTGTGACATGGGGTAAGCATGATAGAGAAACTAATTTTACACTGTGTACCCTTTTGTGCTATTGAATTTTTCCTTAAATATATATCTTACAGTACCATAAAAACAACAAAATAAGGAGTGTTTTAAAGATTGAAAACTCAAAAAGTGTTGGGGGGACTACTGAAACATGGTTCCAGCCAACACCGTTGAAAGTCGTCAGGATGGTTGTTGGACTGGAAGCCTTCACCCCCCTTTGGAACTCTTTGGACTCTTCCTTCACAGCTGTGAATGGCTCTACAAGCCTGGCAGTTCTCAAGGGGCTAAGAACCAAATCCAATTAACAGGCAAAGAATTATAGTTGGGCCAATCAGAGAGAAATATGCAAATAATTAAATTTGTTTAAAGCTTAATCTCAGTGGCTTTGAACTTTTCAAATTTAGAGACTTGGTGTTGCTGCCACCTTCAGGCCACATCTCTCAATAACAGGTTCGTGGAAATAGCTGGAGGGAGTAGGTGGGGACTTCCTCTTGGAATTGACACATGGCAGTCCAGTGGAAAGACCTTTAGCACCTGGCTCCACCACTTAAGGCTTGTGACCTTGGGGAGGTGTCTTAACCTCTCTGAACCTTACTTGACCTTCAGGTGGTTTTCAGTATGATATGAAATCATCTGTGTAAAGCACCAAGCACAGTGCCTGGCATGGAGTGGACAGTTAGTAAGTGGAATGATTATTAACACAGCAATACATGCCAAGTACTGCCAAAGGCTGGACAACTCGGGCTACAAACAGGCAGGTCACAGGTGGTCATTAACCTACAGCTATTTTGGTTCAGCCTCAGTATTTATCATTTTTAAGTTACCTGTCATCATTAAAAACAAATTTTGCATTTAGTCCATATTCTTACCATAATTTCTATTTTAAAACGTGAAGCTCTGATACTGTACCACATCAGATCTGCAAGAAAGATGGCATGTAACAGGGAAAACTAATTTCTGCCAAGCCAGCCATGTAATGCTCCCTGAAGAAGTGATGTTACAGCTGAGACATGAAGGCTGAGTAGGGGGAACAGTGCCCCAAACAAAGATTGGTGGGTCCAAAGGCCCAGAATTAGGAAGATTAGTGCCACCAGGTAACTTCAGAAAAGTGTGGTGGCTAAGGCACAATGAGCAAGGAGAAGGTGGGAAAGAGATAAGGTTCCAGTCGGCACCTTAAGGATTTTGAACTTCTTTGTAAGAACAAGTGTAGTTCAAGGCTAGAGGCTAAAAGACAGCCAATTGGTGTGACAAAATGAGGGGCCAGACCAGGTCAGAATGGAGAAGGGTCAGGGTCAACAATGAGCGGCTGAGAAAGCAGGGGAGTCCTAGGGCAGTACAGGATCTATATCTAGAAACTCTGGGCCTCCACAGGACTGCCTGCAGGCGTGGTCTGGCAAAGGGCAGACTTTGTAAGAACCAAGTTAAGTTGGACGCCAGGGTAAATATTTTATGCTTATTTTAACAGTGGAAAAATGAGAAGAACAAAGATTTGGCCGAGGACACACAACAAACGAGATACGGAGCTAGATTCACAATACCTACCTCTAACTTGCTGCCCTGCTCCTCTGTGTTAGTTTTCTCAAGGTGAATAAACTCAACACAGCTACTGTGTTGTTAATAATAATATGTGCCATTTATTGGGAGCTTGCTAAATTTAGTCTCTGGGTTTATGTGCACTGTTATTTCACTATTTTGCTCAGTTAACAAATATAGTCCATCCAAGACACTGTGTATCAGGGACTGTTAGGCACTGCAGACACAGAAGTAAGTTAGACAGTCACCATCCCTGTCCTGGGGGAGTTCACAATCCAGAAAGGAAGTACGTAGTTGGAGTAATTACAAAGGGTAATTGGCAGGTACTGTAGGGAGAGTACAACAGCGAACCCAGCCTACCATGGGCAGCAGGGAAGCTTTCTGAAAGAAGTGGCTATTTTCACAATAACCTGATAAGATAGATGCTATGAATATACCCTGTTCATGGATGAGAAAACTATGATGTCAGGCGGATTAAGTAACTAACCCACTAGCAGTGCTGTAACCAAGATAGAAGCCTGGGTCTATACCCAGACCAAAGCTCATTCTCTTAGCTGCTAAGATATTTCTTAGCAGGCATTTCTGTTAGCTTGTCCTTTCCTTCCAAGGGTCACGTGAGTGGAATGGAGTATTAAATGAAATGTCTGCAATGCAGGAAGTTGAACTCATGGCTGACGAACTGGGGAAGCATGTCTATGTCATGGTTAGCTGTCAAATTTGGTATGACAGCTATTTAGTGACACAGCTCTTGAGCTAATGTCTGAGTAGATGTCCAGGTCAATTGAATATGATTCAACGGCTATGTAGCGAGTGCCTACTATGTGCCAGAAAGGGTGCCAGACACTGTCAGAGTTACAGTGACGCTAAAACATATCCCTAAATACTAGGCTAAAGATTGTCTTAATTGCTAACAAATAAAAAATTAAATAACAAAGCCATGATTCTGGCAGTTAGAAACTGTAGGTAACTTATTGTAATAGCTACCAGGTTTTGAGCATCAACCATGTGCCAAGCATTGCCTGAGGTACCTTCATGGAAATAAACATGATCATGAACACGAGTAAACACTAAAAACACATAGAGACTGTCCTGAGCACTTTACATGTATTATCTAACCCCATTCTTTTAATCCATGGTCATTCCATAATGCTAATATAATAGTATTAACAATACTAATATTGCCCATTTCACTGATGAGAAAGTTGAACTTCAGGGATTTGTGCCTGAGATCCCAGAGCTAGTAAATAGAAGAGCTAGAATTCAAACCCAGGTCAGCCTGACTCCAAAACTTGGGCTCTAGACCACTGCACCACACTATGTCTGCAAGGAGAATTACCTTGTAAAAACCAGGGAAATGTGGTATGATCTGCATAGCCAGATGCACATCCATACAGGAGAAATAAATATCAGTGCTTTAAAAACCCTCCAGGGAAGTAAAGAAATAAGGGGGAAAATCCCAACAACGTATTTAGTAATTAGCTAGTTAAGCCCTAAAACAGAGTCCAAACAAAATATTTATATTATTAATTCTATCATTTAATTCTGCTTAGGTTTGCCTCTAGAATTATATTTAAATTTAATTAATCCAAAAGCTTAGAATTTTTTGCATCGAGATACACATCCATTAAATTTTGTTTTATACCTATGTGGGGAAGAAAAGAAACTATGTAACAAAAGTCAGGACTTCTGGCCAATATGGAGGCGTAGATAGATGCTCTATGCCTCCTCACACAACCAAAATAAGGACAACAAAAATTTAGAAACAAAATAACAACCAGAACTGACAGAAAATTGAACTGTATGGAAGTTGGACAGCCAAGGAGCTGAAATAGACACATTAATCTAGACACATTAATCTAGTAGGTGGGGTGGTGTCCGGTGGTCGGGTGGCCAAGCAGAGAGGGGTCATGGCACAGAAAGTGGTGACACGGGGTGCCCAAGGCACCCCAGGCACACAAGGCGGCACTGGGCAGACCCTGGGCCCCCAGGCAGTGGCTGGCAGACCTCGGGTGTGGGGTGGCAACGGGCAGACCCAGCAAGGTGGCGACCGAGAAGTGGGGCACAGTGCTCAAGGTGGCTGGCTGACCAGGCAGTGGTCACATATTCACATGCAGGTAAACGAGGCGAAACTGGGTACCAAAACAGACCATGCAACCCAGGGTCCTAGCACCAGGAAATAAAGCCTCAAAACACCGAATGAAAACACTTGTGGAGGTTGAGGCACAGGGAGAGACTTCCATCCTCATAGGAGAGTTCATTGGAGACACCCACAGGGTCCTAGAAGGCACACAATCCCACCCACATGGGAATCAGCACCAGAAGGACCCAGTTTGCTTGTGGGAAGTGGTGGAAGGGACTGAGGTCCAACAGAGAGCGGAGCAAGCACCATTGTCTCTCCGACCCTGCCCCCACATACAGCATCACAACACAGTGACTGGGTTGCCCTGCTCTGGTGAACACCTAAGGCTCCACCCCTCATTCATAACAGGCGCGACACGACAAAAAAAAAAGGCAGAAAAGGAAGAACAGATCAAAGCTCCAGAAATAATACAATTAAGCAACCAAGAGATAATCAACCTATCAGATGCATAGTTCAAAACATTGGTGATCAGGATGCTCAAAGAATTGCTTGAATTTGGTCGTAAATTAGATGAACAAATGAAGGCTACACTAAGTGAAACAAAGGGAAATACACAGGGAACCAATAGTGATGGGAAGAAAACTGGGACTCAAATCAATGGAGTGGACCAGAAGAAAGAAAGAAACATTCAGCCAGAACAGAATGAAGAAACAAGAATTCAAAACAATGAGGAGAGACTTAGGAACGTCCAGGACATCTTTAAACGTTCCAACATCCGAATTATAGGGGTACCAGAAGAAGAGGAAGAACAACAAGTGGAAAACTTATTTGAACAAATAATAAAGGAGAACTTCCCCAATCTGGCAAAGGAAATAGTCTTACAGAAAGTCCAGGAAGCTCAGAGAATCCCAAAGAAGTTGGAACCAAGGAGGAACACAATAAGGTACATCATAATTATATTAGCCAAGATAAAAATAAAGAAGAGAATCTTATAAGCAGCAAGAGATAAGCAGACAGTTACCTTCGAAGGACTTCCCATCAGACTGTCATCTGATTTCTCAAAAGAGGCCTTACAGGCAAGAAGGGGCTAGAAAGAAGTATTCCAACTCATGAAAGACAAGGACCTATATCCAATATTGCTCTATCCGACAAAGCTTTCATTTAGAATGGAAGGGCAGATAAAGTGCTTCTCAGATAAGGTCAAGTTAAAGGAGTTCATCATCACCAAGCCCTTATTTTATGAAATGTTAAAGGGATTTATCTAAGAAAAAGAAGGTAAAAAACATGTATAGTAAAATGACATCAAACTCACAATTATTAACAACCACACCAGAAACAAAAACAAACTAAAGAAACAACTAGAACAGGAACAGAACCACAGAAATGGAGATCATATGGAGGGTTAGCAACAGGGGAGTGGGAGGAGGAGAGAGGGGAAAAGGTACAAAGAATATGTAGTATATTTGGTAGGTAGAAAATAGACAGCGGGAGGGCAAGAATAGTATAGGAAATGTAAAAGCTAAAGAACTTAAGACACATGGACATGAACCAAAGGGGGGAATGTGGGTGGGAGGGGGTGTGCAGGGTGGAGGGGAATGAAGGGGGGGAAATGGGACAACTGTAATAGCATAATCAATAAAATATATTTTTTAAAAAGTTAGTGTCGAGCATATAAGTGACCCCATTAAGGACGGGGTGCAGGATGTGCTTAGTAAACTGGGAGAAAAACAAGTCCCCTGCAGAAGACAGTCATTAGCTCCAGGCGATACCAACATCTTGTCTCCATGATTACCTGTGGCTGTGGGGAGGGAGGTATGTGCCTCATTCCAGATGTTCAGATATGGCCAGAGTGAGATCTGTGTGTAGCTCAGGAAGTGCCCAGACCCGGCTCTGTGACCAGGAAGATCACTGTTGTGCTCAAACATACGGTGTGTGCATTTTCACCTGCTCATTTACCCTTTGTCTCAACATAAAAATGCAAGAAAAGATACTAGTACTTATTATTGTCTCAACAATTCACTTAATACTGTAGAAAGAGTTCAGAAAGGTAGACCTTCTATCACAGCAACAATAATTATAATTACTTATAAATTATAAATACTTATAATTGTCCTATTAGTAAAACAATAATGATAGCTTCCATTCATTGAGTGCATTCTATGTGCCAGGCACTACGAGGGCCCTTCTCATACATTATTTCATTTAATCTTCATGACAACTATTACCTATTTCACAGAAAAAGAGACAGATGTTCAGGAGGTTAAGCAACTTCCCAAGGAACAGAGTAAACAGGTAACATCTGTTTACATGTCCATCTCCCCACCAATTACTGTAAATTTCTGGAGAGCAAGGGCTGTGTCTTACTCATCTCTGTATTCCTAGTCTGTAGCACTGTGCCTGGCATAGAATAGGCAGAATTCAGCACTGTTTTTGAATAAATGAAAGAACAAACAATGTTTCCCATAAATAGTAGAGCCACCACTGGCTGCTGGCGTTTAGGTCTCCTGCCTTCAAATCTAGTCTGCTTTCTGTAATTACATATTGCCTGCCTAAATCATGGTTAACCACTCACATACCTCTTTCTCTCTGAAAAGTCCTACTAGACACATAGCAAGTGTGATACAGTGATTCCATTTCTCCATCTTTATCTTAATAAAAGTGCTAGAACTAGCCCTGGCTGGTGTAGCTCAGTGGATTGAGCACGGGCCTGCAAAGCAAAAGGTCGTTGGTTTGATTCCCAGTCAGGGCGGGCATGCACCTGGGTTGCAGGCCAGGTCCCCAGTAGGGGACACATGAGAGGCAACCACACATTGATGTTTCTCTCCCACTCTTTCCTTCCCGTCCCCTCTCTCTAAAAATAAATTAAAAAAATATTTTTTAATGTTAGAACTAGTGTATAAAAATGTATTACCAGCCATTCACTACTGGTATTTCAGAAAAAAATTTCAAAACAAAGTGTCCACCAATGGAGGAATAATTAAATGTAAATCCAGTCAATAGAATATCATATAACTTTTTTTTTTTAGATTTTATTTATTTATCTTTAGAGGGGAAGGGAAGGAGAGAGGAAAAGAAATATCACTGCATAGTTGCCTCTTGTGCATCCCCCGAGGGGAACTGGCCTGCAACCCAGGCACGTGCCCTGACTGGGAATCAAACCACAATCCTCTGGTTCGCAGGCCTGTGTACAATCCTCTGAGCTACACCAGCCAGGGCAGAATATCATATAACTTTAAACAGAGTAAGGTAGATCTACATCTATTGATAGAGAATAATAAGTAGAATAAGCAGGTTTCAGAATATTAAGAATGGTTTAGCCCTGACTGGTGTGGCTCAGTTGGTGGAGCATCATTTGGCAAAGTGAAGGGTCGCTGGTTCAATTCTTGATCAGGGCATGTGCCTGGGTTGCAGGTTTAGTCCCAGGTCTGGGGGTGTGCCAGAGGCAACCAACTAATATTTCTCTCTCACATCAATGCTTCCCTCCCTTTCTTTCTCCCTCCTTTTCCCTCTTTCTAAATAAATAAAATCTTTAAAACAAAAAGAACGGTTTAGTGTGCATAGTGATAATGATCCTGTCTTTAACATTTACTGCACACCTTGTTTCAGGTACTCTTCCAAGTGCATTGTATGTCTTACCACGTTTCACAGAACCTACAATATTGTTTATTGAATGTTTATAACATACTTGGACCTGTATAAATATTCTTATTTCAGAGATAGAAAATGTGTTTCTTTAAAACAATTATATACGGTATTTTGCTTACTCCTCACTATAGCATGAAGTAGGTACTATCGTTTCTGTGATCTTATTGATGAGAAAATTGAGGCACAGAGAAATCCCAGTAATCTGCCTGTAACTAATGGAATATATCCCATAAGATCTTTAAAAAAAAACAACTGAAGAGTTCTGGATAAAGACAATGGCTGTGATTTCTCATGCATCTCACTTCCCTATCCACCCTCTCCCCTCCCAATCCCACTAAAACTGCACTAAAATATTGTTTTAAAGCATAAGGGAGAGGGGGCAGTAAACATAACAGAATTTTGCAGATGGAAAAGCAAATGAATGAGTAATAATAGGCCTGGCAAACCTAAAAACACTGAATCTTAGACCAGAAACTGGAGAAAGCTGAGAAACAGTCTGATATATTCAGGAATTAACAAACCAGTGGTGTCCCTGGGAGTGGAGATGAAGAGCGGCTAATAAAGACCGATGGAAGGACTAGTTCCCTTCCTCACTGTACCCTCTAGGTAACTGCCTCTCCTCCACCTCAGCAGAAATATGGAGGTTTATGCTCTTGAGAGAGTAAAACAGACAATCTCTGGAGTAAGGGTCACCATGTACAGTCAAGGGCATCATACCGACCCTGGCCAGGCAGCTCAGCTTATTAGAGCATTCTCCCCATACACCAAGTTTGCAGGATTCAACCTCAGTCTAGGGGTCAAATTCGATTCCCAGTCTAGGGCACATGCCTGGGTTGCAGTGGGGCCAGGTCCCCAGTGGGGGATGCACGAGAGGCAACCACAGATTGATGTTTTCCTTCCTTCCCCTCTCTAATAATAAATAAATAAAATCTTTTTTATCAAAGAAGGGGAAATCAGTAGACTTTTCCTAAACTCTGCTCCCGAATGTTGGTATCCAACCTTTACCCTCTGGGCAGATGAGTCTTCTTCTTTGGGGAAAATGAAGCCCAACATGAAAATTCTACAGTAATGGTATTGAAATGGTGCTATCAGGGTGGGACCCCCTGAACAGGGCAAGGAAGCTCTGTATCCCCCTTCTATACATCTCTTCCATTTGGCTGTTCCTGACTTAAATTCTGTTGAATGTATTCAATAATATATTACATTTTAAAAAATCACTGGTGTCTACTTAAAAAAATTTTTTATTGATTGACTTCAGAAAGAGAGAGAGAGGAAAGGTGAGAAACACTGATCCACCATTCCACCCATTTATGCATTCATTGGTTGACTCCTGTATGTGCCTGACGGGGATCAAACCCGCAACCTTCATGTATCAGGACAATGCTCCAACCAACCAAGCTATCCAGCTCTCTTCTGTTTTTGTATATTGTATTTAAAAACAATATGGATGAAACCAGAAAGCCATAACATTTTAAATTGTAAAAAAAAAAAGACAATAGCATTGAGGTCTCCCAGCTGATGGTTCCTCATGGTCATTGGCTCACAGACAAGTGACATCATGTCAATGGCTCCCATATTTACGTACAGAGCTTCCAATCAGCTTTTAGCCCCCAACTTTTATGCATGAGCAGAAAGACACAGATTCCCAGACAGAAGGCTTTTCTTTAAAAGGAAAAAAAGAGACCAAAACAAACAGAAGGAAGAAACTTGGATGAAACTAAGACAATGAAGAGAAAACAAAACTCTAAAATACTAAAGAGAAATTCCTAAAAGAAAAGAAAAAATACCTGCATATATGGAACAACAGGAGGAAACTATAATAAGGAATATTCAGAAGGGAAAACAAGTCTTTGAAATGGAAAAATATGAAAGCAGAGGTAATACCCTGATAGAAAGATTAAAAGATAAATTTGAGGAAACGTCCTAGAAAGTATACCAAAAAGACACAGATATGGAAAATAGGAGGGGAAAAAAAGGATAAAATTAGAGGCCCAGTCAAGGAAGTACAGCAGCTGAAGACAATTCCAATGAGAGAGTGTTAAAGGTTGAAGAAATCATAAAACAATTCTAGGGCATTTTTTATAAGTTTCCAGATTGAAAAGGGTCCACTGTGTACCCAGCACAATGAATGAGAACTGACTCACATCGAGACTGACTACTGTGAAATGTCAGAACACAGCAGCCCTCTCTCTACAGGACTCAGACACAGGTCCCCCAGGCTGGGCAGCAGAACTACTATCAGCTACAGTTATCGGGCTATTCTCTTCCTCCTCACCAACACAAGCCCCCCAAACAAATTATGCAAATGGTATGCAGTACAGCACAGCAGTTGAATCTTTTTTTAAATCTCCACCCAAGGACAAGCTTATTGATTTTAGAGAGAAGGGAGGGGAGACAGAGGAGAGAAACATCAATGTGAGAGAGAAACATTGATCAGTTGACTCTCAGATGCAAACTGACCAGGGACCGAACCCGCAACCTAGGCACATGCCCTGACTGGTAATTGAACCAGTGACCTTTTGCTTTGTAGAAAGATGCCCCGCCAACTGAACCATACTGGTCAGAGCTTAAGATACCGTTTTAAAAAGAGTGGGGGCAACCCTGGCTAGTATAGCTCAGTGGATTGAGTACAAGCCTATGAACCAAAGGGTTATCAGTTCAATTCCCAGTCAGGGCACATGCTTGGGTTGCAGGCCAGATCCCCAGTTGGGGGCACTTGAGAGGCAACTACACATCGATGTTTCTTTCCCTCTCTTTCTCCTTCCCTTCTCTCTAAAAATAAATAAGTAAAATCTTTTTAAAAAGTGGGAATAGTGTACAAATAATTTGTGACATATTAACCTAATTTCATATATCTTATGCATATTTTCATGTTGCTATGGAGTCCTCATAGTAATAATTTTAATGGATGTGCCAAAATTTACTTAACCACTAATATCTAATTCTCTTTTGCTGAATATTTAGGCTGTTTCAAGTTTCTTCTTTTAACTGAGACATAATTGAAATATTAACACTATATCAGTTTCAGTTGCTCAACACAATGATTCAATATTTGTATGTATTGCAAAATAATCACCACAATAAGTTTAGTTAATATCTGTCACCATACGATTAAATTTTTATTTCTAGTAATGAGAACTCTTAACAGCTACTCTCTCAACAACTTTCAAGTATGCAACACAGTATCATTATTATTTTTTTAATTATTTATTTATTTATTTATCTTTAGAAGGGAAGGAAAGGAGAGAGGGAGAGAAATATCAGTGTATGGTTGCTTCTGGTGCATCCCCTGCTGGGAACTGGCCTGCAACCCAGGCCTGTGCCCTGACAGGGAATCGAACCACGATCTTTTGGTTCGCAGGCCCATGCTCAATCCACGAGCTACACCAGCCAGGGTGCAACACAGTATTATTGACTTCAAGTGTTTTATTATATGAAATATGTAGATTTTTCCATACTTCAGCTTATTTCTTCAGCCTAGATTACCAGATGGGGAAGATTGGAACAAAGGGGATAAGGACTGGGAAAAAAAAAAGTCCCGGCCAGGCCATTCAGTTGGTTGGAGTGTTGTCCTTATACACTAAGGTTGTGGGTTCAGTCCTCAGAGCACATACAAGAATCAACCAATGAATGCATGAATAAGTGGAGCAATGAATCGATGTCTCCCTCTCTCAATTCAATAAATTTCTAAAAAATGTAAAGGGTATAAGGATTTGATGACTCTAGATATTTAGTCATAAACTGCTTTTAAATATGTTTTCACTAACTCAGAATGTCACTAGATGCATTAGAATACCCATTTGACCACATCGAAAAAAACACTCGGTATCGCATTTTTAATACATCAGGAGCTAGATAACTATTTCAAACAAACTGACTTTGAAGTCAATAGGTCTGACTTCCCTCCCCCACCAAAATAAAAAAATTACTTGAACAACAGTAAAATTTTTAAATAAGTGTGTGAGTTCTCAAAATAATACTTTGAAGGGAACCACTTGTTTAGATGCTTATCTTCTGATGTATTTGTTTTTTTTTCAAAGTTAATGCTATCACTTCACATTCACACCTCCAGGGAGAAGCACAGAAACAATTACAGTCAACCTGACAAAACCCACCAATGAGATGACTCACATCCTGTCTACCTACGGAGATCAGCCTTGGCTCCACGTTGCTGGGCGCCAGGCTGCTCATAACTGGCCGCTGTCTCAGAGCCTCCAGGTATGGGAGCTGCCCGACCTTGAAAGAGGGAACCCCATTTTAAAGGGAATTGAGGGGCCCCATTTTAAAGGGAATTGAGAAGACTGACTCCTCCTTCACATTCTTACACCAGCCACACCGCTAAATATCATCAGGGCACGGGCAGAGTGGAAAAGCAACAGTCTTCTTCTGGTTTGTTTTTAGTTGTTATTTTTAAATTACACCAGAACTATACTGGTACGATCATCATAAAAAAAATATAGTCAAAAACAATGAAAAGTATAGCATATTTCCAGTACCAAGCAATAGCTATCAACATTTTGAAGTATTTATTTTCTCTTTTTTAATTTAATTATTTAATGTCATTATATTTATTTATTTATTTTTAAGATTTTATTTACTTATCTTTAGAGGGAAGGGAAGGAGAGAGGGAGAAAAGTATTAGTGTATGGTTGCCTCTCATGTGTCCCCTGCTGGGAACTGGCCTGCAACCCAAGCATGTGCCCTGACTGGGAATCAAACTGCAATCCTTTATTTCGCAGGCCTGTGCTCAATCCACTGAGCTACACCAGCAAGGGCGTTTTAAATTTAATTCTTAATTAATTAATTTATTTATTATTGTTGTTCAAGTACAGTTGTCTCCATTTTCTACTTTCTTTTTTTTTTTTAAGATTTTATTATTTATTTATTTTTATAAAGAGGGGAAGGGAGAGAAACATCAAAGTGTGAGAGATACATTGATCGGTTGCCTCTCGCACGCCCCCATCTGGGGATCTGGCTCACAACTTAGGCATGTCCCCTGACTGGTAATTGAACCAGTGACCTTTTGGTTTGCAGGCTGGCACCCAATACACTGAGCCATACCATCCAGGGTGAAGTATTTACTTTCATACCATTTTCTCTATGTACGTGTTTTATAAAAAGTAGCATAACACCCTGGCTGGTGTGACTCAGTGGATTGAGCGCAGGCTGCGAACTGGGGGGTTGCCAGTTCGATTCCCAGTCAGGGCACATGCCTAGGTTGCAGGCCAGGTCCCTGGTACAGGGCGCACAAGAAGCAACCACACATTGATGATCCTCTCCCTCTCATTCTCCTTCTCTTCACCTCTCTCTAAAAATGAATTTAAAAAATCTTTAAAAAAAAAGTAGCATAACGTACATGTTTTTTTTGATACTGTTTCCTATAATAATAATTGCAGTTTATGTCTATATAATGTTACCACGGGCCAAGTAGGATTCTAAGAATTTTTACACATAACAACTCATTTAATCCTCACACTAACTCTATAAGGAAGGCAATATTTGTATTCTCATTTAATGATAAGGAAACTGAGGCAGAGAAGTTAAGTAACTTACTTAAGGTCAGAAAGTTAATAAATTAACTGTCTGGAATTTCTTTCCGTGTCATTAAGTTTATTTCTACAATATACAAAGTCCCCCTTTCCATAATCTCCTCCAGCGTTTTACAGATGCCTAATCTCCTGGCTCACACTCTATCTAGCTCATCACAGAGGAATGAGGATTGTTCACCTGGGACCCTCCAGCTTACACAAGCAACATTCCTGTGGGCTGTAACTCGGCATTCGCTAGTTCACTCACTCATTCGTTCAGTGAATATTTGAAAGATTAGTATATGAGTAGCACTAAGGTAGCCAAGGGTTATGGGGTTCACAGAATAAAATGTTTAGAACAATGTTAAATAAAACATTTAACGCATTACCTGGCACATAACAGTTTACCCATAAACCAATATTTATTCCAGGCACTGTGCTAAATGCTAAATGAGTGGATTATCTCAATGACCTCTAAGAACTGGGTTCTGTTATCCTCTGAATTTTGTAGATAAGAAAACTAAGGCCTAGAAAGACTTACTCAGCTTGCACAACATTCCTGTGATTGAGTTCAGTTTGAACTTAAGACTCCAGGGTCTTTGCTCTTGTTATAGTACTACAAAGACAAACACAATTCCTTAAGAAGCATTCAATCTTGTTAACAATACTGAAGCTGAAACCAGCTAGTAAGTAGGAAGCATGTCAAGCACTCTGCTAGGTTTCTATGTATATTGATCATTTAACTTATATCACAGCTCTGTGACATAGGTGTTATAATTGTTTGACGAATGAGAAAATAAGACATTTTGAAAGTTTAAATAATTTGTTCAAGACACAAACAGCTATTAAATTGTAGTACCAGAAGCCAAGATATAATGAATTACTGTTTAGGCAACATGATGAAACATGAAACAAGTGATGCTACTTAGCTGCCATCAAATATCAGAAGTCAGAGGAAAGAGACTTTGTGACTTTCTTGTGGTCCAGGGTTAATTGCAGGAGAGAAAGGGAAAATCCTGGCGACTTGTCAGGCCCTGTGTTGAAAGCCTTCACACAGGTTAATTAATTGTATCCTCTATGTGGTGAAGGTTTTATTATTCTCAATTTGACTGACAAGGAAATGGATTCTTTGGGAGGTAATGCAATATGCCCAAGGTCACATAGCTTGTAAATGATATGGCTAGAATTGGAACCTATTTGTCTCTGAAGCCTGAGCCCTTAATCACTATATTGCATGCTTTCCATTGTTGGACCTTGCTTTTTGGTTATGTAGGAGTCACACGGGCAGAGATGAATGGAAAAGGCAATGATGAAAGGGTGTTAAGAAAGAGAACTTGTAAGCAGGAGTACTGAGGTCTGTCCATGAAAAAGCAAGCAGACCTGCTTGGCCAGTGCTAAAGATTTATTTGTTTTGGGGAAGAGCCTTTTGTTCACATAACTTTTATGACTAGACCAATTGTATAAATGTCTGTTTATGCCATTATAATGGGATCTATTAAGAACAAAGACTATCTTAGCTATTGCTGTACCCCAGCATCTAGTACAGAGCTTAAATTGTAGTTCCAGCAAAGAGGTTGGAAAAATAGGGAGTAATCATGCTGCATAGGTCTCTAGATGGCAATTAAGGTAGGTCCTCAATGCAAATATCCTAAACAAAATAACAGGTACTCAAGTCCAACAGTGCACTGTTGACATGAAGATAATAGAGAATCTGTCAATAAAACTTACTACATTAATGGGCCAAAGGATAAAAATCACATTATTTTTTCCATACTTAATAGAGAAACTTGATGCAATAACATTAAGATCAGGACTAAATCATGAATGCTTATTATTATCACCAGTGTTACCTAGAGTATTTGAGAATCTGCCCAATTCTTTTAGACAAGAAAAAGGTGAAAGAGGTATGTAAGTCTTTCTGCTTGTCACTCTTAAAAAAAGATTTTATTTATTTTTAGAGAGAGAGGGAAGGAAGGAGAAAGAGAGGGACATTGATGTATGAGAGAAACATCATTCTGTTGTCTCTTGCACACCCCCATCTAGGGACCTGACCCACGACCCAGGCATGTGCCTGGGATTCGATTCCCTGACTGGGAATCGAACCAGCAACCTTTGGGTTTGTGGGATGCTGCTTAACCCACTGAGTCACACCAGTCAGGACTGCTTGTTACTCTTGCCAACGATATGATATTCTATGTGGAAAACACAACATTATCAGCAGGCAAACCTATGAGAACTAGAAAAGAGTTATTAATCAAGTTTGCAAGAATAGAAATCATCTTACAAAAACCAACAGTGTTCTTCTACACCAGGAATAACTACCTTGAAATGTAATGAAGCTACAGCACAATCTATCATAGCAACTAAATGATCGTCTACAGTAAGGACCAGCAAATTTTCTGTACAGTTTCCACATGGTCTCCTTTGCAGCCATTCAACTCTCATTACAGTGCAAAAGAAGGCATACACGATTTTTAAATAAATGCACATGGGTGTTCCAATAAAACTCTATTTATGAAAACAGCAGGCTCACATATGTGCACAGGTATAACATGCCAACGTCTGGCCTATAGTAATTGGCCTAAAAGCAATGCCCAAGAGGTTTATCAAGAAAAACATTTAAATTTTAAAAAGACCAGAATAAACGTCATAATTAGGATAACCTCAGCAGTGTAAAGAATATATTCATTTGTTTAACAAATATTCAGAGTACCATAGGCCAGGTGTTGTTTTGGGTACTCGGGATATAGCAGAGAACAAAACAAAGTAACTACCACCATGAATTTTGGTAGAGAAGTAGTGAGTAAATAATCTAATCATTTAGTAGCAAGTGCTATGAAAAAGATTAAACAAGATAAAGAGAGCATGGTGGGGAGTGAGTGTGCTACCTAATTTAGGACAGTCAGGAAAAACTTCTCGGACATGTTAGCAGAGACCAAAAAGAGGTGAAGGGAGCCTCCCTCACTGAATGCTGGGGAGGCAGTGTTCCAATCAAAGACATCGGTTCTTCCCCAAATTAATCTATACCTTTCTAATGAGATTCCAATAAAAATCCCTGTAGCAATGCTGAGAAACTAAAACTCTAAAACGAATATGAAAGAATAAAAGGCCTAGGATAGCACAGTCTATTTTGAAGGGAAAATAGAAGTAGGGATACCTGCCCTACTGGTAGAACTGGCTCTACCACAAAGCCACAGTAATAAAAAACACTGTGCTGCTGGCGCTGAAACAAAGAGAAAGACCAGTGGATAAAATGCAGAGCTTAGAAATAAAGTGTATACATGGGAACCTAATATGTGATAAAGGTGGCATCACAAAGCACAGAAAAGATCGTTATTCAGATGATGAAAGACAAACGAATTCACCATATGGAGGGAAAAAAGCTGGATTTTTACTCAATACTAGGTAAAAGGTGGACTCCAGATGGACTAAAGACCTAACCGTGAAAGTTACATAAAGCTAGTATAGGAACACCTATGTTACCGAGGAGTAAATGAAGACTTCCTAAACCAGACTCTAAACTGTAAGACCAAAGTTTAGGACCTCTGCTTAATTAATGACATCACAAAGTTAACAGGAAATTGACGGATGGGAGAAGGTAGTTGCAATGTTCAAAACAAACGAGGAATAGTATCTAGAAAACACACAATTCCTACAAACCAGCAGAAAGGCAATCCAGTAGGAAAAAATAGGCAAAGTATATAAATAGATGCCAGAGGAAAGTTATTTGCAGTGTTTAAAACTAACAAAGGATTCATGTCTACAATATACAAGATTCCTACAAATCAACAAGACCAGAAAGCAACTAGAAAAACAGGCAAAGTTTGTAGATACCTTAGTTTACATACTACATAGTCTATACAATATTTTATATAAAAAAGTATATGAAAAAAGGGCTCAAATTTAATCAGGGCTTAAAAAGGGCTCAAAATGCAAATCAAAACAACTAAGACCTCTGGGGGTGGCTGAAATGGATGAAAGGGATCAAGAGGTACAAATTTCCAGTTTAAAATAAGTCAGTCACAGGGATACAATGTACATCATGGGGGCTATAGTCAATATTACATTAATGCCCTGGCTGGGTGGCTCAGGTGGTTGGACCATTGTCCTGCACACTTAAAAAGAACGAAACGTTGTGGGTCTGATTCCTGGTCTGGGTACGTACCTAGATTGTGAGTTCAGTCTGTGGTCGGGGAACGTGTGTGTGGGGCCAACTGAACAATGTTTCCCTCTCACATTGATGTTTTTCTCTCTCGTCTTCTCTCTGAACTCAATAAAAATATCCTCAAGTGAGGATTTAAAAGTAAATAAATAATAAATTAAAATTAGTTCCAAAAATAATAATATATTACCTTTGTCTAATGACAGTGGGTTACTAGACCTCTGGTGATGACCATCATGCAATGTAGAGAAATTGTCTAATCGTGATGTTGTACTCCCAAAACCAATATAATATCGTATGTACTTCCATTAAAAACAAACAAAACAAGAACACCACTTTCCAACCACCAAACTGGCAACAATTAGAAAGACGGGTAACACCAAAGACTGGTGAGGAGGTGAATGAGTGGGTATGCACTGGCAATAGAAATGTAAATAGTACAGCCGTTCTCAAAAGTAATCTGGCAATATTTGGCAAAAATTGAACATGCCCATTGATACATGGCTCAGAGAAATATTCCCATCCATTTACAAATTTGCTTATTTTAGCATTTTTTTATGGTAACAGGTGAAGGCAATCCAGGCGAAGGTTTCGATCACCAAGTGACTGAATGAGTAAACCAGGTCAGACACACAGCAGCTGCGCGCCTGGGTTCGGGAGCTCGGCTGCCTGAGTTGAAATTCAGGCTCCACCACTTACTG
Organism: Artibeus jamaicensis; assembly: GCF_021234435.1. Taxonomy (NCBI): domain Eukaryota; kingdom Metazoa; phylum Chordata; class Mammalia; order Chiroptera; family Phyllostomidae; genus Artibeus; species Artibeus jamaicensis. The sequence goes on from NW_026522057.1 coordinate 13,973,742, forward strand.
GTTCTGACTCTGAAGAATGGAAGCAGGTAATTTTATTAACCAACGTCACCAATAAATTCAATTAAAAAGTGCAAGTAGAAGTTTGAGTTACCTCTGTGTGTCTCTCTCATTTGTAATATGGGACTTATAATATCTACCTCACATGGCAGTTGTGAGAAGTATGAGTTAAAACATTTAAAGCACTTGCCACAGAGTTAAAATTATTTAAGTGTTAATATTATTGTTACTATGAAAGCATATGCAAGTTGCAAGTTAGCATATCACAAAAGCAATGTTAGTTTTAAAAAGGAACATTTATAGCACAATATCACTTATGTGAACTGAACATATTCTTAGAACTCCAACACACTTTACAAGCCAGGCACCAAAGACATACAACAAACATATCAAAATAGGTGAGTATAGGATACAAGAAATGAGAACAGTTTAGGAATAAAGGGGAAGACTACAAAACAAGAAAGGGGCTTTTCCTGAATTATTTATGTTAACCTACTGTGAAAGGAGGAACACGATTTACCCACATAGGCAACCTGCAACAGAAGGGGGGAAAAAGCTAGGTTTCTTTAAAACATTCACAGAAAGCCAGAAAAGGATCCCAGAGCCAGAGAAACAACCAACTAACCAACTTGGCAGGCACCTCATCTTAGAACTTATTAGGTGAGATAATACTACTGGGTTGGCCAAAAAGCCTGGATGTTTTTTTTCCATAAAAGATACATTTTTCATGTTCACCAATAACTTTATTCATTTGGATATTATGAGTATGTTGGCTGTTTCCCACATGGTAGAATGTTGATTGTTCTCAATGTCTCAACTTGATCACTATCAACTTCAACGGGTCTACCCAACTGTTCAGCATCGTCCAGCGACAAATCCCCAGCATGGAACTTCACAAATCACTTTTAACACATTTGATTAATCACAGCACCCTCTCCATACCCTGTACTTTTTTTTTTTTGCATTTTAGTTTTTTACCTTTCTTGAAATAATAAAGCATTATATGCTAAAAATGTTGTGTATTTTCTTCCATCTTCAATATTAAAATGCCTATGCAAAAATTCACCAATTTTGATTTTTTTGAATGCACGCTGGTATGACACCTGTCACAATACAATCTAACAAAGTTGTTTTGAATGAATTTAAAGACAACTAAGCACTACTAGAGCCATGTTACATAAAGAACCAAACAAACCTTTTGGCTGACCCAATACAATCCCTACTGTTTAAGGCAGGGATAGGTTTTCTGTTACCTATAACCCAAAGTCTCCTAACAGATTATTCATATAACCTTTTGAGTGGCAAACTGAGGTATAAGAGGATTATGACTTATCCAAATGTAGCTCTCTTGGGGTGTTGTCTAAATGGAGGTTCCAAAAGAAAATGAAAGGTTTGAGTAACCTGTTTTTAGCAAGCCAAACTCTTTCCAGGGTAATAAAAAACCTTTTAAGTATCAAAATGATCAACATTCATCCAACTAAGAACTTAAAAAATCCATTAAAATCCCTGACTAGAATGGCTCAGTTGGTTGGGTGCTACCCCTCGAAAGGAAGGGTCGCTGGCTTGATTCCCAGTCAGGGCACCTGCCTGGGTTGTGGGTTCAGTCTGGGTCAGGGCATGTGTGAGAGGCAGCTGGTCTATGTTTCTGTCCCACATCCCACCTCTCTAAAAATAAATAAAATACTTTAAAAAAATCCATTAAAAGTCAAAGACAAATGGAAAAAATTGTATGAAAGCTCCTTATAAATTAACAAAGAAAAGATGGCCCTGGCCAGGTAGCTCAGTTGGTTGGAGCACCTTGCTGATGCGCCAGGGTTATGGGTTCAACTTCTGGTCTGGGTTCAAGCAGGAGTCAACCAGTAAATTGTGGAGAGGAGGAGCAACAAATCGATGTTTCTTTCTCTCCTTTCCTTTGAATCTCAAAATCAGTGGTTAAATTTTTTTTTTTAATTTGAAAAGATGCACAATGAAGAAAATGTCCAATAAAAAAATTTAAACCTGAGTACTTTGAAAATTAATCACTATTTATCATCAAATGGAAAAAACAAGCTTTCATGGTCACACCCAGTTTTGGCAGCCGGGTTAGAAACCTCATTTATAGCCGGTAGGAGAGAAAACCAGAACATTTCTGGAAGGCATTTGGCAACGCATGCCAGAATTCTTACAATCGTGCAAATACTACATCTGGTTTGATGCAGCAGTTTCCTAGAATGACCACGGATGTCAACCAAGATTTCATTAAAAGTACTAGCATTGCAGGATCATTTAGAAAAGCATGAGAAAGCCCACGGGATTAAACTAAAAATACCAAAGTAGGAGAACCAATTAAGTTATGGAAAATCCATTATGATGGGATACAAACAGCAATTCGAATTCAGTATTTCAACACCAGGTCTACTAATTAGTATCCATAGAGCTCAGGAAAAGCTGATGAATCCCCCTGTACTTCGGTTTCCCTGCTTATAAAATGGGTCTGTTGTGAAGATCAATGAGTACACCCGACACTTAGGGCAGCACTGACACGGGTAAGAACTCAATGTGTTTTGTTTTCACAGGACACTAGAGCCTACTGTCCTAGAAAAACGTTAATAATACATGAAACAAAAAAAGGTTATAAACCAGGATACACAGAATATTTGTTATGAAATAAGTATAGATCATATACACAGATTTACAAAAATGAAAACCAGGAGGATACATAACAAAGTAGAAATAGTACATTTCTTTGAATAATAGGATTACAGGTTATTTTTCTTTTGTATTTAAATTTCCAACAACAAACACATGCTATTTTTATGAGGTAAAAACTACCATCTCTACCAAAATCCAAACTAAAACCTGTCACTTTTTTTTTGTTCTAATTGGTAATGAATCCATCCCAAATTAGCAGAGTAATGGGGTAGTGTCAGAAATAGACATTTCCCTTCATAGCCTTTATTACCACACAATATGAGCTCCTTATTTCATAAACCTTATACACAAATGGCAAAACAATTAAGAGATTTTTCTTTCTAGAAGCTCATTTATCCCTATTTCCCCTTTTTGTGCAGAAGGATTAAGTAGATTCTCCGTTTTCCTGAGTCTTTAATTTAGAAAGGCTGTCACAAAAGTGAACTTGCCACATGAGGAAAAGAGAAAAGAACCAATTAAGTTTTTACTGTCCTCCTTCCTAAGGAAAGCAAGCCCAGCTGGCAGTGGTGAAATGGGGCATTTATAACGTCTTCTTTGTAACAGGTGAAGACAAGTCCCAACAGTGACAGATTATCTCGGTCACATGAGCCGTTTGGGGTCTATTTTTTCTAGGTGAACTAGAGGTTTCAGCTGCTCTGCAAAGTTCCTCATGTCATCAGAGACCATGTCCTGCCCAGCCGGTGCAACAACACTTAGTTCCACAAGGTAGGAGAGTGACAAGGCCTCAATGCTCTCTGTGTTCCCTGGCACCAGAATACGGTAGATCTTGTACACCATAATCTTCATGGGGCCCTTACGGAACAATTGTCCCTTGGCGACGAACTCATGGTCCATGCGGAAGCCCATTTCCATCAGGAAGTCGGTGAGGTTCTCAGATGTTGCAATGTCCACGCAGTTTCGCACCAGCGCATGGCGGTTCTTGTCTCCCACCTCAGGCTGTCCCAGGTAGCGCAGGTGCCACGGTGCTCCGGCCCTATCCACAGAGCGCCGGGCCCTTAGAACAAAGGGACTGGCCTGCTGGCCTTTAAGGAGGAATACCATCTCGTGATCAGAGAAAGTCTCGAGTTCCATGTTGTCACACAAGCCACGAAGGCGATGCGTGAGGCTTTCCAAGCTGTGATCTAAAACACTTCCTGAAGAAGGAAAAAGCACTATTGAGTCCCATCTTTCATTTTGGGTAATGAAATTAGTAAAAGACTGAAAAACCTTAAATGAACCAAGTGTATAATACATGAGATTTTAGGGAGCTTATCCTGTCAAGGTACTGCGTAACATTATGAGAAAGTTAAATCCCTTTTCAATGTTTTGCATTGTCTAATTTGGAACTAGAAAGTCTTCAGCCCTTCTCTCACGATGCTGACCTCCAGCAGGTGTGGCGTGCAGAACCTTTAATAGGCAACAGTATCTGGAATGTAGTATTACTGTTTTGTTGTCATTTGTTTTAAGAATGATCTTCTATTTCCAGCAAAGAAAAGTTTTCCATCTATAGAAGAAACACAATATTTCCTTTTGATGTAATATATATAAAAGAGACTGTACTGCTTCACAGAAATACACCAATCTTTGTTCTCATCTTATTCATCCTCCTGGCAGCATCTGACATAGTTGTCATAGATCACACCCATTTTTATTTTATTAGATTTTTATTTATTTTATTTTTAGAGAGAAAGGAAGGAGAAAGAGGGGGAGAAACATCAGTATGTGGCTGCCCCCTACTGGGGACCTGGCCTACAACCCAGGCATGTGCCCTGACTGGGAATCGAACCAGCAACCTTTTGGTTTGCAGGCCGGTACTCAATCCACTGAGCCACATTAGTCAGGGCTGAGGTTTTTTTCTTTTCTCTTTTTCTTTAAAGGGAAGGAGAGAGAGGGAGAAAAACATTGATGTGCAAGAGAAATATCAGTTGGCTACCTCTCCCACACTCCCAACCTGGGACCTGTCCTACAACACAGGAATGTGCCCTGACAGGGAATCGAACCCATTATCTTTCGGTTTGCAGGCCAGCACCCAATCCACGGAGCCACACCAGCCAGGGCTGAATTTTTAAACAATAAAACAATTTTGGCACTCTCCTTCTCAGGAGCACTCTGTGCCTTTCCCATCTCTCTCCTAAGCTCCAAGGACCCAATCTTTAGCCTCTGTAACTTGTTTCCTGAGCCCGTTCCTTCTACAGTTCACTTCTTCTACCTGTGACTTTCTCAATAAACTTTTCCTTACAGCTGAAAAAATAGTAATAAAACAAAAAATTTTTAATCCTTACCTGAGGACATGCCCACTGATTTTAGAGAGAGGGGAAAGGAGGAAGAGAAGGAGGGAAATATCAATGTGAGAGAGAAACATTGATGGTTTGCCTCTGGCACACACAGCTACCAGGGACTGAACCTGCAACCGAGCACCCCGACCAGTGTCCTGCAAAGCAAAAGGTTACCAGTTCAATTCCCAATCAGGGCCCACGCCCAGCTTGCAGGTTCAGGTTCGGTCTCAGTCTCAGAAGAAACAGACTGATGTTTCTTTCCCCCTCTTTCTCCCTCACTTCCCCTCTCTCTAAAAATAAAATCTTAAAAAAAAAAGATGACTAGCTGTTCTATAAGAGACATGATCAGAAGTGGAAACAATGTAAGAAGTTGCTAAAGTAGTTCAGTCAAGAGACACGAGAATGTGGTACTGCAGGTAAAGAAAAGACATATTTAAAATATATTTTGGAAGTAGAATGAATAGGACTCAGAGGTGGTCGGGATATGGGGTAATGTAAAAAAAATGGAGCTTGATCCCTGAATGGTTGGCTTGAACGACTGGTGAATGACAGTGGCGATTACTGAGATGAGAAAAGACTAAAGGATAGGCAGCTTAAGGAGTGAAAATTAATATCCCTGTTTTGTTCACTTGAAGTTACTAAATGAATGATCTGAATTAAAGCCTATGCCTTCCACTAAGCATTCTATGACCGCCTGAAATCATTACCCTCTCTGGGTCTTGGGTTTTCTTACCTGGGAAAGTTAGTTTATCTCTGTCTCCTGATCTATAAGATGGAGCTAAAAACAGTACCATAGAATTACCATATGATCCAGTAACCCCACTTCTAGGTATACATCCAAAAGAATTCAAAGCAGGATCTTGAAGAGATATTTGCATATCCATGTGGAACCAAGAAGTAGAGGCAACCAAATGTACATCGCCAGAAGAATGGATAGAGAAATATGGTTCATGGATATGGATTGTGGTGTGGTGATTGCTGGGGGGAAGAAGGGTATAAGGGGATTAGATGGTAATGGAAAAAAATACAATAAAAACTACATTTAAAAAAAAGAAATATGGTATGTGCATATAATGGAATATTACTTAGTCTTAAATAAAGAGATTCTGTCATATGTTACAATATTGATGAACCTGAAGTACATTAAACAAAGTGAAAAAAGCCAGTCCTAAAAAGACAAAAAAGTATGATTCCACACTTATGAGTTACTCATCTCAAGTGTCAAAATCAGAAACTGAAAGTAGAAAGGTGGTTGCCAAGGGCTGACAAAAGAAGGGGAATTACTGTTTAATAGGTACAGAGTTTCAGTTTTGCAAGATAAAAACGTTCTAGAGCTATACAACAATGTGACTGTATTTAACACTACTTTAAAATGCTGAAGATGGTAAATTTAATTTTATGTATTGGTGACCATAATTAAGAGTACAAAAAATTTTTTAAGTTGTTGTCCAGCCCTGGTTGGTGTGGGTCAGTGGATTGAGCCCCCATCTGCAGATGGAAAGGTTGCTGGTTTGATTCCCAGTCTTGGCACATGCCTGGGTTGTGGGCCAGGTCCCCAGTTGGGGGCATGTGCAAGAGGCAACCAATCAATGTTTCAGTCCCCCTCTCTCTCTCCCTCCTCCCCACCCTCTAAAAGCAAATAAATAAAATCTTTTTAAAAAAGTGGTTGTCTATTGGAAGCCAGAAATTATGCCATTGTATAACAGCCTCTCATCTCCACTGAAGCTGAACAGAAAACGGGAAAACGGGCAAAGATCCCTGGTTCACTTACCCTGCAGCAGGTATTCCATCATGTTAATGGTACCACCAGTGACAGGCATCATGGTGACGGGAGGTGCCTCCATAGTGTCTGATTAAGCTGAAGAACTTAGACTGGATTCAGAGTCCCCAATAAAGTAAAGTACAGGATACACCTGGAAAAGTTATTACATCAGAGAGGTGGAGACACCAAATCGGCTTGACAGCAAAAGAGTCATTCACTCACTGAAAACTTTTTGAGTAACTGCTATAGGCCAGTTTCAGAAACTGATGATACAAAAATAAAGGAGACGTGATAATGGAGTTACAATATATTCTCGTCTCAAGGTCTAAAACACCTCTAAAACTGTTCTGTGCGATCTTGAGGAAGTCATCAAACTTCTCACTCTGGGACTCTATCTTCCTTATAAAACGGGGCCAACGATATTAAAAAAAAACCCCAAGGTTTTAGCACTCAGATGACATAAAATTAACATGCAGAAGAACTGAATGGTGACTTAAGGGGCTTGTCCACTAATAAAGATATTGAGACTCGGAGAGGCAATCAGGGACACACAGCAAGACGGTGGCAGATGCTGCACCAGACAAAAATCTAGGCTTTCCGCCTCTCTGATAAAGCCTTTCAAAGCGAGCCAGGCGGAAGCGTGAAATTCTTTTATACCGGTTTATGTCTTCCTAAGCCAACATGGAGAACACGTGCCCACTTACACCAGAAACACACCTACACGCGTTCCTGCCTCTTCTCGCAGAGCGGAGTTATATCCACCCAAGCACCTCCAAGATTTTGAGAGACAACTATCACACACCTCTAAAGTTAAAAGCCCTGGTATCTGGTAACACTTACTCCTCCTTTTCCAGCTTCCGGCCAGAGCCGGACGTCGCGCAAACCGTCACTGAGGGGCCCCGCAACGTAAGGGTGCCGAGAGGGCTTAAAAATAGCTCTTTGCCCGGCAATCGGGAGCGCATGCGCAATGCTGCCTCAGGGAAGATGGCGGACTCCTTTGACGTGTGTTTCTGGGCGTTGGCGGCAGAGCGGGGTGGGGAGTTGACGTCATAGGCCGTTCTCCAGAAAAATATTTTTTTAAAAGTTCGGAGACCCAGAGATGTTTTTGTCTAGGAAACCTCTTGGACCTGATGGGGAAAAAGAGCCTGGGATAGGGAGCTGCAAAAAAAAAGAGATTGTTATAAAACACTTTTTGTTGGGTACCTGAAGGTGAAAATGAAAGACCCTCTTTACTGCTTAGAATAATGTTTCGAACAATTAGAGAGCTCAGCAATATGCGTAGTTTTTGTTCACTTTGCTGTGGATGTTTTGCTTCAATTTAAAAAAAGGGAGAGATCTGACTAGTGTGGCTCAATGGGTTGGACGCCGTCCTGTAAATGGCAATGCCCGGGATTGATTCTCCTTCTCACAAGCCGAAATTGCAGGTCTCCGGTTGGGGGCCTGCTAGAGGCAACCAATCTATGTTTCTCTTACACATCAGAGTCTCTCCCCTTCTCTCTTTTCTCCCTCCCTTCCCTTCTATATAAAAGTGAATAAGAATTAAGTCTTAAAAATAAAAATAAAAACCCAGGGAGAACCCCAGCTGTGTAGCTCACGCATCATCTCCATAGGCCAAGGTTATAGGTTCAATCCCTGGTCAGGGGCACAGACAAGAATCAACCAATGAATGCATAAATAAGTGGAACAACAAATTAATGTTTTTCTCTCTCTTGCTCTCAAGTCAATAATAAAAATCTAGGAGATAAGTAAATGCAAGGAATATTTATTGAACACTGCTTATCTGTCAAGCATGTAAGATGCAGACAAAGTGGGCACTAGAGTTAGGTGACTAAGGCACTTTACTGGAGAGAAAAATTTAAGCAACACCAAAAATGTCAGTAACTGAGATAAATAATATACATTACAAACTTAATACAAGAGAATACTTAATAAACAATATATCAAAAATTTAAAACTGATCTTCATAGCAGCCCTATGAGCCAAGTGTAATGATTACTAGAATTTTACAGATGGGAAAACGTAGGCAACAAAAACTTAAGTAACATGCAAGGGAGTGGATAGGCAGGGATATGGCTACCTGAGCTGCTGTCTTCAGAGCTCACCTCTTCACTACTGCACAAAACTGTCACTCCTAGCTCTAGTTCCCTCACTGTAACCTGTACTATTTTCCATGTATTCGTTTTTAAAAAGTGAACATTTTTTGAAAAACTATTGTGTCTTAGACATTTTTGTTAGTTGTTGGCTGTCTCTGCTCTCAAAAGAGATCTAGGCAAGATGTGGCGATCAGAGAAAGGAAACAGTTCCATGTGATTGAATCGATGATACATAAACGACTCAACTGCTTTGGAAGCAATCAGGACACTTGATCTACCTTGTGGGCATCAGAGAAGGATCCCCAGAAAAGGTAATTAATGCCCAAAGTAACTTGAAGGAAAGGTAGATAGATGTCAGCCAGATAAAGAAATGCAGAATGTGAATTCCAGGGAATGAAACAACATGTACAAAAGGTCATTGAATTAAATAGAATTAAGATATAGAAATTGACATTGGGAGAGGTAAGAAATGTCTGGAGAAGGGGTCAGTTCCAGATCCTGAAGGACTTTGCATGTCAGACTAAAGCACAGATACGGGCTTTAAAAAGACCCCTCTGGCTGAAATGTGAAGAAAAGCTTGGGAAAGGAGGCCCTATAGAAAAGAACAGTCGGGAACTTTGGCATAACTCCAGCTGAGAGATAATTGCAGAAGAAAAGACAGGTTTTAAAAATATAAAAGAGTAACCAGAAATAAAGACAGGGAGAGGGAGTCACACATATCTATATTCCTACCTTAGGTGACCACGGTAGGGCTCTTTTCTGTGCTAGGAAACAGTATAGGTGAGGCAGGAAAGATGAGTTCACACGTAGACACACTGAGCCTGAGGTTTTTATGGGAAAACCAAATGGCAATGTCGAGACCGAGTTCAAAGCAGAGAGAGCTGGGCTAGAGATATAAATTTCACTGTCAGAGCTTCACAGATGGTAGCTGAAAGCACAGGAATAAATGAGATCACCCTGAAAGAGTGCAGCATAGGAAGAGAAGATGGCTAAAAGCTGGACCTTGCAAATGACTCAGACGATTATTAGAGCTGCGCATCGACAAGACTTAGATGTGCCTCCTGATCAGCCTGGTGGTTCCCGATATTGGCAGAGTGACAAGCTCTTGGTGCAGTAATTAACCAGTGGAGGAGGTTGTAAAATTGCTGGGTGCTCTTTTCCTATAGACACTAACTTCAGAATGGAAAGTTCAGTGAATAATGAGTTCTTTAAGGCACCATAGTCTTCACTCAGATTTTAACCAGCAGTGTGAAATAGGGTTAAACGTTAAAAAAAAAAAAAAAAAAAAAGACAGGAAATGGGTGAACAATATGGTAAAATTTGGACAAGGCCTAGGAGTTACAGGGATGTTTCCCTGACGACATGAAGTCTGTAGCTTGGAATGGGGCTCATTCCTGTCCTCTGTCACTACCCAGCTGTGCAACCTTGGACAATTCACTTTCTCTCTCTCTCGGCTTCCTTTTTTTTTTTTTTTGTAAATTAGAGATTTGAAAAGTTTTCTAAGTCAGAGATTGCAAAAATAAAATGAGATGTATATGAAGCACTTAGCATAGTGCCTGGCTTAGTGTAAGCAATCAATAAATGGTAGCTATTATTATTAGTATTTGAGCAAGCACATGTGACTACGATATCTTCTCACCGGTTAGAGTCATGAGCTCCAGGAAAGCAGGGGCTGTTTTATTCACCGCAGTGTCCCCAGCTCCTCGAATGATGCCTGACATTGTATAGGCACTTGACAAATACTGTTTTTGTTGGGAAAATGATTGGTAGAGAGCAGAGGGAAGCAGAGGGGTTATTAAGTGATTTTCTTGGCCTCCTACACTTAGTTAGCACTGGATTTGGTGGTGGACCTAAGTCCTTACATTCCAGGCAGGAAGGCAGGGGACACTGTGCCTTTCCTCTAGGTATGTGCCACTCAGTATGGCAGCCACCAGCCATATGTGCTTACTGAACACTTGAAATGTGACTGGTTTAAATTGAGATTTTGTAGACTTATTATGAAAAAAAATGTGAAATATCCCAATAATTTTTATATTGATTACATGTCAAAATGATATTTTGGATATTTGGGGTTTAATAAAAAATATTCAATTTAATTTTACCTGTTTCTGGTCACTTTTTTTTTAATGTGGCTACTGGAATACTTAAAATTACATGTGTGGCTCACGATACTTTTCTATCGGACAGCAGTGCCATAGGATCTGGATTTAAAGGTGTGGATTTAGAGCCAGACAGATCTAGGCTCGAATCCTGGCCACTGCTAACTAGTCAAGCCGCTTCACTCCGCAGGCCTTTAGCAGGGTGCGCCGTGTGCTGTATGTTACAGGTAAGCCAGGAATCAGATATCAGGAGAATGGTTCAGGAACTGTGCAATGTTTTGGGACAGATCTGAGAAGGATGGAACATCTATCTCTCTTCAAGTACATAAAATTATGGCAAAGTCAACAAGGAGAGAGGAGAGGAGAGGAGTGCCTTACATGCAGTGGGCATCAGGTGCCAGCCACTTTATACATATTTATCTCACTGAAATCTCACAACAATGGGTACTTTAACTCACACAACAGATGAGGGAACAGCGGTTACTTGCTAATAAGTGGTAGAGTCAGGATTAAAACTCAGACCTGCCTGCCTTCAGAGACTTCACTTACTGTCTGAAGCTGCTCGCCCTCCGAAGAAAAATCTGACTTATTTTGTGTAGTTTCAGAGAACAGGACTAGAAATGCTGGGTGGGAATTACAGGAGACATTCCAGCTTCATTTAAGGAGCAACTTATCTCAGTGATGGTATCAGTAATGGAAAGGACTGCCTGGATGAAAAGTAAACCTCTGTCCAGGGAAAATATTAAAGCAGAGATTATGGTAGAAAGAATTCTTGCCTGGAGTAGAAAACTGAACTATTCCATTGTCTCAGTTCTTAGACATTATTCACTCTAAGTCACAGCATTTACTTAATAACAGAGTTTCAGACAATTGAGAAACACCTCCATATATATACATACATGTGTATTATAAGACAAAGCCTAATAAACATGGGACAAAGTACATGTTGGAGTTGAAAAAATATGGTAGTTGCACCTTATGATTTCATAATTCATAGAGATACCTTGCCTTAGTAATTCTCCACCTTTGGATTTTTTTTCCTATTATGAAAACAGTAGCATCGTTATTCATAGTAATCACCAAGAGCAAACACCCAATGACAAATAACAAATGATACAATTCTTACTCTTAAGGAGTTTGGTTTGCTGAGAGACAGGTAAGACATCCCAGGTTACTTGTGCCTAGTAGTCTTCAATGGCTGCTGACTCAAGAGTTTGCCTCCCTGCCTCTGGGTGACAGGCCGTATCAGTCATTTCATCCTCTTATTAATCTTAAGGCGGGGACCTAAGAAAGTCTGTTTGCTGCAGAAGGGTAATCGACCTATTTACTTGCTCCTTTCCACTTAGCCCAGAGAACCCAGCCCCAGCCTCTGGCTGACCAGGTGTTGAGGTGCCCCAAGGGGAATAGGCTATAATAGTTAATGTATTACACATATCCATAAAAGATTAACAATTAGCTCTGTTTTAGCTGAACTGTAACTGTCTGTTTGGGTTTTTCCCCTCCCGGGTCTGTCTGAGGACCTGAGGACGTCAGCTCTGTTTTCTGTCTGAAGATAATTAACCCATGAATTTCCTAAACGGAGACCCTTTGACAGCTCCCCTTCAGTGTGCATGTACTGGGTACCAAAATAGCCCTGCGGTAAGCAGTTTCTGGGAATCTGGATCATAAGTTTACTCCTCATACCAGACTTCTGAAGCATGTGGTATTCTTTTAGTCTCATAGATGCAAGAATTTTGTCTGTCACTCAGTATCTTTGGAAGTAGAAAGGTTTGTTTCTGGACCCTTTCATCATCATTAGCCCCTTTCTTGGGCCATCGTCTGCACTGTCGACTCAGACATTTCCAGGGGGAGACTCTTTGTATGGCCCATAGAAGAAGACCAAAGAGACTCGGTGGAGAAGCAGGAGGGCACAGTTTAACATGCTGGTGTCCAGTGTTTAAGATGGGCCATGGAGGCAGGCTGATTGGGTTAAGGTTCTATCACTGTCTAGCCATGTAAGTGTGGGCAAGTTACTTCGCATCTGTTAATCTCATGTTCTCATCACTGATGCAGAGAATAGTACTTCCCTCATAAGGTTGTTATGAGGATCTGACTGATACACTCTGTGCATAGCAAGTATCAATGAAAATTCAAGCTATTCCCAATATTGGGGGATTTGGACTCTACTAAATATGGGTTAAAAACAAACAAACAACTCTGGCTGGTGTGGCTTGGTTGTTGAGTGCTGGCCTGCAAATCAAAAGTTTGCTGGTTCCATTCCCAGTCAGGGCACATGCCTGGGTTGCGGGCCAGGTCCCCAGTAGGGGGCGTGCAAGAGGCAACCACACATCGATATGTCTCTCCCTCTTTCTCCCTCCCTCACCTTCTTTAAAAAATAAATTTAAAAAATTTAAAAAGACAAAAAAAAGAACAAACAAACAGTGATGGGTCATGTCTGGACTCAGCTACATACTGGTTGGTGTGTGGCCTTGATCTAGTCACTTGATGTCCTCAAGTCTGTTTCTCACTATGTAAAACAGGAAGGGTTTCTACTTAACAGAAATGCTGTGAAGAGCATAGATGATATACACAAAGTGTTTAGCATTAGTAGTTGTTTTTAGACACTGCCTTCAAGTAGCTTGGTTGAAGAGGCAGGTCATAAACATTAAAGAGAGAACTAAGGAAAAGAAAGTTTTAAGGAGAAGTGGCATGTCTTTATATGAACACAGCAAGGCAAACTGTGGAATACAACTCAGTGAACACTTATTGTGTGCCCACTGTAGTCCAGCTGTTGTTCTGAGCTCTTGGACTCTGAGAATAATCAACAGCCTAAATCCCTCCCTTGACAGATCCTATAATTAGTAATAAAATGTTATATAGCATTGGAAATGGTTACAAAAGAAATAATGTGAAAAATACTTACAGTGTCAACTAAAAAAGCCAGTTACAAAGTCATACATGCAAGATGATTTTAACTACATAGAGTCTTCAAAACATCTGAGCACAGAGACAGAAAGCAAAACATTATAATGCTAATAATAATGGTCTTTGGTTAATAAGGCCAGATATTATTTTTCCTCCACTTGTCTCTGTTTTCCAAATTTTTGATGAGCATGTGTTATTTTTTTTAAAATTAAAACAAATCAAATGTCCATTTACAGGTAAATGGATAAACAAATTATAATATATTTGTACAATGGATTATTACTCAGCAATAAAAAAGAACAAGCTAATAATATATGCAACAAGCTAGGTGAAGCTTACATTCTTAGTGAAAGAAGACAGACACAGAAGAATATATAATTTGTGACCCCATTTATATCATGTTCTGAAGCAGACAGAACTGACCTGTAGGGAAAGCACCCAGAGCTCTGCGTGCCTGGAGTGAGGAACGGGAAGAATTGATTGCAAAGGGACACAGGGAGCTTGTTGGGGAGATAGAAATAGTCTATATTTTGGTTGTAGTGGTGGTTATTCAGGTGTGTATTTGTCAAAACTCATAAGCTGTACATTTAAATCGGTGCATTTTAATTGTATGTAAATGAAGTTGATTGAAATAATGAAAAAATTATAATTGTTTTCTGGTTACAAGAGCATTACATGCTCGTTGTAAGAAATTCTTAAATTTTAGAAAAAAATTCTAATATTTAGGAAAAAATTAGTTTATCCATTCTGAAAAATCGGGAAGTCACTCTAAGCACAGCGCTTGGTACACAGGAAGCATCGGTAAACCGTGAAGCAGAGTGAGGGAGAGAATTAGCTGCGTTAGGAAGCAGAGAAGAGTGGATAGAGTGGGACACCAGAATCTGTAAGTCTAAGAGGAGCCCTGCTGGAGGGTGAGGCTGTCAGGAGTGACAGGACAGGTATGTGACCCCTATGGGACCCCAACAGGTGAGAAAGAAGTGAGAACAAAGGCCAGAGTAGGGGAACTAATAAGGAATTGTGTTTGATGGTCTCTTCTGCTTGTTCTTAGGGTTCTCTCTTCCCATTTCACTGGGAAAAGAGTGAGAATGTGGCATGACAAAAATCATAGTGGCAGAGAAAAGTAGAGAACAGATGAAGAAGGAAATGGACATAGGGCCCTCGGTAATGACCGAGTCATCCATGGAGCTAATTCCCACCATTGCTGTCTTTCCTGCTTGGCCCAAGTATCACTGACTGATCCCACCTATTTGTCCTTGTGAATAGAACTATATCAGTAAGCAATTATGCACCAAAAACCCACAGAAAGTCCCATCTTGGCATAATTTGCAGATGCAGTAATGGTTGAAGACTTAGAACCCAGCTTCCACCATAGTGGGGAAAACAGAACTAATAATAGCTCTTAATAGTGCACATGTACACAGCACTCTACAGTTCACCCAGTACTTTTCATTTATTTCAGCCCTTTCTCCCACCATCGGGGGAAGTAAGAGAGAAGAGGAGGGGTAACATGGTACAGGATAAAGAGGCAGACACACTTCTTCTAGGCTGCGGTACCAGCTCCATCTCCTATGATGAACCAGATGACCTCAAGCGGTGACATCCTCCCTTATGGCCATTATGAAGATAAGAGGAAGTGTGTATGACACACCTGCACAGTGGAATGTTCTGCAGCTGTGTGGCTGGGGTCCCAGTCATCCCAATTTTATGGATGTCAACATGGCTCAGTGCAAGTCATGAAAAAACTGAGCTGGAGCTGAGACTTTCTGAGAAATCTCCAAGTTAGAAGAATTCTTCATCACTGTTGTCTGCTCTTCACTCAGGAGAAGCAGGAATGGGCTGTGTAGGGAATAGAGACCATGCCTAATGGGTGACTTAGGGAAAGACCTGACGTGAAATTACAGGATCATGAACTTAAAAGTGAGCCCTCAGCCTTAGTCTAGCTCCTTCTCCTCCACCCCATAGAATGTATGGGGAAACCAAGGCCCAGGGAGCAGAAGGAACTTACCTAAATGACTCAGCATAGAGTGGAAAGCCCTGAACAGAATTTTTCTTGCTATTTCCTTCTGTACCCAAGCTCTTTAATCACACAGACCTGGTGTAGATTCCTGACCCTGCACCAACTAGCTGATGTGACATCTCTGATACTCAGGATCTGCGTTTGTAAAATGAAATAATTGCATCTACCTCACTGGTTTGCTGTAACTATTAAATTACCTAGTGCATATAGAGGGCACAATGGTTTAAATGTATATACATTTCCCATCTTACAGACAAGGAACTGAGACTTGTTGAAACTTCCCTTGGTTCAAGATTGTACCTAAGGCCAAAAAGAGAGCCCAGAAAAAGTTGGAGGAACCTCTGGGTAAGAACTGGGTGGGCACAGGACAAGCCAAGCTCACCCTAAATCTGTCGCTGGGAGCCACCCAGAAGCTCAGGAAGACACTAGCCACAGTGACCTTCCCTGCCTCTGCCACCTCAGTGCACAAACAGGTTGTGAAACACCCTCGCAGTGACTCAGCCTGGGGGCCTGTTCTGCTGGTCAGCGAGGGCAGGCCGGGGCTGTTTGGATGAGCCTTGAAAGGACATTATGTCTAACAAACACATTGCTTGTCAAAGACCCAACTGGGGTACCAAGTACAGACTGTGGACTCTGGTTCCTAAGGCGTCACAGATGACTGAACTGGGGTGCCTAAGTTGTATATATCTCTTGGTTGTTATTCCAGTCTAAAAACTGTCCAAGGTCAATGTCAGAAACAGGGCAATGTGTTAGAGACTGGGGAACTCCTATTTCTCAAGAGGCTGCTTGATATGGTGACCAGGGCCTGGACTTTTGGTGTCCACATTACGCAGACCTGGGTTCAGATCCTGGCTCTGCTGCTTATTGTACTTGCAACCTTAGGCAGATAGCTCACCTGGATGAATTTCAGTTTCCTTATTGTATAAAATGCCCACCTTGCACAATTGTCTTGGACATAAAAGATGTAAATTTCACAGAACATAGAAAACTCTTCATAAACTGTCATGAGGATCCTGTGCTAATATCTTCCACTTTTTCCACTCCAGATTGAAATTGCACCTCCCTAGCTAAGGATTGCAGTGGCAATTTTGCACTCGTGGAAGCAACTAATACAGCCCTGGCCAGTGGTTCAGTTGGTTGCAGCATTGTCCCATACACCAAAAGTCTGTGGGTTCAATCCCCGGTCAGGGCACATACCTTGGTTGCAGGTTTGATCCCTGTTCAGAGCATGTATGGGAGGCAACCAACTGATGTTTCTCTCTCCCATCAATGTTTGGCTCTCTTTCTCCTCCTTTCCTCTCTCTTTAAAATTAATAAACATATCCTCAGGTGAGTGTTAGAAAAAAAATCCCTACCTCTGTACTCAAGAGTTTAATACTTTCTTAAAAACTAAATATGCAACTACCATACAAGCCAGCAATTGCAAACCGGTACGTTTATCCCAGAGAGATGGCACACTAAGACAAAAACTTGTACGTGAATGTATAGAGTGGTTTTGTTGGTAGTAGCTAAATCCTGGAAACAATCCAGATGTTCTAAATAGGTGAATAGTTAAAGCATGCTATATCGATGGACTGTGCCTCAGCGTGGAATACTATTCAGAAATTAAAAAGAATGATATATGGATACACACAACAATCTTAATGAATTTCCAGAGAATTGTGCTAAGTGAAAAAAAGTAATCCCAAAAGGTTACACTTGGTACAATTCATTTTTGTACCATATCTCTCTAGAGCCTGTGTAGAATTCCTTAAAGTGACATTTGAGACCCCTCATAACTGTATTAGTCAGAAGTCTTCTAGTTGCAAGTGACAAAGAGCCACCCTCCTGTAACTCAGGAGGCTAGGTGGGGGCTTCAGGCCGGTCTGGACCAGAAACTCAAAAACAACCGTCAGGAATCTCTCTCTCTCTCTCATCATCTCTGTCCTCCCAGCTCTCTATCTCTGTCTTTGTTTCTGTGTCTTTAATCTCTAAACTTGACTGCCTTTTCTCTTAGTTTTTCTGGTGAAGCAGAGATTCTTTTATTCCCAAAAGTTCCAACAAATGTGCGGGGCAGATTCTCACTGGCCTAGCTCAGGTTATGTGTACATCTTTATGTCAGTCAATGTTGTGTTCTAATCGGGCAAGTCAGTGTTGTTCGCTCACATCTGGAAACACACAGGTGGGGTCAGGCCCACCAGAAAGCAGAACGAGAATAGGATTCGTGGATCTTTAAAGCAAAACAGGAGTAGGTGCCCTGGCTTGTGTGGCTCAGTGGATTGAGTGTGGGCCTGAGAATCGAAGGGTCACCGGTTTGGTGCCCAGTCAGGGCACATGCCTGGGTTGTGGGACAGGTCCCCAGTGTGGGGTGTTTGAGAGGCAATCACACATTGATATTTCCCTCTTTTTCTCCCTGCCTTTTCCTCTGTCTATAAATAAAATAAAAAATAAAATAAAATAAAATAAAATAAAATAAAATAAAATAAAATAAAATAAAATAAAATAAAATAAAACAGGAGTAGGCTGTTTCCAAAAGCTACAGAAGAGGCTGGGTGGGTAGGTGCTAACATCCTCTCCTGGATGTTTGGCTGGGATTCAGTCTGTCCTTGCCATGGCCCAGCATGGCTCTGGGGGTTGTTTACAACTCAGGGTCCACTCTGATCCGTTGGTGCCTATGCCCTTCTGGTTTTTAAATATTTTTTAAAATATTGTATTTATTTATTTATTGTAGAAAGAGGGGAAGGAAGGGAGAAAGACAGGAAGAGAAACATCGATCCACTCACTGCCTCTCACATGCCTCCAACTGGGGACCTGGCCTGCAACCCAGGCACACGCCCTCGTCAGGAATGGAACTGGCAACCTTTCAGTCTGCGGGAGGATGCCCAACTCACTGAGCCACACCAGTCAGGGCTAGTTTATAACTGTTTTGAACATTACCCCTTTTTTCATTTTCACCAAATGAATAGTCTTGCCCCAATTTTTTAACTTGCTCAGCCAGATCATCTGTTCCTGCCCCCAGGTAGTCACATGCCCTATGACCCAACCCCACTTGCTTAGGACATCACTCCCGAAGAAAGAGGCTGCAGCTCCTTTCAAGCCTGCTGGTCTTCAAAGACCAGCTGAACTCCCAATTCTCCCACCCATTACCTCCATGGGCCTTCCTGACTGCCCCCACTGGACCTGACCTCCAGCCTGCCCCACCCCACCTGCATCAGCTTTGATAGCACTTCTCACACTGTCTCCTTCCTTGAAACTAGACTGCGACCTGCCTTTGCCGCCCCTATGGGACTCTAAGTTGTTGGAAGACGAGGACTGCACCTTATTAATCTTTCTATTTCCTAAAGTCTGTCACAGCGCCCCTCTCCACTTATTTGGTCCTGTTACATTGGGCGAACCCTTTCACCTGTTTGAGCCTTGGTTTATTCTTTTGTAAAATAGGGGTGATAATGTCCCTTACCTCGTTTTTTTGTGTGTGTGAGGACTGAAACACATACATACATGATTTATTGAGCTCATATGTACTGTGTGTCAGAGACATGACGTGCCTTATGAAGGGCAAATACCTGGTGCTGGCAAACCTGGGGTTTAAATGTCCCTTTTCAAACAGTCTGTGCTCCTAACCACTATTCCAAACGGCCTCCCTCACAGGAGAGGGACATGGTCTGGCACAAGGTGAAACACAATGAATGTTGCTAAATACTTAACTCTGTTGAATTGAATCAGAATCCGCTTTGGCTGCACTTTCCCCCGGACTGTGGTTTGTCCCTCTCCTGTGCATCCCGCCTGTGTCATCAGCCCACGTGACACACGCCCCCCCTGGGGGCCCCACTTAGTTCCTGCTGACCTGGAATGTGTCTTCGCAGCACTCCCATAAACTGGGAGGGGCTCGTGGGCAGTAAATCCTGAATCTGGGAGCACTGACTCCAACCCCAGCTGGAACTCTGGCCAAGGGAGATGCTGTCTGCTAGGGGAGGGGGCTGTGTGAGCCTTCCCATCCTCCCCCATCCAGAGGAGTCCAAGGTCTAGGGCTGCAGGTTTCCTGTCTTGAAGGTATTGCTCACCCTTTGGTGATAAAACTATTCCATTGCGAGCCTCCTTGCTGCATAACAGCCTTCCGGTTAGATATTTGGGAAAAGCGCAAGGTGGGGTCTGGATCTACCAAACTCACATTCCTGCTCCTGGAAACATTTTTCCCCCAAAGTTACTTGTTATCCTTTGACCGAGCAGTCGATATGTGCCAAGCGTTGTACTTACCATGTTATGTGCCTTATTTAATTCAGGATTTCTCAACCTTGAGACTGTTGAGTCTTTGGACCGCACGATTCTTTGTTGTGAGGGACTGTCCTCTGCACTGCGGAATGCCCAGCATCATCCCTGGCCTCTACTAGATGCTGGTAGCACCCTTTCTTTTACACTGACCAAAAAATGTCGCCAGGCTTTCCCAAATGTCCTGTGGGGCAAAAATCACTGCAGGGTGAGAACCACCCGTTTAACCGAATGTGCCCCACAATGCACTGCGGCTGGGAAAACAGACTGTGAGACAGACTGTGCAACATGTTGCTGCTTTGCTAGCATTCTTAAGCGTGGAAGGAAGATCTAGAAGATAAATTCTACAAAACACACACAAAAACGGTAGTACTCTGTAGGGGTGGATTATTAGCAACTTTTATTTTTCTTATTTCTGCTTATTTGTATTTTAAAAAATAATGAATAGAAAACATCTCTTTTTTTTTTCCTTTTCTAATTCCCCAAAGGAATGAAATTTACTTACAGGAAATATATGTAATAACATAGTGAACAATACATTACAATTTTAAATATTAGGGCCAGCATTGGCACATAAATTACTAAAACCGGTTAAAGAAATCAGAAATAGACTCACCCTGTTTAGTCGATTGATTTTCAGCAAAGGTAACTATATAGTTGAATGGAGAAAAGATAGTTTTTTCAAGAGATGGTGCGGGAACAACTGGATATTTGAAGGAAAATAATTAACCTCTACCATTACCTTATACCACACACAAACATTAACATGAAATGAACCATGAATCTAAATGTTAAAGTTAAAATTTCTGGGAAAAGAAACCCACAAGAGGACATATCTATGGTCTTAGATTAGGCAAGATTTTTTAGAACACAAAACTCCTGAATCACAAAAGAAGAAAAAAATGATATATCGAGATCCATCAAAATGAAAATCTTCTGCTCTTCCAGAGAATGAAAAAGCAAGCCGTAGGTTGGGAGAAAACATTTGCAATTCATATATTGACAACATACAAAGAACTCTTACTACTTAAAAACAAGAAAACAAACAGCCCAATATAAAAAGTCAGCAAAAGAGTTAGAGACATTTCAACAGATATACAAAATATAAAAATGGTCAATAAGTACATGAAAAGCTCAACATCATTAATTATCACAAAAATACAAATTAAAAAAATATGAGAAACCATTATACACCCACACAAATGGCTAAAATTTTAAAGGCTGACAATGTCAAGCGTTAACAAGCATTTCAGAGCAACTGGAACTCCCCTATATATTGCCGGTAGGAATACAGAATGGTATGCCACTTTGGAAAATGATCTGGAAACTTCTTTCTTTTTTAAAATTGTTTTTATTGTTTTTCAAGTACAGTTTTATGCCTTTTCCCCCCTCCTGGAAATTTCTTTTTTTTTTTTTTAAGATTTTATTTATTTATGTTTAGAGGGGAAGGGAAGGAGAGAGGGAGAGAAACATCAATGTATGGTTGCCTTTCGTGCATCCCCTGCTGGGAACTGGCCTGCAGGGAACTGGTCTGCAACCCAGGCATGTGCCCTGACTGGGAATCGAACCACGATTGTCTGGTTCGCAGGCCCGTGCTCAATCCACTGAGCTACACCAGCCAGGGCTCTGGAAATTTCTTATAAAATTAAATATATGCTTCTTATATGTCACAACAATTTCACTTCTATGTTTTTACCCAAGAGAAATGAAAACATGCCCACACAAATAGCAGCTTTGTTCATAGTGGCCAAAATTGCAAACACTCAAATGCCAAACGGCTGGTGAGTGGTAAACAAACTGTGATGTATCCACACAACAGTATTCTACCCAGCAATAAAAAGGAAGAAGGACTGATACACACAACAGGACCAATCTCAAGCATTAAGCTGAGAGCCAGCCACAAAAGATTACACAGTGAATGCTTCCATTGATGAAATTCTAGAAAAGTTAAAACTACAATGGCAGATCAGTGAGTGCTGAGGGACGGGGCTGGCGGAAGAAGATAACATTTTGAGAGGAGGGAAGATGAAAATATTCAATATCATGATTGTGGCTCATGATTATGGTGATGGTTACATAACTGTGTCCGTTGCTCAAACCTCAATGAAATGTTCGCTTAAAATGGGGAAATTTTACTGCATGCAAATTATACTTCCATAAGACTCACTTAAAAATGTTTGATGCCATGACAAACCTATTGGAATGACTAAAGTGAAAAAGACCAACCCATATCAAGTGTGGAAGATGTGGAGCTACTGGTACTCTGGAATGTTGGTGAGTTTAAAACATTGCAACCACTTTAGGAAACTAACTGTTCAGCAGTTTTTTTGTGACTTTACATATACATTTGTTATGTACACGGAAATTCCACTATTAAGGGGTTTACCAAGAGAAAAAGCAAATATACGTCCTCAAAAACACTTCTAACTGAATATTCATAGCACCTTCATTTAAATAGCCCCCAAATGGAAACAAGCCAAAGGTCAACTCACTGGGGAACAGAGGAACAACCTGTGGTGTATTCATACAACGAAGTAACACTCAGCTGCAGAAAGGGAAGATCTACCAATGTGGGAAGCTCACGAATCAACTGTAAAAACATTATGCTGAGCAGAAGAAACCATATAGAAAAGTACCTACTTTATCATTCCATTTATTCTAAATGAATATATAGAAAAAGCCAACTAATCTGTATCAAATGCAGAACTTCTTAGAAGGAATGGCAAAATAGATCCATTGAAGATATCCGAGCAGGAGAATTACAGATGCAAGACTGTTCGAAAAGATGACTTAAGACTGGTTTGATGGGATTAAAACAATAAAACTCATTGGTTTTCTCTCTCATATAATTTGTTCTTTTTTTTCATTTTAAAAAATGTTAAGAAGTGTTTTAAAAAAGTCACTATAATTTATTCCAATACCATGGTCCAGGCATTGTTTCAGCATTAACCATCTTAGATTTAGAGAAAACACTTCTGCTTTTTTTCCTGTTTCTTTCTTTGATATAATCATTGTTTTTCTATTTACCAGGGGACCCCAAAACAGAACTTTATCATTTCTCTCTATTTATTCCTTAAGGTGACATATCTTTGAAATTTCAGAATCATTCTTAATTTGTGTATCATGAAATTAAAGGAAGAAACCAGAAAAATGGAATAAAGTCTGTTGATTCCCTAATTCTTCTCAAATGCCTCTTCTTCGGAAATGTTTAAATTACAATAACTTTACAGTATTGCTTTATACTCATATATAAGTCATCATCTCTCAAGAAGCAATGAGGTTATCCATGTAAGTCTTCTAACTTTGTCGGTATA
This sequence comes from Artibeus jamaicensis, assembly GCF_021234435.1. NCBI lineage: Eukaryota > Metazoa > Chordata > Mammalia > Chiroptera > Phyllostomidae > Artibeus > Artibeus jamaicensis. The sequence goes on from NW_026522057.1 coordinate 13,997,119, forward strand.
GTTTTTATCAATAGCCAAACTCTCTTTACTAATTGGACAAGTTATGATTGTTATTAATTCTTTTCTCCAATTAGTTGTCAGTTTATCTGATGGCTGCTGTATTCATTAGCAACTGCACTAGCATTAAAATAGTGTCTTAAGCCTAGTGTAGTGATTCATTTTGTTACATTTGCTTTTGCTCTAATTTTTGAATGTACAGCTTTGTGATTTGCTAATAAAGAAATGAGTGATTAGCAACAATAACAAACTGACCTGTCGTGACAGAAAGCAGAGAGCACTTGTCTGGGGGATGCAAAGAGGGGTTTGGGGGCTCATCTGGGTGGTGGTTGCATAGGTGCGTACTTCTATCAAAACTCATTGAACTCTGTGCATTTAAAACGTGTGCATGTATTGCATGCAAATTATATTTCCATAAGTTTGATTTGAAAGGAATTATAAATCAGGGTAGGGAAATGCACCTTAGAGGAGAATAGAGAGTAAAACTCAGAGGGGTTAGAGGGTCCTGCTTTGGTTGGTGTGTGACTGACTCTTAGCTTTATTTCCCCAAAATCTAACCTATTTTTAAGGCTTATCCGAAATGCCACGGTTTCTAGGAAACTTCCCTGGCTTCACCAACCCACAGAGATTTACCTTTGAAGTCAATGTTAATTCTGCACATTAATATTAAAAATCCTCCGTAAACAAGTATAGTGTTTTCAGTGTATTAAATGTTTTTAGCCCATTATCTCAGCTGATTCTCACCTTAACCACCAACCAGTCAGGACAAGGATTATTCTTCCCCCTTTAGAAATGGGGAAAGTAAGGCTCAGGAAGGAATGTAACTTACCTAACTCTTATAGCCACAAGTTGAAATACAGCCCAGCCTAGTACCTGAGCCTCCGACGCTCCTTCCCCTGTACTGCAGTGGAGTGGTGGGTGGAGATCGCCCTAGCCAAAATGTCTAGAACTTCTGGTAATTTGCTTGGGAAATTCCTGGGTAATATTGATATTGTTAGACCTCAGCTGCCACAGCTGTAAAATGGGTAAATCTCTGCTCTGCCCATGTCTCAGGGTTGTGGTCAGGATTGCTTAGAATAGTCTCTGGATGATACGTTATCAATTAACATTTATTGCAATTAACAAGCACTTACTGAGCACTTACTCTGGGAATATGGTAGATGCTGGGGATACAACCGTGAACAAGGAGACAGGCAAGAAACAATAAAGATCACAGCAGATGCTAAAGAGAAGAGAAGTGGAAGGCAGTGGAGCCAGACTGAGAAACAAGGGTCCAGACCCTGATGAAATGATATAAAGGGTGAGAACTTAAGGTTTAGAAGAGCTCGTCCCATGCAGGTCTGGGAGAAGAGCACTCCAGGCTGTGGGAATTCAATATTATCTTGCATTTCACAACCTCACTTTCACAGATGTGAGAACGGAGGCTGTTAGTCTAAGAACAGGACATCGACCCAACCCGTCTTCCACCAAAGGGAGGAACTGAGTTAACGAAACAGGCTTTCTGTAAGAATATTCACATCTGACCCTGACAGTAATAATTTTTTATGGTAATGTTCCCATTTTATTGATGAGGAAATTAAAGAAAGCTATCCAAGATCACGTCCTCGGCTCTGTTTATTTATACTGTGCCTCATTCCAGATGGACTTGCACTCAGATTTGAGCCTTGTCTGTCTGGTTCCAAAGTCCAAGCTCTGTCCTCGACAGCAGACTGACACTTGAATGTCTGGGAGAGAGCTGGCAGCATAACAGCCAGCCAGCCGGGAAGAGACTGAGCAGAGGCCCAGTCCAAAACGTGGGGAGGCTGTTATTTTGGGAACGGCGCAGCCAGGACATAGCCCTAGACCAGGCACCCTGGAGGATGAAAGCGTATATTCCACACCTATTTTATCTATTCGGCCCCTGCTACATGCCAGCTCCTGCCCTAGGGCCTGGAGAGAAAGCAGTGAACACGCTAGACAAAAACCTCTGCCTTTACAAAGAGGCTTGCTATCAAATAAGGAGATGAGCAAGCCACATGAATGATTATAATATCAGACAGAAAAAAAATGCCTTGGAAAAACAGAAGCAGCCCCGACCAATATGGCTCAGTTAGTTGGGTGTTGTCCTGCAAGGTGAAAGGCAGCACATTCGATTCCCAGTCAGGGCACATCCCTGGGTTACAGGTTTGGTCCCTGGTTGGGGGCGTGTAAGAGAGGCAGGCAGTCAAAGTTTCTCTCTCTCTCTTTCTCCCTCCCTTCCACTCTCTCTAAAAATAAGTAAATAACATCTTGAGAAAAAAGCAGAAGCAATTGATAAGCTTAGGTCAAAGGAGGAAGATGTGTGCCCTGGGTGGGAATGGGAGTTCAAGGAACCATTTTCGGATGAGAGGACTTTGGAGTCCAGGTTCAATTATGCCCATCTGTAAAATGGAGATAATAGGCAATACCAGGCTCAACTATACAGGGCTGTTGTGAGGGTTAAATGAGGTCGTGAGGTCATGCCTGAGAAGTACCTAGGCACCTAGGAAGTCCTCAATAAATCTCTCTACTTTGTCCACTTCTCCTACTATCTGTGGTCATCATAGTCAGTTTGGTCTGCTGTAACAGAAATACCTTAGACTGAGTGGCTTATTTCTCAGAGTTCTGCAGGCTGGAAAGTCCGAGATCAAGATATCAGCCAACTCAGTTCCTGATGAGAGCCTTTGTCCTTGTTATGTCCTCACATGGCAAGAAAGGAGAAGGAGAGAGCTCTCTCCTCTCTCTTCTTATAAGGGGCCACATTCCCATCGTGAGGGCTTCACGATCATGACCTCATCACCTCCCAAAGGCCCCATTTCCAAATATCATCACACTGGCAATTAGGGTTTCAACATATAAACTGGAGGAGGACATGAACATTCAGTCCACTACATCTATTTTGTAACAAACAATAAAATCTCCTTTGAAGACTTTCTCATTGCCCACAGGATAAAGTCCAAAATTCCTAACGCGCCTGGCCAGGCCAAGCCAGATCTACCTCGGGCTTCCTTCTCGGCCTCACCCTCCCACAGGTCCTCTCTGCTGTGTCCTGGTCAGGCTCCGCAGCTTCGCATCTTCTCCCAGGCTGTCTCCTCTGCTGGAAATCTTTGTTCCACACTCCTTTCTTCCCTCCCATCCCTGGCCCATCTTTTCTTATCTTTCAGGTCCAGGGTACTTCTCTGGGAACTCCCACTCTGAATGTGGGGGTTCCCCTGCTGTGCTCGCTCATTCTCCCTGTGCCTTTTATTTGCCTGGGACTCATCACCACTTTTTGTGTGATGTTTGTCTTTTCCACAGGACTTCCAGGGCCAGCACTATATCTGGCTCCTTCACTGCTGTACTGCCGGCATCTGGCAGTGTCTGGGACCAAATAAGCCCTTGATGATGTCGGCATGAACAAAGAAAAGGGTTCCGGCCCTGGCTGGTGTAGCTCAGTGGATTGAGCACGGGCCTATGAACCAGAGTATTTCAGTTTGATTCCCAGTCAGGGCACATGCCTGGGTTGCAGGCCAGTTCCCAGCAGGGGACACATGAGAGGCAACCATACATTGATATTTCTCTCCCTCTCTCCTTCCCTTCCCCTCTAAAGATAAATAAATAAAATCTTTAAAAAAAGAAAAGAAAAGGGGTTCCTTCTTGACATGTGAGTTGAGCTACTCAGAATTGGGACAGAAGGTCAAGGCTCCCCCAACTGGAACCAGCAGTGAGGTCAGGAGTTATTCAGACCTGAGGGGAAGAATTTCTGCTGCTGTAACCATGGTTGCATGACATGGGTAGAGACCTGGGTTTTTTCAGGACCAGGGGCATCACACACAGGCTGACTTGAGAGAAGACGGAGCACTCAGGCAGTGTATTTAACCTTCTCCCCAGAGAGGGGAAGTGACTTGCCCACGGTCTCCGGCCTGGGAGTGAGAACTTATTCTGGCCCCTTGACCATTGTGGCTGTTGCTTCCAACCTCAGGAAGAGAAAGTCAAGACTCTGACACAGAGTGGTGACAAACCATGAAGAGGATCTGAAGGTCCAGGCTTGTGAGACCTCAAGCAAGTCGTTTTGCCTCTCTGGTCTTGATTTCACCATCTGTAATAAGTGTCTGAGGTCACGTACCTTGGTAAGCAGACCCTGAGATGGAAATCTGCACACAGGGGGTTTATTGGGAGTTGATATCATAGGACTATGAGAAGCAGGGCTGAACCGGAGAATTCAGGCTGCACCTCCAGCCTCGGCTGATCCTGAAGGGAGCGCTAGAGCTGGGGTAATACTTTAGAGTTGTTTCAAATGGAGCTAAAGGGGCCATGCCTTGGTACACCCATGTCCCTTCAACCAGTCGTTGCAGGCAGACTGCCTGGAGGCGGCATAACCATGAGCTAGGTAGCTCCCTTTGATCCAGGACAATTCCCAGAGAGGGACTGAGGTCATTCCCGGTGGAGTGGGAGCGTGGGAAGGAATGAGAGCCACAGTCTGGGGTGCGCACCACAGCATCCATTACAGAGGAATGCAGATGAGCAGTTTTCTAGCTGCTCCGCGGAGCACTTGGGTTCCAAGGAGGTGCTTCTGCGGGTGGGAAACTTCTGCCCTTCCTCAGTGTGTTTTAGTTTCTGCAAAAACCCAACATATTTCCCTGGAAGAAAAAGCTCTGCTGCTAGATTGTAAACACTCTTAAGGCACCTCATATCTCTGCTCTGAGGAATTGATCACAATTACAATTTCCATAATTAGTTGTGTAATGACCTAATGTGTGCCTCCTGCACTAGACAGTAAATGCCAAAGAGGGCAGGAGCCATGCCTGCTTTTTCACTGCACAATGTCCAGAGCATTTACATATTCTGTGCACAACACCAATTGAATGGACGCATGGCCTGGGTATCAGAACCCCAGGGAAGCTGTTAAAGATGCAAATTTCTATGCTCCACCTCCAATTGCTGGTCCTCTAGGACAGTCTAAGGCACAAAAAGTTTGTGAATCACGTCTTCATTCCACTCTCCCTAAGGCTCCGATGAGTGTTTGACACCTGCTGGAGGAGACTCACCCAGATCCTCTCTACTCACTCAGCTGTTCTCAGTCCGACCATGGCTTCAAACGCCAAACAACTGAGCCACCGGCAACCTTCTACCAACTCCAACCTGGGTAGATGGTGCCCAGGTCCCAGACTGCAGGTTGCAGAAGTCTAAAACAAATTCATTAGATCCAATCTGGGGCCAAGAGTTTTCAATGCCTCGTGCAAAATGCCTTGAATGGGATTTTTTAAAAAGCAGATGGAGGGTCCAGGGAGTTTGGGGACAGAAGTGATACTTTGGAATCAGACAATGGTTCAAATCCTTCCTCAGTTGTGTGATGTTGGGCAGGTATCTGAATACTAAATGACTCACTAGTGCTGCGTGCTAGGTTCCTAAACTGTGATAGGTGGCTTTCATGCATTAAATTTGTGCACCGCCCTCCTGACTCTGGGTGTTAGTTCCAGTGCATGGATAAGGAAATTGAGGAGGGAGGATTGAAGTAACTTGCTTATGGTCAGACCTCACAGGTCGAAACTGGAATTTGAGCCCAGGTTGGTCTGTCAAGTTGCTGTTCCCTAGGCCTCCCTCGAGGCTCCTTTTCCACATCTGTGAAATGGAACACCACTCCCTTCTCCCGGAGTTGCTGTGAAGAGTGAGATTCAATTTGAAAACATCCAGCAACACCCAGTAATGCCACCTGGAAAAGAAATGAGGGCGTTTTGTGCCTGTTGGCATGGGAGAGGAAACTTGAGGCAGTGCAGTTACCCCCTGCCACTGCCACCATACTCATCTGCCCCCCTGGTCACTGGGTAAGTGACTGAGTGTGGACGAGAATCCAGGTTTTGTACTCCGAGTCTGTTTACTCTCTTTCGCATCCTCTTCAATGACTTGTAGAAGGAAAACCAAGCGTACTGGGAACAGCAAAAATGAAGAGGGTAGAGGGAAAAGGGGACATGAAGTCAGTCAGGGGGTGCTTCCTAGAAGAGGCCCTTTTCATTTTATGATGTGGGGAGAACAGGAGAGGGCTTAACTCTCGGTTACCACGTGGGTTTTCTAAGCTTACTGAAGTTCCTGGTGCCCAGAGCAGCTCAGAAGTTTGCCCACTGGCCATGGCATCACTTGGGGTGGGGTGGGGGATGGTCCCATCTAGCTCATTAGGCCTGGTTCTGTCTCCTTGGAGCTAGAGAAGGATGAGAAGCAGATAACTATAACTTGGTGGGGCAGGGTACAGAAGCAGGTCCCCACAGATTCTCAAAGAGCCTCCCTCTGCCACAGGGGGAGCCCAGTAGTGGAAAAAACAGCAACGTGAAACGCCCAGGGTCAAGCAGACCCTAGTTGGAATCCTGGCTCCACCACTGACTAGCTCTGTGGTTTCAACAATTTCACTTTACCTCTGAATCTCAATTCTCTCCAAGAGTTGCTGCAAATTAGAAAAATGGCCTCCAAGTACCCAGTCAAGGGCCAGGCTTAGTGAGAAAAAGAACTTGGCCATTATTTTTCCACAGTGCCTGACCTGCCACTAATGGGTGAAAGGGCTAGATGCCACAGGTACAGAAGGAGAGTTTCAGTGCCAACCACTCCCAGTCTGCTGTCGCTGGGCACAAGTGCCCAGCAGGGTTGGGGCTAGCAGGTCAGGCCCATGATGCAATCACAGCTTCCTGCTAACAGGTGAACCATGACCCTTAGGAAACGGAAAAACAACTCATTAACAAGGAGTACAAAACAAAAACTTGGTGAATGTTTATTTCTCATCATACAGAACTGGTAGCAAAGCCAAAGACTTCTGTTGAACACTGAATATCCTTCCCCACCCACCTACAGGACATTTACAGAGTCATCATGTCCCCTCTAGAATCCAAAGCCCAGGGTTGGGGCACCTTCCCTCTAGCCCAACTTCACTGCAGGGCGGGCTTTGAGGCCTGCAGTGGTGCCAGTCACTTCCCCGTGCCTGCATGGGGAAGAAATGTGGCACACCGACCAGGCTCCTCTCCCGCCCCAGCCCAGGGAGGAGCAGAAGCCAGCAGCATCTCAGCCTTTGCCTGTTTTCAGTCACCTCCAAACTGGTCAGAGAGGAGTCACATATTGCCAGAAGAAGGGCAAGGGAAGTCATAATTCACAGCTTATTTGCTACAAAAAGTGCCCGGGATCAGTCCTTGGCTGCCTCTGCCTCCAAGCAATCCACCTAAAATTGAGGAGGGGACAGAAACTGGATGGTTAAAAGGCAGCCAGGAGACTGACTGCAAGAGTGGGGGGCTTCTGGGGGTCCTCAAAATCCTTCAAGATTTGTGGTTCAATGCTGGCAAGTTGGCCTGAGAAACCCAGACATGGAATTTAGCCCCACCTCTTGGTCGGCAATGCAGCTTTGGAGAAAGAGGTCAAGGAGGTTTGGCAATGTCGTCGTGGTCACCTGGCAGTGGCAGGGTCCAAATAAGAAGTGGGGGGGGGGGGGAATCTCCTGCCTCTCCCTTTGGGCCATGTGCCACCTAGAAAGGATCAAGTTTTTGGTAAACATCTGCAGCAGAGCCACAGGAGACAGGAGAGCAGGGTGCTGCACAGGTACAGCTCTGTAGAGAGCAGACTGCCCCGCCCTCCTCCTCGTTGCCATTGACTAGTTCTGGAGGTGAACCTCTGAAGAGGTTTGAATTTCACCCATAAAGGACCAAAATAGAGAATTAGACTCTAATACTTCCTACTCTTCAGAAGGCAAAGTGACCAACAGAGCTACTCCAATTCTCTAGTGATAACCTACTTTTTTTGAAGTACTTGGTCTCTCTCGTGGGGCGCCCGGTGTGGGAGAGAAGGGCAGGAGGGCAAAGGAAGTGAAGTAGGGCTGGGGCAATCAGAAAACAAGAGGCCTTCGGGCTGCCCAACAAAAGAGGTTTTTGGGGAGCTGGATGCACAGACCAGCTGTGATACGGACTTTCACATTGATGGGTGAGTGGCAGGTGAGAGGTAAATGAAAAAGGAATGAGGGAGGAGGAACGTGAAAGCTGCTTGGAGTGTCAGTTCCTAGACGTGTTTGCCTCTCTCCCCAGGGGCCAGCCAGGGACCTTCTCAGTCCGGGAAGGTCACAGTACTTGCAGAGCCTGGGGCCGACCCCGGAGGCACACAGTCCAAACTCAGCCCACTGTATTTCCTGTGCCCTCCGCCCCTGCGTGTAGGGGCAGGAGAAAGGGCACGGCCCACAGGGATCTGCTGGTCCTCTTCCAGCTCCCAGGGGCACAGCTGAGATCCCAGAGATCCTGTCCATTCCAGTGAGAAAACGAAGGGCATGGCTTCCAGGCTACACGGCACACAAAAGCCCACCCCCAGAGTGTGGTGGGTGGGCGTGGGACAGAAAGGGATCGGGTCTGTCTCCAGACACAGAAGTTCTTGCAGGGACGATGATGTCCCCAGGGTCAGCTGCTCCAGGCCCAGGCCTCGTGCAGGAGTCAGGTCATGTATCGAGTGATGGCTCGGAGGGCATAGAGCAGGGCGGCCTGCATGCGGGCCTCCAGGAGCAGCAAGTTCACGTGGACCTGGGGCACAGATGAGGGCTCGTCAGCGACGGATGTCAGTCCTCACCACCCCCATCCCTCCCACATTGCTCCTGTCCTTGACCACCCACCTCATCCTTCCCTTTCCTAAGGCTCTGAACCGTTGGGGTCAACGACTGCTGAGGAATTTCAACATTCACCTCTATTGGGACTGACCTCTTTATCCCCCAAAGCTAAAAATAAGAGCTACCACTGAGCATCTCTCTGGGATTGGATGTTTACACTCATTTTCTCATTTCATTCTCTCAGCAGTCTTGAAATGCAGGTTGTATTTATTCCCGTTGTAAAGATTTAAAAAAAGCTCAAAGAGGCAGAGTAACCTGCCCAAGGTCACACTGCTGCTGAGTTATAGTGTTATGATTTCACCCCAGGCCCTCCTGGCTGCCATTGAAGCACATTCCCATCTTATAGGTGAGTAAATGGGGTCTGAAACCCCAAGTGGAGGGGGGCTGAAGCCCAGGCCAATACGCCCAGGTGTCCCACCAGCAGTACCGACTGAGTCTGGGGTACCTTAATGGGTCCCGACCCCCGGGCCCCTTTCATTGGCTAGGCTTATCTGGTTCCACCCTGTCCCTCCCCCTTGGCCACACCCGCACCTTCTCCGAGTGGCGGAAGTGCCTCCAGAAGAGGCTGTACATTCTTCGGGTGGTCTTCTCTGGGTAGCAGGCCACTGTCTTGATATAGATCTTGAGGTTCCGCTCCAGGAGCTGGTTCACCTCCCCGTAGTCATAGTCATCGTACCTGGAGGAAAAGACCCCAACAGCATCACTCACCCTTGGCTCCAGAACTAGCTCCTCTCCCCCAGCCCCTCCCTACGACAGCAGGAACAGTGTGGAGAAAAGGCAGAGGGCACTCTCCCCTTCTCTCTCTCAAGCAGCTGCCTTCTGCCTTTCTCTAAGGTTAGGGCTCTCCTTTTGCTTCTGTAACTTGCTTCCTGAGCCGATGGGGCCCCGCTGACTCACTCCTACTACCTCTGTAACTTTCTCTTGTAACTTGGAAAGGAAGGAAGGAATGGATGGAAGGGAGGGAGAAAAGGCAGACGAGAGGAAGTAATTAGAAGTTTGGTTCCTTTTGGAAAAATAGCTCATGCCAAAGATCACAGGCCAATGAATACATAGAGAATAAGCAGGCTTTATTTGGAACCAACTTTGTACCATGTGAACATATGCTCGTGGAATCCTCAACAACTACTGTATACCACTGTATACCAAACTACCATATACAATACACTGTATTCATCAGCCTCGTTTTATGGATGAAACTGAGGTTCAGAGAAGTAATGTCACTTGCCCTAGGTCACACAGCTGGGAACCGGATTCGAACCTCGCTCTGCCTGGCTCCAAGATCATATTCACTACTCTACTGTGAAGGCTATGGAAGATGGGGTAGGAAGTCCGTGCAAGTATTTACTCTGGAGAAGGAAGAGGGAAAGGGCAAAAAGGGGCTGGCACCATTTTACAGAGGAGCAAAGTAAAGCTTGGAGAAGGCAATTAACTTGTTTGAAGTCAAAAGGTCAGTCGGTGACCAGTCTAGAAGTTGCTTTGCCAGCGAGTCATCTAGAATCAGCGAGGGTAGGAGAGACGGGCTGAAAACTGGAGGGCAGATTCCAAAGACAAAGGCATAGGATCAAGGATCACCTGGGAGAATGGAGGAGCTTGGACCCAAGAGCTGGGCAGGAATTAGCCTGTACCCACCCACCTCTGAAATCCTGGTAAGAAACCTGCCAAAGGCCAGCAGGATGGTGGCCAGTTAAGTAAGCTCAACCCACCAAGCAAAATCTGATTAAGATAGTAATACACAGAAATACACACCAGTGCCTTTTTAAACACTGGGGAAATTTTCAAAAATAAATTTTTAAAGTTGTTCTTTTTTTCCTCCCACATCTGAGTGTATGTAAGACTACACTGTGATATTTCATTTTAATTGATTTTAGAGAGAGAGGAAGGGGAAGTGAGAACATCGATTTGTTGTTCCACTTATTTATGCATTCACTGGTTGATTCCTGTATGTGCCCTGACCAGGGATCAAACCAGCAATTTTGGGGTATTGGGATGACGCTCTAACCAACGGATTTTTGTTTTTAATTAATTGATGTATTTTAATTGTTCAAGTACAGTTTTCTGTCTTTTACTCCCATCCCAGCACCCCACCCCCCCATTTTTGTTTTTTGTTTGGAATTGAAATGTTAAATGAGAAAAGCAAGGGAAAAATCATGTGTTCATTAAAATATACTCCTGTTTGAATGAAATTCATAGGCAAGAAAACCTTGTTTTCATAAACTTATATATGTTTTGGTTATTTGTGTATGGAAAAAAACAGGAAGGAAATACTTGACAATAATAAGAGCAGGTGGTATCATGGATAGCTTTTATTTTCTTCTTTTTCGTTCTCTGTTTTCTAAGTTTACTAAAAATCCAGGCTGTTTCTCTTTATAAACATCAAGTATATGTATGTATATGTATATATATATATTTTTAATGAAATGACAATAATAATTTCAACTATATAAAAAGCAAATACATAGAAAAAAAGGAATGGAGAAAAATATCGCATGATGCAGATGTGGTTATAGAGTAGAATTTTAGGAAATTGTTCTTTTTCCTTAATTCTCTGAATTTCTCACAAAGTTATCAGAGTGTGACTTTTTTTAAGAAAAGATTTTCTTTATTTTTAGAGAGATGGAAAGGAAGGAAGAAAGAGAGGAAGAGAAGCATCAATGTGTGGTTGCCTCTCATACACCCCCAACTGGGGATCTGGCCCGAAACTTAGGCTCATGTCCTGGCTGGGAATCGAACTGGCAACCCCTGGGTTCACAGGCTAGCACTCAATCTACTGAGCCACACCAGCAGGGGCAGAGTGTGATTTTTTGAAAAGATAAAACATAATAACAATTGTTCTGTGTATATCCTTAACAAGTAATCTCACATCTAGGGTGAGGACTTAGGTGTAAGACTAGTTAGGCAGTGTGCATGGTGTTTGTATAGCAAAAAACTGCAAACTCTATAAATATCCAAAAATAGAAAAATGGTTGAGTAATTACAGTACATTCAAAACAGAACACCATGCAGCAGATTCAGTGGTAAAACAACATAAGAGATCCATCTGTACTGACAAGAAAGGCAGTTAAATCCTTAAGTAGAAAAACCAACCCACTTGCAGAATATTTCAACTATAATCCCATTATTTTTTTTTAAAAAGCTACTCAGAAAACAGAGGAATTTAGGTAATAAGATGAAAAGATAATTCATCGATCATCACACACTCTACAGAAACAACATGAATGAATAACAGTTTGGGGTACAGACTTCCATACGTCTTCCAGGCATGCACACACTTTTATTTAAAAAAAGAAAATGATTCTGGATGGTGACCATCTTTCTTTTTTCTCAATACACTTTGAACATTTTCCCATGACACTATATATAGACCACTGTAATTTTTAATAGCTGCATAGTATTTCATTGAATGGATACATCATTATCTAAAGTACTCTACTGATGGGCACTTTTGTCCATGTTTATTATGAGAGACCTGCTACTTGGAATGGAAATACAAGCATAACTCTCTCTCTGATATATACTTATCTCTAGGGGGTGGGGTTAAAGAGTTTCATTTACAAGGGTTGGACAATGGTGAGCACATCTACTATTTTTTATAATCAGCAAAGAAGTAAGTGTGCTCTGATAAACAGTCTAGGCAGGAAGAAAGGAAAAGAGAAAAAAGGAATAACTGTGGTGCAGACAGGACCTGCAGTGCACGCACGGCCTGGAGGAGGGGCCGCGTACTTGCCTGATGCCGAAGACGCAGTGGATGTAGTTCCAGATGGCCCTGCGGAGCACGGAGGTGTCCACTCCGCTGTGCATGGCCATGGTGTTGTAGGTGAGGCTACAGGCCGCCTGGAACTTCTCATCCAGCAGCTGTCCACCTTCAGGGTAGAGCCGCTGGATCAGTGAGTATCCATGGTCCTCCCAGGTATAATCCTGAGAAACATGGCAAGGGGTGAGTAAGTGGAATCTTGGGGCCCAGGAGAGACCCCATCCTCTGGAGCACACGTCCCCAACCCGCAAATCTAACCTACTGCTTGGTCTGGGCCTGAGAAGCTGAGAGGGATACAAATGGGTCCCTTCACGATCCAGGGTCTCCCACCTCCCTCATGGAATCTTGAGGGAGAGAAGGTGCCCAATTCTAACCACTCAAAACATCCCCTCCCCCCCCCCCCACAGTGTCTGTAAATCCAGAGCAATGCCAAGATTAGTTGGGAGAGCCCACCTGGGCACGGAAGGTGGGGGGTGCCTGAGCCCCTCGCCGGGTGAAGTCCTCGTATCTGAAAGTGGGGTCTTCTACAAAGCATAGCATGTCTGGGTGTGGAGAAGGCTCCAGAATGTCAGCTGAGGACATCAGAAAGAGGTCACAATTAGGCCGAGGCATAGGGCACAGAGGTTTCCACTCTTGACTGATCATTAATACGGGGCCAGACAACACCAAGGAGAAGGCCAGAGAAAGCCCCTTGCTACAGTGAGCAGGACCAAGACTCCAACTGGAGCCAGGCCTGGGGAGGAGATGAATCAGGCCATGGACCTGGGGATGAGACCAGGTAATAGTAGCAGCAGTTGTAACAGTAGCAGTTATTTATGGAGCCACTTTCCCTGGGCCAGGCTCTGTGCTAAAAGCTTTGCTTTTCTTGTTCCCTTTGCCCTACACATCAACTTTTCATGTAGGAGGAGACTGAGGCCCTGAGGCCGGAAGTGATTTATCAGTGGTCACACTGCAGAAAGGCTAACAGGCCAGATCCAAAGCTTGGTCTGCCACCAACATACAAGAGATGCAATGCATGGAGGTGCCTACTCCTCGGCAGAGATGGCAAAAGGTGGGGGGCAGCCCCTGGAACCTGGACGTCTGTGATCCCGTACCTGAGGGGGTCACCAGAAGGCTCTCTGACTTCTCCAGCTCAAAGCGGCTCTCCATCTCCTCCTGGGACGCTCCCTCATCCCGCAACAGGCTCTCCTGAAGCTGCCTCATGCGTTCCATCAAAGCCTCCACGTCTCGGGCGGCCTCAAAGCCCTGGAGGAGGGACTCAGCAATGACCATCTGCTCCTCCCTCAGCCGCCCCGGAAACTCCACACGTCTTTCCCACATGGCAGCCCTTCCCGACCGGGCAGCTCCCATGGTCTGGGTCTGTGCTTCCCAAAATGAAGTTTAAGAAGCTACAGAACAGACATGTCTTCTCTGAGCATCAACTATCCTCACCGGTAAGAGATTTTTAAATTATCTGTATCATCATATTAAAACAAACAAAGCCATCTTACAGAGTAAGAGGCAAACTGTATTTTAGAAGTGCTAAAAACCAGGAGACTTTGAGTCTATGGTGCTACATGTTGAGAAGCCAGTCACATGGTTACGGTTTTTTATCTTTTTTAAAAAAAGATTTTATTTATTTATTTTTAGAGAGAACGAACGCGAAGGACAAAGAGAGAAATATTCATGTGTGGTTGCCTCCCACATGCACGCCACTGGGGATCTGGCCTGCAACCCAGGCATGTGCCCTGACTGGGAATCAAACTGGCAAACCTTTGGTTCCCAGCCCGCACTCAATCCACTGAGCTACACCTGCCAGAGCTCATGGTTATTTCATTGAATCCTCAAAACCCACTAGGAAGTAGCAGTCTTTACCCTCATTTTATAGATGAGGAAATGGAACTTCAAAGTCAAGTAACTTTTCTAAGGCTTCTCACTGTGAGACAGGATGACAGGACATGCCAGCTTCCTCTCCCACCATGCATGCCCCGGGCCAGTGACTTACCCCAGAACTGTTCAGTGAGTCCCTGCTGGGGGGGCTGCTTTGCTCGCTGGGGGGTGAAGGTGCCTGGGGGGCAGGGCTGCCCTCAGGGTCCCCCTCAGGCAGGATGCCACAGCCAAACACAAAGGAGGCCAACGAGTGACAGTGGGTGAGCAGGACCAGGGCCTGGATGAGCTCAGCCAGGGACCAGCTATGCTCGCCCGTCTTCAGCAAGGCCTGGAGAGGAAAGAAGGCCAGACTTGCTCAGTGTTTGCCCCTGGGCTGCCTGCCCCATCCCAGCCAGGCCCCTGTGCTGCCTCGGGGTCCTGCCTCCCAGCCCATCACACCTGGATGTGCTCCTTGGTGATAAGCCACGGCCGATGTGCCAGCAACTTGTTGATCTCGTTAAGCTTGCGCAGCTTCTCAGGGGCACGGTGGAGGCCGAGCAGCCATTCGGGGTCACCACCAGTCTGCAGAAACTCAGCCATGTGGGAGCCCACCAAGTAGGAACACTGGTGGCGGGCGGCAGCCTGTGGAGGTGAGTGGACAGAGCTTAGGTTAAGCTCTTCTTTCTGGGCCCTGCTCAGTGTGAGTACTCCACAGAGGGTGACATCGCAGGCCTCCCTGTTGCCTGAGAGACAGGACATTTGGGTTCTAGCCCCACTGTGCCGCTGGTTTGTTGTCCAGCCTGGGGCAGGTCATCTACTCCTTTATGCCTCAGTTTCCCCAAGCTGTAGAGCAGGCACTAAAGAACTCTTTAAAGTTCTATGGTCAGATAAAGGCAGGGCTGTCCTCTGCTTCTCTTCATAAATGGAATCAGTTCAGGAAGTCCCCAGCAAAAGATCTACAGACTAACCCCCCAGTGCGGCCACCTCCGGGATGGTCGGGCCCAGACAGGCTCACCATGATGGCAATATAGTGGCGCCAGGAGCTGGCCAGGGGCCCGTCTGTGTGCAGCAGCAGGTAGTGCAGGCGCCAGAATCTGATAAGGTAGTCGGGGTGCAGGCCCATCACCACGGCCAGGTTGTCCACCCGCCCGGAGGACATCAGTGCCTCCAGTCCCAGGTTCTGCTCAGGGCTCTCAGCTCCCTCCTGAAGGACCTGCCAAGCAAAGGTGAGAAGATGGGTCCCCTCCCGTCTTTCCCACCAAGACCAACGTATTCCTTGCAGTGGGATTTTAACAGCAAGAAACTGAAAACAACTACCATGTCCCAAAAGAGAATATGAGAGTAAAAGATAGTGATTAAATACTTATCAGACACCTACTATCATAACAGCCAATACTTACATAATGTTTATGATGTGCCAAACACTGTTTGAGCACTTTATATGCATTTACTCTTTTAATTCTTACAACTAAGAAATAAGAACTGTTTTCTCCATTTTTAGATAGAAAAACTCAGGCACAGAGATTAAAATACAGTTTCTCCTGCCCTCGTGGAGTGTCTGCTCTAACACTGCAAATCCGTACAGCTGTGGGAAGGGGTGCAAGACAGTCAGGACTTCCTGAGTGACTTCTCCAGCCCAGTTCCCAGCAGGGGACTCACGAGAGGCAACCATACATGGATATTTCTCTCCTTCTTTCCTTCTCTTCCTCTCTAAAAATAAATAAAATCTTAAAAAAAAAGAAAAAGAAAGAGAGAAACATCGATTAGTTGCCTCCCATACACACCCGACCAGGGATCGAACCCACAGCCTTTTGGTGCACAGGTTTGCACTCCAAGTAACTAAGCCACCTGGCCAAGGCAGCAGTCCTCTTTTTAATAAAGAAAAGAAATAGGATTTGGCCCTGGCCATGTGGCTCAGTTGGTAGGAGTAGTGTACCATACACCAAAAGGATGCAGGTTTGATTTTTGGTCAGGGCACATACCTAGGGTGCAGGTTTGAACCCCCCCGTCAGATTCCTACAGGAGGCAACCAATGGATGTTTCTCTCTCTCCCTTCTTCTCTCTCTGAAATCAATAAACGTATCCTTAGGCGGGGCTTAAAAAAACACTAAGTAAAAAGGGGAGTGGTTACTTCTACATGAAAAAGTAAAATGCAAGAACAATCCCTGAGCTTAACATTCTAGGCTACAGACAGGAATAATCAGCAGAGGGGTTGTTTACTTTCCACTTACAAAGGGTGGAGGGAACTGCGGGCTTAACCATTTGTTAACAGCTCATTAACTACTTGGCCTGCGAGTTTGGGAGGGAAAAGAGAACAAGGAAACAAAATATCTGTCTTTGTTCATTAAAGGCCAAAAGGAAAAGAAGGAAACTATTTTAAAAATCTTTCTGTGCAGGTACAGGCACCCCCACGCCCACACCGACCCCGCCCTGGAATGTAGGCCTGGTGAGGGCAAGGATTTGTGTCTCCTTCCCTGTTGTAATGGCAGCACCTACAACAGCGCCTGACTCAGAGGAATCCTTCAATAGACGGCTGTTACATGAATGAATGAATGAGCGCTCCTACTCAGGAAATGAAAGAGGCCTCTGTTGTATTAAGTGAAAAAAAACAACAAAACACTAACCTGCCCCCAAAACAGGCAGTAAACTATGAGCTTGGTTCTGCACACACAAAAAAAGTCTGGGAAACAAGGGTTACCTCTGGGTGGGAGGGCAGGAATGACAATAGCGACTGCAGTTTTCTAAAACACTGAAAAAAAATTTTTTATCTTTAGAGGAGAAGGAAAGGAGAGAGGGAGAGAAACATCAATGTATGGTTGCCTTTCATGCGTCCCCTGCGGGAACTGGGCTGCAGGGAACCGGCCTGCAGGGAACCGGCCTGCAACCCCAGTATGTGCCCAGACTGGGAATCGAAACCGCGATTGTCTGGTTCGCACGCCTGCGCTCAATCCACTGAGCTACACCAGCCAGGGTTTGAAAAAATTTTTTAATAATGAACATACTTTAGGAGTAAAAAAATTTTCTGTAATGTATGCACAGTCAAGGATGAGAAGACAAACACAGACGGCTCTGACCTCTTGAGGAAAAGCGCCCCGTTCTGGGAGCCAAGTGCGTGTGCGTTGCCCTAGCTGGGTCTCTATCACTGTACTATCTCTTTGAGCCTGTTTCTTTCCAGCAAAATGGGGTTGCTTCGCCTGCTTCACGGAACTGTTCTGTGGATCGAATGAGTCAGGAACCTGAAGGGGTAGTTTCAAAACTGCTATTTCGAGAGACAGGAAAAGGCCCTCACCCACTCGGTATGTCCCTTCTTCCCAGCGACCAACGACCCCTCACCCCTTCCAGGCTTACCTCCTCCACTGGGATGAAGGCGCTGGGCCCCCGAGGGCCTCCCGGGGCCCGCCGCTCCCTCTGCTCCTAGAAGGAAACACACCGGGCTTAGTTGGAGGTAAAAGGGAGGACTGGAAGGGCAGCTCTCCCTCTAGTTTTCTCCCAATTCGGTGCAATCCGCATGGAGTAGGCAGGTGGGAGGTAGACACCCGTTAGGTGGGTGGAGATGGGGTAAAGAAAGAGTGGGTTCACCCCACGGGCTTAGTCCAGTAGCGGGGAAGGGTCTGGGGAAGGGAAATAAACAGCCACCGTGTTGCACATATCCAAACGACCACTTTTTGGCAGCCCTGGAGAATCCATGTGAGAACCTCCCTCATTTACATCCTGAAGCCAAGTTGCCAAGCCCCTCAAATGGTCCTTTCTTCACCCCTCCCACCATCACCACCTCACCCAACGCTACTGTCTCTTTTCTGGACAACCAACCACAGCTTCTCCAGTGGTCTCCCTGCCCTATCCTACCCATCCTCTACTAACTTAACAAAACATGAATAAATAAGTCCCGCTCCACTTCTGGGACTAGGAGCAGGTTTACTGAGTACGTGACCCTGGCGGTTTCTAAGGAGGGCAAACTTTCTGCAGCCAGAGTAAACTTTCTTAAGTGCAAATCTGATCAACTGGCTTAAAACCCTGCCTCTATTCCCATAGCTTTTGAGATAAGTAAGAATTACTCAGGCCCACCACCCTTCCACTAGTCCCTCCTTCTGCAGATCTAACGTACAGACTTCCGGGGCCTGGGAAAAGTCTTTCAGACCCTCATCTGTGACCCCCACAAGTCTCAGTGCTTTGCTTCTGAAAACATTGTCTTCTAACTGTCTGAATTAGGTGTCCTTACTACCTGATCACACTTTGTAGAGAGTAGGGCTGGGCATTCATAGCAGCCCCTGAATGAAGAACACAGAGAAAGCACAGAGGCATCCAGGGAACCCAGGCAGGGCATACACTGCAGACAGTAGCAGCTATTCTGACCTGTATGTATTGGAGCCTATTTGGCACCAATTACATACTCACTAGATCTGCTCCTCCATCTAGAGGTGAGGTTCATGAAGGATGCTTTACTTAGTTGTTTTGATAACTGGAAAGGGGGTTCCCAGCACTGGCCTTAGAGTTTACCCAACGCAGAGTTATACCCTCACTAGATAGAAATAATGTTCCCCTAACTCCTCCCTTTCATTAAAATCCAGACTTATTACTGAGAAACCCAGGTGTCCAGGAACTAAAGATTATAACTGAACCCTCCTTCTCAGATGGCCAAAAGCCCCCCTGAGGGAGGCAGAGGTCTGGGGCTCTGAAAGAAGGAGGACAAAGTAAAGAACAATGGGACCTGGAAGCCCTGGGTGTGAATAACAATTCTGCCACTAACTTGCTGTGTGACTCAGAAAGTAACCTAAACTCTCTGGGCCTTAACCCTGGACAATGGAAGGCAGCTGGGCTGATTGCTCAGGCCTCTTTCAGCCCACACTTCCAGGAGCCACCAGGCCAGGCTCACCCAAGTCCAGCATAGAAACCACCATAAGCCCCAGGCACTCTCGTTTTAGCTTCCCTCCTCCCTCACCAAAGAGAAAAAGCCTAAGAGCTACGTGTGGGAGATAAGAATTGCTGACTCCACAGAAAAAGCCTCCCCCTCAGGGGATCTGAGGACAGAGAGAAAACCACAGCCAGGTGGGGTGGGGAAGGGCAGGGTGGAAGGGGGTTTGGGGGTTGGGGGAACCAGGAGGGCCCACCGGGTGCTAGCAAAGTATAGGAAACAGCCTTGGGTGTCCCTCTCACTCTAAAATCTGTCTCATGAGCTGTCAAGGAAGGAACTTGTGGGTCTTTTTAACTGACAGATCTGGATCCACCAACACTGTCAGCCCTGACGGTAACAGCTCAGTAGAAGGCAGGGGCTCTCGACAACCACTGCCTGTGCTCGGAGGACACCTCCACCACCATCTGCTACCTACTTGAGCCTCAGTTTCCTCACCAAATAATGGGACTAACAGGACAGTCATAAGGATTTAATCAGACAAGACCCCTACCTTAGTACGTCTAACACAGTAAGCACTTAATACAAGTCAGCTATAATTATCCTAAGTGTTGGCTCAGACCGTGGCTTCTCAATCCAAGCAGTCCTTCAGAATCCCTTTGAAAGCTTTCTTAAGAATACCAATGCCAAGGTCCCATCTCCAGCAATTCTAATTCAGTTGGGTGAGCATAGCACAATTTATAGCCAGGGTGCACAAGGCACCGGGCTAAGTGCTTTCCAGCTGGAACCCAAATTAATCCATTCATTCAATGAATGTTTTTTTTTAAAGATTTTATTTATTTATCTTTAGAGGGGAAGGAAGGAGAGAGGGAGAGAAACATCAACGTATGGTTGCCTTTCCTGTGTCCCCTGCTGGGAACTGGCCTGCAGGGAACCGGCCTGCAACCCAGGCATGTGCCCTGACTGGGAATTGAACCGTGATCGTGTGGTTCGCAGGCCCGCGCTCAATCCACTGAGCTATACCAGCCAGGCAACAAATGTTTTTGATGACTACATTTCAGGCAACAACAGTACAGGAGTAAAAACACAAAGTCTCAGCCTTCACAGAATTTACAATCTAATAAAGAAAGACAAACAAATGATGAACAGGATTTCAAAACACAGATTATATAAAGAAAGTAAAACAGAGCAATGAGAGTTTATGATGGAATGGGGTGTGTGCAATTCTGTAAGTCTGAGTACACAGGGAAAGCCACTGAGGAGGTAAATTTCGAGTTGGTATCTAAATATCTAAATGAGTTTATTAGGCAGCAGGGCCTATAAAGATGTGGTGGACCAGCATTCCAGCCAGACAATAGAAACTTCAAAGCTTTGAAGGAAAGACCAAGGAGATTCTAATCCAGAACTCCAATACCCTGAATGCTTCCCTAACCTTGACACCCAGAACTTCATGGGAAGCAGGCAGGGAAGGGTCCCAACTGCCAAGAGATCCTGCCTCCAAAGCAGCCCTCCACTATTCCTTGGGAGTCAATAATAATAACTGTAAGTCAATAATAATAATTGTAGGTGACAACCGTGATTACCACTGGCTAAGCATGTATTTCACATGTACTTTAAGGCAGGAACTACTACCAAAGTTCTATATTACAGATAAGGAATAAAGCTCAGAGAGATCAAGTCAGTTCCGGTCACTGAGCCAGGAAGGAGAGAGCAGAGTCTGACACAAACCAACTATTCCCATTCTCTAAACTTCTCAAGGTCTCAGTAGCTCCAATGCTTTGCATCTGGGGTTCACCAGGATTGAGAAGCTCCTTCTGCCTTCCCACATCCCCGGAAAGCCACGGCCCCCAGTCACAGAACCTGTCAGACTGTGTTGTTTCTTACCTTGAGAGTGCACCCTCGTTCCCTGCTGTTAACCCCCAGTGTCTAGCACAGTACCGTCCAATAGAACTTCTTGCAGTGATGCAATAGTCTTTATCCAATAAAGATGGTAGCCCCTAGCCACAGTGGCTGAGCAGCTGAAATGTCACTAGTGCAACTAAAAAACTGAATTTTAATTAAAAAATTATCAAAATTTTAATAGTCACCTGTGGCTAAGGGCCACTGTATCGGACAATGTAGTTTCAGCACACCTGAAAAAGGCAAGGTCCCCACCCCACTTTACGGATGAAAGAGATGGAAAACTGAGGGGGCAGGAGACCTACCCAAAGTAACAAAGGTAGCACAGGCAGAGGGAGGACCAGTGGCAACAGTTCCAACTGAGGGGTCCCTAGGGACAGCAGGAACACTATTCAGAGAGCCCTCTAGGGGAGCAGTCAACAGGGAGGGCTTCGGGCAAATTGTAAAAAGAGGATAATCACCTCAAAGTTCAGTGCCTGGCTCCTTAACATTTAAGCACTTGCTAAATGTTAACTTTTATATTAGCTCAGGCACTTGTATACAGTTTCTATCTAATCTTCATCAGTTTGGGGGTGGGGGGGTCTCTATTTTGCACTAAAGGAAAGATTAAGGTTCCAAAGGTTAAGGACCAGATGACAAGTGGCCAATCTGAGATTTGAACTCAGCTTAGTCTAGCTTCCAAGGGTTCTGTCCCCCACCCACACAAGGCTCTTGGAATGGCTCCAGCTTTATTCCTGGTATCCTACTCATAGCCTGCAAACCCCAGGACTCAGACAGACACCTGTGAAGTCAGTCTGCCACCTGGGAAAAGGCAGAGACTACCCCACACCCACCCTGTGGGCAGCTGTGGTGTGCTGCACTCAGATACCTGCCTGGGCTAACACCTGAGAGGGAGACATAGAGCAAGCAGCCTCTGACCAGCCTAGGGGGAGGGATGTGTGAGTGGTGCCACGAACCCGCCAAGGGCTGGGCACTAGACTAAGTGCTTTACACATCTGATCTAGCCGATGTCTTGCAAACACGTGGAGGGAAAAGAGGTTGCATTACCCCTTCTTCAGAGACAGCTCACTGAGGCTCTTTCTGAGTCCTGCTCCAGACCCGCACAGTTCAGACCTGACATCAAAGCCTGCAGAGGTCACAAGGGTCAGCTGAGCCCACAGGAGCAAACAGTTACAAGCACTTATTAGGTGCTAAGAACAGTGCTGGGATGTGACCTATAGAATGTTTCTAGTCCAGCAAGGAAGACAGACAAGAAATGCCTGATTATACAATTGTTACATTATAATTAGGATAAAAGCTTGTACAAAGGAGAAAGGAGACGGGAGGAGGGTATGCAGAAGGGACCTGTCTGGTGCCAGAGGAAAGGCTTCCTGAGGAAATCATGTTTGAGGAAGTGATTCTAGACCCTAATAGGACTCTGAAAACATACTACCAATATTAAAGTGTCTGAGGGCCTTGACCCTTTGAAAGGGCATGTGATGAAGTGATGGGAGTTGAAGGGACTGTACATGTGGGTCTTGCCTTGGTCCCTGGGCTACCAGGCTTGTTAAGTTTGGCACCCTGCCGTCTTCTAAGGAATTCACTTAAAGCAGACATCTTCCCAAGGTCCTCTTTTCTTGAGAGAGAAGATACAGAAAGGGTTCAGACATCGCCTACTTTCCCCCCTGCAGATAGGTGCCTTCCATCTCAAGGCCACTCCCTCAGAGCTTGCCCAGACCACTTCCCAGGCAGTGTCCCACAGAGGGATGGACCAACTCCCACCTCAGGCAGGAGGGACAGGCTCAGGCACACCCTGTTAAGACACTCTGGGGCCAAGAGAAATGTGTGATGGCCACATTCTAGCAAGAGCTAGCATGTTGGACACAGTTACTATGTTCCAGGCACTGTGCTTTGGCCTTTGCTTATATTCTCAGTCAATCTCCCAACAATCCCTCAGAGGTACTACTATCAAATGTCCATGGGAGGAAGGTGCAGATCAGAGAAGGGATCACATCACTTGGCTGAGGTCACACAGCAAGTGAGTGGGAGGACTAGTACATAAACCTGGAGCTCTGCCCAGGTACTCTTAATAAAAAATATTACAGCAGGTCCTTAAATAACATTGTTTCATTCAACATTGCTTATATCAATTAGTCTATGGTAAGACTTTTTCTTATGCATCATTTTGCTTAAAATCACAGAACCTATAACAGACTGGGGGTAAAGTGACTTGGTCAAAATAACTCAGCTGAGAACTGGCAGAGGCAGGTTTTGTTCCTCCATGTAGGGCTCTTAAAACCATGGTGGGGAAGATAAAAAAAACAAAACATAACAAAACAAAACATAACAAAACAAAACAAAACAAAAAAAATGCTAATAGAAAAGCCTGGATATATATCATCATCCACTGTTGAAGGGAACACCTCCCCAGAAACCATACTGTTCCAAGCAGCCCAGCGATATTCTCAGGGTCGCCTTTTATAACTACCCACTGCCCGGAACCCAACACCAGTAATAATAAAACTTGCGCCACTCTCCAGGTATGGAAACTAAAGAAACAAGCAAAACTCCCTGCAGTGCCAAGCTCGTTTGGAAACCTAGACATCCAGGCCAAAAATTGAGCTACTCTGGGGGGGTTAGCAAAGGAAGATTCTCCAAAGTCCCTCCAGGAACTCAATTATGTCAACCTGTGAAATGGGACTTAACAGTATAGTTTGTATTTTGCTAGTTTAGTCCTGAGGACTGAGAGAAAAGGCAAAACCCGAGACTGACTTCCTGTAGGTGCTTTATAAATAAGAGGTTCATTATCGATGGTGGTGGAGATGGAGTGGGGGAAGGCGAATTGCCAGATTAGGCCCAGCCTCGTTCCCAGTCTCACTACAAAAGGAGTCCCCGCTAAAAACTTGCGAAACCTCAGACCACTTAGTAGGACACAGCCTAATCCGCGCTTGGTTCTGGAGCGGTGGCCAGGGTTTTCGCCCTCTCCAGAGCTTTGGCCGCCGCCGCGTACCCGGCAGCCAGCTAAGGCCCGGAAGCACCCGAACCCCCTTTCCAAATCGGGGTGCAGGTGGGGGCGGAGGACGAGGTCAACCTTTGTTGGCCAGTCCCAGGTGCCTCATTCCCCGCGCTGGGGGGACTGGAGAGGGAACGCACCCTACCTAGAAAGAGTCTTTTGCGCGCCAGCCCCAGCCCAGAGGCAGGGAATCTGCGGAAGGGGGCGGAGAGGAGGAGTGGTTGGGCCGCTGCGACCGGGATTTGCCTGGACTTGACGACTCTCTTCACCAGAGCCCAAACCTAAGAAAACCTTGAGAAGACTCTCGTCTCATTGGCCAGGAGTCCGAGGGAGCCCAGGAGGGCTCCACAGCCCTGGGGGGAGGGGGGAGGGGAGGGGGCGGGAGGGCCGAGGCTGCCAGTTGATGCAACCTCGCTCCTGGTTTACGCGGTCCACTGTCCCTCCCTGAGCCGAGGCCGGGGGGCGGGCGGGGGGGAGGGGGAGTGGCGGTGCACCGACTCGGCTCAGGCTAGCCCGAAGCTCGGACGCAGCTCGGGGTTCAACATAAAAGTGGGGTGGCTCGGCAGCTGCTTACCTCTCCGGTCCCAGGGCCGCCGCCGCCGCCGCCCCGGGAGAACGGCAGGTAGCCCTTAAGCTCTGCGCGGCATTCGGAGTCAGCAACGATCATGGTGTGCGCCAGGACCCAACCGCGGCTCGCCAACGACCAGTGCACCGGAGGTTGTTGCGGACGGACGCACGCAGGAAGCCGGGACTGGGGGCCGCTGGGGAGGTTCTAGAACCCCGGGCTCTCTCTCAAGGTTCCAGAACGCTCCGAAAGCCCAGACTCCGGGAACGGCCACTGCCTCGCTGGACTCTCCTCTCGTCCACCTTCTGGAGAGGTGAGGGGCCTCAGAAGCCTCGGATCGGCCTGGGCGCACGGGTTTTTACGGCCCAGAGTGCCTCTGAAGTCCGCAGTGGCGACGGCTGCTCGCGGACCCAGCGCTCCTCAGCATCCCCCGCCGCGGAACTGCCAGCGCTCACCCAGGTCTGACACCGGCTGCACAGCTCAGCTCACTGCGTTCCCTGGGGGAGGGCGGGGACACAAAAGCCCCACGCCACAGCCAATCAGATGTCTGTTTCCTGGGGAGGCGGGGCGACACCTCCTCAGGAGCGGACTGCTTAGCCAATCAACACGGAGAAGTGCCCGGGAACTCTGGGAGCTGTAGTCATCCTCCGACGAATGCTGCAAACTTTTGCAAGAGGATTTTGGCAGACTGTTGGCAATACCGGACGAGAGTGACAGCCCCGAGAGTCATTACAGCTGCGTGATGAAACGGGACTTCACTGGGCTGGGCCAGAGAGCCGGGTGTGAAATCTCTCCTAATTACGTTCTTTCAACTTTTCAGTTCTTGGAGGGACTGGTTAGGGTTAGAGGAGGTGGTGCTAATTACAGAGGCCGACCCCGGCACAACCCTGATCCCCTAGCCTCTGGGAGGCCTCCACCTTAAAATGTATCAAGCACAGAGAATCCACTTTATTTGTAGTCTCTGGAAAAGCCCTCATTCATTGAATTACCCTCGGCAACTCCCAGTCTAACCTCAATCCCTACTGCGGCAGGCAGTTGTCCCCCTCTGCTCTCTTGAGCCTCAGGTCTTTTGTTCCGTCCTTGCTACCCCTTTCTAGAAACTTTGTAACAAGACAGTCTCCAGGCTCTTTCCTCGCTTCTCTCTCCCGCCACTCCTTCTCTGACTCCTCTTTCTCCTCCCACCCCCTGGAACGTGGGTGTTACCCTAGTTTCTGTTTTTATCCCTCATCTCTTCAGACATACCCTCCCTCCCTGATCTCATCCATTTCGTGGCCTTCAACTCTCCATTTATGAGGAAGTTGCTTCCACCAGGTCCTCAGCACCTGTAAGATGAATTAATCTTCTGTCCTCTTCCCCACAGATCCTCTTCTTTCACAGTTTTTCTTCAGAGCTCCACTTTTTTTGTTTCAATTTTAAAGTCATAGTTGACTTTGGATAGAGAATCATGGCTGGTTTGTGGGTGGACTCAATGACCTCCAAGGTCCCCTCTGAAGTTTCTGAGTCTAGGCTTACAATTGGAAGGATGAACCTATGACTTAATCTCCTGCCACCAACCAAAGGAAATTAATCTCACCCTCTGCTGAGTTCCCAAGGTACTTGAGCTGGGTCTCCTTTATAACACTATCTATTTGGGTTTGTTGTTTTTTGTGTATATGTCTTATCTCACGCTTTTGACTAATGAGCTCTTCGAAGGCAGGGTCCACACCTTCACATCTTTGTCTTCTGCCATATGCCACCTACCACAATGTTGTGGTCTTCAAGCCTTTCTTCCAGTAGTTCCCTCTGCAATCCTCTGCTCATTGAAATTCTACCCAGCATTCAATGCCTTCATTTGTGTTTGTGGCCTGAATGAAGGTTTCAAAATGCCACTTCCTACAGAAATCGCTGCTTCTTCAGCTCAGCTGAAAGTCCTCTCACCCACTCCTCAATATATTGTTTCTTCCTCTTTATACCACTGGTTTTCAAGTTGGTGCAGATTTATTATGTCTACATCCGCTACTGCTTCTCTCTAACAAACAATGGAATATGTTATTGACTACTTTTTAATCTTTATTGCATTTTTTCAATTACCATTCAGTCCCCTTATACCCCTTTCTACCCAACAATCACCACACTGCTGTCCATGTCCATGAGTTCTTTTTGCTTTTTGTTGAATCCCTCCACGCCCTAACCCCCCTCCCCCAACCAGCTGTCAAAGGGAAGAAACTTGAGCTTACTTAGAAGGGTATCCCTGGCTGGGTAGTTTAGTGGGTTAGAGCATCATCCCAATACACCAAGGTTGCAAGTTCAATCCCAGGTCAGACCACATACAAGAATCAAGCCTTGAATACATAAATAAGTGGAACAATAAATTGATGTTTCTCTCTCTTTCCCCCTTCCCCTCTCTCTAAAATTAGTTTTCTAAAAGATTTTATTTATTTTTTAGAGAAAGGAGAAGGGAGGGAGAAAGAGAGAAACATCAATGTGTGGTTGCCTCTCATGTGGCCCCCACTGGGGTCCTGGCCCACAACCCAGGCATGTGCCCCGACTGGGAATCGAACTGGCAACCCCCTGGTTTGCAGCCCACACTCAATCCACTGAGCTATACCAGCTAGGGCTAAAATCAGTTTTTAATAAAAGGTAAAACTTTGCATCAGAGTCATATAATATCTTCTTTTGATTGCACCAGGCTGTGTCAGAGCCCCTCTAAAGCAGGGACTGTGTCTGGTTGTCTCTGTATTCCCCACTGTCAGGTAGTGATTCCTCAGTAAATATAGTATTTTTGAGTGAATGAATACAAATACTCTCCTGTGTACAATAACCCTTCAGATTCTAAAGGGTTAGATTCTAAAGTTTAGAATCTTCAAGGAAGTGACTAAATCATTTCCAAGGCTTCACTTACAAAGTTAGTGATTTTGTGAAGAGAAAGCAATACTGACATTTTAAGTTGAATAAGCTTTTGTGAGCCAGTCTCCAAGCAAGGAGAGCTCCAAAGAGGTTCAGATACTGCATTTGCTGATCCCTACCAATAGTTCAGGATACATCTGCTATTCATGTAACTCTCACCCCAACCTCGTGAAGTAAGCATCATGCCCCTACTTGACATATGAGGAAACTGAGGCTCAAGAGGTGTCTTGGCCATGGTCAGACAGCTTAGTAATATGTTGAGTAAAGATTCAAACTCAGGCAGAAATGACTCTAAAGCAGAAACTGCACTGCGCCACCCATGCAAGAAAGTGCTGAATATATAAGAAGCAGGCCGACACAAGGAACTAATGCGTAAAGCAGAATTCCAATATATTCATTGGGAGCGAGAAACACAACTGTCAATTGCCTATAATTGATGGGCTAGAACATGCCTTTTTATAGGAGAGTCTTCACAAGAAGCCAGGTTACCATCCAAAGGTGGTTAGGGTAGCTAAGAATCTGAGCAAAAGGAACCAATAAAAAGGAAAATCATTGAACTGGCTCCATGCAGGGCAAACCTGCTGGTCAGTGCTCCGGATTCATCCTTTTCCCTTTCATTCAGTAAATATTTATTGACCATCTAGTATGTACCAGGACTCTGGAAATCCAGCCAGTAAAGTTTCCGGCCCAGTGGGGCGTGATGCAGTGACACTGACTGGGTTTACTCCTCCCCTATGCCTAGTATTTTTAGCTCAGTAAAGATCTCCACCTTCTGTTGCCATACTCTCTTACATCAACCATGCTGAGGCTACTGATTGGTCAAAGCTTTTACTATCCCTCAATCACATTCCTGTTCTGAAGATACATCTAAATTGGGTTTGAAATGTTTTTGATTTCCTCAGTTTCAGACCCTCTCTCAGATTTTAACCCTAATGCAGGTCTCATCTGTTTTGTGTTCTTTCATCTGTTTTATTCTTTCTGAATTAATTTTCAAATTGCGAATTATGGGATCACTTTGCTATAATGACTTCGTCTCTGACTGTACCTGGGACTGTGACTTATCACCCAGATGTAATTTTCTGAGCTCTTATTTTTCTCACCACACTCTCCCCCTACCATCTCAGGGTGCAATTCTTGCCATGGGGGAGCTTTCAGGAAAGAAGCCCGACTCCAACAGGTTTAATAAAGCCAAGCAGACTCGCCCTCTGTGGCTCATTCACACATCCTTCCATTCAATCACTCATTAAGCAGGCATTGTGCTAGGTGCTGAGGAAGGTCCTCCAGAGCTGACAGGTGCTGAGCTGTGGAGCTACACAATTAAAATAGAAATTGTCTCCTGGAATGGTGCATCAGGGAGCAGAACAACTCCAGACTCTCAGAAAGAGAGCCAGCTAGCTCTTACGAGCATTGCCCAGGAGTCCTAGTTTTTAGCTATGTTTTTAGCTAAGAGATTTTTTTTCAGCCCTTAGAATCTGTTTTCTCATCTGTGAAACAAAGGATTTGAAAATTAGCTCTAACCCTCTAGAGCCACTGTGGAGAGGATGGTGTTGGGCAATGCATATAATTTGATTTCATCAATTGTAAATGAGGACAGAAATCAGGTTTCAAAAAGCACACCCCTCTTAATAAAAATAAATCAAATACAAACACTGACCAGCTGAGTGCTTTTGGACAATTCACTAAGAATCGTGTTTGGCTTTGTTGCTGAGTGTGCCCTCAGCGCCCCCTAAAGGCAGGACCATGCTACAGTTCAGAACGAACTGGGAGCAAGCAAGGATTTAGGGCCACCTCAAACCGTTTTGAGTTTGTAGGATTTTCAGGTCCCATGTCGTTGACTGAAGGTCTTGGAAAGAGGCCAGGCAACAGCTAAATAAGATCGTGCGGTTGCTGTTGCTGAAGATTCTCCTGCTGCCAACATGGACCAGACTCCCCCAAAACTCTCAGCCTGAATGCACTTCCCATTGTTTTGTTTTGGCTTACTACTGCCTTTTAAGGGCAGAAAGCCTGAGGTCCAGAGGGTTGGTCACGGAAGGGAGATTAGAACCCTGGGGTCCAGACCCTCAGGCCACTTGTATCAAAAGAGGCTGCCAGAGGAGTTACACATTTCCAGGAAGAACAACTGCCTTTGTTCCGGTGTTTTCCTCTCTCTATTCCCCCCTCTCTACTTCTAGAGGCCCAACTCCCCGATGTCAACACCCTGAGGCTGTCCCTGGAGCAAAACACCTAACCCTTGCCACCATCCTGACCTACCTGTTCCTACCTTTAAGATTTCCCTATCCCTCAAAAAAGTTGTATTTGGGATAGGATATCAAAGTGTAAGGTTCCAGTTCACAGCTTTTCTAGTGGTGTGAACCTGGTCAAGTCACATCACCATTCTGAACATCTGAACATGTTTCCTGCTGTGTAAAATGGGGCAATAAAGTTTACCTCCACTGGGGTCGTTGTGAGGATGAGAGAACAAGCCTTGATGCAGACAGAGTAAGTGCTCAATAAACTGTAATTATAATTTACAGTGTTACTGTTGTTAAAGTGCCTAACAGGGCAGGAAGAGGGGGAGGTGTACAAGAAAGGTGGTTGTAGCCATTAATTTTTAAAAGCTTGAAGCACGGAGCCTACCATTCAGCAGAAACTGAATACGTAGACGGGGGCTGTACTCTTGATTTTTTGACTCAAAGTCTCCCCGTACCTTCGTAGAGCTAATGTCTTTTTTGAGGCAAAGCTACACCACTTATAATTTTTTTTTTTTTTTTTTTTTGCTCAGCAACAGGCTTCTCTTACGTAAACCGCCGCGGCCAGTGAGCAGGAAGATGGGCGGGGTTATCTGGAAGCCAATAGCAGCGGGTAGCGGAGCGAAGGCCAGATACCTTCGGGTTTCCAGGCGGGTTAGAAAAGCTAGCCAGCCAGGCGACTTTCCGGGCGGGAGTGTCTCCAAACCAGGCTCTGATTGGTGCCGACCTTGGCGGCCCACTCCTACTTCCTCCAGGCCCCGCCTTCGTGGGAGGGGGTCGGGACTACCCCGTCTGCTTTTCATTTCTTTTTTTCCTCCCTTTCCTGTTCTTCATTTTAACGAACCTTTGAGTATAGTTTAGTTTTTCCTTTCCAAATTTTAAGTGCCATGTATTATTTCAGAAAATCTGGGATGTACTGTATATAAAAGTATAAATGTATAAAAGAAGATCCAAAATATATTTTTCCCCTTTGGGTTTGTTAATGGGTCTCACTTTCAGACTTAACCTGGTATTACACTTGTTCCTTGTTCTATTGTTGTGAAAGCATAAAACGAAGCGACCAAAATGCCCATCAAAGGGGACTGGTTAAAGTCATAAACAGATTGGTCCTCACAATGAATATCACGAAGCAGAGAAGAAGAGAGCTATACGTGTTGTACATGAAATGAAGAAGGGTGCAGGATGTAATGTTGGGTTAAAACAAAAAAACAAGTTGCACAATGATACATATGGAATGATCTAAAAAATATACAAGTATATGTACATGATTATACAGAAGCAACAAAAGTCTGGAATTACAGGCAGTTTGCAGCAAATTGTTAGCATTAGGTTATCTCTGAGATGGAGGGGGATAGAGAAATTGTAAGACTATACATTTTCTTAGCATTTGTGTTTTTTAAATGCTAAACTATTAGGCTGTACCTTTTTAATATTTTATTTTTATTTATTTTTTAAGAGAGAGGGGAAGGAAAGGAGAAAAAGAGGGAGAGAAACATCAGTGTGTGGATGCCTCTCACATGGCCCCCACTGGGGACCTGGCCTGCAACCCAGGCATGTGCTCTGACTGGGAATCAAACCCTAAACCTAACCCTAAACCTTTGGTTCACAGCCTGTGCTCAACCAACTGAGCTATACTACACAGGGCTAGGCTGTACCTTTTTTAAAAAAGGTCCTTTTAAAGAGAAAGGGGGAAAACAAAAATTCAAAATCCTAATCCCATGACCAAGAGAGAAACAATGATAACATGTTGGTTTTTATTCTTATGTATTATATGTTATATTATATATTCTTTCTTGAGTTTATGATCATATTTATGGCATATAAGTAATATATAGTTGTATAGCCTTTTTCAACTTAACTACATTTCATGGTAGTTTTTTTAAAAGATTTTATTTATCTTTAGAGAGGAAGGGGAGAAAGAGAGAAATATCAATGTATGGCTGCCTCTCGTGAGTCCCCTGCTGGGAACTGGCCTGCAATCCAGGCATGTGCCCTGACTGGGAATCGAACCACGATAGTGTGGTTCGCAGGCCCGTGCTCAATCCACTGAGCCACACCAGCCCAGGACTCATGGTAGTTTTTATAATATTAAATATTCCTTAAGTATAATATTTAGTGGTCACAAAATGTTCATTTGGTATAATTTGCTTATTAATCTCTATTGCTGGAAATTTAGAATTTTCTTCCAAATTTTTCATTATAATGTATCAAGATAAAACTTTTACAGAAAAAAATACTGCATTATACCTTTAATTATTTTCTTAAGTTAAATTTCTAGACACAAATTTATGAATTGAAGACTATCAACAAATATATTTAAAACTCCTGATGTTAACTGTAAAACTTTTTAAAAGTTGGTTTTTGTGAACATTATCCAAGCCAGTCTTAGCTTCAGCTGCCATAATAGAATACCATAGACAAGGTAGCCTAAACAAGAGAAATTTATTCTGTCACCGTTATGGAAGCTGGGAAGTCAGAGATCAGGATGCCGGCATGGTCCAGTTCTGGTGAGAGCTCTCTTCCTGGCCTAAAGGTGGCTGCCTTCTGGCTGCGCCCTCACATAGCAGAGAGCTAGCAAACAAGTTCTCTGGAGTCTCTTCTTACAAGGATACTGAGCCCGTAATGTGGGCCCTACTTTCATGTCCTCATCTCAACCTAATTAGCTCCCAAATACCTTATCTCCAAATACCTTGACATTGGGAGTTAAGGACTGAACACACAAATTTTGGGGGACACAATTCAATTCACAGCAATGCCTAAGGTGGGCCTGGTGCTATGCTTGGGTGGGATACAGGTTGAATACCACCCCAAAACTGGCTGCCAGGATCAAACAGGTGAGAAAGGGAGAAGCAAATATAAGTAGCTCAGATTAGCAGAGATACCTGAAAAGAGTCTGACCAAGTCACTAGTGGCCATAAAACTCTTCTTAGCTTCCATCGTCCAGGTTGTTTGGTCACCCAATGGCTCATAATTGGTCTGCTGATATATACTGTTCAGTCCTCGGGGTTTAACAAAAAAATTGAATAAATTGCTAACATTTTAAAATTAGGAGATTTTGCATAAAATCCCCATGTTATGAATTTTCTTAGAAAAAAAAGAAAGATGTAGTAACACTGGCTGTGCATTCCTGGGGCCATTGGTAGGACTAAGTACCTGGGCTTCTCTTTTCCAGTTCCCATAACACAGGCCACCTGACTCATTTATATTACCTGCCTGGCTTCTGTGGGCACCTGAGTTTGCAAGCCCTGGATGGGGTCAAGATTCCTTGACATGGTATTCAAAGCCCCTGGGTCGTCTTGTGCCCTCCTTTGCACCTTTACTTTCTTCTACTCTGATCAAACACACCCTTGCTTGAGATCAAAGTATAAGACAGTGTCAGAAGAGAGATTACAGAGTTTCTCATCTCACTATCCAGGCACTTTTAACTGTATTATTTAGTTCATCACTCATTAACTTGAGGTGTTTATTTTTGATAAGACTTGGCCAAAGTCAGCCAATTTGAGTAAAACTAAATGGAATAGAATGTCCAGAGCTGGGAATTTTGCTACCCATGTGCAGTGTCATGTATGGCTCTTATCAGCTTCTCACACCCCTTGCTCAGTGCGCACCAGCTTTATGGCCACTTTGCTGTTCTTTGACCATGTTAAGGCACTCATCTCAGGGCCTTTGCCTTTTCTATTAGACTTAAGCTTGGAATAATCTGTATCTTCATAGCTTGTGTTATGTTATTCTACTCTTTGGGCTTCTCCCTATCAGCTCACTCTATAAAGTGACAACCCTTTCAGATTATGCTATATAAAATAGTTCACTTCCAGCCACTTTATGTCCCTTTACCCAGCCTTATTTTTTCTTTCACCTGTTTGTTTTTTGCCTTCTTCACATTATCGAAGCTCTTTGAAGACAAGCTCTGTTTGTTTGTTTTGTTGTTGTATTCCTGGCATCTAGCACAGTCCTGACACATAGGCATTCAATAAGTATATATCAGATGGGCTGTGGCCAGTGGTTTGGCTGGCTGGTCAGGGACTTGGAAGAAAGATGTTTGGCGAATTGGTAACAAGAAAATGTCTCCAATGGGGGAGAGGGGAAAGAAAAGAAAAAAGTATTTGCATGCTGATTGGTGTGGCTCATTTGGTTGGGCATTGTTCTGCAAAGCAAAAGATTGCTGGTTTGATTTCTGGTCAGGACGAATGTCCAGGGGGTTGTGGATTCAGTCCCCAGTTGAGGCATGTGGGAGAGGCAAGCAATCGATGTTTCTCTTTCACATCGATGTTTCTCTCTTTCTCCCTCCCTTCCCCTTGCTCTAAAAATAAATAAAATCTTTTAAAAATAGAAAAGAAAATGAAAGTGGTTTTGTCCAATGTGAACACTCACCAAAGAGTGAACTCGGCAGGGGAAATGTTAATAGTCAAGTGGTTAGGATGACCTGCTAAGTGAATACCAGTTAACCTCTTTTCCCAACCACCCCTGTCATCTCTGATAGTGGTGTTCATGGGCTCAAAAACAAAGTAGCCATAGTGGCAGGATGGGAGGTTATGCCTGGTCTCAGCAACATGGACTTCCACTCACCAAGGCCAATTTGGCAACGGCTACTGCTGAGTGCCCGGTCTGCCAGCGATAAAGACCAACACCGATCCCCTGATATGGCACCATTCCCCAGGATGAGCAGCCAACTACCTGGTGGTAGGTTGATTACACTGGACCTCTTCCATCTTGAGAGGGCCAGTACTTGGTTATGACTGGAATGGGCACCCTGGATACAAATTTGCCTTCCTTGCATTGCAATGCTTTTGTCAAAACCATCACTGTGGATTGCAGAATGCATTATGTACCATTATAGTATTCCACACAGCATTGCTTCTGATCAAGAAATTCACTTCACAGCAAATGAAATGAAGCAATGGGCCCACGGTTATGGAATTTGCTGGTCTTACCGTGTTCCTCACTATCCCGAAGCAGCTAGCTTGATACAATAATGAAATGGTCTTTTGAAGACTTGATTACAGTGCTAGCTGGATGCCAGTACCTTGCAGGGCTGGAGCACAGTTCTTCAGAAGGCTGTCTATGCTCTGAATCAGCATCTAACATATGGTGCTGTTTCTCCCACAGCCAGGATTCACAGGGCCAGGGATCAAGAGGTGGAAATGGGAATGACACCACACACTATTACCCCTAGTGACTCACTAGCAAAGTTTTGCTTCCGCTTCTTGTGCACTTATGCTCTGCTGGTCTAGAGATCTCAGTTCCAAAGGGAGGAATGCTTCTATTGGGAAACACAGTAACTCCACTGAAATGGGAGCTAAGATTGCTGTCTGACCATTTTTGAGTCCTCATGTGTCTGAATCAACATGCAAAGAAGGGAGTACTGTGCTGGCTTGTGTGGCTGATCTTGACTCTCAAGTGAAAACTGCACCATTACGTGACAATGAAAGTAAGGAAGAATGTGTCTGGAATCCATGGAATCTCTTAGTATTACCACACCTCGTATAAAGGTCAGTGTACAACTATAATTCAATTAGTAGTCCAGGTAGGAATACTAATGGCCCCAACCCTTTAGGAATGAAAGTTTGGGTCACCCCACCAGTAAAGAGCCATAGCCAGCTGGGATGCTCGAATGCTTCCCTTTGAAGGCAAAGAAAATAGAGAATGGGTGGTGAAAGAAAGTAATTATAAATACCCATTATAACCATGTGACCAGTCATAGAAATTGGGACTGTAATTGGCATGAGTATTTCCTCCTTATTGTCATGAACATGTTTGTGTATCTGGATATATACAGATACACACATATATTTACTATATACATAGCAAATATCTTTGTGTAGATATATAGCAAATTCATATGTAGCAAATTTCATATATATGTGATATTATATATAATAACTAATATTATCCTGCAACTTCTGGACAACACAGAGGCTGGGTCTGCAGACAGATATAATGCCCAGAACATACAAAAAATTCTTAAAACATGTCCTGGCTAGTGTGGCTCAGTGGATTGAATGCCGGCCTGTGAACTGAAAGGTCGCTGGTTCAATTCCCGGTCAGGGCACGTGTCTGGGTTGCAGGCAAGGTCCCCAGGTGCCTCATATACAAGAGGCAACTGATTGATGTTTCTTGCGTCAGTGTTTCTCTCCCTCTCTCCCTCCCTTCTCCTCTTTCTAAAATCACCAAGCTTGTCCTTGGGTGAGGATAAAGATAAAAACTCATAGAGATGCCACTTTACAACCACTATGACAGTGTCGTTACCAGAAAGGGACCGGGATGGGGGTAGGTTTGCCCTGGCACAGTCTGGAATGTGTGGGTTCTTGACTTTGTGCAGGGAAGATCTCACAGCACCAGTCCAGGTGATTTTGAGTACATTTATTAAAGCCGGGCACAGTAAAACAAAGGAAGAAATTAAGATAAAAGAATCAAGACCTCAGCAACAGGAGTGAGTCTAGGCTGAGCTGCCCAGACTCCAGAAAGGAAGTCACAGAGGCAGAAGTGAGCCACTCTAGGGCGCTCAAAAGGAGGTCACAGAGGTAAAAGTGACCCATGCTAGGCTTCATGGACTCAGGAAACAAGTTACAGAAGCAATAGGAGGGCCCTTGGAGACAGGTTCAGGGGGTTAGCCTGGGACAAGCTGCCCCTGCCCATGGCTTCCCTGGTTGCAAGTCTTGTGGGAACTCTTAGAGCTTAGGAGAAAATACACGCCTGAGGAAGGAAGCGGGTAGCTGGACATGGGCAAGGTGGAGTGGGCACTGGCATCCTTAGTCTTAAGGGCTTTTATCTGTTTTTGAAGGTGGGCGTTTTAGGGGAGGTCTAAGGGGAAGGTCTCAACAGAACATGCAACAGCTTTCCAGGTGTGTCCTTTTTAAAAGATAATGCATCAGAGTGAGCATATAGGGAGTTTGGGATCATTCTCTGGTCAGCTTCACTGCTTCACTTTTATCTTGGATTTGTCTGGCTCTAATTTTATAGTTGTTACTGTTATTTATTCCCCTGACTTCATCCGTCCTGGGGTTTGGCTGGCACTAATGGCACAAACTGAGTCTCTGTTATTTGTCTCTTTGACTAGGGTGAGGAGAGGTGTAAATCATTTGCTCCTTAGTGGCCTTGGTTAAGGAAGATAAGATCTTTTGGTTTATTAGCAGGCTGTTAATTGCTAAGCCTTGTTTAATTATTTGTCTGTTTCCCTCATTCCACTTGCCAAGGAATTTTTCTAGCTTCCTACTATCCTGACTCAGTATCACAAAGGTAGGTACAAGTATTGGTGAGGATGTAGACAAACTGGAACTCTTATAAATACAGTGCTGATGGGAATACAAAATGCTGCAGCTGCCGTAAAAAAAGAGTCTTGCAGTTCATCAATAAGTTAAACATAGAATAAACACGTAACTCAGCAATTCCACTCCTAGGCATGTATCCAACAGAACTAAAAACAGATGTCTAAACAAATACTTGCACATGAATGTTTTTGGCAGCACTACTCACAATAGACAAAATGTGGAAACAAGCCAAATGTCTATCAACTAATGAATGAGTAACCAAAGGTTGTATATCCACACAACAGAATATTAGTCTGCCATAAACAAGGAATGAAGTACTAAAGCATGCTATGTGGATAAACCTTGAAAACACTGCACTAAGTGAAAGAGGCTAGATACAAAAGGGCACGTTTTATATGATTCCATCTATGTGAAATATTTAGAACAGGCAAGTCTATAGCGAGACAGCAGAACAGTAGCTGGGTGAAGGGAGGGATGGAGAACCACTGCTTAATCATTATGGAATTTGAGGGATGACAAAAATATCTCAACCTGCTAGAGGTGATGTTTGCGTAAGATTTAAAATTTTTTATTATTGATTTTAGAGAGAGAGAGAAACATTGATTTGTTATGCTAGTTATTTATGCATCCATTGGTTGCTTCTTGTACGTGCCCTAAGGAGCAAACCCGCAAACTTATCAGACAACAGACACTCTAACTAACTGAGCTACCTGGCCAGGGCCTTGCACATTTTGATATACTAAATACCATTGAATTTTATGCTTTCAATAGTTAACAGTTAGTTTTATGTTATGTTAATTTTACCTCAATTGAAAAAGAGTGAACAAGGAGACACCTATGGAATCTGCTAATCGTGAGGTTGTGGCAGGCGGCACCAAGTGAAGCAGAGGTATATGTTTCTCCATGCTTCATTCTTCCTTTGCCACTCCCAAGGTTTTTGTTCCTTTCCAATGCTTGAAGTTAAAGATTATTTAAGTAGGGTACAAGTGGTTTAGATGTTTCCTGCTCTAATAAAGGACTATACCTAGAAAGAAGAGGGAAGCGAGGGAGAGAGGTTGGAAAGAAAGGAAGGAGGGACAGTGATTAAGCTAATGGCCAACCCAGCCCTTGGAAGAGTGGTAGGACTTCCAACCACATCACTTCCACTTTCCCCATCATTGCGCTCCATGCTCCAGATGCACAGGCTGATCTATTGTTAATCCCCCAATAACCCATGCTTCTTCAAATGCTGTCACTCAGCCTTGAATATCACCCCCTCCCTTTTACCTAGCTGCTGTTATACTTCTTCCACCATGAGGTCCCTTTAAGCCCCAGCTCTGGCTGGTGCCCGTCCAGTACTCCCCAGCCTCCTCACCCCCCACCCCTCCCCCAGTCAGCATTCTGCACTTACCACCATCAGAATACTTCCCACATTGTTGTTTAGCCACTTGTCTTTCCCAAACAGCTGTGGGTTCCACAAGGACAGGAGTTGATTATTTCATAGTTGTAATCTTAGTGTATATCAAGTGCCCAGAATACAGTAGATGCTAAATATAAATTTTAATGAATATATTTTTAAAAATCTGAGAATGGAATATCCAAATTCTAGAATAGTGGAGTGACCAAGAGTCCTTTTTGTGGAAATTAGACGAGCAAAGGTGACTTTTTCAGCACAAATATCACCCTAAATTAGAGTACACTGTTCGGTGAGCAGAATGTGGGCTGAGTTTCTGTCCTCCCCGGCCCCCTCAGTTAGGTGTCTTCAGTTATGCAGTGACCAACTGGCAGCCCATACCTTATGCAGCAGATCTGGAAGGACCCTGTACACCAGTGGTTCTCAGCTCCAGCCACATATTGGAAAAACCTGGAGCTTTTTGGTAATAGTCATGCCGCAACCCCAGTCTCACAGTTTTGGATTTAATCAGTGCTGAGGCATCAGGTTAACTTTAAAGCTCCCTAATTGTTTCAATGTGCAGCCTGGGTTGAGAATTACAACTTTGTACTCGTTTTGATGTGAAAATCTCAAACCGAGCTCTATGGCAAATGTGTTTGCACCATGTAGGCATGCACTGACATAGCAACGAGGTTCATGTCACAGCTAATACAATGCTGACTACTGGCATTTCTACTTTTACTGCCAGGAACCCCTCCTTTTACCATCCATACCCAGACGTCCAGGCAAGTTCCCTGACCTGTCTCAGGTCAAGGAGGGAGCTAATAGGCAGCTGAACCACTATAATGGAACGTGCAACTGGAGACTGTAAGACCAGGAGTTCTGAAGTCAAGTCCTTGCTCAGCACAAAGCTGGTTGTGTGACCTTGAAAAAGTTACTTCGCAGTTCCGTTTCAGTTACTTTGGTTATAAAATTAGGCTAATGGTATGGGCATATTTGCCAGAAATACGAGATTGAACAAGCAAAACTGTACAGAGCTCCATAAATATAAATTATTGTATAATTGTTAAGTAACTTCATGGTATAAAATCCCATTGAAATCTTGTTTAAAAAGTGGCCCCAATGATTCTGACATAGGTGGTTAGGAAGCTATTTAGACAGATCTGCTCATGCAGTTCTCTGGCCCCTGCCTTTTCCAAGTTTTGTTTGTTCAAATCAATTCTGAGACAATAGCCCCTGTTCTTCTTTTTTTTATTTTTATTTTTTAAAGATTTTACTTATTTAGGCCCTGGCTGGTGTAGCTCAGTGGATTGAGCGCAGGTCTGCAAACCAGAGGATCGCGGTTCAATTCCCAGTCAGGGCACATGCCTGGGTTGCAAGCCAGTTCCCTGCAGGCCAGTTCCC
Source organism: Artibeus jamaicensis (assembly GCF_021234435.1). Lineage (NCBI taxonomy): Eukaryota > Metazoa > Chordata > Mammalia > Chiroptera > Phyllostomidae > Artibeus > Artibeus jamaicensis. Next base: position 14,036,771 of record NW_026522057.1, read on the forward strand.
AGCAGGGGATGCACTAGAGGCAACCATACATTGATGTTTCTCTCCCCCTCTCCTTCCCCTCTAAAGATAAATAGATAAATAAATAAATATTTAAGAAAATAAAAATAAAAATGGATCGAACTGTTGAAGTCAACATAAAAAAAAAAAAGATTTTACTTATTTATCTTTAGAGGGAAAAGGAAGGAGAGAGGGAGAGAACTGGCCTGCAACCCAGGCATGTGCCCTGACTGGGAAGTGAACCGTGGTTGCTTGGTTCCCAGGCCCGCGCTCAATCCACTGAGCCACACCAGTCAGGGCTGTTCTTCTTTTTTTTAGATCTCATTTTATTTTTAGAGAGAGGAGAAAGGAAGGAGAAAGAGACAAGAGAAACATTAATGTGCAAGACATACATGGGTTAAGTTGCCTCTTGCACGCCCCCAACTGGGGACCTGGCCCAGAACTCAGGCATGTGCCAACTGGGAATCAAACCAGCGACCTTTCGGTTTCCAGGCCGGCACTCAATCTACTGAGCCACATCAGCCAGGGCTGCCCCTGTTCTTTTAATAAATTACTTTTTCTCCTTCCTAAGCCAGCCAGACACTGCTGGTTTCTGTTACTTGTAAACAAAAAGGAATTTTAACTAATGCCATAAATCAGTGTGGTATTTTCCAAATTGAATTCTGCAAAATGTTATGTTCTAAAATGTTAATTCTTAACATACTTTAATTTTTAAACTGTCAAATAGCATTCATATTAAGAACTATATTAAATATATATCATTATTATTATACTTAATACTTTCACAGAAACGTTCTATGCCCAAGAAGGCCAGCAAATTTCCTAAGAGACCATTGTACGTGTAGCACAGCAGTCCCCCAACGTTAGTGCACATCAGAATCACCTGGAGTACTTGTTAAAACAGACTGCTGGGTCCCACCATCAGTTTCAGCAGGTCTGTGCTGGGGCCTGAGAATTTCCATTTGTAACAGGTTCCCAGATGCTGCTGAATCATGGGCACTTGGTAGTCTTAAATTAGGCTGCTCCAAAAATTATTCATTTTACCTTTTTAAGAACTCAAGCTGCCCTGACCAGTGTAGCTCAGTTGGTTGGGTGTTGTCCCACAAAGTGAATGATTGCTGGTTAAACTCCTGGGCACATGCCTAGGTTGTGGGTTCAGTCCCAGTTTGGGGTGCATACAGAAGTCAATGATCAATGTTTCTCTCCCTCTTTCTCTCTCCCTTACCCTTTCTCTAAAAATAAATAAAATCTTTTAAAAAAATAAGTAAAAAAGAATTCAAGCTTATGATTCTTCATCTTTATAATTTCCTTAAAAACCCTTACCTAAGGACATGCTTATTGATTTTTAGAGAGAGGGGAAGGGAGGTAGTGAGAAAGAAACATCAATTGGTTGCTTGTTTGGAGACCAAACCCACAATTGGGAATTGAACCCTCGACCTTCTGGTCTGCAGGATGATGCTCTAACCAACTGAGCCACACTGGCCAGGGCTTCACGTTCATTTTAAAGTTTCAACTCTTTTGCTTGCTTTATTCAACCATTATTAGACGTTTATTAAAAAAAAAAATGTCACCCTGGCTGGTGTGGTTCAGTGGATTAAGCCCTGGTCTGCAAACTGAAGGGTCATTGGTTTGATTCCCAGTCAGGGTACATGCCTGGGTTCTGGACCATGTCCACAGTTGTGGGTATGTGAGAGGCAACCACACATTGATGTTTCTCTCCCTCTCTCCCTTCTCCTCTCTCTAAAAATAAAATAAAATCTTAAGAAAAAAATAATTTAGTTAAACAAGGCCTTAAAGTCTAATTTGAACAACAGCACACTGGGTGAAGCAAAATATAACCTAAGATATAATTCTGGGTCTCTGCTATTAATTGACTTGGATTAAGAGTCAAAAAACCTAGATGCCAAATCTCAACTCCAATTCACTGAGTGACCATTGGCAATACATAATTTCTAATTCCAGTTCTTTCAATCTGTACAAAGATAATTAGAACGAGGATAACTAGTTCATGTGAAAAGTTCTCTAAACCACTTTATAGGTGCAACGTGGGCTGATGGTGCTTTGAATAGTATTTTTTAGGCAATCATTCGTTTTCCAGGCTGCTCTTGACCTTGAATTGGGGTTTACCCTTCCAGAAGCTGTCTCTGAACCTCTGATTAATATCAGATAAGGAAAGGGGCCTTTCCCTATGTCACACCTGCCTCCTTCTAACCCTCTGTGCGGCATAGCACTTATCATATTGTGCTTTGTCTTTAAGCTCCCTATTGCAGGTACCCTGTCTGATTCACTTCCGCAGTCCAGTGCTGTGTACCCCTTCCCCTCTCCAGACAGTAGAAGGAATTACACAGTTCACTAATGACAATTTATTATAATCTGTTGGCAGCACAGACAGACATAAATTACCAGAATTATGTCTTCATAGAAGTGGGCAATATGTTGCCATTCTACGGGGAACTGTGTGCACTTAATCATCATCATGGGATTTTAGTCTCTTGATGGTCTCCTTGTGCCGCTCAATTTCTTTCTGCAGACGTTCAATCTCCCTTTTATGATGAACGATCTCATTTTCATGGTGTTTCTTCAAGGCTGTCAGTTGTTCTCTAGTCTTTGCTCTACAAGTACACAATGGCTCTGGGTTTAATCCCAATTTGTCACCCCCAAAAGATCTCTAAGCATAACCTGCAATACCTAAGGCAAAGGAGTCCCAATCCCATGGGATTCTGGCTGGCCATCCTCTTCTACCACTTCAAGCCCCACTAGTGAAAGAATATTCCATCTTAAGATGTATCCATCTTTTGGACATAACCAAAATGATTTCATTTTTCTGGTACTAGTGCTTGAAATTTCACCATTTGTGAGCTATTCCTTTTAGATTCCTCTTTAGAGCAGAAAACTCCAGAGAGGTATGACTGAAGTCCCCAGTACCTTAGTAGAGGACTAACCAAGAGAACAGAATCTCTTTTGGGGGAAATGAAGGGAGAACAGACAAAGGAGTCTATTAAAGGACCAATGTCTGCAATCTCGCCTAATTTATCTAGGGCTTTTTTTTTTTTTTGCCTACAGTAATTCACGGCCCATTGTAAAGAGCAAAAAGAAGGGACTGGGGGAAAGGAGGGACTATTGCGGGCAGTGTTTGGCAGTCCAATTCAGAGCTTAAAACGAAACAATTCAAATGTTGGTTTGGCCACTTTGGGGCCTCAATTTTCCTTAACTATAAAATGTGTGGGCCTATTTAGATGGCCCCAAAGGCTCTACTTTGGCGTTCTGGTGTGGCAGGTGCAATGGTGATAATTTTTAAAGAGTGAGCAAGAGAGGGCAGAAGTGAAAAGATAGGCCAAAGGAGAAGCAGAAACAAGATTAGTTCTGTGCTCTTCCCAAGTGTGTAGAGAAGCCAGTAAAAGATAACTCAGGGTTGGTAGAAATGTAAATAGAGGCCCAGCCCACTCCATGCTCTTCAGAGTGAGAGTCTATCCAGCTGGGCGGAGCTGGACAAAAGTCTCCAGGAAGCCGGGGAGGAAGTTCCAACCAGGAGCACTCAACTCCCCTGACCCACTCTTTCGGGCCAAGTCGGAGACCTTTGGAGGTCTAGGAATGGCGGAGAGGGCCTTGAGAGTCTAGGGATCAATCCATTGGGGGCTAGTAAAGTTAAAAGGCATGTGGTGAAGAGAATACCGAACAGGGGCAGTGGGTGTTGTCCGAGGGAGTCAGTCTCCAAGGGCCTGCATGTATTGGGCAGTCGGATCCAGACAATGCAAAGAACCTGGGGGGCGTTTCGCAAGACCCTGGAAGAACGACTTGGGTCGGGGGTGGTAAATAATTCTGGAAGAGTTGGGCCGTGGTTTAAGAGTCCTGGAGACTTGCAGGTGAAAATGGGTTGGCCTGGGTGCCCTGGGACTATTCAGCAGAGAATTAGGGGCAAGGGTGTAATGGGTTCCAGGACCCGGGAGTTCTGTTGGGGGTTGGGGTGCCCCCTGGCACGAGTCGGGTGGGCAGGACGGTTAGACGTTTAAGAAGGCCTGAAACACTCTGAGAAAGCTAGGGCTAGACTCGGGCACCCGCGGACCTCACCGGAAGTATCGTTCCTCTTCAGCCTGCTCTCTTTTTCCGAAGGCCCCACCGGCGTCCCTCACCGAGCCCGCGCCGGAGTGGACACTGCTTGACTGCGGAGAGACAAGGACTGGGGTAAAAGTGTGGAGGGAGAGACGGCACCCGCGCTCAGGGCTGGGGCAGTGGACAACGCCACGGGCATACCTCTTCGGAGCCGAAGCTACGGACTTGCATTGCCCTCAAGCCCCACACACCGAGCCGGGCCCGCGCCACCAACGTCGGGACTGCCATGGCTTTCAGTGTAACTGTGCCAGACGCAGACGGTAGGGGTTCCGGGTAGGCCCTAAAGCTCCTGACGATTGGGCAGCCAATCTTTTTGATGTAGAAGCGGGATGAAGCCATGAGGAGCGAATCAAGAAAGGGAGAAGGAGGGGCTCTTGAAATTCACAGCGAATCCTGAGAGGGGGCGGGCCTATTCTTAGCCAATCCCGAGCAAGGTCTTTGGTGCCAGAGGATTAGATAATAATGGAGGAGGTTGGAGGGGAGGGGCAAGAGGGGTCAGAATCTATCAGAATGAGACATGGCGTCCACCTCCACTCCACGATTCCAATCCTAAAGTTGTTATTAAACACTCGAAGGAAGCCTTCCCTCTCCTGTACCATTAGAGTCAATAAGATGCTATAAGAATAAGATACAAATGTCAATAAGGGTTGGGGCAGGGGATATCTATGTTCAGGATACGCGGATTTGGTTGAGTTGTGGGTAGAAACAATGTATATGTATGTGTATATGGTTTCTCAAGAGGTATCAATGTCCTTTTCTTGCACTGCCATTTTACTCTCAAGTCTCAGCTTAAATATCGCCTCAAAGAAACCATCCCTGACCTTAGTCATTCTATCTTAGCTCCCTGTTGTGTTCTTTTGCTTTGCACTTTACCCTTTTGAAGTTATCAGAGCCTTGATCAATTGGGTACCGAATGAATACGTAAAATGAATTAATATGTTATCATCAAATGGGCATGATAACTGGACTTTTGGCAATGTGGTGCAGTGAAGCGAAGAGCATAAGTAGGAGGCTAGGTAAAGTTTTGCCTTGACCTTCCTTCAGTCATCTAACAAATGTGAACAGGACAACAGTAGTTAATAGCCTTTGCTTAGTCAAAGTAGAACTGCTTTTATTAATCATCTTTTAGTTGGAAAAATGTCAGCCCTGGTTTGTATGACTTGGGTGGGAAAAAATGCTTGTGGAGCACATTTTCAAATGTTTATTGCAAAAAACTTGGAAAACAGAAGCTTGGTAGAAATAATAATCACTTATAAGCCCACTACCTAGTGATAATAATTTGTTGTGTGTCTAGATCATCTTTTTTAAAAAATGTTTTAAAACCCAGATGCCCATCAACTAATGAATGAATAAACAAATTGTATTTATTCAGAACATACAGAACGACCATAAAAAGTAACGAAGTAATTATATATGCAGTACCTTAGATGAACCATGAAAACATGCTAGGTGAAAGAAGGCAGACACAAAAAGTCACATGTTGTATGGCTGTGAAATGTCCAGAACAGAGACAGGGCATACATAGAGCGGTTGTCAGGGGTTGGGAAGTAGGGGAATGGGAGGGTTTAGTTGGTGTCAGGTATCTTTTTGGGATGAAGAGACTGTTTTGTAAGTTGATTGAGGTGGTGGCTGCCTAACAATGTAAATGCACTAAAATGATAATTAGTTATTGTAAGGTGATTAGTTGAATGTCATGCGTATTTCACTTCAATTTAAAACACAACAAAAGCCCTGGCTGGTGTAGCTCAGTGGATTGAGCGCAGGCCTATGAACCAAAAGATCGAGGATTCCCAGTCAGGGCACGTGCTTGGGTTTCGGGCCAGTTCCCAGCAGGGGACTCACAGGAGGCAACCATACCTTGATGTTTCTCTCCTCCTCTCCTTCCCTTCCTCTCTAAAGATAAATAAATAAAATCAAAATAAATAAATATATATATATTTATTTATATATATATAAATAAATATATATATATTTATATATATATATAAAGAGATCAGACTTGCTTAAAAAAATAAATAAAATACAACAACAACAAAAACAAAACTAGAGTCCTGGCCATGTGGCTCCATTGGTTGGCGCTGCCACCTTGTTCTTGGATGACGCAGGTTCCATCCCAGGTTGGACACATGCGAGGAAACAGCCGCTAGATGTTTTTCTCTCTCCGCCCTTCTCTCTTTAAAATCAATGAAAACTTGTTCTCAGGTGAGAGTTAAAAAAAGAAAAAAGAAAAAACAACCCCTCCTTTCCAGTTTCCGACCGGGCTCTCAGCCCTTTAAGGGTCCTAAGGAAGGAGGCGGGGCTAGAGAAGCGGGCTTCCACGAATCACGTGAGTCAGCGCCTGCGCAGGAGAGTCACGTGGTGGCTGGCCCGGGGAAATGGCGGCTTCAGGCGAGAGCGGGGCTTCTGGCGGCGGAGGCAACACAGAGGAGGCATTTATGACCTTCTACAGTGAGGTGAACCACGAGGGATGAGTGGTGGCACCGGGGCGACCCCGCCTGGATCCTCTCTCCCGGCGGGCGAAAGCAGTGGTCATCCTGGCCTGGACCGTTGGGCGGCTCCTCTAGCCTGGCCTTAGGGGCGGCGCGGGGCCGGGGGTGTGTGCGTCTCTCCCTGACAGCTGCTGGGGACTCCCGTGAACAACGACAAAGGGGCCGGGGACTGAGGTCTGCGGGTAGATGGCGAGTCTGCCCAACGTAGTACCTGGGTGCGCGCGGAGTTCCCCAACTCTACGGAGTAGGGGCTGGCAAGGGCTGGCCTGCCTGGGGGCGACTTAGCCGTCCCGGACCCCGTTTTTGTTTTAAACGGAACCACTCTCTACTTAGTCCTCTGTAATGAATCGCGTTTGTGGTTATTTCTGACGTCCGCGAATGCCATGCTCTGTGCATCAAGCCAGGTACACATTACCTCTCCTTTATAGATCACAAACCTGAGGTTTAGGGAGGTGAAATAATTTGTTCTGGGTCTTACAGCAGTTAACAGCTTGGTGTCATGTTAGGACAGCAGTCACTTTGGTCTGAGCCTCGTTTACTGTCGCTTTTCCAGCAGTTATTGTATATGGTTACTCAGTAAGTATTTATTGAGTAAATTAACGAATAAATAAATGCAAGAAAAGTACGCCATTTGGAGTCCGAGGACCTCAGATTGGATTCGTGCGTGGTAGTTGACTATGATTGAATTCTTTGAGGGCCTTGATTGATCAGATCTTGTTTCCGTGCCTGTAAAAGGAGCCAATATTAAAATGAATTTTTACGGGAGAGTTCATGGAATTCATGTATAAGAAAGGGTTTCATAAGCAGAAGCATCTTTGTAAGACCTAAGGCTGAAGGTGGAGCTCTTTAAGTTGGCATGGATTTGAGGAATGCAGTTGCTCACCAGGTTGTGAGCTACTCAGAGTGAAGCACCAGATCACGTTTATCTTACCTCTGGTGTCTTTAATGATGTGTGTTACATAGTAGTTTCTCCAAAGTATTCTAATTTAAAAATGGAAATGAGCACATCCTTTGTAGTCTGTCCTTTTGAAATGCCTCATTCACTTGAAAGTGTTCAGCAGTTATAGTGGAACTTGATTCACTTATCAACTCTCAGTTTAAAAGGGGGAGAAAAGCAACCCTGGTTTCTTCGACTTGGATGTGAGAAAGCACCTAAAGGCGGATCCTTCAATCATTCAACCAGTGTTTACTGAGGACCTGACACGTACCAGTGCACTGTTTATGTGCTGCAGTTGTGACAGTGAGCAACGGAAAGAAAAATCCTGTCTTCGTTTCATAGAGCTTGCCTTCTATAGAGAGGGATTAAACAGGAAACAGGAGATGTACAAACACAGTGTTGGTAGTGATTTAAGTGCCATGAGGAAAAATAAGCCTGGGAAAGAAGATTGGGTGGGTGCGTGGGGGAAGTGGTATGGTGTTTTAAAGAGAGTGAAGAGGGAAGGTGCTGAGAAGGAACGGTTTTTTATGTTATTGAAAATCTTTCCAAACTCGTTTGACCAGAGGAATAATGGTGGTAAATAACATACCAAACATTCATTCCAGTTGGCATTCCATCTCTGATAGTGGCACCAAGGATATTTATTTTCCTGGGACTGCCTAGTGCCTGTTCTCCTTCACATTGTCTTCAAGAATTTTTCTCTGTTATAGAGTCAGGTAGGCAGAATAATTTGCTCCCTCCCATGTACTTTTTTTTTTTTTTAAGATTTTATTTATTTATCTTTAGAGGGGAAGGGAAGGAGAGAGGGAGAGAAACATCAATGTATGGTTGCCTTTTGTGCATCCCCTGCTGGGAAGTGGCCTGCTGAGAACCGGCCTGCAACCCAGGCATGTGCCCTGACTGGGAATCGAACCGCGATTGTCTGGTTCACAGGCCCGTGCTCAATCCACTGAGCTACACCAGCCAGGGCTCCCATGTACTTTTTTAATGCTGCTTTTAATATATATTTCAGTGTAATTGTACTTTTTTCTTTTTTTTTAAAGATTTTATTTATTTATGTTTAGAGAGGGGGAGAGGAAGAGAGAAAGAGAGGGAGGGAAACTTCAGTGTGTGGTTGCTTCTCACATGCCCCCCACCAGGGACGTGGTCTGCAACCCAGGTATGTGCCCTGACTGGGAATTGAACCAGTGACCCTTTGGTTCACAGGCTGGTGGTCAATCCATTGAGCCACACCATCCAGGAAGTATTTTTTTCTTTAAAGATTTGTAAATTAAGCGTGAAAACACTCTTGCATCTTCTCTCATTAGAGTGAAAACTTTTTGAAGATGGTGGATGGGACTTTGAATTCTCTCGATGGTTGCTCTGGCATCAAATTGTTAAGATTAAAATTCTTATTTACAAGTTGGGTAATTGGTAACAAGTCCATTAACCTCTCTAAGTCTCAGTTCTCTTATCTGTGAAACGAGGTAATAGAATCTACTGTATAGGATCGTTGAGTGGAATAAATGTGTAAAGTTTTCATGTTATTAAAAATCAGCAAATGGCAGGTGTTGTAATTCTTCCTCAAAGTGGTTAGCAAAGTAGCTTGCACACGTAGATACACAAATGTTTGCTGAACATGTCAGTGAGTAACTTAAGATGAGAACTCAGAATTTATTTTTAACTAAACGAAGTTTTTATCCCTTTTATTTTAGGTGAAACAAATAGAGAAGAGAGATTCAGTTCTGACGTCCAAAAATCAGATTGAAAGATTGACCCGTCCTGGTTCTTCCTACTTCAATTTGAACCCATTCGAGGTGAGCTGTGCGATGTTGCCGTGGCATCAGGATGGGGAGAGTTGCATGGTTGCAGGCAGACTTACATTAGAACACACACTTGATTTGTATTATACTGAGTAGTTGGAATTGAACTTAGGTACTTTTATTGTGAGCAGAACCTGAGAGGCAGCATGTTAGAGAGAATGAGATGATACTTGCCCTATAAATATTTTCCATTATCTTTTAAGTAACCCAAATATATATGGATTTATTTTCAGATGTGAAGGGATAGCTAGTTTTGAAAAATTTAGATTCTTTTTTTGCTTGTTAAAATTTTCTCTTTTACCCTCCCTCACACACACACAGACATGAAAAATCCCCAAAATAAAAAAATGATCTCAAGATTTTAGACAGGCCAATGCACTTTTTGGGTTTCCTTAGTGTTATGACTTTAAACTTTTTCTCCTTATAAAAGTAAGTCATGTTTCTTTTTTTAAAAGATTTTATTTATTTTTAGAGATAGGGGAAGGGAGGGAGAAAGAGAGGGAGAGAAACATCAGTATGTGGTTGCCTCCTGCATGCCCCCTACTGGGGACCTGGCTCACAACCCAGGCATGTGCCCTGACTGGGAATCATACTGGTGACCCTTTGGTTTGTAGGCTGGTGCTCAATCCACTGAGCCATACCAGCCAGGGCATAAGTCATATTTCTTTTTAAAATTTGAAACATAAAGCAAGAATAAGTACAATTCTAAGAGAAATTGCTATTCTTAATTGTTTATATTCAAACTTTTAAGTTTTATTAAAAAACATGGAAGGCTCTGGCTGGTGTCGCTCAGTGGAATAAGTACCAGCCTGCAAACTGAAAGGTGGCTGGTTCAGTTCCCAGTCACGGGACATGCCTGGGTTGTGAGCCACGTCCCCAGGTAGGTGATCGGTGTTTTTCTCCTCTCTCTCTAAAAGTAAATAAATAAAATCTTTAAAAAAAAAAACCACCCATGGAGGATCATATATATACTTCATGTTATTTTATTTATTTATTCATACTATATTATTTTTTTTTACTTCACACTATTTTATTTTCATTTTTAAAAATTATATTTTATTGATTATGCTATTTCAGCTTTCTTGATTTTTTTTTTCCTCATTGTCTCCTACCCAGCACCCCCCCATTCCCCTCAAGGAATCCCTCCCCCATTGTTCATGTCCATGGGTCATGCATATACCCATTTGGCTACTCCATTTCCTTTACTTCACACTCCTATCGCCATTCTGTAGCTACCTATTTGTACTGCTTAGTTCCCTTACCCTTCACCCATTCCTTTACACCCTACTCCCATCTTGCAGCCATCACAACGCTCTTTGTATCCATTAATCTGTCTTTGTTCTTATTTGCTTAGTTTGATTTTTAGGTTCATTGTTGATAGATTTGGGGTTTTTTTTTGCCATTTTATTGTTTCTAGTTTTGATTTTCATATCTAAAAAGAGGGGGAAAGGAAGGAGAGAGGGAGAGAAATATCAATGAATGGTTGCCTTTCATGTGTCCCCTGCTAGGAACTGGCCTGCAACCCAGGCATGTGCCCTGATGGGGAATCGAATCGTGATCCTTTGGTTCGCAGGCCTGTGCTCAATCCACTGAACTATACCAGCCAGGGCTGATCTTCATATTCTTAGATAAGTCCTTTTAACATTTCATATATTAATGGTTTGATGATGATGAACCCCTTTATTTTTTTCTTGCCTAGGAAGCTCTTTATCTGTCCTTCAGTTCTAAATGATCTTGGCTGTAGATCCCTGCTTTTCATGAGTTTGAATATTTCTTGCCAGTCCCTTCTTGCCTGCAAAGTTTCTTTTGAGAAATCAGCTGGCAGTCTTATGGGGAACCCCCCCTGTAGTAATAACTAACTTCTTTTTTCTTGCTGCATTTATTTATTTGTTTGTTTGTTTAAAGATTTTATTTATCTTTAGAGGGGAAGGGAAGGAGAGAGAGAGAAACATCAATGTACAGTTGCCTCTCATATGTCCCCCACTGGGAACTGATCTGCAACCCAGGCATGTGCCCTGACTGGGAATCGAACTGCTATCCTTTGGTTCACAAGTCCATGCTCAATCCACTGAGCTACACCAGCCAGGGCTCTAGCTGCATTTAGATTCTCTCTTTATCTTTAACCTTTGATATTTTAATTATAATGTGTCTTGGAGCAGGCCTCTTTGCATCCATCTTGTTTAGGATTCTCTGTGCTTCCTGAACTTGCATGTCCATTTCCTTCACCAAATTAGGGAGGTTTTCTTTCATTATTTTTTCAAATAGATTTCCAATTTCTTGCTCTTTCTCTACTCCTTCTGGCACCTCTATGATGTGAATGTTGGACCTGTTGAAATTGTCCCAGAGGCTGATTATACTATCCTCATTTTTTTGGATTTTGTTTTCCTGTTGTTCCGATTGGTTGTTTTTTTGCTTCCTTATGTTCCAGATCATTGCTTTGATTCTCAACTTCATCCACTCTACTGTTGTTTCCCTGAAAATTATTCTTTATTTCAGTTAGTGTATCCTTCATTTCTGACTGGATCTTGTTTATTCTGCTGAGGTTCTCACTAAGTTCCTTGAGCATCCTTATAACCAGTGTTGTGAACTCTGCATCTGGTAGATTGCTTGTCTCCCTTTCATTTAGTTCTTTTTCTGGAGTTTTGATTTTCCTTCATTTGGGCCATGTTTCTTTGTCTCCTCGTTTTGGCAGCCTCCCTGTATTTGTTTCTGTGTATTAGGTAGAGCTGTTATGATCCCTGTCTTGATAGTGTGGCCTAATGTAGTAGGTGTTCTGTAGGGTCCAGTGGCACAGCCTTTCCTATTCCCTAAGCTGGGTATTTGAGGTGTGCCCTTCATGTGGGCTGAGTACACTTTCCTCTTGTAGTTGAGCCTTGGTTGCTGTTGGCAAATCAATGGGAGGGATTTACCTAGGCCAGACACCTGCAAGGGTTGGCTGTAACCACTGACTATGAACCTCTGCCCTCCATAAAGGTTCAGCTCTGCAGGGGCAGGGTGGTGGTGTTCTGACGTGGTCTGTAGCTGTCCACTGGGTGCATTGGCCTGGGTTTCCCTGGTGGTGCAGACCAAGGTCAGCCCCCACCTGTGTTTTGTCCAGGGCCATTCTGCTTGAGCTATAAGGCAGTCTGAGATTGCTGCTACTTGTGCTGGGCTTGGAGATTTCCAGGCAAAGCCAGGCTGTGAATCTAGGCTGTCTGCTGCTAGTGCTGGGCCCAGGGCTCACTGAGGCTATATGTTGCTTGTTTGATAGGGTTTAGGGGAGGGGTGCAAACTCATTTTCATTGGGGTCCACATCAACCTTGCAGTTACCTTCAAAGGGCCAAAATAATTTTAAGATTTTAGAAATGTCACTACTCTTTAACTATTAAGGAGTTGAAGTTACATTCAGCCTTTTGAAGGCAACCACAAAGCTGATGTGGCTCCCAGTGAATGTGAGTTTGACACCCCTGGTTTAGGAAGTTGTGACGCAAGGGCCATAGAGCAGCCATTCATGTGGAAAAGCAGCTAGGGTGGGTCTGTACGTTGGGTGGCGCGGGGTCACTGGGGGTCTCCAGGATGGGTCAAACAATGTTACATTGATGGAGTCTCAGGAGAATATCTATCACACCAGCTTGCTGGTTCTGTGGGGGCAGGGTTTAGAAAAGGGACAATGGCCTGTGTTCACTTTGATGCCAGAAACTTCAGTTCCTCCCTATGTGCCACTGATGCTTTCAAGCTGCTATCCTGGTGCTGGAGCTCAGGAGTGAGTCTGAGTAGGTGAGTTTGTGTGTGGGTTCTTTAAGAGGAACTGCTTGGGGCTCTAGCAGTTTCTTCCACAAACTCAGTCTCCAGTGGTTTTGCAGCCAGAAGTTTTGGGGACTTATCTTCTTGGCATTAGAACCCTGGGCTGAGGGTCCTGGTATGGGGCTGGACTCCTTGCTCCTGAGATATCCCTCCCGAATTTTTATCTACCACGTGTGGGTGAGGAATCAGCCCATTTCATGTCTGTGTGCCCCTGCCAGTCTGGATGGATGTGGTTTCTTTAATTCCATAGTGGTCAGACTTCCATTTAACTGGATTTCTGACAGTTCTGTGTGATGGCGGTTCTATATTTAGGTGGTAACTCTGATGTGGTTGTGGGAAGAGGCGAACCACGTCTACCTATATCATCATCTTGACTGACGTCTCTACTTCATGCTATTTTAAATGCATTGTTACATAAAATATATTTATACAACCTTTTAAAGTTTCTATAATTATTATTGAAATAATTCCTTTATTGTAGGATTTTGAAATTAGCTTCTAATTGTTCACAATTATAAATAATTTTGTTAAGTTACAAATCATAAATATTGTTAACTTTTTATAAAATAACACGTACTGCACTTATTAAAAAGACTTTAAATTTTTTTTTATTGATTTTAGAGAGAGAGGAGGGGAGAGAGAGAAATATCAATTTGTTGTTCTACTTATTTATGCACTTGTTTGTTGATTCTTGTATGTGCCCTGACCAGGGATTGAACTACAACCTTGTATTGGGACATTGGGATGATACTCTAACCAACTGAGCTACCTGGCCAGGGCAAACACTTTTTTGTTAGTGTGGTAAAATATACATAACATAAAATTAGCCCTGACTGGTGTGGCTCAGTGGATTGAGCATCAGACTGCAAACCAAAGGTTTGCCATTTCAATTCCCAGTCAGGGCACATGCCTGGGTTGTGGGCCAGGACCCCAGTAGGGGGCGCTTGAGAGGCAACCACACATTAATGTTTCTCTCTCTCCCTTCCTTCCCCTCTCTCTAAAAATAAATAAATACAATCAAAAAAATTAAAAAAAACATGAAATTAACCATTTTAACCAGTTGTAGGTATAGAACTCCAGTGGCATTAAGTACATTTACAGTGTTGTACAGCCATCATTACCATACATTTTTAGAACTTTTTCTTTTCTTTTTTTTTAAATTAACAAAAAATTTTATTTATCTTTAGAAGGCAAGAGAAGGAGAGAGATATCAATGTATGGTTGCTTCTGGTGCATCCCCTGCTGGGACCTGGCCTGCAACCCAGGCATGTGCCCTGATGGGGAATCAAACCGTGATCTTTTGGTTCACAGGCCCATGCTCAATCCACTGAGCTACACCCGCCAGGGTTTCATTTCTAGAACTTTTTCATCATTTCAGACAAACACTCTAAACCCATTAAACAATAACTCAATTCCTCCTATGCCCAGCCACTGGTGACTGCTGTTTTGCTTTGTGTCTATGAATTTGGCTATTCTAGGTGCCTCATGTAAGTGGAATCAAACAAAATCGTCCTATTTCACTTTGCATGATAGTTTCAAGTTTTATTCATTGTTTCTGTTTTTCAAAGAGTAATTTTTCAAGAACTTAAAAAAATGTTTATTTATTTATCTTTTAGAAGGGAAGGGAAGGAGAGAGGGAGAGAAGTATCAATATATGGTTGCTTCTCGTACGTCCCCTGCTGGAAACTGGCCCCTACTGGGAACTGGCCTGCAACCCAGGCACGTGCCCTGACTGGGAATTGAACCTTGCTCTTTTGGTTTGCAGGCTCGTGCTCAATCCACTGAGCTACACCAGCCAGGGCAAGAATTTTTTATCTTAACATAATTTCAGATTTGCAGAAAGGTTTCAAGTACACTACCAAGACTTTCTTGAACTGTTTGAAACTAAGTTGCCAATATGTTGCCTTATTGTCTTGAAATACTTTGTGTCCTTCCTGCACATATCATTTTCTACTGAACCACAATATAACCGTCAAAGTCAGGACATAAACGTTGTATATTGTATAATCCTCAGACCCCATTTAAATTTATTAATTGTATCAGTAATGACCTTTAGAACAAAAGGATCCAGTTCTGAATCTTCTATTATGTTTAGTTATCATGTCTCCTAAGTCTTCAGTTTGGAACAGCTCTTGAGGCTTTCCTTGACTTTTGTGACCTTAACATTTCTGCAGATTACCTGCCAGTTACTTTGTAGCATATCTCTCAACTTGAGTTTATCTGATGTTTCTTCACGTTAGAATAGGTTTCTGCAATGTTGGCAGCAGTAACACAGAAGTGATGCTGCATTCTTGTCTTTGCCACCTATAAAGTTGTACTTGATCACATCGACTTGATCACTTAGAAGAGTTGCCTGGTAGATTTGTTCATTAAGTTATTTTTTCCTCCCTTTGTAATAAGTATTTTATGGAGGGGTACTTTGAGGCTATAAATATCCTCTCCTTATTAGAGTTTCGATTTATTCATTTATTTGTCATTATGGACTTGTGAGTCATATTTAAAATAGGTATCATTTACTTGATGCTCATATTGTCTTAAATCTGGCCAGTAGGTGACCTTTCAAGTGAACTCCTGTCTTTTTTATAAGTCTTCATCATTCTTTGATTACTAGGCACTCTTGTACTTTTCCTGACCCAGCCTGGAATTAACCATTTCATGGAGGAGACCTGGTTCCTTTTAGTGAAGAATCATTTAAAATCAAGATTTGAGTGTTTGGTGTACTCATTACTATTGGGATGTCACTCTTACCAGATTTGGGGAGGGAAGGAGGAAGAGAGGGAGGAAATGTGTGTATATGTACATATACCTTTCCAGCCAATTTTAATTCAACACCACAGGGTCTATTCTAGTTTTTTTTTTCCTTTCCATGTTCATAGTTCCCTTTTCTGTTGATATATATATGTACTTCTGTTTAACATATATGTATTTACTTAATTGGCCCTCGTGTGTACAGCTGATCTCCTGTTGCCATTCTTTTCCCCCTGTGAATGCCCTCCTCCTACTTTACTCTGACAGCGACACCAGGCTGCCTCACTGTGAAGTCTCTTTTCTCCACAACTGAGCTTAAAACCCCCATGCCCAGTCACCTTTCCCTGTGGTATGGCTCTGGTTGCTTGTGTCCTCCCTTCACCTCCTGGGGACTCTTTTCATTCCTCTTGGGCCAGAGCATCCTCCCTACCAAACAGGCACCCTTTCTACCCCCGTCATCTTACTTTGGGCTTTGATTTACTTGGGTGTGAGTCCACACTCCTGCATGGAGGCTCTCTTCACTTTGCTTAGGTTCCATCTCTCTTTGCCAGCTGTACTTTACAGAAATTCTCTCTACACCTTGCTAGAGCTCCAGCATCTTGCATTGGGCTGCACTTTTACATCTGATGCCCTCCTGCATGGACACCCCCGTTAACCATGGACAAGCCAAGCTTCCCCACTCCATGCTAGACCACTCCTTTGTGGAGATGGCCTTGCTTGGACTCCTTTACCTAGTGCCAGGCTACCTTTCTTTGTGGATGCTCTCCTTACCCTGCTTGGTCTCAAACACCGTATATGTTGGGCTCTACTTCAATGAGGATGCCTTCCTCTGTCCTCTTGGTCTCTCACACCCTGCCCTCGGCCACCCTCCCATATTGACACTCTCACCCTGCTTGGGTTCTAACACCCTGTGCCAGGCTGCCTGTGTAACACCCTATGCTAGGATGCCCTCATCAGCCCTCTTGGGCATTTCATGTTGGGGTGCCCTTCTGTGCTCTTCTCACTCCATTAGGGCTCAAACACTGTGTGACTGGCTGCCACTCACCGTGTGGTCACTGTCCTCTTTATTCCAGATAGGCTTTGACCTTCTGTTCTGGGCTATTTGGACTCCTCACCTATAGTAGATGTCCACTCTGCCTGGTGCCATATAATGTATTTGGATTGTGTTGCTCAGAAAGGGAAGGGAAGGACCAAAAGCTTAAAGAGTACTTTTGATATGATTTTGGTAGGACAGGCACAGGGGGAGATAATTTGTTTGAGATGTAATAAAGAATTTGATGGTATGTTCTTTTTAGTAAGTCACACTTTTTTTTTTGTTGTCATACTTTTAAATTGAGCATAGTACCATGAAAACAGGGCAAGCAAGCAATCGTGTAAATTAGGTATTTTATTTGGTAATGTAATTAGTGTTTCTGTGGAGATTGGATTGATGAGAAGTGGCGTATCATTGGGACCAGTATGAAGCCTAGAATTTTAATGCCCTATTTGTTAATGTGAAAGTGGAACTCACTACCCCATAGTTCCTGTCTGACTATAGGACATATATTCGGATGTGTAAAGATCTGGGGAGGCTGGCAAATTCAGGAAGGCTTGAGATTGTTCGAGTGTATGGGACTCCATTAGAGCTTTTGTCTTTCTCTATTTCATACAAATGTGCTGTCCACACTGTAGGGTGGGCATTGTAAAAGTTGCTTTTTGTTCTAGTAAGGAGAAGTAATGCAGTGAATAGCAGTTATCTTGGCCATCAGCTAAAATGTGAATAGTCTTATATACCTTACTAAGCAGCAGGTAGAAGAGGGAGAAGTTAGCCTGGGAGTTGGAGGGGTTTTAGTACAGGAATCCTTTCCCAGGAAGCACTTTTTTTCCCGCCTGCCATCCCAACAGCCATTTATTTGGACACATTTCTAACCTTCAGCCATTACGTAGTCATCTTTCTTATGAATAATTCTACAGTTATTCTTAGGTGAAGAGCCCTCCCCTAATTCCTTCCATAAGCTTTGATGAACTTGTGCCCCTGTTCAGTCCTGCCCTATTTATGGTCCTTTTTTGTTTGTTTTTATGTAAGTTTACAGCCCCAGCAGGCAGTATACCATAGACTTTATTTTTTGTTTAACTTGTTTAGCACCTTGGAAAACAAGGTATTTTTATCTATCTATCTATTTATTTATTTTTTTAGAGATGGGGAAGGGAGGGAGAGAGGAAGAGAAACATCAGTGTGCAGTTGCCTCTCATGTGCCCTCTACTGGGGACCTGGCCCACATCCCAGGCCTGTGTCCTGACTGGGAATCCAGCCTATAACTTCACTTTGTGGGATGATGTTCAACCCACTGAGCAACACCAGTCAGGGCCATTGTCATTTCTTACTAGTGCTTCTTAAACTTTTAATGAGATTCAAATCACCAGGGGGTCTTGCTGAAATGTTGATTTCTGATGCAGACCTACTGAAGTAGGGCCTGTTCTTCCGAATTTCTAATAAGCTCTTCTTATTCTCTGCCCTTTCAGGGCCTTAAGTACCAAGTAAATATAAATAGATGATGCTGTGTTGCATCCATGGACTACACTATGAAATCATCTGCTTTAATTGTATATCTGGTAACATGTGCTTCCTAAGACAGCACTTACTATATGGTAATTTAAAAATGTTTTCTTGCCTGTTTATCTTTGTATTTCTAGTGTATAGCAGTGTATTCAGCAGGTAGTAGCTACTATATGAACTGTTTGAATGTATGCATTCATGGTGATGGGATTAAAATTCTTGATGAGAACTGTCAATACCAGGATACTCAGGCTTGGAGAAGAATGAATAAATTTATTTTTTAAGACAATATTGCTCAAAAAAGTACAGATGTTTCTGCCATTTGGGATCAGACTTTCCTGGGCGGTGGGGGGCCCAGGCATTCTGAGATCTCAGGTTTCCACAGATGACTGTGAGATTCACTTTGGGTTGAGAACCATCAAGCCATATAAATGATAGATCAAAAGTGGAGCCAAGTGGGCATTTCTTAATTGAGGTGGAAATCAGGTAGCCAGCCTCCTTTTTTCCCCTGATGAGCTCTGTGCCTTCTCCACATTTGCAGAAGTAAGTAGGGGGTAGGGGTGGGTACTTTCTGTAATGAGTGAAGGAGAAACGCAGCATTTTCTCACAGTTTGGAAATATGTCTCTGGATATAGTGTAAATTACTTTTCTGATGGGGTAACAACTATACCCCATCAGAAAAAGTAACTACTATATTAATTGTAAATCTGAAACAGTATAGCTATTTTTCTTTTTTTGATTTGCTCATTTATATTTCTTGAGCATTTTTTAGAACTGTGTGCCTGCCACAGTTCTAGAATGCTGAGTACTATTCTAGATAGTGATTGTAATATGTATGATTATTGGGCACTTCTTAAATTTATGAATTCTTTGAATTTCTTTTACAGTTTTGGTTTTGATTCTTTCAGGTTCTTCAGATAGATCCTGAAGTGACAGATGAAGAAATAAAAAAGAGGTTTCGGCAGGTATGGTTCTATTTCCCTGTAATGGATGGAGTTTGAACATTTTGAAAATGTAAGCATGTGATGATTCTCTTGAAACTTGCATTGTGATTTTTGGGACAGCATTTAACCTGTTTTGTTTTTTTTTTTTTAACTTAAGGCGATGTCATTCTTAGATAAAAACTTATAATGATGCCCTGGCTGATACAGCTCAGTGGATTGAGTGCCAGCCTATTAACCAAAGGGTCACCAGTTCATTTCCCAGTCAGGGCACAAGCCTTGGTTGTGGGCCAGGTCCCCAGTAGGGGGCAGATGAGAGGCAACTGCACACTGACGTTTCTCTCCCTCTTTATCTCTCTCCTTTTCCCTCTCTGAAAAATATGTAAATAAAGTTAAAAAAATAAAGTGCACGATTTTAAAAAATTTAAAAAACTCATAGTTACATAAAATCTTAAATAATTTAATAATCATCACTTACCTCTGACTAGAATTTTCTATCCAAATAGAATCTCTCTAGCTCTTTAATTAAAAGAGAAGTACAGGGTAGAATAGTACAGCTTATATAGAGTCATAATTACTAAATCCCCTGGCTTCCAGGAGAGAACATGTTAAATGATTTGTAACAGTTATTTATTTATTTATTTATATTACATTTTATTTAGTTACTTTTCAAGTACATTTTTTTTTAATCTATTTGTCCCATCCCACCCCACCCCTCCACCCGGTCTCTCCCCTCCCTCCCATTCCCCCCCCACCCCCCCACCCCCGTCCTCATCCCTATGTCTTTCATACTTGTTCCTCAAAAAGTTCTTTATTTTTAAGACCTCATTAAGGAGAGCTTTCCAGAAATTCTCTAGCAAAGGAGATCCACAACCTCTGGATTTTGTTTATTCTAATGTTAATAACTTGAGCTACAAAGTTTAATAGTATCGTTTTTAAAGATCCTTCCAGTTTGACGGAGTCACCCCCAGCCTTTCCTTCTGTGAGTTGAGTAGTCACACTCCCTGTAACCTGTCTTTACAGATCGGGTTTTCCATGTATTTAATGGGTGTGCTGCAAGAGTTTTTCAAACATGCAATACCTGACTATTTAGTCAGGGGCACTAATCTCTTTTCCCTTAAATTGTTAACAAAAACAACAGCAGCCAACACAGCAATAGCTGTCCAGTGTGACTGAATCAAAATTATACTTATTTTTTCAGATAGGCAAAACGTATATTTTTTGGTGTGCTGCCGAATTTTAGAAATTAGCTTATATGTGTCATGAGGTGAAAAGGTTGAAAATCGATGTACTGTGTACTTAAAAGAGCCTGACCCCTGCCCAGTGTTATTCTCAGCTCCTGCACGACGTGCTTGTTAATACCCAGTGTTACGCTCGCTTCTTGAGCACAGCAATGGCCCCCACATCACTGACTCATAATCGTCTTGTGATCTACTCTTAAGCCAAGATGTGTTTTATCTTTGCCTACTCAATCATTTCCCATTATATAACTTTATTGTTTTTTTCCCTTATTTATACTCTGCACTTATGTGGGTTCAGCTTTTTTCTTTTTTCTAAAATTTCTGCATTTTTCTAAAATGCAGAAATTTCACTTCTGCATTAGTCTTTCCTGATTTAATAACTAAGCACTCAAATCCATAGTCAACAACTTTTATGTAGCTATAACAAAGAACTCAGTAAGAGTTCTTATTTAGTCATTTCTTTTTTTTTTAAGACTTTATTGATTTATTTTTAGAGGGAGGGTAAAGGAGGGCGAAGAAGAGGGAGGGAAACATTGATGTGGGAGAGATACATTGATAACTTGCCTTTTACACACCCACCCCATCTGGGGACCTGGCCTACAACCCAGGCATGTACCCTGACTGAGAACTAACTGAACCAGAGACTCTTTGGTTTCTAGGCTGGCACTCAATCCACTAGGCCATGCCAGCCAGGGCTTATTTAGTCATTTCTAATAGTTAATATGACCTGGAGCTATATGACTTGAGTTTCAGTCCTGGCTATACCTCTTACAAGCATTTGGAACTTGGGGATTTTACTTTTAGCCTTTCTGTGCCTGTTACCTTAATTGTGAAATGCACATAATAATGGTGTCTACCCCTTGGGTTTATGAGGATTTAAATGAGGTAATGCATACAAAGCACTTAGAGTAGGTCCTGGCATGTAGTATGTCTTCTGTGTGCTAATGGTTGTCAGTGTGTGTCAGACAGTATTCTAAGTTCTTGCGTTATTTCAATTCATCCTTAAAACAACACAGTGGGATGTAAGTAAGTACCTAATGTAGGCAGAAGATGAAGCAGAGATAGGTTAAGTGAGTTTTTCAGGTCTCACAGCTAATAGGTGATGGACGTTGGCATTACATCCCAGGATTCTGTCTCCAGTGATGTGGGATTTAGCATTAGATCTCACTTGCCATCGTCTTTCGGCACAGTCCCTCTGTTCCAACTAGTTGGTTTTTCCCTGTCAGTGACAGCAAGTCAGTGGTTCTTAATCATGGCTGTCTGAAAGGATCTCCTGTGAAGATTTTTGGTTTTTATTTTGACACACAGTTTTTAAAATTATATGTGCTTTTAAAAAGAAAGCATAGAGAGCAGTCAGCACCCATATACTCCCCATCTATTTGGAACAGTTTGCTTCATTAACCATATATTTTTGGCTGAATTGTTGATGAGTACTATGTTTTTCAGACCATAAGACGCACCTAGGTTTTAGAGGAAAATGGGAAATTTTTTGAAGCAAAAAATGTAAAATATTTAATAACATAATAGTCCACCAACGTAAATGTAAATAGAACTCAGCGGCAGCATTAACAACCATTATTCCTCCCAAATGTTTTTGGGGGGCGGGGAAAGAAAGGAAAGAGTAAAAAAAAAAATTTGAAAAGAAAAAGTGCATCTTATAGTCCAAAAAATACGGTAAATTGTAGGTGCTTTGATACTTTACCCCTAGGTACTTCAGGATGGATCCCCCCAAATAAAAAAGGACATTTTTTTCCATAACTACTTGTTACAACTAACCAGTTAACTCATTCCTGAGTATTATCTGATACTCAGTCTAGTAGAGGTTTAATAAATACAGATGCCAGGGACTGATTCAGAAGTTCTGAGGGCAGAAAATAGACATCTGTATTTTTTAACAGCTTCACAGGATTGGGGGACAGCCAGAACCGAGAAACACAGCTTTATGTTGGGAAAGAGATGATGTCTCATACCTGTTAATCCTCTTTAGTGTCTTTAGTGTCCGGGAGGAGGAGCCTCACAGGGACTTGGCAGTTTTCATTGTCACCGTCTCCCCAAAGAGATCCCTACACCCACATAATGCTGGCCTTGTTCTCAGCATTGGCATTATAACCTAAGTGTTTCCCAGTTGTGCATCTCACTCTGGGCTTGAATTTTGTTAAAGACCAGTATTTCTGGGTCTTTTATATGATAATTATAATTAAAAAAATGTTTCTGCTGAACAGTCTTTTACCATGGTACCTTAGAGCTTTTGGTTTAAGGAGTGCAAGCAAATCATAAATGTTCCTTTGTGACAAACCCCGCCTTTCTTATTCTAGCTGTCCATCCTGGTGCATCCTGACAAAAATCAAGATGATGCCGACAGAGCACAAAAGGCTTTTGAAGGTATTTGTAAATTTACCTGCTTCTGAATAATATATTGTCACGGTTAGGGACAAACTGTTCCTTTTCCTGAATGAAGAATGTAATAGTTTTGTCTTCTGGTTGTGAAGAAGCTGGTTTTCAGTAGAAAGTTGTCATTCCAAAGCAAAATGTTGTTTAAGAAGTAGACCTTAAGTTTACTTTGTTAAAGTTTCTATGTGCCAACAAGACTGTTATTCTGTAGGATCATTTTCTTTCTGTGAACATAATAATTGGTAGTGTTTTATCACTGAGTTAAACCTAGATGTGGTGTATTTAGCCTTGAGTGTATATTTAATTTTTTTCTAGGTTCTCAAGGAAAGTCATTGCATTAGTTGTATGTTTTTTAATTAGTTTAACAACAATAAATAATTTAAGAAAGTAGGGAATGCTTTTAGATGGCACAAGTCCATTTACACTGCCTGAGTATAGTTTAGACTTGCAGAGGGTGTTTGCAGAAACAGTTAATTTCAATGTTTTGCATTAGCTGTGGACAAAGCTTACAAGTTGCTACTGGATCAGGAACAAAAGAAGAGGGCCCTGGATGTAATTCAGGCAGGAAAAGAATACGTGGAACACACTGTAAGTATTTATAGTGCTGCTGTGTTTACAGGAAGTATTAGCAAGTCTTGGGCACCTTGTAGGAGGGTTAATGTTAAGATAGCAACGCCTACTGGCGTAATTGTGACTGCTTATGTGGTCTCCGCTACTTTGCCTGGTGGTCAGGAATGGTGTGTGCCTAAAGCTGCAATCCACCCCCTAGAGCTCAGGATGAGGAATGGCTAGGACACTGCTTTCCAATCTCTTTACTTGGTCTTAGCCAAAAGGCTCAGAAGTGATCCTACCTTTTTCCTTACCAGACCTGTGCTGTGGAGAGAAGGCTTTTCTCGTCCTCTCTTTACATGTCACATTACTCCATTTTGAGAGTAGAAAAGTACGGGGACACTTGACCTTTGATTTTTATGCTTGTCCTTGTGAGTAGGTTGGAACATGGGCTTGAGATAGGCTGGCAAGGGGACATGAATAAGTTTTTTGTTAAAAAAATAGGAGGAGTTACATGTCTATTAACAAGGAAGGGTTTAATTGAAATAAATTTAGTTAGAGCTGGTGGTATTTTTTTTGCATTGCCAAAATCTCCTGAGTGGTGGGAAATATTAAGGTGTCTTGCTTTGGGTAGGAAAGGTCTTTGCTTTAATTTGTCCTTGCTGGGGCAAGAATCTTGAGGCCACTTATAAGGGATATGTCAGTTGGGAGTGAATATGCATGTTATCTTTCCTTTGAAGAGCTTTCGAATCAAAACATAACTTTATAACCGATAATAACGACTGTAAATTTAGGCGAGGAGAATGAATTAATAAAAGAGGAGATGGATGACCATAATTATGTCCTACTGGTTATGTGTTGAAAATAGTGTATGTAGGCTAATTCTGGTAAAAATCAGAAAAGCACCGGACAGTTTGTGCTTGAGTCATTGTGAACACCCTTCATCTGTTTTGCTTGTGAGGGAGCATCCTCAGTCTTTCTGACCACAAGGTGGCAGTGCAGCCTCTCTGAGCTTGGCACAACACTGAATGATTGTTTAATGGAGTAATGTCATTCTTGTGTGAATGAGCATATTTAATTGGATCTCAATGGCTGCCAAGGTGATAAAAACACCACTTGACAGGATGTGCAAATTATTGGTTTAAGGGGTTTAACAGTGAAAATGATTAGGAATGCAGTTGTAGACATGCCAGAAAAACCATACTTACCATTCTGTAGCTTCTTCTAAAACCTGACAAATACATATATTTTTACTATACACACATAACTACAGACTGTGAAAGATAAATAGATAATGTGTTGAGTTTATCAAAGGCTCTTTCAGTTGGGCCTGGGATTTAATGAGTTGGGAACAGCGCCCTTGCTGGTCCCCTTTCATCCTTCCAGGTAGATTGGATTTTAGGTTAGAGTAGAGAAAGAACCCCTGGTTCCTAGTTTTCCTTGCTGTTTTGGACGGGGGGGGGGGGGAAGGCTCATCTTTTTCCAGCGCATTGTTATATGTATAGAAAACTACGCACATCACATGTGCAGCTTAATGGATATTCTCAAAGTGTGAGTGCTCATTTTTGATGAAAATATTTTTTTTAGGTGAAAGAGCGAAAAAAGCAATTGAAGAAGGAAGGAAAGCCAACGAATGTGGAGGAGGATGATCCAGAACTGGTGAGTTAAAGGTGGGAAGAGCCACCTTACCTCGTGCACTCGGGCTCACCGATTGGTGGGTTAAAGAGAGGGAGCCTAAAGGACGCTGCGTACGTGCTATAAACACTTTAGCTTAAAATATCAAGTACACATTTGTTCACCCTTTACAAAATTCACCTCTTTTTTGACGTAGGGCTGTGGCCTTTTTCTTTGTGTATTAGCTCTCTGGAGTTAGTAGTTGACTTATTTTATGAAACATACACACAAAGCATTATCCATAGTTTCTAGTACTTTCACTTTCTTTTGGAGTACATGAAAAACTTAGGTACTCGTGAAACAAACCAAGAGCAGAATCCTAGATATTTATGATTTTTTTTTCTAGTCTTTTCCAGATGTCTCACCTGTACCTCATTCAATAGCAGTTATTTTTAGAGACTTCTGTTCATTGAATTTTTCTAAAGCATTATACTTACCTTTTAAAAGAAACAACAAATGTTTTTTATAACCATATTCATTACTTTCTGTGACATTTAAATCACACAAGTATAGTTTAATTGTAACTGGCATAGACAGCTTTGAGAGCAACTACATATGACTCTTAAACAGCTGTCTACTTAGCTGCAAGTTCTCCTTGTGCGCTAGGTAATAATTTACAGAGACATGAAGAACAGTGGGTAATCCAGGGTGTCCTTTAGTAGAGATTGGTTAAGAGACAGATCCTCCTTAAATATTTATGTTTTTTTGCTTCTAGCCCAGGGATGTCAAACTCATTTTCACCAGGGGCCACATCAGCCTCACGGTTGCCTTTAAAGGCCAGATGTAATTTTAGGGCTGTAAAATGTAATTTCTCCTTGACAGTTAAGTGAGAGCTTGGTACTGCGCTGGGTAGAAACAAGGTGAAGGGCCAGATTTGGCCCGTGGGCCTTGTGTTTGCCACCTGTGCTCTAGCCTGAAAAATTTAAAGTCATCTTAATCTTGCCTCAATTTAGGTCAGCATGTAACTTACCTATATGCCTATCTTGTTTTTAAAGATTTATGAAGGAGAGGCTGTCTTGCCAGGGAAATTTCCTTGCAGCTTCTCTTGCGTCAGTAATTTTGCTAACAGCCACTTGTCCATCTGCTCTGTGGTAACATTGCTTGCGAACTGCTAGTTCGTGTTTTCCACTAGCCGCTTGTTTTGGGTTTACTCTGTTCCAGTATTTTAGGTTTTCTTCTCTTCAGTCTTATTCTCTTTCCTTTAGTTATCCTCTCAAGTCTTTTCTGAAGACCCTCTTATAAATATTCCTTGGTTCTTTTAAGTTGTTAAGAACCCTGTTTTTAGTTGCCTTTTTTTTTTTGACTGTAAAGGAACACATTGATAGATGATAATGATAGAAAATTTGGAAAAAGCAAAAAAATACAAAATGTTGATAATCACTAATAACTTCTATATTTCTTTGTGTATTTAAAATACTTTGTATGTGGGGGAAAGTTTTAAAGATAAAGACCTATTTCCTATCTGATGTATTAACTGTCTATGTCAATGTATTAGTTAGAATATAAATTCACTTGCACACAACTGGGACCCAAAATGATGGTGATTGGAACAACATAGCCATTTGTTTTCTCACCTGTATAATATAGTCTTTGGGAAGATGGCCATTGGTAGGGCAGCCCTGGGACATGTGTCGTCCAAGGACTGTCTCTTCTGACTCTGCCAGCAGCGATGCTGCTCACATCCTCAGAGTCCAGAACAGAGGAAAGGGGCAAGAAGGGATAAGTCTGCTCCTTTAAGAACATCCAGGAAGTTGCTACATCACTTTTCCCAGTTTCCCATGGGCTAAAACTTAAGGCACAGGACCACACCTAGCAACTGTATGAGGAAACCTGGCAAACGTAGGCCTTTATGTGGTGTGGCCCTATGCCTTAAGGTGAGGGACTTTAAATGGCGGGAGAATAGACAGTGAGGTGGGGGAGGTGGCAACTAGTAGCCTTACCGGTCAGTAGGCCCCTACAGCTGATCGGCTTGATAGCAGCTTCATATCTCTAGTACCCACTTCATGCCTAACACAGTCATCATAAAATATCTGTTAAAAGAAAAAAATGAAAGTTATTTCTAGAAGGTCTTTGGGGGAAAAGGCCCTCCAAAATCTCAAATGGTTGTGATGAATAGGTAGACTTTTTTCCTTATTGTTGATTTTCACTAGAGCAAGTTTCCTGTGTATTATCTGAATGGTGAGAGTGGCGGAAATATCTCCCAGGCAGACATGTTATGTATCTCCCGAGAGCCTATCACTGAGGTTCTCTTCGAAGATTCTTTTTCTTTGCTGAGTTCTAATTAGCTTTTGATTTGGGCTCCAGCTGAAAGTATTCAATTCAAGTAGCTGGTAAAATCCTTAATTTTGTTTTCTTTTGTTCTTAACTTTCTTGTAGTTCAAACAAGCAGTGTATAAACAGACCATGAAACTCTTTGCTGAGCTGGAAATTAAAAGGAAGGAGAGAGAAGCCAAAGAGATGCATGAAAGGTACATACCACTATGTTCATTTCAACCATATCTAAATACCCAGATTAACCAGCATTGTTCTTGGGGATTTTCCTAATGAGGGAATAATGTAGTATGTCATTTAAGAGATTGTCTAAAATAGTTTACTGAAACAAAGTATTGAATTACCAGGTTAAGAAATTCTGACTTTGGGAAATACTAAATAGATGTGTCCTTAGGGAGTTTATAGTCAAGAGTGCTGGGTGTTTTTTTCCTGATTTCCTGGAGTAAAATAGGCAGTTATTGGGGCCATTGTTATTGAGGCCAGAGCCTTTTGTGTGACTAGTGGCTGCAGCTTTGGTGAGTACTACTGTGTGATCACTTACACCATGTGTAGTGTCCTTATAGTTTCCCCGGCTCATCAGAAACCTTGAAGTTAATTATATATTTTGTGGTGTTGGTTGGTGTTTAGCCATGACTAGGCTGTGCTAGTCCAGCTATATGAAACGTCCTTATTGAGGGATGGAGCTTTGTGCAGAGACCCTCTTGAGTAAGAACCTCTGCTACTGTAATGGTTACTCTGCTGGTGTAAGGTTGCCTGGGTTCTCCAGAGAGTTGTCAGTGCCTGAGCCCAGAACCTCTGATTAGGTTTGGCTGAGCTTCGGTGATCTCGTCTTGTCTGTCTGTGCAGGGGGAGTTTACCTCTTGCCCCACAGCCTCATCTGCAGGTTTTAGAATGAGACACTCACGAAGCTGCTGGGAGCCCTTTCCAGGCAGCCAGTTTTGTGGAGCCCTAGGGAACTGATTTGCAGGGTATGCTTGCGTCTGTGGGGAGCTGCCTTAACCTGTGCAGTTAACACCGTCTCTAAACGATCATATAAATACCGTGGTCTGGTTTCCCTCCTAGGAAGCGACAAAGGGAAGAAGAGATTGAAGCGCAAGAGAAAGCCAAACGGGAAAGGGAGTGGCAGAAAAACTTTGAGGTAAATTTCTGAGGCGACCAGGGATTCTTACTCAGAGTAGCAAAACTTCCCAGTGTAGAAACTTGGTTCCTGGAGCATTCCCAGCACTACCTGGGGCCAGCAGGGAAATGGGATGTGTGGGCAAGGGCGAGAGCTTTGGAAAGTGAGTCTCATTCTGCCTGAGCCACCTATAGCTCTGTAGCCTCCTCAGGGGCAGTGAGGGTCCCTGAATGGTGTTTGAGAGATTGTGGTAGGCACAAGCTGCCCAGGGGGCTCAAGAAAAAATGTCTCACACCTTTAATTTAGGAGGCAAGCATGGAGTTTATAGAGTGACTTTCAATTTTTGCGCCTGACTTCTCTTTGACACCCTAGTTACATGCTTCAGATGCTCAGCTAGTAGTATTTGACACTGAGCAACATTTGGTCTTCTGTAACATTTAGCTGTCAGGGGAGGGACTGAGTTTGTTTCTGTGCCACTGCACGTATGAATAAGGAGAAAATGACTAGGCCCCTTGATAGAGAGGAGGAGATCACAGAGGACTTCTCAGCACAACTGGGGCTGGCTAGGAGTCTCCATCCAAGTTTTGGTGGGGTGTAGGAAAGGTGCATTGGAAAGGGTGGCTGGGTTACTGGCCACCCATATGTTTTTGACAATATGATTTAACCTCCCTGAGCCTTGGTGTTGTCATTTGCGAAAAGGCGGTGGCACCACACACACCATAGTCAGCTTGTTCTGAGGATGAGAAATAGCATATACTAAATGTCTAGCCCAGAGGTCCCCAACAAATGGTGGCCTCATTGTTGAGATGAGCATTACTCATTTTGTTTTCTTCCAACCTGTGACTGGCTGATCCTGCCTTCTAGAGGTGTTATGACACCTTCCTGGGTCCAGGGAAGTGGGAGGAAAACCCTGTTCTGTTCCACTCTTGGATTGGGCCCGATGGCTGAGCTAGGTCATGGGGGGGCAAGGGCAGGGCAAGGGATGGCAGAGCAGGTTCAGGTCCTTCCTCTTATTAACCACCTTCCTTCCCTCAAACCTCTTTTGTGTTTAGGAAAGTCGAGATGGTCGTGTGGACAGCTGGCGAAACTTCCAAGCAAATACAAAGGGAAAGAAAGAGAAGAAAAACCGGACCTTCCTGAGACCACCAAAAGTAAAAATGGAGCAGCGTGAGTGACCACCCGGGTCACAGCCACAGACCCTTCCCCGGCTGTCTCCCCTCCTGCTCTGAAGGACTCATTCTCTCCTCCCATTTCCACCCCAACATAGAATAGTATTTGCTTTTTAGTCCATTTTGTTTTCAATACAATTTAATATCAATCAGAATAATTCTTTTGTACATTGAAACAAGGGGCTTGGTTTAAAAAGAAACCCCCCTCTCCCCAGGTCAACCAAGATTGGAAGGTGCCACCCCTGGTGCTGCCTTCTCTTCCCCCCACCTGTAACTTAATGTTTTGTACTTCACTGAATTGTCATGGTTAGAGACTCCGCGTATAGTTTGTGGAAATCATCCAATTAAACGTATTGCTTAAAATGGTGTTGCTGTGACTTCAGAGACAAGCCTGAGCCACCTTGGGAAGCCCCTTTGCTTCATTGTTTGCTCCTGGATCTGGCATCCTTCCGAGCCCCAGACCAGACAGGGAGGGCAGTGGGCACACAGTGGCGCCTCGCCGCCCGACGTCCCACCGTGTTCAGCATGTGCCCTCCCGTCTGCCCGGCCAGTCTGTGTGGCATGAGGCTCCGAGCCGCCCACATCTGTTCACTTTCCAAAGAGCTGGCTGTCCTCCACCCAGCACCACTGTGTCCTAGCCTGTCTGTGTTCGTTAGTGATAATACTCTGTATGTAATAAATTTTTATACCCTAACCATGGATGTAGTCTTTTTCAGGTATTATTCCAAGGGGGTGTCCCTTGTCTGGCTTGGTCCAGCCCTGAAGTCCTTTGGAGTTACCACTTATTTGCTAAACCTTGTTTTTTCTTAATCTACAAAATGGGAACATAGGTTACTGTGGCACATTTTAGGGAGGGGTGGCCATGGTATATGTAAGGAAGCTCCATAGTGCTCAGCTGGTGTTGCCAATGTTCTTTGTGTTCAATGAAGATGCTGATTATTTTGAGAGTTAAGTAATGTGTGAAAGCACACAGCTTATGGTATATACTCAAATGTTCTGTTGATTCTGAGAGACAGGTGAGGGACATACGGTGAGAAATAGATGACACCTAAAATAAGAGGATGTGAGAAATGGGGTGACCTGAAATTAGACTTTTTATAATGTTTTATAGATGGGTAAAAAGGCATAATCACAAAGGACACTGTCTTGTAATATCAAGAGATACTGCAGCTTTGGCCCTGGCTGGTGTGGCTCAGTGGATTGAGTGCCAGCCTGTGAACCAGAAAACTGGTTTGATACCCAGTCAGGGCGCATGCCTGGGTTGCAGGCCAGGTCCCCAGTTGGGGGGCATGTGAGAGACAACCAATCGATGTATCTCTTACACATCGATGTTTCTCTCCCTCTCTTTTTCCCTTCCTCTCTCTCTAAAAATAAAATCTTAAAAGAAGAAAAGAGATACTGCAGCTTGGACTCGCTTCTTCTATGGGAGGGGGCAGAAGCTTGTGTGTCCTGCTGTCTTTCTTTCCAGGCGCAGCTGAGTGCATCCCAGCTACTGACGAAGGAGAGCCTGAGGGGGGTGGGGCAGTTAAAGCTGGACCAAGGCAGAGAGAGGGAACTGTTTTATCAGTGACACCTGTCTCGAAGTCACTCAGACTGTCTTGTGTCAGGAGCAACATCTATCTCTTCTATCAGGCAAGGTGACTCTACCTCACTCCAGCGTGTGTGTGCACGCGCCACCTCTTCCTTAGAAGTTACGAGGTTGCCGTGGTTTGACTGTCTGCAAGCCCCTGTGGGCTGGGCCCAGGCTTCACCCTCAAGGTTGTGCCAGCAACCAGCTATGGGTGTGCTTATTCATTCAACGAATGTGCTGGGAGGAGGAAAATGGTGGGCACCACCGGACCCCTGCTGCTGGCGACCCACCGTGGAGTGCGCCGTGCACGGGACAGTGAGGGACCAGGAAAGGCGCGTGTGCCCACTGCTCCGAGGAGAGGGCCCTTCATCCCGTTCTTGGCAGTTAGTAGTTCCTGAAGGAAGCGACCTTTTTAAAGTTAGAACCCAGAGGTCGGTTCATCAGTTAGGAATTTTTTTTGGCTGCAGGGAATATCTAGCGTAAACAAATAGGGGAATATTTGCTTACAGAATAAGTCTGGTGGCAGGCACTTCCAGGTGTCCGTCAAAGGCTCAAGGGTAGCACCAGGGAACCAGGCCCCTGTGCCTCCCCTGTGCCTCCCCTCTGTCTCCCGGAAGGCCTCGTCACCTCATCGTCACATAGTTCCGTGGGAGGGTGTGGCAGCACCACACATCTCACCAATTGCCAAGTGGGAAGAATTAATCTGGGAGGCCAGATTTTCCCCCAAAGACCTCACTGGCCAGAAATGGTCACGTGGCAACATCTGACCATAAATTTGGGAAAACTGCAAAGGATAACAGGCAGGTCGTAGACCAGGACTTGTCCTTGTGGCTGGCATCTACTGTTTCCACATAAGATTTGTTGGCAAGGAAGGAAGACGGGGAGATTGACTGGTGGGGGAGACTTCAGTGTCTGGCACAGGTAGGGCAGGACTTGAGGGAGAGATGTTCCAGGCAGAGGGGACAGCGTGTGCGAAGACTCAGGCAAGGGCACAGCCCACTCACGAACTGAAAGTCCTTTGTCTTTCCCTGGAGCCGAGAAGCAGGTTGAGAGGAGACCAGGTGAATCAGGTCATGTTTAGGAATTTGGGTTTCAGCATGACATCCTATTTTCCCAGAAGAATCAAAGCCTTCCCATTTCCTTCCGGGCACATTTGAGCCGCAGACCCACTCAGAAGATTAGCAGTGGTTTCCAGCCCATTTTCGACCCTGATCAGAGCAATACTTTTAGCGACCACTGGGGCCAGGGAGAAGGGGGCTCACTGGGCTTGGAATTGAGGGAGCATTAGTCAACATGCTTCCAGGGCGGCAGCTTCTCCAGCTCCTTTGTCTGTGAATAGGTCAAGGGGCTCCCTGGGCAGGAAAGGCTTGCTGGAGGGGTGCCAGGGCCCAGAGCCTCTTCACTCCTCTTCCTGTGGTTTGTTGTGAATAATGCAGCAGATCGCCAGCACCCCCACCCCCTCTTCCCCTTGGGCACCCAGCTGCTTCCTGTGAGGCTACTGCAGGCAGAGGAGAAATGAAAGGAGTCAGACAGGTAGGGTTAGAATCCTGGCATTTGGGCCAGAGACTTCAGTGCTGGAGCTTCTGCCTTCTTATATGTAAAGTGGGAGTTCACCACCTAAAGCATCAGTCATGGCCTTGGGCAACCCAGTCACCTGAACCTCTCCACCCGCAACCTCCCACCCTCTGGGCTGTGGTCTCTCAGGAGCTGGCTGGGGCTCCACCTCCGGCCCCGCTGGTTTCCTTGAAGCCCCAGTGGAAGTGGAGTAAGTGCGCTGGAGACTGCAGGTGAGTCTGGGCCTGCCGGTGAGGGTGGAACCTCGATGAAGCAGGATTTACCTCTCTCCATTTCCTCTCCCCATCCTCTACCCGCCACAGTCATCCTAGCCCACCTGGTTCGTCTGCCCCCTTGCTGGAGGTTATCAAGTGCTTCTCACCACCAGAGCTGGGGGATGGGGATGTCTGATCCTGGGTATTGCGGAATGGGTGCAGAAGGGCCTCGGAGTCATCCTACTGAGGATCTGCTCTGCCACTTATCACCTTTGTGATCCTGGCAAGTCATTTCCCCTCTCTGGACTTCAGCTTCCTCCTCTGGTAAACCAAGGGCGAACTACCTGTTCCACGAATTCTAATGATATTCTGTTGATTGTGAAAAGAACAAACCTTGCAGATGGAGGCAACAGGCCTGCATTTGAGGTCAGACAGACTGAAGTCTTGAAACTTCTGAGCCTCAGCTTCCTCATTTCTTCACTATTTTTGTCCTGTGTGTAAAGGAGCCCAGAAAACCAGCTGGGTGCACAGTGAGTACTCCTGCCCCTCTCTTCCAGCATGGTGGTCCCAGCTCTAAAGAACTGGGTGAAAGAGCAGAGGACTGAGGACACCTGGGAAATGTTAAAAAGACATTCTCTGCTGTTCTGAAGATTCAGATTCAGGTTGGGGGTGGGGAGACAGCTGGAACTTCGACAACCTCCCAGGTTAACTCAGCCTGTGCTGGAACATCAGGTGGGGAGAGCCAGTCCTCCATGAGGTAGGGGATGGGTAGAGCTCGGGGTTTTGTCAGAGATGCCTATATCTTCACCACACCTTGTGGCTCAGTGTGCAGCCCTTATTTGAGGCGAGGGTGTAGGTAAGCATAGCTGGAAAGAGCCCTTAGGTAACTAAACCCTCCTTCCCCAGTGCTTGCTTTCCTCTGGGGTCCCTCCAAGCCTGCTCTGCGGCTACTGCCTTGGTGCTTGTTAAAAATTCATTTACTGGTAGCCCCTGCACCAGCACTGCTGGATCAGAATCTCTCGAAATGGAATATGAGAAATTGCCTTTTTTCAACTTTCATTTTTAACAAATTCTCCAGCTGATGTGGAGAAAGGATTTGATCCCCCAATTCTGGGACACAAGGCAGGAACTTGGGCAAATCAAGTCATTTCATTTCCTGAGTTTCTATTTTGTACCAGGCATCTCACTAGGTATAATAGAGAGTAGGTGTTAGTGGTGCTGACCCAGGAACCTCAGGCTCAGAGGTGCGCAGTGGAGGGCTCAAGCTGAAGACTAGAGGCAGCAGTCAGATCCTGGTCAGGTGGATTCTTAGAGTTGCTATTTGACAATGTCCGCTTAGGTCATTTTCCCGGTTTGCCTAATACCTGTGCTTCCTGCTCAGCCCAATCGCGTGTTGGGGGGCGGGGCATAAGCAGGTGGTGGAGGTGGAGATAAGGAGTAACTTTCAGCTCAGAACACCCAAAGTTGGAGCTCCGGGTATAGTCCTAGGCTTTGGACAGAACTATTGCCCTTTGGCTTGGTCAGACAGTGGGCCTCCTCAGAGCAAGGATTGGTCTTCTCCCTCCGACTGGGGTTTCAGGGGAGGGGTGGTTGCGTTTCCCCATTGGACAGGGGTAGCTTCAGAAGGCAGGTCTTCTGTTCCCCAGCAGATTGGGCATCTCTGAAGGCAGGGCTGTCTCTTCCCTTGGTTGGAGGCACCAGTGGGTAGGTTATGTCACTGTGTCACACCCATTGGATGGTGATCGCTTGTGGGCAAGATTGGCTGTGTGCCCCCTCATTTAGGGGTATCTTCTGAAAGCAGTTTTGGGTCTTTTTCCATCAACTTGGGGCTCACTGTAGATGTCACTGTATCCATTGAAGCTTGGGCTCTGGGGACTAGGCTGGGAGCTTTCCTAGGTCAAAGCCCACCTCCCCCTCCAACAAGGGACCCAGTTTCTCCCTCCTCTGCCAGCTCAGGCCTGGCTCTTCCTCCTAGAGAGGACACTCTCATTAGAAGGGCCAGTCCTGTGTTGGCTGAGCTGACATGTGGAGAGAGAGAGAGAGAGACTCCCTGGCTAGAGGTGAATATTCCCGATGACCTTGCGTTGGGGCCCCACCCAGGCGGCTGGCTTCTTGGACTTGTGCCGTGATCATCCAGCACAGCCAGCAGGCAGGCCTCCCCTAATTCTTTATCTTGCCGCTGCTGAACATGGATTGGGACAGAGAGGAAAGTGAGTCACACACATAGGCCTCGGCCTGCCTTCTGCCTCCTCCTCGTTCCCTGCCCAGCTTCCTGAGTTCCTTCGGAAGTCTTCCAGGAAACCTGCTCTCAGGGGTCCCCACAGCCCCCCAGCTTTTTTGTCACGTCTTAGACTACTCTCACTGCTGATTCTCAGGTAAGAGGCTGGTGGCTTGGATGAGAGGGTTGTGTGTGGCTGTTCTGTCTAGCTGCCTCTCAGAATTCTTGAGGTTAGTCAGGCTCTAGAGGGGACTGCAGCTGGGTTAGATCTGACTTCTCTGCCATCAGCAGCCACTCAGGGACACACAGTCCCCCTTCATCACTCACAGACACAGCAGCTATTCCATTCCTCAGAGACATTTAGCGTACACAACCCCAACAGACACAGCATGCCTTCACATCACACAAAGCACAGCCTCCTTACCCACATACACAATTCATGGCCCTCCACAGACACGCAACACACAACAGACTCTTTGGCATCCAGTGATATAACCCATGACCCTTCACTGCACATAATATACAGCTGTCACGACTGACACAGTCCCCTCATGTGATGCCTATCACACACCACAGGACGAAACATACATCCTCACAGACACACAACCTGGGCAATAGTACCGATAGACACCGGGAGCCACAGAAGACCCTTCACTCACTGCAGACAAACCTACTCCGCATAGACACACACACACACACACACACACACACACACACATTCGTGCAACCATCTGTACATATCCCAGAAACTCCCCTCACCCCCAAACAGGTCCCCAATGTCCTGGGGAGCTATTTCTTAGCTGGGGCAAAGCTGGGTCCAGTTATCTACACCTGTCCCCAATTCTCACCCCTCTTCTGCACCCCAGCCCTGCTTGTCCATCGCAGGGCACCCAGGAGCAGAGCCAGGGGTCCTGGCCACACCCTGGAGCGTGGTAGGAGGGGCTCCATGCCGCTTCCTATGCCCTGGGACCGAGCACAAGCTGTTAATATAAAAAGCTCGCTAGCATTCATCACATGCCTACTGCGGGTCAGATATCAATCATGCTCAATGCTTTTGCATGTATTGTCTGATTTGATTATACAGTACCTTTGTGAAGTAGATACTCGGCCTCATTTTATAGCTGTGTTTCCGTATAGGCTCAGGGGTTAAGAAATCTGCCCAATACGCCATGGCTAGAAAGAAGCAATGGGATTTAGACATAGATAAGTCTGACACCAGAGGTCACCTCTTTAATTTATTATTATTATTATTATTATTTAGTCTTTAGAGGTAACACATGCGTGAAATTTAAAGTCCAGTAGATCTAAAGGAATACATAGTGAAAAGATGCCCTCTGATCCTTGTTCTCCAGCCACCCAATTTCACTATCTGGGGGACACCTGAGTTGTGCCTCTTAGAGACCTCTTTTTTTTTTCATATCTTTTCTAATTAATTAATTAATTTTTTAGAGGACAGGGAGTGAGAATGAGAGGGAGAGAAACATCGACTGGTTGCCTCTTGCACAGCCCCCAGCCAGGGACCTGGCCCACCACCCAACCCAGGCATGTGCTCTGACCTGGAATCGAACTGGTGACCTTTTGGTTTGCAGGCTGATGCTCAATCCACTGAGCCACACAAGCCAGGGTGAGACCTCTTTGTTTTTTTAACTGTTATAGGGTGTTCTAGTGGTAATGGCTCCAAGAACAGTGTCCAGACTCGGGGGTTCTCCCATCCCTCGCACTGCCCAGGCACCCAGGCAGCTGCCCTTGTTTGCTCCGAGGGCTCCTTCCATCCCAAACCCTCTTCTGTCCTGAGTCCTCGGGGAGCCCCCTGCCTTTGAGCTCCTGGGCCTGGAGGCCTGGATCTTCTCCCTGTTGTCTCACCCCTGTGGGCTTTGGCCATACCCCTCAGGCTACCTTTTATGTGACCCCCTCTTATAAGCTGGGGCTTGTCCCCTGAGCAGTGTTCACTTTGTCATAGAAAATGTGCCCAGGCTGGAAGGGGAGAGCAGGGAAGACTCAGCCCTGGCCAAAGGCAGGAAAGAATGGGGGAGAAGAAGAAGAAAAGGAGAGAAGAAAAGGAGAGGACTAGCTGCCAGACACTGTCCTTGACAGACCTAAGCCCACTGTGAGGTGAGGCTGCCACCCCCACTTACCAGATGAATGACCCTCTGAGGCTCTGGCGGTCCAGTTGTTAAGTGTCAGAGAGTTGGGATTTAAACCCCCCAAATCTGAGGGAGATTGAGTAAGTGAGAGAGAGAAAGCGAGAGTGAGAGAGGGTCTGAGAAAGAAACAGGTTAGAACGGTGAGAACAAAGAGAGGATTCGAGGCTGTCAAGCATCTGGGCTGGCTGTCCAAGAAAGGGGTCTCAGGTGTTGTAGGAATGCCCCTCGTCTCTAGTGACTCTGAATTCCTGTTCGTTTGTACCGTTTGTGGTTATATTGTCCTGTCTTAAGTACTGTAATTTATAAAAGCTTGGTATATGATGTGGCATGTTCTTTTGACTTCTCACTCTCCAAACTGTTTTGGCTAATTACAGACTCATGTTTACACACACGTGTGCACACACCAACACACACATAAAACAAATGCTGTGTGCCCACTGCCAAGTTAAGTAGAATATTAGACGTATGATAGAAGCCTCCTTGGACCTCGCTAACCCTGCCTCTTCTCTCTCTCCTCAGAGGTAGCTACATCCTGAACTGATTTTTATATATTGATGCATATGCACTGTGTCCATGACAGTAATAATGTTGTAAAGTTTTAAGAATAGTATCATACTCCATTTGTCCTTCTGCAACTTGCATTTTTAGTCTAGCATTGTGTTTATTGTCTATGGTATGTGTAGTTCTGTTCATTTTAACATATTTACAGAATTATACTGTAGACACATACAAATATATATTAATATTGCAACTGTACCTAGGAAGGATGTGTATATTTTCAACTTCTTTTGAAATTAATTTCCAAAATGATGGTGCCATTTGTAATCTCGTCTTAGCAGTATCCTGAGAGTTTCTATTGCTCGACATCCTCTGCAGTTCATGGAATTGGCAGACTTGAATTTTTCCAATCTAGTGGCTGCTTGTTTTAATATGAACTGCTGATTTCCTGAAACGTTGATTATATTTTTATCTTTCTCAGCCTTAAGGCGTTTTCCTCCTGTAAATTGTCTGCTCCTTTTTTGACCCATTTTTTAAAAAATTGGGCTTGTCGTTAGGTTATTAATTTGTAGGAATTTACATCACATTATGTCTGAAAATTCTTTGATACATGTCTTGCAAATATCTCCTGGTCTGTGACTTGCCTCTTGACTATTTTTGTAGTATCTTTTGAAATACACAGTTTTAAACTTTAGGTGGTCAGATTTATACAACTTCTCTTTGTTGTTTGTAATTTCTGTGTCTTAACAAAAATTTTTCTACCCTTAGATCATAAACATATTCACCCTTATTTTCTCCCAAAACTTTACATTTTGCTTTTCATGGTTAGGTCTCAATGCCAGTTGGAATATAATTCTGAATATGGTGTGAGGATGGGATCTACGTTTATTAATATTTTTCCCTAGTAGATAGTCAGTGAGTTGCGCCAATCTCTACTCTTCTCCTATTGGTCTGTAATGACAGCTCTGCCCCAGGCACCAAGTTTTCGTATGTGTGCCCTTTATTTCTGGGGCCTCTGTTCAGTTTCTTTGGGCTGTTTGTCATTCTTTTGTTAATATTGCCCTGTCTTAACACTGCCACTTTATAATAAGACTTGATATATGATAGAGAAAATCCTGTGGTGTGCCCCGATTGTTCATATATCCTGTTGTTTTGAAAATGTCCTGGCTAGTTTTGGATCTTTGACTTTTCATTTGGAATTTTACGATAAGCTTACTAAATTTCCTTGAATAACCTATTGGGTTTTTTTTCAAGTGCTCTATTTATGTAATTTTTATTCCCCCAGCTTTATTTACATCTGTTGGGGTTTAGATTGGACTGGCACTGAACTCAGATTAAATTGGGAGGAACTTACAGTTTTATGATATTGATGGTCTCATGCATAAATGTATTACATTATCTATTCATGTAGTTCTTCTTTAATTATTTTTCAACAATTTTTACAATTTACTGAATCAAGAGGAAATTGCACATCTTGGCTTCCAAAAAATTATTTACCCAGATAACTTCCTTGCTATTATAAATTGTGTCTTCTTAAAAATGACATTTTCTGTTTATTGGTTATGTGTAGGAACATCATTGATTTTTATATGTTGACTTATTTGTTTATTTAGCTTATAAGCAAATGTTTATTTCTCACAGTTTTGGAGACTGGAAGTGATTTTATATCTAGAAATCTTGTTGACATCTTTATTAGTTCTAATAATTTGTCCATGAAATTGCTTTAAGCTTTCAAACCTGAACAATTTATTGCCTGTAAAAATGACAGTTTTGCTGGTGTTTTCCAATCTGCATTACTCTGTTTGTTTTCATATTCTTCACAACAGAGTGAGGTACTTATGATTATTCCTAGTTTACAGATTAAAAAACCAAGGCTCAGAGGAGTAAACTGCCTTTTTCCAAGTTCGCACAGAGAGTTGGTGGTGGCTGGATTTGAATTCAAGTCTCCGATACGAAAGCCCATGCTCTTTTCCTATGGCATTCTTCCTCCCACCTTATCTTCCAACTGCCAATGCGGAAAGGGTCGCTCACAGAAATGGTGTCCACACCACTCTGCATGAAGGACAGATGGAAAGGGCAGAAAGACGTTAGCAAAGCCTAGATAACAGTTGTGCAAGGGTGGTCTGGGGTCTAGGGTGTTGGAGTCCGAATTCCAGTTCTGCCACCTACCAGCTGTGTTACCTTGGATGGTTCATCTCCTCTCCTCCAGCTTCATCCATTCATTCAATACCTTCTATGGAGGAGCACCTGCCATGTGCAGGCAGTGTTCCAGAGCAGATAATGGAATGCAGTGATAAGCAAACAATCCCCGCTCTCAAGGACCTTAACAATTTAGTTGGAGAGACAGATAATGGACAAAGCAAAGCAGCAAGATATATGGTACGTTAGATGTGATAAATGCTGTGGAGAAAAATAAAGCAGTGTAAGGGCCTAGGGCATGTCGGAGAAGGGGTTATTAAGAAAGTCCTCACTGAGAAGGTGACATTTGAGTTAAGACCTGGAAAAGCTTGAGACAGGAACGCGCCTGGTATGTCGAAGAAAACAAGAAGCCAATGCGAGCAGAGTGCCGGGAGCTTTATGCAGGAGGTGAGGTCAGATTTTATGGGAATTCTGAAGGACTTGGGATTTTTTGCTAAGCGCGATGGAAGCCACTAAAGAGTTTTGAGGGGAAGAATGATGAGATTTGATGTTTAAGAGGCTCAATTCACTGCTGTGCTGAGAACAGACAGAGAGTGTACGAGGGTGGAAGCGAAGAGAACAGTAAGGGCCACACATCCAGGTGACAGATGATGGTGGCTAGAACCAGGGCCACAGCAGTGGAGATTGTGAAAGTCTCTGACTCTCTCTCTCTCTCACCATTTGAAGTTGAAAGCAAAAATACAAATTTAGCTTAAAATTTAAAATAAGGTCCTGGCTGGGTGGCTCAGTTGCTTGGAGCATCAGCCGGTGCACCAAAAACATTGCAGGTATGATACCCTCTCAGTGCACATAATACCTGGGGTGCGGATTCAATCCCTGGTGGGGACTTGTATGGAAGGCAACCAATGTTTCTCTCTCACATCGATGTTTCTCTCTCTCTCTCTCTAAAGACAATTAAAAAAGAAACATTCACCCTGGCTGGTGTGGCTCAGTGGATTGAGTGCCGGCCTATGAACCAAAGGGTCGCTAGTTCAATTCCCAGTCAGGCACACGCCTGGTTTAGGGTCCAGATCCCCAGTAGGAGGCACACAAGAGGCAACCACACATTGATGTTTCTCCCCCTCTCTCCCTCTTTTCCTCTCTCTCTAAAAATGAAATAAAACCTTAAAACAGAACATATTCTTTTTAAATTTTTATTGGAAAGCCTTTTCCCCCCACTCTCAAATTTCATGAAACCAATTGGTTTAGCCGTTTGTGCACATCTTTGATGTCAGCATCTTCATTGGTATGGCTCTTTTTTTTTTTTATCTTTAGCAGAGTTTTCCAGGTTACATCATCTTGGTTTCCTTGCACATTGTGTGAGATACAGCACCTAACATTATAGATGCTGTTACATAATAAAGGCTGTCCCAGGAAAATGGCGTCCTAAGACAGAATTATCCATTGTAGAACATTAGGACAGTCTCCTTTCTCATTGTTGTTCTGATCTCTGAAATTTAAACAAGAGCTAAATTACTTTAAAAACCAAACAACAAAAACTTTTCTTATTATAAACAAACACAGACGTGTTTTCAAAAACACAGACGAGAGTGCACTTAATGGTATAATGAATCCATCAGTTTCAACAATTATCAGCCCATTTTCTAGAATTGAGGCCTGCCCCATGTTATTCTGAAGCAAAATCCCAAACATATAATTTTATCTGCAAATATTTTGTATGTATTTCAAAAAAATTAAAGAAATTTTTTAACTCAACTGTGAAACAATTAACATTAATTTCTTAATATAACTGAATATCCAATGTGTTCAAGTTTCTAATTAGCTCATAAATTTCTCCTTCCTCTGTCCCTCCCTCCCACTCTCCCTCCCTCTATCCATTTCTTTCTTCCTTCCTGTTTGTTTGAATCAAGATCCAAAAAGGTTCACTGGTAGCAATGTGTTGCTATGTCCCCTATTTCATCTTTAGATCTTTATCTTAAGATCTTCATCTTATAGATCATTTGATCTATAGGTTCTCCTGTCATCTATTTTTATCCCTTATCCCTTACTTGTTTGTTCTGCGCATTTACTATGTACCGAGTTTGCTGAGTGTACCCTCTGATCTGTTTGTTCCTCTTTTATTTTTCTGTAAACTGGGGGTTGAACTTGCTGATTCTGTTTTTCTTTCCTTGGCAGGACTATTTCATAGGCAGTCTTGTGAACTGGACACGCACAAACACAACTTTATCAAAAAACTTTTCAAACACACACATAAAGAGAGGGAAGAGTATAATACATCCCTATATGCCTGTATTAGCTTCCTATAGCTACTGTAAAAAATTACTGCAAATTTTTTTTTAAATTTTTTATTGATTATGCTGTTACAGTTGTTCTATTCCCCCCTTCATTCCCCTCCACCCTACCCCCCCATCCCCACCATTACCCCCCCTTTAGTTTATGACCATGTGTCTCAATTCCTTTAGATTTTATATTTCCCATGCTATTCTTGCCCCCCCATCTATTTTCTATCTACTGTCTATGCTACTTATTTTCTGTACCTTCTCCCCCCTTCTCCTCCTCCCACTCCCCTGTTGCTAACCCTCCTTGAGATCTTCATTTCTATGTTTCCACTCCTGATCTAGCTGTCCTTTTAGTTTGCTTTTGTTTTAGGTGTGGTTGTTAATAACTGTGAGTTTGTTGTCCTTTCACTGTTCATGTTTCTTTAACTTCTTTTTCTTAGATAAGTCCCTTTAACATTTCACCAAGGGCTTGGTGATGATGAACTCCTTGAATCTGATCTTATCTGAGAAGCACTTTATCTGTCCTTCCATTCTAAATGAAAGTTTTGCTGGATAGAGCAATCTTGGTTGTAGGTCTTTGGATTTGATGAATTGGAATACCTCTTTCCAGCCCCTTCTTGCCTGTAAGGTCTCTTTTGAGAAATCAGCTGACAGTCTGATGGGGACTCCTTTGTAGGTGACTGTCCCCTTAGCTCTTGCTGCTTCTAGGATTCTCTCCTTCATTTTAATTTTGGCTAATGTAATTATGATGTGCCTTGGTGTGTTTCTTCTTGGGTCCAACTTCTTTGGGACTCTCTGAGCTTCCTGGATTTCTTGGAAGTCTATTTCCTTTGCCAGATTGGGGAACTTCTCCTTTATTATTTGTTCAAATAAGTTTTCCACTGGTGGCTGTGCCTTTCCCCCTTCTGGTACCCCTATAATTCGGATGTTGGAGCGTTTAAAGATGTCCGGAGGTTCCTAAGACTCTCCTCGTTTCTTTGAATTCTTGCTTCTTGACTCTTTTCTGTTTGGCCATTATTTGCTTTTTTCTGGTCCACTCCATTAATTTGAGTCCCAGTTTCCTTTTCATTGCTATTGGTTTCCTGTGCAATTCCATTCATTTCAATTAGTTTCACCTTCATATATTTGTCTAATTTGTCGGTATAATCGACCAGTTCTGTGAGGATCCTGATGACCAGTGTTTTAAACTGTGCATCTGAGAGTTTTGCTATTTCTTCATCGCTTAGATCTATGGGCTCTGGGGCTTTGAGATCTTCTTGCGACATTTTTGGTCTGTTCTGGCCCTTTAAGTGTGAGAAGTGGTGCCTTGGACTCTCAGGTCGCTGGGTTGTGACGCTGTATGTGGGGGCGTGGTCAGAGCGGGGAAATGGCGACCCCCTCTGCTGTTTCTCACAGCTGGGTGAGGATCAGCGCATTAGGTGGTTAACCCGGGCCGGGCCACTCAGAGTCGCTGGGTTATGACGCTGTATGTGGAGGTGGGGTCAGAGCGGGGAAATGGCGGCGCCCTCCACTGCCGCTTGCTGTGGGGACCCGCCGGGCCCCGGTCCAACCACCCACTCCCTCGCCTGTCCGCCCGCGCACAAATGCATGACCACAGTCAACACGCAGCACCGCTCCCCCCACTGTCTCCCCCGCTGTTGCTCGCCTGGTGGCTCGCTCGGTCGCTCACTAGGTCCAACCCTGTGCCTGGATTCCGTGAGTCTGGATTCCGCGCCTGAGTCCGGCTGACCGAGACCTCCTGTGCAATCCCGCTTCCCCAGCCGCTGGTTTCGCCCCTTACTGGTCAGGCTGAAGAATTTGTTGTTAACTGACTTCCGAAAAGTTCAATTTTCCGTGTTCTGGCTGTGTTTTCTGTTGCTAATATCTAGTTGTCTCTAAACTTGGTTGTGTGAGAAGGCACGGCACATCCACCTATGCCTCCATCTTGGCGGAAGTCCTCAAAATTACTGCAAAT
Source organism: Artibeus jamaicensis (assembly GCF_021234435.1). NCBI lineage: Eukaryota > Metazoa > Chordata > Mammalia > Chiroptera > Phyllostomidae > Artibeus > Artibeus jamaicensis. The sequence goes on from NW_026522057.1 coordinate 14,081,097, forward strand.
TTGGAGGCTTAAAACAACACGAGTTTATTCTCTCACAGCTCTGGAGGCCAGAAACCCAAAATCACAAGGTGCCATCTCTTTCCGGGACCCTAACTGGTACATATGTCTTTTCCTGACATATTTTATTTGATTCCATGTTGACCTAGTTGATTTGGTTGCTCCAGATTTCAAACAAGATCCACAGGTTGTATTTAATTTTTATGTGTCTTCAGTGTCTTTCGATCCAGAATAGTCTCCTCCCCATTTTGCCCCCGTGTGGTTGGCCTGTTGAAGGAACTGGATCAGCTGCCCCATAGAATGTCCTTTTCCCACATTCTGGGTTGGACCGCCTCTTCGCAAGGTTCTTTAACTTCTTCCTCTGTCCCCCTGTCCTCAGTTTTCTACAAACTGAAGGTTAGATCTAAAGGCTTGATTAGCTACGGAGTTGAAGATATTTTAAAGTAGAACTGACGGAGTTTGCTAACAATGGATGTGGGTACGAGAGAAAGGAGGGGTCAGCCTCGGCTTGCTCATTTGTTGATAATGATGATAATCTCCACCCACCTACCTGGTTTATTTCTAATCTGTAAGAGGTATTGCTGCGCATCCGCTGCACGGACATGTGTGAGAGACTATTGAAAACAGGCTGAACTCAGTCAGGTGTCTTTGAGATGGTGGCCACCTGGGGGCTGGCTGATCCTGGAGGTCCCCTCTTGGTTTGATGTCTCTCCTGGAGTATGGTGGCTGGAGGATGGCTGAGAAGGTGAAGCCAGTTTGGGGAAAGAAGTTCTGGGTTGGGGGGCAGAGTGAGGGCCTTGGATTTCAGGTGGATGCTTTGCATGAAGGTCGAACTTCATGGCCAGATCAGGCCGTCTTGTGTCTCAGGGCACTCAAGACCCAGAGGCCTCTAAGGGAGAGGAGGAGATGGCCAAACTGGGCCTTTTCAAAGTCCCTACCAGCAGGCCTAGGGAGATTTGAGGAGAGTGCAGGTGGTGGGGGTGTGAACTGAGGAAGGAAAGGACTCTGGGCAGGTGTGAGGGTGTGATGGACGTGGACCCCTGTGTGTGCATATGGGTGGAGGGAGGTAATAATGAGAGTCTTTGCATGGTACTATGTATTGGGGGTATGTGAGCATGCAAGGGTTATATGCACAAGTGGTTTGAGTGTGTCTGCCTGTGGGTGACAGGGACAGAGCTGGGGGGGAGGGAACAGGTCTTAGGGCTGAGGCACACGTGGACGTGTTTTGTCCTTTGAGATGTATTTTTGGCTTCGATAAGGGAACGCAGTAGGTTCCTGGTTAGCCAGAGGAGGCTTGCGCGGACACCCAGGGTGAATGGAGGCTGGGCCCCGTGCAGGGCGTCTGCAGCCTGCATTCCGCCGGTTCTGCTTTGCACCTGCTTTGCACCTGCCTTGCTGTGGGACACTGGCCTTGCCGAGACCTGCTTCCCTCTCTGTGTAGGAGGCCGCTGGAGCGACCGAGGGGCTGGCTTCCCTAGATAGTGTCCCTTACAGTGCCCCATCCCTGAGGATATGCAATCCATGCTGATTGAAAAATGAGTGGATAAATGGATTAAAAACCAAGGCAGGAATCTCCGGCCCATCCTTCACTTATGTGCGCACCAAGCCTCCGCCCAGCTGACTGTTCCACTCACACACGTGCACACACACACTCCCACTCCCAAACTCACCTCCCAGGGCTGGCACCTGCCCACCTCACTGGCCCACACCTGCTCACCCTCACTCGGCTCCCACTCGCTCCCACCAGCTCCCGCACAGGTTTTTGTGACACTCCTCTCCTCCCCCAGGTCTATAAGCTCTGTCAACAGGAGTTCTTCGGGCCCCTGCGTCTCGGTCACCAGGGATGCCCAGCCCAGTCGGTCCTGCCTCTGACACAGCGGCTCTTCTGAGTGACCTTTTCTCTTCCTTTTTGTGTTCGAGCCCTCTCACCCTTTCCTCCTCCTCTTTCTTTCTTGCATGTTTTTTTCTCTCACACTCATACACAGACACACAGACACGTGTGTGCACACACAGGCGTGCACTGTCTCTTATCTTTTCTTCTTTGCACTGCCTCGGTTTTTGCCCTCGTATCTCCTTGCCCCTCTCCTGCATTCTCTGTGAGTTTACATTTTTCTGCCTTCCTCCCTCCCTCTTTCACGTCATCCTGACGCCCTCTCACCCTGTTTTCTCCGTCTGACTCCTCTTCTTCCTCGCTGTCATGCCCTGTTTCTGTCTCTCTTGAGCACGCTCACTCATTTCTTGCTTTCTCTCTCTTGCATTTTCTCTCTCTCACCCCAGCTCCCCGGCCCGGTGGCTGCTGCCCCGACCCCATGCTGCCCCCTGCCCTGTGCAACACTTTCCACCAGTGTCCGGGGACTGGGTGACCCAACTTGGTGGTTCCAGTGGCGTCTGTCAGAGGGGCCTTAGGGTCACAGCGTTTCCTCCCAGGAGTGACGGGGCAGTGACATGCTGTTTCCTCACTTCTGCAATTTCCACAAAGCGCAGAGCCTGGGTCTGCACACAGAGAAGCTCAGATTCCCCCAGCTGTAGCCGCTGTTCCTCGTCCAGGTAAGGCGGGTCCCAGCCCTGGCTGGCAAGGGGGAGGCATATGAAAATGTCCTCAGGAGTCCAAGGTCATGTCCCTAGACTGCACCAAAGCAAATGGTGGTTCTGTTTTTAAGGAACTGTTTTGGCATCTTCCTCAGGCACAGAGTCTCATATTTACATAGAATTCCTCATGGGCAAACTTTCCTAGGGAATGCAGCTCCCCCCTCTGAGGCCAAGGCAGTGCTGAAGGGACCTCAGAGACCTCCTGGGAGGTGATGAGGGTGATGACAGCGGGGCCACCTCGATCTCAGGGAGCTAAGTGCCGGGCGCTTTACTACCTGTGTGACCGTGGCTAAGTTGCACCCCGCTCCCTGTGTCTCTGTTTCCTAAGTTGTCAAATGAGGATAAATCCATCTCCCCAGCAGGACTGTTGGGAGAGGTAGAGGATCTGGTATGGAGCTGGGGACTTAGGAACTCAGGAGACGCCAGGTCTCCTGGGGTAGGGATGATGGAGACCACCAGGTGATTGGTGCAGAGGGCCTGACCCACAACCAGTTTCCCCCTCAGGTGCCAAGTGGTAGGGACAGGGCACTGGCTGGCACCTGCCCTCCCTGCATCTTTCTCTGGCAGGAGGTGAACCAGGGCTGCTGCCCAGACACTCACTCCCCTGAGAAGAAGAAGGGAAACAACAGTCTCTCCCCAGGCGTTCGGGCGGCTCTAATTTAGCGCTGACTGAATATGTAGCTGTGTTCCAGGTGCTTGGAGTGTGTGTGTGTGTGTGTGTGTGTTTGGGGGGTGAGTGCTAGGGAAGAAAAATAAGCAAATGTCCCTGCCTTTAGGTCCTGAAAACACAGCCAAGGAAAGCCGTTCACTCTAGAGGTGAAGAAGTTGCCCTGGGCCTGAGCAGGCCACCAGGGTGTGGGTTTCAGCTCCTACTCATGAGCTGGGACCTTGGGCAATGCAGGAACCTCATTCACTTTTTTGCAGATTGGGGTTTAAAATGAGTAAACTCTTGTGGGCTTATGGGGAGGATGCAGTGAGAGGCTGGTTGGGAAGGTGCATTGTTAATCGTAGGATGCTGTACAAACTCGAACCCCAGGGTTACTACTGATACCGACCCTGTAATTCCTCCTATTAATAATGCCTTAAGGGTGAGGAGTTTGTTCTGTTCATTGTTTTATCCTCACCCTTAGCACAGAGTTTGGTGCCTCACTTAATCTTAGCATGTGAATTGAATAGATGAACGGTAAAGCAGGATGCTGAACTTGGAGGAGAATGGACAGTGAGCCAGGGGCCCATCCTCTGGTCCCAGGTCTGGTCCTGACACTGTTGTCACCTTGGGAAAGTCCTTTCTCTACTCAGCACAGATGGGGACTTCCGCCCAAAGAAGGTTTGGGCAAGGAATTGACAATCTATGGCATTAATGATGAAATGAGCCTTCAGCACTGAGTTTCTGCTCCTGATTCGTACCGGAGTGGGGTTGGGGTGTGATGAGAGGCTGGAGCCCCGTCTGTTTGTGCTTTCATAGGGAGACCTTTACAGAGAGACCTGCTCTGCTCCAGGCCCGTGAACAAGGCCTTGTTAAGAAGTCGGTGGTCCTCTTTATCAGCGCAGCCCTGACTTCCCCAGACTGGTCCCCCCTCCTTGTCCCAGTGGTGGGCCTCGAGAGCTGAGCTAGAGCCTAGGACCACACCCTGACTCTCCTGGGGGCGCGTGACTGAGGAGTGGAGCCAGTCCCCAGAACGACAAATGCTGGGTGCCCGGCGCAGCCACCTCTCTCAGCAGCCGCTGTTGGCTCCTTGGCAGCACGGTGGGAGGGGAAAGGAGCCTCTGGTTAACGCATGTGAGTCCGTGGAGGTGTGGGGTGCACTGGGGAGGTGCTCTGGCTACATCCACATGAGCCTGGGTCACGTTCAACCTGCAAGTGGGCCTGGCACAGCTCAGAGGTTCACAGATGCAGGGTCATCAACATAACAAGCTGAGAAGTTAATAGCAGTCTGTCTGCTCCTTTCTTCCCTTGTGTCTTCAGCCAAAGGGAATCCAGAACCAGGTTTTGTGTGTGTGTGTGTGTGTGTGTGTGTGTGTGTGTGTGTGTGTACACATGCATGCACCAGAGAGAGAGAGGGAGAAAGAGAGAGGAAGAATGGGCTGGGGAGGAGCACCACTCAGCGGCCCCTCCTCACCCCCTTAGTTCAACAGGAGGCAGCCACTCAGGGCCTGGGTTTGGATTTGAGCTTGGGCAGCTGACGGGAGAAGCAAGTCAGAGATTCATGCAGCTCTCTTTACAGTTTATAAAGTCCATTTCAGTTCACCAAGTGCTTTACAGTTTGCCAAAGCCTTTATCACTCCCCCAAATCTTACTTCCTTTTTGCAATACTTGGGGTGGGTGTGACACCCCATTTTGCAGATAATGATCCCAAGGCTCAGAGCCTGAGCAGAGACTCACTCGGATGGCGAGTGGCTGGCACTGCTGACGCCACAGCCCAGGCCCCCAGGGCCCAGTTCCTGCCATTTCTCCTCAGCCACCCCTGGTGGCTGTTTCCAAAGGAGGAGATGAGGCTGGTTTGGTGCATGGCTGGTTCATTTGCTTATTTATTCTCTTATTCATTCAACAAACATTTTTTGAGGTGGGGAAAAGGGGAGAGCAACTCCCAGCTATTGAACAACAACCATGCACACAAATTGCTTCATTTCCTCTTACAACTACCTGGTGAAGAAGCTTTTATATTCACCACTTTGCAAATTAAGAAAGAGAGGCTTTGAGAGCCAAACATCAGCTGGGAAAGAGCAGAGCCGGGTGCAGATCTGGCCCTGTGTGGTCGTGTGGTCCCGCTTGGGCCAGGCCCTCTGGACCCTCTGGACCTCTGTACCAGCAGGACTTGGAAACTTCTAGGCTACAAAGACATCAGTGTGATTCCTGGTACCACAGAGGGTGTGCCCTGTGCTGGGGAAGCCCAGAAGAGGAAGTGCCCGCCTGACTTCCAGGAGGCAAGGAGAGGCGAGGCTGACTTAGATAGATACCATCTGAGTATCTGGGAGCCAGAAGAAGAGACTCAGGACAGGCTTAGGAACCCCCGGCTCCACAGGGGTGTCCTAGTCGAGCTGAGTGAAGACTGAGTCTCATCGATGTAATAACATACCCCCGGTCAGAGTGGGCCCCAGTAAAAAGGAAAATTGGGTAATTCTGATACCCAGCCACCCCCAGGCCCCAGGCCCCCACTGGGGCCCACCAGGACCCCAGGCCCTGTCCCTGATCTTCCTCTGGGCAAGGAGCTCCATTTACCCATCATTATATATACCTGGCATAGTCTTAGACTCCTTGTACTGGAAACGGTGGGGAGCCCAGTGCAGAGTTCCCCAGAGGTCAGTATACTTGCTCCCTTAACTTGCTCCTCCAAGAAAAACAAAATTTTTTTAATATTTTTTTCTTAGGAAAAAAAAAAAGCCCGCCCCTCTGCTTCTTGAAGAAATTGTAATGAAACAGCTCCCTGAAGGGAATGTTTAGACGGTATGGCCAGCACGGCCAGGCCAGGGCACAAATGTCAAGCAACAGAGGCGGTCAGAATAGGAGGTAACTCACTTATTGAGCGCCTACTGTATGCCAGGTACTTTAGAGGTTTACCTGCCTGTAACCTAAGGGCTATCCTGTGAGGTTAGTGTTGGTATTGTTCTCATTTGTACAGGTGAGAAAACTTGGACTCACAGAAGGGAAACAATTCAACTGTGGTGTTTTAGTGGCTCCAGGGACACTGGAGGCTGGAGCAGCTGGGGGTGTGTGAGGGTTTGGAAGTGAAGGACGAGGGACAGTATGACTGTTTGTGTGTAAATGTATATGTATTTAGCAACTGTTTCTTGAGGGTTTGCTGCGTAGGAGGCCCTGCACTGTTGAAATGCCAGAAGCCTTGCACCCAGGGAAATCCCAGCCCAGAAGGAGAGAGAATGAGCAGCCGTGTGTGTTTTGTGTTATGGGAACCAGAGGTGGCACCTTGAACTCTGTCCGGGGTAGAGAAGTAAAACTAACCATAGCCAATATTCCCTGAGCTCTTGTTATGGATTGGCCATTTTCTATTGAATTCTTCTAACAACCCTATGAGGTAGGTAATATTATTACCACTATTATTCTTATTGTTTTTACAGATGAGTAAACAGAGGCTCATGGAGGGCAAATTAGTTTTCTTGGGCAAGAATCGGCTGATAGCGCGTCGTCAGTTGTCCCAGATGCCATAGAAAGTTGTCACTGGTTCCCAGAAGTTTCTAGGGTTGGTGACACAGCTGGGAGCCCGATGTAGGTGGCTTGGAGCTGGGTGAGCTTGGTGTGAGCCGTTGCGATGGCGGCGACATACGATTTTGAGGAACTTTCGATCTCATCTAACCAGAAGGTTTGGTTTCCTGTAGATACAGCTTTTCGCAGCTGTTGATCATGAATTCCTTCAGCTGTGCTAAGCACTTTACATATGTTGCTCATCAGATCTTCACACCACTCTGGGGGAGATATGTGCCTGGAATATTATCAGCTCCATTTACAGGGGAAGGATCTGAAGCTCCAAGAGTGATATGCTTGACTGTGGTTATTAGACGAGGATGGGGCAGAGGCAGGATTCGAACCCAGATTTGTCTGACTACAGAGTCTGTGGTCTGAACCACTGTCCTTTCCAAACACTTCTTATCTCCCTTGGGTGCTCACAAAACCTCTACAAGGAAGATGTGTTTCATCTCCATTTACAGATGAGGCTCAGAGAGGGGAAGCGGTTTTACCAAATGTCACACGGTTATGAAATCATGAAGCTGAGCCATAGATTGCAAGTAAAAAAGACACAGTGTGCTTGCAAATCTGCCATCTCTTGGGCCTGCTTTTAAAACTGATTTACTTTACTGTGCTAAAGAAACACACAAGATAAATTGATTCTCTTAACAGTCTTATTTTTTTAAATTACATTTTATTGATTGTGCTATTACAGTTGTCCTGATTTTTCCCCCTATGCCCCCCGCCATCCAGCACCCCCACTCCTTCAGGCAATGCGCCCACCATTGTTCATGTCTATGGGTCATGTGTATAAGTTCTTTGGCTTCTCCATTTCCTATACTGTACTTTACATCCCCATGGCTGTCCTGTAACTACCTATTTGTACTTGTTAATCCCCTCACCTCTTCACCCTTTCTCTCGCAACCCCTCCCATCTGGCAACCTTCTGGTAATTAACTTTCCTCTTGCCTTTTTTTTAAAGATTTTATTTATTTATTTTTAGAGAGATGGGAAAGGCAGGAGGAAGAAAGGGAGAGAAAGAAACATTGATGTGAGAGATATATCAAACTGGTTGCCTCTCACACACACCCACAACTGGGGACCTGGCTTGGAACCAAGGCATGTGCCCTGACCAGAAATTGAACTTGTGACTCTTTGGTTCACAGGCCAGCACTCAAACCACTGAGATACACCAGCCAGGGCTCTTTTGCTTTTAAGAGTCTCTTTATCTTTAACTTTTGGCTTTTTAATAGTGATGTGTCTTGGATGGGCCTCTTTGCATCCATCATATTTGTGACTCTCTGTGCTTCCTGAATTCGCATGTCTATTTTCTTCACCAAATTAGGAAAGTTTTCTTTCACTATTTTTTCAGATAGTTTTTCAAATTTTTGCTCTTTCTCTTCTCCTTCTGGCACCCCCATGGGGTGAATGTTGGACCCGTTGAGGTTGTCCCAGAGGCTGCTTACACTGTCCTCAGTTTTTGGATTCTTTTTTCTTCTTGTTCTGATGGGTTGTTTTTTGCTTCCTTATGTTCCAAATCATTGATTTGATTCTTGGCTTCATTCATTCTACTGTTGTTTCCTGTAAATTGTTCTTTATTCAATTAGTGTATCCTTTGTTTCTGGCTGGGTCTTTTTTATGCTGATGAGGTCCTCACTAAGTTCCTTGAGCATCCTTATAACCAGTGTTTTGATCTCTACATCTGATACATTGCTTATCTCCTCCATTCCTTCAGCTCTTTTTCTGGAGTTTTGATCTGTTCTTTCATTCGGGCCATGTTCCTTTGTCTCATCATTTTAGCAGCCGTCCTGTGTCTGTTTCTATGTGTTAGGTAAAGCTGCTTTGACTCTGTGTCTTGGTAGTGTGGCCTAATGTAGTAAGCATCCTTGCAGGGTCCAGTGGCACAACCTCCCCTATCGCCCAAGCTGGGTAATCAAAGTGTGCCCTTCATGTTGGCTCAGTACACCCTCCTCTTGTAGTTGAGCCTTGTTGTAGTTGGAAAATCAATGGGGGGGATTTACCCAGGCCAGTCAGCTGTAAGGATTGGCTGTGACCTCTGACCGCCAACCTCTGCCCTCCATGGAGGATCATCTGTGCAGGGGCAGGGTGGTGGTGCTCCAGTGTGGTCTGTAGCTGTCCACTGGGTGCACTGGCCCTGGGGTTTTCTTGGGTGGTGTAGGCCAGTATCAGATCCCAGCTGTGTTTTGCCCAGAGCACCCTGCCTGAGCTATAAAGCAGTCTGAGATGGCTGCTACTTGTGCTGAGTTCAGAAATTCCCAGGTGCAGCCAAGCTACAACTCTAATCTGGCTGCCACTAGGGCTCACTGAAGCCAGTTGTTGCTTGTTTGATGGAATATAGGAGCCAAGATCAGCCATTCTTATGGAAAAGCAGCTTGGGTGGGCCTATAAATTGGGTTAGGCAGAGTCTCTATGGATTTCCAAGATGGGTCACACAGTGTTAGTCAGGTGAATGGAGTCTCAGCTATGGCACCAGCCTATCGACTTTGTGAGGGGAGGGCTCAGCAAAGGAGCAATGGCCTCTGCTTGCCCCGATGCCAGACACTTCAGTCTCCCCCTGTGTACCACTGCTGCCCTTTGAACTGCCACCCCAGTGCTGGAGCTCAGACGGAGAGAGTCTGAGTAGGTGAGTCTGTGTGTGTTTTGCTCAAGAGGAACTGCTTAGGGCTCTAGCAGCTTCCTTCATCGCCTCAATCCCCGCTGGTTTTTGCAGCCAGAAGTTGTGGGGACTTATCTTCCTGGTGCTGGAATCCTGGGCTGGGGGGCCTGGTGTAGGTCTGGGCCTCTTCACTCCCGAGATACCTCTCCTGAATTTTTATCCACATGGGTGTGGGAACATCCCATTCTGCGTTGGTGCCCTTCCTACCAGTCTGAATGGATGTGTTTTTTTAATTCCGTAGTTGTCAGACTTCCATTCAGCTCAATTTCTGATGTTCCTGAGTGATGGTGGTCCTATATTTTAGTTGTAATTTTGATGTGGTTGTGCGAAGAGGGGAACCATGTCTGACTATGTTGCCATCTTGACCAGAAGCCTTAACTATCTTTAAATGGACATTACAGCATTATTAACTATGTTCACACTGTTGTACAATGGGTCTCTAAAATATCCTGCCCTGGCCGGTGGTGCTCAGTGGATTGAGTGCTGGCCTGTGAACCAAAGGGTCACCGGTGCGATTCCCAGTCAGGGCACATGCCTGGGTTGCATGCAAGGTCCCCAGTGGGGGACGCGTGAGAGACAACTACACATTGATGCTTCTCTCCCTTTTCCTTACTCCCATCCCCCATCTCTAAAAAAATAAGTAAACAAATAATTTAAAAAATAATAAAGTATCTTTATCTTGCATGACCAAACCTCTACACCCATTGAACAACAACCCCCTGTTTCCTCCTTCCCCCAACCTTGACAACAACCATTTTACTTTTTGTTTCTCTGAGTTTGATTACTTTAGACACCTCATAAAAGCATGATCATTCAGTATTTGTCTTTTTGTCATTGGCTTGTTTTACTTAATAATATTTTCAAGTTTCATCCATGTTGTTGCACACTAGTGGATAGCCTTCCTTTTCAAGGCTGCATAGTATTCCACCACACATTTACACCACCTTTTGTTTGCCCTTTCATTCATCTGCTGATGGACATTCGGGCTGCCTCCATCTCTTCACTACTGTGAATATGCTGCTCTGAACATGCGTGTGCAAGTATCTCTTCAAGATCCTGTTTTCGGTTCTTTTGGATATACACCCAGAAGTGAGATTTCTGGGTTGTAAGGTAGTTAGTTCTATTTTTAATTTTTTTTTGAGGAACCTCCATACTGTTTTCCATAGTGGCTGCATCATTTGATATTCCTACCAAGTCTGCACAAGTGTTCCAGTTTATCTACATCTTTATCAGTGCTTGTTGTTTTCTGCTTTTAAATTTTTTTCTCTTCTTTTTTTAATTGAACTTACTGGGGTAACATTGGTTAATAAAATTATAAAGGTTTCAGGGGTACAATTCTACAATACATCATCTCTATATTGTATTGTGCGTTCACCACCCACAGTCCAGTCTCCTTCCATCACCCCTCTTTTTCTCCCAGTTTATCCTCTCCTACCCCCCCCCCACACACACACATTTTACCTCTGATAATCACCATACTGTTGTCTGTCTATGAGTTTGGGGTTTTTTTTTTAAATCCTTTCACCTTTGTTACTCAATCCCCCATCCTCCTCCCCTCTGACAGCTGTCAGTCTGTTCTCTGTAAGTCCATTTTAATTTTGTTATTTTGTTCATTAGATTCCACATATAAGTGAAATCATATAGTATTTCTCTTTCTCTGACTGGCTTATTTCACTTAGCATAATGCTCTCCAGGTCCATTCAGACAGCCCCAAAAGGTAAGATTTTTGTTTTACTGTTGTGTAGTATTCCATTGTGTAAATGTACCACAGCTTTTTTCTCCACTCATCTACTGATGGGCCCTTGGGCTGCTTCCATATTTTGGCTATTGTAAATAACACTGCAATGAACATAAGCATGCATATACTCTTTTGAATTAGTGTTTCGGGTTTCTTTGGGTATATCCCTAGAAGAGGAATTGCTGAATCATAAGGTAGTTTCACTTTTAATTTTTTTGCAGTAACTCCATACTGCTTTCCACAGTGGCTGCACCAGTCAGCATTCCCACCAATAGTGCACTAGGGTTCCCTTTTCTCCACGTCCTCACCAACACTTGTGTGTTGGTTTATTGATAATAGCCATTCTGATAGGTGCGAGGTAATCTCTCATCAGGGTTTTACTTTCTATTTTTCCGATGGTTAGTGATGTTGAACATCTTTTCATATGTCTATGACTATCTCTATATCCTTTTTGGAGAAATAGGTCCTCCTTTTGGAGGACCTGTATTCAGGTCCTTTGCCCATTTTTTAATTGGCTTTTTTGTTTTTTTGGCATTGAGTTTTAGAAATGTTTTATAAATTTTGAGTATGAACCCCTTATCAGATGTATCATTGGCAAATATGTTCTCCCATTCAGTGGGTTGTCTTTTCATTTTATTGATGGTTTCCTTTGCTGTGCAAAACCTTTTTAGTTTGATGTAGTCCCATTTGCTCATTTTCTCATTTCCCTTGCCTGAGGAGATAGATAAGAAAAAAACATTGCTATTCGAAATGTCTGAGATTGTACTGCTCTGTTTTTTGGATTGTGGTCATCCTAATGGGTATGAAGTGATAGCTGTGTCACTGTCATTTTGATTTGAATTTCCCTATTGATTAGTGATGGTTAGGCATCTTTTTTATATACTTGTTGGCTCTGTATATCTTTGATTATTGTACATCATTGTATTGTATATCATTGTATATTATCGTATACAGTTTATTCATGTCCTTTGCCTATTTTTAAATTGTTTGTTTATTGTCACTGAGTTATAGGAGTTCTAATATATTGTGGATGTTAACCTCTTTTCCAATATATGGTTTGCAAATATTTTCCTCCATTCTGCAGTTTGCCTTTTTACACTGTTGATTGTTGCCTCTGCTACACAGAAATGTTTAAGTTCGATGTAGTCCCTATGTCTGTTTTTCCTTTTGTTACTTGTGCTTTTGATGTCATGCCCATGTGATCACTGATTTACCCCTGTTTTCTTCTAGGAGTTTTACAGTTTCCAGTCTTATGTTTAGGTCTTTAATTCATTTTTAGTTCATTTTTAATGTAGTGTAAGATTAGAGCCATCTTCACTATTTCTCATGTGAATGTCCAATTTTTCCATCACCACTTGTTGAATAGGTTATCTTTCCCTATTGTGTAGTCTTGATAACCTTGTCAAAGGTCATTTGACTATTTTTGCGAAGGTTTATTTCTGAATTTTCTGTTTTGTGCCATTGAGCTCTTTGTCTGCCTTTATGCCAGTGAAAGACTGTTTTGATTATTGTGCTTTGTTGTATGCTCTGAAATCAGAAAGCAAGAGTCTTCCAGCTTTTCTTTCTCAAGATTGTTTTGGCTACTCAGGGTCTTTGAGATAAGGATTCACATGAATTTTGGAATTTTTTTTTCTATTTCTGCAAAATGCCGTTGGTATTCTTTGGGGCATTGACTCTGTAGATCACTCCAGGTGGTAGGGCATTTTAACGGCACCAGGTCTTCCAGGCCATGAGCACAGCACATCTTTCCATTTATTCCTGTCTTCTTTAATTCCTGTCATCAATGTTTTGTAACTTCCAGTGTTCAAGTCTTTTGTCTCCTTGGTCAACTTTATTCCTGTGTATGTTATTCTTTCTGATGCTATTGTAAATGGGATTTTTTCCACAATTTTGTTTTCTCTTACGCTCATTTCAAAATCTTCGCTTTACAAATGAGAAAACAGAGAGTCAGAGTCATGGGGTGAGTTTCATGTTTGTGCCAGGATTTAGCTCCAGCTCCAGCACCGCCGGGCAGTTATCAGCTGGATGCAGAGCAGACCCCCTCTCCCTTTGCCCCATTCAATTCCTGACTTGGGGAGCAAAGGTAAAAGCAGCGCCCTAGGTCAAAGGAGTCTTTTCCTGGGGCCTCACAGCATCTAAAGCTCCTGATCTCAGGTCTATGAGTGGCTCAGCTGGCCAAGGAGTGGCTGGTTACAGTTTGGCCTACAAGAGATAGGATGGGCTTTGGGGTTCAAAATCCCGTCTGCTACTGTTCTGCTGTGTGACTGTGGACACGTCTGTTTCCCTCTCTGACTTTACTTTCTTCCGTGGAAACATGGACATTTTGCAAAGCTCACCTCCCAAGGGCTGATTCAATGAGGAAATGTGATCATGGATGAGAGTGTCTGTACACTTGACTGGTAAGTCACACCCAGTGCCCTGAGCTTAGGTGCGTTGGCTCTGGCTCCTCTCCAGTCTCACCCTCCACACAGGGCAAGGAGTCCTTGGATCCATGTGGGACTTGGAAGCTGTGTCCCTCCCACTTTCCCTTTCATGCCCATAATCTGCGGGTGAATACACTCCCAGATTTGCTGGGTTGCAAGGAGCTGCCAGAGCGTGCATGAACTTGGAAGTGACTGACGTATATCTTATAAATATTTAAACATTTGTACTTTTGACCACATATGGTCCCACAAATGTTAGGGGCCAATTTGACTGGTAAACCCAACTTCCCAACCCACAGTCCACACTGGGGAAGTAACCAGCTTATACTTCCTTCTGCCCCGATCCTGGTAGTCCCTCCCCTCTGACTGTCCAGCTTTCTCAGGTTCTGTAGGAACTGGGAATATTAGACGGGATGGGAATGGTAGACAGAGTGGGGGTTGGGGCTGAATGCTCTGCGGGGCAGAGGGTGGGAGATCCAGATGGAGGAATTCTTTTTGTCTCCAAGAATTTAATGGCCAACCTAGCCCACCCACAGCTGAGTGCTGGGCCTGGGCCTGCTGCCCTGCCTTGACCCATCAGGGAGTCGTGCCCACACGTTGTGAGCCGCCTCCTCCTTCTCCCTCCAAGCGCTCATTCCCTTCCTGAGCTGTGGAAAGCTTTGTTGACATTAGTCTAAAGCTCTGTCTGGAGCTGGCAGGAAAGCCAGAGGTGAGTTAGATCCCCTGGGGTTGATGGTGACCCATAGTTCTCTCCTTGAGCTCCAAGGAGCTGGGCCAGTGGGGAGAGTCTGGTCTGGCTATTTGTGGCCGCTTTGCATACTTATCTTTGGAACTATTATTAGGATTGTAAGGTCTTGCAGATGAAGAAACTGAGACTCAGAGGGGTGAAATCACTTGCCCACAGTCACACAGCAAGTAAATGGCAGAGCCAGTTATAAATCCAGCTCTTTCTGCCTCCAGAGGCCTTGTTCTCCCCATGCTACTATACCTCCTCCAGAGAGACTAGGTACCTTTCCTTCTCGCCTGTCTCCTCTGACTAGTCATCTGGGGCTTGGCCATTCATTCAGTCTTTCGGTTCCCAGTATCAGACACGAGGACAAAGAGGTAAAAAAGATCTAATCTCTGCCCTCAAGGAGCTCCCAGCCTGGTGAGAAAACAGCCACAGAAATCAACACCACGTACCATGCAGGCGCTGCACCAAGTAATGTGCCCAGTACTATGGTGACTCAGAGAGGAGTACAGCTCATTCTGCCTGGGGCAATCAGGGAAGGCGGCCCAGAAAAGGCACTCTTTCCATGAGGTCTTAAAAATGAGTAAGAGTTTGCTAGATAAAGCAACAGGCAAAAGCCATGCTCAGTAGAGGCCACAGCCTGTGCACAGGTCCAGAGATCTGAGAAGAAATTGAGTTAAGAGAAGCAGCAAGAAGTTGTGTGGCTGAAGTAGAGGGTGAGTAGCAATAGAGGCTGGTGGAAGATGAGGTGGGAAAGGAGCTTGGACTTGATCCTGGGCAGTGGGGAGCCACGGAAGGTGTTAGATTAGGCAGGTATGTGGCTGGCAGTGTGTTGAGACACAGTGCTTCTCAACCTTCACTGTGCACACGAATCACCTAGGAATCTTGTTAAAAGACATCAGTCTGGGTAGTACTAGAGATTCTGCAGGTGTAACAAGCTCACGGGTGATGCTGGTGCTTTTGGTCCAAAGGCCACAGTTCGAATAGCAAGGTTTGGAGGGCTCACTGCCTTGAGTGGAAGCTGCTGTGGGGAACAGGCAGCCACTTGTGTCGTGTCACTGGATAGATGGGTTCTCTACCATCTCCTCGGGTGAGGCTTCTTGCAGCTCTCATGAAGGGGTCAGTCTTGTCGGTTGTTAGAGATCTATTTTTCCCCTCGGCAAATGTTTACCAAGCTTCTGCTCTGGCTGAGCTTGAGCTGCATGCTGGGGATAAAGAGAAGACGTGGAAATGCCAATTTCTGATCCATGTCACTATCATCTCTTGCCTCCAAAATGGTCTCTCTGCTTCCACTCTTGTCCCCACCATCTGCTCTCTGCCCAGCATCCAGAGCAAGTTGGATCATGTTTTTCACCTGCCTGACATACTCCAGTGACTCTTTGATGCTCAAAGAATGAAATTTGAACGTCTTATCGTGGCGATCTGGGGTCTGTTGCTCTCTGATCTCACTTCACTCTTTCCAGTTGTCACACCTCTAGGGCCACGCTGACCTTTCGGTTCCTTGAACATGACCAATTTATTCCTGTTTCAGAATATGATGGACTTGTTCCTTTGCAGGTCCTTTTTACACAGGATACACTTTGCAAGGAATAATTCCAGGTTTTCTCTTGACTTATTTCTCCCCACTTTTTAGATTTCAGACAGGGGAAGGTACAAGTTTTGTAGGACCATAAAGCTTATCCAATTTTGGGGGCCCCCTTTGAAGAAAAGATACCAAATTACAAATACACAATCAGATACAAGGCCTAGGAGGGGGACTTGAAGGTCAAACTTTATGGGCTTCATGGCAAAGCAGCTTCTGGTTTTGTTTGTGTCACCTCCTCTGAGAAGCCTTCCCTGGTCACTCCATGTCACTATTTCTATTCCTCTTATTGACTTCATCACAATTTGAAATTGTATGTATTTATATCTCTACTGACTTCTCTCTACTTATTTCAAGTTATTAAGCTTCTTGAATGAGAATTTGACAATTCAACTCCTTGCTTCTTGTTCACCCTTCAACTCATGCTTAGGAAACAATTAGCCTCTAATCACGTGAGATAGGTTTCCATGTCGCCATATTCAATATTCGCTTTTCTGTCTGCCTTCTGTTGGGTTGGCCAAAAAGTGCATTTGCTTTTTCCATAAGATGGTTCTAGTAGCACTTAGTTGTCTTTAACTTCATGCAAAATAATTTTGTTAGGTTGATATTGTGACAGCTGTCAGCTAAGCATGTGTTAAAAAAACTTATCAAAATTGGTGAATTTGTGTGTAGACATTTTAATATTGAAGGTGGAAGAAAATAGGCAACTGAAACAAAAAAACATCTGTGCAGTGTATGGAGAAGGTGCGGTGACTGGTCGAACGTGTCAAAAGTGGTTTGTGAAGTTTCATGCTGGAGACATGTTGCTGGACAATGCTCCATGGTCGGGTAGACCAACTGAACTTGATAGTGATCAAGTCAAGACATTAATTGAGAACAATCAACGTTATACCCCACGGGAGAGAGCCGACAATACTAAAAATATCCAAATCAGTAAAGTTATTGGCGAATATGAAAAGTGTGACTTTTGGGCCAACCCAGTACTTGATTTCCTTGTGACTTTCTTTTTACAACACAGACAACTTGCTCCTACATTCCTGGAATTTTCCTCATTAGGTCCCCAGCATGGCACCCTCCACCCCTGCTCTCTTCCTACCTCTCTGACCATTCTGTCCTTGACTCTTTCCTAGGTTTCTCCTCCTCCTCTGATTTGTCTTTTCATGATGGATTCTTCAGGACTTAACCTTGGATCCTCCTGGATGTTTCACAGGCACTCTGAATGAGATATGTCCCCAACTGAATTCATCCTCCCCACCCCCCGCGGGTCCTCCTCAGGTCCTTTCCATGAAGATAGACAGCACCCCAGCCCCAATCATCTGGGCCAGAAACCTGGCGGTCCTTCACTCCTCCCTTTCTATCAACCGGCATCCCATTCATCACTGAGTCCTGTCCATTTGATCTCCCAAATAACTCTCACAACCATGAATAACTTCTCTCCATCAGCTCTGCCGTGGTCCAGACCTCTGCTGGCCCTGCAGACAGTTGCAGTTGCTATCTCCTTGCATCAGGGCCGAAGCCTGGCCAGCCATTCTGCGTACAGCAGTCACAGCCATCTTCCCCAGACCCAGATCCAGCCCTGTCCTTTCCAAGCTCTATATCCTTCCACAACTTCCCATTTTCTGAAGAATCAAGTTCAAACTCCTTAGCCTAATAGGCAAGACCCTCCTTAAGTTGACTGATGTTGACTTTGTAGGCCCTGTCTCTCCTTAGCCCCCCCCCCCCACCCCTACACACATGAGGTTGTAGCCAAACTGAATGTCTCCATTTCCCTGAGAACAAGGCAGCTGCTCTTCCATTCTTCCAGGTCCTGTACGTGCTGTCCCCCTGCCTGGGGTCCGCATCAGGCCAACTCCTTCTTGCCCTTCAGCAGAGACCGAAGGTCATTTCCAACTATCAAGTCAGGGCTAGAAGCACCATCTCAAAATCACCCTGGCATCTGGAACCTCTCCCACTGTAACACGTGTCCCTTGTCTATTTCGGAATCTCCCCCTTTGCAAAAGGGTCTGTGAGCCACTGAAGGGCAGGAACTGGTCTACTCTCCGAGGCCTTCAGACTGCCCGGGACCTGCAGTGGCACTTGCTTGTCCAATGAATGAGTGCCTGAGTGAGAGTCAGGCCTGTGTATGTGCCCTGTTCACAAGGTGAAAAGACTTTTCTAAAAAACCAATTAATGCAAAAAAAAGTCCATGAACAAAATACCATCTTTGAAAATTGAGGTAACATAGGTTAATAACATTATATAAGTTCCAGGTGCACAACATTATAATTCGATAGCTGCCTACACTACAGTGGGTGCGCCACCAGAAACCCAGTTTCCATCTAACACCTTACATTTGACCCCTTTACCCACTTCACCCTCCCCCATCCCCTTTCCTTCTGGTAGCTGTCAGTTTGTTGTCTGTATCTATGAGTTTGTCAAAATACCAACATTTTATTATTTATTTTATTTCGTTTTTTTGGGGGGGCAGGGGCTTTGAGCTTTTATTGGATTATAATTGGATTAAAAAGGGGGTGCTGTCAGGAGGCCCCTGGGCTGTTGGGGTGCTGCCAGGGTGCTGTAACACAAGACTGCAGTTTGTTCCAATGTTATCTCCTGCCCGTGCTGATGGGGAACAGTTGCTCTGTTCTTGCTTTCCAGTAATTCCCAGTCCTGTAAAGACTGCCATGAACCACGTGACAAAGCAAGGTACCAGGCCTTTTCTCCCAGGGGCTCTTCTTGGCTTTGAAAGTCAACCTTAATTCCTTAAGGCATTCTGGTTACATCCAGAGTCCCAGCATGACTTCATTAAGAGTTGCCAAATTCTGGAGTGAGTAGGCAGGGAAGAAAATATAAATGTTTCAATATTGCTTATGAGGGTATAATTTACAAGTTGTCCTACAGAAAAAACAAGTTTTCTTGTTTCGATCGCTGGCCGTGAAGATGGGTGAGGAGGAGGCTGCCCCACAGTCCGGAGGGATGGAGAAGGATCACAACCTTCTCTCGGAACCTCGCAGAGACAGTGTTGGGGGGTCAGCCCGGGATGAGCTTCTGCTGCCTACTGCTCCCCTGGTCACAAGTCTCAGGAGGCTGGAGAAGAGGGAGAAATAGAGACTATCCCTGTATGGGCCACCAAAATGTTGGGGTGGTTGGTGGCATGGGCTGTGAGAGAATTTACGAAGAGAAGAGGTGTAGAGAGTAGTTTTCATTCCCTCTCCAAGGAAGGAGAGGGGCGTGGGGTGGAGAGACACAGCAAAGCACCAACATTTTAAGTGTAGACAGGAACATGGTAGCGCCAGGCAGAGCCGTATCATAGTCGGAGGCGAAAGGAAGAATCAATAATACTGCTTTTGATTTTTAAAACTATTGCAACAAAATTTTATTTATTTTGATTACTGAATTGTTTGGTGACCCCTTCCATTTAGTACCCAAGTGAGTGCCTCACAAGACTTACCCTCCCAATCCTGGCGGGGAGACCTCCTCAACAAGCCCAGGCAGCCCTGGCACAGGGGGCTGGGCCCAGAAGGATGTCTTGCATTGAGTTTTCTGGCTGGAGAGGGGCAGGTTCTGAGGAGACTTTCCCCTAACCCACTGAGCTGGAGCCTAAACCTGGGGAGAGGAAGGGACTGACTTGGGGGAGGAGGGGAGTGTGGTGTGGGGCGTGGGGAGGGATGTGACTTCCTCAGAGACTCATATTGAGGAGCGCTGCACACTCCCAGCCATGGGCTGCCTCCTCACCTCCCTCAGACCCCAGAAACAGGGTCCCTCCAGGCAAGGAGGTCCAGCAGCGGAAAGAAACAAAGCCAGTCTCAAATGAATGGGCATCTTGGGCTCAAGAGTTAGAGGGGAGGACCTGACTGAGGTTGTGGAGCAGTAATTTTCGAATCTTCTGGTCTCAGGATCTCTTTATATCCTCAACAATCTTTGAGGGCCCCAGTGAGCTTCTGTTTATATGGGTCATATCTATCAATGTTTGCCATGTTCAAAATTAAGACATTCTAAAAATTTTTTCATATGGAAACCAATAATACACTCATTCCATGTTAACATAAATAACATTCTTAGTGAAAACTAACTAAAATTTTCAAAACATTTTAGGGAGAAGAGTAGCATTTATTTACATTTTTTGCAAATCACTTCATTGTTAGATTTGATAGAACACAGCTGGACTCATATCTGCTTCTGTATTCAGTCTGTGGTGATGTGTCATTTTGGCTGAAATATATGAAGAAAACTTGGCCTCACACAGACAAGTATTTGTAAAGGGAGGGATATTTTGATGTCTTCTTCAGGTCATTGGTGCCAGTCTTCTTCGATACTACATCAGAGCTTCACAAAGGGTAGTTTCTTAGAGGTTAGTTGCAATGGGAACCTGGATAATATCATGCAACTTTTTGTAATTTGTTAGCCCATGAGGTATTGGAGTATCTGACCCTTCAAATCTTTTACCGATGCAGAATTTTGAAATATTATGTCTTCCTCATTGGGAAAATATCAGTTCACTGAGTTATGTAGTTCTTTCAAATACTGACCTTTCATTATAAGATATAAAAAAATGTCATTTATTAATATCAGCACCAATCTCATCAGAAAATTCTTTAAGTGTGGGAAAGCTGTCAAGCTCCCTCTGGCACATACGATTTTTCCAAAAACTCTGTTTTCCCTTGAAAGCTTGAATTTTATCGGTGGCAATACATAACTGGTTTTCCTTGAAGGAATGGGTTCACACCCTCACATCTGAGAAAATTTCTGCTAGATACTGAAGTCTGAAAAAACACAGTCGGTCATTTTTTCAAATGATAATGGCGATCCTCAAAGTTCATCTCATAGTTCAAACAATCACATAAGTGCTTTCCCCCCGAAGATGAATAATTTACCTCAGTTTGCAAAAGTGTTTCCCATTTTGATGCAGAAAACTAAAAAAAAGAGGGGAGGAGGAGGGGGGCCGGTGAGAAGGGTGAAGGGATTAAGCAAAGAAAAAAAGAGAGTCGGGGACACAGACAACTGGATGGTGACTGCCAGCTGGAAGGGGGTTGGGGGAGGTAGGAGAAGGGAAAGGGGGCAATGGTGATGGAAGGAGACTGAACTTGGGGTGGCGAACATATGCTACAGTGTACAGATGATATACTGTAAGATTACATGCCTGAAATCTGTATAATTGTTAACCAATCTCACCCCAATAAATTAAAGAAAAAAAAATGTGTACTCATCTTTTTAAAAAAGATGTATACTTACCCTGGCTTGTGTGACTCAGTGGACTGAGTGCCAGTCTGCGAACCAAAGGGTCGCCAGTTTGATTCCCAGTCAGGGCACATGGCTGAATTGTGGGCTGGGTCCCCAGTGGGGGGCATGCGAGAGGCAACCACACACTGATGTTTCTTTCCCTCTCTTTCTTCCTCCCTCCCCCACTCTCTAAAAATAAAGAAACTTTTCAAAAAAGATGTGTAGTACTCAAGGTTTAATAAAATTAATAGTTTCCTTGCTTTACCTAGGACATTTTAATGTGATTTAAAGAGAAATTGGCTTTTTAAAAAAAACACCAAGTGCAGAGCTATAAAGAATCTAACTCCTACTATAGCCTGGTGCTGCTGCCTTGATTTATGCCAAGGAGCTAGCAGTTTTGCAACATCAATACAAATGTCAGCATAGTGAAAAAGGCATACCATGTATTTTTATGACAATAGTTTTGACTTCATGGGTCCCCTAAAGGTCTCAGAAATATTCCTCCCTCCTCATTCTGTGGACCCACTTTAAGAACAATTATCCTAGAGCTCTGGGGTCCGATGGCAGAGCTGTCTTCAGTGGTGGAAAAGCTCCTGCAGCATGAAACTATGTAGTTCAGATGAACTGTGCAATTCGCAGTGTGCCTTGAAGGTGACTTTTAGTTTCTAAAGAAATCACAATGAATTCTTAGAATAATCAAGCTACCTTTATTTAACACAGACAAACCATGACCACAGTAAATGGAACAAAGCACAAAAATTTTCTCGGTCATCAAAATTCCTATTAGAACCAGTTGTTTCTTTAAACTGACCTGGTTAAGTATCTATAAGCTTCTTTAAATGTTTCCACTGTCAAAACTGAGCTGCCATTGATTTTGTGAAATATCAGGTGTAATTCCTTAAAAAAAAAGACAAAACATTTTAAGCCCTGGCTGGTGTAGCTCAGTGGGTTGAGCATGGGCCTGAGAACCAAAGGATCGTGGTCTGATTCCCAGTCAGGGCACATGCCTGGGTTGCAGGCCAGTTCCCAGCGTGGGACGCATGAGAGGCAACCATACATGGATATTTCTCTCCCTCTCTCCTTCCCTTCCCCTCTAAAGATAAATAAATAAAATCCTAAAAAAAAACAAAAACAAAAAAAACCTAGCCTTTCCAAACTTTAAAATTAAAAACCATTTTATTTCAAAAGAAATTAATTGGAAGAGGCCATCGATTTTAGAGTTATAAAAATACACACCATAGGAATCTTGGAACTGATGAAATAAAACAGCCCCTGCTGCCCCTTCATTAACCAGAGTTCCCGTGTGGTCTTCCAGGCACAGACGAGCAGGACAGTGACCAACGGCCTTTTCCAGGCCAGAGCGATGGAGAAGAATGATCACCCTCGTGTGGACTCTGAGTTCCGATACACCCTCTTCCCGATTTTTTACAGCATCATCTTTGTGCTGGGGGTCATCGCGAACGGCTACGTGCTGTGGGTCTTCGTCCACCTCTACCCTTCCAAGAAACTCAATGAGATAAAGATCTTCATGGTGAACCTCACCATGGCTGACCTGCTCTTCCTGGTCACCCTGCCCCTGTGGATCATCTACTACCACCACCAGGGTGACTGGATTCTTCCCAACTACCTGTGCAATCTGGCTGGCTGCTTCTTCTTCATTAACACCTACTGCTCGGTGGCTTTCCTGGCCGTCATCACTTACAACCGCTACCAGGCGGTGACGCAGCCCATCAAGACCGCTCAGGCCACCACCCGCAAGCGTGGCATCTGTTTGTCCCTGGTCATCTGGGTGTCCATTGTGGCCGCTGCAGCCTACTTCTTCGTTCTGGACTCCACCAACGTCGTGCCCAACAAGACCGGCACAGGCAACATCACCCGCTGCTTTGAACATTATGAACAGGGCAGCATCCCAGTCCTCATCGTTCACGTCTTCCTCGTGTTCGGCTTTCTCCTTGTCTTCCTCCTCATCCTCTTCTGCAACCTGGTCATCATCCGCACGCTGCTCACGCAGCCCATGCCGATGCAGCGCAACGCGGAGGTCAAGCACCGGGCGCTGTGGATGGTCTGCACGGTCCTGGCTGTGTTCATCATCTGCTTTGTGCCTCACCACATGGTGCAGCTGCCCTGGACCCTGGCCGAGCTGGGCTACCAGAAAGAATTCCACCAGTCTATTAATGATGCGCACCAGGTCACCCTCTGCCTCCTCAGCACCAACTGTGTCTTAGACCCCGTCATCTACTGTTTCCTCACCAAGAAGTTCCGCAAGCACTTCACGGAGAGGTTCCACAGCATGCGCAGCAGCAGGAAGTGCCCCCTGGCCACCATGGAGACGGGCACCGAGGTGGTCTTGCCGCTCAACCACGTCCCTGCCAATTCCCTCAAAAATTAGCCAGCCCAGAGACATGGACATCGTGACTGACACGGGGGAAGAAGGGATATTTGCTGCGGCCTGGGCACCTCTTCCCTGGGCACCTGGCGGCCCATTAGATACGGGAGCCACCTCCCCAAGGTGGGGACGGTAAAGAGCCAGACTGCTGAAAATCCCGAACTGGAATGAGTCCCTTGAGCCGCCTTTGGGCCCCTGCCATAGTAACCCTGGCTGGTGACCTCCTCCGGGTGCCTGCATCTGAGAGCTCTGGGAAAAAAGTCAGAGCTGGGGCAGGACTTGGGGGCTGAGCCGCCCAGTTCACCCTACAGGACAGCAGCGCAACCCGGTGTGGGCAACCACTCCCTTTATCACTGGAAAGGCAGGGAAAGGGGTTTCGGGAAAGAGACACTCTCCTGGTGACCTGACGGTATCTCTGGGACAGAATTCTGAGAGAAGACGGTGCCGCCCTGTCTCCACCCACAGGCCCAAGGTCTTTATCGCCCTTCTTAGGGAAGTAGCTGGGTGGAAACTTCTCCCAACTCACCCAACAACATGCTGAATGGTGACCAGAGAAGAAAAAATGTGCAGAGACCAAACTCTGGGATGGGGAGCTTGTTTCCTGAGGCACATGTGTCTCCCTACAGAGGCCTCGTTTCAGGCCCGGATTGGCTCTGGAGCCGTGGGAAGGACAGGATCGCCAAATCCATCTGTCTGTCTCAGTGACGGACCCCCGAGGAAGTACCTGCTGTGGGGCAACCACCTGCTGTAGGAGGGCAAAAGCCTCTCAAGGCGGAACTCTGGCCACCCAGCGTGCCGAGCTGCCCGGAGGCTTCCACACAAACAGGAGCTTTGGCTGGGAAGTGCCTGCGTGTGGGAGGGGCCCTGGCCAGGAAGGAGCCTGCCAGTCTCCCTTCCTCGATTTCTAGGGGACCCCTCCTAATTGAGTGTCTAGGAGGTGGGAGGAGCAGTTAGGGTCCCCAGGGCCAGCAGGCACCTTGATTTTCGGGGTGTATCCAAACGGGCCTCCTCTTGCACCCTGAGCTGAGTACCTGCAGTACGAATCTGGCAGCCTTAGACCCAGGACTTGGAAGAGCCTTCTCTGGTTTCCTGAGCCTTGTGGACCTTCTAAGAAATCTTCCCTTTCCAATAGTTTTCCCATAAAGTTGGGATCCTTGTATTTTGTCTACTGGGCAAGCACTGGATTGATGATTTTGATAACTGCCTCCCCGTGGGCCAGGAAACCCCTCGTGTTCGCAATGGTGGCTGTGAGCCTGACTTAGCTGATGGTGACCAGGTTGATAGTGCAGCTGACTAGAGCTTTGGTGTCACATAGACCCAGGTTCAAGTCTTGCCTTTGTCACTTCCTGCTGAGGGACTGGGAACTGAATTTCCTACCTTATGGGGTTGTTCTGAGCAGTGAATTAAGTTGCTGAGGCAGATACCTCTTGCAGATGCTCATCCCAGATTCTCCCTTCTTCTGAAAATTTGGTCCCCTCAATCCTCCTATAGGAGTTGAATGGATGAAAGGTGAGCTAGTCAAATTCTCTCAGGAACAAGTAGCAAGATTTAGGGATGTTCTTTCAGGCTCCGCAGATCCCTCACCCAAAGAGAGGAAACTGGAGCTGTGAGTATGTGCGTCTACATGTGTGTGTCTGTGCCTCTGTGCCGGGGTTGGGACGGTGGCGGCAGGCAGCCCCCTACACGCGTGTACTGGAGAAGGAGATGCGCAGAGCAGAGAGGAGACCAGAGGGAGACCCCGAAGCCCGGAGGGGGTGGCGGTGTTACCAGGGACCCGCGGCTCTCCGCCTCCTCCAGGCCAAGCCCTTCGGAGGCACAGCTGCACTTTTTCCTTTGGAGCCTGTGAGAGTTCTTGGCTAGGGTGTCTTCTCTTATTTTGCTGAAGCTGATTTATCTATTACTTGCAACCAAAAGTGCTTGGAATGAGGTGAACACTTATACGCTAAAGCACAGTGTTTCTTGAATGTCAGGGTTCATGTGCCCACTTTGCAACTTTTGCAATAGCTATGTACCAGCAGTATGTTTGCTTAATAAACATTTTTCTTTAAATCGGGTCACTTTTTAAAACTTAAATTA
Organism: Artibeus jamaicensis; assembly: GCF_021234435.1. NCBI lineage: Eukaryota > Metazoa > Chordata > Mammalia > Chiroptera > Phyllostomidae > Artibeus > Artibeus jamaicensis. The sequence goes on from NW_026522057.1 coordinate 14,106,673, forward strand.
TTCAAAAGGATGTTTTATTACTAAATTGTGAACAAAAACGAATGCCACCTGCCACACACAGAAGGTAAACTTCAAGCGTAATTATTAAAATTAAAATATTCTTGGTGTCCTGTCTAAAGTCACCTCATATGCCCCCAGGGACTTGCATAGTGCACCCCAGGAAACACTGCTGTACTGTGTGTGAAGTGCAAGGGGTCTGTATTCAGTAAGTGCTCAATTAAGAGTAAGTCGACAATCTAACTCCCTCGCTTCTTCCAGAATGCTACCTCAACACACAGGACAGGGTCTTGCTCCTACCCGGGACCCATGGAGGAGTGTTTCAGTCTGGCCCATGCTGGTCTCTGTACCACCTGAATACAGCCACATTTACTCCCCTTGTGCTCTCCACTTGTTCGTGACCTCAGATGCTCTCTCTTCTTTTTGCCCAGAATATTCCTTATAGACAACCTTCCCGAAGGCCTCCAGGCAGGGTCATTGCCTTTCTCCTAGCAGCATTTTAGGGCCGGAAGGGTCTAACTTGTCTGTACCTTAATTACTTCGGTCATTGAAGTTTATGCATTTCAATGTCCGCCTTCTCTTTCCTGGGGCAGGAACTGAATCTTTCTCACCAATGTATCGGCAAAAGGCCTGGAACTGAGATCAGTCTGGCTCCAAGGCTCACTGCTTTCCCAGGGTGTAGCATCAACAGACATATTGACATTTATACACATTTATTTTGAAAGGGTTTGAGGGACTCTTCAGGGACAAGTAGAAAAGGAATTTAATAATACAGGTCCTTCTAAAGTTCTATGTTCATAGTTAAAGGAAGATGTCAGGGATTTTCAGAGGATCAGAATGTTTTGGAGCTGGATGGGTCCAATCCGTTTATCTTACTGAGGGGAACATGGGACTCAGAACGGCCAAGTGATTGTAGAAATTACACAGCGCTGAGCTGCAGCAAACGCAGAATTGGTTGCTAAGCTCTGTGTCTCATTTCTCGCAATGGTGACAGGGATGATAGGAAAAGCTGGTTTGTAATTATTTCGAAGAACAAAATCACCACTCAGGACTTCCAACCATCTCGTAAGTCAGCTTTCCCCTCAGGGTGTCCCCCAGTGATCTCAGCTGGGGAACGTTGGCACATGCAAGACCTGCCCCACCCGGAAAGATGAGGAATAGACTTGAGAGTGCTAAGTTTAGGTGTCGGGGGAAAACCCCAAAAGCCTAAATTCAGGAATGATTCCCAAGAACTGACACGTAGTCTTATTCAAATTCCTAAGAATTTAACAGGAGAAACTCCATACATGGGCAAAGCAGCTATCTGCTCCCAGTGGTGGCCGGTTGGGAAAAAAATCCACACTCTTCCAGAACAGGGTCTCTTTTTCATAGGGGATTAATAGTAAAAACACATGGTGGGTAGTCATGCAGACCACCAGAAAGAACAATGCATTTCTAAGTTAACAAATAACATCAGGCAGTTATCCACACTCTGTGCATTCACTAGCCTCCTGCCTGAGGGCATGACATTTATTTTGGGGCAGCATTCCAGTTTTCTGGGTAATCAGTCAAGACTGAAGCAACAGAACGTTAAACAGTCACAGAAGTTTAAACAGAGCCCTGGCTGTTTAAACAGAACCCTGGTATAGCTCAGTGGATTGAGCACGGGCCTGTGAAGCAAAGGGTCACTGGTTTGATTCTCAGTCAGGGCACATGCCTGGGTTGCTGGCCAGGTCCCCAGTGGGGAACACATGAAAGACAACCACACATTGATGTTTCTCTCCCCCTCTCTTTTCTTCCCTTCCCCTCTCTTTAAAAGTAAATAAATAAAATATTAAAAAAACAAACAAACAGAGAGTCCAGCATTTCCCAGACATCTTTACCATTGGAGCCACATTACATCTCTGACTTCCCCTGTAGTTGGTCACGGGTGACTAGAACTGGGCATGTTCATGCTGCTTTTTACTCATCTATGGTATATCTGTGCTTGAGACCTGTGGCTACAAATAGGTACAATAAAATCTTCTTGTAAAATATAACTGGTTTTGTGTAGACTTGTATTTTTGTAATACTAATTATGTTTCCCCTGACATTCTGCCAGCAAACCATCTCCCCACTTACCCAATCATTCATTCATCAGTCCATCCATCCATCCATCCATCCATCCATCCATCCATCCATCCAGGTATCCAACAAACACCTATGGAGTACGTATTTTGACCCAGTAACTGCCAAGCAGTTTTTATTTGGTGTCTCATCCTCCATGAAAGGCAGGTTATTCCATCCACATAGAAATGAATGTAATAAATAAAGACCTGAGCTGATTGAATATGACAATGGCTGCCTCCCAGGTACTGGGTTGCAGAGGAAAGGGAACTACTTTTTGTTAAGCCCCAGATATTTGCTTGTCAGCTTCACAAATCTTATCCCATGAATCATCACAACCATTACAGAATTGATGTTTTCATACTATTTTATAGATGGGGGAGTTGAGACTTGGAGGGGTTCTGTGATTATTTTTAAAGATTTTATTTATTTATTTTTTAGGGCGGGGGGGAGAAAGAGAGGGAGAGAAAAACATCAATGTGTGTTTGCCTCTCACCTGCCCCCTGCTGGGGACCTGGCCCTGCAACCCAAGCATGCGCCCTGACTGGGAATCAAACCAGCGACCCTTTGGTTCACAGGCCGGCACTCAACCCACGAGCCACACCAGCCAGGGTGGTTCTGTGATTTGTAATGGTAAAAGAGCTAGTCTTAGTAAATGTGGGTCCCTCTCCTTCTGTCTTCCCCCCATGTGACTGTGGTTTTGCTCACACCCCTCTAGGCACTGTCCTAGCTTTGGTGTGTGCTGGGGTAGGAGTCTCTTGAGGATCACAGCAGCTGCCAAGGGGCCCTGCCCTGCTGCTTCCAGCTTCCTGTCTGAGTTGAGGGCTCTGACATCCAGCAGCAATGACCCCTTCCTCAGCATGGTTCCTGTGGTCAGTGAGGGAAGGACTCCTGCAGGTGGACAGTGGATGTGAATGCAGTGCTTCAGAAAACTTTCGAAGCCAGAAAGTCATTGTCACTGAAGCTAGAAGGTGCATTAAGTGGTCACCTGGATCTGGACATCTCTGTAAGGGGAGGGAAGGAGGTGAACACTCAGTGGCTACAGACAGCTTATCGTGCCCAGGGCACTGTGAGGGGAGCTTCCCATCATTACGTGTGGGCAGAACTGACTCTTCCCTCTGAATCACTTTCCCCCCAGATATCTGTGTGGCTTACCCCCTTGACTTCTTCAAGGAGTTACTCAGATGTCCCTCCCAGTGATGTCTGCCTTGACCACCTTATTTAAAGCAGAAGCTTAGAATGAAATGATTCCCCAAGGCCACACAGTGAACAGCTGGGTCTGTGTGGGTCCTTGCTTCCTATTCTACACTGGTTTCCTCTGTCCACATCCTTCACAATGTCTACACGTGAAGGTCCATATCTTCCATCTTCCAGACAAGAAAAGCGAGGATCAAAAAGGGGAAATGACTTGTCAAGGTAACTTGATAGAACAGGAATGCATAGATCTTCTACTAAGTGTTTTTGCAAGACACTTCTCTTATACAGTTTTCTGTCTGAATGCATGTCGTTTTCTTTAATATTCTCTGGTCTTTCCCCTAACAGTTCTAGGGTTCCACATCCTTGACTTCTTTTGTATCTTCTGTGCGTATTAATTTCACATTGACATAAAGGTCATAATACATATATTGGGCTATGGACCTCATTCCAGGTCTTGTTTTTTCCCCAATTCCTTTCGACGTTGTTTTTACAATTTAACTGTGTTGTAGTGCGTACCTCTGGTTCATTGCTGCCAACATCTGCTCCATCACCCTCCACTGTGTGCATTTACATCTTACTTACCTATTCCCCTGGTAATGGACACTTACGTTGCTCTCAGCTCCTTTGAGGAGATGCTTCCCCATGTTCTCCTAAGAATGAATGTAAAAATCTCTCTGGGATGCATACCCCGGAGTGACATTCCCAGGTCATGGGCCCCACCTGTACTTCATGGAATGAAGAATTGCCAAGTAAGTCACTTCTGAAATGGCTGCACCAGCCTACGCTCACTCCTACTCATAGTTACATGAGAGTTCCTATTTCCCCAGTCCCCCACCCACTCTTGGCATTGTCCAACTTTCAAAGTGTTGGTGGGTGTGAAGTAAAATTTTGTTTTTAGTTTGAATTTCTTTCTGGTTACTAGTGAGTCTGTAGTCTGTACTCACTAGTCATTTGAGTTTGAATACTGACTCCAAAGCCTGCGGTGTGTTGCATAGTGATCCATAAACTGGCCTCTGGGACCGTGTGACCCGACTCAATTTCTGGCTTCACCTAGTCTATCACCTAATCACCTAGTCTATGATTTGGGGCAGACTGTTTGGCTCCCTGGGCTTCTGTTTCCTCATCTCTAAAATGTGAACAGTTTCACTGCTGACATAATAGCAGAGTTTTGAGGACTTAAAATTCCTTAGTGCCTGGCAAGGAATAAATAGTGATTGTTAGGTTCTGCCCGGATAGACGGTGGTGGTCTCCCTTGCAGCCTCCCTTTTCACTCTAGCCCACAACCCCATTCCCTTTGCTCCTCTTCAAAAAGTTTATATTGTGTAACTCCAACTTTTCCTTCGAAATGTGAAACGGTAAAAGGGAGGAACAGAGTGTGACTAGTCTGGCTGTGTTTTTATTTAACTTCCTGGGTCATTCTAAAATACACGCGGAGAGTGTTTCAAGAATTGCCACATGTAAGAATCTGGGGATTTTTGACTTTTGGAAGGAAGTAATGAGTCAGTTCCTTAAAAGAAATTACAGGGTGTCTAAGGACACCCCGGAGTAAAAAGGCGACCCACTGAACGAGAGAAATTTTTTGCAAATCATATATCTGGTAAGGGATTGATATCCAGAATAGATAAAGAACTCTTGAAAACTCAAAGTAAAAGAACAACTCAATTAAAAATGGTTGAACAGGACTTGAACAGACATTTTTCCAGAGCAGATATACAAAATGGCCAATAGGCATGTGAAAAGATGCTCAATATCACTAATCATTAGGGATATGCAAATCAAAATCACAAAAAGATAAAAGCAGAAAACAAGCGTTGATAGGTGGAGAAATTGAAATGCTCTGTGTTGCTGGTGAGAATGGTGCAGCTGCAGTGAAAAACAGTCCACGGTTCCTCAAAAACCTAAAATAGAGTTGCCATATGACCCAGTAATTCCACTTCTGGATAGACAAGCAAAAGAATTGAAAGCAGGGACTTGAACAAGGCTTATAGAAGCAATATTCACAATAGTTAAAGGTGGAAGCAACCCACATCCATCAAGGGATGAGTGGGTAAACAAAAGGTGGTACAGACATACAATGAAATGTGACACAGCCCTAAAAGGAAGGAAATTCTGACACACGCTAGAACATGGATGAACCTGGAAGACATTACGCTAAATAAAATAAGCCAGACAAAGAACAGATATTGTATGGTTTCACCTATGTAAGATTGCCTGGAGTAGTCAAATTCCTGGAGACAGACAGTAGAACTTGGGGTCGCCACGGGTTGGGGAGAGGGGCATGGGGAGCTGTAGTTTAATGGATATAGAGTTTCAGTTTGGGGGGATGAAAACTTTCTGGAGGTAGTTATGATGTTTGTACACCAATGTGAATGTACTTAATGTTGATCAACTGTACATTTAAAAATGGTTAAAATTTTATGTTGCCACACACACAGAGACTTTTTAAAAAGAGAGAAGACAGGGTGGAAAGAAATGAGGTGAGAAGGGAGAAACTGAGGCTCCCAAAGGAGCCTTTGTCACAGTGGGCCCAGCACGTTCAAGGCGGTGCTACCTGCCGCTGCTTCGCTAAATTCTGCTCCAGTTACTGGGTATGAAAGAGCTGAGTCAATAAAATTCTTTCTTTTTAAAATTATTTTTATTGATTTTGTTATTACAGATGTCCCAATTTTTCCCCTTTGCACCCCTCCACCCAGCACTCCCCACCCCCTCAGGCAATCCCCACACCACTGTTCATGTCCATGGGTCATTCGTATAAGTTCTTTGGCTTCTCCATTTCCTATACTGTACTTTCACATCCCCATGGCCATTCTGTAACTACCAGCTTGTACTTCTTAATCCCGTCACCTCTTCACCCATACCTCCACTCCCCTCTCCCATCTGGCAACCATCAAAACCCTCTCCGTATCTGTGATTTTGTCTCTGTTCTTGTTTGCTTAGTTTGCTTTTTAAACTCGGTTGTTGATAGATATGTATTTATTGCCATTTTATTGTCCCTAGTTTTGATCTTCTTTCATTTAAATAAGTCCCTTTAATATTTCATATAATAGTGGTTTGATGATGATGAACTCTAGGTTTTTTTGTCTGAGAAACTCTTTATCTGCCCTTTGATCCTAAATGATAGCTTTGCTGGGTAGAGCAATCTTGCCTGTAGGTCCCTGCTTTTCATCACTTTGAATATTTCTTGCCAATCCCATTTAGCCTGCAAAGTTACTCCTGAGAAATCAGCTGACAGTCTTATGGAAACTCCTCTGTGGGTAACTAACTGCTTTTCTCTTGCTGCATTTAAGATACTCTCTTTATCCTTAACCTTTGGCATTTTAATTATGATATATCTTGGAGTGGACCTCTTTGCATGCATCTTGTTTAGGACTCTGTGTATTCCACTGTGGATGTTACAGAATGTGTATTGAACCTAGGTAGTGATGACACAATTCTAATTTTCTGTTCGCTTGTCTACTCATTTGATTAGTGCTTTTCTCCCCAACACAACCACTACTAGCCTATAAAATCCAGGGGAGCAAGGGCTTTGTCTGTGTCTGTTTACCATTAAATCCCCAGTACCTTGTACTGTAGGCACTAAATTTTTAGAGACTAAATGTCTCTTAAAAATACAGACACACATGCTCATTTTCAGATCAGGACACTGAGGCTTGTTCCAAAGTCATAGAGCCAGGAGTGGATAAACCCCCCAAATCTGACGTCAAAACCTACCCTTTCTTCTTTTCACTCTGCTGTCCTCTGAAATGGGGAATGGTTGGATTCTCAGTGTGCAGTTCTAGAAGCTTCATCTGCTTCCTGAAGACTTTGGAAATGGATCTGAAAAGGCTGATGGTTTGCCCAAACTTTTAGGAGTGGGAAGTTCTCCTTTTCCTTTCGTTCCTATTGTATCTCTTTTTCCTCTCTCTATCTTTCTGTATGCTTTTGTTACTCCTTCCTACTTTCCAAAACATGTACAAAGTTCTTGCCCATTGCCAGACTCTTTTCTGGAAGACGGTGACATGGAGATCAGTCAAAATCTAGTCTCTTAGAGGTCTAGGTCAGTAAATAAATTCCACTCCAGTATGGTTTTCTTTCTCTAAAAAGATGAATATCGGGCCCTGGCTGGTGTGGCTCAGTGGATTGAGTGCTGACCTGAGAGCCAAAGGGTCACCGGTTCGGTTCCCAGTCAGGGCACATGGCTGGGTTGCTGGTCAGGTCCCCAGTAGGGGCAGGTGAGAGGCAACCACACTGATGTTTCTCTCCCTCTCTTTCTCCCTCCCTTCCCTTCTATCTAAAAACAAACAAACATACAAACAAACATTATCCTTACTACATCAGTCAAAGTTTTTGGATGCAAAACTGAAACTGTCTCTGGAATGGACTTTATTAGAAGGACATCGAATGGAACCCAGTCTCAGGAAACAGCAGGGTAGGAAAATAATGGAGCCAAATCCACATTCTAGGAACTAGATGGTGAGGACATTGCCACTGCCCTTCTAAGACTGTCCCTTAAAAAAAAAAAAAGACTGTCCCTTAAGATTCACAGATGAGGTGGGAGCATCTCATAAACCAAACATGGGTCACCTCACCAGACTCAGCTGCCTAGATGCAGGGAGAAGAGATAATTGCCCCATTTCAGGGAAAAATGGGAGTTGGCACTCAGAACCCTTAACACTATTGCCCTCATTTCTTTGTGTTTCTTGAGAGGCATCAGGGTCAAAGAAACCCTTGGGAGGTTGTCTATCTATCAATCCTTGGACAATGATCAGCTGTTGAGTAGCAAGGCTGGAACTTGAATTAGGGTCTACACATACAGTGGCAGTTAGGATCCTTGGTTGCAAGTCACAGACACAACCTCCGTGAATTTTCAGCAAAAGAGAATTTATTGGAAGGATGTGGACGAGGCTTGAAGGATTAATGGGCAGCTGGAGAAGCAAGTTTGGGGACAGACAAGAACCAAGGAAAGATGGAGGGTCTAGGATTAGGTTTCAGGCACACATTTGCTTGAGTGCTGCCCCCACCACTATGAAAAATGACCTCCAACAAGATCTATCTTAGCTGCACTATCTCAAAATTCAAATTCTCAGGAGAAGGTTTAGCTTTGATGAGATTAGCTTTTATTATGGCTCTATTATAGGGAACCCATCAGTGTAGCATGGCAAATGTAGCCCAGCATTGATCTGGAAAATCGATCGAATGCTAGGCGGCTGCCTAGCATTCAGGTATGTAGATGTGCACCTGGCTCAGGAGCCAGGTGTGCAGATCTGCTTTCCCATGGGGAATCAGGCCTGCATTGTACCTAGGCTGCTATGAGACTTTGCTTTTGCTAAAACTCCCTCACCCTGAGTTAAGACTGCAGATGTTTAGTGCATATCTCTGAAGCAACTCCCTAAAGTATGTGCTAAGACATCCCAAGGATGAAATGTAACCAAATCAATCATTTTTATCATTCCCTTGCATTTGCAACTTTTTTCTTTTTTCTTTTTTTTGTTATCTGTAAGAAGTAATCACTTAACATAAACCTAAGGATAATGAATAAGAACCTTCTTTGATGTAATGCAACTGGAAAGCAATAAAAGCCTGTCCAGGAAAGGGTTGAGGCGCTCTCCCCTTGAGAGAGTGATCGCGCCATCCCTTTTTCTCCACAGGACTTCTGTAGTTCGTGTGAATTTGTGTACTGCATCCACAACACACAGGCTCTGGCAGGCCAGAGTCTGCATCACTCTACCCTCCAGGGTAAGAAGGATGTGGCTTCTTCAATGGGACGGGCCTTTTGGAGTTATTTTTCCATCAAGCCTGCAAAGCAAATTACGGTAGTCCCCACTTATCTCTGGGGAATATGTTCCAAGACTCCCAGTGGATGCCTGAGACCTCATATATGCCAAACTCTATATATAGAGGTATCATTTTTTCCTTTATGTGCATTCATTTAAAAAATATTTTATTTTTTATTTTTAGATAGAGGAAGGGAGGGAGATATAGAGGGAGAGAAACATCAATGTGTAGTTGCCTCTCACACACCCGCTATGGGGGACCTGGCCCACAACCCAGGCATGTGTCCTTAGACTGGGAATCAGACCAGCAACCCTTTGGTTTGCAGGCCAGCATTCAATCCACTGAGCCACACCAGCCAGGGCCCTTTAAGTACATGCCTATGATAAAGTTTAATTTATAGAGTAGGTATATATGAGATTAACAATAATAACTAATAATAAATTCTAACAATTATAAGAATATACTGCAATACTTTATATGAAGGTGACATTATTAAGTAAAATAAGGGTTACTTGAGCAGCACAATACCATGACAATCAATATGATAACTGAGTGATTAGTGGATAACTGAGTGGCTACTAAGTGACTAATGGGCAGGCAGCTTATAGGGCATGGATATGCTGGACAAAAGGATTACTCACATTCTGGGCAGGATGGAGCCAAATTTCATCATGTTACTAAGAATGATGTGCAATGTAAAACCTATGAATTATCTATTTCTTGGATTTTTCCATTTAATATTTTTAGGCTGTAGTTGATCCTGGGTAACTGAAGTAGCAGAGTGAAACCAAACATAAGGGGGCATTGCTGTAATGTGGAAATATCAGTTATCTATTGCCACAATAATGGTACTTAGCAAAAAATCACATGCTTCAGAAGCATGCAACGATGAGCTTATACATCTGCTGGTCAGCTAGGCAGCTCTGTAGATCTCGGTTGGATTTGCTCACATGTTTGGAAGTTGGCCAGCTGTGAGCTGATCTAGTCTGACCTTGGCTAGAAAGACTAGGGCCTCTAGCTCTGCTCCTCCACTAGGTTAGTTCTGGCACGTTCTCATGTGTGATGGCAGAGGCTGAAGAGTGCTTTTTAAGCCCTGACTTGCATCACATTTGCTAATGTCCTATTGGCCAAAGCAAGTTACACGACTAAGACCAGCATCAGAGACAGCACTGCAAAATTTTGTGGCAAAGGGTGTCAATAAAGGGAAAGGTGAAGAGTTTGGATGTTTCTTACCTTGACACCTTCCTCTTGGTTGCACCAACCAAGCACTTGCCAAGGTCACACCAAGTTCCTCACCCCTCCTCGCATCCTGAATCTGGACTGCCTGACTTCCTGTACAGGAGGTGCCATTAGAGCTGGGTCAGAGTGCCTAGACCCATCCACCAAATGTCCTCCCTGCCCAGCCCGTCAGTCCCCCAGCCTGAGCCAACTACTGTAATTATATTGAGCCTTTGTGAAAGAGCCAGCCTGGGGAAGGGGCGTGGGCCCTAGAATCAGACACTCCAGGCTAGGATTCTGAGACTGTTTTCGCTTACTTGTTGTGTAAGCTGGAGCCAGCCACCTCCCCACTCCAGTTTCCACACCTGTCAGAGAGGCTAATAATCCCCTACCTTGGAGCTGGGAGGATTTAATGAGATGACCTACCTGTGGTTCCTCCGCACATTGCCCTCTCTTCACACACCACTGTAGAAGGGAAAGGAGTTCTGTATCATCATTCTTCTTCAACTATTTAAATTATTCTTTGCCCTGAAGCTTTGCATAGCCTACTATCAGATCAAGATCTCAGCTCAGTGCTGAGGAGCCAGGTCTGGGAACAGGAAACCTCACACTGGAGCAGCCAGTCACTGGGGACAGAGGCAGCCAGACACAGGGGTGGAGGGCGTGACCCTGGAGGCAGACTGCTGGGGTTCAAATCCCAGGTTTAACTCTATTGAGTTATTAGCAAACTACAGTATTTCCTGTAGCCTCAGTTTTCCTATTTGGTTTATGAGGGCTAAAATAGCAGCATCTACTGCATAGAATTCTCTTGAGGATTAAATGAAATAATCTGTTGGGTATAAAACATGGAAACTTCTGCAAAGCACACACTCAAAACACCTTTGGTACAGAGGCCATTTCCAAGGTTTTGCTACTTTACTTTTTTCTTTTTTTATATAACTTAATTAGGGTAATGCTCCAGAGAGGAATTGCTGCCTCCTGAAATATTTTACCAAATTGCTTTTTAAAGGATTGCGCCAGTTAACTGTGTAAGTACTGGTTTTATCATATCTCCACTAGCACCGACCATTATAACTATTATAAGTTTTCACTAATCTATACGTGTCTCACAGTTGCCTTAGCTTTTGTCTCTTTAACTGAAAAGGTGAACAAGGTATGCCAGTAAGTTTTTTGGAACTGGAGAGGTATAATTTCCTTGAAGAGGGAACTCAGAAAAGAAAAAGCATACACACACTTTGTAAATATCTTGAAAATTGAGGATGTTGTTCTTCCTCTCAATTGCTGCCACTTCTCTTTTCTGAGACACCCGTTTCTATGTATCTCACGTAGTTCCCTTGGCTTTGCTACTGGTAGCTCAGGAATGTAGAAGTGTCCCCACGTGGTGACAATTTAGAAACTTTTGATGAAACTTGAGATGGACTTCTACGTTTCTTTGAACACTCATTTTATCCTAACTTTCAAACTCAGAGGAGAAATGTAAGTTTCTCCAGAAAATTAGTGAAGAAGATGAAACTCAGTTCATCGGTCTATACAATGGGTGGAAGGAGGTTGGGATGAGGCCATCTCCAAAGGGCTCTGCAGTTGAAAGGGAACAGCTTCACGGGCCTACGAAGACTTGCAAGGACTTGATTGGCTAAACATTTCTTGGGAGGAGGAGGAATTAAGCCAAGACCAAGCTGCATTGTAATTCTCAATGTACTGTTCATCCCTGGCACCTATAGGATGACAGAGAGTTAAGAATTTGAGAAAAGGGAATTGGAGCCTGAGTAGACCAGAAGCCATAGACTCACAGCCCCCACACCCCACCATATCCTTAGAGATATTGGGAGGGACTCTGGGTTCCCCATTCCCCAAACTGTCTGAAAGTCCAAGACAGTTTTATTAAACTTTCTCCATCTTAGCAACCCCTTGCCTTCCCCCCTTCACTGAAATTATATTTGCATTCTTCTTCTTTGGCACTTTTACTTGTTACTGTCTGTCTCCCTTACTAGAATATAAACTCTAAGAAGGCAGGGAATTACATGTGTCTCATGTACTGTTGGTATCTCCGGTTTCTGAAAGATGTTAGATATTGAAGAAACATCACTGAATTAAAAGCGACCCTAGTGGGCTAGAGATGTAGGGATCACCCAGGCTGCCAATCCTTGGGTTACATACATACATTTCTTTTATGAAAATGGTTCTGTAAGATATATAATTGGCTGAGACAGGATTTGAAAAAGGCAGTCTGACTCCAGAGCCCATGTGTGTAACCGTGAAGCTTTATAGCTGTGCAGAGGAAGATGGTGCAGCCAAGTTAAGTCCATGCAGCAGAACAGTATTTGTTGATCTGGGAGAATATGTACAATATGTTAGTGAATGAGGACACTAGGCTTCAATACACAGCACTTACTGACGAGAGTTATTGGGAGAATTAAATGAGTTAATGTGTGAAAAGCACATAGGACAGGGGCTAGCACATGGAAAGTTCTTGATATGTGTAGCCAAAAAGTTGGTGAACTATCTCTCATCTTTAAGATTTCTTAGAGGGAAGTCAACCCCAGGGCCACAGTGTGGAGAGACAGCCTGTCATTGAAGAACTGCCTCCTCGGGCTTGAAATAACGTAGGGTACACCTCTCCACGTCGCTCCCTTCCCATCCTGGATGGGAACAGTGTACAGACAATGGCTGTCCGCAAAGATGTCTCTTCACCAAATCTTTCTTTCCCATATTCTTACTACCTTTTAACATCTTTGATTTGCTTGAGAGGTCCAAGAGTGGTAAAACCTCTTCTACTCTTTTCCTTTGTAATTTCTGCATGGGAGGACACCTCGCATCTTTTCCTTTGTAATTTCTGCATGGGAGAACACCTCGCATTCATTCACTTGGGGATAAGATATCCATGTTATTGGCATCTCTTTAGAAACAGAAGCAAGGAAAGGCCCTGTTGCCACCTCCTATTTCATGGTTGCAATTATTGTCTTGAATTCCATGAGACCCCTGGGTTTTCATAACAAATTCTTCCCTTTTACCAGTGGGACTGGGTTTCTTCTACTTGCAAACAAGAGACTGCTGACTAAGGCACAGGCCCTGACGACTTGAGCTTGAATGGGGAGTTCCTCCTGACGTGGGCGGGAGTGAGAGGTTCCTCCAGGGCAGAGAGTTTGAAGGCCTGAAATAGGGTAGAAAATAGAAGATAGAGTGAAGGGTCAGGGGCAGGGCCCCACAGCTGAACTTCAGTTGAAGAGAAGGTTGAGTTGGGAGTGAGGTGATATCCTGGGCAATGGCCCATTACTCTTTTCATAGCATTGCTTTTTGGACTCCACAGCCGATGAGGAGCAGTTGGCTTGAAGGTACAAGGTCAGAGAGCACAAGTCCTGCTATCTCCAGCCCTCTGGCCTTTTGTTGAATTAGTTTTGAAGTGGGATTATAGAGCCAGAAGATTTGACTCTTGGTCTTATTAGCTTCCAATGGCTTTGTCCGAAACGGTGCCAATTAGCCCTGCTATTAGCCACGTGTGAGCACATCTGAGCGTGTGAAGGGGCTGAGTTCCAGGCAAAGGTGTGTCTAGGCTGTCCCAGGAAGTCTTACACCTTTAAGGGGAGGAATGGTTGCAGGAGGAGGAGCCAACAGGGCACTCATCAGGTAGTCTGATGTTCCAGACATTTTTTTCACTTTACTGTGGTGTGGATTCCTGATTCCTATTTCTTGATTATCCCCAGTTCCTGGGCTGTGACCTTTACAGGTTAGACTTTTTATAATCCCATCCCCTTTCCCCCCTTACCTGTTGGTCGGTTTTTTCATAAGGAAAGGGTCACTGGTTCTGCGTGTCTTTGCCTTTTCAGACTGGATTGGCTCCCTTGAGCTCCCGAGCCTGTTCTGAAAGACCTGCTGGACTCTACTTAAAGGTGCTGTTTGGCCAGGGCGTTCCCTACCTCAGTCTAGTCTCTTAACTCACAGTGAGGTAGGATAGCAGAGTAGTTAAAAGCACAGGACCTGGCATCAGAGTGCTTGGGTTTGAATGCTGACTCCCCTTGTTATGAGCTGGGTCATTTAGGGCAGGCTGCCCTGGGTCCCAGTTTCCTGTTCTGTAAAACGGGGGTGAGAATAACAGTGCCTAACTCACAGGGCTGTGGAGAGGACTACACTGAGTTCATGCATATAAAGCCGTGGATACTAAACTCACTACGATGGGTGGGATGGACAGTCCCGTACAACAAAAAGTTATCTCACCCAAAGTGCCATTAGTGCTCCTGGCTGGGAAACACGGGCTAAGAGTACGGAGCCTGAATGCCGGGATGGATCATCCACCCACCCCTTACTGGTGCTGTGACTCCAGACACAACTTTTCCGTGCCTGAGTTTTCTGATCTGTAACAATGATAGCCTACCTCATAGGGTTGCCCTGAGGCTTCAATGAGTTAATATATGTTATATTTTATAATCTACATATTTTATGTGTTTGCGTATACCAAGTGTTTGAAATATTTTAAATACATCTCAGGACAAGCCCTGGCACATAGTTAGCTACCCATTTTAGCAGCAGTTTCTATTATCTATTCTCTTTATCTGATGCTGCAGGCATTTCAAAACCGGAAGTAGTATACGACGTACTGTATTTTTCCCACATCATAAAATAAATCCTCTTTGACTGCTTCCTTGGAAAGTTCTCCACAGGAAAGTTTCCCTTAGGAGGTTGATGTTTCCTGCTTCTAGTACTCAGAAGAGTAATAAGAGAAAACACTTTCGGTAACACGGGGCGGGAGGGGGGGACCGGTCATGTCCTGGAGAGGGATGAACCGGACCCGGCTGAAGAGCCAAGGTGTCTTAGTCGGAGAGGCTCAACGCGAACAGCACTAGCCCAGTAGCCCAGGGCTACTCACGCCACTAGCCCACGCAATGAAGACATTTGGGGGAAGGAGGAGGGGGAAATCTAGATGAACTCAGGGGCAGGAAGTAGACAGGTCTCATGAGGAACTAGAACCAAGAACTGGAAACTTCGAAATAGATGCAGTCTCCCACTCACCCTCACCACTCCCTCTCTAGTCCCAGTCAGCACTCTAGTCCTGGCCATCTCCCTCTCTTGCCTGCACTGTTGTGACATCTCTGCTTCTCTCCTTGTCCCCCACAGCCCAGTCTCCAAGCAGCCAGAGTGGCTTCGTGCAAGGTGATAGGATTGTGTTGTTTTTCTGCACAAAAACTTTCAGGGGTTTCCCATTATACCCAAGGGCAGAAATTCACTGCTGTATCCCTGGGGGTGGCACTCAATAAATGTGTTGAATGACGGAGTGGAAACGAACCACAATTGAAAGCAGAATGCTTCTCTCCTTCTCCCTCCGAGGCCACACGGTCCCTTCATTCTTTTCGAGGCCTCCATTCACATGGTACAAAATGGCCCTCCTGGAGCCGGGCCACCTCCCAGCTCCAGCGCCACCTGCTAACACATCTCAGAACCTTAATTCTAAATTTTTAGGAAAGAGAAATTGGCTGGCCCAGCTTGGGGGAGGGGCCCACCCCTGTCCATCCGTTATGGCTGGGGACGGTCGCAGCCCACTTCTGGAGGAAAGGCATTCTCAGGGAAGAGGGGCATGGCTGGCAGGCCACCCCCAGATCAGGGGCAGGGCTCAGGTGTGGGGAGTCCTCAGTTCTTGGGGAGCCCAGGAGTAGGTTTGGGTGGGCAGTTATACCCTGTCAGGAAGATCCCGTATAGAACCCGGGAAATGGAATAGATACAGTAAATTAGCTATTCTTTTATTGAACTCTTGGGCCACATGGCAGGAACAGTTCTCAGAACTTTACGGGTATCAACTCAATCTTCCCAACAATGCTGTGAAGTGAATGCTATTATTCCCATTAAAGAGGTGAGGAAAGGGAGGCACAGAGAGACTGTCAATGACGGAGCCAGAATTCTAACTTAGCATTCCAACTCCAGACGGGACTTGTTCCTTAACCATCTAAACAAGATAAGGATTCCCCTTTTATAGTGAGAAAAATGAGGTTCAGAGAGATAAAGTGAAAAAAAAAAAGTACCAAGGTCACCTGGCTACGAAGTAGCAAAGCCTTGATTGCGATAGCCCTGCAGCTCTTAGGCCAAGCCTCCCCATCACCTAGCTCACTACTATTTTTTTTAAAGCTTCATTCAGATATAATTCACATGCCATACGATTCACCTCTTTAAAGTGCACGATTCAATGGTTTCTGGTACAGTCACAGCTGTGCACAACCATCGCAGTCAATCTGCCCACTACAGTTTAGTAGACAACTCCATCCCAAAGAGGGGAAGTGATTGGCAAATAGTCACACACAGAGTAGGTGGCAGATCGCAGGCCACTGTCCTGACCTCTGTGAGGATGTTTCTGGAAACCCCACAAGCAGAGAACCGTGCCAGAAGTGTGGTGGCTTGTTATGGTGCAATCTTGTGGAGCAGAGCTAGGTGGAGACAGGACAAGAAAGTCCCCACCCCATGGGACAGTGACTGTCCAAAAATGAAACTCTGGTCTTCGTGGCCTCCTTGCCTACACAGACAACTGCTTTTCTTCCTTCTCTCCTTTACTCCTTCGACAAAATATCATAGTCCTTTAAGCCTCAGTTTGAATGTCTCCTCCTCCAGTCTGGCCAGGTAGCTTATTTGATAAGAGCACATGCCAAAGTTGAGGATTCGATGCCCGATCAGGGCACACACAAGAATCAACCAATGAATGCATAATAAGTGGAACAACAAATCGATGTTTCTCTCTCTCTCCCTTCTTCTCTCTTTCTAAAATCAATACGCAAACATCTCTTCCTCCTGATTCATACTCCCAGGTTGAGCCAAGTGCTCTCCTGTGGTACTTGCCAGGCTGCTTTCTCTATCACAATAGTATGCTCCTCTCTGTCTTGGCCCCTCTGCCTTTGCTCACTTCTGCCAGTGCTAAGCGCATGCACTTTGGAACTAAAAAGGCATACATTTAAATCCAGGCTCTGCCATGTCCTAGCTCTGTGACCTTGGGCAAGCACAAAGTAGGCCTTCCATACTTTCCAGTTTCTTTCACTCCTTCATTCTGGCATAGCTCTAAGAAGGTGCCTATTAAACCTCAGATTGCATTGGAATCCTGGGGTCCTATAACTTTCTGGGATGTAGCAGACGCATTTTAGTTACTCGGTCTGCTTTCCTATGGGCAATCATTCCTCTTCCCCCATTTCAGTTCAGTCTTTATGGTTTCGGTGGTTCTGACCATAAGTCCCAGGGGTAAACAGAAGATCCAAGGTTGGCCAATCCAAGTTCTACATCCTTTGTTTCCAGTGATTAGTCCAGGGATGGTCCTGTGACTTAATCAGAATCCCTTCATGAATTTTGTCATTGGAACATTAGACGAAAATCTCTCTCTCTCCCACCCCTTCACCCCACCTCCCATCATGATTTACATGGCATTGAAGGCTTGGCACTGCCAGCAGCCATCTCCCTGCCTGTCAGAGTAAAGCCAAGCAAAATCACATAAACTTGAAGGAGGGAAAGAGAGCTCTGATGCCCTCCTGGATCCAGACATGCCTGAAGTCCCTGGGGACTCTCATTTTCCTTAAGTCAGTCTAGGCTGGATTTCTGACATTAGCCACCCAAATGCATAGGTTCACTTCAGTATGCAAATGGGGTGGCAGGCTTTACAGTGGCCCAAAGACAAGCTAGCAGACTGCAGGTAGCAGGTTAAGCTGCTGAATTAACCAAACCTAGAACTCATCTAATTTATAACTTCTTCTTATGAGAAATAATAAAATTTCCTTAATTTCGAATTGGGCTTTTAAAAAAATTCCATGTAACCAAAACTACCCTTAACTTGATTTCCAGCTGCCTCCCCCCAGTTTCTGTGATTATGGCAAGGGATGGAGTAGAGGCGGGGCAATCCCTTTTGCTAGCCCAGGAAGTTTATTTCTTAGTTACTCTTGCTCTTTGATGCCATTTTCTTTCTTGCAGGCCCTCTCCTCCCCTTCTGGATGTATTCCTGATTCCTTCATTCCCCCAAGTGTCCCTGGCACTCCGGTTCTACTGAAGTTTTGGGGAAACAGAGGGAGAAATTCAGCACAGTATTGGAACCAACTTAAAATTGTAAATAAGACATCACTAAATTTCATGGGCCATTATTGCTGAGAGCAATTCTTTTCTGTCTACATCCCTACTTGGGAATCAGCTTGCTACCATCTCCTCCAGCTTCTCCCTGGCCCCATCCCAGCTTCCGGCAGTCTACTCCAGAGCTTCTCTTACTCTCTGGTGCAAAACACTTTCCTCTCTGTACTAGACCACTAGCTAAACTTCAGGCTGAAGCTGCCCTACAGAACTGTCATTAAAGTGCCCTTCAAAATAGAAGGCCAAGTACACTTGCAAATCACAGGGGGAATTTACTTCAACCAAATTAACTTATGAGGCCGATAAGTAATTTTCCTTCTGTATCAAGCAAGCTGCCGTGAATTGCGGGATTTTTTTCCCTTCTAGCTACATAGCATCACATGTCCCAGTGTAAATACATGTATTTTTAATAACAGTTTTATTTGACATACAGTTCACACACCATAACAGTCACCATTTTAAAGCGTACAGTTCAGTGGTTTTTAGTATATTCATTCCCAAGGTGGTGCAACCGCGGCTGTTACCTAATTCAGAACATTTCCATTACCCCCGAGGGAAGCCCCGAACCCTTCAGCAGTCACTTCCTATTTTCCTCTCCCCTCGCTCCTGGCAATCATTGATATTAAAAACTGATCTTAAGGGGAAAACTTCAGTTTCCCACTACCAAGTAGGATGTTAGCTGTGGGGTTGTTGTAGATGCCCTTTATCAGATTGAGAAAGTTTCCTTTTATTCCTAGTTTGGTGAGTATTTTTTTATCATAAAAGGGTGCCAGATTTTGTCAGATGTTTCTTAGGTATCTATTGAGATAATCGTGTGTTTATTTCTTGTCCTTAATGCTATTAATATGGTGTATTATGTTGGTTACTGTGTAAATATTAGCATGATGTTCTTAACACTCCATGTTGCTATGTTAAATCATCATATTGGTTTATAAGTGCAGGCAGTCCTCATTTTAAGAAAATCTAATAGATAATAATCCAGACTTATACAACTATAGCTTTGGTTACTTAGATTAAAATTTTTTTTCTTTTTTACAAAGTTTTTCTGAAGGAGAAAATTCATTGTGAGCATATAAAATAATGCAAAAAATGAGCTTTCAGGCTTTTGAGGAACTATGTGTTAGCAGCACTCTCTCTGAGGCTGACAAAAGTTGCGGCATGCACAGTGACACACTAGCCTGGGTGGTGGCCTCACTGGTCAAAGTGGGCTCTTTTGCCTCCTCAGGCTTCCGTAGCCACCAAAGCAGCTGTGAAATTGACTGCCAGCTCCCGGAAGGGAGGAATCTCCTCTCTTGGGCAGAAAAATAGAATTGGGTTTAGAGATAATGGTTCATAGGAGTCCACGTACTCCTTCTTTTCTTTTCTTTTTTTTAAATGTCCTCTTCTGGAACTTTCTATCCTGAGAGAAAAAGTTGCTGCCACAGATCTTACTCCAGTTGGAGAGAGTTGTGAATTCAACTTGGCCAATTACTGCTTTGAGGATATCTGTTTTGGGGTGTCTGCCATTCCTTTTTGGGGGGAACTTCTCTCCCACCCCCACCCTTCATGATACTCACAGGGCTGCCATTCACCGGAATCTACTCTCTGACCACAGCGGTGACTCAGCTCTGAGTGCACTAGATTTTATCAGGACTTTGAGACTGTGAGTGGAGACAAGCAGGGACAGAAGGTAACTGAAGCTGAGTCATTTGATGTGTTTACTATAGAGCAGTGGTTTTCATATGTGGTCCTGGACCAGAAGCATCAGCAGCTGGAAGCTTGTTAAAATACAGATTCCTGGGCCTCACCCTATACCTACTGAATTAGAAATTCTTGGAGTAGGCCCCAGCAATCTGTGTTTTAACAAGCCCTCCAGGTGATTCTGCCTTAGAGAAACTAGGAGTTTTTGTTAGAGGGATTCCCAGAGCTTACGTGAATCATGCCCTTTCCCAGAACTTGACTGTTGATTGAAGAATCAAAGAAGGTTGTTGCTCTGCCTTCTCCTCGAACATTGGCAAAGCCAGCTCTCCACCTCTGCATCTAAATTCCCAGCCTGTGGAAAGAGAGAAAAAGAGGAAGCAAATGGTTAACAACATTTATGTATGTATGTATGTATGCATGTATTTATTTAGAAATGATGAAGGAGTAGTGATGCTCATATCAATTCTATTCAATTTCCAATGGTGAGCACTTGCTCGGTCACACCCAGTGTGCTGCAAGGGAGGCTGGGAAATACACTTTTGAGCTGGGCAGCCATTCATCCTGATATATCTTGAGGGTTACTTTATTACTAGAAGGAAGAAGGAAATAGTGGATAATGGAGGACAATTAGCAATTTTTTATACTTTCTTAGATTATATTCATATGTTGAAAGCTCAGATAACTTCAGTAGCTACCAGATTATTAATTGAGTAAAGCAATCTGGGTATAAGATTAGAAGGAATGAGGTGACTCTCTTAATGACAAAGTGGGCAGCACCATGTCCTGTCTAAAGGGGGCAGCAGCTAATTGCCTACCCAATAATCCTTCTCCCCTTTTCTTTGCTAACAGACCTCCAAGTTTATTTGAATGGTAGTGTAACTAGGGTATAAATGATGATTTGCTGAGCCAATCATGAAATTTCTGTTTCTTGTGGCCCCAGCCTCCCTTGTAGCTGTGAGTGTCCATGGACACCATGGGGTTCTTCTGGGAAAGCCTTTGCTTTCTTAGTAAAGAGTCAGCCATGACTGGGGCTTCCCCTTACCTGTTCTTTCTTCTTTGAATGTGGGTATAATGCCCCAAATGGGGGTAGCCATCTTGTGACAGTGGGGTGACAAGAATGAGGGGAAGGCCAAAAAATCTGGTGACACTGAGCCAGAGAGAACCAAGGCCTGAGGCTGCCTACTTTCAGACATTTTGTTATAAAGAGTAAAACAAACAAGCAAACAAAAAACAAAAATCAAAATACCTGTTTGTTTAAGAACTTAAAACTGGTTTATCTGAACCTCATGACCATTCAAAACTGATTAAATCCTTCCAGACTTTTTCTATATGTATATTTATTTTGTAAAAATATTAAATACAGCCCTGGCTGGCATAGCTCAGTCGATTGAGTGTGGACTGTGAACCAAAGGGTCACAGGTTCAATTCCCAGTCAGGGCACATGCCTGGGTTGTGGGCTAGATCCCCAGTGGGGGCCATGTGAGAGGCAACTACACACTGATGTTTCTCTCTCTCTCTCTCTCTCTCCCTTCCTTCCCCTCTCTAAAAAACAAATCTTAAAAAAATTAAATACAGAGGAGACTGCCACTTAAGATGGTGGCATAGGTAAACATGGATCTTGTCTTCCCACAACCACGTCAAAATTACAACTAAACAGAACAACCATCACTCAGAACCATCAGAAATTGAGTTGAATGGAAGTCTGACAACTAGGAAATTAAAGAAACCACATCATCCAGACTAGTAGAAGGGGTGGAAACGTGGAATGGGCTGGTCCCACATCCATGTGTGGTGGATAAAAATTCCAGAGGGATATCTTGGGAGCAAGGAGTCCCAGCCTCACACTAGGCAGGGTTCCAATGTCAGAAAGATAAGTATCCATAACTTCTGGCTGAAAAAAACAGTGGGGATTGAGTTGGTGGGAGAAACTTTCCGAGTCCCAAGCAGTTCCTCTAAAATAACCCCCACACAGACTTACTTAGACTCATTCCCTCTGAGCTCCAGCACTAGGGTAACAGTTTGAAAAGCATCAGTGGCATACAGGGAGAAACTGATGTGTTTTGCCTCAAGGCGAGAGCTGGGGGACAGCTTTCTTCAAGACAGAAAGGCAGGCAGAGGTCATTGTCCTTTATCTGAACCCTCTCCTAACAGAGCCACAGAACGAGCAGGGAGGTGCCATATCTGGGACTCCATCAACCTGGTTTACACTGTTTGTCCAACCTGGAGATTCCCTGCAGCTCCACCCCACCAAACTTATGGGCCCATCCAAGTGGCTTTGCCATATGAATGGCTGCTCTTGGCTCATGATTCACGACTTCCTAAAACAAGCAACAGCCAGCCTCGGTGAGCCTGGAGCTCCTGTAGCTCTTGCTAAGCAGCCCCAGGCCCAGCACTAGCAGCAACCAGCCTAGATTCACAGCTTGGCTTTGCCTGGGAATCTCTAAGCCCAGCACAAGTAGCAGCCTTATCAGATTGCTTTATAGCTCAGGCAGGATGGCCCAGGGAAAAACACAGGTGGGGGCTGACCTTGGTCTGCACCACCCAGGAAACAGCAGAACCTGCACACCTAATGAACAGCTACATACCCCATTAGAGCACTACTACCCTGTCCCTGCACATGTGATCCACCACGGAGGGTAGAGTTTTGTGGTAAGTGGTCACAGCCAATCCTTGCAGGTGACTGGCTTGGGTAAATCCGTCCCATTGACTTGCCAACAGCAATCAAGGCTCAATTACGAGAGAGTGTATTCAGCCCACATAAAGGGCACACCTCAAATACCCAGCTTGGGCAATAGGGGAGGCCCTGCCACTGGATCCTACAAGATACCTACTACATTAGGCCACATCGTCAAGACACAGAGTCATAGCAGCCCTACCTAATACATAAAAACAAATACAGGAAGGCTGCCAAAATGAAGAGATTAAAAAACATGGCCCAATTGAGGAAACACATCATAACTCCAGAAAAAGAACTAAACAAAAGGGAGATAAGCAATCTATCAGATGCAGAATTCAAAACACTGGTTATAAGGATGCTCAAGGAACTTAGGACTTCAACAGCATAAAAAAAAAAAAAAAAGATCCAGTCAGAAACATAGGATTCACAAATTGAAATAAAGAAAAACTTACAGGGAAACAACAGTAGAGTTGATGAAGCCAATAATTAAATCAATGATTTGGAACATAAGGAAGAAAAAACAACCAATCAGAACAAGAAGAAGAAAAAGGTCTAAAAAAATGAGGATTGTATAAGCAGCCTCTGGGACAACTTCAAGTGGTCCAACATTCACATCATAGGTGCACCAGAAAGAGAAGAGAAATAGCAAAAAATTGAACATATATTTGAAAAAATAATGAAAGAAAACTTCCTAATTTGGTGAAGGAAATAGACATGCAAATCCAGGAAGCACAGAGAGTCCCAAATAAGATGAATGCAGAGGCCCATTCCAAGACACATTGTAATTAAAATGCCAAAGTTTAAAGATAATGAGAGAATCTTAAAAACAGTAAGAGAAAAGAAGTTAGTTATTACTACAGGTGGGTTCCCATAAGACTGTCAGCTGATTCCTCAAAATAAGTTTTGCAGGCAAGAAGGGATTGGCAAGAAATATTCAAAGTCATGAAAAGCAGGGACCTGCAGCCAAGATTGCTCTACCTAGCAAATCTATGATTTAAGGTTGAAGGGCAGATAAAGAGCTTCCCAGACAAGAAAAACTAAAAGAGTTCATTACCAAACCATTAATATTTGAAATGTTAAAGGGACTTACTTAAGAAAAAGTTCAAAACTATAAAATGTCAATAAATACCTATCTATCAACAATTGAATCTAAAAAAGAAACTAAGCAAACAAGAAGAACAGAGACAGAATCATGCATGCAGAGAGTGTTTTGATGGTTGCCAGATGGGAGAGGGGTGTGGGGGGAAAGGTGAAGAGGTGAGGGGATTAAGAAGTACAAATAGGTAGTTACAGAATAGCCTTGGGGATGCAAAGTACAGTATAGAAAATGGAGCAGCCAAAGAACCTATGCATGACCTATGGCAGTGAACAATAGTGTGAGCATTGCATGGAGTGGGGGGTGCTGGGTGGAGGGGTGCAAAGGTGGAAAAATTGGGACAACTATAATAGCATAATCAATAAAAGATAATTTAAAATATTAAATACATACACTGCTTTTTAACTTGCTTTCCAAATGTACAAATTATGTGCAAAGTTGTATAATATTAAAATAATATACAATATTATAAGAATCATTTCCTGTCATTTACTATTGTCCAACATTTTTCATTTTGCTGCCTTCAGAATACCCACTGTATGATTGTAACATAATGTATTTAATCAGTCCTTTACCATTGCACATTCAGTGGTTTACAGGCTTGTTTTCAAAGGGGAGGTTTGCTGTGCTGGTATAAACAATTCATCCTTGCACTAACTGGTAAACCTCTGAGCATCTTTGTAGTTACATTCACATAACAAGTCGAAGATGCCTGTGCTAGCCTCTAGGGGGCACTAAGAGATGAGTGAAATGTGGTCCCTGTCTTTAAGGAGCTCATAATGGACTGCAGAGACAGGTAGGACAACAGGCAGTGATATAATACAAGTGATATAAGAACAAGTGACAGCTGTGGTAGGCAGCTTCTGACAAGGTTCTGGGTGATCCCTGCCTCCTAGTGTTTATGATCTTGTGTAATTCCCTACCTGTGAATATGGGCTGGACCTAGTGAAACACTGCTAATGAATGGAATATGACCAAAGTGAGGGGATGTCACTTCTATGATTAGGTTACAAAGGACTGGGACCGCTACCCTGCTAGCATGCTTGCTCTTGCCCTCTCATTTGCTTGTTCTGATGATGCCAGCTGCCATGCTTATGTAATGGAGAGGCCTACATGGCAAGGAACAGAGGGAGGACTCTGGCCAGCAGCTCCTGAGGAACTGAAGCCTCAGTCTAACAGCCTGTGAGGAAGTGAATCCTGACAACGATCATGTGAGCTAGGAAACAGATTTTTTTTTTGCTGAGCCTTGAGATGACTGAGGGCTCAGCTAAACCATGCCTGCATGCCTCATCCACAGATACTGTGAAATAATGAATGTGTGTTATTTTAAGCTACTACATTTGGGGGACACTTGTTATGCAGCAATAGATAATGAATGAACAGTGGAGTAGCACAAAGTAGCACAAGATATGATGGTTACATATGTGAAGATGAAGCACCAAACCACTGTGGTGGGGAAAAGCTACATGTGGTAAGACTTCTGAGAGGAGGGCAGGCTTGCATTGCATTTTACAGGCTAGAGAGGCCTTTGGGGAAGGAGGGAGAGAAGGCATTTCCAGGTAGAGTTTGCGGAACAATAAAGTGTTATGACCATTTCCCAAACCTGATACCAGCTTACTTTTTGCACCCTTAATCAGAGGTGAATTTACTGTGAAAGCAACAGAGCTTAAGCTTCAGTGCCCCTTCCAAACATACCCCTTCCAAAGCCCAGGAAGGGCACAGCAGTTTTGTGTTGATAATTTTGCATTCTTTTTCTTGACGAGGTCACCCAGCTTCAGGCCGCTGTCAATGGACCTGCCAGGATACTTCCGTTGCCCTGCCACTCACCCCTCCTCGTCTATACAATAGACTCATCAATATAGTTTTTTGTATTTTATTTGGCTCTGACTCTTTCAAAGCTGTTTCTCAGCAGTGCCTTGCCTTGCCCCTCCTGCCTTCACTTCCTTAATATGAACAATCTAGGTTCTGTAGTCTTTCCTCACAGGTCCTATTTTCTAACTCATTAATCATTTTTACTGCTATTTTTGAAGCCTCTCATAGTTTTCCCTTGGGTAGTGGTGCCCAGAATGAATGTGTTTTTCTAAACAGCAAGTCTGACTTCTGGCCAAATGGCATCTGAGCAAGGCCACTTTGGGCCTGGCAGAGTCCCCAGGGAAAGTCTCTTTGTCCTGTGTCACCCCACACCCAATTTCAGAATGACAACAATTCAGAGAAGTGAAAGGAGGGACTAGGGAGAGGTAGAAGAGGTAATAGGAAAGGAGGAGCCCTGCTATTTTCTTAAGGGTGGGACCTCTCTTTTAGGACACTGGTGGCAGAATTTCAAGATGGTGATGGTCTGCCAGAGAGAAGGAAACTGACATTATGCGTGCCTACTCTGTGCTAGGCACAAGGACTTTTTAGCCATTATCTCGTGGAATTCTTTGTACATCTCTGACAGTTAAGAGCAAGACTCTTCATTTTATCGCTGAGGAAACTGAGGTTCAGAGGGGAGAAGTTGTGTGCACGACCCACAGTAAGTACAGGATCCTGCCCTTACCTCACAACCCCCTTTCCTTTATTTGTTCTCTCAGGGGCATTATCACTGACATTCAAGTTCTAGATGAAAATGGTTGGGCATGCAGCAAAACTCCCCCTGGAAATAAGTTTAATGAAAAAGTCAGGCAGACTAAATTTTGTTTCTGGAAGATCTGTCTAAATGAAGAAGACTCACCAGTGAGCGGGGAGCCCTCCCAGGGTTGGAATTCATTTCCAGGAAGAAACAAACAAGCAAACAAACAAACAAACAAAACTTGACAAAAAAGAAGGCAGGCAATCTGGGCCCCAAGCCAGGAAAAGGTTAAGAGGCTTGACAGACTACAGCAAGGGGATAACAATGAAAGTAATGAAAATAATAACTACTGTTTACTGCGCTTTTACAAAGTGCCAGGCACTGTGCCAGATGTTTGCTATAACTTAGTGCATTTTGTCCTCACAATAACCCTACTAAAAGGTAAGGTTAGCATTCCTATTTTTAAATTGGAAGCCTGAAGATGAAGAAACTTACACACAGGTAGGCAGTGGCGATGCAGGGACTTGGGTCTAGGTGCTTCTGGCTTCAAAGTCATTGCTTTTAACCATTAGGCTTTAGTAACTCAAGGAGATGGGAGTGGGAGAAAACTAATTCTGGTGGGTGATGTTAACACGGAGAAACAGGGGTTAACAAGTGCTACCAATTGGGAG
This sequence comes from Artibeus jamaicensis, assembly GCF_021234435.1. Taxonomy (NCBI): domain Eukaryota; kingdom Metazoa; phylum Chordata; class Mammalia; order Chiroptera; family Phyllostomidae; genus Artibeus; species Artibeus jamaicensis. The sequence goes on from NW_026522057.1 coordinate 14,133,672, forward strand.
GGTGTGGCATACGGGAGGTAAGGGCTTGTCAGATCCAGTTCTTGTGGGCAGCAGGAGTAACTCAGGGGACCCTCCAGCTAGCAGTTGAGCACTGTGGGAGGTGTCTGCAAAGGAAGCTCAAGGATCCAGAGTGGATGGAGATAAGCAGAGGGGCTCAATTATCCATTGATCTCTCTCCGAATTGGCTCAGAAACTTGAGGGGGAGGGGCTTTTGCCTCAGGGATGCTAATTTGAGGCCGGCCCAGGGAGCTGGGAGTCTGGGTGCTACAGTGCTGGAGTCACACACTTGTGTTTGAATCCTGCCTCTTCCTTCTGGGACTCCGGCTCAGTGATTTAACAACCCTTGAGCCCCAGTTTTCTGTAAAGTAGGGATAATCCGAGTAGTATATATAGCTAAATAATAGATAATAATGGTGCTGTTGAGAAAATTCAGTGAGTTGATGGTTGTGAAGGACAAACACAGTGCCTGGGACAATGGTTGCCTGGTAAACAGCAGCCATATGATTGTGAGATTCCCTCCTCAGCGGGGCAGATGAAGCTCCTTCTACTTTCCACTTATTTTCACTTCCACTGCCTGCTTTGGTAGGAAAGTGAGGCTGTATTCCAGGGAATGAGTCAATTTAGTGCTTCTCTCGCTGTTCATTTATTCAAACTCTGAATGCTTTTTATTGTTTTGTTTGTTTGTTTGTTTCTGGGTTTTTGTTGTTATTGTTGGTCACAGCTCATCTCACATTGTAATTTGTCTCTTGCCTGGAAGATATTAAACTGTCATATAAAAGCAGTAGATTTTCCATGCTAGAAATTTTGCCTATGCCATTTTTCTGTGTCTTTTGTAGACAAAACATTGTATTACCTATGGTTCATTGGTTAAAAACATCAGCAACTAGCTATGGTGTTAATGACAACAGCAAAGATAAGTGATTGGAGAGATGACAGAGCTCACTGAACAAAAAGCTGAACACCAAGGCTTGGGAAAGAAAACAGAACTTCTGGCCAAGATAGGGGCGTAGGTAGACACACTGTGCTTCCACGCACAACCAAAATAAGGACAACAACAATTTAGAAACAAAATAACAACCAAAACTGACAGAAAATTGAATGGAAGTTCAACAACTAAGGAGTTAAAATAGACACATTCATCCAGACTGGTAGGAGCAGTGGAGTCGGGCAGCTGGGCAGAGGGGGGTTGAGGTGAAAAAAGCAGTGGCACTGGATGTGCGAGGCAACAGCTGACAAACCCAGGGCACTCAAGACAGCAGTGGGTGGACCCCGGGTGCACAGGTGGTGGCTGGCAGACCCAGCAAGGCGGTGATTGTGAAGCAAGGCACTGTGTGCAAGGTGGCTGGCTGACCGGGCAGTGGTCCCACATTCATGTGCACAGATAAACCAGGGGAAATTGAGGAGTGAGACAGACCACACAACTTGCGGGTCCAGCACTGGGAAATAAAGCCTTAAAACACCAATTGAAAATACCTGTGGGGGTTGAGGTGCAGAGAGAGACACCCAGACTCACAAAAGAGTTTGTTGGGGAGACCCACGGGGTCCTAGAACATACATAAGCCCACCCACATGGGAACCAGCATCAGAAAGTCCCAGTTTGCTTGGGGGAAGCAGCGGAAGGGACTGAAATTCAACAGAGAGTGGAGCAAGCACCATTGTTCTCTCTTGGACCCCACCCCCACAAACTGTGTTACAACTCAGCAACTGGGTTGCCCCACCCGGGCTAAATACCTAAGGCTCCACTTCTCACTAGATAACAGGTGTGTCAAGACAAAAAATAAAAGGCCCAAACGGAAGAACAGGTCAAAGCTCCACAGCAAATACAACTAAGTGACAAAGAGATAGCCAACCTATCAGATGCACAATTCAAAGCACTGGTGATCAGGATGCTCACAGAACTGGTTGAATTTGGTCGCAAATTAGATGAAGAAAGGAAGGCTATGCTAAGTGAAATGAAGGAAAATGCACAGGGAACCAATAGTGATGGGAAGAAAACTGGGACTCAAATCAATGGAGTGGACCAGAAGGAGGAAAAAAACCATCAACCAGAAAAGAAGGAAGAAACAAGAATTCAAAACAATGAGGAGAGGCTTAGGAACCTTCAGGACATCCTTAAACATTCCAACATCCAAAGTATAGGGGGTACCGGAAGGAGAAGAGAAAGAGCAAAAAGTGGAAAAGTTATCTGAACAAATAATTAAGAAGAACTCCCCCAATCTGGTGAAGAAAACAGACTTCCAGGAAGTCCAGGAATCTCATAGAGTCCCAAAGAAGTTGGAGCCAAGGAGGAACACACTAAGGCACACTACAATTATATTAGCCAAGATTGAAATGAAGGAGAGAATCCTAGAAGCAGCAAGAGCTAAGGGGACAGTCACCTACAAAGGAGTTCCCATCAGACTGTCAGCGGATTTCTCAAAAGAGACCTTACAGGCAAGAAGGGGTTGAAAAGAAGCATTCCAAGTCATGAAATGCAAGGACCTACATCCAAGATTGCTCTATCCAGCAAAGCTTTAATTTAGAATGGAAGGGCAGATAAAGTGCTTCTCAGATAAGGCCAAGTTGAAAGAGTTCATCATCACCAAGCCCTTATTATATGAAATGTTACAGGGACTTATCTAAGAAAAAGAAGATAAAAACATGAACAGTGAAAGGACAGCAAATACACAATTATTAACAACCACACCTAAAACAAAAGCAAACTAAGCAGACAGCTAGATGAGAAGCGGAGCCACAGAAATTAAGATCACATAGAGGATTAGCAATAGGGGAGTGGGAAAAGTAGAGGGGGAAAAAGGTTCAGAGAATAAGTAGCATAGGTGGTAGGTAGAAAGTAGATGGGGGGAAGGCAAGAATAGTATGGGAAATGTAGAAGCTAAAGAACTTATGACACATGGACATAACTAAAGGGGGGGGAATGTGGGTGGGAGAGGGTGTGCAGGTGAAGGGGAATGAAGGGGGCAGAATGGGACAACTGTAATAGCATGATCAATAAAGTATATTTTTAAAAAAGACTTAGAAAAAGCTCACAGAGTAGCACCAGGGATCTAGGTAGCAGGAAGTGTTGAGCAGTCCAATCACTATCAGATATACCTTGTGCTAATTTACCCAAGGTGAAATTCTTCCAAGGGAGCTTTGACTGACCTGACTTGGGTTGTGCATCTATCCATCTTTTTCAGGGAAAGAGAGGGTACCTTGATTGAAATTCATCATAAGGGAGCATACGCTGGGGGAGAGTAATGCCCAGAAGATAAATGGAAGTCTGTTACCATACGACACATACGTATGCTGGGTGAGCACAAACAGCAGGTGTCCTCTATGAATACTGTTCTGTGTTGAAATATCAAGATTCTGAAATTTTCAAGTGTTCTCAAATATGCAGAATGGTCAAAACAATAAAACAATGATTACATATATACCCTTCATTTAAATTCAACAATTGCTTTTTTCTAAAAAATATTTTATTTATTTATTTTTAGATAGAGCAGAAGGGAGGGAGAGAGGCAGAGAAACAGCGTGTGGTTGCCCCGCAGGCACCCCCAGCTGGGGACCTGGCCCACAACCCAGGCACGTGTCCTGACTGGGAATCGAATCAGCGAGCTTTTGGTTCGCAGGCCAGCACTCAATCCACTGAGCCCTGCCAGCCAGGACTAAATTCAACAATTGCTAATATGCTGCTACATGTGCTTTAATTTCTCTGTGCATTTTTAAATTTGATGAACTATTTGACAACTATAGACATTATGGCTTTTACCCTTCAAATATTTTAGGAATTTTCCGAGGATAACAATACTTTCCTACATAACTGCAATACCATTACCACATCTAGGAAAGTTCATAAATATGCCATAATATCTCCTAACAGTGAGTTTATGTTCAAATTTCCTCAATTGAGACAAGAATGTATTTTAGACATCCTAACAAACCTGAGACAAAGCCTTCCTGTGGGTATACAGTGGAGCAAATAAAAAAGTTTTCAAGATAAATAAAGGCAGCTCAATGGACAAAGTTCAGTTGAATGCTATAATACAAACGGAGATTGCTGTCACAAAGAATATGAAAAATAATGAAGTAAAGATATTCACAGCTGATAGTCTCATCATTAACCTTAAATCAACTTAGTTTGTTTTACAAAAAAATACTATGAAATATTCACAATAACAAGCCATTAGAATAGGCACAATCACACTTGAACTTTCCCATAGGTTTAGTAGGTTCGACAACTATTTTCTTTATCATATAAAGAAAACTAAGTGGTACTTGGTAAATTTCTATTTCATTCAAAAGATTTTCATATACATGACATCTAGTATGTGTCGGTATGAATAAATTACCATTAAACCCTTCATAAGAATCATATAAGGTTTTTAAAAACAGCTTAATTAAGATGTAAGTTGTATGCAATTCAGCCCACCACTATTATTCAAGTATGTAGTTAATTTAATGAGTTTTTTAATATATACAATTTTATTATGGCTACCACAATTACATAGAGAATTCCAAAATTTGTATTTCTATACTCCATTAATACTGATTTATCAAATAAAAAATACACAAACAAAACTAACATTTATACTATCATATAAGTACTGTGCATTAAATGTTTGGAATAATATTTTCCAATATTGAATTTCCATGATTTATGTATCCAGTATATATCTGGTGAAAGTAATTTTCACTACCAATGTAAAGTAATATTTTGTCAAGGGCATGTTAATTGTAATTTTGTTTCAAAATAAAATTTATTTTATAAATTGTAATTGAAAATAAAATTTGACCTTTATACAAAAAAAGAATTTGTTTTATAGATTTTCTTTTTGTCAAATCAAGATTGAATCAAAGGTCATTCATTGCACTTGGTTGTTGGGTGTCTTTATTCTCTTTTAGTTCCCCTAAAATTTTAAGTTTTTTAACGACATTGACATTTTGAAGATTCAGGCTAGTTGTTTTGTAGAAAATTTTACATTACTTCCATTGCATGGCTTTGTTTTAGATGTTTTATTGTGGCAAAATATACATAACATAAAATTTGCCATTTTAACCATTCTTGAAGTATATTGTTCAGTACATTGGCGTTCAGTACTTTGGTATGTTGTACAACCATCACTATTATCTGTTGCTAGAACTTTCTTCATCACCCCAAACAGTAACTCTGTACCAATAAACAAGTCCATATTTTTCTCCCGCTTCCTGGTAACATCTCTTCTCCTTTCTGTCTCTCTGAATTTGCCCATTTTAGGTACCTCATCAAGTGGAAACATACAATATTTGTCCTTTTATGTTTGGCTTATTTCAGCTGCTAAATAAATAGGTTGATCTACATCAAAATGAATGTTTCCTCAGGAACTCCTTGGTGAACATCAGACAGGTAACAGTGGTGGCAGTAGCTCTGACAATGGCCAGGGTCTGTGCTGCCTCCCTGGAATCTAGGTAAGCTCCATGATGCCTTTGATCCGTTGACTTGGATGGAAATGATGTTGTTTCAGTTTGCAGGCTTGCCTTAAGAGAATGGCAGCTTCCAAGACCTGTCTGTGGAGCCTGAGCTGCCACGTAAAATGTTCAACTACCTTGATGGAGAGACCATGAGGAAAGGCTCTGAGATGACAGGGGGAGAGGAGCGGCTGAACCCAGTCTTCCCTACCGTTCCCATCAAGTGCCAGGCACATGAGAAGGCTGTGCTGGACCCTGCAGACTAGCTTGGCTGCCAGTTAGAATTCTACCGACTGACCCTGGTTGATTGCATATGGAAGAGAAAAATCACCCAGCTGAGTCCTGGCCAAATCACTGACTGAAAAGTTGTGAGATATACTACAGTGGTTGTTTTAAGCCACCAAATTTTGGGGTAGTTTGTTACATAGCAACACATAACCAAAATATGTCCTCAAGTGAGGTCTTAGTGAATACAAAGTTGGCTGTGTAAGGATGCAGAAACTGTCCCATTTATATTGGGTTGGACAAAAAGTTCATTTGTTTTTTTCCATAAGATGGCTTTACTAGTAGCACTTAGTTGTCTTTACCTTAATTTGAAACAGTTTTGTCAGACTGTATTATGACAGCTGCCATATCAGCATGCATTTCAAAAAACTTATATCAAAATTGGTGAATTTTTGTGTACCCATTTTAATATTGAAGATGGGAGGAAATGGGCAACATTTTCAGCACATTATGCTTTATTATTTCAAGAAAGGTAAAAACGCAACTGAAATGCATAAAAAGATTTGCATAGTGTATGGAGAAGGTGCTGTGACTGATTAAAAAGTTAATTATCCAGAAGCAAACAGTTGGAGCCAGACAATAGGAAGGAGCTGACAGAGGTGCTTTCACTCCTTCAAGTGCTCATTACACGTCTCAGTGACTGCCCTGCATTTACGGGGATGCTATCACCTGGTTCAAGTTAATACAACTCCTACTTGTCAGACGTGGGGCTTTAAAGATGCCTGCAAAAAAGTCTAATGAACAAAAACGTGACTGTATGGAAAAACAAGACTATAAGCAAATCTCTAAGAAAAAAAGACTCTCCAGATTTGAAATTAAGATTACATGAGATAGAATTTATATTCATTCTTGTTAATAATGACCCTTGACCTGTGTGTATGTCATGCCTGATGACAGAATAAAGGCTGCATAGCATTAGGTCTACTTTGAATTTTTTTTTTGAGGAACTGTTTTCCATAGTTTTTCTATAATGTTTTCCATAGTGGTGGAAACCTTTTATAATCCTACGAACTACAGATTGCTTTTAGAGTTTCAGCAGTCATGTATATAATAAGATTGTGTTAGGTACAATAGAGAACATCGACAGAAATAAAGCCCAGACCAATGTACTTCAGATATGTCGATTAGGAGAGTTTAAAATGTAACTGTTAAAAAACATTGATCATACTTTCATTATTATTATTTTTGCAATGGAAACATGTAGCCCTGACTGGTGTGGCTCAGTGGGGTGGATGTCATTGCGAAAAGCAAAAGGTTGCCGGATTGATTCCCCTGTCAGGGCACACGCCTGGGTTGCAGGTTTGGACCTGGTCAGAGTGTGAGAGGCAATCCATGTTTCTCTCCTTCTCTTTCTCCCTCCCTTTCCCTCTCTCTAAAAATAAATAAATAAAATCTTTTGAAAAAAGTGGAAACACATCATTCACAGACCTTATTTTTAGATATTTCAGTGTAACTAGACTTTTGATCTATATTTTGGCTTTTTAAACAGAAAGATCTTGCTATAATATTTTTGGAGCATTTTAATAGCCTTTTCTTTGTCTTAAATTTTTAATGAAGCATTTCAGATCTACAGCAAATAATCTAAGTACGAGTACCTATAACCCGGATTAAATAAAACCATATTTTTGTCCTTTTTCTTTATATCTGTCAACAGTAGTGTAGGAAAACAACAACAAACATTTCCACTCCTCCTGACCATGACAGTAATCATAAATGCATGACATCGGAGAAAAAAATTAGGAAGTAAATGAATTCATATTTGGTTACCTATTTGCTCTCCCTATAATTTTAGAGGAACATAGCCCAATAGTTAAAATCATGGGCTCTGAAGTCATAAGACTTGATCAAGTCCTAGGTCTGCTTCTTGCTAGTTTTGTGTCCTCAAGCAAGTTCTTAATCTATCCCTATCTCAGTTTCCTGCTCTGTAAAATGGATATAAGATTATCTTCCCAAGGTGTTTAAGAGTTCAAAGAAAAAGGAGTTCTTATACAGCCAGTGACACGTAGCAACGCTGCAATAAATATTGGTAATTATTTACTTTGTTTATTGAGCATCAGCTATATAGCAACCATTCTAGTGCTGCCTGAGAATTCAGCAATGAACAAGAGAGACAAAGACCCCTATGGAGCTTACTTTCTAGTGACAAATGAGCAAAGCAATTTCAGATAGTGGTGGGGACTGTAAAGAAAAGATAAGGTGTGGAAGGGAAGGGGGTGCAGGAGGCCCTTTAGGTAGGAGACAGGATAGTGAGAGGCCTGAATGAAGCCTGCAGAAGTGAAATTTAACTGAGAATAGCAGAAGGAACCAGTCATTTAGAAGTTTGGGAAATGTTTGAGAGAGAGGGAATAGTACGTGCTTAGGTCTGAAGCAAGAAAGCTTGGTTTGTACAGGAAGAAAGAGAATGGCTAGAGCTCAGAGCCTGAGAAGAAGGAAAGTGGGCATGTCGTCAGAGTTAGGAAGGCAGGCTTAATAACGGATTTGTGGAGCACAGCAGAAAGTTTGAACTTTATTCTCAAGGGACTGTGAGGACACTGGAGGGTTTTTATCTCTAATAAATACAACACTGTGCTCTGGGGAGGAATTTGCACGCCTTCCTGTAGCTCCGTTTTAGGATTAACTATTTGTCTATGCTGTGGGAGTAACTTCTGGGGATACCACATTGGTTACACGTGGGCACCCCCTGGTGGAGCTGGAGGCTCAGCTTGTGTGGTTTCAGATCACCAGTAACAAAATTCATGAGCAATTTATTCTTTTATTTAACAAATATTTATTGGATGCCTACAGGGTGTCAGGCTTTGTTCTAGTGCTGACATATATCCATGAACAAAACAAACATGTGCTCTCATGGAGCTTACATTCTGGTATGTGTGGGTGTGGGGACAGAGACATTAAACAAATGGAGTATATAACAAAAATTAAGAGGGGGACTGAATTAAGATGTGTAGGGAGGATGGTGCTTCAATTTCAAACATAATATCAAGGAAAAACACGTAGCAGGGGTGTCAAATTTATTTTCACTGGGGGGTCACACTGGCTTCACAGTTGCCTTCAAAGGGCAAATGTAATTTCAACTCCTTAACAGTTAAGGAGTTGTCACATTTATACACTCCTAAAATTATTTCAGCCCTTTGAAGGCAACCTTGAGGCTGACGTGTTCCCCGGTGAAAATGAGTTTGACACCCCTGAAATAGAGTGTCAGGGAAGGTCTCGTTAAGAGGGTGACATTTGAACAAAGAGGTAAAAGAGGTGACAGGGAATGGGGGAACAGCATTCTATTGCTATTTTCCCATTGTAGTATTGCTACTGATAGTAACTGATAATACTGCTATTATCTGGGGGAACAACATTCTAGGCGGAAGGACCAGCAAACACAAAGGCCCTGAGTCTATGTTGAGGTTTGAGGAACAGCAAACAGACCAATGTTCCTTGAGTAGAGGGATAATGGAGAGAGTAGGAGATGAGGTTAGTTGTGCTGAGGAGGGGTGGTGTCAAATCTTGAGGGTGCTGAAGGCCAATGTAAGAATTTTGGTTTCCACTTTGAAATAGGGACCCACTGGAGGAGCAACATGATCTGATCAAGGTTTTAATTGAAGCCCGCTGATGTGTTCATTTATTGTGGGAGAGCAGGGGTAGGAAAGGGCAAACAGTTACACATTTACTGAGGCTGTAAGCGTTCTGACTCTAGATAGATTTTGAAGGCAGATCTGTGAACTTGCTGATGAATGTGGGGGTGAGAGTGAGGAGTCAAAGATCTTAGTACGTAAATGGTATCACTTAGTCAATTGTCATAGGAAGAGGTGGTCCAAGACTACAGCCAAAAACTTTACCAAAAAAGTATCTTAGAAGCATATCAAGCAGTTAACTAGTACTGTGTAATTTTTCTGGACCTTGTGTTAATGAAATATTAAAAAAATTAATTTAGAATTTTCTTAAAGAGGGCCCCCAAATTGAATAAATTTCAGGCCTCCACAAACCCTGACTTCAACCCATATTGGGGTAAAGTTAAGAATAATTAAAAATTTTTGTTTATGACAAAATAATTACATAAAATAATGTGCATGAAACATAAGTTAATTGTAAGCTAAATACAATTAGTTATAAGCTAATATTAGGGATAGAAACATCACCTTGGACTTCCCTTCCCCCACATGTATCTTCCAAAACTTCCCACTCGTTCTCCCACTGTTTTTTTAAATCCAACAAAGGCATTTCTCCTTATGTTTGTTATAGAGAAGCACGGATTGAAAGGACCTAGAAAAATGAGAAGGGACGCCCAGAGAGGTGTAACCAGGGGCGGGGCTCGCCGGATTAAAGAAATGGACTGGGCCCCGCCCTGTTTGTCCTGACACATGCGCCCAGGGGCTTCTGGTGGAATGAGGAGTGGATTGTGAGGTGACCCTGGACTGTAACTTCCGGTTCCTAGGGATGCGCATCCGGGTCAAGCTAACGCCGCGGTTTCCTCCACCCGCTTGGTTCTTCTGTGGGTCTGGACTGGTCCCCATGTCGGACTGCGGGGTCCCTGCAGCCTTCGGGTGAGTCTCTGCTGCCGACAGGGTTTGAGCGAGGCCGGACAAGTACAGTCGGTTGAGAGACGGGTCAAGAATTCTGTCCTGATCCCTGTGGGGTGTGGGTTCTCTTGGCTCTGCTTCCCTCACTTCAGCCCTTTGCCTCACGCTGGCCTCGCCTAGTTCACTTCAACTTAGCCTTTTTCGTTTCACACACCTTTCGCCTGACTGTTTTTGCTTAGCCTTACCCGCTTCATACAAGCCCCGGCTTTTTGCCTTTCTGCCTCAGAACTTCCGTCCGCCACTGCCTCTGGATTTCTTCCTTCTTCTCACTTCAACACCTCTGCTCCCCGACCCCTGCTCCCGGGATCTCGCTGTTCTTTTACCCAGCTGGTCGGCCCGCCGCCTCATTGTGGTCATTCTCCACTGTGAAATAGGGTCCCAGGGACTTGTCCTCCAACTTTCCTCACTTTTGACCCCTCCCGGGACTAGTAGGTGACACCTGTGCTTCGCCTGGGGTTCTCCCGCCTTTTCTTAGCTAGCAGAGGGCTGTGCCAAACCCCGGATCGGGGCAGATTTACCCGGCCTGGGGGAGGTTTTGCCTAGAGGCGCCGGGTTAGACTGAACTCTGGTAGCTTCCGCTAGCTAGGGAACAACAAAGGCGTTCCCAGTGCTGGGGGCTATCCCTAGAACGGGATGGCAGGTGGTAGGCTCCGCAACTAGGAGCAATTGGACTTCAGTGATCTTGGTAATTGACAGGTCTTGAGGGAGTCCTATTGTTTTGGTGTTCTCGATTTCCCGAAAATGGAGACGTGCACGCTTAAGGCAAAAATGCTAGGTTCTGGGATGATCAGCCGTTTTCTCCTTGTGCTTTACTTACGAACAGTTGCTGTGACAGAGGACAGAGTTTCTAGAGAGATTATTAACCCCTAGGTTTTTAAGTTTATTGCCAAAAAATCTTTGCAGAAAACGGAAACGTTTTCTGCTGGAGAGTTCACTAGAGTCATTTCAAAGTACGTTTTCTTTAATTGAACTCAGTGGGCACATGTGTCTTTATCCTTGTCTCTTACACATTCTTTCTTCGTTTTTACTGTATTGGCAACTTTGTTTTTCTTCTGGTTTCTTCATAAGCCAGACATTACAGTACTTTATTTCTTAGAATATTCTTTTATTTTTTATTTTTTCCGCCTTAGTCTTAAAACCATATTTTTCTCATTTTGATACTTTAATTTCTTAAATTTCTCTGAAATGAAGGGATTGGTGTTAATAATGGTTAGTGTCCTGTTTCCCAGATTTTGTTATCTGAGGTGTATTTTGAGATACAGGGTTGGATAATTTTTATTTTTGTTTTTCCGATCTTTATGGTGTGTGTCTAGCATTTGATTGCGAAATGTTTTTGTGTGGTCAGTTTCTATAATTATATAAATTGTGTTCTGAAATTTAGTACTTTGGTGAACAGAATAAATACAGCTTTTAGCACGTGCTTCTCTTTAATGAGTGATAGAACAGTCTCCCTCATTACATGATACATACACATATGTGAACATAGCATAGACCATTGCTTATTCCAAAATTGGGCTGGTCCCTTCATCTATTTTTAGCAAAGGACTTTGGAACTTAGCCATATTAGTCCCCCTGTAGCCATAGAAGCCACAGAAAAGGACCCTTCTTGTTGGTTTTCAGGACCTAACTGCTGAGGGAAGCCCCTTTAAAAGCTCCTCCTGAGCAGTACTCTTCTCCAGCATCTACACTGGAAACTCTAGCTTCTGTTCACCGTGGCCTCAACGTTTCCCATCCTTAAAAACTAACCCCAATGAATATGGACTGACTCTGTCTTACTGCTTCTTTACCTCCAGGTTTGTGGACATTTTTCCTTTTTCTTTTAGCATGGGCACTCCATAGATAGTCTGTATTTGGTTTGATGCAAAGACCTCTTCCAACTTTTTTCTTTTAAGAAAGACTTTATGTATTTATTTATTTAGGGAGAGGGGAAGGGAGGGAAGAAGAGAGGGCAAGAAACATCCATCTATGAGACAAACATCTATCAGTTGCCTCTCCTGTACCCCCTGCCCTGCAACCCAGGCACATGCCCAGGAATTGAACTGGTGACCTTTTAGTTTGGAGGTTGATACCCAAGCCACTGAGCCACACCAGTCAGGGCTCAGCCTTTTTTATTTCTTGAGCATTTCTAAGTCTAAACCCAGATAGATTTCTAGAATTTATGGAGGAAACCATAGAGTTCAGACTTACTCCTTCATTTTACAAATAAGGAAATCAGGGCTTAAAGGATTGGTGATGATTTATCCAAAGTCATATATATATAAAAAATCACAAATAAAGAAGGCCTATACATGCATATAGCGAAGTGGGTTTTAGTTTTATCAAAGCTGTAGGCTTGTGAGCACAATATAGTATTTAGTGGTTTATTTCTATACATTTATGTTGGAATGAAAGTTTTAGGGTAATATATCTATGACAGACTTTTAAATTTAAAGAAGGACTCTAGAAAGGAACTGTTATGCAGAAGAAGCTGCAAATTTTAGGGAGTCTCTTCCTCTTCTAAAATCACTTCTGCCTATTATGGTATAAATTCTGCACGAAAGCCCTTACGTGAAACAAACATCCTGTACTCTAATTGGAACAGTTGTGTTCCTGTTCCTGGTCTTCACACAGAACACTGTTACTTTCTAATTACTGAAAAGCCTGCGCCTCTTACCTAGCTGCCAAACGAAAACAAAAAAAATTACTAGAGACAGTTTAGTGTGTACAGTGAGTCCTCACTTAATGTCATTGGTAAGTTCTGTGACTCTAAGTGAAACAACATGTAATAAAACCAGTTTTACCATAGACTAATTAATACAAACAAGAGTTAAGTTCCTGTGCATCTCATCAACGTTAGAACAAAATGATGTTATTTGAGGACCAGCTGTATATATTTTTAAAGCTCAGGAGAGGACTTACTGTCGGCTTTCTATAGAAATTTCTACTTTAGTTAGGCAAAATCTTTGTTTATAATCCCGAGAGTTTAAAATATATTTTTGCACATTTTATGTCTCCCAGTTTGTTTTGATTTGGTTTATATTTTGTTGTTACTTTTTGACATTTTACTTGTGTACTTTGTTTTACATGTTTTGATTTTTATCCTTGAGCTTAGGATATGTTTTAAGGAAAATTCAGTTTTAAAAATTACATCTCCTTCATCTGCTTACCATTTGTATCTTGTGGTATGAGTTTCTGTGATCTGCCAAGGCCACTTCATGGCTCCATGCTATTTGTTTTGCTTACAGATAAAGGCTCATGGAACTTCTTTTTTGGTACATTGTCTAAAAGATTTTTGTGTTCTGCATATGAAAACAGGATATTTTAATTTATGTGTGATTTAAATGGAGGAAGAATTTTTCAAATTAGTTCAACCTAGAAATATTTTGAAATATATTTAAGGATATTAGGAATAGTTTATTCTTCCTATACTTTCACTTAATTGGTTTATACCAAGAGATTGAATTATTATATTTATAGTATAATAAATATGCTTTTATATTTATAGTATAAAATAGAAATATACTTATAGTATAAATATAAACATAAATTTATAAATATAAATTTACTATAAATAATAATTATATTTATAGTAAAGTCACAATGAGGCGGGCTTTCTATCTGCTGATTAACTTAAAAATACAATGCACGTTCTTGTACAGAATATGTGTCTTAAGCTATAAACTGACTTATTGATAGTTTTATTGGCAGAGAACATAGCAAACAATGGAACAGCCGCCACATTGTCGTGTTGATATTTTTATTTGGTCCCACAAACCTAAGCCCTTGAATATCTAGTTATTAAATGTAGAGATGGGGTATTTTCTCCATTATTTACATTAAAGAATAGATATTTGAAATATGGGCTTCATAAAATTTATCTTTACTGTGTTCCCCTTTTAAATATTTAGTAGTATTTTAAGTGAGAAAAGAAAAAGTGTGAATAATGCTGACTGTAAGTCAACAGATCAACCCAAGGCAGTCAGTACTTAATATTTTAATGATGTTACTACAGATCGTGATGGATGCACCCTAACCTGTTAGCTTGGTTGATACTTGTAAGAGTGAGGCTTCTTTTTATTCACCCTAGACAATAGCAGTGATTTTTGTAATACATTTCTTTCAGCATATTTCCTTTAGATACCTACTATGTACAATTAAAATACATAAATAGGCTATTCACATGAAGTAGGTGACATTAGTGTAAATTACTAAATTAGCGTAAATGGTTTAATTTAGATATGTACAAATGAAACCAAATTCAGTATTTAAGTGTAAATGTCAGTCCTACGTCTTCAGGGTGTAGCAAAAAAAAAGAGAGACACATAATTAGAATTCAAAGAGGTTTAACTCTAAGAAAAGTGTTACTCATGAGTGACAATGATATATGATATATGATATATTTTAAGCCTTGATTTTATGATTTTCTATTGTTTTCAAAACACTCAGTGGTTTCTCATGATTATCTGAGTTTAAGGTTCTTGTGTTACTCTGCATCACAGCTTAAAATAAAATATTCTTTATAGGTACCATTAAATAATTTTCATTTAGGAAGCTTTCACACCTGAACTGTAAAAATCTATAATGGTAAACAGTAAAAATAAAAGCCAACTTTATACAGCACTTAGTCTGTGCCAGAAACTGTTCTAAGTGGTTTACATATATTAACTTTTTAATCCTTAGGACCCTAAAAACTATACTGTTCTTATCTTCATTTTGCAAAGGAGAAAATGAGGGGACAGAAGTTATATAACTTGCCTAAACTAACAAAGCCTAGTTATCAGGAGAGCTGGATTTTGAACTTCGTCTTTTTGTCTCCAGAGTTCATGACCTTTTTGTACCTGGTTCTACTGATTTAGTGATTCTTCTTTTTTAGGTTAAGAAAGAAATCCAATTTCTCTGAAACACAAAAGAATACTGCTTCTGGTTGGGAATCTTAGGGTGACCTGGTCTTTTTATTAGTGCTTAGGGCAAATTACAAACCCTTTACTACTTGTATTTCTTAGATAGCAAAAGTCATATATTAAGAAAGCAAAAGAGGACCAGATCCTTCCCTCTTAAAAAAAAATCTTATGGAAGTTAATTACTTTTGCATTATTTGGACAACAGGCAGTATAAATAAAATATATTCTATATTACTAAAACTGTCTAAACCCTTGACATTAGTTTTTTTCCTTTCTTTGAGCTGTAGAATATTAAATAAATATGTAATAGTTGTAAACTCTAAAATCTTAATGTTTCAAATATGAATTTAACAACTTTGGAATATCAAAAGACTAAAACTGAAATATTTGACTTCTTTCCATTCTCATTTCCAACTTTGGAAATTTGTGCAAAATTAAGTACATTAATCTCTTTAGGACTATTATGTTTAGAGTAATATATTTAAATTGGTGTTTTTATTTTTCCTTTAGAAAGGAGAGAACTTTCACAAACCCAATTCTTTTTTAAATTGAAAAATGAAAGCAGTCATTTAGAATATTATTCATCACATTAATATTCTTTTATTTTCAAATTTTAAAAAATTGTTGGCACTGTTAAAGGAGGAGATGATTTTATATTAGTTGAGGTGCAACTTAATGCAGGAGTCTGGGACTCACCTATGGTAAGATGTTATTTTGTAAGTATTTTGCAAACAATTGAGACTTACAGATTTTGGTTAACAGAAAGAAACTAATTATTTTTGTTAAGAAGTGACACTTGGTTAGGGATACTGCTTATTTTAATTCTTATATATTAACTTCCCTTATTCAGACATTCATTACAGGTTTTTTTTATAATAGTTTTTGTCATGCTCCCCTGCCTTTGGTGGGAAAAGTATTTTATGGAGCTGCAAAATTAAACTTTGCTATAATGATTTACTTATTGGTATTTAGAATGTACTTTGGTTGATTTTAACACTTATTTTGTTTCAAAAGCGTCTCTTTTTATATGTGGATTTGATAATCAGTTTATCTCCTAAAATATCTGTAGTTTTCTTTCACCCGTAATTTAATAATGTGGCACTTACTGAATTTAGGAAAATTAGTAGTTTGTTGGTAGTATCAGCACTGTTACTATGGGGATAAATTAAAATGATTAGCTCTTAGGTGGAATTGAACTTTATTCTTTAGTTTCCATAGTAGTTGAAAAAGATTTAGGTCAGATTCACCTGTTGTTCCTCCATTTTTTCAAAATAAGAGGCAATTTTAATTTAGCATGATGGTGTTAATTTTTTTTCTGTTAGATTGATCATCATCTCACTATTTTTACTGACACATAATTCAAAATGTGTGTATGATTTTTTCTTGGAATATTTTAGAATTTAGAGAATATTTTAGGATTAAAAATATAGTAAATGTGTCATATAAAACATATCCTAGTAATCACGGAATTTTACAAATCTGCCTTGCCTTTTTACCAGGTTTTTGCTATAGATTAGGAAGCAGTGATTAGATAACACTGATGAA
This sequence comes from Artibeus jamaicensis, assembly GCF_021234435.1. Classification (NCBI taxonomy): domain Eukaryota; kingdom Metazoa; phylum Chordata; class Mammalia; order Chiroptera; family Phyllostomidae; genus Artibeus; species Artibeus jamaicensis. Next base: position 14,150,380 of record NW_026522057.1, read on the forward strand.
TAAGTGTTCTTGGGACTGAGAAGGAGAGCTTTTGCAAAGGGAATAAGTCATCTTGTATTGATTTGGCATTTAATAGCTAGGTGAACCGAAAGTCTTAGCTTTTTCTCATTTCTGTTTGTCTCTTGTTAGTATATATTTTTTAGTTTCAGAACCTCACATTTTGTGAAATTATTTATTTGGATAATTCTGTTAAACTTGATTTTTACCCAGATGGTTTCCTTTTTGTTTGTTTGTTTTTTTTTTTCAGAGTCTTGCATTTAAAGAATTATAATTTAGAGAACCACCAAAAACTGTGAATGTTTTCTCATATGTAGTTTGAAGTAAATATTTTCCTCCTTTTCAACTGGCCAGTTTTTTATGTTCTGGTACAGTGGCTTTTAAATTTTTTTTATTACAACCCACTGTAAGATGCATTTTCCTTGTTACCCAGTATTTATACACATATATGTATATATTAGTATTTCAAATTGAAACAAGTTTCGTGAAATAATTATTTTACTACTAGGGATGCGTTGTAATATTTTTCTATTCAATTTTGTTTTCTTGTATTTCATTCAAAACAAACTGTTGGTCTCCACTAAACTGATATAACCTATTAATGCATTGTGCCTGCAGTTTGAAAAATTCTAGTGACTGCTAGATTGTTCTCCAGTATTGTCTTTTTGAATTGAAAATGTTTAGGTTTGCTAGTTTCTTCCTCTGAAATGTATCTTGATTTTGTTGAGCTTTTAACCTGCATAATTGTGCAGAACAGTTGAGAGAGGGGAGACCCTATTGCTCTGATTATCGTTGCTTTCATCTCTGTTCTTTACTGTGTCTAGTCACATCACTTTTAAAACTGCAGTCATAATTATGTGGTTGAAAATGCTCTGTCATATGCAGAGCTGCTGTCGTTAGAATGCTTTGCTAGTTTCCATCTAACAGTCAAAGTTTTGGTAGATTAAGTTGCTTTTCACAAACTTTGCTTCTGCTTTTGGCAACTAGTCAAAAAGTTACAAAGCTGCTTTATTCTCCTTTCTTCGGGCCCCAATCCAGTCTGCGGAAGTCAGGAAGAGAAGCGAGGACTGCATTATGGTCAGGTGAAAGTAACAGATTAAAGAGTCATTTGGATTTTTTACAATGAACCAAATACATTTATTAACTGATTCCCTGTAATGACAAAAGGGGGAAAGATGGTAGGGATATCAACAGTTCCTATATATGGTAGCCATTAGAGTGAGGCAGGTTAGTAGGTATATTCTACTGTTTTTACCACTACCTCTTAGTACTTAATGAGCACTTACTATGTGCCAGGCACTACTTAAAGCATTTCAATTATATTAACTCATATTTACTTGGGTGGCTCAGGAGAAGAATGAGAATGAGAAAGGATAAAGAAGAAAACTTGCCTTCTTGTATCATATTACTCAGCTTGTGAATTCTGGCTGTTGGTGACTGTAGCATGGCATGGCATACATTTTAGCTTGACCAGTGTTTTAAAGTCATCAGTCCTGTCAGTGATGTTCCATACTGATGAACGTAGCTGTTGTTTAAGACTTCAGGCTTTGAAGCTTGGCTGCCTGGACTTATGGTCCAGGTTGGTGACTTATATCAGGGGTGTCAAACTCATTTTCACCAGGGGCCACATCAGCCTCGTGGTTGCCTTCAAAGGGCTGAATGAAATTTCAATCCTTAATAGTTAAGGAGTAGTTACATTTACACAGTCTTAAAATTATTTTGGCCCTTTGAAGGCAACTGCAAGGCTGATGTGGCCCCTGGTGAAAATGAGTTTGACACCCCTGGACTAGGTGTATAACCTTGAAGAAGTTACTGCCCATGCTTTAGTTTTCTTATCCGTTAAATGGTGATAATAATAAATACTATCTCTCTTATAGGCTTATTGAGAGAATAATATCAGTTGATATAAGTAAACTAGTCAGTGCCTGCCCCATAAAAAACATTCCATAAATGTTAGCTATTAATAGCTCAAAACTCACAGTTGGATCTCCTGAAAGTATTTGTGACCATGATGAGGTCTGCATGTTTGCAAACAGGATGTGATTGACAGTCAAGGTTGTAGTGTCCAGAAAGTCAGAACTTTCTTTGAGGACTCATAGGGAAAGTTCTTGTATAGAGTATTTGGAATAAATGTCAAGTGAAAAAGAGTGTCAGGGCTACAGGTCCAACTGGTTTAATCTCTCATAAGACTTTCTCGTTATTTGGAACTTACCCTTATTAATTTTAATATTTTGCCCTTTGAAAAACTAAGAGGAACTAGTTAATGAATTGATTTTTAAGTATATTTTATTGATTATGCTACTATAGTTGTTCCATTTTTCTCCTCTCCTTTATCCCCCTCTACCCTGCACCCTTCTCCCTCTGGCACTCACCCCGACCCTTAGTTTATGTCCATGGGTTGTACAATACAAGTTCTTTGGCCTCTCCATTTCCTATACTATTCTTAACCTCCCCCTCTGTTCGTACCTACCATTTATGCTTCTTATTCCCTGTACCTTTTCCCCCATTCTCCCCCTTCTCCCCGCTGATAACCCTCCATATGACTTCCATTTCTGTGGTTCTGTTTCTGTTTTAGTTGTTTGCTTAGTTTGTTTTTGTTTTTTTAGGTTCAATTGTTGATAGCTGTGAGTTTATCATTTTATTGTTCCTAGCTTTGATTTGATCTTCTTTTTCTTAGATGTCTAAGTCTCTTTACTACATTTTATATAGTAAGGGCTTGGTGATGATGAACTCCTTTAACTTGACCTTTTCTGGGAAACACTTTATCTGCCTTTCCACTCTAAATGACAGCTTTACTGAATAGAGTAATCTTGGATGTAGGTGCTTGCTTTTCATCACTTTGAATACTTCTTTCCAGCCCCTTCTTTCCTGCAAGGTTTCTTTTGAGAAATCAACTCAATAGTCTTATGGGAATTCCTTTGTAGGTAACTGTCTCGTTTTCTCTTGTTGCCTTTAAGATAATCACTCCTTATCTTTAATCTTGGGTAATGTAATTGTGATGTGTCTTGATGTGTGCTTCCTTCGGTCCAACTTCTTTGGGACTCTCTGAGCTTCCTGGACTTGCATGTCTATTTCCTTTGCCAAATTGGGGAAGTTTTCTTTCATTATTTTTTTCAAATAAGTTTTTCATTTCTTGCTCTTTCTCTTCTCTTTCTGGTACCCCTATGATTCAGATGTTGGAAGGTTTAAAGTTATCTCAGAGGTTCCTAAGCCTCTCTTCATTTTTTTTTTTAAATATTTTATTTATTTATCTTTATAGGGGAAGGGAAGGAGAGAGGGAGAGAAACATCAATGTGTGGTTGCCTTTCGTGCGTCCCCTGCGGGGAATTGGCCTGCAGGGACCTGGTCTGCAACCCAGGCATGTGCCCTGACTGGGAATCGAACTGCGATTGTCTGGTTCGCAGGCCCGCGCTCAATCCACTGAGCTACACCAGCCAGGGCACAATTTAGAAACAAAATAACAACCAGAACCGACAGAAAAATTTAACTGTATGGAAGTCGGACAGCCAAGGAGTTAAAATAGACACATTCATCCAGACTGGTAAGCAGGGTGGAGTTGGGTGGCTAAGCAGAGAGGGGTCGCAGCACAAAAAGCACTGGCACTGGGTGAGCAGGTTGGCGGCTGGCAGACCCCAGGCGTGGGGTGGCAATGGGCAGACCCAGCAAGGTGGCGATTGTGAAGCAAAACACTGTGTGCAAGGCAGCTGGCTGACTGGGTGGTGGTCCCACATTCTCATGCAGATAAACTAGGCAAAACTAGGGAGCAACATAGACCTCACAATCCAGGGTTTCAGCACTGGGAATTAAAGCCTCAAAACACTGATTGAATATACCTGTGGGGGTTGAGGTGCAGGGAGAGACTCCCAGCCTCATAGGAGAGTTTGCTGAAGACACCCACAGGGTCCTAGAACATTAACAAGCCCACCCATCCAGAAACCAGCACCAGAAAGGCCCAGTTTGCTTGGGGGAAGCGGCGGAAGGGACTGAAATCTGACAGAGAGTGGAGCAAGCGCCATTGTTCCCTCTCGGACCCTGCCCCCACATAGAGTGTCACAACCCAGCAACTGGGTTGTCCTGCCTGGGCTAACACCTAAGGCTCCACACCTCACTACATAACAGGTGCGTCAAGATAAAAAAAAGATGGCCCAAACGGAAGAACAGACCAAAGCTCCACAGTAAATACAACTAAGCAACAAAGAGATGGCCAATCTATCAGATGCACAGTTCGAAGTACTGGTGATCAGGATGCTCACAGAATTGGTTGAATTTGGTTGCAAATTAGATGGAAAAATGAAGGCTACGCTAGGTGAAATGAAGGAAAATGCACAGGGAACCAACAGTGATGGAAAGGAAACTGGGACTCAAATCAATGGAGTGGACCAGAAGGAAGAAGGAAACAACCAGAAAAGAAGGAAGAAACAAGAATTCAAAACAATGAGGAGAGGTTTAGGAACCTCCAGGACATCTTTAAACCTTCCAACATCCTAATTATAGGGGTACCAGAAGAGGAAGAGGAAGAGCAACAAGTGGAAAAGTTATGTGAACACATAATAAAGGAGAACTTACCCAATCTGACAAGGGAAATAGACTTTCAGAAAGTCCAGGAAGCTCATAGAGTCCCAAAGAAGTTGGAGCCAAGGAGGAACACACCAAGGCACACCTTAATTACATTAGCCAAGATTAAAATGAAAGAGAGAATTCTAGAAGCAGCAAGAGATAAGAGGACAATCCCCTACAAAGGAGTTCCCATCAGACTGTCAGCTGATTTCTCAAAAGAGACCTTACAGGCAAGAAGGGGCTGGAAAGAAGTATTCCAAGTCATGAAAGGCAAGGCCCTATATCCAAGATTGTTCTATCCAGCAAAGCTTTCATTTAGAATGGAAGGGCAGATAAAATGCTCAGATAAGGTCAAGTTGAAGGAGTTCATCATCACCAAGCCCTTATTATATGAAATGTTCAAAGGACTTATCTAAGAAAAAGAGGATAAAAAACATGTATAGTAAAATGGCAGCAAACTCACAATTATTAACAACCACACCTAAAACAAAAACAAACTAAGCAAACAACTAGAATAGGAACGGAAGCACAGAAATGGAGATCACATGGGGGGATAGCAACAGGGGGGTGGGAGGAGGAGAGAGGAGGAGAAGGTACAGAGAATAAGTAGCATATTTGATAGGTAGAAAATAGACAGGGGGAGGGCAAAAATAGTATGGAAAATGTAGAAGCTAAAGAACTTAAGACACATGAACATGAACTAAAGGGTAATGTGGGTGAGAGGGTGTGCAGGGTGGAGGGGAATGAAGGGGGGGAAATGGCATGATCAATAAAATATATTTTAAAAAATAAAATAAATGTAAAAAAAAAGAATTTGGTTCATCCTAAGTGTATTTTTAAATATTCTTTCTCAGTAAGTTCTTGTAGTGTTCTGTTAAGTGTAAAGTTACTATAAATATTCCTACAGCTGACAATACCATGATATGTTATCAGTTATGCCTCCCAAATAAAGAAGCTGGAAAAATTCATCAACTTTACCACAGTCAGTTGGCTGGGCTGTTTATTTATGGAAGGAATTTACCAGCATGGTGAGGCTTTTGCCTATCTGTAGAAAGTCAAGCAGGGAAGATGTAGTTGGTTGCATTTTTGTGGCCACAGAAATGTGATTCGTGCTGATGCCTGAATTATGAGAGCTAAAGGTTCTCTTAAAGTCACTCTAAAAAAGCCTTAAGGGAGGTCAGCTGAATATAGGTCTGCTGGGTGTGTGTGTGTCTATTTTAGCAGACTCTTGAGTACAAAGGACTTTTAAGTAAATATGTTAGTAGGTTTGTTAGATGTTTTTTAAAATGTAGTAAATGAAAAACAGTTGCCATCAGCTGATAAGATTTTAGTGAATTTCCGAAACAGTGAGATTGGATCAATGGAGAAAGTAGAAGTCAAAGCTGAAAGTAGAAGTTTTGAAAATGTACTAGACTCTAAGTAAGCAAATATGAAGAATTGCTCCAGGGTCTCCAGGGTGCCTGGAGCATTCATCAGTTTCCTGGCCCTTGCTCTCAATTTTGATCATCTGGTGTTTGTCCCCAGGATAAAGTCCAGAGAAATGCTTTCCAAATGCATTGAATAATCTACCTGTAGAGGGCATATATTTCCTTATAGTCTTTTCTCCACAGTGTTTAGTACATATAAATCAAATCATTTCATTCTCTTGCTTTTTAAAGGGCCCATTGCTTCTTAAACTGATCTGACCCTTAGTGATCTGACCCTTTGCCTGCTTCTCAGGCCTCATTTTCTACCCCTCATTCACTTGCTAACTTTGGCCTTTTTGCTGTTTCTCAAACATGCCTAGATGTTACCCTTTCAGTTTCTTCACACTTGTTACTTCCTCTGAAAGGCCTCTTTCACATCTTCTTATAGCTCTTCCTTTCCATTATTCAGATCTCTGATGAAATATTACCACCTCAGAAATACCACCTTATCTAAAATAGCTTCCTTGTAGTCACTCTCTGTTCTTTACTTTGTTTTATTTTTCATAGTTCTTGTTACTTGTGAAATATGAGATAGATAAATACTTACATATCTGTCAGACACAAGTTTAGGTACTGGGAATTTAGTGACAAATGAAGTCCCCAGCCTTAAGGAAACATATTCTAATAGGAAGATAAACAAATACTTACATATTTGTTTATATAAGTTTAAACAAATATATAAGTTAAGTCCCCCTTGAAGCTGGGGCTTCATTTGTCACTAAATTCCCAGTACCTAAACTTGTGTCTGACGTATAGTAGACACTAAGTAAATATTTTATAAACGAATGAATTTTGAGGTTAGAAAAAGAAGCAAGAATACTCTGTAAGCAACAGCTATAGACTGCTATTACAAAGGCAGAGAAAGCAAAAAGCAAAGTGAGTGTCCAGCTCCACTATTTCTTTCCAAGATATAAAACTCTGATAGCTACTCTCTCTGAAGTCAAAGGCCTGGCATAAGAGACCATATGTACCCCTGATAATGTATATGATGTTCAGAAGAGATGAGGACTCATATCCAGATAGCAAGTTACCTGCAGATTCTGCCTAACTGCATATTTTTTTCACCCTTCTTTCATAGGCCCTAGAAGTGGATGTATATAACTAGAACCTGCATTTAACAACAGGTATACAGAGATTCTCATCCACTCAGAGGAAAAGCTGTTTAATTGAAACTTCCGACTATAAATATTAACTAATAACCTAGATTAATTAGTCATTTGAGAAAAATTAATACTATAAGAGGTACCACATTCAACCAACACTAAAGAAAATAATGAATAGTATAAACTGAAGATTTTAAAAAAGAGCATTATTAGTAATATCAGAGGAAATAAAAAATGTAAATACTGATATTTAAAAAATAAAGAATAGACTAGCAGCCCTGGCTGGTGTAGCTCAGTGGATTGAGCACGGGCCTGTAAACCAGACAATCGCAGTTCAATTCCTGGTGAGGGCACATGCCTGGGTTGCAGGGCGGTTCCCTGCAGGCCAATTCCCAGCAGGGGACACACGAAAGGCAACCATACATTGATGTTTCTCTCCCTCTCTCCTTCCCTTCCCCTCTAAAAATAAATAAATAAAATCTTTAAAAAAATAGACTAGCAAATTAATAAGTATAAATGTTGAGTTGAAAATTTCTGAAGTCAAATGCAGAGCATGTCAACAATGATGGTAAAGTAAGAACCTCTGAAATTTTCTTCTAAGAGCAATGAGAACACTGGCAAAAATAGAATCAACTTTTTTACAACTGAAAATTAACCACAGGCTTGCAGCAGTCTAGAACATTTATTCAAGAAAAATGGCTGAATCTCAGCAAAAAAGTAAACTTTGTAGAGTTTTTAACTTGATTTGTTTCCATCCCCTTTCTCCAGCTCTTCGGTAGCCTTAAAAACCAACTGCCCCCACTCCTGGTGAAAACTAGCAGCCTGGAAGCCACTGGAAGGGGCAGAACAAGATTGGAGCTCCTTCAAAGCCCCATTCCCAGAGAATTGTCATTACTTGACTTGAGGGGAGGTTCCTTGAAAGACCTCCAAGACTGTGTTTGATCTGACTTGGTGCTCATCCTGTACAAATAGCCTTTTCCCCGTCAGGGTATTCACTGAAAACAATTAGAGACAGTTGTAGAACATACTGGCTGCCTATGGTAGTGAATAACAGTTGGGACAAACAATAAGCTAACCAAAAATCTAAAAAGAAAAGTCGAGGAATGCGATGTCCATAAGGGGACTGGTGAAGCTCTGATATATTTCTGGGAATCTAGAATACTGTACACATGTGTGTGGCTGTGTGCATGTTTAGGAAGGCCCTAAGCTCTCGGTTCTGGTTTATCATGATGCTCTGTGCAAACAGGTAGTGAAGGCTAAGGTAGAGTCATAAACTGACTGGCTCAGTGTTAAACACGTGCCCTAATATACATACAGAGCCCATTGGTATAGAATAGAAGATTTTGGTTCCAGGCATCTTAAGGCAATCTTAGTTTAATCATTAGCTGACCATTAAACTAATAGACACCTCAGTGGCCACATGTGACAGAGAGTCCAGACTCTACAGAGTTAGTTTCTCTATTTCCTTTTCTGATTTTATTTTTCTTACCACTGCTAGAATACTAATTTATTCTTATCTGTCTCTTCCTTCCAGTTAGAATATAAATGCAATGAGAGCAGGGACTTTGTCTTTTTTTGCACAGAGCTTTATCTCCAATGCTTAGAACAGCACCTAGTATATAAAATATTTCTTTTTTGTTTTTTTAGGATAAAGAGATTCTATTTTATTTTATTTATTCTTTATTTTATTTTATTTTTAGAGGGGAAGAGAGGGAGAAGGAGAGGGAGAGAAACGTGGGTCTTTTGCCTCTCCCACACCCACAACCAGTTACCTGGCCAATAGCCTAGGCATGTGCCCTGACCAGGAATTGAATGGGTGACCTTTTGCTTTGGGAATGACACTCAACCCCCTGAGCCAGTAAGGGCTCGTAAAATATTTATTGAAATAATGAATAAATGAATGACACTGATATCAATTCTCTATCTACTTTCTGTCTTCTAAAAATTTGTTGAGTCTTTTAATTCCTGAAAACACTATTTTTACTTTCTTTGTTGTCATGTATTTTATCTATTTCATTTTCTCACTGTTACATTTATGGGATGGATTTCTGGAGAGAGAATACAAATGGGTGTGCTTTGTCAGCTCTCTTGAACCAGAATATTATAATTACTGATTTTGATCAATGGGAAGTTCATTGAGAGTAAACTGATTTGGATGACGTTTGGGAGGTTACGTGGTAGAATTTGGTATTTTAAAGAAGAGTGTGAAATAACCACACACCTACATATGTTTAAAACCCTATACAAATAACTTGATAATCTGGATAAAGTGGCTATTTTATTTAATTATTTAATTATTTATAACTTTTTATTTTTTGAACAATTTTATTTATTTATTTTTAGAGAGAGGGCAAGAAAAGGAAAAAGGGAGGGAGAGAAACATCAGTGTGTGGTTGCCTTTTACACACCCCATACTGGGTACCTGCAACCCAGGCATGTGCCCTAACTGGGGAATTGAACTGGTGACACTCTGATTCACAGTGTAGTGCTCAGTCTGCTGAGCCACACCAGCCAGGGCTATTTTAAATTTTTTTTAATTTATTTTTTCTAGATTTTTGGATTTTATTCACCACCATCTCATTCCCATGACACTATTTTATTAAAATTAAGCCACACATTTAAAGAATTACTTAGGCCCAGTCACAGGAGAGAGGGAGAAATTATTTGCTAAAATTTTATTTGGGGATGTGTGGACAATCTTTATATTTGCTGTGAGATTTTAAAAACATGCTTTGATTGGTCTAATTTGGTAGATTATGTTTCTGTAGGCACATGTGGTTATACTAAATGCGATCTGCTGTAATTACAGTGACCTGGTGTATCTCCCTTTTATAATTATTTTCTCATGTATAAAGTGGCTATTTTAGAAAAATGTTACCAAATTTCACCCCAGAAGAAAGAAATTCAATAGACCAATAACAATGAAAATAATAAAGTTGTCTAAGGACTCTCCACAAAAACTATTAGACTCAGATATTTTCATAGGTATGTTATTTCTAAGAGCCAAGTAATAGATAACTACGTCTGCTCTAGAGCAGTGATTTTTCAACTTCTTTCATTTCATGGCACAAACTAATGATTAAAATTCTCTGGCACACCAAAAAATACATTTTTTGCTTATATGACAAAAAAACCCCACAACCAGATATAATCTTGATTTCTTCACACCAGATGGCTATTGTGTTGGCTGTTGTCATTTTTTCTTTTTTATTTGACATCTAAGGGAAAAGAGATCAATGCCCTCAACTAGTCAGTTAGGTATTGCATGTTTTAAAAATTCTTGCGGCACACCGGTTGAAAATCACTGCTGTGCAGCATGGGTAAAGAAGAAAAGCTTACAGTTCTTTAAAGAAAGTTAATTTAATGTTGATTCCAAAACTTCATGGACAACACAAAATGGGAAAATTTTACAAATACTAATGTAGGTATCTTAAATTCAGTATGGGAAAGTAGAATTCAACAGTACATTAAAATAATGTACAACCGTGGGGTTTCAGCTCTGAAATAAATGCTTACGTGGTTCAATATTTAAAAATCTATGTACATACTTTATTAATAGTTGAGAGAGCTTGGGCCAGGTGCCTGTTGGGGGTATGTGAAAGCAAATCATTGTCATTTCTCTACCTCTCTTTTTTCTCCCTTCCATTTCCTTTAAAAATAAATAAGCAATCTTAAAAAAAAAATAGATGAGACAAAAACCACATGATCATCTTTTTGATGCCAAGAAAGCATTTAACCTAATATCAGTTCCTGATGAGCATTCTACATATAATTAAAATCGATGAGTTCTTATTTCACACAATTAGGAAAAAACTTCAAAACCACTCTCATGTTTAGTGGGATGCTAGAAGCAGTCTCATTAATGTGAGGAACAAGAGCAGGATGCCCAATATTAGCACTGTTACTTAAATTATCCTGAAGGTATAAGCTAATATTCTTAGGCAAGATGAAGGAATAAGGTTTAATATTTGGGAAAGAGGAGACAAACATTTTGTTTTTTTTAAATGATTTTTATTTATTTATTTTTAGAGAGGGGAAAGGAGGGAGAGATATCAATGTATTGTTGCCTCTCACATGGCCCCCACTCGGGACCTGGCCTCCAACCCAGGCATGTGCTCTGACTGGGAATCAAACTGGCAACCCTTTGGTTTGTAGCCCGCACCCAATCCACTGAGCCACACCAGCCAGGGCAAAGATTGACATTTTATTTGCTAAAAATTATAACTCATTTTTGACAAAATATGCCATAAACAAAGACACGGTGAGAAAATGCATAATATAAGTGAAAAGGCTTAATTTCCATGATTTACAATGAGCTGATACCAAATATTAAACTTCCCAGTTTCAGCGTGGATCGGCGACCCTCATAGAAACTGGGAAGAAGATAATGACTAGGCAGTATACCAGAAATAAGTCAAACAGCTGAAAACACTTGTTTTTATTTGTAATTAAAGATATAAATCATGCAGTCTGGGATAATGTTTTCTTTATTGCATTAGGCAGAAATTTTAAGAGGTTGATGCTATTTGGTACTGGTTAAAAAGCACGAGGAATTGTGCACTAATTGTTGCAGTCTTTTCTGTAGGTGGTCAGGGTATATCAGAGGGGTAGAATTACCTAGGGAAAAAAAGCACATACATGTGTGTGTTTGTGTGTATTTATATGATGCTAAAGGGCTTATGCCTGTGGGTGAAAAAGGAATTTTCAGGTACCTCCAAAAGGTATGGTACAAAGGGGGCATTCAAGCCAGCATTATCAGATCCCGCAGAAAATGCAAATAAGATGTGGACTGAGGACAGACTGTTAGTGAAAAATCAGTTATGGCTTCTGTAGAAAAATGTCAAGATTTTTAATTTTGATGAAGTTAAGTTTAATCTTTTTTTTCTTTTTTATGAATTTGCTGTGGTCTTAAACTAAGAAATCCACTGAATTGTGAATGCCTTATGGAAATGATCCTGATTTATTCTTTCACTCTCAGTGTCTAGCAAGATGCTTAGAAATGCAAAGGGGACTGACCTTTGTTGAGGTACCTATACTATGTGACAGACACTATGCATGGTACTAGACTCTTCCTGAGTATTCATTGACTGAATTTGCAACTGAAACTGACTTGCGCAGGGTTTTATAGCTGGTAGGTAATAGAGCTGAACCTTTTTGATCCCGAATCCCATCTCTTTTCCTTGTAGTAATTTGCCTAATTAAATAGTAAGCTCCTGTAGTGCATTTGGAATGATTGCCTTTATAAGAATGTGATCACAATTTTCTTTGGAACATGTCTAATAAAGCTAGGTTCTTTAACAAGTTTTTGTACCCTTTTGGTATTGTATTATATGCCTGTGAGCTCTTTAACTATTTTTAAAAGAAAACAGTGACAATTATAATGATTCTTCAGTCAATGGTGTGGGCTTTTTTATCCTGACCTGAGGACATGTTTATTGATTTTTAGAGAGAGGAGAAGGGGAGAGAGGCAGAGAAACATTGATCAGTTGACATTGATCAGTTGACTTTCACATGTGCCGCCCCCCACCCCTACTAAGGATGGAACCCACAGCCCAGGCATATGCCCTGATAGGAATTGAACCTGCAATCCTTAGGTTTATGGAATGACAGTCCAACCAAGTGAGCCACACCAGTTAGGGCTGATGTGGGCTCTTATGTGAGTTTCCTCTTTTAAAACTGTAGAAATCCCTTTGGAATTCATCCCCCCCCCCCCCCCCCACACACACACTTTTTTTTCTTTTGGTCAGATACATGTTTTCATGGTGGTATGGGGTTTGCAAAGTGTTTTGCTATAGAATAATTCTTCTGGCTTGATAAGTGTATATTTGCTTTGCAGAGAGATTCTTTACTTGATTCATTGCCTGTCTCAGGTTCTTTCTTTTGTTCTTTCATTTTTTCTCTCTTCCATCCTTTTTCTGTTTTTGTCTTTCAATAAATGTTAGCTATTTTAGGTATCATTGCTTCTGAATTGTATCGTGTATAGCTCTACCTTTAGGGGATTAGCATATGGGTAGAATTCTTCTACCACTACTATTTTGGTAGGGAGAGAGTGTCTGAAGGTGGTAGCATTTAAAATTTTAAAAATAGTTTATACAGTTTGACCTTAAGTCATCTAACTAATGGGAAACTCTTCTGTTATGATATCAAATAATATAGCTGACATTTCAAATCTCTGTACTCATAAATAAAGTGTTTATTGAGCCAACTATGTTTATAATTTTGCTTTCTTATATTAGTTGTAGAATTTTATTCAACTTCATGTGATTAATTTTTTAAAAATCTAAAGAGATCCTATTATAATTTTGAGGTATAATTTACATACAGCAAATTCATCCTTTTAAGTGTACAATTCTGAGTTTTACAAATGCATACAATCATTTAAACTATCAATATAATCAAGGTACAGAACATGTCCATTGCCCCAATAAAGTTCCCTCGTACCTTTTTTTTTTTTTTTTTTTTTTAATTTTATTTACTTATTTTTAGAGCAGGGGAGGGAGGGAGAGAAGCATCAATGTGTGGCTGCCTCTCACACACTCCCTACTGGGACCTGGCCCACAACTTAGGCATGTGCCCTGACTGGGAACCAGCGAGTCTTTGGTTCTCAGGCCAGAGCATTCAGTCCACTGAGCCACACCAGGCAGGGCTCCTCGTGCCTTTTTGTAGCTAGTCCCTTCCCCAGTCTCCAGCACCTGGCAACAACTAATGTGTTTTTTGTTCTTATATAAAGAATGTCATATAAATGGAATTTTATAATATGTAGGCTTTTGAGCCTGGCCTTTTCTCTTTTGTCTTCTCCCCCCACCCCGGCCTAGAATAAGAAATACAGTAAAAAGAGCCTGACTTTTTCCATTCAACATAATGCACTTGAGACTCATCCAGGTTGTTCCATGAATTGCTATGTAGTATTCCATTGTATTAGATGGACAGCAGTTTATCCATTCACCAGTTTGAGGGACATTTGAGTATATCTATGAAAAAAGTCACTGTACACATTCATGTATAGGTTTTGGGGTGAACATAAGTTTACCTTTCATTTGGTTGATACTTCAGAGTGGGATTGCTGGGTCATATTATAAGTATGTTTATCTTTTTTTTTAGATTTTTATTTATTTATTTTTAGAGGTAGGGGAAAGGAGGAAGAAAGAGGGGGAAACATCAGTGTGTGGTTGCCTCTCATGTGGCCCCCACTGGGGACCTGGCCTGCAACCCAGGCATGTGCCCTGACTGGGAATCGAATCAGTGACTCCCTGGTTTGCAGCCTGCACTCAATCCACTGAGCCACACCAGCCGGGACAGGATGTTCAGCTTTATAAGAAACTGCCAGACTTTTCTATAATAAGTGTGCTATACCTTTTTGTTTTCATACCAGCAATGTATGTTGGTTCTAGTTGCTTTTCATCTTTTGTCAACTTGGTATGGCCAGTTTTCTTTTGTTTATTTTAACCATTCTAGTAAGCATGTAATGACACCTCATTTTTTAAAGGTAAACTTTTTATTATGGAATGTTATTTTGGAATAATTTTAAGTAGGGGATAATAAAATAATATTCTGGAATAGATTTCTAGCCATGCTTCAGAGATAGTAGAGAGAATTTTCATATACCCATTACCTAGTTTTCTCACTTATTTTTTCCCTCACTTATTAATGTCTTACATGGTACATTTGTCAAAACTAAGAAACCAACATCGGCACGTTACTATTAGCTAAATCCAGGCTTCCCAAACTTGGACTTCACTATTTTTTCCACTAGCGTCCTTTCGCTATTCTAGGATCCAATCCAGGATACCACATTACGTTTAATATAACTTTCTTTTAATTTTTATTTCTGGCTACAACATGTCATAACCAAATTATAAAAAACCACTACTAGTCTTAGTTCTGTTTATTGCAAGAATATATTTTTTAGTTCATATCTATTCCAAAATGCTATATATGTCATATACTCTCCTTTGGTGAATGAGTTTAATTTGCATATAGTCCTTTTTAAGTTTCAGAGGAGATTCCGAAGTTCGTGACTGCTGGCCTCTGTACATTCGATCTCTTCCTTTTAGACCAACCAATGGGAAATTGTTTCAATTAAGAGTCTTTATTAGGAAAAAAGAGTAAGTTTTTAAAATTTACTCTTCTCATTTACTTTATTGCTTGAAGTTAGTGTTAATAGCTTGTAGTGGTTAAATTAGCCAAGTCTTTATATTTTTATTCTTTTTAATCTATACATTTTAGTGTTAAGTGGCATTTTCAACACTGACATTAATTTTTGACCAACAGCAGTCAAACACATTAAGTAATTACGATTTCTTTCAAAATATGTCTTTAATATCTGACATATTCTACCTTGTATTCTATTTTAGTATTCTGGTTTGAGATATTTTGTGACTATTTAGTGTTTAGAAAGGATTTTAGGGCTCCGTTTAAGACATACACAACAAAGAAGGCCCCAAAGAAAGAAACAGAGAAAAAAGTCATTTGCTGAGTTAGAAAAGTCACATTTTTCTGATAACAAAAATTTCTGATTGTCTGTTATCGTTCTATGATCTGTTTAAAATGTTCTTGATACAGTGTTTAGCTCAGTGTTATAATACAAAATTAAAAATGAAATGTTCAGTAAATGCTTTTATGGAGAAGTATAATACTTAATATAAAAATGACTATATGAGAGAAATACAAACTCAGGAACTTGAATCAAAATGGAACAAAATAGGAGCTTCAATTTTGAAGCATAGTTTGCCTACTATTCTTAGTTAAGATCCACTGGAAGGGTGGACTTGTGTATCTTTCAGGTTTAACTCGAGCAGTAATTTTTTTTCTAGCCAAAACACATCAAACAGTATAGTGATTATATCCTGATTTTTAAATGCTGTTTTACAAAATAGTTACATGTGCTCCTCAACTTATAGTAGTTCTATCCTAATCAACCCATTATAAGTTAAAAATACCATAAGTCAAAAATGCATTTAATATACCTAACCTACCAAACATCATCGCTTGCCTTAAACGAGTTGAGAACACAAATGCTGGCAACACCCTGCACGGTGGAGTGTTGGTTCTTTACACTTGTGATCATGTGCCTGACTGGGAGCTCCTGCAGCATCATGAGGGTTTTATACCACATATCACCAGCCTGGAAGAAGATCAAAATTAAAAATTCAAAATACGGTTTCTATTGAACATGTATTGCTTTCGCGCCATCATACAGTTGAAAAGTTATAAATCAAACCATCATTAAGTCAGGGACTGTCAGTACTTGAGTTTGTTCTCAAGTCATTAGATCAGTAAGGCTTCTCAAGATCCATGAAACACCTGGGACTGCCAGTGTTACTACTAGGTTAGCTGGGAATTTCTTCCACTATAAATTTAGGGCTTGGCCGAGAATGAGAGCAAGAGAATGCTAACTTTGTAATTATGTGACAGTCCTATTAGGCAAATTGTCCAATTACTTGGAAGGTTTTTTAGTGTTCTATGTTCACCCTATTCTTAATGTTTGGAGGCATTTTTGCAGCTATGTGTTTAATGATGTTCTATTTTATTTTTGTATTTCATTTCCCACCTTTGTCTTCAGCTTGTGTATTTCGTTCAGTGGCCAAAAGGCCAACAAACTCAAGCAGAGCGGTAATAGCAAAAGTGAATGAAAAATAAAATAAACTTCTTTGCTATTTGTATTAATTTTCCGTGAGTGCCATAATAAATTATCACAGATTTGGAGGCTTGAAACAATAGAAATTTATTCTCTTACAGTTCTGGAGGCCAGAAGTCTGAAATTGAGGTGTTGGTAAGGCTGCATGCACTTCTTCCTTAGGCTTTAAGGGGAAAATCTGTTTCTTGCCTCTTCCAGCTTCTGGTGGCTGCTGGCTGTCTTTAGCCATATCATTCCAATTTCTGCCTCCATCTTTATATTGCCTTCTCAGTGTGTGTGAGTTAATTTACCTCTGCCTTTCTCTTGTAAGGACATGAGATGGTGTTTACGGCCTGCCAAGGATAATTTCATCTTAAAGTCCTTAATTTAATTACATCTGCCAAGACTCTTCCAAATAAAGTTAATATTCACTGGTTCTAGGAATTAGGATGTAGATCCTCTGTCCCTCCCTCCCTTCCTTCATTCCTTCCCTTTCTTTTTAATTTAAAACTTTAGCCTTCCATATTGGTAGTAACAAAATAATTATGGGCCTGTATAGTGTAAGAAATATATGTAGTCAATAATGTTATAGTAAACATGTATGGTGCCAGTTGGGTACTGGAAATATCAAGGGGAACACTGTGTAAAGTATGTGGTTAACCATTGTGCTATACACTTGACTCTAATCCAAAATAATACTGAATAGAAATTATATTTGAAAAAATTAAAAATTAAAAAAAAACGGCTTTGGCCTATTAAGGGGGGAGGGAAACCTAATAATAGCTCCTGACCTCTAAGAAAGTAGTACCTGTGCTATGATCCCTTGCTGAAGATATGATATTAAAATTGGAAATAAAGTTATTCCTTGCTTTTTTTTTTTTTTGGAAGGAAACTTTCTAGTTAACACAAACTTTAAAATGATAATTTTCAAATTAGTTAACAAAACCTAGTAAAGAATTAAAGTTCTGATTTAGGCATCCCTGATGAGAAATGGGAAAATTGAAGATTAAAAATTTTTGTGCCTCTAAATATATTGAAGGTTCTTAATGAACTGGTTTAGGTGAATATTTAGAGAAATCAAGAGCCTGGAAATTGTGTTTGATTGAATGAATATTGAATGCCCACTGTATGCTATCAGATACTAAAAAGAAGAAGGTGGTCTCTGCCATTGTGGAATTAGGATCAAGAATCCACAGGAATCTTATAACCAAGGGAAAACTAACAGTTTTAATAGGATTAGCTGTATGATATACAGACCACATTAGAGGTCAGAGGAGGACTTTTGAAGATTTCTTAATGATTAACTAATGAAGTAGGGAAGTCTCTCACTAATAACTTCAATGTTTTAGGAGGTTGGGAGATACTTTGTTTTCTAAAATGATGCTTATCTCTGACTGGAAATGGTAAAAACTTATTTTCATATACCTTGCAATTAAAATTAACCTGTTTCACTAACTGTAGATCCAAGTCTGTATGTTGTAAATAAAAGACTTAGAAGTCGTAAAGAGAACACAAATTGTTATTTTTGCTAGACTGTACAGAAGTTAAAAAACAGCATAAAAATAATCTCATTTGAGAGTTTTAGGAGATCCTTGGAGTGCCAGGTAAACACATTAAAAAAGTTTTAAGTATATACATTTCAAACAGTTTAAAACTTTAAAAACGTGCTATTATACTATGAAGTCAAAGTCATGTAACAGAATAGTTGCAGAATTAATGAAGGAAAAGGAATAAATAGCCTAACGTAATACTAGGAATGCAGTTTTAAAAGAGAAGGTTGCATGTTCAGTTCTGAAGGGAAAAAAAGACAAGGGAGTTCAGAATCTTGGATTCTGCTGCTGGTTCTGCAGCTTATAGACTTCATGAAGCAGTGCCTTCACACCTTTAATTTTAGTTTACCCTGAAAAAGGGTTTCCTCTAACAATTTAATACTCTATTCCTTGTAGCATCATATGTTATTAATTTTCTTGCATTCACAGAATGAATAGTTTCTGTCCAGAAGGGTAAAACCAAATATGAAATGTCTTCTGATATCAAATTCTTGAACTATTAGAAGTTGAACACTTTTGCTCAGAATCATAAAATGAAGCAACCCTGGGTTTGTGTGCAGGGCCTAACTTGACTTCTTGTGAAAGAGATGACAGCAAGAAAATTAAATGAATCTTTCTGCCTGTAGTATTGTTGTAAACTTAAGATTTAAAGTAATGTACCTAAACATTTTATTGTACAAACCTTAAGCATCCAGCATAATATTCCTTTGTATCTGCTTTTGATTTTTAACAAATTATATTTAAGCTATTATTTTTCTACAATTAATGTAAAATCTTATTTTTTCACATTTTAAGTGAGCCTGTACTGAAATAGGTTATATTTTTTCATTTTATTTATTTTTATTTTTTAAAGATTTTATTTATTTTTGGAGGAACAAATAGGAAGGACACAGGGACGAGAACTAAGGGGGGGGTGGAAATGGGAGGGAGGTGGGGAGCAAGGGGCGGGGGAGGCTGGGATGGGAAAAATAGACAAAAAACTGTACTTGAAAAATAACTAAATAAAATTAAAATAAAAAAAAAGATTTTATTTATTTATCTTTAGAGGGGAAGGAGTGAGGGAGAGAAACATCAATGTATGGTTGCCTCTAGTGCTTTCCCTGCTGGGAAATAGCCTGCAGGGAACTGGCCTGCAACCCAGGCATGTGCCCTGACTGGAATCGAACCACGATCCTCTGGTTCGCAGGCCCGAGCTCAATCCACTGTATATTTTTCATTTTAATATAGACTGTTCAATTGTAGAATCACAGCATTGGTAAACCATTCTCCACTTGTTGGTTTCTCATTTTCATTTCTGTGAACAGACTTTCTCTTTAAAATAGAGTTAGCTTCTTACCCCTCCATTTAACGTTAGGGGAAAAAAACAAAAATTCTTTAGATCACGGGCAATTTTATGACCTCTTTTATACTCTTTAACCGGAGAACAGTTTGATTTTAAAGTTGTGCCTGTTTCCTGTCTGCCCTGAGTTAAGATAACTAGGTTTTGTTGTTTAGATTTATTTTTGATAGTTTAATAGGTATGGAGTAGTACCTTAAAAATATTAAAATTTACTTAATAGTGAGAATCTTTTTTCCCAAATGCTGATTTGATCTTAAACTGCTTGCATCCTTTGATGGATGAATGTTAGCCATTGTTTGCCAAATAACAGATGTTCGGTAAATGTTGAATTGGTTGGGTTTATGTTGTAGACATTAAAATTTATCTATTGTAATTATTGAAGGTATTGCTTACATTTATTTTACTCTTTTAATTTTAGATTTGTTATTTTTTTCATTGCATGAAAATATTTTACGTGTGTGACTGGATCTGTTGATGAGCTGCTTACATTTTTATTGCTCAGAAATTTATCTCATTCCACAGATGAGATAAATGTTATTCCATTTCTTCCACTATTTTTTAATACTTCTAGTTATTCATATATTTAAAATTAACCATAGTGTATGATGTGGATATGTTTTTCTCCACATTGATATTTGTTTTTTTTGACAATACTTTTAAAATATTGATTTTTCTCCACTTATAAGTACTTTTTAGATTTGATCATTGTTCGGTATTTCTAGTTTCATAGGTCTTTTTTTTATTGTGGAAAAATATACTTAACAAAAATTATTTTAACCACTTTTCAAGTATGGTATTCAGTGGCATTAAGTACTTTCACAAGGTTGTGCAACCGTCACCAGTAGCCTGTAGTCTCTTTACTTGATGCATTTCTACTAAACCTGGAATGTGATTGCGGTTGTCCTCTGGCAAATTTTTTCATTTCTTAATCTCAGTTGCCCTGTCCATAGAATGAGGGTGATGCTTCCTGTGTCTTAGGAGAGTTGTGGAGATAAAATTAGGTAAGAAACAAATGTAAAAATACTTGGTGTATTATAAATGCTTGATCAATGATCTCGCTCTATCCTTCCCATTGTAATTGGTTTTAAAGACTGGCGTAGGGAAGATATCCCCAATTGCCTCTATTTGTTCTCCTCTCCTCCAGGATATTGTTATTTTTGCCTAATTTTCAGTAAGAAGTTTGTAGGTATTAGAATAAACTTTTGTACTTATTTGAAAGCTAATATGTATGTTCTGTAGATTACGAAGCCCAAATTACTAATTAGTATCATCTTCACCAACATATGCTGCTAATAAGCACCGTTTTGCAAGAGACCACAAAAATTAGTTTTGAAACCATTTTCCTGATTTTGCCTTAAAGCCTCCTAGTTTATAAATTAGAATTTATTTTGAAGAGATGCCTTTAGGCTGTGTGTTTGGTATTTTGGGTGTTAAGACACTTGTTTCTGAATTCCTTTGTAGATTCCCTTTAGAATAGATGAGTTATTGTTGAATAACAATACTTGAGGCAGTCGTCTTAACGCCATTTGAATAGGGTAATTTTGCTTTTTGTTTTCATTCAAGACATACAAATAATTATATTTGAAGCCACCTTGCTAAACATTTGCTAATTATTTCTTTTAAATACGGAAGTAACCCACATATTAATAAAAACCTTAAGTGGTTATAGACCACTTTTTTGTAGTTCTTTAGGTCATTATTATTTATAACTTATATGAGATATAATTACGTTTGGGAAAGATGCTGTTAACTTTCTCCAGGGAAACTTCTGTAGTATTTTCTTTGGTGTGCTCTGAAAATTTATATATCAGGTTCTGAAAGGGGTAGTAAATAGACTTCTAAAATACAGTGTAGTTAATTAATTTAATAATCATTCTCTTAAGATACTTTTATGTTAAAGAATCTTTTCCTTTTTGTCTTGAGTTTCTTTTTTTGGAGTCAGGTAAGTACTGATTCAGTTTGCATCCTGAGTGAGCCTCTTGGATTTCATAGTAGAAGAGAATAGAGTGATACATGTTTACCTTTCTTTAGGAAAATCCAACTTAGAAAAATTTAAATTTTGAAAGCAGGTACTAGAGTATGATTTTTATGTACTAGATGCATTATTTACATTATAGAAGCTTCCATTCCATAGATACCAGCTTCCATTTAATTTTATGAGCTACTTGTTTTCTGTTTAGTACTCTATCAAAGGTACTCAGTAACTCCTGAATAATTCTGCGCACATTTAGCTGCATGCAAGTTCCCCTTTTAGTACCTATCGTCAGGCTGTTTTGCTCTATTTAAACATTTCTCTTGATGCTGTAATTAAGAGTGATATACACTTTGTTTTCACTGAAAAAAAAACTGACCTTGTACTGTGCTTTTAAATATTTATATATATAATTTTAAATTTCCTTTTCAATATTTAAGAGCTATAATTACATATTGAAGTAACCTAAGTTCTTGCTTCTGGCATTTACAACTATAGGGTAAATAATGTGTTGAACTTGATACAAAACAAATTATGAAGTTGGAATTGTTAGAAATTTGAAATAAAATATTTGTTACTAATTATTTGCCTTCGAATTTGTAAGGATAAAAAATTGTGGCTGCCATATTACAAAAAGGTCTTTTATTTATGAGCATGTGAAGTCACAGTATTTAAAAGTGTGCAATCTCTTTGACTCAAACCAACGTTCTGCATTTTCTTATTCTCAGCATTTGCAGGTAGGGTAGTACTATTTTGTTCTCAGTTGTAGATTTTTTTCCAGATTTCTGTCTATGAGGACATATACTAACAAACACCAAAGAAGGGGGATAAAACAGCTGTATTTAGAAACCAGTTGTAAAAACTGAAACTAGAAAATTATTAAAAGACATTACTTATCCAAGTGCTTTATATGTGCTAAAAACAAAAAATGAATTCAGAGACTTTAGTAATTTCATTGGCTGTTGGCTAAGTTGTAATTATACTAATTTACGTTAAGAATCCACTTTCCACATCTATGTCAAACCATTATATGTTGGATATTTAAAAGGTGAATCTCATTGAATGTAGAATAATGTCAGGTTACCTTAATGGTGGGGAAAAAAAAACAAACTGAAAACTACAATTAGATTAAACTGTAAAGCTAATACATGGAAATGAGAATACTAAGGTTTGTATTTTAATTCCGTACTTTTTGTTATTATCAAGTACTCTGTCACTGTGCCTGTGTTACATAACACTTCATCTGGTGGCTCGTAAACCTGACTTTTGATTGTAAGCACATGTCACTGTAGAAAATGGTTTGAGATCTTAATATTAAAAGTTGTAGCACCTGAGTCAACAAATATTTAATATCTGATGTTCAAGTAACTAGGCAAATTTCTGTACCCTCTTCCCCCAAATTTTAGTTGTTTTTTAAATTCAATGTGGAATTTCTTCACTCTTCACACTTTCATGATAGCAAGGTCACCTGTATACCTATTTAAAAAAAAAAGTAATGTATTGATACATGCTAGAAATATGGTAAAGACTTGTGCTTTTGTATTTAGTATGTTCTTGTGTTTCAGGTCTTTTAACATAATTTTTTGGAAGTGACAAATATTATATTGATGGGAAGTATCTTAGATGAATATTGTGATGGAATTACGTGCTTTATGTCATTATTACTATATTTTATATACAGATGTACCAGAGTGTGTGTGCATACTTCACACATACCACAGATAGCAAGTGGAATCCCAGAAGATTCTGTAATAAATCATATGCTTTGCTTGTAGATTGCTTTTTTGTTGCTGTTTTTAAAAGTTTTTTACTAACTATAGAAATTATCTATGCCCTTCTTATTCCCCTAAATTTAAAAGGTGAGAAAATAAAGGTAATTTTTAAAGACAGAAACAACAAAGGAGGCTTATTTGCATAGAAGCAATGGGAGAGGTAGAAAGGAATATCTTCTAATTGTTCTCTTAAAGAAGGTTTTATTGCTACTTAACCATAGAATTTGTCTCAAGAAAAACAGAAAATTAGTCCATTTCCATTATAAAAATTACTATAATATACCATATTTCTAAAAAGCAAAATTCAGGATTTTAACATTTCATTTTATATAGCTTCAAAAATTTATTTCCCCACTATGAAGAGAAGTAGTTCTTGCCTTGTAAAACCCATAACCCCTTTTGATTAATTAAAATGTGTTCTCCTTTAATGTTCATATTTTTAAAATAAGTTAGTTTCTGTGCTTAAAAACAAAATTAAAGTCATGTTTTTGAGTATCCTTTTTTAAAGAACAAAATTTTTCTAACTTTCCTCTTGCCCAGAGGTAGATTTTATAACCCGTTCCCTATGAGAAGGAATACCCCTCCTCCTTCCTTGCCGACAATCTACCAAAGAAAGATTGCAGCTATTGTATAGTTATGGCCTTCAATTAAGTAAAACATGGGATATTATCACTTTTTGTTCAGATGAGAGCTGGTTATACAAAAATTGAACAAATGAGGTGTTAAAGCCATTACAATTTCTTGATGATTTGGCTCTGGTTTTGCTCGTTCTTACAGGATGAAATTATAGGTGTACATTATGTTCATTTAGGCAGTATTAAAATTCCATGAAGTAAAGAAAAAACATTTCAATTTAAAAGTTAGATATAAGTTGGTGAAACAAAAATGTTTCATCTTCCATAATTGTGAGTCAGTTTCATATCACATTGATTATGCTGTTCTGGGTAGAGCAAAACAAGTGCAGGGAAGATAGTGCCTGTGAGCTTTAGTAACTGCGTAATTCTGCAGCGCTAGTTACCTACGTCAGGTAGTAATGACAACTTAGATTTGAGGCTCCGTGTATGAGCTACACGTGAGTTCATTAAGTATCCATTGCTTCTGACCTTTAAACTTCTTTTTCTTTTGACATTCTAGATCAGAGCAGGGAGTAAAGCTGTGTCAGAGTTGGACATTTCTGAATCTGTCTCCCTTAACACATGTTTTCCCATCTGGAGTGCAGCGCTGAAAGTGTGTTGCACCAAGATAGAGCAATAGAAGTGGTGGTATCTTGGTATAACTGAAGTTTTTTCTTTTTCTTTTCATGTTTATCTATTTTTATTACTTCTGCAATAAGAGTCTTTACTTGCTTTAGCTTTATATACTAAGTTGGTTACAGTGGTTGGTAGAAGTGAAAACAGGTGTGACCTTGATTAAAAGCATAAGCGATCACATCTGTTTTGGAGAAGGGCTAGTTTCATTTTGTTAAATAGTCATGAAGTTTTTCTTTTTTTATAATGTGTTTAAGTTTTCTAATGTCTGTAGAAAATGTCAGACACAATAAGGTGTTCTTACCAGAACACTTGGTAAATGTGGGACTTAGAGTCCTATTATTATTTTTTGTTGTTGTTAGTTTGAAAATCAAGACAGGAAGAGCAGGATCTAAGAAGGTAAAGATTTTCCTGAAATAATTGGGTAGGCAATATATTTAGAGGAGCTCATTATTTCAGACTAAAATTGGGCTCCAGCTTTACATGATTATTTTTCCTTAATTCTAAAATTCAGTTTTACTTATTTATTTGCATTATTAAAGTAGATCCAGAGAATTGAATTTTCCTCGAAATTCATTATATATATAGATAGTTGTAGACAAAGTATTTAATTGATATTCCAATTTGTTTAAAGTGATTCTGTGTGTCTGTGTTAACAGTTATGTAAATGTTCCACAGTAAAGCAGGTTAGATGTTATCGTAACTTACTGACTTGCTAGGCTAGTTTTTATCATTAAAAAATGTAACTCTACTCTTCAAAAAATTGTTCTAGTTATCAGCACGTGGCTGTCATTGTAAAATATTTAACGTAATAAGCACTAGAGTAACCATGTTTTAAGTACAGCAGAGGTGGTTCCACGTGTTGGCTTTTGCAGGGTATTATGAACACCATTGTGTACACCTATTTTGACTTAGTGCAGCATGTCAATTTTGAAAAGCCACGTGCAGGTTTGAGATTTTGAGATTGGAACTCACGTGGAAAGCTTAGGGTAGCAAAATATTTAAAAAATAATTTGCTGATGGCCTGAATGATAATGCTTTAAGGTACATAAAACTTTGAATCCCCCCTCTTTTTTAAGCAGACTGTGAAGACTGCTGAGAGACACTTGGGATCCAGTCACATAAGTGTAATAAAGAAATATTAGTCCTCATGGAGGAAGAGCAAGATTTACCAGAACAACCAGTAAGTATTTCCTTTAACAATTTAAAGTTGATTGTAGAAAAGTTAATTTTAAGAGATTCTAAATATTAGTTATACTGCAGATTCTAAATGAGAAATAAAAATAAGGTAAAGACTCCTTAGTACTTTCCTTCTAAGAAAATAATTTTTTGTTCTCAAATGCACATTTTGCTAACAATGCCAAAGAGTCTGCTTTGAAAATTCAGCATTACAAAGTTAATATTGTATTTGGAAAAGTCATTAAAAAATCAGTGGATATTTCCTTTTAGAGCATTTGCTGGGTCTGATCTGTGGCCTGGGGAGGTCACAGGGAAGGGCAGAGCAGCTGGCCGGTGCTGTGGGCGAGACAGCAGAGTGTGCCGTGGGTATCAGTCAAATGTGGGACAGACCAGGAAAAAAAGAAAGAACAAAAAAACCAATGGCTATTCTTAAAGTTTTTAGAAAATAAAAGAGGACATCTATTTACCAAATAGTATATACCACTTCTGACAGGACATTTAGTTTTATCTTGACCTAAATTTCCCTTACCAATCTAACTTGTAGTAGTTGAAGACAGTATAATCTGACCACTAGCTAATTCTTAAAAAGATAACATCCTAGAGACTAGATTAAATTCCTGATTTCTTTTTAAATACTTAGTATAAATAAATAAAATAATTTTAAATGTCCACAAGTGATATGGATTTATTACCTTGCATTACTTCTTGGGTTTTTTTTTGGTCTATTTTTGGAACCTTAGCATTTAAAAAGGAAAGCAATAATAATCATTCTCTTAAGATACTTTTTTTCTTAAGATTTTATTCATTTGTTTTTAGAGGGGGAGAGAAGGAGAGAAACATCAATGTATGGTTGCTTTTTTGGTTCATCCCCTGCTGGGGACTGGCCCCTGCTGGGAAGTGGCCTGCAACCCAGGCATGTGCCCTGACTGGGAACCAAACTGCGATCGTCTACTTCGTCTACTTCGCAGGCCCGCGCTCAATCCACGGAGCTACACCAGCCAGGGCTTAAGATACTTTTATGTTAAAGAATCTTTTCCTTTTTGTCTTGAGTTTCTTTTTTTGGAGTCAGATAAATACTGATTCAGTTTGCATCCTGAGTGAGCCTCTTGGATTTCATAGTAGAAGAGAATAGAGTAGTACATGTTTACCTTTCTTTAGGAAAATCCAACTTAGAAAAATTTAAATTTTGAAAGCAGGTGCTAGGGTATGATTTTTATGTACTAGATGTATTATTTACATTATAGAAGCTTCCATTCCATAGATACCAGCTTTCATTTAAATATTATATTAAAGTCCTTTAGTAAGTTTTTAATATTTTTCCATACATTGAGAAATGTATACTGATGATTAGCATATATTGCTGCATGTAACATGCTCCCCGGTATAACACATACCCACGGTTTTGTGCACATTATACACGAGATTGTTATACCCAAGTAATCATTATACCCATGTATAATGCACATCTTTATTTTTCCCTCAAAAATTTAGGCAAAGAAGTGCACATTATACATGGCAAAATATGGTACTTTGCCATTATTTTTTTTAGGCCTCTCACTTAAGCATAAAACTAGGAAGACATGAGCAATTGGTAAAACAACCTTTTGAAACATTTGAAATGTCATTCCCTAGCCCTAGTAAGACAATAATCAGGGAATTGTAGGGTTGAAAATCATCCTCAGCAGTGCTATATGCTATACGGACAAATAGCTGAATTAGAGGCACTAAATGTGCCAAGGAAAATTACATTATTGAGTTTTTAATGTAGTAAAAGGTCTAATTGTAGTTTCAAAAGACTTACATAAGTTGTTGAAATGAGTATTATTGTTAGTTACTCCTTGCCTATTTAAGGTAATGAGAATCGTGAGGCTGGCCTGCTGGTGGGTCATCTTTTCTGCTCCGCTTCATTTCCTTGCCATTTTTACTCACTTTCTATAACATAACTTATAAAGCCTGATTTTACTTCAGAAGAAGGTAAGCAATTAAAGCACTTTAAAAACAAATTTTCTGCTGACTGTAAATGGTGATTGTCTTGGGGCATCATTTTCTTATTGATTTGTGCCTGGGTCTTAATTTATAGAGGTGATTGAGGAACTACACTGAGAGTTCAGTGCCATTTGAAGGAAACATTTAATGTTAGTTACAGTTCTCTTAGAAACTAGAGGCATGGCATGCCACACAGGGCCCCTGGGGAGACTGGGCTGAGAGGGAAGCACCAGTTTTGATTAGGAGGCAGAAAGGAGATAGGGAAATACATAGATTGGGCTACTTTTATTGGGGTTTCTGCAAGCATGGCGATGCAAGACAAAGCAGGGTAAACAGTTTAGGATTGGCTAGCTTGAATAATTCCAGGGACTTTGGTGTATAGGGGCTGTCTCGAATTATCTGGTATCCATCTGGCTCTGAGTTGATTTAGATCAAGGGACATACTGATCTGGTGTGTATGAGTTATAGATAAGGAAGGTGTAGTTCAGAGTATGGGCTCAGAGGAGATACAAACAATTTTTAGCTCTCTGATTAATGGATGCTAAATAAGTTCTTTGTTCCCCCAAAACAAAGAACACATACTGTTAAAAATAAATAGGAGAGTTGAAAATTTGAGTGGAAAGAATGCTCCTATACTAAGTTGATGATAATAAAGCTAAGATTTTTAACCCTACTGTTTACCTGTATGTAGAGAGAGATGTTGGGGATCTCTTGCCTTTTTCTTACTGGATTACCCCACTTTTGTTTCTCTATTTCTTACTTGCTCTGTTTTAAGATTTAAGATTTGTTCAGGTCCTTGTAAATAATGCAACATAAATCCTAGCCAAAAGGTTTTATTTTTCACTTTCCTTTATTGCCAGTCCTCCATTTTCTGCAGATATGTTTTTTTCTCTGTCTTCACTATTTACCTGCGCCAGTGTTTTTCGCCCAGTTTTCACATTTTTTTTAAACTACTCTAAAGCAGCTCGTATTATTGTCCAAACAGGAACTCTTTCAAAGAGTGAAAGGGGGCACTGACCAGACTCAATTTGGGATAAGAGGTATAATCCAAGACTATTTCCAGCAAACCGGAAGCACTTAAAAAACTCCTTTGTGGCTATCAGGGGTGCTCTCTAAACTCAGGTTTTGAAAGAACATTATATGCAGAGGAAAAATAATTTAGAATATATATATCAGACTCAATATTCAAAACTCATTTTGTTTATTATTATTTTTATTTACCCATTCATCTGTTCATAGATACTGGGGTTGTTTTCACTCTTTGGCTGTTTTGAGTAGTGCTTTTACAAACATTCACGTGCACTCATGTTTTTGTGTGGGCATATGTTTTCATTTCTCTTGGTTATAGAGCTAGGAATGGAATTTCTGGATTATATGGTAACTCTGTTTAACCTTTTGAGGAACTAGTACTAAAGTAGCTGTACTATTTTACATTCTGTCATTTTCTGGATTATATTGTTTGAACCTGTACTTTTGTAATCCAGTGAAATGTGTCTGTATCCTTTGAATTAGTTTAACTGCCTCTGGTGCCAAGGTAGTACATGCTTTCTATCCCTGATTTGCACAGGGACATGATTACCCAAATCAAGACAGGCAAGGGGCTATGAAAGGTAAAAAATTAGCCCTGGCTGGTGTGGCTCAGTGGATTGAGTGCCAGCCTGCAAACCAAAGGGTTACCAGTTCAATTCCCAGTCAGGGCACATGCTGGGTTGCAGGCCATGTCCCCAGTAGGGGGCGCTTGAGAGGCAACCACATATTGATGTTTCTCTCCCTCTCTTTCTCCCTTCCTTTCCCTCTCTCTAAAAATAAAGAAATAAAATCTTAAAAAAAAAGAAAAGTAAAAAATTAGCTGATAAAACATTATCCTCTCCCACTCTTTTTGTTTGGTAGGACTTCAGGTATATTTTCTTCTTTTCTGTTTCTGGGTATTTTTTATAATACTGAGTTGGCACTGTAATAAAGAAGTGAAAAGGAATGGTTTTTGCTTGAAAGGCCTTTATAGTATGTTTTAAAATTCTGCTCCAAGAGAGACTTTTTTTTTTTTTTAAAGATTTTATTTATTTATCTGTAGAGGGGAAGGGAAGGAGAGAGGGAGAGAAACATCAATGTATGGTTGCCTTCGTGCATCCCTTGCTAGGGCTAGGAACTGGCCTGCAGGGAACCGGCCTGCAACCCGGTAAGTGCCCTGACTGGGAATTGAACCACGATTGTCTGGTTCGCAGGCCCGCACTCAATCCACTGAGCTACACCAGCCAGGGTGAGACTTTTTTTTTTTTAGTTGATTAGCTAGAGTGCTCTGTGGTTCTCCTAAAATTCAGGCCAACGTAAAATAGATTCTTCAATCTCGAGTTTTCTTTGTGTGGATTACTGTTTAAAGACTAGAGACTATTTTGGTTACTAAACCACCAGCTCAGAAATTACATTTCTTTGATCATGAAGAGGGTCTTTGGGTGAGCCAAGCATAAATTCATCCCCATTATTGGAAAATTACATTATTATCTGACATGTAAATACTGTCATCTTCAAGAGGGAAAGGTAGCACATTTTATAACACAAGCCTGCATTTTTTCATTTGTGAAATTATGGAGGGCAGATAGTTTAATTTTTCTTCTCTTTAGCCTTGCAGTTTCCATTTTCCAACCTTATTAAGTCAGCTCAGCCCTGGCTGGTGTGACTAAGTGGATTGAGTGCCAGCCTGTGAACTGAAAGGTTGTAGGTTTGATTCCCAGTCAGAGCACATGCCTGGTTGAGGGCCAGGTCCCCATTTGGGGCTGTACAAGAGGCAACCAATCCATGTATCTCTCACACATTGATGTTTCTCTCTCTCCCTCCTTTCCCCTTTCTCTATAAATAAATAAATAAAGTCTTTTTTTTTTTTTTTTTTTTTTTAGGGCTGTTGGGGAGGGGGTGGGGAGGATGGGGAAAAGGTATTGGGAACAAAAGGCAATAAATTATAGGTACGAAATAGATGGGGCGGTTAAGAATAGTATGGGAAATGGAGAAGCCAAAGAACCTATATGTACGACCCATGGACGTGAACTAAGGTTGGGGAGAGTGCTGGTGGGAGGGGAGGATACCAGGAGGAGGGAAATAAAGGAGAGAAAAAAATTGGGACAACTGTAATAGCATAACCAATAAAAAATATATATATTTTAAAAGTCAGCTCATTTTTATCCTACCCCTTTCAGTGAAGTCACATTGTATGTTTGTTAAATTCTTTTGTCACAGTCTGTGTGTCAGCCTGGGGTCCCTTGACTGCCTGGTTGGTTTAAGGTATTTTTTTATCATATGGAAGTTTGGAATTTTTATATAATCAGTATATTTTCTCCTTTATGACTTTTGAATTCAATATCATATTTAGTAAAGATTTATTTACCTCAAGTGGTTTTGTTTTTTTCTTCTGTAATTTTGTTTTTAAAATTAGAGGGTTTCTTAATCCTCTTTTTCTTTATTTTATATTTGTTGGTACCTAAAAAGCTTAAAACAACATTAAATGTAACATCTGTTGAGATACCATAGTCAAGGAACCAAAAATGTTTGGTTGTAATTATTGTATTATCTTATGAGAAATAGATGTCCTTGAAAAATTTTATGAGCCTTGTATTTATTTTGCTTTTAGTATTTACATTGTCTTGAGGAACTACTAGTAGCCACACTGTTTTACATTCTCTCTGTTTCTGGACTATGTGTTTGTAATCTAGTGAAATACGAGTATGTGTGTATCCTTTGAGTTCATTTACCTGCCTCTAATGCCAAGGTAGCACATGCTCTGTATCCCTGTCTTACAGGGGGACCTACAATTGCCCATATTAAGGCGCATACTATATGAAATGTTAAATTTAAATAATTTAGCAGCATTGTTGCCTAGTGTTAGCCTGAAATACTTGTATGTATTCATAATTTGTATGGCCAAGCATATTAAACATGCCTTTATTATAACTAGTTATTCTAGCTAGAGAGCTCTATCAGATTATTTTGTAACATGAAAGCTGAGAAATCCATTAGCAGTGTTAAACATTGTTTTTCTTCATTTGTGGATTAAATTGTTTTAATGTAAATGTTTTGACCTCAGAAGGAATTAGGAAAGATAAAAATTTGGGGGAAAAACAGAATAGTGTGAAGAATATTTTTAAATTAATGGTAACCTAATATGAATTTATCTTCATTTTTTTATGTGTAGGAAATTTAAGTATAAAGACATTTCTGGTAAATAAATTTTGAATGGATGACATCAAGAGTTCCATATTTGCTGTTTGATGATTTAATTATATTGTATATCTGTTAAAATTGTATGTCTGGTAAAATTAGTTTGTATTCAAGTTTAGATATTTCATCCTTATAACAACCCTGATAAATATTTTACCTTGAATCTGATAAACATTTTTTCTTTAAAATTAAAACAAATGTCCATCTGATAAACAGTTTATCTCTAACTCAAAAATATAATAAGGGTTAATTAAATAAATCTAAGCAAGACAAGACAGTTATCCTGAAATTTATTAGTTAATGTTAGCCCAACATTGAGTAGCTAGATGATGTAAGAAACAGATCACTACATTATTCTCTGTGTATTTATTTTTGCAGGTTAAAAAAGCCAAGATGCAGGAATCGGGAGAGCAAACTTTAAGGTATATAAAGTTGAATTTCCTTTTAATGATTTACTTATAATTTTTTTCACATGCTGATGATGGCACGGTTTACGTTGACTACCCTCTTTGTGGTTTTTAACATCAATCTTTACATTTTGAAATTATTTGGTTTAAAATAAAAATTCCCTCCAAAAGTTTGTTCTTGCAAAACATAAGTGCTGATTTATTTATTTTTGTGTATTCATGATTTATTCCACAGCATGTACCAAACTCATGTTATCTGTCAGAGCCTGTGATATATGGAGGAGACACAGGGGTGAATGTCCTTTAGTCAGATGTAGAGAGTACGAAACGGAAGAATAAGCAGAAGTAAGGGAAGTGCAAGGGACTAGACATTAATTACCAAATAGGTAAGGGATGCCTCGGTCATTAGCTCCACTTCCCTTATAGAAAAGGGGCAGCTTCTGTGCACCTCATGCTCTGGCTTCAGCAACACTGTGGGTTTTAGTTTCCCATGGTTCTTATCTCCTGTTGTTTGTTCACCAACCACATGAACCAGGAATTGTATCACCTCTGTGCAGTTTCAAGAATCCTACTCTTTTACTACCATACATTATATCCGGCCTCATTTATTCTACTGCCACACTTCCCATATGTTTTACTGTATACTTGCAATTAAACGACATATCATATTTTCACTATCAACCATTGACCCTTTTCTCAACAAAGACTTTAATATCTTTTTTATGCTGCTTAAATTATAAGATCTGTTACTTCGGTCTACCTTGCAGGTAGCCTTAACTGCCTCCCCTTTTCCTCCGTGTCATACTTCCCTGGCAAAACCACAACCTTTGTTAAATGCAACTCTCTACCTCTTATGTCTGTATTTCTGATCACTGAGCATTGAGAGGAAACAGCACCGTGCTGACCAGTCTCCGTTTTCAGTCACGGTTACATTTCAAGCAGGCACTTACACATTCTTGGTAGCCCATCCACCTTTCCTGGTATGTTTTATTTCCAGATCTCTAAAATTGTCTTTCTTCCCTTCTTCCCTTTCTCTCAACTGAGGAAAAATTGAGCATTCAGAATATGCCAGAGGAAAAAACTTTATTGATA
The DNA here is from genome assembly GCF_021234435.1 of Artibeus jamaicensis. Lineage (NCBI taxonomy): Eukaryota > Metazoa > Chordata > Mammalia > Chiroptera > Phyllostomidae > Artibeus > Artibeus jamaicensis. The sequence continues at coordinate 14,183,869 of NW_026522057.1, forward strand.
TTATGCTCCAATATTAGAAGTTTGTTCAGAAAAGATATGAGAGCTTTAAGCATTTTGGTGCTGTGTATTTTTTAAATGTAAATAAGATTTCTTAAAAAAAAATCCTCTATGTAGAAACTAGTCTTCGTGTCATCTTTCCAGCCATATGGAGCCTCTGGTACAGTGCCCTCCATTTCGCCCTAGAGTGGAGAACAGCAAAGTAGATTTCTTTCTAGGGAACATGAGTATAGGAAGGGTGCCTGGACTGGGGAGAGGTTGTAATATAACAATACTAGCTATAGTTATATTGTACTTATTCTGTTTTCCTCTCTGCTCTAAGTACTTTTTATATATTAACTCATTAATCTCTATAACAACTCTGTGAGGTAGATTCTATTATTACCTCTCCTTGACAGTCGAAGAACTAGGTCACAAAGAAGATCAGTGACTTGCCTAGAGTCACAAAGCTGGATTTCGCAGAACAGAATATAAGCTCAAGCAGTCCGGGCTTAGAATCTGTACTTCTAAAGATTATGCTACACTGGTAGTTGAGGGAATAATTGGAGAGTGGAAAGTAGGGTAGAAGGAAGAGGAAGGACATTGCAAGTAATGACAGTTGGTACCATCTCCTTTCGAATTTCAGTGAGAATCCCCTTGACATCAAAGTGTCTAACACCATGACTTGTCCTCTCAGTTTACATGATTTGTCTTTTGCAATTTATTTTACTTTTCCTTATAAGTTAAACAACAACAAAAGATGTTGCTCATTTGTGGGTATACTAACAAATTAAAATTTATTTATTTTTAATTGGGAGAGAAGAGAAAGCCATTTTAAGGTTCAGAATCCCTGGCAGCAAGCATGTATAACTTGAAAAAACATCTCAAGTTATTTTGAGAACCATTGTCTTAAAGCATTTTTAGGTATTGTGGAATTTTTCTTTTACCACATTGTCTTGAGAGAAAATCTGACTTGCTTGTGACTTAGCTGGAATTTCTCTGATACAAAAACTGTAGGGGTCTGGGGATATGAGAAGGATGTATAGAATGCTGTGCGTACTAACCCTGGTCATAGCTCTTCAGGTAGTTGCTAAAAACCAAGAATAAGGATATCATGAAGACTTACTTTGCTCTTTTCTTGTATAGCCTTGGAAGAAGTGGGTTGATTTATTAAATTTAATTTAATTTTAGCAATGCAGCACATCAATCAGGGGCTAATTTATTCATTCTGGTTCTCCCAGTCAAGTAAGCAACCCCGAAGTCAATGATCAGAAACCTGAAACTTCAAGCCTTGCTTCAAACCTTACCATGTCAGAGGAAAGTAAGTACTATGTTCTGTGCATAACAGAAGCAGTATTTCTATAAACCAGGTGAGGTTGTTCAGGTGAGGGAATCAAACTGGCAATCTTTTGGTTCAAAGGCCAGCACTCAATCCACTGAGCCACAGCAGCCACAGCTAGGCCTTGACTCTCGATAATCCTTTTATAGTACCCAAGTAGTGCAAAGATCCAGACTCATGCATTTCTAGAAAAGTAAAAATTGGCCTAAGTCTCCTAGGATATTTTATTAATCTCTTTTAGAATTAACTTAAATCAGAGGAGAAAAAGGGTTTGGGTTTTTGAAAGTGCTTGTTGGCAGAGAAGGAATCATCATGTAGAATTCAAATGGATTTACATTCTTTGTGATTGACAGTAAGGACTTTAGATTTAATTGAGATTTATTTCAATTCTGTTAAAATGATTATGGATGAAGACGACCTCCAAATTTCCAGTCTTTATTGTTAGACCTTGAAAAATGGCAATGGATAAGATCTGATATGATAAACTTGCCTCACTGTTGGGCATGATTATTCTCCTCATCTGCTCTTGACCAGAGTTCCCTTTTTGGGTAAGATACTGAGGGAACCCAGCCAGACATAAATTTAAATGGTTCACTCCTAGTCCCTGTTTATAATAGAGCGTTCTTTTTTAGATGTTGAAGGAAGTTCTCCAGCAGTTCAGTAGTCTGGTATAAGCTCTGTGACATAACTCAGTCTACAGTATAGGCTGAAACAGTGCCTAATGAATAGGGTTTTGCTGTCTGTCAGACTTGAATATTTACAGCATTTATCTGAGATGAAATAGTGAGGGTCAAGCCTTCACAGCATCTATTCCAGAAATAGTTGAGCTGTGAAAGTCTCTTTACTTGCTAGTTTAACAGAGCATCTCATCAGTTCCTCAGGTCTGTCTCTGCTTTGCCAAACTTAAAGCTTTTACCACAGAACTGAAAAAAATAGTACAGAAGTATATTTATATCTTTCTGCTGTTGATTGTACATAGCAGCAGCAACAATTCTCTAATAAAATCAGATATTTCCCCCTAAATCTGTCTTCCTGAAAGTCATTCACATGGCCAAAGTAGAGAGTAAGCACCCAGAGAATGAGTAAGTTGAAGATGTATAATGTGGTTTCCCAGATACGGATCATGCTTCTTAAGTTTGCCTATGAGCATAGCCGAGAACTTAGGTTGCTTCATCTTTGATTTTAAATCAGTGAAGGGTGAAGGTAGAGATCGGCTGGTATTAGCCTTCAGCTTTTTTCCATCCCCCTCACATTCTAGTTTCTTTTACTTTCTAAAAGTCTCCAAATCTGCTATTAGGAGAGTGAGGTATTTTCTATTACATAGTCTTTATAAATTTTTATCCAAGCTGTATTCTCTAGTTTAGTTTGAAAGACTGTACAGTGAGATATGCAATTTTCTCATTTCATTTTTGAAATGTTCTGACTTTTCTCCTGGTGATATCTTTTTCAGTTATGACGTGCACCGATTACATCCCTCGCTCATCCAATGACTATACCTCACAAATGTATTCTGCAAAGTAAGTCGAATAATTGTGTCGAAATCCATATGCTTTTTCTCTAGGTTCATTGCAAAATTTAACTTGATATTTAATTTATTAAGTTGACATTTAACTTATTTTCACCTCTCTTGTTCTCTCTGTCCCCACTTTAGTTTTTTATTCCTTCCAAATATGGAGTCTGTAAGATCCTTTTAAAAAGTAGACGGTTTCCCAGAATGGATCACTGTCACCCAGAAACCCGCTCTAACTGAGTAGGCACTGAAAGTGAAAGATGCTCTTAGTAATCAGAGCATATTACTGATTGACCTCTGATCATTTTCTCCTTCCTTTACCTTGACAGATCAATAAGAAGGACTTCTCAGCCTAATCTCTGTTCAGTTCCTTGTTTAATGTCCTCAAAGTAGAAGTAAACTTGAGGTTAGTCAGGTTTATTAGTGAGTTGAAGTCAGTAAGAGGCATTTTGAGCCATTGAGGGGTTAAGACCAGCATTTAAAATTGACCAAGTTTGTCATCTCCAGGATGAATAGGTGCAGAATGGTGCATATGCCAAGCTACCATTGATGACAGTGAGCCTACACATACTGTACATAATCCTGGGTTGGTCAAAACGTTTTATTACATTTTTCCATTTGATGGCTCTAGTAGTGCTTAATGGTCTTTAACTTCATTCAAAGCAATTTTGTTAGATTGTATTATGACACTTGTCATACCAGTGTGCATTTACAAAAAACTTATGAAAATTGGTGAATTTCTGTGCAGCTATTTTAACATTGAATATGTAAGACAATACACATCATCTTCGGCATCTTGTGCTTTGTTTTTTCAAGGAAGGTAAAAATGCAACTGAAATGCAAAAACAGATTTGTGCAGTGTATGGAGAAGGTGCTGTGACTGACTGAACATATCAAAAGTAGTTTGTGAAGTTTCTTGGTACTGTTGACATTTTAGTCAAATAATTCTTTGCTGTGAGGCTGTCTTACACATTGGAAGATGTTTAGCAGCACCCCTGGCCTCTACCCACTAGAAGCCAATATCAGGAGATAGCCAACATACTCAAAATATCCAAATCAAGTTATTGGTGAAAATGAAAAATGTGTCCTTTATTTTACAGAAAAACCATGCAGACTTTTGGGCCAACCCAATACCTACAAGTCTGCATATTACACTAGGATACGTTCTTATGTGCCTGGGTGATGCAGGACACTAGAAATTGGTAATAGGGGTGAGTGATGCCTGTGGTGCTGTTGTGAGAGAAAATTGGCATCTTCCCCCTTTTGTGCTCATTTGTACTTTGATTTTGCATCAATTAAAAAATACCCTCATGCCCTGGCTGGTGTAGCTCAGTGGACTGAGCACAGGCCTGCAAACCAAAAGATCGAGGTTCAATTCCCTGCCAGGGCACATGCCTGCGTTGCAGGCCAGTTCCTAGCAGGGGATGCACTAGAAGCAACCATACATTGATATTTCTCTCCTTCCCTTCCCTTCTAAAGATAAATAAATAAATTTAAAAAAAATACCCTCATGAAGAAGTTAACTCAGTGAGTTTTCCAAAATCTAATCTGGCATTAACACTAATAGCATCCTTGGGCCAGTTATTTTCATGTGATTTTTTTGTGAAATGGCTCAACTTGTTCTCTGAGATCATTATGAAGGCAATAACAGAATACTTTGAGCTACAAAGACACTATATGATTAAGAATACAATTGTCGATATATTTGGAGATTAATCACTACAGTTTTAAGTAATTCCCCTTGCAATTTGATTAACAACTACAACCTGAGCTATTGCCTGGTCTCAGATCTGGCTAAGAATAATAGGAGTTTTCAAATTCAGTCTCTCAGAATTCACTGAGATGGTAATATCTTGCCTATTGCAAATTCATTTACTCATTCAGAAAAGAATTGCATATGTGCCGTGTTCAGGATACCTTATTAGCTGTACCTTGTATCCTAATTCAGATCTGCTTTACCTAGACATCTATTTCCAGTTTTTCCCCTCGTAATCTATTTTACAAAGCATCATCAGACTAATCTGTATTAAAGAGCAGCTCTGATCTTGTTGGTCTGCTCAGCAATTTCAGTGACTCCCACTTGTTCCTGATTTGTCTGAACTATGCTGGTCTAATATTCAAGGTCTTACATTTTTCTCTCTCACTACTTCCCTTCCCTTTATGTACTTCCCTTAATATAATCTATAGTTTTTGCAGGCCGAAGCCCTTGCTTTCCTCCCTCTGTACCTTTTCCAGAGTTTTTTTGTTTTCCTAGAATACCCTTTCTCTCCTATTCCTGTACATCCTGTATGCTCAGCTGACACATCACTTCTTTATTGCCTTCCTCCATTTTCCTGCCCCCCAAACCTTTTAGAAAGGAATCTTTTTGCCGTCTGAAACACCCGTTCCCTCCATTATTTAATAATTATTACTTATATGGCACACAAAACATTTTTTGTTGTATTATAAGTACAACATAATTCACCATATAATATAACTTATATCTAAAAATTCAGTGCATAACATGAATGAAATGACCAGGTCATCTAGCTAGTCTAAATTCCCAGAAGTTTCACTGCTGACTTTAAATCCCTAGTTAAACCCGATGTGATTGGCAGCAACTAGTAAAATTATACTCTGGCTTAAATATCATGGAGGAATTCTGAGTCTTAACTGGACTTCCCAGATTTTATTAGTTACCTGGCTCCTGTTTTATAGACTTGATCTGGCAATATTGGGGCCCACTCCTACTCCCTGTTTTCTAATGTAGTTGCTTGCCTTTTCTCTACCAGCCTCACCCTCTTTCCCAAGCCCTGCTTTCCCTCTTAAACTGTTAGTTTGGCCCAGAGGGTTGAGTGGGGAATGAGAGCCAGTTGTGAATCCTGTTCTGTCTAATTTTCTGTTATTTTAGGTTTTATTTTATATGTAGAATAAGGGCATAAACAAGTTTAATCCACCCTTGTATCTCACATAGGGCCATGCACATAGCATACCACAGATGTTGATAGCATAGTAGTTGGATCTTATGAGGAAATTTGAAAATACGAATTTTTCATAAAATTATTTCTTAGGTAGGTTATAGTAGAACCTGGAAAGGAAATACTACCTTTACTTTCTGACCACAGTAAGACACATTTTGTAGAAGGTTAGTTTCTTCATTGCTGATTTTTTGCATTTAATGGTATTAGTTATTTCTCCTGTTTTTCATTACTGAAATCACCCGTGCATGTTTTTGTTGTCTTGAACTTTTCTAGACCTTATGCACATATCCTCTCAGTTCCTGCTTCGGAAACTGCTTATCCTGGGCAGACTCAGTACCAGACACTACAGCAGTCTCAACCGTATGCTGTCTACCCTCAGGCAACCCAAACGTATGGACTACCTCCTTTTGGTAAGGCATCCTATTATAAACAGTTTCTAAGTATGTTGATTTTTATCACCCAGAAACTTTGATCTTTCCCCAAAAACCAAGCTAGCTGATTAGGAAGCAGAGAGATGAGTTGTTCTTTGCAGAGCACCTACTGAATTACAGGTGTGGTAGAAGTTGTGCAGGCAACTTTCCAACAGTATACTTGATGCGTGTAATATAAAATCATAATTTTTCTGTACTCACTTCTCTACCAAGGTTAGCTACTAAAATTTCCAAGGTACTAAGTCTTGAGTGTAAGGCTTGGACTCTTTTAAGTAATTGTGGAAAAGCTTTGAGAAATTGCTATTGATTTTGCTTACTTTATACAAAACATGGTACCTTGGTTAGGTAAGCATAATAAATATGTTTTGAGGTGACCAATTTTTTGCTAAAGCCGGGTAATGTAAATGTCCACATAGAATATGCCTAATGGTGGAGGAAATCCCCAACTTTGTACAAACTTATGTGCATAGAAAGTTTTGTTCTTTGGTTTTAGGTATCTTGGACATGAACTATAAATTAGAATGATTTACTAAAAGACAGTTTGAGATTCTTTGGACACTTAATATACGCACTGTTTTTCTTTGTGTATGTAAATTGATAGATATATTTAATGTGCTTTATTACCTCTTCCCTGCTTTCCTAGAAGTGGTGTCAGAAAATTGAGAATACTGTGTTATTTTAAAGCATGCAACGTATTAATAAAATTGTATCTCTGTAGTCTTTACTGAAACTATCTGGGAATTAGAATAATCTTCCGAACAGATCACCACAGATTATGGATGTATTAGTGTTGACTGCTTTTGGTTTCTACATTGCTACTTTTCCTGGCCCGCTAATCTTCTATGATAGTGACACCTTTCTTACTCTGAGGCATTCCTTGGCGCCTGATAACTACTAGAAACAAAAATGGGGGTTATGTTTCATGATGCTGGTTGTTGGTAACTGCACAAGAGAAACGGAAGCGCTCATTTCTGCGTTTGTGCTCCATGCCTCCGTGCCTGTCAGTTTCAGCTGGTATACTAAAGTCTTAAATTTGTGATATATTTAACTGGCCAAGACTGAGCAGTCCTTTGGAAGTAGAATTCTCTATGATTATGTTTGTATTTATTTCTTTTTGTGTATATTAAAGCGGAATTTTCATTAGCTGGCTAACAATAGGCTAGCAGATACAAAGTATTTTCACATTGTTTTTTTAATTCTGTTTTGATTTAAATTTATTATTAGCAAGCCAAAGCCCTTTATGATATTGTTGATCATTCTTATTGTTCACTGTTAAATAAAACTCCTGTTATAGCAATGTGGGTGTAGGTCCTAGATATGATGGTATCTTTTGTGATCACTGTGTTTCCCTTGTATTAAAGAAAAAAGGAAAATTCTGTAAAATAGATCAGTCCTCATTAAAAACTTGAAGGACCTGTTTATGTTGTGAAGAAATAGTGGTTATAGCAGACTCTTTTATTAATCTGTTTTTGTTTACTATTTGGGCACCAGGGAGACTTGTTTTATAAAATCATCTATGTGTATTTCAGGAAGGTAATCATTAGTTTAATTTAACTTTAAATATGAGACTCACTGGAGAGAGATTTAGGTTGGGGTAATACAAATGATATATATAGCATATTCTCATTATTTATAGAGGACATTATAAACAGATGTTTGCAATACTGTTTTTAAAACATTTTCTTATGTGTTTACATGGCTTTTTTTAATGTGTTCACCCAAATATAAAACACTTCATTTCTTCTTGTGAAGATTTTGGAAATTTTGACATCTTAATGCTTCCTGTTAGCACTAGAACTAGATTAGCCAATCTGTTATTTCAGATGTAAACAGGGCTTCAGAAAATCTAATTGTAATATTGTCTAATATGTATTGAGTACTTACTGTACTAAGCAATATGCTAAGAATAAGTACTTCACACTTTACATTATTGTCTTATCTAATCCTCTCGAATAAGAAGTAAGTAGTAGTGTTATCCCTCTTTATAGATGAGGAAATAGATTTAAAAGGATTACGTGACTAGCCTGATGTCATACAATTAGTAAAAATGCCTAGGATTAGAATTAAACCCAGGTCCATTTAACTCCAGAAGTGCTCATAGTTTACATCAGTGATTTTCAGCTGGTGTGCCACAAGACTTTTTAAAACATGTGGTACCTATTTAGTCAAGGGCACTGACCTCTTTTCCCTTAGATTGTCAAATAAATAAATAACAACAGCCAACACAACAGTAGCCATCTGGTGTGAATACCCCATATTGAACCGTAAATATGTAGGTCATATAATAAAGAGTTGCATCTTGTTGGTCACATTGCATAAGGTTGCATCTGATTGGTTAATTCCTGGTACCAGAATCCTTATATATAAGTATGGGCACCTGATTTTTTAGAAAGTCACTTTGGAACAAAAATGGTAGGTAATTACTAGTATTATTTATTTTTTATAACTCAATCAAAATTATACCTATTTTTTTGTCAGATTGACAAAAATACGTTTTTTTGGTGTGCCGCAGAATTTTAGTAATTAGTTTATGTGTGCCATGAGATGAAAAGGGTTGAGAATCACTGGTTTAGGTCTGTATGGAAAAGGTAGTCTCAGAATTGTTTGAAATTTAAAATCTTCCTCTTCAAGACAAGAGAAAGACTAGAGGAAATCTAGGAAGTCTATGAGTAATCTTTAAAAGTAAAGGAACAGTGGTCCTGTTATTTTTTCAGAGCTATCTAGAAATGTGGGATGGTAGAAAGAGGATTAGTTGTTCAACTTCCAGTGAGACCTGAATGTGTGAGGAAAGGGTAATTTATTTTACGGAGTTCATAGAAGATTGCCTTAGCTGCCACTGTTCAATTTCTTTTAAAAGAACTTTATGTGAGATGGAGGTCTGACTATATATTAAGAGCCTTAAGGATGGTCATACCATTTCCCTCAGTAATTTCACTTCTAGGAATTTATCCTATGGAACTAATTAGAGACATGCATAAAATTTTACTACCTATTATATTCACTGTATCATTATAATAGCAAAAAATTGGATGCAGTGTACAATCAGTGGAAAGGTATGTTCTATTGCAGTGAATCCATAGAATGGAAAACTAGATTTTCCATTCTATGGAAAATTATACCATGTAGCCATTATAAATCACATTCTTAAAGAATATTTAGCATCTTGGGAAAAGAGATTTTTAATTGAAAAAAAGCAAGTATATAAAACTTAAAATACAATATAATATTTCCAGTTTTAATTTTTATTGTTGAAGTACAGTTTTCTGCCTTTTCCCAGTTTTTTTTTTAAAGAATATGTATATAAAGACTAATTTGGAAGAAAAAATGTGAAGTTAATAATACAGGTACTAATCAGTTTGATCTCAGAACCATGCAAAGCCAGAACTGCCTGTATTTTTTTCTGTGTGGTAAGACTGAATTTTTTCCTTACACATATATTTTCCTAATTTTCTATAATATACATCTACTTACTTTATAACTAGGATAAGTAATCAGAGTAAATTACTTAGTATTTATACTGGTTCATACCAGTCAGCTATTAAATCAATGAACCAAGCTGTTCTTCCATGTGTTTTTTTTCTAGCATTAACATGTACCTCAATCCCTAACCAAACTAATCTCTAAAGATCCACTACTCTGATATGTGTTACTATAAACTGAACTGTTCGGGTTAGTTTGGTTGTTGACTAACCCATAGTGAAACATACTTGTGCTCAGAGATGTGGGTAAAGTTTACAGTAAGACCCCCATGTGGGGCAGCAGGAGGAAAGCACTCAGAGACAGACTTTCTTACCCATCGTTAGTTAGACCAAGTGTTGCTCCATATAAGACTTTCTGTACATGAAATTACTTAAGAAGCTTTGTAGTTGTAGACATAGAGCAGTGGACTGGTAGTAGTCAGGAAAACGGTTTGGTTTCATCGTTTGCTATGGGCAATAAGTCATGCTCTACAGAAAAATTATACCATGTATTACTTGGGGTTCTTGGAAAGATAGTTTTAAAGAAGATGCTTATTAAAGAGCAGGGCTACAGTAACACTGGGGGCAGTATCCATGTTATCTTTTATTTCTCTAGTCTTCATAAAATAATTATATGTTAAATGTTTACTTCATGTCTCTGGCCAAACACATTCAAAACTACCTATTTCCCTACTTGTCTTTGACATTTTGCCTTAATTTTTGACCGTATATAAAGGTCCAGTTTATAGACCCTTTACATTTAGAAACTTTAAAACAATACTAAATAGACTAGCAAAACTAGTCTCAGTTAATATTTTTAATACTAAGGTGGCATTTTAGTACAGTGTAGTAATAAACATGTTCACAAATCCAACACCTCTGGTTCAGAACCTATTCAGAAAAAAATCACATTGATTACAGTTGAATCTGAAAGTTTTTATGACATTGAAATAAATTTGTTTACTAAAAGTTGTAATACCACCCTGAATGATGGCATTAATATTCAGATTTTACATTGTAAATATTTAAAGAATAACATTCTCAAATACCTTTTAATTGACGAAAATCAGATATAGTAAGAACTTTGGCTCTGTCTAACCTGGGCGAGATTTTTAAATGATCATGAACTGTGATTGTGTCTGGGGCCAGTGGTGGCGGGGCAATCCTCCTTATTCATGCCAGAGATGTTGATGTTCCTCAGTCTCAAATAGGTCATTTTGTGTGTTTAATAGGTAAGAAAAGAATATGGCTTTTTTTCTTTTAACGCTTTGATTTTGAATCAAGGCAGTTACCATGTCCCATTGTCACCCTTTTAAAAATTTTCACATCTCCCTTTACGATTCTTACAGTAAAATTTATAACTAGGATAAGTCATGTCCCATTGTCAGGCTTTTAAAAATGTTTACGTCTCCCTTTACTATTCTTATATTTACTTTTTTGACAAATTTTACAGGTCTGAGTTATATTAAGATATCTCAGTGCCCTGGTGAAGCAGAGGTTCTTATTATTAAAGCATCATGTTTCTATAAATTCCTTATCATATTAGAAGTAAACGAAATGACATAATGTTGAATTTGAAGCTGCCGCTGATGCTGGTATTGACTTCTTATCTGGAATGTGATTGACACACTTCTTGAAACAAATGATCAGTTTCAACTACACTGATCCAGCAACCGTAGCTATTCAGAACACAGTGAACAACCAGCTAGTAAAGTTTTGTGTTTTTTAAAATAAATAGATTTTCTGTAGGCAAAATTATCACAAAAGCTATTCACTCATAAGGGCATCCTTAGGCTGTCATGTAGAAGCAAAGCTTTGTCTATGACTTCCTAGTTTACTACAAATGAGAAGGGAGATAGATACAACCAGAGGTGGGAGATGATCAAGAAGTGACAGATCACAGAGAAAAGACACAGTGGTACAAGAATCTAAAAATCATAGCACGTAATTGAGTTCTATTTAGTACTAAGCAAATGTCTTCACACATCACAGTAGCCTCTGTTTCTGTAATACATATAGCACAGCAGAATATGATCTTCTGGCAATAATTGTGAGAAAGTCTAAAGGTATGCTCTCTGTTTTTTTCCTGCTAAGAAGGCAGGAAAGAATATAAATATATTTTAGAAAGATTGTCACTCAGGAGCATTGTGATAAAATAAAGTAAAAATAAACAACTATGATGTCTATCAGTATGAAATAAATTTATATGTTCTGACATGGAAATATGTCTCTTAGAGGTATATGGAAAAGCCAATTGTGAAGTGTGTATAATATATTTTTAATTTTTATTAAAAATAAGAAAAAACAGTAGTAAATCTATAGAAGAAACCTGAGTGATTCTTACAGAAACTTGATAGTGGTTAACTCTGGATGATGGGATTATGTATGACTTTGTTTTTTCTAAGTTACATATTTCTGTAATGTTTTCAATTTATATAAATAAGCAGGTATGTCTTTCTTAATCAGAAGAAATAAAGGTAACAAAATAACCAGCTTAAGAAAGGAGAGAAGTATTTAATACATTTTAGAAAGAGTTGGTGCTTGTTGCATGGGTAAGTGAATTTTAAACTTACGTGGAATGTCTACCACTTTGACAGTGCAGATAAGTGATTTATTGCTGTACATGAACATAGGCACTCTTTACAACAGATACTCTGGTTGGGTGTCAGAAGCTCTTTTTTGAACCCTGGTCAATTTCCCCCAACTACTGAAATGAGTATATATATATACCTCTCTCTCTCTCTCTCACTATTGGGGTTTTGACAACATTTTTGTTTCTGTGGCCCCGCTCCCCAGCTCTTTGAAATTGTATTTGCTTGTGGAACATAAGTGAGAGAATCAATAATATTCTCTTACAAGCAAATTTGTTTTTCTTTTAAGATTTAGATTTTAAACTACTGGCTGATATTTGAAAGCATAACCATGCTCCTCAGTCCCAGTGTATTGTTGTAATTGGTCCAATTTATCTGATTCAGGTGCATTGTGGCCAGGTATGAAACCTGAAAGTGGTTTAATTCAGACTCCATCTCCAAGTCAACACAGTGTTCTTACCTGCACTACAGGGTTAACCACAAGCCAGCCAAGCCCAGCACATTATTCTTACCCCATTCAAGGTAAATAGGCATGGATGTGTATGTTTTTTTTATTGTTGTTGGGTTTTGTTTTTAATCCTCCTGTATCTCCTGACAAATTGGGTAATAGGAGCTTTGTCTTCTAAAATAGAAGGGGTGATATGTGCATTTGTGCATGCTTTTCGTGATAGGCAAACCAGAACATGCGAGTGTGGTTTGTAAGTAGTTTAACATTTGAATGTGAACTGCTTAGTAGAATTGAAGCCTTTCCTTTTGCATGTTTGGTGTTCAGAAAACCTGTCTGTTCTCAGTGGCATTTTGTCCTATAAAGGAGCAGAAGACCCCATGGGTTAGAACTTGACTGACTTCTTTTATACGAAGTCCAAATAGAGTAGAGTGTGAGACGAGTGCTGCTCTGGAAGACCTGTGCTGCTTTTCTGCTGTGGTTTTGTCATACCTCTGCCTCTGTTTCCCACTTCTTGGGAGAGCGTTTTTTTGCTCACAAAGTTGTCTTGTTTCTATTTCATGATGAAAAGCATAGCGTTAAAGCTTGAACTCTAAACATCTCTGCCTTCCCAAGTTCTTTCTCTAAAAGGTTAGAAGTATGACAGGACTATTAGGAGTGAAGACCAAGAAACTCAAAAGGCACCGTGGAATTAATACCCAACCTTTCTAAATCCAGTGCAGTTTATCATCCATCCAGATTGGGAATTAATGTCCATGTACCTGGCTTCTCATCTGCCTCCTTTCTCCTGATTATCCCAACTGTTAAGTTTGATTAGTTATAAAACAGTTGCCCAAGGGATGAGGGCTGGACAGCAAAACCTGGACTGATGTACTCTTAAGATACAAACTTTGGCGATTAAAAGTGTTCAATATAGATTATATTAAACAAAGTATTTTGATTTTCAACTACTGAAATCTATCTCCCTTCTCATTTGTTTTCAGTTAAATGGTTTCGAATTACTTCTGCGTGGTCCATTGAGAACAGAACTGGTCACATTCTAAGACACTGCTCTGAGCCACCTTTACTTCCTGTTGTTTATCGAGTCTCCTCTTACTTATTTTCCTTTCTTTCCATGTTTGTCCCCTTACCCTTCCTTCTTTCTAAAATGAGAACAACCCAGGAGTGAAAAAACCTCAAAGAGCATGACCTTGTCTGTCTTGCCCTCTACCCCGTTTCATTTTTATAAAGTATTTCTCTAGGTTGGTAGGCCTTTTGGGTCCAACTACAGGCAAATCTGGTTGCCAAGTCCCTCTAACGGAGATCCATCCCTCATGTCTGTACCTGGGTCGACTACATCTAGGTCATGAGAGAAAAGCAGTGGATTCTCTTTTTTTGGATTAATAACCTTTTTCTAAGGTGGAGAACCACCACTTTTCTGTCATTGTATCTTGAATTTGAAGAACTTAATATCTATGCTTACTTCTCCCTCCTTGTAAAACAAGAGGAACCACCTTTTGAAGGTCTTTTGGAACTCATTGCTTTAAAAAAGTCATGAAAATATATTTTAAACTCTGTTGACCACTATCCTGACTTGGTTGTTAATACATTTTTCCCTTTTGATAGATTAACCTGGTTTCCTCATCTTTTGCTAATAATGGTTATTGCTGGTGTTTATTAAGTGCTTACTATGTTCTTAGCATTGTTATAAGCAATACATAGGTGTTACTTATGTACTTGACAACACACCAAGAGGGAAGTACTATTATTTATTTCAGTTAAAGAAGGGGAACATAAAACATAAAGTGACTTGTCTAAGGTCAAAATTAATAATTAAGTCACGATGTTATCTGGGCAGTCTGACCCCAAAGTATGAGTGACTTGTGATTGAAAATTTATGATTTTTAATATTAAACTCATGATATCACTATCAACCCTCCCATAATTAAGAACCTGTTTTGACAAATATCTGAATTCATTTTCTTCCCTTTTCCTGGTTAACCTGTTGGCCCATTGTATTGTTCATTAGAACATTGGCAGAGATTTTAAGGCAGAAGTTCACCAAATTGAATGTCAACTGTAATTGAAAAATTTTTTTAATAAAAAAAGGAGTTTACCATTAGTTAATTGGTTTTTGTTTTTGCCACTTAGTTTGAAGGAAAAAATGGTAGAAAACAAGTTGAAACGATTGGCTAAAATAAAATATGGGTGTTATCGGCACATTTAAATTACTTGGGTTCTCCACTCACTTTCCTCACCCCCACTTTTTATTTTCTTTAGCATGGAAAATTAATGTTACCTGTCCAGGGCTTCTTCCTCCCCATGTGTGTAACTACCCAGTCATTCCATAGAATAAAAACAAGGAGCATGTATTGATTTTTTTTAAGTGGTCAAAACAGCAATATTCCCTTACCCATCATATCAGTCTTTTCCTATATCATCTGTATGTGTCCCAATCTCTGGTAATTTTCTTTAGTTGAGATGGTTTAAATAGTTAATATTCAAATGGCAAAGTTAATTACAGAAATTTCAAAATTAATTTTAATTCAGTCTTTTAATGAATGTGTTTGGGCTCTGATGTTGTTGGTAATATACAATAGTCTTTCAATGACCAGATTGTTTTTTAATAGACTTTATTTTTTAGAATAGTTTTAGATTTCTTTTAAAAATTGAGCACATGGTATTGAGTTATATATATCTCCCCACTTTGCACACAGTTTCCCCTATTACTAACATCTTACATCAGAATGGAATATTTGAAACAATTAATGAACCAATATTGGTACATGATTATTAACTAATCCATAGTTTATTCAGATTTCCTTAGTTTTTCACCTCATGTTCTTTTTCTTTCCAGAATCCCATCCATGATACCACATTTCATTCAGTTGTCATGCCTCCTTATTTTCCTCTTGACTGTGCAGTTTTTCGGACTTTCCTTGTTTTTGATGACCTTGAATGCCATATGTGAATTTTCAAAGTTATACATGTATACAAGATCTAGAAGAATCTCATAAGTATTTATTGAGCCTCACCTGTAGGCCAGGCGCTTTTGCTAGATATTAGAGATAATGAGTGAGATATTAAGATTAAGCCTTCATGGAATTTACACACTAATAGAGGAGATAGAAAATAAGCAAGTAAATAAATAAACAGATCTTGAAAATTACTCTGAAAGGAATAAAGAAGAGATTTCTATTATTGGGAAAACAGTAAACTGAGGTAGTTTTTATGGAGGGGTCAGAGAGAGTCTCTGAGAAGGAGGAGCCGTCACTGAGCGGGGAGGATGAGAGGGACAGGCCAGGGAGAACAATCCAGGCAAAGGGGTGAGCAGAAGCTAAATCTTGCAACAACTTTTATGAACCATCAAACCTCCAGCTTTGGGGCAGTGTTACTTAATTCAGCTGTGCCTCTCACAGTTCTGTAACCATAGTCATTGATCAGAGATCTCCATGTGTTGGCTGTTAGGTGAACCTCTACTGGGGCATGGGTCTCAGATCAATTGTCATTCTGTGATTTCACAGCTCCATTGTTAAAGCAGGAGTGGAGACTTATCCAAAAACAATTTCTATGCCATTGGCATTTAGAGAGATAATAGCCTTTAGATATAGATCAGTAGGAGTTATTAGCTCCATGACTATGGATATATTAACTCTTTTTTGTCCCAGGTTCTTCATCTGAAAACTGGTGTTGCAGCAGTAACTGTTCCTTATATCTGATTTACCTTAATCTCTTCTACACTTTCTTCTAAGCAGAGTTCTCTTGAAAGGGATAAAAAATTTCCTCTGATTTTGACCAGTTCTCCCAAGTTTCTACTGCATCGTTCATCTGCCCTATTTCTTAGGAAACCTTAGTTAAGATTTCCTATTAACGTCCCCTCTAGAGGACTTAGTTGCTAATGGGCTAGGCACTAACATAGTCAGGTCTACCCGATGCTGAACCCCTGTGGTGTTTGTGGCTGCAGTGGGAACCATGTCTAAATATGCTTATAAGTGAGTGGGAGGGATTTAAGACCTCAATCTCGGTTATTGTTCACCTGGAAAATGGTCTCTGTGGCAAATACTTGTCACTTAGGATTTGATTAAAACCCTAGTGGAATCTGTGGTTCTTAGAAGGGCATGAGAAACTTAACCCAAATTCCTTATCTCAAGATAGGCAGCCTAATTAACTTACAGGGTATATTTTTACTTGGCCAGAATAATATTTAGTATTTCTGGAGTTTTTCCAGGCTCATTGGTAAAATCATTAAATGCCAGATCATGGTGTTCGTTGATCCACATTAATAATTCATTATAGTGCATTACTTGAGTAGTGTCAAAGATGCAACTCCAGGTACTTTAGAATTTGGAGGACCATCTCTCTTTCTCAAAGTAATTATGTCCCTTCAGGAAAGGCATAGTTCGGGGCAAGTGACAATAAATACTGTAGTGTAGCATTTACATATGGATTTACCAGAGCTCTTGTGTCTTCTATTGATTGTCACTAGGCCACATTGCAGGTGAGTCAATTTGTCAACTGCTGGAGAAGATGGAACTGCATTCCGATTTATTGGCAACATTAGTATGAACCTGTGTGTGGTGTCTATATCCTTCTAGGACTTGAGTAGGAATAGTCGGAGACTCAAGTCGAAACGGAAAAATGTTTGAGCAGTTATCTAATCAACTCTGAATCACAGTAAAGCATGTTAAAGAGCAAAATCAGTATTTGTTTCCTTTGCTGATTGTCTTTATATCCTCATAGATCTGTTTGTTTAAGAAACAGTATATTTTTTATTACTTCTGGCATTTTACATAATATCTCAATATTATGTAAAATAATATGTACAATATTATGTACAGTAATATTTTACTTTAATATCTCAACACTCTCAATCCTGTAGCTTCAAGCACAAATGCCAGCCTGATATCCACTTCATCTACAATTGCCAATATTCCAGCAGCAGCAGTTTCCAGCATTTCAAACCAGGTATGGTGCTTTTGTTCATCTAGCTAGCTCTTCCTCTCCTCTTTTCGTGGTCAGTTTGCCGATCTAAAAAACAATCTGCATGGGCTAGAGAGACCCTTCTCTGAATGCTCTGAGAACCAGCACCCCAGATGGTTTCTCAGGCTACCTTCCAGTTTCTCTCATGCTGTCAACGATACAGTTCTATCTGCTCCCTTTATCTACTGTGTATCTCTACCTCCTACCCCACCCCTTCAAGAATGTAAGCTCCAAGGGTAGAGAATTTGTTTGTATTTTGCTCACTTACATATTCCCACAGTTCATAAAAATGACTGGCACTCATTTTCAAGGCACATAATAAATACTTGTGGAATGAATTAATATTGCTTCTACTTTTTTAAATCTAGCCACCCATTCCTGGTGTGGTTTTGTTCATTGTTATATTAACATTTTATGCTTAGCTCACTGATAATGTTTTAGTGCTTTTGTCATAATATTTTTATTTGTTGTTTCTCTGCAGCAATTAATATTATCAACCATTATATCCATGGATCTTTTTTTTTCTGGTTGTTATTAACATACGGCTATTCTGGTTCTTTTTTTTTTTTATGTTCCTGCGTTTGTGCTCTTTTAGTCCAGAAATATTTATTGAATTCCTGCTGTGTACCTGGCACTCTTCAGGATATCTCTCTCCCTTTTCTTGGCTTTTTTTTTGGGGGGGGGGTCCTGTCTTCTGTCATAGACAGTTTCCATTTAGTTTTCTACATGCTTTTCCTCCTCAGCAATGTTTAACCACATTCACAATATCCATTTACTACCTCTGAAATAGAGTCTGTTCGTAACCTGTGGTATCTGAGGCTTCCTGCTGATTGGTGGACATATTTTCTTTAATGCCCTGCTATTTCCTTAAGTTCACCATATCTAAACCCAACCTTTCATTCAGCCCTTTCTTCTGTTTCCTTGTTCTTTAACAATAAAACCACTTTTCTCTGTCATGTCTCAATTTTTATCGAGGCCATTTTTAAATAAACCTAGACATTTATCTCATCTCCTATTTTTTTGCTGTGTCTATTCATTTTCTAAAACATCTGATTAATTCCCTCTAAATGCCACATTTTATTCTATACTCACCTGCTCATTATCCTTTTGTATTTTTATTTGTTGGTTTGAATTTGATAATCCCCATTTCCTGCCCCCACATAGGCTAACCCCCATTGTCTAAAGAATCCAAATTATATAGAGATCCTTTTAGTCAGACTGAACATCTCTGGCCCCTTAATAAAACCTTTTCAGAGCCTATTCTTGTGTTTATCTCTTCTGCTATTTATCTCAGAAAGCTCCCTATCACAGTCTTCAGTGATAGTTGTCTTCCTCTGTATTTCACTCATTTGACATACAATTTATTGCCAATTTGTCGGAAATGTTTTTGTCTTAGCTCCTGCTAAAATTGTAACTCCCTTGAATAACTATAGCTAGTATGATTATTTTTTCTTTAATATTCTCTCTTCCCACCCATGTACAGACATACACACACTTATGGGAGATGCTTATATACTCTATAAATAATTGGTCTTGATCAGTTAGCATCTTCCTACTTATCACTAAGATCAATGTCAATGGAATTTTTTAAGGTGTGTTTTTGAGCTGTGCATTACATTATACCCCTTTTTAAAACAGCCTTATTAAGGTGTAACTGACATTCAGTAAACTGTACAGATTTAAATTGTACAGTTTGGTAAGTTTTGACCCATATGTGCTTGTTAAACCACCAAAAATTCTTTGTGAATGTTTTGTTTTAATCCTTACCTAAGGATATGTTTACTGATTTTCAGAGAAAGAGAGAAACATAGATATGTTGCTTCTCTTATGCGCCCCCACTGGGGATTGAACCCACAATCTAGGTATGTGCCCTGATTGGGAATTAAACCTGCACCCTTTTGGTGTATAGGACAATGCTCCAACCAACTGAGCCACCTGGGCAGGGCGTCTTTGAATATTTTAAAGAAAACTCAATTATTTTAGAAAGAAAGATACTCAGTTTTTAAACTAGGAAACTTTAATATAGGATATGTGATTTTATTTTTTTGGTTTAAGTTCTCCTATCCTTAGAAGCACAACCATCTAGTGTGGTGTTTTTATAAACTTAAAGAGATCCTCCCTTGAGAATTCCATGCAGATATTTGCCTAAAAATTTAGTACATAAAAGTAGAATGAAAGAAAAAAGCTATTGTAGTAGGAAAATGGACATTGTGTACAGCCCGCGGGACCTTTCCCTCTCAGCCTTGCCCTTACCCCAGACAGCCTCGAGGCATCTCCTCTGGACTCTGAGCTTTCCATCAGAGCTCATTTTGAAAGTCAGTGGTTTAGGTGGAAGATACGGATAGGTAAATGAGAAATCAGATTAATGTTTTAGGAAAATAATCCTGAATAAGAGGGACATGAAAGTCTCATATTGAAATTAATACTTTGCTTTTTCTAAAAGACTTGTTTTTCTCCCTTAACCTCTTTGGACTATAGGACTATCCCACCTATACTATCCTTGGTCAGAGTCAGTACCAGGCCTGCTACCCCAGCTCCAGCTTTGGAGTCACAGGCCAGACTAACAGTGATGCTGAGAATACCACGTTAGCAGCGACCACATACCAGACAGAGAAGCCTAGTGTCATGGTACCTGCGCCTGCAGCACAGAGACTTGCCTCTGGTAAGCACCACAGCCCTAAAAACTTTGGCTTAATGCACTTCATCTAACAGGCGATGGAGACGATTATTTTGTTCTGATCTAAGTTACAGTACCTGAGCTACTGGCTTTCCCCCTCAGGAGTATTCAGACGTTGGAACCAGACCGTGATGAGTCGTTGGCAGGTTGAGTGTAATACCTCAGAAAACAGGAAAGTACCAAGCATGAAAAGACTGTTTTTAGGACTCCTACTCTGCCCTCCCAATGACTTGAACATGTTTGTCCCCAGGAACTTCTGAATCATGGCACATTTTATAAAAATTGGAGGACTCCAGTTTTAGTCTCAATATTTTGGACTTTTGCCCAGCCTCAGAATAGTAGTTCTTAACTTTTTCTGTGTCATGGATCCCTTTGAGATTCCAGGAAAGCTAAAGAAGAACATGACATTTAACCTACAAATTTAGACCTGTACATTTAGCTTTGAAATGTATTGATGAATTATGATGCTCGGGTTAAAAAAAAAAAAACTGACCTAAAGGTTTTATGTACACATTCAATAAACACATGGATATAATTTTTATTTATTTGTTTTTCATGAAAATTTGATGGTTTGCTATCACATTATATGACTAGAGGAATATTGTTACTACAATTGATGCATTTTCCAAAGCAGTGCTCGACATCAGCTAAAGCAGTTTTCTGTGCATCTTGCTTTTTACCAGTCTTCTAGGCAATGGACATACGGATGGTCACTTCTAACTTAAATTACTTTGAAATAACTATATATACTTGTGCTTTAGTTTTGAATTCATATCTCTAAATATCTTTGTTCTTCATAATACTTTTAACTTTTTAATAATGGAGAATTTCAAGCATAGAAGCTGTCAGAGTAGTCTAGTGAATCCTTATGTATCCATCATCCATTGTCAGTAATTAACTCTCAGGGAGTTCTTGTTTCAACTGTACTTCATCCAGTTCCTTTCCCAAATTCTAAGCATCGTATTTATAAAAGATAAGTAATCAACATGATCACAATTCCATTATCCCACCTAAAATAATTCAACAATAATTTCTTAATATTATAAAGTACCAAGAGTTATTCATATTTCCAGTTTTCTCATAAATATTAGGAGTTTTGTTTTTCTTTTTACACTTTGTTTAAATTAGGAACCAAGCCAGGTCTATACACTGTGATTGGCAGATATGTATTTCACCTCTTTTAACCTATAAATTCTTCTATTTCTGTTTTATTCATCTATGTACTTTATTTGTTGAAGGAACTATATTGTTTAATCTCATACCATTTCCCTGATTTTTGTTCATTATATTTTTAAGCATATTTTATTGATTATGTTATTATAGTTGTTCCACTTTTTTCCCCTTTGCGCCCTTCTGCCCAGTACTCCTCCTTCCCTCCAGCAATACCCTCCCACCCCACCCCCCCCGCTCCCTTAGTTCATGTCCATGGCCTGTGCATATAAGTTATTTTTGCTTTTCCATTTCCTATGCTATTCTTAACATCCCCCTCACTATTTTTGTACCTATCATTGTGCTTTTTAATCCCCTGCACCTTTTCTCCTGTTTTCCCCCTTCCCCTTCCCAGCTGATTCTGCTTCTGTCCTGGTTGTTTCCTTAGTTTTGTTTTGTTTTTAAATTCAGTCATTGATGTGAATTTATTGCCTTTTTAACATTCATAGTTTTGATCTTTTTTTTAAATAAGTCCCTTTAACTGTTCATGTAATAATGGCTTGATGATGATGAACTTTAGTTTTACCTTGTGTGGTCAGAGTAGTCTAGTGAATCCTTTTGTATCCATCATCCATTGTCAGATGGATGTCCGACATTGTCAAACTTTGTCTGTCCTTCCATTCTAAGTGAAAGCTTTGCCAAATAGAGTAATCTTGGATGTCGGTCCTTGCTTTTCATCACTTTGAATACCTCTTGACAGTCCCTTCTTGCCTGCAAAGTTTCTTTTGAGAAATTTGGTGATAGTCTTAAGGGAACTCCTTTGTAGGCAACTCTCTGATTTTCTCTTGCTGCTTTTAAGATTTTCTATTTTTAACTTTTGGCATTTAAATTATAATGTATTTTAGTATGGTTCTCTTCGGGTCCAACTTGTTTGGGACTTTCTGTGCTTCCTGGACTTGTATGTCTATTTCCTTTGCCAAATTATGGAATTTTTCTTTCCTTAATTTTTTCAAGTAAGTTTTCAGTTTCTTGCTGTTCTTCTTCTTCTGGTACCCCTATGATTCAGATGTTGGAACGTTTAAAGTTATCCCAGAGGTTCCTAAGCCTCTCTTTCAATTTTTTTCAATAATTCAATTTTTTTGAATTCTTGTTTCTTCGTTCTGTTCTGGCTGAATGTTTATTTCTTCTTTATGTTTCAAACCATTGATTTGAATCCTGGCTTCTTTCCCTTCACTGTTGGTTCCCTATAGATTTTCCTTTATTTCAACTTAGTGTAACCTTCATTTCTTCCTTTGTGCTGTTGCTGTACTCAGTGAGTTTTTTGAGCATCTCAAGTACCAATTTTGTGAACTCTGCATCCGATACGTTGGCTATCTCCATTTTGTTTATTAGTTCCTTTTCTGGGGTTTTGTTCTATTCTTTCACTTAGGCTATATTTCTTTGTGTCTTCAATTTGGCAGCCTCCCTGTGTTTGTTTCTGTGTATTAGGTAGAGCAGCTTTGACTCCCTGTAAAAGGTACCTGTAATTGTGTGGGGTGGAGCCTTAGGTACCTTCAGGGTGAGCAACCCACTTCACCACTTTGTGGCTCTGTGTGAGGGGGGACTCAGAGGGGGGACTGTACTGCTGCCTTGCTTCTGGGGGTTTGCCCAGCATTCACCCCATTTCTAGTCACTTTACCCACTTCCTATATGCAGCTGGCACCCTTCCACTTGTTGTGAATCCCAGAATGGGTGGGTTTGCATACATTTTAAGACTGCAGGCCCTTTAAGTGAAGTTTCCTGAAGATCCAGCAGTTCCCTCTGCTGCCCCAACCCCCACTGGTTTTTATAACCAGAAGTTATGGGCATTTATCTTCCCAGCACTGGAACCCTGGGCTGTGTGGAGTGGTCTGGAGCTGGGATCACATGCTCCTAAGGTATCCCTCCTGATTTTTATCTACCACACATGAATGTGGGGCTGCCTATGCTGTGCTACCGCCTCTTCACGCCACACCGTGTCTCCTTGCTTCTCTGCTCCATCTCCGTGTCTCTGCCCCTCCTACTTGTCTGATGAATGTGGTTTCTTTAAATCCTGGGTTGTCAAACTTCCATACAGTTCAGTTTTCTGACAGTTCTGAGTTATTTGCTTTGAGATCTAGTTGTAATTTTTGTAGTTGTGTAAGGAGATGAAGCTTGTCTACCCGTGCCTGGATCTTGTCAGGAACTCTTGTTTATTATATTCTTCTAGAGTAGTTTAACATATCCTGCCATCTTTTGTATGTTATTGTAAGTAAATGGATCTAGAGCAGTCTTTTTTAATTAGACGCAGTATTGTACTGTGCACCCCTCCTTTGACATTTGACAATGTATGAAACATTTTTGGCTGTCATACTGGGACGGAGTGCTACTGGGATACAGAATGTAGGGGCCAGGGATGCTCCAGACATCCTACAATGACAGGACAGCACACTCCCAACAAAAATTATTAGGCTCAAAAATGTTAATTGTGCCAAGTTGAGAAACTCTGATCTAGAAGCTTGATCAGGGTCAGTTTTTTGTGTGTTTTTTGTTGTTTTGTTTTGTTTTTTGAAAATAATTTCATAGATGAGTTCTTTCATTGGGAGGCAGGCATATAAATTCTAGTTATAACTCTATTAGCAATGTTAGGAGATTTTGATGCTCAATACCCATTTTTCCATTCCCAAATTACTTAGATTACTTTACTTTTTTCATTTTTTATCTTTGCAATATGATTCTGAAGGGCAGAAAACCTGCTGACCCCCTTCATGCTTTGGTTCTTACAACTTTTGGCAATAAATGTCTTGTTTTTCCTTTCTAGGAGACCCTTCTACAAGCCCATCTTTGCCCCAGACTACACCAAGTAAAGATGCTGATGACCAGTCCAGGAAGAACATGACTGGAAAGAACCGGGGCAAGAGGAAAGCTGATGCCAGCTCTTCCCAGGATAGTGAATTGGAAGTATGGGAAGAACCTCATTTTAAGTTATCGGCTTTGTTTTTTTCCTCATTTCTTAAGTTTACCAAACATATATCTGAAACTCATGGGATAATGTGGCTCTACGTTGTGTACCCTTTCATTCCTGGGTGAGAGAAATTGAGTTGGCCAAGTGAAAAGAGAAGTGTAAAAAAAACCACATTTCTCCATGCCCATAACTTCCCATCTCACTTCAGATACTTTTACCAAAAGCATCAAAAAAGCTTTTCTGAATTTAAGGAACCAGTAACTCTATAAAGGAAAGAATAAACTGGTCTCTATATTGAGAGGAGAACAGAAAGAACAGTGCATCATAATCAGAAAGCAGGGGGTGTCATAAGTAAAGTCATACAAAAATCGCCATTTAAAAATCTCAGAGTAAAATGAGAGTCTAAGAGTGCTTTAGGTCAAGTTTCTGTGAATGTGCAACCAGATCTGGTAACTTATTAATGAGATTTACATGTATTTATTCTGTGGTTAAGTACTGTAAGAATGTACTATGGGCATATATTTGGCTTTGTTATTAAAAAGAGTAGGAACTCATATAAACTACTAATAATAGTAAAGTTTTGATGTTAATCCTTTTGCTTTTTTCCAATTTAATATAATTTAATAAGGGGGAAAGCTGTATTTAAAAACAGGTACATTGATAGGTATTCTGAAGGTGTAGGTAAATTCAAGCTGAATTTAGAGACTCTTCCTTTGAGTTCTTGGAGGGGAGGGGAAGGGAAGAAGGAAAAAATCTAATACATCTTTTTAGAAAAACAGAGAGAACTCAGTTTCAATTTTGAAAATTGTGGTAAAATGTACATAACATAGTATTTACTATTTTAAGTGCAAGTTAGTGACATTAAATATTTTCACAATGTTTTTTAATTGTTACCACTATTTCCATGATCCTAAAAACTTTGCACCTGTTAAGCAATAAACTCCCTATTCTTTCCCCCACTGACCCCTATAATCTTTGTTCTACTTTTTTTCTCTTTGAATTGGCCTGTTCTAGATGTTTCATGAAAGTGGGATCATGCAGTTCTATTCTTTTATGCCAGGCTTATTTCACTTAACATGATTTTAAGGTCCATCCATGTTGTAGCAAGCATAAGAACTTTGTTCCTTGTTATGGCTGAATAACATTTCATTGTAGTATTATGTATATACCACACTTTGCTTATCCATGCATCTGTTGATGGACACTTTGGGTTTTTTCACCATTGAGCTATTGTAAATAATGCTGCTATGAACATTGCTATACAGTTATCTCTTTGACCCCCTCTTTTCCATTTTTTGGGGTAGACCTAGGAGTAGAATTGCTGGATCATATTGTAATTCTATGGTCAACTTTTTGAGGAACCACCAAAATGTTTTCCATGGTGGCTACACCATTTTCAATCCCCATCAGCTGTGTATGAGGGTTTCTGTTTCTCCACATCCTTAGCAACACTGAGTTCCCATATTTTTTTGATAATAGGCATCCTAACAGGTGGGAAATGGTATCTCATTGTAGTTTTGATTTGCATTTCCTTAATGATTAATGATATTAACTGTCTTTTCATGTGTTTATCAGCCATTTGTTTATTTCCTTTACAAAAATGTCTGTTCAGATCCCTTGCCCATTTTTTATTTGGGGTGTTTTTTATTGAGTTTTAGGAATTCATTATATATTCTGGGTATTAATCCCTTATCAGATATATGATGCACAAAAGTTTAACGTTTTGATGAAGTTTTTTCTTATTTTATTTCTTGTTCTTTTGGTATCATACCTAAGAATACAAGATTCTGAACATATCTATGTTTTCTCCTAAGAGTTTTATTGTTTTGGCTCTTGCATTTAGGTCATTGATCCATATTGAGTTAATTTTTGTATGTACTTTAAAGCTCTAATTTTATTCTTTTGCACATGGATATCTAATATTTCCCAGCACCTGTTGTTGGAAAGAATTTTTGCCCCATTTCCCCCTTCATTTCCTTGTCAAAGAGAAATCAACAGTATTTGTCAAGGTTTATTTCTGGTCTCTGTCTTCTATTTCATTGGTGTATGTGTCTGTTCTTATGCTAGTACCACATTGTTTTGGTTACTGTAGCTTTGAAATCAGGAAGTATGAGACTTGGAACTTGGTTTGTTTTCAAGGTTATTTTGGCTATTTTGGAACCCTTGAGAGTCCATATGAATTTTAGAATGAGGTTTTCTATTTCTTTAAAAAACAGTATTGGAATTTTGATAGAAGTTGCATTGATATTTTAGATTGCTTTGGGTAGTATTATCATCCTAACAGTGTTAAGTCTTCCATTCATGAACATGGGATGTCTTGTCATTTATTTAGGTCTGTCTTTCATTTCCTTTGGCATGTTTTATAGTTTTCCATGTATAAGTCTTTCATCTCCTCAGATTTATTAGTAAGTATTTTATTTTTGATGCTATTATAAATGGAATCTTTTTTTAATTCCTGTTTGGATTATTCATTGCAAGTGTATCAAAACATAACATATTTCTGAATTCATTTATTAGCTCTAACAAATTTATTGTGTATTCTTTAGTATTTTCTATACAGAAGATCATGTCATCTACAGAGATCACTTTACTTCTTCCTTTCCCATTGGGGGGTACCTTTTTTCTTTTTCTTGCCTAATTATTCTGACTAGACTTTTTAGTACTATGTCGAGTAGAAGTGGTGTAAGCAGACATGCTTTTCTTACTCCTAATCACAGAGGTAAAGTCTGTGACCACTGAGTATGATGTTAGCTGTGAGTTTTTCACATATGGCTTTTATTATGTTGAAGAAGTTCCCTTATACTTCTAGTTTATTGGTTTTTTATCATAAAAGTGCGTTGAAGTTTGTCAGGTGCTTTTTCCATGTGAGTAGATCATGTGGATTTTCCCCCTCTGTTCTATTAATGTGCTCTGTTACTACATTAATTCACTTTTGTATGTTGATCCATCCTTACAACCTGGAAACATATCCCACTTGGTCATGATATATAATCAAGTGCTGCTAGATTTCATTTGCTATATTTTGTTGAGGATGGTTGCATTGATACTCATAAGTATGTTGGTTTACAGGTTTCTTTTTTTTTTTTCCTTTGTAGTGTCTTTATCTGACTGGTATCAAGGTAATGCTGGTTTCATAGAGTGGGTCAAGAAGTGTTCCCTCCTTCAGCTTTTTGGAAGAGCTTAAGAAGGATTGCTGTTAATGCCTCTTTAAATATTTGGTATAATTTACTACTGTAGCCATCTGGTCCTAGGCTTTTCTTTCTTGGGATATTTTTGATTACTGATCCAATCACCTTATCAATTAAGAGTCTATTCAGAATTTTACTTCTTGAGTCAGTTTTTCACTTTGTGTATTTCTAGAGATTTGTTCATTTCATCCAGGTTATTTGTTGAGGTACAGCTGTTTATAATATTCTCCTATAATCCTTTTTATTTCTGTAAAATCAGTCATAGCGTTCATTTCTGATTTTAGTAATTTCAATCTTCTTCCCTTAGTCAGTCTAGCTACAAGTTGTCAATTTTATAGATCTTTTCAAAAAACCAACTTTTAGTTTATTGATTTTTCTCTATTATTTTTCTAGTCTGTGCTTAATTTATTGCCATTCTAACTTTTATTATTTCCTTCCTTCTTCTGGCCTTTTCTAGTTCCTTCAGTTATACAGTTAGGTTATTGATTCAGATCTTACTTCTTTGTTAAGGTATGTGCTCACAGCTATGAATTTCCCTCTTCACACTGCTTTTGCTGCATTCCATAAATTTTGTTTTGCTGTGTTTTTATTTTCATTCATCTCAACATATTTTCTAATTTCATTCGTGATTTCTTTTTTGATCCTTGGTTATTTAAGATTGTGTTATTTAATTTTTACGTATTCGTGAATTTTTCAGTTTTTCGTTAGTGATTTCTTGCTCTATTCCATTGTGATTAGAAAAGATGTTCACTCATTTTTTATATTTTCCTCCCTCAGCGGGTATTTCTGTGGGACTTGGATGAAACCATCATCATCTTCCATTCCCTTCTTACTGGATCCTATGCCCAGAAGTATGGAAAGGTAATTTGAATCTTTCTTTGTTGTGACTCACCCTTTCCTGCTATATGGGCAGGTAACCGGCATTATTTTCTCTGCTACTTCCATCTTACCTTGTTGGCCTTTTATACTTTCCATTTTTAATTTCACCTAATGGCTTGGACCAGGCAGGCTACACGATGAGGCAGAGTTGATGATAAAGCTCGAGACTAGACCTGGGGCAAGTGCTGAAAGCAGACGTTATTCGAGAGTGGTATTTTGTATAAATGAAGTATGGAAATGATTCTCAAAACAGAGTGGAGTCTCAGGATTATGTATTCCAAGGACCAATCTGTTATCCCTTAAATCACTTTTAACAGCCCCAACTGAGCACTTCATTTAGCTGTTTCTATGCCAGATAATGTAAATTCAAAATATAGGTAACATATAAACTGTCTTTGTAAAATAGATTACATACCTTCTTAAATATATCAAGCAGAATTTAACTTGTTTAGTCACCAATATAAACATCAGTTTTAATAAAGGGATAAGCCATTTTTGAGCTATTGCCTGTATATTTCTACACTAAATTACCTTCTGGCTTTTATTTTTCTGTTTCTGTGAATACATTTTATAAAAACATCATTCTCCTTTGCTCTCTTATTATTCCCAGTTATTACTGTCACTAATATTTCTGTGAGAATTTCCACAGACTTTTAGTATATAGACTGGCAAGCTCATACGCTACATAGCTAGGCTGTTTATAAGGTATATAAAATAAGAGCATACAACCCTGACTGGTGTGGCTCAGTTGGTTGGTTGGATGTCGTCTAGCAAATCAAAGGGTTGATGTTGGATTCCCAGTCAAGGCACATGCCTAGGTCTCAGGTTTGATCCCCAGTTGGGGCACGTGTGGGAGGCAAGCGATTGATTCTTCTCTCTGACATCACTGCATCTCTCTCTTTCTCCCTCCCTTCCCCTCTCTCTAATCTAAATAAATAAGTAGCGTACAGCTTCTGTTGTTCATTTTAAAGCTAAGCGCATTGCTTTTCCTACAAATATTTTGACTCTTCAGCCTTTGTTTACTTATTTCCTGGTTGTTGAGATTTTTGTATAACTGACTTCTGGTATCACACCGTGTGTGTGTGTGTGTGTGTGTGTGTGTGTGTGTGTGTAGAGAAGAAAATGGGAGATAATGGGTGTTACAATATCAGTATTTTAGCTATAGTTAGAATTTCTCCTCCCCCAAAAATTAAGGTGTTTTTTAAAGTGGGTTTAGTTTTCTAGAAACTAAAGTCCTGAGGTTTTTAACTTTTTGCAATTCCAGATTCTTATGACTGTGAATGAAATTGCATCAGTAATAATTGGAGGCACTGTTTTGGGTCTGTGTTGTTTGGCCTTGACCCAGAATAATTTTGGAACATTTAAGGATCAGAAGCAGTGCTGTGAGTAACAAGTCAGGCAAATTTTTCTCTTATTGTCTTCCAGGACCCAACAGTAGTGATTGGCTCAGGTTTAACTATGGAAGAAATGATTTTTGAAGTGGCTGATACACACCTATTTTTCAATGACTTAGAGGTAAGCATTTAATATTGTTTCTGTACTTGGGTAAAACCTTTGTTCAATAACTGTTGACCCTGTGCTTATTGTACATAGAAGGAACGTGGTTGGGGGGTATGGAGAGGCCGGCTGGCCACGTGGATCTGTACAGTATTGCAGGAATGATGCCTTGGTTGGGCCACCAGTTTTGATTCTCAGTTTCATTGGCTCCAAATTTGATTTTTGTTGTGGAAGTGATCTTGTTCTAGAGGAAATCTCAACCCATTGGGCAAAACACTTGATACATAAACCATTCCAATTTATTCATGTATATTAAATAATATATAAGGTGGGTGTGATTATTTGTGCTTTGCTGTTCTTTGATTTTACCTCCTTTAAAAGAGTCTCTAGATTTGTCAGATCTGTAAATGACTTCTGTGACTCATTATATTTTATACATGCTGATTTGCCTACACATGCTAATGTGTAGGTTAGCCTTGATATCCACAATCATTTTATAGGTAGGTACAGGAAAACCAGGAAACACAGAGCTTCTGGGGAACTTTTTGGCTTTGATATTTGGGTTTACCTTTGAGGTAAACATGGTGTGCTGGAAAGAACACAGAATTGGGAATCAGAAGACCAGCATGTGAGTCCCAAGTTAGGAAAGTTACCGGCCCATTTTTGGGCCTCAGTTAAGCAGTTATTCTACACAAGGAAGTAGGACCAGTTGTTCTGTCTTGGGAGGGAACTGCATTGCAGGGACACAGACATAGGAAGGAGCAGACGTGTCACCTCATGTCCTTTTGAATTTCAAAGTGTGTACCACATATATCACCTAGTTTTAAAAATAGTGAAAATTTTGAAGTAAAATAAGATAGCTTTTTATAAATACAAAATAATTCTATTCCTTTTAAAATACAACCTAGTTCTGCCCTGGATGGTGGAGCTCAGTGCATTGAGCATGGATGGGCCTGTGAAGCAAAGGATCGCCAGTTCGATTCCCAGTCAGGGCCCATGCCTGGGTCGCAGGCCAGGTTCCCAGTGGGGGACACATGAGAAGCAATCACACATTGATGTTTCTCTCCCAGTCTTTCTCCTTCCCTTTCCTTCTCTCTAAAAATAAAAAAATAAAATACTAAAAAAAAAAATAACCTAGTTCTACTTAACAGACAGTTCTCCAACAAATTAAATTGATAGAGCTCTAAACTCCAATACTCTTGTCTGAGTTCTATGGCGCTTTAATCTCTTTCCTCAACTTCACATGTTGATAAGTTAGGACATCAGAGTTTTTATTCAGCAAACATTTACTGAAAACCTACTATGTGCCAATAATTATTGCCAAATTGTATTTGTAATGATTTTCTAGACATAGTCCTCACTCAGGACTGAAAGTTCTGTGAAGAATTTGACCTGAATGTGTTCCTGCCCCCCAGGTCAGTGCTTCTTAACTTTAGGGGGCATAAGAATCACCTGGGGACCTTGTTAAATAAAAGGAAGATTCTAGGACTTCACTCCCAGAAATTCTAATTCAAGTAGGTCTGGGGTGAACCCAAGAATATGCACTTTTAAAGATTTCCCCAGAGGATTCTGATGCCTGTGGACATGACAGCACTGCCTTGGGTGGTGTCCGAGGAGTGCGTCTTACAGATAGGCAGTGGGTGGCATTTTGCGTCAGGAGCAGTGTGGCCGTAGTGGAAAGAACCTCGGATTTGATGAGAAGACCTAGGCTCTACCACTTGGGTAAATCATTTCACCTCACTTTTATAACATGAGGAGATCAGCAACCTCCTCTGAGTACCTCTCAGAGGTACTCAGACAACCTGTTCTGAGTACCAAGCTTGAATTTATAAATTTCTGTTTCAGTCACTCTTTGTTTTCATACCACACTCTACTAATATCTGTTTTGTCTGCAAGAATTTATTGGGGACATGCTATGTAAGGTCACTGGACTCGATGAGAGGGGTATAAAGGAGAAGTTAGATGGGGTTGTGCCATGAGGGCCTAAAGTGTAATTGAACTTTTAGTCTACTATAGAACATAGACACACAGCTGACAGTGTAAAGGACCCATGAGCTGTTGGAAAAATGAACTATTGAGATAACAGCGTAAATGAGGGTGGGGATGGTCAAGGAAGATTTCATGAAGACTGTGGAATGTGAATTAGGTCTTAAAAGAAGTTGGGCAGCAAGGGGAGTAAGAGTGATCTTCCACCCATAAGAGAGGCCATAGGTATCTCATCACCCCACCATTGATTTTACAGTATGTCACGGTGGTAGCGGCACTTCTGCTCACTGGACTGAAGTAGTATATGGTTTTGTCTTTTAACAGGAGTGTGACCAGGTGCATGTGGAAGATGTGGCTTCTGATGACAATGGCCAAGACTTAAGGTGATAAAAAACAATGATGCTGTAAATATCAGTGCACCTGTTATGAACAAAACACTGTTTGCATTTAGAGTAAAACAAAGATGAGTAAGACACAGCCTTAAAAGAGCTCACAGTCTGTTAAAGGAGACGAACATAGTTATCAGTGTCACACCATATGAGGTGTGTGACATCACATAGGAAATGTGATGGAGCACAGAAAGGAAAGCATTTCTGATGGGTGTAGGGGACAGATATTTGCCAATATTAGAGTGGACTTTTCTGTGAATTGAGTGTGACCTTGAAGAATGGGTAGCTGTGAGGGGATAAGGAAAAGCATTCCATAGTAAAGGATATACTGGTTTCCCTCTGGCCAGACTTTTAGTCAGAATTGTGCTCCCAGACTGGTTATATTTATTTTTAAAAAGATTTTATTTATTTCCTCTTTGAGAGAGGGGGGAAGGGAGGGAAACATCAATGTTCGAGAGTCAGCCAAGAACCTGGCCCACAGTCCAGGCACATGCCCTGACTGGGAATCAAACTGGCAATGACCTTTAGGTTTGCCAGGCAATGCCTAAGCCACCATTCTTATGACATTTTACTGTGGCTAACCAGTAATTACCTATTGTAGTCTTGGCAGCTTTATTTTCTTAAATATAGAATATCACATAACCTACTGAACTATGTTTTGGCTTTTGATTAAAACAACTTGTCTCTAATTCTGTCAATCATTTTAAAATCTTTGTTTCGGAAGTATTAGTCCCACCCAGCCTATTTAACTGTCTAGGCTATGTCCTTTTATTGTGCTTCATTTTCTTGTGCTTCACAAATGTTACATTTTTTAACAAACTGAAGTCAAAAACCTCCACCAACCTTGTTTTATTGCAGTATTTGCCTTTATTGGGGTGGTCTGGAACCAAACCAATAATATCTCCAAGGTATGCCTGTATCAGCTGTTGATGTATAACAAATTATCCCAAAAGTTATTAGCTTAAAATAATAAACATTTATCATCTCATAGTTTCTGTAAGTCAGAAACTTGAAAGTGAGGAGCTAGGTAGTTCTGAATCTGGGTCTGTAAGATTGAAATCAAGATATTGGTCAGAGCTAAAAATCATCTAAAGGTTTGTTTGGAGCTGGAGCATCTGCTTTCATCCTCTCCTCTGTGGCTGGTCACAGGAGGCCTAATTTCCTCCCTGCGTGCCTCTGCATGGGGTAGCTGAGCGTTCTCATGTGACATCTGGCTTCTTTCAGGATAAATGCTCCAAGAGAGAACGAGAGAAGCCTAGTCTCCGAGGTCCAACACCATCACTTCCACCAAATTCTGTTTATATCAAATACACTGGATACCCCAGAGAGAGCAGAATTGGAAGAGAAGAGTGTTCAAGAATTGTGGATGTGTTTGAAAGCCACCACATTGGACCATGCACTTAGTAAACTAGCCAACAGATCACCCAAAGAGAATTATCCCCTTACATAGATGCAATCGTTTTGTATGTGCATACACACTTTTTTTTTAAAGTAACAGTTTATTTGACCCAAACTGAGGACATATGCCAGGGAACAAGATCTGAAATGCTCCCCCTACACAAAAATTTTATATTCTGTTTTTTGGGGGTGTTTTTTTTCACTGTAAGATACTGTCATTAATGAAAGAATGCTGTATTTTAAGCCAGCTTCTGAGGAATGCCACCAGTGCTTGAATTGTTTGTATGTCTCTTGCCCTTTCTTTGATAAAGTAATAGGGGTGAGATAGAAGACTAGTGAAAGATAGACTCTGCCATCAGCCTTGGTGTTAGGTGCCAGGCATAGGGCAGAAAATCCCAGATGGCACTCATCCAAAAACCCCATGCGGTATAAATTTTAATTTTCATTATCCTCTCTCCTTGCAGCAACTACAGTTTCTCAACAGATGGTTTCAGTGGCTCAGGTGGCAGTGGCAGCCATGGTTCCTCTGTGGGTGTACAGGGAGGTGTGGATTGGATGAGAAAACTGGCTTTCCGCTACCGAAAAGTGAGAGAAATCTATGACAAGCATAAAAGCAACGTGGGTGGTAAGTGTGGCCTACAGCCAGTCTGACTTTGTTTCCTTCTTATTTCCTGCTTCCTTTTCCAGAGGTTCCTTAGAACTCCCCAGCAACTGCTTATGAATTTGAGTCACAATAACATTTTAATTCTGTATTTAAAAACATGAAGGTTTGAGTAAAACGCTTTGGGGAGGAGCTCTGCATTTCTCATGGACTTCTCTTGGCATAACTTTGCAAAGTTCTCCTATTCTTTTTTAGACAAAGTCCTTTTTAAAGGAAATGTGTTTCATTGATTATACTTTATAACGTGTTTTATTCTGGAGTCAAAAACTACTGTCAGTATTGGGTAATAGGTTGCTTTTTCTTTCTGCTTTTTTTAACCAATAATATATCAGGATAAGTCACATAGAACTAATGAGTAGGTTTATGGTAGATGGAAAAGCAGGTCCAGGAGTATAGGTTGGTGGTGTTCATGTGTTAATATGTAGGACCAAGCGAATTCTTTCTACCTAGAAATAGCTCATATGTTAGATGCCACAAGGCCTACAATTTTATTATTTGGAATGAATGAATTAATTAGTGTTAGACTGCCCAAATTAGAAGAGATATTAGCTAATGTAAATTTCTTATTTTGCATTTGAGAAAATTGATGTCCATTGTGAAAGTAACATGGGCAGTTATCATAGCAAGTTAATGACCTATCATAGCTGGAATTCACATCCCTTAACTCTTGGTCCACTTGACATTTATGCAGTTCTTTTTTGAGTGATATACCCTTATGAGAAAATATTTAAAACTATGAACCATCACCCTCAAACTTCTACATACACACAAAATGTTGTGTGAAGTTTCAGGGGTTCTCTAGACTGCCTAGAGGTATGTTACCCCAGGTCAAGAGAACCTTCCTGCCATACCATGCTACCACTTTCTGTGGTACAGGAAATAAAAATAGGACTTTGAAGGCAGTTTGATTCTAGCCCTCCAATACCAGGCAAAAATCCCAGGCATCTGGGCTTTGGGAATCTAATTAAAGCGTCTGATTCTTTCTCTGCCTAGGAGTGCCTAGTCCTAGTTTCTTGAAGAAAGTAGTACAACTCTCTGTGAGAATCCCCTGAGCCTAAAATACTGTCCACCTGTATTTAGTAAAACTTTTGAATTATAAAGGTGCCACATCATACTATTCATTAAACATACGACACATAGATACTTATGTATATATCATGCATGACATAGAGGTATTGGTTTTGTTTTATTAGAAACACTGAGAGTCATCTAATTCTATGCTTGCATTATGAAACCATTGATCTGAAAACAAATTATACACAGTTCTAATCCTCATAGAAATGTCTTTTTTAAAAGATTTTATTTTATTAGCTCAGTAGAATATTTCAGTGACACACTATTTCTAAATTGAATTTAGTCCTCAATGTCAGCACGGATATTTTTTCTTATGATAAACATGTCTGTTTTTATTCCCAAAGGCCTTCTCAGTCCCCAGAGGAAGGAAGCACTGCAGAGACTAAGAGCAGAGATTGAAGTTTTAACAGATTCCTGGTTAGGAACTGCATTAAAGTCCTTACTTCTCATCCAGTCCAGGTATGAAATAGTTCTTTAGGGTCTCTCATCCTCTCAGACATACCCTTTCCTACGCTAGTCCAGGACAGGCCATTCCTAAAATAGGATTTCAGATGGGGTGAGAAGAATTTAAATGAAGGAAGGATGTATTTAGAGTAGGTCGGAGGCACGGTCATTTTACAGTAACAACACACCTTAGAATTTTAAGAGAATATGAAAGAAAGCCTTTTTCTTTCCCCTTACTTTTTGCTCACAGAATTAAAACTCCATAACTCATACTCTTCAGCCCATGAGATGGGGCTGGTGACATCAAAGAATGAGGGTGGTATCGGTGTTGGTAATTGCTAACAAGTGCAGTGAGAGATTGGTCAGAGGAAAATGAGGCAGGAATCGTGTGTCTGCTCTGTGCCCACTGTAGAATCTCTGTCTTTTATATGGAAAGTTAATAAACCTGAAATGATTAGAGCAATAAATGAACATTGGCACTAAACAAATATCATGCAGTGCCCTTTAAGGTTAGTTTTTAATAATTAGACCCTAAAGAGAAGATCCATTTGCGTGCTTGCTCCTGGGTTGGTTTGGTTTCACCTTTTTCTTTTCTTTTCCTTCTTTCTCCCTTCTAGAAAGAATTGTGTGAATGTTCTGATCACTACAACACAGCTGGTTCCAGCTCTGGCCAAGGTTCTCCTCTATGGGCTTGGAGAAATATTTCCTATTGAAAACATCTATAGTGCTACCAAAATTGGTATGGTTTCTATTCTGCTGCTTGTCACTAGCCTTACAATAATATTTCCTACTTAGGATGCACTTGTAATTTACCATTCTCTCTCTTAAACACTTTCTGTATATCTGTAACCCTCACAGCAGTCTTCTGATAATACCGATGAGGCAGTTCAGGCTTAACGGTTATATAGCTTGCACAAGACGTCACACATAGTCAGTTACATAAACAGGATTGAGTTTGAGATCTGTGGGACTTCAAACTTACTATGCTCTTTTCCTTTATAATATTTTAGAGAACATAATGTGTAGTTTAGAAGTCTATTTTTGCCTCATTTCAGATTTCTTTTTCACAGGGAGAGCACTGCAGTATAGTATAATAGAAAAGTCACTAGCTTAAAAATCAAAGACTAAGCCGTATATTTAAAAATGGTTAAACCCCTCACATCCCTTAGGATGGCTGATATCAAAAAACAGAAAAACAACAAGTGTAGTGAAAGATGTGAAGTCCACTGCTGTGGAAAACTGTATGGTGGTTCCTCAAAAAATTAAAAATAGAACTACCATATGATCCAGCAATCCCAGTTCTGGGTGGACATCCAAAAGAATTAAGCAGGATGTCAAATATTTGTACGCTGTTCATAAGGGCATTATCCACAATGGCTAAGAGGTAGAAGTAACTCAGATGCTCAGCAGATGAAAAATAAACAAAATGTCGTATGTACATGCAGCGGGATATTACTCAGCCTCAAAAGGGAAGGAAATCTTGTCACACGTTACCACATGTTTGAACCTTGAAGACATTATGCCAAATAAAGCACATCACAAAAAGACAAGTACTGCATGTTTTCGTTTATATAGGTACCAAGTGGTCAAATTCATAGAAACAAAGTAGAATGGTGGTTAACGGGGCTCAAGAGAAGGGAAAACAGGGAATTTAACGGGGATAGAATTTCCGTTTTACAAGATGAAAAAGTTCTGCAGATGTGCTGCACAACAGTGTGAGTGTGCTTAGTGTCACTGAAATGTGCACTTGAACATGGTTAAGATGGTAAATTTTAGGTTATATGTTCTTACAATTTTTTGAAAAGGCAAAAAACTACTAAGGACTAGCTTCCCTGCTCACTAGCTCTTTTCCTTAGGCAACTTATTTTAGCTCCTGATCCTCAGTTTTCTTGTGTAAAATGAGAAACTATAACAGAGAGGTTGTGAAAAGCAAATGAGACTATATTTATGAAGGTACTTTTTAACCCCTAAAAATGTATTCAGTACCAGGTACTGCCGTACCTCGTTTTATTGGGTTTCACACGTTACATTTTTTATAAATTGAAGGCAAGACCCTTCACCAGCAATAGAGAGATTACGGCTTGCTTTATTACAGTGCTTGCTTTAATGTGGTGGTCTGGACTCGACCTGCAGTGTCCCCAAGGTATACCTCTATATGAAATAGTAGGTACTCAATAAATACTTGCCGAATTAGTTAATAAATGGGCACCAGATTTATACAAAACCAGCTTGTTTCATCGAGAAGGCAGCACAGGGCCTCACTCGGATCCTTATGTATAAGAAAGAGGATTATGACAACCATCTTCCTACCTCCAGACCCTTCAGTCTGTACTTGCCGTTCCTACTTCTTATTGTAGCAAAGGAGAGGTGCCTGGAGTTGAAAGATGAGCTGTAGTCAATTATTTTTTAATCTGCTTCTTGCCTATTGATCAGATTTCTCCACCAAAAAAACACCAGGCTTAATTATATTAATATACCAGTATCTATGGAGGTTATAAACCCACCAATTGACATTTATTTTTCTCTATTCCCCAAATATTTATTGATCACTTTTATATGCAAGGCATTTTTTATTTTTATTTTTAAAAATATTTATTTATTTTTAGAGAGGGGAAGGGAGGGAGAGAAACATCCATGTGTGGTTGCCTCTCACATGTCCCTCCTGGGGACCTGGCCCACAACCCAGGCATGTGCCCTGACTGGGAATGAAACTAGCGACCCTTTGGTTCACAGGCTGGCACTCAATCCACTGACCTACACCAGCCAGGACCTTTTTATATATTTCTCCAAATAAAAAGTAGATGTAAATAAACATGCACCGTCTACATGTTTTAGGTATAGGTTCCAGATGGGATTTGAATTTTGATATGTTGCTATATATTTAAAAACAGTCTATAGTGGATTGAAATCACCCATTTCCCAAGGTCGTCATGTTCAGTAAGTAGTACGGTATCTCAGTTGCAGTTAACAAAGTATAATAGTGAGGAAATTGCAGATATGACAAATGCTGCTGCCATATTTGTTGGTACTCTGGGGCTCCTCCCCCACTGAAAGATGTAAGGCCCATGCCTAGGACTGTTACTGGAAAGTGAAGAATTGGAAGGAAAATGACTATTTGTCTCTTTCCTATTACTAACAAGAAATCAGTCCTGGCTGTTGTGGCTCAGTAGATTGAGTGCCAGCCTGTGAACCAAAAGGTTTGCTGGTTTGATTCCCAGTCAGGGCACATGCCTGAGTTGTAAGCCAGGTCCCCAGTAGAGGGAGAGCGAGAGGCAACCGATTGATGTATCCCACACATCAATGTTTCTCTCCCTCTTCCTTTCCAAAAATAAGTAAAATCTTAAAAAGAGAGAGAAATCAGGGCCTTGTACTCCCACTTCTTTTTCCTGCACTAAAACAGTTTCCCCTCAGAGATATCCATTCATCATGGCACAATGTCCAGAGCCTAAACTCGAAGTCAGGAGCCCAAACTCTTGCTGTAAGCTTATTTGGATCTGGAGTAAGTCACTAGTCCCACTTCACCTGTTAAAATAGGAAATGATACATATCTTGCTGGATTATTTTGAAAATTAAATAAGGAGTAACTTGAAAATTGCTTTGTCAGCCATAAAGTACAGGAGATGTGGGAAAGGGAGGTGGTGTGCCCAGTTCTCACACTGCCTGGGGCTCTTAGCCTCCCAGTTACAGATGCAGAGGGCCAGTGGGTCTTGAGCTGCCGCCACTATGCCCCACCAGGCAAACTGCAGGGGCTGCTGTTTATGTTCCCGAGTACAAGCAGGTAAAGCTAGAAGCATCCCTTTGCTTTGGTGTTGGAAAAAGGTAGGGTGGAATGTCCTAATAGGAGATTGCTTTCTCTCATCAGGGAAAGAGAGCTGCTTTGAGAGAATTGTGTCAAGGTTTGGAAAGAAAGTCACATATGTAGTGATTGGAGATGGACGAGATGAAGAAATTGCAGCCAAGCAGGTAACCATGGTAAAGAAAATAGTGTGGGAATGCACTGAGCACTTAGAAAAATGGTGAAACTCAGAAATCTTAGCAATCGGTTGTGCATTTACAGTGTTCCCCTTTTCCTCTTCCTCTCCCATTTTTCTTTAAGAAGGAGAGTCATCTTTTTTCCCCAAATGGAGTTTTTTTTATAAGTTGTTCCATCTCCCCCTTCCCATCCTCACTGCCACTCAGAAATCTTAAACTCTTTGAACCCTGCTGCAGGTACCCCAACATCAAACCTGACGTGAGCCCTGTCTTCCGCCTTCATCCTAGAGGGCAGTACCTTTTCTAAAAAATAACCATTTAATTTTATTTTTGAAATAGATATAAATATATCATCTATAAAACTTCTCATATCTCTACATTTGAAGACATTTTTCTAACATGTTTTAAAGTCATCACGTTAAAATGAAGCACTTCATTGGGATTCAAACACTTCTTTAAAATTTGAAAATATAATACCTTTCAGTTGTCAAGAACAGTTAACTGATAATAAAAAAGGTAGAAATTAGCTGATTTTCAAAAAATACTTTTGAATAAGTGGATAGAATTGAAAAGTATTGAATCTACAGATGTTTGAGTTATCTTTTTTCTTTTAATAACCAAGTATCAAGATAAGCTGAACTTAAAACTCAACTTTTGGATTGCTGTCTCAAAAAGTGATAACCTGGGATTTTTAAAAATAAAAATGCAATATTCACTTAGCACTCTCAAAAATATTATTAATAATAGTAAAAGCAAAAAGGGTTTTGTATCATTAATAAAATGATTTTTACATATTTATATAAAATACTTGCCTGTATTTTATAATATATAATAGTTTATAAGTACATAAATATATAGTAATTAGATATACCCTTGATCATAGTTCTCAATCTCTCTGTATTCCTGTATTTTTACCTGTAAAATGACTGGTTTTATTACAAAATTTGCTCAGCTTGCTTGAAAATTCTTTGATTTTATAATTCAATGGCTAGAGATGCTTTTTTTGCCTTGTATGTTTGCATTTTTTTTAATGATACTATCATTGCGGTTTTTTCACATGTTTAAAAACATGTAAAACTTATATTTCTTTGGAATTGAGGCAGCTTATGGTCTCCTGCCTGATGCCAGTATCCAAATTTTTTCCTTTCAGGAAAAAATACAGGATTAGGGTAAGGGTGATATTATGGGCAGATTTATGAATATATTGAAAAGATGCCAATTTGTGATAGCAGAATGTTGAGCTCGGTTGCAAAAGTTGAATTTGTAGTAATTTTGATATATTTATTGAGTGATTTTTTCTACTTTATCTAAAAATAAATCACAGATTGGGGAAAAATAGATTAAATAGGTAAAGGTCATGTACAAATCAAGCCCTAGCTGGCGTAGCTCAGTGGATTGAGCGTAGGCCTGCAAACCAAACAACCGCAGTTCGATTCCCAGTCAGGGCACATGCCTGGGTTGCAGGCCAGTTCCCTGCAGAGGACACACGAGAGGCAACCATACATTGATATTTCTCTCCCTTTCTCCTTCCCTTCCCTTCCCTTCCCCTCTAAAGATAATGAATAAAATCTTTTTTAAAAACTTATCAAAATAGGCAAATTAAAAAAAAAGACCATGTATAAATCAATAGAAAAAAAACACATTGCCAATAAAAAAATGGGCAAGCACAATGGCCAGAAATTCGCCAAAAAGAAAACACATAAATGACTGAAAAACATGAAAAATGTTCAATACATAAACAATTTAAAAAATGTGAAATTAAAAAAATTACTTGTAATATAGATGATCAGGATAGGCTTTAGGCATAAGTACATTGCTTCTTTGGAGAAATGGTTTTTCTCTCTTATAGAATTAGGCTTGAATCTGGTTAGAGTATATTTTGAAGCTATGACTGTGTGCTCTGGTTTATGGAAATGAGAACATGAGAGGGAGGGGCAGGAAGGCAGGAAGCCTGGTTGGAGCATAGTAGGTGAGTAGGGACATTAAAAGGTGGGCCAGGAATGTGCTGAGAAAAGGTGACAATTGGAGGAAGTAGTGATGGCTACAACCAGTGAAAAAGATCATCTTTTGCAAACTGAAATGACATAACTCATTTCTAAGGTGAAGAAAAAGTGAAATATAGTCTTCTAATCCAGTTAGCCAGGGTTCACTAACATAGTAATCCCAGCCTATCTGGAGAAGTTGAGAAAGCACCACAAGTGCAGCATCTTTGGTCTGTTAGTACAGAGTTGAAAGTTTGTCATATGCATTCTGATATCCAATAAATGGAATTTTGTTTGAAAATCTTAGAGGAGCTCTAGGAATTCAGAAGAAAATGATAGATCCTATTAAAGAAAAAAACATCAGGAGAAAGAGCAGATTTGTCCAATTCCATTTGAAAGCCATAGGAAAAATTTGGAACAAAACTATGATGAAACTTCATTTCAACAGCTTCACGACTCTTTGTGGTATATTTTAAAACAAGTTGTAATCTTCACAATAGCCGTGCAGTTAATTTTCTAGTCCCCTTCTGTGTATACTGCTGATTATAAGTCTTTAGTATCCACCTGCTATTCAAACTGAATGAAGCTTAGAATCCAAGGAATGCCTTCTCATTTTGCAGGCTGAAATTTTTGAAACCATATTACCAGGCTATAGAGAGTGGGATTTCAGGGCTGAAGTGTACTCATTTGTATGTGCTTTGGAATGGAAAAAAATTCTAAGGAGAATCTGAACCTGACCTTCAGTGTACTTCCTTGAGTCATCTATCTGCCTGGAGAGGCAGTGGCCTTCATTCAGAAGCATAGTTGTTGTTGTTGTTGTTGGGCTTCTCATTTTTTACTGAGAAGGAAGACATTAGACTTTTGAATTGTCTGATAACACACATTGAGTCTCTGTTTAAATGACAAGAAAAAAATCTGTAGTTCAATTTTTTGTAGTTCAAATACTGAATCATAAAACATTAATTCATTGTTTACTGAGTAGCTGAGAGAAGAAATGTTTTGGGAAGACTGACCAGAGCCTTATGCTCTCTGGAGGATGCAGTGGTGTGCCGCCCAGACCCCAGCAGGACTGAGCCACTCATGTCCTTAGCCCCCTGCTCTTAGCCGCTGATGGCCCACAGTCCCTCTCCCAGGACTGCCCTCAGCAGAAGCTGCCTTACCTAAGGTTACATCATGTTCCCAGAGAGAGCTTGCTTCTAGTTAGTGGTGGGGTGGGGGCACAGCTCCAGTCTCCTCCTCTCACCCTTCAGCAGAAGGGTGATCCAACTCCTGAGCTCTCTCCAGGATAGATCAGCACCTCTCCGGCAGCTGTATCACAGTTCAACTTCCCGCAGTGCCTTCTGAGGAGCATGAGACTTGGCTACAAAAAGGCAAATAGAATTGGCTTTTTCCAAGCTTCAGATTCTCAAAAATCATTACAATCAATGGGGAATTGTTTGGAGAAAGTTCCTCCTGCTTCTGAGCCCTGAAGAGATTGTTGTGATGTTAACCCTTCAACTTCAGTTGTCCCTTCTTTTTTTTAATTTTTATTTTATTGATTATGCCATTACAGTTGTCCTATTCCCCCTCTTCATTCCCCTCCACCCTGCACCCCCCACCCCCACCATTCCCCCCCTTTAGTTTATGACCATGTGTCTCAAGTTCTTTAGATTCTATAATTCCCATACTATTCTTGCCCTCCCTCTATTTTCTACCTACCATCTATGCTACTTATTTTCTGTACCTTCTCCCCCCTTCTCCCACTCTCCTGTTGCTAACCCTCCATAAGATTCTCATTTCTATGTTTCCACTCCTGATCTAGCTGTCCTTTTAGTTTGCTTTTAGGTGTGGTGGTTAATATCTGTGAGTTTGCTGTCCTTTCACTGTTCATATTTTTTATCTTCTTTTTCTTAGGTAAGTCCCTTTAACATTTCATATAATAAGGGCTTGGTGATGATGAACTCCTTGAATTTGATCTTATCTGAGAAGCACTTTATCTGTCCTTCCATTCTAAATGAAAGTTTTGCTGGATAGAGTAATCTTGGTTGTAGGTCTTTGGATTTCATGACTTGGAATACCTCTTTCCAGCCCCTTCTTGCCTGTAAGGTCTCTTTTGAGAAATCAGCTGACAGTCTGA
Source organism: Artibeus jamaicensis (assembly GCF_021234435.1). NCBI lineage: Eukaryota > Metazoa > Chordata > Mammalia > Chiroptera > Phyllostomidae > Artibeus > Artibeus jamaicensis. The sequence goes on from NW_026522057.1 coordinate 14,227,912, forward strand.
TGGGCACTCCTTTGTAGGTGACTGTCCCCTTATCTCTTGCTGCTTCTAGGATTCTCTCCTTCATTTTAATCTTGGGTAATGTAATGATGATGTGCCTTGGTGTGTTCCTTCTTGGGTCCAAGTTCATTGGGACTCTCTGAGCTTCCTGGATTTCCTGGAAGTCTATTTCCTTTGCCAGATTGGGGAAGTTCCCCTTTATTATTTGTTCAAATAAGTTTTCCACTGGTGGCTGTTCCTTTCCCCCTTCTGGTACCCCTATAATTCAGATGTTGGAGCATTTAAAGATGACCTGGAGGTTCCTAAATCTCTCCTCATTTTTTTGAATTCTTGTTTCTTCATATTTTCCTGTTTGGTCATTTTTTCCTTCCTTCTGGTTCACTCCCTTGATTTGAGTCCCAGTTTCCTTTTCATCACTATTGGTGTCCCGTGCAATTCCCTTCATTTCAATTAGTTTCGCCTTCATATGTTCCTCTAATTTGTGACTAAAATCAACCAGTTCTGTGAGCATCCTGATCACCAGTGTTTCGAACTGTGCATCTCAAAGTTTGGCTATTTCTTCATCGCTTAGAGTTATGAGCTCTGGGGCTTTGAGATCTTCCTGAGCCATTTTTGGTCTGTTTGGGCCTGTTAAGTATGAGGAGCAGAGCCTTAGGTGTTCACCAGGGTGGGGCTGCCCAGGTTGCTGGTTTGTGGTGCTGTATGTGGGGGCGGGGTCAGAGCGGGGAAATGGCAGCCTCCTCTGCTGCCTCTCGCTCCTGGGGCCTGCATGGTCCCATCTCACCGCCCACTCCCTCGCTGGTCTATCTGCACAGGAATGCGCAACCACAGTCAACCTGCCACCCTGCACCCTCGCTGGGTTGCCAGTCGCTCACTGGGTCCACCTGTCACAACCCCATGCCTGGGATCCTCGCGCCTGAGTCCGTCTGACCGAGTTTTCCTGTGCAACCTACGCTCCACCAGCCTCTGGCCTCACCCCTCTCACCGGTCAGGCTGAAGAATTTGTTGTTATCAGACTTCCGAAAAGTTCAATTTTCTGTGTTCTGGCTGTGTTTTCTGTTGCTAATATTTTGTTGTCTCTAACCTTGGTTGTGTGAGAAAGCACGGCATTTCCACCTATGCCTCCATCTTGGCAGAAGTCCAGTTGTTCCTTCTTAACACAGGACATAGATGGAAACAGTCTTGGCGGTGGAATCTAAAATCACACAGGTTAAAATCTGAATCATTAATTGTGTGAACTTGGGCAAGTTGCTTATCCTCTTTGAGTTTCCTCATCTGCTAAATGGATCTGCAGAAGGTCTTTCTACCCCAGTTTTCTTCTAGCAGGTCTCTGTCTCAAACTTGGAGGCAGTGGGTTGTCAGCTAGGACTGCTGTCTGAATTTTCTTCATTCAGTAACATACAAACCGTTGGCAACTATTAACGAACTGTGAGATGAGTGGTAATCGATTGGCAGTGTTAACTCATTGTGTTTTCATTTGCCACTTTATGTAGCAATTCAAGGACCTTTATTAGTTTCCCACTTGTTTGTGTTATCTTTGGAGTTTTTATTCTGAAGTTCTTGTTGCCCTCTGGGAAAGATACTAGTAGATGGAGGTATCGGTGCTTCTTTGTTTGAAGAAGGGTGAGGGGAGATACAGAAACACTTAAGTAGTTAGCAGAGTAGGTGTCCAAGATGATGCCTGTAATCATCTACCATGGAATGTACCTGTTGGAGAATGCCCTACAGCCTCTGCAGTTCAGCCTCCACCCTGGGAGGGATCCTTTCTGCAGCCTCTGTGACGGACTTTCTAGTTTTTGTTTGAACACACTCAAACCTAAAGGAGGCTGCTTCCCAGACGTCTTGTTCTACTGTGGGGTTGTCCACACTGTTAGGATGTTCCACCTTCCACTGCACTTAAGTTTATCTCTCTGCCTTTCACATCTTGGTCCTAGTCTGGGACACCTGCGCACAGCATAATGAGTCTGCTTCTACTTATATTAAAAACCTTTTAAATATTGTGTGTTAGCAGCAAGCTAGAAAAAAAACTGAGTTATATGCCAAAAGAACTGTTCTAACACTTAAAAATTCTGGGTAATTTGTAACACTCTGAACAAGACAATCACTAAAGCTAATCTTCAGCTTCATAAAACATGGTTTCTAACACTTGCATTTTTAAAAGCCCTTTAAAAGGCTTTCAGAATGGCATGCAGGATTGTGGGCATAATTCTGACTGTATTATATAATGGGATTCTTATTTCCCAGATCCGTGTGTTCTGAATCTTGGTCATGGACAAGATTTGGGCCTATGAAAAAAAGTAATATTAGCACTAATTTCTGATGTGGGTATTTTATTTGATCCTAAAGATCCTATATAGTAGCTAGAATAAGTATATCGCTCATAAAAGCACAGTTACCCCGGAAACCTAATAGGAATCTCTCGCATTTGTAGTGCCCCATAGTGTGCAAAGTCCTTATACATAGGACTTCTTTGCTCTTTCGGCAGCCCCATGAGTTGGGCGGCGGTAGAGAGGACTTCCCACCACCTTGGGGAGAGGTCTGTGGAGAATGGGGTTTGGGTAGGTAAGACTTCCCAAAAGTAGTTGGGTTAAGCAGCTCTGCCCACTCTCTTCCAGCACAACATGCCTTTCTGGAGGATCACAAACCACGGAGACCTAGTGTCCCTCCACCAGGCTTTGGAGCTTGATTTTCTCTAAGAACTGGAATGAAGAGCCTTCCCCATGAGCTCTGTTTCACTCCTGAAGCGAGCTGGAGACTGGAACCAGCTCGGAACTCTGTCTTTCTCCATGGAATGCTGGCGAGAACACAATCAGAACCAGTAGCTGCAGGGGGCGAAGCTTAGTTTGGCTAAGAGTGAGCCTGCAGCCCCACGTTCACCCTTGTGCAGGAGCGGGAGACAATTGGATTGGGAGAACAAGAGACTTGCTGCAGCTACAGTGCTTTTAATTCTTCTGGGGTTTTTTCCTTTTGTTTTGTTTTTTATGTTGTTTCAAAAAATGAAGAAAAAAAGGAAATTTGGGGGGCAGAGTTGCACTCTTTGTCCGTGACCTGAGTGAGAACTGCTGTTAACTTGTGGTGATAGGGAAAATGTGCAGACTTTTGTAATAACATCTCTTGCAGTCTTTGTAATCTCCTTAGCTGTAGGACATATCCCCAGTGAATGTATATGTAATTTTTATAGGAAAGGGTCTGGTCTCTGAAGCAGGTTCTCCTTCCTTTTTCTAGCAAGAAAGGGGTGTGTCAAGTTTCCTTGGAAAATAGTAATTGAACTCTCTAAAATACCTCTCTGTGACAGTAGCACCTCTTCAGCGGCTCCAGTGGTTTGCTGTCTGGGATGGTTTCCCTCCCGTTCTTCCATCTCCGTGTGTGCTGAACTGTGGGGCACTAGACAGTGATTAACGTGAGACTTTGTTATTTCCCATCCTAGAAGCCTTAGTCCCCTTTCTAATCCCTCTTCCCCTTTAACCAAATGACACAATCCTGGAAACTCCTCTTAGACAGTAAATGCTAAGCCCTCAGCTTGACTTGGTTATTTGAAGACAAGGCCCCGGGGGCTTACCTCCAAACTGGAAAGAAGGGACTAAGGCTTCGTGTGAATTCCCACTTAGGTTCTTGAAACAGGAATATTCCACCTTCGCCCTGCCCAGAAGCACTCTCCCCGCAACAAATGTTCACCCTACAGCCTCCTCTTCCTTCCTGGCCATCAGCAGGGGCTCTTGTCCCTCTCCCGCTCTGAGCACCTCACAGCTGGCTCCATTCAGCTCTGGCCAGTTACTAGGCTTTGGGCCCAAGATGTCAAAGTGAGTCAAAGAACAGGCTTGTAACTACACTGTGGGCAAAACTACCAATGTAGTTGACTTCCTTTGAAGCCCTTACGCCCTGTGAAGGGTACTCTGGGTATGTATTTACCCAGATCTCTCTCTGAAATTGAACAGGAGGTTGCTGTGATCAAACCCCATTTTTCTCATGGTACACCCTTCCCACTTCTCAAATCTCATTTTGAAATGGGAAACTAGAAGCCAGGAAGACGTTTCTGTTTTAAAGGAAGTTGCTGGACCTCTTACTCCATGCCTAGAAACTTCATCCTGGGCCAAATGCAGGAACATCTCCTAGCCCAGCTGCGTTTGTGTATGCCCCATCCCTCCAAGACGAACCCAGGTATCTGCTCAGGGAGGATAAACTTCCCTGCAGCTGAAGAAGTTCAGCCCGTCCCAGGCTGCAGTGAGGAGTGGTGATGTAAGCACCTCAGAGGGATGTAGTCTGCGTTCTCGGTAGGGGAGGCATCCTTGACCAGCCCATCACGCTTGCTTACCCCCAGAGGTTCTTCATGCCCATTTCCAGAGATGTTGCAGCACAAAGAGGCCGAACTCCTCCCCAGGCCTTGTCACTCATACAGCACAGAAAGGCTGTTTGTACACATTCCTTCAGAACTGGTTGAGAAACTGCTTCAGGGCTCACCATTTCAGGAAAGAGGTTTCTGGAGAGGAGTTGAAGTCAATGTTCATTATGTAGCTGCTGCTTTGGACTTGTTTCCATTGATGAGGTGGGGGTGAGGGGCAGTTATATAGTCTGAGGCAAACCTTGCCTTGGTCTGATTTTGACACAGTTGCCCAGAAGCTGCTCTGCCTTGCTTGATAATTGATCTTAGGAAGCTCTAGGATGGTCTTTTCTCCAGGCCCCAAGCCCACTGCCAGCAGTGTAACTGTTGGTTTCCTGCCCTGCACATAGGCCACCTGGTTGGTGCTTCGCCTCAGGCTTGAGAGGCTGTGGAGTGGTACCGCCATTATGCACACAGGTCCACACACAGATCCCTCCCTCTCCCCGCCCTTTGGGAGGAGCTCTTTATTCCTAGACTATGACTTGGACCCCTTTGTCAGTGGCCTTTTTCCTCCTGCCCTGACTGCCCCACCTAAGTGTTTGCAGAAGGAATGTGAAATGACCGAGAGAGGAGAGGAAGCTCTGAGCAGAGCAGCATCTGCTCCTTCCTGGTTGTTGCCACCCTCAATCAGAGGGCGGGCAGAAAATGGGACCTGGCTTCTGTTTGCCAAAATGAATTGTCCGGGAAACAGTGCTCTTTTACCCCTTGTTTTCCTCTTCCCCAGCATGAAGATCTGGAAAGGAAAATAAGGGGTAGCACCAAGAGCTTTTGGAAGCTTAGGGTCCAAGGACACGGGCAGTCCATCAAGGGGGAAGCCCTCTTTACTAGAGAGAGTCCCTGTGAAATTAGCCACATGATGAATCCTTCCCCCAGCTGGGGACTGAATTCTGTAAGATGGGTCTGCACATTTCGTGGTGAAGACTTTCTCTAATGAGGGATCTGGAGTTACCCAATGTGTTCTGGATTTAAGAGGTGGCTTGACTTTCGAATGTAAAACTGTGCCTTAGCATCACCCTGTCCAGTCCCCCTGGGGCAGCTGGTGGTGTCCAGGAGAATGGATTCCTGCTCCAGATTTAGATGCTTTTATTTGTTTTGAGGTGTTCTGTCTTCTGCTCTGCAAGTTGGGAGGGGGGCCAAAGTCAGTGTCCCAGGAGACTTGTGCCACAGCTCGTTCGCAGTTTACAAACTCCACTTTAAAGCGCTCAAGTAGAATCTGACCGGCAAACTCCAGCTGCAGCAGATGGAGCTTCTGGATGTTCTCTCCCTTGAATGGGTGTCAGTGTCACTGAAGCAGTGGGGGGGAGGGGTGTGTAGGAGAGGGGCAGCTGTTCTTTCTCTTCCTGGGATAGGGAGGGTCGAAGCTAAGGGATGGTGAGCTCGGGGCGTTTTCTCTGCTCCTTCAGCAAGTAGGGCCCCTCTTAAGCAGCCGTGTATTTCTTACCGCTAAATTGGTTTTCTTTTTCATCCAAAAGTCAGAACTCCCCAGATTTCACACTGTACAAGCCAAATCTGAATTCTGAGATTCTAAAGTATCTTAAATCACGAGAGAAAATCTAGTTCTGACCCCATCCCCAGTCCGCAGGCCCTCAGTTTCTATCTCCTTGGAGTCAGCTCTAGCAAGCAAGGTTCACAGGCTAGTTCCTAATGCACTGACCGGAGCCATCCCATTAAGGACGACTTCACTCGCAACCTGACCCTCTGGATGACTCATGCCTCACTTAGCAGGAAAAGGCGTTGATTGCATTGGATATATTTATGTGACTGCGGGCATTTGTGGCTGTAGAGTCTTTGACCATAATGCTATATGTAATGGGAACTATCTTGTAAACTTGAAAAAAAATAAAGTTTTTATTTTCTATACAGTTTGCTCCTGTGTCTTTTCTGAATAGGATCAGCCTAGTTGCCCAGCTGAGTAGGGTCCTAAGAAAGGCTTCATAAAACTCTGAAGAGCTTGTTAGCAAGTTAGCATCCTTTTAATAACTGAGTCATTAATTTCACTAAAAAAGTAGAAACAAACTAACCATTTGGTATAAATAAGTGTACATGGGGAAATAAAAAATATTTTAAAGTTATTTACAAGGGAAAGTTTATTAATTGCATCTAAAATACATTGCTTTTTAACGTTTAGGACTGGTATGGCAACAGATTTCATGTGCTGTCAACTGTGCTGACATTCAATGATTACAGAGACAGTAACTTGCTGTGCTGAGCTTAACACGCAAAAGCAATAAACTGACAGACTGACATCAAACCTTGTTTGATTGGGCCAGATTTCATGTCGCATCAACGACTTCCTCATTTCATTTCTTCAGATTTCGGTCTGACTGTCCATTATTGGCCTGGAAAAATAATTCTTTTGCTTTTGATTTCAATGAAGGAAATCAGAATTCGGTTCTAGCTTGCACGTACCATCCATGTCAGACTACAAGGTGTATTTTTTCCCAAAATAATTACCCCAGAAAAGAGGGAGTTGCATGTATTCTAGGCATTAAATCTTTCCATCAGAAGGTGTGCATTTTGGACCAGACTGGAACTGAGCAAACTCGTGAGTTGCTGTAGCCTTGCTGGCTCGTAAGTAGAAATATCACAGTACCGGTTGCTTCTCAAGCCCGAAGAGTAAACATCTCCATCTCCCCTACAGTGAGTATAACATCTGCACTTTCCGCAAAAAAAACTTGTGGCTGGCAATTCAGAAATTTTTATTCTTCAAAACCAAGTTTCTTGACATTAAAAAAAAAAGATGGGAATCTCCAAAGGATGTTTTTTTTTTCAATTTTATTTATTTTTAGAGAGAAAGGGAGAAATCGAGGGAGAGAAATCTATTGGTTCCCTCTTGTGCGCCCCCAACTAGCGACCTCACGGGCAACCTACACATGTGCCCTGACTGGGAATCAAAATGGGCGACTTTTCTGTTCGTCTGCAGTCCACTGAGCCACACCGGCCAGGGCTTCAAAGGAAATTTCTAGCGGGATGTAGCATCACTCGTCTTTTCAGAACTCTTGATCCTGTAAACTTTTAGGTGTCTATATAAATGGAGCTCTTTGGCTTTTCAGGCAGTCGAGCATACATTGTTGGGAGTTGACTGCATACATACTACTATCATTTGACAACTTCATCTAGAGGATAGATTAGAACTTAGGCAAGAGATTAGAAACATCTTTTTGGATTTTCTCAGGGGAAAATAGGGAATTGCCTAGAACTTTGCATCTTCCACTGACATATTTGGCATTTCTGACTCAGTCTCCACATATGACAAGCAGAAATGTGGAAAAGTAAATGGAGCAAATCCTGGGTTTAGTGAAAATTAGGACCTCTGTCCAAGGCTAGGTTGGGCACTTAGCCCACAGTCTGGAGTCTCAACCCTTGACATTCCTTATGAGTTGAGAAAAATCATAGATTTCACTGTTGTATGTGTGCATGTGTGTGTTTAAATGTATTTGCTTCAAAGAATGGACCTTTTCCTGAGTTAATGACACACTTTCTTTTAAAAATGATAAAGATAATAATGATAGTTTTTACTGCCTTTTGTACATTGATTAATTTAGTGACCACGTTGACCATGTTACTGGTCCATGAAATTCAAAAGTCTGGAAATCCTTTCTGCTTCTAAGTGTGTGAAAAAGCACCAGCATCATCTCCTCAGAGCCTCCCTCCCCTGCTCCCAACCCTCATCCGTCATCCTTGGCAGTGGGCCAGCATAGCCGCTGCAAACCCTCCTTCCTGCAGTCACTGCTGATTTGGTGTCTGGGATAAAAATTCACATGCATCGTTTTCTCCCTCATGTCCTTTAGGGCTGGGTGTCTCAGGGAGGCCTTTCCTGGCCATTCTACATCAAATTGTAACTCCCACACAACACATGAAAATACACACACTCTCCCTGTCCCCTTCCCTGCTTTTTCTTATAATACTTAACACTATCTGTTTTACTTACCCTGTTTATTTACATGTCTCCACTAGAATGAATGAATAGTGGAACTGAAAACTATCCTGAGTCCCACCACATGGCGACTGTTTTCTTCTGTCCCCAGCACCCTTTTCCTGTTCCTGCTTCTCTAAACCACAGAGCTCTGAGCAGCAAGAGGTTGCACCTCCCTGGCACCATTACCTACTTCCACATACCCTAAGTCACTTCATCACTTACACCCTCCCTGGCTCCCAGCCTCAAGACCTTCAGCTGGGCTCTCGTGTTCCCTTCCTGGTACCAAAAGTGGTTTTTGTGGCTCCCCCTGCCAGGCCCAGCAGCAGAGCACGAGTCGTCCAGATCTGGGTTCTGATGCCCACCTGAACGATCAACCCGTACCAGTTCACCAGCTCCTGAAACTTAGAGACCAAGGTTGAGAAGTCCTGCCTAAGCCAGCCCTCTTCTCTGTGCCAGGGCCTTTCCCAATTTTGAGCAGTGAACTTTATGTTCCTGACCCCTTCTTTCCAGGCGGCTTTGGATTCTGCAGATTTAGTTTAATGACACAACTAGTTTGGAGGATTTTATGAGCTTTTTAATAATAACCTAGTAATACTGTTCGACAAAAACACGTACGTCTCTCACTTGCAGACAGGCACACACCTTCCCTTCTCTCACAACAGACTGAGGTAGAAAGTACATTGCCTAAAGCATAAAAAATACTCAACGGCTGAGTCACGGCCCAGACCACAGGTCCACAAGGCACATGGTTGAAAGGCAGCCCCATGAGAGCTGGGGCAGAGGCTGGGCCAGTGGCACTAAAATAGCTGCCCTCCTCCCCCCACCTTGGAGGGGTTGGTAGGGGCCAGCTACTGGGCATGCCTGGCTTCCGGCAGGAGAGCCCCAGCAGGAGCAGCAGAGATGGTAAGAGCGGCAGCTGATCTTGCTCCAGGCTCCAAGGATGGAAGGGTGCTCCTGGCACATCAAATGCCCTCAGTAAACATCTGGTGAGTGAACTGAACAATCGAAGTCGGGCAGGAGAGAAAGGACTCTGGGAAAACACATCCTGGAGTTCTTAGGACCTTCTCACCCAGGATAGGGGAATTAAGGGCGGGAGGGCACCTCTGCCGATTACATCAGAGGTGGAAATACCAACACTGGGATGCTTTGGGCACCAGACACACTGACTGGGAGAAACAGAAAAGGGGATCTCTTCTTTCCTCCCAAAGTGCTTTATATATAGTTGAGGTCCTTGACTCCCCAAGGCCTGGCCCTCCTCATCTTATTCTTATCCTTAGAGGGAGGGCTTTGTCTCACTCAACTCTGGTCTTCAGTGCCTGGCAAGATCAGGCATCAAGTGCTTGTTGAATGAATCAAGGCCCACAGCAGCATAACTATCTTCTGCATTCTACCAGTTGACTCCATCTATCCTTTTGTCCCCTGGCTGGATCTGACCCTGCTTCAAAGGACCCCATTTACCTCTCTCCCCCTTGGAGAAGCAGCCTCATCCCAAGCCTTAGGGAAGAAATTCTGGGCCAAATGGACCATACGCCTGTTCTGAGGCAGCTGATACAACTCAACGCAGTAGAGGCTCCGGGTCCCGTCCACCTCGGCAGGCTCCCAGCGGCAGCTAGGATGCAGCCAGCGGTAGTAGACAAGCCGCAGAACCAGACCCAAAAGGAAGCTGATGCCACCCACAGGCAGCAATATGTGCAGCAGGATCCCACTGGGCAGCCAGGCACTTTGCATTACCCAGGTGACCACCATGAGAATGCTGTCACTCAGGAGAAACACCAGGTGGATGATGCTGCGGCCTCGAGTGCGACCCTCAGCCACATTGAACCAGGCAAAATAAAGAATGGTGGCCACCATTGCCCGGTACAGCCACTCAGACCAGGAATCCGGCATAAAGTTGGTACCCTGAACCCAGACCCAGAACAGCAGTACCAGCCATAAGCCCAAGAAGTGCAGAGTCACGTAGTGGGGGAAGAGGGCTGAGAACAGGGCCACAGCCAGGACTCGGGGCCACAGCAACAGCAAGTTCCACAGGAAGTAGATCACGGAGGAGCCCAGCCCCAGGACCGGCTTGGAGGGGAGGCAGGTGCGCAAGGCCCGGTGGTAGTCAAGCAGTGCCCACGAGATGCCAAGGAAGGACGTGCAGATGCTGGCCCCTAGAGAGGAAGAGGAAACAGCTGACCTCTGTGGGCAGTCTACCTGGTGCTCCCAGGTTCCGGGGGCCCTCATAACCAGCCTGAGGCAGGCACCAGAACCCTCAGTTTGTTGGAGGGAAAACTACAGCTGGGAGCCAAAGAGACCTGGGATTCAAATATGGGGTCTGCCCTTCACCACAAAGCTTTACTTTCAGGTGCTACCACAGTGATATTTTTCAGGGACGAGGCGGGTGTGGCGTACACAGCCTCATCTGCACCCTGGGTCTTGGCCACACGTCTGCATCGTAGACAGCCCTGTAACCTTTTTCCCGGAAGAACCCAAGCCTATCATGAATCTGAAATCAGCAGTCCCAGTTCCCCCTTAGTTTCAGAAAGGGAAGCCGGAAACCCCAAGAGGTGGCAATAGGCCTCTGGCTGTACGGATGGAGTGTCCTCACTCCCCTCTTCTCCACGCTCGGACTGGGCCCTGGTCTTGATCTTCTGAGACTCGAAGTTTTCAGTGGTGATCCTGCCGCACCTCCTCGTTGTCCGCCGTGAACTGGAAGCTCCAGGGCCTCCAGGGCCGGAGGGAAGCAGCACTGAACTGTCTCTAGAAGGCTTCCTCCCTGCCCCCCTCCCATAGCATCCATTCAGCAGCTATTTACTGGGGCCCTATTACGGGCCAGGAACCCACGCCCAGCCTGGAGTCACATCTATAGCCATCCTCCCCTCCACACTCCAGGTCTCAGCAGGACTGGCATTCTCCCAGCCTGCCCAGCACACTGCGTCCTCTGACCTGGACAAGTTTTGCCCGTGATGTTCAGTGGGCTGGGAGCACGTACCCCGTTCCTTCTGGCCTACTCCTTACCCTGCAAGTTCCAACCTCAGCATCCCCTACAGCCACCCATCCAGACCCCACCCCACTCTCTTCTGTCTGGAATAATGATCTGTTTCCTTATCCCTGCACTCCTTCAGGGCAGGAAACAGATTCTGCTCCCCTGGGGTCCCCAGGTAGCCCAGCACCTGGCACAGGAGCAGCTGAATTAGTGTTTGCTAAATCAAAAGTTGGGAGAGCCTGTCTCTTCCCTCGCTCCTCTCCTCCCACCCATACACACACAGCATAGACTGTATCCATTTGTGCCTACTCCTCGACACCCAGGGCCCCAAATAGACAAAAACGTGTGCCCAGTGAGGGCTGTGTGTCCCGGGGCAAATCGCTTCACCCTTTTGTACCTCTTTCCTCTTGTGCAAAGTGGAGATAGACACAGCACCAGTCTGTGAACATGCACACAGGCAATAAAGCACTCTCTGCAGTGCCCGGTGAACAGCAGGGCCTCAATCACGATGGCTGCTGTCTTTTCAATTAAGACTACAGACTCAAATGTGCCAGCTGAAAGCGTCGTTGAAGATCAAGTCCAACTCCACCTTGTACAGTTGGAGAAACCGAGGCCACAGAGGGGAAGACTGCAGGTCACGTGGTGAGTGGTGCCAGAGGGGGGACTGGCTGCTTGGGAGGCTGTGGCATTTACAGCAGCGGTTGGCAGGGGTGTGGCAGAGAAGGGGGAGCCCCAGACCTTGAATCAGACACGAGTTGGGAGTCTTAGCTGGGCCACTGGCTGGTCTGTGACCTTGGGCGTGTTAACTTCCCTTTCACAGGGGACAAGCTTCCCGAAGCTCCTCGGGGTACAGACTGCTCCCCTGGCGGCAGGGGCTGTGTCCCTAGTACAGGAACAGGCACAAAGGTGCTCAATAAAAGGTGTAGGAAGGTGGTCAGTACGCAGCTTCTTGACCAATAAGTTGCTTATTATGTGTCAAACACCCTACATACTTTATCTGTTTTCTTCAAAATAGTAAAAACTATCATTAAGATTTGTCATGCTCCAGGCGCTAGGCTCGACCTGCGTCACCTCCCTCAATCCTTTCATCAGTCCCACGAGGTGGGACTATTTGTTATGTCCACTTTACAGATGAAAACAGACTGATACCCAGAGAGGCTGAGTCAGCGTCCAAATTCATACAGCTGGTGTCTGGCTTGGAACCTGGACCTGCCCGACCGAAGCGTGCGCCCCTATTTTCTAAGCAGTCCTCATAACAGAGTGAACACATTTCTGGCATCTGTGGGAAACTTGCCCACGAGTGAGAGTGGGACTGGCCGCTGGAAGTGTGACTCACACTGGTAGTACTCGGTCTGGCCGCTCTGCAGCACGATGGCCAGCACCAGCGTGAGCTGTGGCGTCTTCTCCAGGAAGGTCTCGAAGAGCCGCAGCATGCTGATGTCCAGGGAGAGGAAGTCGGCATAGGCCAAGTCAAACTCGGAGGGCACCTCCTGCCGCCACACCAGCAGCCCTTGCCGCAGCCCTTGCATGCACCTAGGCACATACAGATGAGCCAAGGGGCCAGGTTAGTGTCCTGAGGCCTCCCTCCTCCCCCTACTTATCAGGCCGATGCCAACAGGCTCCAGTCCCAGCTCATCACTAACGCGATGGGGGGCTCTGGACAAGCCACTCAACCTTGCTGACCTTGGCTCTTCATCTGTAAAATGAGAATAAATACAACTACCACTGCTCCTGCTGGCCGGGCACTGTCCCAGGTTTATTACAAACCCTGTCTCATTCATGCCTTACAACATCCCCACTTTACAGATGGGAAAACAAAGGGCTAATAAGCAGTAATGTTTGAATATCGACAGTATAAGATTAAATTGCTTAAAGTGATAGTTATCAAATTTTAGCAAGCCTAAGAAGTTCTTAGAATCCCGTGGGGAAGGGGTGTCATACTGTGGCAAAGTTCAGAGAGTCCAGAGGTCGGAGAGACAAGGCTGGGTGACCCACTGGCATGAGTGGGGAGTGGAACACACAAGGCTTCCCCTACCCACGACTGGTCTCCTTTGGCTCCTGCAGGGTGAGCCCAGTCACTGACCGCGAATTCATTCATCAGAGGTGTACTGTTACCTCCCCTGGGCGAACCTGACAACCCGGCAAGGGAGTAGGCAGGCAGGCCCGGGTTGGGGCTCCCCCTGAGCAGGAGCCTCTGCCTCTGTTTCCCCAATACCAGGGCAGGGCCCTGCCTCAGCCTAGTTGCAGGGAGACACAGAGACCCCGTTTTCAAAACCAAAGCTCAGTACATTGTCTGTCTCGCACTCAGCAAAAATCCGAGAAGGGAAGACACACGATGTAGTTGTGGACTTGGGGCTCACCAAGGCCTGCCAGGACGGTAGTTAGTGTGCCTCCTCGTGCCCACCCAGAGTTTCAGTGATGCCTGTACAGGCTCTCGGCGGAACTGCCACATTGAGAGCGCCTCTCGCCCACTCCTGGATACTCAGTGCAGGCCTGTCAAGGCAAGAGTTGGTGAGAATCTGTAAAAATGGACTCAAGAGCAGATCCTGGCTCCGGGATGGGGCCTATGCCCAGCCCTGGTCGGCTCCAGGGACATGGATAAATCAGACCCCTTCTCTGCCCTCTTGCATGGTCAGAATGCACGGGGGCGGGGGGAGGAGATGCTTTGGGAGAATACGCTGGGAAAGATAGGGTGAGAGGCACTCGGGGGTGAGGGGACAAGCCCTGCTCTGGGGTTCAGGGCTGCTGAAACTCTCAGGATGACCCAGGTAAGCATGAAGCTGGCTGACATTCGCACACAATCCACAGGTCTCATTTCATTTATTCCTTATCGAACAGAGGCAGGCACCAAGACCATCCCCACTGGAACAAAGAGTTAACTGAGACCCAGAGGGGTCAAGATGACTGCCTGAGGCCCCATCCTCAGCTAAAGGGGACACTTCAATAGAGTCCATCAGCAGCCAAGCACTGTGTTCTTTCCTGCACCTCTCAAAGCAGGCCTCCCTGCAAACCTGTCTCTAGATTACTACTCTTCAACATTGGAGGAAACCGAGGCTCAGAGAAAGACGGGAATGAGATCACACAGGTGGCAAAGCCAAGACTGGATCCCAGAGACGTCTGACTCCCAATCATACCTTTCTTCTCTGGGCCTCAGTTTCTTCACCTGTGCCAGGAAGAATAAATAGAGCAAAGGAGCCGGAGTTACCCTTTAAGGAGCGGGCAGCTCGCCTCTGCCCATGGGAGACCTCCCCACCCGCTTCCCTCGTCAGGGTGCTCTCCGGTACTGCAGGAGGTACCCCTGGGCTCCGTTCCACCTCCACCTTCCCGAGGGCGGGGCGCTCACCTGTACAGGTAGCCCAGCTGCAGGAGGTGCAGCAGCGCCAGGCAGCGGCCTGAGGGCTGCGACGAGTGCAGGTCAGCGGGGTCGGTGCGCAGCCAGACCCAGCTGAAGACTTGCAGTGCAATCGAGGAGAGGCCCAGCAGCGTCAACACCAGTGCGGCCCACAGGTAGTGACCGCTGAGCACATACTGGCTCACGGTCCACAGGTCCGAACCCAGGTGGATCAGGAAGGCAGAGATGCCCAATACGCCCAGGATCAGGTCCCAAAAGAGAGTGGTGCGGAGTGACCAGGGCATGGCCCGCCGCCCTCTCCCCCTCCTTCCCTTCTGGGCTAGGATTTGCCCACCCAGCCTGGGTCCTACCTCAAGAAGGAGGTGGTCACAGCCCTCTGGGCCCCTAGGGCCCGCGCCTCCTAGGCGGGACTTCCACGTCCCGCCCTGTCCGGGGAGGAGCGAGGCGCTAGGACCCCGCCCACGCCTCCTGGCTTCCGGAAGGCCGCTGGGGCTCCGCCTCTGCAGCCTGCCCAAGGATGCCCCACCCAGTCCCTCTGAGTCCCAAGGACCGCTAGGTCCGAAGCCGAAGGCGGGCCCTCCGAGGTGCACTGTCCTTAGTTTAGCAGGCTTCTAATTGCCTTATTTTGCGCTTGAGGTTCCTGGAGCTCCACAGGGGTGAAAAGGTCTGGAGATTAGCGCCCAGGTTAGAACTGGGAACTGTCGCATTGCATTGTTGCGAAATAAAACAGAAAGGCCTCTTCTGGTCCCAGATGGCGGGACGTCGTGAACTAAATGTGCCTCGGTTTCGGGCCGTGTTCCAGGGAGACCGAGGGCACAGGATCAACGAGATGCAGCTTCCTGGCGGCTCATTTTACTCCCATTACCTGCGGAGGGACGTTCGATAATGGCAAGGGATGGCTTTAGACATTATTTGCATAGTGAAAGGATAATACACAAAATAAGATGCATAATGAATTGTGGGTTTTTTTGTTTTTTTTGTTTGTTTTTTTTACATAAAACGTGAAACTTGGAAGAAATGTGCTTGTGGTAGGGTCTTTGGGCTGCATTTCGTGGTCTGGCTATCCCACCCTCCACTCTGCGGACGTCGGGGAAACTGGAAAAGTCCAGACCTCAGTGAGTGTCATGGGCTCCCATTTACCGGAGAAAGGCGAGCCCAGAGATCCAGCAGGCGGCGCCCAGGTCACCGCGCGAGCAACGCACACAGACCGAACTGCACCGCCAGCAGGAGCGGGAGCCAGCACGTCGGAACATTCCCGGGGGCGCGCAGGCAGGCGGAGTACGCGTCAAATGCCACCTCGCGCATCGCACACACGTGCTCGTCTCGGCAGGCCTCGCTGCAGACCCACTTGTCGTAGCTGACTGAATTGTAGACATAGTAGCGCTGCAGCGTGCCCTGGTCTCTGGCGATGCGGCCTAGCGCTGCGTGCATGGAGCTGACGCTTGCGTTGGGCACTCCGTAGGCCTCACTCAGCCGATACTCCAGTTCCCAGCGCGCCGACCCCTGCGCATTAGCCTGGCTCAAGTTCACGAAGTAAGTCACCATGTCCTGGAGACGGGGCACAAGACTGGTTGGCTGTGAACAACTGCCTGCATCCGCCCTCAATCCCGGACCTCCTCCTTGCCCCCAGATTCTATATGTCCGTAAAAATGACTACTATTAGTTAATGAGCACTGAATACTTACCAGGTCTGTGTGTGTGTGTGGCAGACATCTGATTGAATACGCTCAGGTAACTGCACTTATTATCCCCATTTCACGGATGAGGAAACTGAGTCCTAAAGAGGTTGACTCCTTTGGCCAGGGGCCTACAGGTGTTCAGTGGCCAAGGCAGGAGTGAAACCAGGTGGTTTGTCCCATGGCCCGTGCATTTTTTGTCCCACGGCCAGTGCATTTTTTGTCCCACAAGTTCCCTGGTACATAAGATGCTCAGTAAATGTTTACAGAATGAATGGATAAAAAGCAACGTAAAAAAGTAGGATGGAGTGCCTGGCTGAGAGAG
Organism: Artibeus jamaicensis; assembly: GCF_021234435.1. Lineage (NCBI taxonomy): Eukaryota > Metazoa > Chordata > Mammalia > Chiroptera > Phyllostomidae > Artibeus > Artibeus jamaicensis. The sequence continues at coordinate 14,244,524 of NW_026522057.1, forward strand.
GTTATAGAATTGTGGTTGACTGGAGGCTTGGGATGCACCCAAGATCCCTAGGACTCAGGTGCATCTTCAGGACTAGAATCTATCTTCAAGGATTTATCTGTCCAACACTTTTCACTTCAATTTGTAGATATGCTTCAGGTCACTAGGGGGGAGGGGAGAAGAAGAACTGCCACGTATGGATGGTAACTTCCTGCTTTCCATTTGAGAGATGAAGTAAAGGAGGCCCAAGGAGGTCAAAAAGCTGGTGAGTGGTGGAGGGAGAATTCAGGTCTCACTCCCTCAGGTCTCACTCCCTCCCTGAGAAGGATGTGAGGCATGTTGTGGGGCCCGGTGCAGCAGGGAGGAAGGAGTGATCCTCTGACTAAGGCCCTCTGAGTGCCCATGGAGACAAGAGGCCATACTCTTAAAAATTCTCAGACCTCTTCTCATCCCCATTTATCCCCAAATCGGGGACCTAGATTATCGCATCCAGTTGGTGGTTTTCAGTGGCCTTTCTCAACTCTCAGGTTAAATCTCAGTACCCACCTCTTCCTGGAGCTCCAGCTGGAGCACCCAGCTTCCTCCTCCCTCGGCACTTTCACCCGGACGTCATTTAGACGTCCCAAAATTAACAGGTCCAAAACCAGATTTCTGATCTCCCCTCCAAAACCTGCTTCTCCCGCAGTGATCTGGTTTCAGGAACGGCAACTTCATCCTTCCAGGTTTTCAGACAAAAGCCTGGGGGTCCTCCTCGATCTTGCCTTCTCTCACACGGCTCATCCAACCCACCCGCAAATCCCGTCTGCTCTGCCTTCAAACTACTTTCAGGACCTGGCACTTCTCACCACCCAACGGCTGCCGCCCTGGCCACATCACCGTCACCTCTCAGTGGTTATTGTAGTCATCTCCTAACTCACCCTCCTGTTTCCGCCCTTGGCCCCTACAGCCTGTTCTCTGCACAGCAGACGTGATGATTTTGTACATTTCTTAAGTCGGCCTATTTAATTCTTCCACCCCAAACCTTCCAGATCCAGAGTCCTACTCACAGCCTACGAGATCTAACCTTGTCCCACCCTCTCCTGGCCTTCCTCTGCGGCCACACTGGCATCTTGCTCTTCTCCTAACACACCAGGCACATTTCCACCACAGGGCCTTTGACCGGCTCTTCCTCCACTTTCCCCAGAAGCTCGCTCCATCAATTTACTCAGAATTGAAATATCATCCTATCAGTGACACTTCCTTGCCACACCTATCTGACATCACATGAGCACGCGCGTGTGCACACACACATGCTCTTCTTCATTGTTCTCTTTTCTCCGTAGCTCTTATCGTGCCTTACTCTACTCATTTGTTTGCTGGCTGTCTCCTGTAAGCATGTCAGCTCCAGGAGAGCAGTGGCTGTTTTTGTTCACTTACGTATCTAAGCTTGGCCCAGGGCCTGGCGTGTGGCTGACAGCTAATACATTTTGTTGAATAAATTAAGGAATAATATTTCTTTGTCATTTTGACAGTCACAAGCACATCTCAGGAAGTGAGAGGGTGCTTGGTGAGCCAGGGACCTGCTTCAGCTGCAGCATAATCAATGCAGAGAAGACAGACGTGGGCCTGAGCGCACGTTCAACTACCAGGCTGGGGAGATGCATTTCACCTTGGAGACACTGGGGAGCCATTGAAGGTTTATGAGCAGAGAGAGAGAGAGGTGCTTTGGAAAGATTAGTCCTTTCTGTAGTATGTGGCAGAGGGGCTCCCGCAGGGCAGAGCTGGAGGCAGAGAAATCGGGGAGGAGGCAGTGACAATGCTCCAGGGCAAAGGGTGTATGAGGAAGATGACAGGACCTGATTAGGTGGCAGGATTTGGAGATACCTCCAGGGGTCTGACCCTGAGCTCCGTAAGGGTGGAAAGACCTTGCCCTTCCCAAGGGTCAGTGGCCATTAGAGTATGGATTAGCTGGGAAAGAGGAAATGTGGTGATGCGTTAGGTTCCCGCTCCTCCCTCCTCCTCCAGCCCCAGCAGACCCAGGGCTTCTGACCTGCAGGCTCAGTGTGGCTCGGTCGTATTCGAACACCCGGATGCCTGGGTTGTTGGCCCCGTTGACTACTCCAGGTAATGTGGTTTTCCACGGGGTGACTCCAGGTGTCAGGAACATGGCACTGATGGGGGCACCTTCCAGAAGAGACAGCAGGCTGAGGCAGGCTGACCAAAGGAGGGGGCCAGCTGCCAGCAGGCGCCCTCCAGGGTGAGTACCTGCATCGTCGTAGAACATCCGAAAGGTGTCGGTGTGGTGATGCCCGAAGAACTGCCCCGCGATGACCCGATGGTGCTTCTGGATCACCTTCAGGTACTTCTCATTGAAGACCTCCCGGAACCACGCCTTGTTCCGTGTCTTCTCAAAGAACCCGGGGGGCACGTGGCCAGTAATGTACACCTGTGAGGAAGGGGGCCAGGAGTGGCTCAGAGATGGCCTCCCCGGCCCTTCATTTCCACCTCTCAGAACGTGCCCGCCTCCCCAAAGGCGCACAGACAGGCTCATATGTCCCTTCTCCTGAAGTCCCGTGCTGTCCTCCCGGGCAGGCTCCAGTACTCCCCGTACCCGGTAACAAGTGTACACGTGCTCCCCGCCCTCTGTGCCTTTGCCCATGCTGTGTTCACCGCCTGGAGCACACTTCTCATTTCACTTCTTCTGCAAGTCCTAGTGAGACTTCACGGCCCAGCTCAAAGGGCACCTCCCTGTGAAACCTTGCCGATCCTCACAGACCGGCCTCTCGGAGAACTCGGACGCTGTGACTGGACTTGCCTTGAATGACTGTGTAGCACATGCTGTGTGTTAATGTGTGACCGTGTCTTACATTCCTTGAGTCACTCAGCTAACATTACCTGGGCCCTTGGCCACCCCTGCGAGAGGCAGAGTGAGGGAGAGGACAGCGAGGAGTGTGAACTTGGAGTCACACTACAGCTTGGACACCAGCATTGTGTTACCTCTGTGAGCTTCAGTTTTTTCACCAGGAATAGCAACTAACTGGTAGAGCTTGGAGAATTAAATGAGATAATCCACAGTGAGTGCGCAGAGAAGCACCAGCCACGAGATCCTGCTGAAAAGTGCTGTTGTTTAGTGCAGGGACTCAAGCAGAGGAGACACAGGGCCGGTTCTCAGGGAGCTGCCAGCCCCACAGACTCGGTGGACACACCTCAAGGGCAGGGCATCCCCTTGAGGTCTAGCCCTCAGCGAGGCTGCGGGCGTGAAGTTTGGCAGTAATGGAAAGGGCACTGGCCTTGGCTGGTGTGGCTCAGTGGATTGAGTGCCGGCCTGGGAAACAAAAGGTTTGCTAGTTCGATTCCCGGTCAGGGCACATGCCTAGGTTAGGGGCCAGGTCCCCAGTAGGGGGTGCTCAAGAGGCAGCCACGCACTGATGTTTTCCTCTCTCCCTTCCCCTCTGTAAAAATAAATAATAAAATCTTTTTAAAAAGAAAAGAAAGGGCACTGGACTTGCAGTCTGGAGACTGGGCTTCTGGTCTCAGCTCCACCACTTGTTGTGTGACTTGGGATCATCACTGCCCCTCAGGAGCCTCACATCTGCAATGGGCTTTGGAGTCCCAGCCTCACAGGCTGTTCTGAGGGTGGGAGAAGCCCTTCCTGGTGCCCGGCTGATGAAGACCCTCTGTTATGTGCACATCTGGAGAGAGTGGGTGAATTTGTGCCGAGGTGGGAAACTCGCTCAGGAAGTGATTCTGGAGCAGGAGAGGAAGAGGTAGGAGCCCTTACCATTTCCCCAGCTCTGGACGCGTTGCTCAGCACATCTTCCAGCCACTGGAACTGCTGGCCAGGGTCGGCCATGCTGGCCGTCTGCTCATTGCTGCTGTAGTACAGATTGGTGTTGAGGACCACAATTCGCCCAGTCCGCCTTGGCCCTGGCAACGTCTCAGTATAGAACGCGCCTAGGACATCACAGCCAGGGAAAATGTGAAGGGGCCCCTGCCTCTGACACACTCTGCCCGCTTTCCTTCACTCTCCACCTCATCCCTTTCTTGATCCTCCCTTCCCAGCTTCCCCATTAAAAGAGCATCAGGGGTTAAGGCCAAAGGCTCTGGAGGCAGGCTGCCCAGGTTTAAGTCCTGGCTCTACCACTTATTAGCTGTGCAACTTAGGAAAGTTGCTTCTCTGTGTCTCAGTTTCCTCATCTGTATAATGGTGATGACACTGAGGTGTGTTTGCCCCTCCCGATGCACCATCAACCCTTCCCCACTCAGCTCTGTGCCCCAGGAGCTGATCTGTGTGAACCAGATCAGCAGGCTTCTGTGCCGCAGGCTTCTGGTTTAGTGTGACCAATGAGGAGCCCTGGCAGCAGGGGACTGAGGAAAGGGAAGAGAGTAGGTCAGGGTTACCTCGGGCCGGCAGTGTCTTTGGGTCAGTTGTCCCCAACCAGGTGATTTTGTCCCCCAGAGAACATTTAGCAATGTCTAGAGACATTCTTTGGTTATTGCCACTGTGGGTGTTACTGGCATCTTGTGAGAAGAGGCCAGGGGTGCCGCTATCCATCCCACAGTGCACAGCGTAGCTCCCACAGACTCACCAGCCCGAAGGCCAGCAGTGACAAGGTCGAGAAACCCTGCTTGGACTGAATTGAACTTGAACTGCCCTTTCCTAGGTTTTTTGCTAGAAGTCTAGTAATTCACTGAGGGTAGTGCCTGAAACACAGTAAATGCTCAATAAATATTCACTTCTGATCCTCATTAGTGCCGAGGGGTTAAGAGCATGGGAGTCAGCCCTGGATTCTGCTCCCAAGTCCGCCTCTTCTTGGTTGGGTGACCTTGGCCAAGTGACTCGGTACCTTTAAGCCTCAGTCTCCTCATCTATAAAATGGAGGTGTTGTGCAGATGGATTAGATCAGACCTCGGCAGGTAATAAGTGTGTGTAGTAGCAAATGTATTAGTACCTTCTTTAAAGAGAGCGATGGATTCATTACTGAGCCAGGGTCTCCACAGTTCTGCTACCCGATTGTAGATATTGTTGCTTCCTGCTGGCAACTGGTTTTTGGGGTGAAAGTCATGATTTCCCAAAGCAGCATATACTTTAGTATCTGGGAGGGAAAGGAGAAACATAAAAATATAAAAGCGCATGAAAGCGCTTGGTGGAGTCGTTAGTCATTCTCAGTTGGCAATGTCATCAGAGCTAATGGGGAAGAGCAAAGAAGGAAAAGCCACAGATGAAGAAAATACAGAGATAAGCTGAAAACCTCATTTAATAGAATCTGGCTGAACTTGGCCAGACCTGGGAAGGAAGAGCACTGAGTTCTCTGATCTTGGACCCCAACCCCATTCCCAGCAGACTTTCCCAGTCAGAGAGGAAGCATCGGCTGATGAGAAGGAGAAAGCTAGAAGATCTAAATAATCTTCAGACCCCTTATCAGCCCCTTAGTGATTTAGTGTCCCTTGTTCTCGCCAAGTGCAGAGCCACCTTACTCTTAGGGGAAAGGTCTGGTTCACTCCGTGAGGCCTTAGGAGTTTCACTCACTCAGGAATTGAGAGTATTTACTGAGCACCTAGTTTGTGCCAAGATGCAGACCTGGAAGCAGGCACCCAGTCCCAGTCCCGGAGGCCTTGCAGTGCCGTAGGGTTGATGGGTATTGAGTAATGAGAGGTGTGTGGGCTGTTGGGAAAAGCCACGTGCTGTGGAGGTGCGTATCAGGGATGGGGGCGGAGTCAGGGGAGGCCTCCCTGAGGAAGTGGCCTATGAATTGGCCCCACAGGGAGAAGGAAGGGGAGCCCCTCAGACTCATTTCCCCCTTGTCAGTAGCTTCATTCCTGATTTTACTTTATCACTGTGCCTGGCAGGTACTAGTTGCTCAATAAATACTTGAGGACAAACAAAAAATTCCTCTGACCTCAGGAAGGGACTTGCCCTTATGAGCCTGGCTCACCCCAGGGAGTGACCTTGAACCAATGAAGAAGGAAGGCTGGAGCCTCCAGTTCCCACTTGGGGCAATGTCTCCAACAAACCCTTTGTCTTGTAGAGCCTGCAAGGTCTGGAAATGCCGAGAGCTCTGCCAAAGGAGCAGGTTGTGGAATTCCCACAGGAGCTGTTCACACAGCAGGAGCCATCAGGGCCGCTGCCAGGGAGAACCTGAGCTCTCTAAAGTAAATGCCAGCAGCGATGAAAGATCCATTAAAAAAAAACTCCACAAATTTCTGGAATCTCAAGGGCAGATGAGAAGGGCAAAAATCTCTCCCACATTTTGCTGCTCCTGTGTGCCAGACAATGTTAGGAGCTCCTTATGAGCTCCATGAGATCATGACATGTCATCCTGTTCACCACCAAGTCCCCTACCCCTGGACTTGGGCCTCCCATAGTAGATGCTAAATAAATATTTGCTGATTGACTAAATGAGTGATTGGATTTCCTTATTTAATCCTCACAGCCACCCTCTGGGCAGGTGCCAGAATCCACGTAGAGCCCATTCTCCCTGTCATACCTGCTAGGGCTGCAGCTGTAATCACTCACAGTCCCCTAGGGCTCCTAAGTTCTGAAGGAAGGTCTGGGAAGCACCAAGAAATAGCACCTTGGCTAGAAATCAGCATCTCCCAGAAGTCCTAGCAGCTAGGATGGTTTGAGGACTGTGGCTGGCAACTCCAGGGACACAGCAGGACACAGGGCTACGCATGAGCCCATGTGAGACTTACCCAGGGCTTAAGCCCAAGTATAACTGTGGGTGCATTGAGAAGGGGCAGTGAGTCTGGTGTTAGACAGGCAGGGCCGGAAGCAATGAAATGCCGGCCATTTTCTGTGTGTAGCCAATGAGCTCTCATGTTCCTGCAGGGTTGTTGGAAGGTGAGAAACAATAGCTGGGAAGTGCCTAGCATGGGACCTTTACCACAGCCATCGCCGTCAACGAACAAAGGCCATTCCTCTGCATCTTGCTGCTATTGTCTCCTGGTGCCAGGCGCCAACTGGGGTTCAGGAGATGTGATGGGGGACCGATGGCAGGGTCTTACCTGGAAAGACCTCTCTGATGAGCTTGGTCAGGTGCTCCACAATGTCCAGCACGGCCTCCTCTCCCAGCCTCTCATTGGGGACGTGAGGCGTGTCGTCACTACAAAACACCACCAGGCCAGTTTGGTGCTGGCAGCTCAGGATGGGGGATGAGAAAAGCAAGAGGGTGGGTGGGGTGCACGTTCTGCTATGAGAAAAGAGGCCGTGGAACTGGGCCTCAGACATCCGCTGAAATGTATGGCCAGGCTCAAGTTGGGTGTCACACAGGACAGAGTTCAAACCGGGGCTGTGCCACTGACCTGCTGTGGGTCCCTGGGCTGGTTGTTTAACCTCTCTGAGCCCTCATTAGCTCATGTGTGAAACAGGGGTAATAATGGTACCTACTTACAGAGAATGTGTGGACTTCAATAAAGGGGAAAATTATCTATATATGAAATGTAGACTAGCAGCTGCTAGGATGTAACTCATATTATTATTTAGAGGGAAGCTCTAGGGTTCCAGTCCATCTGCAAGCCCGCAGGGCACTCCTCGCGGAGAACCTACCTGAGTTCTCCTCTCTCCAAGGTTTTGAAGAAGTCTGGAGCTGGCGTCAGAGCACAGCGTTCAGATCTACTCTATGGCAGAATCTAGACCCGACTCAGGACCATCCACCTTAGAAATGCACAGTGAGGTGGGAGGATGGGGGAAGGTGGACTTTGGAGTAGGAGCATCAACAAGCTAAAGCCTTGGGGATTGCTGGGCCCGCAGAGCAAGGCAGCCCCGCCCACTCTCCGGGGGGAAGGTAATTAACTTAATAGCACTGACGGCTGCCAGCAGCTCACCCTGGCCTACTTTGTGACAGCTACTTTCTGTGCAGTGTACCCATAGCCACTAATTTGTTCTTCATAATATGCCTACAACACAGGTTCGATTATTGTTCCCGTTTGGTAGAATAAGAAACCAAGGTACAGAAAGGTGAGGAATTCTGCTTAAGTGTATGCTACTAGAAAGTGGTGGAGTGAGGGTTTGAACCCAGGCATCTTCAGAGTCTGAGCTCACACCCATTCCATCCACTGCGACTCTGAAACCCTCACTGGGCAGTCAGAGGAGCCTTGTAGCCCAGTCCTCCCTGGGGACAAGCCAGAAGTTCAGACATTGGAACAAAATTCCTTTTTTTTCTAGTTTGGAGGATCTAATTCTGTCTGATAGAAAATGCATCCAGTCTCTACATACTGTTCCCCCAAAAGGTTACGGTTCTCCCTAGGAAGTCAAATTTCGTAGATTAAAGAATTATTTAAAGTCCCAGAGGTCATCTCATCCAATGCCATACATCTCTGCAAGGTCCCAGAGATTTCCCGGAAGAATCACACTTCTGTGAAAGATCACACCTTTCAGAATGTCACAGCTCTCTCCTAAGGCCCCTTATCAGAGAATTCGGAGGCTCCCCCATGCAGAGCCCTCCCAGGAGCAGGAGTCTGGGGTCATGGCCCAAAGGTCATACTCATGGCCCAAAGGTCAAAGGTTGATGTCTGAGCCCAGAGAGGCCTGAGACGCTATCACATTTCTTAAGTGTCCAGCTTTGCCCCTCCCCACTGGGTCCATCTGAAGTCATTCCTAGTTACTCCCGTGTCACACTGAGGGTGCACCACAGTTGGATCCTGCCTTTTGAGGTGTCCACTGAGGCTGGAAGAGGGAGTAAGAAGGCAGAGCGCCTGCCAGCCTTCCTCACCATCTCATGGGTTCCCACTTCTTGCAGGAAATCCTTCCCAGTCCTCCCAGGTGAAGTCACATGCCCTCTGAAGTCCCCACCTCCCCCAGGGAGCTGCTCTCATCTCTGGGATATACTAGTCAGTGGGCTTGTCTGTGTCACCCACAGGCTGTGAGCTCCTTGAAGGCGACTTGGGATCTACACTGTCACAGTTCCCATTGTCTACCCCAGGCTGGCCAAGGGAAGGAGGGAAAGAGCCGAGAGATGAGGACAGCGAGTGCTGAGCGAAGTCGGAGTGTAACGGTGCAGCCAAGGCTGGGGGGGCGCGTAAAATGGGGATTTGTAATGAGGTCCAGAACTCAGGGTGTTCAGGAAATATTAGAAAAATATATATATGATGTCCTCACCCCCACCAGACTGAGCTGGGGGATGGAACACATGGAGCAGGGCCATTGAGAGCTGTTTTGTACAGCAACAGTTTTGCAGCTAACCTCTGGCATGGTCATTTAACATATCTATAACCTTTAACTGGTTTCACAGATATGTTAAATAGCTGTGGCTGTGCTTTGAATCAGAGGAATGGGAGTGACTTCAACCCAGGATGTAACTGGAATGTAACTCCCCTCGGTTACAGCACCCGTGTGAGAGCCTGGAGAGATTGGCTCCACGCCATGGGGCCATGCCTGCCTGGACTTACTGCGGCAGCCCAGTAAAACTTGAAGGATAGGGGAGTGCTGGCAGGTGTGAGGAGTGTGGGAGGAGTCAGAAATGGGGCTTCAGAGGAGGACTGGTGCTGAGATTTAAACCCAGGCGCGGCAGCTACACCTGGACAGGACTACAAGGCTTTGGAGGAGTTGGGACCATGTGGCTGTGGCAGGAAAGAATTGACCGCACGGCTGGGGAAGAGGTTGGGACCACGCGGAGATCATGGAGGCCACACAGCAGATGGTGCTGGACCGAGGGGCTGCCTGAACCACAGACTTCTACTTCTTCTTCCTGAGATACGGTACCCAGGACAGGGCAAAGGGAAGAAGGAAGGACTGTGTGCATCTGTGGGTAGTCTAAAGAACTTCAGCACTTTAATGAAGACATTAAGTCCTTACTCTAAGTCTGCATAACTTTTAAATAAATAATTCCTTTCTTTTTCATCATTCTCTAGCATTGAGAGACGTCTTTCCTCTGGCGGCGGGCAAAGCGAACCTAGTACAGGGGTGGAACCCCCGAAGAAAAAGGGGGGTCCATTTGGTAATAGTATATCGTTCCCTGACTGTGCCCCCCCACCGCCCCCGCGCAAGGTCTGTTCTGTAACAGGAGGACTCACTTCCACAGATGAGAAGCAGAAATAGCATCTCTGTGGCTGATTGGGAATCACCCCTCAAGTTCTCTTCACACAGAGCAGTGCTCTGACCAGAGGGAGCACCCTCGGCCAGGGCAGCCCAGTGCTGGCCAGCAGCTGACCAGGACACGTGGTCCCAACGCCAGACCACCTCAGCCCTCCTACCCTCTCCCACCCCTGCATTTGGATCCCTAGGGCTTGTGGTGCTTAAACCCTAGAGGGAGTAGCTGCAATATTCACCCTACAACTTAAAATTTGGGAGTCCTCCTGCATTCCGCTGAGGCCAGGAGACCAGGAGGTTGAGGGCACAAACTCTGGATCAGCCACACCCAGGGTCCCTTTGAGCTTCAAGCGAGGACTAAGGGAGACAGTGCGGGAAGGTGCCAGGCGACAGGCGGCACACAGCAGAAACCCGGTGAAGCGTAGCTGTCATGACGGCTCTCACCCTGTCCAGAGGATGAAGTCTGGCTCTGGCTCGATCTCCTTCATGGCGTAGATGGAGGAGTTGATAAGGACCCAGGGAGAATCACAGAGGTAGTCACCCCAGGGGCCTGAGTTGGGCACCGCCTGGGAGCCGGCTGATGGGCATACCTGGAAGGGGTCTTCAGATACTTTGTAATCGGGGTCGAGGTGCAGGTCAGAGATGTGCCAGAACTTCCCTGCAGGGGAAAGAAGACCCTCCTCAATGCTGGGCCCTCCCTGAGCCCGGACAGGGAGGCAGTCTGGGGGGACACTGGGCTGGAGCAGGGGAGGTTGCACAGGTGGAGGGTCCAGAGGAAATGGGCCACGGTATTTGCCCAGGGAGGCACTGAGTGGAGCAGAGCACAGGCTTAGCTGTCTCTGTCCCTACCTGGGGCCTTTGACAAGGTCCTCTCCATCTCCCCACCATAGTGTCAGCATGAGGGACTGGGTTGAAGCGTGACCCTCAAGAAGCCTGGGGAAATTCTAAGAGAAGTGCTTGTCTTAAAGCAGAGGAGGGAGAGGGTCAGGGTTAAGCCCTCAGGCCCTAGAGCAACGTGGAGCAACGTGCCAGCTGTGCGGCCCTGGGCAAGTCGCCTCGCCTCTCGGAGTTCGTACTGAGAGCCATATCTCATCCTGCTCAAGGGAAATACAAAAAGTCTGCCCTGGGAGAAGGCTTCTACACCAAATGGAAGGTCGTGCTAAGTAAAACCATCAAAAGCCTGGAGAATAGAGTTTGGTGTGGAAGTAGAGTTTGAAAATGCTGGACCAGAAAAGGTGGCACGTAAGTTCCGGTTGGGCTGACTCTCTTCTGCAAGGCTCTCCTGGGGGCGTACGTGGTGGTTCCAGATGCAGGGTGGTGACGGCTCAAGCAGCTGGCAGCCATCCTGGTAGCTAAAGTGTCAACCGAAACCTGGCCTCAGCTCCCAACCCAGTGAGGCTGAAATGCCAAAAATCTCTTGGAGTAATAGAGAGGGGGACCCAAAGAAACAGGCCAGGTGGAGTGGATTCATCACCTGCACCCAGCACCGATGTGCATCGTTTCGCTGATGTGAACTGAAGAGGGTTGAGCGGCCTCTGCCCTGAATCCTGTGTCTCCGGCTACAACAAGGGAGAGGCCTGGGATTTCCCCACCCTCCACCGATGCTCTCACTTCCGTCTCCACTTCCTGTGTCACTCACAGTCTGCAGTCAACGCCAGCCCAACCTCAGGAAACCAGGCCTGGGTCTGGGCTTCTGCTGTTTTCAGGGTTGGGTGACCAGGGCACCACCCAAGCCCCCAGACATTCGGTGTGGCTCCAGGACAGGCCAGAAGGCAAAGCCTGGCCCTGGCTCCTCACTTCTTGACTCTTCCCCCCAGATGCTTCTGAGCTTTCGCCCAGATCTTTGGATCTAAAACCGGTCTCAAGAAAGAAGCAGAAATTTGTTCACATTAAGCTGCAAATGACTGGCCAAGCAGATCCTGACCCCTCCCAAGGTCATTATGTAGTCATCCTCACCACAGCCCTGGAGGTGTCATGGATCATCACCCCCACTTTGCAGATAAGAAAACTAAAGTCAAAGGTCAACATGCCCAAGATCCCATGGGAAATGGTGGGGGGTTCCATGGCTGCCCATCCTCTCCCAGGAAGGAATTACTAAGGGGAGAAGACCAGTAACTTTTTATTTTAGATATGGCTTTTTAAAAATTGACTTTAGAGGGAGACAGAGAGAGGGGGGAAGAGGGAGAGAGACAGAGAAAGATCAATTCATTGTTTCATTTATGCATTCGTGGTTGATTCCTCTATGTGCCCACACCAGGGATTGAACCCTCACCCTGGGTATATTGGGTCGATGCTCTAGCCAACTGAGCTACCCAGACAGGGCTTAGAAAGATTGTCTTGTAAACAGTGTATGCCTGCATTTTTATTTTTTACCCAAACTGAGAGCCCTTGCTTATAATGAGAAGAATTTAAAATTTTCACACAAATTGTGATCACTAATATATTTATTTTACTCCTATGGGACAAGACCCTAAACCCAAGGAAAGAAGCCGACTGCCCCATTTCCACTAGTAATTGAACAGGGTTGACAGCTTTCCCAAGCCCCTGCACTGAGACTCTGAGTAGGTCACTGCCACTCCTGAGCCTGAGAGCAGGCTGGCCAGGTGGACTACAGTGAGCCCTCCTCTCTGGAGACTGTGGCAGGGGCCATGCCCCTGCCTCAAGCTGGCTCTTTCCCAACTAACCACAAACATTGAGCAGTTCTGCCCTTAGACGTCATCCCTCTAAATATTCAACAAACATTTCTCCACTTCAGAAACTCCTCGTCCACTGACAGAGGCTCAAGTGTCAGTGTTCCTTTTTCCTGTAAACTCCAGTCTAGTCAGTGTGTGGAGCTGAAACTCCTCCCAGGCTCCCCGCGCGTCTTGTGACCTGTGTGTATGTCTGGAGGCCTGACTCCAGGGGAGGCCAGGATACTGGAAAGAATGGCAGAGAGAGCCAGAGGTCCAGGCAGGGGGCTCCACCTCCTTGAGCTCCAGTCTCCTCACTGTGGAAGTGGCTCACGGAGGCCTCACCCTCTGCTCAGCCAGCTCACCCCCATCATTCTCATTAGGCCTCTGTGGTTCCTCCACTGCCTTCCTCAGTCCTCCCCAAGTCATCACATGGCTGCTTTCCCCTCCTCATTCAGGCCGAAGGTCACCTCCTTAGAGAAGCCTTCCACGAATACCCTTTCTCAGGTGTCATTTCCCCCAACCATCTGGTTACTGTTTATTGCCTCCCTCAGTTTTATTTTATTTTTCTTTTACTTATTTTTAGAAAGAGGGGAAAGGAGGGAGAAAGAGAGGAAGAGAAACATCAATGTGTGGTTGCCTCTCTCGCGCCCCCTACTGGAGATCTGGCCTGAAACCCAGGCATGTGGCCTCACTGGGAATTGAACCAGCAACTCTTTGGTTCACAGCCTGTGCTCAATCCACTGAGCTACACCAGCCAGGGGTCCCTTAGTTTTATTTTCTTCAGGACACTCGCACAGGCAAAATCATCTAGTTGGCTTGTTTATCATCCATCTTCCCTGTCTACAGTGTCAACTCCACAAGAACATGAAGCCTATATGTTGATCTCTATGTCCTCAGCACCTAACATAGTGCCTAGGATGTGGAAGACGCCCGAATATACTCGTATATATTCAATGAATAAGCAAGGCTGTGAGGAGGAGGATTAGCACTCAGAGAGGTTTGGCTTGTCTCATTTCACCCTTGCAGCCATTCTCTGAGCTGGGATTCTCGCCCATTTACCAGATGAGGAAGCCGAGGCTCAAACCCAGACCTCTCTCTGACTCCAAAGCTGAGACACAGTGTTGACTCAGAGCCCCCAGAAGGTGGCTTTTATAATACACTTATGTTACCCATAAAGGAAAAGGAGCCACAGGTGCCTGTGGAAATCGTCACGGGCTGTGAGGAATTAAGCTTTAACTGCCACGCCATGGAAAAGAGGGTGGGCACGAGAACCTTGGAGAGGGAGGCAGGTGATCTGATTTCTAATCCAGGCTCTTCCACGAGTTGCCAGAGGACTCTGGGCAAGCAGTCGGCCTTGCTGAGCCTGAGGGTGTTTGCTATCTGGCCTGAGCATCAAATAAAACAGTGAAGGTGAAAGGGCTTATAGAAAAGAATCTCACCACACCCCTGTCTTTGGCAGTTCCCCCTGGGGCAGGAGTGAGCCTGGGAGGGTGTGGGGAATGGGGCCCTTTCACACTTCACCTTTTAGACTAGAGCTTCTTAAATTTTACTGTGCAGACCCCACACCTGGGGATCTCATTAAAGTTGAGGCTTTAGCCCTGGCTCGTGTGGCTCAGTTGATTGAGTGCTGGCCTGCAAGCCAAGGGGTTACCAGTTGGATTCCCATTCAGGGCACATACCTGGGTAGCGGGCCAGGTCCCCGGTAGGGGGTGTGTGAGAGGCAACCACACACTGATGTTTCTCTCCCTCTCTTCTTCCTTTCCCCTCTCTACAATAAATAACTAAACTTATTTTTAAAAGTTAAGAGGCTATATATGTTTGTACTGCTGGGATCTTTTAAAATAAGAAGTAGTCACATATTTCTTGAGTTTTAAGAAAAGGTATGCTAAGCTGTCATTATTACTCACTAATTATTGAGAATATGAATAAATTTGGCATCCAGTACAATGAGTACGTGAGGGCACAGACCTGGGTTGGAATTGCAGCTCCAGCACCCAGTAGCTATATGAACATGAGCAACTTATTCTGTACCTTGGTTTTCCTTGTCTGTAAAATGGGGACCACAGCACGCCACCCCCACCCCCCACTCACCTCTTCAGGTCATTATGAAGGCTGAAAGGAGACAATATGAGATAACCCAAAAGCACTCAGCAATACAAAGCAGCGGTTACTCTGAATTTGGTCCCTGGGAGATCCTGCAAGTCCCCCTTTGACCACAGGAGGGAGATGAGACCTGGGGGAGTGACTGCACCCTTCCCCTACTTGTCTCACTGTCCCCTCAGCTGCTGTCCTCTGCAGGTAAGGTGCAGGTGCAGGGACAGGACATCTGCAACAGAACAATGCGAAGAGAGATCCAGTCTCCTTCTAGATGGCTCTTGTCCAGTACAGGGCTGGTGGACACAGTGCGCCCTCTAGTTTTAATTTTGACAGCTCGGCTCTGCTCCCTGTTCCTGGGCAGGCAGAGCCATCTGCTGGCCCCCTTCCTCCCTCACAAAAGGGGCCACAGGGCCTCCTTGTCCAGTGGGGATGGCAGACACAGGGCCCAGGGCCCAGTAGTTTGTAAGGTCCATGACATGTCTGAGATCTGAAGAAATGCTTTTTGGCTCCAAAGTTTAGCAGGAGAAAAAGCCATCAAAATCAAGAAATCATTTCAAAAGCAATTTTAAATGTTAAAAATTTAATTAAATCCATATATAATGTGAGATCTTTTTACTGCTATTTGTGGCGGGGTGGGGGACTCACAAAAATCATTCCTAGAGCCCGAGAAGATCTTAAACTGGCCAAAAAAGTGAGTTTGCTTATGGTCAGAGAAAAGAAAGTCAGGAAGACACCTGCCATTTATTTAGCACCTACTGAATGCCAGGTGCTGTGCCAAACTCTCTAGCCATGAAACCTCAGGACAATAGAATGAAATGCATTCTATTATGGTAACCATTTTGATCATGATTTAAAAAATGATCGTGGAGGGGAGTGTTGGAGAGAAAATGGAGACAACTGTACTTGAACAGCAATAAAAAATGTAAAAAAAATGATAATGATGCACTATTCTTGCACTAGCTAGTAGTGTGACCTTGGATATTAAAAAACGGTCCCTTAAACTTTTACAGAGCTTTACCCTGTATGTGTGTGACCTCACTTATCACATTTAATCTCTCCTCCACTCGTATCCCTATATTATAGGTAGTGAAATAGAGACTCAAGGTCACATAGATGGTAGAAGATCAGACCTAGGTTTTCTGGCTTGAGGGGTTGTTTTTGAAAGAGCAACCATGAAATTTGGAATCAGGAAAATTTTGTTTTCAATCCTGGTTCCTCCACACCGACAGTGGCAGGTTGAACAAGAGGTTTCCTCAGTTGAGCCTCAGTTCCCTTCTCTGTAAAATGGGGATAACAATGTAAGTAGCAAAGGGAGGAGGTGAGGATGAAAGGAGAAATCCCATTCGGAGCACCTGGCAGCAGGCCGGACAAACCAGCAGCAGTGGTCATTCCCCAGGGACCACTCCGTCCCTTGGGCCTCCAGTTTCCTTCTCTGGTGCCTTCGCTCCCTCAAGTGTGAAACAAGAGGATAACAAGGGTTATCTGAAGGCCCTGCCAGTTCTAACACTCTGTGATTCCATGACTTTGTTATGTGTATAATGCCCACCACCAAACGACCTTGATCCCCATTTCAGTCCTTTGTTTCTGACGCTAGGCAATAACCCCAAACACTTCCATTGTTATTCCTCCTCCATAAACAAAAGCCCGCCAAAACACTGGGGTTTCACTCCGAAAATCCAGCGTTTACTGGCTGGCCCCTTGCGTGAGCTACATGGATTGCCCTTTTCTCAGGACAGCCCTGTGAGGTAGACTTACCATTCTGGAGGGAAATGTTTTCCTACCATACTGCCCCACACTGAAAAATCTTGTCTCTTTCGAGCAATTAGAAGCTGAAGGATAATGCAGTGTTGCATGGGGGGGGTGTGGGAGGAGAAAAAGAGCCGCAAGTTGGTGCCCCACCCGAGCTCCTGGCTAAGGGAGATGGAAGTAGAAACCCTACAGTTTTTTGCAAAGCAAGGCTGACTGCCATCTGATTGGGTGTCTCAGGGTTCTCTGGCACTTCTGAAAGAGCCTCAGATTCTGTAAAAACTTAGAGGTGCTGTGGAATGCTTTTTAAATTTAATTTTGTTTTTAAATTATAAATGTATACCAGAAAGTTTGGAGGGAATAAAACAGTTCCTATGACATCCATCATCATGCCCTGGCTTGTGTGGCTCAGTGGGTTGAGCACTGGCCTGCAAACTCAAAGGTTGCCAGTTCGATTCCCAGTCAGGGCACATGCTTGGGTTGAGAGCCAGGTCCCCTGGTGGGGGGGTGTGGAGGCAACCAATGGACGTTTCTCTCACACATTCATGTTTCTCTCCCCCTTTCTCTCTCCCTCCCCTTCTCTCTAAAAGTAAATAAATAAAGTCTTTTTTAAAATCACCCCAAGAGAATACGTCAAGGACATGCTGCAACTGAGTGCTGTGAAGACTGGTAAACACAAACCTCATGTAAACTGGAGTTGGGAGGGCCTGACACTCAGCCAGTTACCTCCTTACTTTCCATCTCCAACAGGAAGATGTTTTTCTACTCCACCACTCCAGCCCGAAGAAGGAGGATCTTTTTCTTGCCTGGCAACCACTCAGCCAATGAAAAGCCACTACCCTTCTACTACCAGTTTCCTTTAATGGACTCCGTGTTTACAGCAGCCCCTGGGAAATGCTCCTTTCCCCTGTAAAAGAACTGTTCCCAGCCTTGGTTCTCTAGACGTGCTGTAGTTTGCCATTAGACCACACGTCCTGAATAAAACCAGGCTGCTGGAGAAATATCTGGCTGTTTGTTTAAGGTCCGTAGTACGGTCTTGGTCCTGCCACTTCCAAGCGTTGGAATCTTGGGCAACTGTTGTGTCGCCCCAAGTCTCATTTTCAAGATGCATGTCCTGGTAATGGAAACCACTTCACAGGGACTACAAAAATCAAATGAGCTTTTAATTTCATGTTTCAAACAGGCTTGAGAAAGAGAGCATATACCAAGCACCTAACACAAGTGTGGCCTATCATGACTGCTCAGTAAACAAGTGTTAGCTCTTCGAGGCTATTTTCCTGAGTGTGTGTTTGCTCTGACATCACATTATTTAAAACAGACCGGAACTGTGCAGCCCCAGTTCAGGTCCAGACTCAGACACTAACTAGATGGGTAACCTTGGCTAGTCGCTTAACTTGTCTCTGAGGCTCAGTTTCCTTGATAATCCCTACTTCATGAGGCTGTTGTGAGCTATTATGTAAAAATTTCGGCAGTGTGAGGCACGTAGTAAGTATTGAATGAATGTTACTTACTGTTTTCAACCCTGCTGTGTTGTCTTGAGTCTTTTCCACCGGAAGACTTTACCCTAATCTATTTAGCTAGTCTGTTATTGTCGTTAGCACTTTCTGTGAGTGTTATGAAAATGCTGCAATGGCGTCTTAGTGCATTTGGAGGGAGGAGAAATTCTTTTTAATCACTAAGATCCTGGGCTGGGGGGATTGCCCATCAGCATTTGGATTTCTAAGAAAACTTATTGGAAAGTGAGAGAGAGTGCCCTGACAGGTGTGGCTCAGTTGGCTGGGCATCCTCCTGCAAACCGAAAGGTCGCCGGTTTGATCCCCGGTCAGGGCACATGCCTGGGGCGCAGGCGAGGTTCCCCGTTGGGGTGGGAGTGAGAGTCAACCGACCTATGTTTATCTCACACATCGATATTTCTCTCCTGCTCTTTCGCCCTGCCTTCCCCTCTCTCCAAAAATAAATAAAATCTTAAAAGTGAAAGAGTGAGGGAACGAGTGAGGGAGTAGAAGAGTCGTTCAATCATTCCGAAGCTTCCAGTCAGACTGGCGGGGAGCTGGGTGTCTGCCTCCCAGTGAAAGGAGGACACATCCTATCAGGGCTTGTCTCAGAGGTGGTTCCACCTCTAAGTCACAGCTTTTGGACCTGAGTCCTTCCCAGGCATTTCGCTCTGGTCTCCTGCGCCCACCTCCCATCTCCTCCTCACTGAGATGCCTGGCCACATTGGCGGAGAGCTTTGCCAGGGCTCCCAGCTGCTCCTGGGAAGGGTCTGAGAAAGTGGGTGACCGGAGGACTGACCAGGACTGAGCTCCAAAGGGACAAGCAAGAAACAGAACCCCGAGCCAGCCCTTTCCCTGTCGGCCTCAATTTCTGCACTTGCGGAAAGGGTGCTGAATCATCCCTAAGATTCCATTCAAAGAACTCCAGAGCAGGGCAATCTAGAATCCTAAAGAAAACTACAGGTGCAGCCCTCCTACTGACTCCCCTCTAACCGCACGGAAACCTAACCCTCCAACAGGCATCTCGTTCTGGACGTACCCAAATCAAACTGCTCTCCTCCTCCTGAATCTCAGCAAATGACAACCCCGTCCTTCAGTTGCTGAGACTAAATTTTGGGACCACCCTGGAACTCTCCTCTCTCACTCCCAGCCCCTGTCAACAAATCTTGTTCAGAACCAAAAAAAGAAAAAAAACTAACAAAAAACAGAATCGGACACCTCCCGCCACCTCCTACCACCCCAGGCAGAGCCACCGTCCTCTCATCACATGATGGTAACAGTCTCCTCCTGCTTTGGCTGCTTCTCCTTTACTAGGGTGACCAACTGTCTCAGTTTGCCCAGGACTTCAGGAGCATCCAACATGCCAAACCTGAAGTGCTAAAATTAGGAAAGTGCCCTGGCTGGTGTGGGTCAGTGGATTGAGCACCAGCCTGTGAACTGACAGGTCACCAGTTTGATTCTCAGTCAGGACACACACCTAGGTTTCGGGCCAGGTCCCCTGGTTGGGGGCGTGTGAGAGGCAACTGATCGATGTTTCTCTCTTTCTCTCTCCCTCCCCCTCTCTCTAAAAATAAATAAATAAAATCTTAAAATAAAACAAAATAAGGAAAGTCTCAGGCAAACCAACAAGGGTTAGTCCCCCTGCCTCTTCTCAGTACAACAGCCTGAGGTTCCTTTTAAATATATGCTCATCAGATCACATCACAGCTCTGCCTAAAACCTTCTGATGATGTCCCATTTCTCTCTGACTCAAATTGTCTACAAGTTTTACACGAGCTGGTGCCAGCCGCGCCCCCCCCGGGTCCCTGACCCCCCGCCCCCCCCCCCCAACCCACTCCATCCTCCACTACGTTCTTCTCCAGACGTCCACATCGCTCTTTCCCTCCCTGCCTCAGGTCTTTGCTCAACTGTCACTTTACTAGACAGCTCTTCCCTGGCCACTTCTCCCCCTCCCTTTATTCTTCTTTATTGTTTTCCGTAAGACTGCTGTCTCCTGGAATACTGTGTGCCTGTGCCTTTTGGTTTGTTTCTTCCCAGATGAAGGAATGCTTCCGGAGGGGCTTTGTTGGTTTTCTTTCCGGTTCTGGCATAGCTTGTGGTGCATATGATGGGGGACTCGAAAGCTGGACCATTTCAGTTTAGGTAGTAGCTAATAAGCTTGGTAATCAACGCATGTAAAAGCTTTGTTCCGGGAACTGAGTGTGTGACCCACCCTGACCCCAGGAGACCACAAGCAGTTCCACCTTTGTGCCTCAGGAGGACGGCCAGCCATCCAGGTGGTGTCTGAGCGGTTGAGCTCCAGGGTGGGACGCCCACTGCCCAGGACACAGCAAAAGACAACGGCCCAGGGTGCGAATGCTGCAGGTTTTAAGTCCAGTGAACTTTTCCCTGAATTCCAAACTCATTGTTACCTACACTCTGTTCTCCTTTTAAAAAGGGAGATTTTAAAATGGAATTGAAGACGGCCTGTTAGGGCACAAACCCACCGTCTTTGCAGGTCGCTGGCCATCTGAACAAAGCACCCATAAAGATTCTGTCCCTGTCTCTGCTTATTGGGTCTGGCGGGTGACAGGCAGCATGAACACCGGCTTTTTCGGTTTCCCATTGAAAGCCCTCAACCAATATTTGCTGAATGAATTCACGAATCTTCCTGCCACCTTCTCCCTCTACCAACTGGCTGGCTTTTATGTCTCAACACCCCTAGCTGAGTCATTGTTCCTCCCCTGACCAGCTGTCACCTCCGCTTACAATCTTCAGGATCAGACAGCACCCGTACTGCCTACTGACCCTCCCGCCTGGCCTCAGTGCGCTGCTCCCTGCCTTGTTGTTTTAGCAGCACCACCAGCTTTCTGTGAGCAGCCTCCAGCAACCTTGATCCTGAGTTCAGGGTACAAAACAAAGACATCAAAGGCATTTTCAGCACCTACCTGGTTCAGCTCTGGCCACTCCCCAGTGGGCCAGGAAAATCAGCAGCTTGAGTAGCCTCATCCCAGGGGCTCACTTGCCTTCTGGGAGACGTGAGGTTCTCCAGGAGCTGTGTTCTCCCCGCGGGCTTCCCCACTTGGGCTGGGTGGCCAGTTCCCTCAGGAGAGCTTTCAGTCTGGTTGTCTGGTGTCCGCAGGCATCTAAGGCGTCTGGTGCCTCTGGCTTTTCTTCTGTTGTCCAGCAGGGTGTGAGCTGGGCCTTTGGACTCTGAGTTAGAAAACAGCACCTCTCCCTGACTGGTGTGACTCAGTGGGTTGGGCATTGTCCCTGAGGAGTGAAACAAAGCGCTTCCGGGTTGATTGACAGTCAGGGCACATACCAGGGCTGCGGGCCAGGTCCCCAGTTGGGAGCTCGTGAGGGAGGCAACTGGTGGTATGTGTTTCTCTCACATATCGTGTTTCCCCTCTCTCTAAAAATAAATAAAATATTTTTAAAAAGAAACTAGCACGTGTCCCACTGGTTCCTCGGACTGTGTCAGCCCAGCCAGCAACTGGATTCCCCAGGAAACTCACCCAACCCATCACTGAGAGGCAAATGTTGTTAACGCCTGGAGTTTTTATGGTGCCTCTCCCGCAGAACAAGCCTGTATAATGTGACAGATCTTTGCCATAAAAGGAACTTAACTGCTCGTGGGGGCTACAGCTGCTCAACCACAGATGAACCAAGACTAAGAGACATTCATTCATTCGTGCCGAGAACCATGTCCCAGGGAGATGGGGGGACCCAGGGCAGCCTCTGCCCTCGAGATAGGGAGGTACTAGATTTATCGAGATGATCACTTAGTAAATTATATGACATCTAATCACTGGGATGTACACCTGTAACTAATATAACATTGTATGTGAACTCTAATTGAAAAATAATAAATGATTTAAATAAAAAAAGAAAATATCAAAAATAGGCCCTGGCTGGTGTGGCTCTGTGAATTGAGCACTGGCCTGTGACCTTTCAGGTCACAGGTTCAATTCCCAGTCAGGGCACATGCCTGGATTGTGGGCCAGGTCCCCAGTAGGGGGGGTGGGTGCATGATAAGCAGCCACACACTGATGTTTCTCTCCCTCTCTTTCTCCCTCTCTTTCCCTCTCTCTGAAAATAAATAAATAAAATCTTTAAAAAAAAGGTGTCAGGAATAAATAGAAGTAGGGAATAGTGTAAAAAACCCCAGAGCACCCATCTTTCAGCTACAGCAAGTATGAGTTTACAGCCAACCTGACTTTATCTACACCCAACCCCACTGGATTCTTTTAAAGCAAATTCCAGAGATCATATTATTTTGCCAGTAAACACTTCAGTATATATCTCTAAACGGTAAAGACTCTTTTTCCCAATACAATGATAACACCCTGATCGCATTTAAAGAAATAATAGTAATTCCTAACTATCACTGGTAAATATGTGGTCAGTATTTACATTTTTCTGATGATCTCATAATATTTTTAAAGCTGCTTTATTCCAATCAAGATCCAAACTAGGTCCAAACTAGAACTACGTTCTGCTGGTGTGTCTCTTAAGTCTCTTGTAATTTGTAGACCTATCCCCCACCCCCTTTTCTCTTTGCTCTTTGCCAAAGGAACCAGGTCATTTGTCCTGTGGAATTTCCCGCATTCTGGAGGATTTGGCTGATTGCTTTTTGGTGGTGTCATTTAACATGTTCCTCCATCCCCCATATTTCCTATAAATTGGTAGTTAGAGCTAAAGGTTTGATGACATCTAGGTTTGATTTTTTTTTTCAAGAAAGACTTCTCAGGTGCTCTTGTGTCCTTCCTGTTATTTTATATCATCAGGCATGTACTTGCATGGTTTGCCTTAATGTACAGTTGGAGTTACCTAGAAGAAGGGGAATATGGGGAGGTGGGTGTCCCAAGCAGAAGAGGCAGCTTTGGTAAGACAGAGATGCTGAAACGTCCCAAGGAGCTTTGTTGTGTGGTATCGGGGCATGGGGTCCTGAGCCAGGGAAGCAGGCAGAAGCCAGGCCATGCTCAGTTGTTGAGCTGAGACCTCTGGGGAGCCATGGAAGCATCTTAACCCGGGGAGAGACACAAACCACCTTAGGAAGACTGCACTGAAGCTGTGGGAGATGGGTTTGGGGGATACCAGAAAGGAAGCTCAGGCAGAGAAGTCCTTGTCTAGGGTCTACTCTAGGGAATTAGTAACTGGGACTGGGGAGGAATCAAACAGACTGTGCCTGGGGAATTGGCTGAAGTGTTCATTTGTGTTCTCTGTATTTTTTAAACCCTGCTCTAAGCAGGTAGCAAAGATTCCTTCCCTCAAGTAGGATGTGGCCAGGAGATCGGCAACAGGTTCTTTTTAAGATTTTTTATTTTTATTTATTTTTAGAGAGAGGGGAAGGGAGAGAGAAAGAGAGGGAGGGAAACATGGATGTGCTAGAGATACAGGAGTTGGTCGCCCCTCACACCTTCACAACCAGGGACCTGGTCTGTAACCCAGGCACGTGTCCCGACCAGGAACGAAGCAGTCTACCATTCTGCTGGGGTAGTCAACAACACGGATTGTGAAAGAACTCACAAAGAGAAGAAAAGGTAGACAGCAAAGTTTTTATTCACTTTTCAAGAGTGGAAAGGGGCACCAGCAGCAACATGTAGAGGCTTTGAGTTTTTACTGGACTGTAATTGGATTATAAAAGGGTGGGAGGAAGTCACTGTTATGTGGCCCTGGGCTTTTAGGGGCCTTGCAACACAGGAGGTTGCTGTTGGTTTTGCATAAACTGCAAATGTTATCTTCTGCCGGTGGCTGTAGGGTCGCTTAGTCACGGACTGTTCTGGCTTTCCAGTAATTTCCAGTCTTGGGGACAGAAGCTCAGAAGAGTAAAATGGCAGCCGTATTTAATAAGGTCATAGGCCTACTTGGCAAACGGTGCCAGGATGGCTAACAGCGCTGGCTTTATTTAGCCTTTCACTTTCGGTTTGCGGGACAAAGCCCAACCCACTGAGCAACGCCAGGTAAGGATTTTTGTTTTTTATTTTTTATTTGTTTATAACTCTTTGAAGAAGCCACCTCCAGGCTTTTGTCCTTTTGTTACTGGACAGCCTGGAGTAGGCCTGCCTGTAGTGTGTGGGTTCTTGACTTCGTGTAGGAAAGATTTCACAGTATGAGTCCAAGTGATTTTGAGAATACATTCATTAAGGCTGGGGACAGTGAAACAAGGGAAAGACTGGGGGTGGACGAAGTAACAGGAGTGAGCCAAAGTGGGGCTGCTGTCAGCTGGATAGAGAGAGATCTGATCGGATCCCTGGAGAGGGGTTGAAGGGGGGCCACAGGAGGGCAACTCTGGTGCGGAGGAGTTTGCCAGAGGCAACCATCTAGGATGGGATTGGCTGAGAAGCTGAATACCTCTAAACCACATGGAATTATGGACCAGATGATGTGAAATAAAAGAAGGACTCTCAGGGGCTCTGGCTCTCTGGTTTTCTTCCTGAAGGATGCCTGGGTGATCACGCTGTGGCTGCCTTCATTTCCCAGATGGTGGTATTTCGGATGGGAAGGAATTCTGGGTACAGCCTGGGATCAGGCTGGTCTGGCAGAGGGTGCCAGGATTATTCTTCTTGAGTCTATCTGGCTTTTAATGGGGTTTTTGTTATTTGTTCCCCTGACACTATCTGTCCTTGGGTTTAGGTGGCACAAATGACATTGTGTCTCTGTTCTCTATTTCCCAGACTGGGGAGGTTTAAGCTATGCATTCTTTGGTTAAGGAGGAGGGGTATAAACCGTTCACTCTCAAGTGTCCTTGGTTAGGGAGAATAAGTTCTTACCATTCACCAGCTGGCTGTGAGTTACTCACTGTTTGGCCTGTTCTTTTGTCTTCTCTCAGTTTCCCCATTCCACTTGCCCAGGACTTTTTCTAGCTTCTTACTAACCTGCCTCACCCTGACCTCCTAGAGCAGATGGTGGTGGGGTGGGGGTAGGGAAGCACCTGGAAGAGCGGGGAGACTGGCCCAGCCAGGATGGCAGACAGAGGTTTACGGGGTTCCAGACGTATCCAGGCTGTCTCCAGGAGGGAACATATCTGCAGTTCAGACGTGAAGTCCTCGAACATGTACTTGTGCTCAATAAGTATTAAATGTCTATTAGCTTCTGGGCTCTGGGGACACAGTGATGAACTAAAACAACTCTCAGGCCCTGACCGATGTAGCTGAGTGGATTGAGCACAGGCCTGTGAACCAAACCATCGCCAGTTTGACTCCCAGGCAGGGCACATGCCTGGGTTGCAGGTCATATCCCCAGTATGGGGTGTGCTAGAGGCAACCACACATTAATGTTTCACTCCCTCTCTTCCCCATCTCTCTAAAAATAAATAAATAAAATCTTTAAAAAACAAACAAACCACAACTCTGCTCTCATGGAGCTTAGATTCGGCAGGAGAGAAGCTCACTACATGGCCACACCCCGGGGGTCTGAGCGGCAGCAGAACCTCCAGCCCCTTGGAACTGCACCTGCTTCCTCGAGGAGTCTACCAGCAGGGCCCGCAGACAACCGAAGACTAAAGCCCTGTCCATGTTCAGGGCGATGAGTCACCCCAAGGACAGGGAGGGCGTCAGAATCACCACGACTGATGTTCTGCCAGCTCAGAGCAAAAGGGCTCAGAGACCAGCTGCTGCTGATTTAACGAAAATAAGGCAGTGTGACTGTTCTGGCACCTGAGCCTATGGCCTAATTCATAACCACTCCAAGATATGTACAGCACCTAGAGGTAGGCTTGGAAGGTAACCCAGGAGACTGGTGGGAAGGAGGACAGGCAAGAAGTCTAGGCAGGTGACTCCCTGAGGGCTGAAGACGGAGTTGGCAACAATTAGGCTAGAAATTGGAACAAGGGGAGGAGCTTCGAGGGGGCTTAGGTGCTCCTGGTAAACCCCTTGAGGGAGTTTACCTTGTAAACCCTTTGACGGAGTGCCACTCAGCTTTTGTCTGAATGCAAAGATTTCTTTTAAATACACCGGCTTTTGGGTCGGTGTCCCCAGAAGGCCCTCCCATCACCATCGCCACTGTTGACCCATGAGGTATGTCTGTGCAAGTAGAAAAAGGCTCCTCTCTCGGCCTCTCTCCTCTCTAGGCCTTTGTGTGAGTTAGAAAAGGTGCCTCCACATCCCAGACAGACACAGCCAGGGCTCAGAGTGGAGCCAGGCGGCATTTCAGCCCCTACTCAGCCCTCTGCCAGGATTTTGCTACCTACATGACAGTGGCTTCTTCCTGGGCCCAGCCTGACCCACTGAACCCATCCGTGCTGGGTTTTCTGGAAGACGTAAGTGAGACAGAGAACTCCAAATCGTTGTGGCTTGCCTCCTTACGTGCAAACCAGTCCCTCCTTCAGATTGCACTTATTTGACTCGTGGTAACTGTAATCGCCAGGAAATCCCTGTTGCTCTGAGAGAAAAGCACATTGTCTGAAAGCTATGAGAAGTGAGCATTCGTCATGATTTTGCTTCAGCCCTTCCAGCCTGTCACCTCAGCAGCCACATGAAACAAACACCCTGGCCGCAAAGCCCTGGGGAGAGTCGGGGGCAGCCCCTAAGTGCTGTGATCTTTGTCCATTCCTAGTCTCAGAGCCTCTGGGAAGCCAGGCTGCTGCTGAGGTTGGCCTGGGGTTCAAGTCCACAAAGGGCTTAGTCCAAGAAAGTCAAGAATGGGACCACAGTAGACCCCATGAATGTCGACATCTAGTCCAGTCACTCTCAAGTAAAGATACATTGGCCTTTTGCTTTCACTCATTTATTGGTTCATTCAACAGATTTTTATTAAGCAGCCTCTATGTGCTAGGTGCCAGAGATACAATTATAAACAAAAATAGTTTATAGTTTGGTGAGAGAAATAAGCTTTAATAAGACTCACACAGATAAATATAAAATCATAACCACGCTAGTGCACAGTTTGGAAGCCATTCTAAGGATCTCGAACTTTTTCCTATAGGTCACAGGGAACCACTAAAGGCTCTGGAGCAAAGGAGTGAAAAGATCACAGAATAATTGCTTGAATTTGCAAACCAGTCCCTCCTGGTTTGCAGCAGCAGTGACCAATCCAAAAAAATAAATGTCAGTGATGAAACCTGAGAGGCCTTAAATTATACCACATAATGTGTGTGCCTTCTCAAAGCTGGGCTGTCTTATTTTATTCTATTTTTTAAAGATTTTATTTATTTATTTTTAGAGAGAGGGGAAGGGAAGGAGGAAGAGTGGGAGAGAAACATCAATGTGTGTTTGCCTCTCACGTGCCCCCTATGGGGAACAGGGCCTGCAACCCATGCATGTGCCCTGACTGGGAATCAAACTAGTCCCTGACTGGGACTTTTTGTTTTGCAGGTCGGCACTCACTCCACTGAACCACTTCAGCTGGGGCGAAGCTGTTTTTAATGGTTGATCCTTAAAGACCCCAGAGAGAAATTCTGAATTGGCCCTAAACAGCAAACTCATCATGGCCGAATATTAACCGAAGAAGCCTGCTTCTGCTCTCAAATTCAGGCACTCCTCTTTCTTCTTGTCACCCATAGTCAAAGCTAGAGTAGGTTCAGGGTTAGTGTAGCTCCTAGCAATTAATAGGCATTAAATATATTTTTGGAATAAATGTTTGGTAGAGTAAAGAAGACTGACTGGATAAATAAAAAAATGAATGAAGACACCTTCAACCTTCCCCTTTGCTGCGACCTCTGCTTTACCTCCCCCTCCTTTCCCGCTCCCTCTGCCTTGGTTCAGGCCCACACCATTGCTACCTTCACTACGTCTCCAGCCTCCCAACAGACCACCCAGTCTCCAGTCTTGGGTGGTCCCTGGCCTGTCTGAACTCCCTCACTCTGCCAGCAAGATCATCCCCAAACTCAGAAGTGACCAAGTAACTGCCCTGCTCCCAAACCTTCAGTGGCTCCCCATGGCTATGGGGAAAAGTCCAAAGTTCTTCACCTGACACTCAGATTGGGCACTGTCACCCCTTGTGGGTCCCTCTCTTACCGTCTGCCCTCCTGGGCACACTTTCTCTTCTTTCTGGGACACGCTTTAAAATTGCAAATATTGTTTAGAAAAGTGGGTATAAGGCCTTTCACCTCTGTTAGTATGACGGGACGACAGCATCAAAGTGCTGAGTGTTTGGAGGTGAAGATGTGCTGACAGGGGGGAAGGGTGGGCAAAAAGGAGACACGGTGAAGGACAAGGTGTCGTGGTTAAGGGCTGGAAGCCCAGTTTCCTCATTGGTAAAATGGGGATGAGAGTAGTGTGTACCTCATTTGGGTGTAAATGAATTAAGTGAAGATTACGTGAATAAAGCAGGACCTTTCGATCGTTCGCTCCTGACCCAGAGGCACACCCAGAATCCTACGTCTTTGCCAAGCTTATGCCCTTTACTCCTGTGGATATTAAAAAACTATCCACAGTGTATTTGTCAGTGTAACAAATGTACAGTAACATGCCATCATAATTGGGAAAATAAATATAAACTCCTAACCTTAAAAAATAAGTGTTTTCTTTGCTGAGCGATTACTAAGTGGCCTCCCAGAGCAGCATCCCCCTGCCCATCGACCGCTCTCCGCACAAAGGAAGGGCACCGAGTTCACATCTTGGGAAAAGGAAGGAACCACACCGGATGGGAGGAAAGCATCCTCAGGTGGCCAAAGCCAGAAGGCTTTAAAGAACATCAGCAGTATTGATAGGACAAAGGAACCAACCTTTCCCTGGGCAAGAAGTGACGAATGCAGCATCAAAATAGCATAACAATGATTATATTATTGTCATTGTTATAGTTAGTGGAACAAATAGAATCTGTGAAAGGCCATGAAATTGTGATGACAATCCAAATAGAAAAGGAGCACAGAAAGGTAGTTGAAACACCCCAAAATAGTGACTGTTACAGAGTATGTTTAACTTTTTTATTTTAATAAGTAATATTAATATGTACAAGTACTTTGCTTCTTTTTTATATATATTTTTTTCCAATTAGCATTTACATTCAATATTATTTCATATTAGCTTCAGGTACTTTGCTTCTTTTATTGATTAGATGTCTGTTTACAAAGGGTGCATACACACTTGTTTCCACCTGGGTATGGAAGCAACTCACAGACCCATGAGAAGTCAGAGAGTCCCAGCTGACGGAACCACGGGCAGAACAGGAAGGGTGGATGGGCGGGGCTTCTCTCACACAAAAACTGAGTAGAAGGTGAGGACAGCAGTGCACTCCTTGAACTAACTAGCCAACCATCCTAGAGTCTTGCTAACTCCACAGACTATTCCTCCTCTTCTGGGAAGTGAAGCCTTCATGTGGCCCTATGAATATAACAAAATAATGTGTTAATAGAAATAAATAAATTTTCAAACTTGCAAAAGTCCCCATCAATGTAGTGGACATTAGGTTATATAATGCTGACAAGTGAGACTGAAAGCCCATGACTTTGAGGAAAGATGTTAGGTTGCAAAAATTAAGACCTATGAGACAGATATGATTCTAAAAGTCTTGTAAACATCACAAAAAGGAAGCTCAGCCTGGTCATCTGTGGGCTGATGAAAATCCCTTCGGACCACACAAGCAAGTCTTGAGTTCTGACCAAAAATCTGTTGAAGACCCAGATTCAATGTCAAGTAGACTGATATGACATCCCTTTTTCTTTTCAGTGTGATTGGATTTTTGAAAGCCCAGGAAGGACTCAAAGTCATATTACAGAACCCTAAGAACAATAAAAAAATAAAATAAAACAATGCTCCAAGGAGGCAGGGGTAGGACGCTCGATTCTGTGGGACTTGAAGATTATATAATTTGTGTGGCTCTATTTAAAGAAAAAAATTCAAAGTAAGGAATGAAAGTAAATATGTATCTAGACAAAAGAAGGGGCTTTAGAAGATGTTGTGCAAGTGAGGTGCTCTGACGCTTAAAAGTCATTAGCTTCACAATTAACTATCTATTTTGTGTTCTGTTTGCTTGTTAAGATAGTTGAAGTATTCATAAGAATTGGCATAACAAAACTTTAGTTCCAGTTTAAAATGTTAAGAATATTTAATTTTACGAAGGACTTCCGCCAAGATGGAGGATAGGTGGAGACGCCGTGCTTTCTCACACAACCAAGTTTAGAGACAACTAAATATTAGCAACAGAAAACAAAGCCAGAACACAGAAAATTGAACTTTTCGGAAGTCTGATAACAACAAATTCTTCAGCCTGATCGGTAAGAGGGGCGAAACCAGCAGCTGGCGGAGCGGGGTTGCACAGGAAAACTCGGTCAGACAGACTCAGGCACGTGGAACCCAGGCGCAGGGTTGGACCTAGTGAGCGACCCAGCAAACGACCGTGGGGAAACAGCGAGGGAGCAGGGCTGCGGGTTGACTGTGGTCGTGCATTCGTGCACAGATAGACAAGTGAGGGAGTGGGCGATTAGGCAGGACCCAGCAGGCCCCAGCGGCAAGTGGCAGCAGAGGGCGCTGCCATTTCCCTGCTCTGACCCCGCCTCCACATACAGCATCACAACCCAGCGACCTGGGAGTCCAAGGCTCCGCTCCTCATACTTAACCGGCACGAACAGACCAAAAATGGCTCAAGAAGATCTCAAAGCCCCGGAGCCTATAAATCTAAGCGATGAAGAAATAGCAAAACTCTCAGACGCACAGTTTAAAACACTGGTGATCAGGATGCTCGCAGAACTGTTTGATTATAGCCACGAATTAGAGAAACATATGAAGGCAAAACTAATTGAAATTAATGGAATTGCACAGGAAACCAATAGCGATGAAAAGGAAACTGGGACTCAAATTACTGGAGTGGACCAGAAGAAAGCAAATAATGGCCAAACAGAAAAGAGTCAAGAAGCAAGAATTCAAATAAATGAGAAGAGTCTTAGGAACCTCCAGGACATCTTTAAACGCTCCAAAATTCGAATTATAGGGGTACCAGAAGGGGGAAAGGAACAGCCACAAGTGGAAAACTTTTTTGAACAAGTAATAAAGGAGAATTTCCTCAATCTGGCAAAGGAACTTGACTTCCAGAAAATCCAGGAAGCTCAGAGAGTCCCAAAGAAGTTGGATCCAAGAAGGAACACACCAAGGCACATCATCATTACATTAGCCAAGATTAAAATGAAGGAGAGAATCCTAGAAGCAGCAAGAGCTAAGGAGACAGTCACCTACAAAGGAGTCCCCATCAGACTGTCAGCGGATTTCTCAAGAGAGCTTACAGGCAAGAAGGGGCTGTAAAGAAGTATTCCAAGTCATGAAATCCAAAGACCTACATCCAAGATTGTTCTATCCAGCAAAACTTTCATTTAGAATGGAAGGACAGATAAAGTGCTTCTCAGATAAGATCAAATTCAAGGAGTTCATCATTGCTAAGCCCTTATTATATGAAATGTTAAAGGGACTTACCTAAGAAAAAGAAGTTTAAGAAACATGAACAGTGAAAGGACAACAAACTCACAGTTATTAACAACCACACCTAAAATAAAAGCAAACTAAAAGGATAGCTACATCAGGAGTGGAAACATAGAAATGAAGATCTCAAGGAGGGTTAGCAACAGGGGAGTGGGAGGAGGAGAAGGGGGGAGAAAGTACAGAAAATAAGTAGCATAGACAGTAGATAGAAAATAGATGGGGGGGCAAGAATAGTATGGGAAATATAGAATCTAAAGAACTTGAGACACATGGTCATAAACTAAAGGAGGGTAATGGTGGGGAAGGGGGGTAGGGTGGAGGGGAATGCAGGGGGAAATAGAACAACTGTAATGGCATAATCAATAAAAATAAATAAAATTTTAAAAAGAATATTTAATTTTACAAACAATGTTTAAATTCCCAAAAGATTGGTTTCAACTTCTACTTGGTATAAGAGCTTAATTAATTATCAAACAAATAGTTGTGAATGTTTTGCCACATATAAAAACCTTTCTGGTATTAAAATAATTATATCAATATTATCCAATTCATAATGATTATTACTGGTAAAAAAAATCAGTACAATATAAAACTGAATGGCTACTCCATCCAGTAAAATTCTTAAACAACATTGAAAACTGCAAAAAGTCCTCTGAATCAAATTGTACTTAATAGAAATAATGAGCACCCATAAAACTATAGCGATAGATGTAAAAATATCAGTAAAAATTGTTGTGGATCAAATTTGGATGATGGATTAAACCCTCATTGTATATTTTTCCCAGAAAAAATACTGATCCACATTTAAAAAATGATTTCAGAAAAATTAAAAATGGGAAAAATTACAAATAGCTAAATCTCATTGTAGAAAAAATTGATCAGAGAATTGAGTATAAATGAAACTTCATAAATGTTGGGACAATTCTGATTAAAATATGCATGTTCATAAAGTTGAAGCAAAATGACCTTGCAGATTAAAGTGACCATCAAAAACTTTCGGAGATGATGCATATTAAGCATTTAGCAGTGATAATATATGTATGTAGCATGTAGTATGTACTCAATAAATGCCAAAGTGGATTTAAAAAATTTTAAATCATGATAAAATACAAATAACATAACATTTACCATTTTCACTATAAAAAATTTTATTTTATAGGAGAATGTTCTGCGTGGCACGGGCCCAGTTCCCACTCAGAGATACACAGGACCCATGCCCATGGATCGGTTTTCCTGTGGGGAATCAGGCCTGCATTGTACCTAGGCTGGGATGAGGCTTGCTTTTGGTAAAACTCCCTCACCCTGGATTGAGGCAGAATATATTTACTGCATATCTTTAAAGTAATTTCCTAAAATCTATGCTAAACCTCCCAAGGATGAGTGTAACCAGTTCAACCACTTTTCCCTTTGCATTTGCAAATATCCTTCTTCTGTGATGTGATTAGCAGCACCCTCTCCTTTGTTTTCTGTAAAAGGTAAACGCCTAAAGTGAATCTGTGCATAGTAAATAAAGACCATCATGGAATGTGCCCAGAAAAGCAATAAAAGCTTGTCAAGGCAAGGGCCGAAGCTTTTCTCCTCTTGAGAGAGAAGCTGCACCGACCCTTTTCCTCCACAGGACTTGGTAGACGGTGTGAATTTGTTGTGTCTCATCCATAATGCCTTGGACCCCACAAGCTGGGGTGTGAGTCATTATTTATCTACTCTTAGAGAGAGGGAGAGGGAGGGAGTAAGAGAGGGTGCAAAACATCAATTGGGTGCCTCTCACACACGTCCCAACTACAGACAGGGCCTGTGGTGACCCAGGCAAATGCCCACCAGAACCGGACTTAGCTTTGCACAACGATGCTTAACCAGCTGAGCTGTGCCGGTCAGGACCATTTTCACCATTTTGAAGTGTACAGTTCAGTGACAGTAACTACATTCACAGTGTTGTGCAATTATCACCACTGTCTCCAGAACTTTTTCTTCCCATGAGGAAGCTCTGTGCCCATTAAACAATAACTCCCCATGCCTCCCTCTCTCCAGCCCCTGGCCACTACTATTTTACTTTCTCTGCATTTTTAAGTACTTGAAAGGGCAGCATGGCTGAAGGATAGGAAACAAGGAAATACGGTAACCCAAGTGAGCTCACATCTTAAATTTCCCAGAATAATCTTGATTTCAAACATTTTATCCTATATATCGTAAATTTGCTCTTACTTGGCAGACTATGTAAGTTTCTGTCACCTTGGGCTTAATATAATAATGTTATCTTGGTATGCCTCCGACTTTTTTCCTTGGCCGTACTCGGGTATTCCTCAGCAATGATTTGGAGGCTCACAGAACGTACAAAGTAACAGCTGGCCCACAGATATCTTTCTTTGGCCTACATAGTATTTTGAAATTGTTTGATTTGTATTTTTTAAGTTAAAATTCAGAATTTTTTTTACACAAAAATCCAAATTTATGACATCTGCTAAAACACAGAATGATCTGGCAATACTGGCTGCATATTCTCTGTGTCAATTGCTATTTACTATTATGCTTGTGTGATTGTTCTCCTTACTGTAGAGAAAAAAAAAAGTGTAATAAATTTTCCCTCTGTTATCCAAACCCCTACATTTACAGTTTTCCTGCCTAAACCCAGTATTCATTTGAGTTTGTCTAGGATGTTCAAGAAGGTATAGTAACTACACTGGTTAATGGAATCAGACTTTCTGGGTTGAATGCAAACTCCCAAAATTTAGCCTCTCTGTGACTCAGTTTTCTCATCTGCAAAATAGGGACAATAACAGTACCTTAACAACTTCACAGGATTTAGTTAATAAATGTTAATGCTTAACATTAACGTGCTGTTTTATTAAAACAGCACCTGCTGTTTTAATAAAAGAAAAGAAAATGACCCAGAAGCTCAGGAAACGTGTCCACCTTCTTTACCATTGACTCCCAGTAGCCAACATGGCGTTTAGAACAAAAGAGAAAACAGTAAAGATTTGTAGTAAGTAAATGGGAGGGGGGGGGTCTAAATAATCTAATAGTGTTTAGAGCAAAGAACCGATAGACGCGCTCCACTCTCTGTAGAAGGAACACACCACGTTATGAGTAGCTAAAGCAACCGAAGATGCGGAGCTAGATTTGACTGGGGTTAAGATAAACGGGGAGAGCGTAATCCTCAGATTTTTAGGAAGGCCATCATGGGGAAAAGTGCAGATTTCTTACAGCTTCACTGGGGAGAATCAGGACCAAGGGGTGATAGTACTAAAGCCGAACTTGGCTTTTTATGTTAAAGGTTAAGCAATTACGCGAGACCTGCGGCGAATCTAGTACTGCAAACCGACTCAATGCGCGTATCCCTGGCGACTGCGGGGCGGAGCTTCAGAAGCGGGAATTCTCTGGCGTTTTAGATCAAAGTGTCGTATGATTAGTGAAAATTTGGCGGGAACAGAGAAACGCCGAAGGAAGTGACGTAAAAGGCCGCTCATTGTCGGCGGTGGGATTCTGTGGTCCTGAGATGAGGAAGTATTATTGGATTGGTTATTTAATCGAGACAAAAACAGCATCTCCAAGTGCCTTGTTTCCGCGTGCGCAGTGTGTTTTGCCCTTAGAAAGATGGCCGCGGAGGCTTCCGGCTCTACTGGGGGTAGCGCGAGAGTCTTCAAGTGCCTGGCCGGCAAAGACCGGAAAAGGCGTAGGACTCGCGAGCATTGATTGGGTGAAGCCAGAAGCGGTCTGGACACTGATTGGCTCCGCCGTCCGCGGGAAGGAGTTTGTGGCGCCAGCGAAAAGTACACAGATCTCTGCGACAGCAACAAGGTTCTTAAGTGCTGAGCGAACACTACCGCCTCGAACTCCCAGCGCGTCTTTCCTGAGAGCATCGTGACCATGATGTGGAATAGTAATGACAAGTGGGGCGGAGGGTGACGTTCGCTGGAATTGAGCGAAGAGGGAGGGGATCGGAGAGGCGTGCAGCGGCGGGACTGGGGAGCGGCGGGAGTGGAAATGGAGCGTTTGGGGGCGGGGGGCAGGTGGCGGAGAAGATGAGGTAGATCCTAGGAGTGTCTCTGGGTGGGGGCAGTGACGACGGAGGACGCCTGTGGAATTTTCGGAAGCTTGGGAAGCCGCTCTGATACTAATACGGTTGTTATTTAAAACCAGGTGGATATGAAAGCTATGGCAGCTCCACGTTCGGGGGAGCCGGTGGCTACACCCAGTCTCCGGGCGGCTTTGGATCGCCGACACCTTCTCAGGCTGAAAGGAAATCAGTAGGTTGAAAGAGTGTTTCGTTTTTATTTTATCTGTCTTGAACCTCGAAATTCATCCATGTGAGAAAATTTATGTGGTGGAGAAAGGGTGTAAATAGGCACTGATTCGGTAAAGACCAATTACAATCTTACTAAATCTTACAACATTAAGTGCTGTAAGTCTGAAGAGAGGAACCTCCTCTAACTTTGCATCCGCTGTTTCTTTGGCTTTATTTTGAAATTTACGAATTTTCTCGTCTTGTGGGAAAACTGAACGTGAATTAATAGCCCGTTTTACGTTCTTAATGTATTCAAAGTCGTTTTAAAATTAAACAGGTGATACGATATAATGAGTTGGGAAGAACAGGGTCTTTCAAGTCAAGCAGATCTGTTCTCTAAACGCCACTTGCAGAGCGTAGTATCATTGAACACGTTTCTCTTCCTTCATGGGAGTCTTTTGCACCTACTAAATGGGATTGATAATACATGCCTTACAAGGTGGTTGTGAGACTTAATATATTATGAAGTATGTGAAGTGCCTGCACCATAATCACTTTCAATAAATGGCCCTGGATATTACTTAAATGAACCTGAGCATTGGAGCCAGAATACAGTGTGTCCAGAATATACTTTTAACTGGCAGTGTGAGTCCAGTGAAGCGACTTGAACCTGTAGTTTTAGTGGCCCTTGGTTTTACTTCGTCTGATAATGGCACTAGTACTACTCATACCGCAGGGAATTAATAAATAAGCTAAAGTGTAAGAAAGTGCTGTGAAAACAGCTGTTCAGGTGCTGGTTGTTTACTCTTTCAGAAGAGAGATTGCACTTAACTGCTGTGGATTTCATCCTTTAAATACCCAGTTAATTTGGCTTCTTTAGATGTCATTCAGATGTGGTATTAAGATTCAGTATTAGCAGGTCTGAATTTGTGCACAGGTTAATAAGCTTTTACACCTAAACAGTTAATTCAGGGCTGGGTGTTGGTGGGAAAGAATTCATTGGTAATTCTCATGCATCTGGACAGTGCTTTATATTTTTTGTGTGAGATTTCATATAATCCTGTAAGGTATTTATTGCTTAACTGCACTGTGTAGCAGAGGCTTAGGGAGATGAAGAGGCTCCCTAAGCTTATGCAGTAAATAAATGGAAGCAGACTGAGCACACCTGATGCTGAGCAAATTCAAATTTCGCTAAGCAGTTTTTTTTTCTCTGTTGTAGTTTTCTTTTCCCAGGAAGACTAGAGGGACTCCAGTTTTTTAATTCTGTCGTCTTTGAGGCTATGAAAGTGAAAACAAGTTAGATAGTTGGTTTTCGTCTTTTTTCCCTAAGTTGAGCTATTTTTCTTCCTTCTAGTTGTTAGAATTTTATCTTTGGATCTAGAGGTTGGGTTCTGTATTAAGACAACTTTTCAGAGAATAATGATAGTTATAATCTGGATGCTCAAATCTCTCTTTTTATGTTTAAAAGCTAGTGCCTTTTTCACAGTAAATTACATCAGTGCCCTATTTAAATGTTTTCTGTTGACTATAAACTTATATTTGATTGACCCATGTGAAATTTTCAATGTTTTACCTATAAAAATGATGATTTCGTACAGTACTTCATTTCCGAGTAGCTTGTGGCTGATAGTCAGCCAGAAAATAATTTTTTTCAGAATCAAACACACTTGTGCTATCATACTCTGTAAATCTCTTTGGAATGAACTGGGAATGCTTTGCAGTTGGTTCCTGGAACATAATAGATGCTTGTTAAAAAACAAGCTATAACTGATTCACGATGAATTTGAAGGTATTTCTAACATCTAGTAATTAACCATACATAACTTTTTTACCTGCAAAGTAATCACATTTGTTGAAAACCTATTAGAGATTGGTATTATCACTTTTATATACATTGTATGTTTCATTTACAACTTGAAAAGTAAATATCTTAATTTTATAGAAGAGTTGGTGGAATATCCAGGGCCATGGAGCTGGGGTTTGAACACAGGTCAATAGCACCATCTGGCTCTGAAGCCCATGTTCTTGTTTCTGTTACCATGATGGTTCTTAGTTTTCTTATACTGCAGATGCAATAAAAATGTAAGTTGTGTGGATGAAAACAAAATACACATTGTGAGAGCCAAATCTGGGACATCAGCAAATTTTAAATCAGTGCACACTAACACACTATATAACTTCACCTATAAAATACCTTAAAGTAAAATTGAAAAACTTAGTTGATTCCTTCGCATCCTTATTAAAAGCTATCACGAACGTAAAGAGTGAGGAACAGTTGCTGATATTTATGGAGTATTGTGATGTACCAGGTGGTATTCTAAGTACTTGACCATATATTTTATTTTCATAGTGATTTTATCCTAGTTTTATAGATGAGGAAACTGAAATACAGATGAGTTGAGAGATGTAACCAAAAACACACCATTCCATAATCTTAACACTCAAGTGCTGCCTTTTGTGGCATGTGTTCTGTTGGTTGGCTGGGCTTATTTTATTTTCTACCATCCTGCCAATACTTACCTTTCAAAATTATGCTTCAGCAAAGTAAAACGTTGCTGGTATCTTGGACCTTTGAGGCAAAGTTGCAGCTACTAATTCAGTGGAACCTGAGTCTACTGTGTGGGAGTGCATATTTGTCCTCAGCCTGTGAATATTTACTACTCCTTAGCCACTATATTTTCACTGTCAAATTTTTTTCACTTCAAAGTTCAGCCTAAAATCCTCCCTCTTCTCCAAATTGCCAATAAATTTTTCTCATATCTCATGTAGCACAATTCATTCTGTAGTGTATCAAGATCAAGTCTGTTACTTATGTGTTTACCTCTCCTAGGTTTGGAGTGTGTTAAGGGCAAACTGTACTCATCTTTATGTCACCCAGACAACCCCTGGCCAGTCATAGGCAAGAAAGTTAACACTGCTGTTAGCCTGCTTCAGGGTGTGACTTGAGTGTCCTTACTAGACACTCTAGACACTCTTCTGTCTTATCACATCCTGTCCCTTTAAGATATCTAGTGTGGGTCTACAGTCATACCACCGTGAACGCACCTGGTCTCGTCTGATCTTGGAAGATGTCTACTGTGGCCAAGCTCTTATCCCATTTTCCCCAAGATTTCCATCTGATTGTCAGAATATCTGTCATAAAGGAAGTCATACCTCTAACTTTTTATATTAAGAAATTTTAGAGCAAGTCCAAAGTTCTGTCTCCACTGGCCCTTTCTCAAACCCTTTCCAAATAACCATCTTACCTCATCAGGGCAAATAGCTAGCTTCAGCTTGTCTTCAGCCTAAAGCTGGGGTTTCCTGTTAAAGGTTTATTCAGGAATTAGGTCATTTCTTATGCTGTCTCCACTCTGCTCCACTCATTTTGGTGAATCTTCAGTACAGCACAAACTTACCCATTCATCAGGAGCTTTGGAGTTAAACCTGGCATTTGTTAGCTATATGACCTTAGTTTCCATTTCTGCGAAGCAAGGATAATGAGGTTTGTTTTGAAGATTGAATGTTATAATGTATGCAAAGTTCTTGGCACGTAAGCAGGTGTTAAATGAGCGGTAGTTACTATTTCAAATGAATTTATGCATACTTTTTCTTTCAGAGAGCCCGAGCCCAGCACGTTGTGCCCTGTACCATATCTCAGCTGCTTTCTGCCACTCTGGTCGATGAAGTGTTCAGAATTGGGAATGTTGAGATTTCACAGGTATGAAGAATGAAATAAAAATTACTTCATTTAAAAATATATAATTGTTACTTTGGTTTTGAAAACCAAACTTTTTTTCTTCTGATCTAGGTTGTCATCATCGGGATAATCAGACATGCAGAGAAGGCTCCAACCAACATTGTTTACAAAATAGACGACATGACAGCTGCACCTATGGATGTTCGCCAGTGGGTTGACACGGATGTAAGTGGTTTTTTAATCAGGTTGGGGTTACTTTGGGACTTTCGAGATATAGTCCCAGGTTGGACTATTTTTAGTCTTACTTTTTAAAGGTTCTTATAAAAATAATACATGAGTAAGACATCAAAGGCAAGGTCAATATATTTGATTTCATAAAAGTTTAAAACCTTATAAACTTTGCAAAATACTATAAACAAAGTTAAAGTGACGGGAGGTACTAGAATGTAAACTCTGAAAACAAGGAGTTTTATTGTCACTGTATCCCCAACACCTAAAACAAAGTTGCATAGGGGGCCCTAAGTAAAAGTTTAAATGAATGGAAAAATGTTCTGCAACATACTACAAACACTTAAATTTTTTATTTAATAAAAATTCTTACATGGCAGAAAAACCAACTGAATTTTAGAGAAACAGGCAAAGAAGATGCACAGATAATTCATTGTAGATGAAATACAGTTGCAACAACAACAAAAGCAGTTTTAATAAATGTTAAGATACTATTTTTAACTTATTAAGTCGGCAAAGAAAAAATAGAATGGCATTGCCTACTTCTGATGAGAGCAGTAGCTAGCATAGTATCCCTAGCATAGTGCCTCTAGCACTTAGTAAGTCACTGTTTTTTATGGGCAAGTGGCTACCATCCTACTCTGATGATGAGTATAAATTGATACAACTTTACTCAAAAGTCAGCTAATAATCAGAATCAATCATCATAAAAATGTTGACCTCTCTCTCCACTACTAGATTATTGAGTTGGCCAAAAAGTCCATTTAATTAAAAGACACATTTTTTCATTTTTACCAATAACTTTATTGATTTGGGTATTTTGAGTATGTCAGCTGTCTTCTGTGTGGTATGGTATAACATTGATTGTTTTCAGTTAATGTCTCAATTTGATCACTATCAACTTCCAACTGGTCTACCTGACTATGAGGAATTGTCCAGTGGGAAATCTCCAGCACAAAACTTGCGAACTACTTTGACATGTTTGATCAGTCTTAGCACCTTCTCCATATACTGCACAAACCTTTGAGTTTTGGTTTGGGTTTTCGCGTGTGTGTGTGTGTTTTAGTTGCATTTTTACCTTTCTTGAAATAATAAAGTATAATATGCCAAAAATGTCACAAAATTTCTTTCATCCTCAGTATTAAAATGGCTACACAAAAATTCACCAATTTTGGTAAGTTTTTTTAATGCATGCTGATATGACAGCCATCACAATACATTCTAACAAAATTGTTTTGTATGAAGTTAAAGACATCTAAGTGCTACCAAATGCACTTATGTGTTGTCCCCATAGGGGAAACCATCAAATGAACGAACTTCTTGGCCAACCCAATACATTAAGGAAATAAATACATGAGCAGTGATTCAGTTCTAACAGTGTTAATTATAGCATTGTTTATAATAAAAACTTAAAGTCAATCTC
Source organism: Artibeus jamaicensis (assembly GCF_021234435.1). Taxonomy (NCBI): domain Eukaryota; kingdom Metazoa; phylum Chordata; class Mammalia; order Chiroptera; family Phyllostomidae; genus Artibeus; species Artibeus jamaicensis. The sequence goes on from NW_026522057.1 coordinate 14,285,403, forward strand.
AAAATGCTAGCAATAGGTAATAATTAAACCATGTTATGTTTATAAAATATTCCAAGTGATGTAGAAATGTATGTATTATCACAAAAAAGTGTTTACCATAAATTGTTAACAGGAAAAGAGCGGATTACAAGATAGTGTGTATAAAATGACTACATTTTTGCAGTAACATGTATGGAAAAAATAGAGGGAAAGAAAACACATGTTTATCCTCTTAATTTTTTATTATTTACTTATTTATTTATTTTTAGAGAGAGGGGGAGAGAAGGAGAAAGAGTGGGAGAGAAACATCAATGTGTGGTTGCCTTTCATGTGTCCCCTACTGGGGACCTGGCCTGCAGCCCAGGCATGTACCATGACTGGGAATCGAACCGGCGACCCTTTGCTTCACAGGCCCATGCTCAGTCCACTGAGCTATCCCAGCTAGGGCTATCCTTTTTATTTTTTAATCAGGCAGAAGTCCTCTTGGCTTTTTATATTGTTTTTAAAATACCTTGTAGAAAATTTGGATAATAAACACTTTGTATTCTATTTTCACTTCAAAATCCACAAGTCATCTGTGGAGAAATAACTTGGTAGTTATTTATTTTTTGCTTCTCAGGAAAATACAGGATGATTTATTCACTAGTTATTATAGGAATATAGATTCTAAACCAAACTGCTTGGTTCCAGGTTTACAAAGATTGAAAAAAAAAACAGTCCCTGCCATCAAGTGGGGCAGGAGATACTAAGGATTCATAGTACTGCAGGCTCACACAAAATGTACCATGCTTGCTTATGAAACATTAAAGGCCCCCAAAAGCCCACATCTTAGAGATGACTACTGTCATAACATTTTGGTAAATACCTCAGATATTTCTCTTTGCATATTAGATGTATCCCTACAGTTTCATATAAAGGGTATGATATGCAACTGCTCTGTAATCTGCTCTTTTCATTCAAAACTGTGTTGTGGACTGATTTCTTAATGTGAATAAATACACATTTACATCATCATTTTTGGCAACTGCCTATTCCATCTCTTATTTAACAGCAGACCCAATCAGGGAACATTTAACTTGTTTCCAATCATTTGCTATTATAGACAGTGCCCCAAAGAATTCTGTTGTGTACATCTTTTCACAATTATGAGGTGATCTCTTTAAGATGAATTCTTAAAACTAGATTTTCTGAAAGAAACATACATTTACATAGTTTTCCTTTTAAAAAATCTTAACTTTATATTTTTACAGGTTTCCCCCCTTCATAAAGGTACCAATTTATCTATTTCACTAGTGTGTAAAAGTACCCAGTTAGCTCTCCACACCCTTTCTGACAGTGGGTTTTATAAATCTTTAAGTTTTTGTTGGATAGTTTTTTAAAATACAGTCTCATCAAGGAGAATTTCCTCTTTCTACTTGTATTTTTTTGGCTTTAGAGAATTAAAATTTTTTACTCTCTTCAATGTTAATTTGGGTATTTTATCTGGTAATAGATTCAGCTATGTAAAATAATAGGTAGAATGAAATGCAAAAAAATAGTTGATCTTCATGTGGTGGGAATTGGAGTGTTTTATTTTTAAAGACGTATTTTATTGTCTAATTTTTTTATAGTTATGTATTTTATAATCAGGAAAATCTCTTAAAACTTGGTTTATATATTTTTCTTATAAGTAATGTGTACATATTCTAGAAAACTCCAATTTTCCCAGTTAACCATTATTAACATTTTTTGGTGTGTGTTTTCCCCTAAATGGGAAATCGCCTTTTTTCCTACATGTCACAACTGGTCTTCCCAGATGTTTAATAGAATTCTGTGTTTTTGTATACTTAAGGTGTTTTAAATTTTTTGTATTGTAATCTGTGCTATGATGAATATTTCTAAAGCTAAATACTAATGCATGTTCTTAATTGCTTTAATTCCTAAAAGTAGAACTGCTATGCCATTAAGTATGTCCACTGTCTGCCAGAGAGGCATGTGCCTAAGAGCACTGAGTGAGAGTGCAGTCACCGTTTGCTTTTCTATGATGTGCATAACACAGAGCTTTGGAACTGGAAATGACATTAGAGATTTTTATTCTAATTTCTGATTTTACAAAAAAGTAAACTCTGAAAGGTAGAGCAAACTAGGTAGGTAGTGCCATGTTAGGATACTGTCTCTCTCTCACTTCATAACTTTCTGTTTCTGTACATAATTTAGAGATTTTAAAGAGGCTTTGACCACCATCACTAAAACCTTAGTGTTATGTTTGTGTTTTATATGTTAGGATGCCAGTGGTGAAAACACTGTGGTTCCTCCGGAAACATACGTGAAAGTGGCTGGTCATCTGAGATCTTTCCAGGTAAAGTCAGGGGGAAATGACTGTTAAAATGTATTTGCATGGAACAATTTCTGGATTCATGCCTGTGTTTAGGGTACTTAAAACTTAATTAAGGTTCCACCCTTGCTAATGTGGCTCAGTGGATTGGCACTGTCTTGCAAACCAAAAGGGCACGTATTCGATTCCCAGTCAGGACATGGGCCTGGGTTGCAGGCCAGGTGCTCAGTTAGGGTTGTGTGAGAGGCAGCTGATTGAAGTATATCTCACACATTGATATTTCTCTCCCTCTCCTTCTCCCTCCCTTCCCCTCTCTCTAAAAATAAATAAAAAAATTTTAAAAACAAAAACTAAAGTACCATGTTTAATGGAAGCTATAATGAAGCTATTTTATTGTTCTCTTCTTAAAAAGGAAATAATGGGTTTTTACCTTAATATAAAACTGACAGAATGGTAGAGAAAGAGCAGCATCCCCACCTACAGCTGCCACCTGTGACCTCCATTAGGTGTGGGTGGGCAGACACTGGATTTAGAGTTAGGATACTAGGCTTCGCTTGGTAGTGTAACCTTGATCAAGTCAGCGAGCATCTCTGATTTGGTGTGTGTTTTTTTATTATATTTTATTGACTATATTCGGATTAACCTTGAGTTAAAATTTTTAAGTATGTAACATTTTATTCATATTAGCAAGATATTATAATCAAGAAAGGAGCGATTAATGTTTTGACCTGAAATTCTCTTGAATGTGTTTATCCTTTATTCACTTTTCAATAGAACAAAAAAAGCCTGGTGGCCTTTAGGATCATGCCCCTGGATGATATGAATGAGTTCACCGCACACATCCTGGAAGTGGTGAACGCACATATGATGCTGGCCAGAGCTAACAGCCAGGTGAGCAGCCTCACTCATAGTTCTCCTTCCCCTAAGAGCATAGTCAGCTTTTGTGCTCTGGCTTTGATGAACTTGATGTTTTGAAGGTTGAGCCAGAATAAAGGTATTATTCAATCCTTAAAACATTTTCTCCATGAGATTTGCCATGTTATTTTATTGAAGCAGTGAAGCAGTCATGTTCCTCTCAAAATACAACTTCCTCTGACCCCACTGGCATGGATGGCTGGGACCTAAGACAACCTTCAATTGTAGACACGTAATTATAGACTCGGCTCTTAGTGCCAGGATTGTCGGTCCACAGTCAAAGGAAAAGCTCAACTAGGACAGCGTTTTGCTGCTTTCCTTCCAGCCTATTGGCTGTCTAGTTAAAATGTATACACCATTATTTTGTCCCTGAAATTATATTTCTTGCTTTGTACTGAAATTTGTTGACATTTTCTTTTGTATGAATTTAGTTTGGCAAGTCCATGTGGGACCACATAAGGGAGTTGTTGATTCCAGTGTTAGAATGTCCTTAGATGATTCTTTGTCTCTTTTTTTAATTGCTGTTCTGTTACAGTTGTCCCAGTTGTCCTCCCTTTGCTTTCCCCTGCCCCACCCACCCCCCACTTCTGCAGTCAGTCACCACCCTATTGTCCATGTCCATAGGTCATTTATGCCTATTCCTTGACTAGACCCTTCCCCTTCTCTCCCTCCTTATCCCCTTCCCTCCTCCCCTCTGGTCGCTGTCAGTCTGTTTCCTGTTTCCATGCCTCTGGTTCCAATGGCAAGATGGAAGATTGATTACACTAGGAGAGACTGATGAGCCATTAAGGATGTTCTTGAGAGAAATGGGAAATAAATAAGAAAAAGACATAATTTTAGATAATTATAGGTGTGCTGAATTAAAATTAAGCAGGATAGAAGAGAGTGATGGCAGGAAAAAGAATTCAGATGGAAGCACAATTCAGATGGAAGAAGAACATTCTAGGCAGAAGGAATGGAAGGTTAGAATCCATGAAGCCGGAATATGCTTGGCATTTCTGAGACCACCAAGAAGGCCAAAACATCTGGAGGGAAGCAAATGAGAGGGAAAACAGTTGGATGGAGGCTAGGAAGCAGGATGGAGATCATGTAGGGCTTTGTAGGTCATGGTGAGGATTACTTTATTCTCACTGATGCCAAGCCTTTAGAAGGATCTGTCTAGGGAGTGAGGTGGTCTGATTTACCTATTTAAAATCTCACTCAGGCTGCTGTACGGAAAGTAGACTATGAGGCACCAAGAATAGCAACAGAAGTAGTTTGGGAGAATGGTAATAGCAGTTGGAATTAGTAGTCAGATTTTGATGTTATTTAAAGGTGGACCTGACAGGATCTATTTGAGGATTGGATATAGGATGTAAGGAAAAGGGAGGGTTCAGAAATGACTCCTAGGTTTGGGCTTGAGCTTGCCCAAACCTAGGTGAAGCTTTCAAGTTTGGAGGGTAAAATCCAGAATTCTGTTTTGGATTTAACCCAGTATGAGGTGCCAATTAAATATGTAAGTGAAGAACAGAATGGATGGTTGAATGTTTTATAAGGTTGGGACTCAAAGAAAAGGTTAGGGATAGAGATAGAACTTTGGGAATCACTGTTGTACAGGTGATATTTAAAGCCTTGTATGAAGTAACACAGCCAGGGAGTAAAGGGGTCAGAGACCTAAGCTGTGGGACACTAACCTTTAAAAGTCAGGAAGCAGAATAGGAGCCAGGGAAAGTTAAAGAAGTTGCCAGTTTGGGAGGAGGAAAACCAGGAAATGTTATTCTGTAGAATATTCTGAAAAGACTATTTTAAGAAGGAGGGAGTACAGATGATTGCAGAACTCTACCTAGAAGTCAAATAAGATGATGAGAGAGGTCTATTGTCAAATTTGGAAACATGGATCTTCAAAAGAGAGGCTTCAGTAGAGGAGAGGGGGAAAGTTGGTTTGAGATTGAGATTGGGTAGAAAGTTTCGGGTGTCCATTTTATTCCTATACTTCATAACATACAGCGTAGGGCAAAAGCAAGAATTGGTGGTTAGGGACTGGAAACTGGGAGTATAGCAGTTACACTGAGGAGTAAACAGTCCTTTCCCTCAAAGAGTTTGCATTGAGCATTAGGGGTTCAGAGCATTTAAGCAGTGGTAAGGGGCAAGTGCAAGGTACCTTGGAACCTGAGAAGGGTTTCCTATCCTGACTTGGCATTAAGAAAGATTCCCCAGAGGAGGTTTTGCCTAAACTAAATCTTAAAAGATGCACGAGGTGGGGCCACTTGGAGCAGAACATGAAGTCCTTTCAGCAGAGACGACCAGGTAGGAAATTGCGTTCAGTTCAGTGCTCCTGGATCATACAATGTAAGTTAATTCCTGTTTCACCAGCAGGCCGTGTGGTGGTACCTAGCTTGAAAACAAAGGACCATGACTGGCTCTTGGTGTTTTGTTTTGTTCTGTTCTGTTTTGTTTTCCCCAAATGTCATCTAATAGACATTTCCTTAGTAGACTTCTGATAAACATTTGTTGGGTGAGTGACACTCCTGACTGGATGGGTTTTCTCCTGAGGAGCTGCCACAGTGCCCCTGTGTACTGTTATAAGTACTTGACATTGGATCTGTTGTCCTTGACTTATGCAGTTCAGTAGATTAACCAATGACTGAGCACAAACTGCTCACTAGGCACTGTGAAAACATGAAGGGGCTTGTGGGGGAAAGCGGCATGGAAACAGTGTGATGGCTTCCATGAGAAAGACTGGGCCAAATGCCGTGTGAGTTAAGGAGGAAGACCCTGACTGAACTTGGCTTAGGGAATGTCAAGGACGTGTTTAGCAGGCAGACGGCATGAGGAGCATTCCAGCTGGGAAATGGCATGTTCGGGTTAGAAGGATGTTCGTGGATGGAAAGAGGTTCAAGTGCAGCTGGGGAATAAAGTGTGTTGAAACGGAGTTATCAAGAATAAAATACAGATTTTGATGTCTAGTTGTGGTAGGTCTTGAATATGTAGAAGCTTTATATATTTTTCACAGGCAGGGGGCGCCATCTGGAAGCTTTTAGGCAGAGGAGTGGCATGACTTGAAGTTACTACTTGGTAAAGAGGGTTGATTGGGGTAGGAGAGACTAGCAGCTGATATACCAACCAGGAGACCAGGGGTGTTGAGGACTGACTTGAGCAACACTGAAAATGGTATTAAAAGGCTGTGGTGACAGATTGTGGAAGGTAAGTGAATGGACGATGCCGATCTGTGTGATTAGATTTGGGTTTACTAATGAGATGAGATATAGCAGGGCAAACAGTTTTAGGGAGGAAGGTAATGAATTTTATTTTGAAGTATGAGATATCTAGGTGGAGATATCCAACAGATGGCTGGGAAGAAGAATTTGTGGCCTAGGAGGAGGTCTGCAATGAAATCCTGGGAGGACCATCAGCCTTTTGGGAGACAGGTGGTAGACAAGGCTGATGAGGGGTATGGTGAAGGTATAGTTTGAGAGGTAAGTGGAAAACAAAAAGAATGTGGTGTGACCCAGTTGGTTGGGCGTCATCCTACAAAGCTAAAGGTTGCTGGTTTGATTCCCAGATAGGGCACGTGCTTGGGTTGTGATTTTGGTACCCACACAGGTTGCAAACAAAAGGCAACTGATGTTTCTCTCACATCAGTGTTTCTCTCCCTTTCATTCTCTCCCCTTCCCCTCTCTATAAAAATAAAGAAAATCTTTCTAGAAATAAAAACGAAGCCTAAAGAGGGGTACATTACAATAGGAGTATGCGCTGCAGTTTCTGCTTCTGAGAGGTCAAGTGTTAAAAAAAAGACTGTTGGCTGTTGTTGGTTGAAAAGTCTTTGGTGAGAACTGTTTCAAAGGTGTATTGAGAACCCTAAATAGTAATGGTTTGAGGGGTGAGTGACTAAGGAGAAGGGAAATGAAAACAGTGATTATAGTCTATTTTTTTTAATTTGGTTGTTGTAGAAAGAGATTGTGGAAACTATTTTTTCCTTGTAACGCTTCATGCCCAGTTGCCACTCAGTGAATACTTGAGTGATTCATCACCAAGAATATCATAGCAGACCTGCATAACTTTCTTTTCAGTGCTAGTTTTCCTCTGGTTCCCCTCACATCACAGAGAATAGAAGGGGTGAGGAGGTACTTTTTTTTCTGTTTGGTATGATGTGTGCTTCAAAGGATTACTTCACCTTCCTTTGAAATACCAGATAGTAGCTCTTTCTTCTAATGTAATTACTTGGTATTGGGAAAACTCTGCATAAATTGTTTTTTTGTAAGCTCCTCATTAAAAGTTCTTTAAAATAGCAAGGACTGTGGTTAAATTGATGAATTTTCTAATGTTGTGGACTTTTTAATTTAGCCCTCAGCAGGGAGAGCACCCATCAGCAATCCAGGAATGGCTGAAGCAGGGAACTTTGGTGGGAGTAGCTTCACACCAGCAAATGGTCTCACTGTGGCCCAAAACCAGGTAAATGATACATACCCACGTGACTCCAGAAATGCAAAACATAGACAATCCTAAATTTTGTTACTTTCTTAATGGTTCTAAGGTTGTCTAAGAACCCAACTTGTTTCCTTCCTATAGACACTGAGGTCTAATAAGGGAGCTCATTCAAAGTAGTTGCTAAAATCTTTCTGATTTGAATGTTCAGGTGCTGAATTTGATTAAGGCTTGCCCAAGACCTGAAGGATTGAACTTTCATGATCTCAAGAACCAGCTTCAGCACATGACTATAGCCTCAATCAAGTGAGTATTTGGTTTCTATGAGCTAGTGCTCCAGAAGTATACCCATTTCACCTCATCAGAGTTTCCTGGTAATGAGAGGTGAGTTTAAAATATGTGTTGGTTGCAGCCTAGTGACAGAAGGAAGTTATTAGTTATTCAGTCATGGAAAAGTAGAAGAACTCACAAAGATGGTGCTGTCACATCACTTATTCATTTGTTCATTCAGCAAATACTGAATCCCACTATGTGCTGGGATGTAATTTTCAGCAAAAATTGACCTAATACCTCTTGTTGATTTAATCTGGAGGAGCAAGGTCCTTAGCTCCTAGTCCTCAGAAGTACGGTCCCATTTGAGGTACCATCCCCACCGTGGAGATGTGTGCATCAGGCTTCCTGGACCTGAAGCCATTAGATGGCTTCCCCACTGTTCCTGTCCTGACAACATGTCAGATAAGCAGCTTCCTGATTCCAGTGAACTAATAGACCAAACTGAGTGTTAATGGTGCTTGTTATAGTTATCATAAATTGGTTATAATCTAGGCCTAGATAGAAAAGAAATGCTCAGGTCTAATTCTACTTCCTGTCCTATAAAATGAGGATAATAGTTTCTGTCTCAGTTACTATGATGATGAGATACAGAATGGCTGTCGCATAGTAGGTGTTCTAGAAATTGTTACTGTTACTAAATATGTTACTGACACTGGCCCTGAGAGCCTTGAAGGGTTTGAAGGTCTCTTACCATTTCTGGGATGACCTTCCCTTTACTTCCTGCAACTTTACTTCCCAGAGAGGGTGGTAGAGTTTCAGTGGGTGCGTGGAGAGGAACAACTTTTAAAAATAGCTCTTTATTCTAGGGGATTTTTATGTGCAAGCTGGACTATAGCTTTAGATCCTTGTTTTGATTTGCTTACACTGGTACTGGAGTGAGGCCCTATTTTTTTGCCTTTACACAGTTTGGGAGAGGGATCCAAGGCAGCCTTCTCCCAGGGACCATTGTCTCCATGGATTACTTAAGTTTTCTGATTTTTTTTAACCAGCATCTCTCCCTGCAAGAGCTTTTTGTGAGCAAATGGCTGTGAATTCTTAACTAAGATAGAAAGTGGGGGTGGGGATTGATTGGTTTACATTTTTGGCAGTATCAGAAAGGCAATTGCCTTTCTCCTGTATAGTTTGAAAATGGGCCTTTGCTCTTTCCTATGCCCTTTTAAGGTCAACCCAGTGCCTTCAGAGGCTAACACAGAAGAGTAAAGTCAGTCTCCATAAAACCCAGAGAAAAGATGGTAAAACTCCTCTTGAGAGCCTTATCTGGTGTCGCAGCTAAAAAAATTTTAATATAAGAATTTTTTTAAAAAAAAGAAAATGAGCCTCTTCCCCCACTTTCTTTCCAGGCAAGCTGTGGATTTTCTAAGCAACGAGGGACACATCTATTCTACTGTGGATGACGATCATTTTAAATCCACAGACGCAGAATAACTGGACCTAATTGAGCACCCAACATGTTTTCCAGCTGGACCTATTTTCATGATCTGTTTTGTCCAGCTGTGCCTACGTTTGACCAGTTGACTTCTAGAAAGTAAGTTTCATCTGTAAAAGGTCTCAGTTGACCTCCTTATGAAACTTATTCTCTTCTGTTTTTTTGACGTTCAGAGGGAGATGGCCAGCTGACGGGGTGATCCAGAGTGGTATTTCTTAAAGAAGTTACAAATTAACTAGTTATAGTAACATCAGGAGAGATGGAAGTGGAAGAAGGATGCTACCAAGAGAGTTGGGCAGTATTACTTACATAATTCTCAGGAGTTTCTATTCCTAAAATATTTTCTGTTGAGAGAAGATGAGTACAACAACTAGGGCCTGTCAGCAGAGAGCCACCCAAGAAATGTGCTAACCTCTGCTGGTTTCGTTCCCCGTTTTGGTTATGTGGTGTTACTTTCAGAATTGCACTTTCCCTCAACTTGTCATGGCTGATGCCAAAAGCATTTTTGTAAACATGAGGTTCTGGAGTGGTGGCCTCATGTGTCAAAGGAGAGGAAGAAATGTTACTGTGTTTTGTATAAAGTGAGTACATCCGTGTGGTTAATAAAATAGTTATGTTATTGTAGTAACTTGTGAAGATGTCCTTATTTTTCTTGTTAAATTAGTGTAATTACTACCTTACCTGAGACAGTATAGCATGGCTGGACTTGGGTTTGATGTATTGGCTCTCCTTCTCAGGATCTTGAGCAGGATAATGTCCGCTCTGAGAGCCTCCATTTATGGAAGACATCAGGGGTGCCCGGCCAGAGAGCTCAGTTGGTTAGAGCCTTGTTCCAGTAAGCCAAGGTTGCGTTCGACCCCTGGTCAAATCATTCTCTCTCTCATCATTAATTTAAAAAAAAAAGACAACATCATTTCCTTATAGGTTTGTTATGAAAATTGAATGAAATAAAGTTTGTAAAGCATCTAGTGTTACCTTTAATGAGGGTTGTAAGGCAGGCCTTCATTTTGACTGGCAATATATAATCATGTGACTGAATCAGATACCTGCCATGTCACCTCAAGGTGAAACTAAAAGCCTCAGCTATTTTTTGGACAACTTAATCAGCTCCTTTTCTTGAGGAAGAAAAAACTAGTTCAAAGATGTTTCTGACAACTCCAGAAAGCAAGCTACTTCTTGTATGAAAGAACTTAATTCTGAGGTAAGTTAATGAGGTGTAATATGCAAATAAAAGTTCTATGATTGCTTTAACTGTATTTCTAAATGAGATCTTAGCAGCTGTGCAGAGAAGGCTCCACGGCCCTGGTTTCTAATCTCGAACAATAAAGTGGTTGTTACCTTCTATACATGCAGAGTAGTTCCCACCTTGGGAGTAGTGCAGATGTTAAAAGTCAGGCACTGTTTGGTGGGTTTGTTGTTGTTGTTTTTAGATTTTATTTATCTTTAAAGGAGAAGGGAAGGAGAGAGGGAGAGAAACATCAATGTATGGTTGCCTTTCATGCATCACCCGGCTCAATCCACTGAGCTACACCAGCCAACCAGGCCTATGTTTGCTTCTTGATTGTTTCCAATAAAAAGCGGTGAGCTAAAAATAGGTTACAAAAACCATATACATTGGAATTTGGAATGCATGATAGGACACTTTAATGGTTGGTGGACTTCTTTCTAGCTGTCAGGCTAGTGCTCTCCAGTGGGCAAGGCAGTAGCAGTGGTTCTGGGCAGAAGTCTTGATTCCTTTGATTTTTTAATTTGTGTAGTTAAAAACTACTTCCTTGCTAAGTCAGGTGTTTGTTGAGTACCTATTATGTCAGCCCATTGGTCAGGCATAAGGAATTTAAAGCAAAATAAGAGATTGGAGTCACAGGACTTGCTAGTTCAGCATTCCCAGGAGCACAGGGTAACTGCTCAGTGGCGCTGAATTCCCTGCCACCTTGGCATTTACACGGTCTTACAGAAGTTGTGTGGTTTCTGAGCACTGCGGAGGCCTGTGAGGCAGCCCATTCCTCAGCAGACTGAAACTCCAGCCTTGATGAAGCTCCTGCAGGAGGCATCTGCACTGTAGGCGTTTGTGGTCACCTGGGATGTATACATAGTGTTCTGCTAGCACGTTGCTGGGACAGCATGAAACAAGTTCCTGTGGGTCCCAACTTCTTAGAAACACCCCCAACATCACAGCCAAGCAGTGAGTCCAGCCTGCTCTCTGGAGCCTTTCTCTAGGTGTGTGTGGGCAGTTGGGCTCTTTGAGGAGTAGTAGTGCTTTATTGGGTTTAACTAAAGAAAGGCCAGTAAGAGGTAGTGTCTGATGTGGTTCAGTTGATTTGTTTTTTAAAATGCAGGTGAGAGAAATTCAAGACTCATTAATAAATTTTTTGAGCATATGCCTTTAATTTATATTCACTTATTTACTGTATTAGTATGTTATATATTATAAAACATTCAAAATATAAGCAAAAAAGAATATTAAAGATATGAAGGGATGTACTAATAACTCATGTGTTCCAGTAGACCATCTCAAGTACTCCCAGGCTTGTGCTCACTTTGAGGACCACTGCTCAGAGGGAATCTCAGTCCCCATCAGAACACCTCCCATGCCCAGTGGCTTATTCCAGAGGTAAAGACAAAAGCACCCTGCATTTAACATCTGCCTTTGGTCCACTCTGCCTACCCTCATTGCTCAGAGTGCACACGCGCAGTTGAGATTTTCACACATTTTCCTCCTAAGTCCAGTTTTCCTTGTGAAATTTCATCCTTTCTCATTTGGCCACTCATTAGTCCCTTTGTAGGAACTACCAGCCCTCTTCTCTGCATACTTTTGGTGATCTTCCTCAGTTTGATGCCAAAATTAAACGTGAAGTGAAAACCATTGATGTTTTGCATGTGGGCTTGGCCCCTTGGGCTCTGTGCCAGGGAAGAACTTTCTCACTTTGTTGCTTACTGGTTGTTCCAGAATAGTCTCTTCCTTGGGATCCTCCTGTGCAGTTCAGTTTGCCTCCCTGGAGGAGGGCATGAGAATTTCGAGGAAGATGAGGATGGGGAGCTAAATATTTTACCTGGAAAACTCCATACAGTGATATGGGGACCAGGAAGCCTGGGAAATCCAGTGGGTACAGACAGGCCAGAGGGATGGGAGGCAAAAAGATGACAGATTCTAGGGGACCCCTAGAGTCTGGGGGTTGGAAATTTTACCCTCTTTCGGCTCTCAGCTCAGCTGGAGACTCAGATCAAATTTTTATCGGCCTCCTGTCCTCTGCTGACCATGGTGGTCAGTTTCAGGAAACCATAGCCCCACCAATTCAGGAAATGAGTCCTATGGTCTCACTTCCCTCACCGAACAGGCCTAAAACAGCCCTGGAAGCTGAGTCAAACCAAGACAGTACCACGACTGGGAGACATTGCAGACACTAGGAGCAGAGGTCTGATCTTGGTCAGTAATGATGATACATGTTTATTCTGTACCAGGCAGGCATTGTGTTAAGTACTTTACAGTTCTTAAAACAGTCTTGTGAGGCAGATGACTTAGTTTCATTTTACACGTGAAGAAACTAGATCTTAGGTTAAAATAACTTGCTCATAGTCACAGCTGACAGGTGGTGGGCAGGGAGCCTAGCGCAGGTTTGGGACTAGTCTGCCTCCTGAAACTTGATCACTCAAGCTTGTTTCCTGTTTTTTAAAATCAGGCTATTGTCTGCCTCAGAAAGTTGAGGATATAAATAGGATGGTAAAGGGTCTGGCACACAGAATAAGTGATTTTGCATTTTTTCAGAAGCTCGAGTATCATTTTTAGTTTACAGTTTTTGAGTGAAGTAATCTTGGGTATTCACCTACAGCTGCCGTGCTAGGTTCTGCAGAGATGAGAGAGTGAGTCCTGGTCTCTCAGGAGATTAAAGCCTTAGCGCAGGGGTGGAGGGTGGGGGTGGCAAACAAAAAAGAGTCAGTTCAGGGTGATCAGGATTGAGTCCCTCGTTACCAAGAGGCAGGAGTCACTGTGCCACCATCACCAAGGTTGGTGACTTTGATTCCTTTTGTGCCAACCAGTAGGATAGCTGGTGTTGGGATCGCAAGGTTGAGTAGCAACCAATTGGCTCTTCTGGATACCAAAGCTCTGAGTCCCAGGACGTCCAGTGTAGGGGCTCGGCCCAAACAAGCCCCAGTGGCAGGAACCTGAGAGAAGGCGGTGCAGTGTCCTTCCTGTTTTAGACAGTCCCACAAAGCCATTCCCTGTCCGCAGTCTGGTTTCTGTGGAACTGTCCAAGGTCTTCTAAAGGCTTGTCACAGGCCTGGTGACAAGGCTGGTGTCCTGGACCCCCTGAGAAGAGGCAGTTAGGATGCATGGTTCCTCCAGCATCTACAGGGTTTTCCGAAAGCACTCAACTACTTCTTCATAGTCATGTTTGTCACCAACTGCAAAGAAGTCCAAGGCAGTGAGGGTCTGTGGCCTTACGCAGACTGCTTCCCCTACTTTCTCATTTCAGGGCACGCTTCCATGTCTGGTCAGGGAAGGGGTTGGTCTGAATGTTTAAGGTCTTTGCTAGCTGGGAAACTGTATCTCTTGGGATGAGCAGGGAGCATGTTGAAAGAGGAGCTTATTTTCCTTGCCTGGACTCCAGGGCCCCCAGGAGAGGAATAGTAGGGACCCTTCAGCCTAAGTCCACCCCGTATAGGCTTGACCATCCAGCCTGGGTTGCAGAAAGGTCTGCCCAGGGGCAGGGCCCTGCTGAATGTTCCGCCAGCAGTATCCAAGGAGTGGAGAGGGGACGGGAGGGGCAAGGATAAGGGTGAACGGCTGACAGGACTCACCTGGATCCAGTGTGCTGCACTTAGTGGGCATGAGGCCTTGGCGGGCAGGAATCTTGCTGTAGGTATTTGATCCAACTTCTGTGGGCTTTGCCAGGGTCGTCATCTTGAATTTGGGCAGCAGAGGGTATTGCTGCAGTTCTGAGACAGGAGAAGACTAAGTAGGGGAAAAAACAGAAGTCAGCAGGGTCCCAAGAAATAGCAGTAGAATCTGTGAACTCTAACTTCCTTCAAATGTCATTTCCTCTGCTCCCTTCACTACTTCCTTTTCAAGGTAGGGCTTCTCAGGATCCTGCGGTTTTTGCCACAAGCACATGACACGGTCTTTGGCAGGGGAGGAAAGGGCCAGGGTAAGAGAGAATGTGGTTGGCAGCTAGAGACAGTGTCCCGAGTTTCTCCACATAGGCCTCTGGTCAGTGTCCTTCGCATCTGCTGCTGAAGGGGAAGGGCCATAGTGACACCTCAAGGCAGGGCGCTAGGGCCGAGAGGAGTAGCAGGGGGAAGGGGGCTTGTCCCGAGCTCCTGCCTTGTGCTGGATGCTATGTGCCTATGTGCTCATTCAATCCTTGGGTGATCCTGAGTCGCTGGTTCAGTCCCAAATTTATACAGGACTCAGAGAGTATGACATGTCAAACCCTACACAGGGACTCCCTAGCTGGGCCGAGGCTCTAGCCCAGAACACATCTGTCACCTCTAAAGCCAGTGCTTTTTGCCCTGGCCAGGTAGTTCAGTTGGTTAGAGGGTTATCCCAATACACCAAGGTTGCAGGTTGATCCCCAGTTGGGGCACACACAAGAATCAACCAAAGAATTCCTAAATAAGTAGAACAACAAATTGATGTTTCCATCTCTGTGTGTCTGTGTCTCTTTTTCTCTCTCTCCCTGCCCCCACTTCATTTCTAAAAATCAAAAAATAAAAACTAAAAGAAAATAAATGAAGCCAGTGTTCTTTCTACCACACCATGCTTTAGAGAGCAAACAGTACAGCTCCCTGGTCAGCAAGCCAATACTGATACCCAGAGAGGACAAGCTGCTGGATCAAGGACAAGAAGCAGGGACTGGGCCCAAAGTCACTTCCATCAGGAAACAAGGCTGGGACTGAGGTCTCTGAATTCTCTGTCCTGTATTCTTTCCAGCACTGATAGGTGTCTCCATCTATTCTTTGTCCTCTCGGCAAACAATTGTCCTTCCTTTGCAGATATGACCCACTCTGGGCCTGAGATGCAGAATTAATCTTTTGAACTTCCACTGTTGTCCCACTGCTCACACAATACAAACTACAGGTAGAGCGTGGTAGTCAGCTGCTCAAGCCACGTGGTCACACCTGACTTCAAACCCCAGCTCACCATTTGTGAGCCGCGTGATCTCAGGTAAACTGCCTTACCTGCCTGTGTTCATTCTCTCCATGGTACAAAGAGATGGTAACAGTGCTGGCTGGAGAGAGACAGTGTGGGAACTAAGTAAGGCAATGCATACAAGGTGCCTGCCACAGAGTAAGTGCCCAACAGTCAGCAGCTAATGAAATAGCACTGAATGCTGTTCTCTCAGGTCCACTGTGGTACGAAAGCAGATGCTCAGAGTCCAGGCCACGGAGTGAGTAAACTGCGACAGCGATTGAGCCTTTATGTCTACCTGGTTCTTTCCCCCTTACTGGGATCCATTTTGGTTCAGTTCAGCACTCACTGGCACTTTCTCTGCCCCCTTTGGAGTGGGTGAGGTCTCTGCCCCCATAGGACTCTCACTGTAGCCAGAGAGACTTGGGTAAATCCAACTGAAAACTACATGTCCCCCACCCCACCCCCAGCTGTGTCCAACATGAAGTGTGAACACACGAGAGGGAGGACCCTGCCTAGGAGGAAATCTAAGCTGAGTCTTGCCCATGAGCCTGAAAGAAAGGGATGGTGTGTG
Organism: Artibeus jamaicensis; assembly: GCF_021234435.1. Lineage (NCBI taxonomy): Eukaryota > Metazoa > Chordata > Mammalia > Chiroptera > Phyllostomidae > Artibeus > Artibeus jamaicensis. The sequence goes on from NW_026522057.1 coordinate 14,301,475, forward strand.
TAACTACTTTTGCTCTGAGGCAGAAGTCCTAAGCACAGTGAGGGGCTTCAGGAGCTTCTCTGAGTCTGGACTGCGAACCTCAGAGTTGGTGGGCGAAGACGGGCCTGGGAAGGTGACACTGGAGTCAGCTGATAAAAGACCCCAGATGCTGTGTGAAGGGGTCTGCACTACCTCTGGCAGTGGAGAGCCACTGGGAGTTACGGAAAATGAGGCCAAAACCCATTGGTGACCAGGAGAGGATTTGGAAGACCATTCTGAGAGCTGCAGGGAGGGGTTGAAGAGGCTGCCAGATAGTTTAGGTCAAAAATAATTAATCTTGAACTAGGGAGTAACATCAAGGGTAGCAAAGAAAGGCAAAGCACAATGAACTTGGAATCAGAATGCTTATGCTCCACTTCAGCCTTCCTGGTAATTAAGTGTGACTGGTGCATCTCAGGGCCGCTGAGTCCTCGTTTTCTCAGCTGTAAAATACAGATTATCACACCAATATGGCTGTCTGGATGGAATAAGAATAATAGGTGCAAAGTATGCATTTTCAAACTGCAAGTTCCATACAATCATAAGAGAAACGCGATGCTAGACAAAGGAGAATGGCCGGACTTTGTAGGGACCCTAACAAGTGAACCCGTCCCACCAACATTGGTTATACTGGTACCTTCATGCTTCCCTCCAGGCCGCTCTGTTTCTTCTGCTCACTGAGGTTCTGACGCTTCGGGGGCCTGGGTGGGGGACCTTGGCTCTTTGAGGCCGGTAACTTCCGAAGGTGATAATAGAAAGCATCTGTCAGCTCCTCCACTGTGGCTACGGGGAGAGACCCAGCTGCCTGGCCTGGCTGCCTCTCCTCCTCCACAATAGTCAGGTCCAGCCACTGGGGAGGAATCTCGAAGTACATCCCAGGCTCTGAGTCCAGGCTGACCACCAAGAAGGGTTCCATGATCTTCTCCTCGAGCCGCAGGCCAGGGAAGAGGGGCAGAGGGTCAGCAGGGTGGCTGCTGTCCTTGGTCACCACCTTGACTTCACAGGGCAGTGAGAACTGGGCAGTCAGATCTGCCAGGTTGTATCGCCGGGCATCACTCATCTCCTCCACAAAGCTGCCAGAGAAGTAGAGGGGCAGCACAATCTGTTCTTGATCCTCTGCCTCCTCTTCACACTCCTCCTCCCCAGCCTGGTCACTGAGCCGGTGACACATCAAGACGTCCATGTCCCTGCCGTGAGACCCATGGGCCTGACCAGACCCCAGCACCTCCAGCCTGTCTCCCATAGCCAGGGAGGCAAACCCAGGGATCTCCTCCTCATCACCCTCACAGTCCTTCATGGCCACCACCCGCAGTGGCCGGCCGGGCTGCAGAGCACCCAGGAGGTCATAGGCTGTGGAGAACTCTCTTGGCCGTCGCCGCAGTTTCCCATGGTAGGCTCCAGAGACCATGAAGTATCTGGGCACCTTCCGGCCCTTGGTTGAGGCCAGGACCCGCCAGGGTGGTGAAGCCAGGCCATGGATGCAGAGCCCCTGGCCTTTCCGCAAGGAACCCACCCACGGGCTGAGGAAGATGGGCGGCCCCTCCGGGACTTCCAGGATCTGTGCATTCAGGGGGAAGGGGCCTCCCCGTGCCAGGACCTCGCTCAGCAGCAGCGGTTGGATGAAATGGATATGTTCAGAGGAGGTGGTGACATCCTCCACGTCGACCTCCAGGGTAGAAGGGATGCTGACGATGGTCCTGCGCACTGTGGAGGGCAGAGGTCAGCTTAGTGGTGTGGCCACACGCCACCTCAGCAGCGCACTCTCCAGCCCCAGCAAAGAGATCTGGGCCGGCTGACCTCTCTCCCTTTGTCTTTGCTGCCAGCACTGTCCTACCGTCCCAGATCCCTTGGCCAACTCTTGCCTTCAACCTCTTTCTTTTTAAAGTTATTTTAGAAAGTTTTAAACATTTATAAAAGTAAAAAGACAAGTGTAGTGACTCCCATGTACCCACCTACAACACTGAACTCAAGGCCCATCTTTCTTTTTTTTTTAAGATTTTATTTATTTATCTTTAGAGGGGAAGGGAAGGAGAGAGGGAGAGAAACATCAATGTATGGTTGCCTTTCATGCGTCCCCTGGTCTGCTGGGAACTGGCCTGCAAGGAACCGGCCTGCAACCCTGGTATGTGCCCTGACTGGGAATCGAACCACAATTGTCTGGTTTGCAGGCCCGCACTCAATCCACTGAGCTACACCAGCCAGGGGTCTCAAGGCTCATCTTTAATCTCTACTTCCATCTATTTCCCTCCACTAGATTATTTCAAATCAGAGCCATCATATCACATGATCTGTGGGTGATTAAAAATTTAACCACCTAACCACAGTATCATTACTACACTGAAATAATAGTGATTATCTGGTCATTCCTTAATATAGAACATCCAGTCAGTTGAACCACTTTTTAAATTTTAATTGAATGTAATTTTTTAAGCTGCCTTTCTAAGTCCTTCCTGGATTTAAATAAAGAGAGAAAATCAAGTCAAGATAAACAATGACTAAATAACCTTGTTTCCTCTCTGGATTAGTACCTGGTGTATAAACTCAAAGGGTGATTTTGTATATGAGGAAAACTGGCATGTCTTGAGGTTGACCCATACCACACGGAAGATGGAGCAGGACACAACATCTCCATTTTGCAGGTTAGAACACTGAGGCTTAGTGGGGTGGAGGTGACTTCCCTCAGGTCACACCGCTGGGGTTTTTGCTTGTGCCAGGTGAACTGATCATTGGTTGAATCTGGGAGATGTGGGGGTTCATTATACTGTTTGTTTTTTTTTTCTTCAAAATACTCATGGATTAACTGAGCTGCCTCATTATCCACCCACCATGAAAACCCGTGGCTCCCCAAACTGTGGTCTCTTACTGCCCAGGGCTTGCTGGGAAAGAGCTAACCTCCATATCTGGGAAGAAATGTTCAAGATGAGCCTCAAACATCTTCTACCAGAAAGCAAGAAAACCTATTCAAGGCCACGAAAGTATGTCAAAACTTAAGGAGCCAATCTGAAAAGGCTCCCATTGGCCAAAGCTGAGATAATTTATTCAAATAAGAATAACAAGTTCAGTGGATTGGAATTGTGAATTCATAATGATTTTTTTTTAAAGACCCTAAACCACCCACTAAAGGATGCTAAGGAGCAAACTCAGTATTTTAAAAACTAGTTTAAAAAAAAAAAAAAGGCCCTGGCTGGTATAGCTCAGTGGATTGAGTGCCGGCCTGGGAACCAGAGAGTTACTGGTTTGATTCCCAGTCAGAGCACATGCCTGGGTTGGGGGCCAGATCCCCAGTAGGTGGTGCTCAAGAGGCAACCACACATTGATGTTTCTCTTCCTTTCTTTCTCCCTTTTTTCCTTCCCCTGTCTAAAAATAAATAAGATCTATTTAAAAAATAATGTTATTTCTTAGTCCTCAGCACAGGCTGGTGGCAGGGTTGGTGACTCAGGTAGAACCTAGTCAGGTCTGACCAGCTGGTTACCAAGCCTGAACAGAGGTGAAGAATGGTGTCCAGGGACCTCTGCATACACAAACACAATGCCCTCTATGTCCTGTACAGAGTGTAACAGAGTAAGTGAGGAGTTTTCTCTATGCAGTTTCTCCATAAAGGAATGACCAGCTTAAAATATCACCATTGCAATTTCTAACAAAATCATGGATCTAGGGAGTGGTCAGCGGCAGCCACTCACATCACATTGGCCCATCCACTGTGTTATTTGATCTACACCCCATGGCAAGGCTGATACTCGAGTTAGTCAGGTAGGTGGCAGACACAGAGTCAAGTGGGGATTCCTTGCCCCATACCTCACACAGCTATAAAAAACTGTGCCCCTTTCATCTGTTAAGCCTCTGGAGCCAAGTGCCTGTTTCCAGGTGTGTACAAATCTGGAACTAACACAGTATGCCTGAGACTGCTGTCCCTAGAAAGACCTGCCTACAATGTCAGTCCTTGGCTGGCATGCAGGAATCGTGGATTTGGGGAGGGGTCCCCACCATTCCCTGTTAAGAATGGATCACTGTGCCCTCACTGGGTAGCTCATTTGGCTAGAGCATTATCCCAGTACACCAAGGTTGCAGGTTCTATCCCTGGTCAGGTCACATACAAGAATCAACCAATGAATGCATAAATAAGTGGAACAACAAATTGATGTTTCTTTCCCTGTCCTCCCCTCTCTGCCCCTTTTCCTCTCTCTAAAATCAATAAATTTTTAAAAATGTTAAAAATGGGCCCTAGCCAAGTGGCTCAGTTGGTTGGAGCCTCACCTGGTGCACCAAAAGGTTGCAGGTTCAACTCCTGGTCGGGGCATGTACAGGAGGCAACCGATCCGTGTTTCTCTCTCTGTCTCTATCTCTCTCCCCCACTTCCTCTCTCCCTAAAATTAACAAACATATCCTTGGGTGGGGATTTTTTAAAAAGTGAGTCACTGCCTAAACTGTGCAAACCATGGATTTAAGCTGAGCACCTGCTTTCCCTCTGGGGTCTGGAATCTTTGTAGGGGTCGGGCAGCAAGGGCCTCTGTGACCAGTCCCCAGTAAAAACTGGGCACTGAGACTCCAGTGAGCTTCCCTCACAGACAACACCTCACACGTTTTGCAGCCCTTCAGTGCTGGAGGAATTAACTCCCTGTGTGAGTCCTGGTTTCCTCTGGGCTTCTCCGCATGTACTTTTTCCCTTTGCTGACTGTGCTTTGGGTCCTTTCGCTGTGACCCATCAGAGCTGTGAGTACAACCGTGTGCCCAGTCCCGTGAACCCCCGTATGGAATTGGCAGACCTGGGGGTGTCTCAGGGCCCACCCAACAGAAAAGTCAGGGAGCAGGGGATGGAGTTTACACTCCACAAAGGATGCTGATGACAAAAATCCAAAATGTGAAGAAGCTCACAGGACAAAAAGCCTACTCTCTTCGACAGAAATTACAAGGAAAATTTAAAAAGGGGGAACCTATAGATTAAAAGGGACTTAAGAGACATATCAATCAATGGCAATGTTGTGGACCTTATGGGGATCTTGAGTGGATAAAATTAAAAAAAATTATGAGATAGTGGAGAAAATTCAAACACCGGGTAGGTGTTGCCAGAGTATGCTGGCCATAGGAGTGATTGATAGTTCATGAATTTGGTGTGATGGTGGTATTGTGTCTGTTTAAAAAAAGTCAGCCCTGGCTGGTATGGCTTGGATTGAGCGCAGGACTATGAGCCAAAGGGTGGCAGATAATTTTTTTAAAATAAAAATAAAAAATAAAAGCGAGCTTCCAGTCAAGATGGCGGGGTAGGTAAACGCAGTACTCACATCCTCCCACAACCACATCAAAATGACAACTCAACTGCAGAACAACCATCATTCAGAACCGCCTCAAATTAGCTGGGCAGAAGTCCTACAACTAAGGGCATGAAGAAGAAGCCGCATCGAGATCGTGACCTTGTGCCCCAGTGGCTGGACAGTGTGCAGAAAAATAGAGAGCTATTGCGTTTGGAACTGAGCGAGGATGAAGGCGGCGGCCTCTTCCTTCCTGAGTCGTCTGTCATGGACCATGTCAGGTTCAATGAGAACAGGACTATTACTGAAGAGGATGACTACAACGATGAAAAGAAGCATGAAGCCAAACTCAGGTGGTTCACCAATATTTTAAAAATAAGACTTTTACACAAGCACTATAATAAAAAAAAAAAAGAGCAAGAAAGGTGGACCAGTCTCCATTCCAAAGTATGGGTCCAATCAGAAAACAGGATTCGTCCAACAGAAGTACAAAGACATGAACATCTACGTGAACCCCAAAGAGCTAATGGTCCCCAAAGCAAAAGAGCAGCTCAAGCTTCTGGAAGTGCTGGCTGGGACCATCCACCAGACTAAGTGGGGCTGGAGAAATGCTGAAAACAGGCCGGTGGACAGGCTTGTGGTCCACAGCCAGGGGGTCTGCCATGAAGAGTGGTCAGATATTAACTGATAAATGCTGCGGCCAAACATCAGTCCTTGTTTGCCGACATGTGATGAGTGATGCCCGCTGGGAAAGTGATCCCGGCAGAAGCACTGCCAGGTTGTGAACAGGCGAAGGACTGCCTGACAGTACAAAGGGTGTTGGACTGCCAGGCAGTGTTCTTAAACACTTCAGTGTCTTTAAAAAAAAAACAGTCGCATTTTAAAATAGAGACAGTTTAAAAAAAAAAAGAAACACATATTGGAGTATTGACGGAGAAATGCTGCAATACCTGGGGTCGGTCTGCTTTGAAACAGGTGCAGGGTGGGGAGGGTGGAGTTGAGGAGATGAAACCGGACAGCCAGCAACTGTGACGCTGGGTAATGGAGTCCTGGGGGTCTGTTATCCTCCTCCTTGCTTTCATACAGGTTTGAATTTTTGTACAATAAAGTAATTTTAAAAACTTTTTCAAAAACAGGGCAAAGAATCCCCACTTGGCTCTGCCATCTGCCAGCCATCCTGAACGACTGGTCTCAGTAACTGCCAGGGGGCTCGAACTCTGGCCTCCGACCAGACAGGCCCTCTGCCTCTGCATCATCGGCATGTTGCCCCCAGCCCGGCCCAGGAAGTACCCTGTGAAACAGCTGGGGATACAGTCCGTGCCCTCTGCCGTCCTCACACAAGGACCTGCAGAAGCACCTGCTCCCCCCAGAGGCGGGAGAAGAGGTTGCTCCTCCTGAGCAAATGGTCACGGTTTCACGTGGCAACTCTGTGTCCTAGCTGCCAGTAAGCTCACAACCCACTTTGCCCAATTTTATAAAGTATCTGGGACTACTTGCTCTCAAGTTAGGTTATTTGCCTATCTCCAGTTACACCTAATTTCCCACTCTTTCAGAATCTTTATTCTGTTACTCTGTATAAACTGTGTAAGCCACCTGGAATCCCTAGACTGTGGCGGGGATCTTCCGTCAGAGCAGCTGCCCAGGGGCCCTCTCTCCCTTCTCCACCGACCCCCACCCACCTGTCCCAACAACTCACTTTGCATGATGGCTTGGATCTCATAGTGCGGCCTCAGGATCAAGGAGCGCCAGGGGAGGGAGGGGCAGGTGAGGAGGAGGCCCTTCAGGGCTGGGTCCTGCAGGGCCTGCAGCAGGGTCCGAGGGGCACCCGTCTCCAGTTCCCAGAAGGGCCCCTTTGTGGACAGGGGCAGGTGCAGGACCACCACCTGGGTCCCCACGCTTAGCACACAGCGGGCAGAGCAGGTCCCGAGGTGCATTTCCACAGACTCAAGCATGAGGGGCTGCTCCTCAGGCACCACCCTGGTCTGTGTGTTAATTCTGTAGATGGACATGAACCAGATGGGCAGCTGCTTGGAGCTCCGGATCAGAGCAGAGACAAGTTCCTCCAGGGTTCCATAGCTCTGAGGGCCAGTGAGGGGGCTGAAGTGGCCTGTGGGGAACAGCAGAGGGGGTCAGGGTGGAGCAGGCTTTGGCTGGGTCCATGGCCAAATGTACCAGGCCCCGGGCTGGCTGACGAGAACCCTTCCAGATTCCCCCAAGGATAAGGCACCAAGGACAGGTCAGCATCTGGACCCCTGGGCCACAGGGCTGAGAGGTGGGAGGCAGCCAGGGACTGTGTGTGAATGGACAGCAAGGAGCAGAAGTGGAGACAGTTTCTTCTCACGCAAGGGCACAGACACGGAGGGACTGTCACCAGGGAGAGAGGACAGAACAGGGACGTGCTCCCCACCAGAGCCACCAACAGCAGCCGTATTTTCCTACCTCTGGGTTCCCCCTGCCTCTGATCTCTCCAACTTTGCCTCCAGATGCCTCATCGCTACTCCAGTGCCACACACCCAACAGCGGTCACCCCACCTGGGGGTAGCACCACTGTCCCTCTCTCCCAAACCGGAAGCCCAGGAGCCACTGGCTGCATGAGCTCTGACCACCCCCACCCCTTAAGCGTCTGCCATTTCTGGCTGCTCTCCTCCCCCTGCCCTTCCCGGACCCCATCCATTCTTCTCTTGTCTAAACTAACCTCACATCTGGACATAACTTCACTTCAGAGACTCTCCTGCCCCAAACATGCATCACACTTCCAATCCAGGAAACATCACACAAACCCGGACTGAGGGATACTCTGCAAAAGCACTCGTCTGGACGCCTCACAAACGTGGGTCCGAGGACAAGGACGGGCTGAGGAACCCTCCTAGCTTGAGGGAGACTAAAGGAAGAGGACAGTGGCCAGAATCTGGGGCTCGATCCTGGATCGAGGGAAAAAACTGCTAGAAAAGACGTCGGCAGCCGTGTAGCTCAGCTGGCTGGAGCACCGCTCCCATAGGCCAAGGTTGTGGTTCGACCCCCAGGCGGGGCACATACAAGGATCAACCAAGGAGAGCGGAAATAAGTGGAATGACAAATCAATCTCTCTCTCTTTGTGCCCCTTCCACTCTCTAAAATTGATAAATCATTTTTTTAAACTATACCAAAAAAAAAAAAAAGACATCATTAGGGCACCTGATGAAGTTTGCACGGTCAGACACTAGTATTACATCGATACTAAATTTCCTGAAATTGATCATTAAACTACAATTCTGTGGGCAAATGTCCTTGTTTTTAGGAGACACACTAAATATTAGGAATAATATTTAGATGTAAAGGGCCTCACATCTGTAATTTACTCTCAAGTAGTTCAGGACAAATATATACATATACGCATACATATATAGTAACACACATTCATATGTAGGTGTATGTATGTGTGAAGAAAGAGGAAACAAATGTTTAACAGTTAGTGAATCCGGATAAGGTTGTACAGTAGTTCTAGCAAGTCTTCTGTAAATTTGAAACCTTTTCAAAATAAAAACAAAATAACACACTTCACTTGCACATTCACTGCTGAGACCGACATGGTCTGAGCCCCACACAGGGCACCCCCCCGCCGGGCCTCGCCTGGTGCCCACAGCCACACCCATCCTGTCTGGGTGGGCGCAGTGGCTCTCGCTGAGAGCGGCCCTCACACGGCGCCCGCTCTGCGCCTCACTGCGTGCTCCACGTATGGCGACCGTTCTGACCTCACATCAAGCCTGAGTAACTCCATCACAGAGGAGGAAGCTGAGCCCCAGAGATGTCACAGGAAGTGGCCAAAGCCACAGTTAGTGACAGAGCAGGATCCCCACCTAGGCTTCGGCTTCAGCATCTGCCCACAGTCCACCTCACCACACACCTGCCATGACTGAGTGACGTGGGGTTTTGTAGCCCCACTGTGCACACACTACTCCCTCTAGCTGCTCCCACTAGGGAGGGATCCTTCCTCCAACTCAGGTGCCACCTCCTCCAGGAAGCCCGCACAGACCACCCCCCTCCCAGGCAGGCTGCTCCTGCCAGAACCCCCTCTTAACTTGTGCCGACTTCTACTGTTGCCCTCCTCTCATTGCCACTGTGGGAGCTCCCCACCGGAGAGAGCTGCCCGGGTTCATCCCGAACCCCCCAGCACAGGGCCGGCCATACAGTGGGTGTCAGCGAATGTTTGGTAAGTGAAGGTACGAGCGAACACAGAGACGGGCACGTAGACAAAGACCTGGAACAAAGAACATCCCAGCAAAATGTGATCAGAGAGACAGACAGGGAGGGGGCCCGGCCACGCCAAGATCAGGGCATCGTCAGGCCACCCTGAGGACATCCTGAGCCTGGAGGCCGAGTGGACGTGAGAGTCACACATGCTAACCCGGAGGGGCAGGAGTGCATGCAAGAGTTGGCAAGCCCACGAGTGCGTCCGCAGGGGTGCCTGGAGGGCGCCAGGACGCTTGGGGAGACAGGGGTGCCAACCTTACCCTTGAAGTTGGGGTCCAGCTCTATGGTCTGACCTGTCCCTGGGTTCTCACAGACAACTTTCTGGAGGCGGAGCTGGGTGACCTTCATCAGGTCCCCTGTGGACAGGCAGCACTCATTCCCGGAGATCTCGTAGATGGAGCCTGCAGAGACACGGATACAGTTTCCCCATTTGGCAAAGGCCAAGCACCGGGTGGCCCGTGCCCTGCTCGGCCACACCTGTGCACACGTGTTTCTGCCACCAGGAACTCCTTCCCCAGTCTTTCCCTACCTGACAGCTGCTGGCTCAGCTGTGTTTTGTCAGCATAAATGCCACCTTTGGCTTCTTCTAGTGCTGGATGTACCCTTCCGTGGTACACTCTCTGGCCCTCTTCACAGCCCCGTGCCTCCTGAACTCAGCTCATGGGGCAGGGCTGACCCACCTCAGCACCACTGCGGCCAGCATAGGCCCGGCCTCTCCATATGTGTTCAAGTCATGAGTGGGTGCCTGGCTCCCATCCCCCTATCGCTATTATTTAATCAGGCCCAGGGAGGGTCAGTGGCTACCGCAGCTCACACAAAGCCTAACAGCCGCCCCAGTGCTTTCTTCTTTAGATGCATTGTTTTTAAAGGATGCGCAGGCTAGAATGGAGGGCCACTGACAGCTTGTGCCCGCAGGCCGGGTTCTGGGCCCTCGAAGCAGTGTCGGAAACAGGGAAGTGCTTGGTAGAGATCTCTCTCACACACAAGTGTGCAGGCTCCGTGTCCTGCTGACCACCATCGGGAAAGCACAGGTGGCCGAGCCTCAAGGCCACCTGACCCACCCCACCCTAGCCCAACCCAGGGCGTCCCCAGCAGGGCCCTGTGGCAAGGAGGACTGAACTGAGACAGCGTCAGTCCTGTCCACTAAGACGGCGAGGGGGGGGCCATGTTTCGCATGTGCGCAGTGGAGCAATGACGGGTAGGGGTGTTGCAATCCCTCAGGCATGCGCCCTGCAATGTGGTCGACAGCCCACGCTTATCTGAAGGGTAACACCACCCTCCCAGAGCAGCACGGTGGAGTGATATAATCAACACGCCTGTGGAGGTGGCACAAAACAACACGAGTGAGTTAACACGAGGCTGATGCAACACTGCGTCAGACAAGAGTATGAAAGCAAAGGCCTGTGAACGGGCAGCTGAGACGGCTGACAGAAGCTCCATTGCTCCCAGCAACCTTACCCTGGCTGGCTCTGAGGCCGCCGTAGACTCTGCCTTGTAAGGCACTGACCGGCTGTCTCCCAGACCAGACTTGATAGGGACTCTTGGGACTCTCATTCATTATCTCCCAATGCTCTTGCGTGATGTTATTGCTGGTTGCTTCTGGGTGATTATTACTGTTACTAGGTTAGTATGCATTTGGATTGAATCTGCCTTAACAAAAGCTGAGTGAATAGCGTAGTCACTATGTTGCTTTCCAGTGTGCTGGTATTGCCTGCACAGCTGGTGGGAGTATTGGTGGCCTGGCCCCTCCAGTCTGTGACAAAAGCTGGAGTCTGGCTTACAGGAAAGACTGTAGCGTGGACACTCGTAAGGTTCGAGTATCACTTGCCACAACCCTTCTCAATAGCCCTGAGAAAGTGGTGAAAACCCCTCCCCTTATCACCCAGAAAACATACACAGGTTCATAAAACATTCTGACTACAGTTTTGGGGGTGGGGCCCGGGGCTGGTGAGACCAGCAAAGATGCTGTGGTCAGTATTGCATATGGGTCATTGCATTTATGACCCATGACTGCCCTCAAAGGGACAGACATTTTGCTTTCCCAAATGAGGAAACTGAGCCTGGGCGAGGTTGAATGGGTGGCCCAAGGCCAGAGGTAATAAGAGACCTAATTGAGACTTGAGTCCAAGGTGCCTGCCTCCCGAGCTGCAACTCCTAACCCCTTCCAGGTGTCCAGACCAGGCACCTGTGCCATCGGTGTCACGGTCTGTGCCCTCTACACTCACCCCTGCCTGCACACTCGCATCTGCACACTGCACACCCTACGGTCCTTCTCTTACCCTAACTTCCGTCACTTCCCACCAGCCGGCTCAGGCAGAATGATGAAACTCAGATATTAAGACACACAGCAAGCAGCGGGTGTTGGGAAGAGAGCAAACGGAGCACAGGTGCCTGTCGGAAGCCCCCAGAGGTAAAGTAGAATTCGAACCCAGATCCATCAGATTCCCAAATGGACCTGGCCAGACCCAGTGTGTGGTGGCTTGTCCTGTCCCTTCTATGTCCCTCCATATGCCTCAACCTCGATCTAGGACACACTTGGGGCCTCGGAATTCTGGAAGCTGATGTGGCAGTGTGAGGGAACAGAGAGAGGGGACTAGATGGCCAGGGCAGCCACGCATTAATTTGCTCTCTAAGGAAGGAGCTTCCCAGAGCCACCCAGCGTCTTGGTTCCCTCTCTCCTCCTCCTTCCCTGTTCTGTCTCCCTCAGTCCATCCCTCACCATCAGCAGCCTGCGTTTCCCATCTGCTGAGCAGCTATTCTGTCCTCTCCCTGCCACTGCCGGTCAATCCCTGGTCTCTTGCTCCTTCGGGTAGTAACTAGTGACCGAGCCCCTGCTGTGCGAGGCAGGCTGTGGCCAGGGGAGCAGATGTGCGCGGGCACGTACGGAGCAGAGAGCCGGGAAGGCTTCCAGGATGAGGGGCCACTAAGCTGAGAACTGAAGAGCTGATCAGATCAGGTACTGTCCACTGCCCAGCAGAGCACAAAGGTGCGATGGAGGGACCGAAGGAAGCTGGCGTAGATGGGTGTGGAGGGGAGCAGGAGGCTACACAGAGCAGAGGGCTGCCCCGGCACTTAAGAATCAAGCAACAGCTGCAAGTCCTCCGCGCCCAACCGCGGGAGCCGCGCACAGCCGCGCCTCAATCGACGCGCACAGCGGTCGGACCCCGCCGCCGCCGGGTTCCGCGCCCCTGGGAGTCGGAGCCCATTACGTCCCAGGTTGCGCGCAGCCCCGATTCGCACAGCAGGGGCAGCGCGGGGATTCCGAGCTGGGGCGCACTTTCCCGGGCTTCCCACGCGCCGCAGCGCCCCTGCCCACACGCCGGGGAGGCCCTGGCCGCCGGGGCGCTGCGGGTCCGGCGGTCGCCGCCGCCCACTCACCCTGGAAGTAGACGCCCGAGCAGACCCGCAGCACTCGCGGGAGAGAGGCGGGATCCAGGGCGCAAACAAAGTCCTGCAGCGGCACGGGCTCCATGGTCCGCGAGGCTCGCCGGCCGTGGACGCAGTGGCCGGGCGGCCGCGCTCCCGCCGGAGCCCCGCCCCGAGGGGAGGAGCCGCTCGCCGCCTGGCGGGGAGGCGGTTTCCCTCTCCCGCCCCAGTTTCCGCGTCTCTAGAATGGGCGGCAGTACCTGCCTGTCGCCTTGGCCGCACGATTTGGGTCTGGAGGCGGAAGGCTCTGCGTGAATGAAAGCAGCCCCCGCGCCTGCAGTCTCCGTGATGGACCCGGTGGTGCAGGGGCCCCTGCGCCCGCTCCTCCCGGTTACAAGGAAACGCGGCCTGCCCGCTGCCGCTCTGGTCTCACGGGAGACGCGCGGCCCGGCCCTTTGGCTGAGCAGGAGGATAGAGGGTCGCGGTCCCGAATCCGCCACTGACTGGGAACTCGTTACCTCAGGACGCTCCTATTCCCCGGACCATTCTAGTGGAAAGGTCTTCTTGGGCTAAAGATGAATCTACTTAAGAAAGAGTCCACCCTCTTGTCCTGACCCCACAAGAAGAGATAAAGCTTTTATATTTCCCTGTCCCTCAGGAGTCAGTCAGATCCACAGAGGTTCAAATCTAAGCTCCTCATCTTACTTGTAATATAACTTAAGGCAAATCACTTTGTTTTTCCGAGTTTTATTTTCCCTATCTTATCTCACTTAGCTGGTTGTGAGGATTAAAAGAGATGGTATAGTCCCCTGGCTAGTGTGGCTCAGTACATTGAGTGCTGGCCTGCGGACCAAAGGGTCTCTGGTTCCATTCCCAGTCAGGGCAAGTGCCTGAGTTGCAGACCAGGTCCCCAGTAGGGGGCGCTCCAAAGGCAACCACACCCTGATGTTTCTTTCCCGCTTTGTCTCTCCATTCCCCTTTCTCTAAAAATAAATAAAATATTTTTAAAAAGTAATAGAAGACTTCTAATTAAAATAACGAATGTTTAAAAGAAAAGGAATAAACCCTAAAGATATTTGACAAATAAAAAGAGGACATTCTTTCTCTACCACCCAAATATATTTATTTACTCCTTAAATTTTGTTGTATTTCTTTCCACTCTCTTCTGCCTGTGGGTTTTTTTTTCTTCCAATTTTTGATTGACAGTAAAGTTGCAAAAATAGTAGACATTTCCCATCCAACCCTCAGCCGGTTTCAAATCCCCCCAGTGTCACGGTCTCACACTACCATAGCACATTTGTCGAAACTAAGAGGCCAGCTTTGCTGAATGACTGTTAGCTAAACTGGAGACATTACTTGGCTTTTATCTGTTTTTCCGCTGATGACCTTTTCCTTTTCCAGAACCTTACCCAGGATCCCAGCTGGCGCTTTGTCATCTGTAACACACTCTCAACTTTTCCGTGTTCTTCTCAGGACCTTGACAGTGTTGAGGAGCACTGGTCGGGTGTTTTGCAAAAGAATGTCACTTAATCTTTTTGTGTGTGTTTTTTCTGATGTTTTCCTCATGACCACCCTGGAGTCTTGGATTCGGGGGTGTGCCCCTCTCACCACACGCTCCCAGGGTCACGCACGGCACACCACATGGCTTCTCACTGTGGTATGAACCTTGATCGCTTGGTTAAGGTGGGGTTTCCAGGCTTCTCCACTGGAGAGTCGCTAGTGCCCCCTCTCCGTGTACCCTGTTGTTTGGAAACAAGGCACTAGACCATCCATCACAGGGGGGAGGGGGAGCTAAGCCGCACCTTCTGGGGGGGAGAGCAACCAAATAAATTACCTGGAATTCCTTTGTCAGAAGGATTTCCTCTTTTCCCCACCTATTTATTTATTCAACTATTAATTCATGCTAGCATGAACTCATCTATATTTCTTTTATACTCTTACAATCTAATCCTACATTATTTAATTTGTTGCTCAAATTGTTGCAGCTTTGGGAATCCCTCCCGGCTGGCTCCTGGGTCCCCCTTCTGGGGGCCCTTCCTTCCTTCCTTTAAGGAGCCTGTCCTTACCGTCAGGTGCTACAGGAGGCTCCAGGCTCATCTTGTCTTTTTTCCTGCCCCAGCCCTACATTTCTCCCAGAAGTCCTTGTTCCTTTCAGTGGAGAATGATGTTCAGGAACCACGATTGGGTCACTGAGAGGGCTTCTTGCCACTGGGCAGCCTCTTATTTTTGTTGTCTTTTTCTTCTCTTAAACAGTCAGAGACACGACTGTGCACCCCAGGGCCCGGCCCTCATCTTTGAGGAGAAACTCTTGGGCAATAACACAGAAAATTGGAACTTCCTTTCTCTCACTGGGCCTGTATCTCATGAGAACTTCCGCCAGGTTTCTGGGCACAGAAGCAGACCTACTGGAACTAGGAGGCAAAAGCCTACGGTGGGGGATACAGCAAAACCATTTCCTTGCCATTGCAATTTGCAGTTCTATATTTATGTATGCATTTGCTGTCTTAATGATTGGCTAACTCTCCTCAGCAATTAGAGAGTTGGCTTCTGGGGGGCAGAGATTGGGTGCCAGACTGCTTTGCTCCCCAGTGTATCACACAGAGCCTGGCACATAGTAGATGCTCAATCAATTAGCATTGAGACTCACTGAATAAACAGGTGAAAAATATTTTCCGGGGATAAGTTCCTGAAGTGAAAGTTCTGGGTCAAGTGGTGGGATGGTTTTACAGCCTCTAAGGGTGTATTTGATTGGTACTGAAAGGCTCCTGAGCCTCCGATGAACCTGGTAAGATAAGGGAAGAGCTGAGATGAGCGGAACACAGAGGCTTTGGAGGCCCCAGGCCCAGGAGGAGGGTCTGCTAAGTGCAGGAGCTGGGACAGGGGGGCGTCTCTACATGTCTCCAGAAACATCAACAGATGTGATTCTCTGAGCGTGTACTCCACACAGACCTCACACAACCATTTGCTCACTTAATTCTCCCTACAAGCAGGCAAAACAAATATTATTATTCCCACTTTACAGATGTGGAAACTGAGGCTCAGAAAAGTGAAGGAACTTGCCTGAGATCATGCACTGAGCAATGCAGATGCTAGGATTTTAACCCAGCTCTGCTGGGCTTTTCCTGCAGGCTGGAGAAAGTGGCAATTCTCCCTCTCTTCTCCATGTACAAGATTTCAGCAGACCATGTAACTGGCAGATTTCTGCTCAGTCCAGCTTTGCCTAGAATTGTGGCAGAGGATGAAGAATAAAAAGACAGGCTTTGGAGACAGAGCTGGGCTCAAATCCTGGCTCCTCCACTTCTTAGCTGTGTGATCTTGGGCAAGTCCCTTAACTTCCCTGAGCCTCAGCTCCTCTCTGTACGATGGGCAATGACGGTGATGCTCGACCTCACGTCGTTTCATCATTACTGCCAAGGGCCTCCTGTGCCTCTGACATTTGTCTGAAATTTAAGATGTCATGTGCTTTTACTCTGCTTTCTGCTTTAGGAAAATAAGATTCTGAGTGGGAAACCGTCTTCCTCGCTGTTGCACAACATGCAAATGAAGGAACTGGAATTTGAATTTACCATTGCCCAAGCCCTTTCCACTTCCGCAGACCGGGAGCCCTGGCCTGGTCTCCATGGCTTCCTAAGAGTTGAGCCAGGTATGGGGAGGGAAGCTCCGGCTCACACAGAGGTGGGAAGAGGAGGGTGGAGAGGAGACCCGAGAGGATGCCTGCAGCAAGCCAGAGTTGGCGTCCTCGTTTCGCCCACCAGTCTCTATTAGAGTTTTTGGAATCTGAAGGTGAGTGGTTCGGGGCCTCCTGTGGGCAGCCACCACTAGTCAGAGTAGCAGAATGACTCATGGTGACCAGGGACAGGTGCAGTGCGTCGGCACCACACACTCTTATACGTAGTATCACGTAGCCTGGTACTTTCCAACAACATACCAGGGGGTGGGGTGGCCCTGCAGTAGTTACCTCCCCTTTTCTAGGAGGGGAAGAGGCATAACATTGAAACAACACTGGACGGTGGTTGTTACAGCGACTTGCTGTTCACTTACATGTCCACCAATTTGGCACGTTGGTCCAATGCAGTGAAAAACACACCAGTGGTCAGAAAAGTCAAGACCAAGATGTGGGAGAGATGTGGAGAGTGCCCCCGCTCCAGGGGTGAGTGAGATGGGCCGCGGCTTGAAGCCCTCTGTTTGTGGTCCCCCCATGCACGTCCCTCCCCGTGGCCTGCACGCAGTCTCCCCTGATGGCTGCTCTGAGGTGGCCCTGAGAAATGTGCCTCCTCACACGCCCCACAGCAGTCTATTGTGCAAGGGTACTCGGGTGAGAGGGTGCCGCACTGGAGTGGGTGCGCACCTGCCCGTGGGCCCCGAAGCTGTGCTCCCTCCCCCTCTCCAGAGTTGCCCTCTCCCTGGGGGAGCGAGAGCCCACCTGGTGCCAGAGCCTCCAGCACAGACCTGTGCAGAAAACTCACAGGATGAGACCAGAAACCCTCCCCCCCTGGGAACCATGGGCGCTTGAGAGGCGATCTGTTGTCCTTTCTGTTTCCTAGATTTCTCGTTTCTAAACAGAACAGATCCCTGCCAAGGATCCCTGAGACCGTGAGGAGACAGTTGGGGTAGGGGGGTGGAGGGGGTGGCACCCTCACCTCAAAGATTTTCCCTGAAAGGAAAAAGATATTCAATAGCTTCAAGAAGTTGAGCACGTCTGGTTGTAAAATGTCGAAGGACTGACTTGTGCTCTGGTGAGATGGGAAAGTCAGTGCGCCGCTCTCTGGCATTCTTGACCTTGAGGAGAGGGGGGCAGACAGAGGACCCTTGTGTGCGGAGGAAGATAAGGAGAGGCAGGAGGTGACGAGAGGTGGGAGGAATGAGGAACTGGAAGGAAAAGAAAGCAGAGAAGAGGAAAAGAGGAAGAAGAGAATGAAGAGGGGAGGGAGAGGAGGGCGGTGCATGAGGAGCTTCGGGAGCACGCGGGGTTACCTGGAGGAGCTCCCACAGTCTGGACCCAGGGCTCTGGGAAGGCAGAGAGGGGTCACTATCATAGGCAAGGCTGCTGGGCTGCGGAGGGCTGGCCAGGAGCTGCTCAGGCCTGGGAACAGGGCAGGTCCCGAGAGCAAAGCTAAGGGAGGAGGAGAGCTGGGACACAGAAAGAAAGTGAAACTTTTGACCATGGGCCTGAAGAAGTGGTTTTGAGCCCACAGAGATGTTTGCCCCTGCACTTTCTAAGTGGGACCAGTTCTGGGAGTAAGGGTGGGGCTTTGAGCTCCAACACTACAAAAAACTCTGTAATTTCTGGGTTTGGGGAAGTAGTTAGGCCTTTTCAGAAGACGTTTAGTGAAAAGTTATCTGTTTCTGAAAATATGAAAAATGGAGTTACCATATGATCCAGCAATCCCACTTCTACATATCTATTCAACAAGAATTGAGCCCTGGCTGGTTTGCTCAGTGGATTGAGGGTAGGTCTGAGAACCAAACACCCGTGGTTCGATTCCCAGTCAGGGCACATGCCTGGGTTGCAGGCCAGTTCCCAGCAGGGAATGCACGAGAGGCAACCACACGTTGATGGTTCTCTCCCTCTCTCTCCTTCTCTTCCCCTCTCTCTAAAAATGAATAAATAAAATATTTAAAAACGTTGCCCTGGCTGATGTGGCTCACTAGACTGAGTAACAGCCTGCAAACTGAAAGGTTGCTGGTTCAATTCCCAGTCAAGGCACATGCCTAGGTTGCGACCCAGGTCCCTACTTAGGGGTGCCTGAGAGGCAACCACACCCTGATGTTTATCTCCCTCTCCTTCTCCCTCCCTTCCTCTCTCTCTAAAAATAAACAAATAAATAAAATTCTTAAAAAAAAATTTTAAATCCCTTACAATGTAACAGGTGCACCAAGACAAAGAAATATGGCCCAAGTGAAAGAACAGATTAAAGCTCCAGAAAAAGAATTAAGCCACAAAGAGATAGTCAATCTATCAAATGCAGAGTTTAAAACACTACTAATCAGGATGCTCACACAAATAGTTGAGTATGGTCACAAAATGGAGGAAAAAGTGAGGGCTGTGCAAAGTGAAATAAAGAAAAATATACAGAGAATCAACAGTGAAGGGAAGGAAGCCAGGACTCAAATCAACAATTTGGAGCAGATGGAAGAAAAAAACATTCAACTGGAACAGAATGAAGAAACGAGAATTCAAAAAAATGAGGAACAGAGACTTCCGCCAAGATGGAGGCGTAGGTGGAAGCACTGTGTCTTTTCGCACAACCAAGTTTAAAAACAACAAAGTTTTAGCAATAAAAACACAGTCAAACCACAGAAAATTGAACTATACGAAAGTCTGACAACAACAAACCCTTCAGTCAAACCGGTAAAAGGGGCTGAGCCAGCAGCAGAGTGGGGTTGGGCTAGAAAGATACACCGGACCAACCAGAGAGCGACCCAGGTGGGCGGGCAGTGGGCGGATCCCAGGTGTGGAGTAGCAGCGGGCAGACCCACTGAGGGCTGACTGCGGTCACATATTTGTGCACAGATAACTGGAGAAGGAGTGTGCAGTGAGATTGAGAGAGATCGCTCAGGCCCCAGCAGAGAGGGGACAGCTATTGTCCCTCTCTGACCCTGCCCCCACAGGCAGCATCACAAACCAGCGGCCTGGGTGGCCCCTCTCTGACCCCACCCTCACATACAGTGTCACAACCTAGTGACCTGGGTTGACCTGCCCTGGTGAACACCTAAGGCTTTGCTCTTCATACCTAACAAGTGTGAACAGAGCAAAACATTATGGTTCAAGAAGAACAGCTCAAAGCCCCAGAGCCAATAACTCTAAGCGATGAAGAAATAGCCAAACTCTCAGATGCACAGTTCAAAACACTGGTGATCAGGATGCTCACAGAACTGGTTGATCTCAGTCACAAATTAGAGGAACATATGAAGGCTAAAATAATTGAAATGAAGGGAAATACGCAGGAAACCAATAGTGATGGAAAGGAAACTGGGACTCAAATCAAGGGAGTGGACCAGAAGGAAGAAAAAAATGACCAAACAGAAAAGGATGAAGAAACAAGAATTCAAAAAAATGAGGAGAGGCTTAGGAACCTCCAGGACTTCTTTAAACGTTCCAACATCCAAATTATAGGGGTACCAGAAGGGAAAGAGGAACAGCTATAAGTGGAAAATTTATTTGAACAAATAATTAAGGAGAACTTCACCAATCTGGCAAAGGAAATAGGATTTCCAGGAAATCCAGGAATCTCAGAGAGTCCCAAAGAACTTGGACCCAAGAAGGAACACATCAAGGCACATCATCATTACATTAGCCAAGATTAAAATGAAGGAGAGAATCCTAGAAGCAGCAAGAGCTAAGGGGACAGTCACCTACAAAGGAGTCCCCATCAGACTGTCAGCAGATTTTTCAAAAGAGACCTTACAGGCAAGAAGGGGCTGGAAAGAAATATTCCAAGTCATGAAATCCAAAGACCTACATCTAAGATTGATCTATCCAGCAAAGCTTTCATTTAGAATGGAAGGGCAGATAAAGTGCTTCTCAGATAAGATCAAATTCAAGGAGTTCATCATCACCAAGCCCTTATTATAGGAAATGTTAAAGGGACTTATCTAAGAAAAAGAAGATAAAAAAGATGAACAGTGAAAGGACAGCAAACTCACAGTTATTAACAACCACACCTTAAAAAAAAAGCAAACTAAGAGGACAGCTAGATCAGGAGTGGAACCATAGAAATGAAGATCACATGGAGGGTTAGCAACAGGGGAGTGGGAGAAGGAGAAGGGGGGAGAAGGTACAGAAAATAAGTAGCATAGATGGTAGGTAGAAAATAGATAGGGGGGAGGGCAAGAATAGTAGGGGGAATATAGAATCTAAAGAACTTGAGACATGTGGTCATAAACTAAAGGGGGGGAATGGTGGGGGAGAAGTGTGCAGGGTGGAGGGGAATGAAGGGGGGAAACAGAGCAACTGTAATGGCATAATCAATAAAATATATTTTTTTAAATGAGGAGAGGCTTAGGAACCTCCAGGACGACTTTAAAATTTCCAACATCTGAATCATAGGGGTGCCAGAAGGAGAAGAGGAAGAGCAAGAAATTGAAAACTTATTTGAATAAATAATGAAGGAGAACTTCTTCAGTCTGGCAAAAGAAATAGACTTCCATGAAGCTCAGAGTGTCCAGAAAAGTTGGACCCAAGGAAGCACACACCAATACACATCATAATTAAATTACCCAAGATTAAAAATAAGGAGAGAGAATCTTAAAAGCATCAAGAGAAAAGAAGAGACTTATCTACAAAGGAGTTCCCATAAGACTCTCAGCTGAAAAGAGACTTTACAAGCAAGAAGGAGCTGGAAAGAAGTATTCAATGTCATGAAAGGCAAAGACCTACATCCAAGATGATTCTATCCAGAAAAGTTACCATTTAAAATGGAAGGTCAGTTAAAGTGCTTCCCAGATAAGATCAAGTTAAAGGAGTTCATCAGCACCAAGCCCTTATTATATGACATGCTAAAGGGATTTTTCTAAGAAAAAAGAAGATCAAAACTATGAACAGCAAAATCACAAAAAACACAACTATCAACAACTGAACCTAAAAACAACTAGAACAGGAACAGAATCACAGAAATGGAGATCACATGGAGGGTTATCAGTGGGGAGGAGGACGGGGGAGAATGGGGGAAAAGGTACAGGAAATAAGAAGCATAAATAGTAGGTATAAAATAGACAGGGGGGGTTAAGAATAGGAAATGGAGAAGCCAAAGAATTTATACATACGACCCATGGACATGAACTAAATGGGGGAAATGCTGGTGGGGGGGTGCAGAGCAGAGGGGGATAAAAGGGAGGAAAAAATGGGACAACTGTAATAGCATAATCAATAAAATCTACTTTAACAACACGAGAAGACTCTCTTGCACAAACAACCCTTTTGAGGACGAATTTCTATTGACAGAACTAATATGTTTTTTTTAAGTTTTTTTTTTTTTTTTTAGAAAGAGAGGGGGAGAAACAACATCAGTTGTTTGCCTTTCATACACTCCCAACCAGGAACCTGGCCCACAACCCAGGCATGTGCCATGACCAGATACAAACCAGTGATTTCTCGGTTCACAGTCTGGCGTCATTCCACTGAGCCACACAAGCCAGGGTGACCTAACATGTTCTTAATGACTAGTCCCACAAATCCCCATGCTGGACAGGAAAACAAGACAGATGCTCTCATGAAAGTTCTCACTTTAACCCCATCACATCTGATTCTCTTTTTTTTTTCATTGATTTTTTTTTAAGAGAGAGAGGAAAGGTGGGAGAGACATCAATTTGTTGTTCCACTTATTCATGCATTCACTGGTTGATTCTTTGTGCCCTGACCGGGGATCGAACCCTCACTCTTGGTGTATCAAGATGACATTCTAGCCAACTGACCCAGCCAGGACTGATTCTTAAATTCATGTTCATGATGGAGCATAGCAAGCGTTTTTGTTTCTGCAGCTTCAGGGGAGAAAGGACAGCTCCTTTTCATCTTTTGAGGTTTGTTTTCATAGCCATTGTTAATTAGGAAGATTTTCATTCTCAGGGCCAGGCATTGGAATTTTATTAGTTAACCCTATAAGAAAGAACAGGCCAGAGAAGGCCAAGTTCTAGTGTAGAACTAGAGAGAAGATTAAATTATTCAATAATTCCATTATTTAACCATACTGGGATTTAGAGCACTTGATGCTTTTCAATAATATTATAGTCTGAGGTCAGAAATCTCTTCTTGAAGATGCAGAGTTCCTGTTTCTTCCTCTCAGGGTATGCGTGTTTGGGGGAGGGTCATTTTTAAAGAAAAATGGGAAAGAGGATACTCTATTCCACCTCTTAGAAGGTAAGTATTTTTCATATTGTATTGCATTTCTCGCCACAGGACCTTTGCACATGGCAGTCCCTCTGCCTGGAATGCACACCACTCTCTTGCCTGGGTAACCATCTAAGGGAAAACCCCACTCTCCCAGAGAATTTCCCCTCACACCAAGTAATTCCCTGCAACACCAGGTGGGTGTCCTAAAGCTCAGCTCAATTCTGATACTATCTACCTGTAGACAGCATCAGATTCCACAGATTAAGAGCTCAGTCTCACAAGACTGCCTCACATACACATGCTTCAGATGCCATACACACGCTTCAGATGCCAGTTATTACCTGTGCTTCTGACCAACAAGCTATACTTTGCAGGTTCCAATGACCCCCTCCTTTGGTTCAATTAATTTGCTAGAGAGGCTCACATAACTCAGGAAAATACTACCAATATCAGTTTATGAAGGGATATGATAAAGGATACAGATGAACACCTAGATGGAGAGATGCCCAGGGTGAGGTCTAGGAGGGTTTCAAGTATGGGAGCTTTTGTCCCCGTGGAGTCGGACACATCACCCTCCCAGTACAGGAATACGTTAACCTACCTGGAAGGTCTCCGAACCCTGTACTGTTGGGATTTTATGGAGGTTTCCTCACGTGGGCATAACCAATTTTTTTACTCTTTTTAAAAATTATATATATATATAATTATTTATTTATCTTTAGAGGGGAAGGAAAGGAGAGAGGGAGAGAAATATCAATGTATGGTCCCCTCTTGTGCATCCCCTGCTGGGAACTGGCCTGCAACCCAGGCATGTGCCCTGACTGAGAATTGAATCGCAGTTGTTTGGTTCACAGGCCCGTGCCCAATCCACCAAGCTACACCAACCAGGGCTAAAAATTATATATTATTGATTATGCTATTACAGTCATTTTAATTTTCCCCCTTGGCCCCTCTCCACCCAACACACCACACTCCCTCAGGCAATCTTCCCACCACTGCTCATGTCTATGGGTCATGCATATAAGTTCTTTGGCTACTCCATTTCCTATAATATAATTTACATCCCGTGGCTATTCTGTAACTATCTATTTGTACTTCTTTGTTTAAAATATATTTTATTAATTATGCCATTACAGTTGTTCTATTCCCCCCTTCATTCCCCTCCACCCTGCACTACCCCTCCCCCACCATTCTCCCCCTTTAGTTTATGACCACGTGTCTCAAGTTCTTTAGATTCTATATTTCCCCTACTATTCTTGCCCTCCCCCTATCTATTTTCTATCTACTGTCTATGCTACTTATTTTCTGTACCTTCTCCCCCCTTCTCCTTCTCCCACTCCCCTGTTGCTAATCCTCCATGTGATCTTCATTTCTATGGTTCCACTCCTGATCTAGCTGTCCTTTTAGTTTGCTTTTGTTTTAGGTGTGGTTGTTAATAACTGTGAGTTTGTTGTCCTTTCACTGTTCATGTTTCTTTAACTTCTTTTTCTTAGATAAGTCCCTTTAACATTTCATATAATAAGGGCTTGGTGATGATGAACTCCTTGAATTTGATCTTATCTGAGAAGCACTTTATCTATCCTTCCATTCTAAATGAAAGCTTTGCTGGATAGATCAATCTTGGATGTAGGTCTTTGGATTTCATGACTTGGAATACTTCTTTCCAGCCCCTTCTTGCCTGTAAGGTCTCTTTTGAGAAATCTGCTGACAGTCTGATGGGGACTCCTTTGTAGGTGACTGTCCCCTTATCTCTTGCTGCTTCTAGGATTCTCTCTTTCATTTTGATCTTGGGTAATGTAATGATGATGTGCCTTGGTGTGTTCCTTCTTGGGTCCAAGTTCTTTGGGACTCTCTGAGCTTCCTGGATTTCCTGGAAGTCTATTTCCTTTGCCAGATTGGTGAAGTTCTCCTTTATTATTTGTTCAAATAAATTTTCCACTTGTAGCTGTTCCTCTTCCCCTTCCAGTACCCCTATAATTCAGATGTTGGAACGTTTAAAGAAGTCCTGGAGGTTCCTAAGCCTCTCCTCATTTTTTTGAATTCTTGTTTCTTCATCCTTTTCTGTCTGGTCACTTTTTTGTTCCTTCTGGTCCACTCCCTTGATTTGAGTCCCAGTTTCCTTTCCATTACTATTGGTTTCCTGTGTGTTTCCCTTCATTTCAATTAGTTTAGCCTTCATATGTTCCTCTAATTTGTGACTGAAATCAACCAGTTCTGTGAGTATCCTGATCACCAGTGTTTTGAACTGTGCATCTGAAAGTTTGGCTATTTCTTCATCGCTTAGATTTATCAACTTTGGGGCTCTGAGTTGTTCTTGAGCCATGTTTTGGTCTCTTGGCGCCTGTTACATATGAGGAGTGGAGCCTTAGTTGTTCACCAGGGCGGAGCCACCCATGTTACTGGTTTGTGACGCTGTATGTGGGGGCGGGGTCAGACAGGGACAATGGCAGTTCCCTCTGCCGCTTCCTGCCACTGGGGCCTGTGCAGTCTGTCTCACTACTCGCTCCTTCACTGGTTTATCTGTGCGCGAATGTGTGACCACGATCAGTCCTCAGTGGGTCCAACACCTTGCGCCCTCAGTGGGTCCACTTGCTACTACACACCTGGGATCCGCCCATGGCTGCCAGCTTGCCTGGGTTGCGCACCCGGATCATTCTGGTGGATCTTTCCTGCCCAACCCCACTCTGCTGCTGGCTTTTCCCTCTTACCAGTTTGACTGAAGGGTTCATTGTTGTCAGACTTCCATGTAGTTCAATTTTCTGTGGTTTGGCTGTGTTTTTGTTGCTAAAAATTTGTTGTTTTTAAAGTTGGTTGTGTGAGAAGGTGCAGTGCTTCCACCTACGCCTCCATCTTGGCAGAAGTACCTATTTGGTACTTCTCAATCCCCTCACCTCTTCCCCCTTTTTGTCACACCTCCCTCCCATGTGGCAACCATCCAAATCCTCTCCTTATGTATGATTCTGTCTCTGTTCTTGTTATTTGCTTAGTTTGTTAGATTCAATTGTTGATAGATATATATTTGTTGCCACTTTACTGTTCATAGTTTTGATCTTCTTTTTCTTAAATAAGTCCTTTTAACATTTCATATAATAATGATTTGGTAATGATGAACTCCTTTAGTTTTTTCTTCTCTGGGAAGTTCTTTATCTGCCCTCTGATTCTAAATCATATCTTTGTTGAGTAGAGCAATCTTGGCTGTAGGTCCCTGCTTTTCATGAATTTGAATGTTTCTTACCAATCCTTTCCTGCCTGTAAAGTTTCTTTTGAGAAACCAGCTGGCAGTCTTATGGGAACCCCCCGTATGGTAACTGCTTTTGTCTTGCTATTTTTAAGATTCTCTCTTTAAACTTTGGCATTTTAATTATGATGTGTCATGGAGTGAACCTCTTTGCATCCATCTTTTGGGACTCTGTGCTTCCTGGACTTGCATGTCTATTTCCTTCACCAAATTAGGAAAGTTTTCTTTTATTATTTTTTTCAAATAGATTTTCAATTTCTTGCTCTTTCTCTTCTCCTTCTGGCATCCCTATGTTGCTAGTGTTGTACTACTTGAAACTGTCTCATAGGCTGCTTACACTGTCCTCATTTTTTTTTCACTTTTGTTTCTTCTTGTTCTACATGGTTGTTTTTGCTTCCTTATGTTCCAAATCATTGATTTGATTCTTGGTTTCATCCACTCTACTGTTGTTTCCTTGTAAATTTTTCTTTATTTCAATTTGTGAATCCTTCAGGGCTTTTAAAAGATTTTATTTATTTATTTTTAGAGAGAGGGAAAGGGAGGGAGAAAGAGAGGGAGAGAAACATCAATGTATGGTTACCTCTCACACGTCCCCTAATGGGGACCTGGCACGTAACTAAGGCATGTGCCTGAGTGGGACCTACAGTGGGAATTGAACCAATGACCCTTTGGTTTGCAGGCCTGCACTCAGTCCACTGACCGACACCAGCTTGGGCTGAATTCTTAATTTTTGACTGGATCTTTTTTATGCTGTTGAAGTCCTCACTAACTTCCTCGAGCATCCTTATAACCAGTGTTTTGAACTCTGCATCTGACATATTGTTTATTTCCATTTTGTTTACTTCTTTTTCTGGAGTTTTAATCTTTTTTTTTTTAATTTAGGCTGTGTTTCTTTGTCTCCTTCCATTTTAGCTGCCTCTCCTCTACATGTATTAGGTAGAGCTGCTTTGACTCTGTGTCTTGGTAGTGTGGTCTAATATAGTAGGTGTCCTGTAGGGTCCAGTGGCACAGCCTCCCCTATCATCCAAGCTAGGTACTTGGGGTGCTGTTCTTGTGTGGGCTGGTATACCCTCTTGAATTTCAGCCTTGATTGTTGTTGACAGGTAATGGGAGGGATTTACCCAGGCCAGTCAGCTGCAAGAACTGGCTGTAACTACTGACCACCAACCTCTGACTTCCATGGAGAATCAGCTGTGCAAGGGCAGGCTGATGTGCTCTGATGTGGTCTGTAGCTGTCCATGGGGTGTGCAGGCTCTACAGTTTCCCAGGTGGTGCAGGCCAAGGTCAGCCCCAACTTGTATTTTGCCTGGAGCCACCCTGCCTGGGCTATAAAGCAGTCTGAGATGGTTGCTACTTGTGCTGAGCTTGGAAATTCACAGGTGAAGCCAACCTGTGAATCTCAGCTGGCTGCTGCCAGTACCACACCTGGGGCCACTTAGCAAGAGGTATAGGGGGCTGGGGACTGCCCACTGAGGTTGCCTGTTGCTTGTTTGAGAGAATTTAGCAAGTTGTAAAGCATGAGCCAAGATCAATTATTCACGTGGAAAAGTATCCATTAATAGTTTGGGTGGGCCCATAAGTTGGGTGAGACGTAATTTCAGTTATCTCCAGGGCAGGGCAAAAAGTGTTAGCCAGGTTGCTGGAGTCTCAGATGTGGCTCCAGTCTGCCAGCTCTGTGGCTCAGTTGGGGGAGGAGGGTTCAGAAAAGGGATAATGGCCTATCTGGAAGAAAGCTGTCCCCCAGCTCTCGCCTTGATGACACACCCTTCACTTCCTCCCTGTATGCCGCTGGTGCCTTTCAAACTTCTGCCCTAGTGCTAGAGCTCAGAGGGAGTTATTCTGAGTAGATGAGTCCATATGTGGGTTCTTAAGAGGAACTGCTTGAGATACCAGCAGTTTCTTGCACCAACTGAGTCCCAGCTGGTTTTTTCAGCCAGAAGTTATGGGGACTTATCTTCCCCTCACTAGAATCCTGGTCTGGGGGACCTGGTATGAAGCTAGCACTCCTTGCTCCCAAGATATCCCTCCAGAATTTTTATCCAGCACATATGGATGTGAGACCAGCCTGTTCTGTGTCTCCGCTCCTCCTACCAGTCTAGATGGATGTGGTTTCTTTAATTCTGTAGTTGTGTCGTTATGAGACTTCCATTAAACTCGATTTCTGATGGTTGCTCTATAATTTAGGTGTAATTTTGATGTGGTTGTGCGAGGAGGTGAGCTATGTTTACCTATGCCGCTGTCTTGACCAGAAGTCCCTCAGCCATGAGCAATGAACTCAATTTCCCTTTCTCCTCTCATGAAGTGGGAGTGCAGGGGGCAGGAGGAGCTGAAAATTTCAAACTTTTTAAAAATATATTTTATTGATTATGCCATTACAGTTGTCCCATTTCCCCCCCTCCACCCTGCACACCCCCACCATTCCCCCCCCTTTAGTTTATGTCCATGTGTCACAAGTTCTTAAGATTCTATATTTCCCACACTACTCTTGCCCTCCCCCTATTTTCTCCCCACTGTCTATGCTACTTATTCTCTGTACCTTCTTCCCCCTTCTCCTCCTCCCACTCCCTTGTTGCTAACTTTCCATGTGATCTCCATTTCTATGGTTCTGCTCCTGTTCCAGCTGTCTGCTTAGTTTCCTTTTGTTTTAGGTGTGGTTGTTAATAAATGTGAGTTTGCTGTCCTTTCACTGTTCATCTTTTTTATCTTTTTTTCTTAGATAAGTCCCTTTAACATTTCATATAATAAGGGCTTGGCAATGATGAACTCCTTGAACTTGACCTTACCTGAGAAGCACTTTATCTGTCCTTCCATTCTAAATGAAAGCTTTGCTGGATAGATCAATCTTAGATGTAGGTCTTTGGATTTCATGACTTGGAATACTTCTTTCCAGCCCCTCTTGCCTGTAAGATCTCTTTTGAAAAATCAGCTGACAGTCTGATGGGAACTCCTTTGTAGGTGACTGTCCCCTTAGCTCTTGCTACTTCTATGATTCTCTCCTTGATTTTAATCTTGGCTAATATAATGATGATGTGCCTTGATGTGTTCCTTCTTGGGTCCAAGTTCTTTGGGGCTCTCTGAGCTTCCTGGATTTCCTGGAAGTCTATTACCTTTGCCCGATTGGGGAATTTCTCCTTTATTATTTGTTCAAATAAGTTTTCCACTTGTTGCTGTTCCTCTTCCCCTTCTGGTACCCCTATAATTCAGATGTTGGAATGTTTAAAGATGTCCTGAAGGTTCCTAAGTCTCTCCTCATTTTTTTTTTTTGAATTGTTGTTTCTTCATTCTTTTCTGTTTGGTCATTTTTTTCTTCCTTCTGATCCACTCCTTTGATTTGAGTCTCAGTTTCCTTTCCATCACTATTGCTTTCCTATGTATTTCCCTTCATTTCAATTAGTTTAGCCTTCATATGTACCTCTAATTTGTGACTGAAATCAACCAGTTCTGTGAGCATCCTGATCACCAGTGTTTTGAACTGTGCATCTGATAGGTTGGCTATTTCTTGGTTGCTTAGAGTTATTGGCTCTGGGGCTTTGAGCTGTTCTTCTTGAGCCATAATGTTTTGTTCTGTTTGTGCCTGTTATGTATGAGGGGCGGAGCCTTAAGTGTTCACCAGGGTGGGGCAACCCAGGTTGCTGGGTTGTGACACTGTATGTGGGGGCAGGGTCGGAGAGGGGCAATGGCATTTGTTCTGCTCTCTCTCAGATTTCGGTCCCCTCTGCTGCTTCCCACAAGCAAACTGGGCCCTTCTGGTGCTAGTTCCCGGGCTTGTACATCCTCCAGGACCCTATGCGTCTCTCCAACAAACTCTCTGTGAGCCTGGGAGCCTCTCCCAGCACCTCGACCCCCAAAAGCTTTTCCAATTGGTGCTTTTAGGCTTCAATTCCCATCACTGGGGCCCTGTTTTGTGCAGTCTGTCTCACTGCTCGCTCCTTTGCCTGGTTTATCTGTGCGTGAATGTGTGACCGCGGTCAGCCAGCCGCCTTGCGCCCTCACTGGTTCTGCCCATTGCCACCCCATGCCTGGGATCCGCCAACTGTCGCCTGTGTGCCTGGGTCGGTCTAGCCACCTTTCCCTGCCCTGAACCCGCTCCACCAGCCACTGACTGCGCCCCTCTTACTGGTCTGGCTGAATGGTTCGTTGCTGTTGGACTATGGTACAGTTCAATTTTCTGTCTGTTTTGGTTGCATTTTTGTTACTAAATCTTTGTTGTCTTTAAACTTGGTTGTGCGAGGAGACACAGTGTTTCCACCTACACCTCCATCTTGGCCAGAAGTCCCCAAACTTCTGATCATGGCTTCATGAGCCACCATCCAGGAGCCTACCCAGAGTCACCTCAATAAAACAAAAGATGTTTCTAGTGCCTTTTCTTCCCTCCTAGTGCTCTTATCACTTAGAAAAGTATTAGCCTATTTTATTTTATTTTAATTAAAATTTTTTTTATTGATTATGCTGTTACAGTTGTTCTATTCCGCCTTTCATTCCCCTCCACCCTACCCCCCTGTCCCCACCATTACCCCCCTTTAGTTTATGACCATGTGTCTCAAGTTCTTTAGATTCTATATTTCCCATACTATTCTTGCCTCCCCATCTATTTTCTATCTACTGTCTATGCTACTTATTTTCTGTACCTTCTCCCCCCTTCCCCTCCTCCCACTCCCCTGTTGCTAACCCTCCTTGAGATCTTCATTTCTATGGTTCCACTCCTGATCTAGCTGTCCTTTTAATTTGCTTTTGTTTTAGGTGTGGTTGTTAATAACTGTGAGTTTGTTGTCCTTTCACTGTTCATGTTTCTTTAACTTCTTTTTCTTAGATAAGTCCCTTTAACATTTCATATAATAAGGGCTTGGTGATGATGAACTCCTTGAATTTGATCTTATCTGAGAAGCACTTTATCTATTCTTCCATTCTAAATGAAAGTTTTGCTGGATAGAGCAATCTTGGACGTAGGTCTTTGGATTTCATGACTTGGAATACTTCTTTCCAGCACCTTCTTTCCTGTAAGGTCTCTTTTGAGAAATCTGCTGACAGTCTGATGGGGACTCCTTTGTAGGTGACTGTCCCCTTAGCTCTTGCTGCTTCTAGGATTCTCTCCTTCATTTTAATTTTCGCTAATATAATGATGATGTTCCTTGGTGTGTTCCTTCTTGGGTCCAAGTTCATTGGGACTCTCTGAGCTTCCTGGATTTCCTGGAAGTCTATTTCCTTTGCCAGATTGGGGAAGTCTCCTTAATTATTTGTTCAAATAAATTTTCCACTCGTGGCTATTCCTCTTTCCCTTCTGGTACCCCTATAATTCGGATGTTGGAGCATTTAAAGATGTCCTGGAGGTTCCTAAGACTCTCCTCATTTCTTTGAATTCTTGCTTCTTGACTCTTTTCTGTTTGGCCATTATTTGCTTTCTTCTGGTCCACTCCATTAATTTGAGTCCCAGTTTCCTTTTCATTGCTATTGGTTTCCTGTGCAATTCCTTTCATTTCAATTAGTTTCGCCTTCATATATTTGTGTAATTTGTGGCTATAATCAACCAGTTCTGTGAGGATCCTGATGACCAGTGTTTTAAACTGTGCGTCTGAGAGTTTTGCTATTTCTTCATCGCTTAGATTTATAGGCTCTGGGGCTTTGAGATCTTCTTGAGCCATTTTTGGTCTGTTCGCTCCCTTTAAGTGTGAGGAATGGAGCCTTGGACTCCCAGGTTGCTGGGTTGTGATGCTGTATGTGGGGGCGTGGTCAGAGCGGGGAAATGGCGGCACCCTCTGCTGTTTTGCACTGCTGGGTAGGAACAGAGCCTTAGGTGGTTCACCAGGGCCGGGCCACTCAGAGTCGCTGGGTTATGACGCTGTATGTGGAGGTGGGGTCAGAGCAGGGAAATGGCGGTGCCCTCCCTGCCGCTTGCCGTGGGAACCTGCTGGGTCCCGGTCCAATCGCCCACTCGCTTGTCTATCCGAGCACAAATGTGCGACAACAGTCAACCCACAGCCCTGCT
Organism: Artibeus jamaicensis; assembly: GCF_021234435.1. Classification (NCBI taxonomy): domain Eukaryota; kingdom Metazoa; phylum Chordata; class Mammalia; order Chiroptera; family Phyllostomidae; genus Artibeus; species Artibeus jamaicensis. Next base: position 14,333,386 of record NW_026522057.1, read on the forward strand.
CCCTTGCTGTTTCCCCGGGTCGCTCACTAGGTCCAGCCCTGTGCCTGGATTCCACGCGCCTGAGTCCGTCTGACCAAGTTTTCCTGTGCTACCCCGCTCCACCAGCTGCTGGTTTCGCCCCTTACCGGTCAGACTGAAGAATTTGTTGTTAACAGACTTCCGAAAAGTTCAATTTTCTGTGTTCTGGCTGTGTTTTCTGTTGCTAATATTTAGTTGTCTCTAAACTTGGTTGTGTGAGAAGGCACGGATATCCACCTATGCCTCCATCTTGGTGGAAGTCTCTCCAGTACTAGCCTATTTTAGAAGTTCTGTGCCAGGAACCAGGAACAGAGGCCAATTTTTATATCAGTAATTTTTTATTTATTTTATTTTTAAAATTTAATTGTTGTTCAAGTACAGTTTACTCCCTTTCCAGCCCATACCCCCAGTGCTCCCCACCTCCCTCCCATTTCCACCCCCCTTAGTTGTTGTCCATGTGTCATTTATACTAGTTCCTGTTTATTTTCTTTTAAAACAACATTTTGTTTATTTATTTTTTAGAGAGAGGAGCAAGGGAAGGAGAAAGAAAGGGAGAGAAACTTGAATTAGGTTGCCTCTCTCATGCCCCAAACTGGGGACCGGCAACCCAGGCATGTGTGCTGACCAGGAATTGAACCAGTGACCTTTTGGTCCACAGGCCAGTGCTTAGTCCATGGAGCCACACCAGCCAGGACCACCAGAAATCTTTTTAACTCTGAGTCTCCGCTTACACATCACATTCTCCAGAAGACCTCCTGACGCCCCTTCCCAGACAAAGTATGGTTCCTATGTCTTTGCACACATGTACCATGAACCCCTTCTCCATAGCCCTCCTCACACTTACAATACTACGTCTGTTTGTGATTCTTTATTATTTTTAAAAATTTATTTAATTGTTGTTCAAGTACAGTTTTCTGTCTTTTACTCCCATCCCAGCCCACCCCCACCATGCTCCCTCCCTCCCTCCCATTTCCACCCCCTTAGTTCTTGTCCATGTGTCCTTTCTATTTGTTCTAGTAAACCCTCTTCCCCTTTTTCCCTGAAACTCCCTTCCCTCTCCCCTCTGGTCCCTGTCAGCCTGTTCTCTATTTCAGTGTCTTTGGTTATATTTTGCTTGCTTGTTTGTTTTGTTGTTTAGGTTCCTGTTAAAGCTGAGATCATATGGTATTTGTCTTTCACCGCCTGGCTGATTCTTTATTCTTAACAACTCATCCCCAGTGAGTGACATGCTCCATGAGGGCTGGTCCACGTCTCTTTTTTGCTTATTTCCACAGAGCCTGGCATTTGTTGAATAATGATGGGAGAATTCTGGGATGTGGCATCTGCCCCCTGCCCACCCAGCCCCACACCTGCCATGATAGGCCTCCATGGATGGGGAATCTGTAGCCCTGGGTTTTTGGCTTGTCTAAGTCACATCCTCTTTGTTGCGATCTTGAGTCAAGTCATTGTCTGAGTCTAGGGCCTGCGCCCCCACCACCCAGGTCCCCTGGCCTGGCTTCCTGAGGCACTGCGAAACTTGCGTTCAATGTGAGAGGTGCAGGACCTGGCTCTGAGCAACAACAGCCGCTACCACCTCCTAGCCTCAGTTTCCCCAGCTGCAATGAAAAGGAATCGAATACAAAGTCAAAGTTCCCTCCTCCATCCCAAAGGCCCTGTCACACAGCCAGCAGACAGCACATCTGCCCTGATGTCCTCTGTTCCCTCTGCTGGTCTGGGCATTGCACAAGCTGAATTTTCATACACGGAGAGGAGATGGGAAGTTGAATTTTCATACGTGGAGAAGGCCTGGGAGTTTGAGGCAGTAAACTTGGCTCACCAGGCACTGCACTAAGTGCTTTACATTCCATTAAGCTTGTAGTACTCTAAGTTGTAGGTTATCTTGTTCTTTCCATTTTACGGGTGGGAAAATTGCCACCTGAAAGGTTACGTGGGGCACCCAAAACCCAGCAGCCGGGAAGAGACTGAACCAGGGTCCTGGTTCAAACCACCCCTCTGGGCTGTACAGAGCAGGAAGCCCCTAGGGCAAGTTCCCTTTCTCGGAGGACTCTCTTGGCCTAGCCCACAAGAACTCCCCGCTCTCTCCTCACTGCCCTACTTCCCCTAACAGCCTGGGAGCCTTGTAGGACCATGACTTCATCTCAGTGGTGTCACTGGGTTTGAGGCACAGCCTCCATCTCCTGACTTGGAAAAAGGATAACAACCCCATCACCCAGCACCCGGTGGGTCAGGATAAAAGGCTGGGGAACAGGCGTTGTGGGGGCAAAGAGTGAAAAGTCTACGTGATGCATTTCAGCTCAATGTCATCCATATTTCTGGCCCACTGTGGCTAACACGACAGTCTGCTCTCCTGGCACCCAGGTCAGGAGAACCGGTGGGTGAAAGTTACTCAAGCAGACCTTCCTTCTGCAGCCTGGGCACCAGGTGTGGCTGCCAGAGAAAGTGACGAGCTAACTGAGAGTGAGCTGGAGATGACAGGAGGGCAGCAGGGAGAAAGCATATTGAGGAACAGAAGGAAGTTCCAAGTGGGAGCCCCCTTGGAGGCCCAGCAAGGAGTGAGAACTGTCCCTGGGAGGCCCCAGTAAGGAGTTGGCCTTTGACTCAAAGGTTTTGGGGATGAGTCCCTGATGGATGTGGTGTGAAATGAGTTTTTAGCAAGGCTCCATTGGAGGAGGCTCGGAAAAGGACTTGGCAGGAAGGGAGGAGCGCTTATGAGGTCAAGGGAGTGCCCAGAGGAGAGAGGAGGGAAGCCCCGCCTGGGATGCTGGGCACAAGGGAGGAGCATTTAGGAGGCTGAATAGCAAGTGAGGGATGGAGCCCAAGGGTCTGGATTAAGGTGCCCAGCTGGGGCAGGTCTTTGGAGGCCCAGTGGTTGGGACCACTGGGACAAGGAGGGAGTGTGCTAGCCTTTCCCCCTAGTCCCGCTGTGTCGTGCTGATGTACTGTGGTCACTGGACTTCCTCTGGTGACCACCCACTTCAGCCAGTTCTGAGCTTTCCCAGAATAATGGGCCTGAGCCCAGGGCCAGGCTGCTATCTCCACCTCCAGGTGGGTGAGGGATGAAGAAGGTGGGGCAAGCTGTGGTTGTACCTGGAGATGCTGGCTTTGGGTGGGGACTTTGTCAATGCCCTCCTGCCAAAGACCACCGGAAACACAGGGCAGCTAACAAACCCGGTGACTCAATAAGAGGGTGTCTGAAAGCACTCATAGGGTTTGGGCTTGGGTTCCATGATTTGGGAGGGTTTAAAGCAGCAGGGCTTTGCTCTGGATTGGATGTTGTCTAGAAGCAGGGGCAGTTCTATGGCTGGGGATCTTCACAAACTGTTGTTTGTGAAGAGAAGACCAGACCAAGGCTGCAGCTACCATTAGTAAGAATCAACAGCTCTCACACTAGCCAATATGGGGAGAGCTGCATTAATATCCTCACTTTGCTGTAACAAATCACCACAAACTTGATGGCTTCTCACAACAGAAATCTATTCCTTCTCTCAGTTTTGGGGGCTGGAAGTTTGATATCAAGGCATTGACAGGTTGGTTCCTTCTGAGAAAGAGTCTGTTCCTTCTCTCTCTCCAGCTTGTGGTGGCTGCTGGCACTCCTTGACATTCCTTGGCTTGTAGACGCATCACTCTACCCTGTCTTCACATGTCTTCTCTGTGTCCGTGTTTTCTCCTTTTCTGTCCCTTTTAAGGACATTCACAATTGGATTTAGGGCCCACTCTAATCCAAGGTGATCTTATTCAATATCCTTGGGGGATATTTGCAGACTCATATTCCAAATAAGGTCACATTCTGAGGTTTCAGGCAGACGCATCTTTGGGGCCCATAAGTCAGCCCACTACAGGGAAGACTAGTGCTTTTGGTGGTTTTGACAAATTTCATGTGTCTTCTATGCTCAGACATGATTCTGGAGTGGTCCTGCTTGTTTTGAGCCACCAGGGTCACAGAGTGTCCTTGTGCGATGTCATGTTCGGAGAAATTGCTTACAGTCAGCCAGGGAACACCAAGGCCCAGCCTGAAGTGCCAGAGTAGCTCCTGGGGGCCAGGGCTTGCTTTTCTCTTTCTCACTGGAAGTCAGTGAGTGAGGGAGCTGTGCTGACACAGGGTGGGGGAGGTGGAGTCCAGCTTCAGGGGCAGGGTGGGAGTGTGCCTTGAGGGTTGAAGGACCAACCAGACTCTGGGTGGCTGCAGGTCAGTGAGCAAGAGGGAGAAAGGTAGGAGGGGAGAGAGGAAAGGGGGAGCGTTGCAGTGGAAGAACTGCTCTTCCTCTGGAGTGAACGAGGGGCCCCTGGAGCATCCTGATCAGAGCAGTGAAAACGATATACTGGGGTCAATAGCAGGCATTTCCATGGATTGTTGCTGGACTGGGGTGGTTTCAAGAGCAAGGGGAGGAGAGGAACTGGAAACAGCAAGATGAGGCCATTCGTCTCAGGAGATGTTTTGCAAAGCAGAGCAGAGAAAAGGCTGGGGGGAAGCTGAGGTCGCTGGTGGGGAAGTGGAATTGAATCAAGAGAGAGTTTTTGCTGTGTTTCCTTTTAAGGTGAGAGCAGTAAGAGTGAGTTTGACTGCTGCTCGGGGTGGTTCACAGCAGCAGAGGGCGGTCTGGACAGCGTCAGTAGGAGGGGGCATGACCACAGGCGAGGGAGACAGGCACCAGTGCCCAGGTGGCAGCTTGGCTGGGCAGGGTGGTCAGGGGGTGGAGGCAGGCCTGCCGGGAGACTTGGCCACCAGAAGTTCCCGTCTCAGAGCCTCCTTCCACGTCTGTCTGCACTTTCCCATAGTAAACTCGCCCCCAGGCCATGAAGCAATAGCATCACCCAACCTGGCCTAGGTGTGGGGATAGCACTTAAGGCTCCACAGACCTCCTAAAGGGGGCCAGAGATAGTGACAGGAGAAGTAGGAAATAGAGAGGGAGAAAAATCAGAAAGAGACCAAAATCCAGAATGTTCACAGGCCCACGGCACAGGCAACACATCGACTCAAGTCAGGAACTCCCCTGTGCTGTGCATAGTCCGAACCACCAGTGCGCAGGGTGGAGGGGGGGAGGGTGGGGGGGGGACACGACTCTCTGCTTACCACTTGCCAGCTATGTGACCTTAGTCCTGGCACTCCTCTGGGCCTCAGGTTCCCCACCTGTAAAATGGGACACTACCAACCTCCTATCAGGGCTGTTGGGAGAATTAGGGAGATAACACATGTAAAACAGATGTCCGGACAGAAAACTCGCTATATTCTTTTCAGTGCTCCTCGTCTGCCCCTCACAGACCCACTCCAGGGCTCACACCCGGCAACACAGAGATTCCAAGGGTGGTGGCAGGGGCCCCCCTGCTGGCTGACTCTGGAACTGCACCTTTGCCTCTGTTCAGAGGTGGACGGTCCAAGTCCAATTCCCTAGCAGAACAGGCAATGATTTTATTCCGAAACAGATGCCATCCAAAATCAGTAGGTGAGAGCTTCTGGTGGCAGGGTTTTGGCAAGGTGGCAGAGACATGTCTGGCGACAAAGGTGGCAAGAAGAAGCCCCTAAAGCAGCCCAAGAAGCAGGTCAAGGAGATGGACAAAGACCATAAGGCATTCAGGCAGAAGCAAAAAGAAGAGAATAAACTTGAGGAACTAAAGCGAAGGCCCTGGGGAAGGGCCCCCTGGCCATGGGTGGAATTAAGAAATCTGGCAAAAAGTGAGCTGTTCTCCTGTCTGGGGCAGTGGTGACCCTTCATTCCATTCCCGTTGCAACATCTGGATTCCCTGTTGCAACATCTCTTGCCACAGATAGCTGAACTGAAGTGTTGTCTTGGAGCCTGTTGTATATTTAAGAATAAACTTTTGTAAAAAACAAAATAATAATGGGAACTTCCGCCAAGATGGAGGCGTAGATGGAAGCACTGCACCTTCTCACACAACCGAGTTTAAAAACAACAAAGTTTTAGCATCAAAAACGCAGCCAAACCACAGAAAATTGAACTACATGGAAGTCTGACAACAACAAACCCTTAAGCCAAACTGGTAAGAGGGGCAGAGCCAGCAGCAGAGTGGGGTCGGGCAGGAAAGATCCACCGGACTGACCCGGGCACGCAACCCAGGTGCACCAGCAGCCGTAGGCCGATCCCAGGTGTGGAGTAGCGGGCAGGCTCACTGAGGGCGCAAGGCGGTGGACTCACTGAGGGCTGACCAAAGTCACACAGTCGAGCGCAGATAAACCAGTAAAGAAGTGAAGCGGTGAGACAGACCATGCAGGCCCCAGTGGCGGAAAGTGGCAGAGGGGACTGCCATTGTCCCTCTCTGACCCGCCCCCACATACAGCATTACAAACCAGTGACCTGGGTGGCCCCGCCCTGGTGAACACCCCCTCGTACGTAACAGGCATGAACAGATCAAAACATGGCTCAAGAACAACTCAGAGCCCCAGAGCCGATAAATCTAAGCAACCAAGAAATAGCCAAACTTTCAGATGCACAGTTCAAAACACTGGTGATCAGGATGCTCACAGAACTGGTTGATTTCAGTCACAAATTAGAGGAACATATGAAGGCTAAACTAATTGACATGAAGAAAAATACACAGGAAACCAATAGTAATGGAAAGGAAACTGGGACTCAAATCAAAGGAGTGGACCAGAAGGAAGAAAAAAATGACCAGACAGAAAAGGATGAAGAAACAAGAATTCAAAAAAATGAGGAGAGGCTTAGGAACCTCCAGGACATCTTTAAACATTCCAACATCCGAATTATAGGGGTACCAGAAGGGAAAGAGTAACAGTCATGAGTGGAAAATTTATTTGAACAAATAATAAAGGAGAACTTCACCAATCTGGCAAAGGAAATAGACTTCCAGGAAATCCAGGAAGCTCAGAGTCCCAAAGAACTTGGACCCAAGAAGGAACACACCAAGGCACATCATCATTACATTAGCCAAGATTAAAATGAAGGAGAGAATTCTAGAAGCAGCAAGAGATAAGGGGACAGTCACCTACGAAGGAGTTCCCATCAGACTGTCAGCTGATTTCTCAAAAGAGACCTTGCAGGCAAAAAAGGGCTGGAAAAAAGTATTCCAAGTCATGAAAGGCAAGGACCTACATCCAAGATTGCTCTATCCAGCAAAACTTTCACTTAGAATGGAAGGGCAGATAAAGTGCTTCTCAGATAAGACCAAATTCAAGGAGTTCATCATCACCAAGCCCTTATTATATGAAATGTTAAAGGGACTTACCTAAGAAAAAGAAGATAAAAAAGATGAACAGTGAAAGGACAGCAAACTCACAGTTACTAAGATCCACACCTAAAACAAAAACAAAGAGGACAGTTAGATCAGGAGCAAAACCATAGAAATGAAGATCACATGGAGGGTTAGCAACAGGGGAGTGGGAGAAGAAGAAGGGGGGAGAAGGTACAGAAAATAGCATAGGTGGTAGGTAGAAAATAGATAGGGGGGAGGGCAAGAATAGTATGGGAAATATAGAATCTAAAGAACTTGAGACACATGGTCATAAACTAAAGGGGGGAATGGAGGGAGGGGTGTGCAGGGTGGAGGGGAATGTAGGGGAGAAATAGAACTGTAATGGCATAATCAATAAAATATATTTAAAAAAATAATGGTCATGCAGTGGCTTATCTCTTTAGTTCTTCTCACTGCCATTTCAACCTTAGCTGTGAGTTCAGAGTAAACCCAGCCCAGAATCCTGTCGAGGTGCATTCTGTAGTCTTTGCTCCTTCCAGAATTCTGTTCCATCTGGAATTAAACCAACTTGTTTAATGGCTGTTAAAAAATAAATCAGCAGGTGAGCACTCCAGAACCTGCTCATCACCCGCATCATATGCTGGGGGTTTTAATCCACCCGTCCTCTTTGGTCCTGCAATGCTTGGCCCAACTGTCATCTCCCTAGAAGCCTTCCTGACTCCCACGGTCGTGCTGTCCTCACCTGTCCGTCCCTCCACTAAAGCTCTCAGCATCGACAGCCTGCATGTGCTCCCTTGAAGGAGGCAGGCCCCCTGTAGGCAGGAGCAGGGCACTGCCTACGTGTTCAGCCCTGCTGAGAGAAGTCAGTCCTCACTGCCACGGTTTGCTCACAAGCAAAATGAAGGGTCCAAACAGAATCTCATAAATCCTTCAGACTCTAAAATTCTACGGTTTGCAGAGAATAGTTACCTTATTTTAAGCAACTGTCACCCAACAGCAGATGCTGAGCCAGGAACACCTGGGAAATGGGCTGGTTTATGTCCTTCTTCATGGGATTCACCCCCCTCTCCCCCCTGGGGAAGGGGAACGTGTATTCCTCTCCCTCCTTAGCCGATGGCCCCATAGTGGGCACAGGACTTCGGGGAAGCTCACAGTCACTTCCCATTCAGGGTGGACTGTGTCCTGGGGGAGAGGCTGTCTCTCGGCAGCACCATGCTCATGTGAGTGATAATCATTTGTCAACACCTGTGGTGAATAGGAAGGTCAATGTCTAAAGCTGCATTAAGGGAAAGAGGCAACTGAGCCCCCTCCTGCAGTGCTCATCTTTGAGGGGCATGAAGACATGATTGGGAGAAATCAGAAATATGGCACCAGGCAAGCCAGGTTTCTTTCTACACATACATCCCTTCTTGTAGGGAACCATTCGCATGGCGTGGAATTGTAGCTCAGCCTCCACACGGAAAACCAGTGGGGAGTGAGTGGCACACAGGACCACACCCACAGAGAGGTTTTCCTGTGGGGAATCAGGCCTGCATTGTACCTAGACTGCTATGAGACTTGCTTTTGCTAAAACTCCCTGACCCTGAATTGAGGCAGAGAGTGCTTACTGTAACTTCCTAAAGTCTGTGCTAAACCGCCCAAGTATGGAGTGTGACCAAATTAACCACTTTTCCCTTTGGTTTGCAACATCCTTCTCTTTGAAGTAATTAGCAACATTCTTTCCTTTGTTATCTGTAAAAGGCAGTCCCCTGCAGCAAACCTGTGCATAGTAAATGAGGACTACCCTCCATGCAATGTGCCCAGAGAAGCAATAAAAGCCTGGCCAGGCAGGGACTGAGCTCTCTGGCCCTCTAGCCCTCTCTCTCTCTCTCTTTCTCTCTCTCTCAGAGAGTGGCCATGCCATCCCTTTTTCTCCACAGGACTTCTGTTGTCTGTGTGTATTTGTTCATGAGCAACCACAACATACACGGATCCTGCCGGCCAGGATCTGACACACCTTCTCACGTCACTACCAAGTTCAGGTACTCCTGCTTCCACTAAAGTCAGCGGGGCCCTTGAAGGAATATATACATAGCTTCACAGGCCTGGATAACCTCTGTTGAGCTTTCTTTGAGACACCAATGCCAAGTTCACTCTGCAACGCAAACGCTGGAACCAAATAATGCAGGGCCTGAGCTCTCACTAGGAAGCATGTCTTTTAGTATCCAAACTAAATCTAAATCCTTTCGCATATCTTCCAGTACATTGTTTGGAAAACAATTAACTTCAAAACAAATGCCCAGCACTCACTAAAGCTACAGCTCACTGTGCACAACAGTGCCTCAGCTGCAGGCCATGTTCACTCACCCTTCACTCCAACCTGTGCTGGAGGCTGTGAGCCTGTACCCTGGATCCAGACTAGTTTCAACCCCGACTTCACTACAGTGGGGTCACAGGGAAGTTTATTTTCTGAGCCTCTATTCTCATCTGTAGAATGGGGATAAAACAGTACTTGTCTTGGGGCTGTGAACTCAGTGACATGCTGTATATAAATCAGGGGTCCTCAGCCTCTCCTCCTGTGGATGCCACTCGTGTTACTGCTCAAGCTCCGCCTGTCTCCCCACAATCCCACCCGCATCAGGGGAAAAACTGTCTTCCATGAATCTGGTCCCTAGTTCCAAAGAGTTGGGGGCCACTGCTGGGTTGGCAGGGTGGGAAAGTGATGTGTCCTGACAATGAGGGGAAAATGCTCTCCTAAGATAAGGACCCTCACTTTTATAGGAGCTAATGGAGAAGTCAACTTCCTGCATGCTTGTGACTTCATGGACCTTCCCATTATCAGGCCACGCTGGCTGCAAGTCCACTGTTCACCCAGGGGATCTGGAGCCGAGCTGGCACCTCCATCACAAAGCCACCTACGTGCATAATCCCAGCCACACACCAAGTACACTTGCTGCAGTGATGCTCCAGCAGGCAAGACACTTCCATTTAATCCAAACTCCAGCTGGAACCCCTTCTAACTGTATACGACTTTAGCTTCCTTTTGCTTCTGTGCTACCGGAGCTGCAGCCGTAACCAGAGCAGGTGACCAGGTTTAAACCACGCCCACTCCAGGACAAATGCCCCAAAGTCCAGTCTCCCAATGAAGATGCAGCGGGCATCTCTTCACCCACTGGGCTCCATGAGGCTTCACTCTGGGGCTAGAAGCTCTAATTAGAAGTCTCACATTCATCAGGGGGCATTTTCACGTGTGGTAATAAAATGGGGACAGAGCACCACCTCCCAAGCCCAAAAGCTGTACCTCGGACAAACCTCCCTAGTGTCGGTGGGAATCAGTATGGTGACTGAATCACAACTGCACGGGAATGACAAAAGTTACATTTAATTTACAATGTAATAAAGGTTACAGGTAAAAAGCTACACTTAAAGCGTGAAAAGGCCTATTACACAAATGTACAAATCTCTGTACAAAGCTCACATCACTGTTTCCTGCCTCCGTCTCCTCCGTCTGCAGCCAGGACTAGCCTTAGCGCTCTGGGTAACGAGAGCTCTCAGTGAAGGGGGGGAAGAGCCTCTGAACCAACTTCTGAAAACGTCCTCTTAGAGACATCAGTTACTTGCAAAGTTAAATCTTTTTAATTGGAATTCTTCTAACTGGTCATATCTTTTATAAGTTGCCTTCATTAACACACTTGAAAAGGAAAGCCTTTACAGAGTAGAGGACAGTACTCTGGAATCAAATGAGAAACTTCTGCAAGTAGGGTACTCCAGTTTGACAAGAAAACAGGTCAAGTTCAAACAAGTAGTAAGTGTAAAACTATCAACCTGGGTCTCTGGCACTGGCCTCAGCCACAAGCAAAATGTTCTCATTCCAATAGAAAGAACACAAGAGAAAAGCCTAACTACTGGACCTCAAAACCACTGACCAGGAAAACATTTTGAGTATAAACTTTAGCTTAACTGAAGAGTACTAAACCCTTTTTGATCAACCTCAGACCCGTGGCAACCCTTTTGCTACATGGGACTTACAAGGATAGTAAATATAAATTAGGCTGCAGTACCCACAAGGCTGATGATGTGACAGTCACCTCCCCATCTCTGAACTCAACCTGACGGCCTGGAGTCTCTCCCTAGGGTACACGACTTTAAATAAAAGTGATCCTAAAAGAGGGAAGAAAGGAGGAGGTAACGAGAGGCCTGGGAGAGAGCCAGGGCAGTCTATTTAAAAGGATGTATAAAACATTTCTCTATACTGAAAGTGTTCTGAAGACTAGTCTTTACGGGCTATTTCAACCCCACCCCAAGTTTTGATATTACATGGTTAGGACCCCAGGAGACATTCCGAAAGACGATACTGCACACATGGAAAATTTTTCTCCCTAGTTCATTAGCTCCCCCATCGCCCTTCCACCCAACTCCCACCCAATCCCACCCTTCTCCATGACCAAAAATATCAAATCAGTAAGGAAGGAGTGGGCTTCTTGCCCGGCCAAGCTTCTTTTGCATATTTCTTCTTCTTGGGTTCATTGACGGCTTCGGGGTTATAGACGACAGGGTTTGGTGCAGGATTCATGGTCACTGCTGATGGCACAACAGGAGTCAAGTCCACGTCAGGGGCAAGGTTCGGGTATGGCATGGGCAAACCACCGATGAGTGCTGTCCCATGGATGCCATGCGGCTGGGAGCCGGCTTCACTGTGCGTGGGGGGCAGACCTCCGTAGAGTCCTCCACTGAATGCAAAGTTCTGTATGCGCCTGCTCCCCGATTCTTCCAGGCCCAAGGAGCCAGCTCCCTCCACTCGCTTCTTCTGTGGTTCACAAGGAACAGAGGAGACAAGAGGTGAGACACAGAGTGGTACTAATTAGCTTTTTTTCTATTCTAGTCCTAAAAAAAATTGGAGGAGGCCCCCTTTTGTCTTATTGTTGTTTTATTTCCCAATCTATTTCACTGTCCTGAAACCTCAGGGTTTACAGAGGCCGTCTAACATGCCAGGTCCACAAAAAGTCTTCACGACCTGAGTCACACCGAAAAAGTGAGGACAGAGTGTGAGCTTTCTGAAGTAAAACACATCCATCCAGCTGAAGTGACCATTCTTTACCCTTGGGCTGTCATACCCCTCCCTCTCTGTTTTTAAAGATTTTATTTTATTAAATATTTTATTTACTTTTGAAAGAGAGGGGAAGGGAGGGAAAAAGAGAGGGAGAGAAACATCAATGTGTGGTTGCCTCTCACGTGGCCCCCACTGGGGACCTGGCCTGCAAGCCAGGCATGTGCCCTGAACTGGGAATCAAACCAGCGGCCCTTTGGTTCACACTCCCACGCTCAATCCACTGAGCTACACCAGCCAGGCTTCGGGGGGGGGGGGGGTGTTCAGTGTTAAAATGTCCTTTTAGGAAAGAGGTGATAATGGGTGGAAGCAGGAATTTAAATTCTTTTTGCTGGGGGGTGCATAAGAAGTTAGTCTTTATTTTCATGTCGGGTGCCCAATTTTTAAACATTAATCTCAGAGCAAAACAGATCTGTAGTGAATGAAAGAACTGACTCATTGCCTGGGCCTGGGAGTGGTAGAGGACTGGTAGCAAAGGGACATAAAGAAACACCTTGGGGTGATGGAAATCTTCCAAATCTTGAGTATGGTGGTGACCCAGGTGTTCACAAGTGTCAAAATCCAAACTGTACCCTTGACATGTGTTCATTTCACTGTATGTGGATTATACCAAAATAAAGCTAACATAAAAGTGAAAATATCTGCTGGTTTTATACTTTAATGACAAAAGAACATTCCAAAAAGACAGAAATGGGCTTAAGGGGAAATGTGACATAAATACACTAGAGCTGCATAGAAAATTTCATCTTAAATAGTTTTTCACACTAGACTCCCCTCACTTCTCTACTTGTTTTGGATTAAACAAAGACTAACCAGGAATTTGACATACTAATTTAGTCTAATATATTCTAAAGACTTTTTATTTCTAAGATTTTATTTATTTATTTTTAAAAAGAGAAGAAAGGAGGGAGACAAACATCAATCAGTTGCCTCTTGAGCCCTAACTGGGGACCACACCTGCAATCCAGGCCTGTGCCCTGACCGGGAAACAAACTGGTGACTTTTGGCTTTGTAGGCCAACACCCAACCAACTGAGCCACACCTGTCAGGGCTATTCTAAAGACTTGTTAAAAATAAATCTCTATATCATCTCTGACCAGCATCTTCCAACTGCTTTTATTTGAATACCCCTATTGACAGGGATCTCAGTACTTAAAGGGCTACTTGTTCCTAGCTGTCAGGTAGTTCCTCCATTTGTTGAGTAATGAGAACACCTTTGTAACTAACCCCTCCTGGTTCTTCAACATTCCTGGTTTTCAAACCTAATCCAGGTCTGGGCTGGCTTTCCTGTATGTGCCATTCCTATGCACAGAATAAAGGCACAGCAAAAGCTGAAGGTGCCATGCAGAAATGCAACAATGCTTCTTCCTTACCTAAGAACTTAAACTGAGCCAGAAGGGAAAGACTAAAGAAAGGTGAGTCTCTCTGAGGCATGCTGTGAGGTAAATTTAGACTCCTGTCGCACCATAATTTATATGTAGCATTGACCTGGCTGGTCACCTGCAGCATTTCTATGGCTCTCCAGGGTCCCCTGGACATAGATAGAGTAAAAGTATTTCCAAGGGGTAAAAAATGGGAGAGTAAAGAATGTGTTTTAAAATTAGGCACACATTTAACAATTACCTTTCATTCACATGAAAGAGTAAATTTTTTTTAAAACATTTTATTTGTTCCTGGCTGGTGTAGCTCAGTGGATTGAGTGCGGGCCTGCGAACCAAAGGATCAAGGTTTGATTCCCAGTCAGGGCACATGCCTGAGTTGCGGGCTATTTCCCAGCAGGGGACTCACGAGAGGCAACCATACATTGATATTTCTCTCCCTCTCTCCTTCCCTTCCCCTCTAAAGATAAATAAATAATAATAATTTTTAAAAATCTTAAAAAAAAGACTATTTGTTTATTTTTAGAGGCAGGGGAAAAGAGGGAGAAGGAGAGGGAAAGAACCGTCAATGTGTGGTTGCTTCTCACACACCCCCTATGGGGGATCTGGCCCAGCAACCCAGGCATGTGCCCTGCCTGGGAATCGAACCGGTGACCTTTAGGTTCACATGCTGGCACTCAATTCACTGAGCCACACCAGCCAGGTTAAGAGTGATTTTTTTTAAAGAGTGAATTTTTAAGCCAGACCATATGAAATGGCATTTCAAATACTGTTACAATATGCTTCCTACCTTCACTGGGACCACTGCAGTCTGTACCATGTTCCGGAAGCGTCCGACTGAGGGATCCACATCCTCTGCAAAAAGACGTGAGGGAGAGGTTAATACTCTACTGGGAGGATTGAGGGTATAGCGCTCACTACAAACAAAGCAACACAACTACTCATATTAAAACAGTAAAATCCAGCTAATACTTTGAGTATTAGCACCAATGCTGAGCACTGGTTAAATCCTCACAAGCCTATGAGGTAAACACCACTACAGTAAACATTTAATTGACAAGAAAACAACTCAGGCCCTGACTGGTGAGGCTCAGTGGACTGAGCTCCAGCCTGAGAACCAAAAGGCCACCAGTTTGATACCTATGCAGGGCACATGCCTGGGTTATAAGTCAGGTTCCCAGTTGGAGACATGTGAGAAGCAACTGTTCCCCTCACACATGGATGCTTCTCTCCCTCTCTGTCTCCTTCCCTTTCCCTCGCCTCTCTCTAAAAATAAATAAATAAATTTTTAAAAATTGTTTATTTTTACAGAGAGGAAGAGACAGAGAAAGAGAGGGAGAGAAACATCAATGTGTGGTTTCCTCTCACATACCCCAACTGGGGACCTGGTCTGCAATCCAGGCATGTGCCCTGACTGGGAATTGAACAAGCAACCTTTTGGTTCACAGGCTAGCACTCAACCCACTGAGCCACACCAAACGGCAAATAAATAAAATCTTAAAAAAAACCCACTCCTATAAATTCCTTTGGAAAATAAAGACTACTTACTTAATTGGAATAATTAATACCTGGTTGATTTAAGCCTGGCTTTTCACATGTTAGGATGCTGCTAAAGAATATATCCTGGTATATTCATTGAACAACCAACTTTTGTTCAATGAATGGCTTCCGCATGAAAAATGAGGAAAAGACAACCAGATTGAGGAAGGACATGAGGTCTCTAGAAAAGGTACCCTTATCTTTTCTCATCCCCATAGGACCCCTGTTCCAATCATCCCTTCAGCAAGGAAAGCTGAATGAGGCACATGAGCAACGGGAGCCTGACAGGGGTAGCTACTGGGGGTGCACCCCATGAGCGCACCAGGCCTACAGAAGGGAGGGGCTAATCCCCTCTGGGGGACCCAGTTCTGTGCTGGCTGAATGGTGGCCAAGCCTCGCATCCTCTCCTCACTCTCCAGCCATTCTACTCCTAGACAGAGGTACAACCGTTCCCGGAGACCCCTGTTCCTGGACATCTACCAAAAAATTCCCTGCTAAGTCGACTTCAGGGTATAGGAAAGCTTGCATGGCTAGAAGGCCAACATTCTGACAGGTGATGGTGGGGATAATGGCTACAATTATCAAGAGCTTACTGAATGCTGAGCACCGATCTGAAGTATTTTCACATGGCATGCATTTAATCTCACCAATCCTGTGAGGACAGTAGTTTTTTAAGTTACCTGACCAAGGTCATACAGGTACTAAGTAGAGAGGGGGACTTCCAACCCAGGCCCTCCGATTTCAGAGTCCACACTCTTTAACCACTACACTATGCTCTGCCACTACACTATACTCTGCCCGAGTACATGGCCTTAATAAAGCTCTGGGCAATACTTCCCCAGGAGAAAAACAAAGCAGATCAGATGCTTATCGTCTAGTCCAGTAATTCACAAGTTATCAGCTATTTGTTTGTACAAGAGCTTGTTTTAAACTAGAAACTTTCAGGTCCCACCTCTAGAAACTCGTACTCCACAGGTTCTGGGCCCAGAATAAGTTTCTGAGATCGGTCATCCCACCCCCGCCTAAACATTTCCCTCAGGCACTCACGACTTTTAGCAGTGAACCATTCCACTTCACACACCATCTGGGGAAAGTAAATTGGTCCCTAGAATGCATGCCCCAATCTCTTTCACAGGAATCCTTTTAACTCTTCTAAATATAAGGACTCAGTATTGTTATTGTTGTTTTTATCCTAAGGATATCTTTATTAATTTTAGAGAGAAAGGAAGAGGGGGAGAGAGAGGGAGGGAGGGAGGGAGACAGAGAGGAACATCAAGCAGCTGCCTCCTTGTATGCACCCTGATCAAACCCACAACCCTTTCAGGGACGGGACGATACCCCAACCAACTGAACCACCCAGCCAGGCTCCTTGTGCTTTTTTTACACTGAACCAAACACTACTCACTGGCTCTGGTTTTGCCCACTGCTTCAAGGTCTAACCACAAGGGCCACACCCCCTCCCTCATGCGTGGTCCCTTCCCTACATTCCAGCATCCAGGGGACTAAGGGACTGCTCTCCATACCTATCAGTCTCCTCCTCCATTTAAATAATTGATATTTTGAAACTAAATGCAGGGCTTGAAAGTGATTCTCACTGCATTTCATTTTGGGTGTTAACAGTGACTTGTTAGTCTGGGATCACTATTTCTATCCATTGAGATTTATGTTCAAACACAGTTTTCTGAATCCCAATTCCATCTTCACTGTACAAACTATAACTCCCAGTTTTATGTCATTCACCTACCAGAGTACTTAAGCTATAACATGAACCCAGGGGGAGGGGTGGGGAGAAAATGCAGACAACTGTAATTGAACAATAAAGTAATAATTTTAAAAAAAGATACAACATGAGCCAATAAATAAATGCTAAACAATAGAACAAACTGGTAGATAGTGGCTGTCCCATAATCTGATGTTCTTACTGACATTTTCAGACAAACTTTCTATAAATTACACTCCAACAGACAGGCAAGTCTTCAATGTGGTTAATAGCAGCAGCAGAAGGTTCTCCAATCTTAAGAGTTACCAAGCACACACAGAACCGCAAAAAGAAAATAATGTCCTCCTTAGAGGTAAATAGAGCAAACACCTACGCTTAACTTAAAACTTCACTACGACCTGGGCACACTTGATCAGCAGAGGAAAATTACAGCTTTGCTCTGTATACCGAGTTACATTGGGCCCCGCCTTTACCTATTTCTTTCACATTGCAAGTGGATAATGCTTGAGTGTTGAGAGTACTACACCAATGAACTACAAAAACTCTCTCTCCTTAATGTAGCACCTATTATCCTAAACCTTGTGAGAAACACTGCAACTTCCCTGTGGCTTATGTGCACTACTCTCTGAGACCATACTTTTTTCATCAGAAGAAACTGGGAAGATACCTCACCTGGGTTGATGATCTCATCATCCTCACTGAAAGTCACCCGTGAGTTCTTCCTCTTCCTCTTTGGTCTCTGAATATCCAGATTCCCCTCCTCAATGGTGAGGGTGGAGATCCGCTTGTTGTGGGCAGTGTTGAACTCTGTCAGGTTCTAGGCCAAGGTTCACACAGGAAAGACAGGAGTCAGTACACAGAAGATTTGAAGAACATATTCCTACATAAAGGAATTAGGGGCTAACTTTGACTTCCCCAGGCAGACAAGAGTCTCTTCCCTATTCAGAAAAAACTCATTACTGTCCCTAGATTGCTAAATATTAACAAGACACCTTCTTTGACTAGTGGAGCAGTGATATTCAAAAGGGAGTGGAGGCCTTGAGCTGAGAACATCTTTGAGTTGAGGTTTTGAGCTTTCTTTTCTTTTAAAGAAAGGCTATCACATCTTTATACTGAGAATTAAAGGAATATGACTGGAAGGAACTCTAAGAATTCTTTTAAAGTAACAAAACAGAGATGAGAAAGGACAATTGACAGCTCCTTTCTTTTAGAACTCATAGGGACACTGCCAGTGCACTTAATGTTTGGCATTAATGTGTTGTCACTCCCCATTCCTGCGTGTGGCTCATTTCTATTCATAACCATCCATCCATCTCAACGATTAACTTGGCCTCAGCACTGCTGCCTGCCTCTTCCCAATCCTCTGGACTTATTCCAATCTGCACTGCAGTTTGTGATATTCAAAATGTCTCAAGAATGAAGATCCAGTCAGACCTCACACACTAAATTTAAAAGACAGAAAAGCATGGAAGAAGCCTGGTGGAAAAATGGGCAAGAGTGACTACCTCAAGGCCTCTGGCTATGGGGCTACTTCTTTTTAACAAAATAACTTCTAAATTGTAATATTGCCGTAAGTGCTTTTCTCCCTAAGGGCTGGGAAACTGCCTTAATGCACTAGAACAGTAAGTGCAAGTGGGCAGTTAAGGACACGCTCGCACATGCTCTACCTGAATAGACCAGTCACACCACTGCAGGGACAGACATGTAAAGGATGACAGCCCCGTCACAAACTACTGGGGTCAGCCTCTAGAAAACTTTAAAAATAAAATACTGTAAAAATCACAGCATTTGGGGCAGCCAGGTCCATAAGAACAAAAACGGGCTAGTTCTATTCAGAAGATTCCTGGGTTATTTGGACAGTATCAAAAAAGCTTCAGTCTACATCAGTGCTGTCCAATCAAACTTTCTGAATAATAAAAGTGTTGTCTATCTGTACTATTCAACACGGAAGTCACTAGTCATATGTGACTACGAAGTACTTGATGTGCAGCCAGTAGCTACCACTGTGGACAGTGCAACTTTGGGAAAAATTTAACTACCAGCCTTGGCTTCTAACGTTCAGCGAAGGTGCATAAGAAAACCAGGAGTGTCTACTGGCAACAGACCTAGTCTCGTCACCCCGACATACAAAACCAAATTCACACAATGCAGCTCTCCAATGTGTGTCACAGCTGACCACACTAGTCTACCTAAGTGACAAAGGCCCATTACCGACCTCAAGATCTCCTGGCACTAAGTCATTGGCATTTTCACAATGCCAAAACCGGAGTCCCAAAAGACGAAACAATGACAAAGACGTGGAATTACATCAAGTTCGGTTTCCTCCTCTGGAAGCCCCAGTAAGCCCTTGAGTTCATCATCCTCTCCACCCATCTTCTCATCTCCTTTCACCGCCGATGGCAATGTCTGAGGCTTCTCTCGAAGAGTGTATGCCCTTGTGGATGCACCAAATGAGACTGTGGAATCGATGGGAATTTGCTGAGGCTTGTGAGGTTCCAATCGAATGTGACCCAAGAAAGTGCCGTGTGCTGGGAATAACCAAATCAAAAATGTAAGAGAAAAAAAAAAAACAACCTTTTTTTGTTGTAGAAAGGAGAGCAGCTCCTCCCAGCATATCCATTCTGCTTTTTAAAATGAAAATGACACTGGGTCCACTCTGCATCCCTTGTATTGGGTCACAATGAAAAGGAAAACTCCTTCACTGGGTCTTGAATCTCCTCAGTGGAATTCTTACACATCTTCAGACCTGCTGTCACCCCACATAACAAACACCACCACTTGCTCTCTGCTGCCAGACAGGCTTGGCTCCATTCTGGGCCCAGCAGGAATGGCTCCAACCCAGCAATAACCACGCCCCCCATGGTAGGAGACAGGCATCGCTGTGGTCTGACCTCTCCAGCCCCAAGCCTAAGGAACACAGGCCCTGATGACAGTTATCCTTGGGTTTTCCCCACGACAAGATGAGGTTGGCTGAAACAAGTGTGATAATGAATGCCAAGGCAAGCCAAAACCCTGCTGCAGAGTCTGAAAACTTTTCCACGTCTGCATTCTGCATGTTATAAAACGGAGAGAAAAGATGAGATAAATCTGCAAGTAATACTTGTGAGACAAGGCTCTCCAAAACCATTACACAGGCAGACTGGGCTGGGCTCCATGTTGGGAAGTGCGGGAGGAGGACATGGTCAGCCCAGGAAGCAGGATCCTTTACATTTCACACTGTATCTATATACGGGAAAATGAACAAACTTCAGGGAACCATGTAGTTAAGTCTCAATTGCATTCCCGGGATTATCTTTGGCAAAGTTGAAAATCTTATTAGTTGTAGTATGTTCATAAAATGAAAACTGATATTATTAGTAGTCAAAGCAGAATGCAGCTGGAGTAAATAACCCACTACAAAAAAATTAAACTGTTCAAAAGCATTTTTTTAATGTCCTGCACCACTATTCTATTACATTAACGGAGCTAATCACGGCTTCTGCTAAAATTGGACCACAATTTATCATGGTCCTATAAACACTTGGACCATGGACTTGGATTCCCATGGTCCCTAGCTCCTGGGCATTTTTGTTGTTGTTCTCTATCTATACCCACTGCCTTCTCCAGGACAGTCCTCCCCTGAAACCTTCTCTCCAGTCACCAATTATTTTAGGAAAATAGGCGATATCACAGGAGTTGAAAAGAGCAGATTTAAAAACCAAACATAAACTTTCCCTTGATCAGTAATAAAACTCGATTTTGAAACTGAAGAACCCAAAGAGCATTTTTACATTGCCCAAGAGAAATGTGTGAGATGGGGATAGATGGGATGTCGGTTACTTACTACTGTTGAGATCTATTAGGAAAACTCTCTTCAGATGCTTGTGGTAGACCAAGGCAGCGTGGACCCGCGAGCAGGACTGGTGGTCAATGGTGAAGTCACATAAATCAGGGTTTCTCCCAAATAAGTAATACTTCTTCTCATCAATAATCAGTTTCTAAATAAACATTAGATTAAATATTACTCAAATCATTTCAACAGGATTTAGCAAACACTCTTCCAATGAAATAAACAGAGAATCATGAATAGATAAAATTCCTTGCCAAGGTGAAAAAAAAATTATTTCCTGTTATTCTTCAAGATAAAGAACTCACAATAATTTACTTATATCTTGAGGGGTAGATGCAATTAATCTTCCCAAATATAGTGGTCAAATGTCTAGTGTTGTATAAAAAAACCAGTCCTAATTATTAGATGAAAGTAGCCTGCAAGAGGGGTTGTTTTTTGTCCATTGGAAACTTAAGATTTCATTGGATCTTAATTTTAGATCAAGCAGGAAACAAGAATACAGATCATATTTATAAAATAATGACTGCTTTTCAGAAAACATGCATCCAAAAGAAGAGTAACAACTGGTTAGGAAAGGAAGGGGGTATAAACATCTACCTATATTCTAATTGGTCGTCATAGACCCAAAGTACTTTTGGAATACTTGGAGCTGATTTAGCTTTATGAAAAACTCACTACACTGTTATTTTCCTTTTAATCCTGGATCAGTAAACCCTGACAGCCTGGTTGTAGATAGCTCTAGAGAAATTTTTGCTCATACTTCTTCCAGTTTTAATTTTTTTAACTGATTGATTTTAGAAAGGGGGGGGGAGAGGGAGAGAGAGGCATCAATTTGTTGTTCTACTTCTTTATGCATTCACTGGTTTTAATTCCTACATTGGTTGATTTTTGTGTGTGCCCTGACCAGGAATTGGACCTGCAATCTTGGCGTATAGAGACCACGTTGTAACCAACTGGTCAGGACTTCCTCCAGTTTTAAGTCTACCATTTGACCATTTAAAAGAATAACCCTTATTGGATATATGATGTTTTTCCTTTAAAGGAAAACCTTAGAAGGTCTCATTCTGTTCTAGTTCACATTTCACATTATACTCCTAAATATCTCTGAGATAACATAGCACAAAGCTGAGGAGCGAGGCATAGTCAAGTTAGTACAATACCAGGCTAGGAATCAAGAGGCTTATGTTTCATTCCTGGCTATGCCACTGAACTTTCAGTGAGTGTTCTCCTCACAAAACCAGAAATATACCGTACACACTGATAACAGTAACAACTGCCAAGTACCTTTGAGCCACACACAGTGCTGAGTTTTATGCTCATTTCATCCTCACAACCACTCTGTGAGGTAGGTAGGTACTTTTATTCCTATTTTTATAAATGGAAAAATAGAACTATAAAGAAATTAACACATTCAAGTTCACACAGCTAGATATTTATAAGCTGAAATATTTTAGAAATTCATACAGATGGAAACTGCCCCACTTCAGAGTCTAAGCTCTTTTAATCATGTTATATATTTTCTTCACTCTACCTGCATCAAAAAATGCACCATATGGCAAGGAACATTTTAATGAGTGAACAAATACTATAGACACACTCTTAATTTTTTAAAAACAATCACTTACCCAATTTCTTTTAAGCTTTGCCTTAAGGCTCAATTAGTTCAAGCTAGTATAGGTAAGTGGGTCACCTCTGGGACACCCTGTCCAGCAGAGTGCCCATCTGCTGGTGGCAAGGCTTGTTCCAGGTCCAAACTATACTGCTAGGCAGCACCAGGAATTAACAGCCTGACAGCTCAACAAGACAATCATCCCAATGTCTGCTTAGAACCAAGTTTTAAGACTTGGGTTAAATATGACATTGCTTTAGAATTGAGAGAACTCTGAAATTTCAACATCATATTCTCTCTGGGTAATATCTGTGCAGGCTGAATCTCACTGCATTTCTCATTCATGTTTATATGCACACAGATTATGCCCTCACAAGCTAAAATTTGCTAACCACAGTCCCCACTGGCTACTCTCAAGGAAACAGTATATAAGACCACCAGCTCTTGGGTTCTAATATAACACTGACCAAATTGCTATGATTCTGAGGTGTCAAAGACATAATAGAAATCTAGATGTTTAGAGGGGGAAAAGAGCACAAAAGGGCTGTCAAATTAAATGAATACATCCATGATTAAAGGCATCTCAATTATAAAAACATGAACATGTAGCGGGAAAACAGTATGTCTTAGAATTAAGATTTGTTAACTCCTGGACACTGTGCTTCTTCTGTCCACGTAAATGAAATAATGCACTGGTCTTTTTCAATAATCACTAAAGCCAAAACTTCTTGATTAACTATGGCTAGTACCTTTATCGAGTTATGCCACTGAGTTATAACTCAGAACGCATCTTTAACACTGAGCTTAAAAGACTCATGACTTTTAATACTGCACTTCTTAAACCCAGCTATCATAAAACATCACAGGCCTTTGACACAAAGCTAGGATGTAGATAATTTGGTTAGTATCAAGTGCTGCCTAAATCCTTAAAAATAAGCACATCTCAGATCTATTCCACTCAGAAAAGCACAGTGATGTCTAAGGATTGTAACTTGACAATTGTGTGGCAACTCAACACACCTAAGAGCAATGAAAGACAGAGAACACTATCAGTTAATGGAAACAGTAATCAAAGGGATGTTTGACAACTGATAGCACTTTGAAAATATAAATTATTTCACAAAGGAATATGATATTAAGGCTAGGCCTCCTTTTCTGTTTCTTCCTGTTGCACACTGAAACTATTAAATTCTAGTAACGAAATGGATTCTTATGTCTTCAAAGCTTCACGCTATTTAGCAACAGTATTTTATATTTGTGAAACAGGCTACAGTTAAAAAAAGGTTTTATAGATATTTTAGCAAAATTATTTCATTGAATAATGTTGTTTTGTAACTTTTAAAACAGAAGAACTCTATACAGATGATGAATTATAGAACTGTACAACCCAAAACATATTATTTCATTAACCAATGTCACCCTGATAAATTAAATTATAAATAAATTAAATTAAATTAAAAGACAGAAGAACCCACAACAAAGGGGCTTAAGTGACTGGCTGTGGGCATGATGAATAAAAAATTTCATCCCAACTCATGCCTTAATACTTTGCAAAATACCAGGGTATTTCTACAATATTCTGAAGTGACAACAATATATTTATGGAACATCATTCAGATCTCAAAGATAGCTTTTCAACCATGGAACAATGTTTTTACTATATACACTCAGAAGTGGGATCCGGAACCTAAATTCTATTCGAGCAAGCAAACAAAAAAGTGGTCTAAGAGATGGAGACTCACACCTCCACGGTCACAGAAGGCTTAATTTCCATTCTTGTTAAATAAATGGTGCCAAAGAATTAAACAAAAACAAAACAAAACTATACACGACCTATTAGCTAATCAAAATTTATGTTCTCTTTAAGTTCTATGGGGTGTTCATTCCAGAGACTTGTAAAAAAATCTGGAATTCTGCTAAACTTTTTCTTTACACTACTTATTTCAATTATTACCATGGAATTTTTTGCGATGCGTCTTTCTCACAAAATAATTTCTTTGAAGGAGGAAACCACATTTTATTCACTGCTGTGGTCCCTATGCTGAGCACAATAACTGGAACAGAGTAAACACTCAATGTTTTGAATAAATGAATAAATTTCACCAGCATTCCATTCTCTTCATTCAAGGGCTTGAGTCTGAATATCACAAAAGTCAACTTAAAAGTTAAACTTAATCTATATCATTCACTTTTTTCAGTTATTTCACATTTTTAATTAATTAATTGATTGATTGATTGATTTATGTATAGACAGGGGAAGAGAGGGAGAGAGGTAGAGAAACATTAATGTGTGGTTGCTTCTAGTGCGCCCCCTACTGGGAACCTGGCCCAAAACCCCCAACATGTACTGAGAATCAAACCAGCGACCTTTCAGTTCCCAGGTGGGTGCTCAACCCACTGAGCCACACCAGCCAGGGCCAGTAATTGCATATCTTGTACCTTCCATACAACTCCATGTACTTATAGAGAGGGAATTCACTAAGTTATAGGGCTCCAGTATGATTAGGGTCCATAGGCCCAAGATCTATTAAAAAATCTTTCATTTAGAAGGTGAGAGAAGTCACAAAAAACTGAGTGTCTGTGAGAGATATGAGGTATGAATGTGTTATATCACCATGTGCTTTTAATAGAAAAAAATCAGGATGAACAAAAGTAGCACTGCTAGAAAACAAAGCATAGGAGAGGGGGTGGAAAAGTAAGCCACTGGCAAAAAATCTTTAGTGTGGTAGGAAAAAAGGGAAGACATGTATTTCCAAACCTCAATTAGTTTGTCTCCTTTGACTACATCCAGATGTAATCCAGGTGGGGGTTTACCTGCCCTGAAAAATAAGAGGGAAAAAGCATTTTCGGGATGAGTTCATAAATGCCATTTACAATTATTGTCCCATTCAGCACCGCAGCTCTCCTATCAGCCTATAATTAGTTCATGTTTCAAGCCGAAATGTCATCTACTTCACTGTTATTACAGCTCCTTTCTAAGTTTGACACTTACTTCCCCAGTGATTCAATTGCTCTAAAACAGGTTTTAGTGGATCTGTATTTAGAGCAGCACCAAAGAAACCTATATTTTAACACTGGCTTTCTACCTCAGAAAGAAAGCAGCGTAGAGTCCAAGTACTATAGCTGGGGTAGTCTGATCACTTGAAGCTGAATCTGAGCTTTGCCACCAGCACTAATACCATATAAAGGTTGAATAAATCTGTTGGTGTTTTGAGCTGATCAAGATCAATCCCATCACAGGATGAGCAGATCTCTTGAGACCAAATCAGAGGTGCATAATCAGGGAATCCAAGCAACCCGATATCATGCCCATGAAACCAGGTGACGACAAATACAAGAGATGGTTCTTACCCTTGAACAGGTCATGCTATAATGGCTTTTTTAAGGGAACTTTTCCCTCTAAATTCCTATAACCACAGCATTCAAGGGTGACACACAGGTCAAAGCACCTAACAAAGTACCTGGTGCATAACAACCTGAGGAAATGGTAGGTCACCTGTCTACTCTAACTGTAAGTTTACTATCCTGGTCCAACTTCTGAAATTGATGCAGCAGGGAACCAAAATTGACACAAAATTTGTAGACTGAAGTAACTAGGTGTTGCGAAAAATGCAGATATCCAGAGAGCAGCCACACATTCACTTGCTTCCTGTGTTTGCTCCTTTGAAGTTCGTCCTTACATTTGCATCCAAAAAGTGTGTATCTGTTCATTTAATGGAAGAGGCAACATAGTCATCTCACAATTCTGAGCTAACTCCTCTATGGCAGTTGCTGAAAGGACAGTGCCTTGGACAAAGGCCCATTTTGTCTGGGAAACAGGAAAAGCAATGTTACATCCCAAACATCCTTTCTGAACTCCTACTAGGTGCCTGGCTGAGGCCTAAGAGCTGGGAACATAAAGATGCATGAGAGAGCCCCTGCCCTTGAGAATCTCCACAGAACGGGAGGCAAAAGATTAACATAAACAATATACACTGTGGTGAGTTGCAGCAGAGATAGAGCTCTAACTCAGATGGGGCTTCTGGCCAGGCAATTCATAGTTATTCATCTTGCACTCTACTCAAAGACTAAATTAAATTATTCCATTATTCCCCCAAACTTGAGAAAGGATGAAAAGGGTTCCTTCCAACAATTACCGATGCCCACTTGTGCCCGGCTCCGCGCTGGTCGCTGGGAATACAGGGGTAGGTCGGAGCCGTCCTGCCCTCAGGGCGCTCCCAGTCTGCGGGAGACAAACAGGTACCGGGCCAGGCGTGCCGCACCGCAGGGGATGCGGGGCTCTGAGGTCGCGCTAGGGCCGGGAAGCCAGCTCGTGCGCGTTCGGGACAGAGAGCAGCAGGGCAGGTGGGGTGCTACCCAAGAGCACTAGGCAGTCAGGAGTTGAGGTAAGTTCAGGGCCACGGCCCCGACGCGCTCCGGCAAACGGCTCGTGGACGGAGGGGCTGCGTAACCGAGCGCCTCAGAACCCCCCAACTCTGGGTTTCTCAGTGCCTGGGCCCGGGCTGCCGGTTCCTCCACACGCCGCCCGGCCCGACGAACTGTTCTGCCTCATCAGTCCCAAGGTGTCTGAACCGCTCGGCCCACTGCGAGAAATGAGCCGCCCAGCCCGCTCTGGCCAAGCCAGGCCAGGCCACTTCACCCCTGCTCGCCCCGCCACTCACCAAGTCGGGCAGTCGAACAGCGGGAGGTTGGAGCCAGAGTTCGCGGCTGCCGCCATCTTGCGTCTCCCCCTCCCATTTGGCGGGCTCGAAGCACGCCGGGAAACTGGAAGACTCAGAGGGGAGAGGCGGCATCCCAGTATCCTGTGCGTACGCACGCGAACACGCACGCACGCACGTACGGGGTACTTCTAGGGGCGGTGGAGACTGGATTGTGTGTGATTTTGAGGTGTTTTTCAGTGTTTGAGCCAGTTGGTCTTCTCTGGAAGAGTCTCCGAAGAGTCTCCGTAGCTGGGAGGTGTCTGAGGAAAAGGTGCTTCTAAGGAGAGGTGTCGGTCTCCCCATAGCTCTGAGCTCTTAAATCTTCCAACTCCATCCTTGTTACAGGCTTGCACTCTAGAGGAGCTTGAGCGCAGAGCTCAGAGATTTCACTGATCACTCCTGTTTCTCTTCCGGCACTTCTCTGCAGAGCTGCATATTCACTTCCCCTTCCTAATCCAAACCTGGGCCTCGTGGGCTTCGGAAAATTATATGGGAATCCGCTTTAGGGGGTCAGATATTTTGCCGTGTAAATGCGATCCCGTGTATGACGTGCACCCACGTTTTGGGCCCAAACTTTCAGGAAAAAAGCTTTTGTTTTAATCTTAAAATTCAATTAGTTATTTATATTTAGATACTTGTTTTGCTGCATTATAAAGAAATTTTAGCATTGTTTAACATATTTTATGTAACTAATTACAAAACAAGAATATGCAGCTATTTTAGGTACTACCCATGTATAATATGCATCCTTATTTTTCCCTCAAAATTTTGGGCAAACAAGTGCACCTTATACACTGCAAAAATACAGTCTGTTGATGAAATAAATTCTGGACAAGCTGGAGCCAGGAACAATTTGTCCAGAAGGTAGGCATCCAAATCCTCAGTAGTAACCAAGCCGTGGTACCTTTGGATTTTTAAGTTTTGGTTACCGGTGATTTGGATTTTTAAGTTTTGGTTACCGGTGATTAAATCATGAAAGGAAACACGATTCAGGCCTGCCCTGGGTCAACAGCTAGTTGAGAGGCTATCAGCAGGTCCTCTGGTTATAATGGCTTTGTCTGTTGGGTGCTTACTTCTTTGGGCAAGTATGTATTTTATATGGATCATCTCATTTAATCTTCACTACACTCTTGAGACAGGTATTATGATCGCTGAGCAGAGGTTCAGAGAGATAGAATTGACCAGCCTCATCCTAGACCAAGGGGTGAGTGGGATTTGCACCTAAATCTGTATGATGGCAAAGGCCATGCTCTTGAATCACAGTTATCTTGCACAATTAGATGTTGATACAATCATATTTATTATCACATGCTGATGCCCAGTTTTCACTTTTGTAGAACTCATGGATTACCTGACCTGTCTTATTTTTGAGATTTTATTTTTAGAGAGGGGAAAGGAACTTCTTCCTTCCCATCCAGAGAATATGTGATCATTTCTCCCACCCCCCCCCCCACCCACTGGGGACCTGGCCCACAGCCCAGGCATGTGCCCTGACTGGGAATCGAACTAGCAACTCTTCGGTTCTCAGGCTGGCACTCAATCCCCTGAGCCACACCAGGCAGGGCCATTTGTTTGTTTTTAAAGAAACTAATTGAAAATTGTTCACCCAGAGTCACTGCACAGGATCAGGAGTTATTTCTTGATTCCTCGCTACTGGCCCTCTGGATTTTAAACTGAACATCAACCTGTTCAAGATTTTGCCCTTAATGACATCTCCAGGGATCAAGATTTAACTGCAACACAATAACTTGGATTTTAAAATTACCAACTCCTAGGCAGGTAGGAGAATCAACTTTTCCTCTAGCCTTCAAAAGCACAATAAAATCCAGCAAGGATATTAATCAATCAGATGACTTATCAAATGACCTGTTAATATCCTCCTTTGCAGCTTGTGATTAAAAAAAAAAAGGCTGATGGGGAAATACAAATTCTAAACCTGGTTTCAAGTAAACAGACTATAGCCCTCCTTTGGAGCATGGGGACATGATTCTTGAGGATAGTCTCAAAAGTGTTTTGAGTGTAAAAGGACAAGTTTCTTTTATTTATAGAGGTTGTACAGGCCTTGGAGGTTCTATGCCCCTTTTAGGTATGAGGTGCTATTAAAGCCATTTCTAGCTATGAGTGACCTGATAACATCTATGTCAACTTTGGCTTTCAATTCTCAACTTCCTTGTGTGGTCCATTATTTAATCCCTTCTATTGCTGACTATCCAACCCAAGAAACCTAAAGCTGTATTCTTACCCTTGTAATTCTTTACTCCTTGGTCGTGTTTCCTGCTTTCAGCACAGCTGATTTTTACACTGGCTTGTGATGGGAGGGCACCTTACACTTACCTAGGCCTTATAAAGCAAAAGGCTCATTGTTTGGGCACCAATGATGTCAGTCTAGATGAGCAAACTGGAGGGCATCAGTCTAGGGTCTTAGACCCCTAACCTTTTGAAATGGAAAGGCTGATTGGCTAGTAGCTTTTGGATTTTGAACAAAGACAGATTAATTTCTTAGACATTGAGACTTCCTTAGAATAGAATCAAAGATATTAGGAGCATATTGATGCCAAAAAACCTTCTCTTTTTTCTTAGATTTTGTTTTTAGGGAGAGCGAAAGGGAGGGAAAAGGGGACAAGTAGATGTGAGAAACATCAATAGGTTGCCTCCTGTATGTGCCCCAGCAGGAGACTGAATTCCCACACAGGTCAGGGCCAGAAAACTTTCTTAAACACAAAATGATCAAAAGGAGACACAAAAAACAACTGTGTGTATATATGGTACCAGCAGGAGGCTTCATTTATCTTGGTGGTTAATGAAAAGTTCACAAGGTACTAAAAAAAGATGTTTGTGAAAAATTGGGTAGAAACTGCCACCACTCCAGATTTTTAAAGGAAGCTTCATGGAAGAGGTGGTGAGTAGGATACTTTGTATCAATGATGGGTAGAGACAGGGTCTAGTGTTCAAAGGTGTGGTTTTGAAGTATGAGTGCTTGAGATCCGATCTTGGCTCCATTATTCCTAAACTGTGTGCCTATGGGCAGGTCACTTACCTGTGCCTCGTTTTCCTAATCCATAAAAAGGGGACAAGAAAAATATATGTCCCAAATGACTTTGTAGGTATGAAATATTAAATACAAAACATAAAACATCTGCCCCAGCTGGTGATAGCTCAATGGATTGGGTGTGAGCCTACAAACCAAAGCGTTGCCAGTTTAATTCCCAATCAGGGCATGTGCCTGGGTTGCAGGCCAAGTCTGGTGTGGGGTGTGTGAGAGGCAAACACACATTGATGTTTTTCTCCCTCTCTCCTTCCCTTCCTCTCTCTAAAAATAAACAAATAAAATCTTTTTTAAAAAAGCATAAAACATATAACATTTAGCATAGTAAACTGCTGGTAGCAAGAGCTCAGATATTACCCTAAAATGACCATTCACATGTAGAGCAATTCCTTAAGCCTTTCAATTCATGTAGTAGACCGCCATTCCTGGCCTCAATTTCTTCAGCTGTAAAGTGATGGGGCAAGTCTAAATGAGCGGTTCAGATGTTAGAGTTGTCACGGACCAGGAAAAAAATTACAGGAATGTTGATTTTTATTGTGCCAACTAAGTAGATTTAAAAGATGAAGATCGCCGGAGTGCACTTTCCCTTTCCACCAAAGACTGAAGATTGTGCTTTCCAGGCTGAACCAGAATGCAAGTGTCTTGCGAGAGAGGAGCGGAGCAGAGCAGAGCTGGGTGGGAAGGGGCTGGCCCCAGAGCTGTTCCACAGCAGTACTGTTTTCAGAGCCCTGCTGTGTTGCACTGAATAAAGTTTCCTTCTTCACCATATGCTCCCTACACCCTCAAAAAACCTTAAAAATAAAAAAAATTAAAACTGCCATCTAATATCACCATCTTCATCTTGTTTTTAAAACAAGGATATTTAAAAAGTCAAAAGGTGCCCTGGCTGGCGTAGCTCAGTACATTCAGTGCGGGTTGCAAACCAAAGGGTCTCAGGTTTGATTCCCAGTCAGGGCATATGCCTGGGTTGCAAGCCGGGTCCCCAGCAGGGGCCACAGGAAAGGCAACCTTACACTGATGTTTCTCTCTCTCTCTCTCTCATTCTCCCTCCATTCCCCTCTCTAAAAATAAATTTAAAAAATATTTTTTTAAAAAAGTTGAAAGGTCATTAGCTTAGCCTCAAAGATAGTACTTTAAAAAGCCTATTATGTCATTTTTCTCATGTCTCTATGGACTGGTAAAAGCTTGGTCCTTAATCATAGTCCAACATTAAAATTCTGTTATTTCAAGTTTATCTTTAAAGATTAAGTGCTACATTGTCAATCAAATTTCATTTTGGATAAGTATTTAAAATGAACTATTCACTCGCCTTAAAAGTAGGATCAGAGGCTGGGACTCAAAAACCTTTCCAACTATTTCCTGGTTAAATGAAGATTTCAGAGTAGTTGTGTTTCATGGCACTGGAAGGCAATACTGAAAAAACCTTTGAAATCTAGAGATACTAGGAAACAGGACAGACTGAAAACTGAACTGGGTTCTGGTCCACATTTAGTGACCAGAAGCAAAAGCTTCATTCCCGTGACTGAGGACAGCCTCTGAACAGAAGAATAACAAAACGGCAAGGAGAAGGCTCAGCATGTTTTACTTTGCACTGACGGAATGATAATTTCATTTTGATATTTTTGCCCAATGGTAAAGCAGCATATCACCACCCCTTAGCAAAACAAGACAAATCTACCCTGGAAGCATCAGTCTAGCAGCTAACAAATTCTTGTTCTGGAACATTCCCAGAGAAAGTAGCCAGCCTGGCATTTCTACTTTACCATATGCAGTACTACAGTTTTAATTGACTTAAAGAGGGAATGCTAGATATGTCCAGTACTTCTTGAACATGCCATAAAAGAGAGAAAAAAGAGGAAAAGGAAAGGAATACAGAAGCAAACAGAAGTTGCATGTTCAGACCAAACTCCTGTGGTCCTTATAATCAGAGAATTTCACAACCACAAGAGAGCTGTTGATAAAACTCGGGGCCTGTGGGTTAGAGGACTTTTCCAAATACGCACAGTGAGCTAATGGCAGAGCTAAGATTCTCTAGGCCTTCAGTACCCAAGTCTAGTCATTGACCTCCACTCCAGTGGTTCTTAACCATGGCTGTACATGAGAATTAGCTGGACCTTTTCAAAGCCCCCATGCCTACCTATATTCCAAATTAACTAAATTAGAATCTTTTGTCAGGGGCACCCGGGTTATCAGTAATTTTCTAGTGTTCAATGGGAAGCCATGGCCAAGAAACATTGTCCTGGACCATGGTGCCCACAATGACGGAAAAAAAAACACAGATAAAGATTCTATGAATAGGTTTTTAGGATCATCTGGCCCTTTGCAACTGCCACAAATTCCAGGCCATTCAAATTCTAGGCCAAGGTCATATTTGCTACCTATGGTCACTATTACCACCACCACTGGATTACACAGTATTATAGAACAGAAGTGTAGTGGCTTCATTTCACCCAAACACAAATAGTTTTTCACAATCAAGACTTTTTATTGCCTGGAATGTTACAAATGATGTATCCAAGTCCAACTATAATTTGAACCTGAAGAGGCATTAATCACAGAACCAAGAAATCAGCTCTGAAGTTGCTGCCTGGGCCACTGTGACTCCCCAGTTCTCCATCCTGTTTTTCAAGAAAGGGACCGCAGCAGCACCTAATCCATCCCCACACCAATCCTCCCCTGATCTCCAGTCTTCTTGCAGGTCTCAATTTTTCTAAAGGACAACACATTACCTAATAACTACCACATTAGGAAGTTAACTCATAAAAACTTACCACGAAAGTTTTTTAAATGTTTATTTGTATTAAGTGGGTAGAATGGTGCAAGAGTGCAAAAAAACCTTATGCATTTGGGCCCTTGTTTCCCTACTGTTCACATTAGTTTAGTAAAAGAAGGTTAAGGAACATTAAAAAGAATGGAAGAAATTAATATAAATATATCCAGGGTAGTCAAATCCTCTCTAATTCACTTAAGGACAAACTAAAATTGTTGGCCCAATTCACATTTATGTGAGAGCTTAAAGAAATCACATTCCCTTTAACTGTTCTAGACATGTGAAAAAGGGAAGTGAACAAATATGTATATTACAAGACAACGATCTTTTACTGAAACTTTTTTTTGTCTAAAACTATGAGATTAATTCCTTGTTTATAAATTAAGTCTAACATCACTATTCCAAACCAGTATTATTTACAAAAACGAACCTTTTCTTTGCCTTATCGCCAGGTTCACAGCACTAAATTTTAAACCAACTTCAGTTTAGCTTTTAAAATCTTCCTGCCATCAAGCACCCAGTAGCCCTTACAGGGCAGGGTGGTGTTTGGGCTGCAACATTCATCATTCACCAGAAATGCAGAACCACAACTGAACGACACCACCAAAAGGATTAAATCATTCTAAACAACTCCTAGTGGCTTTCCAAAAGCATGCTTTGTCTAATTATCCCTTTCTATACAGGCAGGTGGGAGAGGGCCACCTTGGAGTTCGGTAATGTTAATTAAATTAGTCTCTTCAGACAGTGAACATGATGGTTTAGTGTGTGTGTGGGTGGGCTGCTGTGGCCGACACCAGCGGACAATGCAGCAAACTGGAACCCCAGACTAGCATGCACCTCCACACCTGGTAAGCACAACTAGATACTTCTCATTTAATCTGGACCACATGTGCAAGTTTTTACTTTCTAGTTAAATACACTGCCAAAATCTTTCAAAGCAGACAGAGAACAGGCTTCTTAAAAATTCAACTCAAAATGTTAAATAATAAAAACTGCTGGCTTATTTTACTTTTCTGACGAATTCCAATATGCTGGGTGCCAGAAAGTAATTATATCTCAGTTGCTAATAAAAAGGTAAATCTTGTATACACATAAAAAGAAAATTTACAAGACTGTAGTGTCACCTGTTAAAACAAGAATATCTAGAATGAAATTTTCAGTAAACATTTGGGATTTGGGATAAAGGGCAATCAGAATAGAAGAGAAAGCAAAATACAAATTAATTCGTAATCTGAGAAATGAATACAATGTATACATAAACTGATAAATACTGCCTCTAGAGGTCACTAATTCCAAGGACTGGTTAGTTGTTTCTACCTAAATAATTACAGGACGTTCTGATATATGCTTTCTTCTTGTGATCAGTTTGTTCTGGCAGACTCCAGCAAGCACTTGCCCTTGAAAACAGTTCAGCAGGAGAAAGCTCCGAAGCAATCACTTTCCATAAACTAGCCACATAATAAGTGCGAAGACAGCAACAATCACTGACAGGACAAGCACCAGGATACAGATCTTCTTGCGAGATTTTTTCTGAGAAGAGAAATGTGTGCAGAAGATACTCATGAAACAAGTAAGTAAGATTTTTTTATTCCAAGAGTGCTTCATAAATCTGCCTCCTGGTAATTCAAAATTAACTCTACCCATGAATAAATAAATATGCAGAGACCTGCCCAAAATCTTAACAGTTACCAGAGCTAGGCAGTAGTGCAAGTTTTAATTCCAGGCTCCCAAATACAATTTAGCTAGGCATTATTTGCAATAAAATAACTTATTTGTGCATGTGTATATTAATAAAGGTTTTATACCTTTTATAAAATTTTATGTTTGTTATAAAAAATACAGACAGGCAGAAAGAAGATAATCCCCCACAGATAAAGCTGCTGACATTTTGATTATATATCCTCCTGACCTTTTACCTATACAAATTGTTATTTCATATAATTGGGATCATACTGTATGATGTTTGATGTTTTTCTCAC
Source organism: Artibeus jamaicensis (assembly GCF_021234435.1). Classification (NCBI taxonomy): domain Eukaryota; kingdom Metazoa; phylum Chordata; class Mammalia; order Chiroptera; family Phyllostomidae; genus Artibeus; species Artibeus jamaicensis. Next base: position 14,368,228 of record NW_026522057.1, read on the forward strand.
TTAACGTTTTAACATAAAAATTTTATTATAAACCCTTCATAAACACCTCTTTTAATTCCCATATAACACTGAGTAGATGTAGATGATTTACTTAATTATTCCTTTGCTGTTGGATACTAAAGTCATCGTTCAGTTTTTAAAAGGAAACACTGTTGTTAAATACAAATTTAAGAATATTCCAAGGTAATACGACTATCCTAGGAACATGAAAAATGACTGAAATGCCATTTATTTCTAAAAAGCCATGCAATGCCACACTGAGAAATGAGATGAACCTCATTCACAGTATTTGTACACAGATAAAGACCCAGATGAGTCATAAAACCAGTTTCAACTAGTATATAAAAGAATGTCACTTTACAGAAAGTAAAACAGTCAACCCCTGTTTATTCGCAGATGAAAAAACCCCAAAATGATAACCCCTACTTACTCACAGGTAAATAGCCCTCAGAGCTGATCCTACATCCACCCTCTATGGCAAAGTCAACAGAAAGTATCTGCAAAGTCCTACTTTGTATCAATTGTTATCTTAACTGAAACAAAGTTCAACTGTTTAGGATATAAAATTAGCCTTCGACCACATTTAGGTATCCTGCTAGCTTATGGGGTTAGTTCTGTAGCTAACAGGCTTTTATATAAGTTTATTCAAGGTTTGATATCTTTTTGTTGATCTCTCTGCAGAAGGATATACTAAAAATGGAACTGGGACTGCAATTATGTCTTCTTGCTTCTGACGGAAGCCTAAGCAAAGGGCTGCAACTGTTCTCAAGGTGTTAGTTCATCCCAGTGATTTCCAACCAGTGTGCTACAATTTGTAAAACATGCAACACCTGACTATTTAGTCAGAGGCACTGACCTCTTTCCCCTTAGTTTGTCAAATTAAAAAACATGAGAACCAAAATGACAACAGCCATCCAGTGTGAATGAATAGAAATTATACTTGTATTTTTGACAGGTCAGCAACAAATATATTTTTTGGTGTGCCGCAAAATTTTAGTGATTAGTTTATGTATGCCAAGAAGAAAAAAAGGTTGAAAATCACTAGTATATTCTGATAGCCCATAAAGTTTGTGGCACAGAGTGACTTTCTCTGGTACCTTCTTTTACCTGATAGTAAGCAGCTCGCTGTAACTGGTCAGTGGCTCTTTCCACATGCACCTCTGAGCTTTCCACATTGGCTTCTATGCTATCTGCAAAAAAGGAGGGCAGTGGACGTTTTACCAAGCTCTGGTGTTTCAAGACTGCAAACTGAACAAACTTATGATGGGTCCTGGTTTCACCACCACCACTCCAACTGTCCAGCCACGAGATCAAACGTTACTAATCCCGTAAGAAATACCTCTATTCTTTGGGAATAAACACTGAAGTGTGTAGAGGGAACGGTTATGAAGTATGCAACTTACCCACAAATGGTTCAGAAAAAATTATGTATATACATTTGACAAGACAAAAAATTCTAAGGTTTTCTAAATTAAAACTATAAGTAGCCACAGAGTAAGAGAAAGAGACAGTTAACCTGTTAATAGCCACGGACCAGCTCTGACAAAAGACTGCTCACATTTATGTATATCTGTTGGAATTTAGTTTTAATTTCCAGATGGCTATTTCTATAATGATCTAAAAGAGAGAATAGCCAGGTGCCATAGAGCCCCAGAAGCCTCTGCTTCTTATTTACATACAAACATTCCAACCAGCTGCCCACAGCTAGTTCACAAGTGTGGACACTTCTTATTTGCAGACTGTACCGCACCTACCCCAGAACTGACCTTGCTTCACCTTCTCCCATCCCCTTTGTCTACAGCTAATGTCATCCTTTCAGAAGGGCTGCCGTCTTTCTCCCCACTATCAGATACAGAAACGCTGGCAGAACTCCAGGATGACAAATGTGTTGTCTTTCCTATCTAGCCATGCGGCTGGTGGTTTAGACTCCATGCCCCAAGGCTGGTCTTTTTTTGCTAGCAGTGGCCTAATAAACCCTTTTCTTTTCAAAAGGCTTTCAGCCATGGAAATTAATTTTTTTTGTTTAACACATTATATAGAGAGAAAGAGTGAGAGCAAATAAAAAGCAAATGAGATATAATGTTAACAATGTTAACCTCTTAACAAGAGGTTAAGTCTGGGTAAAGATCACAAAGGAGTTCCTTGTAGCATTTTTATTTTTGCAACTTTTTATGAACTTGAAATTATTTCCTAATAGAAAGCTTAAAAAGGGACTTATTAATCCCAAAATTACGAAAGTTTCTAGAAATAAAGCTGGGAAGCTCACGGCTATTTCCCTCAACAGTAAAAGACTTACCACAAGGCTATGGCAAGTGAATGGAGCTGAATACCCATTGAGGCCTCACTTTAACTTCTACATTTGACGACATAAGAAAAATGCTAAGAAACTGAACTTAATTTGTAAATGGCTTTCCTAAGCCACATTTTACTGACTTCTTTGCACACAAATACTACTGACTCACCTTGAGTTAAAGGTATTAATAATACATACCAATCAGGTCACCTTGATCATGGATCATCATAGCTAAATCTTTAAATATCTGATTGACATCCAAAATGTCAGCCTAAGGAACACAGAAAACAACTAACATTAAGCACCATGTCAGAGATTCAGCTCCTCTGCTTACCTAAAGTTACTAACATACCTAAAGCTATTAACATAACACATGTGTTTTTAAGGCTTATAAATCGTATACAAGTATTAGCTACTATTAACTATTACTTAATTGGTCCACATGACAACCCAATGAGACATGCATTATCTCCATACTATAGAAGAGAAAATTGGGGCTCAGAGAGGTTTAATGACTTATATACTAAGGTCTCACAGCTAGCAACTGGCCAGACTGAGAATTAAAAGTTCATGATGTTTTAATTATGTTACTATGCCTCCTTTATATTTAAATTAATCATTCAGTAACTCTATGAAGTAAGTATCTTTGAGGATAATGGGGCTCAAAGAGGTTATGTAACAAAGCATCACAGCTAGGATTCTATTTCTAAAGCCCAAGCTCTTTTTTTCCTTAACTTTAAAGACATTTGTCATACTTGGGACAGTCTCCTAGTTGCTGTGGATACAAAAGAGCTTAATAGCTGGCTGGGACTTGAGGGGATTAGCACACAACAACATAAATAAGAAGGGCTTTATAAAGGAAATGACTAATAAATGGTATATAGAACATTATGTAGAGCAGACTTAGCAGAAGAAGTAGGACTTGAGTTGTGCCTTATCACTAAAGAGAAGCCATACAAAAAGAAAGGTAACTGTATTATTAGAGCAAATATGCCCAGCTTGGCTGTAACATAGATATGTATTTGGTCTTCAGCCCATTCCCTTTACAGAGCTCCTTAAACCTTTGGAATTCCCTAAGTGATCAAAGAGAAAGGTATCTTCTGTCATTTATTCATAACAAGCCCCATTCAACAACACCAGAGTCTATTCTAAAGACTTGACTTTGAGGACCTGTCTGGTATGACTCAGTGGGCTGGGCATCATCCAGCAAACCAAAAGGTCAAGGTTCAGTTCCCGATCAGGGCACATGCCTGGGTTGTGGGCCAGGTCCCTAGTTGGGGGCGTGGGAGAGGCAACCAATCAATATTTCTTTTGCCCACCAATGTTTCTCCCTCTCTTTCTCCTTCTCTTTTCCTCTCTTTAAAAATAAATAAAAAAAAAAAAAAAAAAAAAAAAAAGACTTGACTTCTGGATAGCCTAAGGATAGGGGATAAGTTACCAGGGGAAACAATCCTGTGATTAGGTGGTTGGGACTTTCAGCCTCAGTATGGGGAGGGGAGAGGAGGGGAGGGGTTCTGGAGGTTGACTCAATCTTCAGCGGCCAATAACTTAATCAACCAAGCCCACGAAATAAAGCCTCCGTATAAATCCTGTACATTGGGCTCTGAGAGTCCCAGGCTGCTGAACACACGGAGGTCCTGGGAGAGCGGCACACCTGGAGAGGGCATGGGCGCCCTGCCTCCTTTCCCGCACACTCTGCCCTAGTGTCTCTTCTGTTTGTCCATTCGGAGTTGCGTTCTTCTATGATAAACCAGTAACCTAGCAAGGAAGCTGTTTTCCTGAGTTCTGTGTGCCACTCTAGCAAATTAATCAAAACCAAGGAGGGTGTTTTGGGACCCTCCAAGTTAGAGCCTGTCAGTCAGAAGCACAGGTGACAATTTGGACTTGCCCCTGGCATGTGAAGTGTGGGAGTGAACTGAACCTGTGGGAGCTGGCGCTAAATCCCCGGAGATAGGGCCAGAATTGAGTTAAGTTGTAGGATAACCAGCTGGTGTGGCAACATTGCTTGATGTGGAAAAAAAACCCACACCTTTGGTGGCCAGAAGTGTCAGTAGTGTAGTGGGACAGTGCGGGAGACACACGAGACTGTGTTGTTTTTCCATTAGAACAGGGTTGGCATGTCAGACATAGGAAATAACTGAACATGAAAATTGAGCCTGGTTAAAGAATTTGGAATTAATTCTGTTAAATATGAAGTGCTCCTTACATCCCTGACACCCACTAAGTTACAGTGCTTACCTTAGCTCATTATGTCTCACTCCCTACTGTAATAGTATTTCTGATGTTAGAGAGCCAAGTTGATGATTAATACCAGCAGGTGGAAACAAGAAAGATACGATATCTTTGGAGGAAATTAAATAATCAAACTTGAGGATGAACAGTCTCATTTAAGACCAGATACTGATGGGATCCAGGGCACAGTGGGTCTCAACCCTGACTGCATATTATCATCTGGAAAATTAGAAGAAAAAAAAATCCATGCTCAGGGCCTCTTGTGATTTGCCCATTTTTAATCTATAAAAGACAGGAGGTTCACATAGTCCAAACTAATAATTGGTATGTGGAGGATGAGAGCTAAGGCATTAAAAAAATTGCCCAAGTGATTCTAATGTGCTGTCAGGGTTCAGAGCCACAGGTGAAGGTCAAGGAGGAGCTCAAAGTTTCTCCTCTTCAACCTTCTTTTCCCTACTGCCCCATCAGGGACAGCAGTCTGCTGGTGTAAGGATGTTTTACTGGTCACTGTGCAAAATTAAAGTTGGAAACTCAGGTAAGAAAGGCCCTAATATCTCTCTTTCAACCCCCACCTAAAAACTGTTCCAATTTCTCCAACCCACTGAAATGCTATCCATAATTTAGAATTAGACTTTGGGATGCATGAAAAATGGAACAAAACTTTTGGCTTCCCTTTATTCTGAGCTACTCAAACTAAGCAAAGGGCTCCCTATAGAGCCCCACCTAACCTAGGGATTGGCATTGAGGTTTGGGGGCAAAGTCTTAATGAGTAAGACAGTACCTGTTTGCCTTGCTCTGTTCTCCATGCATATTCTCATGGACACATAGAAGACATGGTGATTGAGAAAAGGAATTGGGTATTCTTCGAAACCATGGCCAATTACCACTATAAGAGTAGTTCAAATTCACCACTGATTACGCTGAAACATAATATCCAGATCACGCAGTGACTCATTTCATGTTTTCTCATAATCACTGAGAGAAAAACTCAAGTGGATTATACAGTGCAGATACATGAGTCAAACAAAAAACATGACCTCTCACCTCCAGCTGCCGAATCGCCGTTTCCCTCTCTTTAATAAGTTCCAGATCCTGTTCGGTGATGGCCACTTCATCCTCCTGGCTCTGCATCTGGTTCCATTCCTCGTGGCTACAGGGCAACAAGCACTCTAGTTGACTCCTCTTCTCAAAGGTGTGCATGAGACACCTACAACATCTCTACTGCCAGAAGAGGCTACCCAAGGACAAACCCTCCAGTATCAATCAACACAAAGTCCCTTGGGGCTGCATTCTTCATATCCAGAGACCCTCAAGGGGCTGATAACACCAAGAAAACAAAATCCCAGCTTTCAGGGGCAAGACTGAGATGAGGCAGAATTATGAGGAATGGGACTCCATGCTGTTTCCATTTGGGGGTACACTCTGCAGTCTTGCTAGGGCTTGTCAGACCAGGAAAGCAGGCAGGGATTTGAGGCCAGTGAAGCACATCCTGGCCTGTTCTCTTCCGGGGCACTCTCAGAGTGCAAGCCATGCTATCTGGGGCACTAAATAGGAGAAGAGCAGGCTCAACGACCTGGCAGTCCCACAGAAAGACATCTCCTGGTTCCCAGAAATCTTAAGATTATGCTTTGGGTTAAATACCTCTTAAAAGAAAACCACAGTAAACAGTTGGTGAAATGTTATGTCTTCGGGTACCCTATTTAGGAGACAGGCATGGGATACATTATGCTAAACATGAAACACTTTGAAAATCCAGCATTAAGCATTTTTTTCCAACAGTATGCATAAATCATGTCATCTTGACATTATTTAAAAAATTTCCTTCATGTGCTAGAGATAGAAAGCTGAATTAATAGAGCACCCCTTTGAAGTGTTCATAAAAGATTCTGTGACTTTAAGCAAAACAAAACATATAGGCTAGTTGATATAAACAAGAATTATGTTCCTGTGGCATCTAATCAAGGTTATAAGGAAATGACATTGAACAAAATGGTGTTGAGGACCTACTATAGCTGATACAATTTGAAGAAGTTAATGGAGACATTTTTCAGATACAAACTGCTTTCTCCTAGAAAAATGAATTGTCTCCATTTTAGAGATGAGTAAACAGAGACCCAATAACTTTGAAAAATTAAAGATAAAATTATAAATATCAATTAGAGATAAAATGCTTTAGAACTCCTAAACTGTAGATTTGTGGTTTGATACTTATTCCTAAATGAGCCAAGCTCTCTCCCCAATACAGGCATCAGGGGATTCCTGGAATTTTTATTCACCTTGAAAGTATTCCTTACATAATTCAAAGACCTCAGAAAAACCCACAGTTTTGATGTTTTTGTTTTATTTGGTGGAATATAAATTACCCACACCAGGTCTCCCCTTATTTTTTCCACCTTTTTTTCTCATGGATTTTTAAAATTAAAAGGAATAGATTAGAATAGATTAGAATAGAATGGAATAGATCAGAATAGAATAGAATAGAATAGAATAGAATAGAATAGAATAGAATAGAATAGGAATAGAATAGAATCCTATCTCAACTAGCCAGCAGGTTGTCTGATAATTACCTGTCAAAAGAGACGAGCTGCTCCTCTCTTTGCCTCTCTTCCGCCTAGAAAGCAGAGGGCATTATTGCTGCTGATATCCAGAAACATGTCAGAAACACACAAAACAATAGTTTCCTTTAGCTAGACTGTAAAGAAGCTATATCCTTTGGCTCCAACCGGATCTATAAGGGAAGGCACAGGACTCTGGCAATCTGTCTCGACTAAGAAATGGGTGAGAAAGCAAATCTGCCTTCCAGTTTGGGCTCAGAACAGAAACTACACTAGACAAGATGGAGAGAATATGGGCAAAAGAAAGGATTCAATATGATAATGACCCTGGCTGGTGTGGCTCAGTTGGTTGAGTGTTGTCCCACAAACTGAAAGTTCTGGGTTCAATTCCCAGTCAGGGCACATGCCTAGGTAGTGGGTTCAGTCCCAGGTTGGGGTACATACGAAAAGGCAATCAATCGATGTTTCTTTCCTTTCCCCTCTCTCTAAAATCAATAAGCATGTCTTCAGAAGAGGATTAAAGAAATCCCTAAAGAGAAAAGTAATAATAAATAATAACCTATTTTAAAATTTGGAGTGAGGTAGACTATGGGGAAGTTGAAAACTTGAAACAAATATTTAGAACATATAAAGATTTTAAAAAATGGTGTGGTTCAGTGGATTGAGTGGTGATCTGCAAACCAAAGGGCTGCTGGTTTGATTTCCAGTCAGGGCACATGCCTGGGTTGTGAGCCAGGCCCCTGGTGGAGGGGCACATGAGAGGCAACCACACATTGAGGTTTCTCTCCCTCTCTTCCTTCCCTTCTCTCTAAAAAATAAGTAAATAACATCTTTAAAATAGGAAAAGAAAATGGACACTTACAGCATATTAGGTACTTAAGTAGCAAACTCACTTCAAAAATCAATCTAATGCATGTGTTCAATTTTGTAATTAAGAAACTAAGAGAAAAATGTTAAAAGAGAAATCTATTCCCAGTTTTAAAAAAGCTTTCCTGTTGTAATATATCAATAATTAAAAGGATGTTAAAATTTTTAATTTTCAAAATTCTACTCATGCACAGGAACACTGTGGGATTGTTTTTGAAATATTTTATTGATTATGCCATTTAAGTTGTCCCATTTTGCCCCCTTCATTCCCCTCCACCCTGCACACCCCTTCCCCTCACATCCGCCCCCTTTAGTTTATGTCCATGTGTCATAAGTTCTTTAGCTTCTACATTTCCCACACTACTCTTGCCTTCCCCCTATTTTCTCCTCATCGTCTATGCTGCTTATTCTCTGTACCTTCTCCCCCTTTCTCCTCCCACTCCCCTGTTGCTAACCCTCCATGTGATCTCCATTTCTGTGGCTACTCTCCTGATCTAGCTGTCTGCTTAGTTTGTTTTTGTTTTACTTGTTTTATTTTTTAATATATTTTATTAATTATACCATTACAGTTGTTCTATTTCCCCCTTCATTCCCCTTCACCCTGCACACCCCCTCACCCACCATTCCCCCCTTTAGTTTATGACCACGTGTCTCAAGTTCTTTAGATTCTATATTTCCCAAACTATTCTTGCTCTCCCCCCTATCTATTTTCTACCTCTTATCTATGCTACTTATTTTCTGTACCTTCTCCCCCCTTCTCCTTCTCCCACTCCCCTGTTGCTAACCCTCCATGTGATCTTCATTTCTATGGTTCTGCTCCTGATCTAGCTGTCTTCTTAGTTTGCTTTTGTTTAAGGTGTGGTTGTTAATAACAGAGTTTGCTGTTCTTTCACTGTTCATCTTTTTTATCTTCTTTTTCTTAGGTAAGTCCCTTTAACATTTCATATAATAAGGGCTTGGTGATGATGAACTCCTTGAATTTGGTCTTATCTGAGAAGCACTTTATCTGCCCTTCTATTCTAAGTGAAAGTTTTGCTGGATAGAGCAATCTTGGATGTAGGTCCTTGCCTTTCATGACTTGGAATACTTTTTTCCAGCCCTTTTTTGCCTGCAAGGTCTCTTTTGAGAAATCAGCTGACAGTCTGATGGGAACTCCTTCGTAGGTGACTGTCCCCTTATCTCTTGCTGCTTCTAGAATTCTCTTCTTCATTTTAATCTTGGGTGATGGAACTATAATGTACCTTGGTGTGTTCCTCCTTGGGTACAACTTCTTTGGGACTCTCTGAGCTTCCTGGATTTCCTGGAAGTCTATTTCCTTTGCCAGATTGGGGAAGTTCTCCTTTATTATTTGTTTAAATAAGTTTTCCACTGTGGCTGTTCCTCTTCCCTTTCTGGTACCCCTATAATTCAGATGTTGGAACGTTTAAAAATTTCCTGGGAGTTCCTAAGCCTCTCCTCATTTTTTTTGAATTCTTGTTTCTTCATTCTTTTCTGTTTGGCATTTTTTTCTTCCTTCTGGTCCACTAGATTAATTTTAGTCCCAGTTTTCTTTTCACCACTATTGGTTCCCTGTGCATTTCCTTTTGTTTCACTTAGTGTAGCCTTCATTTTTTCATCTAATTTGCGACCAAAATCAACCAGTTCTGTGAGCATCGTGATCACCAGTGTTTTGAACTGTGCATCTGATAGGTTGGCTATATCTTGGTTGCTTAGAAGTATTGGCTCTGGTCACCCCTGTTACATATGAGGGGTGGAGCCTTAGATGTTCCCCAGGGCAGGTCAATCCTGGTCAACCTAGGGAGGGTTGTGATGCTGTATGTGGGGGCGGGGTCAGAGAGGGAGCAATGGCACTTGTTCCACTGTCTGTCAGATTTTGGTCCCCTCTGCCACTTCCCACAAGCAAATTGGGCCCTTCTGGTTCCCATGTGGGTGGGCTTGTGTATGTTCTAGGACCCTGTGGACTTCTCCAATAAACTCTCCTGTGAGGCTGGGAACCTCTCCCACCACCTCAAAAGTTTTTCCAATCAGTGCTTTTAGGGTTTATTTCCCTGTGCTGGGGCCCTGGGTTGCGCGTCTCACTGGGTCTGCTCATTTTCTCTCTGCACCCAGGTCTACTAACCACTGCCTTCTCCTTCGGGGACCCCACTCCTCCAGCCATGGACTCGGCCCCCCCTTACCAGTCTGGATAAATGGTTCGTTGTTGTTGGACTTCTGTACAGCTCAATTTTCTGTCTGTTCTGGTTGTGTTTTTGTTTCTAAATCTTTGTTGTCCTTAAATTTGGTTGTGCAAGGAGGTACAGTGTTTCCACCTATGCCTCCATCTTGGCCGGAAGTGGATTATGTTTTTAATTTTTAGTTTATTCCCAGGTCAAGAAATAAAACACTAATAATGTCCTAAAGCTGACTTGAGTTCCCTTCTCCAATTACAACACCTTCCCTCTCCTTTAAAGTAACCGTTATCCTGACTTTGTGATAATCATTTTCTTATATTTTACATATATAATGATATGCATCTTTATCTAATATTGTATTACCTGATTTTGAACAATACATGAACAGGATTATATTGTCTGGTTTGTATTCTTTTCATGCTTTGATTGGATCACACCAGACTGTGCCATATCCGTCCCTGATGCTAAAATGTAACTGTGGTTTGTTTATTTTCTTTGCTGAATGATATTACAGTATATGAATATATCACAATGTATTTATCTATTCTACAGTTGATGGACATTTGGATGTTTCCAATTTTTGACTACTACAAATAATGCTGCCATGAACATTCCTGTACATATATCCTGATACCAGCATACACAGTTTTTTCTAGGGTAGAACTACTAAGTCATAAAGTGTATGTGTGTTCTGAAGTTACAGCCAAAATGGTTTCCAGTGGTTGTTTAATTCATACTACCACTAGCCAGGCAGAAAAGTTCCTGTTGCACTGTATCCATAACAAAAATGTTTGGTGTTCACAGAATTTACAAATTTTGCCCTTCTTTTGGACATGAAATAGTATTTCATTTGGGTTTCAATCTGCAATTCCAAAAGAGAGTTGCTGACAGCAAACTCTCCTTTGCCTGAAGATGTCTTTGGCCCTCATTCTGGATATCTACTTTCAATGGGTTTAGAATTCTATGTAGCCAGTATTGTCCTACAGAACATTAAAGGGGGCACTCCACTGGCTTCCACTGTTGCTGATGAAGAGTCAACTGTCGACTTAACTATTGCATCTTTAGAGTATTCTATTGTTTTTCCCTGGTTGTTTTTATGATTTTTCTCTTTGTCTTTGATGTTCTGAAGTTTCTCTTTTATGTACTAGATGAGAATTTTTATTTATCCCTCCTGGGATTCATCGGCTTCTTGAAACTACAGATTAGTCTCTCATTAGTTGGGAAATATTACCACCCATTTTCTCTTCAAATATCTCTGTTCTATGTTTGTTCTACTCTTCCTCTGTGGCTCCAATTAAAACTGTTAGATCCTCTCACTTCGTTCTTTATTTCTCACAATCTTTCTTCCCTATTTACCTTCTTAACCCCCTGTCCCACATGGTGGATAATACCTTCTAATCCATTTTTTATGTAAACCACCCATCCATGAAGTTTAAACTTCCATATTATATTTTTCAATTCTAGGAAATCTTTTGTCATTTTCCCAAAGCTTTGTATAGTTACCTGCTTCTTACAGATGTTTTCAAATCTTTCTGTTATTTCTTTAAACACAGTACAGTTGTTTTAAAATTCTAATAAGAGATCTTAGTAAGCCCTGACTGGGTAGCTCAGCTGGTTAGAGCACTGTTCCAATATCCCAAAGTTTCCATTTCAATCTCTGGTCAGTGCACATACAACGAGCAACCAATGAATGGATAAGTAAGTGGAACCACAAATTGATGTCTATCAATCTGTCTCAAATCAATAGTTTTTTAAAAAAGGAAGTCTTCATAAGTCTATTTCACCACACTGTGGTTTCTACTAGTCCTTGTTCAGGGTTGTTTCCTTGTGTACTTGGTTATTTTAATACTATGCTGCTTGCTCACACATCAGAAATGCTTGAGGGCATTGTTTCAGGGTTGGGATAAAGGTGTCTAACCAGAGAGGATTTCTATTTGCTTTTTCCTGACACCTAGGTACTCTACCAGTTCTGGACTACTTGAAGCTTAAGGCTTTTGCACCATTCAAGTGGTATGAATTTGTCCAGTCAATTTGCCTAAAGGTTACTTTATGGTACAGCTTACAGTCTGGATTTCTCCTCCCTCCCGCTGTCCTCTACCTGCTCAGCTCAGTGCTAATGCAATCTTTCTGCAATTCACTGGGGAATATGGTTTTTTAGGGCCCCGTTTAATTTGAGGAGCATCTTCCTTTAGATTCTCCACCTTGCATATTCACCCTCATGCCATGAGAACATCAACACTGAAGTTCAAGTTTGTCCTTAGTAAATGTACTCAAGGCAAAAACAATTTCAGTGCTCTGCTTACCTCCATAGATTCTTACCTCCCCTTAGATTTTGACCTTAAGATTTTCGTGGCTCATAGGAGCTTTTGAGAAGTTGGGTTATTACAATCTAGTGTTTGTTAATGCCTTTCAAAGAGAAGGCTAGTCCAAATAACCTACCCTACTATATTCTAAGAAATATAATTCTTAGAATTAATTAATTCTTTCTTCTTTTCTAAGTTTTTAATGAAAGGCCAGTATAATAAAAAGAAGTCACATATAACTCTACCTGTGATTTTTCAAAACCTTTGTGCACTTTCCTTTCTAGTCTTTGACCATGTAAAACATTATTTCTTTTACACAGGTTATATCAATCTGACATTTTCGCAGCAAGTAATGCCTATATTTATTATTTGGGGAGATAGTAAATAAAGACCAATGGTCAGAGAAAAAAAAGATTTAGGAAAGAACATCCTGAAATTTGCAAAGGCCTTCTTTGGGGAATAAACTTACAGAGAGTCGCGATCCAGCTCTTGCTCGGGCGATGCTCTCCTTTTCCTTTTCCGACACCCTTCTCTGCACAGCCTGGAAATTGTTTAAGGCTGCAGAGAAGTCATTCATGAGGCGTTCCTTCTGAAGTCTCTGCTGGCGCTAAGAAAATTAAACAAAAATTTGAAATTGCAAAGTCCAAATCATTTGGTTCTAATACCCATTAAAAGCAATATTATACCCCCTAAAGATTCCCTACTAGCAAAATTACTATGAAATAGGCTCTTCCTTAAATTAATCATTTTGTTCTTCGCTAACTCAAATTCCTGGTTAATATTATAGGCCACATCAGAATTTTCATTCTGACAAACCTGGGAACTGGGTGACATTTAATGTAAGGTAATTTCAGAGGGAACTGTAATTCAGAATTTTGGTTCCCTGGCAAAAATCAAAAGCAGAACAAATACCTGTGGGCTCAAACTGGACCCAAACAGAAATTGTTTTTTAATTAAAATGTTAAAACTATATTTATCTATGCTGAGTTCACAGCTTCTCTGAAAACCGTAGAGTCATTTTCCTATGGTGATATTTTAAATCTTTGAGATCCTGAAAACTAGCTTGTATAGTTACAAGCTACCTTAAGTTAAGCTTACTAATTCCATGTCTCAAAAAAAGCACATACTGACATCACTTGCTCTGTGCTGAGGTCAGAGAAGTAAAAACTCACCCCTCACCTCAAAGAGCTTCCACCATGTATTTGTAGATAAAGGATACAGACATACAAATAACAAGTCATTATTATAAACGACTGCTTATCTAATCAGTACTGTAGGAGTTTAGACGCAGGTATAATCAGTAAGAACCCAAGGGGTCAAAAAGGCCCCAAGAGGAGGTGGGCACTGGAAGAAAGAGTAAGGAATGGACAAGCAGAGAGGGCTGGGCAAATCCAGGCAGGAGAACAGTGTGAGTGAAGGCATGGCGGTAGAAAGGTGAAGAGGATCTAAAAAGAGAATAGTTTGGCTGGAACCAAAGGGGTTTTTTCCCCACAAGAATAGCTAAAAGATGGTGTGGAAAGGCAGGGAAGGGGTTGACTACAGCAGGTTTTAAAGTGCCAAGCTAATGAGTTTGAGACTTAACTTCTAAAGAACAAAGAATAGGAAACATGATGGGTACAAAATGACAGCTTAGACAAATGAGTCTGTGATGGTGTAGAAAATGGAATAAGGAAAGAGTAAAAAAATACTGCAATAGTCTAGGTTTAAGGATAGAAGGATGTGGTATCTGTCAGTGATGGGAACACAAAGGAATGAATTTAAGAAGTGTTATGACTTAGTGAGTGGTTATAGGGGAAGGGGGCAAAGTCAAGAATGACTCAGATTTCACACCTGAGAAGGCGAGAGTAACAGTGAAAGCAAATTTAGAAATAAAAAACTTTTTTTCCTTTTTCTGGGATTTTTACTTTTTCATAAACATTGTAACAGTCAGAGTGGAAAACATCATTCCTCAATCTCACTGTCCAAGAATACTATCTTTTAAGTATATTATAAACATTTTCCATGTTACCATACTCTTCACAATTTTGGTCGTTGTTACATGATACTTCATCAAGCTGATATAGTCAATTTTATGCAAATATTCCTTCTATATTGTTCCCACTTTTTAACTATTGTAAAAGCTAAAATGAGCCCTGCTATAAGAGCTAATATTTACACACTGCTTACCATGTGTTTGTACTGATGTAAGTACTTAATATAATAATTCATTTAGTCCATGCTAGAACCTATATTAGTTAGGTACTATTTAGTCCCTATTTTACAAATCAGAAAACCGAGACCAGAGACTGGTCAAATAATTTGCCCAGGGTCACACAGTAAGTAGAACAGGCAGAATTTAAACCCAGGAAATTTGGCTCCAGAGTACATAGTTGTTGTTTTTTTATTGTTGTTTTTCCTCAGGACAAACTTCGGTGAGTGGATATTAGGTCGAAAGGCTCAAATTTTCTATGACAACATGTATTGCCAGTCAGCTTAGTTAAGGGGTTTGAGTGAAACAAGAGGAATTCGGTATAAGACAACACATTAAATTTCAGATGAAGGCAGTACATTTAAAAGGAGAGCTCAGAACAGGAACTGGCAGTAGAGGCTTAGAGGCTGGAGCTGGAAAAAGACCTGAGGGTCATGTTCATAAAGATGACAGGAAGCTTATAAAAGTAGATAGGACTCCTGAGGGAGAAAGCATAGAGTGAGAAAATTGCAGGATCAATGGCAGAGCTGCAGACTCAGAGAAGGAGAGTGAGACTCAGCCTGGGGTAACAGAAAAGAGGCCAGAAAGATCACCAGAGTGGGGGCACAAAATGGAAGGGAATCACGGAAAAAAGAAAGTTTCAGCGGAGACAGGATGGACAAGAGGACCAAATGAATCAAAGAAGAAAAGGGAGTAAGAACCAAAAAGACCCAGACTTAGCAGCTAAAAGATTGCTGATGATAGTACATACATATGAAAAAAATACTGAAAATAGAATGTATGGTTTGATGTATAGGACAGTAGCAAAAGATGGCTAATGCAGCTAAGGTGAATTAGATGAAGAAAGATGTGAAAAGGAAAAGAGAATTCAGCACAATAGGAGGAAGGGAATTATATTTCACCAGAGATAGTGTATTTGCAGACCTATTTCATATTTTTAATGATCCAAGATAATGGAAGGGAACAACTGCATGCATAATCCGAAAATAACTTCTGTTTGATTTTGGAATACATTAGATCCTTTTTTTTATACCACATTTAACTTTCTATTTATATTTTGCTTAGGATACTATTTAACTCTTAAGTACTTTCAATACTCTGTTTGCATCAGATGCTTAGACTCCTGTTTTCCAACTACTACTATCTGCAAGTGTGTATTCCCTAAGTGCACAGCTGGGAGGAGGCGAGGGGTAATTTTGGAACAGTTCAGAGATATTGGATGGCAAGGAGGAATCTCTCCATAACTGAAATATCAGCATGAGTTACAACTAAAACAAACAGCACACAGATGGATAACCAAAGGGTGATTACATGTAGATTACTTTTTATCTTAACTACTTTGTAGCAGGATGGGAAAGCATCTAGTCTTGGATCTTTTCCTTTGTGCAAGGAGCGCCCAAACTCTAAAGACAGAATATATATACTTCATTAAATGGCTTACCATGGATAGGTTAAACTAGTGATCTTCAAACTGTTTTGATGGAGACACACAGTAAGAATGCAACATCTTGATGCAGTACCATATACATAAATATATATGAAACAAGTTTCATGTAACGATAACACACTCCATTTCTATTATATGTCAAAATGATGATGATCACAACACACTAATACTATTTTATGCTCCAGTAGCCACAACTCACAGATAACCCCTAGATAGGGAAGTTGTAGGCTTCATCTTTAGAGCCATCAGAGATGGGACATCATCATTTAAACAGTTCAATAATAAAAAGCAATATAAGCTAAGTGTCCCCCATCAATGGTACAGAAGCTAAAAGCAAAATGGACTCACAACAGGTTTAGGTAGAGGATGGTTTCTTTTTTCCCTAAAAGAGAAAGGATTTGGGATAGACCACAAATGACAGGTAAAAGAATTAAGCCACAAAGGAGGAAGCACATCAGGAAGCACAGCTGACATTAGGAATGTATGAACAAAGGCATGGCATTCCAAGGAAACCAATGAATCCAAAACACCACTGAATCCAGTGTGTATTTTTAAAGGATTTCAATGGCCACTGAATAAATGACTTAAAAAGAGAAATCTTTTTTTCTGAGCAGTTCTTCAAGCTGAGACCTATGAATGCCTCATGATGGGGCATGAAGGTAACTACAAAATATAAAAGACATACAACAGAAGTATAGATACTGGATACAAAACAAACTAGCATCAAGCCTGAAAATGTAAAGCTGCTAATCAAAACCTAAGCTCAAACACTGAGATTCTCCTTCAGTTAAACCTATTTTATTAATATATTAATACGTTATTACTAATAATAGCAGTAGCTACCACATACAGAGTACCTACTAAGTGCCAGGTACATTGCAAGATCTGGTGCATGCATTCTTCCTCTTGTCACAGTGGCTGCATTTTCCCATTTTAGTGATAATGGGAATAAGTGATAAGTTGAGGTTTAGAAGTCTATCTGTACCAAAGGCGAAGTTATTTGTGTTTTACACACTATCTTCCCATTAAAACAGTGTCCTTTCCTATTAAAAAACAAAGCAATACCTACCTGTTCCGAAGTAGATAAGGGAAGGGGCAAGGTCCCTAATTCCTTCAGTAATTCATTTGTTTCCTTGGCAAGCTGATTTGTGGAGTGCTGTAACTGCTGCCTAAGAGACAAAAGACATGTTTCAGGATGTTATCACATCTTGAGAGCTGTTATAATTAGTATTGGCTTGTTCTGGAGTGTCTCACAAAGCAGGGAATGAAAGGACACCTGAAGAAATAGATTCCTAGATGCCCGGTTCACAAAAAAATTCCAGAACTACTACCCAGTCAAACCCACTTCAAGCCTTCTTCACATTACTGAGTAGAAAGAACCTGCCTCAGTGAGACCTGCTGATCAGGTATTTTAACTCTTTGGGAAGAAGAGAAAAGCATATCAGCAGTTCTCATAGAAATATAAGAAGAGCGACTGCCCCCACAGCTAAATCTAAGAGTTTTAACACACCGAACTCTCTCACAAAACTCTCATGCTGAGTTGCCCAGGGGCTCTGCCAGGCTACGGTCACAGCCCACCACCTACAGACAGAACCTTGGCACTGGTGGTTGGATAAAATGTGCTCTTGAAGCACAGCTCCTACCCTAGAGAACAACCTCCAAAGAGCTGTCCCCAAGTTCTTGCTTAAAGCTGGTGCTTTTTCACCTTTACCCTTAAGTCCCTACTGGTTCTTTATACTTTACTTTCTGGTTCTTCCCTCTAAAAACAAAAAAGTCCTACAGTGTATAAACACATATAAAGAGTACAGGGGAAAGCCCTGGCTGGTGTAGCTCAGTGGATTGAGCGCGGTTCGATTCCCAGTCAGGGCACATGTCTGGGTTGCAGGCTGGTTCCCTGCAGGCCAGTTCCCAGCAGGGGACGCACGAAAGGCAACCATACATTGATGTTTCTCTCCCTCTCTCCTTCCCTTCCCCTCTAAAGAAATAAATTTTAAAAAAAAACCACTTAAAAAAATAAATAAAAATAAAAACAGTTAAAAAATAAAATAAAATAAAGAGTAGAGGGGAAAGGACATTAAAGAGGAAAGAATATGTAATATACCAGGTGGACCTGAAAAGTAGTGGAAATACAAAAGAGCTCCTGTCAGTCACGGTGTCCTCTGTTATCTGGCCATTTCTACAAAGATGTTAAGGGAGGACAGAGAAACCACACTATTAATTATTCTTTTTTTTTCCCCACTGCAAAGGAGACTCTGAGATAAAAAACAAGGGAGTCCAAAATAGGAGGGAGTCAATCAGGGGCCTGCACATCCCGGAGAGGACTAACATATCCAAAGGTATTTCACATCTCCCTGGAAAAAGCTCAAAGTAATAAGTCATTCCTTCGCTTCACAACATCTAAAACAGGAAACAAAAATATTGTTCCATATATTTTACAGATGAATAGTAGAACTTTTAACAGGAGAAATGTACTCAAGAAGGATGTGATAAGAAGTACCAGTCTATTATTCTCAGGCTCCTCTGGGGTCATCTGAATAAATTTTTTCTAATAATGTGTACAGTTGGAAATCCCACTAGATAAGATGACCTCTGCAGATTGTTGGGAATCCTCTGCCAACAAGAAAGGTCACTTTAGGCAAAATACAGTTTAAGAAAGTTAGGGGTTCCCTTCTCTATTTCCCTAAACTGCTCTGCTAAACGGCCCAAGGAAAGAAAGAACCTGCAGGGATCAAGGACTTTAAGACGCAGCGAAGACCACAGCCCATTAATATACTTTGTTGCCCCCCTGCTAGATCCACCTATCACTTCATGTCCCACTACCTCTCATCCTGGCTTCACAGGCCTGGCACCTAAGCGTCCATGCAGCAATGGCACTGAGTCCTCGAAGGGCCCTCACAAAACCCAGCCTTGCCAGGAATCTACTCACAGATTTTCCTGTAGTTTGGTGGAGTCCTGTTTAGTTCCCAGTTGGCTCATCAAATTCTTGATCTGGGCAGCTGAGGAGAGGAAGGAAAAAAAGGTTAAAGAAAAACAGATTCATCATGAGCACCCTAAGATCAGCAGTTTTTTTCTACATCCTGAATAAGTACATGCAAATAACAATGCATGCTATGATCAAAACCTTGGCATATACATTCCCTTAAATTCTGCAGTTCACCTTTGTCCTGTAGAGTATGTCTTTAAAGTAGAAGATGGTGGTTTTATTCATCACCCCCAAAGAACTTCCAAATTTTTTCAGATTTCCCAAGGCACTGAATAAAAATTTAATCACATTTAAAAGGGCCTCAATACTAAATATAGGCCCTGGCCAGTGTGGCTCAGTTGGTTGGAGCATCATCCTGTACACTGAAAGGTTGCAGATTTGATTCCTGGTCAGAACATATATCTGGGTTTCAGGTTCAATCCCTAGTCAGGGCACATATGAAAGACAACCACACTGTTTCTCTCTCACACTGATGTTGTTTTTTTCTTGCTTTCTCTCTCCCTCCTCCTTCCCTCTCTCTCTAAAAGTAATGAATAAATGTCCTTGGGTGAAAATAAAAATATAAATTAATAACAAATTTTAAAATAAAAATAAAGTGGCCTTAATACCAAATATCACAATAAAAACTACAATCCACTAGTACATAATGTTTTACAGCAAACATTTTTGGAAAAACATGTATATTTATTATTAATAAAAAGTTACCAATGTCCCAGTTGGTGTAGCTAAGTGGGCTGAGCACCAGCCTAAGAACCAAAGGGTAACTGGTTCAATTCCCAGTCAGGGTACATGCCTACATTGTGGACAAAGTCTGCGGATGGGGGCGTGAGAGGCCATCTATCTATGTATCTCTCACGCATCGATGTTTCTCTCCCTCTCTTTCCTTCTCCCTTCCCCTCTCTAAAAAATAAAATCTTTTAAAAATTATTTTTAAAATTCTGTATCTATGAGACTGTTTCTGTTCTGCTTATTTCCTTATTTTGTTTTTTAGATTCAATTTTTGCTAGATGTGTATATATTGCCATTTTATTGTTCACGTTTTTTACCTTTTCTCCTTGTGTCCCCCCACCACCCCGCTTCTTCAAGAACCTTTACTATTTCATATAATATTGGTTTGGTGGTGATGAACTCCTTTTTCTTCTCTGGGAAGCTCTTTAAGTCTTTTGATTCTAAATGATAGCTTTGCTGGGTAGAGCTATCATCATTTTGCTTTTCATCACTTTGAATAATTTCTTGCCAATCCCTTCTGACCTGCAACGTTTCTGTTGAAATACCAGCTGAGAATCGTAAGGGATCTCCCCTGTCGGTAACTAACTGCTTTCTCTTTCTGCTTTTAAGGTTCTCTTTGTCTTTAACCTTTTGCATTTTAATTATGATGTGTCTTGGTGTGGACTTTTTTAGGTTCATCTTGCTTGGGATTCTCTGCATTTCCTGGACTTGTATGTCTATTTCCTTCACCAAGTTATGGAAGTTTTCTGTCATTATTTTTTCAAATAGATTTTCAATTTCTCCCTCTCTCTCTTCTCCTTCTACCACCACCTGCCATGATGCAAATATTGGTACCCTTGACGTTGCCCCAGAAGCTGCTTATACCATCCTCATTTGGAGGGCTCTTTTTTCTTTTTGCTGTTCTGACTAGGTGTTTTTTGCTTCTTTACATTCCAAATCACTAATCTGATTCTTGGTTTCATCTATTCTACTGTACTATCAATTCCTTTAAATTATTCTTCATTTCAATTAATGTATCCTTCAGTTCTGACTGGTTCATTTTTATAGTTTACATGTCTTTTTTTAAGATGTTGAAGTTCTCATTAAGTTTGTTGAATATCTTATAACTATACTTTGAACTCTGCATCAAGTAGATTGTTCATCTCCATTTGGTTTAGTTCTTTTTCTGGAGTTTTGTTCTGTTCTTTCACTTGGGACACGTTTCTTGGTCTCCTCGTTGCGGCAGGCAGCCTCCCTGTGTTGTTGTTTTTTCCTCTATGTATGAGGTAGAGCTGCTTCCTGTCCTGGGCTTGGCAGAGTGGCCCAATGCAGTAGGTGTTCTGTAAGGTCTAGCGGCACAGCCTCCCGATCACCCAAGCTGGGCACTCTAAGTGCATACCTGCATATAGGCTGTGCACACCCTGCTGCTTGGTTGAGGTAAGGATTTACCCCCAGGCCTACTGACTGTAAGGACTGGCTATGACCAGTGACCACTGTGGAGGATCAGCTGTTCTGAATAAGGGTTGATGTGTGTAGTTCAGTTGCAATTCTGATGTGGTTGTGAGAGGATACAAGTACCACATTTACTTACCCCACCATCTTGACCAGAAGTTTCCTATTGTCTTTATCCACCTACAATAACATTCCTTTGGAATGTCAAAGTAATCTTTTCCAGACCCCTCAGGACATAGCCATTGCACCAGATTGTGAGACCACAGAACCCCTTCTTGTTATCTTGTCCAGAAACAACACATCTCTGTGTTGTAATGATAACTATCCTGTAAAGAAGTATGTGTCTCCCCCTTTACTTTTCATCCAATCTCAGAGATATCCCTGCTTTGCTTTCTCCCACATCTCTAATCTACCACCAGTGGATGTCACATAACCCCCCTGAAGTCTCCTCCTGTGATTCTGAAGTGTGAAATATGCTCTAAAACTGCCATTCTCTTGACCATTTGCCCAATCCACTGAGATTTTTATTCCCACCAACTGATATCATTTTTTATCAAAAAACTTCTTATAAGACTTTTTCTTAGAATGAACTTTCTTTCATGGACAGCTTCTAAGTGTGATGAGAAACAACATCTAATGATTAGGCAACATCTTCTAAATGACCGTTGTGTGACTCTGCTCCTAAATGGACACTGAACAGCCTACCCCTAGCAGTAGGCATCAGTTATTTCTCCTTAGCCAAAATAATCACTGTATCTAGATGTTTCAACCTCAAATTTATAGTCAAAAATATACAGGTTTATAGAACTTCAAAAATGATTTTATCTTATATCAGACCACACTTTTCTAGCAAAAATGTGACTCCAACTTTATAATGGAGATACAGGATTCACCTGATTACAGGAAGATGCAACCACTATAATTACTGCATTCTGCTAGTACAGCATTATATAAGGTGTAAATCATTTTTCACTACTAACATGTGGATTTTCCTTATTATCTAAGTCAAGTGGGAATCAGGATACCTCTAAAGCTATCAACTGACTGGCCATACAAATTGTTTATGAAAGAGGGCAGGCATTAGAATTTACTGAGCATTTACTATGTGCCATTGGGCTATATACTTGATATGGTATAATAAAAGGCCTATTTGGTCATTGTCACCATTTCCTGACACAAACCACCTAAGATCCTTGGGTTTTCCAGAGTGACAAGAGTGTCTCTTATTTTCCAGAGTGATAAGAGAGGCCCTGTGGAACACACCAAGTTTATGCTAACAAGGTGACTTGGGTGGGGCCTATAGGCCACCTTAGATTGGGTGTGGCTGGTTACCAGAGTGACCAATCGATTAGAAAGTTGGAACTTGCAGCCAGACACACAGACCTCAAACAGGAGGAACAGTGGGGGGAAGGGTGCAGATTAAGCTCTACAAAAACTCTTAAACTAGATTTGATGAACTTCCCTTTAGTGGAGACGTCGTCTTGAGCTCAGAGGTGGCAAGGTAGCTCAGAGCCCCTTCTTACATACCTGTCCTTGGCATCTCTTCCATCTGGCTGTTCCTGAATTATATCCTCTGATAATAAACTGGTAACCTAGTAAGTAAATGTTTTCCTGAGCTATGTGAGCCTCTCCAGCAAGTTAATGAAACCTGAGGAGGTGGTTATGGGAACCTCAATTTCTGATTTGCAATTGGTATGGGGTAAAGTCTTGGGGGAATGAGCCCTTACTAAACCCATGGAATCTGATGCTAACTCCAATAGTCAGTGTTGGAATCAAGTGAAACTGCAGGATACCCAACTGGTGTCTGGAGAAGCTGATTATTACTTGGAGTGTGGAAAACCCACATATCTATATGAGAAGTAAATTATTGAGAGTAGAGGAAACACAGGAGTGTTTTTCCTTTACACTTGATAAGTATGATCTTATTTGAATCAACAGTCACTTAAAAAAAAAGATTTTATTTATTTTTAGAAAGAGGGGAAGGAAGGAAGAAGAGGAGGGAGAAAAACATTGATGTGTGAAAGAAACAGTGATGGAATGCCTCTTCCTTTTCCCAATTGGGGGTGGGAGGGAGACCTGGCCTGCAACCCCTGACTGGGAATCAACAAGCGACCCTTTGGTTCACAAGCTGGTACTCAAGCCACTGACCCACACCAGTCAGGGCCCAAATTGTACAGTTCTGATCATGCAATTATGATTGGTTGGTATGGATGCAAATGAGGTTATTATTTGCATAATTTTGACTGAACAGGCAGGTCCCAGTCCCTTGGAGAAAGACTGAAACCAGGGTTCCCCTGCAGTGGTTGACTCAGACAGCATAAACAAGCAGGATGGGGGTGGGAGGGCGTAGTGCTGAGAGTTCAGTCTGAGGTTCTTCTGGGTATAGAGTACATGAGGAGCTCCTGTTAGCAAATGGCCATTAGGCAATTCTTAATAAAATTTGACCATGAGGAGTCCACCTCAGCACACAAATTACTTCTTGGGGTTCACAAGAGCTACAGAATTTATTCATTCAGAGTACCTACTCTACCCTGTTCTATCTATGCTCTAGGAGACATTTGCTGTCAATAAGCTTATATTTTAAGGAAAAGAGATAAATAATAGCATATAACAGGTAGTGATAAGTACTATAAAGAAATAAAGAGCCCTGGTTGGTGTGGCTCAGTGGTTGAGTGCTGGCCTGTGAAGCAAGGGGTCACCGGTTCAATTCCCAGTCAGGGCGCATGCCTGGGTTGTGGGTCAGGTCTTCGGTGGGGGGTGCATGAGAGACAATCACACAGTGATGCTTCTCTTCCTCCCTTCCCCTCTAAAAATAAATAAATAAAATCTCTTTAAAAAAAGAAATAAACACAGGTAAGGGTTGGAATGATAAGGGGTGGGGAGTGGGTACTACTTTTTATAGGGTGGTCAGAGAAGAATTATGACAAGGTGACATGGAGCAAAGGCATCTTAGAGGCAATGAAAGATCCAGCCATGTAACTATCTGGGGGGAAAGCCTTCTGGCAAAGAGAGAATTAAGTACAAAATCCCCAAGGCAAAAGCACTTAGCGTGGTGGAGGAACAGAGCAGAAGCCAGTGTGACTAGAGTAGAGCATGATAACAGAAGTAGCCAAAGAGGCAGAAGGGAGCCGGACTGTATAGGTCCTTATACACTAGTGCAGCGACTTTAGATTTTAGTGAAATCAGAAGCCACTGACGGGTTTTGAGCAGAATGTCATACCAAGCAGAATTCAAACCCAGGGCTAATTTCAATTATATTCTTTGTGCCACGTTATGTTCTCTCAAAAGGCTGACGCTTGAAGGAAATGGACTGTAGTGACAGAGGGCAGGCCTCCACCTCCAGTATTCCTCTTAGCCCCACCTTGCCTATCTGATGCCTCCTTAACTTAATAGCTCTCTGCTCTAGATAGGCTGAAGTCCTTGCTCTAACTTGCTCCCTCCCCAACTTTCTCCCACTTTAGACAATATTCCTGGGTTCACACCAGAGTCCAGCAGTGCACCAGGCACTCAGTGGGTATATAAGTAATTATTGATTAACTGAGTTAGCCTCCCTTTTACATCATGACACTTGCTTTCAAGAAGATGTGAATGAACACGAGCTGGCAATGAGATCAGAACTCTAAACCAGACCTGACCACTACCTAGGTGTGTGGCACAGCTCAAGTCATTTCATGTTGCTGGGTCTCTATGTAAGAACTGTATATAATATTCAGGTTTAACTACCATATACTGAATACTTACTATTTGTCATAGTACTTCCTATTTGTGTGGGTAGATTTTTCTTATTAAATCTTTACAACTCTGTGAGGACTAAATGAACTCTAAGTACTCCCACCGCTGCTGAATGATAAATTTCACTAATAACAAAGACACTCTAGTCTCAGAATGATGCTGTGTAACCAAGGAATGTTTTACCAAGCCACAGTTTGGCTCTGAGAGGCTCCGCCTGTGTACAGATGGGACTGGGCTGCCTATACGCCTCTGGAGGGCAGGGACCACATTCTACTCATTTTTGTATTTGCATAACCACACACATGCACACACACACCCCTCTAGAAAATCACTGGTTGACTACATGACACAAAAAGGTAGAGCTTACAAAAGTTCAAGGACACATTTCATTTTACTGACTATCTTTATGAAATAGAACATTCTCCTTAGAAACTATGGAGATATATCAAAGTATCAAGTTAATAATCATCTCTCAAAACTTACTAAATATCCTAGAGAGCAATGGGGATTTTATAGAATATGGGGAAAATCCATGAAAAATCAGCTGTTATTTCTATATTCTCATTTGAGAACTTTTTTTTCATCTGGATTGTTTTTTACTTCTTTCATTGAGATTAACTGAATTTGTGGTATGTGTAGCAAGGAGAGCACAGAGTCGGGGAGGTGTGGGGTAGAAAGACATCACAGGATTGTTTGCTAGCTAAGTACCAGAATCGATCTAAGCACCAGAATCGATCTAGGCCTCCAAGATACTTTCCTAAAAGTTTCCATCAAGACCAGGTATTAAATAGTTCAAATTTCAAATTATAAGAATAGTAGTTTATTGGAACCCAAAGCAGCAGAATTTTTTGCACACTACCCTCCATAACTACCAACATCAGGGATTTATTAAAAATAGTGTCTCAATGACCCAGTTATTTTACATCTAAGAATTGTATCCCTTAATAAACCTAAAGCACACATAAAAAATAGAGTACATATATACTTAATTTTCACTTGAATGGATTTAAAATGTCAAAAAGTGCCCTGGCTGGTGTAGCTCAGTGGATTGAGCGCGGGCCTGCGAACCAGACAATCGTGGTTCGATTCCCAGTCAGGGCACGTGCCAGGGTTGCAGGCAGGTTCCCTGCAGGCCAGTTCCCAGCAGGGGACGCACGAAAGGCAACCATACATTGATGTTTCTCTCCCTCTCTCCTTCCCTTCCCCTCTTAAGATAAATAAATAAAATCTTAAAAATAAAATAAAATAAAATAAAATAAAATAAAATAAAATGTCAAAAAGTAAAGTGATACTATTGGGAAAGATTTGTATCAAAATGAATTGAGTCTAAAATAGAGTTTTCTGTTCAACTTGTTTACTGAGAAAACTTTTTCCTAGGCATTCTAGTAAGTTTTTTACAACATTCTGGATGAAAATAATTAGGTATCTTCTATGAAACGCTACACGAGGGGTGGGAGGGAGAGGTGGAGGGAAAAGGCAGACAAGTGTACTTAACAACAATAAAATTAAAAAAAAAAAAAAGAAATGCTACACAATCCTGGAACCCAGATGACCAGGCCAAATGTTCTATGCAAATAATTTTTTTTAATCTTTACGGGAGCTTTATTCAGATGGCTGGCAATCTGAGAAGATGGCCAATTTTATTATTTTTCAAACAGGGCTTCAATTTCTCCTATAATTTTCTTAAGTTATTTATTTTTAGAGAGGGAGAGAAACATCAATCAGTTGCCTCCTGCATCCCCCCCCCCCCTGGCCAGGGACCTGTCCCACAACCCAGTCATGTGCCCTGACCGGGAACTGAACAGACCTCTCAGTCTATAGGCCAGCGCTCAATCCACTACGCCACACCAGCCAGGGTGACTTTTCATTTTTAAAAGCATGTCCTGGCTAAAACTTTTAAAAGACTACAAAGCAAATCAATTTATTTTACATCACAGCTAATGTCCACCTGGGAACTACTCTAAATTGAACACTCTTTATGTTCTTTTAGCTGAGCTTTAAGCAGAATCTGAATCTCCAAATGAACCTTAATCCAAATCAAAGTCTAGTCATAGTGGAAGCAAGTGCCATCACAGGTGGAAAAAAAATTCTCTTCATTTGACATCTAATACTCTAATTCAGTATTTTTTTTTAAAGTAAATTCAACAACAAAAAACCCCACATTATTTACATTAAAGAAAATGTTAGCCTGAGGTGATTATGACAATATCATTTTGTGTCTTATTCTGAAAATTAGGTTTACACTGTTTTCACATAGCTTCAATGAAAATGACCTGACTTATACAAATTCAGCACTGTATTATAACAGTAAAGCTCCAAACTAAACTGAACATATGTACTAAATATCAAAGGTTTATACCTAACATATGACAGTATGTAATGGTTAAGAGTACAGATTCTGGCCCTGGATGGTGTGGCTCAGTGGATTGAGTGCTGGTCTTTGAACCAAAGGGTCGCCAGTTTGATTCCCAGTCAGGGCTCGTGCCTGGGTTGCAGGCCAGGTCCCCAGTAGAAAGCATGTGAGAGGCAACCACACGTTTCCTCCTCTTTCTCCCTCCTTTTCCCTCTCTCTAAAAATATATAAATAAAATCTCTTTTTTTTTTAAGTACAGATTCTGAATCACAACTGCCTATGTGTTGTTATTCCTGGTTCTACTACTTCTTAACTTTTTGATCTTGAACAAAATGCTCCATTCCTCTGTGCCTCAGTTTCCTCACCTTAAAAATGAAAGTAACAAGAGAAGTCTCATGTGGTGGTTGTGAGGATGAGAGATAATATGAATCTAAATTTAGGACAGTGGCGCAGAAAGGACTCAATTAAGGATAGCTATCATTATCAAATGCGAGACCAAGTAAAATGTACTTAGCAATGATAAAATCAATTAAATACATATTGAATGCCAACTACATATCCATTGCTGCGCCAGGGTGTAGCTAACTACAGAGAAACACACAATGCATGGTCTCTCTATTCTCACAAAACTAACAGCGATGTCTCTAGTTGGAATGACAAGGTCAAAAAACATAAATTAATTAGAGAATACAGAATATAAGTGTTAAACTACGAAAAGAAATTGCCTGTAATTTTAAAAAAATGATAGTTAATATTTCCTAAACACTATGTTGCAGGCACTGTTTTGAACACACTACATAAATCACCTCATTTAATTCTCACAACCCTAAGAAATAAATATTAACTCCATTTAATAGCTGAGAATATTGAGAAATAGGGGGGTAAAGCAATAGGTTACCCAGCTAGTAAGAAGCAGATCTAGGATTCAAACTCAGGTAGCCTGACTCTTGAGCCTGCTCACCTAACTACTACACTGTAGTAGGACAGGGAACTCAACCAATAATACTACCATTTACTGAGTGGCTACTATGTGCCAGGCACTATACTAGGCACTTTCAAACAACCCATTTTGACAATACTGTCCATTTGACAGAAGGGGTAACAGAGAAAAAGGGAAAATAACCTGTTGAAGATTAACAGTGCACAGAGGAACAGAGACTCAGTAACAGATCTACTGACCCCTAAAGCCCATGCTTTCTGACTTCACTGTCAAAAGCAAAGGAAGGCCCTGGTTGGTGTGGCTCAGCGGACTGAGTGTCGGCCTGTGAACCAAAGGGTCGCCAGTTTGATTCCCAGTCAGGGCACATGTTTGGGTCGTGAGCCAGGTCCCCAGTAAAGGGCACAAAAGAAACAGCCAGACATTGATGTTTCTCTCCCTCTCTTTCTCCCTCCTCTCACCTCCCTCTAAAAATAAATAAATAAATAAATAAAATCTTTTTTAAAAAGCAAAGAAAGGCTTAGTCATAGGTGGCAGGATTTAAGTATAACTCAAAGAACTGTATAATTTGGATAGCTAGTGAGGTAGGGAAAGATATTACAGAAAGGAGGAACCGAACAAGCAAACACCAATGTTTAGGGATGTTAGAAAGCAAGTCTGACTACAGCATGGAGTGAGAGAAGTAGAAAATATGGTTAATTTGGGTTAAGATGACAGAGAGGATAAAAGCAAGGTAGAATGTTACGATATGATATAGCAAACAACAGAGAACCACTGTCGGCTCTTCAGGAGGTGAGTAGATAATAAAACAGGATTTCAGACATACTGCTGATGGCATTATCAGGATGAACCAGAATGGGAACAGAGGCACTGGGAGTATGCTGTTGGAATACAGATGCTGAGATCATGAAAACTTAATGAGGGTGGCAATGAAATAAAAAGCAAAGGGAAACTATGAAAATAACTTCGAGAGAAAAACATACAAAATTTTTTTTAAAGATAGACTTTTTAAAACATTTTATTTATTTATCTTTAGAGGGGAAGGGAGGGAGAGAAATATCAATATACAGTTGCCTCTTGGGCATCCCCTGCTGGGAACTGGCCTGCAACCCAGGCATGTGCCCTGACTGGGAATCGAACTGCGATCCTTTGGTTCGCAGGTCCGCACTCAACCCACTGAGCTACACCAGCCAGGGCTCAGAATTTCTTGATAATCAGTTTTAAAAGTTCAACTGCTTTTAATTTGTTTAGTAAACAAAATAATACCAATTAATTAGCAGCATTAATTAATTAACTAACAGAAATGCTGTTTTTGTATGACCTCCTTGGGACATGCCCACTTGAATCTCCTTTTTGAGTGAATTTTCTTTTTCCTAAACTCTAAGAACCCCCACAAGACTTGCAACCAGGGGAGCAAAGTGCAGCAACAGCTTGTCCTGGCTAACCGTCTGAATCCCCCTTTTCTCTGACCTTCCAGTGAACGGACAGCAGCCCGACCTGGGCTCCTTCTTTCCTAGAACATCTATCTGTAGGGAGCCAAAGCATCAAAGCCTCCTAGGCTCTCTCCTGTAGCTTCTTCTATCCTAGGGTTTTCTTTGTTTCACTGTCCCCAGCCTTCATAAACATATCTTCAAAAATCAAAATTAAAACAAAAAACAGAAATTCTGTTCTTCAATTTCTTCAGAAATAACTTGGAGGCTATTAGGTTTTTTCCTATATTTGCCTCAGCAAATACCTGCTCAGACCTTTCATTCCACAACAGACAGAATCAAGCAGTTTCCCTCTGTACCAAACACATAACTGATAACAACTCTTTGTACCAAGCAGTGAACCTTAGCTGTACCTGTAACAACCCACTCAGTGACCTGCCATATTTCAGGCTGATATGCTCAGCTACTGCACACCCATGTCTGTCACTAAACAGGTAAGAAAAAAATAGCTATTTTCTCATATTTTCACTGGGTACAGGTTCTTGCAGGGTTGAATGGATGTGGGTATACATCTCGGCTCATGTTCAGAATGTACACTTAGACATGACAGCTATGGCTTAGAGAGGTTTGGGGGACAGGCACTAGCCTGACAGTACTAACTGGGTAGACAAAATGTCACCATACCAATTTCTAATTCCCAATTTCTCACCAAACAATCCCAAAGGAAGAACTCTAATTCATATTACCTAGGGTTTTCTTTGTTTCACTGTCCCCAGCCTTCATAAACATATCCTCAAAAATTGAAATTAAAACAAAAAACAGAAATTCTGTTCTTCAATTTCTTCAGAAATAACTTGGAGGCTATTAGGTTTTTCCTATATTTGCCTCAGCAAATACCTGCTCAGACCTTTCATTCCACAACAGACAGAATCAAGCAGTTTCCCTCTGTACCAAACACATAACTGATAACAACTCAATAGGGTTATCAGGGTCAATAAGATGTGGTAGGTACCACATAGTACAAGGAAAATGCAGCAAGAGTTCCAAGATGGTAGAAAACCTCATTCATTCAAATCTACTACATACAATTTATCAAGCATCAAGACCCTACATGATATGATCCCTGGCTACCTCCCTGACCTTATACTCTCTTCTCTAACTGCAATCAAGCCAGCCTCCTGGCTATTTGACACTCAAAGATCTTTGCTCTTGCTATTCCCTCTGCCTAGTATGCCTTCCCCCAGTACTCACAGGGCTCTCACCCTCACTTCATTCAGATGTCTACTCAAATGTTACCTCCTCAGAGAGGCCCTCTTGACCAACTTATCTCAAATGGCACACCCACCCTCTTTCTCTCCTCATTCTCTATTCCCTTGTGCTGCTTTTCCTTCATAGCACTTACTATTCAATATTATTTATATATGTGTATATATGTGCACTTGTGTGCGCACACACACACACACACACACTATCAGTGAAGGGATTTTGTCTTTCTTGTTCATCACTCCATCCCCAGCATGGAGCAGGTGCTCAAAGAATATTTGTTGAACAGTATATGAATGAATCTATCATATGCCTGGGAGTGAGAAAAGTACTAGAAATTTAAAGATGAATGAAGTCACGTCCCATGCTTCAAAGACACAAACAGTCTAGCAGAGAGACAGGCACATCACAAAAAGAAGTTCAACAGCCTCAGGTAAGCCCCATAGCTTCCTGTGCAGAGTTAAAAAGTCACTTGTGACTTGAAGTGTTAACTGCTGTAAAACTGTAATATTAATTAAAAATTTAAAAATGGCTAATTGATGATCATTAAAAAAAAGACCTGGTTTCAGATTCGGGTATTGCTATGTTAGCTGGGTAATCATTTATCTTTCTCAGCATGTTCCCTAATCTATAAAATTAAAATAATATTGGTAATTACAGGGTTGTTATAAAATTAAGATAATGCATGTAAAGAATTTTTCAGGGGGAGGGGGTATAAGGGAACTAAATAGTAATGGAAAAATATAATAAAGTTTGTATTTTTTTAAAGATTTTTCATACTGCCTGGCACACAGTATGTACCCAAATGTTAGTTATTAATGTAATTAATGGCTGACTCCAATGTCCCTTGAGCCCAATTCCCAATCTTGAATCTTATCAATTTTATCACCAAAGAAGCCTCTCCTATCATTTCCTTCCTTTTTATTTTCAGTATCTAACCGGTGTTTCTGACTGCAGTGTCTCCTTTTCAGTTCAAGATACTCATATTCCTAAACATCTACATCTACAACCCACAACATCTACATATTCCTAAAGAATTAAATCCAACTTTCCCCCGCCCCCCAGTTTAGCACTTAGAGCTCTTCCTATTTGGGCACCAACTTACCTTTCCAACTCTACTTTCCACTACTTTGTGGAGTCCACCACTCTGGCCAAATTAAATCACTCTACTTTTCTATATATACCCTATGCTTTCCCACTACAATGCCTTGTTCATTGTACCCCTTCCTGGAATGCCCTTCTGTTATTTATCATCAAAGTTCAAACTCTTTTCACCATCTTTCCAGACCTAGTTCAAATGCCATAATGCCTTCCTTGACCCTTCCCTACTGAAAATGATCTCACTTTCTGCTGAATACTTAAATAATGTTATTTATATCTCTTTTATAGCACTGATCCCTTTGGACTTTCTATATCGATTATGTCCTCCACAGAAACCCTTTTGAAGGAATCCATGCCAGTTCCCACAGTACTTACCACATTAACTGATACTCAAATATTATGTAGAACGATTTCACGAATAGATCTTAAAATTAAATTTAGCCTCAAAAGAAAACTTTTGGCTTTGAACCAGACTTTTTTTAAAATCTAACTTGTATTACAGCTCCCTCACAGAGAGAAAACGGAACATAAAGTACTGCTACATTTCCTAGCCAGGGGTCATATTAATTTTTTTTTAATTTCTGGATTAAACAGACCACATACTCTTCTTTCCACTATTGAATCACCCATTCTTGATCCCTTCCCATCAGAAACTTCCCACTTCTCAAATTCTACTTGGTGTACTTAAATTTAAAAGCAAAATGATACTCTGTTCTTTAAAAATACTGAAAATAACTGTGTTCAGGGCCAACTAGTTCCGCCTATTAACAGTACTGCCAAGCTTACAAAGCACACAATAATAAACAAGGATGATGATCACCATTTTTCAAAGTAAAGTTGCTGCTGCTCTCCTGTTTATAAGGCTGAGCTGATTCCCAGGCACAAGAAATAGCCTATATTTGACTCATTCGGCTAGTCTCACTCAGACATTACTTATAGGGGTGAAGTTTTAAGACAATGACCTTCTGAAATCCACCACCGGGCCATGGTAGTCTAACTTACTCAAGTCCCTGAGTTTCTCCGTGTATCAGATTTGTTCAAGAGTCGGTAAACAGTGAAGGAAAACAAAAGTTTCATCGGCTTGAAATACAAAAATATGTACAAATCTTTTGCTACAAAAGACAGAATAATGTGAATTGAAATGTTTATGGTGAATTCTCTTTGGTAAAACGGAAATGATCTCACCCCTCAAATACAAGTCATTGTATCTGATTTCCAAATTCATTAAAGGAAGAACTGTTTTTAAGTCACCCAAACATACGCCCTCTCCACTTCCCTTAATTGAAAGCTGCTGATTTCCAAGGAGCCAGAGCTGAGCAGAACGTAAACCTAATAATGTCTACATCAGTAAACAACTACCGATGCAAACTGGCCAAACAGGAAAGAGGTGGGGGGGCGGTAGCGTGGGGGAGGCGATGACAGGAAAATACTCGGCTGACCACTGCACCAAATCAACTCACGGATCTCCAGGTGACACACACACACACTTTCCCTCCCTGGGGCTGTCAGAACTGATGTTTTGGCCCCAACATCATAAGAGCATAACTCTTAAGGAGAGACTCAAGCTTCCTTCTAGCTGGGGTACGGGACCCTCGGGGAGCCTGGGCCTGACAAGACTCGGAGATTACAGCTCGCAGCCCCCAGAGTGGAAAGCCCGACACGTCTTCAGGTGAGGCCTTGGCCGCGCCCGAGACGGGCTCCGCGTCTCGGAAGCTTCACCCAGGCCTGTTCCTGGGTCGCCCCTCGCACCCCAGCTCTGTTCCCCGGCTTACTGGCTTGGCTGATACGCTGTATATTGCCGCTGCATGTCTGGATGATGCTGCTGAAGTCCCGAAGCTGGGGCCCCGAGGGCCCCGGGTTCCGGTACATGTCTAAGGGTCCGTAGGACATAACGAGGAGCTGAAACCGACTCGCCCGGTTCTGCGGTCCCACCGGAAGCAGCCACCAAACCGGACCACAGACTGACTGGGAAACCTGGAAGAGAAAGGGCGGGGAAGGGACTGAGGCTGCGTGCGCACTGGCCCCGCCCCCTCGCAGCGCGCACGCGTTCGCCCCGCCCTACTATACAGTGCGCCTGCACAGCTTGAACTAGTGCCGGGACCTGTAGCTGAGAGATTGGATGCAGTGGGCTGGGAGAATGCGTGTCGGAATGGTGGCGTCACACTGTTGGAGCTGGGACTGGACGAGTTGAGGTGACTGGCGGTACTGTTTCTCGCCAGGGCACGGTGACAGAAGGCAGGAATTTTCGATTAGCTAGATGATCTCAGCCCTAACACGTTCTATTCTGAGAATTCAGGTTAAAATATGGGAGTATTCGACTATGTTATAACTCATAGCTTTACCCAGACTCCTGAAATTCCTCTCTCTCTACTTCCACCTTCTGGCTTTGTTAGTGTTTGTGGAGTACTTTTATGGTTTACAAACCACTTTCATTTCTCCTCCCACCCCTTTTCTAATCAAAACCATACGATAATAATAATAATAATAATAATAATAATAATAATAAAATGTATCAAGCATGTACTATGTGTGAATTGTCACTGCAGTTCAGTTGTCCACAGGCTCTTTCACAGCAAGGGACCATGTTGTAACTTTTTACCTTTAGGATGGATAGTAAACAATTGATTTTTTTAAGATTTTATTTATTTATCTTTGGAGGGGAAGGGAAGGAGAGAGGGAGAGAAACATCAATATATGGTTGCCCTTCGTGCGTCCCCTGCTGGGAACTGGCCTGCAGGGAACCGGCCTGCAACCCAGGCATGTGCCCTGACTGGGAATCGAACCACGATTGTCTGGTTCGCAGGCCCGCACTCAATCCACTGAGCTACACCAGCCAGGGCGATTTTTTTTTTTAATTTTTAACTTTTTATTTTAATGTCGTTCAAGTACAGTTTTCTGCCTTTTACCCCCATCCCAGCCCTCCCCACCTTCCTCCCCGTTTCCACCCCTCCCCCTTATTATTGTCCATGTGTCCTTGATACTTGTTCCCCTTCCCCTTTTCCCCTGAAATTCGTTCCCCTCGCCCCTCTGGTCACTGTCGGCCTGTTCTCAATTTCAGTGTGTTTGGTTATATTTTGCTTGTTTGTTTTGTTGATTTGATTCCTGTTAAAGGTGAGATCACATAGTATTTGTCTTTCACAGCATGGCTATCGATTTTTTAAATGACGTAAAGTAACTGAACAAAGTAAGCATTATTATTTTTCCTTTACAACTGAGAAAATGAAGAACACAATTTGCTTTCATGAGGTTTGACTACAAAACCCAAATGCTAAACTAACTTCATTGTCATCTTGCTACTTTCCTAAAATGCATTCACATATTCCCAAATTCATTCTTCATCTAAAATCCCTGGCAAATGGCATCTTCATTTATATCCCAAACCAAGATTTCTTAGAGAACTATACCCTCAGATGATTTTAAATCATTTTAAGTCATTTGGAGTGTATGTCCTCGATGTTCCCAAAGAAGACTGCATTTTGTGAGCTTATGGTAAATGGAAAGACAAGGGTAGGATTTTGGTTTGGGAGATCAACATAGGGAGAAGTGAAGGGGAATTGGCAGTGTTTGCTTCCTGTGTTCTCCACCCCAACCCAGTCTAGCCTGCCTTGCCGATCTCTGGGGAATGACAAAGAGGAAGCTGTGTGCCTATATGGGTGGGAGGACGACGGACCCCCAGTGAGTGAATGAGCTTGCATTCAGCCTTAGTTTTTGTAAGTTAATCTATCTCTATTTTTTCTGGTTTTTAATATTTTATTTATCTTTACATGGGGAGAGAGGGAGAGAAATATCAATGTATGGTTGCCTCTCATCCGTCCCCTGCTGGGAACTGGCCTGCAACCCAGGCATTTGCCCTGACTGGGAATCGAACAGCAATCCTTTGATTCACAGGCCTGCACTCAATCCACGAGCTACACCAGCTAGGGCTATCTCTTTTTTTTTTGCTGGAGCATTTATAAGAGCATTTCTTTCTCTATAGAAAGGAACAGGTAACATTTGGGGGCTCTCACTCTGGTTAAAACCCTACCATTTCTTAGAATCCATGGTTTTATGTCCTAGCAAATCATGTAAATTGTTCTTTTTAACTGTAAAATAGTCTTGAGAATGTTTTCATTTACATTTGTCTCTGTAAAGTGAAGCTCAGCAAAGGTATTTTTCTCCTAGCAACTGAAGATACAGTGGTGGTTTTTTCATTTAAAGTAAATAGTGGTTATCCATCTGTTATCCTGTGCTATCTTGTCCTATTCCTTCATAACAATGTTTGTGCCTTGCAAATACTAGATGTCAAATGAACATTTCTCAAATTTATACATGAATAATAAAAAAAATCACTACCATTTCTTAAATGCCTATCCAGCCAATGTGAACAAATTTTACAAACATTTATCTGTAATCCCCAACATAAAGCCCATGTGGTAAAGCCCACCTGTGGTCCGACAAACTTAGCTTTATTACCTGAAGGCTGAGGCAGACTGCACACCAGAGGACTCGTGGAGCATCACACCAAGCACAGATAGAGATACTTATTCAAGGATTGGGGAAAAGATGGAGTGTAGGTAAAATTTCAAGGAAATGGTGTTTTGATATAGCCTCAAAGCACACCCAGGCTATTTGTAAAGGGATTCTCATCAGGCCTGAGATGATAAAAGGACTGGAGGTCCTGTTTCCTTGGAAACTACAGGTGAAGATAAATGTGAAATGTTGTATCTGGAAACCCCTTATCTGAAGCTTTGCACCTGGTTTGGAAATGGAGGCTGCTGCTCTCTGTCAAAATAACTCAGATCCTCCAAGCAAGAGCAGAATATTCCATTCTTAGTGATATTTCAATTAGCAACTTTTCTAAAATCTGTGATTTTAGAGAGAAAGGTTTCTCTGCTTTTGTCCTCTTGTTAACTGACAAAAACAGTTTTCCCAGTTGGCACCCATCAAAATAAGATTAACTCCTTGGTAACAGATAAGGAAATCCATGTTCTCTAGAGTTTCTGGGTACTTGCCCAAAGTCATACAGCTATTAAGTATCAGAGCTGTGTTTCATACACATTCTATGACCCAGCAATTCCACTCCTAACTATATACTCAAAAGATATGCACACATATGTGTTCCAGAAACCAAGTATAGAAATGTTCATAGTAGCATTTTTAGGATTAAGTGCTTTTCTATATTAACTGTTATAACTGACATACAATAGAATACACAGATACTGTTCAACAAATTTTGACACTTTATATATATATATATATATCCATGTTACCACCACCCAAACCAAGATATAGAACATTTTTGTCATCACCCCAGAAAGTTTCCTTGAGCTATGCACCTTTCTAATCAATTCCACTTATCCACAGAAATCATTATCTGATTTCTATCACTACACATTAGTTTTGCCAATTTTTGGACTTCATAGTGATGAAATCATATTTTATGTATTCTTCAGTGTTTGGCTTGTTTCAATTAACATGTTTTTAAAAGATTTTTAAATTTATTTTAGACAGAGGATAATGGAGGGAGAAAGGGAGTCAGAGAAACATCAATGTGTGGTTGCCTCTCATGTGCTAACTGGGGACCTGGCCCACAACCCAGATACATGCCCTAACTGGGAATAGATCCAGTAACCTTTCGGTTTGCAGGCTGGCGTTCAATCCACTGAGCCACACCAGCCGGGACTAACATGATGTTTTTTAGGTTTACAATGTTGCACATATAAGTGGTTTGGTATTTTTTATTACTAAATGTGTAAGACTGAATAAATGCATAAAGATAATTCACACAATAATGGTGGTCATAAATCTAGCCCCTGTCTTAACTCTGTTTGGCTGCTATAACAAAATATCACAAACTGGGGGGCTTATAAACAACAGAAATTTCTCCCAGTTCTGGAGGCTGGAAAGTCTAAGACCAAGGTGCCAGCATGTATTTATTGTCTTATAAGGGCCCTCTTTCTAGTTCACAGCAAGCACCTTCCAGCTGTGTCCTCATGTGGTGGGAGGTGCGTAGGAAGTTCTCTGTGGAGGGTCCTTCCCACAGCACTAGTTTCATTCATGAGGGCAGAGCCTAAGCACCTCCCACAGGCTCACCTTCTAATACTACCATGTTTGGGGATTAGGATTTCAACATATGAATTTTTTGGAGAACACAAACATTCAGACCATAGAACCCTACAAAATAAAACTATCTTCAATTATTTAGAGAAAATAAGTTGTCACTGAGTCTATAAAATAGTATGATCAGGATGTGACAGTGATAATACCTGTTATTAAACTATTAGCACCAAGGTTTAAAACTAATACATTCTTCACCTTCTTCATATGGCATCTCAAAAACCTCTCACTTGTACTTTATTAAAATTCATCCTGCGCTGGCTGGTGTGGCTCACTGGACTGAGCACCAGCCTGCAAACTGAAAGGTCACTGGTTTGATTCCTGGTCAGGGCACATGCCTGGGCTGCAGGCCAGGTCCCCAGTTGGGGACGTGCGAAGGCAAATGATTGATGGTTCCCTCACACATTGATGTTTCTCTCCCTTTCTTTCTCCCTCCCTTCCCCTCTCCCTAAAAATAAGTAAAAATAATTTAAAAATAATTCATCCAAAAAAAAATTTTCATCCTATATATATATATATATATATATACACACACATATATATATACATATATATATATGTTTTTAAACAATCATGATGACTATAAAACCAAGAAACAATGGTGGTTTCCAATATTCTGTGAAATGGAAGCCCCATGAGGGCAGTAACTTTGTTGCTTTTCCTCACTGCTGTATCTTCATTGCCTAGCATAGTGCTTATAATGAAGCAAGTACTTACAATGGATAAATAAAATCACAGAAGAAAGAATGAGCTTATTCTCTGATGGACATGAAAATCCCTAACTATTAGCAGAGTTAGGGTTTTAATTTCTGAAGTCCTCCAGCAAGACAAACTGACTGTTTTCTAAGTTGAAGGGGATAATAGGATTTATTGGTGAACTAACAGGAAGTAAATGAGAAAAAAACACCTCAAATTATACTTGAGTCAATATGAAGTTTTATTAACACACATTTGTCAAAGTCTGTACAAACCAAAACATTCCTATGTTTTAAAATGTCTGTTATTACAAACATACAAATAAACAAAAGGTGTTACCAAAAGTTAGCTACTCAATTTTATGGTAAAACGTTGTCATGATTTTTAAAAACCAAAATTGCAAGACTGAGGTTTCTTCTTTCCCTTTTGAGAACTTGTGGAAAGTTAGAAAATGTGTGAATTTGCTTTATATTAAGTGCCAAAACCTTAAAAAAAGATTTAGTATAAAACTAAATATGTTTTTATAGTCACTTCATGTAACAGAATTTCTCAAAAGTCTTTAAAAAACAAAAAAATGACTTTTTTCACTATCTTTTCCCCACAGTCAACATATAGGCATCTGAAAAATAGTATCTGACAGTTTGTCTTTACCTAAAAGTTTCTCATTCAAAAAGTTATAAAACTATTTAGCACTACCTTCTCCCTTGCCTGAAAGGAAAAATGACATCCCCTGCGAGAGTGATTCAGAAACAACACGGCCTGTTGCTTCTCTTATCAGAAGGAAGCCGCCCACTTCCACGGCTCTGCTCCATTCCGTGCATGGTTCCACTTGTGAGAACGCTGTCACCACTGCGTTTGCTTCTAGGAAATGCCTAGCAATTAAACTTACTGCTGCAGTTTGGGGAGATGAGGTACAAAGGTAATCTGCCCTCATAATTGCCTCTAACTCAAGCACCCCCTTGCATGAATGACCGACTCCAAGGTAGCTGATTTTACTGTTTCATGGCGCACTAAACATCTCTAATTTCTTTCACAAACATCACATAGAGGACCTGAGAGCATGACTAGAAATGAAGACTTAGCCCCTCTCCTAGGAAAGTAAATCCACGTGCCTGCTTATCAGGTCAAGAAGGAAAAACAGGACATAAACAATTATGGGTACAGCCAAGCTGCTTCTGAGAAGCACCCGTTTTCAATACATTTCTGTTCCAAGGGAGTGTACAGGCTGGGGTCGGGGAGGAGGAGCGGGGAGAAGGTACAGCGATACCATTTCAGTCAGACTCCGAGTCCACACTTGAGTAGCTTGTACTGACCTGGAAAATGCTTTGTAGTTCAAATATTATCCCATTTTGACTCTGCTCATGTAAAAAAAAAATGTTCTCTCACAATGGCCAAGTATGACAACTGACAAAAGCAAGTAAGGGTTTTGGTGTTTTGTTTTTTTTTAAAGACATGGCAGTGTGAGACTTTAAAAGCTGTCACATGAAACAATCAGAAAGGGGTGCGAGAGGGAAGTGTCCAGTACAACCTGGACAACCTTTCTTCCTGCCTTTACTTATAAAGACAGGCTGTTCAAACCACTGCTACCTCCCTAAGAATCTTCTCAAATGCTCTTCCAAGACATCCTCCAAAAGGCACTTAACTCCACACTTTTATGCATTGAATAATTTCACCTTAACAATCAGTTGTTAAGACTCCAAGGTAACAAGAAATAAAGGATTTGATTCTGTTACTAAAAGCTAGAGTAGAACTTTTTTTTTAAAGAGGCATCACTTTTACAAGAAGAACAAGCTAGACTACCATTATTCCTTTATCAAGAAAGTTTCTTTTTTAAAAAATAAATAAAACTCTGGCTATACATAGTACAAAGTTCATACATAATATACCTGGAAAAAAACCCAAGAGTATACCCTGAAGCAAAAGGTTTATTGGAGAGAGAAAGCCTCGTCCATTGTACCAAGTCTTAAGGTGGCAGTTTTCCAAAGTTCAGAGGGTGGCAGTGATATGAAATTAATGCCAAACTATTTGCTCATGGGTGTGGCAGGATGCAACGATGGACAAAACATCATTCTGCACATAACACTGAGCAGTAACCACCACAAAAAAGAAGGAGGAAAGAGTGGTTCCAAGAGACAGAGAAAGAGAGAGCTAATAGTTCTGAGAGAAGGTAGGGAAAGAGGGAAGAGAGAGAGACTGGGAGCGTGAAAGGGTAAGATAAAAAGAGCTGGAAATTGCAAACATTCAAGCATGCAGTCACAACACAGCACAAACCAGGTGTTTCCATCCAGCCCACTGCAATCACACGAAGGATAACAGTAATAAAATAGAGATTTCTTAAGAAAGTTTGCAGTTCCCAAGGCTCCAACCCTAACCCAGAAATCCATTTGCTGTTACTACTGTTACTGCTCCTTGTGGTCTCTCATGGAGAGGTTATAGCTCCTGATTTCTCCGACTTCTTGCTCTTGGACAAGGCAGCTGCTTGCTTCAGGAGCTCTCTGTTTTTGGCCTAAAAAAAATCAGCGTAAGGATGTTTCAACAGGATAGAGTATGTTTTTCATGCAGATGCTAGGGCAGATGTAGAGGATCAGGAAGAGATGAACAAATTTTATTTTATTTTGTTTTTAAAGTTTTTTAAATTTTATTTTATTTTATTTTTTTAGAGAGAGAAAGAGAGAGACTGATGTGTTGTTCCACTTATTTATGCACTCATTGGTTGATTCTTGTATGTGCCCTGACCAGAGATTGAACCCCGCAACCTTGGCATAATGGCATGGCATTCTAACCAACTGGGCTGTCCCACCAGGGTAGAGACGAAACAATTTTAGAGAAAACAAAAGAAAGCCATCTAGATTCAGGGGAGAGAAGGTAGTATTTGCTGGAGGTTAATCAGTATACTTCAGTCTCCTGGGATCCACTGCTACAAAATGATGCTTTATCCATCAAAAACCATGGAGTCCCCTAATGT
The DNA here is from genome assembly GCF_021234435.1 of Artibeus jamaicensis. Lineage (NCBI taxonomy): Eukaryota > Metazoa > Chordata > Mammalia > Chiroptera > Phyllostomidae > Artibeus > Artibeus jamaicensis. The sequence continues at coordinate 14,410,000 of NW_026522057.1, forward strand.
GGTGGATAAACAGAATTTGTGATTCACACAACTGGAATCACATCTGGTTTATCCAAAAATCAAAGAACCCTTTTATTAATTCTGCTGTTTTTGAAGGGAAAAGATCAGAACACATCTAAGAGTGAAACAATAAAAGACATATAAAGGGGATATTAAAGTGATTTGTCAACACTTTGAGATAAAACAACCACTTAAAATATAATCAGCTAAATGCACCAGTTATCACATACAGTAAGCAGTCATCACCTGCAATTGTTCTGTGACTTCTTTGTGGGTTTTCTCCATTTGGTTCATTTTGGCTCTCATCTGAGATTCCTGGTACTGAAAATCAGCCTTCAGCTCTGTGATCTGAGGGGGAAAAAGCAGAGTAACCTGAAGAAATTTCTGTACAATGAAAAATGTTTTGGTACCGGAGAGCTAAGTGGTCCCCCAAATGAATTAGGTCCAGCGCTCTCCTGAAGATCCATACCTAAATCAAAGCCAGGGAATTCCATATCCTATTTCTTCTAAAGATTTCCTGAAAGGTACACAGGATCCTGAAGCAGTATTTCTCCCACTTAGCCACTAGCAGGTTTTAAAGATTTTATGTATGCCTCTAAATACCCACCTCCAAATAAATCAGTGATTATAATGCACTTTGACTGATGGTTTCAGAGGGGCCATGAGAATAAGAGCTGCTTCCATTTACTGAATTTTCACCCTGTTCCAAGCAAACTGATCAATTACTTCATTCAATATTATGGTACTCCTGTGGGGGATAATATTATTCTTCCCATTTTATACATGGAAAAGCCAAGGCTTAGAAAGGGTTAAGTAACATGGCCAAGATCATACATGTTAGCAAGTGGCAGAGCTAGAACTCAAACCCCAGGCCTTCTCCTGTTAACTATGCCATTCAAGGAGCAAAAGAAGAAACACTTTAGAAATGTGTGAGCTGAGTTTTGAGGCACAGGCAGCAACTGAAACATGAAGGAAGGACAAGGGCACCTAAGCAAAGTGAACAGCAAAGGCACAGGCAGGTGTGAGATAACCAAGAGCTTGTTCTAATGACCAATGAGCATGGGGAATGGCAGCAGATGACACCAGAGACAGGCAGGACAGGAAAGAGCCTAGAAGTGTGACTTTGATCCTGAAAGTTATAGGGAAAAATCTACTATTTGTGTTTGCTCCTTTTAAAACCTTAACTTTGGAATGCAGTAGAAACAAGTGTTTGTTTTGTCTCTATTTTGCAAAAATCCTTTTATGTGCCATTCTGATCTAGTCTATGAAGAAAATATACTTGGGTCCACTTTCATATGATAGTCATGTAGTAAAGAATACTGGTCTCTTTATTTAAATTATATTTTTTATGCTATTACAATTGTCCCAATTTTCCCCCCTTTGCCTCCCTCCACCAAGCCGCACCCCCACTCCATCAGACTATTGGTCTCTTTCCATGAATCGCCACCTTACTGGAAGAAGAAAGCAGAGAACAGTAGAAAGAATGGTACAGTGGGACAGATTTGAGTTTATTCCTTTGTTCTGCCATTGTGTGAATTGGACATGTTATTTACTTCTTTAGGTCTACTTCCTCTTCTATAAAATGAGGTGGAAATTAGATCGCAAGACTGCACCTGAAGGTTTTATGTCATAAATGTCTTTGTTAGCCACTGGAATGAATAATAGCACTCTAAACTTGGTACATGGCAACATACAGGCCCAGGGGAAAAACAGCTAGGATTGGAATCCTAAGAGAAAAAAAATTGGATGCACTCTTTATCTATAAAGTAATGATAATAATTCCTATCTCGAAGGAACTATTATGAGGATGAGCTAATACACATGAAGCACTCAGAATAGAGTTAGGCCCATAGTAAGCATCCATCAGAAATTAGCTATTATTATTATTATCATCATTAATATATGTATTAAGGCAAAAATGAGATACTCTCTAAGAATGTGAAAATAAGAAATACTAGACATGAGCTCTGGCTGGTGTGGCTCAATGGATTGAGCGCCAGCCTGTGAACTGAAAGGCTACCAGTTCGATTCCTGGTCAGGGCAGATGCGTGGGTTGCGGGCCTGGTCCCCAGTAGTGGGCGTGCGGGAGGCAACCTATTGCTCTCTCTCTCACACATCAATGTTTCTCTCCCTCTTTTTCTTCTTCCCTTCCCCTCTCTCTAAAAATAAATAAGTAAAATCTTTAAAAAAGAAAAAAGGAAATGCCAGACATGAATCAGAACAAGGATATAAAAAGTCACCTTAAAGAGGGAGGAATACTGAGAACAGTAAGATTTTACTGAAGATATTAACATGTTTAAAGAGTGAATCACTCAGGAGGGCAACTGATAGCAATAGAAGCAAAGTGACGCAAAAGCCACAACGGAAGGCCTACCTGAACACTGTCCGGGGAGAAGGGAGACCTGGCCCACATATTTTGAGTTTTACTGTCCCACAGACATGATAGAGGCATCAGGTTCTCTTAGCCTGAGAGCATTAAAAATTCCAATTACATAACTACCTCCTTCTACCCTAACACCATGCTCAATCTACACTTTCTGATTACAACCTTCTAAGGAAGCTCATGCTGAGAAAAATAGTACTCAGTTATGCGCCCCACTGTGAATTAAGAGGGAACACTGGAGTTTTATACAACATCTCTGTAAGCTTGGTTAACACAAATTCTCCCTGAGAAGGGTAAGGTCCCTCCAAAGCGGAGAAAATCAACTTTCTAAACCCACTGGGCTGAGGTGGATTCATTACGGTAATACCATGCCATACATCCTCTTAGCAGACAGCAAGCCTATCCCCAGAATACCCCAGCCTTGCCACTGGATCTCTCTCAAGTATCAATGATAAGTACCCAACAAATATCGGTTAAATAGAGTTAGCACCATGCCCTACTCCACATAGCTTACCCTGGCATCATTTTGACCTGAGAGGCATTAACCAAGCCATACCTTCTTCTCTTTCTCTAAAATCATTTGATCCTTTTGATGCAGCATCTTCTTCAGAGTGGCCACTTCTTCCTTCAGTTGAGCAATAATGACAAAGTGATCAGTGCCTGGTGAATCCAGAGCCAGATCTGGGGAAAAGCTGAGTGAAAAAATGGAGACAAAAAAAAAATCAGAACTTGGATGGATAAACTTTTTTCCCTTAATTTTTATAAGAGTCTATTTGAACCCTCGCTAGCATGGCTTAGTGGATTGAGTGCTGGCCTGCAAACCAAAGGGTCACTGGTTCAATTCCTGTCAGGGCACATGCCTGGGTTGCAGGCCATGTCCCCAGTATGGAGACATGCCAGAGGCAACCACACATCGATGTTTCTGTCCTTCTCTCTGTCCTTCCCTTCCCCTAAAAATAAATAAATAAATAAAATCTTTTAAAAAATAAAAGAAAGAACTGGTTGGTTAAATGAAAGGATACAAATGAACTTTTTCCAGGTCTTCAAACACAGCCAGGGTCAGAAGTGAGCACCAGACAGAAATGATGACTCTAAAGGCTGTGGGTGTTGGCTTAGACCTTTATAAAGCAGGGCATTCAGAATGGTTCACTCTTTGAAGTGGTTTTCGCAGGGTCATGGACCTGGCAGAGCTGATGGGACAATCTGTGCCATACCTACTTTCCTCAGGTTGACCAGATTAGTTAGTTGTTCAGAGAACAGTAAGGCTGACCATAAAGATGGGCTTTATGGTTCCTTCCCCCATGTGACCTGATCATCTAAGTTAAGCATGTTAGAAGGTTCAATTCAAGAAGTTTAAAATCAATGAAGCTAGTTTTTACAAGGATAACTTGCATATAAACAAGCCTATGTGCTTGTTTATTTAAGCCTATATGCCAGTCTGCTCCCCAAACTACCACTAGCTAGAAGGGAGAACTGATCGGAAGGGATCTTCAGAATGGAAATGATTCCAAGGATTTTAGGGAACTGTGTGTCAGGTGGCATCACTTCAGGATGCTGGGGAAGGAAAAAATGGTTGGGCCCACAACTCTGCTAGGAAGCAATCTGCTGTACCAACACGGATGGGACAATTTGGGTGTTAAGACAATGCAACTCATAAGAGGAAGCACCACTGAGGAGAGATGAAAAGGAATAAAAAAAACACATTTAGACAGGCTTAAAAGGAAACAAAAAATTTAAATGCATCTCATTGACTCCTGATCTAGCATCTGCATTGTGCTGTCTTTCTGCAGGCCAAGGAAGCGCAGATCATCCCTCAGACAGAACACGGCCCAACTCCATCTTGTCTCTGCTCAGCCTCTCGAGCCTGACTCGTGGCCTGCCGGGAGAAGGCTACACGCACAGGTCATAATGGAAAGCATCCTACTGTTGACTTCTTAGAATTACTTTGGTGCGGTTATTCGTGGATTGCAGAATTTGACTGCTAATAAATCCAGTTATATGTCCCTGTCTTTTAATGACAAGATTAAATTTATAAACAAATATCAGTACTGCCAGTTTCTAAGATACCAAGTGGCAAGCATAGTGACTCTGGGACTGACAACCACACACTATCACTAAGGCACACGGTGCCACGTATTCCTGTTTCAGGAACTGTGTACGCATTTCAAACGGAAGCGTGCATACACACTCCAGTTGGCTCACCTGTCTCCATTGGTTGTGATTGACTCAAACTTGGATTTTTTCTTTGGGATTTCATTTTGAATTGAAGATGTAGAAAGCGTTTTCTGGCTTTTAATGGCAAAAATAGGGACACACATTAGAAATCAAAGATTAATAAAACATCACAATAAAAGTGCCAAATAGAACCGATAAAATATTATAGTTATTCTATGCAAGAGCTATTTATTCTCGATTATTAAAATCCACCAAGGTGTTGATTTTGTAGGTTCTGGATGCAAGGGTGGCTGGTTTCCATAGGCCTCCCAAATTCTCAGACTTAATTACATACTACACCTGACTTTTTAACACTATGAAACAGTCACCAAAACTTCAATAAGCAGTATAACGTAGAGGACTTCCACCAAGATGGAGGCGTAGGTGGAAACCCTGTGCCTTCTCGTACAACCAAGTTTAAAAACAACAAAGTTTTAGCAACAAAAACGCAGCCAAACTACAGAAAATTGAACTATACAGAAGTGTGACAACAACAAACCTTTCAGCCAGACTCAGCCAGACCAGTAAGAGGGGCGAAGCCAGCAGCAGAACAGGGTCAGGCAGGAAAGATCCACTGAATGGACCCGAGCACATGACCCAGCGCACAAGCAGCCATGGGTGGATCCCAGGTGTGGGGTAACAGCAGGCAGACCCACTGAGGACTGATGACGGTCACACATTTGCGCGCAGATAAACCGGCCAAGGAGCGAGCAGTGAGACGGACTGCACAGGCCCCAGCAGTGGGAAGCAGCAGAGGAGACCCCTATAGTCCTTCTCTGACCCCACCCCCACATACAGCATCACAACCCAGCAACTGGGCAGCCCCGCCCTAGTGAACACCTAAGGCTCCGCTCCTCATACTTCACAGGCGCGAACAGACCAAAACATTGTGGCTCAAGAAGAACTCAAACCCCCAGAGCCCATAACTCTAAGCGATGAAGAAATAGCCAGACTTTCAGGTGCACAGTTCAAAACACTGGTGATCAGGATGCTCGCAGAACTGATTGATTTTAGTCACAAATTAGAGGTACATATGAAGGCTAAACTAATTGAAATGAATGGAAATGCACAGGAAACCAATAGTAACAGAAAGGAAACTAGGACTCAAATCAAGGGAGTGGACCAGAAGGAAGAAAAAAATGACCAAACAGAAAAGGAAGAAGAAACAAGAATTCAAAAAAAGGAAAAGAGGCTTAGGAACCTCCAGGACATCTTTAAATGCTCCAACATCCCGAATTATAGGGGTACCAGAAGGGGAAGAGGAATAGCCATGAGTGGAAAACTTATTTGAACAAATAATAAAGGAGAACTTCCCCAATCTGGCAAAGGAAATAGACTTCCAGGAAATCCAGGAAGCTCAGAGAGTCCCAAAGAACTTGGATCCAAGAAGGAACACACCAAGGCACATCATCATTACATTAGCCAAGATTAAAATGAAAGAGAGAATCCTAGAAGCAGCAAGAGATAAGGGGACAGTCACCTACAAAGGAGTTCCCATCAGACTGTCAGTGGATTCCTCAAAAGAGACCTTACAGGCAAGAAGGGGCTGGAAAGAAGTATTCCAAGTCATGAAATTCAAAGACCTACATCCAATATTGATCTATCCAGCAAAGCTTTCATTTAGAATGGAAGGACAGATAAAGTGCTTCTCAGATAAGATCAAATTCAAGGAGTTCATCATCACCAAGCCCTTATTATATGAAATGTTAAAGGGACTTATCTAAGAAAAAGAAGATAAAAAAAAATAAACAGTGAAAGGACAGCAAACTCACAGTTATTAAGAACCACACCTAAAACAAAAGCAAACTAAGAGGACAGATCAGGAGCAAACCATAGAAATGAAGATCACATGGAGGGTTAGCTACAGGGGAGTGGGAGAAGGAGAAGGGGGGAGAAGGTTCAGAAAATAAGTAGCATAGACAGTAGATAGAAAATAGATAGGGGGAGGGCAAGAATAGTATGGGAAATAAAGAATCTAAAGAACTTGAGACGTGGTCATAAACTAAAGGGGGGTGGGGGAGGGGGTGTGCAGGGTGGAGGGGAATGAAGGGGGGAAATAGAACAACTGTAATGGCGTAATCAATAAAATATATTTTTTAAAAAGTATAATGTATCTTACAGTTTAAAAAGTACTTTCACATTCAATGTTTCACATGCACTTTTAAACCTATGAGGCATATACAAGAGACTATTTCTACTTTGCAGAAACTGAGGCTCATTAATATTAATTGACCTACCCAGAGATATACAACTAGTTAAGAGTAAAGCTGGGACTAGACACCAGGTTGACATATTTGAACTCCTAGCCTGGTTTTCCTTCACTGTGTCTCTGTGAATCTACTGGTATCTGGGTCCCACGACAATGCTAAAAGTCAGTGTTAGCCCTAATAAGTTCATCCTCTAAAATCGGTCTGCAGCCCATTCACCTTAATGGATGTCCAATTGCTAAGCTCAAAGGATGCTTCAGACCCTTTCTTACTTGACGTCTTTTCAATATTTGATACCACTGACCATGCCATCCTTTTATCCCCCAACTTTGTTTTAACTTTATTGAGAAATAGTCGACAAATATAAACATATATATGTAAAGTGTACAATGTGATGTTTTGAAATACATATACATTATGGAATGATTACCAAAATCAAGATAATCAACACATCTGTAATTTCACTAGTTAGCTTTTTTTTTTTAGTTAACTTTTTTTTTAATGGAGAAAATGCTTAAGGCCTACGCTCCACAACCTTCGAATACACAAAATCATATTAATTATAGTCACTCTTCTGTACATTAGATACTCAGAACTTAACTCTTCTTACAGCTACAAGTTGGTACTTTTGACCTGCTCCAGGCCCTAGCAAACATCATTCTCTTCTGTTTCAATAAAACTGGTTTTTTAAAAAAGATTCCACATAAAAGTGAAACCACACAGTATTTGTCTTTCCCTTTTTTCCCATAGCACAATGCCCTCCAGGATCATCCACGCTACCACAAATGGCGGAATATCCTTCCTTTTGTGGCTGGACAATATTCCATAGTGCTATACCACATTTTCTTTATCCATTCATCTGTCAAAGAACATTTAAGTTGTTTGCACGTCTTGGCTATTGTGCATAATGCTACAATGAATGTGGAAGTATCTCTTTGAGATACTGACTTCACTCCTTCGGATATACACACAGAAGCACAGAAGTGCTTGGTGGATCATATGGTGGGCATATTTTTAATTTTTTTTGGAACCACCATACTTTCTTCCACAATGGCTGTACTGATTTACATTCCCACTAACAGTGTATAAGAGTTCCCTCTTCTCTTCAACCAGGCCAACATTTGTTATCTCTTGTATTTTTGATAATAACCATCCTAACAGGTATGAGGAGGTGTGGTTTTGATTTGCACTTCCCTGACAAATTAGTGATATTCAGCACCTTTTCAAGTATCTACTGGCCATTTGTATGTCTTCTTTAGAAAAATGTTAGACTTCTGGCCAAGATAGAGGCATAGGTAGACACACTGTGTCTCCTCGCACAACCAAAATGAGGACAACAACAATTTAGAAACAAAATAACAACCAGAACTGACAGAAAATGGAACTGTATGGGATTAAAATAGACACATTCATCCAGACCAGTAGGAGGGGCAGAGCTGAGTGGCTGGGCAGAGAGGGGCCGCAGCAAAAAAAAAAAGCAGTGGCACCCTGGGCATGCCAGTTGGCCACGGGCAGACCCCAGGTGCAGGGTGGCAACAGGCAGCCCCAGAGAGGTGGTGACTGTGAAGCAGGGCAGGGTGCGCAAGGCAAGGCAGCTGGCTAACCAGGTGGTCCCACATTCCCGAGCAGATAAACCAGGCGAAACTGGGGAGTGAGACAGATCATGCAACCCAGGGCCCCAGTGCAGAGAAATAAAGCCTCAAAACACCGACTGAAAACACCTGTGGGGTTGAGGCGCAGGGAGAGACTCCCACCCTCACAGGAAAGTTCGTTGGAGAAACCCACAGGGTCCTAGAACGCACACAAGCCCACCCAGCTGGGAACTAGCACCAGAGGGCCCAGTTTGCTTGGGGGAAGTGGTGTAAGGGACTGAAATCCGAGAGAGAGCAGAACAAATGCTGGTGTTCCCTCTCTGACCCCGCTGCCACATAAAGCATCACAACCCAGCAACTGGGTGGCCCTGCCCTGGTGAACACCTAAGGCTCCGCTCCTCACACTTAACAAGCGCGAACAGACCAAAACATTATGGCTCAAGAAAAACTCAAACCCCCAGAGCCAATACTTCTAAGCAACCAAGAGATAGCCAACCTATCGGATGCACAGTTCAAAACACTGGTGATCAGGATGCTCACAGAACTGGTTGATTTTAGTCACAAATTAGAGGAAAAATGAAGGCTACACTAAGTGAAATGAAGGGAAATGCACAGGGAAATGCATAGTGATGGGAAGGAAACTGGGACTCAAATCAATCAAGTACACCAGAAGGAAGAAAAAAACGACCAAACAGAAAAGAATGAGGAAACAATTAAAAAAAATGAGGAAAGGCTTAGGAACCTCCAGGACATCTTTAAACGTTCCAACATCCAAATTATAGAAGGGGAAGAGGAAGAGCAACAACTGGAAAACTTATTTGAACAAATAATAAAGGAAAACTTGCCCAATCTGGCAAAGGAAATAGACTTCCAGGAAACTCAGAGAGTCCCAAAGAAGTTGGACCTAAGGAAGAACACACCAAGGCACATCATAAGTACATTACCCAATATTAAAATGAAGGAGAGAATCCTAGAAACTGCAAGAGATAAGGACAGTAACCTACAAAGGAGTTCCCATCAGACTGTCAGCTGATTTCTCAAAAGAGACCTTACAGGCAAGAAGGGGCTGGAAAGAAGTACTCCAAGCCATGAAAGGCAAGAACCTACATCCAAGACTGCTCTATCCAGCAAAGCTTTCATTTAGAATGGAAGGGCAGATAAAGTGCTTCTCAGATAAGGTCAAGTTCAAGGAGTTCATCATCATCAAACCCTTATTATATAAAATGTTAAAGGGGCTTATCTAAGAAAAAGAAGGTAAAAAACATGTATAGTAAAATGACAGCAAATTCACAATTTTTAACAACCACACCTAAAATAAAAACAAAAACTAACTTAGCAAACAACTACAACAGGAACAGAACCACAAAAATGGAGATCACAGGGAGGGTTAGCAACAGGGGAGTGGGAGCAGGAGAGAAGGAGAAAAGGTACAGAGAATAAGTAGCATAGATGGTAGGTAGAAAATAGACAGGAGGAAGGCAAGAAGAGTATGGGAAGTATAGAAGCTCTGTAATAGCATAATCAATAAAATATATATTTTTTAAATGTCTAAAATGGATCCTTTGCCCTTTTTTAACTGTATTTACTTTTTTTCCTGCTATTGAACTGTATGAATTCTTTATATATTTAGGATATTAATTTATCCCATATATGGTTCACAAGTATTCATTCCATCCTTCTTGAATACCTCCAGAGTTCTGTTCTCAGCCTGAGTTACACCAACAGCCATCCATCACAGTGGCTGGCAACAGTATTCCTCTGATCAACTACATCAGAATCATCTGGGATATTTACAAAACAATACAGATTTCTAGACTCTATCCTAGATCCTACTAAGTTAAACTCTGAGGTAGGGCCCCAGGAATCTACATTTTTAAGTAATCTCTATTCCCACTTAAGTATAACCAATGGCTCATATCTAAACTTCTTTTCTGAGTTCTAGACTCGACTCCCACTTAATAATTCTTTTTAATGCTTCAAACTCAACTTTTCAAAACTAATCTCTTCTTCCCTTCCTATATTCTCTATAAGTTAAGGGTCTAGCTATAGGTGTCCAAGTAAGACACCTGAGAATAATCCTTCACTCACCCAGCTCCTGTCCATCTGTCTGTTCCTTCTCCCTCTGAAGCATCTTCCTGAATCTGCCTCTTTGATCTTCAGTGCCATTGCCTCAGTGAGGCTCTTGTATTAACATTTCTTATCTGGACTTTACAAAAGAAGGCTTCTTAACTAGCCCCCAGGCTCTTTTTCCTCCAGTGTATTCTCCACAATAATGAGGGTTAATTTTTTTTTATTAACCCCATGATCAACTTCATGCTCCTTACCAGATCTACAGGATCCCTTTTTCTCCCATTTCCCAGCTCCCAACCATAAGCTCCAGTAACATAAGAGGGTGTGCAATTCCCCAGAGTTCCATGTGGTCTCACGTCCTCCTTGTCTTTGCAAATGCTATTCCCTCAGCCTAGTTTGCCTCTGTCCATCCCTCACCTGATGATTCTGACTCAACCTAAGATGCAGCTCCAACGCCAGCTCTTCTCTAAGCCTTCCTCATCTGACTTCCTAAGGCAGATAATTATGACGGCCTCTCATGCCTGTATCTTAATGTTTCTACTGTGGAATTTGTTTCCATGCTTCCACAGAATTATACTGCAATGATTTGATTTCAGGTCTGTCTTCCCTACCAGACTGCATACTCTTGGTGAGCAGTATGATTCTTTGATTCATCTCTGCATTCCTAGCAAAGTCCCTGGGGGTACTTAATGTTTGCTATATGAATAAACAAAATCATAATAGTAATAATAACCAAGAATAACTAAAATGTATTCCTATATACCAGTTATAAAACTAATCACTATTCATGAACTGTAAACAACTCCATGAGGTAATACTATTATTTCTCTCATTTTACAGATGAAAAAACTTGCCCAAGATCTAATGCAGAGAACCTGGAAAAGCCAGGATTCAATCCAGAGCCAGAATTCTTAACAACACTATCAGGAAAAACCTAGACCATCAATCAACCTCCTAGCCAAATACACATAAAAAACCCTCATCCCTCAGAAAATGAAATGTCCAATCTTCTAGGAAGTTAACCCACTGTAAGGGTGGGGAGAATGTTAGTAGTAAATACTACCAACTTTTCAGACACGATACAAACCAAGTCACGAAATTCTGACACCTTATGGAAGTGTCTCTGGCTCTTGGAAAATACATGAATTGTAAAATGTGACAAAGGAGATTCCTCCTATAGCCTAGTGACTAGACAGAATAAATGGGAAAATGTATACAAAATGGTATCTTCCATGACTGATTGTGTGAGTATTACATTGGACCTACGGCACCTCTAGTCGTATCTTACACATCGAGGATTACCTGTTATAATGGCTACCGCTGCTCAGCCGACTGTACTGCTCCTTCTCCTGGTGGCTGGCACGGGAAGAGCTGCTCAGATGCTTCCTCTGCTCTTTGGTCTTCTGAAGGACCCGTTTGTATGAAAGTGTGCAGAGCCAGCAGAGCAACTTCCCATCTACCTGGAAGACAAAGAGACCAAGATAAAGAAGACGGAACGAAGTACTGGGGTACTATAGAACGTGACTATAGGAAGCAGAATCTCTGGACTAAGTCCCAGCTCTGCCACTTACAAGCTGTGTAAACTTAGGCAAGTCACTTGAGCTCTCTCGGGTTCAATTTCTTCATCAGTAAAATAGGGGATAATAGTACCTATTTCAGAGGGCTGTTGAATTTAGCAACATAATGTAGGTAAAACATGGTGCCAGGCACATAAATCTTGTTTAATAAATATGAGTTACTAATTTAATGTATCTTTTTGTTTGGTTTTTTTTCTTCAACTTAACAAACCCAGACCAGAGCAATGTTTCCACAAAGATTTCAAGAGACACAAATATCTCCACTGTGCTCATTAAGGAAAATTCAACAGAGAGAAGAGAAGACAGAAGATGAAATATTTGATGTACCAGGATTGGGGGTTCCATACCCAGTCAGGAAATATACAGGAATCAACCAATGGGTGCATCAATGAGTGGAACAATAAATCAATGTTTATTTCCCTTCCTCTCTCTCTCTAAAAATCAGTAATAAAAAATTTTTAAAGATTTTATTTATTTTTAGAGAGAGGGAAAGGGAGGGAGAGAGGGAGAGAAACATCAGTGTGTGGTTGCCTCTCACACGCCCCCTACTGGGGACCCAGCCTGCAACCCAGGCATGTGCCCTGACTGGGAATCTATCCACTTAGATTGCCGGCTGGCACTCAATCCACTGAGCCACACTAGCCAGGCAAAAAAAAATTTTTTATGAAATATAAAATTTATACTTGTTTTAATACCTTATAAATGGCTTACAAAATGGTATGCTGGATATCTTTTCTCAGACAGAACGTCCCCAGAAAAGACCAATGAGCAAGTAGTTTCCAGGGCCCCAGTCCCTGATGGGAGCCTACCATGACACTCTGTATTAGAAAAGTTAGTCCCTTTGGGCAGAAGCAGATCTGCACCAAGAGCAGGGCACAGGGCTAGGAAAGCGGAACGGGGCTTCCCAAATCCTCTGACGCTGGGGCGCCTCTGCGAAGCACCGACTGCAAACCTGTTTGTGGGGCGGCCTGGTGCAGGTGGCAGGGCCACAGAGCTGGCTGGAATGACACAGGGTGGGAAGGGAGTGTGGTGATATTTTATGGAATTTTAATTTTCATGTCTTGTTCTGAAATTAGATCTTGTGCACCATCTTGAACAAGGGTAGGCCATGCCATCATTTAGCAAAATCCAGTCTGCACCCCACCCTCCAAAGCATTAGCAAGCACATCAGTCTGAACCTCTCCCACACCGCCCAAGTAAAGCCTTTCTCCTGGCTCACAATTACAGGAGCCACCCAAATGAGCTCCCTAATCCCACTCTTAGCCTCTTATAAACCATTTTCACCCAGCTGATAAAGGCTTCTTAATGTAAATCGGATTATATCTCTCCTCTCTTTAATCCAATGTTTTTCTCATTCTATCTAGTATAAAATCCAAACTTCTTACCTCCGCCCATGTTGACTTAAACTAGCCCCTATCTGCCCCTACAATCTCATTCCCTTTCTCTTCCCCTAGTTTACTCTACCTTCTGTTTTTCCCATAAGCCAAGCTCATTTTTGCCTCAAGGACTTCTCATAGATGGTTACTCTTCCTGGAATCTTTGCCTTCCAGAAATACCATAGCTATGTTCTCATCATTCCAATTCCAGCTCCAATGTCACCTTCTTGGAGGTCCTCCTGAGTGCCCAATCTAAACTGGCCTCCCTAGTCGCTCTCCACCATATACTCTGTTTTCTTTGTAGCATTCATATCTAAAATTTGTGTTGATTCCTTTCCTTGTTTGTTCTCACCCACCTCTCTCTCATACACATGAATATAAACTCTGTGAGACTGAAGTCTTCTGTTCAGTGTATTAATGTATTTCTAATACCTAGGACAGTGTCTGATACATGACAAACATTTCATTATTTGTTAATGAACATATAAATGAATTTTGAAACCAAACTTCAATCTGGTTCATTTCATGTTATGGGATATGGCCAGAAAGCCTGATTTTCAAACACTCTGGAAGACCTGGCTTCATTACTAGCTTTCACTAAAGAAGGTTTGAAAATAAGGTAACTCTGCTAAAAGAGACAGCACTGAAAACTAACATAGCACATCAAACCCAGGGCACTTGATTTCAGGTCTCTCCTTTAAAAATAAAATTAGCCCTGGCTGGTGTGGCTCAGAGGATTGAGTACAGGCCTGTGAACCAAAAGGTTGATTCCTAGTCAGGGCACGTGTCTGGGTTGTGGGCCGGGTTGCCAGCTGGGGGTGTGTGAGAGGCAACCCACCAATGTTTCTCTCACACGTGCATGTTTCTCTACTTCTCCTTCTCCCTTTCACTCTCTCTAAAAATAAATAAAATCTTTAGAAAATGTATTTAAAATAATATAAAGTTATCCTCTGAGAATTAAAGTATCATAAAGAAATCATCAGAGATAACACCCATTAAGTACTTATCATGTACCAGATTCCTCTCCAAGGGCTTTCCACATGACCACTCAACTTTCATAACAATGATCAGGTCTGATTAGCCTCATTTTCAGATGAGGAAACTGAGGCAATGTTGGAATAACTTGCCCAAAGGTACATAGCAAATAAATGACAGAACTAAGATTTCAACCCTCAAATTCTCTCAGTCTCTAAGCTTAGCTCTCCCTAAGTTTACAAACATGTGATTCAGGATGCCTAAAAATATCCATACTCTTAGGGTAGGATTATAACTAAGAAAGCAGAAACTTATTGAATTCTAGTATAATTGAAATAATAACAATAATGTCAGCCCTGGCTGGTGTAGCTCAGTGGATTGAGCACGGGCCTGTGAAACAAAGGGTTGCCGGCTCGATTCCCAGTCAGGGCACATGCCTGGGTTTCAGGCCAGGTCCCCAGTGGGGGACACATGAGAGGCAACCACACACTGATGTTTCTCTCTCACTCTTTCTCCTTCCCTTCCCCTCTCTCTAAAAATAAATAAATAAAATATTTGAAATAATAATAATAATAATGTCAGTACCATTAACTGAGTTTCAGGCTCGAAATTAAGTATTTTATATATCTATCTCAATTAAGTCTCCCTATGTCTTTGTGAACTAGCTATTGTTATTACCACTAGAAAAATGGTTAAACTGATGCATAACAAGAGTAACTTGCCCAGATCATTCAGCTACCTGAGGCCTGAGGAACTGCAAAGTTTGAGCTTCAACTATTATTATATGCTACTCCCTGATTACTAACACAGCTTCTTCAGTATCTTTTTTTTCATAAGAGAAACTTTATTTAGAAAGTCACAAAGGTAGAAGATGTGGGCTATAGAAGAAATGGGCTCAGGAAACAAGTCACAGAGGCAAAAGAAGGGGCTCCCAGAGCTCAGGGGAGAGAGGTCAAGGTAATGCACCTGGGTGAAGGCCAGGGTGCGAGGGGAGGGAGGACAAGGGGAGGGAGAGCTCCTCTCCAGTATCTTGATTCAGGGAAGAGGTGGCCTGGTTGGCAGGCAGGAGTATTCTGGTCCCATTGAAAATTAATGAATTTGGTTAGCAAGAGTCAGTTCTTGAGAGCCTAAGCATCTCTAAAGAGCACCTGAGCCATACCAGTCAGGGCAGAAAGTAGATCTTGAAAGTTCTCATCACAGGGGAAAAAAATCAGGTAACTATATATGGTGATAAATGTTAACTAGACTTACTGTGATTATTTCACAATACATACAAATTTCAAATCTTATGTTACATACCTGAAACTAGTCTAATGTTGTATATCAATTATACCTCAATTTAAAAAATTAAACAATCCGTTTAGTCACTTTTTAAGAAACAGAAAATGAGCCCTGGCTGGTATATCTCTGTTGGATTGACTGCAAACCAAAAGGTCGCCTAGTCAATTCCCAGTCAGGGCACATGCCTAGATTATGGCTCAGGTCCCCAGTAGTGGGTGAGTGAGAGGC
This sequence comes from Artibeus jamaicensis, assembly GCF_021234435.1. Lineage (NCBI taxonomy): Eukaryota > Metazoa > Chordata > Mammalia > Chiroptera > Phyllostomidae > Artibeus > Artibeus jamaicensis. The sequence goes on from NW_026522057.1 coordinate 14,425,903, forward strand.
AAGCACACATTGATGTTTCTCTCCCTCCTTCTCCTTCCCTCCCCTTCTCTCTAAAAAAAGAAATTAAAAATCTTAAAAAAAAAAAAAAGAAATAGAAAATGAGAACCATTTCTTTCATCAATAAATAAAAATAAGCTGGAAGATATATTTCAGACTAATGTTTTCTAATATTTTGGTCATGTCAGATAAGATAACTAAAAAGGAAAAGAGATAGTTTTCAATAAAGTATGACTCTTATCAATCTAAACTCTATCTGCCCCGACCAGTGTGGCTCAATCAGTTGGGTGTCATCCCATAAAGCGAAAAGTCACTGGTTTGATTCCCAGTCAGGGCACATGCCTAGTTTGCGGGCTCAGTCCCTGGTTGGGGTACATGCAGGAGGTAACCGACTGATGTTTCTCTCTCACACTGATGTTTCTCTCCTTTTCTTTTTCCCTCCCTTCCCCTCTCTCTAAAAATAAATAAGTAAAATCTTTTTTAAAAAAGATAATTTCTCATAATGTTACAAGCCATGAAAACAGTATAACAGCGTAATATGATAAAGAGGATTGAGGGAGTTAGGAAAAGGTAATAGTAAGGAGGTGGTATCTTGAGCTGAGACATAACATGAAAAACCACTTAAGACACTCTCAAGGAGGAGGTATTGGACAAAAGGACAGCCGGTGCAAAGGTGGAAATGAGACTGGCATGTCAGAAGGACTGAAAGATGGCCAGTGTGGCTGGAACAAGGAAAGAGGTGAAAAGGGTGATGGCAAAAGAGACTGAGAGTCAGGTATGGGCTTCGTGGGCCATGAAAGGAGTTTGGGTTTTATTCTCAGTGCAACTGGAACTCACTGGATGGCTTTAAACATCAAAATCTGAACCATTTTGATTCCACCAGGATACCATCATTTCACAGAGCTTCCCTCCACGTCACCTTCATGTGATCTTTAACTTCGACAGATAGAAATATTTAAAGGGCCAGACAATAAAACTGGTGGGTAGTACAACTCTCTTGGTTGAGTCACAATCTCTCCTTTACAGAGTTCTATAGAATTTTGCCAATCCCCACTTCACTTATGTGGGATACTGATCACTATAATTCAGATTTTCATGAAATACTAACCCATGAGATTTTAGATATAATGGTCCACATTTGATAATGAAGAAAATAAAGGCGGAATGTCTTCTTCAAGGTCAACAACAAAAGTAGGAGTAGAAGTGAGAAAACCTTCTCTGTTATGGGTCTTTTTTTTTAAGGTTTTATGTATTTTTAGAGAGAGAGAAAGGAAAGGAAAGGAGAAAGAGAGGGAGAGAAACATCAATGTGTGGTTGCCTCTTATACACCCCCTACTAGGGACCTGGCCTGCAACCCAGGCACATGCCCTGACTGGGAATCAAACCAGCAACCCTTTGCTTCGAAGGCCCATAGTCAATCCGCTGAGCCACACCAGCCAGGGCTGTGTCTCTTTTTTTAATTAAATGTATTGGGATGACATTGTTTAATAAAATTATATAGGTTTCAGGTATACGATTATACCAATTATAACAGAGATGATATAATACATCATCTCTGTTAAATGTTTTTTTAAAAATTCATTAATTTGAGAGAGAGAGAGAGAGAGAAAAACACTGATTTGTTATTCCACTTATCAATGCACTCACTGGTGCTTCCTCTATGTGCTCTGACTGGGGATCAAATCCGAAATGTTGGTGCATCAGGACAACACTCCAACCAACTGAGCCACCCTGCCAGGGTGTGATATGTCTTTTTAACACAATTGGCCCACCTTAATTTCTCTGGAAGAAAAAAAAAATCAAGAAAAGCACAGAAATTTACCTTCTTTCTGTCATCTTTCCTATCGAATGCACACTGCTGCTTGCACTGTTCACAAGAATACGGTGGTCCATACTTCTTCTCTGAATTTGTGCAGCGCTGGCATTTGTTGCCAATAAATGCTGCAATTATATTGCAATACTGACAAGGTTTGGGCTTAAAGAGAAAAAAGGTCAAGTAAGTATATTAAAAGACACCAATTCCTTTTTCACAGCAATGATTCCTATTACATAGTCCATTAGTCGTGGTAAAAATGTATTCCCAACTCTACAAGTTTCCTTTCACAATGACTGATCGAGTGAAGCCCAATTCTTAACACTATGTAAAATGTTTTTATGCAAAGGGCTATTGATTATAAAATAAATAAATGAACAAATAACAAAAACCCATTAGTGTAGATGCTGGGACTTCTATGAGAAATATAATAGAACCAGCTCTTTGGAGAGACCAGCAAATGATTGACATTTCTGGAAAAGGCCTCTTTGCCATTATCATTATAGAATCATGTTGGGAGAAATGCCTATAATGACATGTATCCTGAACCCTAACAGAGAGAAAAAAAAATCATTCATCGAAATGAACTGTCAACTGCTACCAAACAAAGAGGTCAAGTCATAGGACCCATCTGTCCCCTCCTCTCTCCACACTAGTTACTGAAGCCTCTCAGGAAAATTATAATCACAGTCCTGATACAGTGACTTCAAACACAGAACTCCTCAATACTGAGAATTAGCTGACTTTGAATTTTTATGATGAAGTATTTACACATAACTAGTTATTCTAATAAAAATATGGTAATTACATTAACAGTCCACAGAAGGTCAAGTTCCAAGAGACCTGAGCACTCACTGTTAAGGTACAGAGAAATCTACTTACTGTCCCATACAACTGCACATTCTGAGCACATTTCTTGCATATTGTACTGGTTTTACTGCAAAAGAAGAGAGAGACACAAGGATTCTGTAAGAAAAAAGTTGTTTTACTTGGAACACCTGAACACTGATTCCTCCTTAAACCCAAAGAATAGGGTCATTGCTAAGTGCCAAGGTGAAATACAGCCTGGACACTTGGTTAACCGAAGTTTGACTATCTGGCCAATAGCTCTTTTAATTATTATTATTTTTTTAAAGATTTCATTTATTTATATTTAGAGAGGGGAAGGGAATGAGAAAGAGAGGGAGAGAAACATCAATGTGGGGTTGCCTCTCAACATGCCCCCAACCAGGGACCTGGCCCGCAACCCAGGCATGTGCCCTAACTGGGAATGAAATCGGCGACCCTTTTCTTCACAGGCCGGCCGCTCAATCCACTGAGTTACACCAGCCAGGGCTCTTTTAATTATTTTGTAGTTATTAATGTTATTAGCTCATATAAAATAAGTCTTTAGTTTAAAATAGGGAGTTATTTCTGCCCTACACAGTGTGGCTCAGTTAGCTGGGCATCATCCCACAAAGCAAAAGGTGGCCAATTTGATTCCTGGTCAGTGTACATGCCTGGGTTGCAGGTTCAATCCCTGGTCAAGGTGTGTACAAGAGGCAACCAACTGTTGTTTCTCTCACACTGATGTTCCTCTCCCATTCTCCCTGTCTTCCCCTCTCTCTAAAAATAAATAAATAAAATCTTTAAAAAAATAAACTCTTAAAAATAAATTTTAAAAAATAGTGAGTTATTTCTGATTGTGACATCTCCAAGTATCACTACATGGAATGATCAGATATGGAGAGAACCCTGAAAAGAATATTATGTTAGCTTGAACTAAACTAGCAGAAAATAAATTAATTCTCCTCAATTCAAATGAACAGCTGAGGATTTGAGGTTAAGGTCAAATATATGTATTTGGAATATGAACTCAGAGATTGAATCCCCATTGACCTTTCTCCATCTATGCTCACTTCTATATGTAAAAGAATATAAAAATCCCAGATGTGGGGATATAGATGTTATGACCAAATATTTTGTCAATATTTCCAGTTCCCCTAAGAGCCAAGGAGTGACAGAAATTAAAATGTCTTTGGCTGGAAGTCATAATATCACCTAAACGCCTGAACTGACAAACAGCTGTGGGGAAAAGTGTCGTCTTCGACTAAAGCCTAACCCTTCCCAGGGGGGGGCACCCACAAGTGCCTGATGTGCAAGACCAGTTTAAGCAATATTCTGGAGATAAAAATAAAATCCAGCCTATTCACGATGTTATGATTATTTTACCATACAATTCCTATGAAAGTGAACATAAAGTTAAAACAGACAAAAGAGAAATTTTAAAGTAGAAAACATTTAAAGCGGGATGCTCAAACAACGTATTTTCCAGGGCAGCTTTCTGCCACTTTAAAAAGCCAGTACAAGAGGTGAGGTGCCTTGAGAGGGCTCTAGAAAGAGGATTAGCATCAGTGGTTCTGTGATACCGAACATTCTGGTGTACACTTAGATTTATTATTGAAGGGGTAGGATATATATCAATACGTACAAATGTTTTAACATCTTAAAAACATGAAAAGTATGCCCTGGCTGGTGTAACTCAATGGATTGAGCACAGGCCTGCGGACCAAACAACTGCGGTTTGATTCCCAGTCAGGGCACATGCCTGGATTGCAGGCCAGTTCCCAGCAGCAGATCCACGAGAGGCAACCACACATTGATATTTCTCTCCCTCTCTCCTTCCCTTCCCCTCTGAAGATAAATAAATAAAATCTTTCTTCTTTCCTTTTCTTTTCTTTTTTATCAATGTATGGTTGCTTCTGGTGCATCCCCTGCTGGGAACTGGCCTGCAATCCAGGCATGTGCCCTGACGGGGAATCGAACTGCAATCTTTTGGTTTGCAGGCCTGTGCTCAATCCACTGAGCTACACCAGCCAGGGCTTTAAAAAAATACTAAAAAAAAACCCATGAAAAGTAAAACTGTTTCCATGATCCATCTTGAATTATTTGTATGTATGGTGTGAATTAAGGATCAAACTTCGTATCTCACTCCACACACAAAAATTAAAGATGGATCAATCCTAAACCTAAATATAAAAGCTAAAAAAGTAGAGCTTCTAGGTATTTTTCCATAGGTGTATTTCCATGTGTGAGCTACTAAATAGACCCCACCATGCTTAAGGCACTGCCACTTTACAGGTGCAGCTCCACAAAAGTTGAACTTACCATATCCATAAACCACTTACTACATCAAAAGCCACCCCCCAAAGATGTGTGTTCCATACTCTTTAAAATGAGATTCACACGAGGCAAGTGTAAAGGCAAATGAGTTTCAAATATGGTTAAGGCTAACAAGCCCTTTATCAGGATTGTCACATTTCCAAAAGTATCTTCTGGCTTATAAATTCTTCAAACTCTGTATATAAATACACTGCCACGTGAAGCTCGTGTTATTCTCATTGCTGAGTGCCATGCAGATCATAACCAAAATATAAATTGATCAAGGATCTGAAGAAAAGTTAACTTAAAAAATGTAAGCCATCAATGCATAACTAGGAAATGTGTTTTACACCCATCAATGTGTTAAAATAAAAAATTGCAGAATCTGTAGAAAATGCAATTGACTGCAGGTCTGTACATTGAAATGCCACTGATTACAGATTTTTAAAGGAAAAAGCCTGTTAACATTTTTCATGGAGGACAAAAACTGTACCTCTCCTGCTGGTACTCAGTCCTACAGTAGGTGCACTTCACAACAGGGTGTGCAATCCGACATTCCTGAAATGAAAGGGGGATATTATTTTAAAAGGCAGTCAGAAATGGCAATGGTCTTCGGTACTCAATAGATCTGGGTACTATTGGCCACTGTTGCTTGAGTCACTTGAGTCAATTTTTGGGCCTTATATTTTTCCTCTAAGGTATTGGCATCACTGCCCTGCATTGATGTAGGAGGTAAATCAGAATTTATATGGAACTACTCTGTAGTCACTTATTGTAAAAGAAAGATATGCGTGAATTGGCTTTAGATGGGGATGGGAGTCAAAAGCCCTGAATTCTAATCCAGTTCTACCTCGGCCTCTGTGTGATTTTTGAGCAGATTCACTTATGAAATGAAATTGATGGGTTAAAATTATGATTGCTTTTTAATATATACATAACTTCCTTTAACTATATATACATATTATATATACTGTAATTTAACTTTTAAAGCCGACTTGGTGATTTTTAACTGTCGCCTCACACAGCTCTTCTATGCACTTAAATCGACAAAGCCAGATAAAGCAACTTAAACGAAAAAGAGAACTTGGATCTTCAGAACTGACCAACAGCTGGTTAGGATGGGGACCGAAGGTCACCAACTGGATGTTGAAAAATTATCCTTTTGCTTCGTGTGCTTGATTGTGCGCCTTTTCTAAAAAGCCTCTCCTCCTCCGACTCTGAGACTGGCTGAAAAGTGTCAGTGAGGCGACCGAGTTCGAGACGCTCCTCTCAGACAGCACCCAACTCTAGAGCTCAGTCCCAGGCGGGGCAAGGGGTCCCTCAGTCTGCAACCAGACATGCCCCAGCGGCGGGGAAGCCAGCTAGCCCAAGAAAAAGGATCTCCAGCGCGGCTGACTGGAGGCAAGCAGGGGTCCCGCTGTTCCCTCCCCCGACTTCACAGGGTCCGAGAACAATCCCTCGCGGTTGCTAAGCAGCCGGACACGCCAGCCAAGGGGGCCTGGACAGAGTCCCGGACTCCCCACTTGCCCCGCCAGTTCCCTGCGGGGCGGGTGCGGCTCCTCAGCTAGGCGGGCCTGCCACGCCCTGCCCAGGGGACCCTGCTGGGCGTCCTCGCTGAACGTCGGGCTCAGGGCCGCGCCTCCAGCGTCCCAGTTCCCGGCCGCCGCCCCAGCCCGCGCACCTTGCACAGCTGCTGCCCCTGAGACAGCGCCTCGAAGGGGAAGCGCTGATGGCACTTGGTGCAGGCGTAGAGCGCCGCCATGTCCGGCCCGGGCCGTGCTCGCCGCCCCGCCGGCTCAGCCCGCTGCTTTATCTGACAGTCTGAAGCACAACCTGGCAGAGGCGGCGGCAGCGGCGGCAGCAGGTTGCGGGCTGCAGCAGGCGGGAGGGCGAGCGGGTGCGGCTGGACCAGGGCGGGCGCGGCGGCGCTGAGCGCCCGTTCACTGGTCATCTCAACGTCCATCAAGCAGGAAGAGGCGGAACACGGAGCTCCTGAGGACTCTGATTCGGTCTGGCCTGTGTACGCCACTCATGACGCGCGAGGCCACGGTTATGTAAAGCGCAGTCACGCGGGGGCGCTGTGGGAGGGATGGTGTTCTGCCTCGACCTCGGAAGCAGCCAGGCTCCTCCCACTTAGCTCTTTGTTCCCGCCCTCGTTCCTCCTCTTCCCGGCCGCGGTGGCCTCCGCGCCTCTCGCGATACCTCCGCGGAATTGTGATGCTTTAGTTTCCGTGGGGCTGGCCTCTGGAGCAGGAGGGTGCGGTTGGACCTAATGTGGCGCATCGTTGAAGTAGAATTTGAAGACCACTCGGAGCTTGAAGTGGAGGGCTTGTGAGAACCCCTCCATCATCGAGGCAGGAGGGGTCCATACAACCCTCTTGTATGATAGGCAACCTAGAGAGGCACCCTGTCTGATACCCTTAAAAAGGGGGGGGAACTCTTGTGCTGGGTGATGTGGCTCAGTGGGTTGAGCACCACACTGTGAGCTAGAGTCTCCAGTTCCATTCCCAATCAGGGCACATGCCTGGGTTGTGGGCCAGGTCTCCAGTGGGAGGCGCTCAAGTGGCAACCACACATTGATGTTTCTCTCCCTCTTTTTCTCCCTTTCCCTCTAATAATAAATAAATAAAATTGGGGACTCTACAGTCTAAGGTCATTGACCTCCAGAGAGAAAGGAAAGGAGGAAATCTCAGAGAGAGAATACACGCACTCCTATATTGGAGAAGAGGGATGCTAGAGTGATAACAGCCCCTCTAGGTGAAGAAATACTGGGTTGGCCAAAAAGTCCCTCTGTATCATTGCTCTAGGAGTGCTTAGCTGTCTTTAAACCTCATTCAAAACAATTTTTCGTTATTGTAACAACTGTCAAATCAATGTGCATTAAAAAAATCACAATTGGTGATTTTTGTACAGCTGTTTTAATATTGATGGAAGAAGACTGGCATATTATGCTTTATAGTTTCAAGAAAGCTGCATTTCGCAGCTGAAATGCAAAAATAAAAAAGATTTGTGCACTGTACGGAGAAGGTGCTGTAACTGATTGACTGTGTCAAAGGTGGTTTGCAAAATTTCTTGTACTACTGACGTTTTGGTCAAATCTTTGCTGTGGGGCCATCTTATGCAATGGAAAATGTTTAGCAGCCGAAGATAGCTGACATACTCAAAATACCCAGGTTAATAAAGTTGTTGGTGAAAATGAAAAATGTGTCTTTTATTTTATGAAAAAAAAATATGGATTTTTTGGCCAACCCAATACTAAGGCAAAGCCTTCCTGCAAGTCCCCTTGATACCTCAGAGCGGGATGCAACTGGCCTGAGGCCTGCATCCTACTTTGTTACCAGTTACACCCCCAGCTTCTCTTGCAAACAACCACGTGGGGTTTCTTGGCTGGGCCTGCCGGGCTACTCTGTCTCTCTTCAGCTCCTAGCTTTGCCCATCTAGGATTGCCCTGGGCCAATAAATTGGCTAATGCCCCAGAAATTAACCAATTTATTGTTCTTGAGGCTTTGGCAAAGCTTCCTGCAGGGAAGGCTCACCTTTCTAAGTCCCTGCCCTTGGGCTTAGAGTACCTGGGGCTCTGCTGACTACTTGTATAGCACTAATTGGAGTTTTACTTGAACGTGCATTTTTTTCTTTACAATTGAGTGTGCACTTAACACTTCTTGATCCCTGCCCCAACAAAATTTTCTCTCTTTAAAACTTAAACCAGACACCTCCTTGTGTGTTTGCCCAAACATGTGTATTAATCAAAAGTTTAGGCTCTGGAGTCAGAAAACTAAGGTTCAAAATCACTACTCCACATTTACTACTTACAGGACCTTGGACCTACCACGGAACTTCTCAGAGCCCCACTTTCCTCAGTTGTACAGTTGGATCTTTTTAAAAATATATTTTATGATTATGCTACTACAGTTGTCCCATCCGCCCCCCTTCATTCTTCTCCACCCTGCACACCCCTCCCACCCACATTCCCCTCCTTTAGTTCATGTCCCTGTGTCATAAGTTCTTTAGCTTCTACATTTCCCATACTATTCTTGCCCTCCCCCTGTCTGTTTTCTACCTACCATCTATGCTACTTATTCTCTGTACCTTTCCCCCTCTCTCCTCCTCCCACTCCCCTATTGCTAACCCTCCATGTGATCTCCATTTCTGTGGTTCTGTGCCTGTTCTAGTTGTTTGAGGATCAAAAACAGAACATGGAGGGTAACAGGTAAACTGCTTGATAGGTAAGGGGTTCTACTTCAGAGTGAAGGATGTTTTAGAACTAAGTAGAGGGGGTAGTTGCACAGCGTTATGAATGTACTAATTGCCACTGAATTATTTACTTCAAAATGATTAACTTTATGCTATGAGAATTTCACCTCAAATGAGTTACAAAAAGAAAAAAGGATGTAGGCTTGGGAGCTAGACTGCCTGGCTTTGAATCCCAGCTCTATTACTTAGAAGCTCTATAACTGTGAGCACATTAAAAACAAGAAACATGGAACTTGATAACTAGGTAAACGTTCATTATTACAAGAAACTTGACTCTAGGGAGATGCTGGTGACCCGGATCATGTAAACACAGCCTCCCCTTGAATCACATGCCCCGTTCTGGGGCGAGAGTCTCTCTCTGTTCCTACTGCCTTCAGTTCTGATCTCCACTGTATTACTTAGAAGTTTTGCAATTACCTACTTACTTGTTTTTCATAAATCAGATTATGGCATTATGGAATAGAAGGATCATATCTGGGCGATCATCCTCTGTATTTCTCATAAGCTTCCTCATTCCGCCTTCTTCAGGTTTGAGGTATTGATGGTGAATTAATTCACTAATTCACGCTTTCAACAAACCTATACTGAGTATTTACTTTGTGCCAGACTCTAGCTTAGGCACGGGGGATACACTGGTATATGAAACAGTTGTGCTAATTGCCCTTGAAAAGCCAACAGTCCAGTGTCAAAGACAGCAAATGGCAAGGACTACGAATGGAGAGATATGCCACAGGGACAGAGAACAATGTTGGGATGGGGTAGGGGGAGTCACTAGGGTAGAGAAGGTCGACCTTGAGGCATGTTCAAGACAAGAAAGAAAGGCCAGTATAGCCAGGGCTTAGCAGGATGGAGGGCAAGTGAAGAGGTGGCAGGGGCCAGAGGTGCAGGGCCTGTAGACCCTGATATGGACACGGAATTATTTTTCGAAGTGCACTGTATAAAGTAAAATGGGAAAGAAGCCCAAGTTTTTAAGCAGGTAAGTGACAGATTTGGATTTTAAAAAGGTTTGTCTGGTTTGTATGAGGAGAATAGGATGGTAGTGGACTGAAATAAATGCACATACCACTAAGGAAGCTATTGCAGTTTTCCATGTGAGGTGACGGAAAGGTTGCAGTGGGGAGAAGTGAACAGGTTCAAGATATATTCTAGAGATGGAGTCAACAGGACCTAGAGGTGGATTTGGTTTAGGAGGTGGCAAGGGAAAGGAAGAAATTATGGTCAATATCTCCAGCTATGTGGATGGAGGTATTTCCAGCAAAAGAGAAGACTAGAAGGACAGGTTTCAGAGCTAAAATGAAGAGTTTTATTTTGACATATGAAGTTCTAGATGCTTATGGGACATCCCAGAAAAGACAGTATGTAGGCAGCAGGCTCTCGTCTGTGTATCTCTTAGAAGAGAGGTCAGAGATGAAGAGATGAAGACAGAGTTTTGGGGAGATTAGGAGTATACAACAAGGTCTGTCCAGAAAATATCCAGCCATGGGCTATGAAAACTAGGGACATTGAAGAAGATACATAGAACAATGACGCCTCAGTCCCCTTCAAAGTCGGCACCTTGGGACCTCACACAGTTCTCCCAACTGCGGCACGATGTTCATTCTGCTCTGGTAGCAGAAGCCAAGGAATGAATTTTGCCTTGACACGTTTCATGCCAAGATCCTGCATCAAAATCTCGGACACAATTTCTGGAATTCCCAGATCAGCTTCTAGTTCTTGCACTGCCAGATACTCATGGCAGCCTGCACATGTTCAACATTCTCAGGTGTTTTGCTTGTCGCAGGCCTTCCAGAATGTGGATCACTTTCAACAGATTCTCGACCATCTTTGAAGCATTTGTGCCACATTTTTATTTGCCCTGCACTCATTGTATTGTCCCCGAAAGCCTTCTGAATCATCCAAATGATTTCCACAGAGGAATGTTCAAGCTTAACACAAAATCTGATGCAGATTCGTTGCTCTACTCAGTCATTTTGAATGTGATGGCCACACAGCACACATGCTCACTCAGTGACCTCCCACCCCCACTGGCTAGTACAGTGAAGTCGTTATTGTTCACGCACGCGCATTCCAGTCCACTCTCCTTGGCTGCCAGGTTACATCAGTGTTGCACAAACCATCTTGTTCGATTAACAACGGCTGGACTTTTCCTGGATAGACCTTGTATGTGCGGTGTTTAATCCCCTGAGACTGGATGACATTACCTTGGAAGCCTGTCAAGAGGGAGGAGGACAGTGCTCCTTCCTGAGTCAAGAGAAAATCCATTCAACGTTACAGGTCTCTTCAGGAAGAGATGCATGCAAAGGATCCATGAGCAAGGCAGTGCAGGGAGGAGAGTTTTTGCAGAGGCCAAGAAAAGAGAAGGAGACATGAGTCAACAGTTACTGGAGACTAAAGTGGGGGCAGTGACTAAAAATTTACATGAAGAAAAGTATGCCCTGGCTGGTGTAGCTCAGTGGATTGAGCACAGGCCTGTGAACCAGAGGATCGCGGTTCGATTCCCAGTCAGGGCACATGCCTGGGTTGTAGGGCGGTTCCCTGCAGGCCAGTTCCCAGCAGGGGATGCACGAAAGGCAACCATACATTGATGTTTCTCTCCCTCTCTCCTTTCCTTCCCCTCTAAAGATAAATAAAGTCTTCAAAAAAAAAAAGAAAGAAAAGTATGATGGCGCTGTCTGGGTGGCTCACTTGATCGGAGTGTCACCCCATATACCGAAAGGTTGCAGGTTTGATTCTTGGTCAGAGCACATAAATAGGTTTCAGGTTTGATCCCTGGGCGGGTGCATATGGGAGGCAAGAGATCAATGTCTCTCACATTGATGTTTCTCTCTCCCCCCGCCTTTCTAAAATCAATGAAAAAAATAAACATGACTTCACCCTTTTAAAAAAAAGGATGTTGTAAGTTCAGGTTGGAAGAGGGGGAGCTGATCAAAATTATAACTATTATAATTAGTTATAACAGTTTCTATTATAGGTATGAATTCTTGGTCCATGAACTCAAAAGTAAAATTTTTTTAAAAAGTGCATGTAATTTTTAAAAAATCACTTTTCACCCAAACTGGTGTTGCTCAGTTGGTTGGGCATTGTCTTGAAAACCAAAAAGTCACTGGTTTGATTCCCTGTCAGGGTACATAGTCCAGGTGTAAACCGACTGATCGATGTTTCTCTCTCATATTAATGTTTCTCTCTTTCTCCCTCCCTTCCCCTGTCTCCCAAAATAAACCTTTCAGAAAATAATTTTCCAGTTTTACTGAGATGTATTTGACACATAACTAAATTGAATTTCTATGACTCTCTCTAGTCTTTGGGTAGGGCTGTGGCGTATCTAGTCTTCATCAACTGACCATAGCAACATTCTCCTTCCCATCTGGTGTCAAGTCCTCTGTCTATGTGGCTTGTTGTGTCCTCATCTAGACCACAAGACCTCTTCATATCCGCCAGCAATAAGGGCCACACTTGCTCTACTCAAGGCCACTGGAGAAAATGTTCCACTGCTCCCTGTGCCACCCTCAAGCATGAGGAGTCACACCGTTCAACCATTCCAGTCTAATGCTCCTGGACTTTGTTGAGTGTGCAGATCACCGTGAGGTTTGCCACCTAGGGTAAGGCTAGGCTGCTGTAACAAAGAGAATGAACAATTATTCAGTAGCTTTAACAAGATAGAAGTTTATTTTTTCTTGTATGATCACAATTGACTGAATGTTTATATCCTTCAAAATTTGTATGTTGAAACTTAATCCTCAAAGTGATGGTATTAAGAGGTGAGGCATTTGAGACATGATTAGGTCCGGAGGGCTAAGCCATTAGGTCATGGGGGATTAGCCCTTACAAAAGAGTACCTAGAGTCCTGGCTGGTGTGGCTCGGTGGATTGAGTGCTGCCCTGTGAACCAAAGGGTTGTTGGTTTGATTCCCAGTGTAGGGCACACGCATGGGTGTGGGCCAGGTGCCAGGAGGAGGCCTGGGAGAGGCAACCACACACTGGTGTGTCTCTCCCTATCTTTCTCCCTCCCTTCCCCTTTTTCTAAAAATAAAATCTTAAATAAAAAACAGAAGCCCTAGAGAGCTCCCTTGTCCCCATATGAGGACAGAGTGAGAAGACTTTCTTATATGGAATAAGTATATAATTTATTAATTATGTACATATTTTTTTTGTCATCCAAATATTTCAAGTCCATAAACAGAATACCTGGATAGGCACTACAGTAATTAAATTCAGTGATTTTGGTAGATTTTCAGTCATGTAAAAAGTAGATCTACACATATATTTAATTTTGTCATTATAAAATATCTGTTAAAGTATACTGATAAAATATATTTTATATAATAGTTTACTGTCTTGATTTAGAGATTTTTTTTATCCTTACACAGGGACATGCTTATTGATTTTAGGCAGAGGGGGAGGGAGAGAAACATCGATTGATTGCCTCTCATACACAGGACCAAACCTGCAACTCAGGTACATGCCCTGACCAGATACATACCTGCAACCTTTCGATTTATGAGATGACTCTACAACCAACTGAGCCACACCAGACAGACTAGAGTTTTAAAATATTTATTTATTTAGTGTTTAGGCACTTCTACTATTTATTTTGAATTTTTATTTTAGTTGGTGTACGATATTATATGAATTACTAGTTTCAGGTGTACAATATAGTGATTTGACTTTTCTATACCTTATGGTGAGATCACTCTACTAATTCTAGTACTCATCTGCCACCATGCAAACTTAGTACAAGTTTTTAAATATTTAGACATGTTATATGGGCCTCTATTTATACCTTTGTCTCAGGCCCTGAAGATGTAAGTGGTGGGCCTCTTTCCTTCTCCCTCACTGGATTCTAGGCGACATGTCCACCCTTGCATCAGAACTCACCATCCAAGCTCAGAAGCCAAATAGATTCAGACAGTGAGAAATAGTCAAGATACCTCCAAAATTCAAGTACTTCTCAGATCCTGGTGGCCAACACTCAAGTCCAAGACATGTTATCTTACCTGGAGTGATGGGCTTTGAATTGTGTCAAGTGAGCTAAGCTGGGACTCTGTTTCCCAGAATTTCCTTTCCTGTGTAGTTCTGGATGAGGATTGGCCTCAGAGGGAGATGTGGGCAGGATTTGGAAGGCAGAAGTGAAGCTGTATGTAGCCATGCTTACACGTAGTACACATATGTAGTACACATACGTAGTACATTAGTACAGGGTCAGAGGCTGCTGTGGCTCGTGCACTGGTTTTTACTGGTCTGCTGACTCCTCTTGTCAGTGTCAGGCAGCAGCTGGGCCCACAGCTCTTCCAGTGCTGCCCACCTCCTGCACCTTCCTGCTCTCAGCCCCACCACCTCTACCTTCAGCTTCTCCAACTCCAGGACTAGGTGTGTGTTCATAAAAGGCATCAGCTTCTCCTGTTGGTCATCATCAAAATTGGAGGCTTAATGGTGAAGAAAGACCAGTGAGTGGGAGAGTTAGTTGTCCTTGTGGATTCCAGTTCACCTTCCTGGGTGCCAGTTTCACCCTGCCATCCACCACTTAGCATCTCTCTTTCAGAAGTGCTCTGTTGACTTCCGGTCCAACATCAGATGCGGAAGCAACAGCTGTACATAAACCATTTAATCAGCAACCCTAATTGCATAAAGTCAAATATCTATAATAAGTCTCTTATTCTACATAAATCCTAATGGTTCTGCTTCTCTGATAGAACCATGACTGGTACACCTGGATTATTGCAACGGACTCATGACTGATCCCCTTGCTTCTGGCTGTCCTGGGAAGCCAGAGTGATCCTGTTAAAATTTTTCAGACATGTCATTCCTCTGCTCTAATACCTCCAGGAACTTCTCATCTCATTTTTTTTCCATTTTTTCCCATCTCTTTCTAAGTAAATGCCAAAGTCATTAGTTTAATTGTACTAGACTCAGTTTAGATGTCTTGCAGCAGTTAACATCCTTGCTTCATCCCTAAATGTTACTGGCTGCCTCAGCATTAGCATGAGGCAAGTGCTAGCCTTTGCTATGAACTGAATTAAGCCCACTGTAGTGGGAACAGCAGCAGCTTCAGCGATTATACCTGAGCCAACTGGATCTATGAAGGCTCTGGCTTCCCCCAGCAAAAGCCCAGAGGAATGAGTTAACACAGTTGCAAAATTCAGATCATTAAGACCCCATTGGTGACCATGAGATAAGACAATGAAAAATTGCTGACAGATATATTCACTCTTCTTCCTTACTATGGACTGTTCCAAGACTTAGTGGTTTCGTATGCCCTCTTTGAAGAGATCCCATATGACAGAACCACTAGCTTGGATTTTTGTGGGGTTCTGGTCAGCTAAGTAACATGCCAGCTTGCATTTATTTCCTTCCTTCTCTGTTTCACTTCTCTTTTTCCCTCCCCTTTCCTTCCCTGGGATTGCAACCTCCAAGAAAGCATCGATATATAACCTTTGATTTGAATTCTGTTTTCTAGGGAACATAGGCTGGCACTTAGTGCCAGAAGAGATCTTAAGAAACAGACCTTCAGGGTATGATTTAGTGGTTAAAATTGTCACCAAAGTGAATGCAATAGGGACCTCATTGCTGATAGTAAGTAAAGTGATGATAACCTTGGCCTTCATTTGGCATCACCATGATTAAATCTTCCACATGTGGTGAAGGGAAGACCATGCGAAAAATCACATCCAGGATCAGGCTGTTTATATGTTCAGAGTTGCAAAGGACTCTAAATGCACAGAGTTAGTAGATCTTCTATGTCAAAGTCAAAGCCCTGATAGGGAAAAAATAGGAACCTGAGAACTTAGAAAAGGACATTAGGGTGGGCCAACCTAAGAATCTTATCTCATAAATTCTCTTGAGTTTTCCTGCAGCCCTTCCCTCTTGCCAAGGAAGAACAAGGACGTTTCCCCTGTCCTCAAGACTATGCAATGATCTCACATGAAGTAAGTGCCTCATTAGATGATATTTGTTCTCAAGACCTGTTCCTATCAAATCCTCAAATAACCAGGGTCAGTACCTAGCAAATCCTGAGTGAAAAATTTTAAGTTTTGCCTTGGGGAAAATAAGCCTACACATCAGAGGAACAGGAGTAGATTATCAGAATACGGTCTTAATAGTTTGCAAGGAGAGTTTCTTTAAAGCCTGGGCAGGATGATGACCTACATGAGGTCAAGGTACTAGAACTTCCATGGTAGAGTAGTTAAGAAGAGGTCAGAAAGTTCAGAGAGTGGAAATGTTGGATCCAAGAACTCAGTGCTTGACTATGTTCTGGGAGTGCCCAAAGGATACCATCTTTGCTAGGGCAATAAGTAGTTCACTGACAAAGGGGACGCCAGCATTGCTGAGTAGCTCTGCAGTGTCTGCCTTTGGTAGGCTGGGATTAAGAGTAAGAGATGCTCCTTTGGAACTGGGATCCCTAATATCAACAGTAATGCTCAGATTCCAGAATGGGAGAGGTGGCTTCCAAGACCAGGTGAATAAGTACTGTCAGGTGCAGCTGGCCATACTGACCATAAAGGTGCCTTGATCAATGGGCATCTATGGCAAGTTGATTATGGGAATGGGGTGGATGAATGGCTGACTAGCTGATCCTTGATTTTGTTTTTAAGACTTTTATTTATTTATTTTTAGAGAGAGGGGAAGGGAGGGAGAAATAGAGGGACAGAAACATCAATGTGTGGTTGCCTTTCTTGAGCCCCCTACTGGGGACCTGGCCCACAACCCAGGCATGTGCCCTGACTGGGAATCAAACCAATGACCTTTTGATTTGCAGGCCACCTCTCAATCCACTGAGCCACACCAGCCAGGGCAATAATTGTCCTTGATTTTTTTTTAATTTTTCGATAGAGGGGAAGGGAAGGAAAAAGAGTGGGAGAGAAATATCAATGTATGGTTGCCTCTCATGTGTCCCCTGCTGGGAACTGGCCTGCAACCCAGGCATGTGCCCTGACTGGGAATCGAACCACGATACTCTGGTTCGCAGGCCTGCGCTCAATCCACTGAGCTACGCCAGCCAGGGCTTGTCCTTGATTTTTATATTTAAAAAAATCAAGAGCTGGTAAGCAGAAGACTGACATCAGCTGCCACAGTGGAAAATCATGGTTCCTCATACAGCTTCTAAATCTGAGTTCACAGTCCCAGAATCCCTTAACCATAGGGAGGACATGTCCCTTAAGGAACAACTGTGCAATGACATCACAATTATATGTAGTAATTATTCCTCCAATCCTTCCCCAAGGAAGGATCTATATGGATCTATAGCCAGGGTAACTGTACATTGGGAAGAGGAGGATATTCAGAATTTTTTAAGATTGTTAATGACATAGAGTCTGAGCTGACATAAAACCTAGGAGACACAAAACACCATCACAGTTCCCTGGTTAGAAAAGGGACTAAAGGAGGCCAGGTGATGGATGGAGTCTGCCATAATTGCAATGGGGTACATAGAAGCTGCACTCTGGAGTAAAGGTTGTTATGATAGGAAGAGCCATGCAAAAGCCCCTGACACCGCCTGTATTACTCAGGGTCCTCCAAAGAAACAGAACCAATTGGATGTATAGATAGATAGAGAGACACAGACAGATAGATAGATATACAGATATATATATAGATATAAATTAGATAGATAAACAGATACAACAGATAGATAGAAAGGGAGTGATTTATCTTAAAGAATCAGCTCATGCAAGTCCACAATCTGCAGTGTAGGCTAGCAGCCTGGAAACCCAAGAAAGAATTAATGTTATGGCTCAAGTCCAAAGGCAGACAGCAGCAAGAATTCCCTCTTCTAAGTGGGAGTCGTCTTTTTTATACTAGAGCCTTTCAACAGATTGGATGAGGCTCACCACACTGTAAAGGGTAATTTACTCTCCTCAAAGTGTACTAATTTAAATGTAAATCTCATACCTTGGCTGGTGGGGCTTCAGTGAATTGAGTGCTGGCCTGCGAACCAAAGGATCACCAGTTTGATTCCCAGTCAGGGCACATGCCTGGATTCTGGGCCAGGTCCCCAATAGGGGGTGCGTGAGAGGCAACCACACGTTGATGTTTCTTTCCCTCCCTTCCCCTCTCTAATAAATAAATAAATAAATAAATAAATAAATAAATAAATAAATGTCTTTAAAACAGTGTAAACCTTATATAAAAACTACCTTCAACATCTAGACTACTGCTTGACCAAATATCTGGTCACTGTGACCTAGTCAAGTTAACATATAATAGTAACCATACACTGCCCTACAGTTTATTTCTGCAGTATTATTTCTGATCTAATACATTGGCTGAGGTTGTGCCCATCACATCCCCATTCAATTGACCTGTCCGGCCTCCAGGAAAATAGACGTATCGTGCTGGGTGATGGATGGTGGACTACTATAAATGTCAGCACACGATAACCCCAACCAGAGCTACTCTACTCAATGTAGTATCTTTAAAATTTTTTGTTTTTTGTTTTTGTTTGTTTTTGAAAAAAATTGATTGATTGATTAGAGAGAGAGAAGCTTCAATTTGCTGTTCCATATACTGATGCATTTCCTGTTTGATTCTTGTACATGCCCTGACTAAGGATTGAACCTGCAACCTTGGCATATCAGGACACGCTCCAACCAACTGAGCTACTGGCTAGGGTGGTAGCTTTTTAAAAAAATTATAATTGATTTTTAGGGAGAGAGAGACAAAGAAACATTGATTTGTTGTTCTCCTTATTTATGTATTCACTGGTTGATCCTTGTACGTGACCTGACTGGGAACTGAACCTGCAACCTTGATGTATCAGGACAATGCTCTAACCAACTTAGTTTCCCAACCAGGGCCTGAATGTGGTATCTTTACTGGAGCATATCAGCACAAGCTCTAACACTTGTGTATGGTAATTGATTTAGCAAGCACTTTCTTTCTCTTTTTTAAGTTTATTTGTAATTACAGTTGACCTATAACATTATATTAGTTTCAGATGTACACCTTCTGATCAGACATTTACATACCTGTCACAGTGATCCCCACAATAACTGTCACCACGCATAGCTATTACGATATTGACTATATCCCCTATGCTGTACCTTATATCCCATGACTTTTTTTTTAGCTTTTTTTATTTTATTGATTATGCCATTACATTTGTTCTATTTCCCCCTTCATTCCCCTCCACCCTACACACCCCTCCCCCCATTCCCCCCTTTAGTTTATGACCACGTATCTCAAGTTCTTTAGATTCTGTATTTCCCATACTATTCTTGCCTTCCCCCCTACCTATTTTCTACCTACCGTCTATGCTACTTATTTTCTGTACCTTCTCCCCTCTTCTCCTCCCACTCCCCTGTTGCTAACCCTCCATGAGATCTTCATTTCTATGTTTCTGCTCCTGATCTAGCTGTCCTTTTAGTTTGCTTTTGTTTTAGGTGTGGTTGTTAATATCTGTGAGTTTGTTGTCCTTTCACTGTTCATCTTTTTTATCTTCTTTTTCTTAGGTAAGTCCCTTTAACATTTCATATAATAAGGGCTTGGTGATGATGAACTCCTTGAATTTGATCTTATCTGAGAAGCACTTTATCTGTCCTTCCATTCTAAATGAAAACTTTGCTGGATAGATCAATATTGGATGTAGGTCTTTGAATTTCATGACTTGGAATACTTCTTTCCAGCCCCTTCTTTCCTGTAAGGTCTCTTTTGAGGAATCCACTGACAGTCTGATGGGAACTCCTTTGTAGGTGACTGTCCCCTTAGCTCTTGCTGCTTCTAGGATTCTCTCTTTCATTTTAATCTTGGCTAATATAATGATGATGTGCCTTGGTGTGTTCTTTCTTGGGTCCAACTTCCTTGGGACTCTCTGAGCTTCCTGGATTTCCTGGAAGTCTATTTCCTTTGCCAGATTGGGGAAATTCTCCTTTATTATTTGTTCAAATAAGTTTTCCACTGGTGGCTGTTCTTTCCCCCTTCTGGTACCCCTATAATTCAGATGTTGGAATGTTTAAAGATGTCCTGGAGGTTCCTAAGCCTCTCTTCCTTTTTTTGAATTCTTGTTTCTTCATCTTTTCTGTTTGGTCATTTTTCCTTCTTTCTGGTTCACTCCCTTGATTTGAGTTCCAGTTTCCTTTTCATCACTATTGGTTTCCTGTGTGTTTCCCTTCATTTCAATTAGTTTAGCCTTCATATGTTCCTCTAATTTGTGACTAAAGTCAACTAGTTCTGTGAGGATCCTGATCACCAGTGTTTTGAACTGTGCATCTGAAAGTTTTGCTATTTCTTCATCACTTAGAGTTATGGGCTCTGGGGCTTTGAGATCTTCCTGAGCCATTTTTGGTCTGTTCGTGCCCATTAAGTATGAGGAGCGGAGCCTTAGGTGTTTACCAGGGCAGGGCCACCCACGTTGCTAGGTTGTGAAGCTGTATGTGGGGGCAGGGTCAGAGAGGGACAATAGTGGTCCCCTCTCCTGCCTCCCGCCCCTGGGTAAGGAGTGGAGCCTTAGGTGTTACCCAGGGCAGGGCCACTCAGGTCGCTGGGTTGTGACATTGTGTGTGGGGGTGGGGTCAGAGTGGGGAAATGGCAGGCCCCTCTGTTGCCTCCTGCCACTGGGGCCTGCTTGGTCCCATCTCACTGCTTACTCCTTCGCCGGTCTATCTGCGCAGGAATTCTCGACCACAGTCAACCCACCACCCTGCACCCTCGCTGGGTCGCCGGTCACTCACTGGGTTGCTCACTGGGTCCGCCCGTTGCAACCCCATGCCTGGGATCCACACGCCTGAGTCCATCTGACCGAGTTTTCCTGTGCAACATGGCTCCGCCAGCTGCTGGCTTCACTCCCCTTACGGGTCAGGCTGAAGAATTTGTTGTTATCAGGCTTCCGAAAAGTTCAATTTTCTGTGTTCTGACTGTGTGTTTCTGTTGCTAATATTTTGTTGTCTCTAAACCTGGTTGTGTGAGAAAGCACAGCATCTCCACCTATGCCTCCATCTTGGCAGAAGTCCCCCCATGACTTTTTTTTTAATTGATTTTAGATTGAGAGAGGAAAGGGGAGAGAGACAGAGACATTGATTTTGTTGTTCCACTTCTTGATGTATTCATTGGTTGACTCCTGTGTGTGGCCTTACAGGGGATCAAACCCACAACCTTGGTGCATCAGCACAACACTCTTACCAACTGAGCGACCTGGGCAGGGCATGACTTATTTCATAACTTGCAGTTGGTACTTCTTAATCCCCTTCGATTTTCCCACTCACCCTCCCACCACATACCCACGGCTTTCTTTTTAATGCCCATAAGAAGGGACCTTGGAAGGTAGTTTGCTTTTGCTTCGCAATGTCACGATGACAGCACTTTCATTCCCTCCCCTCAGGGCTTTGTTAACTTTTCAGTTCTCCTTATAATGCAGTCCTCAGGGCCCTTAATGGCCTTGACATTCCACAGAACAACATGCTGGCCCACTATGTTAATGACATCATGCTCCTTGCTCATAAACAGGAAGTAGTAAAAGCACCAAGTTTGCCAGAGAGTGGGAGATAAGTTACATGAAAATTCACGGTCTCACTGCACTGGGAACATTTTTAGGCGTTCTGTGGCTTGGGGCACGCCAGGACAGGTCATCTCACCTCACACATCCCACCACTTAAAAACAGGCACATTTGGTGGGCCTCTGAATTTTGGAGGCAGAATATACACACTCAGAACTGTCGTACTGCTCCAACCCTTTACGGGGTGACCTGGAAGGCTGCCAGTTGTGAGCACTGCCCAGAGCAAGAAGGTGCCGTACAGCAGGTTCAAACTGTAAAACAGGTGATGCCGCCACTTTGGATCATGTGATCCTGCACATTCAAGGTTGTTGGAGGAATCCATCAGGAATAAAGATTCTGGAGGATGTCTCTGAAAGCTCAGATTGAAGGGTTGCAGTGATAACCCCCAGTTCTGGAGTAAGGCCATTGTCCATTTGAACAAAAAGGTCCTGATGTGTCACTGGACACAGTAGTGCCTGAGCATCTGACCACTGGATGCCAGGTGGCTATACATGTTAAGCTAGATGTCATTCGACAGGCATAGCAGCAATCCAATATGATGGAAGTGGTATATTCAGGGCCGGGCTCAAAGAGTCCAGAGGGGTGAGTAAATCCAATGAACCAGCAGCTCAGACTCCCAGGGCACCTAAATCTGTTAATCTGACACCTCTCCTTTAACCTGTACCTATAGCCTCATGGAGGGTTCCCTGCAACCAACTGATAAAGAAGGGAAGGAATTAAACCCATTTCACAGATAGGTCGATGAGATATTTTGGCATCAACTGGAATGGACCACTCTACTATGGCCCCAGTTGGGGGCAGCCATGAAGGATAGTGGTAAATCCTCCCAAAGGACAGAACTGTGAGCAGCACACTTTGTCATCCCCTTTGCATAGACAAAGGGATGGGCTGAGGTTCAGGTGTGCACTAATTCCTGGTAAGTGGCAAATGATGTGGCTAGTTGATCAAGGGCATAGAGACAGCAAAATTGGAATTTTGGAGATAAGCAGGTCTGGGTAAGGACATGTGGATGAAGCTACAGGAGTGCGCAAAAAGCATGCAGATCTTTGTGTCCCAACATTAATGCTCACCAGAGACCACGTACCACAGGAAAAAGCTCTCCAGCCTGATGGTCAGATGTCCTGTCCTACGGATGTCAACCAACCTCTAAACTTAGCCACTCTATTGTTTTGCAAAAGACCCGTAAGAGTGGCCATGGTACCAATGAATGGTCCCAACAACCTGGTCTCCCTCTCACTGAGGCTGATCTAGCAACTGCCAACAAAGAGCTAACCAGCCAGCAGCAGGCAGCAGTTTAGTGCCATTGGTCAAGGGAGAGCGGGCAGCCACCTCACGACAGGTCACTTATATCCACCCCCTTCCACATTGGAGAAGGCAATGATTCATCCTTATTGGAACTTACATTTCTTACCCATAGTGCTCCTATAAGCATCACCATCCAAACGCTTAAAAAACATTCAATCTATTACCTAGCGCCAAGACCCATTTTACGGCAAAGGATGTATGGCTACAGGAGAATGAGCTTCACTGGTCTTGAGGCAGGAGATAGTCGGGAAGGAGGAAACTCTAGAGGCGCCTCAGGGCTAAGACAAAGGACATTGATTCAAGACAGAGACCCTGTTCTAAGACTGGTTGCCCCTCTCCTTTCTGGAAAAGCACTGAATGACGGTGAATCATGACTGCTCCTTCGCAGAAGATGCTGCGCAGAAGATGCTGGCCTGCTTCATTATAACAGCATCATAATAAATTAACATTGTAGGACCCCCCCATCCTGGTGGCCAGTCAAGGAAAATTATGAGAGACCACATGAGCAGTAGCTTTAAAATAATATAACTACTTGCACATGCACAATAAAAGCCCGCCAAAACTAGCCAGCAAACATCTGCCGTATAAGAATAGAATCTCTCTAGCCACTGAGGGTCAGTCTCTGCTTGGAGTGGGCCTGCTCCCATGTTCTGTGGAGTGTACTATCCCTAATAAATCTACTCTCTCTCTTTCTGCTGTAAACTCTCTGTGTGATCAATTCTCTCAGTTCAATTGACTGTTTGTGATCACTAAGAACCTGGTTACCTATGCCCACCTGCGACAGTCTTATCATATATGCCCATCACCCAGCAGCAGGCTGAGAACAATGGTATGGAATGACTTCATTTCCACAAGTTTTAATCTCCTCTGCAAAATGAGGATTATAAACAGTGTATGGAAGGGGAGAGAACACATGGCCAAGAGGAGGGAACATGAAGGTAAATGAAAAACCAAGGCTCACAGACACTGGTGACTTGCTGAAGACCACACAGCTAGTAAATGACAGAAGCAGGACTAGAACTTGCCCACAGGATGGAAACTGACTACCGGAAGAGGTGCTTTGGAAATTGCCTTGCCCAGGTAATGGCAGAGGTAGCAAAGGTTTCATTTCACCCAGAGACCCCATAGAGTCCCTGGCTCACTGGCTTTATCATTACAGGAAAATCACTAAAGTAAAAAAAGAGCTACTGATATCTGTAGCTAGTTCTACAAAGAAGGCTATATTCTTGCAGGAGAACACAAGACCCCTTGAAAAGGCCTTGAAGCAAAAATCCCTACCAGGTACTTCCTGGTATGATTCCTGAAATGCCTCACAGATTCCTTCTGACTCATCTGGCCAGTCTGCCTGGAATGTCAAAACTCCACAAGAAAGACCATATTTTGCCACGTATAATGTTCACTTTTTTGCTCAAATTTTTTAGGGAAAAATAAGGACGTGCATTATATATGGATAGTAGTAATTCCATACCTATATAAATGTTTTTTAGTCTTTTATTTATGCTTGTGCATTAAAAGTATAACCCTAGAAAGCAATAACAATATCCATATGAAAATAATACCTGGAATATGATAATTGGTTTTGTTTCTAAAGATAAATTAAAAATTAAAAACAAAAGATTTTTTTCCTGAAAGTTTGGGCTAAAAATGTGGGTGTGCATTGTACACAGCAAAGTATTGTAAATAACTTTCTGCATTAAAGTTATCTCTGCCTCCACATCTCTTTTTAGGTTTTCAGAAGGTGAATGGTTCTCAGGATGCTTCCCTCAAAGCTGCAAGCTGAGAAAATGGCCATCTAGAAGAGATCTTAACTAAAGATGATAACTGTGTGGACTAAACCAAGATTTGAGGGGCTCTGGAAGGTGTCTGCAGGGATTCTCCAGCCCAAGTCCTGTTCTGGTAGCCATGAAAAATCATCAGTCATGTGAGAATTTGAACTGGTTATAGGACAGAATAAACTCTTAATATGGATTTAAAATAATTTCAAAAAAACAGTATATGGTACTTCACAAAATTATTGTGGGATTGGAAGGATCATATACATAGAGCACTCTGTACAGGTCCTGGCATGCAGCAAGTGCTCAATAAATGGTAGGTGTTATTATTAACCCAATTGTGAAAAGCCTCTGGGCCCCAAGAGGAACTGGTTGTTGGTCTTCACTAAATCCAGCAGGACCCTGGATCCCACTGTAGTGTGACCTACTCTGGATGTTCAAAAGTCCCCTTTGAATTACATTTTTCTGCCAGCAGGGAGAACAGAGGGGTTGTTAGGAGAGATGGAGGAGAAAAGGAAACTCTGCAGAGGGTAGGAAATGGAAACTCAGACAGTGATTGGCCATCAAAGGGTGGGGGGGGAGGGGCGGGGCACAATTGGAATGTGATTATAAAAAGACAGCCTGCAGGCTGAGAGAGCAGCTGCTGCATCTCACTGCTGCTTGCATCCACCAGCAGGCTCCAGGCAGGAAGGTCGGGAAGATTCCTTCTCTTCTCTCCTCCAAGGTAAACCCAGAAATGATGAGGTATGGGTGTCAAGCAATCACCCTTTGCCATGCTACCTACCTGTGAGCCTCATGTCCAGAAAGCCAGGATGCCCATTCCTCAGGGAGACCACTTTTAATATCCCAGTCTAAGCCTGGTCTGAGGGGAGGGCTGGGACTTTTAGGGGGTTGAGGTGCAAAACCCCAAGAAGCTTTAGACTTCAGGTTACAGATACCATGTCAGCATCTATGGCCTTAACTGTCATTTCACTTTTAGGGGCTTTAGTTCCCCACCTGCAAAATGATAATCAAGCTACCTGACCTGCTGAAGGACTGCATGGTTTCTGAAACCCCTTGGTTGCAGGATCTAATGTGACACTGAGTTTGTCTTGAAGGATAAATGGAGTAATCTGGAATGGTTGTTAAAAGTGTGGGTTTGAGCATTAGTGGGTTGCAGGTTTAAATCTTGAATCTGCCACTTCTTGGCTGAGGAGACTTGGGAATATTAAACTCTCTGAGCTTCAGTTTCCTTGTCTATAACACATGGTTGAGAACAGCAGGACCTCAAGGTACTTCGTGCAGTTGTTATGGGTATAAATGACCTTGTGCCATAAAATGCTGAGTAAGTACTCGATCCTGAGGGTGGTGGAGGGTATTGTTAGTTTTTAATTTAAGAAAATTGCATCGAGCTGACCAAAATCACATTAGAGGTGAGTGTGGGGGCACATGCATTTTCCTACTCTGTGTTGTATGGAAAGAACATAGGTTTTGAATTCTGACAGTCTTGAGTGTGTGTCTTGGCTGCACAATTTACTGTGTGACCTTAGACAAGCTCCTTAACCCCTCGGTGCTTTCTTTCTATAAAAGGAAGTTGATGTGAAGACAATATTTGATGCCTGTAAACATTCAATGCATTGGATCAACAACCATTTTTAAAGAAAATTCCATGTGACAGGTACTGTTCCAAGTGCTAGGGTCATAGTGGTGAATAGTTTAAAAATCACAGTCACCCTCTAAAAATAGGCTCTATTAATACCCCCATCTTAGGAATAAGTAAATCGAGGCCCAGAGAAGCCCCCCCCTCCCTTATCCTACCCTGAGGTCACACAGGCAGTGACAGCAAAGTCCGACAAAGTCAACAACAGAAACCACAGTAAGGTTACTAGCTGATGTCATTCAGCCCGGGCCACGTGCCAGGCACCTTACCGGAAGGATTCCTCCCCCGATTCTCACGACCACCGGCTGAGGCGGGAACATCATCGCCGACGTGGCCGTGGGTAAATGGAATCCCCTGTGCAGGGATGCGGAGCACCTCGCTGCTTTTTATGGACTCATCCTCCAATCGGAAGGGAAAACAGCGGAGCGGGTGTGGCTCAAAAAATGGCTCCAGATCACTCCCGTTTTTCCTCCCCCAGGTCCAGCGACAAAGCCAGCGCGTAGCGCCACCATGCGGCAGAAGGTGATATCGCTCTTCTTGTGCTACCTGCTACTCTACACCTGCAGCGGGGTGGAAGCAGGTAAGGATCCTGCAGCAAGGGGACTTTGGTAGAAAGAAGGGGAAAGTTTCAGAACCCCTGGTTTAGAGATTCAGGCGTGCGTGCCTCTGAACGAGAGGAGCTATCACAATGGACAGCACAGGCTTGTCGTAGCCAGAGTCCCAGATTCAAATCTTACTCTGTCAATTTCTCCATTCTACTGACATTTGTTCAATCCCAGTTATGTGCCAGGTACGACGCCTTAGGAGAAAGGTCTCTTCCTTTTTGTGAGGTTCTCCCCAGCTCTTGGGCTGTTCCCCAGCTCTTGGGCAACAGAGTAGGGGACTCTGTTGTCTGCTCCACTCCACTTTG
Source organism: Artibeus jamaicensis (assembly GCF_021234435.1). Taxonomy (NCBI): domain Eukaryota; kingdom Metazoa; phylum Chordata; class Mammalia; order Chiroptera; family Phyllostomidae; genus Artibeus; species Artibeus jamaicensis. The sequence goes on from NW_026522057.1 coordinate 14,453,218, forward strand.
TCCGCTCTCCCAACAAGCACAAGAAAAGACTCCCAGGAGGACAGCAACTCTGGATTCTGGGACGCCCTGACCTACGTAGCAGTTGGAGGAGGTGGGTGTGGAAGGCTAAAGCTCAGGAGGTGGGGCGGCCCAGGTCGTGGGCGCTGCCTCACCACCTCCTCTTTCATCAGGGCTCCTGGCCATGGGTCTGCCCGCTCTGGGCTTCGGCGCCGCTGGCATCGCTGCCAACTCGTGGGCAGCCTCGCTGATGAGCTGGTCGGCCGTGGCGAATGGGGGCGGTGTGCCCGCAGGAGGGCTGGTGGCCACGCTGCAGAGTTTGGGTGAGTCGGGGCCCCCGGGACAGAGACACCAGTGCCACATGGCCCCCCTCTTTACTGTTCTGAGTCCTTTCCACAGGCCAACTCAGCTCTCTGAGGAGGGTATTCTTATTAACCCCACCACGCAGTGGATGAATTGAGGCACCAATTGATTCAATAATTTACTTTCCCAGTTGGCTTGCACTAAAGCCAGGATTCAAACCCAGTCAGTCTGATTCTTTGCGTTTAGCCTGGTGCCTCACTGATACTTTGACCAAGTCACAGCAAGCCTGTTTTCTCGTCTGTTAACCAGGATAATCATCCTCAATTTCACATTTATGAATCTGTGCAATCTCAGATACCCAGAGTAGCAAAAACCCAGAGTGACAGGACAACCCAATTCAATGTCAGACCAACCCTGGTCTCAACACCATGAAGGGAATAGATATAGAGTTCAGAATGATCCTTCTAAAAAAATGTACATTATATCTATCTCTATGTATCTCTCTTTCTCGCTGTCCCTCTCCCCTCCACTGTTTTCTTTGTCTTTTTCTTTCTCCCTCTTTCTCTCTGAGGACTCCAAAATCGTAGAGAAAAACCACCCCTGACAAACTGTCTCTCTGCCTTTCTGAAGCCTCCATCTTCTTTCAATTCTGGACGGTAAAGCCCAAGGAACCAGACTAAAAGAACAGAGCCCTTTTCAGAGGGGACAGAGGGGAAGACACAGGCTAGGTCATTCCCCAGCAGTGGGAAGTAAGGGGTGTGGGCCAGGCTGGGAGCAGCCTTGTGTTATACGATTGTTGTTCCCCCTTACCTGTGAATCCCCCCAGCACCCACAGAGATGTCTCCACAAAGGTAGCTGTTATTAGCATCATTAGTGACACCATGTGTTCACTGCAGAAGTGAAGAGAATGAGTTGTTATTTTGTCTTTTGCATCTCTGAAACACAGCTCTGTTTCGAGGTGGCAAGTTGAGGGAAGGGGGTGATGGGATTCACTTTGCGGGAGTCCCCTCCCCTCCCCAGCCCTCTGTTTCTCCACCTGAGAACGGAGAGGTTGGACTGGAGCAATGGTTTCCAGATTTTGGGATTCCCAGGACTGATGTCTGGGCTACAGGGTGCCAGACTGCACTTGCTTTACAGGGGCTGGTGGTGGCAGTACCCTCATGGCCAAGATTGGTGGGGTTCTAGGCTACACAGCCTACAAGTATCGAGAGAACAAGAAGTCAAAGGAAGAGGAGTAAGAAGCTCCCAAGACACCCATCCCTGCATCTTTCTTTCCATTACAGTCCAGATTTCTCTGTTACACTCGTGGGTGAGAGAGGTGAACAAGAAAATAAACTTCTCTCAAAAAACACTTTTCCTGTGAGTTGTCCTTGCTATGAGAAGCCCAGCAAGATCCTACTCTGGTTTACTTCATCCACACACCCCACCCTCACTTCCCCTGAAGCCAACCACAGCTCCTTGAATACAACCAGCTGATTTTTGTCCCTGGGCCTTGGCATGTTCTGTCCTTTCTGCCTAGAATGTCCTTTTGAAGCTCATAACTGGCTCAGATACTCCGCCCTCTGGGACTCTTCCTTAGCGCAGCTTCCTGCTGTCCCTGTCACACTAGGAAGGCTCAGGCTGCATTCCACAGTGGCACTGGGGAAGAAGAGCTCAGTCTGTTCTCAGTGAGAGAAGCTTCCAGCTACTTCTCTGATTAGGCAGAAACATAGACACAAGATCTCCATTCTCTGAAGAAGCACCAGAGTCGCCTCCCTCTGATGGAGAAGAGAAGGCCAGGCTTTTGGCTTGGGCAGAGTATGTAACAGCGGTTTTCAGAGGGCTCAGCAAGGCCTTCCTTCCCTCGGAGAACTCTGGGATCGGAGAGACAATTTGCATTGGGAGCATATGCCTTCTGAGTGGGAAGGGAAGGCCAGCCAAAGCCCTTGGGGAGATATGAAGTTTGGGAGGCCCGTCCAGGTGAAGCGGAGTGCCAGAACCTAGGCAGGCTGAGGTCAAAGAGACCCTAGAAATCAAATGTCAATAAAGGTAGGGCTGCTCCATCACTGGCAGAAAGAGAGACTCATGCTGTGGTCTGGTCTATGAGTGGACACCAGCCTCAGTGCCTGCCCATCTGAGGAGATCTGCACCCATGGGAAATGGCCATGTGTGACCCATAAAACCTTGTCACAAAAAGGCCAAGGCAGCTGTCCTCCCTTATAATCCAGAAGTTCTTCCATCACAAATGTGTATGGATGGCCCTGACCAGTGTGGCTCAGTTAATTGGGTGTCGTCCCACAAAGTGAAACGTTGTAGGTTGGATTCCCAGTCAGCACATGGGCCTGGGTTGCTGGTTTGGTCCCAGGTTAAGGCACATGTGAGAGGCAGCCGTCAGATGTTTCTCTCCCTCTCTTTCTCCTCCCCATTCCCTACTCTCTAAAAAAAAAAAGAAAGAAAGAAAATCTTTAAAAAAAAAAGAAAAGAAACACAAATGTGTATGGATGGGTGGGGAAGAGGGCCATCCTGCTTTCTCCTGCCCTCAGGTCCAGTGCCATCTCTGCAGATGGCAACTGGTTGCTTCAGCTGGTTTGCTCCAGGCCCTCAGAGAAGCACTTTGTAGAAAAGGTGCACAGGCGGCACCATCTTGCTGCGCAAATTCTGTCTCCATGACTTGTAACCAAGAACTAAGTTGGGCTGAGTCTCCTAACCTGATACTTACGATACAAACCTGAACAGAGTCCTTCCTGGGTAGGGCCATTCATGGCAGGGTGGGGGAGTGATAGAGTGGACTTCCGTCCTCAGACAGAGGTAGGGTCTCAAGTATCATGCTCTACTGAGGCCTATTAACTGCACCCCTGTTTGTCTATGGGCTTGACACCCCAGAGATGTTAAGTGTATGTCCTTCAGCCCCTTCACAGAGGGCACTGTGTATAAGTTATGTCTTCTCTCTTCCAGTGCCCAGAAGATGCCTGGCACACAGTAGGTGCTCAATGTATCTGGGCAGAATTGAAACTGAGGTTAGTCGCCTCCACTCCCATCTACCTGTCCTTACATGTTCCCCAATCTTCATGGAAAGGAGTACCCAGAATTCTTGTTCTTTCTTTGGGGCTCCTTTGATAATGCCCACTGTCACCACCAGGCAGGCGTAGGGGAGGGGGACCTGTAACCCCTTTAACACTGTGGTCCAAGTAAACACAGGCCCTTACCTTTCACTCAATATTCTCTAGCACAGAAGAGTTTGGAAATGAGGCAATGGAGAATAGTAGTTAGGGAAGTTCCTTTGGAGTTCTACAGACTTTGGTTCAATTCTTGCCCCCACAAGTTTCTTCCCCTCTCTGTGACTCAGTTTCCTCCTCTGTAAACTGAGAATGATAATAACACCTACCTCATGGGGATTTTGTTATGAAATCAGATGAATTAATGAACAGAGAGCATCTAGCATGATGCCCAGCACATAGTGAGCACTTTGTAAATGTCAGTGATTATTATGATTAGGAACTTGCATAAAGCAAAGAGGAAACAGCCAAATGCCAACCAGGAACTAGATCACCTAACTTTGGAGTCAGGGTTTATTCTCTGGGGCTCACAGACACTGTTCTGCTTTCCTCCCAAGGGTGAGCACCCTCCACTTACTCCCTTGGTGGCCTACTCACTTGAATAGCGTCAAGGCCAAAGAGAGATGGACAGCTGTGCCCTGGATTGTAGATCTGAGGCCTCAGCAGTTTTCAGGCTAAATGGCATTGGAGTGACTCGTCTTTAAGGGGAGATTCCACTGACCACAAGGTCCCTTTGGACACGTGCAAGATAGCTCCTTGCCTTCTTTATTTTGCAGGCATTTACTGGGCACTTGGCCTGTGCCAGGCACGGTGCCAAATGCTGAGGACATAACAGTGGAAGAGACCCTTTTTTAAAAATTTTTTATTTCTTTTTTTTATTTTTAGAGAGAGGGGAAGGGAAGGAGAAAGAGAGGGAAAGAAACATCAATGTGTGGTTGCCTCTCACATGACCCCCACTGGGGACCTGGCCTGCAACCCAGGCATGTGCCCTGACTGGAAATCGAACCGTGACCCTTTGGTTCACAGCCCGAGCTCAATCCACTGAGCTACACCAGCCAGGACAGAGACCCATTTCTTACCTACTTGGAGCCCACACTGCACAAACTGGGAGCTCCCAAAAGTATCCATGACCCCATTTCTCCCTCCCTGCCACCACGTCCTCATCCCTATTTCCTTTTGCCTGCCCTGGACCTTGTCAGCCTTCACAAAGCACAATCACCTTGTCTGCAAAGTAGGCAGAATGACGAACACAGAACAGAATTCACTGGTGCAACAAGTCAGGAGATGCTAATGCACTTTTAGACTCTTCCCTGGCAACGGCCTTCAGAAAAACGCATAGCTGAGCCCTGGCCCAGCTCCAGGGTGGGATGCCTCAGGCAGGTTACTTGTCCTCCCTGACTTCCAGCTTCCTCATTTTGTAAGAACCGATAGGGTTGAATATCATATTCTCCAGGACACTTCCTACTCTGACATTGCTGAGCACGAAACACATGCTTCTGAATCCCCCTGACCCTGTCAGATCCGGGCCTCTGAGAGTGAATTTTAATTCTGAAGCTGACAAAAGCCATTTTTTTTTGTTTGTTTTTAGAGAGAGGGGAAGGGAAGGAGAAAGAGAGGGGTAGAAACATCAGTGTGTGTTTGCTTCTCACATGCCTCCCCCCACCCCGCCCCCGCTGGGGACCTGGCCTGCAACCCAGGCATGTGCCCTGACTGGGGATCAAACCAGTGACCCTTTGATTTGCAGGCCTGTACTCAATCCACTGAGCTATGCCAGCGAGGGCTGACAAAAGCCATCTTGCTGCCAACTTTGGTACTAAGGTGGATGACAGTGCTGAGAAATGCCATGTTTGGTCACGAATGGGAGTGACAAGAAACTAGCAGGGCAGTTCCTCACTCTGAGGTCACACTCAAAGACAAGTCTGACAATAGTTCCCGTCCGTGTGGCTGACCTGATGGAAAACAATGCTGAGGTCCTCCGTCCATGTCATTTCTCCCTGGACCTCAGTGTCCCAGACTGTAAAATGGAGGAGGGGAGGAGTTGGAATCTCATCTAGACCTAGAATACCTTTCCTAAGTGCTCACATTAAGCTGTCACACTCTTTAATAAGGTCCCTCCATCTGGGGATTTCTTTTATTCTTTAAGATCCTCCCTAGACCCTTGAAAGTCAGCTCACTCCTGGCCCTGGCAGACCTCCCACAGTTCCATGGTGCTATGTGCTGGTATGACCACCAGGTGACAGTGCAATCCCATCCTGAAATCCTCAGCTTGCTCCGTCCTTCAGCAGCTCCACAATTACCAACAGCCCTCCCTGGGCCAGGCCCCATCAGGGATATTGGAGACTGAAATGAACCCAACCCTGCCCGTCTGCAGCAGGAGCTCCTGAAGAGCACGACAGTGGTCGATCCCGAGGAACCCTGCAGGGCCTGCCCTCTCCTCTCTCTGGGATCTCCAAACTCCTGAGCTTGGCCTTTCGGACCCTTTGTAAGAAGGTCTCACCTCCAGGGCCACAGCCTGAGCTTCTAGACCTGAGCCACAGGGATTAAAAGAAAACGAGAGAAGCACTTCACACACACGCTTCACTTGGCTGATCCGAAGAGGTTATGCTGGGAGCAGAGCATCCCTGGGCCCAGCCTTGAAGGTGGGACCATTTGAATGCCTTCCTAATTCCCATTTGAATGCCTGGTCAACAGGCACTGGAGGAAGCTGAAGCAAAGGAGGCCTGTGGCTTCCTGTGAAGAACTGAAGAACCACTTCCTTTCAGCAGATGGCTGTGGGGGATGGGTGAAGATTAGGAAGCATGGGCTTCCTGGCCCAGGGAAAAAGGAAGAGGACCCCAAGAAGGCCCCATGAATGAGGCCCCATGAAGAGGCCCAGAGCACCTTCTAGTCCTCTTCCCTTGGGGGTCTCCATGGAGCAGAGCGCAGACAGGCAGGGTCACACCCCTCTCATGTGGTGTGAAGCCACAGAAAGGAGAGTCAAGTTAGGGTCAGGCCCATTTGTATAAGGCCGGTAAAGAAACAGAGCCTTTGGTTACTCCAGGACGCAAGCCCGAGCTCCTAGCCCCAAGTACCAATCCACCCTCAGAACCCAGCCCCAGAGACCCAGCCCCAACTTCCCAGCTCCAAGCACCAGCTCCTAGTGGGGTTTCCAGTGCCCAGACAGAGGCTGGCAGGCCCCAATGGCTCTTTCACTGCATGCAGGAGTGGCCCTGTAGGAGAACTTGTCCCAGAATGTATTTACTGGACTCTTTCCCTGTAACCAGCACTAAGGGAAATGCCAGCCCAACCATGATGAATAATCACAAACCCCAAACTGGTACAATTTTACTGCTTTTGTTCTATTTGCACATACATGCTTGTCCAGGATGGCACCCAGCCCCCACTCACCCATACCCCCCCATTGGATGGAGCACCAGACCTCCCCAACAGGGAGAGGAGCAGGTCAAGGCCAGGGAGGCCTCTAGAAATCAGCCCTAGGCAGAGAGGCAGGGGCTTGACTTGGGGCTACCACCCCTGAGCCTTACTGCACGACTTTGTCTGGGCCTCTACCTCGCCTCTGTCTGGCCAGTGGACAGCCCTTCCCTGCCTCCTTCAAGGGGTGGTTGTAAGGAGGACAGAGCACCCATCTGCCAGGAGCACAGTGTGTTTCAGTGGCTCCAGGTGCCAATGTGAGGAAGAGGCAAAGGGTCTTCACTCAGCCACAGTTTCTCACCCATTCTCTTGGAACCCATCACCTCAAGCCCATTACTCCCTCAATCTTCCCCACTTCAGGCAAAGGCACCTTCTGGCATTCAGGTACCCAGGCCAGACATTTCCCCAAAGGCTTTCCCCCCGTGACTCTCCAATGATGGCTCCTACTTCACTCTTTTTCCATTCAAATGTCACCTCTTCAGAGAAGCCCTCCCTGACTGCTCACTTTAGGCTTCTTTGTTCCTCTCTGTCTCAGTGGTTCCCAAATTTATGTGCACCTTGAAGTTACCTGGAGGCTTCAAAATGTACCACGGCTTCAGAAACCTGTGTCTCACCCAGAGAGATTGTGATTTAATTGGTCTGGGGTGCAGCTTGAACTATGAAATTAAAAAAAAAAAACCTCTACGTGACTCTAACGTGCAGACAGACAAGTGTGGGAACCACTACCCTAGCATATCACCCTGTTTTAATTTTCTATTACAGGCCAGTAAAGAAATGAAGGTTGGTTACTCCAAGAAGCTGGGCCAGGTACCCAGCCCCAAGCACCCAGACCCACCGTGTTACATATGTTAACTCATTTAATTCTTACAACAATCTTTTTCTGGTAATTAAAAAAAATGTATTGATTTTGAGAGAGGAGGAATTTGTTGTACTTATTTATGCATTCATTGGTTGATTTTTGTATGTGCCCTGACCCAGGATAGAACCTACCACCTTGGTGTATCAGGATAAAGTCCCAACTAGCTGAGCTACCCAGCCAACACTTCTTGGGTGTTCCTAAGATCCTCATTTTACAGATGAAGAGATCAAGGCAGAGAGAGGCTGAATAACTTGCCTAAGGCAAACAGCTAGCAATTGATGGCCAGGATTTGAACCCAGATAGTCTCTCTAGAATGATGTCTGGCAACTAGAGGGACTCTATAAATAATTGTCCGATAAAGGAATGACTTAATTTTAATCTCTGTCTGCCTCACCCACCTCCCACATTCAATCCAGCAACCAGCCAGCCAGTAGATTCTATCTTCTAATTAATTTTTGAGTCTGTTCATGACTGTCTACCCACATGGCCCCCCTCTCCTCATCTAATTTCTTCATCTAGTTTGCCACCCTCAGGCTGAAGGGCACCTACAAGATCCTCCGAACAGATCTCCCTGTGTCCACTCCTGCCCTGTGTCCACGGTCTATTCTCCACAAGTGGCACCTCCAACCAACACTGCTTAAAGTCTCCCTGACCCCCCTCCCCACGTGGCTGCCATCACACTTAGAATAAAATTTTACTTGCTTACTCTGGCCTTCAAGGCTCGAGTAACCTACTCAGACCTCCAGAGCCTTATTTTACCTTGCTTCCCCTCCCCCAACTCTTTTCCAGCTATACTGACTGGTCTCTTTTTCCTTCCCAGGACTCTCCAAGTGCCTGCCAATCTCAATGCCTCTCCACAAGCTCTTCCTTCTGGCTGGAACACTCTGGTTGCTTTAGGAGTCAGCTCGAATCTCACTTCTCCAGAAACCTGAGCCCCCAGTCTAAATGAAAACACACCCTTGCTCTGGCTGGGTGGCTCAATTGGCTACAGCATTGTCCCCATACCCAAGGTTATAGGTTCCATCCCCTGCATCAGGGCACATACAAGAATCAACCGACGAATGCATAAGTAAGTGGGACAACAAATCAATATCTCTCTCTCAAATCAATAAAAATAAATTAATTAATGCAACACTCCGTTATTCCAGCAGCCGGTACCTTATGTTCCAAGAATTGATCACGATTATAGTAGATGCATGATTAGTGTAAGCATTTGTTACTGTTAGACTTCCTCACTAGACTCACTCAGGGCTCACCATGATTTATCGACAGCACCCAGCACAGCACCTGGCACAAAGGAGGCCTCTGATAACTTTGGATAAGTGGGTACACAGATAGATAGTGGGTGGATGAGGAGCAACTGACTTAATACATACATTTAAAATTAGGAATCTATTCTCCCTGCATGTATTTCTCGGGTCAGTTATATGTGTAATTCACAGGGTAGTCGTTTATCACCCTTTCAGAGTCCCCACCCTCTGGTTCCCACTTTGGCTTTTCCCAGACAAGACCACTGGGCGGGGCGTCCAAGGGCGTCCAGGTTCCTAACAACGCGGAGGGAGGCGTGCCCGAGTCAGCTTCGCTTCCTGATTGGCCGGCGCTGACGGCAGCTATACTTGTTGTCACTGCGGTTGGAGTAGACTCCGTGGGAGTAGAAGGCGGGGAACGCCTGGAGGCTGTGGTGCAGCAGCGCCAGCTTCAGAGCGTTGGAGGCTCCCAGGGGCACGTTCACGTACCCTGCGGGGCAAGAATAGGCGCTAGTTGCAAGGCTCGCCCGGTTCTGCTGGGAGATGATGGGACGGTCTCTGCTGCTGGACGGATCCCCGCTGCGGGTGGGGCAAAAAAAAATGTAACCAAGCCTGCGGTGCTCACTGGAGCACAGCTATTTCGGGCTTCTGACCTCGGTGAGGAAAGTCCCCGAAACACAGCCCTGCCCAACCCCTCACTCTCCTAGACACGCTCCACCTCTTCCCCACACCCCCGGACTCAGACCCAAAAGAGTTTCAGGATAAGGAATGTGCAGGTCTGGTTTCTACTCCTAGCTCTGCGTGACCCTCAACAAGAGTCATGCCTTCTGGACCTCAGTCTGCCCCGTACTAAATAATGTGGTGTATAAAGTGACCAGCACTGGACTGGCACATACTGGGCGCTCAGTAGATACTAGTTTCTTTCTTTCTGGCCCTGACCCCACCACTGACTTGCTGCGTGGCTTGGAGCAATTTCACTTAACCTCACTTCCCCCGCCCAAGGATGAAAGAATTGTCCTTTCAGCCCCCAAGGTCCTGCCTGCTAAGACTTCTTGAGTTACTGAGTTAGCGATGAGCAGTGACCAAGCCCCACCTCCTGGTGTCCCTCCTCCGAGGTTCTTCTGACAAATGAGCTTCCTCGTCCTCCCTGAGATGGCTCTGATGAGGTTGTGCTTAAAATGGCTGCACTCCCCCAGAGGTTCTGCACAGTCCTAGGGTCTGTAGGGACTTACTTTGAAGGGTGTCTCAGATCACCTTCCTTAATATTCCTACCAAGGGTGGGTCACTCTCCTGATTAAAACCCCTCTGTGTCTCCCTATGGCCTTCAGGCTGCTCAGCAAGAGTCACAGGCTCTCGGGTCAGCCAAGCCCCATCCTCTCTCTCCCAGTCAGGCTCTAGCTGGACTGAGCTGCTTCCAGCTCACTTTCCCCTCCTCCAGGTGTTTGCACAGACAGTCCCCTCCCAGCCCCAACCTCTTTCACCTTACTAGCTCCTCACCTTTGACTGTCATGGGACAAGAGTTAATCCTGACCCTTAAGATGGGTCCCTGCTCATGTGAGGACTTGGGACTCCTCACCCAACCAGTTCAACCACCACCCTTCTTACTTCCTGTCCTCCAGCCACGCTGACCTTTCAACTACTTAGAAATGCAAGGCTCTTTTTTTGCCACTGGGCCTTTGTGCCTGTTGTTCTCTCAGACCTAAATTCTCCTCTCTTCCCTACTTAACTCACACTTGTCCTTCAAACTCGGCTTAGAAATCACTTCCTCGAAGTGGTGGGGGGAAGAGGTTCCTTGACAAGTCTTTCCATAACAAGTACATACTTTGTAGCCACTATTTAACATCTCTCACCCCTCTTAGAATGTAAATTATGGGATAGCAAGGATGCTTGGTCAGTGGATCCTCCAGTGATGGGCACAGGGCCTGGAGCAAAGTAGGTTCTTAATATCTTATTGAATGAGTGAGTGAATCCTTGCCCAGTTCTTGCCAGTCTCTACTTACATACCTCAGAGGTAGGGAGCTTACTACTTGTGAAGGAGTCTATTCCATCTGCCCTTTAGAAGGCTTCCAATTCCTGCCCACCCCCAACCAATGCTCAGGAGATTCCCTGGAACTGAGGCACGAAGTGAGTGAGTACTTTGAGGCCTTAGTGCAGAGCCAGGTTTCACCCACCTGTCCTGAGGGCTCATGCCAGACTCATCTGGCCCTGATAGGGCCCATAGGTGGCAGCACTGACCAGATCCCCCACAGCCTGGATCCACTGTAGGCCTGGGACTTGAGACACCATCATAGCTTATGTTCTTTTTCACCTAGGAGCAACTGATCACCTCTGCTGGGGAGAGGGACACCAGCAACCTAATTTGAGTTGGTGGAGGCCAGGAAGGAAGTGGTGGATTCCTACTGCCTCATTCAACCTCCCTGCTAGCCCTCTGTGGTGGAAGGTGCTGTTCCCGTTTACAAATTCACAAACTAAGGTTTCTGGATGAATCCTATTTACCTGATGTCACACAGTGGGATAGTGGCAAAGAGGCTGAACTTCAAAACCCAACCTCTTTCCTCTGCCTCTCAGCTTGGTGCCGCTTGTCTACCTGCCCTGTTCAGAGCCCATTCTGCCCAAAGCATCACGAGGTCCTGAAGGGATCCATGGCTCCTGCTTCCCACATCTGGATTCCACCCCTACTGGGGCCTCAGCAGCTACACCTGGGCAACAGCTAAGGGCTGGCTGAATACCAGGAGACATCTCTTCCTTCTGCACTTGGTAACTCCCCAAAAGTGCAGAGGGACCCAAACCAAAATTAGGTCATGGCCAAGGAGCTGTCTTATAAACACCAAACTCCTGAGACAGCTTAGCCACTTATTTGTTGTATGACCTTGGCTGGGTTCCTTCCCTTCTTAGGGCTTCAATTTATCATCTGTGAAAGGGGCATATTATCCCTTCCCAGGGCCTCGGTGTGCCAGAATTCGGAAAAGCAGCTGATTCTCTCTTGCCACCTCACCCTTGAAACCTCTCACCTTGGAGAAAAGAGGCCCCCTCCAGGGTCCCTGTGGTGGCAGGACCCCAGCGCGAGCTGCACATAGCCTAGTCTTTGATGGGGGTCACAGATCCTGGGTAGGGTGGGCACTGAGTTGGGGGGCTCAGTTTCCCCAGCTTCAGCCCCTCTCCACCTCCCTCTGTGCTGTGCTCTCATCGCGTCTGTTCCCTCTACTATCTGTGGCCTTTGCAGAGCCATTCCCCAGGGGATTCTGCCTCTCCTGCCTCTTCCTGTCTGTTCTCCCTCCCTTTTCCTCCCACAAATGTTTATCCATGCCTACTCTGTGCGTATATCAATCACCAAGTAAGCTCAGTGCCTGTCCTTGCAAAACTCACAGTCTTGCAGGAAGACAGACAAAGAAACGAAGTTACAATTTATTCACCCATCCCCAATCCTGTGGCCTTCCCTGCCGCTGCCCTCACCGGTACGGGTGCAGCCTGCTCTGCGCACTGCAGTCTGAGCCATTTTGTTAAAACGGAGGTCAGAACATGTCACTCTTGCCCTCCCATGGCTCCCTATCTCAAAGGAAAAGCCAGTGTCCTTGCTGTGACCTGCAAGGCCTGCAGGATCTACCTCATCGCCTCCCACTCTCCCCTCTGAACACGCCATTCCAGCTGCACTGGCTGCCTTGCTGTTTTTCAGCATGCCAAGCGTGCTCCCGCCTCAGGCCTTTGCATTTGCCTTTGGTGCTGCTGGGAATGTCTTCCTCCAGGTATCCATGTGGCCTCCCTCCCTTCACTCAGGCATCTCTGCCTCATCCAGGGCCCTTCCCAGCTGTGCATCTAAATCCTACTCCCTTCTTGCTTTCTGTCCTTTGATCTGCTTTATTTTTTTTTCTTGGCACTAACAAGTGACATATAATTATTTGTCTGTTCCCTGAAGTAGTAGAAATCTCATGAGATCTCCTAAGGTTCCCCACCCCTCAGGAAAAAAGAGACAGAGAGGAATACAAGGAAATCAGAAAAAGAAAAGACAACACTAATCACCTTACTACTATATAATAATCATATTTAAAGCCGCAATAATGAAAACAACTTGATTTGGGTGCAGAAAGAGACAAACAGACCAATGGACTGGAATAGAATTCCAGAAATAGACTCAATTGTACAGATTTTGTATTGGATAGATTTGATAAAGGTGGCATCTCAAAGTGGAGAATAGACTCTCTAATAAAACAGTGTTAGGACAACTAGGTAGCTAACTGGGAGAAAAAACAGACCTGTTTTCCCATTGAGTACCAGAATAAGCTCCAAAAGGAATCAAAGACTGAAGTGTTAAAAAATGAAAATGAAAATAAAAGTTTAAAAAAAAAACAGAAAAGCACTAGAAAAAAAACATGAGATAGTCTATAGTATCATAGTGGGAAAAGTCTAATCATAACTCAAAAGCCAAAAATTCATTTAAAAAGACTGATAAAGTCAACTAACTATATAACAATCAAAAACTTTTGCATTGAAAAACACTATAAATCAAGTCAAAAGACAAATGACAAACCAGAGGAAAACACTTGCAACTCAGATCACAGATAAAGAGTCATTTATAAAGAAATTATTAAAAAGACCTGGAAATTCGCTCTGGCTGGTGTGGCTCAGTGGATTGATCACTGGCCTGTGAACCAAAGAGTCCCAGGTTCGATTCCCAGGCGGGGCACATGCCTGGGTTGCAGGCAGGTCCCCAGTAGGGGGTGTGCAAGAGGCAAACACACATTGATGTTTCTCTCCCTCTTTCTCCCTCTCTTCCCCTCTCTCTGGAAATGAATAAATAAAATCTTAAAAAAGAAAAAAGACCTGGACATTCATGAAAAGGACTGACAATATAATAAAAACAGGCACAGGATATGAACTGACAGTCTCCAGAAGAGTAAGTACAAATGTCTTCTAAGCACATGAAAAGGAGCTTAAAGTCACTTGAAAGAAATGAAAATCAGGAAAACCACTCTGGGATATCAATTCTTACCGGTCTGGCAAAAAATCCAAAAGTTTAATACTTAAAAGTTTAAGTCCATCTACTCTGTGGGCACTTCTGTAAAAAACCAGTATTCTCACACATGTCCTCACAGAGTACTCTCCCCCATGCAAATATAAGTTGGTGTAGGCCCCCAAAAAGGGCATTTTGGCAAAAGCTATCAAAATTATAAAAGCATCCAGATATCCTAACTTCTGGGAATTTGCACTTCATATATGCTTGCACAAGTGCATAATGAGGTATGCACAAAGTTGTTCTCTGAAGCACTGTTTGCAATAGAAAGACTGGAAAGAACTCAACTGTCCATTACTAAGGGGTTGTGTTAGGTAAAGCAGTTTGGCCAGTACATGGAATACTATGCAACTATGAAAAAGAATGAGGGAGATCTGTGTCTCCTGATCAGAAACGTTCTATAAGGGATATTAAATTTAAAAAGCAACATGCAGCCCTGGCTGGTGTGGCTCAGTGGATTGAGTGGGGGACTGCAAACTGGGAGGTCACCGGTTTGGTTCCAGGTTGGGGTGCATGCCTGGGTTTTGGGCCAGGTCCGTGGTGAGGGGGCGCCATGTGGGAGGCAACCAAACATTGATGTTTCTCTCCCTCTCTTTCTCCTTCCCTTTCCTTCTCTCTAAAAATAAATAAATAAAATCTTTTTTTAAAGCAACATGCAGAACAGCATATATGATTTCGCCTTTTATAGGAAAAGGGGGGATTGTATATATATTAATAATATATTCATAATCTGACTGATGGTACCATAACCAGTGATTCAGAGCACAAACTCAGAAGCCAGACTGCCTGAGTTCAAATACACATTCTGGTACTATACTAATTTATACAGTGTCCCATCAAAATTCATGTCTACCTGGGACCTGTGGATGTGACCTTAGCTGGAAATAGGGTCTTTGGAGATATAATCAAGTTTATATGAGATCATACCTGATTAGGTGGGCCCTAAATCCAATACGACTGGTGTCCTTATAAAAAGAGAAAAACTTGGTCACAGAGACAGACACATAGTAGAGATGCCAGATGAGGACAGAGACTGGGGAGGTGCACCTACAAACCGAGGGATGCCAAGGATTGCTGGCAACCACCTGAATCTAGGAGACAGGCATGGAACAGATTCTCCCAAAAGCCTCTTAAAGGAGCAAACCCTGCCCACACCCCAGTTTTGGACTTCTCTAGGACTGTGAGAGAATAAATTTTTGTTGTTTGAAACCCCCCAGGTTGTGGGGATGGCACCCCTAGGAATCTAATACAGCTACTTAGAAACTGCAATCTTGGCCAAGTTATTTAACCTCTCTGCGCCCTAGTTCCTCATCCATAAAATAGGGATAATAGTACTCACCTCCTAGGGCTGAGGTTCTAAGGATTAAATGAGTTAACCTTTTCAATAATTTAGAATAACGCCTGACACATAGCAAGTGCTATATAAATGTTAACTACGCATATGCTTGTGTTTACATAAAGAAATCCTGGAAGAACAACCATGAAACTAATACATGCGGCCCTGGCCAGGTAGCTCAGTCAGTCGGAGCGTTATCCCGCTACACCGAGGTTGAGGGATGAATCTCCGGTCAGGGCACATACTCTAGGCAACCAATGAATGCATAAATAAGTGGACCAACAAATATATCGATGTTTCTCTCTCTGTGTGTGTCTCTCTCTCCTTTCTTCCCCCCTCTCTAAAATTAATTCATAAATTTAAAAAATAAAAATAAGAAAAAAATCTAATACATGTGGTTGGCAGAAGGGAAGGAATAAGGAGATGAGGGGTAGGTGGGAGCAAGACTTTGCAGTGTCCAGGCTTTTTATATGTTTTTCGTTCTGAACCATATAAATGCACTATTTAAAAATTAAATTAAAAGTTATTTTACAACACAAATCATATTACTGTCCTGCTCAAAACCCTCCAGTGATTTCCCATATATTGATAACAAAATCAAGTGTCCTTACTGTGGCTGACAAACACCCACCAGGAGGTGAGCATGCCTCTCCATAGCCCTCAGTTCCTCGCCCCTCACTCACTCTCCTGTAGCCTCGCAGGCGGCCTTGCTGCTCCTCCAGGCTGCCATGCACACGCCCACCTCAGGGCCTTTGCACCAGCTGTTCCCTCACTTCATGCAAGTCTCTGCTCAAAGTCACGGCTGCAAAGATGCTGTCTCTCACCTAAAAATAGCAAAAGAAAGAGAGAGAGAAGAAAAAGAAAGGAGGAAAGAAAGAAAGAAAGAAAGAAAGAAAGAAAGAAAGAAAGAAAGGAAGGAAGGAAGGAAGGAAGGAAGGAAGGAAGGAAGGAAGGAAGGAAGGAAGGAAGGAAGGAAGGAAGGAAGGAAGAAAGAAAGAAAGAAAGAAAGAAAGAAAGAAAGAAAGGAAGGAAGGAAGGAAGGAAGGAAGGAAGGAAGGAAGGAAGGAAGGAAGGAAGGAAGGAAGGAAGAAAGGAA
The DNA here is from genome assembly GCF_021234435.1 of Artibeus jamaicensis. Lineage (NCBI taxonomy): Eukaryota > Metazoa > Chordata > Mammalia > Chiroptera > Phyllostomidae > Artibeus > Artibeus jamaicensis. Next base: position 14,469,510 of record NW_026522057.1, read on the forward strand.
GGAAGAAAGGAAGAAAGGAAGAAAGGAAGAAAGGAAGAAAGAAGCAGCTCAATTCCCACAGGCCCTATCCCTTCCCCTGCTTTATTTTTCTTCAAAGCTTATATCCCCTTGACCTATCTGTTGTCTCCTCCCACATCTGAGTTCCAAGAGGGAAGGGACTGTGCCTGCTTTGTTCACAGCTGTATCTGCCGCAGTGCTTAGCACAGGACCTGGCACATTCAGTAAGTATCTACTGAAGGAGTGAATGAAATGAGAGATATGCAAGCTGCTTAGCCTGGTGCCTGGCACGCAGGAGAGGGCTCTTTTCCCTTTCCTTCCCTTGCCTTGGGCATCTCCACTCTCTTCTTACCTGACCCCCACCTCTCATGTGACCATACAGGTGCCTTCTCTCAGGACCACCGTTCTCACCCACTTCTCTTTCCTCTCCAAGTGGCCTTTATATTCAACTGTTGACCTGGGATGTGACATGTCCCCTCAGTTAGACAATGGTTCCCCTGTGCAGGAACTGTGGGAACCGCAGTACTGCCTCACTCTGGCTCCCTGCTTTCCCAGAGCTCAGCTTCTGAAATCATCCACAGGGACCTCTGTGTCATTTCCTGACTCTGGTAAGGAATTACAAGCTTGTTCCCTTTCTCTGCCAGTAAGTCCCTTCTTCAGTCTAACTGAAATCATTCTTGCTACAATAATAAATGCATTTTCTCTTAGTTCTGCAGGGCCACTGAGAGTGGTTGGCCAGTTCTTTGTCAGCTTGTGTTAGTTGTCAGGGACTTGGGGGTGGGCCCTCACCTTGGAGTCTCCAGTCCGGGCTCTCAGATAGAGCCATGCTGGCCACCTGCTTGGCAGGAAAGATTTCTCCTCTATTTAGCTCAGAGGATCTCAGCAGACCCTGTAGGACTGTGGTCCATCAGGTTGTCGGGGGGCAGGCACAAAATATGGTGGGAAGTATCGTGGTAGTTAATGAACCTGGGTGAGGACCTTGATCACCTCGTTCCCACCTCTCCCTTCTTAATTCATCCATCCATTCACTCAGCCTTTCAGAGTGAAAGTCAGGAGCACCTACCATGTGACGACCATATGCCAGCACCTATTATGCACTCTTACACTCTCTAATCTCTCTTTCCTTGTCTGTCAAATGGGCCAATAGTACCCTACTTATATGGCCATTGTGAAAATTAAATAAACAAACTGTATAAAAAGCCCTCAGCATACTTGGCTCATTGTAAATACTCAATAAACATGTTGTTTCAACTTAATCAACACAGAGATGCCAGCTCTGGGCCAGGCTCCCAAGGGTGCAGTGGGAATGGCAGATATAAAAACAGATGTTTATAAAGTTAAATCCAAGTACTTGGGGACAAGGTGGAGCTGGGACCCCGCTTGCCTGCTGCTCTGCTGGGTGGCTTTGGGGAAGGCACACCCTCTCTGGTCCTGCCAGGCAGAAGGCAGGATTTAGGATGGGGTCAGTGATCTAAAAATAAGGTGGAGCAGGAATAAGGACTCTGGCTTGAGCCAGCAGGCCCTGCCTTCTAATCTCTCCTCTGCCAGGTCCTTCCAGTGTGACCTGGGACAAGCCCTCCCCACTCTGAACCCCAGTTCCCTTCCCCGAAGAGTGGGGATCATCACTTGAGGAGGTAGGGTGGCTGTGAGGATGCAGGAAGAGGACAGATGGCAAATTCAAGGTGCTGAGCCCCGTACAGGAGAAGGGCCAGTCCTGGCCCACCTGCAATTGTAGAGGCACTTCATCCGCAGCAAGAGAGGCCCGGAGCCGGGAGCTGGGAGCTGGAAGGTCCTCCTTGCTGCTGTAGCTCCTCTCATGCCAGCAGCTTAGTGCTTGGGAAACTGAAGACCCAGTCATTGCCAGGACCCCAGGAAGTCTGCCATGGGGTTCACCGGGTGAGGTGCTGCGCCTTGGGCTGAGGTCTTTCGTGCAGGCACATTTGAGGGTGGGGGGTACAAGAGACCCCTGAAAAATCACATCCACTCTCACTCTGGGCCAGAGGGGATGAGATGGACAATGCAGGACCTTAGCCCTGCTCAGTAATTGAGTCACTACATTCTTGGATAAGTAACTCAGGCTCCCTGGGCCTCAGTTTCCCTATCTATAAAATAGGGGCAATGAGATTGACCTGGAGAAACTTTCAGAATCAGCCGTCCCATTCTCTAGCTTGTGCTCCATTCCTTAGTGCTCACTCCCTTCCCCTGGCCCTGGGGGAGTTACAAGTGGGGTGATTTCTGCCACTTTGCCTAGTCGAGACTAGGGGGATCCTGAGGGTAGAGCTTCGTCTCTTCCTTCATCCCGGGGGCAGTGCTAAGCCTCTTCTGTGTGTTCTAAATGTTGGTATTACCTAACAGTTACTGTGCACAGTGATACAATGCCACAGGCACTTCACACACATCATCTCTGTGCATCATATAACACCAATTCTATTACTGCACCTATTTTACAGATGAAGAGACTGAGGCTTAGTGTTCATCCAAGGTCACTCAGATCGTAGACAGATAGTCAGAGTTGCCCAGTGGCCCATGTCAGGGTTACGCAGGGAAGGCGGTGTTAGTCAGGTCAGGTAGACCCTGGGCCCAGCCCCAGCTTGTTCACCGGCTCACCAGCTGTGTGAACGTGGGCAGGTCTGGAGCCCTCTGGCCTGTTTCCCTATCCCCATAACGGGAAGAATGACTCTATTTCACAGGAAGATAATAAATGTAGAATGTCTAGAATAGGGCACGCAGTAAGTGTTCAGTAAAGGATGTTCCCGTCCTGACTGGTATGGCTCAGTGGGCTGGCCATCATTCCAAAATGCAGAAGTTCACCAGTTCGATTCCTAGTCAGTGCATATGCCTGGGTTGTGGGCCAGGTCCCCAGTCAGGACCATGTGAGAAGCAACTGATGTTTCTTTTATACATCGATGTTTCTCCCCCTGTCTTTCTCCCTTCCTTCCCATCTCTCTAAAATTAAGTACTTTTTTTAAAGCATGTTCCCTCCTCCTTTCCTTCTTTCCTTGCTCTGGTAGGGCCTCCAGGCCTGGGCGCATGCCAGGCTAGACTGACCTAGCTGTCTCAGAGACAGTATTTGTGTTCCCTCCACCCATACTGACAAGGCCTGGGGGACTGCTGTCCCCACCCAGCGTCTCTCCATTCCCAGCGATCCTGTCTGCTGGGGGAGGGAGGATAGGGGATAGTCTCCAGTCTGACGGAGACACAGTTCAATCAGAGAGGGGAGACACTGGCCGGCCTGACGCTGAGTGAGAAACTGCAGCATCGTGCCACTTCATTGCTTAGGGTGTGTAGGTGGGGTGTGCACACTGGTGGCAGAAGTGTCGGTGTGCTGGCAGGGAGGGTGACTGGGGCTCTGTCCTATGTCTGGTGAGCTGCTGAGGTCCTCACATGTTAGAAAGTGGAACAAATCGTGTGGACAGGAGCTGGAGAAGCTGGCATAGTTCAGCTGGTACTTGCTGAAGTGACAGCCCCATGGGTAGCTTAACGCTACGCATGGTGGTACAAACAGGAGCTGTCCCCTGGGGGCCTGAGGCCACCCAGAGTTGCCACATGCTCTTCCACCCACCATCTGCTGACACCCTCTTCACCACTGAGCACTCCTGGCCCCCAGGGGCCTCAGATCACACAGGCTGCAGGAGCTACCAGGGACCACTGAGGCAGAGTAGGTTCCCCCTCCCCACCAGAGCTCCCATACTCAGGAAATAAGCAAGCCCCCCCCACCCCCGAAAAGCAGGATGGACTGCAGGTAGACTGTAAAGAGACCCCTGGAAGGGGTCTGTGCCCAGCAAGGCTCCCTCCTTTACACAGGAGTTCCACTCTTGGGAGAGGGCAGCTGAGCAAGGAAAGGGGGTCCTTCCCAGAAGCGGGGGGGGGGGGAGGGGGATGGCTGAGTGGATCTGAAGTTTATCTGGAAGCCCCAGAACTCAGGCAGGATGCTTCACCAAGACTGGCTTCTCCTTTGCGGCAATAGAAGTCATTGGCCCCCAAGGCCATGATCACCAGCATCACCTTCTAGTCCGTACTGAAGGACTACTTATGGTTTACCTAGAGGATGATGACCTGCCTTGGGGGCAGGAGAAAGCAGGAACCCTGGAATCCTTGGCCTGCAGGCTTAGAGCTAAAGGGGGGCTCTCTGGGCAGCCTCGAGGCCCACGCCATCCCACAACCATTCTCACTCACCTCTGAAATAGTTCATCCCCCCACCCCTGTAAAAGACTCTAGCCCCCCATCCCAGAAGTAATCCCATTTCCTCTGAAATAATCCAGCCTCCCTCAGAAGACTTCCATAATACCCCAGCCTCCCATCCGAAATAACCAGGCCTTCTGCAGCCAATGAATAACCAGCCAGTGAATTCTGCAGCCCGCACTGTATACTACTCCAACTATCTCTGGGTATTCCTGCCCCTGCTGTGAAACTCCACCCCACTGTTAAACTCCAGCTCAGCTTTCAAGTGTGTGCTCCAGCTTTAACACTCCAGGCCCCTTGAAATATGCCCACACCCATAATACTCTGCACCCCACTTTAATACTCCCACCCTCACTCCCGTGATAGTTCTCCACCCCCAGTGAAAATCCTCCAGCCCCACACTGGTTCTCCAGCACTCCTGCAATGCTCCGACCTGTGCAGATGGAAAAACGGACTCCTAGGCCTACCCGGACCTACTGTATTAGTGCTCAACCTGGCTCCCACGGGTTCCATTGTGCCCCTGGGCCTCGGACAGCTCATGGACATCAGTGCAGCAGAGCATCAACACTCCTGGTGGGAGGCTGGGAGGTGACCCCACTGGCTTTCTCATGGTACTCCCAGCCTAGCAGAGTCCCCCACTAGACACCTTTTCCCTGTCCCCAGGATTAGATCCCCACTAACCAGAAACATGGTAGTAGCACCCAAAGGTTGAGGGCACCCAAGTCCTGAGGGATGGCATACCCCTGACTGCCAGGGTGACTTGTCATGCGTGCCCTGACTGGGTCAGCCACCCAGAGGCAGTCACACAGGCTCAGTCAGCCACCCCAGCACGCATCCGGTTTCCCCACTGTCCTGCTCTGAGACCCTGTCCTGTTTCACCATGGGTCTGAGGATAAAAGGGCAGCCAGGCCAAAGACGAGTTGCCTCTGTCGGAGCAACACAGTGACCCATCAGGGCCTCGGGATCATCAGGGAGCACAGCTAGGTCTCTGAGAATAATTCGGGTGGAGGCAACCTACCCTGTTTTTTTGCTTGTCCAGGTGCCACCCACCAGGTCACTGTTAGGACTGTTAGGTGAGGGTGAGTGTAAGTCCCTGACCACAAGGTAGCTTTATGGTAGGGCATCTTAATGATGGCTTCTGCAAGCAGAAGGGAACTAAGTTTCGAGCTCAGCTTCACTATGTCACATTAAGGCAAATCACTTTCCCTCTCTGAGTTTCAGTCCTCACCTTTGAAACAGAAAAATAGCCCTTATCTTGCCCCTTATCAGTTTTCTTCAAGTCTCAAAGGAGAGAGTGGTTATAGAGTGAAGCTTTCACTGGAAAAATATTTATTAAGTGCTTACTATGTGCCGGGTTTGCTGTAGATGTAGGCATATTTTATGATTTCTCCCTATACTGATCAGCTTATGAGGGCAGAAGGACTAGTTTATGGAATAGTGGTGGGAAAGACTCTAAAACTCCTGATCAGACCTCTCTCCCTGACTCCCGACAACTTTTTGTATGCCTACTATGTGCAAGGCACTTTCAAAGCCAACATTTCCTTAACTCCCCATCCTGGAAGACAAATGATACTCTTCTGGTTTCACTGATGTGAAAACTAAAGCCTAGAGTTATTAAATCATTTGCCTAAGATAACGCAGCTAGTAACTTCTAAGGCCTAAATTAAAACACGCTGCTTTTGACAAAGGAAAGATGTCAAAGTGTTACTACAATCCTCTTCCACCTCTACCTCCCACCCCCTGTTCCTGTGCTTTGGGGAGATGAACCAGGTCTGTTTTTAGGGGTCCTCGCAGGGACCAACCCTGTACCAACCCTGTCCTCCAGGAGTCCCAAATCCAACAGAGGACAAGAGAACTGGACTCCAAGCAAGACATCTGGAAGTTGGACAGGCCTCATAGGGCATCTTGTCTTACCCTGTTCTTATACAGATCGGGAAACAGAGACCCACGGATAGGCAGACCCCTGCTCAATGTCACACACCCGTCAGAGGCCCTGCCTCTTACCCACGGGAAGTCTTGCCTGCCCATAACAGGCAAAGCCTGACGAAGACCCCCTAGTGGTACAGACAAGAACTACTCAAGGTTCAGAGAAAATACTAGCCTGGAAGGCTGAGCCTGGGCAAAAAAAAAAAAAAAAAAAAAAAGCCAACAGGTGGGGGAACCTCTGGGCAAAGACCTGGGGTGGGACTTGTGATGCGCATCACCATGGACGCCCACTTCCTGCCCATACTGAGGTCAGTTCTTGTGGCCTCCGCTTGCTCACCCTGGCACTTCCCAAAACCGACCATTCTGCTGCCGATGATTGTAGTTCTTCCTGTTTCTGAGCTGAAATTCTGCCTGCCTGAGTCTCCACCTGCTGGTCAGAGCCCTGCTGCCTGGGACCTCAGAATGAAAGTCATCCCTGGCCCCAGAGCCTCCAAGGGGGAGGGGGAGGGAAGGGGGGAGGGAGGGGAAATTTCTACTAGAGGTCTCACTTGTGGGTAATATCCTATTTAATCATCAGAACCTCCTTTGAGAAGTCAACCCTCTCCTCCAAGCAAAGTTTATTCTTTCATTCTTGTTTTCAACCAGTACCTATTAAGCACCTGTTAGGTGCTAGGCACTTCCAAGGCGCTGGGTAGACTGAGTAACAAAACCCCTGCCTAGAGGAGTTGAAAGTCTAGAAGGGAGAGAGAAAAACACATTGACTAATATGCATAATGATAGCCGGGGGGTTTCCCCCCAAAATTAACCAAGGTTTACACATCACATTTGGCAGTGATGTCTCTGTTTTCTTTTAACATAGCAGAGTCACCCTCATTCTTCCTTTTACTTATTAAATGACAACAGCTTTTTAAAGTGGCCTGGCCAGTTTTTAGAATGCTCCACATTATAGATGAATCTGAAGTTTCCCTCATGGTGTCATTTACTTTATCCTCTAAACCCTATATCTCTTGTCACTGGAAGTTAGGCCGAAAGCATGACGTGGCAAAACTTTTCTGTAAAGGGCCAGAGAGTAAATATTTTTAGCTTTTCAGATCACAGGGTCTGTGTTGCAACTACTTGGCTCTGTCATTGTAGCATGACAGCAACCATTTGCAATATGTACCGTATTTTTAGGACCATAAAACGCACCTAGGTTTTAGAGGAGAAAAATAGGGAAAAAATTTTGAGGCAAAAAAACGTGGTAAAATGTTTAATAACATAAATAACATAATATTTCACCAATGTAAATGTAAACTACATTTACTAGCCAGGTAAGCTACATTTGGACTATAAGATGAACCCCTATTTCCTCCCAAATTTGGGGGGGTGCATCTTATAGTCCAAAAAATATGGTAAATGGAGTATGGCTGGGTTTCAGTACAACTTTGTTTATGGACATTGAAATTTGGATTTAATGTAATTTTCACACATCACTCAATGTCATGCTTCCTTTGATTCTTTGAACCATTTAGAAATGTGAAAACCATTCTTGGTTCACAGGCTGCATGAAAACAGGCCGAGGGCCACAGCCGACCCCCAGCTTGCCGTCACCAGGTATGGGGTGCCCACCGGCCCTCTCCGCCGAAAAGGAGAGATCCTCTTGCGAACACCAGATCAGCTGTGCCGTGCTCTTTCCGTACTGCGTGAACATTCTGTTCTTTAAAACCTTTCAACTGGTGGTTTTGGCATCTGCTATGCACTGAAATGTGCCCCCTCCCACCCCGCCACATTTATATTTTGAAGCCCTAACTCCCCATGTGACTGTATTTGGAGCTTGGGCCCTTATGGAAGTAATTCAGGTTAAATAAGACCTTACGGGTGGGGCTCTAATCTAAATCAGACAGGTGTTCTTATAAGAAGACACTTCAGAGAGTTGGTTTTCTCTCCACCACATGAAGACACTTCGAGAAGGCGTTTTCGACAAGTCAGGCAGAGTGTGCTCACCAGAAACCGAACCTGCCAGATCCTGGGTTTCTAGCCTCTGAACTGTGAGGAGTAAGTGCTTGTTGTTTGAGCCCAAAATACCAGCCAGGCTGTGGTATTTTGTTATAGCAGACCAAGCTGACAAAGCCATTGATGATTCTCGCCTAAATCAATGATCTAACTGGGGCTGCAAAATGGAGTTTTCCTAGTTCTCACATTACTTCTCATGGGTTAGCTGGCATTTTCCTACAAAACAACAACAACAAAAACAACAAAAAACAGCTTTTCCTCATCAACTAGATAATAAATGAACTGCAGTTCCACTCAAAAAGGCAAGAGAAATGCTTCATTCTCTAGGGAAAGGTGTTTGTTTTTTCCTTTTACATGAAAATTTCTAGAACCTGTCTGTGTGCTGAAATACTAATTCTACAGAGAGGGAGCCGTAGATGGTGCTGGAGAGGGGGCTGCAGAAGGTGTGAAGTCTGCAAAAAGTGAAAGGACTTGGGGTGCAAGTGGACAGGGAAGAAGAGGTGGGAAGCTGGGGGCCAGAAGAAAGGGTGTGAACTGGTCATCTGGGTGGATACGCAGGGCCAGCTTACTAAGAAACTGCCCTGGAGAATTACTGTCCTTTGGGGGCTGGGAGTTGTGGCCCTGTCCGCATGGCAGGTAGTCTCCCTACCCAGAGAAGGCGGCTGGTTGGACAGCAGCAGGCCTGTGGCCTTCTGGGCCAGTGCACCAGGGGGAGAGGGAGGCAAGCAGGGCAGCATCTTTGCAAAGCAGGACTATCAGGAGTGACAACAGAATCTAAGCTGATTAAAAACAGAAGTGAGACCAAGAGAGTGATGGCTAGATAGGAAATGGATGGGAGATCTCAGCTGCCTTCCTGGGCTTTGATTTTTGGTTTTAGTATCAGTTTTCAAAGTTGATTTAAAGGAGCATGGAAGCTGAAAGGATGGTGGGGGATTCTAGCAGGCCCGTTCTGTGGCCTCTTTGCCCTGTGCCCACCGTCACCTGTGCATAGGGAGCAAGTGCTACGTAAAGGACAAGGACCGGACCTGATTCTTATCTGAGCCCCCAGCACCCAGCCTGTCACAGAGCAGTGACAGGGAAGGCTTGAGGTTTGATCGAATGAATGAATGATAGCAAACGCTTACATGGCACTGACTAGGTGCTAAGCACTAGTCTAACAGCTCATTGATTTCTCCCAGGATTCCTGTGAAGTGGGGTCTACAATTATTCCCATTTCACAGAGAAGGGAACTGAGGCACAGAGAGGTTAAAATGACTGGGGATCAAACCCACAACCTGGGGGTGTATCCTGACCAGGAATCAAACGCGCAATCCTTTTGATTTACAGGACGACGCTCCAACCAACCGAGCCACACTGGCCAGGGCCACCTGGTTATTCTAGATAACTAAGAGTCATACAGTCTCTGTCCTGAGTGATGCCAGGTATCTCTTGAGGTCTGAGAGATCCAGACATTAAATAATGAACTGAGAAATACCCAATTCTAGATCGTGACAACTACCACGAAGGGGACAAACTGGGTGCCGAGAGCAAAAATGAGGGAACTTCCTTTGATGCAGTGGTCAGAGGAGGCAGCCCTTCGAGGAAAGGACAGAAAGGAGCCAGTACTGTGAAGAGCAAGGAAAAGATTGTCTTAGGAAGAGGGACCAGCATGTGAGAAGACCCTGAAGCAACAATTCAGTGTATTCTCTAACTGAAAAGGGTTCTGGTGGCTGCAGAGGAGGATGTGCCACTGGACAGGGTGTGCCAGTGGTGGGCAGGGCCCAGGGACACCCGACCTGGGAGGCCACGGCAAGGTGTTTGGATTTTATTCTTCTTTATTATTATTTTATTTTATTTTTATTATGCAAGCAAAGTGGGAAGTAAACCGTTACGAGATTTTAAGCGATTTGGTCCAATTTGTATTTGGAAAGCAGAAGTAGTTTTATTCCTCTGTTCATTTGCCTATTTAGTCATCGATTCTCGAATTTATTCACCATTCCTTATTCTTACACTCGATTATTTAGTTTTTCATTGGATTGTCACTTGTTTACATGTTAATTCCTTTGTTCCTGAATAATTGATGTATTTCTATGCCCAGACAGCCTGCACGGCTGCTGGGGGCACAGACAAGAGCCGGACCCAGTCTCTGCGCTGGGGGAAAACATACCCCACTCCCCACAGCCTGAGAACCGGTGGGCACCAGATAGGAGGTTCTGAATGCTCTGCTGGGGGTGGGAGCGGCAACCAGGGAAGGCCTCCTGAGGAGCCAGAACTTGAAGGATGACAGAGAGAGCCTGGTCCATTGCGGGACCCTCCCAGGGACAGGGATCAGTCTCCTTCATCTCTGCTTTCCCAGAAGCCATTGCCTGGCTTCTGACAGGCAATAATATGTGTTTCTTTGTTAACTGAACACCCGGACCAGTGGCCAATCAGGAAGTGCTTGATGGTGGAGGAGACAGTGGTAACCCAGGGCAAGGCCACCCTTCCCGCATCTTCGAACCTCCACCTCCACCTTTTCCGTTGCATCTTCCATCCCAGCCCTCCTCTCATTTTCCTAGGAGAAAAGCATTCTTACCTGCATCCCACTGTACTCGGCCACCCGGAAGTCACAGTGCGGCACACCTGAATGCATGCACAAGTGCATGCATATGCACACACAGAGGCATTCACACACATTCCTATTCACACCCACATAATGTGTCCTAGTTGTTGATTCCAAATTTCAGTCATCGTGTTCACTGACCACAGTCACGTGTGATGTACACACATCTGCACTTACACAGCCTCCCCGCCTCCCCGCTGATCCCAACACATCACTCCTGCACCACACAGCCCTACACACATCTCTTCTTCCTCCGAGAGGGACACCTGGTCCCTGGTTTAAGGCTGAGGAAGTAACACTGGCTGGGGGCGGGGGGATGGAACTGTAGGGTGAGAGGGGCCAAGGTCCTCTGCTAATTGGAAAGGCTCTAACTGTGATGGAGGGTGATACTCAATTTTTCTAAAACTTGAGTGTGTGGGGGAGGGTGCTTGAGGGAAACTTTGAAAACAGTTTCCCAAGGGAAGGATCTACTGCTGCCCACCCCCCACCCCCAGCACTGTCAGAAATCCTCAGGGACTGGGCACTGTGTCCCCAGTGCCCGGCCCCTGAGGATGGCGAGGCTTGGTGACTGGATGTGCAGTGGCTCCCATGACAGCAACCTGAGGTCAACTGGCTGTGACAATCTGGATAAGGCCTGTCCCCAACTGGTCCTCAGTTTTCCAGGCTGCAAAAGGAGTGGAGGAAGGCTTCAGTGAGGGAGAAAGGCCCCTCTTAACCTCAAATGCAACAATTCTAAAAGAGCAGGTGCTTTGCAAGGGGCCCTGGGGAAGGCTGTGCTGAAGGTTCGGGTCTGCAGAGTGCAGCTCGGGTGCAGGGGCAAGGCTGGGACAGCTGACCCCCGGTAATCCAGGGGAGGTGGGAAGTGGGGGCGGGCTGGCCGGCCTGTGACTTGAGGGCCCCTCCCCGCTTCGGGCAGCTGGCTTGGGGCTGGGGCGTGCCTGCAAATTCTCCCTGCCGCCACCGTCGCGCCGCTGTGGCTGCAATAAGAGAAGTCCAAGACGGCTTCCTCCTCCTGCCCAGAGCGGGCAGCGGTCAGAAGCGGGCAGCACCCCAGTTTTCTGCTTCCCCTTCCCCTCACGTAGGACCTCCTGGCTGCTGGGAGCCCCGCTGACTCACCCCGGGGTCCGGAGAAGCGGCCTCCGCTGGGACCAGGTAGGCAGTCGTCGGGTGGGGCTGGAGAGGAAGGGCTGGGGGCGGGGGGTGGGGACGGGGATGGGGGCGGGGTGAGCCTGAGTTTAGGGAGGGCAGCTGATGCAGTTGAGGGCCAGGGGGGGCCGCACCCAGGAAAGGACCAAAGGAGGAAAACTGAGACCCGGAGAGTAAGACTGATCAAATGTGGGGAGGCGGGAGGGGCTGCGGGGAAAGCGGGTCCCCCCAGAAACACCAGGGAGTGATCTTGGTAGATTTGGGGAAGAAGGCTGAGTCGGGAGAGGGGCTAGCGGACCTCCGAAAGGGGCTGGGGGAGAAACTGAGGGGCCCTGGAAAGTGAGGGCGCGTTTGGGGGGAAAGCTGCGGGGTCGGGGTGAGGGAACCAGGTCGGGGGCCTGGCGGGTCTGGGGGGGTCCGGGGAGGCAGTTGGCCAGAAGGGGGTTAAGGGGAACCATTTCTGGAGGATGCCGAATGCGGGGTGCAATTCCGGGCGTCCATTAAGCCCCCCACCCGGAATCGGCCGGCGTCGGGGCGAAGCCGAAAGCGCCGAGGGGAGCGGAGCCGTGGGTCGCGGCTTCCTGGGGAAGTCCCCGCCCTCGGCGGGGAAGGGCCTCCCTGGGCGCCCCCTCCCTGCCCCCCGCGGCGGTCTCGGCCCGCGTTCTTCTCGGGATCCGGGAATTGCTGGCCGCCCCGACGGAAATCCTGCCTTTGACCGCGATTGCGGGGAGGGGCTGTCTCCGTGGCGACAGGAGGGCGGAGAAGCAGAGCCCTGCTCTGCTGGGCTGCGGGGGCGCGGAGCCCTCGTAGACGCCGGGCCCGGTCCCCGCTTCCCTCCCATGTGGGTCCTCAGTCGGAGCAGGGCCGCGGGACCGAGGAGGAGAGCGCTGATGACCCGCGTGCAGGGGGCCTGGGTGGGCGGTCTGTAGTTTCTGGGACTTGACCGGACTGGGCTCTAGGGAGCTGTGTGATGTGGGCTAGTTATGGGGCTCATTTTCCTCATTTGAATTCTGGGGGGAAGTCGTCTCTGCCCCTATCCAGCCCCCACCTCCCATCACGTCCCTAGTCTGGAGAATCAGGTGCCGAAAGCAGGTTTTGCTAAGTGTGCTGGAGAGGTTAGGAATTATTTACCACTGATCTGGAGAGCCTTCCCTTCACCTTCTCGAAAGCATGTAGGAGCTCCGGAAAGCCTGACAGAGCCTCCAGGGACCAGCACACAGTTGACTTCTCATCAATAAATAAATGTCTGTGATCTGTTGAGGGTCCATACTGGGAAAGTCAACAAGTCTGAGATCTGTCTTCAACACCCCTGGTGCCACACCCAGCATCTGGAGTCCTGTGGCCTCCTTCCACCTGCGGTGGTTGTGGAAAAACAGGGCTCTGTTCCCACTTCACAGCCGGGAAGATGGAGATTTGAGCGTCAATGACTGACTGGGCCAGTGGTAGGGACCCACAGCCCAGGGCGTCTTGTCCCTGACACAGTGGAGGAAGTAGCCAGAGCCGAGGCCTGAGTTCCCCCCTCATCCCCACCAAATCCCAGGGAGCCCTCTTGAATGGGTGGAGGGGGCGTGGTGGGAAGCCTGGGCTCCGTGGGCTTCATGGCCCGCTCCTGATCCCAGTGGCTATGAGGGTGTGAGAGTATTTAGGACTAGGGTTTGGGCTTTGAGTGAATGAGCATCAGCGTGTAAGCACACATGTGGGTATTTGGGTGTTCTCTGCAGCTACCTGGGGCTGATGTGGAAAGGAAGTGGCCAGACCTTGAGAGGCTGGGTAGGGGGGGCCCAGAGCTGGGGGGGGGGGGGAGCCCGGGCCCTTCCTGGCCTAAGGTGTGACCTGAAGAGGGGGCTTCGTGTCTGGCCACAACGTTGTCGAATGGAAACTCCTATTCTTTCAGCCCCACCCCTCCAGACCACCCGGCTTCACACATCCCCAGAATCTGGAGTTCCTAAAGACCCCTGCTTTAGAGGCTGGTGGGTGTGTTTCTAGCAGCAGCTGAAAAACCTCTTTCACCCACAAGACGTGAAGAAAATTCAGCCGACACCTTCAGGACCATAAAGCTAGTGTGACAAAGAGGTCCCCTCCCTCCTCTCCTGCTCCCACACTTACCCCACCCTCCCCCCTCACACACACACACCAGGGTAGTAGCCCCGGATTAAGGTATCTCTTCTGTGCCCCTGGGTGTTCGGGGTGGAGCACAGTAAGGCCTCAAGAGAGCCTGGTGTGAGATGTTTGGCGGTGCAATGAAAGGTGCAGGCCTCTGTGAAGGAGGTCAGGGCTCACCGTGAGCAGTGGAGCTCAGCGAGGGGTGGAAGGTCTCAGTGAGGGATGAAAGCCTTTGGGGGGGGGCGGTCAGGGGTGTCAGGTCTTGGTGACTGTGACAGTGGGGTGACGTGGCACTGAGACTTGACCCTTGCTCCCCCAGTCCTGGCCTTCCCACGACAGTCCAGAGTCTTGAGGAGAAGCCAGATCTCTTGCGGGATGGTGGTTTCCTGCGGCTGCCCCCAAACCCCAGTTCCCTGTTGGTGAAATCCCCTAGGCAGCTGGGCCAGCTCAGCCCCTCCCACCTCACCCTGGGAACTTCTCTTTCCTCTCAGCCCTGCTGTTCCTCTTCCCTGGGCTTTAGAGGTGCCTTCAGGGCCTTGACTGCATTTAATGCTCAGAAGCAACCTCCTGAGGTAGCTATTTCTATTCCTATTTTGGGGGCAGAGAAACTGCAGCTCAGAAAGGTGAACTCACTTGCCCAATGTCTCAAGCTAGTTGGCAGGCCAGGTAGAACTTCCTCCTCAACCTGTCTCCAGATCCTCCATATACTTGGCAGGGGCTAGCGGGGAACAGGACATCCTGGGTCTACATCAAGGCTTTGGGAAGTATGGTCTCAAGAAAGAATGTGCGGCCCTAGGGCTCCTGTGTCCAGGAGGAGGTGGGAGGGAGTCAGGCTCCCTGCTGGGTGGCCAGCTGCCACGCGATATGGCGGGGGATGATGTGTTCAGTTGCCCAGGAGCTGGGTAGGAAATATGACGTTCCCCTGCGCAGTCTTTGGAGAACACAGCCACGGTGCCAGGAACAGCACTCTGGACCTGAATTAATAGTCCTGGCTTTGAATCCCCCATCTGGCTATTTGACCTCGAGCAAGTTATTTCCACCCTACACAAGATGGGGGTGAGCTGATTCATGGTCCCTGGGGGGCCATTCTAGCCACGACGCTTGTGGTTCTCAGGTTCACTTAGCCACCACACGCTGGGCAGGAGCCACAGCTCCTTCAGCCTCCCCCAAAGCTGCACAGAAGGTACAGTTGCAAACATTGAGGTTCAGAGGGCTTGTGTCATTCATCCAAGGTTTCAGTTGGGTAGAGCCACAGAGAGGAAATGTTGAAGGCCAGAGCACCGTGGTCCAGGGTTGACCTCAGCTCTGACATCCACAACCTGACTTTTTAAAAAAGATTTTATTTCATTTTAGAGACAGAAAAGGGAGGAGGGAAAGAGAGGGAGAGAAACATCAACCGGTTGCCTCTCACACATGCCCCAACCAGGGACTGGGCCTCGCAACCCAGACATGTGCCCTGACTGGGAATTGAACTGGTGACCTTTGCTTTGTGGGATAATGCTCAGCCACCTGAGCCACGGCACTGGTCAAGGCTACAACCTGATTTTGACCCGGATGAGCCTCTAGTAGCTGACTCCTGTCGACCAGGTATTCAAGAGACATATTCACGAAGAGAGTCAAGTTCCTTCCTGTAAAATATGGGTGATAATAAAACACACTTACTTCATAGGGCCACTAAGTGAGATCATGCATAGGAATTGCTTGCATCAATACCAGGCACTGAATAGGTATTCAGTAAATTAACATTTTTTAACTAATAGTTATTGCCTCCCAGATTTCTAAGAAGTCAAATTAGTTTACAAACGTCCCTCTCTCTTTCTTTTTTTAAAAGATTTTATTTATTTATTTTAGAGAGGGGAAGGGAGGAAGAAAGAGAGGGAGAGAAACATCAATGTGTGGTTGCCTCTTGCAAGGTCCCTTACCGGGGACCTAGCCTGCAACCTGGGCCTGTGCCCTAGACTGGGAGTCGAACCAGCAACCAACTGGTTCTCAGGCTGGCACTCAATCCACTGAGCCACACCAGCCAGGGCCTCTTTTCTTTTCTTTTTTAGTTCTCTTTCTGACTCTCATCATTTCTCTTTTCCTGTTTCTGTCTCTGCTTCTCATTTCTCTCTCTCTCTCTCTCTCTCTGTCTCTTTCTGGCAGTGGAGGGCCGGAGCCAGCCAGTGCTGGCTCTGGGGAGCTGATTCTGCGAATCTCTTTCCAGCCCCGTCTTCAGGAAGTCACTTCGGTAGCTTGAAATCAGCCATGGTGGGGATATTTACACCACGGAAATCAGAAAATGCGACAAATCAGGGCCTTTTTTTCTTTTAAGAGTCAGCATACCAGCACATCACACTGGGTTTCTCTTCGTCTCGCTGTGCTTCTGCCTCCCCGCATCTCTCCATCTCGGTCTGTGCCTTTTCTCTCCCTGTCTCGTCCTCCGACAAAGCCAAATGAGCGTGGTCACGCTCAGTGTATCCTCCTCACTGCCTTGGGCCATGTGGATGCCATACCCTGTGCCCCACACCCTCAACCCACATCCCCCAACCCCCTCGACATACTGGTGTCCAGAGGGCCAGGCCTAGCCCTGGACTCTGGTCCCCGTTAGGTCTAGAGTGCAAAGCCCTGAGAGCTGACCCTGCTGTCTGCTGCCCATAGTATCAGACCTGCCACGGCTGGTCCTCGGCCCGCAGAGCCCTCTGCCTCCTTCTCGACAGCTGACAGTTTTCTCAACCCCACCCCATTCCAGGCATGCAGAACCTGGGGCTCCTCTTAGGCAGATTTTAAAACATTGTGGAAATATGTACTTTAGTGGCAACGCTATCTATGTGGGGACCCAAGAAGCTGTATAAATTTGTGTCTTCTGTAGAAGGGAGCTCTGTGTGGGTCCGCCATCTGGGAGGGCTGTGTCCCTGTGGGGGCTCCGTGCATCTGTGCCTGTTTGTGGGAAGCGCTGTAATTATCCGTGTCTGTGACCAGGCTCGGGAAAGAAATGGCTCTCATCCTGGGGCCAAACGGCAGTGTGTATCAATTGTGTAACCTCGGGCAAGTTTCTAAACCTCTCTATGTCTCAGTTGCCTTATCGATAATAAAAATACTTACCTCATAGAGCTGTTAGGAGAATGAAATGAGATAATATATGTAAAATGTTGAATGCAGCGGCTGGCACATAGTAAGTGCTATAGATTCTGAACACGCTATTTTTGGGGAGAGGCTGTGTGTGTGTGTAGGTGGGTGAGGGCTGGAGGTGAAGGTGTATGGGTGTGTGGGTACCTTTGAAGATGTGTCTGGGAATCGTGTGTGTGTGTGTGTGTGTGTGTGTGTGTGTGTGTGTTTGAGAGAGAGTGAGAGACTCTGCACAGAGGAGCTCAGAGGCTTTGGGTGAGGTGCTGTGTGTAGCTGAGGTGATGTGTGTGTCCAAGAATGTGTCAGCTGTGTGTTCCTGGGTTTAGACCCTGTGTGCCACTTGAGATGCACGTGTCTTCATGTGAGATGTCCCTTATCCTCATCCTGTAACCCTTGCTTTCATATTACCCTCATCTGTCCCCTCAGTGCCTGAAACCCCTGGACACCACTCCCACCTCCGTTCTCTCCCTGCTTCCAGGCCCGTAACCTCCTGGAATCTGTCAAACACAGTAGTTTTGCCCTAGGGGAGGGGTCCTGAGGTGAACGTCTCTGCAACGCCTTGGTGAACAGGGGCTTTTTTAGGTTTCTAACCACAGCCCGCCTCACAGTTCACCACATGGGTGTCAGTACCCCCCCCCTTACACAGGAGAACAGTTACAGTGAAGGGTGAGAGGGGCTGGTAGGATTAAGGTGAAGATCGGGGCACTAATGTGACAGAGTCATCGGACATGCTGGTGAACCTGGTGGATCCAGGAAGGCTTCCTGGAAGAGGAAGAGGTGAGTGGTGCTTGGTAGGAGAGGCAGGACCCAGAGACAGGGGGAGGAAGTTATCCATAAGGGAAACTGGACTTGGGGATCAAGAAAGGCTAGGCACTCTGGCTGGTGTGGCTCAGTGGATTGAACACCAGCCCGTGAAACAAAATGTAGACAGTTCAATTCCTGGTCAGGGCACATGCCTGGGTTGCAAGCCAGGTCCCCGGCTGGCGGTGTGCAAGAGGCAACCTATCAATGTATCTCTTGAGCATTGATGTTTCTCTCCCTCTCTTTCTCTCTCCCTTCCCCTCTCTCTAAAAAGTAAATAAATAAAGCCTTAAAAAATAGAAAGGAAAGGCAAGGGCCCTGGGCTCCTCTGCGGAAATCAGTGTGCTCTGGGTTGGCCCCACCCTGCAACTCTCCAAGCCTCTCACATCTTAGGAAACCGAGCTCTCCCCGGCAGTTCCTCTCTGAGTGTTGCAATGGGAGAGTTTCTGGTAGGGCATGGGGAGCCCTTGCTCAATGACCCGTAGGCCTGTTGCTCAGGGGACGCAGTCACTGGGAAAGGCGAGGCACATTGGTGGGCTCTCCAGGGGATCCCAGTTGCCCTGGTTCCTGACCTGGGCCTTTCCCTGACGTGGGGATAGGAGCAAGTTCTGGAGGTAGGTGTCTACCTTTACTTTGCCACCAGATGGGTGGCTGGGGTTTACCCAGCCCAGGCTGAGAGCAGAGGCTGCTTCCAAAGGAAGGAGACTGTGTTTCTAGTAGACAGTGACTAGCAGCCCCCCAAGAATGGGTAGAGCATGGCTTGGTAGAAATCCAGTCAGAGAAATGGTTCTAATGCTTAATTGTGAGTGTCCAAGTCTGTTTTCTGAGAGGTGTCCTGTGCGTGTGCATATACACATGTGTGCACATGCTACTGTACTTCAGAGCTTGGGCTTGTCTGTGAGTTTGTGTTGGTGTGTGGTGGTGGTGAGCATGCTCATGCGAGTGTATGCCGTGAAGATTGGTGTGTGACTGTTGCTGCTGTGTGTATTACTGTCTGTGACAGTGTGTTGGTGTGTCGGGCTGATGTGACAGAGTCAGTGTGGGAATGTGTCCCGTGTGAGGGTGAACATGTAAGTGCACCAGGGACGGTGAGAAGGGAGATGAAGGCAGAAGTCACCCTGGGACACAGCCCAGGCCTTCTGGCTTCCCGAAGGGGGCAGGAGCCAGCAGCTGGCTTGCAGGAACATTGGCAGAACCTGCATCTTCTCTGTCCTTCTGTCTTGCTCTCAGGTCTCCAGCTCCTCCCAATGACCATGCCGCAGCCCCACTGACCGAGGAGCAGGGGCCTGAGGGGTGAGTGAGGAGAGTGGGGTCCCAGGGTTTCACATACGCAGGAACCCTTCCCCAGGAGTCATCAGCTTTGAGGGATGGGAACTTGGGTTGGGGTGGCCCTCCCAGGTCCCACAACTCCTCACAGACCCCTCCTCCTACAAGGGCCTTGTTGCTAGGTAACAGATGGGGGAGCCAGAATGAGGCAGCTTGAGAGGCCAGAGGCTGGACCCACGACAGGAAATGGCCTTGACCCCCTCTGCAGGGAGTCTCCAGGTGCAGGCACACAGCCCTCACACACTCACTCACCACCTCACATCCATGCATAATGTGCATATCCGTGGGGAGACACACACAGGCACAGAGACATTCACACGCTTTCACAGAGCGCACACACAGACAAGCACGCGATGATACACAGACACAGAGGCACCTCCTCACACAGACCTACATGCACGGGAATACGCACACAGGCACACACACACTTGCACAGAAACACATATATGCATACATGTAAGAAACGAGCACACGCAGAGCCATCACATACACGGATACGTACATGCACTTACATGCATGGGCACTCAGACATTCACAAAAGGCTGCACATATGCAGAGACTCATACCCACAGATAAACTCACAAATACTTAGAAACACACAAAAGACACACACGAGCACTCCGAAGGAGTCACAGAAATACAACATATTGAAGGAATAAGAGGCACAAATCTAGAAATAAGGCCAGCAACATTTGGGAGCAGAAAGCCAGCCCCGCTGAAGATACGCGTGTCCTCTCCAAACACGCTAAGGCAGCTGGTAGGTAGATCCAATGGTAGCTCTGCCCCACCTTTATCCCTCACTGGGGAGGCCCCCCTACTCCAGACCTGAGAGGAAAAGCTGCATGCTTGTGTCAGAGTCATTAGCTAGGCAGCTGGACCTGGTGGTCCGTGTGTGTGCATGTGCGCACACACACACACGCGTATGTGCATAGGGTAGCGTATCTGGCAGGGGCCCCTGAGTGAGGCATGCCCCCATTCTTTAGCAGGAAACCTGGAATGGGCTGTGTGTTCTGCAAGAAGTCGGAGCCGGGGCCCAAGGAGGATGCTGGCCTGGAAGGGGACTTCAGGAGCTACGGGGCCGCAGACCGCTATGGCCCTGACCCTACCCAGACCCGGCCTGCATCCTCCTTTGTTCAGATCCCCAACTACAACAACTTCTGCGCTCAGCCCACCAGCCCCGCCTTCCTCGATGGGGGCACTGTCAGGGGCATCTCAGGTGAGTCCAGTAAGCTGGAGGTAGGCACTCCCTGGGCCCTGAGGGAAGAAAGGCTAAGGACTTGTCCTCAGGAGCTCCCAGTGTGGCAGGAGAGACACAGCCCTGCGTTTAGCGTGTGCTCTGGGGACATACACAGAGCCCTACCTCCGAAACCCTGATTTGAGGGGAAGCATCACTCTGCCCCATCCTGAGAGAGGGACCCTGATGACATGCAACTGGGAATTCTTCCTGGTGGGGAAGAAGGGGAGTTGGTGACCTGGAGACTCCCCAGGTTGGGAGGGATGGGCTTAAAGGTGTGTGTCCTGAATCAAAGGGGGCCAAGCTGTGAAGCCCAAACCGGAAATCCATGGGACTCCAGAGGCCTTTGAGAAGAAGGGCACAGCAGTGAGGAGGCACAGTGCCTGGCTGGGAACAGGACTCGAGGGGCACAGCCCCCTTGGGGTCCCCTGTCTTGTGCCCTATTCAGCTAAGTAGCCCTGACTCTGCAGGGATTGGGGTGACCCTGTTCGTCGCCCTGTATGACTATGAGGCCCGGACTGAAGAAGACCTCACCTTCACCAAGGGCGAGAGGTTCCACATCCTGAACAACACGTAAGTGACAAGGCCACTCAGCATGGCCTGGACTGGGAGCAGGACCCAGAGGAGAAATCTACCCAGCCCCCATCCTCAGAAAGTTCCAGCCAAGCTGGAGACACAGATGCATGACAAGCAACAGCCCTGGGTAATGGCCACTGCGTGAGGGGAGCATGAGGAACCGTGGCCACAGAGATACCACCAAATATGGTGTCCAGGGCAGAGGTGATTGGGGCAGGCCTCCTAGAGGAGTTGATTTCTAAGCTGAGCCTAGAGAAATGAATAAACATTGAAGGAGGGGAGAAAAGAGGAAGAGAGGGAGAGAATGAGAAAAAATGATGACTTCTGGAACCCACCAAGTGGTTCAGTGCAGATGGGTCATAAAGTATGAGGTGCTGAGCAGAGAGAGCAGAGGCTGGAGAGGTAGGTGGGTGGGGGCAGATCTGCAGGGCCTTTGTAGTCATGAGAGTCTGAGTTTTATCCAGAAGGAAATGTATAGCAATTGAGGGTGGGGTTCAGTAGGGAAGTGACCTAGTTAGCTGTCCACTGCCTACCTGAACCCCAGCCCAGCTGAGAAGCCAGAGGAGAAAGTCAGAAGGCCCAGATATTCCTAAACACATTCCTTCTCCAGGGAACGGTCTCCTGGGAAGTGGTAGTGACTGGGGTTAAAATAGACAAAAGCTGTGGGGGGGGGTGTGTGTGTGTCCAAGATAAGGGGTTGGCAGGGCCAGTCTGCCACTGATCCTTTGTGTGGCTCTGCCTGGCCCCAAGGTGCACCAGGGGCTAGGTTGCTGCTGACACCCCTGTTCTGTGCCTACAGTGAAGGCGACTGGTGGGAGGCTCGGTCCCTCAGCTCAGGACAAACTGGCTACATTCCCAGCAACTATGTGGCCCCAGTGGACTCCATCCAGGCTGAAGAGTGAGTAAGGGTTGAGGGGAGACCAGCCCTATGAACAGTACTCTGGAGTCCAGACTCAAGGTCACCTCTTGAGCAAGTCACAGCTCCACTCTCTATCCTTATCTGTAATTCTGTAAGGTCATTGTGAGAATAAAAGAAGATAATAATGATGATAATAATAGTAGATGATACTTATCTAGCAGGTACAATGTGCTGGGCACTATTCAAAGTGCTTTATGTGTATTCATGGAGTCGGGAACTACTGTTATTGTTTTACAAATGAGTAAACTTAAGGCACAGAGAAATGAAATATCCTGCCCAGTAATATCCAGTAAGTAGGTGGAGCTGGTATTTAAACCCAGATCACCTGGGTGCATTTGCTAAGCATTGTACAGATTGTCTCTCGGTGACAACAACAGTATATGGGCTTTAAAAAATTGTGAAGTGCTAAACAAATGCAAGGGGGTATTATTTAGAATTAATTATATTAAGGAGGCAGGGAATTAATTACTCACAGAGTCTGTTTATGTACTTGAGATACTACTACAGGTACTTTACCTGCCCTGATTCATTTACTGATCAAAATAACACTATTGATATTACTATTGTCTCCGTTTTAGCGATGAGGAAAGTGAGGCTTGTATATATTTTTTATCTATCCGCACATATACATATATATGGGACCAAGAAAGATCGAAGAGACTGCAGAGTGAGAGTCAGCAGGACTTGGTGGCTGATTCGCCGCTGGGGTACAAGGAGTAGGAGGAATCCAGGGTGGACCAGAGTCTTCTTGAGGAATTGGGTGGGTGATAGTGCCATTCGCTAGAGCGAGGAATGTAGGTGCAGGTCAGTTTCTAGGAGACACCTGTTTGGTTAATGTTCTTGGATAGGAAGGCCCAGGGAAGAGACTGCCAGCAAGTAGGTTCCGTTGTGCTTTGCATGAGAGGTGCCCAGCTCGTGCCGGGCCACACCCCGAATTAGTCCAGAGGGAGGAGCAGCTGCTTCTCATTGTCACTAAAGCTCTTTCTTAATTTGCTGTAGCCCTTGCCTCTAGTACACCTGGGCTGGGGTGAAAATTTGGGACTCTTCAGAGTGGAGATGGTCATTAAAGATGCATAGTTGGGTGAGGCAAGAGGGAGGAATATGAGAGAGATTGGTCCTAGGACCCAACTTTGAAAAAAGCTGCCCTCAGAAGAGAATTTGCCACTGGAAAACCAGGCCAGGCCATGTCAGATCAGCCAAGAGGGCAGAGGAGAAGTTTCAGGAAACAAGAGAGGAAGTATCAGTGGCTTCCACTGGATTTGGCAATGGGATGACCTTTGTGAGAGATCTGAGTGAGTGGGTGCAGGCCAGACAGCAGAGCCTGTGAGGGAGTAGGAGGTGAGGAAGTAGAGACCCAAGTATGAAGTCCTTTTTCAAGTGAAGGGAAGATGAGAGTGATGGTAGAATGTCAATGGCAAGAGGACTTAGGACAGTTTCCTTGGGGAAAGAAAGAAATGTAGGCATACGTGGAGGTTGCTGGGATGGAGAATCTGCAGATGGGGGCTGGCTGATGGGGGAGAAGTGTGTCTTTGAGCGGAAGGAAGTGGACAGGGTCCGGAGCTCGAGTGGGGTGAGGACTTCATCTACCGAGGGTAGTGGAAGGCATGGAGGAGAGGAGGGGTGATGATGCAGAAGATGAGAGCCTCTTGGGGTTCATGCTGTGTCCACACCTCGGGGGCAGTGTCAGGAAGCCCTGAGAGGCACTTAGTGCAGGGTGGCTGTTAAGAATAGTGCGGTGGTTAAGGGTGCAGGCCCTAAAGCAGACAGCTTGGGTTCCTTTTCTAGCAACACATCTTAAGAGCTTGTGGCCTTGGGCAAGTTGCTTAACCGCTGAGATATCTCAATTTCCTCATCTGTAAATGATGGTTAATAATAGTACTTACCTCAGTGTTGTTATAAGAATTAAACGAATACATGTATGTATTAAAGCAGAGCCTGACACAAATGCTGTTATTATTATATTGATTATTAAGGAAGTAGCTCATGTCATGGGTGGTGGGGGTGGGGGCAGGCTTTGAAAAAACTTGGAAATATGTCTTGTCTTCACTGTCCTGTAATAGTTCTTTCTTCCCCATCCTGCCTACCCTCCTGGACACTCCACTTGCCAATGTCCTCCTGTTCCCCAAAATGCACCTAGTTCCCAGGTGTGGGATGACAATTTCAGAATTCACTGAGACTGCCACCTCCCTTAATTTGAAAACTATGCTCCTTTTAATTGAGCCCTAAATGATCATGAGCCAAGTTAGTGACTGAATGACATCTCATTTTTTCCCCCCAAATTGTAAGAAAGTCAATTTAGAAAGTTACAGAGGTGGCAGAAGTGAGCCAG
The DNA here is from genome assembly GCF_021234435.1 of Artibeus jamaicensis. Lineage (NCBI taxonomy): Eukaryota > Metazoa > Chordata > Mammalia > Chiroptera > Phyllostomidae > Artibeus > Artibeus jamaicensis. Next base: position 14,493,730 of record NW_026522057.1, read on the forward strand.
CTGGGCTGTGTTGGCTCAGGAAACAAGTTACAAAGGCAGAAGTAGGGCCCTGGAGCTCAGGAGAGAGAAGGCAAAAGTAACTCCACCCAGGGGAGGGGGAAGGGAAAGGCAGGAGTGAGCTCCAGAGAGGGAGGGAGAGCGCAGACATCTGATTCTTTTACGGCACCTGTGGTCACTTCATCTCTCCAGCATACTTTAACAGTTGCTTCGAGGCTACAATTCAGTCCAAGGAAGGATATTCAAGAGACAGCAGGAAGGCTTGAGGCCTGAGGTTGAAGCTGAGACTTAGAACAACATGCAGATTTAAGAGAATGGAGGAAAAGCCACAGGCAGGAGCAGTGAGAAAGAGGGGACGAGAAGCTGGAAAGTGTTGTTCTGGAAGCCAGAGGAGGAAAGGGTTTGCAGGTGGGTGTGGGGAGAGGGATCTGAGTAATTGCCTGAGCTGGTGTGAAAAGAGGGAGGGTGGGCCACAGAGGCTTTCAAGTAGAGTTGTTTGCAGGCTTGTTAGGGAGGTCACTTCCCTTCCCCCAGTCTCAAGTTCCTCATCTGCAAAATGAACTCCTGGAGGAGCAGCCATGACATGGACTGATAAAAGGGGGCACCCTGATGAGGTCACTGGTGACTGGGGTTCTAGCAATTTTAATTCAGGAGAAACCCAGAGAGCGGAGAGGAAAAGCCTAACCTTTAATGGGCACCTACTATGTGCCAAGTGTTCTAATTCCCCCTTTCTGTGATCCTCACACCCAGGCTGTGAAGCAAGTGTATGAGCCCCCTTTTATGGGTGAGGACATTGAATCTTGGCTTGTGAGGTGACTTTTTCCCAGGAGGCTGACTTGAACTGGATGTGTACCTGACCCTTGCTGGCCCTTCCCAACAGGTGGTACTTTGGAAAGATCGGGAGGAAGGATTCTGAGAGGCAGCTGCTCTCCCCAGGAAACCCACGGGGAGCCTTTCTCATCCGGGAGAGTGAGACCACCAAAGGTGGGGGCTGTGCGGTGGCTGGCTGGGGGCTGGGACAGCCTAGCCTTTAGGGTAGAGCTAGAAGCAGTCAGTGGAGCTAAACTTGGTGGAGTGGGGCTAGGAGTGGTGAGGTAGGGCTTGGGTCAGGGCCAAGACTGAATGGGGTAGAGTGTCAGAGCTAAGACTAGGGCTGGGTTCAAGGGATGTAGCTGTTCAACTTCAGAGTCCCCAGCCTTTGGGGCCTCTCTGGGCTTCCAGACTGGGGCCAAGGAGGAAAGCAGGCCCAAAGGTGACCCTTCCCCACAGGTGCCTACTCCTTGTCCATCAAGGACTGGGACCAGGCCAGAGGAGATCATGTGAAGCATTACAAGATCCGAAAGCTGGACACAGGTGGCTACTACATCACCGCGCGGGCCCAGTTCGACTCAGTGCAGGAGCTGGTGAAGCACTACATGGGTGAGGGCGGGCTCTTGGGACCGGTGTGTGCTGCAGATTTCTCTGACCAAACCCGCTGAAACAGAGGCCCAGGACTGGAACCCAGTCGGGGCTTTCTCACCCAGGATGCTGCTCTGTAGGATTCCAGAGGACACAGGCGCGAAGCCTGAGGCTGTTCGTTGTATGGAAATGGCGCCCCTTATGTCTGAACTGGGTAGGAAGCAGGACAGGACTGACTTAGAGGATGGGTTCTGAGGTTAAGGGGAAGGTGGGAAGCATTCTCAGGTGTCTGCTTTGGTTGGTTAGAAAGACAAGAAGCCCATGGAAGGATGAGGGTCTCGTGTCTACATCTTTGTGGGGAATCCTCAACTCCATGTCCACCTGTCAGAATCCCACCTTATCCTTAGAGGCTCAGCTGGAGGCCACCTCCTATGGGAAGGGATTGCCTTACCCTCTTGGTGCCACACCCAGACCTGTGACCTCACCTGTGGCCTACTTCCTTATAACCGCTCTTGGAGGCTGGGATGGGGTGAGGAATGTGTGGGCTATCCTGGTCCGACTGTGACTCCGACACCCTGCTCCCCAGAGGTGAACGACGGGCTGTGCTACCTGCTCACGGCAGCCTGCACCACCATGAAGCCGCAAACGCTGGGCCTGGCCAAGGACGCCTGGGAGATCAGCCGCAGCTCCATCACGCTCGAGCGCCGGCTGGGCACCGGCTGCTTCGGGGATGTGTGGCTGGGTACGGAGGTCCCAGGGGCCTGGCTGGGCGGGGGGACTCGGGCTGGCAGGGAACCCGTCCTGACGAGCCGTGGGCACCCACCCGGCAGGCACGTGGAACGGCAGCACAAAGGTGGCAGTGAAGACGCTGAAGCCAGGCACCATGTCCCCCAAGGCCTTCCTGGAAGAGGCGCAGATCATGAAGTTGCTGCGACATGACAAGCTGGTGCAGCTGTACGCTGTGGTGTCTGAGGAGCCCATTTACATTGTGACGGAGTTCATGTGCTATGGTGAGAAGGGGTTCAGGGAGGGAAGTCTGTGGGCCAGGATTTGGGGCAAAGTTAAGATGTCTCTGGGGGACGAACTCGGGTGGCGATCAGTGATGGGAGGAAGCACGATGGACAGACAGAACCCGAGTGAGGCTACAGAGAAGTGAAACCACAAACCATGTGAGTGCTGGGTGTGGGGTCTGGGCTCAGTCAGACAAGGTGGTGTCTGAGGGCAGAACCCCAGGTGGGTGTGGGGCTTGGGAAAGTGAAGGTGGGATCTGTAATGAGGAAGGGTCTGGGGCAGAGGCTGAGTGGGTCAGGTCCTGCGGCTGGAGGGGGCACCTAGGGAGAGAAAAGATTTGGGCAGGGGCAGGGTGTCTGTGGGAGCCAGGCCTGGGTGGGAATCTGTGAAGGGCTGAGGTAGCTGGCAGGATTCTACGTGGGCGCAGATCTAAATGAGAGGGCTGGGAGCAAGGGACCAGGCTATGGGAGATGGGTTCTGGGTTGGGGCAGAGCCCAGTGAGACAAGGCTGGCCTGCAAGTGGGGGTAGGGTGTTGCTGCTGATTCTCTGGGTTCCTCTCCCCAGGTAGTTTGCTGGAGTTCCTCAAGGACCAAAATGGCCAGGATTTGAGTCTGCCCCAGTTGGTGGACATGGCAGCCCAGGTAAACTAGGGCAGCAGCCTTCATTTCTCAGACCTCTTTCCTATTAACCTTCCACAGATCCCTCCTAGAGCCCTTAAACCTTTAGCCCACCCTGGATCTGCAGCCCCACCCACTGCATTAGCTGCACAAACTGAGGCAGGGAACTGGCTGTCTCTGAGCCTCAGTGTCCTCGTTTAGAAAGTTGGTTTTTCAAATGATGTGTCACATAGCCATGGTGTTCCCATCTCTCTGTATCTTGGCCCCAGATAGCTGAGGGCATGGCCTACGTGGAGCGCATGAACTACATCCACCGGGACCTGCGGGCAGCCAACATCCTCGTCGGGGAGCGGCTGGTGTGCAAGATCGCCGACTTTGGGCTGGCCCGTCTCATTGAGGATGATGAGTACCATCCCCGGCAAGGTGCCCTGCTTCATCCCACCTTGGGGCTTCACATACTCTGGAACCCTTCCCCAACCCAGACCGTCTGGGACACTCCCATCCTGATATAATGTAAGAGGCAACTCTGGGTTCAAATCCAAGCCCCTCCAGTTACCAGCCATGTGGCCTTGGGCAAGTCACCTAACTTCTGTAAGCTATCTTTTCTCATCTATAAAATGAAAATATTCAGACAACTGTAAGCCAACAAATATTTATTAAGCACCTACCAGGTGCCAGGTACTCCTATAATTCTCAAGTGAAAGACAATAAGCATAGGCCCTGGCCAGGTCACTTAGTTGGTTAGAGGGTCATCCTGATACATCAAGGTTGGAGGTTTGATCCCCAGTCAGGGCACATACAAGAATCAACCAGTGAATGCATAAATAAGTGGAACAACAAATTGGTATCTCTCTCTCTCTCTTCTTTCCTCTCCCTCTCAAATTAGTAAGTAAAAATTAAGAAAAGAAAGATAGTAAGTATAATAGCATGAACTCTGTAGCCAGAATGCCTGGGTATGAATCTTAACACCTGTAAGCTGTGTGGTCTGCCTCCTTCTCATCTGTACAGTTGGGATAATAATACAGTCACATGTATCTCATGGGGTTTTGTACGGTTTAAATGAGTTAATGCGGATAAATCACTTAGGACAGTGCTTGGCATGCAGTAAAGTCTATATAGCAGGTCCTCAAATAATGTCCATTTGCTCAATGTCATTTCATTGTAACATGGATAAGAAAAAAACTGAGTCCCGGCTGGGCCACTGTCTGTGTGGAGTGTGCATGTTCTCCCCATGAATTCATGGATTTTCTCCACGTCCTCTGGTTTTCTCCCTCACCCCAAAGCTGTGCACCTCATCCCTGTCCGACTGAATGTGCATGAGTGTGTCCTGCAATGCAGGGTGTCCTCTCCAGGGTGGGTCTGAGCTGCCGGCAGAGGCTCTGGTCACCCTCAGCCCTGAACTAGAATAAGCAGCTGGAAAGTAATTACGCATTTTTATTCACTTTTCTTTCTTTCTGTTTTCTTTTCTATCCTCACCCAAGGACATGCTTATTGATTTGGGGGAGAGAGAAAGGGAGGGACAAAAATAGGGAGCATCTATGCGAGGGAGAAACATCCATCAGTTGCCTCTCACATGCACCCCAGCCGGGGACCACACCTGCAACCCAGGCATGTGCCTTGATTAGGAATCAAACCCATGACCTTTTGGTTTATGGGATGACACTCCAACCAACTGAGCCACACTGGTTAGGGCTTATTTACCTTTCTTAGATGAATGTACAGCTCACACTTATTTCAATGTTTAATATTAGAAGTATTTGGGTCTTTATTTAGAAGTTTGGTGATATTTTTGTGACTTGAAATATGCCACAGGAACTTAACTCTTATTTTTTTATCAATTATTAGCCTAGGTGAAATTTGGTTTTCTTATATGTTGCTTCACTTAAAGTCACACTTTCCAAATACCTATTAAAGACATTAAGTGAAGATTCACTGTACAAGTGTCAGATATTATTATTATGAGAATTATTACAATGTTTGTGAAGTGCCCAGCACTACACTAGACATATAATACTAGACATATGTTATTAGACAATGTGCTGGCTAGATTCCGGCGGGGCTGGTGGGGAGTGGGTCCTTTCTGTTACACCCAGAAACCTCTGTGCTCGGGATTCTCAATACTGAAGACACCATTCTTTTAATCCAGCTGTTCCCAGGGACCCCCTCATTCACTTTCCCTTTTCCTCCTGTCTCTCCAGGGGCCAAGTTCCCTATCAAGTGGACAGCCCCAGAGGCTGCTCTTTATGGCAGATTCACCATCAAGTCAGATGTGTGGTCCTTTGGAATCCTACTCACTGAACTCATCAGCAAGGGCCGAGTCCCTTACCCAGGTTTGCTGGGGGGTGGGGAGATGGAATGGTGGTCATGGGGAAGGACTTCCTCCTGGCTGCTTCTTTGGGAGGGGCTAGACCCCCTGACTGACGGAGCCCCACTCTCCAGGCATGAATAACCGGGAAGTGTTGGAACAGGTGGAGCATGGCTACCACATGCCATGCCCCCTGGGCTGCCCAGCATCCCTGTACGAGGTCATGTTGCAGACCTGGCGTCTGGACCCAGAGGAGAGGCCGACCTTCGAGTACCTGCAGTCTTTCCTAGAGGACTATTTCACCTCCACAGAACCCCAGTACCAGCCTGGGGATCAGACATAATGTGTCTGGGCATCCACCACCTCTCTAGGGGTACCTGCTGGCTCTTTTCAATTCCCAGGGCTCTGGTCCCAAAGACCCCAGGCTTAGAACCCTATAGAGTCCCAGCATGTCAGAGCAAGCAGGCTGGTCCGATGCTGTTGAGGGCAACCCACTCATTTTAAGGACAGGCAAATTGACACTCAGAGATCATCCCTCACCCAGTTTGACCCAAAACATTATTTCTCTCTTTCCAAGTTAGGGCCCTACGTGTCTCTAGTGTCCCTATTCCTGTGCCCTACTCCCACCAAAAAAAGAAATGCTTAGGCCTTGTCTAGTTATTTATAAAATTGTATATCCTTTTCCTCACTTACCCCACCCCCAAATTCTTGCATTCCTACCCTGTCAACCCACCCCGGTCCAGGACCCCAGAATTCACCTCCCCTCAATTCTCTTGTGTCTGTAAGTTACAAAGAGAGGAAAAGACTTTGCTGGATTGCTTTCCTTCTGGTTGTACCCTATAGTTCAGGACTGGAGTCCAAGGCCAAGACTGAGGGGGAGGGTTGCTGAGGGTTCACCCCCCTCTCTGTTAATGAACATGTGTGTTTATTAATTTTGTAAATAAGAAAAACAACAGCACGAGTCCTTGAGCCATGAAAATTCTTCCTTTGGGAGGAGTGGTGGTCAGTGGGAGGTGAGTGGGGCTGATTGGGCTGCTGGGAAGAAGGGAATGTGAGAGAGTGCCTAATGCCTACTCAGCATAGGGTACTCGAGGGGTGTTTGGGACCCAGAAGTCCTCCTTGCCCCTACGAGAGTTTAAGATGAGTTGAGAGATGGATACAGAAGACGGGCAATGGGAGATCAAAATGTCCCCTTCATTACTAATGTGACTTTCAGTGTGTCTGGGTTTGCTAATTCTTTACTTGGTTTCTACAGATATACTCTTCATCACAGGCATAGCAGTAGACCTCCCCCAAAAGGTGCAATGGGGGAAGATTACAGTGGATCCTCTGCAGCTCCCCCAAAAGAAGACGGAGGGTGGGACTGAGAGTTAGTCTAGCTCTTCTGATTTCATTTGACAGCTCTGTCCCCTAGGGGGCTTTTGGAGAGGTTTGGAGGCGGTTTTGCTTGTCACAATGGCTAGGGCCTCCTACTGTCGTGAAGTGGGCAGGGGTTGGGGGTGCTAAACAACTAGCCATGCACCTGTGCCAGGAGGAATTCTGCCACCCTGGGTCCCCCTTTGAGACACTCTGACAGCTGATGTGCCTCTGTGGAAACAAGGGGAACAGGGAATAAGGATGCCCACATCTTCCATCAGGAAACTGTTGACCCCTGGACTTACCCAGAAGGTGGACAGGGAGAGAGGGTTGGAGCTGAAAATCACTGCTGCAGTTGGCAAACAATTGCTGAGCGTTAACCCTGTGAAGGGCCCTTTGCTAGGAGGGACCTCAGGAACACAAATATGAACAAGACCAGTCCCTATCCTGGAGCAGTTCACAGGCAGGCTGGAGAGAAATAAAAATAATAACTCATTTATTAAGTGTTTGAGTGCCAGATATGTTTACAACCATTTAATCTAGTTCTGAGTCTGGTTCTAGGATGAGAAAACTGAGGCTCAGAGGTCACACAGCTATATGTGACAGACGGGATTTCCACCCTGGTCTTACGCCAAGGCTCATGATCTTTCTAATAGACCTCACTGCCTCTGGGCTTTAGGAAGAAATCATATCTGCCCCAGGTGGATGTTTGGAAGATCCTTCTCCCTCTAGATTTTGGTAGAAAAATTCCCCTGGAAACCCAAGGTGAGTGACCTAAAAGAAAGGACACAAGGTGGCCAATGCAGATTGAGAGCACCCAGTGTTTAGTCCTATGCTAGAGGTTGCTGAATGGCGGCAATAAGATGGAGAGAGGCCAAGTGGCTCCTTAGAGAGGTGGTCACAGGAAGCCTTGGCTCTGCACATTCAAACTTTCAGGTGCCAAGCCTTATCGAGGGCCATGGTCTCCAGCCAATCAAATTCACAAGAGCCTGATGTATAAGCCAGAGTCCCAGTGTTCCCATCTGCCATGGAGGAAGCAGTTAAGAGCACAGCTCCAGAGCTGTACTGCCTGCTGCTAATCTTGCCTCCATCATGCAGCTGTGTGATTTTGTGCACACTATTACCCTCTCCAAGCTTCAATTTCCTCATCTGTGAAATGGCAATAAAATGCCCCATATATACTAGCTCTCTTTGTCACTGCCTTTTACAAATTATTTACTCTATAGTCGGTATCCTGCTAAATGCATGTTGCCATTTAATCTGCACAGAACCCCATGAGAAGAAGACTCCTGTATCTTCATTTTACTAGTAGGGAAACTGAGGCACACAATGAAGTAAATAGGTTATAAGACAGAACTGGCAGAGCGGGGACTTGGACCAGACCCTCTGACTCCAGAATCAGTGCTCTTAGTCTCTATAGTTTTTATTCCTGGGACCAAAATATTTTTGTCTGCCTGATGGGACTCTCTGCCTGGCACCTGGGTGCCCACTGAGTTAAAATGAAGGCCCAGCAGGGCAGTGAGCCACATGAAGTTCACTGGGCCCTTATTGCTCAGCAGAAACCAGAGCCTCCTGAGCCTGGAATCCCTGTATCTACTGGTTCCCTGTCCCTCCCTCTGGTGCAGCTGAATAAATTCTCCCTTGCACCCCCTTTTCTGTGCATCCTTCTGTTCCCTTCAGATAGAGCACAATGCAATTGATTAGGCCCCCGTTTTCTCAATTTCAATCACATCCTCGCCCTGCCTCCCTGAGATTACAGGCGGGTCACCTTGATTGCGGTTTCTACCATTCACAAAACCCTTCAATCGTTTACAAAACCATCTCTCGCCTCATTCACTCCCCCACCTGGCTCTTCTCCTGATATGTGGATTTTACTGGCTTAAGACTCAGAGGGCAATTTTATTTCCAAGTTCATGGTGGGGGAGGAGGACACCTAATTGACTAATGCTAGGTGTTTCACATGCATCATCTAATATGATCCTCCTGAGGCAGCGCACCGCTGTGATTATTCCCGTTTCATAAAGGAGGAAACAAAGACTCTGGGAGGCTACGACACTTGCCTGAGGTCATACGGCTGGCTGGCAGAGTCAGGATCTGAACCCAGGTTTGTGTGACTTCGAAGTCTCATGCACCCTTATTATATTGCATTCCTTTTTTTGATGGAGAAGCATGGGGAAGGGTAATACTAACTCAGAGTCAGGCCCAGGGAGGGCATGGGGCAGATAGGGGTCTGGAGTAGCCCCATATATGCTGAGGATTGTATTTGTAAAAGGACCAAGTCATTTATTAATTCAACACATATTTACTGATATCTCATGTAGTCTGGTCCTGCTCAGGAAGCAGAACAGTAAACAATTACAACCCTTAGGGGTAAGGTCAAGTCTGGAGGCCAAGGGAGACTTCTTGAAGGATGTGGAGGGGAAAAAAAAAAGCCTGATGGAGCAGCCAGAGGGTGAGATCACCCCCCACTGAGGGAATAAGCACGTGCAAAGGCCCAGAAGTATGGTAGAGCAAGGTCAAATCAGGCAAGTGCAAATAATTATGTGTGGAAGGGTTGAGGGTGCAGATGAGGCATGGAAGAAGGTTTGAAGGGCAGAGGAAAGAAGTAGGAGAGTTGGAAAGCTGGGGAGTATGGCCCCTGAGTTGTGGGAAAAAGAGAGAAATCTAGGGGGCCTAGAACCTATTGGGGGCTGAGTCCATCTTGGATCCCATTGTTCTAGTACTGAACCGGGTGGACCCACTGTCCACTCCAGTAGTTCTCTCCTAGGTACAGTATCAAATCCTCCCTTTCACCCGTTACACACCCACACAGCCCACAACCTGGAAGTCCGGCAGAGGTGTCCATCCGCCCTCTAGTTGTCAGTGTGGGTACTACATTTTTAAACTGCAGGAAACTCCTCTGGGATATGACTTAGGTCCTGCTCTCAAGAGCTCACGGTAATGGTAATGAAGATGAAGGGGACAGACCCCTACAGAAAATGTGGGTGAACGGGGAAGGGTCCTAACTCAGCTGGGCATGGGGAAGTCTGGAAGACTTCTCAATGGAGGTGTTACTTCACCCGAGACTTGCAGAAGGAGTAAAAGTTTTGCTTGATAGAGAAACGAGAAGGGCATTTCCAGACTCGAATAGGACCTTGCAGGCAGGGACAACTAGGTAGGTGTGACTGGGGTGAAAAATTTGAAACTAGGTGGAGGTGGAGATGGTAAGGTAGTCACCAGTCTTGTCTGCCATGCATGCGGGCTAAGATTCTCAGTTTGGGGGCCATCGGAAGCACTGAAGGGTTTTGAGCAGGGGAGTAACAAAGGCAGATTCACTTTCCAAGTAGAAAGTTCTGGTGACAGAAGCATGAGAGGGGAAGAAGTGGGAAAGGGACACCCCTCTTGGATACAAAGAGCCACGCCAGGTCACACTCTTAGGACACATAGCTCTGAGCAGGCCTGTGAACCAGGCACATGATGACGCCTACAGACATGCCGGTGGGATCCCCGGCTGAGCACCAACAGATAAACAAACACGCTCTGATATACACTCGAACACATAATTCAGGTTCACAAGTTGAAAGGAAACCCAGGAGCTGACAGAACCCCACACACCCTGATGGACACACAGGAATTCTCCCCCCCCCCCCCCCCCCGCCGCGTATACACACACACACACTCACACACACAGGGGCCCTACCCTGCCCCCCTGTCTCCCCCAGGGTCCCCCATCACCTCCGGCAGGAACAAAGCTGACCCTTGCCCTCTAGCCTCTGGCCTCTCCTCCCACACCCCCTGCCCAGAGGGAGGAGCTGTTTGAAGTCTGGGCTGCAGCTGGGGTTTCCTGTTGCCTGGAGGAATGTGGGAGGAATTGTAGGGAGGGGGAATGAAGAGGGGCCAGCAGAGGAGGAGGGATAATGGGGGCCTGGGGGGCCTTAGTTCCCACTGTACCGCAATGAGGAGGGGCTTTCTGCTTCCATGGTCTCTTGGGCCCCAGCTCTGAGCTGTTCTCATCCAGAGGAGGGGAAAACCAAGGCCATGGTGGCTTCAGTCCAATGAGCCTGTTTCCTAGATCTGTAGCTCAGTGGCTTAGGACAGGTCCTTAACCTTTTTTGGACTCAGTTTCCCCTTCTGTGAACTGGAATAAATCTCTCTCCAGCAATCTACACATTTCCTGAGAGAACTTCAAGAGGGGTCCTGCCCCAGAACTTCTGAAGCCAGGGAGGACAGTGCCCGTTTTTACCGAAGGCTTACTTTATTTTGCCCTTTCCGTGAGCGCCAGGGGCCTGGCTCCAGCCTGCTGTGACTTCTCAGTTATTGTTGTTATTATTGTACGACTCAATAACCCCTCAACATGCCCTTGCCAGTTTTCAAAGTGCTTTCACATCTATGTGCTCAGTAAGTCTTTTACAAGCACTGCCTGCAATACAGGGAAGGGATTATTATTCTTCTATACATGTGGAAACTGACACTCAGGGAGGTGAAGGACATAGAAAAGCAGAATCAGAACCAGGTCTATCTGGTTCTTATTCCACATGGCCTCCAAACCCTGAGGCCCCACAGCTTTATTTCTAGATTCTCGCCTCTATTTCCTAGGGTCTAGTTGTACCACCTTCTGCTTACACTGAAACAAAAGTGATTAGAACGAGCTGAACCTGGAAAGGGATGATGCAGGTTCTTCCAGAACCTGGGTACCCTCCTTCAAGTCTACTTTCTCAGGGAGCTTACAGCAGCTTCCCGGGGCAGCCCTGGGGTGGTGACTCCCACACTCTTTTTAAGGAAGGGGTAACTAACTCTAACCCTTTTAGACTGTGGCTGGCAAGGCTGACATGAAGATTAGACACTAGGTGGCAGCAGCAGCCCACAGGAAAACTCAGCTTGAGTTTGTCTGGGGGGACCCCCCTTTCAAAACAATTTGGAGAGGCTCCAAGAGAAAGACCAGCCCCCACAGGACTGCGAAACCCTGTAAAGCTTTATTTCTAGCGCTGCCCAACATCTTGGTGGTTAACAGCACAAACTCTCTCTCTGCAGACGGGACAGTTGAAGTAGCCTGTGTTGGGAGGGTCACACTTGGAAAACCCTACCTAACTTCTATTCTCTCCCCAAGAGGCCATGGACTCTACTAGCCTTGCCTTCTGCACCTCATCACTTAACCTGTCCCCTGATGTGCCTTTCCCAAACTCCTCTTCTTCCTGATCCCCGCCCCGCCAGGCTCCCTAGCTCCCTGAAGCCATCCTGTATTACCCCATCCAATTCCTTCCCAAAACTTGGTTCAGACTAGTTGGGATCTTCATGAGAGCCTAATAGTTAGGGATGTGGATGTGAGGGGAGCTAAAAGAAAGGAGAATCTGGGCTTCTTTTATCCTCTCCAACTAGGGGAGGATAAAATCTGTCCTGTGAGGGACCAACTAGGGCACAATGCCAAAGCCTCATCTATTTGTGATAACTTTAGACTCAGACTCTGTTGCTGCAAAGGGCCCCTAATAACTTTAACCACTGCCTTCATTAGTATCTGACCTTATAAGACTTCCCATTCAATGTGCACATCTTCAAACCCAAGGTTTGCCTGCAAGAAGCTGTTCCCCAAAAGGTGCCTGTCCAGCTGGCCATGCCAAGATGCCAGAGCAATGGGTGTAACATTTAGAGCCCTGGACCTCTCCCACTGCTGTTGCTACTCCCCTCTCCAAGGGCCAATAAAAAGTGCCCCCACCCAGATCCCTCCTCTTGCCCTCTGGGGATTCCAGACCTCCTAGAAGAGGAGCTTGGAAGAGATGGAGGTATAGGGAAGGTGATGAAAGGAAGCTGCACTTGGCAAAATGTCATCATGTGCCTTTGTCACATGCTGGCCATTACCCTGCCTTACCCCACAGGGCCAAAGGAAGAGTCAGAAACAGGTGGACCAAGGACAAAGGTAGTGCTGGAGGAACTTCAAATGTGGGGCAAAGCAGACAAAGCTGACAGGGGCAAAGAAATGTCAGACACAAAGACGAAGTGGACTAGCTCAGGACCAGTTAGAGCTGGTGTAGGTAGATACTGAGGACAGGACAGCAACCATACATTATTCATCTCTGTGTCCTCTGTGAGCCACACACAGACACTGGGAAAGGAGATCAGTCGAAGGCCTGGGGAGTCACAAATTCCTGCATGGCTCAGAGGTGAAGCAATAGGCTTTGCTCTACCACTTCCTAATTGGGGGACCTGGGCCTAACATTGCCCTCATCTTTAGAAATGCTAACAGCACCATTTCACCAGGTCTTTGCAGGACTCAAGGGCCCTGTGGTGTCCAGTAAATGGCAGCAGCAGCAGTTCTTCCTGGGCTATCCAGCTACCTCCCCTTGGTAACCAGGCCCTGGCAGTGCACATATCCATCTGTGGGGATGGGCCAGGCAGGGGGCCCGGAGCTAGGAGCTAGGGGCTGGATAACAGATGTGACCTGAAGAGGAGGTAGGTGAAAGTGCTGAGCCCAGCCCCCTGGCCGCAGCAGGAGCTTTTAACTGTTGAATTTGAATCTTGCTGCCTGACACAATGAAAATGCTCAGTCGAATTCTGGGAGTGTATGCGTGTGCACTTGCACATGCGTGCGTGCAGGCGGGCACGTGCTCGCGCTATCAGTGGATTTTCCAGGACTTTTGTGCCCTTGTCGCCCTTGGACTTCAAGGAAAACTATGAGTTGTGGTAAAAGGGGTAGCTAAACTTCGAGCTCAGCTTGAGACGGGGTCACTGAATGAGGAGGAGGCGCTGGAGGGGTTGTGAGTTTTCTGGAACATCCCTCCTGCACAAGCTCTTGCATTTTACTCAGTAAGATACCGTTTCGGAAAGGGAGAACTTCCTCAAATTCACAGAATTTATCCTCCCTTCTTATCTATTCCTATTCCAATTTAATTGGGACGCCCCAGAAAGTCTCAGGTCTTTGGCTAATCCCTTGATCCCCTACTCAACTTTCATTCCATTCTCAGACCCCGCCCCTTCGCTCCCACCCGCAACCTCCCTTGAGCCAGAGCCCCTTGCGTGGGACAAGAAACTTGGGAAACGTTCCCAATCCTTGAGGAAAAGCAGCACCCCTAGGTAAACGAGGATGCGACCCTGCTGAAGGGATTAGGGCGCAGAAGCATTGCGGGACCCAAGCCGCGCCGTCGGAGCTGCCGCGCGGCCCCGCCCGCCCCGCGCGCGGTGCTGCTGGGGCGGGGACTACAAGTCCCGGCGTGCTACGCGCGCGCTCCCCCCTGGGGTTCCGGATGGTGAGCGGCGAAGGTAAGGCGAGCTCGCAGAGGCAGCGGCGGCGGCGGCGGAGACGGAGAGAGGCAGGCAGGCAGGGCGAGGGCGAGAGACGGAGGGAGGGAGTGAGCGAGCAAGGCAGACCAGACAGACAGACAGGCGGGCGGGCGGGCAGAGCGAGCCACCCACCAGGCTGCGCTCAGTCCCTCTCGCAGCGGAGAGAGCAGAAGGCAGGAGGAGGGAGGGGAGGAGGGGGAGGGAGAGAGAGGGAATCCAGCTACCACCACCCGAAGCCAGCGTCTGCTTTCTGTCCTCATTTCCTTTTCCCACCCAGCTCTGAGAGCAGAGAAAGGCAGAGAGCGAGAGAGGCAGAGACAGTCAGAGAGACAGACAGACAGCCTGAGAGAACGGGAGGGAGGAGGGCGGAGGAGGAGCAGGAGCAGGAGGAGGACTACGCGGGGCGCGTTCCCTCCCAGGTTTGCAATTGGGGGGTGGGGGCGGGGGTGTCCAGGACTGTGAGAGTGTGTATGCGGCGGGAGGGGGGTAACGTGGGGGGCGCAGAGAGCGAAGGAGTGATCGAGGTGGGGGGCGCCGCGGGAGCGGGGGGCCGTGTCCAGCGGAGTTAGCGGAGGAGAATGTGAGCCGAGGCGCGAGCCATGCTGTCAGCAACAGCGGGCGGCTCAGGGCTCCTTCACGACTCCTCTCCTTAGCAGCCGGGCGCCCGCGTCGCTGCCGCCGCCGGAAGACAGACGCCCCCCAAAGCCCCTTGCCTGGCTCGGACCCACGGAGCCGGCAGCCCAGCACTCCGGTGAGTGGCGCCTCCTCCACAGCTCTAGACCCCCGCGGGGAACCGGCTGGCCGGGCTCTTTTGTGCAGCGCGCCGGGGGGGGGCCTGCGCCCCCTCCGCGCGCCCCGGTCCGGTCCGCCGGACCCCGTGGCTGCGGTGCCCGCGGTGCGATCGGTCTTTGTTTCCACCGGGGCCCGCGGCTCGGCTGGGCTCGGCTCGAAGCCTGGCAGGCAGTGCCGGGAAGGGGGAGGGGGAGGTGGACGAGAGGGGGGGCGGGGAGGGGGGGTTCTCGGGTTTCCTGGCCGCCCCGCGGCTCCCCCGGCTCGGGGGCGAGGTGCGCGCCCAGCGCTGCCGCGCGCCCCCTCCTCTTTCCCCCTCCCTCCGTCTTTGGATTTAAAACTGCAATTTGCTCTCCAGCTTGCTGAGAATGTGTGTGTGGGGGGGAATGTAGGGGGGACCGTGGGAGCGGAGAACAAGGCTGGATTTTAGGAACGGCGCTGGGAAAGGGGGAGACTGCGGAGGGAGGAGCCCCTCCCTCCAATCCCCAAATCCCAAGGTTCCGTTGGTGCTCTGGGAGTTGAGGGGCGGGGACCTAATGACCCGGAGGGGGTGTGGGGCGGAGGAGGGATTTGGGGGCGGCCGGGGCCAGAGGGGTTGGGCCGCGTGCCCGGTTACCTGGCGAACAAAGTCGGCTCACTTTTGCATAAATAAATAAATAATCACCTATCAATGTGTTTCCTCTGGGGCTCTGATTGACTCGGTCCCCTCTTCCCCAGGGGGTGGGGTGCTGAGTGACAGCTGTCAGCCCCCTGGGCCGGTAGCTGGGGGTGAATTGCTGAATCCTTCTGCTTTCTGGCTGAGGGCACCTTCCCCTGCAGGGTCCTGGTCCCCAGGCAGAGCCAGAGGGGCAGGGGGCTGGCTCTGAGTCTAGGAAATAACCTTGTTTCCTGTTCTACAGGAAAAGGGATAGCAACCCAGAGTTCGGGGGCTGGGGATGAGGACTGATGGGAGCTGGAGGGGTTCCCCAGCAGCCTGACCCCCCAGCCTCCTGCCCGGCGAAGGGGCCAGCTGAGGGAGGAAGGATGTGGGCCTTGCTGGCCGGAGGCGAGAGCTGGGGCTGTCCCTGAGGCGGCAGCGGGCACAGAGAGGGAGGAGGGAGGGAGGGAGAGAGAGAAGCGGGGGCGGGAATTCTCTACCGCAGACCCTGGGGGCCAGGGCCAGATGTGGAGGGGTGGGGAGTCCCTCCTCCCTTCTAGCTTGGGGGCCCTGAGGCTGGGCTGGGAGGGGCTGAGCCTGGTGCCCTCAGTTCTGCACCAGTGCCTGACTGGCAGGGCCAGCTGAATTTGGGCCCAGGCGTCACCCTGGGAGGCAGGGCTGGGCTGCACCAGCTTGGTCCCTGAGCACAAGGAGGGACCCTTGGGGGGCCTGTGCCTGTCTGGCTGGGCAGGCGTTTCCCGCCGGACCAGTTGGTGTCAGGCGGGACTTGGCCCCAGCTCCCTGGGCAGAGCTCAGGGTGTGAAGACAAGCTTTGCCTCCCAGTCAGGGTGGCCACATTTTGTCCACTGCTGCCACCAGTGGGCAGGGGCATGTGCCCACGGCCTGGACAGAGTCCTGCCGGGAGCATTCGGGGTGTTTCTATTGTTGGCTCTTTCCTGCACTATGTGGCCCCGCGTGTGTAGCTTTGTGAGCTGGGGTTGGAAGTGAAAGATTACCAGTCTGCCTACCCCCCAACCCGCGCTTTGGTGGGGAGGCTGAGTTGTGGTGGTGAGTTGTGGGGGACCCCCCAGGTGGCATGTGCATGCTGCTTGCTGTCTCCCTCCTCTGAGCAGATGTATATTTATTTTTATAGTAATGGAAAATCAAACTGGATAGTAAGTTGAATACATTTTTTCCCTACTGTGTTAATAGTTAGAGTAGCCCTCAGAGATTGGTGAACTTCTTGTCCCAGAGCTCCCACCCTTCAGAGGTTGCAGAGATCAGTGAGGGCATGAGCTTTGTGGGGACCCGTGAGCACCAGCCCAACCCAGGGCTCTAATCTCCCTTGGTCTGACATTGGAGCAGGTGCCCAGGTGGGCAGGCATCGCCCCCTCCCCAGGCAAACCCCCACACCCCAAGGTGTAATCTGGCCTCTCGGCCTCGTCTTTGGTCAGTGCCTAGGCTGTGCTCAAGTCCTCAGGGACGTTCTCTGGGTGGGCTCTTCCCCCTGCCTAGGCTCCCGGACCACGTGCTGATATTTATTTTCTGTAGTAAAATCCATTTTTAATGCCGTTACTTTTGAAATAATATAGAGGGAAACAAATGTGATGTGTTTAAGTTGCCCTCTGTGAGTTTTTAATGTGATCTATGGCTGAGGTATTGATGGAAGGAACTGTTGGGCTTGGAGAAATTTGGTGTCATAAAGAAAAAGAGCTTGCTGTTTATTATGGTTGCTGGGCTGGGGGGTCTGAAATAGGGTTGGGGCACAGGGAGCCCCCGCCCCCCTGCCCCCAGGTGCTGTGGATGGACAGTGTAACTTCTTAGTTTGGGGGTGCGTGGGTTCCAGGATTACTTTGCATGCTCCCCAGCTTTTAAGTGGTCTTTGGTGAGGAATCTTTGGAGTTGGGGGGCTTTGTTCTCCCCACTCCACCTGCTTAGATCTTGGCAGGAAGGCTTCTGGAACCCCTGCGGAGTTAAGGGGATAGGGAATTTGCACTTGGATACTAAAGGAGATTAAGGGGTGGGATGTCCAGCTGATTGTTGTGGCTGTGCTGGAGGATTGAGGGGCAAACTGTCCCTGACAGAAACCAGGGGACATTTTTTGGGGGGGGTGCTGCTCGAGACTGGCAGAGTCCCAGAAGGACATTGCTTGTTCTCAGGTCTACCTGGAACACTGATTTGGGGCCACTCCCTCCTTTTGACTCTGTTTGTCATTGGGCCCTGGACCCTGGAGGGTCTACCTCCAGGCAAACCTGACCTCCCTGATTCCCTCCCCCCTCACTACCCCCAGGTCGCCTTTTCTTTTTTTCTTTTCTTTTTTATTTTTCGGTTTGTGGACTACTCTGTGTCTCATGCCAGGCAGCCACCCAAGACCAGGGGTTGCTATGCCTTCGTACCAGATGCCCAGGCCCTTCTGGTCTGGTTGAGTAAGGTCAAGCAGGCTCACTATTATGGGATGGAGCCCAGCTCTGTCCCTGGGTCCCCTGGGTCTCTTGGGACAGAGCCTGGAAGGGGAAGCTAGGATTGGGGTGGAGCTGGGGACTGCAGGAGGGAGCATGGGTAAATCGCTAATGTCAGCAGATGCCGCCCCCCCCCCAGGGAGAAAGCTGGACGAGAATGGGGAGGTGGGAAGGAGAGACCCAGACAGCCCTTTGCTGAGTGGAGAGAAAGATGGTGACAGGAGCCAGCGACGAAGGGGTGAGAGAGAAAGCAGGCAAGAAGAGGCAGGATCACAGCCCCAGGAGGGGGGCCAGGTGACCAAGAAGGCGTTGGCACGTGCCACTCCCCACACCACAGCTCCAAATGAGCAGGCACTGAGGGCCTCTCACCCAAGATAAAATGCTGGGATTGTTTTGGAGGAGAGACAAGCAAATGTCTCTGGAAAGAGGGAGGAGGACAGGTGGGAGAGAGAGAGAGAGAGATTCCCACAGGAGGAAGGAGAATGGAGGGGTGTGGATTCCAGGGGTCACTAGATTCATGCTTCTGCCCCAGGGCAGCATCGCCCCTCTGCCTTCTCCAAAGGTCTCCCGACAGAACAGAGCTCTTCTTTGGATCTGGGGGCGGGGCCTGAGGCAGGTTCCCTGCCCCGCAGGTTGTGGGTGCTCTGTGCGAAGAGGCGCCAGGGTTTTAAAAATAGGGAACATTAGGGTCTTAGAGATGCCAGGGGCATCATCCAGTTGGGCCCCCCTCCCTTGTTCGACCGGAGGAAACCAAGTTCAGAAAGGGGAGCCACTTGCCCAATATCGCAGACACTTGGCAGGGCCAGGCCTGGGACCCAGACGCTTTGCTGCTCTCTCTACCTCTCTGTAGCTAGAGAATAGGAACAGCTGCAGGGGGCCTCCTGGGCTCAGAGGGGGGCTGGAGCCTGGGGAGAGGAGCAGGCAGGCACCCTTGTGGCCAGAGCCCCCCCAGGGGAGGGGGAGGCGCCTCTGTGGGGAGAGAGGGAGGCAGGGGAGAGAGGAGGGGAAACAGTGAGTCAGGCTTCCAAGAGCTGAAGATGAGAGAGCCAGCGCTGGGAGGGAGAGGGCTGGGAGGGCTGCTCTGAAGCAAGGAGAGGGAGGGGGCCCAGCCAGGGGCAAGGAGAGCTCTTGAGGGAGGGAGCCCGCCCCTGGCCCCGGCCCAGCGGCAGGCCTGTGCTGTGCAGAGGGTGCCGCCAATACGGACTTTGCCCGTGGTAGGTCAGGAGGGAGTCAGATTCTATCTCTGCAGCGCCCCTTTTCTTTCCCTGTTGCTCCTCATTTTTGATCCCACCCTAGGGTTTCAAGGGGGTGACTGTGTACTCCCATCCCCTCCTCAGTTTCTCTGTCCATTGTGGTATTTCGACCTTGAGCTTTTCTGGGAGGAGGGTAGGGGCACAGCACCCTGGGAGGGTGTTAAGGGATGCTGGCATTGTGCTAGGAGCACTGTTGGAGCTGCCATTGGTGCAGGATGGGGCGCCAGGTCTTGGGGTAGGTAGGCTCCCCGTTGAACCCTCTGAGCTGGTGGCTGGCCATGCGTATTAGGGTGCAGTCCGTGTGTATGAGTGAGCATGTGAGGTGCTTATCTGGTGATGTAGGTGGGCTGCCTGGGGCCTCTCAGGATGACCAGTACCTAGACAGGGCCAAAGTCCCCGCATGTCTAGAACCACCTTCCACTTGGGGGGTACGGGGTGACAATCATGTAACTGCCCCACATCCCTATGAATCAGAGGCTCCAGGGAAGTTGGAAGGTGGGAAGAGCCCCTGTGGGGAGCTGCTGAGAACTGCCGTGTGGCCTCTCATGCCTGGAGCTGGGACCAGAACCGGAGAGGTCCCCACGGACTGCCTGGAAGGGAGTATGGGAGCAGCCCCCCACCCTCCACAACTGACTGGTAGCTAAAGCTCCCAGTCCCTCCTTCTCCAAGGCCTGGCAGCCCTCTGCTGCTCCTTCCTGGGTCCCAGCATCTCTTCCACTGGCTAGGGGGTAAGGAAGGTGAACACTAGGGATCCCTCTCCTGCAGGGTCTGGCTTTGGGGAGGAACGGCAAAGTGAGGGTAAAGTGAGGCCTCCCTCTGCCTCCTCCCGTACACGCATAACATGGACTCAGCTGCAATGAGGCCCTCCTTTCTCTCCTCTTTCTGCTCTGGGGTCCTTGGCCTGAGAGCCCAGGGGAGGGGCTGCTTTTGCAGCTGGCTGGCCCTAACTCCCAGCTCAGCCCAGCTGCTACTGAAGCTTCCAGAAGCTGCAGCTCCGCACCCCTTCCCCACACCCTGAGCCAGGAGAGACCTTTGCTGACCTGGAGGAGGGTGCCTTGGTAGTGAGTGGACACCCCCACTCACAACAGACAACCAAACAGATGGGTGGTAGAACAGATGGACAGAGACACCCACGCGCAGGCAGATGGAGAGAGACGGACAGATGGACCAGGACAGGGAGAGACGGACAGACAGAGGTGCTGGCAGAGAGAAGAGTCCGAAAAATGGAAGGGCTAGGGGAGAGAGAAACAGACAGAAACGTGGAGAGAGGGCGATCCCAGAAGGGCAACCAGGTGACTGAGAGGGAAAAGGAGGGGTATGGGGGAGCAAGAGGCAGGAAGAGATGAAGAAAAGCGGGAAATCCAGACAGAGAGAGAGGAGAGACTTGAGGCTGCAAACCACAAACAGGGATTTGATGAGAATCTGGAAGGTGTTTTCCCCTGCTTCCCTCCCCAAACCCCCAGGCCAGCCAAGTCTCCATTCCTTCCACCCCCAGCTCAGTTTCCAGCTGCTAAAGAGGTCAGGGAGACCGAGAGAGAAGCAGCAGCCCAGGGACCCCTCCTCCCTGCTTTTTTGCAGGGGTGGGAGCTACTGAGAGAGGCTCTCCCAGCCCTGACCCCTACTCACAGATGTATTATATACTTCTGGGCTCTTGGAAAATAGCATCCCACACTTACCACTCACTGGGTGTGTGTTTCCTTGTATAAATGCACCCCAAACACTCACACCTGTCCACACAGTCCTTGCTTTTCACACACACACACACACACACACACACACACACACACACACACACACACATTTTGTGATACATAAATCTCCACTTCCTCACTCATTTCGAATCTCACAAACCTAACTAGTGAACATGAACCTGTGCTTCCTTACCTACACAGGTGGTGGCAAAGGTCTTGCTGGGGGGTCTCAGGGCATGTTGACATGCACAGATAGTCCCATGTTCACACAGGCAGTGGCAGTCACCAGTGCAGAGAGAAGGCTCTTTCTAGACATGAAGGTCAGGGTTTCCAGGGAGCCCTGGGAGTGGGCCTGGTGTACCCCCTCACTCTGACCCAGCTGGCAGGGGAGGGTGGCAGAGGCCCCCAGGTGGTCCGAGCCCTCCTGGAAAGCTGCAGGGCTGGGCCTGGGCACAGATGAATTGGCTGGCAGGTGGCATGGTATGGAAGAGCTGAGAGCCGCTGAGGAGGCAGGTGTGCACGCACAACATGGGCACAGATGTAAGGGATGGAGAGTGTCTCTTCTGGTGTGTGTGAGGAGACCCAGTACATGGGAGATAGGGCATGGGTGTGACAGGGGATCCAAGGTGTGTGGAGTGTGTGGGTACCTGTGTGGTAGTTGATTGTTAGGTATGTATGGATGGATGCATGTATACATGGCAGATGTGTGGCTGCCTGGTTTTTCAGTGTGGGGACTTGTCATGGGTGTACATATGTGAAGGTACAGGGCCCTGAGGGTGAGCTGCAGGTGTACAAGGGCTCAGTGTTATGTGGATGTGAAGGTGTGTGGGGTGTTTGTGTGGGGGTGTTGGTGGTGTGCATATATGAAGGGGTAGCTGCCTGCGTGAGGCTGTGAGCATGGAGCCTGGGTTGGAGGGCTGCCTTCTAAGGCCAAAAGCTGCTTAAACAGAGGCCATCGGCACAAACACACGTGAAGGGGCTCCAAGGCTCACAGTTGGGCACTGACCCACGCAGACGCACAAGGACAGACAGACCGCCCCTGTCCTCCCTCTTCCTCTCTCCTGGCATCAGTGGCTTTCAAAGGAGCCTCCATGAGGACCGTTTGCTGTGCAGGTCCCCCACTCCAGCCCATGCCTCTTCAGACACAGTCAGCGCCCTCTGGGCAGCTTTGTGGAGGCTCCTGCCTCAGCCATCTGAAGGCAGATGGGTGGGCTAGGATCTGCTGCCGCCCCCCGGGCAGCGAGGAGGCGGCTGCTCCTGGGCCTGGGCACAGGCTCAGACAGATGGACTGCCTTCCTGGACACCCCCGCACGGGGTCTGGAGGTGGGCCATTAGCCCCTAGATGGGCCCTTAAGCAGAGGCCAAGACTCTGCCCTTCATTTCCCCAGAGGGGCACCCACCTGTCTGGGCACAGGGACCCAACTGCAGCCCGTGCCACCTCCTGAATGTACAAAACTGCTCCTGCACAAACACACAATCCCAACACCTCCACAAACACGTGGTCACTCTGCCTACAAATACTTTCCTGGCATTCAACTGCCCCATATCACACACGGCCCAAACACGCACCTAAACACACAGCCACCACATCTTTTCAACCCTAATGCGTAACCAGGACCCATTTGATGACCCATGACATACCCCAAACACCCCAGTGTACACACGACAGCTTCCATCACACCTTCAAACATGTCGGTTCCCTCTCCAGCGCCTTCCCAGGTGTACTCGGGACTGCACTACAGCCCCAGCACTCCGCACACATGTGGGCCCTCAGAGCCCCAACACCTCACTAGCACACACTCTCCCTGGAGCCCCAGCATTTTCCCCAGCTGCAGCCATCACCTCCAGGAACACATCTGGCCAGCCCCCTACACCTCTCCAAACATACGGGGCAGCTGCCCCCTGCCCCGTATACATAGGTACATGGTCTCAACACCGCCCGAAATGAGAACACCCACTGTTGCCATGCCAGTTACCTCAAACACACGACACAGACAACTTCAGTCCTGGTGTATCTCTAAACAGATAATGTCCCTCCAGTTTCTTGTGCTTTCCCAGATGTGTGTGTGCGCGCGCACACACACACACACACCCCTACACATACACCCTGTCCTCCCCATCCAGACCCAACACCTCCTCAAAAAGGCAGTCCTTTGTACATCCCCAACAAGCTCCAGCTCCAGAACTTTCCTCAGCTACCTAAGAGCCCAGGGACAGCCCACACACAGCTTTCTCCAAACACTGACCCCGCACTCACATAGGCAGCTGCGGTTCAGTCACAGCCCGGCACCCCGTTCACCCCTCAGAGCTCAGGAACAGCTATTCCCTGCTCCCTGCACCCCCACCTCTCCCCATGACATACCCCGCCTTCCACGTCTGCAGCCCTCACTCCCTCACACATCCCAGTACACCCTCCCCACACACTCTCCCCCACAGCTCCCCCAGCCCACCTCGTTCTCCCCAGACCCCCGCCCAGACAGCCTTAGCCTTGCTCACACTCTTGCTCACTCTTGTGTGTTCTCTCTCTCTCTGCCTCCCAGACCTCCCCCACTTCCCAGAGCCTCCTCTGCCTGAGGAGGCATCTCCACCCCCTTCACTGCCCCAGGCCTTTCATTCCTGGACAGTGAGGCTGTGCATCTGGTTCGGAGCTGCCCCACCCAAGACCCTGTGCTCTGGGCACCTTGGCCTGGGCTTTGGGGGATGGGGGCCTCTTTGGGGGCTCTTGGCGCCTGGTCACTCTGGTCTCTCAGCCAGGAGTACCCAGGCCTGCCCTGGTTCTGGCATGTATTGGGTGGGTGATGGGAGGGGACAACAAGGGGATTTACCCCCGGCTTTCTCAGGTGCTTGTCAGATTCTCCCCTCCTTGGCTCATCTGAGAGGGACATTGGGCCATGCAGGGAAAGAGATGGCGAAGGTGTTGGTTTGACATGCTCCCCACCCTGCGCCCCCCCAGACCCAGGCTTGGGGCTTGGTCTCCCTGGGAGTCAGTTCCGACAGTGAAGGTTACTTTACTAGACGCATGATTTTAAACGGAATCTCCACCATCTGTTCCACCCCCTAATTACAGATGCACAGAATCCGCCTCAGAGGGCAGCATGAGGGGAGTGATTTAGAGGCTGAGCTGCTTCTGCCCGCATTAGGGCTGGAGAGATTGGGGGGGCCTCTGGGTATTGCTCACAGCCTCCCCAGTACCATATCTTTCCCAGGGGCCCCTCTTGCCTCATTTGCCGCTGGAGGAAGGCTCCCCTGACCCCTAAGACCTGACAGATGAAGCAACTGCAAGGCTGAGGGAGGGGTCCCTGAGACATCCCCTGTGTCCCAGGCCCCAAGTCCTAGGATGCAGGCTCCATTAGAGCCTTGAAAAATTCAGTGGATCGATCTCCTGCCTGCCTCTTGTGCCCTGGGGAGCCACAGGCGCTGGCCTGGCCCAGCTGTCTGCCCACTCCAGGGGTAGAAGGCATTGGTGAGGTAGGGAGGGGTTGGTCAGAGCTTAGGTGGGGGCAGCCAGGTTCTGGCAGCAGAGGACATGGGTGGGCATGCCAAAATCCACCGAGTGTGATTGCACATATGTGCCCATCCACCTTGGCACAGCTGGCACGTCTGACCCCAGCCTGAGCCATTCTCTGTGGGGCTGGACCAGCACCAGGGGCCAGAGGGGACAGGCCGTGGGCCTCAGAGGGTTCTGAGGGATGCTAGGCTGCACCTTGAGGATGTGTTCTCCTTTGCCCATAGGCACCAGGGACCTGGGCCCTAGCCTGCTTGGTAGTGGCAGTGGCGGCGGGCACACTGCAGTAGCTGCTAGAGCATTCACTGCTGGGAGAAAAGGAGTGAGAAAGGGAGTGGAGAGCCAGGTTGGGCTGGAGGAATTTTAAAGATTGCTGCAGGCAGGAGGGTCTCTGGAACCCCATGGAGCAGGCAGTCATGCAGAAGTAATCCTATCGCCTGCCTGGCTGGAGGAGTGGAGAGGACAGGGGGCGGGACAGGAAGGATGGGCTGCTGCTACCCCTCTTCCTCCTCAGCCCCTGCCCCAGCCAGCTGTGGAGGGAGCCAGGGACCCCTGGGGCCTTCACCGAGGCGGCACCTTGTCTTCTCCATTCCACTTTGGCATGTGCCCCTGGAGGGGCAGCACTGCAGCTGTTGCTCAGCTCCGAGCTCTGGGTTTTATAAATAATGCAGCTTGGAGGTGGGGGCCAACTCAGTCCCTGGTCACCTTGGGTCACCCAGTGTGGTGTCTGCAGCTGACAGACCTGTGGCAGAGCCCCTTCCCTTCCAGCCTATTCTTCCTCTTTTGCTGTGTGAGCTTGGGCCAGAGGCCCAGCCTCTCTGGGGTGGGCCAGGGGCAAAGGAGTGTGGAAGAACCCAGAATCCCCTATCCTTTTGTTCCACATCCCAGCCCTCACAGGTTAACTAGCACCTGGCTTAGCGAATCCAGGCTGGAGAAGGATGGCCTGCTTTGCAGGGACCTCACTCATTCCAGCCCCTCCATTTTGCAGATGGAGTAACCGAGTCCAAAGAGGGAAGGATGGCCAAGGCCAACCAGCTGATGAACCCCTTCCTGCCCCATTCTGCTGTCACTCAGGCTCTTTTCAGCCTCAGCCTCAGCTCAGCTAAGAGCAGGGCTTGGGGGGGCGGGGGAATGTTTGGGAAAGTGGTTGCGGCTGAGAGGTTGCCATGGCGATGCTGCAGGATGCCGAGCTGAAGTGGGGGTCCTACAGGGTCTCTGGGGCCCCCAGCTCCACACCCCTGTGGTCTTCTCCTCCCCATCTTCTGCCCCCCACCCAGATGCCTGTCAGGCAGCTCTGGTGACAGGCTGGGTGGTGACAGGTGGTGCAGGTGATGGGCTGGGTGGGTGAAGAGCTGGGTGGGTGACAGGTGGTGCGGGTGCAAGGAAGGCAGGTGACAAGCTGGGTGACGGGCCCTGCTGATGACAGGCAGGGGGTGTGGTTGGCGAGGATGCTGTCTCCTGGCTGGTGGCCTGTTGCAGCCCCCCACCCTCATGCGTGTGTACATGCATAGACTCTGGGCACAGAGCTTGGGGCTAAGATACTAATGAGGCTTATTATGTGAGGAGGGGCAGGTGCCCAGGCTCACTAATGAGAGTCCTTTAATGAATAGGGGAGACAGCTGGGGGCTTCGAGGAATTTGGCTGGCCCTCCTGGGCTGAGGCCCTGGGGGTCCTGATCTGGCTGGAGGATGAACCATTCTCCCCTTTACTCCAGTCACTTGGGTTTATGTTAGTGCTCCCCACAGTCGTGATAACTACCATTGCAAGCGCCTGTTACACTGTGTCCAGCTTGTACAAGCATTTTCTCATTTCAACTTAACAGCTGTAGGAGGCAGGCACCGTCACCCATTTTACAGATGAGAAATCAGAGGCTGAGAGCAGGCAAGGGACCTCACATAACAAGTTTCTGGTGCAGCTAAGATTTTAATCCAGGCTTTTCTGATCTTTCTCCTTTTACCAGCAATAAAACTGAAGCCTTGGTCCAGACCCAGACACTTTCTCAGGGCTTCAGTTTCACTCTTCTGGAAAATGGGTACATAGCAAAGGGGTAAGCATCACAGGCTCTTCAGTTCTGACTTGGTGGCTTCAGGGACTCCTCCAGGTAGCTGCTGCAGCCTGACCTCATCTGGCCCAGATTCTGGGTGACACCCCTGTACTGGAAAGAGGGCAGGGCTTAGTGCTGAGGGAGCTGAGCTGAAGAGGGGGGACACCTGGGATTTCTGAGCCACTTCCTGCTTTGTGCGGTAGGGAGGCTGAGGCCTGGAGAGGAGCTGCAACCGCCCAGGGTCACACACCCTGTGATCAGTAGGGCCCCACGGGATCCCAGGTCTCCTTGCCTGTTGAAAGGGCGGGATTGGGTGTGGTACCAGGGCTGAGAGGTACCACCTCCTGGGCCCCACCCACCAGCCTGCTTCTTCCCTGGATGTTGTGAGCCCTCAGCTCCTGGGAGGGTACAGGGGGCTGTTGGCTGCCTCTTTAGGACCATGCCCCCTCACCATCAGTCGGGGCTCCTAGTGTCAGTTGGGCCACTCCTTTTGGAACTCACTGGGGTGGGAACTTCCTGGCAAGATCTGCTGAATGGGTTAGGGCCCGTGGTATTGACCTGGGGCCACAACATGACCCTGGAGGGACCAAGTTGGTGCTTGGGGGCTTGGAGGGGAGTTTAAGGGAAAAGAATTCAGCTCATAAATCTTGAAAGGTCTCAGTTTTCCTCCTTCTGGACCCTAATCTCTTATCAAACCTGCTCTCCGGCTGCTCATCCAAAGCTGGGGTTGAGGGTCTACGGCCATACCACCCTGAACGCACCCAATCTCGTCTGATCTCGGAAGCTAAGCAGGGTCAGGCCTGGTTAGTACTTGGATGGGAGGGCAAAGCTGGGGTTGAGGGAGTCCCCTGCCCATTCCTCTCTCCCTCCAACTGGTGCTTACCTGCCTCTGAGATTGCACCCACTGAGGGAGGAGGAGTTGCAGCCACTGTGGTTGGGCAGGATAAAGACCTTGTAAGACCAGACTACTGGATGTGGCCTCTGATTCGTAGTGGTAGGTAGGGCAGAGGGCTTCAGTGCCTGGGTTTCCTCCACCTGGGGTTTGAAATTCTCTCCTGGTACCTATCTGCTCATTCAGGAAGGAGCACTGAGACCAAGCAGGATTGCGCAGCTGCAGGACACATGGCCCTGTCTTCAGAAGCCCCAGTCTGAGAGCAGCACAGCCCTGGCCTTGGGGGCCCTCAAACCCAGAGGTGAGGTCCAGAGCTCAGGCTGGGTGTGTGCTGAGGTTCAGGCGGGTAGTGGGTGGTGCTGGCCTGTGATGAGTTTCTGAAGCAAAGGCTCCGACTGAGGGGAGGCTAGAGGAAGGGTAGCCTGGGGGGTTGGGGAGCCATCTTTGTTTGAGAGCAGGAGCCTGGAAGGGTTTGGCTTTCCCACAGGCCTGGGCAGCAGCAGGCTGGAGTTCTGGGGCCCTCCTGGCTCCCCAGGGAACTGACTGCTGCCTGGCCCTGGGGACCCAGGCGTCCTGGCGGGTGAGGGCGGGTCTCCAGCAGGCGTTCTGCCAAACCCTGCAGCCTGCTCACCAGGAATCTTGTTGCTGAGAGATGGAAAATCCCGGCTGGGCCTGCAGCTCATCCCTCCCCTCTGGGAGGAGGAGGGGCCCAGAGATTCCTTCCTGTACCCCCCTCCCAACTGGGGCAGGGCCCTCCTCAGCAGTGGGTGGGGCTGGGGGGCCCAGGACAGGCCTCTAAGGCTTGGTCACATGTCCTGGAGCCCTGCCCAGCCTGCAGTGGGCACCAGGGCACTCTGGAGGCAGAATGGTTCTGGTGCAGCAGAGGGAGGGGTATGGGTGGGGTGCTGAGGGCAGAGGGGACCTGGGCGGGGGCCAGTGCCTGGCCCTGGCCCCTCTGGCTCCCCCAGGGCAGAGGGTGAAGAGTTGGTTCTCTCCTTGGACAGGAAGACGAATGATCCCATTATGGGAGCGTGATTTTATTCCACGTGTCACGGAGTCTGAGATTAACTTGCTCACCAGTCTGTGACAAACCCCTCACACTCACGCCCAATACATACGTACATGCCCAACACATATGTACACATATGCACATGCTCAGGCACCCAGACATGCACATATTCTTGGTCTCACAAGCGTGTACTCCACAGAGATAAGCATTTTCATGCTACAGCACATGGCAGAGTCGCACATACAGAGACACTGTCACATAACCACACTTAGATACACTGAGATCTAGACCCATAGCCTCAAAAGCACAACATTCCCTGTCTTACACCAAGGCCACAGGGACATGCAGATACAGACAGGCCTTGCAGGGGGCCGCACAGATCAGGGACACTTGGTGCCCCTTCGACACAGATGCACTTAGACGCACACATCCAGACATAGTCAGGCAGACAGGCAGAGACCAGCAGCCACACACACTGGGACAAAGGCCCAGATACGTACAGAGACAAAGACAGGCACAGACACACAGCCGGCAGTGCGCACACAAGCACAGGCGTGCACACCCAGACACAGACAAAGACAAATAAATGCCCAGAGGTTTTGCTGTGGACAGATGTAAGGCACACACACATCTGGGCTTCCTCCTCGACCTCCCCGCCTGCGGATGTGATAATATGGTGCCTGTGGCTCCAGGGAGAACTCTGAGGAATCTTCTGCTCAGTCAGAGCCCCCCACCCTGGGCCCAGGGCCAGCCCCCACCTCTGGCACTGGGCCTGTGGCCGAGGCTGTGGCAGCCACACCCTCAGCACAGCCCTGACATTTCTTACCTTGCCCTCCCCACTGGACACTCTCTCAGGCACACCATCTCCTGAGCATGCTCCTAGCACTGTCCCCGCCGCCATTTAACGATTCCTTGCTCACACACCCCCTCAGGTGTCCCCTTGTTGTCTTCCTCAGTCACCCGCTTCCAAGTAGACGTACAACCTCCAGCATGTACACTCCCAGCCTTCGTGGCACACACCCTTTTCTTACATGGACTCACACACAAGTAGTACACACAGGCCCTCCACACCCTCATCTTATACCAACCCCCACACGCACACACCCCTTCCCACGCTTCCTCACATTCTCTTTCTCACTAATTCCCAACTGCAGTGCACACACACACTCCCCCCCACATCCTGACCACTTGCTCACACGTATGTGTGCGCACACACACTGAGAGCCTCCCTCACACCATCGCTTTTCTTCCTGTCTCTCACACACACTCCCTCTGCCAGAAGTACGGCTCCGATGCAGAGCAGCCCTGACGGCGTCTGTCTCTGCTCTCCGTTGCGGCCTTGGCCTTTCTGGCCTCAGTCTCTTCTCCACCTCCATTCCTGCTTGCTGCGGCCTTGTCAGCTCTCTGCTAGTGAACAGTTATGTGTGGAACGTGCACTTATTCATTCAACAAACGTTGATCGAGCCCTGACTTTGTGTTAAGCATTGGGGATAGAGTGGTGACTCAGGTGTCTCCTTTACACAGCTCTTAATTTTGTGACTAGTTCTGTTTGCTGCTTGCCTCGTATAACTAGATTGTAAGGTAATCTTTGATACTGGCTATCGAAGAATGTAAATATGGGCAAGGTGTTCCAGGCAGAGGAAACAGCATGTGCAAAATCTGGAAGTGAATCAAACTACTGATACACATGCTGGGAAAATGGGGTGATGTACAGACACAAGAAGAGAAGCTGCAGAGTAAACAGAGGCCTGATGATGGCACAGGGTGTAGATGCCACGCTCAGAGGTTTGGATTTTGTCCAGCAGGCCACAAAGAGTCATGGGAAGTCTTTAGTGACAGGATAGGGTGGGGAGGGAATGGAGGCAGGGAGGCTAGTTGAGAGGTTTTAGTAGTACAGATGGGAGATAGTGCTGGTCTGACCTAGAAGAGGCAAGCAGGATGGAGAAGAGATTCATTCAGAAGCAAGAACTGGTGGAGTTCTAGTTCCAGAGCTGTGACCCTGGAAGGAATCGCAAGAGTCCCATACACTCTTTGAGCTGGGTCCATCATGTGAGGATGGGACAGTGCAGGAGCCCGGCTTATGGTAAATGCTTAATAAATGATAGCCAATTGTCCGTTATCAGGAGGACATAGGGGACATAGGTGAGGTTTACCGAGCACCTGCTGAGTGCTGGCTCACGGTGGTCTGCAGCTTCAGGAAGCTTGTGCACCTGGAAACAGCAGCTCACACAGATAGCAGGGAGAGCCAGGCGTAGGAGTGGGTGGGACGAAGCACCCTGGGAGGTTAAAGGAGGGTGAGGCAGCACCTGTCAGGGCTCTGGGTGGTGCATGGGGGAGCTTCCATCGAGTCGGACACTGAAGAGTCTGGTCCACCTTGGGCAGGCAGAGGTGGGGGAAGGAGCTTCGGGTAGAGGGAAGCATGTAAACAAGGGCCGAAGGGTAGGTTGAGGACTCTAGTCTGGCTCTTGTGTGGGACACAAGAATCGGGAGCCACGGGATGGGGTTATGGACGTGAGGCCTTGGTGGCCAGGCCGAGAGGGGTGTCAGCACGGACCTGAACTGCCACGTTTTGGTGGTGACATGGAACATACCCATTAGAGATTCTGCCGCAGGCTCTGCCACTAAACCATTAGATGGTGGCAGACAGATGTCTTGGCCCTCCTTGGCCTCAGCTCCGCCCTGGGTGCGGTGTACAGGAGGGGATTGTGTATGATGTCCTAGGGGTTGTCTGCCCGACTCTGGGCAGTTCTGGCCTGGGATTCGGGGCCTTGGCAGTGCTTTCTTCGTGAGCATTCTGAGGAAAATGAAGGAATGAAGTGAGGGGTCCCCCTGAGATAAATTTTGGGTGCTCTAAATGTGGGCCAGGTGCTCAGCATGGAAGGAAGAGGTCTTTGCTAGGATCTGACGCAAGGCCCTCCTTCTCTCCTGAGCCCTCCTGGCCCAGAGGGTGTCAGGACCCTTCCTGCCCACCGACCAAGGAGCAGGGCTTGGGTTCAGGAGTGTAACCCAGGGCTGGGCCTGCCCTGGGGTTAAGGAGCCAGGAGGCCGATCCTGGCGTGGCACAGCCAGATGGATGCCTGTGGGTAGCGGGGCTCTGCCACTGATACTTGGGGTTACCCAGTGCTGTGGTATAAGGCAGGTTCTGGTGACCCCCCGGCTGCCCTGGATCCTGGCTGCAAGGGGCCCTTTAAGCATCTCACCTGTGAGGTGGGGCTAGTAGAGAATTAATTTCCTGTTCTATTTTAATTTTGCTGTATTTAATTTGCTGTTTATTTTAATTAATTAAGGGCGGGTAATCGTCTATCGTAACTTGCTGCTGCCGGCTCCGCATTCTTTTCAGAGGGGTGGAAGGCCAGGCCAGGTGATTGCTGAGTTGTTAGCTGTGGGGGGAGAGGAGGGGTCTTGGGGACGTGTCCCTCTTCCCCTCTTCCCCTCTTAACCCAGGGGTCTTCTCCACTGTCCCTGGTTCTCCTCCAAGGGGGCCTTTTCCTTCCTCCCTCGCTTGTGGTCCTTCCTTCTCTCCCCTTTCCACCTGCTTCAGGGCCTCACACGCAGTCACTTGGTGAAGGGTGGCCTGACGTGCAGTCCCTGCCTACTCCCCAGTAATCAAGATTTTAATGTCGGGTGGTGGTTTAAAGGACAGGGAGCTTGGCTTGCAACCCTAGCATTGCTTAGGGGCTGTTGGGAAAACTTTTAAAGTGGGGGTCAGTTTTTAATGGCAGCCCTCTTCCCTACCCCATTGCCCAAACAGCAAACCCATCCAATGTGGTCAGGCCTGTGGGATACTACTTTGTCTGAGCCACATCTATAGGCGTGATTTTAGTTATCAGTCTCTAGGGCAGACCTCCAGGGTAGATTATCCCTTCTAGAGATGAGGAGGCGAGGCTCCAACGGGCGGGCAAAGTGACTTGCCCAAGGTCACATAGCAACCAAGAGAGGCAGGGCCTAGATTCTGGCAGTAATCTGTCTGGCTATGTGGAATGAGTTAACAGTTGGAAGGAGAGGAGGGGAAGTGGCTTGGGGATTAGGGTAAGAGTATTAGATCAAAACACTGATGTGGCCAGGAAACGGGGTCCTCTGGCTCTGGAGGATGTGGCGGGGGCGAGTGGGTCCCTTCGTGAGATGTGAGGTCTCTGCCACCTGTTTCCATTTCCCTGCGTGTCTTCAGTTGTCTGTTTGGAACAGGGCCTTGCTTTGTCACTTGCGCTTTGCCCTACCAGGGGGACCTGTCCTCAGCTAGGTGGAACCCTACTTTTATCTCTTTAACAGACACTGACATAGCATCTGCCATGTCCCCAGACAATCATCTAAATGTATAGATATTTAATCATCATAACAACCTTATCGTTATCAGCTATGTTTTACATATCAGAATAATGAGGTTTAGGGTTAAGCCTTGGGACTTGTCCTAAGTCACATAGCCAGTACCTAGTGGAGCTAGCCTTTGAACTTGGAACACTGGCATTCAGAGTACCTGTTCTGAACCACCAGGTTGTTCTGCCTCCTTAGTGCGCTAAGTGGGAGATGGGAGCCCTGAGTTGCTGGGAGACAGGGCGTTGTTGGGGAGCCTCTAGGCTGAAGGGGAGATCCAGCCCTGCCCTTGTCAATCTGGAGTCTTGTTGGGGAGATTCAGCCCACAAACGAAGATCTGCTTTGTGGTGGGGAGCAGGTGAGTAGTATCAAGGTGTGCCTGGCTGGGGGGTGCAGATCAGCCATTAGGAAGCCTCACTAATGGAGGAGTATTGCCCGTGCCACTCCAGTTCTGGCCACCACAGGGGTCACACGGAAGGGTTGGCCTCAGACTGCCCCTCAGCTTGCTGCCTGTACAGCCGATGTGTGTGACAGAGTTATCCACCAGTTGTCTAAGACAGTGGGAGAAAAACGTCACAAAACATGATGCAGTTGGAGGGGTTTGGGATTTGAGTCCTATGTGACCTTAGTTACTTGACCACTGTCTGAGGCTCAGTTTTCTCACCTGTCAAGGGAAAATAGTGCGGCACTGAATGCGTAGGGTTTTGTGAGGTTCCAGTGAGATCAGATGTGAAGTATCCGAGCTCCAGAGCAAGGGGCTCAGTGAGCAGTTGTCCAGATACTAGAGTCCAACCTCTGGAGAGAGAAAGCGTCTTGGCCTAGGGGTTGGCATTGGAGCCGGGCAAGGTGGGAATAGTAAAGACGAGAACAGCAGTGAAAGTCTCAGCTTTAGAGTCAGACTCCCTGGGTTCAGATTACAACCATGATGAGTTTTATACCCTCTCTGGGCCTTGATTTCCTTGTCTGTAAAATGGGCATAATAATAGTGCCCTTTCTTATAGGGTGTTGTGAGGATTAAACCAGTTATTTTATTTATTCAGCAAGCGATGTTGAGCACCTGCTGGGTGCCATATTTCTACCTGCTGCAGACATTAAGCAGTCAGTATGTGTTAGCAATCTTATTATCATCAGTTATATTTTGGAGGAGGGGGCTTTCTGGAAAGGAGGCAGAGAGCAGGATGACATAACAATCTGATATTTTTTGGGTGCTTACTGTGTACTGGGCACATTAGTTCGTGAGACAGGTGCTCATATTATCCCCACTGTGCAGATAGGAAACAGGTTCAGAGAGGTGTAGCGACATGCCCAAAGAAACACAGCTAGTGGGAGCAGCAGGGGGCAGGGAAGATGGAGTTTGAGAGACTCAAAAGCCAGGCTCTTAATCACAGAGCTTTAAATCTGATTGAGAGATGGCTTGGGGTAGGAGCAGTGATTCAGCAGAGAAAGGAGGGAGAGACCTGGCCAGGTGACGGATGGAGGTGAGCAAGGCCTCCAGATTCAGGAAACAATGAGGGTATGTTCTCATAGCCAGCCTCTGCTCTCCTGGTGGCTTTTCCCAGCAGTAAACAAGGCATGAGGTCAGGGCAAGGAGCAAGTAAAGACTGGAGGCAAAGCTTCCTGGAAGGGGTGGGTCTTGAGAAATGGGTAGAGTTGAAAGAGAGGATGGTGTCAGTGCATTCCAGGCAGAGCACAGAGCATCAGCAAAGGCCCTGAGGTAAGGATGGACATTTTGGTTTATGGCTGATAAGTGGGAGGAAATGGCTGAGAGAGAATGTGGGTTGGGAGGGCCGTGGCCTCGGGCATAGGTAGTGTAACAGCCCCAGGGAGACAGGGAGGGTGACAGATGCAAGAGGCTTAGCTAGTGTAGAAATAGAAATAACCCCCTCATCTGGACAGAGCATAGGGTTCAAGAGGGCAGGTCATTCAAATCTTGGCCAGGTGGCCTCCTACTGGGTAATCAGGGCAAGCCACTCAAGGTCTCATTTTCAAAACAAGGGTAATGAAACTACCTGTCTCCTAAAATGAGATAATCTATGAGAAGTACTTACTTAATGTAGTGCTAGGTACATAGCAAGCACTAGATTCGTTCATTCCTCAACTACCAAGTGTGCACAGACACTTCTCCAGGGCACACAACAGAGACCAAGGTAGATTAAAATCGCTGCCCTCAAGGAGCTTACATTTAGAGGATGAAACAGATGGTAAACACAAAAGTAAAATATTTAGTTTGTTAGATGATGAGTACCAAAGAGAAAAGTGAAGTAGGGTAAGACTTAGGGAGTGCCAAGGTTGTAGGGTCAATGAGAAGAGTCTATTCAGGAGTGCCAAGGTTCAAGGCTCAGTGAGAAGAGTCTATCCCGGAGTCATGACTCTGAGGGCAGTGCTATCCCAGCTAGCTCCCCATGATGAGAGGCGTGTTCCTGGAAGTCTAGGGAACAGAAGGGGAGAGTTTAACCAGAGAGCACATGGGCAGTGGCTAAGGTGCATCAATGTGAAGGGATGGAGCTGGACTGGAGAGAGGGCCAAATGCCTGCTTCCTGGAGCCGGAGCTGCAAGCAGTCAGCACACCCAGACGTGGCCTGATCAGGGTGAGTCCAGAGAGTGGCTGGACCCCAGGGCAACCCTGAGGGCAGAGCGGGGGAAGCAGGCTGGGCCTGAGACACTGTGTAATTGAGCAAAGGGGCAGATTCTGTCCAGAACTGAGTGATTGTGTGGGTAGTATGGAGACTGTGGGGAGGGGGAGAGAAGAGAGGAAGAAGTCAGCTCCACTGACCAGACAAGAGGGAACCGGGTGGAGGTTGGCGGGAGCCAGAGCTGGCTGTGAAGGCTCTTGAATGTCAGGCTAAAGACCTCAGCCTTGATGTTGCCGTCAGCAGTAGGGAGCTATTAAAGGTTTCAGAGCAGGGACACAGTGTCATGAGAATGAGATTGGAGGAAGATGAATCTGGCATGAGGTGGAGGAGAATCAGTGGAGGCATTTGGAGGTGGGGAGCCTACTGTGGGGGGCTGTCACTGCTGAGCGGGTGAGAAGTGATGAAGTCAGATCAGACAGACAGCTGGGTCTGCTGGAAAGAGTGAGGCCTTGGAGACCGCCGTCCTGGGTGGTGGCCTCGGGGCTGCTTCATGTTTCCTGCAGGACTGTGGGCTAGTCCTGTCCCCAGTGTGTGCCTCTGTTTCCTCGTGCAGATTGAACTAAAGCTCTCCAGCCCCCCCGAAGCCTCTTTTTTTTTTTTTTTTTTTTTTACTATTTGGGCTAAGGAATCATTTTGAGAAGATGATGAGAACCATGGGCCTTCTCTTCAGAAAAATACAAAAACAGGTTTGGGTTAAAATGTCGTGAGGTTCACAGATCTGCTGCTGTCCATCTGTGGAACTGCGTTAGATTGCCATTAGTAATAAAAATAGTGAGTAGCCTTTCATGCTTATTATGGGCCAGGTGCTGGGCAAAAGTGACACACATCACAATCTTGTCCATATAACAACCCTATGAGGTAGGTACCGTTATTTTTATTCCGCTTTACAGATGAGGAAACTGAGAAAGCCGAGAGAGGTGGAGTAACTTGCCCACAGTTAGAGCTGGAATTGAAGCCTAGCCCCCAAGATCTTAACGGCTAAGGTTAAGGCTAGAATTTCTAGACTAGAGGAAGGAGAAATGGCAAGGGAGGGAGGCAGATGTGGGAGGATTTTTAAAGAAAGCCATGAAAAAGCAGAGCTAGAGGTGAACGAGGGGGAGGTGGTGCTGCTTGTTCCTGAGGGGATAGGCTTCAGGTGGTCAGAGGCAAAGATTCCATTGGGAGCCCTCTGGTCTAGCTTTTGGATGGGTTGGTTATCTGTCCCACATGACCCCCAGCTAAATGACCTGCTCTGTAGCCTGCTGGGAAGGAGTGGAGTGTGGGGCTACTCTGTCTGCTTGGCCTGATTATGTTCTGCACCCTTGGCAGGGAAGAGCTTACCCCTGACTCCTTGGCTTAGCCTCCAGAGCTGTCTCTGGAATCCACCCTCCCTCCCTCTTCCCAAGGCCACTGAGTAGGGCCAATGGGCCTTGATCTCTCTAGGGGAATTGGGAAATGGAGACACCCTTTCCATCCCAGAGGAGAGTACTGGGTCCCATTTTTTGAGATCAGAGCAGAATGTGGAACTCAAGCAGCGTGGGGCACATGTTCAGCTCTGGTTCAGATACCAGTCAGCAATTCCCATCTTGCAGGAGGTGATCTAGATTATACGAAGCCATAGTCTCAGGCTGAAATCTACATTCATAATGGCTTGGACTAGTTGGTCCTCTAGAATGGGTGGGCAGACTTCCTGTAAAGTCAGTGGAAATTTCAGGCTCTGTAGACCATAGGATCTCTGTCATGAGTACTCAACTCTTGACATTGTGCCTTGAAAGCAGTCACAGATGATGCATAAAGGGATGAGCATGGCTACATTCCAATGAAACTTGAGGCATAAAAACAGACACGGGCTGGATTTGGCCCTTGGGCCGTAGTTTGCCAACCCCAGACCTAGAAGCTTATTCCTCCTGAGGGTATCGAGATCTCAAATGTGACTAATCAGTGATCTCTAAGCAAACAAGGTGGCAGGGGGAGGGGTCAGGCTGGGTAACATGGAGGGTGATCTAGAGTTACACTCTTGTCGGGATCTAGATAATTGGGAATTGTTGAACAAGAAATGTACTAGACAGTGCTTTGAAGCAGACTAAGCCATCATCTCTGGCTGAGCCTAAATTCACAGAAAGCTGGGGTGGGATGGGGCGGGGTAGGGTGTTGAGATTTAGACCCACACATAGGCTGTGGTCTGGATATGGGGAAGCTGGTGAGCCGAAGCCACAGAAATATTGATCTAGAGCAGGCAGGGTCTTGGTTGTAAGCCAGAGCACCTTATGATCTGGAACAACACTTTCAATAGAAATGTAATGGGAGCCATGTACGTAATCTAAGTTTCCTAGTAGCTACAGTAAACAAAGTAAAAAGGAATAAGTGAATTAATGTTAATAATATATCTTATCTAACTCAATATATTCCAAATTATTAGAATTGCAACATATAATTATAAAAATTATTAATGAGATATTTTACCTTTTTCATATTTAGAATTCAAAATCTGGTGTATGTTTTAATACACATGGCACGATCCAATTGCAACTAGCCACATTTCCAGTGCTCAGTTGCTAATTTCTACCATATTGGGCAGCCCAGGTTTAGAAGTAGGCTTTTCTTTGGGACCAGGGTCCAGGGGAGTCATGAGCCAGAATGATATGGAATAGAGTTGGACACACCAGAGGTTATACTCTTAGTCACCTCTGACTCTGGAGTCTAGTCTGGCCTGGCACATGGGGTTGGGGCAGGGTAGCAAGCAGCTGGACCCTTGAGAGAGCAGGAGCTCCACCCCTCCAAGCCAGCTGCTGCCAGCCTTCCTGGACCGACTCTGTGGAAACAGGGGGCCCAGAGACAGAAATAAACTGCCAGGTTTCCGGGGAGGAGTGGGGGGCCTGCCAACCTTTGTGCTTCCTTGCCTGGGGGTGGGGGCAGGAAGCAACTCCAGTCCCTGTCCCAGGCTGTTACCCCTGCAATCCATCTTCCCTCACCCCTAGATGCCCCCGGCCCCTATGGCTGAGGCTGGGCTGAGTCTAGAATTTGGTGGATCTATGAACCTGGGGGCCTAGGAGTCTGGGCCTTACTTACCCTTGGGAGCAGAGGGTGATTTCTTTCTAGGGCCCCAAACACAGCTGGGTGCCCATGGGGATAGAGCCTAGGTGCCCATTTCTAGGACCTAATCATGGGGCCCTCATTAGCTGCAACAGGGTATTAGACTGTGAGTTGGAAGATCTGCATTGGATGCTCTGCCACTACCTGGCCAAAGGCAACTTTGGACAAATCACACTTTGATCCTGTTTCCTCGTCTATAAAAGGGAGACGGAGCTTGTCCTGCTTGTCTCAGAGCACAGTATGGTTCAGTGGTTAACTCAGATTCTGGAATCAGAGTTTATAGACTATGGCCTCTGCCATTGTGTGGCCTTTGGTGGGTCACTTAATCTTCCTGAGCTTCAGTTTCCTCATCAGCAAAAAGGGGATATTACCTACTTAATGGGAACCTTACGATCAAGTGTTCAGTGGTGGCTGTTACCACTGGCTAGTCACTAAGCTCGAAAGGGTTGTAAATGAAAATGCTTTGTTCAAATGTAAGGGATTCTTCCCCCGGAGAGTCCTCTCAGACCCCCTCATTTTATAAATAGCCCCCAAAAGGAAGACATTTTGCTCAAGGAGAGACACAGAGCAAGCCAAACTTTTATTTGGTACCCACCATATAAACCTGGGAGCTCTCTTTCAATTTACCCCAATTTACAGGTGAGGAAATTGAGGCCGGTGATTGGCCACTGATGCACCGTGGCGCTATCCAGTGAGGCCTGAGTCCGTCGCTGGGGAGGGAGTGCCCTGACCGCCTAAGCTCCCCGGAGGAGGGGCGTGCAGGTAGCGGGCGCCCTAGAGCCGCAGCCTGAGCCAGGCGCGCTATTAATAATCCAGCCGCGGGGCCTCAGCCCAGAGCACAGGTCCGGACCGCCGGGTACCTCCTGGGCCCGGGCCCTGCCTGAGCCAGGTCGCACAGTACCCCCGCTCCCGCCGCCGCCCTTCGCCCCGCCACGTGACCCTCCACCCCCACTCCACGGGTAGCCGAGGGCCCGGGATGGTGGCGGGCCAGGGGCCAGGAAAAAGCCGAAAACACCGAGGCTGGGCCGCTCCCCTCCCGCTCAAAATAGCCCCCGACCGGGGCTGCCACGCATTCCGCTGCCCCGGGGCGCGGGAAGGGACGCCTGGCCGGGGCCCCCGCCCTGCCCGACGTGGCTGCCCGGCCGGTATAGAAGGGGGGGCCCAAGGGCGGGCTGCACGGCCGGCCGGCATGTGGCTCTCCTTCGGGGAGCCTTGGCAGCCCCGGCTGCGCGCTGCGCCGGGATGATGGAGAGCTTCTGGAATTTCCTGCAGCTGGAGAGCGCGGTCGTTCAGGGGAGCGGGCTGAGTGCTCAGTTCGGGAAGGGGCGCCTCAAAGCCCGACCCTAGGGGGCGCCTTGGCGGCGAGGGTTGTGGGGGTAGATCTCGTTATCTGCCCCCCAAAATGCTGGAGAGGAGGAGCCATACCTCCCTTCCCCCACCGCTCTTTTTGGGTCTGGCGGGGGTCCAGTCCCGCCCTCCCAGCCTGGGCGGAGGAGAGGGGCCAGGTGCAGGCGACGCCCCTCCCCCAGCCGCCTGGTTTCCCTCTCTCCCCGTCACCTCCTCCAGGAGTCAGAAGCTCGGCAGCCTCTTTTGGAAGAGGGGCGGGGGTGGCAGGGATCAGGGGGCAGCACAAGCCTGCCAGGTAGCCAGAGAGGCGGCGGCGGGAAAACTCTGGGCGGACCTTTCAGGACCGAAAAAGGCTGGGCCAACGGACCAGAGAAGGCCTCCTGCTTGAGCAAGAGGCATCTCAGGGCCTCTGGTTAGGAGTCGAGCCTGTCTCCTCCCAACAACCCCTCACTCCTACCCCGGCAACTACGGAGCTAGTGGCAGTGCAAACGTGCCGGAAAAAAACCCTGCACAATTTTTCCGAAGGTTGCTACATCTTTCTTTGGGGGTGGCTCGGCCCCTTGCAGGTCCTGAAATCCAGAAAAGGGCTTCCGGGAGGGAGGGGCTTCTTTTCACTGGAGCCCTGAGATCAAGGGGAGTAGGTAAGTGACTTC
The DNA here is from genome assembly GCF_021234435.1 of Artibeus jamaicensis. NCBI lineage: Eukaryota > Metazoa > Chordata > Mammalia > Chiroptera > Phyllostomidae > Artibeus > Artibeus jamaicensis. The sequence continues at coordinate 14,533,961 of NW_026522057.1, forward strand.
TCAGGGCTCAATCTTGGCGTTGTGGGTTTGGGAAGGGAAAAGAGTTCTGCCCTGCCCTTTGAGGGGGAGGGGAATGGATGCTTGCCCTCAGCTTTGCTAGTTCCAGTACCATTTGGTGCTCTGCAAACTGACGAACCTTTTGGCAACTCAGCAGGCACCTCCCCCACCTTGGGTGGACCCAGTCTCTCCCTTTGCCAATGGCCCTAGTTCAACCTCATTTTCTGCCCCAACCCAGCACACCCTGACCATGTTAAACAAAACCAGTAGGTAGATACAGGTATAGTCGGAGTCCTTTCTCTGCTACTCACTGGCTGTGTGACCTTGAGCAAGTCCTTTCACTCCATAGTCCCTTTGCTCATCTACAAAACTAGATAATAGTAGGTAGGCTGTGGCCTTGTTGTGGGGCATAAAGTTGCACAACATTTAAAGCAGTTAGCATGAAAGGACACCTTTGTAACATACAGCCCCATGCAGAATCATCAAAGTATCCAAATCCTCTTCCCCTACAACAGTGCTGTGAAATTTAGCTTTCAAGGGTAAGTAGCCCCCTCATTTAGGCTGGGAGGATTGAAAGATGTTGGTTTTATTGAATGCTTCATTCATTAAACACATTTAATCTTGGTGCTTTTCTGCTAGCTTCAGACTGGGGGAGAAGCTTCTGAATTTGTGCTATGGATTTGGGACTGGGACTGGTCACCAAGCTATGTTAAAGCTGGACAGGCCCTTTGAAGGCTAGCTGCTAGGCTAGCTCTTAGTATGGATGGGGAAACTGAGGCTCAGGAAGGGGGCCGGGTCTACTTAGAATGCTCCTTCTGCTGTTCAGACTCTAGGGCTGGCAAGAGCTCTGGGCTGGGGAAAGTTGGGGCAGCCCTGGCCCAGCTCCCTAGGGTATGGCCCAGGCTGGCTGAGAAGCTGATGGAATTCTGCTTCCTCTCTCTCCCATCTCCATGCTGACCTTTCACTCCACCACTGTTAGAGTGGGTAGGGGTGGGACCCAGACATCCGTATTCAAATTCAGATGCCTGTTGGCTCCCCCTCAGCCCAGGATTTTGGGCCTGGGCCTGTGTCAACTCCCACCCAACGCACCCCCCTGCCAGTTCTCCCTGTTTCCTGTTGGATTGGGCCTTCCTTGTGTACTGGAAAGGAACTCAAGGCTCCATTTGTTGTCTGTGTGCACTTGAGCAAACTACTCCACCTCTGTGAGCCTCAATTTGTTTTTCTGCAAAATGGAGTTGAAATAAAAACTTTCTAACGTAAAACCTCTTTCACACATATCCCAGAGGCTTCCCGGTAGATCCATTTAAATAATAGAAGACAGGGATTCCCTAAAATTTGTATTCAAGGCCTGGAATCTGAGCAGTCTCCTGTACCTGTAATTTGGGGAGACAGCTCTCTGGGGTCTTGGCATAGGAAGTGGGGTGGGGATGAGTGTCCATCAGATCATTTTAGCAAAGTCCATGTTTGAGCAAATTTACATGCCCTAGATTCCAAGGCTGCCAGGTGCCCACGTCACTGAATGCTCAGTTCTCACAAACTTCTCTTTAGTACTATAGACTCTATAATGAATCCAGTCCCACCTCCTGCTTTAGGGAACCCTTCCTAGGCTGACCTTATCTCTCCCTCCCCCACTTTCTCTCTAACCCCTGGAGGGCTCTGTTCAGGATCGGGAAGCAGCAGTTGGGCTGTGTGACTCTGGGCTGGCCGCTTCCCCTCTCTGGGCCACAGTTTACTCCTGCATAGCAGAGGAGGCTGGATTAGTGGCTCCCTAAGGCACCTTCCAGCTCTGACAGACTCTGAGCCTGTGTTGACTGATGTATCCTAGGAGATAGGAGCACACAGAAAGGAGTCAGCTGGGAGATTCCTGTTGAGGTATCCCCCCACCCCCACTCCAAGGCTAGAGTGCCTCCCTTCCCAAGACAAACCCTTTAGGCGTACTGGCAGAGGTTGTGGTGGGTAGAGGGGACAGATCACCCAATCCCAGGGTCCCTGCTGGCACTAGAGAGGCCTGTGCCTAAGAACAAGTGCTTGTGTCTCAGGCGGGGCGGCCAGACTGCTGGCTTCTAGGGGAAGGGAATGTGTGTGTCAGTGACCAGTCAGCCTCCAGGGAATGGGGGGTGTGGTGCACAGGCAGCTAGTTAGTTGGATGGTGTATCCAAAAGAGCAATCACAGGGGCAGTATATTGGGGTGTGTGCAAGACAAGGAGGCTGGCAGTGGGAGGGAGGGAGGGAAAAAAATATCGTGAACCAGAGAACCAGGCTCTGGGTTAGGGCAAGCATGGTGGAAGATTCAGCCCTGCCTGACACCATGCGGTCTCGCCTGTGCTTAGGTTTGTCCGCCTGTTGTAGGCGTTGAGCTGAGCTTCACTGCTCTGAACTGCAGCTGTCACGTTCTGTTGGGGGGGGCGGTATCTTCGTCAGGGTGTTTGTCAAGTTTCTAAACAGTGAGTGACTGTTGCGGGCGCATGTGTCTGCACAGGATGGTATTGTAAGGCACGGGGCAGCTTCTGGCCATTTGGGGTGCATCAGGTTGCAGCTGGGGCATCAATTCTGGCCATTAGGAAGCCATGGGCTACAGTGGAATTGCTGGGTTGTGAGGGAGGATGATTTCAGGCTGTGAATGAATCCTGGCCATGTTTCGGGTGCCTCTTCCCCCCCTCCATTCCTTACACACTGGAAGGGAGGTCTCCTGACCTTAATCAGTCTCTTCCCAGGTAGGCAAGCCAGCAGGCAAGTCTGTTCACACTCGCAGTAATTTTACCACGGTGCCTAAACCAGGAACAGGCGTGAATTGACCTTTTAACCCCTTACCCGCCATGGGATTAGACTCTGTTTCCTGTTCAATCTCCTCCAGAACCAGTTCCAACCCGCCCGCCACCACCCCCCCACCCAAGGAGCGGATAAGCAACCCCCATCTCTCTCGCCCTCCCCTGTCGAGCCTTGGGGGGGCCTGAGGGCCAGGCTAGTGAAGAAGCTGAGGACCCAGGCGGGAGTGATAAATATTGAAGAGGAGGGATTTCGGTGTGGGCTGGAGCAGCTGCAGTGGTTCGAGTGTCACACTATCTCTCCCCAGGTTTACTGACCCATTTCCATTCACGCGGCTGCCGGTTTCCTAGCAACGGCAACAGTCCCCCCAGAACAGGCGGAGTGTGTGTCTGCCATTAGCGACTGCCGCAACTGTGTCAAGGTTACCCCGCTCCTGCAAACCCACCCCGGCGGGTTTGTTTTCTGCCAGCGCCTGGCACACTCGGTGCCAGCCAGGGAGGGGGAGGGGAAGCAAGGGGGGGCAGCCCAGCGGCTTGGGTGGGGGTGGGGGGGCTGAGGAAGAGCTGCAGTTCCTGGTCCAGTGGGAGCCAACTTGGACGGAGGCCGAAGCAGGCCCCCCTCCCTTGGTTGGTGGAATTCCTGAGCCCGAGGGGAGCAGGGGGCGGGGCTGTCCCTCAGCCCTGACCCCCGAGATTCCACAGCCTGGGGGGAGGGGTGTGGGCCTAGGGGCCTCTGGGAAGCCTGCCCGATCTGACCCCACCTGGCTCGTTCTGCTCCTGCCTTGGCTTCCTCCCACTTCTGCGCAGCTCCATGTTCTCTCTGCTCTCAGCTCTTTGTCCCAGCCTATGTGGCTGGGCTCCCCAGTCAGACTCCCCAGGGCAGGGTTGTATTTCTCCCATTAGACTCGGGGCTCCCGAGATTGGGGTTCATGACGCCTTCTTTCTCCTCTCGGGCACCACCACCTCATGACTTTTTTCCAAATGACACGGGAGATGACATCAAACAGTTGGTGTGGCGAAGTCTAATTTTTCTTAACTCAGACTTGTGGGGCAAATACCTCTACCCACCCCATTTTTGAAGTAGATTCTTTCTGCTCTCCCCTACCTGGCAGGAGTGGCCTTTGGAAGTAAGCACCCCTCTTTTTCACCCTAAAAGCCTGATTGCAAAGGGTTAAAGCATTCCTGCCTCCCCCCCCCCCATGCCTTGGTATGTGAGCTCCCCCAGGCTGGGAGGATGGGGGGGGGGTCTGTTGCCTTATAGCCAGCCACTCATGTGGTCAGCTCAGACCTGACCAGTCACATTCCTGCCCAGGAGGGCTTGGAGCTTGAGGTGGAGGGGCAGGGGCCTGGAAGGACCTGGGTTTGTTGGATTGGAGTGGGGAGTACCGAGAAGTTGGGGCTAGGGGACTGCTCAGGACTTGGAAGTATTAAACCTCAGGAAGCCTGAATCCACCTCCCATTCCTCTGGGCCTCAGTCTCCCTGTTTTTCCTCCCATTTGCTCCCTTCAAAATGTTCCTGTGGTCTACATAGCTGTGTAACAGGTATAGACCTGGTCCCCATTCTAAACAAAGAGTGTGGTTAGAAGCGATTTCTGACGTGCAGGGTGGCACAGAGACTTGTGGGTAACCTCTAGTGTGACTTTCTGGTGCTTGGAGGTCAGCTGGGTTTTTGGCTGGGTCAGAGGCTCTGAGATCTAGGGTACAGAGCAGGCTGTGCTAGACAGGAGAGAGACCTGGGCGGAGACCCAGGAAACCTGGTTCTTTGCCCAGCCCTTTTCTGACTCATGGCCTCAGTCTCCCCATCTGAGGGGTTCAGGTCAGTGGTCTGTAAAAGCCCTCCTGCCCTGTTAAGTGTTTCTGGGTGAGGGATGAGGAGTGGGGGGCAACAGTCTGGAGGGCTGTGGGAAGCTTCCAGCTCAAGGGGGAGTTTGCAACTCGATCCCAGAGCGAAAATAGCCCAGGTCATTTTCAGCTGCTTGGGCGGAGGTATCTGATCCTGGGAGGGCAGGGCAGCTTGGGCAGGGGGCAGGGAGGAGCACTCTGTAAAGCCCTCTTGGAAACCGGACCCCAGGATGGGAGGGTGGGGAAAGGTTGGCATGCCCGGCTGGGCTTCCTGAGACCTGCTGGGGCCCTGGCAGGGGCCCTAGAATGGAAAGATGAGGAATGCAGAGGGTTAACAAGAGGTGAGGGCTGGACTCCTGCCCCTTTTGGGTCCTGGCCTGGATGAGGTGAAAGGTCAGCCCCAAGGAGTCCAGGCACAGCTGGGGAAAGGGTAATCGGATCCTTCTCCCTAGCCAGGCTCAGGGGATCACAGAGCCACCTCCCCCAGGAAAGGTGCTTTGACATCCCCAGGAAGAAGTTTGTTTCTGTTCTCAGCAGGGGGTGGGGCTAGGAGAGGGTCCTGCCCCAAGGGGTCAGGGAGAGTTGCAGGCCTGGTGCCCCAGCCAATATGTCAGCACTTTGTCATCCTGGGGTCAGAGAGGGTAGAGGTGAACCTGCTGAAAAGGTTAGAGGTGGCTCGTTCTGGCCCAGCTCTCACTCTATGGCCCATTTATAATTCTGATGAAAGCTTAAAATTATAGGAGACTCCCCCCAGTACACACTGATTAGTGTAAGAAACTGCCTGATACTAGACTGTCACATTGAGATGTGTTTAGGGTGGAGAATTACACCTCAACTCGGAGAGGGCTTTGCTGCCAGTGGTTTTAAGTGCGGTGGGGTGTCAGGGTGTAAGGTGGCGTGATGGGAGGCAGAAGTAAGTCAAGCTTGACTTCTGGGCTCAGATCCTTGCCTTTGCCTTAGATATTTGACCTAAGCCTCAGTTTCCCAACCACAAAATGGGACTAGTAGTATTCACCATAAAAGGCAAGGATTGGCATAGAATAGGTGCTCGGTAAAAAGTAACCTTAGTGAACTTCATTGTATGCCAAGGTCACACGCAGTGTAGAGCTGCATTCAAGCTGGTGTGGGTCCAGAACAGGAAGTTGGTGAGCCATAGATGAGGGAGAGGGTAGGTGTGAGAATGTGAGTGGGTCAGTGTCCCCAGGGCTGTGCCCCAGGCTGTGGGATTATCCAGGTCACTTGGGGTGAAATGGGGTCAGGTGAACAGTGTTGACTCTGTGACAAGGGGTGGTTGGGGCAGGCTTCTTCTCTCCTCTCCCCTTGCCGGAGTGTTTTGTGCAGCCACGTGGAGGTATAACTGTCCCTGGAGTGTGACTGTAGGTATGTTTGAGAAGGCGCAGGCATCCCAAGAAAGAACAAGTCGCCTTTTGTACGTGTCCAGCCTCGGGCTGGGCTGGGCCCTCTCTGGGGGATCCCCTGTTTCTGAGCCCTGCTCCCCGCCCACAGCTCCGCCCGCTACCTGAGAGGCGGCCTGAGCGCCCCCTTCCGGGGACGGGCTTTGGTCTTAGGGCAGGGGTCTGGGACAGGAGGCGTGCCTGACGCCGTGACCACGCCTCTCGTGACATCACCCCAGGTACTACCAATCTTCGGGAGCTCTGCCCACTGGCGGCCAGCGTCGCCTAGGCACCTCTCTCCTGCCATCCAGCCGCGCAGCGGGTGGAGGAGGAGGCTGGGCCGCCCTGTGGGGCGGGGAGACCGTTGAAGGCCTCGCCTTTCCTGCCGTGGGAGGGGCCAAACAGGCGGCCCTGGGACCTTAGAGCTCAGCTCCTCTTGAAGAGCCTCCTCACAAGACCTCTCTCCCGGAACACTTCACCCTCTTGCTCACCTGTCCAACTCTTGCCAGGTACCAATTTCTGCAGCAAGCCTTCCAGAACTGACCCCCCCCCCCCCAAATAATTTCTCTGGTTACCTACACCCTTTTAGTAACCCGCTGTAAGGCAGTGGCAGTACCACTATGACTACTAACACCAGCTGCCGTCCACAGAGCGGTTCACTGTGTACCGCCTGCTCAGGGTTTTCATGGAATATCTTACCCGATGATGGGTCTCTGGATTGCTTTCTCCCTTGTATTATGAGCCTCTCTCACCCACTGGATTGGTAGTTCCTCTGGATAGGTGTTCCAGACATGGCCTCGCTCAGAAGAGGCACTACCGAATGTTTGGGATAGTGATAGATGAGGAGACAGGTTATACCAGAGGTCACATAGCAAGTAGGTAGAGCCATCAAAGCTAGAAACCAGGTTTTCTGGCGCCATTTAGTTCTTTGGTCCCCGCGTGTGGGTTACACAGAATGATGCTATAGGCTCCCCTTCCCCCCAAAAGATCAGAGGAACCCCGAAGTCTATCTTCTTTTGCAATCCATACACCTTGTATCAGAACCCTTGACTTCTGGGAGGAGCAGTGGGGATAGGGAGAAGAGATTGGGGAAGGTGAGAGGGCTTTTGTGGGCCAAAGGGGCAGTTCTGGAGTATTGTCGGCCTAGTAATTGGGGGGTACTGGTTACAGGGACATAAGGACTTAGCCTGCAGGTAGGAGATACCAAGGTGGGGAAAGAAGAGTATTGGGAAGCAAAGTATGTGGGGGTTCAGCTCAAGGGAGGCAGGGATTGTGGTGGGCCAGCACTCCCCCTACCAACAAGCTGGCCTGGTGGAATGCCGGGAGGCCTGGGGGATGGGGGCCGGGCAGCCAAGGTGTCTCTGGTGGCACAGAAGCAGTTAAGAGCTGCCTCAGCCCGTTCCTTCAGACAATTAGTGACATCTCGCTTGACAACACCACACTGAGCTGATGCAGACCTCAGCCCCCCTCCCAGCACCCCCATGGCCGCTTCAGCTGTTTATTCTTGGGCTTTAACAATTGGGATTCTGACTTGGAGGAGCAGGCGCCCTGAGCTGCCCTCTGACCCTCCGTCGCCTTGGCAACTGGCACCCGGTAGGCCTGGGCTCTGCGTTAGGATTACTGATTCTGAATTCACAATCTTGCTGCTCCCCTGCAAGCAGCAGCAGCCGCAGCAGCCACAGCTGCAGCATGCTGGATCTTCAGCTAGACTGGAGGGTACAGAGAAGGAGAATCCCCAGGGACCAGGCTGAGGTGTGGGTGCCCACAGGCTACCTAGGAAGTGGTGCCCCACTGGCAGCTACCATGGGGTGGATCAGGGCCCAGAGCCCTTCTTAGCTCCCAATATGTCCTATCCACTCTCTGGAAACTTTCTTCCTGGTAGAGCCAGGAGGGCAGGGGTGAGGCTACATCATCATCCCCCCCCCCCCCCGCCTTTTCCCTCAGTCAGCCCCCTACCATGCCCAGAACTCCAAGTGCCAGCAGACTGTGCCCCTGCCGCGCCCGCAGCCATGGCAACAGACCCCCCTCCCTGGTTCCTTCCTCTCCCCACCCCAGCAGCCAACTGCCCCAGCTGAAACCGGAGCTGATGCATCTGTGAGCCTCATGCCCAGACCCACATTCCATTTCTGTCCTCTGTCCCCCCCCAGCTCTGGCGACAACTCTCCCCCTCATAGCCCCTCCCTCCATGTGTCTGTCTACTGCTGTCCCCCCCCCACACACACATAAACACTCTGTCACTTAGGGTCTTCCTTTTCCCTTCCCCATTCTCTCTGAGTGTGTCTCATTCTCTCGGACTGTCTCTCAGTCTCTGGGTGTGTCGCTGCCTGGTCTGTCTCCGCCTCCCTGTGGTGTCCGCAGTTCTCCGGGTCTTGCCCTGGCTGTGTCAGGCTCCTTCTCCATGTCTTCCCCTCTGTGCGCATCTTGCTCTCTCTCTGCCTTTTGTCTCTGCCTCATCCTCCCTGCCTCTCCGTCTTCCTCTCGTCTCCCTCTGCTCTCTTCCTGACTCTTGCTCTGTCTCTCGTCCTTTCCCTCATCTCTTTCTGCTGCATTCTATCCTGTTTCTCTTGCCCCCACGTTCTTCAAGCCTCTTCCTGAATCTGAGTCTCTGCCTTGGTTTCTCCCTCCCTCTTTCTCTTCTCCTTGGTTCTCTCCCTCTAAATACATGGGTTTCTTTCAAGTCTTCTTCCTCTATTTCCTACCTGGTTGTTTCCCTCATGCCACCCCCCATCCCACGTTTGAGCTGAGAAAGGGGACTTTCCAGAGTCACCCCAAAGGAGTCCCCTCTCCTTTGCAGGGGCCAGGTGTCCTGGCACCCACTGGGCAGGTACAGTTGAATCTCTGAAGCGGAAGAAAGGGTCTGAGGTCAAAGAGCCTGTAGGGAATGGAGCCCAGGCACCTAGGTCGCCAGGCCTCCCTGTCCAGGCTTCCAGAAGATGGGCTCTATCGACCCAGTCTGCCTTCTGCCATTCTGGGTAGGGGCAGAGGGTGGTTCTGGGGGCTGAGCTGGCCCAAGAAGCCCCCTAGCTGTAAGTCCTCAAAAGAAGAGCATGTCGAGGCCTCAGTGATTCCTGGGATTTGTCTCCTCCCCTACTACAATGACGGCTATCTCAGATTTTGCCTCAGTTTCCTTCAATGGCACAGGGGTACCCTTGCTCTGTCTTTGAGTTCTTTTAAAGTACCTTGAGTATCTGGAGCAAAATCAAAGTTATGAAGAGGGAAAGAAAGGGTAGGGTAACTCCTGCCCCCTTGCTCACCAACCCCACAAAGACTCCAGCACAGAATTGGTTGGTCTCAGGGCAGGGATAGAATAAGGGTCCTGTCTCCTTAAGTATCTGGTGGAGGACAGTGCCCCACCTCCCCCCAAGACTGGCAGCCCCTGCAGTCAGGCCCTCCCAGTCTGGGCAGTGGCCTCTGGCCCTCCTCCCAGCAGCCCCTCTTCTAGGAACGAGCTTGGAGTCACGGGAAACAGGCCCTAGGGTGGGGTGCCAGGGCTCCAGGGCTCAGCCCTTGCCTCTGGGTGTGACGAGGCCTGGTCGGGCAGAAGTTCTCGGACCCTGGGGTCTTGGCACTACTTACCAAGGGGCCAGGAGGGGGAGTGGGGGTGTCTGGGGGAGGCGGGTTGCACGCAAGGCATGCTGGGCCCCCCTTGGTGGGTGGGTGGGGGGAACAAAGCTGGCATCGAGGCCTCAGCTAAAATTAGCCGTTTCCCTGCGCGGGAACGAGCATGCCTGCCAGCCGCCCAGATCGCCGCTGCCTCAGCAGGCCATCTGTCGCCACGTTTTGCTCAGTCCCCCAGGGTCCCCCAGTCCCAGCCACCCCCAGGGGCTAGAGGGACTCTATTCTGAAGCTGTCCTTGGCCAGGGCTCTGGTCTCCGTGGCCGTCATGCTGTGTGACCTCAGGCTAGGCGGAGTCCCTCTCTGGGCTCCTAGACAGCAAGAGGGCCCTGGACAGACATCCCGGATCCCCCAGTCCTTCCAAGCACCAGCTGCTGATGTTGGCCACAGGGGCCCAGGGTGTGGGCTGCCCTCTCTCTCATCCAGCATTTGAAGGTGGGCCAAGTGAGGTTTAGGGTAAAAGTCAGGATGTATGACAGACTCTTCTCAGTTTCCTTGGTCTTCAGCAGCTCCGTATCCAGCAACACCCCAGGATCCCCCCCACACCCCCCACATACACACGCATCATGGAACTCCAAGCAGTCTTACAAAAACAGCTCCAGTGGGAAGCCAGGAGGTGGAGGCTGAGCTCAGCTGATACTAACTCCCTCTGTGGCTTGGACAAGCCTCCTGCCCTCTCTTTGTCAATTTCTCCCATCTTCAATAAGAAACTCCCATTTCTTGAGCAGCTGCCCACTTTACGCCACATTGTCTCTTGAGGCTGATGGTATCATCCCGGCTCCACAGACAAGCAAACCGAGGTACAGAAAGGTGAGGAAGCTGTGGAGCCAGGGGCAGGTGGCCATGTCCTCTTTCCCATGGCCCTCCCGTGCTCTGCTTGCTGGTCTCCAGTCTTGGCTGCTTTCAGACCCTGGCACTTCCCCAGCTGCTGCCCCTTCCCCCCTCTCCAAAGCCAGAGGCTGAGCTGCTGCTCCAGGGTCACTCAGCTTGGCCTGGGAGGAGCTCAGACTTGAACCCAGGCCCCTTGGCTCCCGGCCTCCCTCACTCCGGCCAGCAAGCTGGGCTTGTTCCCTGGGTGAGTCATGCCCCGGGACTTTGGCCTTCTTGTCAGGCTGTATGGTCTGAATTTGGAGGAGGGGGCCTTGGTAAGAAAGAGGGGCTCCCCTGGCAGCAGTGGGGGGTCTGAAGCTATTGTCTCTCTGCCTCCTCAGTCCTATGCCCTGAGGGCACGGTGACAGCAACCTATTACCTGTCTCCCTGCCACCGATCTCGAGGAAGTCTTACAGAAGTTGCTGCTCAGTGACCGCTCATTCTGTCCCCTCCCTAGGTAACAACTGCGTTCAGTAAGAAATGAGGGGAGAGTGGGAGCCCGGGCGGGGGTGGCATCTCCAGGTGGTCTGTGTGCCCGAGCGGCTGCCTTCCCAGCACTCATCTTCCCCAGCACCAGGGCACGGGGTTACCCAGGAGGGACACCAGTGTGCGTCCTACCCTGGTGTCTAGGGACCAAGGTCACACCCAGAGCCCTGTGCGCCTCCACCTCCTCCTGGGGCCAGTGGTGTTTGTCACTGGGGCAACATGAGGCTGTGCCTGGCTCTGGCAGTGCTGGGGTGACATTCATGCCCTGTGAGCTGTGACACCTCTGCAGGCAGAGGACAGCACCACCCCGGTTGGCAGTGCTGGGGAAAGGTTGGGAGTGGGCTGCCACCTCTCGAGAGTAGCCAGGGGTTAACATGTCGCATCCCCATCCCATTCTGGAATGGGGACTCGAGGGGAAGGAGCAAGGTTGTGTTCCTGGACTCTCCCTTGGGCTGGGCTGGGCTGGGCTGGGGTCGGGGGGCCTGTTTCTTCCTCATACCTAAAAGGCGAGCCTCGTCTGTGTGGGGCAGGCAGGGAGGATCGGCGTGCAGTTGGTGGGTGTGGGGTTACCTGGTTGCATGTTAGTTATACCGACGTGAGGGTCGCAGCCGGTGTTCCAGTTGAATACTGTCTAGGGGTATCAGATGCGCCCAGCTTACACTCCATGGGGAGTGACAGGTTAGGAGAACAGTCGCTCACATGCCTGTCTCTCTGACTGTTGGGTATGTGTGAGATGTCACCATGTGCCCATCTCATGCTGTTGTGGGGAGTGACATGTGTGATTATCTCATGCTGTTGGGAGGTTGTCAGTAACTTCGGAGCTTGTCTCTCACCCTAAAGAGACAACATGTTTCCTGGTGGTATGGAGCTGACAGTTGGTGGGCCCTTCCCATGGAGACTGCAGGGGCCGAAGGGCTGGCCAGTGTAAGCTCTCTGGGCCCTGAGCACAGGGACAAGTCTGTGTCGAAGGGGGCCTCATTCCCACGTAACCTACCTTCTGACCCAGGTGCCAACCCTGGGGACTGTGCCTCAGGAGGAGGGACCCAGTGTTTTTCAGGCAGTGTGCAGTGGGGCCTCTGGGACAGGGGCAGGTGTAACTGGAGAGGTGGGGCACCAGGCAGGGTTTGCATGAGGGGCTGTCCCCCTAGGGCTGGGGGACCCTATTCCCTGCCTGTTCTGCCCCTGAAACTGTTAAACTAATTAAGGCTGTGGAGCCGCAGGATTAATCGGGGCAGCTCTGCGCGGGCCGGGAGCTCAGGTAGTCGATTAGTGCGCAGCGGAGGATATTGGATTTCTGAACCGCAAGTCAGCACTATTCAGGCCTGTTATCTCTCTGAGGCTTGAGGGTCAGGAGGCGGAGGCCCAGGCGTGCTGGCCACCCCCGTCCAGCCACCTCGGAGGTTCACTCCCCCTGCCCACACTGCGTCTGCCCTGTCCGCACCCACTCCCCCTGCCCTCCTGGCCCCGCCACTGCCCACACAGCGCCCTCCACTGGCCCTTCTCCCTCCATCACCCTCCAGCTCCCTTCCGTCAGGCTAGCCTCCCCAGTGCCACCATCCCCTCTGGCTCTCTCCCTCTCGGTTCCACCTGGCCTGACTCACACCAGGTGCCTCACTAATGAGCTCTTCAGCCTCTGACTAGCCTCTGTCATTTCCCTGTCACTGTCCCCCAGTCTCTGCGCCTCTCCCATCACCTCTCCGCTTTTGTTTTTGTGTCTCTCACAGCTCCCGTCACTGTCTGTCTCTGTCTCTCATGTCTCTGTCTCTGTGTGTCTCTCTCTCAGTCTCCCTCTCTCCTTCTGGCATTCAGTCTCTGCGCCTCTCTCCTCCCTCTCCCTCTCTCTCTCTCTCTCTCTTGTGTGGTCTCGGCTGGTGTCTGCAACCAGAACAAATCTCCCCCAGCCAACACCCCCTGAACAAGCAGGCCAGAGCAGCTAATGGGAAACATGTGATTCTGCCTTTCGCCTGGAGCACCGTGAAGGGAGCCTCAGTCCCAGCTCAGCCCGTGCTCCCCCTTCACTGCATTCCCCCCGCCACACTGTCCCCCGCCACACTGTCCCCCGCCTCCCGGTGGCTCCCCCAGCCTGTGTGGGCACAGTCACAAGTTCCCCAGTCATTTATGTTTCAGGGGTTTGGGGAAAACTGTCTTTTATCAGTTGGGGAGTATCAGGTTGTGGAGGGGCTGGGAGCAGCTTTGCTCTTTTGGTTCCCCACAGCCCCCCGGGGCCAGAGAGACCCCATGCAGACCCCCCCACCACCACCATATGTAGGAGAACAGGGCCAAGATGAGCTGAGCTGTGGGGGCCGGCGGGGGGGGGGCAGTCCACCCCAGTTGGAGGGGTCTGGAGCCACCCAGAGTTCCGTGTTTTCTGCCCTCTGGGCTTCTGGGGAGCTGCGGGGGCGGGGGCTCCCTGAGGGCTGGGGAGCTGCTGGGCTGCATTTCTGTGCCCACCCAGCCACAGGGAAAGGGGGGATGGATCAGAGGAGGGAGGCTCTGGCAGGTTGGAATTCTCCTTCTCTGCCTGTGGATAAATTGTCCCTAATCCAGGCTTGGGGAGCTGTCTGGCTCCTACAGAGAGAGAGAGAGCGAGAGAGAGAGCAGGAGATAGGGAGGAGGCAAGCAGGCACACAAACACAATGACACAGACACACACTGTCTCACAAAGGGTCTCTCACACGCACGCCCTGACGAGTCACACAAAGGTACCACACAGATACTGAGGCCCGTTTGGTCTGACAGGCACACTTCCACACATAGACTCTCTCACACGGTGACGTTGCCAGAGGTGTATTATTAGCACAGACGTGCAATGACATGGCATCAAGGACCTGCAGACACACAATGTGGTGGGGTCACACAGTGCACACACACATGGACATGCGCCAACACACAGTGACCCATGGTGAAGCAAACCCATGGGGACACTGACCAGACACGCCATCACACCGCGACCCCAAAAGCCTAGAGGAAGGGAGAGGTAGGAAGGGGGCAACGCTGATCCGCAGTGACACCAGCGCCTATAGTCCCGGGCCCGGAGATTGGGAGCCTGCAGGGACAGCAGAAGATCACCCGCACTCCTCCCCACCCGACACATACATTCAGAGAGCTCTGAGACTGGCAGAAGCCAGTGCAGCTCCTGACACAGAAGGCTGCAGAGAGTGTGCAGAGAGGCACACTCATAGCCTGAGCAGTGGGCACACCTTGTCACACATAGGCACACATACTCTTACCTCTTTCCCCACAGGTGTGCAAAGGCAGGCTCAGCTAGACATACACAAGGCAGATGCATACACCCACGTGTATAACCAAAGACATGAACCTAGGTACACATCAAACACATACACAGAGACCACAACTGAGCAAGCACAATCCCATATGTGTACACTGAAACACATGTACCTGCACAGACATACAGAAATACACAGAGAAGCATACAGAAGGTTAAATGGACCCAGGAACCCACATGCAGGTGAATTTACCCAGGCAACTGAACACTCATAGATGTGCATTCATACAGGCAGGATCTCTTAACACACCACAAATTCCTGGGCCACCAGCACTGGTAAGGAGTCCGAGACCTGGTTGTCAGACCCGCTCTGGGCTCCAGAACAGACCTCAAGGAGGCAGATGAATGCGCAGGACACAGCAGGGTAGTCAGAAGGGCCACGGCTATTAAAGAAAACAAGGGATGTAACCAGCTAATAGAGAAGGGTAAATGGCAGCTGTACATACATCCCTCATGGAAATCTGCATGCACCATCAGTTTGAACAGCAACTCACACCTGCATTATAAAATAAACTCTTAGCATCTATAGATTCCCCAGAGTGGTCCTCCCCATTCACAAGATCTCCCCGTGTTACAGGTGAGAAAACTGAGAGCCAGAGAGGTTAACTGACTTGCTCAAGAGGGCCGAGCCAACAACTGTCTGACTCCAAAGGCCAGCTTCTTTCCACCACAGTGTGTGTGCATGTTCATGCATGTGTGTACCTACATATACCAAGATAGCACTTCCCAACAGAAGCCTGAGTTCTCAAGGTTCACAACTCCCCCAATGCAATGAGGTTTGAGCCAATGTAATTGTATGCAAGAATGCACCCCATCTAGGACAGCCTCCTGGTTCCCCTCTCTGGCTCATCCTGTGTCCATGCTCATGCCTGCTTATGCCTGCTTATACCTGTGGTACTCTTTGCTTCCACAGATGGGAGCTTGCCTGCCTGTCTACCCATTGGCCTGGAACCCAGAGCCCACCCAGTTAAGTACGTGCAGAGGGCCCCGGGTTCGGGGCGACTCTCAGGCTGCCACAGAGACCACCCTGAGATCACTGGTGAAGACTGGCCTTTCCTGCTGAGCCAGGCCTGTCTGCACAGCCTGCTCAGGTAGGTAACAGTGGACGGGGAAACCAGGTCTGTGCTTCGGCCACCCCTGGGAAGTGAGCATCAGGGGAGTTACTGCCCCATCCTAGCAGGGATTTCCCCCAGACAACTTAAGCCAAAAAGAGGCCCTTCAGAGAACCCAACTTACCGAAACTCCTTCCTCATCACCTAGAAAGGGGAACTGAGGCCCATGGGTAGGTATACAGCAAGTTTCCCAGCGTCCTGCCACCTAGTCTGGGGACTCTGCCTTGCTCTTTGATGACCTGAGAGGACTGGGAAGAGAGGGTTTGTGACAGTGAGCAGAGCTCAGGGCCAAGGGGGAAACCAGAGCGTGACTGATTTATGCTGCGAGCTCCCAGAACTAAAATCTGTGGAAGCAAGAGCTTAGGGGCCAAGGTGAGGTGATGAGAGGACTGGGTAGTTCGGGTATGTTAGGCCCAACTAGGATGAGGTGAAGCAGGGGCCAGGGCCTGTCTCCCTGCTTCTGGCCCAGATTAGCCCACCCAGGCTCAAGAGCCAGAGGCCAGGTGGGGCTGCCCTGCCCTGCAGAGGCAACTCCCTGAACTGACACATGAAGCCTCCGGGCTCCAGGAAGCTCCCTAAAGCCCAGCCTGCCTGGGGACCCCACCCAGCTTCCAGAAGAGCATTCCTGGGGCCTGAGGTCTGGGGGCGGGGCCTCTTGGGATTGTGTGGGTGGGGAGGTTCGGCTGTGGGAGGATGCAGGGCCATGTGTACCCAATGCAAGTACTGGACATCTTGCGTGCAAGCACATAGGCGTGCATGCAAGCAGGCTTGTGTAGGGCTCCGTCCTTGGGTGTGCAGCCTTCTGTATTCTTTTTATAAGAATTCTTTTATAAGTAGAAGAGCTGGGGATGTTAGAAGGCTGTGTACGTGGTACATTGGAGTGATGAGTGTGCAGGATTCAGTGTGTCCTGGGCAGGGTGGAAATACTGGAGTGTTGTGTTTGCCACACTGGATGGTATATGCATATAGGGTGCTTAGTGTGGACTGGAGAGGGGGGTGGTACACTGGGATGGTATGGTGTGTATACATCGGGGTCTCTGTATTCAGGGTTCCAGGTGCATGCTGGGAGTGGTGTGTGCAAATGGCGGCATTTGTGCTTTGGAGGTGGGCTGAGCAGGCCTTCAGCTGAGCTGGGCTCAGCAGTGCCCAGCCTTGTGGCCAAATTGCTGAAGTCACTTCCTTTCCAGCAGCAACTTTCCAGGAGGAGGAGTTCTTTAGACCTGGGTAGGGAGTGGGGGGGTGGAACAAGGAGCTCTCAGGGGAAAGAGGTGGGCGGGGGTGAGAGGCGTGGGGAGGGCCTGGTGGGGCTGGAGGAGGCGAGTCCTCTGGGAGACAGAGGGAAAGACAAGGACAGAAGTCTGGAAGGGCCAAGGGCAGGAGGGGATGGGGGCGGAGCAGGGCGGGAAGCACAGTCCCTGAGTGACCTCGGAGGGAGGAAGGGAGGGCCACCCAGCTGGGTGAACCTCGGGTTCAGCCAGAGCTGGCTGTGGTGCCTGCACACCTGGCACCCAGGTCAGGGGGCTGACAGGGGGCGGGTCTAGGGCAGACCTGCTTGCCAGGTGCCCCACTCTGTGCAGGAAGGGGGTGGGCGAGGGCTGCACAAAGGAGCTCTGTGTGGCTTAGGGGTAGGGTGGAGTGGGGTGTGCTGTGCTGGGGCGGGGGCTCTTGGCTCCAGGGGGTAGGGCGGGGCTTGCTCCCCTTGGGGGCATCGATGGCTCTGAGGGGACACCTAGTGGTGAGGGAGGGTAGTGCACCGGGATGGTTGGGGTGGGAGGGGTGGGTGAAGAAGCTGACTGGGGGTAGAGTAGAAGTTAAAAATTAAAACTGGTGGTTGGGACTAGAGCATTTGGAGGAGGCTGCAGGGTAGGGTACTGACTCTAGACAAGGAAGAAGTTTGGTTTAGAGGAGCCAGACAAACTTAAGTTTAAGGCTTCAGCTCTTCCATATCATGGCTGTGTTTGTCCTTAAGGGCATAACTTAAACTTTCTGTGCTTCCATTTAAGTGCCAGATAAGTGACAACTACAAATATTTTTTCATCATTGTTATTTTTTTTAGGATTTTAGGCTGGAGTCAGGTTGGAAGAAGATTTTTAGTATAATTGGGTGGGTGGGAGGGGGATGAAGAGTAGGAGATTGAGAAGGTGATGCTTAACCCCCCTCCTGAGGGGACAGATCCTGGGGGACAAAGGCCCCAAAGGGAAATGCTGGAGGTTTCACAGCAGGAGCAATGGCCCTTCAATGCAGTGTTTTTCAGTTGAGGACATCCCTGGGCCTTCACTCCGGGCTGGGAGGGAAATGGTGTGGGGGGGGGAGTGTGCAGGCTGGAGAGAGAGGGTCATGAGGCCGGAAGTGAGAGCTAGGCCTGGTAGCCTGGCTCCCCTGGGGAGGCTGTGGGTGGGGGCGGGGAGGCAGCCTGGGGAAGGGGTGGGGTGGTCACAGCCGCAGCCACCAGGAGGGTGGGGCTGGGGACTCAAGGATGTGGGCTGGCGCTTCCCGGCACTGTGCACAGCAGGTTGGGGCCCTCTCCCAGCTGTCTGGTGTCCCCATGGGCGGGCTCAGACACACTGACCCAGAAGCAGACAGAGGGACAGAAGGATCCTTTTGGCTTTGTTCACAGACATGGGGTCTACGGGGCCCTTGGGAGGGGTCCAAAAAAATGACCACCTGGGTGTGGTGGGGAGTAGAGCCAGCTGCTTCCCTCAGATCTGAGAGGCTGCAAGAGAAAACAGTGGACAGAGTCAGGAGGTCTGGCAGGAGGACATGCCCAAAGGTCTTCACGGGTGGGTGGGACAGAAGCAACCACTGGAAAGGAGGTTTTTCTTTTCTGCCAAGATGACAGCCTCTGGCCCCAAGTGGGAGGTCTCCAGAGCAGGGAGGCTTGGTAAGTACCACCCTCAGTAAGGGAGGGTAGTGGCTTCTGGTAGGCATCTCTAGGAAGGCGTCAGGAGCCATGGGTCACTGTACTGTTGGAGAGCAGAGTTGGAGATTCCAGAATCTGAGCCCCCTTCCCTCCTTTTCAGGGTATTACCCTCAGGCCTTCCTGCGAGATCAGTGGTGAGATTCTTGAAGCCGAGAGAGCCTAGTTAGCCTGGTCTGGGAGGAGCTAGGCAGGGAAAGAGCAGAACCCTGAGTGATCTAGTAGGCGGGACAATGATGAGGAACAGCTAAGGCCTGGGACCTGCAGAAAGGGAAGGACAGTGGTCAAAGGGATGTTCTGCCTGGATGAGCAACAGAAGGGCCCTTCCCATGCCTTGAGCAAAGTCTCTTTCCCTCTTCAGTCTCAGTTTCCTCATCTATAAAATGGGAGGGGCATGAGGTGGCATTAGAACTACGTACCCACTGGGAGAGCTGATTAAAAATACAGATTCCCAGATGTCCCTTTCACATCTATGAGTCAGACTCCCCTGGACTAGGGCCTGGGCATCTGGAATGTTACACAGCTTCCCCCAGCACAGGGTTTGGAAGCCAGTGGGTTAGATGATTTTAAGGTTCCTCCCAGCCTTAAATTAGACCACAGCTCTAGAAGGAACACTTGCAGGAGTGGCTGAAGGAGAGTTTGCAGGAGTTGGGAGTGGAAGGAGGCTTTGGACTTAGGACAGAATTAGGAACCCTGTCACTTTGCAGCTATGTGACTTCAGGTGAGTTACACAATCTCTCTGAGCCTGTGTCCTTTGTAAACTAAATGCAGGGGTCTCAAACCATGCCTTCTAGTTTGCTGTGAGGGCTCAGTGGGTCCTATGTGTGAAGGTGCTTTGTAGACTGCAGATCAGTGCTCACCAAGGGGGAGTGGAGAAGCGTCCTTGTCTGCACCATCCTGACTGCGGGGTCAGCTCTGTAGTCTTCCTATAGGGTAACACTGGGCAGAGTGGCAGCCAGTGAGAGTCTGCACGTGACTCTTGAGAGGTGGACCCTAGGTATCAGGTTGGGGCCAAAAGCTACACAGAGTCAGGGTCAGCCTTTTTTACGTGTGTGTGTGTGTGTGTTCATATTTGAGAGAGAGAGGTCAATCCATTGCCTCCCACACCTGCCCTGACTGAGGATCAAACACCCAACTTTCTGATGTATGAGATGACATTCCAACCAACTGAGGCACACTGGCCAGGGCAGGGTCAGTCTTTCAGACCCTCCTCATGGTGGTCAGAGCACATTTCACTCATTGCTCCCCAAGATCCCATCTCTTAGGATCAGCCAGGGCCCTGAGTCCCCGGCTCCCTGGAGAGTTAGACACGCCTGGATCTGAGTCCCAGCTCTGCCCAAACCAGGTCTGGGAGTCAGCTGGTAAATATTTATATAGCATCCATAGCGGAGGCCCTGGGTTTTGGGATATAGCAGTAAACAAGACAGACAGTCCTTGCACCTGAAGAGCCTATATTCCAGGGGACACACTGAAGAGCCAGTTTTCCAAGGAATAGATTACAGCCACGATAAATATTGTGAAGGGAAAATAGAGAGAGAGGGCTCTGAGAGTGTATGGTGGGGGCCAGATTAAGGTAGAAGAAGGACGGGTGGTCAGAGAGGGCCTCTGCGGTAAAGGCAGAAGAGAGGTCAGAAAATACCCCTTACCACATTCTCATCTCCCTCCCTCCCTCGGCCACCTTCTCGGGTCACACTTGGCTCTGGAGAGGAGTTGAGAGAACGCCCCATAGGAAAAGGCAGGGCTAGGGACTCGGTGTGCTTCCTTCATTCATCAGTAGTTTTTGGAGCACTCCTGTGGGCCACATGCCCATCGGGCTGTTGAGAGACAGGCACAGAAGTAAACAGGACAGAAACCCTTGCCCTCATGGTGCTTAAAACCTTCCAGTGGATGGTTTCCTCATGGTGAAAGTGGGGATGATAACCATACTGACCATGGGTTTGCAGCGGGTTAGGTGAGGTAAGTCGTAGAAAATGCTTACACCAGTGTTTGGGCAACAGAGAAAGGGCCCCCAAAGGATGAGCTGCTGTTGTTGTTGACTCCCTGGTATGATTGCTAAACCTCTGACCTCAGGTAGTCGTCACTTTTTTTGTACTGCTTTTATCCCAGTAATAATTAAGGCATTTTGATGATCTGATATTTGCCTACCTAGTCTTTATATTGATACAAAACAGGCAAATTCACCTGCAAAATGGGGTTATTAATAGCCCCTACCTCGCAGGATTGGGATGAAGAGTTAAATGAAGTGATGCCTGGACAGCTCTCAGACCAGTGCCTGGTGCGCAGTGGGTGCTCACTAAACCTGAGCTGCAATGGTCCTTTCCAGGCGCTTTCCACACCCTGAGGCCTGGGCCCAGGCCGAAGTTGTCCCACAGCACTCCCAGCTGACAGCCAGCAACTGGCAGAGCCCCCAGGCACCCGGGGCCCTCTCTCTCCCAGGTCAGCCGGGTGCGTGCACCGGAGGGAGCATGAGGGAGCTGCGGGTGGCATATGGAAGAGACCGGGTGGGTGGGCAGGTGGGCAGTGACCGGACTGTGACCACCAGACCGCTCAGATCTCCTGTTGTCTGTCTTGTTGCCCACAGAGACCTCCAGTGTGACAGCCCAGGCGGCAGAGCCGAGGGTGAGTGGCTGGGGTTCCCCTGGAACCCTGGGGGTGGGAGCAAGACGGAGGGAGGCCTGGCCCTTGGTAGGACTTCCTGGCCCTCTCCTTCAGTTGGATCTGGAGTGGTTGCCCTGCCCTGCCGATGCTCTTCCCTCTCAGAGGCAGGTGTCTTGTTCCCTGCCTCTGAGCAGATAGCCAGGGTCTAAAACTGGGTGAGCTGTCAATAAGCAGAACTGGGGCCTGTGAGGGGTTTATGGTGCATGTGGTCGTTTGGGAAAAGCTGGGGGTCAACAAGTGGATTGGACTTGGGGAGGGGACTTAAGAGAGGGGTGCAGGGGCTCACTGAGGATGTGCGAAGCTTATGAGGACTTCAGCATTCAGTGAGAGATCTCCTGCCTGTCCTGCCCATTAGGTCCTGGTCCCGGCTTCTCGCACCCTCATGTCAGCCCTGGCCCCGCCCGGCGGCCCTCGGAGGACAAGGTCAGGATGCGTGTGAAGCCCCAGGGCCTGGTGGTGACTTCCAGTGCTGTGTGCAGTTCTCCTGACTACCTCCGGGAGCCCAAGTACTATCCCAGCGGCCCCCCTACCCCCCGGCCCTTGCTTCCCACCCGGCCCCCTGCCAGCCCACCTGACAAGGCCTTCACCCACACCTTCTCCGAGAACCCGCGCCCACCCCCACGCCGGGACCCCAGCACCCGGCGCCCACCAGTCCTTGCCAAGGGGGACAGCCCGCTGCCTCCTCGGACAGCCCATCCAGTCTCACAGGCCCACTGCCCCACATCTGCTGAAGACGGCAGCAGCTCCCGACGTCTCTGGGACAACGGGCGGGTGAACCTGCGTCCAGTGGTGCAGCTGATTGACATCATGAAGGACCTGACTCGGCTCTCTCAGGACCTACAGCACAGCGGTGTGCACCTGGACTGTGGTGGGCTCCGGCTTAGCCGCCCACCCGCTCCGCCCCCTGGTGACCTGCAGTATAGCTTTTTCTCCTCCCCCAGTCTAGCCAACAGCATCCGAAGCCCTGAGGAGCGGGCCACCCCCCACGCCAAGTCTGAGCGGCCCAGCCACCCCCTCTACGAGCCTGAGCCTGAGCCCAGGGACAGTCCTCAGCCCAGCCAAGGCCATAGTCCCACAGCCACAGCCTCAGCCACTGGTCTGCCCCCAGAGCCTGAGCCAGACGGTCCTGATTACTCAGAACTCGCTGACGCCGACATCCTTAGTGAGCTGGCCTCTCTTACTTGCCCTGAGGCCCAGCTGCTGGAGGCCCAGGCCCTTGAGCCACCATCTCCTGAGCCAGAGCCTCAGCTCCTGGACCCCCAGCCCCGCTTCCTGGACCCACAGGCACTGGAGCC
This sequence comes from Artibeus jamaicensis, assembly GCF_021234435.1. Taxonomy (NCBI): domain Eukaryota; kingdom Metazoa; phylum Chordata; class Mammalia; order Chiroptera; family Phyllostomidae; genus Artibeus; species Artibeus jamaicensis. The sequence continues at coordinate 14,556,198 of NW_026522057.1, forward strand.
ACTTGGGGAAGCTTTGGAGCTGCCGCCCCTGCAACCTCTTGCTGATCCTCTGGGGCTGCCAAGCCTGGCTCTTCAGGCCCTAGATACCTTGCCTGACTCCCTGGAGTCACAGCTGCTTGACCCTCAGGGACTTGACCCCCTGCCCAAATTGCTTGATGTCCCTGGCCGTCATCTGGAGCCTCAGCAGCCCCTAGGGCCCTGCCCACTCGCCGAGCCCTTGCGCCTGGACTTGTGCTCACCCCATGGCCCCCCTGGGCCGGAGGGTCTCCCCAAGTACGCCTTGCGGCGCACTGATAGGCCAAAGATTCTGTGTCGCCGGCGAAAAGCCGGTCGGGGGCGTAAGGCAGACACTGGACCTGAGGGCCGATTGCTGCCCCTACCTATGCCCACAGGGCTGGCAGCCGCCCTGGCTGAGCCTCCACCACCACCGCCTCCACCTCCTCCTCCTGCCCTGCCAGGCCCGGGCCCAGTCCCAGAGCTGGAGCCAGAATCTTCCCAGACCCCAGTGGTTCCTACTCGCAAAAGCAAGTGCCGGGGTGTGCGGCGCATGGTGGTGAAGATGGCCAAGATCCCTGTATCACTGGGACGGCGGAACAAGACCACGTACAAGGTGTCGTCCTTGAGCAGTAGCCTGAGCGTGGAGGGCAAGGAGCTGGGCTTGCGTGTATCTGCAGAGCCCACCCCACTGCTGAAGATGAAGAACAATGGACGGAACGTGGTGGTGGTCTTCCCACCTGGCGAGATGCCTATTATTCTCAAACGGAAGCGTGGCCGCCCTCCTAAGAACCTGCTGCTGGGTCCCGGCAAGCCCAAGGAGCCAGCTGTAGTGGCGGCCGAGGCAGCCACTGTGGCAGCGGCCGCCATGGCCGTACCGGAAGTGAAGAAACGGCGGCGGCGGAAGCAGAAACTGGCATCTCCCCAACCCTCCTACGCAGCAGACGCCAATGACAGCAAGGCTGAGTACTCTGACGTCCTCGCCAAGCTGGCCTTCCTGAACCGCCAGAGCCAGTGTGCTGGGCGCTGCTCACCGCCCCGCTGCTGGACACCCAGTGAGCCTGAGTCAGTGCACCAGGCACCCGATACCCAGAGCATCTCCCACTTCCTGCACCGTGTGCAGGGCTTCCGGCGGCGTGGTGGCAAAGCAGGCGGTTTCGGCGGCCGGGGTGGGGGCCATGCGGCCAAAGCAGCCCGATGCTCCTTCAGTGACTTCTTTGAGGGCATTGGCAAGAAAAAGAAGGTGGTGGCGGTGGCGGCTGCTGGGGTAGGGGGCCCTGGCCTCACCGAGTTGGGGCATCCCCGCAAACGGGGCCGGGGAGAGGTAGACGCCTTGACTGGGAAGCCCAAGCGTAAGAGGCGGTCCCGGAAGAATGGGACTCTGTTCCCAGAGCAGGTGCCCAGTGGACCAGGCTTTGGAGAGGCAGGCGCCGAGTGGCCTGGGGACAAGGGTGGTGGCTGGGCCCCTCATCATGGGCACCCAGGCGGGCAAGCTGGCCGAAACTGTGGGTTCCAGGGAACTGAGGCCCGCGCCTTTGCCTCCACTGGGCTAGAGAGTGGGGCTTCAGGCCGTGGCAGCTACTACAGCACGGGCACAACTGCTGGCCAGACTGAGCTCAGCCAGGAGCGCCAAAACCTTTTCACTGGCTATTTTCGCTCCCTGCTTGATTCGGATGACTCCTCTGACCTCTTGGACTTCGCCCTTTCAGCCTCTCGCCCTGAGTCCCGCAAGGCATCGGGCACTTATGCAGGGCCCCCTACCAGTGCCCTGCCTGCCCAACGGGGCCTGGCCACCTTCCCTAGCCGGGGAGCCAAGGCCAGCCCAGTGGCAGTGGGCAGCAGTGGGGCGGGGGCAGACCCCTCCTTCCAGTCTGTCCTGCCCGCTCGCCAGACCTTCCCACCGGGTCGGGCAACGAGCTATGGGATAACCCCAGCCACTTCAGACTGCCGGGCAGCTGAGACCTTCCCGAAGCTGGCTCCCCCCGCTTCAGCTGTGGCCCGTTCACCTACCACCCACCCTCCTGCCAACACCTACACCCCACAGTATAGTGGCTATGGGGCTGGACAGAGTGTATTCGCCCCCGCAAAACCCTTTACGGGCCAGGACTGTGCTAATAGCAAGGATTGTAGCTTTGCCTATGGCAGCGGCAACAGCCTGCCTGCCTCACCCAGCAGCGCCCACAGTGCTGGCTATGCCCCACCGCCTACCGGTGGCCCTTGCCTGCCACCAGGCAAGGCCTCTTTCTTCAACAGCTCTGAGGGGGCTGCCTTCTCTGGTTCAGCCCCCACCCCCCTGCGCTGTGACAGCCGGGCCAGCACCGTCTCGCCTGGTGGCTACATGGTACCCAAGGGCACCACAGCCTCTGCCGCCTCTGCTGCTTCCTCCTCCTCTTCCTCCTTCCAGCCCTCACCTGAGAACTGTCGGCAGTTTGTGGGGGCGTCTCAGTGGCCTTTCCGGCAGGGCTACGGAGGCCTGGACTGGGCCTCAGAAGCCTTCAGTCAGCTCTACAATCCCGGTTTCGACTGCCATGTCAGCGAGCCCAACGTGATCCTGGACATCTCCAACTACACACCACAGAAGGTGAAGCAGCAGACGGCCGTGTCCGAGACCTTCTCGGAGTCGTCCTCCGACAGCACCCAGTTCAACCAGCCAGTCGGGGGCGGTTTTAGGCGTGCCAACAGTGAGGCCTCCAGCAGTGAGGGCCAGTCGAGCCTGTCCAGCCTGGAGAAACTCATGATGGACTGGAATGAAGCATCGTCTGCCCCCGGCTACAACTGGAACCAGAGCGTCCTTTTCCAGAGTAGCTCCAAGCCAGGCCGTGGACGGCGGAAGAAGGTCGACCTGTTTGAGGCCTCGCATCTGGGCTTCCCCTCGTCCGCCTCAGCCACTGCCTCAGGCTACCCGTCCAAACGGAGCACAGGGCCCCGGCAGCCACGGGGGGGACGGGGCGGTGGGGCCTGCTCAGCCAAGAAGGAACGGGGCGGCGCAGCAGCCAAAGCCAAGTTCATCCCCAAGCCACAGCCGGTCAACCCACTATTCCAGGACAGTCCAGACCTTGGCCTGGACTACTACAGTGGGGACAGCAGCATGTCACCACTGCCCTCACAGTCGAGGGCCTTTGGTGTGGGTGAGCGAGACCCCTGTGACTTCATGGGGCCCTACTCCATGAACCCGTCCACGCCCTCTGATGGTACCTTTGGCCAAGGTTTCCATTGTGACTCGCCCAGCCTGGGTGCCCCTGAACTGGATGGCAAGCATTTCCCACCACTGGCCCACCCGCCCACAGTGTTTGATGCTGGCCTGCAGAAGGCATATTCACCCACCTGCTCACCCACACTGGGCTTCAAGGAAGAACTGCGGCCGCCACCCACAAAACTGGCTGCCTGTGAGTCCCTCAAGCACGGGCTCCAGGGGGCCAGCCTGGGCCATGCAGCTGCAGCCCAGGCTCACCTGAGCTGCCGGGACCTGCCGCTGGGCCAGCCCCACTATGATTCCCCCAGCTGCAAGGGCACGGCATATTGGTACCCACCTGGCTCAGCTGCGCGTAGTCCACCCTATGAAGGCAAGGTGGGTACAGGGCTGCTAGCTGACTTCCTGGGCAGGACGGAGGCTGCATGCCTCAGTGCCCCACACCTGGCTAGCCCACCAGCCACGCCCAAGGCCGACAAGGAGCCACTGGAGATGGGCCGGCCACCTGGCCCTCCTCGTGGCCCTGCTGCAGCCACTGCTGGCTATGGCTGCCCGCTCCTTAGTGACTTGACCCTGTCCCCTGTGCCGAGGGACTCGCTGCTGCCCCTGCAGGATACTGCCTACAGGTATCCTGGCTTTATGCCACAGGCACATCCCGGCCTGGGTGGGGGCCCCAAGAGCGGCTTCCTGGGGCCCATGGCGGAACCTCATCCTGAGGACACATTCACCGTCACCTCCCTGTAGTGCCAACTGAAGTGCCGACTGGACCTCGAGGTTTTGTTCCTGGGTGAGTCTGGGGATGTGGGTGCAGTGGGAAGAGACCTGGGGCGGGGTGGGGAGAATAGTGACGAGCAGGAAGGATTTAAGGACAGGATTAAGGACCTGAAGAAAATAAGGAGTTGGGATTCAGGAAGGAGTCTGGGATTATATATTGGGGACAGTTTTATGGAGAGGGGTTGCTTGGGCCGGGAACCCAGCCCGGGGCTCAGATGTTACTGGAATGGCTGGAGAACCACAGACTGGGTGGTCTCATCTAGTTTGGTTCATCAAGCACGCATTTCCCTCATTCACGCTAAGTCCCGGACAGCACCACCCAAGTCCCCAGATTCCGGAAACAGTCACCACTTGACCTTATGTGAAGGAAGACGTTCGAATCGCTCTGTGAAGGAGGAAGCAGGTTGTGTAATTGCCATCCAGGGTACCAACCGTGACAGGCTCCTTCATTTCCTCAGGAGCTTCGTTTAGTTTAGGATGAAGTCTGGCAAGAAGAGCCAGGCTAAAGGTAGGGCCAGTACGTCTGGTCATATACTCTGCAAGGCTTTACAGAACACCCAGAGTACCCTTTCCTGGTCTCCCACAGCACCCGCAAAGGCTGTTTCTCAACACCTTTGGCCAGAGGTAGGCTCAGTGTGGTCGGGAATGTGGGGTAAGGACCTAGAAGTAGAGAAGGGGCCCTGGGATCCCGCTGTGGCCGTGTCAGTGGGTCTGTCCCCAGGCAGGATGTGTCCTGCCTGGAAAAGCCAGTCCCTTTCCTGAAGCCAAATGCTTTTCTAAGAGTTAAGTTAACTATTGCTAGATACTCAGATGTTTTTATTAGGCACTGTGATCTCAGTAGTTAGGGTCACAGTTTTTTAATATTCTCAAGGTTTTGTGCTTTAGAAAAAAGGGAAAACAAAAGAGGGGGAAATGCCCCCAAAATAGTAAAAGTGGAGAAGGTCGGAAAAATCATTTTCTTGACGAACAACCTGCTCCAGAAAGGCCCCTCAGGCCCCGCTGTTGTCCAACAGGCCTGTCAGAGAATTGGCCTGGGTGTGGTGGGTGTCGCTGGAGTGGCTGGGGGCCCAGAGCCCCTCACTCTTCGCATCTGCTGCCACCACAGCCTCCTGGGAGTGGCTCTTCCTGGAGAGGGAGCAGCAGGGCTCCTGGAAAGCCCCGTTTGGGTCTGAGGAGGCCATTCAAGGCCAGGGTGACTCAGGGTCCTAAAGTCATGTCAGCGGAAGCCACTTACCCGCTCTCCACCCGATCTCGGCTCCCCTGGTGCCTGATTTGGGCTCCTTGGGAGTCAGAAGGCCTAGAGAAGGGCCATTCCCCAATTGGCCATCGACTTGTTCTATGCCCTTGACCAAGCTCCTATTCTCCCTCCCCTGACTCTGGCCTCTGTTTCCCCATTTGTTCAAGGAAACAGACTTTGATCATCTCTTAGGCTCTTGCAACTCTGCATGACATAGACAATGGACCAAAGGGGTATTTTCTTGGAGTGGGGGGGCAGTGTTGGCAGTATATTTTTTCTCCTGATAAAGCCAGGCCAAGATTAAAATGGCCTTCCATTCCCTGCACATCTCACTGCAAGCAGTAGAGCCACAGATTCAAAGCAGGCCAGGGGGAAGCTGCTTAGGGTTTAAAATGTCAAACTCTTGATCCTTCTCACTGGAGGGGAGATGTCTCATGGATAATCAGAAATGTGAAATAATCCGAAAGCCGTTCCTCCCGCCTCTGGGTGGGAGAAGACACAGGTGTGGGGGCTGGGTGTTCGGGCAGGTCACAGCTCAGTGAGATGCATAATGGAACGTCAGTGAGGCCTGAACACAGGAGGAACTGGGACACCATCCAGCCCCACATTCTGGCCCTGCTTCCTGCTCAAAGCTGAGAGTCAACAGCACTCTCCTCAAACCAAAGCATTCGGATGTTCCAGAGACATCTGTCCAGTACCCAGTGTATGCCTGGCATGGGGTGGGGGCACCACAGTGAATACCACAAATGAGGTTCTGGTCCTCAGGGGGCTTCCATTTTGGAGGGAAAGATAGTAACCAGAAGGACACGATGCCTTTGGCAGAGATCACCATAAGAAGGACTGCAAGGAGAAGAGCTAGGAGCCCATGAGGCTGTAGCAGGCTGGCCAGATCCTGAAGCTTATGCTTCACAGATGAGGGAGAGGGAAAAACATGCTGGGTAGAGGGAACAGCTGTGGGGAAAGGCCCGCGGCAGGAAGGAGCCCCGCTTCAAAGGCAGCAACACTGAGTGAGGAGGTGAGGCAGGCAGGGCCAGAATCACACAGGGCATTCGCAGGGTTTTGAATTTTATTCTAAGACAAGTAGGGAACCGCTGCGGTTCGCCCTCAGCTGGAATATGCCAAGGGTCACGGTGGAGCAGGGCAAGTGGTGGAGGAGGGGGACCAGCTGCAGGAGTCCAGGCAGGCGCCGGTGGTGGCTTGGACCAAGACGGTGGTAGGGCTGTCTCCCTTCTTTAAGGTGGCACACCAGGTCCCTCACCTAGGACAGCCCATCAGTGCCAGGCATCAGTTAAAATCATTGTGGAATTGAGGAAGATTTGGGGACGTAGGGAAGTAGAATGGTGAGGAAGAAGAGTTAGCGGAGAGAGTGTCACTGTCGATGCAGGGCCTAAGCAGAGAGGACAGTGACATGCTCATTCACCAGCAGACAGTGAGCACTGATGTCGGGCACTGGAGAAGCAGTCCTTCAGCTCAGCCTCAAGTCTTGAGCCCCTCCCTGCCCACCCCAGTGCCAGACACAGAGAGACAAAGCAGCTATGGCCCCTGTTCTCAGAGGTGAGCATCTATCGCAGGAAGCTAAAACAAGTACACGAAGAACCTGAAAACACCTGGTGGAATGTGGCAGGTGCCCAGAGGCCAGGAGAAACAAAGCTTGTACACCGGGAAGATGGGTGTTGAGGTCAGAAGTAATCTGTCTCTCTGCCTCCGTGGTAAGAAAAGGAGATGCTCTTTGCGCCCGGTCCTCTGGGAGGGGAGCCCCCATCCCCAGTCGGAGTTGAGGAAACAGGTGCAGCTATGAACCTTGCCCTAGGGGATCCAGTCAGTAAGATGTGGAGCCAGCATTCGAACCCAGTACTGTTGGGTTTCTCATGTCCCCTGCCACACTGCTCCCTGTCCATGCCCCTGCCAGTTCCCCACCCACAAAATGACGGATTGGTTGGATGTTCCCTATAACTGTTTCTGGGTCTGACATTTTAAATGGATTTTGAGGTTCTGTGGAAGAAGCTGCATTTGAGCTTGACCTTGAAGAACAGGCAGGATTTGGACACTCAAGAATGGGGGAAGGGCATTCCAGGCAGAGGGAACTGGACAAGGACAGGTCACAGCCCAGTGGGAATTAAAAGAGGGTTAAAAAGCTCAGAGGAGTTGGAATGGGGAATGTGGAACCAGACTGGTCTGGTAGCTGAGCTAATAGGACAGAGAAAGAAAGGGGTAGAGGTGGGGGAGCACCTGAGCCCAGGCAAACATCTTCTCTAGTCCCTGAGATGGAAAGCAGAGCCAGGCAGGCTGGCCCCACGTTGGGCCCTCATGGCTGAAGATGGGCCCTTGCAGGCCCTAGGCAGAGGGTGGGAGGGTAGGGAGGTCCCTCCAAGGCGTTCAGAAATCTCAAGTCCCCCTCTCCTCTCTGTTCCTTCTCAGGCCTGGACCTGATGCCAAGAGAAATGTCACAGGTCCTCCAAGGTTACACCCGCTGGGGCCTGACCAGAACAGGAAGCAGTTTCCAAGGCCACCATCCAGCCAGGGTCAGCAGGCATGCCCGGACCTGGGCCAGGCCCCCACTGCTCTGGGCTTTGTCTCTTCTGTCTTAAAACTTCAAGAGGTCACTTGATCTTGCCTCTGGCTCTGAGCAAGAGGCCGTCACGTCAGGGGTCAGCCAGTCCTGCCCTGCCTCTTCTGGGCTCCTCAGTCCCCGAGGCTGTCCTCCCTCCAGTTCTGTCTCGCCTCTCACAGCCATTTTCAGGCCAGGCCTTCTTGCTCTGAGCCCTCATTTCCTGGAAATCTAATCTCCCCCGTGAACATGCCCTTTCACGCTCCTTCTCTCCCACATCCCTGTAGCCCTGGAAGAAGAACCCAAGGGAGCAAAGCCCTGAAACTGAGGGCCTCGGGGGGTGGGCTGAGAGCATGCCTGGGGTGCAGATAGGCCTCTGTGCAGAGTCTGATTCCATCTCATACCAGCTGTGTGACCTGGTGAGTCACATCACCTTGCTGCCTTAAGACAATTAAGTGAGGTGACTGTGAAGCATTTAGCCCAGTGGCTAGCACGTAGTAAGCGTGTAATCAGTAGCTGGTAAATGGAGAGCTAAAGTCTCCCCTCTGACCCAGTCTGTGTAAGTCACGCACGCCTGACCCTTTCCTGCTTACTCAGGACACTGTAGTCAGGCCTCCCTCAACCTGCTCAACTTGCTTCTTCCTAAGAAGGATCTTGTATCTAGTGTAGATTTGGGGCTTTTGGGGGGAGATGAAATGCCAACTAGGTCTTTGCCTTAACAACTAAGGCTGAGTCCTCCCTGGACGGAGTGGGGCAGAGACAAGGTAACTTACAGGCCCCTACCCCAGAGGGCCTGAAGCCTAAGGCACATCAGGACCCAGGTCAGCCAGAAACCCTGTCCACACTTATCCACACCAGTCCTCTCTCTCAGTGCAGATGATCTGCAAAAGATTTCCTGCGACTTTGTAACAGGTCATGATTTTTCCCCTGGCAGATTTGCCACCTTTGTCACCATAACTTTTGCTGCCACAGTGCCCTCTGTTCGTGCTGGAGGGCAGGAGGAAGTAGGTTAATTCTGTATTCAGTGCACATGAACCAGCCAGCTTTCTGGGCCAGGCATTGCAGCTAGTGCTGAGGGTACCACGGAACAAGACAAGCAGTGTGTCCTGCCCTCATGGAGTTTGCAGCCTGTAAATAGGTGTTCATTAAAAGCCTCCAAGTAAATAAAGCCTTTTAAAAACATTTTTAAGGCCCTGGCTGGTGTGGCTCAGTGGATTGAGTGCCTCCTGCAAACCAAAAGGTTGTCGGTTTGACTCTCAGTCAGGGCACATGCCTGGATTACAGGCCAGGTCCTCAGTTGGGACGTGTGGAAGGCAGCCAATCACTCTTTCTCTCACACATTGGATGTTTCTCTTTCTCTCTTCTCTCTTTCTCCCTCCCTTGGCCTCTCTCTAAAACTAAATAAAATCTTTAAAAACCGTTTTTTAAAAAGCCTCCATAGGAGCATCACCGTCCAGGGGAGGACCCGAAACTCTCCCACCAGAAATGCCAGGGACCCCACACTCTTGAACCATGGGCAGAGCAGGCAGCAAGGATTTCCTGGGGACAGAAAATGCATCTGAACAAATTGGAGGCTTCAGAAGCTGTGCCAGCTCAGCCACCTGGGTCAGAGCGCCCAGTGCCTTGCAGGTCTCCGCCTCAGTACCTGTCTCCTCTGCCTGAGTCCCTTCCCCCACCCACCCACTGTAGCCACCAAAATGCTTGTTCTTCAGGGCATGGTGTCTGGGCCCCCAAGGTATTTACTGGATGAATTGATTAAAACACATTTGCTCCTATGACTTCATTGCTTAACACCTTTTGATTACATCTTCCCCTCTCCAATCTCCTTCCGAACAAAATAAAGCCCAACTTCCTAGGCTGGAATTACGGGTATTCAAGACTTCTTTTTCGACCCTGACCTCTCTCACACCCTCCCTTTCCAGCTTTGGACTGGGAGGGGCTGGGGCTTTCCCCGCTGTGCCCTGTGCCTTTGCTTTAGCTGTTCCCTGGTCTGGGCTTCCCTTTCCTACTCACTATCCATCTCCCACCTACCAACTCCTTTCTTACACTCAGACATCACCTCCTCCAAGAAGCATTCCAGGATCCTTCCCAGGTCCATTTAATGTACAAACATTTATGCATCCATGACAGGGGATTCCTTCTTGGGAATGTCCTCCCCCGACCTCCAGCTCCTTTGGGCTGGTCACTCATCTCTGTGTAATGTCCCCATCTCCTTCCCCAGTGTTTCATCGGACCTGGGACATCTCAGGGTCAGGGTGTTTTTTGTTTGTTTTTTGTTTTCTCCTTGAGTCAAAGAACAGCACGTAGACTAGGGGGAATTGTGAGAGGAGAGGGTAAGTGTTGGGGAGTGGGTAGAAGATGATTTTTCTTACTTCTGCTCATCAGACACGCTCCTAAAAGTGGAGCAGGGCTGACTGGGCTTTTGGAGGAGTCCAGGAGAGAGACACACAGCCACCCAGGCAGAGAAACGCGGCATGGAAGGGCCAGGAAGGACCCTCGGGGCTCTCCCAGTTCCACTGTTCGTGCTCTTTCCTCGGCCTCCACTTCATTTCTACACATACCCGTACCCGTCAGTAACACCTGTCGGCACAGGTACCTCCTGTGCGGAGGCCGGAGAGGTGTGGGCTAATGGGTAACCCTCCTCCTGGGCTGGTGAGAAGTATGAGGCTCCGAGAGGTGGGAGACAGACACCAGGTCACACAGCTTGATGGGTGACCTTTGGTGTGAAACCTCTGGGCCCATAGCATCCCTGTGTGCCCAGCAGTGAAGGAGGTGGAAGCTCCTGAGGCGGGAATGAATGGGAAGGCTAGAGTTTAAAAAGCACCTGCCTGGTAGACGCAGATTTTGAAAAATATCCCTGGAGTGGGGAGGGGAGCCACACCCTGCCCATTCCCAACTAGGAGCCTCATCCTTTGGTGCATCTCCACCTCTCAGGTGTGATCTGGACCCCAAGGGAATCAGTGTCCTCTCCGCATCTGATGGGCTCACTGGCCTGACTTTGCCTGAAAGTGTCGGAGGGGTGGTCTGGCCTTTGGGCAGCTTCAGTTTGTCTCTGACTACTTTGCCTGAAGATCTCTCCCATTACCTTCATCCCCTTACTTTACGGAGAAACCAAAGGTAGGAAAGGGAAAGAACTTGTCCAGGCCTCACAGCAAATCAGTCTTCGTCCCTATGTATTCTCTCAGCCTTCCGTTCTGCTGCCTTGTTCCATGTCCAGGCCCCCTTCTGGGGGGCAGTGACTCGAAGGTGGGGGTTAGACCTCAGCTTCAGTGATTGCAGTTAGTGGGCGTGAAGATGTCTCTGTTGGTTGCTGAAATGAACGTGGGAAATAAAATGCTCCTTTTGCAGTGAGAGCAGTGTTCTCTGGACAACCTGATTGTATACCATCTGCAGCACTTTTGAGTCCCACTCGACTATCCCTCTGTGCCCCCCAGCGCCACCCCCACTGACAGGCAGAGCTCATTCAATGCCCTGGCACCCCAGACAGTAAAACCGCTGGAGCACAGGGACTCGGCAGCATGCGACTCTGCAGTTGTGTATTATGGAGGCATTAAAAGGTTAAGTCTCGTGAACAATGACTGGTGTCCTGGGGCACCAAGTGCGTGCTGGTGTTGGGGATACAGGGGTGCCACACACAGGTCTCTGCTCTGGAGGAGCAAGGAAGGGGATGACAAGTGCATCGGTAGCTATGGTAACAGGGTGGTCTAAGGAGGCATCCGGGAGGTATGCCCGGCCTGAGCTGGACCCTAACACCCCGATTTGATTTAGACTGGTCTTTGCTGTCCTCACTGTCGTGCAGTTAGCGCATGTTCTCTACCCCAGCACGTGCAGAACACTGTGCCCAGCAATGGGTAGAAGAGCCACAGCCCCTCCCGCCAAGGCTAGGCCAGGTGCCCCTCTGTGCTCCCTGAGCCCCTAGCGCTTCCCTTGGCACAGTCCCCATCTCCCTGCATTGAAATTTCCTGGTCTGGGTTCCACTTTGTTTCATTCTCTGCTCAGTGAGCCCCTCAAGGGCAGGGCCTAGCAGTTCTCTGCTTTGCCCCCAGTGCCCAGCCCTGGGCTACCTGGCATGTCAGCCTGAGTTCCATTTTGTGGAGAACTGACCCTGGTGAGGTCAGGGTTCTGCATAGCCGTAGCTCTGTCCACTCCCCCTGGCTCAGGAACCTCTGGATCTGATTCTCTCCCCATCCCCCATCATCCCCCAGATTCTGGCCAACTCATGAAAGCTGGGGAGGGTGGTGGGAGGAGGAAGGTGAGACAGGGATGGCTTAGCAAAGGGTGAGAAAGCCTCCCTGCTGCCTGGCCACCGGCACCATGGGAATGGTTCTGGCAGGAGCTGCCTGCTGGGCTGAGATCACCATGGAGACCTGGCTTGGAGAGGGTCACTGGCAGTGGCTAAGGGCTGAGAGGGGGTGGGGGTGACAGGGATTTGTGAGGAGGCTCCCAGCCTGCCCTGGGGCCCTTAGGGGGAGCAGGAAAGGCTGGGGTTTGGTAGAATTCACTTGCTAAGTGGTTTGAAGCCGCCCATTTTAAGTCTCCCACTTACTTGTCTCCCCAACACATTATACCTGTCACCCCAAAAGGAGGTTCCTTAGCTTAGCAGCTGTTCTTAAACTGTAATAAAACTGTCCTACAGATAGGTGCCTCCAGCCCTCCAGCTGAACCTGTCCCCCCCACGTCCCATAGTCCTGACCCCAATAAATACTTTGCTTATCTCTGCAGCTGTTCCTGTTTATCACTCTACCTTCGGAGAACTGACATCTATCCCAACTTCACCCCCTGCCCCAAGAGTTGCTCTTCTACCAATCACCCCAGTTGCGATAGAGCTGTCGCCCTAATGGGCACACCTCTGACCTCTAGGGCTAATGTTCCAAACTCCCCTCACCTGCAGGAGACCTGACAGCTTAACAGATGCAGCTCCCACCCTCTCCCTCACACCTCTGCCTGCCACCCGGGCTGAGACAGCTGGGTCGGGTGCTGTCCCCACCTTCCAGAAACCCACCTGGGTCCCCAGGCCTTGGGGGAGTACTGCAAGTACAGCCTCAGGACGAAAGTCGTCCCTGGGGCTGACCGCCCAGCAGACAGCGGCAGAGGCTGAGCAGAATGTAAATGCGGCCCTCTTGCAAAGGGGAGCCAAGGGAGGAAAGGCTTTCCGCGACTGCCAGTGCCTGCAGGGGTGGGGGCTGGGGGGCTGCCTTGCTGAAGAATCCTAGAAGGTGGTTTTAGTGCCCCTGTCTTGCCCCTGAATTCTGGTGGGATGGTCACTTGCCAGGTGTGGGAGGCATGAATTTCAGGGCTGAGAGGAAGACAGAACTCTGAAAAGGGTCAAGCTAATGACTGGAGGTCTTGAGAATGACCAAGCCCATTCTTGTCCTTCCAGGTACCTTCCTTCTCATCCCAGCAAATCTGGGGTCTGGATAGGGAACTGAGGTCCCCAGGGCCCCTGCAAATATAACTCTACCTTCCAGGGGAAGGGGATACTTCAGACTTTCAGTGTTGGATGATTCTAGGGAGTAGGGACTTGGGAGACTCTGAGCCTCAGGAAGGCAGGGGGTGCAGCCAAACACAGATGGTATTGTGTTGGGCAGTTTCTTTATTCCTCCATTCAGGCAGACTTCCTCCTCACCTCTCCTCTCTAAGGAACAGAATGGCATTGGTGGGGGCTGGGGAAAGAGGGTTGGATTTAGAAGAATTAAAGCTGCAATTCATACCTGTGCTGTGCTAAGGCTCCCATCTTCTATATTACATTGTTCCTCAGAACAGCCTAGGTTGGAGGAATTGTTACATGAGGAAACCCAGGCTTGGAGAGCCTAGCTGGCCCAGGCCCTGCAAAAATAATGAGTAGTAATTAGTGTCATTTATTATTCATTTATGTACCAGGCTCAATCTGCCCTAAACCACTGAATTCTCCCAACAGCCCTTTGGAACAGTTCTGGTCTCCCCTTTTTACAGATGAGTATACTGAGGCTCACAGAGATTCTCTGACTTGCTCAAGGTCATAGAGCTGTTAAATGCTGGTGCTAGCTTTTGAACTTAGCTGTGTCTGACTCTAGAGTTCAAGTTCTTGACAAATTGCACAACCCAGAACCCTAGCTCCTTGCCAGGCACATCCTTTACCTCTCAGTGGGGTGGGTGTTGGACCACACACTGATTTTACAGAGAGGAAATCTGAGCTCAGAGAAAGCCAGAAGCAGTTCAGAGACTCATGGGGGACTGTTTTGGAGTTTATGGGAGAAGGAACAATGGGGTCAGCTTCTCCCAGAATCCTGGTAGGAACTGGGTGGGGTCCCACTCTTAACCTCTCTGTTCTCAGAACTCAGTGTCTGCCTGCCACTGACTTCTGCCTCTTCTCTTTGTGTTTCTTTGCAGCTTTCAGAAAACCAACGCCAAGACCCCTCCCAGCGTCCACATCGTCCTCTGGCAGGAGCGCCTGCCCCTCTGCCTCCCTCCCCACCTGCACCCCCCTGCAGCCCCCATCTCCCCCTCACCCCTCCCTGCCCATCTCCTCCACGCAGAAGCCCAAGGTGAGCCCTTTCTGCACAAAACCAGCAATTGTAAATACTTTTTAAAAATGTACAAAACTTAAAAACAAAACACAGTTTTAGAAAAAGACAAAAAAAAAGAGAGAGCGAGCGAGAGAGCGAGCGTGTGCAAGAGGTTGCAAGCGGGGCCTCGAGGTGTCCAGAGCCCAGCAAGTATGCACTGAGAAATTTATCTACAGGTCGTTTGACAAAAATGAACAATATCCTATTTATTGTATATACTGTTTTATTATAAATCGTGGATTGTATATTGCATTCTGTAAACCTGCTGTGGTCCCGTGGTGTGCAAATTCGCATGGTGGGGGGGAGGGAAAAGAACCTCTTGCGGGAGCTTTTTTTTTTCCTTTATTTTTCACTCTTTTGGGTTTTCTCTTCTGTTGTTGTTGTTGTTTTCTGTTGGCAGGACACACCCAAAGATCCAAGTTTGTATTAAAATGCAATGAAAAAAAAAGAAAAAAAACACACACACACGTTGTGTCTTGTGAAAGGGGGTGAGTGAGGGTGGATGGAATGGAAGGGGCGCACCAGGGTTTCATCACAGCCCCTGGGTCCCCAGAGGAGTTGAAATACTGACATGTGTTCCTTCCCTTTGAGTTTTCCCTTTTGCCTGAGACCTGAGTCACCTTCACAACGGGCCCTCCACCCCAATGCCTCCAGGCCCTGGTTTCCCTGCCTCTGGCTCCCAGCCTGCCCCCTAGGGGCTACCTGGTCCCTGATTTCTTTCTGTCCCAGGTACAGGGATTCTGCCTCTTAGCTCTTCATTTTGCCTGGGCCCTGGGTCTCCCCTCACTCTGAGACCCTTCTTCTATCCCATATCCTGGTTTCCCTGCTCTGGGTCCTTTTTTAGGTCCCCAGGCCTCTCTAGCCCCTGGACCACCATTCTTTTCAAAGTCCTGGGATGGTTGCCTCCAGGAACGCTGTTCTGCCCCAAGTCCTAGTCTCCGCTCCCTGAGGAACCCCAGTAGGAGTCAAGTCCGGTGTCCCGTACTTCTCTAGACCAGCTACCTCTGTTCACTCTAGATCTCGGGCCTCCAAGTCTAGCCCCCTAGTTTGTGGTTCGTCTCCCCAGCCTCTGTGTCCTCCAGTTCTACTTTGGTTCAGGGACACCTGTCTGAGATACTCCACCCTAAGCCCAACAACTCTTGTGGGACACAAGCCCTTTTCCACAAGGACTGGATTGATCCCCTGTCTGTGTGTCTCCCTTTGCCCCAGAGCCTGTTGTCAGGCCTCCATTTTGCCCCAACACACCTTTCTCTGCTTTCCCCTTTCCATCCTAAGCCCCAAGTGCTGGGTCTGGGTTTCCTCCCAGCTTTCGTAAACTTTGGAAATCCAAAGACAACTCAACCCTGTGCCTATTTCTGGTGGACCCTGAATGACTGAGCTGTTTCCCACTCCCTGACCTCGGGGAACTAACTCTTGGCTGCTTGACTAAGTAATACCCACCTCGAGCTGCCTGGTCTTTAGTAAGCAGCTTTGCCTGCAGATCCACTGTATGTTAAAACTCCATCCAGCATAGGTTCTCTATGTCCTTCCCTGCTGAGGCTCAGGGAGACCCCAAGGGTCAGCTCAACACAGCCTGCTCCTCCTGACCCAGCCAGCAAGGTCCAGGCCTTGGGAGAGTCAAAGGAACCCCCCCTCTGAGAGGGAGACAGACCACCCTTTCTGGGCACCACTGTCTTTTCGAAAGAGGAGGCTAGAGGATTCAGATAGAGGCAAGTAACAAAACCTTACCCCGTGTTGGATGTAAAGGCTCATCCACCCAACCAAGGCCTCTCCACGAATCCCCAAGCATCAGATGAAGACAGTTCTCACCCTCCAGCATGGTGAGAGCAAAGACATCAACATGAGTATCAAGCTGACAATCCAGTATGGTGCTGGAAATGGGGAAAGGGAGCAGTAGAACTCCGTGAAGGTTGGGGAGGGGGGTTTGTTCCCGCAGAAGGGAAGAGCATGGTCAAAGGCCCGGAGATGTGAGAGGTGGCAGGGGTGGAAGCCACACATAGTTAGGTCTGTTTGAAGTAGACACTGTGTTTCAGGGGTAGAGCAGGAGCTTTGGCAAGGTCTGGGGCAGGGAGGAGGCTGGTTGGAGGGGGTGGGTGGCACCTCAAGAACCACTGTGGGGGCGGGCGAGAAGCTTGTTTTCAGCCCCAAGAATCTCCTGCACTGCAGAGAGAAAATGTTCAGCGGTTGCCGAAGAGACTTGGGGAGGCTCTCCAGGTGAGGCAGTCTGCGTAAAGAGGGATGCCAGGGTGGGGGGTGGGGGGCGGCGGAGCTGAGGGCTCCACTTGAGATGGAGGACAGTGAAGAGTAGCTTGTCAGAATTGGAGTGAGGGTGGGGAGGGGAGACCCATGACAGAAATGGAGGATTGTAGCCCAGCAAGGGGGCTCATTAGCGTGAGGGCTTTTTGTAAGGGAGATGGGAATTCACTATAAAGAGAGGGGCAGCGCGAGAGGAGGGATGGGAACCCAGAGAAAGGCTTACAGCTCCTGGATGGGTGGGAGGCAGGCTTGGTGAGGACAATTGGGGTTCCCTGAAAGGAGGGGTCTGGGAGAGAATGTTGGCTCAGGGAGGGGAGGGTTCTGTGGCTTAGTAAGGGATAAGAGGGCCAAGATGCATTTTGGAGAACACACTTGGGAGATCTGTCAGGGCCAAGGGCCTAGCCTTTGAGTGGGGGGATGGGCAGCAGAGACCCTGCCAGGTGGGTGGAGAAGGAATGGGTGGTACTCTTATGTGATCTGTACTTACCACAGGCCCACACCTGATCCCAGAATGTATCAAGGCCACATGGCTCCCAGATACCTGGATTTTGCCACCACATATTAAAATACTGCCAGAGGTATTTATTCCTCAAAAGGATTGTTGAATCCTTGGCCTATGTGGCTCAGTCGGTTGAAGCATCATCCTGTAACCCAATAGGTTGAGGGTTCGATTCCTGGTCAGGGCACATACCCAGGTTACAGGTTCATTCCCCAGTCTGGGTGCCGGTGATCCTGGTCGGGTGCATACAGGAGGCAGCCGATCAACACTCCTCTCTCAGGTGGGTGTTTCTCTCCCTCTCTTCCTTGTTCTCTCTAAAAGCAATGGAAATATGCCTTTGGATGAGATTTTTTTTTAATCCTTTACAATAGCCAAGAGTTGGAAGCAACTTAGGTGCCCATCAGTAAATGAATGGATCAAAAAATTGTGGTACATATACACAATGGAATTCTATGCAGCAGAGAGAAAGAAGGAGCTACTACTACCTTTTGCAACAACATGGATGGAACTGGAAAGCATTATGCTGAGTGAAATAGGCCAGGTGCCGAAAGACAAATACCATATGATCTCACCTTTAACAGGAAGCTAAACAACAAACAAGCAAGCAGAAAAAAAAAAAAAACAAAGACACTGAAATAGAGAACAAGGGGACAGTGACCAGAGGGGAGAGGGAAGGGAAGTTAGGGGGAAAAGGGGGAGGGATTTGGAGGAACAAATAGGAAGGACACAGGGATGAGAATTAAGGGGGGTGGAAATGGGAGGAAGGTGGGGAGCAAGGGGCGGGGGAGGCTGGGATGGGAGAAAGAGACAAAAAACTGTACTTGAAAAATAACTAAATAAAATTAATTTTAAAAAAAACTAAAAAAAAAAAAAAAAATCCTGAGGGCAGAGGAAGATTCACCTCATTTACAAATGAAAAGACAGCTTCAGGGACTTGTGCAGGATCAGAGGGGCAGTGACAGAAGTAGGCTGGCCCAGAACCTGACCCTGAGCCCTTGCTCTTCCTAATGTTTTAAAGAGAAAAAGTTCTAATAAAATTCATCAAAACCTGATTTTTTCTATAACAAACATTTAAATTATTGAAATAAAAATAGAAAATAATTATAATGCTATGTACCAGATACTGTTCTAAACACTTTACATACATAAACGTGCATGGAGTCATCCTGCCTCCACAGAAGTCCTGTGAAGCTATGTCATAATGATCACTGTCCCCATTTTCCAGACAGGAAACCAAGGGCAGGGAGAGGATTTACAAAGACCACTCAGTACACAGTCACATCAGGGCTTAAACCTGAGCACCAGACAGAAGTTCAGGAGTCTGCTTTCCACTCCACGTCATCCCTGGTATGAACACCTGTGTCTACATTTCCAGCTTACCCATCTAGATCAGTGCCTCCCAAACTAGAGATTCTGATTTTATTGAGCTGGGTGGGGCCTTTGCATCAGAATTTTTGAAAGCTCTCCAGGTGGTTCTGTGCAGCCGAAGTTGAGAACCTCTAATCTAGCTATTGTGCTGAGTGTTTGCACACAAGCAGGCACCTGTGTGCACACACCTATGTTTAAGGTGTCCTGGGTGTGTATCAGATGCCTTCTTGTGTGTACACTATGGCATGCATTTGTGTTTTTCACTCTGAGTGGCTGTAAATTACTGTGGATTCTGAGTGACACTAAACACATTCATTTAACAAATATTTCTTAAGCACTTGCAGGATTCCAGGTACTTGTCCCAGGCAGGCGGGGATGCAACAGTAAAGAGAGATCGGGTTCATGCCTTTGACTGTATAGGCTGATGGAATTGACCAAGTGGTCCTCCATCTTACCCTGTGTGTAGCCCAGGTTTGGAGTCCCTCAGAGAGCGTGAGGGGTGAATGGCCGACTGGGAGAGCTTAGGAAAGTGGGACTTGCTGGTACATGGTGGACCTTCTGGTCCTGCTTGCAAACTGTTTGAGCCAGGGAGATCCAGGGCATGCTTCTGGGTTTGAACCAGTATATGGGAAACTTGGGGGGGGGGGGCGGGGGGCTATGTGCAAGGTAGTCACCAGCCCAGAACAGCACACAGATGGTGGCACATGCATGCATATACACACATACACAACCAGCTGCTGCAAGGAAGAGGCTGCATTCCATCCAGCCCCAGGGCACAGACCTGCAGGGCTGGAGAACTGTGAGTATGTGGAGGAGGACGCAGCACAGCTGGGGCTGGAAACTAGAGTGGGGAGGGGGAGACAGAAGAGGCCAGGGACCCACATCTTGATCTCTGGTCTGTTTCAGCAGTTTTAGACCTGGTGCTTTGGGTCTCTGTGAGTCTGGGTCCTCCCCTCTCTAATGTCCTGATCTTGGCATCTTCGTGTCTCTTTCCTGGGTCTTGGACTCTTAAGGCTCATCACATGACTCTGGGTCACTAGCTCTCCAGCCTACTTGGCTTCTATTCCCTCCAAGACTGTCTCTGCCTCCATGTCTGCCTCTGTCTCTGTGTCCTTCCTTGTCCTTGCCAGGTGGGGGGAGGGGGCCCAGTGCTTGGGGAGCAGGTGTCAGCTTGCTCAGGCAGCAGGGAGTGAAGCTGAGGAGGGCGCAGAGCCAGCAGCCCCTGGACACACAGCCACACTCCAGGACACACACTCGGGGCACTCACAGGAACGTGTAATGACATGGCGAGTTGGGTTCTCAAGGAGCCACAGGGACATACACATGGATAGACACACAGTGCAATATGCAGCTCTGCCCAGACACACACGAGAATGCCTGCCAGGGAGAGTCACATGCAGATACCAAGGAATTGTGAACACACACACACACACACATAAATGCTCATCCAGGTACAGGCATACCTGGGGCATTCAACCAGAGGAAACCCAAGGCCATGGGCATGCAAGCTGAGACACACACACATACACACACCTTATACAGGCACAAAGATAGCACAGACAACTGCACATTCAGGAATGAGGAGGCACAAACATGAGCACAGGCAGGCAAATACCCTCAAGGACAACAGAGATGGGTACACTAAGGGACACACCTGGGCACGGTCTGAACCTCCTCAGGTACATCCCTGCTCCTGGAGGCTCACTCTGGAACACCTGGGGGACACGCCCACAGGCCTCGGGGGTGGAGAGGGAGAGAGAGGCCCCAGCACACCGGTCGCCCCCAGATACCCGCGGGTGCCCCAAGTGTGCATGCCTGTGCGTGCGTGCCCGCCAGTGCGTGTCGCCACCTGTGGGAGGAGAGGTGCGCACTGCGCCCCGGGGCGGCCCTGATGTGAGGCGCGGGGGAGCGGTTGCCATGGCGCGTGGAGTGGGGCCGCATACTAATGGTGCGGTCAGGGGCGCTGCCCCCCTGCCGCCTGACTGCCTCCTCCCACTGCTTCCTCCAACAACTCCGAAGTCACCGGGGCCGCAGCTGGTCTCATACATCCCACTCAGAGTGCCTGAGCCCATTGCAGAGGGCCTGGGGGTGGTCGGAGGCCTGCAGGGCTGCGGAACCCTCGCCTCCCTGGCAGCCCACAGAATAAGCTCAGGCCCGGCTGGGTTGAGAGCCTGGGGCGCTGCAGGGCTGCCCAACCTAAACACAGGCACCCCCAGAGCACAGCGGTCGAGAGCACAGGTGCTGCTTTGGAAATGCGCGTGGCTATCCTGGGAGGGGAAAATAAAGGGGAAACTTAACACTTTTGTTGCCAGCCGGCCCTCCGGTCTGTCTGCCCTGGGCTAGGCTGGGGAGGAGCAGAGGACTTGACCAATCGCTAATACTACCCACATCCCTCTCTCCCCTCCACATCCCTCTCTCTCTAGCTGCTTCCAGCATCTCTCCAGTACAGGGGAGGGGGCATCAGCTACCATCACTTCAGTTCTGCTGTAGTCTGATTGGTGGGGTGGAGGTGAGGAGAAGTGCACTGAGGACTAAGGGGAGGAGGACAGTAGCACCAGAAGGGTTAACACCTCCCCATACCTTGACCCCAGTCCCAGAGCCCCACTTTCACTGCAGCCATGACTGCCCACCCCCTCAGCCCCACTGTTTTCGCTGGCATGGAGGGGAGTAGCAGTACCCTGGTGTGGGGGGAATCAGCAGAGAGTTTGCAGGTAGAGACAGTGGGAGGGGGACCTTATGGGGGGGAGCCAGGCGGTTGCCTAGCAACCCCACAGCTGTCTGTTGACCTAGAAGAAGCTGCGCCTTCTTGACACAGCTGGTGTTTACATGTAACTGAGGATCTGGCTTAGCGCTTGCTTGGAGGAAAGCTGAGGCAGGGCCCTGGTGGCAGCCTGGCCCCAGACCCAGCTGTGGTGGGCTCCGTGCCTGCCTGCCCTCTGCTTCAGCTCCTGCCTCAAGTCCAATAGGAGAGAGTGGGAGGGCAACTCTCAGAGCTGGAAGCTTTAGTGCTGGAGAAAGTTCACGTACACACACACAGAGACACAACCCAAGGCCTTCATCACTGCAATGGCGGGACACTAAGCAAGGATGGGGGGGGGGGGAATGCCCAGCTTGTGCACAGATTTCAGCCCATAGACCTCGACAGCATTCACAGGGGCTCACGGACATCTGGACCCACAAAAATCAAACTGACTTAGGTACACACATGCAGGCACAGAGATGCCCGTCCACATAATGATACTCAGGCAGACAGACTCACAAATACAGCAATCAAGTGATCGAAACCTCCACACAGACACACCCACAAACCTCTGGATACAGAGGACACACAGGCACTAATAGCCTGATAGAGACACACACTCAAACACACTGACGCACAGAAACACCCACATGTTAGTGCCATCAGCTCTCACACGAACACTCCTCATTACGGCTAGTTTGCAGGTCTGCGTGGTGAAAGGGAGAAACCCAGACCGACACACAGTCACCGCACACGCACAGAAAAACACGCAACGCTCCAAACTTTCATTGATTGTCCATAATGCTCAAGGCAGGCAGTGCTGACGCCACTGACATTGGCAGAGACACGCCCAGGAGCCTGACACGTGAAGAGGTCCCTGAAAGACCATGGGCCCTGACACGTCCCACCACACCCACACACATACCCGTAACAAACACATGCCGACCTAGGGTGTGGGCAGAGCTGAAACTCCTCCCTGCCCACAAGCTCTGAGAGGCAGCAGATGTGCCTTGGGGTCAGAGAGCTCCAGTGGCCCCAGGAGCAGTGCCAGATGAGCCGGTACAGCCTGGGCTGTACCCCTGACTGTCAGTTCCATGGAGGAAATAGCACCAACTCTTTTTCTAGGAGTCCCCAGACTGAGGAGGAAGATACAGCCCATGCCCAGGAGCCCCCTCTCTGAGGCTCTGTCCTCCAGAGTCCCTGGACTGGCAGAAGAGGCACTGCGCAGACAAGCCCCAGGCCGGTGGAGGCCATATCTCGCTCCCTGGCAGCACAGCACACCACAGACAGACACACTAGCATGCCACGGCTCCTGGGGGCAGCTTGAGGGCTTCCTGACAGAGGTGAGCCTGGGGCCTGGCTCTGGAGCCCAGAAGGAAAGGGGGAGGGAATGTGCCGAGGAGGGCCTCCTTCTCTTTACCCCACACCCTGCCCCTCATCCAGCAGTTCCTCCTCCCACCAGGGCCCAAGGGGCCTGCTGGGGCCCCACAGCCCATCAGCCCAAGCAGTGAACAGGAGGAGGAGAGGGATATTTTTAGCTTCTCTGCCACTGACATTTCGCAGCAGGCGACCTGGGGTGAAGCTGAGTGAGTGCTGAAGGCTGGGAGAAGCCGACAGCGCCTTTCCGCCCCCATGCACATTGCACGTGCACGCACAACTGTGCACGCACACAGCCACATCCCCAACGCTCCCAATGCCCACGTAGTGGCACAGCTTCAGGTCCACAGTCTCACACTTAGATTCACACCCATCTGTGCACACCCTTGGTTCACATGCCACTTATGCCTAAAACCTCACACACCCAGACACACAGATGTGTCCATTCACATACCAAGATACATGTACACACTATACACACACACACACACACACACACACACACATTCCCACACCTAAGTAAGCATGCACACACTCTTTCACTCATTCCAGGAATGTGATTCAGTGCCTACTGTGTTAGCACTATTCTAAACACTAAAGATACTGTGAGCAAAATAAAAATTCCACCCCTTAAAGAGTTTACATTCTGGCGGGGGAGGTTTGACAATAAATAAAAAATAAATAAACAAAGAATCACGCATATAAGCCAATCCCCCAAAATATACAACCATATGTTTAAACAGCTCCCTAACACTCACTGCCCCACAAATACAACTGCACACACAACCCACAGTCAGGATTCATAGAGACTTTTACTATGTACCTCAAAACCATCACAGATGTGCCCTGGCTGGTGTGGCTCAGTGGACTGAGTGCCGGCCTGTGAACCAGAGGGTCGCTGGTTTGATTCCCAATCAGGGCACATGCCTGGGTTGTGGGTCAGGTCCTCAGCAGGGGGCCTGGGAGAGGCAACCACACACTGATGTTTTTGTCCCTGTCTTTCTCCCTCCCTTCCCCTCTCTCTAAAAATAAATAAGCGAATATTTTTTTAAAAACCATCACAGATGTGTGTAATCTGTGTACACAGCAGCACACATGTAATTGTACACACCACGCATGATGTCAACATGTGATACACACATGAATCCAGCCACACAACACACAATGTACACAGCTATATGATCTACCAACCTACATATACAAAATACAGCCCCAGGTTCACTCACTCCACACACATGTGCACACAACCATTCCATCGGGGTAAAATGTCTCTGCCTACCATAGGCACATACGTACACACATTCCTGCGTATGTCCCCATCCCTCAGGGCAGTGAAGCCTGTTTGTCACACACTCAGGTGTACACAGAGTCCTAGCGCATGCACAGTTTCACATACGCACCCAAAACCCAGCTCCCATGCTCCAAAGCGGCCACACAGCCTAAGTCAGCTCTTACCCAGGGTCACACTCACCCTCTGCCCCCACAGCCCCCTCTGCTCTTTCTCATTAGGTGGGTGTGGTCACTGCAGGCCACACAAGCACCCAGAATGCCGTCCTCAAGATTCTAACCCTGCTGCCCCCAGAGTTACAGGGTTGAGTCCAGGCCATTGAGAAACCCTAAGGTCATTACCCCAGACCCCAAGAAGCAGGACTCTCTCTGAGCTTAGTCTTTGCCTCTGGTGCCCAGGCGGGAGGTGGAGACAAAGGAGAGTGTACTTCCCAGGCGCTTCCCTTCACTCTCCTCTCCTCCACGCTCTCCTTGACCTTTCCTTCTATCTCTCTCTCTCTGTTAAAACATTTTTAGACAGAGGGGCAGGGAGAGAGAAAGAGGGAGAGAAACATCACTGTGTGGTTGCCTCTGGTGCGCCCCCCACTGGGGACCTGGCCCCAACTCAGGCATGTGCCCTGACTGGGAATGGAACCAGCGACCCTTTGGTTCACAGGCCGGCACTCAGTCCACTGCGCCACACCAGCCGGGGCCCTTTCCTTCTATTTCTCTATCTCCTCGTCTCACCCCCACCTCCCCAGTTGCCCTTGGCACAGCACCAAACTCTCCTCTTCCTGGTTCTCTGCCCTAGAAAGTACTGGAGCCCTTGTGACAATCAGATGGACTAATGAGCAAACAGGTCACTTGGGGGGAAAAAAAGCAAGTGGTTATTGTTATATCTTGAAGACCCAGGAGGAAGAAAGGGCTAAATGAACCAAGAGAAGAATAGGACTGACTGGCCCACGCAGCACGCACAGCAGACATCACTAGGAGAAGCAGCTCTACGTTCCAGTCCTGCCTCTGCGGTGCTACCCCAAACCAGCTGCTGCCCCTCTCTGGGCCTCTTTTCTGCGTTTGTACAAAGAGGAAGTTGCAGTCAGTGATTTCTGAGGCAGAGATTCTCAAAGACACTGCAGCTGTTGTAGAATCAGGGAGGGGGCCTGAGTGATGTGGGAGTCTGATTAGAGCAGTAACAGCCCCCTCCCCGAGGTTTTCTCCCCTCCCCCACACCCTTCCTGAAGCCTCCTCCCCCTTTGAGGCCTGGGCTCTTGCACTAGAGGCCAGTAACACCCCCTGACCCTCAACACGTATAAACACATGTGCTCCCCAAGGCTCAGCCACGTCCTTTGCCCTCTGTGGACATTTGGTGTGCAGGCTTGTGTATTTAGGGGCTCACACTCGGGCTCTGGGCCGGTGAGCCGGTCTGTGTGTGCGCTGTCTCTCTGTCCGGCTGCCAGCAGCTTTCAGGCGCCAGGAGGGGAGGCAGCAGTCAGGAGGTGGGGGGTGGGGAAGGAGGTAGCGTTGACAAGTTCCAATGTCTGGCTTTCCCTCCTGGAAACCCCAAGCTGGGGCTGGCCCCCCCTTCCCTTCCTGTCTCGTTCAAGCACGTCCCTTCTAAGAGCCCCTCTCTGCAGACACCCCCAGTGGAACCAAGCCCAGATTTGCTGCCAAGAAGGCCGACATTTCTTAGACTTGCCACGTTAAAGGTGCCTGCACAGGCACGCACTCAAATCCTCCCTCCATGTCCTCCTCCTGTGCACATTCAGACAACCCGAAACACACAAAGACACGGTTGGACATAGCGGCCACCTGTGCACACAGGAGGCAGCGCATGGAGCGCATCTGACCCCGACTCACAGACAAGTACAGACACAGCCATGTACTCCCCACGTCTTACCCTCAGCTTACTACAGACTCAGAAGCACGCAGTTTCCAGCACACAGTGCTCACAGACACGCGCGAACACTGTCACACTCAGGCCGTGCCATGCAGAGGAACAAGTGCAAACCCTCAGCATATTGCCTCCCTGCACAGCACAGCCGCCCCCACCACCACTTCCACCACCACCCTGTGCGGGTGCATCGCAGGGACGCAACACCGTGCCGCCTGTTCTCTTGTGCACATAGCCAAGCATACATGGAGGGCCACACAGGGTGACCCCCTGTGTTGCCAGAGAAACACCAGGTCCACTGAATACAGAGACACTGCGTGCCCATGCCCACACCCTGGACATGTGCAGTAGCCCACAGTTACACAGTGTCTTCCTGGGCAGAGATGTGTAAAAGTACAGCTGCATGCAGTATTTCTCTGTGCACACAGAATCACTGTCCCTTGGGCACATGCACAGGTGAGCCCAAGTTCACAGTTACATCCTTCCCCTCCCATACACAATGACAAATCCACAGGGGCCCCGACACATCCAGACGTGAGCTGAGCACACAAACTCAAACACAGAAGCTGACCCTTTTGTGCGCATATGGATCGGATTCCTTCTCACTAACGATCGTCTTCCACGTGCACAAACCAGCATGTGTTCAAAACTGGGACACACACAGCTTTCCCTGTGTGTACACAAACATGCAGTGGCCCCCTGTGTGTGTACAAACCAGCACAAACTCACACACACAGCATCACCTCTGCACACTGAGGCGACCGCAGACTCACAAATTGCCCTGACATGCTCCTCCCTGCACATTTAAGAGTGCTGGCTCAAACAAACAGACCCAGCTATCCAAGCCTCACACACAGCCACTCGAGCTGCAGGCTCCTAACCCCAGCCTTCTGCCTCCCTCAGTGGGGAGGGCTGGGAAGGTGAGGGGCTGGCTCAGCCTTGTTCCCTCCCTCTGCCCGCTGGCTCACTCCGCTCCCTCCCATCTGGCAGAGTCAGCCAGCCCAGCCCCTGCTCCAGCAGCCCTGGCTTTTCTGGGCAAACTCTCCGCGGGTTGGTCTCGGCTGATGCCGCATCAGCAGCAGCAGCAGCAGCAGCAGCAGCAGGGGCGAGAAGGCTGCGGGCGGCTGCCAACGTGGCAGACGGCGGGCAGGACAGCAGGAAGGAAGCTGGGCCCATTCAGCGCCCACTCACTGGGGGAGACAAAACCAAGGGGGCTGGATGAGCAAGCAAGGCAGCTGGGCAGGGGGACCTCGTGCCCAGCTTGGGCTCTGGGCCCACATTGGTCCCAGACTCACCCGGTGACCTTGGGCCGCTTGCTTCTACTCTCTGGCCCTATTCCCTCCTTCAGCAAATGAACAGTCTGGAGCTGGACACTTCTTCCAGCCTCCAAAGCTCTTATCAATTTAGAGCAAAGAACTGGTAGGAAGGAGACGTGGGTTCACTCTGTTGCCTTGGGCTAGTCCCTTCCCCTCTCAGAGACTCAGCCTCTCCGTCCAGCAGTAAAAACTCCTCATCTCTGTAAGCTGTTGCTGTTTTGTTTTCATTCTACAAAGCATCAGTGATGCACCCAAGGTTACCCAGCAAGTGCGTGGCAGAGCTGGGACAGGAACTCGGAACTTCTGATTTAATCTCTAAGATCAGTGCTGTTTCCCTGTCTTCCAGTCATCCCATGCCCCCCGACTGCCCCTCTGAGACCCCCCTGCCCCCCAGCCCTGGGCCCCGCCCGAGCCACCTGGTTCTGCCCTGGTGAGTCAGGGTGCAAAGGCCAGACAGCCCTCCCACCAGCATTCCAGCTGCCACTGGGAACACAGCTGTCAGCAGGGCCAAGAGAGCCAAAGCCACCTCCCAAGCAGGCCCACATAATTGGTACATTGTCCACTCAAAACAGAGCTGCTGTGGGATCTCAGGCAGGCCACAGTCCGCACTGGGCCTTGGTTTCTTCAACAGGCTGCAGTGGATTGGACTAAACCATTTCCAAGGGACCTTGCAGCTTGGATAGTTGCCTAGGGAGTGACCAAGGAGAATCACAGAGGGGGAGATAGCTGGACCAAGGCCCCCGCTGGCCCTGGGCAGCCATGGGTGTGTCTCAGGTGTTTGGAACAGGGGAATCTGGCCCTTGCCTCCCCTATAGGCTGAGGTTGCATTTAAGCTCTCTCCAAGCTCCCACACTGGGAGAGTTTGCAGGATGCACAGACGGACAGACAGATGGACAAAGGTATGACAGAGAGAAGGGAAGAGAGGCCCTCAAGCAGTGCTCTAGGGGCTTAGCACCCTGAGAGGAGGAAAGAGGCCAAACGGTAGGGCGGGGCTCTCCCCCTAGCCATCTCCTTTGTTCATTCCACAAACCTTTTCCTCTCCCTCTCCCTGTGCTTACTCTGCCCCACCCTCCAGGGCAGTCTGTGGGGAGGACAAACGTGGGAGAGACAGATCAGCAGGGAGGCACATGCTGTGGGGTCAGTCCTAGGAACTACGAGAGAGGCACCCAGCTCACCTGTGGGGTTGCAGAAGGCCTCCAGGAGGAGGAGTCACAGGTGTTGAGCTCAGGCTTCAAGGGTAAGTCAGAGTAAGCACGGTGCAGTGTGCGTGCCTGAACGTGCGTCTGTGCAGGTGCTGCTACTACCCCTTCCACTGGGATCAGTACTCAGGGGGGAGAACCAGGGCCAGGCCTTCCACCCAGGCCTGCCCAACTGCAGAGCGCGCTTTTTTGTGTTATGCCACGATGCCTCCTGAAGGAGTGAATTGTTAATGGTGGCATTTCAGATTTCAGATGTAGTGACAGCAAACCAGGGAAGAGGTTCTGGACAGATGGTTCTCAATCGGGTCCCTGCCTGGGGCAAGCAGAGCAGAGGGTTGTCAGAGCAGGCGAAGCGCCCTCCCCTCCATTCCTCTTGAGTGTGGGATGCAGGCAGGTCCCTCACACGCACTCTCCTCACCATCCCCCTCCAGCCCTTTGACCCTGCCCGGGTGACCTGCATGAGCTCAGCTTCCCAGCAGCCCTGCGGAGGAGTCAGCTAGAGCAGAGGCTGTCTCTGCCCTCTGACTGCTTGGCAGTGCCAAGGGAGGCGGGGCTGCAGAGGGGTTGGGGGAGCCTCCCAGCCACTGGGCCTCTGGTCCTGTCCCCCAACCCAGGCGCCCCCTGGGCTTTGCTGCAAAGGCTCAGGCTGGGGACAGGTGGTGCAAGGCTGGGGCACTCTGGTCAGGCCCGTCCCAGTTGCTGCAGCCTTGTTGAGCTGCCATTAACAAGTGGCCGGAGGTTGCCGTGTCTCCATGGAGACCAGACAGTCGGTGAGGCTCCGGGGTGAGGGCCGTGATTAGTGAGTGTCAGCTTTGCCAGCCCTGCTCTTCCCACCGCCAGCCGCTGGGCTCAGAGACAACAGGCCTGAGCGGGGGTGGGGGAAGGACAGGGAGGGAGTCCTGGGCTCCCACAGGCAGGGGGGCTCCCAAGCCCAGCCCCAGGTGCTCTGTCTTTGTCTCCCCCTGTGGCTCCTCAATTCCTTCTGCCTTCCCTCCTAATCCATCTTCCACACAGCCCTCAGGGTGAGCTTTCTAAAACACAAGCTGAATCCTGACACTTCCTTCCCTGAGAACTTTCCATGGCTCCCCATTCCCTGGAGGCTAAGAGTCAAATTCCTTATCCTGGCATTCAAATCCTTCCTTCCTTTATCCGTTCACTCATTCGTACAACGGGTAGACATGGTCAATAAAACAAGCAAGATCCCTGCCTTGAGGAACTTCCAATCTAGTGAGGAAGATACACAATCAGTAAAAATACAAACCAACAGATACACGGTTACAATCGCAAGGAAGGCTGGGAAGGGAATGGAAGGGGTGTGTTGGTAGAGAATAATTTGTAGGGGGCCAGCCTCCTGAGGGTGGTCTGCGTGGCTTCTCTGAGGAGGCTACATTTTGACAGAGTCGCAGACATTGATGGGGAGCCACTCGTGGGGAGAGGGGGAGGGAGAGCATTCCAGGCAACAGCCTGCACCTCCCGCGGCCCCAGGCTTCAGCCCTGGCCTGCTGTTCCTGCCCCACCTCCACCCCCACCCGCGTTTCCTAGCTTGGTTCAGGGCATCAGTGCTTATCCAAGGGAGAAACCTCTGAGTGGCAGCCAACCCCTTCTCTTCCCGCTGTGCTCACCTCTCATCAATCCTGGTCCTGCCACTCCTCTCACTGTCTTCTCCACCCTCATTGCCACTGCAGACCCCATATTTTCACTCCAACTGTCACACCTGCCCCTAACAGTTTGCCCATTCACACACTGCCTCATTCCCTCATCTGGTCATAGGCTGAGTGCCTGCTGCGTGTCAGGCACTCTGCTGGGACTTGTGGACCCAGCAGTGAGCGGGACCACACCGTCCCTGCCCTGGGCAAAGTCCGGTCAGGGAGATAGGCAAGTCCTCGAGTCCCAAGGAGGAGGAGGATGACGACCTAGTCTAGATGCCCCTACTCTGAGGTGCCTAGAGAAGCTTCCAGGAGGGAGTGTGGCGAACTGAGGCCTGAAGGAGGACGAGGAAGTGGCTGGACAAAGGAAGGGCAGAGATGTCCTTCGTAGAGGAAAGGGCCTGTGGGCAGGCAGGACAGGACAGGATGTAAGAGGTCAGAGCCTGACCTCCAGGCTGGTGGGGAGCCACTGAGGGACTTGAACTCTCAGGGAGCATGCTCAGATCTGCTCCCCGACATCCAGTCTCTCCGCTTCCGGTTCACTCTCCACGCTACAGTTAGAATCATCTTTCTAAAATAGGCACACTCATGTCCCTGCCCAGCTCTTAAAGTCCTGCTCTGCCCCCAGTCCTTTAAAGTCTAAACTCGGCAGCCAGCCACTTGAGGCCCTTGAAACTGCCTTTCCAGCCTCATTTCCTATCACTCCTCCAGGCTGACTCTGCTCAGCCACACCCAGGCAGGTCATATCCTCCCACATTCCTCCTGGAAGGCCTTCCCACACTTCTCCAGGTGAATTCTTCATCCCCCAGGGCCCAGCACGGCGTCCCCTTCTTTCAGAAGGACCTGATGCCTGCTCCCTAAGAAGAATCCGGTTTTCCTCTATGCACCCATTACACTGAACTACAGATAGCTAATATTCACAGAATGCTTCTTCCTTCCTATGTGACAGACTTTGTAGAAGAATTTTATGTTCATGCTTTTTAATCCTCATGGCTACCTTGTAAGAAGGTATCATCATCCTTGTTTTACCCAGTGAAACTGAGGCTCAGAAAGGTGAAGTGTGACTGGCCCAGTTTCCAAAGGTAGTAAGTCTGACTCATCCTGGGTCTCTGAGGCCCGGCAGACAGCTCCGCACACTGGAGGGGCGTGCAAATGTGTGTGGGATGAATCAACGCCTTCAGCTAGAGGGTCGTGAGATGGGCTCACAGACAGGTCTCCAAGGGTAAATTAAACCCCTCCACCTTGCGTGGCTCTGCCCACCGTCCTGAGATAGACGGCAGCCCAGTCATTCCAGCACCTGGCTCCCGGCCCAGCCCCAGCAAGGGACTGCTGGCGACCTTGAGATTCCCATCCCTTGGCTAGCAGCCCCTTCAGAATCAGATCCAGCTTCAAGGCTCAGCTGTGCCCCTAGATATAGCTGTGTGACCCCAAGTGACTTTACCTCTCTGAGTCTCAGTTTCTTCATCTTTTAAATTGGCTCAATAGCCCTGGCTGGTGTAGCTCAGTGGGTTGAGCGCGGGCTGAGAACCAAGGGGTAGTCAGTTCGAGTCCCAGTCAGGGCACATGCCTGGGTTGCAGACCAGGTCCCCAGTGGGGGGTCACGTGAGAGGCAACCACACATTGATGTTTTTCTAACTTTCTTTCTCCTTCTCTTCCCTTCTCTCTAAAAATAAATAAATAAAACCTTTAAAAATAAATAAATTGGCTCAACAGTATGTGCTTTCCAGAGTTGTGGTGAAGATAATGGGTGGCAGCCATTCTTACTCTCTCCCAAGTGTCTGCTCTGTGCTGTGCCAGGCTTTGTCATTTATTCCCAGTTTGGCCCCCAGGCCCAGGCAACCAGGGAGGCAGGAGCCCCTGCGTTTCAGAGGGCCCACTCTAACCCAGCCCTGTTGGGCCCTTGTCTGTGAACTGAGGGGCCAGAGAAGCCAGGAGGCCGTGCCAACCTAATGCCCACCTCCTCTCCCGTCTAGATCATGTCTGGGTACTCAGATCCTAGAGTCCCTTTCAAGGGACTAGCTTCCAGGGCCTGAATGAACCATTGCCTACTCCAGACCTGACTACCAGCGTGGATTCCTAGGCCTGAGAGCTGGCCAAGGGGCAGCTCTGTTCTGGGGCTGGGTGAATAGAGCTTGAACATGCGGACGGTGAGGCGGGGAGAGGATGGGAGAGGAGAAGGGCCTCCGATGCACTCTTATTCAGGGCCGACTTGCCCTTCCTAATCTTCACAAATGCCCAGGAAGGCAGGAATTATGAGCAGTGTTTTAGAGGTGAAGAAACTGAGGCCAAGACTAGAGGGGTGACTCCAGACTCGTTCCTTTTCTGGCCTCCGAAGTGGCAGTGCTTCATATCCACATGCCTTCCATCGGTTCTCTCATTTCACTCTCACAACCCCGTGATGTAAGCAATGTTATCACCCCACTTTTCAGATGAGGAAACTGGGGCACAGAGGGTTGAGGGACTTGCCCAAACTCACACAGCTTGTGTCAGATCTGAGAGTTGAACCTTGGCAGTCAAGCTTTTAGCTATATAGTGTTTGCTGTGTGTTACCATTATCATAGTTGTAACCCAGTTCCTTAATTTGGCTAGTAATCACTCTACCTCAATCTGTCTAAGGAATGGGACTCAGTAAGGGGGCTCTGAGTGCCCCCTGGTTGTAAAGCCAGGAAGAGGCAGAAATGTGATCTAAGCCGAGGAAGGGCCACATAGAAGGAGCTGGGGCACTGGAGTTCCACTCTGCTCCTCACCCTCTGCAGCCCCAGGGGAGCCAGGCAGGGCCCTAGGGCTGCTCAGAGAGAGGCCTCTCGGCCTGAGCTTGCAACTGTGCCCTCCTTCCCTGCCCGTGGCCTGAGAAGATGGCGCTTTCCCAGGCCAAAGCAGAGACAGCAGCCCCCCTCTCCCTGAAGGCCCAGCTGTGGAGCTGCTGACCAAGCTCCCACCAGCCCCGCCTCTCCTACACCCTGGCCAAGTTGCTGCTCTGTGGTCACCTGGACCCAATTTCCTCCTTCCTGCCTCCTCCCATCTCTGGGAAGCGCCCCTAGGCCGCCCTGCCAATTTTCAAAGGCTTCTCCCCCAGGAAGCCATTTCTGTCTTCTCCCCCACCCCCCACCCCAGGTCTCCTACCCCTACTTGGAACTCTCCAGCTCCTCTCCCTTCAGCCCCACACACAGAGAATCACTTGGACCATCAGCCCATTTTCCATTTGGTTCCTGGCTGAACACTGGGTCCCCCTGGCCAGACTGTGAATTCCCCTCCCGAGGGCGGTTATCACATAGTGTGCTTCCCTCTCCCCTCACAGTGCCTGGCAGGGAGGAGCCCAGAGCCAGGGTTGCCTGTGCTCCAGGAACTGAACCTTGGTGCTCAGAGGCCTGGAGCCAGCATCACTGTTCTTCAAATGCTTGAGGTCAACCTATGCCTGTTTTTAAGTGAAGAGACCCAGGGAGCTCAGGGAAGGGAACAGATTTGTTCAAGGTCACCCGGAGGTCAGGCCACGACTCAAACCCAGGCCTTCTGACTCTCAGCCCTGGCTTTTGACGCTCCACATGGATCAGTTTCTAATCCTCCCAGACCCTCTTTATCAGGCAGGAGACCAGAAGAGTTCCTGACAATGTGCTGTCAGAACCCAGGAGTTAATTCTGCCCCAAATGGCATATCTGGAAAATCTGCAAGGAGATTATTAGTCCAGCCTGCCTCCATCCATCCCCATTTCATAAATAAGCAAACTGAGACCCACAAAGCAGAAGGGATCTCTTCAAGATCACACAGAACTGGAGCTAGAGATATTAGATTCCACATCGAGTTCTTTGAAGAAGAATTAAGCATCAGCAACAGATTCATTCATTCAACAAAGATTTCTTTTCGGAAAGTCTAATAATGGCTGTGCTGGGTGCTGAAAATATAAGGGTTAAAAAGAACAGTTATAGCTAGGAGGGATATAAGGGGGCTTCTGGGTATAGGAAATGTTCAGTGTCAGAATGTTCTGTCTTAATCTGGGTACAATTACAGAGTGTGTGCAGTTTGTGAAAATTCACCAAGCTATATATTGGGTTGGCCAAAACGTCCATTTAGTTATTCCCATAAAATACAAGATACATTTTTCATTTTTACAATAACTTTATTGATTTGGATATTTTGAGTTGTTCCATATGGTAGAATGTTGGTTGTCCTCAATTAATGTCTCTATTTGATCACTATCAACTTCGACTGTTCTCCCTGACCCCCCATGCTCCTGACCATGGAGCATCATCCAGGGAGAAATCTATGGCGCAAAACTTCACGAACCACTTTTGACACATTCGCTCAGTCACAGAACCTTCTCCAGACACCGCACAAACCTTTGTATTTTAGTTGCGTTTTTACCTTTCTTGAAATAATAAAGCACAATATGCTGAAAATGTTGTGTATTTTCTTCTATGAAAATGGCGGCACAAAAATTCACCAATTTCAATGTTTTTTTTAAATGCATGCTGATATGACGGCTGTTACAGTACAATCCAATAAAATTGTTTCAAATGCAGTTAAAGACAACTAAGCACTACTAATAAACAAATAACAAAAACAAATAAACTTTTTGGCCAACCCAATATTTTGATGTGTATACTTTCCTGAATGTATATTTCAGTACAAAGTTTCTTTAAAAGGCAGTCACAAGCATTGAGCTCACAGAGTTACAGTATACTCGAGGAGATAAGATGTTAAAGAACTAATAACACAAATAATTATTTAATTACAAATGTGACAAATGCTACAAAGTAGAGGGCGCTATGGGCGTGGATGGGAGGATCTGATCTAGCGCAGGAGTAGTGGAGGAAGGCTTCTCAGATGAGGTGAGGTATAAACGGTAGAGAACAAGTAGGAATTCACAGAACAGGAATCATTCTCAATCCCTACCTCACACCACACAAAAATTAATTTAAGATGAATCATGGACCTAAATGTCAAAACTGACATTATAAAGCCTCTAGAAGAAAATATACAGAAATAGCTCCATGACATTGGGATAGGCAAAGATTTCTTAGGCATGAAAAGCACTAAACAGCCCTGGCTGGGTAGTACAGTTGGTTGGAACATTGTCCTGATACACCAAGGTTGTGGGTTCAATTTCCGGTGAGGGGCACATATAAGAATCAACCAAAGAATACATATAATAATTGGGCAACAGCTCACTTTTCTGTCTCCGTTCCTCTCTGTCAAACAAACAAACAAACAAACAAACAAACAAATGAATATTTTTTAAAGCTTTAAACTGCCCTGGCTGGTGTGGTTCAATGGACTGAGTGCTGCTCTGTGAACCAAAAGGTCACTGGTTCAATTCCCAGTCAGGGCACATGCCTGGATTGCAGGCCAGGTTCCCAGTTGGGGGTGTGTGAGAGGCAACCAATCGATGTATCTCTCTCATATTGATGTTTTTCTCTCTCCCTCCCTTCCCCTTTCTCTAAAAATAAATAAATAAAATCTTTTAAAAAATAGACAAAAAACTGTACTTGAAAAATAACTAAATTAAAAATATAAATACATTTAAAAAAATAAAATAAAATTTCCATCAACAAAAAAATAAAAAATAAAAATAAAAATAAAAAAGAGTTAAAAATTAAAAAAATAAAGAAAAAAACCCCCACCAAATTGCCACGGCTGGTGTGGCTCAGTTGGGTTGGAGCATCATCAACAGGGTGAAAGGTTGCCGGTTCAGTTCCCAGTCAGGGTGCATGTGAGAGGCAACCGGTCGATGTCTCTCTCTTGTATCCATATTTTTTCCCCTCTCTTTCTCCCTGCCAACCCCCTCTCTAAAAATAAATTTAAAAAAAATTTAAAATAGCACTAAACATAAAACGAAAGTATCAGGGGATGGTGAAAAGCATTCAAGCCAAAGAAAATAGTATGTGTGAAGGCCCAGAGGAAAGAAGGGACAAGGTGTGTTGGAAGAGCTGAGAAAATGCCAGAAGTGAAGGGAAGGCAGGGGGACAGTGAAGTCAGAGAAAGTCCATGAGGCAATGGGGCCTGGGGGACCAGATCACACAAGGCTTCATGGGTTGGATTAGAAGTTAGGGCTTTATCTTGATGGTACTAGGTAGTCAGAGAATGGTTTGAAGTGGAGGGAGTGGCAGGAGCAGAAATTGAAACAACTTCAACAGTTGAGGATAATGTGACCCAAATCTAGGTTTGCAAAATTGAGTATTACCTTCTTTTATGTTTTCCCAGGATAGTAAATATCTTTAATATATTAGTTACATTTCTGAATGCAAAGAAAAAAATATCTGGAAAAAGATGCCAAATTTTAACAATTATTTTATTTAGGAGTTTGGATTTTATTTCTGTTTATTCGGTTTTTAGTCTCTACTTCTTTATACCATCTTAGATGTTCCAAATACTCTATAAAGCACATTTATTACATTCATCAGAAAAGTAATAGTGCTCTGGCTGGTATAGCTCAGTAGACTGAGTGCCAGCCTGAGAACCAAAGGGTCATGGGTTTGATTCCCAGTCAGGGCACATTCCTGGATTGTGGGCCAGGTCCCCAGTAGGGGTTGTGCGAGAGGCAACCACACACTGATGTTTCTCTCTTCTTTCTCCCTGTCTTCCCCTCTCTCTAAAAATAAACAAATAAAATTTTTTAAAAAGAAAAGTACTAGTGAAGACTTAGTTTAGGATGTCAAAGTCACAATTACTTGAAAGCAATGTGAAATACATGATAACTTATTAGAGTATTACCTTCTTTGATAATACTTCAGGATTGCAAGGTGGTGCCTACACAGAAAGAACAAAAGGAAACACTCCCCTTTCTCCTTGCTCAGCAACAGGACAAGGCCAGGCTTGGATTCTGCTTCCTTGCAAATCAAGATGTAGTTTTACAACTTGAAAAGTCACTTCGTCCAGGTGCTAGGATGAGGTGGCGCATTGCAGGTGGGGACTTGGGCTGTGAGGCCCTGTTCTGCCAGGCCCAGCCCTGGGCTTAGAGGAGGTGGAGTCTCCCAACTCCCATCCACACCCAGCTCCTTCCGTAGCCCCACCCTTCACCTCTGTTCAGCTCCTGGACCTCCTCTCCCCTTTCTCTCTCTCCCTTGGAGAACGGAAGAGTCCCTGCCAGGAAGAAGGAGCCCAGAGGCAAGGAGTTTCCCACTTCCACTCCCACACATACCAGCAAACCCCAAACCAGAGCTGGAGTGGGACTCAAGCAACCAGCTCCCAGTATAGTCCCAGCTATCTCATCACTCAGGTCTCTTCCCTGCTAGGTACTCAAGAAAGGCACTGAAAGTGGCAACTCCATTCATTTCATTTATTGAGTGCTTGCTGCATGCCAGACTCTGGCTAGAATTCAGAAGGACATTTTTGTTCCTGCTCTCAGGGAACTAACTCTTGGGGGAGTGGGGGAAAGAGAATGCACCAACATTGCAAGTGCTTTATAAAGGTGCAAAGTGCAAGTGAGTATAGAAAGTGAGGCTGATTTCACTTGGGGAACAGAGTGTAATATCAAGGAAAATTTCTTCCAAGAAGTGACAATTGAACTGGGTCATAAAGAATAAGTAAGATTGACAGTAAGAAGTGCTCTCTATGGCAGAGGAAAGGTGTAAGAATTATAGTTACTCCTGAGAGTCTCAGCTACTGTGCTCAGTACCTTATCCCTCCAATGACTCTAGGTATTACAGTTATGCCCATTTTCCAGATGTGGTAACTGAGGCTTAGAGAAAGGAATTAATTTGTAAGTAATGAAACTGAAACTTGAACTGAGGTCTGTGTGTTTTTATGCTCTTAACCTCTACTACATACAGTGGCTTACACAAATGACATGTGTTGGAGAGGGGGGCAGGAGTTGAGGCTGGAAGGATGGAAGTAGTGGCCGGGTGGTGAAAGCCTTGATGGGCTTGGTGTGGGCTTTATCCAGAGAGCAGTGGGGAGCTATGGAAGGTCCATTAGTGAGGGGAGGGGTAAAGAAGGATGACACCCACAATTAGCCTTCTGTTATTAGAGGTCCCCTTTGAAGGAGGAGACATTACAGACTGAGAAACCTGTGTAGGAATGGTTGTAAAAATCCAAGCAAAAGATAGGAGTTGAGAGATGGAGAAGAAAGGGTGTGCTGAAACCAAGAAGAACCTGGGGACAGACTGGCTGTAACAGATGAAATAGGAGGAGTCAAAGTCAAAGATGATATCCCAGAATTGTGGCCCACGTGCTGCAGAAGGAAGCCCAACAATTTGGTCTTTAACAATAGAGTAGTCCCTCTTTATCTGCGGGGGGTTATGGTCCCAGACCCCCAGTGGATGCCTGAAGCCTCAGATTAGTACCGAAACCTGTATATGCTACATTTCTTCCTATACATACCTTCCAATGATAAAGTTTAACTTATAAGTTAGGCACAGTAAGATATGAACAATAATAATAAAATGGAACAATTATAACACTGTGCTGTAATGAAAGTTATGTGGTCTCTTTCTCTCAAAACATCTTATTGTACTATTATACTCACCTTTTCAGTTAAACACATTATTGCTTCTGTCTGGCATGCCCAAATTGCCAGCATCCTTGCTCTTCTGCTTTGGGGCAATTAGTAAGTAAAATAAGGGTTTCCTGAACACAAGTGCTGTGCTACCCTGACAGTTAATCTAACTGATGACAGAAGTGGCTACTAAGTGGCTACTAAGGGGCTAAGGAGGTGGCAGGAAGTGCATCCATGCGGGTACCTGTGCTGGGCAGGACAGAGCAGGACAGTGAGGGATGTCTTCACACTACTCAGAGTGGGGCATGATTGAAAACTTGTTTATTTCTGGAAACTTCTCTTTAATATTTTAAGACCTCAGGGTTGACCGCCAGTAACTGAAACTGCAGAAAGTGAAAAGGCAGGTGAGGGGGGACTACTATGTAGGGGGCATCCCCTGCCCTCCCCACGCTCACTCCATGTATGGCACCCTGTAAGACTCACTCCTGGAAGGTGCTTTGTTCTTCTCCAAATACTCCTGTGTATTCATCACCTGTCTGTGCATCCGTTCACCCAGTATGTGTGGAACACCTACTGTACAGCAGGTGTTCTGGGAACTGGAAAGAGGCAGGGAACAAGCTGACCTGACTCATTAGTGGGGTAATGATTACAGCTTGGGGTCTGGATTTGAATCCTGGTTCTGCAACTTCTTTGTACTAAGTTCTGACTCAGCCTCCAACTTGCTCTGACCTCAGGTAAGTTATTGAACCTCTTGTACTCTCAGTTTCTCGTATGTAAGATGGGGGATCTAACAGGACCTGCCAAAAGGATTAAGCAGGTTAGTTGATACATGCAAAGTCTCTGGCACTGGGGAAACATTTGGTCAGTGTCAGCTATTATTATTATTATAGGGTTCGCATTTTAATGATGAGACAGAGCCGATGATACAGTTAATTATTTAATCACAATAGTGATAAATACCCTATAGGAGCAACACAGTCTGGAGGTGAGGGCAGGCTCCCCAGAGCAGGGGATGGTCCTGCTGAGCTGGGCTAAGCTGAGTGAGTATGGGCTGGTCACTTAAAGCATGAGGTAGGGAGGGGAATTTGAGGCAGAGGGGTCTCTAAGTAGGCAGACCCTCTACCCTTAGGCAAAAGGAGGTGCAGGGAGGAGTGCACTTCTGTAACTTCCCCCCTTTGGAAGACAATGCCAAGAAGTAAGTCAGGCAAATACTCTGTCCCCATTTTCCAGAAAGAGCACTGAGGTCCAGAGGGGAACAGCTATGTTATTATTAGCTGGTCAGTGGCCAAGCCTCCTGGTGGATTCTCTGCGGATTCTCTGCCCCCACTGATCCAAAGGGACAAGCCTAAGAGGAGGCCTTTGTCTCTTTGCCTACTGGGGTGGGAGCAGCAGGAGCTGAAGCCCCAGCTGGCCACCAGCAGCTGTGGCGGCCAGAGCCACATTCCTTCCACTGCCAGCAGAGCAAGTCCAGGCCCATGGCAGGGGCTGGGAAGGGTTCTTTCTGTTCAGAAAAAAAAAAAAAAAAGCACTTCAGTCAACATTAAGTTTTTAAACAGACATAACTCCCAACTGTCTTCCCTAGGTCTGGGTCTCTCCAACTCCCCAGGGTAAGCCCCCAGGCAGCCAAGTTTCTGGGAAAGGGAGTGAGGCTTGGACTTGGAGTCCAAAGACTTTGTGATGAGTCCTGGCTCAGCTTCCAGTTTGCTGTGTGACCTCGAGCAGGTTACCAGCCCTCTCTGGGCCTGAGTGTCTTCTGCAAAACAGGGAAGGGAGGGTTGGATGACATCAGGTGGGGTGGGGAGCCCAGCAACCGGCTCTAGCCAGCTGCAGCAGCTTTACTGCCCTTCAGGTTTGAGGCATTGGGGCCTCAGGGGTCCGGAAGCTGGGGACAGGCAGCCTTTCATCTCTGCTGGCCCAGGGTCGCTGCAGGTTGGCAGGCCCCACATCCCGAGATCGCGTTTCAGGCTTGAAGGGGCCTTCCTGTGACCTCAGCCGGCCAGCCCTGCCCCTGCCCCCCTCCTCCCCATTCTCACCAGAGGGAAGCAGGCAGCATCCCGCCCAAGGTCACCAGCCAGCAAGTGGCTGTCCTTCGGCCTGCCCTTCCCTCCTACCCAAGGCAGCCCCCACCGGACTCCCACTGTAAAGCCTCAGGTCTCCTGGGCCATTAGGAATCTGCCAGGCGAGGCGTGGTCTTTTTCCTCTCTCTTGTTTCTTGGCTTGTTTTCCAGGTTCTCCAACAGCCGCCTCCTGCAAAAGCCTCCGGGTGCATGTACAGGAACATTTTTCTTTAAAAAAAAAAAGAGAGAGAGAGAGAGAAAGGAAAAGAAATATGCAACCACAGTTTGGGTAAAAAAGCAACCAATTCCTTAATCCTCCCCTGCAACCTCTGGTTCCTCAGCTGGGTAGGCTCCAGCCGCTGGGAAGGAAGGCCCTGCTGGGGTGAGAGGTCTGGGCTTGTCTCCTGGCCGCCCCCTCTTCTCCCGCCTCTGTTCTCCTTCAGGGTTTGGTCTGACTTCAGGAGCCAGAAGACAAGTTGCAGGGCTCGGCAGTGCTGAGAAAGCATGGGGGTGCTGAAGGGGTTGGCTGGGGCCTCCGTCCCTCTGCCCACTTGGCCACCTTCTAAGGAGGTTACAAGATCAGGATTTTTCACCCCTAACCCATTGCCTCTACTTCTGCTTTTATTCCTTTATTCTCCTGTCTTATGAATCATTGGTCCCTCTACTGCAAGTTTCCTAAGCACCATCTTCCATTTTGCTGCTTCATTGTCTAGTACGAGGCTTAGTTTCTTTTTGTGAAAGTCATACACTCCCACACTCCAAACCTGTATCCATTCAGACACCTCTGTAGGGTGGCACTCAATGTCCCTGTCACGTCTTGCTCTGTCTGAAGAACTCTTAATTATCTGTTGCAGCCCCAGTGCCTGGGTCAGTGCTTGAAACACAGTGGGTATCCGGTGTCTCCTGAATGAATGAATTCAAGCCATAAATAAGTCCCTGTAAATACTGTATTTAGAGTGATCTCATAAAAGGGACATTTGACTGTGGCGAATCCTGATTAAAACCATTTTGGGCCTTCCCGGCACCCTGAGAATGTAGTAACCTAGTGCAGTTCTCTATCCCCGACATTCTCCTCGCCTCAGCTCGCATCAAAGGATTTCCGCAGCTCCTCACCAGGTTTTCTCTTGCCCCTGGGCCTTTGCCGGTGGAATTCCTTGTGCCTGCCACACCCTCCTCCACCTTTCACCTGGTTGTCTCCCTCCGGCCTGTCGTCACCCTGCTAGATTACCCAATGCGCAGAGCAAGCAGCAAAGCAGGGGCGCTAAAAACATTTAAAAAAATACGAACCCCCCCCCTTCCCCTCTAAAGATAAATAAATAAAATCTTTAAAAAAAAATAATTCGATGTTTGATAATTAAAAAAAAAACACACATTGAAATAGTGTGCATGGGAAACTCAGAACTTTATTGGAGTTTCCTATTCTTATTTTATAGTTAGTATTGTTTTTATGTGGAATTTGTATATGGGCTGGGGTGGCAGTAGGTGACACAATCCAGATGTAGGCTGATCTTTAAGTGTCAGCCTACACATCAAATACTGTTCCAGGAAGGCTTCACTGAAGCCTGAGGAGGTCTAGGTATCTTTTTGGTAGTTTCAAAGCTGCTCTGGATTTTTCTTTAACAACAATATTTTTACTCCGCTTGTTGCTTCCCTCCCCACGCCTCCATACCCAATCTGTAAGCTCCCTGAGGGCCCGGGGTCTGGGATGGAACGAACCCCAGACGTTACTCTGTGGTCTTACTTTATTCAGTCCCTTTCGCAAGATCTGCACTACACATCATATTCTTTATTTCCCACATACCTCTGTCTGAGAAATGCCTACTCATTCTTCAAGACCCCGCACAAATGACCCCTCTCTGTAAACCTGCCCCAGTCCCCCAGGTAAGTTCTATGCTTCTGTGAGCTCACAGCTCCTGCTGCAATTGGTGTTTCCCTCTTCTTTTTTTTTTTGTAATTTGTATGTATGTGTATTCTCCCTCACCAGGTTGGGAGACACCAGAGGGTCAAGACGGGGTGGATTGGTCCCTGGTTCCCCAGTGCCCTGCACAGACCTGGCCAGAGCAGAGAGCCTTGTATCC
This sequence comes from Artibeus jamaicensis, assembly GCF_021234435.1. Classification (NCBI taxonomy): domain Eukaryota; kingdom Metazoa; phylum Chordata; class Mammalia; order Chiroptera; family Phyllostomidae; genus Artibeus; species Artibeus jamaicensis. The sequence continues at coordinate 14,598,610 of NW_026522057.1, forward strand.
TCATTAAATTAATAGACTAAAAGGTGTCATAAAGAAGGGAAAATTCAGGCAGAGTTTCGAAGGTAGGATGACAGAGGATAATGTGCACTTACGGAAGGCGTGGAGTCCGCGGAGATAAAAACAGATAATATTAATAATAATCATGACCAACTGTCACTGAGCACACCAACCGTAGTGTGGTGGGTGAGAGCAGAGACTATGCTCTGCCTCTTACTGGCTGTGTGACCTTAGGCAAGTTATGGAACGTCTGTGCCTCAGTTTCCTCACCTGTAAAATGAGGATAGCAATGGTATCTACCTCAGGAGGAACTGAATAGGCGAATACATCAAGGTGCTGCGAGCTGTGCCAGGCACACCTGGGCACGGCGTGTCTTTGCTGTCATTGTTATTATCTCCATTGCTGAGCACTTTGGTTGTGTTGGGGACTTTCATCCGACATCTTACTTAGTCCTCACAGCAGCCTGGAAGGCAGTGATTACTGTGTCCCTTCCCAAAGAAATGTGGCGTCAGCAGGCCACTCACTGGGTAAGTGGCAAGAATGGGATTTGAACCCTAGTCTCTCCGGCCAGCCGCCCACCAGTGTTCCTTGACTGTGGCACCTGCCTGCAGGAGGAGGGGGTGGAAGAGAAGATGGCACAGCGGGAAGGCAGGGAGGCTTCACCAAGCTGGGGCCTCAGGAGCAGAGCAGCAGGCATTTTTCTAGAGCTTTCATTTCCGTCTGCCTCTTCTGAGCAGGTGAAAAACCCCACAGAGGGCCCTTCACTGAATCCTCCCCCTATTCCCCCCCCCCCCCCAGTGCTGCCTCGTCCCCAAGCTGGGAGGGGGAAGGTCAGGCATGCAGCGTGGGGAATGCAAGGGAGGGGAGCGAGGAGGTGGGGGAGAATCATTCCAGATCCTTTCCCTCCAGCACCCGCCTCGTCCCCATCAAAGGCTCTCTGGGAGGAGAGAGCATTCCAGGTGGAAGGAATGGCAAATGCAAAGGCTGTGGATTAAGGATGTGGAGGCGGGGAAAGCCTTCAAGCTTGGCTAGAACTGAGGTTGGGGGGGCCCCCCTGGGATTGCTCAGTGGAGAAGAACTTGTTTGGGGAGGGAGGCGGGGGGGGGGAGAGAGAGTGAGTGAGAGGGTGGGGAGAGAGAATTGGGATCCCAGGAAGACCTGAGAAAGCTGGAGGAGGTGGGGTAGTGGCTGGAGACCATTCTGGACCTGGAGCACAGAGCTCTGTACTCTCCTCTCAGGGAGGGGTGGCATGGAGGGGTCAGGGTAATTCTTCTTGGTCCCTCACCCTAGAATCCCTTAACAGGTTTCACTGTGCCAGCTCTGTACCAGCCATTGGCTCATGGCTTTTTATGCATTCTCGTGTTTTCTTTCCAGCTCCACAAGATCAGTATTATTCATTCCATTTTGTAGATAAGGAAACTGAGGCTCAGCCACGTTATATAACTTAGTCAAGGTCACACACGGTGTAAAAGGAAGATCTTGGACTTGAACTCAGGACTCTTTTTCAGAGAAGGCCATTTTGCTTGTTATACTGGTTTGGGCTGCTTTCCCAGAGTGCTTGCCATCCCCATAGCAACAAGAAGAGGAACTCTTGTGCTGGCAGCACTTTGTAGTTTATGCAGGCCTTATTTTTTCTGCTCCTCACCACAGCTCCATAGACAGGGCTGTTGTCATCATCTCTACTTCATAGATGAGGAAACTGAGGCTGCGAGAGGGGGTGTGACTGGGTCAAGATTACAGAGCCATTAAGTGGTATAAGTGGGACTCAGACCCAGTTGTGGTAACTCCAAATATTTTTTATATCCCGGGTAGGGGAAGAGGGTTCGTTTCCTGCTTTTATCAGCCTCTGGGGACAGGGAATAGACAAGGGTTACTTTTTAGAATTGATGTGAAAGGAATAGGACTTGACTTTCAGAACCTGGTGATTTGCTACCACTGGTAGTGAGTAATTTCATCCCTCCAGGTGATAACTCCTTCAACAGAAGAGGGAGAGCTTGCCCTCAAGAACAACAAACCCCTCAGGTTCAAGGTTTGGTTTAAATTCCAGCTGTGCTGCTTCCTGGCTGGGTAGCTTTGGGCAAGCCACTTAACCTCTCTGTGTTTCCTTTAACTCATTTGTAAAATGGTGATAATAATATGGTCTAACTTGTAAGTCTGACTATGCAGAGTTGTGAGTTAATGAATATACAGCACGTAGCACATGGTTGGCATATACAATAGTAAGTGTTCAATGTTAGTGTTATTAATACTATATGATTAAATGTTAGTACTTATTAATACAATTAAAATGCACAGCACCACCCCCTCTGAAAGTGATTTGTCTATCTCTGTTGTCTAAAAGGAGAAACTAAGTCTCCTATTGCCAGACAACCTTCAAGCAAAGCCCCAGAATCCTATCTAGTACAGGTAGTAACTACGGATATCAATAATAATAACTACCGTTAACATAAAAAAAAACAACATTCAACAACTGCATACTATGTGCCAATCACTGTGCTAAGTGCTTCACATTTATTATCTCATTTAATCTTGGCAGCTCTGGCAAGTAGAGAGAGACAGTTATGATCTCCATTTTATGGATAAGGAAAACTGAGTCTGAGATAGTTGAAGTCATTTGCCCTGGGGTCACACTGCTAGGAAGTGGTATAATTCGGATTTGAATCCATCTTGCCTGGCTCTAAAGTCTCCCATGACAATTAAGGTTAACTGACCACTGGCCTAGTGTATAGACTCTTACATCAGCTCCCTCCCAAATGTATCTAACTGCTGGATATGTTGCCTCAGGTTCACCTTCCTTCTTGCTGGAAAGACCAAGCACCTTTTTATGGAGTGCCTTCTCTGTGCCAGAATGCTTAATATATATTTCCATATTGAACCCTCACCCCTGCCTTATGACCCCCTATCATTATGCCCATTTTTTTGAACAGTAGCTGAGGCACAGAGGTGTGGTGGCTGCTCAAGGTCACACAGTCCAAGATAAGGTGGTAGAGCCAAGATTCAAATCCAGATGGGTTGGCCTCAGAGCTCACATTCTTTCAGGTACTATCAGAAAAGTACAGAGACCCTTGGAGAATAGCCCCACCTTCCAAGCCAGGCTCTCTCCCCTGTAACTCATTTGTTTAGGCCCCAGAGAGCTTTGCCTTCCCTCCCCATTGCCATTACCTCTGTTGGCCTAGAGGCCTTCCACACCTTCTTCCTTGGCCTGCAGCATTTCTCTCAACTACTTGCTGCCTAGTTAACCCCACTCGCCGACTCATCCACCAACCACATCACTTCTTCAGGAAGCTTCCTGTGACTCTACCTCAGCCTCTGACATTCTCTCTGATAAACACATTGTACTTTTCCTTCTTATTCCTTGTTACAGTTTCTAACTTTTTTAACTCAACTGATCACTTGTTTAACAAGTTACTCCCTCATCAAACTCTAAGCTTCATGAGGGTCCTAGTCTGTTTCTCTCAGCATCGTAGCTACACTACTGGAAGGTGGCTGTGCATATGATTGATGCTTAATATTTTATTGAATAGAGGAATTCGTGAATGAATAAATAGCTACTAGACACTTTACACACATGCCTCATTAATTCCATGGTTAACTCATTGAATCCTCACAACTACCCTGTTCTCCATTTTAGAAAAGATATAGAGCCCTGGCTGGTGTGGCTCAGTGGATTGAGGGCTGGACTGTGAGGCAAAGGGTCACCAGTTTGATTCCCAGTCAGGGCACATGCTGGGTTGTGGGCCAAGTCCCTAGTAGGAGGTGTGCAAGATGCACCCACACATTGATGTTTCTCTCTTTCTCCCTCCCTTCCCCTCTCTCTCTCTAAAAAAAAAAAAGATGTAGGTGAGGCTGAGAGAGTTAGTGGTGGAGCTTGGATTCACTCTCAGGTCAGTCTGACCCCTGAAGCCTCTGCACAGCACCTGCCACCTTCCAGCACCCAATGGCCACAGACAAGATTTAAACAGTAATTGGTTGTCAGACCTCGTGCCTGGTGACTCAGCCAGCACTGGGGCCATGGACATTACCTATTTGGTGGTCTCTGCCCCTTTAAAGCCTTAGCTGGCTGCTTCTTTTCCCACTCCCTCCTTGACTTCCTTTTTTGCCAGAACAGAAAAACAACTAGAAATTACAACCAAGGCAGGCCTTCTGGGAATAACAAGCGTGAAGTGAAGAGCTCTGTTCTGAACTCAGACAGACCTGGATTTAAGCCCTCCGTACGGAGCCTGCCCTATTGAGGGCCCACAATGGTGTCACTGCCCCTCTTGGAGCTTCTGTGTCCTCCTTTGGGATTCTGTCTGGTTGCTGACCCACCTGTCAACTCTTACTCACTTCCTGATTCCTAGGATACCAGAAATAGCTCAGGCGCACCCTGAGAGTCACTTTTCTCCTGAAACCTTAGTGATTAACAATAGCTGGGGGGTGGCCTGTGCCTGTCTATGGCGACCTGAGAGATGAGAAACTGGCCTGGCACCCTCAAGACCCTCTCTGGAATGCTAAGGGGTCAGGGAAGGGAAGTCTTTCCCAGGGCACACCAGGCCTGGAAGGGAGGCATTAAAGAATGGAAGCCAAAAGATACAGGTTTGAGTCTCAGGGTTGTTTCAAATTCCCTGGGTGACCCGGGTTAAGTCAGCTTTCTCTTCTGGAAAACGAGCACTGTCTGCCTTGCGAAGTTGCTCTAGAGAGCTAAGTGAGGTGTCTTTGCTCATTTGTGAATGCCACCTTGATATCCAGCTCAAAGGTGCTTCCTTTGAGACTCACTGGGTCTCTTATAATCACGATCCATACACCCACTCATGCATAAATCTCCATCAAACACTCCAGGGCATGAGGCAGATAGAACTGCTCCTATTTTGCAGGACAAACGGAGACCCAGATAAACTCAGAGTAGTATGAAGCCGCAGAGTGAGGTAGGGGGCTGAACCAAGGTCCAGCTCATCTGACCCTGGTCTTTCAAAACCACCTCCCATATTGGATCCTTCAGCGGCGAGTTCGGCTTCTAGCAGGTGACTCACTCTCTCCACCTTACTTTCGGCCAGGCCTGAGATCCGGAGGGAAGGGACGAATCTATCGGCAATTTGAGGGGTGTCCACAGTAAGTTAATGTCTTTTGCCCCTCCCCTCCACGAAAAATACTGGTTTTTTCGACTCTAAGAACAAGAGTTCTCCTTTCACTACACTTTAAATGAATTTTTAAGCTTTGTTAGGTGGAATGTCCCTACTTTGTATTTAGGAGTTGGTTTAGTTTAATCTCCTCCCCTACTTCACTTGGTTGCCACCCTCCACACCCCGGCTGTTTACTCCGATTGCGGAAGTAGCTCGGGTGGAGCTCCCGGGACAGTACCCTGGAGTACGTCTTTTGCGTATCTATTTAACTGGCATTCCATTCAGACCAATGAAATGCCCGAAAGCCCAAGGCGGGTGGGGCAGAGGGCCAATCAGGGTCTTTGGCGGGGTGTGGCTGCGTCCTGGGGCGGGGAATCACGTAATGGCGGACACGGGCCGGCTGACCACGGCTGGGGGTGTAGCGCACTGACTGGGGTCCGGCAGTGTGGCAGCCCTTGCGGCGGCCAGTGGGAACAGACCCGGGCGAAGAAGGGTGGCTAGCGGGTTCTTCTGTCGCTGAGTGCGACTGCGCGAGACCAGGTGAGCAACAAGTCTCCGCTGGCGGGCCCTTCTGTGAGGCACTGGGCCCGGCGGGGCCGCTCCTCCCGAGCCGCTCGGGTCTTGAGGGTGTGGGCACCTCGTCTCCTGCTACCGATTGGTAGAGGCTGGGTGAGCGGTCTGCGTGGTGTGGCGTCTTACTTTCTACTCCTCTCCCCTGGAAGGAGGTGTGCAGGAGATCCCCTCGGGGACTGGAGGGGCCCACGAGTCCGTCATGTTTCGAAAGTGCCCTAACTTGACCTAGCTCTGCCACCAACTCGCTGTGTGACCTTGGGCAAGTCACTTCCCTCTCTGGACTTCTGTTTCCCCTTTTGTAAAGAGGAGGCTTTGCAGGCAGATTGCACCTGGGTTGGATTCCAGATGTTGTATGAGATCTTGGGCAAGTTCTTCCGCAGGCGGAGCCTCAGTTTCCATCTACAGGCCAGGGAATGGAGGTTGCTCTTTGACACTGCTGACCTAAGTTGCCAAGTGTGTACCTCTGTGTACAGGATGGGACCGCAGAGTAATTTGGAGGTACCTGTGTGTTCAGGATGGTATTGCAGAATAAGGAGAGTTGGCTAAAGGGTCTTTTTGACGAAGGCTTTGGAGGTACCCCAGACTATGATGGAGTTATGTCTTGGTCCTGCAGGATCCTAGAGCCTCTGAGATGGGGAAGTTTTATATAGTTCTCCATAAAAACAGAAGAGGAAGGAATCCTTGTAGCCTCTTGGGGCCATGCTTGAAATTTAGGCCCAAAAGAATGCAGGAGGGTAAGGAGGAGGAAGGAGAACATTTATGGGACTCCTACTGTGTGCCAGACCTTGTTGAGGCATATGTCCTTATTTTTTACAGCTACCCTTGAGAATTCACACATAAGAAAACTAAGTTAGGGAGTTAAGTAACTTGCTCAAGGTCAGCCTGTAAGGTGCAGAACTTACCAAGGTGTTTCCTTTGAGACTCGCCAGGTAAGGGGGAATTCTCTGCCCACTTGTAAGAAGTTTGCTTTGTCATAAATTCGGTGAGGGGTCTGCTCCTAGACACTTCTGGGAGACAGGCAGGGTCTTGATCCCCTTTGTTCAGTCTGTGAGTTGGAAAGGATCATTTCTAACTTGTAGAAGTCACTTTGAAGTGTGCTAGAACTTCAGAGAGTTCAGTTTGAATCCTGGCTGGGTGGCCTAGGGTAGAAAGTTCACCAACTGTCATTGGTGTGTAAACTTGACGCTTGGTTCAGAATGATGCCAGCCCAGTAACTTTTTCTCCTTCCTATGATAGGCTAAGTTTCTGAGGGGATGGGAGAGAAATGTCCCATTTGTTCAAATTTCTTTGGATTCCTAAAGTTTCAATAGCCCGCATCCGACTAAGCATGTTTCTTTGTGCTCTCTGTTGCTACCTCTAGTTTAGTGAAGATTCTGGACCTGGATTGTGAGTAGTTGTGTACAATAAATTACAGCCCTTAATTTTTCCAAACCTTGGAGCTTTTGGTTAATTAAAATGGTAGGACCGTCATTGTATATTGTTCTGATATGTTAGTGGAAGGGAAGAAAATTGGAAGAGGAAGTTGCTAAGAAAGAGGGCGTTTCTTAGCAGTGGAGCCAATATGTATTTCTTTGTTTGAAATTCTAAAACCAGAAAGCAGCAACTGAAGGAGGAAGGAAGGAAACTCGTCTTCCTGTTCAGATATATTTAAGAGCTGTCCCTGTTGCTGGCTCTGTCCAGGCTCGGCTTTTACAGAAGTAGTCAATTGTAATTTGTTCACTGTTCGGAAATTATAATCTGGAATAAAATAATTTAAAATCTTAAACCCTCTGAAATAAACTTAAGAAAAATTAGAACATTTTACTGGATATATTACTTACCAGTGGATGATTGTTTTTCTTGACATAATTAACTAGTTGCAGTCTTTGGGTCTGTTTTAACTGTGATTTAAATTAGTGCATTTTAACCTAAGAGGAATTGGGTGATGCCAATGTCACCATCACTTGAAAAACACGTAATGGTGTGTTAGGTTATTGATATTTGTTAAAAGTCTTTTTAATGCTTTATTTTATAGGACCGTGTAATGTGGATAGTTGTTAAGACATTGAATTTATTGCATGTGAAGATCTACCTTTATTTTCAATATTGGTTATATTTTCTGTATAAGGTTTAGTTTTAATTAGTGTTATACCAGTTCACAGTACCTTGTGAGCCCCCCCCCAAAAAAAAAGTTCTTGGAGCTGTGGGTGTTTCTGAATTTAGAATTTTTTTGGATTTTAGAAATGAAATATAGTGCATGTACTGTGGTTATATAACATCCCAGAGAGGTCAGGGCAGCACTTTGTAATCAAACTCTTTTCTTTAGCAAAATGTCAGCATTTTCATATCAACTGGGACAAATAAAAACTATTAAGTAGCCTCATGTCATTTCACATCAGGTTTTGTTGTTAAGTGAATAATGAAAAACTTGTTTTTTGCAGCCTTTTGGATTTTGGAGTGGAAGTTAAAGGGTTGTGGACGCCTATGGGTAAAATGTATATGATGACAAGAACAATGGCAAGGATTGTAAACTGAGCTAATTTCAGAGTGACGGGTCCTAAAAACATTGTTACATGGAAGAGATATTTTTTGTTTCTTTCAGTCTTATTTTAATTAATATGTACCAATTTGCATTTTTCTTAAGTATCAAAATTTACCTTTTAATACCCTCATTTTGATTTATTTATTTATCTTAGAGGGAAAGAAGAGAGAGGGAGAGAATCGCAACCATCCCTGGCCGGTTCTTGTTCCCAGGCCCGCGCTCAATCCACTGAGCTACACCAGCCAGGGCTGGTTCCTGTTTTAGATGCTAGACACTTGACTGATACTCTGTACCCCCCCCTTTTTTTTAAAGATTTTATTTATTTATTTTTAGACAGAAGGGAAGGGAGGGAGAAAGAGAGGGAGAGAAACATCAGTGTGTGGTTGCCTATCACATGCCCCCAGTTGGGGACCTGGCCTGCAACCCAGGCATGTGCTCTGACTGGGAATCAAACTGGCAACCCCCTTGGTTCTCAGGCCGGGGATCAATCTACTGAGCCACACCAGCCAGGACTATACCCCTCTTTTTTAAAGAGTAACTTACAGTGTCTGTGCTCCTCTTTATGTAACAATTAACAGAATTATATCTTTTTCCATATAGTTAAGAGAAAGATTCATCAGGTGAGGATCTGGAGATATCATGTTTACAGAATTTAAAGCTGATGTTCCATTCAAGGTGGTGTTTAGTAAGACATCACAGCTGAATGGGATTTATGTCAGAAAGTTTTGTTTTTAATTTATGAAGCCTCCATAATCTGCACATCTTGAAAAGGAGTTTACTAAATATGTTTAATATTTTAGAGTATTTTTATTTTAAGCATATGCTATATGAGAAACTTGAGTTTACTAGCCTTATGAATTTGGGTGATTTTTAAAAAGACTTTATTTATTTATTTTTAGAGAGGGGAAGGGAGGGAGAAAGAGAGGGAGAGAAACATCAGGGTGTGGTTGCCTTTTGTGTGTCCCTTTCTGAGGACCTGGCCCACAACCTAGGCATGTACCCTGTCTGGAAATTGAACCAGCAACCCATTGGTTCACAGGCCAGGACTCAATCCACTGAGCCGTGCTAGCCAGGGTGAAGGACCTCTTAAATTTACAAAGACTCAGTATACTCTTTACTTTTCTTAGACACTCTAACTATAGACTGAGGTGACTGGTATTGTTGGAGATTAAAGAATTCTTATTATTTAAATTTACTGATTTTAGATAGAGAGTAAGGAAGAGAGAAAGAGAGGGGAACATTGATTTGTTGTTCCATTAATTATTTATGTATTCATTGGTTGCTTTTTTTTTTTGGTATGTCCCCCGACTGGGGATTGAACCCCCAACCCTGGTGTATTGGGACAGTGCTATAACCAGTTGTGATACCTGGCCAGGGCTAAAGAATTCTTTCTAAGAGAAGCTCCATGACAGCATGAATTTGAGAGATTCTGGACTTTTTTGTTTAATATATATTTTCTAAAGATTTTATTTATCTTTAGAGGGGAAGGGAAGGAGAGAGGGAGAGAAATACCAATGTAAGGTTGCTTCTCATGCATTCCCTGCTGGGAACTGGCCTGCAACCCAGGCACGTGTCCTGACCGGAAATTGAACCGCGATTCTTTGGTTTGCAGGCCCGCGCTCAATCCAAGATTCTGGACTTTTAAGATACCGCATGGCCACTTGATTGAGGGTTTCAATTTATCCCCCTACTTGGGTGTCTCCACAATTCCTGAGAATAGTACTGTCACTGTCTAGAAGATAGAAGGGGCGCAGACAGGTGTATCAGGAGTTGCAGGTGGAATTGGTATATGATTGGACTAGGGAATAGGAGCAATTCTTATCCAGATTACTCCCTTTTCTTCTATTTCATAAGCACAGATAATATTGTAAAAGGATTACAAATTAGGGGACTAACATTCTATTCCAAGTCTGTTGTGATTGTGGATAAGTTCTTCAAGACAGGAACTGTGTCTTATACTTCGTTTTTATTCTGTAATAAAGGTCAGGGCACCAAATGTGTCTTTCATCAGAATTTACCATTTGAAAATATTCATATCTGGCCCTGGCTGATGTGGGTCAGTGGATGAGTGCCAGCCTGCGAAGCAAAGGGTCCCAGGTTTGGTTCCCAGTCTAGGGCACATGCCTGGGTTGTGGGCCAGGTCCCCAGTGGTGGTGCATGAGAGGTAACCACACATTGATGTTTCTCTCCCTCTCTCTCTCCCTCCCGTCCCCTTTCTGAAAATGAATAAATAAAATCGTTAAAAAAGAAAATAAAGTGGCTTAAAAAAATTTGTATCTGGCCTGGGAGCTTCGATGTCAGTGCACAGCCAGGGTTGAGAACCACTGACATAAGCACATTGTAGGTGCTCAGCAAATACGTATTGATTAATTTACTGTTGGTCCTGGCATGAATTGGGTAGAGTGGAAGAGGTCCCAGGTTTTTTGATAAAATAAAGTAGCTTTCCCAGATACCAGCACACATCTAACAGGTGGCAGATCTGGACCGTGGTCAGTGCATTCCTAGCTACTCTGCCAGCATCACCACCGTGATTTTGTGACCTAGGCAGGATTAGTTTGTGTCAACAGGCAGCTTAAAGTTTTGTTTACTTCTTGGGTGGTGGCCTTGCTGACTAAGATCTATTAGGGTGACAATTGCAGAACTAAGAATAGGTAGAAGTGCAAAAATTGTTGGGAATTTGGGTGAGGGAGGTGGACTGCTGGACACCAGTGATGCCAAGGGAAGAAATATGGAAAGTTGTCATTTGACTGGGTCTCATGATAAAGTGCCTGGAACATAATTGGTGTTCCATAGCTTTTTGTTGACTGAAGAAATGAATTACTGTTTATTTGGAAAGAGGTGTGTATAAGCTGTGAAATAAGATGCTTCCTACTCATCCTTCAGAATTGAGTTAAGATGTCATCTATCCCATGAAGCATTCCCAGGAAAAGTTAAGTGAGTCCCTTGTATATTTTCTCCTTCTATAAATCATTTATCAGATCATCAGATTTGATAGCAGATAAATTACAAAACTCTTCCCCCTGCCTGCCTATGAGTTCCTTAAGGGCCAGACTATGTATATTGGTTTATTTTTGTATGGTTGGTATTCAGCATGCAATAAAAGATGTAACAGATGCTAAATTTGGCCTGTCTTCTTCATTCTTGTAGTCTTCTCTTTCTTCCAATTCATGGGCTTTTTGGTTCAAATCAGTGAACATTTATTATTCTGAGAGGTAGGTCTTTCTTGGACCTTGAGATAGAGTTTTTCAACCTTGGCATTATTGACATTTTGGGACAGATAATTCTGTAACTGTGGAGGGCTTTCCTGTGCATATTCTAGCATGTTTAGCAGCATTCCTGGTCTCTACTACCCACTACTTGTGACAGCAAAAATGTCTTTAGATATTGTCAAATGTCCCTTGGAGGGCAAAATTGCCCCCTCTTTAGAATTACTAAACCAAGGGTAGGGTAGTGTATAGTCATAAAGGGAAGTGAGTATAAAGTCCTCAGCTGCATACTCCTTATATTCCTTCTGTTTATACAGTCTCTTGTCTCTGACTTTTGGCTAAGAAAGAAAAAAGAGAGAAATCAGGAGGTGACAACTTTACAGTAGCCCTATTTTATTCTGTGCAAATTTTAAAATTTGGTTTAAATATTAGAGCAGTATAGATAGTTGAATTATTTATGCAGACAGGTCTTTGTAAGATCAGTTTCTACTACTGATTAGATGGAGTAAAGAACTACTAGAATAATTACTCCCTTGCATAAAAGACTTCTTCAGAAAAGCTTATAGCTGAGAAGTTTAATACCTGAAGAATAACCAGCATTGGTTTTATAGAGAACTTGCCAGCAGTTGTCAGGATTCTTTGCTGATGTTTGAATTTCATGGCTAAAATATACTTTTTGATGTCCCTGCATACTTTATAACTTACAAACACATTTAGCCAGTGGGCATGTTTTTCTAAGCTCAGTATTTTTTGTGATAGGTAGATTGTTCAAGGCAGGGTCCTTGGTCCTTTTGGGCATTCATAAAGTGATGATAAGTTAGTTCTAACATTTGAGGACTTCGCTGTCCTTTGGCCAACCCTCCACAAATAACATTATAATCATTCATGTCTTAGTAATCATTAAAATGAAGTTGAATAAATGTTTCTTTTTCTTGTTCCCTTAGAAGTTATGAATGGTACTCTAGAAAATTCAAATGTATAGTTATGAATGGTATCTCAGAATAGTTACCATTTATGCAAATGAAGCACTCTTCTTAACTTAGAAACCAAACAGAATTGAATTAGAAAGAAAGAATTGAATAGAAACAAGAATTGTTGAATGCTTGAAGAGGAAATAATGTTCAGATATAGAAGTATCTTAAAAAAATTTGCTCTTCATCATGATTTCCGCATACTAATAAAGAAAAACAGTTTGAGATTGATGGGAATGGCTATTAAGCTTTGCCTCTGATATTATTTTTCAAGCTGTTATTCTTTTTTGGTAAAATATTAAAAAGCCTGAGATAGTATCTTAGTTCTAAGATTAATTCCGGTTGAACAGAAGTAAGTTTTTTAGTTTTAGAATATAGAAGATCTTTTGGGAAGAAGCAGTGGTTCAACTTAGTTCAAATTTGAGTGAATACATGCATGTTTATGCACATATACATACTTACACATATAAATGATAGTGACACTTAAATTTTGTAATTGATATAGTAAAGTAACAAGAGCAGTTCTCTTACTCTCAAGCATTTAGAATTGAGACCTTTTTCTCCCCTGATAATGCCATTGTTCAACTTTCTCTCAAATCATATCTTGAAAAACTGCTTAACTGTGTAAAAGAAGGTCCTATGTCATGCTCATGGATGTTCCTGTCTATAGTTGAGAACTGTAAGTAAATTTCCCTTTGTAAGAATATTCATAGTCTTTTTTTTAAGTTAAATTGTTTTCTCTTTTTTAAGATTTTATTTATTTACTTTTAGAAGAGAAGGGAAGGAGAAAGAGAGGGAGAGAAACATTAATGTGTGGTTGCCGCTGCTCATGTGGCCCCCACTGGGGAACTGGCCTGCTACCCAGGCATGTGCCCTGACGGGGAATCGAACCACGATCTTTTGGTTCGCAGGCCCGTGCTCAACCCATTGAGCTACACCAGCTAGGGCTTTCTTTATTTTTAAAGCTCCTTCAGACCTGGCTGGTGTGGCTGGGTGGATTGAGTGAGTGCCTGCCTGCGAACCAAAGGGTCAAATATGGTCAGTCCTTAGCATTTGAAATAAATTGTTAGTAGTTACATTTTATAAATAATCAGGCTCAGAGGGGTCAAGTAACTTCCCTGAAGTCACTCAGCTAATAATGGATTTGATACTGAATCCTGTCTTTTTTAATGACTTTTTTTTAAAAGATTTTATTTACTTATTTTTAGAGAGAGGGGAAGGGAAGGAAAAAGAGAGGGAGAGAAGCATTTTTTTGTGGTTGCCTCCCATGCTCCCACCACCAGGGATCTTGCCTGCAACCCAGGCACGTGCCCTGACTGGGAATCAAACCAGCGACCATTTGGTTTGCAGGCCAGCACTCAGTCCACTGAGCCATACCAGCCAGTGCATTAATGAAATGTTTTAAAGTTAAAATTTACATATGGTGAAATCCATAGAAATGCAAGTATATAATTCGATCAGTTTTGACAAATGGAAACACATGCGTAGCCCACACCCCAATCAAGAGATAGAACATTTCTATAACCCTTCAAAGTTTCATCACACTCCCTTCCAGTCAGTCCCCCTGTCTTATAGGCAACCAGTGTTCTCATTTCTATCTTCACATATTAATTCTACCAGTTACTGACTCACATAGTATGTACTCTTTTATGTCTGAATTCTTCTGTTCAACGTGAAGTTTTTGAGATTAATCCACATTGATGTATATATCAGTATAAACCCAAGTCTTTTGATACATGTGTAGAGTTTTCCAATGGACGGTAGCTTCTGATTTGCTTATTCTTACATCATATCTTTTTTTTTTTGCTTTGGTATCTACATGTAATTTACTTCCCTTTTCTGGCATCTTAGATTTATTTGTTTTAAAAATCTCTTTGAAATTGCAAGAGTAATACATGCTCATTGCAACAAATTACACAATCAAAAGTGAATAAAGAATGAAAGTCTCCTTAGATTTATTTTTATTTCTACCTTTTTCCAATTATGAAAATGAGTACTCTTTGTAAAGAAGAAAAAATCATATTAAAAAATATGAAGCAGAGAATAAGAATCACCTGTAATCCCACCAGTTAGCATTTTGATATATTTTCTTCTTTCTCTGCACTTTGTTTACCATAGCTAAGACCACAGTTTAGAAACTTTTAGGCTTCTTGTATTAGATTTGTCACATCCTCATTAATCAGTTCTTATTTCAATGTTTATGCTTGTGACCACCCTAAATCTGAGTAGCTGGCAGTAACCTTGACTGGGTTAGCCTTGTCAGACAGCATTTTTGAATATTCAACTGTACAGTCCTTTATCACTAACCTCATTCTCGTATATCTAACACCCAACATTTCTTGCAGAGTAGGGGGTGCTATAATTCCGTGGTTATGAGTGTAGATTCTGGAGTCTATCCATCTGGGTTTAATTGTTGGCTTCTCCCCTTACCAGCTCAGTATATATACCCTTGGACAATAACTCTTAACCTTTGCTTTCTCATCTGTAAAATGGGGACCGATCTTAATTTTACTATAAAACATAGAGCATATCTCAAAGGGTATTGGAAGGGTTAAATGGCACCATTACTTAGTCCAGTGCTCAATAAAACTTAACAGTTGTTGTTTAAAATTAAGAAATGGCATAGTTGGTCCCATAAAATTTTGGTCTGTCACCCTGGCTGGTGTGGCTCAGTGGATTGAGCTCGGCCTGCAAACCGAAAGGTCGCTGGTTCAATTCCTAGTCAGGGCACATGCCAGGGATGGGTGCCAGGTCCCCAGTCGGGGCCCAGTGAAGGGCAACGAAGTGATGTATCTCTCACAGGTTGATGTTTTTCTCTCTCTCTCTCCCTCCCTTCCCCTCTCTCTAATACTAAATAAATAAAATCTTAAAAAATTTGTCTGTTTAGCCTAAAATTTTACTGCTTAGAAAGGGATGAAAATGTCAAATTCAACATTTAGGGCTATGTTTCCCAAAATTCTTAATTTCTTTTAGAAGTTTCTTATGGAAATGTTACCTGTGAATTTATCTAGACTATCTTTGAATTATTTTTTTTATATTCTATAATTCACATCTGAATAATGAGTTTTAGTACTTTATTTACTGGATTGGGTAGTAAACTAGTATTTTTCTTATTGGTCCTAATAAAAGCAGTAGCTGCTGGGTAGTAGGTGTATATTGTGTGCCACGCAGTGTGTATGTATGGATATGTATCTATCCATCCTTCAAATTAGTCATTATTTACAAATGAGAAAAGTGAGGCTCAGAGAAATGCAGTAATGTGCCCAAGGTCACACAACTGTGCCTACTGGACTAGGATTCAAAACCAGTCAGCTTCTTCCCTTCTTTTCTTCTTTTCCCCTTCTTCCTTCCTTTTTTTAAAAATAAAACTTTTGTCGCCCTGGCTGGTGTGGCTCGGTGGACTGAGTGCCAGCCTGGGAACCAAAGGGTCACTGGTTCCGTTCCCAGTCGGGGCACATGCCTGGGTTGCAGGCCAGTTCCCCAAGTAGGGGGCACTTTAAGAAGCAACTACACGTTGGTGTTTCTCTCCCTCTCTTTCTCCTTCCCTTCCCCTTCTCTAAAAATAAATAAAATCTTTAAAAAAAAAAATAAATAAATAAAATAAAATAAAACTTTTGTCTTAACACCTCTTGTCTTTTTCATTTTTAAAACCTGGGCTTAAATTTCTTAAAAAAATACACTTATTTATTTATTTATTTATTTATTTATTAATCTTTAGAGGGGAAGGGAAGGAGAGAGGGAGAGAAATATCAGTGTATGGTTGCCTCTTGTGCATCCCCTGCTGGGAACTGGCCTGCAACGCAGGTATGTGCCCTGACTGGGAATCGAACTGCCATCCTTTAGTTCACAGGCCCTCACTCAATCCACTGAGCTACACCAGCCAGGCAAAAAAATATACTTTTATTTTTTTTAAAAAAGCGAACTAAGTCAGAAAAAGCTAACAACTGTATGATTCCATTCATATGTGGGATACAAAACAGAAACTCATAGACACAGACAACAGTATGGTGGTTACAAGAAGGAAGGGGGTTGGGGAGTAGTGGGTAGTAAATGGTCATGGGGGCTAAATATGTGGTTGTGGTGGAAGATGTTTTGACTTTGGATGGTGGGCACACAATACAATGTATAGATCGTGTATCATAGAAAGGTACACTTGAAACCTACATGATCCTATTAACCACTGTCACCCCAGTAAATTTAATGAAAAATAAAACAAAATGTACTTTATTGTTTTGTTAGACTTTTGGTTTATAAGTTCTAAGATTTGATGCAGTCTCTATTTACTATTTCACACCCTCTAAGTTTCATATTAAAGTGTCTTTTATATAACTCTCTTTAAAAACAATCTGTATGCATGCAGAAGTTCCTCTGTCCTTTGGTCTTTCTGGATACCTTTCTAGGTCTTATCTATTTTACCTTATTTTGTGCTGTGATGACCACAGCTGCACATTCTATTCTAGGTACAGATACACTTTGGTTTGTACAAGGGCAGGATAATGTGTTCTATGTTTCCAAAGCTTTCGTAATAACAGCCAGCATTTTGTTGCCTTTTTGTAGCTGTATTCAGGATAAGTCCAGGGACTCGGAAACCCTTTTCTTATAACAGGTAGCTTTAGAGCTCATCTGATAATTATAGTTTGGACTATTTTTCTATGTGCATTACCTTATTTTTGTCTACATGGAAGCGGTTTTCCACGTTTCTCAACATGCAACTTTGTACCATCATATTTTTAACTATTGCTATGGAGTTATCTGTAAACTGAGAAGATTTCTCTAGTTTTTTTCTAGATAATTTCTTAAAATGTTACTTGTGATAAGTTTCATTCAGCATTAATCCCTGGAGGATCCCTTTGTTTATACAAATTTGTCTATGCCCTGGCTGGTGTGGCTCAGTGGATTGTCGGCCTGTGAACCACAAAGGGTTGCCAGTTCGATTCCCAGTCAGTGCACATGTCTGGGTTGAGGGCCAGGTCCCCAGTAGGGGGCTCATGAGAGGCAACCACACATTGATGTTTCTCTCCCTCTCTTTAAAAATAAATAAATACGTAAAATTAAAAAAAAAATCTTTATCTAGAGAAAGGACTATAATAGAACTTTCTTATTTCTGTCTCTAAATGAATTTTCTGGAGGAAAAATTAGCCTTCTTAAGTTGTATTTGCTGTTTTTACTAGCCTTTGGAAGAGTTTTTTCTTCTTTTTTTTTTTTCTTTAATTTTTTTTTATTGATTATGCTGTTACAGTTGTTCTATTCCCCCTTTATTTCCCTCCACCCTACCCCTCATCCCCACCATTACCCCCCCTTTAGTTTATGACCATGTGTCTCAAGTCCTTTAGATTCTATATTTCCCATGCTATTCTTGCCCCCCCCCATCTATTTTCTATCTACTGTCTATGCTACTTATTTTCTGTACCTTCTCCCCCCTTCTCCTCCTCCTACTCCCCTGTTGCTAACCCTCCTTGAGGTCTTCATTTCTATGTTTCCACTCCTGATCTAGCTGTCCTTTTAGTTTGCTTTCGTTTTAGGTGTGGTTGTTAATAACTGTGAGTTTGTTGTCCTTTCACTGTTCATGTTTCTTTAACTTCTTTTTCTTAGATAAGTCCCTTTAACATTTCATATAATAAGGGCTTGGTGATAATGAACTCCTTGAATTTGATCTTATCTGAGAAGCACCTTATCTGTCCTTCCATTTTAAATGAAAGTTTTGCTGGATAGAGCAATCTTGGTTGTAGGTCTTTAGATTTCATGACTTGGAATACCTCTTTCCAGCCCCTTCTTGCCTGTAAGGTCTCTTTTGAGAAATCTGCTGACAGTCTGATGGGGACTCCTTTGTAGGTGACTGTCCCCTTAGCTCTTGCTGCTTCTAGGATTCTCTCCTTCATTTTAATCTTGGCTAATGTAATTACGATGTGCCTTGGTGTGTTCCTTCGTGGGTCCAACTTCTTTGGTACTGTCTGAGCTTCCTGGATTTCCTGGAAGTCTATTTCCCTTTGCCAGATTGGGGAAATTCTCCCCTTTATTATTTGTTCAAATAAGTTTTCCACTGGTGGCTGTGCCTTTCCCCCTTCTGGTACCCCTATAATTCGGATGTTGGAGCGTTTAAAGATGTCCTGGAGGTTCCTAAGACTCTCCTCATTTCTTTGAATTCTTGCTTCTTGACTCTTTTCTGTTTGGCCATTATTTGCTTTCTTCTGGTCCACTCCATTGATTTGAGTCCTAGTTTCCTTTTCATTGCTATTGGTGTCCTGTGCAATTCCATTCATTTCAATTAGTTTCACCTTCATATATTTGTCTAATTTGTCGGTATAATCAACCAGTTCTGTGAGGATCCTGATCACCAATGTTTTAAACTGTGTGTCTGTGAGTTTTGCTATTTCTTCATTGCTTAGATCTATTGGCTCTGGGGCTCTGAGATCCTCCTGCGCCATTCTTGGTCTGTTCGGGGCCCTTTAAGTGTGAGAAGCGGCGCCTTGGATTCCCAGGTCGCTGGGTTGTGACGCTGTATGTGGGGGCGTGGCCAGAGCGGGGAAATGACGACACCCTCTGCCGCTTCTCACAGCTGGGTGCGGAGGAGCAGTGGCTTAGGTGGTTCACCTGGGCCGGGCCACTCAGAGTCGCTGGGTTATGACGCTGTATGTGGAGGTGGGGTCAGAGCAGGGAAATGGCGGCGCCCTCCACTGCCGCTTGCCGTGGGGACCTGCCTGCCCGGTCCAACCGCCCACTCCCTCGCCTGTCCACCCTCGCACAAATGCGCGACCTCAGTCAACACGCAGCCCCAGGCCCGGCTGTCTCCCCCGAGGTCGCTGGCCTGGTTGCTCGCTGGGTTGCTCACTAGGTCTGACCCTGTGCCTGGATTCCGTGGGCCTGAGTGTGTCTGGCCAAGTCCTCCTGTGCAACCCTGCTCCGCCAGCCGCTGGTTTCGCCCCTTACCGGTCAGGCTGAAGAATTTGTTGTTAACGGACTTCCGAAAAGTTCAATTTTCTGTGTTCTGGCTGTGTTTTCTGTTGCTAATATTTAGTTTTCTCTAATCTTGGTTGTGTGAGAAGGCACGGCACATCCACCTATGCCTCCATCTTGGCGGAAGTCCCTTCTTTTTTTATTCGATTTAATTCTTACTATATTTCCTGTCACCTCAGGTATGCATATGTGTTACCTGAGACTTTTTTTTTTAAAGGTTGAGAGACTTTTTATTTTTAAATTTTATTTTATTTTATTTATTTATTTTCAGAGAGAGGGGAAGGGAAGGAGAAAGAGAGGGAGAGAAACATCAGTGTGTGGTTACCTCTCATGTGTCCCCCACTGGGAACTGGCCTGCAACCTAGGCTTGTACCCTGACTGGGAATAGAACCTCGATCCTTTGCTTTACAGTACCTGAAAAGCCTTATATACAGTAGGTTCTCTATAAGGCTTTATCATATTAAATGATCCACAATAGAGTCCTTGCTGGGTATCATCCTGATTCACCAAGGTTGTAGGTTTGATCCCCGGTCAGGGTACATGCAAGAAGCAACCAGTAAATGCATAAGTAAGTGGAACAACAAAATTGATGTCTGTGTGTATCTCTCCCTCCCTCTACCCCTTCTCCTCTCTCTCTAAAATCAATCAGTAAGTAAAAAGAGCCACAATAGGATAATGCCCAGTATTGAGTTTTTAGTTTAATATTCAACAAATTTATTAAGTACCCATGAGGTGCCAAATACAAGGAATATAGCTAACCCAGTGACTGAGAGAGGCAAGGTACTTGTTCCCATGTACTTTAAGGAGGCTTGGATTGACAATGAACAAGTGAACACACAAGTTACGTGTTGAAAGATTGGAATAGGTTACTAACAGTGTGCTATAATAGAGAATGGTGGAGGAACTTAGGTTAAGATGGTCAGGAAAGGCTTCTTTGAGAATGTGGCGAACCGAAGCTGAGGAATGAATGTGAACCAGCCAAATGAAGAGATGAGGAAAGAGACTTCCAGTGTTGAAGGAACTTTAAGGAGTCTTATTTTTAAGTAAAATGGGATGTTTTGAAAAAAATTTTTAAATTGATGTGCTTGGAGTTAAAAAAATCTTTTTAATGCATTATTTCAAGCACATACAAAAATAAAGAAGGTTCTGGCTGGTGCTCAGTGGATTGAGCACGGGCCTGCGAACCAAAGGATCATGGTTCGATTCCCCGTCAGGGCACATGCCTGGGTAGCAGGCCAGTTCCCAGCAGGGGATGCACTAGAAGCAACCATACACTGATATTTCTCTCCTTCTCTTCCCTTCTAAAGATAAATAAATAAAATTTTAAAAAGTGGTTATCTACAGTGAGGGCATAATTCTCAAAAAAAAAAAAAGGTATAATATACGCCTATGTATTTATCTCCTAACGTAAACTATTATTAACTCATGGCAGTCTCTTTTCTTCTAGTACCCTTTCTCATCCCCTGTCATTTTTTCAATAGTTAGTGTAACTATTATCTCTCTATCTATATTTTACTTTTTCCAACTTTATTAAGATATAATTGACCTTATGTATTTCTATATGTATATAAGTATATATATATATTTAAGGTGTACAGCATGATAATTTAATCTATGTGTACATTGTGAAATGATTATCAGAACCTAGCAAATTAACATATACATCACCTCAGTTATCATTACTAATGTGACTTTTATTTAAAATTATCTGACCTATAGAACTCTGTTTAAATATTTGAACTAACAGTGCTTTTATTTATTTTATTTTATTTTATTTTTTTAAGATTTTATTTATTTATCTTTAGAGGGAAAGGGAAGGAGAGAGGGAGAGAAACATCAATGTACGGTTGCCTTTCGTGCATCCCCTGCTGGGAATTGGCCTGCAGGGAACTGGCCTGCAACCCAGGAATGTGCCCTGACCGGGAATCGAACCGCGATTGTCTGGTTCGCAGGCCTGTGCTCAATCCACTGAGCTACACCGGCCAGGGCTATTTTCTTTTTATAACAGTTTTATAGAGACTTGGCATATAGTAAACCACGTATATTTAAAATGTAAACTTTAGGGGTTTTTTATCATTGATTTTGGAGAGAGGAAGAGAGAGAGAAACATCGATTTATTGTTACACTTATTTATGCATTCATTGGTTGATTCTTGTATATTCCCTGCCTGGTGATTGAATCTGCAACCTTGGTGTATTAGGATGATGCTCTAACCAACTGAGCTACTTGGCCAGGGCCAATTTTACTTAAAGTTTTGATGTATGTATATACCAGTGAAACCACCACCATAGTCAAGATAATGAACATATCCACCACCCTTAAATGTTTCCTCTTGCCTCTTTGTAATCACTACCTCCTTTCCTGCTGCCCACCTCCCCAGTCCATAGGCAGCCACTGGTCTGCTTTCTATTACTATACATTAGTTTGTATTGTTTAGAATTTTAGATAAATGGAATCATAGAGTATCTCCTCATTGAGACATACTTGCATAACTCATTCAAGATGAGTCATTGCATCACTCATCCACTTTGTTGCGAGTATCAGTAGTTGCCAAGTAATCATTATATGAATATATCTGTTTACCTGTTGATGGACATTTGGGTTGTTTACAGTTTGGGGCTATTATAAATAAAGCTGATATGCACATTTGTGTATAAGTCTTTGTATGGACATTTCTTTTTGATTTTTAAAATTGAGATACAATTATATATCAAACCAGTTCACCTATTTAAAGTGTGTAGTTCAGTAATTTTTAGTGTATTCACAAGGTTGTGCAACAGCCATCCCTACTATTTAATTCCGGAGCATACTCGTCATCCCAGAAAGAAATCCTGTAACTATTAGCAGTGACTCCCCATTCACCTCCCCACTGGCCCTAGATGACCATTAATATACTCTCTTGTCTATGGATTTGCCTGTTGCATTTTGTAAAAACTCAGTCATACAATATATGGTCTTTTGTGATTGGCTTCTCTTCCTTAGCATAATGTTTTCAGAGTTCATCTCTATTGAAGGACCTGCCACTACACCATTCGTTCTTATGGCTGAATAGAATTCCAGTGTATGGATCACCACGTTTATTTATGTGTTCATCAGTTGATGGAAATTTGGGTTGTTACCACCTTTTGACTGTGATGAATAACTGCGCTATAAATATTCAAGTACACTTTTGTGTGCACATAGGTTTTTAATTCACATGAGTATATACTTATGAGTGGATTTGCTGGTTCTTATAACACTTTGAGGAACTGCCTATTTTCCAAAGTGGCTGCACCATTACACATTTCCACCAGTAGTGTACGATTCAGTTTTTCACATTCTCACCAGTATTTCCTATCTGTTCTTTTTTTAAATTTTAAAAAGATTGTATTTACTTAGCTTTAGAGAGGGGAAGAAAGCGAAAAAGAGAGGGCGAGAAACATCAATCAGTTACTGAAACTACAACCTGGGCATGTGCTCTGAATAGAAATTGAACTGGAGAACTTTCACTTTTGTGGGACAATGCCCAACCAACTGAGCCACACCAGTCAGGGCTCTTACCTGTTGTTTTAGTGGATTTGAAGTGATATCTAGTGTTTTGATTTGTATTTCTCTAATGACTAATGATATTGAGCATCTTTTCATGTGTTTGGTGGCTATTTGTGTATCCTTTTGGAGAATGCTTATTGAAATGTTTTAGCTATTAAGTTATTTGTCCTTTTATTATTAAGTTGTAATATTTCTTTATATATTCTGGGTACAAGTCCTTTATTGGATATAATATGCAAACATTTTGTCCTATTTCTGTGGGTTGTTTTTTACTTTCTTGATTGTGACCTTTAAAACACACAAAAAATCACTTTTTAAAAAAGATTTTATTTATTTTCAGAAAGAGGGGAAGAGAGGAAGAAAGCGAAGGAGAGAAACATCGATGTGTGAGGCAAACATCGGTTAATTGCCTCTTGTACACGCCCCAACCAGGGACCAGGCCTGCAACCCAGGCATGTTCCCTGACTGGGAATCGAACAGGTGACCCTTTGGTTTATAGGCCGGCACTCAATCCACTGAGCCACATCAGCAAGGGCAAAATTTTTTAATTTTGATGAAGTACAATTTATCTTCTTTGGTTGTTTGTGCTTTTAGGTGTCATATCTAAAAAACTATTGCCCTAAGATTGCAAAGATTTACATCTGTGTTTTCTTCTACTTTTGATCATAGCCAAAAGGCCAAGAAGTGATGCTTGTGTTTTATTCTAAGAGTTTTATATTTTTTAGGCTTTTGGTCCATTTTGAGTTAATTTTTGTGTGTAGGGGTCCAACTTTATTCGTTTGCATGTGGATATTCAGATGTCCCAGCTCTATTTGTTGAAAAGACAATTCATTTTACATAAAATTTTCTTACATGTTTATCAGAGATCAATTGACCACAAGTGTATGGATTTGTTTCTAGATTCCCCATTCTATTCCATTGATCTAAATGTCGTCTTATGTCAGTACCACCCACTCTTATCTACTGTAGCTCTGTTGTGAGTTTCAAAACCAAAAAGTGTGAGTTCTTCAACTTTGTTCTTTTTCAATATTATTTTGACTATACTGAATTTCTTGTACTTTCTAAGTATTTTATTGCTTTTGATGCTATTGTAAATAAAATTGTTTTATTTTTGTTTTTTTTAAAGATTTTATTTTACTTTTGGACAGAGGGAAGGGAGGGAAAAAGGGACAGGCAACCACATATTGAGATATTGATAGCCAATATCTTTAATCGTTATGTGGTTGCCTCTCACATGCCCCCTACCTTGGATCTGGCCTGCAACCCAGGCATGTGCCCTGACTGGGAATCAAACCGCGATCATGTGGTTCGCAGGCCCATGCTCAATCCACTGAGCTACACCAGCCAGGACTAATTTTAATTTTATATTTTTATCATTTTTTAGTCCTCAGCCAAGGATATTTTTGCATTGTTTTTAGAGAAAGAGGAAGGGAAAGAGGCAAACATTGATGCCAGAGAGAAGAATCTGTTGGTTGCCTCCCATATGTACCTAGATCCAGGATCATACATGCTTGGACTGGGATCAAACCCACAACCCAGGTTTGTGCCCTGACTTTGAATCGAACCCTCAACCTTTTGGTCACAAGACAACACTCCAACCAACTAAGCTACACTGGCCAGGGCTCAGAATTATTTTTAAAAATATGTATTTTTAATGATTTTAGAGGGAGGTTCAGGGAGAGAGAAACATCCATATGTCGTTCCCTTATTTATGCATTCATTGGTTGCTTCTTGTATGTGCCCTGACCCAGGGTCAAACCCACAACCTTGTTGTATTAGGATGATACTATAACCAACTGAGCTACCTGGCCAGTATCCCAGAATATTATTTTTTAAATATATTTTTAAAGATTGTATTTATTTTTAGAGAGAAGGGAAGGGAGAGAGAAAGAGAGGGAGATAAATATCAATGTGTCGTTGCCTCCCATGCACCCCCTCTTGGGGACCTGGCCTACAACCCAGGCATGTGCCCTAGACTGGAAATCAAACCAGCGACTGTCTGCTTTGCAGTCTGGTGCTCAATCCACTGAGCCACGCCAGCTAGGGCCCAAAATACTATTTAAAAAATTGAAAATATTTTTCTATTACAGTTAACATACAATAGTCCCCAAATTTTTATTTTTAATAAAATATTTTAAGAGATATCTGAGGGTTTTTTTTAAGTATTTTATTTATTTATTATCTTTAGAAAGAGGGAAAGGGAGGGAGAAAGGGAGAGAAACGTCGATGTGCAAGAAATACTTCAACTGGTTGCCTCTAGCACACCCCAGCTGGGGGACCTGGCCTGCTACCCAAGCATGTGCCCTGACTGGGAATCAAACCAGCAACCTTTCAGTTCACAGGCCAGCGCTCAATCCACTTAACTACACTGGCCAAGGTGATATCTGAGTATTTTATTGATTTTTTTTAATAGAGAAAGGAGAGGGGGAGATTGATTAATTTATTGTTTCACTTATTTATGCATTCACTGGTGGATTCTTGTATGTGTCCTGACTGTGATAGAATCTGCAACCTTGGCTTAACAGGAGGATACGCTAACCAACTGAGCTACCCAGCCATGGCCTATTCCAGAATTCTAATTGGATCATGCCACCAGGCTATTCCTTTTGTATCTCAAGCTTTTCATCGATTGTTTGCTTTGGGGAACTAGTGGTCAGGTTGGTATAGCTTGTCTCCTTGCTTTGAAGATATGTTTATAGGTTTTATGGATGGATTTTATGCCTTCTGTACAGGTTTTAATGATGGAACCTTTGCTTTTCTAAGAAAGATGCTTAGCATACTTGGACAGTGTTTTTCTTCAGGACCTTGGTTGGCTTCCTCATAGATTAAAATGTGAAGGGTGAGCTTATTTTCCTCCCACACTCCAACCCACTTCCATGACTTGCTATCCTTTATCCTAACTCATCTCTTTGTATTCACTCATTTACTCAGTTATGGCTGGTATAGGACTGCTAACATTTCAAACATTGGCTCCACTATTTTCCTAGTTCATTCATATGTAGGGCCTTAGTTACTGTTGACTTCCCTGAATTTCCTATTTCTTCTTATGCCAAGACACTCACAGGTCCCACCCTATCTTTTTCTCCCTGTACACCAATTCAGATGCTGTGTTAGCTTTCGCCTTGACTGGTATTCCCACTTCTAGTCTCCCTTCCCAGCTCCATTCTGTTCTGTGCTTAAGTGAAATGTATAGCATCTTCTTAAATATTCTATAATTTGTGACTCCATTTGCGTGACTTTCATCATCTAATGATTGAAGTACAGACTCAGCTTGATATTTAAGATTCTCTGCTCTGGCCTTACTTGTCTTTCCAGCCTTGCTTCCCCCTGCTTTTGCAATACTGTACTTATCTTTGTTCCTCAGAAATATCTTATTGTATTTCTGCTCACATTGTCTGTCTACCTTCAGTAGAATAGAATACTCCTTGCCTCCGCATGTCCAAATCCTGCTTATTAAAAAAGTTTATTTATTTATTGGCTCTGACTGGTGTGGTCCAGTGGGTTGAGCATAGTCCCACAACAGAAGGGTTGCCGGTTTGATTCCCAGTCATGGCACCTGCCTGGGTTGCAGGCCAGGCCCCTGTTTGGAGGTGTATGAGAGGTAACATGATGGATGTGTCCAATCAGTGTTTCTCTTGCACATTTATGTTTGTTTTCCTGTCTCCTTCCCTTTCCCTCTCTCTAAAAATCAATAAATTAATTAAAAATTTTAAAAATAAAATCAATAAAAAATTTGTGGGTTTGATTTTTAGAGAGAGAAACATTAAATTGTTGTTTCACTTATTTATGTATTCATTGGTTGGTTCTTGAATGTGCTCTGAGTGGAGATCCAATAGCAACCTTGGCATATTGGGACAATGCTCTAACCATCTGAGCTACCCCACCAGGGCTCTGCCTATTTTTAATTCCCAGTTATATGACAGTCCTCAGTGATGCCTTCGATGATTTATTTAACCAGAAGTAAACCATAATTTAGTCACTTTTTATGTTGTTTTATATTTATATACTTTTCTTATCTTTCCTGTAGGCTGAACTCCTTCACAGAAATTACTTCTTGTATCTCTATATATCTTCTACAATTTTAGGGCCTGTGTACTTAGTAGTTAATAAATATTTGTTGAGTGAGATAATGTTGCAGATATTGTTCCCGGAGGAAGAAAACTAGATTGAATGACCTTTTGAGGTACTAACCAATCCTGTGATTTATTTTGATAGATTTTTGTAGATTCAAGAGTTGAAAGTGTCCTTACAGATAAACTTTTTCTTATTAAAAATTATATAAATTTTCAAAAATGTACAAATTTAGAGAGGATGGCATAATATATCCCTGTTTGCCCTTCCACAGTGATCAACTCTTGTTTCATCTGTACCACCTAGTCTTTTCAGCCTCACTGGAACTTTCGAAACAAATACCAGGCATCGTATTATTTATATTGTAAATAATTTCATTATGCCCTGCCTGGCGTAGCTCAGTGGATTGAGTGTGGACCTGCGAACCAGAGGATTGCAGTTCAATTCCCAGTCACATGCCTGGGTTGCAGCCCAGTTCCCAGTGGGGATGCACAAGAGGCAACCATACATTGATATTTCTCTCCCTCTCTCGTTCCCTTCCCCTCTAAAGATAAATAAATAAAATCCTAAAATAAAAATAAATAATTTCATTATGTAGCTCTAAAAGGTAAAAGTTAAGTACACTTTAAAAAGACCCATAAATAGAACCTCATCAAATACCCAGTTAACTTTTGGGTGTCCACAGTAGCTTTCTCTTTCTCCCTCTCTCCCCTCCTCCCTGTTTCCCTTTATCTCTAAACGTTTGATTTATTTGAATCAGGTTCCAAAAAAGGTCCATACATTGTTTTGGCTACTAAGTCTCTTTTAATCTATAGGTTCTCTTGACTTGTTTTTTCCCTTGTATTTTGTTGTTGAAGAAAGCAAGTTGTTCTGTAGTTTTCTCATTCTGAATTTTGCTATTTGAATTCCTGTGATTCATTTATGTACTTCTGCTCCTTGTATTCCCCGTAAACTGGTTGTTAAAAATAAAGCTGCATTGTCTAATAGAAATATTTGTGCTTCAAGTGAAATTTAAGTTTTCTGGTAGGCACATTATAAAAGTAAATTCATTTTAATAATATTTTTATCAACCTAGTAGTTGCAAACTATTATCATTTCAACATATAATTAATGTAAAATTATTAATGAGGTATTTTACTTAAAAAAAATAAAGGTGTTACTTATTTTGAAAGAGAGGGGAAGGGAGGGAGAAAGAGAGGGAGAGAAACATCAGTGTGTGGTTGCCTCTCACATGCTTCCTACTGGGGACCTGGCCTGCAACCTAGGCATGTGCCCTGACTGGGAATGGAACTGGCAGCCCTTTACTTTGCAGTCTGGCACTCAGTCCACTGAGCCATGCCAGCCAGAGTGAGATATTTTACTTTTTTAAGATTTTATTTATTTATTTTTAGAGAGAAGGGAAGGAAGGAAGAGAGGGAGAGAAACATTGATGTGTGAGAGAAATAGCGATCTGTTGCCTCTTGCATGTGTCCCGACCAGGGGACTGGCCCACAACGCAGGCACTGTGTCCTGATAGAGAATCAAACCAGCGACCTTTCGCTTTGCAAGATGGTGCTCAACCAACTGAGCCATGTTAGTCTGGGCTACATTCTTTTTTTATAGTAAATCTCTGTGACATGGTGTGTGTTACAGCACATATCAATTCAAATGTGCCTCATTTCAAGCTGTCAATACCTACAGTGTATAGAGTGGCTACCTGTTGGACAGCACAACTCTAGAAGCTTGACCCGAATAGGGTTCCTGCTTTGCCAGTAATACCAGTACTTCGTAAGTGGTGTTGTATTCGTCCATCATGAAGCGTATATTGTCCAGAGGTCTCTTTTTGTGTTGTAAGTGATCATGGATAACAGTTACCTAGATCCTCTATGTCATTCAGTGTTTGCAAAATAATGATATTCTAAGTCTATAATTCTTTCTTTATTTATTAGCTGAAATACTTCAAAAAAGAAAAACTTTCCCTTATCAACTTTTTGGTTACTCTGCGGTTTGATTTGTGTAGGAAAGGCAGGGTAAATACTTGATTCTTTCCCTTTTATTCCTTTATTTACACATTTTCAAAATAAGTTGGTTCTCCAACATATTCTAAAGGGGATCACTGAGTTTTTTTCTTAAAGCATTATTATGAATTTATGGGTTTTAACATATTTATTATGTTTTAATCCAATGAATGTATTATTAACGATGTTTAGTTTGTTCCATCTTGGACCAGTGGGAGCCTCTTCAAGATGGCTCCACATTTCCAGCTGCAAGTTGGACATAATTATAGTCGTCTTTGATAGTGTTCCTTAATTTCTAGTATGATAAGATGTTCCAGACTCCTCATACACTTTCCGACCTTTAACCAAAAGCTCTGGATCCTTTTAGTGAGGCATTGGTGAGGCATTGTATTTAGAGACCGCATTGTTATTGGCTCCTTCATTTGATAAATGAGGAAATTAGAGGGTAGAGAAGTGGGCAGACTTAACTAAGGTCATACAGATTTCTAGCAGCATAATCTGGCCTAGGACCGTAGCTTGACTGTTAGCTCTGTGCCATTGTTATTTTGTCTTGCTTCCTCTACCTAGCGTTTAGGACAGGTGGTTAACTGCATTTGTGCTGTGACTCTAGGCCAGGAGGAGAAGATAGGTTTTGTGGGTCATCATTGGAGGTACAACCAGACCTCATTAATTTGGGCTAATTGGGGTAAATCCTAGTGAGAGTGTTGTATGTTGTTTTTCTTTAGGTGCAGCTGTTGCTTTGAGTCATACAGTAGCTGAAACTAGGCTAATAGTGTTACCAGGTTATTTTGTTAGATTGAGGTCCTTGTACCTGGTTTAATGAATAGCTGAGAATGATGTGCAATTTAACTTTAATTGTATGTAAATTAGACTCCTGAAATGCTTAAAAACAGCTCATTAAACATTTCTCCCTGCAATCTTATTTACACTGTTTTCTTAGTCTTTTCATTGTTAGTGTACTTTAGCTCAGGTTTGAATTTATCTCGTTTCACATGTGTGAAGGTTGTATTAAAGTGTTGCTGCAAAGTTCAGACTTTTATTTATTTATTTATTTTAAAGGTTTTATTTATTCAGTTTTAGAGAGACAGGAAGGAGAAAGAGAGAAAGAAGCATTGATTGATTACCTCTCACATGCTCCCTGACTGTAACCTGGTCAGCAACCCCGGCATGTGCCCCGACAGGGAATTGAACTGGCGACCTTTCTGTTTGCCAGATGGCGCCCAACCACTGAGCCCCTCCAGCCAGGGCTACAAAATTCAGAGCCTTTTAGAAAGAATATTTGAGAAAGTGCAGAGGAAGAGTACCTGAGAGTCAGACATCTGGCAGTTTCAGCCAATCAGAAGACAATTCTTTGTGTGTAAAAGTAAGCTGAAATGCTTTTGAGTGGCAAAGAGCTTTCAGAAGACTTGTTGGCTTTACCTCAGAAGTAGTATCACCTTAGGGCCTCACTCAGAGCTAATTGCATATCGAGGAACAGAGGATCCAAGTGTGTGAGGGTTGACTGTGTTGCCTGTTGGCTCCGCGGTCCAAAGTCAGTCACTTGACCTCTCTGAGCCTTAATTTATTCATCTATAATAAGATAATTAAAATGGGGAATGATAATACATGTTCTTTTTACCTCATAGATTTCTTGTGAGATTCAAATCAGCTAATTAATGAAATGATATAGTAATACTTATTGAATTAATGAGAGATGATATGAAAGTGCCTTTTTTAAAAAAACAAGTCTTTTTTAATAAAGATTTTATTTCTTTTTAGAGAGGGGGGCAGAGAAACGTTGACATTGCCTGTCATAGGCCCCCAACTGGGGACCAAGCCTGCAACCCAGGTGTGTGCCCTTGACTGGGAATCGAGTCAGAGACTTTTAGGTTCTCAGGCCAGTGCTCCAGCCACTGAACCACACCAGCCAGGGTGAAAGTGCCTTTTTAACTAGAAGCTTTGGATGACCCTAAGCATTATTAGCATTATTAGCATTATGTAGACTAGGTGCACTGATATATACTAATGATCAGAAGCAAGAAAATAGAAGGAGGAGATTCAAGATGTCTGTTCAGCCCTGGCTGGTGTGGCTCTGTGGTTTGAGGGCTGGCCTGTGAACCAGAAGGTCACTGGTTTGATTCCCAGTCAGGGCACATGGCTAGGTTATGGGCCAGGTCTCTGGTTGGTGGATATGTGGGAGGCACCTGATCCGTGTTTCTCTCCCTCTCTTTCTCCTGCCCTTGCCCTCTCTCTAAAAAATAAATGAATAATTAAAATCTTTTAAGAAGAAAGATAATCAGTCCAGAACTTTCAGCCATGTTACTACAGAGGCATGTAGCCCTCACACCTCAGGAGCCTCTCACAGCATCAGAGTTTATAGCATAGTACCCCTGCTGACATAGTACCCCTGAAGACCCTGCATTGCCAGGAAAAGGGTAAATTGTGGTTAATGTTTTCTGTTTAAGAAATAATATAATATGTTTTACAGAGATTTTCATAAAATGGCTTCAAAAAGTATAGTGTCTGAAGAATTATTTCCATTATCTGACAATTCTACCTTATGTGGAGTCTGTCATTTCCTAAAAGCAGCTAAGCCCTGAACTAAATTCTAGCAGTTGTTCTAAGTTTTTAAAAAAATTTTATTTATTTATCTTTAGAGGGAAAGGGAAGGAGAAAGGGATAGAAATAAAAATGTATGGTTGCCTCTCATGCATCCCCTGTTGGGAACTGGCCTGCAACCCAGGCATGTGCCCTGACTGGGAATTGAACCTTGACCATTTGGTTTCACAGGCCCACGCTCAATCCACTGAGCTACACCAGCCAGGGCCTGTTCTAAGTTTTTAATGTAAATTTACTCCTGTATTTCTCCCAGTATCTCATGAGGATAGGTACTGTAATTAATCTCCATTTTACAGATGGGGGAACTGATAATACAAAGAGATTGAGAAACCTGCCTGCCATTCTGGATTGGGATCCTGGATCGAGGGGGAAGAAATCTTATAAAGTGTTGTTGGGACACTGGTAGAATTTAGATATGGACTTTATGTTAGATGATAATATCGTATCATTGCTAAATTTCCTACTGTGGTAATTGTACTATAGTTTGTTCTTGAGTTGACTTTGACTCCCTGAAGTATTTAGAGATAGGAGCACCATGTCTGTAACTCATTATCAAATGGTTAAAAAATTAGTAAAAAAATTAACCCTGGCTGGTGTAGCTCAGTGGATTGAGTGCAGGTTTGCGAATCAAAGGATCGAGGTTCGATTCCCAGTCAGGGCACATGCCTGGGTTGCAGGCCAATTCCCATCAGGGGACACATGAGAGGCAACCATACATTGGTATTTCTCTCCCTCTTTCCTTCCCTTCCCCTCTAAAGGTAAATAAATAAAATCTTTTAAAAAATTAGTAAAAAATAAATTGTGTGTGTGTGTGTGTGTGTGTGTGTGTGTGTGTGTGTGTGTAAAGAAAGTAAGGATGTGGCAAAATGGTAATTGGGGAATTTAGGTGAAGAGCATGGGGGGGTTCTTTATACTATTCTTGCAGTTTTTCTCCAAGTTTAGAATTATTTCAGAATAAAAACAACAAAACATTTTCTGAGGTAAAACAGCTAAAGAGTTTACATGCCGTGGCCAGGTAGCTCAGTTGGTTACAACATCATTTATTATAGCAGGGCTGAGGTTTGAACTCAGGCCTTTTGGTTCTAGAAGCCATGTTTTTGTTTTTTGGAGTGGGTTTTTTTTTTTAACATTTTTATTTATTTTAGGAAGGGAGAGAGAGAAATATCAATTTGTTGTTCCACTTATTTATGCATTCATTGATTGATTCTCTTTTTTTTAAAAAAAGATTTATTTTCAGAAAGAGAAGAAAGGAGGGAAAAAACAGGGAGAGAAACACTGATGTGTGAGAGAAATCAACTGGTTGCCCTTCATACACTCCCAGTTGGGGACCTGGCCCACAACCCAGGCATGCGCCCTAACAGGGAATCAAACCAGTGATCTTTCAGTTCACAGACCAGCGCTCAATCCACTGAGCCACACCAGCTAGGGCTGGTTGATTCTTGTATGTGCCCTGCAGAGATCGAACCTACAATCTTGGCACATTGGGATGATGCTTTACCAACCGAGCTGTCTGGCCAGGACCAGAAGCCATGCTCTTAATCATAGTGCTGTTCTGTAGTGCTGTTCTGCCGTTCTATTCATGGTGCTAGATAAATGAGCTAAACCTATACCGAATGTTAAATAATTGGGACTATGATTGGATTCTGAACTGTTGAGCTGTTTCAGCAGCTCTACCTCCTGGTTCTTCAAGGATAGGGTGTTCATATAATTTATTGTATAAGCCAGTTCACTTTTAAGAGTAAGCAGGAATGCAATTAATTAATAATTCCTTTGGGGCAATTGATATAAACCAAGACAAATGGACATCCTAAAAGGATACTTCTTGGTAGAGTACATTTTAACAAATATGATAAGACATGATAATTGCTTCATTATAATTGAATTTTGTTTACTGTGGATTCTTGTTTACACAATACACTTTTTTCTCCTGCCAACAACAAACCTTCACCTGGTGTGTTTTCTTATTTTCTCCTCTCAATTTTGTTAATTCTTTTCCTCCTTTCTGGACCACTTGGGAAATACTCTGTCAGACTCCATTTCCTCCAACTTTGAAAAATACCAACAGAAATTTCTGTAACACTTGTCCAGTTTTTAAAAATATTGTCATTTAAAACCACAAACCCCCAAACACCTTTATTAATATCATTTCTACAAGGAGAGGAGCTGGTAAAATGCATCTACATTGCTAGTCTAGTGCCCAGGCAGTGTCCATTACCATGCTTCTAACTGTACTTGTTTGTAATAACACTCCTGGAGCTGCGTCCAGTGAAAGATGCTGAACTTTACTGATAGAGGAATAATATTTTCTTGGTCAGTCTCTAAAAAAAAACCTTCAAAATTGCTCTATGGATTTTTGCTATGGATTTTTAAAGATCAAACTACCTCTTTGCTTCTCCTTCCTCATATAGAATAGAATGTATTTACTAAGTACATAATCCATTAGGGCAGGAGAGGGTGGTGGTACAGGGCAAGGGCACTGGAATTTAAATCAGAATTTTCCTTTCACTTAGCTACTATGGTATTACGTTTTGGGAAAGTAGATAAATGACTAGCATAACTTGTTTTTTAAAAATCATTAACATGACCTTTTTTCCTAAATTATGAAATGTTTTTATAGTAACAACTGTCTTAATAATAATTACATTTTTATTTTATTTCAAAGCTGTTAATTTTGTGTACCTCCTGTTTTTTTTCTTTAAATTCAGTGAGTTGTTGTATTTCAATGAGAAGACATTTTTTTTTTAAGATTTTATTTATTTATCTTTAGAGGGGAAGGAGAGAGGGAGAGAAACATCAATGTATGGTTGCCCTTCATGCATCCCCTGCTGGGAACTGGCCTGCAGGGAACCGGCCTGCAACCCAGGCATGTGCCCTGACTGGGAATTGAACTGCGATACTCTGATCTGCAGACCTGTGCTTAATCCACTGAACTACATCAGCCAGGGCTGGGAAGACATTTTTTAAATATCTAATTTAATGAATGAGAATGACCTCAAACTAATATGTACTTAATTTTAAAAAATCTTTATTTTAAAGATAACTGCAAATGTCATTCAGGTCGACAATGTATTAATCAAATTCAGTTATTAAAATAATAAAATACCTATTGAATTATCAATTTTGTATTTTTTATTTGTTATAGGAAATCAACAAGTACTTTTGAGAACACAATATATCCAAATGACTATGCTAGACATGATCCCATGTTCTAAAGAAGCGTATATTTTAGGAACGCAAAGACGCACAACAATGTTGCAATATTGTGGATTCTCACATCTTTGTCTTGGATTCTTCTCTGCCATTATTTTTTTCTTCTAGCCATTTTGTTTTAATAACAACAATTTTTGCTAATCAATTTAAGGAATACTATGATTACTATGTCATTTTATTTTAAAACTTAGATAAAATGGAGAAACTCATAGCAAAAGATGATTTACCAAGATGATAGAAGAAAAAGTTGAAAGCCACTTTTAAGAAAATTGAAGTTGTAGTTAGTTAAGCAACTTCTACAGAAAATACCATACCCAAATAATTTCCACATGAATTTCAAAATATAGTCTAAGATTTTAGAATCAGTTGTAAATTCCACTTTTCCATGTTATTGCCCCCCATTAAGAAAATGACGGTATGATTTACATTTTTTACTTCCTGCCCTTCCTGACATGGGGCTCTGTTAAGGGGACCTACCTAATTGTTATATTTTACTCTTCATTAGCTCCCACTTCCTTTCTCCTTCCTTGCTTTTTCTATGATATTTTTTCTTCATAGTCAGCAAGAATTAGAAAGGACCCTCCCATTGTTTAGAGGAATTTTTTTTCTCAGTAGATTCTGTTCATATTTTATCCACTTAGCCAGTATTTTATGAAGGATTGATGGGTGACAGAAATGCTGCTTATTTTAGCACCTCAGGATTTAAAAGATTGTACCTTCCCTCAAAGAGCTCATAGTCTATCCCCATTACAACTGTATTATGGGATGGATGTTATAATAGGGGAATAACAGAGTGCTTGTGAAGTGGAGGAGGGCTTGATTAATTCTTTCTGGGCAACAGGGTCAGGGTGACTTTGTGGAAGCAATTACATTCAGATTGGTTAGGGAAGGCTTAATAAAATTTCAAGAAGCAGGTGGGGAAAAAAGCGAAAAGGGTGAGTAGTCCAGCAAGCAGAAAATGTCTTGAATGAAAGCATAGAAGCGTAAGAGTGCAGGAGGGCCTCTGTGATGAACAGTGACTGAAGTGTAGGGCACTGGAAAGGTATGGACAGAAAGGAGGCTGAAGAATTATGTTGATATCAGAGAGTGAAAGGCCTTAAATGTCACATTATTTGCCCTGATCATTCTGATTTTTCTGTCTCAATCTTAGTCCTTATAAAATTCCTCTTCAGTTTTCACATGAAAAATTTCAGGTTTGCCTCTATGTTAAGTGTAAATATGCCTGAGATTTGGCCATAGAGTGTTAGCTTAGTGCTAAAAAAGGCCAGTCTTCGTCTGATCACTTATAGGGAAACAACATTCGGAATGAACTCTAGCCATTCTAGGCTTTCAGAGAAGGGACTTGATCTCATTGTCTTAGAAAAATAAAAATTACCTTCTTCTTACAAAAAGGATTGTGGATGCTTAGCCTCATTAACAGTCAGGGAAATGCAGATTAAAACTATAAGCATATACTGTTTTATGTACATCAGATTGGCAAACATTAAAGTTTGACAAAAAGTGTTGGCAAGAACATAAAACAATCAGCCCTGCAAGCAGCAGTGTAAATGGGTACAACCTTTTTGCCAACCAATTTGGGATTGTCTCTAATTAAGGATGGGCATACCTCATGAACCAGCAGTCCCACTCTTGGTTATCTGCCCTAAAGCACCGTTGAACACATATACCAGAAGTAATATACAGAAATGTCCACAGCAACATCGTTGGTGACAGAAAAAAAAAAACAACACCCAAACTAGGAAAAATCCCAGTGTCCATCAACTTTATATTGGGTAAATAAATAATGGTATGACAGTACAGTGTAATATTGTATAACAATGGAAATGATGAAATTGCAGCTAATAGCAACATGAATGAATCTCAACAAATTACAGAGTGAAAAGTTGCAGAAGAATGTACATTATGACTAGGCTCATATGAAGTTTAGAAATGTGAAATAAAAAAATAATGTCTGAAGATACAAATGTAAAACTATAAAGAAAAACAAAGTAATAGTAAACATTTCAAAATGTATTCTCGCCCTGGCTGGTGTAGCTCAGTGGATTGAGCGTGGGCCTGTGAAACCAAATGGTCAAGGTTCAATTCCCAGTCAGGGCACATGCCTGGGTTGCAGGCCAGTTCCCAGCAGGGGACACACGAGAGGCAACCATACATTGATATTTCTCTCCCTCTCTCCTTCCCTTCCCCTCTAAAGATAAATGAATAAAATCTTTTTTAAAAAAACCTGTTCTCTGGGTGAAAAGGGAAAGAGAGGGTTGGGGGGAGAGTCATGCAGGAGGCTTTAAAACTAATGGTAATATATTTTTTTAATTGATTTTAGAGGGGGGGAAGGGGGAAGACAAAAACTTTGATTTGTTCCACTCAGAGGAAGCATGTGATCCAAGATGGGGCCATGGGCTCTAGTCCCAGCTCCACCAATAATTGGCTTTACAACTTTGGGCAAGTGCCTTTCTGGGCCTCAGTTTCCTCGATTGTTAAGGGGGAATTGTGGTATTTCAAAACATTTTTTTAATTTATTGATTTTAAAGAGAAAGAGGAAGGGAAAGGAGAGGGCAGGGAGAGAGAGAGACTTCTGTTGTTCCACTCATTTACACATTTATTGTTTTTTTTTTTTTAAGATTTTATTTATTTATCTTTAGAGGGGAAGGGAAGGAGAGAGGGAAAGAAATATCAGTGTATGGTTGCCTCTCATGTGTCTCCTTCTGGGAACTGGGCTGCAACCCAGGCATGTGCCCTGACTGGGAATTGAACCTTGATCCTTTGGTTCACAGGCCCGTACTTAATCCACTGAACTACGCCAGCCAGGACCATTGGTTGATTCTTATATGTGCCCAACTTGGGGATCAAACCCGCAGTCTTGGCATGCATATCTCAATGACATTCTAACCAACCGAGCTGCCCAGCCAGGGCCAGTAATATTAGTCTTAACCTAGATGGTAGGTACACTAATATTTACTATTCATTATTCTTTTTTAAAAAATATTTTATTTATTTATTTTTAGACAGGAGAAGGGAGGGAGAGAAATATCAGTGCGTGGTTACCTTTCATGTACCCCCAACTGGGGACTCCGCCTGCAACACAGGCTTGTGCCCCCAATTAGGAATTGAACCCATGACACCCCCCCCCATAATCCTATTTCCCCTCCACCTCCCCTTTTCCTCCAGTTCTCAGGTCAGTGCTCAATCCACTGAGCCACAACAGCCAGGGCTATATCACTATTCTTTTATACCTTGTGTATACTTTTTTAAAATTGTACATAAATTTTAAAATATTAAAAGGATGGTAATACCTGATCTACCGTTCCTCCTAGTTCTGTTCTAATACATAAACATTTTTCAGAATGTAAAAACTGAGGCCCAGAGAGATTAATTTAATTGTTCAAGAGAGAAAGCTTATCAGTGACCACCTGATCTCAAACTCAAACTCATATATAGCACTTTCTATCATTTTAGGTTGCAACTCTCCCATTATGTAGATTCTATCGATCAATTAGAAGTGCTTCCACTTGGATTACTGCCCTAGTCTTTCACCTTTTTGTGGAGTATGTTCTCCACACTGCTGCCAGAGAGCTTTCTAAATGCAAATCCATCATGTCACTCTCTGGCTTCAATCTTAAATAGTTCCCAGTAGCCTTCAGCACACTCCAGGTGCTATAGATAGTATGGCATACAAGGCTCTCTATGCCTCAGCTTCTGTCTTCCTTATTAACTTCATCACTCACGACTTGCTGCACTTCAGCCACACCAAGCTATTTGCTTTTCCTGGAACACTGTCTCTGCACACACTACTCCCTCCACCTAAAACTTCTCTTAACTAACCCTTTTTTGTCCTTTAAGATACCCTTTCTTAACTGACCTCCATCCCCCAGCCTGAGCTAGATGCTTCCATGATACCTTGGAATCATGATACCTTGATACCTTGAACTTATATTTGTAGTCACACTTATCATAGAGTATTATTGTCCACTTTGTCACCTTTAGTAGCTTTTGAGCTTCATGTGGGCGGGGGCATCGTTGAAATTATATCCCCTGTGTGTGGCACAGTACCAGGTACATAAGGTTCATTGAATGAGTGAACGAATGAATGAGCAAATAATTAGATATCACTGTAAACAAATCCTACATACAGTTTGAAGTTATTTGCTAGATTCTCAACTACATCTATCCCTATTTATAAGGCGGGAAGGAAAGAAAAGAAAGGGAAAGAGAAAGGCAGGC
The DNA here is from genome assembly GCF_021234435.1 of Artibeus jamaicensis. Taxonomy (NCBI): domain Eukaryota; kingdom Metazoa; phylum Chordata; class Mammalia; order Chiroptera; family Phyllostomidae; genus Artibeus; species Artibeus jamaicensis. The sequence goes on from NW_026522057.1 coordinate 14,637,553, forward strand.
TGGTGAGGTGGGGGGTGGGGTAGGGTGGGGTGGGGTTGGGATATTGAGGAAATGGAAGTTGGAAGCTAAGATTGGGAAGGGAAGGAAAGGTTCAGAGGCTTATATCATTTTAGGCCAAGTGCCTGGTGGTTTTAATGACAGCCTGAATTTCTTTCAAGCTTTGGACATGTGCTGATTTTGATGACTTACCCTGTTCTGACCTTCCTTAGCCTCTCTGAAAATATGACTCCTTTGGCTGATAACACTATAATTTTTCTCTCTTTACATTAGGTAGTAGGAGCTTTGAGGTGCAGGGATAAAAGGAAGGTGGTAGATAAGGTCATGTTGGTCAGGTGGCCTTGGTTTTTAATTTTTGACATCTCTAATCTTCTCAGATTAGACCCCTGATCATTTTCTAGGACTTTGGAGGATATATGTAGATCCCATCTTGTGAACTGATGAACTACTAGGAACTTTAAAACAGAGGCTGAACTTGGACTGTTCAAATAGGGTCTGTTCTCTCAGGAAGCAGTGCTGTAAGACTGGAAGTCCAGACTACCCTTCACAGCCTCACCTTCATAAGGGCCAAAAACCATAAGAGCCACTAACAGTGGCTTTGTTCATTTGATAGATATTTATTGAGCATTCTCTCTGCACTTAGAATGGTGGTAGGCACTAGGATTAGAGATGACTGACTGATCACCACCCTTAAAGAATTCACAGTCTAGTGGGAGAGCAAGTAAGAAAATCGGTCGTTTTATTTATTTTTATTTTTATTTTTTAAAGATTCTATTTAATTTTTTAGAGAGAGAAAAAGGGAGGGAGAGAGGGATAAAAACATCAATGCGTGAGAAATAAATCAGTCTGTTGCCTTTCACACTTCTCCAACTGGGGACCTAGCCAGTAACCCAGGCACATGCCCTGACTTGGAATCAAAACTGCAACCTTTTGGTTCACAGGCCAGTGCTCAGTCCACTGAGCCACACCAGCCAGGACAGAAAAATCAGTCATTTTAATGCAGCGTGATGAGCTAGGCATTCCACAGGGTGTTGTGGAAGTTTAAAGAGTGTGCAGGGAAGGGAGAACCAACCTTTTGTGTAAGGAATGTCAGGAGATTTAACTTGAGCTCAGTCTTGGAAGACCTTAGAGGTTGATGGGGGTTGTGGTGGCTGGTCAGACTTGAGCAAAAGTATGAAGACAAGAAATAACATGATGTAATAGGGAGCTATGGGAAGGTGTATAGAACTTCAGGGGAGGGTATGTATGTATGTATGAAGGTGTGATAGGAAATGAGACTGGAGCCATATAAAGGGACCATATTGTGAATGACCTTTTCTAGTTTCCTAAATAAAAGGTATTGTCAAGTAGAAGTGTTTCCATTCATTCAATGTTAGGTGTTTAGTGTTTCTCTTACTGATGCCTCTTGAGCAACTGAGTTTTATCATATCTGAATTTGGAGCCCTCTTTCTTTTTGTGCTCTCAGTGACCTCACTTTGAGTACCATCTAGTCAAACCTTACACTCAGGCACTATGAAGTGGATGATGCGTAGCTTTTAAGGCAGCTTGGAAGGAGGAGGATTTAAATGGCCTTCAAAGACTAATGTCAGGCCTCCATGTCAATGTCACTGCAATTCATGCATGCATGGAGAGTGGTAAAGGGAACTTAATTATGGAGGAGGGGAATTGTAACCCTGCTTGAATGGGTAGTTGAAAGTTCTGGGCCTGCCCCTTATTCTCAAAAAAAGACTTTTTAACATTTATTGCCAAAGAGGTCATAGGGAGAACTCAACATAAATACTATCCTCCCTTTCAGGTGTGTGAGCCAGTCTTTCTTTTGCTTCCACAGGTGCAGAATAGGTTCACCAAGTAGTATTCTGATCTGCATTGAATGGATCTGGCATCTTATTGTCCTCCAGAAAATCAACCCTTTTAAAGCATGGAGCATGGCAATTTTAGGTCAGCAGGCACTTGAAGACACCTTTTTAACTTTCAAGGGCTAGCCTAATAAGATATATCTTTTATAAAAGTAACATTTTATCACGATGAAACTTGAATAATTAAAATCTTGGAAGGGGCTTAGTTTTAGGTGCTGGTGCACCTTTTACCTGTAAAATTCTTGTTGTCTTTTAATGGCCCTGTCCTTCCGAAGGTTTGTGATCATCAAATATCAGGCTCCATTTCTTCTGCTAACCTTTGGTAACTGTTCAGTGTTTGGGATGAGGAAACCTACAGTGACCCATGTCACTATCCTTTCAGATCATAAAATAGCTTTCCATAGTCAGCCTGGATGACAATAGAAGCCAGCCTTCTGCAGTCAGGAATTGCTCCAACATGGCTACAGTTTGAATAACCAAAGGAGGTAGTCATAGCTTCCTCCATTTCATTTGTTTTTGGAAATGGTATCAGTGAGGCAGAACTATACCTTTAGCTCATTAATACAGGGTCTGAACAGGAAAATCTATTTCAGTGAAATCCTTGAGAGTTGCTGAAAACACATGATGCTTCTTAGTACTTGAAATAGAACTTTTCTATTTTAGAGGGAAAGTGGTGTACAGACATGACTCCAGTTGTTACCCGAACAGCATGCAGTTCTGACTATTTCTAAAGTTTGGGAAAAAAATTTTGTGTTAATATAAATAAAATTTTAATTTTTAAAAATATATAATCATATCTTTAAAAAAAATTCACATCTTTCTAAAGTTAATCATTTTATCCTTGCCAGAAGACATGCTTATAGATTTTAGAGGCAGTGGGAAGGGAGGGAGAGAAACATTAATCGGTTGTCTGCTTGCATGTGCCCTGACCAGGAATCCACCTGCAACTTTTTGGTTTACAGGACAACTCCAACCAACTGAACCACACCAGCCAGGGCCTTTCTTTCTTCCTTTTTTTTTTTCTTCAAACTTATTGACTTTGAGACACACACACACACACACACGAATCTATTGTTCCACATATTTATGCATTCATTGGTTCTTATATGTGCCCTGGCCAGTGATGGAACCCCGCAACCCTGGTGTATCAGAATGATGATGCTCTAATCAACTGAGCTAACAGGCTAGTGCCTTTCCCCCTCCATTTTAATAGAAGTTCTTCAGTGTTCAGACCACAGCAGAGCCCATTTTCAAACAGCTCGTAGAGGTTTATCTATGCAATTTATTTACCCTTGGTCACCAAGAAAGAGTAAAAACCAAAGAAACAGATGGCTGCTGAGGGAAATGTAACAGCAAACCTGAGGGGCTAGAGACCGGAGAGCAAGAAGAACGAATGCTTGGGAATGGTCTCAGGAAGCTGTGACTGGTAGTAACAGAATGGAAATTAGGGAATGGATAATTTAGGCTACTGTACTAAAGACATGCATCTAACAAATCTTGGCTTGAAATTGTCTCAGTAAAGTGTTTGTGATGATTGGGATGCCACGAAATTCATCTGCTGGCTTCTTGTCCCGTGAAGGCATTAGAATTTAAAACAGACCCTTTAACATGATTTATGGCAGACAGGAAATACCAGTTCAGTTAGGGCAGGTGGTATTTAATTACCCCTCTCTGTGGGGTTGGGGCCGTTCCCACCAAAATTGTTTGTGGGTAAAATCACAACAAAGATCCACAAAGTACAGATATATCACTAATTCTTGCATTTTGCTCATGTCAATGGTTATTTAAAAATATTAATGCTGAAAAGATTAATTTGAGATATTAAATCTAGGCAAGAATACATGCACATGTTGTAATTACTTCTTTTTAAAATTCAAGTAATTGGCTATGTTTAATGAGCTATTTACATTTAATAATTTAAAAAACTTACCTTTTCAGTATTCTCCATATGCAGAAAGAGATGGGGGAAACTCACTTCCGATATAATCATTTTCATTTGAGCTAAAAAGGAAAAACAACTGTGCTTTTTAGAAGAATGGTCAGAAGAATATTATTTTTAAATATACATATACAGTTTAGGAATTACCCATCGGAATGTATTTTGGTTCATTGTGAAAGAAGATGAAAGATTAGCTGCTTAAAAGAAAAAAAGTCTCCAATGACAAGATTTGATGAGCTGAGATGAGTACACAGAGAATAAAACTTAAAGTGACTCACAGGGATCCTGTAGATAAAAGTAACCCATCAGAAGTGACAGAACCCCAAATGCCTAGCTGTTTGAAAACAGGAATTTGTTTGAGAAGCAGTAGCATCTGAACATGTTATGTGAGGCTGGCACTTTCAATGAGCCAGTGTTTATGTTGTTTAAAGTGAAAGATGTGAAGCCCCTGAGCAGCTGGCTAAAATTGGGTGTAGAGAGGGAGAGAGCAGTGCGTTATCCTCATTAACACCACTTCAGTTCTAGGGTAAATATGTCAGGAAGGCTTTCTTGTATTAGCTTGCAGTCTTTTTTCTAGGGGGAAGGAACTAGTCTGGGGTATGGTGGCACTATATAGGAAAATGAGAAGTTATGGGTATATTTGTCTGACTTCTTAGTTTGGATGTTTTGTGGTAAGTCAGTGTGATGTCAAGGCAAGAGCATTAACTTTGTGTACAGGTGGGCCTGGGTTTAAAAGCTGACTGTGACTTTGATCAAGTTACAGAACTACTCTCAGTTTTAGTTTTCTCATTTATAAAATCAGTATACTACTACTTAACTGTAAAGAAGTGTTTTCATGATTAGAGATAGTCAAGAAATTGTGAATAAATACCTGGCACATTTTAGGAATTCAACAAATACTGAGTAGATGCTATAGGAAACAAACAAGTTTTAAGAATCCCTCCCTCAGCTCCAGGTAAGCTGCTGTTCCAGCTACTACTTAGGTTTAAGATACTGTTTTCTGGTTCCTATACTCACAGAGTTGTATACTCCGAAAACCTGTGCTGCAGAATAGAATGTGGCGACTGTCATTTAAAAAAGGTTCAGCATACCTCTTTGGAACTTTTGGAGAGTGAGAAATGACTTCCAGCTAGAAGAGTCAAGGAAGGCTTTTTAGAAGTGGTGACATTTGCCTTGGGCCTTTAGGATGAAAGGTTTTTTGTTTTTAAAGAAATGCCACAATGCAGGTAATAGTCCCTTTGAGACTATTTTGCTTTCAAAGTACCTAAAGTGAAAATACTGAATAGACTCTTGACTATGATTTGTAGGACTGATACCCTTTGTCTTAATCCTTAACATTGGCTTAATATAAGCAGAATCCATTTCTTTTTCAGTATTTGTCTCCATACTCTTAGAGAGCCTGTCTCAGAAGGGAAGAGGGCCACCTACTACCAGGTCTTCACAGAGACCAAAGAAAAGAGGACCAATTAGGAGAGCCCTTTGTGCAATGCTCAACGCTGGTTAATTTGACCTGCTCTCCTTAGATGATTTCATTACCAAGAGGTGACTCAAAACAAACTCAGTGTTCCTAGGAATTAGTAATAATGAGAGCTGTCAGTTACTGAGTCCCTGTTGGGTACTAGACATCCCTTTAGAAGGCTTACATGTATTATCTCATTTTATCCTTAGGACCTTCATAAAACCTATGAAGTAGGTTTTATTCTTCTCATTTTACAGATGAGCCTCAGAGAGATTAAGCCTAACATCATATAACTAGTGGCTCAGAGCATCCTTGATTCCCTTGAGTGAAAATGTTTCTGGGTTCACCATTGATTTTTTAAAATGTGATTAACACTTATATGGCTATTAACTTTAAAAAAGAAAAGACAAGTTTTCTTTCATTGTTCTCAATTGTGATCATTTAAAAAGATTAATTAAATATATTCAGGAATATTATATACTTGTGATGATATCCTTTCTATTTGCTATGCTTATTTGATTTTAGGACACCTGCTTTTTCCTGTTATTTCTTCTAAAAGTATTTGTGATATATACTTATTGAAGATAATTCAAAATTAATCTGACTTTAAGAATTTTACAACACCTCTTTATGATTGGGGGCCTTGCAAAACTACAGTGGAACTCGATCCTGACTTGAGTAGGAAGCGTAGGGCTGTTATCCCTGTAGAAGGAAGATAAAGGTGAGATCCCCAGGAATTACCCTGGCTTTCTGTCTAAATGTGTGTACTAATCATGGAGCAGGGTAGAGGATCTCAAGCAGAGCACATTGGTCCTGCTGAACTGAAGCGACAGAGATTGTGTAGGTGAGGGGAGGCTGAGGCTTCCAGAAGCAGTGGGGTGGAGTTCTGGAAAGGAGAGAGCCATACTGAAAAAAAAAAAAAAAATTGCTCTAGGAATCTCCTCAAAGTCTCCTTGAGCCTTTGCTGACCTCTCAATGCCTGGGATCAAACTCCAGGAGGTTGGGAAAGAGGACCAGGAATCTATGAGCTAACTAGTTCCCAGAGCAGGAACAATGTGTTCTGTTCCTGCCACCCAGAGTGAAGAGCCCATATTGCTCACCGGGAGTGTCCAGTAGAGCTGGTAGAAGGGCTACATCTTTGTACTGGGGTTAAAATAGTCATAGAGTAAAGACTACTCTAGACCCACCCTAACAAAGTTAAAAACAAGCCCTCAGAGGTACCCAACTGAATGAAAAGTAACTTAACTGCCTACCCTTTTAAGACTCTTGAAATGAAGACAACAATGGTAGATAATTAACATTGTAAAATCACAACGTCCAACATCCAGGAAAATGTAGCCTATAACTAGGAGAATAGTCAGTAGAAACATTCAGAAATGACAGATGATGGAATTAACAGGTAAGAACATTAAAATAGTTGTTACAACTATAAAAGAGAACATGAAAATACTAGTTAGGAGGTAGATATATTAACCTTGCAAGTAAATACTGGAGTATGGTTCATCTCTCTTATATCTATTATTTTTGTCCTTCCCATGTTGTTGATTGGTAAAATTTGAATATTGTAAGTCAGAGCTGTAGAATCAGCATTTTTGGATTGGAGAGAACTTTTTAAAGATTATCTTGTCTACCTTCTCATATCATAGAGAGAAATATATATTTCATCGCTTCTGAGATATACATCTTCTCCACATTTTAATGTCTCTTAAATCATGATGCATCTTAACAATCAGTGGCATTTTAGATTTGATGAAATACGATAAAAGCCCATTCAAATTGTGGCTTTTCTGTGAATTCTAAGTGGTAGAGTTCAAGTCTTCTGCTTATATTACCCCAACCTGGAAAACTTTTCCCTCTTAATTTTTTATATCTAAATCCTGCCCAGATCAAATCTTTATTCTAGGAAGTCTTCTCATTCCATCAATTTACAGTGATCTTTTCATTCTGTTATCATCGACTGCATCATTCATTTAGTAATTGAACTATTTATTTGCTGTATTGTTACTTTGATTTTATCTGTTCCCTCAATTATAAGCTCTTGGAATCAAGGGAGGGATTTTATACTTCTTTATGTGTTCTAGTGCCTATTTGATAAATATTCATTGACTGATAAAGCATTTAGAACAGTGCCTGGCCCATAGCTAAATGCTAGATGGGTGTAGAACTAGTACTTCTACCATCACTATCACTACCACCACAACTACAAGAATCTGTTCTGTGCCAGGCAGTGTGAAGCATTCTATACATGCATTATTTCATTTTTCTTCACAACTTTATAAACTGGGAATCATTATACAAATTTAACAGTTTAGGAAATAGAGATATGACTGCTTGTCAAGGTCCCAAAGCTAAAATTTGGTAGTAGTGGGTTAAAACCCACACCTCTGTCTCTTACTGTTGGTGTTCTCACTGTTCTGTGCTACTACTTACTAGATTATGAAGGCTTTGATCATAGCCTAGTAAATGGAGGGCAGAAAGAAAAGAATGGGTACTTACTTTTCCCTCTGCTTGAGGACTTTCCTTATAAATCCTATGTATTGAGTGGTGAATAGAACTTGTGAGAAGAAGTAGATGTACAGCTGCCCTTTGGTGCCCTTTGTTGCTGGTGACATGGCCAATACTGACAGATGAGTGTGTGACACTTTTTCAGGAATGAATTCTTGTTAGAGCTGGCAGAATAGAGTAGTTGATATGGAATTGCATGTCACTTTGCTCCATAATTCTCCTCCCCTAGTGTTCAGATGTAGCTGTGATTGCTAGGTCTCTCCCCTCACTTAAGTTGGTATATTAACAGTCACATCCAGGACGGCTGCTTCTGCCTGCTCCATGACCACAAGGTGTGTTTGTATATTGCCCTGAGCTGTCAGCAAAACATTTTGCTGAATTTCCTTTTTTTGTTGTTGCTCTGCAACCTTTTTTCCTTGGCCTTTCTCAGTTGTGTAAAGTCAGTTTCTTTTTTGGCCTTTCCATCCCAGGGAGGGAGCAGTTACTGCAGAGAAGCTTGAGATATGAAATGAAGCACCATAGAGCTTAAAATGAATGGTTAGACAGCTGGCAGGATGAAATGAGACTTACTTGGTACCAGGTGTGAGATTCGGCTCTGATTATCTCCTTCCTCCCTCATTTTCAAACCTCCCTCTGTACCTCATCCACCAGTGGGTGCTCCAGTACCTTGTCTATAGGGGAGCTTAACCTAGTGCAGCATTCACTGCTCCTTGCAGGAGCTAGGAAAGAAAGTTTACAGCCTTGCTCCATCTTCTCCATCTCTGTGTAATGTAATAAAGTAGGATTAGACACTCGTCCATAAAAACCAGCTGTGTGTTTCCTGTATGGTAGCACATGTCCAGGTTTGGCTTCCTCTCAGGTACTCAAGCCCAGGTACTTGGAAAAGAATGCATTTTGTATCCTCTTATCTCAAATTTTTGAGCACCATCAACTGAAGATCACTCTCTTCTGTCATTGCCTATAAATTAGAAAGGAATCTTAAAAATGAAGACTGTTTTATTAGTGTCTATTATCACAATATTGCAAGTTATTGACATATTTCTAGTAATCTGCACTGGTTTGTTGAGGTTTAATACTTTTGTGTGTTGGTATTTGTTTTTCAGAGCAACTTAGCTGTTTTCTATGTTGAATTCCTCTGTGAATATAATGCTCAATTGATGATTATAGCTGAAAGAAATCTGGTACTTGAGTACCCACAAATGTTGGGAGTAAGATTTCTTAACTTCTTAGTAAAATCATTCATGATTTGTATTTATCTAATCAGTAAAAGTAAGCCCACTTACATGGGTAGTTTGGAATATTTCAAACCATTTCATTTTGATGAATTGGGTATTGCTAGAAAGTGGCGTTAAGGTAGGAAAGTAAAATGAACTTTGTGACTGAAAGTCATCAGTGATAACATTTTTGACCCTGTGTGATTTAAGTGGATCCATAACAGAGAACCTGGGCCAAGAGAGAGATACTAGAAATATTTTATGTGAATAAATCTTTTCTTTGGAGTTCAGAATACTTTGCAAACAAAATCTCAGTTTATATACCATCTCTTACATATTTTAAAAATTTTTTTATTTACTTATTTTCAAAGAGAGGAGTAGGGAGGAAGAGAAAGAGAGGGAGAAAAGAGAGAGAGAAACACTGGTTGCTTCTTGTTCACTCCCAAATGGGGACCTGGCCCACAACCCAGGCCTGTGCCCTGACAGGGAATCAAACCGCGATCTTTCAGTTTACAGGCTGGAGCTCAATCCACTGAGCCACACCAGCCAGGGCCATCTCTTAAACATTTTAAGAAAGATTTTATTTATTTATTTTTAGAGAGAGTGGAAGGGAGGGAGAGAAACATCAGTGTGAGAGAGAAACATCTATCAGTTGCCTCTTGTATGCCCTCGACTGGGGGCCAAACCTCAACCCAGGCATGTGCCCTGACCAGGATCAAACCTCAACCTTTTACTTTGTGGGACGATGACCAAAGTATCGAGCCACACCCATCAGGGCGAGCATTTTTCTAGTGTGGCTCACAGCTGAATTAGAAGCATGAACTGAAAGTTTTCCCCCAGTTGCCAGTCATCATTAGACTAAGGACTGGAACCCAGGTTTCTGACTCAAAATTTAAATGTATTTTCTTTTGGACAACCAGATGGATCCTACTGAAAAGAGGGGCTAATTTTGGCCATTTGAGAGGCAGTTTTCAATGGCATAGTTGATACTAGAAGAAACCAATTTTGAAGGAAAAGGTGATCCCTCAATTTTTAAGAGCAAAGCTATGATTAGAGCCTGAAGAGTAGTAAAGGTAAGAACAAAAGGTGGTATTGCCCCCAAAAGATAATAGAAAGTTACAGAATTACTAGGTATAAATGGTCTCTGTGAGATGTACAGTGTGCTCACGAAGTAAGATATTGGAGTTTAGGAGTCTTGTTGTCTAGGCTGCTTTCCCAAAACCAAATCAGGATAAGAAGGAGCCTTGCATTTACTGAATGTGGGTCCATTATTCCTTCATGAAATTAGAAATTTCTCCTTGTTTTACATCACAAGCAGCAAGTTCTCTTTCTTGGTTCTCCCAGTCAGATACTTTCTCTGCCCACTCTGGGAGTTCCATTTCTGTCTTACTAGCTCTTTGGGGTATTACTCTAGTGACCTAAACTAATTTGTCAGTAACACCTTGTGTTTGGATATAGTCTGGTTATATTTGTAGGTTCAGGTCTACCCTGTATTTCAACAGGAAGTGTGTGGGTACTTAAGGCTATAATGAGGCATTCCTCCTTGTAGTTGTTGCATGGTACTGAGGATGGCTTTATGCAATAGTAAATTCATAGTTCTTTAAACATTGTAGTAGACAAACTCAGATTACTGTAAGCCTGTGTATTGGCTCTCATTTTGAAGTTAAATGATTATTTGACTTCTCAATTGAAATTCTTGACACCCCCCCCTTGGAATGCATAGTCTTTTTTTTTCCTTTCCAATTCTCACCTGAGGGTATGTTTATGAATTTTGGAGAGAGAGGAAGAAAGAGAGAAATACTGATGTGAGAGAAGCATCCATTGGTTGCCTCCTGTACATGCCCTCACCAGGAATTGAACCTGTAACCTAGGTATGTGCCCTGACTGGGAATTGAACCCACAACATTTTTGGTGCACAGAATGATGCTGTAATTAACTGAGCCACCTGGCAAGGGTGGAATGCATATTCTTTAACATAAAAAATTTTATCTCTTAGAAAAACTGGTCGACAGAGTAAAGCTCTTCTTACATGCCCCCATCCAAATGCTGTTAACTGTTGAACAGTGGGAAATGCTGAAGTGAAAGCAGAAGTCCTAATTGTCATGCACAGAACATCCCTACATGTTCTTTGTCATCCCCTGCCACTGCTGATCAGCTTTTGGGGGTATGTGTCAAAGAGGAACTGCCTCAGGAAGCATTTTTGTTGTGGTGGTTATTGCTGTAGCTCAGATATACTTGCTTTTGGATGTGGCTATAGAAATCTGTGGATGTTATCAGTGACCTTGACTCTAATTGAGGTGTCGTTCATTTATTTATAACAAACAGCTAGTAATAAACATCACAGCCAGAATAAGCAGTCAGTCTGTCTTCTGCCCTGTTAATAACAGGAATTCGGAGTAAGGGGTACAAATGCATCTTCCCTTTCACATTCAGCCTTCCTTCAGTACCTTTGTCTACTCTTCCAATCACTGCTCCTACTTCTCACCTCACCCTACTCCTGCAGGATTCAGGCTGTTGGGATCAGAATCGTGAGTGTTCAGAGTGTTCAGAGAGTGGATGTCAACGTCTTCTTCTGACTTTACACTAAATAAATGTGCTAAATAAATATTCCATATAACTCCAAATATACAGACTTAGAGACTCTTGCTGTTTGAAGGGATCTGATAGAACACCTCATCCAGTTTCCAGTTCAACGATGAATCCTGTCATGGTACTGACAGTCTAGAGCACTGATAGTTTGCAGCTGATGTGCTGCTCCTTCTTAAAACATAAGATACCTGACTGTTTAGTCAGGGGCACTGATCTCTTGTCTCTTAGACTGTCAAATAAAAAAATGACACCAACCAACACAACAATAGCCATCCAATGTGAATGAATTGAAGTTACACCTTTTTTTTGTCAGATCGGCAGAAAATATATTTTTTGAGTGCTACAGAATTTCAGTAATTAGTTTATGTGTGCCATGAGGTGACAAAAGTTGCAAATCACTGATCTAGACTGCCAGGCCATGGCTAGGAAGGGATTCCCTGAAGTCTTTTATTTGTTCTCACTTATCACAAGTCCCTTAGGCTGAAAATAGCCAGGGCTAAAGGTGGGGGATGCTGCTGAGTCTGGCTAGGTGTTCAGAACTGATTCAAAGATTGTTTGTTTGTTTTTAAATTTCTTTGGGTAGCCAACTCCCAGATCAGTCAGGGAGCCTTTCAGGTATACATGACTTAACTTTAGGGCTCTGTGGGGACCATCCTTTGGACCATTCTGGATCCTGCAGGTCCTAGTAACTAGATGAATCTAGACCTGGAAAAGACCTGCCTCTGGCCTTTGTGTTCAGAATGCAAGTAGATATTAGCCATGTGAGGAGGTTATGGCAGCTTAGGTAGAAGCAAATCCAGGAATTTTAGAGCTGCTTAAAGATTATCTAGCTTAGTCCAAAGGGACTTTGAAGATGAGGAAACTGTAGCCCAGAGTGAGGATTATTTTATCTTTGATTAGAAGGCACTGTAGAAGCCATCTAGTCTGACCTGTCAACGTCAGCATCTTCTTACTGTCTAGCAATTTCTCCTGCAACATGCCTCATAGCTGGTCACCCAGAGGATGATACAGGGGAAATCATAATTTGTAAAGAGAGAACAACTCTAATTAAAAGGTACTAACTGCATTGAAATCTGCTTCCTTGTAGCTTTTATCTTTTCAGTAGTTCTAATTTAATTCCTTTCCTATGTAACATCCCCCAAAGCAAGACCTTCTTAAATCCCCAAATTAGCAAATATCACTATATCATATACTTTCCTTAACTAAGTTAAAGTATAACCGAAAAAGAACTTTACCGATTCTATAAAAAGACAGGGCATTCTCTATTCTTGTGTGTATTCAGAACTTTTCTCAGCTAAGAATCACTACTTTCTTGGTTTTTTTCACTTTCTCTTCATTTTTGTAACTGGTACTAGCACTTAGCTTTTTCTGTGAAACTTTTAATAAATAAACCTACATTTTTGTCACTTCTTGCATATAACTGTACAAAACTATCAGGTTTGACAGCAGGACTCACCCCTATAACCTGTCTTCAGCGTCTCAGTTCATATTTGCTAGTTTTGGTGGACTCTCCATTTCTATCACCTCCTTTTTAGCCTGTGAGTGAGAGCTCCCCCACTGGTTTTCTTACCTCCAGCATTTTCCTGCCCAAATACAAATTCTTTGTTTCTGTTAGAATGACTTGTCTAAAATGCAAATTTTACCGTATTGATTTCTTTATTTAGTGGTTCCTCAACAACCAGTGCTCCACAGATTTTCTGGTAAACGACTCCTGATGATAGAGGAGCCCTGCTCAACTGGATTTCCTGATGCCATTAGGCATCCATTGCATGTAAATGTGTTAGTTTTTGTCACTGTATCTAGAACGCTAGCTATGTACAGTCTTGAGGAGAACTGAAAAAAATAGAACTCTAATCATTTTCTTAGTTCTGTGGTTCAGATAATGAACCCAGTATGAGTGGAGGAGAGAAAAAATTTATGTTCTTCAGTAGGCCCAGAAGCATGACTTGGAACAACCTCCAGAAAAAAACAACACATTTCATTGAAGTCTGGGGTTTCATCTTTTTTTTTTAAAAGATTATATTTATTTATCTTTAGAGGGGAAGGGGGGAAGGAGAGAGGGAGAGAAACATCAATGTATGGTTGCCTTTTGTGCGTCCCCTGCTGGGAACTGGCCTGCAGGGAATTGGCCTACAACTCAGGCATGTGCCCTGACTGGGAATCGAACCGCGATCGTGTGGTTTGTAGGCCCGCGCTGAATCCACTGAGCTACACCAGCCAGGGCGGGTTTCATCTTTAAATGTATTTGACTATCTCATTCTATTACATAATAAGTCCAGGGTTAAAAGTGTTTTAAAATATTTATTAGTGAATAAAATTGGTTTTCCAGGAAGATTTGCCTGGGGTTCATGAACTACAAATAACTACTTTTTTTAAAGCTCTGTAATGGACATTTTATATATATTATACTACTTAGTCTCTAGGAAAATTGCCCAACATCACACAGCTTCAAGTGTCAGAGTCAGTGTACTAACCCAGTATTTCTCAGCTCTACAACTTGAAGTTGAGAGTCAAGAGCCTAGAAGTCTTTGCTCATTTCTAAGTTTATCTTTACCAGAAGGTAGGATTTTTTTTCTTGGTCAAGTTACTATTGTAATTTATATCTTTCATAACTCCATACTTCTTTTTTAAATATTTACTTATTTTTAAAGAGGGAGAGAACCATCAATGTGCAAGAGAAACATCATTTGGTTGGTTGCCTGTTGCATGTGCCCCAAACAGCGACCAGGCCCACAACCCAGGCATGTGCCCTGACCAGGAACTGAAACTGGTGACCCTTTGCTTTGCAGGAATACACCCAGCCCACTGAGCCATGCAGGTCAGGGCCTAATTCCATACTTCTTATACAAAATGTAACTAACCCTGATTATCCAAAACAAAAATGAGCAGTGATGCAAGTAATCCCATATAATAGGGAATTGTGTCTCTTTTTGGTGGCTCTGAAACAGTGAGTTGTTTTTTTTTAAAATAAGATTTTAGTTATTTATTTTTAGAGGAGAAGGGAAGGAGAGAGGGAGAGAAACATCAATGTATGGTTGCTTTTCGTGCGTCCCCTGCTGGGAACTGGCCTGCAGGGAACCGGCCTGCAACCCAGGCATGTGCCCTGACTGGGAATCGAACCTCGATCGTGTGGTTCGCAGGCCCGCGCTCAATCCACTGAGCTACACCAGCCAGGGCTTCTAAAAGAGTTTTTAATAGCAGTACACTTCTCTGATTGTTTTGGCTTAATGGTTATTGCCCAATTGTCATATTTTAAATTTTTATTTATTTGCTTGTTTATTTATTTTAGAGAGAAAGGACGGGGGAGAGAGAAATATCAGTTTGTTGTTCCACTTATTTATGCATTCATTGCTTGATTCTTGTATGTGCCTTGACTAGAGATCAAACCCACACCCCTGGTGTATTGGGATGACACTCTAACCAACTGAGCTACTTGGCCAGGGCTTTGAATTATTGTCATTTCTTGAGTACTCTTTATCTGGTTATAGGAACTGGCTTTTTTTTTTTTCCGGCAAGAGGACGCCATCTTACTCTTGAAAATTGGTCTCAGGTGAATCCCACCCAGATGGCATAGAGTTGACTTCATTTGTGTATGCTTACCCAAAGCACTTGGGAAAGCATAAATGCTAAAACACCAAGGCCTTAGAAGTTGCCCCCCACCCCCTGCCTCCCCTAGTCTGGCATTTACCTAGCCATCTGGAGTCCAGTTTCCATTAGGTGTTCAGAGAGAACTTCTGGAATGCCCTGTCAGTGGTCACATTCAACACAGAATTTCAAGGAGATCTGGCCCTTTTAGCTCCTCTGAGAAGCTGGAACAAGACTGAAATTACTGCTAATGGGGGGAAACACAGTGGCTGTTTTCAGTCATCTCTGGCTGCACCTCTGAATGTCTGGTTCTTTCAGGAAGCTTGAATTAATGGGAGTCTAAGGGCATCCCCGAGATGGTGTACAGAGAGCCTTGTAAGGTTCTTTTATTTGCAACCTCCTGCCTCCTCTGCTGTTGTAAACTCTCTTTTCACCATAAGTTACTAAAGATTGAATTTTAGTACCTTATATCCTTTACATTAAGTAAAAGAGGAAAGAGACTGGAAGGGAAAGTCCAGAGTTTGGGTTAGAAAACCCGTTGAGTCAAAGGGGAACTTAGTAGAGGAACGGAATGAAAATTATTTCCTTAGACAGTAGACAAATATTCAGGAAACACCTCTGCACCCCAAAGATAGGCACAGCTGCCACACATGCCTATTAAAGGGAGGTTCAAAGTTAGGAGCAAACAGCTGATTCTCTTGGTTCTTGGGCTGTTGCTCTTGGTGACAGGAAATCTTCTTCCCCAAGCTGCTGGCTTCCTGTTTTATTTTTATTCTTAGCAGATCAGAATGTCCATAACAAGGAGCAGTCTGTTCAAAGGGGTTCTACTCCTTCTTGGAGGCTGAAGGGCTTTTTAAAAAACATTTGGTCTGGTAATATGTTGGTTTGCTTTTAAGATCTTTGGTATTTAGCTTATTTTAAGCATTTTGTATTCACAATCAACTTTTGGTAATGAACTGGTGTTATAAGATTTGATGTAAGTAAACCTCTGTTTCGCTTTTTTTGTTGCTTAAGAAGAGTTTAGAATATTGGGGACTTGGGTATGTTACCTTGATGTTTCACCTTTTTTATTTGAAGTGAATCTGCCATTTCCCCTAGCAGGAAAATCACTAGATGTTTTGGATGTCTTTAGTTTCTCAAGGTAGGGAAACAGGACCACAGCCCAGTGTGCCTTGGCTGTAGTCAAAGCCATTTTGTTGAGACTAAAAACCGTCCCTGTCCTTGCAAAGCTAGGAATTTGGTAATTAACTCTAAAACAATAGCTCAGCATGAACCTGAAGTGCTGGAGGATTTCCTGGGGGAAAGGTTCAGCCAACAGGAGAAGAAACAGTAACTGGGAGGTTTCCGGATCTGCTCCAGACACTTCCTGCTGTCTCAAGAGCCTTTTGGCCCAGGTGTGTTGAACCAGATGGGAGGGAGAAAGGGAGATGTTGGGTAGAAGAGTAGGGACTAAGGAATCTTAAAGCACAGTTTGCCGGGTGTAATGTTCGACATTGAACATGTAAAATTTTCCTTGGTATTCTTTCTGTCAATTTACAGACTAACTTTAGTAGTGTTAATAGATACTGGCAACTAGAATTTAGTTGTACATTAACCGTCATTCATTAGGGGAGAACTGGAGAAGTTATGTCCTGTTGTAGATAAATGGAATCACTATTAGCAGCTTAATGTCATTGTGGAAATTATCAGATGACTAAAGCGCTTTTTTGATCCTTGTAATTGATCATCTGGAATCCGCTCTCCCCTGCTATAGACACCCCAAGGACAGGATCTGTACCATCTAGAATCTGCTGAATGGGCCGTTTTCCAAACATGCCTCCCGTGCCTCCTTGGCTCTGGAGATTCTTGTTGGTTTGGAGCATCATTGTTATTTTTAAGGTTTTTAGGTTTTTTGTGCTGCCGTGGTACCTTAGCCAGCACTCACCAGCTCAGAATTTCTAAGCTTACCTAGCAAGCCTTCTATTAGCAAACCTTAAAAGGGGGGTAGGAGAGAATAGAGGATGGGTCTTAAAAAGAGAATGAAGGAGAAGATTTTTTAAAAGCTGTTTTAGATCAGAGCAAGACAAAAGAGAAAGATATTCACACAGCCCTATGTGCCTGGAATTTGTGGTTGAGTAATACTTTCCTGTTATTTCTTTTTTAGGTTGTTTTTCATCATTTAGAACATTGCCTGAAGCAGGTCCACCATGCCGTTAGTAACGAGGAACATCGAGCCAAGGCACCTGTGCCGTCAGACGTTGCCTAGCGTTAGAAGCGAGGAGCTGGAATGTGTGACCAACATCAGCCTGGCAAATGTCATCCGACAGCTGGGCAGCCTGAGTGAGTGCCGCAGAGAGCTTGTGCTTTGCCCTCAGGGGTCGTTGGTGCTCTTTATTTAGTTTCCCTCTCCTCCCGTGTTCCTGTTTCTCCCCCATCTGCCTTCCCTAGGTAATGCAAAAATGCATCCCACCCCCCTTTGCCCAAAGAGAGGCTCCTTTTTGGTACAGATTCTTTCCCTCAACCTTGTCTTCATCTGCCACCACCCTCTAGACTCCCTCCACCTCCCTCTCCACCTGCTTCAGAAGAAATCTGTGGGAAGGGTGGCAGGAAGGGCTGCAGCAGAAACTGCAGATGGAATGACAGAGCAGAATTCTCTGTGTGTAAAGTGGGAGGTTCACAGAGCAGTATCTTGGGTTAGGGAATGTGTCTGTAATTGCACGAGCTGTTCGATGTAGCCTGACTTTTGTTGAAGCCTCAAATGTGCCAATAGTCTTTATCTCCCCGACATTCCACACCCCCTCCTCTTTCTTCCCAAGGAGGAGTAAAGCAAACATGCACTCAGAGAGATTCTGGCAGACTTGTCTACCCTGGTACACATTTAATTGTGCTGCAAGCCCCCAGGTCCAAGTTCAGGGTACAAATTACTTCTGCAGTCTCTGAGGTATTGGGAGTTTTGCAAGCTGCGTGAGCACACAGTGACACAAATTGTAGCTGTAGCCATTCTTCTCTAGGAGGGAGATGGGGGAGTAGCCCAGTCTGTTTTGGAGCTGAGGGAAAGCCAGCTTAACTGTAATTTATTTTTTAATTGGCAAGAATGAATGAGACTGCATTGGGTGGGGTACGTGCATGTGGTTTGGATTTCATTCTGAATCAAGCTGAATTTGTTTGCCTGAAGTTGAGGTATGGGAAGGGCAGATGCTCGGATAGGCTGTGCATTTATCTAGTGCCACTCCAGCTCCCCATAAGAACTTCCGTCAAAATGCCATTTTAGTGATTTTTTTTTTAGCAAAGGCATCTTCGTGTGAATTATTTCAGATATTCACCCCTGCTATCGCATCACTGCCCTTAGTGAAGGCAATGGAATATCAAGAAAGCCTGCATTCCCCCAGATGGTAATTGGCCCTGCCTTTAAAATGGGGGCCTGAGGAGATAGAGCTCAGTGACCAGATGATGTATGGGGTCTAAGATTCCTAAGCCTTCATCTAGCTCAGAGACCATCTTGGTTGATCCAGGGCTTAGGGAAACCTGGAGGGGTGTCGCGAAGAAACGAAACCCTGTCGATGCCTGTCCTACACAAAGGAACATTGACAGCGGTACAACAGCAGGGCGGCTGACAGGGAAGCACGTGAAGGCTGCAGAGAGCCTCACTGCTTCTTAAAAGCATCATTTCTGCTTCTGTCACCCTGAGAAGGCCAAATAGGTGGAAGTCAATCACACACTGGTTCCTTCTCCATAAGACAAAGGACAGCTAGCTAATGATCCTTCTTATTCTCACTCAGCAGGAGTTATGCTCTCTCTCAGGTGTTTTTTCAGGGTAGTGGTGATGGATGCCATTCTCACTCTTCCACTTGTGATCAGACCACTTCCATCTGAAGGAAGCTGATCTGAGGGCCAGGGTCAGCTCATGCCTACAGAAGCAAGATTTCCTTACATCCTGCAGCTGACCGGCCCTTTATTCATCCTATAAACATGTACTGAACATATTTTATGTGCCAGATGCTGAGAGATACAGCCATAACAAGAAATGGTTTCCGCCCCTGGCTGGGTAGCTCTGTTGGTTAGTTGGTTAAAGCATCGTCTGGATACACCAAGGTTGTGGGTTCGATCCCTGGTCAGGGCATATACAAGAATCAACCAATAAATGCATGAATAAGTGGAACAACAAATCAATGTTTCTCTCCCTCTCCCCCCTCCCCCACTTTCTTTCCTCTCCTTCCCTTCCTCTCTCCTTAAAATCAAGAAAGAAAGAAAAAAAAAAAAAAAGAAATGGTCTATGCTTCCCAGCAGTTTATAATCTACCAGAAGAGACAGAAATAAACAATTCCTCAGGGGAGAGTGGGCAGAGGGTGAAAAAGGGAACTCACATTTGGTAATTGCCTACTTTATGCCAGGTTTAAATAGGATCTTGGCATAATTTATTTCATTTAATCCTCAATAATTCTGTGAGGGTAGGTGGTGGTATTCCCATTTTTCAGATGAAGAAATGAAGGCTCAAAAAAATAAGTAACTGGCCTACAGAGAGAACAGCCAGTGAGAGGCAGGTCAGACTTCCTAAGGATTTCTCATCTCAGTCCCCTTCCATCTCTGTCAGTAGGGCCCTGGCTCAGGCCTCTGTTGACTCTCTCCTAATCTACTACCCTAGCCTCCCTCTGGCCTTCCTTTCTCTGATCAACCCCCTTAAATCTAGAAATCTAAATATCTTATAAACCTTAAACCTATACCCCTGCCACAATGGTCTGCCCAAAACACAAATCTCACTTTTTATTTTTATAATTCCGAATTGTTTGAATTTTTTAAAGTTAAGGCTTTGCCGACTTCTGTCATTTAAAAAGTGTTTTTAAACTAAGAGTGCAAATGTTAATAACTATCTCCCTTGTTCCTCATTAAGGGACTATCTAAGCTCCTTGGTCTGGCATTCAAGACCCTTCAAGACCTGCCTTCCTTTCCAGCCTCATTTTCTGCAATATGCCTTCTCCCGTTTTATAGTCTTTAAAAAGATTCCTTTAAAAGGAAAAAAAGAGAGGGGGGGAAAGGAAGAAGAAAGAATGAATTATCAACTACATGTAGTTCCTCTTAGTGCATACTCTCCTCATACCTCCATGCAGTGCCCTTGCTGTTCCCCCTGCCTGGAGAGCACTTGCCATCCTTCTAGCTGATCTTTAAGGCCCAGCTTAGGGATTTCCCCCTTAAATTTGGACTAAGTGTTCCTCTGAGCTCCTATTATATTAATATATTATTACCTACCATGTCATATTGAAAATTATCTATATCTCTTAAAAGTTCTTTGAAGGCAGAAATCATGTATTGTTGAAGTTCAGTAAATGTTTGTTGAATGATTCATACCTGTATTCTCTTCAGCATTTCATGCTGTTGGTGCACAGTGAATACAGAAAAGGAAGGAATGAATACTATCTATAGGGAGTGGGAGCCCAGGTGGGAGAATAAAGAAGGTCATGGAAGGCTGCATAAAAAGGTTACATTTGAACCAGGTTTTGAAAAATGCTGGGGTTTCATCTAGCAGAGAGGGGCACAGGAATGGGCTCACATGTGCTTCAAGCTCATGGTCTTGGCCTCGTGCACTGTACTGTAACCAGAAGTGCTTGGGCTAGTAAAGGAAGTGTGATTATGGAATGGATAAAGCGCAAAACTGAAAATTCCACAGCTGCGGATTGCTTTGTGATAGCATATCCAGAATTCTTATTTTCCCTTAGTGCAGTGAGATTGGTATTTCACATACTAGGTTGCCATATCTTAGGAATAAAGGCACAGCCAGTGAGCACTTTTAACCGCCTAGGTAAGTGGGACCCCCCACTAGGGTCATTAAGAAATCATGCTCTGGCCCTAAATGGTGTAGCTCAGTGGATTGAGCATGGGCTGTGAACCAAAGGCTCGACATTCGATTCCCAGTCAGGGTATATGCCTGGGTTGCAGGCCAGGTCCCCAGTGGGGGCCATGTGAGAGGCAACCACACATTGATGTTTCTCTCCCTCTCTTTCTCCTTCCCTTCCCCTCTCTCTAAAAATAAAAAAAGAAACAAAATATTTAAAAAAGAAATCATGCTCTGATATTGGGTTTTCTAACCAAGTGTAGTGGGCCATGCCAGTGTGTGTGTGTGTGTGTGTGTGTGTGTGTGTGTGTGTACGTACGGGGAGGGGGGGGACTCCAAGGCTCCTACTCAGACTTCAGCAAGAGAGCTTCACCTTTTTAAAATCAGTTTTACCTGTTCTAGTTCAACGTAAGATGTTGTTGGAAGAGTTCTACTGTAAAGTGAAAAAAAATTGATTACTGCTTCCAGAATCTTTTACAAAGTGTGGTATCTATTATGATGTCCAGTGTCATAGTGGATCTGTCTTGGTAATCTGAATGAGTGAAATTTAACTCAGAACAAGGCACTCTGGTTTTCTCCTAAGGTCAGACTAATTGTTAGTACTTGAAGAATAGGGACTATCAAATTACAGACTGGAATTGTATTTAAAATTTTCTCTAAGCATACAACTTGGGATATTTAGTTATTCCCACTCTTAAAAGTCATTTGATATGGTTGAACAATATAAGGAAGAATCTCATTGTAACAGCTTACGTTTTTAGCTCATTTAATCTGACAACAACTCGGTGAGGTAGATACAGTTATACTTGTTTTACAGATGAGGAAACTGAAGCTGAGAGGTTGTGATTTGCCAAAGAGCACACAGGTGTAAATAGAAAAAACTGAGACTTAAATCTGTATTTTCTGGTCGGAAGGCTTTGGCCTCTCCATGTATCATCTTGTAGTTCTAAGTATGCCTAGGGCCTGGTGCAATGTGATGGTGGGGAAACCTTCACACCACCCCACTTTCTCTTCCAATAGCATTCTTTGTGTTATTGTTTTTATATGTTGGGTTTCTTTGTAAGATTTTTATCCTGAAAGTCCCTGTGTTACAGTAAGCCTCTACTCCCACTATCACTTCTCCCTTCCCCAAGCAGCAGGAAACTCTGGGTGCTCTCTTGATGACCTAAAGGTAAGTTAATTTGGGTTTTTCTTTTCCTCCAGAACAGCTGATGGACAACAAGATTTTTTGAGCCTGGTTTATTTCCCAAAAGTAATGTTGCACGTTTCTCTGCTTTAACCTTACATTCACAGTTTTCTGTTACCTGGATGAGCATGGTGCAGTGCGGTTTTTACAGGAATTTGGTCATATTATGGACAGAGATCAGGGAGGATCCTCAGTCTGCACAGTAGAAGTGCAGTTTGTTAGCCAATTTGAGTCCTTTGAGCCCAGGAGCTTCCCATGGTTGTTTCAGTAACAAAATCGTTCAGCCTACAAAGACTTGCTCCTTTTCTTGATTAGGAACTCCTTATTGATGAAATGTACCAGCAGTTCAAAATATGTAGTTGATTGGTCTTATCCTTACTCTTAGGTGACACTGGGAAGGTGAGTCGCAGTTCGCCTGAGAAGGTGCAGTTTTGGCCTTTTGGACTAATTTTTTTCCTTTCACGTGTGGATTAAGCATAAAAGAAGTTTAGAAGCTAAAAATCAGAGCCCACTTTAAATAGTTCTCAAAGAAATTATCTTTTGGTTGAGCAGTCACTTAAGCCTGCCTTTGCTATTGCAAGTAAAAAACTCAGATGGTATGTTTGTATGAACCACTTTTCATTCCTAGCAAGAATGTGCTTTGTGGCTTGGAATGACAATACGAAGGTAGCGTCAAATTGCTGTTATGTCCCTTTGCCTGCAAATTCTCCTTGCATTCCAGGGTTGAAAATACAGAAATCTACAGAACTCTTTTCTTAAAAAACAAACAACACAAGCTATTGTGGAGAGAGACTACTGGTATGTTGTTTTTCAGGGAGGTTCAGCTTCTCTTTTTCCCTGAGATGTAGATTTGAAGGACTATAGAGCAAGACTTTCAGAATTGTAGGTTATAAAACATAAAATAAGCTTTTCACCCCTTAGAAGTTGTAAGTCTTTGCGTGAGTTGCTGATAAGTTAGTTCAAGGCTCCTCGAAGATATCGTTTGTTACTCATCATGGTTGTTCAATATACTTTTAAGGCTTCACTGAGGGTATAATTTCTTATTTTTTATGTTAATTGTAGACAGCTAGAAAGTCCTTCTAACTATCTGTCTGTTTTCCAGAACCATTTTACAAGGTGCTTTTACAGAGTAGCAAGGGACTTAGCACTATATGTAAATGTGTAGACATACTGTCTTCCCTTCCAGGATTCTTTTTTTTTTGTATTACACCTTTCTGTGCAGCCTGCTCTGAGGTTTCTGACTGTTCAGAGTGTGCCAAGAAGACTCTCAGTTATAGACCACGTGCAGAGTGTCCGTGCTCTGGAGGATCTGTCTCCACCTCCAAGACCAAGCATCTCTATATGACCCAGCCCATCCCGAGGGGGGGGTGCAATATGATCTTTAATAGCCAGTTTTTCTGACCCTTTATGTCACTTTTATCCACTAATGACTTGGTTTCTCTCTTCTTTCAGGTAAATATGCAGAGGACATTTTTGGAGAGCTCTTTACTCAAGCAAATACCTTTGCCTCTCGGGTAAGCTCCCTTGCTGAGAGGGTTGACCGCCTACAAGTTAAAGTCACTCAGCTGGATCCCAAGGAAGAAGAAGGTAAGGAAGCTGAGCTCAGCATTTACAGGCTCTGTTGAGCAGTTGCTTAGAATTTTTTTCCTGATTTATAAAGAAGAGTGAGGGGAAAATTGCAGAGACCTATGGAGTTCTGCTTTGAAATGACACCAATCTGGGTGGGGCAGAGAAGCCTTTTCAGCTCTGCCACACTCCCACACATTCCCTCTCCCATTCCCCCAATTCCCTTTCTCAAACCCCCTCCCCCAATCTTACTTTGCTACCATAAAAGTACTTGGAAGATTCATTTCTCCTCAGGAGAGGCCTGCAAGATCTGGCCACATAGTAAACCTTTGTGTTGCCTCATTTTGTTTGGTCGTGAAATGGCTGGGCAGCTGACAGCCTTGTGGGGCTTTCCCCAGAGGTGGAGGAGAAACCTGGCTGCAGACAGCCCCAGCTGAGAAACGAGCAGCTGCGGCCTCTCCTGCTGGTGTGACTCAGTGTTTGCTCCAAAATCCTGCCGTCCATTTTCTGATGCCTCCCCTCTCCCCGCAGTGTCACTGCAGGGAATCAACACCCGGAAGGCCTTCCGAAGCTCCACCACACAAGACCAGAAGCTTTTTGACAGAAACTCTCTCCCAGTGCCTGTCTTGGAAACGTACAACACCTGTGATGCCCCTCCACCTCTCAACAACCTTACCCCTTACAGGTAACCTGGCTAGCTCCTCTCTGTTTTTTTGGCCCGTGGTTAAAATACTAGATTATCTTTTTATTTAAAGATACTGTCTACTTCAGAGAATTGTATCAAAAAGCTTACTACCTACCCCAGAGTTGCTTGTGGCAGCAGAAGCTAACATTTACCACATAAACATTGTCACCTGTTATTGTTGGGTTTCTGAAATTCATCGTAAGTGTAATATATTGTGAAAGTTTGCTGTAGTATTGCATGCCGCAGAGTTTAATGTGGTGTGGCCAGGTCCATCTTGGATTCCATCCAAGGAATTTAGTTGTTACAGAACCAAAAGGACTTTGTTACAAGACAGTCCTATAGCATGCATCCCAGGGGCAACATTCTAGCAAGGCTCCCACTTACCCGGAAACCACTAGATTACCAGATGTTTGGGTGCGTTAGTGGGGCCAGCCTTGTGGACTGGCTGTTCTGGGTCCTGAGGGTCCTTCCAGAGCTTACGGAGTGACTGGCATTCTTCCAAATGAGTATTGTTCACTTCTTGAACATCCTTCCAGCATTCCCCTCTGAAAGGACCTACACTGCGGGCTGGATGTTAAAAAAAGAAGGTAGCCTTATAGACACCTTCAAGCCTTTCCCCTCTCATGGCCTGGTAGTGTTACCATCCTGCAAATAACCACCAAGCAGAGGCAGAAAGCAAATATTTATCTTGCTTGCATCTATAAATATCTTTGGAACAGGTAAAAAGTAATTACAGATAACTGAAGGCAGGTATCTTCTGCGACACATGGGTATACAGCAAAGTAGAGCTTATGGGGGGGAATTCAAGGACACCCACCTGATCTGGGGAGCCCAGAATGGGAGTATGGTGGCTTTTCACACAGATACCAAGAATGTATATGGCATCTCTCCTATGTTATTATTGTGTGAAATTAATGTGTCTTGGCTTTCAAAGGGGCTAACTGGCATCGTAGAACAGAGATTTGACTCTGCAGCCTTTATCATTCAGTTGGATTTGGGCAGAGGAGTTGTGGGGCAGAAGGAAGCACACACCTGATTGATACTAAAGGGAGTGTGGTAGGGTGCTGTAGGGTAGGACGAGCAAGTGATGTAAAGCAGGTGTGTTTTTTAGGTAATGGTGTTTTCCTTTTTAACCTTCTCCTCTCACTTATCTGAATTTTGCCTAACAGAAATGAGAAGAGGTGTAGCTAAATCAACAAGATTTAATATAAAAATCATTAGTGTTTGATTTGGACCGGCTTTCTGTATGTTGTGATAGGATTGGAAGCCAGGGCATAGAATTGCCTTTCTATTTCTTTTGAGTTCAGTATAGTATTAAAATAAATGTCTACCCCTAAGCATATGCTTTCTGGAAAGTGAAAGACTTGTGCCAAAGGGCAGGATTCTAACCAGTATGATTGAGTCTAAAAGATAACTCCTACCTTAACACTCAGTAACTCACTCTATTCTGTCACAGCCACTAAGAGATGGTAATTAAATCTTGTGGTCTGTCCTAAAACATTTAGCCATCTTCTCAATAGGGCCCCCTAGTGGTTGGGGAGTTGGGGTAGGTGCTGAGCTAGGTTAGAAGAGAGCAAGAAGGTGGAGTGCTGTGGTTATCTCTTTTCACAGAGGAATAACAGCTGCCCACTTACACACTGATGTGTATGTGTGTATACATGTGTACAAATGTGAACCTATGTGTGTGCACAGGTTTTAGGTAGATGGGAAGCCACAGATGCTTTCTAAAGGGTCCAGGGAAATTGGTGCGAGGGAAGGGAACCAATGGCAGAAATCCCCTCTGATGTGCCAGGGTATCCAGGTATCCTCAGGGAGATGGCTGTAGCCACGCAGATCATTAGAAATAATCAGGATTCCCTGCTGCTGTAGCCCATTCTTTGTCCTGACCATGCAGATTCCTCTACCAGGAATTGAAAGTAAGGCTAAGGTTCTTTAAAAGCCAGATAAATACAGAGGTGGCATTCAAGAGGTGTTGGAATGCTGGTGTGGGAGAGGAAGTATGCAATCAATTTGAATGACTTCTTGATTCCTTAGTGTAAAAACTGCTAACTGGTAGGTATTTGGAATATTGGATTTGGTTAGGAGCTCATCTGTCTACTGACAGCTACTTATCTTCATTTCTATCCCAGGGACGATGGGAAAGAAGCACTCAAATTCTACACAGACCCTTCGTACTTCTTTGATCTTTGGAAGGAGAAGATGCTGCAGGACACCAAGGATATCATGAAAGAGAAGAGAAAGCATAGGGTGAGGGGAAAGGGGCCTCTGTTCTACACATCAGTAGGCACGATTGTGGAGGGGGGATAAAAAGGAAGCCAGTCTTATGTGAAGTAATCATTCCAAGTGGTTGCTTGCTTGGATGCCAGGTGAAACTCTTTAAAAAAAAAAAATGTGTCCACTCCAAGCACAACCAAGATGAAAGTTTAAATCACACCAAAAATGTGTTTGTTCCCCCCAGCACTATTAACAATTGAGTATATTCAGGCTGAGTTTTAGAAATTGACTTTTCTATTCACCATTTATTTCTCTTGCAATTTGTACCTGGCTCTGCTGGACACTCAAGCTAGGCTAGTCCCTTCCCTGCCAGTTTTGCAGCTCATTTCTCAGAGATCAGCACAAGGCTGTACAGTGTTTGATTTGCAACAGGAGCACTTAACACCTTCACTACTGGTGGGTGGGGCAGGGGAGGGACATAGGCCTAGTTTCAGGAGATACTCCTCTCCCCTTAGACTCCCAGTGATGTATATAAGCAAGTATGACCTATCAGTTACAACCTCACAATCCCATTAGCATGGCTGCCAGGAGGCCCAAGAGAGTGCCAGGGGCTAGTCAGCCACAACAGGGAAGAATCCCTCGTTGGCTCTCTTGTTTTGTTTTAACTATTTCCTTATATCTGCCTCAGTTATCGATAGCTGTCATTACTTCTCACTTCTCTTGACTAACCTTTGTGGCAGAGCCAGTAACAAGGAGCTATTTACTAACTTCCTAACAATTAGAGCTGCTCAAAAACATGAATGAGTTACTCAAAAAGGTAGTGAGTTTCTCATCACTAGAGGTGTTTGAGCCCAGAAGGTAGTTTGGATTAGGTGACTTCTGTGTCACTCAAAACCCAGTAATTCCATAAATTCTGTATGTTGTCATACAGAATGTATGACAGCACGTTGTCTGGCAAGTCATCTGTGGGGTGTGCATCCATGAGGGTGGATGGAATTGTAGAGAGCTTTGGAAAATATTTTACAAAGGATCTTCTATTTCTTTTCATTATAGAAAGAAAAGAAAGACAATCCAAATAGAGGGAACATAAACCCACGTAAAATCAAGACACGGAAGGAAGAGTGGGAGAAAATGAAGATGGGACAAGAATTTGTGGAATCCAAAGAAAAGCTGGGGCCTTCTGGGTAGGTGACGCTTTTGTGCGGTTGGTAGCATTCTTTGAGGGGCTAGAAAATGTCAGTCGGACAGCTGTGATGTGACACCTTTCACAGCTCCTGGTGTCTGGTTGTGTGGCTTCAATCAATACCACTGTTAATCAGCTACTTTAAAGTGCACCCATCTGGTGATTAAAATTTGGTAAATAAATCAAGACTCCACAGTTTAAATGAGGTGAGCAAAGTGGTCTGGAAAAGAGAGTTTGTGGCTTCTACTACCCTGACTCTGCCAAACGACGGTTGCCCAAGGGCCTCAGAAGAAATACTGGAAAGGGGCAATACCTTGGCCTCCAGAGCATTGATTGGAAAGTAGTGCCTAAGAGCTGGGCCTTCCCCCGGAGTGGGGACGGCCAGGCAGAGAATCTGTGCCCATCACCAAAGCAACTTTTCAGCCAGCCTTTGTCAGTCTCGGGAGAGAAACTGGCCAAGGGACCGAAAGTGGACCTCAGAGGCAGTGTGGGAAAGGTCGCTCGGCCAGCACTGGGGCTGTATATCTCCACAGAGAAATGGTGGGTGCCAGTCTGACCCCATTTTCCAATACCAGGTCACAGTAGAGGTTTAAAAGGTGGGGGGGATGGTTTTAAAACTCGGTTTGATGCTTATCCTAGTGTCCAACCTGTGTGACATTCAGAGTCAAGTCACCACGACTGCTTGGTGTGAATGTTGCCCTGGTTTTTCCCCTAAATATTTTGCATCTTGACTGTCAGAGAACCGTGCCAGCCGATGCCGGGTGTCTAGGAATGATGAAAGGAAAGAGTTGAGTCGGTCTTGCTTTTAGAAATAACTCTACCATGAAAATCTTGACTTTTAAAAATCTTGACACTTCTGACACTTGTTTTTCCTGGATTAAGAGATTTGTTCTAAAGAGCTAGGAAGATGGCGAGAGGGAAAGTACGCCTTTCTCTCTACAGGGAATCAGCCCTGAGGGCACCTCTGTTACCTTCACCTCCTGGCGAAAGGGCCGTTTTAATTCTGTGGGGTCCCATCTGCTCAGACAGGTCCTTGTCGTAGGTTCAGTGACTCCAAGGCCAGTAGCTTGTATATTTAGTATATGCCAACTATTTTGTGGGGTTGGTTTTTAAAATTATTTTTAATTTTTAAAGTTTTTTTATGGAACGGGCATGGTGAAGATAAGGACTTTGCCTCCCATTTCCCTGTTGTTGAGGAGATTTGGAATTGGGCTTCCATGGCTGTCCACCGGGTCATGCTCGTGGACGAACCTGTAAAGAGATGTGCTAGGCTCCCAGGGCTCCAGGCCTGAGGGATTTTCTGCATCAGCGCATCATTTGATTCAGTTAGTTCCCTCCAACTCTCCTCTCCCTGGGTCTGTTTTAATGTGTTCCTTAGAACCCCAGGGTGGAAAGAAGGGGGTGGGTGTGGGACAGGCTACATTTTGCTAGCTGCTGCTTGGCATTTGTTTGTGTTTGGGTTTTTTGTTTTTGCTTGTTTGAAAGTTTATTGTTCACTCAGGGCCCAGTGCTCTGAGGAGCGGATTTTCATGATGTGAGCCCTAGCACCAAGCCTTAGCACCCTACTTTAATCGGCAGCTCGTTTGGTAAGAGTCCTGGTAAGAGTCCTGACACAGAGGCCATGTCTAACTACCCCACAGCTCCTTGCACTCCTCCTCAGTTTGGTTTCACGGTCAAATGCCTCCTTGGCCTATGAGCACTCCGGAGGCTTGCCGACCTCAGAACCAGGCTGTGCACCAGTCATGTGACGATGGCTCACTAGCCTTGGGACTTGGCTTTGCCCTTTGCCACCAGACAGACATTGGGATTTGGGGATAGGCTACTCCTATCCAAAGGCTAACATTTGGGAGAGAAGTTAAAAGAACTGCTGGGTTTTTTGGTTTTGTTTTTAATCCTCACCTGGGGATATATTCAGTGATTTTAGAGAGAGAGGAAGGGGGCGGGGAGAGAGAAAGAGAAAGAAAGAGAGACAGAAACATCCATCGGTTGCCTCCCATACTTTGCCTGAGTGGTGCCCAAACCTTCGACCTGGTTAGGTACGTGCCCTAACTGGGATCGAGCCTGTGACCTTTTCAGTGCACAGGATGATGCTCCAGCCACCGAGCCGCACCAGCCACGGCAGAACTGCTGGGTTTCTGATGAAGCCAACACTGAGAAAGGAATGGCATGATTTTTTTGGTACTCCGAGTTGAATCCCATTCCTACAAATAATCCGATGAAAATACATGGGAGGTGGTAAATATCTAGAATATTTAATAGAATAAAATTCTAGTATAACAAAAACTATGGGGAATATACTTACTTTATTTCTCCCTGTTAGCTTTTGTACCAGATACATTTTTGAGGGAACTCTTAAGAAAATGAGAACCCTGGCTGGTGTGGCTCAGTGGATTGAGTGCCGGACTGCAAAGCAAAGAGTCGCCAGTTCAATTCCCAGTCTGGGCACATGCCTGGGTTGTGGGCCAGCTCCCCAGTAGGGGGAGCACAGGAGGCAACCACACATTGATGTTTCTCACCCTTTCTTTTTCCATCCCTTCCCCTCTAAAAATAAGTAAATAAATAAAATCTTTTTTTAAAAAAGAAAAAGAAAAAAATGAGAGTATCACTCTGACCTGTTAAATGACAGTCTTCACGTTGGGTCCATTGTCAGGTACCCACCCACCTTGGTGTACCAGAATGGCAGCATTGGCTCTGTTGAAAATATGGATGCAAGCAACTACCCACCACCACCGCAATCAGACTCCACCTCTCCACCTTCTTCCTTCTCTGAGGATAGCTTGCCTCCACCACCCGTGGAATTCAGGTAAACGGTGGTACTTTTCCATCTTCTTTGGGTGGTTAAAAACTTAGGAACAAAACCAGAGCTTCAGATCCAGGCCAGGACCACTAACATAACATCAGGCAACTCTGTCTAGATAATAGAAATAATGAATATTTATCAAGTGTTTGTAAGGTGCCAGGCATTATGCCAAATGGTATATATGTTACTAAATCCTCACAAGAGTCCTCTTGAGATGCGTACCCATTTTACAGATGAGTAAATGGCAAGACACAGAATTCAGTGAACTTACCTGAGGTCACAGAGCCAGTAAGAGGCAGAGTCCCAACTGATTGTAAAGCAGCTCTGTGGCTCCAGGGCCTGTGTTCTATACCGCTAGCTACACCCGAAAAAATAGAAGTCACCAAACTAATCTCTTGTATTTTAGCTTTAACTCAACACGAACTGAAGCAGTACAATTTACTATTCGTAAAATATTTATGACAACTTGTCCAGTTATCTAGGAACCTAGCAAACAGTCACCTTTTTCTCCTGTTGCTTCTGGTTCATTTCACTGTTGGGTAGACTGTCCAGAAAAAATGAAACAAGGGGAAAGGAGAGATGAATTTAGGACCTGTTTACTTTGATGTTTGTCAGTGTCTCTGGCAGGGGAACACAGGGAAAGAGCTACCAAGTACTGGCCGGCAAGGGCCGTTAGGAGGGTTCACATTGCAGTTCCTCACAGTCACTTTTAACTTTCTGGTGCCAGGTGCCCTGTTCTCCTTGGACACTGTTCTGTCAGAGGTTGGAAACCTGAAGTAGTGCTCTATGCATCCCTCCTACCCCCCCCCCCCCCGGCCCATTTTTCTTAGCTTTTGAAACCACTAATCCCAAATCTCCTTCTGCCTCCCAAATCACTTCCTGCTGGTTTTTGTGTCAGATGCAGTTAAGGCTAGAAGGTCTGTGGAAAATTCCAAGATGGACGCTTTTCTAAGAGCAGCTGTTAGTGCAGGGCAGATACAAATTTGGAAAAAGAAGCCCTCAGCCTCACACATGGCCCAAGACCTTGCAGCTGAGCATGCCTGACCCAGTAGAGGGGCACCTTAATCCTTTCAGCCCAGCTCAAGTCTGGTGGCACATCCATTTCCTGTCTTTGCTGACCTCAGACCTTCCATTACTTTCCCAGGTTTTTACACATGAACACCGAAAATACCTTGTCTAAATCTGTACCCTGCTCAGGTTTGGTCAGCGTGGCTTGGGTTTCCTGCCCTCATAAGATCTAGAGAAATAGACAAAAAAACTGTACTTGAAAAGTAACTAAATAAAAAAAAAAAAATCTAGTGAATGTTAATAGCCTGAGAAACAGAAGGTGAATGGGTGGGTGGTGGTTCTTTCTTGCATGTCTTCATATTCCTGGCTGCTGGATTAAACGGACTGTTCCTGCCCTGACTGGTGTGGCTCAGTGGGTTGGACCAGACCAAAAGGTCACTGGGTCAATTCCTGGTCAGGGCACATGCCTAGGTTTCAGGCAAGGTCCCCAGTTGGGGGCATGCAAGAGGCAAGTAATTAATGTGTCTCTCACACATTGATGCTTATCTCCCTCTCTCTCCCTCCCTTTCCCTCTCTCTAAAAATAAATAATTTTTTAAAATTTAAAGACCTAACTGTTCCTTTTAGAGGAAGGGTTCAGGGGAGGACCGTTTCTTAGAGAGCTGGAACCTAGGTGATGATCTTGGCCAGCCCTTCTGTACTGCTTCAGATAGTTTTTCTCAATTTCTGCTGAGACTCCTCTGCTGATGAGAAGCTCATTATTTTACAGGGCTGCCCATTTCATTGTTGGTCTTTTCTGATCATTTCCGGGTTTTTCTTTCCATTTGAGCCAAAATGAAATGATATAGTCAACCACAAGGAATTTAGCCTCCTAGATTAGTTTACCTACTACAGGTGGATATTTGCACCCTGAAAGTAATGGTGGGTCTTTTTTTTTTGTCCTTTTAGCTACCCAGCAGACAACAACCAAAGAGGTTCTGGCTTAGCTGGACCCAAAAGATCCAGTTTGGTCAGCCCAAGCCATCCACCACCAGCTCCTCCTCTGGGCACTCCACCAGGCCCCAAGCCTGGCTTTGCTCCACCCTCTGCCCCTCCACCTCCACCTCCAATGATAAATGTCCCACCCCCACCTCCACCTGGAGGATTTGGATCCCCAGTGACCCCACCACCACCTTCACCACCCTCTTTCCCACCTCATCCTGATTTTGCTGCCCCTCCACCTCCTCCCCCACCACCAGCAGCTGACTACCCAACGCTCTCACCACTTCCCTTATCCCAACCAGCAGGAGGGGCTCCTCCTCCTCCCCCTCCGCCCCCTCCTCCTGGGCCACCTCCTCTCCTTTACTGTGGTGCAGATGGCCAGCCTGCTGTACCACCACCACCACTTTCTGATACACCCAAGTCCAAGTCCTCCTTGCCTCCTGTGAGCGATGCCCGCAGTGACTTGCTTTCAGCCATCCGTCAAGGTAAATCTCAGCGGTGATCTGGGACTGCAAGGCTTTGTCTTTCTACAGCTGAGTGACTGGTTGGAGGGTGGGCGAGGGCTTCTGTTCCCTTCCCAGGGAATAGCTTTCATTGGATGAAAGAGAGAGGGGGAGACTTCAGGCCTCAGATCAGCCTGACGAAAGACTTTACCCTAAAAATATGGGGATTTAGATTTTTTCCCACTCTGGTTTAAAGTAAAGAATTATTAACCTGGGATCTTTGAACTCCTTGAAAATTGTGCTTTGTGCCTGTTTGCATCCATTTTGTGCCCCAGAGAAAAACAAGAATCACTGTCATAGCAGGTGCTTCTTCAGCTGACCTCAGTCAGTCCTTGTCCTTCACTTTATTGCCTTTCATATTCTTCCTTTCTACTCGCTTTCCCTCTTTCTCACCCATTCCCTTCTCACTTTTTCCCCCAGTCCTGTCCCTCTTCTGTCTCCTTCTCTCCCTTCCTTCCTCCTCTCATCATCGTCTCACCCTCATGGAGCATTTATTCTTTCCGTCAGAGGCCAGGTCGGGTACCATGGGGTGAGAGTGGCTTCTTTGGTTTGCGAGCCTCAAGGGACGAAAGCATTGTGTGAAGGGGACAACTGGGGCAGCTGAGCTCTGTGGTCGTCGGCGAGTCGGGCAGGCTGTGTGCCTGCTCGGTGGGCTGTGATGGCCAGTCCCCACTTGGAGCCTCGTGAGAGGTGACATCCTCACCAGCCTGAGTGCTGGAAATGGGGAAGGACGACAGGCTGTCTTTCGGACATACATACCTATGGCACCAGGGCCACCATTGCATCAGCCTTCGTTTTTGTTTGTTCCTGCTTCCTCCTTTCCTGAGGATCCTTCTCTTTTGCTGTCCTTCCCCATGTTCTACCTGCCAGTGGCCATTCCCCCTTCCTCAGTCCTACATGGGTTCGGAGACTGACTCACTTTCTTCATAACCCTTCTCCCTCTCCCACTAGGCTTTCAGCTGCGCAAGGTTGAGGAACAGCAGGAACAAGAGAAGCGGGATGTCGTGGGCAATGATGTGGCCACCATCCTGTCCCGTCGCATTGCTGTCGAGTACAGTGACTCAGAAGATGACTCCTCTGAGTTTGACGAGGACGACTGGTCGGACTAAGCCTTTCCGCTTGCTCCCACCTCTTTTCTTCCCACCTGCCTTCTTTGATGCCGACCCCAGCAGTCCCATGGGGGAGAAGGGCAGGAAAAAAGAGAATATGAAGGGGCCAAAGCCTTCCCTGAAGCTACCAAAGATATATCCAAGTGCTTCCTCCAAATCAGCATGTATCTCCCACCTTCCATGGTCAGGCCCCATGGGGCCCCTGAGATGTTCCCTCTTCCCTTCAAGTGACTATCGCATATTGGAGAGAAGGGGACACCCCAAAGCTGATCCTTCTGAGTAGGTTTGAAGTGGAGTTGGTGCCTTTCCCTAGGAGCCATTTTCAACTGTGGTCTCCTCCCAAAATCCTTGCCCTCAGCCACTTCAAGTAATGCCAGCTACCTTCTGGCCCTAGAGCCTGCTGTTCCCTTCCCACGCACTGAGAGGTCAGTGTGGGCTGCATGCCCCAGCGGCCAGGCTGCCGCACCCTTCTGCCCCGGTCAGCAGAGTGAGGCTGCCTTTTGCTAGGCCGTTTCTGTATCTGGATCCCCCTTATTCCAGGAGCCATCACGTCCCTAAAGAAAGTCTCAACCCCTCTGCCCAGAAATGATGCCTTTCTGAAGACTGAGGTGGCTGCCTTCCTCCCAGGCTGCCTCTCCTAAGTGTGGTGTTTGGGTGTCCTTTAAATGCCCTTTTCTCACCACCAGATGCCTCTGGACACTGTAGCCCAGTTATGACCTCTTAATACCTATGACCAAACTGGCCCTGACACACAGGGATCTGGGCCTCTACCGGATGTCAGGAGCCAAGCTTAAGACTTGAGACTGCAGGATGGGGAAGATGGGGGGACTAGTTGGTCCTGCCTTTTTAATGATGCTAAAGTCTAGAGATGAGAACTGACTTGCTCAAGGTCACGCACACAGTTGGATCGTGACAGGGCTAGAGCCCAGGGTTTCTGATTCCAAGTCACCTGTGCTTTCTGGGACCAAATAGTGGACACCTGCTGGAGCCTGGGCAGGGCATCCTTGACTCTGTGCTGCTCCAGACCTCACCATAGGTGGAGGTCCCAGCAAGAGGGCCCAGGGCCTGCGCCAGGCTCATCAGTGCTGCTCAGACCCTTCTGTGTAGCCTCTCAGAAATCTTTGCTTCCTCTTTGCGACCACTAGCCACCCACATGGCCTTGGGAGCTGCCCCTCTGGGGAACTAGAGGTAGTGAGAGAAGGAAGGGGGTGGGCAGCTTTGACAGGTGCTGTTTTCAATTCCTCTGCAACTCCTCCCCCTTTTATTTCCCCAATTTAAGCGTAGATTCTGCCAACTGTAGAAACTTCAGTCCCTCGAGCTGGCAGCCACCGCAGGTAGCTGCCTGGGGGGCCTGGCAGCTGTGAAGAGGGCTGAAAAGCAGAGAGGCTCTGGGTCTTGTTTCCGGCTCCCCTCCTCACTACACACGGGGATGTTCCCTCCCTCCCTCCCCTTTTTTTCCCAGAGCTAATACACAGGTGCTATTATTCAGAAAAAACTGGTCAGCTTTGGCTAGCAGTGAGGCTTCTTCTCTTCTGCCCTATTGTGTAGCCTCTTCTGCTGAAACCGGCTTCTCCTGGCTTCTGCTTTCAGAGCCCTGAAACAAAGAGAAACAGGATCTGCCTCTACCCAGCACAGCAAATGGCTGTAGTAATTGCCAAAGCCTTCATAAACCCCTCCGGCTTGAGGAGAGCGTGTAATCATGGGTACCACTGCTGTGCCCTGGCTGAACGCTCCTCCTCTGCCTTTTTCCCTTGAACTAGGGCCGAGACTGAGCTTGTAGGGCCAGCGTGCCCTCCTGTTGGGACTGCTCCTGAGTGTGCCCTCCTCCCTCTCCCCAGGTCAGGTGTCCCTGGCATGGGGCCAGCACCTGGCTCTGGTGCTGAGCATACTGGGCTGTGTGTACCCCTCCCTCGCTTCCCACCTTGCACTTCGAAGCTGAAGGTACATTTTTCAGAACCCTAAAATGGCCGTTGAAGGTGCCCCTGGCTGCAGCCCAGGAGGGGCTGGAGAGACAGGCAGAGAGCAGTGGTTCTCCCAAATAGGAGTCCTGGGGCCTGGCCAGGCCAGGGCTTGGGCCTAATGGCTTTGACTAAATTACCCCCACCCCCCTCCTTTCCGGAAAAAGGGGGAGCCACTGCCATTCTGACCTTGAAGGGGGTGGTGTTGGCCTGGCTTCTGAAATGGACAGTCCAGGTCTGGGGGATGGGGGGGGGCACTGCTTGCAGAAGGTAGGATTAGATCATTAGCTCAGTGACCTCCTAGGGTTTCGATGTGCTGTGTTCTCGTCCTACAGCTGGTTTGGTAATGATCTGCAAGTCCCGGAGAGCAACAGCACAGCTCTGCCTGACGCTCTCATTAAAATCTATGCAGCCAAGCTCGGAGCTTTGTAGCAGCCGGCCTTGGGAAGCCCCCTCAGCCGGGGGGTGGGCTGGGGCCCAGTCAGCTGAGGGGCCCTCTGGGCTCTACTTATGCATATGTGCAACACACCCCCCCTCCACTCCCCCCTATGCTTCTTTAAACCTAGAGTCCTTTAAGATGATAAAGGACTCTATGCAGGTAATCATGTGTCTTTGGACTCTTGTAATTGTAGAATGCAAAGTTTAGTGATTATTTATACTGGGCCCGTAAGGACTCAAGCACTGAAGCCAACCAGCCACCTCCTTTCCTGGTCTGCTCAGCCCAGGGGACCTGCCCCCCCGTTCCTGTGGCCACGGGGCCCAGCTTCCAACGGACAGGCAGTGTTAGAAGTGACTGGTGGCTTTGCCCCGGTTATGAGATGAGTACATTCCAAAGGAGCAGCCTCTGGGAGGGGGCAGGCTCTTGATCCCTTGGAAGCTCAGAGCAGCTACCCCAAGCTCCAGCTTGCCTCCGGAAGCTTGAGCGCCCTCAGAAACGACCCTGGCCAATGTCACCGCAGAGCTGAGGCAGTGTTGTCAGGGCTAATGTGAAATCTCTTCCCGTGGCGCCGGTCCTCCGGCTCTGCAGCGCCAGCTTGGACAGATTGAGGTCTCTGTGGCTTTGGTGACCCTGCTTAAGCATTCCCATCGTGTCCTGGCTCTGCTCTCAGCATGCCTCCCAGTGCAAACCCCCTCACCTGACTCACCTGACTCGAGGGCCTGGGGATGGGACAGTGCCCCAAGGCCAGAGGCTTTTGCTCAGGAGATGCGTCAGCCTTCCCAGGGGCGTCAGGCTTTGAGCGCTACTGGGGTCCTGCTGACCTGGGGACCAGGTGTTGCCCAGAGACACCTTGCTCAGTGAGTGCTAGGGAACAATGTTATTAGCTTTACTCAGTTAACTCACTTGAGAAACTAACCAGTTTTTACTTACTGTCTAGAATGATGTACATGTAGGAGAGTGAGCCATAATGCTCCCAAAGTGCCTTCTTTTCTCTGATGTAAACATATTTATAAGGACCTATTCCAGTGGATTCTTTGGTGTGTTTGCCACATTGAGATTTTAGGGAGTGAGTACACATGTAGTAGGGACAGTCTGAAAATGGGTCCCTTTTCCCCAAGGATGGGGAAGGAGCTTCAAGTAGAGATCTGAGCAGTGGGCTTCAGCCAAACCCCAAAGTGGCCCTTTCCCTTTGCCCCACTACTCAGGTCCTCGGAAGGGTACCCAGTTTTTTAAAGCCCCGTGGCTCCCAGCCTGGTCTCATTTGTTTCCATGCCAGGCTCATGTGCATACCACATTAGCTCCCCAGTGACCTGAAGATTCCATGTAACTATATACAAGCCAATATTTTAAGTAATTTGATAAAATCTTTGTAGCCACCCAGCCACCTCTGGTGTGTGTTTTTTTTAATGGGAGAAGTGATTAGAAGGGCCCACATTGAGAGTCACAGGTGGTGGCCAGAGCTCTAGAGGGCAGTCCCGTGTCGGTGGGCACAGAAGGCAGAGACCTCTGGGTGTGGATGGCGCACCCTGTTCGGAAGGAGGGGGTGATGGCCAGAAACCATTTCGATTTAGGAAGAAGCCCAGATTGAGGGACCTAGAGACACAGATCCCCAGACTCCCCTCGGCTGAGAGGAGTGTGCTGGTAACTGCTTGGGTCAGGCGGGAGAGGAGTGCAGGCCGAGTGCTGATGTTCCTTCCCAGCATCTGGCCGGCATCTTGTCTGCCTCTCAGACCCAAGCAACTTCCCTTAAATACAGCAATTTACAATGGAATCCAAGAAAAGGTTTAGGCTGCTGCAACCCCCTTTCCCAGGTGAGGGGGCTGGGTTTATATTCTGACCCCAAAAAGTGACCTCCTCAGGAAGCAATGGGTTGTGGTGGTTCGGAGCACAGCTGCTGCGGGTAACTGTCTCTGGGGGTAGTTTACAAGGAGCCTCCCAGTTCCAGGCCCAAGCAGAAGCAGTGAGGTGGCCCAGAGAGGGGCGGGAGTAGGGTTGGTGACTGCTGGTCAGGTCTGTTCAGCAAGTCACCCACTGACATCCCAAGAGAGGGAGCAGAAGTTTTGAATTGTCAGCAACTGCTGCGCCAGCCGCTCTGAGCTCATCGCTGGAGGTGGGAGTGCAGAGGAGGGGGCGCGGGAGCTGGCTCGCCCCTGTAGAGCCCCTCGCTCCACCCTCCTGCTCAGGCCTGTGTTTAGTCAGCACTTGGCTTCCCAAGGCTGGTGACTGACAGGCAGCCAGACACCCGCCCTGGGAGAGGACAAAATGGTGGTGTCTGGAGCCGCCCTTGCTCGGGAACTGGAGGGAAGGAATGTGTTCTGGGAAGCAGGAAGCCTGCACTTGAATTCTGGCTTCTCCACTTGGAGCTGTGACCTTGTCCATGCAGGTCGCTTCACCTCTTGGGCTAATCCTGAGAAGAATCAGCATTTACTGAGTACTTACTACCTGTCCCAAACTGCATCCACTTTATTTCAGCCTTATGAGGCAAGGGCCCCCCCATTTTACACTTGAGAAAAACAGGTTCAAAGAGGTAAAGTGACCTTGCCTCCTAAGATCACGTACCTGGCCAGGAGCAGAGCCACCGTTGGACGTGGGTCTCCAGCCAGAGCTGGTACTCTGTTCCCCATGCAACCTAACCAGCTTTCAGAAGCTTTCCATCCAGAATCATGGTCTTTGGTGTTGTAAGGGGCATGATAAAGGTTTTCCCTTCTTGTCTACCCACTTCCTGGTGCCCAGTTTTACAAGTAAAGGTTCATTTAGCTTTCACTTTAAAATCAAGCGATCTGGACTGAGGGCCTAGCCATTGTAGACCTTCAGAGTTGCAAGTACCTAATCTTTCCCTAGGTATCGCCTGGGGCTTCCCCCAGACACACCCTGCTTAGTACAGTGCACACACCTGTTCAGATGCACGCATTCATGCACACTCATGTATATACAAACAAGCACATCAGGGGGCACACTTGAAAATCCAGGCCCAGGGACACTTGCACGCTGCACGCGGAGCCCTGCTTTTGTGCCAACAAGGACACAGGTCCGCACACAGTTACAGGAATACACATAATTGCAGGCCAAGTGCTCAGGAGCCACCCGCCCTTCGTGCTGCCAGTTCCTCACTGCCCCCTCCTGGCCGCCCAGTGGCCAGGGCAACCTGGCTCTGTCCTTTTGTTCTGGGGGTGGTTGTCAGCGAGTTCCCTCCTAGGTCAGGAGGCTGAGAGCATTTTCAGATACTCACCATGGACCTCCCCTCCGCCCCAGGAGAGGAGAGTGTGTAGAGGGGGTTCTGAAGCTGGAGGACAAAAAAACAAAACAAAACAAAAAAACCTTTCACACCCAAGAAATCTCATGATAGAATTGTGAGTACCTCTTCCCTTACATCCAAGACTGTGCACACATTACATTAGAAAGAGGAGCGGACTGGCTGAGGTCAAAGGTCAGGTCTTTAAGCTCCCACCTTACTGCTCCCTCTGTAGGCCTCAGCTTCCTCACCTGTTCAATGAGGAGTTGATGATGTCTGCAGCCCCATCCACTCTGGCACCTCACCATCTTGGGAACTAATGCCTCCCCCCAGGTGTGTGTGCGCCTGAGTAGGGCGTCCATAAACACAACCCCAGGGACTCCTCAGACCAGTCCATTGGAGGATTACCAACACAAAGCTTTTTTTTTTTTTGCTATTTTACAGTTGAGGAAATGAGGCACAGAGAGGCACACTAACTTGCCCAAAGCCACACAGCAAAGAGGCATCGGGCATGGAAATAGAAACCTTTCTGATGCACAGGCTGTCTACATGAGAGTAGAACCCACTGTGGGCTTGGCCCAGAGCCAAGGAAATAGGAACTGTAGAGGCTAAAGCCAGAAGCGCTGCCCTTCTGTCTGGAAGCCAAGAAGGCTGAGGGGAACTCAGAGGAAGTCTCAGGCTTAGGCGTTAACGTGGAGGTAGAAAAGGCAACTTGGAATCTGGGTGGGCTCCACCACTCCCCGCCCCCATGAGTAGACTGCACCAACCTTAAACTTTTTTCCTCTGCAAAGCCAGAGGCAGGCTACAGGGGTTCCCCCCATGCTGTGGTCATCTGGTAGCTTGTTCACCCAAGTCTTTACACACATGTGAGTGGGGTGCCCGTACATGCCTAGACTCTACATGTGCACTCACACAGATGGGTGTATGGTCATGCCTGCCTGCAAATAAGGAGCACATTCATAGGCATGTGTTACATGTAAGGATGTGTTTGCAAGCTTCTATATGTGACTGCATTTGCGCAGTTAGGTGAAGTGTTTGGATACATATGTATGAATGTTCTTGGCATATCTGGCCAGGTACATTTATGTACATGTAAGATTTGCATGCATGCCTACTGGGTTTGTTCATGAGTGTACTGGGGTATGTGCAAACACGTTCACGTTCATTTGTGTGAAGAAGGGGGTGGGGCATGTCCATGCACACAACTTATGTGTGTTTAGATGTGCGTGAAGGGATGGCTTCTTGGGACTGTGTACAGGTGACCTCCCAAGAATATACGTCAGTGTTTCCCCAGCTGTTGTAGGGGGTGCCCCACCTGGCTACAGCCAGGCACTGGGCTTGCAGCACCCCCACCCTGCCCCTGCACTCTATTCCCCAGACCCATCCTGCTTGGCCAATTTGCAGCTTCTCGCTCCCAGCTCCTGAGAAGGCCTGCAGCAAAGTCAAGGGGCTGGTGGCCAATTAGCGAAGGGGTTAATCAGGGATCT
Source organism: Artibeus jamaicensis (assembly GCF_021234435.1). Classification (NCBI taxonomy): domain Eukaryota; kingdom Metazoa; phylum Chordata; class Mammalia; order Chiroptera; family Phyllostomidae; genus Artibeus; species Artibeus jamaicensis. The sequence continues at coordinate 14,678,853 of NW_026522057.1, forward strand.
GGGGACCCCTGGGGGACAGGAAGCCAGAAGGCAGGCATTGGGGTTGGCAGGAGCTGGAGCTGCCTGTCATGATGCTGGGGGAGGGGATGAGACAGGGAGTGGAGGCTGAACCAGCTCAGTGGTGCTAGAAACCAAGGGTCCGCCTGTGAATTCATGATTGTTGAGTGTTGCCAGCAGTGGGAAGCCTGTGCAACTGTGTACACTGTACAAAAGGTTATGTACAGGCCTTCAAGTCATTAAATGTCCTGTATGCAAATTTGTGTACATGACTATGGATACCATCTGTATACATAGGTGCAGTTTCGTATCTGTATATAAGCAATGGTGTGCAAATGGGTCTGGGTATGTGAGCATGTCTGAACCCATGTGCACACATGTATACAAAGCTAAGTCTGTGTATACACATGTACACGGGCAAGTGTGTTTTCCTGAAAGCAACCATGTGCACATGGAGTTGACACATGGTCTGTATACATGTTTGCAGTGATATATCAGTGTGCACAAATGTTGTACCAGTGTGCAGATACATATGGTTATACATGCACATTTGGGTAAGTATGCATGTGTGTGTTCTCTGAACAGCCAGGGGCCTGGACCCCATGTGTATGCCGGTGTGTGTTGCCTGTGTGTGTCTGTGTGTACGTGCCTGTGTGCATGTGCCTGTGTATGCACAGGTCTCAGCATGTAGGGAGCAGGGGGATGCGGAGCTGGAGGGCTGCAGGCTTCAGGAGAGAATCTGACAGACGAGACTTGCCGCAGCACCCGGCCCTGAGAGCCTGTTTTCCAGCCTGTGGAAGCTGTGAGCCCGTGAACTCATCTTATATTAATAGCTTCTGTCTCCTCACTTAATGCAGGGAGAGGCGGTCATGGCCCCAGCAGGGGCTCCGCACTCGGGGGCTGCCCCCCTTCCCCACACAGGACCTGGGAAGAAGGGGAGGAGGTATGGTCCCCACCTCCACCCCAGGGCCTACTCCAGCAGGAAGGCAGGGCTCTGGGCCACAGCCTTTGCCTCCCCCAGTCCAGGGAGCCCAGCTGCGCATGCGGGCTCCCTGGCAGAGGCGGAGGCTGGAGGTCTTAGCTACTCACCCCCAAAGTGTGCATCCTCGTGCACACACACACACACACACACACACACACACACACGAGCATGTTGTCCTGAGCAGCCCCACCCCGGCTGGGCACCAGATGAGTCTAAGGCTGAAAGAGACATAGAAGCCTTCAGTTTAAGGGTGCAGACATGGCCCTCCTCTTGGGGACCCTATGCTGGAGGGAGGATGCACAGCCTTGCCCTCAGGGGCCCCCATTCTCACAAAGAAGGCAAGGCTCCTCTATAAATGTTTACTCAAGGGAAGTGTAGCACAGTGTGTTGTAGAAACCACATCTCCACAGCTACCTGAGAGCTTAGCCAAGGAGCCTTCCTGGTGGTATACCAGGAGATCCAGAGATGTAGCTGAAGAACCTGGGAGGAGGGAGAAGCCATCACGTGGGCACACAAGATTCAACCCCCAGGTAGACTCAGACACCCCTCAGGGTGAGGTGGGGAATCCCAGGCAGAGACTCCAGATGCAGCCCCCAGAAATACCTTGTATCTACACAACTACACCCAGACAGACAGCAGGGGATTCACAGCTTGGGGCCCTCCACAGCCCTACCCCAAGATAGGAGGCTGGCCAGCCTTAAGCCCTGCTGAGTCCTCGAGCCAGAAGCTAGAATTCGGAAGCCAAGGGCAGAGCCCACCCAGGGTAGGTTAGGCACTGGTCCCTCTCCTTCTGGTCTTGGCGGGGTCTCCTGGGGAGCATGGGGAGGCCCTCCCCTCCACTACTCTTCTCAAAGGTCTAGGGATGTCCTGGAGACCCCCAACTCTTCCCCAGCCCAGAGACAGGGCTCCTCGCACTGTTTTTTTCTTATGTGCTATTTCTGAGCTGCTCCTGAAACCCACTCCCTCACCCAGGAAAGGAACAGATTTGGACTCAAATGGACCTGAGTTCAAATCCCAGCTCAACTTCTTATGAGCTGTGTAACTTTAGGCAAATCGAATGTCAGCTTCAGTAAGGTCTTTCTGGGCGCCCTCATTTAAAGATTACACATACTGCCGTGTCCCTTCCCTGCTTCGTTTTTCTCAGAGGACTTGTCACTCTCTGATAGTACCATATTTTTAAATTTAGTTCTTTATAACTATTTTCCCCAGCTAGAATTTACACTGTCCACAAGAATAGCAGTATATGAATGAACACCCATTACTCAGAGCCTCAACTTGCTCTTCTGTAAAATGGGGAGAACAACAGTACCACCCAATGGGTCCTGTGATATTGTGTGAAATGTTTGTCCCAAAGCTTGATGAGTGGGAGTCTTTTCCTAGGGACCTTCCAGGAAGGTGGGGAGAAAAGATAAGGCTGGTTCTGCTCTGGTGGGGCCTCCCCACTTTGTGCCTGGACTGGAGCCCTGTGTAGCTTGGCCAGGCCTGCTCTCCACCTCCACCAACTCTTCCTCTTCAGCCACACCCCAAACCTGCCCTTGCCCTTGCCTGGTGAACACATTGTTTCTTTTCTTTTGTCTTTTTAAATAGATTTTTTAAAAGACTTTATTTATTTATTTTTAGAGAGAGGGAAAAGGAGGAAGAAAGAGAGGGAGAGAAACATCAATGTGTGGTTGCCTCTCAACGTGGCCCACACTGGGGACCTGGCCTGCAACCCAGGCATGTGCCCTGACTGGGAATCAAACTGGTGACCCTTTGGTTTGCAGCTCACATCCAGGGCTTTAAATATTTTATTTATTTATTTGTAAAGAGCAAGAGAAAAGGAAGGAGAGGGAGAGAAACATCAATGTGTGGTTGCCTCTTGGGCACCTCCAACCCAGGCATGTGCCCTGACTGGGAATTGAACCAACAGCCCTCTGGTTTGCAGGCCCACACTCAATCCACTGAGCTATACTATGCAGGGCTCTTTTCTTTCTTTTTTATCCTTTGAACACATCATTTCTGATTCCAAAACCCCTAACTTAGGGTCCTGCACACTTACGTCTTCAAATGTATATATTTACCGTCACTCCACTAAGCTCTCCAGCTTCAAATTGATTAGACCCCATCCAACCACCTCCCAAACGTGGGTGGTGGCTCTGAGAAAGAACCCCAACACAAAGCAGAGTCCAGAATGTCCTAGGCCCCAGGCTTGGGAGGAAAGGAGATGAGAGGCCAGTGGCCAGTGGCCAGAGCTCAGGTTCTGGAAACATGTTTCCTTGGGCTAGTCACCAACACTCCCTCAGCCTCCTTTGTCTAACCTGTAAAATGGAGAAGATACTGCCTGTGCCCTGGGAGGCTTTCGAGGCATAAATGAGGTAACACACCCTGTAACTTAGCACAGGGCCTAGCACATGGTACATACCCGCGATTAGAACGAGCTGTTGTTCAGGAAATTGACATGCTTTGAGTACATATTTCATGACAAAGCCCCAAACTAAAGCTGATGTGGGCAGAATGTGGGCAACCTCAAGAAGGGTCCAGCATCCTGGTTCCTGTGTCCCAGGGGCAGATGAGGGTCCTTATCTGGCAGTGCCCTCATCTGAGCAGTGGGGCCCATCAGATTGCCATCCTGCAGTTACTTGTGTCACCTGCCAGCCACAGTCCACTCTGGATCTCCAGCTTCCCATGTCCCCAACAGGCACCGGTGTGGATTAGTCTCCCTATTCCATGCTTTCCCACGTCAGGCCCCACTCCACTCCCTTCACACACACAGAAAGAAACATTCATTACAAAATCATTTTTTATTCAGGGTTGGGTCAGATACAGGAATAGGGAATGCACTGGGGGCTATACCCAGATCGGCAGAGGGGTCAGGTGTTGGCTCGCATCCTGCCTCCTCTAGGGCACCTCAGGGTGAGGCCTGGTTCCCAGGCAATGGTTGTGGCGCTGGACACCAGGCTGGAGTGGAGTTGGGGTTGACATGTTTGGTCCTGGCTGCTTGGCCAGGTTGGTTTTCCCCAAACTACCACCAGAGGGCAGCAGGCCCCTAGCGCAGAGGAATTCTCGGTTGCTCAGGTGCGATGGCTTCTTAAAAAAATAAAAAACCAGAGGCTGGTGTGTTCCCCTCACAAACCCCAGAGGGGCATGTCTGGGAAGAAGGCTCTGGTTTCTATGATCTCTCAATAAAAAATAAGCCAAATTAACAAAATACGTGATTTCTCTTTCTCCCTTTACCCCCTCTAGGAACTGAGGTCAGAAATGGGGGTGTGGGGACTGGGGGTACCCTGGTATGGCCTGGATTTCAAGGTGTTGGTCTCTTTTTTCCCTTTATGCCCATAAATAAATTCATAAATAAATAATAAATAGATACTTTCTCTGTATGTGCACATATATATATATAGATAAATCTTTTTCTCTTTCTCCTATCTAGGCAACTGAGTGGCTAACATCTCTGACTCTAGCTCAGAAACTAAAAAGTGACATGGTCAAGGTCAAGGGAGGGAGAAGCCCAGGAACTTGAATGGCACAGGAAAACACCCAGCAGCATTCTGAAACTCCAAGCCAGCTGGGCAGTGGGACATTTCTGAGTGGAACGCTGATCATCTGAACATTCTAGAATCATGGAGCCAGCTGGGCCCTGCAGGGATCTGAACAGAATCGTGTGAAACACCCAATGTCCTAGAACTCCAGAACCAGCTGGGTCTCTGGGGTGTGGAGCTGGGGAGGTTGGAATGTAGTCCTGGAGGACCTAACATTCTGGAATTCTGTAGTGATCAGGGTTGAAGGTTCACCAGTTTGCGACTAGACATCACTGGGAGAACGTGACCGGAAGGGGATCTTGGAAGAGGAACAACAGCAGCAGATGGCCCACAGCACTTTCTGCACATCCTGGTTGCGGAAGGCGTAGATGATGGGGTTGATCATGGAGTTGTAGGTGGCAGGGAGCAGGGTGAGATAGGTGTAGAGGGATGGGGAGTGGGCATCACCCAGCAGGCAGTAGACGGTGAAGGGCAGCCAGCAGGCAGCAAAGGCGCCAAGCACCACAGCCAGTGTGGCAATGCCCTTTCGGGTGGCCACGTAGTGGGAGGCAGGCAGGAGGTGCCGCTGGAGAGCAATCTGCTGGGCATGGCGGCAGACGATGCGGCAGATCTGGGCATAGAGTTGCAGCATGATGCCAAACACCATGAAGAAGGCAACAGCCAGGACCACCAGATGGTTCTTGGAGAGTGGATACACCACACCGCATGTGACCCGGGTGTCCAAGCAGTTCCAAGCCAGCACAGGCAGCAGCCCCAGGCCCAGTGCACCCCCCCACACCAGGGCCAGCATCACATAGGTCCTCGTCACCGTTGTCTCTGAGTAGTAGGTAAGGGCATTGTACAGAGAAAGGTATCGATCTACAGTGATGGCCAGTAGGCTGCCAATACTGGCAGTAAAGGCCATTGCCAGGACACCAACCAGCACCAGGCTCATCTCTACCGAGCCAATGCAGAAGACAGCAGCAAAGTGCAGGACCAGGCCCAGGCCTGCCAGCAGGTCTGCGACGGCCAGGCTGCCCACAAGCAGAAACATGGGGGCACGGAAGGCAGGAGTGCCCACAATGATAGCAACCACCAGCGCGTTCTCACAGGACACCAGGGTGCCTGAGATGCATAGCACCACATCCCAAGCCCTGGGTGAGGGCAGCAATGCAGCTGGGCCTGTGGGACCCTCTGCTGAGCCCATGCTGCTCATATTCATGTTGTCTGGTCCAGTGGAGAGCCAGGCCAGGGGGATGCCTGCACCCCACAGCATTGTACCTGTAGGAGAAAGGCCCTGTGAGAAGCTGGCAGGGTTAGGTGCTGGGTAGAGGGGTCTGCAAGGGCTGAAGTGCATATCTGGATACTTGGTGGGAGTCTCTCAGTATAGCTAGCGGGGTCCTACTGTCTTGTCCCCCAGGCTCCTTCCCAGATACCTTTGTCCTCTCCCATGCCCCCAGGGGATCCCTGTCCTAGGTCTCTACATCTCCCTTCCAACTCCCTGGGCCCTGCAGGCCTCTTCCTCCCACGTGTGTGACCAGAAGAGAACCAGATGGGGCTAATAAGTAAGATCCAGGAGATGCCAGGAAAGGCCAGGGCTGGGAAAGGGAAACACACCTTAAGGCTGAGGGCAGCTCTGCTCCCTGCCTATCAGGAAGGATGATGCTCAATTTCTGAGGCTCGCCAGACCCTTCAGGATTCTCAGAAATGCCAGCCCCAGACTCCACCCCCAGAGAGTGCAGGTGAAGCTCCCGCCGCGCCCACCCTGCGCTCCTGGCATAACAACACCTTGATATTCAGCGCCCGGTCCCCGCAACACATACTCGCCCAGACTTCTGCCCAGCCAGACTCCTCTTTCTGGCTACACCTCTGGATCTTTGGAACACATATCCCCTGCTGGAAGCCTGGATACCTGAGTCAGACCCCTCCTGCCTGGATGCCTGGACCCCTTAAATAAGACACCTCCTCCTTCTCCGACGCCCAGGTCCCTGTCCCAGCCGTCTCCTGCTGGCCCAACCTCAGATAACCATCAGTCCCTCCAGGGCCTCGGGTTCCTGTAGGAATGCTCACCCCGCGCCGGGTCGCCCGGCTGATGGAGCTCTGTACTGGCACACTGGGTCCCACCTGCTAGTCCAGAATCTGGGTTCCAGGTTTTGACCTCCGACCCTGGCCCGTCACTGGGAGCCTGACCTCCGGCCCAGCTCCCCAGGAACCTGCATGACCTCCCGGACGCATGGTGACCGTGGCGGGGACCACTACTCACCTCTCAGGACTGGGCGCGGCCAGGCCGCGCGAGAAGGTTCCACTCAGGTCTGGGCAGCGCAGGGTGTGAGCGGACCCCGACAAGCCCCCGCGGCCACGGGAAAAGCGGCGTGAGTCACCCCGCCTCGCCCCGCCCCCGACCCCCGGTTTGGTGACGTCAGCGCCTCGGCTAACCAATGGGCGCGTCGCATTGGGGCGCAGAGCGTGTTGCGCGGAATAGTAATAAGGCCTCGCACCGCCTGCTCCCCCATTCATAAAAAGCGACCGTGGCCGCGGCCCCGCCCCTTCCGACTCGGCCTGCGCTGTCCTTGAGGCGGCGCCCTCTGCGGGCCGGGGGATTTTAGGGGCACAGGTGGGCGAGTCTTGGAAAAGTCTCAGAGAGGCTGTGGGGGATGTTGGGGGGGCAGCGAACAGAGGACCCGGATAAGCTGTGGGGTGGTGGGACCCTAGAGTGGTAAAGACAGGCTGATGAAATTCAGGTGATAGAGACCGACTGATGGGGCTGAATGGGTGTCCCTCGTGAAGATGACAGAGCTCTGAGTTGATGGTGACAGGGACACAAGGGAGCAGGGAGGTGGGTGGCAGTGACGGTATGAGCATGGTGACAGGATCTTGGGAGATGGTGGCTGAGGGACGCTGACGTAGAGAGAGGAGCCCCCAGGGCAACCATACCAGTGTGAGAACGACTCTGTGGCATGATGGGATTCAGAGATCCCAGGCTGGCAGAGATAGTGGCAAGGGAAGATGGACTGTGCAGGTGATGGGATGTCAGGTCACCATAACCCTGCCACAAAGTGCTGAGGTACTGAGGTGACAAAGCTACCTAAGTGACGAGGACTGTGGGATCCTGAATGGAGATACCAGGTGGCTGTGGGGAGAGGACCCCAGTGTGAGGGGGGACAGGGTAGAGGGTGTGGACTGACGGTGACCAGGCAGGTAGTTGCTGCCAGAGCAGGTCTTTATGATGCGGAGGCTGGGATAAGCAGTTGGGTGACCTCACTGATGGCAGCCTGATGGCACCCTCACAGCGCGCGGAGGTGGAGCCTGGCCAGATTTCAAAACCTGAATTATTTATTCAAGGATCTGGAAAGCCAGCAGTGTGCGTGGATCTGGGGGTCACTTCCCCGAAGCAGCTGGAGAGGGAAGCCAGGAAGAGCTTGGAAGCAGAAAACCTGGCAGCTCAACCCCAGGGCAGGCCCCTCTCAACTTCCCATCGCAGGCAATCTGGCAGGTAGGGCATGGAGACGGAGCTCCATCTCCCCAACCCTGTCTGTCCTTAGCCCCAGATTTCTCCAGATGGGTCAGATGTGGCCAGTCCTGGGGGAGAGTAGCGGGCTGCCCTTCCTCCCTGTCTCCAGCTTTGATCCTCTTTGGCATCTCCAAGGCCTTGTGGAATGGGGGAAGGGGGAAGGGGGCAGGGATTAGGTTAGGAAACCGGAGGGACCCAGGTCTCCAGGCCCCACCTGACTTCTCCCTGAACACAGCACCACTGCAGTTCCCACAGTCAGGGTGGGGAAGGAGGAAGGAGGTGACCGGCTAGTGGCAGGGTACAGGGGAAGAGGAGAGGACCAGGCTAAGGAAGATAAAGCACTTTAGGTTGGATACAGTGAGTTTAGGGTGCGTAGCAGGTGGAGGCGGTCCAGGAGTGTGGACTGGACTCAAACCCCAATTCCTCCGTTTCCTAGCGGTGTGACTTTGGGTGGGTTTCTAGACCCTCTGTGCCTGTTTTCTCAACAATAAGAAAGGGATAATGTTAGTATCTGCCTATAGGACTGTTGCAAGGGGCCTGGCATGTCGTCAGCACTGGCCGTGTGGGCTCCCGATGGTGTGTCTGGCAGAAGGAGGACACCAGGAGGCTGAGGTACACAGGAAGCTGGCATCGCTTAGGGGAGGGGGCAGAGAGTGCAGGGCCTCAGGAGACTCCAGCATTAAGGGCACAGACTGTGGGTGACAGTGTTCCTGGTGATACAGTTCTGTCTACAACAGAACCCTTCACTTCATTAGGGTCTCTGCACCCAAGTCACTTCTTCCGAAACAGGCTTCCTGGAGCTCTATCCTAGATTATTACTCTCCCACAGGACCTGGCATGTAGAAGATGTTCGACAAATATTGGTTGACTGGATAATTAAACTAAAAAGGCAACATCTGCCCTGGCTGGTGTGGCTTGGTGGATTGAGCACAGGCCTACAAATCAGAGGATCGCAGTTTGATTCCCAGTCAGGGCACATGCCTGGGTTGCAGGCCAGTTCCCAGCAGGGGACGCATGAGAGGCAACCATACATTGATATTTCTCTCCCTCTCTCATTCCCTTCCTCTCTAAAGATAAATAAATCTTATAAAATAAAATAAAGAGGCAACATTTACAGAAAGAGAAGGAAAACAGGGAGTAGTAATACCCATGGTGTCAAGGAAGGCGGGGCAGTGTCAAAGAGAGAGAACACAGGGGCATCGGTGCACCAGGACCTAGGAAACCACTTTCTCCCCGTCAGAGCTGGGTCCCAGCGGCTGTCCAGCTGGTCTCCGAGGGGCGAGAGCTGCCGGGAGGCTGGCACGAAACGTGCCTGTAGTAGACTTCCTTCCCCTGTTCCGAGCAGCAGTGAACGTTTTTGAAATGTTTTCATAGTTTACTAATTATCTCCCGAACACCCTGCACAATTAGCACAGATGAAGTCATTGCAGCATCTTCACTTCTTTTTGCACCAACATCAGCCTTTCCTGCAGCCCCGACCCTCTTCTTTCTGTGCGTGCATTCCAGTCGCCGTTTTCTCGAGGCCATGGTTGCAAGCTTGTGTTTGGGTTCATTTTTCTTTACATAAGTGAAGGAATCGCAAATTATGTCAAGGCCATTTTTTTTTTTTTTTTTTGCCACCACCAAAATGCGTTCTGACTCTAAATATAAGGATGACATCTGGTGCGGTCTTGTACATTTTGGCTAGTTTGTCCCAAATTTCTGTCTCAGGTACTGCTGCCTTCCCAGGGGGAAGGACATTGAAGACCATGTTTCTAGAACTTCCCGATCTAGACAGTGACTCTGTCGTTCGAGGTGGAGGTCAATCCTCAGGCAGTCAGGGAGGAAAAGAGTGCGGTGATATTTCTAACCCCAAGAAACCCTGAGATCCAAGAGACTCAGCGAGCCTGTGGATTTTCACACACGCACTCTCACGCCCCCAAACCACCCCATGCCAGCAGGGCAGCCGAGGCCCTCACTGCCACCCAGGCCTCCCCTTCCCAAAGATTTGCTTTCTAGAGGAAGGGGCAGCCCTTCCTTCTCGCTCCAACTCATGCCCTCTGCCCCGCCTCCTTGCTTCTCCCCGCCATCAACACCCTCCCCAGTCCCACCGATATGTGCCAAACCAGAACCCAGTGCTTACAGCAGCCCTGCATTCTAACTTCATCGGTGAAGCCCAGAGAAGCAGAAAGTGTTGCCCCAAATCGCACAGTAAGTGACAGAATTGGGATCTGAAGCCAGGGCCATTTGTAACCAAGCCCAGTGTGCCTTCCCACTCTAGCGTAGAAGTCACCATCACCCCAGCACTGACAATGCCTGCACTTGCCTAGGTGACCACCAGATGGCTGTGAGCAGTCGCTTCCAGGTAAGTTCCTTCCTGTGGATCCAGGGCCAGGGGCGTCCAACAGGCAGACTGTGGGCTGCCCGGACGGCTGTGAATGTGGCCCAACACAAAATCATAAATTTACTTAGAACATGATGAGATTTTTTTTGTGTGATCGTGTCACAATGTGTTTAATGTTGTGGCCCAGAGACAATTCTTCCAGTGTGGCCCAGAGATGCCAAAAGGTTGGACACCCTGGGTAGGCTCTCAGGAGAGGTTTGTGTGTGTGAGACACAGATAAGATCCACACAAACTCCTTGGCCAAGCCCCAGGAATCCGGGCACCATCAGTGCACACCCATCACTCATTCCACTCATACACACTGAGTTCTCCTGGGCTGGGCTCTGAGCGGTGCTATGGACAGAGAGAGAATCTGGCCGCATTCCTGCATTGCAGCATTCCGTAAATATTTATTGAGCAGCTGCTATTTTCCAGGTATTGTTCTAGGCACAGAGAATACAGCAATCAACAAAAATCCGTTTTCGTGGAGCTTCCATTCGAATGGGGAGATATGGATAATAAAAAAATAGACGTTTAGAGGCCTGTGTAGGAGCTTGGAAAAGATGGGCTCCGGGACATGAGGGGATAGCTGCCCAGGTGAAAGGGAAAACCACGCAGCTTTGCCAGAATGGAGATCCCTGCAGCCAGGTGAAGAAGAAAGTCACATGATTTTGGTGGAGTGCGAACCCTGCAGCTTTGGGATGCCCCCTTTGGCCGAGGGGCCTGAAAAGCAAGAGAGACTTTGACTGGAACTGGGTACAAAGGACTCTTGCCAGTGGACCATGAGAAGGTACCACAGTACTTTGGATTAACTAGAGATCCTGCCTGCACGGTGACACAGCTGACGGTGCCAGCGGCCTGCAACACAGACATGTGCTCTTTTCCTGATTTACGGAACCAGAGTTGGGACAGTGGGAGAAGGGAGCGCTGTGTGGGTGTAGGTGTATATCCTAAAAGACTTAGCTATTTTAGTGGTGGCGTTAGGCCTGAATAGCATTAAATAAACATTTTGTTTCCTTTTCACAAAAAAAAAATATAGACGTTTAATTTATTATTGAGCAGGAGCCCTTGAGGGTCTCACAAACCAGTGAGACAGGCAAACGTGCACAAACAGTTATGACAGGTATGGTCATTTAATAAACACCTACTTAGCCCCGTGTGTGCAGCGAGTTAACTGTAGAAGAAGACAAACATTGCTTCTGCCTTCCTGGAATGTACAGCCTAGGAAACAAGAGTAATCTGATACATGTTCTAAAGGAAAAGGAAGGTATCATGATGCAGAATAGCCAGGAGACCCCTTTTAAGGAGGGAGGCCATGGGGTCAGTCATTCGAAGAGAGAATAGGAGAGTGTCAAGGAAGGGGCGCAGGAAGTGCACAGTCTCTGAGGAGGCAGAGCCGATGTGTTTAAGGAGCAGAGAGGAGACTGGAGCCAAAGGGGCAGGAATGGAGCTCAGAGAGGTCGGCGGGGGCAAGATCGTGTAAGTCATGGAAAGCAATGAGATGGGAGCCACTGGGGGGCTTAAGCAGGGGAGTCCTATGACTTGACTTCCATTTTCAAAGGTTTGCTCTGACTGCCAAATGGGAAGCAGACCGAAGTGGGAGCAGAAGCAGGAGCGTGACCAGGAACCCTGCAGTCACCCAGACGAGAGATGGTGAGGAGGGGAGGGCTCTGCCGTGGGAAGGCAGATGGCTTCAGATCCACCAGCTGGGACAAGTGCCGCGGCAGCTCAGCCTTGCTCTGAGAGTGACAGAGGGCTTCCTGCAGGAGGTGGCCCTTTAGTGTGGTGTCACGAAGGATTAGTCTGCTGGACAGATGGAGTCGGGAGAAATGAGAAGCTAGGAAAAGTCCTTGGCTAGTGGACAGGGAAACTGAGGCAGAGAGCTGAACACGATGGTTGAACAACTTGCAGCCAGGGTCAGATGGTCACCAAGGCGGAAGGCCCCAGTGCCTGGCAGGGGGCAAAACTGGGAAAACAAGGGCCTGGCCCCCAGGGTAACCTCTCCTTCCCTGGCCTTTCCTCCCTGGAGATAATATCCAGGCCTAAGCTGTGTTTCAGTTACAGGCCCAGAAAAGCAGCAAAACCAGGTGGGCGACGCCAGAACCAACTGCAATGACTGAACACCCCCTGCCCTGCCACTGACCAATCAGCGGATACCACAACCCTCAAAGGGCGCTCCTGGAAAACGGATGACTATTCAACCGAAAGCCTTCCCTGAGACCTCTTCTAAGACTTCTGCCTGCAAGAAAGAGAGAAAAGCCTCAGGACAAAATACCCAGCGGGCCTGCGCTCCCTCTGTGGAGCAGCCTGCGCCATTCACTTTCCCTTCTTCCCCCATAGGCACATGTCTCCTAAACTCTAAGGCGATGGGCACCGGGCCCCTTGTCCCAGGCTGATCCCCTGTGCCTGTCTCCAAGGTCCCCTTTGCTCTGACCTCCCAGTGAGCCAAGGCAGCCCAGCCCAGGCTCTCCTGTTGCTCCCTCTATGCTAAGCCCTTCCTTGTTTCGCTGTCCCCAGCTCTAATAAATGCATCTTCATAGTCACCTGGACTCATGTTGTGAAATCTTTCCTACCCAAGTCAAGAACCTGTACACTACAGTTGACCCTAAGCAGACCTGCTCAGGGCCAGGCTTCTGTCTGGTAACAGAAAGAGGACCCTCCAGGTGACAGAACAGCTATAGGATAAAGGCAAGGAGGTATACAAGGCAAACTGTGTTGGGGAAGAGGCTGTTAGATCTTCTCAGAAGGTAGGAGGGTGTTGGGGTGAGTCCAAAACATGCTGAAGAGACTTGTAGAGCCAGAAGTCAGAGGCTTCTGGGGCCCTACCCATCCGTTATTAATGTGGTTCAGCAGAGCCCTGCACTGTGGGGAGGGGCCTGGAGACTGAGGAGGCAGCGAGGCCAGCAAAGTCAAGACAAGGGAGCAGGGCCCAAGGAGATATATATAAGCAGAAACTGCAGGATTTTAATTTGGGAGACAAAGAGAGGAGGTGAGGATGAGACCCCGGTTTCCAATTGGGTGATTCAGAGGATGAAGGGGGCCTTCCTGGATGGGGAAGAGGGACCAGGCAGTTTGAGGGCCCGAGGCACACTCAGGTGGAGGTGCCCAGGATTCAGACAGGTCCAAAGGAGGAATAGCAGAGGGGAGATTAGCCTCTGGCCTCATTGGATCCTGGGCTACATCCTTCCCCCTCTCTGTTGTAATTGTCTGCTCCTAAGCAGGTGATGTTTCTTCTACTTTTTTTGAAAGATTTTATTTATTTATTTTTGGAGAGAGGGGGAGGGAGGGAGAAAGGGAGAGAAACATCAGTGTGCTAGAGAAACATTGATTGGCTGCCTCTCACATGCCCCCAGATGGGGATTTGGCCTACAATCCAGGCATGTGCCCTGACTGAAGACTGAACCGGAGACCTCTTGGTTTGCGGGATGACGCTCAACCCACTGAGCCACACAAGTCAGGGCACGAAGTTATTCCTGAAACCTGCAATTTGGGGATAACAAAACCCATACCTAGGGAGTAGTGTGGACATTCCATGAGAAGCTGCAACTAGAAGCTCTTAGTAGAACGTACATTGTGATTATCCTAAGGGGCCAATGGTTGTTGGCTACGTATTATTAGTTACAGATGTGGCAGCCAGGGAGGGAGCAGCACACTGGAGATGGAGAGATACTTGTTGGCTTTCAGATGGGAACTGCAGGCAGAGGGATGACAGAGCTGACCCCAGAAGAGGTGGAATAGGGCTCAGGACTGAACTGGGCCATTAGTGATGAAGATGGGGAAGGAGGAAAAGGAGAGGAGGAGCGGGGAGGAATGGAGGGGAAGAGGAAGAGGAAGAGGAAGAGGAAGAGGAGGCACCCTCTCAGGACCCTGAGAAGTGGCTGTAGTGGGAGAAGGACAGAAGAGGTGGCCTTCAGGCGGTTGCTGAGGCGGGAGGGAAAGCTGTGAAAAGTTTCAGTTGCCCTAGTAACAATGAGACTGGTGACTTGATCAGAAGATGTTGTGGGTTGGAGGCAGACATGGTGGGCTGAAGGACAGAAGAGAGGAGAGTGCAAAGATTGAAGCCAGGTGGGCGGCCAGAACCTAGGGCCCAGCTGAAGCTGGTCAGCGGTCCTGAGGCCTGGCTGGAGGGGGGCACTTGACTAGGCCCCGCCTCTGTCGAGCCCTGGGGGGCAGGAAAGTGACCTTGCTTCAAATCCAGATTTTGCCATTAACTCTGTGGCCTCTAACTAGTCATTCATCTTTTCTGAGCTTCGGTTTTCTCATCGGTGAGGTAGGGATAACTTGTTACTCAACAGGTTCCTTGAAACTGCTGCTGGGAGTCCCCAGGGACCAGGTAGCTACTAGTCCTGGACTCTGCCTCCTTTTGTTATAGCCCCGCCCCAGACTACCCGACCCGGCCCCACCTGACCGCGCCCACCAACCACGCCCTATCTGGTCCCCACCATCACCAGGCCCCGCCCATTCTTGTACGTCACGGTCCCGCCCACCTCGCCCGCCCCTTTCGGTCCAGTCTCTTTCCCACACCCTGGAGGAGCCGGGTCCAGAAGGGACGCGGGACACCAGCTCTCCGCTGACCCCCAGTCCCCGCCCCCGCCCCCATGGCCTTGCCGGGACCCCGAGCCTTACGGGCTGCGCTCTGTGGCGGCTGTTGCTGCCTCCTCCTGTGTGCCCAGCTCGTTGTGGCTGGTAATGCTGGCCAGGGTCTGGTTAGGAGCCGGGGCAGGCGGAGCGTGCCCTTCACCCAGGCGCCTGTCCAGGAGCGGGCGGCTGGGAGGGGTAGTGGGGGAGCAGAAGGAGACTTTCCATATTATGCTGGGTTCCAGGGGTGGGTAAAGGCGGCTCTGGCTGTGTGTATAGTAAGGAGCTTCAGGTGTGTATGGGGCGGCAGCTTCCAATGTATCTGGGAACCCCAGGTATACGCAAAGGGAAAGGACTCTGGGCGAATATCAGGGAGGCCCTAGGTGTGTGTTAATTGTGTCTGTGGAAACTCCAGGCGTGTAGCGGGGATTGGGGGATCCAGGTGAGTGTGTGTGTGTGCAGAGGGTGAGAGCCACCGCAGTGGGGATGGGGGCTTCAGTTCCTATTCAAGGGCTTGCTTCCACCCCTCTACCAGGTAAAGGAGCTCGAGGCTTTGGGCGGGGAGCCCTGCTCCGAATGAACGTCTGGCCGGCTGTCCGAGGGGCCTGTAAAGAGCTGAAGCTCTGTGAGCATTGTGTGGAAGGGGACAGAGCACACAACCTCTCCAGCTGCGTGTGGGAGCAATGTCGTCCAGAGGAACCAGGTATGTGGCCCTCTCCGGGTCGAGTGCCTTGGTTCTGAACCCCAGGGCCTTGGCCCCTCTCTCCAAGCCTCTCCCTTTCACCTTCTCCCACTAGGACACTGTGTGGACCAAGCTGAGGTGGTCAAGGAAGGTTGCTCTGTCTACAACCATTCAGAGTCTTGTCCGGGTAAGGGAGCTCCCACTGGCCTAATCCAAGTTGGGGAGACAGGACTGAGGTACCACCCCAGCCAAAGCCTGCCCTCCAGGAGGAATCCGTCTCTCTCTCTCTCTCTCTCGGGGAGAGGACCATGCTTGCAAACACCTGGGTTCAATGTCAGTTCTGCCTTTAGCTCCCCCAGAACTCTTCCCCTCTCCGGCCTGTTTCCTCATCTGTAAATGGGTACAGGTGGAGGATACATGACTGGCATGGGTGGTGGAGGGAGTCAGCTTCTCTAATTTAAAGCATAGTGAAGACTTTGGAAGTTCAGAAGGGAACAGGGAGGGCTTCCTGGAGGAGGTGGCATCAGCGATGACTTTTAAAGGTTGCGATGGAGAGAGGGCACTGGCAGAAGGAACTGTGTGAAGAAAGGCTTGAAAGTGTGTTGGATGGGTCTGGACCGGAGCCAGAAGCCCAGCTGTTGGCCCCAGCTGGGGGCTAGATGGGAGTCCAGGGGCGGGAGAGCTGGCTTCTTACAGATTCCTTGTCTTTTTAGCTGCCCACCACCACCCCACCTATGAACCAAAGACAATCACAACAGGTAGGTGCCACCTGGGGGAGCTGGGCTTCGGCGCCAGCATGCTCTGTGACCTCGGACCTGTGACTGCTCCCCCTGAGCCCGTTTCCACATCTGCACAGTGGGTCTGTTGCCACCTCACGGCGTCACTGTGAGGGTTTTATGAAAGGCTGTACGCAGCCTAGTTCAGTGTCTGATGCAAGGAAGGAGATCAGGGAAAGATCAGTTCCAATGCCCTCTTCCAAACCCCACTTCTGAGAGCTCAGGGTGACCCCCTCAAGGACCTGTGCTTGGTGCTGAGGGAGTGGGGCTGAGGCAGCCAATGAGATGTCCGCTGTGACCACCTACTGGTCCAGAGAGGGTCACAAAGCAGATTCCTGGCACAACACAGGCAAGGAGCTACCCCTCGGCCCCCACCACCCTTCACGGTCTGGCTTGGCAGGGATGGCCGAAGAGGCTCTTGGTTAATTAAAGCCAGAAATGTGATCTCAGAGGCTGAATTATTGATAGTTTGGCTCCCTCCAGCTCAAGCCCCAGGTTGGTCTTGAGCAGCTCATCTCTTCTCTCTTCACCTCTTCCCTGGAAAGGCCTGCCAGAGCCGCAGCTGGGACCACCCTTCGTCCTTCATGTTCTCAGAACTCCTTACACAAATGACAGTCTCTGGGAGGTGGACCCAGGTCCACTGGGGCCCCGTCCACTGCCCCAGAATGATCTCCCACCAGCCCTGCCCTGTCCTGGGCACTGGGCCCAGAGCCTGAAATCGAATCCTTGGTGAGAGTTGATGGCTAACGTGGTACAGCTGGGAGCCACCCAGGCACAGCCTGACAACCATGGGCCCCTAAGCCAGGGCAGGGGAAAGGGTTAGGGGACACTGTGTGAGTTTGGCTGTGTCCTGTGAGGTGACTCTGGACAGGCCTGGCCCTTCAAGCCCAGCTTCTTCCTCTGACATAAAATGTCTAGTCTCCATTTAACTGCTCCCTAGGATAGGTCGGAGTGCGGGCCTCTGCTTCTTCCCCAGCTCCTTCCCTTTCTAAGTAAGGGGCAGCTCCAGGGCCTCAGCAGTCCTGATAGGGGACCATAGCATCTGTATCTGGGCTTTGAACCCCAAGACCCAAGGTTGAAAGCAGTCTGGATACCTGAGTTCTGGGCCCACCCTCCTCCTGTTGGGCCAGTGTGAGAGCTGGCATCTGGAAGAGAAGGGGGCTCAGCGGCCATCAGCCACGTGCTCAGGGGGTCAAGAGAGGGTATGAGGGGAATCTAGCCACAGAGCAATTCAGGAGCGGAGCCAGGGTTGGAGCCAAGGCACTGCCCTGCCGGGCACTGTCCCTCCCACCAGGCACCTCCGCACCTCCCAACTGCCCACAGGATCCCATTGACCTTTTGAGCCTGCTGTTCTCCGACTCCCATAGTGAAGACTGGGGCCTCCAGGTGACCTCTGTAGGTTACTGGGGTGGCCTGCTATGACCTCTGTCTACCCTGCAGAGAGCCCCCACGTCCCTGAAGCCAACAACCCTGGCTTCGATGGGGCCAGCTTCATTGGAGGCATCGTGCTGGTGCTGAGCCTACAGGCAGTGGCCTTCTTCATCTTGCGCTTCCTCAAGGCCAAGGACAGCACCTACCAGACACTGTGAGTACTTGATCAGCCAGCAGAGTCTGGCTCACTTCCCGAACTCCAGCCCTGCCCCTGTGGTCCTGTCCCCTTAAGTGACAGTGAACTGTCTTGTCAGTGGGGCAGCCCTAAAGACAATGGTTCCCCCACAGTGTCCCCTGTGTGAGCCACACCCCTTCTACCTACCCACCCCCCTTCTTGTGGGAGTCTTTCTGCCAGGTGTTGGCTGGGGCCAGGACTCAGCCGGGGCCTGGCGTCTAAGAGCTCAGCTGAGCCCACTTGTCTTTGTCCCTCATGCTGCCAGCAGGGAGGAGAACCAGTAGGTGGTAGCCCAGGCGAGACTTTGGCCTGCAGCTCTGTGGCCTTGGGCAGGACCTCAGCTGTGTGTGCGGTTTGGTTTTCCTCTGAGAAGGGGGGCTGCTTGGAGGTCCCCGTGTGCCGTGCGTGCTGTGGGGCAGGTCACCGCAGCCTCCATTAAAGTGTTTGCTGTTCCGGCTGCGCCTGTCCACTGGGGGTGGGGTCCTCAGCCTGGCTGAGGCGAGGCCGCCGCCCTGAGCACCCTCTCTGTCTGGCCTCCGCAGAATCTGACCTCTCAGGCCTGGACCCCACACTGAGGGGAAGGAGGATGAAGAGGCTGCCCTCTCGGCCTCTTGTGGGCGCTGGGGGTGGGAGAATCTTTGGCACCAAGTAGTCTCAGTGTGCAGTACCTGGCGTCCCCTCCTGTCCTGGGCCTGGTTCCTGCTGCTGAGTGCATCCTCAAACCACCTTCTGTCTTATCTGTCGCCCCCATGGGAGCCCTGCACGACCCCTGCTTGGCATTGGGCCTGCGCCTGCCCCTTCCCATCGACCTGGCTCGGGCAGCACCCTCGAATAAAGGAACTCTCTCCAGCACTGTGCTCTGTGTCCCGTGTCTTGGGCTGTGTGCGGATTGGGAGGGGTAGGGATAAGGCCACTGTTCCCTCCTTAATGGGAATTCAGCCTTGGACTGTTGATGTCCCCTTTTAAAATACACTCATCTTTACATGTGTTTAGCCCCCTCCCGTGTCCCTGTACAGGTGTGCCATGTACAAAGACGCAGAGAGCTAAGTATACTTGCTAAAGGTCACCTAGCGGGCCAGGGCAGGGCTGGGCTTGAATCTAGGTTTTCCTGGTCCCAGAGTTAGCGGAACTTTAGAAGTCCCCTGCAGGGGTACCTCCAGGCTCTCTCAGCTCCTTAAGTGATGTCTCTGCCCCTGCGCCAAGGTGGAGACACCCCTGTAACTGTCCACAGCCATTTCTGCACTCAGGCCCTCCCGGGAAGCCCTGCCCATGCCCTCCTCCCATCCTTCCCCACCACCCCCGCCCCATGCCTGGGCCCAGAAGTCTTCCCTGACTAATAATATCTCCCACTGGAGCAAGTTATGTAATGGCTCTGGGCCTCAGTTTCCTCATCTGTAAAGTGGGGTAACACTAATATCCATCGCAGTCGGATGTGGGGAGGGTTCAGAGCAGGCACATGTGCTCCATCTACTTTGTGCCAGGGCACCTGTCCACCCTTCCAGCTGTGCACCCGCCACCGAGCCTCTGGTACCTCTTCTCCAGACCTGGCCACCCTGCGGGCTCTTCAGCTGCCACTGGAAGTCCACGGGCAGCTCTGGCTCCTCCCTGGCCTCACCTATTGTGACGTCATCGACAAAACTCCAAACAGTCCACCTCCCTATGCCCACACACTTTCATCAATGGCCACCATCCTCTCAGACAGCCTCCCCTGAGCCACCCTTCCAGCTACTTGGAGCCACCGCTTGTTACCCAGCCTGCCTTGCTCTGTCCCTGATCCAAGCCTCCGCACACGCAGTTTCTCCTGCCTGGATCACCCTCCCCTGGTTTCTCCAGCCAGCACTTAAGAGCTGGCAGAGATAATGCCCATTCTCTCTGGGACGGAGGGAGGAAGTGCCCCCACCTCCTGCTGGCTTTCCACTTGGTTAAGAACATTTCTTCATTGGATGTTTTCTCTTTTCAAAAGTAGTAGATGCCTCTAAGGAACAAAAGCGCCATATAGAAGTTTATATAAAGAGTGAGAATCGCTGCCCCACTGGTCTCACTCCCCAGAAGTAACTATGGTTCACAGTATGTTTCAGGCCTTTTCCTGTGAATGGACATTCGGCATTTTTAAATTACAAAGTGGGGCCGTGCTGTGCATGTTGCTCTGTGACCTCGCCCCATTCATTCTTCACCATATTTGCCCTCTACTTGCCCACATGGTGGTAACTTATTTGCCTTCATCCTATCAATGTCCAGTTGGGTCAGTTCCACACTGATTATTACAAACAGCACCACGAGAAACAGGCTTGTCCACAGGTCTTGGCACCCCTGTGGGAGAGCTTGAGGGGGACGGACCCCCCAGGATGGAACTGCAGGGCCTCGAGGCATCCATCTCATGGCTCCATCCTGTCTGGTGAACTGGGCCTCCACCCCCCGCCGTGCCCCATTGTACCTCAGCCCACCCTGCCACCACCAGCTCTGGGCCTGGCATAGAGGAGGCCTCAGGGAGGGTTTGATGAGTGAATGAATGAATGAAGAAATAAATGAGACTCCTCTTTTCTCCCCTATCACCTGAGGGAACTCCCCTGCTCAGACGTCACTCCTCAGGTCTGGGTCATGGCCACTGCCTCCCTGCTTGGCCTCCTATCCTCCGGGCCTGCCTGTCTGAGCTGCCCTTGCAATTGGCCTATATTAGCAGCCGTTTCCTAGGCCTTGCCAGGGGCTTCCCAAGGGACTTGTGGGTGGGCATGGTGTCACTTTGCTAAGGGTGCCTCTCCCTGGTGGGCAGCGTGGAGCTCGGGCAAAATCTCTGGCTCTGGGCATGCGAGTGCCAGAGAGAGCACCAGTCACATCCTGTCTCTGGGCCTCAGTTTCTCCTTGCTTATTCCTTTATTTAACCAATATTTATTGAACACCTACTTTGTACCAGCCTGTAACCCATGGCCAATAGCAACGACCATGAGCAGGACTGTGTAAGGGTCAGAGGTGACGTACAAACTGCGTGCAGTGTGACTTGTGGCGAGCAGTAGGCGCCCAACCAATGGTAGCAGGGGTCGTGAATACTGCCAGGGTCGGGAAAATATTCCCAGTGGAGGATCAGACCTTCATGGACAGGCGGAGCTCACAGGAAAGGTGCAGAGAAGGGCACTCCAGGCGGAAGGCTCAGAAAATTGCGCATGAATGTGAAGGTCTGGAGAGATGGCCCGGGGAGCCCTGGCAGCTGGGAGCAGAAGTTGGACACCCTCCCAGCTGAACAGGTCAGCGGTAATGCCCATTCTCTCGGGGGCTGAGGGAGGAAGTGCCCCCATCTCCTGCCGGCTCCAACCTGGGTGGGGTGTCTCTGAGCAGGCACAATGGATGGAAGTCTTCCTTTGTTCTTCCACCAGCCTGGCCCCCTTATAAACTGGCATTTTTCTCTCGAGGGGACCAGCAAGATGGGCCTTCTGTGGACACCACTCTCCCTTCTCCTGCTCTTGCTCAGGGAGCCTGCCTGTCTGAGGACTGAGGACCAACCCAGCTGTCCAGGTAGGGTTGGAGGGTGCCCTCCCCACCCACCCACCCTCGTTCCCTCACTGAGTGTCCTCCCACCCAGGCTCATTAGCCTCAGGGAGCAGGGTAGGCATTTGATAATTGGGCTCTGCAAATAGATGCAAACAGTATGAGGCCTTGAAAGCCTTTGGAGGCAAGTGTTCTGACGGCTGGAATCTGGGAGATGGAAAGAGCTTCGGGGGGGTCTGGGAGACAGAGGCACGCCCACTCCTCCTACGACTACTCTGTGCCACCCGGTCCTGTGTCTCCACGCAGAACCCAGGGAACTGGAAGCCAGCAAAATCGTCCTCCTGCCCAGTTGTCCTGGAGCCCCAGGAAGTCCTGGGGAGAAGGGAAGTCCAGGTCCTCAAGGTAAGAGATACCAGGGAGCAGACAGGGACCTGGGCTACACTGGGGAGGCTGGTGGTGCGGCAGTAACTGCCTGTGCTAAGGGCAATGACCAAGGGACCAGGCACCTACTGTGTGCCGGGCTCCAGGCTGGGTACCTGGGACCCAAAGGTCAACTCTATGAGGTGGCAGGAGAGTTTCCCCCATTTTACTGAGGGGGAAAGTGAGGCTCTGAGAGGACAACTCAGTTGTCCATGGTCATAGCTAGGGTAGGGTGCAGCTGGGATCTGACGCCAGTCTCCAAATCCCTGTTGCTTTTGGCCCTGAGTATGGGGTGGAACTCATAGCATCCCTGTCTCTGGGATTTCAGGACACCCTGGACCACCAGGCAAAATGGGTCCCAAGGGCGAGCCAGGTGAGTAAGTGAAACCCAGGCCTCTTCTTTCTTTGCTCTGTCCCTGGGCTAGAAAGGCAGGGGGCTCTGCTGGGTTACTGCTCAGCCATTAGCTGTGATTGCCCTCCTACAGAGGCGCGGAAGGCTGAGGGGGTGGACAAGATTAGGAAAAGGGGCCCTGGCTGGTGTAGCTCAGTGGATTGAGCACGGGCCTGTGAAGCAAAGGGTCGCTGGTGATTCCCAGTCAGGGCACATGCCTGGGCTGCAGGCCAGTTCCCAGCAGGGGACTCATGAGGGGCAACCAAACATTGATGTTTCTCTCTCACTCTTCCTCCTTCCCTTCCCCTCTCTCTAAAAATAAATAAATAAAACATTAAAAAAAAAGATTAGGAGAAGGGCCTGCGCACCCTCCCCTCTGATGGTTTGTGGGCCTCCCCCTTGGGGATACTCAGGCTTTGGAGCTAACATTTGGTCTTTCCTTGGAGCAGGAGATCCAGCAAACCTGCTCCGGTGCCAGGAAGGTGAGGCAGCCTTGGCAGGAGCCAGGAGCTTGGAACCAGGTGGTGCTGGGGTGTTGGTGGACTACCAGGCATGACCCAGCCCTAATGACTCTTTCAGGGCCCTGAAGGAGCAGAGAGGGCTCCTGAGGTCCCACACTTAGCCTCTTCCATTGCCCAGGGAGTGTGGTTGGGTTATAACTTGGGGGGCCTCTCAGTCCATCTCCCCTTTTCCAGGTCCTAGGAACTGCCAGGAGCTGCTGAGCCGGGGCGCCACCTTGAGTGGCTGGTACCATCTATGCCTACCTGAAGGCAGAACCCTTCCAGTTTTTTGTGACATGGACACCCGAGGGGGTGGATGGCTGGTGAGTGTCAGAGAGAAGACTCCCAGGCGAGGCCCACTTCTGCCCTTTGGCCCCCAGGGGGAGCCAGAGCCCACTGGAGCTAAGGCATTTTTGGAGTAATTCTCAGACAAACATTTACTGAGCCCCCAGGGGACCTGAAGTCTGAGAAGGCTTCACAGACAAGACGCCATCTGACAAGGCCTTGAAGGCAGAAGTTCTCAAGACAGACAAGGTGTGGAATGGCATTCCAGGTAGAGGGAAAGACGAGCCCAGTGAGACAGGACAGTGCCAGAAGGTGCGGGGGCAGGGCGAGTGAGCCGCAGGTGTGAGTGGCGGGCTGAGGTCTACTGGTGAGGGTCAGGCATGGATGGAAGGCCCCTGCCAGGGCCAGTTCATGGGGAGCACTGAATGACTGAGGATTGTGGGGTAGATGGGGAGCCATGGGGGAGTTTTAAGCAGGGAATTACCAGGCCAGACTTGTGCTTTAGAAAGACGACAACATGGAAGATGCATGCAGTGGGGAACAAGAGTGCAACCAGGGACAGAGGTTAGAAGGCCTGCAGAGGTTCAGGCGGGAGAAGACAGTGGGCGGTGGCAGCAGTGGGAATGGAGGCACTTAGACTGAAAGATGCTCAGGAGGGAAATCTACAGGAGGGAAGCCTGGGGACTGTCCAGCTTGGGCCTCTGGAGGTGACCCCTCAGCTCTAATATCTTGGTTCTTATCATAGTAAATAAAGCAAGGTTTTTTGAATCTGACTCCGAGCAGGACTGACCACACCCAGAAGGCAGGAACAGCATTTCTATGATTTCAGTCTCCCCCAGGAGACTCTGGCAAGGCTTTGGTGTGAAGTCTACTGTTTTACTGGCACTAAAAGTTAATAAATGTATATAGGGTTCATCGCTACATTCATTCATAGACAAAGCTCACTTGGACTCGCACTGTATCAACAAGCCCCCAGGTCAAAGAGGCAGGGAATGGCTGCCGCTCCTCACAGAGTGCCCTGGCTCAGCTGCCCCCCCCCCCCCCGGCCCGCCTCTCCTCATCTCATGCCAAGCCTGGAGCAGCGGCTGGTGTGCTAGCCTTCTCCACCTCCCTAGGTGTTCCAGAGGCGACAGGATGGTTCTGTGGATTTCTTCCGCTCTTGGTCCTCCTACAAAGCGGGCTTTGGGAGTCAAGAGTCTGAATTCTGGCTGGGTAATGAGAATTTGCACCAGCTGACTCTCCAGGGTAAGTTCCCAGCAAGGTCCAGGGAGCCTGAGTGGTATTCTTCTGACATTCTGGGGTCTAAGGATCCCCCCTCCCTGCCCTTCCCTCCACCCCCACCAGGTACCTGGGAGCTTTTCGTGGAGCTGGAGGACTTTAGTGGCAACCGCACCTTTGCCCACTACGAGTCCTTCCGCCTCCTTGGGGAGGCGGACCACTACCAGCTGGTGCTGGGCAAGTTCTTAGCGGGCACTGCAGGTGAGCAACCCTCAGGTGGGGCCCTGGAGAAGGGGAAAAAGGCGAGGCAGTGCTGGGTTCTTGTACAGCACTGCCATTGCTTCCATAATGACCCGGGATAATTCCTTCTCCTCTCTGGCCTCAGTGTTCTCATCTGAGAAATGGCAGTTATAAGGCAAAGTGAAACAGGAGTAAAGAATTTGGGCTCATGAGGCAAACAGACGGGAGTCTGAACCCAGCTCTGTCATTTACTGACTATGTGACCCCTGGCAAATTCCCTCCACGTCAGAGCCCCAGTTTCCTGTGCCGTAAAATGGAGGGGAAGGTGGGGAGAGAGGCTGCGGGAACTACTGAGGCCCTGTTGAGTGTTAGCGTTGTCTGCTTCAGAAGAGGAACTAGGGAAAGCTTTTTTCGGAGAAACAGCAGCTGTTGAGGAAAGGCTTGAAAGAGGGAAGTGACCTGAGGAGCTGTCTCAGGAGACCCCCTCTCCTGCCCAGGCATCTTAGGAGTCCCTCCCAGCTCTTCTTGACAGAGTTGCTCAGGCTGCTGCAGGTGGGAGCTAGGACGAGAGGAAGGAGCCAGAGGGAAGCTGGTGGTTCTGGGAGGGGACAAGGCAGGGAGAGGAGCTGGTGGCTTTGGAGCCACAGTCCTGAGATCAAGTCCCAGTGTCCCTGTGACTAGCTGAGCAACCTTGGGCAAGCACCCCGGCTCCTTGGCACTGCAGTTTTCTCACGGGGCCCAATGACACCCACTTCTCAGTTGTTCTGAGGCTCCCCTGAGGTACTCTCTCCAAGGGTGCCAGGCACGGCGCCGGCACCAGCACCAAAGAGCCTCCCGTCCTCCCTGCCAGGGGACTCCCTGAGTTATCACAGCGGGAAGTCTTTCAGCACCTACGATGCCGACCATGATGCAAAGAGCGGGGGCAACTGCGCGGTGGTGGTCCATGGTGCTTGGTGGTACGGATCCTGCTATCGGGCCAATCTCAACGGGCACTATGCCACGTCCCTCACCGCTGCCCACAAGTACGGCGTTGACTGGGCCTCAGGCCTCGGCGTGGGCCACCCTTACCGCAGGGTCCGCATCATGCTTCGCTAGGGCACGCATGCAACCAGCGCCCTTATCTCCCCTGCACAGCTTCCGGACCCTCAGCGCCCCTCCCCATGGCTAACTGCCTCTGTTCTGCTGTCCGCTTTTAAAAATAAAACCGTTTTAACCCTTTCCTGGCATGCAGGACTCTTCCAGTTACTGGGAAAACCTCAAGAGTAGGGACATAGGTTTTTAGCTCCATTGAAGGAAGACTTTTCTTTCAGTCAGGAAGAGGAAAGGGTCAGCCTCGTAAGGTAGTAAGTTTTCCATCTCTGGAAGTATGCAAGCCAAGGCCAGGGGAACATTTAGTGAAGGACTTGGGATTCAAGCACCCACTGACAGTGCTCTTGGGCCCTCTGGGTCCTACAAGTGGGTGGTTTTGTGGTACAAATTGCACAGTTTTCTCACCCCCTCCGTTACCCAGGACTATCTTTGATAGGTCATCTGTTTTCCACTCCAGCCTCTGTTGTAAGCCCAGAGCTCATCCTTGGCTACTTCTCTCTGGTTCCACTCGAGGCTGGTTTAAACTCGGGGTCAAACCCAAGGTACATTTTCTTCTATGGGGCTACAGGCAATGAAACAGGAATTATTGAGCCAGCATTTATCAAGCAGTTAGTCCGCCAGAGCCACATTCTAGAAAGTGGCAGAGCAATAAGTGCCCGTATTTTGCCATGTATAATGCACACCCATGTTTTGTGCACATTACACACAGGGCTATTATACCCATGTACAATGAGCATCCTTATTTCTCCCTCAAAAATTTGGGCAAAAAAGTGCACATTATACACAGCAAAACACGGCAGTTGAGAGTCTAATATCTGTAGTCCGGGGACTGCATCCTGCTCCTGTGGCTGAGTGGTCTCAGACTAGTCATTCAAGCTCTCTTAAGTCCCCATTTCCTGATGTTGGAGCCCACCAAGGTTTACAGCAGGTTGCCACCTCCTTTACTGGAGAAGGGCGGGAGTCCTGGGGTTCTCTCTCAGGTGGGTAGACAAATGTCTGTGGGGACACTCTTCTGAAGTCCTATGGTCGGGTTCAGAATGGAGGTCCAAGAGCAGCAGATTGGATTCTAGGGAAAGTAGCCTCCCTGGCAAGAGGGCAAACTAGGCGACTCAGATGCCAAGTCCCGCACTAGGGCTGATGGCCTCCAGGCAGGGGGAAGGGCAGACTTCCCCCATTCCAGTCCCTCCCTGGAGAACACCCACTCTTTTCACCACGCTCTGCAGATCCTAGTGTCTCTGGAAATCCATTCATTCAACAGATCCCTCAAAGGCAGGGCCTGCAATTCACGCCTCTTCCCTAGCTCGGAGCTGGGCACACACATTATGAGCTCCTGTTGTGAGCAGTCCACTGTGGTTGGTATGCACAGTGGCACAGGCTGTTCCGGAAGTGCGGGACTCGGAGGTTCAAGCTGGATGCAAGGAGGCGAGAGGCTGAGTCCTGGGCCGCTAGGGAGCAGCGCCGCCCCAGGGCCGAGGGTGGAGCTTTCCGGTCCGCGGGAAAGGGCTGGGCCCAGCCTACACACAGGGCAGAGAAAACGACGGTGGACGCTCTCCTGCGGAGTCTGAGTGGCTGACAGGATCGGACTGATTCCCGGAATCTCCCACGTGACTCTGAGCCACGGATCACTGGGTGCCCCAGATTCCTGGGACCCAATTCCCGATTTCAGATCCTCAGGACCTTCCAAGTCAGAGACCACATTTCACCCTGTACTCCAGATTTCGGGAGCAGAATCTCTGGCAGGACTTCGGACCTCCAGATCCCATAAGAGATTCCCAGTCCCGATCGGATTCCCGATCTCGAGATCCCTGGACACATCGCCCCTGGCTCCTGCCCGGCACTGGGTGCCCAGAGCACGCCCGACGCCTGAGCGCCCCCGCATGGCCGGGCAGTGCCCCCCGCCTGAGGCCTTGGAGTGCGCCGGCAGCTGTTGGCAGGACCCTCTAGCCGAGGAGCTGAGTAGGGGCCGGTCGACCGCAGCGCTCCCGGGCCGGGGCTGCGCACGAAGCCGGCCGCTCAGCGTGGTCTACGTGCTGACCCTGGAGCCGCAGCCCGGGGCGAAGCGGGACAGTGGAGCCGAGGCAGAGCCGCTGCCCCTGCGCTGCCTACGCGAGGCTTGCGCGCAGGTCCCCGGCACACGGCCGCGGCCGCAGCTGCGCAGCCTGCCCTTCGGGACGCTGGCGCTGGGAGACACGGCAGCGCTGGATTCCTTCTACAACGCCGGTGAGTGTGCGCTGGGCTGCGGAACCAGGATTACGGGCGGTTTTAGGGCTTTGGGCTGGGCCGAAAGGGGAGTGGCTCACCGGTTCCGGGGAGGGACCGAGACGGGTGTGAGGTCTGGGGGAGTATAAAGTGAGCTAAAGCTTAGGGACCCGAGGTGGTACCCTGACAAAAGTGGAATTTAGGGGGTTTGGAGCTCGGCCGGGGTCGGGCTAGAACTTAGCGGATCCAGGCCGGGCTGCGGGGCTTAGGGTGGGGACTTAAGCAGGCACCGTGCATAAGGAAAGGGGTTAGGACTGGGCCACTGCTGGGAGCCTGGGGGTGGGGGTGTGCGGTATTTTAGCGATGGGGTTGGAGAACTCCGCCTCGGAATGATTTCACACGGAGTATATGAGGGCGGATCCTGGGAGGTGGAGCTTGGACCAGGGAAGGGCCTCTACTCGGGGGAATGGAGTTCAGGTGTGCTAACATACTACTTCTGAGGACTGGGCTAGAGAGGCAGAAAAGGAAGCTACGGGACTCGACAGACTGGATTCTGAGCAAGGGAGCTTAGGTCAGGAGGGGTTCATTCCCCCAAGACAACGGGCGGGGCTGGAGGCGGGGCAGAATCGCTTGGGGGTGGGACCAGAAGGCGATTTTTCCAGGGCAAGTAGCCTCTTCCTTCTGCCAACCCTGACGCCTCCCAAAACTTATTTGTTTATCCAAGAGTCGAGGCACCAGTGCTTGCCGGACGTCCATAAAATCGCAGCCTAGAAAATGAAGGCTCACTCGCAGCCGAGGACACACAGCATACAGAGCTATAAATAGACTTACAAATCACATACATGTCAATACACAGGTCCTCACAGAACCTGTCACACCCAGAGATCCAGACACAGTAAGCTATACACACAGAGGCAGAGTTATCTACACACAGTGCTGGGACCTCTCAAGAGACTGGGCTGAGGACTCAGGGAAGGCGACTTACGTGTTGGCCCAACTCTTGCTTCTCAAATGGCCTAGAACAGGCACTGGACTGGCGCACAGCCTCCCCTTCCCTGTGCCCAGGGGCCACAGGCTCTGAACGGCAAGGTGAGGGCCCACTGAGCCCAAGCCCTCTCCTGCAGCACCACAGACACTAGTTCTGTGTAAGAGCCCAAAGGACTCTAGAAGGGGGAAACTGAGGCCAGGAACAAAACTGGATCCTGCTGGAGTCACATGGGAAGGCAGGCTGAGCCAGGACGGGTTGCCAGCCCCTCTCCCCACCAAGCTGGGCTTCAGGGCTCAGGGCCCCACCTGTGTGCTTGCAGACGTGGTGGTGCTGGAGGTGAGCAACTCCTTGGCACAGCCTTCTCTGTTCTACCACCTCGGTGTGCGTGAGAGCTTCAGCATGACCAACAACGTGCTTCTCTGCTCCCAGGCTGACATCCCTGACCTGCAGGCCCTTCGGGTAGGTGGCCAGGTGGCAGGTGGGGGCTCGCACAGGGTGGGGGTATGGCCTACCCAGAGCATCAGTATCTGTCTGTTCCCTGCAGGAGGACATTTTCCAGAAGAACTCTGTGAGCAGAAACCACCCCTCACTCCAACGTGCCCTTTGACTTCCATTATGACCTCTGACCCCACTACCTTTCCTGGCCTCCTCAGTCACCTCTGACCTCTCCAATACCTCCTGACATCTGTGTGACCCTCTGCTCCCTATTGCTTCCCTTCCTGCAGTGTGCCCCTTCCCTACTATTCCAGTTCCCACTGGTGCTGACACTGCCTCTCTCTAACTTGGTGCTGACCTCTGACCTCTACTGATTCCTGCCTCCTTCCCACCAGGATTGTGTTGGCAGCTACACGCTGATCCCCTATGTCGTGACAGCCACTGGTCGAGTGCTGTGTGGTGATGTCGGCCTCCTGAGAGGTCTGGCTGACGGGCTGGTCCAGCCCGGAGTGGGCACTGAGGCCCTGCTCACACCCCTGGTGGGCCGACTTGCCCGCCTGCTGGAGGCCACACCCACAGACTCTTGGTAAGGGGGAGCGAGGGAAGGTGCACCAGGAGGAGGCCAGAGCGGGTGCAGTGGTGTGGGCTGAGGGACAGGCCCCACCATTTCCTCCCCTTCCCTCCCTCTCCTGCTGTGGGCACCAGTGGCTATTTTCGGGAGACCATTCGGCAGGACATCCGGCAAGCCCGGGAGCGGTTCAGCGGGCAGCAGCTGCGGCAGGAGCTGGCTCGCCTGCAGCGGAGACTGGACAGCGTGGAGCTGCTGAGCCCTGACATCATCATGAACCTGCTGCTTTCCTACCGAGACGTGCAGGTGTGCACAGAGAGGCGGGAGGGACACAGCATTCAGTGTTAGACAAGTGCGCATCAGCTCCTGACTCTGAGCCTGTTTGTAGTGGGGGTGATCACGTCACCGTCTCCCAGGGCAGCTGTGGGGTTGGGTGCACAGTGAGTTCTTTTTGAAGGTGCAGTGTCTGCACTGCCGGCCAGGCCTGAGGGAGGTGTGCAGAGGGTGGTGATGGGAAGGTGAGTGTCGGGTGGGAGGGGACCCCCAGCTCAAGGTTTTCCCTCAGGGATTGGGGGCCAGCGGAACCCACCAGGGGCCGTTGTCTCAGTGTGTGCCGCTCCCTCACACAGGACTATTCAGCCATCATCGAGCTGGTGGAGACGCTGCAGGCCTTGCCCACCTGTGATGTGGCCAGGCAGCACAATGTCCACTTCCACTACACATTTGCCCTCAACCGGTGAGCGGCAGAGCCACACTCAGGTCCTAGCCACCTGGGAGCATGGGTCCCCACTGTATGACATTGCTGTCTGGGCTCAGGGCTATTTGGGGAGTTTGCTGACCAGGGTCACACTGATGTCAGATGGTCCCGTTCTATTACTGTCGCCCATCTGTGGGGTGAGGGGGTGCCCTTGGAGAGGTCACAGCTGTCCAAGATCACCTCTCTTCAGAGTCACTACAGCTAGAAGTCACTTCCATCTGGGATCACTACCTCTAGGAAGGTCAGTGCTGACCAGGGTCACTGCCATTCTGGGTTCATTTCTGTCAGGCTCCTGGAAGGGTCCCTGATGTTCAGCATCTGGGGGGTCCCCCAGACATGGGACAGGGCCACCAGGCAGGTCCCCAGCCCATCTTGCCCTTCTCCTAGGAGGAACAGGCCTGGGGACCGGGAGAAGGCACTGGCCGTGCTGCTGCCAGTGGTCCAGAGCAAGGCCTCCGTGGCGCCTGACCTGTACTGCTTGTGCGGCCGCATCTACAAAGACATGTTCTTCAGCTCTGGCTTCCAGGATGCTGGGCACCGAGAACAGGCCTATCACTGGTAAGGGGCACAAGCAAGCAGGCAGTCAGCAGAGGGCTGGGACTGTGGGCACCAGTCCAGCCTTGCAGCCCTCTGCCTGGCCCCCAGGTATCGGAAGGCTTTTGATGTCGAGCCCAGCCTCCACTCCGGCATCAACGCTGCTGTACTCCTCATTGCTGCTGGGCAGCGCTTTGAGGACTCCAACGAGCTCCAGCTCATCGGTGAGCCTCAGTCCTGCACCCTTGTCCCCCCAGTAGGGGCTGAGGTCAGGGAGAGAAAACAGTGCACTTGAGCTGGGACTGGGTCTGTCCCCTTTTGGATCTGTCCTGTCCGAACCCGCACCTGGGTCCTCATACCTGTCCTAGGGCCTCGTGAGCCCTTAAGCCGATGACTTTTTTGCTCCTTAGCTCACACCTATGTTCCTTCCACAAACACGTGTTCCCAGAGTTTCTACTCCCACCTGAGATTATGTCACACCTACATTTTCACCCACATCTGTGTCCCTGCCTGCATGAATGTGTGGCCCATGCCTCTTGCTTCCAGGTATGAAGCTGGGCTGCCTGCTGGCCCGAAAAGGCTGTGTGGAAAAGATGCAATACTACTGGGACGTAGGCTTCTACCTGGGAGCTCAGATCCTTGCTAATGACCACACCCAGGTGGCACTGGCTGCAGAGAAGCTATACAAGCTCAATGCCCCCATATGGTAAGTGGCCCCCTCTTCAGTCTTGGCCTGGCTTGTGCTGTCAGCTCCTGCAACTGTGACCACTGGCCTGAGCCCTGGGCCAGTGACCTGGCCCCTTCCAGTGCCATGACCCCCGGTGCCCGCGTGCAGTCTACTCTCTTGGGCTCACTGGTGCCTGGGCTGAGTTGAAGACATCGTGTGCCTGCAGGTACCTGGTGTCCATGATGGAAACCTTCCTGCTGTACCAGCACTTCAGACCCACACCAGAGCCCCCTGGAGGTACCCCACGCCGTGCCCACTTCTGGCTCCACTTCTTACTACAGTCCTGCCAGCTGCTCAAAACTGCCAGTTCCCAAGGGGACCAGTGTTTGGTGAGGCCCATGGGGGTAGGGGACCTGGGAGAAGGGCAGCCCTCTTCTCATCTAAGCCCCCACACTCCCTTGTCACCTGCAGGTCCTGGTCCTGGAGATGAACCAAGTGCTGCTGCCTGCAAGGCTGGAGGTTCAGGGTAGAGACCCAGTGAGCGCAGTGACCCTGAGCCTGCTGGAGCCTGAGACCCAGGTGAAGTTGCCACCCAGCCCCTCAACTCCCTGCTAAGCACCCCTTCTCTCTAGCCTTTCTTCCACCCCCAGGCCCCTCTCTTGTTCCCTGGCACCATCCTCTGACTCACCTGCTTCTCACAGGACGGTCCCTCCAGCTGGGCCTTCTCAGTCTCCTCCATCTGTGGTGTCAGGTGAGGAGCAAGGCCCGGGCCAGTCCAGGTGGGGCACCCTGCTGGCTGGCCTGGTGCTCACTGTGTCCTTCATCCCTTCCCAGTGCCTCCAAACAGGATGGACGCTGCTGCTTCCTCTATGCACTTCCCCCGGCTCAGGACGTCCAGCTGTGCTTCCCCAGCGTAGGGCACTGCTTGTGGTGAGTGCAACCTCTTGGGGTCAGGGCTGGGATGCCCAGGGGAGTGTGGGAAAGGAAGGGATGTGGCCCAGAGCTGCTCTCAGCAAAGGATAGGACATTATACCCAAGGTACCCCCACACCCACCCCGCATCGGTCTGACCTCCTCCGCCCGCAGGTTCTGCAGCCTGATCCAGGCCTTGGTGACAAATCCGGATTCCAGAGCACCCGCGGAGGAGGCCGAGGGCGTGGGTGAGGTGCTGGAGGTGAGGAGGAGGAACTGGGAGATCAGAGATGGGGGAGGGGAAAGGACTAAGAGCCCCGCTGATCCCCCTTTTCACCCTCCCCCACAGTTTGATTACGAGTACACGGAGACCGGAGAGAGATTGGTACTGGGCAAGGGCACGTACGGGGTCGTGTACGCAGGCCGCGACCGGCACACGCGGGTACGCATTGCCATCAAGGAGATCCCGGAACGGGACAGCAGGTGTGCTGCACCGGGCGTGTGGGTGGGGCCAAGGGCTCAGGTAAAGTAGGCAGGTCAAGTGGGTGGGACCAGAGCTGAGAGGCCCATGTGGGCGGGGCAGATGGGCGGGCTCATGGACGGGAGATTCCAAGCCCAGTGGGCTCAGGCCTGTGGACAGAAAGGCAGAGACCAGGGGTTGGGGCTACAATCTGGAGGGGCCTGGGGGCTGGATGATAAAGTGGGGAAGGTCAGAGGGGATTGTGAGCCGGGCAGATCCTGGGGGCGTAGCCTAGCTGGTGCTGGAGTTGGGTAAGCATCTCTGTCCAAATCTGGCCTACTCCTCTCTCTAACTGCCCCTAGGGTCTCTCAGCCCCTGCATGAAGAGATCGCTCTGCACAAACGCCTGCGCCACAAGAACATTGTGCGCTATCTGGGCTCAGCCAGCCAGGGCGGCTACCTCAAGATCTTCATGGAGGAAGTGCCTGGAGGTACCTGCCCTGCTGGGACAGGAGTGGAACTGCAGATGTAGAGCATGGGGATGGAGCCAGGCAGGGGTGGAGAACCCTTGGGGGAAATGAATCCTAGCGTGTGTAGGTGGCGTGTAGCTCAGAATTAGCTGACACAGGGCAGTGGGGGTGATGGAGTCTCGGCCATAGCATGGGTGTGTCTGAGCAGAGAATTGTGGGTTGGAGTAAATGGGTGGCAATGATGACTTTGGACTCTACCTGCCCAGGCAGCCTGTCCTCCTTGCTGCGGTCAGTGTGGGGACCCCTGCAGGACAACGAGAGCACCATCAGTTTCTATACCCGTCAGATCCTGCAGGGACTCAGCTACCTACATGACAACCGAATTGTGCATCGTGACATCAAGGTTAGCACTGTAGCTGGACCACTCTGGCTTGCTGGGAGTGGGAATGGAGGAGATATAGCCCCCAAACCAAGACTGGCAGTTCAGTGGGCGGACCCTTTGCAAAGGGCGGAGAATTCAAGAAGGTTCCCTAGAGAAGAAGAGAGGTTTGCACCTGAAGCCAAACCAGGTGCCAGCCCCCAGAGGGGCATAGTGGGATGGCAGGGTGAGGAGGTTGACAGAGGCCAGGTCAGACTGGGATTCCCAGGAGACGGGATCCGGGGTAGGGTTCGCTCTGTCACCAGGAGCCCAGCCTGATGGCCACTGAATGCAATGTACATTCTACTCAGGGGGACAATGTGCTGATCAACACTTTCAGTGGGCTACTCAAAATTTCCGACTTTGGCACCTCCAAGCGGCTGGCAGGCATTACACCTTGCACTGAGACCTTCACAGGTAATAGGATGTGGGGAGGGGAGTGGGGATGCTGACCTGGGATGGAACTTCTGGAGCCTTGCAGGGAATGGAGCTTCTCCTGGGCGTGGAGTTAGAGTCCTAATGGGGGACAGAACCCAGGGCAGGTGACTGAGCCAGGGGTGAGGTGATGGAATTCAGACTTGGAGTTTGGACAGCTGAGGACGTTGCGTTGAGTGCCTGAGTTGGAATCCAGAAGCACTGACAGGACCAAAGTGGGCGATAGAATTTAGAATGGATCGCGCAATCCAGGATATATAATAGAAACTACTGCAGGCGGTGGAGTCCGTGAATGGGATAGAGCCTAAGATGAGTGAGGAAACTCAGATGTCTGATGACCAGGATGAGGGATGAGAACTATTTTGGATGATAGCATCCAGGGAGGGTGCAGGCAGCCACAGGATGATACAGCCCCCCGCTGCTCCTGTAGCAATAAAGCTCGGATGAGCATTATTGCTACTGCTCCTGTCCTAGGGACCCTGCAGTATATGGCCCCAGAAATCATTGACCAGGGCCCACGAGGGTATGGAAAGGCAGCTGACATCTGGTCATTGGGCTGCACTGTGATCGAGATGGCCACGGGTCGCCCCCCCTTCCATGAGCTAGGGAACCCACAGGCTGCCATGTTTCAGGTGAGACCACTCAGGCCCTGGCTCATGAGGTGGTATGCAGACAGACTGGGCTCTAAATACCTCTAAACTTAACCTTCGTTTATGCTCCCTGCCCTCTCCCAGGTTGGCATGTACAAGGTACATCCACCAATGCCCAGTTCTCTGTCAGCTGAGGCCCAAGCCTTCCTCCTGAGAACTTTTGAGCCAGATCCCCGCCTCCGAGCCAGTGCACAAGCACTGCTTGGGGACCCCTTCCTGCAGCCTGGGAAGAGGAGCCGAAGCCCAGGATCGCCCCGCCATGCTCCACGGCCTGCTGGTACTGCACAGCGGGGAGAGCGAGCACACCGGGGCGAGGGCAGAGGAGCTCTGTGAGGCGGAAGGGGGCCTACGCTGACAGTCTTGTCCCTCCCTTAGAAGCCCCTTCAGCCAGCCCTCCTCTTTCGGCTGACTTGACCACCCAGTCCCAGACATTCCCACGCCCTCAGGCACCCTCTCAACACCCTCCCAGTCTCCCGAA
Organism: Artibeus jamaicensis; assembly: GCF_021234435.1. NCBI lineage: Eukaryota > Metazoa > Chordata > Mammalia > Chiroptera > Phyllostomidae > Artibeus > Artibeus jamaicensis. The sequence goes on from NW_026522057.1 coordinate 14,714,436, forward strand.
GCGCTGCCTCAGTTATGGAGACACCAGCCAGCTCCGGTGAGAGCCCAGGATCCTGGGGTGGGTTCACTTCATCTGGTTTTGCCCTTACACTTCCTGCAGAAAAAGCTCCTTTGGGAACCCCGGCACCTCCACCACTTGCGAGGATGGCATTTGGTTCCTACCTCCCAAATCTCTTACTCGTACTTAGTGTGTCCCCTCAGTGCCAGCTTTCTCCCCTCTATCCCTGTGAGATAGGCCTGAGAGTCAAAGAGAGAGCCAGCATTCAAACCGTGGGGCGGAGGTGGCTGGACCGCGTTGCTGCTGGCACTGTACCGGCTGCTCCCGTTGCACGCAGGGTGCCTGAGGAGCCTGGAGCCGAGGAGCCCACGTCTCCTGAGGAGAGTTCGGGGTTGAGCCTGCTGCATCAAGAGAGCAAGCGCCGGGCCATGCTGGCAGAAGTGCTAAAGCGGGAGCTGCCCGCGCTGGTGGAGAATCTGTGCCTGGAGCAAGAACAGGTGGGCGGCCCGCCCCAGCGCCCCCTGGTGGTCAAGCATCGACAGGATTCCTACCGATGGCCACCAACCTCAGCCCACAGCCAGCATCTCTTGGCTCAAGTGGGAATATCTGCTGATGACTCCTCTATTCCTTGTCAGAGTCCCCGTCTGGGCAGAAATCTTGTGGAACAGCTACTGCGCTGCCTCGGAGCGCACATCCACACTCCCAACCGCCGGCAGCTGGCCCAGGAGCTGCAGGAGCTGCAAGAGCAGCTGGGGGCCCAGGGCCTTGAGCCTGCGCTTCTGCATGGACTGCTCTTTGCCTTCCCGCATGTGGTAAGGGAGCTTTCTTACAGGGCTACCCAAGAAGAGCTCATGAGCGCCCTGGGCTTGGAAATGTGCAAGGACTTAGTGTCAAATGATTCCCAGTCTTCTCTGTGAAGACAGAGCCATTAGGGAAGGGACATCTGCCCAGTTCAAGCTTCTTAGCCTGTCCCTTGACTCCAAGCCTGTCCACCCCACTTGCCTCAGGCAGAAATTTTCTAGGCCTTTGCAACTCAAGCCGCACCTTTTTGAGATTTAGCAGTCTCAGCTGCGCCCTCCTCCGTCTCTAGGTGAAGCAGATTCTCCGTAGGCGCCAGATCCGCCCACATTGGATGTTCGTGCTTGACTCCCTGCTTGGCAGTGCTGTAGAGGCAGCCCTGGCAGTACTGAGCCCAGGTAGGTCTGGAGTGGAGCCCGTCTGCCTGCCTGTGGGTGAGGGTGTGGCCCTTGGGAAGGTGGCGAACACAAAAGGAGCTGTGATCTTCAGGCTTGACCAGGAAGGAGTGGGTGGGGGCATGACCAAACGGGCAACTCCCAGACTGACACCGCCTGGCCGCTGAGTAGATCCCTGTGCATCCTCCGCCAGTGTCTTGGGGTCCCAATGGGCGCTCTTGCCCTGCCTGAGCTCTGCCCTTCACTCTGACTGGCAGAAGTGAAGAAGGATGCAGCCTCGCCAACATCAGAAGAGTCCAGTGAAGAGGAGTCCCAGCAGAAGCAGCAGGAGACCCCGATTCAGCAGAGCCTGCTCTCAAGGGAACCCGAGCAGGGCCCCCCACCTCTGATGGTACAGCTCAGCCTCTTGCAAGCAGAGACTGATAGGTAAGACCTCTGAGGCCCCTCCACAGCCTCTCTGTGAGCGTCACCCCTATTCTGTCCTCCCTTCTACTGGCTTTCTGCCATCCAACAGGCTTCGAGACATCCTGGCAGAGAAGGAATGTGAGTGGCGGGCCCTGGTGCAACAAGCTCTGCAGCGGGTGAATGAGGAGGCCAGGACCTGTTCCCTGGCCTCAGAGCCCCCAGGTGAGTGGGACCAGGCTGGAGAATGCTAACGGTGGTGTGAGACAGCCTCTGGCAGGAGGCACCCCTGATTTACCTGATTTCTCCTGGACAGCCACTCGAACAGTGGACCGGGGCCTGGTGCAGTGGCTACAGGAGCTGAACGTGGATTCAGGCACGGTCCAAACCGTAAGGGGCAGAGTGCTGACTATCCCTGACCTCCACCAACCAGAGACTCCATCCTTACCCGGCTTTCAGCTCTTCTCACTTTCCCCCTCTGATGCAGGGAATCCCAACATTAGAGGAACACTTAGCATACCTTCCCATAGTACAGATGAAAAAGCTGAGGCCCAGAAAGGGGTGGGACCTGCCCTGGCATGTTGGTAGTAAACAGAACGAGCCTCTGATGCTTGGGACACATCCTCTGATTTTAATCTCTCCCTGTTTCTTGTGTGTGGGTCTTTGTCCCCAACCAGCTGCTGAACCACAGCTTCACCCTTCACTCCCTACTGACCTGTGCCACTAAAGATGACCTCACTTACACCCGCATCAGGTATGTCCTGGGCCTCCAGGGTGATCCCTGCCTATGGGATCATGCTGGCCAGATCCTGACCCCCAGCTACAGGCTTGCCAAGTTTCCTCTCTGGAAACTACAGGGACATCAGGGTCCCAAGGGGACACGGGGGCATTAGGCAGGCAGTGGGTGCCAGAGAATGGCCAGGGTCTTCTAGCTAAGCCACACTGAGCCTGCCACCCCCAGGGGAGGAATGGCGTGCCGCATCTGGAGAGCCATCTTGGCACATCGAGCAGGATCCATGGCCGTTACCCCTGGCCCCCCGGAGGCTGAAGGAGGCATCAGAGGCAAGAGGCCAGACCCAAGGATGGATGAATGAAGACACAAGAACTTATGAAACACCCACCCCAGGATCCAGGGGCAACTGGAGGAGGCCAGGGAGGGGCGGGGGGAGGGCAGTCCAACCACAGAGATGCTCCAAGCTCACTGAGCACCACCAAAGACTATTAAACAGGACAATTTTGTACCTCTGGGCCTTGGCAACTTCTGAAGTATTTGAGGGTTCAGGTACCAGCTCTCAAAGGTCTTATGTCTGAATCTAAAGTGTCTTCATCTGGCCTCCTACACTTTCCTGGTTCTTTCCTGCTTTTACCCCCTTCCCCCAACCTCAAACAGACATCAGCCCCTTATTGCCCTTAGAACAGACTTTATTGGCTTTCTCCAAGGGCAGGCCCTGAGATGTGGGTCCAGAGAGGGGTCCGGTAAGGCCTGTCAGGCAGCTATGTCCTGGGGGCCAGGTTGGTTCTGAGGGGCAGAAGGCCGTCCACCCACTCGCACGGTCGCTCCAGGAGCGCCTGCCACAGCTGCTTCTCCTCAGGTGTGGAATCCATCCAGGGCACCTGGAGCCCATAGCTGCTGCCTGGGCAAGGGCAGAGGGCGTGGGCATGCTGGATACCGGCCTGGTCCCAGATTATGCACCTACCTCTCACTTCTCCGTGGACACCAAAGCTCACAAAAGGGCAGAGAAGTGTCCAAGGCTCCAAACTAAGTCCCTGCCTCCCAAGACTGACAGCCCCCAGGGTGCTGCCCCACTCACCAGTGCCCAGGCTGAGGCGTGTGCCCCCCAGCTGGCGGCTGGCCAGGGCCCCATGGTCCCAGAGGGAGAGCTCCGCACAGGCCTGGCGCAGGTCAGCAGGCCCGAAGCCATCATAGACCATGGTGTGGTTGAACACGGGGCTGAGGCTCCTTCGCACCACCCTCGTCCGTTGGCGGCTGGCCCGGCTGTCGTCAGGCAGCACCGAGCTATGGCATAGGTGGGCTGGCATGAAGTGGCTTCCCCCACACTGCCCGGGACCCACCAGTCACTGAGTTCTACCTGTGCTCCCTCACAATGACATAGCCTCTGGCTCCTGCCTGAGACTTGGCCTCAAGCCCTCACCACCCTGGGACCTTTGCATTAGCCTCCTCTCCGGGCTCCTGCCAGAGGAATGGCTCTGAAATGGGGTTTTGCTGCTTCCTGCTCAGTGACCTTCACTGACTCCCTGCTGCCCCCAGAGTAGTTTCCAAACTTTTTAAAGCCTCGGAGCCCTTTCTGCGAGATAAAGTATTGCTCAGAAGTACAGAACCTAAGATAAAAACAATGTCTGGTTGAATCAGGGCTGGATCTGGAACCTCCAGATCACTCTCCATTGTAGGCCTACCTGCATTTCACTCTCTCAGGGCAGGCCAGAGCCTGGGGGGACACCACCAGTGGTTCCCCCAGAGCTTACTTTGAAAACCACTAAACTGCAGGGCCTCACAGCCTGGCCTTGTGGGTCCTCCACGGAGGGGCACCTGCGACCTCCCAGGTCCCAGCCTCAGCTCTCCAGCAAGTCCTAAAGGTGCCAGCCGCTGAAATGCAGCTCCTCAAAGGTGTCCTCAACTCCCCGGACTCAAGCTGTCCCCTTTACCCGTGCTCAGTGGTCAAAGCGCAGATTGAGGGGATCAAGGGTGGGTGATTAGAAGGGGGTGGGGAGCTCCACTACAAGGCAAAAGGAAAGGAAGTGGGGAGGCCCCATGTCCCTCACCATTGTATGTAAGTATCCAGAGATCCTGAACGAAGAGGCAGGAGGTCCTGAGCTTCCTTCACCCAGAAGTGCAGCTCCCCGCTCGGAGGCAGTCCTGCACCTGCGGAAAGCCTCGGCTTGGGCTTTGCCCCATGGACAGAGCCCGCCCTCTTGTGGGACAGAGTCCCCTGCCTCCCAGGGGCTGGTCCAACTTGGTCTCTCGTCGGAGGCCACTCACCCTCGGAGCCGGCAGGGACGTACTTGAGGGACAGAGAGAGCCACCCACGGCTGGGAAGGTGGTCAGGAGAGGGCAGGACCTGCGAGAGATGGCTCGTCAGGGAGCCGGAGCGGGGACAGGGCCCAAAGCAAAGAGGCCACAACCGGGTGGGGTCTCCAGACCCCCAATGGGGCGTGGTTAGCAGAGAGGGCGGGATCTGCAGGGGCGGGGCCAGGTCCTGGCACCCAGTACTCAGGTTTCTGGGCTAAGGGGAGGCTCTGCGGAAGGAGTCTAAGGGATCTAGGGGAAAGCTCGGTGGGGTGAAAACAGGAGATGTGTGCCGTGGGTCCTCCACACGGGTCAGCTGCCTCACCCGGGGCTGCAGGGGGAGCCAGATGGCCTCAGAGTCCCAGTCCCACGTATCCAGGGGCACTTCAACTTCTCCCAGAAACAGGTTGCGACCCAGGCTTTCGCGGTGCCACACGGACAGGCTCAGCACGCGGCCCGGGAGCTCGGCCTGCGGGACGGAGTACTGGGGGACAGGAGGTGCGCTTTAATGGAGCACCGCCGACGGCCCCGGCTCCAGTGCTGCGGGAGTGTTGACCGGGGCTTGTCCTCCCACACTCCTTGCAGGGCGGAATCCTGGGACGCCCCGAAGGGCATTAATGGCAGTCTGAACGCCGCGCCCACCACTAGACTCCCTGCTGTTCTTCCAGCAGAATGGAGGGCTGAAGCGACGGGCAATGACGATGCCAATGGCTGCCCTGCAACCTGGCCCTCAGGAAGGGACATCCAACTCGTGAATGGGGGCCGCCCCGTCGTCGCAGCCTTACCCGGAGAGTCTCGTTAAAGACAGGGTTCAGATTCCGTTTCTTCACAGTCGTCTTGCGTTTGCTCTGCTTATCCGGGAGGAGGTAGCTTTTGACGTAGCTGGAGTGGGAGAGGTGAGGACCAGATGAGCGAGGGCCGGGGAGGCCCTTTCGGCACCTCCTCCCGGGCCTGGGGGCTTCCTCAGCCACAGCAGGGAACACAGCTTCACGTGCCAGGCCTCGCGTAGCTCTTTACAGGCGTCATCTCACTCAACCCCACGCCTCCCAAGAACACCGTGACTCCCATTTTGAGGACCAGGAAACAGGCCCAGACAGGGGGTGGTACTGGGCGGTGAGAGCGGCTCCCTGGCGCCCCCACCCGCCCGGGCGGGGCACTCACGGGTCCGAGCGGCGGCGCCGCGCGGCGGCGAGGTTCTGGCATTGGATCACGTGTACCCGCAACTCGGCGGTGGCTGGCTCGTAGCGCAGCGAGAAGTGCACGGAGCCGCGCACCTGCACACCCGCCTCCACCTCCCCTGACAAGCTCATCAGGCTGCCGCTCAGCTGGGGTAGATAGAGGGGATTGGGGTGTCAGAGCGAGGTGCAGGCTCCCACTGGGGCTGGGGAGCGCGGAGGGTTCAGGCGGAGGTTAAGGGGACAAAGCGAGGTGACGAGGTAAAGGGCATTGGGAGGTAGCTTGCCTAGGAGCTGGAGTGTTAAGTCCGGGGTCGAGGAAGGGGTGAGGCAGGGACTAAGCGTCGGGATGTGGGGAGGAGCGGCGTCCCCGTCCCCTTGCCCCCCTCACCGTGGAGGAGTTGAGGCTGGACACGGAGGAGCTGCTGCTGAGCATGCGGTCGAGTGAGGGGCCGGGCTCCGGAGCCTCCTCCCCGTTCTCCAGGATCTCGGACATCGCCTGGATCTGGGGAGAGGGGAAGTGACGGGGTCCCCGCTTTTCCCAGCCCCTTACTCGCCTGTGCTCGGTCCCGACGGCTCACTCCCCGCCCTGAATCCGCTCCGGGTCTTGAGAGCAGCTACGGGCCGCTCCCGCCTACCTGGGATGGGCGGGGCTTCGGCTCCTCCTCTCCACCAGAAGGCGGCTCCAGCTCCGGGTCCGCCTGCTCCTCGTAAACCTGTGTGTCCCCTGGGCCAGGGGCTGGGGTGGGGCGCAAGCTGCAGAGCCAGCCCCTCTCAGCCCGCCCCGAGGAAATCTGGAGGAACTGGTTTACAACCCCCATGACCTAAAGATTGGGGCCCCAGTGCTGCCCTGGGGTTGTCCATAGAGACCGAAAGCCTCCCCCCTCCCCCAATACTGGAACAGGAAGGTCAACACAGGTGGTTGGAGTAACTTAAGAGTTGCCTCTGGCCCCCACAACTTCTCTGTGCTCCCCAACACATGCCCTCCCACTTACCTTCCTGGGCCTGCGGCTCCTCTTCATGACCAGAAGCCTCTGGGGGGACATATGGTGAGGGGAAATCAGGTCCCTGAAGGAAGCAAGGGGTAGAAATCACAGTGGGGACTAGTGATGAAGAGACAAAAGGTTATGATGGGGTCAGAGGTCAGAGGCTCCAGCTGGCTGCCCCAGCTTTAGATTTAGCACAGCCATCAGGGCAGGGCTGGCAACCACCTGCAGGACCAGTTGGACCTGTACCTCACACCCCTTCACACTTCAGTGCCTGCCCGGCCTGACTCCCAGGGTCCCAGTAGTGGGAGAGTGTAGTATTTGAGTCCTGGACAGGCCCTGCCCATTCCTATACCACCTGTAATAGCCAGATTCAGAGATTTCCTTAGAGGTCCATACACCCATTTGGCAGAGAGGAGAACAGAGGCACAGACTAGGCTCTTCCGATTCTCAGGCTGGGTCTCTTTCCCAACACATCCCACCGCCATGCCACTGTACATTCATTCATTAGTTCACTCACTCACTCATTACTCACCTCAGCCTCACTGAGTTTCTCCTGGGGGGCCTGGTCTATGAGGGGCCTAGGCGTAGGGAGAGGTGGTCAGGGCCAGGACTCAGATGACTCGTAGGCACCCTGCCCTCCCTGCCACCCCTACTCACCCGGGCTCCAACTCCTCTTCGGTCTCTTGCCCCGCAGCCTCAGCCTCGGTGGTGCTATCCAGAGCCTGGTCTGTGCACAGGTGAGAAGTTCTGTGAAACCCCTTCCGCAGAAAGTCTGGCCCTGGGAGATACCACCCACCTCCCATAGCCCACTGGTCCTGGAGGGTGGTACTCAACCAAAGGCACAGTGCCAGGGGCAGCAGGGACTGGAACCCAGGGGCCCTCTACCTGTCCACATACACTGGGTACCCCGGTCTGCATGAAGCCTGCCTTGCCCTCAATATCTTCCCTTACCCCTGGAGCTCTTCTTCCTGCGGATAGAGGCTCGGACAAGGTCAGAGCCGAGGTGGGCATGGTGGTGCCGTTGGGCGCGCGCTTCCTGGAACCAGTCCCCGGTCAGGATTTTCAGCTGCCCAGAGTCTGCCAGCGAGGCCCGGAGCTTCCTGGAGGATAGGGGAGGCTGTGGCTGTTACTACTCACCCAGCCAACGTTCCTGCCACCCACTGTGTGCTGGGCCCTGTACCTGGGGCCAGGGACACAACGGCAAATCAGACTTGATCCCTACTTTGGAAGAGCTCAGGCTGGTGGGGAGACTGAGTCTCGAATAGACAAGTACACTGTAGAGAGGTAGGTGCTGTGATGGATATAAGAAGGGCCAACTGTGAGATGAATATCAAACTAGGTGCCAGTGTCAGTTGTAAGCAATTACCACTGTAAGGCCACCAGGAGTTATGGTTCCTTTGTCTTGTCGATCATTAGTAGTTATACTATAAAACATTTACTGTAGCTACTGTCTTGCAGCAAAGGGTATCTGTGAAGACTGTGGGGTCACCTTCTACTCTGACTTAATCTTCCTATAGGTAACTTACTCTAGCATAAATTCTGTTATAATTCTGGATTGCCTATCTAAAAATAATAACTAAAGCAAGCAGCCCTGGCTGGTGTGGCTCAGTGGATTGAGCACTGGCCTGCAAAACAAAAGGTTGCTGGTTCGATTCCCAGTCAGGGCACAAGCCTGGGTTGCAGGCCAGGTCCCCGGTTAGGGGAGTGTGGGAGGCAACAGATCCATGTATCTCTCATATATAGATGTTTCTCACTCTCTCTTTCTCCTTTCCTTACCCTCTCTCTAGAAATAAATAAATAAAAATTTAAAAAATAAATAAAACTCTTTAAAATTAAAACAAATTAATAAAGTGACTGCTCTGCATAATCCCTCCTAACACTAAGAGGAAGTGCTCCTTAGCCACGCTTTGCAGCTGAGGACAGTGGTGCTGGGGAGGTTGGGTAAGTTGCCCAAGGTCACACAGCTAGGAGGTGTCTGTCCCCAAGCTCTACTTATAAGTCCCATGCTCATCTGCCACTGTGCTCTTCCAGGAAGAAGGAACGACCTAGAAGTGAAAGGTGGGTGTGTCAGGGACCGTGGAGCACCTGAATGGCTGTAGTGGACACTCGGCGTATGTGTGTGAGGCGTATTGGTGGTTACTGGTGGGAGACGAGATGTGGGAGGCTGGCAGGGACCAATCAGGGAGCCCTTGTGGACCCGGCTTAGGAGCTTGCCCCTGAGGCAGACGCCGAGGAGCCTTGAGAAGGTTTGGGCTGGCCGGAGCGGGCGAGCCTGGAGTTCGGGAAGCCGGCAGGGTGCTGTTGCAGCCTCCCTGAGAGAGGGGATAAGCTGACCTGGCCAGGAGTACGCGGAACCAAAAGGCAAAAACCAAGAACTACTCAGATATCTAAGAGGCGGCGTGTCAGTGGGGGCGGGGTGGGGTCCCTCAGCTCCCAGTGCCCGAGGCCCCCTCCGCCTGGGCTTACTGCCCTGTCCTTCCTCACCTGACCCGCCCTTCCTCCAGCTGGCGCAGGTGGGCATCTCGCGTCAGGACTTCAGCAATGGCGTCCTGCTCCTCTTCCGTCAGGAAGCTGAGGTCCAACAGCTCATTGGCCTTGGGCTCTGGCTCATGCTCCATGAGGGGGTGAGGTGGGGTCCAGTGCCCTTCTTGAGATGGGTGGCCGCTCTGGGGCATCAGCTGGGGCAGTGCCCTGGCTGGGCACACATGACTCCCTGGGGGCAGACGGGGGGTCAGGCCAGGCCCTGCACAAATATAGGGCACATCCTGGTGTTGCCTTCCCCTTTCTGCCCAAATATGGCAGGGGTGGGCAGAGTACAGTCCCAGGAAGGCTGAGGTCAAGGGGGCATGAGATGCACCCATAGACGCATACATGCACTGGCCTGTAAACACACTCAGGGACACACTTACAGGCATAAACAGAGACTTGTGCACACACAATGATACATGTAAACACAACTACCTGCAGACATACACCTAGTCACACACGTACACTGGTACCTGTATAAGGACAGGCCCATGCACCCCTGCTCCCCAGTGAAGGGCCCTACAGAGTCATAGGCCCAGGCCCAGGCCCCAACCAAGAGACGGACCTAACGTTCCCAAACCTGCACAAGGCCCACGCACATGAAGACAGGCAAGACCCACAGGGCGGGCTCATCTGTACAAGAATAAGCCCTGGGACAAAGATTTGTCCCTACATATACACAAATCACACAGACCTTTGCACACACAAATTGCTACCCCTACCCAAGGGGACTGTGAGCTCCTTGAAGGTAGAGAGAGGCTCTCACCCCCAAAGCCAGTACTCTGCACACAACAGATGGTTGGTGGGAGCTTGATTAATTAAAGGCAGAAATACGTCTGCACACACCTGAGGAATGAACACACACAAACACGCACCCAGACACACAGGCACACACACATATCTGCTCACCCTCCCACCCTGGAACCGCCCCTCCCTCCATCCTTCACCTCCACCCTGCCCTGGCCCATTTGGCCTTCCTGTCTGAGGCAACCTCCTCCCCAGCCTACACCCCTAACTTCCTCCCACCCCTGAGGTAACCGTCACCCCCACCCCCACAGGCCTCCAGCCTGGGGATTCCCTGGCTGCCAGCCCTGCCCTCTTGCTCAGACGCCCTGGGCCCCTTGCTCTGGCCACATTAGTCCCCCACCCATGCTGACCCGGGACCTGGCTGGGGTCTCCGTGGTGGAGGCCAAGTGCTGACAAAGCAGCTCCAGCCGCTCAGGTACCATGGTGACCCCGGAAGCAAAACATGTGCCGGGCCCTGAGGGGCGTGTGGGTGTGTGGACGTGGCAAGGGGCCCGTGACAGGGCCGCGAGCAGAGCAGAGCCATGGCCTGAGCCCATTGGGCGGTCTCTCCTCCCTGTCCTGCCTGGTGTGCAAGGACACCGGGGTGAAGGCAGGTCCTGGCTTGTGCCCACTGCCTGCGTTCTGTGTCCTCCCCACTGAGTCAGTGTCAAAACCCAAGCAAAACCCCCTCCCTGCGGCCTCACCCTCGCCCACCAGGCACTGCACAGCCAGTGTGAATGCCTGCATGCTCCGCATTAGCCCCAGTTCCTGCACCCCTCCTGTGCCCGGAGGACCCAGGTATGGCAGTTCGGGGCTCTTCTGCAGCTGCTGCGTGAGCCCACAGTGGTGTCTCTGGTGAGCTGTGTTGTTTGGAGAGCGGGTCCAGCAGGCGTGTCTGCAGGCCGAGGACCCACGAGCCTGTACGCTTTGCCGGCACAGATAGCGTATCGCTGCAAGTGTGTGTGTCCGGCCGTGGTGTGTGATGCTGAAAGGGTGGCTGTTGTCTGTGTGATGTGTTCAGTGACTTTCTGGGTGACAGTGTTGTGGGGTGTATTTCCTGCTGTGCTGTATGCGTCACCGAGTTGTGTGTTGTCGTGTACTCTGGCACCCCAAGGGTCCCCAGGGGTGTGTGTGTGTGTGTAGGTGCGGGGGCAGTCTGTAAAACTGACCCCACTCTTGTCCTGCAGGTCTGCCTGGAGCTAGGCTGTGGGCACCTGAGCCCGGAGTCCCGGCAGCACAGGCCTTCCTGCAGTCCTCTCTCCTTCCGGAGGCAGAAACAAGTATCTGGTCTTCCCTGTTGTTTCAACACTACGGTACACACCTGTTGGTCAGCACAAGGGTCCGTCCAACTGTCTGGCTGTTCCGGTCCCCGGTCCCCGACACACTCCCGCCTCCCCGACCCCAAGGTCCCAGAGGGTGTGCTCAGGATACCAGGTGGCTGCACCTGCCCCTCGGGACACTGGCAGGAGACCCCTGTCCTGAGGCATGTTACCTGTAGGGGTCCAGTATGGAGGGGACACCTTCGTAGGGTGGCCCCAGCTCTCTTGGCAGCCGAGTTTCAGGGACCGGGAGAAGAGCAAGTGAGGTACTAAGGCTGACTCAACCGCGAGTAGCTGCCCCAGTACGAGGAGGAAACACCTTCTCAGGAGGGCCTGATGCAAAACCGGGCCTGGATTTTCGTTCCCCAGGGGTGGGCCCTAGCCTCTGCTTTCAGAAAACCCAGAGCCGGTTTGCGGGGCGGGAGATGCCTGGCCCCGGGCCCCAGCTCCACTGCAGACTTACTGTGCGATGCCTGTCACCCCTCAGGGCCTTGGCTGCCCCAACTGCTGCATGGGTGGCAGTCCTGCCCTGCTCACTGAGGAGCTGAGAGGAACTTGCTTTGAAAACAAAGTTAGAAACTTTCTAAGAACCTGGCTAATAGAAGAACCGCCCTAAGCAGAGTTTCTGCTCTGCTGCTGTGTGACTCCGGGCAGGTCTCTTAACCATTCTGAGCTGCAGTTCCCTCCAGTGCTACCTGTGGGCCTCGGAGTGTGGAGAGCCTATTAGAAGGGAAATAAAAGTGCCTGGCACAAGGTGGTATATAGTGGTACCAGGTGTCCCCTCTCCAACAGAGTCCCTTCTGACAACCACTGCCCCTCCATGTCCTCATATGCCTCCTGGGAAGTGCTGGCCACAGCACAGCTGCTGTCTCGGCCCTGCTGGGCCCTGTCTGTTTGAGGCCTGGGCACCTCCAGGGCCAAAGTGAAGCTGCCACACCCTCTGTCTCTGGGAAGCCCCTCTGAGCGCCCTATTCTGCTTCCAGATTCTGCCCACTCTGAGAATGGCTTTGGGCCCTAGACTACGTCAAAGCTTTGAGACTAGTCCGCTCCGTTCCACTCTGCCTGCCCTGCTGCGGCTCTCTTCCTGGTATGAGTTAAAGATCAGAGGGTACCTCCCAGACTCTCAAGAGGGGAGGTGGGGCAAGGAGATGACTGTAAATGACACCCCACTCCTCCCTTCATCAGAACTGGCTTAGTAATGTTATCACCACTCTGAGCACCTGAGGGTCCCTCCTCTACCCCAGAGCAAGGTCCAGCCTTCCCCATTTATTTTTTTGCAGGGTCAATCTTATTTTGTGAGTCTCTTTTTACTCATCTGTTAAATGGCGGTAATAATCCCTTCTCAGATGGTTTTCACTGCAAGTCAGTGAGATTCCTGCCGGTCCTTCATAAATATACACACGTATTTGTAAAAGCAAACCTTTGAGCCGTGGGCGGGGTTACTGTGACGCCTGTTTCCTCCATCCAGTCTCCCAAAATGGAAGAAAGGCGGCCAACAACATCCTCGCCCCTCCCGTCCTGATCCTGGCTCCAGCCAAGGGCGCTTCCCTAGCCCCCACCTCCCACCTCTCAGCAGCCCTCACTGCTGGAACACATCAAATTTCGACTTCGTTCTTTACTCTTACAGCTTCCGAATTTCCTTCCTCTCTCTCTGATCTCCTGTCTATAGCTCTGACTCTCCCTGACGCTGGTCCTTCTGTCCAACTCTCCTGTCACTCTGCCCCCTCCCAGATGAAACCTCTTATGTCCACGTCGGACCAGCCCCACGTCCTGGCCCCCAGTGTCCCCTGCAGCTTCCTGCCAGTCACCAGACCTCCCTCCCTTCCCTCCAGCCTGGGGCTTCTCTATCCGTCCCCCATCTCCTCTCCCTCCCACAGCCCAGGTCCCAGTCCCTGCCTAGTCTCTTCTGGAAGCCTCCTCCCTGTCTCCTGGCCTCCACACCCAGCCCCTCTGGCCTTAATTGCACAGCTATTAGAGGGCCCTGTCAACGCCCCGCTTTGTCATACCTCAGCTTTGGAAGGTGCCAGCTGACAACCACGGTACCCTGTGACCCTTCAACAAATCTGCTCCAAATCAGCCCAGCCTCCCGGAGACACTTCCACTGACAGAAGTCTCACTGTCTCCCCACAGTCCACCCTCCTTTTGGGCTGCCCAACCCCTCGGCCAACTCAGGACCCCACCTGTCTCCAACTGTCCTTAGAGCCTAACTACAGACTCTGCTCCCCGTTGCTTCAGCAACCCTGGCCATCTGTGCTCCCTAATCCTCCACTGCAGGATGCTTCCCCACCGGCCACCGCCCTCTGGGGTGGGGTGGGGGCTCAATGTCGCTGCACTACGACTAGTCTCTAGGCAGCTTTCAATGGCCAAGAAGCCCCAGATCTGGGTTAAAATTTCCTGGAGGGCCACATGGTCCTGCACAGCCTTGGATCAGTGATGGTCTCTGGGAGCCTCACTCTCTGCCTTAGAACAGGGTCAGCAACAGCAGCATCTCATAGGACTGTCATCGGGAAGGAGTGTTCCCTTTCTCTGGTCTCAGGCGCCTGTCTCTCTCGGTCACAGAGCCCCGGTCCTTTGGATAACCACCCCTCCCACCCTCCTTCCTTGTGCTCCAGTGAAGCCTTCTTGCAGATGGTCCTGAGCTGGGGCTCCAGAGCGAGCTGTTTCTGCCTCTGAGACCTGGTTCTGCTTTTCCCACCTCCGTGACCTCAAGCAAGTCAGTTGCTTCTCTGCACTTATTTCATTGTAAAATGGGAATGACACATGTACCCCACGGGGCTGTGGTGAGGCTAAATGATCTAATACCTTATGACGAGGCCGGGCACATAGTAAGCACTCAATTAACTGTCGGGTGATTTTCACGGGACCTGTTTATGCCCTGCCTCTGCAAGGCTAACTGAAAATCCTGCTAGGTAGAGGCAGGCCTTAAAACTGTTTTCTAGCTCTGGCCAGCGTGGCTGGGTTGGCTGGAGTGCCGTCCCATTCACCGAAACATCACAGGATCGATCCCGTCAGGGCACATACCTCGGTTGCAGGTTCCATCCCCAGTTGGGGCACATACAGGGGCAACTGATCAATGTTTCTTTCAATGTTTCTGTCTCCCTTCCTCTCTCTAAAATCAATAAATGTATCTTTGGCCAAGGATTTAAAATACATCTTTTTAAAAATCCCAAACAATAAAAAACCCTCTTTTTCTACTTTGCTGTGGTTGTCCTTTGTACTGGAACTCACACCTGCCCCCTACCAACCAAATCTCAGATGGACACCAATATGCAAGAAAAAAATTTGAAGAAATTTTTGTGAAGTGTGGAGGGGAAACTTGCCCCGGAGAAACTTCAGGCTTGGACACCCCAGCACTGCGGGGTCTGGGACGAGCTGACCCAGGGCTTGGAGGGCCAGCAGCCAGAGATGTCCTCAAGGCCAGCCTCAGGATGAACACAGTGGACCCTCAAGATTCAGAGACCAAACCCTTTACTGGTTCAACTAAGTGACACATGGATAGGGCAAAATTGGGAAAGACTCCACCAATGAAGTGCCTTGTAAGCTGGGCTTTGGGAAGAAAGGCCGTGACTTTAGCAGGTGGGAGGCACAGGACCAGAAGTGAGAGCAGCTGGAGCGCAGTGTGGGGAGGGGCCTGCGGGCCCTGAGGCCCAGAGAAGTGCAAGCACAGTGGGTCAGGAGAGGGGTGGGGTCACGGGGGGCGGGGCAAGGAACCTGGCACTGTGAACGACACACATGGCAGGGGGCAGGAGCGGGGCTCAGGCTCTCGGCAACCCCTGGCTCTGAACCCTGGGGCTGTGGTCTGCTCAGCCCCGACTCCCCATCCTCCTGTCAAGTTCTTCCCAACAAGGACCACGGGAGGAGGTTCAATATTCATTTGCCTTGAAGAGAAAGCTTTGGGATGGTGGGTGTGGAGTGGTGGCAACTTCCAGAGCCTGGGCCCAGGGCAGGATACACCCGAGGGATGCTCCCTCCCTGTAAGCCAGGCGCTGGACGGGGACTTGACCAGACCCCATGGCAAGGGCAGAGGTACCCAAGGGCACTAGGGAGATATGAGTTAAAGAGGTAAAGAGACCATTGAAGAGACAAAGCAAGGACACTGTCTGGAGTTAAAACTCTTTATTGTACTGTCCAGGGAGCCCTACACATAGGAGTCCGTGGGGCAGGGGTGAGGGGACAAAACCCTTCCCACAACACAAAGAGAAGAGGGAGCCAAGGCAGGTGGGAGGAAAGAGCTCCCCTTCAGCCCCCGATGGCACTGGCTGCTCTGATGGCCCCCACATCTTGGACCCAAGGGGCGCCATCACCAGTGTGAGGCCCACACCTGGGGCTGAGCCAGGCTTTGTTTCTACTGCGCTGATCTGCAGGATGTCACTCTGGACACGTCACTGTCACTCATTTCTCCAGCCTGGCTGGGGGAGGCCAGGCCCCAAACTGCAGGGGGAGACGGGCCCAAGTACACGAGTGTCCTGGGAGCGTGGGAGACGGGGCTGTGTGGTCTGGAGGACCCTGGGGGTGGGGCACAGGCTAACCCTAGTGCAGCTTCTGGCCAAAGGGGGCTCGTCCAGCCTACTGGACAGTTCTAAAGGCCAGTGGTGAGGGCTCTAGGGCAGCTCAGCTTGTGGAGACTCCTAGCATACCCCACCCACTCCAGGACCACAGCCCTGACAGGAGGACAGGCTCCAAATGCAGGTCTAGCCCGTCGGATGGGTCCACATGTCCTCCCCTCCCCTGGCAGGCGCTGAGCCGAGGCAGGCAGTGCAGGAGCAGCTCTACAGAGCCAGGTAGGGCCTTTCCGACAGACGAACAAAGAAGGTCCTTGAGCATGGGGGTCACAAGCCTGGGAAGGAGGGGACAGGGAACTTCCGAGTGACCAGTGAGACACAACATGCAAACACACAACCCCACCCACAGCTCATCCTCAGTCCTGTTCCAACCCAGCAAGCCCAGACTCCTGGGTCCAAACCAGCAGCAGGCCTATCCCTGCCTTTTGGGGTGAGAAGGGATCAGGAACCAAAAGCAGTGGCGGGTCCAGGGCCATGAGGCAGCCATCACCGCAGGTTAAAGACCAGACTGGTGGTTAAGATGATGCCCAGGAGGAGGACGAAGGGTAGCCAGGTCTTCACGAAGGCCCCGACGCTGACAGAGAGGAGAGGGGAGCCTGGTGAGTGGGGGTGTCACCCAGAGCCCCATCCATCTAAACCCAGAAGGCATTGCTGCCCCTGAGGAAGCACCTGGAACCACCGCCCCCTAACTTGGTCAACCAGGGAACTGGGCTGGCAGCCCTCACTATGGGGCCGCCTGGGCCGGGCGGAGTCAGCAAGGGGTAGTGCAGCGCTAGCTCTGCCTCGGCCTCTGCACAGCCAGTTGCAGTCTTCTCGGGGGGCCTCTAAAAGCCTCTGGCTATAAAAAGACCCCTGAGAGCCTCCTTTTCAGAAGCTCTTACTGATGAGGGCAGCTAGAGGAAAGCTTGGGGAGGGGCCTGTCGGCCCAGGGGCACGCTGGCTCCCAAGTGGGCAAGTCACTCGGCCTCTCTGGGCTGCCTTTACCTGTGAATTGGGACTAATGCCTTTGACCTCACAGAGCGTGAGGGTGTGGCTTCCAAGGTCCTCCTGGGCCACCGCTGGGGCCCACCTGCCCAGAACCCGGCCTCAGGTGATGGATGCTGGGAAGGGAGCCTGTGGGGCAGTCGTGCGCCCTCCCGCGAGGGTCTGTCAGCTCACTTGACCTGAGCGCAGCGCTCTGTGCAGTAAAGCCTCCCCGAGGGGCCAGAATCACTGCCCCTGTTCTACCAAGACCAGCTGTAGCTGAGAGGCCAAGGCGGTCACCTAAGATCTCACAGAGAGCAAGTGACAGAGCTGGGCTTGGACTCAGGTGAAGCTGAACTTCAGCATGGCTACCTCCCTCTCTACCAAAAACTCAGCTAGTTTCTGGAAACTTCACAGCTCCAACCAGCATCTGCTCTGTCCCTGCTGGCTAAAGGACTCCAGAAGTGGCCCTGCTGGCACCCTTGGGAAAGCAGCCCCGGGAGGGCGGCAGGTGGGCAGCTCACCTGACATACTTCCCATAGAGCAGGCAGAAGAAGCAGAGAGTCACCATGTTCCAGTTGGTGCTGTTGTTGTAGTGCATCAGGTTCAGGGCCAGCGCCACGTGTGAGTGGCAGTTGTCACAGCAGAGATTGTGCTGGAGATGAGGGAAGGATGGGGTCAGGCTGGGCTGTGGGGGAACCGCCCACCCCAGTCCTCACTTTCAGGAGCAGCTCACCTACCATGCGGTGCTTGTACTCCTCAGAGGCGTCATGCACAGCCGTGTCCCACGCGTTGGGCCCGCTAGCATACACCCGCGCAGGGTCCAACTTCCAGTACCTGAGGGGAGAGGAGGGTTCTGGGCACTAGCTCAGCTCCACCAATGTTCCCTGATACCCGCTCTGCGCAGGGCCCTGAGCTGGTTGCTGAAACTGCAGGGGTGAGCCAGGTCCAGGAAAGGAAAAGCCACGTCCACGTCCACGTAACAGTGTGAGACGCCCAATGCCGTGTGGATCCTGGGGAGGACAGGAACCAGCTCAGCTGAGGGTATGAGAGGCTTTCTGGGGTGACACGGAGTCCAGTTTGAAGGAAGAGGGGTTAGCCAGGCGCAGAACAGGGAACAGCCACTCTAGGCAGAGGGAACGGTTCGAACAGAGGAAGAGGCACAGAACTGCAGTGTGTACCAGAAATCAGGGCGGGGGGTGGGCGGGGAGATGGCATGTTGGAAGGCGAGGCCGGGGATACAGGTGGGGCCGTGCTGGCGGGGCCTCGAATGCCTGCCTGAGGGGTTTATCCATCAAAAAGCATCCCCTCATCTCTCCAAGTGGGATACGAGGGTGATGGGAGAGTAGCTGGTAAACTAAAGCTCATGAATCTCAACTAGCTGAGACCCCAAAGGGAGTGCCCGATACAGGAGCCTAGAGGGGATTTTCAATAGGATGCTGCCGCAAGCACGCCAGCCACAAGGATTCTTTTTTTCATCCAAGGACACTTTTCTTATTGCTTTTAGAGAGAGAAAGGGAGAGAAACATTGATTGGTTGCCTCCTATATGCACCTGGACCAGGGATCATATCCCCACACTAGGTTTGTGCCTCGACTGGGAATTGAACCCACAACCTTCTGGTTGTGGGAAAATGCTCCAACTGAGACACACCAGCCAGGGCCAGCCATGAGAATTTTTAAAACATGTTAATACTTGACTTTCTCAGGGGCATTGACCTTCCCCCCCCTTAGACTGTCAAATAAAAAAATGGCCCTAGCTGGCTCAGTAGATTGAATGCCGACCTGTGAACTGAAAGGTCGCTGGTTCAATTCTCAGTCGGGCTCATGCCTGGGCTGCAAGGCAGATGCCAGGCTGCAGGTGTATGAGAGGCAACCGATAGACGTATCTCTACCACGTCGATGTTTTGCTCCCCCTCTTTCTCCTTTCCTTTCCCTAAAAAAGAAAGAAAAAAAAAAGCAGTGGCTGGTATGGCTCAGTGGATTGAGTGTGGGCTGCAAACCAAAGGGTCATCAGTTCGATTCCCAGTCAGGGCACATGCCTGGGTTGTGGGCCAGGTCCCCAGTTGGGGGTGTGAGAGGCAACCACACCTTGATGTTTCTCTCCCTCTCTTTTTCCCTCCCTCCCCCCGCAAAAATGAAAGAAAGAAAGGAAAGGAAAGGAAAGGAAAGGAAAGGAAAGGAAAGGAAAGGAAAGGAAAGGAAAGGAAAGGAAAGGAAGGAAGGAAGAAAGACAACAGCCAATACAATACCCATCCAGTGTGAATGAGTAAAAAATAGACCTATTTTTTTTTAATCAGACTGGCAAAAAATATATTTTGGCGTGCCACAGATTTTTAATAATTAGTTTCTGTGTGCCATGAGATGAAAAAGGCTGAAAATCATTGGCCCAGACACCGGGGACCAAGAGAAACCAACACGGCCCAGGCGGGCACCGCTCTCAGACAGAGGAAGCCAGAAGGCTGCCTCTGCCGGGTGGGGCACCAGCTCCTCCTGGGCCTGGCTCCCTCTGAGCACGGCTGCTGCGCGCGTGCGGATGACGGAGGCACTGTGTTCTGGACCACATTCGAGGTGGGCCCCTCGAGAGAGAAAAAATTAAGTCCAAAAATCCAAGCAAATTAGCAACAGTTCTCAGAGGGCTTGTGCTGCTCTTACTCTCTCCACCCATAGCTTTCCAGGGGAGTTTCAAACAAAGGCCCCCCTTACACCTTAAAGGATGTGTCTGCTCCTCTGGGGGCAGGAGAAAGAGTCCAGGTTTTGGAGTGAGAAAGACCTGGGTGTGAGTCCCAGCTCTGCTACTTCCTGTGTGATCTTGACCTAGTCTCTTCCCTTTCCTCACCCTTCCAACTGGGTGGAAAACACGGCCTTGCCGAGCTGAGGCAAGGCCTCGCTGACCTGTGGACCAAGGGCCCAGCCAGGAGGAACCGGCCCCAGGGCCGACCGCATGGGTGTTCATCACTTACTTGGCAGGCTTCCCAAAGGCCATGTTGTCTTCCTGTTGAGGGACAAAAGCAGAGGTCAGTGGGGAACATGCATCCAGCTGGGAAGACAGACCTGGGTCGGTGGTGGAAGTGCAGTGACTTAGTATGTTGGGCAGGCGGAAGTAGGGCCCAGGCCCACTCTGGGGCTGGCTCGGCGTGCGAAGTGCTAGCAGCAACGCGTGTGGGGCAAGAAGGCAGCATGGCAGGGGTGTGGGAGCGCCATGTGCCATGACCAAAGACTAGGGGGGCCAGCCCCATGGTGTGGCTCCCAGTAATTCTCTCTCTCTCCTGGGTCTCATTCCTTCCAAGTTCTCTGGTCAATCTCCAATCTTTGATCACAGGGATGAAACAGGGCACCCTCTGACCTCCCGACCCGACAGCGGTGCCCACACAGAGAGCCCTTCTCTGCCTGTGCCCATCTGACTGCATTCAGAGCAGAACGGTGAAGGGGGCCAGGGCTGGAGAACCCTTCCGTGAGGGGGGCATTTCAGTCAAGTCCTAGATGTCCCACATAAGATGTGTGGAAGAGATGCAGGAACAGATTCTGGGTTCAGAATGTGCTGGCAGCTGGTCAAAGATGAACCACCATTAAAGTAGGTGACAGTGAAAGTGATGGGTGTGAGCGCCCTTTGCTGTGTTAAGATGATCACAACTACTATTAATACGAACAGGTTGGTGCCACTCCACCCTTTCATTTCAGCCTTTGATGAAACTGCACCCTCAAAACAGGTAGGATGCGCCCTGGCTGGTGTAGCTCAGTGGATTGAGCGCGGGCCTGTGAACCAAAAGATCACGGTTCGATTCCCAGTCAGGGCACATGCCTGGGTTGCAGGCCAGTTCCCAGCAGGGCACGCATGAGAAGCAACCATACATTGATATTTCTCTCCCTCTCCCCTTCCCTTCTAAAGATAAATAAATAAATAAAATTAAAAACAAAAAACAGGCAGGATGCTTGGAACGTGCCCACCTCACCCACCTTGGGCACAGCCCCCCAGAGACCTGAGAACACAGCTGATTCATTGTAGAAGGGCCACCCCCTCTTCTCCATGGCCACCCCCAGGACACCGTGTCAGCCTCCCCTGTACCCCCACCTTGTGACTCCCACCTTCTGAAGGTCCAGAGATGTGCTTCCTGATGGTCTGACTCTCCACTCTTGCCTCTAACCCCTACCCATGTCTTGGGAACCCAGGGGTGGGCAAAGGGCTGGGTCAGTTACTTAAGAAACCTTCTGGCCACACTGCCCTCCTGGCCTGTCCTGGAGGCAAGAGAAGGGGTACAGGAGTCAAACACTGGTGAGGAGCAGGGGGCCAGGGCTGGGGCTGCGTGCTGTCTGCATTCTTTTGCGTCTCGCAGAGACAGGAGGCTGACTGCAGGCAAGACAGGCCGGCCTTTCACCTAAGCCTTCGAACCCTCCCGAGTGGGGAGGAATGGGAACTCACCGAGACAAAGTAGGGGCCAGCAAAGTCCCGAATGACTCCTGTGGATGTGCAGATGCCCATATGGCCAATGATGGGGAAAAACCACCTGTGAGGAAAAAAGGACAGGGAAGGAGCTGAGCCTAGGAACATTCCACCTAGTGTGAGAGCGTGTGATGGGGACACTGTGATGAGTGCTGAAGGGTGGCTACGGGGCTGGGGACATCAAGGAGAGGGGCAAGTGCAAATGAACAGCACAGTGGGATACCACCCACTCACACAGAATATAAAAGGGCAAAAACATTGAGTGGGTGAGGCCCTGGCTGGTGTGCCTCGGTGGGCTGAGCATCAGCCTGCACATGGGAAGGTTGAGCATTTGATTCCCAGTCAGGACACGTGCCTGAGTTGCAGGCCGGGTCCCCAGTTGGGGGTGCGTGAAACTGATGCTTCTCTCCCTCTCTCCTTCTCTTCCCCGCTCTCTAAAAAAATAAATAAGCCCTGGCTGTTGTAGCTCAGTGGACTGGGCATGGGCCTGTGAACCAAGGGGTCGCAGTGCAATCCCCAGTCGGGGCGCACGCCCGGGTTGCGGGCTGGTTCCCAGTGCACACGGGAGGTGGCCATGCATTGATGTTTCTCTCCCTCTCTCCTTCCCTTCCCCTTTAAAGATAGATAAACAAAATCTTTAAATAAATAAATAAAATCTTAAAAACAAAACTGGAACTCTCAATCACTGACAGTGACAGTATAAATTATTTCTATTACTTTTGAAATCCTGGCAAGCACAATGTCCTGTGCCTCAGCAATTCCACTCCAGTCTCTACGCCCAACAGAAACGAATGCGCGTGGCTGCCGACACCCTGTGCGAGAAGGCTCACAGCACCATTATGGCAAAGGGCAGAGAACAACATCTGTCGAAACTCATGACACTTCACACTTCAAATGCAGGGTCCAGCACAAATAACACCCCCCTTTTATTACAAAATCTTTTATTACAAAACCACAAGCACATAATTCTGTAGTGTAACAATGTCACACTCAAGCACACCATATGACATTTTAGGTGAAATGTTCACACTGAAACTATAAATGATCACACCCACATTATTACCCTACCGACCACACTCAAGCAGGCGTTCCTTCTGCTGGATCCTGTAAATGCACTTTATTATTTGTCAATTATATCTCAATAAAGCTGATTTAATAAAAATAATGAAATAATCTCAATGTCTGACAATAGTAAAATGAGTAGGTAAATTGGGTTACAGCCACATAATGAAATAGTAGGTAACAATGAAGAAGAACAGATTTCTGCTACACACAACACATAGTTTCACAGACATAAGACAGAGGGAAAGAAACCTTATGCAAAGGTTTCTTCATTGAAGTTGGCCACAAACTTCATTTGTTTTTTCCCCTTAAGATGGCTCTAGTAGCACTTAGTTGTCTTTAACTTCATTCAAAACAGTTTTGTTAGATTGTATTGTGACAGCTGTCATATCAGTGTGTATAAAAAAAACTTACCAAAAAGATCTGTGCAGTGTATGGAGAAGGCACTGTGATTGATCAAATGTGTCAAAAGTGGCTTACGAAGTTTTTTTAATTAATTAATTAATTAATTTTTAGAGAGATGGGGAGGGAGGAATAGAGGGAAACATCAATGTGTGGTTGCCTCTCACATGCCCCCTACTGGGGACCTGGCCTGCAACCCAGGCAAGTGCCCTGACTGGGAATCGAACTGGTGACCCTTTGGTTCATGGGCCTGCACTCAATCCACTGAGCCACACCAGCCAGGGCTGCTTTCCAAAGTTTTACGCTGGAGATGTCTCACTGGATGAAGCTCTGAGGGTGGGCGGACCAGTTGAAATTGACAGTGATCAAATTGAGACATTAACTGAGAACAATCAATATTATATCATGTGGGAAATAGCCAACATTCTCAAATATCCAAATCAATAAAGTTATTGGTGAAAATGAAAAATGCGTCTTTAATTCATAGAAAATACAGACTTCTTTGTCAACCCAATACATACTATTCCGTTTACATGCAGTTCAAACACAGTCCAGAGTAATCTATAGGGCTAGAAGGCAAGAGAGGGGAAATCTCCATGGTAAAACCGACTGGCATAAGGAAGCCCTTTGGGTATTTCAAATGTTCTCTATATTGACCTAGGTGACATGAGTATACATATGTAAAGACTCATTAAGCTCTATATTTAAGACTTATACATTTTATGGCATATGTTATATTTCAGTAAAAATTGTCTTAAAAAGGTAGGGGAGGCATTTAAACCAATCTGTGGGTGGGGGTAGTTCAAGGAAGGCTTCCCTGAGGAAATGATGAAACTGTATGTACAAGGGTGGAGATTAGGAACTAAAAGTTCAAATTCTTAAAAGCTGTGGGCATTTTGTTCTGGCTGGTGTGGCTCAGTGGACTGAGGCCAGCCTGCGAACCAAAGGGTGGCTGGTTGATTCCCAGTCAGGGCACATGCCTGGGTTGTGGGCTGGGTCCCCTGTAGGGGCGCGTGAGAGGCAACCACACATTGATGTTTTCCTCTCCCTCCTTTCCCCTCTCTGTATAAGCAAACAAACAAATAAATAAAATTTACAAACCTTTAAGAAAATAAACAAATAAAGTGATGGGCATTTTAAATAACCAAATCTCAGATGGATTCCCATAGGGAAAACACAAAGGAATCCTGCACTCTGTCTGTAGTCTGAGAACCACGGCCCTAAGGGCCTAGGTAGAGAAGAGAATGATCCCTTTTAAGGACTCACAGAACCAGTGGCCAAGTGCTGGTCTCAAGGCTGTACCCTGTGAGGGAGGTGGCAGCAAAACCACGGGAGACACAGCTCAAAGAAGTGATTATGTGAGGCTGAGGCAGTGGTAAGACTTCACAGATGAGGTGACTTTTTACCTCACCTGTAAAACATCAGGATGCCTACAGGCAGAAAGCAACACGCTAACGCAGCAAAGCGCAGCATGAGTCTGCAGAGTGGTGGTGGTGGGGGGGGCTCAGAAATGGAGGGGAGAGTGGCCAGTTCAGAGGTTATTCTGCAATACTGGCAGGAGAAGGTGGTGACCCTGCCCACAGTATTGTTGGTGGTGGTGAGAAGCCAATGGAATCAAAGATCTTTAAAGAAAGACTGGACAGTTTTATGACTCTCTAGAGGACACAGGTCTTCCCGGTCTGCAGCCTGAGCACCTGAGCGGATGAGGTCCAGAGTGGTTTTTTGAGAATGTCAATTCAGATTCCATCATTCCTTTGCTTAACACCATGAATGGCTTCCTGTTACACTTACACTTCAAACTCCTTTCAGCAGTTTGGTCCTCTCATGCCTCTCTCCAGCTGCACTGCCTGCCTCTGGTTCCCCAGGTACCCCAATGCTTATTCTGCATTTGTCTCTGCCGGGAACACTTTTCCACCAGAGCTTCAGAGCACTGGCTGTTTCTTACTGTTTAGGCCTCAGCTTGACTGGAACTTCAGAGATCTTCCCTGATAGCGCCTTGTGGAGTACTCACACACAGCCCCAGGCGCCCTGAAGCCCATTACTCGGCTTTAATTTCTCGACGGTATCAACTACTTTCTGAAATGACCTTTACTTACATGGTTACTGGCTCTCTCTTCCCACTGGTACATAAGCCGCAAGAGAGCAGGATTTCCTCTTATTTATGAGAGGAAACCCCAAGTCAATGCCTGGTATGCAGCTGGAGCTAAGTATTCACTGACTAAATTATGAATGAGTGAATGTCCCACATTTAAGAGTAGAGTCAGGCTCTGAAGTCAGACCTGGGTTGAGTCCTGACTTTGTTTTGAGCAAGTTGCTCATTCCCATCTCTGTGAGAGGTGGATAGTAACGATAATTACCTCAGTGGGTGGGGGTGGGGGGTACCGTGAGGATTAGGTAGGATATGCTTGCAAAGTGCTTAGCATACTTCCTTGCACTTGGTAGTTGCTCAATGTTGTTATCATGACGTGTTCAATAAATAAATATATGCTATATAATTGGCTGGACTGGCAGAGCATAAGTTGCTGAAGACCCATAGTGGTCACAGGATGGACACTCAGAATTATGGGAAAGTATTAACAGTATTCTAAGTATTCTCTGGCTTCTTAGACTCTAACCTCAGGACCCCTTTGCCCCGTCTAGTTGGGGAGATCTGGGACCAGCACCCCATGTACCACAGCTATGTTGCCAGCTGGTGATGGAAATTAAGAGTGAAGGCTGGAAGCCCTGGCTGGTGTAGCTCAGTGGACTGAGCACAGGTCTGCAAACCAGAGGATTGCGGTTCAATTCCCAGTCAGGGCACATGCCTGGGTTGCAAGCCAGTTCCCTGCAGGCCAGTTCCCAGCAGGGGACGCACTAGAGGCAACCATACATTGATGCTTCTCTCCCCCTCTCCTTCCCCTCTAAAGATAAATAAATAAATTAATTAATTTAAAAAAAATAGAGTGAAGGCTGGAGACAACAGCAGAGCCCTGGGTCCAAGGAAGTGCCAAAGAACAAACTCTCAAATTATTCATCAGTCTGGAAGCTTCACGAAGGCATGCTCCACAGCTGCTTTCTATGTAGACCTAGTACATATAGGTCCTCAACAACTACATATTGAATGAATGAGTGAACGAATCAATGAGTTACTGAGTCTGGAGCTTCTATCTGGGAAGGTAGAATACCTCAGTGGAAAAAGCCCCATGCTGGCTTCTAAGCCTTTTTTTCCTCATCTATAAAATGGAGAAGACAGTATCTATTTCCATTAGGTTGATGTAAGGACTGAATAAGATAGTGAATATGTTTGGCCCAGAACAGAGTAAGTACCCAATGTGAGCTGTTTTTATTAGTAATAGCTATTATCTGGCTTTTCATGAAGAATTGTTAACATCTCTGAGGGGTGGACAGATCTTGGGATTCAACCGCCTCCTCTCCGATCCCCGTCCCCCAAGACAGATGACAGGTCCCTGCACCACATCTGCTCCTCAATCTGTGCTCTAGGTCAGCAGTCACCACAACGCACCAGGAGGCAGTTCATGTCATTCTCTCTCCCTACTGCTAGGGGGTAAGTCTTTCTATGGAAACACGAGCCCTTTGATGGGACTCTCCGTTTTATTCATCTTGGTCTTATGAACACTGTAAATAGATCTAAAGAGAAACAGGGTAGGAACTGCTTCTGGCCCAGATGACTGCCGATTACAGTGCCTACACCTCATGTTGCTACTACCTCTCTAAAGAGCAGAGGACTCCACAAATGTGTTTTTGAGAACAGAGAAAAACCAAAGAGATCTTAGGATAACAAGATAGGTGTTAGCAAAAGCAATAGATCCCCTGGTTATCCCTCCCACTTATTCATTCTTTCATTAATATTTCATTTTCTTCATAGCACTAATCACTATCAGAAGTTCTCGTATTAGTTTACTTGTTTACTATCTCCCTCCGCCGTGATTTAAACTCCATGACGGCAAGAACCATATATGCTGTATTCTCCACTGTATATTCTTATCACCTAGAACTATTCTAAAGAACATTAAATGAATTAATGAACACTCTTTCTTTTGTAAAACACCGATGGGTTGCCTCCCTTTTGCATCTCAATTGGGGATTGAACCTGTAACCTAAGCATGTGCTCTGACCAGGGATTGAACATTTGGGTGTACAGGATGTTGCTCCAAACAACTGAGCCACCTGGCCAGGGCCACATTTTCTTATATATTTTATTTTTAAAGAACTCAGACTTAGATGTTCTTAAACAAATGCATAAGCATTTGAAAACGCAAAAACAAAGTATTTTTACATAAAACAAGAAAGAAGGTCATTTTAGGATCAGCAACAGATAAGGCCAAAAATGACCCCTTCTCCACATCAGTTGGCTGTTCTTGATAGAGCAAACAAAATTATCCCATCAGGTGAGACAGAACAGGACGTAGTAAAAGACAGTTATGGTGTCAGAAGCCTGAGTTTGCAGTGCCTCTGCTTAGTGGCAGGTGTCCCCGATCAGGATATTGAATGACTCCAGACACTCGGCTTCATCATCTGAGAAGATAATTTGTATCTTAGAAAGTGGCTGTGAATCGCTTCTCGGCCTCTTGGCTAATATCAAGTGAAAGTAGCTGTGAAATTCAGAGAAAACGGGTGTGAAAGAGCTTGGCCAACTGTCCAGGACTGTGAGGAGTGGTTATTATCAGCTGTCAAGACCCAAGCATGAGGGCAAACCAGCTCTCCACAACCAGGAGCTCCTCGCTAAATGGCGGCAGCAATATCTCTTTTCCCTCCTGACAAACGCTAATGCTATAACATAAAAAGAACCTTTGTTTGAGAGGCCAGCACCCTGGGACCTAAACTGAGATAGTGTGTAATCTCTAGTTTCACCTGTAAGACAAAGGGTTGGACTCCCAGGTCTCTGGTGATCCTAACAACGTTAACATCCCAGGAACCCCTATGGTCCCAACCAAATTCTTCCAGACCCAGCAGGATGTGTCTAGCGTATAGGAAGTGATCAGCAAGCATTTGCTCAATGAATGGAAAAACCCGAATGAATGAAGATGTCTTCTCAGACCGTGTTAGGGGCCCTTCTTCTGTAAGAACTTCTTAGCCACAGACTCTTTGCCGCCGGTCTGCAACTGTCTTTCTCCCTGACTAGACCGGTGCAATGAGGGCGGGGAGCGTGTCCCATCATCAGTAGAAACTGGCACTGCGCCGGACAAGATCTGAAGGCCGGACCGAAAGGAAGGGGTTGCTGTGGATCGGGGCCGGAGGGTGGCCCGGGGGCGCCCTTTGGATGCCGCGCGGGTCCAGGCTCTCCCCGTCCCCAGGCGGATACCAGAGGAAACTCACGTAAGCACCGGGATGGGCGTCCACACCACGCAGTAAGGGAAGCGGCTCCGCTCCACGTCCATGGCGCCGCAGTCGGAGCCGCTAAATTGCTTCTTGTCCGTCTCGGCCGCCGTCGGCGCCTCCACTTCCGCCATTCCGGGCGGGGGTGGCGACGGCAACCGGAGCGGCAAAATCTCTTCCGCTTCCGCCCCGCCCCCTGTGCATCATCACTTCCGGAGGTGGGTCCGCACAGTTTGGCCTTCCCCCCGGGAATTGGAGTCGAGTCCCTCGGGGCCCGGCCTGCTTTCTACCCCCATCCTTCGGTACGCTCCAGCCCCGTGGGTTTGCGCCTAAGGGATTCCCTGAGGCTGCCTCAGGTCTGGTGCGGGAGACCAATCAAGACCTCTAATTCATTAAGCGGAGGTCGTGGTCCTAAAAGGTGTGATACAGTCTTTATCGAGCACTTCTTCGGTGCCAAGCACTTGACATAGTTTTTAATTGCCATAAATTGGTTAGACATGTGAATTTAGGTATTTCCTCCAGGTTACAAGTGAGCAATTGAGGCTCAAGGTGTGGTGAGTGCCCACGACTCAAACCCAAGTCTGTCTCCCTTGTCCTTTTCAGTCAGTGATCTCTCACGAGGCAGTGGTAGCACAAAGGACAGTAAAATATTGTGTGTGGTGTGTGTGTAGAAGTAGGGGAGACTTGCCTGAAGATAGTTGAGCTGAGTCTTGGTGTTTACTAGATGGCACAGGAGTAGGGGTGGAGGGATACGTGCAGCCATGCAAAGAAAGGACTTAAGAGAGCACAATGTACAGGAGCGTGAATATCACCTTGGCTGGAGTAAATCACAAGCTGTATATGTGACCCGATCCCTTCATTGTGCAAATTGGAAAACTGAGGCTCAGGGGAGTTACATAATTGTCTGAGCTCACGCACAATCATGTAAAGTTAGGTTCGAATCTTGGATTTTGGGAGGCTTTTTAAAGGATGCCAAGATGGACAAAATAGAATATGCTGGGGTGGCAAAGGGAAATGGGGGAACAAGGAGGAAGACAACAACTAAAAACCAGGCCAGAGGGAGATAGGGACCCGTCTACTCAGGAAGGTGGGTGTTAGGCCTTTTGGGGAAGGTCTTTCATTGAATTACCTTCCTTCAATGCTGACCTGCAAAAAAGCTGCTGTCCTAACGCCTAATATTTTAATGTGTTTTGAGGAATATGTCTTCATTATGGAACTCCAAGGTCCTTGATTTCAGTAGCTAGCATAGTTCCTAGTGCAGAGTGGATGCCCACTGGATGTTTAGTGGTTTATTGAATGATTGAATGGATGTTTTATAAAGGCCTCATAGATACCACAAGTGAAAATGATTCTGACCCACTCAAAATTTGTTGAGTATGTTTGTGCCTCTCCTGTGACCCATGTGTAGTGGGTGATCCTTGAAGGACAGCAACCAGCATCTAGCATAGGCTTTGGAATAAATTAGATGTGCAGTGTTTGTCAAATGAATAAATTACATTGCTTCTCAATTCAATCACTACAGCTATCTAATCTCTTCTGAATCACAGGCTCTGAGGAAGGTCTGTGCCTTAGACATTCTTTTACCATCACTGTCAACACACAATTCTAGCACAGGGCTTATGGGTGCCCCTTAAGCACTTATTGGAGGTATGGATGAACAAACAACCTCAAGTCTTTCTTAGACCCTGTCACAAATTAGGCAGTACTAACACAAGTTCTGCAGTTAACCTGACAACCTTTGGTGGCTTCCCACTGAGCTCTGGATAAACATAAATATCTTACCATGGTTCACAAGGCCTGTGTCTGCGCCCCGCCCTTGTGTCTTCACTACACTATGGCTACCCTGGCCATTTTTTAGTTCCTCTTATGTGCCATGCTCTTTCATACCCAGGAGTGTGGCACACACTGTTCTCCTCTGAATGAACCCCCTGACCTCCAACACTTAAACTGGTTAGTTTCCACTGATCTCATAGTGAATGTCACTTTCTCAGAGATCCCTTCCCTGGTCACACAATCCAAATTAAGAAGTCCCTGCCCTGGCCGATGTGGCTCAGTGGATTGAGTGCAGGCCTGTGAACCAAAGGGTCACCAATTTGATTCCCAGTCAGGGCACATGCCTGGGTTTGGGCCAGGTTCCCAGCAAGGGGGTGCACAAGAGGCAAGCACACATGGATGTTTCTCTCCCTCCCTTCCCCTTTATAAAAATAAATAAGTAAAATCTCTTTTAAAAAGAAAAGAAAGAAAGCCCCTGGCAATCTCCCTTGGAACCACCTGTTCTGTTTCCGCACAGCACATTTGTGGCTGTGTCCTTTTGGATTCCCCCACTAAGCTGGAAACTCCTTGAGGGCAGAAACTCTCCGTTCATTTCTGTAACCCCGATGCCTAGTAGTATGTAGAACATAGCATTTGCTTAATACATATTCGCTAAATTGAATTAATGGCAAATATTTATAAGCTTGGTGTCACATGCCAGCTACAGACAGACTTAAGGGCACCAGCCTAGCTTATCACCTGCTACCTCTGGGTGCTCCAAGCTTTTTGAAGGGGCCCATGGAGGTTGGTAGACACAATGTTCAGGAGTAGGGTCTGACCAGAAAGCCCTAGCTCCCTTCCCCACAGCCTGCCCCACCTTATCCTTGGCTTAGGGAGCTGCAGATGCAGGCACATGAGGAAGGCCAGGTACCTGGTGGGAGAAGCCAGCTCCTTCTCTGACTCCTCTGGTGCCCCAACTCCAGGCTTGCTCCTCATCATAGCCCACCCGCAGGGCACCCTCTCACACATACACATCACCTTGTTTCTCTCTCCCACTCTGAAAACCTCTTTAGCCTATGCCCTTGCCTCCTCTGCTGCTGCCACCCATCACCCACAGCCAGATGGGAAATCTCCATCAAAGACTAACACTTCCTTCCAGGCTCGGGATCACAGCGGGGTCCTGGAAGAAGCTCCTCTAACAGAGAGCTCAGGAAAGGATAGGGCTCATAGCTACCCCTCCCCCCAACACACACCCCGACCTAAAATAGGAATGACCATCTGGATCCACTTATAGGGCAGGCTAGGGGAGGGAAAGAAGGCAGAGCTGGGACTGTTAAGCTGGGAAAGCTTGGAGGGTAAGATGTTGCTTGTCTGAAGGGTGAATTCAGGGCACGTCCTCTCTTGGTGGAAGTCCCCTCAACTGGCCCCATGTACAAGTTTCCAGGGCTCACATTCTACCTCCCAGGCCGTTTCACTCCTCACTTGGGCATTCAAGGCCCCCATGGTCTGGCCCCAAACTCCAACCTTCTCTTCCAGCTCATCTCTGTCTACCTTGGGACTGGCTTTGACTTAACCTCACCGGGATGCCTGCCTGTCAGGCGGAAACCTGCCTGAAACCTGCACCGCATACCTCACGTCTTTGCTCACACTGTTCCTTCAGCAGAATGCCCTTCCCCTCCTCTCCTACACCACTTTCAAGGTTTCTGGCAAATGCTCCCTCTTTGCTCCCCGAGCACGAAGGCTGTTTCTACCTATTGAATATTCATGTGTGCTTGCATTAGCATTAGCTGTTTACATATCTGTCTCCCCCAAGAGACTGTGAACTCCTTGAGAAGGGGACTGACTGGATCTATTGGTTCCTGTATTCCGCACAGCAACCGGCAGATAGGAAGTGCTCAGGGGATGTCACTGGAGCTATTTGTTGACCATAGGTGGCCTCCCTGGGGGAGAATCACCTCAATCAATAAGCCAGGGAAGCAAGGCTGAGCCAGGGGCAGTCGCGCTGCAGGGCAGAGGAGCTGCTGGGCATCAGGCAGTGTGGGAGGGCAGTGTCCTCTCTTCTGCAGCCTTTCTGCTTCGGTTCCATTCATCACCTTCTCTGTTTCCTGGAGAATGGGGCTCTCCCCATGAAGCCCTAGATTGTCTTTCAGGATGCCTTCAAACCTTTCCGTGGTGAGGAGAGGACCATCTGAAAACAGACCTTCTGACCCTTTAGACATTGGAGTTTATGATTTTCTTCTCCATTTCATTTTACAAATGGACAAACTTACCCAAGATTATAGAAAGCACAGCAAGGACTAGAATCTAAGTCTCCAACTCCTAGGCGGGCAGCAGCGCACCTCGGTTCAACAGGTGAACTTGCGAGTCAGCCAGCAAGCCCAGTGTTTGAACCTTTGTCAGTGGCTGTCGTACCTTTAGGAAAGTAGCTGGACCTGTCAAGGCGTCAGTTTCCTCATTTCTAAAATGGAAAACGACACACCGAGTGAGGTTCGATGGGCTACATCTGAACAGCTCCTGGCCTGAAATACACGCTCAACGTTAGCCATTACGGCATCACTGTACGGCTCGTGACGACTTAAACAGCACTTGGCTGCGCATAATCTATGATTTGGAGCCTTAGAATGTGGTGAAATAACTAAAGCAGTATCATAACACCCATTTTACCGATAAAGAAAATGAGAGGTTCAGGAACTTTCCTGACGTCTAAACATATATTATACAGGGTTGGGGTTCTGAACCTGAAACCTGGGCTGTCTTTGCTGGTGACCTCTTTTACCGCCATTAACAAGTGGATGAGGCCAGCCTGGGATATTGGAAATCACCATAACACAGATGCAAACTATGGCCTTATAAGACCAGAACCTCTTTTTTTTTTTTTTAATGTCCTGGTGAGGACATTTTTTAAATGGCTCTGGTGAGCCAGAGGACGTTTGTTCATTGATCTCAAAGAGAGAGGAAGGGAAGGAGAAACATCAATCAGTTCCCTCTGGTACATGCTCTGACTGGGGATTGAACCTACAACCTAGGCACAAGCCCTGACCAGGAATCAAACCCATAACCTTATTGGATGATGTGCCAACAATTGGAGCCCCCTGGCCAGGGCCTATTTTCTTTCCTTTGTTTAAATTCAATCTTTTTTTCCCCCATTACCATTTAGTCCCCTTATACCTTCCTCCCCCAGGCCAGGACCTATTTTCCATAAGTAAAAAAAAAGAAACGCCTTGGGCGCAGGAAGCAGAACCAGGCCAAACAGCAGAGCGCCTCGTGCCTGCCAACGTGTCCACGGGAAAGCCTCCTGCCTGTTGCCCCTGCCGGACACAGACCCCGGCACACAGCAGTGCACTTGATGGCAGCTGTATGGGGGAGGACTCACAGTTTCCAGTGAAACCCAACACGCAGGGATCTTGCACAACCCCCCTCTTCGCTGTTTCACTTTTTCCAGACACTGTGGCAGCTCCAGGAGGGCAGGGACTAGTGTGTTGTGCACATTTTCATTAAGCCAACGCCAGACACACATTAAATAAGAAAATGATTTTTCAAGAATTGGACCAGGGATTGGAGATTAGGGATCCGGACCTGCATTTGCTTCTAATCACTGGGGTCCTCAGGCAGCCCATGCCTTCTTCCTGCAACTCATTGTCCCAATTTTGTACAGTTCGGGGATTGGGCTAGAGCAGTGGTTCTCAGCTCTGGTGGTAATTAGAATGAATCTCCAATGCTTAAAATAAGGGGTGGATACCCAAGCCCCATCTCAGACCAATTAAAAAAAATTGGGGGTGGGCCATTGGTAGTTTTTAAGGTATCCTGGGTGATTCTGATGTGTAGTCAGAGCTTAGACCCTCTGAGCTGGGTGATCTCTCACTGCCCTGTAAGTTCTGTAACCACATTTCAGCACGTTCCTAGCACAAAGACTGGCAGCGGGCCTCTGGGGCTACACCTGCCCACCGCAAACACAGGGGGCTCGATTCCAAAGGCTGTTTTTGCTTTGCCTCACACTCACTGTGTGTGCTTATCTGAGCCCCAGGCTATCAGCAGGGCTGGTGAGAGCTTTGGATGAGTCACACATGCGGAAGCACATTAAAAATGGAGCACCATGAATCCTCTGTCTCTAGTTTTGCCTTTTCCAGAATGTCATCTAGCTGGAATCCTACAGTGTGGCTTTCAGACTGGCTTTCTTTCACTGAGCAATATACATTTAAGGTTTCTCTATGTCTCCGTGGCTTGAGAGCTCATTTTATCGATGAATAATATTCGATTGCATGGCTGTGCCATAGTTAATCCATTTACATTTTGAAGGACTTACTGGTTGCTTCCAGATTTGGGCAATTACAAATAAAGCTGCTGTGAACAGTCAGGTTTCTGCATGGACCTAAGTTTTCAATTCATTTGGGTAAATTCTGAAGAGAGTGACCGCTGGATCCCACGTAAGGCTGTATTTCTTTGTAAGAACTGCCAACCTGTCTTCCGAAGTGCACCATTTTTCTTTCACACCAGCAATGAGCAAGAGTTCCAGTTGCTCCACAGCCTCACCAGCATTTGGTGGTGGTTTTTTTGGATTCTAGCCATCCTAAACGTATATGGTAGTAATTCACCGATTTAATTTGTAATTCCTTAATGACATATCTTTCCATGTTTATCAATCACCTGTATATCCTCTGGTGAAGAGTCCATTCAGATCTCTTTTAAAAAATATTTTATTTATCTTTAGAGGGGTAGGGAAGGAGAGAGGGAGAGAAATATCAATGTATGGTTGCCTCTTGTGTGTCCCCTGCTGGGAACTGGCTTGCAACCCAGGCATGTGCCCTAACTGGGAATCGAACTGCGATACTCTGGTTCGCAGGCCCAAGCTTAATCCACTGAGCTACACCAGCCAGGGCTTTTTCTTTTTTAAATTCAGATTTTTTGCCCACTTTTTAAATTGGGTTGTTTTCATATCATTGAGTTCTTTTTGTTTTGGATACATGTCCTGTATCTGATGCATTTTGGGAATATTTTCTGTCCCTTGTCTTTTTCATTCTCTTAACAGTGATTTCCAAGAGCAATTTTAAGTCCAATTTAACAATTGTTTCTTTCATGGACTGTGCTTTTTATGTTGTATTTAGAAACTCAGTGTCCAGCCCCAGGTCTCCTAGACTTTCTCCTATCTTAGGTCTATGATCCATGTTGACTATGTTTTTGTGAATGGTATAAAGTCGATGTTCAGATTTTTTTTTGGTATGAAATATCCAGTTGTTCCAGCACTACTTGTGGCAAAAACTATCCTTTCTACATTAATTCTTCTCCTTTGTTAGAGATCAGTTGAACCCTGACTGGTGTGGCTCAGTGAACTGAGCACAGGCCTGAGAACTGAAAGGTGACTGGTTCTATTCCCAGTCAGGGCACATGCCTGGGTTGTGGGCCAGGTGCCCAGTTGGGGGTATATGAAAGGCAATTGATCCACGTATCTCTCACACATTGATGTTTCTCACCCTTTCTCCCTCCCTTCTCCTCTAAAAGAAAATCTTAAAAAAAAAAAATTCAGCCCTGACTGGTGTGGCTCAGTTGATTGAGTGCAGGCTGCAAACCAAAGGGTTTGCCGGTTCAATTCCCAGTCAGGGCACATGCCTGGGTTGGGGGTCTGGTCCCCAGTGGGGGCCATGTGAGAGGCAACCACACTGATATTTCTCTCCCTCTACTTCTTCCTCCCTCCCCCCTCTCTAAATAAATAAAATCTTTAAAAAAACAGATCAGTTGACTATATTTGTGTGGATCGACTTCTGGGATCTCTATCCGTTGCAGTGGTTTACTTGTTGATTCCTCTGCCAGGACCACACCATCCTGACCATCCCGACCGTCCTGACTGTTGTAGCCTGTTAAGTCTTGAGGTTGGGTCACGTTAATCCTCCGACTTTGTTCTTCATGTTGGCTATTCTGGGTCTTATGCCTCTCCATCCATATAAACTTAAAAATCGGTTTGTCAATATTCACAAAATAACTTGTTGGGATTTTGATTGGGATTTCACTGAAGCTATAGACCGAGTTGGGAAGAAGAGACATCTTAATAATATTTAGCCTTCCTATCTGTGAGCATGGGGTATCTATTCACTTACTTTGATTTTTTCTTGATTTCTTCATCAGTTTGGTAGTTTTCCTTATATAGATCTTGTACATATTTTGTCATGTTTATTCCTAAGTACTTTCTTTAATCGAGGGGGTGCTGATGAGGCTCAACAGGTGGAGCACAGTGAGTGACTCTGTGTGACAGTATAGTGGGGGGTACCTGACATCACGCAGTCGTCAAACCCCACAGAACAGTACTATACAAAGGTTGAACCTCACTGTAGACGATAGACTTTAGTTAATAATAGTGTATCAACATTGGTTCATTAATTGTAACAAATGTATCATCCTAATGCAAGATGTTAATGACAGGGGAAACTGAGCCAGGGAGAAGAGGCGTCTGGGGCTCTCTGTACTACCTACTCAATTTTCTGTGTGCCTAAAGCTGCCCACAACAAATGTCCGTTATAAACAGTGACAAGGAGTGCCAACGCCAAACGAAGGGGGCCCCCAGTCAAGTCTTCCAATGGCCCCTCCTGGCTCACAGGACTAAGCGAACGTTCCCTCACCACGCACAGATCTCTCTCTCGACCTCATGCCCCTTCAGTCCGTGGGCTGCCCCTCCCTCTGCACCGCAGCCACGCTGAACTACTCAGGCTCCACGAGGGATGCTGGGACTTTGCACTACACTCTCCGGGCCTGGAACATTTCCTTTCCCTTGCCTGGACTACAAACGTTTTGAAAAACCTTCTGCAGACGCCAGTTTGGGAACACAGAGGAATGATACCAACCCGCAGCACCTGCTTCCCAGCACCACCTACTGTGCTTCTGGCAGGCCCCCTTCCTGTCCGTCTCCTGTACTAAGCAGAGTGGACCCTGCTGGCCCTGGCCTGGTTCTTTTCAAATGTGCAAACAGAAGAATAACAAGATTTCAGTAGTAAAACTGGTGTGCCCACGGGATTGAACCACAGTTCCCAAACTGTGCATCAAGGCACCTTTGGGCGCCACGTCAAATTCACAGGGGGCACAGTGGGGCACATTAAATCTGAGATATTTGACACCTGTTTGGCTCTGCTACGTTCTTCATTCTTCACTGTCACTTTTGAAAGCTGGGTTTTTAGTGGTTGCAGCGATAAAAACAAACAAAAGTCAACCTGCAACAGGAAAGGGGGTGGTGGTCTTCGATGCAAATGCAGTCAGAGAGTTTCCCTGTGTTTCTCAGTGCCCGAAATGCACACAGACCCCACTGGTCATTATGGTTACTTAAGAAACAACAGTATCGTTTTTTCTCATTTATATGTATCATTTAAAAAATGATGGCTGACATGGTAAGACATGTATTCTTATTGATTTAACTACTTATTAAATCAAACTGTGAGGTACTTCTTTTGGGTTAGGGGCTCCATGAAAGTAAGTCTCACTGAGACACTGATGGTGGGGGTGAGTGTTGTGAGCTGAGAAAGTTTGGGAACCTCGGGTCTAAAAAGTCCTCCAATCCAGGACACATTAAAACAACAACACCCCCCCCCCCGCCCCGTAGGCTGTGAAATCAATTTAGTGGGTTAAAACCAGCATTTTTTCTCCTTAATAAAACAGAATGGTAAATGGAGCTCACAGCCTGTAGCAAGGGTACTGTTGCATAAAACTTATGTTCATTATATACATGTGCAAATAAGCACAGGTATCTTGGGTCACAATGTAAAATGTCCACTTCTTGTTTGGGTTCGGATTTAAAGGTCTGGCCCTGACTGGTGTGGCTCAGTGGGGAGGGTGTCATCCTGCAAACCCAAAGGTCTCTGGTTTGATTCCTGGTCAGAGCAATAAATGCCGAGGTTTCGGGCCAGGCCCCTGACTGGGGGGCATGTAAGAGGCAGCCAGTCGATGTTTCTCTCCCTCTCCTTCCCCTCCCTTCCCCTCTGAAAATAATGGTCAATAAATAAAATCTTTTAAAAGAAGTTTGAAAACCAGTAAGACCCCATCCTCCTTATCTTACAGGTGAGAAAACAGCCCAGACAGTGAGAGCTGATCATTGCAAGTCACAGCCACCAGTGCCAGGCTCTGGACTTGGCCCTCCTAGGAGGGGTGGCCACCACTCACAGGGACCCTTCCAAGGCAGCCCTCATCCACCAGGCGGATGGAGGTGTGGTCACTCAAAGTCACACAGCTACAGCAGCGAGAGATCAGGTGTCCTCGCTTTGGTCCCAGGACCCACTGTACCCACAGAGGCCACCAGCCACACCTAGAACAAAACGGTTTTAATCAGTTGTGTCACCCTCACTCTCCTGGGAGCGGAGCAACAAAAGGCTCGGCTCCTGCCCCCAGAGGACAGTAAGGCTTATGTGTCTCCACACTGCAGGGC
Source organism: Artibeus jamaicensis (assembly GCF_021234435.1). Classification (NCBI taxonomy): domain Eukaryota; kingdom Metazoa; phylum Chordata; class Mammalia; order Chiroptera; family Phyllostomidae; genus Artibeus; species Artibeus jamaicensis. The sequence continues at coordinate 14,752,742 of NW_026522057.1, forward strand.
CGGGGCTGACAGGCAGGGCACAGGGGCCGGGGGAGAGTGGGGCGCAGGGAGACAGGAAATGGTGGGCAGCTGGAACACAGGAGAGCAAAGGGGCCCTGCTGGTCCGTGGGCCCCAGGGCCCGGCCCCAGTACACCCGGCTCTCCCCTCCCTGGCTGGAGAAAGGTCATGGAGAAGAAACAGGGGACCAAGTCCCAGCAGCAGGAGAAGCAGCAGCAGCTGTTTCCTTCGCCAATAAATACACTTCATTACCAAGCTAGAAAGAAGAGAGGGGTGGGAAGAGGGACTGGGGTGGAGAGGAAGGGAGAGAAGCTGCCACCTGTGTTGCTGGGATTAAAGCAATGATGAGATGGTGTCAGACCCCCCACCACTATCCTCACCCCTCCCCCTTCGTGTCTTCTTAAAACTGTGAAAAAGCTTTTACCGTGGCCCTCCTGTCTCCAGGGCTGCTCTGAAGCCTGACTGAGAGGAGGCACCTGGCAGAGGCAGAGGCGGAAGGAGGGAGGGAGAAAAAGCAGGGAGGCTGCTTTTCCCCAGGGGCTGCAGCTGGAGGGCTGGAGCCAAGTAAGCACTGAGGGGAAGGAGGAGGGAGGAGGGAGGAAGGATGAACCAACTACCAGGAGCAGCTCCTGAGCTGAGAGCCAAGGAGGCAGAGAGAGGGAGGCTTGGCGAGTGGTGGGGTGACCGCTGCATCCAGTGTAAAGCTTGGGGCTGCGGAGGAGGGAGGGGGCTGAGTTAGGGACTTTCCCATCTGACTGGCTCGGAGACTCACGCTCCTACCCCCACAGCAGCAGGGGACAGAGAAAAGCCATCACTTCTTTGGTCTTTGTGGCGGCTCTACATGTGGAGTGGGAAGGAGGGCAGAAAGGGCACGAAGGGCCCTTAGCAAGGAGTGCCACCTCAGCAAGAGTAGGCCTGGCTGAGAGCTCTGGCAGAAAGGTCACAGTGAGGCCAGGAGCGCCTGAGAAAGGAGAGTGGCCGTAGTGTGGAAGGCCTGGCGTGGGCGGGCAGGGTACAGCATGGTGCCCCACCCTTGCCAGGGTCCTCAGGAAAGGCTGAGCCCCAGAGGTGGACAGAGAGCTGGCGCAGTGGCCTGGCTTTGCCTGTCCAGGGCTCCTGTCCTTCCTTCTGCTTCCACCCTGACACAGTGGCTCTGGAGGGAGGCTGGGACCTCATCCTTTTTCAGAGCCTTCCCTGAAGACCTCGGGGGAGCTAGCCTTGCCAGTCAGGAGCAAAAGTGGCAACAGGTCAAGGCTAGCCCTTGTAGAGTGGAATTCCACTCCCCTTCCTGCTCCAACTGAAGGGCAGGCAGTCCTTGAAGACAGCTTCAGCCTTGCCTCCACACCTGAGGCAGGCCAGAGCCCTCTAGGGACCTGGAAGCGGGAGGTTGGGTGCATAGGGAGGGGATTCCCCTCCTGCTCTTTTGCTCAGGGCTGGGGTCAGTCAAGGGCAATCTGCCCAAAAGTCTGAAAGCCAGCAAGTTGTAGCAACCCCACCCCCAATGCCAAACTAACAAACAAAATGAGGGAAATAAAAACATGGGGTGGGGGGAAGACAAACCAAAACAGAACCCCCTGACCTCCTGCCCAGGGCAGATGGTCCAGCCCATCACAGGGGCAGGGGTCCAGGGCCGGGAGGGTCTAGCTGGGCCGGCACTGCACCTGGCCCTCGGAGCTGTCCTCGTCGTCAGACGCCCCAGCACCCCCGCTGCTCAGGCCTGTGATCCGGTAACCCATGTTGAGCAGCATCACCTCCAACGGGTCTGCGTTCATGCGCCGCTGGTTGGCCTGGGAAGCGCCCTCCATGTCCTCCACGACTCTGCCTGTGAGGTCTTCGCTCTGTGGGGAGGGACAGCAGGATACATGGGGGAGGCACACACATGTCTGGGGTGTATGTGTGGGGGACATGCACACCAGCTGAGCTGTACGCCTGGAGGGGATGTGCGCACCAGGTTTGAGTTCACATCAGTTTGTCCCTGTGTGTGCATGGATAGAGAGAACATACACACTGGGATATGCAAGGGTCGCCCCCATCCCACACATACACCAGGACATACATGAGGACACCACGTACCACAGGGGTTGCACACACAGTAGGGCTCACGTGGGAGGGAACACAATACCCTGGGGTATACGTGGGAGATGCACATGCTGGGACAGACAGACACTGGGGTGAGACACACACCAGGGTACACACGGGGTGGTCCACACTGGAAAATGATGGGGATATGCCACACAGGACCTGTATGCAGGGGACCCACACGGGGCACATGTGAGGGAGGGCACATACCAACAACATATGCTCGGCACACATACCAGTACCCGGTGTGGGGGGTGCAGACACAACTCTCCCCACCCAACCCGTGGCTGTGGCCACTCCCAACAGCCGATCCTTTATCCTTCTTTTCCTCTCCCCTGAAGGGAGGACCTGGTAGGTTCTCTTTAAAATCCGAAGCAAATTGACTTTGGAATTAGATAAGCCACGTGGCTTCTGCTTTGCCAGCTGGGAAGACGGAGGAAGTGGGGTGGAGGGCACTGGAGGCCTCAAGCCAGCCCACCCGGCTACCTGCCCGACGAGTGGAAGGGACCACTTTGTCCTAAGTGACACTTCACAGGTATCACTTCTTTAATCCTTAAAGCAACCCTCTGAGGCAGTGCTGTCAGTCCCTGCCGTGTGCACAGCCCTGCTGGTATGTGGCGTCCTCACGTATGTCCCGGTGTATGTGTGGGGCGGAGGTGACCTGTGCATATCCCAGTGCGGAGATGATGAGAAGCTGCTCTCAGGCAGTGGCTGAAGGAGCCAGGAGGCAGGCTCAGGCCCACCAGACTTGAAAGCCCGACTTCTTCCACGTGACTGAGCCACAGGCCTCTGGTACGAGCGCCATGGCATGTGCTGCTCTGGCTCCCTCCCTGCCCTGCGCTGGGTGGCTGAGCCCTGTGTATGAGACACATCTTCACAGCTTGCTCAGAGATATGGTCCTCAGAGGCAGGAGCCGACTCCCTGCAACTGTCCGCTGCATGTGGAACTGTAAGAACTCGAGGGCTCCCACCTTCACACAGCCTTAGGCCCTTGAGTGAGAGCTCGCTTAACCTGGCAGCTTCTATTCTCCCTGAGATGACTCCCTTCCCTTCCCAACTGTGAAAGGTTCAGCCAGAGGCCCTGCCCAGGGTCCACCCCTCCCCTCCCCACCTGGCTTTGGCCATGTCTATACCCTCACCTCTGGCCGGGGATTCCAGAGCCGAACAACAGGATCAATGCCGCTAGTGGCCAGGAAGCAGTAGCTGGGGTGTGGCTGCAGGCAGTTGACGATGGACTCGTCCCCCTGGAGCACGCGGACTAGGTTGGTGGTCTCCTTTTCCCAGATGAAGAAGGAGCCATCGTCAGAGCCACTGACGATGTACTGAGCGTTGCTGGCAGGGGGGAGGGGCAGAGGACAGGGGGGGTCAGGTGGGGTAATGTTCTACAGCCTCAAGTAGAGGCTGTGTGGCTTAGGGCGATGGGGAGTAGGGAATTCTGTAGCTGCTCAGCCTCCCAACCTCCAAGGTCTTCACTTCACTCAGCACATGGCAGTCATCTCCACACTGCAGAGCTCTAGTCACTGTTTAACTGTTCTTTCTCCTTTTAAAATTATTTATTTGCTTTTAGAGAGAGGGAGAGGAAGGGAGAGAGAGAAGGAGAGAAACATTGCCTCTCACACCCCCTACTGGGGACCTGGCCCGCAACCCAGGCATGTGTCCCAACTGGGAATCTAACCAGCAACCCTTAAGTTTGCAGGCCGGTGCCCAGTCCACTGAGCCACACCGGCCAGGCCTAACTGTTCTCTTAAACTCAGGGTCAGGGACTGCCTGGGCCCCTCCAAGACACTATCCCCCCAAAGTACATCCTAAGTGCCTTGGGTGCCAGGACTGTACCTTATGTCTCTGGGAACACCTTTGTCTAAGCCTTCCTTCAGTAGTCCTAGTCTTCCTGAATCAAGACCCCCAAATCCTACAGTGCATCTGCCCTCATGCACTGTGGACATTTAGGAGGATTCAGGTAGAGAGATTCTCTGCCATGTTCATGTGTCTTGCCTCCTAAAGAAAGTGCAACAGCTGCAAAAGAGGGTTGGGGGTCATGGTGTTTGGGATGTGGGCTCTGTCCCTCAGTACCTGAAGCACTGTTCTCAGCATATGACAGTTGTGCCAAGATTGCTAGCCTCCAAGGGCCCTCACCCCACAACCCCAGCAGAGGGGAGGATCTAAACACCCAGATCAAGAAACCGAACTCTGCACGTGGCAACATGGCGACAGAGGAAGGAGGAGGAGGGGATGGAGAAACAGTCCAGGTACTACACTGGATGTTCTTATGAATGACCTCATTATGGTCCATGAGTGGGGGTGGTTGGTTTCATTCTATAGATGAAACTGAAGCCCACAGAGATGAAGTAATTTGCCTAAGGCTATAGAGACAGGGCTGGAATTTGAGAGTGTTCTAGGAAAATTATTCCCTCATCCTGGCTAGTGTGGCTCAGTGGATTGAGCACCAGCCTGGGAACCAAAGGGTCACTGGTTCAATTCCCAGTTGGGGCATATGCCTAGGTTGTAGGCCAGGTCCCAGCAAGGGAATGTGAGAGGTAACCAACTGACGTATCTCTCACACATTGATGTTTCTCTCCCACTCTTTCTCCCTCCCTTCCCCTCTCTCTAAAAGGAAATAAATATGCCCTGGCTGGTGTATCTCAGTGGGTTAAATGCTGGACTTCAAACCAGAGTCACTGATTAGATTTCCAGTCAGGGCACATGCCTGGATTGCAGGCCAGGTCCCCAGTAGGGGGCGCTCAAGAGGCAACCACACATTGATGTTTCTCTCTTCCCCTCTAAAAACAAATAAATAAAGTCTTTAAGAAAAGTTATGCCCTGGTGGAGGGTAAATGCAGACAACTGTACTTGAACAACAGTAATTTTTAGAAAAGAAAAGAGAAGTTATGCCCTCACCCCCCCTCACCACCCCTCCCCAACCTTCTGCTGCCCACCCAGGCTGTGCCCTGCTCCTTTTCAAGGCCTCAGACCTGCCAAAGAAATTGGCCTCCTTGATGTCCGTGGTGGTGTTGCAGTGGCCACAGTAGCGGAACTGATAGTCGTAGCTTCGCTCCCGCAGCACCATCTCATCTTCTGAGATGGAGTCCTTGCGGCTTGTGCTGCGGAGGCGGACTGGGCCGCCACCACCACCAGCTCCCTTCTTCTCCTCTGAGGGCAGAAAGCAAGGAAAGGTGAGAGTCCAGCCCCTCTCTTCCCTCCCTAACCACACCCATCTCAGTCCTGTTTTCAGCCCAAGTACTAGCAATGCAGGCTACCTGCCTAGACCGCTACCCTGGAAAACTGGGAACAGCTGTGGGAGAGAAGCAACTTTGGACGCAGTCCTTGAGGATATTCAAGAAAGACCTCTGATGCCAGGGGTGTCTTGGCTCAGGTCCCTGAATAATGTCTGGAAGCCCCAAGGATGCAGAGACCCAAGGTCTGTTTCTGTGCAAGTGAGAAGCAAGGAGGGGAGGGTGAAGCACTACCAAGAGAGCTTGAGGGGGTGACTTTTCTAAACAGATCTACAACTCCAAAGCCAGTGAGGTGCAAGCCCTTCCTCTCGGGAAGACAAGTTATCCCAGATCCCAACTGAGGCACTGATGTAGGGTTAAGGGTCTTGGGTAAAATCACACTGGTTTTTCCAGTGCCTTAAAAGTGCTTTGTCTCTGCCTGTTTCAGGGCCTTTGCATGTGCCAGTCCCTATACTAGGAACTATTCTCCTCCCACAGCTATACTTTGTATCTCTTCCTCCTCCTCCTCCTTGAGATCTCAGCTTAAATGTCTCTTCCTCAAGAACCCCCGATTGCCATTGAGCTCTCCCCTATACATCTATACTGTAGCATATCAGGTCCCCATGACACTCATTACACTCCATTTCTCCTTCATCACTTGGTTCCTTCACTAGGTGTAAACTCCATGAACAGAGAAATCTCATCTGACTTGCTCCAGCCATATTCCCAGGACCGAGCACCGTGCCTGGTACATGGTAGGTGCTTGATAACATCAAACAAATGAATCGCTGGCATGATCTCTGTGCAGGTGAGGCAGCGGGTTCACAGAGGCTGCACTCTACCCAAGGTTACCACATGTGTGCCAACGGGAGCAAGCACGACCGCCAGTGCCACCCCCACTCAGATGACCAAGGCCCTGTCTACGAGGGGTGAGAACCCCAATAAGCCACATGGCCTGACTGGGGCTCAGGTTACTGTTATCCTGAGCCCTGGGCACTATACCAGGTGCTCTAAACAGGCTATTGCTAATCCTCAATAGAAACTGAATTCGGGTGCTATCCTTCCTTCTTTTTAGATCAGGAAACTAAGTCTCAAAGAAACCAAGTGACTGTTTCAAGGTCACATGGTTTCTGACTCAGCATCTGAACCCAGGCCTCTCTAATCCCAGCACCGTGTCCTCTCCAGAATGTCATACAGCTCCTCAAATAGAAAGAGGGACAGCAGCCCCTTCTCAGTGCCCACTCACCACTATCGTTTTTGGAGAAGAGGGCGGCCGTGATGTCTCGACCCAACGCATCACAAGCGCTGCTGTGGGCCTGCTCTGGGAACTTCCCTTTGAAGTCATCCAGGCATTCCAGGGCCTCAGCCACATACTTGAGCTCAAAGAGGCACCGGGCTAGGCGGAAGTGTGCTTTCAGATGACATGGATTCAGGGAGATGGCCTTGAGGCAGTCCCTCAGGGCATCGTAGTGGTCACCATCCCTGGAGAAGGTAAGAGAGTATGGCTTGGAGGTGGGGTCACCTGACAAGCAGAGTCATCATCCCCACTCAGTCCCTGCTTTCTCTGGCCACCCCAGCCCACCTCTGACAGATCTCAGAGCAAGGGTACATGGGGATGAAGAGAGTTTTGGCTCAGCCCAGGTCTCGCTTCCCAAGAGATAAGAGTATGTTAAGATAAACCAGGAACCCTGACATCTTGGGGTGGGGTGGGAGGTGGGTGTGTGGCAAAAACCCAGTGTAAGGCTGCCCTCTGCTGGACATAGTCTGCACCTGCATACCGGATCACCCCAGGCACCCGCAGCTCTGCAGCAGAAGGCCTGGCATCTTGCCAGTCTCAGCTCCCCAAACCTTCCTTCTCTCTTCCTCAATTCACCTCCTCAAATCCCCCTGATGAGGCTTCAAAACCATGTCTCAGGTAGGGGGCCCTCAGGACAGTTCTGTGGTCTGGGGAAGCCAGAAGTGCCAGGCTGGAGACTCAGGGCCTGACCAGCAGGCAGCAAGCCCTCAGCCAGACCCCCCTCTGTCCTGGCTGACTGATCCACAGCAGCTGTGGCCTCTACCTCCTGGGGCTAGAGGATGGGGCCTGACAGACTGGCAGAGTCAGCTCTCTGGAAGCAATGGTGGGGGGTGGGTCGAGGCATGAACACCAGGAGCTCCAAATCTGCCCCACTCACCCCTCCAACCTCCTGAAGCATAGACGAAGTGGGATGTTTCTTTGTGGGGGAGTAAGTGGGGAGGGATCAAAGGATAATCCCCTTCTTCTCCCACCTTGATCCAGAACGTAAGGTACACTTCCCCAGCACCTATATACTGACTCCCACCTCTCATCTGCAGAGCCAGATGGGTCACAGGAGCCACTGCTCCTTTGTGAGCTGGTCCCCCCCCACCCCCAGGCCTAAGACCCAACTATGCCAAGTAGCACTCCCAGAGCTGGTGGCCCCTCCACCAAGGCAGCTCACGACCCTTCTGCACTGGGCTAAAGCAGGCCGACAGGGGAATGTCCTCCTGACTCCTCTCCTACGGCACTCAGAGGGAGGATCCAGCCCTTGGAGCAGCCATGCTGAGACCAAGAACAAGCAGCTTAGCCAGTGTGCGGGCAGGGAGGAGGCAGAGCTTTCATGGTGTAGTCAGTGTCAGAACGAGAGGCTGTGATGAGGGGGCAGGCGCTGTTTGGAAACCCAATTACCGCCTGCAAGGTGCCCCTCAGAGCTCCTGGGGAGAGCCAGACCAAAGACCAGCCAGAAGCCAGAGGGTGACAACTCCCACTGCATCCAGGAGCAGATGGCAGCCCTGGGGAGACTGGCTTGGGACAGAATGTGACATTCTAGGGGTCACTGGCAGGCATGTGGGAATGAGGAGAGAGCAGACTGGCCCCAGGGCTCACCCATCCAGACTTACTGCCAGATCAATCTCCCTGAAAGGACAGCCCTCAGCACATCCCTCTCCGGCTCAAAACTCTTCAGTAGCTGCCCATCATCCACTGAATCAAGGCCAAAAGCCGCCACCGCTCTGCATTCCAAGTCCTTCCCAGGCCAGCCCCAGGCTACCTCACAGACTCATCTCCTGCCAGTCCCTTCCCGAACCCTCTGCTCCAGCCAAATGGATTTGTTGTTCTGCAAACAAGCTCTTCAGTCAGTCCCCCACCCCCATGCCTTTGTTCATACCATTTCATCTCCCTGGGAATGTCCTTCCCCCATAGTCCCCTCCTCCTTTTCATCTCCTTGTCTAAGCCTGCCCACACTTAAAGCCTATTTAGCACATCTTCCTGATGCTTTCCTGATAGATCACGAGCTATAGCATCCCAACTTTTCTCTGAATGGCCAGCACTTCACTTGACCATTCAAAAAGACCTACAGCTTCCTGCTTCTTTAATGATGGATCATATCTATCTTTGTCACCTGTCCAGAGGCTGGGAACTCTGGAGCACAAGAATTCAGAGTGACAGAATTTTGTGTCCCTAGTACCTAACACATAGTAGGAGCTCAGAGAATATGCTGAGGGCACTCATGGGTTGGGAATTCATCAGCCTCTTTTAGCGAGATTGCAGGAGTGAAACAGTTCTCCGGCTACGGCCTGGATGAGGACACCCAGCTGCTGGGACAGAGGTGAAACACCTCAGGATGGCCCCCAAACTGCCATCTCCTGGGTCTGGCTGCCATTTGAGCCCTTGGCAAACCCCTGATGCCTGAGTTAAGGCCTGTGGGGGTAGCATCTTCCCAAACCGCCATCTACCATCCTGCTGACTTGGGTGGGTTTCTTAAGCTTCCCTCTCTGGCCTGTCTAGTTGCAGCCAGACGATGGCACACCAGCTGGCCTGTCTGTCTGGGCAGAGCCAACGGATGCCAGACGGAGCAGAAATGGCTGTGGGCCCAGCTCTATCCATCTCTAGTCCTGGCCCTGACTGGGGGATGGGGGTCTGCCTGTCTGCTTGCCTGCTGGTGCTACAGGCAGAAGGGCTGGGGGCCCTGGGCTCCCCAAAGATAGAGTTCTTCAGGATATGGACCTCCTCCTTTACCACTAGCCACTACAACCCAGCACGACCCACATTCAGCTTCAGGTTATGTGGGATCTTGTTTATGCTTGGTCCAAAGGGCCTAAGAACACAGGAAAGCACTCCGCAAGGTCAAGGAGCTACAGAATCATTTCAAACAAATACTAACTGAATTCCCAAAACGCCTCATTTCCATCTAGCAAGATTCTGCTGCTCCTTCAAAGTCCAATTCAAGGCCCAACTCTCCAATAGTTGTGATTAACTGTTCTCTCAATTCCTACTTCTCCAGTGGCCATAGCACTTAATAACAAAGCCCCATGTTGAAGCTACTTGTGCACATATTCCACTTAACTGTGAGCTTCCCTGGTGCTTGAGACTTCCTGACTGATGGGTCAGGTGCCTGTCCACCACCAGCCTAGAGGTAGGGAGGAGAGGCTTGGCCTAAGAAGCTCTAAGAGACTGCAGGATGTCACTAGCACCTTCCCTGGATGCAACATGGCTCCATCAGGCTCCATTCATCCCTCACCCTGGCCCAAACTCACTCACCACTTGCGCTTCATGTAGGCAGCAGCTCGGTTCCCGTAGAGCATGGCATTGTGAGGGGCCCTCTGCACAGCCTTGCTGTAAAGCTGAATGGCCTGGGTCCACTGCTGGCAGGCAAAAGCCTCATTGGCTTGCTGTTTCACACGCTCCAGGTATGGGGGCAGCTCTACCTGGGGGCTACAGGGGGAGCAGAGCCAAATCAGGCCAGCCAGAGAAGGTCAGAGCAGCCCCTCAGGGAAGTCTGTAACCTTGTCTGAGGGTCACACAGGTTTTCTTAGCCCCTGGGATCTGCACTGTCACCTAGAAGAGGAGATCACTCCTATCCTTGGCCTAATTTAGGTACCTACCATGTTACCACGATAGGTAATGGATTTAATTCAGATATGTCGAGCCAGTAAAAAAACAAGAGGCAGCTCTGGCTGTGGCCCAGTGGACTGAGTGCTGACCTGCAAACCAAATGGCTGCTGGTTCGATTCCCAGTCGGGGCACATGCCTGGGTTGTGGGCCATGTCCTCAGTAGAGGGAACTTAAGAGGCAACCACACACTGATGTTTCTCTCCCCCTCTTCTCCTTCCCTTCCCCATTCTCTAAAACTAAAAAACAAAAACAAAAAAACTTAAAAAGAAAAAAAAAAAGCAAGAAAGGCAGAAATGAAGCTGGCCTAGACAGGGTTAAAGCAATTCTTCACCAAACTCCTGGGCACAACAGCAGCTCACACCACCTGCCTGCACGTGGAGCTGAACCGTGTGACCACCAGGTCTCTCCCATGGATCTCTCTGGAGAGAATTCTGTTTTTCTTAAGGGCTAGATGATTTCAATGTGTCTGCATCCAAAACCCAGCAGAGAATAGAGGCCAAAAGATGCTATGGGATGGAGAAAAATATAGTGGGAGGGGCCCATCGGCATGAAACCCCTTTTAATTTTTTTTAACCCTCACCCAAGGACATGCCCATTAACTTTAGAATGGGAAAAGAGGGAGAGAGAGAGGGAGAGAAACATCAACCTGAGAGAAAAAACATCAATCGCCTGCCTTTCACATGTGTCCTGACTGGGGATCGAACCCACAACCTAGGCATGTGCCCCGACTGGGGAATTGAACCTGGGACCTTTGGTGTACTGGACAATGCTCCAACCAACTGAGCCACACCAGCCAGGGCTAGAACCCATTTAGGAGGGAGCTCAGTGATAACAGGCATTTAGCCTTTGGGTCCTGACCACAGTTTCTGGTCCAAGGAACCAGAGCTCCAGTCTGAGCATGACTGGAGTCCTACCAGGTAGGAGTGGCATTGGGACCACTAATCACCCTCCAGAAAACTCTTTGCTCCAGTCCCCTGACTCTGGCGTATCTGTCTGGGTTGGGGGGTCAGGAGGAAGGTTTGTAAGACAAGCCCCTCCCTCTAGTCCATAAGATGTGAGTGGGGCTGGGAGGGTTGGACAAGGGAGGCTGGCCTCACCTGACATGTCCCCTACTCTCTGGCAGCCGGAAGCCATTGCTGTGAAGGTGCAGGCCGTTGGACACGCCGTTGGACACGCCGTTGGTAGACATCTTGCCATTCTGAACTTCTGGCAGGGAAGGGGGAGAAAGGAACAGCATCAACTCAGAAAGAGGTTCTCACATCTCCTCAGCAGCCCTCCTCCAGCTTCCATCACAGGGTCTGATGGTTCTGTTGTGAGGCCACCTTCCCAGGGTAAGATCCACTCCCAGAAAGCAAGTTCTGGTAGACTGGGCAGGCAAGGACATAAAGAAAAGCCTGTGCACCCTCTGCTGGCTGAAGAGGGACATAGCTTCACTTGGCATTACTCTTAGCTGGAGTTGGGGGTCAGAGTGGGTGAAGGGGATGGGGAGGTGCCTAAATCAGCGATAGGCTCCAGTAAGAAGTCAATGAGGAGACTGATCTGAGATGAGAAGGGAAGGGCAACTACGTCAGGTCCTCAAGAGCCAACCTGTGGAAATACGCTGCTTTTTCAGAGGGACGTGAAAGGGGCTGTGGTGAAAACCCTTCAATGGAGCTCTGTAACCTACTGTTGCCTTTTTTTACTGTGCAGATAGTGTCTGTCAGAGAATCCACTCATTTTGGAGAGTCACAGCCACTGCCCAAGGTAAGGGGCACGTCTCGCAGCACAGGCTGCACACACTCAAGCTCCCCAGCAGACACCCTGAAGGACACCTTAAGGGAGAACTTACCCCCTGAGGAGTGGCATTTTCTAGGCAAGAGGAAGGTGTATGGCCGCTGCTTGTAAGTCAGGTCAAACAAATAGACCTAGAGGGGAGGGATCAAGAAGAGAAAAAGAAGAGAAGCTCTGTGAGGCAAGCATGTGGCTGAGCAAGGCCTGGGTGGCTCTCAGGGAGTGTTGAGCAGGGAAGCATCGAACGAGGCCAGGAGGGGTTTCTATGGGGCAAACCTCAGGCAGGAAAACCTTCCCAGTTCCTGCAGGAGGTACTGCATGAACTGGAATCACATGTTTAAGCTGAAAAGGTCCTCAGAGGTCACAAAGCAAAATGCCTCACTTTACAGATGGGAAAACTGAAGCCTCAGAGAAGAGAAGCAATTTACCTAAAATAACACTGATAGTTACTTCCTTCAGTAAATATTATCTATTATTACTTAACATTTATTGAATTCCAACTTTGCTCCAGGAACTCTGTTTAGTGCTTTATATGACTTATCTCATTTCATCCTAGAAACCATTCCATGAAGAGGTACTACTGTATTTTCATCATCTCCTTTACAAATGAAGAAAAGTATGCTCAGATTTTAATTTATCCAGGGCCATAAGAGCAGCATGTGACACAACCAGGACCCCGAACCAAGTCTGTCTGGTGAGAACCACTCTGCTAGACTGGCCCTCCACTCATCCTTACGCTGCCTTTAGGCCGGATGATGGCTCAGCAATCTGAAGCCAGGGCCCTATTCTGTACTCGGGTGCTCACCTATTCTCCATCCTATGTTTTTTGCACAAACTCATACATTAATTTGTAATGTGATCAACTGTTTCACTTGCTACCTATCCCCTATTAGCCTGGGACGGATTGTATTTCATGTTTATGAAAATGCTAGTCCCAGAGTACATGCTCAGTGAGTAGTGGGAAAATAAATAAATTTACGCAAAGCTAAATAACTATCCTGACTGAGAAGATGCAGACAGAAGGTTTAGCAACGTGCCATTACCAAAGAACACTCCCCAAAGCTGGCCCTAAACCAGAGCCTGGCTGCACACCTGAACCCCAGGAACTCCTCCTAGGAAAATAGCAGGCGAGGAAACCAAGGTTCAGGAAAATGAAGGGACTTTGAAAGTCACGGTACACAGCTAATAAACAGAAGGTCAGCATTTGAAGGTAGATCTGTCAGTTCTAAAAGTTATGCTCAAGAAAAAGACCAGGCCAGGGCACCTCTCTGGCAATTCCAGTGACTCCACATCACTCCCACATTTCACTATGTCACTCAAAATAAGGCTTTTAGTCCACATCGTGGCAGTGGACATGAGGGACACAGCCCTGGCTGCTGGATTTGAGACGGCGGTGAGGCAGAGCCTGTTTGGTCAGTTGAACGTACCTGCTCCCCTCCCATGTTGACCAGCAGCTCTGTGCCGTTGGGGCTGAAGGTCACGTAGGTGGCAACTAGCACTCTCAGACGGTTGTTGTAGTCGGGCAGCTTCACTGGCAGATGACCTGCAGGGAACAGCCCAGTAACCCTAGGGTGAGGCTCCCAGGACCCCCCAAAAGGGCAGGAAGTCAGCCATACCAATGATGATTGCAATCATCTTCATTATAGAAACAGCTATAAGCGTTGAGCCTTCACAATTGTGCTGGGCCAACTGCTTTATGTACTTTAGCTCATTTAGTCATTACAACCCTATTTTATAGAAGAGAAATGAAGACTCATCAAGGGTTAGTAATTTGCCAAAGGTCACATGATGGCTGGTTAATGGCAGTCAGGATTAAAGCCCAGATATGTCTGACTCTAAAACCTTCACTCTGGACCACTGCGCCACACCACCTCCCTGTACTACCCCAGGCAACACCAGCACCCAGCCAGGAGTTTGGGGCCAGAGCTGGGCTGAGCCCTACCTGCTACGTAATATTGGGCTGCACCATCCGGAAGGGGCTTCTGCCGATCACAGAAGGTGTGCACACCTGCTGAAGGGCTCTGCTTCATGCTCTTTCTGGTGGAAAGGCAAACCATATAGGTTACAATACCTAGCACTAGCCCTGTCTAGATTATACCACGTTCCCGAGAGGAAAACCTGTTTTGTGTCCCTGAGAGCTACAGAAGGTACCTTACCTCAGCAACCCCAAAGGTCACCAATCAGACAGCTGTGGACACACACTGCTTAACGAGTTGGCCTTGCCAACTGTCTTAGTTCTCAAGACCGCCCATTGCCCTCATTTGACAGGTGAGGAAGCTAAGGCTCAAGTCTTAATCCAAGTCACGTGGTGTATGAGGAGCAACAGTGGTCGCCCAAACCCATGAATGAAAGTCAGCAGGCCAGATGTTCCTACACCTGCACCGAGAGTCCACTAGAACCTAGGCTGGCAGAGCCGCTCAGGTCTGGGACTTCCGTGGAGATTCTAATACGTTCTACTTTTGTTTTGTTTTTTTTTTTAAAAAGAACAAAATAAAATTAAATGCACAAAAAGAAATTTACGTACAAGATTATTATAACTCTGTATAAATACTCATAGTAAAAGAACAAGGAGAAAATATTATAGACAGTGATTTCTTTCAGATGATGGATTATGGATAATTTTTAAATTATACTTTTCATATTTCCAAAACAAGCATAAATTAAAGTGTTTTTTTTAATCTCAAAATTTAAAAAACCACCTCAAAAAGAAGAGGGCAGGGCAATGTCGGAGAGTGGCAGCAGGTTCCCAGGACTTTCCTGCAGGTGGCCGAGCCGTTCATACCTGTGGTTATGGATCATGCGAATGTCGTAAAGCCTCACGAAGGGCCCACTGGCTCCTACCGCCAGACAGTTGTTGTCCTGGGGGTTGACGGTGAGGCACTTGGCTTCCACCAGCTGGCCACAATACTCCGTCAGGTCAATCAGCACTTCCGAGTGTTTGCTGTTCTCCCGAAGGTCATACTGGCTGTGAGAGAGGACAGAGTTAGGGGACTGGAGGCTGGGCCCCTTGTAGAAGAAGGCAGGGAAGACGCCAAGGCCTTGTTATACAACCTGACTGGGCGGGGCTCCAGACCTGTTTGTAAATAGTAAGAATGTCAAAAATCACTCTCATTTCTTGAGTGCCCACTGTGTGCCAGGCCCCTGCAGCAGACTTCTCACATATTTCATGCTAACATAAATCCTTAAGGTAAACACTACTGTACTTTTTTTTAAATTAGGAAAAACAGAAGATGTCAGTATTATTACTACTAAGTACTATTACTACTGATTGCTAACACTTAGTTGGAAATTGCTTTGTGTCCAGTACTGTTCCTAAGTGTTGCACATGTATTATCTAATTAAATCCTTACACACCCCTAGGTACCATTAGAACACTGAGGTTCAAGGAAGTTAAATAAGCTGCCTGGGACAACACTGCTAGTGAGCGCAGAGCTGGGACAGCTTCCTAAGACCACTCTGCTCCTTAATTCATTCTTTTTCCTTCCTTTCCCTTTCCCTTTCCTTTCCTTTTCCTTTCCTTATCTATCTATCTATCTATCTATCTATCTACCTATCTATCTATCTATCTAATGATAGTGGCCTACGAGAGCTTTCCTAATCTAGTTTTTTAAAAAATATTTTATTTATTTATTTTTAGAGAGAGGGGAAGGGAGGGAGAAAGAAAGGGAGAGAAACATCGATGTTCAAGAGAAAGACTGATCAGTTGCCTCTTGCATGCCTCCAACTGGGGACCTGGCCTGCAACCCAGGTAATGTGCCCTGACTGGGAATCGATCTGGTGAGTTCATAGGCCAGCACTCAATCCAGCCAGAGCCAGTTTAAAAAATATATACATATGTATCTTTTTGAGGTTTATTCTGCACCTTAATTCAATTCTTATTGTAAATTAGTTTCTTGTAGGATACAAAAGAAGTATGGAAGTGATAAAAAAGAGAATCAGGAGGTCACCTAAGAGCTACCTAGAAATACCAAATGCCAAGAGAAGCCCAAGAGTCCCATCTAGGTGGCAAAGGTCATGCCAAATGTCCACCTGGCAGCAGCACATGCCCACAGCTGCAGCCTGGGGAGCGTCTCTGCCGCCAACACACAGGCGCATGCAGAGAGTGGGAAGGACATCGCCCTGTGCTCACCTACCTGTTGCTTAGGCATGTGCACTGATCTCTTCATTGTTGGCCTTATTTTTCTTTCTTTCTTTCTTTTTTTTAAGAAAGAGGAGGAGAAATGTTGATTGGCTGCTGGGCCCTGACTGAGACTGAATCAGCAACCCCGGTATGTGCCCTGATTGGGAATCAAACCTGCAACCTTTCAAATAAAAAAAATATATTGTCTTAAAAATATATAGTCTACACTAATAAAAAAAACCTCCCTAAACCAAAAACCTTCAACCTTTCACTTTGCAGGACAATGCCCAACCAAGTCACACCGGTCAGGGCTCACTGTATCTTCCACTCTCCAGCTCAAAATTGCAGTGATTCCCCAATATTTTTAAGCATAAATGTGCTTTTCATTTACTTTTACCAAACTCCTCAGTCTGGCTTTCAAGACCTGATGGCACATCCCTCTCCAACCTTGTCCCTCAGTTTCCTAAAGGCGGATCGATTGCAAGCACAGAGCTCTTCATCCTGCACACGCCACGTTCACTCCGCCCTCACAAACTCAGCTCCAGCTGAGTCCACCCTGCTTCAGCTTGCCCATCCAAACCCTGTCTGTTCTGAAAGGCCAGCTCATGTCTGCTTCTGCCAGGACACCTTCCCTGACTGTGCCTGCACCTAACCAACCAAGTGCTTTCTGTCTTCTAAGTACTGCAGGTCCTCGAACAACATCTTTTCATCGTTCAGTGTTGTTTCATTATAACACTGATGAAAGCAGTGGGAACTTAACTCCTGTTTATATCAATTAGTTTATGGTAAAACTGGTTTTGTTATATGTTGTTTCCCTTATAGACAAACAATCTATTGATGACTTAAGTGAGAACTTACTGTACTGTGCTAAGGTTTTACTGGCACTCTCAATTTTAATGCTCAGGTTAACAAGGGAGGTACTGTGATAATTCCCACTTTACAGATGAGGAAACTGAGGTTCAAGGGTAAAATGACTTGCTCCAGTCAAACACTGGGTGACAGAGGTAAGATTGGACCCCAGATCTCTCTGACTTCAATGCCCTGCTTCTAATTGCTATGTTACGGTTTCCAGACGACTTAGGACCTCTCTTACAGGATCTCTTATAAGATCTCTTATAGGATCTGAAGGGAGGCAGTTAAGGCAGGTTGGGGAGGTAAGAAAAAAGTTCTGAGGTCATATCTGAAGACAGGAGTTAAAGAAGGGCAATGAGACCATTTTAGGATGAAGGGAAGCAGAGGCAAGTGTGTGACAATACCAGCCACTGGGAAAGGGGACAGTCCACTTTACCATTTCTGGGTGACTCTCCCCGACAGGCATATGTCCACTGACCAACCGTTTAAGAGAAATGTATGAAGTGCCTCTATGTGCCACACACTGTGCTGGGCTCTAGGGACACAACCCAAGGAAAGACAGACATAAAGCTACTCAGAGAAAGTTTACTATTTGTTGAGGGATATGGAAAAAAGGAACCAACGAGTAAACAAAATAACTACAGATGATGACTCAGGTTATATAGGACATAACAGGGCGCTGAGACAAAGAATAATGGGGCAGGGGTCTACTTTAGGATGGTCAGAGAAGGTGCCTCTGAGGAGGTGCCTCTTAAACAGACTCCTTAGAGTAAAAAAGAGTCATATACCAGAAGAACTGGGTACACAGAAAGCCAGGTAAAGGAAACAACAGTGTGAAAGCCCCAAGGAGGCAGACTCTGCATCTGAGGTGGTGGAGGCCAGAAGGCCTGCATGGAGTACAGAAGGGGAAAAGAATGGGGAAAGTGAGAGGAGGGGAAGCAAATGTCAGCTGAGTTTATCTGCAGACAACTGCTCTTGGCAGACTAATGAGGCTGGAACTCTGCTGGAAGGAAGGAGTCAGGCCTGTGGAAGCAAGTGGATGGGCAGGTGGGAGGGGGAACCAACATGCAGCGGGAGGCGCAGGCCCCACCAATGCCTCAGGCCCTTACCGGATAAGCCCATCCTCAGCAGCACTCCAGAAAGTGTTGGGCCACATGGGTGCCGTGGCAATGCGTTTCACCCGGTTTGTGTGGTCTCCAAACATGTGGATCGTTTCCTTTACTGTCAGGTCGTGGACATGCACCTTGGAGTCGGCTGCCCCCGTGATCAAGATGCGGTCCCCAGCGTGAGGCAGGAACTGCTCCGGAGAGATTGAAGAAGAGATTGGCAGGTGGTGGAGGTAGGGTCGGCCATAGAAGGAGACTGGCCTGGATGTTAGCACCCTCTTTCCCTCTCCGATCGGGTAAGAAAATGAGCCCATCCAAGACAGCCCACCAAGAAAACTTTGGACTTCGAACATTAGCCCTATGCCTAAAGGTCAAAGTCGGGGCAAACACCTTTACTTTGCCAGAATAGTCCTGACCTATGCCAAGTGGACTACCCAAGGAAACTTTTTCCTTTGATTCTTCCACAGGTAAGAGCCGAGTGAATAATATTCACAGCTGTTATCATTTACTAAGCATTTACCACATGCCAGACAACAGGGCAGGTAATTTACCTTACTGATCGTCAAACTAACCCCATTAAAAACTTAGGTTTGGCACTGACATTCCGTAGGACTGTGTTCAAACGCAAGTCTGTCTGATTCCCCTATGTTGTACTGCTTTATAACTACAAGTGAATAGCCTGGTGGTTAATAAATTAATCTTAAAATGAAAAGGACTTTCAGTGAGTTGGTGTTTTAAACTGGTTCAAGTATTTTTGGAGAATAATCCGGCAATAGGTAGCAAAGATAAAAACTATTTCTATCTTTTGACCCAAAACTTCTTGCTACTTCTGAGAAATAATTCTGAAAGAAAAAAGGGGCCTGAATGGAAATGCTCAGAGCAGCACTTGTGGTAATGACAGATGCTGGAAGAGGCTCAAACGCCAGACCTTCCAGAAGGGCTGAGCACCAAGTGGCCATTAAAAAAAAACAAGAACCCCACCATTCTGATGCGGTCAAGCTCAAAATATTCCAGACGATGAAACAGCTACACACATAGTCTGAATAATAGTTTTTAAAAAGTTACGCTGTTCTATCATGTGGTGTTGAGTTCTTCTGCTCTTTCTTGAGTTCATAAGATTAAATTACCTTTTTTTCTTCATTGAATAGTTTCTCACAACCCACAAGGCTAAATAGGTGCTGTGGGGAGGACATTACTCTGTATTCAAATAACTTAAGTCCCACCTGACTTAAATGTTCAAGCAAAAGCAACAATTCATTTTTCCTATGTACACTTCTCTAATGGTTCACTAGGACAAGGACTAGAAGAAATACAACGAATTTAGTAATTTTTAGGGACAAATAAATCTTTAATTCTGTCTGGAAACAGCACCTACTCCATACACGAAAGAAAGCCCTTGGGAAGAACTTGTGGCTGTTGCCACTTGTTATGCACTATAGCTGCCACCAGGGGGAGTTTGTGGGTTAAACACGGGGTAGGCAAAAGTAGGTTTACAGTTGTATGTGACAGTTTATTCTTGTATTATTATTTACTAATTATTGTGTTATTTTGCACATGAAATGTAAACCTACTTTTTGCACACCAGAAGAGAGAAAAACCCCTTTTCACACTTTTTTTAAACAGAAGAGGCTCAAGGTCTGAATATAACTGCCTTGCTCAAGGCTCAAGGTTCTTAACTACTAATTAGTGAGTATCAAGGCCATTGTCAAATTCTGGTCTCTGAAGTCAACATTTTGTGCTCTATGATGTCAAAATAATGGCTTAGGTCCTCTGAAAATATCGGACCCACAGACTCAAACTGGACCTAACACTTTTCAGGGGCAAAAGCAGTCTCTATTTGCTATGCAAGAGGTGAATGAACAACATTCTGTCTCTAAAATAGCAGAAATTCCTCTAGGATTGGTCTCTGGAACAGACGCTGAGGATCACAGGTTGGGGAAGAGGTAGGGTTTAGGGAAATAAGTAGGTTTTGAGCTTTTGAATCTGCCTTCTTCATGTATCCTGTTATTTCTCTTGATATTAATTAGGAAAATATTTCTTGGATTAGTGAGGCTTTTCAAAGGATAGACTCATTCTCTCATATATCCATTATAGAATTTCAAAGCTGGAAAGATCTTTAAAGGTCATTTCCTCCAACCTTAAATCTGGCAGATAAAGTTCCCAGTAAGCAGAATACCTCAGTGCTAAGTACATTTGTTATATCCGCAGAGGGCCCATTCTGCTTTTTTCAAATTACTCTAAGCATTAGACAATTCTTCCCTTCATCAGGCCTACATTTGCTTCTGTGGACTTAGAGTCACGTGTCCTCGGTCTATTCTCTGAGATCAAAAGGGTCAGGTCTCATCCCTTCCTCACCTCTCCTCAGCTCAACTCCCCTCTGCTAACAAAGCAGCAGACCCATCTCCTTCAAAAGGTAGAACAGCTGAAAGCACCTGTGCCAGGTAACATCAACCCTGTGGACGGTTACTTCCTTTTTTAAAAGTTAAATAATTTATTCACTTGTTTATTCATGAATCTAAGGGATTTTCCTTAACTGCTACCTTTTTACAGATGAGCAAACAGGCTCAGAGTAGCTGGGTGATTTGCCTGGTCCACACGGCCTCCTAGAGGTAGACAAGGGAGTCACAAAGATCTCTTGCTATCTAATATCTAAATTCATGCTGGGCACCATACCGCCCACCATCACCACTCACATACACATAAATTCATCTAGAGCTCACCTCTTGGCTCTGAGAGAGGAAGCAGAATATGGAAAAGAGATAGAGTTTCAGGAACCATCATTAGATACTCAGATCACCAAGGTGTATGTGACCCCAGGGGGAACATGGGACAAATACACATGCAAACATGACCATGTGCACAGCCCGGTCACCCTGTTCACTTGCTCTGTGGTTTATCCTGCTCACCTTGACAGAGAAGATGTTTGCAGTGTGTCCTGTGTGCATGGAGAGCAGCTTCTTATGGTGCAGTGGGTCCCACACAATCGTGTGCTGGTCATCAGAACCAGAGGCCAGCAAGCTGCAAACAGAGTAAGGGGTTCTGACCTCTCCTCAAGTTTGTGGAAGGCCTCCCCTAGCCCATGTTCCCAGATAATAAGGAGTAAGGCAACACAGAGCTTGAATAACAGTGTATGTCATAGAATTTAAGGCTATCTTGTAAATATTGGATGATTCCCTTCTATTTGTCCTGAGAATTTGCTGTTATTCCTTGAACTTTGCATTAGCTTATCAAAAAAAGAGTGTTTGGATGGTCATCCAATCTTCTATCTGTCTGAGCTTCACTGTTTAACTGTGTGTTGACAATGATGGACTAGACTAAAGTATGTAGCAGAGAGCAGCAGTCTCTTTTCCCTTGGGTCCATTCTTTTCCTTAGATTTAGGAAGAGGATCCCAGCCTCCCCACTCCCTTTCTCTAGCGCCCCCTAGGTGCTCTAGCTCATACTTACTCTCCTTTCTCATTCCACTCCAGACAGTTGACACATCCTGAGTGACCCTGGGGGAGCAAATGGAAAGGGACAAGAAGAGAGCCAGTTAGAGGTTCTCACGGGGAACTCAACACCAAGAAGTGGAACTCAACAGGCAAACTAACCTTTCCATCATCAATGGGTGCATTCCAGGTGCATGCGAGTGACCGAAATTGAATTAAACTGCCTGGCATCTTACAATATATAAAGTACTTTCATTTTCATGATCTTGCTTGATACTAAACACCCCTAAGTCATAAAGGGCAGGTTTCATCGATTCCATTTTGCAGAAAAGTAAAATGAAGTTCAGGTAACAGTGAGTAATAGAAGTAAGATTCAAACAAATTTCTGTTCCTATCACTAGAAGGGACATGTCAACCATCCCTTCGAGGGAAAGCCCCTTGACCACAGAAAATCTGCCCATAGAAGCATCTGATCCAAGGGCAGCCAATTAACTAGAAGGCTGATCTTCCATTCATATGGCATATACATAATTTATTGAGCACTCACTACATGCCAGGTACTGTTCAGATGCTGGGGATACAGCAGTGTACAAATTGAAGTCCCTGATCTTTTGGAGTTAACTTCCAGTAGGTGGAGCCTGGTATACTAAGGTACATTAGGCCAGTGTCCTGAGCTTGGGGATTTGAATTAAGAAACACGGAGAAATTGAGGCAGTTAACAGATGCTGAAGTTGAAAGCGTGCAGAGAGAAATCATGGCAAAGCCAGAATTACGAGGAAACGGGACCCATGAAGAGCAGAAGGTATGCAGTAGCAGATACAAGTCTTACGAGAGAGCGAGAAAACAAGTCACTAGGCATTCCTACCTTTCTTTCTATTCCCTCCTCCTTTCTCTTTCCTAGTGACACCTTGATTTTCATTTAATTATCTCCCTGCCCAAATTAGGCTATACGTTTCAGGAAGAGTAAACCCACTGTCTCTCCGCAGTGGCGGGTTCAGAAACTTAGGCCTAAGCCAAATTGGACATGGCATTCACTTGGGCACAAAAATTGGCTCAGAAATGAGCCTGTGACCTCAATCAGATGCAAGGGAGACAGCTGCTGGGAGCTAGCTTCTGGGAAAGGAGTTTTCTCATTCTCAGGAGAGAGTCTCTGAAAGAGATGCCTTCTTCCTCCGGATGCTGGGAATACTGATGTGACATTTGGAACTGCCACCATCAGGGAAGCCAGCTTGAGAGTAAAAGTGACAGAGAGAACAGCCCAGCTCAGGGAATCATAGCAAAATGGATCCCAAGTGACCAAAGTAACCAACCCAGATGCCTCCTCTACTCCTGGACTTCCTCTTAAGTAGGCCCATTAGTTCATTACTCTTTAAGGCCGTGTGAGTTGGGTTGTTCCTTGTGGCCCAAAGCATCCTAACTGAAAACCTCCAACTAATTCACCAGATTTCAGTTCACAGGAAGTTTCTTCAAGATGCCTTTCCGTTGTGTAAATCTGGGAGGGAGGCAAACCCTTCCTGTGGCTCTAGGTCGACATGGTGTTTGCTTCACAAGACTGAGCCCTAAGCAGACAGGCTTTTGTGTATCATGTACACTGCATATCCAAGGCCAGGTACAGTCCCCGGCGCACATCTGCTTTATAAATGAACAAATAAATATAGCAGGACTAAAGGAAATAATGAGGAGATAAAACAGATTGAATTCCCTATCGGTCAGAAAACAACTTTCCTCTGCTTCTCCTTCCCTTACCCTTTGTTCAATAAAGATTGTCTGGGTTGAAACTCATTTCTTTCCAGGTTCTGTACCTCTACATGTTAGAGACACATTTACTCTGTTCAGACCTGGGGCCTCTCACTTTCTCATGGCACTTGGCTGAAACCCCACCTATGGCTTTGGTCACTCTTTCTGGGTCAGAATCGTTTCTGTCCTCAGCCCTCTCATTCTTTCACAATGCTGTAAATTACTTGTGCCTGGGGGTCGTATCTTCAGTTTGCAATTTCCCAGAGTACCAAGGGCCTTGAGACATCGCTGTTAACTGAGGGCTTACAAAGAGCTAGGGACAGTGCCAAGCACTTGTGATAGCAGAACAATGGCCCTACAGATAGCCATGTCCTGATCCTCTGGAACCTATGAACATATTAGGTGGCAAAAGGGACTTTGCAGATGCCATTAAGATTAAGGTCCTTGAGATTGGAAGATTATCCCAGAATATTCAGGTGGGCCCCAAATAATCATACAAGTCCTTTAAAATCAGAGCTTTCTTGGCTGCAGAAAATAGAGAGATGTAGGTGTGAAAGGGATTTGACCTGCTGGCTTTGGAGACGGAAAAGGGGGTCATGAGTCTAGAAATGCAGCAGCCTCTAGCACCGGGGAGCTGCAGCACAGCCCTGTCAGGACCTTACTTTCAGCCCGGTGAAACCTCTGTTAGACTTCTGATCTACAGAACTGTAAGATAATAAACCTGTGTTGTTTTAAGCCACTAAGTTTGTGATAATTTGTTATGGCAGCAATAGGAAACTAATACAGCACTCTACATCTGTTATCTTGTTTAGAAAACAGGTATCATTACTCATTTTAAGCGTAAGAAGGGTAATGTTCAGAGAGGTTAGGCAACTGGCTGTGATACTGATTTACAGTAAGAAATATATATATTTGATATTTATTTCCATTACTGGCATAAAGCTCCTAAAACCCTTGGAATTTCCTAAGTAATAAGAGTGATAAAGGTGTCTTGATATTCATAACAAACTCTGTTAAACCATAGCTGAGTTTACTAATAAATTGGCTTTTGGAAAGAACCAAAGGATGGGAGCTGGTTGCTAAGGGAATCAACCACATTATTGGAGGGTTGGAACTTTCAGCTCTATCTCCCAGACTTCCAGGGAGGTTGAACAGATAACCAATAGCCAATGGTTTAATCAATCGTGCCTGTGCAATGAATCCTCTCTAAAACCCCCCAAAGACAGGGTTCAGAGAGCTTCGGGGTTGATAAGCCCATGAGGTTGGGGAGAGTGGCATGCTCAGAGAGGGCATGGAAGCTCTGTGCTCCTTCTCACGTACCTTGCCCTATGCATCTCTTCCCTGTGGCTGTTCTTGAATTATATCTTTTTATAATAAAATAGTGCCCTAATAAGTAAAACCAGTAAGCACCTGTACTGCTGTCGGTCCATGGTGGGGAGTCTGTGGATGCGGAAGGTGGACCATATGGCCCTGGTCTACACCATTTTATTTTTTTAAAGATTTTATTTTTTAAAGTTTATTTATCTTTAGAGGGGAAGGGAAAGAGAGAGGGAGAGAAATATCAATGTATGGTTGCCTCTCATGCGTCCCCTGCTGGGAACTGGCCTGCAACCCAGGCATGTGCCCTGACTGGGAATCGAACAGCGATACTCTGGTTCACAGGCCCACGCTCAATCCACTGAGCTACACCAGCCAGGTGAGCTATGCCATTTTATATAGGGACTTGTGCATCCACAGATTTTTGTATCTGAGGGGGTCCTGAAACCAACCCCCTCCAGATACTGAGGGTAGCTAAGTCTTTGGGAAGTCAAAAGTTAAACATGAATTTTTGACTGCATGAGAGGTCAGCACCTTTAACCCCTTGTGTTGTCCAAGGGTCAACTGTATTGACAAAAATATTAACAAAGGGCTTCATAAGTTAGAACATGTGTTTGGGAAGCTACTTTACAAGAAATTGTTTAAGAGAAGTTATTTTGGCCTTGATAAATAAGGCTGGGTGAGATACAAGTACACAATTTATAATTATGTTGAAGAATACAATGGAAGAAAATATGTCTGTGACACACCAGAATTAAAATGTGGGTAAAGAGAAGGGGATAAAACCTCAAGTGTGTAAGGAATTGAGAGGAAGGACTGTTTCGAGATGGCTCCTGGAGAGGAACAGACCTCTGTGAGCCTGCCTGGGGCTCTAGAAGAGTTGGCATTCAGAACAAGGTTTGCACACCACACCCTGGGGAGACAAAGTGCAACAGAGGAAGACCCTGCAATAAAAGCCCTGAATCTCATTTAAGTTCCAAATTCCAACCTAACTCTTAGTTCCTGCTTAACTTTATTTAATATTCATAATAATTACTGCATATTATTAGTCCCTGTACTTTGCTAGGTAGACTAGTGTACAGGGGGAGAAGGAGGCAAAGAGAAGCATTTTATCATTGTAGGTGCGTAACGATGATAAAAAGCAAATGGACTTTTAGGTGGTTTTATTACTACTTTTAAACTCTTTACAGACTATGTACCCCAGGATAGTCCGCACTGTGCCCATCTTAGTGTTCCACTGTTAGATAGAATACTAGATATTAATTTATATGATCTATCACTCCCTTTTTATAAGTAAAATTAAGTCTCAGATAATAAATAACTTAACCGAGGTCACACAAATGCTAAGTATCAGAGGCCAGATGGGAACCCAGGTTGACGGGACTCCAAAGTCTTCAGATATGTTGGACTACATCAAACATCACCCTATTTCAACTTGTATTAAAAAGAGATCTCATCGCTACCAACACCTTAGAGAACTGTTTGGTAGTTTTATATAAAGTTAAGCTGGTATTTACCCTATGACTCAGTAATTCTATTCCTAGGTGTTTATTTGAGGGAAATGAAAACATTTGCCCATACAAAAACTGATTTAAAAATATCCTTAGATACCTTATTTTTAAAGCCCCAAACTGTAAATAACCCAAATGGTCATCAACATGAGAACATATAAACAAAACGTAGTACATCCATACAGTGAACCACTACTCATCAATAAAAGGGAACAAACAAGCCCTGGCTGGTGTAGCTCAGTGGACTGAGAACAGGCTGTGAACCAAAGGGTCACCAGTTCGATTCCCAGTCAGGGCACATGCCTGGGTTGCAGGCCAGTTCCCAGTAGGGGACACATGAGAGGCAACCACACATTGATGTTTCTCTCCCTCTCTTTCTCCTTCCCTTCCCCTCTCTCTGAAAATGAATAAATAAAATATTTTAAAAAAGGACGAACTATAGATATATGCAACAACAGAGATGAAACTCAAAAAACATGCTAAGCAAAAAAACCCAAACACACAAAAATATACAGTATAGAATTCTATTTACATGAAGTGTAAGAACAGACAAAACTAATCTACGGAGACAGAAGCCAAAAAAGTGGTCACTGTGAGGTGGAAAGGTTGACTGAAAGGCACCATAGACCCTGCTAGGGAGATGGAGGTATGTTCTGTCTTGTTGTGGGTGGTAGTTACACAAGTGTCAAAACTCATCCAGCTCATTTATTTGAGACGTGTGTGTACTTTATTTTTATGTAAATCACATCTCAATAAAGAGGGAAAAGGCAGTAACAATAGCAATAGGAGTAGCTAACACATACTAATAAGCACTTTCTCACCATGTGCAGGGACAACACCGTGTCCTTTATACGTGCTTTTGGTCAATCTTTACAACTACTCTGTGACCGAGGCACCATTACTGCTCTCATTTTTCAGATAAGGAAAGGTGAATATCCTACTGTGTAAACAGTATAGCCAGAATGCGAACCCATGTCTGATAGATTCTAGAGCTTGGCTCTTAACCATGATGTCATACCCTACCTTTTTAAATTCTGGGCTGTCTCTATTAAAATTTACATCCCTGCTATGTGCCTGCCAGTATTCTCCTGGGCTCAGAGAGTGAGTGTGTCAGAGAGACACGTCTCCAGTCCATACAGAACCGATGTGGTTCTGCTTTCTCCTCCTCTTCTCCAAACCTGTAACATTAGCCTTTCCCCCATTCATTATCATCTCCTCACTTCAAATGGCTATAGAATATTCCTCCAAAGGTTAAACCGTATTTATTTTTACCTTAGTGTTGTACAAAATTTTGGTGAGTTGCCGTGTTTTAAAAGTCCAGTAGGAATAAAACATTTATAGGTGACTGAGTGGCCCAGACTGGGCACACTGTCATGGTTTTTTGCTTTTGACTGGAAATACATAAAATCTGTGTTGTAACATTAGGTATATCCCATTCTATTCAGGAGCTCAGATGGGTAGTTATGGTATGGAAAAGTGTATTAAAATGGGAAACATGAATAAACATGATTTACTAGATAATAATCTGTCAAAATGCGGGATCCAATCCTTTACCCAGTGAGGACAGGGGTAAAATTACAAGTCATTCTTGCTAGGGGAAAAAGGTGGGACCCACTGCATTAAAGGAATAAAAAAAGAGAAGCAAAGAGCTCAGAAGTCTGCAAGTCAATGTGTATCCTGGTATAACCAAAGGCACTTCTTACAGGAGGAAGCTGAGAACATGAGGCTGGTCCACGAGAGGCGGAACTGTGAAGTGAAAAGAGCTGTCTGGTTCAGCTCCAGCTTGGCCTCTTCCTAGGTCTGTGGGAGGTCACTTAAGATTACCAGAGGTTCAGATGTTTCATTTGGAAATAGGGACGGTGATATTGTCAACCAGACAAGATCGCTGCGAAGATCAAATGATGTAATATGTGCAAGGGGGCCAGCACACTTTGGCAAATACTGGCTCCCTGGAACTAGTCCTCAGGATCTTCTTTTGCTAGTATGTGTGTGTTCTTCTAGATCCCACTCTCAAAGAACCCTCCCATGTGGCTAGGGTAGTCACAAACGATACACATCTTGAACAAATGTATTCCTTCCTATTTACTTACTTTTTCAAAAGGGTTATTTTTGCAGCTATTAAATTGCTTTTCTAAGTTCTGACTAAACAGATAATTCATTTATTCAATACCCATTATGTATGAGGTTCTGGGAGAAAAGCAAATAAACAGTAGAATAAACAAGGACAGGTCCGTGTCTATGGCAACACAAGACAAAGTTCTACCGTAACAGAGGAAGGAGAGAGGTATTCTAGAAGACAGAGATGTCAGGCTTTAGGAACAAACTTAAAGGACCTTTGAGGACATTGTCTGGCTGGCAGACCAAGTCTGTGACCCAGTTTGCACACATGTAAGTACCCTCTCTTAATTGCAACCCAATCATATACATATTTAACTTCCCACTGACTTCAGACCTAAACCCTTGTATAATGAAGTTCTACCTAAAAGGTCAATGTCAAAGAGCATGAGAGAGATGTTCAGTAGAGCCTCCAAAAGAAATGCTGCCCAGGGAAGATAGGGAACAGATTGCTGTGTGCTTCTTTATAACTCCCTAACAGTGTGAATATGAGTCTGAGCAAGACTAGATAAAAATCCTGAAAGCATTAATTGAGTACCCACTTAGCACTTGCTAAGCTTTCATATGCATCAAGTCACTTAAACTTCACAACACATGCTTTCTACATGTGTTAAGATTATGTAGGTACATTATTAAAACAGAGTGGAGAGTCCTGAAAGCAAACAAGACTTGTGAGAATTCTTCATCTGCCCTCTATTCACTTAAGGATCTGATACTTATCATAAAGCCAGATGGATCTAAATATCCTGACATCTCTGTAAAATCTTTCCTTTTGTTGCTTCTTTAACTTACCTCAATGGTTTCTCAAATTTATTGTTCGTAAGAATTACTACCTGAAATTTAGCTTACTATGTGTCAGGCCCTGTCCTCTTCACATAATTACCCTGGAAAATCTGTTAAATTGTCCATAAAGTACAGTAAATGTGGTTTCATGTGTACAAGCTATGTTTCCCTGAGCAAGTTCTTTAACATCTCTGTGCTTTAGGTTCTATATCTGTGAAGAAAGAGATGACATATATCACCTCATAGGGTGGTTGTGGAAAATGAATCAATATTTGCAAAGCACTTCAGTCACTTTGATTGCTGAATGGCAGAACTAGAAACCAAACCCAAATCTGTTCTTTCCATTGCACCATAATAATTCAAGATTTAAAGCAAAGCCTGGTGTGAACTGAGATTGCTGGGGAAGAAAAAATCCTAAAAGTGATAAAAAAAAAGGGGGGGGCGATTTAAAACATATTTCAACTTCTATGTTTTACCTAAAAATCTTAGTGGGGCAAGTCAATAACCATAATTCATGTTTGAAAGTATTTCCTTACACTGAGCCTATATCTGCTATCCATCCTTGAGAAGTCTATTTATTCATCCAACCTTTTCGCTGAGCAACTACTATATGCTAGACACTTATGCATGCAAAGCTATCATGGTAAATAGGACACAGAACATGTGAATCAGTATGAGTTCAGAAAGAAAATAAACCATAATAACGGGATACAGTTTTGACACCGTGGTCAGGAAAAGCCATTCTGATGAAGGATCTTTGAAATAAAATTTAAATACTGAGAAAGAGCAAGTGATGAATATCATTAGGAAAAGCATGCCAAGGATAGGGAAGAAGAAGTACAAGGTACAGATATGCTTGGTATGCTGGAGAGACAGAATGAAGGCCACTGTGGCTAGAGCATAGGGGTAAAGGGGAAAGACTAAGTAAGGCAACATGAGCTCAGGGAGGTGAGACCAGATCCTTAGGGTGTCTTGCAGGCCATAGCAAGAAGCTTTATAAGGCCAGGAATTGTGTTGGTCTTATTCATTACTGTACTTATCTCCCAGAGTCTAGAATATTGTTGGCATATTGTAGGCACTCAGCAATTACTTGGACGTAAAACTGAATTAATGAATGACTCCTAGTTCTGCCCTCTGGTGCTTCAGAGCATGAATTTACTCCATCATCTAAAGCAGAGGTTGGCACTTTTCTGTAAAGAGACAGTAAATATTTTAGGCTTTGCAGGCCACATGGACTCTTTACAATCACTCAATTCTGCTCCTGAATCATTAAGACAGCCATAGACAATTCATTAATGAGTGTGGCTATGTTCCAATAAAATTTTATTTATAAAAGTAGGTGGCAGGCCCTGGCTGGTATAGCTCAGTGGATTGAGCGCGGGCCTGTGAACCAAAGGATCGTGGTTCGATTCCCAGTCAGGGCACATGCCTGGGTTGTAGGCCAGTTCCCAGGAGGGGATGCAGGAGAAGCAACCATATATTGATATTTCTCTCCCTCTCTCCTTCCCTTCCCCTCTAAAGATAAATAAATAAAATGTTAAAAAAAGTTTTTTAAAAGTAGGTGGCAATTCTTTCAACCTAATCTCTACCAAAATCCCATCTGCTTTCTCTGCAGAAATCCACAAACTGACCCTAAAACTCATGTGTAAATGCAAGGGACCAGTATAGCCAAAAAAACCCTGAAAAAGAAAAACAAAGTTGGAAGACTCAGAATTCCCAATTTCAAAACTTCCTACTAAAAACAGCATTGTGCCAATATAAGGACAAACATTTAGATAAATGGAATAAAGTCAAGAGCTCATAAGCAGATCCTTACATTTATGGTCAATTGATCTCCAACAAGACTGCCAAGACAATTCAATGGGAGGAGAAACAGTCTTCTGAACAAATGGTTCTGGGACAGCTGGTTATCCACATACAGAAGAATGAAGTACTGATTCATGTTACATCATGGATCTTAAAAACATTATACCAACCCCGGCTGGTGAGGCTCCGTGGATTGAGTGTGGGCCTGTGAACCAAACAATCATGGTTCAATTCCCAGTCAGGGCACATGCCTGGGTTGCAGGCCAGTTCCCGGCAGGGGACACAAGAGACGCAACCATACGTTGATATTTCTTTCCCTTTCTCCTTCCCTTCCCCTCTAAAGATAAATATATAAATTCTTTAAAAAAAAAAGAGGCCGACAGTTATGACCAGTGTGGCTCAGTTGGTTGGGCATCATCCCACAGAGCAAAAGGTCACTTTGATTCCCAATCAGGGCACACGCCCGGGTTCTGGGTTGTCTTGGGATGGGGTATGTACAGATGGGGTATGGGGCAACCAATTGATATTTTCTTCTCAAATCAATGTTTCCTCCCTCTCATTCTCCCTCCCTTCCCCTCTTTCTAAAAATAAATTTTAAAAAAATCTAAAAAAATAAAATAAAATAAAAGAAGCCAACAAACAGGTGTCAGGCTGGATTTGGTCTGCAGGCCATAATTTGATTCCTGCTTTAAAGGACAGTCGTTTAAATTTCTCACAACGTCAGATCTCCACTCTATCTTTTTCTTTGAGGATGACTATTTAATAAACTTGGTATCTGATTTACTTCTCTAATATTGTAAAAAAATCTTTGTTAGAATCAGGTTATGCAATATCTGTAGGTTACACTGGCAAACTTCCCTGGTCTACCAACTATATTAAAAAAACATAAGCCAATCCACTCTGATATGACTTGTTTCCAGTGAACTTTCATTCAAATTATATTATAAACTAAGGCAATCAAGTCAGACTGAGAAGGTTAGATATATAATGTTTGCATCTTGTTTAAGGAAAATATTAAGAAGACATAAGGCAAGAGAATAAATTTACCAAGCTAAGAACTGTTTGTTAAGCCCTTTAAAAAAGTAGATGCACGATTAAAGTAAAAAGAATATGAACTATGGAGCCAGACAGGCCTGATAAAAGTATTAATTTTCTACCATTTATGTACCCCTGGAAATGCTCTGTTTTAACTCTCCTTATTTGAAAAGTGAGGTTCTTTTCCTCACAGTAGAGTGGGAAGAAAGCCTAGGGTAGAGCCATAAAGAACACCAACACAAGGGCCAGGTGGACAAAGAAAATGCAAAGGTGTCAGGAAATTAACTAGAGGTGTTGAAAGGAAAACAGAGAGGATGGTGCCTCAGAACCCAGATGAAGAGCGTTTCACTAGGAAGTGCCCAGTATTACCAAATACTTTGGGTCAAGCAAGATAAGGACTAAGAAGTGTCCACTGATTTAGGGCAAGAGCCCTTTTTGTGGTGTGTGGTGTAGATAAGTAGAAGTGGGCTGAGGAATTGCAGTCATGTGCCACATAAATGTTACAGTTGATGATAAACCACATATATGACCGTAATATATCATATGGCCTCCGTGTGTAGCGGGCTGTATGATCTAGGTTTGTGTAAGCACACTCTAAGATGTTGCACAATGACAGAATCACCTAATGACACATTTCTCAGAATGTATCCCTGTCATTAAGCAGCGTATGACTGTCCTGGGAAGTAAGGAAGTGAAAACACTAAGTATAAACTATTCTCTCAGTTTGGCTGTGAAGGGGTAGAGAAATGGAAGACTCTAGCTAGATGTGGATTTGACAGAAAGGAAGGATTTTCTTAATCCTAAGGGGAAAGAATCAGTAGAGAAAGGGAAAGGTAAAGATACAGGAAAGCTGAAAGGTCATCTGGGGCTGGGCCTGGGCCTGTGGCAGATGACCGATGCAGGACAAATGACAAATACGTCATTTGGGGATGCAGGACAAATATGACTGCAACGATGAATCACGGAGTCTTAGGAGAGCAGGAAAGGAAGTAGAGGTACAAGACAGCATGTAGGAAGGGCAGAGAGGTGTTGACTGGACTCAGAAGACTTATTGAGGACAAAGAATCATTGAAGAATGATAGATATACGCACTCTTTATTCACCTACAGATATATCTTGGAAATCACTTGTATCAGTTCATAGAGTTTTTTTTTTCACAGCTGCATAGCACTTTATTGTGTAGATGAACCAAGATTTATTCAATGAATTTCCCATTTATTCAATGAATTTCCATTTATTCAATGAATTTCCAATTTTCCATGGATTCTTAAGAGTTGTTTCTAACAGTCTGTGATTACATCAATACCATAATGAGTAACCTTGTGCATATGTATTTTATTATTGCTGTATCTTCAGGGTAAAACCTAGAGGTAGAAGTGCTGGCCAAAGACTAAATGTATATGTGGTTTTGTTAGATATTGCCAAATTTCCGTCTGTGGGAGTTGCACCATTTTGCCTTCCAGAAGCAGTGCAAGAGTGTCTGTTTCTCCACAACACACCACCAGCTTAAGCGTTTGAAATTTTTAAAAAGATTGTGTGTGGTTAAGCTTTTGAAATTTTAAAAAAGATTTTATTATTTATTTATTATTATTTTTAAAAGATTTTATTTATTTTTAGACAGAGGGGAAGGGAGGGAGAAAGAGAGGGAGAGAGACGTCAACCCATGGCCACTTCTCGTGTGCTGTCCCCCAGTGGGGACCTGGCCTGAAACCCAGGCGTGTGACCTAGACCGGGAACCGGGAACCGAACCTGCAACCCCAGTTCGCAGGCTGGCACCCAACCACTGAGCCACACCAGCCAGAGCAGCTTTTGAATTTTTAATCATTCTGACATGAAAAATGGCATCTCAACATAGTTTTTGAAGTTACATTTCTCTTATGAGTGAAATATCTTTTCCATACGTTAAAGGCTATTTTAATATATTTTTTGGTCAACTTTGGTGTAACAAAGGAGGGAAAAAGAGAATTTATATATGTACCTGCATATTTTTGCAAACATAAGCACAGAATGGATAAGTAGAAACTAATGGAGTTGGTCACCTCTAGGGGGTGGAAGGTACAGAGTGAAGGGTAGAGAAAGGAAAGTAACCCTTCTCTGGACCTTTTTGTAGAGTTTTTACTTTTAGGACAAAGTTGAGGTTTTGTACATTCAAAAGGTAAAATTAAATCAACAAAGATGGGGAGGAGATGCCAACCAACCCAAGTAATTTTTGAACATAGTATTTGGACTAGATATATCTTTTTCAACTGTATATATTTTAAAGAAAAAATAAACTTTAAGGAAATCTTGAACTCTAGTTAGTGGATCTGTCATTTGCAGTGACACTGCTGTGCAATTCTGTTAATTATTTTGTGTATTTGTAAAATTGAGCAAATGAGTAACTGTATCAGTGTTGTTGGGATAATTTGTCAATGTGAATATATAATAAATATTTATAATACTGATATAATAGATATATCATTGTTGTCACCTTCTCACTGTAGAAAAAGGAAATTCAAATGTGGAATAGGACCCTGGCTTGTGTGGCTCAGTGGACTGAATGCTGGCCTGTGAACCAAAAGGTTGCTGGTTCAATTCTAGGTCAGGGCACATGCCTGGGTTGCTGGGCCAGGTCCCCAGCTGGGGGCATGTGAGAGACAACTGATCAATGTATCTCTCCTGCATCAATGTTTCTCTCTCTCTCTGTCTCCCTCCATTCCCCTCTCACTAAAAGTAAATAAGAAGATATCACTTAAAAAAAAAAAAACAAACAAATATGGAATAGGGAAAGGCAAAGAACTCTGAGCATACAGATATCAGAATAAGCAATATCAGTATGAACTTTATAAATAAATATATATATTTATTGCCAGCTCTGTCCTCTGAAAGGGTCCAGAAGCAATGATACCTCAGTAGCTATGAGCTATCTAGATACCATTCCCCACTAAAAAACATTTCCCACTAAAAAGAACCAGGAATCCTTGGAGAAATAACTGACTTGAGGTCTGGGACAGGAAGTGAGCCTACAACACCTTGTGCATAAGGTAAACAGAAATATACAAAAAAAAAAAAAAAGAAACATATAGAAAGGACACAGGAGCCAACTTGAAAGGCATGCTACTGGCCAAGCCCATGAGCAACAGGATAATGAATTAAAACCCACTAAATAAAAAATAGAGATTGCACTAGGGTAGAGGTGGGGAGAAAAGCACTTCATTCTAGTAAATTGCCAATCACTAAATGAAGAAATCATAGAGTTGGAAAATCACCATTTTATAACCATTACATCACATCATACCAGTAATTGATGCAGGCAAGAATAATCAATGAGTGCCCTGATCGGTGGGTGTCATCTTGCAAAGTGAAAGGTTGCAGGTTCAATTCCCAGTGAGGGTACATGCCTGGTTTGTGGGTTTGATCCCCAGACAGGGAGCATACAAAAGGCAACCAATCGATGTTTCTCTCTCATATCTATGTTTTTTCCCTTCTCCTTTTCCCCACCTCCTCTAAAAATAAATAAAATATTTTTAAAAAATCAATGAGTGATTTAAACCACTGGGTGGAAATTTGATGGAGGACAAGATATTTGCACAGTGCAACAGTATTTCCTCACAGCTAAAGGAAAAATAGCAACACTGTAGTGGATAAACCTGGTAGCTATCACCTTAACCCAGACAGACAGACATCATATGCCACCTGATACTGCGCACTGAGGATGACACAGGGTCACTTAGGTAGTATTTCTGTCAAAATGCATTACCTGAAACTAATCATGAGGAAATAATCAGATGACCCCAAACTGAGAGACATTTCACAACAGTGATTACAGTCTTCAGAAATGTCAGTGTCATTAAAAAAAAAAGTTGAGATCTGTTCCAGATGAAATGAGAGTGAAAAGAAAATAACAACTAAATGCAGTGTGTGATCCTGGATTGAATCTTGAATCAGCAAAATCTAGGAGATATTATTGAAATAGTGGGTAAAATTTGAATATGGACTGTGTATTAAGTAATAGTGTTTATGAGTATCAAAATTCCTGATTTTCATTAATGTGTTCTGGTTAAATTTTTTAAAATGACCTTGTTCTTAGAAATACATATTGGTATAGTTAAGTATGTACAGGCCTCAAGTCTGTAAGTTACTCTCAAATGGTCCAGGAGAAAAGTGCATCTGTGTGTGTGTGTGCTGGGGGAGGGGTGGAGACGGGGAGAGGGCAAACACGGCAATGTTAACTGCAGTGAATTCGAGGAAAGGTTCATATGAGTGTTTTTGTACTATTCTTGCACATTTCTTATATGTTTGAAATTGTCTCAAAATAGAAAGTTAAACATATTAAGAAAATATAAAGAACTGTTATAGTGGCAGCAATTGAGTAAAAGAGCCAGAGGGAGGTCAAGATTTGAGGATTGAAATTTAGTATTAATTAGGATTAATTCTAAGATGTTCTGGTATGTAGCTCAAATTACTTCTCTGTATTTCTTGGACATCTTTGCTGAGTGCTCCATGTCACCCTATAGTTGTATGTGCCAGCTCGTTTTGTCTCAGTGCGTTTTATTGTCATAACTGGACAGGAACCAAATGTCCTGGAGTTCCAGTCTGTGGCCTGCAGTACTCACTTATTGGGGGGATATCTGCTTTCATTTTTGGTTGCATCACTAGGATCTTTAAAATCTACCTTGAAGTCCTGATCACACTGTGATTCATTCTATTTCCTTCACTTGTGGGATTTCTTGGCACGCTACGCACTCCCCAAAGGCAATCACAACTCACTTTTATTGCTCCCATCTGTGTGCTGCTCGGTGTCCCCAAACCAGCACCCCCAGTATGTACCTCTGTCCTAAGTGCAGACCCAGGAATGGCAACTACTTATCAAGACAACGCTGATGGCACATGGCCTACAGTGCCAGAACACCCACAGTCATTTCCCCCACAAACCTATTCCTTCTCCAGCGTGCCCCAGCTCAGTGAACCACACTACCATTTTCCCTGCTGCTCAAGCCAGAAACTTCTCTTCTCCTACTTACTATATTGGGTCACCAAAAATTCTGTTAATTCTACCTCTTAAATGTCTTTAAGATTCACTGACTTCTTTCCATCCAAATTACCACTATTTTAGTTCAGGTGACCCCATCACCTCTTCCTGAATCATTGCCATGTTCTCTTAATGGGTCTGGCTGGCTCAGTTTAGGCTGTGGCAACCTTCATTTTAAAGCCAAGATTAATTTTTTTTTAAAGCTTAACTCTGAGAATATTGCTCCCATGGTAAAAACCATTCAATGGCTCTCCACTGCCCTTAGGATGAAGTCCATAGTCTGAAACATAGCTTACGAAATCCTTTACTGTGGACAGCCCACCAGTACTCACTTCACTAACCTCATCTGTCATCCTTCTTCCACTTGTATTCTGTGACCATCTATCCTTTTATTTTCTTAAAGAATAATCTTTTTTAGATTTTTTATTTGTATTTATTTATTTTTAGAGAGAGGGGAAGGGAGGGAGAAAGAGAGGGAGAAGAACATCAATGTGTGGTTGCCTCTCATGTGGTCCCCACTGGAGACTTGATCCCTAAACCCAGGCATGCGCCCTGACTGGGAATTGAATCAGCGACCCTTTGGTTCGAAGCCTGAGCTCAATCCACTGAGCTGTGCCAAACAGGGCCATCTGTTCTTTTAAACTGAATATCCTCTATTCTCTCTTGCATCAATCACTCAGATGCTTTTTCCTCAGCCTACAACTTCTCTATGCTTGCTCCCATATGTAGCTAGCTCCTCCCATCCATCTTTCAAGTATCAACCTTGACTACATTCATCTTCAAAAGCGGAGCTAAGATCTCTCCAGCCCATCCTAATTAGAACCATATGGGTCCTTGCTGGGGTGTCTCCGTTGGTTGAACGTCGTCCCAAAAGGCAAAAGGTCCCCCGTTTGATTCCTGGTCAGGACACATGCCTGGCTTGTGGGCCAGGACTCTGGCTGCGGGCGTGTGAGAGGCAACCAGTCAACGTATCTCTCACACATTGTTTCTCTCCCTCCCTTCCCCTCTCTCTAAAAGTAAATAAATAAAATCTTTAAAAATTAGAACCATATGAATGTTTACCTAATTAAAAGTAAGGGTCTAACAGTCAGATGCCAAGTTAAAGAAAAATTGTTTAAGAGGTATCACTCATGTCGTCCATCCAAACATCCAGGTCAAAGAAGATAAAAAGTCTGTCTGATTCAGGTGCAATGAGCAGTTTTGGATCACAATTTAGTTTAAACATGTAAACTGCCAAGACTTCAAAATACCAAGGACAATTTCTTAATATAAACGAGAGAAGAATGCATGGGACTGATATACTTCTTGATTTAGCGCTTCCTTAGGAAGAAAGAGCTAGGAACCAAATAATTAAAGACCAAAAGGTGAATGGAAACTGGTCATACAAAAACTGGTGGGTAGAAAGCCAGAAGACAGCAACTGTCAGGAAAGAAGTATGAAAATTAAAGAATATTAGCTCAGGAAAGTAGTTTTTCAGAGGTTTAGGTAACTAGTAGGATGAATAAATGGAAATAATATATAAAAATGAAATTATTCAAATTAACGTGGATGCTTTTTAAATAGACACTTCTGTAGGTACAAATTCTACTAATATACAGAAAAGGTAAGATACCAGTGACTGGCTAAACTCTGAAATTTAAAGTAACTCAAAATGAAAGCTAGAAAGTCAAAAAGTAAAAACCATGAGAGATTATTAAGATGGAAGGTAAAGAAATAGTATTATTGAATAGGGATGAAGTTAAGAAAGGTAACTCTCATACAGAAAGTCAAAAAAGCCAACCAGCCCTGGCTAGTGTAGCTCAGTGGATTGGGTATCAGCCTGAGAAACAAAGGGTCACAGGTTCAATTCCCAGTTAGGACACATGCCTGGATTGTAGGCCAGGTCCCAACGGATCAATGTATCTCTCACACATTGATGTTTCTCTCCCTCCCTTCCCCTCTCTCTAAATAAGTAAATAAATAAAATCCTTTAAAAAAATCCTTTTAAAATAAGCCAACCAAACCAATAGGTTTTTAGCGAGCATCTACTAAATGTTCGATACTATATCTCATGAGTTCTCTTCAAGTTTCCTTTTGCATTTTTCAAAAGCATGCATAGTAGTAAATTAGGAAATCTAGGAAAAAAGTTTCCCCTGGATAATGAAGAAAAAAGCATGATCAATAACCACAAACAGGCAGGAGATTTATCATTGACTTGACCTCTTCTATTCCCACCCCACCCCCCATTAATCACCTCTTCTTAATGCCAAAAAACTGACCACTGCTTAGCAACACGGGGTCCACATGTGACAATGGGTTAAAAATAAACAGGGAAGAGAGTGGCTGTAAAGTATTTTTAAATGATAGATGACATCAAATCAGCATCAGAGGACTGGGATCTTAGAAAACTTTAAAAGTGCTATATAAATAGCAAGAATAATAGCAGCTAATATTTGGATGCTATATACCATAAATTTTATATTATCCTGGGCACTGTGCTAAATACTTTCCATAAATTAACTTATTTCTTTCTCCTCATAAACCTGAAAGACAAACAGAATACAAATACAGTATTTAATTTTAGAGATGAGAAAATGGGTACTTAGAAGTTAAAAGACTTATAATGGCATTTTTATTACTGCTTAAAGGGAGTCACAAACTGGTATCCTCTCCATCCTCAAACTAAGAAAGAGGGAAATAAAATAGCCTTTTGAGAATTAAGATTGCAAAAATCAGTACAGTTGAGATTTCCCTCTTCCTTAGTTTCCACACCATGTTCTCCTCAAGTTCTCCTATCTCTATGCCTATTCTTTCTGTCTCCTGTGGGTTGAGGAAGAGAAGAAATAGGTAAAATAGGCAATCTCTCAAAATGTTCAAACAGCTTGGTTCTTGTTCCTGGACCCTCTTCTCTCTCCTCCTACTTTCTCCCCAAGTAATATTGTCCAGTCATCCCATTTCACAGCTCTATAGACCAGCAGTTCTCAAACTTTTTGGTCTAAGACCCCTTTACATTATTAAAAATTATTGAGGCCCTAGCCAGGTGGCTCAGTTGCTTGGAGCATCGTCCCATGCACCAGAGGGTTGCAATTTTGATCCCTGGCCAGGGCACATGCCTGCATTACGAGCTCAATCCCTGATCAGGATCCTTGCTGAAGGCGGCCAATTGATGTTTCCCTCTCAGATGGGTGTTTTCCTCTCTCTCTCCTTTCCTCTCTCTCTGGGATCAGTGAGCATATCCTAGGGTGAGGGTTTGTATTTTTGCAAAATCCCTTTCCACTTAAAAAATTACTGAAGATCCCCCCAAAACTTTTATTTATATGGATTATATCTATTGATATTTACCATATTAGAAATGAAAACTGAAATATTTCATATTATTAATTTTATTTAAACTACTAATAAAACAGTTAACACATTTTAAATGAAAAGTAACTATATCCTCCAAGAAAAAAAAATTTAGTAAGAAGACTGGAATTGCTTTACATTTTGCAAAACTCTTTAATGTCTAGTTTAGTGGAAGATAACTGGGTTCTCATATCTACTTTTGTATTCAGTCTATTGCAATATGTTATTTTCATTGAGATATATAAAGAAAATCCAGCCTCACAAAGGTAAGTAGTTGGAATAGGGAAGGGTATTTCAACAGCCTTTTCAGAAAACTGGAGATATCTTTCTTTAATACTATATCAAAACTTCGTGAGTAATAGTTTCTTTTTTAGATTTTATTTATATATTTATGTATTTATTTGAGAAAGGTAATGAGAAAGACAAAGAGAGGGAGAGAATGTGCAAGAAAACATCGACTGGTTACCTCTCGCAGGCCCCCAACTGGGGATCTGGGCCATAAACCAGGCATGTGCCCTGACTGGGAATCAAACCCATGACCTTTCATTTTGCAGGCTGGTGCTCAACCTACTGAGCCACCCCAGCCAGGGCAGTAATGTTTTCTTAAAGTTACAATGTGGAATCTGAAACCACATAAATGAACTATTGTTACGTTGCTACATTAAAACACATTGGTCTGTTTTGCATTATGTACGGGTCCTTCAGGTGTGTGGTTTTGTTACATCATACATTGGTCATTTTCGAAACAGTGACTCATGGCTGGCTCTTGCTCTCTCTTGAGTATGCCTGCATCCTTTACCCCTCTTCCAGAAGCATACTTTCCTCTCATTCTCTAAGCTTCAAGTGCCCTTTTTTTTGCCTCTGTAACTTGTTTTCTGAGCCCATGCATCCCAGATGGCTCACTTAATCTATCTGTGAGTTCCTAAATAAACTTTCTCTATGATTTGAAAAACAAAAACAAAAACAAAACCCAAAAAAGTGACTCACTCCAAATGTTAACATTCATTATACAGTACTGTTGACATTTATTAATATCACCACAGCTCTCATCAAGAAAGTCTCTTAAGCACTGAGTATCTATCAAGCTTATGGTGGCAGATACACATTTTCATATATATAAACTTAAAAGCTCAAATATTATACTTGGCAACAAGTACAGTCAGTTGGGTTTTTTTTTTGAAGTGACAGCTCATTTAATTTATTCTTAAGAAAATGTCTGTCAAACACCCACATTTGAATAACCATAGTTTTCATCTACTATTCTTTCAGGTGGCTAGTTGTGCTTGCAACTCAAAAAATTGCACAAGTGCTTTTCCTCAAGACAGCCATCATAGTTCAACATGCAGCAGCATGACTTTAAGGGTGAATCCTATCCCATAATAGAGAATACTAAAGAGAGATGTACTTAAGGACTGAAATTTAATAAAATTTATAATTTTTAAGTTTTGCTTCACATCAAGAACACTTTAAGTAAAATGGTTCTTTTTTTTTGTTGTATGGGGTAAAGAATTCAATGACAGTTTGATGCTATGTCTTAGTACTACTATGATAGCAGTTTGAGCCCATGGATTCCTTTGGAAGAGTCATGGGGATTCCCCAGGGGTCTGCAGACCACACTCTGAGAACTGCTATTATAGACTATCTGTATGTCAATGATCCTCCATTTTTATCCCAGTCATTGCCTTTCTCCTGATCCCTGACCTCCTGTACCCTGTAACAAAGACAGATGTCTTTATTTGCATCAAAGGTCAAGCCCCCTGCTTAAACTGAATCCCATCCCCACCAGTCTTCCCCAGGACTTTGTTCCTTCACTTATTCTGCTCTTTCCCTGTATCAGCAATCCCTTCCTCTCTCATCGACATACAAACATGCTCTAGCATTTCTTCCCATTCTTAACAAATCCCTCCTTTAGGGGATTCCACTGACTCTTCCAGCTACTACCCCATTTCTTTCTTTTTTTTAAAGTTTATTTTATTGATTGTGCTATTACAGTTGTCCCAATTTTTTTCTCCTTTGCCCACTTCACCTGGGCCTTCCGCTTTCCTCCAGCAATCACCCATTTAGTTCACGTCCATGGGTTGTACACAGAAGTTCTTTGGCTTCTCCATTT
This sequence comes from Artibeus jamaicensis, assembly GCF_021234435.1. Classification (NCBI taxonomy): domain Eukaryota; kingdom Metazoa; phylum Chordata; class Mammalia; order Chiroptera; family Phyllostomidae; genus Artibeus; species Artibeus jamaicensis. The sequence continues at coordinate 14,794,941 of NW_026522057.1, forward strand.
CCTGTACTATTCTTAACATCCCTCCATCTATTTTGTACCTACCAATTATGTTACTTAATCCCTGTACCTTTTCCCCATTCTCCCCCCTCCCTGTGCCCACTGATAACCCTCCATGTCACCTCCAATTACATGATTTTGTTCCTGTTCTACTTGTTTGCCTAGTTTTTGTTTAGATTCAGTTGTTGATAGTTGTCATTTTACTGTTCATAGTTTTGATCTTCTTCTTTTTCTTAAATAAGTCCCTTTAACATTTCATATAATATAAGGGCCAGGTGATGATGAACTGCTTTAGCTTTACCTTGTCTGGGAAGCACTTTATCTGCCCTTCAATTCCAAATGATAGCTTTGCTGGATAGAGTAATCTTGATTGTAGGTCCTTGCTTTTCATCACTTTGAGTACTTCTTGCCAGCCCCTTCTTTACCTGCAAAGTTTCTTTTAAGAAAACAGCTAACAGTCTTATGAAAACTCCTTTATAGGCAGCTCTGTCCTTTTCCCTTGCTGCTTTTAAGATTTTCTCTTTAACATTTTTAATTATGATGTGTGCTGGTGTTGCCTTCTCTGGGTCCAACTTGTTTGGGACTCTGTGCTTCCTGGATTTGTATGTCTATTTCCTTTGCCAGATTGGGGAAGTTTTCTTTCATTATTTTTTCAAATAAGTTTTCAATGTCTTGCTCTTCCTCTTCTCCTTCTAGCATCCCTATGATTCAGATGTTGGCACATTTGGAGGTATGAAGTCTTCTTAATCTCTCCTCATTTTTCTGAATTCTTGTTTCTTCATTCTGTACTGGTTGACTATTTCTTCCTTATGCTCAAACCATTGATTTGAACCCCAGCTCCCTTCCCTTCACTGTGGGTTCCTTGTGAGTTTTTCTTTATTTCATTTAGTGTAGCCTTCATTTTTTCCCTTTTGTGTTTGCCATACTCACTGAGACCTCTAAGCATCCTTATCACCAGTATTTTTAACACTGCATCTGACAGGTTGGCTATCTCCACTTCACTTAGCTCCTTTTATGGAGTCTTGTTCTGTTCTTTCATTTGGGCCGTATTTCTTTGTCTCCTCAGTTGGGCAGCCTCCCTATGTTTGTTTCTGTGTATTGGGTAGAGCTGCTTTGACTCTGTCAAGGTATACCTGTTACACTGTAAGGGGCAGAGTCTTAGGTATTTCAACAGATGGTGCTGTGTGGAGGGGAGGGGTCTGAGAAGGGATAGTGCTGATTGCTCAGCTTTCTCTCCATTTCCAGTCACTTTTCCACTTCCCATATATGACTGGTACCCTTCTAGTGGCTGCCCTGGTACTGAACCCCAGAGTGGGTGGGTGGGTGTTCATTCTAGAGCCATGGGGGTCTTTTAAACGAATTCTTCTGAGAGACCATCAGATTCTTTTGCTGCTCCAACCTGATCTGGTTTTAGAGCCAAAAGTTACAAGGCTTTATTTTCCCAGTGCTGGAAGCCTGGGCTGCGTGGTCTGGCCTGGGGCTGGGATGGCTCACTCCCCAAGTGACCCTCCCGGTGTTTATCCACCAGAGGTGAATGTGAAACCACTTGTTCCACCAGCCACTGCTGGCTGCTTCACCACTGTTGCTGCCTTGCCATTGCTGCCACACTGTGTCCCCTCCAGCCTGGCACCCCATCTCTGTCCCTCCTCCTCATCTGGATTAATATTTCTTCTTTAAAATCCTTGGTTGTTGGACTTCCATACAGTTTGATTTTCTGGCAGTTCTTGTTGTACTTTGTTTTACAATCAGATTAATAGTGATCCTTCTCATGGTTGTGCAAGGAAGCAAAGTATGTCTACCTATGACTCTGTACTGGCCGGAAGTCGACCACTACCCCATTTCTCTGCTTCCTTTTGTAAACAGTTGTTCAAGAGTTGCCTGTGTAACTCAGTAAAGCTAGAGTGGAAATGACTATGAAGGGAGGAAGCAAGGGGAATAAAAAAGATGTTATTCTTCCTCCCATTTCCTGAAATGACTGCCTGCTGGTTGAAGCCAACCAGAAGACAGAGGACAAGAGAGAATACTGATATATCTGTGCAAGCCAGCTGCCCAGGCAGTTAGCTGAAGAAAGGTGAAAAGTAGATGTACAGCAGCAAGAGAACAAGTTTTAAAGTTTATTCTTTTTACTGCTTACATTCTATCATTCCTTTCATCTGGGGAAAAACATTTGTCATAAATAAATAAACAAAAACAAATTTCCATTACTCTCTAAAATAAGAAAAAGAAAAAAAGAAAATTGTCTACACTTACTGCTGTTTCTTCATTTCCAATTCACTCCTCAACCCCGCAATCCAGCACTATCCCCAACACTCCAATAAAAGTGCTCTAGCCAAGACCACAGTTCCTGTCTGTCACCATCTCCCTTAACCTTCAGGAGCACCGTGTACAGATGAACACTCTTTTCTTGAAATTCTTCCATTACTTGGCCTTTATATTCTCCTGGTTTTGTTTCCTTTCTACTTCACTGACTATTCTTTCTTAGTTAGCTTTTTTTTCCTCCTTAGCTTGTAATAAACTGAAAGCTGGAGTGCCTTAGAGCTAGGCCTTGGACCCTCTTCTCTAAGACTCCATGGGCATTTGAGGTCTTCAGATTTCTCCCTAGAGTCCAGAGCTCTCTCTTACTTAGTACTGCCTACCTGCCATCTCCACAAAGTTATCCAACAGGCTTCCAAACTTAACAGGTCCAACCCCTCAGTCTCTCCCAAACCTATTTTTTCTCTCAGTGCTCTTTCCAAACTGTTCTCACTTCTTTAAGTTCTGCAAGAGGCAAAGCTGGGATTTAAACTAGGTCTTCTTTCTTCCCCTCTAAACCTCGGTACTCCCCTTCATTCCATGCACTGCTACTACAGGTCCTGGGCAAGGTGGCCTATAGACAAATGCAAACTGAAACAGTTCACCTTAACATACTTGTTTCTGAGTTCCAGACCTTGGGAGACAACAGAGGGGATCCTGTTTTGGTTTTGTAGTCGCAGGAGTTTCCAAATCTATTCTGGATGAAGCTATCAAACCAGGAAGCGATGGTAAAGGTAAAATGGACTGGGTGGAGGCACAGCTAAAAGAAGAGGCCCAGCCCGCCAGGAGTCACTGTCTATTCAGCAACCACCAGAGCAGGGTTTCTCATCCTCAACATTATTGGCATTCGGGGTGCATAATACTCTGTGGCACTTTCTTTGTTGACCTGTGTACTCTACGAGGTTTAGCAGCACCTCAAGCCTCTACCCACTACACGCCAGCAGTACCCTTCTACTTTTGATCCCCAAAATTGTTTCTGGCCACTGCCAAGTGTCCCCTTCGAGGTAAAAATCTTCCATGTCCCACCCCCAACTGCACTTATAGGGATGTACTTTGAGTTATGTTCTGAAGGAAACATGGAGAGAAACTTTAAAAAAAGGATAAATAATAAAATATGCTCTGGCTGGTGTAGCTTAGTGGATTGAGTGCTGTGACTGTGAACCAAAAGTTCACTGGTTCAATTCCCCACCAGGACACATGCCTGGGTTGCAGGCCAGCTCATACTAAAAGGTAACCAATCGATATTTTTCTCCCTCTATTTCTCCCTCCCTTCCCTTCTCTCTAAAACAATAAAAATAAAAAAATAATAAAGTAAAATACATCAAAAGTTATGTTTTCAAATAATTTTTAGAGGTATGGGAAAACTATCATAATATTGAAGTATAAAAGGGTTTATCAAACTGTGTAAATTGTACAAGCCCTATCTGTAGGAAAAAAATAACATAAGCATGGACAAAAACTGGAAGATTTAAGAATCGTAATTGTTATTACTATGCTATGCTATGCTATGCTATGCTATGATCCAGGGACTGTGTTAAGTGTTTCACATAAATCTTCTAATTTAATCATCACAAGAATTCTCAGTTATTGCTCTATTTTACCAGTTAGGAAACTCAAGGTAACTTGCACATGGCTATATAGCTGTGGAGAAGACAGGTCTTGAAACTAAATGTATGAAGATCCAATGCCCATCTCTTAACCAGTATTCTGCTTCATAACATACAAAAGTAGTACACCACACATTAACAGTGTTTATCTCTACATGGTACATCTTTCTGTTTTTTTTCTATATTTTTACTATCATATTTATTACTTCTATAATCAGAAAAAAAGGTAAGTACAAGTTGTGAAGACTACTTGATAACATGGAAAAAAGAATTATTATATGTTAACTTAAAAAATTCAATGTAGAGTATGATTATAGTGTAAAAATATGCAGGAGATAAAACAAAGTATATGCCCTGGCTGGTGTGGCTCAGTTGATTGAGTGCTGGCCTGTGAACCAAAAGGTCAAGGGTTCGATTCCCAGTCAGGGCACATGCCTGGGTTGCAGGCAAGGTACCCAGTATGGGGCATGCAAGAGGCAACCAATCTAAGTATCTCATGCACATGGATGTTTCTCCTTTTTTTCTCCCTTCCTTCACCTCTAAAAATAAATAAATGGCCCTGGCTGGTATAGCCCAGTGGATTGAGCACGGGCCTGTGAACCAAAGGATCGTGGTTCTATTCCCAGTCAGGGCACATGCTTGGGTTGCAGGACAATTCCCAGCAGGGGACACACAAGACGCAACCATACATTAATATTTCTCTCCTTTCCTTCCCTTCCCCTCTAAAATAAATAAAATCTTTTTTAAAAAAGTATTGAAAAATAAATAAATAAATATTTAAAAAACAAATACCCCCCCCATGAAGTTTATGAAATGCTAATAGCAGTTGGTCTATTACAGAGAACGGACTAAGAAGTAATTTTTACTTATCTTTTCCATATTACTATTTATGTAGTTATTTTTTATAGTGGATAAAAGTTTATAATGAAAAGAAAGCAAAAACAATCATCTATAATCTCACTCCCTTGAGATAACACTGTTAACATTCAATAAATTTCTTTCTAGTCTTTTTCTAAGACCAATGTGATACAAACATTAACCTGAAGGAACCAAAGAGAATTCCTACTCAACCTGCAAATAACACGAAATTGGGTAGCACAGTCAAAAGCTATCCAACTACGTGGATAGCTGGATTCAAAACATGATCTTGAGGAAGCAAAGGGA